>NW_026126408.1:11907500-16707500 GCF_943737965.1 Phodopus roborovskii
AACCCTGTCTCAAAAAACCAAACCAAACCAAAACAAAACAAAACAAAAAACAAACAAAAAAACCCAAAAACTGAAACAAAAAACAAGTGTGAGCAGGCAAATGAGCACATATGAACAAACCTCAATTTGTCAGGTATGGTAACTCACACCTATAATCCCAGCACTCAGTAGCCCAAGGCAGTATAATTGCTGTAAAATTGAGGACAGCTTGGGGCACATGATAAATTACAACCAAGTCTCAGCTACAGAATGAAACCTTGTTAATGAATTTTTTTAGCATCCTCTTCTACAATGTGGGTTTTGGGGATGGAACTTAGGTCATTAGACTTGGTGGCAAATGTCCTTACCTGCTGAGCCAGTTTGACAGCCCTGGAGAGGGAATTTTCTGACAGAATCTTGCTTTGTAGGCCAGGCTGGCTTCAAATGATCAATTCTCCTGCTTTAGGAGTCACCATGCAGGTCATATAACAAAATATTTTTGTTTTTTTGAGACAGGGTTTCACTGTGTATCCCTGGCTGTCCCAGAACTCACTCTGTAGACCAGGTTGGCCTTGAACTCACAGAGATCCACCTCTGTAGTACTGGAATTGAAGGCCTATGCCTCCATGACCCAGCAACAAAATATTTTTTTAAATGTGTGAGAGTATGTTTAGGTGTATGTATTCTTATGTGCAGACAAATGAGGATATTGGCCCTCTTACTGTATCCTTCCCCACCTTATTTCTATGAGAAAGTGTCTCTCACTGAATCCAGAGATAGCCTGAGGGTCAGCAAACCCATAGATGCTTCTTCCTGTGTCCCTACAACTCTGGGGTCACAGTCTCAAACAGCCATACCTAGATTTGTGTGTGTGTGTGTGTGTGTGTGTGTGTGTGAGTGTGTGTGTGTGTGTGTATGTGTGTGTGAGTGTGGGTGTATGTGTGTGTATGAGTGTGCTGGGCATTTGAATTTGGGTCCTATGCTTGTAGAGCCCTAGGCTACAGCTTCTTCATTCTTTCTGGTAAGATGGACACAGGAGGGTCTTCCAAAGAGCCGTACAGCAAACCATGTGTTCAAGAATTCAGCAACCTTAGGTGGGGACTGTTTCAGTTTGAAATGAGCTATTGATTTTCCTTTCACTTTTTGTTATGTGTCACCCCCTGGATACTATGCACACTCAGTGAGGACAGGGGTCCTGTCTGACTGTGTTAAAAGGGCTCCAAACATTGCCTGCCATGCAGCTAGTACTCAATAACTATTTGTTTTCAGAGAAAGCAGACACAGCATTATTCATTCACTCTGGAAACTGTAATTGACAAGTGGCCCAGAGAAATGCTGGACCACACATTCTTTGCCCTGGGAAGTTGTACTTCGGAAGCCTACGTGGATCCGAGTCCCTTGGTAAATATAGAGTCAGGCTAAATATCTTAAAAGATTGTGGTGCAACGCTGTGGCAGCCGGATGAGTCACACACAAGGACAGATGTCCCTTGCCAAACAGGATTCTGCCTTGCCCAGTGCTGGCATCTCTTCCTGTCTCTGGGGGAGAAACACTGACAATTTGTCTTCTACCGTCCAGTGCTCCTTACCGTGCACAGAATTCAGTGCTTTCGGCCTCAATGACAGTGTCCAAGATCACATGGCATCCCTCCTGGTTAGTTTCCCACTGGAGCTTCTCAGTGGGCCTTTGGTCAGATTCACATATTCTAAAGGCAAACTGTTCTAGATGGCTGATGAAGTCCTCTCACTATCTGAGATGAAGAACCTCTCCATCACTGTACCTCATCTTTGCTATCTTTAGAAAATTAAAAGGAGAGAGAGAGAGAAGAAGGGGGAGAGAGAGAGAGAGAGAGAGAGAGAGAGAGGAACTGGTGAGCTGGCTCAGCAGTTAGGAGCACTTGTTGCTTTTACAGAGGACCTGGGTTTGGTTTCTAGCAGCCACCTGGTAGCCAGCAATGGGTCCCTGATTTCAGGGAATCTGAAACCCTCTGCTAATCTCCACAGATACAAAAATACATAATACATACATATATGCAGGCAAAACACTCATACACATAAAATAACATAAATAAATCTAAATAAAATGAAAAAGAAAGACAAGAAAGAATGACCCTTTGCTTGTATCCCAGTAGGTTAAGGAAAATAACAAAGCCTGAAGAAAAGAAATATGAGTGGTTCAGACCAGACAGTGTGGTACTGCATTGGGAGGCAGAAGCAGAGAGCTCACAGAAAGTTCCAGGCCAGCCAGGGCTACACAGTGAGTCTCCATCTCAAATACACAAACAAACAAAACAACAACCAGAGTGGCTTGGAAGTTGCCAGTTAGCAATGGGGGTGTGACTCACCAGCAGAGGACATTCTTAGTATATCTAAAGGCCTGAGTTCAACCACCAGCATCAAAAACTAAATTAGATGCTGAAGAGATGGTTCAGATGGTTCAGCAGTCAAGATCACTTGATGCTCTTGTGGAGCACTCAGGTTGGTTTCTAACACCTACATGGTGGCTCACAACCATCCATAACTTCAGTGTCAAGAGACCTGATGCCTCACTCTGATTGCAACAGAAACCAGGCATACATGTAGTACAAATATATACATGCTGGCAAAACGTTCATACACATAAAATAAAACTTAAAAGTCTAAAAAATATTTAAACAAAAAAATCTCCAAAATAAAACAGGAAAGGTATGCTCTAACTAATAAAGTTATATAATAGCTTTACCATGAATGAGCTACATTATATTAATTCATCTTATCAGATACCTAGACAAATACTTTGTTCTTTACATTTTTATGTGTATTTCTTGCACAGAAGAAAACACTGGATCCCCCTGGGACTCAAGTTACAGAAGGTTGTGAGTCAACAAATGAATGCTGGGAATTGAACCTGGATCTTCTAGAAGAGCAACCAGTTCTCTTAACCACTGGCCATCTCTCAACCCCAGCATTTTGTTCTTAATAAGTATTCAGGATTCATCCAGTAGTTTTTCAGTGTCAGGGACTGAACCCAGGACCTTTTGAATGCTAGGCAAGTACTGATATATATCTCCAGCACTTTTTTTTTTTTTATACAAGATCAGGTAGATGTTATTGTACCTGTCTGTAATTTGTATTTGGGATGCAGAAGCAGAAGGATTAAGAGTTCAAGACCAGTCTTTGCTACACAGCAAACTTCAAGGTCAGTCTGGGTTGCATGAGACTGTCCAAAAAGGGAGGGGGGGGAAGAAAGAAAGAAAGGAAGAGAAGAAATAAAGGGAGCCCAGGCTGGACTTGAGTTTACAATCCTCCTGCCCTCACCTCCTTAGTGCTGGGGTTGTCTGGGGTTTCAACAAGGCTTCCTATGTGATATGCGAGCTGCATCCTCAGCCCAAGAAATATTCATTATGGATATGGTTCTGTCACTATGGGATGAATATAGGTATCCTCCCTTTTTTCTAAGTAACATTTGAAGAGAAACAGATGGTTGTTTTTCAGGCAAGCACTGGACTTTTGTTTGTTGAATGTAATATACAATTTGAGAGCACAACTGAATTGATAGATACATGAATTTCAGAAGTTGGGGTGACCAACTTCATTCCATTTGTGTGTGGATATCAGTTTCCTAATTTGTTGAAAGCGTTTCATCTTCCTGTTGATTGGTACCTGCTTTTGTTTGTTTGCTTTTCCACCTGAGAAGGGGAATAGGTAGGAAGGAGGGCAGGTCTAGCTTGTCACATGAAGGGATCTAATTAAGTGTTGCTCCCTGATATATGATGTAATCCTCCTTTCCATTTTCCCATGAAACTTTAGTAAGCTTCCTCAGTCACATTCCGGGTTGGGTGGAAGTGGCGTGCTCACTGTGGCCTGGAGGTGTGTGTGGGGAGTAAGAGCAAAGGCCTACAGCCTTCTGCTAGAAACCAAGAGAGAGAACAATGAAGGGCTGAGAGGATTTGAACAGAAGCCTAGCAAAAATTTGGTGCTGGGACTGGAGAGGTGACTCAGTGAACAAAAAACACTTGCTGCCAATCCTGATGACCTGAGTGGGGTCCCCAGGATCACAAAGTAGAAGGAGAGAACTGACCCCTGCGAATTGTCCTCTCACTTCTACACAAGTGCTGTGGTTAATGCAAGGGTGCATGAATGCACATGCCAAATGTAATCTTTTAAAGATTATATTAAAAAAAATAATTTGGTTCTTATATTGCTCCAATCTTTATCTTTTCTAGGGTTGAACCTAGAGGTAGACTCTTTGTTAAACAGGATTACTTTCATTCCCGCTTTTCAATTTATCTGTTTGTTTATTTACTGTGTGTATGTGCTAGAGTGTGTGTGGGTGCACATGGTGTGAACATGTGTGTAGAAGCCAGAGGTCAGCCTAGGCTATCACTCCTCGGGTACCATCTCCTTTGTTTTTTGAGACAAAGTATCAAGATACATCACTGGCCTGGAACTGCTAACTAAATTGGGCTAACTCACCCTCAAGCCCCAGGGGTCACTTATCTTTGGCTTCCCAGTGCTGGAATTACAACTGCACATCCACCATATGAGGCTTTAAAATGTATGTTCTGGGGATCCATTCAAGTTCTCCTGTTTGCCTTGCACATCTGATCCATCTCCCCACCTGAAGGGTATTCTACATTTACTTCTGCTTTTCTCCTAAAGCCAGTCCCAGAGATAATCCAAAGAAGGGACAACTTGGCAGATGGCAAGAGATGCTGGTGCCGATTATCCTTTCCATCCAGGAACTGTTTTCAGAGGTCTGTGTCTCCAAAGACTTGGATGGTCATCATTTTGGAGCCTGTTCTGGAACTCAATCTGTAGACTAGGCTGGGCTCAAACTCAGAGATCTGCCTGCCTCTGCCTTTTGAGTGCTGGAATTAAAGGCATATGCTGCCTCCACCTGGTTTTCTTTCTTTTCCTCCCTCCCTTCCTTTCTCCCTTCTTCTCTCTCTCCCTTTCTCCCTCCCTCCCTTCTTTCCTCCCTCCCTCTATCCCTTATCTCTGTCTCTTCCTGCATCCTTCCCTCCCTTTCCTCTCTCTCCTTCCCTCCTCTTCCTAATCCTCTTCCTTCTTTCTGAGACAGGGCTTCTCCATGTAGCCTCTAGCTGTCCTGGAACTCACCATGTAGACTAGGCCGGCCTTGAACCCAGATATCTACCTTTCATTGCCTCCTGAGTGCTGGGATTAAAGCTGTACACCATCATGTCTAGTTTTGGCTTCTCATCTCTTAGTTCAGTGATTCTCAACCTTCCTAATGCTGTGACTCTAATAATTTTATGGTTGTGGTGACCCCCAACCATAAAATAATTTTATTGCTGCTTCATAACTGTAATTTTGCTACTGTTAGGAATTGTAATATAAATATCTGATATGCAGGGTATCTGATCGGTGACCCCTGTTGGGATGGAAACCCACATATTGAGAACCACTGTTTTAGACCCTCTTCAGAGCTAAAACCCAAGGCCAAGGTTAAGGTTCTGGATGACAAGAGGACAAGGATAGGAGCCATAGGTCAGAATCACATTACAGGTTCTGTCCACTGAGGATACTTAGAAAAGGGCAGAGCCAAGCTAGTCCAACTTGTTCAACCAAGCTAGGAAAGGACAAGTCAGCTCTGGCTCCCAGGGGAGGCTGGGGAGGGTGTGGTGCTGACTCAGGCCTTGGCAAGTCCGGTGACAATGCAAGGACAGCTGCTGCCTGGGTGTTTTTAGAAAACTTTTGCTGCCAAGTACTGTGTTGGGCTGTGTCTGCATCTCCTGCAAGGCAGGCAGAAAAATCGAAAGTGTGTTCTATATCACTGTTCAGGCCAAGGTTATTACTACCTGGATATCTTGTTTCTTTTTTTGGGTGTGTGTGGGGGGATCATTTATTTATTTATAGTCAGAATTTCATTAAGAAGCCCTGGCTGGCCTGAAACTCACTATGTAGACCAGTTTAGGTTTGTTTAGACACATAGAGGTCTATCCACCTTTGCTTTCTGAGTGCCAGGATTGAAGAGCACCACCTACCTGGCTCCTTTCTGTTTGTTTTGTGAAACAGGGTTTCTCTGTGTACCCCTGGCTGTCCCAGAACTTGATCTGTAGATCAGAGCTGTCCTGGAATTACTCTGTAGACCAAGCCAGCCTCTAACATGTAGAAGTTGAAAGAGCAGACACTGAAGCTAGAGTCTGAGATGGAGACCTCATACAATTTATTACTTATTTGGCTTTATAAAGTTTAGTTTTGTTTGTTAATTAACTTTGTTTTCTTGGTCCTGGGAATTTAACCCATGATCTCAGGACTACTAGGCAAGCTTTCTACCACATGTATGATACATAAGGAGTGTGGAGAACAGAGGAGAATTTTGGGGAATTTGTTCTCTCCTGCTACCTTGAGTTCTGGAGACTGAACTGGAGACTGAACAAAACTGAGCTCATCAGTTTTGTGACGCTCTTTGACCTGTTGAGGCATCTTTCACCCCCAGCCCATTATGTTCAGTGAGATTCCAGGCATCAATTCATTGTGTCCTTCTTAACTTCTTTAAACCCTTGTTTCCTCACCTAAAAATGGAGGAAGTACTGTCTCCATCTTAAAGTACTTTATACAATTTTATTTACACTTCATGTGTGAGTGGGTGCCCCAGGATGCCAGAAGAGTGTGATGGATTTCCTGTCACTAGAGTCACAGATATTGTGAGCTGAGTAACATGGGTTCTGGAAACTGAGCCCAGGTCTTCTGGGAAGAGCAACTGGTACTTTTAACCCATGAGCCATCTCTCCAGCCCTACCCCAAAGCATTACTGTGAGTCATGCCTGTACAATGCCAGCACAATGTGGGAACGAAGTAATAAACTTGCATATTAAAATGTAAAAATAAGAAGTTTCTACTTCCTGCCTCTCTGTGCCTCTTACCTCTTAGTGACCCTGGAGAGTCTCCCCTGAGGCACTGTGCTGAGATGGCAGGATGGGCTGAGCCCAGATTGGGGTCAGATGAAGGCAGTGAGCTGCAGGGAGGAGGGGAGAGGCTACAATGGCCCTGGGGAAGGGTCTGGTCAATAGGAGCCAACTTCGAGTGGAGGGGTAGCAGGTCTAAGCAGCAAGGTCAGCAAACCACGGGAAGGAGAATGTGAGCAAATTGCTAATGCCACTGAAAGTTCTAACAGAAGTCTTCATTGTAACACAAAAGGACTTTGGCATTTAGAAGTAATTCATACATTGATTTGATAGGCTACTGGGAAGGTCTTGGATTTATTGAAAAGCCAGAGGACTTGACTTTAGAACTGGGGATGGGGCAGAAACAGGTCTGGAGAGTCAGCACGATGGCCCAATTGACTAATTACGGTGCAAGACTAATGGCCTGAGTTCAACTCCCAAAACCCATAAAACTGAAAGGAGATAGTGGAGTTTACAAAGTTGTCATATGGTCTCTGCATGTTCCTTGTGGCATGGCTCCTCCCACCACACACACACACACACACACACACACACACACACACACACACACACGGGAGAATGTGGTAAAGGTCTGGAATGGCATTGGTGACAAAGAAATATTATTCCTATTTGGCTATCCCTTTGTGGATAGCAGCACCCAGAGACTGACAGAAGGCTGTAGAAAGTGGTAGAACTTTGAGTACACAAACATGATCAAGAACTAGCTTTGGTGGTGGTGGGGCTCAGCAGTTAAGAGCACTGGCTGTTCTTCCAAAGGACCTGGGTTCAATTCCCAGCACTCACATAGAAGCTCATAGCTGTATGTAACTCCAGTTCTAGCTTTCTGACACCCTCACACAGACATAAATGCAGGCAAAACACCAATGCACATAAAATGAAAATATATTAAAAAAAAAAAAAAAAGAACTGGCTTGGGCTGTTTTGGGAAATTTAGGACAATAGCGATGACTGCTTTCAGATACTGTCTTGGCAGCACCAGGCTCTATTGGCATGTAACATGAGGACTTTTGCTATTCTCTATTTCTCCTCAATCCCTGGCTCCAGGAAAGGGGTGGGGCAGCTGCAAATAACCCACTGCTTCTTTCAAAGAGCCAGAGCAGACAGGGGCAGGGCAAGAGCTGACAGCTGTCTACTCTACACTATACTTCAGGAACATACAGGTCCATGCAGTGAGGGCTCTCATGACCAAATAAATCTGTCCTGTTTTAAGTTTTGCATAACTTTTGTTAGGTTATGTAGTTGTTAGGCATAAAAGATATTTACTCACCATAAACTGGCCAGGTTCTCTGGAACCAAGGAGATATGCCTTATAACTCTGCTGCATTGGCCAATCCAGACATTGACTATGCACAATTTTGTGTTGCAGACCATGTTTGAAGTATCTTGGTGCTTTACCTCACCTAGGTGACAGAAACAGAGCAGTTACTGGACAACTTTCAGGGGTTAATTTCTGGAGATCAAACTTAGGTCATCAGACATGGTGGCAAGTGCCTGATGTACTGGCTTGCCAGCTCAATAACTGTTTTAATAATTAGCTGGTTAGGCATAATGGGGTATACTTGTTACTTCTGTACTCAGGAGGTGAGGGTAGGTGGATCAGGAGGCCAGGCTAGCCTCAACCACATGATGAGTTGAGATGATTTTGAGATGTATGAGATTGTGTCTCAAAAACAGTGACAATGATGACCATAACAAACCCCCAAATAGCGAAGTCCTTCTAGGCTACATTTTTCTAAGTCAACGATGCTGAAATAGCTAAAATAGAACTATTTTTTTTTTTGAGGGCTGGGATATAGCTCAGTTGTAGAATTCTTGCCTAACATTATTGTGGCCTGGCGTTTAATCCTCAGCATGAAGCAGACAAAAACCCCAAACAACAGTAACAACATAAAAACATCTCTGAACAAAACACTGCATCTCATTTAATCCCCACACAATCCTGTGATTGTTTTACTCTTAGATGGAGAAAAAGGATTAAAGAGGTTGGGCTACTTACTCAAGGTCTCCTTTAAACAAAATGATCTAAAAATAGAACCTTAGGTCTAGAAAACTTAGGGCCATGTTATTTATGTGTGTTTATGTGGTTGAGAGCCTGTATATATATATATATATACATATATATATATATATACATATATATATATATATATATATGTATATATATATATATGATAGGTGTGACCATGACACACATGTAGAAGTCAGAAGACAACTTTGCAGTTTCTGAGGACTGGACTTAGGTCATCAGATCTGTGCATCAAGCAAAGTTACCTATGAGCCACCTGGCTGGCCCAGGGCCTGGACATAAGCAAGGAGAGCTGGTGTTCAGCTGCCTGTGGTGTGGGGGGGTTGGGAGGTTGCTGCCTTCAGCCACTGACTTTCTTTCCTTTGGTCTCATCAATCCTTTGCTTTTTCAGACAGGGTTTCCCTGTATTGCTTTGGAGCCTGTCCTGGAACTAACTCTGCAGACCAAGTCAGTTAAGTTTCTTTATTCTACCTGTCCTCCTAACATTTCATTTCTCCCTCTTCGAACCATTTCAAAACCCTCTCTTGAAAAACAAAACAAACAGAAACAAACAAACAAAAAAAGACTTTTTTAAAATTCATGTGTATGGGTATGTGCCTGGGTAGTTTATGTGCATCATGGGCATGCAGGGGCCCATTGAGGTCATAGAGCAGAGAGCCTGGAACTGAGTTACAGGCAGTTGTGAACCACCTGATATAGGTCCTGGGAACCAAACCTTGATCTTCTGCAAGAGCAGGAAGCACTCTCAACTGCTGAGCCATTTCTCCGCTCTCCTCCCCAGCCGACATTTCTATTCTTAGTTCAAGTTCCTGTGACTATTTTTCTCCCAGGATGGCTTGTTGCTTTTAGAATTTATGTCTGTCTTTCTTCCTTTCTTTCTTTCTTTTTTTCTTTCTTTCTTTCTTTTTCCAAGGCAGGGTTTTGTTTTGTTTTTGTTTTTGTAGCCCTAGCTGTTCTGGAACTCACTCTGTAGACCAGGCTGGTCTTGAACCCACTGAGCTCCACCTGCCTCTGTCTCCTGAGTGCTGGGATTAAAGGTGGACAATTTGTTTTCTATTTTTGGTTGTGAGCCTAGCCTTTAATGGCTGAGCCATCTCTCCAGCCTAATAATTTGTTTTCTAATGCGTAATGTTTTTGCTCTTTTTTTTCTTATAACTCACTGTTTTCTTAAATTAATTAATTATGTATATACAGTGTACTGCCTACATGTGTCCCTGCAGGTCAGAAGAGGGCACCAGATCTCATTATAGGTGGTTGTGAGCCATCATGCGGTTGCTGGGAATTGAACTCAGGACCTCTAAGAGAGCAGTCACTGCTCTTAACCACTGAGCCATCTCTTCAGCACCCAACTCATTTCTTCTTAATTTAACAGAAAGAACTTACCTTTGCATGCTCTTCTGGCTATACAAAGCATATTATCACAGATCATCTTATTTAATTTTGGAGCCATCTTGTGAGTACATGAGCAGGATAGGCTGAATGAGTCTAAATGAGTCTTCCCTTACTACAGAGCTGGTCATTGCAAGCTAGTTCTGGAATATATATGTTTGGCTGCAAGCTCAGTGTATTCTGCTGAATCACAGTTGCCTGATTAGACAACACTGATCTCATTTACAGGATAAATAAACCTGTCAGGGGAGTTCTTCATGTATGTCCTAAAATTAATATGTTAAAAGATGGAAACATTATTCCAAATGCATCATTTCTCCATTTGCACTTTAAATCCCTTAAAAACTTTCATTATAAAAAAATCTGAAAATAAGCTGGGCTGTGGTGGTGCACACCTTTGATCAAACACTCAGAAGGTAGAGGCAGGCAGGTCTCTGTGTTTAAGGCCAGCCTGATCCAGAGTTCCAGGACAGCCAGAGCTGCTACCCAGAGAAGCCCTATCTTGGAAAAAAAAAAAAAAAGAATTTTTGTGACTTTTTTTGGGGTGGTGTGGTGTGAGGGGCAGGGTCTCAGTATGTAGCACTGGCTCACTTAGAACTGTCAGAGAACTGCCATTTTTAACCTCTTGACTGCTGTTGGCATTAGAGGCATGACCCACCATGAAGTTTCTAAAATAATTATTTATTAATTATGAAATTATTAAATTAAAAATTACAATTTATTCCTTGTTGTTCATTAAAATAGGGACTCACTATGCAGCCCTGGCTGCTCTCTATCTTGAACTTGAACTTACCTTGAATCTCCTACCTACCCATGCCTCCAAAGTGCTGGTGTTATATATAGCTATACCACCACACCCCATTGAGAAGAAGTACTAAAAGAGGGGAGATACAAGCTATTCATAGCAGGAGTTGCTATGGTGAGGACTGTAGTGGGATATTTAAGCTCAAGGCTGAAGGGCTAGCAAGTGATTTGAGGTATATTTTACAAGCACAGAATTACATTAAACTAATCTTGAGATCCGGAAGATACAATAATAACTGTGGGAGAGAAAACTCTTCCTGCTTTCTAGAGAGTGTAGGAGCTAGGGGAGTTCACTGGGCCTGCTTTCTCTTCAATGCCAACTGCCAACTGGGAGGCAGGCAAGTGATAAGGCAGTGGTAGCCTCTTGGCAGCCAGGTCAGTCTAACCAAAGCCTTCCCCAAGGAAGTCCCTGCAAGAGACTGTGGGTGTGAACACAGGAAATGGGCAATGGTAAACAGGCAAAGTCCTAGAAACTGGAAGAAGCAGGATTTACAGTTAGGTGATGACACAGCAAGGCCTATGGACCTTTCAAGCAAAGATGCCATTCTTAGGAAGACTAAAGTGACCAAGGAGCAGAGCTTAGACTAAAGAGCAGAAATCAGGTAAAGAGGTTGAATCCCCTCCCTATTATGTACAGGGATTCAATTTCCCCAACAGGTAAAGAGTCACATCCTTATTTAGTTTTGTGATGGCAGGGTGTGGGACAGGGTGAGCAAGATAGGGTCTACAGCTCAGTTATTGCCAGAGTCTGGCTTTGAACAGCTAATCCTTGTGCCTTCAGGCTCCTAAGCATTAGGATCACAGTCATTTGTACTATATCCAAATAAAATTATGATCTCAAAGATGGGACAGCTCTAATAGTCCATGATTCCAATTTAAAAATAAAAACAACCATTAATAAATATATAACCACATAACTTGCAAATTTTCAGACTATGGAGTTTGAAAGCAATCAGGATAATTATTTTTAGCAGTATGTTACGTCCCAAATTTATGTGATGGCACTGCTTTCTAAATTGAGCTATCATAAAAACAAACTCGGTAACATTCAAGCAGGTGTGATAGCACACGTGCACACTCAGTGTCTGGGAAGGGGAAGCAGAATGTTGAACCTGGAGCTTCATTTATACTAAGCAGTCACCCTACAAAATGAGCTACATCCCCAGCTCCTTGAAGGATTATGACTGAATTAATGACAAACCCCAAAAGCCAGGGTTTACCTGCAATTTACATAGAATTGTTCACTTCTGCTATCGTAAGACATTGCCAAGGGTGGGTGGGGGAGAATGACTGGAGGATATGACTTAATGATAAAACTAAGATAGATCAGTGAATCAACAGGATGGCTTAGAGAATGCAAACATCTTCAAAGCTTTCGGGGTGTTTAGAAGACAAATCTTTTCAAGAATATGATCACACACACAAACATGATCAAAGCTTTAGGTTACACATGGAATGCAGATTTTGGGGATGGTGAGATGTGAGTTAAAATGTAGCTCTAACCTCTCTCTCTCTCTCTTTTTAAATATCTCTTTACTCGTTTCTAGATGTCCTAGGTTTCACCAGCTCATCAATTTCAACCATTGTACCATCACATCCTGCACGTGCTGGTGTGATTGAACCTACTGAGGAAGGTAGGTTAGAAATGTAGCTAATTCAACTACAGAAAGGAAGATGAGAAAAGGGAAATGTAAATAAGACAGATAGGGAGAGAGGGAAGAGGGGGCAAGGTAGATGAAAAGACATGGCCTGGGTCTGGCGATGCAAACCCACAAGAGAAGCACTCTGGAGCTGAGACTGCAGGATTATGAATTGAAGGCCAGCACAGAGTACATAGCCAGATTTTGCAACAAAATAACCAACCTACAAGCAGGTGAAAAAAATCAAGGAGGTCGGTTAGGATGGGACAGGCTTTCGGATTTTCGACTTAGTGGTACAACTTTGGCAACAGTGATCCGGAATCCCCTAGAGCGCCCCGCTCCAGGGGATTCCAAGGGCTGTTAGGCCTGGAGCAGTGAAGCTTCCATTCGCAGGGAGGTTCTCCCCTCACCCGGGGTTCCTCAGGACGATGACATCATTCCGATCCATCCCAGGAGAGCTGCGATCTTTCAATTTGGAATTCCGGCTCCTTCGAACTCTAGCTCCCTAAGGAGACCGCGATGTCACGGACGGGCCCACAAGCCAGGGCCCTTCTGGAGACTTCTGGTTTTAATAAAGAGATTCTTGGATGGCTGAGGGCACTCCTTTCTCTCATCAACGAACTACACACACACGGACGCGTGGCCACCCATGCCCGTCGCTGAGCCAACATCCTTCGCTCCACAACAGGAGACTGAGGGGGGAGCAGAGGATCCCAGCAATTAGCAGGGCGCCCCAGAAAATGCAAGGGGGAGGGCAGGGGCTACATGGAAGTAGTGCGCCTGTGCAGCTCCCAGGCCGCGCCCCCCGTGGGGCGTGTTCGTCAATCTGCTCATCCAATCATAAGGCCGCAGGGAGCGCGCCCGCGGCCTCGCCCTCTCCGGTCCCACCTCCGCATGCCCTGCATGCCCTCCCTCGCGCGTGCGCAGAAGCGGGCTGCAGGGGCGAGGGCGCGAGAGAAGGGCGGGTGTACGTCCTTGCGTGCGTCTCAGGCAGCGCGCACGCCGGCGTGAGAGGGCACGGGGAAAAAGGTGGCTCTGGCCGGGGCGGCTCGGTTTCCTGGGGTTATGTAGCAGGGCTCGTCGGCTCGCGAGACCTCCTCCGCTGCCTTCGCCTGGGTCCTAGCGCGGAGTTTGTGCTCCGGTCGGAGGCCGTGTTCAAGCCCGCCGCGCTCCCTCGACGTAGAGCTCGCTCGCCCGTGGGAGCGTCCCGGCCGAGCCGCGCTGAGGGGGGAGGGGAGGCCATTTTGTCCCGACCGACTCCCCGGAACCGGGCGGAGCGGCTGGGAGAGGCTGCGGAGCCGCGGGCGCCGCCCCTCGGAGGCACGGGCGCCGCCACCGTCGGGGCTTCCTCGACGAGGCCGTTCGGAAGGTCTCCCGCTCGGTCTCGAGAGCTGCTTTCTCCCTGGCATACGCTTCCCCGCTGCTGCGGCCCCAGAACGCCCGGGTGACGAGTTGACCGTAGTGAGCAGCACCGATCCCTTGGGGCAACCGGCGGCGAGCGCCTGAGCCGCTCCTCCCAATGGCGAAGAAGACGTACGACCTGCTTTTCAAGCTGCTCCTGATCGGGGACTCGGGAGTGGGCAAGACCTGCGTCCTTTTTCGTTTTTCGGATGATGCCTTCAATACCACCTTTATTTCCACCATAGGTAAGACCTGTGGGAGGATGGTGTGGGGGCTCCGAAGCCGCGAGCCTTTTTCTTTTATTCCAGACATCTTGCTTCCCGGAATTTACGCCTTTGTTCCAGTGAATCCGATTCCAGACGACAGACCTAAGTTACTGTTGGAATCGGAATAGCGCTTACTGGGGCGGGGTCTTCCCATGCTTCCCATCCGGTCTTTGCTTCCAAGTCTCCTCTGTTCGTTGCCTGCTGGCACAAAATATGCAGCATTTAGCTGCGTTCCAGAATCCTGTTTCTTTAAGAGACTTGAATGGCCATTTCCATAACCGAGTGAACTTACTTGATGTGATATTTGTAATAGGCATATTTTAGTGGTTGAGACTGAAGCATTACTGGATGTGGTAAAGGCCCAAATTTATATTTGGGGTCACGGAGAATATTTCGTCTGGATGCAACTTGGAGTAAACTTGAGAGTTGCAGAATCATTAAGGAAAATGAGAGGGGCGGGGGGGGTAGTGAGTTGGCTGTCTTGACTAAACCATTGATGTGTCAAACAATCGGAGGCTCTTCGTGCTTGGAGTGGGAATCTGGCATGATTGGCTCACAGTGCTTTTACAAGATCTCAACACAAGCAATAGTCTGAGGGAGATGGTCGGTTTCTGTCTTCCACACGATGTAATCAAGTTAGGTTGTTCTTATGTTTTACTTGACGCTAGGAATTTATAGCAAAGTGTTTTGCCGGTCATGGCCCTAAGGACTTCTAATGTATTTTTACCACATATTTCGGAATTACTTGGTATGAAGTAAAAGCTGAGGGGGTGGGGGTTGACCTTTTAAATGGTTTTCCTATTTCGGAAATGAAAAGGGAAGGTTCCAAGAAAATCGTTCAGACTCTGGCACCAACATTAATTTTGTAAAAACAAACAAACAAACAAACAAAAAAACTGTACATGATACATCTCTCCCACCCCAGCCCCCAATTTTTAAAAGTATCCTGTGTCTATCATTTTTGGACCTCAGCTTCAGTATTAGGGCAGTGCAGGAAAACTTGAGATAAATGTTACCAGTTTCATGAGGCTATTTAGAGAAGCGGCTGTAGTGGTTTTTCAGCTCTTAAGAATTGTAAAAATCAAACTGATTTTAACCAATTTTGAGTATTACTGAAATCGGCTTGGATGTCCTTATGACACGGATTTACCAATAATTTAAACTCATTTGTATAAAACAAGTTTACTGATGTTAAATTGAACAAGTTTTTAGTTAAAATAGGTTGTTTTATCTTACTGATGGGAGGGATTGTCAGAATTTTATGAAGCTTAAACTTGCCCTCAGCTTTGTGGGTTAGCACTTAGAGTTTGCTTTGAGGTGTAGCTGGGTGAGTCAGGTGGTTAGATCAGCAAATATTTATTGAGCATCTAATGCTAGGCACTGTTAAAAGTATTGGGAATAATAAATGGTGGATACAAGAGACCCCTTGACCATTCTGAAGAAGTTGCAAAACACTACAGTGAGGAAAGGGAGGAAAGGACTGGTCTGAGTTATGGGGCAACTGAGTAGCTTTGCATGGATGAAATGAAGTTAAAATGAAGTCTGAAAGATAAGTACTGGGTCAGAGGGAGACAGCCTTTCTGAAAGAGGATTTAATGTGTGGTCAGTTTTTTAAATCCTGCCATGGAGAGGGGTGAAGTGGGAAGTAGGAAGCAAAGGTTTTTGTGTGTGTGGGGTGTGTGTGTGTGTAAGGTGATACTGCCCAGATTTTTTTTTGTGTGTGTGGTGTGTGTGTGTGTGTAAGGTGATACTGCCTAGATGCCTGTACTCATGTAGTGGGAATTTAGGCTACCCTCATGCTTGATAGGCAAGCTGCTGAGCTACATCTCCAGTCCTGATTCCATCCATAGTCTTTGTTGTCCTTTCCCTTGGGAAAATGGGTTGTTTCTCATGTAGCCTGTTGTGTTGGAATCCTGGCTCCACAGGTTACTAACTGCAACTTTGGCTACAATGTCTTAAAATAGTATTAAACTATGTAAAAGTATCTACTGTGTATGTTGCTTGTGAGGATTTTATAGGTAGTTGAGAGCAAAGCACTTAGCAATGGTGCCAGGTACTTAGTAGGAGCATTTGTAGATTTATACAGAATTTATGGCCTTTGTGCTACTGGTGTATGACAAAATATGTTGCTTTATGGATTGAATGTGTCCTGTACATAATGGTCACTTAAATATTTGTTGCTCCGCTAAATAATTTCATTGTAATCTCTGACATTTACACATTTGATATAAATACATTTGCTGTTTTGATGTGAGATGTTGAATAAAATAGCCTGAGAAAAAACACAATTCTGACAGTTCTCAATCCAGCTCAAACACATTCATGTATTAGCTCTGTGCAGAGATTTTGAAGTCTTTTATTGTCTAAAAGAGTGCTGTCTGAAAGAAATGCGAGTTACCCATATAATTAAACTTTGGTAGTCACAAAGGAAAAATTTAATAATATACTTTAACTCATCAAAGATGTACTTTTATGCAGCCTCTTTCACACAGAGATATCTTACATTGTTCTCTTACTTTGGGAACTGGATGGGCCACTCATCTCAATTTATATTAGGTATATTTCAGTTGGTTGTCAGATGAGGCTACTGGCTACTATATTGACAACAGAAAAGTTGCCAATTGATAGACAGATAGCTAGAGATACTTTGTTTATCACTTTTAGGATATTTAAAATATTATTACCAATGGGCCAGAGTCCTCTCTCCTCTTCTGGGTGGGCATTGCACCACTGAGGTACATGCTGAGCCTCAACACCTGCAATTACGAAGAAGTAGTCACCTTACAAGTGTTCTGAAGGACCAGGCAACAAGTAAGGCAGCCACTCATATTCCAGGCAGGGCCATTTTACCTTCTTACTGGCTGACTGAAGAAAGGGTTTTTATAGGTTAAAGGTTGTTAGCGTGCTCATCAGGAAGGGCTGCTGTTCTTTCTTTTCTGTGTACTTTCAATTCTTACATATTCATACTAGAAATTATATAAGTTTTTATGATTACATTTATTGAATACTGTTGCAAAAATAAATTACTGGTATGCTTCACATTTAACCAACTACAGGGTGAATCTAAAGTCACAGCTGGGTGTGGTGGCTCATGCCTCTAATTCCAAAACTTGAATGGCTGAGGCAGGAGGACCACAGATTCAAACAGCAAGACCATTCACAGACAACATCAAAAAAGTGAATCTAAGATCATTTGAAAAAATAAGTTGCCGGGAGGTAGAGGCAGGTGTATTTCTGTGAGTCAGAGGCCAGCCTGGTCTACAAGAGCTAGTTCCAGGACAGGCTTCAAAGCCGCAGAGAAACTCTGTCTCGAAAAAAAAAACCAAAGGGGGGGGGAGTAAAATAAGTTACACAGAGGCAGGGGGTCTATGCTTTTTTGCTTGTAAGGGCTAAGCACAATGAATAATGAACACAGGTATTGGTGGGGGGGATAAGATAGTACAGTGAGATTGTCTTTATACAGAACATATTTTTCATTTGCTTTCTGAGTATTACAAAATAAATCGAGATCAGATTTTATTTAATAAATATTAGCTGTTTGGATAATTGAGTTGTAGGGGTGTGTGTGTATAAGGGTGGGAAGGTGGAGGCGAGAGGAGCCTCTGTTGCTCTTGTACTTTTTGAGATGGGTTCTCTGACCAAACCCTGTTTGAACTTGCCAGTTGGTAAGAATGGTTATCCAGCAAGCCCTAAAGATCCTCCTGTCTTAGTTTTCCCATCGTTGCGATTCCTTCCCTGTGCCATGCTGGCTTTTTACTTGGATGTTGAGAATCGGTATGCAGGTCCTTCTGCTTGTGCATCAAGCATTTTAGAGCAAAACTGGTCTTAGAAATTCCATGATTGGGGGGGGGGGAAAGAAATTCCATGATTGTATGGAAAGTAATTAAGAAAGCTACTAGTTTTGGATGTGTGAGTTTCAGAAGTTGATTTCTTGACAGTATGTTCTCTGAAAAGTACTACTGTATGATACTGTAGTTGCATGAACTTATTCTTAAAGCACACATTCCTTTGGTTGGTTTTTGGGCTTTTTTGTTGTTGGTTTTGTTTTTCAATACAGGGTCTCTCTGTGTAGCCCTGGCTGTCCTGGAACTCACTCTGTAGACCAGGATGGCTTCAAACTCAGAGATCTGCCTGCTTCTGCCTCCTGAGTATTGGTGTTAAAGGCTTGTGCCACCATTGCCTGGCAAAGCACATATTCTTAAAGTGTTGCTTCCACTGTATGTACTATTACTTGGTCCTTAATTCTCCCTTCACACATATTCCCCCCACACCCAAGGATAATGAATGTAGTCCCTGACCCCTATGTAAGAACTTAAATTGGCTTACCTTCGAGAGGTGTAGTGAATGTCTTTATTGTCTGAGTGCATTAGCTAAGCTTTGGGAGAGTAAATTGATTCAAGACTTGTTGATTTTGCCAGCAAGAGGACTCAGTAGTTAGGGTACTTGAACCAAGCCTGGGGTCCATAGTTTGATCCCTGGGGCCTCTTCTGAGATCAGAATTCCCAAGTCTTCCTCTGACCTCTGCATGTATGCTGTGATACGTGTGTGCATGGACACACACACACACACACACACACACACAGAGTCAAATCAATCAATGTGAATTATTATCCCCGAATAATCAGTTGATTTAACTGGATGTAGCGGTGTATGCCTGTGATCCCAGCACTCAGAAGTCAGAGGATGTTAGTAAATTTGAGACCTTCCTGATCTACATACATGGGTGATTCCAGGCTGGCCAGGGATAATTTGGACATGTCCGCACAATCTTGTAATGCCATTGCTCAGGACAGAGGCAAGAGAATTACTGCAAATTGAAGCCAGCCTGGTTTATATAGCATTTTCCAGACTAGCCCATATTACAAAGTAAGACATGGTCTTCCTAAATAAAAGGAAAACAACAAGCCAGGTGATGATGGTGCACACCTTTGATCCCAGCACTTGAAAGGCAGAGTCAGGTGGAGCTCTGTGAGTCCAGCCTGGTCTACAGAGTGAGTTCCAGGACAGGCTCAAAGCCACAGAGAAACCCTGTTTCAGCCCCTCCCCCCAAAAAAAGCTGGTGAAATTCTACAAACTCCATTTTACATAGTGTCTACTTTTTAGAGAAATGAGCCAAACCTTTGTCACATAAAGCAGGTAAGAGCTGTGCTGTGACCGCATGCTAAAGGATGCCAAGGTATTCTTCTCATTGAAGCATGTGCTTTTAGGATAGATGGAAACTGTAATTTGACTCCTCCTCCCCAAATGTACAAATGGTTTATAAGCACATGAAAGATGTTCAGTGTCATTAATAATTAAAGGAATATAAGTCAAAGCAACAGTGAGATGTTATTTTAGTCATTAGAATGAATATTTTCTATTAGACCATGGTGGCACAGGCCTGTAATGAGGCTGAGGCAGGAGGATTTCAGGTTCAAGGCCTGTCTAGTCTACAGAGCAAGACCATCCTGAGCAAGTTAGTGAGAACTTGTTCAGAATGAAAAGGCAGGCTGGGGATGTGGGGTGCTTAGCCTGTGTGAGGCTCAGCAACTTAATCCACAGATGGGTAGAGAGAATGAGTGTTCTCACAGTACCCACACAAACAAAACAGACAAAAGCAAGTACAGAAGTGGAGGACTGGCCCCTTTGGCATGTTGCTGGGGCTTCAAGGAGCACAGTACTTGGAAATAGCATAGCAGTTTTTCTAAAATTGAATATGTGAGCCTGGTGGTATGGCTCATGACTGTAAACCTAGACTCATGAGGCTTCAGCAGGAGGATTGCTATGTGTTCAAGGTCAGCCTAGGCTACATCGTGAATTCTATGCTAACCTGGGCTACAGTGATACTCTCTTTGAAAAAAAATACAGGAAAAAAAAAAAAAAAAAACAGGAAGAAAGAAAGGGATGGGGTACATGGCTCAGTTGGTGGAATGCTTCCCTAGCACAGAGGAGGCTCTGTATTTAATCCAACACTACCAGTCCCTGTGCTCAAAAGGAGGAGACAAAAGGATCACAATTTCAAGGCCATCCTTGTCTACATAGGGAGCTTGAAACTAGCCTGGGCTATTGACCCTGTTTTTATTCTATTTATTTATTTATTTATTTATTTATTTATTTATTTATTTATTTATGGTTTTTCAAGACAGGGTTTCTCTGTGTAGCCCTGGCTGTTTTATAACTTGCTTTGTAGACCAGACTGGCCTCAATCTCACAGATTCGCCTTCATCTGCCTTCTTGAGCAGGATTAAAGGCGTGTACCATCACTGCCTGACTGTTTTTATTTTTTTTAATGGGAAACAAGAATATTATCAAGTAAATCTGCTTCTCAGTTATATCCAAGCCAGTTAAAAGCAATTAAAAAAATTGTGCTAGAACCCTGAATCCCAAGGCCTTGTGCATCATGCTCGACGATACCTATTCAAAGAGTTTGAATAGGTTGTATGCCAATATTCATAGGAGCATTATTTACAATATCCAAAAAGTATAACTAGCTCAAACCCATTGATGGGTAAATTATTAATAAATAAAATATGTATGCATATCATGGATTATTCATCCTTGAAAAATAATGAAATTCTGCTAAGCACTGTAGCATATATGGGCCTCAAAGACATAAAAGTAGCCAATATGGTTGGTAGTTCACATGCTTAATACCAGCACTCCAAAGGCAGAGGCAGGTGGAACTCTGAGTTCCTGTAGTTCCTGTAGGCCATCCTGGTCTACATAGTGTGTTCCAGGACAGCAAGGACTATGGATGAGGGAGGGACACTGTCTCAAAATAAACAAAACAAAACAAAAAACCCAAACCAACATATAATAAGTCAGATGTAAGAGGACATTAGGTACTTAGAGCAGACTTATAGAGAAAATGGAATAGTGATGTCAGTGGCAAACACATGCAGAGTTAATGGTTAATGGGCATAGAAATTTTCATTTGAGATGTTGAGTAAGTATTGGAGGTGATAGGGGCACTGTTGATCCTCCAGTCTCTGCCTCCCTTTCCGTTGAGATTACAAGATTGCAACACCAAGACCAGCCTAAGTACAGTTTTAAAAAGTAACTAAAAATGGTAAATTTTGTGACATGTGACGCTCACTACCAAACAACCTACAAGACTGTCTAAAAAGAGCATTTGATCATTGAAAGCCCCTTCTGTTCCAGATGACAGCTAGTGCTAACAGTGGCAGGTGAGGAAAGAGGAACCTTCAGTAAATGGGTTTCACTTAGAATCCAGCACTTCTTTTCAGGGCTCTGTTCAAGGCTATGCTTCTCATTCTGAGAATTTCATTGTTACTATCCCCCGACATAATGGTGGGGTAGGATAGTTCTACTCATTAGTGGGGTAACTTGGGAGGGGCAATGTTTTGACTTGCGTTATTTGTCCTTTGCATGATAGAGTTGTCTGGAGCTTGATAGGCAGTGGTGATGTTAGAGAGAGCTGTTCTCTTCAAGGATTATGGAATATAATGCTGTGTCAACTATTGGAATGAAACTACTGATACATTCTTGTGACTTGGAGGAGGGAAAGGCATGGGAGAGAAATACTGAAGATCTGTTTCAAGTTGAAACAGAACAAGGTTGCCCAGGCAGTGCTGTGGTGGAGGCTGCTAAAGTCGTGATTTTACAAATGAAACTGTTATTGAGCACAAAATACAAATTTTGTTACTAACCGTAGATGTCCTTGAGAAAACTACTTATGAAGATGGTTAAGTCTTGAAGGAGGAGTTTAAAAGAGTTAGAAAGGACACTGAGGTTGGGGCACTATGTTTGAACCTATACAACTGGTAAGAACAAGTCTAATTAAGTGGAGTTGGAAATGGCTGTGCTCCTTTGGTAGTGTGCTTGTCTGACATGCAGGAAACCCTAAGTTTGATCCAAAGCCCAACTTAAAGGGCATGGCGGAGCATGTGTGTTCCAACACTTAGGAGGTAGAAGGAGGAGCGTCTGTGTGATACCCGTTGAAAGAAACTAAAACCTAAAAGGAAATTAAAAATGAGAAACATTTCCTTTGAAGACATTGTCATATATTTTGGGTTGCAAGCATGAGTAACTGGTGTTTATCCTTTCCAATGATGAAAAATTATGTTTTTGCTGAAAAGAGCTATTGGTGATAGAGTGCTGTGTTTCTAATATGATACAGAAAACACCTCAAGGTTACAAAACATTAGAAGATAGAAGAGGTACAGTGTGTCAGACTCAGAACAGAAGATACTGTTGGTTTGTTTATTTCATATCAGTAGCAATGCTTCTACACTTTTGTTTTTCTTGACAAGGTTTTTCTGTGGCTTTGTAGACTAGGCTGGTCTTGAACTTGCAGAGGTCAACCTGTCTCTGTTTCTTGAGTGCTGGGCGTTGGTGGCGTCTACCACCAACACCCAACCATGTGGTCTTTTTTAATGATTTGTTTTTATTTTACATGCATTGGTGTTTTGCCAGCATGTATGTTTGTGAGGGTGTTAGAAACCCTGGAACTGGAGTTACAGACAGCTGTGAGCTGCCATATGGGTGCTGGGAATTGAATCTGGTCCTCTGGAAGAGCAGCCATCTCTCTATCCCGTGTGTGCACACATGCGTGATGTGTGTGTGTGTGTGTGTGTGTGTGTGTGTATATATATATATTTTTTTTTTTTGGTTGTTGTTTTGAGACAGCCCTGGCAATCCTGGAATTCACTCTGTAGACCAGGCTGGCCTTGAACTCACAGAGATATGCTTGCCTCTACCTCCTATTTGTGTGCTGGGCTTAAAGGCATGTACCATCACATCTGGCTTAATTTTAATTAAAAAGAAAAGGATTTATTTATTTCATCCATATGTGTACCCTGTATGTATGGGTACTACATGTGTGCCTAGTGCCTGCATAAACCAGAAGAGGGTGTCAGATCCCCCAGAACTGGAGTTACAGGTTGTCTGTGATCCACCATATGGGTACTGGGAACTGAACGTGGTTCCTCAGAGGCAACAAGTGTGTTTAACTGCTGAGCTATCTTTCCAGCTCCTTTAATTGTAAGTTCTGTTGTTATTATTTTAAAATGTTTAATATTCTAAGCATATTTTTTAAGTCAAATCCATCCCCTACATTCCTCCCTTCATTTCTTCCCCTATCCCTCTTCCAACTTTTCCCTCTCAACTTCATGTGTTATCTCTTTTTTAATTCTACTGAGTTCATTAAGTGCTCTCTGTATGTGCATGGGTGTAGGGCCATCTACTGGAAAATCCCTGAAGAAAACCGGAACTCCTTCCCCCCCAGCAGCTGTCCCCTGCCAGTAGCTTCTAAGTGCTCACCTACCCTTCAACCACCCCCTCCATGCTGGGATTTTTGTCTGACTTAAATTTGTGCAAGTTTTTGGTTTTGTATATGTAGTCCCAGCATGTGTGCAGTTGTGTTGTTGTGTCCATCATGCCTGGGAAATGCTGTTCTCTACAGAAATGTACTCCCTCTGATTCCCAACATCTATCTTTACCTTCTTGTAAATTTTTAAAAATTTATTATTTGGATATGCACTCTGTGTGTGTGTGTGTATGTGTTGGCATGCATATGGAGGCCAGAGGACAACTTTTTGAAACTACTTTTCTCCTTCAACTTTTAGATGGTTCCAGGGATTGAATTTAGGTTGTCTGGCTTGCCTACCAAGCATTTTTATTCATTGAGCCTATCTTGCACCTCCCACCTTTTTTTCTTCTTAGTTAAAAATTCTTACTTGACTAATTACCTTTTATCTGTTTCTAGGCTTCTTATATCCCCAGTAGCTTCTGTGTTAACACACAGTCAAGCCAGCAGAGAGATAATCTTTTGGCTCCTATTGGTTTCCTGGCTATCTCTAGTCTAGACCTTTTTTCTCCTACCTCTTGTCACAGGCTGTTTATTAATTAGGTTGGTTACACAACTGTGGCCTTGGAGATTCCCTAGGCCTTCCTGTGTGTAGCAGTGTTATCCTCCTCTGTGTGTGTGTGTGTGTGTGTGTGTGTGTGTGTGTGTGAGAGAGAGAGAGAGAGAGAGAGAGAGAGAGAGAGAGAGAGAGAGAGAGAGAGAGAGAGAGAGTCTTGTTTTTGCTGAATGTTCTAGCTTGAAACCTGTCACCCTCTAATAGCTTCTTTCAGGAAGGCTGCATATAAAGGGATGTTTTGAGACATCTCATGGTAGACAGGTTTTCTTTTTCAGTGGTGCTGGCGATGAGGCCCAGGGCCTTTTTAATGGAGACACACCACACCTCTAGTCCATGACGTTCAGTTCTTCATTTGAGTGTTGACTGGGAGTCTAGATTGAAAACAGTTTTCTGTTTCAGCTTTGGTTTCATCACTTCTGATATCTTCTGTTAGTGGCAGAGCTTGTTTTTGAATGTCTTGGGATTTAAGAATGCTTCAAGTTCCAGTTAGAAGTTTCAGTTCTAGCTTGGTGGGCACTGTTTCTTTTAAAATTTGTTGCTCTGGGTAGATGGGTGTCTTTTCAGGATCTTCACTGGAAATCTGTCATCTTTAACTGGATACTGGACACCATAGATTGTCTTATTAGTTTTTATTTTCCGATATTGTTGATTTTTTTGTTGTTATTTCTTCTTCTTTATTCTTCTTATTCTTCTCCTCTTCCCCCTCTTCTCCTCCCCTCCCCTCTTTTCTTCCTTTTCCTGTTTCCTCAAACCTCAGCCTCCAGAGTACAGACTTGTGACACTATACTTGGCTATCTCTAAACTTTTTTCTATTGAATAGGTCTGGATCTGTGTCTGTCATTCTGTCTCGGTTTTTGTTTGTTTGTTTTTTGTTATTGTTTTCTTCAGACAGGATTTCCCTGTGTAGCTTTGGTGTCTGTCCTGGAACTAACTCTTGTAGACCAGGCTGGCCTTGAACTCATAGAGGTCTACCTACCAAGTGCTGGCGTGCGCCAACACTGTACGGCTGTCATTCTGTCTCTTGCTCACTTGATTTCCATTTTTCTCTCTGAAGCACAGACTGGACTTGAATGGACTGTGAAACCCAAGGATGTTTTGAACTCCCAACTATGTTTTTACCTCCCAAATGGTAGCACTACAGTCATGCCCTATTATGTCCAGCTTATATTTTCAACAGTACCTCCTGTCCTGGCCTTCCCTTTTTCTTTCCTTCCTTCTCTCCCTCCCTTCTTCCTTCCCTTCTTTCCTTAACAGGGTCTTATGAAGGCTAGAATGGCCTTGAACTTGCTAGGAAGCTGGCCTTAAACTGATTGTCGCATTTCTGTTTCCCAGTCATGGGATCTCACCTTAGTTAGTACTTTCTGCCAAGCATGATGTTCCAAGTTGGTCTCTGGGACCCACATTGTGGAAGGAGAGAAGTGTTTGTGTTCCGCAGATTGTGTTCTGACTTCACTCATGCACCACGGATGGCATGTGTGCATATGCATATAATAAGGTTTAAAAATTAACTTTTAAAATAAAAGGTAATTTGCAGCTGGTGGTTCAGGTTTGTAATCTCAGCTATTCAGGAGGTTGAAGTAAGAGGATGATAAGTTTAAGGCCAACTCAGACAGCTTGGTGGGACTCTGCCTCAAGATAAAAGTAAAAAGAGTGGGCATGTCTTTTGATGGTAGGAGAACTTGCTTAGCATTTTTAGCACCAGGTTCAATTTTCAGTTAACCTCTTCCCTTCACCTCCACCCCTACCCCCAGTGAAATTATTTGTTCATGGGACATGGTAGGTGGTAGGGAACATCTTTAATTTCAACACTTGGGAGGCAGGTAAATCTCTGTAAGTTCAAGGCCAGCCAGGGCAACATAGTGAAAGGGTGTTTCTTTAAAAAAAAAAAAAAAAAAAAAAAAAAAGGTATTTGCAGTCCCTTTTATCTTTAATCATGGATACTGAGACTTTCATAGAACAGTGAGCATATAAAATCTGGCTATGCATCTAGGACTTAAACCTATAGGGTTTCCTTTTTCTTTTCTTTTCTTTTTTTTTTTTTTTGCTTGCTTGATTTTGAGACAAGAGTCTCACTATGCAGTGTATGTTTGTTTTGAATTAGTGTTGATCCTTTTACCTCTTACTCATAAATGCTAGGATTACAGGTGTGTGCCTGCTGCCATGACCCAGCTTTGTAGGCCTGGTTTATGGAGCAATTGCATTTTTCCAGTGAATGACCCTCAGATCACCTGTCTGTGTTGTGGAGAAAGTGGAGAGGTAGGTTAAGTCTGGTTGCTGTGTTCTTGATGGAGCAGTTAAAGACAGTTGGGTAAAAGGCAGTTAGGTAAATGGTTGTAAGGTTAGCTTAAATTTCAGTATATTTATATTTAGTTTTGTAGTTTTGTTTTAAAGTCAGCTGGACTCTGTGGTCAAGCATGCTTATAACACTTCTAGAGGACTTATGTTTGGTCCCCAGCACCCTCATAGGTCAGCCTACAGTCTCCTGTAACTCCTGTGCAGAAGGGATCTGAAGCCTCTGACTGACTTCCTTGAGCACTCACACTCATGTGCACATACTTCCCCTCCCACATAATTAAAAATAAGTACATTTAAAACAGAAAGAAATTTTAGTCTTATCTCCACATTCCACTGCACCTGTTGTACTAATTGATAGTGTCTGTTTTTTTTTTTTTTTGCTGTCCTAGTGAACAGTCACTGAGATTCCAGCTGAATCTCAAGCAGTGATGATGGCATCTGGCAATGAGAATGGAGGCTGCTACCATGCCTTTGTTAGAGCTTTAATCAAGCCCCACTGTGAATCCCAGATCTGTTCTCCTGATGTTAAACTTAAGGGCTCTAAGGCATGAATTGGTATGTTCTAACCTGCTATCTTCATTTGGCTCTCATCTTTCTAGAGTTACAATGTTTAGTTACTGAAATAAAGAGGGAATTTATAATTCTTGTTTTCTTTGTTTTAGTGTTTGGAGAGAAGGGAGTAGGATCAGGTCTTCTGTCAATTGGAATTTGAGATAATTTTAAATTAGATGACTTTTTCCCCCCCAAAATGGGGTGGGTGTGTGGGTGTGTGTGTGTGTGTGGGTGTGTGTGGGTGTGTCTGGTGACATCCCCAGAAAAACACCGCCTCCTTTTAGACAGGGTCTCTCATTGCCCTGAAACTCACCAGTTTGGCTAAGTAGGTGGGCCCACAAGTTCCAGGAATCTTGTTTCTTCACCCAGGGCTGGGATGGTGCCACCATGCCTGGCAGTTTTATGTGGGTCCTGGGGACTAAACCCAGCTCCTCATGCTTTTGAGGTAAACCCTTTCCATAATGAGCCATCTCCTCAGCGCATGCATCATTGTGTGTATGAACTTACAGCATCTATTGTCTTAGATTTTATGTTATTTTTTGAGACAGGTTGGCCTTGTACTTGGTATGAATGAATTTCTGGTATTTGTTTCCACCTCACGTGTGCCCCAATGCTCAGTTTATGTATTACTGAGGATTGAACCCAGGGCTTCCTACATGTTAGGCAAGAATTACTCTGTCCCCCCCCTGGGGCTAGAGGGATGGCTCAGTAGCTAAGAGCACTGGCTGATCTTCCAGAGGACCTAGGTTCAATTCCCAACACCCACATGGCCACTCACAACTGTCTGTAACTACACTTCTAGGAGTTCTGACACCGTCACACAGACATATATGTTGGCAAAACACCAGTGCCCATATAAGTAAATCATTAAAAAAAGGGGGGGGCGCTCTGCCACCTGAACTACTTTCCCATCCAGGGATTTATTCCCAGTTTACTTTCAAGATAATAATAATAATAATAATAATAATGTTACTTAGGATAATCAGATGACTGTAGTAGGGAATGAGAAGTTTCCCTCTGCTGTCTATTATAACTGTGACATTTAAGGAAATAATAATTTTAATTTTATTTTATGTGCATTGGTGTGAAGGTGTTAGATCCCTGGGAACTGGAGTTACAGACAGTTGTGAGCCGCCATGTGGGTGCTTGTAGCGCCCATGCTACGATCTGTTCTACACATCAGGCAGAGGCCTAGAGATTAGCTCCTCCCCACGAGGTGTGTGTTATCAAAACAGGAAGAGTAACAATAACAGCTTTAGGGCAAGCAACAGCTTCAGGCTAGCTCAAAGTTGCCTCGGGGGTGCATGCAGGGCCCTACAGGTGCTGGGAATTTGAACGTGGATCCTCTGGAAGAACAGTTAGTGCTCTTAATCACTGAGCCATCTCTAGCCCCTTTGACACATTATTTTTATTAGACACCCAACAACAGATGGCTCAGCAACTTCATAATCTGTCAGGATTACACATACAATACTTGGCTTTAAATGTTGTAAGGCAACTAATTCTTGATTTTTGGCTGATTCAAAACCTAGTAAATATTTGAATACAGAAGGCAAGTGTTGAGTTAATTTACCTTTATACAATCATAATGTTAACGGTATTTTTACTTTCTTCCTATTTTTTCCTCATTTCCTTCCATTCCTCATATATGTCTAGATTGGCCAGAATTCACTATGTGGTTGAGTAGTTGAGGATGACCTTGAGCTCCTGATCTTTCACCACTTACCAAAGTGCTGGGATTACAGACACAGATCACTGTACTTGACTCAGGGCCTCTGTAGCCCAAGTGGGTTTAGAGCTCACTTTATAGCTCTTGAATTCACATCTTAGACTCCACAGTACTGGGACCACAAGGTTGGGCTGCCATGCTGGCCTTACTTTTTGACTTAAATTTTTATTCATTCATTCATTCAATCAACTGTTTGTTTTTGTTTATTTGTATATGGGCATGTATGCCACAGTTTGTGTGTTGGAAGTCAGAGGACAAACTTCATGAGTGTTCTTTCTCTCCATCATGTGGGTCTTAGGGATCAAACTCAGGTTGTTGGGCGTTGTGGCATGTAAGCATGTAATCTTAACTTTTCGAGTCATTTCATTGACTCCAATATATTTTTTCAAGCACAGTTGGCATTTATGAATAAGATGTTTTGGTGGAGGTTTGATGCATGGGAGTAATAGAAAGGAGACCCCCCCCCCCCAGTATGGGTCTGTGTTTCTAGAGTCATCAGACTTTGACCTTTTACCTGATTTTACTAAGCTCTAAGCAGCTGAGAAGAGCAAACTTCAGCTGTTAAATGCTAAAATAACAGATAGAAATATAGATGTGTAAGCTAAAGTTGAAATTGTTACTGTATTATACAGATAAAAGTAGATGATGTGGCTAGGCAGTGGTGTTGCATGCCTTTAAGCCCAGCAGCACTCAGGAGGCAGAGGCAGGCTCTGAGTTTGAGGACAGTAAAAAACCCTGTCTAAACAAAGAAACCAACCAAACAAACAAAAAGATGTGATTGTCAGTGAGAAGAAATTCCTAGTCATTTCTGTGGAGAAAATGATATGCTTTGAAAGCAATGAAAATAAGTTTTTGGTGCTTCAAGTGTAAGTGAGGGTTTGAAGTGGAGTATGTTTTTTTCTATTAAGATACAGCATAAATGATTTGTAAGATAATAAATGATTGCTTACTGTTGTAATTTTAAAAAGTGGCATGAGACAATTCAAGTAAGGAACTTTAAAAATTAGGGAAAGGGATCTTAAAGAGGGGAAGGGGATGGGGGAGACCAGCCTCTGAGGACAGGAACTTTGGGGGAAAGGAAAGAGGCAGAGAAAACAGAGGGAGAGAAAGAAAGAAAGATGGGAGATGGGCAGAGCCCTTTTTTAAAAAGGTACCCTTTAAGGGTACATAGTGAATATGTACAGGTGGTGCTCTTAGTGGCTGCAGCTGAGGACATACCTTGTCAGAACCCCAAGGACAGGCCAGTTCAGATGCCTGAATACTAACACCAATGTTAAAAGAAGGCAGAGCACTGGATGCATCAGTGAAAAAGTGAATCCTGTGGGTGAGTGTAATGTAAGCACATAGGAAGGAGCCTGGATAAAAGAAACTTAATACACCGAGCAGTGGTGGTGCAGGCCTTTAATCCCAGCACTTGGGAGGCAGAGGCAGGTGGATCTGTGTGAGTTCTCCACCAGCCTGGTCTACAGAGCCAGTGCCAGGACAGGCTCCAAAGCTACAGAGAAACCCTGTCTTGAAAAACCAAGGGGATGGGGAATTTACTAATACTAAGGTATTAGGATTGTTGGAGAGTTACCTTTTGAAATGTGAATGAACCAGTTTGAGGAATAAATACAAGGATTTTATTGAGTAAATTCAACGAAGTGATTTCTCTGTATTAAGTGATTTCAGAAAGGGTCTACACAGGCATGTCATGTCACACATGTGACACATAAAGAGCAAGCACCTTAGCAGACATCAGATGCTTCCTAACTCTTAAGATGAGTGTCTGGGGAGTCAGCCACTGCTTTAGTAGTCCTCCTGAGAATAACCTGGGCATTTTGAATCATGTGTCAAGAGTTTGCAGATTTGTGTCTTTTTTACCAGTAAAATATTCTGATATTAAATAGAACATTTTATGACATGAATAATTATAAATTAAGCACATGTGAGCTGTCAGGTTATTGGTGGCTAAAGAATAGTTTGTGCTTAAGGGAATACAAATAATTTCAGTATTAACCAGATAAATCCAGGGTAAACTAGCTTTTATAGTATAACATGACACTCTTTCTTTAATTTTGTTGTAGCTTCTCTTCTGAAAAAAAAACTTGTTTTCCTGGGCTGGGAAGAGAGACTGGAGTTAGGTGGGCCTAACAGCTGCCTGAATCTCAGTGTCTATAAAGTGTTTAAGCTTTGAGAGACTGGCCTCAAATACTGGCTTTGAAAAAAAATGAAAACAATTAATTTTTTTTTGTAAGAAGGCATGGATGCTGGATCTTTGACTCTTTAGAAAACATATTTTTCTGAAAGCTGTGGTATGGTTTGCCTGATTGGTGGTATTTGTAGAATTTGAAATCCTCCTAGGAATAGTATTACAGATTGCCTCATGTCCTTGCATTTTGTCTGTTAATTTTTATTGCACAGCTTGCCATAATGTGGGTTAGTTGATGATTTGCTTTTAGGCAGCATTTGGCCTTCTCAACCCATTTAGTCATTTTTTTTGGGGGGGGGATGGGGTGTTGGGAGAAATAATCCCATGTAGCTTGGTTGGTCTGAAATTCTTGATAGTCTTGACCCCACCTCATAACCTGATTGTAGCATGTAACACCATGCCTGTTTTACACCTCTCATCTTCATGCTCTACCACCATCAGACCCAGGGTCCTGTACATGAGAGACAGGTACTCTGCCATTGAGCTAAATCTCTAGCCTCAATCTTTATTATTAAGTGTGAAAAAAATATTTTTTTTTAAATTAAAATTCAGAGTGAACTGATAGATTTGCTCTTAAAAGCAAAAACAAAACAAGATGGTGTCTTTACCAACACTGCAGCCTTTTTTTTTTTTTTTTTTTTTTTTTTTTTTTTTTTTTTGAGACAGGGTTTCTCTGTGTTGCTTTGGAGCCTGTCCTGGAACTCACAGAGCCTCAAACTCACAGAGATCCTCCTGCCTCTGCCTCTGGGACTACAAGCCTGCACCACCAACGCCCGGCCACCGCAGCATTTTGTAGATGTTCAGGAAATACAAATTACCCTCAGATCCCCTCTTGTGCCATCTAGCCCAGCTAATTTTAAACAGATCCCTCTCCTTTTTGAGACAGGGTCACAGTAGCTCCAGCTGTCCTCAAACCCCTGATGATCTGCCTGCCCTAGTATTTCCAGTGCTGGGTGAGCCAGCATACTTCACTATCTATTACACACACACTCTCTGTTTAACCCAGCTTGACCTTAAACACTATTTTTGTGTTACTCAGGCTCCTGAGTACTGGAATTACAAGTATGAGCCATCATTCTTGGCTTTTTTTTTTTTTTTTTAATGGACACAGGAAAAATTTTTATTTAAGATTCTGGAAACTTGTTATATGCAACTGATATACAGGTTTATAATAACATCTTGACTACTGGACACGTGGCTAGATACTAGCACAGGATCTGCCCTAACATGCAGAGAAAGGGTTCAAGCACCTGTTGTATTTCTTACACAAAACTTTTCTGAACACCTCTGATATCAACATAGTTTAATGATCTAGTATGGATGTTCTATAAGCTCCTCTTTTCCTTATACTTTAACATGCTGATAGAAAATTTGGACCTTCAATGCAATCAATTATTACAAGGCTATACAGGAATATTCTCAATTGGTGGTAATTTCACGTAGGCCTCATTCTTCATCTATAAAATGAGAATTCAGCAGCAAAGTGAGTAACAATGACAAATCTGCCACACTGCCCCTGCTGCTCTAGTCCCAAATCAGGACATTATGTGGGAAGCACAAGGGACAGACTAGTGAGTCCTGCCTGGGTGTAAAAGGAGGCTCATTGGAGTCCTAAAGCATGATGGGTAAGGTTCTGGGTGTTGGATGACATCTTCATATAGAGAAATTCTCCTGTAGGTGTGTGGTATGTATGGAGATTGCAGGGAGTAAGAGGTGGCTGGAATGGGGAAGGGATGGCCGGTAGTGAGCTGGGGAGAGTGTAGACAGCTGTGAAAGTCTTACTAAGGCGTCTGGGTTTTCTGAGAAGTTACAGGGAATTTTGGTGTAGAAGGAACAATGATTCCAGACTGGCCTGGGCCTCAGGGTCCTGGAGCCTCTGCCTCCCAAGTGCTGGGATTTCATAGTTAATGCACGACTTTCTATCTCCCTTTATAAAAGATGTTTTTAGTACTATCATGTGTGTAGAGAAGAACATGAAAATTCATATTCCAAGCTGTTAACTTGAAAGTTAATGAAGGAAGAGAGGAAAATTAGCAAAATGCTGCCATTGGAGTTAGATAATAAAGCAGTAAACTTGATTTAGTGTAATTAAATGTTGGGAACAAGATTGAGTGCAAGGAAGAATAGCTATTTCCAGGATTGTGCAACTAGTAACATATTTTACAGTAAGTTTACTATGTATATTCCTACACTGTTGTTTAAAGCAGATATTTCATTTGGTGGAACATTATAGCCTTTTACATGTATTTTAATTTCAGTTTTTAAATTACAGTTTGAAATTACACTTACTTCTTTTGTATGTGTTTGTGTGTGTGTTATGGTGAGGTATAGAGGTCAAAGGACAGCTTGTGGAACTAGGTTCTATTTCCACCATGTGGGTTCTACCGATTGAACTCTGGTCGTCAGACTTGGAGGTGGCAAGCTCCTTTACCCTCAGTTATCTTTTTGGCCTAGTGTGTCTGTCTGTGGGTGAGTGTATGGAGATCAGAGGACAACTCTGGAGTTAGTTCTTTCCTTCACTCAGTTGTCAGGCTTATTGACAAGTGTCAACCTGATGAGCCATCTTGAAGGCCCTTTTCCTCATAAGTTTTGTTTGTTTTTTCATACAATTTAGTCTAAGTAATCCTTTTAACCATGTGTATTTTCATTATCTCTAAAACAAGTTATATCTTCAGTCTCTCTTTTTTAAGAATTAAGAGAAAATACAGAGAAGACATTCTAGTCAGAGGAGATAGTAAAATAACCATGTAAAAATGTCCAAGTAAGTACCCTTCCTTGTCCTCTGCAATCCTCCTGACTGGTAAGAAGTAAACGGAGTCAGTAGATGTTGAGGAAATGGGTGTGGGCTAGATTATGTAGAGTGTGATAATTATGGTAAGGGCTTTAATTCTGTCAAAGGTTTGAACAGGAGTGTGAAACAATTAGGTTCAGTTTACAAAAAAAGAAATATCTATAAGATAAGGTGCAGAATAGGTTGCAATTGGAATTTCCAATTAGAGACTTAACAAAGATGTCTTTAAACTTCTAGAGATACAGTGAATGGCTTAATCTCAAAGGATTACTTTAAATGTGAAAATGACTATCAGTAATATCAGTGATTGTAGTAATTACGGTTTTTAAAATGGCCTCTAAGAGCTAAATACATTTAGCAAAATATTGAACCTGAGGTCAGATTCTGTTTGTAGTTAATTTGCTCTTAAACTTGATCAAGTCTTTTAAGTTGTGAGCTTCTTTATCTGTAAATTTAAGAACCATGTGTTTAACTTAATTGTGTTAATCGCTTAACTCTAGTTCACATATGGGCTGAGTCTTGCTGAGTCATTTTCTCAGACTGTGTGGGTGAGGCTTAATTAAAACCAGCTAAGAAAACTTAATGATACCCCATACCTCTTCTGGTGTTATTTCATGTATATTTTATTTCTTGTGTCTCTGCCCCCACCTCCAGTTTTTCAAAAAAATCTCACTCACTTTATAGTTCAGATGGCCTGTAACATGCCTAACCTCCTTCATGCTAGGATTGCAAATGTCTTTATACTTTCTGCAGTTGAACCATCTGAGGGTAGTGGTTTCTTCGGCAGTAGTAGCAGGCCCCTAGCTAGTTGCATCAATAAAATTTTCAAATCTTTTTCTTTCAGTATTTTTAGAAATTATTTTATGTGTATATATGTTTGTGTTCCATGTGTATGCCTGGTGCTTATGGAAGCCAGAAGAGAGTATTAGAATCCCTGGAATTAGAGTTGCAGATGGTTGTGAACTGCATATATAGATCTGGAGAGGTAGGGGTGTGTGTGTGTGTGTGTGTGTGTGTGTGTGTGTGTCTGTGTGTGTGTGTGTGTGTGTGTGTGTGTGTGTGTGTGTGTAAAACCCTGGATGACCTAGAACTCCCTATAGTACACCATACTGGCCTCAAACTCAAGAGAAAACCACCTGCTTCTGCTTTCCGAGTTCTGGGATTAATTTTAATTATGTGTATGTGCCTGTGAACATGTGTATATAGACCCTGGAGCTGGATTTACAGGCAGTTCTGAGCCACCTGACATGAGTGCAGGGAACTGTACTGAAAATGTCCTCTGCAAGAACAATACATTCACTTAATGGTTGAGCTATGTCTTGGCCTAATTTTATTTGTAATTGTATGTGTGTGTCGGGGGTGCATGTGTGCCCGTGTATGAATATGTGCAGGTGCTTGTGGAGGCCAGAGGCATTGGATACTTTGGGCTTGAAATTTGAGGAGAAGGTTGTGACCTGTACAGTGTAACTGCCTAATGTGGGTGCTGGGAACTGAACTGGAGTTGAGTTCTCTGTAAGTTCAGTATGTACTAACCTTTGAGCCATCTCTCCAGCCCCTACAGAATTAAAAAGTAATAATAATTTAAGACTTTTGAGCATAGCTAGAGAATAATAGCAAGGTATTCAAAAAATCTTAACTATCCAGTCATTGTTGCAGATACCTTTAATCTTGGAAAGTTGGGACTAAATGGTCTCAAGCCCAAGGTCTGTCTGGGCTATATATCACTTCAGTGCCTGTTTGAGCAACTCAGGGAGATCTGTCTCAAAAGGAAGCAATAAAATAGGCTGGAGATAGAGCTGATAGAGCATCTGTCTAGCATGTGTGTGGCTCTGGGGCCACTTTCCAGTCTGTTAGCAACAACAATTTCTGTTTTCAGTTTTTGAGGTGTTCTCATGTAACCCAGGCTGGCCTCAAATTCAGCTGTGTAGCTCATCCTTCTGCTTCCATCTCTCAGGTGCTGGGATCAAAGTCAAGTACCACCATACTTGACTTTATTTGGGGGTTTTGAGACAAGGTCTCTTTAGCCTGGAACTCCTATGTGGTTTAGGTCTCAGCCTCCTTGGTGAATCCTGATATTACAAATTACAGGCATGAGCCACCACATTTAGCATGGTCAGACAAGATATATTCTTTACACTGGTATTACATTAAGATATGTATGTATGTATGTGTGTATTATGTATATATACATACACACACACACACACACAGGTAGGTGTGTGTGTGTGTGTGTGTGTGTGTGTGTATTTGTTTTTCAAGATAGGGTTTTTCTGTATTGCTTTGGAGCCTGTCCTGGAACTAGCTCTTGTAGACCAGGCTGGCTTCAAACTCACAGAGATCCACCTGCCTCTGCCTCCTGAGTAGTGGGATTAAAGGTGTGCACCACCAACACTTGGCTCACAGCTATATATTTTTATTTTGGAACTTTTTGGGCTTGAAATTATGCATCCTTGTCTTTATCATAGGATTCAGCCTTCATGGTCTCCTGGATTTTTAACAATGTACAGAGGATACACCTTTGATTTCCTACATTGAGAACTTGCTGCAGGATGCTAGGTTTTCGAGTATAGTAGAGAAAGGTTGGCTAAGGATCAGGTACTAGATATAGAAGAAATCTAATTTTATTTAGGTTTGGCCTCTTTTTAAATGGACATAAAAACTTTTATAATCATGTAATAGTTTGTATTATGTTGAGCCTCAGTTTCCATTTGGATTTGTTTGTTTAGGAATACTTAGAAATTTCTGGATTGCTTTTTCTTTCCTTCTGTACTCCTTTCACATAGTAGTGAAGAGGGCAAAATACAGGCATTACACAGGTGTAAGAGTGTTGATCACATGACAAGTGTACCATAGCCAGGCCTTGACTGTGGCCATAGAAAGCTTTGGGACTAGAGACATTTAGGCTTAGTTTGGCTTCACCTAAATTTTAAATTTCATTATCTATACTGCTTGTACCCCAAAGAATGTCCGTGAGATGGACTTGGTGTCAAACACCTGTAATCCCAGCACTTAAGAGACTAAAGCAGGGAGAACACTGTGAGTTCAAGGCCAGCCACCCACCAGCCTGTCTTACATGCCAATGCCAAGTAGCAAAATGGGCTGGCCTCAAAACCAACCCCAGGAAAAAATGGGTCTGTGGTGAGCCCTAACCTTTGTGTGCCTGTTTTTGTATGAGTACATGGAGTCATCATGAAACAACTGCCTCATTGTGAGACAGCAGAACATCTTTCAAGGAAAAGCACCTTTGAAACACTTGGAATTAACCTTTTTTTTTTTTTTTTTTGGGTGATGACAATGGTTATTCAGACTTGAGGACTTAGCTGATGCTTTCTCAAATGATTCAAGCGACAGCATTTGATGCTGCTGATAAAATTCATGCTTTACAATTTTGGAAACCTTGTGTGATCCCTAGAGGGCATATTTCCCCAGTACTTGAATTTTCTCCTTCCATGCATGGTGGCTCATGCCTGTAATCTTAACACTTGCTGAAATGTAGTAGTATGTGAAAAGTTCAGCAATAGGGCTTCAGATTCTAGATTGAAACTATCTTTAAGAAATGACCGCCTTTCTTGTTCCCCGGCCAGCTTGGTGGCTGCTCTTGGTTGGGGGCTGTCCCGCACCTAAGGCAGGAAGATGGCTGCAAAAAAGAAAAAAGTCCCTCAAGTCAATCAACTCTAGGCTCCAGCTTGTTATGAAAAGTAGGAAGTATGTACAAACAGACTTTCAAAATGATCAGACACGGCAAAACGAAGTTGGTTATCCTTGTCAACAAGTGCCCGGCTTTGAAGAAATCTGAAATAGAATGCTATGCCAAGTTGACTAAAACCAGTGGTAATAACATTGAATTGGGCACTGTTAGGAATCAGCAGCCTGCTGATCCCCGCCCCCAACGACGGGCAGGACGCTCATGGCCATGTCATCACTACGTCAAGCTTTACCTGGCTGCCAGAGGACTCAGTTATGCATGTGCAAGCCCCCCTTTTAAAGCAAGTGCGCCCCTTTCTCTCTCTGGCCCCCCTCTTGCTCTCTATTGCTCTCTCTCTCTGCTCTCTCTCCCCCCTTCTGCTTTCGGTTGGCCACCAGCTACCCCCCCCTTCTCTCCCTTCCCTCAATAAACTCCACGTGGGCGCTAAGTCTAGTGCTTGTGTTTCATAGGCAATAGTTATATCAAAAGAACAGCAGGCACAACATATGGAAAGTACTACAGAGATGCACATTGGCTATCATTGACCCAGGTGACTCTGATATTATTAGAAGCATGCCAGAACAGACTGGTGAGAAGTAGTAAACCAGAAAAGCCTTCCTTTAATAAAACCATCAGAGCTCTTTAAAAAAAAAAAAAAGAAAAGAAAGAAATGACCACTAAGCTGGGCAGTGGTGGTACATACCTTTAATTCCAGTGCTTTGGAGGTGGAGGCAGGTGGATCTGTAAGTTCGATGCCAGGTCTACAAATTGAGTTCCCAGACAGCCAGGGCTTTTATACAGAGAAACCCTGTATCTAAGGAAAGAAAGAAAGAGAGAGAGGTGTGTGTGTGTGTGTGGGGCACATACCACTGGGCATGGTGGAGCAGAACTCAGGAGGCTGGGACTATACCACTCGAATTAGAAGCCTAGAAGCCAGACTGGTCTGTTTTATAGTGCTAAGAAAAATATAATTATCTAAATACAAAGCTCTCCCCTTTCCAGATACATATCTGCACACAACTAGATTTTTCTCAGTGACCTTACATTCTTTATGCTTCAGCCAAGCATACTGTAACAAACTGAACAAAGAAGTACCTCACTGCTGTCTGTCAGGGTAAATATCAGAGTTACAGAACCTAAACATCATACCATCTTTCTTACTAAGTTTATTTTTGTTTTGGATAATGTTATTTTTTGATGAAAATATTATTTATGTTAATATGCAGTGTGTTTATTTCTTCCAAATGTGCTAGTCATGTGCTTAAAGTTTTCTTAGTTTTAGTGTTTAGTATGGTAAATACAAATTGGAATAAAACACATGGCAAAAGCTTAACTGGGTCTTCAGTAATTTGAGGATGTAAAGGACAGAACAAAAATTATGAGAAACAGTTTACATGCCTCTTTTCTTTCTTTCTGTGTACAGTACACGTTGAGGTCGTGAAATGTTCCTGAGAGATAGGTTTGTGCTGTCTGTGTCCCATCAGAAAACAAACACCATCCTAGGTTTAATTTAGAGGGTAGTTGTTTGTTTTAAAGGGAAAGAAGAAGGTTGGGCGTGGCAACACCCTGGAGGTAGAGGTAGGATGACTGTTTCAAGTTTGGTATACACAGCAGACTGGCCAGACTGTAATGAGATCATGAGTCAAAAAACTAAAAAGAACAGCCTGGCTTAGAGATGGAACTCCAGAATAGCCAGAGCTGCACACAGAGAAACCCTGCCTCAAAACAACAACAAAAAGACTTTAAAAACAACAACAACAAAAACAAAACAAAACAAAAAAAACCTAAAAATAAAAGAGGATTTAATAGTGTGTTAAGAGTGGGATTGTTTCAAAAGTGATGGAGATCCTGGGGTAGAAGGGCAAATGGGAGAAGGGTTATTCTACAAAGCAGAGCTACCACCTTCTGTGGGCTGCAGCTCTTCTCTTAAGCATGTACTTAATTGACCTCTTGCTGTACTGTTATAGGTATCCTTTCTCCTTTGGAGTCTCATATCTGTAGACTGAGCTTGTGAGTTCAAGACCAACCTGGACAAGGCTTGGTCTTAAAACAGAGACATTGTTTTTGTTTTCATTGCTGTGACTGACTTACTGTTGAATCAGTGCCCTGTGCTGGACTGCCCACTACTGTTGCCTGTGAATAAAGGCAGAGCCACTGGGTCTGTTGTGGCTACTACCAGAATCACATGCTTGCTTTTTGTTTGTTTGTTTTCATTCTCTGCTATCCAGAACCAGACTTTCAGAGCTTGGTACTGTAGATGAGAATCAGGATATGATACTAAGAGCTTCATACAGTTAAGAGGTAAAGTGGGTTTTCAGGGAATTTTTTTCCTTCATTTATTGGTGTGTGTGTGTGTGTGTGTGTACATATGTACATACATGTACAAGCACACTTGTAAGCACACTGGCACATATGCTCATGTGCACACACATGGGGGCCAGAGGAAGATGTCAGCTGTCTTGCCAACACTATCACTCTGGCCCTGGAGCTTGCCATTTTTCAACTAAACTGGCTGGCCAGTAAACTCTGGAGCTGTCACTGATCCTCTCCACTCAGTGAGGGGTACAAATACATGCAGCTACAGCCAGCTTTTATGTGGACATTGGGAATTCAGCCCCAGGTCTTCAATCTTGTACATCAATCATTCTTATCCATTTACCCATCTTCCCAGCGCTCTCTCTCTCTCTCTCTCTATATATATATATATATATATATATATATATATATATTTTTTTTTTTTTTTTTTTTTTTTTTTTTTTTTGATTAAGTGCCTGAAGCAATGGCTTAGTGGTTAAGAGCACTTGTTGCTTGTTCTTCCAGAGGACCCGACTAACTTCTCTGTTCCTAGAACCCATGTCAGACAGCTCACAACTATCTTGTAACTCTAATGGCTTCCTCCTGCACTCACACATGCATATATCCACATGTAGATATCCACAATTAAAAACTACACAAAGAAATATCTTTACAAAGACCAACTAATTAATCAGTTTATTAAAATAGCTGTCTAGACCTCTTCAGTGATGACTTCAAGCTCTACTCCTGACTCAATACAGAGAGAAGTAATCTTAACAATCAAACAATCACTTGAGGATTCTTATTTGATCTCTGTCTAGAACCTTCACCAGAAGGTGTTTTTGCTGTAGTGATTTGCAAATCTTGACAGGTATGGGAATTGATCCTTTCACTTTCATATTCTTTCCCTTTACCCCTGTGACCAAGTCAGCACACGCCTCCAGAAACTTCTGTTGCTGCTGCTAAGGGTAATTCTGTTTACTTGGCAGGAGTAAATGGTAGTGATCGAGGAGCTGGGGCCAATGAAGCAAACTCCATCCAGCCTGGTTGCAGAAGGAACAGGTTAGAGCTCTAAAGTATATGAAGGGAGCCAAAAATGGTAGTAGATTATGGTCAGAACCTCCAGCTTTGATTTAATAGAGTTGGAGAGAGCTTTTCAGGCAGTGGGTCAGTATGAACAAAATGAGGTTGCAGTAGGGGAATTGACTATAAAGGTAATGTTGCACTTTAAACATTCGGTTTATTATTATTTATGTTCGGATAGTGTGCATGACAGTGTGCATGTGTGTGGTGGAGGATAGGTTTTGCCTGAATTCAAGGAATCATTCTGGTTTCCAGGTCACTTTGTGTCGACCCATCTCACTGGCATCGATACACTGAGTTTAGAAAGAGAGCTGTGAAAAATGGCAGTGGAATTTGGCATAATGAAAGGGAACAGCATACAGCATTAGAAGGCGAGACGGTGGGAGATGGGGCATGAAACAAGAGGGCAGCCAGGCTTTGGAGGCTGTTAGTCTGAGCATGGAATGATGGGATGACAGGAACACTGATCTTACTAAGGACTGGTTTGTTGTTGTTGTTTTCTAAGACTTTGGATTGTTAATTGGGTTTGAAAGCAAATCAGAGGTGACTCAGAACATTTTAAAACTTCTCATCTCTAGTGAAATTGTATAGTTGGCATTTGAAACGGATGATTGTAAAATTTAGAATCTAGAAAAGATGAGAAATGTGCTTTCAGAAGTATTGAATTAGATGGAGAATTAATGACAAGGCTTAGGGTGATTTTATTCATGGGTATATTCTATATGTTTGTAGGAGAAAGTAGATAGCCTAGATAGTTACTGGTCCTTTCTATTCATAACTCAGTTTATTCTCTGTAGAAACAACTGACACAATATGAAAAGGTCATGTAAAAAATGATGCTGAAAAAAGCCAACAAAAGGGAATCTATTAACCTTGTTTCGAAAAACAAACAAAACAAAAAGTGTATGTGTGGGGTGTCTATTCAATACAGTTATAGTGTTGATACACACCTTGAATCCAACCAGGGAGGCCAGGGTTCCCTGTCTCAAAGACAAAACAAAACAGAGGTCCTCATGCTTGCTTGGCAAGGACTTTATTAACTGAGCCATCTCCCCAGCCCAAAATAGGGTGGAGTATGCTGGTACACACCTTTAATCCCAGCAGGAGGATCTCTCTTCTGAGTTTGAAGGCAGTATGGTCTACATAGCAACTTCCAGGACAGCGAGGACTACATAGAGAGACACTGCTTCAAAAACAGCAACAACAAAACAAAACAAAAAAAAAAAAAAAAAAAAAAAAAAAATACAAAGAAAGAAAGCTAAATAGGAAGAAATTTCAGGTATAAAATCCAGATTACATTAGTGTTATTTCTTTGGTTACAGTATGAAAATAATCAATGTATAGTGTGTTTGAGGCCTTTCTGAGCTTTATTGTGAGAGACTGTTTCAAAGTAGTCATACATGTGAAAAATACTGCCATTTGTAGAAGAAAACATCTGGTTTGCTTTTTAACTTTGTACTCTAGTGTCCCTCCCTCACTCCCTGCCTCTCTTCTTCCCTCTCTGCTTCCCCCCACCTCCCTCCTTCCTCTGTATTGCTTTGGAGCCTGTCCTGGAACTCGCTCTGTACACCAGGCTAGTCTCAAACTCACAGAGATCCTCCTGACTCTGACTCCCAAGTGTTGGCATTTAAGGCATGTGCCATAACCACTGTACTCTATTCTTAATGATAATAGGGATAAGATGTTTTCTTTTAAAGAAAATATTCATTGGCTTAAGTACTTTTATCTTAGCTTGAAAAATTTCAGTAAATAAAAATTATCTTTAAAACTTGAAATAATGATAGATGCTGGAGTATTAGGGTACAAGAGATCTGGAATGGAGAACCTAAATCTAGGAGATTTTTAGGTAAAGGATGTGGGCAAAGGATACATGACACTCATGGGCTTTCAGTGAGAAAGTGTTCCCCAAAAGAGTAAAAAACTGCTTAAGTTTGATTTTCTTTTTATTTTAAAATTTATTTTAATATGCATGAGTGTTTTGCCTGTATGTATGTCTGTGCACCGTGTGTATGCACAGCCTGCTAAGGCTAGAAGAGGGTGTGTTGAATCTCCTGGGACTGGAGTTACAGAGCTGTTAGCTGCCAATTGGGTGGGTGCAGGGAATTGAACCTCAGCTCCTTCTCATTCACATAGCCATCTCACTATCCCAACTGCTTAACGTTTAAAAGCAAAAGGGTTTGAGGACTTACAGTTGTGATCAATACAAAGTACACAACCATCACTCTAGCTATAAATAACTAGGAAACTGGACAAAGCATATGAAACAACTGCTCCCTGTGAAAAGGAAGAAAAAAGTAAATAAATTAGGCCCTGTAATCTCCTCAGGTTTCTGTCTGAAACTGGATTCCAGTGCACAGTTCAAGCAGAGAAAGGCAGTCTTCTCAGGCCAAGGGAATAAAAACAAAGTACAGGCTGGATGCAAGGCAGGAATTTGTAGGGCCAACCATCATAAAAGATAAAGAGTGAGGTTTTAGAAATCTCCAGAAGAGCCCCTTTCTGTCTGGCTGACTTTGGTTGAGGCATATGGGTTGGGGAGATAACTACTGTGAAGAACTTGGTAGGCGTTATTGGCTCCTACAGATTGGAAGATGGTCCAGTTTGTAATATGCTAAGGAGATCCTTATCATTAAGGAGGATAAAGTAACCCTAAGAAAAGACCATTTTAGCCCCACCCTAAAGGTGAAGTGGGAAGGGTAGAAAAAAGAAAAGGGGGCTGATGAGCCTTCAGAAGATTAAGGTAGGGTTGAGGGGCAGTTGAGTGGTAAAGTACTTTTGTGCCATGCAGGATTCTGTTCCCAGGGTCACATAAGCAAAAAGATTAAGCCAATTCTCAATTATCTGCCACAAGGGCAAAAACCCAACATGAAAACGGCCTGTATACCATTATTACCAGGTGTGGTGGTATACACCTGCATTTGGGAGGTGCAGGAAGATCAAGAATTCAAGGCCAGCCTTGGCTGCATGAGAGTCTGAGACAATAATCTTGAGGGTTAAGGGTAACCCAGTTCAAGGCCAGCCTGCATGTTGAGATCGTTTCTAAAGTTAAAGGTCATTACAAAGTATATAAGTTTCCAACCCCATATTAATAGATAGTTAAAGAAATGTGAGAATATAACCTTTGACTAGAGAAAACTGAGTTGATGGATCCAGAAATGAAAAAGATGATAGTTGTGGTGCAATACTTAAAGGAAAGCCAGATCAAGACATGATTGAAAGGGATAAGAAAAAAGACCCAGTGAAACTTCTAAACTGAAAGATTTGGGATCTGAAAGGAAAGGTTCAGTCAGGGCTCTCTAGCAAGTTATACATTCTTGAAGACAAAGAAAGAAAAGTTAATAGAAACTATTTACAGGTCAATAAACAAGCAGAAACCAGACAGTGATGTCTGGGACAATATCCCTAATCTAATACACATGTTGTAGAAATTCAGGAAAAAGGTGGTTTGCAGGAGAAGTGTTTGATAATAATGGCTGAAGAATTTTCAAATACACTAAAAGCCTATAGGTGCTAATGGACCATGGTAGGATGAATACAAAGAAAAGAGCACCAATACACATTCTGTAGAAATTATTGAAATCAGAGGTTAAAAGGAATGTATAGGGCTGGAGAGATTGTTCTGTGTTTTAGAGCACTTGTTGCACTTACAGAGGACCCTATTTCTATTTCTAGCATCCACATGGTTGCTTACAACCATCTTTGGTGTTTTGGTTTTTCAAGACAGTTTCTCTCTGTAACAGTTCTGACTGTCTTGGAACTAGCTCTGTAGACCAGGCTGGCTGGCCTCAAACTCACAGAGATCCTCCTGTCTCTGCCTCCTAAGTGCTGGGATTAAAGGTGTGCTCCACCACCTCCCTGCTTGTACAACCATCTTAATCCCAGTTCTGACCTTGATGGGTACCAGGTATGAACATGGTGTTCATAATGTTTAAAAATAAATAGGAATGATATAAGCCACATGTGATGGTAGACACCTAGACATTGAGGTAGTAGGATTTCTAGTTCAACACTAGACTGGGTTAGGCAATAAGACCCTGCCTCAAAATCAAAATTTAATAAAGTGGGGTGGAGCAGAGGGGGGTGAGGTAGGATGGGGTTAGAATGATGTGTTGAGGGACTGAGATAACATTATTGTTTTTTTAAAAATCAAAAATAATAATAAACTCAGGAAATTATCCTAATTATAGTACAAATGAATTAACAAAGGAGAAGAAAGCAGTTGTAGGATTCAGAAGAACAGCATATACAGTTAAAAAATGGGTTATTAGATTAGTCTATATCAAAGACTGCATAATATCACAGTTGCTACCTGGAAATCTTGAGAAGCCAGTAACTACTTGATTCAGAAAACTGGACACTTCAAAGCAAAAGGGGTCAATGATACAGCCCTAGTTTGAGGCTGAGAGTTATGAAGTTCCAGATTAGTGGTGTGATCTACCCACAAAGACAGAAGAGGCTGGGGGGTCTGGGCAAGCAAAACAGTAAGAAGAATCAAGCTTGAGCAGTGTGGATAAGCTTCCATCTTCTACTTTTTATTTGTTTGTTTGTAGACAAGGTTTCTTTGTGTAGTTAGCTGTCCTGGAACTATCTCTATAGATCAGGCTGGCCTCGAACTCACAGAGATCCTCCTGCATCTGCTTCCCAAGTGCTGGATCAAAAGCGTGTGCCACCACTACCTGGCATTTCCCCCCTTATTTAAATTGGTAGAACCGAAACAGGGCTGTACATTGTGCACATACTCTACAACTGAATTATGCCTTCCAACTCTTTCCTTCATTTATAGTGTGGGAATAGTAATATGGAGTAGGGTTTAGTGGTAGGTAACCTAGGCATAGAGATTCTTGGAGCAGTGCTAAGCATACTGTGAAATGTTGACTAATGAAAGGATCCTTATCCTTTGATATCCTGTCAAGACAGTTGTTTGTATGCACATATAGGGGAAAAAAAAAAAAAAAAAGAATGTCCATATTAGAAAGTGACCTTTTTGAAATAGTGTTTGTAAAAGAACCAAGACCAGAACCTGGTTTCTTAAATTCTAGACCAGGAGACACCCAAAGGTGACTGTATTTGGTTTTTAATCCCCAGATACTCTTGATGTACTTGATAAAAACCATAAATGTTGACAATTTGTTTGTAAACTGATAAAATTTAAGCTCGCTGAGCTATTGCACAGGTGACTGGCACTTAGTCTTCTTGCCACTGGATGGTGCTTGTGTGACATTGAAGTTGAATAGGCCTTTAATGTGCCTCTGAGTCCCTAGCAATGCTGTTATGGGCATGGACCACCATATACAGCTCGGGTATGTTTTCTGATAATGTTTCTCTCTTGAGTAGCTGGATATTGATACATACTTACTGTAGTAAATGAAATATTCTTTTAAACTGAATCTCAGGAATGAACAGAAAGTAGAAATTCTGTGAGTGTGTTTTTACATAAGCATAACCTGTTGTGTGGGTGGGTGGGTGGGAGGGGGGCCATTGCTCATTGGATCAAATCCTGAATTTGTTTCAGCAGATGACAGGATTGTAGTACAATCTGGTTATTCCTCTTGGCATAATCTTAGAGGGTTATTGGTGTTTTCCTGTCTTCTCTAGGCAGCTAAACTAGTTTTTGCTCTGGTCCCTAAATTTTAAAAAAAGATGATTATTTTATATGCATGTGTGTTTTTGCCTGTGCATGTATGTCATCATATGTGTGCTTAGTGCCCACAGAGGTCAGAAGAACTCATTGGGACCTCTGGAACTGGAGTTACAGACTGTCATGACCTGCTATATGAATTGTTGGGAATCAAACCCCCAACTCTTAACTGTTAGCCAATTCTGAGTCTTGATCCCTAAATTTTATCCTAAGCCTTTCTGCTTAATTTTCCATGCTTAGCTCTATATTGGGCATATATGGGAATATTAAAAACTACATGCCGGTATAGCAAAAGTATTAGGAAAAAGTTAAGAACTATAAGTTGTCTTTGTAAGCTAGCTGTTCATGGTGACATATGCCTATACTCCTTGCACTTGCAAGAGGATAGAGAGTTTGAGACCAGTGTGAGCTTTACATAGCCAGACCCTAAATCAAAACAAAATATATCAGTTTGTGACTACAGGAGGAAAATTGGAATGGTCATGCTAAGAAACATGAGTATCTTTGTTTATAACATACACCACTGCCACCTAGCTTGAGTATCTTTGTTTATATACAGTGATGATCTAGTTGACATTTCACATGTGGTAGAAAAGGTATGCCTTCTTGGTTAACCTAATTTTTATTTCTGTTGATGTAGCAGGTACAACAACAAATCCTTACCCCATGCCCACCTTATTTTGCCTTTCTCAGACATTTTTTGGCTCTTTCTATTACTAGACTATATTTCTATAACCTAAAAAACAAAACTTTCAGGAACCCATTCTTCCTGTTATGGAACATAAGTGTTCAGTACCACTAGATGTTCCTGGCACCTCATTATTCCCTTGTCAAATAATAACAACAAATGAATGCCGGGTAGTGGTGGCACATGCCTGTAATCCCAGCACTCAGGTGGCAGAGGCAGGTGGATCTGTGTGAGTTCAAAGACCAGCCTGGTCTATAGAGTGACAGGACAGCCAGGGCTGTTACACAGATAAACCTTGTCTCAAAAAACCAAACCAACCCCCCCCCCCAAAAAAAAAGAAACACACAAATGTTTTGGTGAAGTACTTAACCAAGTAGTGCACTGTAATTGCATTTTTTTTCTTAGATAACCTTTAGTTTAGTGTCCCTTCTTTTTTATAGTCACTTAGATTTTTGTAGATTGCATTGCTATTTTCTCTTTCATAGTCCACTCCTAGGCCCAGTAGATACTCCCCCTCCCCCACGTCTGTTGTAGCTCTGACTGACCTTGAACTTGCTATGTAGCTGAGGCTCTATTGCTTCCTGAGTACAGGGTTGATAGTGTGGAGTACCCCTCTTGAAAATGATTTACTTCTCATTCATTGTGTCAGGCCAATTTGATCTGTCCTTTTTATCACTGATAGTGACTACCTATCTCCCCCTTTCTTGGTTTGGTAAAATTATGTGTATAGAAATTCACACTGCCTCAGAAAGCTTATAATCAAATAGAAGGAAACCCAAAGATAAACATGTGCACATGTGTGCCAGAGCCACAGAGAAATATGAAATATGAAATTCAGAGAATGGTCAGATGATTGAAGTGTTAATGTCCTTTGGAGAAATGGAGAGGAAAGTAGCTGCCGGGAATTTAGTGTTAGAAAATTATTTTTGCCATAAATGGCTGGTGAGAAGGTTTTATGCCTGGTATTGGTGACAAGTCAAAGAAAGTGAAGAGTCAGCTCTGTTCCAAGCAGGCTGTCTCCTGCTGCTAAACTCTTGGGTGTGGATCATTTTCTCCAGAGTGTCCTGTCTGTCCTGCAGGCCAGGAGACCTGTAGCTTGATGTTTCTTCCCTCCCGTGTGTGAACAGTTTCCTGATTATTTGCTGTCATTGCTGTGGGTGGGGCTAGGCTGAATTTCTTCTGGGAAAAGGTTAGTGAGCTCTCAATTCTCAGACTTTCTACAGCTCATTCTGTTATGGTGCCATTCTCTGAGAAACTGAATTATTTTCTGTCTCTTATGTCTGAGAGTATCTTTTACTAACCTTGAGTTCCTCGTAGCATCACCCATGCGCCTAACCCCGCTAGTGCTGGGCCTACAAACATGTACTGCTACGCTTGGCATTTTGAGTCCTGGAATCTGAACTCTGGACCTCATCCTTGCACAATGTGATGTTAGCTTTAATTGTCCACTTGACACAAACTAGAGTCACCTGGAAAGACAGTCTGAATCAGGGACTGTCCACATTGGACTGTCCTGTGTACATGTCATTCCATTGACACAGAGAGACCAGCCCTGTGGGAAGCACCATTCTCTAGGCAGAAGATCCTGGGCTGTGTAAAACTGGAGCTAAGCAAGTGAGCAAGTGGGGAGTGTACAAACATGTTTCTCCACTTTGGACTGAGACTGTTGTGATCGACGTCACCTAGAATTGTGAGCTACAGTAAGCTTTTCTCCTGCTTTCTGTCAGGTGTTTGTCACAGCTGCAGGCATGAACCAAGGCCAACACAGCAAGCCATTTACTCACCAAGCTCCCTGGTTCTTGTGCTGCTTTTGAGATGTTTAGGATTGTGTTTTAGTGACTTAGGTTTTTGTTTGTTGGTTGGTTTTGTTCTGTGCAAGCACTTACAAGCTTTCCCCAGGTGTTTTCTGTAATGTGTCTTTGCATAAGTCATACTTTATGCTGTACTTGATGAGTCTTTAAGTTTTAGAGAGCTAGTGGTGGATACTGACTAAATGTGGTCTTGAAAGAAATTCAAGCAGCTTAAGGTGCTGTTGCTTTTTAACTTTTTAAAATGTATTTAAAATGTATTTATTTTTTATTTATGTGTATGTTTTTTTTTAAACCTTACCCCCCCACACACACACACACCATATCTATGCAGTGCCTGAGGTGAGGAGAGGGCACCAAATCCCCTGGAACTGGAGTTAGAGACAGTTGTGAACTACCATATGGGTGCTTGGAATTGAAGTGGGTCCTCTGGAGGAGCAGCCAGTCCCTTCCACCCCCAGGGTGATCTTTTTATCTTGACCAATTTTGACTCATGAATTTCTGAATGTTTTGTAATTTTCTCAGGTGCCTTTTTGTTAGTGGTTTCCAGTTTAATTTATGGAACCAGAACACAAACATTATATGATTTCAATACATGTAAACATGTTTTATTGTGATACCTGTTCATTGTGTACTGTAAGTAAGAGTGTGGAATCCTGGCACTTGGAAGGCAAAGGCAGGCAGAGCTCTGAGTTGGAGGCTAGCCTGGTCTATATAGCAAGTTAAGGCCAGTCAGGGGAACATAGTCAGACTATTGTCTCAAAGGCAAAAAAAAAAAAAGTATATGGGTATGTGAACAAGTAGGGATTTTTCTGTCTATATTATTAAAAATAATTTTGTTAAATAAATAGGTGTTCAAGTTTCAAACTAAAGTATTAAGTATTTGATTTTTTTTCTTATTTCCTGGCTTGCAGGAGCTCTTTCTATATAGTTGTTGTTCCTATCAGGCTGGATTTAATATTACTCAATTCAAGTTACAGACACATATACTCATGTGTAGACATTTACTCTTAGTGTATATGACAAGCAAGCAGGTTTCAAAAGTATAAGCATTTGGCTTTAGAAAATTTTATTGTTGTCAAGTATAAAGCAGCAATTACAATTTACCTTCTCTGTGTTACAGGAATAGACTTTAAGATCAAAACAGTTGAACTACAAGGAAAGAAGATCAAACTACAGATATGGTAAGTGACAAGCTTATGTCATATATTGGCATCAGTTGATTAAGGTTTACAGTGAGACTCCCCTTTGCCTTTTGTTTAGTGTTTTCTAGACTGCCCTTCTAAAACATGTAACCAGTGATTTTTCAGGAAGTAAAACATTGCTACTGACGTCACAGTGCATTCATTGTCTGTGCCTAGACTATATAATTCTGGGTAGTGCCCAGAGCACACAGCTCTACCAGCCCACATGTGGACCTGAGAGGGAAGGAGCTGTTTTGATTCTGGGGAGTGTAGTGGTCCTTTTATGGTGTGTCACTGGGAATAATAGTATTTTATAACTTTCTCTCCTCTATGCATCTTTTATTTTATGCAGGAAAATTCTGTTACTGACTCATAATTTTAGAACCTTGATCATACTAATTAGACTGGTAAAGAAAACAATTTTTCAGATATTTAACATCAGTTTTGTTTGGGGGTTGAACCTACAGCACTGGATTAGACTTGGGCTTGTGTGTCTGTGAGAGGTTCTGCACCTACATCAGGCAGCTCCTAAGCCACCTGTAACCCTAGTTCTGGGGAATTTTGGTACCTTTAGCTTCTACAGGTGTACACACACACACACACACACACACACACACACACACACACACACACACACCCTACGCGTGCGCGCGCAGATATATCATTCACTGCCTTAGTGGTTGGTGTCCTGGGTAATGTAATGAAAATCCATGTGTGGAGCTCAGGATGGCATAAGTGGAGGAACTCAGGTTGAAACCAGGATGCTGTCTGTAGTCCCAGTTTGGGAGAAGTGGGACAAGGTGATCAGGAACTCAAGGCTACATACCAGGTTCCAGGAGAACCCTGGCTACATGCTATCATTTTAAAAACAAAGGAGCTAGGTCAGTTATATTGAAGAGCATAAATGTATAGAGTATACAAATTAAAATGGGACACAAAAAAACTTTGAAAAATTAACTTGGGTTATTCTAACAGAAATGGGAGTTGATAATTTAGCCCTGTTTGTCACAAATTCCTATCCTCTTCCCTTCTTAGAACACTGTTTCCTGTATATTGATGCAGCTTATTTCCCTAACTCACAGTGATAGATCACCCCATTATTTAAATTTTTACCTTCTTGTCTTTATCTGTTACCAGCTTCTAATTCAGCTCTTGTAACAGAGCAGTTTGTTTTTCTTATATAAAAATACTTTGGTGAGCTGGGTGTTAGTGGCACACGTCTTTAATCCTAGCACGTGGGAGGCAGAGGCAGGCAAATCTGTGAGTTTGAGGCCAACCTGGTCTACAGATTAAGTGCCAGGACAGGCTCCAAAGCTACACAGAGAAACCCTGTCTCGAAAACCCAAACAGAAAAATACTCTGGGGGTAGCTACAGGTACAGCCCCAGCCCTCTGTTAGAGATTTTGGTGTGACTTTTCACAGGGTGGTCAGTTGGATTCCATTCTGGTCAGTCCCTGGGGCAGGAGTGGGGGTGTCAATGAAGTAGCTGTGGGTCTTGGAAATAGTGTTTCAAGTGACCTTGGCAAAGTTGCTGGGTAACAGTGTTGTGTTCATCTGGCCTACAGAATGGTCTTTGATACAAACGGTTAGAAGGAATTTCTTGGACACAGGCTGAGATAAGGCCATGCCAGGGCAGAGTTGCAGTGACCAAATACTTTGCAAAAGACTCCAGGCGCCTGAGGATGTTGGAAATGTTGATCAGGAAAATGGCTCTATGGTTGACAATGGCTAAAGGAGCATTCAACACTTAGATGAGCATGATTGTTGCAGTTCCTCGTGGCCGAAAAAGAAAAGAAAAGCCTTGAACCTGGCGTGTTCCTGCACTGTCATCCCTAAGAAGCCAAGGAGCTGGCTCAATGGTTAAGATTTTGTCACACAAACAAGAGGACCAGAGTTAAGATTCCCCAGAACGCACATGAATACTGAGTGATGGCAGCATTGCCCTGTTACTCCAGTCTAGAAAGGTAGAGAAGTCCTCAGAGCAAGTTGGCTATGGAGACTAGCCATATTGACAAGTTTGGGTTTGCTTCAGTGACCCTATCTCGATGAGTCATGTAAAGATCAGTCAGGGCTGAGGCCGGGCATCAACCCTAGACCTCCACACACATTCATGCAGATCACAGACACACAAAAAGAGGAAAAGAAAAGAAAGAAGAAAACAAAACAAAAAAAACAGGACCCCCTCAAGGCACCCCGTTTCCCCAGAAAAAACTGAATGGCTTCTTGAGGAATAAGGAGAAGGGATCCATCTCCTCCAGGACCTTGATAGCCTTGGTCTTGATCTTGTCTCCATATGTTCTGTAGCCAGTCACTGCTGCCAACTCCTCCCTTGGAAGAGCCCCAGTCTCTCTGGTCCTTTATTTTTTTCTCATTGACACTTACCAGTCATTCTCTGGCATTCAGTGTGGTCTAAATTTTAAATTATGTGGATGTATGTCTGTGTGGGTAGGTGCATGAGAGTGCTATGCCAGCAGATAAGGGTGCCAGTCCCCCTGGACTTATAGGTGGTTTTGAGCCACTCAACAGGAACTGACCTTAGTTCTGTACATGCTCTTAACTTCTGAGCCTTTTCTGTAGCTCCCACCATGCCCTGCTTTAAAGTTTTTTTTAAAAAATGCAGGTTTTTAAGCCTGTGGTTTTGGTTTGTTTCTTAGTGTATTAAGACATAATTCAGATGCCATTTTGCCAATTAAAGTGTCTAATTCAGTGGTTTTTAGTTTAGTCACAAGATTGACTTGGGAGGGAAAAGGCTTCAGGAGGTGGCGCCCAGAGCACTGTGCACGGCATCTCGTCAGAGGGTCAGGGAAGGAAATTTGGACGTGGTAGCTGCAGCCTTCAGGTCTGTGCAGATGCCTTTGAGCACTTAGAAGCAGCACAGCAATGTACTCCTGCCTGGGTGAGACATCCCCCAGATCCGTGGGAATCTGTATCCCACTTCTAACACCAGATATTGTGGAATAATAAGGATCTGGAAAAACAGATAAGCCGAGTAGATGTTTATTCAGGGAGAAATAACTTACAACAGAGACCAGATGAACACCAGCAGGCTCCCATCCCAAGGATGCCCCTGATGCTCTCAGTCAGAGAGCACTCTGGGGTCCCTGCCTCAGACCTAGTTCCCCCAGATCACATCCTCACCTGTCCCCACCCCCCAATGGGCGTGGTCAGTGCAACAGGTGCTGACAGAGTGAATATCTCACTACAGTCATCACAATTTTAGAATACTCTCAAAAGAAACTCCACACTTCCACAACCTGTTCTTCCAAGCCCTATTAGTTTGCAGTTTGTCTCTTGGTTTTTCCTAATCTAGAAATTTCTTATATATAGGATTGTGTAATAGTAATATCTGATAGTTTGTGACTAGCTGCAGTTTTTCTTAGCTAGTTATCAAAAGTCATCTATTTTATACATGTATATATGAACCACCATCTTTCCGTTGCTGGGCTAGTATGAAGTATGTGTGTGTGTGTGTGTGTGTGTGTGTGTGTGTGTGTGTGTGTGTGTGTGTGTGTCTGTCTGTCTGTCTGTATTGCCCAAGGAAGTGAGACGGCATATAGACAGTCACTTGTGAGTCACCTGATACAGGTGCTGGGAACTGAACTTGAGTCCTTTGAAAGCATCAGCAAACAGTCTTGAACTGCTGAGCTATTTCTCCAGTCCCATGTTTAATGTTTGGAACAAAGGCCAACTTACCTAAAATGTCAAATAATTCTATGTTGTTACCAATAGCAGGTGAGGGTTCCATTTTCTGTAGGTCCTTACCAGCATGCCTTTTTCTATTATAGCCACCCTAGAGGAGTTGAAGTGGTATCATTGTGGTTTTGATTTACTTTTCATTTCTGCTTGATGATGTTGGACCTCTTAATTATTTATAGTCCATGTAAGCATATATTTTTTTTGTAAAAATGCATTAATATCTTTTGCTTATTTTTAAAATTTATGTATTTTATGTATATGTGTGCTTTGTCTGCATGCATGTCACACCAGAAGAGGGCATCAGGTCACATTATAGGCAGTCAAAGTGAGCTGCTGTTGTGAGTTCTGGGAATTGAACTCAGGACCTCTGGAAGAGCATCATGTGCTTTTGACCACTAAGCCATCTATCTAGCCTCTGTACCCCTTTTTGCTTATTTTTAAGTTTGTTCATTTGTCCTTTTGTTTTTGAAGATAAGACTGTTTTTTACTATTTGGCATGCACAAAGCCCTTTGTAAACACATTTTTATGTGGGTTGTCTGTCTTTATTATGTCCACTTGCAGTAAATTCAGGTATGATAGTACATCCTTGATCCCTGCTCTGAGGGGACTGAACTAGGAGGATGCTGGTTCAGAGCCAGTGTGGGCCACATTGCAAGCACCTATCTCCAATAAAAATGGAGGGGTAGGGAAACAAGGGCAGAGTTTGATCCCTAGCACCGGAAAAAAAAAAAAAAAAAAAAAAAAAAAAAAGTGAGGTTTTCACTTTTATGAAGTGAATGAAGGTATATCGGCGCCCTTATTATTTAGGAGATTTTTTTGTTTGTTTATTTTCTTGTGATGTGCAGTGCTAGGAATTAAACCCAGGCTTCATGTGCACTGGGCAAGTGTTCTGCCTTTGAACTACATACATGTTTTTAGATTGTCTAAAGATTTGTTGGAGTGTTAGTTCGTAGAGCTGAATTTAGTTAATTTTGTATGAGTTAGGGGATCAGCTTTGCTGTTTTGTATGAGAATGTAAAGTTCCAGCATATGGTTAAAAACCTACTCTTCATTTAAGTGACTGGAAAATTGAAGCAGAGCACCATGGACTTGAAGATCACTTTTAGAAGGCACACTTATATTTGCAGCATTTGGGAACTTGAGACAGGATTGTGAGTTTGAGGCTAGTCTAAGCTAGCTGTAATCCTAGATGACATGGTCTTCTGTTTAGTGATTAAGATACAGAGAAAAGGATGGCGATTCGAATTGATGACAAGAAAGTTACTGGAGGTCTTTTGGAACAGTCTCTCTGTGTAGCTCAATGCTGAGAGAGTGTGCTTAGCCAAATGGGAGATCCTGCCTAGGTCAACCCCCAGCAAACACTCCTACCCCCTCCCATGAATTAACTGACAAAGGTATATGGAAAAACAGTAACTACAGATAGTCTTTATAGATGTTTGCTGAGGGGAGAAGGAGTAGGTGGGATGTATCTCAATGGTAGATCCCTGTTAGGCATACTTAAAACCATGAGTTCAGTTTTTAACACTACAAACAAATAAAGAAGTTTGCTAGAGGGTTTGGTTGTGTTTTAAACATAGGCAAGCTTCTTCTAAAATTATGTAGACTAGTATAGCTAAATAGTTTTGACAAACTGCACTAAAAAGAATCAGTCACATGATTTTAACAACCCCCCCCCCCACACACACACACGCACACGATTTCTCTGTAGCAGCTCTGGCTGTCCTGGAACTCCTTGTAGACCAGGCTGGCCTCAAATTTACAGTGATCCACCACCTGCCTCTGCCTCCCTAGTGCTGGGATTAAAGGTGTGGCTACAACACCTGGCTTACCCAATGATTTTAAAGCATTTTATTTAGCAACAGTAAAGCAAGACTGTGGTAAAGAGGAAGGCATAGACACATAAGTCAGGAAGCTAGTTCAGTGAATAAAAGTGCTTGCCATCAAGCTACAACTGAATTTGATCCCATGACCCACAGAGTGGAAGGAAAGAATCCTCTCCTGAAAATTGTCCTGTGACCTTCACATATATGCTATAGTATATACATGCTCATATACATACATACATACATTTAATAAATAAATATAATTTAAAAAAATTTTTAGATTAAAAATTGATACTTTGGGGGTGGGGGGCACTTCCTGTATATATGTATACCATGTGCATGCCTGGTACTTGTAGAGGTTAGAAGAGAGTGTCAGATCTCCTAGTACTGGAGTTACAGGTGGTTGTGTGCTGTAATATGGGCTGGGAACAGAACCTGGGTTATCTGAAAGAGCAACAAGTGTTCTTAACTGCTGACCTGTATTGCCAACCCCGACATGTAGTAAAAATGCAGAGAACTACTTATATATACAAGTAAGTAAAAGGCAAGAGTGAAATCTAAACTCTGTCTTAGGTAATAGTAATGTCAAGTTCTGGTTTTGCTTCTACACCACAGTTGATACCTTTGGATTTATGGGCCAGGAATAGTGGTGTACACCTTTATCCTAGTATTGGAAGGCAGAGGCAGAAGAATCTCTTGAGTTCGTGGCCAAACTAGTCTATATAGCAAGGGCCAGGCCAGTCAGGGCTAAGTAGTGAAGCCTTGTTTCAAAGAGGCATGAGGTAGGGGTGGGCAGATAGCTCTGCTGTTTCAGAGCACTTGCTGCTCTTTAGAGCGCCCACATGGTTTACAACTGTTCTTCACTCTAGTTCTAGGGGATCTGATTCCCTCTTCTGGCTTCTACAGGCACCAGGCATATGCACACAGTGCATAAACATGTATGCCAGCAAAACATTGATACACACAAGATAAAAATGAACAATTTAAAAAATTACTTTTACAAATAAATAAATAAGTAAGTAAGTAAGTAAGTAAGTAAGTAAGTAAGTAAGTAAGTAATGTAGGCACTGGATCTCATGCCCTCTTCTGGTCTTTTAAAGGCACCAGGCAAGCATGTAAGTGTGTTGCATGGATGCAAACAAAACCCTTACACATTTACATAAAACAAAATGAAGAAACACGAAGAATGAAGATACACAAAGGGGGCCTGGAGAGATGGCTTAGTGACTGAGATCACTGGCTTCTCTTACTTTGGAGGACCCAGGTTCAATTCTTAGCATTCTTGTGGCAGTTCATAACTATCTGTAACTCAAGGCCAAGGGGATCTAATACCCCCTTCTGGCTTCCATGGGCACAAGACACACATGTGGTACACAGACATACATGCAGGCAAAACACTCAACACATAGAAAAATAAAAATGTTTTTTAAAAAGTCAATAAAATGAGGTGGAAAGGGGAGGTGTGAAGTAATACAGTGATAATTACTTGGCTAGCTTGTGCAAGACCCTATGTGAGGCTACAGTGAGTGAGTTAGTAAACATGTTTTGTGTTATATATCATGGAATTAAGATACCAAATAAAGCCCGGCATTGGGCATTGGTGGCACACACCTTTAGTTCCAGCATTTGGGAGGCAGAAGCAGGCAGACCTCTGTGAGTTCGAGGCCAGCCTGGTCTACAGAGTGAGTTCCAGGACAGCCACCAAAGCAATACAAAGAAAGAAACCCTGTCTACAAAAAACCTGAATAAAAGGGATCCAGGAGTTTTTATATGGGTTATGGTTATTTACTAAATAATTGCAAAACATTTTTTGTCACTGTTTTTTTCTTTCAGCTCAGTATGAGTAGGTCATGAATTGCCTCCAACTATGAAGTGTGGAACTGAGCATTTCTCTGATGCCACAAGTATTTTGGAGACTTAGGCCTTCTTTGGCTTCCTAGCAAGTTCGAGGCCAGTCTGCTCAAATAAAAGAGTTAAATGAGTGCTTGTTTTGTTTTTCCTTTGTGGGTAATAGGGAATTTTAATCTATATTTTTGCTACTAGTCTACATTGTCCTTTATTTGAAGTGCAGTGATATTAAAATGCTTAATACAATATTGACTATATATTTCAGGGACACAGCAGGCCAGGAACGATTTCACACCATCACAACCTCCTACTACAGAGGAGCAATGGGCATCATGCTAGTGTATGACATCACCAATGGGAAAAGTTTTGAAAACATCAGCAAGTGGCTTAGAAACATAGATGAGGTAAGACCTAGGATGTACATGATCCTCTCTCCTGAACAGTCTGAGCAATTTAATAATTCTATATGTATAAGATAAGAACTACCTGTGTTGTTTATGAGACTTTTCTCCAAGTTAATTATTTCTTACTGAATCTTTATTGAATGGTTTAGTTTAAATTTTTTTTAATTATTAAATTATGGAAAAGTTATATTGTTTGTAGACTTTTTGAAATATTTAGGTATAAAGACAATACATCTAACCAAAAGGAAATAGTGCCAAGTGTATGTGAAGGTAACAGTTTTCCCATAAGCTGGTTATGTATCAAAGTGTACCTATTTCATTACTACATCTTTGAGGCTTCCTGTTGGAATTGTATCATGCCACAGTTGCTGCCCTCTAACATTGACATTTCACTAAATTGTCACTGAAAGAGGGGGTAGAAACAGGTGGATGATCCCCTAGAACAAAGTAATTTTAAAAGCCATCAAAAATTTTCAATGGTGATGCATACCTTTAATCCCAGCACTTGGGAGGCAGAAGCAGGCAGATCTCTGAGTTTGAGGCTACCAAACTACACAAGTGAGACCTTGTCTTCAAAAAAGCCACAAGTCATATGTATGATGGTTGTTAAGATCTTAAGTGTGACTCTTGAAATCATGCCCACAGTTGACTGTGCACAGTTCTTTCCCCATTTTCTATTAACTTCTGTGCTTAGATGTATGTTTAAAATCTCTTAATAAACTTCAGCTGTTTCACATTGACTTGCCCTGGGGTTCTCTATTTTTAACAATCATTTTTACTTATAGGGATGTACCTGTATGAGTAGATACCGTGTGTGTGTGTGTGTGTGTGTGTGTGTGTGTGTGTGTGTGTGTGTGTGTGTGTGTGTGTGGTGTGTGTGTTTAATTTCTTCAGTGAAATTAAAGCTCCACCTTAAGCCAAGTTTGAGGTCTCTGAAAACTGCTCAGGCAGCAGGAAGCTCTGTCTGCAGCCCCCACTTCTGTTAATGCTACCACCTGGACCTAGAATTACAGATGTGTGTGAGCCACCGTGTGGATGCTGGGAATCAACCCTGCTGGTCTGCAAGACCAACAAGTGTTCTTGACTGCCGAGCCAGCTCTCCCACCCTGGCTTAGATTTAATTTAATGAGTGAAGATTTCTTTTTCTTTTCTTTTCTTTTTTTTTTTTTTTAAATACTTATTATGTATATAGTGTTCTGTCTGTATATATGCCTACACTCCAGAAGAGGGCATCAGGTCTCTTTACAAATGGTTGTGAGCCACCATGTGATTGCTGGGAATTGAACTCAGGGACCTCTGGAAGAGCAGCCAGTGCTCTTAACCTCTGAGCCATTTCTTCAGCCTGAATGAAAAAATTTTAATGCCATTTTGACTTGTAAAAATTGGGGTAGGGGGGTTGCTGAGAAGCAGGTATTAGGTACATTTCTTCTTTGCTTTGCTATAAATACATCTTCTTATAAAAAAGGATGGTAATTAGGAAGGAAGCCTGAGCCAAGATCATAGCTTTCCCACATTGATAGGAATGTGCATTTACTAAATAAGCAGTGGGTCCCTGCTGGGCATTGCCACTCTTGGTCTTTTCTGTAGCACTTTAAAGCACACAGTGGGGAGCTGGTCCAGGCACAAGCTCTTTCCTTCCCTTCCTTATCCCATGCACAGATACATGGAAAGGGACATGAGCTTAAGGAACACAGTCATGTTTAGAAAATATTAAGTCATAATCCATGTCATTGTGCAAAAGTGAAATCTTAATCCCGTTTCAGCATGCCAATGAAGATGTGGAAAGAATGTTACTAGGAAACAAGTGTGACATGGATGATAAGAGAGTTGTTCCTAAAAGCAAAGGAGAACAGGTAAGAGTGAACTGTGGTGGTGACAGAGCTCTTGCTGCAGTGCAGGTGAGGTCACTGAGCAGCTCTGTTGGCTCTACACAAAGTGCTTACCCTGTGAGAGAATGCTTGCCACCGTGTGACTCCGCCTCTGTGCCTTATATTTGTTAACTATGTTAGCTCTGTGTAAGCTATACAGAAAAAGCTATATGTTTCTGTTGTTGTTGTTTTAATCTTAGAATTTAATGAAATGGGCCACTTATTAAGATTAAAGTTGAACAACTAAAAGACTGTGGCAAGCAGAAATTAGATTTATCATGAGGAGCTTCTAACATAAGAAGCTAATTAATATCAGATTTGAATATCTGAAATGAACTCTTGAGGTACAGAGGGTTGTTTTTATTACTTACCTCTCTTTTTAAGGTCTTGACTCATTAAAACAGTCTGTGTTACATACATATTCTAGTTGACACCACTATCTTCAGAGTAAAATTATTATTTCCTCTAGCATGTTATGCCAGTTGGAAGCCCATATTTGGTAGTTGCATAATGTTATTTTGCTTCTATTTTAGATTGCAAGGGAGCATGGTATTAGGTTTTTTGAGACTAGTGCAAAAGCAAATATAAACATCGAAAAGGCGTTCCTCACATTAGCTGAAGACATCCTCCGAAAGGTAAGTTCCTTTATTATGCAGAGATGCTTTTGAATTATTTTGTCTTGTTAGTGATAGGGCTAGTACTTTTTGCTTTATTTGTGACAGGGTCTTACATGTACCTCAGGCTGGCCTGTAACTCTTATTCCTTCGGTCTTAGCCTTTTGGATGCTGGGATTACCCCCACCACCTTCTAGTCTTTGTCTCCTTAAATATTCACATAAAAAGTTTTGGTGCTATTGTTCCTAAAAGGTCACCCGTTAGCAATATCTGATCATCCACAATGAAGGAACTTGGAGCTAGATCGCTAGAAAACATATGGCAACCTGAAGGAGGTAGTCAGTGGCAGCTGTTGGTGTTTGCTGTCTGATCTCGGCTCCCTCTGCAGCTTCTTGTATCTGTATGTGTGATGTTGGTGGTGAAACCTACAAGAACAAGTGAAATTGGGAACAAGTGAAGGTGTAGATCAGTGGTTCTCAACCTGTGGCAAACCTCTGTCTCCAAAAATATTTACATTATGATTCATAACAGTATCAACATTACCATTATGAAGTAGCAATGAAAAGAATTTTCTGGTGGGGGTCACCACAAAATGAAGGAACTCAATTAAAGGGTTACAACATTGGGAAGGTTAAGAACCACTGGTATTGGTCATTTGTGGAAAGATTGATTGCTTAGTATGTGGGAGGCCCTAAATTCAATCTCTGGTTTTCAGAGAACGAGGGAAGTAGGCAAATATATGAAGGCTACTTGCAGTGTATTGAGCAATGAAAAGCAAGTTAGAGCCAAGCATGATAGCTCATGTCTAATCCCAGAACTTGGAAGATGAAGCAAGTTGCTCACATGTTGAGGCCAGCCTGGGTTATAAAGATACTCTGTCTCAAATTAAAAAAAAAAAAAAAAAAAAAAGTCAAGATAATGGTCTCATTTAGAAAGATTATGTAATACCAAACAGATGTATTTCATATAGCAAAGGCTACATATATCAAAGAAAGATCTGGAAAAGTAGGTTAAAAAAATCTTTCAATTTTGCAGACGTTTTAACGTGCTGTTGTTTTGTTGCATTGACTATTGGGGCTGGGAAAACAGATCAGTGTCAGAGCACTTCTTTGGCATGCTAAGGCGCTGGGCTCAATACTGTCTCAGTCTGCATAGTTTCAGGGCAGATAGGGATATGCAGTAAGATACCTTATCTCAGAAAAGGAAGAAAATTATAGCTCTTTTGTACATGAAAAGGCCATAGAAACCTACTTTGTAAGCTAATCTGTTTAAAAGATGAAAAAGAATATTTTAAAGCATTGGCATACACTTTTGATCCAGCATTTGGTGGCTGAGGCAGAATTGCATAGTGCATTCAAGGCTATCTGACTAAGTACCACAATGAAATCCTTTCCTAAAAAAAAAAAACCAACCAAACAAAAAACTGCTGGGCATAGTGATTCATGCTTTTAATCCCAGCACGGGAGGCAGAGGCAGGTGGGTCTCTGTGAAAAGGCAACGTGGTCTACAGAGTGAGTTCCAGAACAGCCAGGGTTACATATATAGTAAGATTCTGTCCCAACAACAACAATATCATCTCAATGATAACAACAGTAATAATTTCCCCAAATTTAAAGAATGCCTTGTTAATTCTTCTGTTGGGTTAGAACCTTTTTCCTGGCAGAGAGCCAGCTTAAAGTCTGCTTCATAAACTGAATTCTTATTGAGACTTTAAAGTGTTTTTCAGAGAGGTGCTCCTTTGTCTAGATCTACACGGGTCTCAGTTAGAGAAAGCCAGACTTAGATGCCATGAGTAAACCTGAATCCCACTTACCCTGGAGTGACTTTCCTGGAGAAAGCGAACTCCTGTGCCATTGTGTTTTCTTGGTTTGAGCCACCTCTTTACTTTCTGTTTATTTTCCTTGAATGTTGTCTAAGAAACCCCAGAAGTCATCAGGATGCTCATGGGTTTGGGGACCAGTCTTATTATTCAGCAGCATGTTTCCCTGATATGTGCAGGGATGGATTCATCTTGAGGCAGTGAACTAAATGAAACAGGAGTCTCACTGCAGGTTTTACTAGGCTTTCCGAGGGCTGCCTGGGCTTTAGAACATTTAATAAACAGCTAAGTTCTCAGGCACACACACCTTAGTCTTTAAAGTTCTATTTGTGATATTCTAAGAATCATGTTCAGGATGTTGGAGAAATGCAGAATGATATAAAGAAGAAAGCCACAACCACCCTCCCACCCCCGTTAAACAGTTAACATTTTTCTAAGTCTTTTGTCCCCTCCTCTTCCACTTACTCATGGTTGAGATCACTGTTTTGTTTTTTTTTTTGAGACAAGTTTCTTTGTGCATCCCTGACAGCTGTCCTGCAACTTGTTTTAAAAATTAGGCTGTCCCCAAAGTCACAGAGATCTGCCCATCTCTGCCTCCTGAGTGCTGAGGTTAAAGGTGTGTGCCACCACCACCTGTGAAGATTGCCTCTTTAAAAGTACTGGTACAGTAATACAAACCTGTCCAAAAAGGCAAATAACTGAACAGAGAAAGGTTCTTAGTGTCTCTAATATTTGACATGACCTAACAGTAGTTTTTGTGAGTTATAAAGTAAATATTTTTTATTTGGTGAGGGCAGGGTTTGCCCAGGTTTCACAGTGTGCTTAGCTCAGAGACAACTGCAGGAGTTGCCTCTATTCTCTTGTTCCATCCCAAGGATCAAACTCAGTTATGAGGCTTAGCAACAGGTAGTTAGTTACACACTGAACTTTGTCACCTGTCTTTCAAAATGAAACACAGGTCTTGCTATGCAGCTCAGGCTGACCTAGAATCCATATTCTGTCTTCTGAGTTCTGAGATTATGAGCTTGTGCTACCAGGCTCGGTGTAACAATGCTAAATACTGAGAGGTGAAGGCTAAGAGATGACAAACTTGTTCAAAAGAGGAATGGTCTGAGGTGCTTTCCAAATGTCTGTCCCACCTCAGACAACCAGAAACAGTTCCCCAGTAGAGACTGCAGGGGCTGCCTTTCGTTGCGTAGCTGACACTGATGTGATTCTACTGTTGAGTCTTCTCTCATCCATGTGTTTCCTCATGGGTTGCTTGCTTGTGTTGTTACAGACCCCTGTAAAAGAACCCAACAGTGAAAACGTAGACATCAGCAGTGGAGGAGGTGTGACGGGCTGGAAGAGCAAATGCTGCTGAGCGCACTCTCCTGTCCATCTGCTGCCATCCACCATCCGATTCTCTTCTTGCTGCAAAAGAAAACACTCTGTCCATTTTTAACTCTAAACAGATGTTTTGTTCCTCATCTTAACTATTCAGTCCACCTATTTTATTTGTTCTTTCACCTGTGACTGCTTGCGGACTATTATAATTTTCTTCAAACAAAAAAATGTATAGAAAAATCATGTCTGCTTCCATTTTCAGATGTATGTACTTGCTCAGCTCACCACTGCACTTCAGTTGTATTATAGTCCAGTTCTTATCAGCATTAAACTAGCAATCATTTCAACTCTATTCTGCAAAATTGTAGAAGAATAAAAGTTAGAATTAACAATTTTATTTTGTACAACAGTGGGATTATCTGTCATGAATAATGTGCTTGAGTCCCTATAATCTATAGATGTGATAGCAAAGAAACAAAGCCAGGAAAACACTCATTCGCCTTGAATCTGTACGTGGGTTAATTTTGTCCTGTGCCTTATGTGGAAAGGAACTTCTTTGGTTTTTCTTTCTTTTTTTTTGTTTTTGTTTTTGTTTTGGTGGAAGCATGTGCAGGAGACATTTCATCCCAACATAAACCCGTTCAGATGCTCGTGGTTTGCTCGGCTGTAACTTTCACAGTAGTTAACTGAGGACAAAGGGAAATGCAGAAGTGATACTTGATTTGCAGTCCTGTTTCCAGTGGCCTTGATATTTAAACCGATTCCTGCCACCAGGTCCCTCGGCCACTCTGTCCCTGCGTCTCATCTTCCTGCATGCTGCTTTGTTTGCCCCCACTCCTCCTGGTATGAGTTATCTAGAGATGAAAGGTTGTCGAGTTTAATGTAAAGCACTGATTTACCTTGCTAAGTAAATGGAAAGATAATTCTAACTGCCTACTATCAGATTCAGTTAAATTGGTGTTGGCCCCTCATTTACTCTCTCTCCTAAAACCTGTCCCGCTGTCTGGCTTCTGTTCCTCTCCCTCCCCCTTTCCCTTCCTGTCTATCCATTGAGTTTATGAAATGGAAGAGTTAATTGCATGCACTAGTGTTTGGAGGGTGTTGTGGTTTGTCTTTCTAATTAGGTATATATCCTATTCACTTTCCTAGAATAAACTTCTTAACCTGAATTTGTGTAGTTTCCACTCTGGAGCTCCTCCGACAGTTCTGTAGCCCAGGAAAGACTGGTTTTGAAATAAACTTGAAGAGCAGGAAGGAGGAGTGGATCTTAGTAACATTTGCCAAATGTATTGAGATTTGGCTTCTGAAGAACACTTCAGTGTTAAGTTGTCTTTACTGTAAGATTTAGAAATACATTATATTATTATTAATTTCAAGTCCTATCTTTACTTCCTCTTGGAAAACTACTACTGTGGATTTTTAAAGAATACAAAGGACAGCGAAAGGCTTCTCATGTAAAGCTGAGATCTCTGGCTTTCTGACCCTCGCCTCTCTTCCTCTTTCTAGTTTGGCTTCATTGCTTCTCATTAGGACAGGGTAGGCTAAGTTCCCTATGCTGCTAGCATCCTAAGATGATACCTTTGTGGAAATAATTGTGAATAGCATGATTCATTTCGAACAGAGGCTGAGTTTAGGACAGCAGCTTCCATTGACAAGATTTCTGTGATGTGCATTTTAATGACCTCTTGGCTCCCATAAACAATATAGGGACATATCTGCTAAGAGAACCCATGAATTTTTCCAGATAGTGCCCTGAAGACAATTTTATATGCCTCACTGGTGGCTCTTAGTCCCCCCTCTACACACACACTTGACTTTATCATTGTTTACTAGTAAAAAAGCAGCATTGCCAAATAATCCCTGATTTTCCACTCTGAAAAATGCAATGTTTAAGCTTTTGAAGTTGTAGGTTATACCTGCTGTCGTTAGTCCTTGTAGTTTGTGTTGCTTCCTTTTATCTGGAATGTGGCAGTTGCCGCTTTACTTTAAACCCTCTTGAATTCAGTGACTTAAGGTTTGGAGCTACACACTGGGATTTTGGCTAACAGACTGACAGTTTTGTTGTTTGCATAATTATAATCGGCATTGTACAGAGAAAGGATATGGGTACCTTTTGTTAAATCTGCACTTTCTGAATATCAAAAAAAAAAAAAAGGGAAATGGAGTATAAATCAATTTTTGTATAATCTGTTTGAAACCTGAGTTTTATTTGCTTACCATTAGGGCTTTGTCCCCTTTCTGTAAGTCTCTTGGGATCCTGTGTAGAAGCTGTTCTCATCAAACACCAACAGTTCAGTCCATTCTCTGGTACTAGCTACAAATTCGGTTTCATACTCTACTTAACAATTTAAATAAACTGAAATATTTCTAGATGGTCTACTTCTGTTCATATAAAAACAAAACTTGATTTCCAACTGTGTGGTTTGGTTTTCATTTATTTTTGGAGTTGGAGGGTTGCTTCTGAAAACAACACATGAGGGCATCCTGTTAAGCATGGTAAAGATAGAAGAGAAACCATTTTATTAGCACATAGAAAGAACTGTACAGCAAACTGTATTTTAAACCCACAAGGAGCTCTAGGACAGTAAGCAGAGTCATCCTGATAATAGGATGACTGCCAAGAGCCAAGTGAAATCCACTGGTGACCCAGGAGACCCAGGTAGGCTCTCAGTCCTGAAGGATGGTGAGGCCTGTTACAAACAGTGGCTTAACTTTAACAGTTTTCCATGAATCACAACTTGACCTTGCCCAGGTAATGGCAAAAGCAGTGCTCAATCCCATGTTAAGTCTTGGTCAGTAACAGAGTATAGCTGCTTGTTTCTGCTGAAGAATCGTGCTGAGCAAGGTGTTTCCTAGGTGGTTTCTAAGAATCATCTCTGTTTTTCAGTGCTGCCCTGCCCCTGCCCCTTTCTTCCTGACCTGACCCCCAACATACTCCTGTTGATATGTAGGGTGAAGCCCGTGGTTGACCATTGGAAATTGGTGTAGAAAAAAGAAATTCAAGGCTAGCCTTGTTTTTATAGCAAGTTTAGGGCAGCCTGAACTATACAAGGCCCACTCTCAAAAAGTGATTGCTCTTGGGTGGTGGTGGCACACACCTTTGACCCTAGCACTGGGGAAGAAACAGGCAAATCTCTGTGAGTTCAAGGCCAGCCTAGTCTACAGAGAAGTTCCAGGACAGCTAGGGCTACACACAGAGAAACCTTGTCTCAAAAAAACTTAAAAAAAATAAATAAATAAAAATAATTGCTCAATGTTGACTTATACCTTTAATCCTAGTGAGGCAGAGGCAGGTGGATCTCTTTGAGGCCAACCTGGTCTATAAATGTGAACACCAGGAGTACACAGAGAAACCTTGTCTCAAAAAAAAGAAAAAGAAGCAATCCTTCTACTGCACCCCCCAAAAGACCCCAAACAACAGAAAAACTTATCTGTGTGTTTTGGATAAGGAAAATGAATTGCACAGGTCAGAAATTGTTGAATGGAACCAGCCTAAAATGTTGACAGGGCACTGGATTAGTGAAGAGGTGATGGGAGATGTCATTCTGTAAATATGTTTCTCTTATTGGTTAATGAATAAAGCACTGTTGGCCAATAGGAAAGCAAGATAGGCGGGACTAGGAAGATTCAGGGATAGGTAGTAGGAGATTCAACATGTAGGGCCTAGAGAGCAGAACTTTGGATCCTCCTGTAAGATAAGACCACATGGAAATACTTAGATTAATAGAAATGGGTTAATATTAAAGACAGATTTAGCCAATAAGTAATGCTAGTAACAGGCCAACAGCTTTATATCTAATACAGCGTCTCTCTGTGCTATTTGGGGCTGGCACAGCTGTAGGACCAGAATGGCGGAAAAACATACTCATAACAGGGTTTTGTGAACCTACTTAGGTGTGGGAACTTCCAGTGCCTGTCACGAAGTTTTATCGGGGTTTGTTGTTTTGTCTAAATTATCTTGTGGCAGAAAGTAAAGCTGTGGGTTTCCTTGTAAAGCGCTGGCAGTCCTAGAACTCACAATGTAGCCCAGACTGACTTCGAACTCAGATTCACCTACCTCCCAAGTGCTGGGATTAAAGGTGTGTGCCACCATGACAACCTTCAGGTTACAGTAACACTAGGTTCTCCCCCTTCATATTAAGGTTGCATGAGGCAACCCCTGGAGGAAAAGGGTCCCAAAAGCTGGCAAAAGAGTCAGAAGCAGCCCCCACTCTCACTGTTAGTAGTCCCACAAGTATGTACACCAAGCATAACAAACATGCAGAAGACCTGGGTCAGACTCATACAGGCTTCTTGATGGTCCAGTCTCTCTGAGCCCCTATGAGCCCTACCTTGTTGATTCTGTGGGCTGTGTGTCCTTGACCCCTCTGGCTCCTGTGACCCTCCCCCTCTTGGGCAGTACAATAAATACTTCTTTTTTAAAAGAAAAGAATGTCATTTATTTGTGTGTACATGCCAATAAATACTTTAAAAAAATTATTGTGTTTGTGTGTGTGTGTGTGTGTGTGTGTGTGTGTGTGTGTGTGTGTGTAAAGCCCTTTACCCATTGGCCCACTAGATACTTCTTATGAGGCCAAGACAGGAAGATCAAATGTGCAGTCTGGTTCCAAATGCCACATTTCAGGAAATAGGCCAGAGGAGCAGATTAAAGCACATCAATCCAAACCCAGGTTGGCAAGAGTTCATAGGACTTTTGACCCAGCCTCTCCAATGATTTCATTGCAATGAGGAGAGAAAGGTAAGTAAATGAAATAGAAATGCATTTAGAAAAAACAAAAATTCAGGCAATGATTAACCCAAAAGTGAGGGTGAGGCTGATAGCAAAGAGGGAGAGGTATAAATGTCAGGTTGGTGTGGGTCCCCAGGATGGCCAGAGTCTGTCTTCTGGCATAGATGTCACCCCTAGGGTGTTTGCTTTGTAACAGTTTATTGTCTATACTTTGTAATTTTTTTTTTGGAAGCAGGGTCTTGATATGTATTCCAGGCTAGTTCAGCCTCTCAAGTGTTAGGATCACAGACATGTGCCACCACATCTAGTTTACACATTTGACTTATGTGAGTTATAAATGTAATCAAGGTAGGAATAGCGGCTCATAACACAGGTCGGAGGCCAACCTGATCCACAACGAGTTCCTGTTGAGCCAGGGCAACAGAGACTGTTTGAAACAATACAAAAATACCCAAAGGAGGGCCTGTGTGTGTGTGTATGACAATCTCTCATCTCTAGGAACATAGAAATTGGTATGCTTGGTTATCTGTGACCAAGCCTCAAGGATAGCTACTGCCCCTCTGAGAGCTGTGTGGCTCCCACCAGAGCCTAAGCCCTTGGCTGTGTGACCTACATTTCTTGCTTGGCAGTGGTTGTGTTTCAGAGTCCCGTGGTTATATTGGTTGATGAAACCCAAATTGTGAGATCAGGTGCCAGGCAAGCAGGAAAGAAAGGGTATGTGTCTTGACTTCCAAGCAATGGAATATGTCAGCAGGCAGTATCTTTAAAAATTCACCCCTGGGGGACGGTGAGATGGCTTACCTGGGTGTACAAATCTGGTGACCTTTTTTTGTTTTGTTTTGTTTTGTTTTGTTTTGTTTTGTTCTTCGAGACAGGGATTCTCTAATTTAGCCTGTCCTGGAACTAGCTCTTGTAGACCAGGTTTGTCTTGAACTCACAGAGATCTGCCTGCCTCTGCCTCCTGAGTGCTGGGATTAAAGGTGTGTGCCACCATCCTGGTGACTTGTGTGGTCCTTTGAAGCCATGTGGAAGGAGACCTTACTCCTGAAAGCTGTGCTCTGACTGCCACACACTTGGCAGGAATGAATCACTCTCTGTGGTGGTTTGAATGAAGATGGCTCTGTAGGTTCATATAGCTGAATATTTGGTCCCCAGTTGGTAGAACTTTGAGGGAAGGACTAGGAGGTGTGGCCTTAGGTGATATTTGGGGTGTCTCTTGAGACTCCAAAAGCCCACACCATTCTCAGCACTCTGCTCAAGCCTGTGGATCAAATATGGGAACTCAGCTACTGTTCCAGGACCGTGTCTGCTTGCCTACTGCCAGATTAAACACTGTCTTTTAGAAGTTGCCTTGCTCATGGTGTTTTTGTAGCAATAGAAAAGTAACCGAGACACTCCCTGGCAAATTAAATTAAAGTCAACTTAATGCCCATCCCTGACTGGTGGTTCAGCTTGGTAGTGTTGCCTACCATGCACAAGGACCTGGACTCACTCCCCAGAGCCCCACAAATCAAGTGTGATGATGAATGCCTGTAATCCTTGCTCAAGATCATCCTTGGCTACAGAGCCAGTTCAAGGATAGCCTGGGCCACCTGAGACACTGTCTCAAAACCAGCCAAACAACAAAGCACACACACCACCGTTGTACCCAGCCCTTCTGAAGACTGCTGGGTTTTTCATTGTTTTAACTTCCTTTGTGAGACCCTGAGCAGTCAAGCCCATGAGCTTGCAGCTGCACCCCTACTACTGAGTGTGCCTTGCCTCAGAACCTCCCAGGAGCTTGTTAGAAATGTACCCTTGCTTTTGAGTCTCTACCCTGTCCCGGCTTTCTAGAGCCCATGCCTATTTTGGAGAATGCAGTGTTGTGCGATGTTTTACTCTTGGCTTTTTTGGGGGGTCCACCACCCAGCTCCCAATAACTCACCTATGAAAGCTTAATCTTAGGAATACCCAAGCTTAGCTGAGTTTGTTTGTTTCCAGCTTTTCTTAAATTATCCTGTCTATCTTTTGCCTCTGGGCTTTTCCTTTTCTTCTCCGTGACAGGTGGGGTGGCCGTCCCCAGAGGACCTCCTCCTCTTGTTCACTCTTTGCGCCTCTTCCACGGGTCTCCTGTTTAAAATCCTCTCTGCCTGCCAGCCCCACCCACCTATCCTTGCCCCTGCCTTGCCATTAGCTGTTCAGATCTTTATTAGGACCATCAGGTGTTTAGACAGGCAAAGAATCACAGCGTCACAGGGTTACACAAAATGCAGCATAAACAAAGGTCACACACCTGAAAATAATATTCTACCAGTGCAGTTTCTTCTTCAATAAAGCCTATCTCCATCACATAAGGAAAGAGGGAAAAACATAACCTTAGGGCTAGGGATGTAGTACAGTGTCATCATGCTTGAAGGTCCCAGGCATGAGTCACTGCACTCAGCCTGTATTTCTTTCTAATGGCAGCTTCAATTCTAACTCTAAAGCAATTTTAAAATCCAAGCAAGCCACAGTCCAGTTAAACTACTGCCAGCCACTGGATAAATTAGTTGACTCCTGTAGATTCTCAATTCTTTATCTCAAAAGGGGCCAGTGAAGCAGCTCAGCTGGTAGGGACACTTGCTGCCATGCCTTACATCTTGGCACTCACAAGCCGGAGGGAAATAACTCCTAAAGTTTGTCCTCTGAACTAGGCATTTTCTTGCATATGTATATGCATACACTCAAGAAAAATGTAAATAAAATGTAGGTTAGAAAGTCCCATCAGACTCAATCTAACAAATGTTTTTTAGTTCTGAGGGTTCTTTCTTTGACACACAAGACTCATAACACCCCAACTCTTTTGACTTAGGGGCTTGCCACTGTGGAGGTGAGAGCTGTAAAGTTAACCATAGAGCCACCATGCCACCTGCTGATCATTTTGGGAACTGCACTCCTAATGCCCAATTCTCAGTGAAACACTGGTCTTAAACTAGTGGTTCTCAACTTTTTTAATGATTTAATACAGTTCCACCCCCCATGTTGTGGTGATCCCCAACCATAAAGTTATTTTCATTCTTACATAACTATAATTTTGGTACTGTTATGAATCATAACATAGATACCTGTGTTTTCTTGTGGTCTTAGGTGAACTCTGAAAGGGTCACTTGACCCCTAGGTTGAGAACTGCTGCCTTAAACACATTGAGAAGGGGGCTAGAGAGAGGTGGGGGTCTGGAGAGAAGGCTCAGCAGTTAAGAGCACTGGCTGTTCTTCCAGAGGAATGGAAGAACAATTCCCAGCACCCATATGGCAGCTCACAACTGTCTGTATCCAGTTCCAGGGGACCTGACAACTTCACATTCATGCACATAAAAATAAAGTTAGATAACGTAGAGTTTAAAAGCCTCTTTGAGGATTTAGGATATGTGTATCAAGCCAGACAAGGACTCTACCAGCTGAGCCACACCTGTTCCTATCCCCAAATGCTGGGATTGATTACAGGCATGCACTGAACACCCCCCCCCCCATCCTAGTCAGTTCTTCATGCTAATGCAAAGGAGTGAGCAAAACTAACTGGAGGAAACCAGGGCGAGGTTAGCAGAGAAAACAAAGACAGGTGAGTGAGCTGCTACACAGATAAAGTGGCTAAAGATGTTTGCACCAAGCCTGACAACCTGAACTTGATCCTGGGGCCTCACATGGCGTAAGAAGAGCTCCTCCATGTGCAAGCCATGGTATGTGTATTCACACATGCAGACACACCATAAATACATAAACATAATTTTAAGGGAGAAAGCAAAAAGCAAAGATGAACTCAAAGGTTAAAACTTGGAGTAACTAGAGCTGGGCATGGTGGGCACACCTTTAATCTCAGTACTCAGAATGCTGAGGCAGATGGATCTCTGAGTTCAAGGCCAGCCTGGTCTACAGAGCCAGTTCCAGGACAGCCAGGGCTACACAGAGAAACCCTGTCTCAGAACATACACAGTCAAATGAGTAGCTGAAAATAGAGAGGAAAGCAGTGTGCTATGGCCTGGGCTTAAGAGAGGGTATTGGGCTGTGGGAGCTGGACCTCATAGGTGGCTTAGGGGGCCTTACAAAAGGAAAGAAAGTTGAAGAGAACTTTCCTTTGCCTTGCTTTCCACTTGAGGAAACAACTTCACCTTGAACTTAGAGTTCCCAGCCTCCAAAAGTGAGAGTACATTTCTGTTCTATCTACATTATCCAGCCTGTGGTATTTTGCAACAGCAACATAAAACAGAAAGAATTGAGTGATGTTAGTCTTAAAATTAGACACAGCACACACACACACCTGGAAGATTACATATGCCATCTTCTTTGCATTTTTATTGGCATTTCAGAACTACAAGAAAAAGAGTTATGTTATTGCTTTGTTGGGATATTTTATGTTTTATTTAGTATGTACCCATTTCACTGTGGGTATGACTAAAAGCTGGAGGACAACTTGTGGGAATCAGTTCTTTCCTTCTACCACACTCTTCCAGGGATGGAACTCAGTCAGACTCTGCAGCAAGTGCCCTACCTGCTGAGCCATCTTGCTGGCCCATTGTTGTCTCCTATCTACAGTCTGGGGACATAGCTCCACACTGGAGCCTGTGCCTCTCTCATTCAGTCCCCAGCATTGTACACACATGCCAACCCCAGGGGAAATGCTCACTCATCTAAGAATGAGAGTCGGAATGACTGTGTTTTCTTCAAAGTCAGCACGCACTCAAGTGACCTCATCAATGAGAAAATAAGCAACCACATATGGAGATAGGGACATTTTCCTCTCAGAATCTAGTCCAACAGAATGGAACCTAGACCAAGAGGAAGGAAACTTGAAGATTTGGAAAACAGGAAGGAGCTGCAGCTGGCTCACCTCAGGAGCGGACTATCAGAGCAGGATAGAAGGATATGTTATCCAGGAAGAAGAGAGAGGGGTTGGGAACATGGCTCAGTCAGCAAAGTGCTTGCTATTCAAGCACAATGGCCTGAGTTCAGTCTCTAGCACACCTATAAAAGCATATGCAGCGCTCAGGGTGAATGAGAGGCCCTATAGAAAATAAGGTGGGAGTTAGCCAGGACCTGTCTAGCTTGCATGTGGCTCTATATTCAACCCCCAGTCTCAAAACAATTTGTAAAAGGTTTATTTATGTATGAGTGCTCTATCTGCATGTACAACTTTATGCCAGAAGAGGGCATCAGATCCCACTATAGGTGGTTGTGAGCCACCCACCATGTGGTTGCTGAGAATTAAACTCGACCTCTGGAAGAGCAGCCAGTGATCTGAACTGCAGAGCCATCTCTCCAGTCCATTGAAAAAGTTTTTAATTAATTAATTGAAATAAAAAATTAAAAGCAAGGCCTCCAGGGAACAAAGAAGATACAGTGTTGACCTCTGCATTGCAGATGTGAGTGTACTGTGCACATACACATAGCATACACACAAAACCCTGAAGGAAGGAAGGTACACTGGCTAGGTTTGTGAACTTAACACAAACTCATGTCAGCTGGAAAGACAGACAGACCGTCGGTTGAGGAATTGCTTCTGTCAGATTGGCCTGTGAGGCATTTCCTTGATTAATGACTACCATGGGAGGGCCCATGTTAATGTGGCGCACCTCTGGGCAAGAGGCCTGGCTCGTATAAGAAAACAATCTTAGCAAACCATGTAAAGCAAGCCAGTGAGCAGCACTCCTCCATGGTTTCTGGTTCAGTTCCTGCCTTCAGTTCCAGAAGCAGGATCCTAAATGGTCTTATCAATCAAGACCCAGAGTCAGACACTGAGGTAAATGCTGAAACATGGGAGAAGCAAAGAAGCAGCCACGGCCGCGTCTCACCTCTCCAAGTCCTGCGACTGAAGGGGCCAAGACCCTGTCTCCACCCTGCCTTGTCGCTTCCTGTCTGTCTGTGCAGACCTTCAATCTGTTAACTGGTGGCTAGCTCCAGCTTCTGATATCCAGGCAAGCTTTATTTGCCAGAACCCAAAGAAAATATTACAGGTTCCTGCTTCCTGGTTCCTGCCTTCCATTCCTGCCTGGATTCCCCTCAATAATGGAGTATAAGTTGTAAGCTAAAACAAGCCCCTCCTTCACCTGGTTGTTTTTTGGCTACTGGTTTATCTCTACAACAGGAAGGAAACTAGAACAGAAGGCAAGTCACACATCTTGATGAATCTGGGGAGCCACATTTATACATACGCCCCTGCAGAGCTGGAAGACATTTATAACTTTCCTGCCCGCATTGTAACGGTTGCTATTTACTTATCGTAAGAGTGTCAGCTAAGATGTCCATGTTTGCTAACCATCAACTGCCATTAGCTTCTCAGCGGAGCTTCATGAGACCCTCTTCCAACCACACTGGAAAGTACAGGTGACAACAGCTGCTTGAGTTTGTGAGTACAGCAATATACATGGTGCCCAGAGGACAGCATTTCACAACAGCCATCCTCCAGTTCATTCATTCATTCTGTCCCCATCGTTTGTGGTGGTTCTTGACCCCTGGGAGGAGTGGGAGGTTGGTGTAGATGTCCCATTTGTGGCTGAATACTCAACAGTCACTTATTCTTGGCCCTTGCTGCCAGGTCCCCTGCTTAGTGGTAGCAGGCCCTGTGATAACGGCACACCAGGCAAATAGGACAAATTTGTTCTTGTCTGATTATATTTGTCTGTGTTGTGGGGTTTTTGCTTATTTGTTTGGGAGTGAGAACAATTCCATGTTCCGCTTTCTACTTCCTCTCCTGGTTTAAATGGCTCAGCAGATGTCAGCACCTAGAGTTTGTTGCTGTCATCACCATGTCAAGTCAGTATATATAGTATATGGGGTTTTGCCTGCATATATCTGTGCACCACAGCTGTGCCCTCAAGGCCAAAAGAGGGAATCAGATCCCCTGATGCTGGAGTTACAGAAAATTGTGAGCCTGCCATGTGGGCGCTGGGAACAGAACCCAGGTCCTCTGCAAAAATTGCCAGTGCTCTTAACCTCTGAGCCATCTCTCCAGCCCAGCTTTCAGCATCATTTTATCTTAAGGAGTCATCATCCAGCACAAGCCTGTTTATGGCCTCATTTATGTTTTCTTCTAGTTGATTGATGGCTTCACATTTTATATTATGCTATGTTGCCCATTTTGAATTAATTTCTGTGGTCTGAGTTCTGCATTCAGGTCTGTTTTTTGATTGTTAGTTTTGTTTTTCAGACAGGGTTTCTCTGTGTAACAGTCCTGGCTGTTCTGGAACTTGCTCTGTGGACCAAGCTGGTCTCAAACTCACAGAGATCTGCTTGCCTTTGCCTCCGGAGTACTGGGATCAAAGTTGTTACCATCTGTGGGAAGCCACAGCCCCAAGGTGGTGCCTGGCTGGATGCCAGGTAGTCAGAGCTTAGCTGTAAATAAGCCTTATTTGGAAGTGCTTGATGGATCTGGTGTGCTTCCTCCTTCTGTGACCTACCTGGGATCGCCAGGTGGCATGAGCTGATTAGTCAGTAAGCGCATATTTAAGGGCTTGCTGGGGCTGGGAGGAGCAGAAGCTGATGTACAAGGTTCCTGAATAAACTGCTTGAAGAAGAGTCGTGGTTGTGTTTCCTTGTAGACTCGACAACCATCACCCTACATTTTATATATATATGTATTCATGTTTTCAGTGGTGTTTGTCTTAGCACCTCCTGCTGAGTTACCTCTGGTCCTTTGTCAAAGATTGGTTACCTTGGGGCTGGAGAGATGGCTCAGCAGTTAAGAGCACTGCCTGCTCTTCCAAAGGTCCTGAGTTCAATTCCCAGCAACCACATGGTGACTTACGGCCATCTGTAATGAGATCTAGTGCTCTCCTCTGGCCTGCAGGCATACATGCAGACAGAACATTGTACATGGAATAGATAAATGATTGGTTACCTTGGTACACCCACTGGAAGTCTGTCTAGGTCAGCAAACAACAATCTGTTGTGTCCTTCACCAACTCATCGGCTTGGTTCATGTCAGATAAACCAAGAAATTACTGTGTTATTGCCTCATCATTTGCTGTCATGGAGGTCCAAATGACTCCAAGTCCACCTGAAGTGTCTATCCAGGCAAGTGTCCTTCTGAGATGTTCTGGAAGACCAATAACATAAAGCATTTCATTGGGAAACAATATTTTAAGATCATGAAATTTTTGAAAAGAGCAATTTGACTTAAAAACAAGCTACAAAAGATGGTGAAGTCTCAGTTTACAGGTGTCTCAGGAACCAGGAGATGGCTTCACAGGTGACAGCACATAAGCTTGAGGGTATAGCTTCTGTCTGGTTCTTCATTCCAGGATGGAGTCACCTATGACCCTGAGATGAATAACCTGTGGGGGACCCGGCTCCTTCAGGCAAAGGGAAACAAAACACCCTGTACTTCTAAAAGCCTGTCGACCCCTCATTTCGGCAGGACAGCTGAACACAGCCCCTGCTATCCTAATGGCCAGGATCCCTCCCTGCTGCAAACCTTTGCTTACTGCAGTCCCTGTTGCCCAAGTAAAAACATCACTCTGTAAAGCCCCATCTCCCCTTGGTGCTGCTCTGGAGACTGGCGGTTCCTAATTTAAATAAAACCTTTATCTTCAGCCTCACAGTGCCTCTAGTAGTCTCATTCTCTGTGCAGCCTCAAGCCAACCTGAAACCAAAGGAGGAAGGAGAGAACAAACTCCTAAAAGCTGCTCTCTGACCTCCACATGCATGCTACAGCATGCATGTACACATGGACAGACAGATGCATGCATGAATGCAGCCACGGGCAAATACATGAAGCTGAGCATGATAATGCATGTTTGTATTTCCAGCCTTTGGGAAGCTGAGGCAGCACAGTGGGGCAGCCACTTTTGAGTGTGGGCTACACAGGCAGACACAGCCTTTAATTTCAGAACTTAATTAAGATTACCTTTATTGTCAAGTATGATCTTACTACATATTTCTCGGCTGGCCTAGAAACCACACAGATCCACCTGCTTGTGCCTCCTAAGTGCTAGGACTGAAAGTACATGCCATCACTGCCCCAGCTTTTTTTTTTTTTCTTGAGACAAGGTCTTTCTGGCTGTTTTGGAACTATGTAGACCAGGGAACTCACAGAGATAGGATCATCCATGCCGTCTAAGTGCTGGGATCAAAGGTGTGTGCTATATTTCCTTTCTTAAAGCCTGACATTAGGGCTGAGGATGGAACTTAGGATAGTGTTTGCTTAGAAACTGAAACTGCAAAGACCTGGGTTTAATGCCTATCCCACAAAAAACCAAACTGGGCATACTATTGTATGCACACTTATAATCCTAGCACTGAGGAGATGGAGGGATTTGAGGTAATTCTTGCTACATCCTGGGCTACATAGTGATGTAGCTGAATGGTATATCACTTATCTAACATGTGCAAGGCCTCGCATTCAAATAACATATATACACACAGAGAGACACATTCTACACACAATGACACACTTACATACCAAATACTCCAGATAGACACACACACTCCACATAGACAAAAGACAGACAGACAGACAGACACACACACACACACACACACACACACACACTCAACACAGGCACATGCATACACACTCCTACATCCTTGGCTCTGCTCATTGAAAAGGCTTAGAAGCAATACCTGGTCCCGAAGATCGAGCACCCCAACACCCAGAGTGTGAATTCAGAATGACTTTTTCCACTTAAAAGGGCCAGATGTCACAGGAGAAATGGCTGATGCCAGATTCTGGGCTAGAACACATAATGTGCACTTGGAATATCTGAACATTCTGCACGGCAAAGAAGACATAGGAAAATGCTACCACAGATGTTTGGCAGTCATGCAACCATATGTCCTTTCACACCAGCTGTCTGGAGTCAAGGCTATACCTGTTGGCCTGGCTTTTACACTATGAACTGTCATATGGTGTCATGTTACAAAACTTTTCTTGGGGAAACACAACATCCACATCTACTCATGGAACCCAGGACAAACCTAACTACAGATACCACCAAAGTTTAGCTTGGTGAACCATGAGTTTTATTGGGGTTACTTACAGGACTAAAGGTAAGGAGTTACTTATAGGTGCAGAAATGACTCAAAGACAACTGCATCACCAGAGTCACCCCAGCATTGACAGCTCACTAAGTTGGGACCCTGCAGCACAGTGCACAGCCTGCAGGCAGCTCAGCAGATTGGATGGTGTCCTTCCCAGGTGCCTCAGTTGGTCTAAACGTCCACTGTTTTTTGTTTTGTTTTGTTTTGGTTTGGTTTTTGATACAGGGTTTCTCTATAGTTTTGGAGCCTGTCCTGGAACTAGCTTTTGTAGACCAGGCTGGTCTCAAACTCACAGAGATCCTTCTGTCTCTGCCTCCTGATTAAAGTCCTGCGCCACCACTACCCCACTCTCCACTGGTTTTTGCTTCTTCCAAGCAGCTGGTCTGAGCCTTCCTTGCAGCTTGGCTTTGGGGAGGATCCTGGTGAATCTGGTCAGTTTGAGGGACTTCCTGAAGTCTTTGAGTTGTTTACCTTCCCTGCTCAAGAAGCTTCCCTGCAGAATGGAATGTTTTAATCTTAGAGGAATTTGTTACTAGACATATGGTCACACTATTCAAGAGAGACCCTGTACCAGGTAGAAAAGGGAACTTTCATCACTTACCCCTTTGTCTGCCCGACCCCTCTAAAGTAGTTTTAGAAAAGATATTTAACAAATGCTTTCGTTTCAAAAATTACATTAATTGGCTTGGCAGTGAAGGGCACTTGTTGCTCTCAAAAATAATCTGGATGCACTCCTGGGGCTCACTAGGTGGTTCCTGGCAAGTGGAGGCTAAAGAGTACTTTCAACAGGCTGATCCTACAGAAGAAGACTTCCTTGGTGCCTACAAGTGGTGTCTGGGTCCAGGTGAGTAATGGCATCAGTCAGCTGGGCACTGGGAACTATTGACAGGCTTTGTTCCTTTACAGTGTGATTGCATAAGCTTAAGATCCTAGCTCCTTGGGGAATTGAGGCAGAAAGCTGGAAAGTTCAAGGGCCGGCTGTGCTAGACAGGAAGTTCAAGGCCAGCCTGAGCAACTTACTGAGACTTGTCTGAAGACCGAAAGTGAAAGAAGGGCTAGGGATATATCTCAATGCTAGTGCTAGAGCGCTTATTTGACATGTGCCAGGCCCTGGGTCTAAAAAAAAAAAAAAATAAAAGGAAAATGCGGGGTGGGGGTTAAGGGTGGGATGGGGTGAAGTGGGTGTCTGCTCTAGACACTGAAGCTCAGGGTTGTAATGCATATTACATTGAGGGAGCTAAGGCAGGAGGATGAGCCAACGAACCAACTTAGACTACACACACACACACACACACACACACACACACACACACACACACACACACAGCCTTGTCTAGAAGAAACAAAACAAAAATAAAGAAAAGGTGTCATCTACTGCCATTTCTGCCATTTCCTTTGCGGTTCAAGGCCAAATGTCAAATGCATCAGACATTCGTGTATACACGAATAGAAGTTTCCTGAGGGCACGGAGGAGTCCATGGAGTCTTTTAAGGACCTGCTTAGGGACCAAGGTCCACTTCTTGGAGGGCACTCAGCTACGACCCGCCTGCACCCGCAGAGGGCGCCGCAGGCACACTGAGGTGAAGTGAGCCTCAGGCTGGGTGCTCATCATGGCCACCATAGCTTCTGGAAAGGCTTGTCCCCTAAGGGAACTCCTGAGCTGCAGCCAGGAGGGAATGAAAGTTGATGGGGAAAGCAGAAAAGAAGGAGAAGATGAAAAAACGAGTTCTACCACTGACCCCAGTCGCTCTTACAAAGATTCGGAGGCAACTTAGATCCCAAGTGTCACCTGCCCTTTCTGCTCGTCCCCAGTCTAAGCATCCCCGCCGCCCTCTAGCCGCTAGCTTGGAGTAGCCGATGTGGGTACCGCAGCAGAGATGGATCCGGACTCCACGAAGCAGTGGCACAAGGGGACGACACCTTGGACACTGGGCTAAAACCCCACTGACCCTGGTTCTTCTTCCCACTCCTTATCCTGAGCGCGGGGTCGCCGGCTGTCACCTGGGCACTCCGGGGGGTTGGCGGGCCGAGCGGGCGGGGCGCGGGGCGGGGATGGGGCGGGGGCGGGGGCCGGCGCCCCGTGGGAGGAGGCCGGCCACGTGACTCCCGCAGCCGGGCCGGGCTGCCGGAGGGGAGCGCCGCTAAGGTCCCGGGTGGTGGCGGCGGGCGCGGAGCCAGAGCCGCGCGGGGTTGGCCGTCGGGGCTCCGGGACGGCGGCCCCTGGAGAGCTCCGATGCCATGGAGAAGCTGGCGGCCGGGCTGGCCGGGCTGCGCTGGAGCATGGGCGCTTTCCCGCTCGACCTCATCGTCAGCCGCTGCCGCCTGCCCACGCTCGCCTGCCTCGGGCCAGGTACGGGGTGTCCAGGGAGGGGACAGAGGTGGGGTGGGAGAGCGCGGACAGTAGCATGCTTTGTGGCCCCTGCTCCCCTGTCCCCAGCGGTCGGAGGCTCCTCTGCCTTCTAGGACAGCTCCCGGGACAACCGGAGCCCCCGAGCCCGGGGCGGGGGGAGGGCGCTTTCTGAACCTCATCTGGACACAGGGTTAGAAACTGGCTACAGGGCAGGGACAAAGTTTTCAGTCCCCTCTGGAGTCAGGAGCGCTGCTGAGTCTCTGGGCCGCTCCGTCGGTGCACCCCACTTTCCTGGAGCTTGTAGGCCCCTGCCCCGGCCGCACCCCCTTGATCCCTTTGTCTTCAGCCTTTCACCTTCACCCTCCTGCATCCCTTGGGCCTCTCCAAGTCTTTCCCCTACCATCACCCGCTAGTCCTTTTTTTTTTTTTTTTTTTTTTTTTTGAGACATTTCTTGAACCGTCCTTTGGCATCCTTGTTAAGGGCGGGCTACCCTCAGGAGAGGACTGAGTGAGCGGCCCCACTAGGCGCCCCCCCCCAGCACAGGACCCTCTGCCCTCCCCCACCTTTTATTCTATTTCTCCAGCAGTCCCCCGGTGTTCTGATGATGGGACCAGGACCTTATTTGGGAGAGCGAGAGGACTGTAATGTTGGGGAAAAGGGGAGCTGTGTGGCTGGGGGAGGAGAGGGAGCCGGGGCTGGCAGCCAGGCCCGGGGGGTTTTGTGTGTGAGAAGAATAGAGGTTTGGCCTGCGTTGGCACACTCGCTTCCCTGAATGCTAATGGGACTCCTGTGCTGTCTTCTTGGACTGGCAGCCCCTCCTCTGACCAGCAGCAGCAAGAACTGGGTACAGTGGGCACCAGGCAGGCTGGAACAGGCTCTATGGGACATCGGTGTCCGGGTCCATTAGCAGGACTACCTGGCAGCCCAGCTCTGGTCGGACCTCACTCAACGCTCAGCGTTCAGCGTGTGATCCCAAGACTGTGTGTGCAGCTGCGCTGTGTCTGCATGTGAATAGGAAATTCTGCCCTAGGTTCTTCCTGCTCACTTCCCACGCATCTCTTTGACACCCTTTCTTTGAGTTCTTTTCTGAGCCCTTCTGTGTAGGCTAGGCCTCCTCTTCGCTCCCCGACACCTGTGCATCCCATTGTAGTCGTAGTTTCCTGTCTTCCACTGGACTCCTGGCTTTTGGGGGAGGGCCAGACAAAGATCATGGACATTCATTCATCGAATGAATGAATGAATGAATGAATGAATGAGCATTGGTGTCAGTGACCATGTGGTTATGACTGTGGTCACCATTACAAGATGAATGTGTAGTTGAAATGGTGTGTCCTTGACGCCGCGCCCCCCCCCCATACATTCAGGAATCATCCCTTGGTGGGATACTGAGACAGTTGTACTGTTTAGGTGGCAAGCATTTGAACCTTAGTGATGGTGATCCCTGGCTATTGGTGTGTATACTTGTGTGGCTTTTTGGCTTGTGTCCCTATGGAAGAGTGGGTGGGGTCTATTAGGTTAGGCCTAGAAAGAGCTTATAGAGTTGAAGGGAGCAGACCTTCATCTCTTCCAGGAGCTTGAGAGCTGAGAAGGAAGTCTCAGACAAACCTGGCAAGATGATCTCGTACACACATACTCACACACAGAGTGGCAGATCCTCACTTGAAGGCCCCGGATACTGCACCCATTCATACACGGCATATGGACATGCTTTATAAACCTCCTGCACTGTTAGAGTTAACTGTTTCCCGTGTGTGTGTGTGTGTGTGTGTGTGTGTGTGTGTGTGTGTGTGTGTGTTGGGAGGCTGGGAAGGAGACATCCCCACCCCCACTGTACCCACCAGCTGCATCCAGGATACGCCTCATCAGTCTCCTGGAAGCTGGGCTGCTAGTCCTGCTCCCCTGGAAACCGTTGCTGGGAATGGAGCCTCTTGGGCCCAGACCCCTCCTTCATCCTCCCCGACTCTGTTTCCTAAACGCCCTGCACACCCTACCCCAACTTTAAGGAATGGTTTCTCAAGGTGAGATTGGGTGTCCAGGGCTCACTCCCATCCTTTAAGGTCCTGTGACTATGAGACTGAGTGGCAGTGGGTGGAGAGAGAAAGTATCTCTCGGAAGGATCGAGGAGTGGGCTCCTGTGGGCTTGCCACTCTAAGCTAACAGTGACTTTGTGAGCTCTCCTAGCCAGGACCCACAGGGACGGATCCCCCTGGGTTCTTGCCTTGCCTAGCCTGGGCACTGACTAGGCAGGGTTGTGCTAGTATGAATTTGCCTGGTTCAAGAGTGAAGTCTTTCTTATTCCACCCCTGCCTGATGATGTCCCCCTCCCCCACGTCCTATGCCCTCAGCTCAGTGCTTCAAACTTGCTTCCTCCCCACCTCCTGAGGCCTGAACATGCCTGGAGGGCAGGAGCTGGCTGGCCCACACTCATCCGCTGGGAGTCCGTAGCCCCAGCTTGGGCTGGGACAGCAGACACTGCAGTGGAATGATGAATGAGATGCCGTGATGCACAGTTGCGGAGGCCCCACAGGGAGTCAGAGCTCTGAGTTTCAGGCCAGACTCACAGCCCAGAGGCCATAGCTGACTGCCCACTACTGCCCCTCCCCAGTGTTGCTGAGCAGTGCAGAGATCTTGAGGCACAATCCTCAGGCAGGGACTTGCTGAGGGGGGGGGTCACCCAGTCTTTTCTTTCTTCCTCTCCTAACCGTTCCTCTTCTTCCCTTCTTTCTCTCTGTCTTTCCCTCCCAGGGGAGTATGCTGAGGGCGTCAGTGAGCGTGACATTCTGCTGATCCACTCCTGCCGCCAGTGGACAACAGTGACAGCCCACACCCTGGAGGAGGGCCACTACGTCATTGGGCCCAAGATTGACATTCCCCTGCAGTACCCAGGTGTGCCCAGCTAGGGCCAGATGACTCAGGATCTTGGAGCATGGGGAGGCAGGACAGACAGGGACCAAGGATGCAGGGGGAATGTATAGCAGAAGCCATCAAGGGTCACCTTCCTTTGGAGCTTCAGGGATGAGCTAGGACATGTTCATGGGATGATGACATGGTTAGAGTTAGGGCTTAGGAGTTTCAGTACTGTCTATAGAGACCCGTTTCTGAAGAGGTGGCACTCAGGTGTACAGACTTTAGATTCTTACTTTATATTTTAGACAGGTTTTTTTTTTTTTTTTTTTTTTTTTTTTTACCATATAGCTCAGTCTGCCTTTGAACTTATGTCTAGCCTCTTGCCTTAGCCTCCAGAGCCATTGTGCTAGGTCACATTTTACTTATGTTTTAAAATATATTTTGAAGTAATTATTAAAGATATAATTTTTTAATTTCTTTTGTTTTTGGGTTTTCAAGACAGGATTTCTCTCTCTCTCTCTCTCTCTCTGTGTGTGTGTGTGTGTGTGTGTTTTAAGACAGGGTCTCAGTCTATAGATCAGAGTGACCCTAACCTCATAGAGATCTGCCTCTGCCTCTCAAGTGCTGGGGACTAGAGGTGTGTATCACCACAGTTATCAAAATGCACCTACATCTTTAAGCCACTACAAATCAAACTTTATCCCTAATTGGAGAGCTTCAAGGCTGTGCCTTAAGCTGCCTTTAACTTTTTCAAGTGCAAACAAAGAGAATGCCTGCTAGAACTTTCTCAGTACCAAGGACTGCTGAAAGCAACTTGTGGCTGCCTGTCCATTTGGATACTGCCCTCCCCTGCTCCAGTTTTGTGTTAAACTTATAGTCTTCCTGGACTGGTTTTTTTTTTTTAAGATTTATTTATTTATTATGTATATTTTGCCAGCATGTATGCCTACACATGCCTACATACCAGAAGAGGGCACCAGATCTTATTACAGATGGTTGTGAGCCACCATGTGGTTGCTGGAAATTGAACTCAGGACCTTTGGAAGAGCGGCCAGTGTTCTTAACCTCTGAGCCTTCTCTCTAGACCCCTGGACTGGCTTTTTAAGCAATGATGAAGTTTTAGCTTTTTAAGAATGTGCTAACTACCTATTTTCATATATATATATATTATTCAGTTGAAGTACTGGGGTTAAAACTAAGGCCTCATGCATGCTAAGCAAGTGCTTTTTTTAACCACTGAGGTACATCCCCATTCTATCTTTTAAATTTTTGTTAGATTTTTATTCTTTCAGTGTGTGTGTGTGTGTGTGTGTGTGTGTGTGTGTGTGTGATAACAGATGTGGAAATCAGAGAATAGCTTGCAGATTCTCGTCTTCTACCATGTGGGGAAGGAACCAAACACAGGTCTTCAGGCTTGGTTCAGGTTTGGCTGCAAAGCAAGGTTACCAATGAGCCATCTCAGCTACCTTTTCATTTTGAGGCATGGTCTTGATAAGTTGCCTAGGTTTGTTCTGTAATACAGGCAGGTCTTGAACTGGTACTGCTTCTGAGTGGGTTGGGGTTACAGGCCTGCACCATGCCAACAGGCCTGGCTCTTGGTGTTTTATGAAAGGTTTTGTTTGAAAATGGGATCTACTGCTAAAAGAAGTATATAGCACTTGGATTTGCAGGTAACAAAACCAAAGCCCCAGGAGGGCAGTGACCTGTCTTGGGGCACAGGGCCACTCGGAGAGGTCAGGGTCAGAACCCAGGTGTCCTAACCACTGGGCTCTGGTTTTGTCCTCATGCCAGCTTTTGTCCTCAAGTACCAGCCCAGTGCCAACCCAGAAATGTCTCCATGCAAGCCCAGGGCAGCTACAGCTAGTGCATTACATACAGATCTTGGATTGGGGTTGGCCATCATCATTTTGTTCTCATCATTTTACTCCTTTTAACTGGAGAGTGAGGCTCCAATTCTGGGCTTTTCTCTCCTGTGCAGCTCTTCTGGCCCTGCCCCCAATAAGGGCTGCAACCTTAGGAGCCAGGAAGGCTCACATTCCTTCCCTGGCCTAACCACTGCTCTCTCTGGCCTGGGCCTCCCTCGAGTCAGTGGGACAAGGCTTAATTAAACCTTGCCTCAAGTTTGATCTCTTTACTGCACACTTTTAGGGCTGGCCTCTGTATTTCCAACACTCTGGGGAGGAAGTTGCCCCAAGGGTCTGGCTGACTTGGGGTTCTGTCCTGCTTGTAGGCTTTTGGTGCCTGTTCTAGCCTCTGGCATTGACCCTACCTTTTTGGGCTAATAATTTGGGAAAGCCTTCCCATTCACTGTCATCTTTAAAATCCTGGGAAACCAAGTCACAGAGCTCCCAGCAAGCTATAAATGGAGGGAGGAAAGCCCCCAGTCCTTTTCCCCAATCCATTTTCATGTCTCCTTAGTGAGCATGAGAGGACAGTAGGGTGACAGCTGGCCTGCAGGGCCTTTGGGGGCCCCAGCTCCCTCTTCCGCTGGATGCCTCACTCACTTCATGGGAATGGAAAGAGGGGGCTGGGCATCCAAAGAGGCTCAGAGTGCAGGCTCCATGCTGAGCCCTTCCAATGAATTAATAATGGCACTGTCCAGGCTGGTTGTGGCCAGGCTTGGCTAGCGGGGGAGGGGTGGGACTGGGGGTGCTGCCACTGTGGCTGCCCTCTGTCTCCAGTCTGCCGGGAGTCAGGGTGACTTGGTGTCTAGAGAAATCCAGGCCAGTGCTGCTTGTCCAGACACCTTCCCCAAGCACAGGCTATTTCCAGAACCTTCGCCGTGGACTCTGCAGAATAGTATGTATCCATTTTACATATAAGAAACCAAAGTCCAGAAAGCAAATGATTTCACATGGCAACTGGTGGCACAGCCAAGACTCAGTCACATCTGTCTTAAGTCTGTGCTCCGTCCCTCCTAACAGCTGCAGTTACCTAATCCAGACTTGTGCTAACTAGGCAGAAGCAACTGAGTCCCTTCTGCCCTTCCTCACCCAGTGCTCAATGTGGGTCAGGTCTTGGGAGCAGCTGCAGGGCACATCTGACTGGAAAGGATGGTCAGCATAGTGCAAATGTGTTTTGAGACTGCAGAATGTGATGGTCCCCAGATCCTGTAGACCTTGCTTGCTGCTGATGCTGTTATGGGAGGAAGGAGAGGAAGCTGTATGGTAGAGAAGGTTTCTAGAGGCCAAAGCATGACTCCCAGGAGGTCTCCTTTCCTTCCTCCCTGCAGAAATGACCAGCTGCGTGGCTGAGGGGGGTGGTGGTGGATACCATGGTTACATTGATCTTCCCTGCCACATCCTCCCTTAATCTAACCCAGACTGGGCTCCAAATCTCACCACAGGGGGCCCTGGCTTGTGGTTGAGGTGTGGGGGTTCCTGTGTGGATACAGAGACAGAGGAGACTGCAGCAGGTTAGAGAGTGTCAGACTCCTTCACCTTGACGATGGCCCCTCTTCATTTCATCTCTTCCTTTAGTGTCTGGGAGGTGGAGGATGGACCAGGACCCTCACTCCAGCTTGTCCTCCTTCCTCTTCCTTACTCCATGCTGGGTGTTGATGGTTCAGGCCACACCATTGGCCAGCAGCTTCCAGATACCCTTCGCCTCTGGTTGGGCTTTGGGAGTGGGTAACCCTCTTCACTGTGTTTTTACTAGGGGCAGTGTGGGCATTTTTCTGGGTCATGGGTCCCCAAAGGGTTAAGACTCTCTTCCCCACTTCCTAACAACCCTGTCCCAAACAGAACGGGCATTCTGGTGCCTCAGTCTGTTGCTCTCACCGGTGTCCCCACATATACAAGTGACACTGCGTGACACTGCGCCATGGCGCCCTGCCGGAGGCTCTTCAGGCCCTTGTTGGTCTTCGGGATCTGCCTCTACCATCTTCCTCTTGGTTCCCAGCGTGGGAGAGTCGGCCATCCCCACAGTGACCAGTGTGCTAGCCATGCATATGACTTCCCTCCTGTATCACCAGGCTGTAAGGAGACTTTCTCCTGAGTAACCCATGGTCTGCTCACTCTGTGCTGTTCCCTGGGTCTTCTCCAGGATTTGTTACTGGATTGCTTGCCTGGGTCTTGCCAGAGCTCATCTTGGATTGCTGTATTTCCTTGCTCAAACTTCTCCAGGGGACCTCATCCATTTCCCCCCCCCCAGGTTTTAGTGTGTGTGTGTGTGTACACATGCATGTGTATGTGATGGTCATTCAAGTCTGTATGTCAGAATGTATGTGGGCACATGTGTGTGCATGTATATGTGTGCTGAGGCCTAAGATTGACAATAGGTGTCTTCTTTGGTAACTCTGCACTTTATACATTGAGGCATCGTCTCTTCCGTTCTGCTGGTTTGACTTGCCAACTTGCTCTGAGGATTTCCTATCTCTGCCTTCTTCAAGCTGGGATTGCAGAAGGTCAGCCATGCCCACCTAGCTTTCCTTGTGGGTGCCGGGGATCTGAACTCCAGTCCTCAGGTTTGCACCACAAACACTTTTCCTTCTGGGCCATGTCCCCAACCCATCCTGGAAAGTCCCTTTCATTTGAAAGGCGAAGCTTTGGTGATTCCCCCCACATCGTGTTGGGCAGGTCTCTCATTTGGAGCTCTTTTCTCACAGGTGTGCCTCAGGACTTGTCACCCGCTGTCACCCCTGGATACTCACTGTCTCACCTACTGTGCTTGAATTTCTTAAGAGAGCAGGCCATTTACAGAGCTGTCTGTCCATCCTCGGCCTGCTGTAGAGATGAGTGCACTCTGCTGAGGGGATGCAGCAGACCAGGGAAACTGTCCTGACCTTCCTCCATCACCCTCTCTGCTAGTTCCTCTCCTGTTCAAGTGTGAAGCCTGACTTCTTCTCAGCCTGTCCTTAAGCTCATGTAGATTGCACAAACATGGGTGTGGCTGGTGAGGCAAGACAGACACTTTAACATGGCATATCAGTATACCCGCCTTCTGCCTGCCTGAATTTCCAGAGGGACTATGAGTTTCAGATAGCAGTTAGCCAGAGACCTGGCCTTCCCCAGCATCTTGTGTCCCTCCCCTGTGCAGGCAAGTTCAAGCTCCTGGAGCAGGCTAGGGATGTCCGAGAGCCGGTGAGATACTTCAGCAGTGTGGAGGAGGTGGCCAGCGTTTTTCCTGACCGAATCTTTGTGATGGAAGCCATCACCTTCAGTGTCAAGGTCAGTCCTGGCACAGGGTAGGACCTTCCCAAACTCGCCTTCCCCTAGGTTAGAGTGTGAAGAAATCTGGAAGGGAGGGAGGGAGGAAGGGAAGGAGGGAGGGAGGCTGGCTTCCATACACCCTTTGGTACAGTCAGGCCATGCCAGAAAAGCTTTCAGCAGACTGAAGGACTTCCTAGGAAAGGTAGAGAAGCAGGAATGGTGTGTGGAGGGGTCACCCAATGAGAACATTCAGGGTGGCTTTCTTGTCCATTAATTCCTTTTTCTTGGGTGGGTGAGGCAATGCTATACTTAATAAAATCTGTTATGATTAAGCACTTTCAAAGTACACCTCTATACAAATATGAGGTAACTAAAGACCTAAGGAAAACGTTAAAGTCGCACAGCTTTTCTCCAGTGCCAGTCAGATGCTCTTGCAGGAAAGGACCGGAGACACTGTGAAGCTTGGAGCTCGGCAGTGTGTGACTTTCTGTGGGATCCTGGTTCGAGCCTCACCTTGTCTCTGGGATTCCCTAGGTGGTGTCAGGCGAGTTCAGCGAGGACAGCGAGGTGTACAACTTCACATTGCACGCGGGCGACGAGCTCACTCTCATGGGCCAGGCAGAGATTCTGTGCGCCAAGACCACCAAGGAGCGCTCGCGCTTCACCACGCTGCTGCGCAAGCTTGGCCGCGCTGGGGCCCTGGCCGGAATGGGTGGCCCCGGGGGCGTGGGAGCTGCGGGGGGTGGCGGCGGGGCCGCCAGGCCGGTCAAAGGCAAGATGCCCTGTCTCATCTGCATGAACCACCGCACCAACGAAAGCCTGAGCCTGCCTTTCCAGTGCCAGGGCCGCTTCAGCACGCGCAGCCCGCTGGAGCTGCAGATGCAGGAGGGCGAGCACACGGTGCGCGCCATCATCGAGCGCGTGCGGCTGCCGGTGAACGTGCTGGTGCCCAGCCGGCCGCCACGCAACCCCTACGACCTACACCCGGTGCGGGAGGGCCACTGCTACAAGCTAGTCAGCATCATCTCCAAGACGGTGGTGCTGGGGCTGGCGCTGCGCCGCGAGGGTCCGGCGCCGCTGCACTTCCTGCTGCTCACCGACACGCCGCGCTTCGCTCTGCCGCAGGGCTTGCTGGCCGGGGACCCGCGCGTCGAGCGCTTGGTGCGCGACAGCGCCTCCTACTGCCGCGAGCGCTTCGATCCGGACGAGTACTCCACGGCGGTGCGCGAGGCGCCCGCAGAGCTCGCCGACGATTGTGCCAGCCCGCGCCGTGCGCGCCTCTGTCTGCCCGCACCGCGCGCCCCCGGGCCCGTCCGAGTCCCGGGACCACCGGGTCGCCTCGGGCCGGCCCTGCTCGCGCCCGGCGACGGCGACCAGGAATACGTGAGCCCCGATTGGGCGGGGGCGCCCGAGTCCGCGTGCGCCGAGATTCCCTACGAGGAGCTATGGGTGCATCAGGCCCCCGAGAACCTCGCCGATGGCCGTGTCCGGCCACTGCCAGGGCCGGACCTCATCTCCTTCGGGACCGTGGGGACCCCACGTCACGAGCCCGAGGCACCACCGCCTCCTGTCCCCCCCAAATCCGAGGCGGTGAGTCAGCTCTGCTCTGTGCTCGAGGGAACTTGGGTAGGTTTTAGAGGGCCACAAAGGTGTTGACACCCGGGCTTCGGCGGTGCGACAAGATGGTCAGAGCTAAGAGGGAAAGGGAGAGGGGAACACACTAGAGCACTCACGCAAGGCAAGGAGAATTAAGGGTGAACTGGAAACAGGGTTACCCAAAGGTGAAGTTCCCGTGTGCTGTAAATGTAGGAAATGACTTCTAGCAACCCTTAGAACCACATTATAGGCTCTGAGATGTTCTGCTCTGAGGAAGATTTTTAGCAGGTCCCCATTTGTGTCTTCAGGACATTCTTTGGGAAACTTAAATTGGAAGGACCCAGGTGGTAGGTCCTGTCCTTCCCTTTTGTCTGTCGTCACCAACCCTATCCCCTCCCCTCCCGAGCATTTCTATCTGCCCCTCCCCCATCTACTAATATTCACAGTGAATTTATGGTGGAATAAGGGACTATTGTGGACCGAATGTGAGGGCAAAACAGGCTGTAGATGGGCCAGGTGGATAGCTGGGTTATCTAGACAGGGCAGTCTCCCTGCTGGGTGGGATAAGGTGTTAGGCCCAGACCCACAGAGGCACCTGCTTGGGAAGTGAGATAAGGAGGGCCACCTGCCTTGTGAGGCAGTCATGTTCTGTCTTCAGGTAAAGGAAGAGTGCCGCCTCCTTCATGCCCCTCCCGTACCTCCCCGGGGTGGCAGCAGCTGTGGTGGGCTCACGGGCAGCCCGCCAGTGCCACCCCGATTTCCCAAGCTGCAGCCTGTCCAGTCGCCCAGCTCCAGCCTCTCCTATTACTCCTCTGGCCTGCAGGATGGGTGAGTCACTGCATTGGTCCTTGACTTTGCCCAGATTGGTGGCATGGTGGTGGGTGGTCGTCCCTACACTGGGATTCTGCCACAGGAAAGCACCGTTGTTCGTTCATTCTTTCTTTCTCTCTTTAGATTTGTTGGTTTTATTTTATGTGTATGAGTGTTTTGTCTGTATGTATGTATGGAGGTCAGAAGAAGGCATCAGATCCCCTGGAACTGGAGTCACCGATGGTTATGCGCCACCATGTGGGTGTTGGGAATTGAACCTAGCTCTTGAGGAAGAGTGTTGAGATCACTTATTTTTCAGTTTGTGCTTTCTCAGTTCTGACATGACTTGGGGACTTTGAGGATTCAAGAGGGTCTCAGGCTTTGGGATTGTAGGGGTCCCTAGCTTTGGTGAGAGTGGAGGGGTGGTTTCCTGCTGAGGTGTGTGACTGTCAATTCCCTCTCTCTCTGCCTGTGTGTACACCGTATGTGCCTGTCTCTGCTTATAGGGCAGGATCCCGCAGTGCCAGTGGCTCCCCGTCACCGGATGCATACTCCCTCTATTGCTACCCTTGCACCTGGGGAGATTGCAAAGCCAGCGAATCCTCTAGTCGCCCGCCCCCAGGGCCCATGCCTTCTACCACCACTCAGCCCAGCCAGGTCTCAAGAGCCCTAGCAGAGCCCCTGAGTGCTCGAACCACCTCCCTCCTAGGGGCTGACACCCCAGTGGTTAAAAACTACCATGGCTGTCCACCTCTGTTCAAGCCCTCCCACCCCCAGAAGCGCTTTGCTCCATTCGGTGCCCTCAACCCCTTCTCTGGGCCTGCCCACCCTTCAGTTGCTCCAGCAACCTCTTCCTCTGGGTCCACATCCACCTCTGGTGTCCTGGTTTCCTCCAGTCCTACACATTCCCCAGGCCCAGGCCCACAGGGCCACAGTTACTCCTCCTCCTTGTCTTCCTCTGAGTGGCAGGAGCCAGCGCTGGAACCCTTGGACCCATTTGAGCTGGGGCAGGCTAGTCCTGAACTGGAGCTGCTGCGCTGCCAGGAGCCCAGAGCTGTGGGGGCATCTGGGTCTGGACCCTGCCTTTCACCGCTTGGTCCTCCCAAGGCCTTTGAGCCTGAAGGTTTGGTGCTGAGGCAGGTCCCCGCCTCATTGTCACCAGCTGCCTTGCAGGGGCCTGAGGCAGGAGGGACCCTACTCTTTCTCACCCAAGGGGGCCTGGAAGGGCCTCCTGGCAGTCCCAGGGAGGGGGCCACAGCGGCTGGAGTCCGGGATGCCACCTCCTGGCAGCCACCGGCAGACTTATCAGCCCTCTCCCTGGAAGAGGTCTCACGCAGCTTGCGCTTCATTGGGCTCTCAGAGGACGTGGTGAGCTTCTTTGCCCGAGAACGCATTGATGGAAGCATCTTCGTGCAGCTCAGTGAAGACATCTTGGCTGATGACTTCCACCTCACCAAGCTTCAGGTCAAGAAGATCATGCAGTTCATCAAAGGCTGGAGACCCAAGATCTGAACTGTCGGCCAGCGGCTGCACAGCCTGAGTGTTGGGAGCAGAGGCCATGGAGTCTGCCAGAAACAGCACTCCCAGGGCAGGCCCTTCCCGCAGGGAAAATCTGGGCCAAGACAGGTTGCTCTGAAGGTTCTGAGTGTTCCAGGGGAGACCCACTGGGAGCTGTGGCCCTCCGGGACAGAGCCAGGAGCATGCCCTACGTTTGTGAAGAAGACTTGGGGAGGAGGCACTGCTCCCCACCTGCCCTGGGGAGACTTTTCCTGCCATCCTCACAGAAGGGTAAAGGTGGCCTGTGTGTCAATAGGTGGCTCTATAGTGGCAGAATGCAGCCTGTCAGATGCCATAGACTTCTCAGCCCTTTACGTTCCTGTTAGAGAGCAAGGGAAGATGGCTCAGTGTAGTTTCCCCAAAGTGCCCTCTCCTTCACGCTCTGTGGGTTTTGGCCTGCAGCTGCTCCAGAGTTAGGGTGTCACTTCAGTCAATGAGGTCCCCTCTTTCCATCTGCTCCCATGATTAGGCACTTGACCCTTGGCCCTGATGAACCAGTGACAGGCCTATGTATGCCCAGCACCCAGTCTCTGCTTTGGGCTTTGCTCTGACGTCATCATAGCTATCCTGTGGTTTTCCATGGGGCAGTCTGAGGACAGTTCCTGGGAGAGGGGACAGTGGCTAGATGTAGGCCAGCTGCTCTTTGATTCTAGGAATAAGTAGTGGTCAGATATTCCCACGCTGCCAGTCTCCCACTGTAGGCGTTTGGCTCTGACGGATACTTGGGGTCTTCTTTGGTTGTCACTGGTACAGGACAGGGCGGCTGGGAAGGGGAGGCATGTGGTTTGGAAAGATGCTGGTTCCAGAGCTCAGTTCACAGAAGAATCTCTGGGCCCTCTAGTCTCAAGTGTGGTGATCTGAGTGACGGCTAGAGGCCTGGCTAATGCACAAGCCCAGCCCCCATTCTTCTTTAGCACCTCTAACAAGAACCACACCCCTCATGCCCACTGGTGTGGGGGTGACAGAGGTGGCAGCTTTCTTGTCTGCCTTCCCTGACCTATTTATTTCTTGAGTTTTCCTTACCAATAGTTAAAATTAAGCCCTGCCCACACCTGTGCCTGTCAGAGGGGGAACACGGAATCTGGTTGTCTTCTCACAACTAATGAACCCTCAAGGATTAGGGAAATAAAGGCTAGACCACAGACTAGTGAAAGTGTGGGACCTGGGTATTGGCTGATTTTATTTTATTTTTGTGGAGGGTTGTGAAGACCAAGGGCATAATATGAGCATCTCTGGGCAGGGAAGGACTATGGAATGGTGTGTATGGCCTACTCTTAAAACTCCTAGATACACATGGAAGCAGCCCTCACTTCAGTCTGTAAAACTGTACCCTTGGATTTACAGATCGTTGTGAGCTGCCGTGTGGGGGCTGGGACTTGAACCTTGGTCCTCTGGAAGAGCAGCCAGTGCTCTTAACTGTTGAGCCATCTCTTCAGGCCTTCTCATCCACTTCTTTTCTGAGACAGTTTCTGTGTAGCCATGGCTGGCCTGGAATTAGCTCTGTACCAGGCTGGTCTTGAACTCACAAAGATCCAGCCTCTGCCTCCTGGGTGCTGGGATTTAAGGTGTACTCCACCATCTTGAGCCTTCAGTAATTTTTATCAGCATCTATACCTTCTTGCTCAGGGAGGACCCAGAAGGCACAGCTCAGTGGCACCTATGGTCCCAGTGTAAGAGCCAGCACTGCAGGCCCCCTCGAGGCACCCGAGTCCCACAGTTGACACCTGGTCTTGGCCTTTGTGCACAGGTTACCTTCTGGCCATCTGAAAATCCAGTTGAGATGACTCAACTTTAGGGCTGGTCTTCCTGGCAGTGAACTACAGCTGTTTTGTGGAGCCTGAGTTAAGTTCCCCTTACAAGCAGGACAGAGGCGGGAGTCAGCACTATCTGGGTTTAAAAGGCAGTGTGATGGGACCTGGATTAGCAAGCACAAACTCAGTGACTCAGTGGAACTCAAGAGCCTAGCACTGCTTCTACAACCAGGCAGTTCCCAGAATTAGTGAGAACTCTGCCACCAAGGGTGGGATGAACGAAGACCACTTGAGGTGGGGCTGATCTGCAGGCCTCCATCTTCCCAGTGTTGCAGGGTTCCAAAGCACCAGGCTCTCCCACAGACATCTAGGGATGAGGCATGCTAAGGAGAGAAAACTGCGTGTAATGGCACAGTGAGGGATGAGTTTGGGGAAAGAAGTATCTTTTGCATCCTAGAACACCATGTCCCTACTGTTCCCACTGCTCTTGCTGACCATGGCTGCAACTGCGTCCTAGGCAGCCCAGCCAAGGCTCTTAGGCAGCCAAGCTTACAGGCATGGGCACACAAAGTCCATTTTCTGGCATCACAATCTCCCTCCTAAGTAGCTGCCTCAACATCTCCCAGCACGGTTGTGGCTCCACAACACAGGGCTTTATTACTGAAGGGGGTGCTTAAACAGAAGGAAAGACAAGAAAACAGAGCGGGCAGGCAGAGCTCACAGTCTGGATTTTATTCTTACTTTGTGTTTGGCTGAAGGCACTGTGAGGGAGGAGCAAACCCAAGGCCAGGCCTGGTCTTTCTCCTGCTTCCTGTAAGTCTAGACAGCACAGCCTAGAAGCGGCACTGCTAGGACTGGGTTAGTGCACGGACGGAGCGGATGGATGGGAAGGCCTGCTCACTGGTAGAACTTCTTGCTGGAGCTATTAGCATGGTCAAGGAGCAACTGGCACGGGGTAAACTGCATTCCGTAGGCAGACTCGTACTTCCGGAGCCGGTCTACTACCTTCTGAGCACCATACAAATCCACAAACCGGAAGGGTCCTGAACAGAGAGAGCAGAGACGGGACTTCAGTGAAAGGGACAGTAACAAGCGAAAGAATAGAAGAAGTCGGCTTCCCAACCTGCACACTGACCTCCAAGACAAGGGGGAAAGCCAAGCCCAAACACTGCTCCGATGTCTCCTTCTACAGGTGTGGCCAGGATCCCTTCCTGTAGGCATAGGACAGCCTCATTCACGAACCTCAGTATCAAGCGGTATTGGATGTCTTCATCAGAGGAGCTGAGGAGAAGGAACAGGAAGGAACATTTAGCTAGAGAATCAACGGGAGGAGCTGGAATGCAACACGTGGGGTGCGGGTGAGTCCTAGGGAGCCCAGCAGTCAGGAAGGACCACTCCACTCTGAAAGATGACACAGCCAATCTCTTGGAAAAGGGGGTGTGAAACAGAGCACCCAAAATGGCCTGGCACAGAAGAGGTGTGGTCATTTCCTGACAGATCAACAACAGCAGTGTGTTTTCAAAGCTAGCAAGAGAAAGAAGGGCGCAGGGCCTACACAACTCATCTTCCACCTTCACTGGCAAGGCTTACAGCCGGCTGGTGGGAGCTCACACCTTTGATTCCAGCACTTGGGAGGAAGAGGCAGGCGGATCTCTGAGTCTGAGGCCAGCCTGGTCTACAAAGTGAGTTCCAGAACAGCTAGCACTACACAGAGACACCCTGTCTAGAAAAACAAAAACAAAAAAAGACAACAAAAACCACAGGCAAGGCTTATCCCAGGCTTGGCTCGCTCTCACCTGGACGCTTGCAGCTGAGGGCACATGCAGGGATTTTACCTGTATAGTGTTTTGCCAGCTTCTGGTCATAAAGAGAATGGAAAAGGGGCCTCGGAGCTTTGAGCTGCCAGAGAAATCATTTCTGTGTAAGCAGTCACTGTGATGAACTTACACCTCAGGCTTGGCAGCCAGCCTCAGGTTTGCCAGGATGCCATCCACTTCAGAGTTCAAGCTCTTATTCTTTGACCCCTCTTGATAGACGTAAAAGCCCTTCCCAGACTTGCGGCCTGAGAGAAGAGAGTCTGCATTATTCGTTGCCCTTCACCCTAGCTGAGAATGCCTGGGTGCTGGACACCGCGAGCTTCTAGCATTCTGCTGCACTGCTAAGTGCCTGTGTCTAGCCAACTGAGCCATTTAATCCAACTGGCAAGGAGAGGCAGTGCCTGGTGCATGGAAATCTGGATCTGAACAACAAACTCCACCCCACCCCACCCTAGACTTTGAGTGTTTAGACCAGAGGCCTAGGCCTTAAAGGTGATTTTACTGCAGTCTTAACCATATGTTCTGAATGGAAAGGCTGAACTCCCCATGGGTGGCCAGACTACCTGGGCACAGAACTTGCTCCTGCAGTGGCAGACCTTGGCAGGAGAAATATGCTCATCTATCTGGAATATGTGGCAGAGCCCCATAAACCTAGACTCTGCCGTTCCCCCGAATGTACACACCCAGCCGAGATTCCCCATGTCCGGGGCTCTGTGTTGAGGAAGCTTTCCTCTCTGCTCTCAGGCAGCAGCTCAGCACTCTGTAACTGACTGTCACACCTGTCCCCTGTGCCACTCACCCAAGAAGCCCTTGGAGACCATCTGCTTCAGCAGCTCCACGTTGCCACCTCCAAAGCGCTCCCCAAAGGCTTTGCCTAAGTTCTCTGCAACATGCTGTGCCACATCCACACCGACTTCATCCGCCAGGGTGGCAACACCCACGGGGAAGCCAAAGCCTGTGGTCAAGGTGTCCAGCTTCTTAGGGTCAACTCCTTCCTGAACAGGAAGTAATGCAGGGGCTCAGCCATCTTATCCCAATGCAAAGGCTGCCTGTAATAACCCACAGCCATCTTATCCCCCAACACCAGGGCTGTGTGTGGTGACCCATAGACATAACCTGTGTGAAACCCACTTCTTTTCTTGGACATCACCTGACCAGGTTCAGAACCAGTACTTTACCCAGGAAAGCATAAGCAGAAACTCGGAAGCTTTCCCGTACCCTTTAAGAAAACTTAGTTCTTGCTTGTGATTCCGAATCTTAGGACTAAGGTGATGCCATGGCTACCAGGACTGAGAATGCTAGCATTCTGAGGTTAGGGAAGTGCCATGGAGGTAGGAGTGTGTGTCTGCATGCACATGCATGCAGAGCAGAAGCAGACACATTGGAAGCCAGGCAAAGCAGGCTAGGTCTGAAGGTCCTCACCCCAGGGATACAAAAGCCGTGTGTCTGTGCACTCTGGAAGGCTTTTGGCTTCTGCAATGCTCAGGGAGCTAGCAGAACAGCACCAACATTCTGCCTATCAGGCAGTCTCAGCCCCAACAGAGGCACAAAAGGGTCTCCAGGGAAAAGCATATTCTGGGGGAGCCTGTCCCTCATCTGGACATCTTCATCTTGGAGGACAGAATGAAAGATCTGATTTGGTCTCAAACATTCCACAGAACAATACATACAAACCTGGAGGATTCGCATGACTTCAGACATCATGTAAGCAAGACACCTGGTGGTATAGAAGCCGGGTCCATCCTGCCAAGGAGAGGAAGAAAGCTAATGGCTGGCCCTGCTTTGGCTGAACTACCCATGCCCACACCCAGACTTCATTTCACAGTTTCATCTGACTTAAAACTCTCGGAATGTTCAATGTTCACCTGGAAAGGAAGCCATCCTGAACAGTGTGGGTTTCATGTAATCTCTGAGTCTGGATTCAGTGGTGAGGACTTGCCAGAGCCTAGACACTACTGCATCTGCTCCATTTCAGAGGAACAGTCAATCCTACTGTCATTTCAGAGACAACCCAGTGGTCACTGTTCTAGAACATGGATTTCCCCCCAAGAATCGGCACACACAACTCTGCCCCTCCCCCATGCTTCACCTTCACTACAATGATGAGTTTGCCCTGCTTGAGACCCACTGCCACCGCAGAGGCTGTGGTGTCCTTGGAAGTTTTGTCGGTTGTGATGATTTCCAGAAGCTGCATTTTGTCCACAGGAGAGAAGTAGTGTATGCCAATCACCTGGTGAGGGGGGCACAACCAAGATTACAGTGGTGCCGGGAGAACCCGACTATGCCTTGTTCACTAGGAATACACTGGAGAGAAAGGTCGGCAGCAGGAATGCAACAGTCTAGTCCAGAGGCTTGGGTCTGTCCCTGACCCTTCTTCTGCCTGGCCTCTCAGGTCCACCAAATCCCCTTGACACCCACCCTGCTGTGTGCAAGCCACACCCCCTTGACCCTGCTGTGCTGGCATTGCCACAGCATGAGGAGAAGGAAACAGGCTTGTGTGGTTTAAAGACATCAATTTAGGATTAGCTGTTAGAGATTGTTTTTGATTTCCAGTCTCTCTCTGGCTGGTCAGTTGAAGCCACTGGTCTTTTACTTCTCTATGAATGACTGCATTCTTCCTTAATTAATTTGCTGGAGCAAAGATAATTTTCTAGGCAGCATCCTGAACAGTCAGGGAAAGTATATCCAAATGCAGTCCCTTCATGTCCTAGGTGGGAGGTCCAGGATGAGGCTGTAGGTCCCCAGCCCTGACCCTCCATCCCTGGGTCTGACCCTCACCACACTACCATAGTTGAACTGCACATTGTTCCTTGGTTTAGGGCCCACCCTTTACAACCTGATTCTAAGTAAGTTTAATAGCTTAAACTTGAAAAATAGCCACCATGGGGATACACCAGCCACCAAGTGTATTTACTGTAATCCACCAGTTCCTACGTGTGTAGATCTTGGCATTCAGTTTTTGGTGCTGACTTTTTTGGGAACCGCCCTCATCCATCTCACAATCTATACTGGTCCTTTCCCTGGTTGTATTCTGAAATGTCACCCAGTAAGTCTGCAGAGGTCAGATACCTGAGGGCTTTCTGTCCGGCTTACCTTCTCCGGTCTTTTGCTGACTGAAGCAATCTGATTGATTGGGAGAGCGGAGGTGTTGCTGGCAAAGATGCAGTGCTCTGGAGTCACCTGCAGGGGGAAAGCCCTTAATCTGTCAAGCAGGCCTAGAGACACAAAGTCCACAGCACAGCTGAGTGACACTCGGGCCCAGTCTGCTCTCTTGTCCATACTCGTTCACAACACAGACATAACTCGTCTGCAAGCTGCAAGCTTTTGTGTTGACCTTGTTGTCTTAACTGAGCTGTCCTCTAGTGATGGCCTGTCCTGCCCCAGGGACTGCATCTTAGCACATGATGCCTTAGATAATGCCAAAAGGATGACTTGAATTATGTTTCATTAAAGGTGGGGCATGGGTGTTCACCCCTCTGGTTACTTGGATGTGCTCTTGAGTCTGGAAGATTACAACATTCCCTAGCCTTGCTCACCTTAAATGAGCCAGAGAGTATGTAGTTCTTCACTGTGATAGGTCACTGAAGAGCAGTGTCCACTGTAGTTATGCCTGCAGCACACAAGTTCTATTGACCGTTAGTTTTATTTATCAGGTTGTCTCTGCATTGTCTCTAATACCGAATGTTTGGCATTCTGTCTACAATCTCAACTTTTTCAAGTTTTCTGACACTTTGATGAAAAAATATGGATGACATCTCTGTTAAATTGGTACAAAAAAAAAAAAAAAAAAAAAAAAAAGCCTGGCAGTGGTGCTACACACCTTTAATCCCAGCACTTGGGAGGCAGAGGCAGGTGGGTCTCTGAGTTCAAGGCCAGCCTTGGCTACAGAGTAAGTTCTGGTACAGCCAGTGCTATTCAGAGAAATTCTGTCTCAGGGTAAAAAAAAAAAAAAAAAAAAAAAAAATTGTACAAATCTGGCATAGACAGAATACACTAGATGAGAATCAAGGTAGAAAACACACTGAAAAATTGAGTACAAAATGTTAATTATGACAGAGGTAAAGGTAAATCATTAAGGTAAAAAACAAAAACCTCAAAGAACTGTATAGGCATTAGATGGACAAAGCCTGGCTTGTATACCTCCCCTGCTGCCTGCACTTCCATGAGTGACATAAGCCCTGAAACCAATGGAGTGTAGGATGCTGTCTCTAGAGAACCTGCCCACACTACAGAATTGTGAAAACAGGATTTGTTCAAGAAGAGAAGTTCCTCAATAAGGTATACACTAATGATGGAGACAGCAGGGTAGAAGCATCTAGAAATTGTCTTGAGAAGAACACAGGAAGCAGTTCAGTCCCATGGCGGGTAAGAAACGACTACTTGAAACTGCACCACTAGTAGATTCAGCTTTGAAATTTTCTTAAAAACCAGCAAAGGCCACGTGAGAGGACGGCACGATGCTGTCTTCCACCTCAAGTTTTGGACTTTCTTTTTCAGGATTTCTTTATGTATGTGAGTGCTGTCTGCATGTACACCTGCATACCAGAAGAGGGCACTGGATCCCATTTCAGATGACTGCCAGCCACCATGCAGTCGAGGTCACCTTAGTACTACTGCCTGTTTCACCACAGCCACCAGCAAAGCCAGCTCAGTATCACTTTAGTCTAGGTGTGCTCTTTCTCATGCTTGGATTACAGCCAGTTCTCCTTTCTTAGACTTTTCTTTCTTATACCCGTATCAAATACACATTTTGTTCATGTCATCCATTCCATCTTAAGAATGGGCTATTAGGCCCACCCCTTACTGCCTCTTAGGACTGGGCAAGCTGTCCTGTCCCTTACTAGCTGCAACACTCAGGACACTGGTCCCTGCACCTTGCCTGGGCAGCATAGTAGAGCTGCCCATGATGGTGTAGATGCAGAAGAACTGGTCCTGCCCCTTGCTCAGGGCTGCAAAGGGTGAGCTAGCCAGGGCAATGCTGGAGAGCTCACTCTGGTGGTGAGGACAGGGGACAGCTGACAGGTTGACCAAACCTGCAACGGCCCAGGCTCAGGCCGTATTATGAGTTGGCCACCCCAACATCCACCCATCTGTGATCTGCTGGGGCATGTGCAGGGCCCAGTCCTGCAGAGCCAAAGCCACAGGATCTCTACAACACAGGGCAACAATAGGAGGTCCAGGAGGAGTCCCAGTGAGGGCCCAGCAGCAATGGTGTAGTAGAAACCAGACCAATGACTCTTTGCAGTGAACACTTGCAATAAAGATAAATGGTCAAAGGGGTTTACTGTGTTACTCTGCGTCACACTGTAGCTTCCATGATGAGGTTTTTAAGTTTTTCCCTTTGTTTTCTTTTTTCTCTTAAATTTTATCTTGAGGGGGGGTTGGCAAGGGCAGAGGGCAGATGCAAAGGGGTAGAGAAATGAATGGGATGGAGATCCATGATGTGAAAGATACAAAGAATAAGTAAGAAGTTAAGAAAGACTGGGCTAATTAGGGCACTGAAGGGCAGGGACCGAGGGAGTGGCACCACAGATAAGCAGCCAAAACTGTCTGGAGAAAGCTTCCTTAGTTCTTCTCTTCTGTAACCTAGACCTGAAGACATCACAGCCAAAAATAAGTAATTTTTTAAAATCCCCAAGAAACCTGGCTGTACTCCATGAGGCTAATTGGATGGCTGGTAACCCCCCACCCAATGGCTAAGGCTAATAAGCCCTGTGCTCAGGAGAACAGATACTGAAGCTTTCTATACATACCGTGTGTATGCACTCACATTAGACTTACATTTGGGGCCAGCAAAATCGCTCAGTGGGTAAAGGCACTTGTCACCAAGCAGGACAACCTGAACCTGATCCCTGGGGCCCACATGGTAGAAGAAGAGAAACAATTCCTGCAGGTTACCCTCTGACCTCCACACGTGCTCTTTGGCATGTGTCTCCCCTCCCGCTAAGACCCAAATCTCGGTGTTGTCCTCCCAGAGTCAACTACAATGAGACTTTTACTTACGCCTTCTACTTCCTTTAACACTTTGTGCTTAACTGTGAGGTCCTCAAAAACAGCTTCAATCACCATGTCTGCCTTCTCAAAACCCTTGTAATCGAGCTGCCCAATCAAGTTGCTCAAGATGGAATCCCTTTCGAATGATGTTAGCGCTTTCTTCTTCACTTTGTCATTCAACCTAGAAAGAACACATTCTTAGAGTGGAAGAACAAGAGACCAGAGTCCACACAGTAGCTGTGTGGCCCACAACTGTGAGGCTACATCATTACTTTTTTTTTGGGGGGGGGGGTGAGGGAGTCAAGTTGCTCAGAGGTACTGGGGCTAGTGAGGGAGATTATTAGCATTTGAACACAAGCTAGACCCCAGGCACAGTCTTTCTACCACAAAATATCTCTACACAGTCCGCAATCAAGCTACACAATCCACTTAGGAAACACAATGCCCTCACTCAGCAAGGTCCAATGCTACCATCTTGGCTGTGAAGAATACTGGGTTGAGAACAACCTCAGTGTGGCTGAGCTGACGCCATTTCCTCTCAGCGAACATGGTGGCAAGTACATGAGAAGGGACTGGGTGGGACAGAAGGACGCTCACCCTTTGTTTTTATTTTAAAGCATTTGCTTAACCTTTATTTGTACTTTATGTATATGGGTGTTTTGCTTGCAGAGATGTAGGCCTCAGGCATCGCAGGCTGACCAGGCAAGGGCTCTGCTATTACTCTGGTCAGGAAAGAGTGCTGCCCCTTCACCAGCACACATTCACCCTCCCCCTCCCCCAACCTTCTCAGAAGAGCCCTGCAAGTTCCATAATCCACTCCACTGGGGCAAGGACATGCAAACCTCAGCCAAATCAGACACCCAAGAATGACTAGTTTCATTCAAAGGATAAAAACAAATGACATTTAAAATATCTACTTACAAAAAACACTGAAAGTCCTATTGTATTCATAAGAAAAAGAGGTAAAAGAATAATTATTTCTAAGCAACAAAGAAAACTTTGGTAAAACTATAGATTATGGTGCTCGTTATGTTCAGGAAAAAGGAATCTGTGATGGAAAACAAAACAAAACAAGAAAGCAACCAACCCTGCCCCCACAAACAGTTGAACTCCTGGAATAAACAGAGCAAACGTACCCTTTGAACACTTGCTGCTGTCCCCGGCTCAGCCCAGTCACGGTGGTGTCTTTAAGCAGAGTTTTCAGTCCCTTATCCACAGAGACCTGGGCAATGCCAGCTCCCATCAGCCCTGCACCAAGGATGGCTAGATGCCTGGAAGGATCAAACAATTCTGGTGAACATCTTGGCTTTTAGTACTTGGGAAACACTAGCCATGCTGCTGTCATCCAATAAATCAGCCACATTGTGCACAAGTGTAAGAGGTTTTGATAATTATTATCAACAGTAAAGTTTTAATTTTTAAAGACAAACATAAAACTCACTGAGTGTAAAGAATTGGTCTTTCTGTGAAGGTGGAACTCTACTGTTGTGGAATATTTGAAGGTGTGTTACATTTGTTTATGTTGTGTTACATTTGTCTCAATGATACAAAGAGGTGTTGCATTTGTTTAACTCTGTGAAGCTGTGCTACTTTGCCTGCCTAAAACAACTGATAGTCTAATAAAGATCTGACTGGCCAAAAGCAAGGCAGGAGATAGAAATAGGTGGGGCTGGCAGGTGGAAAGAATAAAAGAGGAGAAGAACTCTGGGAAGAGGATCGAAGGATAGAGAAGGAGCAGAGGAGGATGCTAGGGGCCAGCCTCCCAGCCACCCATGGAATAAGAGTGAAAATAAGATATGCAGAAATAGAGAAAGGTAAAAGCCCAGAGGCAAAAGGTAGACACGGTAATTTAGTTAAGAAAAGCTGGCAAGAAATGAGCCAAGCTAAGGCCAGGTATTCCTAACTAATAATAAGCCTCCATGTGTGGTAGCCGCCCCCCACCCCCAAAGAGCTAAGAGCTAAAGAGTAAAAAACAACCAACAACACACTACCAAACTTTGAGCTGTGCCCGAAGCTCATGGGAACCAAGTCTAATCTTGCAGAGGTCTGCCTGAAGACTGAACTGTTTGGTAACTTCTTAGAGATGCTAACTTTTCTGTCATTCTTATACTCCTTTCTCCCAAAATCTGTGGCCCTAGTAAGAGTACTTCAGTCTCCTTACTAGTAGATATTAGGCTTTGTTTTTTTTGAGATAGGGTCTTACATAGCCTAGGCTGGCCTTGAACTCACCACACACAGGATGACCTTAAACGTATATGATCCTCTTGCCTCACATTCTGAGTGCAGGGCTAACAGATGCACATCACCACACCTGGGAACTGAACTCAGGACTCCTGTATGGTATTTGTCAACTGAGCTGCGTTCCAGCTCCAGCAGGGTACCTTTGGTCTAGAGGAAGTGAGACCTAAACCAGACAACTAGGGAATCATATGAGATAAGAAAGCTCTTTAGGGGCTGGAGAGATGGCTCAGTGGTTAAAAGCACTGTCTGCTCTTCCAGAGGACCCAGGTTCAATTCCCAGCACCTGTCTGCAACTACAGTTCCAGGGGATCCAATACCTTCACACTGACATACATACATGCATGCAAAACACCAATGCACATAAAATTAAGAAAAGAAAGCACTGTAAAGCTGTAAAGGCTCTCCTGTGCTCTGAGCAGAGAGGTTGAGGGCAAATCTAGTTCTGTGGATGCTCAGACACCTACACACTTGGTGCAAAGCAAATTCACAGGCTTTTGGGCAGGGCAGCTTACTGAACGTTCTTCTGTGGTGCTCCAAATTTATTTTTCTTGCACAGGACCTGGCCGTTATAAAGTCCCATCAGGGCCTTTGATTCTTTAGTCAGTGCAAGCTCTCCAAATTTCTGAAAGGCAAAGGGAACAAGGAAAGGTGGAACTTCAGGGTCTAGTGATGGGGACAAAATCAGCCCAAGCGCAGACTACAGTCACTTAAGTGATAGGTTTTGCAGGGACTGGCTGTTCCTTGTTCCCACTACGCGCTCATTACTGAACAGTTCCGAGCACCAGTGGACACCATTCCACTCTCACATTTATTCAACCACGGAGGCTAATCAGAAGAATAGCTTTCATTTACAGTATGTTTTTACATATAGTATAGTTTACATATATACACTGTCAGCTTTAAACAGAGCGTTGGGTCTACAATCGGAGGTAATCCTACCTGTGATTCTGCGAGATAACCGGCATCATTTCCTTGCTCAAGTCCAGCCTTCACAGCCTGAAAACCACAAATGCGGTTGTTCAGTGTTGGAACAGAATAGCTAAATGTAAAATAATGCTGAATAAAATAGCCAGTGTGATCAAGCTTCAAAGAATAGGTCACACATCCAACTTTGCCAGGACCTGAATGCCTGGCTGCTCTAGACTGAACAGCTGTCTGAAGCTGCTGATGAGCCTAGGAGGAAAGGGACCTCAAGCTATTCACCCCGCTTCTTTTAAGAACAACCCTCTCTGCTTGCTCCTCCATGCTTTCCTGGTGTATACACAATCTTGTTAGTTCCATTAACATGGAACTCTATGCAATTTTACATCTGAGGTAAGTGATAATCTCATGTAATAAAGAAACGACCCCCTCCGGCCAGGTGATGGTGGTGCATCCCTTTAAACCCACTACTTAGGAGGCAAAGGCAGGTGGATCGCTGAATTTGAGGTCTACAAAGCAAGTTCTAGGACAGCTAGGGAGGATTATACATAAAAACTCTGTCTTGAGAAACAACAACAAAAAAAATGACTCCAAACTTAACAAATGATCTGAAACAAAACAAACCCCAAATCCATTTATCTGTGATTTCCAGTCATATCTAAACTCATCATCTCTCTCTTTGGCAAGCTTCTTATGACATTCTATTTTTCCTTAATTGTATTTCAGAGTCTTACTCAAACTTAAAAAGACAACAGGCTGACGAGTAGCTCTATTTTGCCTCCTAATCCTTTTTGACTCACTAGCACGAAAATGACTAGAGTACAGGGCAAAGTAAAACTGATTAATTCATTGTTGCTAACCTTCTCAAATCTAAGTTCTGCCTGAGACTGACACCCAACTGTTCACTTTTAAAAGGGGGTCTCACTAAATGCTCCTTGAATAGCCTGATGCCGCTCATCCTGCCTGGCCTATCTCTCCCCTCACTTACTCTGTGTTCCCTTCTCAGGTCAGGTCCCATGAGCCTCTATTTCATTTCACTGATTGTCCCTTCCTCTGTGCATCAACTGCCTGTTGTTTCATATCTAGTATGGCTAGCTGCCTTACCACACATATTTGTCCAGCCAAGATGTTAAGATGAAAGCATATGTGTGTGTCATGTTTCACATTCCTTTTCTACATTGCTGGGGACTGAATCTAGAGGCTTCTACAAGCCAGCCAAAACTTCTGCCAGAGCTACATCCTTAGCTCATGTTTCATATTTCTGTAGTCTCCTGTCTTCTACTTGAAATATACTATGTAATGGATCTGTTCACCAGTTTTTTGGTTGTTTTGTTTGTTTGAGACAGTCTCTCCATGTAGCTCTGGCTGTCCTATATTTCCTATATAGACCAGGCTAGCCTTGAACTCAGAGCTCTGCCTGCCTCTGCCTCTCAGAGTTCTAGAATTACATGTACCACCACACCTGGCTTTTGTGTAAGTGTGTTTGTTTTTAAAGGTAGAGTCTTTATGAAGCTCTGTATTCTTCAGTTTTGATTATATGTTCTTGAATTTCCCAATCTGAAAAGTTCTAAGTTTTAAAGTCTTTTAAATTAATTTAAAGTATTTTAGATTTAAATTAAAGATATTTTCATGCTGCTTCTACATCATTGGGTCGTCTTAATAATTACAGAAATGGGAATGTACCTTTTTTTATGATACAGAGCTTTTTTTCTTTTTAAGATTTATTTATTTATGTATGAGTGTTCTATCTGCATGTGCAACTTTATGCCAGAAGAGGGTATCAGATCCCACTATAGATGGTTGTGAGCAACCATGCAGTTACTGGGAATTGAACTCAGGACCTCTGGAAGAGCAGCCAGTGCTCTTAACCTCTGAGCCATCACTAAAAAAATTATCATTAGCTGAGCATAGTGGCACACATCTTTAATCCCAGTGCTTGGGAGGCAGAGGCAAGTGGATCTCTGTGAGTTTGAGGACAGCCTGGACAGCCAGGCCTACAGGGAAATACTCTGTCTTAAAAAACAAAACAAAATGAAACAAGCAAACATACAGACAGAAAGTCCTGGCATCCCTTGTTCAGAATCACAGCAAGGAGCACTGTTCCATGTAAGAGGAGGAGTGTGGGAGGGCACAGGGCAGACTCACATCGATTATTTTCAGCGGTGCAGGGTAAAGGCCTTTGGTCTGCTTTTTCACCTTTTCTTCCACCGTTTTGTAAATCTGTTGTCTGACAAATGGAATAGTCATGGCATATGACGTCAGCTCTGTAAGGTAAAATGTGGTTAGATATTCACTGACATAAACCAGGGCTTCCTTGTCCATTTATTCTGCAGACTCTACAGCAATACAGTAAGTCTAGCCATATGAAGGAATACAGTGTAATGCCAACCTCTGCACTGTGCTATCTTAACGTGCTTCAGTTAGGTGATCTGGGCTAAGACTGCAGGTTTATTACACTATTATAATCTACTTTTGTATTAATATTTAAAGGTTTCCAGAATAGCAAGCCTTTAAAACAAGGGCTTTAGCAGCCAGTATAAGGTTGAGGATTTGACCATGAGGCAGAGTTGTGCTCTTCGAGGCTGACTTCATGCAGCACAGATAATACATTTACCCCTCTCTCTTTTCTTTTTGAGGCAGGGTTTCTCACAGCCTAGGTCAGGTTCATTCTGAATCCAGGTAAAGCTCAGGCAGGAAGAAGTCCTGCTGTGTGCTAACAGACACTTACTGTCCATCAGGCCTTTGCTTGGCTTGGTAGAGACCGTCCGATCAGCCAGGCCTTTGGCAAAAGTAATTGCAACTTCTTCTAGGTATTCAATTGTCCTTTCCTCTGGAGGTTTTACTCCTGGTCCTATAAAAACAAAATAAAATAACAACAACAAAATGATTGCAAGGACTGGAATGTAAGTCAAGCTTGGGCCAGTCCCAGGCAGAGAAAACCTCCCATGCAGGCCTCCTTTCACACTACAGGGGTAAGCTCTGTAGGAAACAATTGTGAACAAAGGTGCAACAATGGGCGCTGAGTGGAAGAAAGGCCCCAAACACTGTCAGTCTGTCTTCTACTTCTGCAGATGGAGTGGGTCTTGTGTGGCCTGGATTCCTAGTGCAAAACTAGAAAAAAAATATAAAGAACTGAGTAAGCTGTAAAATTATTTGTAAAGGTGCAGCAGAAACCTGAGGCCTAGAGTTCTAGAGAGGAAACAGCCTATCTTAGGCCATGGTTGGTCACTCGGGTCTCTGGACTACCGGATTTGACTCGAGCCAAAGTATGCCACTAGGAGGAAAATAAGACTTCAGACCTTTGGGGTCACAGAGAACAGGTCAGAAGCAAGAGGAACAAAGCCAGTGTCCCTGATGGAACAGCAGTGAGAGGCTCACAGGGCTGGTTCAGAAAGGCAATGGGGTGTCTGGTCCACAAAGGACTTATCTACAGGAGGCTTGAACAATATGTAATCATGCCGGCCAGTTTTATGTTAACTGTGCACAAGCAAAAGTCATCGGAGAAGGGGGAACTTCAAGAAAATGCTACCATAAGATGGGGCTGTGACATTTTCTTAATTAATGATTGATGGAGGAGGGTCCAGCCCATTGTGGGCAGAGCCATCCATGGGCTTGTGAACCTGGGTTCTGTAAAAAAGCAGGCTAAGCAAGCCATGGGGAGCAAGTCAGTTAGCAGTACCCCTTCATGGCCTCTGCATCAGTTCCTTCCTCCCAGACCCTGTCCTGCATGTGTTCCTGTCCTCACTGCTTCTGATGATGAACTATTACATGGACGTGTGAGAGAAACAAACCTTGTCCTTCCCAAGTTGTTTTTGGTCACAGTATTTCATCACAGTAATAGTGACCCTAACTAAGACAGCAACTGACTTCCCATTCATGGCATCTGCTGGCCTATGAGCTTGCTGGAAGCAGGAATTAGATTACATAGGAAACTCAATGGTGTATCATTAGCATGCACGAGACTTAGTTCATCCTTAGCACCCCAAAAACAACAAATAAACAAGAAATGGCAAAGCTGAGAAATCAAAGAACAGAATTTGTAGGGCTATGAAAGCTGACACCATCCAGGTACTCTACTGAAAGCCTCCATGAAAAAGGAGTCCACACTCGTGAAGTACTCAGGGAACAAAATCTTAAGAGGAAGCGCTTACTACAAATGTAGAACTACTCCCTCTAGTAAGACGTCTGTCCTGTCTGAACCTGAATGGAGAAGGGGGAACCAGAACTAAACCTTTAACTTCAAAATGGCCAAAACTCAGAGAATCCAGAAAAGTCAACAGCATCACCATCTGTCAGGGCAGCTAAGGCCACCAGACTCTGTAAGCAGAATGCTGCTGAGCATGTGACACACAACAGGTCTACCTAGAGGACTCCTTAGCATTGGCCAGCACTGTTCAGCACATCCATGAAAGAGAACTAAGGCCAGGAAAGATCACTATAGAATGCCAGCACAGGACAGCTGTGGTGGCCCACACCTTTTAGTAATGAAGGTCATCCTATTCGGTAAAGAACAATGAATGACCAGCTGAGGTACTCCCAGAGGGTAAGAATATAACACTGGGAATATGGCATGGGAAATACTGCCTTCCTTATACCACACTTGGAGTGTGGCCAGTACACCACAGTCCTTGAGGGAGGTACAGACAAGGGCACAGGTCCCCTGGGCTGGCTATGTTCTCATGCATATTTCCATTCCTAGCGCAGATGCTTTCTGTCCTAGGGCATTAGCTGTACTAAGCAAAAAAAAAAAAAAAAAAAAAAGAATCTTACAGATACTTTCTCCTACTTCCAAACCATCTCTTCTGCCAGGCTCCATAAAGACTGTTCAAGGCTTCCTCAGCAGACAGGTGACCCCTCACAACCCCCTGTAACTCTGACTTCATGGGAGCCAATGCCTTCTTCTGGCCTCCAAAGGCACCTGCACACATGATGGGCATACTCATACACAGATACACATGCACATAAAACCTTCAAAAACAAAAACAAGGGGATGGAGAGCTGGCTCAGTGATTAAGAGCACCCCACATGGCGGTTTACAACTATCTATAACTCCAGTTGCATGAGATCCAATGCTCTCTTCTGACCCCTGTGGGTACTAGTCACATACATACACAGAAATACATACAAGCAAAACATTCATAAAATAAATAAAATACCAAAAAAATTAAACAACAAAGAAAACCAAAACAAACTCTAAAACCATCTTAACCAGAACAAAAAACCAAATAAAATAAAAGACAACAACCCTCCAAGTCATATATGACTTTATGGTTAAGTGTATTAAGTATTTAAGTAAAAAAGAAATACAAATCCTATGCAAACACTTCTACAAAACAAGAAAAAGGAATACTTTACAACTCATTTTATGAGGCCAGCATTGCCCTAATACTAACACCGTGCAAATACTGTGAGATAACATAATTATCCATGAGACCATTAACTCTCTTTGCCAGGCATAAAAATCACTTATAAAATTTTAGGTGATCAAACCAGCAATTTGTAAAATATAAAAGGATAATGTATTATATCTAAGTGGAGTTTATTCCAGGGGAGTTTTAACCTAGCTCAACGGGGGGGGGGGGGGGGGGAATCCAGTATGATTGACATTACAAAAAGACTAAAAAAGAAAACAAACAAATCACACAAATACCTTAATAAAAACCAAGAAGGCATTTGATAAAATTATACTTGCTTCTATCAAAGTGTGAGAAAAAGGGCACACCTTCAACTTGATAATGGGCACTCAGGACAAATGTACAGCTATGCCTGCACTGGGCACTCAGGACAAACGTACAGCTATGCTCACACTTCCTGATAAATCCTTCCCTCTGGGATAGGGGATGAACTTATAACTGCTCCACCATTTCTATCCAACACTGCACAGATCTCAACCACAGCAGTAAGTCCAGAAAAAGAAACAATGGCATCCGATAGGAAGGGAAGAAGCCATGCTGACGCCCTACGGAGGACATGGTCATCTAAGTAGAAAAGCCTTAAGAATCCACAAAAAAGGCTCTTGGCTTAATAAATGAGCATATTAAACTCACAAGTCCTAAGGTCTACGTCCCTAAGTCAATTAATTTTTATAAACAAGTATTTAATTAAAGGTAAAGCATGTTAGCTTAAAAGTATTAAATACCTAGGAATAAATGTTAATGTTCACCAAGAGACATAAAACAGTGCTGAGAAATTAAGCACATCAATCGGGGCAGATGGCTCTGATGGTGTGCTATTTATAGATCTATGTAACAACAATGCATTTCAAAAGCATTATACTAAGTGAAAGAAGAACAAAAAGCTACATATTAGAACTGTTTTAACTATGGTGGCAATTACATAACTATGTATGTTAAAGCAAAGTATTTATTGAAAAGGGGAAATTACATAACTAATTTAAAGTAAGTAAAATACTACCTTGAATTTGGATGTAGAAACCTTTCTGTCATCCCTTACATTTTATTTGAATGTGTGTGCTGGGTGCATATGCATGGCACAATGAGTGTGACAAGGCCACAGGACAGCCAGTAGGAATCAGCTCTTTTACCACGTGGGTCCTAGAGATCAGTCTCTCGGGCCATGGGCTTGGTGACAGGAGCCTTTACCTATTGAGCCATCTCAACAGCTACTGCTTGTTTTTCTAGGTAGGGTCTCACTATGCAGCTCTGGCTTAGAACTTTCTACACTATGTAGTCCAAGGTGGCTCAAACTCATGGTTCATTTGTCTCAATCTTCTAAATGCTGGATTACAGGCATGAATCACCACACTGAGTCTTAAATAATAGCTTAATGCTGATATTTAAGAAGTACCAGGAGGTGACAAATGTACATTTCAGAGGTTTCTATGTCCAAAAGAAATTGCATGAAAGTAGCACATAAGTAGATACTGTATGTTAACATTCTGAGGTTGGCTGTTTCCTGTGTTTACTGTATTATTAAAACATAGGGAGGGGATGTAGCTCAGCAGCCCAGGGTGCAGAAGACCCTGGTTTGATCCCACATACTCCACGCAAAAATAAAAACAACAAATAAGACAAGGAACTTCCCACTGGGGACTGAAGGAGACTTACACATGGATAGTAATACAGGTAATTTAAAACTAAACACTAATAACTGAACTGATATTTATATTCTTGATATCCAAATAATTGGTAGAATAAATAGAAACCAGGATGGGGTGAAATGATTTAGTGTTAGCTCTTAGCAAATGTCACTCCTCAAAGACTGTTTCTTCTTTCTTAGAAGACTTTTGAATTTCATCCTAATATTCAAGGGTTAGGGCTAGTTCTTCAGGAAATAAGCAACTCTATCAGACCCAATTCTGAGTCATGCTAGCACTTACCCAGGGGTTCCACCAACTGGTCAACCAATCCCATTTTCTTTGCTCTGTCTGCACGGATGTTTCTACCAGTCAGCATCATGTCAAATGCAGCAGGCACACCCACCTAACACGCAAGCCAGAGTACAAGGGGAAGATAAGGGTGGAAATTAGTTTACAATCAGCAAACTAGAAGAAAAGTGGGGCTGGTGAGGAGCTAGTGGGTACAGAAAGGTGCTTGCTGTCAAGGCCGACACCTGAGTTTAATTCCTGGGACTCTCATAGCAAGAGAGAACTGACTCCTGAAAGATGAACTCTGACCTCCACATGTGCACCATGGCACAAGTGTACATGACACCCAATATAAATAAATAAACATAATATTTTTTTTCCAAAAGAAAAGAGAAAAGTCAAATCAGTTTTACGTTCTTTTATCAGTAAAATAACACACTTGTGTATATATATATATATTAACACACTTGTAAGTTTTGAGATTAGATGTCCAGCTGAAGAAAAAAAATGCCTTTATGCCATCTTTTAAATTCAATAGCATAAGAAATTGATGAGGTAAAGAATTCATTTTATATGAACTAAAATTGTAGACTATGTCATTGTCAATTTGTTTTCTATCAGTTATACAGTATTTAAAACTCTAGAGCTGAGGATGTGGCTCAGTGATGGAGTGTTTGCCTGGCATGCATAAGACCATGGGTTCAATTCTTAATATCCCTATCCCCCAAAATTCCAATACTGTAACCATAGTGCAGACTCTGAGATAGAAAACCTGATATTTTTTTTTTTTTTTTTTACAAAGGCTTTAGTTTAACACTGTAGCTCAACTGATAACAATATTCTAGAAACTGACTTCTAGCCAGGTGTATGGTTTATTCTATAATCCCAGATCTTGGAAAGCTCAGATAGGAGAATGGCAGACTCAAAGGCTGTCTGAGCTGCAGAGAAGACCCTGACTCAGAATAAAACACCAATAAAAAACCCAAAACCAAACCAACCAAAACCAGCTAGGTGTGGAGGCACATGCCTTTAATCCCAACACCCAGGAGGTAGAGGCAAAGGGTCTCTTGTGAGATCTAGGCCAGCCTGGTCTACATAAGAGTTCCAGGATAGTCAGGACTACATAGAGAGACCCTGGCTTAAAAACAAACAAAAACCAAAAACACCAACAAAACACAATCAAAACAAAAATGAAAGAACTCCTGGCAACTTAAGTAAATAAAATTTGACAAATGTTTATGTCGAGACATTAGACAATTCTTAAAGAGAAATGTGTATTATTAATTTTGGTATGTTATTCCAGCAGTTGGGAAGGTGAGGCAGGGGACAAACAAGAGTTTGAGGCCAGTCTAGGATAAAGGATGAAACTTGTAAAAACAAAATCAAAACCAACCAAATGAAACAAACCCTCCTTCCCCCCACTCGCACTTGTATGAACTTATTAGCACAATTGCTCTACTGAACTCTCTTCACTGAACTCTTTGAATACAGCAAGGGCATTGTCCAGATCAGAGAATGATGGGAAAGCTCATATTTATCATGACCCATGGATCTGAAAAACTATTAAACAGATACTGGGAGAAGAGGAACAAATTAATGTTCTGGAAAAGTAAGGCTAATCATGTTTACCCTTTTATCAACAAGTCTGTAGAACTGAAAAAATAAAGATCGGGGGGGGGGGGGAACCATCTTCCAACAATCCTCTATACTCCTAACTTACTTGGTTTCTGAATTCTACAGTGTCCATATTATGTACTTTGTACAAAATGGAGTAATCTAAAGAGGTATTTAGGTTCAGCTCAAGGTCATGGTGCTGGGGCATCTTAAACTCACCATTTTGGGCAGTCTCTGGGTACCTCCAGCTCCTGGTAAGATTCCCAGCAACACTTCGGGTACACCTAATACTGTTTTTCTGTCTTTTGTTGCTATTCTGTATTGACATGCTATGGCAAGCTTCAAAGAAATCAAAGAAAAATTAGAGTGTTAGAAAATGTAGCTAACATTTAAGCACCTAGGCTGACAGGCCTAAAGATTATTATTCATAAAGAAGGAATGTACCACAAAATAAACCATGATTTGTTAGGCTGACATTTGGCACTCTACCATTTACCTTTTCTACCAATTTTCATAATTTATTAACCCCTTTCCAAGTTAAAAATCTTCTGAAGGTTAACCTTTGATCCCAGCACTCTGGAGGCAGAGGCAGGTGGGTCTCTATGAGATTGAGGCCAGCCTGGTCTACAGAATGAGATCCTGTCTCAAAAAAACAAAAACAAAGAGAATCTCTTATCTTCAATCTTATCTTTACTATTCACAAGAAACTCTCTCCCAGGAGACTTAAACATGTTATACTTTGAAGGTCTTAACCTGACTTATGGACATGAACACAGCTAGGTGGTGGTGGCACAAGTCTTTAATACCAGCACTGGGAAGGCAGAAGCAGGCAGATCTCTGTGAGTTCAAGGCCAGCCTGGTCTACAGAGTGAGTTCCAGGACAACTAAAGCTAGACAGACAGACTCTGTCTTGAAAAACTAAAGGAAAAAAAAGAAAAAAGAGCATGAACACAGGTCACATTTCTGAATCTTTGTCCTGTGGACCTGAACAGGTATTCAGACATGAGAAAGATCTCATAGGTGCCGTTCAAATTTCAGCTGTAAATAGAAACAGCACTCCTTGGCTCATTTGTTCTGTGCACTTTGGGCTTGTCATGAATTGAGAATTAAACTCATTCAGATGTTTGACAGCTAAAATAAAGCCGATTCTACTCAGGAAATTCTTCTGCAGGAGAAACAGTGCCCTAAGGGTAATCGGGACAGTGTCTGTACAGCTCTGGAATACACTCATACCTCAAGTCCTCCTCCCAAGCAGGATCCACTGATGGCGGCTACGACAGGCTTTGGGGACTTTTCAAGTTTCTCAAACATTCTCTGTCCTTCCTGTGATATCCGTGTTGCTTCTTGAGGGGTTGTACAAGAGGCTAGCATGCTGTAGTGACCACAAAAAAGAACAACAGAAAAGGAGAGATGAAACTGTATCTCATTTTGTATAATATTTCACCCACTATATATGTATATATATACTTGTCTCAGCATATATCAATATTTGGCAATGAGTCTTCAAACATAAATTGGAACATGTTACACAATTTATTTGGCTTCCAAAACAATCATTGACCACAAAGTTCTAACAAGAACATCATCTGGTAAATATTTTTACTGTCAGATCAGACAGTTCTAAGGTTATGTTCTGGATCTAGTTAATCTCTTTACGTTAGTTTGTAGTCTTTGCCTACCTGTTTTCCCACTGACTTGCAGCCTGTTTCAAAGGCTTCATTATCTCCACTTACAAAGGCCTGACTATTCTTCCTTATAAATAGAGAGTAAGATTTCTTTAGTATATACACCTAGACAATAAAGAGTATGTGGCTGGAACATATGTGTTGCCGTGCCCCGCACCTCACTGCACGTGCTCAAGAGCATGAGTTTGTGGGTATGTGCATATTTGCTCACCTATGCAGGCACACGAGGAGGCCAACGTCAGGTGGCTTCTTCACTTCTTATTTTTTGGGACAAGGTGATCCATCAAACTCACTATCCCCAGCTTTTATGTGGATGTTGGGTTCTTGTCCTAGCAGCAGCTATTTCCCCCATTGAACCATCTCCCCATCTCCCCAGCCCTTGAATTTTTGATTATATTAAATCCTGGCAAACTGTGCTCCAAAGCAGCTGTACCAACATATTTGCTGGTCTGATGAATGAAAACTGGGTTTAGCTAATCAAGAAAAGGCTATATTGAAGCAACAAGTCCCTCTATTTCATCAGCTTTATTAGACACCAGAAATTAACTTCAAAAAACAAGTTTTCAGAGAATTTACTTCCATCTTCTTTAAAGAAGGTATTATTTAAAAATATGTAGTTAAGCCAGGTGGTGGTGTACACCTTAATCCCAGTGTGCGGGAGGTAGAGGCAGGTGGAGCTCTGTGAGCCAGCCTGGTTTGTAGGACAAGCTCCAAGGCTACACAGAGAAATCCTATCTTGAAAAACCAAAATACAAACAAACAAAAAATATGTAATTAAGATAAACTTACTTGATGTCAGCACCTGCAATGAAGCAGCCAGGCTTTGATGAGATAAGAACTGCACTTCTGATTTGGTCATTGGCCCAGATTTCATTCATGACTTCTACAAACTCTGACTGCACTTCTTTATTCAATGTATTTACCTACAAGAGAAGCAGCTACACCTCAGGGTTTCAATTAGAAGTTTCACATAATCACTGTCACTGACAAATATGTTTATGCAGCAGACATACCTTTTGAGAAGAAAAGGAAGAAAACAAAACCAAAACACAGACAGACCAAAACCCTTTGAAATTCAACAGTGTTAGGTACCTTTGAATTGGGTGAGTTAATCCGAATAACTGCCACATCCCCTTTGACTCCATAATTAATATGGGTTCTGGCTAAAAAAGAGAAGACAAATTTGCTTCTAAACATGCTTATTGTAAAATAGGTCTACAACGTGATGTTAAGATCATACAAGTACTCTGGATGTACCCCATCCCGTGCTGCAAGCAAGAAAGCTCTTCCAGCCCACTCCTAAGCCTTAGTTCATTCACCCAGGTCACATCCGGCCCTGTCTCCACCCCCAATGGGTGGTGGAGGTGCGGACAAGGTGAATATCTCACTACAACTGCTATTTGGACTGAGCAGGTTGTATTTAGGGTACACACATATACACACACATCCCCAATTCACTTTCTTCCCTCCAACCTCTCCCATGTACTTCCCTTGCTCTCTCAAATTCATGGCCTCTTTTTCTTTGTTGTTATATATATGCACATATATATTTAGGGATATATGTATACACACACATATATATATATTTAGGGATATATACATACCTATTGGGATATATATGTACGTACATATATGTATTACACACATATATGTACACACATATTTAGGAATACATATGCATATACACATACTTAATGATATATTTATGTATATATGCATATAAACATATGTAATATATACACATATTATATATGATATTGTATGTATACACACACACACACACAAAACAATAATGAAAAAGGCCATGAAATTTGAGAAAGAGCAAGAGGTGTTCTGGAGAAGTTGGAGGGAGGAAAGTGAATGGATGATAGGATGTAACATATTATAATTTCAAAATGAAAGTATAAAGAGCAATGTTAAGTGTATAAACAAGAAAGTCAACTTACTTAGCAAAGCAGAAGATACTGTAAAGCTTCGGCAAATACAGCCTGCAAGGAAAGAATGTTTCAAAATCATTTTGTGAAACAGAATTTCTACAATATCTGTCAGATCAGCAGAACTAGAATTTATACCAATAAAATCCAAGTAATAACAATGTATTCTAGGTCATTATGTGGCTACTCCATTACTTTTCTCATTTTAATTATGTCAAGTGATTATCCAGATAATAAGTAAGGTAGGGAGAGGATCCCCTCCCCCAGAAAAAAAAAAAAAAGGAAGACATATCACATTCTAGAATGTGTGAATGTGTTAGGTTACATGGCAAAGGGCTAAGACTGCAAATGGAATTAAGAATGACCTTAATATAGTGAAAGTATCATGGATTATCTAAATGGGCTTAGTATAAGCACAAAGAAAACCAGAGACACATGGCCATGACCTGGCTCCAGGTTGCTAAAGGAAGGAGATTAGCACAAGCAGAGACCACAGGTTGTCTCTAGAAACTAGAAAAGGCAAGGCAATGGCTTTACCTCAGGGCCTTCAGAAAGAACAGAGAGCCCTGTCAACACCTTCATGAGCCTAACGACACCCATTTTGGTAGTTCCCTTGTTAGCTCCCCATGTGGGATTAAACCCAGGCCTATGTATGCTAAGCAAACACTTTACCACAGAGCTATGTATCTTTGGCCTAGGACCCACTAAGGACCTCTGACTACTATAACTGGGCACTGAAGAGGCAGAGGCAGGTGGATCGATGTGATTTCTAGGCTAGCTAGTGAAAGCATGCCTCAAAAAACCAAAAACAAACAAAACAACTGCACATCAACACATAAATGAAAATAAACCTTAAAAACAAAGAAACAAAAAAGGCCACTTGAATTCATGATCCCAAGCACTAAGATTATAGCTGAATTCCACACACCTGACTCTAAAGAGATTGTCACTATATAGTCCTGGCTGGCCTAGATGAGCCAGCTATGTAGATAAGGCTAGCCTTGAACTCACAGACATTCTTTATTTGCTAGAGATGAAGGGTGTGTCTCACCACTTAGTGATGAGGATTACTGAACCCAGGGACATATGCTAGAGAAATAGTCTATTGCTGAGTTACTTCTAGTTTCCAAGACTATCTCTTCACTGACACTAGATATTTCAACAGTTTTTGAGGAAGGCTAGCTATATTCTGGTTGGCTATGATCAACTCTGTCTGTCTTAGTACATAATTCCCATCCTCTTGCCTTAGAGTGTAGGAAGTCCACTTGTCTTGCTAAGGTGCTAAATCCAGAGTTGCTATGAAATTGCACTGTGGGCAATCCTAGACCTGTCTGTCTTTCGTGACCCCTCCCACCTGTAGCAGTCAGTTCTCATAGTGGTTTCTTTTTGTAACAATGATTATGGTCGGATATTTTGAGTATAAGCACACAAGAGAGGCCCAGACTCTAGATAGAAGATAAGGAATATAAGGGGAATTTTGGACAAACACCAAATTTGTTTGAGGCGTTGTTCTATGGTCCCTCCATTATAAAGGCTCTATTGTACCCTGCTCCAGGAAAGCTCTAGGTGGCAAAGCAGGCTGTTTTAGAGTAGCTCAGAGGCAACATTCCCTAAATGCAGCTAATGAGCTTCTTCGTAATAGCCTTCTTTCCTCCATCATGGTTCAAACCATCTCTTCTAAACGTTTCTTCAATCCTTCACTCCTTTCGCAAGTCCCAGACTTGCCCAACTATCCTAGGGAAGCTGTCTCTTAGTTCAAAAATAAAAACAAGTCATCACTTGAGTAGGTGTTATATGTATAAACACCCACACGCAGCAAAAGGCAGACACCCTAAAGCAGTGGTTCTCAACCTGTGGTTCAAGGCCCCTTTGGGGGCCACCACGTATCAGATACCCAGCACATCAGATATTTATATTATGACTCATAACAGTAGCAAAATTACAGTTATGAAGTAGAAACAAAAATAATTTTATGGCTGGGGGTCAGCACAACATAAAGGTAGCAGCACCAGGAAGGTTGAGAACCACTGCCCTAAAGCAATATAAACTTTTAGTTATTTCTTAATATTGTTCTGATCTTCAACAACATGTACATGGTTCTACCTTTCCCCACAGAACTTCATTTTCAGATTTCAACTCTACAATCCTTCTCTTCCCTACCTGCGTGTTGGTCTTTATTATTATGTAGTATTTTGTTTTCACTGCTGCATTTGTAAACAAAGTTATAATTAATCTTTTTCAATATAACTTCAGTCACTATTTAGCAAAAGTTTTTACAGCAACCTGACATGTCATGCAACTTTCTAGGATACTGGGATAACAAGACCAGGTTCTGAAAAACAAATTGTAAAGTAGAAAGTCTAGTGGGAAAGGAACATAGGATAGATAATCTTACTAGGAAATAGTGAAGTATATTGGAATAAGAATGGACTAACTGGAAAAACAAGTAGTGAGGGATGAGGTAGAAAGTCAGACAAAAACTAAGAATAACAGACACAAGTGATAGAATACAAACGCTAAAGCAAACCTAAAACAAAGAAATCTAACCAGTCCAACTCAAACAAACCTTCAAAAACAAAAACAACAACCTACAAAAGTAGCCTGGTTGCAACTTCATTTTGAGATGAGCTATGGTTAAGTAGCCCAGCTTGGCTTGAACTTGTGATCCTCCTACCTCAGTGGAATGCTGGGATGGGTACTTGTCACCACTCATGGCAGAGTCAGTATCTTAAAAACCAAGTATTTGTGCTCTGAACATAGTTGATGAAAGTGGGGTGTGGCAGCACACCTGGGGGTGGGGGCAGAATCAGTCAGATATCTAAGAGTTCCAGGCCAGCCAGATCTATTTAGTGAGATCTTGTCTCTAAAATGTGTGTGTGGTTTCCTGTGTGCAAGACTTGGTGCTCATTAACCTATTGTTTAAGCCATTTTAATTCTTGCCCACTAACCTCTCTTTGGGGTAAACACACTCCCACACACTTACACAAACCTCTTCTCAATCAACAGAGACAAAAAGCAAAGAAAAAGAACAGTAAATGCACAAAGATGTAGAAAAAGATTCCTAACCACAGTCAATTTAATCAAGCTGAAGTACACAGTAACTTTGCTTCTGGAATCCAGCCTTACCCTATGCCTAACAGCAAAATTTACTCTACAGCCGCTGTGTGAACTTTAACCTATATTTCCAGTGCCAGCAAAAGTGAAACCTTTGCCCTACTTTTTAATCATCTTCATATGTAACTCAAGAAAATAGCTACAAGATCACACAAAACTATAATCAGTCGGAAAAGAATTATGCTGACACAACTTTGAAAATGTTATTTTTTTTAATACCAATTTATAGCTTTTTCAAAATCCAATCCTGGAACAAGGGATGGATAGATCAAAGAAGTAAGTCAGATTTAAAAATACCATGATACCCACCGACTGCCTTTCATTTCCTTCGAAATTCTATCACTTACATACTTGGGAATTAAGAGAAGTAGGAATTAAACAGATAAAAAGGTCAATTTGTAAGTTTTTTATTTGATAGTCATATTAGAATGATAGTACTGTATTTACAGCAGGAATGTTCTAAAACTTCAATAATTAGAAGGTTTACTTTTTTCCCAGGAAATGCCATAGTTCATTGGACATTTGGCAATGCCTGCACACACTCCCAGGGTCAAGGACAGACCTGTTGAGTCTAGACTCTAAATGGCAAATCAGGTGTGCAGCTAATTTCAAATTGACTCTACTGACTACACTTTTTTAATGAAAACATAATTCAATTTACATATTAATGTATATTTTTCTATGTAGAAGTATAGGAAAATCTGGCTGTTAGCTCATCACCTTTGTAAAATGGATAGATTACTTTAAAAATTCTCAGCTATATACAATCATTACTTCTAAGGGCTGAAAAGTCAATAACATTTATTGAGAATTTATTCCCATGATAAGCTGTTTTATTCCTAATGTAATTTCTTTAGACTTACATGTAATTGACTGACTCCATTTTACCAATGAAAATAGATACTGAAATTAATTCTCAAGGTCACCAGAAGGTAAAAGACAGATTCAACCTAGAGTTCATATTTAATACCTTTAATTGTACCACCACACTACTTCTCCTGCCAAAGGAAAAAAAAAATCACTCATTCATTTTACAGATGAGAAAGCCCATTTAGATTAAAGCACTTGGCCAAAGTCACACAGCTAGCTAGTGACTAGAAAACATGTGACCCGATTTACCACTCCAGTGGTAATATGGTGGAAATGTGGTAGTTTTGGCTGTTTACACAACATCTATGAGTGGCGATTAAAAAAAAAAAAAAAAAGAAGAAGAAGAAGAAGTTAGCAGATTAGTGGTGGTGCAGGCCTTTAAACCCAGCACTTACTTGGGAGGCAGAGGCAGGTGGATCTCAATGAGTTCAAGGCAAGCCTGGTCTACAAAGTGAGTTCCAGGACAGCCAGGACCCTGAAACCTTTTCTTGAAAAACAAAAACAAAAAACAAACACACACACAAAAACCAAACAAACAAAATAAAGAAAAACTGGAAAAAGACTCAATTCGCTTAATTAAATGTCTTGGGAGGGAAGGGTACATGGTACAGTTTTTGTGAGGAAAATTAAAGTCTCAAAGTAACCGGTATCAACTATGATATGCAATAAATTAAAGTTACATTAGCACTTACAGATTTGGGATGTCTGGGGAAAGGGCATTTTTTCTACCACCACCCCTTTAACCCTTTCACTACCAGTCTGAAGAGGAAGAACGCAAGTTCATAGAGCCCAACTGGGCATTGGCTGGAACTCGCTCTGTAGACCAGGCTGGCCTCGAACTCATAGAGATTCCCCTGCCTCAGCATCCCAAGTGCTGGGATTAACGGCGTGCTCCATCTCGACCCGGCTAGAAATAGTTCTTAAAAGGATCTAACATTTCGTTCCTCAAAAAAAAAAAAAAAAAAAAAAAAAAAAAAAAAAAAAATCAAGTTTCCCCCCTATTTTAAAAACATTTCTTCCCCCGAAGCTGGAGAACTCCAGCTTCAATTTTCTATAGAGACCAGGGAGTGGCGGTGATATGTAAAGCTAGTCAATGCCACCAAGAAGCTTGACAGATCTCTTAAGGTGACCAAGGTGCAACAGTGCCTCGAAGATGTGACAGAAGGGGTCTTAGCCCTCCTGATCTAGCAAGGTCAGGGCCAAGACAAACTTAAGGACGGCCAGGGGGGCGTGAGTGCAGGGCTGCGGCAGAGACCGGCGCCTAGTGCCTGACTGAGTGGAAACGACTCAGAAAGTCAGGGAGAGCCTGACACCGCCGGAGTAGGGTGAGAGGGGGGTGACAGTCCCTTCGCAAGGACACAGGAAATGGGGTCCCGGGACAGTAACCCCCGTTTCCAGGGGTCCCGGGAAGGGGTGGGAAGGAGACAGCGGGGGTGCAAACGCTGCTCCCCGCCGTCCCAGTTCCTGTAGGCATTCCGAGACTCTCCCGAGCCCTCACCTCTGGAGCGGAGGATCCTGAAGGCAGAGAAGCGACTGAGGCTGCCAATTGCCCGTGATGCCACCATCTTGAGCAAAGAGGACGAAAGTAGAAAGCTCTTCTAGCGGGGGCGCAGGAGCCGAGGACTTTTCTTTTCTCAGCCTGTCCGGCCGGGTGCCCGATGTACTGCCTTACTAAAACTCAGGCTCTGAGCTGCTGCTGGCCCTCTCACCCTTCCTCTTGCTCCCAACTAATCGGGCCGAAAGGGTGATTTCTCCGCAGGAAGACCGAGGGCCTCAGACGAGGGGCCGGAGTGTCTGACTTTCTAGTCAGGCACTCAGCGGGCAGCCTGCAAGTCCCGGGGAGGCTGCGGACGGGGTGAGAGGGGTCCTCGCGGAGCGGGAGCCGCCCATCGGCGAGGGCAGGCGCTTGTCACTCTGGACCTGACCTTGCTGGGAGTGGCAGCTTTCACGGTCTCCGAGGTGCTGTGGCGCGCGATTTCTTCCGACTTTCCCACAGGTAGGTCCCACTTCCCTCCCGACTCCTGAAGCCCATCCTCACGGCCGCTTCCTCCCGGAGCGGGACAGGCTGCGGGGCCCAGGCCTCCAGTGCCAACCGACTGCAGACGGGCGGAGGGTAGCTCGCAGCAGCGGTGTCGCCTGGCTCCACGTATGCTTCGGGTTTACAAGTTGCGTGAGTGTGAGACGCTGGGCTGTGTCAGGGCGTTGTTGTTTCCCCTGCTTTACCTGTCTAGGCAATCCCGCATCTGTTGAGATTGAGAACTCGTCATCAAGTGCGAGCCTTTGGTGTGGGAGGAGGCGAGGCAGTCCTCTCACCTGCTTGGTGATCCAGGGTTCACGGGCATTTTCTAACCCAGAAGGGGACCCAGTGGTCATCTGGACATCCCCACCAAAATAGCCGTGGGCGTTGAATCTGTGTGTTAACTGGTAGCCACAGGTGATAGAACTAGACTAGAGCTCTGTGTCTACTTCTAATTGAGAGCTCAGCTGGCTGTGACTTGTTTTCTTTGTTTTGGTACTGGAACGTTGATGCTGAAATAAACTGATTGGTTTCAAAAGAAAGTCGTCAGCTTCCGGGGCACTGTACCATTTTGTTTAATACCCACTATCCCCACATTTCGATCGTTTTCACTTTGCGGTGATTTGACAGGCTCAGAAAGATGATATAAAATTTCTTATTTGTGGCAAGCCCAGGCACGTAGTAGTACTTAACCGATTATTCTGCAAGAGAGGAAACAAGAAATGGCTGAAATGGTTATGAAAAGAAAGAAGGGAGCTTTCTGTTTCAGAGCTCAAGTCAGACTCAGTCTTGCACCACCAAGATTACTAAGCTGAGGCTAGACAACCACTTTGGAGTAAATTGCAAGAAGGATGCCTTCTGCCCATTTGCTCTCTGCTGCACCTGGTTTCATATAACATTTACTTAGATCAGTGGTTGCAAACTTTTTGTAAAGGGCCACACAGGAAATCGTTTTTGTATTGTGAGACCACTTTGTGCTGTCACACACTTTGTGCTGTGTTGCTTGCAGCTCTTTGAGTTTTTGCTGTGCTAAGGATGAAGCCTTGTGCATATTAAACACAAACCCAACTGCTGAAACACACATCCACATCCACCCATTTGCTACTCTTTGAAATGTAAAAACCGGCTAGGAATGTATCTCAGTGGTAGAGAACTTGCTCAGCATAGTTCCTGGCTTCCCTGTTAGTACTAAAAAAAAAAAAAAAAAAAAAAAAAAAAAAAAAAAAAGTAAGGAAAAAAGAAAAACCGATTTATCGAGACTTTTGGATTGTAATTTGTTAATGCCTGATTTAAAGCACTTTTTTTTGGTCCCTGTATGCTCAGTGAAATTTTAAATTCCATCAAATGAAAAGTGATTTTGCTCCTTAATGCTTTATTCGAAGGCTCAGATAGAAGAGAGCTAAGTGTATTTATGTTATCACCCACTAGCAGCAAAAACATGAGTAGACTTTACTAGATAGTAGGCAACATATACCTGTATCTAGGTGTGTATTTAATTCTCTCAATAAGTCTAAAATTGTCTTCATTTTACTGAAGGTCCAGAAACAGAAATGTTAAGCAACTTGTTGAAGGTCCTACAACGAGGGTGTAGCTAGGATTTGGACTTGGGTGTTGGGAGTCTCTTCTTAACTTTGATAACTGGTTAAGTCACCCCATCTTGTTTTTTTATGCTTTACCTGCCCTCTTCTTTCTTCCTTTGTGGCTCTATGAAACCTTAACCTGCACTACCCAGGTATTTTCATGTTTTGAATACCTTTTTGTCAAAATTTCTATATTTCTGAAGCTGTGTAAATGACAACAAAGGCTAGTCATCCATAAGATAGTATACTTTGTTTGTTTGTTTGTTTTGATACAGAGTCTCTTTCTTATTTAGTTCTGGCTGTCTTGGAATTCACTATTTAGACCAGACTGGCCTCAAACTTATAGATCTGTCTGCCTCTACCTCTTGAATGCTGGGATTAAAGGCATGTACCACCATGCCTGGCTGTATAATCTTACAGTGAGTCTTTAGTTTGCATTTTCATTTAATACTGACTATGAACATCTTTTCATATCAGTACACACATGCATACTTGTTTCCTTTTTCCCAATGGTATAACTACTTCTATTGATTCCCAATTATATTAGTGTCAACTTTATGTAATACTATAATGAGCATTTTGAGTTTTCCTATAGAGATCAAGTAGAGGATTATTGGATTCAGGAATTCACATTTTGGAACCATGTATGGTAGATTGTCCCTGTAATTCTAGTACTCAGTAGTCTAGGCAGTAGGTTCAAGGCCATTCTGGGTTACATAGTAAATACCAATCCTACCAAGGCCACACATTTAGATCCAGTCTAAAAAAACTAAAAATAGGCCGGCCTATGGTATTGCATACCTTTAATCCCAGCACTTGGGAGGCAGCGGCAGATGGATCTCTGTGAGTTCTAGGCCAACCTGGTTTACTGAGTGAGTTGCAGGACAGCAAGGCTACATAGAGAAACCCTGTCTTGAAAGACAAACAAACAAAATAACCCTAGAAATAAGAAAAAATTGACAGTTTACTATTTGACTGGTAGCACATGCCTATAATCGAAGCACCTAGAAGGTTAATTCAGAAAAATTATGAATTTTAGGCCAACCTAGCATACAGAGTCAGACCCTGTCTCAAAATAAAATTTAAAATTACAGTTTGCATTTTGATGAATAAGTAGAAAAAGGCCTTAGCAATTTATACTTGTATCAGCTAGTGTATTGGAAAGCCAATTTAGTTAAATTGGTTCTTATCACACTGTATATTAACCATATACTTAGTTTTCATTTGTCTGATAATCCCAGAATTGTGACTTGCTTTATATTTTATTTCTTTGAGATGAGCTCACCATGGACCCCAGTCCCATGCACTATGTTTGACTGATTTTTATGTACTCCACCCCCCACTGGAGATGGAATTTAGCCACTGATTTGCTTTAAAACAAAAATTTTTAAAGGTATTTTGGGGGGGCTGGAGAGGGGGCTCAGCAGTTAAGAGTACTCACTGCATTTGGCTGAGGATCCAAGTTCAATTCCCAGCACCCATGATGGGCAACTCATGGCCACCTGAGGCTTCAGTTCCATGGTCTTGACTACCTTTTTTTTAGCTTCCATGGGCACCATATATATGCATACTCTCACAGAGATACAAAAACATAAATAAAAAATTAAAAATATTTAAAGGTTTTTTTTTTTTTTTTTGTCAGTGTGACTGTTTTAATTCGATTGATTGATTCTGGGGATCAAACATGGGGTGCATAATTGACAAATGCTCTGATCAGTGCTTCAAGGCCCTGGCACTTTAATTTCTTATGTGAACTGCTTATTTGTTCATTTTGCTTGTGGTCTGCATATCAGACAGGAACCTGTTCAGTTGCAAATAACAGAAAATGCAAGTAAAATTGGGGGTTTGTTAGGTCCCAAACTATCAGTGGTGGGTTTCAGATAGAATCTGACCAGAGCTACTGCTTTTGTTATTTTTTTTTTCTGTATAAAATTTTCTGTGCTGTCTTCTTTTGGTGTCAGCTTTGTCCTTGATTAGCATTGTTAATATTTGCAAAGCTACAGCCATGACAGAAGGAAAGATTTGTATGAGACTGACTTAAACCACCCCACATCAGTACCCAAGGTCAAGGTAAGGTGCTGTAGGCCTTGGTCATCTGAACCGTTAAACCCTGTAGCAGTTACGATTACTCTGATTGGTTCAATCCTATGTAAACATCCCTGACAACTACACAGTGAAGAAGTACATGCTAGTGCAAAATATAGATAAAAAATTAGATTTTGCCCCTTTTTGCTTTATATGTTGCAGATATTTTTGTCTAAATGTATTCTTTGTTCTTAACTCGATTTTAGTATTTTTATTATGTGTAGGTTTAAGATATTTTAGTAATCAGATATGTTAATTCTTAATTTATGGCTTCTAGCTCTTCCTCATCTAATGGGAGGTGGCCTCATGTAATAGGTGAAGTGTTTGCTATGTAAGCATGAAAACTGAGTCTCTATAAACTGGGTTAAAAGAAACTGGATGTATAGCTATGTGGGTCTGCAATCCTAACAGTAGTGGAAAGAAGAGAATCCAGGGATTGCTATCCAGCCGGACCAACCAATTAATTGAAAAGCTCCAGCTTTAATGAGAGACCGTATCTCAAAAAGTGAGGTGAAGCAGTGGTTGACCTCTCACCCGCATTTCCATGCACACACACACACACACACACACACACACACACACACACACACCACATATTCTCAGATCTTTTTGTTTTGAGACTATGTATCTCTGGCTGGCCTAGAACTTACTGTGTAGACCAGGCTGACATTAAAACCATAGAGAACTGCCTACCTTTACTTGAAGTGCTGGGATTGAAGACATGTGCCATCTTGCCCCACTCCAGTATTTCTGTATCTTTAAATGCTTTTAGATTTTTATCTACATGGCATTTTTTAAACTTATGCTGTGACCTATGGGTCTTATGTTTTCCCAACCAATTAGTCATTTCCCAGCAAATTTATTGATCAAGCCATCTTTCCTCCATTTACTTTAAACATACTATTTATAATACTATAAGTTCTTATATCTTTAGATATGTTTGTCATAGATGTCATGGTTCCTGAGGGTCAAGAATCTGGGCTGCTTGGTGGGGTTGTCTGACTTCAGAGTTTCTTAGGAGGTGGTTGTCACTGTGCCAGAGGGTCAGCTTCCATCCAAGCCTTGCTCACGTGGCTGTTGGCAGGAAGCATCAGTATACAGGCCTCTCCAGAAAGCCAGTGACAATTAAGACGGAAGCTGCAGTCTTTCATAGCTTGATTTCAGAAGCCATGCCATCTCTTCTGGCAGAGTAGTACAGTGTGGGAAGCAGTTAGACCAAGAGAACAAAAACCAAGAGAGACAGATACTGAGGTCAACTTGGAGGTTGGCTACTACAGCCCTCCTTGTAAATCTTAAGTTTCTTATTTGCTTTTTTAGTAAAAACATGTTTAAAAATTAAGACATTGGGTCAGTGAGATAGCTCCATGGGTAAAGCTCCTACCACCAAGTCAGAGGCTCTGTCTTGAGTCATGGAACTGCTTGGTAGCAGGAAAGCTCTAATTTCCACAGGTTTCAGGTGACTTGTACATGTGTGCTGTGGTGCGCACTCACCACCCTCCACATAACAACTGTTATTATTTTTATTAACAATTTTTTTTTTTTTTTTGGGAAGGAGGTCCATGGCACTCACGTGGCCATCAGTAGACATCTTGTAAGAATTTACTGTGGTCCTGGAACCCAACATGCAGCTTGGGACCTGGAACCCTGTCTAGGGCCAGTGAGGGAATGAAGAAATGAGGAACAATGAAATGACGGACGTACAGAAAAGCTGGGGTCACGCAGGGTGTGCACACCTCTGAAGTGACATCTATCTAACACTAGAACTTGGAACCTCATCATGTCTATTATGTACTGGGGGAGGGGTCAGCTTGTCTGGGTAGGAGGTATCTGTAGGAGGTGTCTGTTGGTCAACAGTCTCAGGTTGTAAACATAGAGGAGGAGGAAGCTGAGGTTGCTAGTTTTTGTGCACTCTGGTCAATTTATCACATTTGGACTCCTCCCTATGCCCTGCCCCAAGAAAAGCTTTGGCATCCCTCCGAGCCTCCGCAGAGCAGGCATTGCCACTCTTACTGGGTTAAGGCACTAGAGCCTTGGCATGGTTGTGTCGATGTCAATAATACACTTTAGTTTTAGGACTTTACTTACTCAGGGCTTTCTCTGCTGCCACAGGAGTTGGTTCTCTCCTTCCATCATACTAGCCCTGAGGATCAAACTCAGGTCCTCATGCTTGATGGCAAGCACCTTTGCCTGCTAAGCCATCTCACCAGCCCCTAACAAGGTTTTGAATTGTTTTTTATTTTATGTGTGTGTTTGCCTGCATATATGTATTTTCCACAAGTGTGCCTGGTGCCCAAGGAAGTCAGATCTCCTTGAACTGGAGACATGGATGGTTGTGAGACACAATATAGGTTTTAGTAACTAAACCCAGGTCCTCTGCAAGAAAGAGCAACAAGTCTTAGTACATGAGCTATCTCTCTAGCCCCATCCTAACAACTATTATTTCTTTCTTCATCTGTTTGTTTTTGTAACAGGATCTCACTATGTGGGCCTGGGTGGCTTGGAATTCACCATGTAGACTTTAAACTTGTAGAAACCTGCCTCTGCCTCCTGAGTGCCAGGATTAAAGGCACGTGCCACCATGCCCCGACTAACAGTTGTTTTTAACATTGTACTCAAGGAAATATAAAGTTCCCACCCCCTTTAATGGGTAATAGCATGCAATACACACAAATAAAAACTTACTTTTATGTATATGGATGTTTTACCTGCATGTTTGTCTATGCAACACTAAGTGCCTGGCACCTGCAGAGGCCAGAAGACAGTGTTGAGTGTCATGGAACTGGTATTCTAGACTGTTTTGAGATGCTATGTGGGTTCAGGAAATCCAACCCAGATATCTCCGGAAGAACGGCTCTTAACCTTTGAGCCATTGCTCCAGCTCCTATTTTCTTATCTTTTATGGCTGGCTATACAGTGTAGTATTTCACTGGTTGCTGTGGTATGGCCTACTTAACCAGTTCTCTATTTGCTGTTATTTTAGTCTTTTCTATTATAGTGACAATCAATACAGACAGGTCTTATGCATAGTATCTGTCATGTAAGTTCATGGAAGTAGAATTGTTAGGTCAAAAGTTAAACATAGTGTTGGAAGATAATTCTGACTTGCCCAGCATAGTTTGCGCCAGTTCACACCCTTGATGCAATGAGTGTTTGAACATGTCTGCCCAGACAGTATAGAGCAAACCTTTGGGCTTTTGCTAATTTAACAGATGATGGTATATTTGTGGTTTTAATCTGAATCTTCTCATGAATGGAGTCAAAGAAATGCCCCTCTCTCCTTCCCCCTCTTTATCTCTTTCCACTTTTACTTCCTGAGACAGGGTCTTTGAACATGAACCTTATTGATCAGACCAGCAAGCTTCAAGGAACCTCCAGTCCCTGCCCTGCTCCAAGGCTGGTGTTATAGGCATGCGCTGATTTTTGTGGCTTTTTATATGGGTTCTGGGGATGTGAACTACATTCCCTGTACTTGTGTGGTAGGCATTTTACTGACTAAGCCATCACCCTAGCCTCCTTTTTCATATATTTAAGAGCCCTTTGTATTTCCTTTCTTATGAGCTATCTGTTCATATCTTGTGTTCATTTATTTGCTGTTTTCTTCATATTGATTAGTAAGAACTCATTGTTAGGACTTTAACATCCCCCCCCAAATTGACATTGTTAATATATTTAAAATATTACAAATTTATAATTTAAAAGGTAATTTTGATATAAAATTATTTTAGAAAAATGTTGTAAGTATAGTTCTACAGTAATTTTTCTAGGAGGCTAGAGAAATGGCTCAGTATTAAAAGCACTGCTATTCTTCAAGAGGTCCCAGGTTGGAGTCCCAGCACCCTATGACAGCTAACAACTTATAAACACAGTTCTAGAGGACCCGAGTCCCTCTACTGGACTCTGGGCAGTGAATACATGTAGTGCACAGACAAACAGGCAAAACACTCATACACATAAAATAAAAATTAAAAGTGTTTCTAGTAACAGTTGCAAATAAATTGTTGACTTGATACTATTTTGATATCTCTGAATATTTTAGTATGTATCCCATTCAAATGCCAGCATTCCATAAAGCCTTCTACTTATTTAAAATACAGCCTTCAAAATCAGGAGGATAACACTAGTGATTTCCTGGGTATGCTCTGCAGTGTCTCTGCTGCTTTGGGTTGAATAAGAAGGGCAAAAAGGGCACAAACTCCAGAGATAGTCTGCCTGGGTTCAGATTCAAATTTTAACACTTAACTGGTAGTGGCTCTTTATTTAGGCAAATCGCTAAATCTCTTTTTCACCTTCCTAATCTCTTAGAAGGGATATGCTATTCACTGTGAGGAATAGATGATTAATGCTTACAATAGTTGTTTACACAATGGGAAAGCTATGTCAATATAGTTATAATATTACTAGAAAAGAATAGTTGATAATGAATGGAATTTTATGGTGGCTGTGGATGACCTCATCAGAATTCATAGACTGTGTACACTACAGATTGCTGAAGTAACCCAAGACATACTTTGTTCTTTTCTTTGCAGATTTCAGAATGTCTACCATCTTGACTTCCACTTTTAAAAACCTTTCTACTACATCAAAATGGGCCCTCAGATTTTGTAAGTTCATTTTTTCTTTCTTTTTAAAGTTTAGATTTATAAGAATTGTGCATAGTTATTAAATGATAAACACCTTCTTTTCCAGCTGTAAGACCTCTGAGCTGTTCTTCCCAGCTACGATCTGCCCCAGGTACAGTAATTTTAAAACAAATATTTCTCCATTAAATGTTAGAATTCTGTGTTTGTGAATTCTGAGTAAGACTCACACTAATTTTGTTAGTTCTGCTCCTCTTATGATCAACATAAGATGGTAAGAGAAGGCTGTTTCCTGTGCTTTGGCACTTATAGAGTCATGATAGTCCCATAAACTTTTCTGGGTCAGTTTATGTAGCCCTTGGCTGTCAGTCCTGGAAAAGATTAGCTTACACACTGTCTTGAAACCATTGTGAAGGCCCACCTTAACTTTTACAATTTGTAGATAGTGGTAGGCTTCTCTATTAAATATCTTATTATCTCATCTACAAGAGGATCCGTTTCTGAAATAGACGTGAATGGGAAACTAGTAAGTAAAGGAAGATGTTTAGCTGTCATGAGATGAGGGAGTAGGGAAATTCTTTGATTTGATGGTGTTATGTGGCTCCTCTTCACTGCAGCAAATTACTGATGGGTACAAAAATCCCCTGACAAATTGTCAACATTTTTTTTTCTTGTCTGGGCCTTCTATTGACTTATATCTGATTATAGACTTATTATATAAATTTATTATATATTAATATATAACTTGTGCAGTGGTTTCATAGAAATACCTTCTAGGGTCAAGACATACACTCTCTTCCAGCTTGGCATCTTTTTGGCCAGTGCGGCTTTGAAATGACATCCCTAAAAAAATTATGATTGTCAGCCTTATATAGGTGTGAGCATATATATCTCTAAGTTCTTTAAGCACTGGGAATATAGCTCAGTGGTCAAGTTCCTACCTAGCATGTTCAAGGGTCAGTCCCCACCCTGTAGTGGAGAAAAAGTACAAAATCACAACAGATTTGGGGCTGGAGACACAGGTCAGTGGTGGAGCACTTGCCTAGCACACTGAATTCAACCCACCTCCACCACAGCAGCAACAACAGCAAACAACCAAAAGAAGCTCTTTGTAAATTAAAGTCAGTGTGTTCATGGTATTCTTAGACATCTGTTGCTTAATCTCAACTAGAGAAAGCCTCTAAATTCTAACCAGAATATAAGTTTCTATTGTCTCCACAAAGACTAATAAAGGATAATTCCTTTATGACTTATGTCACCTTTCCCCTAAATTAAATGTTCACTGGGGCTTTTGCTTTGCACAGTCATCCACGTAGTCCTGACCCTTGCCAAATAGTAGAAGGTCATTCTGATGGCAGCAGAGAAAGCAGTTTTTGGGCATTTAGACTATTCTCTGTTGTTCAGTAACCAATTTTTTGGTTTTTTTTTTTTTTTTTCTTCCTATGCTCTGGAAGTCATGAGGCATAAGCCTGTTTTGTATCTCCAGTGTCAAACAGTATCTTACAAGTGGTTTGTGTTAACGCTGATGATGATAATGGCACAAAAGGCAGCTGATAAGCAAAGGAATGTGACCAGTTGGCTTTAGGGTAGGGAAGGGCCATGTGCCTGTGCCAATCAGGTTTTAGGTTGCAATGGTGTTGTAACTATATAATTCCTCTTGACTCATTTGAGTATTGCTGCTTGATAGGGCTGTTTGAAGAAATGTGAGCAAATGATTACAGGATTTATTGGTGTCCTGTCATCTCATGAACTGTGCGTGGTGCCTGATTTGATGATTATATTTTTGTTTCTCTGTCTATAGTCCTGTTTTTCACATACACAGTTATGTAAAGCATGACACATCTTTCAATCTTTGATTTTAATTGTGTATAGAGTATAGAATATACATTGGTTAACATTTGAATCCTAGATTTTCAAGTTATGTAGTCTAGCTTGCACATTTGCAAAATAAATTTTTACAAAGTAGGAATGTAAACCATAGTATTTTTATTCTCAATTGAGGTCCTTGGAATTAGTTGCTGTTGCTTGTCCTTCATATACACATACACACACACACACACACACACACACACACACACACACACATTTTAAATATATGTAAAGGAGCTGTATTATTTGTGTTTGAGAAATTTATATGACTAGGAGCTAGTGTGCACATGAAACAGGGAATTCTTTAGGTCACTGTTACATAATGTAATAACAGCATTATTTTTAAAATATGATTTATAGAATTAATTTAGTTGCTTTTTAATGAACTACATTATTTGGAATGGCCAATTATTTTCTCCTAAGGTTGGTATAGAAGTTCAAAGGCAGAACTGTAGGTATCTGTAGTTATAAGAGAAAGCTTTATTAGGATAGAATGTGACATAAACCCAAGACTCATGGAAAAATTGAATGAAATGGGGATATGCAAATGTCCCCTGAGTAACAGTCAGACAGTTGAACTGAGCAAGGGACAGGGGGTTTGTTCAACTTGTACATTTAGAACAGAGTAGATAATATTTTAGGACAACCAAGTAGAACGTTGGCTCTCAACCTCTGGGTCACAACCTCTTTATGGGTTTGAATGACTCTTTTACAGGGGTCACTGATGGGAGATGTCATTCTGTATATATGTTTCTCTTATTGGTTAATGATAAAGCCCCATTGGCCTATAGGAAAGCAAGATAAGTGGGACTAGGAGACAAGGATGATTCTGGGAGATGTAGTAGAGAGGAGTCATGGATGTAGGCCATGAGAGGAATAAGACATTCATTCTCTCTCTCTCTCTCTCTCTCTCTCTCTCTCTCTCTCTCTCTCTCTCTCTCTCCCTCCCTCTCCCTCTCCCTCTTCCTCTCCCTCTCCCTCCCTGCTAAGACCATGTTGAAACACTTAGATTGATAGAAATGAGTAAATAGCTAGCTGACAAGACAGAGCTAGCTGATAAGAAGCTCTAGCCATTGACCAACAGCTTTATAACTAATAGAGTCTCTGTGTGTTATTTTGGGATCAGGGCTGGCTGGAAGGTGCTCATAACAGGTCACCTAAGAGCATTGGAAAACAGATGTTTACATTATGAGTCATAACAGTAGCAAAATTATAGTTATGAAGTAGGAGGTCAACACAACATGAGGAGCTTTATTAAAGGGTTGCAGTGTTAGGAAGCTGAGAACCACTGAAGCAGAGCAAAAAATTAATTAGAGAAATAAGAATTTTAATTTTTTTGGAGCTGTATAAAATAAACAAGCTCTTTTTTAAAAAGCACCATAACATAGTAATGTCTCATCTAGCTTTTCCTCAAAATACCTTTTTCTTTCTAAGGTCAATCACAAGTAATCTGCAGACTTGGTGGACTGTTTTTATTTCTCATTTTCCCTGAAGATGGAGACATCTTCCTATATTGCCTCTGTTGCCTGTCCCTACCCTCCAGCCCCATCATGTTCTTTGATTCTTCTAATGACTCCCAAGCTTATTTCTTTCTCTGTGCTTCTTTGCCCTCTCTATGTAGGAGTTGCAAAGCTGTCTTTATTGTGGGTAATGGACCCTCGGGTTTGAGAGGGTGTGTGTACTGAAGGGAGGAAGATGTCAGGAAGCACAGGCAGCCCCTGGCCAGCTTCTCCTCTGTCCTGCACCCTGTGCTGTGCCCTTTCCTTGGCCTTTCATCTCTCTGCGTGTCTGCTTTTACTCTCTTGTTCTTTTCTTCGCTCTCAGGATTTGTGCTATCCCATAACTAGCTTGCGGGTGACTTCAGTTTACTGGTACTCTAGTCCTGTTATGGCATCTTTTCAGCCTCTGCTAATGGGTATTTCTTACTGTGTTTCTTTATTTGGATTCCTACCCAAGAGGATCTGGCCTGGCACAGTTTATCACTTGTTTGCAGATGACATGAATAACTAATTGCTATGGCTTATAGAGTCTGAGTGTACACTCAAAGGTCATGAGCTGGGAGTCTGGTCCTTGTGGTAATACTGAGAGGTGGTAGAACCTTTAAGAAGTGGTACTTAAGCTGGATGTGGTGGTGCATGCCTGTAATCCCAGCACTAGGGAGGCTTAAGTAGTAGCAGTGTTGAGAGTTTGAGGTCAACATGAGCTACACTGTGAATTTGATATGTAGTAATACTCTCTGTTTGGGGGGGGGGGAAGGTGAACTCAAAAGGAAATTTGGTCATTGTTACAAGGCCTCAGTCTCTGAGAGTGCTTGGTTTAAAATGAGATCATTCCATGTACTTGTCCTCGTCTGAACGTAGCCATTTTTTCTTCCTGCTTCTTTGCTGTGTTATGTTTAGCTTTGTTATAATATAGCCAGGTGGACCTTCACCAGGACCTCAGCATGCACTGTGTAGTTAGTTTAGATGCATTAATGTCCAGCTTCCAGTATTTTGTTATAGCCAAAAACAAAACAAAACAAAAAGCCCCAAAAACAAAAAGCAAAATGGTGCTAATACTTTGTTGATCTGTCTATGGGCCTGGCATACCCCCTCTAAATATGATCAGTTTCTGCCTTGGATTTAGAGTTATGACCATGTGTGATTGCTCCATTGGCAGATACTATAAACAGGACAACTGTTTTTATAGGAGACTCGAGAGAGAGCACAAGCACAGCAAAACGTATCTAGGCAAGTGTTCATATATCTTAATTAATAGTTCTTTGAACTTTATCCTAAAGCTGTCCAGACCAAGTCCAAGAAGACCTTAGCAAAACCCAATATAAAGAATATCGTGGTGGTGGAAGGCGTCCGCATTCCATTTCTGCTGTCTGGCACTTCGTAAGTATGAAATAATCATATTAGTCATTTCTCTTTTAAGGTACTATTGAAGTAGTCTTTGTAGGTAATAGTACCATTAGTGGGAGACCATGTGGAGAGTACTCATGTAAAATCAGTACAGAACAAGTCAAATCAGTGTGGTATATAATGGCAAAATATTTTATCCCTTCCATAAACTAGCTTGCTGTGGTATTATCCTGAAATAGCCCTAATTGGATCCAGATAGCATCTTTTTCCAATAGGGCTGTCCTTTTCTGGAATGTTGTTTCTGCAGGCATGGTTTGTGCCGAGGATGGCCTGTGAAAATTCTGAAGTGTTGAGAATCTGCTGCCTTGGTCCTGAAAATGATGAGACTTGGAGTTGACACAGCTAAATAACTCAACCCCAAGTATTTTGCACTAACCTGATAATTTCTTAGTCAGCTGTTTTTCTTGGGCTTTTCTATCCTCTAAATGAGATTATTCAGTCTACACAAAAGCTAACAATGAACTCTGTTGATTAAGTTCAAGGAATTAGTTCTGTTTCGTTTAGATGGTATTAGTTTGTTAATATTTTTATTTTGGACAGTCAGTCACTAGCATTAAAAACTTACTGGGAAATATTAAGTTCCAATTTAAAAACAATGAGGCCTATCTTATGTATTCACATGGAAGGTTTGACATCTTGAAGATATGTTACCTTGGGTTGGGTGTTTGGTGTTTTTGAGATAGGGTCTCCTGCTATAGCTGGACTGTCCTGAAATTTGTGAGCATCCTCCAGCCTTGGCCTCTGGGGTGCTGGGATTATAGGCCTGAACACCATGTGCAACTAGAACATCTATTTTGTCAGAACATCTATTTTGTCAGATGCTCAAGGAGTTTAGAGCCTGTCAGGTTTTTAAAGATGACAGCGAAGTCACACCATTTCTTTATTTGAACTGATGGACTGATTTGGATAGCACAATTAGGTGCATTTTTCAGCAGTATATTTAGATAATCTGTATGTATTTCAAAAATAATTTAAAAATTTATTGAAACACTAGGCTTTTGGTTTAAATTATTTGTTTTCTTTTCCTAGCTATAAAGACTTAATGCCACATGACTTAGCTAGAGCTGCACTTTCGTAAGTAAAGGAAGTTTCCTGTTCTTTCATTTAAAATGTTTTTCTAGTGTTTGCATTTAAAGTAGCATGTTATATAGAACTTTCATGTCTTGGTTATATTAAACTTTGTATGGCAAGAAGCTTTTTTGTGTGTGGTTTTTCGAGACAGGATTTCTCTGCTGTCTTGGAACTTGCGCTGTAGAACAGGCTGACATAGAACTCACAGAGATCCACCTGCCTCTGCCCCCCCCCCCCCAAAGGCATGTGCCAGTACTGCCTGGCTTCAAGAAGTATTAACTAGCTTTACAAGGTTTTTTGTTTGTGGGTTTTTGTTTGTTTTTTGTTTGTTTTTAAGACAGTGTTTTTTCATGTAATTCTGACCTGAAACTCACTATAGACCAGACTGGCCTTCAACTCAAGAATTCATCTACACCTGCCTCTCAATTGCTGGGATTAGAAGAGTGTGCTACGATAAGATTAAATTTTATTTTAACCTCATATGTTAAATTTGAACAGCTTTGATTGGAAGGCATCTGTATTTTGCAAGTTTGGCACATAGCATAGCATTTGACGTGACTTTTTTTTTTTGATGGTGATGTGGTTAGTGTTTATTATAGTATTCTCAGGTTGGCCTGGAGCTCATCATGTAGGCCAAACTGGATTCAAATTCATGGCAACCTTCCTGTTTCATCTACATATATGGATGCAAATATTCACATACATAAGCTAAAAACAAAAACAAACAAACAAAAAAAACTCATGAAGTGCTGGGATCATAGGCATGTGTCAGTATGCCTGTTCCAAGTCTGCCTTTATGATATGCTGATTCCTACTTGAGAGTTACTGCTGCTTGTTTTTATCCTGGTCAGAACTAAAATATATGTATATTATTTCAATTATGCTTTTATATTGATATTTAAAATCTAGCACTTCCACAATTATACTTGATCTTTTGTATCTCTCTTCTTGTGGTACTGATTTCTGTAGCAAACGTTGTTATTAAAAATCTATTTTTATTTATTTATTTTAGTTTTTAGTTTATTTGTATATGCCTTTTCTTTGCTCAGACAGGCACATGTGCTTGTAGAGGTCAGAGGGCAACTCTGTATCAGTCAGTTCTCTTCCTCCTTATGAAGGTCGGGCCCTCTAGCTTATGCACCGAGTCCTTTCCCTCCTGACTTTTTGCGCTGGCCCCAAGTATCTATTCATTTTTTGTTTATTGAGGCAGACTTGAATATGGATCCCTGGCAGGCCTATAAGTTGAGTTGTAGATAATAATGGCCATGGCCTCACAAAGATCTGAACTCTTCTGCCTCCTGAGTTCTGGGATTAAGGCATGCATTACCATACCCAGCTTCCTAAATTAGCCCCTCACTACTCCCCACCTGCACCATAGCTGAGAACTGAGCCCAGGGCCTTGTGCTTCTATCACTCCAACCCCCCCAAAAGTTCCTTTTAATGTCTCATTACCAAGTCACCATCAGACATTGACTTCACATCATTTGTCACTCATTTCCTCTTTGATAGGCTGCCAAATGTTTGTGTCTGGCCTTTTAAAGAGAAGGGCCTGTGTTTGTGATTTTGTGGTGATTAGGATTGAACCTAGGGCCTTGTATGTACTAGGTGAGCACTCTCCCTCTCCAGCCCAGGGCATGCCTGTTTAAAAATGTGTAGTTTTTATGTGCAGTTCTCTGGCACCTTCATGTATGAACTGTTTCTTTTCTTTGGATTTCTGCTTTTAGGGGTTTGTTGCATCGGTCCAATGTTCCAAAGGATGTTGTTGATTATATCATCTTTGGCACAGTTATTCAGGAAGTAAAAACAAGCAATGTGGCAAGAGAGGTAAGTAAAGCAAAACTTATATTGTTTAAAGTGATTGATAAAGCTGGGTATAGGGGCTGATGCTTGTAATTTATATTTGGGAAGCAGAAGCAGGAGAATTGCCATGGAGTCCAAGGCCTACTGGACTATGTAGTAAGTTCTAGATCAGTCTGGCTACAGTAGGACCTTATCTCCAAAATAGCCACAAAGCTGGGCTTGGTGGCACATGCCTTTAATATTAGCACTCAGAAGGCAGAAGCAGGCAGATCTGTGAGTTTCAGGCCATCCAGGGCTACTTGGTGAGATCCTGTCTCCTCCCCTAAAACCAACTTGAATTTGAAGTAATATTTTTTTAACTTATTTCTTTGTGTTTGTGTCTGCCTGTGGAGCTAGAGATCAGACCCAAGGCTTTGCATTTCTAGGCAAGTGATCTACTGCTAAGATATGTCCCCAACCTATAATTTACCGTTTTAAAGTCATTAAACTCTTATCTTAAAATCTATTAACTAAATATGTAATTTAACTAAAATTCAGATGATGTGTGCTGTTATTATGTATCCACATTTTGCTGTAAGGCAGATCAATTATTTGATTGGTTTTAGGAAATATTAGTTTATCTGTCTCTTGTGTTAGAGAAACAATATAGCAGTGAGTGGCAGATGTTACTTTGCAATGCTAGCTATCATGGCCTTTAATTAAACTTTATCATCTTGTACCTATTTCATAACTTGCGTTTGTAGTCAGAGGAAGCCTTGCCTATGATTTACCTTAGACTAAATGACACGTAGGCAGGGTTTTTTTTTTTTTTTTTCCATACAAGTTTACCTTTACCCTAGTTGGCACACATCCATCTAGTGTTTATTGAGCAACGGAGATAATCATGGCCTTGGAACTAATGAGAGTATCCCACAGGCATTTGAATAGTTCAAACCCGTCTTCTGGGCTTTGTTTCAATTATTTGGATAAAATTGGCTTGTAAGCATATTTATCTTATTTCTTGTCTGTGCTTCCATGTCCATTATAGTTGTGAGGATAATAACTTCCACTGTCAGCCAACATAGAAGGACTTGTTTTTTTCACACTTTTACAATGTTAAAACAGCTGAAGTCCCAGCAGTGCACAAGCTCACAGAGTGACCAGCGGGATGCTGTTGGAGGGCAGAAGAGAATTGAGAGCAGGAAGAGGATGCTGTTCTCCTAGAGTATTTGCTTTTCCTCTGTATCTTCACATTATTTTACATACCTAGTAAGAGTTCCAGTGGGCTATTAAAAAAACCTAGGGGGTGAATCTGGGAAGAACTACTTAACCTTGTTCAACTATGAATGGTCGAATAAAATACAATTCAACAGAATGATGAAATATTATTAGCCCATTAAAAACCATGTTATGAAATTTATAAAGAGGAGTTTCATGGGTGCATAAAGCCGTCAAGCTGTTCATAAAATATTTTCAACTTCTGTATAATGAATATGAAGAGACTTTCATAAGACTGAAAAGGTAAATGTTAAATCTGTTTCAGTCTTCTCTGTATTTTTATTCTTTTCTCAAACCCAAACCATGTTGTCTTTCTATGAATTTTTCTGAAAGTGTTACATGTATATGTGCATCTCAACTGTTGACTGACATGGGAAGTTTCCCCCTCAACTTCATACTAGTGTCAGTCATGTTGTACTCCGTATAATTTCTTTTTTTGAGTCAGGGTCTCACTTATGAAGCCCTGGCTGGACTGAAACTCACTATATAAACCAGGCTGGCCTCAAGCTTACAGAGATCTACCTGCCTCTGCCTCCAGAGTGCTGGGATTGAAGTTGTGAGCTACCATGCCTGACTGTCCAGGTAATTTTTGTAGCTAAGGGGAAAGATAGAGTTGATGGGACAGTTTTGAAAATAAGTAGTAGAACTTAAAATCCAACTAAACTCAGCTAAAGGGTTTCATTAAGACCTGTGTTAATATTAGTATGAAATCCTAAAAAGTCTTGTGCCTCTATGAAACCTGACTTTGCTGAAAGACCTCAGTGCATTTCTCCTTCAACTTAACTTCTTCCTTTCTCCTTGCTGCCTTGAAAGTGAGTCAGTCTTTAAATAGAAGTATCTGGACAAGGGCCACCAGTTCTATTTAAAGCTCCGTCAGTCTTTTGGGTCACCTGGGGCCAAGGGTAACATGCTGCAATGGCCCTCGTGAGGCTCAAGCTGTTCCAACCTGAGTGCTCTTACCCTTGTCCCACTGTGGAGTCTTTTCTTTTGACCCTGACACCTGCTTCTGATTTCCTTTCCAACTGGTTTAGGTTGAGAATTTGATGTGCAGTTGCCAGGAAGTAGTTTTTAGCACAGTCATTTAGGTATTTAATGTCAGACCTCCCTGGAGACAGCAGAATAAGGTCATACGGGTTACACAAAGTTACAGCTGTCTGTTCCTACAGATGGCAAATAGTATCAAGCACAGTGTAAATATAAAGGCAAAGGTCAGCTAAGACACACAGAACCTGTTTAATCTGGAATTTATAATATTCATATCCGAATACAGTTCATACCTCATGATAAAGACTACTAAAAATAATTCCTTGTAATTTCATAGTAAGGGTAGGAGGAGTTGGGAACTTTTTTCACTAAAGTAAAACTTTAGTATTAAAAATATTTTTTTCTAAATGTACCTAAATTCCTTACATTAGCAAAAATGAAATGTTTTGGCAACATAAATTTTCCTAACAGTGTAAAACAATTACAGATGTCCTTGTTTTATGTTTGACTTTGACTGGGTCATGAAATTAGAGGCCACTTTTTGTTAGATTAACGAGGAGGACCTTAAATTTTCTCAGGGCCCCTAAATCTGCACTGATTGGAGTCACTTTCTGTGTCCTTGTTCTGGACAGTTTCTGTTGTAGTTGTGAACTAGCCTGAACTGTGTTCATCAGAGCTCTTTCTGTATTTGGCAAGTTTTCTAATTTTACTTTGCCTTTAGGTCAATAGTGTGTCTGCCTAGAGAGCTAAGTGTAAAGCAGGCAGGGACCTGAGTGGGCTCTTTATAAATGGTCAAGGTTTTGATGTGATTTTAATGGTCAGTTCTGTAGAAACATTTCATGCTTTTGCTCTGCTGCCAGGTTTTATAGCTTCAGGAATGCATTAAAATCCCACCCCAAGATGCAGTTTTATTGTTTTTATTTTTGTTTTAAGATTTATTTATTATGTATACAGTGTTCTGTCTGTGTGTGTGCCTATATGCCAGAAGAGGGCACCAAATCTCATTATAGGTAGTTGTGAGCCACCATGTGGTTTCTGGGAATTGAACTCAGGACCTCTGGAAAAGCAGCAGCCAGTGCTCTTAAGCAATAGCCAGGCAGTGATGGTGCACCTACACAGGTTTGCCCTGATACAAATGTGCCTACACATATACACATAAATAAATAAATACATAAGTAACTAAATGTAGCCAGTCAGTGATGGCACAGGCCTTTAATCCCAGCACTCCAGAGGCAGAGTTAGGCAGATCGCTGTGAGCTTGAGGCTAGCCTGGTCTACAGAGTTTCAGGACAAGCTCCAAAGTTATAGAGAAACCCTGTCTTGAAAAACAAACAAACAAACAAATAAAGAAGTAAAAAAAAATTAAAAGAAAAAACTTACCAGGAATTTAAGAGAGTGTGTTTCAGCATCTAGAAGCAAAACTAATAAGCCATTTTGTGATGGACTTAACCTTATTATAATCATTGCTTTGTAGAATGTTAAACCCTCTTCATAATTTACCAGGCAGAGTAGGGCTCAGAGCCACACTCACATGTATTTCTTTTCTTTACTATTCCCTGAAGGCTGCCCTTGGTGCTGGCTTCTCTGACAAGACTCCTGCTCACACTGTCACCATGGCTTGTATCTCTTCAAACCAAGCTATGACCACAGGTATGTGTAAATGGAATCCAAAGATGCTTTCTAATTTTACTCTTTTTAATTAATCTGAGAGAAGTAAGTAATTAACACAGAGCTCTTCATTTGTGTGTTTATAAAGATAAAATTACATGAAACTTGGTATTTCCAAGAGTAATTTTCATGGCCCATGGGGACAGTTGTATTCTTCCTTAGTCCTGGGCTGGCTGTTACTGGGACTGTCAGTGGAGGACGTGCAAGGTGTATCCTGCTTAGGTAATTCTGAATGAACATTTTCCCATGGGGACAGAGTTCTACAGCCCTCATACATCAACCTAGTTGTCAATCCCTGCTGTAGGTGGTCTACGTCATGGGGTGAGGAGATGGCTTAGCTATCTGAGTAAGGATGAGGACAAGAGTGGACAGATCCTTAGCATCTACATAAATGTGTAGGTGTGACAGCCTTCTTGTAATCCCAGAATTTAGAAGGTAGAGACAGGATCCCCAAAAGAAGCTGGCTAGACAGTTCAAATTGGTGAGCTCTGTTCAAGTGAGAGAATTTGTCTCAATATACAAGATGGGGCACAATTGAAGACATTAGACACCAGTCTCTGTCCTGTACATACATGTACACACCACACACAGACACACACGTCTCCCCATGTGTGCCCCAACACATGAGAGCACACATTCACACATGCAAAAATGCGTTCATTTTTTTCTTCCCTTTGTATTCACATCCTTGGCAATCTGTATGGTGTTTCAGCTTATAACAATTTTCCTAAAATTTTAGGACATTTAAATAGCTATTTCTATTTAATGAAATGAAGGGAAACTTGACAGGCTTAGCTCTTAATGTTATTATAATATCAAGACCAGATTGGGCAGATCAGTTCATGGGTTGTGGGGAATGATACCAGAGGTAGTAGTTGGGGGCTTCTCCACTGAGAAGCTTGTGACTGGCTCCCAGTTAAATCAACAGAATATTGCATGCCAGTTACCATATAATTGTAGATCTGTGAAGTCAGACACCCCATGTAGTGGAAATTGTTATTCTCTGCGGGGGACCTTTCTGAAAACTTAGACTGGGATCATATAATACACAGAAGATGTTTAGGTTTAGAATATTGTTTGAGTAGGGCTGGAGAGATGGCTCAGCACTGGCTATTCTTCCAGAGGACCCAGGTATGGATTCCTGCACCCACATGGCACCTCACAGCTATTGACTCCAGTTCCAGATCTAATACCCTCTTGGCCTCTGTGGGCACTAGGCACAAACGTGGTTTACATACTTATATGCAAACAAAACACACATATATACAAAATAAAATAGATAAAAGATTATCAATTAATTTAGAAGTTGATGTCAGGCCAGGTTGTGGTGGTGACACCTGTAATCCCAGAACTTAGGAGGCAGTCAGATCTCTGAGTCTGAGTTTAAAGACTCCAGGACAACCAACTTGTGGAAGTTGGTTCTCTCCTTCTGCCATATAGGCTCTAGGGATGGAGCTGAGGTCCTCAGGCTTGGCTGCCCTCAGCTGTTGAGCCATCTCACTTGCCCCCTCTATAGATTTTTAATGAAGAAGCTTACATTTCAGCGGTTTGTTAGTCTTACAAAGTTGTTCATGCACATACACTTTATGCTCTGTAGCTGTTGGTCTGATAGCTTCTGGCCAGTGTGATGTCGTCGTGGCTGGTGGTGTTGAGTTAATGTCTGATGTCCCTATTCGTCATTCGAGAAAAATGAGGAAAATGATGCTTGATCTCAATAAAGCCAAGACTCTGGGCCAGCGCCTGTCCTTACTCTCTAAATTCAGATTGAATTTTCTATCACCTGAGGTAAGACTTGTGAATTTAATGTAAATAAAGATAGGTTTCCAGAGCATCCTGAGGCTAAATTACAGTTAGCTATAACACATATTCTAATAGTTATATATTCTCATGATTACAGGGCAGCATGTGGGGATGGGGAGTTGTTATAAAAATTGAATGTAACCTGAGCATATACCTTTAAGCCTAGCACTCCAGAGGCAGAACCAAGTGAATCTGTATGAGTTCAAGGCCAGCCTGATTTATGTAATAAGACCAGTCTCCAAGCATGTATCTGTTAGCCCTCTTCAGAAATACATTTGCTCACAAAGAGATTTTTGGGTTTCTTTTATTCCTTCATTGCTGTTTTGTTTTTTGTTTTTTGTTTTTTTTTTTGAAAGGGTCTTGCTGAGTTGGCCTTAAAATTCAAAATCCCCCTGCCTCAGCCTTCTGACTGCTAGGATTAGAGAGGCATGTGTCCCTCAGTCCAGTCAATGAATAGATTTCAACTTTTCTAAGTAGCACTGAGCAATCCGGAGCGTCCTCTTAACAGCCCGAAGAGTGTAACTGTCCTCATGTCCCTTTGCTAGCTCCCTGCAGTGGCTGAGTTCTCCACTAATGAGACCATGGGCCACTCTGCAGACCGACTGGCTGCTGCCTTTGCCGTTTCTCGAATGGAACAGGATGAATATGCTCTGCGGTCTCATAGTCTGGCCAAGAAGGCACAGGATGAAGGACATCTTTCAGATATTGTACCCTTCAAAGTACCAGGTAAACAGTGGTGTTCACTGAAGTGTTCTCAACTGTTTCAGTTGCTCCAAAAACTTAAAAGGATTTGTTTATTTTTATTTTATGTTTTATGTATATACTTTAGTATATGTTTGTACATCATGTGCATACAGGTGTCCACACAGGCCATAAGAGGGCATTAGAGCCCTTGGAACCAAGGTTACAGGGATTGAGAGCCAACTGATGTGGGTGCTTGGAACCAGATCTGAATCCTCCACAAGGGCAGCAAAGCAAGTGCTCTTATTGACTGAGCCATCTCTTCAATCCTAAACTTAAAAACCTTAAGTTATAATTTCTTATTTATTTATTTATTTATTTATTTTTGTTTTTCAAGACAGGGTTTCTCTGTGTAGCTTTGGAGCCTGTCCTAGAATTCACAATGTGATCTAGAAATCACAGAGATCTGCCTGCCTCTGCCTCCCGAGTGCTGGAATTAAAGGTGTGTGCCACCACCACCCAGTTTAGGTGATAATCTCATAAAGACAGACTCTTACTATGTGGTCCTGGCTGGCCTTGAGCTCACAGAGAGGCCTGCTTTTGCCCCTGTGGTGCTATAATTCATTTACATTTTAATGACTATAATGTCTCCAAAATACTCATATTTTATTCTTCAACATGGACTCAACTTTAAATTTACACTGTAACACAGGTAAACTTACATTTTTGGTTGTGAGCCTAGCCTTTAACGGCTGAGCCAACTGTCCAGCCCTGCACAGGTAAACTTAAAAAAAAAATGTTTTTGTTGTTTTTTGCCAGACATGGTGGCTCACACCTTTAATCCCAGCAGAGGCAGGTGGAGCTCTGAATTTGAGGCCAACACGGTCTACAAAGTGAGTTCCAGCTAGGGCTGTTACACAGAGAAACCCTGTCTCAAAAACAAACAAAACAGTTTTGTTGGTTTTTTGAGACAGGGTTTCTCTGTGGCTTTGGAGGCTGTCCTGGAACTAGCTTTGTAGACCAGGCTTGTCTCGAATTCACACAGATCCACCTGCCTCTACCTCCCAAGTGCTGGGATTAAAGGCATGCGCCACCACAGCCAGGCCTTTTGTTGTTGTTTTTTTTTTTTTTTTTTTTTTTAAACAAGGTCTCATAGCATGTTGCTGAGGCTGGCCTTGAACTCCTGATCCTTGGCCTCTACCTCCAAGTGGTAGGATTGTTTGCATGTGTTATTATGTCCAACTTTCCTAAATTTTATAAGTGCCTCCTTTCAGATACTGCTGGGGTCTCTCTCCTTCTTCCTCCCCTCCCCTTTGTGTGTGTGTGTGTGTGTGTGTGTGTGTGTGTGTGTGTGTGTGTGTGTGTATGTATGTATGTTGTGCGTGTTTATAGTCCATGAGTGGAGGTCAGATAGTTTAACAAGTCAGTTTTCTCCTTCAGCTGTATGGGTCTTTGGGATCAAACTAGGTCATTAGGCTGAGTGGCAAGTCCCTTTACCTGCTGAGCCATCTCACTGACCATGTTTGTTTTTGTAGGGTGTTACTAAGTTGACCTCTTACTTGTGATAGTCCTTTTGCCTTATCTCCCAAGTGCTTGGATTACAGGGATAAGTCACAAAGCCTAGGTCAAGCCTATTTAGAATTCCTGATTCTTATGATTTCTGTATAAAAGAGCAAAATTTGAGTGGATGCTTTAAGGAAATAAGATGGTGGGTTGTTTGTTTTGTAGACAGGATTTTATTTACTATGTAATCCTGGCTGGCCTGATACATGGTATGTAGCCTAGGATGTCCTCAAACTCACAATGATCTTCCTGCCTCAGCCTCCAAAGTACTAGATATGCCTGGTGTGGTGTGTGTGTGTCTGTGTGTGTGTCTAAATAAGTGGAAACAAAATTAAATTTGATTGTGTCTTGGTAACCATAAAAGGCTTTCTTTTTAAGATGAGGGTCTATACAGCTCAGTAGTATAGTTCTTGCTCAGGACAGCCAAGGCTCTGGTGATGGTGGGGGGTGATTCCTACCACTGGAAAGAATAAAAAGGCTTTCTTCATAGTTAACAGATAATACATACATTCCATTTGTTGTTAAGTTTTTAGTTATGTGCATGTGTCTTGTGTGTGGGTATATGCACTTGCATATGGATTCTTTAGAGGGCGGAAGAGGGCATTGGTTCCCTGGAGCTAGAGTCACAGACAGTTGTGAGTTGCCTGACATGGATGCTAGGTACTGCATTTGGATCTTCAGAAAGAACAGCAAGTGTTAACCACTGAGCCATCTTTCCAGCTCTCCCTCCACCCATTCTTATCATTTTTAAAGCATATTGCTATAGAGAAGATATATAATGCTTACAGTTTCTTAGAGTTAATGTTCTTATAGGAACAATTTATGTTCTTATAGGAAAGGACACAGTTACCAAAGATAATGGGATCCGACCTTCCTCACTGGAGCAAATGGCCAAACTAAAGCCTGCATTCATCAAACCCTATGGCACAGTGACAGCTGCAAATTCTTCTTTCCTGGTAATTGTCAGTCCTATTTGTGTCTAATAGTGGTTTTTCTATGTTCTCAGTAGGAGTGCCTGCAACAAATTTGCTTGTGAGTGATTGGAGGCTTAAAATAAAGCTATTCACTATAAAGAAAATGTTAAAGGAAAATCATTTAGAAAACAAACACAAACTAGGTGTGACAATACATACTGGTAACCCCAGGATGTTGAAGCTAGAAGATCAAGAGTTTGGAACCAGCCTAGGTATGCAAGATCCTGTCTCAAAAATCCAACAAATAAAGTTTTGTTTTGAGACAGGATTTCCTTATGTAGCCTAAGTTGACATCAAAAGTACAGTCCTTCTGCCTCAGCCTCCCTAGTGCTGGAATTACAGGCATGTACCATGTTTAAACACCAAGTTTAACATAAGTTTTAAGGTCTTTGGTCTCTCACTATACAGAAGCCATTCTTACACACTTGGCCATTCATCAACCTTGCATTGCTCATGGTAGGCCCTGAAAATGGAAAGGACAGTTGTGATAGAGTGAGAAGCACTAGAGTGGCTGTAGGTTAGCCATTGTCGGTATCAGACAGGCTTTTCAACAAAGGTAGCAAGTGAATCTGATGTGGTCTCTGTACCCAATTTTGTATGTGCAGTACCCATAGAGGCCAGAAGAGACAATGGCTCTTCTGGAACTGTAGTTACAGATCGTTCTAAGCTACCATGTGGCTACTGGGAACCAAACCTTGGTCCTCTGGAAGAACACATTTTCTTAACCACTGAACTGTCTCTCCAGCCCTCAATGTTTCTTTGACAGTGTAACCAATCAGTTTCTATGACCATTCCCAGCAGTGAACATACTATTAATGTACTATCCAAAAACCATTTTTTATGTATCGTCACCTATGTTCCCAGATTTATGGCCACGCTACTAGTGACTACATGCTCTCTTCAGGATTGCAGTTTTTTTTTTAAAAGAAGATGTATAATTAGTTGTGACAGAACTTGATTTTTGCATACTATATGGAGGTTTTATTTTCTTTGTAATTGTGTAGGGCATTCTTTCAGGCTGGCTTTGGACTCAGAGATCCACCTGCCTTTGACTCCTGAGTGCTGGGATTAAAGCTGTGGCCACTATCACCTAGCTGTTCTTTCCTTCTTGAAGTAATGGTTAAGGGCTTTTTAGGAACAAGAAACAAAACCCCAGCAGTACCTCTTTGTCCTGTTCTTGATTATTATTCGGGATAAAAACATATGAGATAAGTTCAGTGTGTTTTAAAACCATGTTTTTGATGTTCTCATTTGCCCACTTGTGTCTTCTCCCAGTATTTTGCCTCTAGAATTAAATCTCAAAGCTTCAGGCAGGAGGCAACTAAGAATCAGCACAGAAAATGTAAAAATAAATAATTGAAGCAAATAAAATACTGTTTTAATTCATAAAAAAAATTCATTTCCTGTACCAGAAGCAAAAACCCATGGGTCCCTGTTTCTAAAGTTGCCCCTCCCAGTATATTTTAATAAATTATGGTGTCTTATAAACAATTCCTGCTACTATTGCCCTCCCAAAGTAGCTGAGTGTGTGCTGAATTGTGACTTAATGGTGGGTGTAGGAAGTGGGTTTGTTAGATAGAGTCTGTGTAGATCTGTTAGTGGACTCAGGGACAGAGACCTCCAGGTAACATTGTTGTTCTGTTGCCATTTCAGACTGATGGCGCTTCTGCGATGCTAATCATGTCAGAGGAGAAAGCTCTGGCCATGGGTTATAAGCCAAAGGCATATTTGAGGTAAAGTAAATATTCAGATGAATTGCCTGTGACTTCTTTATTTTATTATTGGTGCTAACCTCTCTGTTTTTGCCTAGGGATTTTATATATGTGTCCCAGGATCCAAAAGATCAGCTTTTACTTGGGTAAGTAGCAGTGCATATCTCTGGATTTCAGTTAAAGTATTTGAATTTTTTATTGCATTTATTTGGTGTGTATGAAGGGGATCAGAGTATAATTTACAGCAGTCGATTTTCTCCTTCTACCATATGGGCCCAGGGAGCAACTGCTCACATTTTTACACAGGTTTGAAAGTATGTGAAGCCTTAATTAGCATAATAAGCATTTTGTTTTCATATCACTATCCACTGTGCTATATAATTAGCTAACACCTCCACCGTGTGTGTGTGTGTGTGTGTGTGTGTGTGTGTGTGTGTGTGTTGCAGGGTATTGGAACAGGGTCCTCACTCACAGTAGACATGTGCTCCCAACACTGGGCTTTGTCCCTAGCCCACAGGGTCTTTTATAAATGCCTCTAATTCTCTCTCTTTTCTCCATTGGTCTCCACTGGCTTCATTAAAACCTTGAGACTAGCCAAGACCTTTCCACTGCTTTGCCCCTTTGAATTTTGTTCTTTTTTTTTTTTTCCTTTTAGTTTTAAATTATGTTTTATTGTTTGTGTGTTGATTATCTGTTTTTTTCCAGTTTTACAATATAGTGGAGATGAAGGACATGTCTTTTTTGTATCCTTAAAACTTAATTAGTACTTTTAAAATAAATAGAACCAATGAATAAATATAAAACTCAATTTGGAGTATACTAGGAAATGCTTAAGTTAAAATGGAAAGTTTTAGACTAATACCTTTTGTTTGTTTTCTTTTTCAGACCAACATATGCTACTCCAAAAGTTCTAGAAAAGGCAGGATTAACCATGAACGATATTGATGCTTTTGAATTTCATGAAGCCTTCTCAGTAAGTTGTCTCTAAGACACATCTGAAATGAGTAGGACCATTAAAAATGAAGCCCATTCTTGTAGGGAGTGTGGCTTTCTTTAAAGGGAGGGCTAGGTCAGGGAATTGGGTCACACTTGTGGTGTTGAAAATATACCTTTGGAGGCTGTTTCTTAGAGGCCCATTAGGAAGTGTTAAATTACTTCTTTAGAACTCTTTCACTGAGAATTGATGTAAAGATTTGCTCAAAGTTACAAAGTCTATGTCTCGGATAAGCCCACAAGAGCATTGATAAAGTCTTGAATTATTTTCCCTTCTAGGGTCAGATTTTGGCTAACTTTAAAGCCATGGATTCTGACTGGTTTGCACAAAACTACATGGGCAGGAAAACCAAGGTAAGTTTCTAATAAAGAATACGCTTGAATTTCCCTGTGAAAACGGTAAGCCTTTTTGTTGTCTTCTGTTCATCTCATTCACATGCCATGCACTGATTTGTGAGGTAGTTAGCATTTGTTACTTATCTCTGGGCTGCTTGTTTCCTTTAAGAAGAGCCTGACTTGATTGGTCTTAAGTAAAATTTCCTCTAAATTGGTCTTTGTTTTTGTGGAGCCAGGTTGGATCACCTCCTCTAGAGAAGTTTAATATCTGGGGTGGATCACTGTCCCTGGGACACCCTTTTGGAGCTACTGGCTGTCGATTGGTCATGGCAGCTGCCAACAGACTGAGGAAGGATGGAGGCCAGTATGCTTTAGTGGCTGCCTGTGCAGCTGGAGGACAGGTACGTCACAGCACTGTCATTAGGAATTCACATCCCAAGAAAGTTTTGTTTGAAACATTCTTGAAGCTCTATTTCTGATGACAGACAACAGAAAACAACAGTTTTCTTTTGGAAGATGGGGAGACTATTGATTTTAATTCTGATACTTCACTGAAAGGGAGATGCTCTGTAAATCCAAGCTGTTTTTCTTTAAAATGCTTACTTTTCTTGTTTACAATATTAATGTATGGTCATTATGGAAACCATGTACAATATAGAGAAAAAAAACCATTTATAACTTCTTTGCCAGGTACTAGCATTAGAAGTATCTTAATGTATTTTCTTCTTTAACAATACACTTTTATTCATTCATCTAATAATTACAATACTTCATCTGTAAACTCTAAGAGAAACAGTCTCTGTGGCTGTTAACTGAGTGGTAAAGTGCTTGCCTCACAGGTTTGAAGTCCTGGATTCAGTCCTAGAACCACCGCAACAAAACCATCCTCAAGAATGGGGTTGTTTGCTAGTTCACCTTTAATCCCGGCACTCAGGAGGCAGAGGCAGGTGGATGTCTGTCAGTTAGTGGCCAGCCTGGTCTACAGAGAGAGCTCCAAGACAGCCAGGGCTACACAGAGAAACCTGTCTCAAAACAACAACAAAGTTGAAACATACTGCTTCATGGCCTGAAACTTTCTGGTGATTGTGGAGATTAAACCCAGGGCTCCACATGTACTAGACAGTGTTCTGTTGGGGATAGTCCCCTAACTCAGAAATGTTTACTGTTTGGGTGACTTTCCCATCTGAAACCTTGCATATTTAGGTGAGAGCCTGCTTCTTATCTCTGCCTGCTCCCTTGAGGGAGAGTGTTTCACATGTAGTCCACACAGAGTCTCTTCCTTTTAGATGCAATTTTTATGGATATTACATAGAATGTAAGTAACATTAAGTGATTTTGTGAATGATTGAAGAAGAGTATTCACTGTCTTTCTTCTAGAAGTTTTAAACTTGCCACTAACTGGTTTCATTAAGCCAATAGAGTGACACCAACATGGTTAGGAAATTGGAGCTCAGCTTCACTATTGTGGCTGGGTGTTGGTGGCGCATGCTTATAGCCCCAGTACTCAGGAGGCTGAGGCAGGTGGATCTCTGAGTTCCGGGCCAGCCTGGTCTACAGAACAAATTCCAGGACAGGCTCCAAAGCTACAGAGAAACCCTGTCTTGAAGGAAGGGAGGGAGGGAGGGAGAGAGGGAGGGAAAGAGAAAGAGAAAACTTCACTTTGTGGATCTAAAGCAGTAGGTTTTTAAAATTATTTTTATTTTATGTTTATTGGTGTTTTGCTTGCATGTGTGCCTGTGTGAGGATGTCAGAAACCCGAACTGGAGTTAGAGAGGTGTGAGCTGCCATGTGGGTGCCGGGAATTGAACCTGGGTCCTCTGGATACTCTTACTACTAAGACATCTCTCTAGCCCAAGAGCAATGTTTTCATCCTTGGCATTGTTAATGTTCTGGCCCAGTTGATTGTGTACTGTGGAATGTTTTAACATAGCCTCCACTCATGAGATTCCAATAGTAACAAATTCTTGCCAATCCTACTCTGGCCCACATGAAGGCACATAGTTGAAACAAATAGAAGTACCTCCAGACATTGCCAGATGTCTTCTGGAGAGAGTGGGAGGTATTTCTCCTAGTTGATAACCACTGATCATGTTGGAACATGAAAATAATGCATTATAAGTAAAGCTGAGAGTGTTCTGCCTCCTGAGTCCTTTAGATAACCCCCAGGTTAGTTACAGGTATAACTGATCTCTGCTCTTTTTGTTGTTGTTGTTGTTTGCTTATGCATTGTCAAATTTCTGAACTAATGTAATATGCTAAATTCCAGATGAAGATCTTGTATCAGAACTTTAAACTTCCATAGTATTAAACTTGGTACTTTATAAATAATAGTTTCTTTTTTAAATTTGTTTTTTGTTATTGTTGTTTTGTTTTGTTTGGGTTGTTTTGTTTTGAACAGGGTTTCTCTGTGAAACAGCCCTGGCTGTCCTGGAACTCACTCTGTAGATCAGGCTGGCCTTGAACTCATGGAGATCCAACTGCCTCAGCCTCCTGAGTGCTGGGATTAGAGCCATGCACCACCACACCTGGCTTAATAGTTTCTTAATACATATTTATGGGAATTGGATTGAACTTAGAAGCTGGACATTTCATTAGGCTGTTTAGTGGTTTGATGGCAGTCCAGCAGTTAGCATAACTGTATTTATCAGATAGGAAATCCTAATGTTTATGTCAGACTTAAGCTTGAGTCATAACTAGTACCCAGAGCAGCATTTTTGGAGAAGGGACATTGTTCTTTCTTCCTACCCTTATGTATGTTCAGTTCATCTTCTTAACCAGAGAATAATAAAGAGCTGAGCCCAGGCTTCAGAATCCTCACAACTGTTTTGGGTTCTGGTCTTTCTTAACAATGGTTTTGTGGTCTGACTTAGTCACTGAACCTTTTAATCCTACTTGGGTTGAAGATGTGGCCCAGTAATAGAGTACTTGCCTAGAACGCCTGGGATCAATCTCCAGAACCACAGAAACAAAAATAAAAGCAACCATTTATTGCATTTACTAGGACTCTCAGTCTATATTAGACTTAGTCTAATGCATATATGTAGCCATGTGTGTATATGTGTCTAGCCAGTTGTATGTATATAAATACATGTGTGTCTATGTAATGGGTTCTGTCTGATTTAACAGTTATGAAATCTTCCTAAACTAGGCAGCATGAACTCCATTTTATAGAGGAAATGGGGGTTCAGAATGGTTGCTCTCCCAGGATGGAGCAGTAGTTGGAAGGTGTTTGCACTGTTCACTTGCCTCCGTGCTGGCTGAATTCATCACCTTTCATTGCTTTCCTTAGGCTGACTGAACTTTTTTTTTCTTTTATAGGGTCATGCTATGATAGTGGAAGCTTATCCAAAATGATTGCTCTAAAGGAAGTGACCTGATCTCTGTGTGCAGCACTACACTGGGCAATGCCATTTCAATGCACCAACAAGTGACACCGGTAGTTCCTAGTGCTTCTTAGGAAAATAACCTGTGGCCTTCTCTTAATACTTTGCAATCAAGACTTGCCAGTGTTCCAAGCTTTCCAATAATCTCAGCTTCTGTTCTTTAAATCCCAGAGTATCACAGTTGTGCACACAGTTCTTGTTATCTCTGTCACAAAGACTAATAGCTGGTAGCAGCTTGAAGAGAGGTTAGCTGAGGTTCGAAGCCATCTTTGTAACATTTGCAATTCCCCTTGTTCCTGTCTATGTCATAGAGATAATTATTTTTTCTAAAATACAAACCGATGTGCCTAAATTAACTTACTATGGAAAAAATAATAGTCTAAACATCTCTGAAAACTGAAATGCTTAGATATATAAATACCATGTTGGTTGACTTTAATAAAGTAGAAATGGATTAGAGGACTGTTTGTGGTCTCTTTATTAGTGGGAGAAGTCAGCCCTTTTGACTCAAGGGCAGCTTTGCCTTTAGTTACTCATTTGGAACTTCTATTTCAGTTGATTGTGAAACTGTCAGGAATGTAATATCCCACCTTGTTATAATAATATGCTTCTCCCATTGCTTAACTGAAGCAAATGGCTTTTCATTGGAGACAATCCTGTTTGTCAGAATTGATGTCATGGTTAAAAACATGTTTTGACTATTATGAACCCTCTCACATTCTTGACACAATGCTGCACAAATCACATTTATGCTGTCTGAAAAAGTATTAGCCTCAGTTGTGGATGTTTGTTTGAATGTTGTTCAAATGTATGAAAGTTGCTATCAGACACACCCTGGGCTTTTGGGCAAGGAACAGAGTATTGACCTCTGAAAAGTACTTGAGTTTTCTTGGTAAATTAGTGTATGTGTGTGTATATATATATATATATATATATATATATATATACACACACACACATATAAGGGATTTTGTGTGGTGATGGGAATTAAAGTCAGGGCCCCATGAACATAGGCAAGTCCTCTGCCACTCGGCTTCAGCCCAGCCCATAATGTGAGTGGTATGTATTTGTTTTTTAAGTTTCGAGTCCAAACTTTTAGTTTTAGATATCTGATGTAAATCAGTTACATTTTGTGTTTTAATATTTAGTGAACTTTCCTTCCAAAAGGCGTTATTTTAAATTCATTTGCAAAAATGACAGAATTCTTACCACTTAGTCAATAAGAAAACCTAGCTTGTGGCGGGAGTGGGAGGAGCTGCACACCTTTAGTCTCAGCTCTTGAGGAGACAGAGGCGGATGGATCTCTGAGTTCAAGGCCAGCCAGGTCTACACAGTGAGTTCCAGAACAGCCAGAGCTACACAGAGAAACCCTATCTCAAGAGAGAAGAAAGAAAGAAAGAAAGAAAGAAAGAAAGAAAGAAAGAAAGAAAGAAAGAAAGAAAGGAAGGAAGGAAGGAAGGAAGAAAGGAAGAAAAGAAAACATTTCTAGAAATATCTATACGTCAGTTTTCATAAGAGGCTAGCTGATATAATACCACACCCATCTATTTTGTTTGTATTTACCACGCATTATGCTGTAGAGACATGCTATGAGGATAATCAGCCAGCCTGCCAGAGGAAAAATGTAGACTTCTCAATATCTCTGTAGTCTCTAGGAATGCTTTGGGGAATCCTAGACATAAAGAATCAATGGCAGTCTTAGTTAGGGTTTCTATTGATGGGATGAAATACCATGACCAAAAGCAAGATGGGGAGGAAAGGTTTACTTGACTTACACTTCCATATTGCTGTTCATATTGAAGGAATAGGTCAGGAACCTGGAGGCAGGAGCTGATTACTGGCTTGCTTCCCCTGACTTGCTCAGCCCAGGGTGGCACCATCCACAATAGCTGGGCCCTGCTACATAAATCACTAATTGAGAGAATGTCTTAAGGCTGGATTTCACTGAGGCATTCATTCCTCTGATGACACTAGCCTACATCTCATGGAGGCATTTTCTCTGATGACTCTAGCCTGTGTCAAGTTGACACAAAACCAGTCATTACAGCAGTGCCACTAACCACACTTGAGAAACGCTTTAATTTTCCCAGAGTTATTTAAATATAATAGTTAAGAAGTGAAAGTTAACTTTTTGAGTTAGAAAAGCTATTGAGTTGGGGAAAATGACATTAGTCAAAAGCACTTTCTTGAGCTGGCCACATGGCTCAGAGGCAAGTAAAGGTCCTTGCTACCAAGACTGACAACTCAGGATCTACATAGATGGGTGTTTCTTTCCCAACTGCCTGTCCCAAATAACTGACACAGAGACTTAATATGAATTATAAATGCTTGGCCAATAGCTCAGGCTTATTATTAATTAGCTCTTAGAACTTAAATTAACCCATTTCTATTCCTGCATTTTGCCACATGGCTTTTATCTCTATTCCATTTTGTTTCCCACTCATTCTGTATCTTATCGGTGACTTCTCTGACCCCACCCTTCTTCATCCCAGCATCCTTAGTTCGGTTGTGCTGCCTGTTTTACTTGCCAATAAGCTTTTTATTAAACCAATCTGAGTGACAGATCTTCACAGTGTACAAAAGGATTATTCCACAGCAGACCCACATAGTGAAAGGAGAAAATATAAATTGTTCTTTGACCTCTATATATGTGCCATGAAATGTGTGCATGTCTGCTGACCCACACACACAGAATAAATAAGTATATGTAATAAGAAAATAAAAACCCATCAATAGAAATAAAATAAGGTGTTCGTACAGGTGTACCATATATAAAAAGGCTAATACATTTCCTAATGGCCAGGCTAAATATATGAGGTAAGTTTTACAGTAATAGAAACAGATATATAAGTGCTAATGTCATGATGCCACTGTTTCTGTTTTAAAATATGAGGGAATTATCTTAGTTACTGTTCTATTGCTATGAAAAAACACTATGGCCAGGGAAACTTATAGAAAAAGGCATTTCACTGGGGGTTTGTTTACAGTTTCAGAGCATTAGTCCATGATCAGCAAGACAAGGCATGTAAGCAGGCAGGCAGGCGCGAAGCTGAAGCAGTGCCCAGAGCTCACACCTGATCTGTAGGCAGAAGGCAGACACTGGGCCTGCTGCAGGCTTTTGGAACCTCAGGTCCCACCCCCAGCGACACACCTTGAACAAGGCTACACTTCCTAATCCTTCCCAAACAGTTCTACTAACTGGGGCCCAACTATTCAAAATCAGAGCCTGTGGGGTCCATTCTTATTCAGACACCACAGTAATTACTCATACGTTTGAAAGCTATGTACTTTGTTGAGGTTGTAAGACTGACTAGGTCTTACAGTGTAGCATGAGCTGGGCTCAAACTCATCCTCTTTCCTCAGTCTCCAACACTGGGATTACAGGCGTGTTCTTGGCACATGTACCCCTCAACCAGTTATGTACACACAACATACAAAAACAAACAAACAAACAAAAAAACCAAAAGTCCAGATTAAGTAATTTTTAAATTAAAATTTAGGAAAATAACTCCACTGTGATCTTAGATTGAAGGGAGCTGGGGATTTATTGGAGAAGACATTTAAAATACTAGCTATTGAAGTGCTACAAGTTTGCTAATATTGGGCTGGCAAGATAGCTCATTGGGTAAAGGTACCTATCGCTAAGCCAGCTGACCTGGAATTCTGTTGCCAAGACCCACATTGTAGTAGACCGAGAGAACCAACTCCCACTCACTGCTCCATGTGTGCATTCTGACATGCACCCATCCAGCTACACAAAATCTAATTAAAAATTCAATTTTGCCTGTGTTGAAATAAGAACTTTGGTTTTCTGTGTGCTTAGAATGCTTTGAGGAGACAGGCCACAAGTCAGCAAAAATAGTAGACACATTTTTCAAAGATTGCAAGCCATATCAAGAATTGCTATAGAGCCAGAAGATAGAAAACATGTAGAAAAAGCATCGACAAAGGATTCATAGACATTATTTTCAAGTGGTAAGTAAACATGAAGCTAGGATTCAGACAAAAACCTAAAGCCATAATGACATTTTACTTTATACTTACCAGGCTGGCAAAAATCAACCAGAATGAGAATACTATGTAAAACAGAACTAAACAGAACTTCCCTCCTTTTTTTGAGGCAGGATCTCACTATGAAGGTCTGGCTGACCTGGAACTCATTATATAGTCCAGGCTTGGCAGGAACTCACAATGATCCAACAACAGCATACATGCATGGGGTACAAGGTGATTGATTACAAAGTATGATCTCATGTTTGAGAGATCACCCAGGTCTGACCTGTTCTTCTTTAAAGGAAAAACCATAGAATGACTTGGAAAGACCCCAGACTATCTGTTGGCCAGGAGTGACCCAGACAGAGCTGGTCATCTGGAATCATTTTTTCCAGGGTTGGGACCTATTTCCTTGTTATGGGCCGGCTTGACCTGTGAGAAACTTTTCTTATTCTGGCTTTCTCTTGGCTGTACATTTAGAGCCTTCAGTTATTCCACAAAGGTTTGATGATTCAGTAACTAGCCCTATTTAGCAAGATCAGCCTAGCATATAACCACTAGCCCCATCACCACAGTAACCTTTCTTATTCTCATAATTCCTGATCTTTCTACCCATGTCCACGTCCATTCTTTGTGACTTTTTCTATATTCTGTTTTCAAGAACTATTTTTCTTTTCCTTTCCTACATCCTTGCTCTGCAAACTAAAGTCTTTCATCCTTAACTGACAGGAAAGTTTACAAATAGAACTGGTTTCTAATGCCTACAGATGAGTTCAAAGGTAATTTAGGAAAAGATAGGGTTTTTTCTGTTTGTTTTTGTTTTATTTTAGAGAAAAATAAGAGTGCATGTAAATATCTCAGTCCAGAAGTTGGACCCCCCCCCACTGGACTGGACTTTGTGACCCCAAAAAGTAGTGCATGGAAAGTGGGGAGAGACAACCTCACGGGGGAAGTTGTGATCCAGTGTGATCCAAGATTAACCTCAGACACTTATAATTGGCAAAACATCAGGCAAAACTAAAATCCAGAATCCAGGGGAATTCTACAAAGCACTTGGCCAGTCCTTAACAACTGTCAAGGTCATGAGAAACAGTGACAGAGAACAAAGCAGCAATGACAACATGGATTGGACTCTGGGACAGAAAAAGAGGTGGGGCATTAAGGAAAACTGGTGAAGTCTGAATGAACTTTAAAAAAATAAAACAAGCTGGGCCTGGTGGCACACCCTTTCTTTAATCACAGCCCTGAGGACACAGAGATAGGCAGAGCTCTGTGAGTTCAAGGCCATCCTGGTCTCTGTAGAGAGTTTCAGACTAGCAAAGGCTACATAGTGAGACTCTGTCTTTAAAAAAAAAAAAAAAGCTAGGAAAGTGCTTGCCTCCTGTGTAGGCCCTGGGTAGGGTCCTCAGCTGGGCAAGGAAGGGCAACCAAAAATAAGAGCTGCATAGAAAGGATCAGATGCCACTTGATTTTTAATTTCTTTTCTTAACTGTTTGAATTTTTTATAGTTAACATTTTTGTTACATGTTTATAGTTTACAACATGTTTTGATAGGGGTGTGTGTGTGTAAATGATTACTAAGCAAGCCAATTTATCATCTCACATAACTCCTGTGTGTACATGGGTCTCTCTCTCTTCGTGTGTGTGTGTGTGTGTGTGTGTGTGTGTGTGTGTGTGTGTGTGTGTGTATGTAGCTCAAAGCTTCTTCCAGGGCACATTACATTACTAATTACATTACTATCAACTATAGTTTCCACACCAGCTAACTGCACTTACTTCTCCTACAGAACTGAGATGTGTCTTTTTATATTAAAAATGATTACTTTGGAAAAGTTCAGGATCTTTTACATATCTAATCATATAAACTCAATAAACGATTTCTGAGGAAGTCTAACTACTATGTAGCCCAGGGTGGCCAGAGTGAGAGTCACTATGTAGCCCAGGCTGGCCTGAAACTTATACTCTTCCTGCCTCAAGAAGGCAGCTAAGGAAGTTTTAAATTGTCATTTGGCATTCTGCTTTGGTAATCAAGTGTTTGATCTGATAGTCCTATACAAAAGGGAAGAGAACTTGATCCAATGCAGCTCTAGATATCACCAACAAAGTCTAAGAGCCTCTTCTGCTGTAGAATATTATTTTAAGATGTGTCACTTTTGTTTATGCTGCATTTGTTTAACTCTGTGGAACTGTGATTCTTTGCCTGTCTAAAACTCCTGATGGGCTAATAAAGAGCTGAATGGCGACAGTGAGGCAGGAGCAAGCAAGGATAGGCGGGGCTGGCAGGCAGAGAGGATAAATAGAAGGAGAATCTGGGAGAGAGAAGGAGCAAGAAAGGGAGGGAGGACAAGAGGAGCCAGCCACACAGCCAGCCATGGAGTAGGAGTAAAAGTAAGAAATACAGAAGTGAGAAAAGGAAAAGGGTGGGTGGTGGGACCCCAAAGGAGTAAGAGTAAGGAGTAAAAGTAAAAACAAACAACTATACTTTTCTCTTTCACAACAATGTTGTGAAAGTTCAAGGCCAGCCTGGTCTACAGAGCAAGTTGTAGGACAGCCAGGGCCAAACAAAAAATGAGAGAGAGAGAGAGAGAGAGAGAGAGAATCCCAAATAAGGATGGGTAGATGGATCTCTGAGTTTGAGGCCAGTCTGGTCTATAAAGTGAGTTCCAGGACAGCCAGGGATACAGAAAGTGTGGGTTGAAAAGAAAAAGGAAAAGATCCAAATAAACCAGTGAGAGATTGGACAACAACAAAAACAAAAACAGAATGGTGCCTTGGAGCCATGTTAACCGCGACCTCTCTCCTCTTGGGGGCATATTTGTACACTTCAAAGTCCCATAGTATGACTCGGCCTGGGAGCTCTTTGTTTGCTTAGCTCTATAGCCTGACCACTTCCCCACATTACTGACCACACCGCAGCCCAGCGTATAGGTTTATCCTCACTGCCTCTCATGTTTACCGAGACTGAGTCTGCCTTTGCACATTGATCTGCTCAGATGCCCATTTCCTCTTCAAGCCATCTTAGAAATGGAATTGTGTTTTCCTTTATTTGTCTCTGGAGACTTCTTTTATTCCCCCCCCTTTTTTTAATGGTGAGAGTCAAATGAAGACTTAATGTTGTTTCATGTACTTGTTCTAATGTTCACTGAGTATGTGTGATTGCTTAGGAAGGAAAAAGAAATCCTCTGGCCCCCAAAGCACACTCAGGAAGGCAGTCTCCTCTGCTTCCAAAGGGAAAGTGCAATTTCTACCTCTAAATTTTTTGTTATATTTCTTTATTTGTGTGTATGTGCTTGGGGGCGGGGGGGTGGGGTGGGGTGGGGGGTGGGAGCGGGCGTGTGCATCCCATGACAGAGCACAACTCTGGGGACTCGGTTTTCTCCCACCATCTGTGGGTTCTGATGAGCAAACTTAGGTTGTCAGGCCTTGTGGCAAGCACTTTTATTTGCTGAGCCATCTCCTGTCTCTCCAGTTTTATTTTAACATCCCATTAACAGTTTCCGTCCCATTTCATAAAAATATCCATAGAAAGACTGACTCATCAGAAGATTTTCATTGCTCATATATTTTCTCAAAAACCTGTCACTCCCTTTCGAATTCTATCAATTTGGCCAGATGTCTTATTGTCCTTTTTTCTTGCTTCTTACTCCTGTCACTTTCAAGTTTCATTCAAATTGGTTTTTTTTTTTTTTTTTGTTTCTATATATATTTCCCTGATACATATATTTTATTTTGATTTTTAAAAGTTAAAGATAAAAGGACTTCACCTTTTCTAAAACCTTAAAAAGATGCAAACAAAGGGCTGAGTGTGGTGATATTTTGTTTGTGATCTAACAAATAAAGCTTGCCTGAAGATCAGAGCAACTAGTTAGGAGCTAGCCACACTAGTTAGCCACAGATGCCAGGCAGTGGTGGCTCACGCCTTTAATCCCAGTACTTGGAAGTCAGGCCTTTAATCCCAGCACTAGGGAGGTGGAGACAGGAGCGATGTGGCTGGACAGAGAGAGGACTATAAGGCAGGAGGAGACAGGGACTCATCACATTCAGTTTGAGGATTCACAGGGACAGGATTGCCTCTTTGGTCTGAGGATTCAGTAGAGGCAAGAGTCTCTCTTGTGGCTGCTGCTTTACTTCTCTGATCTTTCAGCATTTGCCCTGATATCTGACTCTGGGTTTTTATCATTAAGACCTATTGGACCTCGTGCCACACTGGAGAGGTGCTCATTGATCGAGAGCTCTGGCTGCTCTTCCAGGGACCTGAGTTTGATCCCCAGTCCTCTCATAGTGGCTCATAGCTGTGGGTAACTCCAGGGGATCTGACACCCTCTTATGGCCTTTTGGGCACTTCTCAAATGTGGTACGAAGACATACATACAGGCAAAGCACCCATAAACGTAGAAAATGAAAAAAACAAACAAACAAACAAACAAAAAAAACAGGGAAAGGAAGATTACAGAACATTGTCGTTTGTTTGCTTTGATTTGGTTTGATTTGTTTTGAGAAGGAGTTTCTTTGTATAGTTCTGGATAGGCTAGAACTCACTTTGTAAACCTAGGCTGGCCTTGAACTCAGAGATCTGCCTGGCTCTACCCTTCTTGTCCTGGGATTAAAAACTAGCACCACCACACCTGGCATTACAGAACATTGTATATATTGCAAAAGTAAGATGTAAAGATTGGTAAAACTTAACAGCTACTTCAGAGATATTTTGGCTATTTGAAAATCTTGGACCACAAGGAAACTGATCATATTCTCTATGAGATTGTTCTAAAGCTGCCATCAATTTTACTGCTCTGCTATGAAACACACAGGCCCATCTGTGGTCAGCTTTTTATTGTAGTTATATAAGTAAATGTAAACTTGGAATTTTATTGTAAAGCACTTCCCAAAGTCTGACATTACCTTTTACAATAGCACTTTTTATAGTTAGTGATGCAAAATAGTCAGGTTCCTCCCTTGCCACCCTGAGCACGTGTACTGTTCTTTCCTCCCTGTTTAAGAGGGCACTGTCAAAAGTTTCACTGTTGCTTAGTTTCAATCACTGGCTTTAATAGGTGAATTCACTGTTACTCTGAAGTTTTTCTAAGCCATGTATGTGCCACTTCATAGATTAGTAAATGAACTCTTTTTGGTGTATTTTAAAAGCAGTTATATTAGTAAGGATTTTGTAACCAAATACTGTCCCCAAAGAAACTGAATTCTGCCCTTCATCTTCAATGTTCAGAAGATCACAGGTTCCTGTCAATCAGTCATCCTTTCTTCATAACTGTCAAAAAGAAACAGCAAAGAAATCACTCAGTAGTAACATTAAAAACATTTCCCTGTAACATGCACTGCTGAGTATAATATTCATTGTTGTTAAAACTGTTTTTTCTTGCTGGATGGTGATGGTACATGCCTTTGATCCAAGCACTGGGGAGGCAGAGACAGGCTCTGTGAGTTCAAGCTAGTCTGGTCTACAAAGTGAGTTCTAAGACAAGCCAGGGCTGTTACACAGAGAGAAACCAAAAGAAAACAAAACAACAAAATACAGCGTTTTTCTTTGGAACACTGACATCTGTTTGTAATTTTTCTTTTATTTTCTTGTTTTTCAGCAAAGGCAGGCCTTTTCATCAGGTCACTGGGTAGATTTAACTACTTTTTTTCATGTACCTTGCATGGATACTACAGGGGCTCTGTGTGCTGAGCTGCACAAGGAATGCCTATGACTAATGGAAATGAAAATCCGCCTGTCCTGAGTAAGGAGCAGAGTGTTCAGAATATGGCCTGGGACTCCTCTGGTGGATTCTAGCACAAACCCTCACCTCCCTCGCCAGGAACATGAGCTCATGGATGGTTCATCCTGGAATGTCTGTCTTTCTTATTAGAAAAGGTCACCCTGAAGCTTGGGGTTGGGGGGGGGGGGGTAGGATACCTTGTCTTTACCTGTGTAAACAGCTCTTGTCTCCAGATATCAGACCCACAAGGGCAAGTCATTTAAGATAGGATTGGTTGGTTGAACACACACACACACACACACACACACACACACACACACACACACACTATATGTGATATAGGTATAGATAGTTTTGTTGTTGTTGTTTGGACAGTCATTATGTAGTTTAGACTCTTGCTCCTCCTGCTTACAACCACACACACCCCACCTGACTGAGTTTTTCCAGGTAATTTCAAAGTTGGTATCGTGAGCTGGGCCTTGGTGGCACACACCTTTAGTCCCAGCACTCGGGAGACAGAGGCAGGTGTATCTCTGTGAGTTCAAGACCAGCCTGGTCTACAAGAGCTAGGCTCCAAAGCTACACAGGGAAACCCTGTCTCAACCAAAAGACAAAAACAAGAAAGTTGGTATAGTGGAGAGGGACTCTCTGGAGTGAACTAGATCCTGTTTCACACTGAGCTTCACCTCTGTACTGCAGCTCATTCAGGGATGGCCACACCCACTGGGGTAAGGCTTTGCCAAGTGCTTGCTGAGAAGGTATGATGTCACATGTCACATGCCTGTTATTCAAGCACCTGGGAGGCTGAGGCAGGGAGATCACAAGTTCAAGTCCTGTTGACTAGAGTGAATTCAAGGCCAGCCTTTGGTAACTTAGCAAGAGCCTTTCTCAAAATGAAAACTTAAGATCTGGGGCATCCGGATGTGGCTTAGGTCTCCAGGTTCTGGCTCTAACCCCGCCACTGGGGGAGTGGGGGACTTCCGGGGGCCCTTACTCCAGCCTCTTTCATCTCCACTCTTGCTCTGTTCCTGAGAAAGCTGCCCCTCACCTGGCATGTTCACTTCTTTCTTTGCTGTGTTCTGAGGCGTAGGCTTCATTTGTGGCCTGGGGAGAAGTAGAGAGGCCCAGCTGGGGTGTGATCTGTATTACAGCCCACCCACCGTGAAAAGGGTGGCATTCTCGACAGCCCTTCAGGAACTTTGGTATCAGCTACATAGGTCCCATGGGACCTCACTCTATCATTTCCCTACAAAATGTTATCATGGAGTAGAGTATTAGATGTGGGAGACTATGGAGAGGAGTATTGCCAGGCATCCAGGAGGTCACTGGGAACCCCCAAATCCCATTCTGCCCACCTGCCCACCCATGTGGCTGGAGAAACTGAGTCTGGAAGCTGCTTGCTATAAAAAGAGCTGCTAACTCATCTCCTTGTTGGGACCATCTCTCCTGGGGATGGCTGGCCAAATCTTGCAGACAGCTGAGGCTTGGGGTAACTCACCAGGGAGATGGCAGAGTTGAAGGATTGAGTGCCTTGAAAGCGGAATCGTTTGCGCAAGGCCTCGAGTACCTGAAGGGAAGGTGAACACCCTCTTGTGTTGATTGCATTTAGGCCTCTGGGTCAGGAGTGGGGAGCTAACTGGGCACTCACCTTCTTGTCTGTGAGGCAGCCAAACACTAAGATGAAGACACCCTGAGGGAGGGGGTTGGGGAGCAGGTTAGTATGGGGGAGGCTCATTTCTCCCTCCCTCTCCTCATCTTCTGTTCTCAGATCCTTTTTCTGATGGATATTCCAAGTCACCACCTCAGTTTCTGCACCCATAGACACCATTTGGTATTGTGTGTGCACATGTGTCTGTGTGTGCCTGTGTACATGCTAGAGCCCGGGGATCAAACTCAGCTTGTCAGGCTTGGCAGCAAGCACCTTTACCTGCTGAACCATCTTGCTGGCCCTCAAGTGCCTGCCTGCCTGCCTGCTTTCCTTCCTTCCTTCCTTTGATTTTTTGTGTGTTTTTTTGAGACAGGGTTTCTCTGTGTAGCCCTGGCTGTCCTGGAACTCTCTCTGTAGATCAGGCTGGCCTTGGACTCACAGAGATCCACCTGTCTCTACCTCCCAAGTGCTGGGACTAAAGGTATGTGCCACCATTGCCTGGCTTCAAGTGCTTTTCTTAAGACTGGGTTAAGATCAGGTACTGATGATTTCTAGACTCTGACACAATCATAAGAAAAACAAAACTCAGAGAGATTATGTTATTTGCCCAAATTTACCCAGTGAGGCAGTGAAGGAACTGGAATCTATATTCAGTCCCCTTCTAAAATGCTTGAGCCTGATGATTGGCAGCGACTTAAACTATCATATAGTCACCTACCCTGCCACTTACCTGCAGGCTGTTGAGAATGGTGAAAATGTAATGAGGGACCATAGAGTCCTGATCAAATATAACAGCTACTCCCAGTCCCCAGGTGAGGCCAAAGATGGGCGTGAGAATGAGCAGAGCTTTAAGCACCCCCACAAGAGCTTGCCGCTTCTCCACTGGTGGCCCCTCTGACAGTGAAGGCCTTAGGAGCTTCAACACAGCTATGACAAGGACCAGCCCGTTTACACAGACGATGACCAGCACTGGCTCGCTGAAAGTGTGCAGCATGACTCCGTCTCCATTCAGAAAACATTTTCCCTCCCACAGGTACTTCCTTTGAGGCAAGTAGAGGCCCAGGGTGACACCTGCAAACCCCAGGGGGCACAGGTAGCCCAGTATCACCATCAAGGAGAGAACCAAGTACTTGGACAGCTGATGGAAGACAAAAAGCAGCTGGTGGGCCAGCACCAGCGCCTGTGCCAGCATCCAGAAAAAAGTGGCCAGGTAGAAGAAGTGACACAGGAAAGCGGTGGCCAGGCAGAACAGGCTGTGGTACCCTGAGGGGAAGAATGGGGCCCCCAGGAAGCATGTGTCTGCGGCCAGCAAGCAGATCACCATGTTATACAGGGCGGCATGGCGGAAGAAGGAGACTTTGTTCCGAACAACCACTCCCCACACCAGCTTGTAAATAACCAGGCACACCAACAGTGCCAGGATGGAAACCCCAACACCCACCTGACTCAGCAGGTTCAGGATAGGATTTTCTGGGACAGTGTGTTGGGACATGAGGATGGAAAAGGCAGTGAGATGCTGGCAAACACACTGAGTGATGGTGCTGGTGTTGGCTGCATGTACCTGGCACCCTTTATCTGACCAACCACCCTGACCCTGGAAGAGACTGTAGTCCCAGAAGACACAGTACAGGGTTCCATTCATCTCTTCAAAGTCCATGATAAGTTCTGCCTGTGTGAAAGCCTGGCCATCAGCTGTAATAGAGACTACCAGGACCAGCCCAGGAGTGATATATGGGTTGTTCCAAAGCCCTTGTGCATAGCTTGAGGGCAGACAGTGGTCCAGTTTTTGCAGTACTAGACTAGTAATACTGACATTAGTCCCATTATGGACCAGTGGGGCCAGTGAATACCATGGGATCCGTGCCTGCAGGAGGGGCCAGGCAGAGAAGGACATTTGGTAGCCAGGAGGAGAGGTGTGTCTGAGGAGCTGGCTCTGCAGTAATACATTAGATGAGTTGAAGGAGAAAGGGTGCTGCTGTGGGCTCAAGCTGTGGACCAAAGTCTCCACAGCCTTCAGGAAATCTGAGGCCAGCGAGGGCTCCTGGGTCTGGGCCAGAGTCCACAGAGAGCTGAGGTTCACCTCTAGGATCTTGTCTGTGGTCGTCAGGAGATCCTGTAGTGGCCAACAGAAGGAGGCATGTGACTTGCCGGAGTCTACAGGGTCACTAGGACCCAAAGGCACCGCCCCTTCCCTCCACGGCAAGACCCTGGGCTAAAGAAGAGGTTCCAGGAGGACAGGACTGTGGAGGAGACCATCTAGACTGGAGGGATGGGGCACTGTCAGCAGCTGCAGGGGCCTCTAGGGCTCATGGTCTCCAAATCACACCCAGGTCCTCTGCTAAAGCCTCTTCTCCCACTTGCATCCCTTGGGACTTCCCGAGTCCCACAAAGGTTCTGGGAACAGTGGCCAGGGGCAGGGAGCACATTATTCTGAAGTTGACAGACACATGAGGTCCACATGGCCGTCATTGCAGTTTAATGGCTGACAGGAAGGGCGAGTGGCATCATTGCCTCTTGTTATCCATTTTTATTTCTTTTCTTTTCTTTCTTTCTTTTTTTTTTTTTTTTTTTTTTTTTTTTTTTTTTGTTGTTGCTGTTTGAAACAGGGTTTCTCTGGCTATCCTAGAATTCACTCTGTAGATCAAGCTGACCTTGAACTCACAGAGATCTGCCTGTCTCTGCCTGGGATTAAAGGAGTGTGCCCACCACTTGGCTGCCTGGCAATACCAATTGTGTCTGAGTGTTTCTGTGGGATTGGGTTATCACATATGGTGTGTGTGGTTATGTGATGTTCCCATGCTGTGTCCCTAAAGTCCATGTCTCCCTATCTCTTCCCGCCTTCCAGCATCCGGCTTTCTTTACTCTCCATGGCACTGGAGGCTGGTGTTTAAGAACAGAGGAAGCAGGAAACCACATCTGGACTCAAAAGGATCCCTGTTGCGCTGCCCTTGTAATGCTGAAGGGCAGAAGCAATCATCAGGAAAGATCTGTCCTCCCACCCACCCCCACTTGGCTCCCAGTGGCTCTGAGGTCTCACCTTCAGGGCACTGTCTGTGAGCTCTGTTCTTGTCTCTGCTACCACATTGGCCAGCAAGATCACAGTGTGAAGCATTTCTTGTAAGTCAGAGGGTGTGCTGACCACACCCACCTGCCCTCGAAGCTGACTCAGGATGCGTTGTACCTCCTCATTGGGCTTTCCTTGGCCTTCCAGCAGCAGCTGACAGAAAAGACAATGGGAAATACTTACCAGGAAAGGGCCACATCTTCCCTGACTCAGCTCCTTGTCCCTCTGTTTCAGAGTCCTCAGAGGACCAGGAATGATCAGGTGGAAAGAATGCACCCTGATACTAAAGGACAGACACTACTTGATGGGACTGTGGTTTGAGTCAAACACCCACCCCACCCACTCCCATCCCTGGAGGACCCACTCCTCCTTCCCAGGTCTAATAAAGGTCTAGATGAGAGAGGCTGAATAACAGGAAAGCTGGTATCAGGAAAGATTCCTGAATCTGAATTCTGAGGGAAGAAGGAGAGAACAGGAGGGAGAGAGGGAGGGAGACAGGGAGAGAGGGGATGCAGGCAGGTAGGCAGGTAAGTAGGCAGGCATGTAAGCAGGTAGGTGTGTAAACAGGCAGGCAGGCAGGCATGAGGGCAGGCAGGCATGTAGGTGGGCAGGCAGGTGTTGTTTGCTGGGAGGGTCATGGAGGTAGCAGCTTTACCTTAGCTTTAAGACACATGGCTAGAATCTCAGCCTCTGTGCAGCTGTTCTGGACGGGTCCCCAGATGCCATCAGGCCCACAGAGCCTCTTTACCACGCCCCTCTTATTCACGGGACATGGGGCCTGTGCCACAAAGCCAGCCTTGGTGACATTCCAGGCAACTACTGAGAAGTCCTTGGGGCAGGTAGTGTCTGTATCTGAACAAGAATCATTGAGGTCTTGATACCTGACTCAGTGGCTCAAGGCAGAGGAACAACAAAGAAGAGACCCTGTGCTCCAAGGACAAGTCACTTAGAGGTCAGCCAGCTGAACCCAAGGCCCACATACCCTGGATGATGGTGATGGAGACAGGAGCCATGAGAGGAGCCAGGTTCTGACTGTGAAGGGTACACGTATATGTGGTATCGGCTGCTGGGCAGTGTTTAACAGTCAGCACCAGGCACTGGGAGTCTGAGAAGTTATGCAAGGAAGCTGAGGGTAGGAGAAAAGAGACAAGTGAACCATCACTGGCCGAAGCAGGTGAGAGCTAAGCAGGTCCCCAAATGCCATTTCAGAGCGGTCTTTGAAGATGAAGCAGTGAAGGAAAACTGAATGCTATGTCAGCATCCAACTACTGGGTACAGAATTTGGGTTTCACTGAAGTGCCTCTTGAGCCTCTATCCTCAGGGACTTGGTTTCAATATATTTTAAAATATTTGTTCTTGCTAAAAAGATTCACTTTAAAGTTTGAATAATTGTGTATGTGTGTGTATCTATCTATCTACCCTCTATCTTTGTGTGGATATGCGCATGAACAACAGTGCACACAGGGTCCAGAAGAAGGCTTCAGAGCCCCTGGAGCTGGGGTTGCTTGTGGCGAACCACCTGGCATGGGTGATGGAAACTGGTCTTGTGTCCTCTGGAAGAGCAGCAAGTGCTTTTAATTGCTAAGCCATCTCTCTAGCTGTAGTGTCCCCCTTTAAAGATTTGTTTATTCATGTAATTTATGTATATGAGTTCTGTCTTCATGCACACCAGAAGAGAGCATCAGATCTCATTACAGATGGTTGTGAGCCACCATGTAGTTGCTGGGAATTGAACTCAGGACCTCTGGAAAAGCAGTCAAGTGCTCTTAACCATTGAGCCATTTCTCCTGTGCCCCAGCTTCCTCTTTTTTAAAATAGGATATTGTTAAACTAACCTCATGGGGTTTACCACAAGTGAGAGTGTGTGATGGAAGGGTTCTATCAAAGAACAGGGATTGCTTTGCTTTGGTGGGGTGAAAACAATGAACATGGACGCCCAACTCCCATCTAAACTGCAGTCCGAGCTGCCCCGAGGGACCAGTCACAATCATCTTTGACCGTCTCCTACCTTGGCTGCCCTCCCCAGGACTCCAGGTAGCAGTGTAGGCCAAGTTTGTGAGTGGGATGCAGCAGCTCAGCTGGAAGCCAGTGGAGGCAGCACAGGAGATGGACAGCTTGTCTGGAAGTCGAATCACTTCTTTCTCCTCCAAGGGCACCTGCACCACCTGTTTCAGCTTCCACCTGAATCCCTGGGCCTCGAAGATGCTCATGTACGAACCTGCAGAGATAGACCCATTCTACCCGGTGGCTCACCCGGTCTACCTGCAAGCCAGCTCTCCACTGCTTTCTGAGTCACAGCCCAGGCCCTCCAACTTCTCCTTCTCTGCTCAGCACCAGGAGCTTACTCCCAGCCACAAGGTCCCAGGATGGCTCATTTGGAGAACATTCCCTCCCCCAGGAGAAAGACCTGTGGAAGAGGCTCTTGCCCTGTCCATCTTAGCCAGTGCTGGTGAACTCTAAGGTGAGCCCCTTCCCCACAGTGCTACCCCTCCCAGTGCTACCCTGTCAGTGGTTTTCAACCTGTGGGTCATAACCCCTTTGGGAATAACGACCCTTTCACAGGGGTTGCCTAAGACCATCGGAAAACACAGATATTTACATTACGACTTGTAACTGTAGCAAAATTACAGTGATGAAGTAGTACCGAAAACTTTATGGTTGGGGTCATAACATAAGGAATTGTATTGATGCGTTGAAGCATTAGAAAGGTTGAGAACCACTGCCCTAAACAAACACCAGTCTTTTGTCAACTGGAACTGAGTGGTCTCAGTTTTTAGTATTCCCCCATACTCTGAATTTTTAGCAGGAATATTTTTTTTTTCTGAAAAGTAGTAACTATCAGATTAACATTTTTGCACTTGTGTTTGTGTATGTATTGGGGAATATTATTTTCAGATGTGTGACTTTTGTTTATGCTGCATTTGTTTAACTCTGTGAAGCTGTGTTACTGTGCCTGCCTAAAACACCTGGTGGTCTAATAAAGAGCTGAACAGCCAATAGCAAGGCAGGAGCAAGGGTAGGCAAAGGGTATAAACAGAAGAAGAACCCAGGAAAGAACAAGGAGAGAACAAGAGGAGAAGGACATTAGGGCCCCCCAGCCCCCCAGCCCCCCACAGAGTAAGAGTGAAAGTAAGATATAGAGAAGAAAGATAAAAGACAAGAGGGAAAAGGTAAATGAGTTAATTTAACTTAAGAAAATCTGGCTAGCAACAAGCCAAGCTAAGGCTGGGCATTCATAACTAAGAATAAGCTTCTGTGTGTGATTTACCTGGTAGCTGGGTAGCAGGCCCTTCAAAAAGGCCAAAAGCCAAGCAATATGTGAAACTGTGTGTGTGTGTGTGTGTGTGTGTGTGTGTGTGTATGCACTTACATGCACAAACATGTTTGCTGTCTGGGTGGGCATGTTCCACTGGTGGTCAGAGGACAATCTCTGGTGTGGGTACTTCTACCTTGTTTGAGGCAGGGTCTTTTTTGTTGTTTGATATCGTGTCTTCTGGGCTCTTTTTGTTAATATGAGGTTTCATGTAGCCTCAAAGCTACTATGTTCTAAAGGGAAGAACCTTGAGCATCTCTCCTTCCTGCCTTTACTCCCAGGGCACTGAGATTATAGGTACGCACTACTATGCATGACTTATGGGGTGTTGGGAATTGGACCCATGGCCTCATGCCTTCTGGGTAAGCACTTTACCAACCAGAGCTATATCTGCAGTCTAGGCACAGTCATTTTAATATATAAAAGAAAGCCCCCTTCTCTTCATTCGTTCCTATTGTGGAATATTAGTTTAAGATGTGTTATATTCATTTATGCTGTGGAATATTTGTTTAATGATGCAAAGATGTGTTGCATTCTTTTATGATGCATTTTTTAACTCTGTCAAACTGTGTTACTTTGCCTGTCTAAAACACCTGATTGGTTTAATAAATAGCTGAAGGGTCAATAGCTAGGCAGGAGAGAGAAATAGTCAGGGCTGGCAGGCAGAGAGAATAAATAGAAGGTGAAATCTAGGCTCAGGAGAGAGGCGAGGAGGACAACAGGGGTCAGCCACCCAGCCACTCAGCCAGCCACGGGGTAAGAAGGGAAGACAGACAAAGTTAAAAATCCCAGAGGCAAAATGTAGTTAAAGAGAAACAGGATAATTGAAGTTATAAAAACTGGCTAGAAACAAGCCAAGCTAAGGCTGGGCACTCATAAGTAAGAACAGGTCTCTGTGTATTTATTTGGGAGCTGGGTGGTGGGCCCCCAAAGAGTTTTAAAAACAAAACAAAACACTCACTCTCTGCACCATTCCCAACAAAGAAGCAAGTGACATCGTCACTTTTTTGTTTGTGTTTTTACATCTTCATATATAAGAACAACACTGAGTTTGTGAAGCTGAGAAAGGGTCTTAGAACCCCCCAGACTACAGTGCAAACAGCTGGCTCTTGCACAGAATTTTCCCACTATGATGAGCCTCTCTGCCTTTGCTTCCCCAGCAAGTGGAAAGATGGAAAAAGTTTGGACGAGGTGAATGGGGAGAAGAGGAAGAAAGGGGAAGGAGACTCAAGATGGAGATGGGAAGAGAAGCAGAGAAAGAAGTAGATGGTTCATGCCTATAACCTCAGCACTTAGGAGGCTGAGGCATAAGGACTGCTGTGCAATTGAAGCCAGCCTGGGCTACAGAATGGGATTCTGTCTCAAAAACAAACAAACAACCCCCCCCAAAAAAAAACCTACGGGAGAAAAGGGGACAGAAGAGATAATAGAGTGCTACCTGTCCAGTGACGGGATAAGCTGGTGATGCTAAGACCAGCCTGGCCCTGACCAGACATCTGGGACACATTTGTCCCTGGCCGTAGGAAGACGAGTCTGTGGCTCTCTGGGTGCTTCAAATACCATCTCAGGTTGGTAGCCTCCTCTTTCTTCAGGAGAATGAGGTGCAGGGTGTCCCTGGGCATTCGTAGCTGGGAATCCAGGATCAGGTTTGCAGGAACTGCAGGGAAATAAGAGATATTGAAAGGCCTTAGCCAGCAGTTCCTCTTCCTTACCCCCTGAAGCCTGCCTCTCCACACCCCTCCCTTCATAACCTCCTTCTTGCCAATCAAAGGTGTCTGAAGGTAACTGCTACACCTCAGCCTTGTAGGCCCTCCCAACTAGTGGCAAGCCCTCTCTGATGACTTCCATTTTCCAGGGACTTGGGGTTGCTGAATCTGCTTTGGAAACGGTCCTTTCCTTGCCCAGGTGTCTTCAGAGCCACCCACTTTCTTTAGCCTCATTTTTCAAGTCCCAAGCTCAGATCTAGTGACTTGCTGTGACAGCTGGGTTTTTTTGTTTTTGTTTGTTTGTTTTTGTTTCTTTGTTTTATATATCCAGCCAGAGGAGTAGCTGGGCTTGGACTAGCTGCCGGAAACCCAGGTCCAATGAAAACACAACAACAAATGAAAACTGCAGAAAGTATTTTTTTTCTTCACTTGGGGATACTAGTTTCCAAGTTCCCTACCCTCCTTACCAGGTGGCGGAAACTGGCAGTAGCCCGGAGCAGGACCATGGAAACTGCGACACATACAGGAATCAATTTCTGATCTGTGGCCATGGCAGGTAGGATAAAGGGAGCAAAGCGTAGCGTTCCACAGGTAGCCAGAGTGGCAAGTGCAGAACCTAGTCCCATTGTGGGTGACGAGACACTCTGTGACAGAGAGGCAGGCAGGCTGTGGGACCAGCAACTGACCCCTGAGAGGCCTCAGGGCTGGCTGATGTTAATCTTGAAGTCCCAGGAGATCATCCACCCAGCCACCCGGGGGAACTTCCTTTGCAGCCAGGACTCAGAGCAGCAGGTTATGCTGGACAAGGACACCGGTGAAGTTCCCCACACTCTGCCTGCCCCTTGTACCCTCTGCTCAAGTTAGAACAGTGAGATGTGACCTAGAAGGGGAGGAGGCTGTCGGGTAAGGAGACGAGGAAGGAGCTGGGCCAGCCATCAGGGAGAGCTCGAGACATCTGGGACAAGCTGGTTAGAGTTGGAAAGCTGTGTCCTGCTCCCATTGAGCCTCTTTACCATTTAGCTGCTACCTGTTGTAAGACTGAGGGAGGTAAGCATCCTTGGGGGAAGGGATGTGGAGGCTGCAGGGAGAGTGAAGTTCTCAGGGAGCTCCTGTGGCCAGGTCCTGTTTGGTAATTTCAGGCGTACATAGCTGGAGATCAGTGCTGATTCTACAGAAGCTAAGGGGACAGGGGAGGAGAGGCAGTGAGGCCCCTTTTGCCTTAACATGCCCAGCCGGCTGTTTCTGGGGACACAGGCAAATGTCATTTCCCAGAGCCTGCCTAGGTACACACAGGACAGCTCCTGCCCTAGCAGAGGTGCATTCTGTCCATGGCTCCATGTCATTATTGCAAAGGTGCACATGTCTGGCCCTCCCACAGCCTGTCCTCTCTGCCCACCTTGCTGTGCCCCCTCCTGTTTCTTCCTTTCCTCTTTCTTGCCCCCCTCCATAATCCCTCCACTCACCCCCTACTCCCTTGTTCTGGTTCAGTTCCTGCCCAGGTTTCCCTCCAGACAGTTTGGATTCCTGGAAAGAGACAAAAGGAGAGAGATCTGAGGAGAGGCTGGTCCCAAGTTCCGGGGGGCACCACAGGGACAACCTGGCAACTCTGGTGTGACTTGGTCTCTTAGAGGTCTTTTTTAACCTAGAGGTCAGATGTTACTATCTGGAGGGAGAAAAGGCATTCAGAAGGGGACAAAGACATAATTCCAGGGACCCTGACAGGGGCAGCAGTCCATCTGAAACCAGGAACCAGGCACACCCTGGGAGTCAACATGCTTTGCTTAGCTCCTTCCTGAATTTACCTGTCCCTGGGCCTCTAGGCTAATTGAAATGCCTGGGCCCAGTGCACTGGTAGGAAGGAAAGAGGGGCATGCAATATAACCCATTCTTTCTCTTAAATTCTCATGTACATGGGTCTCTAAACCAGATGGCAGCACACACTTGCAATCCTAGCACCCAGGAGCCAGGAAGATTTGCAGCAAGTTCAATGTCAGCCTGGGCTACAGAGTGAACCTTTATCTCAAAAAAACCAACAACCACCACCCCAAAGCATGGCAGCTCATGCTTGTAATCCTAGCCTGTAATCCTAGCTCTTAAAATAATGGAGCAGGAGCATCACTTAAGTTCAAAAGTTCAAGACCAGCCTGGGCAACAAAGCAGAACTATATATAAAATAAAAACAAAGTAAATAAAACTTAATGTAAACGGCTGTAGAGAAGGATGGGGTATAAGACTCAGAGAAAGCTACAGATCACAACAGGTTTGGAGATGTAGGTAAGTGAATAATGAACGATATTGTGACCCCCCTGGGAGAAAACATAAAATACAAGCCTGGGCTCTACCGCTTCTTCCCAGACTCTGTCCCGTCCTCTATGCCAATGAGTTTCCAACCTGTGAAGGTTTTCTTTTCATTTTAAATTGCCAGCATGGCCAGACCTTTATCCACAGTGCAGCAGGTGTCACAGGAGTTGGTAGGGATTCAAATAAAGGCACCCTGGGCAGAAAGACTGACTTCTTGGGGGGTCTTGTAAGCTGGTTCCTTCCTCCCACCTGTCCGCATTACACCTTGTGGTCCCTTACAATACCAGGCTTTGACTGTGGTATCTGCAGATCTTCCCAGGCCCTCATCCCGGTACTTACTGACTGGACAAATGTTGACTCCAACTCCAGCAGGGGAAGCATCATGGCCAGGAGTAGCTGGGAGAGAGCTCGAGAGGCCATGGCTTGATACAGCTGTCCCTAAAAGCCTCCAGCTGTCCCATGATGCAAATCCCCTCCCCACCCCAGAGCTGGCACAAGAAGAAGGGCAGGGATGGGCTGAATTTACAGAGCAATTGCCACAGCCTGTGACTCAGTCAAATGTGCTTTCCGGTCACTGGGGCCACCTGGACCCCACATGACTCTGTGAGAGGACTGTGCCAGGATTCTGCTGGGTCTAGACCAAGAACTCGAGGAGGGAACGCAGATGCCAAATCCCAAGAAACAATGGGTCACAGAACCAGGTTCAGGCATAGTCCATGGAGCTAGGAAACTTGGATTGTTTTGGAATTCGTCCAAGAAGCTGGATCATTGATCCAGAAGCCAAGGTTAGAAAGTAAAAGGGAGCAGTGGTGGGCAGTGGTAGAGCACATTTTTAATCCCAGCATTCGGGAGGCAGAGGCAGGCAGACTCCTTTGAGTTCGAAACCAGCTTGTCTACAGAGCAAATTCCAGGACAGGCTCCATAGCTACTAAGAAACCTTGTCTTGAAAAACCAAAGTAATACTAATGATGATAAAGAAAATAAAGAAAAATGGCTTGTTTTAGTGCTTCTCTGGGCATGTCACACTCCTTCTACCTTCATATGTGTACCAATCCAGAAGCCCTCTGAACTCATCAGCTTTGAATTGTGTGTGAATGCTTCATCATATATACATGAGTGATTATTTTTGTTTGAAGGAGGGTTTATCTGTATAGTCCTAGAACTCACTCTGTAGACCACATGTTAGTCTTGAACACAGAGATTGGCCTGCCTCTGCCTCCTGAATGCTGAGACTAAAGGCATGTGCCACGACCTCCTGACCAGGCAGGATTGACTATTACTCACCAAATCCCCAATTCTTCTCTGCTCTCCAAGTTGGAAGGAAAGCAGGGTTGATATTTTCAAGCTTCTGATTACAGAGCTGGTTCCCTTGGTAACCTGCTCGTTATACTCAGGCTACCCAAGAGCTGTACCTGTCATCTCAATAGCATATAAAAGGACATGCACCACTATGGGATGCTATGTGCCAGGAAGCTAGATAAATACCAATAAAATTCTCGCATATGCCTGTGCATATGTATTACATCACAGAGAGCAATTCTTTCTAGGCCAAGGGCATCCCAGAGACAGGGATATAGTTGGCTATGAGGTATTGACTTCAAATGCCTCTTTTTAAAAAAAAAATACACACACACACACACACACACACACACACACACACACACACACACACATACACATCCCCAGGTTTGATTTTTCTAAAGAAAATGTCTTGACTGCCAGGCCACACATTTTAAAGGGCTGTGCCTGTATAAAGAGTTTGGAAATCAGCTTTTTGAATCAGTGTTTGAACTTGATTTTCCTGTAGCTTTTTTGTTGTTGATTCTTTTGCTTGTTTTCTGTTTTTTTTTTTTTTTTTTTTTGTTTTGTTTTTTAGATAGGAGCTCACTCTGTAGCCCTGGCTGACCTTGACTTTGTGATTGTAATCCCCTATACTGGGATTACAGGAATATAGCACCATGTCTGGCTTCTCTCTACCTTCTGAAGGCTCCCCAGGATAAACTGACAAAGATTATTCAGGAGACAAGGAGTGGAAGGGAGGCTTATATGGAGATTCTATGCTTACTTTTTTTGTTTGTTTTGTTTTTCAAGACAGGGTTTCTCTGTGTAACAGCCATGGCTGTCCTAGAACAAATTCTGTAGATCAGGCCGGCCTGGAACTTAGAGATCCACCTGCCTCTGCCTCCCAAGTGCTGGGATTAACAGTGTGTGCCACCATCACCTGGTTATGCTTACATTTCTGAAGAGTTAGCAAACATTTTCCCACAGACACTAAACCATTTTACATTTCTCCCTGAAGTGCATGGATTCCAATTTTTCCTCCATTCTTACCAATAGTAGAGTTGAGGCTGGTTCTCAATCCATCAGAGTGACCTTATCTCGCAGTAAACCATTTTAGCTGCTCCACAGCCAATCAATCAAGCCATGATTTCCATGGTTAGAGAGTACTTGTTGAGACCAGTAGAAGCCTTGGGAAGAAGAGGGGGCCAGCAAAATGGCTCAGCTAATGAAGGTGATTATATAGCAAGCCTGATTACCTGAGTTAAATCCCCTGGCCTACCCAGTGGAAGGAGAGAACTTTGTATGTCGTTGCAGGCACGTGAACACTTGTGATAATAATGTGATAACAATAATGACGGAATAGACATACATACATTTTCCAGAGCCTGGTTTTGTTCTATGCTTATCTGAGTATATAGTCATGTCTGTAGATCTAACACTAGGTGGCGCTCCAAACTCAGGTTTGTACCAATTTTGCTGCAGCCCCAGTACCCCAAAACATAGAAATCTGATGGGTGGGAAGAGTGAACTTCAGGTAAATGGATATTTGTCTGCCACTCTGCAGGCAACCCTTAATAAACTTATTCTTCTCAACACACTAGACTTGCATACATCATTCTTTGGGTTGTTGGCATCACCCCAGTTTGGAGGCAGACATTTCTCCAGGTAATGCACAAAACTTTATTACCAGTCCCTGTCCCTAATTTATTTACCTTGTTAAAGAGATTATATACTTTATTACATTAATTTATTATAGTTTGGGTTTCCACTTAACTGGGAATTTGATTGCTTCTGTCTTCTGCGGTTATAAAAATGGCTTACTGTGCTACTATAGGAAAAACAATGGTTTTTCCCAGTCTCTCAACAATCAGCAATTCTGACATCAGGTGGGCAGGATGTTCTCCGTGTACATCAACAGGCATTCATTTCTGCAACAAGTTCTACAGCAGACATTGGTGAGCAGTGTTCTAAATCCATTCACTTCTGACCCTGTCTGCAGGAAGACACCTTTGGACCCCCAGGGCTCACCTAAGAGGCTGCTGCCCACTTTGGGAGCCAATCTCAGGACCAGTTGTTTTGCTCGTTTTGACAACCTGCTACCCAAGATTCCCATGACTCCTGCCTTGGGTTCAGTTAATTTTCTGGAGATGCTCATACCTCAGAGAAGCACTTGACTTCCCTTTATCCAGGTATTAGCAGTTTGTGTAATGAAGAGACACAGGAGGCAAGAGATGTGGGAAGGAATTCGGAGCTCCCCTCTTCTCTTTGCATCTACCAACTTCAAGACCTCCACATGTTTAGCAATCTACAAGCATCCCAAACCCCACCCTTTGGAATTTTAAAGGAAGTTTTAATATGTAAACATGATTGATGGACTCACTGCCTGCCCTTCCTGGAGGTTGAGGGTTGAAGCTAAAAGCCCTGCCTCTCTACCACATCTTCATCCTGCTAATGATCAGCCCTTCTCCTGATGCTATCTGGGATTCCTCAGCTACCAGTTTCCCATCAGCATATCAGAGAGACATTTCACAATGTCGCAGGGTCCCTTTCACTTTTGCAACAAGTGAGGTTTTTTTTTTTTTTTTTTTTTTTATTCCTCTTGGGTTATTTCCTAATATTATATCATTACAACATGAGTATGAATGAGTATGAGTACTGCTTTAGCACTTGCTGATGCCAGCAACATGTTTTTCTTTGTTCTCTTGTGATTCACCTTATCTCAGTGAATGCTTACTGAGGGCCTCTTGGAAACCAGACACTGTGCAAGGTCCAGGTGTATCCAGATGTGGCTCTCCCACAGATAAGAAGGGTGAATGAGATACTGAAGAAGGAGAACAGCAAGACAAGTCTAGGTGGTGCAGGGTGGGAACTGAGATGAAAATGTTTTCTTGCAGTTCTTGAGAAGCTGAGGTAGGATGGCTGAGTTTGAGGTTAGCTAGGGATAATTAGTGAAACCATGTTGGTTTTACTTTTTGTTATTTCAAGTTTGGTGGCACATACCTTTTAATACCAGCTCTCAGGAGGCAGAGGGAGGTGGATTTCTGAGTTCAAGGCCAGCTTTGTCTACAGAGAATAAAGAGTTCCAGGACAGGTAGAGTTACATAAAGAAACCCTGTCTCAAAAAACAAAGTTTTTTGGAGGTAAATGAACAAGATGGATCCTGAAGTTTGAAGGCCCAGAGTTAACTGGGCATAAATGAATGCATTGTACACACAGAGCTGAGATTAGTGAATAATCCTTTATTCCAGGGAGATTGGGAGGGTGTGTGCGTTGGGAATGTGTTCCTGTATGTGCTCTAGATTTGTGTGCATGTGTGTACTGGGAATGTTCCTGTGTGTGGGAGCGTGTTCTCTGTGTGTGTGTGTTGGAAGACTCCTAAGAGCAGGCATACTTGAAAGCAGCTGAGGAAGGGGGCAGGCGTGGCAGCAGCCAGTGACTGCTAGCTTTAGGGACAAGGAGCCTAGAAGCAGTTTAACTGGGTTACTGGGTGGGTAACTAGACTGGGAAGGCTGAAAAGCGGGTGGGAGGTGCCTTAACAAGAGTTGTTGATCACTTTAGCTTGGTTTTGTTGTCCCTTTTCTGAATGTTTTATAACAATTTAAAAATAATCCGAGCCAGGGTGGGGTAGCAGAGAGGAAAAGGCAGGACAGGTGGCACTTTCCAAACCTGCCAGGGCCACAGAGCAAGAGCCTGTCTCAAAAAAGCCACAAACAACAAGAATAAGTCAGAAGTTTCTTTCCACCCTCATTACACTTCCCCCACCCCCAAATCTTCCTGTGTAGCCGAGACTGGCCTCAAGCTCATGGCAATTCTCCTGTCTCAACCTTGTGGGCACTGGGATTATAGGAACAAACCATTCCTGGTTTTCCAAATCTCTCTCTCTCTCTGGCTTTTTGAGACAGGGTTTCTTTGTAACTTTGGAACCTGTCCTGGAATTAACTCTGTAGACCAGGCTGGCCATGAAGTCACAGAGATTTTCCTGTTTTTGCCTCTCACGTGCTGGGATTAAAAGTGTGAGCCACTACTACCTGGCCCAAATCACTCCTTAATGGAATGCGCTTACTCTCTTGTATTTTAACGTTAGGGATAGTGATGGAATGTTCACAAACCCATTGTCTCATGACTCAGCTATCTCCTCCCCTCAGAGGTAGATCTAGCTAGGCATTTTGGCTCATGGCTGTAATCTCTGTGCTTAGTTTCTAAGAATTCAGGCCAGTTTGGGCTACAGAATGAGACCCTGTCTTAAAAAAAAAAAAAAGGCAAGATCAGGGGCCAGAGAGATGTCTCAGTGGATAAGGGCATCTTCTGCTCTTCCAGAGTACCCAAGTTCAATTCCCAGTACCCACATTTGGCAGCTCCAGGGAGATTTGTCCTCTGCAGACAGACACACACAGACACATAATAAAATTAATGAAAGTAAAGCTTAAAAACTAACAAACCAAGATTACAAAGGAAATGGAAGCTGGGATCTCTTCCTTCTCACCAAGGCTGGTTTTGTGGTCTGTTGTGCCATCAATTTTGCCCAAGGAATGACACAGAAGCAATGTTGTGTAGTCTCTTTTCTTTTAATTAACTCTTTCAGTGCTGAGGAGTCAACCCAGGGCTTTGTACTCACCACAGATGTGCTTGGTGCTGAGCCAAAATGGCCAGCCCTGACATGTTGAACTTCTAAGTGGAAGTTTTCAAAGGACCAGTTTTGTTGAGGTATGACTACCAGATAAAGCTGTGTATGTCTAAGGTGTGTCCTTGTAAAATGATTATGATTTATCAAATAAGACCAGAACTGTTCTACTGACCCATGGGCTTAAAAGTAGGTGCCAAGGAGGAATTTTAGGTTAAGTTTTGAGTGCTTTGTTATCTCCGCTCCCCCCCCCCCCCGGTCTGAGTCTTGCACATGGCCTGGCTTAGCTGGGAGCTATGTAACTTAGGATGGGCTTTAATTTATGGTGACCTCCTGTGGCAGCCTTGTCATGGCAGCAATGAGCCACATGCTCAGCTGCCATTTGCTTGTCCTTTATAGTGAGGTGATGTTTTCATTTTTGATTTGTGTGTGTGCCATGTTTTGTCTTATTGAGACAGTCTCTCTAGTGTTTGTAATCCTTCTGCCTCATCCTACCGACTGTTGGAATTACAGATATGTACTGCTGCACCAGGATTATAGTGCATTTTCTTGTAGTTTTTATCTGATATGGCAATATAAAGGGCTAAGGATCATTAGTGAATTTATAAAAAAAGAATTAAGATTTTATTTTTAAACAAGTGCTCACATTTGTGCTTGTGTGTGTGTCTATGTGTGCACATGAGTGTAGGTACTTGTAGAGGCTAGACGTATCAGATGAACCAGAGCTACAAGAGGTTGTGAACCATCTGAAGTAGGTGCTGGTAGTTGAAGTTTGGTCCTCTGCAAGAGCAGTACATGTTCTTAACCACTGAGCAATCTCTCCAATCCTCATTCATAATTTAAATAGTTATTTTTGTATCCCATATTCTGATTATTCATTAAAATGCTAAAGTTAACATCTGGAGGATCTCTGACTATTAATTTGAAGACTCTGCCAATGATGGCCCCAATTCCAGTCCTTAAAGTGGTTCTCTGTGGAAGAAAGATCTTATGCTTTTGCTGGGAGAGGAGTGAAGGACAAGGATGGAGGGGAGACTCTGTGGTGAAGGATCGAAGTTGCTCTTCACAGGATGCAGTAGTAAACCACAGCTGGGGCTATCTCTCCCCAGTCTTTGGTGCCATCTGTGGCTAGCAATTGGTTACTATTCAAGGATACATGAAGGCATTAGGAAATCCTTACCTTTACACATTGTTTCATAGTCCTGTTCTTATTTTCTAAGTGTAAGGCCAGTCTAAACTTGCATTCTGATTAAGCAAGCTAAATAGCCTTGGCCCCAGCAAGAACATCTCAGAGTTTTACTTTGTAGCTATTTGTGTTGGCCATCTTGTGATTTCAATGACTGCCCTGGTTTTTCCAGGAATCCTAGAGGAAAGTAGTAAAATTTCCTACTCTCAAGCTCCACTTACTTTTGTCTTTACTCTTGCCACTGACTTTCACTCAAACCAAAGGGCCACTGAGCCAACCATCTCAAAGGTTCATGAAGATAAAAACGAACACAGAAGAGTAAACAGTATGATAGTGGCCACATGTGGCTCTACCTGTAGGGCTGATATTAGATGGCATCAGTGCTTGGAATTAGAAATAAAGGAAAAGTCACCCCAGGGCTGATGGATGCATGGCACCATGGCTCCTCATCTGAAAAATATGTGCTTGAACACCACTTGGGTGCAGCAAGAATGAGGAGGGGAGAGGTTTCAATCATGTCTTTGTTCCTAACATGCTGCTCACTTTCAGCCCTTCAAAAAAAGCTGACAACTGAATTGTTCTGTATACAACTTTGAGATCAGTTGTTAATATTCCATTCATTTACTATTGAGTACGTGTGCGGGTGATCACAGGCGTGTGTGTGTGTGTGTGTGTGTGTGTGTGTGTGTGTGTGTGTGAGATCAGGATAACCATGTGAGTTCAGGTCACCAGGCTTGCACCCCCTCTGGGCAGGTGTTAAGACAGTTATAAACTATAAAGAACCACTATTGATGTTAAAATGTCCTTATTAGCCAGGTGATAATGGTGCACACCTTTAATTCCAGCACTCGAGAGGCAGAGGCAGGTGGATCTCTGAATTTGAGGTCAGGCTGGTCTACAGAGCGAGTCTCAGGACAGACTCTAAATCTATACAGAGAAACCCTATCTCCAAACAAAACCAAAACAAAACTTTGAAACAAACAAAAAACACCCTTATTATAAATGCTCCTGGTGCTTAGTTTTCCTGTAAATAAGCTAGAATTTTAGAGGCTTGGGCAGTTTGACCTCCTGACTGTGAGCTATTAGATACTGGTACTCTAGATGCTTCAGGGAAGGACAATTAGCCAAGTGGCCAACTGACTGCCCTCAGACTAGCATTTGAGGAAGCCACATGGCACATGGCTGGCTGTGTACTTTAGCTTTTCCTCCAGAAGGTGGGACCCAGGCACAATGGTTTCAATTTGTGTTGCATTTTTCTGTCATCTCAAGTCTTGGTGAAATATAGATGATCATGCAAGCACCACCCAGGACAAGAAGGGCATCTCCCCTTGTGGTGTGGCAGAGAAACTCTGTGACTGGTGCCAGAAAACAGCATGGTTAGTGTGAGCACAGTCCTCCATTTACATGAAGGTCTACCACATTGATACCAATACCACTCTTCTAGCTGGTCAGCTGACATTGGGAGCTGGCTGGGAGTGGTCATTCTGTGCTACCCCACTGCTGTTCCAACGTGAGCCCCAGGTTCCTCCCACTCTGTCTTTTCTGGCTTGCTTCTGATCTTTCTTTGACACACTCTGGAGAACGCAGCACGGTGGCAGCTGAGGTAGTGGCAATGGAGACAATGGCAGTGGCAATGGCTGCAAGAGGGAGCTGACCAAACAGGACACTTAGGTTAGAACAGCCGGCAACCACTCAGTACTGCCCCAGACTCCTACATGCTGGGCTTGTAAGTGTGCACACAGGTCTAGCTAAGCTTTGAGAGTAGAGAGCTCAAGAAGATGGAAAGCTTAGCTAGACCTGTGTGCACACTTACAAGCCCAGCACGTAGTAGTCTGGGGCAGTACTGAGTTTGAGGTCACATAACAAGAGCCAGGTTAGCCTGAGCTACATGGTGAGACCACACACCACACACACACACACACACACACACACACACACACACACACACACACACACACACAGAGAGAGAGAGAGAGAGAGAGAGAGAGAGAGAGAGAGAGGTGTCAAGTGGTCAAGCTATAAATAGCCATAGAGGACAAACTGCAGGCCCTGGTCACTGGAAAGTTCTAGAGAGCTATCAGAGATTAAAGGCCACAGGTCTCAGATATTGTGAGCCCCTATAGCTATGATGCTTTTTCAGGGCTGGTGAATCTCAATACCTTAAGCCTGAAAACTGTTAAAAAAAAAAAAAATGTACCATTAGCCAGGTGATGGTGGTGCATGCCCAGCACTTGGAAGGCAGAGGCAGGCGGATCTCTGTGAGTTTGAGGCCAGCCTGGTTTACAGAGTTCCAGGACAGGCTCCAAAGCAATACAGAGAAACCCTGTCTCGAAAAACCAAACAACAAAATGTACCATTAATGGGTAGGAACACCAACTTTTTAGATCTGAACCAAAGCTCAACATTTGTCATCATAAGGATAAAGGTCACAGTACCTAAGGTTCCCTGCACAAAAGTAATAATAAAATCACCTGCTGTTGCTTGCAGCCATCTACTATAGCTCATTGCAGCTGAATTTGAAAAGGCACAAGTTTGATCTCTGCTTATGCTTTTCCTCACCTGCCTGGGATTCTAACCTGGGTAAAGGGCCCTCAACCAGGTGATTGCTAACAGTAGCAACCTGGGCCTCTACCTCCCTCTGAATATTGCCTGCCTTTATTCAAATGATTGGTCATAGTACTGGTTAAGTGTCTGGGAAAACAAAACTGGCCCTAACATCATTGGGAAGCCAGTATGAGAACCGTAGTTACGGTCCTCCTCCACCATCATGAAAAGTAAGTACCAGGTGCTAGCCGATGTCAACTCTTGGTGTACCCTCACATACTATGGAATAGGGGTATAAACCACTCAGGGTTTCCTATACATTTTTATGTAGGAGGATTATTGAAAACTAAAAGTAAAGCGGTAAAATACAAGTAGGCAAAATCCTATTATTACAGCCAAGAATTTTTTTTTCTCCCCAAAACAGGGTTGTCCTGGAACTCACTATGTAGACTAGACTTGCCTCAAACTCAGGTATTCACCTACTTCTGTTTCTTGAGTGCTGGCATTAAAGGTGTGTGCCACCAAATCTCATTTTTAAGAAACAATGAAGAACTTAATGTCTGTTTGACTCTTTCCTAGTCTCCTCTTCTGCATGCCTTTGCCTTGATTAGAAGCTGGCTTACAAGGTTTGGCAATGTTACTCAGTGGTAGAGTAATAACAATGTGCGAGGCCCTAGGTTTGATGTCTATCACTGCAAAACAACTAGACATATTATTTTTTTTTCTAACACCTTATCATGGTAACCTGTATGGTCCAGTGGAAAAATTACTCAACTCAATTTGAATAATTTACTACAAATTGAATAATTTGGAGGCAAATATATGAGTTTTCTTTTGTTCTGTTCAATTGGAACAACTCTGGCTTGTTTCAGAGTTGTTAGGGTGAACAAGTGATGCTCAATTGCTCTGAGAATTGATGATGGTGGTGTGTGTTAAGGTACCAGACTGAACCCAGAATCTCTTGCACTTGAGGCTAAGTGCTATAACCCAGCCAAGGACTGTAAAACTTATGAACCATTACTTTTTATTAGTGTATTGTTTTTGTGTGGGTTAATATTAAACCCAGAGCTTCATGCATATGAAACACTCATGGAACACTGAATTATACCTCAGGCCCTAATTTTATTTCACTTATTTAAATTCTAATTTTTTTTATTTTTTTTTAATTTTTAAGAGTTTAAATGAGGAGTTTATTTAGAAAGGGGAGTGAGGGAGAAGGGAAGAGACACAGAGGCACTGGTAACAGAAGAGGAGAGAGGGAAAGAGAGGAGAAGAGGAGGGGGGTAGCTGGTGGCCAACTGAAAGCAGGAGAGCATATATATATATATATATATATATATATATATATATATTTTAAACAAGGTCTCATATTGTAACTCACGCTGGCCTCAAACTTACAGCAATTCTTTCTGTGTTGGTTTTCCAAATGCTGGAATTGCAGGAATGAGCCACAACATGTGGCTTAATTTTTATTTAAAAATGAGAATAAATCTATTACATCTTTTACAAACTTCCATGGAAAGATTTTGTTCATTTTTATGACTTCAATAACTCTTATTGGTGTTATTAATTATATTAGTCCTTTAACTTACTAGCTATTGTCACTTACCTGACACATTCTTCCTTCTGACTAAATAAAACAGAATCTACAAGAATTAGGTTCTTTTCATGTTATGTTACAAAGATAACATTTTTTAAAAGCATGAATTGATATTTTCTAACATTTGTGAGGGTAATATGTGGTTTGAGATGCAGATGTTCGCCCAGTGGGAGGAAGACCCTAGCTAGGTTCAGCCTCCATACTGGTAGAGGGGGGTGGGGGGGAACACAGAAGTAAAGCTCAACGGATGAGGTGGCAGACAAAGGAAGCAAGGCAACAATAAAGCACTCACCTTTGCGGCATACTGGGAAGAGATACAGAGGGGAACAGCCAGGTCAATATAAGACTGTCCCTGGTCACTCTGAGCATAAAAGTCTCCTTGAGTGCGATTCAGAAAAGAGGACACAGGAGAGTGGTTCAATTCCAAAGCAACTTTTCTCTTTCTAGCATTGACGAAGTCTATGGGAAGCTGACCCACTCCTATGATTCATATGCCTCAGGAAGTCCTATCTTATGCTTGCCTGGTTTTAATTTAACCACATTAAGCCACATCATTTCACATGATCTGCGCAATAACTGAAGGGAAGGCATCTTCCTCCAGATGAGCTGGTTTCATCTGCAAAGTTAAATGATTTAGTTCCATTGGATTTCAGAGAGTAAGTTAGCGTTAGTCTAACAAGATGGCTCAGAGGATAAAGATGCTTGCTGCCAAGCCTGACACTCTTAGATTCCCAGGATCCAACCCAGCTGTGGAAAGTTGTCCTCTAACTTCCCCACAATCAATACCCCCAACAAATAAATACATTATTAAAAAAGAAAATAAAATAGAAACTGGGGCAAGGGAAAACTGAATTGTTGAGGTTTCCTCAGATAACATGATGTAGACAAACTTCTATATTGTTTTTGTTTAAGATGCTCTCAGGAGTTATAATTGATTCTAAGTCAAAGCAGAGGCAGCAAACTACAACTGCTTCCTTTACAAAATTAAAAGCTGTGGGAATGGAGAGATAGCTCAATAGTTATGAGCACTTACTGCCACACAGAAGACCATGTCCTGAAGCTCACAACTACCTGTAACTCCAGCTCAGGAAGACTGGATGCCTCTGGCCTCCTCAGGCAACTATACTCACTTATTCATACCATACACATAATTGGAGATAACAAAAAAGTTTTTAAAAAATTCAAAGTTTCCTTTTAAAGCATATTTACTAAATTATTTTTGAGGCAGGAGGATCATGAGTGTAAGGTCAACTTTGGGTAAAGTGGTCCACCTGCCTCAGTTTCCCAGCAAGCTGGGACTATAAGTGTACATCATCACACTCTGCTCTGGGGGAAAATATTGAAGGAAGGAAGGAAGGAAGGAAGGAAGGAAGGAAGGAAGGAAGGAAAGAAAGCAAGCAAGCAAGCAAGCCAGGTGGTGGAGGCATACAACTTTAATTCACTCAGAAGTCAACGACAGGAGGATCTCTGAGTCCGAGGCCAGCCTGGTCTACAGAGCAAGTTCCAGGATAGCCAGAGCTATTACACACAGAAACCCTATCTCAAAAAACCAAATAAAGCCACATTGAATTTGCTTCCATATGAAGAAACTAACAAATGGAGTTTATGTACTATTATTAGCTTATACCAAGTCACTTTTAAAAAAAAATTAATTCTTTTTTTGTTTTTTTTTTTTTTTTTTCCAGATAGGGTTTCCCTATAGCTTTGGATCCTGTCCTGGAACTCGCTCTGTAGACCAGGTTGGCCTTGAACTCACAGAGATCCACCTACCTCTGCCTCCTGAGTGCTGGGATTAAAGGCCTGTGCCACTACCACCTGGCTAAAAATTAATTTTTATTTTATGTATATGAGGTGTTCGCCTGTATGCATACACCATGTGCATGCAGTGCCCTTGGAGGCCAGAAGGGGGCATCAGATCTGCTGGAAACGGAGCTACAGATGGTTGAGCCACCATGTGGGCATTAGGAATTGAACTTGGGTCCTCTGGAAGAACAGCCAGTGCTTTAAATATTGAGCCATCTCTCCAGCCCTATCATGTTACTTTTAAATGGTTTTCCACAAGTAATTAAAATGTTAAGTATGGTGTTTGTATTTCTGATGGAATAGTACAAGGCTTATATTAAAACATTTGATGGCAAGATCCTTTTCTTTTTTCTTATTTATATTGACTAGAAGAAATACATGGCAAAGCTTTTATCTTGGTTTAACACATACTTTATATGTATCATCTCATTAAAAATTGTATACTTTAGAATTGGGTGTTGTGGCTCACACCTACAATCCTAACACTTAAGAGACTGAGGTAATAGTTGAGGTTAGTCTGGGCTGTATGAGTTTCAGGCTAGCTGGGACTACAGTATGAGACCCTGACTCAAAAAACGACAACCCCACTCATACGCACCTCCTTGCCTTTGGAAGGGAGCATACAGCCAAAAACTGGGCTCAGCATATTTTAGGTCATAGTAAGTATTTGTTAAGTGAATGACTCTAAGGGACATAAAAGGAGATTTCAAATTAATTGCCCTTATTCCAGGAAGTAGGGAGACTGAGATAGTGATTTTAATAAGTCTGTATTTCTAATCGGGTTGACCATTTCCCACCAAATAAATTGTCTCTGGGGAGGTAATGTAATCTAAATTTCTTTTTTCTGGTACTTAAGTCACACAACTCCTGGGTTTGTGCTAGGGGAAATGGGGAAAATACCTCCCATCTCAATGGGTTGGCAATAATGTATGCAAAGCTCTTGGCAGTTAGAACACTCAACTAAAAAGTAGCAATCGTTATTAAACATTTCCTATGATTAGACACATAGTAACCAGTAGTGACTTGTTCTTTCTACAAAGCACTGGGATCTCTGGCTGTGTAAAAACACCCCTTGCAACACAGTTAAGGCCCCGACAAGACTGAGAAATCAATGGTTTCATGGGCGATCGAGATTTAAGCAATTGGAATTCGCACCGTATTGAACCAGTGTAATATGACGGGGCAGTCCAAGGTTCACAAGCAACACCGATCAGAGGCGGGCAGACTCCGATGGCTTTTCAAGTCCCTTTATTGGACCGCTCCCAGTCTCCCGATCGCCCGGCATCATCAATTCAGGCTCCCGAGGCTCCAGGAACTCGCAGCCCGCCGCGGCAGGCACCTGGCTCCGCCCTTCCTCCCGAATTCGCGCGTACACACTCACCCGGGCCACAAGATTACAAGGGAATCCCACACAGTCACCCTCGAGGGTCCTACACCAGAGACAAGAGCAAAGGCTGCCGGGAAGTTGACCTTTCACCTCTCCTCTTCACCTACTTTGACTCTAGCAAATGAATCGCCGAAGACAGCGAGAGGGCGGGACTTACCGGTGATCAGTCTGTTCCGATTGGATAGAGGCGGCATTAGGGGCGGGCCGTGCGAAGGGCGGTGTCCCTATCCGAGTGGGCGGGATCCGCGGGGGGGCTGCGCTTGCGCGCTGAGTCGGCTACGCGTGCGCGGTGGGCGGAGCGCGCCTTTACCTTCTTTACCAGCCCAGGCTTTCCCAGCCCTGCACAGTGCCGTGGTGCTGCTCGTGTTTCATCTGCCAGTCGCAGAGAGTCGCTGCCACTGCGGAGTGGGCGCTGGGTTTTCGGGTCGTCATGGCTGGATACGAATACGTGAGCCCGGAGCAGCTGGCCGGATTTGACAAGTACAAGGTAGAGCGGGCGGGCGGACGGACGGACGGACGGACGGACGGCCACCCCTCTCCCGCTCGCCCCGGCCGCGCCCTGGCGGCTGAGGGGCCGGCGCGGTCCGTGTCACCTTGTGCCTGCCGCGTGGCGCGCCGGCGGGCGTTGTTGCGGGGATCCTAGTGGAGCTCGCGGTCGGGGAGCGTGGGATCATCCTAGGCCCGCCGCCGGGTCCCCGCACCCCGCGGGAGACTACCTTTTCCTTAGATTAGAGCACCCAGAGAGAGAGAGAGAGAATTCCTTTCTCTCCTTTTCCTTATTACTTGTCACTGCTGTGCCTTTTCGGCCTCTTCTAGAGAGGTACCGTTCCCTCTGTGTCCTTCTATTGGTCTTCGTTTGAATGAACTTCTCATTTGCCTGTCAGTGCTTACAACTTCAGAGATCGGAATGGTCCTGCGAAGGATGCTAAGGGAGGGGAAGTGACTTCTCCAGGCCTTGATGCAGATGCGCTCCACCCTGCCCCTGGAAAGAGTCTTCCACTGTGGCTCGTGGCGCTGCTGTTTGAGACATTGTGCACTAGAAGGAACTATGCAGTGCAAAGAGCGCGCGGGCTTTCGAGTACATAGAAACCCGATGTCAAAGTCAAGTTTCTATTTGGCTTTGGGCGAGTCGTTCAAACCCCACACTGCCTTTCTTTTAGGTGGTTAGCTCAAGTGTGAGTTTCTGTCATGCTTAGCTAGCTGATTGTGAATGGTTGAAAAGACTCTGGCATGTAATGAGCCCTCAGGAAATAATGATGGTTTTTACCCCGATTTAGTACTCCCACCAGGGAACTACTGGCCATCTAGCCATCTTAGCCTGGAATAATGAATGGGCTTTTAGTGTTTCCTCTTTGCTAAGCCTTTCCAGGCCAGTCTGTTACTTTATGAAATTAATGTGCCCGTAGAATAGAATAGAACGTCCAATGATGAGGCATGGCCAAAGCATAGTGCTACACGGCACAATTGGCATCCAGCAAACATTTGTGCAATGAATGAATATCTGGGGGTGGTGGTGGTGGGGACTCTTAATTTTGTTTAACTGAAATGTAAAAAACCCCAAGGGGCTTTATATCCCTCTTTGAAGCAGCGTTGGACCTTACTATTCTGAATTGAGGTGGTGACTTGTCTTAACACTATAACTGGGAAGAAGTTCCAGAGGCTAACTTGGGCCAGGGCCTTGTAACTTGTATTTCAGAAGCCTATTACTATGTGTGGTCAGCGCCCCCCCCCCCCAATTTAATATCTATGCTGCACTCTGTAAAGATTGACGGCTAAAACATTTTTTCCTACCAGAGCCAGACGTTCAGAGCACGGTATATATATATAATAGCAGTAGTATTTATTTAGTGAGTCTTGTTTTCCTTACAGCCTTCTCTAGGTTTATATTTTCTGCTGGACTGGAGTCTTTTAGCAGACATTTCAATGTGGTTTTCTGTGGAGATCCTCTCCTCCCTTATCTGATTCAGTTCCTGTATCTGACAGCATGCTTCCTATCATCCTGGAAAACAAAGGTCAATTTTGCAAGTGCTCTAGCATTCTTTCACAGAAATAGTTTGTTGATGTTGTCATTTTAGTTACAGTGAGTCTTTTGGGGGTGGGGTGGGGGAAACACACCCAAAATCAAATACAAATTTATTGCCTTAGCATTTTTCTAGTAGGAGTTAATAGCATATACCATGTTCATTTTAAAAGAATGAATTAGAGGTGTCCAAAGGAAAGAAAAATCTGTGTGGTCATTTTTGTTGGCACGTGAGTTGAACACAGAGATCTATTTTTTTAATTGCCTTCTCACTGTGTGGTCTTCAGAGAGCACTTGCTTTACAGCTTCTTGGATTAAACCACCCCCAGATGTGCAATCAGCACTCTTAAAAGACCTTCTATAACCCAGCAAAGATATAGAGGAAAAAATGATAACTCCTAGAAGAGCTGGTGGAAAAATTACTTTTGAACCAGTTGAATTTCTTCATTGGCCCTAGAGGAGATCTGAGAGCTGCAAGTGGAAACCTGGCTCTTCACAGAGCAGTTGCTGCCGAGAGGGGGACACACGGAGAGCTAGTTAGGTTTCTGTAGCAAGAAGAGGGTGATTTTCAGTACAGAAGAAAGCCTGGTGTGGACTCGGCTTTATAGACTCTCTTTAATACTCATATCTTCTGGTGGAGTGTCTAACACAGTCCTGTTCAATAGTTAGTTTTTTAATTAGTTGAATGTCTGTCTTCTGTGTTAGGACAGGAACTCTAGTTGGGCGGGGCTGATAGCAGTTATGTTCAACATAATCAATGTCTCCACAGCATCCTGAGCCAAAGAGATGCCCAGTAAAAACTGAAGGAATAGAAATGGAAATTTTAAGTATGTAAAAGTAACTGTGCATGTGACCCCTGGAAGACTTTTGAATTTTCACTTTGAATGTGAAGGTACCAATTTAGAAGTGCTATTGTTCTGCTCCATTGCTTATAGCAACCTCAGACAGTTGTGTTAAAGTATTCTGCCTTCATGGGTTTTATCATCCTTTCCTCTACTCACTGGTTTCTTCCCCCCACCTTTCCTCTTGTTCATACTAGACAGATACTTACTGTTGAGGGACTCTACTTTTATGGGTTAAACTGTTGTAGTGTGCTTAGTCAGACCTGGGGAAGGCACAGTTTTAATTTATAGTGTTGCATCTAGTGTCTCATTGTATCCTTTTGCTTTAGAGGGGGAATGAGCTAAATACCTTGTTTAGTTTCAAGAGTAGAATTTCAGGAATTGGTTCCTGCTGTTGGGGTTTAATTAACGTTACTGATGACAACAACTTGATACAGGGACTGTAGTTATTGTGAATTTATTGCTTTTATAATTAAGAAGTTGTAAAGACAAACTGTATTTGCATTTTGATAGCAAAGTCAGAGAACCAGAATCCAAATTGGCCTTTGGTCTTACTGGACCATACCCTGTCATTTTATTTATTCGGCAAGCATTTATGGAAGATCTGCTCATCAGGCATAGCACTGGGGTTGCAAAATTAGGCTAAGTTGAAATTCCTGACTTCAGAGAGCCCAGTGGGGTGGCGTAGGGATGGGTAAACAAATCTTTATAAACAGTGGATACAGATCATAAGTTCTAGGTGCTGTGGAAGCAGACAGGAGGCAGCACACACTGATAGAGGTGAGAGTGGATGTTAGATCTGAGGAAGACTTCTGAGGTGATGGAAATGAGGCAAGGCCAATCTAGACAGATGAAAACTGAGTAAGAATGCAGATGGGAAAAGGGATCCTCTCAGAAGGGAGCCATGAGATGTGAGATGGGCCCAAGAGGTTTCTCTGAGAACCACAAAATAAGGTGTTTGAGTATAGTGGTGGTGTGGCAGGTGAAACGGGCAAGGAACAGAGTGGGGGTAATTTTGTTCTGTGGGTTAGTGATTGTGGCTCACATTTATTGGCATCAGAATCACTTGGTGTGTGGAGGGGTGGTGATTACCCTCCACCAAGTGATTCTGATGCCAGTGAGTAAATCCAAACCTAGGAGATGTTGGTGGCCTGAGTATTATGGCAGGGGGGACAGAGGTGAGGGAATAAAGATTGTCTGTGTCTCAGTGTGCCTTAAACTCATGATCTCTGCCTTGGTATCCATAATGCTGAGCTGACAGGCCTGTACCACCATGTCCCCCAAGAAAGCAAACACCCTTCTTCCTTTCCCCTGTTTTTCTTCAAGACAGTTTTGATCTGTAGGCCAGCTAACCTCTAACCACTGATCTTCCTGCCTCAGCCTGTGTAGTTCTGGGGCTGCAGGCATAAGCTGCCACACCTAGTAAGGGCGAGGGGATTCTAAAAAGAGGTTACAACTGGAAAGCGCATACTGGACTTATCCAGAAAATACATTTAATTTGGTCCTTTCTTTGTCTTAAAAATTAATCTTTCTCATAAAAGTTCTGATTTCCAGATGCTCTTGAAAAATCAGAATATTGGGCAACACTGTCCTTGAAGTTCCTCTTTTAGTTCAGGCTCACTGCTTAACTTCTTTTTAAAAGGTGTATGGCTTGGTGTGATTGAACACACTTGTAATCCCAGTCCCAGAGAGGCAGAAGCAGGTGGTTTCCTGTGAGTTAGAGGCCAGCCTGGTCTACAGAGTGAGTTCCGGGCCAACCAAGGATACATAGTAAGACCCTGTCTAAGAAAAGGGAAGGGATATATGACTGATTAAAGAGGCACAAGCTTCTGAGATCAAGGGCAGCTTCAGGAACATAGCAAGTTTCAGGCCATCCTGGCCACTGTGAAACATAGTCTCAAACAATAAGAACAAAATGGAAAAACCTCCAAAAATCATAAATAAAGTAGAGTATGTGTTCTCCAGTTTGTTGTTTTCCTGCTGTTCATGTGTCTCATATAGGTTGTCTTTGTTCATTTGACCTTTTCTGTCCCTGATTTAAGAGTGACAGAACATGGTAACTGAGTGAGTAGCTGGGGGATGGTATCCTGGGCAGTGGAGGGGCACATAAAACGTAAGGAGAAGCTGGGGTGACTCAGGATCTGGTAATAGGTGGACTAAGTGGAGGGAGGTAACTGTCATATGAGGCAGGGTTTTGTGAAGCACTTTATTGTAATGCTTTAAAATTAAAAAAAAAATCCTCTATTATTATTTTTGTGTGTAATGGGGTCTCTTGTAGACCAATCTGGTGCCAAAGTCTTATGTAGCTGAAGATGCCCTGGAACACCTGGTTTTTCTCCCTGTCCTTCCCAAGTGTTATGACAGGTCCTATGACTCTATAGTAACCTTTGGAGTAGGGCTTTTTTTTGTGGGGGGGAATGTGTATACATGAAAGTGTAGTTTGTGGATTTGGAATGAAAACAGAACTAATTGTTCTATAGGACATGCCTGTAACTCAGCACTCTGATGCTGAAACAGGATTAGCAAGAGGCCAGCCTAGGCTACATAGCAAGACCTTGTCTCAAAAGAACAAAAGGAAACAAAATATCAGCTATTGTTTGTGAGTTGGTTGTCCTACGTTAGAGACAGTTTCTGTAATTTCAAAGACTAGGATGCTTCCTGAGCCTCAGTAGAAATAGTATGAGAAATTATTGATTTTTTTTTTTTTTGAGTTTTGATTATTGTGACTGCAAACTGCCTGCAGTGTCATCTAACATGTAAATATGGCAAACCTAGATGTCACTGTTATTCAAGAATAACCCAGCATCATTGGTACATTAGTTGCCTTGATGAGAATTATTCCTAGTATTTTCTTAGACATACTCTAGGGATGTTGGTAAAGATAGACAGTTGCCAGGTGTGACAATGTATACATGTAATTCCAGCACTGGGGAGGCCAAGGCTGGAATTTAAAGCCACCCAGGCAACATAGCAAGACCATGTCTCCAAGTTCACTCATGCCTTTTCCTTCCTTCCTCTCTCCCTCCTCCCTTCTTTCCCTTTCAACTGTCTCTTGAAGAATTATAACCTGAAGCTAGAAGGGAGTCTTTCTGAAGGAACAGAAGGTGGTAGATAGGAAGTTCTGCTGGTTCAGGGGAAAGAGTCAATAGGAGAGGGAGAAAGTTACCTGCCTGCAGGTGCTGTGTGAAGGAAATGCCCAAGGCCCTTTCACTTACAATGTAGTGGACTGAGATTTGATACCAGGCCGTTGGATCTCAAGTTTGTTCTTCATGCTATGCTGCCTCTTTTTTTCTTTTTTTTTTTGATTTTTGAGACAGGGTTTCTCAGTATTGCTTTGGAAAGCTGTCCTGGAACTTGCTCTGTAGACCAGGCTGGCCTCGAACTCACAGAGATCCGCCTGCCTCTGCCTCCCAAGTGCTGGGACTAAAGGCGTGTGCCACCAACGCCTGGCACTATGCTGCCTCTTAAATGTAGGAATTAAGTATAAGCTATCCCTGGTTGGTACTGGCTGTGTTTTGTACAAGATATGTAAGGTTGGAGTAATAATCTTCAGTAATATGCTTAATTAGGTATGTGTCTAATGGTTTAGAGATGAGACAATGTACAGTGGAAACCAAAAGTGGCTTAGGTGGGCTCATGTTGCTAGCTGTGCATTTCATTGAGTCTTGTAGCCCCCTTATTTGCAGGGGATGTATTCTAGAACATTCAGCGGATACCTGATCCCTGAGTAACACAGAACTTTGTCATGCAATTTTGCTACAGAGACAAACAAACCTATGGTAGAGTTTAATTTGTAACTTAGGCACAGCAAGAGGCTAATAACAGTAATAGTATATAAAAGTTCCATTAACATGGTTTCTCTTGATCTTTTGTCAAAATACTCTAGCCTTCTTGTGATCACATGACATACAGTGCCTAGTGGTGAGCTGAGTGAGGTGAGTGACATAGCATTGGGTGGTAGGATTTTAGAAAATAAACAGTGTGATCCCACAATACTTGTTCCATAAACCTTGGCCCCTACCGAATGACTAATGGGTGGGAGTGTGTATGGCGTGGATGTGTTGAATAAAGGGACAGTCCACATCCCTACTTGGGCAGTCTTTCTCATATTTCTTTCTGTTCTTAGATACATAATACAATGTTGTGAGTAGTCTGTGCCCCCCCACCCTGCCACCAATCCCACCACTATGCCAGCCCCAAATAACACAGAGACTCTGTATTTGATATAATGCTGTTGGCCAGGTACTTGTTTCTTATTGGCTAGCTCTGTCTTAAGTATTAACCCATTTCTATTAATCTAAGTATTCCCACATGGTCTTACCTGAGAGTGAGGCTGGTGTCTGCTCTCCCCAGTCTCTACATGCTGACTCCTCCCTACTACTTCCTCTTTCCTCCTTGTCTCCTAGTCCCTCCTATCTTCCTTTTCTATTTTCCAACAGTGCTTTATTCATTAACCAATAAGAGAAACACATTTACAGAATGACATCTTCCATCAATACAATAGGCAGAATAAACATTTTTCCTTAAATATGACTCTCCAGTGTAGGAATCTGCAGGGCCCTTATGCATTTATCATATGCTTGATATCCAGATTCCTCAGCAAATATTTCTGTTCCTTACTGAGGTAGACCAGCTGTCATCATAGCTTGCCCATCTCCTGGCTGTAATTCTCTAGGCTGCTCTGACTTGTTAGCAGATATAAATGACAGTGCTCACTGAGATGAGATCTCATTACTGTTTGAGTCATGTTGTCTGTGGGTGTAGTTCTTAGAGCCTCATAGTCACAAAGACACTGTAAGGAACTGTTTCTGTTCAAGGTTCATACCCCCACCCCAATGCACCTGAAGTTTAGAGTTTGTATCATCTCTTGGTTGTGGCAGAGTGTTTTCTTGTACTTAGTAGACTTTTAATGGATACTTAAAGTTTATTAAAACTATGTTTTGCCTTTTGCTTACAATGTGATGTTTGGTGTTACCCCAGGAGGTGTCTTTGTTGGCCATTAAGCTCTTGTTAGTGGCCTTTCCTTCAGTCAGGGATCAAGGCTGCACTTAGTTTCACTTCTAAAGGTTTGTTAACAGGCAGGTCCTGAGTCGGTGTGGTAGCCACACCTTTCATTCCTGTACTACAGAGGCAGAGGCTGGTGGTTCTCTTGAGTTCTATGCCAAACTAGTCTACAGAGGGCCAGGGTAGCTATGAATACACATAGGATTCCTTTCTCAACAAAACAAGTAAACAAATAAATAAAAAGGGCAGATTGCCTGGTCTCACTCTTGGGGAACCAATAATTTGTCCAGTTTGAGACCCACACTTTGAGAACTATGCTGAATCAAAGAAATATCCAATTATATTACAAGAAATGGATGTGAGGAAATCATACTATAATATATATATATATATATACACACACACACACATACACACATACGTATATACATATGTATGTGTGTGTATATATATATGTGTGTATTATGATTGTGTCAAGACAGCATAGTCTGTCTCACACAGCACAGCAGTCAGTTTCACTGGAGTGTTCTAAGATGACTAATCTTACTGGACTCAGGATGTATAACTTAGACCTTTCCATCTATCAGTTGTGCTAATCTGATTTTATAGCCTCTTTATCTGTAAGATGGGGACAGATAGTCCTCACCTTAATTTCCTTTCCTGTTGCTAGGATAAAATACTCTTGACAAATGCAACTTAAAGGACATGCTTTATTTTACCTCACAGTTGATGGCAGGGAAGCCAAGGCAGCAGGGGTTGGAAGAGGCTGCAGAAGAGGGATGGCAGCACAGCTGCTCAGCTGGCGCTCTCCATTCTACAGTCTGGAGTTCCCTGCCCAGGGAATGGCCCTCGGACAAGATGGCTTTTCCCTCCCTAGTTAACATCTGTCAAATGGCAATTAACACTGTCATATATGCTTTGTCATGTTAAATGAGGTGACTGGTAAGATTGTCCTTTGGACACAAAACATAACACAATATGGTACTGTTAATAGGGACCAGTAAGGGCAGCTTCCCATTCTGATGTTAAAACATTGCTGTGGAGGGGGTTGGACCCAGGTTCAGTTCCCAGCACCAACTTGATTGGCTCATGACCACATGTAACTCCAATTCCAAGGGATCCAGTGTCCTCTTCTGCCTCTGCTGGTACCGCACCATGTGGTGTACATACATAATACACCGAAGCACCTGCACCATGTGGTGTACATGCACACATATATGCATGCATGCATAGATACATACACTGAAGTACCTGTTCCATGTGGTATACATGCACACATACATAATACATGCATACACACACAGAAGCAGCTGTACTATGTGTACATACGTACACCAAAGCACCTGCACCATGTGATGTATATGCATGCATACATACATACATACATGCATACACACACTGAAGCACCTGTACTATGTGATGTACATGCATGCATGCATGCATACATGCATGCATGCATGCATACACACACTGAAGCTCCTGTACCTGAAGTGGGTTTGGGACCCAAACTCTTATCCTCTACAAGAGCAGTACTTGCTGTTAACCAGTCCATGGCTTTTCTTTTGAGCTTCATACATGTCATGGACATGGTAGAAACATGTTCTCTTTCAGGTCTGGCTTCTTTGACTTGATATGGTGTTGTGTACGTTGACTGACTGACTACCTTCTCACCTTTTAGGATGCCGTTGGTCTGAGCACTCTGACTACATAATGGGGGTAGGTCAGACTTCATTGGTTTCCTAGAGATGCCATAGGAATTGATATGCAGTAGGTGGCCATAAACAACATAAACTTATTTTCTCAGTTCTAGAGGCTGGAAAACCTTGCAGGGCCACATCATCTCTAAAAATGCAAGGGAATCCCTCTGCCTCAGCTGGTGGTGGATCTGAGTGTTTCTTGCTGTGTGGCAGCATTTCCAGGTTTAGCTCTTGTCCCTGTAGTGCCTCCTCTAGGTGGATTTCACCTAGACTATGAAAGTCTCTTACTGTAGACATAATTGCTTTAGATGACATTACAGGGTTCTGTATTCAAATAAAAATGATGAGATGTAATGCAATAGCCATTCCAAGGGTGTGGCCTAGAAGTTCTGCCTTACTTGGCGGTTTTATGAGACCTAAGTGCCCCTCAACTGAAGAATGAGTAAAGATGTGGTATATTTACACAATGAAATACTACTCAGCAGAAAAAAACAATGGAATCTTGAAATTCGAAGGCAAATGGATGGAACTTGAAGAAACCATCCTGAGTGAGGTAACCCAGTCACAAAAAGAGGAACATGGTATGTACTCACTCATATATGGATTTTAGACGTGGAGCAAAGGATCACCAGCCTACAATTCACACTTCTAGAGAAACTAGGATACAAGGAGGAACCTAAGAGATTCATACAAGGTCCCTCACAGACAGGGAAAGGGACAAGATCTCCTGAGTATACTGGAGGGGGGCGGAGAGGCAGTGTGTGGAGAGGGAGTTAGGAGAAAGAGAAGAGGAGAACATGTGGGACCAGGAAGATTGAGTGGGGACGAATAGACCAGAGCAAAAAAAGAGATACTGTAAAAGAGGGAGCCATTATAGGTTTGAAGAGAAAACAGAGAGAAATGTTCAGAGGATGACCTCAACTAACAATTGAGCAACAGTGGAGAGGCTACCTTAAATGCCCTTCCCTGATAATGAGATTGAAAACTAACTTATATGCCATTCTAGAGCATTCATGTAGTAGCTGTTTTAAACAGAAGCAGACACCCACAGCTAAACACTGAGCCGAACTCCAGGAATCCAGTTGCAGAGAGGGAGGAGTGATAAGAAAAAGGGTCAAGACCAGGCTACAGAAACCCAGAGTTAGCTGACCTGAACAAGTGGGAACTCATGGGCCCCCAGACTGATAGCTGTGAAACCAGCATTGGACCGACTCAGACCCCTGAATGTGGGTCTCAGAAGGCCTAAGGAATCTCAGTGGAACCAGGATGTATCCCTGGTGCAGGAAAGGACTTTGGGAGCACATTCCCCATGGAGGGAAATTCCCTTAACCTAGAGGCGGGATGGAGGGCCTAGGCCCTACTCCAAATGACTTGACAGATTTTGATGATCCTTCCAGGAAGGCATCACCGGCCCTCTGGAGTGGGTGGGGAATGGGACAGGAGTGTGAAGGAGGGAGAGGAACTGGTATTGGTATGTAAAATAAGAAAAAATAACAATAAAAAGAAAATAAAAAAAGAAAGAAAGAAGAACCAGCAGCATGGGTGTAGGTGGGAAGCACCGAGTGTTTAGGGCGTTTGCTGATCTTGCTATAGTATACTTCATCTCACTCACTACTATTGAATGTCAAATTAGAATCCTAGAGGGTAAAATGCCCCTTTTGTGTTTATTTTATATTATTATTAACCTATTCTGGAGTGGAGGTTTAAAGTGTCAGTCTATAAAAAGAGTTTTTTTCACACTAAAATGTCATTCACTTAAAGATTTTTTCTTTTGGACCAGCAGTGGTGGCCCATGCCTTAATCCTAGCACTCAGAAGGCAGAGGCAGTTTTGAGGCCAGTGTGGTCTGCAGAGCTAGTTCCAGGACATCCAGGGCTACACAGAGAAACCCTGTCTCAAAACAAAACCAAAAACCTTTCTTTTGGATCTAATTCAAAATTATGAAGAGTTAATGAACGAGGCTCTTTGAGTAAGTGGAGTTTTGGATGTTGTGCCCAGTAGATATTCATTGTGCCTTAAGTTGTGTCCTTCTCACTTGAACCTCTTCCAGCAGATGGGCCTGAAATGGGTGCTTTTCCAGTTTTTCTGGCCTCCTGGCTCCATCACATGGTCTGGGTACAGTTTGTTAGGTGGAGGCCAGGACACTCCTACTGAATGAGTCATCTGTGCTGTAACGTTCCACATGTCCAGGTCTGGAGGCTTCAGGTGAGCTGTCAGCAGGTGTGTTCTTTCTGTGGAGCATCCCATGTGGTGAAAGCCTCATAGCATAGTTTGCTAAAAGTCACAGTAAGGCTACTTCAGGAGGCCTGTGAGAGTCTGGAGAAGGCCCTGGGCATGTGACTCTGGCCAGAGCAAGCAATCTCTGTCATCTTTTCTTCTTACTGCCTGTGTCAGGTCTTTCATTCCATTTTGGTTGTAATAGGCTAGAGCAGTGGGAGAATGTCACACACAGAACATGGTGAGTAGATATTAGAGTTACTGTGCTAACCATATTTATTCATTTTCAGTTTCTGTTTTGTTCATATTTAGTACTTGAGGCATTGAAAATACTGGCTGACCAGGTGGTGGTGGCATATTCCTTTCATCCCAGCACTCGGGAGTCAGAGGCAGGCAAATCTCCATGAGTTTGAGGACAGTATGTATGTGTCTATGTGTGTGTGTGTGCTTGATGTGGCACGTGTGTATGTGTGGAGGTGGGGGCCAGTTTCTAGGAGCTGGTTCTCCACTTCAGCCCTGTGGTTCTGGGGATGAACTGCAATGCCCTTTCCTGCTGAGCCATCTTGTTGGTGTTTGGGGTTCTTTTGAGACATGGTCTCACTGTGCAGCCCAGGCTGACCTGGGACTCATCCTGCTTCAGTATCAGTAATGGGATTAAAGCTTGCATCTCTCTGTCTGGCTCTTCTGGTTTTATATCTCTTCTTCCCTCTACCTAGTGGAGGACATATTTTTTTTTTTTTGGGGTGGGGGAGAGGGAGAAAGGGAAGGGAGGAAGGAGTTATTAGTATAATTTGTACATATTTACATATATTTATCTGCTAAAATTTCTTTGCAAGTCTCCCCACTCCCCCATTCTTACTAAATATTTCAGTTGTTAATTGGGGTATAATATAACTCAATTACCACACAACCTTTACTTCTGTGTTTGCTCCTTCATTTATACAGTCTGCTTTTTTACTGGGGGGGGTTGTCATTCCTTTGGTGCTCAGTTCCTGTAGTAATAGCTAATTCTTACATTGCACTTACTGTGTCCTATTCTAGGTGTCTTGAATGTATTATTAACTTACCAAATCCTTGTGATAGCCCTCTAAGAGAAGGGCTATCACACATTCAGTTCACAGGTGAATAAGACAGAAAGGTCATTCAGTTGTGTGTATGAGAGGGAACAACTAGACACCTGTAGGTGAAGATGGTTGAAGGGGATTGGGAACGTGCCTGGTGTGTTTAATGTGCACAGCATACATATTTCCCAACCTGTGTAATAACTATAACAGCTTAAAGTGTGTACACATATTCTTTCTTGTAAAAGTGTTCCCTCAGTACCAGTGCTCTGCCACTCAGCTCTATCCCTGGTCCATAGTGTAAATGTCTTTATTGAACCACCACAACATTATAAAGTTGATTGAGAGGGGACGGATGAGTTAGTGATGACCCTGGCCATTTGGACTTGGTGTTTGTGAATGAAGCAACCACATTAGGGTTAGTGCCATGCTTTAGACTGATCTGTTTACTTCCTCTGTGACCCTTCCCTGTTGCCATAAAGTAATACCTGACTGCTTGACAGTTTTGCCCTGTTTATATTGCTACTCTAGTTTTGTTATCCAGAGGGGGATAGAATACAAACAGATGTGTTCTTCATAGTTTGCACTGTTGTTATTATAGTTTTTAGTAATTAAGGGTTAACTCTGAAATGTTTCATTTCTTAACAGTACAGTGCTTTGGATACCAATCCGCTCTCTCTGTATATCATGCATCCATTTTGGAACACTATAGTGAAGGTAAGATTATTAATGGCGTACACTTTTGTTTAAACAAATTTTGAGTATTTTAACTAATTTTAGAGTCTTATTGCTGCCACTCTCAGTTTTTTCTTTGCAGTTCTAGTTATTGACCCTAAGGCCTCATACATGCTGTCACAGTGGTCCACACAGAACTGTATCCTCAGCTTTTTGCTTCTTGAAAAATTTGTTTTTAGAGTTATTATTTTATGTGTATGAGTGCTTTGCCTACATGTATGTCTGTACCATGTACATGCCTAGTGTAATTGGAGGTAAGAAGAGGGCATCAGATGCCCTGGAACTGGAGTTAGAGATGGTTGTGAGCTACCACAGGGGTGCTGGGAATTGAACTCAGGTCCTCTGGAAGAACAAGTGCTCTTAACCACTGAGCCACTCTCCAGCACTTTGTACTTTTAAAATAGGGACTCATTGAGTTGCTTTGAACTTGGAATCCTCCTGCCTCACTGTCCAGAGTAGCTGAGATTACAGGCTGTGCTTGCAGGCCCAGCGAACAGTGTTCTTAGTAAGATGTTACAGAGGTGCCCCCTCTCCCCTTCCCAGTTAACCCTCCCTTTTGGGGTCACTCCCTGTTGGAATATAAATATATATACTACTGTGATTGATCATTTTTATAAAAGGCCTTTGAAACCTCCTAAAATGAACTGTATGCTATCATTATAAAAGTTTGTGTATTAAAGAATCTAAGGGACAGGAAGAAGAAAGAAATGCTCACTTATCAGCTGGAGTTACTGTTTGTATTTTAATATACAGAATACCTACATATGCTCTTTCAAACTGGTAGCTTTTATGACCTAATTTGTATGTTGTGATGTTTATTGAACAGAGCTTTCTTTACTTAACTATTTCTTTACTTAACTATTTTGAAAAAAAAAAAAAAACAAAAAAAAAAACAAAACCACAGGTATTTCCTACTTGGCTGGCTCCCAATCTTATAACCTTTTCTGGATTTCTGCTGGTTGTATTCAATTTCCTACTTCTGACATACTTCGATCCTGACTTTTATGCCTCAGGTAAGAATTTTATTATCTTAATACATAATTTTAAATCTCTTGAGTAGCAAAGAATAAGGTGTGGTTAGTTAATTTCTAAATCTAAGATGCTTATGTTTCTGAAAGTTTTGGGTATTAGAATGTTATATAAGATCTTGGGATTGTGCTGTGCAGTGGTGGTGCACACCTTTGATCCCAGCACTTGGGAGGCAAAGGCAGGCAGATCTCTGTGTCAAGTCCAGCCTGGTCCAGGACAGCCTCCAAAACAACAGAGAAACCCTGTGTCAAAAACTCTGCCTGTCCTGGAACACTTTATTCTCTGTGGACAAAGCTGGCCTTGAACTCAGAGATCCACCTGCCTCTGGACTGGGATAAAATGTACCTACCTGGCTTCTAAAATATTTTTGACATTGGTCTTGAACATAGCTTATTAAAACTGTAAGTGGGGACCTGCTAACTTTTAATATTTTAGTTCTGCATTCAGAATACATTGTAAAGTAACTTCTCATTAAGAAGCAGCAACATTTCTCACTGGCAGCAGGTAGGGTGGTGAGAGCTATTATAGTTAGACTGTTAAAATCTTGGTTGCTCTCCTTTACAGCACCAGGTCATAAGCATGTGCCTGACTGGGTGTGGATCGTCGTGGGCATCCTCAACTTTGTGGCCTACACTCTAGGTAAGAGACTGACCGTGGTGGCTGGTGGGTACACCAGCAAGACTAAGCACTCATTAACATTTTCTTCTATGCTTAACTCATTATCACTAGAATCTGTTAGTGTCTTGTTCAAATTGATCATTTATATTTTTGAATCTATGAGAAGTGATGTTATTTACTGCTAGGGATCCAGAATAAAAGTAGGAATTGGCAGGTGACTGCTTGCAAGTCAAGCCTGGAGAACTGTCTATTTTTGGAAGGAAGGTTTTTGTTGATTTTTGTTGTTGAAGAATTTTTAAGAGTTCTTTAGTAATTTCCTCCATATATATTATATATTTAGAGTGTATCAACCCCGCTTTCTTCAACTTTTTTTGGCGCCCCTTCCACATCTCTTCCAACTTTATGTCCTCTTTTCTTTTTTAACCCACTGAGTCCAGTTAGAGCTTCCATGTGTGTGTGGGTGTAGTTAAAGCCGTCCTTTGGCATGGGCAGTCTACCAAGGACCACACCTCTGAAGAAATGGACTCCCTTGGCACAGCTTTGCTGGACAGAATGTGTGCTTTTCTTTATGTGATGTCTCTGGCTGCCTTCCTGCAATAAAGATCCATTGAGAAGCCACAACCAAGTCTCACAAAGGGTGTGCCTCACAAAGCCTAAGCTATTCATTATTTGACCTTTGCCACAAGGTTTGCCAGCTCTTAGAGTAAGACATTATTTTTGCTTTAAGTTTCACAAGAAATCCTGACATAGATATTAGACTGAGTATTCTTGTTTACTATTGCATCCTAAGTTTCTAGAACATGGCCTGGCACACAGTAGCAGTTCAGTATTTGGTTTTCAAATACATGAAAAATAGCAGACCTGAAGTTCAAGTTATTTAAGTCTTTTCAGATAAAAAATAGTTTGTTCTCACAGACCCAGTGTAATGTGGCATATTCATGCTGGCATAGTGGATGGCAAGAGCTGTAAGAGTAAAGAAACCAGTGAGGTCTCTAAGAGCCAGGAGCTTGGCTAAAGGTTACATATTTGGATAGAGGCTTTATACACTTGTTAGAGGAGGGGGGCAGGTTTTAAACTGCTGCTAGTGGAGTTTGTTGCCAAGGGCTGCCTTGAGGACTAGGGAAAGGTGAGGTGACCTGTGAGGTCTTGCTGCGCACAACATTCATCCGAGCCTTATAAGGCTCCGTGTTCCAGTTAATTTAGGGCCACAGTTTCTGTGAAGACCCTGACTTGACATAAGCAACTTGCTGCATAACTAGTTATGAATTAACATGAGGCAGTTTATAATCTGTTAAGTGTGACTGTAGGAGTGTTACAAAAATTATTTGGCACTGTAGTAGTTTTGTTAGAGTCAAACATGTCTTTCACAATAATGAAATCTCCCCTAAGTCTTCACCATTATGAGGAAGAAATTACATTCTGAAACATACTCAGACCCAACATAGGGAGCTGGAGTGAAGCTGAAAAAATGCACAAAATCTACTTAATATGTATTTGTGGATCTGATAGTTTAACCATATGATTTATACAGAAATTAGAAAATTGTTAAGCCAGTTAATAAGAAAAAGGGTTTTATTTGTTTGTTTGTTTTTGTTTTAGATATTTCAGATACATAGAAGCAGAAAAGAATCCCAACCCTGTGTACTTCACACTCCTGCCCTGGTTGGTCTCCTACTTCCCTCTTTGTAGGGTTACTGCTGCTCTCCTGGTACCCAGGCTGGAAACTTGTGCAGTTGTTTTCTTGGATCTTGCACCTCATCTTTATGTATTCTCTCACTTTTACTTGTTTGGTTTTCTTTGGGTTTCACTTGTGGCTCACCTTGAGATGCTCCTTCCTGTGTCACCTGAGTGGAAGTCTGCACTCCTGCGCCCAGTTTCCGTCTCTCTGTTATTGTTTCACCAGCTTTTCATTCCGGCTATACTCCATCTCTGTCTAGGTAACTCGCTAGGGACTCTGTTTTCAGCATGTCAGTCGCACCGTTTCAGCAAACATGATTTCTTCTCTTGTCTCATGGTTTCTATTATTCTTTCATACATCTTTTAATAGCTCCCTCTAGTCCCAAAAATATTTGAAGCAGCTCAAATCTCTTATTAGACATTTTTGTTTTGCTTTCTTTGTTTTTGGTTTTTCAAGGCAAGATTTCTCTGTGTAGCTTTGGAAGCTGTCCTGGAACTAGTTCTTACAGACCAGGCTGTTTAGAACTCGCAGAGATCCTCCTGCCTCTGCCTCCCAAGTGCTAGGACTAAAGGTGTGCGCCGCCACCACCCGGCTGATTTTGTTTGTTCTTTTAATAAAGAAACAAGTATGAGATTTACTTTTTTTCTTTTTCAATGTATGAGTGTTTTACCTGCATGTATATATGTGCACCATGTGCATATCAAGTATATGAGGAGGCCAGATGAAAGCTTCTAGAACAGAGTTAGGGATGGTCATGAGCTGGATGCTAGACACTGAATCTGGGTCCTCTGCAAGAGCAGCAAATGCTAAACCATTTCTCCATCCCTTCTCTTAGCCTTCACTTACATCAAATGATGCTGCTTGCATTTTCTGAGCATGAGTTGTGCTTTTTGCCATCTCAGGCTTCTGCATGTGCATTGCGGTTTCCATCAACGTACGTTGCTGGTAGCACTTCTCTTCTTGAAATGGCATACTCCTGTATCTCTTACCTGCTGAGATCCAACTCAGTCTTTATGTCCCTGCTCACATTTCACTGTGCTCTAAAGGCCAATCTAGATTATCTGAAGGGAACCTTGCTCTTTTTTAGCCTCTTTTCTGGTGCTCTTTAGTGACTGTCTTCTGTCCCTTTCTCAGTTGTAAACACTCCAAGGGAAAACTCAATTGTAAGGTTTTTACACTTTTATTTATTTATTTTAATTTGTACATATTTGGGGTATTTTGCCTGTGTATATGTCTGTGTACCATGTGTGTACTTGGTGCCTGCAGAGGCCAGAAGAGGCTGTCAGATCCCCTGGAATTAGAATTACAGATGGTTGCGAGTCATCACATGGGTGTTGGGATTCAAACCCAAGTCCTCTGGAGGAGCAACCGGTGCTTCTAACTGCTAAGCTGTCTCTCCTACCCCTTGTTGTCATTTTTATAGCACCAAGAATAGTGAGTGCTTTGTACAAGTTCAGCAGACCCAGTCATAATATTTGCTGACCACCTTACTGCATTCGTACTCTGAAAGCACTTGGAGGGAGGGAAAGCAGAGCCGTGAAGAGAGGCCCTGGTCACAGAGGAGGAAATGAGTATGATGACTAAAGTTCTTTGGGCTCCTGAAGCAACAAGTTTTGAGCTAGATAATTACGATGAGCAACTGTGAGAATGCTGTGGGAACTTGAGAATATATGCCTCGTTTGGAGGAGTTTGGAGTCCAGCTAGAATGCTTTCTTCTTAGATCTAAAATGGCACCATTCAGTGTAATATGATGTGAGCTTTTAGATTCCGCCTTAAGCAATAGTAGGGCTGGAGGAGAGATGGCTCAGTGGTTAAGAGTCCTGTTGATCTTCTGGAAAACTGGCGTCCTGGTCCCTGCACCCATGGCAGGTGGCTCACAGCTGCCTGTAATCCCCGCTCCTGGGGATTCAATGCCCTCCTGGCCTTCATCACCGTTTGCACATCCGTGGCTTGACTGTTTGCACAAACACACACAAGCACACACAGACACATACACACACTAAATGAATGAATGAATGATTACATAATAAATCTTTAAGAAATTACATGTTTATTTTATTTCTGAAATGTTTGAATTGCAGTAATTAAAGATTAGGCTCAAGAGTACTGCCTGGGAGAGGCACTTGAGACTTGTTTTGCTTCATTCTACTAGTTTCCTGAAGTCGACTTTCTCCATGCTGGCCAGATGTTGACCTTCTTTTGTACTATGTGTTTTGTTGCAGATGGAGTAGATGGAAAACAAGCACGTAGAACCAATTCCAGCACCCCTTTAGGGGAGCTGTTTGACCATGGCCTGGATAGTTGGTCATGTGTTTACTTTGTTGTGACTGTGTACTCCATCTTTGGACGAGGACCGACCGGTGTCAGTGTTTTTGTTCTTTATCTCCTGCTTTGGGTAGTTTTGTTTTCTTTCATCCTGTCTCACTGGGAAAAGTATAACACAGGCATTCTTTTCCTGCCCTGGGGCTATGACATTAGCCAGGTGGTAAGTATACATTATGCCCTAGATGGTCTGCATGTTTTAAAGTTTTTACTACCCTTCTTTACTGCTGTTAGGCATTGGCAAGTTAGAACTGATGTGTGGGACTGGAGAGGTGTCTCTCCTTTCTGAGGCTCCAGGTTCAATTCCCAGCACCCATATTGCAGTTTACAATCGTCTGTAACTCTAGTTCTGGGGGACCTGATGCCCTCTTTTGATCTCTGGGCACCAGGCAGTTGTGGTACACATGTAGGCAAATCACACATAAGATTAAAAAAAATAAATAAAAATTTCAAAAAAGCAATTGATGCTTTAGCGTTTTCTTTTCCTGAGAAGACAGCTGAGGGTGGAGATGTAAAAAAGCGCTAGAATGCTTGCCTAGCATGTAAAAGTCCATAGATTCTATCCTTCCCAGCATCATTGGTTTCTTTTTTTGGTAGTGGGGAGGTAGTCCAGACAGGGTTTCTCTGTAGCCCTGGCTGTTCTGGAACTCACTCTGTAGACCAGGTTGACCTCCATCTCACAGAGATCCGCCTGCCTCTGCCTCCCGAGTGTCGGGATTAAAGGTGTGTGCCACTATCACCCAGCACATCATTGATTTCAAACATACAAAAGTAAAACATGACAGTGAACCTTTAACGTGCTTAGTACTTAGCTTTAGCAGTTATCAGCACATGGCCTCTAGTTTCTTGTGTGCTGTCTGTGTTTTCCTCATTCTTTTATAGGAAATGTGGTTAAGTATTTTGTAATGTATCTCTAAATGATAAAAAGCTTTAAAAATATTAGAGTGCCACTGTTGTATTAAAATGTTATAACATCTTAATGTTATCAAATATGATTTAATTTGGCATGTTGACCTATTTTACTTTTGGAGAAAGTGGTGCACATATGACTGAAGTTTTGGCCTTTTGCCTTCCTTGCCGACTTCAGTGAGTAGAGAGCTTTGTCTCGTGGATAGACCTGTGTTAGCTCCGCCTTAGAGTCTCAGCTTCTTGTGCTGCCATTTCTCCATTTGCCATAAGTTGCCAACAGAGATACGGGAAGCTGGGGTGTGTCTGCCGATGGAGGTTGATTAGATTAGGTGGGCACATTGAGTCATCATCCTATGACTTAACTGCCTTTGAAGGGCTCCAAATGGTGACCACTTGCCTGCATTGCCTACATGGCAGCTATTAGATGGCAGTGTTGGAGGGGGGAGTCTCTATATGGCAAGGAGATTTGCCATATAGCAAGTTTAAGCACGTTTGTGGTAATCACTCTGATTAGACTTAATGATGCACAAAGCACTGTTGGCTTCCTGGATTGTTCAGCTGTTGATGCCTCTTTGTTCTGTCTGTGTTTTCCTTCCAGACTATTTCTTTTGTCTACATAGTGACTGCAGTGGTGGGAGTTGAGGCCTGGTATGAACCTTTCCTGTTTAATTTCTTATATAGAGACCTATTCACTGCAATGATTATTGGTAAGGAGCTCCATGTCGAAGCCTGTTTTAACCCTCACTTTGTTATCAAAAGCCAGTGTTTGACCATAGCAAGTGATAACACTCTTTCCTTGTTCTCCATCAAGCAGAGCCCTACAGCCCTACAGGATTTCTACCAGAATGTTAAAGAAACAAGGTTTTTGTTGTTGTTGTTGAGCACCAAGCTTTTCCTAATTGGACAGAAATGCCAAAGTAGATCAGCACATACGCTTTGTAAAGTTGTTACCCGGTTTAGTCTAGCGTTGGAGGACTACATTTAGTGGATACTTCATACCTGTTTCAAGTTGAAAATTGTTAATTTGAAAGAGTAGATGAAATATAGAGATTTATACTCTGCTGACAAAACTAACTCTCTCTTCCTCTTGGACACCTTGCCTCCTGTGTCACTGGAGCTTTTGGTTGTGGTTGCTCCCTAAGACGGTAACCTTCACAGTAAACAGAAGCCATCACACCCCCTCCTGCCTATACCACCCCCCTTTCACAGGTGCTCTTTTCCGCCCATCCCTTCAGCCCCATCCCCCCATTTCTGTTTCTTTGAGGCAGGATTTTATATAACCAAAGCGGCCCTTGAATTCTTCATCCTCTTGCCTCTACCTCCCAAGTGCTAGGATTAGAGATGTGTGTCACCATGTCTGGCTTAAATGTCCATGACAGCACATGGTTAGTGTTTAAAGATACCTCACATAGTACATGTTTCTATATTCTTTAAATTTTACATTTAAATAGTAAACCTCCATGGGACAAGCTGCTTGATTGAGAGATTCGCTAAATGGTATGAGAAGAAAAGTAACTTTTTCAAGGCTTAAAATAACTCAAACAGAACCACTTTATACAGATAAACATCTGCTGGTAAAATAGAGTGGTTCCTGAATGTGGCCCAGACTACAGGAAGGTCTGCGCCTATACAGCAGTCAGCAGTTTCTGAGCCTTATCTAGTTTCTAGCCTTTACCAGGGTTTACCAGCAGGAATAGGTAGGGTTGTGTTTAGATAGAGCAATAGATCCATGACCTGCATTTTATTCTTAGATCTTTAGTATTTTTTTTCTAGGACCCCTAAAAAAATAGCCTAGATTCTTTGCCTTTTACTGCTCTCAAAACCACTAGTGCTGCCTGCACACTACAGATACCTGCCTTGGCTAACTCAAAAGTTAATGTGAGCACATGCTAGGGATCACACAATGTTTAGTTGCCTCTGTTTTAAATAGTGATGAGAGGGTTTAGGTATTGTATGTCAGTTCCGATTTAGTCCATGCTCTTCACCTAAAAGTACTCATAGACATTGAGGATCTTTGTTTAGCCAGCCATTCATTCAGCAGCCAGGTAGGGGAACTAAAGTCAGTTTGTGATAAAAATACCACAGGAATTCAAAATATTGATTCCAAATGGAATCTGATAGTAAAGATGCCACTTTGTGTTGTGACACCATTTTTTGATATATACATTTAAATTTTATAGCCAGGCGGTGGTGGCACATGCCTTTAGTCCCAGCACTTGGGAGGCAGAGACAGGAGAATCTCTGAGTTCAAGACCAGCCTGGTCTACAAAGCTACACAGAGAAACCCTGTCTAGAAAAGCCAAAATAATAAAAATAATAATTATTATATTATTATTTTCTTTTTTATTTTAACTTACAAGCATTGGATTTTCTTTCGAAATTTATTCTTTATAGTTTTAGAAAACATAAGTACAAAGTAAAATCTATAAAGGGGTATACTCAAAGAAGTACAGTTTTTGTTTTTTTTTTTTTTTTTTTGTTTTGTTTTTTTTTTTTGTTTTTTTTTTTTTGTTTTTTTTGAGACAGGGTTTCTCTGTATTGCTTTGTTGCTTTGGAGCCTGTTCTGGGACTAGCTCTGTAGACCAGGCTGGCCTTGAACTCACAGAGTACCACCTGCCTCTGCCTCTTGAGTGCTGAGATTAAAGTTGTGTGCCACCAACTCCCAGCCTTTTTTTCTTTTTCCTTTTTTTGGGAGAAGTATAACTTTTATTCTGCCTATTCTCCCTTCCCCTCAGCCATTCTTAGTCATTCATTCATTATTTATTCACTGTGTGCGTGTGTAGGTCAGAGGGAGCTCTCCTTTACCATGGTAGGACTCTGGTTGCCAGGCTTGGCAACAAGTGTCTTTATCCACCAAACCATCTCTCCAGCCTTATTCTTAGCTTTAATTTACGGTTTAGAAGTGCATGCATCATTTTATCACCTTGTTTGTAGCGTGTGCCCCCCACTTGCTAATATACCCCTGACAGTGTATAGGCTTTTCCCCGCTCTTCCAGCTTGCTGATACTGTATTGTATAGATTGTACCAGAGTGCTTCAGCTAGCATTTGGATTGTCTTCAGGCTTTTACTGTTGCACATGTTATTGTAGTAAATATAGTCTTGTGCATGTGTCTTCTTCATATTTTTTGCCAGGCTAGTGTGAAGAAATACCTAGAAGTAGAATTGTTAGTGAAAGACAAATACATGCAGTTATGTTGAATACTTCCATATTCAGCCCCACAGCATTGCTCATTTTACATGCCCATGAGCTGTTGTGAAAATTCTTGTTTATTTGTAGTTAGTTTCACCATTATAGTATATTGCTGTATTTGTTAACCTATGGGTAAGAAATAATACATTGGTATAGTTTCAATTTGCATTTCTCATGAACTTAGCTAAGCTAATAACCATTTGTATTAGTCTTTCTGTGTGCTTTTAGACGCTAGCCCATTTTCCGCAATAGAATTGTTGAGCACTTCCTTTAGGCCCTTGTGTTTTGTGTACATTAATCTTTGGGGTTGGTTAATTACAGTTCTCCCACTTGTTGTCTTCTCTTTTTAACTTGGTGGAATTTTTTGTTGTGTTTGTTTTTAGTTTTATTTTATGCATATGGATGTTTTGTTTACATATATGTCTTTGTATCCTATGCATGGCTTGTGGCTATGGAGACCAGAAGAGGGCGTTGGCTCCTCTGAATTTAGGATTATAGATGATTGTGATCTACCATGTGGGTGCTGGATTCCCTGCAAGAGTAGGGAACAATTCTCTTAACTGTTGTATCTTTCAGCCCCATGTTGATGGCTTAGCTTTGTATTTTTAAAATTCTATGTGTATGAGTGTTTTGCTTGCATGTATGTCTGGGCACCACAGAGGCCAGAAGATTATATCGACTCTCCTGCAACTGGAGTTGCAAGTGGTTATTAGCCACCATGTAGGGGCTGGGGATTGAACCCGAGTTCTCTGAAAAAGTAGACAGTGTTCCTCACAGCTGAGCCATCTCTCTCCAATCCCTCATCTTGGTGTTTTTTAAGTTCCTATGTGATGTTTTTTTTTTTTTTTTTTTTTTTTTTTTTTGTTGTTGTTGTTGTTGTTTTTTGTTTTTTGTTTTTTTTTTTAAATGAGTTGTCTGTTTTTTTCTGTAGAGATTCCATTTTCTGTATTTTAAAGTCTGGCCTTAAATTACGGCAATATGAAAAGCAGGTTCCATCTCCATTGTAGACTTGAAGTTTTGAGGTTAAGAGATAAGTCTTCAACAGTTAAGTGTTCTTTATAAAATGTAGAATAAATTCTACTTAGAGAAGAAATAAAGGTAGTCTTTTCCTTTGGTAACTTACATAGAACACAGGCTGTCTACATGCTTCCTGTGCTTAGATTTCAAGAGTATAGTTCCTGGGGGCAGATGAATGTTAAGAACGGACAGGATAGGGCTGGAGAGCTGGCTTAGAGGTTAAGAGCACTGGCTGTTCTTCTGGAGGTCCTGAGTTCAATTCCCAGCACCCACATGATGGCTCACAACCATCTGTAATGAGATCTGGTGCCCTCTTCTGGCCTGCAGGTGTACATGCACACAGAACGCTGTATACATAATAAATAAATCTTTAAAAAAAAAAAAAGAACGGACTGGATAAGCTGTGCCATAGGGTCCCAGAATGGATGGACTGTCTCAGAAAGACTATACATTATTTTTAGGTTTAAGAGAAAATAAATATTGTATGAATAAGGTGGGAAGGAGAGAAACTGAAGATTCTAGAAAGATTAAAAATAAACAGGAAACAACAGACACCCCCCCCCCCCACACACACACACACTTTGTAGGAGTTACATTGATTTTCCAGTTTGCTGGGCTTGGGCTCTGTTTTGGTGTCTTTCATGTAATGATCCGTGTAGTTTTCAAGCTCTGCAGTTGGTATTACTATTTTCCTGCTTCAAAAATAAAGAAAATGAGGCACTGACTGAAAGATTGGGTTGCTCAGAGTTTGGTGGTTTGTGACCAATTGACAACAAAACGGAAATTGAAGTCCCTGCTGGTGACTTGAGACTGTACTGACTTCACAAACCAAACCGCCTCTCTTCACCTACAGCTGCTGTGTAGAAGAGTAGTTTTGCTGAGTAATAAACTTGAACCTGAAAACTATTGGCCCTAAAATATTGGACATTTTTCATGGATGCAATTACTGTAAAATAATCACCCTAAAAATTCATAATAATTTAAATATTCTTCTTTTAGGCTGTGCATTATGTGTGACTCTTCCAATGAGTTTATTAAACTTCTTTAGGTAAGTAATTTTTTTTTAAGTTGTGGGGAAAAGGCAACCTTTAACAGTTGTATTATTAGATTTTAAGGAACTGTTTATTGTTTGTTTATTTGTTTGTTTTTCGAGACAGGGTTTCTCTGTGTAGCCCTGGCTGTCCTGGAACTCACAGAGCTCTGTCTGCTTCTGTCTCCCAAGTGCTGGGAATAAAGATGTGCGTCACCAAGCCTGGCTGTTTGCTTTTTAACTGTTTGCTTTTTAATCTGGACATTTTGAAAAGGGTTAAAAATCTCTATGTCAGATCTAGAGTGAGAACTTGATGATTAAGGTCATTTCTGCTCATAGTGTAGTCAGCTCAGTCACACTGTAAATGGTCAGTTATTTTCTCAGGTTTTGGGCTCAGCAGTTTTCAAGTTTGTCATTTTTATGACTGAGTCATAAGGAATGGGTATTTTCTTGTTATATATTGATGTGTTCACATTCTTTTTAGGAAGGATTATAATGAGGTTTATAAGATAACACTCATGAATATGTGAGGCTTAGGATCAAACTCTGTGCTGTTGTTCTCACATAGGAGGTTGTGTAGACTTTCCTGCCTTTGGGGAGTAGTTTCTGAGGTAGCTTAGAGGTGGGCTTTCAGTCCGATAGCTTTGCTGGCTGCCTTGACTTGCCTTGTTTTGTCCAGATATATTTTATTCTTTCATGACTCAGTAATTTTGGTCTGCCTGTTTCCTCTGCTACGTTATTTCATCCTGTTCTTCCTACTTTGGAGCTCAGATCTGTCTTATAGTTTCTTCCTCATGTTATGACAAGCTCTATATAGCCTCTGTTGTAATGATGGCCATTTACAGAAGTGATACAGTTTTAGCCAAATATGGGGCACACTCATAATCCCAGTACTTTGGAAGCTGAGGCCAGCAAGCCTGGTTTTCATATTGAGTATCAGGTCTGCCAAACAGTACATGGTATGACCCTGTCTTTAAATGAAAGAAAGAAAGAAAAAGTAATAGCATTTAAAATTCACAAGCCGCACTGATCATTTGAGTCATTTCCTCCTCTTCCTCCTCTTACAGATGAGGCTTTGATTGGGCCACACATTGTCCAAGGTAGTGTGATCAATAAGCAAACTAAGACTAGAATTTGGAACCCTGTTTAGATGAGCCAGCATGCTGGGTTACTCCTAGTGTATATAGGAACACTAAAATGTGCTGGCCGTTTCTCTTCAGGGTCTTTTGTGTAAAGTGTATCTGCTATAAATCTTATCACTGTTTTTATGTGTATGGGTATTTTGCTTGCATGTATGTGTTTGTACCACATGCATTCCTCTTGCCCAGGGAGACCAGAGGGTTTGATTCCCTGGAGCTGGACTTGTAGATGAACCTCCATGTAGGTGCTGGGAACCAAACCTGGGTCCCTTGGAAAAGCGGTTGAGATTTTTAACCTCTAAGCCTAATGCTGCAGTGCTTTAATGCAGTTCCTTATGTGGTGACCTCCAATCATAAAGCTTTTGTAATTACAAAGCTACTTTGTAATTATAATTTTGCTACTGTTGGGAATTGTAATGCAAATATTTGATATGTGACCTCTGTGAAAGGGTTGCTTAACAGCCCTCCCCCACCAGGGGTTGTGACCCATAGTTTGAGAATCAATAATCTAGGCCCTCTCTCCAGCCCTGTCTTTGCATTTCTGACACAGCTGTTGACCATTGGTTTAAAATTAAGAAATGGGCTAGACATGATAGTATATTACTTTAACCCCAGCACCCTGGAGACAGGCAGGTGGATCTGTATAGTGAGTTCCAGGCCAGCCAGGGCTACATAGTGAGCCTGTCTAGAAATGAAGAAATGAAGGAGGGAGTGTTTGATCTGGAGTCAGAACCTCAGCTGTAACCCTGGCCTTGGTAGCAATTATAAATTTAGAGCATTTCAGCCTAACCTTAGCCTGCTTTAAAGCAGGGTTCACGATGTTGGTTCTCTGTGCCATAGGGTTGTAAAAATACAGTAAGAAAACATGAGAGGAGTCTGGAGATGGCGAGTGTTAGGTGTGTGTCCTGTATGTAATGATGTTCTGTATTGATTTTTCAGAAGTTATAAAAGCAACACCCTGAAGCACAATTCCGTTTATGAAGCTATGGTCCCCTTCTTCTCTCCGTGTTTGCTCTTCACTCTGTCTACAGTGTGGATCCTCCGGTCTCCTTCAGATATTTTAGAAATACACCCTAGAATATTCTACTTCATGGTTGGAACAGCTTTTGCCAATATCACAGTAAGACTTCTTATATTTTAAAAAATAATATAAGCCAGATGTGGTAGCTTATGCCTATAACTCCAGGACAGCATGGGCTGCATGAAACTTATGTCTCACAAAACCAAAATAACAAACAAAAAAGAATTGAAGCAGCTTTGAAAGGTGTTCATTGCTGGTCGGAGGTCTTGCTTCCTGTTCATTACCATGAAGAAGTTGAGTTGTGTCGAGGTTTAGGAGGTCGTTTGGTTATTCACATAATAAAGTTTTAAACTTGGGAGCTACTTTTACCTCAGCTGGTACTACACTGTGAGAAAACACCTTCTGTTTTTGTGTTATTTGTTTGTTTGGTCGGGCTTGTTTTTCGAGACAAGAATTTCTCTGTAGCTTTGGAGCCTGTCCTGGAAAACTAGCTCTGTGGACCAGGCTGGACTCGAACTCACAGAGACCCACCTGCCTCCGCCTCCTGAGTGCTGGGATCAAATGCGTGTGCCACCACTGCCCTGCTAGAAAACACCTTCAGTAACATCCATGTTAGTTCTTTTCTCATCTCTTGGCGGAGTACCTGACAGGCAATGAGAGGAAGGGTTTGTTCGGGCTTGTGCTTTAAGAAAGGGAGTGGTTCGTCATGGCGGGGAGTCATGGTGTCAGGTCACAGTGTTGGTCACACTGCAGCTGCAGAGAGGGGTCTGCACGGCTCATTCCTTTCTTTTTATTCAGTCCAGGGCTCCAGCACACCAACTGTGCTGCCCACACACAGAGTGGGTCTTCCTTCCTCATTTAAACCTCTCTGGAAACTAACTCTCCCCCAGACATGTCCAGAGGTGTGTTTCCAAGATGACTAAATCTAGTCGAGCTGAGAGCAGAGATTAACCAGCAACAGCACGACACCCTTTCCTCATTGTCTTAGCCTCTTCCGATCCGGTCCTAAGATTTGAGGGTGGGATCAGGAGCCGGTTGGGGCCCTGAGCGCCTGAGAACTATTGATAACAGATAGATTCTTGAAAGCTTTAAATGTGGCTGGTTTTGAAAGTGCTTTGCTAATTCATACCCCCTCTTTTCCTCCCTCTTCTTGCTTCTCCCAAGTGTCAGCTGATTGTTTGCCAAATGAGCAGCACGCGGTGCCCGCCTTTGAACTGGTTGCTGCTTCCTCTCTTCTTGGTTGTGGTAGCAGTGAACATAGGCGCAGCAGCCTCCCACCTGGAGAGTCTTCTCCTCTACGCGCTCACAGCATCCTTCACGCTGGCTCACATCCATTATGGAGTACAAGTGGTGAGTAATCCAGAGCAGGGCAGAATGGCTTCCGTCTGCTGCTTAGGAGTCTAGAAGGCACAGCGGGAAACCGCACAAGAGAGTTGCTTAGTGTGACAACTAGACATGTGGGGCAGATGCCTCAATTTCAGGTGACATGTAAGGGAGTCATTTCAGATACTTTTTTCTAATGATTGTAGCACCTACAAATGATTTTAAGTGAGCGATTATGGGTAATTAGTTCTTATTTTAAATCATATAAGTGATTTTCTTATTGAGAAAACACTATGCTTTTCATTATGTGAAACCAGATAATCCCATTAGTTTCTGTTTCTTGCCTCTTTAGTCCTAGGACATTTTTATTGCTTATGAATTTAATTTGGGGAAAACAAGTAACATTGGTTTATAGTATACCCCTGTCTATTCCTAATCTCATGAGAAATGGAGAAGGGCAGTCAGTATCTTAGGGTTTCGATTGCTGTGATAAACACTATAACCAAAGGAACTCAGGAAAGAAAGGGTTTATTTCAGCCTATAATTTCACATCACAGGCAGGAACCTGGAGCAGGAACTGAAGGAGAGGGCCTAGAGGAGCACTGCTTACTGGTTTGCCCTCGGTGGCTTGCTCAGTCTGCTGTCTTCAGCACCAATGACTGCCTATCTGTCCATGGGTGGCACCAGCCACTATAGGCTGCACCCTCCCACATCCATCATTAATCAAGAAAATGAACCACAGGCTTGCCCACCAGCCAATCTGATGGAGGCAGGTTCTCAGATGAGGTTCGTCTTCCTGGATAACTCTGTGTCAAGTTTAAAAAACAAAACAAAGCAACTGGTCGGCACAGGCAGATTAGTTTTAGAGTAGAGGAAGTCATTTGCATTACTTCAGTTTTTATCTCATGAGCCTTTACCTTTATCGTCAAATGATGAAAAAATGTAAAGGAAAATGGTTAGAATTTTTCCAGGTGTGGCAGAACACCGCTGTCATATCATCACTAAGGACAAAGAAGCAGGAAGGTAACTTGAGGCTGACTTGGGCTGCATGTCAAGATCCTGTCTCAAGAAACTACAAACATAAACAAATAAGCAAGTCATTTCAGGATGAATGGAAGGATACAGTGATGCCAGAACCATGTGGCCTTCTCTCCCTCCCACTCTAACTAGTTTTCTATTTATGTTTAAATATTTTAGTTGTTGTTACATAGTATTCCGCCACAGAGATCACCAGTAGTTAATCAGTCTAACTAGTTCTACTCAGTTTATTTTATTACCTAGTGATTTAATGTTTACACTGCTGATCAGAACAAATTGAAAGTCTTTTCTTTGACTTGTGTCACATTGAGATGATTGCTGTAGGGGTGGGCTGGTGTACTTGGTACCCACACTGCAGCACTAGCATCTGCTCCCTGCCTTTGTTTTGGAAGGGTCCCTGCTGAGAGTCGGTTTGATGACCAAAACATTTTTTCTTCTTGATTATTGTTGTGAGAACCCTCATGAACTGTGATGTCAGGGAATTGCTTATGTCTTTACTTGTAAAGTTTATCATATGCTTCTTGCCAATGATCTTGGGCATTGTCTTGCTCTTCATTGATCATAAGAGTGATATAGAATGCTATTGCCAGTGTCTTGAAGTTTCTAAACAAGTTGTCACTGTGTAGTGTGATCCTGGTTGGTCTGGAACAGACCGGCCTGGAACTCACATAACTCTGTCACCTGCCTCTACCTCCTGAGAGCTGGGAGTAAAGGTGAGCCTCCACACCAGGCTAGAAACTGTATACCCACCAGAACACATCCCTTCATGTGTGTAGATTTGTGATGTGTGGGCAGTGCCTGGGGAGGCCAGAGGAGGGAATCTATCTGGTCCTGTGGATCTGTGTGTCTGGAGTTTACCAGCAGTTAGGAGCTGCCCAGTGTGGGTCTGGGAACTGAACTGCAGTCCTTACCACTGTGCCATCTCTCCAACTCCAGTAGCTGAGGATTTAACCGAGTGTCTTACACATGCTGTGTAAGCACTTCATCAGGCACACTGCCGCCTTCACAATCGTTTTATATTATGAAAGTGTACAGATTCTTTGTTAAAATCTGGACAAGAGGGCCTACAAGCCTGACAATGTGAATTTGATCCATGGAACCCACATGAAGGGGAGAACTGACTCCACAGAGCTGTCATCTGACCTCCACTGCATGCTATGGCACACATGTGCCCCCCCCCCCCCCCACACACAAATAAATAAATCTAAAAAGAAAGTGGAGAGCAGGAAAGATGGCTCAGGGGTTAAGAGTACCAGATGACCTGGATTCGATTCCCAGAACCCACATGAAGACTCACAGCCACCTGTAATTCCAGTTCCTCAGGGGACCACATGCTTCTTCCGGACTTCTTGGGCACTGAACACACATGGTGAAAAGACACACATTCAAGCAACACCCATAGACAAAAATAATTAAACTTAAAAATAAGTTGTAATTTTAAGAAATCTGTAAAAAAAACACACTAACAGAAAGAACATCCTTCCTATTTGTCTTTGTGCTCTTTGGTTTTTCGAGACAGGGTTTCTCTGTAGCTTTGGAGCCTGTCCTGGAACTAGCTCTGTAGACCAGGCTGGCCTCAAACTCACAGAGATCCATCTGCCTGTCTCTACCTCCCGAGTGCTGGGATCAAAGGTATGCACCACCACAGCCTGGCTCTTTACTACTTCTAACTAGAAACCACACAAAATATTGATTTATTTATAAATGGAAGCTATCAAAGAATTATCTCCTGCAGGGAATACCCTAGCCAACATGACTTTCAGATTCACAGATCTGATGTTTTCTATTTTATCCAGGTTAGGAAGCATTCATTACCTAGCAGTGTTTTGAAGCTAAATACTAATGTATCGAGGTAATCATTTTCTTTACTAGCTGTTTGTTGTAGGTCAGATAATCTTGTAGTTTCTCAATAGGGTTAAGGATATATTTGTCTGTTCTAGAAGGCTCCAGGAGAGACTAGAATTTGGTTTAACAGAGCCTTTCTTGTTTCTGGCAGTTTACTCTCAGTATATTGCACTGTCTGCAGAGGGTGAATTCTGAGTCTGTTTGCAGAAGAATCAGGTGCGTGTTTGTCATTGTCTATCTTGTATTCTGGTTTTCTGTAGGTGAAGCAGCTGAGCAGCCATTTTCAGATTTATCCATTTTCATTGAGGAAACCAAACTCAGATTGACTAGGAATGGAAGAGAAGAATATCGGCCTGTAATCTTCAGGAAGTACTGTAAATAGATGCTTGTAAATATCTCATACATCACCATCGAACTAAACTGGTCTGCTTGACAGATGTGGGATCGATCGCAGTGTGGCATGTGGACAGCAGGAGTGAGCTTGTGGAACTTCAGACTTTCTAACTCCCAACTTTATTTTTTTATGAAACCGTGAGACATTTGGTTAAACACAGTGTACATTAAACCAGCTAAATGTTTCTAGCTTCATGAGTCCATAATGTTTTGACTCATAGAGTTAAAGATGCTTTACTTCTGTGTTTAAAGTCCCCAGATTGATTCAGGAACGCTAATAACATTCAAATAGCCACAGCATGTCCTAATATTTGGTATGTTATAAAACGTCTTCAGCTATGGAAATAGTTGACAGCCCAAATCTAATGTAGAGAAGCATCAAAAAAAGTCTCTGGCCAGAAATACCAGTGTGCACTTGCCAAACCCTGGTTGCTTTCTTGTGAATTGCGAGAGATTGTCTGGTGTCCTGGCTCTTGCTGTGGCTAAATGCTGATAAATGGTTTAATTTTCTGTTAGAGAGAAGTGTTCTGTTGTTACTTGGTGTAGAATGGGTTGTAATTACAGCTTGCCATTGTGGCACAGTTCATGGTTTAATAGTGGCGTTTCTTCCCGTCAGGAGTGGGTGCTGTGAGCTGTGTTTGGCAGCCTCATTCTTATTTGTGAGGATGCAGATGAAGTCCCTTGTGAGAGGAAGTTTAAGCTGGAGTTAGGAACCTCAGAACGTCATGATGATCACGGTTAGCACCCTGCGCTGCCTGTCCACCTGTCTTTGCTCGATTGCTTTCTCTCTCCTTCTTGGGGTGAGGTGCCATAGTTTTTAATTTCACAAGGGATGAGGCAGAGAGACAGTCTCTCTCCCCTGACTCTCCCACCTCCCCATTTAAAGAAAACTTTTGATATGTATGCCTTACTGAGTATGTACTCCCTTAATATGTCTCAGTAGGTTTTAAGGTTTACTGACAGCACAAAAACTCCCTTTTGCTGTATTGTGATTATCTCAAATCTCCCCTTTTTTTACGAATGTGGATGTTTTCTTTCTTTGAACTTTGCCTTTAGTTTGGTGGTGGTGAAATTTAATTGCTGATTTTATTTTTCATTGAATGAGGTTTGTGCTTAAATGAAGAGTGTGTCTTAAACCCCTTTTATAACTTTTGGGCAGGTTGCACTTGGATAAGATAGGCACCACTGTGTTGATATGTAATTAAATTTGTAACTGTTATTTACCTATGAATATGACCATCCTTAAATATTGTAGCTCATTCCTTTGTTGGGTTTCTGTCTGCTGCTTTGTAAAAAGTAACCAACTGATACTCCACCTGAATGTTTTTAAATTCTAATCATTGTCATCCAGGCTGTTGAAAATGAGTCCGGGAGCTAACCCACAGCCCTGTGCTCAGTTTTAATTGTTGTAAGGCTATGTATGTTTGGGGACTTTCTCTGACACTAAAATTGAAAGCAAAAATCAATGAGAAATTGATGTAGAAAGTGGATAGTGATTCTGTATTCGTTAACAAATCATGGAGGTCAGAAAACAAGCTGTTTGCACAAGGATGATTGTCCTGTGTACTCCAGCTCTGTAGAGTAAGAGTCAGGAGAGAACTTGGTTATAAGGCTTTTTGGCTAATCATTTTTACTGTTTTCTTGACCTTGTACACAAGAACATTCATTTGTATAAAAGAAAATAACATAACTATGTATAAGAATGAATTTGGATCACAGGCTTTCTTCACCTTGTACAGTATACTGAAGCATCATGTCCTGTAATCTGGGGGATCTTTCCCTGCCAAATGTGTATTTGTTCTCTTTTTGTTGCATCAAGTGGATTTGAAAAATGTTTTGTGCCTTTTGTTCTGTGTTTAACATGTCTATGTGATGGTAAAGAACTCTATTATAGTTTGTTGATACTGTAGAGTGGAAAAGGAGACTGCTAATTGAGAAGCAAACCCAGGCAGCCAGTGTTTCAGGATCCTGTGGACTCACGAGTCCCTCCTAGGTTGCTCGTGTCCTGTGTCTTGATGGTGCATCTTAAAAGACCCATTCGTCGTATCAGCACAGCAATACAGGAGCTCTGTGCATCTCTGTCATGCCCCTTCCTCTATACCTCCCCAGTGTAAATGGTACTGAAAACTTATGTACTCTATTTGGGTGAGTTTACCCCATATCTTTTCCCTGGTGACACAGAGCTGCCTTTTGGGGAGTAGCATCATGCTGTGTCTGTACTTGTGGAATAGAGTGCCTAAGCCAGGTTAGGGGCTTGCATTGTTATACTGCTGGACTCATGTTAGAAGGCTATGGTATGAAAAAGCCCTTTCAGGCTTGTCAGAAAATAATCTCCCTGTGTCTGAGAGGATGTGAGACAGAAAAACATAACAATACTTAGATAGCTGCCGCCGCCTCTGTTCTCTCAATGATATTGATTATCGTATTTCTGCACACTGTTTGAAATTGCCACAATCACTGTCTAAAAAAATAGTAATAGTTCATAGGTTTCAGAGGAGTAGAGTGACTTCAAAGTAAAAATATAACCATTCTTCCTTGGCATTTCAATATCATGACTAGCATACTATTAATTTCAATTTTGAAAAGAAAACATCGAACATGGTTTAGGATATTACAGTACCACTGCTAATACTGCCATTTGTTCTCTCCGGAGGCACTGAGGAGGGAGGTATATATCTGGGTTAGCACATGCTAAGTATTTGCCCAGAGTGTTGCTTGTGACTTGGAGCGAATGTTAAGGGAATATGTTGTAGTCAGAAGGTATATGGACGGCACCTTGCTTCCTGAAGCAGACTTCAATTCCATGTCCTATGAAGAATAAAAAGATATTTTTTTAATTTATTTTAATTTTTTGCTTGTTTTCTTTTTCTAGACAAGGTTTCTCTGTGTAACAGTCCTGGCGAACTCCCTTTGTAGACCAGGCTGGCCTCAAACCCACAAAGATCCGCCTGCCTCTGCCTCCCGAGTGCTGGAACTAAAAGTGTGCGCTACCACCGCCCAGTGAACTTTCTCCTTTTATATTATAGCCTGAAACCTACTTATAGCCACCTCATAATACAGAAACAGCTCACTGACTGCTAAAGGATTGGGAACAACCCCAGAGAGAAGGCAAAACCTGTGGATCACAACATTTGAGTTTGGGTCTCCCAATAAGCCAGAAACAGAGAAATTGTATTAGTTGTGATGATGCCTGTGTTCAGAGTGTCCTTATGTTGACTCACTCCTGGGCTTCACTGTCGGAAGGAAATCTGTGGCGTCAGATCAGAATTTTCTTTGCCCTGTGAAATGTCGTTTTAAGGCAGCTATCTCGAACATCCTGTGGGTGAGTAATCTTATTATAGTTAGCTGTCCCTACTCCAGCCTGTCAGGAGGAGTGTTGACTGGTGTGCTGTATTGAAGCACTTGGATGTACATTTAAGTGACATTCCTAACAGTAAAATGGTATTAAATTAATTACCATGAAACTTGAATGTGTGAGGCTCTGGGAATTTTTTAAAGCTAGTATAGATTTCTGCTTTTCTTTGATTATGTAACCCATGTGATTTGTACATTTGGGTTTTTGTTATTGTTGTTGTGTTTTGTTTTTTAATCTTTGACAGTGGTGACTGACATCATAACAGGCAGTGGCTTCAGGGTACATGGTGACTCATGGTGGTCTTAACTTTTCCAGAGAAAGTGCTCATGAGTTTCTTTCTTTCTCAAATAGAGCCATGGGGATTGAGTTTGCTGCCTTGTTTATTTCCAGTGTTTTTACAGTACAAACTAAATGTCACTTACTCTCCAACCTGCATCCTAGTAGTGTACTTTGCTTTTTAAGAGGTAGCATACCAGCTGGTTATTGTCTCTGGCTTTTAAGCAGGGGTATGTCCTTTTTATAGACATATGATGAGCTCACATGTAGGGTAGCAGGAGTTTTGCCATCGGGAGCTCTCTCAGAGGCAGCCTAAACAAGGTTTTGTTGATTCAGTGAGGAAGGTTGGGTTCCCAGGATTTAAAAACCGTCACCTGGCTGATTTTAGATTATTTGTCAAGGGTTTGGTTAGGAAACACCTTTAGGGGGAGCAGAATGGTTGTTTTGGGCTGTTAGGCTGTTCCTGGTGTCTTCTATTCCAGAGACTCCTTCTTAGAAAGCTGGACTATAAGTCAGTTGGGCTGTTTTTATGACAGTTGGATCATGGCCATTGAGAGTCTAAAAATAGAAAGAGAAGCCAGTGTCCACTTCAGCATCTCTGAAACTGAAATCAAAGATCGCATTGACTATCCAGGGAGTGACTAAATACTGTGTGTGTGTGTGTGTGTGTGTGTGTGTGTGTGTGTGTGTGTGTGTGTGTTTCTGTCATGTTGGCTACAAGAGCAGTTTCTTTGGGTACCAATCAAAATAAGCTTTGGATTTGGGTTTTTCATAAACTAATCCCTGATGAATTCTCGATTGTGTTTGATAAGCACTTTTTTAATACCGAGAGAGGAAAACTCATGACCTGGAGTTTGCTTATTTCATACTTGAGGTAACTAAGCAGGTTATGGAAGTGGCCTGTATTAACTTGGCCATGTCACTGATCTATTGGAATTAATGTTACTCATCAACAGGCTAATGTCCCAAGAAAACAGAATTCAGTATTGAACTCCAAATTCTAGTTTAAAAAGAATTTTTTCCCCTTTCTGGGCGAAGTGGAAGACAGTAAAGACCGCTGTGTAAGGGAGTACACTCTTTCCTTCCCCACCCAGCAGTGGATTAAATGGATGGCAGGTGACGGAAAGTAAGTTACTACTTTCTTTTTGAGTAAGTTTCATGTTCTATGCTAAGAATGTGTGGCAGGAACTGAGGCTGGGGAGTTTAATTTGGTGCCGTTCCCTGTAGGCTTTATGTAGTCTTCTGAAGCAAGAATGCAATTCCATCCCTTGCCAGGCACCTAAAAACCAGCATTGGAGTGGGCAGGGTGTATTTGCTGTGAAGAAGGAAGATACCAGACATAAAGATAAAAAGGATTGCTCCCTTTCAAGTATTTTTGATTGTATCTGGCCTGCATAGGACTTGCTGTGTTAATAGCAAATAATGTAGCATTTATTTAATCTGGTTCCATGTGCTGTGTGCATATACACATTTAATGTGTACGCCTATTCTGCCTGCATATATACATTTAATATGTACACCTGTTCTGTGTGTATAACAATACGTTATCTACATGGAGTTTACTCTTAATTACCAGGTGGTGACTAACCCTCATTAGACTGTTGCTTTGTGTGGACTTGGTGTGTCCGTGGTCCTCATCTGAAGCCAATTACCCACCTGGACCCATAAACCCCCCAATAGCACCCCACACACCTTGGTCATCTCAGGCTTGAGGAAGCCCCCTAAGTATATAATTTTCTATGTCTTTTCACCAGGGAACTTGTGAGCCGGAAAGACTGGTTTCAAGAATGCCAGCTGCTATCATCAGAGCTGAGGTTTCTGGGTCTGCTGGGGCCTTTTTGGCTAGGAGGCAGCTTGGGAGCAGTGTGCCTGTAGACTCGGGGAGATACTTGCTTTTGCCAAAGCAGAGCTCTGCAGCTTGCTTAACTTTACTGAAATGTTCCAAGTCTTGTGGTTTGATGTATAGTAGAGTACTCTGAGGCGTTTGAATGTGATTTTTGCATTATTTGTGTTACCGTTCCCTGCTGCTAGTCCAGATAATCAAGACCTGTTCCTTGTCACCGGATTCTAGAAGCCTTGACCTTTCAACTGGATTTACGTTCATGTCTGCTGCTGTGAACTCCAAAAGTAAAGCAGTAGGTTTTGGTTTTCAATTGTTTAATTCTTTTATTGATATTTATTGTAATAAAAATAAATAATTTTTAAATCCTTTTAACTGTTTTCAAGTTGCCTTTTTTATTTGTTATTTATTCATTCATGCATTCATTTACTTATTTATTTATTTATTTTGGTGGGTGCAAAAGGGAAGGCTCTGTAATGGGAAATAGTCTCAGCTGCTTGATCCAGAACCATTGGTCAGTGTAAAACACAATAGTCAAGATACACACACACACACACACACACACACACACACACACACACATCAAATAAGTGGATAAATGAGTCTTACTTAGCCTTCATTGGCCCAAGCTTGTACCATCAAGGGTGTACCCAAGATGACCTTGGATTTCTGATCTTTTCCACTTGCCGTTACTGGGATTGGAAGCTTGTGTGCATTGGGCCTGTTGTGCTGGGGTCCCAACTGGAATACGTTGCTAGCCCTGAAAAGGGGGTTGTTCTCTTTCTGGTTATTGCTTGTTTTGGGTATAAAAAGACCAGCTTGCTTTCAAAGACCATCCTGGGTATGACTTGCTTCCCTACCAGACAGTGACAGCAGCAGCTCTGTTTGATTTGCCCAGGGCAGTGTGGAAGTATCAACATGAACTTGTTTTTTTCTAACCATTTACAATCTTCATTAACTTTTTAAAGATAAGGTCTCATGTAGCCCAGGCTGACCTCAAGTATTGTATAGCTGAAGATGACTTTGAATTTTTGACCTTCTGAATTCTGAGGTTGCAGGCATGTTTCACCATAGTCTGTTTAATTCTGCACTGGGGATTGAACCCAAGATTTCATATATGCTAGGCAAGCTCTCCACCAACTGATCTTCCTACCCTCTTGGTTAAGTTTTTAAAACCTTCAGCTCATACATGTTGTCCAAGCTCATACAGCTCCTGGCTTCTCTGCTGCCTCTCTTCCTTTTTTCTTTCTTACAATTTTAAAGATGTACATAGTGGTGGTAGGGATATGCTACTGCCCACATGTGGTTTGTTAAGACAATCTGTGGGATTTGTTTCTCTTCACTATAGGGGTCCCATGGGTAGAACTCAAGCAAGCACCTTACTCCTCCCTAGCCTTCTTCCTGACCCCTTCCTTCATACTTTAAATATAAAACCAAACAAGTTTTAAAAATATATTAAAATTGGATAAAGATTTCCTTCTGGGAATGAAATTGGTAAGAAATTCACACAAATTGGAATATACAAATAAACCCAGAAATTTTTAAAGGGTGTGGTGGGCTTTTCTGACAGGTAAGGTGATTTATAGCATGAGCATACAGATGTAAAATTGTGAGTTGACTTGTGAATTAGGATCAGTGGAAAATTGCCTGAGGTTTAAAGTTACCCTCATATAATGTGAGTGAGCACCAAGCTAGCCAAAGAGCTACACTGCAAAACCCAGCCTGTATCAACAAACAAAACTACAAAACTACCCTTCTCTCTGTGTGGTGGGGTCTGCAGCTGTGGATTCTTCTGATAGTCTGCTGCCCACTGCACAGCCAACTGTCTCACCCAGATTAAGGCACTGAGCCCATGTGCAGGTACATGGGCCTCTGTACCATGATATTCTGTGTATATTTTAAATAAAATTGGGTGATGCTTTCCATGAACCATATCTTCCTCTTTGTATGAAGTAGAGTTGAGAATGGATGCATGCATATATATGTATATTTAAGCTTAGCGGTTGAGAGAAAAAGTAAAGCACTCAGAAAAGTAGGACACCTGAAAGCATGGGTGTGGTGGACTTCTCTGAGAGACTTGCCTGCATCTTTTTTTTTTTTTTTTCTTCAATAGATCTTGAGCGTCATTCTAAAGTCACAAAAATTCTTAAATCTACATCATCCCACAGATGCTTTGGTAGTTTGTTTTTTAATTTAATTCCATTGTTTGCATTGGTGTGAGATTCTCTGGAACTGGAGTTACAGTTTGAGCTGCCATGTGGGTGCTGGGAATTGAATCCAGGTCCTCTAGAAGGGCAGCCAGTGCTCTCAACTGCTGAGATATCTCTCTAGCCCCAATTTTGGCAGTTTTTTTGATGGATCTTGTACCATACCAGTTTTTAAATTGTAAGTAACCAGAATAAGCACACAGATTTATCTGCATTTTTTTCAGTCAACATCTCTATATATATACATATACGTGTGTGTGTGTTGCACGCTTACCATGTAGTAGGTATCATGGTAGATGCTATAGTGTACAATGCTAAATAAAACTGATCAGTTTACCTCCAAGGACCCCTTATTCCCTAGGATAGTTGTTTTAAATAGAATGACCATGGCACTGTGTATATGTTGATAAACCCTGGTAGAACTGTTCAGTAAGGGACCTTCCTGGCGTCATTCATGCATTTGTTTCCCACATCGAATTACAGCCCAGACATTGTGGCTTAAATCTGTAATCCTAGCATTTGGGAGGTTGCCAGCCTGGGCTGCAAGGTGAGATGCTGAGGTAAGGCAACAACAAAACCACCCAAAGCAAACAAATACTTATTACATAATTGAGATTGACTAAGAACAGCTGAGCAGGCAGTGGACTGAGCAAGGAAAGACGAGCCTGTAGCCTTTACTGTGCTTATAGAGTAGATGGGAGTCCCTGGCATGCTGGGAATCACCTGCCAGCAAAAAAATACTTAGGCATTTGCTTGGTTTTGTTTTGAAGGTGTGTGTGTGTGTGTGTGTGTGTGTGTGTGTGTGTGTGGTGTGTAGGGGGGGGAGGATACCAGAGGAAGCCAGAAGGTGTCAGGTCCTGTGGAGCTGGATTACAGGCATTTGGGAGCCACTAGGTGTGTGGGTCCTGGGCACTGAACTCAGATCCTCTGGAAGAACAAGTGCTCTCCATAGCTGAGCAATCTACTGCATCCTGTTTCTTTTTCTTTTCTTTTTTATTTGTTTGTTTGTTTTTTGCTTGTTTGAGATGCCCAAAGCCTCACTCATACTAGGCAAGTACAATATCACTAAACTACTTCCAACTTCCCTTCTAAAACAGCTGTCCCAGATGTGGAAAACAAAGGAGTGAAATCTGAGAGCGGCCCTCAGCCAAACGACAGAAAAATGGACACAGTGCCTTCCCACACAAGCAGCTAGACTGATACCTGTACAATGTGGGGGCCATCCGTCACCTGATACCCTTACTGCTTACACATCATGGAATTTTTTCCTTGTTCTCCACTATGTAGCTGTTGCTGGCCTGAGATTCTCTATGTAGACCAGGCTGGCCTGGAATTTACTGAGATCCTCTGCCTCTGCTGGAATTACAGATATACACCACCACACCAGCTCTTTTTTTTTTTTTTTTTTTTTTTTTTTTTTTTTTTGCCTCCGTCTCCCATGTGTTTATTGGAATTCCATGGTGCCTTTATTCTTGCTTGTCTCTTACGTGACAGCTCATTCCCATTGATTATCTCGTGGTGTCCTGCTCACAGCTACCACTAATTGAACATGTACAAGAACACACAGACACATTGCTTAGAAGCAGGAGCCAGAACCTGACAGAGCCTAGGAGAGTTAAATGCATGCGGTTATAACAAAGGAGAGAACTTTAGTAGAAGGCCCTAAATCATAGAAGCAGCTGCCCCTGTTCTTGCCACTTCTGGACTTGAAGAACATATTTAAAATGCATTAATAGAAAAAAATGGCTCTGCTTGCCTCTTGGCAGGGCTTGGTCACAAAGGGCTTATCTTCTTGGCTTGACCTTTAAGTCAAGTAGACAAGACAGTAAATGCTTTCTTGGCAGTGAAGGATATAGCTTTCAAGGAATTATGCTTTGTCCAAGGTGGCAGGGCAAGCCCAGGACTAGTGGTTGTATTCTAGTAACTTTCTTTAGCTGCCCATGGGCTGCTTGGTCAGAGTGATACTGGTACAGTTTAGCCTAAATAGCTGTAAGGATGGGAATCTCAATTCAGTGGCAGGGCTGTCATCCAACATGTGTAGACCCTGACCCTTCAATCTCCGATGCTATAAAAATAAAACACTTGCTTTTGGGATAGTGTCTTGCAATGTAGCCCAGGCTGGCCTGTTACTTTTTACAGTCTCCCTGCCTCAGCCTCCTAGAGGGCTGAATGTGAACCACCATGTCTGGGTAAAAGGGTTTTTAATTCTTCTTTCTCCTCCTCTTCCTCCTCCTCTTCTTGTAGGGCTTTACAGTTTTTATTTTAATTAATTAATTTAGAGACAGGGCTTCATCTGTAGCCCAAGATGACTTGGAACTGACTATGTAGTCTGAGTGCTGTGATTACAAGGGTGGCTTTTTTTTGGTTGTTTGTTTTGTTTTGTTTTGTCATGTGTGTCCTGTCCCCGAGGCTCCCTCCCACCTACCACTTGCTGGGCTGGGCAAGCCCTTTACCACTGGGCTGCATCACAAGCCCCACTCACTGTTTTAATTCTTTTTTGGTGGTGGTGGTAGAGGGAAGTGTTAAGACAGGGTTTCTCTGTGTAATCCTGGCTGACCTGAAACTCACTCTGTACACCAGGCTGGCCTCAAACTCAGAGATCCACCTACCTCTGCCTCCTGAGTGCTGGGATTAAAGGGGTTCACCACCAACACCCGACAGATGGTTTTATTTTTTGATGAAGACCTTTACACGTATGGCGTGTGCTCGAGTGCCACTGTAGTATGTGAGTATGTGAAGGTCAGAGGCAACTTGTCAGAACTGGTTTTCTTTCCACAGTGTGGATCCAAAGGATTGAACTCAGGTGGTCAGTCTCCTAGGCAAGAGACGTCACCTGCTGAGCCTGCTCTCCTACCCCAGGAACATTACTTTTGTTGGCAAGGGGACATGCTGTGCCTAACGAATAATGTTGTTCAGCTTTGAGAGAGTGGTGGTGTTCTAGGCTCCTTCCCCCAAACCATTCTGCTCCTGGCTGCTGGAGACGCTGCTGCTGATGTTCGTACTTGGGTTCACGCTTCAAAAAACAAGAACAAACAAAATCCGCAGTGGGCTTTACACTCACTCTACACTCTGCTTGAGGAAAGGAAGCCACCATCCTTAGATAGAGCACAATGCTTTTCATGTAGCAGGGGGAGTTTTCATTTTAGAAATATTAATTTAGTCAGTGGATGATGACTTGGTCATTCGAGTCAGAAAGTGATACAGGTCGGTCCCACTTGTTCCAGAAGAGCTGCGCGCGCAGCCTGCTCCAGCTGTAGGTCAGGTGACTGCCTTCCCCTGGCAACGGCTTGTTCCTAGCAACAGGGCTGCGGGTCCAGGTGGAGCTGCCGGTGGGCAGGAGGCCACTGCCATGAATCCGTCAGGAAACCTTGGGGTCATAGAGCAGAATGGCGAAGAACACTTGGTCACCACGATTCACGGGCCCTCGGTGCATTCGGATAACCCGCAGGAGCGCATCCAAGCTCGGCGACTGCGCATTGCTGCCAGACAGGAAGCCCGGAGGCGGTGAGCAGTGATGGAGGGTGGTGGTATGGTGGGGATTCCTGACCACGGGGCGGGACCTGGGGCTGGCTGGGTGGGAGCCCTGCAGTGAGGAGTGGGTGTGCTCAAAGTTTGAGCAGGAAACGTTTTCTTCCAGAATATTCAAGCAGTGAGTTTTGGGACAGCTAGGCGTGTTGGCTCATGCCTTTAATCTCCCAGTACTGGAGAGTCAGAGACAGGCAGATAGATCTCTTTGAGGTCAAGGATAGCTTGGTCTACATAGTAAGGCCCTGTCTCCTGAAAATAAAATAAAATAATAAAAGTAAAATAAACGCTTTCATTTCAATTAGTGGCCACACTCACTGAACCCCTGTTCATGCTTGCTAATCTACTGTAGCAAAGATCAGGACAACTACTTGTTTGTGCTTGCAGGAATTGATAATGATTTTCTAAAATCCATCCAGGTATTTTGAGTGCCAGACCAGTGAGTTAGGAAGTGTGAAGCGGGCCACCAAGTCTTTATTAGCTTAGGCACAGTCGAAGGGACATCCACACTGTGAGAGCTCTTACCCAGACCTAATGTGGCAGCTCTTCAACTTCTAAGTAGTTTATCAGTTTTAGTTTTGGTGAGCAGAAAAATGGCCACTGGCTGAGTGTACAGATCCAGCAGAAGCATAAAATGTTGGTGCCTGCGTGTCTTCATCCTGGTTGGGTGAGGCCATGGTGATGGTTTGCATCTCTAGGTGTCAGTGGCAATTCAAATCTTGTTTTAATAGTCCTAAAACTGTCTGGGTATCCCTCTTTCTTCACCATCCGTCCTTTGGGGAGGGGCTATAGGCATCATTACAGTACATATTTGCCATTTGTTCCTGTTCTTCCTCCTGGAACCCTGCCACCTCCACCTCTTTAGTTAATAGGTCTGTTGTAATTGGTATTGGTTCAGGGACTGGGCATTCTCGGTGTGTCTGTTGCTGCTTTCCTTGGTGGACAGATGACCTGGACTCTTGTCTGACCTTCTGTTTGGCTCCAAATCATGCCAAATTTAACCATCTCCAAAACTGTCTGTAGATCATGCTCTGGCTTTGACAATGATACGGGGGATTTGGTGACTTATGAGACAAAAGTTCCCTCAGGAAGTTTATACTCTAATGAGGGAGGGAGGACAGATTACAGTGGACCAGGGGAATAGGTAGCACCTTGTGAGCTGTGACAAGAACAGTAAGAGAGAAAGGAAGACAACGGACATGGGACGTAACGACAGGCAGCTAGAAACCTGAAGCCGAGAAAGCACCCACTGGGGCATTCAGTGGATTGATAGGGGTGTATGATAATGCCTCAACAAAATAAAGGCTACTTTTTCAGTGGGAAGGGCAGCACTTTCACCTTCAAATTGCTCTGCTCACTGTTTGGGCAGCAGTGTAAAGGGGCCAGCAGCGTAACCAAGGAGACAAGGTAGGAAGGAGGCAGGTATTCTGGTTCTGGGTGACTGGGATCGGCCTGGACTCTGTGGGTGGGTTAGAGAGAAGCAGTTGGAACTGATGGACGCTCCTGATTGGCTGTTTGAGCAGAAGACAGTGAAGCATGGAGGACAGCAGGTGGCGGTGTCTGGAACTAGGGTGATGGTGGCAAGACGCTGGTGGGACAGCGAGGCAGGGCGTTAACGATTGGGTTTGGAACACGTGAAGCAAAGTTGGACACTGTAAGATATTAAAATTGAGACTTCCTTTAGGCATTTGGAAATGGGTCTCAGATTGAGGAGAGAATTGTCTTTTAGTAATCTTTAGTAGCCAAAGAATCAGCCCACAGAAACGGCCCATGTAGATCATAATTCGGAGGTCCTTGTCCCGGTGCTATCAGCTCTCTTTGTTAATGTAAACATAATGTATGCGTAATGTAAACATACTCTAAACATAATGCATTTGTTATACCTTTGGGGTACAGAAGTTGAGAAAGGATCTGACTTGTAAATATATAGACCAGGGTGATCTCTCTTTCTCCCCCCCTTTTTTGAGATGGGGTTTCTCTGTGTAGCCTTGGCTGTTCTGGAACTCACTCTGTAGACCAGGTTGACCTCAATCTCAGAGGACCGCCTGTCTCTGATTTCCAGGGGCTGGGATTAAAGACTTGCACTACTACCTCCCGGTATAGACTAGGGTGATCTTGAACTCTCTGAAAGTTGCCTGTCTCAGCCTCCCAAGTACTGGAGACACTGGGTGCTACCACATCAGGCATATTAGTCATAATATTAAAATTTTTTTCTGCTTTATAGTAATACTATATTTCAAGTCTCTAAGTGATTGGGTATTTGGAGTGAAATAATTCTAAATGGTCTTTATTGTCTCTGAGTTGGGGGAATTTGAATGTTCACATACTTGTATGTATGTGTAACTAAAATCTCTTCTGAGATTCTAGTTTTATTCTCCCTTGCCTCAACAAGGCAGAAAGCAAGATCCAGCTTCTGAAAGTTGTTCTCTGACCCACATGTGTGCCATGGCTTAAGCTTAAGTACACACACACACACACACACACACACACACACACACACACGAATAGATAAATGATATTAAAAAAAAAAGATAGTTGTCAGCCAGGCAGTGGTGACACACGCCTTCAATCCCAGCACTAGGGAGGCAGAGGCAGGTGGATCTCTGTGAGTTTGATGCCAGCCTGATCTACATGAATGAGTTCCAGGATAGTCAGGGATACACAGAAAAACCCTTTGTCGAAAAACAGAAAAAAAAAAAAACAAACGGAAAATAAAAGAAATAGTTGCCATCAATGTGGTGGCACATGTCTACAATCCTAGCACTCAGGAGGCAGAGGCAAGTCGTTATCTCTGAGTTTAGGGCCAGCTTTGTCAAAATAGGGAGTTCCAGGCCAGCTAGGGCTACATAGTGAGACCCTGTGTCAAAACAAAACAAGAAAGAGGCCCGGAGAAACGGCTCAGCAGTCAAGCTCTTCTTTCAGAGGACCTGGGTGATTAACACCCCATGGCAGCTCACAACTGTCTCTAACACCAGTTCCAGGGGATCCACTGCTCTCTTCTGGCTTCTGTGGGCAGTAGGCAGGCACATGGTACACAGACATACCTGCAGGCAAAACACCTTTAACATAAAATAATAATCATAAAGAAACTCTTCAGCATAATGAAGGAAGTAGGCCTACTCCAGCTAAGGTGTAGCTCAGTGATCAATCATGTGCCAATTCCCAGCACAAAGGGAAGAAAGGGAGTGGAGAGGAGAGCAAGGGAAGGGAAAGAAAAGGAGAAAAGGAAGGAACAGAGGAAGAGAGGGAGTGAGGGTCCATGCAAAGTAGAGAAGTGCCTACAAGCTTCCACAGTGCAGATGAGCCTGGGGTTGTGGTACATGCCAGTAACTTCAATACTTAGGAAGCAGAAGCAGATGCATCAAGAGTTCCCAGCCATCCTGAGCTACATAAGGAGAATCTATCACAGAGAAACCAACCAACAAAATAAAACAGGACAGCAGAGTATGACCATGCCTAGCTTCCTATGGATGCTGGAGGCTGGAGGTTTGAACTCAGGTCCTCAGTGTTTCTATTTTCCCAGCCCCTGGTGGATGGTTTTTGTGTTTAGATTTATTTAATTTTACTTTATGTTATATGATGGCTTTGTCTGCATGAATGTGTATGTACCACACGCATGCCTTGTGCCTGAGGAGATCAGCAGAGGGTGTCGAATCCTTAGAACTAGCGTTGTGGCTGATTTCAAGGCAGGTGGGTGCTGAGATCTGAAGCCAGGTCCTCTATGAGAGCTGTTATGCCCAGATCATGGAATCCCCCCCCCTCAAATAAATCCCATATGTAAAGGCAAAGAGCCTTTATTCAAGTTTGAACTTGGACCCTCCGTGTGACCAATGTATTGGCATGATCAGAGAGCCTCGAGCTCAGTTGGGGTGGAGTTTTATCATAGCAGAGGTTGGAATGAGGGATTGTTAAGATTCAGGACCCTGATTGACTGACATTTGTCTAGGGGTGTCTTGGTGAAAGGGGATGGGTGTGTGCTGGGCTAAGGGACATCTGATGATCCTATCTACAATGGTTGGAACATTAGGTATTTTCCCGTTAGGTCTGTTTCTGAGTGGTGCCTGGGTGGTCTCAGTTTATGATCTTTCCTGGAACCAGGTATTGCCTTCATGGATGGGCCAGACAAGAACAAGTGTTCTTAGCCACTGAGCCATCTCTCCAGCCCTGTATTGTGTGCTTTGAACTCACCTCTGTTTCAAGGGCCGATTGACTAGTGTGGTCAGTGGCCACCATATTAGTCAGCTCAGTGCCCAGGATGTCAAAACAGATGAATTAAAGCAGCAAAGGGTTGAAATAGAAACTTGGTGAGAGTTTGTAGCAGTCACTTTCCTTTCTGAACCCCTGATCTTTGTTCCAGGAATTAGCTGTAAGTATTTAGACAGAGTTGGTTATTAATTAAATGACTGATAGCCAATGTAGGATGCTTGAGGTGGGCCTGGGGAATGTAGGTAAATTAGCCTGGCAATGTCCTAGATGAAGGGAACAATTAGTGTTCTTTCCAGAAAGCAAAGGGTGAATTCAAATAAGGAAACTGAGCGGAAGGACTGTTGAGAAGGATTTGGATAAGACTCAGAGCCCAGTGGGGACTCTAAGCTTTCTTATCTCAAAAATGGGCAGCGGTGGACTTTGAACAGAGTGGGTGGAGCTGAGGCCAATGAAGGGATCTCCTTGTTTCCTAATGAATGCTGGAATCCTGACAGCTTCCTTCTTAAAGCCACTCACCCTTATGAAGGCTTGTGCCTTGGGAGTGAGGGAGGCCTTTTGGTAGTAAGCAGCATGGGGGGGGGGGGTGGCAAGCTATTTGCCTGCTGCCTCCTTGGAGAATCCCAAACCCTTGTCTCTTTCCCCTCTCCTCCCTCCAAGGTCACTGTGGGTTCCAGGGTCTTTTGAAGGTCTGGGGAAGAACATTGTAAAAATGGACAATAATGCATAGTACTCCCTCTAAGAGCTGAGCCATCTCTCCAGGCCCTAAGTGTCTGTTTTATGCCATTTGTAAACTTTATGCAGTAACTAGGTTAAAAAAAAAAAAAAAAAAAAAAGAAGAGGAGGAAGGAGAAGAAAGAGGAGGAAAATGAGGAGAAGGAGGGGGAGGAGGAGGAAAAGTCCTCACAAACTGGATTCCCTTTTCTTAAGTCATTGCTTTCTTCTGTTTGTCATATTGCCAGCAGTGGCAGGAATGTGGACACAGCCCCACTCTGTGGCTCAGAGTCAGCCTAATACCAAGAGTGCTCTGCTTTCCATGTTACTTGACCTTACACCTATCCTTCTCTGAGCTACTAAGTAGCTCTTTCTGTTGCTGTTGTGTAAGCTACTTCAGTCGGCTGCGGCTGCTGGGACTGGAGAGGTGGCTGACATACCACTGTTGCAGAGGACCAGCGGTTGGCTCCCAGCATCCACATTGGGTATTCCATGACTGCCTGAAACTCCAGCTCCAGGGGATTCACCACCCTCTCCTGGACTCTGTGGGCACTGTCACAATAACCCCCCCCCCCCCCCGCCACACACACACATGTACATCATTTAAAAATAAAGAAGTCAACTGCTGTTATACCTGAGACTGTTTCATGTTCCCATTGATGTAACAGCAGCTATCACTGTGTCTCTGTATTCATGTCCCCGTGAAAACTTAAGAAAATTAGTAATGAGGGCTAGTAGGAGAGTAAACAAATTTCACATTTTGGTCAATTTTACCAAACTGTCCTTTATGCCCAGATTGTTACACATTGTGTAAATGGTACCTGTATTTTCAACCTTTTAAAATCTTTTCTACTCTGATGTGAGAATAGGGATGTGTGCTGGACAGTTTTACGTCAACTTGACACGTGCTACACTCTTTTGAGAGGAGGGAACCTCAAGAGAAAATGCCTCCATGAGATCCAGCTGCAGGCCAGCCTGTAGGGTATTTTCTTAATGATTGATGGGGGAGGGACCAGCCCATTGTGGTTGGGTCATCCCAGGTTGGTGGTCCTGGCTTCTATAAGAAAGCAGACTGAGGACTGGAGAGGTGGTTCAGTGGTTAAGAACACTAGCTGGTCTTCCAGAGGTCCTGAATTCAATTCCCAGAAATCATATAATGGCTCACAACCATCTGTAATGAGATTTGGTGCCCCCTTCTGGCGTGAAGGCATACATGCAGACAGAACACTGTATATATAATAAACAAACCTTTAAAAAGTAGAAAATATTAAGAAAGGAAGAAAGGAGGGAAGGAAGGGAGGAAGGAAGAAGGAAAGCAGATTGAGCAAGCCATGGGGACAGGCAGTAGGCAGCACCCCTCCATGGCCTCTGCATCAGCTCCTGCCTCCAGGTTCCTGCCCAATCTCCTTTAATGATGAACAGTGACATAGAAATTTAAGCCAAATAAACCCTTTCCTCCCCCAGTTTGCTTTTTGGTTATAGTGTTTCATCCCAGCAATAGGAACCCTAACTAAGACAGGATGTAACTGGATTGCTAGGGTTCTGTACTGAGGGGTTCCAAAGGTCCAGGCCCAGCTATGCATTGGAAAGGTCAACTGACAGGAGCAATGGTAAAGGCAGGAAAGGAATTTTCTCTTAATGTGACCACACTGTAGAGTAAATGGCTGGTTTTGTTCTCAACAAAGACCATACCTTGTAGGCCTGTTCCCTCCTGGGGAACCCCAGGTGAAGCCTACAGGAATAATTCAGAGAAAGGGAAAGTCAGAAAGGTGAAAGGTGGCATCGGCTGGTACCCACAGCTGCTAATTACCATGTGGACAAATGTCACAAGAGGAGATGCCAGCTACCAGGCACCATCTTGGTGATTTTTCCTCATAGTTCACAACAGACAAAGATCCCAACCAGGGATGGTGGGTGGTGATTCTCCCATGGTAGCTATGTCAAGACAGACTCCATATATGGTCCAGATACCCATCTCCCAGGTGATTCCAGGTTCTGGAAACTGACAATTCCAACCATCAGGGCGATTTATAGCACTCAAGTCTTGTTCACCTGACTAGATTTATTCAAAGACAAACTGGATGTGCCAAGGTTCTCCATTCTCCTACATTTGCTCCTAGTGTGGGGTTTTGTTGCTTTTCATTTTTTTTTTTTTTTTTTTTTTTGAGACAGGGTTTCCACTGTGTAGGCCAGGCTGGCCTTGCATTTAGATTAAATTTAGGATTAAAGGCAGGTGCCACCACAGCCTGTTTGTGTGTGTGTGTGTGTGTGTGTGTGTGTGTGTGTGTGTGTGTGTGTGTCAGGGTCTCTATATAGCTCTGGCTCTGGATGTCCTAGAACTCACTATGTAAATACTTCCAGCATTTTTATTATAATTGTGTATATGGTGATTCTGGGAATCAAACCTAGGGCTTTACTTATGTTAGGTAAGATATGTCTCTAGTTCTTAGAATTTTATTATTTAAAAGTTTATCTAAGTCTGGCATAATGATGCATGTCTGCAATCCCAGCACTTGGGATTAGAGACAGGTAGGTCTCTTCAAGTTCAAGGCTAGCCTGGGACAGCTAGGGGTACATAGTGAGACCCTGTGTCCCCCCCAAAAAAAATCCAAGTGGGCTGTTTTATCAGTAGACTAAGCACTTAAAGACAGCATGACCCTCAGGGCCCGGCTTTGATCTCTCTGCCACAGGGAGGCCCTTGGAGAGTATCTGGACGGAAAGAAGGAGAGTGTGGAAGACCAAAGCAGAAGCTACAAACAGAAAGAGGAGAGCAGACTGGTACGAGCTGGCGACAGCGGAGCCCTTAGCTTGGTCTTCCCTGACTGCAGGCAGAAACTGCGCCTCTCTCCCTAGATGGGGCTGACCTGGAGTCTGTCCACCTGGGGGGTTCCCTAGGAGTGAGCTCTCAGATTGTGGTGGGTTCTTGTCAGGAAATGTGACATGTATCTGTGGGAACAGCATCCAGGAGACTGAGGCAGGAGGATTGCTATGTGTTTAAGATGGGCCTAGGATATAGTATGAGTCTCTCTTAAAAACAAACAAACTGAAATGGGATGGCTCAGTGTTTCAAGTGTCGTGTCCAAAGCACAAGGGTTGGAGCTCAGATCCCGAGACCCCATGCTAGTGCTGAGCGGGCAGGGCAGTACAGACCAGAGATCCTAAAGCAATGGCTTGGAATTTGCTGTGTAGAGCAGCTTGGCCTTAAAATAAGATCTACCTGCCTCAACCTCCTGAGTTCCAGGATTAAAGGCATGCAATACCACACCTAGCCTTAATTTTTTAAATGTAAAATTACATTTTATTTATTCATGTGGCCAGGGTGTCATATGCCATGGTGCATGTGGCAGTCAGAGGAAAATTTGTGGGAGTCTGTTCTACAGTGTAGGTTTTGGGGGTTGAACTCAAGTGATCTGGTTTGGCAGCAAGAACCTTTACTCACTGAGCTGTGTCATCAGCCCTCCAAACTCTTTACACAATGTTCTAGCTTAACAGCTTCTCCTTGTTTTTCAGAAATTGACTAAACTCCTACTCTGTGGTACTGAGTTGGTGACAAATATCCAGGTGGCTACAGACATCAGAGAGATCCATAGGAGAGTCGAAGAAGAGGAGATGAAGCGTCAGCGGTGAGGGAGGCATCAACTGCGCTTCCGTACTGCCAACGTGTGCCAGTTCTTAGGTTCCGAGTCCTAGGAATGAAAATCTGTCCTACTTTGTCTCATGAAACCTCCTTTCTGCTCCTCATGAATCACCTTCTTTTTTCCCCACCCCATGTCTCCCCCCTCCCTTCCTCAAGTGTTCCCAAACTGTGTGGGCATGAAAGGGTACACCTGTCCCTTCCTCTGATTAACACGGAACACTCAACCATAATTTGTTCTAGAATTGAGATGAAGGTAAAGAACCGCAGGAAGACACGCAAGGAAGCTTTAGGGTTTCTCTGCAGAGGTCAGAGGGAAATCAGCAGGCTTTTAGGTTGGGCTGGAAAGGCTAAGTAGAGTTTCAGCTGTTGAGTAGGCATTTTAGGCAGAGGCATGCAATCTCAAAATGTGCTTGGGAGTGGCAGGTGACTCAGATGGTGCCAGCAGCCTCTGGAATGACTCTTACAGGTGTACCTTGTTGAGTAGGCGTTGCTGACGAAGCAAATGATGACCACAGGGGCCACATTCACCTGAAGTCAATATCCACCTCTGCCAACAGATTTTTTTTCCTATGGCTCGACGGAAACCTGGGCTTCGAGTGCCCCCTAGTGTTCTCTCTGTAGAGGTGGCTAGGGCTCAGATAAAACAGCACATTGAGACAGTGTCCTTATACACTTCCTCTTCCGGGCTCCTCTGATGGTAGTAAAAACCCCAGGAAACAGCGTGACATTACAGGACCATTACCTGAAGTCATGCTGAAGGATGACATTACTGTGGCTGGCATTTAGAGGTGCCATTTCAAGGCAACATGATGGTGAAGATTTGGAGTGGAGAGGGGAGGGTAAAAAAAATCAACCCATTTAAATAATTGAATGACCAGACTCACAGGTAGCTCAGTGTTATGTACATATGCAGCAACATATTTTAGAAAAGAAAAATTGTAGTAGGTATTGTGACCTAGCTTGGATAGTGGAGGTATGCAATGTGATTATAGGATATTTTTGTTTGTGCTCTTTTTGGTGACATAGAGAGTTATAGGGATGGTGTGGTCCTAGCCACCATATTCAGAATAGCTACTGCCTCAGCTCTGATGCCAGTTTCTCTACTGCTCCTCAACCCCAACAGGGCCTCTGGCATTTCTAAAAGGCGCTCCTGGTTTTGTTACTGGTGATGGAAGGGGAGTGACCAGCCACTGAGGCTGTGGTGTTCATGAAAGCACACATAAGGCTTTAAGAGTTGGGTGTGATGTCATGCCTGTGTTCATCTCAGCAGTTGGAAAGATGAGGCAGGAGCATAACCTCACTTTTGAAGCCACTCAGGAATACCTATTGAGTTCCAGGCCAGCCTGGGCTACATCCAAGACACTCAACAAAAAGAATTTAGGTACTACTTGTGAGGTGGCTGGCATGTACTGAGTCCCCAAATAGTGTGTCATTTTATTAATCCCAGCAATGGGTACACAAAGGTCAGTCAACAAGGTAGATATTTCATTGTCTGCATTGTCCAGAGGGAGGAGCATGAGGCTTGCGGAGGTCAAGTGGCTTGAGTCCACTCACTGTAAGGTCAGGGTCTGAATCTAAGCTGTTTGCAATAATTCTAAGTGTGTCTTCACCTCACCCAGCCCAGTTGGCCTGATGCAAATGCACGGGCAGGTTTAGCATTGGCTTGTTTTTAAATCAGGGTTGGCGTTTATGAAGAAGAGGTTTTGTCTTTGTCACTGGTCTTGATGCTTGGGCAAAAGACCTGACCAGATGAGCTTAGAGAAGGGAGGGCTCACTTTGGGGTTACAGTTCATCGTGCAGGGATGTCATGTCAGCAGGAGCTTGAGGCAGCTAGCTGGTCACGCTATGGCCGAAGCCAAGAGCTAGAGAAAGATGACTGCTGGTGCTCATCAGCTTCTCCTTTCGAGTTAGCCCTGGACTCCAACCCTCTAACCTGTGCACTGGTGCTGCCCACCTTAGTTGACTTAATCCACACACCCTCACAGACATGCCCAGAGGTTTGTTTCTATGGTGATTCTAACCCCATCAGGCTGACAAACAATATTAACCATCACAGATTTCAATGTAGATGGAATCATGGAGAGTGGGGAGAGGCATGTGCACCATCGCATGGGTTGTCAAGAGACAAACTTCTTGTTGGTCTGTCTGTCTTGACAGGTGCTTGATGTAAGTTTCTTGGGGTGAAGCATTAAATGAAAAGAAAAGGTGTGGAAATGGCTCAGTTGGTAAGGATGCTTGCCTCAAAAACTGAGTTCATCTCTGGGGTCCACATGGTGGAATCTGAGAACTGACTTCTTCAGGTTGTCCTCTGTTCTCTATACACAGGCTGTGGGGCACATGTCTGCCGACACACATATGTGCATGTACACACACATACACAAATACACTAAATAAATAAAGTGCAGTACAACATTAAGCTAGAAATAGTTTCCCCAGAGTTTGGTTTGGCTTTGGGTGAACATCTGAGGGAAGAGCCTGGACCATGAAGCCTGTGTCATTCTCTTAGGAGAAGCTGCCCTGCTCCTCTGGGAGGCAGGATCTAGAGCACCCAGCATGCTTCTATTTGCAGACTCGAGAAGCTGGAGAATGAAGTTAAGACCAGCCAGGACAAATTTGACGAAATCACGGCCAAGTGGGAGGAAGGCAGACAAAAGCGGATTCCCCAGGAACTGTGGGAAATGCTCAACACCCAGCAGGTGCACTGTGCTGGCCTCATAGAAGACAAGAACAAGCTGATCAGCGAGCTGCAACAGGCAAGGGGCTGCAGCAGGCAAGGGATGGGCTTCCATCCCGGCCAAGGGGGCATGGCCTGCTGGTTCTTGGCTTTTCCTGCCTTACATTATCATCAAGCCTGTGACAATTCAAGCCAGTAATGGTGATATACACCTGGAATCTCAGCACTTACATGGCTGATGGAGGATAGCAAGCCCAAGGCTAGATGGGCTACAGCAGTGAGATGATGTTGAGGGGGAAAGAAAGAAATGCACTTGATTGTATTTTTATGATAAGTTGAAGCTCCGTGGGTGTTATTCGAGCCAGCTCTCTCGGGAAGATGGTCCTGTTCAGCTGACTCATCTATGTGGTCTGCTTTACTCTGTTGACAATTTCTTTAAACACTCAGAAGCTTTTGAGGTTGGCACAGTCCCATTTGTCTACTTTTGATTTTGTTCCCACTGCAAATCTACTCTCCCAAGGCTTTTCCCATTTTTTCCCAGGTATTGCTGTTTTAGGCTTTGCTTTTAAGTTTTTATTCTGAGTTAATGTTTTATGACATTAGGCGAGAGAGAGAGAGCACTATTTTATATTTTACATGTGAACTGTCCAGCTATTTCAATAGTGCTTCTTATCCACCCCCACCTTTTTTAAATATTTTTTTCCAAGACAGGGTTTCTAAACACTTTGTAGATGAGGCTGGCCTCGAACTTACTGAGATCTGCTTGCTTCTGTGCTGGGACAAAATGTGTGAACCACCACCCCCTGGCTCCTTTTTTTTTTTTTTTTTTTTTTTTTTTTAACATACGCAGTTTCTGGGCACAGTCTTACAGTTCTGGTTGGCTTTGTAAGCAGTCTGTAATTGAGAATGACCTTGAGGTACTGGGTTACAGGCATGTGCCACTAATCCGGACTTGTGTGGTGTTATGGACCAAATGAAGGCCGACCAAATGAATGCTAAGTGAGCACTCTACCACCTGAGCTAGAGCTCTGGCTCCAGTAACATCGAGAGGACTCTCACCATGGTATGGGCATGTTGAGGTTGGGCTGTAGCTCAGTGGTAGAGTGCTTGCCTAGCGCAAAGCTGTACCCTGCACTGCCTGCCTCTGCCTTCCAAGTGCTGGGATTTAAAGACGTACCCCACTGAATAGGCCTTTTCTTTTGGGCCATGGCCCATATCCCAAATCATGACACAGAGACTTACTAGTTTTGAATGCTCAGCCTAACTCAGGCTCATTTCCGGCTAGCTCTTTTAACCTAATTAACCTGTTTCTCTTTGTCTACCTTTGCCTCGGGAGGGAGGTTACTTCTCTCTCCTTCTGTATATCTTACTTTCACTGCTTCGTGTGCCTGCTGGCTGGGGATTCCTGGCTTCTGACCCCAGGCATCCCCCCCCTTCTCTCCTTATCCTTCTTTCACTCTGTGCTGTCCTCCCCCCTCTATCTTTCTCTCTCTCTCCTCTCCCTCATTCTTTCTCCCTCCCTCTCCCTCTCACCTAGATGTCTTCTCCTACTTATTCTCTCTGCCTGGCAACCTGCCCCCATCCTTTCTCCTGCCTAGCTATTGGCCATTCAGCTCTTTATTAGACCAATCTGGTGCCGTAGACAGGCAAGGAGAAACAGATGCCATACATCATTACATAATTAAACATACATCCTTAGAGTGTTAAACAAATGCAATGTAAACAAAAGTAACACGCCTTTGCACAGTTAAAGTAATGGTCTGTAGCGTAATCAAATGTAACACATCTTTGCATAGTTAAAATAATATTCTATAACACACCACCACTCCTGAATTCCTTTTCTTTTTCTTTTTTTTTAAGCCAAGTGTTGCTATTTAGGCCAGGCCAGCCTTGAACCCACTATGAAACCTAGAGTGGCCTTGAACCAAGGCTGATTTACACTCACAATCCTCCCATCTTTAGGCAGTGCCATCAAGCCTGCCTTAGGTCCCAGTGTTTACAGATTTGGATGGGAGGTAGTGGGTGGTTATGATTGGAAGCTCTTGCTTCTGCCTCTGTTTCTGGCTGACTTATGCCTGTGTCCTTCTCAAGGAGTTGAAAATAAAAGATGACCAGTACGTCAAGGACTTGAAGAAACAGTCGGACGACATCAGCCTGCTTTTAGAGAGGATGGAGGAGCAAGTGAAGAATGTGATGAAGAACTTCCGGCAGGAGCTCATCCACATCGAGGTGAGGGCCGTGGGGACTCTGGGAGGGTGGCTGCCCCTGTCCTGACAGCCTACATCGAGGCTCCAGTGGCTCTGACCTCTGATTTTAGGGTTTGTTTGCTCATTTGTTCATTATTCAACAAGTAATAGTCAAGCATTTAGCATATGGCAGACACTGCTCCAGGAGCAGGCCAGACAGCCATGGACAAAACAGAGACAGCTAGTACTAAACATGTAAATTCCTAGCCACATAATTAGGCTGGCACTAGAAAGTGCTGTGAAAGCAGCCAGGGTGGAGGATGTGCAGTCAGTTTTCTGTTGCCACCATGACAAGTACCTGAACCCTCCTGACTCTTGCTCGTTTCACTTAGTAATGCAAGGCCTTCCCAATCCACATGTTATCTTTGTAGCCATGGAAATGCTAGTCAAGTTTGTGGTACCTGCCAAGGTTTGCCCTGTGATGTCACCCAGGGCACTTCTTTTGCCCCTAGTACCGGTGCTCTGGTAGACTAAACTATAGCACTCTGGGTAAGCTTCCTGTCAGCATTTATGAGACATATGCACTTGCTAACTTCCATTCACATGGAATTTGGCAAGTCCATTTTTGTATGTAACTTCACCTATACGAATAGGCACTTCTGTGGTTACCTAAAGTTCTTTGGTACTGGTGTGACACCTCCCCTCCCGCCCCACCCCGCCCCGCCTTGCCCGCCTGCCCCTTGCAATGGAAGTGGACACCAGGACCTTTCCCCACCTTGGTTGTAGAAAGCCTTTGAGTTAGAACGACAAGAGCTGCTGTCCAGTAATAAGAAGAAATGGGAGCGAGCGCTGCAGGGTCACAATGCCAAGGAGGTAAAGCAGTGGCTGAGCAGGTGGGGTGGGGGGGTCTCCAGGGTGGGCCCGTGGGCAGTATTGGATGTGGCTGAGCCTTGGGTCTCAAGTACCTTGGGTGGAATGTGATGTGTGCGGCTCTCGCTCCTTTCTGTGCCTCATCATTAGTCAGTGTGGCTTTGAAGGCTGAGTGTGTCCAACAGGACTCCGCCATCTTCTCATTGTCTCTTCGGAATCCATTCATGATAGTATTTGTGGCCCAAGGAAGTGTTTGCCTTTTTCCTTTTTTTTCTTGAGGCAGAGGGTCTCATGTATCTTAGGGTGGCCACAAACTTTCTATATGGCCAGGGACCTTGGTCTTCTGCCCCAGTGCTGGAATCCTAGGTATACAATGTTACAACCCATGTCCAACCCAGGACTTCCTGTGTGTATGCTAGAAAAGCATTCTTTCCACTGAGCTACCCCAGTTCGGGAAACTTTCAAGGTGCAGTTCATTAAATATTGTTATTAATTGTTTGAGATAATCTCACTATGGTAGTCCTGGGTTGCCTGAAACTCAGTATGTAGAACAGGCTAGCCTTGAACTTGTGGACATACTTCTGCTTCGTGATTGTTGGGATTGCAGCTATATACAATTCAATTGTAGGACACATTTTTAAAAGTGTAGGAATATTGTACCACTTTATTTCATAGGTACAAAAAACAAAGAAGAGACATGACTAAGGCACATTACTATTGCTATTATTTTACACTGTAAAGGCTGGGTTATAGGGTGTATTTAACTTCTCTTGACAAAAATATTTTTTAAAAATTATTATTATTATTTATTATTTGGTAATTAGGTATGCGAGTGTGTGTGAATGTGTATAGGAGCCTTCAGAGCCAGAAGAGGTCATTAGATTTCTTGAAGCTGGAGTTGTGCTGACATGTAGCTGTGTGGGTGCTGGGAACATCGCTCTCTCCTAACAGCTGGGCTACCACTCGGCTCCTGCCTCTCTGTTGTTTCTACAATAAGAGCCCAGCCAGGACTCTGAGAGCTCAAAGCCTTGGAGCTTGGGTCTCTGAATGCCAGCAGACATCCCTGTCCAGACTCCTGGGCCCTGCACTGTGCCCTGCTTGTCAGGCTCTTGGAGGGTGGGGCTGGGAGGGAGGCTCCCGAATCTGAGAATCTCACCCTCTGCCTGCCCTTAGCTGGAGTACCTCATCAACCGCATGAAGAAGGTGGAGGACTACGAGAAGCAGCTCAACAAGCAGCGGGTCTGGGATTGTGAAGAATACAACACGATTAAGATCAAGCTAGAGCGGGATGTGCAGGTGAGAGATGGCTCCCCACCTCAGGACCAGGGCACCGTAGGTGACAAATGCCCGAGTGTCTATTAGCTACTACTCACAGTGTCTCAGAAGCAGCCACTCATTGTAGTATTTATCTTTTTTCTTTTTCTTTTTGGTGGGGGTGGGGCAGGGCAGGGCAGTTAGAGTTTTATGTAGCCTCAGCTGGTCTTGAACTCTGTGTAGCTAAGGATGATCTTGGACTCCCGATCTTCCTACGTCTATCTTCAAAGTGCTGGGACAGTTGTGAACCCACTGGGTGAGGGTTAGGAAAGGACACACAGGTCCTCTGCAGGAGCAGACAGTGCTCCTAACCAGCGAGCCAGATCTTTTCAGCCCCTTAGTTTAACTCTATTTATTTGTTTGTTTGTTTTTTCAAGACAGGGTTTCTCTGTAGCTTTGGAGCCATGAAGCCATCCTGTAGCCCTAGGTAGCTTTGAAATTGTGACATATTTGCCTCAGCCTCGGGCTGAGGTTGTAGGCCTATGCCACCAGGCCCAACTGGTCCATGCTCATTTAAAATTGTAAGCTCAGTTCTTACTAAGAGCTGCTGTTTTTAATACCAGGGTGTTAACCACAAAACATTGAGTATGTGCCAGGCACGGTGGCATTTAGTGCAGGGCTGGGGATGGAGCCAGGGATGTGATGATGCATGCCTGTAGTCCTAGAATCTATGAGGTGAAGGCAGAAGGATCAGCGGGCCATTGTTGGCTACAGAGTGAGTCGGAGGCCAGCCTAGGCTACATGAGACCATTCTAAAAAAAAAAAAAAAAAAAACAGCAAACAAGCAAACTGTACTTAATATATAGCAATCAAGGATAGCTGTGTTGGGACTGAATCCTGTGATGACTGACAGTGAGACATTGGTGAGAAAATTACAATAAGCATAAAGAGAAAAAACGAGTGACCAGCTATATAAATCATGTCACTGTGCCCTGCAGAGAGGGACTGTGGGAGACACAGGCTTCTGTGAGTGGTGTGGGATCCTTGGCTGCACTGCCAACAACCCCTGTGTGCCATTGCCTTTGAAACTCCAGTGGGAGCAGCCTTGCATCTGAGATCTGGTGAAACCCAAAGGCCTGGGGGCTGTTGCCGGGCACTTGGCACATTGGCAGTGCCCAAGGTATTGGCTCCTGGAATTGCTCTCAAGCAGAACAAGGAGCAAATGTTTGCCAGAGATGCAAATCAAAACAATCAGATGACGGTTGTTGTGGTTGGGTTGCCTGGGTCTGGTTGCTTTGGGGTTTTGCTTATAAAATCAGAATAGTTAACTTCTTCCAGATTGCAGAGGGGAAAACTGACTGGAGTCCTTGAGCTCCAAGGTTTGGGGAGTGCTATCCTGTGGAAAGCATGGGGTGGGGGGCTGGAAACCAGCACTGCAGACGCTGTGCTTCCCAGAGAGGACCGGAAGAGCCCCTTGCTGTCTCTAATTCTAAGTGCCTCTGGAGAGCATATTCTCTGTGTCCATACATGTTCATGTTACCCCATCCAGCATCAAATTTGTGTCTCCAACTTCTGTATTGAGAGCCACCTCACTGGTCCTTGGCCAGCCTCTGAGCACAAATGGCTTGGGTTCTGATCCAGATTTCTGGGTTATGTCCTGGAAGATGTCATGTTTGGAGCAGAGTGGGTGGTTTCCATCAAGGAGGAAGAATTGTCCTCTGGAGCCACATTGGACTGGCCCTCAGAAGCATTGTCAAGGCCATTGATTCTGCTCTGAGCATCTTCCATCAGTCCCTTTGGCTCTTGTTCAAATCAGAAATTTCAACATTAAATGCTAGATGTGGTAGGACATGTAGCTTCTGGCAGCTCTCTGCCCATCATTCCGGTGTCTTCTGTGAGGCTGGTCTACAAGGTATTCAGTGCTGGCAGTGAGAGGTGCAGTTGGGACTAACTCTCCACCAATGGATACAGAATCCTTGAATACAAGTTCCTTGAAAGGGATCTGTAGACTGGGGGAGGGACAGGAAAAAGGCTTTGGGGAGAACATGTGTGAAATCACCCCTTCCCAGGAGAGGAAGTGTCTGCTGCCTGCTGTGTTTGCCAACTCTTCTTAGCCTGTCTCTCTAATCTTCAAATAGTTAGCTGGGCTTTGGAGATGCCTCGGTCAGGAAAGTGATTGCTATGCATAAGATCCTGAGTTCAAATCCCTGGCACCCACATAAAAAGCTGGACATGGTAGCATGTCCCTGTAATTCCAGTGTCAGGGGGTTGGAGATAGGTGGACCCTCTGGGAATGGTGGTGCACATCTTTAATCCCAGCATTCAGGAGGCAGAGGCAGTCAGATCTGTATGAGTTCAAGGCCAGCCTTGTCTACAAAGTGAGTTCCAGGATAGTCAGGGCCCTGTCTTGAAAAACTAGAGTCAGTGAGCTCCAAGTTCAGTGTTTTAAACAAATAAGGCAGAGAGTAATTGAGATTAAAAAAATAAAATAACAAAACCACCTGATGTCAACCTCTGTCCTCCACACATGGCACTCACATGCATGCAGCCCTGCACACACATGTGAATACACATATATACCACATATTTGCAGACAGATTAACTAACAAATTGAAGATTTCAACATGTAGATCAGGCTGGCCCAGAACTCACAGTCCCACTACCTGGGCCTCTGGATGGCTCTGATTAAAGGCGTGCACCATGTGTCCAGCCTCTCTAATCATATACTACAAGTTGACACAGTAACCTTCTTCAGGGTGTGGGCACCCCTGCTTAGTGCCCTTCGCAGTCCCTCCTTGACTTTAGGATGCTGTTTTAACTCCCCATCTCGGTGAAGCTCAGCTGCACAGCCCACCTCATCTCTAGTCATTGCGCCTCGCGCCTTGCATCCTGAAGTGCTTGCGGTTTCTCCCGGCACCTCTCGCCCTTGCTTCTGTGTCTCCTGTGCCATTTCCTCTTTCCAGTGCCCGTGGTTCTCACTGTCACCTCACTAAGTCCTACTCATCCGGGTCTCAGCAGACATGAGGGTGCCATCTCCTCAGGGCTGTTTCCTGGTCTCTCAAGGCCAAGGGCTTCTGATTGAAGAAGGAAAGTGTTCCTCTCTGTGTTCTCATAGCACCCTATTCATACTTTGAACTTTTGGGGGGGGGAGGAGACAGGGTCTCTCCGTGTAACAGTTCTGGCTGTCTTGGAACTGACTTTGTAGACCAGGCTGGCCTTGCACTCACAAAGATCCACCTGCCTCTGCCTCGCAAGTGCTGGGATCAAAGGTGTGCACCACCACCACCTAGCTGAAATTTCAAGCTTTTGTGGTAATTATTTTCTGGTGATTTTAAAGGCAGCTTTTCATCCCATTGAAGGGTGTGGAGCATAGTGCCAGAGTTAGTTGCACTGGGAAATACTTGCCACATTCTTTCCTCTTTGAGTACGCTGGTTTAGCTGCCAGATGACCCATTTGTATTTTATCCAGTTGTCCTTTGTTTTGCCTCTATTGACACTTTCTCCTTTTCTTTTCTAGATTTATTTTGTTTTTAATTTTTGTGTTTGGGTGTCTGTGTGTATATGCACATGTATGTACAGGTGTTTGCAGAGGCCAGCAGAGTGCACTGGACCCTCTCCCCGACATGTGTTCTGGAGACCAAACTCCAGTCCTCAGTAATGACAACAAATACTCTTAAATGCTGAGCCATCTTCAATCCAACACTATGTTGATAGATAGAACTTCTAGTTTAGGTTGAGGCACATGTCCCTGAGGTCGCTTTAGAGCATGACTTGAACAAGGTCCTTGGGAATAGTACTAGGGCCAGCTAGGTATGCATGTGTATTTACTGTTAAAATTGACACCAGATTCTTGAGCAACAGCTTCAGCAGATAAAAGCAACTTACCAGCTAAACCAAGAGAAGCTAGAGTACAACTTCCAAGTGCTGAAGAAGAGAGATGAAGAGAGCACCGTAATCAAATCCCAGCAGAAGAGGAAACTCAATCGGTGAGTGAGCGAGCCTGTATAGAGAAGCTTGCTTTGGGGGCAGCATGGCTTCTGTGCTGTCCCCAGGCAGGGGTGGATGGTAAATACTTATTTCTCCTGAAGGGGTAGAAAGTCAGGCAGGTGAGGGGGGAGGACTGCCCCCCCCCCGCCCCCCCTGCTTAGCTGCCAAACTTTGCTTTTTTTGCCTCCTGTCAATCAGCATGCACGACATTCTTAACAACCTGAGAGCTAAATACGCCAAGCAGATAAGACAGTTTCAAGAGGAGAACCAGTCCCTGACCTCCGACTACAAACGCCTCGTGGGGCAGTTCAAGGAGCTACAGAAAGCTATGAGGTCTCAAGGGGATTCGTCCTGGAGTTGGGGGTGATGGCAGGAGGGGAGTTGGCAGGGGCGCAGCAGCAGCAGCAGCGATTTCATTAGACTTGAGATCACCAGCTCTTTTGGAAGACTCTCTCATGTATATGTTCCTCCATCCCTTGACCTCCTCCATCATGTGTCAAGCATCTGTTTTTATTTCTCATTGGAACAGCTACATTTTATCCCACACAGAGAATTTGAAATTCTTCCTCATGTTCTTATCCTATTGATGATGTGGGCAGGGGCCGGCCTTGAGGCCAGCTGGCTGAGCTGAGTGACTTTCCTTCACAGACACTTCACCATTATTGATGCCGAGAAGTTTAGGGAGATTTGGCTGATGAATGAAGAAGAGGCGAAGGCGCTAGCCCAGAGAGCATTTGACGTGGACAGCATTATCAATGCCCAGCACCTGGGGCTGCCCTGGAAGATGCCTGATTTCTGGTTCCTGAAGAATGTGGGGCCAATTTCCATGCAGCAGCAGAAGTCAGCCACACAAATACTAGAAGAACTGCTGCTGCAGACAGGTGACTAGAGGCAGTCGCTGAGACTGGGGTGCACCCATCTTACTCGGGAGAAGCAGGAGAGACGCTTAGCAGTGAGTTTGTGAGAGGGTTCAGTGGGTAAAGGAGCTTGCCGCCAAGCTTGACATCTTGAGTTCAAACCCTAAAACCCACATGAAAGGAGAGAACTAATTCCTGACCCCCACACATGTGTGCCCCCACATGCAATAAATAAAAACATATACTTTCTTTCATTTTTTGTTTGTGCTACCCAGCACTTCACACATGTTAGGCATGCTTGGGTCACTGTGTTGCACCTGCAGCCCTTATTTTATTTACGATACCACTGGAGATTATCTGGTTGCAGTAAAAACTCCTCTCTTTACATGGTACCACACTGACTCTGTGCCTGACTCCCTCGAACAACCCTCTGATCTTCACAGGCCTAATTGCTTTGGGGATTACACATGTTGCTGAATGAATAGCTCTGTTCATTTGTCTTTTCATTTTCTTTTTTGGAAAATTATTGGGAGAGATCCCTACAAGTATGTTTGCTGGGTTAACAGGCAAATGCCTTTTTTAGCTTGTTGGAAATCCCTACACAGAGATGTTGTCATTTCCAGGCTCTCAACATTGTGTGAGAGGGTTTCATGTGGCCCGAGCTAGCCTCAAACTCTATGTAGCCTTGAACTCCTGATGCTCCTGCCTCTTCTTTCCAAGTTCTAGGGTTACAGCACATGCCAGGTCATAGATACTATCTTACTCTTTGAATAACCAGTAAGTCTTGGGTGATACGTGATTTTCAAAAAAAAATTTATTTATAGCCAGGTGTGTTGGTGCATGCTTTTAATCCCAGACTCAGGAGCAGAAGCAGGCAGATCTCTGTGAATTCAAGGCCAGCCTGGTCTACAGAGCAAGTTCCAGGACAGCCAAGGGCATTATACCTTATTTCGAAAAACCAAAAAAAAAAAAAATTGTGTGTGTCTGACCCACACTTGTGGGTCAGAGGACATCTGGGAGGAATTGGTTCTCTCCATCTATCATGTAGATTTTAGTCATCAAGTTTAGATTATCAAGTTTAATGGCAAACACCTTTACTCATTGAGCCATTTACCAGCTGTTATACCATGATTTTTATTAAATTATAGTCCCTTTTTTTTATTTTTGGTGTGTGTTTTCCTCCTTTGATTACAAAAAATTATGTGAGTGTATGCTACATGTATATGCCTTAGGAAGCCAGAAGGTGATGTTGGATCTTTTTGAGCTGGAGTTACAGGTGGTTGTAGATGGTGTGGGTGCCTGGGGAACTGAACTCAAGTCCTTTTGGCTCCCGCTGTTAGCTGTCAGCTCTTGCTGACAGTGTTCCTCTGTGTGGAAGCCATTTTGTCTTTTTAACTGGCCACTTCTGTCTGTGTGGCGTGCCTTTTGAAATCACGATCTATCCCTAAGTCTAGTGCCTACATTATAGGATTCTTTTTCAGCACTCAGATGTGTTTGGCCACAGAGAAGCAGTAAGAGACCCATTTTCTTAGGGAAAGCCACTCAGCTGCTCTCAAAGTCCACAAGCCAAGACGCTGTCCTCTCCCTGCCTTCCTTTCTCTGACCCACTTGCAGAAGGGGAAACAGAAGAGGCTTCTGAAGACGATTCTTACATGGACCTACCCAAACAAGTTTCAGCAAAAACTACCAAAAAGATCTTGATGCTCCTGTGTGACGAGTCGGTAAGGCCTCTGAGTCCATGGGGTCTGGAGCCAGGAGAGGCAGACCTGCAGAGAGGGACCTGGGGAGTGACTTCAAAAGGCCTTGCTTTGAGAAGCCTGGCTGGCAATGGCTATGCCCACAGGGGGCCAATCAGAGCCATGCTGGTTGGCAATAGCCTTTTCCCTTCCACTGTCCCACCCCTGGCTGCTGTTCTCCAGGTGCATCAGGTCTAAAATATTTAAGGATTGGGCTTGGGGTAAAGACATGGTGGAGCTGACTCAGCCCCAGCTAGGTGGTCCTGGGGCAATCAGGGCAGTTTTCTTTGGTGCCATTGAAGCCATTCCTGCTGAAGGAGTCAGCAGGCAGGTCCCCTCTGTCACATGCAGCTGTATAGCATGACCTCCTCACTCAGTGTAGCACTTGGCCTCTCCTTACACCCCATCTGTGTAACTCACAGTGTGTTCCCACGAGGCCCATTCCTCCTCCATACCCTGTTCTCATTTCAGTGCTTGCTTCTGGGTTCTGTTGATTTGGAGGAAAATGGGTGAGGCAGGCACCAAGGGGTAGTTTTGTTTAAATTGCTGTTCGCCCAGTGGCGTGTGGGTGAGGTGGAGGGTAGTCTAAACCCAAGACGGGAACTAGCTTTGTCCTTGCATGCTGAGACTGGCTTAGGTACCCCAGATGGCCTTCCCTGAGGATCCCACGGTTAGAGGTTCTACTCTGTGGCATTGTCCTTGGAGAGTCACAATGTGGGTGGCTGCAGACCCTAGACCTGGCTCTGACTGGGGATGCCATCTTCCTTTTCTCCTCAGGGTTTCCTCATAGAGAGCAAACTGCTGAGCCTGCTCCTCCCCCTGGAGAAGAGTGAATGCTATCTGCTGAGGTTGGATGCCATCTTCTCTGTGAGTCCCACTGGGCAGAGAAGACGTGGGGTGGAGGACAGAACCTGTTTTCTCAACATCCTCAACCCAACCCTGAGACTGCGCCAGAGTCTCCCCAGGCCTTTCTGGGCTCACTATCACTGTCTTCCTTCAACTTCAGACCGGCTTTGGTGTCATGATGTGTGGAGCCCCCCCATCCCCCATCATTGCCATGATGTGTGGAGCCCCATCCCCCATCATTGTCATGATGTGTGGAGCCCCCCCTACCACCATCATTGTCATGATGTGTGGAGCCCCCCCATCCCCCATCATTGTCATGATGTGTGGAGCCCCCTCTCCCCCATCATTGTCATGATGTGTGGAGCCCCCTCTCCCACCCCATCATTGTCATGATGTGTGGAGCCCCCCTACCCCATCATTGTCATGATGTGTGGAGCCCCCTCTCCCCCCGCCCCCGGGATTTGTTCCAGTGTTGGCTCCACTTCACTGCATTGTCCTGGCTCTCGCCCTGGACCCTTTATTCGGGCCCCAGGGATACCGGTTCAAATGAGCTGAGGGTCTATGAGCATCCCACGTTCATGGCCTGCGTATGAGGCATCTGAGTGGCCATCCTGTTTCCTCCTCAGGCCCTGGGAATTGAAAGTGAGGATGACCTGTACAAGCTGGTGAACTTCTTCCTTCGATACCGATCCCATCGTTTATCCTCTGCCCAGGTGGGAAAGGGTGCAGCTTGGGAGAGTGTTCATGTCTCCAGAGGTTTAGCTGCCCCATGGGGTCCTGCCTACCTTTTCCCTCTGCCCCTGTCTGTGACATGTGCCCTTCGTCTGACTCGCCACATCTCTCCATCATGTCTTCTTCTCTTGTAGCTATCTGGGGAATATGGTAGAGTGAGAACTGGCTCTGGGTCTGGGAGGAGTTGGGGGTGTCTATGCTGGGAATGGCTAATAGCATTGGCTTAGTTATTATTTTTTCTATTTGCAAAAAGCATAATGCCTGGGGGAGGGATGGGATGTTGCTCTACATTGTGGCCCAAGGGCCCTTTTCCTGGGATTTCTTCAAAACCAGGTTCTAACCACTGTGAGATCTGGCTGCATCACACTCTGCATATTTGATCCATCACCCCCTCCTATGAAGTGGGACTCCTTTGTAACACTGTGAATATTATGTTGTAAATAATTCCAATACGAACTTCAAAGGGCAGTTACTCTGGAGAGTCACATTAAAGGTTACAAGATTTTAATTAAAAAAATGTTTTTAGTGTTGTTAGCACCAGGGTGAGCTTCCTGACATCCTTCAGAAAGAGAGTGTCCAAGGGCTGGGGAATGTAGCTTATGTGGAAGGTACTTGCCTAGTCTGCATGAGGCCCCGGGTTTGACCCATAGCATTACATGAACAGTGCAGAGTGATGTAGGTTATAATCTCAGTACATGGGAGGAGGAAGCCGGAAGACCTTAAAGCACCCATGACATTGAGGAAGAGTAGCTTCAATTAATATCACAGTTAAGGGTTAGCTACTATATAAAGAGCTCACATAAACCAATTAGGAGAAAAGACCAACGTTTCAGAGGAGTGGGACAGGCTCACTATATAGCTCAGGTGGCCCTCAGACTCTTGCAGCTGTCCTCTTTGATCACTTTAGGTCTGGGATGGCAAGTGTGCATCACCACACCTGGACTAGGACAGGCAACGTTGCACATGCTACCAGCTTTCCCTGTAAGAAGGGAAGCAGCACAGTGAGACCTGCACAACTCCTTTCTGCCCGGCGGGTCAGCAGTAGAGCTTGACTGTCTGCTAGCATGTAAGCTCTGCGAGCTTGTGACACACTCAAAACCTGGTGGGAGTGTAATGGCTGTCACCTGCTGTGAGGACAATTTGACAGCATCAGTGACTATATATACTTCACAATCCTCCTAGGATTTTGTTCTATATACATTTGACTTTCTAAATACATTTGACTTTCTTTCTTTAAAAGATGGGCTTATATAGCCTAGGCTGGTCTCAAGCTCTGTGTAGCAGAGGATAACCTTGAACTTTTAACTCTCCTTCCTCTACTATTCCAGTGGTGAGATCAAGGCATACTCCTGAATAGTCTTCTTAATACAGTTGAAATTATATGTATATTATAGTTTTTTAAAAAATAAGTTATTTCATGTGCATTTGTGTGTCATTTGTATGTATGTCTGTGTGAAGGTATCAGATCCCCTGAAACTGGAGTTTCAGGCAGTTATAAGCTGCCATGTGGGTGCTGGGAATTGAACCCTGCTCCTCTGGAAGAGAAGCCAGTGCTCTTAGCCACTGAGCCATCTCTCCAGCCCCTATATTATAGTTTTTTTTTAAATTGTAACATTATTTGAAACAGAAGACTTTCATGCTTAAGGAATGTATTTAATAATTCATGGTGCACTCAATGGGGCACTACTCAAATAAAAAACAAAGACCAAGAAAGTGTATATGAAAAATCTATATGGTTAATTGTTCTGTGAAAGAAGCAAAGTACAGAATATGCACAAATATGTATATAAAAACAGCAAAGAAGCCAGAACTATGGCTCTGTAGTTAGAGGCACATGCCACTAAGCCTGGCAGCCTGAACTGGGTCTCAGACCCGAAAGGTGAATGAAGACAGAAGACTCCCACAAGTTGTTTTCTGATCCCCACACATCAGTAAATGTAAATAAAAACAGGGAGGAAAAGTATGTATGTATGTATTTGATCAGAGACACACTTTGTTTTGTTTTGTGTTTTGTTTTTTCTGTGTGTCGTGGTGTACACTTGGAATCCCAGCTGAGGCAGGGGGATCACGAGTTTGAAGCCAGCCTGAGCTCTATAACAAGATCTTGTTTCAAAAACAGCTTTTATTCATCCTCCCCTCCCCCGACACACTTGCTGCATAGGAAGCAAGCTAATATCAACTTGCCTGTGGGTGGTAAACAATGGCTTGGGATTGGGAGACAGTTGGAGAAAGACTAGTTAACTTCAAAAATTATACCAGGGTTGATTCTGCATTATGAGTCCGAGGGTATTTATAGCACATGATTATCAATACAGTGAACACCTGTGAACTGGATTTAGAGCAGAATTTCAGCTCCCAATCATTTCAGGGCCCTGTGCACCCCCTTACTCACCTGCCTTCTATCTTTATGGAAACGTGTGCATCTGAAAGTTTTCTGGAAGCTTCCTTTGATTTCTTCTTCTCCTGTTTCTTGTCACATGTTGGGTATTTTCTTGTCACGTGTTGGGCATCACCAGCCCAGTCACCCAGGCACCCTCTCTCCAGTACAGCACCTCCATTCACACAGAGCGCACAAGCCTGCTGTCAGCGATAGATCGTCTGAGCTTGCTGTCCCAGGTGGATAGGAGGAGCGTGGTGTCTAAATCGGAGGTGGAGTCCATAGAGCAGGAGGCCCTGCAGGGAGGCGACAAGGAGAGCCTTGTGGACAAGGAGTTGAGAGATGAGGGCCTATCTTCTCCAATGCTCATCCACCCCAATGACGTCCTCAAGATTCTGGAGGCCTTTGTCATGGGGCTGAATAAATCCAAGTATGCAGTGGTGCAGTGGTAATGCAGGGATTGCCTAAGACCCAGGGATGGGGAGGCTGGGAGGCAATCAGTGGCAATTGAGTAGAAAAGGGGCCGTACATACAAACGCCCATTGATGTGGGTGATCGCATGCGTGCATACACACACACACACACACACACACACACACACACACACGATTTTTTTTTTTAAACATCTGCAAGTATATGACTGGCTTCAGCACCATGACTGGCACTGCTTTGGGAACTAGGGTGTTGGGTGGCAATGGTGGCACCACTGGTTTTGACTTTCAGGGACATGCGGCCAGTACTGAGAGTGAAGAAAGATATTCGAGATAATTCAAAGGACACCGAGTATTGGGCATCCCTGGCCATGGTTATCCCTCCCTCCAAGCAGAACCTCTGGGACGCGCTGTACAAGGCCTTGGAGAAATATTAGTCAGTGTCGGGACTTGGAAGGGCAGGGAGCTGAGGGGGTTTATATGTCCTGTCTGGGGTCAGTTGTGTTTCCTGTGCACACAATTTGAGGTGGTGGGTGACTGCCGCTCTAGTCCCACCCTCCTAGTCTGACCCTGCTAGCCTGGGAGAAAAGGAAATGCCCCAGTCCTTCCTCTACTTGCAGGCAGAGCAGAAATGCTAAGCGCCTGTCTTCTAATCAGCGGAGGACAGAAGACTGAGCTGGCTTCTGTCTAACCTGCTTCCTCTGCCCCACTCTAGCCTCGTGCTGACCCAGAGGGCCAAGCTGCTGATGGAGAATGACTCTTTGGAGCAGCAGAATGCCGAGATGCAGTCCTTGCTACAGCAGTACCTCCATGCCAAGGTGGGTGGCGGAACATGGGGCCAGAGTAAGATAAAAAACCATACCCACGGAGGAGACAGTTGCTGGCAAGGCCATGGGTATTGCCTGTAGTGCCGTCTAGGCCAGAAGCCAGAAAGACTGAAACTCTGTCCCCTTGATGTCATGGCTTTGGTATCACTGTGTGATCACTCTTTTTTTTTTGTCTTTATTTTGTTTTAATTTTTTGAGGCAATGTGTCAAGTAGCCTGGGCTGGCTTCAAATTCCATATGGAGCCTGGCCAAGGATGACCCTGCAGTTCAGATATCCTGCTTTCACCATGGGGAGTTGGGATTATAGCCACCACACCCTGAGTATGTGGGGCTGGGGATCAAGCCTAAAGCTTTTGTGCATGTTGGGCAGGCAGCCTACAAACTGAGCTATATATACCTGCTCAATACAACCTCAGCCTCCCAAGAGTAGAATCAGTCTTATTATTATTATTATTTTTACTCTGTGTGTGTGTGTATATGTGTATGTGTGTACGTGTGTACAAGCCATGGCTCACATGTGGAGATCAGAGGACAGCTTTTGGGAGTCAATTTTCTCCTTCTACCATGTGGGTCCCAGGGATAGGACTAGGAAGTCAGGCTTGGCAGCAAGCACCTTTCCTGCTGAGCCATCTCACGGGCTCAGATATATCTCTCTATGTAGTCAGTCCTGGCTGTCCTGGAATGCACTCTGTAGTCTAGGCTGGCCTCAAACTCACCCAGGTCCAGCTACCTCTGCCTTCCAATGGCGTGTTCCACCATGTCTGGACATAAATATTCTTTTAAAAAAATCAGTACCAAGTCCAGAAGTAGCTTCCAGCTTCCAGAGAGGGAGGGACTTATGGAGGTGGGTGGGTGGGGGGAAGCCCTGGTATCCTCCAGGACCCAAGGCCTGCCTTGGAGAAGCAATGCTTGCAGGGGTTGGAGCTGTGGGAGAACCAGCACCTGCACTTGAGCCCTCCCAGAAGGCAAGAAAATGACCTTTACCTTCTAATTTGCAGGTCAATTCAGAACTTCAGATTCCTCCAACCCAAAGCTTCCGGATGCCCACAAAATAGAGATGTATCTACAAGGCTTGGTGTCAGAGTCCGCACCGCTCAGCGGAGAGCCTGGGCCCACTCTGGGTTTTCCAGAACTGTGTCTGTCTGCCAAAATAAGGCAGCGATGGTCCCCACAGTTCTAATAAAGTCTTTGAAAGATAGGCTGAGTGCCTTTAAAGAGGCCAGTCTAGATGCGGTGAGACTAGCACCCTTTCTGCTCTTGGAAAAATGCTGGTTCCTATGGGTGGGAGCTGGGGCTTTGGAGCTATATGCCTTCAGATTATCCCCAAGTTGAAGAACAAAGAACATTTTCCATACTTGGGGGCCTCTGGGTCCACCATGGTGTGCCCTCTGGAGGTAGGCTCTTGCATCAGCAGCCTGGACTGGCAGCAAACCAAATGCTGCTCCATAAGATTTTACCATCCCCCCACAGACCCATCCTCCCCGTGCTCCAGTTTGATCTCAGGGTTTGATTTATTTTATTAAGAGAAAAATCACACTCAAGAAAGGAAAAGCAACCAGCAGACTCATGGAGACAGAAGGGCAGCACTCATAGTGTAGAATCCCGGCTGTGGCTGCCATCAAGCTTGACAGGGTTGCCTGCAGGACAACTAGGGCAGTGGGCTCACTCTTGAAGCTTGTGTACTGTCTGGCACACATAGACCTGGGCAGGGGAAGTGATGTGAAGCCTCAGGCTAAGCGGCTGCACAGGGTGCTGTGGGAAGGAGGAGGAGCCAAGAGAAGAGCATGCACAGGAGTGGCTGGCTACTGTGGCCTTGTCCAGGTTGCCCTGGTGTGTTGTGCTTCTGCTGGCATTTCTGGTGCTTTCCACTCATTCCTACTTATCAAAGCTTTGATCACTGCCCCATCCATGTTTCTTGGTTAATTTCATTGCTGCTTTAACCCAAGATTTGAAATGCCCAAGGGAGGGTTGGGTCCCTGCCACTCTGGGAGCTGGGCTGATGAGTGTGACGTCACAGAATGTAGGGCAAGAGGGTATCTGCTTTTGGATGCCACCAATTCCAACGATGCTTTAAATCCAAGGCAAAACTGGACAAGACCAGGCAAGTGACAGTTTGGGTGTGGGGTGGAGATAACAGCCCAGCAAGCAGGTGTCTTGCTCAAGGCTAGCAGGGGTGGTAGGTAGGGCTCCTCAGGGAGTTGGGAAAGAGTTCAGGTGAGGGAAGGCAAAGACAGCGGCCGCTGGAGGGACACTGGGCAGGGCGGGGTGGGGGGACACTTCATGCCCCTAGGAGCTTCTTGACCATGTAGCCTGGGAGGCTGTAGAGGAAGAGGGCCAGCATGAGCAGCCCCAGCAGCGCCAGCACAATCTTGATGATGAGCCACTTGTACCGGGTGCAGATGAGGTACTTGATAGACTTGAGTGGGTTCAGGAACCAGACGAAGGCTGTGTCAGGCCGGCTAAGGTGGGGAGAAGATGGCAGGGGCCTGTCAGCAGGCAGGAGCCACCCACACAGGGCTCCTGTCTCTTCTGCAGGCCGTGAGTGCTAGAGCCAGGGTGGAGCCCTTATCTAATATCAGATCGTGGCTAGCTTCTAAGCTAAGGCCTCTCTGTGAGGCCTCGACTGCCCCAGATCTGCCATGCAGACTCAGTCTGATGGCTTGCAGTCATGATCTGAAGCAGAGGCCATGGCATTGCAGGCCAAGCATGTTGTTCTTGGGGCTCCTGTCTGCCCATATTCCTAGGAAATCCGAATTGCTCAACTACCTACTTATCTCCCTCCCTCCCTCTCTCCCTCACTCTCTTTTTTGGGACAAGGTCTCAATCATCCTAGGCTGGCCTTGTACTCACTATGTAGCCACGGGTGACTTTTGACTTACCATGCCTGCCTGAAGGCTGAGGTACAGGCCTGCATCACTACCCATGGTTTATGTAGCGCTAGACGTTGAACCCAAGGCTTTATGCCTGCTAGGCAAGCAATCCATCAACTGAGCTACATCTCTAGCCCTCAAACTCACCCTTTCTGACAAGCCCACAGATAATATCCATAGCAAGCATCCAAGCAGCTCATCCTCTCCCGAAGCTTGCCCACCATCAGGGTGCTAACATGCCCTGCCTTCTACGGAGCTTCCTTGCTAAGGTCTGTTTGTTAACCTCTACTGTCTGCAGGAGCCATAAAATATCACAATATAAAATCAAAGTGTCGGATATAGGTGTGTGTGTGTGTGTGTGTGCGTGTGCGTGTGCGTGCGTGTGCGCGTGCGCGTGCGCGTGTGTGTGCGCGTGCGTGTGCGTGTGTGTGTGTGTGTGTGCGTGTGTGTGCGTGTGCGCATGCGATCGCCCACATCAATGGGCACACCTGTGTACATATATTGAGGTCAGAGGAGGACATGGGGTCCTGCTGTATCACTCTCCTTAAGCAAGTGTCCCTCTCTTTCTCTGAATTTGGGCTAGTCTGGCAGCCAACAAGCCCCAGAAATCCTCCTGAGTTTGCCCCGAGCAGTGGGGGTTATGGGCCTAGTTATAGCTGTCCCCTAGCTTTTTATGTGAGCGCTGGGGATATAGCAAACCCTGAACCATTGAGCCTTCTTCACAGGTTCTGGACATAACATTTTCAAACAGTTGGCTCATCTCTCAAAGGATGTAGACCCTACCCCATTGTAAGTGGGGCAACAGGGCAGGGATGTGGGTCCAGGGTGCCTACAGCTCTAGTCCTAGCTGTTGTGGGAAAGTCAGACTAGTGAGCCTCAGTTTCTTCATTCACAATACGATGGTTTTAATAGGTATTCCCACTTCCTGGACTTAGGGAACCAGCAAAGTGGGAAAGTGCTGGCGAATCTCAGAATCTGCAGGGACATGGTATTCAGCTAATGTCAACTTGAATGCTTTCCTTGGTGGGACAACTGTCCTGGGCACAGGAACCAGCTGTGCCCAGGGAGGCCCCTTACACAAGGAGGAACTTACAGAACAAGCTGGCTAACCCTAGCCAAACCCTGCTCCTGTATGGCCCTGCCCATGTCTCAGCTTTCTCTTGCCCTGGGAACTGGAGTAGAGTCTGGGGACAATGCTGCAGTAGATGGTGGACACTGGACTGGCAATTTGGCACCTAGGCAGGAGACCTAGTGCTACCAGCCAGGTGACCTTGGTCAAGCTATTTACACCCTTGGGCCCAATAATATAAAAATATAAAGTAGCCATTTCTGGTTCTGAGAATAAGATTAGGTTTTGAAAGCTTGAAAGTTACAATGCATGCTTATGTGGATGTACACACATGCGTGTGTTTGTGTATGTTTATATGCATGTGTGTGCTTCTGTATGTATAGACTGTGTGTACACATATGAACTTGTCCGAGTGTCTGTGTGTTTTTTGGGTGTGTCCCACATGTTGACCAGCCCTTGTCCAGAGACAGAAGGGAGAAGTACTGGGCACAGGAAGCGCAGGGCTCAGGCCCCCAGGATCTTCTTGGCTAGGTAGCCAGGCAGAGAGTAGAGAAACAGGGCGAGCAGCAGCAACAGGAGGACGAGTAGAAGGAGCTTGAGGAGCAGCCAGCGATAGGTGTGCCACAGGAAGTAGCGGGCAGACTTGAGAGGGTTCAAGAACCAGATGAAGCTCGTGTCGGGCCGACTGGAGAATTGGGAAGAGCAGAGGCGCATAGAGAGAGGACAGGGGTGGGGGATAGGTGTGTGGGGCAGGAACAGGCTTGGCAAGAGGCCTCCACTGACGAGGAGGCCCACCTGCACCAAGCAGTAGCGTTTCTGACACCTATTGGCCCACCAAGTCTGGCCACCATTGGAGTGTGCTTGCCCTTGTCAAAAACTAGGGGGAACCGGTATTGCTACCAGACTGGAGGTGGGGGGTGGTGTTGGGGAGAAGCTTCCTGGGAAAGGAACAGCTTTCTTTTGCAGCTAGCTCTTCCTGTTCAGGGGGAGGAGGTAGGGTTCAGGGTTGAAGGAAGGGGTGATGTGGCTGTGACCCAGGAGGGGACAAGGTGGTTCCTGGGGAGTCAGGGCAACACTAGAAGGGTCTGGACTCTCTTTTCTCTCCCTTGTGATGTAGTGTGTCTCTGGGTCTAGGCAGGCAGGACACTCACTTGGGTTTTTCTAGAGGGTCAGGTTCATTGCGGGCCAGGCCCACTGGATTCTTCTCTGCCTCCTCTGCTGTTAGTAAGTGTAGCTCTGCCTCCACTTTGCCCTGAAGGAAAGGACAGAAGAGTTCCACTGTGTAGGCCATGGTGCTAGGCCCTCAGTATCCCAGTCTGGCCCAGACTGGCCCATGTAGGTCCACTCCCAAGTAGGAAGCGGTGCCCACCGTGAGCTCAAACTCATCATTCTCATTGCGGGCCAGCAGGGGCCACCAGCCTTTGACGCGCTTCTGTTTAAAGATGGAAACCAGGGGCACGTCCAACTCCCCAGTGGCCATCTCCATGGTGCACTGCTTGGCTGTCTTAGCACCCCTTGGGAACCGGTTCAGGTCCAGCTCGATGGCCCCTGTGGCAACATCAGAGTCAGTTTCAGGTGGGTGGGGACCATACTGCCTCCTCCCTTTCCACCCCTACTCTGTCTTACTGGGATCCTTTCTTGGCTTAGAGTATCTCTAGGCATTTGCTGCCTTCATCCTGGCTGTTGTGTGTCTACTGACAATGCTGTACCAAACTCAGGCTTGCAGATGCAGATAGTTTGGTGCAACCTGAGACCCAGGAAAATCTGTCTCCTTAGGGAGCATTGCTGGCTTCATCAGCATTGACCCTGCCTTCCTTGTGTGTCCAGAGCTCCCTGAGAAGTAACTGGGCAGAATCTTAGAGAGGCTTTGAAGACTAGGCCCCCCGCCCCATGGACTCAGCCTGCCCACCCCTGCCCCTCAGTTTTGGGCCCTAGGCCTCGCTCTGCTCTGCACCCAGGAAGTCGTCAGCAGAGAAGTGGTCAGCATCCCAGATCTGCAGGGTGAGCCGTGCAGGGATCTTGTACTCTGTCTCATCCCAGGAGAACATAGACTCCTTCTTAGACATAACGATCTTCTCTTCAGCAGCCAGGTAGTCGAAGGGAAACAGGTAACGCCAGTTGAAGTTGCCTTCACCAGTGAGGGAGTGGTAGTGGACATCTGTGTCCTGTTTGTCCTCCTGCTGGCCCTTCAGCCACCTGCTAGGAGTCACCTGCTTCAGCTCTGTGGCCACACCCCTGGGGCCTCACCCCACCCCAGGACCCCCTTATCCGATCTGTTCTCCCAGGAAAGTGAGAGTGCCCAACTCATTCTCTCCCAGGATGGTGACTGTCACCCACCCCCGCACAAAAATGTCACTGGACTTCTCTCCTGTGAAGAAATCGTCGTCTTCTAGGACCACCTCATCTGTGTTCCACACGATGACCCGCAGTTCATACCTGGACAGGAGCAGGGAGAGCCATCAGTGACCTGGGGCAGGGCTTGTCCTGGGTCCTGGGGCTGTATCAGGGCAGGGGTCTCCTGATGTGTTGGCAAGAGAAGCCCTGGGGACTTCAGTAGGCTGGGAGAGTGGGTGGGGGTGGGGAGGATGGGATAGAGACCAGGCTATCACAGGCCGAGACAGTTCTAAGAGAAGCAATCAGTCTGGATCAGAGACTCAGACACACTCCTGGGCAGAAGCTAGGAATGGGAGTAGGGAGAGGCGTGCCGGCTCCTGGGGGCGGCTGCAGTGAAGCAGCAAGCACATGCTGTCCGTGGGTCTGTGGGGGTCAGTGCTTTGCCCTATTCCTAAGAAATTCCTAGTTAAACCCAGTGCCCTTGAAGCCCACGTACCTGGGGTTCCTTTATGTCCTTGTCCTCAAAGAGGACTTCCCCTTTGAGTTTTAGTTGTAATTACAATTGAGGTAGTTACATTTTAGCCTTTATGAGTGAGGTTGTGTCACTCACTAAAACATGGGATTGTGGCTCTCTGGAACAAAGTATCTATCTGTTGGTTTGGGTTACCCCTTTGTGGTAAAGCCTGGAGTAGCAGGCTAACAGCCACAGGTCTGGAGGTTGTTCCAGGCGGAACTGGTTGCACTATTTGCTATGGCTGGAGTAAGTTGAAAATACAGGCCCCATCCCTGGTTAAAGACCTTCAAGAAACAAGGGCTATGGTTATAGCTCAGTAGTAGAGTATTTGCCTCGTGTTCAAGAGGCCCTGGGTTCAATCCCCAGTATTGCCAGAAAAGAAAATCAATTAAGAAGTTGAAGATGGGGGCTGGAGAGATGGCTCAAAGGTTAAGAGCACTGGCTGCTCTTCCAGAGGTCCTGAGTTCAATCCCCAGCAATGATATGGTGGCTCACAACCATCCACAGTGAGATCTGGTGCTCTCTTCTTGTGTGTGTATACATAATAAATAAAGACATCTTTAAAAAAAAGAAATTGAATATCAGGGCTTGAAAACAAGAAAACAGACAGCTTTGTGTGCCCAGAGAGTTGGCCCCAAATCCAAGAATTGATGATGTTCAAGCCACAGTGACCATCGTGCCACCTTATTTGGGGGGCATTGAGTTCCAGGGTCAAGACCACCTAGGTGAGGCAGGTGGCTTAGCTCCAGACAGGGGCTGATTCCACCCACCACCACCTCTGGCCTTTTCCAGGCATTCACTTTGGCTGCATTGTCTCAGTCACCCGGAAGAAAGACTGGTAAAATGTGATGGTACAGAAAAGGCTCTGATGTGTGCCTCTAGGAATGCATATGGGAGACAACTGTGTGAGCACAGGCAGTGTGGACATTGCTGGGGTTCAGGTGAGTGCTGGATTGTGGGTTATCCCATTCACTGTGGTAAGGGCACGTGTTGCCACACCTAGAGCAGACCCCAAGACTCATAGGTTGTTTTTTCTCTCCTAGAAGGGCCTGGCCACACCTGAGTCCCTGGAAACAGTGGCCAATGGAGGCTACTTTCCACCCATGGGAAAGTCTGTGCTGTGCTGGGAAGCGGACGAGGTTGGGTAAGAGGATAGTACCCATCTCAGGCAACTTACTTCTTGGGTTTCCTGGGGGAGATATCCAGAGGTGTCCCAGGGGCTGGCATGTCCATGGGGAACATATCCACCCACAGCTCCAGGCGACCCTGAGGAAGAGAGGGGTGGGGCAGATGTCTGAGCAACTTGTTCTCTCTGCTCAGGGAGGTCCACTCTCCTGGCCTATCCGAAGCTGCATGCCATCGATTTCTCGCCTTGGATGCTAGGATGTCTTACAATGTCACCACCAATAGCCAGTGAGTGACAGCTTCTGGAAGGAGCCAGCTCCCTGATGTGATTCTCCGAACACACACTGCCATTCAGGCTGGCATGTAGCCTGGTGGCAAGGCATGTAGACATACAATGGGGACACAGAGGGCCTCGTGAGCCCTGTTTCTATGACCCCAGGTTGGGGATCTTTAACCCCAGACCCCGGCCACCTGTGTATCACCTGCTCAATGCCTGGCTTGTCAGGGTTGAGCAGTGGCCTGGTTTCCACATGTTCTGGTACAAGGCGGCAGCCCACTCGGGGGATGCCCTCCCAGTGTCTCAGAGCAGACAGTGCCACGTGCTCATCTGTGGGCTTCCTCTGACCTGTGGATGACAGTGGATCAGGTGTACCCACACAGCCTCTTCAGAACCAGGGGCCTGTGCTGGAGCCAGGAGCTTAGGAACATAAAACCCAGAGTCTTGACCTGTCTTCCTAGCCTCACTTTTATTTTATTGCTAGGGGCCAGATGCAGAGGAAGGCCAAGGTCTCAGCTGCACCACAAGGCCCAGAAAGACCTGTGAACTTGGTTTACCAGGCTTGGGGTAAGGAGTGGGGCTTCGAGCCAGAAAGACCTAGGTCCGCACCCTTACTCTGCCTCAGGAGAGATACATGACCTTGGGCAAGTCACCAAACTGGAACTTGTGCCTCAGTTGGCTCATCTGTTGAATGGGGCATTTTCCTGACCCACGGGGATGAGCAAAAGTGAGAGGGGTGTAGTGTGTGGGTGAGTGTGGTGTGGGAGAGGGTGTCAGGGCAGTCACTGGGCAGAATGGAAGGCGCTCTAAAGTATGGAGCAGGGAGTCACTAGGACTTAGCTTAAGCACATGTGCACTAGGTCTGAGAGTCCCCATAGAGAAGTGTGGCTCCTTGGTGGCCTCTGAAGCCCCTGAGAGGGGCAGTCAGCTGCGTTCAATGCCCTTTACCATTCTCGTCCTCTATCTCTGCAGGCCCTGTGAAGACTCGATTGGCGACTTTCACTCTCCCATGGGGACCAAAGTGGGGGCCATCCACTTTGCCTTCTTTGCAGAGACGAGTTAGGATCTGGCTGGGCTTCATAGGGTCCCTCCAGATATTGTAGCCATGTCTGTGGGAGGAGGCACACAGGCGTGAAACGGCTCAGGCGGGGTCATCCCAGGTGGCAGCTTTTTTCTGGTCAATTCTCCACAGTTGGTCATTGCCTACATCAGCAATGGGCCTCCTCCAGCTCCAGGTTCACTCAAGATACTAGCACTGCTGGAGGCTGACCCTTCTGCCTTATCTTTGGTTCTGATATCCAGTGCTGTCCAACCACCACCCCATCATCCCTCAAGGGCTCTTTTGAGGCATCGGATAATCAGGGAGGGAATGGACTTAACTAAGTACTCAGCCTGTAAGTAGCAGAGGTCTTCCCAGATCCTCTGAAGATATTACCCACTGTCTTGTCCTCTTCTGCTTTCCATATTGTTTCCTTTGCCTAGGAATTCCCTCCCTACCTTGTCTTGAAATATTCAAGCCTAGTCCCTGAAGCTGCACTTAGAGTGTGTAGTGAAGGCATAACCCAAAACAGAAATCGTAGCATGTTTATTACTCCTGAGTCTTGTCCTAGTGTTAAGATGCAACAGACATCCGTCCCCTTCCACATCCCCTGCCCCCAGCCTGGTCCTCTGGTCCTCAGCCCCTCCCAGTGACTGGTCCCATTCTGTCCTCGCACATGGAATAGGTCTGTGCAATGCCGCAGGTGGCACGGTGCTTGCTGTAGAAACGGTTTTCCAAGTCGATCTTGGTTTCTCCAATGAGGTCATCAGTGCCCACCAGATCCCAGTCATACACAGCAACTGTCAGCATGGATTCCATTGGGAAGGAGGCCTCAATGTCAAAGGACCTGCCAGGCAGGGGGGTTAGGAGTGGGTTGCAGGTTGAGATTGGCAAGGGGTGGGGACTGGACTAAGAGTCAAGTGGGCAGAGAGGGTACCACAAGGTCTTACTTCCCAAAGACGGGGTTGAGCTGCTTGGAGATGTAGTTCTCCTTGTCTCGGATGTCAGTCTTGCCTAGCTTGATGGCGATATAGGGGTCAGCTTTGCCATTGATGTCAGCCGGGTGTAGGTCTGTGGCCTGGGCAGGGTAAATGCTGCCTAAGTAGAATCTTGGGTACCATTGTCCCATTCCTGAGGGTCCCATGATGTTGAAAAGTGGGGACGGAGTTATTGGGTTAGAGACAGAAGTCTCATTGTGTGGCTCTAGGGAAGTTGCTGCTTCTTGTCCCAGGGACTGAACTTTCTCTCTGCAAAGATGGGGATAAGACCAGTAGACCCTTCTGATGTCTTGAAGCTACCCCAATCTTTCCAGCAGGAGGCTGGAGGCTTGCAGGGAGGGAGATGTGAAGAGTCTTACCCGGACCACATAGATTCGAACCAGCACATTAATGGGGTCATTGCTTGGGATGCCTTGGAACATTCCATAGGTGGGGTCATAGCCAGCTTCTCGAGCTACATCCTCTGGGAGTGGAACTTTGTACACACAGATGGAACCCTGGAGCAAGGCATGGGGTGGGGGTGTAAGGCTGCAGGTTCCCCTGGACAGTGCCAACTAGCCAACAGTATAGGCCCACAGCGTGGTAAGGCCTTAACACTCAGTTGTTGGACCATGGAAGATATAGGGGTTCTAGATTGAGATATAGAAAAACGAGGTTGCCAGGGGATCAACAGTTGGGCCATACTCTTTGTCTGACCTTAAACCGACCCACAATGCGTTCCTCCTCTGTGGACCCATCTTCATCATCCCCAGTCTTGCCCCGCAATAGGTTGAAGGTGTGCAGCCAGTCCTCAAAGTTGCCGAACTGTGACTCTAGCTCTTTGGGGTACACCTGGACAGACCAGGCTATCAGGCCTTGTTCCAGCATCCTGTCCCATATGCTGCCTCCCTCCCACCTTGTGTCTGGGCAGGATCTGCTCCCAGACCTCACCTTCAGCTCGTCAATCTTGGCTTTCTTCTTCTCAGGAGCCTCTGGTCCCTGGCCAGGGCCAGGGTTTTTCTTCTTCTTCTCCTCCTTTGCAGCCCTGGATTTATCCTTGCTCTTTATTGGCCCCTTCAGACCTGACCCAAAATAGAAAGGGGCCCTAGTCAACTTAGGGAAGTGTGGGTGGAGAGGGCCAGAGCAGGATGGCCTGAGATGAGACCCAGCCTCACGATTTCTTTTCCACTTAACTTTGGAGTCTCTCTCTCTCTCTCTCATACTAATGTGCCATTAGTATGCTTAGAATAAAAGAGGAAACTATGTATATAATTTCTTTCTTTGAAAAATTGATAATACCAGTGCTTGGAGAGATGGCTCAGGGGGTAAAAAGCTTGACAAGTTCAAACCTAAGTTTGAACCCCAGGAATTCGTGTAAAGGCTGGATGCATATCACAAGTGCCTATAAACCCAGAGCTCCTGTGGGGAAATGGAAGATAAAGAATTCCTGGAGGCTCTCAAGCCAGCTAGCCTGGTATACGCAGAGGCAGTGAGAGCCTAATTCAAACAAGGTGGGAAGTGAGGAGTGACACATGAAGTTATCCTCTGAGCTCCATGTGCGTGCGCACGCACGCACGCACGCACGCACGCATGCACGCACACACACACACACACACACACACACACACACACATCTGTGTAACCAGTACCAACATAAAGGCTCTGAGAGGTCTTGTACCAAGCGAATATGCTCAAACAAGCATTTCCTAAATGGATCGAACCACAGAATCCTCTTTCTCCCCTATGGCATTAATGTTGTTTCATGGGAAAGGTTATTGAAAATGCTGGGTGGGACAAGCTAGCAATGTCCCTTCCAGCTCAGATATTCTATGGTTCTATGTGTATGCCTGCTGCTATGGTTGTTGGATTGATATGAGTGGAAACTACTGTAGAAGAAGTCCTTAGCTTGATCCTTGGAGTCCAGGCCAGGGCTGAGAAGCAGCAGATGTTGTCATGGATGCAGGCAGGGGTCCAGGGATCTGGATGCCAAGGGCTCACCCTCAGTGGTATCCATTTCTTCCTTTTCTTCTAAGTCAATTCCAGAGGCCTCATGTTGTCGAAGTTGCTGCCAAAATATGAAGGGACTTCACTGACTCTGCAGGTATTGTCTCCATAGCCAGCAGCATCTTCACCTTCCGTTCACATGTGCATTCGGTGCACAAGGCTGGGGCTACTCAGGGCATTTATGGTACCCCATCTTTGTCTCCCATGGCACCTAGGATGGTGTCTGATTCATCATGCAGATGCCAGAGATCTTTGTGGGACACATGGCTGACAAGAGGGGACTAAGCCAGGAAGGTCAACTGTCTACCAGCCCAAGGACGGAGGGTTCTGAAGGGAGATTTCAGAGCTGGTTCTGCGGGTTAGGGTAGGAGCTGGAGAGGTCGATGTGATTTATAGCTGGGTCACCTGCCACCCCATTCCTCCTTCCTCCCAGCCCATGCCCAGGTCTCACCTCCTTCATTGTGTCGATGGAGGCAAAGTACTTGGACCACCAATCCAGCATGCTGTCATCAGGCTCCTCTTCCTCTGCCTCATCTGACACACCTTTCTTTTTCTTCTTCTTCCTTTCCTTCTCCTCTTCAGCCTGGGGGATGGCAGGACGGTCATCCCATAGGCTCTCCTGCTTTTCACCTTTCCTGGAACCTTGAATGATCCCTCCTCACTCTGGCCATCTGATTCCAGAAGGCCCCCCCCATCCCATAGTACTGTGGGGCCACCAATGCCATGGAAGCAAGGCCCTGGTGAGAAGGACAGCATAGCCCCACAGGAACAGCCTGCCACTGTGAGCCACAGGTGGGTCAAGGCAGGACCGGCACTCAGGGAAGCATGGCTAGGTCCATGAAGTTAGCCTTCTGGCCTGGCACTGGTGTCAGCGAATGCTTCTCTTGCCCCAAGGCCCTCCTCGCACAGCTCCCACGCTTACCACATCCACCTTGACCACGGCATCAGAAGTCTGCAGAGGGAAAGGCAGGACAGGATTAGCCACCAAGAACTGAAGGGGCAGGCCACAGGCCAGCCCAGAAGTGAGAAGCGGGGAGCCATGAGGATGCACACAGTGACCAAGCTTACTCTTTGCTGTGAGCCCCTTGGCCCTGACTGAAAGGCAAGCTTCACACTCACAAGGGCAGGCTGCCTGCTAAGGTGATGAAGGGTCTACTCGAGGTTGCTTCTGCTGTTCCTTCTGACATACTACACCCTGGCTGCCTGTACCTTAGAGTCACCTGGGGGCTTTTATGGACAATGATGAGTTGTATTGGGAAGGGGTGGAAAGCTGGGCCACGGAGTATTCAAAACCCAGTACCTGGGCAGTGAGCTTCCCACGCAGCAACACCCACCCAGAGCTGCAGGACCTACTGTCTTCTGCTGTCCTTTCTAGAGACCAATGGTAGCCCTGGTTCTACTCACTGGCCATGTCAGGGGAAGAGCATTTTAGACCAGGCCTCAGAAGCTAGGAAATACCCCAGGCTGTGTGAATCAAGTGTGGTAGCGAACAGAAGGCTGGAAATGTGACTGGGAGGGAGGTCCCTTTGTGGCTCTGAGCAGAGATTAGGCCTCAGGGAGACTGGGTCCAGGCTGACCCACCTGCTCTCTCCTATAGGCCTTCCTCTGCCAGGTTGACACCCCTGGTCCGAAAGCCAGAGGAATAGGACCTTTTCTGTGGAAATCTTCCCCAGCCCAGGCTCCCAGGGTATCACCTGCTATGAAAAATGGCCCTATACAGGCAGGACACACCTCTGTCTTAGGCAGCCCATTGCCTAGGGGTCCTTTCTGAAGTGTGAAATGTCCCATGCCATTGCCTAACTGTTACTACTCCTTCTCTTGTACATACATGTCATCTGCACATGTACACATCTGCATACATGTGTGTGCAATACTCCCACATGCCCAGGTACTCTCTTCCAGACAATGCCATGTGAATCAAGGTTGGCTCTTGATAACTACACATAGTTAAGTCAGGGTGTCTCGCTCTCAGGACAGTTTTGCCTGGCTCTCTAGCTACCTGTGGTTGTGTGTCCCCAGCTAGCGGGGTGGCCGGCCACTGGCCTTACCGCATCCAGCTCCACCATGGTCTCCAGCTTCTTGACGGGCACTTCAGGCTGCATGCTCACAACAACTTCCCCTGTGGGGCAAGAAGAGGGGCCCCCATTGCACAGCATGTGGCAGCCCCGGAGAAGCCTGACTGGATAGAGAGACAGACAGACAGACAGACAGACGGAGGAGGAGCAGAGTCACAGCGAGAAGCAGTAAGATAGGAAGAATGGTCTACAGTGGATTCTGGAACTTTCTCAGGGCAGAGGAGTGACAGAGCAGATATGAGAATAAGATGGGTATGAGGAAAGAAAGTGATCTAGAGAGAAGGGTGGATCACTGTGCACCCAGATAGCAGAACTAGGGTGAGGCCTGGAGGCTATGCCCAGGGGGAGGGCCTGGGGCTCCTCCATCACCTTTTGATGGCCTGTCTGGTACTGGCTGTAGGCCTTGTTTGGCCCCAAGCCCCCAGCCCCACTGCATTACCATGCTGCCCCATAGAGGAAACCCCGATGAACACTTGAGCTGCACTGTGAGATAGGGTCCTTCTAGCAGCTGACTAGAGACAGACCTGGGCTTTAGGTGGCCATACCAGTGGTGTTCCAGTTGGGGGCTGTGCGGTCTGGGGGTCGGTAGATGAAGCGTCTCAGTGAGCTGACTGCATGCGAGCCCACCAGGGTGTATCGCCCAAAGGCCCGGCAGTCCACAACTCGGATGTTCAAGGGTGGGTGCAGTAGCTCATTCTCTGGGAGGTCCTGAGATGATGGTAACATGTTACAGCCTATGCCTCAGCACTCAGAGAAAGGGCAGAGGAGGCTGGCTAAGGCAAGAGCCCTGCCCTGCTCTGACGGCTCACACACTCACCACTTCAAACCACTTGACCAGGGTGTTGAAATTGGGGTTCTTCTTATAATTGTGGATCAGGGATGATTGTACCCCCTTCCCCGCACACTCGATGTCTACCCGTGGTCGGTCCACCTGGGCCAGGTTCACCCTCTTCAAGTCCCTCAGGCCCCAGAACAGCACCTGGGAGCAGGGGGAGAAGTGGCGTTGTGAAGGGTCACCTGAGAAATCAGTAGCAGGGTGGGAGGTGAGGACATGGGCAGGGACAGTGCCAGGAGGCTGCATGTGGCAGGTGTCCTCAGAGGACTCAGGTAGGGTCACTATGGAAGGCAGAGGGCTGAGAATGGCTCTGGGCACAGTGGGGTGACTCTGTCAGAGCAGGACAGGCACTAGCGTGGGCTGGGGTCCTGTGTCAGTGCTGCTGAATTTGACGGTTCACATAGAATGTACACTCAGGGTGCATCATGAAGCAAAAGCCTCAAGGTGACCTGGGCGAAGGTCACAGGAAGGGCAGGAAGGTGCACGGAGCCCTCACGCACCTCTGTTGTGGAAATTACTTTAACTAGGCGAAGATATGTTACATTTATTTATGCTGCAGAATTTTACTCTGTGTAAAGGTGTGTTACTTTTGTTTGTGTTGCATCTGTTTAATGATGTAAGGACATGTGTTGAATTATGTAAAGATGTGTTGCATCTGTTTCACCTTGCCTGCCTAAGGTACCTGATTGGTCTAATAAAAAGCGAATGGCCAATAGCCAGGCAGGAGAGGGATAGGTGGGGCTGGTGGGCAGAGAGAATAAGTAGCAGGAGAAATCTGGGCTTGAGAAGATAGAAGACGGAGAAGGAGAGAGACACACCCAGGGCCAGCTGGACAGGAGAAGCCATGAAAGAAGACACACAGAAGGAAAGAAAGGTAAAAAGCCCTGAGACAAAAGGTAGATAAAGAGAAACAGATTAAGTTAAAAGAGCTGGCCAGAAATGAGCCTAAGCTAGACCAAGCATTCATAACTAACAGTAACCCTCCGTGTCATGATTTGGGAGCTGGTTGGTGCTCCAAAAGAAAAAGCCAATACACACCTCTACTCGATACTTGCTGAGCACTGGCCGGATTCCCACTGGCACAGGCATGATGGGTCCTCTGTCCATGTCCATTGGGCCATTGATGGGTGGCAGGTCAGCCTTCCCTGATGGCCCAATCTGAAGCATGAAGTCATAAAGTCACTGTGGCAGGCCCAGGGAGAGGGGCTCTTTTCCCAGTGGGTTGGTGCCATGAGATCAGAAGGAACAGGCAGGCAAGAGAGCCCAAGGGACAGGAGCTCTTACTCCCAGCCCTGGTGTTCAAGGCCCCCTCCCTCCCTTGTCTGCCACCTACCTGCAGCAGCTCAAAGGCAGCCAGTAGGTCTCCCGCAGTGGCATTGCCTCGGTAGATCTGGTAGTACTCAAGCTGGGGCGGGAAGCGAGGTGGGCAGTATGCCTCATCTGCCATCTTCACCAGGGGCTTGGCGAAGGTCCGGCCCATGAAGTCAGCTTTGCCCTAACACAACAAAACACTAGAGTTCCCTTGGGCACCCCAACAGTTGAGTAGGCTTATAGGCAGAGTTAGCCCTTCTTGGAAGGGGTGTTATCCTGACCTTTCCTCCCCACCCCAGAACCTCCATGGAAAGTAGCAAGGCTACTACAGACTGTGAACAATATAGGTAGGGAGCAGAGGCCTGCACTGGGGGTGGGGCTGTGGCAACAGGGCTTCCTGGTACATCTCTGGAAGACACTGGCCTCAGTGTGTTTATCCAGGAGGTGGGAAACACTGTGGTTTTCTCCTAATCCCTGAGAGGCTCATGGTACTAGAAGAGGATCAGGTTGTGGGCGGGCAGGCTTGGTCACCAGCCCTGCTTTCCAACAGGTGCAGCCAACATAGAGCATCAGTTGCAAGGGAGGGTGGGGGACCTGCAAGGGGAGGGTCTGCTATGGGTCAGTGGTGTCAGTGCCCACCCTTACCATGGTGTCCTGGTCATAGATTTCAATGACAATGATGGGGGGGTCATCTCGTAACTCATGCGCTTCACCATACAGCTCCAGATTGTCAAATACCAGCATTTGGTCCCAAGTGGGACACAGCGTCTCATTCAGAACCTGCACCATGGAGTTGAGGGATGGAGAACAAGTCGCAGACACTATTCCTAGTCATGGGCTGCAGGGACCCTGCAGGCAGGAGTGTTGGATTCCCTACTTTCCCAGAAATCTCCTATGAAGTCTGTTCCCAGTGCCCTGCCAAAGTCTTCTTGCCTTGTGGTCATAGCCCTGGTCTGAGCTGGTGGCGTTTACCAGCCTAGCCAGTTACCTGAAGGGCTTCCCTCTGAAGATTTGGGGGAATAGCAGACCAGTTGTACCACCTTCCAGTGCTCCCAAAGGCAGAGCCCACCCCTCCAGATCCCCCCACCCCTCCAGATCCCCCCACCCCTGTCCCCCAGGTCTTTACCTCTGTGCACTGGCTCTGGTTGATGAAGAAGACACGGGCGAAGGGATCAGAGAGCCCACTGCTATCAGCAGCAAAGAGGCTTCGGGCCTGATACATGTGGGCTCGGAGCTGGAAGGCTTGCTTCTCTGTGGGGAAGAGTGGGTTGAGCCATTCCATATGGCCCCTGTGGCCCTCTGGGGGCACGAGCTGGGAGAGTGGCCCACCCAGGGTGCGGGGTCCTCACTCACTGGTGTAGACCAGGCTGATGGGCGGAAAGGAGTGCAGACCCAGGCCTTGGGCTGCCTTGACTTCCTCAAAGCCGCAGGGCAGGCCACACAGGAAGTCCTTTCGCTGCTTACTGAGGCCGAGCCATAGGTAGAGCTCCAGCTTGGCCTGTACTGTCCATCCTGCTGAGCCGAAGCCCCTCTTCCCTGGCAGCTAGGGACAGGTTCAGGGTCACCAAGAGCCTGACAACTTCCAGGGCCCACAGAGTAAGGGAGGCCCAGGGTGTGGTGTTGAAGCCTTAGGCAGAGTTGTGCCTTCATTGTACAGATGTGGAGGTGGGAGGCTAAGAGGGATGGATGGATGGGACCAGGTGGGCCCCAGACCCCTGAACACCTGCTGGCTAAGTGCCCTGTCTCCTTCCCTTAGGCTTGCCAGAGTCAGAGGGGGCTCTACAAGGACTCCCCACCCAAGCCCCATCCCCTGCAGCACCTTGAGGAAGAGGGTCTTCACTTTGGCGCAGTCCTTGCCTAGTTCCTCCTCCACAATGGAGAAGAGAAGGTCTTTGGAGGGCACCCGGGCATAGGCAATGCGCTTGTTGTTGCTCATCATCCAAATGAACACATCTGGAATGCTGTGCTGGGGCTGCAGTGGAGGGCAGAAGGCACAAGCTGGGGAGGCGGCTGCCTCAGTATAGAGTCACACTGAGCTTGATGCACCACACTCCTGGGAGCTGGGCCTCCTGGCTGAGGAGAAGCTGGGGGCTTGGGAGGGAAAGTACCTCATTCTTGGCTCTTTTTCTCCCACTGAACTTGCCCAATCTTGTCTATAGTGGCTATCAGAGCAATAGAATCTGCCCACCAGGGGCAGACTTTTCTTTTCCTTCCTTCCTTCTTTCCCAAGATCTATCTATCTATCTATCTATCTATCTATCTATCTATCTATCTATCTATCTATCTAGATATCTATCTATCTATCTATCTATCTATCTATCTATCTAGATATCTATCATGCACACTGTGTTCTGCATGCTTGTATCCCTACAGGCCTGAAGAGGGCACCAGACTTCATTAGGGATGGTTGTGAGCCACAGTGTGGTTGCTGGGAATTGAACTCAGGACCTCTGGAAAAGCAGGCAGTGCTTTTAACTCCTGAGCTATCTCTCCAGGTCCACCAACCCCTTTCTATGCTGTCCCTACCCTCTAGGGCACCCACCTCATCTGCTAGGAAGCGTAGCTTCTGTAGGAAGTTCTGGCATAGCCTCAGCTTGTCTCGAACAGTGTGTCGCTTCACCTGAGCCCTCAGGCTCTTGGCCTGTTGTCCCATGCTTTCCTGTTGGGAACAGTCAGCTCTCAGTGACAGCTTGAGCCATGACATCAAGAACAAATGGCCCCTGCTCATTGGCTTCCTTAATCCTGGAGCCCAGCTGTAGCCTCACCAGCTCCCTCATACAGGACTTGAGGCGCTCCCGATCCAGCCTGGTGCGGGACAAGTGGCCCTGGTCCTTGTCCGAAAGGGAGAGGAAGCGGCTGCAGAGGGACAGGGGCGGGGAGGTGCCAGGCTTAGGCTGCTCTTCCCTGACCTGGCTATAGTGTCCCCTGTCCCACTCGGCCCCTCCCACACTCTTCTCACTGGCAGCCACAGCTCAGTTCCTCTAGCACACCCCGCAGGCGGCGCTCCGGATAGGACTTCTCTGTTTTGATCATCTCCTGCACATCATTCAGACCTTCTTCCTGTGAACCGGGGTTTCAAGTGCACTCCGGGCCTCAGCCAGCCTCCTCCCAGATGCCCCTTCCATTCACCCCAGGAAAGAGAGACCTAGTAACGCGGGGCCATCCCATATATTATGAAGGAACCACCAAGTCCCCAGGGTCTGTTGTAGACAATGGGGACTCTTGGTTATTCTTGGTCCCTTGGCTTCTTCAGGGAGAAGCACCCTGGGCTGTGGTCATGGTGGGCTGAGCAGGAGCCAGAGCCGGGTAGAGGCCTTGTGCAGCCCCAGAGAGCCCAGACATGGAGGGGCAGACCCTTAGACTCTACTCCAGAGCTCTGGGACCCTGTGTCTGTTTCAAGACAGCCTCTGGATAAACAGTGTGCTGTGCAGGTGAGGCCCTCACACATGCCCATGATTCCAGCTCCCACCACCCCTGCCTGGCTCTGACCAGCTTATCAGCTATGTGGTCCATGATGTTTGCGTTGTAGAGGCGCCGTCGCTGGTCAGGCCACCAGCTCTTGATGTAGATACAGGGCTTGCGATCCAGGTAGGGCAGGTGAAAGTAGTTTCTGGGGTGGGATGCAGAGGAGGTTGAAGGATGTTGAAGTCTAGGGCCCTGGGAAGAGAGGGCCAAGGCCAGTAGAGGCTGGTGGCGAGTGGCAGGGCCCACCTGTCTGTGATCTGGGGCCGCATAGGTGGGGTGGAAGACACTGAGGCCAGGTCCCCGCCTTCATCACCCTCATCATCACTGGAATTCTGAATCAGGTCTACTTCTTCTTCATCCCCAGGCTCCTTCCGGGGCCGAGGCCGCTGGGGTCGGGACATGCCATCAACTTCATTGCCATAGTTTCCTGGACAAAGAGTGGCTTGTAAGAGGCCCACAGTCCTTTTTATCACTCACCCCACCCTCAATCCAATCCATGTATTTCTCCAGGAGAGGACAACACCATCCACAGAAAGGTCCCATGTCCTTTCTGATGGTCTGAGGTCTAGATAATGGCTATGCCCAACTCAGAACACAGCCTGGGTTTCTCCTCTGTCTCCACTGTTGGGGGCAAGGCTCCTCCTCTTTTCTAGTCCCAGTCTGGCCTTTGGTGGAGTGATGGTTGACCTCTCTTATAGTCAAGTACACTTTGAAGAATGTTTTTCAATTTCAAAATGTTTCAAGGGCATGTGAGGACAGTTGGCGAAACACACCATTGTTGCTCACTGTCCTAGCTAGTTTTGTGTGTCAAGCTAGATTCATCAGAGAGGAGCCTCAGGTAAAGAAATTCCTCCATGAGTTCCAGCTGTAAGGCATTTTCTCATTTAGTGATCAATGGAAGAGGGCTCAGCCCATGGTGGGATGATGGTCCTGGGTTCTATAACAAAGCAGGCTGAGCAAGCCATGGGGGAGCCAGCCAGTAAGCAGCACCCTCCATGGCCTCTGCATCAGCTCCTGCCTCCAGGATGCTTCCCTGTTTGAGTCTTCAATATGAATAGCAATGCTGAAGTATAAGCCAAATAAACCCTTTCCTCTCCAACCTGCTTTATGGTCATGGCATTTTGTCACAGCAATTGACACCCTAAGACACCCATTCCTTGTGGCCTAGGGCACGAGGCCAACAGTGACAACTCAGAAGCCTGAAACCCTCCCCATGATCCCGGCAGCACTCACCTATGGTCACTTCAAAGGTAATTGGTTTGTCCCCATTTTTCCGGTCAATCATGGAGGCTTCAAGGAATGCTCCAAACAGAAAAAATTCTTCCATTCTTCCTGTGCAGCTCTGTGGGGGAAGCAGTTAAAGCCTACATTGAGCTTTAGTGGGGCAATAGGCCTGATGTCATAGGTAGGCTCTCAGCTGACAGTTAAGGTTGTGTCCTGTTCAGCTCAAGCCCCCAGCCCAGTTGTCCTTGAGGGAATGACTAGCTCTGTAGACACAAGGGTAGCCAGGATGCCATCTTGGTTGCTGGTGGCTATAATGGCATCTATGTACAGAGTATAGGTCAACAGAAGATGAGGACTGAGGTTGTGTAACATGGCCAGAAGAGGGCCTCTGAGTAGACAGGGCAACTAAGGAAAAAGCAGAACCCAGCTGGCATGTTGAGGAGATCCAGCGAGGGATCCCGACACAGCCCAGCCTTGCCCTCACCTCCGAGACGGGTGTGGCTTGTTCCACTTGCACTTCCGTGGAGCTGGTGAGCTCTGGGTTGGAGGTGTCCAGGATCTCCACAGCCAGTCCCAGCATGAGGCGGGCACGGAAGGACACACCCTCCCCCAGGCCCTCGTTCAGGTCCTGGTGCTCGTCCAGCAGTGTGTAGTTACGTGTGGAACCATACATGTTTACCCAGGCTGGGCCCAGAGTAGGCAGGAAACCTGCGGTAGTGAGGGGAGAGGTAGAAAGACTGTTGTATCCAAGGCTCACTTGGTGCGGGGATCTTTGTGAACTTCTGGGTGCTGAGCTCTTGGGTATTGGGTGCCAGGAATGTATGGGGCGGCTTTCTCAATCATGCCTATATAGTGTGCGTTCCGGGATTCTATCCTCTGCAGGGGCCTTGGCAAGGTGTGTGGGAGAGAAAACCAGACTCCTGTTTCTCACTGCAGCAGGCACCCCCTTTGGGCAGGCGGCACTGCCCACACCCACAGCATGGACCCTCCACTTCTGTTTCTGGATGTAGGATGTGCATCTATTCTGCGTCCCCTGCTTAGGGGATATTCCTCCTCTCTGTTCTCTTGGTTATTCTTGGCTCCTCAGCTCCTTCAGGAAGCAGCAGCCTGGGCTGTGACCATGGTGGGCTGAACAGGACCTGGGGCTGGAGAGCAGCCTCGTTCTCCATCTCTGTTACATCACTTCTCTCGTGCTTAGGGTTGGGGGTAAATCTTGTCTTATGTGAATCTAATTCTTCCTTCATTCCTTCCTTATTTCCTTCCTTCCTTCTTTCCTTCCTTCCTTCCTTCCTTCCTTTCTTCTTTCCTTTCCTCCACTCCCCTTTTTTTGTTAGAATATAAATGTGGGCACACTCCTTTAATACTAGCAGGCAGATCTTTGTAAGTGCAATGCCAGCCTAGTCTATGAGGTAAGAAAAATGAGTGATTTTTCACAAACTAGTGTTTGTATGTGTATAATGTAAGTATATGTGTGTGTGTGCATGTGTAACGTGTGTATGGGTGTACTGTGTGCACATGGAGACCAGTCTCTGTCATTTGTCAAGTATTGTTCTTTTTTTTTTTTTTTTGAGACATGGTTTCTCAATGATTTGGAACTTGGCAAGTTGGCTAGGTTGGCTGGGATTCAGGGAGCTCTCCAGAGATCCACCCATTTCTGCCTCCTCGGTGCTGGGGTTACAAGCACATGCCATCATGCCTTGTCTTTTTTTTTTTTTTTTTTAATAGGTTTTGGGGATTGGAACTCAGATCCCCATGAACCATCTCCTTAGCTCTTATATTCAGTTTTTGTTTGTTTTGTAAACACAGCATTAAAAAATTGAGATACAATTACTTATAAAATTTGGCATCTAAAGTGCATGTTTGGGTGGCTATGTTCAGTAAGCTGTGCACCCATTGTCATGGTCTGTCATACTCCCACCCACCCTGAAGAAGCCGCACACCTCTGAGCAAGTGCTCCTGGCCACTCTCTCTTTGTTCCTGAAGCCGCAGTCTATTGTCTGTGTCTGGATTCACTTCCTCTGGGTATCTCCTGGATGCAGAACTGCATTGTGGGTTTTTCTTTCTTCTGTCTGCTAGTGTGGTCATTTAGTGTCATGTCTGTCTCTTTAATTGCCCCAGGGGTGTGAGGAGTGTTAGGAGTGGCATCTGCCTCACTGTGTCCTTGTGACTGTCCTGGATTCTGGGATGTGGTCAGTCCCTCCCATAGACAGATGTTATCGCTCTCACCATCTACTAATGAAAACCCAGAGATTACATATACAGAGTGTATGCACTGTAACACAGGACAGTTATATTTCGCTTGGCCAGTGGCAAAACAGGTACAAAGGCAACACAGCTAATTGCTAAATCTAGTCAGCTCCAACAGTCTTGAGTGTTATTATGTTCTCCCTTTCCTCCAGGCAGGGGCTACAGGTAGACCCTCAAAAGCCCTGTGGTGTAAGGGAAAGGGCCTCATTTACCCTTCCCTCCATGCCTCACTCTCACCCCTGAGCCTGCACGCTATACAGCTGACCTTTGTCTCCATCGTTGGAAATCTTGCGCAGGTCAATGAAGTGGGTACCGATGGCCACGTCGTTGACTTTGTCTGAGTCTCGGATCTGCACCTTCATGCGTTTGCAGAGTGGGGGGAACAGGTCTGTAAAGACGACCTGCTCATTCCACAGCGGCTCATAGCTGCTCTTTTGCACCGATGTTTTGCCCTGGTGAAAGGAAGTCACTGCGTGTGTGTGTGTGTGTGTGTGTGTGTGTGTGTGTGTGTGTGGTGTGTATAGTTGTGTGGTGTGGTGTATGTGGAATGTGTGGTGTGTATGTGTGTGTGTGTGTGGTATGTGTGGAGTGTGTGCGTGTACAAGTGTGTGTGTGTGTGTTTCCAGTTTAAGGTTCCAGATCACTCCTGGTTTGCCCCTTTCTCCCATCCACCACCTATACTCTAAGCCCATCATCCGATCCTTCAGCATTTCCAACCTCAGTACCTTCTGGCCAGCAAAGAAGACTTGCACATAGGGGTCTACGAGGTCCTTGTTTTCACCAATGAAAGCTTTCTTCACGTTGGCCATGAGGCTTGTGTTCATCCGGGGCAGTCCCTCCGCTCGGTAAATTTTCACATAGAACCGGGCCCACTGACGTTCAGGGGGCACGCCTTCAGGGAGCAGCAGGTTCCTGTGAGCACAGGCAGCACATCACATCCATGGACCAGGCTTAGAGAATCCTCTTTGCATCTTAGGTCCTTAGACCAAGAACCATGCAAGGAGTATGACGGGAGGAGAGGCGGAGAGGATGGGGTCAGGGAGGAGATGAGACAAAGCAAGTCCACACTTGTACATGTGTGTTCTCTGCCTTGCACAGGTGTGCACGCATGCACGCACGCGCGCGTGCGCACGCGCGCACACACACACACACACCCCATTTAGCAGCTTCATTCCCCTGGGGCCTGGCATAATCTGGGAAGGACAGATTAGAGGGCCCAGACTCAGATTAAAGGCATTTGTGGTGCCTATCCATGTTTAGGATTCTGGGAAAGGCTTCCTATCTCAACAAGATTCAGTTTCTTCCACATTAAGATGGCAATAATATTACAGCCACTTCTCAGAAGAGCTGCACATAGGTGATATTATGTGAGTGCTTTGCAAATGGTAATGGAGGATGTTATCATGGCATCAACTTTAAACTCTGTGTGCCACCTTTCCTCCCACCTCCCAGGAGCTGGTCCCTCCCCCAGCCCATGGGGAACCAGGCTCACTGGACCCCAGCACATTTCGAGAGTCCAGACAATGTCCCGGAGTGTTTCTCAGCAGCCATCATCTGCTGTCTGAGATTGGCACGCTGAGTGCCATCTCTCTGCTGTCCTGAGTACAGGGCACTGGAACCCCTGGGCCCTGGCAATGGTAGGACTCCTAGTTACCAGCATCTATTTCCATGAGCTTTCTCAGTTGGAAGCCTGGGTGTCAATGCACTGCCTTCTATTAACCCCAGCGGCCACCCTGTCCTGGGCCCTGGGACAGTGACTGGCAGGGTGCAGCACTGAAGTAAGGGGTTGATGGCAAGAACCCGGGCTCAGGCCACTTCGGCAGCTTTCTTTTGGGGAAAGGAAGGGTTATGCTCAGGTCCCTAGGGAAGAAGGGGGCCTCACCCCTCAATGTCATCCTCGTCTGTCTCATTGGCCTTGTGAGGTGTCTTGATGTTGTCTCCCTTGCCCACCACAGCGACATCACACTTTACATAGCCCTTCAGCCCGGCAGAGATGTCATCAGGGTCAGATAGGATGGCCCACTTGTGATGGAACTGGTGTTCTGCAGTGGCAAGGAGGGACATTGCACCTGCCATCACCATCTGAAGCCAGGCCGTGGGACGTCCAAGCTGAGTGCCTGCTAGACCTTGCAACTTCAAGGCTACAGGTCCAGGAGTCTTGGGGCCATAGCTCTACTTGCACCCACCCAGTGAAGACAGAAGGCCACCGTAGCCAGGGGGCTGAGCAAGGCCCCTCCCAGGAGCATATTTCAGGACTTCAAATTGCTCCCACGTCAATTTCCCAGCCTGCAGTCTCAACTCTGGTCCCTGCTACAGTTGGCCCTACATAGCTGCCAGATAGCTTCTACCAAAATAGGGCTCCACCATTCCCCTGTTTCAGCCCCTCTGAGCTCTGCTGTGTCTTGAGGTGAAGCCCAGAGGTTTGGTAGGGGAGTCCTGTTGCTCTCACCCCTGCTTGGTTCTGCCACCCCAGGACTGTCCGGGAAAAGTGATCACTGCTTCTTGAGCTCACACCAAGCCAGACTCTAGGCCATTGTGTCTGCTCCAAATGTTTCCACCTTCTCGCTCATCCTTGTTTAGCTGGAAAACTACTCATTTTGTCCGAGGGTGGTCCTCTTCCATGCAGCCTCCTCTGACTACTTCATAGGAATGGGTCCTGACCTCTTGGTGCCCTTAGGGCTCGGGTACATGCCTCCCACCTCACTCGCTGTAATCTGTACACTGCCTGTCCCCATGTTTAGATGGAACAGATTAGTAGTGTGCCTCCCCAGGGTCTCCAGGGCACAGGACAGCGTGGGGAAAAGTGTCAACGAAGGAGGCACTTTAGGAAGATCTGCCCCCGGGGCTGACTTTGAAGCAGGTACTGGGTAGGTAGGGTACCTTCTTAATAGTTTCCTGCAAGTACTGAACCCTCCAGGGGCCCAGGGGCCCTCCTCTCTCACTTGTGTCCTTCAGGTTCTGACTCGGGTGGGGACCTTGAGGTGAGGCTGAGGCAGGGAGCACAGTACAGCCTGAGTGTGTGTGTCAAGCTGGTCCAGCTGTCAAGGGAGCTAAGGCCAAGTGTCAAGTGAGGTTCAGAGGCATCGAAAGGCCAGGAAGCCTTAGTGCTTAGAGCCACTGGAGTCCTTCCGCTGAGCTGGTGGCCTCGGGAAGAGGGTGCCGTGTGTCCCTAGAACCTCACTGAGCAGATATAGGCAGGAAGGGTACCCAGTGGCTGGTGAGATGAACAGCGCTGCATGTGGGCGCCTGCTGGCCTTGGGGAGGTGTGGGAAGATGGTACATGGATGAATGAATAGCAGGATCTGTTATGCTGTGGACAGAGGAGTGGATGTTTGTATGGATGGGTAAATTGGCAGGCCTGTACATGGTTGGACGAAACAAGGGTGGGATTTAACAAGGAAAGAACAGGATTCAGGTAACATAAAATTTACCTTTAAACCTAAAAGCGATTGGAAGACAAACATGAAAACTTGCCTGAAGATTATAGGTGACAAAAAATTACAATGACAGATCTGGGTCTGTCATACATACATGAAACCGTTGTCTAACATACATGTGGAGAGTAAGCCACTTTTGCCAGCTGGCCATCAGGGCACAGCTGAGGGGCACCCCTGTGGGGTCACACTGCATTTATGTCTTCTGAGGTTCTTCTAGACTGATGTTGCAATCACAGCTGGAGGTGAAGGAAAAACCAGAGACTTCTAGCTGTAGGGCTTTGAGTTCTCCACCTGTGGCTGAGGAGAGCTGGCTATGAAAAGAACAGTGGCTCTGGCCTCTGTGAATACAACCAGTCTCCAGCAGAGGGCAGCAGCGAGCAATTTCCTGCACTTGTCGAGTCAAACTTTGGAGAGATGTTCAGGGCAAGCCGTGCCTGTGAGAGGGCACCAGGCTCAGAGGCAGACTCCACAGGAGCAGTAAGTCTAGGAGTAGGTTACCCTGTCAGAAAGACTGTGCTTGGGGCTCATGAAGGCCTGAGCTCAAGTTCTATCTGCCATTTACTCCTTCAGTAGTTTTGGATGAACAGTTTAAGCTTGGAATGTCTCAGTTTCCTTATTGTCAGATGGGAACAAAGGTGCCTACATGAATGGGGAAGTTAGACCCATTGGAATGTGTCTGACCCATTGTCTGAACCTACCAACCTCTTCTGAAGAGCATTTTCTCTTCCAGAACTCAGTCACCAGGGGATAAGATCCACCCTCCCCTTTATCTTGCCTGAAGGCCTGCTGATGCTCAGCCTAGAGAAGAGGTCATCTCCACAGACATCGGGGCAGTACTCAAACCTCTGAACCATGATTGGGCATGTTTCCTGAGAAGCAACATAGCAGGGGTCCTGGAGGCCCCAAGCCTGTGTGGGGCAGTGGAAAGGCCTGGGTACCAGGAGATCAAGCAATTCCTCTCACATGGGGTAAGCCCCCTCATCCCCTTGGGCCTGTCAGTCTTCCTTTTTGTGAATCCCAGTTAGAGAACTTGCTATACAGCTAAGGATGACCTTGGGCTTTGGATTCTCCCAAGGGCTGGAATTACAGTGGTACACCATCACAGCTGGTTTACACAGTGCTGAGGTTTTATGGTATGCCAGGCAAGTAGGTACTCCATAATTGACTTATATCCAAGCCTACCTGTCTGTCTTAACAGGTAGACAACTAGATGCTTGAAGGCCTCACATGTTTGGAATGTTTTGATCTGTGAGTTCATATGAATAGTCTTAGACACTAGATTCACATTCCTGATGCAAGCCATGTTCCAGTGGGTGCCAGCAGAGTGTTATCAGGCCCCAAGAAAGCGCCAACTGTCTCACCTACTGTTAACATCACTTCCAAGGCCCCTCCCCTATTTCTTCTTGCTCATTGGTGCCTCTGTAAAGTGGGAAGGGATGTTATTGTGAGTCTAACTACTTTGTGAGGGTCAAATGTGACAATGGGGAACGAAATTGATTTGTCACCATCAAAGGGCCTAGTAGGATGATTATTGACTTGTGAGCAGTTTCATTCAGGGACATGGATATCCCCAAATTGTCTAAGTAGTGATAAGCCTTCTAGACCATCACTTGAGGTGCCCTTGCCAACTCCACACAGTGCTGGCCATCGGTACCTGATGGGAGATGTCCTTCTGTATGCTGTGACTATATGTTTCTCTTATTGGTTGATGAATAAAGCTGTTTCAGCCAATGGCTTAACAGTAAAGCCAGGTGGGACATCTGAACAGGGATAGAGAGAGGCAGTAAGCAGAGTCGAGGAGACATCGTGTAGCTGCCAGGGCATCAAAATGCCAGGGCCTGACCTCCAGTAAGCCTAGGCCATGTGGTGATACACAGACTAATAGAAACAGGTTAATAATTAAGAGAGAGCTAGCCAGTAAGAAGCCTGAGTCATCAGCTGAAGCAGCTTTATTCATCAACCAATAAGAGAAGCATATAGTCACAGCATGCGGAGGACATCTCCATCAGGTACCCATGGAATGATTAATCAGAAATAGCACCTCCCACCATGACTCTTCCTTAGGGGGCCTGGGTCCCTTGTGAAAAAGAGCCCAGAGTCCCCCAAAATTGCTGTGTTACACTTGCCATCAATTGTCACATTTAGATTGGACAGGGTGACTTGATGGGTGCTGGGAAACACATGCCCTGGTATCCCCCTAACTAGCTGATTGGCTGGGCCAAACCCTGGCACATCTGAGAGCCTCAGGTCTTTCTTTTTCTTCCTTTTCTCCCTCCCTCCCTCCCTGCCTTCCTCCCTCCCTCTCTCCTCTCTCCCTTCCTCCCTCTCTCCCTCTTTCCCTTCCTCCCTCTCTCCCTCCCTCCTCCTTCCCTTCCTCCCTCCCTCCTTCCCTCTCTCCCTCCCTTCCTCTCTCCCTCCTTCCCTTCCTCCCTCCCTCTCCCCCTCCCTCTCTTCCTCCCTCCCTCCCTCCCTCCCTCCCTTCCCTCTTTTCTTTTTTTTGAGATAGCCCTGGCTGTCCTGGAACTTGCTCTGTAGACTAGGCAGCCTCTGCCTCACAGAGATCCACCTGCTCTGCCTCCTGAGTACTGGGATTAAAAGCTTTGGCCACCACTGCCTAGGAGCCTGAGGTCTCTGAACTGCCAGGAGGGGAGACAGGGATTTGGTAAGGATAGCAGAGGTTTCATTTATTTTTTTCTGTTCAACAGGTGCCAGCCAGAGGCAGTGGGTGGGCATGGCCCCTCAGGCCTTTCATTGTTCTTGGCGTAACTGTTTTCATAGAACATAGGATAAGCGATGCTCTCTGTGCCACATACATTTAAGCTGCCTTTCTGTACTACTGTGCCCAGATCTCTTGCTCCCATAGTGACCAGACATGGTGCACGTGGCCTGTGCATCCTGTGTAGCATGCACACCACTTTCTGCCTCTCCCATGGCTGCATACTAATGGGCTGTGCCTATGCTCCTTGATGGATGAGTTAGGAACCAATATAGCAACCATATGATGCTTCTGGAAATGCATGCACCAGTTCATTCTTATGGGGTTACTCACCAGGCTGGGAGTACACGGTGCCCACATCCATTTTGAAGGAGCCCACCAGGGTGCCACTTCGAAGCAGGTTCTTAGAATGGATCACCTTTGAGACAGAACCACCAGCAGCCAGTCAGGCTGGGTGGGGAGAAGCCTTGGGGGGCCGGGGTGGGGGTGGAGGTGGGAGCAGGGGCAGGGCCCACCGATGATAGCGTTAACTCTGTCTTTCTCAGGACCCACGTTTCATAGAAAAGTGGGAAGGTATTTGGCAGGAGACAGGGTTGGTTTGCTGAAGGTCAGCAGCAGCCCCTCCCACCCTCCATTGTGCCCCCCCCACTGTTATGTATGGGTAAGTAGGTTTTACACTCTATAGAGGGAACCAGCCGAAGGTGCAAGAGGACCACAATCCATTCTGTGCTACCCGCTGCCCAGGTGTGCATCCAGGCACAGGGCTGCTGCGCTATGAACAGCATGTCACAAGGCTGTGCGGAGGTCCCAGGTAGGTCCTGCCGTGGCGGCTGCTCTCCACTCACCGAGATCTTGATGATCTTGTCAAACATGACGTCAGGAGAAACATGGAAGTCGAAGACAAAATACTGGAGGGGGAAGGGCCCAGAGGGAAGTTACTGTTGGCCCCTCCCTCCTAGCAGTGCCTCAAAGCTCACATGAGCAGTAGCGCTGACCCACTGGGTCCTGAGAGTCTGAATGGGTGAAGGTAGGGTCCCATCTCCTAGCTTGGGTGCTCTGTTATCAGGGGGTGGAGCAGTCTACTCATTGCCAGTGTTCATGCTGCAGGCTGCCCACCACACCTGTAGGTGACGCTACGCTTCAGTGTCAGAAAGTTGAGCACCCCTTGGTTATATGCTGTGTGTGGAAGAGCCCTGGCCAAGGAGAAGGAAACCTTTTTTTAAAAAATTATTTAACCTTATTTTATGTGCATTGGTGTGAAGGTGTCAGATGCCCTGGAACTGGAGTTATAGACAGCATCATGCTGCCATGTGGGTGCTGGGAGTTGAACCTGGGTCCTCTGGAAAAACATTGCTCTTAGCCACTGAGCCATCTCTCCAGCCCCTCTCAGCCAGTTTTACCACTTTCTAGTTGTATAGACTTTACACACGTTCTTTGGCAAGTCCTCAGAGAGCTGTGAATTAGGGATATGGACATGGACTACCATGTCACAGAATCAAGCAGACTACGATGTACCCCATGGCATGATACCATATAGATAACCACAAAACCTCAGTGCTCCCTGGGAGATGAGATGGACCCATCACAAGAAGCGTTAAAAGGTGAAATGGGAAGCGACACCTTAGCCACAACAGAGAAACACTGCTGTGTGAGCTGTTCTCTTCTGCTATGGGTCTCTGCTCAGTCCCCATCCTTGTCCTGAGTGCATTGGGATGAGGTAAGACTCTGGGCAGTGGACTTGTGTTTCAGTGGACTTGTGGGGGCGGGGCAAAGAAGGCAGTATTACCAGGGACTTTGGACAGAGCAAATGTCCCAAGAGCAGGTATTTCTTGCTGTAGTCAATTGCTCTAGTCAACTTGGTGACTCTGTGACATAGTAGTTGATGTCCACAGCCCTATTTTACAGCTAACACTTAAGAACTGTAGGCAAAAATGCTGCCTATAAAGCCAGAGACATAGAGCTGTTACTGCTGGATCAGTCACTTCCTTTCTCGAGCCTCCGTTTACCCTTGTGCTATGAGGATAATGATATCAGGCTGCCATGCTGTGCTCCTCCAGGGGCATGATCTCACACAAGCAGGGAGGTGTGGTTGTAAAATTAAAATGACTGAACCCAGTTGTGCACTAGGTAAGTGTACAATAATGTTAACTGGTATGCATGGCTGATAAGTCTTGGGGTACTGGCTGGGGAGAGGGTCTGCAGCTCTGGAGTCTGGATTTGGGAATGAACCGTCAGTGTGAGGATGGTAGGAACGGAGGGGACCACCCAGATGAACACAAGTTAGGAAGCTAGGAAGAGGGTCTGGGGAGACCACAAAGCAGGAGCGTGTCATGAGAGCTCCGGGAAAGGAGGAGCAAGATGAAGAGTGTGCCGAGAGTGGGGGGCAGCTCACACACATATCCACTGTGAATGAGGAGTTAATAGGAGACCGCTGGAGACCCAGCTGGCAGTGCGGAGAAGCCCTTTGTTTAGGTGGTGGATGAGAGACTGCAGGTTCCTGTCCTTGGGTAGCCATGAGGTGTCCTGGTTGTGTTTACAATATTCTGCTGTGAAGGGCCATGTGGGCAAGGGAGAAGGAAAGAGCCACAAGAAAGGCAAAGACAGAATTGGGGTCGTGGTACAATGCTGGGTTCTTTGGGTTGAAGAAACAGGAGGGTCAACGGCAAAGGTGATAGATGGACATTGGGTGGGGGGAGGAGTAGTGGTCACCGGCTGGCCAGGTGGGCCACATGTGCAAAGAAACGGGGCTTTGTGTTGGTCCATATGTGGCTAGGCTCCTAAGGGAGGACAAAGGTCAGGAGCCTCCCCTTCCCAGGCAGGCTTAAAGCTATGCCGAAAACTACCAGGCCAGGCCATAGGAACTGGACCAGGCCCACAGAAGGAGCTAGATAAGCTGGATCCAGACCCAATGTGATCTGAGATGGCTGGAGTCACAATCCCTGTATTTTCTGAGCATGATTTTTCCTTGGGACTACACAGAGAACTGCTAAGTCAGCTGAGGGTTCCTACCAGCCTCTACTGTTCTAGTGTGCCCAAAGGGAAGATCCCTGCTTTGTAGAGAACCTTCCAGAAGCAATGCATCCCCATGTCTAGAAGGGTGTTTGTGGTGGCTTGAATGGAATGGCCCCATAGGTTCATAGGGAGTGGCATTATTTGAAAGAATTAGGGCATTATTGGAGTAGGGTGTGCCCTTGTTGGAAGAAGTGTGTCACTGTGGGTGTGCTTTGGGGCTTTTGAAACCCCCAAAAGAGTGAAACACACTCTTTTCCTTCTGCCTGTTGATCCAGATGTAGAACTCTCAGCTCCTTCTCCAGTACCATGTCTGCCCACACTCTGTCATCTTTAATGGACTTAAGCCTCTGAACTGTAAGCCAGCCACAGTTGAATGGGTTCCTTGGTCATGGTGTCTCTTCACAGCAATAGAAACCTATGACAGTGTTTTTCACTGAAGAGGAAAAGAAGGGAAAGAGACCATTCTTGGGGTTGCAAAGAATCACACCAACATAGTGTAGAGGTGTGAGCTTAACTGGGGGTGAGCTTAATTCCCATGGGACATTTGCTAACACCTGGGAATATTTCATTGCTACAGCTAGGAGGCTTGCTATTGGCATTTTTGTAGCCTTAGTACCTGGGTCAATCCAGAATTTTCTATTCCAAAATATCCAAATGGCTGAGTTTAAGAAACCCCAGTTTACAGGAAAGAGACAAATGGCCTTGCCATTGAGCTGGGTCCCTGCAGAGACAATAGGAGTTTGCTAGGGGCCCACAGAGCCAGGAAGCTATGTTGGAAGGAGTAAGCAAGTCTACTGAAACATGAGATACATGGGCCTGATGCAAGATGAACTTCCAAGTCAGCCAAATGTGGCTCCCCCTCTATCAAATAACCCAAGAACCACTGGGACTCGTCTCCATAGTCATCACAGGAAAGTGGACTCTTATCTAAAGTGGAGGCTTTCCAGTCAGGAACGTCTCCTGGTATAAGATCAGAGATGTTCAGCTTGGATATCCTGATTCCACTCAGGGCTGGAGGGTCCTTGAGCAGCATTGCCCTGCCCTTGGGGGCCAGTGGGACACCAGCTTGGAGCATTGTAACCCACAGTTACACAAGAGTTTGGTGAAGCTTGAACTGGACTGCAGAAGTGTTCCTGGGTCCTGCAGGAGGCCCTGCAGCTGCCCAAGGACACCCTCAGCTCTCCCCACCACACTGCAGGGCATAGGACATAGTTGCATCACTTGATCTAGCCTGGCACTCCTTGCTAACTGAAGTCACTGGGGTAGACAAACCAGCTGCTCCCTCTAGGACAGGAAGCCTGGGATACCTAGGCTTCTAGATACTGACATGGGCTTGGCACCAGGGAAAGAAGGCTTGGCCAGCTTCTCTCAATCTGATCATGATGGAGTCCCTTCTGGAGTCCAGCAGTCAAATGGGCCTTATCCCATCAACAGCTCCCTAGGGGTGGTGGGAAGGCTCTTCCTGACCTGAGGCCTCAATTATCTCCTCTAAGATAGGAAGATCAAACTGTTAAGGCTCTGAGGTACCTCCCCTTCTCCCCTCTGTGTGGTCTCAAGTGGAGGAAACAGCAGTCATTTTCTTTCTCATAGCTGTATCCTAGAGGGAGGCCTCTTAGGGACACAAGTGACCAAGAAGGCAGCCTAGTAGAAAGGGCAGGTACCGCTGACCTGACCAGTGAGGTTCAGGAGTCTCAATGTCCCTGATGTGTAACAATGTCCATCTGTGATGGGTATAGGAGAGACTTGGTACCTGGAAGGGCTCATTCGTGGTGAGTGGTACCCAGGCTAGGCTGGTGTGAACTGCCGTACTCTTAGGAAGGCATGGTTAGCTTGTAGGGGTCCACACTGGGGGCGGGGGTAGAGAGGATGTGGCACTGCATGCCAGTGTGCTGGGTTGTAAGAATGTGACCATGACCTTGAGGGCTGGTGGCTTTGTGCTTCCAGCTCTCAGCTCTCCTTCCTGTTCCTGTGTCAGTAGGACCCTTTCCCACCTTTAGGCCATGGGGGACACTGACCTCATTGTAGTAAGGGCAGTTTGTGGACTCCTTCATAGATGTGTATTTTTTGTCATCGCCCACCTCCACACACACCACAGGGTCCATGTTCAAGCCCACCAGCTGCCGAGCTTCGATCACTGTGATGCTGACCTGTGGGAAGGAGAGAGGGGATGACATGAAGCACCGCCACCATTTTAGAGTCTAGTCTTCCAGAGCATGGGACCAGGCAACAGGAACCAGTCCAGCTTGGAGTCAGACCCCAGGATCCGTGTTGACAGTGGCCCTTCATTTGCTGTGTGATCCTGGGATGTCTGCACTGAGAGAGGAATCGGGGCTAGTGGCCTCTAGGTCAGTGTTACAAAACTGCCCAAGGGAGAAACATGATCAAATCCTGGTGCCAGGCCATCCTCCTGATTAATCAGTCCCACCCATGTCGAAGAAAGGTCTGGCATCAGTTTTCCTAAAGCCAGTCAGGCATGCCCAACCTACCACAGGCATCCATGGACAGACATGAATGAGACATAATGCAAATAGTAAGCTTCTACTAAAACATTATGAACTCTTTTGTACCTTGATAGTTTCTTTGTGAACTTAGGAGTTGACAACATTGTGTCATGATGTTAAAAGGTTGTGCCCTCTAAAAGTTCTAGTTCATTCCTGGGCTACAAGTTCTCCCTAGATCTGTGGCTCTGCTTGGGGAGGACCACCAAGCCTGCCTCACTAGTTTGCAACTCTTAGAAACAGGCCAACCTGCTGAAGTCTCCGTGAACTTGTTTTGGGTCTTGTCCAGGGTTTCTTGTTTATGCTATAGACCTCTGACATAGCCTTGGTTTTCTAGAAGCTGGGCCCTTTCCGATGTCCCAGTCCCCTTTCTCTTTGTTGAAATTCCTTGAGTGGCTGAAGCCTCGCTTTCTGGCTTGGTTAGAGTATGTTGTATACATTCTACTGTGCCCTTCCACAGCTTCTAGCTCCCTGGAGTCTTCTGAAACCCTGTTTCAGTTGTCTTTTCTGTCAATTAGAGGATACTGCTGGGGCGAGGCACAGGTGAGGTTGGAATAAACTCCTACTCTTCAGGGATCTTACTATAAAGGAGTACTGGCTTATAGGTTTTAGACTAGTACAGACATATTTTAGCTTAGAATATACATAAAAGATACATTATGTCTTTATATGCATGAACATATAAAGATATGCATAGCTAAAGGATGTATATAAAGATACATATATGTGAAGAGGTGTAGTTATATGTACATATATGGCTGAAAATATGACTATATATATATAAAACATATGTATGTATATATATATATATATATATATATATATATATAGAGAGAGAGAGAGAGAGAGAGAAGGATAGGAAAGGGGAGAAGGGAGGGGAGAGTTGGGGAAGGAGGGAAAAGGATGGAAGGGAGAGAAAGGAATGTGATTTTGATGCAACTGCTATTTTTCCTGAGTCTTCATTTTATGCCATTAGCTCATGTCTTGGATTTGGTGGGGTCAGTCCCCATTAGGGTTGCCATGGCAAAATAGAAACAGGTATAGATTTTAGGTTGCTGGTCTTGGCACTGAGCCTCAACCTGACATATGGCCAGGAATGGAGGCAGAGGACCCGTGGGCTCACTGAACTGCATTTTTCTCAGCTGAGACCCTAGCTGGCCAGGGTGAAATGATGCACACCCAAAAGCATCACAATGCTGAGCACTCCATGAAAGGAGAGCCAGCTCCTTAAGTGACCTCTCGAATAGGATGCTTCAGATTGCTCCACATGAGACTTGAACTTGTGTTTTAACCCAAAGCCTCCTGTCAGCATTCCCCACTAGCTAATTCGACTGTAAGAGCAGCTGTTTGTGTCGCTCATCTGGGTCTCTGGCGCTTCAGTTGTTATGCTTTCGATGCAACTTCTAAATATGATTTTACTCAGGAGAATTATTTTCCATTTTTAGATAAAAAGAATCCTTACTAAAATTATCAGCCACTGTGTTCTTCAAGGTCTTATAAATAGCTCAAAGACCAAGAAAAATCCACACGTCAGAAATGATACTAGGGAAATAGAAACCCTAACACCAACAAGGCCACTGCCAAGACAGCACAGAAACGCAGGAGTGGCTGCGCACTGAAGGAACACGAACTCTGCAAGCAGCCGCTTCTATTCTGGGGCTTGAGAGGCCAGAGGGGCTGACTTTGAAAGCTGAGAATCCATGCTTGAAAGAGTCGCAATAGTCAACATTTCTTCAGGGAACCAAAACGGAAACAAGGCTAATTAACTTAGCTCCAAGAAGTTGACGATGAAGCGAAACTAGGAGTCCTTCTGGAATATTCTTTGCACAGTAGTGCATAGAGTTTTAGCTTCCAGAAACCCTTTTATGCAAAATGTTTAAAATTTTTATTAATCTACAACTAGGACTGCCTCCCCCAGCCCTTAGAAAAACAGGTTTTCTGTAACTCAGAGCTGGAAATAGACAAGTATGGTTTTGGTCAGATGTACAAGCTGAGATTAACTGCCCCATGCCAAGAGAGTGTTTGATTTTCATGTGTGCATTCCATCTTTTGTCCCCTCCTCTATTTGGCCCCTTTCCCTGTTTCAGGACTCATTTTTCTATACTCTGCAGTGGAGTTTAGCCAGCAACAGTGCCCTGGGTCAGAAGCTCACAGTCAACAGGGGAGGAGGGACTATAAAGTGAGGAGGAGAACAGGCAGTTGGAAGGAAGAGAGATTGCTGGATGAGGATGGTCCCAGGGAAGCCTGGGAGTGTGAGATAGAGATGAGGCTATCCACTCCCACAGCCTCCCCAATCCCTGCTTCAGCTGTGTCTAACACTTGCAATTAAGAGTAACAATGTGGTCAGCTCTGTATTTGTCAGGAGGGGATGGGCTAGTCGTCAGAAGGTTGAGAAAACCAAAACCACAATGCCAACTGGGAAAAAATTACAGGAAAGCAAAGAAACTTTTTTTTTCACATACAACTTTTCCAGAAGGGAAGACCAGAGGGCAAAGGGAACTGCCTGTGGGACCACATGGCCAGCTGGCACCTTAGAAGTAAGGGTTAGACTTCCCAAGAGCCTTCACCAAAACGAGCACAGGGAAAAATGCTGGCTTAAAAAAAAAAGTGTACTCAAATGTTCTGCAGGACCTCAAGAATAATGGTGCCTTGTGATCTGCTCTGGGGACTTCTGTTCATGCATGCATCAAGAATGTCACAGCAAGCTAGAGGAGGAGGTGATAAGGACACCCAGCCACACCCAGCATTCCTTGTGTCCCCTTGTCTCCAGAGCCAGAGGTAAGACATGACCAAATAGTCAGGTCATTCTAGTGGTGACAGGGAGGCTGGAGTGGAGGGACAATATGAAGACACGGGGGACACGGGAAGGGCTGTAGAGTAGAGTAGAGGCTGGGGGCTGGCTTGAGAGATGGAGTGATGCTGAGAACTGGACAGCTGTTTGGAGGTGACATGTTAAGCCTCAGTATCAGGAAGAGAGATCAGGGGACAGACTGCAGGCTCATGAGCATCTGTGCTATAAGGGCAGCTGCCCACTCTGCAAAGTACATATTCCCAAGGAGGTGGCAGTGGTTTGTACCTTCAGACACTAATAGGAAAGAATTTTAATGTTCCACCTGTCCTAAATTGTTCCAGTATACAGCACACTGGAGTCTCTTCCTGCAGACCTTCCATTGGTCTCTAACCTTCACAACGGTCCTGACTCTCAGGGTCCCTCCTGGACCTGAGTTCTGCCAGGTCTCTCTAGCACCATGTGCTCTTTGAGGCCTTTCTGATTAATTAGAACTCAGTTCTCTAAAGGAGAGATGCTGTGGTTGGTTTTATTTGGTTTGTACATGGTATTTATGGGAAGTAAAAATATTTTGCTTTTGAATTCTCCTCGCTCCCTCTCGCACAGTGGATAAATGCATGCAGGTGAGCTATGAATGGACGGGTTGGGAGACAGTGCTGCCAGGTGAAATGAGGTATCTGGTTCAATTCAGAAGGGTTAAAAGACTTTGGAGGGTAAACTATCTAGCTTGGGATGTAGGAGTCCCTGGCAAGAAGCAGTTTGGGAGGAAGAAGTAAGTGTTGAGCTAGGAGGGACCAGGAGCAAACTCTCCAGAAACCTCAGCTGCAGAGAACAAGGAGCTCTGACCTCGGTGACTCCAAACCTGGCTCCCGCCTCCATTTACCTGAGACCCATCGCCCCTAACTTCCTCAGTTTCAGTTCTTACTGTAAAAATACAGTAACAATTACATCCATGGCACTATAAGAATGACATCACCTCAATGGAAACACATATTCAGCTTTTACACAGTGCCTGGCTCATAATAAGCCTTTAAAATAATAATTTCCATTAACATTGATTCCATGTGCTTTTGCACAGCAGGCCAGTGGCATGGTATCTGCATGGGGGTCTCTGGGAGTTCCCTGGTCTCAGCACACAGAAGCAGCCCCCCCCCCCAGGTTTCAGTCCCCCAGAGAAATCCCCTAATGCCTTAGGACATTGTCTTTGGGTTTTGATAGGTAAGGAGGCAACACTACAAAACTTCCAAGGGTTGTCTAAAATTTCAGGGTGGCACTGTGTGACACCACTTGGGGCTATTTTTTAAGCACCAGGGAAAATGGGTACTGGATGGAAAAAAGCCAAAATGAGCATTAAAGGAGTCAAGACGAATTCTTGGGAAACATGGCATATGAAAAGTAGGTGGTGTCATCTAGTCCTTTGGGGAAGGTGGGGTGGAGTGATGTGCACAGGGCTTGGGAGATGGGCATCGAAGATAAAGTTGTACTCACATCATTTTCCAATCTATAACTGGGCCCTGTTAACTCTCAGGGTAGTCTGGAGTCAGGGCAGGTCCCTGGGCCTGTCTTGAGATGCGCTTCCTCTTGTCTTTCTTCTCGCTTTGTACATAAGGGCCAGGTGTTTCTGGCTTGTAGGACATTCTATCTGCCATGTGAGCCATTCTATCCAGCTCTGTACCTCAGGCTCAGGGAAGAACCAAGACTGAGACTGAGGGTCTGGGCCTGCAAAGTGGAGGCCACTGAGGCCTGCGTTGGCAGTCCCCCCCAACCCCAGTGACACTCAACCCCTGTTCTGCCTGTGCTGTGGCCACACCCACAACCTCCCAGTCAGAACTTTTAAAGTTTAGTTAAAAACAAATATCTACTAAGAAAGTACAGAGATACAAAAAAAGGGGAAAAATTTACTCCTATTTTTACTGTCTGGAGAGAATAGGAGTAATGTTACTTCCAGCATTAAAATAAGCCAGAACAACTTAAAACAACACCCAGTATTCTTCAACAGCTCATCCCTGAACTGTCTGAGTGTGTGTGTGTGTGTGTGTGTGTGTGTGTGTTTTCCAGGCTTCCTTTTCCTTAGGATTTTCAATAATGGACACAGAATCTTCGAGGAGCTATTAGCAGTGTAGAGATCTCAAACTCTTCTTGGGTTTGCACCTGCCTTGATACTTCTAGGAGAGCCAGGCAGAAGCCAACTGTGAGACTCAGCCTGTGACCCTCTAGGACCCCCTGGGTCTTACCTCTGAGTCTCTCATGCACAACTGGCAGTAACACCAGACATCCGGGTGCCCACCTACCTGGTAATCCATGGGCCTCCCAGCACTTGGCTCCATCTTAATATCGGGCTTAGACCTGAGGAGGAGAATGTACTGTCAGGGTCTGTATGAGGGATGGAAAGGCCAGAGGGACAAAACTGTGGTCTTCAAATACTCATTTTTGCCAAAGAATGTGGGGCAGGGATGGGTGTCCTCAGTGGCACCAACAGAGAGGGTTAAGCGACAGAAGTAACAGAGATGTGGTCACTGGGTGAACAGAGTCACACGTGGCCTGGTCAGCTCTGTGCTTTCCCTGTACCACCGGGGGCTCAAGGACTCTGCCTCTACAGGGATAGTGATGAGAGGCCATCCAAGGACAGTAAGAAAGGGAGAGGCTGTTCATGGGTCCTGATTTCTCTGCCCCCAAACAAATCCCAAGTCGGCAAGTTGGTTCTGCCCAGGAAGGGTGTGGCAGGTGGGCTACGGGCTCTGCCGCACTCACCGCTTGTTGGAGACATTGCTGGTGAGAGCAGTGACTGAGGCTAGAGACACTGTGTCGGGATCCAGCCCATCCCCCAGCCGAATGGCCAGGTGGTCCAGGTCCTCCATCTCCAGCACTGCTGGCTCATCTGGGGAAGAAGTAAAGGGCAAGTGGGTGGATACAGGGCCAGGGATGCTCTCCTCGAAAGGAGAATCAAGTTTCACTTGCTTAGAATGAATGAATGATTGATTGATTGATTGATTGATTGATTGATCGATCGATTGATTGATAACAGAGTCTCACTGTGTAGTCCAGGCTGGCTTCAAACTCACAGAGACCCTGCTGCCTTTACCTCCAGAGTCTTGGAATTAAAGATGTGCAAGGTTATGCACAGCTCTAACATTAGTCCTTAAAATGTTTTAATCGTCATTATGTCTAGTCTTCCTTTCTTCTGTAATCTTATCTGACTGTAATCCTTTTATTCAAGCCCATTTTCTAAAACTCTGAGTATCCTTTGTGGAAGAAAGTAGGAACTATCCTGAACTTACTACCTCCATCTCATGACAATGGCTACTGTTAACAGAGAGGCCAGAAGTATGTGAATCCAGTGGGTATGTGATACCTGTCCCTGGCCCCTCTTAAACAGCTATCAGATGCCCTTCCAGCCTCCTTTCTTAGAGGGGACCAAGCGTGGAAGGTCACTCCAGCCCCGCAAGCCCAGTGGCCTCTCTCTAGAGACGAACCTTCTGGCAGCTGCCAGGTGCAGCCTAACAGGTTTTCTTGAGACTCTCTCTTATAATTAAAAAGTTCTCTGGGCTCGTGTAAAGTTAAATACTCAATAAAGGGAAAAGCCTACCCACCTGACAGAGGCTCAAAGTCCTAGGCTTCCTTTCCCCAGGCCAGCCAATGGGAGGCCAAGCCCTGCTGTGGCAGTGGCCAATGGGAGGTGGGGAAGGAGGGCCCTTTGAGACCAGTCTGGGTCGGGTTTAAAAGATGGTTAGCGTTCAAAGGGGCTGATCCAGCTGTTTGAACGGTGGACAGGATCATTGTTGCCTACCTTGTCTTTGGGGCTCCTCTTTGTGGGACCGAGTCTTGCCAAGTTTCATGGCCGAGAACACACTCCTTCCCGCTCTGTAAAAGTGAGGAGGAGATAGGCGTATGCAGGAAGAGCACACACAGGCAGTGCCCAGGGGAACGCAGAGAAAAGGGGGGCGGAGGCCCCAGGCCCAATTGACTTTTCCCAAGATATCTTCCAAATTAGGGGCCATGAACCTTGAAGGACATAGGACACTTCCTCCCTGGCACCTTCTTGGGGTTAATGGGGAGTAGGTGGGGACCCCGGAGAAGCAGGGAAGTGGCCTGGAGTATGGCTGGGTCTTGAGCTTCTCTGCCTGACCTTGCCCCAGTCTTCTCAGAGCTCTGAGATCAGCAAGGCCCTAAGCAGTCTTTTTGTCCACGCACCCCTCCCTCCCCCAACCAGAGCTAACCAGGAAAGAGGCCAGATACCCAGAGACAGCATCAGAACAGATACATGGGTCTGGGTGACTCAGAGGGACAGACTGAGGCTGAAGATGAGGTGGGAGCCATGGAAGCCAGCTATCGAGGTCTCAGGTGCCATTGGTACACAGAGCCTGCTTTGTCTTGCTCTGTTCTTCCCAGTTCCCAGTGAAAACGGTATTTCTTATATTCCAGTTGCCCCCCTCCTTATGCCTTCCTACTCCAGACCACCACCTCCTATCTAGCCCCTAAAACTCATGGCAGATCCCATAGTTCCTACCTCTTCCTCTGGCGTCGTTGTCAGTGTGCCAAGGCAAGGGGCCTTGCAGTCAGTGGAACTGGGGGTAGGGGGTCCCCACAGTTCTTCAGTGATGTCCCTGCAGCTGAGCCTGAGGTCCCCCGAGCCAGGAAAGACCGAGAGTAGGATCCGTGGGGGGTAAGTGCAGTATTCCATTACCCCATCCATATTGTATAAGAGGGATACCTGACTCCCTGCATTTCCCTTTCTCCTCCTGGGTGTGGCTGCTGTGCTGCAGGCTTCTGTGGGGGTAGGTCGGGTCCCATTCCTAACCTGCTTCCAGCCAAGCCCACTGACATTGGGTCAGTCTTGGCTTGCAGAGGCTTGGGGATGGTATCTAAGATCCCCCAGATCCTTGCTCTGCAGGCCATACACTGTGAGACTGTAGAAAACCTTTCTGTCCTTGTGAATGCCTGGACACCTTGAACCCCTCTACCTGGAATTGGGGGATCAGTCTCATTCTCCAAACCTGACCCTACTTAACCCAGATACAGAGTGAGCCATGTCTGTGTCCTGTGATGGGTGGGTGGACAGGGACCACTGCTTTCATGTATGATAAACTCACAGATATGTTCATTAATACACAGGTAAGAGAGGTGGGTGACCCTGGTTTGTCTGTTTCCCCTGGTATTATGGGTTTAAAAATGGAGGGAAAGGAAGGGACCCTATAAAGAACGTCTGCTGTTTTTAGAGTTATCATTTGGCTCAAGTATATTCTTTGTTCTCTAGTCTCAACTAGGAATCTTTTTGTGTCGTGTGTGGTGTGCATGTTCACGTCTGTGTGAGTACACAGGTGTGCACGTACGTATATATGCTGGCCAGAGGTTGACACTAGCTGGCTTTCTCATGGCCCTCCACTTTACTAAGACAGGGTCTCTTGCTGACCCTAGAGCTCAATGACCAGGCTAGTCTATTCACCAGCTTGCTCAGTGGATCCCGTGTTTCCTTCTCCTCCTCTGGAGTCCTGGGATTACAGGTGGGTTGCCATGAGTGACAAGCATATTATCCACTCAGTTATATCCCTCAGCTTCCACACCATTCCTGTGGTTTTAACTATTGACTTTAAGCATCAAATAGATAGGAGGATGACCTCATTTCAAAAGGCGTTTACTGGGATCTAGGATTAGCCTGTCTGAGACTTTATTTAATTTTTAGATTCTGGTTTTGCTAGAAGTTAAAAAAATTAAATTACATTTGTTTATTGACTCATTAATTAGAGAGAGTGTGTGGAAACAAGCATGTTCCAAGGCTCATGGGCGGAGGTCAAGGATAACTTTTGGGCATTGACTCTCTTCTTTTACCATGTGGGTCCTAGAGATGGAACAGAGTCGTCAGATCTGGTGGTAGGCTTCTTTTTCTCCATAGACACCCTCAACCCCCAACTTCTTCTTTTTAAGACAGGGTCTCATATAATCCAGGCTGGCTTGAAACTTGCTGTATAGCCTAGGTTGGCCTTAAACCTCTCCTGCCTTGACCTCCCAATGCTGGAATTAAAAGCATATACCATCATACTCCACTGGTAGGAATGAAACCTGGGCCTTGCATGATAGGACTCTATCATTGAGCTACATTAAAAGGAATTAAATCACGTACACCACACACACACACACACACACACACACACACACACACACACACACACACACAAAATGAAATGGCCAAACTTGTAAACAAGAATTGTGGGCCAGTGGTTTTTCTCATGTTTGCTCATCATACCCTCTGGCAGTTGTGAAGGGCATGTATATGTGTCTCTTCATTCAGCCAGTGGAGAACTGAAGCTCAGAGATGAGAAAAACATCTCTGTTCCATAGTAAGTGGGGCTATAGAGGCTAAAGCTCATGTCCCCAGGCTTGCAGGAGTGCCACTGTCCTGGCTGCACTGTCTCTGATCTGGCCCTCTCTGAACATGAGTCCATTGTGACCTAAAGGGACACTGGGGAAATTGCAGCTGTGGCTGTGGTGGTGGCTTAGGTGCCAGCATCACTTGCAGAATGGGATGCTATTCATTCAAAAATGACCCAAGCCTCAACATATTTTGGAAGAGACTGTGATGAGTGAGTTCATTAGATTTGGAGGTGGGGAAGGGGCCATCCTGCCTGGCTTAGCCTGAAACATCCTGGGGGCTTTCTCCCCAACAAGTGGTTTAAAGGGCAGGGTGGCTATTTCTAGAGTCCTTGTCTTGTGCATGTGTGACCTACATGATGCCATCACCATGGCAACCTGCTTTCCCCACCCCTGGGGGAAGGGTTCTGAGATGGCAGAGCCGAATGCTATGTGGGTCAGAAGAGGTCCTGCTCAGAGAGGACAGCTGCTCTGCATCTGAGGCTGGAATCTGGGCTGCTGCCAGAAGCCAACGAGGACTGCATGGTTTTCAAAAGCTGGTCCCATGTAGCCACTTAAGTTCAAGACCTGGGGTACCCTTAGACATTTATAATCCTTTGATTAGAGCCCCACTTTATTCTTTAGAATGAACATTTTGGGAGGTAAAAATTGAGACTTCTAATGATCATACTTAAACCAACCACCTCTACTGTATGCTGAAAAAAAATCAAAGGCGATCCCCCTCCTCCTGAGACTGCATCATGTGACCACCGAAACAAACACTCACTGGTGGCACCATGTGCTGGGGGGCTGTCTCCAAGTGGTGCTTCTTGAGGAAGGCACAGGAGTGTGCAGTGGTGGACACCATCTCCACAGTTCTTAGTCCAGGCTCCATGCCTCTGGCACCTTCTACACAGTTCCTTAGTTGGTCTACATTGTGGGCAGCAGAGCGCCTTTACTACGGCTGTTCTTTGTGATTTCCCAATTGACACGTCAGGAAATCACTGTAGAAAAGGCCCTTCCCCTGTGCTAGTCTTTGCATGGCTTCTCCAGGCAAAGGGCAAAGAGCAAAGAAGGACAATTTAAAAAGTAAAACTGGTTTAATCTGGGCACGTCAAAGACTATCCACTTATATCCACAGATGGTAGGATGGAGTGAACAAGCCAGTAGTCAGCTCTGTGAAGAGAAACCTTCAAACAAGCAAGTCTGTACTCACAGGCACAGTTTGCTTGAGAAATATGAGAATGAGTCCTTTTCCAAGGGACTCTTTCTAAATGACACTCCATTCTACAAATGGCCCTGGCACCTGGGCCATATCCGTACCTGCAATTGCATGGGTTCAATGAGACCTTTCTTGAAAAAACGAACAAACTATAGCAAAAAAGGGCTGGTGAACTGGCACAGTGGGTAAAAGTGCTTGTCGCCAAGCCTGAGGACCAGAGTTCAATCCCTGGGACCCCCATGGTGGAGGGAGAGAAGTGAGGACCTCTGTCCTCTGACTTCCATATGTATGCCATGGCATGTGCATATACACACATAAAACAAACAAGAGTAATGAAATAACAGAACATCAGCAACAAACACACACACACTCATGCACACACGCGCACACACACACACCAAACAGAAAAGCTTGACAGGAGGGTAGGGAGATGAAGACAGAGAACCACACTTATTGCTAGTGACTGGTTTTACATGGTCAGAACGATGTATCCAGACTGACAGTTCTCTACAGAAAAGGTTTGTAAATCCGTGTGCTCACTGTTCTCATTCTTCTGTGTATCTAGCAATTCCCTCACCTTCTTCCACGGCTCAGTCCAGAAGTCTGTCACTATACCTGTGTGATGTACACATGGCCCAAGGGTGAAAGCTGCTTATTCATTATGACCTGGGGGCATTCACTGAGGAAATCCAGTGGCCTGATTTGCTCTATGGATTATTCTGGAAGCTTCTACTTAGAAGGGTGTGGCTACAAATGAAGCACTCACTGTCCAGCCAGGGCTTCTACTCCACAAGTACCTTCAGCTGGAAATGCCGAGGCTCATCCATTCATAGTTCAGGTAATCAGGATACATGGACTATCCATGAGAGGCAGGATCTATATTGTTTCTTTGCATTGTTGCTTATACCTCTAACTCAATATGAATCTTCCCGCTTCCATCTCCTGAATACTCAGACATGGACAGATGCTGCCTGTCCCTGCATTTACAGATAATTTTATAATTTTAAATGTATTTTAAACTGTGTTTAATTTCTTGTATGGGTGAAGACAGGCTGACTTAAATTTGTGCGTGTATATATTCATTTATTATTTATTCTTTTAGCATTATTTATTTTTACTTTATGTGCATTGGTGTTTTGCCTGCATGTATGTCTGTGTGAGAATGTTGGATCCCTAGGAACTGGAGTTGCAACAGTTGTAAGCTGCCACATGGGTGTTGGGACTGAACCTAGGGCCTCTGGAAGAGCAGCCAGCACTCTTAACCCCTGAACTATTTCTCCAGTCCCTAATTTATTTTTCTTAGAGCTAGAGAATCAGTCCCAGGACCTCACACATGCTAGGCAAAGGCTACTAAGTTACATGCCTGGCCCAGACTGATCCAGAGGGAATGTGAGTGCTCCTCCTGACCCTGGGAATGCCTGGGAATCTGACTCCTCCTTCCTTTCTGGTCACCAGTTCTTTTGCAAAGTGCCAGCAAACAGAATAGATTTTCCATCTCCTCATGGCAGCCATGGGGAGCATTTTTGTTCTTTCCCAAGTCAAACCTTACATTTTCTCTCATCTATTTCCTCTGATCTCCCTCCAGCACAATTATAAAGCACAGTTGTCAGGATCTGCAAGCTCTTCTCACAGTGTTCTTTTCTCAGGCTAAAGAGTTTCAATTTGCTTAATCGCATCTTAGAGATTCCATTCCCCATTCCCATACACGTTACAATAATACCACATCCCAGCTCACTTAATTTCATCTGGTAATGGGACAACAAGAAACAAGATGGAGTTGGGTAGGGGAGGCAGCATGTCTATCCCAGCTATAGTCATAGGGATCAAGCAAGTCTGACAGATTGGGAGGGGACCTGGAGTCTGGTGATCTCAGAGAGATGGGGGGGGGGGGGAGGAAGAGAGAGAGAGAACGCCGCCCGAGGGAGAGAAAACAGGTGGCTTGTGCCTGCTAGGTGAGCCACAGGGTACATTTAAGTGGCCACAGAGAAACCTAGAGCCATGAGCCTTCTCACTAAGAAAGGTCCCCAGCTCAGTGTCCCCATCACCTTTACCCATGCAAGGATTCAGACCCCTGGCTCCCTTTCCCAGCCCTGTCACACTCTACCCTTCTCAGGAGCTAGCAAACTGCTCCATCTCTCTGCGTGGCACCCTCTCCCCATACAGCATGTTGCTTCTATTGCCCTATGGTCTTCATTATTAACTGTGCAATTATTGCAAACATGACTAGGACTCAGTTTGATTTGGGCAATGCAGTGGATGAAGCTCCAAGTTTCCCGGATCGTAACCTATGCAGACACGTACTGCTACAGACACAACTGTAAACTGATTCTTAAAGTCTCAGGACCACATTTTTAAACAAATTACTTGGTATTTCCCAGTTCAGTTTCTGTATGTGCGAAAGAAATACGGACTACATCTCTGGGTTTTCTGGTTCTCTGGTGTGCCTGAAGAGTTTAATTGGCTTTGAGGACAGCCAGGTGCTTTCAACTTCTGGCTCTGCTGTACACTCTGGGTAGGAAGTTAGATTCCTTGTTTCTGCCCAGCTCTGCTTTATTCTCTGGAACTGACACTTGTCACCATACACAAAGGTCAGAGGTTCTTTGTACTGTGATCTGCCCTGGGGACCCAAACTACTGTAATTTCTGTGACACTTGAGTCTCTAGATGACAGCGTGGCTTTGGGGAACCTACGAGCCTGTCAACTCAGGCCACCAATCTTCCTAGGCCCTTGTGATTGGCCCATCAGACAGCCCTATGCCTTTTTACTGTGGAATGCCTTTTAGGGAATGGACAGTGTGAGAGTCACAGAGAGTGGCAATCTCTTTGGCTATCTGTGAGTTTGTGCTTTGGCCACACCCTGCAACCACACGGTGTCTAGTGGTTGTCTTCCTTGGGCCTCCAAGGCTGTATGTTCAACTGCCCAGGCCTACCTAGACTGGAGGGTGGCCGCTGGCTTCTCATGTTCCGCACTCTCTAGCTATATCCTCCCTCATAGGGATGCTTAAGGGCCTGACCTTAGGTACAGAGAGCTGATGAGTGAAGTAGAGGAACGAGACACTAAAAGGAGGGAGTGTCACCTCCAAGAACCCAGAGTGGAAAGAAAAGGTTCGGCCACTTCCCCGGCTCTCTCCACCCTCTGCGTTCTCTCCCCCTGCATATCCCCTGCTGCTGTGCCAGCGCAGCTCCTCCTAGACCCTCTCAGCCCATCCCTCCCCCCTTGGAGCCCCATAGCAGAGAGCCAATATAGCTGGCTTTGCCCTGGCCTGGGACACCTACTTGTGCTCGCCATCTCTGCCTTCCTTGGTCTTCTCTCTGCCTTTGCTGAGTAGGGGGAAGAAATGAGGAGACAAGGGGATGCAAATGAGAGGTTGTGGACCAGAGATGCTCACAATTTTGCCCCTGGCACTGCTGCTCCCCCTCCCCAGGGACTTCCCTGTCCCATAGGCCCCTTTAAGTCTTCCGTATAGCAATGCCATGACCTCAGGCTGTCAGTCTCCTCTATCCCAGGAGGAGATCTGGTGATTCCAGAGTTGTAGGGTCCCCAACATCTCTTCCTCCCTCACTTTCTCCCTTGGTCCCCTCCAAGGACTGTGCAGTACCCATGCTGTGGGGTCCTCCAGGTACACAGTGGGCAGAGCCTATCTGAGAGGAGGGGCTGCACTGCTGCAGGGTGGAGGCATTCAGCCACTGAGAAGAAAGATAGGGAAGTGGAGGGCATGTGCTATAACCAAACCACCACTAAAAGGCTCAGAGCAGAAAAGATACATTCCCATCTTCCTTTGGAGAGGTTTTCAGAAACTCCCCAGCGCCGAGTCAATGAGAAGGAAGAAAAGAAAGTAAATAACCGTTATGGTTTTTTCCCCTCTGCTCACACACTCTCCTGGCTCAGACCTAGCCCAGGTGAGGCCATACCCCGATAGCTCAGGCCTGGAAACCTCCACACAGTTACAGCTGAAGTCCAGGTTCAGCTGGCTAGCCTTTGTGTTAGGCAAGTATTTAGTCTATAATTCAAAGAGGCCCACATCATCCAGGGACACTGATCAGAAAGCAGGGAGAGAGGAGGGGAGACTCTCAGGTACCCTACTCCAGCCCAGCTCACTTGACCTTAGGGCCTCTGCTAGGAACACCCACGGGCTGGGGGCCTGCTTCCATGGATCAGGGTTCCCGTGGGCCATTAGAAACTAAGACTCCATTCAAGGCTTCTGGTCTCCGTCCTCATGTTTGTTGTAGGGGAGTTGTGCCCCCTCCTTTTTTTCTGACTGGACAAGACATTCCAGGTTCTGAGGGAAGGGATTTGTTTCTGCTTTTATTTTTAAAAGACTTCTGTGACCCTGGAAAATATGTCAGTCTCTGCAAAAGAGAGGTGTGTGGCCTGGGGTTGGCAAGGGTCAATAAGTGTGTGGAATTGGTATACTATAAGTAACCAGGAATTGGGGTGCTCTCTCTCTCTCTCTCTCTCTCTCTCTCTCTCTCTCTCTCTTTGAGTTTTGTTCTGAAGTCAGAGAGGTGTCACATCTACCAGAATGTAGGGAGACTTCTGCTTTCTCCCCTCCTTCCATATTCCAGACCTCAAGGCTATCATGGGCCCACACTCTGAGTGGAAATAGAGTAGGGAAAAGAACAGAGCAGAGAAAAAAAAAACATCATGATTTTACTACAACCACTGTGTGACCCTTAGCTGAAAGCTGGGCTTAGCCCTTCAGCGGGCACCTCCCCCCAGCCCCAGATATGCCTGGATTTCTTCCTAGTGCCCACGTTGTGCTTTTGGTGTCCCCTGCTGGTTGTGTAAATCTTGCTCCTTAACCAGCCTGTTCTGAGCTACTCTCGGCCTCACTGAACAATTCTTTTCCCTTAGCTCCATCCCCATGGCTCCCTGAACTGATAAAAGCATCTGCAGGCAGGAGGGGGAGCAGTAGTGCCCTCCTGGGACCACTGAGGCCTATGGGGACCCAGGCACATCTCAGCACCAGGCCTCACTTGGTTACTCAGCCTTGGGCTGAGTGCGGGAGCCCCAACTTCAGGTAGAATGTCTGGATAGGACTGGAGTATCCTGAGAACCACCTCCCTCCTAAATCTCAGCATGGCTGTGCTGGTCCTCTGGCTCCTTGGTAGCCATTGCAGCACTGGATCCCAGACTGGTGAGGGGAGGCAGGGAAGGGTTTCCTAGCTTTTTGGGGCCCATGAGAACCAATGAAATAGCATCTGAGGACGAGACAGTGTGCACTGCACCATGCATACATACTTATGCACACCTCTTAGTGTACACATGCCTAGTGCACACATGCAGCTCTTTCTCAGAGCTCTTACTATGCACACATGACTAGCTACTCTCTGCTCCAGACACAGGAAGGAGCTTCCTGGTCTACAGGTTTCCACTGGAGTGGAAGGATGCCCATAAGCAGGGCAAGAAGAATGGTAGGTTAGGGTCATAACCTACCCCTAAAAGAATGATATGGTAATTAGCTAAACACCCTCAGGGACACCAGAGGAGCTTGGGTAGCAGAAGGTGAGGTGTGTGTAGAAGCTTGTGAGGCTAGGTGAGGGAGAGAAGATGAGATAGCTTTGGAGTACAGAAGAGTTGGGAAAGGGAAAGCCTGTGTTGTTTAGCCACAGAATTGAAGTGGATGCTCCTTTGTAAGATGTGACTCCAGTGTCAGTAGTCCAGGCCGATATCTGGTGGCATGGAATGCCTTGGTACCATTTGGAGACCGAGACATAGTTTGGAATATTGATTCTATGGTCTTGAGAATGGAAATGCTCATGAGGTTAGCAACCCATTCCTTTCTTACAACAGGGACAGTGGTGTGTGTGGCAGGGCAGCAGTGGGGGATTATTTCTCTTCTTGCTCAGGATAGCTGAACCTCCAGAGGCCAGCAGCTGGAGAGACCTTAGCATGGGGTGGGATAATAATCAGATGGTAACAAAGCCTGGGCAGTGCTTAGAGGAGAAACAGTTGGGGTCAGGGTAACATGGGGTCTGGAGAGACAATGCTGGCTGAGAACCTACCTTCCATGTGCCATGGGCATCACTCACATATAGTAAGCACTCTATTTCTTCCTAATTCTCTTGTGGGCATGAGTGAGCCATCTTACAACTGGGGAGGTGTCTCCAAGCAGCAGAGCCAGCACTTGGGCTCACGCTCTCCACTCTCTGTGCTGTCTCCTAGTGGCATCTGCCTACTTGGGATTATTTTGTAAGGAGTGGGCAGATAAGAGGCTCTTGGATGAAGGCAGCAAATAGAGAAGTGGGCAGAGAAACTCAGATGGCAGGTGATGGATCGGGGCCCAGGAGACATCAAATGGCATGAGCAGAGCGAGTCCTGCTGGCTACAAGGCTAGGTCCAGAGGAAAGGAGAAGGTGGTGACATCCATCTAGAAGGTGATGTCATGCCTAGGTTGGCAGCTCCAGGTGGCAGCTGGGGAAATAGTGTGTCCTCACACACTCCTTTACCCAGGGTGGTGGCACCTACTGAAAGTTAGAAGCTCTGTGCTGCTGTTCTTGCCCGATTCCCAGTCCCCCTAAGATGGAACCCTTCTTCTTACCCCTTCTGGCCTGGGAGAGGTCCAGGGAGGTGGGACAGGAGAGAACAGCAGGAAGCCTTCCGAGCTTCACCTCCCTGGACCAGGCCCCTCTGGGGTCTGAGAAGAACCTTTTGCATCTGTTTTATCTGAGACACATCATGCTGTCCATCCTCTACTGCCTCTGTGCTGAGGACAGCAACCAAGAATTCCCAGGGGAGCTGTTTACATGGCTGTCCCTGAGTCTCCTGAGCCATGCTGGAGGCCAGAGAGGAGGGGAGTCAGCATGTCTATTTCTGAACTCATTTATTTCTGTTAGTGACCCAGAGAAGGCTGGTGACATGTCAGAGTCACCCAGCTGATGAGGGCAGAGTCGGGGTCACCCTAATGGAAGCAGCTTTCCTGACTCTGATCACCATCCTCTTCTCGACAGTGGGTGGCCTGCTTCTCAGAATGCCCTCCCAACCAGCCTCACACAGCTCTTCTTCATGTAGCATCTGCAGATGGTGACAGGCGGTGGTCATTGTGTTACATCCCTCAGGTGCTGTCCAGGCTGATTCTCCTCTTACATTTCTAAACCTGTCCCTGACATTTGGCACTGTCCAGCGTGGATAACCTGTTGTCATCAGCCCTTCCCTGTATAACACTCAGCTCTTCACTCATAACATCTAATAGCCCCATGGTTCATCATCAGGACCATGGATGGATCATGGCTTGTGACCCCAGCTCACTCCCATTTTACAGATATGTAGGTAGGGGGATAGAAGTTACATGACTCACTGGCACTCAGGCTTGGGTTTATTTATGCTAAAAGACCTGATATTTGTGTGGCAGGGGATGTAGCTAGCCTGAAGCATGCCGTCCTGGGTATTTATTTAAACTTGTGCTTTGGAGGTAAGCTGGTTCTGGGAGGAGGCTGGAGAAAAGCACCTCAATTCCATTCCACTCAGGGCAGCCTGTGTGTTTTCCATCACAGGCTGAGTAAACCTCACTGGGAGGGAAAGTAGAGGAAGAAGTTGCAATGACATGGGGACCCCTTGTTCTCAGAACAGCCCTCAGCCGCCTAGGCATGGGTCTCAAGCATCTTACGTGATGTTCTCAGCATCCTAGGTGCATTGTCTCTGGTAGTTGTACTCAGCAATGTAGGGAAGTGAGGCCTGGTCAAAGCCCTCTGTCATTTGTAAGTGGCAGGACATTTGTGAGATGTGAGTCTTAGACACAGCACAGCCTGGACAAATTGTCCTCAACAGAGGGTGGCCAGGTCCTGACCAGGACCGTTAGCCTCACTCTGGCAACAAAAGGCCTCTCTTCCAGGGATCTTTGCACTGGGCCAAGGAAGAGGTCAGGCTGCCTGGGCCTGGTTGGCACTTAGATCAGGGAAACCAAGGCTTCCCTTGTCTCCTTTCCCATTTCTCTGATGAAGGCAGGAGTTCCAGTCTCCCCCTTATGTTAGAGCTTGGCCTCCCTCAGCATTGGAGCAGGCCTGGCCCCTCAGTCTGACTAGAACCTTGCTCATGCTCTTGCGGTGGGAGCCTGATGAGAGGTGATGTGAACATCTTCCCAACCCTCAAGTTTGTCTATTGCAACTCAGCCCCATCCCTGAGCTCAGTCAGGCCCGGACCTTCCAGAGCACTAGCTCCAGGGGCCTGCTTCCCAGACCTTCTGGGGGCAGTGGGCAACCAGAGGGGTTCACTCTCTTACCTGCGGAAGCTCTTCTCGCCGGGTGTTCTGGTGCTGGGTCGGGAGCCAGGGAGCAGCCCATCGGTCTCCTGGCTGTCCTTTTCCTCCTCCTGAAGAGCTTCATCTCCCAGGAAGTCTCCATCATCCCAGGAGCCCACTGTGCCATCTGTGGCCTGATACCGGACCTCCATGCTTAGGGTGGTCTGAAGGGGGAGGGACAGTGAGCAGCTGGGCTGACAATAACAGCCCCCTGGTACACGTGACATTGGGAGGCACGTTCGCTCCCTATGAAGACGAGGGGAGGACCTTCCTGCCTCAGTGTGAAAATGAGAAAAAGGCCGAGTATGACTGGTGCATGAGGTCCTCTTGTACTTGGCCCTCTTCTTCCCAGGCACTCCAATTCCAGTGGCTGCCCTTGATCTCTAGGCCTAAGCCTGGCTGTGAGGTCTTTGGGTTCTTAGTATAGAATCATGTGGTGTCCCCCTCTTCATCCTCAGAACTTGAGCACAAGGGGATTTCCCTGGATAGGTGACAGAATCAGCTGAGCATGTCTTTTGAGAGAATCCCTGGTCCTGGGTGCCCCTCAGCCTCGTACAGTCAACATTTCTTCAAACTCCTCTGACTAGCTAGAGAAGGGGGTCTTGGGGAATTGCCTTGACCTTTTCTTCTGGAGAAAGTGGAATGCCACATCTGGGTCCAGATGTTAAACAGAATCCAGGTGAAAGGACCATGTCTAGAAGGTGTGACCCTAATTTGCATGGAGTCAAACTGAGGTGGGAGATTGTGCATCATCCAGCAATCTGAGGACTTTCTTTGTATGCCCTTTGACCCCTTAGAACAGTCCAGTGAGACCAATATACTTTTATGAACTTTGCAGATACCCAAGGGTCAGCTCCTTAGCACCAGGCCAGCTACTCTGAGTGGCTACAGAGGAGCTGGAGGGGGGCAGAGCCTGGGGCTGGGCATCAAGGGTTTCCCATCTGCTTTTGTTGGGACAGACATTGAAGGGTGGACTGGATATGACTAGTTCACATATGCCCATGCTGACTTGGGCAGAAATGGACAAATGGAGGAGAAAATGAGACCCTGATCCTTGCTGGACCACTGGTCAGAGAGGAAACACATCATGTGCAGGATGGAGGCCTTGGAGTAGCTGGCAAGGCTCAGTGTGGCCATTGGATGGTAGGAGGCACCTCAAATTCATTCCTGAGCTGGATCCAAATGGGAAAAACACATCAGCGGGGAGGAGGTGGCATCCTCATTACCTCACCCGGAACCACCACCGTGGGAAAGGCTGCCTATCCACTTGGGACAGACACGGCCATACTACAGGGACCCTAGCACCAGCCTTCACACCAAATGGCTCTGGCAGAGTCTCCCTGATGTCCCCCTACTGCCTCCCTTGTCAATCATGGAGCAGTCTCTAGACCAGTGCTTCTCAACCTGGGGGTCATGACCTCTTTGAGAGGTGTCTAACAACCCTTTCACAGGGTTTGCCTAAGACCATCGGGAAACACAGATATTTACATTATGATTCATAACAGCAACAAAATTACAGTTATGAAGTAGCAACAATATTTTATAGTTGGGGAGGGGTCGCAGCATTAGGAAGGTTGAGAACCACTACCCTAGACCTTCTGTGGGTGATGGAAGACTCCACGGACTACTTGGCATGCCTACCTTGATGATGGCATTGTTGTCATCGATCAGTGTGTCGGTCACTTCCACACGATTCTCCTCCACCACCTTCTGCAGCACCATGCGGAAGGTCCCAATTAGTCTGTGAATGACAGAGGGGACATTGCCAGAATGAGGAGCAAGGCTGATGTCAGTGTCTGGCTGACAAGGAGGTGGGCAATTGTGAAGACCCTAGACTGGGACTGGAGTGGTCTGGGGACCATAGTAGGCCTGGCTTGGACAGCATGTCTGTGAGGGTAACTGACCCTTTACAAGTATGGATGGTTGAATATATATGGTCTGCTCCACGCCCTTGGAAGAAGAAAGAACTCTAAATGATGTCCACAGATAGAGACAGGGAATTTAGCATCGGGATTGTAGCTGGTCCCCTGCAGTATGGAAGCTTCCAGATGCTACAATGGAGTGTGGTGGTGGTGGGGCATTGAGGCTTCCTAATGATGGCCGTGGTGGTGGTGGTGGTGGTGGTGGTGGTGGTGTGTGTGTGTGTGTGTGAGAGAGAGAGAGAGAGAGAGAGAGAGAGAGACAGAGAGACAGAGAGATACTGAACCCTGGGTCATGCTGGGCAAGTGCTTTTCCTCTGAGCTACCATCCCCCCCCCCCCCCCGCCCCGACTATTAGCTACATAAACACCCTTTCCTTCCTCTTCCTGACTGGGGTAGATGGGTAGAGGTCTCTAGTCTCATCAACACCAGGTCTCCATTATCTCCATTATCCCACATTTGCAACTGGTAAGCTCCTGGTGGGAGGGACTCCTGCGACCTCAGAATCCCCTGAATTCAATTGCATTGTGGAGCAAGCATACAGAGCTTTCTCTCTTGGTTTTCTTCTTAGCTAAGCTAATAATTTCAACTTCATGAATGGCATGCTCATCCCCAGTGCACACTCACTCCCCTGGACGGCCCCATCACTGCTGTGGTGCCTCACAGCCTGCACATTCTATGACTAGTCTCCACTTGGTGTTTCCTGTACACCAGAGTCCCAGTGCCTGTTGCATTTATGAGCAGCAGCGGGTGTCTAATAAATTCTGACTTGGATCCCATCCCACCCTGAGACTGGAAGACTGTTGTTGGGGGAGAGCAGGGCATTAAGAAGATACCCCATGGAGAAACATACTCCAAAGGCTTCAAGGCACATACAGTATGTGAAACCTGGAAGGGATCTGAGGGACGGGTACTTCTTAGAGTTTGTAGAGGAGGGAGGTGGGCCAACAAAGGGGGCAGGGACAAAACCAATTAATGAAAAATACCAGTGAGATATCAAATGAATTGTGACAGACAGACCTGCTGCCTATAATATACTAAGGGCTATGGAGGGGGAACACTTTTAATTCTGGGGCTAGAATGATGGTTTAGTGAGTGAAAAGTTTGCCTCGAAAGCACAAGGACTTGAGTTTAAATTCCTAGCATCTGTGTCTTTTAAAAATTAGTCAGGTGGTGCTTGTCTTTAATTCCAGGAATGAAGAAAGTGTAGATAGGTGTGTTCCCAGAGCTCATCATTGGCCATCCAGACTCAGGAATCAGTGGGCCCCAAGTTTAGTGAGAATCACTAAAGAAATCAAGAATACACTAAATGTTGACCTCTGGCCTACAGACAGACAGACAAGCAGGCAGGCAGAGGCGCGCGCGCGCACACACACACACATACACACACACAGACATGCACTTATATACCCATGTGCACATATACACATGAATACGTATGTACCCCACTCCACAGTCTTCCCAGCTGTGTTGAGCACATAGTAGATTCAGCCATAAGGGATGACTAGGAAGTGCTTGCCTTCTAAGTGTAGAGCCTCACTGGATTTCGTATCTTTGAGGGCAAACTGTCCACCATGCTAAAGCTTAACTGGGCTTTTAGATTCTTCCCAGAGAAGCTCTATAGAGGATCCTAGTGCTGCTTGGCTTCTCCTCAGCCCGAGTGCTGGGCTGGGACCCAGGGGATCCCAAGCCATTGCTGGGGAATAAAAAGGAGGGGCAGGGCACAGCGCTTGGGGACATCATGACTGTCAGCAGTGGGCAAGAAATAAGGCACTGGCTTTCTGAAGGTCTCAACTGTCATGGTTCTAAATCAGTGGTATAAATTGGATCTTAGGGAGAAGCCCCTAACTCCTCACAGACCCACAGTCACTGCCAATTTGCAGCATTTACCAATTTCCACAGGGCAAATACTCATAGGATACCCAATTTCAATATGCTTATGGTGTAGAGCCTAGAGGAGTCTACTGAGTCCTGGAGCACCTCCTGGCTGGAGGTGGACATGGGCAAACTCTAGGCATGCACATCCAAGCAACGTTGTTGCTACTGCTTGGGGTACAGAGCATCTCTGTCCTACTCTGAGCCCTTGCTGTCAGGCTCTTCAAGCCACTGTCACTCCACTAAGCACCTGCCAGGTAACTACCGAGTACTGGAACTTAGGAACATCTGTTCTCAATTTTAGATGCTCCAGAATAGTCAAAGAAGGTTCCTAGGTGCTGCAATGTGATTAGACACCCCCCAGGGGGCAGGAGGGAGCCATTCCCCTGCAGTTGTTCAGACAGCCTCTGGTGTCTTCTAGATTTCTTTGGCATTACAGTCTGAGATCCTAGTCTTGGGAGGAGAGCTTGGCCTGTGTGAATCCCTGAAATGACCTCTCTACCAGGTTTTCAAGCCTCTTCCAGACACAAGGGTGACAGTGACAACAGAAGTAACACTGCAATCTGTCGCCACTGCTAGTCTACTCACTGCTTGCAACACACAGCAAACCACCTCCTGGCAAAGCTCTATGGATACGCAAACTGTCATTTCCTAAGGGAGGAAGGATAGACGGTGGGAGAGCTCGGCTCTGGAGTCAGACAGACTTCACCTAGCAGTCCCTCAGGGTTCCAGCACCTGGCAGCTATGTGACTGTCTAGTTCTGCAGCCTTCTCTCAAAGGCATTGATGCCACATACTTCCCCACATGCTGGTGTGGAGATGCAGCTCCATTAGCTGCAGCCCTCTGCATCACTGACTCTTCTCCCTGAAACTGAGAGTGGCCTGCCTTTGGAGGGTTCAGCCAGGGAGGGTACTCTCTGTAAACTGGGCTCTGGGAACAGATCCAGGTTGTCCCCACCCTTAAAGCTCCACCTAGAACCAGGGCCTGTTGGTGACTGGAGTGAGGGTGGTGCCAGAACAACACTAGGAGCTTGCGCTCTCAAAGGGAAGAGCTTGCCACATAGCCAGGGAGTGGCGGCAGTGGAGATGGTGGTAGTAACTGTGGTGTGTGTGTGTGTGTGTGTGTGTGTGTGTGTGTGTGTGTATAACAGCTCCCCCTTCCTCAAATAATAAGCATAAATAAATAAAAAATAGAAATAATAACTTTTGAAATGGACAATTGATATCTCAATAAAGAATGTTCTGAACCTACTGTCTTGGCCTCAGTTTCCCAGGCTGACTCCACATCCCCTATGTGGCCTAGAGAGCTCACCCATTAGAAAGAGAGGCCACACAGGAGCCTGGGAGAAGCCAGCATCCTCAGGTAGGTAGACAGTGGGGAGAAGGCCTCAGGTGCAGATGGGTCCACAAAGCGGCAACTGGGCACCAGAATCCTGTCAATAATTTATCATCTTCCTCTGGGAGCTGGTGTCAAATGCCCTGGGCTCAGTCCAGCTCCCACTGCACTCCTGGCTTCTGAATTATTCAGGACCCCTGGCATCCTTGGTGTAAGGAGCCATTGCCCCTTAAACTCCTGGTGAGGCTACGTGGGATGCATAAAATCTCATCCTAATGGCCAAGCACACTTGGGAATTTTATGGTCTCTGACCAGGAGGTTTCCTCCTTTCTGCCATGTCTCTATTTCCTGGCAGCTCCTAACACTGCTGGGTAGAACCAGATAGGCCTCTTGTTTGGCCCTAACTCTAAGGTTGAAAGCCCTAAGCCCACTCAACTCTAAACACCTCACTCCCAAGTTGCCTGGATCAGGATGGGCATCCTAGGTCTTGGTCAGTGGCCTGAACAGTCTCTAAGTCCTCCTTTACCACACTTTGGTACCATGTGACTTCCCTGCCTTCTCTTCAGTGGGGAGAGGGAGGGCAGGGAAGGAAGGAGGAGGGCACAGTTAGGAAAGGAGGGTCACACTTCCTCTGTCTTTCCACTGCTTGGCATTTAAGAACACCTAGTGTGGTTATCCATTGCCCCTGAATTTCTAAGTCCTTTGATTTGTCTGTAGCAGGGGTCCTGATGGTGGCTCTCTGCACTATGGTGTCACATTCATATGCTCTGGCTGCTGGGAGATACAGAAGTTTAGAAGAGGAGGTGCAAGATGGTAGCTCTTCCAGAATCTTCTCATATGACCTCCGTGTGCTTCTGAGCCTTAGTTTCCCTTCCTGCACACTAAGGGTTTTGCTGCTGAGCTCCCAATCTCCTGGAGCCCTGATATCTGTACCCTCTGCATGGGCCCTTCTCTTGTTCCTGCTTCTCCCCTCCTGATTAATCACAGGGGTATATCTCAATCAGATAATAAGGCCATGCTTTATCTTGGGGTCTCTAGAGAGATGCTTTTCCAAAAGTTTTTATTGTGGTTCTAGAAGAAACTGACTGAGTGATATCATCCCGAGGAGACAAAGAGGAGGCCTCTGTTCCCTAAACATACTTCCTGTGGTCCTGCCATCAGGTCAGAACCCCCTCTACAGGGGCCTATTCAGCTCACCTCTCCCAGTGGTAGGCAGACTACTTCCTGAGATAGCACAGATGTTGGAGATTCTGTCTCTTCCAGCTGTCTGCTCTCCTGATCCTCTTGTGTCTTTCCTCTTCACCTGACAAGCAACTTCCTGAGGATAGGGACTGTGCCTTGATCCCCCATTTTAACAACTATCATGACTAACACAGATGGATGAGTGAATGGGTGAATGAGATGAATGGATAATACAATTCATGAAAAGGTAGGCTGCATAAATGGGATGGAATAAATGAATAAATGCAAAAATAGTTGGCTGGATAGATAGACAGGTTGATGAGTAGCTAAATGACCCTAGGACTTCCTCTTGAGGTTTGCATCTACTTGCCATAAGGAAAAAATTAGAGTCCCTACCCCAGACAACCACAGGTGTTAGCTATTAACGGTCTTTACAATGGGTATCAGAAAAGTGGACCCCTTTGCCTACCCTTTTGAGATTATATAGCTTGTAAGGATTAGGTTATCTTTCCTCTTTTACACTCCCTTCCTACTGCTGAGTCTCTTAGAGCCTTCATTGAACTAGCACTGTCACACCTTTTTGGACACTTTGCAGTTCAGCCATGAATGCCTATAGGTTACAGAAGAACAATGACTTTTTTACTCCAACACAGAGTGTCTCATTTTACTTATATTTAGTCACCATTCTAGCACCTTCCAAAACCCATGTGTCATCCGCAGGAAGGATGGGGGCTACTCCAGTTGATCGGATTGTAGGATAACACTCACATGGTAGGTCCATTCCATTTACAGAACAGAAGCTCCATGAGGGGCAGACACCTCTTTAGCATCTAGTTCAGTTCACGACTTACAGTTTGCACTTCATACATGCTTGTTGAGTAAAGGAACGGACAGATCTATCTCATTTCATCTCCACAGCTATATTGAGACAAATTCTTACCTTTTCCACACATAAGTACAGTGACCTCAGAGGGCTTACTTAGCCTGCTCAGGGCCACACCTTACTTAAATCACTGGCCCAAGGGGCTGAGATCATGTTTGCTTCCTAAACCACAGCACGGAACAGTCTCTGTTAGACAACTTCATCCTCAAGCCATTTGCTTTTAGTTTCTCTGATGGGCTACATCCTCTAGTGGAGGAAGGAAAGGCTCAAAGAGAGGGGCATGGAGCTTTAAAGGGGCAGGAGACTGAGGGTGGACAGGAGGGTGAGCTGCTCTTGGTTGGCAATGGTTGGAAAAGCCAGGGTACTTTGAGGGTCCCACAAAAGAGCAAGATAGTAGCTCTTAGGCCTTTAAAGATGGTTTCAAGGTACAGGGTTCCATGGTAAGCCTAGAGGAGTGTAAGAATCAGGCTGATCCCAGCCACCTATACTTACTTGTTGCTGAAGACTTTGCTGTAGTTGAAAATCTGAATCTCCAACATTTCATTTTTGTCAATGTTGCTGGCCACCGGCCACCGGAACGTCTGGGGAGAGAGGGACAGCTGTGGCCTTGGGTGCAAATAGCAGGGAGGTGATGAGTGATGAGGTTGGGGCCTCCTAGCTGCCAGGTGATCCCCCCCTCACACAGGCTCCCCAGGGACAAAGCATTCACACTCCCACTCAGTTACCATAGCTGCCTCCTATGAGGGTTTTCCCCACCCACTCCTCTTTCAAAGCCGGTGCCCAGAGGTTTGGCAGGCTGTCAAGGTCACAGGGCGGGGTGGGTGGGGGTTGGGGCCCTAGGCCTAAGAAGAACCTTTGATTCCCAGCTGTGTGAAGCTTTCACTACCTCCTGGCTCCTGGGGGAGCTGAGGATGGTGCCACCGCCAGGGTGTGGGTAGACTCCAGGGCCAACAGCTGGTGGGATGGGAGCTGAGTTCAGGATGAGCTGATTGGAGTCTGGACTTTCTAGCTCTTTTCTAAGTTGTTTGAACCAGTCCAGGCTCTGCCCTGGCCATCCTTCCATTGTGGCAGTCTGAACAATAGGGACTCATTTTGCAAGTCTTTCATGTTATGAAGGATAAACATATATATATATATATATATATATATAGTACATAGTCTGTGCCCAACTTACTGTTTCTCCATTCACACCCCTGGAGACATCTCTAGATCAGTAATAAGGATGAATTAGAAATTCAGGGACTTTTTATTATTATTTTGTGCTCTAAGAGTGGCAACTAGGACCCAGTGCAGCCCATAAAAGAGTCATTGGGGACAATCAATGGTGGGCAGAGCCAAGCTCTTCCCTAGGCTCTGTAATTCCTGTCCTTACCTAGCTGTCTTCCTTTTGGGGACAACAAAGACAACTGGGGAAGGAAGAAAGATGATAGACAGAATTCCATCCTGTGTATAACATTTGTGGTGTTCTCTAGAGAAATAGCTTGTAGCTTGTAGCCATCACCTTCAAGAACGTGCAAGTTCTTAGGGACACCTGCTTGATTGTGAGTAGTTGGCCTGTTCTGCTCCCTGATCCCCAAAGACTGTGCCTTCGGAGCCAGGAAAGAACTGGCATGTCTGTGTTGGTAAATATGGAATTTATCCTTTGAGGGCCAACCTGGCCAAAGCCAACAAGAGGACACCCTCCAAAGGCTGCCTGCCAGGGGAAGCTGTCAGGCTGACCCTCCAGTCACAGGAGACAGGGTGAGTTAGAGCCAGGGCTCAAGGTCCACACCATCACAGTCCACCCAAGTCCCTCATAAATCCCACTGAACAATCTCTGCAAGGAGCCAATGTTTGTAGACACCACATGTAACCAGAACAGGTGAGAACTTGTCGGAAAAGCCATCTCACTTCAAGGACAAGTCACATCCATGGTAGAGACCACACCCCCATGCCCTAGTAGAGGGGGATAAGAGCACCCAAGTGGGACCCATGTCCATTCCAGGCCTGGTGCATCAAGCATGAGAACAGAGGAAGAGGGCAGACTGAACCACGTGCTGTCTGGAGTCTATATCCTTCTGCGCTTGACGTTTGCTTTGTATCCTAGGCTAGCCTAGAACTTCTGAACATTCTCCTGCCTCTGCCTCCTAAGTGCTGGGTTATAGGCTTGTACCATCCCATCTGTTTTCTTTTTTCTTTTTTTGGTGTTGGAGATTGAACCCACTGCCATGCATACTAGGTGAGCCCCTACCCACTGAGCCACACCTCCAGTGAAACTGAACTTGGACCAGCGGGCTTCAAGGGCTGCTCAGAGCTACAGAGAGATGATGATACCAGGGATTTTGACAGACTAGATAGAAAGTAGTGACTTTAGTTTTAAATGTCCTGTATGTTCCCCACCCACTTCAGACCAGTCAACAGTTCAGGAATAAATAAAAACCGTGATGGGAATAATTTTTGCCATTTGCAGAAAGCTTTACATTGTGGAGGAGGCTGAAGTCTATGTATATTAATTCAATTATTCTTTCCAGCATCCCAGGAAGCTGATGTCTGCTGTGTTTCATGGACAGGGGAGCTACAGCTCTGAGAAGTGGGGTGAGGCAGAGTTCTACTGATGGCTGAGTAGACACCGCTGAATGGAGGCTTCTGAGAGTTGACCCTGCAAGCTGCCTTCCACAGCTGGACTTCCTTCTTCCAGACTGGGAACTTTAAGGGTTGGGGCTTAAAGGACTATCCTGGCTGCTCAGTATCACCCTCCTTGTGTAATCTCTTCTTAGAACTAGTCAGGTTCCAGGGAAACTGTGTTGGCTCAATTAAGAAAATGCCTCCATAAGATGGGGCTGTAGGCAAGCCTGTAAGTCACCTTCTTAATCAGTGATTGATGGGGGAGGGCCCAGCCCATTGCAGGTGGGGCCAATCCTGGGCAGGTGGTCCTGAGTTTATAAGAAAGCAGGTTGGGCAAGCCACGAGAAGCCAGTAAACAACCCCTCCGTGGCCTCTGCATCAGCTCCTGCCTCCAGGTTCCAGCTTCCTTTAATGAAGAACAGTGATATGGAAGCATAAGCCAAATTAACTCTTTTCTCCCCCAGTTGCTTTGGTCATGACGTTTCATCACAGCAATTGTAATTCTGACAGAAACCCTGATGTGAGCATGAGAGGGAGAGAGGTCCGGCGGTTGGTTGGGGCTCTTGGCAGCCCACAGGCCATGATTTACCACAGCTTCGGTGCCTGTTCTCTGACATCTGCGGCAGCTGAGCTCCACAGAGGGTGTAGTTTTCTTAATGAAGTTGCTTTGCCGAGACTACAGGGAAATAGGGACGAGGCCTGACTCATTAGCCATAGGTAGAGGAGAAAGTACGGCGGGCCCATTGGGCCTGGGTTTCCTGGGATGCAGAAGAAAGGGCCCTGACTCCATCTGTGGGCTCCTGGCACGGTTCAGCACGGAAGAAGAGGAGGTGGCCCCGGAGGAATGTTTCCGATGGACACAGTGTCACTTGGACAGTGTCATTTGCAGGAAATGATGAACGAGACCCACAGAGAGAAACTCCTGGATCCTGCTTGTCCCCTGCTGGGGTGTAGTTCAGTGGCTCCCAGAGCTGATGGGACATAAAGGCCGCCCTCTGCCTCTGCGCCTCTGTCTTGAGTATCTGCCTGGCGGCCTGGCCTCTGCCCTCTGGTTTCCCTTTCCTTGTGTCTGGCTCTCCACCTGTCTGCTTTTCTTTGTCGTTCTCTGCCTTTGTCTCTATTTCTCTGTCTCTGCCCCTCTTCCTCATTGGTTGTCACGCCTGGTTGTTCATCAGCCTGGTTTCTGGAAACTTTTTGAGGCCTCTGGTCCCCAGCTTTGACACTAATGGAGCTAGAGTCTCTGTGTGGGACCCAGGCTGTGACGCTTGCTCTGTCTCGACGCATGGCCTCCAACACACTGTGATGGAGTAAGGAGACCTAACCAGGTGCCCAGCAGATGTTGGTGCACAGCAAGCCAAATAAGTACTTTAGAAATGACCCTGCCTTAGCTATTTTGTTACAGACACAAAAGACAAAGATGGATATCTACCTTGCAGGGCTGTTGCAAGAACCAATGAAGTCACACAAGTGACAGGATGTTTGTTATATGGAAAGGGAACATAGCACTGAAGAAATGAAAGCTGTTATTGGTTCGGGCTTGTTTTCCTCCTGTAGGGGCTCTGTACATGTTGTAGCCAATATGTCTCCCTGGCCCTTCTCTGCCCTGCCCCTGCCTCCCTCACACTTCATTCGCCTTGGCTTTTCCATGTCTCACGTCTTTCTTGCATGTTCTTGCCCTGATTTCATTTCTCATTGTCTCATTTTGCCCACCATTTCCTTTTTTTTTTTTTTTTAAACCAGATGCTGTGACACACACATCATATGCAGAGAACATAACCAGGTAAGCTAGGAGAGTTTAGGGGTTTGGGGGCTCCCAGGAGCCATTGACTACCATTCCTACCCTGGCCAGACAATGTTGCTTACCTCCTGAAGTGCCTGACTGAAGGGACGAGGGTTCTGAGGGGAGGTTTCTATCTCCGTTATTAGTAATTATCAGGGCACTGCTCTCTAGCAATGAGCGAGGCTCTGGCAACATGGCAAAGATGCTCATCTGCTGAAAGGGGGTGAGAGAGAAGTGTCCAAGGGCACACAGCTGATTTGTGGCTGAGGAAGGACTGAAACTCTAGCCTCCAAGCTTAGTTCAAGACTTACTCCCTGTCTCAGAGTAAGCTCAGAGGAGGCTGAGTTTCAGAGGGGCCTATGGTTTTTTTTTTGTTATTCCTCTAGGTTGGCAGCTGCAAAATCATTTATTTATTGAGTGTGGACCACCTGTCAGGTGCTGGCTACCACTTGTCACATAGTATACAATCTTGCCCCACTTCACAGGTAAGGAAACTGAGATTCAGGATTTGCTCAGCTTCATCAGTAATGTAGCTTACTAATGAGGTGGACTGCTGGGTTCGAACCCAGGTGCTGATATTTAATAACCACGAGACCTTGGACGAGTTACCTCACTTCCCAGTTCTCTGATTTGTAGAATGGAGGTTGCAACACCTAACCTTGGCTCAGGCATAAGATAAACACTGGGGAAGTTGTGACTCTGCTGTTACCTGGGGGCGCCTGCTTCCTCTGTGACTCCCAGCCCCCTTTCGTTTTCCTCTGTGACTTCCTCTCCCCTCATCACAAGATGGGGTCTGTGCTGCCTCTTCTTGAGTCTAGGCTGACCTTAAAACTGCCTTTCTCCGATAGAAGGTGGCAATATGACACGGTGTGGTACCTAGATCTGGAAGCTTCCATTCTTCATTGTCTTAGAAATCAATAGTACATAAAGAAGTCCAGGCCATGCTGCTGGAAGAGAGAGGCCCTGAAGGGTGTGAGGCCAAGAGGAAGAGACAGAAAGGACCCAGGTGTCACAGCCACCCAGCAGATAGCAGGCCTCAGAATCAGAAGCCACAGTATAAAGTGCAGATTTTGTCAGTCCCTGGGTGGTTTGTTAACGTGGCAGTAGATAACCGTGACATTATCCTGTGCTTCCTGTGGTACTTCCTGTCAGGTTTGTATCAAGATCATTTCACAGCAGCTGCAGGGCTCGGATCCATCCCCTGCCTTAGTCTACACACACAACATGCACGCACACACACACACACACACACACACACACACACACACCTCTTGCTCCTCTCCTCACCATTGATTGGTTCCTGGAATGTCATGATGACCATTCTCAGGGCATTCAGAGCAGGAGTAGAGCTGTGGCTTGGGTGTCTGTATGGTTCTCTGGGGCTTCCCTGCACTTTTTACAAGGTCTGGTACACAGTAGATGCTCAGCAAGCAATTCCCAAACAATACAAGGGACTATAGCACAACATTACAAAGGACTATAGTACCTGATGGGTACAACTATCAGGTGATAGCACGAGCGTATTCTTTGGGGTAATTATGAGGCTGGCCAGGTTTTTGGCATAGAGTCAGAACACAGGAAGTGTTCAGTTAAATTTATTATTTGTATTACTATGGTGCTGTTGCAGGAGCTGGGCAAGACTTGGCTTCTTGATGACAGACATTTCAGGGTTGCAGAAGCTACTGAGGACATAGGGCACTTTTCAGCCTGGACAGCACTAGTATAAATCTCTTCCTGTGGCCATTGCTGCTGAGGGTGGTGGCTTTTGTTTCTGGAAGTGCCTAGAAAAGTGGTTGCCTAGAGACTGGGCCAATAAAATCTAACTCACCATCTAACACCCTGTTCCAATCAACCCCAAACCTAGGACCCTGGCCCTATTAGGATAGCAGCTGAACCAAACATTGCTACCTCAGGTGTCATGAGCCACCATACCCCATTCAGGGGCACAAATTGGCTGAGCATCTTGTACCAGATCTGTGAGCATCTGGCTCCATGTGGGATGCAGAGATGCTGAGATGCTGAGATGCAGGAGTGCAGGGATGCAGGAATGAAGGGATACAGGGATGTGGGGTATTTCCTAGTCCTGGGGATGTACTTAAATGGCTCTGAAGACAAACTGACCTGAAACAAGAGTGTGCAATGGGACTTTACAGGAGCTGGGGGGTGGGTACTAGTTGTGGAGGAAGGAAAGATGATCTCAGTCTGGAAGTCTTGGGAGCCTCCTGACTGTCCAGGTGTGACCCAGTTCACCAGCTCCAGGCTGAGGCTAACCTGGGGAATAGTGGCCAGGGTGCAGTGTTCTATATTTTATCAATCTCAGGGATGTGGGGCTCCTCAGAGCTTCCTGATCTGTGTTGAAGGGTGATCTGGATCATCCCCAGCTTGCTGGCTGACTGGGTGTGGAATGTGCTATCAGCAGGTTAGCATCTCCAATGTTTTGGGAGGCAGGGTTGATATGAGATTTCCTGTAAATGTTTGTGGTATAATAGAAACAGTCCTGGGAACTGAAAGACCTGAGTTTTAGTTCTACCCTTGTAGAAGTATTGGGGAGCCCCTTCCCTCTATAAACCCTCTCCTACCACTATAAAATACTGCAGCTCAACTATCTGACCTCTAAGGCACCATTAAGTAATTGCATTTGTGACTTGCCTATTGCTTATCCTAAAGGCCAAGCCGAGGGCCTGTGCATACTACTAGCTCTGTTGAGCATTTCCTATCTGGACACAGGCCTGCCTGCAGTTACAGGTGCCAGACTAGCAGACATCTATTCCTCCCCCCCCCCCCGCCTCAATATTTTCAGTGCTGTGTGTTAGAACAGTAATGAAGTGAGTCACATTCCTGTCTGTCTCCTTGGAATTCATAGCCCATGGCTTCCAGGTGTAAGCAGAAGGGCAGACAGTCTGTTGCTCAGCCATTCCCAAGCTGAAGAAGGTTCCATTACCTGAGCTCAGAAGCCTATGGTCTAGCTTTGTGTGTATTGGGCACCTGAGGACAGGACTGAATCACTTCTCTCCCTTGCAAGCCACCTGGGCCCTGGAATCAGACCCACTAGCATTCAAATCCTGGCATGGCTTCTCAGCCAGTTACACAGAGCAGAACACTCAGGCCAAGCTGTCCCCTTAGCGCTGTTGACGCAGTGTGGTTACTTGGGGGCAGGTGAGGGGGCTGAGAGCCCACACAGTGCCTGTGTTAAATCAAACCAGGCTGGGGTTGAGACAGACTTGGTGTGCTTCCCTTTCGTCCCCTGCCACGGCCCCCTCCCATCGCCTCCTGCCTCAGCCTCTTCAGAGTTACCAGCTCGATGAGGGATCTCGGGTTCCAGCCCCAAGGAAAGGGGACACCTCTGGGTTCTTTTTCCATTGCTGTTGGAGGGGCATTGTTTTTCTTCCCAGCTACCTCCTGCCCACTCAGGTTGCTCAGTCCAAAGCAGTTGGTGTACCTGTGTCTGAATCAAGCAGGCCCCTCCCTTGCTTGGACTTCTTACCTTGGTAGTGGAAGTGGCACATTTACCTCTTTGCCTTGGTTTCGTTGTATTAGTTTTGTAACAGTCTTACAGGGTAGCATGCAAGGAGAATCCCCCTCCTTGTTTTAAGGAAGAGTCCAAGACCCAGAAATGTTATCTCAGGAGGGATTTAGAGTCCATGTCTCCTGACTCCCAGGCTCCCCAAGCTATGTATCTCTCTCTAAGGCAGTTCCTGAAGGCCCTGGCAGAATCTAAGAACAGAAGAGACCCTTGGAGAATTCACAAGACTTTCTTTCCAAGACTTCTTCTGGGACCTCTGGTTGGTTCCATCAGGGATAGCCGGAGGAATGTAGAACTTGTCTACCTGAGGCAGGAATGCATCTCCATGATCTCTTTGGGAGTTGAGGAGTTGCCCCTCCTGCCTTGTGAATTACACACTAGTAGTAGCCAGGCTAGTGGGCCACTTTTCAGAGGAAGGAAGAAAAAGCTGGCTCACTTAGACAAGCCAGCCAGTCTTTTTTAAAATTTATTTTCCTTTTTTATTAATATTTTTACATTCCAATCCCAGTCCTTCCTCCCTTCTCTCCTCCTGCTCCCCCCCACACATCTGCTCCTTGGTGAGGGAAAGCCCTCCCTTAGGTCGTTTACTAAGTCTGTCCATCATCTAGTTGAGGCAGGACCAAGGCACCTTTCCACTCCCACACCCTTGTGTCTAGGCTGGGGGAAGGTATCTCTCCATATAGAATGGCTCCACTAAGTCAGTCTGTGTTTTAGTGTTAGATCCAGTCCAGTATATGGACCTACTTCCATATACTACACCATTGTCACCTATATTAAGGAGTCTAGTTCAGTCTTAGGCAGGTTCCCCATTTGTCAGACCTGAGTCAGTAGTCTGTCACTAGTTGGGTCAGCTGATTCTGTGGGTTTCCCCATCATGGTCTTGACTCCTTTGTTCATAGTATCGCTCCTCCCTTACTTTGATTGCACTCCAGGAGCTTGGCCCATTGGTTAATTGTAGATTTCTGCATCTGCTTCCATCTGTTTCTGGAAGAGGGTTCTAGCTTCTCTGGGGTTATGGATTGCAGACTGGGTATCTTTTGCTTTATGCCTGGTATCCACTTATGAGTGAGTACATACTATATTTGTCTTTCTGGTTTTGGGTTATCTCACTAAGGATGGGTTTTTTTTTCTAGTTCTATCCATTTGCCTGAGAATTTTAGGATGTCATTGTTTCTTACCGCTTAGTAGTACTCCATTGTGTAAATATACCACATTTTCTTTATCCATTCTTCAGTTGAGGGGCATCTAGGCTAATTCCAAGATCTGGCTATTACAAATAATGTTGCCTGAACATATTTGAGCAAATGTCCTTGTGGTGTGAATGTGCCTCCTTTGGGTATATGCCCAACAGTGGTATTGCAGGGTCTTGAGGTAGGTTGATCCCTAATTTTTTGAGAAATTGCCATACTTATTTCCACAGCAGTCAGGCAGAGTCTTGAAGCTTCAAGACTTTTTGTTGCTGCACTCATAGAGATCCCCAAATCTAGTCTTGGTGGTGTGCACTTAGAATTCTGGCTTGGCCACTTTCGTTCTGTCATTTTGTATGGGACACTCTCTGGGCCTGGGTGTCATCATCTATGGTTTACTATGAGGACTAGACAGATGAAGACAGCTCAGAGACTGTTGTGCCATCCCTGCCCCCATACCCACAAATACCAGTGGGTCTCCATTATGTGATAACCAGGAACCTTCTGGTCACCACCCTCACCTCCAAAGGCTAGGTAGCACACGGGCAGCTTCTATTCATCTGGTGGTGGCTCTTAGATCTCATCAGTGTCTGCCGTAGCCCTCTGGCTTCTACCTCTTTCCTGTGATCACTGAACACTGTCCCAGATGCAGCCCAATGTTAAGTTCCTGTATGGAATATTCTTGTTCCTCCCACTAGCTCAGGTACCCTTCTGACACTCAGAATATGCCTCATGTAGATGTCCAGTGGCATCAAGGACATCCTTTACCTGATCCATGTTGGCCTCCTCTGGAAAGAGGAAGGACACGGTGATTAACTTTGAATGTTGTGTACTATCTGTGGCTCAGGTGTCCTGGCTGCAGTGCATGGAAAGGGGTGGCATTGTCCTTGGAAGGGGCATCAGGTTGCTTGCCGCCTGGGGCCTGGGCTGGAAGGGGGTAGTTAGTTGCTTGCATAGGCCAGGGAAGGAAGGCCTGTGAGGAGGGAGCCAGAGCCCCTGACTGAAGAAAGGAAGGAAGCCAGCTGGCTGTGCTATGCTGCAGCTTCGTGATAGCTTTATGTGCATGGGGCCTCTTTATCACCCCCCCCCCCATTTCACTTATTGCCTCCCAGAGAAACTGCGTATCAGTCTCCATCATGATTTGGCAAATGTGGCAGCTGAGGCAGAGCTGAAGTTGAAAGCTGCACAGCAAGAAGACAGAGAAAACAAGAACAGACACCCCTCTCTTTGCCCCCCCCCCCCAGAGTATTGGTGATGAGCCCAGCTGTCTTGGGGCAGAATGACACACCCAGCAGGAGGCAGTGGACTTGAGGGTTCACTTCTCCTATCTCCAGTTCTGGGTCTGAACTCGAAGCTATACCATATGACATTGACTCAGGAGGAGGGAAAATACCTGGTTTGGATGGCCTCTCAGCCTGAATGTTCAGATGGAACTCACGTCTGCCATGAGCTCGCTCTTAGCGCAAATAAAGCCAGATGTGAGAAACAAACACCAGAACAAAGGTGTGCTGTTCTGCAGGGGGTGGGGGGATCCACACTAAACTGTTGGTTTAGGTCAATGTGGTGACTTAATACGGTTGCTTCTCATCTCCAAAGTCAATTCTGGAAAAAGTACAGTATTAGGAGGGAGAGATGGATCCAAGCAGATAGACAAAAGGACACAGATACTTGGATCTATCTCAGGCTCTTTAAGCTGATGGCTGTTGGAGGCTGGAGGCTGCCAGAGGGGAGGGGAGAGGAGGGGAGGAGCTGGACAAGAATGAGACCTAAGGCTGAGGAAAAGCTTGCCATCTGCATCTATGATAAAAACTGTGACAAGTAGGTGTTGACAGGCCAGCAGCTCACTCTCCTGCTGAATCTCAGTAACTGCCAATGGTGTTTGTTGTAGAGTATTATTTTAAGGTGTGACATTTGTTTATGCTCTGGAACATTTGTGTGACTATGTAAAGCTGTGTTGCTTTTGTTTATGCTGCATTGCTCTAACTCTGTGAAGCTGTGATTCTTTGCCTGTCTAAACACCTGATGATTTCCTGGGTAAACTGGGAGTGGAGTAGAAGGGAGGAGATGGGGGATGGGAACATGAGGGATTGAGAAGGCCAAGCTGGGGAAGGAACAGAGGGAGAGAGCAATGAAAGAGACATCTTGATAAAGGGAGCCTTTATGGAGTTAGGGAGAAACCTGGTGCTAGAGAAATTCTCAGGAATCCAGCTAAGACTCCTAGCAATAGTGGACAGGGTGCTTGAAGGAGCCTTCCCCTTTACTCAGATTAATGACTGCCCTAATTGTCATCATAGAACCTTCATCCAGTAAATGATGGAAGCGGATGCAGTGATCCATAACCAAATACTGGGCTGAGTTCCTGGAGTTCAGTTGAAGAGAAGGAAGAGGGATCCTATGAACAAGGGGGCAGGTCAAGATCATGATGGGAAAAACCAAAGAGACAGCTGACCCGAGCTAGTGGGAGCTCATGAACTCTGGACTGAGAGCTGGGGAACCTGCTTGGGATTGAACTAGGCCCTCTGAATGTGGGTGACAGTTATGTGGCCCCTGGCAGTGGAACCAGGATCCCAGGGACATGAACTGGCTTTCTGAAGCTCACTCCCTATGGTGGGATACCTTGATATGGGCAGAAGGGCTTGGTCTTGCCTCAACTTGATATACCAAACCCAAGGAAGGTCTTACCCCTTCTGAGGAGTAAGTGGGGGTTGGGAAGAGGGGATGTGCGGTGCAGGAGAAGGGGAGGGAGGGGAACTGGGATTGGTATTCAAAAATGAAAAAAAATTTAAAAATAAATTACAAAAAGATAAATCTAGAAGAAGGAGCAAGAAAAGGAAGAAAGGAGGACACTAGGGGCCAGCCACCCAGCCAGCCACAGAGTAAGAGTGAAAGTAAGATATACAGAAGTAAGAAAAGGAAAAAAAGCTCAGAGGCAAAAGGTAGCTGGAAATAAGAAAAGCTGGCTATAGGAATAAGCCAAGATACTGTGTGTTATTTGGGGGGGGGTTGATCTGTGTGGCAGCCCCCACAAAAGCCAAAAGAGTAGAGCCCAAAGAGTAGAAAACAAACAAACAAACAAACAAACAACAGGTGTTTCTCCTTGAAGGCTCCAAGAGGGAAGAAACCCTGACCCCCCAGTGAGGGTCTATGCATTTCTGTGGTGACTTGAGCTCACTTCTTTCAGTCCTAAATAACTAAAAATCTTATCCTAAGAATATCCATCTAAACTTAAAACATGCACATATTGAAAATAAGAAATTAAAAAGATAGTCTAGAAAAATAGAGATTTGCAGTGTGTGAGAGAAGGTGGGGGAGTCCATATTGATTTCAAACTTGTAATCCTCCTGCCTCAACCTCTCAAGTACTAGATTATAGTCATGTGCCATGAATACCTAGGTAGCCACCTTAGTATCCAGTAAGGTAGACATCAATATAAAAACATCATGGAGACCAAGAAGGGGAACCTATGCTAATAAATGAGAAAAGGGACAAGCAGAGAACGCCATTATGAACAAATAACAACTAGTAACAGTTTCAAAATGTATGGGAACATCAGGGAGAAATAAAAAACTTAACAGTTTGACCTTGGACCTAGCTCATAGGAAGCTGATAGACTGGGAAATGTTCCACCCCCCCCCCACACACACATACTGTCTTTTTCATTCTAGACAGGAGCTCATCTGGCTGAGGGTGGCTTTGAACTTGATATGTGGTTGAGGACAACTTGAACTTCCTGATGTTCCTGCTCTATGTCTTTGGTGCTGCATCACAAGCATATGCTACCATGTCTGGTTTATACAGTGCTGGGCATTGGCCCCAACTGAGTTACATCTCTAGTAGGCACTTTAAACATCTAAAATCAACAGAGATTGAGACCTAGAATATAATAAGATCAGTAAGAAAAAAATAAAAAACAGCCCAGACATCCTAACTGGTAGAATGACAAGGAATATGACAATTTGCAAAAGAGAATGGAAAGTCTAAAGACACGATCAGGAGATGTTCAAATCCATTAGTGAGCAGGGGTCTGCAGAGTGGATAAGAGATCCCTGTTGGACTGGTGACAACCAGGGGCATGGGAGACCCCACCTGAAGATAGGATATGGGCACAGGAAGTGTCACTCTTCTGCATAGGCCGTGGCAGCCCCGGGACACAGTAAGTGTATGGAAGCACCACATTTGATGCTCATCTTGGGGACTGTTTTCTATATCCCTAGTACCGCAAGCTGGAGACCTCCCTGGTAGAGAGGGCAGGTGGCCAACTCCTTCTGACTTGTCCAGGATCTCCCCATTTTAGCACTGGAAGTCTGTTTCTCTGGAATCTTCTCCATCCCAGGCAGACTGGGGTGACCCAAGTAGTGCTATGTAACACAGATGGAACTTAGAAACAGTAAATAGCAAAAAAATAGAAAATATTTAACATATTGTCACCTAAGTAAACAAACATATGCTTACAACAGTCCAAATCTTTGCAAGAAGGTACGGGACACTAAAAGGCATTTGTTGCCTACATTAGTTAGAATGGTGGTGTGTGAGGAAAAGAATGGGGTCCAGGGAGAAAGCACACGTGTACATACATATCAAAAGACATAAGTAGGACCTTACAGAGGCCAGTGATTCGTGATGCACCACAAACTGAAGCAAATAAATTATACATTCAATGATCCTGAGTCTACAGTTTAAGAGAAACATAAACTTGTGGGGGAACCACTGTGTGTGTCTTTGATATTCCCACCCAGGAAGCTCTTAGAAGGGGTGAATCCTGTGTGAGATGGGCATTGTAGAAGTCCTGGTGGCCTGGTTACTCTCCAAAGATACCATGAGGAAAGACCCTGATAGCAACCTCGCTGACCCCCTGGCAAGGCTTGGACTGGGTTTAGAACTCTGTCGGGCATTTTCACTACAGGGAGTGAAGGGGCCCTGATCTGGCAGCAGCTTTGGAGTTGGATCCAGTGCTCAGCTGTTACTGTTTCCACCCACCACCACCTCCTCCCAGGAAGTCACTCAGAGATGAAGCAGGCGGCGAACAAACTACTCAGGGTTTAGGGCCAGCATGTGCCCCAGGGGCAGAGAGGAGTGCTTGGCTGGAAAGACATGGGGACAGGGAACCAGATATCCTACCTCATCAAAGTCAGCCACATCCTCACAGTTCTCCAGGACCCGGGAGTAGAAGGACTGCCCTGTGGACAGAGGAGAACTTAAAGTCACACTTGTTTAGACAGTGAGCTGGGGACACATCTTACTTGAAGTGATGGGACAGCATTTTACCCCATGGCTATGCAATTCTCTCCAGAATGAAGGGAGTCCCCACACATAACCTGTTATCTGACCTTCAAGAAGCCAAATGTCATTAGCTCAGTTTTCTAGATGGGAGACTAAAACCTAGGAAGGCCAGGCTAGTCAGTAGCAGCGTGCACCCTGGGTTCCTTTGTTGACTTAACTGCTTACCTGGTAATGCTAAGGGCAGCAGGTACTGAACATGGCCACTAGCTAGAGCTGGTAACTCTGAGGGTTGGATAAGCAGTTGGAGAATGACAGCACAGCAGAGAGCAATGGAAAGAGCTTCTAGGAGTTGCAAACTCTGACTACTGAAAGATTCCAAGGACTGGTAGCTGGGCCGGGGGTAGGGCAGTGAGGCTGAGGCTGGGAGCTGGTAAGAAGGCACAGAGCTGCAGACACTAGGGGAGGCCATCACTTTGCTCATGATCTCTGTCCAAACTGAACAAAAGAACCTTCAATGAGTTAACACAACCAGGCAGCTCTGTTTTGTTTGATTTCAAGACAGAGTTTCTCTGTGCTGTCCTGGAACTCTCTGTAGATAGACCAGGCTGGCCTTGAACGCAGAGGGTCCTGCTTGCCTCTGACTCCTGACTCCTGAGGGTACCACCACCGCCCAGCAAGATGGTGGGTCTCCTGACCTATGGCCAATGGTCTTTCTTTTCCCTGTTGCCTCTCTTCCCATTTCTGTGCTCCCCTCTTGTGGAAGACAGGCTCAGCTGGCTTCTTCCCTGTGCCCTGCACCCGGCCCCTCCCTTCCTTCTGGCACGGGCAATAGAGAGTTTGGATGAACATGCATGTGTCGGGCCACCCTCCACACCCTGACTTCTACTCACCTCACATGGGAACTGTGGAGTGGAAAGGGTGAAGTTACCTTTCAGACCTAATCTAGTCTGAGCCAAGCTCCTAGAAGAATCCACTTAGGAGAGAATGGGGGGGGGAGGATAATGGGGCTGGGTGAAGGCGCCTACTAGTGTAAAACATTCACTAGAATTGTTGATGTACAGGGCCATGGGGATTCTAGATGAGAGAATGAACAATTTCTATAGGATCCCACCCCCAGGGGACTAATAAAGGGGAAGCCATGGGTTGGTACAGACCTCAGTCAGTGTCATAAAACATGCGTGCATGAGATACAAAAATGATACAGATACAGGAGGGTACATGCTGTTGGAGAATGGGATGGAATCCATAAGAAAGGTTGTAATTTCTATCAGGAAGAACCATGTAGATGAGGTTAAAAATTATTATTTACAATTAACATGCTTTGTCAATTCCATACTAAAAAAGGTAGCAATATTGTAGAATCCTCTTTCTTTAGCAAAAACTACTCCCCAGTTGTATGTACATACTTTGTACATCCACATGGAAAGACTGTAATCACTAAGTGATCATCTCTAAAGCAAAGAGTAGATACTGCAAACATTTATGCACTTCACATTCTTACTGTACATTATGTATATTATATATGATTTTTAAAAATTGGTTAGCTTGAGAGTCAAGGTTACTTATCCACATATAGTCTTTTTTTAATTTTCTTTTTTTCTTTATTTATTTTATATAACCAAGTCCATTTAAATGAAAACAAACATTTATAGACAATATTTGGGAATTTGGGTGTCGTTCTTTCCAAACTACTTTCTGCTGGTAAGGGGCACTGTCCTTGACTCTCCTCAACCAATGCTTAGAAATCCTCATTTAATATGTTAAGGGCTCCTTTTTTTTTTTCAAAACCAATATGTAGAGTACGAAGAAATGTTGCATCCATGATGAAAAGTATCAACACTGTTACACTAACAAACAAATTCTAAAATGGCAATGACTAAATAAAATTATTTCCACTCAAAAGTTGGTTAACTTTTTTGTTTGCTTGTTTTGCTCTGTTTCTTGGAGACAGTCTCAATGTATAGCCCAAGCTAACCTTTAACTCTCAAGACATGACTTAGTCTTTCAAATACTGGGATGTCAGGCTTGTGTCATCTCCTCTGGCTGTGCGCGCGCGCGCGCGCACGCGTGTGTGTGTGTGTGTGTGTGTGTGTGTGTGTGTGTGTGTGTGTGAGGAATAGAGCTCAGATAAGGGCCTTGTGTATACTAGATACTTTCTTTGGTGTGTATCCTTCATTATGTATGTTTTTTTTTTCTTACAGATCACACTTTTGTAATCAAAAGGGAAATACATTTAAATCCTTACCATCTTAAATAGCGGTCTATCTCATGGAAGACATTTCCCATCTTGAACACAATCCTGTCTGGGAGTTAGTGTGGGTTGTCACTGGTGGCCATGGCTGTGTGGCCAGGTGATTTGGTATTAGGGAAACATGCTCTTCTTCCAGTATATCCGAAGAGCTTGCTTGGTTAATACTGGACCAAGGAAGGTTGGAATAAACCCTTCTGAGTCCTTCCAGAGTCAGGGATGAGGCAAGTGAGCATAGAGGCTTGGCCAGTCTTGTTCCCTTCAGGAACTGATTCAGATTTTCTGGGTTCAGTGGCTTCATCTGTTGTTTTTGAAACAGTGTCACCACTGGCTTTGAACCCTTAGCTGTCTTCCAGGTTTGAGCCACCCTGCTGGCCGGCTCAACCATTCAATTCTGTTTAATAAGAGATTTCTGGGGCCTGAATAGTTTATATGATATAGGAGGTAGAGCTGACTGCCCCTGACCAGGAAGAGTGGGTTTTGATGTTGGTTTAACAGAAACAAATAAGTGTGTGTGTGAGTGTGTGTGTGTGAAGTAAATGTAGAAATGGTTGCCTGGCTGCAACTGAGATAATGATGATGCTATAAAGTAGAGAAGTCATATACACAGAAAACGGATGGGAATAGGTGAGATGAGAAAGAGTCTTTAGCACTATCCAGGGACAAAATAAAAGAAACAAATGGAAAAGAAAAAGCTCTGCCTTGCATTTGAAGGCAGCCAGCAGAGGAGGAAGTGAGCGATGAGCCTGAGATTTGTGCCTCTGTTAATTTCCCCTCAGGCAGCACACACTAACTCTGGGAATCAGGTGAGTGCTGTTGTGCCTTGGGCTTCCCAAAGACCCACAGCTCAGGATAATCAAAGGCCTTCTCATCCTAGAAGGCCTTAATGAGCCTCCGATATGGCTGTGCTCAGGGTCTCCAGGAATGAAAAGCTGGGGACCTCAGGCATGGGAGGGCAGGTGACGTCCTGTGAGGTGGTCTTGGGTTTGAATAGCATGAAACACACCTCTGCTGCTTCCCACAGCCCGACAGATGTAAAATACAGTGAAATTAGTCACTGTAGACTGCGCACACCGTTGCTCAGCTCCACCTGGAGATGCGCTAAAAACCTCAATGTCTTGGGCTTTGGAGATGAAGCTGTGAGGGATAGTCTCCAATGGAGGAGCAGAATGCTCTCTCCTTCCATATGCATGTAATATATTCATACACATGTAAATAAATATTTGCTTAAACAAATCATGCAGAAACAGTGGAAAGTGTGTTAGGAAAACAAAACATATGGACTTACTTTGGAAGAGCACGTTTTGGGAGGGTTAATGAGCAATCCTGTCTGCTTTGGGGAGAGCCAGAGGCCCTCCACAATTCCAGCTTATCACTGGGGCCCGCGAACCTCATCATGCTCAAGTTCATTTCCACTTGCCATCCACTTCATCCACCACCTGTCTCAGATATTGACAGTTCCGCTTCATTTCAGATGGCCTCGGACAAAACCATTAAAAATCCTAATACTCAATCCCTTTCCTCGCCACAGGGACGATTGAGGATAAAGCTTGAAAGAAAATCACCTCCTTCTTGTGTGGAGAGAGGTCTGGTGAGAAAGAGGTTGGATGGAAAATTGCACAGCACCCTCCCTCTGATGGCTCAGCTCTGTTCCATTTGAAGTGAACCCCCCCATACCCAGCCAGTCAGTGCAGAGCTTAGCTCACAGTGCCATGAGTACCACACCATCTGATATTCCCATCACGACTCAGGGGGGTTCAGGTTCTTAATAGAATGAACTTTTATGTCATTTAAAAACACCCACTCTGCAGCTAGCTTCCTATATGCAAGTGAGCAGTGGGCTTGTATTATGTGCAGGGTGACTGATGTCCTAGCTCCTCACGGGATGTGATTGCATAGCATAAAATATGCCACCTGTGCAGGCAGACCAAGTTCCTTTTTCCAGTTGGCCCTGCTAAAGACACAGACCTCTGAGATGAGGCAGGCACAGAGAGCTGGCAGCTTGCCACACAAGTTCCTTCATTTTCACAGGCAGCAAGGGGTCTTCTCTTCCCTGGCCTATGTCAGCCCTACCATTCAGCCCTCATGGAGGGACATTGAACTGAGATAATTAGAATCTCGATGCCGCCTTGAAGAGCTTATTACAAGCCACAGGGAGAGACGTGTCAGCCGCAGAGAAGCTTTTATATAAGGTGGAATTAGACTGCTGGCATGAAGTGAGAGCAGAGAAGAGGAGGAAATGAGTCTTTGCTTAGCAGGTCAGGGCAGGAGTTACCCAGGCATGAACGCACGCTCCAGGAGAATAACAAGACTCCAGATCTCCAGAGGCTTGTGCAGTGAATTTGGAATTCCAGGAGAGAATGTATGCAAATTTTCAAAGAATGTCCGAGCCGAGAAAGGGGTCCTGATGATGCTGGGAGTGGCACACTGGATCCTGATGGTGATGGGAGAAATGAGAGTCTGTCCTCAGAAAGTAGCCATTGACCCCTAAGTGGGGTCCAGAGGAGGATGAAGGGTTCAAAGTCACCCTCAGCTGCTGTCCTAGTTGTGTTCTCTGTTGTTGGGAAAAGGAAGGGTTTTATTTGGTTTACAGATTGCAGTCCATCACTGAGGGAAGCCAAGCAGTACCTTGAGGCAGAAACTGAAGCAGGGGCCACAGAGGAACACTACTCACTGGTTTGCTCTTCATGGCATGTGGCGATTGCTTTCTCATACACCCCAGAACTCTCTGCCCAGAGTGGCAGCATCCACAGTGGGCTGGACCCTCCCACATTGATCATTAATCAAGAAAATGCCCATAGAAATGTCCACAGGCCAATCCAATGCCAGCAATTCCTCAGCTGAGGGTCTCCTTTCCAAGTGACTCTAGTTCGTGTCCAATTGACTAGAACTGGCACAGTTACATAGAGAGTTTGAGGCCAGCCTGGAATACATAGTACCTTGTATTAAGAAAAACAAAAACACCTGGAAAGGTGCGTTGGCGCTGAGAATCCAGGGTGGGTTGGTAGCCATCTGCAGTACAAGATAGACCACATCCTTGTTTTGCTGGGATCTAGCCCTCCAGCCGCTGTTGCTTCATGTGAGCTGAGAGACAGAGCATAACACTCTTCACCACCCAATGGAGTCCTAATTCTTTCCTTGCCTTACTTAAAGCCAGCAAATCACTGTGCATTTCCTAAGACAGGCCCAGCAGAGTTCCTCCAGGGCCACTCTGATCGGTCCCCTGATGCCATGTGCCTCCTCTGTTCTCTGAGCAGGCACCACTGTATACTCATTCTCTCCTGCTTCCTTGGAAGGCCAGCTGCCTCCACAAACACCAAGAAGCAGGGCACAAGTGCTGTGAGTGTAAGGGAGAGGCCAGGCTTTGGCAGGGGTGGGCTTGGGGCTGCTACTCAAGGCTTAGAATCCTGGAACCAGTGGTCCTAGCCATGAAGTCTCAGAGTCATCACCTGTCATCTGGGAATAATCATGCTGGACCAATTTGATATCTTGGAACCTTAGGACAGTGGGTAAGAGGTTGGTTTGAAGCAAGTTTGAGCATAAAACCAAGTCTCCACAAGCATAGGGCCATTGTGTTGCTAGTTAAAAGTTTTTATTTATGATCACTGAATGTGAGAGCATGGTGGATGTGGGGGTGCATGCACCCCATGAGTACATGTGGAGGTCAGTAGATACCTTGTGGAGCCAGTTCTCCTCCCAAGGATCGGGGACCCCAGATCACATCCCCAGGCTTGCAGCAGAAGTGCCTCCGCTCTTGGAGCTATCTTTCTGGGCCTGAGTTTGGTAGACGTTGTGGCTCTTGGGCTGGCATTACCACTTGCTAGCTCCCCCCGCCCCTAAGTTGCTTCTGTTTGATTTAGTCTCCTCATCCATGAAATGGGGGACAGGGTTGTTTAGAACAGGATGTGCACACATTTCATTACTATGCAGAATACAGCCACCATTCTGCAGAACGGTCCTGTCTTTGTTTTAAGCTTTTAAGTTACATGCTAAATATACAAGTTGTCTCCTCTACTATGAATCACATTTATAGTGTAATTTTAGCAGTGTATAATTAGAAACAATTTTCCACTCACCTGTAATATTATTCAAGTTTTAGGTATTTTAAGTGTGATTATGACTCTTTTTTTTAACTAGGTAGAATTTACATTCACAGATCTTAAGGGTATATTTTAATGACTCTTAATAAATGCACGCACTTGTTTAATTACCACACAGTCAAGATATAGAACATTTTAGGTTCTTCAAGTATTCCTCAGACCCCTTCCCAGTTCATTTCTACCTGCCAGTCAACAGCTAACCCCTGCTCCAGTTTCTATCATAGGTTGTTTTTGTCCCATCTTAATATTTCAAAGTTTATTTTTATTTGATTTTATGTGTGCACCAAATACATGCCTGATGCCCAAGGAGGTCAAAGCATAACACCATATCCTCTGGAACTGGAGTTATAGATGGGTGTGAACCACCATGGGGATGATAGGAACCAAGCCCAAGTGTTCGGCAAGAGCAACAAGTGCTCTTAACACTGAGCCATCTCTCCTGCCCCAGTTTTTCCCCACCTTTGTTGTAGAATATTATTTCAACTAAGCAAAGATATGTTACATTTGTTCATGTGTGTGTATGTTCACATGTGTGTGCAGGTGCATGTGTGTGCAAGTACATCTGTGCATGTGTACATGTAGAAGTCAGAAGACATCCTTGGGAGTTGTTCCTTAAGTGCCATTCACTATTTCTTTTGAGACAAGGTCTCTCATTGGAAAGTGACAGGTAGTGTCTGATGGCTGGCCTAAGAGCCCTGGGATTTCCTGTCTTTGCCTCCCCAGCACTGGAATAATATAAGTACAATCCTGATGGGTTCTAGGAATTAAACCTAGGCCCTTGTGCTTACAAGGCAAGCATTTTACCAACTGAGCCATTACCCCAGCCCCCAGATGTGCTTTTTGTGTGTCTAGCTTCTCTTAGTCAATTTTTTTCTTATCCATTTGTTGAATACATCAGTATAGCTCTTCTTGGTGTCTGAGATATGGAGAGTACCTTATATAAAATTTTGTGGCAGTTGCATTTAATCCACACATATCTTCTGATATACTTCAGACCATTGCTATACTACATATAATACCCAATAATGTAAAGGCTTATAAATGTAAATGTAAGTAGTTACAGTGTATTAAGAGATTCTGACTAGAGAAAAGTACATGTTCAATATAGATACATTTTCCCTCATTATTTTCAATCTTCACTTATAGATCTCATCCACATGGTGGCCATATCTAGTCATTTTCACCATCAACCAATATTCTGTTGTATGGATATAACTCAACGTGTTAGGCCATTCTGCTCGTAGACTTTTAGGTTGCTTTTGATAGTGTCTTATTTCGCTAGATAGTTATTTTTGTTTGTTTTGTCAACTTTAGTGACCTGGGAAAATGGAACCTCAGTTGGAGAATTACCTTCATCAAATTTGCCTTTGGGAATATGTCTGTGGGGCAGCATTGTCTTGATAAACAACTTACAGGAGAGTCCTGCCTATTGTGGCATATTAATTTAACTAAGCAAAGATGTGTTACATTTGTTTATGCTGCAGAATACTACTTTAACTGTGTAAAGGTGTGTTATATTTGTTTTTGCTGAATTTGTTTAATTATGTAAAGATGTGTTAGATTTGTTTCACTTGTCCTGCCTAAGGCATCTGATTGGTCTAATGAAGAATTGCCCAGCCACTAGCTGGGCAAGAGAAAGGATAGGCGGGACTAGCAGGGAGAGAATAAATAGGAGAAGGAACCTAGTCTCAAGAGGGGAACAAGAGAAGAAGAGAAAAGAAAATGAGGGACGCAGGCAGCAGGAAAGGAAGATATAAAGAAAGAAAAGCGGTAAAGAGTCCCGAGGCAAAATGTAGATGAAGAGAAACAGGTTAAGTTATAAGAGCTAGTAAGAAAAGAGCTAAGTTAAGGCCGAGCATTAAAAATTGGTAAGTCTCTGGGTCAAGATTTGGGAGCTGGGTGGTGGCCCAAAAGAAAGAGCCAGGTGTGTCTGCCCACTGTGGATGGTGTCACCCCTGGGAAAAATGGCCCTGATGTATATCAGAAAGCAGGCTGAGCAAGCATGAAGAGCAAGACAGTAAGCGGAGGTCCTCTGTGGCCTCTGCTTCAGTTACTACCTCCTCCAGGTTTCTGCCTTGGCTTCCTTAATGGTTCACTGCAATCTATATGCCAAACAAGCCCTTCCCTTTGCGTGCGGCTGTTGGTCAGTTTTTTGTTTTTGTTTTTTTTTTAATCACAGCAATAGGAAGCAAAATAGGGCAGTTATTATGGGTAAATCTGCTGTGAATTTAAAAACAAAACAAAACTTTGTAGACATGTAATTTCTCTTTTCTTGTGGAATGCATAAGAACAGAGTTGCAGGCACAATGGATAGATATCTTTTAAGTTATCAGAAATTGCCAAGGAGTTTTCCACAGTGATGACTCTATTTCACAAACTAATCAGCAATGTAAAAGCATGCAGCTGTTTTGCATTCCACAAATATCTGCTGAGACTTTTACTTTTCTAGTTATTGTAGTGCCCATGAGATGTTATCTCTTGTAACTTTGATGTTCATATTTTTAATGATGCTGGTCACACTTAGGATTTTTGGCGTTATTCTATGAGACATCTGCTTGAGTCTTTGATTGCTTAGGAAGTTTGTTCATTTGTCTTTCCATTATTGATTTGCATCAGTGTGAATATTGTCTGTGCCTTGCCTTCTCATTCTTAAATATACTTTGTACATATAGGAATTTTTAATTATTAGGAACTCTAATTTATGCCTGGTGGTGGTGGCACACTCATTTAAACTTGGTTGGTGGCAGCCTGGTCTATAAAATGAGTTCTAGGACAGCCAGGACCACACAAAGAAACCCTATCTTGCGGGGGGGGGGGGGAGCAACAAATTTAATTCACCAGTTTTGGTGGAAAGTTTGTATTTTACAATGTGGGGATTTTGTATTTCCTTTAAGAAAATTTTGAGAAACTGTAACAAACACATTTAAAATTTCTTCTAGAAGTTTATAGTTTTGTTTAGCTTTATTTTCGATTTTAATTTGTGTGTGTGTGTGTATGCACATGCCTATGTGTGTGGTGCATGCCTGTGTGCATGCAGAGGCCAGAGGAGAGCACAGTGTTTCCTCTATCGCCATGTTGTTCCTTTGAAGCAAGGTCTCTCAGTGAACCTAGAGTTCCTGTCTTTCTGTTCGTTTTTCTCTAGGTCGGCAGCCAGCAAGCTCCGCCGATCTTCCTGTTTTCTGCTCCACCCTTCCCTGGGCTCACAGGTGCTTGTGAGACCACGTTCATCTTGTCATACAGGATCTGAACTCTGGTCCCCAAGTTCAGAGCCATCTCTTCACTTCTCCTACTCCCTCTATTTTGAAACAGGGTCATGCTGCCTTAGAGCTCGCTCTGTAGACCAGGCTGGCCTTGAACTCAACAGGTCCACCTGCCTCTGCCTCCTGAGTGCTGGGATAAAGGTGTGCACCACCACACCCAGCTCTCCAGCCCCTTTTAATATTTAGCTTTAGTTGACCCATCTTAAATTCATCTTTGTGGGTGAAATGATGTAAAAGTTTGAAGTTTGTTTTTACCAATGTGTAGGGATCTAGCTCTTTGAGGTACCTAATACCCTGACTTCAAATCAATTGATTATCTACACATGAGATCCACTTACAGACACTGTATTCTACTCCATTGTTTATTATCTTAGGCTGGTGCCATCAACTTGGTTCCTATAACCTTATGGGGTCTCACTCAAATAGTAAGACTCCAAAACTCTGTTTTCAAGGTTGTTTTGGCTATTCTAGATCCTCTGCATGCCCACACAATTTTAAAATAGCTTCCAGTATCTACAAAACAGCCTGTTGGAGCTTTTGCTGGGCTCTGCTCACTCTATAAATTGCTATATAGCAATTTATGAAGAGCTCTGGTTCCAGTGCCGTTATGACCTTTCCCACAGACATATTTTCTGTATTTGCTGTTCTTTCATTTCTCCAAATGTTTTACTTTTCACGTCAAGGTCTTATTTCTGAATATTTTATATTTTATGCAATTTTAATGAAGTTACTTTTTAATTTCTTCATTTCAGCTGGTTGGTTCTTTAGAAACATTTGTGTGTATCAATCATACACTCTGAAAAGTTGCTAGTTTCTACTCATTATGGTAGTTTTTCACATGGGTTACTTGGGATTTTCCACACAAGCCAGTAAGGTTTCCTATGAAACAAAGCAATTTCACATCTTCCTTCCCAACCTATGCGAGTTTTGTTTTCTTGTCTTATTACACTGGCTAGATCACCACTTAGTAATGAGCAGAGTGGTGATAGGAGACCACGTCACCTTTCCTGGGACCTTAATGTTCAGGGTTTGTGGAGTAAGTGTGGTGTTATCTGGGTACTTTTGGGGTGGTCCTTTATCTGATTGAAGAAGATTCTCCATTCCTGCTTTGCCAAGAGTTCTTACCATGCGTAGGTATTGAATTTTGTCAAATGCTTTTATGCAGCAGTGAGTAGAACCATGGCAGCTTTTCTCATTTATTCCACTTACACGGTGCAATGCTTGATTTAATAGTTTTAAAGAGAACTTTGCCACAATGGGCTATCTTGTATATTAATGTTCTTCTGGCTAATGTTTTGTTAAGGGATTTTATATCTGTGCTTATCAGAGGCAGCATGTGTGCACTTCACACACACACACACACACACACACACACACACACACACACACACACAGGTCAGAGGTCAGTGACTTTCTCAGTTGCTCTATTCCTGAACCTGAGCTGGCTGGTTCCCATTCAGCTACACTGCTAGCTTCCCCTGGGGATTCCCTGTCTCTACTTCCTGAGTGCAGAGATTACAGGTGGTCTCAATGGCTGCCTGGCTTTTCTGTGGGAGCTGGAGATCTGAACTCCAGTCCTCACACTTGTGTAGCATTCGCTGAGTCACTTCCCTCTGTCTCTGTCTCTGTGGGGAGGAGGCAGAGATCAAACCCAGAGCCACGCACATGCTAGGCACCTGCTCCTCCCCAGTTATAACCCCAACCACCAGTGTTTTCTAACTTCTCATTTGTGCTCTTCCTTGCCCACAGGAAAAAAGGCTACTACTTAATTCTCAAATATCTGGGGCTTCAAAAGATATCCTATTGCTATTGACTTTATAATTAATTTCATTATGACCAAAGAGGGTACTCTGTGTGGATGTGTCTAACCCAAGACCCGTGGGATGTCTGTGTTCCACAGTAGTTACGAATACAGCCCAACACATTTGTAGATGACAATATCTCACTGTCAAAAGTTGGACTCCCCGTCAGTCTTAATTTTTTTTCCTTAATTATTAGTACGAATGTATGTGTATATGGTTACACATGCCATGACCCACATGTGGAGGTCAGAGGATATATGGAGTTGGTTATCTCTTTCCGCCTCTGTATGGGTTCTGTGGATCGAACCCAGGTTGCCAAGCTTGCCGAGTGGTCTCATGGGCCCTGCAGTCAGTCTCTGGAAGTGTAGTGACCCCTGAGTTTCTCAGCACACTGCCTGTCATAACGAACGTGCCATAGATACTTAGACAAATGTGCAGTCTTCAGTATTGAGGCTTACTATCTCAGAAAACCCCATTGAGTGACATTAGTGGAGGGATGTGCCAGATCTTCCATCTCCCTAATGATTTTCTTGTCTGCTTGTTGGCAATTTTCTTTGGAAACAACCCATTGTTTTCTCATACGGAGTGTTCTTCGTGTTCTTATTGACAGGTGATGGCACAGTATGACAAAGAAATTCAACTCAAAATAAGTTCCCTCCCCCAAGAGCTCCTTAAATAATGTCCTCTCTGAAAGCTGGCTGCTCACAGACAGACCCAGGGGACCGGAGACTCCCTGGGTCTCCAGCTCTCAACTAAGCAAAGGTCCCCTCTGTCACTATTCTCCTTACTCTTACTCAAGTATCATTTTATCACCCATTCACTTTCCCTTTCTCACTTGCTACCACCCAGAAAGTCAGACCTGGACAAGGTTCATCTGAGAGGCAGAGATGGGGCAGGGTCTTAAACCACCTATGAACTTACTGAGCCCCATTTCTCTAGCTCAGCTCCACCCTTCCCCCAGGTACTGGGATTATGGGGTCCCATTTTTCAGACAGAATCAGGAGGCAGAGAAGGAGAGGAGGTGTTGCATTGGAGCCCAGGACAAGGCTAGCAGATGCTGGGAGCTAGGTTCTCCCAATCCAGAGACAGATGGAGGGGTTTGTGATCCCAGCGAGCCACAAGCTGTACAGAGAACTCATTCTGTGCAGGTGCTGGGAATATAATGAGGCATAATGGGAGACTGGCCGCTCTTACATTCTCAAATGCAGTAAAATTATTGTTATAAGCACAATGCTGATTTTATCCTAAACTTTCAGATTAAAAAAAAAAAAAAAAAAAAAAAAAAAAGCAGGGGCTGGAGTGGTTAAAACACCAGTTGCTGCTCTTCCAGAGGATCTGAGTTTAATTCCCAACACTCACATCATCTGTAACTCCACTGTTGTGGTCTTGATAGGTACCTGGTACACAGACACACAAAACACCACACACACACACACACACACACACACACACACACACATACAATAGTAATAATGAAAATGAATGAAAACTAAGAAGAACATTAAAAATAAAGCACCTGGGATATGGCTCTGTCCAGGCAGGCAGGAAGCAGTTACTGGGTTGAGAGTATCACAGGATATTCTGTCTTAGGAGAACTTTCTGGAATTGTGAAACACGGATCCATGTGAGAACCACATGTCCATGAGGGCAATATGGCTATTTTCCCTCCTGTAGCTGTAGCATGGGGTGGTGCATGTCCTTGCTATAGCGATGGCTGCTGCTTTCTGAGAGATGTGACTGGACATTCCAAGAGGCTGTGCTGAGAATGGCCATCCTCAGCGGAATCTAAGGTGTCAGTCTTTGTCTCTGTAGTAGGTAGTGATGTACCTTCTGGAATGGAGTGTAGGGACACCTTGAAAACTGTTAAAGGACTGGGGAGGTGTCAGAGTCTCTTGGGGTAGGGTCATTACCTGCTCTCTGGCTACACAGTGACCCCTGTTGCCACTGACTAGCTGCCTTGGGAAGTGATCAAGGCTGGGGACACTCACAGGGTGCTGACAGCTCCAGGAGTTTTGGCTGATGTCTCTGTGACTGTTGGGATTCAGGCAGAAGAACAGAGGAGAATCACCCAAAACAACAAATCTGTTTCAAGTATCATTTTACCTGCCATTATGTCCCCATTCTCACCCAGGAATCCACAGTGGGATTCTGGCAGGGTCAACTGAGAGCCAAGGGCAGGGAAGATCAAAAAGTAAGACCTATCTGAGCCCAATGATCCCTGCTTCTCCAAATCCAAATCCATGGGTATCAGCCCTCTATCAGAGGCATCTTTTCTTACCTCCTCGATCACTCTATGGCTCTGAGCTGCCCCTCCTCTGAATCTCAGGTCCACCCTTTCAGTTTATCCCACAGCCCTAGCTGTGGAGTTTTCAGAAAGAAGTCATGGAGATGGGGAGTCTAGGGGCAGTCTTGTTCTCAGGGCACAGTCACCACCCCCCTTCCCCTGCCCCTAGCCACAGGGATGGCTTCCTAGCTCTTGTTCTGGCTGGGAGTCCACTCTGCTGTCTCTGGTGCAGTGGGCCCTCCATACAGAGTGGCTTTGCCTCCAACAGCCCATCCTCCACTCTCCTGTATCTCAACTTATAGAAATGCAATTCAAGACACAGCTAGGAGCTGCTATTCCCAGCCTACCTTGCCTTCCCTTACAGGAAGTACTCCTTGACTGCTGGGGATCTGAGTGGCATGGTTCTTGGGCTGGCCTACTCCCAATATTTGCTGGAGGATGAGGTCAGCCTTCCTCTGGGACCTAGAGTGTTCCCTGAGCTAGAGGCTGATGGAAGGAAGGGGAGCCAGGGAGGGGTCTTGGCTCATGAGACCCCTTTCAGTTTGGTGCTCCCTGTAGCATAAAATTCTGGTGACATCTGAGTGATGCCCATCTGAGTCAGGGACTGACAAGGCCACCATGGATGAGTTTAAACCCACTAAACAGTAAAAAGTGTGGCACACGGTGCTGCATGTTTGCAGTCCTTTCATGTCCAGAGACATAGTGAGTTCGAGGCCAGCCTGGGCTATGTGAGATCCTGTCTCAGAACAGCAATGACCAAAAACCAAACTAGTGACAACTGCAAGGAAAGAAGTCATTTCATATGGTGGATGGTTAGTACTTCAGGAGAGATCTGCCTGTCTTGAGGGTTCCTAGGAGGTGGGAGGGCTGACAGACAGAGCCACAGGAGGGTGTACAGGGTATGGAAGGGAGGCGGACTTCCTGGAGGAGGTGACACATGAGCTGGGCCTTGATGTATGCATTAGATGGACATTTGTAAGGCAGAAGGTGGGGGACATTCTACAACAAAGAAGTACAAGGTCTCAGGCTGGAAGGCATCTTGAGAACCAGCTGGGTGTTCAATGTAGTAGGAGGAGTTGGGGTGTGGAGAGGGGTAGAGATGAACTCCTGTGGGGAGCCTTGTTACAGAGAATCTCAGTACCAGCAAGAAGTCCAGGTGAACATGTGCAGGTCTGGAAAATTCTCAACCTTGTGTTTTGGCAAGAAGGCTCTGGAGAGGGGTGTAGAGATGGCAGCCTACCACTGGGATCTTGGCAGTGGGGTGAGGGGGTACGGGGGATCGTAGGGGCTGAGCACAAGGCAGAAGAAAGGTGGACAGACAGATGGCTTCCACCCCGTGTTCCATGGCTCTGCAGGTTACTTGAGCTGAAGTAAGAGCAGAGAAATAGGAAGCTGACAAGCATCTTCTTGCTGACCTGCTCGGAGGGATGGCTCCTGCAGGCTGGAGGCCTCTCAGTGCAGCCAGAGCTGCTGTGCCCTATTTGTGGCTGGGAGGCCCAGGGCAGCCATGGTGGGTGAGGCAGAGTGAAGTCCATATTCCCCTTCCCATGCCCCTGCAATTCCTCAGGGCAGGGCCTTTCTCTCCTTACACTTAGGCCTCCTCCTGTCTGCCACCTGCTTTATTTGAGAGGTGTGTGGAGGTAGGGAGTTAGTAAGCCCCTGAAGCTTCTTCATATTCTCCCCCCCCAAACACACACACAGTGTGTTTGGATATTGGTTGTCGATGTCAGGAGAGGATGTGCTGGTCTAGTTCCTCAGAAACGGCAGTGTAGGCTGGTGTTCTGGGTGTCCATAGTTGCTACCTGCTGTGCATCTCGTGACTGTCTCGAGCTCTGTCTTTTCAGAGATCTGGGCTGTACTCTCCTATAGTTCTACCACACACTCCTCACCCCTGGTTGCCGGAGCTCTACTGACTACCTGCAAATGAGGGGGCATGGGCTACAAACAGCCTAACTCCTGGGTGTTTGGTCTGCAGCTCAAAGAGAGGTGGCAGCAGGCCCTGGCGGGGCAAGCCTGTAATCTCAGCTGTGAGGAAGCTGAGGCAGGAAAGTGTATGTCCAAGGCCTGCCTGGGCTATGGAGTGAATCCAAGGCTAGAAAACAGGGTGGTATATGGTTCAGCAGTAGAGTGCTTATGTTGCATGTGGGAAGCCCTGGGTTCAACTCCCTAACACTGCCCTGGCCAAAAAAGAGTCCCCTATAACAGGAAGCCCATCCCTTGTGGCCCCCAGAAGAGACAAGAGATTACAAGATTGAGTAGACCTGACAGTCAGGCCACTGTCCCTACCCCTCTGCTAATTCTCTGACCATTTCAGTGGCTCCTGGTTTCTTTTTCTGTGAAGGAGACTAGCCTGTCACAATCGCAGCCATCAAGCAACCTAGGGCTAAGAAGCCAAGAGCAGGACTTTGTGTGGAACACAGGCCAGGTCCCACAGAATAAAGGAGATACTTGTTTTTCTAAAGCCAGCACGAGCCAGCAGGTGACGCAAGGAGAGCCAGGGCAGTGCACCAAATGCAGCCACTAGGGTGGCCTGCAAGGCAGTGGGTGGCCCAGCCCACTCTCTGGTCCCTGCTGCCTGCTTCCTTCCTGCCAGGAGACAAAGCTGGAACTTCCACTTTGGCCCAGATCTGTGACCAGCAGGCTGCAGGAGGAGAGCCCATGGCCTGTGTGGGTGATGGAGGTGTCTGGAAGCTTCTACTGGCATGTCTAGTGACTCACCGTGTCTCACATATCCTTCCTGGTAGACCTCTGGGGGGAAGATGCCACTTTACAGAGCACATTGGCTTTGGCCAAAGGCTGCTGAGACAGTCCTGGACCAGAGGGGTTTCACTGTGGCTAGGAAGGTTGAACTGTATTTTGCAGAGGTGGGTGGGCACAGAGATAAGCCTGGCTCCCCGGGGGGGGGGGGTTGATACCTGAGATGAAGCCCAGCTTCAGCTTGCTGGCTCACATAGCCTCGGTCTCTCCCTTCTCCAGCTCTGCTCCCAGACCTGAGGCACACTGCTCCCTTTACCTCTGGTGTCATCATTCCCTTTACCTGCTTGCTCCCTCTGCTCATCCCTCAGCCAGCTGTTGAGCAGTGTCTCCTCCTGGAAGCTTTCCCCAACCACTAGCTCCCAGCCTTGTTCATGGTACTCATGTTCCCTACCTGTGGGCATCATGCACTTGTCATGCCTGTTCACTGCTTCCCATGCCCACCAAATGTAGCTCTTTAGACTGGAGCCTGCTTCATGCTCAGCTTCACATTTCTAGACCCTAGATTTGGCACACAGGAGGCCATAATCCATGAGCTGAAAGACTCTCGGAGGAGACACAGAGGAGAGGTTGGAGTAATGTTCCCACCTAAGGACACCAAAGACCTGAGAAAGGCCAATGGGGCCATCATCATGCTGGAGGGCAGAGTGCCACTGGCTGTCAGTTTCTACTAGCCACTCTGGTCTTTTCAGGCATAGACTCCTAGTCAGCAGGCAGAAACCAGCCTGTAGGTGGAGGGAAGAAAGGGGGCCCAGGAAGGTTGTACTGGAGCCCTTGTCCTGGATCTATGTGGTCCCAGGGATGGAACCCTCACTTCTGCCTCATTGAGCCAAGAACCTGTACTCTGCCAGGACGCTTGTGTGTTGACCTGGGGGATCACAGGAAACCTCAAAGCTATCCCGGCTAGGAGCATGTGGCCACTCTTAAAAAGCCTTATAGCCACTATGCCTGCTAGAACTTGGCCGTCCCTCCTTCCAGCCCTCTTCCGTCTCTATCAACTCACAGAATATGGGCTGGGTCAGTTTGCAGAACTGGGTCCCTGACACAGGTGCTTCCCTACCTCGGAAAGTCACTTTGGCGATCCGGTCATTTCTGCCTCGCAGCTCCGAGACTGTCTTGAGGTGGACAATCAGGGCCATGCTGGTGGGGAGAGTCTGGGCAATGCCAGGCAGAGCAGCAGGAAGGAGCTGGCTGGTAGAGTGCAGCTCACACACTTCCCTCTTCTCCGGCTGCTGCCGCCTCCTCCTGATGCTGCCCACAGAGACCAAGGCAACCAAAGCGAGCTGCTCCTTCAGCTCAGCAGAACCGTGCCTGCAGCCTTGCCAGCCCCGCCCCTCTGAGTTGTCAGCCCAGCATGTGTAGTGTGTGTGTGTGTGGGGGGGTACACCCAGCCAGTTGCTTGGGAATGCACGCTGAATTCATTATTCAGCAGCACCAGCCCCTAAATAAAAACTGTCCGTCCAGCTTTAGGTGTCTTCTCTCAATCCTTGAAGGGAAGTTCCTGTTGTTTGGAGGATGGAAGCTCTATGCCATTCAGATCCAAGATTGCAGTAGGCATGAGGTGGTGTGGGATCAGGTCACCTCTTCTCATGATCTGAGCTTGGACTGGAGCACTGGTGTCCTGGGGTTTATCCATGGTGGCCCCTGTTCTGTCTAGCTAATCATTAGGGTTGTGGATATGCAGAAGGCTTGGGGACAGGGACAGGACAGTCCTGACAGCTCTGGATGGATCATGCTGTGTCACTTAGAAAGCCTCCCCAAGGGCCAATGGAGATGCTTCAATTGGTAGAGTATCTGTCACAAGAACATGAGGACCTGAGTTTGATTTCTAGCATCTGTCTTAGAGATGGGTGCAATGGCATGGGCTTCTAACCCAGCTCTGGGGTGAGGGAAGGGTGGAGACTGGAGAACCCTGGAGTTCAATGGCCACCCAACCTTATCTGAATGGATAAGCTCCAGGTTCAGTAAAGAGACCTGTCTTTAAATAAATAAGGTAGCACCCTAGAGACTGGAAAGCAGCTTCTATAAGGCAACTTAGAGGATGTGCCCAAGGGCTGTTCCCTATGAAATACAAACATTAGACATAGCCTAGGCCCTGCACTATGTTTGTGCCCCTGGAATGCTGGGCTCTGGCACTCTGTCCTGGGATCATGGGTTTGAATTTTAGGCAGCTGGTCCTGAAAATGGAGGTCATCACTGAAGATATCCTACTGGGAGGCCACAGGGGTGGCTTCTGTGTAGGGCAGTGTGTAAGACTCAGGACACCAACCTCTCCATCCCAGGCTGGGGACAGAGAACTAGAGTAAGGTCAGTTGATGGATGGTTTCCAGTGAAGGGAGAGCTATCTTGCTCCCCCCAGTCAGCTGCTAGAGGTGACAGGAGGGACATCTGTAGAGGGCTATCCAAGGAATATCAGACAACTGCCCGTCTCCTCCTCCAGGAAGGGCTTGTAGGGAAAGAGACCTGGAGGAACCCACCCTGACCTTAGAGCCTGCACACCCTTGCTCCTGCTGCTCACTCCTGGTAGGATGCCCATGCCCCCCCAATCCCACCCCCTTGTCTCTGCCTTCTGGCTTGGATTATCAAAGGCCCATTCCCATGGCTAACTCTCCACCTGCGCTCTGGTAGGCTTTGGGACCCCCTTTGTCTGACTCCTGCTGAGGGTATCTCATATAGCTGTGAGATTGCTGCCCTCACATCTCCCCTGCTAACCCAGAGAGATCCTTGTACCTGAGAACTTCACAGGGTATCCTGTAATAGTCAGATGTCCAATTAATATGAACAGGGCTTGGAAGCCCAGTGTCCTGTCAAAAAAGTCTACAGGCTTTGGGCTGACAGAGTGTCTCAGCAGGTGAGGGCTTTTGCTGCCCAACCTGATAACCTGAGTTTAATCCCTGGGACCCATATGGTAGGAGAGGATCATTAACTGGTCTTATAGCTTCTGGTTGTGAGCCAAAGCACATGCACTCCCCCCCCACACACACACACAGACCATGTGCCCTCTCCACATAGATGATAAATGAATAAATAGATGTAATAAAAGGGCTTGGAAGTTTAAGGAGAGAAGCGCTAAACTTTCACCGCTTGGTAAGATAGTTACCCCCTCTGAATTCCCTCAGTGGAGTTAATCTGCAGATATCCAAGCCTTCCCCATCTTCTAATTGTTCCTTGCTCTTGACCCTATTTTTTGGTTATTTCCTTTTTCTCCCTCCTCAATTTCTGCTTATCTTTTCCACACATATTTAATTACACAGAGTTAGAAAATCCTTAGAAGTGCATATATTGAATGCAAGCACATATCTAAAAAGTTTAAAGACCAAGTTTAATGTCCCTTTAAAATTACACAGATTCACCTTTGTTTGTAAGGCTTGGAGGTACTTAGCAGACTGCCTTCTTGAGGGGTTCCTGGTTGTGTTTCACTGTAAAGGGTGAGTTTTACAGAGCCCTTGCAGCCCTGTGTGTATTGAGGGAAAGTTCTACAAAGTGGCTCTAGGAACCATCACCAAACTCACCAAACTGGTGTTTCTCACCTGCAAGATGACAGCAATTCCAGTGAGCATATCATGTCTCTACCAGCTGACCATTCCAAAAGCTGCCCCAGAATTAGGGAGTCAGAGTCCATGCAGAAAAAAATAGAGGACTTTGATCAAGAGCGGCACAGGAGGGTGATGTGCATATGAGCTGGGCCAACTGGGAAGCCATGGATGGGGAGGAAGCGAGGGTGTCATCTTGTAGAGCTGGGGTCATTGGGAAGTCTTCCTGATGTATGTCACATCAGAGATACAGGTCACCTTTCAAAAACAAGTGTCTGGGCAGTAGTGGCGCATGCCTTTAATCCCAGCACTTGAGAGGCAGAGGCAGAGGCAGAGGCAGAGGCAGAGGCAGAGGCAGAGGCAGAGGCAGAGGCAGAGGCAGAGGCAGAGGCAGAGGCAGAGGCAGAGGCAGAGGCAGAGGCAGAGGCAGGTAGATTTCAGTGAGTTCAAGGCCAGCCTGGTCTACAAAGTGAGTTCCAGGATAGCCAGGACTGTTACACAGAGAAATGCTCTCGATAAACAGAACAAAACAAAACTTTCTTGCATGTTTTCTGTAGTGCAGTACGTGTCCCAGCAAGGAGACTTGGGAAACTATAGTTATAACTGGATGGCATTTCCTGCCCGGATTTGGCAACCACTCACCCACTCTTAGCTTCTTTGCCACACTAGGTTTCAGTTGTTCTGGGTTTGTGTGCGTGCATGTGCGCGTTATGTATGTGAGTGTGCCTTTTGTGAACATGTGGTTCTCCACCTCCCAGATGCGTTGGCATCTGTTAGAGTGAATCTTTGGAGCATTCTGATTGCAGTGGCATCCTGTGGGTTCATTAGTGTTTGTGTCTTCATCAGCTGCCATTTAGAGTCAGCTGTGCAGGTGACTGATCTTCAGGTGACACTTCTCCCAGTCCGTTATGGGAGAAGAGATTGACTTTGGGATGGTTAGCATTGACTGGCTACTTGATGGGACCTAGATTTGCCTATGGAAAAGCCTTGTGGAGGGAGATGGTTTATGTACAGCAAACATTATGTGGACTTTAGCACTTTGATGGCTGGAGGGAAACCTAACCCTGAAGATCCCTATGCAGAACCAACTGTGGTACTTGAGACAAATTGAACCACACACTTAATCTTTTACTTCCACATTACCCAAACAAAATAATGGACTAAAACAATTTAGCAGAGCCAGGCTTTATTTTAGACAACAGTTTCAATCTAGCATATTGGGGAAACACAGAAGAATAGCTCCATTCATATCTTAGTGATCAGAAAACAAAGTGAAGCCAGAACCAGGGGCCAAGGCATAACTTTCCAAGGGTGGCCCCTAGTAATCCACTCACTCCAGACAGGGACCATCTCCTATAAGATTCTAGGCTCAAAATAGCCTGTGAGGGATATTCTAAATTCAAACATGCTTACCCTCCCTCGCCTCCTCCTGCCCCTCCTCCTCTACTCCTGGCAGTGTCTTACCAAGTTGCACAGGCTAACCTCAAACTAGCAATCCTCCTGCTTCAGCTTCTGAAGATGGGATTACAGGTACAAATCATCAAACACAGCTTCCCCTTTCTGAGGAATGTGGGAAAAGGAAGTTCAAAGGGAGAGAGGAGCGTGTAATGAAGAAATGAATGAGGAACGGTGAAATGACAGGACTGGGAAACCACGCATCAAATGTGACCCATCACAGAGACACTTCCTGGAGCTCCAAAGATGGAGGGAGCCCTGGGCGTCATAGTGGTCCAAACTGGATTACCGAGGGTCTCTTCAGAAGCGATCTAGCCTTTTCATGGCCGCACCGTATGTGAGCACTGTAGATATGAACACCTAGGCTGGATGTCAGGGAGACTTGGGGGAGCCACACAGTGGGGACAGGGAGGACATCTTCTCAGGCCTGCGAGAGAAGCTATCTAGCATACAGCAAAGAGGAATCACTGTCCCAGAACGAACTCGGGTTGCCAGGCATGTGGTTGCCGGGTGACCAGCTGGCTGTTTACCACGGGGTTGAGCCGAGCCACAGCGCCGGGGCTCACAGCACCCCACAATGGCCTCCCGAAGCGCGGGCACACTAATGACCGAATTCAATGCCACCTTCGTGCCCCCCGCCCTCATGCCCGGGTAAGTCGTCAGGCATCCTGGCACACCTGAACTTGCCGTTCAGAGCCCTTCTCCTCCCTACTGTACACACCTGATGGGACGCTGAGGCTCCGCCTTCTCAATATGGAGTCTTTGAGGGACCCCACCTGGCCAATTTTCTTTCTTGGCTTTCTGCTGTAACAGGTAGTGGCAGGTAATGGAGCTGGAGGAGCTAATGGCTGAGAATTAACCCAGGATGATACCATCTGCTATGGACGGGGCCAGAGAGATGGAGAAGGAGGAGATGAAAGCATACTTGTTTGGAGCAGCAGCCTGGCTTACAAACAACATGGGGAGGAACAGGGGAGCATGCTTGATTTTTCCAGGAATATTAGTATTTGTGGATTGAAGGAGGAACTGAGGCTGGGTGGGCATGGCTGGCAGAATTTGGCAGGGCAGTATTTGATAGTTGGTAGAGTACACTATCCACCTGACTTTTACACATACTCTCTTCTGCAAACTGAGTAGACTGCAAGATGAAAACCACAAGCCTCAACAGAACACAGTACATTTTGCACAGAATGAGTAGCTTTCCAGCAGAAGCAGCAAGGCATGGAGGAGCTGTTGTTACCATCATTTTCAGAAACAATACACGCTGAAGTGGCTGCAACCAGAGTCTGGGGCTCCAGTTTCCATCCATACGCTCTGTGTACAGGACCTTTCTCTGGTGTTCAGTCAGCTCAAAAAAAGACTTTGGCTGCCACCAGACAAAGCTGATTTCCCAAGGGCAAGCCAGGAGTGTTGGATCAGCTTGCCTTGGGGATCGCCTATTCATTCTTTCTTCACTTAGAAAAGACGTTGAGTGTTCATGGGGCATGTGCCAGGTGTTATATTGGATCCTGGGAAAATAAAGACAAATAGGGGAGAGATTGCCTTTGAGGGATCCCAGCCTTCTATTTAGATTTTCTTTTCTTTAGAGTTTGAGAAAGGGTTTCACTAAGTTATCTAGGCTGACCGTATGCTCTTTTGGTAGGCTAGGTTGTCCTTGAACCCTTGATGCTCCTGCTTCAGCCTTCCAAGTGCCAGCATTAGAAGCCTGTGGCACCAGGCCTGGCTCTCATGTAAATACCTAAGATTTAATTCAAATACATCTTTGTGGCCATGGCTAGCAGTGTTTTTTACCATATGCTGGATGTCTGTCATGAGGTTTGGCTTGATAAACTGATATTTTATTTTTCTTAAGCCTCCACAGACTTTTATTGGAAGAGCCTTTGCTAACATACCCTTAGTTCTTTGCTGTCTTCAGATCAAGGCCTGGTGTGCCTGCGGCCCTATCCCATAATTCCCTCACTCTAGAAGTTGTAGGAGCTGTAATTTCAGGGCAGCCCCCACAGTGCCTCTCTAAACCTACCACTTGTCTACAGTTCCCTTGAGTGCGCCTCCTATCCCATGATGCCTTTAGAAATAGTGATGACCGGTGGCCATAAATGGGGCTTCACTAGCCTGGACTAGGCTGAGCAGCTAAGCCCGTGTTGACTGCTTTCTTGTCATGATCTTTCTGTAAGAGAGATGCTTTCCTTCAAAGTCACCATGAACCAAGGAATGAAACAAGACAGCTGGTTTTGCTACACCTCACTGGCAACTCTGCTAACTTAATGAAAGAATCCAGGATTCTCTACCTCTCTTGGATAATTATTATTTGTTCTGTTCTTTTTCAAACAGTAATCACCTCCTTTGTAGTCTTATCTGCAGGCAGAAAATATTTGTGTTGGTTAGGACCACACAGGTCTCACAGCTTACCTCCTCGCTGTTTCAGATATGGACATGGAGGTCCTGGGGGTCTATGCATGAGCCCTTGCTGGTGACTATAAGAGCTGAGTTGGAGCCAGGTCTCTGATGCCTGACAGTAACACCATAACTCCCCAAGTACTAGGCTCACACTGTGATAGGTCCTTTACATGCCCTCTGTATAAAGGTCTCTAAGGCCCAGTGTGTGATGGCTCAGCAGGTAAAGGAACTTGATGACTCAAGTTCAATACATGGGACCCACATGGAGGAAAGAGAAAAACCTATTCCTGACACACCAGCCATGGCACATGCAGTACTCTAAAATTAATAAACAAAAAGGTCTTCATAGCAACCAAGAGGAGGAATGAACTTCTTTCCCAGGGCCATGCCACATACCCTTGTGACTTTAATAGTCTGCTTTATCCCAACATCTACCCTGAGCCTTCATGGAGCCCATCACAGGTCCCATTTACTAGGCAGAGAGGGAACAGAGTAGAAGGCAAGAGATGGATGCTGGAGCCAGCCTGCCTGGGGTTGAATCAGGGTCCCATCATTTTGTTACCTGGAGGAAGCTCTTTATCCCCACTCTGCTCTACATAGCTTATCTACTAAATGAAGACAATGCGTGCAAGTTAAAAGGCAGGGAAACCGCCAATATGCACAAAACCTTGTTCTTGGTACCTGTTATCTATTACTGTTAGAACACTGCTGTGTTTATAGCCTGAAGCTACAGGGGGCAGCACCAGATAAGGATGATAGTGATGGTGATGATGATGATGTCTGTCTGGTCAGATGACTATCAAAATGGCCTTTTGTTTCTTGCTGTTCCTAAGTGCCACACTGTCCAGGCACCTTCTGTAGATAGTAAATACTATCTCTATGTACCTGTTTTAGGTGCCACACTTTACTGGGTAGAGAATTCTTAGATCAGAGGCCCTGGGACTATAAGCCTTTTTAAGGGATAAGACTAGCTTCTGTGAGAGCCTGCCCTCTGCTTGCAGGACAGGTGTGGGTACTACCTTCTCTGGCTCTCTGTATGTTCATTCATGCCCAGCCTGCTTCTTGAAGTTCACTCCAGAGGAGAAAGCATGAATTCATAGCATTCACTTGGATCTGTGGCAGAAACCTTTGAAGCTGGGTGTTGGTGAAACATGCCTTTAATCCCAGCACTCAGGAGGCAGAGGGCAGGCAGATCTCTGTGAGTTCAAGGCCAGCCTGGTCTACAGAGCTAGTTCCAGGGCAGGCTCCAAAGCTACACAGAGAAACCCTCTCTTGAAAAAACAAACAAAAACCAAAGATGTTGCCATGGTGGCTCTAAAGCTAAGAAGGTGTGTGGTGACATCAGTACATAGTGTATATGCTTTCAGCAATTTCAGTTACCCAAGGTCAACCTCAGTCTGAAAATAAGAAAAGAAACTTCCAGAGGCAAATAATTCAAAAGCTTTACATAGTTTTTATTAGTATATTGTTATAATTATTCCATTATACCATTAGGTATTGCTAATTTCTAGTTGTACATAATTTATAAGTTAAACATTATAAGTACATATTATAGGAAGAAATCAAATATGGAAAGGTCAATACCCAGAGATTTTTCAACAAATAAACCCTCCTGGAAGAGGAGGCTTGTCTGTGTCTGCACTTGTGAAGTCCAGTGGGTAAAAACTAGAGAACACACATAATATGATCATGCGTGATGACTGTTCGCACACTTACTTAGTTTTTTCATCCCATTTGCTTAATCACGACTTTAAGTAACTCAGTTTTTTTACATTAGCTATTTATTCTTTTTTTTTTTTCAATACTAGCCTTTTAAACACCAGCCACATTTCTGATGTTTTAGCAACCAGTCATTTGAGGCCAGATGAAGGGAGTCCCAGCACCCCATCCCCTCCCCTGCCAGCTCCCTGGGGCCTATGGCTTCTTGATCAAGAATGAGGAGGTGAAACAGAGGAGGTGCGGTCGGGCAGTGCTCAGGGCAAGCCTAGCACATGAGGTGCTGCCTCCATGGTTGGCCAGTCCACCATGGAGTAGGAAACTGGTGTGGGCATGGGTGTTGGATCTGAGAGCTTTCATTTGTGTTCTTCCTTGAACCACACATAGAGAGGTTCTGATGCCATTGGTTGGCTAAGCACAAGGATTAGGTCTTTCACCCTCCCAGGCGACCCCAGTGATGAGGACTTTGTGATAGGGCAGGCACCATTGTAAACACCTTTTAAAAAGGATTCTCCCAGTGTGCAACCTTCCTGGTGTACTTCTGACAGCTCAACCTTAGGCTGTAGGGTCTGACTCAAGCCAGCACATAGCTATCTTCTGTGAGCCTTGTCCCAGCCTCATGAGCAGGAGGCAGGGGGCCTTCAAGCAGACATCAGACTCTGAAACCCCACTCTCCTAGTCTCTGCCCTTCAGGAAGTCCCATCTCAGGGCCCTCCTCAGTGGAAAACTGTTCTCATTTGCTGGGGTGTCTGGCAAGCCATTTATCTTTCTTTCCAGGGTGGTTCCCTCACCTCAGCCCCAAGGTCATCTCCTCAGGTCTCAGCCTGAAGCTGATGCCTCCACACAAGCTGGGGCATTAAGGAGTTCCCGAGAACAGAGCATCAGGAACCTGGGAACTGGGGGCTACATATCAGAGGGTCTCCTCTTTTCCCAGAGGAATGAGCCCCCATTTGTCAGTTCAGTCCAATAAACACAGAACACCTATTGGGTGGGAATGGCAGGATCACAGACAGGAGCAGTAGAAAGAATATTCCAAGGGGTCAGACCAGTTCAAAAACAATAGAAAGTGAATAGGTCAAAGAACAAAGGGACAGAGGGTGAGCAGGGCCCAGGGATTAATCAGTAGAGGCTTCCCTGGAATGAGAATACTTGGTACTTGGGTTGGGAATTTAGTTCCCAACTTACTGAGAATGCATGAGACCCTAGGTTCAATTCACAGAACTGTTTAAGAGAAAGGGTATACTTGACATCACCTGGAAAGGCAGATAAGATCACAGGGGAGAGAGGGGAAGGAGCCCTCTGGATGGAGGGGAGGGCTTGAGCAAAAGCAAGGGCTGGGGGTTCTATGGGTTTTTTTTGTTTTTGTTTGTTTTGTTTTGTTTGTTTTTTATGATAAATGGGCGTTTATTGGGGAACACTTAACACAGATAATAGTAAAGAACCATGGGAGGGCTTCTGCCCATCCTATCAGATCGGCTGACCCAAGAGAAAACCGTTCTATGTTTTCAAAGCAGCAGTCTACTTGGCTAGTGTGGGAAAGCTTCAACAGGAAAGTTAAGAACAAGGCTGGCAAGATCTCTTACACAGGCCCACAGCTAAGGACACCCCTCCCCCTAGGAGCTAGCCTGCTTTCTTCTTAATTCCACAGGCAGCAGGAAGCCCTCGCAGGTCCTGCTGGGGGTGGGGTGGGATGGGAGGAAGCCATCAGCTCCATCCTTAGTGGAAGGTACAGCAGAAAAGAGGCTGTTCACGGAATGGGAACAGCTGAATGCAGCAAGTTAATTAGTTAATAAGGCTGCTCAAGGGATCCCTGATGCTCATGGTAATTAATTTTAATGTCAGCTATGGGGCCAGCTAGTGCTCTTAAGAGGCAGGGATGGGATTGCTCCCTGCACACATAGTGATCCACAATGGGCTTTAGAATCCATTTGTGGTATTGGCCCAGGAGCCTCGCTCAGCATCTCCTAACTGTGTACAGGTAAATAGAGAAACATGGGGGCAGATGAGTGGGGAAGGACAGAAGGGGTGGGTGGGAGATGAGCTTGTGCCACTGCCATTCCCCTAGGTCACAGGGCCAACAGAAACAGGGCAGCAGAAGGTTCTACTATGGAACCCTACAGGGTCTGCTGAAAAGCCCACACATCCAGACGCAGCCAAGGGACACATACCTATCTTCTGAATGTGTCCTCTGAGTGCTAAATAATGAGAATGTGTGCACAGGCATGCACCTGGTAGAGCTGTGAATTCAGAAGGGAAGGCTGGCAGAACTTGAGAGAGTTGCGGAGGAGGGGGCTTCTATTCTATTGGGATGCAAATGTCTTGGCATTCAGAGAAGGTAGGAGGCAGGGAGCAGAGGAGGAGCCTGGCAGGGAATTTGGGGGTGGTGAAGAGAAGAATCCTAAGGGCAAGTCTCATTTCTTTTCCTGTGGGCAGGATGCTTCATGTCCTCTAGAAACCTGAACTCCCTTCAGAACAGGCCAGGGACACTGCCCAGTGATCTGGACTCCCCTCTCCTCCTGTGAGCATGGATTGAGTGTGGGGTCTTAAGAAGCACAGAGGCAGACACGTGCTGGCTTAGTTCACCTCTGGAATTAGCTTGAGGAGAAAAGGGTTTGTTTGCCTTTACTGATCTCATCAATGTCCATCACCATCACTGAGGGAGACCAAGGTAGGAACTCAAGCAGGGCAAGAGCCTGAAAGCAGGTACTGAAGCAGAGACCATAGAGGGATGCTGCTTACTGCCTTGTCCTATAGCTTGCTCAGCCTGCTTTCTTATATAACCTAGGATGACCTGTCCTGGGTGGCACCTCCCACATCAATCACTCATTTAAAAAAAAAAATGACCCTGTAAGACCCTCAGAATGAGGAGTCTCCTAGTTTCGGTCGGTACCCCCAAGAGCTCAATGGCCAGTCCAGTTGATGCAACACGCAAGAGGCTTTAATGAACAGGAAACATTTGCGCAAATGGGCTCCCTCAGCACACAGGCTAGAGAGAAGCACCATTCTCCAGGCACAGGTGTTTTTAAAGGCAAAACCCACAAGCTTAGGGAGGGGGTATGACCCTCTGTTCATGACCCTTTGAGGCCAGATGGTCTTGCTGCTATTAGGGTCAGGCCCTTAGGGCCTCAGGGTGTGCTAATTAATCTTGTCTGGGCAAACCGGAGTTACAGCTATCTCTTTGTTTCTTAAGGACCCTATTCACCACCTGCTGACTCACAGAAAGGAGGGGCAGTTTGAATTCTTGGTATCCTGCTATCTCAGGGCCAGTGGTTAGCAAATTCCACCTGGCATTCCAATTATTTGGGTTTCATTTCATTTCTTTGTTAGTTTGTCTTTCACCCCACAGTCTTTCCTATAGACAATCTGATAGAGACATTTTCTGAGTTGATGTTCCTTCTTCACAGCTGACTATAGCTGTGTTGAATTGACAAAACAAAATACTAACCAGGATATGTGTGGACTTGAGTCTGAATGTGAGGATGATAATCCCAATGGCAAACATCCATGTGAGGTACAGGGTGAGGTCAGAGAGGCAACTCTGTATTGGCTCTTCCTAAATGAGGAGGCAAGTCCCTGGGGGCAGAAGATCAGCCCTGCAGATAGAGTAGATACTGATGGCATCAGAGACTAAGGGCATGACTATGTGTATACTTCTGCTAGACCTGGGTGTCTAGAGGGAAGTGGCCAATGGTGAAGGAGATTGCTCTGACCTGGACAGAGGCTACAGTGGTGGTGGGTGGGGGAGGGTATGAGATATGGGGGCGGGACTTGGATGAGAAACGACTCTAGGAGAATTGAGGTTGTCTTAGTTGAGCATAGTTGTGGGAGAGAGGAAGGCAGAGAGAGAGACAGAAACAGAGGGGGGAAGAGAGAGAGAATTTGGGGATTGTATAAGCAGGATTGAGGGAGATCTGTGAGAAGATCTGAGAGAAGAAACAGCAGACCATGTTTTCTGGATGAGGAGGTGTTAACAAGGGCTCCATTATGTTGGGCGAGAGGGGAAGCGGGCAGGTTCCCTGTGTGTGGAACAGAGCATGAACATCTGTGGGCTGAGTAGCTGGGGCTGGAAATGGAGCAGGCATCATCAGTGCTCAGGAGATGGAAGCCTTCCATGGTGGTATGTCCCCCCCAAAGGAGCCAATCCTTGAAAAGAGAGCCCTGGGTAATACCAAGATGATACATGACTAGTGCTGAACCTCCACCAGACCTCACCAATCCCCTGCTTTGTGGTTCTCTCCTGGCCTTTCACAAGAACCCTGACCGTGGTCCAGCTTGGGTTGGAGTTGGTCCTTGCTGGTTGCCTACATGGCATGGCAGACAGGACACAACCTCATGACACTATTACTTCTGTCTGAGAGTTGGAGCTTGTGTCTCCCACCTCCTAGTATTGTGCCACCATACAGTAGGTTCCCAGAAAGGTGACTTGTACTTCTCTTTGTTCTTGTTCTGTCTCTTTCTCTCAAATGCATGTGCAAAGAAGAAAGCAGTAAGTCTTCCCAAGTCCAACACCCAAAGTTAACGTTTGGTGAAGTCTACCTGAGGTCTGAAAAATGGGTCAGATGAAGGACAGATGTGAAGTCACATAAAAGCCATTTTGTAAAAAAAAAAAAAAATGCAATTAGACCTTATTTACTATGTCAAAATGAAAGTGTGAAATTTAATCTCACTAGGATGAAAGAGAAGGAAACTGAAATAAAAGGAAAGACCAGGCAGACTTCAGATAAATGTCAACTCATCAGAAAAAGATAATAATCCCTCCCAGATCCTTGGGTGTGTGGGGGTTGGGGGGTGTGGGCAGGGAGAGAGCAACTAAAAGCCAACAAAGGCTGAGAGTCATTATGCCATGTACTTTTGACGGTGTTTCCATTTTCCATGGCATGGTTGACTGTTCAGAGACATTCTCAGTGTGCTCCTGTCTCCCCTCCACCCACCTCTCAATTTTGGTTGCTCAAGTTATTTTTACCTTGACAGGTTTTATAACATTTGCTTCTGTTCCGCAAGCAGCACTCACCTGGCTGCTATTCCTAGCCGTGTTCGTGAATAGGTTGGAAGATCACCAGCCTTCCTTCTCACAGAGCCTCTGCTTGACTGAACTTAGCTGTTCCTTTGAGTCACCCCTTGTTTGGCAGGGTGTTTGTCACGGAACACTTCTTTTAGGGAGAGCCTGTGAGCACTTTGCTTTCTACATCCTCATGCTAAGAAAGGTCTGAATGGCTACTTGACTGGTAGTCTCAGGTTGTGTGAGCGTTCTCTACAACCCACATTCTCCCCTGCCTTGTTCCTTCCCTCCATTCTTTTCTTTTTTATTGGTGTGGCATCTTAGTTAAGTGTTTCTACTGCTGTGAAGAGACACCATGATTATGACAATTCTTGTAAGGAAAACATTTAATTGGAGCTTCTGGCATGGCAAGTCAAAGCATGCATCCCTCCTTCCAAAGAAAAGGTGCTATACAAGCAGTCCAACATTCACAGTCAACTCACCCCGCAGATGCCTGTCCCCCATAACATAGCAGCAAGAGAGTCATGGAGCTCCAGTTTCACTGGGACTAAGGAAAGATGAAGCAATACCTCCCTCTCACACCTATTGTCTTTGATTTTGCAGCTTACTGAATCTACATTTTTAGGAGGCTTCCTCTACAGCATGAGACATCTCAGGAACTCTGCTTCTGCTTCTCAGAGTTGCTTCCTTACAAACAGGGATCGTCATTGGTACAAATGGAGCAGAGGGGCAACATGAGCCAAAGACATTGGATGGCCCTGGATGGCCTTGATTAAACCTAGAGGTTTATGGTTCAGTGGTGAGACAGAAGTGGGACTGAGATAAGTCAGGAGGACCAGGTTGAAGAAACAAAGTTCCGTGTCATTCCTTAGAGAAATGGAGACATAAAGGAAGAGGAAGGGTGGGACGTGGGAGGCAGCAGAGTCTCCTACAAAGCTTCACAGTCTAGAAAAGACTAGTGCATGTCTTTAGGCAGAGGGCAGAAGTGAAGAGAGGAGAGATTAAAGATGTCTGGGAGGAAGGACAGAGGCTGAAGAACAGGAGAGACCTGACAATGAGGCAAGAAAGGTAGACCCCAGACCCAGGAAGGCACAAGCTATGGTAGAGAGGAGCATTCTGTCTTTTGTAAGTGTCCAAGGTAGACACGAAGGCTCACAGGGGGGAGGTAACAAAGACTCCTGAGCCCTCAATTTCTGCATCAGAGGAGGCATGGCTGTCAGCAGGAAGTCCAGGAGGACCAGAAGAAAGGGCTCTGAAGTGGATAAAAAAGCATCAAGAGCCCACAAGGTCAGACTAGAGGGAAGGGCTGGAGAGAGACCTGTGAAGCCAGTGACGCTCTCCTAGCATGGTCATCTCTGTGCTAATTTTGCATATTGCTCTGACTCAGGCATATCTTTGCTGCTAGATCCCAGGCAGGCCCACTGGTAGGCATGACAGTACCAGGAACCTGAGGGAGTTGAGATATTTTGACCACAATGGAAAGCAACCAGCATGCTTGTCTGTCACTCTTACAATTTTTCTTGCATTTTTCCTGAAGATACAGGGAAGGAAATCATGTATTACTGCCTAATGCTAGGCCTACACATGGTGTTAAGGAGGCAGAGGCCCAAGGGGACTTCTGAAGACACAGAACCCTTGGGGCAGGATGAATGTCTGGAAAGTGGAAACAGACAAGTGGTAGTTCCTTGTATCATCAGGACTCAACTGGGATTGCCCTGGTGTGTGGTTGGACATCAGTTCTCAGGAAGGGTGGTTGTTGTCTTAGGGCATGTATTAGAAGTTCCTGACCTTCTGGTGTTTGTTAATACAGATTCAACTGTGCCCATCACCATTACTGTAGATATTCTATCTGTTCATCATTTTATCTGTTTAATAAACAGCTTGTTTTCTCCCCACATACCATGTGCCAGACCAGGTATGAGGAACCAGGTGCTCTGATAGGTAAAATATGAACCCATCCCACATCTGAGAAGCTTGCTATCTGGTGGAGTGCATGAAGAGGTGTGGCGATCTGAACAGCACAGAAAGGGATGCAGGTGATGGAGGGGATCTTAGGGTGCTAAGGGAACAGATACCCATTCAGACTAGGAGAGGGAGAAGCTCATAGGCGTGTTATTTGACAGGTCTCAAGGGACCATTTAGTATTGGGAGGCAGAGCATGGTAACACACTCAGGGAGTAGAGACAGGAAGATATCTGAGTGTAAGGCCAGTTTAGTTCCAATCAGCCAAAGCTACATAGTAAGATACTGTTTAAAAAAAAAAAAAAAAAACGTGGGTGGGAGTGGGGGGTGGGCAATGACCAGGGACAGGAGGGAGTGGAATGAAAAGATTGACATTCCGATTTTGGGAGACAGAATAAGAACCCAGGAAAAGGGGGCAAAGAGGAGAGAGGTCATAGGTAGCAAGGGAGCATGACACCTATAGAATCTCAGTGCCCCTTAGGCTTGGGATGTCAGGTGACCTTGAGATTTGGGTAGGCAGAGCTTTTAACTACTTCACTAAGGATTTGATGTTGGGCAGTGCAGGGTCTGGACTGTGGGAATGGATTCAAGGAGCAGAGGTTTGAGTACAGTTAGGAGACCAATGATGCTACCAATGGTTAATGTCTCAATGAAGGAGATATGACTGAGGTTTAGTGATACAGGTAGAACTTGCTGCCTGACTGGATGTGAGGGAGGTAGATGTCTACATTTTCACCTGGACAGCTAGGGAGAACTCTTTATGTAGTTAAGACCAGACTTCTGGACAAAGTAGGAGTGAGAAGTTAGATTATGGTTACAGCCATGGCTGTGTGTCAGAACAGACCCCAAAGGAATGCCAGCCATTAAGAGGCTGTGAAATGGAATTAAAGGAAAGTTTAAGCAGGAGAGGAATCCATCAACAACAGAGAGCTGATACACATGTAATTGAACAAAAGGACCAAGTTCTAGCCCCTCCACAGCCAAGGAAAGCTACTGAGGCCAGGTGTACATTAGGGCTGTCCCTGCATGGAGGTCCAGAGAGGCCATTGTGTGAAGCTATGAAGGTAAAGCCTGAATTTTTTGGAGACCTCAAGATGTTGGAGGTGTCAGAGATGCAGGATGTCTGGAAGAGCTGCTGACAGGGAGTGGTACCAGCCCAAGAGAAAGAAATTGTGTTGCAATCAACAAAGCTGAAAGGAGTTGGAGATCTGAAGAGCACTTTGACATCAGACATGGAGATGAAGAATTTGGAGTTTACCCTGCTTGTTTTAAGTCTTGCTTTTTGATCCAGTATATTATCACTGTGTTCCCTTTCCTCTCTTTTGGAATGATACTGTATATTCTGTACCATTATATGTTGGGAGTATATGACCTGCTTTTTTATTATGATTTCTCAGTGGGCTACAGTTAAGTGATTGCCTTAGTCTCAGAAGAGAGTTGGACTTTGGACTTTTAAACCGTCTTGAGACTGTGAAAGTCTATAGGCACTTTTCAAGTTGGATTAGATGCATTGTGCATTATGGTATAGCTACAAGTCTATGGTGGCCATAGTGAAATGTGGTGACTTGAATAAGAATAGCCACCATAGGCTCATATATTTGAATGCTTAGATAGCAGAAAGTTGAACTATTTGAAAAGATTAGAAGGATTAGGACTGTGGTCTTGTTGGAGTAGGTGTGGCCTTACTGAGGATGTGCATCACTAGGGGTGGGCTTTGTGGCCTCAGAAACCCACAGCAGGCCCAGTATTTCTCTCTTCTTCTCTGCCTGTGGATCAGGGTGTAACTCGGAGCTACTGCACCAGAGCTATGCGCCTGCCATGATGGCAATGGACTAACCCTCTGAAACTCTAAGCAAGCTCCCAATCAAATGCTTTCTTTTATAAGAGATGTCTTGATCGTGGTGTCTCTTCACCGATAGACAAAGACTGGGAGTCTGAATCCAATTGCCTACCACCCACATAAAAGTTTAAAATCTAAGTATGGCAGAACACATTAATAACGTAAGCACTAGATGTCTGGAGGGTTCACAATGCTCACTAGAGAGCCAGTCCAGCTAGGTAAGCTCTGGATTCAGTGAGAGATCCTGTCTCAAAAAGTCAGGTAGAGAGCAATGGAAGAGTTGCCCCCACATTGACCTTCAACCTCCACACATGTATGCCTTCTCTCTCTCTCTCTCTCTCTCTCTCTCTCTCTCTCTCTCTCTCTCTCTTTCTCTCCTCCCTCTGATGAGTGGAAAAGGATGAAGAGACTCAGAAGAATGATCAGGAAAGTGGGTATGAAGGACAGGGTAATCAAAAGTGACATTTCTAGGGTGGAGGGGAGATGCCCTCTGCACTAACAGCAGGGAAGTCATCAGCAATTTCGACAGCAGCGTGAAGGAGAATTGGATGTCGGATGGTGAGGAGTGGAGGGCAATAGTGTGACTGTACAGACTGGAAAGCTTTGGGCTGTGTCTGATGTGCTGGGCAGCTTCCCTCTGTAAGCCCCATGTAGCTGAGGGTCTCCCATCCCAGAAGACCTTCTGCCTGCACACCTTCTGTCCCTCTTGCTGGGCCCCCAGGCCACTTGAATAAGCATCTTGTGAGGCCATGGGAATGTCAACCTGAAAACCACAATCTGGAGGAGGGGGAGGATTGGGAGGGGGGACCGATGGAAAAGATGGAAATCCAGCACTGGTGGATGACATTTTTGGAAAGAAGTTTTAATTAAAAGCAACAGTACAACTCTCCCTCAAAAGTGAGGAGGGAGTTTGTTCTACAGCCAAATATGGGTGTCTGTGTGTCCAGAACTCACCGTTAAATTATCCGGAATACCATGTTCCGATGTGGTTATGGTTCAATGAAGCTTTTATAGTAATAGAACAAAGAAAATCCTAAGTCCAGGCACTTTAAAACCCTTGGTGGGGCCACTGAGTACATGCTCGAAGGAGTCTCCTCTGTTATTATCCCCACATGCTGTCTGATGACATTCCTACTTAGCCTTTTGGTTGGTAGAAGATAGTTTCAATTTCATACACTCAAAAGGGTTTTACCTACTAGTCACTGGATATGAGGTCAGACACAAAGGTGGGTAAGGAATGGCTGTTTAGTGGGCTACAGATAGCGCAAGATAGAATGTGATTAGGCTCTGGACTGGCAACATTCCAACCTCTCCAATTCCAGCCTCTTTGATTAAAACATTGAAGTTTAAATCAGTTACCCAGTATTGAAAAAAAATTTAGTTGAAGGTGCAACTCCTTTAGGGACCTTTGGTTCATAGGAACAAGATCCAGCCAGGCCTGTGTTACAGAAAACCAAACACCCACAGCATTTCACTGCTGAGCCCCGCCAACTTGTCTTCTGTCTCCCCTACGATGAGATTAATGAGATGACGACTGAAAACCAGGGTTAAACAGAGCCCAGACTCTTCTGCCTGGCCCCCGGAGATCTGGGGGATCCGGGTGCGGGTGATTTGCCTGTAGGCTCCCTGAGAGGTTCAGAGGCCTATGGTCTAGGGGACAACCACCCAGTCAACCCCTCTGTGCCAAGGAAGCAGTTCAGAGGCCTGTTCATGTGTCCTTCCCCAAAGACCTGAGGTCTTTAAGAATCTTGTCAATTACCAAGAGCCTGTCTGGGAACTAGCTATGGATGTCATGAAGTTGCATCCTCCCCCACCCCCACCCCCGCTATCACTGCAGGTATAAAGGCCATGTCCCCGGTGTAGCTTCCTCCTTTGGCTCCCCTTACGGCACCACCACCTTCAAGTACTTCCAGGACCTCCGAAATACAGCTTTGGAGAAGAGCTATGCAGTCCTCAGTGGGGGCTGCTTTCCCACCCTCTTCTCCCCTAATCCCTCCATGGTGCTGACCAGCCAAGCAAAGCACTGGGATCGCTGGCTGCATATGCCCACCTACACCCGATTCAACTTGGACATCAGGCGCAACTCTGAGATCACTAACTTTTACCAGGTGAGCCGGCCACAGCCAAAGCCTGGGAAGGACTGGATGGCTGGGGGAGTGGAAGGTGTCTTTTCCAGAGTTTCAGGGCCAGAGGAGACCTTCCATGTTCCAGGGGTTTCTGCAGTCCTGTCTTGTTCAGTCCACAGTCAGTGTAATTGGGGAATCTTCAGGGATGCCCCTACCCCTTCTTTCTGCTCTCTCTATCTAGTCTTTTAACCCTTTGTTTCTGTCTTAGTTCCTATTGCTGTGATAAACACCATGACAAAAGAAACTTGGGGAGGAAAGGGTTTATTTGGCTTAGCCTTCCACATTATAGCCCACTATGGAAGGAAGTCCCAAGGGAACCTGGAGGCAGGGACTGGAGCACAAGCCCTGGGGAAATGCTGCTCACTGGCTTGCTGTCTGTGGCCCCTCAGAACCACCTACCAGAGTCAGCACAATGATCTGGGCCCTCACACACCAACCATCAATCAAGAAAATGGCTCCCAGGCTTGCCTGCAGGCCAAACTGGTGGGGGCAGTTTCTCTATTGAGGTTTTCCCTTTCCCTAATGACTTTAGCTTGTATGAGTTGACATAAAACTGGCCAGCACAGGGTACTTGCTTACTTCTTACCCAAAGTCCCAAAACAAACCCCAGGGAAAATCATACACGATCTAAGGCCCCACTGAGATTTCCTGGTACCCACTAAGCCTGCACAGTCCCCATTCCTCTAAGAACAGGCCCCGGGTCATCCTTAGCCCAGATTGGACCAAACGGTCCGATGAACATATGAAGATGAAAGGGACCTACACCTGGTACTTTTGTTTCTCTGACTCATCAAGTGTCCCCAGTACGGCACAGGCACACAGGCCTGTCCCCTTGGTTGGAATGAGGGTTCAGTTCATGCCAGCTCTAGGAGCCCTGTTCTTAGCAGTATCTTCCAAATCTTCCTTCATAACCCCCCCCCCCAACAGAACCTGGTAGGAAGAACACAGACCACAGATTCTGCCTGATAACAGAGCAGGGGACTTGTCTGAGTAAGGAATATTCCCCAGGGGCAGGATGAATCAATGATCTCAGGCCTCGAAAAGCCATGGGACCATCCCAGTGTGCCAGCGGTAGCCTTTCTCTCCATTTTAACTCTCACAGACACATCTGCTCCAGGAGTGAAGGAGAAGCAGAGCTTGTGTGCACAATGATGTTCTTAGGCCATGATTGTGTGGACATGAGTAAGTGTACTTAGGGCATGTGTGTGTGGACATGGGTAGGTGTGCTTAGAACATGCTTGTGTGGGCAGTGGATAGGCATGCACACGTTTAGCTGGGATTTCAAAACTTCTCTTAGTCGCTTGGTGTCATTTACTCACTGTAGCAAAACTGCTATGTGGGTGTCAGTATACCTGATGGGCAGAGGAGGAACTGAGGCATAGAGGACAACAGCTGGTTAGCAGTTGAGCTGAGTCCTGGCGATCCCTGGGGACTGTGGCAGGAGTATGGGGGAGACTTTTCACTCCTGACTAGGCATAGCCGGGAACAGGTGATGCAGCAACAACCTGTTGTGTGTTCTTTGGCTGTGCTGTAGACAGCACAGCAGCAGCGGAAGTACTACCAGGACAAGACCGGCACGGTGCCCCGTGTTCCCTACTTCGTGTTGCCTGTGAAGGAGCTGGACCGGTACCCCCTACCCACCGACCTGTGAGTGTCCCTATCTTCCTCTCTGTCATGGACATGCACACACACACACACACACACACACACACACACACACACACACACACACACACACACACACACACACACTCTTTACCCAGCCCTAGAGCCCTGTCACTCAGAACCAATTAGCAACCTAATGTGAAGTGCCTGCCATCAGAGGCAGTTGCATTGCAGGGAGGGGCCCAAGTCCAACAACTTGTGGAGGGAGAATGCCAGGAATGCAAGTAGGCTAAATCAGAAAGTGTTTTCCTGACCAGAGGCATGCTCCATAACCTGTGCGAGAACCTGTCCACTGCTCCCTCTACAAGGGCCCCCTCTCAAAGCTGAACCAGTCCAAACATGGAGCTGCTGCTGCCCTCTGGTGGTTAAATAGGACACTACATTGACTAGAGCCAAGCCATCCACTTGCTACCCCCACCTTCTAGCCCTCTCCTATGGCACCCAGTCTGGGAAGTTCTGGGAACCTAGTTGCACATCAAGGACTTGAAAATACCTTAAATGCCTAACTAGCCAAGTAAAAAAAAATTTAAATGCAAGAAAGCATGTTGTCCCCTAGCTCTCGCAACTGGGGCTATCTGGGAGAGTCTTAGCCCACCTCCAGGGAAGACCTACTTTGCCCTGAAAGGTGAGCCAGGCAGTGTCACTCCCTCCTGCCATCTGAGGGGTCACATGCTTATTCCTAGGTGCCTATGGGCGGGGTAAGGTGGTGACTTGTCCCTGGGCTAAAAACCAGCAGGACTCCAAGCCCATTCCTCACTCCACTCTTACAACCCACCTCTCTGTGTGAGCAGGGGCTGTTAGGAGGTCAGGGGGCAGGTGTGGGGTTTCTAACCCTTCCTAACCCCTCACAGAGCCCAGCCTCCACATCCTGATGTAGATAAAGCAACTGTTCCCACAGTTTGGTAGATGGTGCAGGCACTGTCTCACCGCCTCTCTGTGACATAGGTGGGTCTGTTGATAAGTAGGTAAGCTGAGTCCGGCGAGGAGCTCAGGAGTTGTGCCAGGTGGCCTGGTGGTTGGAGACCCAGTCTGGGAAGAGACCCATGTCTGTTGCAGTCAACCCAGTCTTTGAGTGTGACCTACTCTCTAACGAGGCAGTTCTGAGCCAGTGTGTTCATGGGGACAGATCTCCTGAGATCTTGCTAGATGTGTTCTTCTTGAATCTTCAGATCCTTATAGCTCTTCACCGAATTACCCAGTAGTCTGTGCTGCCGACAGTGCCATTTCTGACCCAGATAATCCTAAGAGCCCCGGGAAGGCCAGTGGTCAGTTCTGTAGCCTGGAGAGGCTCTGTCTTTTTGGAGTTCTAACATCACCATCATCATCACCATCGCCTTCACCATCTTCACCATTGTCACCATCGTCACCATCACCTTCCTCACCTTACCCATCATAATTACCGTCACCAACTCCATCACCTTCATCATCGTCACCTTCGTCACCTTGCACATCATAATTATCATTACCATCACCACCATTACCTTCATCACCATCACATTAACCATCTATCACCCTCACCACCATCTTTACCATCATCACCACCGCCCCCTTCCTCACCTTGCCCATCATCATAATTAGCATTACCATCACCATCCATCACCACCATCACCTTTACAGTATCAGCAGCAGCAGCCACCATCTCCTGTAACCTTTACCTTTCATTAAGTGCTTTGTATGAAGAGCTTCACTTAGAACAAAGCCAACTGGGCAACAGTAACAGCACTTCATTGTTACATGGGTTTGTTTACAGCCAGAGATAGTACCTGAATCTATACCCAAGTCATGTGACTTAGCAGCTATCACACTGCTGAATGGCTACAGGGCCACAAAGCTATTGTGGGTACATGGGGCTATGGTGAACACTCTTGGCCCTCCCCACCAGACATTCTTGCCTGACAAAGGCCTCATCCTCACCCCCAGGCCTCCTCTGAGCCCGAAGAATAAATGGCACCTTTTAAGAGTGTCCCCTGACTACCTGAAGACCTACCAGACCTTCCCATCAGGGAAGAGGGTCTCCTCACAAGAGCGACAAAGGAGGGACAATTACTTTGAGTTCAGAGCCTGAAACTAGGCTGATGCCAGGGAGCCTTGGCCTGACCAGGCTGGCTGGCTTGCAATAAAACCTTCAGCCACAACCATCCCATGTGCCTCTCCTTTGGATCCTGTCAGCATGCTTGAAGGTATCCCAGGTGCCTGGGGGAAAGCTAAACCTAAGGGATTCAAACTAAGATGCTGTGTCCAGCTGCTGTGGGCCACCCAGCTGCTCCCAAGTTGCGGTAGGTGGGGCCAGTGGGTCTGACAAAGGTCAGCTCACAAGGCTGCCCATGCAGGAGACCTCACATCTACTTTCACGGTATAATTGAGAACACCCAGCCCATGTTCGTAAGTGGGTGCCATGGCTCCCAAACAATTGCGCTGGGTATCAGTGCTCAGCTCTTGTCTTTTTTCCTTTTCCCTTTACTCAGTCTGGGAGTTCAACCCATGAGATAGTGCTGCTCACATTCCAAGTGCAATCTCCGCCCTCAGTTAATTGACTCTGTAAACACCTCACTGACACATTCAAAAGTGTATGTCACTAACTCCCTGGGTGTTTTTTAGTCCGATCAAATTGACAATGAAATAACCCTCACACATGGTGAGGAATGCTCCCTGGAGCCTTGGTGTCATTTAATTGATCTTATGATAAGGTCTGGGGACAGCATCAACCTCCCTCTTCACTGAAGATGTGGAACTTCCAGGATGCTGAGAAAGTTGCCCAAGCACACACTGTAAGGAAACAGCACTGACAAGATTTGAATGGAGCCTTTTGGACTCCCCAGTCCTGGCTTCTCTATCACACACCCATGTGGAGACAGAAGGGGCCTCTATGATCCCAAGGGGCCTGGAAGCTCTTGAGAGAAGCCGTCTGTACAGCATGGACAGGTAGGAGTTGGCTAAGTAAGTATCTACCCTTGAGCTTATGTCTTTTTTTTTTTTTTTTTTTTTTTTTTTTGGTAACAGTTTTCTCTACATAGTCTTGGGTGTCCTGGAACTCACTCTGTAGACCAGGCTTGCCTCAAACTCAGAGATCCACTTGACTCTGCCTTCCAAGTGCTGGGACTGAAAGTGTGTGCCACCACTGCTGAGTGAACTTATTTGTTGAAGAGCTGGAGGAGTAAGCTGAGACTAAACTACTCTTAACAACATGGCCATGGGAAGTGGGTGCTGAGGTCACAAGCCTAGGTGACCTTTGAGGGTCAAAGTCTGCTCTCTCAATGTGACTGCTTCCAACCTCCTGGGAGACTTTGACAGGGCAGAGGGCAGGACATAACAGCCCCATAGGTGATTCTGAGGAGGAGATCTCAGCTCAGGAGTGTACTATGCCATTGGGGTCCCCCAGCATCCATCCCTTCCTGGATATGATCAAGGAGACTCCATCGAGCACTGGCTGCCTATTGCCTCCAAACAGGTGAGTCAAACCTAAAGAACAGGATCCAGTATACACTGTAACAAAAAAACCCTTCCAGTGTAATTAGTGCTTGTCTGCCTCCCTCAGGACCAGGATGAGGAAAACCACATGCCCAGCAGGTAGCCATCTGGCAGCTGCCACAGTTCTCATGATGAGCTTCTCTTATGTCCCAGAGTCTCTGGCCAGCTGGACCCCAAAGTGTCCCCAGAGTCTCCAAATTCATTGCAGGGCTTGGCTGAATACCAAAGCAAATAAGCCCTAAATGCTGGTCACACATGGTCCCATCCCCAGAGCCCAAGGGTGGCAAGCAGGGCCAAGATGTCTTCTCCGTGGGCAGAAGACAGAAAAGCCAGGCGTCAACTGGAATGACAGCTATGCACACATCCCTGATACTGCCCTGGAAGGTGATGGGTCACGAGTGAGTTCCAGAGGAGGGAGGGTTGAATATTTTCCTTCTGAACTTTGTTCCATTTGGCTCAGACCCCTCCTCTGACACGGGTTGAGGCTTGAACTCTGTCCTCAGAAAGGATTGCCATCCTGACTTGCCTGGAGTTTTTAGCAAACCCGAGCCATAGAAAGAGCTATTCTCAACACCAGCTCCCTATGTAGGACCCTGCTTTCAAAAAGCAGTGGGTATGGATGGGCTTAGGAAAACATTTCTTATTTATTTAGTAAACAATATTCCAGAGGTGAAGGAGGGACAGAGACAGTCATACTTCGAATCAGATCCGCCATGCCAGGCATAGTGGTCCAGTGGTCTCCCTTGAGGATGCTGAACCACAGGGTTACCTCTACATCAACATCCCCAGAAATGAATCCGGAAGGAGCTGAAAGAAAGAATCTCGGCTATCTGAGGTCCCCACCCTGTCCCATCAGGCCTGCTTCTATAGGTAATGCTCCCAGTCAACTCAAACCGTGTGTGTGTGTGTGTGTGTGTGTGTGTGTGTACGCGCGTGTGCACATGTGCAAGAGAGTGAAGGCGCACATAACATGTACATGTGTGGAAGCCAGAGAACAACTTCAAATATGGTTCCTTGGGAGCCATCTACCTTATTTTTTGTTTGTTTTTGGACAAAGTCTCTTGCTGGCACCGGGGAACCCATTGGCCATCCTGTCCCAGCCTCCCCAGCCTTTGTATTGAAGGCATATAACATCATATTCAACTTCTAATATGGATGTCAGGGATCAAACTCAGATCCTCATAATTGCATAGCAAGTTAGGTTTACTAACTTAGCTATTTCTCCAGTTCCTAAACTTTCTTCAAGCTTCTCTTAGCACCACCAGAACACACAAGGTCTCTGAATTTTGGGGTGTTAGAGGTAAGGGAAAGAAATGGGAGCAATTTAGGCACATATACAAGGCAAATAGGATTCCAGCACCAGTGTTGTGTGGGGCTGTTATGGAGGAAAAGGAATTTCCTGATAAGACTGCTTCCAAGTGAGACCTATATAGGTTCTGCCTTAGCCACAGCCCTCTGGTAGTAGCCAAGATGGAGTCAGAAGCCTTTATCTCCATCCTTGTAGTTGGAAGAGGCATTGACCACCTGGCCCAGCTGAGCCAATCAGAGTTCCTGAGTTCAGAGTTGAGCTGAGACAGAACCATTGAAGCTCAATCAAAATGAATTATAAACTGCTGGGAGGCCATGACACATAATGATCCCTATGTCTGACAATCCAGAGGTTGTAGGTGTGCAATGGAGGATAAGTGTAGAGGTGTGAGTAGTAATGGAGAGCTAATGAAGATAGAGATGGGTTGGGGAAAGGGACAGAGGGAGATGGGAACACACAGCTGTCTGGGCTCCTGCCAAGGTTCTTGCTAAACCCTGCCCTGTCCTCTTTGGAGTTGGTTTGTAAACTTCTCAAGAAGCACCATCCTTCCTCCTCCCTGTTGCCTATGAGATCAAGGGGCAGCAAGCCTTAGGGGCAATCATGCAAGACATGCCAGCAGATGCTGACTAGGCAGAAGGAAGGCTATTCTCACAGGATTCTTCAGTCATGTCGTGGACATTTCTACAGAGGATGTGTTTGCCCTGAATTGGAAGGAACCAGAAGACTGGCAAATATGGCCTTGGAAACACAGAGTCATCATCTGGAGGGAGTCTGGAGCAGGCATCACTGAGGCCCCTTCTGATCTCAGGTAGAATTAATTGCTTCTCTTATGACATCGCTTTTGTCAGCTCTTCTAATAGCATCCTTACACTATTAAACAAACCCTCTCTACTCCACCCTCCAAGCTCCCAGTGTATCTGGGTAATGGTGGGCAATGCTCAGGGCAGATGTGAAGCCCAGTAGGTACGGGGAGTTGTACACAGCTGCTCTGGCCATCAGGGGTAATGTCTCTGAGGTGTGCCAACCCCACAAATGGTTTGCAAACCTTGGAACCCTGCCGTCCCTGTCTTGGTTCCTAAGGTTAGCTGTTTTCTCAGACACTTCAGTTTTACTACTACTAAAAGAAGCAAACTCATGACTTCCATGGCAAGGCTGAGACATGCCATTGGCTCAGGGGACACTAGGGGGAGCCTTCCCTGCCTCCAACCTTGCTGGCCAGCCCCTCCCCTCCAGAATGTCTTACTTCATGAAATCTGGAGATTTGGCCATTGCATGTTCAAACTCTGAGAAGGACAGCATGCTGTCATTGTCCAGATCTGACTCACTCAGGACCTGTTGGAAGGGAGGAGGCTGAGAGGAGCCGGGGGGCCCAATAGGAGCTGGGATCCAGTGTAGATAGAGGAACTACTGTATGGCAGGGTGTCTCAGGGCCTCTCCCCCACAGAGAGGTGAAGGTGTGTAAGCTAACTTAGGGGTGGCGGAGGCATCATGGCTGGCCTTCTTTTGGGAGGATTATCTTCAAGTGGCCCCCCAGCACCAACATGACAATGAAGACAGTAGACTCCATTCACCCCACTAGCCAGGCATAGGTATGAGCCCCACATTGTAAGGGATTCCTTCCCAAGAAGATGGCCTGATATCTGGGGACTTTGACCCTCAGGCCCCACCCTTCACTTCTGGATACATACGTGGTGGGTGATGTCCATCAGCAGGTCCTCAGACACATCATCACTGTTCAGCAGTCTTAGCACAATTTTCTGGAGGTCTTCCTCATCAATGAAGCCATTCTCATTAAAATCTGCAGAGAAAAGATGGAGGCTGAGTGTCCCTGGCTCATGGAACCATCAGTCTCTGGGAGGCCAACTAGGGTCCACTTGCCCCAAATAAGTATACAATCTGGGACATGGCGGGGGTGAGGGGACTGCCTGGCTTGTGGAGGTGGGGCATGCAGCCATAGGGCCAGCTGTAGAGAATACTGAGTAAGGCAACAATAATAGCTCGTTATAAGTATTGGCTGCGCACCTCCTGTGTGCTCGGATGTGTCCTCTTTTTAAGTCACCTAATCCTCACCATCCACCTTTCCATTGTCTTATTTTTGTCAAAAGGACACAAAGGTTCAGGTGTGATATAGCTTATCCAAAAGGCCAGAAAACCAGAAGGCAGAGGTCAAACCCACCTAGGCTGACCTGGCCCTACATCCAGGTTCATGCTATGGGATGTCCATTTCAGAACTCAGAAGCCATGTTGCGGTTTGGTGGCCAGGAGCCAGGCAGAGTATAGGAGTGAAAGGTGGCCTGGATGGAACCCAAAGCATCTGTCCCTGTGTGGTAGCTGCCTGTGTGACCTGAACATGTGTCCCAATCTTCTCAAGAAAGTGAGGCAGTGGCTCATGCAGCTTGTACTACTAATGGGTTGGCTTAAAGAATTCCAGCTGTTTCCCTCAAAGACTCAGGGGCTGGAGCAATACTCCCTACAGCTTGGCATAATTCTGAGGACAGTGCCCAGCACAAAGCAGAGTCTCAATGAATAAATGGTTGAATGAACATCCACTTCAATCTGGTAAGTGATGGGGTCATGACTAAACTCTGCCATTTAGACATTCCAGGAAATCTGTGCTCTTTACCACTTGAGACTGTCTCCATTACAGAAAGCCACCAATTTTTAGCTGGGCAGAGGATCATCCAAACAAAGCACTGTTTCCCAGCCTCCCTTGCTGCAAGAGGCGGCCAAATGACTAAGCTCTGCCCAGTGACATATTAGTAGAGGCCAAGTGACTTATGGGAAAGTTTCTGAGACAATGAGGTAACCATGGAACTAGAAGGCAAAACATATATGTGTGTATGTGTGTGTGTGTGTGTGTGTGTGTGTGTGTGTATCATATATACAATCCCAGTTCATTATTTGAGCCTCAGTTTCCCTGTCTGTAAAATGGGGACAATAGTAGTACCTCTACCATGTGAAGGTTAAATAGGAAATATCTAACCATCCCTTGGCATGAATGTCTAGACTACAGAAGACTCCTGTTAGCTGTAGCCAGAGCTTAATTCTTCATCAGGTACTTACTGTCGAGTACTAAAAATGAAAACCCTAGAAGCTGTAACATCCCACCTTGAAGAATGACAGCTAGCGTCTAGTGAGTTACTAAGGGAACTGAGGCCTAGAGTCTGCCAGTACCACAGAGTTCTTTAATGGCAGAGCCAATTAATGTCTGTCCCTACAGGAAGAGTATACATATGGAAGGTACAGTACCTCCCTGTCTGTGACTGGAGCCCCAGTCTGAGCTGCTCTTGGGTGCTCTCCCTGCATGACCCCTGCGTACCATAGAAAGTGAATGGCAGGAGCGGGTGAAAGGGGTAGAGACAATGAGCAGCTGCAGTGACACCACACTGCTGGTAAGAAACTCTGCAGCCTCTCCCCAAGCCCCTGCAGTGTCCCCAGGCATCCTGCTGGCCCAGCTCCCACATGCAGAGACTCCAGAAAATGACATGGCTTTGGTCCCAAGCCATCAGAAAACAGAATAATTTGCTAGAGTAAATGTAGTCCTGGGTGGTTCCTGTCCTTTGGGGATGAAAGGGCAGAGAAGTCTGGGAAAGGGCTAGGCCAGGGTGTCTGTGCGTTGGCTGGTTCCCCATCTATGCTGACCCAGCAGTCTTAGCCCTCACAGCCTGTGGCCAACTACCCTGGTGGGTGTGGGGGCTCTCATGTATTTCTCAACACTGGATGCTTAGGGAACCAGATCTGTTAAGGTTTGGCCTTCAAGTCCCTCCAAAGCGTGATGCCCATGAAGCACAGCTGTAAGATAAAGCTCCTTGCAAGGGCAAGCTTTCAATAGTCTCCCTAGGCTTACTCCACAGCCTCACCTAGCCACTGGCACTTCTGTGGTTGGGTTGGGTCTCAGGGAGGTATGGCAAGCCCTGCTACTTGCTTTCTGCCTAAGCAGCCATAGCTGCTGCCAACTAGATCAGGAAGGTGTGGCTGAGATGTTGGTTTCTGACAAAAGTGATTAATCTTCCTGGAGATATGGAGAGAATGTGACACTGATCACACAGAGGCTAGAATGTCCCTCAAGATAGAAAGTGGTGCCCAGGCGGTGAGCTCCAGGGGTCAAGGTTCTCTAGCCCTGCCACATTCTTAGCCAGTAGCCATCATCAAAACAGTTCTTGTTCAAGATGACCCTGGGTTCAGATGAAAATGCATGGCTTTCCCATCTTCGCAGCAGCCATGGGTGGCTGTATGACATCATTCTGGTCCCTGAAATGTAAACTGAAGTGTCTTGGTGGCGTTCCAAGAGAGCTTGGGAAGGGCTGGCTTATTTGTGTCTTTGGATGTAAATTTCACCTTTACTCCTTCTCCCATCCCCCTCCACACCACTTTCCCTGCCTAGAATAAATATGAGAAGCCTGTGGGCACAAAACGTCACTGTGACCCTGAGGACAATAGGACAAGTCTCATACCGACACTTCACAGCTGAGGAAGCATAAAAGACTCTGGGCCCTTGCTTGCTGGAGCCATCATTCCAGACTTTTATCGTCTGTCTGTCTATAACCGGGGATACTGCTACATGTAGCTGGATGCAATCCTAACAGATACAGCCAGCTGGAATAGGAGCCTCCAAATCTGCTGCATGCTAGAAAGACCCAGGGGGATTTTGCAAAAGCCCACAGGCCAGGAGAATGGCATCTGTATAGGATTCCATCAGGTTGTTTTTATTTTGCTTTAACTCCCAGGTGATTTGAGTATGCAATCAGGTTTGGGAGGCAGAAGGCTAAAACATGGGGCAGAGATTGTTGGGGGTACAGGGGTGTGTTTTCCTAAGATGATTTGATTCAGAGGTATAAGAGGGGCCAGAGGGCCTGTATCTTTGGTATGTTCCCTTGCCCACTGATGTGCCTGGTCCCTGGACTCCACTCAGTCATCAGTCCGGTCAAGAGCATTGAGAGGTCTTTGGACTTTTGCAAGATTCACTGCCATGACCAACACATTCGTCTCCTCTGTCCATCTCTTTGCCCTTCTTTTTATTCCCCTTTCTTCCTTCCTTATAGGCCATCACCTTTAAACTTACTGAGCAGCTTCTGGGTACTACTGGAAGCAAGGATCCTAGAGTTCTCTCCCACACTGAGCTGACAGCTATGTATGGTTACAAGCTGTCAGAACCCAAAGAGAATTCTAATTTATCCTGGATGCAGGCTGGGGCACGAGTCCCATGTACCTATTTACACTGATGATTTAACTGAGCTTTTGAAAGGTCTTTGTGCTTGGGGTCCTCTAGAAAAGGGAATAACTGTGTGCTTTAGGGCTTGAGAGGAATGGAAGAAAGATACAAGGACTCTGGGGTGGAAGGGAGTACCTGGCTTCTGACTTGGCCTCAACCACTCAGTCTGACCTCTAGAACTAAACATTGCCATTTCTAAAGCTAAGCAAGACCCTGGTCTAGAAGATGCTTGTGAGCATCTACTCCCCTGATGGGTTTTGGGGATTTTGCTTATTGGGCTCTGGAAACCATGGGAAGACAGAGCTTGCTCCTTCCTTCCTCCCATTTTTCTCTCTCCTTCAGTCAAGCCTAGTGTATCTCAGGCTGGCTTTCAAATGCTGAGGCTCCCTAGTTAGCACGAAGCCAAAGGTAGATCCAGGAACACAAAAACTGTATTCTGCCAGTGGCTTGAAGGGCCTCCCCCAGCCAGCCAATCTCCAGATAGAAGTAGCTTGGCCAGAACTTTGACTGGAGTTTATGAAACTTTAAGAGAGGGATCCCTGGGAGTGGTAATGCACATGTTCGTCCCAGCACTGAAGAGAGAGGGGCAGATAGTCTGTGAGTTCCAGGCCAGCCAGGACTATATAGTGAAACTCTGTCTCACACACACACACACACACACACACACACACACACGCACACGCACACGCACACGCACGCACGCATCGGAAGAAGGATCCAATTAAGCTAAGCTTGGATTCTTAACTGGCAGCCCCCTGAAACCATTTAGGTACACAAACCTCTGAAGTTTGGGGTATTTTTTTTTAACCCAGCCCAGGCAGACTAAGATCCACTGTCCCTTATCTATTGTTTCATGAGCTAAGTTTCTGTGCCTTGCAACCCATGCACTTGTCTGAGGTGAGAGGCCTGAGCTGGGCCAGTGCTCTGCTAGAGGCTTGTCTTGTTCTAGAGAGTGTGACAAGGACTTCAGTCAGCACAGCTGCCACATCTGACAGAACTGTGGTGATGACTAGCTAGCTAGGACTCTTGGGATTCAGAGCTTCTTGGGACTGCCTGGGTAGAGGAAGGAGGCTGTAGGAGCTGTGCATGCACGAAAACACACACCCCACACCAGGCTGTGTGATTTCATTTTGGATTGGGGTTCACAATGAATTTGTGTCTTGTGCCAAATTTAAGACATTTAGGGCTGTTAGTTCTTCAGATATCTTTTCTACCCTTTGCTTTTGAGACTCCAATCGGATCAACTGGTTGTATACTCGACCTTTCTAGCTCTGTGGATCCAGAGGCCCTGTTCCTTGATTCCCTTAATATTTGTCCTGTTATTCAGATTTTTCTCCCTGCATCTGTCTTCAGACTTACCCCCCTTTCCTCTGTTATCTCAATTTTCTTCTTAAGCCCTTGGGTGAATTTTGGTTTTGGGTGGTTTTTGTGTTTGTTCAGCTTTGTTTGCTAGTGGGGTATAAACCTAAAGGCTATTGAGTGCTTGGTCAGGGCTCCTTCATTGAGCTGCAGCCCAGCACTGTTATATTTTTGTAATATAGACTTGTTGAATTTCCCAGCCTTGAATGTACTCTGTAGCCCGGGCAGACTTTGACCATGTGATCCTCCTGCCTCAGTCTCCCAAGCAGCTGGAATCACAGGCTGCTACCAGGCCCAACCTGTTTAACTCCTTCTCATAGTTTTACTTTTTCTGATGAGCTTTCACATCTTTTCACTTTTGTGTGTGTGAGCAGATTTACTTTATTGGAAATGGTAGTTGTGATGGTCAATCTTACATGTCAGCTTGACTTGGCTGAGGAATGCTCACATAAAGGCAGAAAAAAAAAATGATTTCCTGGTGTGTCTGTGAGAGAATTTCTGGAAGAGATTAGCATTTGAGTCAGTAAACTGAATAAAGAAGGTCACATTCATATCTACAGGAGACAGTCCCTTCATGGTTGGGAGAGGGTGGCCTCTGGAGGCCTCACTCCTGAGTCAGAAGCTTCTGATAGTGTAGGGGCAGCAGGAGTGATTTTCTTCAGTAGTGTAGCCACTGCAAATTCCCACACTTCAGTAAATGACCCTTCAGCCACGGTCATGTAAGCAACCCCAGTTAAATACAATGGGTATCACAGACACACAAGCAGAAGGACCGCTTGCTGAAAGGAGGGGTACAGTAGCAAAAAGGGGCATGAAGAGAGAGAGTAAGGGATGAATTGACTAAATATATTACATACAGGCATGATAAATTCATCTGTTTGGACCTGACTTTGGTCCTCAGCAACCACCTAATCCAGGGGATCCAGCACCCTCTTCTGGCCTACATGGGCACCATTTACACACTACACACACACACACACACACACACACACACACCCCTAATCCAGGGGATCCAACACCCTCTTCTGGCCTACCTGGGCACCATTTACACACTACACACACACACACACACACATACACACACACACCCCTAATACAGGGGATCCAACACCCTCTTCTGGCCTACCTGGGCACCATTTACACACTACACACTACACACTACACACACACACACACACACACCTAATCCAGGGGATCCAGCACCCTCTTCTGGCTTACTTGGGCATTTCATTCATTCACTATTCATTCACTAACATATACAATCTTTTTAAAAAGAATTTAAAAAACAAGACCACATTTATCCTTGTGGGCAGGCATCATCCAGTGCAGCAAAGGCCACATAGAGCACAAGATAGAGGAGCTTTTCTCTCTGCTCTGTCCCCTGTCAACAGTGCCCTTGACTGAATTAAGTCACCATCTTCCCTTCCTCCCTCCCCTCTCCACTCTTGCATTCTTCCCTCCTTTCCCCTTCTCATTGCTTCTGTTTCTCTGAAGAGCAGACGATAGTGACGGTGGCTGTTTTAAGAATCTTTATCAGTGAATTTCAGTATCTGGGTCATGTTAGAGTCAGTCTCCCTTCTGGAGACAGCAGCAAGATTTAAAGGAATTTTCTTGCGTATCAGGTCACTTTTAGATTTCATTTGGGGGATTGTAAGTGTTTTGATGTAAAGATGCTGAGTTCTGTTCTAGTTCTCCAAAAACAGCGCTGATATTTTTGGTTTAAATCAGACTGCAATCGTGTCCATCAGGTTCTCCAGATTAGAGAGGGTCGAGGGGAGGGGATAGATGGTTTGTTTGTTTGAGAATCAAATCCGGAGCCTTGTGTATCCTAGGCAAACATTCTACCATTGAGCTATCATATTAGCCCTTGGCTTCTTCAGACAAGGTCTCACTATGTAGCCCAGTCTGTCTGCAAACTTGTGATCCTTCTGCCTCAGCCTTCTGGGTGTTAGAATTACCTGTGTGTGCCACCATTCTGGCAAGTTTCAGCTTTCCTCAGCCTGCATGAGTCTGCTCATGAGATGCTGGATGGCCTACTTAAACAGAAAGGGCAGTGCTCATCTGTGCCAGCCTGCCTGTGCACGCAGAGGAGTTACCATGATGTATGCAAAGATGTTTATGGTCTGTTGGAAGGTGTCTCAAGATTTCTTTCCCTTTGGTTGCTTTTCAGAGGTCTAAGTATTCCGTGTGTTATGGCAAGGTGACAAGCAGCCCACAGGAGTGGGAATGTGTGGTTGAGATTATTTCTTTGGTTCTTTCAGTTGCTTTTGAGAGGTCCAAGCATCCCACTGTGCTATGGGGACAATACAAGGCGAAGGGCACATCTCAAAGACATCAGAGATGATCTCTCTCAAGTCCTTCACTTTCAAGATGAACGAAAGGATTCTCCTTCAAGGCCATGCAGTCACTGTATGCAGAGCTGGCTTCAGTGCTCACATCTCTCAAGTTCCCTCACAATCTTTTTCCTGCCAGACAAGCCCGAGTCTTTTACACCCACATGTGCCTTCTCTTTCTCTCTGGTCTGACATCAGTGACCCCAGTGCCCTTGGATGGTGCTAAGATTTTAACCTGCATTAATCCTCCCAGGTTCATGTGTTTGAACGTTTGTTTCTCAGCTTCCCACACTGCTTTGGGAGACCATGGGACTTTGGGGAAGAGGAGCCTAGCTGGGGAGGGAATGGATTTCTTAAGGGGCAGGGCCGGAGGCTGCAGCCCCTCCCAGCTTCCTGTGTCATCTCTGCCCCTGCTCCATCAACATGGAAGGAAGTGAGGAGTCTCAACCGCTCCCATTCCTGTGGCCTGCTTGTCACCCTGCTGTCCCTGCCACAGTGGACTTTATGCCTTCAAACTGAGCCCAAATAAATTCTCCTTCCTCTCAGTTGTTTCTTGTCAGGTATGTTGGTGACAGAAGCAATAGAAGCCACTTATATAGATGACATGGAGGGAAGGGCCTCTGTCTATCACAGCTGAGATTCTCAACTGGTTTTGTTATTTCACAGTACTTAAGAAATCCAATATATAGCCATGAAGACCCAAAGAATCCCAGTTTCACCATCCCAGCAATGAGCTACTGTTGTTGGATTTCAGATGGGGCAGCTTCTCTTTGGCTCCTTCCTCCTCCCCACATTCAGCACCACTACCCCAACCAAGGTACCTACCATAGATGCGAAAGGCATATTCAATCTTCAGGCTGGGGCAGGCCTGCTCACTGAACACTGACGCCATGCCCAGCACATCTTCAAAGGAGAACACGCCGTCATGGGAGAATACCCTGCAGATGCGATCTCTGAAAGGGTTGACCTGTGACGGGGTGAGGGAGACAAGGTCCATCAGGGTCAGGGTGCTACCTCCCCATGCCTCTCCCACCTGCCATTAGTGCTGTGTCCTGGACTGAGACAAAAAGAGTGAAGTAAGACCCTGAGTGTGGTGGAGGAGTCCAGGACAAGGCACCCTGCTTGACATCGCTCTTCTCAGTCATCTCCCCCTGCACCCACATTCCAATGGCTGTGTGTGCATGCATGTGTGTGTTTGGTTACATTATTGAGGTTTTTATGGATATTAAACTTCCCTCCATGCACAGTAAAAAAAAAAATTTAAATTTCCCTCCATTTTACATTTAAAGCTTAGAAAATTTTTAAAAATGGATAAAGAATAAAATAAAGGGACTGGAGAGATTGGTCAGCGGTTAAGAGCACTGGCTGCTCTTCCAGAGGTCCTCAATTCAATTCCCAGCAACCTCATGCTGGTTCACAACCATCTATAGTGGGATCTGATGCCCTCTTCTGGTCTGCAGACATACATGCATGCAGAATGCTGTATATATAATAAATTATTAAAAAATAATAAAAAGTCATCTATAATCGATTAACATTGATGTAGTGGTCAGCAGACCCAGGTTTAATGCTGTGTCATTAGTTACAGAGAAATGGTCATATAGATACATTCATCAGCTATTTCAGAGTTAAAGATTTCTATAAAGTAGAGAGATCATAATTATGACTACCATGTAGGACCGCCATGAGGAATAAGAAGAGCCCAATGTCTGATAAATAAGTCAACCAATGAAAGCTGGTAGTTGCTATCCAACCACTCCAGATGTCACAGTCAACAGAGCAGTTTTCAAATGAGGCGCCCAGGCTGGAAACATTTGCCTAGCACGTGTGATGCCCTGGGTTCAATCCCCAACCTATCCTTTCTGAAACACTGTGTGCATGCACACACACACACACACACACACACACACACACACACACACACACACACACACGAGAGAGAGAGAGAGAGAGAGAGAGAGAGAGAGAGAGAGAGTCCCAAATTACCAAGGACCATTTGATTTTAGCAACTCTGGTCCCCTCAAACTGTCCCTTGACCTTGGCATGTGAGCCTCCGATGCTGACATTCCTCCACGTGGGCTTCTGACATCCTAGCTACTATTGGCCAGTTCAGATACTGCTTATTAATTCAGCTTGCAACTCTCCCTCTAGCCCCAGGAATGGGCAGGTGGTGAGAGGGCTTTTTGGGGGCAGAGCTTATCAGAGTTTGCTATAATTCAGATTATAATCCTCTCCCCAAAGCTTGTGTGTTATAATTGTGATCCCTAGGAAATAGGAGAAGCTTTAAAAGATAGGGCCCAGGGGTGGGGCGATGATGAGGCATGTCTTCAAAGAGGATCATGGGACTCTAGCTCTTAATTACTTTTGCTGCCCAGGTGCCAGGAGGTGGGCAGCTTCCTTCTCTACAACCTCCTGGCATAACACAACAGGTCCCTGAAGCATTGGGGACAATTGACCAAGGCTGAAACTACAAAGCTGCAATCTCCTCCTAACATGATCTTCTCCAGGGTTTTATTCCAGTAACAGATAATTAACTAGAGCTCAGGGGGAACAGCAGAGAAGGGTGCCTGGCAACCTTTAAAAGCAGCAAGTTTAACTTTGGCACACCCGCTGCTCACTCTCTGGGACTCTGATCCCTTCCCACATCCCAGAACGCATTTCCCCAGTTGCTCAGTATCCCCTCCCAGTGGACCTTATCAAACTCCAGCTCTCTCCTACTTCAAAACAAACCCTAATAACTAATACCTCCCTGAAATCCCTGTTCTTATATGTTCCCTGATTAAGCTGCCTGACCCTGTAAAGCCACAGCAGATGAGGCTGTACACTAGAGCCCAGCTCCCAAAGTTCTATCATCTGACATGGTTCTCTGGTTTTTTTCACTAGCTTCCTTTTGTATGACAAGGCGTCTCTTCGGAGCCTCTTGTTTTGTGCAAAGGGGTTTGGCTCAGCCTCTCTGCTCCACTGGGCATCACCTGGCATAAGCTGACTGCTAAGGCTCCACACCAGTGGTTCTCAACCCATGGGTGTGTCCCCTTAGTTGACCGCCCAAGCCTACAGAAAACACAAATATTTACATTATGATTCATAACAGTAGCAAAATTACAGTTATAAAGTGGCAACAAAATAACTTATGGTTAGGGGTCACCACAACACGAGGAGCTGTATTAATGGATCACAGCATTAGAAAGGTTGAGAAGCACTGATCTATCTATACAGTCTATCTCTAGAGCAGCCCCATCCAGATCAGCCAGTGCTTAGCTCTCTCACTTCCTTTCTCCAGTTTTGACATTTGGGATATGTTTTTCTTTCATTCTCCTAGAACTTAGCCATACATTGAAAGTGTGGTTTTATTTTTTTCATCATTGTATTTGAGAGGAGACATTGTATGACACTTCAGGTGGCTAGGCAGTTCTCGAATTTTACTCCGCATACAGCTCACTTGGGGTCATTCTTAAAAACATGAATTCATGTTGGACAGTTGTAAGAGCTTCATCCATGCAAAATGAAGAATTAGCTACACACTATTAGGCTCTTAGTTCCCAGTTTTATAATGCATACTTGAATATCTAAGAGGGTAGATCTCAAGCTAAGTGTTGTAAAAATTCAGGCCCACTGTGGTGGTACACACTTGTAATCCCAGCATTTGGGAAGCTGAGAGAAGAGAATTTGGGAGTCAGAGGCTAGCTTTGGCTACATAGGGAATCTCAGGCCAGCCAGGGATAGAGCAAGATCTTGCCTTAAAAACAAAACAAAACAAAGAACAGTGTTCTAAAAATTGTGAGGAGTGTGACTGCCATATTATGGTGTGTACATGGTATATGCTACATAAAATCACACAAGCTTTCACCCTCAGAAGTCTTGTGTCCCAGGGTCTGGAGCGGAGGCCAGCATTATAGATGAATTGTGTTCCCTCTAAAATTCCTGTGTCAAAGTAGTAAACCACCACACCTCAGAATATGACTTCTTTTGGAAATGTCAGTTGTAGGTATAATTCCCTAGGTTAATGTGATATCACACAGAGGAGGGATCCTTATGACATACAATTTGTCCTTACATAAAGGGAAAGTGAACACACATATGTATTCTCAGAAACTGCCACATGGAGATGGAGGCATACATCAGGGTGAAGTATCCACAGGTCAAAGAATGTCAAAGATTGCCAGCATCCCCACATAGGTAAGACTGATCTTTCATTCCAGTTTTCAGAAGGAACCAATCCTGTCTACACCCATCTCAGACTTCTAGCCTTGCTGGTTATGAGACAATGTTTCTATTGTGTGAGTCACAGAGTGTGTGGCAACATGCTTTGTAAGCTCCTCAGGTCATGGAGGTCTGTTTTTTACATATACGTGTGCATCACAAGTATATAGATACATATATAATGTTTTATGGAGAAATATATACATGTTCCAAAAGTGGTCATAATGCAAGGGAGTCCAGGCTCTCAAAACACCAAGCTCACTCCAGGCTACTTCAACATGCCCAGAAATACCTGGTTTTCCTATCTCTAATTGATGCTGATAGCTTGAACTCCTAGGAAGTGTCCCGAGTACCTAGCTAAGTGGCTTTATCAATTATGTGACCAAAATTTAACTACATTAACTCTTCTCACAAATGGATATATGGCTCTTAACAAGATTCCTGCAAAGAAACCACAATTGAAGGTAATGTTTGTAATGCAGATAAAAGTGAACAGAGAGATAGAGAGAGAGAGAGAGAGAGAGAGAGAGAGAGAGAGAGAGAGAGAGAGAGAGAGCGCACTGAGGCCTTTTCCTACTTGAAATGCAGTTTCTCTCCACACGGAGAAGGCTCGAGAATCCAGGCAGACAAAACAAGATGTCCTTGCTTCAGTTCTCTGCGCCTGTGCTCAGTCACGCACAAGGCAGGTCTGCGGGCTCTCCCCCAGCACACATTCCCAGCTAGGGAAGGAGATGAAGTCTTCCTTCCCCTGGGGCCTCCTCTGCTGCAGGCCTTGGCTAGGAATGAGGGGGTTGAAAGTAGTGGTGTTGGGGCTTGGGGCGGTGGTTACTGGAAGAGCAATTCACTCTCCCTTTGACCCATGTCATTTGATTACACACACACACACACACACACACACACACACACACACACACACACACGGGGGGGGGGGTTGCAGTATGCTATGCTCTAGGCAAAACAGTCACCATCTTCATTAGGCCAGCTGTGCCAGTTTTCAAGCAACCATCACGATAGGGTCTGTTGGCTACTGATGTTTCCTCAGAGAAGAAATTTGGGAGGGCATGAACTCATCTTCCTGAGACTCCAGTCACTCTTCCCAGCCCTTTGTATGCAATTCTGAACTAATTGCAAATGACCTAGGGGTCTTGGGATTTTAGAACATAAAAGCTGAGGGAGGTTAACAAAAGGGATCCCCATCTGTGTGACTCTGGGGAAGCCATCATCCATGCTGGGTAAAGACTTTCTGGTATGGCAGGGCTACTCATGATCACCCATATTCTTTCTGTAAGTCCAGTAAATTCACTGGTTCCTTAGGTTGGACTTTTTGTCTTTGGGACCTTATAAGGCGAGTGCATATGTTTATATCTTCCCAGAGAAGGAATTCTCGGAATATACATTCCCCTCTTAGACTGGAAACCCAGAAGTTGGTAATTGATGACAGCAAGAATAATGGCATATACAATACAACCTTGGAAAATGCCGAGAAAATATTTCTGAAGTTGAAGAGAAGCAATGGGTCTCACGCTGCCAAGGCTTTGTGAAGTAGTTAAAAGTACCGATGTTTCTAATTTGGATTTCTTAGCTTTTGATCTAACAATGAACTACATGAAGACCGATGTGTCTCGGATCCACTAACGAGGAAGATGTTACAGAATGAATAATAAAAACATCATTTCTAGTTGTATGTGGTGGTACAGGCCTGTCATTCCAGCACTAACAAAAGACAAAAGCAAACAAAAAGGCATATTCTCAGTGGTAGTAGGATCATGCTATAACCCTGGTGCATGAGCTAGTCTGTTGGAGCCCATTCCCTATGGTGAGATGCCATGTTCAGCCTTAACACATGGGAGAGGGTCTTGGTCCTGCCTCAACCTACTATTCCAGATTTTGTTGACTCCTTATGGGAGGCCTTCCTGGTGAGGAGGAGTGGATGTGGGGGGGAGAGGAGAAGTGGGAGGGAGAACTATAGTTGGAATGTAAATGAAATTTAATTTGGACATGTAAAATAAATTATAAAAAACAAAAGACATGGGGATGAGGAGTTAGCTTAGTGAAGGATTTGCTGTGCAATCCTAAGTACCTGAGTCTAGATCCCACATAAGAATTCGGGTGTGGCAGAGCACACTTATAATCTTGGTGCTAGGGAACTGAGGACAGGAGGGTCCCTGAAGCTCACTAGCCAGCCAGCCTAGCCAGATTGGTGGGCTCCAAGTTCAATAAGAGACCCTGTCTCCAAAAAAAATATAATAAAACAAAATTAGGAAGTAATTGAGGAGGGTTTCTGACATTGACCTCTGACACACACACACACACACACACACACACACACACACAAGTATACATGTTACCCTGCTCCCCTGTGCACACACTGAACCACTTATTGGTGAGATGAGTGTAATCATTGATGGAAAGTCTGTCTATGCTGGGAAAGAAAAAGAAAAAGGTGAGTTGTTGTAAATCCCCTTGAAGATTTCTTCAGGGTACTGTGACCAGGACAGTAAGTCCAGTCATTCAGAAACTGCAGCAGGAATCATTGATTTGATTAGGTTTACTTTTTAGAGTTTTGTAACAACAGGCATATAAGGATCTGTGGTCAGAAAAGAGTGACTGGACATCTTTTCAACCCCAGGGAGACTTGCTGGCTGTCTTAAGACAGTGCTGTCAAAAGAGCTGTACACCCATAGATGAGTTACACATTTTTTTTTCCTGCGTAGACAAGTGTTTTACAGTTGCTGATCTGTTATGACGACAAGTGGTGAGTGACATTTTCCACCTATTATTTTGTTAATAATATTTTATACTACTTGTAATATATATGCAGCTATTGCTCACCGAAAGGAAATGCAACTTCATTTGACAACTTAAGAAATTAGGTGACTCATTGTAACAGAACTGTTTTCCATCGTTACTGGTATTTTGGAGAGACTGTTTGGAAGTGGCATTTTGTTGTTGTTGTCGCTAAAACTGTGGAATCACCTATAAAAAGTGTTTACACGGCCATGCCTGTAAATATTAGAAACAGATTTCTCTCTAACCTTTTTGAAATTTTCCCAAATAATGTAGGCGGATATTGAGTCTGCTTGTTTAAAAATATAGAAAGGTAAAGCTTTCCAATTAGCTTGTAAAACCACTGGCTGACATAAAGGAAGATGCATGATGCCTAGCTCAGTTCAATAAAAAGCCTTTAATTGGTAGATGGGGATGGAAACCGAATGCTGTGATTTAATACATGCATCCCATGATACACCTCCCCTCTTTGAATCAGTTATGACAGCTATTAAAAATAAAACAAACTAGCTGTACCCCATAAATATGCACATTATGTGTCAATTAAAAAATAAAACAACCAAACTAGACCCAGCTCTCCACACAGCTCTATTTCAAAACATCACAATAAGATTTTAAAGAATAAGCTGGCAGGGGGCAGGGGTGCATAAGATATCTCAGTGTATAAAAGCGCTTGCTGCTAAGCCTCATGACCTGGATTTAATTCCCAGGGCCCACATGTGGAAGGAGAGAAGTGCAAGTTGTCTTTTGATTTCCACGTGCATACTGTAGTGCATGTGCCTTCACAATACAGGACAAATAAATGTTTTCAAAATTATAATGTATGAGACTCTTGCCTGTATGTATGCCACATGTGTGCATCGCCCTCAGAGGCCAGAAGAGGACACTGGGTCATCCAGAACTGGAGTTATGGACTGTTATGAGCTGCCATGTGGGTGCTGGGAGCCGATCCCAGGACCTCTGCAAGAACAGCAAGTGCTCTTAACTACTGGGCCATCTCTCCACCCCCAAATCTCTTACTTTTAGTACAATCATTTTCTCAACAAAGTGCAAACATGGAGGCAAGACTGGAATGGAATGACTTGTGAGCACTCGGGGGCTGGCCTCAGTGACTATCTCTGTGAAGGTGAAGAAACTAGGAGAGAGGGCAGAGACAGGCCTGGCCCATTAGGCTGCTGTAGGAGGAGGAGCCAGTGCCAGGAATCTCACGCTGAGAGAAGAGAAAGGCGAGAGGTGGATGCCAGCCAGGGGAGGAAACTATCTCCACACTAAGATTTTTGGTTAGGAGAGACTGGAGCCAAGGGAAATTGGTCAATGATGGGCAGGAAGACACCTCTGTTGGGACTACTTAGCTTGACATATTTACCTCTTGCCATGAGCCTGAACCCCATGTCAGGATCCAGAAGATGGATTAGCTGGGTGCTGGGGGTGGTGCTGAATTCCTTTGTTGTCCTTCTCAATGTGACCACATTGGAACCCTTTTCTGCTATTACCTGCCTCCTTAACTGGCCTCCTGAGGACAGGTGGTAGAGCGAGCTCATTAAGGGCCCAGGCTCTGACCCTAGCAGCTCCATTCCCACCAACAGAGTCCATGTTTGCTTCTGTTCCAGCCAAAGACAGCTTCCTTCTCTCCCAGCCTCCCTACCTTTCTGTTTCCCAGAGGGATGGCCAGGTATTGTGATGAGGTATCACTTAGAATCTGCACAGCTCCAGATGGAGTCTGATGGCAATGGCCCTACAGAGAGGTTTCTAAGTGCCTGGGGGATGCAGCTGGCTCTCTACCTGGAGCTCTGTGACAGAAGGCAGGGGACCCTCCAGCCCACATCCTCTGGGGCAGACAGAAAGCAGTCAGGAAGGCACTGTCAAAGGGACTCCTTCACTATCCCAGGTCCTGTTTAGTTTACCACATTCCAGATTTTATTTTTTAATGCTATTAATGCTAACAATCTGAAATCCGAACCCATAAATTTTGGGATGCATCCAAAGAGTTATCATCTGCGTTAAATTTCACACTCATTTAAAAATCCACAATCCTCTAAGGGAGGAAGGAAGTAACAATTGACAAAGTAATGCTTCCATTTCAAGAATAACATGTACCCAAGCTTGAAGGCGTTCTGAACAAGGGAAGTATAAACATGTCAGCGTGGAAATTTATACAGGTAACTCAGTAGTGAAATTTCCCTTTTTGCATGGCGAGACCAAAAAAAGATGGAAATAAAGATGCCAAGAAAGATGGCAGATTCTTTTTTGATGCCCAACATGAGTACTGGGGTTGGAACTCAGGCTCTCTGTAGGAGCAAGCAACACTCTTAACCACAGAGCATCTCTTCAGCCCCTCATCAGGCATTTCATTTCCCCTTGTTGTTAAAAGATTTATTGATTATTTGTTTAATGTGTTTGCACCTCACATATGTGCTTCCTTGTTGGCAGTGTGCACCACATGTATGCACAAGCCTGGGGAGATCCCAAGAGGGCATCAGATCCCCAGGGACTGAAGCTATAGGTGGTTGTGAGCTACAGTGTGAGTGCTGGGAACTGAACCTGGGTCCTCTGCAAGAGCAGCTAGAACTCTTAACTGCTGGTCCATCTCCAGCCTCAACCACTTTATTTTTTTTTTGAGGCAGGGTCTCTCCCTGAGCCTGGAGCTCACTACTTGGGTAGACTGGTTAGTCAGTGAGCTCTAGCATCTGCCTGCCCCTGCACAGCCCACCCCAGCTGGAGTTACAGATGTGCCCGACTGTGCCGTTTTCACCTGGTCCTGGAGATCCAAGCTCAGGCCCTCATGCTTTTGAAGGAACCACTTTAGCAACTGAGCCATCTCCCCTACTCCAAGTTTTGAATATTATTTTGTTTCTGATCACTCTACCTGTTGTCAACTCTTGCTAAATGACATAGGATTGGGCTGCAGGATAGTTCAGCAGGTAAAGTCGAGGCTAAGCCTGGTTACCTGAGTTCAGTCCTGAGACCCAGGTGATGTGGTCTCAGTCCCTGGGATTCACCTGGTAGAAGGAAAGAACTGACTCCCAAATTGCCCTCTAAGCTCCATAGAAACTCTGTGGCATGTGTATATGCACATGCATTCACACAAGTGCGCGCGCACGCGCGCGCGCACACACACACACACACACACACACACACACACACACCCCAAATATTAAAAATAAAACAAAAAAGTATCATTAAATGTATATAAGCATTTTTTCTCATAGTATTAAAAGTCGAGCCTAGGGTCTTATGAAAGTACTTTACCCCTGAGGGCATATCCCAGTCCTCTTTTAAAAACTTTTCTTTTGAGACATGGTTTCAATAAGAGGTCCAGGTTGGCCTTAAACTCACTGTAGCCCAGGCAGACCTCAACTTAGGACCCTCCTGCTTTTGTTTTCAGGTAACTGTGATTATGCATCTACTCCCCCAGGTCCAGATAATATACTTTTAAACATATGAAGCATGTAAAAGCATCTGTTGAGGAAAGGTGTGGCTGGAGTAACTGATGGGAGAGGCACAGAGCAGCAACCCTCAGTTTTGAATGGAGGCCTCAGTTTACCTAGAAAAGACTCCCATGGAAGGAAGTTCCACTTAGAAGGTCCTACTTGGTCATATACATTTGAGTGGACAGCCTTCAAGTTCTGGAAGAAGGGGGAGACTAAACCTTGTCTCAGTGTCTTTAAAGTTTTTCTCACATGTATCATAGTCGTGGACTGAAGACTCACTAATTAGATACCAATTCTCCCCAAGGTGATCATGATCCATAATGTTATTCCAAGTCTTCCAGCCCCTGTTTTTGTGAAAACTGACAAGCTGATTCTCTAATGTGGAGATGCAAAAAAGATTTAGAACCACGAAGGCAATCCTATGAGGTATGAAGACCTGGACCAGAACACTGGGGACAGAGATGGTGTGAGACTGATGTAAGAACAAAGTACCAGGGCCAGACTAGAGCCTCTAGTACTAGAGGGGTACAATCTATGGAGGGAAGGCACTACAGGGCACCCAGGAAGGGAGGTCAGCAAGCCCTGGCACTGGGCTGGGGGGCAGTGACATGGGAGATGATGAATCTTGATCCCTACCTCATACAAAACTTAAAAGCAGTCCCAGATTGAGCCATGATCTAATAGAGAAAACTAGTACTCAATCTTCAGAAACATTTTTTTTTTTAAATCCAGAAAATCTTAACCCTGAGGCAAAGATTGTTTAACAATATACAAAAGCACTAACCATAGGGGGCCTCCATAAATTTGAGTATACTAAAATTGAAAAATTATATTGTTCAAAAGACATCATTATGAGAATAAAAGGGCAAGCTACAACAATCAATACGCACTTCGAGAGATGAATGGATAAACAAGCCGAGACGCAGCTAGAAGATGGAATGCGATTCAGAGAAAGGAAAAGCCATTGATGAACACCACAATGCTGAAGATCCTTCAATGGATTTCGCTGAGTGAAGGAAATCAGACTAAAAAGGCTACATATTGAGCCTGGCACAATGCCTGTAACTCTAGTGCTCAGGAAGTGGAAGGAGGAGGATTGTGTGTTCAACCAGGCTAGTCTGAGCTACTGAGACCCTATCTCCAAAATAAATAAATAAGCAAACAAACAAACAAATGACAAGAAAGGGGTGAGGAAGGTAAAAGGAAGAAGGGAGGGAGAGAGGCTACATATCATAGGCGTCTGTTCTGGAAAACGCAGAGCTATAAAGACAGAAAAACAGAAGAGTGGTAGCTATCGTTTGGGGGAAGAAACCAACTTTAAAGGACTTGACAAAGAAAATTTCAGGGTGCAGGATCTATTCCAGGTGGTTCCACGGTGGAAGGGTCAGATGCAGCCTCTATGCACTTTTGTCTGTTGGTATGCATGTGCATGTGAGCACAGTTACAGGTGGCTGTGAGCTGCCCAAGGTAGGTTCTGGATCTACTGAACTAAGATCTCAGGTCCTCTGCAAGAGCAGTGCTGGCTCCCAACCACTGAGGTACCACCCCAGCCCCAGCCCTGAAAAAGCTGCATTTTTTTTTTCAAAGTCTCCATCACCATAGGAGTGAGCTCTCACTGGGCAAATTCAAAGCAGTTAACAACAGGGTAGCAGTGATCTTGGGAGGGAAGCCAGGCAGGCCTGCCACAGATGAAAACACTGTGAAAGTGTGTTTAAAGCCTCACTGGAAGGGCAGAGAGAGAGAGGGAGAGGGAGACTGGTCAACACTGGCCAAGTGGCTTTTGAAAAGAGGGTTTCAGTTGATTCTGGAGAGGCAGAGAATAAGTCTACTCTGTGCTCTGGGGCCCAGGTGAGTTTGTTTCTCAAAGGGGTGTGTGGGTCAATCATTCTGAGACTATACCAGAGTTCAAAAGATAAATCACAGGTAGGTGAGTTACAATGCAGATAAGTTACAAATAAGCAAGGGTGCAGGGGTAAGGTGTGATAGTCAGAGCTCCATGACATCTTACTATATGTAAATAGAGAACCACAAAAGCTAAATACTGATGGGTAGCATCAGGGTGTGTGTATGTGTGTGCTCATGAGTCATGCTCATGTGTCTGCCTGAGAAGGGCAGAGGACAAATTCAGCTGTTGGTCCCACATACTGTCAACCTTGTTTGTTTGAGAAAATAAGATCTCTCACAGGCCTGCAATAGCAAACAGGTGTAGCTTTTCGGCTGGGAACTCCAGGGATCTGCCTGCCTCTTCTTCCCCAGCCCAGGGGTGACAAGTTAATATGGACTCTTTCACAAATTTGTGAAGGGGCCATCTGCTAATTTTAGTATTTGTTCTGCCCAAGTGAGTGCCCAGCTCTTCTTTTCATATGGGCTCTGGGCACTGAACTCAGATTCCTGTAAAGCAAGCATTTTACTGACTGAACTAGCTCCCAAGCTCCAGACTCCCTGGTTTTGATAGGTGTGCCATGGTTCTGTGAGATGCTGGCATCAGGAGGGCTGAGTGAAAGGGAGGCTTGCCTTCTAAATTCCAGGAACATATGGTTGCAGTAAGTAAGCCACATTTGGAAATGAAACTCAAGAATGTATGAATAACTTACAATAGAAAATTGCAATGTTTAGCATAATAAAGGACAGTCATGCAAAAGCCTCAGACATTAGGAGCCACATTAGTAGGAAAAAAAAATCATGTAATGGAAACAGGGTCCAACTCCACTGTAGTCACACTACCTGTGTGTGCTCTAGAAGGTAGAGGAAGATGGGTTTAGAGGTACATAGTGTAAACTCAGCTGCTTGGGAGGCTAAAGCAGGAGGATTGCCTGAGCCTGGGAGTTTTGAGACCAGCCTGGGCAACAAAATCAGTCCCTATCTCAAAGCAAACATTAGAAGAGAAATGATTTGTAAATTGTAACCACACACATTCAACATGTTCCACAGATAAATAGATGCCCATCAAGACACAGAAAAAAACAAACGCTAAAAACTAGTAATGAACCCCCCCCCAAAAAATCCAGAGATAAAGAAGACCTAGACAGGAACAAAGATAAAATGATACCAGATTCATTGTGATCAGGTTAGATGACAATAAATCCATTGTTTAATTCTCTGGGAGGAGGGAAGAGATTCTTATCCTGCTATATTCTATACCTAGCAAAAATGTCCTCCAGACACAAAGGCACTGAAGTGGAGATAACTTGGTAGCAAGAGAATGGAGCTAGGAAAAGCATTCCAGGAAGTAATACAGAATAAGCAGAAGGGAAATACCAGAAAGAAACTTGGACCTACCCAAAGGAGTAAGGTCACCAGAAATGAGATGTATGTGAGAGCATAGGAGATCCTTTTGAAAAGAGACAATCCACAATTACAGTTGGAAATGCCAACATTTTTCTGCCAAAACTTGATAGAACAAGTAAATCATCCCCAAAGTCAGGAAGGATGTAAAAGACTACCAACCAACTGGATATAATGGGTGTTTTCTAGAAACCTATACCTCTCACAGCAAACATTTTTTTTTTTCCAAGTACATTTGGAACACTGACGAAAATAGACTGGGTTAAAAAGCAAGTCAGTGAATTTAAGAGGACATAGATCATACAAACTATGCTCTTTGACTGTAACTAAATTAAATTGAAAATCAATAATGGAGAAAACATCTTGAAACCCCTCAAAAAATAAGAAAATACTCTGAGTTAAGTGAAAATAAAATCAAAACCAAAGTTGTGGGTTTTAGTGTGTATGTGCACATGGGGAAATTGGACAACTGAAGCAAGAATTTGAAAGGCCTTTTGCCCTTGGGGAAGAGGGTCACTGGGGGCAAGTCTAGCAGCCAATAGAATCGTCATCAGTTACTTCTGACTGTCTGTTTCCTGGGATGTACCTGTCCCAGAGGAATGGAAGAGCTTGTTACCAGAAGTGGTGGCATAGGGACCCCAGGCTGATGCAGCTCTGTGCTCCCTGAGAGCAGAGGAACCACGTGACCCTCCTGTGTGAGATCCCCCTTCCATTAACCTCTGCCTGGGAGGAATTCCTATTTCCTGATTTGAAACCCCCCCCCCCCCCCACCAACAGCCCTTCAGCACCAGAGCAGTTCTACCAGAAGGTGGCAGTATTGGGTCAGAATCATTCAGTCAGTTCACAAAACCAACACAAGTGAGCACCTGCTGTATGCAGACAGGTGGCAGGATAGGCATCAGCCTTCCATTTGACAGTGAGAAGGCAGGGCTCACAGGAAGAGCTGGCCCCTGGCTATGTGCCACTGCCTTTAAGAGCCCTGGGGCTGCTTTTTGTACAAAGCTCCTAAATCCTTCCACTATTTAATTATGCCCCAAGAAACTTTCCCAAAATCATGTTCCTAAGAACAAAGCACTACCCAGAATCCTTCACCCTTGTAGCTGTCAGGGGCTCCGGAAACAGGCCAGTGGTTGTGAAAATGCCACTTTATCTGTGTTTTGTGAGCAAAGCTCATGATCCAAACTCAAGTCCTTGTAACAAGTGTGAGTCATGGAACTAGATGCTGAGGGGTCCCAGCATGGCAGGGAAATGATCTTTGCCTTTTCCATGTAATTCTTACAGAATTTTCATGCAGACTTACAGAAGTCTCTCCAGAAACATGGAATGTGGTAGAAATGTCTAAACCAAACACCTCAACCCCCTTATCTTCCAGGGGCATGGAAAGTTCAGATAAGACTGAAGCCTTGCACAGTTCCGTGATACTTCTAAGTTGCTCAGATAACAGAGAAGGCTACTGAGTGTTCAGCGGAGGGTAGCATACACAGTGTGGACACACTGGACACTGGAAGATTCATGCCTGCCGCTGGAAATTGAGATTCCATCTGCCTACTCAGAAACTGCATACTCTTTGAAACATAAGAGCCATTTACTTCTGGGGCTTAGAGAGATGGTCCAGGGATTAAGGGCATGTGATGTGTTTTTGTTTTGTTTGTTTGTTTGTTTTTGCAGAGGCTCTGAGTTTAGTTCTCAGTACCCACAACTGCCAGAAACTCCATTGAAATGGGGAGACTTTGGCTTCCCAGACAACTACTCATGTGCTCACACAGGCAAAAAAAATTAAAAAATAAATAAAAATGAAAACAAACAGAAAAAAAGAACTATTTCTTTCCAGACTGCAGAAGTACTACCGTTGGTAGGCTACAGTTGGCTGTGCGTAATTGAAACTGGGAAGTGAAATGGCCAAAGAGCTGTGGCTACTGCACACAGCAATGCATGAGCTAGGGCTGGGCAGTGTGTCCTGAGAGGGAGGACAGACAAACAGCCTGGAAGAGGAAATCAGGTAGAAACAGGGTAGGGCAGGCCTGAGGCGGGTTCAGGGAGGAAATGCTGTCAGGTCCCTGGAGACACTATGGAAAGGGGACGAGGAAAGGGTGAGCTCAGCCAAGGTCTCTCCCCTGCTTCAGGCCCCCCAGATGTCCAGCTTCCACAGGATGAAGGACACTACAGACCTGTGGGACTGAACCTGGGCCCTAAAGCCCCTTAGAGGCCTGGTTGTTCTGCATGAGCTTGCATGGCCGTTTCAGGGGATGTGAGTAGGAACGTGGAGGGTGAAGGGTTTTGGAGGGTGAAAACAGAGCACAAAGGACGTTGGGGGTGGGAACTCGGAGGAGGAAGCTGACGCAGGTGGACACCCTGCTTCTACAGCCAGGCCCCTAGGCCTCGATTCCCACTAGTCTCTGCCACAAAAGTTCACCCTCCTTAAAGGTCCTGTGAGAGCTGTCTCCTGGTGACAGATGGGCTGGCAGGGACAAGCTGGGGATATGTCCTGCCGGCAGATCACTAGTGGAACAAATATGAGAGCGAGGCAGTAAAAACGTTAAATATTATTAAACAATCATGGGCTCACAAGGCCAGAGCCTGGCTCAGAGCCACCAGCCCAGTCTCTTCCTAAGTTCCAGGCCCATAGATATGATTCCCTGAGGAAAATTCAAGAAGATCCACCTGACCTAGACCTTCCCTGAGGTGGCAGTCAAGATCCCTCAGTCTTCAGAGGCCATCCAGGAGTTGGGCCTTAAATTGTGGAAGGCTTGGGACACAGTGAACCAAGCACAGGTCTGGAAGCAGACAGTTTCTAAAATGATAATATAATTTTTTTTCATGTAGCCCAGGCTGGCCTTGAACTCACTGTATGGCTAAGAATGACCTCACATTCTTGATCCTCTTGCCTCTGTCTCCAAAGGATTGGTGTGCTACCATACCCAGCACAGTATAACTTTTTACTATGTTTATTTTTTTACACACACACACACACACACACACACACACGACTGCATTCATATAAAGGGCAAAGAACAACTCTGCTTCCATTATATGAGTCCAAGAGATCAAACTCAAGTCATTAGACTGGGCAACAAGCAATCCCAACAACCCTATAATAATTTTTAATTTGATGTCTACAAGATTTTGTTGTGTTACAACTTTAGACCAGCTTATACAGCTTTGGTATTTTCTTTGTACAACCTGAACAGGCAAATGATAAAAGAAAGAAATCAAGCAAGCCAGTGTCCCTTGCCTTGCCTGATTATCAGCATCTATTAAAAACAAGAACAGCAAGCCTTCCATGTATCATAGCTAAGTGTCTATTCACATGTTATCTTTTTCAGAGACCAGGTCTGAAACTTGTAGCCGTCCCACGTCAGCCTCCTGAGTACTAGGAACATAGGTGTACATCACCATACCTGGCTTCTATTAGCATTTTTTTTCATGAGTCAACTTCACAGTGCCACACAACATATTAAACAACATTCAAGATTCTAGGTAGTAACATAGCAACAAGCCACATGACATAGGGTAGATAACAGGGCCTCTTCATCCCCCCCCCCCAATCTGTAAGAGCATCAGAATTAGAACTTTGCTCACAGGTTTTTGAGACCATATTTGCATCTGGTACTGACAGGCCCTGAGTAACATTCTATAGCATTATTAGCCCAGCCCACATTGTCTGCCTCCTGTCAGTATCATGATCACCCTGTCCCAGTCAGAACTATGTAGTGTGTGCTCCAATCAGGCCCGTTATTTGAGCCAGTATGCCAGGATGCAGCTCATGGATTTCATACCTGTGCATTGCTTCGTTCTGCAGAGAACCACAGATGTATGCATTTGCTTTGGGCAGCTCTGAGCCTAAAGGGAGCTTTAATGGAAATCCCAATTACTTAACCACAGTGGTCCTTCTAAGTCAGCCTTCATCAGTTGGCACATGTATCTGATTAAGTTTAGTTATTCTCCATGTGGCCAGTGGTCAGGCAACACAGAAAGACCCAGTGACCATCACAATACCAGGAAATAGCAGGCAACATCTAAGATGCCCTTGAGTTGATTACACTGCTGGTTCCTGCCCCTACCAGGGCAGAACCTTCCCCCTAACAAGGAGAGACAGGACTGGGGACAGGAGGAAGTGACTCGGGCACAGAGCAGACACCCAGCCTGAAAACCCTGGTTCAGCCCAGACACCCTACCCAGCCCCCTTTTTACAATCAGGTCTTACAAAGACATTGCCTATCACACAGGTGCCCTGTTCCCATGGCTGCTTCTTTTGTGCATTCTTGCTTGCAATTAACTCCACCACTGATATACTGGCTCTCTTCAAATGTGGCCTGTGACTGTTATTTTTCTCCCTCCCTCTGCCCCTCCCTCCCTCCCTTCCTTCCTCCCTTTCTTCCTCCCTCTCTCCCTCCTTCCCTCCCTCCGTCCCTCCCTCCCTCCCTTCCTTCCTTCCTTCCAAATGTTTGCCACATTCAGTAAATAAATAAATAAATGCATTTCTGTCGGCTGCCTTCTCATGAAGACACTTCTGCCAGAACACCCAATAAAGTACGGGGATTGTGGGACTGACTCTTAGCTTTGCCATTTCATCTAATTATGAAGACAGTGGGGAAACGATCGCTATTGACATTCCGAAGCCACCGGTCCTGGGAGGGCAGGTCCTGGGGGTGGGCTGACCCTCTGCTTGGAGGACTTGCCTGCGCAGAACAGCTACTGCCTATGAGGAAGGCAGGAAGCCGAATGCTCTCCAGGAGGCAGAGGGGACGAGGGCAGAGCCCAGAGAGGGGGAGTAAGGGTTGGATGGGTGCAAACCTTTGAGATGGGATGCTTCTTTGCAGCCACCCAACCTCTCCCTGCAGTTACTACAGGGCTCATGTAGGGTAATGTTTGTGAATCTGTGTTAAGAGGCCAAAAGTTTGTTTGGATGGATGTGGAGTGGAGGCAGAAAGGCCTTAAGGAGATGTGAGCAGAGCCCCTGGAAGAGGCACAAAAGGCAAGCAGAGGGGAGGCCGTGTACCCCACAAAGTGAGGAATTCATTGGAGAGGACCATGTACCCCACAAAGTGAGGAATTCATTGGAGAGGACCATGTACCCCACAAAGTGAGGAATTCATTGGAGAGGGCCGTGTACCCCACAAAGTGAGGAATTCATTGGAGAGGACCATGTACCCCCACAAAGTGAGGAATTCATTGGAGAGGGCTGTGTACCCCACAAAGTGGCTCACAGCCACTGCAACTCCATGTCTCTCCTGTTCTCATTCAGAGTTGGTGGCTCCTGGTGCCCGTTGCGACTCTGGGTGCAGGTTGGTTTCTCCATTTAGCACTGCTGCGTGGCGAGGTGAATGGGGACAGTTCCTATGGTACAGCAGTTTCTATGGCTTCCTGGAGAAAAAGCTCAGGAGAGCCGATATCAACATCGTTTACAATACACTCTGCACCTGGGGTTCAGTCAGCTCATTCAAATCAGGAGACAAGGCAGCCTGGACACAGGACCCTTAGGAAGTTTCCAAAACAGGCCTTTCGCTGCCCAGGGAGTTGTTGGTCTGGGGTAGTGTGCCCCCACCTCCCATCACCCAGTCAGAGAATGTAGATGGCAGCAGCATCACTTTGCCGCAGTCTGGGGCTACCTGGCCCAGGGCACCCTGGGAATCCTGCCACTGTCAACTATCAGATGTAGGTCCTTGTATCACAATGAACAACTTTTGTTGGGAGAGCTAAGCAAGAGACTAGGTCTGTTTTGACCTCATTGTGGAACCAACCAATAATAATGGAAGTGGGCTAGCCAAGGTGGCTCATACCTATAATTCCAACCCCTGAGGGGGCAGGAGGACTGTCACAAATTGGAGATTAACCTAGCCTGCAGAGTCAACCTTGTCTCAAACAAAACTCAAATCAAAAACAGAAAATAGCCTCTCCGGATGCCTTTGCTTGTTTGACTTTTTTGGTGTTTGGAGACAGAACCCCGTGAAACCCTGATGGTCTTGAGCCTAGGTATGTAGCTTCGGATGATTTTGATATCTTCACGATCTTACCTGCACCTCCCAAGTGCTAGGTTCATAGGTGTTTGCCACCACCCCTGACCTCTCTCCACCCTGCCTCATGCTCCATGGCTCTCTAAACATCATGAATATGAGCCTAAGGAAAGTCCCAGCTTTCTGTCCTCTTTCTCCTTATCTTGGGGACATCACCACACTCCCATCAAGTTGTTTTTGATCACTAGTGTCTAGTTTTCTATTGCTGAGCTACAACACTATGAGCAAAGGCAACTTGGGGGTGGAGAGGGTCTATCATCATTACACAGTGTGTTGTCCATTATCTAGGGAAACCAGAAACCTGGAGGCAGGAGCTAATGCAGAGGACATGGGGGGTGCTACTTGCTGGCTTGCTCCATTTGATTTTTTTATATGCCCCAGGTCCTACCAAATCAATCACTAATCAATAAAATGTTCCACAGGCTTGCCTACAGGCCAACCTTTCAAAAGCATTTTCTTAAATGAGAGTCCCCCTTCTCATAACTTTAGCTTGTGCCAAGTTAACAAACTAGCTTGTACATTAAGCCAGCCAGGAGGTATGGCTATCTGAGTATTTACTGGCACTAGCTGTTGACTCAAATCTCTGGGCACCTTGCCTCTTCCATACTCCTGCTGGCCCAAGAATGACAACAAGGAATGGAAGAAACTCTAACTCCTATAATTTACCTCCCAGGTATCGCCCCCGTGAGCATTTCTATCTTCGAATTATAGCAACCCAGGCAGGAGCTCTGGGTAATTTGCATTGACTATGAAAATCAAGGCACAGAAGAGACAAGCAACTGGACCAGGGGGTAAGGGGAAACTGAGAATCTGGTCCTGAGTCTACCTGACCTGTACTTTCCCAGCATGTTCTGGAAGGTTTGTGGGGTGTCAAGCTGAGAGCACACCACAGCAAGTGCCGACATCGGCTCACAGGGACAGGCAAGAAGTGGCGAGAGTCCAGTGTGTACCAGCACGGGGAGCAGTGGACAGTTGAGCTAATCTGTCACATGCAGGCATATGGTTCCTGCGTCTTTTCCTCTAGGACAGTGCTAGCTAGGCAGTGGCACAGGGGACGTAGACTGAATCCACTACACAGCAAGAGATGTTGAAGTTGTGGACCCCCGGCCAGTTCTGGGGTCCCTGTTAACATAGCCCCATTAGAAAATGTTCCTGTTCATTATGTCATTGTGAGGGAGTGAAGAAAATGGATCAGAGAGATCAAATACACAGCTATGGACTGATAAGTCCATGTGCAGAGTGCCCTTTTGCAGTGATGGCTACCTAAAGAGAAGTTCCTAGCCACGCCCCACAGAGCTCTCTCTTTTCACATTGATTTGCGTTGAGAATATTTAAACACTCCAGTCTTTCATTTTGTGTTTTTCCCTTCTCCACAAGGCTACATAGTTGATGCAATTTTCATTTTAATGGTTACTTCGTTCTAGTTCCTGGAGTGGACAGCCCTGTCTATTCATTGCCTCCAAGGAGAAACTAAATGTCTAGACTCAGAAAATAATTTCAAAAAATGAAGAAAATAATACATGAGGATGTTTACTGTGATGTTATTTATAGTAGCAGAAAAATAACTAACCCCTTGAAAGAGCGTTACTGCTCAGCCATGAGGGGAGGGTTTGTTTGGTCAATTAGAACCCAATGCAATTATGCAGCCATCAGACCACAATCACGCGGGCTATTCAGCAACATGAAAAAAGCATTTATGCCTAATGGGGAGAAAAAACACAAAATAAAATTGCATCTAGGTACATCTACCATGTTGTAAAACAAAGCATGATCAGGGAAAGAGATGACAAGAGAAAATAGAAAATGAAAACTTATGTTGTGGTTAATGGGCGCCAAGGAATTGATTTTTTTTTTTTAAATCATGTTTTACTGACACACTACTCTTAACCATAAATAAAAAACAAACCAGAAAACAAGTGAACTGGGAACTTGTTAACCTTCCCACTGGCTGCTTATAAGCTCCGTTTGCTCATAAGTAAAGGCTAAGCTCAGGCAGGGTTGGACTCCCGACCTCCAGATCCAATAAGAGGCTGGTGGTCCCTTCTGTTGTAACCATCAGCAGGAGCAAGGATATTCCAAAGAGGAACACTTGGTCCTCTCTCTTTGGTATCAGACTAGTGAAAGAAAGGAACCTAAGAAATTAGAATTTCCCCCAGGGGCCTCAGGCTGAGTGGGGATAGGGTGAGGAGTGGAGCTCAAACAAGGCCACACCTTGACCAGGTTTCCTGGCTATCCACACTTATTGCTCTGTTTAAACCTAAACTTGGAAGTCACTGAACCTGTTTGTCCCACTTTTTAATGTGGCTGCACTGGATAAATCTCATTTCCCCCCACCCTTGTTTTTTACTATTATTTGTGTCTTTAATTGGTATATTGAGATGGGGTGGGGAAGTCTGGGTTTGTGAGAGCTTCCAGGGCTGAAGCCTTTGACCCTAAACATTCTAGTAGTCTTGTAAGGGTGGCAGCAGGAACGGGAGTCCTGCTGAGCAGAGAGCTTGGTAAGAAGGGAAGAGGTCATTGGAACATGACCCATTTCTGTCATTTGTATCTCACAGTGTCTGTGTTTACCTTTCCAGAGACATTCCAAATGGCAAAAGGCAGAGGACCAGTTAGAAGTTCTGATGTTTCCTACAGGGTTCCTGGAACCTCACTGGGCCTTGTGCTGGTTCCCTCCTCATGGTCTCCACGGTAGGAGGAAGACATTCACAGGAAGAGTATGGACTATATCACCTGCTGTCCTGAGCCTGGGCAGTTAGTTCCTCCTGTCCCAGAGGCCATTTGCCTGGGGAATAGGTAGGGTTCCGCTGTATGGAGAGGAAGCCACTCCACCTCCCAAAGCTTCTTGCCAGCTGCTCCTCTAGCTGCCCCTGTAGATGTTAGCCACCTCCAGAGAGAGGTCATTTCTAATGGGGGAAGGGTTTGTTAGTTTTGGTTTTTGCCACCTGAGCTATGTCATAGTCACAAGCACTTCATTCATTCGGCTCTCTTGACACTAGATAGGACCGGCTACTTCTGGCACCTGGCCTCAGGCAGAGTGAGGAAAATGGTGATATTCTCCCAGAACCTAGCTGGGCTAAGGCTGCAGGACTTTCAGAAATCAAAGAACTTTCATCACCTTGCTCTAAGTCTCACCACCAGCCTCCAGGGTAAGTTTAAGGTGCCCACCAAGAACCTGATACTTTGCAGGACATCAGCCAGCTCATGCAGTTATGATGGTCCCAAGTCCCTCTTCTGGTGGAATACCATAATTTTTCTGTCACCTTCCTACTAGTAGGGGTTTGAACCCCTCCTTAATTTTCTGGGCGCACATACTTCTTTCCAGTTCTTTTGTGTGAGATGGGAGATTCCCTCAGTGGGTATATACATTCATAGAACACAGTCATAGAAACATCCAGGAAGCTGCTCCTCTAGGACCACTGACACCCCACCCCTCCCCCGTTCCCTTCACCCCTGTTCCACTCACTTCCCTGGAGCACCTCTCATCCGTTCAGCATAAAACCCTCTGAGGTGGGCTGAGGTGCTACAACTTGAACTATTTTTTCAGACAGAGCAAACTGAGGTGTGACACAGGCTGTCAGTTAAAGGTCAGGATATACTAAATGGGGAGCCAGAATTGCCTAGGAGGTGCCAGTACTCAAAGAGGGCTCTGATCCTTCTGAAAGGGTCTGGGGCCAGAGCCCACAGTAGGAGAAACTCCCAGGTCTTTTCATAGCTGAGCCTGTAGCCCTCTAACTTCCATCTGTGTAGAGTGATGTGACCGATAGATAGCACATAGCAGGTGGCATGTCCCTCCCCTCCTTGCATCATGACCAGGGCCACCAGGAAGCCCTTCAAAGCTGCAGGGCGTCTAGTCCCCATGGAGATGGCAGCAGGCAGAGGGTCAAAAACCCTGGGAACAGAGCCCTGGCAGTCCCAGCCAGCACCTCGTTAGGAAGCCTGAAGGGGAACAGGGGTGCATGAGGAACAATGTTGTTTATTTTTTTCTATTTTTAAACCAGTCTGAGGTCTCTGGGGGCACAAATGAAGTTATCAGCAAAGACATGAGGGGAATAGAGCCTCCAGCCAGTGGTTTGAGAAGGCCCTGGGGACGAGCACTCTTGAAAAACTGAGGAGAGCTTATTTATCTTGTATTCTGGGGGCAGGGCAGGGCCTGCCCCCTCCTCAGCTCCCTGTCCCAGCAGTACTGCTGGGAATGTGGACTCCAGTGTTAGAGGCAGGAGTTTCAACCGTGTCTTATACACTGGGGATAAAGGGTCGGTTTGCTGTCAGTTCATAGACAGATCATACACAGGCAACATACACACAGAAGCATGCAGATACACATACAAGGCATGTGTACATGCCCCCATGTGCACCACACACATATATGCACACAGAGGCAATACACATATACAGACAACATATATACTTGCACACACAAAAACACAGGCAACATATACACATACACAGGCAACATACATACTGAAGCTTGCAGACATACATACAGAGGCATGTGTGCATGTACCCCTGCACACCCGAACACACACACACACACACACACAGGCAATACACACACACAGGCAACATATATACACATGCACACACCACACACAGGCAACATATACCCATGTGCACACACATACAGAGGCAACACGCGTATGCATGCATATGCGCACACATATATATCAGAGGCAACATGGACACACACACACACACACCTGTCTTAGCCTGGTCACAGACTGCCCCTGCCACCTCAGATACCTGGGATGACCCTTTCTCCACGTGGCCTCCTGTTCCTTCAGCCTTCTCACGTGGTATTTATCCCAACCTAACTCCAGAGCCTCTCACAGGGAGCAGCAAGCACAGCATGACAGGCCCTTACATGAACTGACAGAGGATGCATCACTCCCATCTTAAAGGCAAGGACACTGCGAAGTTCAATGCTTTGCCCAGAAGCTTTTTTTCTGTAACACCAAATGCCTCTTAGGGCTTCACAGCACGGAGGATCTGTTCCACCCTTGGGAACTGAGGAATCATGAATCATTAGAGAATCCCTTAAGGGCCTGGCTGGGGGAAACATCCAGGAAGCGCTAAGTGGCAAGGATGGTTAGACCCTAGGCATACATCCTAATTTGAATTCTGGTCTTTGTTGGATTCTAGCTGAGTGACTGTGGGCAGGCCACTTAGCAACTCCATGCCCCAATTCTCCGATCTCTGGAGATAGTAACAGCAGGTAACTTCCCAGGGTGGATGATATACTCCATTAAAATGCAACATGTGAAGAGACAGGGAAACAGTTGAACTCTGCAAATGAAAACATATGCCTCTCCATCCCTGCCCCAAGATGGGTGAAAGATAGATTGAGCAATTGCATCAGGTGGGTTGTGGGAAATTCAATCCATTGCCCACCTCGTGGGTCCACTCACTGGCTATAAAGTACAAACCCCCCCCCCAGAAGGAGTGAGGGGAAAGTGGCCCCTGGTATGTGTGGGTTCCCCATTTGCAGCTGAGGAAAATCAGCGGAGAAAAGCCAAACCCAGGACCCAGACCTTTCTTTCGCCTTCCCCAGTTTTCTAGCTACCTGGTAGGAGGTGGGAGTGGATCCACTTCAAAGGTAAGCTAACTGAAGCCTAGAGAAGACCAGTGATGAACCCAAGATGTATTGGGTGCCAACAGCAAGGCCAAGAATGGGTATCAGATCCTGTCCCTGTGCTGCTGCTCAACCCAGAACAGAGATGGCTTCCCACAGTACTGAGCTTTTTCTGAAACAAACCCCTTAATTCTTTGGCTGAATGTCTAAATAAGGATTTTTGCCAATTCCAAGCCCTGCTAACTGATGAAGTTGTCAGAAAAAAGATCTAATGATGCTTGAAAATGCAGAGTGAGCCAGCTGCCAAATTGCCCTCCCAGCTCTGACTCGACATCAGGGAGCCAGGACCCTCCCACTGGGGCTGGGCGGGGCCTAGGAGAGCAAGAGTTGGAGGTTGAGATGGACTTCAGTCCTGCTTCAGACTGATGAGCTGTTAACCCCTTTGATCATCCCTGATGCCAAGGAGGGTACCACTTTGTCTTCAAAGTTACCTTGTAGAATTAAATGAGGTGATGTATGAGTTACACCCTAATGGGCACAGTTCAAATTTCAGGACAGCTAGGGGCTGGGCTGGAGCAGCCAGCTGGCCTGAGCTCTGCCTAACAGACCGATGCAGTGCAGCCCTTGAGAGAGCAGAGAAACTGAGACTATGGATTCCATTTGGAGAGGCAATGGGTCTCTGATCGACTCCTAGTATTTATTTATCTCTGAGATCCAGCTGCTTGTCTTGGATGGGTGGAAAGCTCCAAGTGACCTCAAGCCCCTAGAGGTGGTGCTTCAGGGTGGGAGCCTGGGAGTCCAACAGGCTCTTTGTTCTCTCTCTCTCTCTCTCTCTCTCTTTTTTTCTCAGTGGAACATTTGTCCTCTTTCAGGAGTCTGGGTACTAGGGGTGGAGCCCAGTCTGGGACTTGGGAATCAAACAATTCCCAGGCCTGTCCCAGGAGCCAGAGAGACTGGGTACTAAGAGGAGGGCCCTGCCTCACACGGAGACCTATGTAGAAGCCCCAGCAACACAGAGACACAGAGTCAATCATCAGCCACCCAGGCCAATGATAACTTGTTCCATCCTGCCTCCTGCTCCCAACATATGTGTATGCAGTCCACTTTGGTGCCGTCTTCCCTAGACGATGGAGAAGAGCAAATGAACTGTTGTGTTAGTGTATTTGGGGAACCAGATGGCCTTGGGTCAGGCCTCAGAGTGTGAGACTCAAACAAGGCAGCCTGTGAAAGCAGCTCACACCCATGTGACCAGGGGATTGTTGTACCCATCCAATATATATATATATATATATATATATATATATATATATATATACAGAAAAAAATAGCTGAGGGTGAGGGGGGGCTCAGGACAGTGACCTAAATACTGTGGAGGGATTATCACTGGGCCCAGCTGTCCCCTCCTGCTGCCAAGTTCACTGGATGACAATAACATTCCCTGGGCTGTTCTGGGCGTTAGGGGAGTTTTGTCAGCTCTTCATCTAGGGACCCCCTGATAATGTGCTTCCTCAGGATGTGTAGGCTTCTGAAGATAAGAGCATGGACACACCTAGGTTGGGGGGGGGCTGCCATCCTGTGTGTTCCTTCTCCTCTGACAACTTTGGCTTCTTCATGTGTGAAGGCCTCTGACTTAGGGTGTGTATGTGCAGTGGCAGCCATGAGATGCTTATGAGCAAGTCCTCTGCTAATGTTCAAGGAGACCTGTGGCACCCTGGTACTGGCTCCCTCCTACCCACCGTTCCTCAGAGGACTGGAGGAACCCACAGATGAAGTAAGGCTGCCACTTATAGTAGCAGTTTGTTTGAGGCCAAGGGTCCTAGCCTATCTCGGGGTAGACATCCAACCAAGCAGGGTGCACGAGGGAAGTCTCTGTGCAGGCTTCCTGAGTACCCAGCCATTGCCTTGGCCTAGTCCCAGGACATATTAAGACATATTAAGAAGCTCCTCTGGATAGGAGAGTGTGTTGCCTTGAGACCTGCCTGGCCCCCAGAAAGCCTTCCCTTTGGCCCTAAGAAGTATGAAAAAAAATAAAACAAAAAACAAATGGAGAATATCTTAGGCGTGTCTGGCTAGATCTGTCTATGTAGGGCCACACCCACAGGGAGCTGGATATAACTAACAGGGCACCAAGTTTGGATGCTACGATCTAAAAACAGTTCTGCAAGGAGGTGGCTGGTGACCCCCTTGTTCTTTGTCCAGAGCGCCCCAACAAGAGGCTCTGTAAGGCCTCTTGTAAGTGCACAGCCAGCTGCTGGTGGTAATATCCTACTTGTAGAGAGTGAGGTAAAAAGGGTGCCCAAGAGCCCCTCTACACCAGGCATCCCCCACCCAAAAAAAAAAAAAAAAAGTATCTCTCATCAATGGTTCCTCCTGATAACAGAAGCAGAGAGGGCAGCAACATTCCCCAGGGGTCCTTGGCAGAGCCCCCTGGAGGTGAGCAAGGGGTCTTTGCCTGCTGGGTGGAAATGAGGGAGGCCATATAAGCACAGGGCTCTGTGATTACCAACCAAGTGGAACATTTGGCAGGTGCTTAGTGAGGAGTAGAAGACAAAAGTTGTTGTGACAGCTGCCCTGTGTGGGAGATGCTGGGGTGATGGTAAGGCTGGTGATTGTGGACACTTGCACCTAACTTCATGCCCTCTAGCACTCACTGCAGTGGAAATAAAGGGATGTCTTAGAGCTACAAACACACACAGAACACAACAGGCACACCTGTGGGGAAACGGTGAGCCAGTTGTGAGTGACCAGTAGAAAGAGACAAGAAATCAGGACCTGAGCCCACAATGGGCAAAGTGACACCTGCCCACTCTCTCTGGGTCTGCACACCCTGGCAGTGCTGGAAAAGGTGGCAGCCTTTGTAAACAGTTTGTGACAAGGGTCTCAGAATGTCTAGAAATCTGGAGCCTTCGGCACTGCATGCTGAAGGCCTGCCCTGTCTCCAGCCTTACCAAAGGTAGGAAGGCTCTTCTCTTGTGAGAGACAATTCGTGCCTTTCTGGGGGACACCAGACACCACTGTGGACTGAGATCTGAACAAATAAGTGAATGCTAAACCCAGACTCATCCAGCCTGTTTCTCAACTTGGCTCTGGGATGCTGGCTTACAGAACACGCCAGTGTTTCTAGGGAATCCTCAAAAAAAAAAAAAAAGGCCCCTTCAGCTCACTCTCCATTGGCGCTCCAGTTGACAGACACCACCCACGGGCTCAAGCTTTGAAACAGTTTTTTGGCAACCATTCTCACTTCATTATGAGCAAACGATTACCAGATATTCAAGGAAGGCCTCTGGCATGAAAGGCAAAGGCTCACAGCAGAAAATGGCAAAAAGCACCTAAAGGGAAGATCAGAGAAGATAACCACATTCAGAAAAGGGTGTTACTGAAGAAAGGGAGCCGCAAAGAACACAAATGAGCTCCTGGAAAGCAAATACTTAAGGGGAAGAGTGAAAAACTCATTGTGGTTGAAAGGTAAAAGTTGAAGAAGCAAGCCTAGAAAGGAGACAGGAGGGCTGGAGAGATGGCAGTCAGGGTCTACAGTACAAACAAGGGGGCTGTGTGAGTAAAGCCAGACTGGTGGTCCCTGCTGGTAATCCCAGCTCTAGGGAGGTGGAGACAGATTCCTGGAGCTTGCAGGGCAGGCTGCCTAGGCCTAGAGATGAGCCCCGTACCAATGAAAGGCTCCATCACAAACAAGGGGTGGGTGCAGAGGTGGCCCAGGGGGTAAGAGTCCTTTGCTCTGCAAGCATGTCAGCCTGAGTTTGATGCCCAGCCAGTGAATGAGATCCACATGTTTTCAGAAGGAAAGTGAGCATGAATGAAGAAACAAAAAAGCAGGAAACAGAAAGGCTTTGGATTTCTCATTAACAACAGTGAATGCTAAGCTGTAATCAAGTGATATGTCCTAAATCCTGAAGAAAGCTGGTTTCCAATCTATAATCCAATTCAGGTGTGAAGGGAAAATAAGACATTTTTCAGATGTGTAAGGGAGTCACAAAATACTTATTTCCCAGTATTCTTTATCAGAAAGCTACTAAAGGATGTGCCCCCCCCCAAATCAAGGGGAGCAAAAGTAGGAGATCCAAGTGAGATTTGAATCTGAAGGATGGGGAAGGAATAATATCTACAATGCTGACATGTTCTGTGTTCAAAGTGCATCTCTCTCCTAACAAAAGCAATTATAAGGCGCCAAGAAAAACTTTCTTAAGAAAATGAAACATACAGAAAATCTTCCCCTCTGAATGCTCTTGGAGGGTTAGACAATCGGTAGGGCCTTGATGAGTTAATGATATGTACAAAGAAAACTAAGCAAAACAATTATTACATCCAGAAAAAAATAACAAAAATGTGCAGAAAGGAAAACTCTCCACATTTATTTCACAGCTCAGCTCCGAATAAGGTTCATGGCCATTGTGACAAAAACACCTGCTAACCGTTCCGATACAGTGTCCCCGGCTCTGCTCACTGAAGGAGTTTAGTCCATCAAGCTTTGTGTTAAGGCATTGACAGGTAGAAAGTCAGTCCGAATGCAGTGCCCCGCAGTGAGGCTTTTGGGAACTGGTTAGGTCTGTTAAAATTATTTGGGTGGCCCTTGTGAGTGAATGCTAGTAGCTTTAAAAGGAGAGGGAGAGGGACCACACAGGCACAGAGACAGCCATGTGGCTTCTGCTGTGATGAGACAAAGCCAAGAGTAGGTCCCTCCTAGCAGCCTGAAGCTTCCAGAATTGAACTAAATAAACTTGTTGAATTCTCAGGGAAGTAGCCAGCTGCAAGTATTTTATTAAAAAAATAAAACAAAACAAAAACAACAAAAATACCTGACTACACAACACCAAATGTTCCTTAACTTAAAATTATCTGATCACTACACTGGGAAGTCATGGGAGTGGGGATGATGCAAGGGAAGTCATGGGAAGGGGCCGAGAGCTAAACACCTCCAGGAGGGTCAAAGGCTGAGATTTCAGGAGAGCAATCAGGAGTGTGGGGGCAGGGAGAGGCTGCAGATGACTAGCAGGGTATAATTCTTTCCCCCACCCTTTTCCTGAAGGCCACTTTACTTTCTCTCTGGTTTTAGCCATCATCCCAGGTGGACACAAAGACACTGGGCCAGGAAGCCAGAAACCCGAGAGTCAGGCCATGCCACACTCAGGGTGTTTACAGAAAGCAAGATCATTATTTACAGGAAAAGAAACATTGAGCTAATTGACTTTTAAAGACATCAAATACAGCAGACAAACAGAGCATAAAACCCCACGTGGAAAAGAGGCAGTGTCCCAACCAGTAAGCGTCTTTGTCCACAGGCTTTTCCGGTTATCTCTGCTACCCGGAACCGTCTCATGCCTTGCTCTCTAAGTCACCAGCCTGCTTTTTCCATGATGCAACCCATGCTAAGAAAACAAAACTTCACTCTCTTCAGAACATCCAAGTCCCCTAACCAAGTTATGCCAATCCCTAAAGTTCCCTGCCTGCCCCCAAGCCTGTGTGAGTCATTAGGCTCCCCTCCTTGGGCTGTAAAGTTCCTTTGCTTGCCCAAGATTGTAGGGGAAAGTAGTGGAGGTTTAAGTCCAGCCTAAGGCCAGTGGTTGACAACCGATCACATACGAAAAAGTGAGGGAATGACAATAACAAAACCCAAGGTTCATGCTTCTGGGATGTGTGTGTGTGTGTGTGTGTGTGTGTGTGTGTGTGTGTGTGTGTGTAATAATTCATCTATTTTTGGTGTGTTGTTGTTTTGTTTGACACAGTGTCTCATGTAGCCCAGGCTGGCCTTGAACTCCTGACTCCCCCTGCTTCCAGCTCCCAAGTGCTGAGATTACAGCATACATTATCATGTCTGGCTAAAATTAACATATTTTAAAAGTGAATTGATGGTGATTACGGGTGACATTTTTTTTTTTTTAATGTCCTTACTTGGAAAAATTGGAGGTTGGTATCTGTAGTCCTTGCTGAAAATAAACTTCAGTTTTGGAATAAAACATCTGGAATACACTGTGGAGAATGATCTCGAAGAGGACAAGACCCACCCCAGAGCCAGAACTACAGACTCCAAGGAGGAATCTAGTCCAGGCTCCCTTTGGTATCAAGTATATGCCAGAATCCCCCTGCCAAGGGCCTCCTGGCAATCCCTGCTTGGCTCCTTTTAGTGGTGGGGAGCTCATTCCCTGTGTAGTCTTGACCATTAGAAAGCATCTCTCCTTGTACTGATGAAAATATACACAGTCCTTGAGTAATTCTACTCCTGTCCACACTTTCTCATTCTTTGACCTTCTCTGTAGTTGTATTTCAAACCCATCTGAGTGTCGGTTCCCCACCCGCCTCTGCACCTGAAGTCCATGACTGCCAATTAGGAGGAATGGTGTACCAACTGCTGAATGACTACAAAAATCCTCGCTCAGGAAATGAGAAGTGGGGGGGGGGGGGGGGGTTAGTGTAAGAGCTGCGGGCTGCTGGGAGCCAGGAGCCTCCATGCCAACTCACCACTCCTTCCAATTTACACAGGAATCCTAGGACTCACCCAAGAGCAGAGTGTGGGTATGCACATTCATACACCTACTTGTCTGTCTGTCCTGGGAATATGCAGTGTGTGGTTCAGCCTTGGAAAGTAGAGAAAGCCAGATCTAAATGGTCATGTTACTCCTGCAGGTGTGTCTAGCCTTCACATTGTGAAATGACATAGTCATCTACAAACTTCATACTTAAGAACTGTATGTATTCTAAAACACCAAAACCAAAATTGAAACACACCAACCAACAAACAAAACACAAACCTACTGTTTCAGGAAAGGTTAGGATTTTGTGAGGGACTTCATTCAAAGATATTGGTTACACGTGGCTCAGAAGGCTGTAGGGGCTATGCCTAAGGGGCTTCCCTGCTTGGAGACAGATGGACAGATAAGGAATTAATGGAAGAGCTGGAATCAGTGTTCTCTTCAAACACCTGGAAATGGACAAAGGCAGGCTAGGGGATAATCTTCAGGCTCCATGCTTCTCTCCTCCTAGCTTCACACAGGAGATCCTGAGGAAGCTCTCAGTCCCTCTACAAGAGCCTACTTTCCTGACATGGCATTAGCAAAGATAGGAAGGGTAGAAGAAGGCTGGGCAGATGGCCTGAAGGAACCCTATGGCTTCAGGTCCTTGGGGTCCTGTGTGGGATCCCTCACCTTCTTACTCAGAAATTTGGGGTAAGTAGAAGGGCAGTAGAAGGGATGAGATGGTACAGGGTCTCTGGGGTCAGTGAGGGGTGGAATAAATGGTGAGTCCCAAATGGTGGATCACATGATGATTCTCATAAGGGACTGACAAGCTTGGGGATGGGGGGCCTATGACTGGGCCAGTGAGAGGTTCCAGCCGGCCACTACCTTCCAACAGGGACGGCTCAGGCTGGGTGTCCTCAATTAAGAGAGAGCAATAGTCAGTACACCTGTCTGGCTAGGTCTGATGGGGGAGGAGGAATGTGTGAGAAGTATTTGAAGGCCATGTCCTGATGGGCTGTCTGCCTGGAAATCCCAGAGCCCCTTTAACACGCAATATGGAAGACCCCCTCTGCCCATGCCACACCTTCAGTCCCTCCCCATCCTGGACTCACCCTCAGAGCAGGAAGAGAGCTGACTTGGTCCATAGTCAGTGTGGCCTCCTTATAGTGCTTGCCTGAAGGGCAGAGCTTCAGGAAGGTGTCGTGGATGCTGAGGAGAAAGAAGAGACTCATAATGGCCACATGGGAATGAAGAGGAACATGGAGTCCTCTGCCAGTTTGTGTAGGGATGTCTCAGTAAGGAAAGGGGACTAAGTGTGGACTGACACAGGACAGGAAACACCCCCAATCTCCCCATTTCCCTGGGAGGAGGTGTATAAAAATGATCTGGGGACGAGGAAGGCAGAGTGGCTGTGTTGTGCTGTGTCACGCAGACCACATTCCACAGTGTTCATTCTTGACTGTCAGAGTGGGCAGGCGTAGTAACATGGTTTTCTCTTCGGGAGGGCCCACCACCCAGCTCCCAAATGAACCACACAGGGAGGCTAATTCTTAGTTAGGAATGTCCCACCTTAGCTTGGCTTGTTTCTAGCCAGCTTTTCTTAACATAAATTATCTGTGTACCTTTTCCCTCTGGGCTTTTCCTGTTCTCTTCTGTAAATCTTATTCTTACTCCATGGCTGGCTGGATTCTGGGTGGCTGACCCCTGACACCCTCCTCTCCTTCTTTCCTTCCTTCTCTCGCCCCCATCTATTTATCCTCTCTGCCTACCAGCCCCACCTATCCTTGCTCCTACCTCACTATTGGCTGTTCAGTTAGTCCATCAGGTGTTTAGACAGGCAAAGAATCACAGCTTCACTGAGTTCAACAAATGCAGCATAAACAAAAGTCACACAGCTTAAAACACTATTCTATCACACAGGAACTCCTGTCATAGCTCCTTCCAGTCCCTCAGGTACAGATGGAGGCATCCAGGTCCCCTCATCCTTAGCATGTAGAAAAGGAGTCACTTGGTGAACACAGGAGCCAGGTTCAAAAACCCATGTACTGGCAGCTGGTAAACCTGACAGCCAAGCCGGACAGCTGGCAACAAGCATTCCTTACAGACTGAAAACCTGAACAGTTTACCTCTCACCTTCATCATGGCCTCTCCATCTGTAGGCAGCCAGAGAAGTTTGTAAAAGACAGGGAGTGTGTGGTGGTATGGCCACTAAGCAAACAGTAGAAGGAGCCCTGCGTGTGCATGTGCACATGCGTGCGTGTGTGTGTGTGTGTGTGTGCGCGCGCACGTGCACACACACACACACACACACATACACACACGAGCACGTGCCACTTTGTGCATGTGGAGACCAGAAAACAACTTTTGGAAGCCTGTTTTCCTTCTCCCATGTGTATGCAAGTTAGCAAACTCGGGTTCCCAGGCATGGTAGTAAGTACTTGGCTAGCTAAGTCATCTCACCCGCCCTCCAGCCTCTTTTATGATCCCCCTTATGCTTCAAAATTATCCTTTTCTATTCTGCCTTTCTCTTACATCAAACCTCTAATCTCCACTGAGTGCCAGGAGCTAGCAATCTAATTCAGTCTGGAGTGAGTAACTCACAGTCCCTCCATTGACATCCCCAGATAAATGCAGATGAGTTTTAGTCCATGGGGATTTAGGGACACATGACTAAGTGAAGAATTCAGGGGTGATTCTCTGACCAGAGAATCAGGGGTAGAGAAGGAGGCCATAGCAGTGCCTGACAACAGAGTGCAGGCCATCCTCTGCTCCCTTTTTAGCCACTTGTCTTGTCACAGTCACTGACTAGGAAAGCATCCTGTAAATCTCAGCCATGGACAAGTGGAGGAAAAATAAGCCAAGATTCTGTTTGTCCACAATGCTGCCTAGTTTTGCATGCTGAGAGGCTGGTCTCCACCTATTGAATGGCTTCCTGGCCTTCAACTTTCCAGATGGGCTTGGGCCAAGGGAAAGCCTGAGCAGGAAGTTAGAGGCAATGAGAGAACAGTTAGGGTTCATCTCTCGTCCTCACAAGCTCAGCACAGCTCTTAGGTGAGTTTGCTTTTCTAGGAGGCCAACTGCAGCAGCTCTGACCTGTGCAGGTGTGGTTGGTGTTTAGACACCTCCCCCAGCCTCAGCAATGTTTCTCCATCCTCCAGGACTGCTGCTGAGGATGCTGCCTTCATCCTCCTGCGATGCTGACTGAGGCAGACAAAACCATGTGAATCCTCTTCCTTCCCGACTAAACGTGGGACCAGAGACCAGAGACATGGGTTCTATTCCTGCCTGTCCAATGGGAGACAGGTCCTTTCCAGGCAGGCTCTGTACTGACTTGGTAGAGCCTGGCAAATGGGAGGTGGACCAGGGCTTTTTGACTGGTTCATGTGCCCTACAGGAGACACATGGAGAGAGCCACGACCCTGCCAATCTAGTAAGGGACTCTGAACTGTCCCCAGAGGCTCTGTGTTAAATATAAAAGGGAGCTAAAAGAGCAGGAGGTGTGGAGGTTAGGACAGAATTCTAAAAGGTGTTGGGATGGGAGAAGGGTCATCTCAGATCATCAGGAAGGAAAGCAGTTCCTATTGGAGGTTTCCTGATGAGCATGAAGAGGTGAGTGCAACAGCCACAGGCAAAAGGGACATTTTGTTACTGCCACTGTTAGAATTGCTGCAAATCAACCCTTCCTTCCTTCCTCCCTCACATCCTTCCTTCCTTCTTTCCTTCCTTCCTTTCTTCCTTTCTTTTTTCAAACAGGTCTCACTATGTAACCCTGGTTAGCCTGAAACTCACTTTGTAGATCAAGGGGCTTTGAACTCATAGAGATCTGCCCACCTCTGCCTGCAAAGTGTTGGAATTAAGGGTGTGTACCAATCATCATGTCCAGACAAAAGATAGGCTAACTTTTACTAGGTGTGTGTGTGTGCGCGTGCGTGTGTGTGTGTGTGTGTGTGTGTGTGTGTGTGTGTGCGTGCGTGTGCACGCACTTGCTAAGGATACATGCACTTGTGCCTTCTGTATCCAGATGTGGATGTCCACTGTCTTATTCTACCACTGTTCATCTTATTTGGGCGGGGGCGGGGGGAGGGGAGACAGGATCTCTTTCTGAACCCAGATCTTACCAATTCAGTTGAACTATTGGCTAGGGAGCTGTAGGAATTCGGTCTCTGTCTTGCCTCCTCCGAGTCAAAAGCAAGGCTCAGTTTCCACATGTGTTCTAGGGATAGAACTCCAGGTCCCATGCTGTTACGGTAAGCACGCTACCAACTGAGCCATCTCCCCAGCTCCTTGCTAGAGTTAAGTCACTTGGCAACACGTGCTGGTGGTGTGCACCTAGAGTAACTGCTTTTCTCTCCATACCATAGGCAGCAAAGCAGGGGCTACTCCTCTACAGAAGAGAAATCAGAGGTAGATGACTTGCCCAAAGTCTCATGGATATGGATGTTAAAGTGTGAGTTGCAGACATAAGAGGTCTGCCCAGAAGTTCAGAGAAGGGAGGCTAGGAAGGTCCTACAGTTGTCACTACCCGTCTTCTGAACACACACTCAGTTTTGGGCGTATCCAGACAGGCCACCTCCTACATCTTCCCAATAGTGCCTGTGGGGGAATTGTAAGTGACCATTTTTGTGGATGGGTTAACTGAGGCTTAGGGAGTTTACCTTGTATGCCTAAGGCCCGACAACTGGGAATAAACAAGCAAGAGTGGATGACTGAACCCTAAAATGGATTCTTTGTGTTGTGCTAGCTCCCCTTGGAAGGGTTCACAGGTGAGAGATGCTGTGCACCCATTTCCAACTTTGGGTAAGGTTGCTGAACGGAGCCCTGCCCAGACTCCATGCCTTCCCAGACGGCCACAGGGACCAGCTGTCCACAGATGAATCACGGCTGCATCGCGGCTGCCACAGAATGTTCTCCTCCTCCAAATATGGATCAGCCAGCTCGAAATGGAGCTCTGAATTAATCACTAATGGACTCAAAAGTCAAAGCCATTTGAGAAACTCACACGTTCAGCCTGCCAACAGCCAGGCAGCCTGGGTGGGGCTCATTTCCACACTTGGCTCCCAGACCAGAGAAAGGCTCAGAGTCTACTTTGCTGATAACTACCTCTCCATGTGACCGTGGACCCCCCCTCCCTTTTTCTCCTTCCCCTCCCCTCCCTTTCCCACAGCCTCAGTTTCTCATGAGAAGTGAGTGTCATGGTGACTCCCCTGCCTGGATCCCTCCAGTCAGGCATCTTTGGCTCTGAAAGTCCATACCCCTCTCTGCCAATCCACCATTGCTGCCTCTGAGAACTTTAGTTTAGTGGGTCTCAAATGGGGCTCTCTTAAACCCTGTAGGGAATCTGTACCCCAGTAGGCCTCGGGGTTCTTATTCAAGCCCAGGACAATGAACAGGTTCTACAAGCTTCCAGGGCCTCTCTCACAACCAAGATCAGAGATTTAATGTAAGCCTTTGGTTCCTGCCTGGTCCCTGGGGCCCAAACTCTCAGATTTTTACTACCAAGCTCTGTGACCCTGGGAGAGTTGGTGTCTTTCTCTGGGCCAGTTTACTCCTTAGCAGAAGGGAAATAATAGCATGGTAGCAACAGCTGCTTACATGATGACACACTATCTCCTTGGCCTATGACAGCTTTGTAAAACTAGCTGCTGAGTCCCCCTGGCATTGTTTTGTGGTATAGACATTGAAGTCCAGTCACATAGCTAGAAAGCAGCTCAAACCTAGGCTCTTGGCTTCCAGGAGAAAACTTGTAATATTCCATGTGCTAGAGCTTCAGTTGCTCCAGGGAGCTCCAGGGGGTAGGGTGGGGGTAGAATAGGAAAAACAGGGGGTAGAGACTAGAAAGTCTGTGGTGTCTTCAGGAGGCTAAGAAAAAAGTGGATTCCTAAGAGGCTTGGTAGAGCATTTGCCTGTCATGTGTGATACCCTATGGTCAGTCCCCACATGGAAGGAAGGAAGGAACGAACGAACGAACAAATGAACGAACGAATGAACGAACGAACGAAGGACCAAATGAATGAATGAACAATGGGTGGACCAGCCTGAGCAGGGTCCAGGAACAATGCTTCAACAGATTCAAACTTAACCCTGAGATTCCAGAGTGTTATGGTGATGGGAGATGTCATTCTGTATATGTTTCTTATACTGGTTAATGAATAAAGCACTGTTGGCCAATAGGAAAGGAAGATAGGAGGGACTAGGAGACAAGGAGGAAATAGGAAGTAGTGAGGAGGAGTCAAGATGGAGAGTCGGGAGAAAGCAGTATGCCAGCCGGCTCCCCAGTAAGAGAAATACATAGATCAGCAGAAATGGGTTAATAATTAAGGCAGAGCTAGCCGATAAGAAACAAGTAACCGGGCCAATAGAATTATATTTAATACGGAGTCTCGGTGTATTATTTGGGGCTGGCGCGGTGGCGGGACAAGACCAGCAGCGGCAGGCAGAAAAACCGTACTCCATTACATCATGGATTTATCCAAAGGGCTCTAGTCACAATATTTGTGGGTCGTTGACTTGGCCTTTATGTGCTTACTCATATGAATAAGGAGAGACATCTTCCACAAACTCACTGCCTCCCCACCTGCTGTTGATTTCTTCATGGTCTTCATCAATGGACCAAAACTCAACGGACCATCACTGAGGCCACTTAAGAAAAAACTGTTCAAATGTGACTTGGTCTGGTCCAACTTGACCTTAGCAGCTCATGATAACCCTTTCTCTACCACACATTGTGAGCCAAGAACTTTCTGAGCACACACCATGCATCAATATTTAAGCTGTTTCTTTTGCTTACCCATGATGCACCACTAACTCAGGCATGTTCAAGTCCCAGCATGCCTCTGAGGAACTGGCCTGTAGGTACTCTGTGTATACCCTTCTGGGTATTGTCCTACATGTCTGTGTGTAAACATCCTTCATTTCAGAAACTGGTAGCATCTTGCATCTCTCAGTCTAGCTTGCCAAAGCAATATGCTGCAATAAGCTAAAAACATAAGCACTTATAAAGCCTACAGTCAGGATGACATATATTCCTCACCCCCACACTTATCTACCCTGTTCTCCAGAGGCATTTTACAAACAGCTTATTGTTTCTCTTGTTTTTTTCCTAATATTTATACAACACTTCTAAGTACTGTACTAATGCTACCACTTGTCTTTCATTATAGACATTATCTTGTGACATGCCCCTATTAAGAAGAGGATTTATTTCTCTATATAAGTCTCCTTTCCTGATGTCCCAATTTAAAACAATTTGCCTGAATCGATATTCTGTATTTACCATATTACTATTATATTTTATTTATTATTCAAGCATTGCTCCCAGCTGATTTCCCTTGTGTAACATGATTACATTTTCTTTCTTGCAATGCCTTTTGTTTTTCCCAGAGTTAACCATTGCTTTGTTTTCTTTTTCTTAGATTGTAGCATACCGATCATTAGCTCATCCACCAAACTTTATACAGCGCCACGAAGAACTGATTCTTTTCCATGCCTGTTTCCATTGTCCTGCTTGAGCTTTTCCCTTCTCGCCATCCTTGTAATTAATTTTCCATCCTCTATGGTAAAATCCTTTTTTCCATGGGTCCAGTCCTGTTGTCTTTCTTCTAGTTTGATTACTAATTTTAGCAAAGCAAATCCTCAAAAAGTTGCCTCAAATATTTTTAATTGCATGTAAAAATATTGTTATTCTGCTTACATTTATGATTGATGGTTTATCCAGGAACTTTATTCTAGATTGGAAACTTTTTTTCCTAAGAATTTTGAAGGACTTGTGTCTTCCAGTGTAAGCCCAGAGCTGTTCTGATACCTTATACCCACTGAGCACGCCTCTTTATTTTCCTTCCCCTTCCTCCCCACTATCTTGGTGTCCTAAAATGTCATGATGGCAGGATGATACATGTAGGCTCTTTTGTTCACTTTTGACATGTATTGGTCCTTCAAGGCAGACTTACAGCAAGGCTTTGCAGGTTGAGTGGAAGATCACCCTGCTCTTGGTGGCTGCAGCAGCCAGCCTGGCTATCACTCTTATCCAGATGGTAAGCTCCTCCTCCACTGGATGGATGGAGGCAAGACTACCAAGTGGATCACAGGGCAAGAGGTAGACTCACCTGATACCCTCAATCCCCCTTTCTGCTCTCACCTGACTCTGCCCCAGGAAATTCCAAGCTCCCTCAGTCTTTCTGGGTTTCAATTCTACCACTTCAGACCCTGCAGATCAGGTTATTTCAGGTTCCTGCTCGGCTGAGTCTGACTTAGGGGCTATCTATGTGGTACTTCTCATATTTCTGTTGGCCTTCCTTCCTCATCTATGGCTTTCTTTTTGTGCTTATAGAATTATTTCTTCTTTTAAAAACATGCCTTCACTCTCCTTTTGGTAGAAGGAACAGACTTGGGTGATACTCCATTTTCCATAAGTTTCATGTCCTTTGCTTTCCTAATTTAATCTTATAATCTTGAACATTATCCTTCTAAGGTTCTCTCTGGAAGTTCCAGCCACTCAAGACAGCATCCCGCTGATGGGTGAATCAGCATCGCTGTTTCCTGGACCATTGTGATGCAAGTAGAATGACCAAGTTAAAGCATCTTTTTCATTTTGAACCACAGCAGTTGAGCATCTTGATCATTTGAGGCCCTTGTCCATGTCTTCAACTGCTCCCAGGCTATGGTATCCTTGAGCTGGGTTATCAGTTATACTGAAGGTACAGGACTCCCTCCAACTTGAGTTCCTGCCCCCCCAACACACACACACACTCTTGTCCACCTTACTTGAAGGTGTGTAGTGTGGAGGCAGATGTAGAGTAGGAGTTGAGCACCACATCCCCCACTATGTCTTTACTAGGCAGGGTTCCCTCTGCCCAACAGTTACCCATTCCTCTTCTCCATGGCCCCAAAGGTAGAAGTCTCCTTGCAAAAGCTATCCTGTGAGACATGGGCACCTTGTGCTCTGGAATGGAGCCATCAGTCATGGTGAGCCAGGAAGAGCTTCAAGAGAAGTTTTTTGGGACAGGTCTGAGCAGATGCAGAACTTTCCCTAGCAACATTTGAACAGTTAAAGTTGCACCTTTTCCAGGGGAAGTGCTATCAAACTGGGGGCGGGGGTGTCACACAGACTGTGTCCCAAGCTTGGTCCAGCCACCTGTCCTTCATAAGTCAATTAAAAGAGCCACATTAATAGTGGAAAGCAGAAAAAGATTTATTCAACATGGCCACATTGGGAAGAGGAACAAAGGGACCCAGCAATTTTCCAAGTCATCCTTAGCAAGGTTAAAGTTCAGATAGAGAGGCAAGGATACACACACACACACACATCTAAGCAGTATGGGTCAAGATGTGGTCCCAGCCACCACTGACCCATCATTATCTGAGCTTTCAGTCTCATTCTGTAAAGTTTGACAAGTGCATAGAACTGCATGAAACCTCTTTCCAGGGTGGGAGGAGTGGGGGGGGTAATTTCCCCTATGGCTGTCACCTTTTCCTTCTCCCAGAATGAGATTCCTAGGGGAAATCCTCATCTCCTGGGATCCATTGTTTGAATAGTCTGATAGATTGAGAGATACACTGCCTCATTAAAATATTTTCATTTCTGCCAGGGTTGTTACATAAGGAGACCATATTAATGACTTTTCTTGTTGCTCTGACAGAATACCTAACAGAAATAACTTATGATAGTTTATTCGGTTCATTGTTGGAAGGAATACAGCCCTTCATGGTGGAGAAAAGTATGGTGGCTGGGGTAGGCAGCTGGGATTCTGGGTCTGTAGTCCCAGGGACTTATGGGCTGGTCTATTCAATCCTGGTGGGTTAAGATGCAACAAGCCTTGGAAGCAAAAGTTTCCATAACCCTCAGGATCTGTTTCTACAGCCCTACATTTGTCAGTGAGGCCCCACATCCTGAAGGCTATAACCTCCCGAAATAGCATCACCAGCAGGAGATCGAGTGTTCAAACACAAGGGCCTGCTGGCACATTTACATTCAAACCGTAATAGCTACCTTTGATGGGGATAGAAGTAGGATGGGAAGAGAATGTGAACAGGTGCCACCTGAAGACCTGGGTGGTCAGTTCAGATGGGAAAGGACCCTAAGGATGGCTGGCTTTTAAGGACCTCATGCTCAGGAGGCTAACACAGAGCAAAGGAAAATAGGGAGGGGCAATGTCCAAGAAGGAAAACATGGGTGCCTTCCATATTCTGTCTCCCCAAGTCCTCACCACCACCATCACAACCACCCCACAGGCTAAGTTTCCATACTGGGATCTGGTATTGAATTACAGTTCATCAAAGCAAGGGAAAGGTCCAGAGCCATTGAAGAAGGATGGGTGGCTCTCTGTGCTTTGTGTAAAACTGGCAAAGAAGATGACTTTAAAAAAAAAAAAAAAGGCAAAGGTACAGAACAAGAGGGAAAGGATGCAGGCAGGCATGGGAAGGGAAGCAGTGATGTGAATGGGCGAGAGATTCATGAAGGTCCATGCGTGGACAAGTCTCTTGGGAGCCTGTATGATAAAGCCACTGTGCAGATGAGTCAAGAGGAAGGGCCCACAGGAGAGAACACAGATATCTGTTCTCCTTTACAACTAGGCTCCTATTTGAATTTTCTAGCTATATTTAAATATTTTGTTTCATCTTGTTTTTTGTTTTTGTTTGTTTGTTTGTTATGCAATGCATCTCTTCTTAGAAAATATCAATAGGGATGAGGTGAGTATAAGATACAGCTTGTTTGGAGTTTTGCCTTTTATTTCCTCCATGTAAAAAAGTGAGTTCAGAGTGTGGTGCAGTCTTAAGTCCTTGGCTTGCATGGATCAAACCCTAGCTTTGATTCCCACTATAGACATTTTTTAAAAAAGTAAATAGTATCTTTAAAAGGAAAAGTAACACAGCCTCAAGATTGTCCCTGGTCTCCGTAGATCCTTGTCACTTAGTATTCCTATTGTGCCTGGAGAGTCTAATGTTTGTGGCCTTCAGGCGGGGTGTGGAGCTTAGGGGGAGGGTCAGGCCAGTGAGGTCAAGGGGTGTGTGTGTGTGTGTGTGTGTGTGTGTGTGTGTGTGTGTGTGTGTGCTTCCAGGACAGTGTCTAATCGGTCTTTGTTCCCATCTTCACTGATTTCTCTTGAGAGTGTCCTAGAAAGCTCATTTGTACACCACACAGGTTTGCATACCACACAGGTTTGTTGAGCACCTGGCTCTAACCAAACACATCTATCCTAGTCATCCCTCCCATGCCCTATGAAGCCATTTGTCACATCTCCATTCTGGATGATGAGTCTTTGGCCAAGAGCTTTCCCACAGGGCAGGGTCCCTCTTGGGAACACATTCTCTGCTTCCATTGTCTCTGGTACAGAGCAGGTCCTGGAAGGATATGGGGAGGTGGCGGGGGGGGGGAGCCAGGTAGCAGACTGAGTGTCCATAATACTTCCAAGCTCACCAAACCAGTAACTAGCCCAAATAAGCTCACCCTTCACTTTCTAAGACTTTCTTCATTTTCCTCATTGTCCCAAGGAATCCCAGCAGCTATGAAGAACCTCAGCCTTGGTGGTAGTAACAGCACAGCAGCCTAGGTCTGGTGTGTTCTTCTACTCCAGGGGAATCTCACAACTTCCTGTCCATCCCAGATGCTGCTTCAGGGCTGTGTGCTTCTGACCATGGGGCCAGAGTGGAGCCATAGCAGGAAAGAACACAGATCAAGGGAGAGGAAAGAGGATGCCGGCCTCTACTCACCACAAAATCTCATTCCTTGTTAGGAAGGTCAGAGCCTGCAACAAATCAGAGAGTATGGAAGAGCATGGGGCCGCAGGACAGGGAAGGCATTCTCTCATTGTACTGTTGAAGAAATGAAGGCTCTGCATGCCACAGGTCTGTGGTAGCAACCAAGGACAAAGTGGTAATATACCCTCCGTGTCATGTCACTGAAAGCAGGTAAAGTAGCCCAGACTGGGAGAGTCAATCAGAACCAAACAACACCCTGGAGTCTAGGACAGGGGGTGGGGGTGAGGAGGTTGAGAGAGCTGGTCTGAATCAAAACAGATACAAGTTCAGCAGAGACAAGAGACATCTCTGTGGCCTGCTACTCTCTCCTGAGCTTCAGGCAGTTCTTCTCCTTTGTCCCACCTGCCCTGGGAAGCCCCTAGTTCTGTCCCAAATCTGTGACCTTACTACCCACCTGGTACTCTTCCAGGTCCTCCCACTGCATCTGGTACCTCAAACACTGCCCCATGACAAACCACTCTCCTCCTGCCAGCAGTGGAACTTCTGTCCCAAGGGCTCAGCAGCTGGTGCAAGTCCGTTGATTGAGTTGCTATGGTGACCAGCATTCCACCTTCTGCCCCTGAGTTGGCAAACAGGTTCTTTTGGTGCCCTGGCTAAGAAACGTCACCTCCAAAACAACAAACGGAAAGGCAGGCCAAAAATCAGTCTTAAGACTGTTGACTCAGGGAGTCACGATGCTTGGGATGGAATCCCAGACCTGCCTCATGCTAACTGTGTGACCTGGGGCAGGCGCAACCTCTGTGATGAGTTGTGCCCTTACCTCTTCTAGGGGATAATCATAGGACCATTGTGGAGGGGTCACTGAATTAATGCAGGTGGTGATTGTTGACAGGTACAAAGGGCTAACTAAGTTTTAGAACTGAAGCCTGAGTACTGTGCAGGGTGTGGGATACTGACATGGAGAAACATAGACCCTGACTTGGGATACAGGAGGGCATTGGACACCATCGGACTGAGTGCCCATAGGAACAAAAAGTGCATTCAAATTTGGATGACATGAATGAACCCTACACAAAGATGAGTTCAAAGGCTTCTATCAAGATGGAGCAGAAGTCAGGGCTCCTATCACAGAGCTTCTCTGGTTCTGGCCAAGGGCAAATGGACCAAGCACTCCAGCACCACTCTCTGACTTTTCTGGGGGGACATAAAATTGGGTAGAATGGGCAGACTGTGGATCAGGAAAAATCCCCCAAACCAGGAAAGATAAGCAGCACTGCCATTGGTGTTAAAGTTCTGGGCTCCCCCCAAATCCTCTCCCTGCTTTCCTCCAGGGTATTCTGCATACCCACCCTCATAGTACATACAAGAGTCCTTCAGCCTACAACATATCCAGCCACAGACTGTCCTGGGAGGAGCCTGGGTCTCTGATGTGGTGAGTTCTCTAGAAACTCTCTGCATACTGTTACCTATCTTTCCTCCATAGAAGCGGAGGCTGACAGAAAGAAGGCTGAGCTTCGTGTCCCTTCACTTACTGAACAGTCACCAGCACTAGGCATGCCACTGGGCCCTGGAGAGGAACAACTCTTAGAATAAACTTCTAAGAAATATGTGCTCACCATGCACACACCTGGCCCCATATATGCACACCATATACACACACATCCCTGGAGTTGGAAGTCAATGTCACTAGAGGTAGCATTACAGAGGCATGGATATACAGCAAGAAGACAGACACATCCTACCCCTTGATATTATAATATCTATGAAGTTCAGGCTTGAAAATTAGGCAATTAAGTTATAAGAGAGGGAGAGAGAGAGACAGAGAGAGGAAGAGAGAGAGAGAAGGAGAGTTTATAACTTTGTGGGCGTTGGGATGCATGTAGCTTCTGAGCTGTAGGACAGACTTGCCTGATTGTAGACAGTGACACTTAATAGCTATTACATGTGGTGATCAAGAACCTGGACTTAGGGGTGCATGACTTTAATTCCAGCACTTGGGAGGCAGAGGCAGGTGGATCTCTGTGAGTTTGAAGAGCCTGTTCTACAGAGTGAGTTACAGGACAGGCTCCAAAGCTACACAGAGAAACCCTGTCTCAAAAAACCAAAAGAAAGAACCTAGACTTTGAAATGTTAAAGGCCAACTTTTGTCACTTTAAGCAAATCATAAAACTTCTGTCAGCCTCAGTTCCCATTTCTAAAATGAGGCTTATAAAAGTCCCTAATTCTAAAATTGCAAGGATAAAAAAGAACGACAAAGTCATAGCTTCTTTTGTTGTTTTTTAATCAAAATGCCTGGTACAAATTGAGTACTTGAGAAAGGACAGACAACATTGCTTTAAAAGTTGAGCCTGGGAGGAAGTGTAGGCATCCAGCAAGCAGGCAGTCTCTAAGACCCATTCAAACTTGACTGCTTCTAACTCTCATGTGCATCTGCCAAAAGCTGGCTTGGTTCATGCTCAGAGCTTCTTGCTCCCTTACTCTGGGGACTGCAGAGTTGCCGAGGTTAAGGGATGCTCTGGGGGTAGGTAGCCAAGCTACAGGTCTGGGACATATAGGGAAGCCTGGGGATCTTTGAGATGCCATCTAGGCAGGCTGTATCTTTCTCCATCCAGCCTCTTTTCAGATGCCTTGATTATACAAGGTGCAGCAGCTTGGCACCAGCCTGTTGTGTCTATACTCTGCTGACCCTTGCTAAATAAAAGAGAAAAAGCAAAGGAGAGAACTGCCTAGCAACTCAGCTCTTAGCTCTTCATGCAGCCCCTGTAGAGCTAGCTAGGCCAGGAGATTGGTGAGGAACACAGATGATACTTTGCCCAGACACACTCCAGGAATGTGAACCCACAGCCCTCAGGAAGCTACAGTGCAATAAGAGACAGATAACAAGGACCAGGCCGGAGGCCAACACTGGAGCTATTGGACATCCTAGAGCCTCCAAAGGACAGCCATTGGAACAGAAGCCTGAGTGACAGAGCTGAGCCAGGTTGAGAAGATGGGGACAGTGTTCCAGGCCCAGGAGGCAATGGAATCCAGCCAGAACTGCATAACACTGTACGGATTTTCCCATTTGTTTTTATAGGGTACCTTCCCTCCTGAACATGATGCACGTTTGTCATTTACAACTGGTATATAAAGGTGCCTTTATAAACATAGTTCTTTAATGAAAAGAAATAGGAGCCCTTTTAAAGAAAAATATTAAGTGAATAATTTTACAGGTTGTAGAGGAATGCACCAGAAATTACAAGGTGCTCTGTGTGCTCATGGTGCTGTCTCTCTCTTTCCCTCTCTCTCACTCACTCACTCACTCACTCACTCACTCACTCACTCACTCACACACACACACACACACACACATAAGCCAAAATATGCCAGCCCTGCCACCCTCCCATCTCCTTCAGCTTTTACCCTCCCTGCCCTCATTTGTCCCTAGCCCACTCCTCCCCCACCCCAACCCTAAAGCTCTGTGATTTCATCCTAGACAGGTCTTTTATTGGTTCTCACCAATAACAATAGTAGCAATAAGAATGTCACTTTACATTTGCATATCCCTTTACAATTCCAAATACTTTTATATGTACCATCTCATTTGCCCAAGGAATAAAAGACCATGCATTTAAAAAGAAAAGAATGAAAGAAAGAAAAAGAAAAGTTCCCCACATGAAGTTCTGCCTTCAATGTGTTAGCCTACCCGCGTCCCTCCCCCAGGCCACGGTACTCCCAGACTCCTGTGGTGCTACAATGGTTTCAGAAGAGGTGTGATTGAACAGTGAAGAGTCTCCATGTCCTGCCTTCATAGGGTCTGTCTGAGGAAGGTTTCTGTCACCTTGCCTGGAGCTGTACAGATTCTTAAAATTCCAGCCCCTTCCTGAACTTAATTTATTGTTACTTATTTTATCAAATCTACCAGTCCTTGAAAAATGATTGGCATCCAGGCTATGTAAAAGATTCTCACAACCTAATGATACAAAGAAATAAGCTAACTAAAACAGGCAGGGTGGGAGACAGGGTTGAGGGATGGCTCGGTGATTAAGAGCACCTGGGTACTTATTGATCTTGCAAAGGAACTGAGTTCTATTCCCAGCACCCATATTAGGTGGCTCATAACTGCTTGTAACCCTAGCTTTTAGGGGATTAGAAGTTCTCTTCTGGATTCCTGCATTTACACACACACACTTTAAAACAAAATAAGCCTTAAAAATTAGATTAAATTTAAAATGGGCCAAGGATATGAATAGGCATTTCTCCAAGAAGATAAGTGAATGGTTTGGCAATCCATGAAAAGTACATCCACATCATTAGCCATCAGGGTAGCCTTTTCACACCCACCGGCATGGCCTCTTTAAACAGAAAAATAAGTGTTCATAGCAGCATTAGCCACAATAGCCAGAAGTGAATGCAAGCCCAAAGCCCATTAACCGTGCATACCTATAAAGTAGACTATTACTTGGCACTACGAAGGGTGATCTATGGTCTCACAAAACAGCATGCATTAAGAATAGTCACAAAAGGCTTCCCCCTGCTTAAAATATCTGGGGTGGACAAATCCATAAGGCAGAAAGTAGATTGGTTGTTTACAGTGGCTAAGGGGCAGGGAGACTGGGAGTGAGTGACTGCAAAAGTGGACAGAGTCTCTTTACGGATACATGAATATGTTCTAAAATTAAATGCTGGTACAGATCAGAATAGCCTAAAAACTGTGAAGTTACATGGGAGTGAATTGTATGGTGCGTCAATTATACCTTAAAGCTGTTATTTTAAAAATGACAAGGTATGTTTAAGTGCTAACTCGGTGCCTGGAACATAAGTAAGCCACCATAAATATTATTAGAGAATGTGTAAATGAGAGGATTCAGATCTATTTTCTCAACCCAGTCATCTAACCCAAGGAACTCCACCCACAGCCACCCCCTTTCTACTAGCGCTTTGGAAGTTAGTGATTTCATCTGTGGCAAGCGGCAGACCTGTGGAAACCAATCCTGGAGAGGGGACAAATGTATCTAAAGATGGAGACCAGGATGCTTGGGAACACCCTAGAGCCCTGGGAGTCTGGAGCTGGAGCCCGGCTTTCCACATCTAGAGTCTGGGCATCTGGAGTCCTGTCCTATCATCTGCTTAAGCCCTGGTCCAGCACTGCAGAGCACAGGTACTCAGCCCCACGCACTGGTGCCCAACCAGGGCTGCTGACTTCTGAAGCCAGATGGCATTGTGCAGGGATCTAGAAGTTTCCTGATGCCCTGGAGATGGGGTATAGTCTGTCACCTAATAGAGTTCACCACTGTGCTGTCTCAGAGCCCAAAGGAGCCCCAGGCCTCAGTGCACTGCGCACATTACCCAGAAGGCTAAGTGTGGGCATTGTGGACAGGTAATGCCCTGAAACTTAAGCTTTTGTGGCTCCTCCCCCTCCCTCTAGGACACCTTTTCCATTAGTCTTTTCCATTCACATTGCCTGGGGGTGGGAGGGAATAGAATTGCTGGACCTGGGGAACTGCAATAAGTGGCACATGTTCAGGTCCCTGGCCCCCTTTTCTTTTTAAAAACCAAACCAGACATTTGACAATCAGAAGGGGAGGCTAAAGGAAGCAGAGACTAGAGTTTATGAAAAGGCAGAGGACGCAGTGAGGAAGCTCTTGCTGTGTAAGCCTTGGCATATGAGTTCTAACCTCAGAAACCACCCAAAGGCAGAAGGAGGGAACCAACTGCACAGAGTTGTCCTGTGACCTCTACACTGGCACTCAGCCCATGCCTTCCAACACATCGTGCACGTGTAAACATAAGCAAGTAGCCACTTGGGGGGGCAAGTGAAGGGGATAGAGGATATGGCTCGGTCAATAGAGTACGTGCCTGCCATGATAACACAAGGGCCTGAGTTCTTATCCCCAGTATCTAAGGAGTTCAAATAATAACAATAGTAATAATAATAATAGCAACAACAACAACAAAACTAGGCATAACCATGAGCGGGTGTCCTGAATGAAGACATGTAGTTTCCTGTTGAGCTGCTGGCCAGCTAGTCTAGCCGAACTGTGAGTATTGGGTACAGTGAGAGACCTCTGACTCAAAAGAAAAAAAAAAAAAAAAAAAGCAATAGAGGACAACATCTGTTAATCTCTAGCCCACTACACACCCAGAGGCAGATAAGACAGAGGAAATGGACCATGCCACCAGGAAGGCTGGCGAGGGTCTCCCACTGCTTTGCCTGATGCAGGACATTCCATCCCAGTATCCAGCCTGCTGTCACTCAGGCACTGCCTTGAGACCCACAGCTGTTTGCTTCCCAATGCTTTTCTTAGCTGGATAACGGACACCTCTGTCTTCAATGGCCCTGGATACTGCAAACCTTGGGGGTGGGGGTGGGGGAATGAATATCCTTGGCATTCAAAGAACATGAAAGGCTGGGGACAGAGGACAGAGGAAATGTTCTGGAGCCCTGGACAAGGGTGACCTTGTCCTTTCCCAACTTGCATCAGGTGCCCTATTGCCCACATCACACCCTGGTTTCAGGCACTGTCATGTGAACAGGTCTGTGTGAACTTAAGCCATCTCCTAGTGACTAAATCGCCTCACGAATTCTTCAGCCTTCAATTTCTGCCCTGGAATCTTCTATTAAAAAAGAAATCTTGAGGAACTAGAGAGATGGCTGAGCTGGTAACAGCACCAACTGCTCTTGCAGAGGACCTGGGTTCTGTTCCTGGCACCCACATGGCGGCTCACAACGGTCTGTAACTCCATTTCCAGGGGATCTGACATAATGCACATGTATGGAGCATAGATATACAGGCACATACATACATTTTTAATTAATTAGTTAATTAATCCCCTTAAGCTTCAGCCGGTTGGAGTTGGAGCTGCATAGAGACAGTTCTATGACTTTGGCAGGTCTCGGTAGAGGTCCAGGCTCTTCCAGGTTGGAATGGGAGCCTGGACGGTGTCCTCTCTCCTGCCTGTCTCTCAGTTCTGGGATCAACTCTCAAAAGACCTACTAAACAGTCCTATATCAGTTTGCTTTCATTTGACACCATGCTAGAAGGTACCAAGAAAGCAGGAGCAGCTACTCAACAAGAAAGACTTCAAAAAATGTGCTCTCTCATTTGAATGGTTTGAGCTTTTAATTTGGAAATGTCATAGACAAACCTTAGCTATCAGTCTTTGAGGACTTCTGCTTTACAGAGAAGCAGGCTGAGGTCCCAGGTGGGACTTGCTAGGACACGGGGCAAAACAGCCTGACTGGTCCTGGAAGCCCACTGTCTCCTTTTCCATAGACCTTGAAAAGTGGTTTTCTTGCTGTATGTCACAGAATCGGTCTAATAAAGATCCTATCTATGCCAATACCTTGTGAACCATGCAACATAGTAAAATGCTATTTGTCATGATATGTACCAGGCTTGGGACTGGACCTCTGGGCTGTGGGCTCCTGTCCCATGCTGCACTAAACTTGAGGACTGTCTTAGCTAGTAAATTTCACACCTCCTTCCCCAGCCCCTGTGTGTGTGTGTGTGTGTGTGTGTGTGTGTGTGTGTGTGTAAGCCAGAGGACAACCTCAAAAATCATTCCCAATTGTGCTAGCTCCCCATTTGCCCCCATTCTAATACTTGTTAGCTTAAATATTCCCATTTACCCTTTCTACTGAGTGTTCCCTACTGTACTTCTGCTAGGTGGCTAGGGCTTGGGGGTAGTGCCTCCTTGTCCTTGCCTGGTATTAATTTATTCCTAAGGTTATTTTTGACCCTTTTGAGGTGTCCCAGGTACTTTACTAGTGTTGGAGATAAGTGGTGAGCAAGACAAACCCAGTTGCTGGCCTTGAGAAATTAGACCATCAAGGAAAAACTGAGTCAATGATCATTGAATTGTCTATGGAGTCACACCTGTGCCATTGCCAAAGAGCAGGGAATGGCATAGTAGTAATATAACAGTTGTGTAAAACTCATCCAGAGCTCAGGGATGCTCCTCTGAGGAGCGGACATTGAGCTAGACCTGAGAGAACAGTAGCAGAGGCAGACGAGGGAAAGCGCTCCCTGTTCATAGAGGAGCATGTGGCATAAATGGAGTTCTTAATTGGTCTAAATAATAAAAAACCTGGAGTCAGATATAGAGGAAAATGCTGAGAGATCAGAGAGAAGGAGTAAGCCAAAGCCACCTTTACCTCATTAGTTTCCCATCGGAAAAGAGAGCAAGTTCCTGTTTCTTCCCGCTTACATACTCTCTCCACCCCGACCCAGCCATCTCACTTCCTGTCTGTCTGTACAGACCTCCAAACCTCTGTGGTTTACTAGTGGCTAGCTCCATCCTCTGATCTTCAGACAGGCTTTATTTATACAAGCAAGTTATCACCACAATGTGGGAAGGACCCCCCCCCCCCAATGTAACGAGATCCTAGAAGAACAGAGAAGGCGGTGGAGTTGATGAATCAAGGGCAAAAGCCAGGAGGGCAGGGCAGAAGATGGCTTGGGCAGAATGGCCATCAGAAGTCTCTGTGAAAAGTAATGGGAAGTCCCTGAGGGAGTCATGGTGAGAAATGACATAATCTTATTTCTGCTTGGGAGGCTCACTCCCTTAGAGGGTGGCTGGTGAATGTGCTGGAAGACCATGAGGCTGGGAGAAATGTGAGGAGACTACCAAGCAAGCCACAGGATGGCTGGGACAAGGTTGTCCATGTCAGACGGGACTTAATGACTTCATATGACAACTCAAGAGGGATAGAGTATGGGAGGGGAGGGAGCATGAGCTGCCTGTGACCCTCAGCAGCAAGGAGGAAACGCTGAAGAGTTGCCGATGGAAAAACAAGATTTGAAATGCATTGTTGGAGATGTCTATGTGGCACATATGTGGTGATGACAAGAGATATTAGGACTTAGGTCACTACAGAGCTCCAGGCTATAGACAGACATTAGGGAATGTCTGGATGTGGGTGGCATTGAAAGCTGCAGGTGACATCAGTGAGGCATTCCAGGGTGGAAAAGACAGGGCTCCTGCTCACCGTAGTTCTAAGGAAGCAGGATGAGCACCCTGTTTTCTGGGATGGCAGAATAGCCTATCAGAGACCAGCCTTTACTGGAAGTAAAATCCAAAGCCATCACCTTGAAGGTTGTCAGTACTGGAGGGGGTCAATCCCCCAAGGGGAAGCATACAGAGGTGACACTCAGTTCTGTTCTTTCTTGAGCAGCTGGCGATCAGGGAGTGACAGAATAAGCAGAAGTGAGGGGTTAGTGGGAGGCTTCTGCCATCCCCTAAGGTAGGGAAATAAGTGTGAAGGTCAATCTACAAAGCAAGGAAGATCAGAAGGCCAGGGTCTCTGGGAGAAATGAAGAGCATGAGTTAGTGCTCAGGGCAGCCTCCTAGTGCACGTAGTGGCCTGTGACCGGGAGGTGAGGGGCCTGAAAGAAGATTCACAGCTCTGTGAGACTTGGAAGACACTTTTGGACACGGTAGCCCACCTGAATGGAAGGGCCTTAATGAAGAAACAGGCTTGCACCTAGAACCCCACAGAGGTTAGGCAGCGGGAGGAAGGGTGAGCCAGAAATAGAACAGCCCCCACAGTCTGACCGCCAGCATCACAGCAGCCCAATCCCAGGCTGGATTAGGGTGACCTTCCGCTTTCCTGATGGCCTTCAGGAAGGCAAAAATAAATCTTCTGTGATGAGAGGTAACATCAGTCAGAGCCCAGAGCATCTCCATAATAGAAACACCCCACAGGGGATCCAGATCTTGGGCTTTTCTGATCTAGACTTTAAAATAGCTGTGATTAATACGGTTAAGAAAATAGATGACGAGGTGCAGAATTTCACAGGGAACTGGAATCAAAAGAAGCAGGTGGAAATGATATAATACATAGAGTTTGGAAACGTGTCTTTTAAAAATGGCTAACAAGGCCTGAGGGTATAGCTCCATGTCAGAGGGCTTGCCTAGCATGCATGAGGTCCTGGGTTCGATCCCTAGTACCCCCCCCAACACACACAAAAGCTAACAGTTTTTCTCTATAGTTAGGAGGAAGGATACCCCAGGGGGAAAGTAGGTAGCTACGACTCCCGACAGGTCTGACCTGCAAACAGGATGGATGGTAGATGGAGCGGCAGGGCCAGTGACAGGGTCTCGTGTGGAAAACTCCAGGCAGGTCCCCTGCCATGTTGGAACTGGGATGTCAGGTGAAGAAAACTGAGTTTTCTTCCTCAGACTAAGGATGAACAGTAGAGATGTTTGTCTGTTTTGTTTTCATTTGTTTCAAGGTCAACTTAAAACAAGTTTTAAAGCAGATAGTTTTCATTTTTAAAAAATCAAAACTGTTTTTAAAATATCAGGAGATGCAGTAGCCACTCAAGTACATCAGTCACTTTTGTTTTTAAAGAATATTTTTAGAATTTGTTTATATTTTTTGTTTTTAAAGAAGATTTTTAGAATTTGTTTATATTTCTTATGTCCATTGGTGTTTTGCCTATATGTATGTCTGTGTGAGGGAATTGAGTCCCCTGAAGCCAAAGTTATAGACAGTTGTGAGCTGCCATGTGGGTCCTGGGAATTGAACCTGGGTCCTCTAGAAGAGCATCAAGTGCTCTTAACCTCTGTGCCATCTCTCCAGCCCTTATTTTTACTCTTAAAGTGTGTGTGTGTGTGTGTGTGTGTGTGTGTGTGTGTATGTGTGTGTGTGTGTGTGTGTGTGTGCATGTGGACATGGATGAAGGCCCCATGGAGGCCAGAATAGAGAGCTGGGTCCCCTGAACCTGAATTTAACAGGTGTTTTTGTTTTTTTCTGGGAACCAAACTTGGTTCCTCTGCAGAGCAGCAAGCCCTCTTACCCATCTCTTCAGCCTCACTTCAGTCACTTCCAACTGTTTCTCTGTCCCTGAAAAGTTTTGTCTTTGGGGGTTTTAGTTGTTGTTTTAAACCAAACTATAGAAAGAGCCCACATTACAGTTTGAGACAGTAACATTTAACTTTCAAACAAATTTTTTTCTTGTTGAGCAAGACCTTTCTGGCTGGTTTATTTTCTCCTTCCTTTACTGACCTTGTAAACTACTTAATTGCGAAATGTGGTTTGTCTCAGAGTGCCTCTTAACACTGTATTCTTTAAAATAGGAGAGTTTCCATTGCATGGGAGACCAACTGCAACGTCTTCATGCGTGTGCACGGAGCAGGGCTCCGCGTCACTTACTCAAGGACATATGGTTTTCATCAGGTACCTCTCTCTTCTTGGCAGCCACCAGAACAAGGATTTACATTTAATTTAGCAAATGTCCCCTCAAACCCTTGCACCAAGCTTTTATTTGCTACTCCACCCATTTCTCTGTCTCTCATGATCCCATCTCTGCCTCATTTTTCAAAGAATGCCAATCACTAGCCAGGCAATCCCAGTGGAGGAAGTGTCTATCAACCAGACCTGGCCAACAGAGCCTGGAAGCAGAAGCTGGCCCAAAGGCTTCTGGGAGTTGGAGCAGCCAGGATGAGTGGGGAATACTTCTAGGAGAGAAGGTTCTTGAAGCTGCATTGGTAGATGAATGAGAAGCTTGTCTCAGTCATGAAAACCTCCTCATGATTCCCGTCCTACTTAGAATAAACCCTGATGCCTCAAAATGGTCTCTGAGGCATCCTCTGCATCTCTGCAGCCTCATCGTGAGTAATTCTTCCTCCCTCACTGATTCCTGACTTCAATAGTCTCTCCAGTTCCTCAAACCCCAGCATGTTGAAGTTCCTGGAGCCACAGACCCCTATGTGTCTATGAGGTTAGGGAGAAAGGCAGCTCAGGAGAGCCTCTGTCCTCAGGATACCTGGCGCTCCAGGTACCTTGTAAATTTCTGTCATTGATAGGATCACCTCATTCCTGGGACCAAGATTAGGTGTGGGCCTCATCTAATCCACAGTCTCGTTCTTCAGGTGAGGGACAGAGGCTGGGATTGGGGAAGGACTGACTGCTTGTCACTTAAAGTCACTTAAATGGGGTTCTAGTGCCTAGCCAGTTGGTCAGGGACCTCTGTAAGAAGCAGATGAACTAATTTTTTTTTTTTTTTTTAATCTCTACACCACCTGGCAGTCTGAACTCCAGTCTGACTCCTTCCCTGGATGTTACAAAGCTCTGGGTAAACCAAGTGAATGTTTCTGGTGTTCTATCAGATGCTAAAGCTGATGACCATGGGTCTGAATCGCTAACTGTGATATCCTTGGCCACACAAAGTGGTTATGAGAGACTGACCTGGGTAAGCCAAGGACTCTGAGATCTAGAGGAGGGAGGCTCAGGGAGGCAGCAGGAACTGGGAGAGGAGAACATAGCAGCTTCAGGTGGCTCCTGAAATGGAAAGACAGAGTGAGACTAGGGTGTGCCAAGAGAGATGAAGGGGTCAGGATGGGAGGGTGTGTCACCTGCCCAGGTGGGGCTGGGGAAATATCTCCAGGCTACAGTCAACCTTAAGCAGCAAGAGAGAAACAGGTACAGCTTAAGCAGCCATCAGTACTGTTATAGCTAATTCTGCCATTCAAGGAGCCAAGGCTGGCTGTACTCAAAGTTCATTTCAAGTGACAGGCAACCCTCCCTTTCCCAATCTGGGCTTCTGTCCCTCATCTGAAAATAATTCACACCAAAGAGACAACTGACCTCTACATGTCTGTAGACACTGGTAGGAGAAGGAGTTAGGATTAATAATAATGATTATTTCATTAAAAGAAACAGTAATTTCAAAGTTGGTCCTATGAGGGTTTCTGAACATGAACGGGAAGCAGGCTGGGGCGGGGCTGAAGTACTCATAGGCAGGCCAGGGAGTTTGTAGTGGGGGAGACAGACACCTGTTGGAGGCTGGGGCTCAAAGAGGTGAGATGGTTAATGAGATGTGGAAACATGACCTGTATGCTGCTGAGATGCAACACAACACAATTCCCTCCGTTATATGTAGAGAAAATATGTTCCATATGCCTTCTACTACTATGTTGAAAGCAATCAATGAAAGAGATCTATGCCTTACATTTGTCTTGATACAAAACAGAGAAGAGAAAATAATTCCAGGAAGTAGACAGCAAAGAGAAGGAGAGAGGAAGGAAAAGAAAGGAGGGAGGGAGGAAGGGAGGGAGGGAGGGAGGGAGGAAGGGAGGGAGGAGGGGAGGGAGGGAGGAGGGGAGGGAGGGAAGAGGGGAGGGAGGGAGGAAGGGAGGGAGGGAGGGAGGAGGGGAGGGAGGAAGGGAGGGAGGAAGGGAGGGAGGAAGGGAGGGAAGAGGGGAGGGAGGGAGGAGGGGAGGGAGGGAGGGAGGGAGAAGTGTGATATCAGAGAACATAGGATTGGAATCAAGTCCCTAGAGATACTTCAGACAGTCCTAGATTTCCTGTGGCTTGGGGGCTTGATCTGTTTCCTCTCATACACAGCAGGCAAGGTAGTCCTGTTAGGCACTCAGGTTTTAATTTTGTGTGTAACTCACTGAATGGCCAGGAAGGAGACAAAGTGGGACTCATGGAGTCCATTGCAGGTATCCATGGGGCCTTGAGGGGGTCCATCCTCTAGGGGTCTAAATTCAGGTCTGCTAGGAAGGCCTTGCTCTAGTCATGTTACCCATAGAAGGGGAATTGGGATTATCATCCCTGTTAGATACACATACACACAAACACGCACATGCACACACATGCCTCTTCCTATGTGATGTAAATAGACCCAGCTCCATGTTTCCCCACTTCCTCTTGCTCTTTTTTAAAACTACTTTAAAATTATGGACTGGCTCATTAACTGCCAGTTAAGATGACTGAGTGGTTTCATCTATATTTTAAGGCAGTACTGAGATCTTTTTTATTATGAAGAAGGTCACGTTCCTTTCTCTCCCACCTAGAAACTGAGACTGGCCCAGGTGCTGACTTTAGTGTCCCCTGTGGCCAAGTCCAAGCTTGTTCTCTACTGAAGTGTGAAACCATGATGGAAACCCTTCAACAGGTCTTACTGACAGACAGACTGCCCAGTTGTCAGTCTGCTGCATCATACTACTGCATGCTGGGGAATGTTTCCCCAAGAAGCTAGTGTGGGGGTCTCCATCCAGAGGAGGAGTGGCCTGGATGCAGAAGCTCTAAAAACTATTTTACATATAAGATGAGCCAGGGGCATCAAGTCTGGAGAAGGGCAGAGGAAGATGAGCCCACAACTGCTGGTGAAAGCTCTCAATTCACCCAGGAGAGAAATGAGACAAAGTAGATCAGGTAAGAAAAATGTTATTGGCTCATGTTAGAGAGGATCTTGGATCGGCCTCGAGAATGGCTCAATCCAGCATTTCACCAGGATCATTGATGTTCTCTTCTCCAGTGGCCTGTCTCCACTTATGTGAGCCATAGCTGTACCCCAAACTACATCCTCAGGGCTCTGACTCATACCATCACTCAAAAATTTCCTCTACACGTGGCAGGAAGCCTTCTTAGTCATCAGTAGCCCTACATTCATATTCTATTTAGAGACCCCATCAGAAAAAGATAGTCTTCCCTAACCCGTCTGTGGAAGAGTTGTAGGCCCAATCAGTAGACTCAAACTTGAAACCCAGTCCTGCTCCTGCAGCAGCTCCTGTCACCAAGTCAGGTGCCCCACTGGCCTGGTGTGGGCATGAGAAGATTCCCTGATTTGGAGAAGACTGCAGTCGGATCTACCTAAAGCACATTAATTAGCTTCCTTTTAGAAAGTTCTATCAATGCAGGGAGGGCAGTAGCAGTGCAGACAGACCAAACCAGCAGATGCTCCTCACAGCCATCTACAAATCTGGAGAGAATCTGTTGTTTTCTTTCTGAATAGTGCAAATTTAATCACACCATCCTCTTTCTTGGTATCTTTCCATGGCTGCCCATGGCCCAGGAGATATGGGCTTGTTCCACACAATGTCCTGCAAAGAAGTCTGTGCTTTTGCCTGCTCTCTGCTCAGCCTCACCCCCCATCCCTACTCACTCACTCACTCCCTTCTGGGTCCTTCCCACCAAAGCTGGTTGTCCCCACTCCCTCCTCCCAAAACAGGGGCCAGGTTTTCCCACGATTCTCAGCAAACAACACAGCACCCTGAAAGCCCATGGGAACAGAGGAAATGCCCACCCCAGCATGGCTAATTGGCTAGTCTCTGCTCAGAGAGGTGGCTGCCTTGGAAACACATGGCCCAGAACTGGCTTTAAGTCCTTCCCAAACAGGGGTGTTATTCCTTCTACCACTAGGCCTACCCCAGCCTCCTGCCCCTAGATAGAATCCAGGACTAAGTGAGCCCACTCAAGAACTGTTTTTCCCCTCTCAGGTGAGACGCCTACCCCCAGGTCTAGGATGTACTGCCCCAGGCAGCTTCTGCTTCATCTGAAAAAGTAAACACTTATTTCTACAATCTTCTCCACCCCCTGCCCCCAATCTTGTGCAAACAACTCTGGTCCCAGAGTGTTATCTATAACTTTTCGAGAACACACCAATCTCAAGCAAAGGATAATGTGACTCCAAATTAGGACATGGTGGTTTTCTAAGTAAGCAGTCCCCAGAGGCATAATCTAAGTAATTCCAAACGTCTTTTGCTAAAGGGTATTCACATCTCAGAGTTAGAAATCTCTGTAGGGCTCTCTGGGTGTTTTCCCATACTCACCAAGACTGGTGCTGGGGGTTGGGGTGGGGTTTGTTTCCTATTGACAGAACACAGGGGTCAAGTGGTGAATTCAAAAATAAAAGAGCATCTTCTGCAAGCAAAATTTAGACCCCACCAGGAAGGCAGTGTCATTTCTTCTTCCAGTTAAAAAAAGAACAACTTACTATAATGTTATAATTCCAGGACAATGAGCAGAGAGAAAGGGTGAAGACTGACGTCAAGGCCGTGTTGTGGGAGACCTATTAAGATGTCTAATCAAAACCCAAATCAAATCAGACATGGGAATTTCCCAGACTGTTCCGAATGGCAAAATGTTATATAACATAAGCTCAAAAGCAAGGAATAGAAGATTTCTAGGTAGCAAAAATAAAGCAAATGCAGTAACCATAGAAAATCAGAAAGCCAATCTCCAGGCAAACAGTCAAGGCAGGCAGGCAGTAGTGAAATTACCTAAAGAGGCCTTGATAACTCAAGGCACTTACTGGCTCCCAAAGAAAGAAACTCCTGCTACCAATGAGCTTACAGACAAAAATGGAGTCCAATGCCAAGACAGGCATCCTAATGGCTCACATCAGAGAAACTAGAGATAAAAAAAAACTAGTCTTGAAAGAACTTTTGGCTCATTAAGCACTTAAAGATGTCAATGAAAATCCCACAAAGTAAAAAGAGAAAATTATGGCCAGGGCTGGAGAGATGGCACAGAAGCTAAGAACACTGGCTGATCTTCCAGTGGTCCTGAGTTCAATTCCCTGCAACCACATGAGGGTTCACAACCATCTGTAATGACAGCTGGTGCCCTCCTCTGGCACACAGGGACACATGCAGACAGAATACTGTATATATAATAAAGAAAAGAAAAGAAAAGAAAATTATGACCTAAGGACAGATGATCTGGTTTCAACTCTGAGCACCAGTTTGTCTATATCTCTTATTTCATGAATTAGAAGCCCCCATAGACACACATGCCTTGGGTGCCACCCAGTCCTTTCCAGCTGATTCTGTGAAATGAATTTCTTTATCTTTAGAAATATTCCTTGCTTGGAATCTGCTTGACATGATGTTAATAGAACCACTCCCAACAGTATAATCAAAAATTAGACACAAATTTAAACACCCCAATTAAAAGGCCTGGATGGTCAAGATGGAATTTTTTTTCTTTAAACCATGGTCCAACCAAACACTTCCTACAAGAAATCCACTTAATATAGTTACAAATAGTGTGAAAAAGCACCTTGTTCCTATAAACTGCTGCTGTTCTCCTGAATTATTTTTCTTCTATTGCTCTATAGGTATTATTTTTCAATAACAGCCCTTTGTGGTGACTACATAAACTCTTATCCATTTATTACACTTTGAGAGTGACAAATACTAGGCCAAGTATTCAAGAAAGATGGAAAGTTACATCACTACTGCCTATTATATTTGCTTCCAACATTTCTTCAAATGTACTAATTACTCTAAATGTTAGTAGACAGCAGGGCATGGCAGCACACATCTTTAATTCCAGCACTTGGGAGATATATGTGTTGCCAAGCACAGGCAGATCTCTGTGAGTTTGAGGCTAGCCTGGTCTACATAGTGAGTTCCAGAACAGCAAGGGATACATAGAGAAACCTTGTATGAAACAAAAACAAAACAAAACTTTTGATCTTAAATCAAAGATAGAATACATGGTACATGGAAGTTGCAAAAGAAAGCACAGAGCTTCCCTATGTCCTCTGAGCCGCCCCTCCTGCACACCCAGTTTTTTCCTACACTAATATCTTATATTAGTATGGCATTTGTTACAAATTGATCATAAAGTACTGAAACATCATTATTAAGTAAAACCCATAATTTACATGAGGGTTTTGACTCTGGGTTGTACAATCCTGTGACTGTTGACAAACATATAATGCCATTTATCCACTACTTGCAATATCATGCTGAATCAATTTGTCATCTTAAAAATTCCCTGAACTTGTTTATTCATCTCTCCCACTCTCCCCTGAACCATTAGAACCCATCAATCTTTTTTTAAAGCCATCTGTGATTTTGCTCTTTCCACAATGTCATATGGTCAGAATGTAGACATTGAGACTGACTTCCTTCACTGAACAATTCATACTTGAATTCCCTCTGTGACTTCTTGAAGCTTGATAGCTCTCTTTTTCCCCCATTGATGAACGATGTCCCATTGTATTTAGATGCCACAGTTGGCTATTCACCTACAGAAGAATGTCTTGGTTGCTTCTAGTTGCTAGCAATTATGAACAAAGCTGCTACAAACATTTGCATACAGGTTTTTTTGTGTGGACAACGTTTTCAGCTCATTTTGGCAAATACCTAAGAGCATAATTGTTGGAGCATATGGTGGGACTGTGTTTAGGTTTGTAAGAAAAGTGCCAAACTGCCTTAGAAAGTGGCTGTACCATTTGCATTCACACCAGCTATGAATGAGCTCTTGATCCATTTCCTAGCCAGCCGTTGCCAGCATTTGATGCTGTCAATGCTTAGGATTTTAGCCATGTCAGATGGCAGGTGCAGTGGCATCCCATAGTTGCTCTGATTTGTAATTCATGCCTGGATATGTCATTGCCTATCTTTCCCCATGCTTACTTGTCACCTGTGTGTTTCCTTAGTTACATGCTTGTTCAGATTTATTGACTGCTTTTTAATTGGATTTCAAGACTCAGTTGTGTGTTTTAGATGGAAGTGTTTCATTTTTTATGATCATGCATGAGTTTCACCTTTTGCCTACGCATGCTTTGTGTTTTCTACCCTGTGAAAACACAAAGCATGGGTAGGAAAAAGGTGAAAATTTTGATTTTGATGAAGTTCATCTTAGCAACTTTTCCTTTTCTGAATTATGTTTTGAAGTGTCATTGTGAAAGTGTCTTTAGAATATCATTGTCAATCCCAGGATTACCTAGATTTTCTCTATGTCCTGCTCTAGAAATGCCACAGTTTTGGGATGGCTTAGGGCCAAAGACTGAGCATGCAGAAGGGGCTAAAGTTTGACCCTACCTTCCTGCCATGGAGTTCCTCTATGAGCAACCTTTGCAAAGTCCCACATTCTCCCACAGCCTCGCCAGTTTACAGCTTTATTCTAGCAGCTTTTCTTCCTTTTCTTCTATTCTGCAGGGTCAGAACTTGATCAAGCCAGGAAAGTGATGAAAGTGATCTCTGCTATTTCTGCTTCCTCTTCTCTTTATCCTGAAAAATCATTGCCCTCCTCTCTCTCTCTCTCTCTCTCTCTCTCTCTCTCTCTCTCTCTCTCTCTCTCTCTCTCTCTCCTATTCCCCTCCCCTCGCATCTGCTTCCTACATCCCTCAGCAGATACATCACATGGAGCTTTGAGTTATGTGGAGATGAAAGAAACAGATCATCCATTTGCCTAGCATGGATCCTCAAAGAGGTGGGGGCAGTTACAGAACAGCATCCATGATAAACACTTTCTACTTTCTGGAAGCTTCCAGATCATGGCCGAGACACTGTCTTCTGCAGTGCCTTGGTTCTGTACTGTGGCTATGGAAATTGTCCTGTTGGCTAGACCTAAATACTTTCTTCTCAATACTCCATCCTTCTTGCAGGCATTATTTCCTATTGCTATAACAATACCTGCTGTGGTAATTCATACAAGAAGAGGTTTCTTTAGTGTGTGGTTCTGAAGACTGGGAAGTCCCAGATCATGGTGCCAGCATCCAGAGGGGGCCGCGTGATGCTTCACTCTATAGTAGAATTCAAAAAGGGGAGCAGCTACATGTGGAAAAGGGAAATCACACTGGGCAGCCTTGCTTTGTGACTGCTCTCTCTCTCTCTCTCTCTCTCTCTCTTTCTCTCTCTCTCTCTCTCTCTCAGTGGCTGAGTCAGTTCCTGGAGAGTGAGAACTCACTCCCTTGAGCAAGACATTAATCTCTCCTAATGACCTCATTGTCTTTCAAAGCCTCACCTTCAACCTCTGCCACAATGGCAATCATATTTCAATACAGTGTCAGAGGAGACAAACAACATTCAAACCATAGCACATACCTTCCCCAAATCCCTTGCTGGCTGAAATTGCTAGAATGAATTCTCTTTTTAGAAGCCTAAGGTAAAGGCACCACCAATTTCATAACTTGCTTTTCCCTGAATGTTTCATGAACAGTATTTTCTTACTGATTAGGCCAGATGTGGTGGTACGCATCTGTAATCCCAGTACTCAGGAGGCTGAGGCAGAAGGATTCTTACTGGGTCCTCACTATATCAAGGTCATTTGGGGCTACAAAGCAAGACCCTGTATCAAAAATAACAAGACAAAGTTAAAATGTCCCTTCATTATACACCACATTTCCATGGATCTGTCTCTTTCTCGGCCCCATTGATTAGACCACCTATCCATAAACAAAGGTCAACCTGCTTTAATCACATTATAGTAAATGTTTTAACATTTGCTATAACATTCTCATTGTTCTGTGTCAAAATTTGCTTGGCTATTCTTGTCCATTTTTCCCCTCTAGATGACTTTTGGTATTGGCTTATAAAATTACATTTTTAGAACTCTTGTTAAGTTTTTTATTGTTTTTTTAACTGAATTTATACATAAATTTTGGAAAAAATTTATGCCTCTACAATATTGGATCTTCACCAGGATCCATTTGTGTTGAGAGTTAGCTAAATGACTTGGGAGCAGGCCTGAAACTTGGAGGCACACAGGCCCATGAGTGGGCAGCTCCAGCAATGCAGGGGCTGTGGGAGAGAGGCCTCCGGGTGTCCTGGGAAAACCCCAGTCTTCAGAGTCAAAGATGCAGCACCAAGAGAAGACTTGGAGAATGATGAAGAATTTCCCAGAGAAAACAGTGAAGAGAATATATTCCGGGAAGGGACAGTGTGGACAAAGGTACCCAGGCATGAGAGAACATGAGTGGCAGGGGGCAGGGGGCAGGGGGCAGAAATGGCAACAGATTTGGCTAGAAGGGAATTCATTTGACAATGTATGGGGTCCTGGACTAGTCTAAGTACTACACTCATTCTTTAGATATTTACAACATTCCATTCACAAAACTACATAAATACTGGTAGTTTTTCTTCACAAAAGAAGCCACTTCAGAGGCACTGAGCAGGTAGGGAATGTTCTGGAAATTGAAAACATGAGGCTGGCTTTTAAAGCCTGAGCTTTGGTTTGCAGACACAGGGATGCTGGTAAATACAGTCTGTGGTAGCCTGGACACATTGTTAAAAGTCTTTGAGAATGCTTCTGCCTTGGTCACTTTTCTGTTGCTGAGATAAAATCCTCTGGCAAAGCAATTTAAGGAACAAGGGGTTTATTTTGCTCATTGGAGCTATAGTCTCCCATGATGGAGAAGTCAAGGCAGCAAGAGTTCGAGATAGCTGGACACATTGCATCTGCAGTCAGGAAGACACAAGCAATGGGGGGCGGGGGCTCAGAGGTTAAGAGCACTGGGTGCTCTTCCAAAGGACCTGAGTTCAGTTCCCAGTAGCCACATGGTAGCTCACAACCATCTATAATGAGATCTGGTGCCCTCTTCTGGTATGCAGGCACATATGCAGACAGAACACTGTATACCCAATAAATATACACATGGACAAATAAATCTTTGAAACTAAAAAAAAACAAAAAACAAAAACAAAACAAAACAAAAACAGGTGAGCAATGAATGCCTGTCCTTAGGCAGCATTCACCTTTAACCAGGGAATAGTACCCTCCATAGTGGGCAGATAACCCCCACAGGTCTCCCACGGCTATGCTGGTAAACACTTGACAGCAGCTCATCAAGGAGAAAAGTCTTGTTTGTAGGGTTTGCCCATGTCCAAGGTCTACCATTATTCCCAACCCTTTTGGAGCTAGCCACCTCTTGTGACTGAGGAGCTGGATTTCAGGAGCCAGAATAGCCAGCCCAAGTATGTCACTGGCTGTGTCCACTATATTTATGAGAACCCTGAGATTCACTCAGTTCATACCAGCAGTGGCAGGACCTAGAACAAAGCCTGCCTGCTTCCAGGCTTCATGCCTTCCTCCCTTGGAACTGAGCAGTGCTTTCTGTGTCCTGGGAGAAAACAAACTTTGCAACAGAAGAAAAGGGCCCTAAGCCTGACTCTACCACTTTCTAGCTACAAGCCCCTTGGGTATATATCTTCATGCATTTGTCTGTTCAGTGACAGAGTGAGAGAGCAGTACACGTGTCTCTCTCTGACTGATGAACATGGCTGAACTTTGTGACAAAAAACAGGACGCCCATCCCACCCACCCTTTGCTGAAGGATCTGCAGCCAAAGATAGATTGAACCATCCTCTCCAACCAGACCCCCCTGCACCCTGTCCCCTGACTCCCAACATTCCAGCATAGTCCCTTGCTTTCCCATGAGTCCCAGCACTGCACTTCTCAGAGCCACTGGCATCCTGTGCCCTATAAATCAGAGCATGTCCTGAGCTGTGAGACCAAAGGAACACCCTGGAAAAGTCAATGATTAGGTGACTGTTTTTAACCATCATTCCACCAAGCCCAGACCGATCTGTGAGATTAAGCTGCCTTTCAACTCTGCCTTCAGTAAAGACTCTGAGGACTCAGTCTCTTTTTGTTCCTTTATCCTTTGGAGCAGTGGTTCTCAACCTTTCTAATGTTGCAGCCCTTTAATGCAGTTCTTCATGTTGTAGTGACCCCCAACCATAAAATTATTTCATTGCTACTTTATAACTGTAATTTTGCTACTGTTATGAATTGTAATGGAAATGTCTGATGTGCAGGATATCTAATATGCAATCCCCAAAGGGGTTGAGACTCACAGGTTGAGAGCCACTGCTTTGGGTGGTTTTTTTTTTTTTTTTTTAATGTAACCCAGCCTGGCTTCAGATTTGCTATGTAGCCAAGACTGGGCTTGATCCTTCTGCCTCTACCTCCTAAGTGTTGGGATTATCAACATTCCTTTCTTGATATTCAAGAAGCAAGAAGGAGAAGGCCCCTCCCACATGGCCCAGGGTTTCTGGAAGCCATACCCCATCCTCCAGCATGACTTGGACCCTCACCCATTCAATCTGGGTAGCTTTGCCAGAAGACCAGGGATCTCTAAGGACTTCTGTAAGGAGACAGCATTAGCCACTTTTTCTTACTGTTGTAACAAAATACCTGACCAAAAAACAGCATGAGAAAGGAAGAGTTGGTTGCCTCTGGCTTACAGTTAGAGTGTATAATAAATCACAACAGGGGGAAGGCACAGTGGGAAGAGTGAGTGGTCGTAGCTGTGGCAGCAGAGGTGACAGGCTGATGGTCATAGCACATAGCAGTCAGGAAACAGAAAGAAATGAATGCTGGTGCTTGGCTGGCCCTTTCCCACTTCCCCTCTCCATTCAGTTCAAAACCAGCCAATGGTGTGGATATCATCGATGTTTAGGGTGGGTCCTCCTGCCTCTGCTAAACCTCTATGAAAACATTCTCACAAGTAGAACCAGAAGTATGTCTCCTAGGTGATTCCAAATCATGCCAAGTGCACAAAGAAGCTAAAGCATCCGAGACCTGGGTTTTCCTGGGATGAGCCTGTCCCTAAATCACATTCTCTCTCTCCCTCTCTCTCTCTCTCTCTCTCTCTCTCTCTCTTTCTCTCTCTATCTACCCCTCTCTCCCTGTCCTTCCCTCTTCCTGCCCTCACACACATAATCTCATAATTGTGTTCCTACTTCTACCTCATTCTTCTTGGGTACCCTGGGATCTCGAAGATACAGAGTGTGACATGGACTGTTTTATTTTTCAGGAGAGGTAAGAAAGATGTCTAGACTTCCTGACTCCCAAGGGATCCTGTAAGTGTGCAGAACTGTATAAAGCACAGTCTGGAAGCTAAAGAGAAAAGATGGGTTGAATGCTGGCCTCAGGAGGACAGTTTGCCTGGAGTTCATTCACTGGGCAACTGGAGCTCTCCAGAGAGTGTTTGACCTGGAACTAGGAAGTACAGACTTTGGGTTTGACAGGGAGGGGATCATTCCTTCTGGGAGAATGTGAGAAAGATCTCTAACCATAGGAGGAAGGTGTGGGAGGCCAACAGGGGGGCCTATAAAATGGGTTCATAAAGGCCCACCAATATGGAGCCCTAGGGCTAGGGTTCATCTTTGCCAGAGCTTTCCTTAAATATAATCCTGGGAAGCGATCTGAACTATCTAAAGACACAAGGTACCAGGCCCCAAGGGAGCATGGCTTGGGAGCCAGGTGGCCTGGGGAATTTGTCTTCTTGCTGTTAAACTGGGTACTAATGGTCTCTGAGAGTCTTAGTGTGGCATGCAAATCTACCCAGACAGGACCCAAATTAATCAAGAGATTTTCCCACAGGCACAACTCTGGGGGATTGACTGGGTCTTGTCAGAATCTCAGGTCAGTCAAACTTACAGGAGATGAGTATTTACACCATGTCCATGTTGACCAGTGTGTTCAACCCCAGTGCAGGTTGTGTGGTGTGTATATGTGGGTGTGGGGTGTGTATTTGTGTGTGTGTGTGTGTGTGTGTATGTGTGACTGTAGGTAGTATATATACAAACGAACATGTGATTGTGTGCACACAGAGGCCAGAACATGTCTTTTCCTAGCTCCCTCTACTTTATTGCTTTGAGACAGTGTCTCTCAATGAATCTGTAGCTCATTGATTCACCCAGGCTGCTAATGTTGTCTCCTAGTTCCCTACCTGCCCCTAGGCATCCTCTGCTTAGCTCTGAGCCCCAAACAGAAAAGGCCAGGAGTATAAGAACTGTGAAAAATCTAAGGGACCCTCCACCCTGGATGTTGTCAGGCCCAGTAGTTTGCTGAGCCCACATCAAGAACGCAGTGTGGTCCCTGGAGTGCTCATAGACTCAAAGATATGGGATTGAGGAATGATATTGGGAAAGTGTCATGCCCTGAGACTCAAGGGTCCTGCCAGATCCATAGACTCTCAACTGGAAACTGCCCTTTAATACCTGCCAATTAAAGACCTTGGCTCTTCCAATGCCAGTGAGGAATCCTCAGAGATTGCAGCTTCACTCCAGCAGGGCACTGGGCTGGTAAGGACTCTGTAATGACCATTCCTAGGTCACAGAGACTGCTCAGTGCAGACCTGGGCCTGGCCTGAGCCTGCCACTGCCTACTCTTCCCATCAAAGCTTTTCTCCCACACACAGACCACGTTCTAGAATCTAAGCCATAGGTCACTTCCCTGAGCCCAGGCAAGCACTCCAGCCTAGCCCACCCCACAAGAGAAGCCTTGGGGAGGGTCAGGGGGAGCTCTGGCAGGAAAGTGCTATCTAAACATGTTGTGGGCCTGAGTGTCCGGCTGGCTGTCATCCAGGGCCAGGTGGGCCTCTGACACACAGCAGGAATTTTCCATTGGCGCATCCTCTGTCTGGTGGGATCCAAGGAATCTTCAGATTCTCCACCCTCACACCCTCTCCCACTCCAGCCGTCTCTCCTGCCTCTTGGATACATACCCCAGGGCCCAGAGCACAAGGACCTTTGGTCCTCAGGGAGGCCTCAAGAGTCCCCACATTTTATCACCCAGGGGCCACCTGTCAGAACCTAAAATACAGAATCCTATGGTGGAAAAGAGAAGAAAAGGAATCTACACAGACAATGAAACAAAGTTCCGAGAGAAAGGTGACACGTCCAAAGTCAATCAGACACAGCTTCATCTAACTCTGGTGCAAATTCTCTTCTCACTGTACCCATCTCCCAAGGTTAAGAACTGAGAGACACACAAAAGACATCCAAAGATACAAACAAGGGCTGAGCCAGTCATGTAAGGAGACATCCAAGTCACAGCAGTCCCCAGAAAGGACAGCTGAACATTTGGGGACACTTAACATTTGGTCATGCTGGGCTAGAAGTGGCGATTCCACTAGCTCTTTCTCAAAGCCAAGGCCTGTGGGCATGGTCCACTCTTCTGAGGCCTGTGCACCCCTCATCACAGTGGAAGGGATGTTTTCTATGCTGGAACATATGTACTTGACCCTGTAACTAGAGTATTTCTTGAGGAGTAATAAGAGCCTTGACTTGGTGTAAAATACAGGCTAGGAGCAGCCCTTCACATTGAAGATCTGCTGGGCTGAAGTGTGAGGCTTGTGGGTTCTTTGTCAAACCATCAGGGGTAGGCCCACAGGATACAGCCATGAGCAGGCAGCTTGTTTCCAAGGCCACATTGTTGGTAGTCAGGACCATATGTGTACCTGCAGGGCAAGTTCACAACCAAAGAGAAAAGAGTAGCCTACAAGCTGAATGGTATCCTATAGCGTCCTCCTTCAGCCCCTGGCTATGCTTCCGTCAAAACCAATCCCCTGGAGCTTGGGTGTTCACAGCATTGGACTCCAAGGGAGACTCCAAGATATGCAGGGAGCAGGGAGGTGGCAGGTGGGGAAGGTGGCGACAAGAAGACAGGGGTTGCCATTTGGTAAGTGCAACCTCCCACTCCATGAAAACCAGTGCCAAGGCCCCAGCTGCCAGCCAGCTTTTCCTAAGGAAACTTCTATGAAACAAAGTCATAGTATTAGAGGGAAAAGGTTTAGAAGAAAAATCAAAGAAAGCCAACCCTGACTCCTCAAATATATTGCAAGTTCCCAGCAGCTTTCATAAATGGCAGGTTCTCGGCTGGGAGGGAATCCAGCCCTCACGAGATTGCTGATGTATTTAGACATTTTTAGCTGTCACAACCAGTAGGACGCTATGATACTGGTACCAAGCTAGTAGAAGCTGCTAACCTCACAATGTGTAGGACAGCCTACAACCAAGAAATACCCAGTCTGGAACATCAACAGTGCTAAGGTTAAAAAAAAAAAAAAAAAAAAAAAAAAAAAACCTGTCCCACAGCACTGTGAGTTCCCGAAGAAGATGTCTAGGGTCCAGATGTAGTGAATATGTATGTGTTCTTTGTGTGTATGAGTGTGTGTGGAGGTCAGGGAGACCACTTCAAATGCCATTCTTCAGGTGCCATCCATTTTTTTCTTTTAATAGCACAGGCTCTCTGAAACCCTAAAAAGTAGGCTGCCTGTGAGCCACAGGGGTCCTGCCACCTCCACCTCCCCAGGAGTGTGTTTACAAACAAATACTACCATGCCTTATATGGAACTGGGGGTTGAACTTAGGTCTTCATGCTTGCAAGGCAAATACTCTGCCAACTGAGCCATCTCCCTGGTCCTGTTCCTCATCCTTTAGACCACTCAGCACATGTTCTCCTTGCTCAAATAGTTGGTTTGCCATTACTATGATAAAACCACCACAGCCAAGGAAAATTATAGAAGGAGGTGTTTATTTGGGGTTTATAGTTCCAGAGGATTAGAGTCCAAGACAGCAGAGTTGATGCAGCAGGAAAGCAGGAAGCCAGAGCAACAGCTGAGAGATCATCTCAATCCACAAGCAGGAAGCAGACAGCTCAACTGCCATAGCACATGGCTTTTGAAACCTGCCCGCAGTGACACACCTCTTCCAACCATGTCATGGCTCCTGGTACCTCCCAAACAGTTTGACTAACTGGGGACCAAGTATTCAAACCTATGAGCCCATGTGGGCCATTCTCATTCAAACCACCATACCCATATTTGAAGATGTCTCCTGTGTTTGGAGACACAGGTTGCCTTCAGATACAGGAGTTGAAACTATCAACTCATTTCCCCAGCTTCTCTTGCATGTAGGGGGCAGGTCCATGACTTCACTCCACCAACTAATTGCATTCTCTGACGAACATGTTGCACAGAAGCAGGGGTGGTGGCAGCAATGACAACCTATCTTCAGAAGTGGTAGCAGTAGTGGTGGGTATAGGAGCAGTACTGACAGAGCTGATAGCCCAAGCTAACGTGCCTATACAGCAACAGAACCTTCCTGGGATCAGCCCTACCACGTGACATTGAGCGGTGCTGCTGGCTGTTTCCCTTCTGACCTTGGCTTTCTGATCCTACCTGAAGGTTCTTTGAACTATAGAAGGTCTTTGGAATAAATCATTTCTGAGTGTAAATTAGGAGAGTTGACTTCTGCAGCTTGCAATCAAAGCAGCCTGTGCTTCTTTCTTCCATAGAACACCTCAAGGGACTCTGGTCCCTGAGCATACTTTGAGGAATGCTGACCAAAATGAATGCCAAGTGGGATTCCTCTGACATGTGATCCAACCAGAGCCAGACCCCTGCAAGAGTCCCAACTCTACCCCAACCCCCAGAACCACAGAGGAACCCAGTGCCCGCCTCCTGCTCACCACTGAGGCAAGACACCCCCATAATGACCTTCCTCTCCACTGCCACCCTGAGTTGAGAAAAACTGCAGCTGGCTGCAGCCTCCAACCAAAACATAATCAAGGGAAGGGAATGATTGGACTTGTCAGATGAAGGTGGGAGGAAGAACCAAAAACGTGCATCGAAAATCTGTTGCTTGATTGGGGTGATGCTGCTGGCAAGTGGAAGGAAAGTTTCCAAAGAAACGAGGCTTTGAGAATCTCTCAGAAGTCAGGAGGGAACAGGGAGAACTTTCCAGAAAGGCCAGGTGTTCCTCACCCCAAAAGGGGAGTGACCCTATTTCAAGATCTGAGTCCAGATTTCATGCAAGATGCTGAGCCCCATTCCAGGTGTGCTTAAAGAGCAACTGCAAGAACTATGCACCATTTACTCACAAATACCTGTAGAACACCTGTCAGTAAGCTGGTTCAGGGGACCCTGCCAGCTTGTCCCAACCTTTCTGGAACCTGTGCTCTTGAAAGGAGAGTGGCACACAGTGCTGGGGATGGAGTGAACCTTTTAGTTGGTGTGGTGTGTCACCATGGGTGTGGGTGGGAGCTGGCTCTCCTGCTTTGGGGACTTTGGGGGAAGGGCCCATCAGAGGACATATAGTTCATGGGGGGGGTGGAAGTGTAAACTAGCTACACCCTTTAAAGATGAGGAAAGTGAACTCTGAAACTAAATCCTGGGTCTTCAGCATCTCTTTAACTGTTCTTTCCCCTGCTCCAGGTGAGTGTGTATTTGAGTGTGTGTGTATATGTGTCTTAGACAAGTTCATTCAGCTCTACATCCATCTGTAATCCAGCCTGGCTGTGATGTCGGCATGAATTAAGATGTTTATAGAAATGAAAAAAAAAAAAAAAAAAAAAAAAAACCTTGGGGGAAGAAGTTAATCTCTATGTGGGGGTGAGGGGGGTCTGGTTTCACAAGGTTAATGTCTTGATTTTTATTAATCCCTTTTCTGTTTTATTCAAAGAGGATTTGGTGTTCCTAGTTCCAGCTGGGAGCTTAAGAAACAGAGTGATGATTCTCGGCCTGCTGCCTACCCCTGCAGCTTTAGAGCTAACTTTCGGACTGGAGGACAGGGATGCCAGGAACCTGGTAGGCTCAGGCCAGCTCCATGCCTCAGTTCCCTGCTCTGTCTCTGCAGAAATGTCCTTCTCCCTGCCGTTGGAAAGATAGCTAGCCTGGCTCAGACAAAGGGCTGAGACACTTGAAGCAAGACAAGATTGATAAGGGAAACTGTTAGGGAGACCTGTCCTGGCAGCTGATTAACAAACCACAACCATTTATGGGGACCCTGGGGTGTACAGAGAGAAGAGAGACCACCGAGTATTGTAGGGACTATGGCAAAGTATGGCCACTCCCATCCACTGTCTGAGTAAAAACTGTCATTCTTCTATGGAGAAGTAAGTCTGCACATTTCCACCAATGCCACTGGCAAATGGACAGGCGCCTCAGTGTGGCCATTTATCTGCCTTATTCAAGCCATTGGAGGTTAGCTATCTTTTACAGCCCCATTCCCTCAAACCTACAAGCTCCTTTGTTCCCAAATACCAGGTAAGAACCCCCTATAAAGATGTTGGACTTTGCAGGGCAGTGAAAGACAAGATGGGGCCCCAATCCATGGAAATCGTGGCTCCAGAAATTGTAACTCCAACAAACAAGGGTGTTCCAGCTTCTCTAGACTGCAAAGTCAACACAGGTCTCTGCTCTTACCTGTCATAGGAGCCCCTTTTGTCTGCTATGCAAAGCTTTTTCTTACTAGGAAACAACAGTGGGATATGAGCTCAATGAAATTCCCATGCTGGGATCACACTAACTTGGCCCTGGCCCTCTCTAGACCTCTATTTCTTCATTGTTTGGTAGGCAAGCCTTTGGATCAGCTCGGCCTTCATCCCACACCTTCCTGTCATCACTCATAATAGATTTGAAACTTCTCAGGCCTTCCACAGCCCACCACTGTAGGGCAGACCCAAGGAGTCCGTCTCCCAGCAAGATCTCCTCAGCCTCAGGTCAGCTTCCCTTTGAGGCCATGGGATTGGATTGCTTTTTTTTTTTTTTTTTTTTTTTTTTTTTTTTAGCTCCTATCAAAGGAGGGAGTAGAGGCCTGAGTCAGTGGCTTCCTTGTCTCATTCTCTGTGGAAGGATTTCCCTCCCTCTTAGAAGCCTGGGCATCGAGGAGGACTCAGACCTTGCAAAACCAAGAACTCATTCTTTGGCCTCCTGCTACCTTCTTGGCTCTTTTCTGGAGCATCATGGCAGCATACTCTGGGCAGGAGGTCTGTTGGGATTAACAGACCAAGGGGTGTGGGGCATGGTATTAGGAGCAAAGAAGGACCATGGGGCCTGTTGGGTAACTCGCATCTAAGCCTTGGGGCTGAGGCTCAGTCCCTTCCTTGGGGTAGTGGCAGGCCATCATCAGACACCCATGGGCGTCTGGCAGCCGTCTTGTCCTTTCGGATCCAGCCAGTTACAGCTCATTCCTTTGGCTCACATTGTTCCTTAACGACATCACTTTTTCCATCTCCCTGATGGTGTTGTGCCCTTCTGCCTGAGCGCTGCCTCCCAGCTGACCTCCATCTCCCTGACACTCTGTGGTTTCCATGGCTCACTGGACCACACCATCTCTGGACAAGAAGAGACCTGTGCATCTCATGGCCTGGATCTTCCACCCCACCTCATGCCTCCCTCCCTGTGGCAACCTTGGTCCTTATGGGTGGGATGGTCCCATCCCCTTCATGTCACTGAGGGTCCTGGATACACCACTCTTTCTCCAGGCACTAGCTCAAAGCCCCAACAATATCCTTTGGCTTCTGTACAGGCACAGAGACCTTCTGAGTCCCTGCCTGGGCTGGGTGCCCAAGCGCTGTGCCAGGATAACTCTCCCCCCCCCCCACATCATCTCCACTTTCAATGGGTCTAGAGCTGTTCCCTGAGAGTCTTCTCTCCAAGCCCCTGTGGGAACCAGAGTCACCAGGCTTCAAAGTTGGTCCTGCTTCCCACCTGAAGTTGAGCATCTGTCTGTCCACCCATGCTAAATGCAGATGCTGAGTCCCCAGACCTGCCTGGCACCTTCTGTTCAGAGCTCCTCGTTCATTCATGTGACAGCATTTTCCTGAGCTCTAGCTGTACACCAGCCCAGTGTTAACAGCACCTTCTGTTCTGATTCCCCTGTGGTTGCCTGGCTCTGCCCTCAGTCGTTTTCTAGTGAGGCAGCATGGCCGAGAAAGAAAAACTGGAGCCAGACTGACCAAGGCTTAAACCCTGGTTCTCTGTAAGAACTAAGAAGTTGCTCCATTAGGGGTGTCCTCCCTCATGGAGCAGGGGTGGGCCCATTCCTGTATTGTCAGGAGCATTAAACATATGCCCACGAGTTTCTAGTATCACATGTTTCTGGTACAAAGACAAGGAAGAGAGGCATACATTTAGCAGAATGGCAAACACTATGAATGGCAGAGCAAACAGCCTTCAGGGGGACGGGGTGAGGTGAATGGGACGGGGGTATGAGCACTCTGGGGATTAGGCAGAGCCAAGAAGTCTCAATGTGTGACACCCTGTCAGGTACCTGGCCCCCAGCCTTCAGGTAGCAGTCAAGGTTGCTCTAGCTGCACTTGAGGTACCATCCGCCTCCTAGGCTGGCCTTCTTGTCTGTCACCAATGGCAGCAGATGGGAACAAAGTGGGATCCTCTTCACAGCCACTCTCTTGGAAGGTGGTGAGCAGCTGCTGAGGAGAAGGAAGCCCAAACCTGATTCAGCCTACCACCTTCTCCATCTTCTCCCCTCAGTCCTACCCAAGAGAACTGGGTCTCCTCAGGCCTGCTCCCCAGTCAAGGTTGCTTTTCACCTCTATCCCCACTGTAAACACTCAAGGGCCACTTGTGGCCTCACAAGGACACTGATAAGCCAGAGAGTTCCTTTCAGAGGACAGACCAAGGCCCTTGTCTAATTGCATGGGCACCAGTCATCTGAGATTGCCAAGGCCAGAAGAGACAGGAAGCCAGGTGTCCCTGTGGCCTGCTTCTGCAAGGCCACCCTGCTCCCAAAGCCATAATTATGACCGTCAGGGCAGAGAAAATAGTGAAGGACAACAGGCCCAGGCTGCAATCCTTTCACCATGGATTCTCCACAGAGACTGCTTGCTTCTTGCACCCCATCCCCCCCAGTCTCTGCCAGTCAGCCCATCTGTTGAGTTTGGGTCTCACCAATTACTTGGTACCAGCCCAGAGTCCCAGACCTTCAGTGCCAGAAGGGACAGATGTTTGGAAAACTCCCTCCCCATCATCCTGATAACATCCCAATTCTCTCAAAGGGAATTTCCTTAGGGAAAAGAAAGTGCTATGTGAACCAGTAGACAGAAAGCCACCGAATGTCCAGCATCTCTCCATGTTCCATCTTGCTTACCCTTCATTTTCAGAGCCCTTCCCCACCACTTCTTCATACCTGAACTTGACCCTACTTCCTTGATGAATCTGGGACCCAGATGTCACCAAATTGTGGCTTAAAAAAAAAAAAAGTCATGGGTGTCTTAGGGAAAACTTGTTTCACAAAATTTGTAGTTAAAAATATGAATGCAAATAGAATACCTATAAACTCTAAAAATGTAATACTCCAGTTCTTTTTTAAAATGTGGCCTGACAGTACTGGAGAAATGGCTCATCAATTAAAAGCATGAGCTGCTCTTGTAGAACATCCAAGTTTGGTTTCTAGCACCTACATGGCAGCTCACAACTATTTAAATGTCAGTTCCAGGGGACCCAACACCTTCTTCTGCACTAGGCACAGATACATGTGGTGTTCATACATGCATGCAGACAAACTCTCATCCACATAAAATAAAAATAAATAAAATCTTAAAACATAGCCTAAATAACTTGATCCTGAATATGTATCCCTCCTGTTTAAATATTTTAAATGAGTGGTATGTGTGTGCGTGTGTGTGTGTGTGTGTGTGTGTGTGTGTGTGTGTGTGCGCGCGCGCGCACGCGCCCCGCGTCCGTGCCCATGTGCATGTAGAAGCCAGAGGACAACTTTTATTGTCATTTATTTTCACAACACTGTCCATCTTGTTTTGTCATTTTTGTTTGTTTGTTTTGAGACAGGGTCTCTCACTGGCTTGTACCTCCCTAAATAGGCTAAGCTTGCTGGCCAGTGAAGCCAAAGGACCCATTTATCTCCACCTCCCCAGCACTGGGATTACAAACATGCACTATCCTGCCTGGTTTTTGTTAATGTAGTTTGTGAAGCTAGAACTCAGGTCCTTGCACCAGCAAAGCAAGAGATTTACTGACTAAGCTAGCTCATCAAACAGGTTTCTTTTGAATAACTTTAGTCTAGATGAGAATCTAAACCAACTAGAGATTCAGGCTTGGAATGGGTCCTCTCTAGTTTGATCTGTTCATTTGACATGTAGAATGGGCACAAGTCTGAGATGTATTCTCTTCAGTGAAGTTGAACTCCTCCATAGCAGAGCTCAGTCTTGGCTCAGGGGTTTGAGTCTGCCCTACCACAGTGCTGTTTCCACCATGCTGGAGTCTCAAGGTAGTCTGAGACCACTTTGAGAGCATCCCTGGCCTCAGAAGATCCTGCCAGACCTGTTTGTTTCCAGGCTGCTTTGGTGTCCCTGCTCACACGTGTGTCTGGCTCACACGGCTATCCCATTGGGCTTCTGCAAGGGGCTGATTAGGTGTAATTGCTTTGCTGGGAGCGAGCTATCTACTTAATAGAATCAGCTCCCAGTAATTAGCCTGCCACAGGCCCATTTCCTTTGCTGAAGCCCCAGGGCTACTGGACATATTGCATGTTGGACTTCTGCAGGTGGTAGCATGTGGGGTGAATGTGGGTGGTCTTTGGGTTGGTTTGGGGGTAGTCAAGAGGAAACAGCACTAAGGAGATTCAGCAGTAAGAAACCCTTCTGGAGACTGGGAGCCAGTGAGTTATAGCATTCTGGGCTGGAGGGATAAAGAGCCTGGCATAGACAGACTGCTCTAGAAATGTTAAACTGAACCCACTTGAATCATACAGGATGTCTAGTCTAACCCCTGAACCCAACACACTCATTTCTTATAGACATACTATGTGCCAAGCATAAAACTAGCTCCAAGAATCTTTCTAAAATAGATCAATTAGACTGTGCTTGTATGCCCTCTTGACTAGGAGGTCATTACCATGCCCAGCAGTTTCTGCCTTCCTGGGAGACAAGGGGAACACTCCATCTTATGCTGTGCTGGTTGTTGGTTGCATCATTCCACAGATCACTGGTCCCTTCTTGGCCCCACAGGACAAAGCTAATCCCTCCTTGGATGACAGCTCACATGGCCCTGTATTTTTCCCCAGGCTGAACATCCCAAGTCCTCTCACTTGTGCCATGAACATCATCCTGGCAAGGCCCCTCATTAATCTGCTTGACAGGCCTGGAACCTGCTCTTGTTTGTCGATTCTTTACTTCCCATGCAGTCTGGAGCTCAGCGGCTAGGCCTGTAACACTCAGGGTCCTGCCTGCACCAGAGCAACTGCAGTCTTGGACAGCCCCAGATTCCCCTAGACATGGCACTTCCAAGAAGGGCTATGGTGGCACTTTACCCTCTTCCATTAAGGAGAAAGACTGTCTTCTTGAGGGAGTGGAGTCACCACTTTTGCCTGTTCCCCTAACCCAACACACACACACACACACACACACACACACACACACACACACACACACACACACACACACACACACGAACGCCCTGCAGTGCCTGCCCAGCATCACTCAATACCCACGGGCTGATTAATCATTGCGAGTGCTATTATAATTATTGTGTTTGGTGCTGAGAACAGGCTGCCTCTGCTTCTCAGAAACCATAAACCTGCAAAGAAGGATTTCAAGATTTGTGAGCTGTTGACGACATCTCCGGCCTTTCTTTTCTTCAGTGGCTGCATATTTGTCCAGAAAAATGGGCCATGGTCACTCTAGGATCTCTCCAGAAGACAATCTGGGGACTTGATTCTTGCAATGGAGATGACAATTACAGGGACTCATCTTGTGGTTCTAGATAGGGCAGCCAGGGGAGCTGGGCATGAGTCCCTGTGTGTTTCAAGGAATTCAGGAATTCATGCCCCTTGTCAAGTCTCAGTTTCTTCATAGATACTAGAGGTTTAAGCATTTCTCTGGTTTTAATTATGTAATTTAATGACAGAAAAGAGAATGGGTAGAGTGGAAAATGTGAAGGCTTAGAAGATTGATGATGGGGAAGAGACAGGACAGAAGCTGAAACAGGATCCCAAGCTCCTGCACACACAGACAAACATGCACACATGCATGCTCATTCCCACATGTGGCAGGCTGAGAAAAGTCACTATTTTTCTCTGGTTCTTACCTGTTGGTCTGCCTGAGATCTCAGTAATGGCTGAGTCCACCCTCTGTCCCTGCTTCAAGTGTGGGGATGCAGAGGCTCTAAAGAAGAAAGGAAAAGAGAGAAAAGGAGGAGGCTACAGAGAAAGTAGGGAGGCCTAGAAATGACATGGAAATCAGAAAGTGAGTAATGGCAGTGCTGGGGAGGAAGTGGGCAAGCTCCCACACTGCAGGAGAATAAGAACCAAGATAGCCTGCTGAGGACAAGCAGCAGCATTTAGGAACACATGGGATGGAGGGCTGTGGGTACACTGTGGCCACTTCTAGGTATGGGTCCTAGCCACAGCTCCCAGCACATCCTCAAGCACCCACCAATGAGGATGCTAACTACAGGTAGCATTTACAGCCAGAGAAAGGAAGACCATCTAGCAGAAGAAGGGGACAGTCAGACATGGGACAGGCAGTTTAGGGTGAGGATTTAATGTTTATGCAAATGATGGTCTGGAGCAAAACCTGAGCTCCTCAGTACTTTTTGAGCTCCAATTGGTCCTCATTCAGTTAGGATTTTGCACCCTTTGAGTCTGAGCCTCATTTGTCCCAGATCAAGACAGCCTTTTTCCCTAGGCCACACAGCCCAACTAGAGCTGGATTTAGAAGGCCAGGTGTTCAGCTTCCCAGCCCAGTTCTCCCCCAACAGCCCACAGAGCCCAGCTTTGCTAACAGTTGCCTTTTGTGTTTGACTTGGGCTTGAGATGTTAAACAAACAGTGGCTCTTGACAAATGCAAGCCGTTGCTGTGGGACCAGTTATGCTCTGGAAAGCCAAGCTAATCCCTAACTTCACTGCCTCTGGAGATACACCGAGAACCGCCCCCCCCCCCCCCCCCCCCGTCACACCCACAACCAGGGCTATGACTTTGGTGTGGCATCCTGTAGCAGCAGCCCCTGTCTTTCTGCCTGGTCCTCTTACCAGACCTTCCCTGGCTGATACTGAGATGGCTCTGAACCCCCTCCCCTACCTCTGCTTGCTTCTCTGAAGCTCCAAGTGACACCAACTCACCCAGGTGACTGGAGCCTGCAGGATGGACTCAAGGAAAGTTTTGGAAGCATCTTCTCCGTCTTGACTATTGTGCAAAGCTAAAGCTCATGCCTATGAGTGAGGTTTTAAAAGAAAAATGAAATAAAATAAAAATAAAAAAAGCTTTGTACCTTTCCTGTGGGAACTTATAGTCTGCTCGAGACAGATGGATCAGCACTTCCCCAAGGCTCTGTGCTAGCTCATAACTGATGGGTCAGGCCTTGAACAAGGTTTGTCTGACTCCAGGTCAGCTTCTCCACTCCTTCCCTACCTGGCTCTGCCTTAGTCTCCAACCAAACCACCCACGCAGCAGGGATAAAAAGTAATGGGATGGAGCGTCTCTGCCTCCATTCTTCAAGTGTATACACTTGATCATTGTGAAGTAAACAAGACTGTCATCAACACATGGTAATGCTTTTGTTTCTCAAAAATAGAAACTGAGGCAGAGAGACCACAAAGCTTCCCCCAATTACCCCAGCAGCAGCAGCATCACGGCCCAAGCCTCTGGACTGTCATGTCAGTTCAACACCCTCATGCTACACATGCTTCCTTAGCCCTTCAAACACTTGACTCTGTCTTTGCCCTTCTCCCTGGCAGGACTTGCTCCAGCTTGAGAAGTACTCATCTGTAGGCATGGAAGCAGGATGCTGAGGTTTTTCTACCCCAGACTCAACTGTCTTGAGTCCTCTTATCACTCAATCTGGTTGCAAATCCATCAGAGACAGGACTGTTCCAGGCCTTGGCTCATGTCCCAAGGGCCTAAGGAAATGTGTAGGGCAGCTGTGATATACAAAGCATTATGGGAAGAATAGTATTGTAAAAAGGGCTCTGCCCAGGAAAAGATATTAAGCCAGTGTGGAAGTCATAAGAGCAAATATATACTTGACAAAGAGCAACTAAATTTCAGAAGTCCTTAGAGACACAGTAGCCAGTTGTTCAGATGGGACAGGGTGCTGGGAAATGCTTCATGGAGACAATTGTCTTTGAGTTGGGTCTTGAAGCCTGAGTTGGTTGGCAGAAGAAGGTGGGAGAAGAAAAGAGATACCAACATCCCAACTGATGGGAGCCCTGGGGCCCTTGAAGACTCATGAAACATGAGAGAACACAAATGTGTTCTTACAGATGGATGGAGTGCTGTGTTAAGCTGCAAATGATTGTGTCTAATGTTTAGTATACAATAAAGTATGGCAGTGAATGATAAATTCCAAACAATTTACCCTAACCTTGTTGCTGCTTCTTTCCTTACAGACTAGTCTTCAAAGAAGTGGCTATTCCCTTTTTGCCTAATTCTCAAGCGGACTAAGTAAACAGATGCAATCAGTCCAGAAGGTCATGGGATGTTACAAATGAAAAGCATGTTGATGTTTTCTGGTCCAAACCCTCCACTTGGGGATGTGGAACTCGAGAAGTAGGCACTCCAGCTAATCTCCAATGCTGCAGCAAACACAGGCAGAGACAGGTTGACTTTGAGCGGGCATGGACAATTCCAAGGGTCCTATGCAGAAGGAACCAAGGAATGCTGGTAGGTGTTTGATGCAGCCCAACCCAGGTCACCAGGAAAAGAATAGATGAGATCATGTCCGCTATCCCAGTGACTGGTCAAAAACCTTAACAGTGCTCCTCCATCGCAACCTTCCCTCCACAAGGGATAGGATGATTGAGGAGACCCTAACTGTTCTCTAGAACTCAGGACATGCAATATAGGTGTTCTGGTTCCATCTATAAGGGATGCTGAATAAGCTCCCATCGTACTCACTGTAGGACCTTCCCTACCCCTCTCCTTACTGTCGAGGCCTCGGTTTCCTAATCTGTAACACAAGGATGCTGAGAGAGATGGTCTGTAAGAGTCTTTCTAGTTCTTAAGAGCTATGAGAACAAGTTCCATCAAAATGAATAATAAATGTCCTGCCCCAAAGACAGCTTTTCTCTTTCCTAAAGCTCTTTCACTTAATAATATCGCCTTTCATTTGTGTAGCAGTCTGGGGATGGCAGCCAGAAGTAGGGAAACTCTGATAGCATCCCCTGAAGCCCGGCTCTAGGGAGTAGCTTGCACATCCAGAGAAATGTAGCAGAACTGGCTTCTGGGCTTATTTTGACCAGGAACCAGCATATCAAAAGCACACCGAGCTGAATTTGTACCCCACCCATGGGAAGCTGGGAAGGGCATGACTCTTCTTCCTACAGCCAAAGAATGCCAGGGATAGAAATACCCAACAGGCGGTGTTCAAGGCCAAAGGAAAATAGTTTGTTTCTTCAAAGAGTTGAAGACCTTCCTTCGTGGGGAGAGGGGACACAGGTGCCATGAATTCAAGTTCCTGTCATCAGGCTGTGGTACTAAGACACCTGAGTCTTAAAAGAGTAAAGGTCACCAGAGAGTCTCATGCTCTGCCTCACACACATACAGTTTCCTTTGATTCCTTAGAGCCAACTGCTGAGGCCACTAATGTATAACGATCAAACCCATTTTAGAGACGGAAAAAGAAGTGAGGCCCAAGCTCTCCAGGAGAAGCAAACAGGCAAGAGTCTCTTCTCAGCTCAGTGACCCCAGGTGATTGTGTTGCCTTTAGCCTCAGGTTCTCCATCTACCAAACAGTCCTAAGTAAAAGCACACCTGACTTTGAGGACCACGGTAAAGGTTAAGATGGTGAGTGTGGCATACCCCGAAAGATACAAGGATGCATCCTGGAGGAATGAATGGGCTGGGAGCTCTGCTGAGATGCTTTTGGATACAGAGTAGTATCTGGCAGTGACATCCCAGCCCAGAATGTGGCAGATGGTGCCCTCCCTTACTTGCTATCTCCCGAGCCACAGGGTTTGGGCCTCTTCCACATCTCTCTATGTGGCCTTTGCCAGGGTCCTGTGAAGGGCTGTTTGACCCTCCTTGGCACTGACATTTGCATTCCAACCATTCTGCTCTCTCAGCCCATCCATGTCCAGAGTTGTTTGGAGCTGAGTAAGGCCCCAGGAATCATCTGCCATGACAATTCATGGAAGAGATAGGACATGAGTCTCCAAGAGGGGTAGTAACACTTTGCCTGAGTTTCCACTGCTGGTCAAGGTCCCTTCTTCATTGCCACAGCCCCCTGTGTTGACCCCTGCCCCAGTTTATCCAGTCCATCAATGAGTCATTATAATGGTCTGGACTCTCACCCCACCCCACCCACCCCGATTTCGGCTACGTACCACCCACTCCTAGTCTGCCCTTCCAAGTGCCATTCTGTGTTATCTATGTAACTCAGTCCAAGTACCGCTTCTCATGCTGGAATAGGACAAGGGCCATAGATATCAAGATGGGGCAGGTGGCCTAAGTACCAGCCTTGGCTTTCTCAGCCAGTCACCAGGGCCCAGTGAGAACCTGGGAGGGAACTCTGTGTCAGGAGGGAAGGCTTGAGTATGCTCACACGCACCCCGGCCCACAGCAAATCCCTGCCGGTTTCTAAGATAAGCCAGAAGCTGGAACACAGGGAAGGAAGCATGACCTGCAAGGAGAGGGAGTTGACTGAGCCCCTAGTCCTGTCACCAACTCTCTGAGTGTGTCACTTCACCTCCTATGCCTCTGTTTCCTCTTCCATGTGCTAAGGAGCAGGCCAGTAGGGCCCAAAGTCCTCTCCATTCTCAGCACTTCTCAGCACTGCGACTGAGGCAAAGGGTAGAGGAAGGGGATTTCTCTGTCTTGTTCTTCCCACTCCACTTTCTGCTCTCTGCCCCTTTTCAGGATATTTGTGTCTCCAGCTCTCCAAGTTTCCATCTCAGTCTGTCTCTCTTTTTTCATCTTACCCACTACAATTTTCTGCCAGATCCCCTTTTCCTGGGTCTGTGTGGACCTCTGGTTTGTCTCCTGGATCTCTCTCTCTCTCTCTCTGTCACACACACACACACACACGAGAGAGAGAGAGAGAGAGAGAGAGAGAGAGAGAGAGAGAGAGAGAGAGAGAGAGGCCCCTGCCCTGAGTCCTCTCCTTTCCCTGTAGTTATCTGTTTCCCTGCCTAGTTTTCTCTGGGGCTGGCGGGCTGGATCTCTGTCTCCCTCTCTCTCTTTTTCTCTCTCCCTCCCTCCCTCTCCCATCTTGCTCCCCCCTCCGCTCTCCCTCTCGCTCTCCCTCTCTCTCCCGCCTGTGTCCTGCCCGGGTTCTCCCGCTCGCTCCCCCTTCCCTCCCCGCCCTCGGCGCGGCTCCCCAGTCCTTATTTGGCTGGGCGGGAGGGCAGGCGGGAGGTGGTGGCCGGCGGCCGGGGGGCGGGCGCGGGGGCGGGCGGAGGAGGGCGGTGGGTGGTGCTGAAGGGACAGCTCCGCGGCGGCCGGCAGCGGCGGCGGCGGTGGCGGCCCCGGAGTGCGGAGCTGGTGCCCGGCGTGGAGATCCGCGAGCGCAGCCATGCCCCAGGCCGCCTCCGGGGCAGCAGCGGCGGCGGCGGCCGGGGCTGGGGCGCGGGCCGGAGACGCCGGAGGGCCGGCGACAACCGGGGAGGGACGATGAAGCGGCAGAATGTGCGCACGTTGGCGCTCATCGTGTGCACCTTCACCTACCTGCTGGTGGGCGCCGCGGTGTTCGACGCGCTGGAGTCGGAGCCGGAGATGATCGAGCGACAGCGGCTGGAGCTGCGGCAGCTGGAGCTGCGGGCGCGCTACAACCTCAGCGAGGGCGGCTACGAGGAGCTGGAGCGCGTCGTGCTGCGCCTCAAGCCGCACAAGGCCGGCGTGCAGTGGCGCTTCGCCGGTTCCTTCTACTTCGCCATCACCGTCATCACCACCATCGGTAACTACACTCGCCGCGCCGGAGGGGACGGGGGCGGGGACCTGGGATTCTGGGGAGCCGCCCGCGGCTGGGGGGTCCCTGCGGAGCGGGGCGGGCCGCCGAACCCGCGCGCTCCCAGCGGCCGGAGCTCAGCCCGGCGTGTCTGCTCTGCTGGAGGACCCCTGACTCCGACCTGTCTCCAGCTCGGCCAGCCCTAACTTGGCCTTGCCGGTCCGTGCGAGGACCCCAGGGGACTCAAGTATTTGAGAAGGACAGGAGCAGACGACTGAGGCTCGGGAGGAGGGGTGTGGCCGGGCTAGGCCCTGGGGCTGGGCGCCCAGAGTGAGCAGACCGGGAGGGTGCCACTCCTCCGTGTTCCTGACGTTGGGCTTGGGCACCCAAGTGTCCACACCTGCTGGGGTCTGGGGAGGCACGTAGATGCCGGGACATTGCACTCCGAGACACACGGGCCACTCTCTAACTGCGACTGAGTGCTGCCGGGGAGGGGGTGGGGTGCGTGTGTCCGTGTGGGTGTGAGTGTGGGTGTGTGAGTGTGTGTCCACCTCCACGAGTTTGGGCCACCAGACAGGGCCTGTAATTCTCTGAGGGCAGCACAGCAGGGGCTGAAAGCCAGATTCGGTCCTCTTAGCCTTCTTCCCCAGTGTCCCAGCAAAACAGTCACCTCACAGGAATGGCTCCACTTCTTTTTCAAAGCCAGGGCAGATCACACTGTAGGTACGAGGCCACACGCACATCCCCTGAGAACATGGCACACAGGTACACACACACACACACAGAGAGAGAGAGAGAGAGAGAGAGAGAGAGAGAGAGAGAGAGAGAGAGAGAGAGAGAGAGAGAAACACAAATAGATGTCAGATGTCAGGAAAGGCATCTCTGGCCAGGCCCTTCACCAAGCTGTTGAAGTGTCAGTGTCCAGCGGGAATTGCATGTCTTAACTATTCCCAGGACTCCATGATTGCAGCCCACCTCCAACACTGACCCTCTCCATAATCGACCTTGGGCAAGTCCCTTCTCCTGCCTGGATCTTGGGCTCATGTCCCAACATGTAGAGGTTGGCCAAAATGATGTCAAGGGCTCTTCCCAGCCCTGACGTGCTTGGACTCTGAGATTGGGAACCCACCTTCCCCCAAAGCCACTGGGATACCTCCAGGAGCTGTTTCCTCCATCTTCCCTACCCCTTCTTATCCTGACCCCAGCCCCTGCCTTGGCCGAACTCCCAGGGGCTCACTGCCATTTGGCAAACCCCATTAGAAGATGGCAGTGTTTTCCTGGGAGTCAATAGGAGTGGAATCAGGTTAAAGACAGAGCTGGACACTGTCTACCCACTGCAGAATTCTGCTCTGAGGTATATTGCTCTCCAGCAGCCAGGAGAGAAACACCCAGACACTACCCCAAGAGCCGGTTTGGTCTAGGGCCCCTTCCTTCCACATCCCACTGCAACTTGCCCACAGTTTTACAGCAGGTTAGCTGTCCATAAACCAGAGTGTGGTCTGTGTACACTCTCCCCGTCTTCCTACACCAGGTCCCCAATTAGTACAACTTTCCTCTAAGCCCCTGGGTCCCCTGATTCACCCTAACCTCCCAGCTGACCTCCTTGCTTCCAGCTTCACCCCACAGACAATGCACAGCTGTCCCAGTTTGCTTCAGCAAAGCCCACATGACTCCCACTGTCCATGCTCCTTACCTCCTCTACCTCCATGCCTGACTTTATTCCTTCTTACTTGGATGACCTCTCACTATGGCCTCCAAATCATCCCGCAGAGACTGCTTAGCATGTTTCTAACCAACTTTTCTGCCTTCCCTTCACTAGCTCTCTAGGTCCAGTTTAACACCACACACACACACACACACACACACCATGCTAAGCCTCACAGGGTCACTGCCCTTGAAGACTACAGCAGGATTTATTGGCAAGATGACCTAGGTGACCCAGTATGAACTTTTTTTAAATGTTTACATCCTAAGGAGTGTGTTTTGTTTTGTCTTTTAAATCATGCTGTATTGTTACTGTCCATGTAGGCAAAGCCCATCTCTGTGATTTTGAGAGCTAGCAAGGTGCCCAACAGCTATGAACACTGGAGAATGCTATTGATGGGTTTAATGTGTGCAGTTGCTTTCCAAATTGTCCATGGTTCTTACCTAGAGAGATGCTAGAAGATGGGGCTAGCAGCTTAACACCCTCTGCTGACATTTATACAGTGCTGGTCAAAAAGAAAGACATCACCCTAAACCAGCAATGCTTACATGCTTACTCCCTACACCCAACCATCCCCAGCTTTTTTTTTTTTTTTTTTTTTGCTTGTTGTTTTTTGTCACCTCTCACTTTGGCCCTGCCACCTAGCTAGAAGCTGTGCTTGGAGTAGTGATGGGATGCCTGGAAGGGCTCTATGTGACAATGTCCTTAGCCTGTCACCAGCCCATCTGCCTCTTTGGGAACATCTTGTGGCCAATCCCACTGGCTACGACTGGGTAGATGACAGCCTCCCATTCAGTCAACATCAATATCTAGTGACCACAATGTTGTTATCATTTGGTTGGATCTCAGCCCTCACAACTCAGTGTGCTTACCCGAGCAGGGATTGTTAGTTCTGTCACTCTGAACAGTGGGTACAGGTAAGGGAAAGGAAAGGAGTGGATCTCCTACCCAGAGCCACCAGGCTGATGGGCAGCAGACTCAGAAGGGGAGGATGGCGCTTCTAACTCCACACCTAGGGCTGTGTCCTGCTGGCCTCTTGGCTGCTTCCTTTACCTCCATATGCTATGAAGCCCAGGCCCAGCCTGGCAGAACTACCTAGTGCCCAGTGGTGCCAAGTTGCAGGATGCTCAGGAGCAGCCCTGATTGGTTGAAGGTCACTAGGGTCTGACTTAGTCATTCACCTGGTTAGTCACATTCTCCACTCCCCACCCCCTCATCAGCTAGGGAACCCTTCCTTCCCTGCTCCCCAAGTTCACCAGACACAAATGGAAACTCTTTCCTTGGGAAACCTCGCCCTCCCTAGCTGTTGAGTCATCAAACTCCTCCAGGCCCCAGCCCCCTCTATTCATAGCCTAAAGCTGTCAGAGAAGGAAGGGGCCTGGGGATCATCTGGAGCCATCACCTCCTCCTACAGAGAAGGAGGGGGTAACAGAAGGGTTACAAATCTGACTTCCATGCCCCCTGGTGCCTCAGTTGTTTATTACTGGTTTGTTTATTTGTTTTGTAATGCTCTCTACCACTGAACTCTATCATGCTATTTTTATTGCCACAGTAGCCACAATAGTAATGGCAGCCTCCCCTTTATTATCTACACTCTGGCAGGCTCTATCTGGACACTTCATTTGTATTCTCTTGTTAAGTTCTGCCAGTCCTCCAACGCTGACCTTATTACCCCCACTTTTCAGCTAAGCAATGGAAGGCTTTAAGTCAGCCACTCACCCATGGCCTCAGAGCTTGAGAGTAAAGCACCTGCACAGACTCAACAGCCCTATCGGACTCTTGCTGGCAGTTTCTTTCTCCATCTCAAACCCAACCCAGACTCTTGGGTTACAAGGCACCACCACATCTAAGCTGGCTCATCCCTACCAGGGCACCCCAGGAAAGGAGAGTCTGTTGTTGTAGCCTGCGGTTCTCGGATCACCTAATGACCCAACAGACAGATAGATCTGCGCCTGGCACCTGGTTGTCCCTGAGGCCTCATGGGGCTCACAGATGCTGGTTCTCTCACAGCAGGTCTGAGAATCTTCCCAGCTCTCAGGCAGCAGAGAGACCAGGTGATAGATCTGTTGATGGAGCCTAGGCAGGAAGCCTTGCTGTGCTTTCTGGCTCTGAGCCCGACCTCCCGCTGAGCACAGTCTCCTGTGGCTCACTGTGCAGCACCGTGACCCTGGGACTGAATTCAAGCAGGTGGCCCGAGAGGGAAACTGCTTTTTCTATCTTTCCCAGAAGTGACCAAATCTCAGAGCCCCATGATAAAAAAGAATGAGAGGTGATAGTAGGGAACTCCAACCACTCAGAGAGGTCAATAACTTGCCCAAGGCTACACAGCAGGTTGAGCCCTTGGTGAAACCCATGATGGGTTTCACTTGTACTCCTCACACTGAGCTCTCAGCATTACCCTGACCTCTGCCTACAAGGCCAGTCCCTTTACCTTGACTTCACAAGCCCTAACTTGAAAACCAGAGCTCTCCACTTCATCTCAACCCACCTTCTATCCCCTAACATGTCCTGCCCAAGCTATTAAATCTCTCAGATCTCATCTTGTCAGTTATAAAATGAAAATGAAATTATCAGCAGGAAATAATACTTTCATGCAAAGGACGCGCCTGGTAGAGTCGATATTTAATGGTATTGTAATGTTTACTATCATTAACATTATTGTTCATGGAGTATGCCTTCCCCCATGGAGGGGCCCACTCTTTCTCTTTGGAGTTACCATGGCAGAGCTCTTTCTTAAGGAATAGGTTAATGAGGTGAGGGGGAGTGTAAGGGGAGGCGGGACCAGGAAGCTACCACAGCCATTTGTCTTACCCCCCCAACACACACACACATACACACACACACACACACACACACACACACACACACACACACGATCCTACCCCCAGGACCCCCTTTTCCTTCCTCTTGCCTGGAGCTTGCCTGACATGCAGGCTCAAGGGCGATGCTACCTCTTCTGAGCAAGCAGACCCTCAGACAATTATTGAGGAAGAGGGAAGGTGTCTGTGCTAGGAGAACTTGTTGTGTATTGGAGCAAGGCAGAAAAAAATTTTAGTTCCTCCCAGCTCAGTTACTGGTCCTCTGTGACCCTCAGTTTCCTCATCTAAAAGTGGGTACATTTGGCCAGAGGTCCTCCTGCTTGCCCATCCAGTTCCCACGCATTCCAGTAGGAAGCTGGAGGTGCTGGAGGGAGCAGAGGCGGGAACAGGACAAAAATAGTAGACACACGACGGGCCACAGTGGGGACAGGACAAACACAATAAGTATTTTCAAAGGAAAATATAAACAAGCACAGATGAATGTAATGTGGATCACCACTATAAACAGCTTTCAGCTGGCAGCACAAACCATGGGTCTGCAAGTCGATTTTATAATAATTTTTAAAAACCAAAAATGATTTCCCTGTAGCCAGCCAGCAGCCAGGGGAGAGAGCAAGTTCTAACAGAGGCCACGGTCTTGCCAGTCTCAGCAAACTTCTGCAGGAACTCCAGGTAGACAGGCCCTCTTCCATCCTGCATCCTGGCTGTGGGCTCAAGAAATTGGCATGTGTCTGCAACAGGCCAGGCACTGCCTGCACGCTTTTCGACACCAGTGTTCCCACACTGCGCTGCTCAAGGAGATTTGGAAATTTGCCTAAGACACTACAGAAATAAATGTCAGCCCCAGGACTTGCCTCCCAGGCCTGCATGTGTATGGGCAGCTTTTCAGAGAGTCATTCTTCCCACGGAGTCTCTGCTATTTCTGCTACGTGAACCTGTGTATGATAGAGAATGGGTACTAGGGTGAATGCAGGGCAGTGGAACTATTACACAGAGCAGTTTGCCCAAAGAAGAATTAGCTCAGACCTCTCCTGTGTTGCGTTCACAGAGCTCAAAAAGGGGCTTACTAAAGATCACACAGTTAGCTTCAGAGCTGGGCTTGGATCCCTTTTTTCTGACCCCTCCAATAGCCTCTGGTCCTCAGAGAGCCACATGACAAATGCCTGTCGTGGCAGCACAGAGAACCTTTGAGCACCCAGCTGCTGGCCGCAGCCTCCCTTGCCACAGCCTCCCTGGCCACGCATGCTCTTTCAATGTTCAGAAACTGCTTGTGCTTGGACAGCTGCCAGGGGTCTCCGGGGACCTGCCCCTCACCTGGAGCTGCCCAGGCCCTGGCAACTGCCACAAGCCAATCCTTCACTTTCTCATTTGCTAGTGTGCCTTAGCCATGGATGAGAGCAGGCAAGACCTCCCGGTCTGGTGACCTCTTTATAGCAGAGACAGGCCAGAGCTGGTCTTCTACTCACTCTTCACAAAAAGGCTTGGCTGTTTGTTTGTTTGCAAGATACAGTCTCACTATATATCTCCAGTTGTCCTGGAATTCATTATGCGGACTAGGCTGCTGGCCTCGAACTCACAGATATTAAAGTTCTGTACCCATTTCTCTTTCTTCCAGTGACATAGCAAAGTCCCTCAAAAAGGGAATGGAAAGTAGGAGCATGGCTTTGGTGCTCAGAACAAGAGATCGCTGTGTGTGTCTGTGTCTTTATCTCTATCTCTCTTTGTGTCTCTCTGTCTCTATCTCTGTCTGCCCCACCCCCCACCCCTTCTCTCCTGCCCACAGTGGAACAGATGTCTCCCTGGGGTGGGGTGGGGTTAGTGACTGTTTGACTTCCCATCTCCACTGAGTCTGGCTTCACCTAGGGCTTCCCTAACTCAGTGCTTCTCCCATGAAGGGTGTGAAGGGCGGGCCCTGGGTGCCTTGATTTAAATGTAGATTCTGAATCAGTAGCCATGAAATACAGCCTGAGAGTCTGCATTGATAACAAGGCCCAAGGGACAGGATGCTAGAGGTCTATGAGCCACCCTGCTTAGAATTCAATTACTCATAAGTCATACAAAGATTCCAGAAATATACACAGACATGGAATGACACTCTTCAATCTCAAGCTTTTGAATACAACACATTTCTGAAATCATGAGAAAGGTCCTCAGAATCCCCTATCAGGGTCAAATCTCCTTTCCAACAGCATCTTGTCTTACAGAAAGAGGCATTAATTAGAGGGAACAAGTCAAGTTGGAAGGGATTACAACAGAAGAAGCTCATGGTCCCAAAGAGGAGGGTCTGCTCCAAGGGTAGCCCCCACACCAAAGGAACAGAACAGTCAGACAGCCTTCTGCCTTCCTCTCCCAAAGCCAAATGTGCATGCCAACTAGCATTTTAGTGAAGAAAAGGCTAGGGATGAAGCTCAGTAGTAGAGCACTTGCCTTGCATGCTCAAGGCCCTGGGTTTGATCTCCAGCACCAAAAACTAAAGAAGGCAACAACAAAAACTCTCCCCAAACTTGGTCTATAGGAAGGTAGCTGAGGGACAGTGGCGTTGGGCTGGAGGGGTTGCACACTTACACTCACGCTGTTGGCAGCGCCCACACCTAGGGGAGCAAAGACCTAAAGAACCCAGAAGCCTTGCTTCCAGAGCACCTATGCAGTAGGTACCGTTGTTCTAATAAAAAGAAAGCTTTGAGCTGAAGGGCCCATAGAATGGGACCAGAAGGCTATACCTTTCCTTGGGGCTCAGAAAAGCTGGGCCTCATGCCACTGGGACCAACTATGGAGCCTGGACACGACATGCAATAACTGTATGGGGGGGGGGAATGGGGAGCATAGGGAGAAGGGATAGAGAAGTAATGAAGGGCCTACCTCATGAGGACAATGGCAACTAGGAGTCCATGGCCCTTGGTTGCTGTACTTCCCCTACCCTACACACAGGTAAAAACCCCTTAAAGTATAGAAGTAAACACCAATGAGAAGCTGGCTCCTCCCTCCTGTCTTGGTCTGTGCCAGAGCTCTTAGAACAAATGGTGGCAAACTTTGTGTGGCTGAGTGGCTTAAACCACACTCTATTATTTCTCATGGCCTTGGTGTCTGAGCCATCCCAAATCAAGGTGCCCACAGACTGGGTGTCTGGTAAGGAATGGTGGAATGGTCTGCTGCCTGCCTGCTGCCTGATTTTTCGTTGACCCTTCTTCTGCCTACGCAGCCTAGGGATTGAATGTAGGGAGGATCTCAGGCATGCAAGGTGAGTGCTCTACTGGGGCATTATATTTTTGCTTTTGAGACCGGGTAACCAAATTGCCTAGGATAGCCTTGAATTTGCTCTGCAGCCCAGGCAGCCCAGGCAGACCTCAGACCTATAATCCTCCTTAGAGTAACTGGGGTCACAGACCTGTCTTCACCTTCTCTGCCAGAGAAGAAGGAGACAGGCCTGTCCCTTTTTACAAGGCCACTAATCCTACTGAGGACTCCATCCTCATTGTCCAATGCCCCTACTCAAACATTAACACACCAGAGATTGGGTTTGAATGTGTGCAGCTGGAAGTCTGTAGCACTGCCCAATGTCCCCAAGGGCAGACTAGCACCATCTCCCATTAGAAGCAGTAGCTGGGAAATCATTTTCCCAGTCAAGAAGGAGCTATGCCTCCCATGGGCTGGGTCCAGGCAGGAAAAGCCCTGAGAAGCCCCATCATATAGCGCCCCAAGACACTCAGCCTGTTGTACCAATATGATGTGGAATGCAGGTGGCAGATGAAGTTTCTTTACCCCATAAGTGCAAAATTAGATGGACATTGATAACCTGGGGAATTGGTCAGAGGGCATGAGGGCACTTCCATTGCTCTGATAGACACCATGATCAAAAGCCACTTGGTGAGTGAAGGGTTTGTTTGGCTTACAGTTTATAGTCTATTGCTAAGGGAAGCCCAAGGCAGGGAGGCAAGGCAGGAACTCAGAGGTAAGAACTGAAGCATAGACCATGGCAGAGTGCTGCTTTGTAGCTTACACCTCCTGGCTTGCTCAGTTTCTTCTACACCCCAGGACCACTTGCTCAAGAGTGGTACCACCACACTCTGTCCTGGGCATGCCCACATCAGAAAATGCCCTACAGACATGATTATGGGCAGTCTGATGGAGGCACTTTTTCAACTAAGGTTCCTCTTCCAAGAAAACTCTAGCTTGTGTCAAGTTGGCCAGAAAGCCCTCCAGGACAGAGGGTCATGGAGAAAAGACCCCTCCAGATCCCTGCCAGGCTATGGCAGGGGAAAGAACTGGACTTGTTCTGAGTAGCTCCATGGGGGTGAATTCACACCAACAGGAAGAGACCTTAGGAAGACAACCCAACCTAAGGTGGGTCCTGTTAAAGTTGAACCTGGCCAAAGATAGCTTGTGCTGCCTCAAGAGGTGTAAGCTCCCATCCCAGAGAACAGATAAGCAGACACTGCACATATGGTAGACACCCCATACACACAACTATCCACTCACTCCCACTGCATCCCCCTACCCTTCCTAACCATCCCATCCTACCCAACCATCCTCCCCATCCTACCTACCCACCCACCCACTCACCTGCCCCCATCCCCACCACACCCTATGTACCCACCCCACCCACCCTCCCCATCCCCTACCTGCCTCCAGCACCACCGACATGCAGCCATCAGGCTTCAGCCAAGGAAGAAGAACCAACAGAAGAGACAGACTACAAGGAATTGGCTCACAGGGTAGAAGAGTGGGCTGGTAAAGCCAAATTCCACAGGGCAGGCCATCATAATAGGCAGTCTGGGGCTGTCCCCAGTTTGTGATTGCTCCTGTCCATAGGTAGAATTTCTTCTTCAGGGACAAATTCTTTCTTCAGCTAATCCATAAGAAATTTCAGTTGATTTTGTCAGATCCAGGCAGTCTACCTAGGAGAACAGGTTGTCCTATATCATAACCTAAGTCACTCGGAGTCAACTGATTATGAACCATAGTCCCATTTACAAAATGCCATCCTAGCAATCCCCAGATTGGCATCTGAAGAACCAGAGAGTTTGGCCACAGGACCATCACACTGCACATGTATTAGACTTGTGGATGCAATGGCCAGCTTTAAGCTTCATCCCTACCCAGAGATGTTTTGGGTCCTTGGTCTTCTCGGAGAAGACTGGGGAGTTTAGGTACCCAGAGTTAGAGACCCCCTCCAAATTGAGCCAGCTTTATCTTCCCCTCCTTGGTTTATCAAATGCCATTGAAATCTCCTGAGGTTGTCTGTATGCCAGGCTACTCAGGAGGCACCACAAGATCAGACAACTAAAACCCAGATCCTTCCCCACGGAGCTGGGGACTAGTAGAGACCCAGGAAGTCCAAGTTGACTGGTATGCATGCTGACTCCACACAGAGCCCCTTAGAGGGCCTGAGGTTTTCTGGAGTGGCAAGATGTTAAATGTTGAGTAGGACTTTGGGAGTGAAGACTGACGGTGACCTTCAGAGCAGGTGGAGGGGCCAGGAGCAGCGCACACAGGCTCTAAAACAGTGGTTCTCCACCTTCCTAATGCTGCAACCCTTTAATACAGTTCCTCATGTTGTGCTGACCCCCAACAATAAAATTATTTTCATTGCTATATTACAGCTCTAAATTTTCTACTGTTATGTATCATGATGTAAATATCATATTTTCCAATGGTCTTAGACAATCCCTGTGTAAGGATTGATGGTGCCCCAAAGGAGTCATTCTACAGGTTGAGAACTGCTGGTGGGTAGGCTTGACTTGACAAGAGATGACACTAACCTTTGTCTCTTGCCTGGATCTTGACCAGTGGGTGCCTAATGACCCCAGTTAAACATGTGGGTGAGGATTCAAACCCTTCAGCCTGGTTATCCAGAAGCCCTCAGCCTGTCTCTGGAGAGTGCATGTGCCCCCTCCTCCTGCAATTCCCTTTTATCAACCAAAAGTCTACTCTGGAGGTGAGATAAGACTTGGGCTCACTGTGGCCTGCAGAAACCCATGGAAGTGCACTAAGCCACATGACCTGATGTCATCCAACAGGGTGTGGATATTTTCTGCAGGGTTTCAGGTGCCTGTCATGAGAGCCCCCTTCCTCTCCTATGTGTCCTTCCCTCATCCACATTTCCAAACCCCAAGCATTCTCTGCTTGACTTCAGCTGTGGGCTCTGAAGCTTGGCCTGGATCCAGCAACCTGTTCATGAACATGCAAGGTCCCCTCTCCTAGCCCAGACTCCGATTCTTAAATGTCCATCTCAGATACTCATGAAGAGTCACATTCCAGCCTGTAGGTCATCTGGGGCACGTTCTTCAGGGCTCTGAACTGTCAAGCCCCATGGAAAAGCCTAGAGAGAGAGTCATCAGGTGCCCAGATGGGGACAGCCTCCTCCTTCAAGACAAAGCCTAGTCCTCTTGCCCCTTCGGAGAGGTTCTCTGGGATATAGGTGGTGACAAGGTACCCTATCAATGTAGCATATAATTCTGTCCTGGGATATGCCACAGAGATCAAAGAACTGACAAGCATAAATGCCTCTCCCAGAACCTGCCTGTTTCCACAACTATATACAAGCCTGCTCCTTGGATTGTCACCCTGAATGGTGTTCTTTGCATATGCCACCTCATCTAGACCCCACAGCTGCCCAAGCAGGAGGCATGATCTAAACTTTATTTTACAGCTGAGTGTCCTGAGGTCTGGGGTAAAAGTGTTCAGGGACTGCACCCAAAGTTTCAACTGGCAAGTGGTACACAGGGCTGTGTTCTACATAAACAGGACTTACACAGTATTTCTCCCAAGCCTCATGTCGACCCAAGGGGTGGGCATCATTATTCTTACTTTACCAGCTGAGAGGTTGGGCTTGATATAAGAAAGCTACTTCCTGTGCTCCACAGTGAGCGATGATGGAGCCAGCTCCAAGACTAGACCCTCCCACCTTAATCTGACCCCTTCCCCAAGAATACAAGTACTCTCTGCCCCAGGCCGTAGCTGGAGATGGGTCATTCTCACAGTATGGATGTGTAGACCTCACATAGACACATATTGGCCTGTGGAGGAAAAAGGGACAGTGTTGTGGGGGGCTGTCTCAGACATGCATTTGTCAATGCCGCCCCGCCCCTAAGTGACACCTCTTAAAAGGAGCCACTGAAGGCCTTGTTGAGGATGACTTGGGCAACTTGCCTTTTCCTCTGTGAGAAGACAGCTATAATAGCCCTGTTGTGCTGGGTAGGAAAGTTCTTGGAGCCAGAGCTATGGTGTTAGCTCCTATCCTGGGAGGCATTCACATTTTGTTCATGTGTTTTGGTATGATTTCTGACATATTGTGGACTGAACCTAGAGCCACATATAGGCTTGGCAAGTAGTCCACCTTGGAACTCTATCCTCAGCCCTCTCTTTGCTTTACCCTAACCCTGTGTTCTGCTTTTGATTTTTAGTCAGGGTCTCAATAGATTGCTATCCTTGAATTCACTCTGTAGCACAGCAAGGCTTTGAATTCAAGATCCTTCTGCCTCATCACCCCACCCCACCCCAAGTATCTTGGATTACAGGCCTGCATGACCCAAGTAGGTGAGGCCCATGCTTTGAGACTCCCCAGTAATCGGAGGCTGCAGCTGGGGAGGATAGAGAGCTTGTTAGGACCAGCATTCTACCCCTGGATAGCTGGGCACCCTCACCAGCCACAGGAGTGAGTTAGCTTTCTTGGTTTCCTCGGCATCTTGGAAACACTGAAGAGTAGCTAAGGAGGAACTCTTGGCTCAGTGAATCTAAGGCAATGTTTCGAGGGCAAGCTGAGTGGCACAGTGGGAGGAGAAAGTCATGTTCATCCTCCCCAGAGAAGAAGGGGACCCCTAGGGACACAGCCTGTGTCTACCCCTTCATGGTTATTGCTCTTGATCTAAAACAAGCCCAGGGAAGGGGTTCAACACAGGACAGGCCCCATCAAAAGAGAACAAATGGCTGACCCTCTGAGTCATGGTGTTTCCATTGCAAGGGTCAGAGGAAACCCAGGGCTCTGGAACAGGAGCCCCTCTTCTGGTCCTCCTTCAGGCCAGGCCAGAGAGAACCTATCTAGAATTTGGGTGCAAGCCTCCTTCCCTCAGCTCAGTGCCCTCAGAGTCCCAAGCCCTCATTTTCCTGCTGTCTCCTTCTTGTCCCCACAGGGTTATTCAGTGAATGCACAGGCAGGCGTGTCTCCTCTGTGAACTGTGAGGAAGAATTTAGCTTAGGGCAGCAGAACTAAGGCATGTAAGGACCAATTGGATAATAAGGTCATCTCAAATGACAGAGGGGACCTTGAGAGTGAAAGTACCCCCTCCACTGCATCTCTGCTTCTTGCTGGCTGTAATACTTGGAGCAAGTCCCATGTGACCCCCAACTTTGCCTGTGAAGTCTAGGGCTGGGAGAACTTCAAGGGTCTTAAGAGTTCAAGCTCACTGGATGTACCTGGCCTCCTTTCCCAGCATCCTCCAGGATTAAGCCCTTGTCCCCACTTCACCCCTGGTGCCCGGCCTCTGGAAGGACTTCCTCTGCAGTCTGTCCCAAGAATAGAATCCTATACAGGACCTCCAAGTTACCCCTTTCTATAAAGAAAGTGATTCTGACTGTGGCCATAGCCCAGGTTATCAGCAGAGAGAAGCCACTGCTCCAGCCCATGGGACTGCTGGAATGCAGTGCCTCCCACCGGAAAGGGAAGGGGAGGACCTCTAAGTATCATCTCCAACAGTAGCCCTGACACTGGATTCAGGAGACAGTATGGTGCCAGGAGCCAGACGACCCCAGTCAGTGCTTTCTGACCAGGTGGCCAGGAGGAAGGCTGCAGACAGCGTCTCCTCGGCCACAGCCACCCCAGGGTGTGCCAGTTCTGTCATCCAGACCCTGGGATGACTCCAAGGCTCCCAAGGCCCTAACAACCAACATTTGGCTGACAGGCCATTCTTCACAGTCCCACCTGAAGGGCCCAGTCCCTTGAGCCCTCCTGGTTTATGATGTCAGAATCCTTGTGAAGCATTGTAAGGACCTGCAGAGCATGCCCTCACACCTCATTTCACCTCCGCTAAGACAGGGACAGGGTGACTTACTCTGGCTTTATCAAAGAATAAAGGCTCTAATGAGCATTAGACATAGTAAATTCTAGAAACCTCTAGGGTCCTTCAGATTCCTTGAGAGCGAGTGTTATCACCCAACTTCTCCCTATTCTAGGTAAGATTGAACTGGAGAACAGGAGGAGATGGGATGTGCAAAGCCAGCCCCCTCCCTGGACTCTCCTTCACTCATCTCATAGCCAGCACAGCCATTTCTCCATCCACCTGGTTGCCGGGCTTTGTTTGTTTGTTTTGTTTTGGTGGGGGGGGGGACACAGGTTTTCTCTGTGTAGTTTTGGAGCCTGTCCTGGAACTGGATCTGTAGACCAGGCTGGCCTCGAACTCACAGAGATCCGCCTGCCTCTGCCTCACCAGTGCCTGTCAGACGACCAGTGCCACCACTGCCTGGTTTTCCACCTGGTTGTTACAAGCACCTTCTGTGCATCAGGACCCCTCCTGGACACCAGAGACTCGGGACAGGGACAGGAAAAGGTGGCCCCTGTATTCCTGATGTCTACTTGTTAGGGGAGGAAGAGCCTGAGAAATAATCATGTAAATAAAGAAGTGTAATCTCAGGCTGGCTCAGCAGAGAAAGGTGATTGTCACGAATCCTGATGACCCATCTACATGACAGGAAAGAATCAACTCCCACAAGTTGTCTTTTGACCTCCACACATGCCATACACATCTGTGTACATGTGGTTGCATGCACACATATGCACACACACACATGCACACACATGTGCACACACATACATGCGTGCGTGTGAAAAATAAATTTAATTTTAAAAACTCCACAAAATCACTCTGTACAAGAGGGGAGGCGGGTTGCACAGCTACCGTCCATAACTTACAAGGAAGAACAGTGATTGGACCAGCTAGCATCAGGCAAGGTGATGGTCATGGGCAGACTGAGGGAGTGTGGAAAGCAGAGTGGATGGGACTTGCTGATGATGGGAAGGATATCTGTGTTAGGGAAAGGGAGCAGTCTGTGGGAGTTAGAGGGAAATAGAGCAAGCAGGCCTAGCCCTGGGTCTTTGATGTGAGTAACAATGGAGGCTGATCACTTACCAGATGCAAAATGAAGCTGGAGTGTAACAGGTTTTGTGAAAGAGATTCAAGGCTGCTGCTGGAGACATCTGATTAATCTTGAGACAAGCCTGTGAAGGCAAGGCTGCCACTAAAGGGAGAAATCAAAGCTAAGACAGAAACCTGGGAGATAGGACTAACACATAAAGCCAGGTGTTGTGTGAAACTAACTGGGGACAGCGGAGTGCCCCAGCCTGCCTGTGACTGTGGAAGAGGGCAGAGTGTGCTGGTGTTCATGCCTGGAATCTTCCAGCAATGGGAGATGGAGGCAGAAGGACTGAGAGCTGGAGTTCAGCCTGGACTACATAGAGAAACAGTCGGAAAGCCACAGGCTGGGGGTGTGGCCCAGGGAGGACAAGGCCCTGGCTGTGAGATGGGGGAAAGGAAGAGGGACAGACTTCAGTATAGTGGTTTCCCAAAGGCCAGGAGGAGCATCGTGATCAAGAGAGCAGTCAATCTTGCCCACAGCTGTTGGGAGGTCAAATCGGGAGACTATAAAGGAAGAGTCAGTGGATTTGTCACCATTGTGCTCAAAGGGACATTGGCTATGGAGTGTCATGTTCTACAGCTCCTTCCAGGACAAAGGAAAGCAGGGCTTGGGGGTGGGGTGGGGTGGGGTGGGGGAGAGGATGGCCTTCGGTATGTAGACCCTGAATTGGAATAGGGGACATTGAAGAGAGGCAGGTGTGGGACAGCAGGAAGCAGCATGGTAGCCCCTCCTGTTTGTAGGCCAAGGTTTGCCAGCTCCCTGCAGAGGCCCAGGGGTAGTGATCCTTGGGTCCATTATGGCCTATTATGCAAATGAGGCCCAAGTTTACAGCTGGGACACCCAGCCAGGGCTTGTAGCTCAGCTTTTCCTACACAGCTCCTTCCCTCACAACTGTCACAACTGTCACAACTGCCGCCCCATCTTTCTGTCCTTTGACCCCTTCCTGTCAGCTTCTAGAAGTCTAGGCCTCTGGCGCCTGCTCTGAAAATGCTGGGTTTTGTTTTGTTTTCTCTTTGATCCCTGCATGCCTGCATCTTCAGTTGGGTCCCATATCACAGTCAGTGTAAAATGTTCTTGTACCCTATGCCTCAGGTTGTTGGGGTGAGGAGGGGGGCGTGTGGAAGAGTATCCCAGAGCCTTAGCAGGATACCTGCAGAACAGGAGTGTGGTCCTGCCTGGATTGCCTGCTACAACAGAGAGAGCCTGGCTGGGACTTAGGTTAGCCCCAGCCCAGTACTGGGAACCCAAGGATGTCTCTGGGAGCGATCAGGAATAGACAGCCAGAAGGACCCTCTATTTTCCCTGAGTGGAGAAATGAAATAGAGGAGAAGTCCTAAGAAAGGAGTCACTAGTGAAGTCAGCTTCAGATCTGCCACACCCACCTCACAAAAGGGGGGGGGGGCTCGGGGCAGCAGAGCTCTTTCCAGCTGAAAGTCATGGGTGTTGCCCAAAGACAATGTGAGATCAAGGAAGAAATCCTGGCCACAGCTGTGTGTCCCCTGTCACCCTAATCCTGAGTGCCAGGTTTGGGCACATCCTCACTGCTGATCTGATCTGAAATAAGGGGCATCATCCACAATATCTCAAAAGTGCCCCGTGCCTGACCCTCTGGGATTCTGTGCCCGTCTGCCCCACGATGCTTTAGCAAGGCCTGGCCTGATTTGCAAACCAGAAGATATAAGAAGAGGGGACCCAGCACCCAGACACCATGGAAGCCCAGCTCACTCTCTGCATCCCTGACAGGGGGCTGCAGTAGTAATTAACTGCTCACACATCCCCAGGGTTATTTTAAGTCTCCTTCTTCCCGGGTTTATTTTTAAAGTAACATTGGCACGTGGCTGGCCGGCTGCCCTTCCCAGGTGCCTGTGCCAATTTGGGCCAGGAATAGAGCTGGGCAAGATGAGACCCTTCCCCTAGGGTCTTCCATTGACAGCCAGGGTTATCTGACCCCTCAATTGGATGGTTTCTGTTAGACTAAAACCTAGACTCCAGCCTAGGGCAGCAGGCAGGCAGGCAGGCAGGCAGGCAGGCAGGCACCAGACCCTGGGAAGTTTCCACGCCAAACATAGTGTGACCTTGACCAAGCCACATCGCCATCAGAGCTCAGGCTCCTCAGCTCTCAGTGGGATGAGCGATAGTGACACATGTCTCACTTGCTGTCAAAACACTCAAGACTGAGCCACAAATGAAGAGGGGATGTAGTGATTAACTCCCATGTGACCAGGCTGGCCACCACTCCCCCCACTAGAGCCCTCTCAGTATCCCCCACCCCGGGAGGAGTGTGCTCCCTGTCACCCCTCATCCACATGCTCAAAGGCCTTCCTTCTCATTTCCCACTGACAGATACTTGGAAACAGTATAAAGAAAGGGTCTAGCTCCATCATATACTTGCTGTGTGACCTTGAGTGAGTACTTGACCTCTCTGTGGCTTAGTCGCTCCATCTTTAAATGGGGGTAATAACAGTCCCTACTGAACAGGATTGCTCGAAGATTAAATGAGGTGCATATATCAGCTTTCTCAGAGCAGTGCCTGGCACCTAGTAAGCGCTGTATAAATGTTAGCTAGTATTGTTTTGAACCAGGGAGGAGGAATGATGACAGAAGCATTTAATCATCCGAAGAAAGTCAAGTGCAGAGAAAGTCAGCTTGCCTCGATTCCACCCTGGGACTCAGGAAAGGAAAGAAAGGAGCCAGAACAGCTGTGAGCAGCAATTGGAGAGGGCTTGGTCCTGAGAGGTTGCCTGGTCCTGGGGAGGCTGCCTGGTCCTGAGCAAGGCGGACTGATCGGGGAGGCTGCCTGGGGTGGAGTTCTTGGCACCATAAAAAGCAAGCTCGGGACACATGGGTGTAACTAAGCTTGGTGAATAGACCGTGGAAGCCAGAAAGTCACTCCTGTTAGGTGCTGGCTAAGCCCGTGTTATCTATTCTGGGCTGTGAACAGGGTGTAGATGGATGGTCAGGAAGACAGGTGGCTGGTGGAGGTCATTGGGACGGCCAGGAAAGCAGGGGCTGGTGAATGAGTGTGTGCCTCTGGGCTCTTGGTGAAAGGCAATGACTCCAACCAGGGAAGGAGAAGGAAAAGCCCTGTCTGTCGTCTTGCTCTTCCTAGGAGCATTTCCAGTGGGGCTAAGGGTGAGTGAAGTGTTTCCATAGAGAGTGGGGCCTCGAAGTCTGTCTCCTTAAACAGGAGGAGAGGGCTTAAAGGAGGAAGAAGCCCCAACCCCTCATGGCCTTCAAGTAGAAGTAATTGGGTGGGTGGAGTCAGGAACAGCAACAATTCTAAAAAAAAAAAAAACAAAACAAAAAACGACCCCTCTCCCTTATTGCTACACAGTTTCTCTGAGAGTTCACCCTGTAGCTCATCTGGTTCTTGCACTCTGCCCGGGATGGTAGATAGAGTCATGCTCCCAGCAAGGTCACATGGAGGCAGGCAATGTGCTGCAGTGTGTGTGTGCATGTGCTCATGTGTGCACATGGGTGTATGTGTGTGTGTGTGTGTGTGTGTGTGTGTGTGTGTGCACCGATGCATGAATGAATATTGAGGGTGAGGCCCACATCTGCAGATTGGCTAGGGGCAAAGAAGGTTCCACCAGCTGCTGCAGGCCGAAGTCCCTGTTGCCTAGAGTCCCTCTTCTCCCAGGCACAATGCCAGCCTCCACCATCTGAGCTCCTGCGCCCTGGGGAGGGTGCTGAGCCTAAGAAAAGCCTCCCTTCACAGCTCCTGGCATCTGCTCCCAAATTCCCTGCCAGCCCAGTGCTGTCTGGGCCACTAGCCATGACCAGGAAGGAAAGTAGGGAGCAGGTGATAGAGAAAGGATGTCCCAAGGCCTCTCCCTATACCCAGGCCATCCATCAAGACTGGCCTCCATGCATCCATTGGGCTTCTGCCATAGACATTGGGTGCAGTGGGCCAGCAGGAGAAGGACCTGCTTCCACCCACATTGCAATGCCTGCCAGAGAATGGGGAAGACAGAAGGTACCCTTCTATGAGATGAGGGACAGGGAAAGGTGTTCCAGAAGCAGCAGCCCCCCATCTAATCTGGGAGGATAGAGGCGATCCAGGAGGGAACTCTGGGCTGTAGTCACACTGCAAGCAAGTGCTCAGGGGAAGAGCAGTGCTCAGAGGCAAAGCTGGCAGGGAACTCTTGGTACAGACGGGCCTGGAGTTTTATGGGACTCAGGAAGTAGCAGGTCCAGAGAGGGGTGTGTTGTATCCTAGATTTACAGCCTGTGCACTGGACCTGGACCCTTTCACTGCACTGTGTAAATTCAAGAGATAAGGAAGATTTCTGAGTAGGGAACAGCCAAAAAAAAAAAAAAAAAAAAAAACACAGACATACTGTATCTTAAGATTTTCCAACCCACACATGCCAGGCCTTGAGCTAGATACTTTCTCCTTAGCCTTTCCAACCCCAAGGTCACTCAGCTGCCCCATCAGATTGGACTAAAGATGCAGTATGTGTGGCAGGAGAGGCAGCTGTGCCCCATTGGGGTGGGGGGAAGCTGACCTTTCCAGGACCCATGCCCCTAGGGACACTGTTCCAGCCCAGGGTTTTCTCAGGGCTACAGTGCAGTGGGACTAGAATGTTCCCACTGCAGTGTGCTACATACACCCCAGAAATGTAGCCAGGCCCTTCTCTCACTTTTGTCATGCATGGCGCCCTGGGTGTAGTATGTAGGGCTGGGACTTCTGCAAAGAAGCAGGAATCTTTAGCCAGGGTCAAAGGGCAGCAGCCAAAGCCAGACCCCTCCCCCCCCCCCCAGTCTCCAGGCTGAGCTACCCCTGTCTCAGATTTGTTCAGCCAGGTCTTGCTTCTCTAACCACCATTATGACTTGCTTATGCTTTTGCCCCACCGAGGTCTCAGCTGGGATTCAAATCATCATCATCCTGCAGCTCAGCTCCCCAGCCCCTCAGCGCAGGTCTTAGGCGATCCTAAGCCTTAGCAATAGTTCATATAGGTTGTGAATGTCCTTTCGGATTTGGAATTCCACCCTGCATCAGTTTGCTGTGGCCGGGGCCAGGATGGCAATTAAAAGACTGCTTAAACTGGGGCTGTTGGCAGGAAGGGCCAGACCAAAAAGGAAGCCCCACCAAGTCCTCTACAGATGGCCTCTCCTCGCCCGGGGTTCCTACCCTCTAACCCCCCACCCCACCCTCACCCCCAGCTCTGTCTGCCTCAGGGCCATACTGAAAACTCTCAGGGTTTGCACAGAGAACTTCCAGAGTCTGTTTTCTGGAAGGAAGGGCCAGGGTGGCCTGCAAGCTGTACACTCCTTAGAGGCAGAGAACAGGGACCAGGCACAAGAGTGACTGAGTTTAGACAGGACAGTTTCTTCCAGCATCACATGATTTGAGCACCTACTGTATACACAGGGTGCTAGGGCTCTCAAACCAAGTATTTCAAGTATTGAGGTCTGCCTTGAGGGCCTTCTGGCCAAAGGTCAGCTGGACAAGATATCCACATTCTGTTGATGACATAAATGGCCCAGGGGGTACCCTGGGTGATCAGACACCTGAAAGTGCCTGAACTCTAAAGACCCCAAAGACTAGGCTGAATCCTAACCTTGGCTACTTTTATACGATGACCTTGGGCCAGTAGTATTTCATCTCTCTGAGCCTTCTGTAATTTCCTCATCAGAACAGAGCTGGTACTGGCCAGTCAAAGAGTCATGGTGAGGAGCAGAGGTGCCGACCAAGGGTACCTGCTTCCCTGGTGATGTTGCCGTTGCTCTCAAAGGCACCGAGAGTCAAAAAGCCTAGGGTGGTAGTTTCATTTCTGTTGCCCTGAAAAACAAACAAACAAACAAACAAACAAAAGCAACAACACATACAACTTAAGGGGCAAAGTGTTTATTTTAGTGCTCCTTTCAGGTGACAGTCCATCATTGCAGGGTCTTGAGCAGCTTGCCACACCCACAGTCAAGAGCAGAGAGAAATGAATGCATGTATGCTTGCTTGTCCTTAGCCCATTCTCTATATTTATACAGTCTGGGATCCAAGCCCAGGGAATGGTGCCACCCACAATGGGTGAGTCTTCCTACCTCAGTCAGAGGGATCAAGACAATCCCCCAAAGACACACCCACAGTTAAAATGAACCATCACTCTTAGGGGCTCCAGCCAGTGGGCTCCCTTCTTCCTTCTTATACTCCACCCTCCACATCATCACCAGCTGCAGCCCCAGACTCCACACAGAGGGGAAGGGGAAGAAGCAGAATTAGGCCAGTGTCTGGTTCCCCAGTCACCTCCCCTCCAAGGTCTTAATATGCTAGTGGGCCAGTTGCCTCCCACAAGATAGGGTGAAGTAAAAACAGCTTTACTTGTGGTAGCATTGCTTGCAGTGAGGAGTGACCATGCCAGTCATTGTCCACCAAGAAAGGCCAAGTGCATGGTTTTGAGGGTGGGAGAAGTGGGGGTTCTTGGGGGCCGAGAGCAGGGGGAAGGCTTCTTAGAAGAAGGCAATGTGGGAAGGGTGGGAATCACACAACCAGTCCCCCATCAACACAGGAGGTGAAAGCAGGAGTGTGGTCTTCACCCAAAACCATTCTACAATTCAATTTATTGTTTGTTTGTTTGTTTGTTTTTAATGATAAGCAACAAAAATAAACCAACCAAAATAACAAGAAAGGAAGCAGGAGCTGAGAATGGCCTCCGACATTGACCTTGAGCCAATATATAATGACATCCAAGACCAAGCTGCTACACACATGGGCCAGATTTCACCCTGGCCTGGGTACTGCTGGCAGGTGTCCAGGGCCATGTTCAGAGACCCAGGAGCAGAAGATGCTGCATTCCCAGCCACTAGAGATTGGCAAAGATGCTGTGCCTCCCAACTCCCTGTCCTGGCTTCCTGGTCCCACCTGTAGGGGACAGGTCCCCATCCCCGGCACAGACGGAACTTCCAAGAGCAGCTCTCTGCTTTTGGTCCCCTCCTACCTGCACACTGGCTAGTCTGTTCTCAAAAAGCACAACTTAGCTGTCCCATTTCTGCCTCCTTCCCCAGCACTCAGCTAAGGGCCTGGTACAAAGTCAGAGGTGCTAAAGGAATGTTGGTTCAGCTAATCAATTACAGCAAGCAAAGAGAAGGAAGCCATGCCTGTCATACCCATTTTCCACCTGATGTTCTTGAGACTGGCAAAATGTCAGAGCCTTCTGGGGTGCCTGTTTCCTGCCCAGCCTCCCCATGTGCCCAGGTTTCCTTTGGCAGAGGTCAGTATCTTCTTCCAGGACTTACCCTGAGCTCCCCAACAATATCAACCTCGTGCTCTCTGGCTTAGCCTGGTGGTAGAGTCCTTGTTGGAGATTTGGTGCACTCAGGCCCACAGCAGGTGGGGAGCTGGAGAGGGAGGAGGAACTTTTGTTAGAGGTAGTGCCTGCTACTTATCTATCCCTTGATGCTGATCCCCAGAAACTCTCCCTAAGAGGAGAATTTATGAGAAGGTCCCATTCAGATATCCCATGGATCCTGATCCTTGACCCCAGAAGCCCAGGAGGTCATTCATGAGAAACAAAAAGGATAGGCTGTGGCCTGCAAAGAACTGGCTCTGTCACTGACCTAGATGGTCTTGACAAATTATCCAACCCTTCAGCTCCTTCCATGGAAATCCTGGTCCGCTGCCTTCCAGAACTCATGACATAGCATCAGCTATGCTGGCAATGGTGCCAAGCCTGAGTGTCCCTTGACTGCCATTCACTAGCTGTGTATGTTTGTGTATGGTGGGTTGTGGGGGGTAGATGTTATAAAAATCTTCTCTGCCTCAGTTTTCTCATCTGTAAAGTAGAGATAATCTATAGCTGATAAGATTTCTGAACAGTAAAGTGTGTGTGTGTGTGTGTGTGTGTGTGTGTGTGTGTGTGTGTGTGTGTTTAGCCCTGGAACCCAAATGTTCAGTAAAAGTGGCTGGGTCCAGTGCTATTACTAGGGCTGAGTTACTGAGAAGCACAAGTTGCCGCCATCACTAACCACATCCAACATCATCACCACCACAACCATCACCACCATCACCGTCACTACCACTACCATCACCGCACCACTGCCACCACCACCACCACCATCACCACCCCAAGTCCCAGAAGTCAAAGAGGCCAAAATGAGGCACAACTAGGTAGTATCTGGAAGTAAAGGAGAGAAAGGATGGGAGACTCAAGGGCCCTGAAGAAAGTCTGTAAGACCAGAAGGAGTAGGGATGGAGATCTGGATGCCTTGGGGCTCAGCAAGCAGTAGGAGACCTGGAACCAACAAGACTTCCCCTTGGCAGCTGCTCCCCACCCCTGCCCAAAATTCTGAGATACTTCTGTGACAGGAGGCTGTCTAGAAGAACTGGGATTTGAAACTCTGGCTATCCCCAACCCATCTGCTTCAGCTGAGGGACTGTTGCTACTCAGAGCTAGCCAGGCAGGGTCATCCACACTCTCTTCCTCCCCCATGCATTTGGACAGTGCCAACCAAGACTGTGATCTAACTGGGCAGCCAGAGACCCAACCCAGTCATTGCTTTGGGCACCCAAGAATCCCATTGGCCCTTGGCTAACTGCCACTGAGACCAGTTTCCTCTTTGGTTTGGGACTAGAAGTTGTGGCTCCTCTGACAGTCTAGAACCCTAGGTGCTGAGGGGCCTAAGAACATCCCTCCTAGGCTCTTTATATCCCATAAAAGGCTCTCAGAACCCAAAGAGAACCAGATCTTACCTGTGGCCACAGTACAGCTGTCAACCTAGCCATGAAGACACAGATAGGCCACAGACCTATATCACAACACCTAGTACAGTGGGTGGACTAAGACAGATGCCACAGGCCTGAGGTCAATTAGCCTTCCCAGGATCCCTGGTGTATCTGTCCTTGTATAGCAGTGCCTTCCAGAGCCTCACACTACATCCAGCCTCCCTGTCTTCAACCTGTTCCATTCTCAGAGATTTATGCACAGGCAGCTCTGTCCCAAACTGCTCCCCAGGTATGAGGAAGACCTAAGTCACTAAAGATGCAAAGGACCCTACCCTGAGGAAGCTTACAGTTTAGCCCTGAACACAAAGACATCACACAGGCTCTATCCATTCCATCTCCTCCCTCCTTGCTTTCTCCTTTTCCTTACCCCATCCCTTCCTGAACCCAATTTCTCTGCTCCCTTCTAGTTCAGGCCTGAGCTCCTGTCAACCAAGCTAAGCTGAGGACCCCCAGTGAAGTCTGGCTCTCAATATCCCATAGCCACACCCACTCTACTTCCACCCAGGGATGTGAGGAAATTCACAGTGGTATCTCTGGGCATTTGTCTCTTCCCTACCCTGGAGCTGCCCAGGGTTCTGTATTGCCTTTCCATAAGATTTTGCTCTTGAGCTCTGCAAATGTTAACCCTTATCTACCAAAACAACTCTCACTTTTCAACCAAACTTCCTGCTGCAAGAAAACCAGGAAGATTTTGTTGATGTTTGTTAGATGTTATTATTTTCATCATTCTGACTAGGCCCCCACAATGATGCATGCTGGTGGTCCCAGCACTAGGAGGCTAAGGCAGAAGGATAACTTGAGCCTAGGCATCCCAAGCCACAATGTGGTAAGACCCTGTCTAATAATATCAATTGCTATTGTTACTATACTAATGTGTTTCTACCTATAAAAGTAATAGAGGGTTGGTTATATAGTTCAGTGGTAGAGCATTTGCTTACCATGTGTAAGACCCTTAGATCAACCTTCAGTAATATAAAAAAAAGATAATGAATTGTTTTGTAGAACATGTAAAACAGTGTGAAAAGAAAATTAAAATCAATAATAAGCTCATTATTCATGGATAAACTCTGTGAGCTCGCTGTTACATCTCTAGCTCTTTCCCTGTGTGTAAGCATATGTGCTTTTTGTCTTTATAGAGTTAGGATAGGATCCCACCATACAGAAAGCATCGTGCCTACTATTTTTGACACAATACAGTGATTTTGTATGTAATTAAGAGACTCCTCAGGAATAGCACTTTAATGGCTGCACAATATTCCACCCCATAAATATACCTTAATATGTTTAACTAAACCCTATTGGTGAGCAGTTGGAGTGTTTACAATTTTTCACAATGAAAATGCTGCTATAAACATCCATGTTCATAAATCTTTGCTCCGACCTCTGGTTATTTTCCCAGCAGAGATTCCTAGAAGTGGCACCGTGGGGTCACAGATAGATGCATTTCTAAGGATCTTACTGTGTATATGAAACTACTTTTCTGGGAGAATATGCTGGTCCCTACACATTGGTAACAGTGCCACAAGGGCCATTTTCTCAGCCCCTAATGTTTCTTCCTGTACATCTTAACTTCAACAGCTCCCCCTGGGGGAACTCTGTACCTCCTTTCTACCCTTCAGAGATCAGGACAAATGCCACCTCCTTGGAGTTCTCCCTGATTCCCCAGCTATGAGGGAATCATTCTGCCTCTACCTTAATCACTCCCCAAACTAGCCAACTGTCATCTCTCTCAATAGTGAGTGTTGTAATTACCTTTACTTTGGGGAAAACAATGATCTTTTAAAGTGCTCCACCAAAGGGATTCATCTGGATTTACTTGCATGTGCAAAGTGTCTTAAGATCAAGGACCTTGGTTTGATCATCTGGTCTACCTCTCCTGGCCATATTCGCCAACCTTGAGTGTAGCCCAGTTGTAAGCTAGCCTTGAGCTGAAGGGCACTTTTCACCTTGACCTTACTGTTCCTTGGCCTGGTAGAATAGACAAGGCTGTACCCCTCTTCAGCATAGGGGAAGGCAGACAGGGTAGGCCAGGATATTCTAGTCCTCACTCTACCAGTGACTTGTTGTGGTACTGATCTGGTCCTCTGCTTCCATCTAGGCCTTAGTTTACTCCTCTATAAAATGGGCAATTTGAACCACCAAAAGCACCACACTGAAGCATGAACCATTCCTAAGGACTCTGCTTGAAGCCTCTGCTCTAGACCTATGAGGCCCCTGGACAAAGCCAGCCTGGGGGATGGCCCAAAGGAGCTGGGCCCTGAGGCAGGCCTGGCTGCAGGCCAGACTGTGTCTGCAAACACTGACCTTGGCTGCTGCAGGGATTTTCCATGACACCAGCACCCTCCCTTTTAACTCCCCCATTCCACAGGGGCCTGGGAGGTTGGGGGCGAGGCACTGGAGCTCTTCTGCATAAGAGGTCCTCAGTCAGTAGCAGGGACAGACACCTGTGGGTGGGAGACAGTGCAAGAGTGAGGAGAAAGCCAGAAAGTCAAGAAAAGGCCGCGAGAGAGCTGCTGCGGGAGAGTGAGGGGCGGGAGCTGAACATGGAGATGCTGGAATGGAACAAAGAGGCCCTGGGAAGGGGCAGGGCGGAGAGATGGGCGCCTTGTTGCAGAACTGTCCTTCCAGGAGTTCTGGCCTGGAGGGTGACAAACCCCAGACCCAGTGCTGCATGCTCATCCCCACCCCCACCCAACTCCTTGGAGCCCTGGTGGCTTCTCAGACCTAGCTTTTGGCTGAGCCAGGCCTATAACAGTGGGATTCCTTTGGGGCCTAAAGTTGGCTTCATTTTGAGGGAAGGGGGTTATAAAGGCCAGGGCTGAAAGTCAACAAAAGATCCTAAGATGGCTGATCCTTCTTGCAATTAGGAATTTGGGGTCACCATCACAGACTCCACATATTCCAGAGCCTTTACCTTCTAGAACTTTGGCCTTTTGGAGAGAACAGCAATTACTGATTCACTGTCCCTTCCAGGCTCTGCACATGACACCAAAGGGACTCCACACTCTGCAGGCTCCACCATGGAAAGTGCATAAAAAGGAGGGCATGAGCAGAGGGAGGGCCCTCCTGGTTCTTAGACAAGATAGTATCTGAGTGGCTCCCAAAGAGGGGAAGAAACCTATATTCTCTGCAATGTCCACTAGTCAGCTGCCCCTCCCGTTGCCCTCAGAGCAGGGCCTGGGTACCAATGTCAGATGCCTTCCATCTCATCCCCTTTAATGCACCCACTCTGGTCCTGTGTATTGTCTCCACATTGCTGTTGTCCCCAGACCTCCACAGTCTACACAGCTCAAGCCCGATTGCCCCTTTCCACCCACAGGCAAGCAGGCCTTTGATATCCCTTCTCCAACCAGCTGGAGTAGGTCCTTCTTAGGGCCCCACACTACCCTCCTTCTGCTCAACAAGCCCAGGCAGCACCCCCATTCCCCGTCCAGACCATCCCCTTCCCTATTTCAAACTTCAACTCAGTGTTCAAAGCCTCTGAGTGTCTCAGACCCCCCCACTCAGGTCACCTCATCCATCTTCCCCCTGGGACAGACGTTAGCCCTGGCCAGGGCTATATTTATTTTAGATAAGCAAGAGAGACAGAGTACAGCCAGGAACTGCCAAGGTTCTAATCCACCCAGAGGTGGGGATCAGAGACTTAGAGTCAGGAAATGGCCTAGAAGAAGGACCCCAGAGGTTCTTAATGTGACAGAGGCATGCTTTCCAAACTACCTCAGAAGAACCCTTGTTTAGCAATAAGCACTGTGAGGAAAATGTTCCACTGCCAAATATGTGAGAAACTTATAACACATTCTCCCTGCTCTGCATAGGAACACAGACAAGAATGACCCTGTGACAATTAAGTCACACCATGAAAAATCCTGTTTAGTCTCGATTTTCCCCCAATTTAATTGAGCCAAACAACCCTTTTCTTATCCAACCTTTAACATAACATGGCATTGGTATTTGAGAAAATTAACCTTTAAGGAATACTGATCATACAATGTAAGTGCTGAGGGGAACTTTAATGCCATCTTGGGGAGGGCAAATATATTCATATTCACATTTAAAATCTACTAGTTCACAAATCTCAACAACTATATGAGGTCGATATTTCATTGAACCCATTTCATAGATGAGAAAGTTGAGGCGGCTCGGCAGTTAAGACCAGTTCAGATACAGAGCCTGTACTCTTTGTGCTTCACCGCAGGCTTCCTTGCCTATCCTGCAGCATTTCTAACATACAAGGATAACTTCTCACTCAGCCTCACAGAATCAATTATTCCATGCTAATCTGAGGTTCTGATTGACAGGTGTGTTCTTAATTGATTTTGATGGGGGAAATAAACTAATCAGAGTCTTAACAATCATCTACTTGGCGCCTGTTTGGTGCAGTAAAACACCACATTTGATCAACACTTCACAAATGGAATCTTTGATCCTATGAGTGGGTGGGTGAACAGAGAAAACACTAAAAGACATTCAGAACCGTTAAAAAAAAAAAAAAGTAGGTAGGAACCATGGATGGGAAGAGATGGCCCAGGATTCAAAGATAATCATAGCCAAGCTTAGGGCAGAGCCTAGCCTTCTGACTCCAAGCTACACACACACACACACACACACACACACACACACACACACACACACACACACACATTGCTCCACTGAGGCTATGACCCAGGGCCCACCCTGGGGCCAGCTAGGCCAAGGGTAGGAGGCAGGCAGAAGGCTCAAACACTCCCAAGGCCAGTAGGAAGCAGATGGCCAACACCAGGCTATTACCAAGGGCTTAGAGTTCTGCTTTGAGTAGAGAGAGCTGGGCCACTGGGAAAAGAGACCAGAGAGGGAGCAGGGCCAGAGGGAGCGGGGGCAGAAGCAACCCCTCCAGGCCCCACAGGTCTCTGGAAGCCAGAGCTACAACTAGTGTCTGAGTCCCTGACACCAGGAAGAAAAGGGAACGGAGGCCTGAGGTTTTTGATGCCATCTTTTAGTTTCTAGCTGCCCTAAAATATTTATACTAATAATTAACATTTAAGTCTTCAATTCTTTAAAAGAATTTTTTATTATGGTGTGTGTGTGTGTGTGTGTGTGTTCTATGATGCATGTGTAGAACATGTATGTGTAGAGCTCAGAGGAACCTGTGGGTCCTAGGAATCAAACTCAGGTCATCAGGGTTGGCAGCAAACGCCTTTACCCACTGAGCCATCTTGCTGGTCCTGGTGGCCTCTATACCTCTAGTCAGTCCCAGACCCGCTGTTTAGTGAAGTTGCTTCTTGAGATGAGTAGCCAGTCCTGGCTGAATGAGTGAGTAGAGCTTCGGCCACACCTGAACACGGTTTTAGAGTCAAGTATCCTGGGCTATAGCCTGCCTGATCATGTCACTTACCAACTGGAAGTCTTGAACAGGTTGCTTTCCCTTTCTGCTCCTCTGTACAACCCAAGGACCTGACCAAATGATTACTACGAACCTTTATTAACATCAGGATAGGAGACAGGGAGAGGAGGACATGGGGAGAAGAGACAGAGAAAGGAGGAGATGGAAAAAGGAGGAGACTAGGAGAGGAGGAGATGACACAGGTCCAGTGAGTGTTCAGAGAGTCTACTTCTAGAGCCTATGCTCAAAATATGAGTTCTGGCTGCTTGGCCCAATAGGTACTGGGAGAGGGTGCCCAAAGAACCAGCCCTAGAGAGTAGCTCCTGTGTGTGTTAGTACCCAGAGGGACTAGCAGAACTCCTCACAACCAGAGACTTGAGGCAGCAGCAGTGGAGAATTCTTTTTACCTTCTCCCTTGTAAAGCCAAACTAGTCACAATGCTACCCTGCCGAGGGGGACAGGGTTGGCTAAACTCCCAGTGACTTCCCAGAAGTCCAGGGTCCCCTGGGACTGGCTCCACCCTAGCTGGCAGTCCTCCAAGCTAGGCACCCACGTCAGCAGGTCCTCGTGGTTCCTTTGTCCTTTGACCTAGTGACAATAAGACAGACAAAGGAATAGACATGCTCACCCTCGCGTCTGTCTCTAGGGCATCTCCCATTCGCACTTGTACCTCTTCTGGCTGAGGCTTCACATTGAGTGCACTTCCCTCTGAGCCTCAGTTTCCCTTTCTGTGTGACACAGCACACACAGCCACCTCAAAAAGTCCCTCCAAACTTCTTAATCCCAGCTGTAAAACAGAAGTCAGTCACAGGAGTGACCTTGCGGGATGTCTATGAGGGCAAAGTTAAATTATCCTAAGGGTAAGAGTTTTTGATTCATAACCCTGACTTGTGGTAGGGAGAGAGGGCCGACCTGGCCATCTGCCACCAAGGTCAGGTACTGGCTGTGCCCCTGGTAGGAACCTCTGGGTTAGGCCTGGATGAGTCACTAGATTTAACAGTCACCAAGCTAGAGATGTACTTAGGGCTAAAGCTAGGCTCTGAGCACTGCCTGCCCCTCTTGGGGACAGGGAGTTGGGCAGAAGGATGAAGGGAGAAAAGCACTGTGTGGGGGAGGCAGATGCACCTTTGGGGGCCAAGTGAGGGTCCAGGGCAGGTCCTGTGGTCACAGCAAGCAGGGTAGTGCAGGAGGCTGTTCTGTGGGTACTGGGTTCCCCTGAAAAGCTGTAGTCTTTAATGGAACCCAGGGCAAGTTGGTAAGGGGTAGAGGGGGCTCCTTCCTCCTGTGGTGGCTATGGATGGCTCACTAACTAACAGGACCCTGCTTCTTGGCCCGTGTTCTCAGGTGCTTTCCTGGGAGGTCCTCCCAATTATTCACTCCACAGGTTCTAGAAGACTCCCCTGAGAATTTGTCTCCTTTACTCCCTGGGGCAGGTCTGATAGGTACTGAGGGCATGGACTAGCAGGCAAGGCAAATGAGCCTAGAGACGGAGATCGGCCCAAAGTCACACAGCTAGGGCCAGACCCATGCTCTGCACCTGCCTGTGGAGCTCTGCCCACAGTGTCATGCCTGGGGTGGAGAGGAGTGTGTGACACTCATCTGGGGACAGGAAAGAACAGGACAAGAAGCTGCTCTAGCTGGTGGTTGTTTGGCTGTGCGGCTGTTAAGGTAGTTGTGGTCTGGCTGTGGGACCCAGCTGTCGAGTACAATCTGGTCTCACACTGCTGGATGCAGAGGGCCAGGCACTGTCACTCAACTGCTCAACTGCATAGCCCCTAGCAGAAGATGCCACACTGGGGCTGGGGACAGTTCTGGAGCCTTCACATCCCAAACATCTGCTCCCAGACCTCTCTGAACTTTAGGAGTCTAATGGCCTTAGGTTGGCACGGGTGGCTCTACTGGAACACGGCTGCTCCCAAACCCAGAGGTCTCTTGGAAACGTGAGAGTGTTCTGCCACCTCCTTCATTATTAATCAGTGAGCTATTGTTGGGCATTTGAGATGTACCAGGTTCTAGGCTAAGTGTATCACATACATTATCTCACTTACTCCCCCCAAAGCCCTTGCAGCAAGTGACATATTAACCCCTTTTATAGACGTGAGACACTTTCAAAGCTCATAATATCCCAGCCTGAAATGTAGTCATGAAGTATATTTGGGACTCCCTTGGGAGAGAGTTAGAGGAGACCTTTATAGGTTCGCTATATAGTTTTATATAGTTGTGGGCCCTAGAGGATGTAGATGAGCCTTCTCAGAACCACTCAAATGAAGTACCAATCACTTTTGGCTGGGAGCAATCCAGGAAGACTGCCTGGAAGAAGCAGTGTTTGGTTGAGATTTCCTAAGACTCAGAAAAGAGGAAAACTAGAAACCTGCCCACATTCTTCTGTTCTCATAATTATCTTAATAAAAGCTGAAATGTTTATGCTCGCTGGTCTGGTGGGAAAAGCAAGTGGCCAGAACATAAGATTTCATTTTCAAATAAAGAGACATGATCAAAGAGAGAAAGTCATTTCTTCAAGGTTACAAAACCACAAGTAATAGGGCCAGAACTTGTGTTCATGGCTTTTGGTTCCCATTCAAGGTCCTCCCCCCACTTCCTCCAGGTAGCCAGGAAGATTTTGTTATTGTGTTATTGTTTTGGGGTTTGTTTTTTTCAGGGGGGAGGGTCGAAACAGGGTTTCTCTGTATTGCTTTGGAGCCTGTCCTGAAACTTGCTCAGTAGACCAGGCTGGCCTGAAATTCACAGAGATCCACCTGCCTCTGCCTCCCAAGTGCTGGGATTAAAGGTGTGCGCCACCAACACCTAGCAAGTTATTGTTTTGAGAAGCCCAGACTGCCTCTCAAAAGCTCATTCTCCTGCCTCAGCCTCACACAGGCTGAGGGTACAGGTATACACTGTATACTCTGCTATAACCAGCTTAGGGGAGAATTTTTGATAGTCATTTGACAATCAGCTCAGAGGGGTAGATTTAACTGCCTGGCTCACAGATGGCTAGAGTACATGCACAAACATGGAGGGTAGACATAGAAGAGAGAACCCTGGAGTGGTCTAGCTGGTGATAGGCCCACACCAAAGGGCATTCAGGACTACTGCCTTGCCAATGGCAATGCCCCACCCTCACACAGACAGAGCCTACTTTGGACCAAGTCCCATGGGAAGACCCTAATCCCAGGCAGGATGGAAAACCTGGAGTAATTACTAATTCAACTGTGGTGAGGAAGGTACCTCTAGACCAGCTGCCCAGGAAAATTGCAAGTTCCCAGTGGTGACCACCCACCCTACCTACCCCATAAGCTTTGGCTGCAGCAGGGAAATAATCAAGAAGCCATGCATGCCTTGTTTGCCTCCCTCCACATAGAATCACCATGTCAGAAGCCATTGCATCCAACCACTTCCCTTCATAGCCATGGGCACTGAGGCTCTTGCCCACAGAGGGTAGAGAGCATGGCAGAGCGCACAGGTATCACATGGGAAGCCAGCTCTCAACGTCCTGACTGCCATTACCACACATCAGCTGCCCATGGACAAACTTTCCAGCAAGCACCAGCAGCCAGCTCCTCCCCAGAGGCATGAGACATTCATGTTTTCAAGAAAGCAGATTCAAGTTCAAACTCGGATTGCTAAACTTCCCAACAGTGTGACCTGGAAAGTCACTGAGTCCACTCTGCCTTCTGGGATTATCATCTGTTTTCGGCGACAGGAACAAAGGGTTTGTCACCCAAAGTGACAGGACACCGATGTGATGTGCCTGGTGTTGAAAGGCAGACTCAGTAGCCAGCTACAGTGGCAGACATGGTGGCAAATGCCTGTAACCCTAGCATTTGGAAGGCAGAGGCAGGAAGATGAATGTGAGTTCAAAGCAAGCCTGGTTTATATAGGCAGAGATCCAGGCTAGCCGTGGCTCCATATCTATCAAAGAAAGAAGTGGGATGGGGGAGGGGGAGGCAGATCAAAAACCTGCACGCTGGCGGGGAAGGGGGCAAGGAGGGACCCTCATCAGGCCAGCCCTACAATGTGTGCTTTCTCTCACACAGGCTATGGCCACGCGGCACCCAGCACGGACGGTGGCAAGGTGTTCTGCATGTTCTATGCTCTTCTGGGCATCCCACTCACGCTGGTCATGTTCCAGAGCCTAGGTGAGCGCATCAATACCTTGGTGAGGTACCTGCTGCATCGTGCCAAGAGGGGGCTGGGCATGCGGCATGCCGAAGTGTCCATGGCCAACATGGTGCTCATCGGCTTCGTGTCGTGCATTAGCACGCTGTGCATTGGCGCCGCTGCCTTCTCCTACTATGAGCGCTGGACCTTCTTCCAGGCCTATTACTACTGCTTCATCACGCTCACCACCATTGGCTTCGGCGACTACGTGGCGCTGCAGAAGGACCAAGCGCTGCAGACGCAGCCGCAGTACGTGGCCTTCAGCTTCGTGTACATCCTCACAGGCCTCACGGTCATCGGCGCCTTCCTCAACCTCGTGGTGCTGCGATTCATGACCATGAACGCCGAGGACGAGAAGCGTGATGCGGAGCATCGCGCTTTGCTCACACACAATGGTCAGGCGGGTGGCCTGGGTGGCCTGAGCTGCCTGAGCGGTAGCCTGAGCGACAGTGTGCGTCCCCGAGACCCAGTCATGTGCCCGGCGGCTGCGGGTGGCATGGGCGTTGGCGTAGGCGGCAGCGGCTTCCGCAATGTCTACGCCGAGGTGCTGCACTTCCAGTCCATGTGCTCGTGCCTCTGGTATAAGAGCCGCGAGAAGCTTCAGTACTCCATCCCTATGATCATCCCGCGGGACCTCTCCACGTCAGACACGTGCGTGGAGCACAGCCACTCGTCACCGGGAGGCGGTGGCCGCTACAGCGACACGCCCTCGCACCCCTGCCTGTGCAGTGGGACACAGCGCTCAGCCATCAGCTCAGTGTCCACAGGCCTGCACAGCCTGGCCACCTTCCGTGGCCTCATGAAGCGCAGGAGCTCGGTGTGAACGCCAGCTAGGCCTGGAGCACCTGTGAGCCAGCGGGGTGGGGGTCCTTCCTGCCTGCAGAAACCGCAGGAGTTGACCAGGAGGCCCCCCCAAAGACGCCTTCGGGCCCCGTGGGAAGTCCCCAGCCCACCACCACTACCACCACAACCTCTACTCTTCCCCAGGCCCTGATCTCCATCTGTGCGGGCTTGCACCAGCCAGGAGGCCGGGCTCTGGAGCCCCTGGAGCCCCTATCAGAGCCCGATGAATTCCGAGAAATGTGAAACTTGGGAGGTGGGGAGGCAGGGAAAGCAGCCACGGGGAGCCTTTCGGAAATTTGAGGAGCTCCCCAGTCCTCAGGGGCCCTTCTGGGACCCAGAGCCCTTACCTCCCGAAGGGACTTCTGTTCTCGGTTTTTTTGTTTGTTTTTTGTTTTCTGTTTGTTTGTTTGTCTTTTTTCTTTTTTCTTTTTTTCATCTCTACTTATACCTCCCCTGGGCTCCCCTGAGCCCACAGTGTCTTTGTCCAGGTCACCCCTCCCCCCACTCAGTCCCACCTTGCTCTCTCATTCCCAGCCATGTCTCCCAGCCTTCTACTACCTTCTGTGTCAGGTTTTTTTGCATGGCTATGCAGTTATGGAAGAAAAAAAGGAAATCCCAGCAGTCCCTAAAGCTAGTCCCCAGAGGGCAAGATGGGGGGGGTAGCAGGCCACAGGAGTGAAAGTAGAGTGCAGAAACTGTGGCTCCCAGCTCTCTGAGGGGGCAGCATCCTTAGGTGAGCTACCTGGAGTCATGGCGTGCTCGGGCTCCTGAGGGGCAGCCTTCAGGACTGCCCCTGCAATCTGAAACACAGACTCCCGCTTGCTGTTGTCCCTGGCTGTTGCTGCTGCTCACCTCCTCTCCCGTTTATAGTGATTTTTAGCACCGGGAAACCTGTCCTACCTATTCATTCATTTGAGTGTACTAACACTCCGGTTAGGTCACCTGGGCAGTTCTTATGGCCATTTTTTCAGAAGAGGAAAACAGGTAAAATTACTTGCCCAGAGTGATGCAAGTCTTGAAGGGGAACAACGACCTGCTTGTTTGTCCCCAGCCCAAGTGCTCTTCTTTCTGGTCCAGCCTGCTCTCAGAAGCAAAGCCCCTGCAGGCAGCACCCTGGCCTTGTGTAGGCAGCTGGGCTTAAACCTGAATCAAAAGCTCCAGTCAGAGCCTCCCTGCCACGGCTCTGCCTCTGCTACTCTTAGCAGAGTGGCTCTAAATGGGCCCTTGTCTCTGTTCACAAGCAGGGAAGCTCTTGGGACCAATGTAAGCAGGACTGAGTCTCATGGACTAAAAGCCAGGAGTTGGAACTCTGAGAGTTCAGGGATTGGGCGGAGCAGCCCAGACAGCTGGCAGGTATATCCTGGGACATTATCCCTGGACTAGAAGCCAGGGGGGATACCTGCATCCTAAGTTGCTAGAGTTCAGCTTCCGCTATAGCCAGGAACACTCCTCTGGGGGAGAGAAGGTATTGTAGGACCTGGTGTGCCCTCTACAGCCTCCACCTACAACCCAGGTATAGGGTGTCAGACTGCTGGCTTGCTCCTGGGGACAAGCTAGAGGTGAGACAGTGCCCAGGGAAACAGAAGAGTATTGTGGGGCTGTGAGTATGGCTCAGAGGTAAAGCACTTTCCCAGTGTGCTTGAACCCTGGGTTTCATCCCCAGGAAAAGGGGGAAGGGAACACCTCACCCCACCCCCAGCTGCCTTCCACTCACTATTCCCAGGCCTAGCTCCATACTGCTGAGTAAGGCCAGCCTGATCATTGGGGAAGCTAGAGAGAGCCACACCATGTCCTCCAGGACCTGGAGGTCCCTTGGAGGAAGGAATCTGACCTATGTGTATCCCGTGTCCATTTGGAAGAGCTGGCCCGTGTGCCAAGGAGAGTGGGACCCAGGAGCTGGAGAGGTGCTGTCTGTGTTTATGTTGGGCCAGAGGTAGTGTTCACCACCTCTGTCCTGTGTGTGACCCTGCCCTCGAGGGGTCAAGTCCCGTCAGATCCGAGGGAGCCACAACCAAAGTTACAGAGAGGGTGGGGAAGGCAGCAGAGTGGCCCTAGGGTCTGAGCATGGGGGACCGCTTGTCTCCTGTAGAGTCTTGCCTAGGGAACTAGAAGGCCACTTCCTGTCTAACCCCCTCCCACTGCAGGCAGCCTTTCTGCTTCCCCAATGCCTTATGCCTGGGCACACTGCCACAGAATATGCAATATGTGTGGGTGACATGCCCCACACACCACCCCCCCCCCCGGGCAGCCCCTAAGTCCCCAGGCTGTGGCTGCCCTGGCCCCCCTCAGCAGCTCCTGCCCATCTGTCTTCACACTGAGAATGGCGCCTAATAAATGCTGTCCATGGAGACCAGGCTCTGGTTGCCTCTCCTCTGTCATTGGTCCCCTTAATTGCTGCCTAGCCAATCTCTCACCCTGTTCCACCAGCATCTACAAACATGCGTGCTGGATTCTCCTCAGGCTGATCAGACTGCTCTAGGAGCCTTGTGTAGAAACCTGGGAGTCAACCCTGGCTTCCCTTGGTAGTTTCTCAAAAGATCCAGATCTTGTCAATGTCATCCTGGAACAGACTATGAGAACAGGACTGTAGAAATGACTGGACCCTGTCTTCCCCTCTGTACATAGGTAAACTGAGGCTAAGGAGGGCAAGTCACTTGCCCTGAGTCACACAGCCATGAATGGACACCTGTGATAAGAAGCAAAGCTGGGGATTCCCCTCTTTCCCTCCTCACCTGGCCTGCAGAGTCATAACCCAGCTTGCAGGAGTGACATGCCTTCCTTCAGCAGAGGCCACTGCCCCCAGTGGCCACACACACACACACACACACACACACACACACACACACACACACACAATCACTTTCCAAAGGGGCACATCACAAGTACTTTTTCTTAGGGTATGTTTTTCAGCATCTAGAGGGACACATCTCAGGCTTGGGAATGGACCCCAGAGTCTAAGGCACATATATAGAAAGCAGATAGACCCTGCCCATTTGGTTCCAGCACCTGAATCAACTAGCCAATGGCTTCTAGGCTTCCCTGAGCATGAACATGGTAATACCTTTGGCAATCTCTCCACACACCATGACTCACAACCATCTCACCACACTCAATATGTGCATATCCATTCCTTGTACAAATGCCAGCTGTGACCCACTCTGTTGATTTACCCACCCATAGCTTGCTATCTTCAGAATGACTCACACTAGAGAAACAAGGACTGGGGCTGGGGACACACTTCCCTAGCCTTCCCCTCTACCTACTTAGACCAACTGAAGAGACATATTTGTGATGAGGTCCTGGGTTCAAAGAAAAAAATGGGTAGAACCTGTGACCTCTCCATGATACGGCCAGCCTCCCTATGATGCCCCTCTGGCCATCAAGGTTTTAGGACTTGTTCATTGGTCCTCAGGGTGGGCACAGCAGAACCCTGACTCACCCACTCCTAAAACTACTTCATCATCGCAAGCAAGGCTCAAAGACCTACAGCTCCTGTCTCTCTCAGTTCTATGAAATGTGCAGTGTCAGCAGAGGGGGAGCCTTCCAGAGGCCAGTGGCGGCCAGCACAAGATCACTTGTGCTTTCTTAAGCACTGCTTTCAGGACACAAACACGATGGCTCTTGCCCTCCTTTCAACATTGCCTGGGCAAAACTACCACAAACATGTTTCAGGGATTCCCAGAGGGGACCTATACCCCAGCCCCACCCACAGCCCCCTGGAGCTCAGCACTAATACTGGATTCTTCATGTCCAGACACTGCCAACCCTGTCCTCCTCACCTCTGAGGCTACCTGAACCAAAAGACAAGGGAAAACAGATGTTGCAAACCTACACGGGAGAAGAAGTAGGAACAAATGCCTTAGGTTCCAGAGAGGTGATTTAGGTGAGCATCAATGGGAACAAGCTTCCTAGGAGCCAACAGAAAAAGAGGGATGTAATGACAGTTCCTGTCTAAGTATGCAGCAGGTGACTCATAGGACAAGTGCTTAGCTGGACTTGGTGACTCACATCTGTAATCCCCAGTGCAGGAGGCTAAGGCAGGAAGATGGACACAAGTTTAGGGCCAACCTGCCTATAGCCTGTCTCAAAACACCAAAAGGGAAGAGAAGGGTACTTTTTGATCAAATGAATTTGGTAGAAGGCTACACACATCATCCACCATTGGAACTCCATAGAATTCTTAATGTAGTAAATGTTCTAAGGGGTCCTGCAGCAAAAACACTGCTTATTTTTAGATAAGCCAGTGCCACTCAAACTCAGTCCAAACCAGATTCTGTTTGCCTGACACGTCTTCACATCCCAGATCCCCCAGTATACTTTGGGACCTGCACAGCTGACAATATCACTGACAGAGAAATAGGTCTCATCTTTCCCTCCTGTCCCCCACTATATTCTAAAGGAAGTGTAGGCCCAGCTGGTAGGATACTTGCCTAGCATGCACAGAGCCCGTGTTTGCTCCCCCTACAACCAATAAAGGTGGCAGCACATGCCTATAACCCCAGCACCTGAGAGGCAAAGGTGGGATGATCAGGAGTTCAAGGTCATCCTTGGTTACACAGCAAGTTTAAGGTCAACCTGGAGTACATGAGGCCCTCAATGAGTGAATGAATAAACAAATAAACAAGTAAATTTAAGCTTAAATAATTTGTAATCCATCTGTAACTGACAGCTGTAGCCATATAAAACACACAAACAAAGCTCATTATGTACCAAGTCAAAAAAAGGCTCAGAGCAGCACACTGATCCAAAACCAGACAGTGAGTTGATAGCACTGTAGAGCCTGGGACCCAGACTATCAGCTGCATGGATAAACATGTGTCCTTACTCATCCTACTGGACACTGCCTGGCAGTGGTCATGGTCTTCAGAAAAGATTTGGCCATCCACTCCACTCACAAGCCCAGGCTGCAACTGGGTTCACAGTGAAGAAAGGATAGATTCAAGGTCATGCAGTAAGACTATGGTACAGCCAGCGTTAGTAGCCATAGATCCTGGCTTGTCTTCCCATTCATACACACTCACATACATGCATATACATACATACTCACACCCATACATACAAATATTCTCACATTCCCACACACATCTATGCACACATGTACACACATACATCTGTACATACACTCACATACATTCATGCACACACACATAAACACATACACACTCACATCTACACATAGACATAAACTCACATGCCCACACACCCGTGCTCCAGCATGTGCACGCACAGGCGCGCACACACACACACACACACACACACACACACACACACACACACACAAAGGGCCCTGGATCCTCTGCTTCTGACTGGAAGAAAGTGCTAATCCTGGAGTTGAGTCACTTTGATGCTGGAAATTTACATCACATCTGGACAAACTAGAGAATCACACATGCACACACATACCCCTTTATCTTCCAGCTGCATAGAGGACTCACGGGTGGGATTGTGATGACACTGGTCTCTTTGGTCCCCTCTAGCCAGTGACACACACACCCAGAGAGTCTACATGGGTAGCATTTGACCACAAGGACAACATTGTAAGTTAAATGTGAATTAACACCCTTATCAGGAAGACCAAGATCACGGCACTTGGTATCAGAAGCATTGACCTAAAATGTCCCCTCAGTGACTGCTGTGCTGGGCCAAAACACCAGTCAGGTCCTGAGAGATGAGACAGCCAGTGTCCCGTTGTTTACAGTTTCCCAGAGAGCTGGAGAGGTCCCAGGCCTAGGGAGGATCCAGGTGGACACAGTTCCAGAAGTCATTGGTAAACAGGGACAGAGTTAGGGACTCTTTACCCACTTCACCCTGTGCTCTGAACTTTGGACCAAGGTCAGTGGAATGTCCAGCCAACAATCCTTGCCCTCAGCAGGAGGGGACAAAGATCCTGCCTTTGACCTAGGCCACCTCTACACGTCTTCATCTGCCATAGTTCTTGCTCCCAGGAAAAGGGTGCCTATGACTGGGTCATTCACAGTCTTGGAATGTTGTGGTCTCACTTTAGAATCAGACTGGAGTTCTAGGATGCCTGAGACACTGTGAGGTTAAACCCTGAAGAGCAGGGCTGCTCCCATGGCAGGAAATCTGCCAGGTCCTGCAACCCTCTGGCCTGCTCTGGCTCTCACCCCTTCTATATAAGTAAAGAATCTTGTTGTGCCTTAATACAGAGATCAACAAAGCGCTAGACATTTGCCTGCCAGGGGCATATAGAGATGTCCTTCTGTTCCTTCCCAAAGGAGGTCTCAGCAGTTAGAGAGTGTGCCCTCTAGGGCCCTTCCACTGCATCACAGTCAGCTTTGTCACTCAGTCTCTCCCCAGGCAAGTATCTGGAGAATGGACCCTGGGTGGCCCCTCCCCCACTGTATGGCAGCTCCAAGGACCATCATCTTTCCATTGCAACAAGAAATGCTTTGAGGCTGTCACTAGAGGGCAGATGATGTCATCCAAACAAGTCAAGATGGCCCTCCAGATGCATAGAAACTTCTAGGTCTTCTCAGATTAAATACCCAGTTATTTGGTTCCCTTTCCTGTAAATGTACATCTGGATGCCCCACCAGCCTAGCCCCTTCTCAAGGACAGATCCAACATTTCTCTGGCCCAGGGGCTTGATGTGTCTTGTAGACATGCCACACAGACCCAACCAACACAGAGGTGGTATTCATCCCCTCCTCTGCTCTGAATGCCATCCCCTAGGAACACAAGCCAAGCATCCATAGACCTTCAGACCGCTACCTCCCCTGAGGTCACAATCCACCAAAACCTTGATGGAGTATGTCATGAGAGCCATTGTGGCAGACTGTGGGCTAACAAAAGCAAGAGCCATTCCTACAATGACTTGATGACAGAGGGCTGGCGTTTCTCAGAGGTTCATCCTTCCCCAAACCCACACCCTGGGGCTCAGCTGATCCTAGTGACCTCAACATTAGGTTCTGTCTCAGTTTAGGGGCTTTTCAGATATGGCTTCAGAGGAACTATTGGGAAAGGCTTTCCTATAAAAGGCATAAGAGTAGTGGAAATGCCTCTATACTTTGACTAGATAGGCCTATGTAACAGTCAGAACTATGGCAGCCATCTTGTGACTTTGAGGGAAACATTGTAGACCCAATGAAGATGGTAGAGGGAGAAAGACAACGGGCTGCTGGGCTACTGGGAAAACCTAGGAGCCCCTAACTGGAGGTGTTCATCATGGGAAATGGAAGGTAATGGACCTAAATGGGTTTTCTGGCTACTGAAAACCCCATGGCCCTCAGACTCCTGTAATGGGATAGACATAGTCTACACCTGGGGATGGTGGGCACAAGGAAGAAGAAACAGGGTTGGCCCGATGATGTATTTACCTTCCCTTCAGAGCCTAGCACTAGCCCAGGTTGCATCTCTTATTCCTGGCTCTTAAGAGACAGTGAGGGCAAGAGATGAAGATGTGTGGCCATCCTAGGATATAAAGAGGCCCCAACCCAATCTAGTCCAATTGGAAACTTCCATCCAATCCACTGAACACTGGTATTTTCCCTGCTCCCAGGACACACCAAGCCTCAGGCTCAGGGAAGGAACTTAGACATGAAAGAGATGCGCTCGCCGCCACTCCCTCCTTCTATTTCTAGCTGTTCCACAGCCAGCTGGGTAGAATGACAAAAGAGACACTGGAACCCTCTCTGAGGCCAGGATGCAGGTGCTAGCACTCACTGGGGTTCAGTTCACAGTCCTGTTAGGAGATTCTTTCATCCCTCTCCATGGGAAAGCAAACTGATTTTTTCCAAAGTGCTGCCCCTGGAGAGCCCCATAGCCTCCTCTGGCCCCCAAACCTCGGGCCCTTAAACCAGCCTTCAGCCATCTTTCATTGTCTAGTCAGCACATGGGACACTCATGCATGCTGACCATGCCAGACAGTACATGACACTGCCATTCTTGCCCTTGGTTCTACCCCTTAATCACAGGGACAGAGAGAAGCAGAAGGCTGTCATCAAGAACAGCCCCCAGAGAAGAGATGCTCTCTTTTCAGGGTCTTTGAGTGAGTCCCACTGCCCCCATGACTGGTTTTCAACCTACAAACTCAGCCATCCTCTCTTCCATGTTCCTCCCTCCTGCTAGTTGTCTGGACTGGGAAGACTATGTGTTCTGTTGGCAGATTCTTGGGTGAGAGAAAATGTTGGGGTGTTACACCATTTAGGGGCCAGCCTTTCCTGTGCTGGGACTGACTTATGGCTCCTTTCTATGTCGATACAAGACTGTACATTTAGACTATACTGGAATCCCAGCTTTCCATGATGTTGCAGGGTCAAAGCCCTGTCCCATATCACATCGATTCCTCCCCTCTCCCAGCTCCACATCTCCCCCTGATTTGATAATCCAGGCTTCAGGGCCATTATTCAAGCCTTTGATGAAAATATCAAAGAGGACAGGACCAGATAGCAAGCTCTTAATTCCAGATGACATTTATTCCAGCATGTTCTCTGTGAACTGTTGCCGGCCCAGCTCCTCACCTCTCCCTTTTATGTATACTCTAAAACAGTCCACTTAATCAAAGCTGGCAAGTGGCTGGGTTCCAGGCACGTTTGCCACTCCCTAGTCTCTGGGATGTCACAACCTGGTCTGGGGATTTGTAATTTCTGAGAATAGCAGACTGTAGGTGTAGCTCAGTTAGTACAGTGTTTATCCAGTATGCACAAAACCCCAGGTTTGATCCTCAGTGCCACAAAAACCAGGTGTGATGGGGACATGCCTGGATGATCAAGAGCTTAAAATCACAGTAACATAAGACCCTGTCTCCAAAAGGAAGACAGCCAAAGAAAGTAAAGGAAGGAAAACAAAATAAGTCCCTCATCCTGCTCAGCATCCCCCAGCCCCTGCGCCAGCCACCATCTTACCCAGTCAGCCTTAAGTCTGTAAGCTGGGCCAAGTCCCCACCCCATCCTGACTCCTGAGCTGTGCTCAGTGTCTTCCAGTGTAGACATAGGTCCTTGCATAGGCAACTTATCTACCCTTGAGTGGAGAGCACGAAGAACCCTTCTTGGAGCACTCAGGGTTGGAAATGCCCCCAGGAAACTTGATGTTATAGGGTCTAAGAAATGTGGGAAGCTGTATACAGGACATGCATGTGGGAGGGGGGCTAGAGTACGGTGGACCTCTCCCACCTCCCCTGCAGGAGAGGGTTTGATTAGCTGTATCCAAGGGGCACAATGGAACTCAGCAAGGTCACCTCACTTGCCCAAGGTCACCCAGCTGGTAAGGATCTGAACCAGGTCTCAAACCCTATATATAGCTCTGAGGTGCCATAGACAGGAAAGCTAAGGGGACTTGGGAAGGAAAAGGAGCCCCTCACCTTCCAGTCTGGTTGAAGCCTCTCTCCAGAAGAGAGTCAAGAGTTCCAGCACAGGGCTGCTGATGTTTAACAGGTAAAGGTCCTTGTACCCAGGCCTGATGGCCTGAGTTGCATTCTGCCATCCCACACGTTGACAGAAGAGGAGGACTCTTATGAGTTACCCTCTGACCTACCCATGTGTGCTGTAGCATGAATGCCCCTGCACTTACATCCACATACAAAATAAATTAATCAACATTTTAAGAAGGATTCCACCACAATTAACATTTACTGTGAAGGTTGCCTACACGGAAACAATATACTTGGTACAGGGAGCGGTTTCAAACGAGATCATTTTAAAACATAACAATGAGCCCACTTAAGACCTAAGTATACAGAACCTTTGAGTATGAGTCTGTCTCCCTTCCCAGCAGCAAACCTGTAATTTCCTGGAACAACCTTTATACAGCCCTTGCTACCCATAGCTTTACCTTCTCAGATTGCAATCCTATCCTATCCTAGGCACCATGGTCTCATTCACCAGACTGGGAGGAGGGCGTTTAACAACCCTATGAGAGGTAATTTGAGAGCTACCAAAATCATATGTATGGCTACTGTTAAGACCGTTAGGCTTGACTCTATTGAGAAGCCTGAGCCCATGCTTAAGCTTATCAATCCTTCTGAGAGGCTCTCTTAATAACCCCCATGCTTAAATCCATGTTAAAATCATTTCCTAATAAACTCTAACTCTGCAGCACACTGCCTCATCCTGAAATTTTTTTCTGAGGCAAAGTCTACCTGGTGGGTAGAGGAGAAACACACCTTTAATCCCAGCACTCAAGAGGCAGAGGCACTCGAATCTCTGTGAGTTCAAGGCCAACTTCATCTACAGAATGAGTTCCAGGACAACCAAGGCTACACCGAGAAACCCTGTCTTTAAAAAACAAAATTAAGAAAAAAAGAATCCTGATGGGAGATGTCATTCTGTATATGTTTCTCATACTGGTTAATGAATAAAGCACTGTTGGCCAATAGGAAAGCAAGATAGGCGGGACTAGGAGATGAGGAGGAAAGAGGAAGTAGTAAGTAAGGGGTCAGCATGGAGAGACCGGGGAGACCAGATGCCTGCCCCACTCCCCGGTAGGTGGAAATACATAGAAATGGGTTAATACTTAAGACAGAGCTAGCCGATAAGAAACTAGTACCTGGCCAACAGAATTGTATCTAATACAGAGTCTCTGTGTGTTATTTGGGGCTGGCGGCGCGGCGGCTGGACAAGACCAGGTGGCGGGCGGAAAAACCTTACTTCTTACAGAATCCTGTAGTTGTATTTTCTTTTACCTTAGCCCCTCATTGGAATGCCAAAATGTTGTTAGGGTTTTTTGTTTGTATGGGGGGGGATGTTAGTTTTGTTTTTACTTTTTACTCTTTTGGCTTTTGGGGGAACCCAGCTCCCAGCTCCCAAATAAGTCACTCATAAAGGCTTATTCTTACTCATGAATTCCTGGTCTTAGCTTGGCTTGTTTCTTCCCAGCTTTTCTTAAATTATCCCATCTACCTTTTGCCTCTGGGCTTTTACCTTCCTCTTTATTTCTTTCACTATTACTTGGTAGCTGGCTGGCCCCTGACATCCTCCCCTCTTTGTTCTATCTTGCTCCTCCCTTTCCCCCTTTCTTCCTCTTTTCCCAGATTTCTCCTCCTATTTATACCCTCTGCCTGCCAGCCCCACCTCTCCTTGCTTCTGCCTCGATGTTGGTCGGTCAGCTCTCTATTAGACTGTCAGGTGTTTTAGGCAAGCAAAGGATCACAGCTTCACAGAGCTAAACAAATGAGCATAAACAAAAGTAACACATCTTTACATCGTTACACAAACATTCCAGAGTGTAAGCAAAAGTGACACACCTGAAAATAATATTCTACAATCCTGGTTTCACCTGAGTAGAGGTGAAAAGAATTCAGCAGGGGCCCAGCAGGAAGGCTCATCTGATCGGCCAAGTTTCTGCAACTAAACCTGGCGACCTGAGTTCTACCTCCAATGCCCACATGGAGGAAGGAGAGAACCAAATACACAGATTGTGCTCAACACATAAGCTGTGCAACACACATGAATAATGTGATTTAAGGACTCCTTAGGCTGCCGTGGGCCACAGTACAGGGCCATACCTCTGGCCTAAGCACCAATGACACTGGCATACTTTCTATATGTGCCTTCTCAGCCTTGTCCCATCCACATGGCAGTCACTAGGCAGGGAAGCAACCTCAGAAAGGAGTGGGCCTGAACCCAGCCCTATCTGACCCCAGGATGGTACGGCAGATTGATATGGTAACATCGGGCCATGGTAAAACCACTCCAGTGTTCCCAAGACCTATGTGACTTGGGGTTGACCTTTGATCAGAGGTGTAATGGGAACCTGCTGTCATCTGCCCCAACCCTGTAATGGTGAACAGATGGACAGCCCCTCTCTGGGGTCTAACTGGGGAATGCTGAAGTTGCTGAGAGTCAGCTGTGGAGAGGGGGTCCATGGGAGGGAGGAGGGCTGGGCAGACCCAGCTCCATAAACCCTACTATCCACAGGGTAAGTCTGCTGCACGAGGCAACTACATCTGTTCCTAGGAGTATGCAAGCACAGGCTAGATAAGCTTGGCTTGTCACACATATGGTACCTACATCACATCCCTTTCTAATTCTAAACTAGAAATAGAGTCCCCCAGCCCTCCAGAATGCCTAAGCTTCAGAGATGTGCCCTTTGGGTTTCAGAAGCTGAACCTGAAACCCTAGAGTCATGACCTGGTGTACTGGGTCAGGGGGTTGGAGGGGTGTGGGGTATGGTAACCAGAGGAAATGACAATAGCAGCCAGAGGGACCCTCGGGAATAGGATGGGAGTCCATGGTTTAGGAGGAAGGGAGTTTCAGAGAACAGAGTAGGCACACAGCAAGGGTGCTCCCTGGCTACTGCCTCATCTGAGACAAAGCCCAGTTCCATCACCAGGCCAAGACCAGGCAAACTGTGAGTGTCAAGGGATGCTACTCAGCCACACACAGGATGGCACTACCAAGACATCCGAGAAAAAGGCACCAATGTCAAAGCTGCCATCCAGAGTGAAAGACATCAGGCAAAAAGAACACCAGGCCTGGGAATATGGTTCAGTGGTGAGCCAGGCATTCAGTCAGCACTGATAACAGCAGAAGCTTTAAGAAGCCATGTGCTGAGGCCAGAGGGGTGACTTTTCAATGTACCTGATGCCAAACCTGATGACCTCAGTCACCGTCTCAGGACACATATGATAGAAGATCTGTATATAGAGCTGTGGTACATGCACCACCACCAACCCACATAACACACATACAGAATACATTTTTTTCAAAAGAGCATATATTACATGGTTCTATTTATATAATGTTTTAGAAAACAAACAAACAAAACCTAAAGGGACAGAAACTAGATCAGTGGCTGTATGTAGCCTCCAGCACAGGCAGAAAGAGTAGACTCTTGTAAAAGTGTGCTGAGGCTGGGGAGGGGTGGGTATCTTCTGGGCTCTTTCTATCACCCCCTTAAAGTTCAGAAGACCCAAGTCTTTCTTTACAGGGTGCCATTTCCCTTGCAGTGAGCTGCTGGTTGGAGTGGTAGTAGACATGTGATAATGTTCCCAGGACACTGGGACCAGATATCTAAGGTTGTTTGTACCTTAGATATCAAAAATTAGCATCTGGGAGCTGGTGTAGCTTAATACTTGCCTGGCAAGTGTAAGGCCCTGGATTTGATCCCCAGCGGTAGATAGATAGATGATAGATAGAAGATAGGTAGATAGATAGATAGATGGAAGATAGATTATTATAGATATATAGATAATAGATAGATATAGATAGACAATAGATGGATAGATAGGTAGATAAGTGGATGGATTATAGACAGATAAGATAGATAATGGATGGATGAATAGATGAAGATAAATGATAGGTAAGATAGATGGCTAGAAAATAGACAATAAAATGTTAACAGAGGGGCTAGGGCAATAGTTAGTAAACTCCTTGTTATGCAAGCATGAGAACCTAGGTTGCATCCCTAGAACCCACACTTAAAAAAAAACAAGCATAAGCCAGGCATTGGTGGCTCATGTCTTTAATCCCAACACTTGGGAGGCAGAGGCAGGAGGATCTCTGTGAGTTCGAGAGCAGCTTGGTCTACAGAGCAAGTTCCAGGACAACCTCCAAAGCAATACACAGAAACCCTGTGGGGGGGGGGGGGAGCCAAGCATGTATCACAAGCTTGTAACCACATGTTGTGGAGGTAGAGACAGGGGCAGCACAGTCTACTCAGCAAGACTGAGGCCAGTGAGAGATCTTGTTTCAAAGTGGACAGCTTCTGAGGAATGACACCCAAAGTCCACCCCTGTTGTGTGCGCGCGCACACACACACACACACACACACGCACGCACACGCACGCACGCACGCACCCTCCAGCCTCCCAATCCACCCTGATCAGAGGAAAGACAGGCCTTGTAATTTACCACACCCAATACCTGGCTCAGCACTTTAGAGTTGATCCTTTCATTGTTCCTTAATCCCATCAAGCCATCGGAGAAGTAAACGTGTGCCCATTATAGTTGGAAGGCTCCACACAGGCCTGATAAGCAGGTGGGTAAACAGAGCTCCACAGCTGAAGTGCATACAATGAAGGAGCTCAGCTTCCTGGTCAGCATCAAAGGCATCCCAGAAGCATGAGGGAATCAGAGGAATTTACAGAGGGCTCCAAGAAGGGCCACTTTTTCAACACTTTCCTGGTCTGGCATGATCACGGGGCAAGATGGGGGCCATCCTGTCCCAATCTTCTATTGGAAATGAGGGTTTGTCTTCATTATCATCTTCAGTACAGAAAGCTGAAGCAATGTGCCCCAAAGTCCTACGGGGCAGTGTGGGTGGGTGGGGCAGCCAGGCTAGAGTCAGAAAGCCAAGTGGATTTCAATTATAGAGAGAACTTCTCCCCTCCTTCCTGTCAATTTATGGTCAGAATCTGACTGGTACCTCTACATGAAGGTGGAGATGCCCACCATTGTCTAGAAGTCCAGCAAGCCCTAGATAACTTCACAGCAGGGCATAAAGACATAGTGGCTCTCACTGTTCACGCATTTGTTAGCATGGACAAAACTTCACAAGGTCTGACCAGAGTTAAAAGGAAACCTCTCCATCCACCCGTCTCGTTCGTCCATCAGAAGTAGAGCCTAAAGAGGACCAAAAATGAGATCACAAGTCCATATTCTATGCTCTGAACATCAGGAGAAAGACCTGGCCAGGCTGGCCCAGGGAATCCTGTGGGTACTGTCAGAGAGGTTCAGGCTCAATGTCCCACTTTCCTGCCCTCACAGCACTGGAGACTTCCTGAACCCTGTGCCCCAGGAACTTACAGAACTCAAGTGCATGGGACATAACACAGACAAGACAACTTCTTTGTTGTTGCTGTTGTTGTTGCAGGCCAGACATCTTGCCAGCTTGTGCTTATCTTACAGGTGAGAATACTTGAGGGAGGCTGAGCAACTCCCCTAGGATACAGAGAACAGTCTGGAATGCAGTCTTCTTTTGTTATTCCTGCCACCTGCTAACCTGGGCTATCAGCTGCTATTGGCTTCAGGATGTCTGCCCTACCTCACCAATACAGCCAACACCCCCATGGGTCATCAATTGACTGCCACCAGCCCAAAGTCCTTCAGCCACTGCCCTGTTCCCCTCACACAAGGCTGGTCCTCATCTGATGGTTGCGCCTGTCCTTTGCACCTGCCAGGGTGAGCTAGCCAACCCCCTGGCAGGAGAAATCCTGAGTGACAGGCACTGCAAAGTTCCATTTTAACAGAAGCACTGATTTGGGAGAATAAATACTTCAGCTCTGTTTTCAAGAAAGGAAAACTGATGTCCAGTCCACACATGACTGAAGCATGACATAAGGCCCTGGGGAAGAGGATCCCTTGTGGGAGGTACTGTTTCCATAGGGAAACAATGCCTGTTTGTGTAGAAAGAGTAGGCCTCTTTCCTCAAGGCATACAGCCCAGAAGGAAGCTGTACTCAGCTGAGAGAAGGAAATGCTGAGCAGAGGCCCTGCCTACAAGGTCAGTAACACCTTGCTCAGGCAAGAGCATCCTTCTGTGGCATCTTGCCCACATGTCATCTTCCTTCCGACATCTGCTGTGGAGGTCATTTTGCCCCAAGTCACTAAACATTAAACATTACCAGCCCCGGTGGATTCTAGTGGTTTTTAAATGAGGCTTTAACCAAAGACTCCTTTAAAAGGCCATTCTCTCTCCTTGGGCCATAGTGTTTACATTTGATGGTCCTTAAACAGAACTGCTTTTAAGCAAAGACATTCACTACTTTCCTCACATGTCCCCATAAAAAGAAAAATCTGGAGAACGTCTGCATCTGCCAGCCAGAAACTTGCTTGAGAACCCAGCAACCAGACTAGAGTGTGGGAAGTCGTTACCCAGCCATGCTCCTTCCTCCCAGAGATCTGTGGACATCAACTCCTCTGAAGAGGGCCCATGCTGCTTTATAAAGGTGATAGCTACATATACTAATTCTTTAATGTGTCCAGGACACAAGCCATCTGAGGAACTGCACACAACCTCCATTTGACAGTAACCCTCATATGGGAGCTACGACTATCACACCCATTTTACAGATGGGAATCTAAATCTCAGAGAGGCAAACAGCCCTGATTACACATCCGAGGCTCTTCAGGGCTCTTTTTCAGCCATGAAAGGCATAGAAAGAAGCCTCCTGTCAAACCTCGGGTCCCTCAATACCTTTGGCTATACCACCTTGCCTGCCATCCTGGTTGAGGAGGCTTGACTGTGTTCTCTCCTCCCTCTTGTTTTTCTGAATTCCTCTGAACTAGCTAATCGCCCCCATAACGTCCAAGATATCACCTCTCCCGAAGGTTTGCTTCTAGTGCCAAAATTGCCTCAGGTGACCCACAACTTTAAAGGCTGGCTGGCCCCAGCAGCAGGGTCAGCACGCCATCTAGTGGCTCTAGCAAGACTTGTCATGGCCAGCCTGAACAGTTTGTGATCTGGGAAAAGCCCTCCAGATCTGCGGGGCCCAGCTCAAAGATTTAGACACAGGAAGTGACCAGCCTTAAGTTGCACAGCAATCTGGAATCTAGTCGCCTGGACCATCACCCAGTTCTTGGGCAGCAAGCTATGCTTCCCTAATTTGCTGCAAGCCATGTGTCTGGGAGCTGGGAGCAGCCTTCAGTTCTAGATGTGAATTACAGGAAGTGTCCCATTTGCAGGATGCCATCACTTTCTGTTCCCATAATTTTGTTTTTATTCTCCCACCTTTATGAATAGGCTAGTTTGCATGTGGTATAAAATACAGAAGGCACAAAAATGCATTTCATGGAGAGCGAGCAAGCCTTTCACCCTAGGACACTACCATACAGTTATCCCTTTCCACATGTTCAGCCAGATTTCCCATGTAGTTACAAATATTTGCAGATTCTTGCATTTCTGCATGTGGCACCAAACATACATAGTGCTCTCCACACCACATCAACCACACCACTGTGCACTAGCACACAAGAGGCATCTTGGCTCTTATAAAATGACACTGTGCCCATCTCACATGGCACTATGTGGAGCTGACATCATTTATTTAACCCTTTCTTAGCAGACAAGTGATTTGTGATGTGGGCATCGTGTGGTTCCCCTTATCTGTAGTGGCATCTTGCCTTGCCAGTGAACTTGTTGTGGTAGCCACACCCTTTGTGCGTGGTTTTGGGTATAGATGTGACTCATTATAAGGGAGAGGAGGAGCTGGCTTGCACTCTCTTGGGTTGCAAAGAGCATCAGAGAGACAGAGATTGCATCTTCTGCAGCAGGAAGACTGCAGCAATTATTTACTCTTATCTGTGTAAGTGCTTCCATAATAAATCCCTATTTACCTTGGGTCTGGTGGGCTTGTTTAAACCCTGTATTCAAATATCCCCCCCCAATATCATTTGGGGGAAAATAACTTAGAATAAATTCTTGAACAATGGACCTGTTGAGGTTACCCATTAGGATGTATTTTTTGTCCCATAATCCAGAAAACTCAATCGTGATAAAAGTGTAAAGATATTCTTCACTATCCCATGCAACAGCAACAAATGTTTAGCAGTGTATAGCCCAGAGACACATGAACACATAGCATCTTCACAGGGTGTACACATGTGATTTTCACAAACATAACCAAATTGTCCTCTTCAACAGTTACATACTGTCTTGATTCAGTGTGTCACTTTCCAGCATCTTCTTGTCCTGTTTTATTTAGAATTGCTCCATTTGGGCCTGTGAAATGACCTAGTGGCTAAGTGATGGCTGCTCAGCCTGGTGACCTGAATTTAGTTCCCAGGGTCCAATGGTACAAGGAGAGAACCAAACTCCTACAAGTTGTCCTCTGACCTCCACAAGAGAGCACACACACATTTGCACATATGCAATAAATAAATAAATAAGTAAATATAAAAAGAGATCTTGCTGGGCTATACACACCTTTAATACTAGCACTGGGGAGGCAGAGGCAGGTGGATATCAGTGAGTTTGAGGCCAGCTTGATCTACAAAGTGAGTTCCAGGACATCCAGGAAGGTTACACAGAGAAACCCTGTCTCTAAAAACCAAAAAGAAAAAAATTACAATAAATAAGAGATCTTATTAAGCTGTCAGTGGCACACGCCTTTAATCCCAGCACTTGGGAGGCAGAGGTAGGTGGATCTCAGTGAGTTCAAGGCCAGCCTGATCTGCAGAGTAAGTTCCACAACAACCTCTAAAGCAATACAAACTCTTTCTCAGAGAAAGAGAGAGATCTTATTAAAATCAACAAAAGTGTTCAGTTAGAAAAGTGAAAATGGTGTTCATTATGCTTTTAGCATCCCTCTTGTGGGATGGTCCAGAGAGAAACTTCCTTTTGCCCCGATAGTACTATTGTACCCTCAAGCCATTTTCCTTTTGTTTTGGTCTTGTTTGTATTGGATTTTTGTTAACTTCATTAAGACACAAGCTGTCCCCTGACACACACACATACAATAAGTAAGACGTGTTAGAGAGAGAAAAGGGAGCTATGGTGTGGAATGTTGACTTGCAAGCATGGTATAGCCATTGTACTCCTGAACTCACAGCAGCGCTGGTCACCTACACAAGAATGGACCTGCTGGCACCCTGTTATGGGTGCAGAGAGATTCATGAGGCTGTGCCCTAGCTGAGAGTTTATCTACAGATGGAGGGAAAGGCATTTTCTTTAGTAGTGTGACCTCCAGTATTGTCTGTTTTAACTAATGATAGCTTATGCTGGAGAGGATGTGGAGAGAGCGGAACATTTCTCTACTGCTGGGGGGAATGCAAACTTGTACAGCCATTTTGGAGATCAGTATGCCAGTTCCTCAGGAAAATAGGAATCAGTCTACCACAGGACCCGGCAATTCCACTCTTAGGCATATACCCAAATGATTCACATCCATTCAACTAAGACATCTGTTCAACTATGTTCACAACAGCATTATTTGTAATAGCAAGAACCTGGAAGAAACCTAGATGCCCCTCAACTGAAGAATTGATAAAGAAGATGTGGTACATTTACACAATGGAATACTACTCAGCAGGGGGGAAAAACAAAAACAATGGAATCTTGAAATTCAAAGGCAAATGGATGGAATTTGAAGAAACCATCCTGAGTGAGGTAACCCAGTCACAAAAAGAGGAACATGGTATGTACTCATTCATATATGGATTTTAGGCATAGAGCAAAGGATCATCAGCCTACAATTCACACTGCCAAAGAAACTAGGATACAAGGAGGAACCTAAGAGATTCATACAAGGTCCTTCATGGAAGGGGAAAGGAACAAGATCTCCTATTGGGATGGGGGAGGGGCAGTGAGTGGAGAGGGAATTAGAAGAAAGAGAAGGGAAGGAGAGGAGAACATGTAGGACCAGGGAGATTGAGTCAGGGGATGAATAGATGAAAGCAAGAAAAGAGATGCCTTAATAGAGGGAGCCATTATAGGTTTGAAAAGAAAACTGACTCTAGAGAAATATCAAGAGACCTACAAGGATGACTCCAACTAACAATCTGAGCAACAGTAGAGAGGCTACCTTAACTGCCCTTCCCTGATAATAAGATTGATAACTAACTTATGTACCATCATTGAGCCCTCATCTAGTAGCTGGTAGAAACAGAAGCAGACACCCACAGCTAAACACTGAGCTGAACTCCTGGAATCCAGTTGCAGAGAGGGAGGAGTGATAAGCAAAGGGTTCAAGATCCACAGAGACAGCAGACCTGAACAAGGGGGAGTTCATGGACCCCCAGACTGATAGCTGGGAAGCCAGCATTGAACAGACCCCCTGAACATGGGTCTCAGTTAGAAGGCCTGGGCAGTCTAAGGGACCTCTAACAATGGAACCAGGATGTATTCCTGGTGTACGAAAGGACTTTGGGAGCACATTCCCCATGGAGGGATACTCCCTTAGCCTAGAGGCAGGAGGGAGGGCCTAGACCCTACTCCAAATGACAGATCTTGATGATCCCTCCTGGAAGGCATCACCCTCCCTGGGGTGTGGGGGAGGATGGGATGGGAAGGGGTCAGGGACATGGGAGGGAAGGAGAGAGAGGGAACTGTGATCGATATGTAAAATAAGAATATATATATATATATATATATATATATATATATATATATGATGTCTGTTTTACTGTAGACAACCTAATGAAACTCAACTCACTGGGTCTCACACACACACACACACACACACACACATGAGAGAGAGAGAGAGAGAGAGAGAGGAAAGTGGAAGACAGACTGTCTGAGAAGAGGAAGGGAATCAATGGGGTTGGGATGGAATGACAGACATTATATGAATATGAAAATGTCACAATAAAAATCCATTTGTGTATGGTTTACATACACAATAAAAATCAAACACAAATGACGAAAACTTGGCATCTCAGCCTCCACTTTGCACCTCTCTCCTTTGCTCCAGAAGCGGCAGGTCTACTAGACAAGAATGTGACAAGAATCAGCCCAGTCCACCCCCATCCCAGCAGCTGCAACTTTGTCTAACCATCTGATATAATGATCAACTAGATCACAGTTTAATCGTTAACTAGGTATGTTCCTTGGCCCGCTTCTGTCCCTTCACTACACAGTCAGGGAGCTTGTGTCAGCTACCCAAAAGGCAGAGCTAAGAGCAGCGGTTCCCTTGTCTTCCTGACACAGCTATGTTGATGGAAGTTCTCTCCTGCTCAAAACTGTGGAGCTCAGCCTGTGACCTGCTCTAAGTGACTAAACATTGTCCAAAACAGTAGCTTTCTGGCTGTGATGCTTGCCCTGAATACCCCATTTTACAAAACACCAGTCTCCTCCATGTTGGAGTGCAAATGCAAAGCAGAACGACCCCACATCTTGTTTGTGCAAATGAACAGACCATGAGGTGCAGACCAACAAATGACTTATTTATGCAATAAAATACTTACTCAAAACCATATCACAAAAAACAAAAACAAAACAAAAAAAAAAAAAAAAACAGGCTAGTGAATTCATCAAACTCACCAAACCAAGGAAAAAAGCAACACTCTTTCCTGATCAGATAAAATGAGCTATAGGGGCACCCACCAGCCCACCGTCAAACCATCCAATGTGCCTACCAGCCCACCGTCAAACCATGCAATACGCCCACCAGCCCACCATCAAACCATCCAATGCGCCCACCAGCCCACCGTCAAACCGTCAATGCACCTAACAGTCTCTCATCACAGCCTTTCAGTTCTTTCTTAGGGATTTGTTCAGCCCATTTGAATCACAATTCTTCCACACCAGCTCCATGTCTCTAGCCAGCTCTACACCTAGAGTTGGCTCTGTAACTGGTGGGCTGTGACACTATCATCCTATCTAGCCACTTGTAGTGATTCTCTGTGCACTGTGTTAGCTTTGTGTCATCGCCTTCAGACAGGCCCCGTTGAGTCCTCTGTCCTCTTTAACGCTTTCATAACTATTCTGTTACATAACATAAATGTATTCCATGACTATATATTCACATGTATTTATGTATGAAGTGTAAAGTGTGATCAGAAAGTTAATATTAGTAATTAAGATTGGAATAAAAAGTAAAAAGACCATATCACTGCCAATGGCCATACCTATCAAGTGAAATCAGTAGTACTTGGGTAGTAAAAGTCAATGAAATAGGTGCTGGAAAGATGGGTTAAGAGCCCATGCTGTTCTTCCAGAGAACCCAGCTTTGTGTTCCAGCACCCACATTGGGTGACTTACAACCGCCTGTAACTCCAGCTCCAGGGGACTCAATATCCTCTTCTGGACTCTATGGGCATTATACTCATGTGCATACACCCACACAGAGACACATATATGCACATAATTAAAAATAAAGTAAATCTTAAAGAATAAAAATAAAGTCAAGAAAATTTGACAAAGCTTGTATATTTATCATTATCCAAAGCATCCAGATAGCCAGGTGTAGTAGCACATGCCTTTAATCCCAGCATTTGGTAGAGAGAGGCATACAGACCTCTGTGAGTTCAAACCCAGCTACCTGGTGAGTTCCAGGCTAGTCAAGACTATGTAAATGGACCCTGTCTCAAAATTAATTAATTAATTAATTAATTAATTATTAATTCTGATGTTGTACAAATGTGTCCCTCATTCCTTTGGGTTTTTGGGGGTAAGTAACATGACCTGATATGCTAGAGCTCCATATCAGAGTCTCCCACCCAGGATTCTGTACCAGAGAGCCAACACAATGTTCTGAAAATAACAAGTGGCTAGATAAGATGTTAGTGTCACAGCCCAGTTATAGAGCTGGTTCTAGACATAGAAATGGCTACAGATGCAGAGCTGGTGTGGAAGAGTTGATTCAAATGGGATGAGCAAAAGTCCCAGGACAGAGTGTGTGGAGTAGTTTGATGATGGGCTGGTGGGCACCTCTATAAATCAGCATTGGATGTTTCTCACTTGGTACAGCTAGGAAAGAGGATACCTTTGTTCCTTGGCTTGGTGATTTTGGGTTTCCTGGGGTACAATGTGTGCTACCATGAATGGATTTGTCGGTCTTATACTTCCGATGGGCCTTGGGCCTTGGGAGAGGCTTCTTAACTCTCCAGTATACATACTGACAACTGTCAGCTTAATAGATAGGTATGGCCCACCAACCAAAGCCTTTAGTATTGAGAAACTGGGGTTCAGGAAAGTTTTAAGCAGGCACTTGAAGAGAGTAAAGGATATCCCCAGGTGGGGAAGAGGTGCCATTACTTATAGAAAGCCTCATGGATACCCTGGAATGGCTGGCCAGCCCTCATTCTGGGGAGAGACTTACAGAGAGATTCCAGGTCTGTGCCATCAGCTGGAATGGACCTTGGAGATAAAAACCTAGGTTAGTATGCCTGCCCACACTGGGCAGGGAGACAGGCAAAGGCATTAGGGCCTCAAGAGGCAAATTCCAAGTGGGCTGGTGTGCTTCCACATCAACTTTACAAAATCCGCATTACTTTCCTTTCTGTAAAAAAGGAAACAGTATTCACAGCTTGTATAGCAAGGAAGACTGACAAGAAAGCAAGCCCAAAGCAGCCAGTTAGTTTGTAAGATCTGGGCCCATCTAGAGGGCAGCACGAAGCTTCAGGCCGGGGCTTTCTAAAAGCACTCCTCCTGCTCTACATAAACTTGATCCAGTCTTCAGTAAACCAGGAGCATTGTCAACAAATTTGCATGTTACCCTCAAAGAACCTCTAACTCCCAGTGCCAAATAAATGTTCGCTACAGACCCTGTTTGTATTCCGAGCTGACTGCCAGTCTGCTTGCGGCTTGTCTGAAAGTATGAATTTTTTCCCGACCAATTTAATCACTTTCTGGATTAGAACAGAATTATTTTATCTTGGGAAGGACAGAGATAGGTGTACAGACTGGCCAAGTCAGATTTGAATTTTAAAAACAATTTTTTCAGTATATCCTTGTGTCATTTCCCCTTCTACATCCTGCTCTCTGCCTGGAATATGACCCCCTCCCCCGCCCACCCTCCTTTGGTCAGGCTGGGTATGCTGACAACCTCTCCCTTCAAGGTGGTATTGAAAGTCGGCCATCTGAGGTTGTGCTTGGACAGAAGACCAAGAGACTTGAGAGAAAGGAGGCTGGGTTTTATCTAAGGGGAGAAATTGAGGTTAGGGAACCAGGTCAAACCTGACAAGCAGAGTGTGTGACTGTCAACACCACGGGGGAGATGAGTATAGACTGTCCACACTAGCAGAGAAGTGTGGACATTGGTTTACTAGCTCCTTTTGGCTGACTTTACAGCTGGTTTCTATGGTGACCAGACATAATTTAAAAAAAAAAAAAAAGAAAGTACTTGCTCCTTCCAGCTTCGGGCCACATAAGGTTGTTCTCTTTGTCCCCCTCTCTTTCTAAACAGTGCTGATCACTCGTTTGGGGGTGAATCACTGATTCCAGACCTCGGTGTTTGACTCTCAGAGCAGAATGAAGGCAAATTCAGCTGAAAAGCAGCCTTCGTTAAATTTGGTTTCAGAAGAGTGACTCATTTTATATTGCAATCCTTGTCACTTACAGACAGGGACACAGTCTGAGATATGTGTCACACATTCTGAGATAGATATGTGTCATTAGGTGCAAAAGAAGGAACACCACAGGCTGCTATTAAATACTAACATGTCCACAATGTCACTAGGTAATATGATCTGGAATTCATTGTTGACAAAAGTTATTGTTGGCAACTGGCTGGACTAAGTATGTCTCTAATACTTCCCAGAACATATATATACTAAACAGGATTAATTATAATTATTACTTTTTGTGTCTGTGCTTGTTGGTGAATAGGTGGAGGTCAGAGGACGACTTCAAGTATTATTCCTCAGACTCTGTTTACCTTGTCTGGCTGCTCTGGGAGCCTGTACTTGACTCTGGGCCTTACACTTGGTGGGCTCTAGTGCTTTTACCCATATATCCTCCTATAAATCAGACTCCAGAGACAGCTGTTTGATGAATACTTGCAACATGATATGATAAATCAAAATACATTTTATAATGTGGCTCATGAGACAGAGGCTGTTCTGCAAGTGACATCATGTTGGGCTAGTGACACCAATGTCATTAGTAATGTTTACATTCAGGACAGTGTCCTTGGCTTGGACCTATGGGAAAACAGTCTAGAGTCCCACTGACTGCCATCGGGAGGAGGCTGGCAGATGGTGTCCCTTTAGGACACAGTTGTGTTTTATCTGTTTCCACTGTCTCAGTAAACAGTTTTGGATAAATTATGACTTCCTTTGAAATCACATAAACTAAAAATGCTTTGAGGGACACACAGCTCAGAAGGTGTCCCCTCTTGGCTATCTTACCCCCTGGTTAACTAAAAAGAGTAAGCCTTTGTGAAGGAACGTTCTGAAGGATGTTCTGCAGATCCTGTCTCGCTCCTGTCTCTGAACCATCAAACACATGACTTCTTCTTGCATGAAAGAGGTTTCCCTCTCACTCTGGTAACCTATATTTCATTCAAGGCCCCACTTACAATACATTCTCCATTGATCATACAAAAAAAAATGCTACAGTTCCTTGAGAATTCTTCTGAGTCTACACTATCCATGTTCACAAGCTCAAAGAAGAGGTCGGGAGAGCTTATTTCTGTACCTCTAGTAATAGGATCTTCAGGAATAGAGAGAATGTGTATAGTAAGTTAGAGCAGCCATCAGGGTGTTTTTGTTTTTAACCTATGGTAGAGCATGGGCTGCAGATTAGATCCCAGGGAACAGGAGGGTGGGCAGCTGGAAGCTGAGAATCCACTCCCCTAAATTGTCCTCTAACCCCCAACATGTAACATGTGCCCTCTGACATATACACAGTATGTGACACACATAAATAAATGGCCCAGAGACTGAGACTGATATTGGGGTTTAAGCTTCAAGCTGATTATCAGAAAAGCAAAGCAGATGGCCACTAGCTCTCACCTCTACCTCAGGCTGAATGGGCTGATCCCATCTCCATGAGTTCTCACCAAATCTCAGACTGTAACTTCTCCTCAGCATGGCTAGACACTGAATGCCTCTCCAAGACCTGGCTTCTGTCTTACATACTTCCCTAATGTTGGGATTAAAGGTGTGAGCTATAATTCTCTTTTAGACTGATTCACTCTTGTGTAGATCTGGGTGGCTATGTGTAGATAGATAGTCTAGCTCTTAACCCTGAGTCCTAGGATTAATAGGGTGTATCACCACCTCCTAACTTCTGGCTGCTGGGATTAAAGGTGTGTGCCTGGCTTCTGTGGCCTGTGGCTGATTTTGCTTTCTGAATCCTCAGGCAAACTTTAATAAATCATAAACAATATATCACCACACAATAAATAAATGCAATTTTTTAAAAACATTGAAAGCCAGTCATGAACTGGAGCCCATCTTGGAATACACAGTGAGCTAGAGGCCAGTCTGGATTTTATGACAAGATCTTGTCTCAAAAACTGTTAAATGCTAGAAATCTCTACAAACAAACGTAGGGCTGGGCAACTTCTTGAATGCCTCTGGGCAGCATTTAGGGGGGTCCTGCAGGATAAGTAGGGAGGCTTCGTGAACTATTCCCAAGTATAGTTTTGTGAACAAACTATACCCATAGTGTTGGGAGCAGAAAGAACCTGAGTCTATGACCCTCCACACACACACACACACACACACACACACACACACACACACACACACACACACCACCAACACCATCACCACCAACACCATCACCACCACTGCTGCCGAAAGCACAGCGGCCACCATGGCCACTCATAAGCAAGACCTTAAATCCTTGGGCTTCTCTGGGTTTAGGTTTTTATTTTATTTATTTACTTAGTAACCCAGAGTGGTCTCTGACTCCTTATATAGTGGGAGCTGGCCTTGAGCTCCTGTTCTTCACCAAGTGCTGGGATTGCACACCAAGTCTGTTTTTCTTTTCTTTCTTTCTTTCTTTTTTTTTTTTTTTTTTTTTTTTTTTTTTTTTTTTTTTTTTAGTTTTAGCTGTAAGATGCCATACTGGAAGCTGGAACTTGACTCTTAATGTCACTTTACTGAAAGTTGTCAGCAATTCAATGGGCTGGGATCCCAAGGGACATCTCCCAGGCCTCCAGTTCTCTGGAGGTGCTGGAGAAATGAGATTCCCACGCTGTGGCTATTACCAAGTCGCCAGGCTCAGCCTCTCAAAACTGTTTACAAAAATGCTCTAAGATACAAAATGCTCTAAGATCACCTAATCATCTCTGCATGATCCCAAGCGACCATTTTACAAACCAGGAGGCCAAGGGACTAGGAGTTGGACTCTTAGAAGTAGAGGGCTGCCTTAGCACGCTTAAGGCACTAGCAGTGCAAAAAGATGAGGGAAAAATAGGAGAGGAGGGAGGGGAGAGAAGGAGGAGGGGGAAGAAAGCCAGAGGGCGTGGGGAGAGGGAGGAAAGGAGGGAGAGAGGACGGGAGAGAAAGAGGAGGACCCGCGGCAGCTCCGAGGCGGGGCTAGCGGGCTCGGGGCGGGGGCCAGCACGGTCACGTGACGTTCGGCCCGGAAGCTCTTGAGCCGAAGACACCACCTCTCGGATGACCCGGTTTGTAGCTGCTGGTTCAAGTGCTCTCCCCTGTCCAACGCAATGGCCTGGACCAAGTACCAGCTGTTCCTGGCCGGGCTCATGCTGGTCACCGGCTCCATCAACACGCTTTCAGCAAAGTGAGTCTGGGTCGGGCCGGGAGGGGCCTGCTGGGCCCATGGGTGCTGGGCACCCAGCGTCCTGCCCTGTCACCCTCCCGCCGGCTTCTCTCCAGCCCCACCAGCCCTCCACATTACCGAGAGCTCAGTGGCACTGGTGTGGACGAAGGGGTGAGAGACCGGGAGGATGCGGGCATCTGGAGCTCGCTCTGATTCGTGGTCACTTCCATCTCCGAGTCTCAGTTTCCTCATCTCTGAGCCGAAGGGGTTGGATCAGTTCCTCCCAGCTGTGCTCTCCGTGCTGCAGGCAGAGACTGGACGCCTCCCTGCTGGGGCTGGGGGACTACAGAGAATGAACCGAAGCTCCTGCAGTGGCTGAGCTGAAGGCATGGGGAAGGCAGGAGAAGGTAGCCATTATTAGGTTGTTCATGGAGAAAGCAGGGTTAGACTACATCTTGATGCTTAGTTGGGACTCTTATGTGGCAGAGGCTTGGAGGCAGGAAAGAGAAAGGCCAGCTCCAAGTAGCTTGTTCACAGCATCAGAAGCCCAGCTAGACTTTCCCCCTTCATCATCAGAGGGCCCACCGACCTGAGTAGTGAGTGACTTGTTGAAAGGGACAGGACTGAAAACAAGAAGGGTTGTGTTCAACATGAAGAGAGCTCTGTGAGGCTGGGACCCACTCTGTGCCTCTGCTCACAGATGAGAACACCTCACAGGTGCCAGTGAGGTGGGAAACACAAAGGCGGGTGGTAAAAACCAGTTCCAGAATGAAGCCACAAGGCTGACCCACAGGATCAGGGTCTGGGAGAAGTATCCTTAGCCCAAACCAGAAGGTGGCTGGGCACTTCAGCTTTGGGGTCTGGGGATAACAGTCCTCGGTAGGTTGGGAGCTAAGGACTGTGCATCTGGAAACTGGGGAGCCCAACATGGCCTCCTCTGTCATGGGCAGAAAGGTCTGTCCTTTATCTTGGCAGATCTTTGTCACTTTATCTGTGTCTAGGCCTTTCTTCATCTATTCACCATCTAAAATCCTCAGAGTGAACAGCACCTGTCCTTTGTCCAGTGTGTCCAGTTTCACTTCCTACTGGGTCCTGTTAGGCAAGAAGAGTTGGTGTGGTGAGTCAAGTAAAAGTTTTCCTGACCTCCAGGGTTGTGCTCCGGCCTTCCTGGGCTTTCTGTTGGCCTCTGCACACGGGGCTGCCTGTGAGCCTCATGTAACCATTTCTGACTTACTATTTAGGTTTCTTTTGTCTCACAAACTATGAAAGCTGTGAAATGCTTAGGAGAGAAGTCGCACTTCATCAGGTCACTGCAAAGTCGCCATAGTCTGGGGGAGAAGGCAGAATGATCAAGAGAAGGTCCCTGGCCTTGAGATGTTTAGTATCTGAGGTGGAAGAGAGAGATGGTGTACACACATTGACAGTCACAATGGGCCCCCTCCCTTCCCCTAAAGGAGGGCACAGTCTGAGGAGCCTGTCTCAGAGTGTCTTGTGATGAGATTCTCTCACAGCTTCTAATGCTCAGAGTAGCTATTAGTCTGTCAAGGCTGCTGCCCCCAGGGAGAATCCAAGTGGTCATTTACTGCTTAGATAAACCTAGCTGACTCAGTCATTCCTTCAAAAACCTCCAAACCGGTCAGGGAGGAAGCCAGGGGATCCTCTGTCCCCAGAAGCCCCACCCTTTGAGGCTCCCAGTCAGGAAAAAAGGCGCCCAGGTGAGAGGCTTAACCTTTGATCCTGTCCTTTGCCCTGTCTCCTTGTGTGGGGCCTCTCAGGACCCCCACCCCCACCCCATCCTGAGATAGGACCCAGAGCTAGACTGTAAACAGTGTTCTGAAGGAAACAGAAGATACTCTGGGGAAAAAGTGAGGGGGGTATACCATACAGAAGTACAGCATGGTGTGATGTGAGCTACCATTTAAAAATGGTGTGGTTGGCCTGCAGTTTCTACATTGGGGGGGGGCATTGCACCCAGAACCCAGGCCTACCAAGTTACAAGCTGACTACCTTGGCATCCTGGGACATGATCTCAGGGAGGGAAGCAGATGGAGTCATCATCCCTAGATGGGAAACTGAAACACAACTCACTTCCCAACTGATGTCTTCAATCTGAGTCTGAGTGGTCCAATTCTAGAATCCACGAGCTTAACCACCAGTTAGGAGCAGGCTGAATACCTCACCATTCATTTTTGGGGACTAGTGGTTATATATTTATTTATCTTTTGAAACAGAGTCTCACTGTATATCCCCTAGGTGGCCTAAAATGCAAGACCCTCCTGCCTTCACCTCTCTACTGGGTTTACAGACATCCACTACCATGACTGTGGGCATTCCATTATTGTTGTGAACAGAAATCACCCAGTCTGACAATTTACAAAGGAAGCCCCTAAAGAGGTTGCTTTTTGTAACTTGGCTTACTGACCCCAGGAGTGGATTGGCACCCAGGCCTCAGGACTTTAGTCCTACCCACACCAGTCTTTAGGACTGTACTGCCCCAAAGTCCTGGCTCCCCAGGCTTTCTTCTCTTCTCTCCCTACAGTGTCTGGAAAGTGTAATCCTATAAATGGCACCTACTCCTACCCTCACCCTCAGGGTACCCTCCTTACAGTACTAGACAGAAAGCCTCTACAAGAGTCAGGGAGTCCTGTCAATTACCCCACTTGCTCAGATCCAGAGCCTCTGGCAGACCTGTAAGAGGAGCTCATTTCTGCTTTTCCCAGAGTCCCTGGGAAGATTGGAGGCTCAGATGAGGAAGTGCCTGAGGGTGTATGCTGCCTACTCTGCAGAGACCACAGGTCCACTCTCTTCTGTCCACTCAGCAGGTTTTAGAAGACCACAGAGCACTATCACGTGCCTATTGAGAGGAAAGCTCTAACTGCCGCCTTGACTAACCCTCCCACCCCTCTGTGGGTGTTGGCTAAGGTCCCCTCCCTGGAAAGTGGCGCTTTTCCTTTCCAAGCCTGTCCCCTCGTCCTCCCAACAGTTCTGTTGACCAAATCCTTGCGACCAAGCCATTTGTGTCTAGCCACAAGTACCCATTTCAGAGCCTCATTGTCCAGATCCAGCTGGGGTTCTCCACCAGATCCTTGAGCTCCCTGCTAAGCTCCCAAGGCAGCCCTGTCCCGAGCTTCTGAGGGTTGAAGAGCCCACCCAGCCAGGGAGAGCATATGAGCCTAACAGTAGTTCCTGTCTCCACCTCAATGTCCCTTCAACTTTTGTCCTCGGCACTTGCCCCTGCCCTTTGAGTTCTATGAATGGCTTGATATTGTTACTTCTATGGAGCTCCAGGGACAAGTTTGAGGGAGCCTGTTCAGAGGACGGTGCAGTGGGAGGGAGAGAAAAAATGAGATTTAGAAGCTGTATGATGAGAGGAAATACTGGGCCTCTGTGAGCCTCAGTCTCCTCAGCCGTAAAATGGATATGATAAGCTCTGCCCTGTTCCCCCCAAAACTGTAGGAAGGTCTCGTCACCAACAGCAATGGGAGGGCTTGCCACCAGGAGGGTGGCCACCAGGTACCCTCTCATAAGAGAGCCACCTAGTCATAGGGAAGCGGTGGCCCTTGTGAAGACCCTGGAGGGGACAAAGAAGCTATCTCACTAGCTTGACAAACAGTGTGATTCAGGAGGCAATGGCGCCAATTCTGCAGGAATCGGTGGTGACTGGACATGACATATCACATTTCTTCATTTCTTCAGTCTCTCTGTCACCCCTTCGTGTAGAATTTCCAGAATGCTAAGCTTTGAGTGTGAGCAAGTGACTCACCATCCAGCATGGTTACCCACCCTGCAGCTGCTGACACTCAGGGAACCCTGAAAGGAGCTGGCCTCTGTCAGCAGAGGGCATACCCTCTTACAGCTTCAGAATAAGATGTCTAGAGAGCAGAGGCTCATCAGTGGGGCTGGCCCTCTCTCCCCTCAGCAGGAACAGGCTGGAGTAAGGAGGCTGGGAAAAGTCGAGAGGGTAAAAGCATAGAACTGGACACTAACATTCCCAATGCCAGCCCTGGCTACCAGCCCCATTGTACATTGTGAGTCCTGTGGCCCATCTTGCACCTAGGGTTCATCCATCTGTCAAATAATGGCCAAGTTTCTTTTAGTTCTATATGTTATAGCTGCAAAACTGTGGAGATGCCACCTAGATAGCCCTTTTAGCCTCTGCCTCAGGCAGCAGAGGGTATCCAGAAACTGAATGTTACTCCAGGAACTTGTATGACAAAGCCCAAAGGAGCCACACTGACCCTACCCAAGGGAAGGTGGTTCTGGCTGCACATGGGATCAGAGGGGAAAGGGACAGAGAGGGTATGTATTGAACACTTGCTAGAGGCCTGGTCTTACAGAGATTGTATTATCTATTACTTTTGACACCTGCCAGTGTTGGCCTGGGAACATCTGGAATGCAACCAGCCTTTGTGACCTAACGCTGAGCATTCTAGGTGTTCTCTGTTTCTGATGGTAAACTGCAGTGGGGCTCGACCACAGGTATGCATGTTGTCAGCCAGAAAAAAACCTGAACTTTTCTCTTCACCCTGAGGCTGCATTGCCCTCTGAAAATGAAGCCCCTTGTTAACCTTAACCAGACTGCCCATGCCTGGCACAAGCAGGCTCAATGAATTGCATATTAAAAACATGTTTGTGATGGTGTACCACTTTAATCCCAACAGAGGCAGGTGGGCCTATGTGAGTTCAAGACCAGCCTGGTCTCCATAGTGAATTTCAGCCAGCCAGGGCTACATAGTGAGGCCCTTCCTCAAAGGAGGAAGAGTAAATGTTTGTGAGACTGGAGAGATGCTGGTGAAGCACTGCCAGTCAGCAAAGTGCTCTCTGACTGCAGTGACAACTGTCACCCTCACACACTTCGAGGCTGGATTTTTGGATTCTGTCTTTGAAACAAGAATTGTAAGCCAAGACCCCTACTCTTGTCTTCACCAAGGCCTGAAGAGGTACACTGGACTGAGGCTGACACCTAGTCCTTTGGTTGGATAGGTTCTTAGATACAAAGAGATTCCATTTCTCCAGTGGGAAGCCAGCCAGCAATGCCTGTCCAGACAAACCAGGCTTACCTTGTAGAGAAAGCCTAGACAAGTCTTAAGGAGAAAGGCTCAACTAGGCAGCCAGCCAGCTAACTCCACAGAAGACAGATCCGTACTTTGCCTATTGCACCACTAGGGGCCACCTCAGACCCATGAGAAGTCAATCTTATGGGCACTGGGCCAGGGGTTAAAGCACCTATAGCATGCCCAGCTGGAGTCTGGAGCTCAGTCACTCTTGGGCTGTGCAGTGATGTGCAGGGAGTAGCGGGTGGAGTGTAGAAGGAGCTGTGCCAAACTCATTCAGAACTCAAGAGTATGGGATTGGGATGAGCATTAGATGTGAGCACAGACTGACTGTGAGTACAGGATGAGCATTAGATGTGAGCACAGACTGTGAGCACAAACAGTAGCCCAGGGTGCTTCTGGGTAATGGCTACACTGCTATATCCAGATCTAAAAGGTCTTGGGTGTCAGTCTCTGATCTAATGGAACAGCATCAGGGTGAGTAAATGAGTTCCATAACTACCACTTACTCCTCCAAAAGGAAGTGCTAGCCTCAGCTTGTGGTTGGCTGTCATAGGCCTGATATCACTTCCCTTCTACCTCCTGAAGGAGCCCTGGCATGCTCCCTTACTAGGTCAGTGGTCCTGTGCCCTCAGGAGAGCCTGAGCCCTTCACTTGGCCTCACCTTTTCCTCTTGCTCAGTTTCCTCGGGTAGGCCTTCACAGAGGTTCTTTCAACCACAGCAAACATGAGTTCCAAATGGGCCTGCCTAGATGAGGCATACAGCTTATCCGGAACCCCCACTCATGCCCCATGCCCCATCCTGCCGATCAGTGCAAGAGCCAGAACCAGTAGGCGGTCAGGCCCCAGAAATGAGAGATGTTTCCTTAACAGCAAGGGCTTTTTACTTTGGAGCTGAGACTGAACTAGCTATGTCCTATTCCATAGCCTGTGTAGAACTCCAGACTTCTCCCCTCTAGCCAGTCATGTTATAACTTCTCCTTTCAGTTTTCTTTTGGTCATTGTTCCTTAGAACCCTCCAGAAGCCCACCCCCCATCCTTTGGGAACTCAGGCTTATTAACTGGTAAGTCCTGCACATGGGTGTGCTGCAGTGTGGCTGCCCTGGTAAGATGTTCTAAGGAAAAGACATTCCCAGAGAAGCCCTGAGTTTTGACCTTAGAGATGTCCAGGTATGGAACTACAGTGGGTGTAAGCCCATGCCCATGGGGAACAGCTAATGTGTATCAGTTGGAGACAGGAGGCAACATGGCTGGTACAGTCAGAGTTTGTCAGCTGACCTACAATGTCCAACATGAGGGAGGGGCCACCATCCTGCCAGTCTCTTGCCTAGGCCATACAATTCACATGGCTTAGTCCTGGGTCCACAGGAGCACTTTCAGAAGTCAGCAGCCAGGAGGGTGGAAGACTAGGAAGGCCTAGGGTAGTTATCCAGAAAAGAAAATTCACAAGGTCAGAGTGGCTCCAGGTGGCAAAGGGATCTCCAGTTAAAAAATGGATTAGTCTGAAAACATAGCAGCCCATCAGGAAGGAAAGTCAGAAGGAGTTTTTGTGCTTAAGTGGCAAAAATTCTGAATGATGGATGTCACTGCCTGAAGTATGCTGGGAAAGGTTCCGAGCTTGATGGGGTCCATTTCCACCACCGGTCTCTGTCTGTGCTGGTACTCAATGGTATCCATACTCTATGGCAGGTGCCACATGCCTTAGGTATGTGTTAGGAAGGCCAGTGGTCATCTCCTGAGCCTGAATACCCCTCTAGACAAGAGACTAGGCTGGTTGGTTGGTAGGCTGGTTGCTGGTCTGGTTGGTTGGTTGCTTGGTAATAGGTTGATTGGTAGTAGGTTGGTTGATTGGTTGGTAGATAGGTTGGTTGGTTGTTGATTGGTAGGCTGGTTGGTTGGTAGGTAGCTAGCTAGCTTCCAACTCACTGTGTAGCTCAGGCTGGCCTTGAGCTCACATCAGTCCACTTGGCTTAGCCACTTTAATGGTACACTTACAGATGTGTGGCCCCATGTCCAGATGACCAGAGATTCTTGACACTTTTCATGTACTGGTCCCTTTGACAGTCTGGTAGAGATCAAAGATTTCAAAAGAAGCCAAACAAGTTGAAATAAAATAAATCAAATATTAGAGAGCAGATTTGTTGCCAGGTTTGATACATGTCTATAATCCTTACTCTCAGGAACCTGAGGCAAGAGGATTTCAAATTCAAGCCTGGATTGTATAATAATAAGACCTTGTCTCAGGAAACAGAAAAAAAAAATTACCTTGTTTTGCAATGTGTATGTTTAATACACTCAGTTTCAAGCAGTGACTTTAATTTTATTTTGAGGAGTAATGGGTGTAATGTACTTCATATAAACAACACTAATGTAACAATAATATATGATTTCTACAAGTTGCAGAAGCACTAGTGCTGTGATTCTGTGTTTATAAATTGATGAAATGCTGTCTTAAAACCCTCACCATGGAGACAGGCTCCTCTGAAAAGGAGAGTCAGCTGGGGCTGAGTGTGAGTCTAGCCAGGTGGAGAATCCGTTGTGCCTCCAGTCTGACTCCCCTCTCTCTGCTGCAGGTGGGCAGACAACTTCAAAGCTGAAGGCTGTGGAGGGAGCACGGAGCACAACTTTGAACATCCCTTCCTCCAGGTACCAGCACATCCTCCCGCCCATCTCCCAAGCTTCACCCAGACACCTCTGGGGCTGGTCTATTTCCTGGCCTAGGGATGAAGCTCCCCTGGTTCCCCAAAAGCCATCTACTTCTCTCCTCTCACAGAATAGGGTCAGAGTCCAAGAGCACCCCAGGAAGAGGCATAGTCCTCCGTGGGAGGTCTTGATGAATGGTCATACTCTCGCCAGCCCCCATCTCAACACATGAAAAGCACTATCTCCAGTGACAAAAGTATGCTGTACATTTCCCTTGAGCCCAGAACTCCACTGGGATAGGAGCAGGGAAGATACCCCCTTTCTGGACTGAGCGTTGGAAAGCTCAGATTCATCTCCAGTGTGTTAGCGGCTGGCTGTCAGCCCTTCCATGAGTCTTTGAACCTGTCTAAGTCTGGATTATAAAAGGTTGAGTTTACACCATGCCACACCCCATAAGGTGTCCTCTGAGATGTTCTGGGGCCCCTGTGATGGGCCTAGAGGCCTGGCCGGCTACCCACAGCTACTCCGCTTTTGTTTGTTTGACATTTGGGGATTCTAGGATAAGCTCTTGTCTGAAGTGTGGTTTTATTAAAACAAACAAAATCAGTATTACTATAGGTGGCCCTGAAGTTCTTCCATGCCGAGTCCTCAAGTCTCGTTCCTACAGGCAGTGGGTATGTTCCTGGGAGAGTTTTCGTGCCTTGCTGCCTTCTACCTGCTCCAGTGCAGAGCCAGAAGACAATCTGACTCCAATGTAGAGCCCCAGCAGTCCTTCAATGCCCTCCTTTTCCTGCCCCCAGCCCTGTGTGACATGACTGGAACCAGCCTCATGTACGTGGGTAAGTAACCTGGCGAGTGAGGCCAAGTTTAATTGGCTACCAGTGAATCAGTACCCCTGCCCCACCCTCCACTCCCTCACAGTCTTCATATGGCCACATCCAAGACTTAGTGAGCAAGCTCATCTTGTCCCTACTCCCTGGGGGTACCTTAGTGGCAGGTAGCCTTTGCCCTTAACAGCCATTAATCCTATCTTCCCTTTGCTAGCCCTGAACATGACCAGTGCCTCAAGCTTCCAGATGCTGCGGGGAGCAGTGATCATCTTCACAGGCCTGTTCTCAGTGGCCTTCCTGAACCGGAGGCTGGCACCAAGCCAGTGGGTGGGCATCCTGGCCACCATTGTGGGACTGGTGGTGGTTGGCCTCGCTGACCTCCTAAGCAAGCATGACAGTCAACACAAGCTCAGCGAAGTCATCACAGGTAAGGCCAGGTGGGAACCCGAGGCTGCTTCCCCTGTCTCCTCCTCTCCGGAAGCCTAGCATAAAGTCATCCCACAGATTCATCCAAGCTCTGCCACCTGTGTACCCTGGGTTGGGTCATATACCTGATGGGTACTTGATGAGTAGAGTGTGAGGGAGACCAGAAGGCTGTGACCACTACAAGGAAGAGACAGACAAGCAGCATGAGGGAGTGGTCTGGACCTGTGGCTCATTTTCACAAATACAAACTGCTGATTTGGAGAGGGACAGAAGGACCAGTTTCTGACACATGCCCAGCCCCATGCATCACAGTGGCCCAGACCCCAACAGGAACTACTGCAGCACATTTTACGATGAAGTTGACCCGAGCCACTCAGATTCACAATTAAACCTGATGTCTTGTCTCAAGCCTGTTGCTTATGCAGTTCTCAGGCCAAGGCAGGTCTTGGGGCCTTCTGGAACCCCAGGCCTGCCTGTTGTCTTGCCCTCGGGCTAGGAAGTCAGAACCCATATTCAACCCTGAAAAATGAAGAGCTGACTTGCCGTTCTGTCCCTGGATCCTCCTGTCACTACCCCTAACCCTAGTCCCATGGTACCCTGCTTCATTCCAGCCTCTTCTCCTCAGGTGACTTGTTGATCATCATGGCCCAAATCATCGTTGCCATCCAGATGGTGCTAGAGGAGAAGTTTGTCTACAAACACAACGTTCACCCACTCAGGGCAGTGGGCATTGAGGGTGCGTGTGGGCACAGGCCTGGGAGCAGTAGCTGGTGGGAAGGGCATGCTGGGACAGCATGTGTATGAAACACATAACAGTGGGGCAGGGGCTGGTAACCACTTGATAGAGTGAGCCTCCATCCCCAGAGGGACATGGGCAAGGGGAGAGGAGACGGAGAAGGAAAATGACTAAGATACATGCCCTCTCTAGAGTCAATGACAGCAAGGAAGGGGCCACACAGTGCACTTGAGCTTAGACCAGTCATTTTCAGGCACTTCATGTGCTGAGCAGTTCTGAGTCTCTTGGGGCAGGAAAGGTGACCTTGGGGCCACAGCTTCAACAGACAGGAGGAAGAGAGAGGAACTCTCTGACAGGGCGATGGCTTGAGTTAGCTTGAGTTAGCAGTTGTGAGTTTGGAAGCCAGTGAATCATCATTTGAGTGTGATTTGCCATCAAGGCAGAGGGGCACATCCTAGGAGTGGACCACAGGAAACTAACAACAACAGTGGTTCTGAGATGAGAGACTGCCTACCAGTGGGCATGCTGGGAAGCCCCAGGCAGGGTGGAGAATGTGATGTGCCTCCTTGCTTCCCCCAGGCTTCTTTGGCTTTATGATCCTCTCACTGCTCCTTGTGCCCATGTACTACATCCCAGCTGGCTCCTTTAGTGGGAACCCTCGTGGGATGCTGGAGGATGCACTGGATGCCTTCTGCCAGGTGGCCCGACAGCCCCTGATTGCCCTGGCTCTGCTGGGCAATATCAGCAGCATCGCCTTCTTCAACTTTGCCGGGATCAGTGTCACCAAGGAACTGAGTGCCACCACCCGCATGGTGCTAGACAGCTTACGTACTGTGGTCATCTGGGCCTTGAGCCTCGCACTGGGCTGGGAGACCTTCCACCCACTGCAGATCCTTGGCTTCTTCATCCTTCTCATGGGCACTGCCCTCTATAATGGACTGCACCATCCACTGCTAGCCTGCCTGTCCAGGAGCTGGCATCCCCCTGCCCAAGATGGTGAGCAAGAGAGACTGTTGGGTGACAGCCGGACTCCTATCAATGATGCCAGCTGAGCCCCTGGTGGGGGGGTCTTCTGCTGCCACCAGATGACTGAAGCCATGCAGACTGGTGGGCTGTGAGTGCCCTGTCCCCAAGGCCTCACCCCACCCCTCCCTAATGACCCCTTTGGACAGCTGCTGCCAGAGAGGATGGCAGAACACCAGGTCCTCTTTTATTCCTGATGCCTATAATGTTGGGACCCAGCCTCCACAGGCCAGGGTATGGCATCCCAGTTCTTTCTGCAAAATTGTGAGCTTGAATGGCAGGAATTTACAACCCTAGTATTTCTGTGTAATACACTAACTTGTTACAGTAGATTATCTAGCTTATGAATCATAAGCTACAAAGAATTTGGTGAGCAGGTTCAAATCAGAGCTCAGAGATGTAGTCTCCAAACTTAAGCCTGTCTGGAGACTGAGAGTCCGGCTCAGACTTGGTTGCAGACTTCCGTGTGTGCACCAGGTCTGTCCACTCTGGAGCACAGGTGGACACAATGTGGTTTTCGTGCCTTGCAGCCCCAGCATTCTGTGGGCCTCTGACTGTCACTAGCATTAGAAAAGAGGTATGGTACCTCTCCTCACCATGGTGGGGTTTTTTTGCCACTCTGCAGCCCTGGCTGGCCTGAAACTCATGATGTAGACCAGGCTGGCCTGGAACTCATGATGTAGACCAGGCTGGCCTCAAACTCATAGAGATTCACCTGTCTCTGCTTCCTGAGTGCTGGAATTAAAGGTATGTGTCACCATGCCCAGCACCTTGTTGATGCTCTGTTCTTCATACTCCAAGGCTTCTTGGGAAAAACTATTCCAGGCAGCCCTTGGAAATCACTTCATGACCCATTTTGTTTTGTTTGAAGCAAAGTCTTGTGTAGCACTGGCATTCAACTTCCCATGTAGCCCTGAGATGGCTTCAGACTCAGTCCTCCTGCCTCAGCCTCCTGAGTGCTGAAATGACAGGCATATGCCACCATGCCTGGAGAGCTTCCATTTTAAGGTAAGGAGACTGAATTTTGTAACGTGTTTGGCAAGAAGGATCAGCTTGGGCCAAAGGCCTGGGAGAACCCCGATCTGGGCGGCCATGTGGCTCTATGTTAGTGAGACCTGGGGCAGCTGTGGCTCACAGTCCCACTCCCAGCAGTCTGGGCCCAGGGTACTCACCAGGATGACAGACTTCCCAGGGTTCTTCCTTAGGAAATAATTTGGTATCCCCAGCATTGGGTTAAATGCTGAGTTCTCACTCCTTCTCATATGTGCAGAGGCAGATACAGAGGGAAAAGCTATGGCACTCCCAGAAGGCTAAGTGTCCAGTATTCCAGCCAGCCAGGTTTGTCTGATTTGAAACCTGTGGCCCACTACCATGTAGGTCTCTCTGGTTCTTCAGGGTGGATTTCTATGGCTGTGCTAAGTACCTAACATACTGTTACCCTGCAGGTACTCCCACCCTTAATAGAAGAAATGCAACAGGACCAGGGCCCTGGCAGCCCTTAATCCCAGCATTGCTCATGGGAATGGTTGAGTGGCAGCCCAATAATAAACAAAACCCTAAGACCTTTCTTAAAGAGATTGTGGGGGGAAGAGGCCTTTGATGAGCAAGGCCCTCAGGTTACAGTTGATTCTGTGCCCACTTAAGGTGGCAGAGACAGTGTGGCAGCTCTCCTGTACAAAAAAAGCTGGGGCCCTACCATGTTGTTTCTGAGTTTATTTTTTTAAAAATGGAAAACTGTCAACATTGGACCTTCTTTTAATGAAAGAGAAAAGGTGTAAGAGAGCCCAAGAGTAGCATCTAGAATGAATGTTGAGTGTCAGAAGCACATTTACTCCTTCTGAAGAAGACAGTAGAGCCCAGGGCCGGAGAGATTGCTCATCAGGGAAAAGCATTTGCCTTGAAAACCTGGTGGCCTGAGTTCAATCCCAGAACCCTCAGTGGAAGGAGCAAGCTGACTCCCAAACGTCCCCTGACCTCCATGTGCACCTGTAACACAATGCACCCCCACTCACATACATATCACACACATGTGATAATAATTGTAAAGACCCTGAAGGACACTAATGCCCAGAATGGGAAGGACTTCCTGGAGATCACAGCTGGTTACAGACAATGCACTGGTTCATTGCCCATCCCATTGTGCCACAGATGGACAGACCAGAGTTGGTAGCCAGAATCTCACCTGCCCTGAACAGCCCCACTTGTGTAAACAGGCATATGCCGCCATGCCCACCTGCCGACATCCTCTCAAACTCCAAGATCAGTAGGAGACTGTTAAGTCTTAGAAATTTGGGTTGCCCGCTTTTTGGGGGGGATGGTGAGACAGGCTTCCTCTGTGTAGCTCTGGCTGTCGTTGGAACTCACTCTGTAGACCAGGCGGGCCTCAAAGTCAGAGATCCACCCGCCTCTGCCTCCCAAGTGCTGGGACATTGAGCACTGTTTTAGACATGGGGAAACTGAGTTCTGGAGAGTGCTGCTATGGCTCTCCTGACCTTACTGAGAACAAATGGAGACCTAGGTTTGGCAGCAGTGGCTGGTACAGTCCAGACTTCACTTTTAAAACCCTATCTTAACTAAGAGTGAGTGTGAGTACAGCATTGGGCTCCATGCTGTACTGCTACCATTTATGACTTATATGATGCCATAACTAGGTCATTTGCCACAAGATAAAACTGGTAACCCAGAAATCAGGACAGGACATTTGAGCTTTTATAGTGTTATAGGTACCCATCTGAAGGGCTGCCACAAGTCTGGGAGAGCTCATGAGGTTGGTCTGCTCTTGGGCATCCTTGGAGATGTGAGTTCATGTATGACCTTGGGTTCATCAGAGCACTCACCACTGCAAGGAGCTGCAGTGGCACATTTTCTCTTTGTGCCGCCAAATCATTTTTCAGTGCTCTTCCAGGATCCAAAAAAAATATCCTCTTCAGCCTGGCATCAAAGAGGGAGATATGTAGCAGTCAAGTTTAAAGTGGTTTTCCTCCAGAAATGATAGAGAATGAAGCAATGATTGTCAGTGGTAGAACAGGCCGAGGACCAGAACACAGTATGCCTCCACAGCCTGCTGCAGGAGGCAGAGGGGCATCCCTTTAGAAAGTACATCCTTAGTACCCTTCATCCTCAACCCATCTGTCTCAAGTGTACCTCCACTTTGGGATCATTCAAGCCACATAGGCAGAATCAACTTTAATGAACCTTATCTACTTTTTAAATGTAAGTGAATGTATGTGTGTGCATGTCCAAGTACACGTGTAGAAGCAGATGTGTCTATACATGTCTACATATGCATGTAGAAGCCACATGACAACTTCAAGGAAACACTATTCCCAGCTTACTATACTAGAGCAGGATGTGTGGGATCCATTACCAGAAAAGAATGACATAGCCCATGATAGAAGGAAATGCAACTTCCTAGTCAGTTACTTCTCCCAGTGATGAAACAAGTGTCACTACCTGTTCTATGCAAGATTGAAACTATCATTTATGGCAGGCAAGTGAATCTCCAAAGTCATGGAGCTAACGAACAGGAAGCTAGAATCCAAGCTTATTAAAAGCTTATGTAAAGCCCACACTCAAGCCATGCTCTTAAGCTGACCACAGTCAAGGTGGGGACTGTGTGTTCTGATCATAAAAGTTAACCTAAAGTGTGTGTGTGTGTGTGTGTGTGTGTGTGTGTGTGTGTGTGTGTGTGTGTTGGAAATCAAACCCAGAGGCATCATGCTTGCTAGGCTAGCTCTCTACCAATGACCTATATCCCCAGCCCGGTTTTGAGTCTTCCTCAGTTGTCCAGACTGGCCTTGTCCTGTAGCCCAGGCAGTCCTTGAACTTTTGTTCTCCCTCAGCCTCTCAAGTAGATTGGACAACAGGTCATAACCATCATGCCTATCACAATTGACATTTCTCAAGTCGGACTTCTCTTGAGCCAGGCACAGTGACACCTCAATTACATAGCTCCTTGAGTTAGACTGTCGCTGCTCTCTTCCTTCCTCCCTCCTTCTCTCCCCTGTAATTTCTCACTGTATTGCTTAAGCCAGAGTGTATCTTTTCCAATTAGCAAGAGCAATGTGGTGGTTCCCAAGTCCCAGGTCACCATTTGATGTCAAACCAGCAAAGCATGCTACTGGGCCACAATTCCTGGGCAAGAATGATCTTCCTGTCTAGAGTAGCTCAGACTTCAGATATGTGGAATTGTACCCACTTCTCTCTTCAGTAAAAAAAAAAAAAAAAAAAACCACCATAGGAAGCAGTGGTGTGGAGACATTGCTAGGTGTGGGGTTCAAGTCCTGCCTCTGCTGCTTTTCCTATGTGCCTTCAGCTTTGACTGAAGGAGTCTGTCTCAGACATTATGGCACAACCAACTAATTTTCCCTTTTTCTCTCTCCTAAGCTGAACTCCCCAATAGTTCTGAGAGTTCCTATGATCTATAGTTTACTACTTTTGTTCCATTTAACTGGTCTAGAGCTCAAAGACAGCTAGTGTTCACCTTGACATCTTCAGCCCACTTTGTTTCCATTTAGTTTATTTAAAAAAAAAATCAGACTGGAGAGATAGCTCAGCAGATAAGCACACATGGTATCTCAACTGTCTATAATGGGATCTGATGCCATGTTCTGGAGTAGACAGAACACTCATATACATAAAGTACATAAATAAATCTTTTTAAAACCATCGGTAGCTCCATTGGTTCAAAAACCAAAATATGTAGAAAAAAACGTATACATTAATAAATACCCCTCCCTCTTCTACCCTAACCCACTTACTAGTACTGCTTCAGAGGCAGCCAGCTTCATCAGTTTCTAAGGGATTCTAAATTGTCTTCTATCAGCTTTCTACGTCTAGTTTAATAAAGGGCTATCTGTCTAAAGCAGAGTTCATAAGTGACTACTCTGTCTAAGTTGCTGAGGATGCAATTTCTTCAGTCCATATTGATGTGGATAATTGGGGGTTGGGTCATCTTTCTGTGATTTGACTATGCCTTAAAGAACTTAGAACCCTCCTTTTCTTTCTCTCTACTTTTAGTAAATATAAAATTTTGATGGAATTAAGAACATACATGTTATACAACCACAACCTGTAGAATGGCTTTCACTTCCCAATTGGAAACTCTGTTCCCATTCCACAATGACTCCATTATCCATCCTCCCAGCTCCTAGCAACCAGCATTCTATTTTTCTCTCTTAATGAATTCGACTACTCTCTTATCTACTTCATGTCAGTGGAATCATTTCTGTAACTAGCTTATGTCACTTAGCATAGTGATTTCAAGGTTCATCCATGTAGCTTATGTCAGAAATTCTTCCCTTTTTAAAGGTGAATAGCACACCATTGTGTATGCATTTTCTCTATTCATTTGTTGATAGACACTCAGGTACTTTCCGCTTTTGGTCATTGTGAGTAAAACCACTGTGAATATATATATATATATATATATATATATATATATATATTACACACATACATCTATATATACACACATATATAAATATACACACACACATATATATATACACATACATATATTCGTGCTTCTATTTCTTTTGGATATATAACATGTTTAAATTTTGTGTTTGTAGGTAGCATACTAGTGGTTGAACACAGAACCTTGTATATGAGGCAAGTGCTTTAACATTGAGCTGTGTCATCAGCCTTTGTTTGTTTGGTTGGTTGGCTTTTTGTTTGTTTGAGACAAATTTTACTACATAAGATGACAAGTCTAGAACTCACTAGGCTAGGCTCTCCCGAACTTGGAGCAAACCTCTTGCCTCTACCTCCCAAGTGCTGGAATTAAAATCCACAGATGAAGTCAGAGCACCTGTGGCCCCATCATCTCCCAAAGGCCCCAGCCCTGAACACTGCTGCACTGGGGACCAAGCTTTTGTAGGACATTTCAGATTCCAACCATGGCACATTTCCATAGCAGCTGAGCCATTTTACCCCACCCCACCCCCAGTGTTGCAGAAGGGTTCTGTGAAACCACTGATTATATAAGGAGATTCTTGATTGGAGTACACGTTCATGGTAGAGCATTTAGAAAACTCAACAGAGCAAAATGATGAAATTGAAATCCTCTTTATTCTAATGATGGAGATATGACCGGAATTTATATTACTCACAGAAGGAAAAAGTTGCCCCCGCCCCGAACAATTTCGTCACGGTGTTCAATAGCATAGTCCAAGAATAGTGCTGGCGCCTGCTCTGCCTGGACTGTGTCCTCAGATCCCTTCGTCCTGGCTGTCCCCACGACCCTAGAAAAGTTCACGGAGTTAACCTGGCCTCCGAATCCTATTTGCTGGTTGCTCTGGCCCGGGAGCTGTGTGGAGTTGTCACATTCTTGGGCGGTCTGTTTCTCCATTCTCAAAGCCGCACCAATGTTGATATGAAAGCGTAAAACGTTTGAGGGAATGAATTCTACAAACTTACCACCATCAGAACTGAGTTGCCCCTTTGCCCAGAGGGCACCAGTCAAAGATCAACACGCCGTGTGAGGGAGCCCCGCCTTCCTTCGCTTCTCCAAGTGCCAATTGGCTGACTCTGAGGCCAGACCTTCATCCTCACTGGTTCTTCCGGCTGTCGCTCCACGGTGGTGTTCCAGAGCCAGCCACTGAGAGTCACGGAGTTGGGGTTTTAAAAAATGCAGTGGGCGGGGCAAGTGATGTATGAACTGATGGCGGCGGATTCCCCGTGGCTCTAACAAGCTCGGTCACTGCGCTCTCTCGTCCGGCTTCTGCCGCAGGCCCGGAGGCTTAGCGGAGGCGGCGGAGCTTGTTCCCTCGAGGCCAGCCATGGGCCCGCGCCGCAAGCCGACGACCCCGACGAGGCGCTCCTCTGAACCCTCGCGACGGAGCTCCCATCTAGGTAAGCGGGCCTGCCCGAACCGAACCTCCGAGGGTGCTGGCGATGGCCAGAAGAGGGCTCCGAACCCCGGAAACCACAGGCATAAGGGTAAGGGTGCTGGGAACAGAACTCAGGCCTCCTGGCGCTGTTTACTGTTGAGCCAGCTTTCCAAATCCAACTTTTTATTAGTTTCCTTGCATACTTTGGTCTCCCCAGCCTAGTTCAAATCACTGGCTGTTCTTCCCTCCCCTCCCCTGACACACACAATAGGAGCCCCCCTCAACAGCCACTACTCAACTTACACTCATTGTTGTTGTTTATGTTTATGTTTATTTTATGTGCATTGTTGTTTTGCCTGCATGTATGGAACTGGAGTTACAGTTGTGAGCTGCCATGTGGGAGCTGGGAATTGAACCTGGGTCCTCTGGAAGAGCAGGTGCTCTTACCCGCTGAGCCATCTCTCCAGCCCCCCCAAGGTTTCTAGTCTTGTATTAAACAGCTGGAGGACTACTTCTATCGGTGTGGCCTGTGTCCATGTCTGTGAAGCGTTTTCTTAACTGCTGGGTAATAGGAGGGCCCAGTCCTCGGTGGAGAGTACCACCTCACCCCTGGGCAGAGGATTTGGGCTAGGAAAGCAGGTCAGCAAGCATCACAGCTTCGTGGTTCCTGCCTCCAGGAGCCTGCCTGCTTTGAGCTCCTACCCAGGCCTCTCTTGAGGATGGACTATAATGTAAACCAAGTAAACCCTCCCCTCCCCCAGTTGTCTGGTTATGATGTTTATCACAACAACAGAAACCAAAGCAGAACAGGGTCCTTCCTCTCTCTTTGCCTTCTGTGTCACCATTACCCTGGACACTGCTGTGTTTTTGGAACATAATCCTAACCTCACCTAGGATTAATTCTGCACTGCCACCCACCTGGCATAGGTCATCTGCCTGTCTCCCATCTTCCATGGCCCTGCAGTGTTCCTCACTGCTTGGGATAGAGTCTTCTTTCTTGGGTGGACTTTGAAGCTAATTTTGTCCTTTAAAATGCTGTCTTTTTCATTGGTCCTATTTTGCAGTACCCGGGATATAATGGAGTGCTCTAAGCTGCATCTCCAGCCTGTACCCATGTATGGTTTTGTTTTGTTTTGTTTTGTTAATTGCCTTAGCCAAGCTGTTCAACTAATCAGTCTTACGCATTTTTATCAGTCATTGTTTATAGTTATTGAGCAATTATACTATTTACTTATTTTATTTTCACTAATTTATTACATTTACTATGCCTTGTTTATCTTTTTATAAATTTTTATTTATAAAAAACAATCTTATTTTACATACCAATCCCAGTTCCGTCTCCCTTCCATCCTCCCACGACTCCCATCAACCCCCACTCCCCAGGGAGGGTGAGGCCTCCCATGGGGGCATCATCAAAGTCTGTCACATCATTTGTGGCAGGACCTAGGCCCTCCCCAGTGTATTTAGGCTGAGAGAGTGTCCCTCCATAGGGAACAGGCTCCCAAAGTCCATTTGTGCGCCTTGTTTATCTTAATAACTAACATTTCAGTTTAATTTAACTCAATTATCTATTTTTTAAAGATTTACTTTTATTTGGGAGGCCTAGAGTGATGGCTTAGTAGTTAAAAAGCACTGACTACTCTTCCCAGTACCCACATAGCAGCTAACAACCACCTGTAATTGTAACTACAGTGTGGGGAATCCGACACCTTCTGATGTCTGCGGGCACCGGGCATGCACACGGGGCACACACATACATGCAGGCAAAACACCCACAAGGATTTTTGTGGTTTTTATTTGTCTTAATTGGGTTTTATTGCTGTGAAGAGACACCATCACCCTGGCAACTCCAAAGGAAAACATTTAACTGGGACTGGCTCACAGTTGAGAGGTTTTGTCCATTATCATCTGGGCAGGAAGCATCAGACAGACATGGTGCTGGGAAGAAGCTGAGGGTTCTGTCTGGATCTGAAGGCAGCAAGAAGTGCTGGTGACAGACGGGACAGGCTAGATCTTCCCAGACCGCAAAGCCCACCTCCTAGTGATACCTCCTCCAACAAAGCCACTCCTTTTGTGCTTATGGGGGCCATTTTTTTTTTTCAGACCACCACATTATTATTTATATGTGTGAGTGTTTTGCCTGGATTTGTGTGTGTATGTGCGTGCGCAGGCACCAAACCCTGGTCCTCTGCAAGAACAACACATACTCTTAACCAATAAGCCATCTCTCTAGCCCCAATTTTTATTTCTAATCATTTGTATATGCACAACAGTACAGGTGCCCAAGGACACCAATCATTAGTGCCCCTAGACCTAAAGTATAGGCATTGTGAGCCACCTGACGTGGGTGCTAGGAGCCAAACTTGGTTCCTCCTTAAGGGTGGTACACGCTCTGACCACTAAACCATCTCTAGGCCTTAACTCATTTGTCATTCTGGTTTTCTACTAGATATATTTCAGGCTATTAATTTGCTGCTGGTGCTTTCAGTTTTTTGTTTTGTGTTTTTGGTTTTTTAATACAGGGTTTCTCTGTGTAGCCCTGGCTGTCCAGGAACTCTCTCTGTAGACCAGGCTGGCCTCTGACTCACAGAGATCCACCTGCCTCTGCCTCTCGAGTGCGTGAATTAAAGGTGTGCACCACCACCACTCAGCTTATCTTTTAGGTTTTTAAAAGTAGATTTTTATATTATTCATCTAAAGTGGTCTAATATCAGTTAAGTTTCTTCTTCAACATGAGAGTTAGTAATTTTTTTTTTTTTTTTTTTTTTGTGGGATTGAACCCATGACTTCGTGCATGCTAATCAAGCCCTTTACTGCAAAGCTGCATCTCTATAGAGCAGAATTTGGTTTTAGTTCCATATTTTTATTTTCTAGTGAGAATTTGAATTTTTACCAAAGGCTCGGCTTCACAGCCCACATTCCTTCCTAGCACTTGCACTGAATTATGCCTCTTCTAAGTTCCCAACTTGGCCTCTAATGAGCACTGGCCAGCTATCTTTACTTCCCTGGGCCCCAGGGTAAGCAAGACAAAGGATCCGTACTAGGTAGTATCTAATGCCTTCCAGCTGTTACAAAGAAAGAAAAGAACCTAAAATCTAGGTGGGAACAGGAAAGATGTGAGATGCGTGGAGTACTGTGGAGCCCAACAGGAAGGATCTTTTGGGAAGGGACTGGGATTTGAGAAAGGCTCAGACTGCACTTGCTTATCAAGCCTGTCTTGAGCATCTGTGCTGACTCCACCTGCAGGGAAGAACAGAATCCCCACTCCGTGGGATATAGTCCTTTGATATGAAGGTTTGTCTTCAGCTGTGCTGCAAGGTACCACTTGTTTCCACTGCACTTCCCTTATGACCTAACTCTCCTCAGGCAGGAGACGGAAATTTCTGTGGCTTAAGGAGATAAAGAAACTGCAGAAGAGTTCAGACCTCCTGCTAAGGAAGCAGCCTTTCAGCCGAGTTGTGAGTTCTGGGGACTGTCACTCTGCCTTGGGCCATGTTTACTTTAAGTCTCCCACTTATATGGGAGACTTCTGCTTCTTACTGTTGTGGCTGAAGGTCACCTCTAACCCTTTGGGGCACTGCACATTCTGTTTTTCTGGTGCTGATTTCTCCTCATTACCTCTATCTGTGGTAGAACCCTCTCATCCAGTTTCCCTTCCTGCCAGTCTTTTCTCCTCTCTGCCCATAAGCTATTCCAGTTAAAGGAGTCGGCACCTACTCTAAGCCAAGCCTTTAGTTCAAGGGCAACACATAATGGTGGAAGTAAGGAAGCTTAGAGATAATCGGATCACTCTTCTGCTACTCTCAGCTCATCCCCACCCGTTCTTCCATAGGTAAGAGAAATATGTGGGAAATTCACTCGAGGTGTGGACCTGTATTGGCAAGCCCAGGCCTTGTTGGCCCTTCAAGAGGTAAGGAGTAGGGGAAAGAGCGTCCCAGAATTCCACAGGATGGCACAAGGGGTGGGTACCACAGACTGTTCCTGGCCTCCTGAAAGCAGCTAATGTGTAATACCTGACAGTTTGGAGGGTCTGGTGGGTGGCCACTGGATTCACGCCATTCTTTACTTCAGTCCTTTAAGTCAGTTTGTCTCCAAGAAAAACCAGCCCAGGCCCTTATCCATGTCAGTCTTCTCTTTGTGCCCCAGGCAGCAGAAGCATTTCTAGTTCACCTCTTTGAGGACGCCTATCTTCTCACCTTACATGCTGGCCGAGTCACTCTCTTCCCCAAGGACGTGCAGCTGACCAGGAGGATCCGAGGCATTGAGGGAGGACTCGGCTGAGCTGGCAGTGTGCTGTAGGTCCGTAAGTCTCTCCTGCTCGGAGAGTGAGTGCTGCTTGTTGCAGGGAGTGGAGATTGGTCTGAAGGGGAGAGTGTCATGCATCCTTCGTCCCTTGCCATCTCACCTATTTGTTCCCTAATAAAGGTCTGGCCTTTCTCAACTGCTTGGAAGGCATGCGACATGGTTGGTGTCTTTTTGTACAATGTTAAAATAAAATTCAGGTATAGTGGTTCCTGCTTGTAACCCCAGCACTTGGGAAGCCAAAGCAAGAGGATAAGGATCTCGAGACCAGTGTGAGCATCTCACGTGCCAGGCAGGATGCAGCTGGCACTGCATAGTGAGAGCCTTCTTCAAAAAGAAGGGGAGAGATGAGCGGTGCTCTGTATCCTTCAGTGCAAATTGCCATTTACAAAGACTGGATCCTGTTTTGTTTTGTCTTTTTTGGGTTTTTTGGTTTTGTTTTGTTTTTTGTTTTGTTTTTGTCTTTGGTTTTTATTGTTGTTTTTTTCTGAGACAGGGTCTTTGCCTCCCAAGTACTGGAATTAAAGGCGTGCGCCACTATGCCTGGCTTCAACTTTAAAGGAAATCTTTTTTTAAAACAACGCCTTGTTAGCCAGGTATGGTGGCACACACCTTTAATCCTAGCACTTAGGAGACAGAGGCAGAAGGATCTCTGTGAGTAGTTTGCGGCAGCCTGGTCTACAAGCGGAAATGCAGGACAGCCAGGACTGTTACACAGAGAAACTTTGTCTCTGGGAGAAAAAGAAAAAAGCCTTGTGAGTAAATGTGATTCCTAAATTTCAGAGCCTATACCTGGGACCTTCTGGAGCCACAGTGACACCAGTGGCATCTGAGGAGCTGCCTGGACTCAGCCGATTTTGAACTCATGTACACATCACCTTTAAACTTTCTAAAAGAGAAGACTTTGTGGCTTTTCTCTGTGACAGAAAAAAAAAAAAAAAAAGATCATCTGCACAACGTCCATGGACATGAGTGTTTGCAGACCACAGGTCAGCTTTGACTTGTGAACTGCTCAACCATATATGACTGTTTAAGGGTTTCGGGCACATGAGACCTGCTGTTAGGAGGGGATATTGTTATTTTAGCTGTGTATGTGCTGCCGAAGGAAGTTCTTGCTATTTTAGTCGTTCTGGTCTATGTGCATCTTTTACCATATGTGTATTTGTATTACCATTTAAAATATTAGGGAGAAAAATCTGGGTAAAATGATTGAATCTGTTGTAGGGAAAGTCCTGGCAGTTCCGCCATATAAATGTCTGCCTTCTAGACTCTCATCATTAGTGCCTGTCAGCAAACATGCAGTTAACTAAAACTGAATGTAAATCTTCCTTCCCTTAGATGCTGGGGCTTGAGTCCAAAGCTTTGTATGTGCTAAGTGTGCACTGTACTGTTGAGCCACATCCATAGCCTGAAATGTACAGTCCTTCTGTAAATTCCTATCAAAATCATCCAGAAAGCCCCTCATAGAACTGGACATCTTATTCTTAGCTGTAAATCATATAAAATGTACCATATCAGTCTGGGGTCTTAAAATGTGTTTTCAGTATTTTTACAAGTGTTTCTTTTTAGCTTATTTGGGGAGATGTAATAAAAAATTCCTTAGTAAAAAAATAAAATAAAGTTACTGTAAATATTGAGCTCATTTTAACTCCTTTTGAAACAGCCACAATGTAAACAAGAGGTGTGGGTGGTAAGCATTTGCCACTGATGAGACAAACACACTCAAAATTAGCTCTTTTGTTGGCAGTAAAAGCAATGTAAGAGGTTTCCAGAAAAATGCCCTTGGATTTGAGGTGAAAACAGCAATGAGTGTAAACAGTCTGCTATTGATGGAGACATGTCAGCTAACTGAACTTGGAACTTGGGTTTTAATATTTAATAAATTTTACCCCAGCAAGCATTTGCCATTTGATGCAAACATTCAAATAAAGTTCATCTGTGGGGTTCTTAGTTTTCTTCCAAGTGCCAGGCAGGATGAAGTGTTCCCTGCACTGCAATGTTTGTATGAGAATAAGTGATTTACATCCTAGTAACTAATGGAATGGAATGTTAGAATTTACCTGGCATTTTAATGTGGATCCTGGGCTTTAAATCCAGGTCCTGGTTACAGGGTGAACACTTCAGCAACAGACCTGTCCTGAAGTGTTGAGTTTTGCATTTCACCTCTGTTATAATTTGATCTGAAATGTCCCCTGCTGCCCGTGTGTTTGGCTCTTTAGCCTTGGGTGGCATGGCTGGGAAGTAACAGTAGCCCTTGAGGGCTATAGTTTGGCCTTGCTCCCTGGGTGAGAACCACACCGGTCATGAATTGCTCCAGTCCCTCTGCCTCTGCTACCATGATGGATGTTAGCCCATGAACCAAGGGCCGAAATAAGCCCCTCCTGCTATAAAGAGCTTGTGACAGGTGTGTGGTCACAGAGCCACACTGGCTAACAGAACCCCACTCCTGCTTTGCTAGCTTGTTTGTTGGAGTCAGGCAGGCTCCTCTATGTGGATTCACCACCCTCCTGTCTGATCCTTGCCTTTCTCCACTTGGTGATTGCTTCATTCTTCCCTTTCTGCTGCCTTTATTTCTACTTCCATGTTTTTAATAACCAAGGCCTTTTTCTTTTCAAATGTTTCTTTTTTATGTAAAATGCCAGTCAGCATTCACTCAATAAAACAGCAACAGCTATAGCTTTTTAAACCGTAGGTATTGATGGAGGTGACTAGTAACTAATAATCAGGAAGGTGGGAGGTGGCAAGAGAAGGTCAGGCAGCTGCTGGAGTCCCAAACCCACCCTCATTGCTGCTGGGCTGCTCCTCACACCGAGCAGAGAACCACTCTTGGCGGTGGTGGTGGTGACTGCCAAAAGCCCTAGTAAAATAGGAAAAGAAGATGTCTTTTTCCTCCTACTTCCCAGGCCCCACAAGCATCTCCCATTGGCCAAACCTAACCAGGAGTCGCAAGGGAGTCTGGGAATGTACCCGACCAGCTTCTATCCTCTTTTGTTAGAACTTCAATGAGTAAGGATAGGGACTAAAGCCAATAGAATGAGCAATGCCTTTTTAAATGTTAAAATTTTCTGTTAGCTGGCTTTTGCTTTGCTGGGTAATAACTGTTTGCTCCAAATTACTTTCCCCTCCAGTTGGTCTAGTACCTCTAAGATTCTCCTTTGGTAGCTAATGATATTTACTTGAGGACAGAGACAAAGCTCAATGAGAGTTGGTTCTGCACATGTGGCTGGGAATAGCTGCATCTGAGCTTTCCCGAAGGATGCTACAGGGAACATGTTAAAGAACCCTCTTGGCCCCGGGGGATAAATGCATGTTCAGAGGAGAGCTAAGGCTCAGGTGGTGCTAAACTGAGTGGAGAACTGATACCCCTATTCAAAATCTACGCACAAACCTTCAGCATGTCCCCAGCGAGGCCCTTTACTAAACTGACTCAGTACTAAGAAGACACAGGAAAGACAGCTATGAGTGGGAGGGAAGCTCCTACAGTCACCTTTGCAGCCAGACCTGCCCAGCTCTCATTGCTCCAGTTGCAGAAGGATTTGACGCCATCAGTTTGGGGCTGGCAAAGGCTGTGGTATGGAATGTGCTGGCTCGGTTTTGCCCCTCCTGTCTTAGGAGCTGCTGCCGTCAGTGTCTACTTGTCCATCTGCGTTTTAACTTTGAAAAGTGTTGCTTCTCTTGCCTCTGTGCTTCTGCCCATCTCTCTCAGTTTGTAATGACTTTCCTAACTCTAAAGAACCCTGTTCTGGCACTTTTCTTTCCTGACGTGAGAAAGCTGATGCCTCCGTTTTCTGGGTTCTGCTTTTGCTGTTGAGGTGTCACTCCAACCGTTATTCTTTGAAGCTAATATTTCCTTGATTTATCCTTTCTTCAGAGATTTTTCCTTGTTCCTGGTGTTTTGCAGTGTCATGATGTTGTGTCTAAATTCAATGCAGGCTTTTGTTTTTTAATTTTGCTTGGCTTCTGAATATGGACTGATGTCTTTTCATCAATTCTCACCCATTATCTCTTCAAATATCACCTTTCCCCAGTCTCTCGCCTCTCCTGAATCCCCAAGTCACCTGCTCTTCAGGCCTTTCCTCTGCACCCCCTTCAATGCCTTCATATTATTTCTTCTGCTCGCTTCGTAATTCCTAATCTACCTTTAAACTTTCCCCTTTTCATTTTGTTTTGTTCTATTTTGAGACAGGCTCTCACTATATAATCCTAGCTGGCCTGGAACTCAAGAGATCTTCCTGTCTCTACCTCCCAGTGCTGGGATTAAAGGTGTGTGTCACCTAGTTCTGTCCTTTGTCCATTTTCTTAATTTTAGTTGCTGTAAGGTTTGTTTTGAGTTTATTAGTTCTATAGTTATTCTTTGGTTCTTTTTTGTTGTTACTGTTTTGTTTTTGAGACAGGGTCTCACCTAGCTCAGGCTGAACTCAAGCCTGCTGTGTGGCCAATATACTCGAGCTTATTCCCCTGCCACTGTTCCCAGTGCTGGAGTTGGAGGCATGCACAACCATACCTGACACTACCATGCCCACCATCCCTTTTAAGTTTTTCATGTTACTTTTTAATAGATTCTCATTCCCTGCTGAGAACTCCAAGTCTGGCCCCTTTCTCTCATTAATGTAAACGTAGCTGTTTCTGGTTGTGTCTGATGGTTCTGGGGTTTGAGCCCCTATAGATCTGTTTCTGTATATAGTTTCGGTTGGTTCTCATGCATGATCTCCCGTCTCTGAGGTCTCAGATGCCACCTTCTAGAGAGGGTCCTTTCTCTCCCATCAGCCACCTAGAGACACTGAAGATGCAGAACACCTCAATGACTTTCATTTACTCACTCCACAAGAGCAGCCAGGTGGCATCCTGTGATCTAGCCTCCACCCCCCCCCCATCGAATTTATTTGGATGGTATTGTTTCCAGGAATTGAAAAAAATTCCACTAAAAAGTGTGTGTGTGTCTGTTGTGGTGTGGTGTGTGTGTGTGTGTGTGTGTGTGTGTGTGTGTGTGTGTGGACTTTGACAGTGTATGTGTATGCATGTGGGCCTAGAAGCTATAGGTTGATGATATCAGGTGTCCTTCCTTGACTGCTGTCCACCTTTGGTGCATGTGTGCGTGAGTACATGTGTGTTGTGTTTGTTTGTTTCTACTTTGACAGTATAGACGTTTGTGTCTGTGTGTGCAGAAGTCAGAGGAAAATGCCCTGTGTCCTAGCTTATCACTCTCCACCTTATTTGTTCCCTTGAGACAGGACCTCTTCCTGAGCCTAGAGCTGGCTGCCCCTGAGCAAACCACAGCAATCCTCCTCTCTAGCCTCCCTACCTTAACCTACCTGGGGTTATGGGTACATAAAGCAATAGCCAGCTTTTTACTTGAGTGTCAGGGATATGAACTTGGGTCCTCATGTTTGTGTGGCAAGCACTTCAACAGCTGAGCCTTCTCCCCAACCCCTCATTAATTCTTTAATTGAAATATTTGCATACCTTTGAAAAATGATCACAAACCATAATTCTACAGCCCTGGAACACCAATATAACAGTGCTCAGACGGATATTCAGACACTTCCAGCTTCCCAGAGGCCGACTCTGGGCCCTAGCAGATGCTTGCTTTGCCAAGGGTAGGAATCCTGACTACAGACCAGTGCAGGCTGTTGTTAGGAGAAATGATAGAGGATGTGTTCTCCTGAATCTACTACATCTGTGAGATCAATTCTCATGGCTGCATAGATACCCTCTACATGAGCTCTGCTTCCTTGGTTTCAAACAATCTCAATAAAGAGGATTTTGGGGGAAAGGGCATCTGTGTTGAACATTTACAGATTTTTTTTTCTTGTGACTTATTCTTCCAAACAACTGTAACGACCATATTACATTGTGTTATGCATTAAAGTGACATGGAGATAAGGTGTGTATATGGAAAGTGTATGTGGGTTATTTGCAAATGTTCTTTAAACAAACAGAAAAAAACCAGTCCTTTCTCCTGTAGATCAGGCTAGCCTGATGCCTCAGCTTCCCAAGCCGGCATTTACCACTATGTCAAGCCAAAATACTATGCCACTTTATATAAGGGACTTAAGTATCCATCCACATGAGATCTTGAAATCAATTCCCTGTAGGCACCAGGAAACAAATACAAAATATTCCATTGCATGGATATAGCCAAAGTTGTATTGGACACTTGGATAGATTCATATTTAAAGCTATTACAAATGTTGGATATTCATTCTGCTTAAGAAATTACAAGATACAATTATTTGTAAATTTTTTATAAATATAAAGAAACCAATTTTAATTCAAAAAATAAGTTTGAATTGCCACATAATTGTATGAATACATATTTCATGCACTTTTCAGAGATGAGCCATGGCTAAAATTAGGCCTTCAGGTACACCATCCATGGACAGTTACAAACCCCCACTCCAGAATTAGATGACCTATTTTGTTTCAAACCTCATATTCTGGATAAATATTGCATGGGGTGCTTTTTTTTGTTTGTTTGTTTGTTTGCTTGCTTGCTTATTTTGTTATAATTTTTTGAGACAGAGTCTGACTATGTATCTCTGGCTGACCTGGAGCTCACTCTGTAGACCAGACTGGCCTCAAACTCACAGAGATACACCTGCCTCTGCCTCCTGAGTGCTAGGATTAAAGGTATGTGCCACCACTATGCCCAACTTAAATATTGCAATTCTTTTATGTAGTTTTTTAAGTGCTCAAAGCTCATGTGGCTTGCCTCAACTCTCCATCCCATAGGCCCATAGGACATCCCTCTACCTGGGTGAGAGTAGGGATGGGTCCATCTGTCCAGTGATACAGCGATAAGGCTCTTTAGCCACCCCCCATCTCCCGCCCAAGTGTGCTCACAAGGGCAAACAGCACATCATTTACAGGAGACAGATCTCAGCACACTGGAAATCAGCCGCACTTTGAAGAGCAGCAGAGCGTTTTACCAATGGTTTCTCTACCCTCCCCCACCTACACGGGGCCAATATTGCTGCCCCATGTGATGCCCGAGGGAAGAGGTTGATTCCTAATTGTTTCCAAGATCAATTTAAGCTATTTCTGCAACCTCGGTTATTGCAAACCTTTCAATCCATGTCCCTGGGATCTGATTCAAGACAAGGTCTTAACTACCTTGGCTTCTACCAGCATCCCTCCTGACTCCAGTCTACTTGGCTTAATTCACCCCTTCCAGTGGACTCCCAACCACCCTGTTTCCTAAATACCTTCCTCCCCAGCCCCAGCCAGCACCTTTCAAACACCATTGACATTTAGCTACTTAAAAAGTGATTGCTTTTTCAAAAGAAAACAGTCCTTCCCATTTATTCAGGTGTATCTTGGACTTGCTGGCTGGGCTTGAACTTCGAAGGTTTGCTGCTCTGGGCTTTTGCATGGGCTGTTAGAGCTGAGCTTTAGTTGTGCACAGTTGTGGGATTTTTCAGGGTTGTGGTCCTGGGAGGCAGAATTGACTTTCTGTCCTCGAGGCAATGTGGTTCCTGGGGGAAGAAAAGCCAAAGGGTACCCAAGTCTCCACCTTGGGGGGAGGAGGTGTGAGAGGCAGAGAGGCTCCGAGTGGTGAAAAGACAGACCATGGCACTTTCCAGGGTCACACTAAATCCAAGACACTGTGTCTCAAGGTGTTTTTTCCTTTGAGCTAAAAGGTCCTCTATGATGGCACCTGAGCTGTCCTTCTTCCCCAACCCTTACATTTAGCCCAGATCCATCCCAGACTTTCAGGAACCAAAGGTATCTTTGAAGTCATTTATTCCAGTCCTTTAGCTAATGTAAATGTGTTCTGCTAACCTAAGCTTTGTTCCCATGCCTTACCTAGTGTTGAACCAATGCGGTCATTTTACAATGCTCTCTTAACATTTAGTATGCATTGTATGGTTGTCCTTTGCTTATTAATCATGCTCCCTAAGATCCCAGAAAACTAATAAATTTCTTCTCCCTTTAACTAAAGAGAGAAAACATGTCTTCAATTGCTTGATTATCGTTATTCTTTTTAAAGTAGGTTATAGACTAGGGATATAGCTCACTTGTTATCAAGTTCTTACCTAGTGTGCACAAGGTCCTAGGTCTAGTCCCCAGCATCATATAAACTGGGTTGGTGGTACTCATCTGTGATCACAGAGCTCAGGAGGCCAAGACAGGAGGATTTGAAGTTCAAGGTCATCCTTGGCTAAGTAATGAGTCTGAGGCCAGCCTGGGCTACATAAGACCTCCTCTAAAAAGGCCCAGGCTGAACAGATACCTCAGTGCTTAAGAGCACTGGCTGTTCTTGCAGAGGACCTAGTTCAATTCCCAGCACCCACATGGTGGCTCACAACCATCTGTAACTCCAGTTCCAGAGATCTGATTCTCTCTCTTCTGGTCTCTGCAGGCACCAGGCACACAGGAGGTACATAGATGTACATTATATTCAGGTAAAACACCCACACATACAAAAAAACAAAGTAAATAAAAAATTTAAAACACCATAGATTCTGTGGGGCAACATGTCAAAATCTGTGAGAGATGATTTGGGGACTGGTAGTGTACAGACAAGAGCTCTATAAACCCAGAAGGGAAGTATATGGCTTAACTAGAAATAAGGAAGATGAACTTCCATTTTTAAAAGGCATTGGCAACTAATGGAAACTACCCAAGTGCTGTGGTAGTTCATGATTCCTTGCTATAGCTATTTGGGAAAAGAAATTTGGAGATTTTACCTGACTCTAGTTGGGATGGGGAGATGTTCTCTCTGAAGAAGGTTCTGGGTAGTTGTCAGCCTGTGGTTTTCTCTCTTTTGCTTCATTTTTTCCAATGTATGTGTGTATATGTATGTTTTCGTATACATGGGCACATGCCCTTCCTCCATCAGAGACTATGTACCCTGGGTAAGGACAGGCTGGCATGGGCTGGAAGACAGAACAGACGAGATGTTTCAGACCACCTGTTCTCCATGGAGTAGGGAAGATTGCAGCAGTCAGAAGGGACAACTGTAACCATGGTAACACCTCCAGAACCTGTGTGTCATGGACGATGAACAGGGCACCAAGTCAAAGGTCAAGACATTGGAAGGACATGGAATCACTGGAAAACTTCTCTCATTTCTAATTCTTGGGTACGTGTGTGCATTCTTGCTTGCTAATTGTAAGCATGCTTTATTTAATATTTTCATGGTAGAACCTACAAATACCACAGCATATATGCAAATCATCAAAATGTAAGTGAACCATTAATATGAAATGAAGAGAAAGAAAGCATGAGCACACCTTTTTTGTTGTTTTAATAAAGAGGTATCCTTGAAGTCACTATGTAGCTGAGGCTAATTTTGAATTGAACCTCCCAAGTGCTGAAATTACAAGTGTGCTTTCTGGTAAACATTATGAAGCAACACAAGCAGCAGGGATTCCCATGATATATCTATTTCTGTGAGTTACATGGACATGTCATACTGATTCAGAGTTGAGAAACGCAGCTCCAGGAATCCTGAGATAATTACCCCTGTGCTGCCTTCCAGCAAGTTGGTGGGTTCTGTTTCCATGACAATGAGGTCAACCAGGGAAAGGATCAGAAGATGCCAGGAGACAACAGAGAACAACCTGGGTCAAAGTCTTCGTCAAAGCCACAGAGACATATCTGGAGGCCCAGTCCCAGGACTAGGGGGGGGGGGCTATTTGTACCTTGACAAAGGTACCAGGCATTGCTGGGACAGTAAGGATCTTGGTTCTAATTCTGGTAACATTGTTGCCATACCTGCCTGGCATCTTTACTTCCTTTCCATAGCTAAACTCATAAGGCAGAGATTCTTCACGTCACATTGTTGTTCCTGGAGACTGGGGCTCTTGGGTGACATGAGTCTCCATCATAAAGGTATCCATGGGTTATAATCTGCACCTTTTTGTGATGGATCAGAAAAAGTTCAGCATACGTCCCAAGAATAAATCGATGGTTTTGTTTTTGTTTTTTTTCAGAATTGAGTTTGTAAGCCAGCCTCTTGACTTTGCTTCAGCTTGGTCCTTGGGGGCATTTCCCAGTCTTCTGGATTCTGCAGCATTCCAAAACCACCAGGGAAGCTTGTGAGTAAGTATGGTAACACTCCACAGACACAGAGCACATGGCTCTCTTCCCACCAATGTCTAGTGTCACTGAGATGCAACAGGTACACCAGGTACCCAGTGCTGAGCCCAGGGAGAAGGGTTTTCACATTCCCAAGGCACACATTGTGCCCTTTGACAGCTTCAGCCAAGTAGGGGAAGTCAGGGACAAGAGCCACTTCAATTCAGTGGGACAAGGCTGGGTGGAGGATATCTGTGATGTTCATAGGAGATAGGTGGGTTCCTCTTCCAGAACGAAGAAGACCTGCCTGCAAGGGGCTGTGTTTTGACTTCTTTTCCAGTTGCTATGATAAAACACCTTAACAAAAGCAATTCAGAGAAGAGGCTATTTTAGTTTGTAGTTCAAGTCTGTCAAGGCAGCAGGGCCTTGAAGCAGCTGGCCACATACTATCCATGGTCAGAAGACAAAATTGAATGTATACTGCTCATTTCCCTTTCTTCACTTACACAGTCTAAGATCTCAGTGGCTAGGGAATGGTGTCACCCATAGTGAAGGAGACTTCATGCCTCAATTAATGCAGTCAAGATAATCCCCTACAGACATTCTCAGAGGCCCCTCTAAATTCTGTCAACGTGCTATTTAACACTAACTATCACAAGCTACACAAATAGTCTTGGCTTCTATGACAGGCTGTCACCTCATGAATCCCCCAAGACTAGGAAATATAGTAAATCTCCCGCATCCTACAAGATTGCCTCAGGGAACACTGCAAACTGAAAGTCAAAGCGGGTTACCTTGGTGAGCTTAGGCCTATGAGAATACCAGTTTCTGACAAGGTAGGTATGTCTGAAGATAAGCAAACCACAAATGTTACATTCATTCCCTGTCAGATAACAGCTTCCTGGAGAATCGAACTCCTCATGGGGGGGGGGGGATCAGCACCTGGGGAGTGAAAACGTGAATCTTGAGTCTTCAGCTAGCAGAGGGGCACCATGCACTTCAAAATTAGTGTGTGATAAACATGGCTGAAGACCAATGTAACCACTGCTGACAAGTAGGATGCACACTTGACTTCACAGGGCAGACACCAATTGCCCGGATATGGAGTATTAACCCTGAGAAGCCCATACTACAATTCATTTAATGAAAACAGACCCAAAGAAAGGAAAAGTTTTTTAGCTACAGTTGTCTGGACCTCAGGGTCTTGCAACACAGAACCTCTGCATGTATTTGTCTTCCCAACTCCTATCCCGGGTCTCTTAGAATAAACACTGAATGAACAAATGGATGGATGGAAGGATGGATGGATGGATGGATGGATGGATGGATGGATGCGGCTGGAATGCATGTTATCCTATATTCATTAGAGTTTGAGTTTCATTCATCTGTTGTTTTAGAAATCTTTTAGTCCCAGAGGTCTGATCCATGCATGTTCATTTCAGTCAAAATATCTAGAACCCAAGGTAAGGGTTGACACCAAAAATACTTAATATTTTCTTTCTTTCCTTCCTTCCCTCCTTCCCTCTTTCTTTCTTCTTATATGTATATATAAGTATGCAGGTGTGCTTGCCACTGTGGTCTGTGGAATCCAGTAGCTGACACTGAGACATCTTCTATGGATCCCCACCTGTTCTCCCCCCGCCCTCCTGCAGTATCATTTATTTATTTGGGGACAGGGTCTTTCACTGAACTTGGAGCTCTCATTTCTGTTAGACTGGCTGGCCAGGGAGCCTCAGATCTGCCTGTCTCCAGCCCCTACACTGGGGTTATAAATGTATACCACCATGCCTGGCTTTTAAATGGGAGCTGGAGATCTGCTCTTAGGCCCTCGTGCTTTGTGGTGGGAATTCTATGGTATGGACTGAGCTGCTGTGGACTAGTCCTCTTGTATACTATAAACATTTGTCACTCAAATTGGTTTAATAAAATGCTGGTTGGCCAATAGCCAGGCAGGAAATAGGTGGGGCAACCAAACTAAGGATGATGGGAAGGAGAAGGGCAGAGGCAGAGAGAGCAAGGTGGTACTGGCACGCGGCAGAGTGTAAATAAGGAATAAGGGTTAACTTTAAATGTAGCGAAAGCCTGAGCCATTGGCCGAGCATTTATAAGTAATATTAAGTGGTTATTCGAGAAATGTGAGGCAGGAGAGAAGCCTCTGATTGCACTGGGCTGATCCCTCAATCCAACATCATTTAGTTTCTTCCTCCCAGGGTTAAACGAGACAATGGATGCTGGTGTGAGTCAGTTGTCCTGTTGTTTTCTTTCTTTTTTTTTTTTTTTTTTTTTCTCTCAACCAACATCCCCCACCCCTCCAACCTTCCACCCTCTTACCTCCCAACCCCAACCCTGGCCACTGCTTCTCTCTTTACACTATGGGGCTGGCAACTGCTCTGCCCCCCAGGATGTAGGATGTGATCAACATAGTGAAGGAAAAGGCAAAGTATTTGACCCTGGTCCTTGAGAAATCAAAATTTAACAAAAAAGTGTCATTACTGGGGGTGGGGTTCTCATTCTCTGCTTTATTGGATCACACACAGATACACCAGAGAAATGAAAACATAGCTCTGCTTTCTGCTTTCGGTGACACCCTGGTGCTTGCAACTTTTCCATGGAAACTACAGCAAGGAACAGGGAGCAGCTGACACCAAACTGGAGCCAGACTGCACCACAAAATGCAAGAGACTCTGCAGATAATCTGCTCCCTTCTAGCACTTTCCCAGACTCAAAGACTCAGTCTGGGGGCTAGCAAGATGGCTCCAACCATAAAGGCACTTAAATTGCATGCTTGATTACCTGAATTTATCCCCAGATCCCACATAAGGTGGAGGAAAAAGAACTGACTCCATAAAATTGTCTTCTGGTCTCTGCATGCATGACTGTGGCACATGCACCTACCCCCTCTCACCCACTCTACACAATAACAATAAATACATTTTAAAATTAAATAATTAAATACCCCAGCTTGGAAAAACCTCCTCCAGGCCTGCAGGCCTCCAGTCTACACACACATCTGTGCCTGAGCCTCTTCTCCTGTAACTTGTCTGGCCTCTGCTTGGATCCTCTACTGACTGGGAGCTGGCTCATTACCTCCCAAGGTAGTCTATTCTCACCCTCTCCACTTGCCTCTCTGGCAAGATAGGCATCCCTATAAAAACAAAGAGACCGCTGTGAGCTGTGAGACCTTCTATATCATGTTATGCAAAGTAGCCAGGAGAAGGCATCAGGCCTCTGTCACCACCTGCCACCAAGTGTTCCTTAACCACTCTGTGGCTCTTAAGGACTTATCAGTGCTCAACTCCTGACTACTGTAAGGACAAGAAGGGCCAAAGCTTTTGTGACCACATTAGAAGTCGAGGCTGCTGGGGACCTTTCCTGTGTCTGTCCTCTGGCACTGCCCTGACAAAGAGAACTGTGTTTGACTCCCGTTTGATGGGAGATGTCATTCTGTAAATATGTTTCTCTTATTGGTTAATGAATAAAGCACTGTTGGACAATAGGAAGGCAAGATAGGCGGGACTAGGAGGAGGATACTGGTAGATATAGGGGAGGAGTCAAGATGTAGGGACTTGAGAGAAGAAGTCTGGACCCTCTGGTAAAATAAGACCATGCAGAAACAATTAGATTAATAATTAAGACAGAGCTAGTTAATAAGAAACGCTAGTAACAGGCCAACAGCTTTATATCTAATACAGTGCCTCTGTGTTATTTGGGGGCTGATGCGGCTGTGGAACCAGGCTGGCGGGAAAACTGCTTGTAACATCCATTTGACCCAGAAAGCCCCATTCCTGTCTCTCCAAACCCTGCCCTCTCAGAGAATCTCCAACAAAGGCACCAAAAAGCCTAGTTCCAAATTCTTTGCATCTGTTGCAGCTCCTCCCCTGAAGTTGCCAGTAGCCAAGTCCCCACCTAAAGTGGTCAGCTTTTGACCATACTCGAGCACAAACCCAGCTTGTGGAAGACACATCACCCTTCGCCTACACTCCCTGATTTAGTTCAGCCACATGACTTTCTTGGACCTGATGTCTGGGGCTGGAGAATTCACTCTGGAGTTGCTTTGCTCAAATAAACCTGTTCTTTTATTTTTTCAATTTGACTTGATCTGGCTTACTGTGTCAGCAGAGAAACCTATTATCACATTACAAAAATCCTATTAGACTGGCTTGGGGGATACCTCTAAAATATTCTCTTGGCCCTTGTTATGGATCAAATTGTTCCCTAAAAATCCATGATATTGAAGGCCTACTCCCCAGTACCTTCAGAACGTGCCTGTACTTAGGCACAGAATTTTTAAATCAATTGAGGTAAAATGAGGTCAATAGAGTAGGTCCCAATCCAATGGGGCTGATGTCATTATAATGAGAATTAATTAATGCATGTTATTAATTAATGCATAATCTACAAATGCATATATTTTGAGATTTTCACTCATGTGTATAATGTAATTTGACTGTATTTGCCCTGTGACTTTATATATATGCATATATATAAATTCACCTAAAAGAAAAACATGCAATATTTGTATTTCTGAATCTGGCTTCTTTTGTTGAACATGACAATCTCCAGTTCTATGTATTTTCCTGGAAATTGCATCATTTTATTTTCCTTTATGTATGGCTGAACAAAAATTCTTTTGTATGTTACTGAATTTTCAGTGTCTGTTCACCTGTTGGTGGACTGTTGGTAGATTCTAGAAGGTGGCTATGTGAATAGTGCAGCCATAAACATGGGAGTGCAAGTGTCTCTGTGCTGTGCTGACTTAAGGTGCTTTTTAGTATGTACTTGGAAAACTAGAGTTGGACCATATGGTAGTTCTATTTTTAGTGTAAGTTTTTTGGAGGACCTTCCATTTCCATAGTGACTGCATTAATTTACATTTCCACTAAGAGAGTATAAAGATTCCTCTTCATCAGCCCCGCTTCCTCATTAGCATGTGTGTGTGTCTATTTGTCTGTATGTCTGTCTATATGTATGTTAGTGTGTCTTTTGTGTATCCATTTCTGTCTCTGTGTTTCTGCCTGTCTGTGTCTGTCTCTGTGCCTGTCTTGTTTATTCATATGTGTGTGTCTGTCTGTTTGTCTGTGTGTTTCCTTGACAATAGCCATTCTAATTAAAGACAAAAAATATCCGTATAGTCTTGCTTAGGGTTTCCCTGATGATCAAGGATGGTGACGTGTTTTCAAGGAGAGGAAGGATATTCAGAGACAGAGGGAAACCATGTGATGACTCGGGCAAAGATGGCCATCTGTAAACCAAGGAAGTGCCTCAGGAGAGACCCTCCCTGATAAGTCCTTGATCTCAGGCTTGTAGCCTCTAACCCTGAACTACTTCACTGTGGCAGAGTGATAGTTCTGCAGCTCTTCATAATGGTGGCCTTGGCAGACAACACTACTCTTATGGCCACCTGAACCTCCACAGTGTAGAGGAAGCTGCAGAAACCATATGAGTGGACCCACAGAAGTGGACCCTGGGCCATTCCAGAGCCCCTGTGTGGAGGAAGGGGAGAGAAAGTGAAACATAAACCCAGCAGCCATAATGCAGCAACTGGGGCCATTCAAGTGGAGACACCAGCAGGAGGCTGGACCCTGAGCCCCCTGTGAGCAGGAACCCAGGGTAGAAGGTTGTCCTGCTGGAATCTGCAGAGAAAGGATTCTGTGTCCAATAAGGGAATGTAGACCCTGTGGTGAGTCAAGAGACCTGAAATGCCACGGCTCAACCCTAATTCCAAGGTGACAAAAGCAACACAGTTGATGGGGATGTCCTTCTGTATATATATTTCTCTTATTGGTTGGCGAATAAAACACTGGTTGGCTGATTGGCCAGGCAGAAAATGAGAATTCTGGGAAATTTAGGTAAACGAAGACGCCATGTGAAATCAGGAAGAGAGGATGAGACAGTCATTCTTGTAAGCCAAGACCTTGTGGAAATACTTAGATTAATGGAAATGGCTTGATAGTTGAGACAGAGCTAGCCAATAAGAAGCCCAAGCCACTGGCCAACAGTTTTATAATTAATAAAGCTTGTATTTCATTGGGGTTGAGGTGGCTGTGAAACTAGGCTGGCAGGACAAAGAAAATCCAGTAACTCACAATAGGGAGAAGAGAGATGGGAGAAGGCTGGAGAGGCAAATATAAACAAAGTATGATATGAAGGCATCACCTGGAAACTCAATTTTTAAAAATTCTAATCTAAAAAATTCAAAGAAAGGGAAACAACATCAGTGCATTTGTGGGAGAAAATAAACCCCATTAGACCATCACACTGGCAGCAGATATTAGTTAATGAGAACCACGAGAAGGCCTAGAACCTTCTATGTTTCCAGAACTTTCATGTGAGCTGACATTCCTTTCTTCCTGATGACAACTGTGAGAGGATATGAAGAGTCACACTTTCCTCAAGAAATAATGAAGTAGTTGAGTGACAGGATGGAGCTCCAACTTTGACCCTGTAGCTCCATGACCCAGACCAGGATACCCCTTATTTTAATGACAGACCCTCCCGGCTGGAGCTGTGTTTTCATAAGGATGAGAAAATGCCTGGTGAGTTGAGTGGACGGTGCCCACTTCCGTCATCACTGACTGAGTGAACGGTGCCTGCTTCTGTTGTCATTACTCTGTAGTACTAGAATTCTCAGAGGTTGAGTTAGTTACTTTAGGCTAATTCAAGTAAATCCAAGATGCAACAATAATTACCAGGGCATGGCTACTGAGACAGCTGTGCAGGTAAAGGTACTTGCCACCAAGCCTGAGGACCTGAGTTCAATCTCAGTGTGCACATGGTGGGATGAAAGATCCAGACTCCCACAAGTCCCCCCTGACTCCCACACTCACCCCCCACACTCACACTCACACACACACACACACACACACACACACACACACACACACACACACAAATATAATAACTACCAGGAGAGGACAGCCTGGGACAGAGTGAGCAGCATGGTGACACAAATTGGGTTTCTACTTCAAATCACTCTGGATTCGGGGTCACATATGAGGAGTAGTAATGGGACAATAAGGGGGCCAGGCTCAGGGCCAGGAGCTCAGGGGTTTTAAGCAATTCCAAATGGTTGTCACTAGCTTTTGAACAGGATTGGTCACCCCCAATACCCAAACAGAGAGACTAATGTGCTGTGATGTCTTGAATTTACTTGGTGTCTTCCTGCCTAGCAGATCAAAGCACTTCAAAATAAGGTTTTTCTAAACTTCTGAGAAGCTGCCACTGAGGAAAATTCCATTTCATCTACTATCTTCGATATCAGCATGATCGCCAACATGTGACAATTCTCTCTGGTTTCCAGAAAGGTTTTCACACACGTCCTCAGTGGCACCCTGGGGAACTGTGCAGGGAAGACTGGCCGAAGGGTAAAGCAGAACCCAAGAGCTCATGGGCCTGTTCCAGAGAAGCAAGCAACCATCCCAGCCTGTTGCTGCTATTACCATGGCCCAGCGTCATGTCCCAAAGGTCACAGACAGAGCCAGTCCCTGAAGGCCAGAACAAGACTGGGAGGTGCCTCCAGGAAAGATAGGACTTTGGCTCTGCACAGAGGTCTTTTTGTGTGCCTTGGTTGCTATGTCTGTATGCTTCTCCACCTTTTAAAAAATATTTTTTCTTATTTTTTTGTATGCATTGGTATAAGGATGTCAGGTCTCCTGAAACTGGAATTATAGGCAGTATGAGTTGCCATGTCGTGCTGGGAATTGAACCTGGGTCCTCTGGAAAAACAATCAGTGCTCTTAACCACTGAGCCATCCCTCCAGCCCTAGTTCTTCCACTTTTAATAACTTTCCCACTTGTTCTTTCCATCTCCCACATCTGAGACTTTCCCTGCTGCCCAAAGTGCTGAGATTTTTCCTGCCCTTTGATTCTTTAATTAAGCAACAAAAACAAACCTGATTCAAACCCCTAGATACCAACAGGTCTACTTCTTAATTCTGGCCTCCTGATACAACCTGAATACTACAGTCAGCCACATTCCACTGAAGTCCCCTACATGCAGTATCACAAGAAAAGCCACATTCCCTGGGTGGGCTGCCCTCTCCCCTGCTGAACTTTGTGACACTAGTGGCCTCCTTCTCTGTGACTGACCAGGACTGTAGCCTGCCAGTCTCAGCAAGAAGAGCTGAAACACACTGCTGAACTTTAGTATTGATAAAACACCTAGCATAGTATTAGCACCAAGTGGTGGCCATATTTATAACACAGGCCAAGATACACCCAATCCCACCTTCCTTGGCCCACACCTGACTTCCTCAGTCTTGGGCATCTCTGTAGCAGGAAAGGCATCAGTGCTCTATTCATGGATCAGCTACAAGGGGACAGACTGTGACACAATGGCATGCCAGTTGGATATAGGGAATTATGTTCTTGAAAACTAACTCCATCCCAGGCATTGCAGCAAATAAGTAAAGCCTTTGTCTTAGGAGCAAAGAAGGACCCAGGACAGGCTGGATGGCTCTCCCTCTATGCATATAGGCTGAGCCCACGAAGTCCCTCCTTGGGCTGGAGAGTGTTCCACTGGGGAGCTGTTAAGGGCTTTCTTCCCTGTTGCCTTCCAACTCTGAACTGCAGCTAGAAGGCCCTCCCCTGCTTCTCACACCCAAAGTGGCTGCCCAGACTCTCACTTGGAGATCCCTTACAGACAGTCGAGCTTCACTAGATGGTAAACTCCCACCACCATGCCAGGCTTTTTACAAGGGTGACTGGGATCCAAGCCTAGGTTCCCATGCTTGTAGAGACTCTTGACCAAGCAAGCCACCACGCAAGCCTCAGAATTTCTATCTTTATTCCAGGCACTATTCAGTTGGAGCAAGAGTAGTGGCAGCAGCTTCATCGCAGGGAATTATGGTTCTCTGGGGGTGGAGACATCTCTGCTCTAACTTGGCTGGTTTTATCGGAGTAGTCTGTTATACTCACCACAAGAAGGGGAGGGGCTAGGGCAGGTCATGGGGCCCTCTCTGGTACCCACAAGAGTGTCTCCTCTCTGCTACACCTGAAAATCTTTTTCCTGTCCAAGCTTGAAGACTTGTTCACATTCATGATCTCCTGAACCAACTGACCATGCCCCCAGTCCCTTCTCTCCTGAGGACTGGGGCTTCAGAGCCTCAACAGCAGGGGGTTGCCTTTCTCTCTCTGATTCAGGCAAGTATCTGCTTTCTTTCCAAGGAAATATTCATGCAGCATCTTCTTGGGCACAGCTGTCTGTGATTAAAGCAAATAAAAACCACTTCTTAATTCTGCCCTTCATTATGGTCATTTATGTTCTGGAACAAACTGACACTTAATGTGTGTCATCCACAGGTCTTCAAAGGAATCCTCAAGACCCTCTTGGGTGGGTGAGGTTCATGAGGCCAAAACTATTTACATAATCATAATAAAACATTGATTCTCCCCTCTTATTTTCTTTTGAGCATTGAATGAGACTGTAAGACTCATGAGGAATAAGATTGCATGACAAAGCAGATATGTGAATCCTGCAATCTTCTATTCAGATACCCATTAAAAAGATTTGGAAGAACAAAATGATGCCACTTCTTATTATTGTGGAGAACATAGTATTTTTCATAAAATAAATTAGCATGCAGTGACTTCATCATTTCCAACAAACTTTTTTTTAAATTCTGAATTAATTTCCTGTATGTTGATTATTAGTAACTCTAGCCCATCTGGGCAAAAGCTCTTTGGTACCCTCAATAATTTTTTACTATATGAAAAAGGTCCTAAGACCAGAATGCCTGGGAAATGCTGCATTAGGAAAAACTACAACAACTACTACAATTACTACTCTCTCTCTCTCTTCTAAGTATGCACACATTCTTACATTTTTTTTTTTACTATTGTCTCTAGAATCTTCTCACATATCAATGATAGCCAACAACCAAAGTAATTTCTATTTCACAAAGAAAATTAATGGTTAGAAAACTGACTGTCACATATATATTTCCTGAAGGTCACATATAACACAACTTTGTATGGTTGAACATAACCCTTCTAAACTTTTTGAAAGTAACAGCAATGCATATCTTCAGCCAAGTGTGGTGGAGTGTGCCAGGAATCCCAGTACTCCAAAGATAGAAGCAGGAGGACCAGAAGTTCTCAGTCATCTTTGGCCACACAGCAAGCTCTAGACCAGTCTGGGCTCCAGTGAGACCTTGCTGCAAACAACAGACAGACAGACAAACAGACTTGGCTGCTCTGTTACTTTTTTCCCTCATTGTGACAAAATACTGAGGGAAGCAACCTAAGGAAGGTTTTATTTTAGCAATGGTATGAGGGGTTAGAGTCTGCTGTGACAGGGAAGCTTCAGTAACAGTACGTTGCTAAGTGTCATTGCACCCACCATCAGGAAGCAGAGAGAGGGGAATCCTGGTCCTGGTGCCCCTCTAGCTTTCCCTCTTTTTCCGTTTAGATGGCACCATCCAGATTGAGGGTGAGTCTTTCCCAAGTTCAATTTCTCTGGGAACTCCCTCACAGACATAGCCATAGGTGTGTCTACTAGGTGACTCCAAATCCAGTCGACAAGGTAGACTAATCATCTTGCATACCTCAAAGCTAGAGCTTCTCTATAATATATGAAACATAAAACTCTATGTAACACACAAATAATAATTTATGTCAGTATCGTACGTCATTTGGTGTTAAGTGATCTATGGCTACTAATTAACTCTTAGATTTTTGCCAAAGGTTTTACCTTATATTTTTGATTATGAGCTTAGCCTTTAATGGTTGAGCCATCTCTCCAGCCCTTGCTGAAGGTTTTTAACAGCCCAAACAAATATCATGGTAAAATATTCAAGATAATATCTACAGAATTCAGTTGCTGTTTGTGTAAGAGCTTTTAGATTATTCCTGACATATAGACTCACAGACACATATGGAACCTGGAGCAGCTTTTACGGCAGACCAAGAATATATGTAGGGGCCGCTGATGTGTGGCACTACCTTAATGGTTGGTTGGTGGGTGATTGCATGTAGGACAGGAGATAGAACCCAGGACATTTCACAAACACAAAATCTAATGGTTCTGAGGTCAAAGACCTTTCTTTCCAGTGAGCATGGCTATCTCAATTAATTTGTGCCCCAAATAGCCACACTAACAAAAAGAAATTCTATCACCTTTCATGGACTTGGACTTGTGTGTGGAAGTCCATTCAGTCCTGCCATTAGTTCAGAGAGCTCAAATCACTCCTGTTGTCTCTAAGACATTAGCTACAGGAAGCCAGGGCCTTGGTGGTGAATGGCTCCTATCTAAATAACAATAGATTTGGGCCCAGACAGGTTTACTCTCACCCTGAAGGGTAGGTGATAAGTGCAGCTGTGAAGTGCCTGAAGGCAAAGTAGTACCTGCAGCTAACCAGTGTCTTTAGGATTAAAGGAAGTAATTGTCATTTGCCCTTTATACATGTTAACAGTCTTCTGCCATTGTCCCACCTTTGGCTGATAAATTAGTGTGTGAATAAACTGGGGTGCATTCAGTATGGACTGAATCTGCCCTCCTGACTCTATTATGTCTCTGTCTCTCCTTTAACATCTATAGCTAGTCTTTAGCCTTTCCCTCATCCACACACCCCCACTCAGGAGCAGACTCCAGGTTGATCATCTGGTTCTGACTGCAGCCCCACAAACACCAGTGTTCCACACTTTCAACAACAGAAAACAATCGCTATCATCCCTCTATAGGGATTCTCAAATGCTCAAGCTATAGATGCACAATTGCAGCCATTGCTGTTACCAGGAGAATAGCATTGGCCTGGTGGGCATGAGAAGAAAAGACAAAATCTGTAAAGAGGGCGATGGAAGGAGAAGCCACTCACATTGCCACTAGGGAGTGTGATGAATTAGACAAGTTTCCACAGGCTCTTGTGTTGGAACACTTGATCGCCAGCTGGTAGCTCTATCTCATGGTGTTCTGAAACCTGTGAGACTCAAGGGCCTAGCTGGAAGTAAGCCCCTGGGGGCAGTGTTTGAGGGTTATACCTACCTCCGATAGCAGTCTAAAGTCCCCTACTTCCTGATCTACCACAAGTGAAAAGCTATTGCCTCGTGGTCCCTCCGCTGTGGAGAAAGCTGTCCTGGACACCCTACCCTCCTCAGCATGGCAGTTGTGCCCTTTAAAATCATCAGCCCCAGGAAATTCCCTGGGCACCTTGGCATGACCCCTCCCCCACAGCCATTAAAGGACAATGGCTAAAAGACACTTTTTAAATGACAAAATTGTGACTCATTATTGGTTCATAATATAACAGGAACACATGGGCTGGAGAGATGGCTCAGCAATTAAGAGCATAGTCTGTTCTTCCAGAGGTCCTGAGTTCAATTCCCAGCCACATGGTGGCTCACAACCAATGAGACCTAGTGCCCTCTTCTGGCCTGCAGGCAGACATGCAGACAGAACACTGTACACATATTAAGTAAATAAACCTTTTTAAAAAGTTTTAATAGATGAGATAGAAACCCATAACTTACATAAATTGGGTCAGAAAGAAATCCAAAAGACAGAAAATTGGAAAAAAGAATTTGCTAACAGAGGCAAGACTGGCTTCTTACAGGAACTGAGGTCAGTGTCATCTTTTCCGGGAAACACTCATTTGTCATCCTGTAGACAGGGTTACCACAAGCAGATTTCTTCCACTGCTGAGGAGCAAAGTCTCCAAAGACAAAGAAGAGTGCAGGCTCCTAAAAAGTAGATGACCTAGGCAGGGTCTTCCAGAAATCTAACAGCTGTGTTTTTAAAACTCAAAAGACAGCAGTTAATCTTAAGAGCATAGTGTACTGAACCCAATCATTCCCACACGGAATCTCTAATGATTTATTGTATGTTGTGGGGAGGGTGCACTTTTGACCTGTCTCTATAATTCAGTGTGTATCAGACTCATATTTCAAGTGGTTGTTGTGGTTAGTGGCCTGATGACAAGTACCATGAGACAATGTCTCCCCAACAGAGGGATCCCCAGTCATCATTTTGCATATTCAAAAGCCATTCAGATTTTTTTTAAAAAACAAACAAACAATGAGTTAAGACAGAAAAGTTGTTTTGTTTTTGAGACTAAACAAATGCCATTTAAAATATAATTTCATTTTTAATGAGAAAAGTTATGCAAAAAGAGTGGAGAAATAAGTTAGACAAGGAGGCTTACACCTTAATCCCAGCCCTTGGAAGGCAGACACAAGGAGGATCAGGAGTTCAAGTTCAGCTTTTCTAGGGTGTTTAAGGCTAGCCTGGGCTACATGGGGCCCTGTTTGTAAAAAAACAAAAGAGCATGGGGAGAGATGTGATGCCAAATCTTTGTTGTGATTTTCTCTGAAGAAGGGAAATGTAGGTGTGGAATTTTTCCTTTTTTTTTTTTTTTTCTTTTCAAGCTTATCCTCTATAACTTTCCCACAGCTAATAAACCTGCTTCTACAATAAAAAGAAATCAATAAAATGCAATTTTGAAAAGACCACATTTTAAAGCTGTCAAACTGGGGTTTTATTTACCATGAGCAAATCAGGCCCCATGCTATGTTTCTTTGGGGGTTATTCTTAAACCTAGGACCTTATGAGAAAAAAGGCTCCACAAGTGATGAAACTTGATTCATGGCATGACAATGGAACACTCAGGAAGATCTGAGACCTACAGCAACATGGATAAATTGGATAAATACTGCTTTCTTTCCTTCTTCATGCCTTTAACCATACACAGGTCAAGAAGCCTTTGAAAGCCAATGTTCCATTCTTGACCACCATCCCCCATGGGTAGGCCATTGTTACATGAATAGTAAAAACTCAGTGACAGATATTGGGGTTTAAGCTGAAGATCAGAGAAACAAAGCAGCCAGTCACTATAGGGTCCTCACCTCTACCAGACAGAAGAGGCAATCCTGCCCTTAGATTGCACCTCCAGACTGCACTGCTCTCTACCAAGCTTCAGAGTCCTAGACTGCCTTCTGAGACTGCATTGAGCTCCTTATATACATCCTAGTGCTCAGATTAAAGATGTGAGCTCTGTTTGTCTTTTAGACTGATTTACTCTCGTATAGCCCTGAGTGACCCTGGACTCACAGAGATCCATCTGCCTATCTCCTGAGTCCTAGGATTAAAGGTGTGTGTCACCACTGCCCAGCTTCTATGGCTATAGCTAGCTTTACATTCTGATCGGTCATAAATAATCTATCACCAAAGGCCATTCTGGTCTGGAGCCTGACCTCTAACCTCGCCTAGACCTCTTCAAGTGTTAAACATCCACTCTGTAATTTATTTTATCCCCCAGTATCCTGTGAGCTAAGGGAATAAGCTCCTATGATCTCCCACAGAATCCTGGACACACAATTCCTTTCTCACAGAGAATCAACCTTTAAGACAGAGATCAGGGTTACTGTGCCCTTTAGCACACTGAGCACATCACAAACTACCATGAATATTTGCTGGACCTGGTGAGGCACCCCTATAATCCCAGAACTCAAGGGACTGAGGCAGGAGGACTGTGAATTCAAACCCAGCCTGGGCTACATAGTGAGATCACATCTCAAAACAAACAGCTTCACACACTAGCTGGTAAGAATATTTCTCCTACCAATGGTAAAAGCAGTTCTTTTCCAGCTTTGTGTTCTCTTTGACCACATTAAGTCAATGCAAAGCTGTGTGGGACAGAGGTTGGCACACATAAAGATACCCTTGGTGTTGGCTGCTTGTGATTTGTACATAAGAACCTCTCTATCAAAAGAGGTGTTGAGAGGGGAGAAGAATGGCACCTGGCCTTCTGCAGTCGCCATCAGAGAGATCAGAGAGGCTTCTTCTGGCAGGCAGCAGATGGGAGTGGGTGCAGAGACCCACAGCTGGGCAGTATGTGGAGAGAGAGTCAGGGAACCCTGCAGAAGGGGGGGGGGGGAGTGGAGATCTGATCAGAGGGGAGGGAGGACACCAGGAGAGCACAGCCCAATGAATGAATCAGCTAAGCAGGGCTCATGTGGGCTCACAGAGACTAAAGGAGCAAGCACTGGCCTGCAGGTACTGCGCCAGTTCCTCTGCATGTGTCCTAGCTGTGAGCTTGGTGTTTGCTTCTGTGGGTGTGCGTTTGTCTCTGGCTCTTTTGTCTGCTGTTAGGACTCCATCTATTGCTTATATTGTGCTGCCTTGCTCAGCCTCCATGTGAGGACTTTGCCTTGTTTTATTGTATTCTGTTTTGTCCTGTTTGGCTGCCATCTCTTGGAGGCCTGCTCTTTCCTGAAGAGGAAATAAGAAGGGGGAGTGAATCTGGGGGAGAGGGCCTGGGAAGAGTGGAGGGAGGGGAAAATGAGGTTAGGATTTTTGTGTGAGAGATTCTATTTTCTTTTAAGAAAAAAAAAAATGGTACCTGTGGTTAGTTAATATGATTTTGAATATTTCTGGAGAAAACAAGGTCAATGACATCCTTGACAGTAGAATCACATTTGGCACCACGATCAGCCCCTGCCTGGAGGGCAGTTTCAGAGTTAGGGGAGAGGTATTCTTCCCCCAGGACACCAGAAAAAATGAAACCACACAGGTTTAAGAAATTCATCTCTAGCAAGAAGCAAAGATAACTCAATATAAAATGGACAGCCTTTCCAACAAATGACTCTGAAGCAAATGGGCATACTCATGCAAGGAAAATAAAACATTGAGACACAGATATTATACCTTTAACGCACATTGATTGAAAAATGGATCAGAAAAGCCAGGTGTGGTGGTACATACCTTAATCCTAGCATTGGGGCAGGCAGATTTATGTGAATTGAGGCCAGCCTGGAATGCACACTGAGTTCCAGGACAGCCAGAGCTATAGAGAGAGACTCACACTAAAACAAACAAAAAGACGGCAGATAAACAAAACAAAAAGGACCAGAGATATAACCGTACAGTGTAAAGATAGAGAACTACAGTCACTTAGAATATTTAGGTGATGTAAAAACAAAAACAAAAACAAAAGCAAAAAACACCTGACAGACATAAATTAAGGAAAGAAAGGGTTCATTTTGTCTCCTAGCTTGAAAATTCAGTAAGTTGCAGAGGGAGATAGCTAGTCACATGGCTGGGCTGGCTTCTTCATTACTGTCCTCATTGCTGTAACAAAATGCCTGAGGCATGCAATGGAAGGAAGTTTACTTGGGCTCTTAGCTTGAGGTGATGCAGGTCATCACAAGGGATTCAGGGGCATCAAGAACAGCTCCGGCTGCAGTCACACTGCACCCACACTTTGTCCACACTACACCCACTTTGTCCACACTGCACCCACTTTGTCCACACTGCATCCACACTCTGTCTACACTGCACTCACTTTGTCCACACTGCACCCACTTTATCTACACTGCACCCACACTTTTTCTACACTGCACCCACACTTTATCCACACTGTACCACTTTGTCCACACTGCATCCACACTCTGTCCACAGTGCACCCACACTTTGTCCACACTGCACCCACACTTTGTCCACACTGCACCCACACTTTGTCCACACTGCATCCACACTCTGTCCACAGTGCACCCACACTTTGTCCACACTGCACCCACACTTTGTCCACACTGCACCCACACTTTGTCCACACTGCATCCATACTCTGTCCACACTGCACCCACACTTTGTCCACACTTTATCCACACCGCACCCACACTTTGTCCACATGCATCCACACTCTGTCCACACTGCACCCACTTTGTCCACACTGCACCTTCATGTTATCCACACTGCACCCACACTTTGTTCACACTGCACCCACACTTTATCCACACTGCACCCACACTTTGTCCACACTGCACCCACACTTTGTCCACACTGCATCCACACTCTGTCCACACTGCACCCACACTTTGTCCACACTGCATCCACACTCTGTCCACAGTGCATCCACACTCTGTCCACAGTGCACCCACACTTTGTCCACACTGCACCCACACTTTGTCCACACTGCACCCACACTTTGTCCACACTGCACCCACACTTTGTCCACACTTTATCCACACCGCACCCACACTTTGTCCACACTGCATCCATACTCTGTCCACACCGCACCCACACTTTGTCCACATGCATCCACACTCTGTCCACACTGCACCCACTTTGTCCACACTGCACCTTCATGTTATCCACACTGCACCCACACTTTGTTCACACTGCACCCACACTTTATCCACACTGCACCCACACTTTGTCCACACTGCACCCACACTTTTTCTACACTGCACCCACACTTTATCCACACTGCATCCACAGCCAGGAAAGAGAAACACTGCTGGCTGCAAACCTCTTCCCTTTCCAGCACACAGAATGGCACCTCCCACATTTAAGACAGGTCTTCCTGACTAGTTTAAACCTTTCAGGAAACACTTGAGATGCGTTTCCAACATGACTCTGGACACATTCAAACTGACAATGAAGATTAATCATTGCAGAACATTAAACTAACCAAATAGTAAGATCCTTGACTGCTTAAAAAAAAATAAAATTTTATAAACTAATCAGGAGCAGAGACTGGGCTTTCCAATGTCTTCAGCTCCACAGGGGGCTGATGAGGCAGTGTGCTGTGGGGTGTGACAGATGCAGGACAAAAAGATTAAAGATCTCTCTCAAGCTCCCTGTTCTCTGAGGTGATCCTAAGAGTTGCTTTCTCGCCCTCATTATTATTCTTGTTTAGTACACAAGCAAATTTTGTTGAGGAAAAAAAGAGTGGAAAACAAAGATTCATTATCCTTGTCTGTAGAACGCTGGCATTGTGAGACTCAGCGATTTCTAGGTTCCTTCTGACTCCAAGACTCTCTGTGTGCATGAAAGAAATGCAAGTTTCAAGTTGTGGATTTCAAATACCAGGCTAGAGCATCTAGAATGATCCTGTGGTTCTTCCATGATGTGGGTTGCAAACATTCTGATTGGAAAAGAGGATGGACTTTTATTTCAAGTCTGCAATTAAAAAAAAAAAATACAGTGAATAAAATCACACCATAGGTTAGAAGGCCTTTAATTTCTGGCGTGTTCTCAGCAATTCAGACAGTTATGACACTGTTCTCATCTGAACACCCACCTTCACCCCTCTGGATCCTCTCTCTTATGTCTCCTATGTCAGGCTGGATGGCCTTGGTCTTATTTCCCCCTGCCCTGTTTATGTATCTGATTGCTTGCTACGTGGCAATTGAATGCAGGACTTTACACATACTAGGCAAGAGCTCAGCCCTTGACACTCCCCCTATCTCCCCCTTGCCCCATCTCATCCCTGCCCTACCTCACCCTGCCCCATCTCACCTCTGCCCCATCTCCCCCATGCCCTACCTCACCCTGCCCCATCTCCCTTCTCCCCCCATCTCCCCCATGCCCTACCTCACCCCTGCCCCATCTCCCTTCTCCCCCCATCTCCCCCATGCCCTACCTCACCCCTGCCCCACCTCCCCCTTGCTGTACCTCACCCCTGCCCCATCTCCCCCTGCCCCACCTCACCCCTGCCCCACCTCACCCCTGCCCCATCTCCCCCTGCCCCATCTCACACCTGCCCCATCTCCCCCTGCCCCACCTCACCCCTGCCCCATCTCCCCCTGCCCCATCTCACCCCTGCCCCACCCTCACCCCTGCCCCATCTCCCCCTGCCCCACCTCACCCCTGCCCCATCTCACCCCTGCCCCATCTCCCCCTGCCCCACCTCACCCCTGCCCCACCTCACCCCTGCCCCATCTCCCCCTGCCCCATCTCACACCTGCCCCATTTCACCCCTGCCCCACCTCACCCCTGCCCCATCTCCCCCTGCCCCACCTCACCCCTGCCCCACCTCACCCCTGCCCCATCTCACCCTGCCCCATCTCACCCCTGCCCCACCTCACCCCTGCCCCACCTCATCCCTGCCCCATCTCCCCCTGCCCCATCTCCCTTCTTCCCCACCTCACCCCTGCCCCATTTCACCCCCTGCCCCATCTCACCCCTGCCCCATCTCACACCTGCCCCACCTCACCCCTGCCCCATCTCCCCCTGCCCCATCTCCCTTCTTCTCCACCTCACCCCTGCCCCATCTCACACCTGCCTCACCATCTCACCCCTGCCCCATTTCACCCCTGCCCCACCTCACCCCTGTCCCATCTCCCTTCTTCTCCACCTCATCCCTGCCCCATCTCACACCTGCCCCACCTCCCCCCTGCCCCACCTCCCCCCTGCCCCACCTCCCCCCTGCCCCACCTCCCCCCTGCCCCACCTCCCCCCTGCCCCATCTCATCCCTGCTCCATCTCACACCTGCCCCACCTCCCCCCTGCCCCATCTCACACCTGCCCCACCTCCCCCCTGCCCCATTTCACCCCTGCCCCATCTTACCCCTGCCCCATCTCACCCCTGCCCCATCTCACCCCTGCCCCATTTCACCCCTGCCCCACCTCACCCCTGCCCCATCTCCCTTCTTCTCCACCTCACCCCTGCCCCATCTCACACCTGCCCCACCTCACCCCTGCCCCCCACCATCTCTACAGATCTTTAGACCGTCTTTTCATGCTTCCTATGTCCTTTCTTCCTCTCTTAATTTTCTTCTTCTTGGATTTCTTTCTTTTCTTTTTCTGTTTTCTTTTCCCTGTTTTGGCTCCTGCTCCATGACAATGACATAGATACAGAGGTTTGGCTCTCTGTTCACAGCTAATTTAATGGTTAGATAGAATTTAAAGTGTTCTCCATATAGGGCTGTTTCTGAAAAAACATGAGGGAACAGAGGTTGAAAAGAGCAGATGAAGAACCTTTTTCCAAGAGTCGGGATTGAGACAGGATCTTTCTGTCCTGGCTGTCTGGAGCTCACTATGAACCGGGCTGGCCTCAGACACACAGAGATCCACCTTGCCAGGAACCATGTACTCTTTACTCTGGAGAGAGCCATCTGGGGTGGGAGGAGGAGCAAGCAGGGTCCTCAGAACAGTGTAACGGGTAAGAAATGAGTGCCTTTACCTCTCTGGGCGGAACTCTAAGGACAGAATGATGTGTTGTAGACTATCTGAGGCTGCTTGCAGGCAGAGTGTAAGACCTTCCTCCTCCTTTCATGACAGCCCCCAAGGTGTTCCTCATTCTCATTTGTTGCAAGATGGACTTGAAACACCTAGTAGCATTGGGATTTGTGGGGTCTGGCCCCAATCTTTGCCTATTTCCTTCTCTTCCTACCATCTCCATTCACAGATAGTTTTGACTTCCATGTGGAGGCCCTCAGCTCTCTCCCAGACACCAATAGGGTCCCCCATCCACAAGCTTATACTCCATCATCCTGGACTCTCAGACCCCTGCTCACAACCACCCATCAAATCAACAGCCACATAAAACATGGCTCCTCCATTCCATGGCGATGGGCCAGAACCTGTTTCTCCCTCACCCGATTTCCTCTGCTTTATCTGACCTTACATAAGGAACTCTATAGTAAGTCAGTTACACCAAACTGACAGTTATGGCTATTCTTGTGGAAGAGTCATATGCTTTTATATCCCTCACACTCACTGTTCTACAACTTCGAATAAATAGTAGTTACACTCATGAGTACCTCACTATGTGTGCCAGATGGTGGGCTATGCCCTTTATACAAATCCCCTCATGAAATGCATGATGACTCTGGGAGGTAAAGAAGCTAAGGCTCAGGATGGACTCCTCTGCTGAAGTCAAGTATTCAAATCCAGAGATAGGTGGTTCTACGCTCAAATTAAATAAAAGAGAACCAATTAAGAAAAATAAAGCTAAAAATCAAGTACTGAGGATACCTGAAACCTCAGGTTTGGGTAAGATTTTTATCAGTCTTGTAGGACAGCTAGCAGTCAGAACTAGGCAGGTTGAGAAAGCAAGCATTCAAATACAGCTCCACTAAATGCTGCAGCAAACGCTTGCTGCCACTAGAGAGCTCCCTCCGCCTTAGGCAAAAGGCAACCACAGGCCCTGGATGCTCTGAGCTAGCGGGTGATTAACAACACCTTCCAGACTCTCAAAATTTTCCCTGGACAGCTGGGGAGATCATAGGCAGGATCCCAAGCTGGAGCAATTTTCGCAGATACAGCCCAGACCCTCTAAGGTTACTGGGGTTTTGAGGACGGCCCTAAGCCTGACTGGAAATTCCTTGCTCAAGCTCACTACCAGAACACATAAAAGAGAAGGCAGAAAAAAATTATTTTCCTCTCAGAATTGAAGAGCAAATGGAGCAACCCCGCATCTCCTAGATCAGTGGTTCTTAACCTGGGGGTCAAGCGAAGACCATTGGAAAATACAGATACATTATGACTCATAACTAGCGAAATTACAGATATGAAGTAGTATCAAAATAATTGTATGGTGGTGGTGGTGGGGTCACCACAATATGAGGAACTGTGTTAAAGGGCCGTAGCATTACAAAGGTTGAGAACCACTGCCCTAGAAACAAGCCTATGTGGCCTAAACTCATCCAGAATGGATGGCCTACTGGGACCCCACACTTTGGAGGGCCAGGGTTTCACGAGCTGTTGTACATTTTGTTAAAATTCAGTGGATCCCGCTCCCTCCAACTGAAGTTACAAAGTACGATTTTCTTTGAAAATATCCCTGCAGGGAAAAACACCTCAGGAAGGCAGCCGAGGAATTTACACCCACATCCCAGCCGTGGAACCAAGGGAAGTCTGCAAGGAACCCTCTTCTTGAACAGCAGTTGGAGATCCCCAGGAATTCAGGGTAGGGGTGAGAGGCAGGATTGATGTTGCATTTCGACACGGTTTCGCAACACCTTTGGGTTTTAAGCTGCCACCGCTACTACAGACTAACACGGAACTCAGAATGGCTTGGGCGTTAGGTTAGTTAAGGGAGAGGGGCTCATTTGGCTCCTTTTATAGGATTGATTTTTGGTTAAAACAAGTGTGTATAAAGGTGAAAATGGGCCGGGTGCGATGGTGTACCTCTGTAATCCCAGCACTGGGAAGACAGAGGCAGGAGGATCACTCCAAGTTCCAGGCTAGCCGGGGGGCTACATAAAACAACAGCTAGGAAATAAAACAAGAATAGGAGAAGCTGAAATAAACTGAGTTTAAAACACACACACTCCAGAGATGTCATCTTTTAGAGGAGATGTCAAAAAATAGAATAGGCATCTTGAACCTGGCCGCTGCGCTGGACAAAACTGTAGACGTCCAGAGAACGAACTGTTGGTTCGAGACCTCAGATAGGGCAGATGCGAACCGAGGCGACCCAGAGTGGCCTTTCTGGTGGTCTATGAGAACAGTTTTCCTGTACTGACCACCCTCGCCCTCTCCTGCCTACAATCCGGCCAGCGTCAGACCCGGTAGGGCGCTAACCCGGTGGCGCAAGTGAGGACCCGCAGCCTCCGAGAGCCGCCACCGCCGCATTGTTTCAGCCCCTCGGGTGGGGTCTTGCAGGGGGAGGGGAGGCTGTGTGTCCTCAGGAGCCGCCCCATACCCTCCCAGGGGACCCGTACAGCTGCGCGCCTCGGCGCCAGGGCTTTGTGAAGTGTCGCTAGTTACCATGGGACCCGAAAGGAACGCGGAGAATGGCGCTAGGAAGGCTGGGGGCTGTAGAGGTTCTGGGGCCGTGCCCTCTGTCCCCTCTCGGACCCCTACCCTGCAACAGGGACTGTCGGGATTTGTAGTCCCAAAAGCGGCAGCCGCTCGGAGGATGCGGGGCGCTGCTGGTCCCGCCTTCCCCTAACCTGCTTGCGCGAGGTGGCGAGCGCTGGGGCGGAGCCCTCGGATCTGTGATTGGCCCAGGCGGCTCCCAGCCCCCACCCTCGTCCCCACCCCTGCTCGCCACTCGGGACTCCAGCTCCAGGCGCGCAAGGCGGCCACCGAGCGAGCGCTCTAGCAGTCGCTCCAGCCCCGTGCACCCGCAGCTACCGCGCCGCGGCGAGACCCAGAGACCGATCGAAGGACGAACCCGCATAGTCGCAGCATCCTGGAGGAGTGGGTGATGGCGAGGGGAGGGTGGTGGGTTTAACCTTCCCGGGTTGGAGCATCCATCCTGCTCTCTCTGTTTCTCCACGAAGCGCACAAAAGGGAGGGAATTGGGATGCGCCTAGGCTTGGGCCGCGGAAAGAAATGTTTAGGCTTGGGGCAGCCATCCGGGCTAAGGTGGGGGTGCTAATCAGGTTCTTTGTACGCCCACCGAGCTGGGCTTGGTGCCTTGCGGCGCCTTAAAGCATTGAATGTATGCTGGAGAGATTTACAAATAACTAGGGTAAGGAGGCTGCCGAGTTGAAGGGGTTCACGCCGAGTACCCAGTAGTCGCGCTGCCGTAGCTGATCGACCTACGGTAAATGGCTAAAAGGGTGGGACTACGTAGGGAGTATTTTTTTAGTGGCCAACCTGCCCTCCGGGATATCCCTGGATCGCCACTGTCCCTGGTTCCCACCCATCGCCTAGATACACGTCCTTGGTTCCTTTCGCCTCCGGGTTGAGATCTGGCCAACCTGGACCAAACCCGGACTGTCTGTATCTTCTGTCCGCTCGCAGCAGAGCAGAGGCCTTCAAGGCACCTGCGGGAACTACAAAGGCCTCTTGCATCTGCCCAGCCACTAGCGGCGCGGCCCTAGGTCCCTACGCTGAAGCCCTGTCGCCAAGTCCGCAGCGCTGCATCGATCTTGGTGGGCAAGGGACGTCGACGCCCCGAGACTGGGGACCTGGCTGGAGGCTAACTGCGAAGGGGACAAACGGGGGACGGAAGCCTGGATTTGAGCTAAAGAAAACCGGGGAGTTGGGTGGGGACAGGTGATCGAATCTGAGGGAGGAGGCCGTGGCTCGGGAAGGATTGAGAAAGTGGGTGGGGGGCGGGTCTGAAGCTCCGCGCAGGTGGCGCGAGGCGAGGCAGGTCTGAAGAATGAAGAGGGTGGAGAGATGAGGGAGGGTGGAGACCTCCCGGGTTTGAGGAGAGTAGACTGGCTTGGGGAGGGGACTGAGGCTGTTGGGGGGGGTCCTCGTGAATGGGGGTCTCCACTGGGGAAGGGGCAGACAGATGAGGAGGGGCGAGTCTTTGCCTTAAGACCCTCAGCTCTAGGCCAGTCGCCGTGCGGCCTAAGATGCTGGCTGGGCGTGGTCCTTGGACTGGGCAAGGGAGCTCCGTTGGTGGGTCCCCGACGGCTGGGCTGGCTCGTGTAGAAGCTTTGTTTCTAAGCTTGGAACAATCCATGGGGACTCGTTTAGAATTTTATAATCCGCAGCGCCCCCCGGCACACCCTGTTCGCGTTTTAGCTGAAAGGCTTTGCCCAGTGGCAGATGCTGCCCGGGAGGCGGATGGGGGGGGGCGTCTCCCGCCCCGAGACCCTGAGAACAATAGCCTGCATAGTGTCCTCCCATCGTCGAAGCAAAGCCCCTTGCCCCAGAATTCAAGTGTGAGGTGTTCTGGTGCAGAAAACGCTCGCAGACAAACCTCGGAGCACGTGCTGTCTCTGGGGTTTGCCTTAGGGCACCCTGGGAATTCTGAATGGGGGCTGCCTGTTTCCCCTGGGCTATGGAGCCCGGCGACAGCCGCTCCCCCCCCCCCTTCTAGTGTCGCTTGGGCTGCTGTGTCTCTGTCACCATCCTATGCGGTTGACGAGTTTAGATAGTGGTGCAAGCAGCCAGGCAAGTCCCAGAGGCCGAAGGTCTCCAAGGTGCAAAACAGGCTTTGTCTGCCCAGACTGCCTGAGCCCAAGTCTGGAGGCTACTATGCTTTCTAAATGAACCCTCAGGGCTGATGAGATTTGGGGTAGATTAGGGAGAAGCCTTAGTGATGGGGATTTCATGACAAGGGTGCGGCTCTTGGGTTTTAGAACTTGCTGTGGGAGACTCAACCCTTCCTTTTGCTGGTGCCACACCCAAATGAGGGCATCTTTTGCAGATTTCACCCATTTTTGTCTCGTGAACTAAGAGTGAGATGGCTATGATATAGGTGGTGGCTGCTTGCCCATAGGAAGGCTGATGAGCACAGCGTAAACAAGCTTCAGTCTAAATGCCTTTTAATTGCTGGCTGGCTAAGTACCTGTGTCAGCTGTAGCGTCCTGATAAGCGAACGAACAGCCAAAAGTCTGAATTCCGGTTTTTTTGTAATTTTAATTCTGTGACTAATAAGTTAAAGGTGAATCTTAGGCATAGAGTTCAATTATCATTGATTTGCAAAAGACAAAGAGCAAACCAGACATGTTTTTCAAGCAGGAGTGAAAGACTAAATGTCAAAACATCATACCACTGACGTTGCTTAGGTTTGCCATCAAAATAACTGGTGAGTTATTTGTCCCTCCTAACCAGGCCTTGACACCTGGGAGTTTTCATTCCTAGCCAGTCTGTGAATTAAAGTGTGATATGACAGTGGAGGTGGATGGATGGCCACCCACCTCCAGGCCTTTGCTCCAAGGACCTAACATAGGAAATCAGTAAGTCAGAGCTCGTTGGTTTTAGAAGGTGATGATTTGAGATGGTCCATCTAGGAATTTACAAGTCTTCAAAGGCTAGCTGGAATGCTGCTCACTGGATGTTTTTTAACTATAGTTTTATTAAATCGTAAACAACACACACACATATACATACATACATACATACATACATACATACATACATACACACACATATCCACATGTATTCATACCTGAATATGTTCATCCCAGAATATGAAAACTAAAATTTTAACATTGCAAAACCAGAAATCTGACAATAGACAGCTTTTCTTGTGAAAGAATTGCTCTTTTCCCCTTTTCTCTAAAGGAAAAAATTTGAGAGGGACCCTTTTATTGGTTCACTCTTTTTGAAAGAAACCTATGAATTTGGAGGTTTGTTTTGGTTGGGGATTTGGAGACAGTTTAGCCCAAACTGGCTTCAGTTTCTACCTCAGACTACCCAGTGCCAAACCATGAGCAGGAGTCACATGTTGGCCAGTCCTGTGGATTTCCCAAGAAGGCTTGATCTTCTGAGAATGCTCTGTGAACATCCAGCACAACCCTCAGGAAGGAGAGTCTGTAGATGGGGGCGCTGGTGTGTCCAGCTGGCTTCTGCAATAAAGTGGGAGAGAAAGCAGCACTCACTCACACACTAAGACTGCCCCTACGAAACCCCTAGAACATAGAACCCAGGAAGGACAGAGATAGGTAGTCCCAAAAAGGACTTCTAGGCTACCATTCTTAACAACTCTCATTTCCATGAAATCAAGAACTTCAGTGAAGTACACAATTTTGTAGGTGGCCCAGGGACCCCAGGAGTTTTCAGCATGGCCTCTAGGCAACTGTGGTGTTAGCCTGTGTCGCTTGATCCCCTTGTGCTGCATGGTTCTGTCCCTGGAGACGTTCATACAGCAAGGCAGATAGATTTACACGCCTGGAGTAGCCTTCATCTGTGATATCTCTGCCTCTCTCCATCTCCACCCTACTTCTGCCTCCACGTAGCTCCTCTGAGCAGAATTCAGATGCTAGACACAGTGGGCAAGTCTCCAAGGCAAAGACAAACTACATTTACCGATATCTTTCTTTTTTAGTAGAACTTAGAAAAGTAGTACAGGGTGGAATTGTAAGACTAGAGTATCTGAGATTCAGTCTGTCTTTCTCCTATAAAAGTAATTTCCATGGTTCTTCTAGGATCTGATGTCTTTCCCCCTTTATAAAACAGTTTCAGAAAAGAATGAGTTTATGAGGGCCTATAGATCCATCATACAGAACACTTTGTCAATGTGAAACACTGGAGAAAGAAATTGGTACCATTTGGTAGCAAATAACCATAAGTGTGTTTCATTACCTTAAAGAAAGCAGATATCTGATTTATTGCACTGCTCATGAGCAAATAATAACTCATTTAAGATTGCTTCAAAATGTTTACAGGAAGACAAAAGGTTGAAATGCTAGGGCATGAATTTTATGAATGTTGATATGTGTGTATGAAAGCTGCTGTCAATTTAGCGAAATAAATTCGGGAAGGTATGTTTATGATTTGTTCCATTTCAGTCTTTGGAGCTTGTTTTATTTAAAATAATTTGGCTAACCCTTAGCATCACTTGTGCCTGTGAAGGATGGCTGTCAATCACTTGTTCCCTTATTCTTTCCACATAGGCCTGTACTTATAATCCAGGCTTAGAGATAGTGTCATGGTGGGAGAGCAGACCCTTAGCTGCCACTGCTGTTTCCTATCTGTGCCAGAGGGTGAGTTGACTTAATATGTGTATAGACCTGAGAGCAGTGTCTGGTACCTAAAGAGTGACCCATAAAAATGATGTTGCTACCACCACTGTCACACTCTCCCTATAACCTGTGCCCATGAGTTAATATTCTGAGTCGTCGTTTGGTCTTTTATTCCCCAGGACAGGCTTTTGCCTAGTGATTTCACTTGTGAGAATGCAGAGGGCAGTTAGGACTCCTGAAGCCCCACCCTTGCAAATGGTAGGAAGAGCATGACTTTAACACACAACTATGTTGAGCAGCTGAGAACTTGGAGAGTTTAAGAAGGTTCCAGAAGTGCACTGACCCCGGTTTGGGGTCAGCCTCCTGTCATGCCCTCCTAAACCACCCAAAGGAGCAATCAAGGGTGATGTCTCCAGGCTATTCTGTCCTGGAAGTTAGGAAGAGTGACCATGCTTAGTTAATGGTAAAATGTTGGGAATAGCTCTAGTTTTCCAGCTAAGAAATATTGATCCTGGGGCTGAGAAGATGGTAAAGTGCTTGCTGGGCAAGCATGAAGGCCATATTTGGGATCAATGTAGAAGTCAGATGTAATTTGTAATCTGAGAAGACAGACAGGTTGACTCTCATTGGCCATCCATGTTCAGTGGGACTCTTGTCTCAGAAAATAAGATAAAAAGCCATTGAAAATACCCAACATTGGCTTCTGCCTTCCCTGCACCCCACCCAAATGTATGTATTCACATCCTCACAAATATGTACTTACACACACATGCACACCCCACGTAAAGAAATAAAGACCTCAGAATTGTTGACTTGCAAACATGGTTAAAGCATTTTCTCTATACAGGGATAGGCCCTATGGTTATTACCAGCTTATGAATCATAAATATGAAGGATCTCTCACCCAGAGAAGAAAGTAGTGTTCTCTACTCAAACCCCAGGAGTCTACTTAAAGTTTGTGTCCCGAAGGTCCAGTCATAAGCTAAAGTCACTTTTTGGTTTTCCTTGGGGATGTCAGACTGTTGAGGAAAGTCTCCTCTGCCTATAACGGACTGATGGCAGGTCAGCATAACCTCAGCATCCAGCAACTAAGGTGATGATCTCAACACTACTTGGATATGGTAGCCTAACCAGGTAACATGAAATCTGCACATTCCATGCTCTTAAAACACTACCCAAGCTAAAAAATTAAAATTAAAAAAAAAGTACTAGTTTGGTATAAAGTTTGTAGTAAACTAAAGAGTTGTCACAGGTACTGTGACACACACTTGTTATCTCAGCGCTTAGTAGGTAGAGATAGGAGAATCAGGAGTTAGGGCAGTGTATCAGATTCAGGGCTCGCTCAGCCACATGACACCTAGTCTCAGAAATAATAAATCAAACAACCATAAGAACAGGGCCTAGAGATATTGCTAGTGGTTAAAAGTGCTTATTGCCCTTGCAGAGAAGTGGAGATTGGCTCTGAGCATCCACATTGGGCTGCTTATAATTTCATGTCCCTCCAGCTTCAGGAGATCGAATATCCTTCCTTGGCTTCTGAGAACATCCGAGTACACACACATACAAATAAAAATAAAATAGATTTTTAAAGAAATTCAAAAATAGACGTAATAAACTGGGTGGTGGGCCCTGACATTATACAGAAGTATCCTCCACCATATTTAAGATGGATTTTTCCCCCTCTCTTCCTCATCTGTTTTCAACACAAAGTACCATTCAGGCGTAAGCACTTAATGGGATATACTGGAAGAGCAACTGGCTGACTGAGTTAGATAATATTTCATGAAATTTTTCCAGCCTTTGAGACCTCTGGCTCCTCATTTAGATTTGCAACCATTTGAGCTAAATGAAGTTAAGGTTTTGTGAATGGCCAGTTTCTCTTAGGGAGGGAAAAAAGAGCATTTCTGCATTCTGAACTGAGTATTGTCACTTCCCACCCCCTGACATCTGTCCATTTTTGTTGGCTTGGCACCGTGTTTTGGGTCTGTCACTGCATCAACTATGTGTAAATGTGTGTCTCCCACGTATTGGCAGTACCCAGCACTCTATCACACCACCTTTGTGTCACATCAGGGTCCCTTTCCAGGCTGCTCCTTTGTTGATTTCAAATCCACCACTGGCTTTCAGGAATTTCTCAGGCCTGGAGTCTTTATTCTCTCCCCTTTTGTCTGGTCCTGTCTTTCCCTTTGTCCTTTTGCAGAGCAAGGCCCTCTATTGATTCAGAAGCTGTCTCCTTTCTCATTTTTACTAATTTAGATCTCTGTCTGCATGGATTGGTTTTGCCTGTTCTGTTATACAACCCAAATACCACCTCCGATCCTCGGATTTTAAAATTAACAACTTGTTTCTAACATTTGCGGTATCCATCCCATCAGAGAGATGTTACATGGACTGGCTTAAGTGTGCCAGGTCACCATGTGGCAAAGAATGTACATAAAATGCTAATTTTGGGAGAGATAGGTAGAGTGACTGAGGATGTATTTGAAATACATTACAGCTCAATGGTGAGTGCCTGTCTGTCCCACATACAAAAGTCTCCCATTCAAGCCCTAGCATGACCCACCCCACCCCCACTGCTCCCAATAGTTTTCCATTGAGATGGCCCAGCAGGTAATGGCACTTGTTGCCAAGACTGACAACCTGAATTCAATCTCTGGAACCCACATGGTCCTGCCTTATCATGTATGTGCCCCTCAAAAAATAAATGTCAAAAACTAAAAAGTATTTATTAGTTTATGCACGTCTGCTTATGTTTGTAGATGTTTTGATGTCAGGCCAGGGATTGAGCCCAGGGCCTTGTGCATGTTTGGCAAAGTGCCCTACCACTGAGCTGTACTTCCAGTGCTTACACACACACACACACACACACACACACACACACACGCCCTACAACGTTATATACTCAGAAAAACACCTAAGTGTATAGCTTGATAATTTTTGCTAGTGAAACATAACAACATATAATAATCATCTTCAAAGGATCAGATGACCAAAAACTCAAAAATGCCCTGCTTACAAGGTAACCAGATACTGTCCTGTTTGTTTTTTTTAACTTTTTACTGTGTGTTTGTGTGTGTGTAACAGGCATGGACTTTGGGGAGTGCTTTCTTGCCTTACACCTTAGGCAGAGCCTAGTTTCTTTTCTTTTTCACCAACCCCCATTCCATCCCCTTTCTGCTCTCCAGGGAAATCCTACCCCCCCACTTTGTTTCTTAGATTTATCTATTATGTATAGAGTGTTCTCCCTGCCTGTATCCCTGCAGGACAGAAGAGGGCCTGTTGGGAATTGAACTCAGGACCTCTGGAAGAACAGTCAGTGCTCTTAACCTTTGAGCTATCTCTCCAACCCAAGGCAAGGGGGGGGGGGTCTGCTTTCTGCCTCTCATCTCACTTTAGGAATGCTGGGATTACTAATGACCACCATGTCAGGCTTTTGACATGGGTTCTGGGATGACACTTGGGTTGCCAGACTTGAAAAGTTAGACTTTTACCCACTGAGTCATCTATCTCCCTGCCATCTCCCAACTCACAGGGCAGGTCATCTTTCCCAAGTGGCTCAAAGCTTTGTGACGCACCGCCTGCTACCACTGTTTAATTTACTTGGGTGCTTGCTGTGTGGTATAAATTGTGGGAACGCCTGTAGTTTATCCACACATTGTTAATGATTATCTGGGTAGTTTTTAGTTTGGGGGATACCATGAACACTCAAGTGTGTGTCTTTATTGAACATGTGTGTCTCTCTTGAGTGTATGCTGAAAAGTGGAATTGTTGGGCCAAGGGCATGCCTATGTTGTAGTAGTAAATTGTGTCAAATGGTAGGATAAATAAGTGGTGAGTACTTTTGAAAAGATTATTACATTTTACTTGGTGTGTGTGTGTGTACATTATAGTACACTTGCACATGTCAGATGACAATCCACAGGAGTTGGTTCTCTCCTTGTACTTTGTGGGTCCTTGGGATGAAATTCCGGTTGTCAGCCTTAGTGCTAGGGACCTTTATGTCATTAGTTATCCCCCTGGCCCCAAACTCTTTATCTTTCAGCAAAAAGTAACACTTAAACTGTCTTTTGAGTCCACAGTAGCCTGTTAGGGAGTACCATTTCATCCATAGTAACTTATAGGGGTTTTCTTTTTGCTTTGGTTTTTTTTTTTTTTTTTTTTTTTTTTTTAAAGATAGGGCATCATTATGTAACCCTGGCTGGTCTGGAGCTCTCTGTGTAGTCCAGGCTGGCCTGGCCTCTGCCTTTATAAAGGTATGTGCCATGGGCCTGGCATTGATTCTTAATATGGGAACTTATTAGTACGTGTTAGTTTCTTGACTTGATCAACTTTCAAATCTGTTGATTAGAGATTTTCTTTTCAGTGCTAGACAGGAAGCTCCGTGCTTTGTACATGCCGGGACGGGGCTCTGCCCCTGAACTTCCTCCCCAGATAATATGTCCCAGACAGCCTAGTTGGTAAGCTGATCATCAAAGAGTTTGTGTGAAGGCTGGCATACAATTGTCTGAGGTGGTGCTAGAAAGATAGCTCAGTGGTTAAGAGCACTGGTTGCTCTTCCAGAGGACCCAGGTTCAATTCCTAGCACCTACATGGCAGCTCACAACTGTCTGTAACTCCAGTTCTAGGGGATCTTATAATCTCTCCTGACCTCCACAGGTACTTCATACATGAAATACACAGACATACATGTAGGTAAAGCACCCATATACATAAATATAATAAAACTTTAAAAAATGTGTTTGAGGTAATCAGTCAAGACCTGCAATAAGAACTGATTTGGAAGGCAAAGAACCTGAAGAAAAACTGGTTTTTATCAGTAAGTTCTAATGATGCTTTCTCTTATTAGCAGGTAGAACCTAGAATTGGCCACTGAGAGACAAATGAGATGATCTCCCTTCTGTGGAGAGAGGAGACTGTTCTGGGGCATTAGGTACATCCGTAGTCTGAGGACACCATAGTCAGGAGCTGGACTGAATGCTAGGACAGCCTGGCCAGTTTAGCCCTGTAGTTCAACTTTACTGTCTGACTTTCTTGGATTGCCAACCCCCAAATAATGGCATGGAGACTTATTAATTATGAAAGCTTGGCCTTTAGCTTAGGCTTATTCTTTACTAGTTCTTACAATTAAATTAACCTGTTTCTATTAACCTACATTCTGCCACCTGGCTTGGTGATTTCCTCAATGTCTCACTGGTGTCTCCCGTCCCTGAATTCATCCCAAGTTCCAAGTTCGTCCCTCTCCTTGGAAGTCCCACCTATTCCCTTCTGCCTAGCTATTGGCCATTCCGTTCTTTGTTAAACCAGTCACAGTGACACATCTTCATGCAGTGTAAACAAATAGTCTGTGACAGCTTAATAACCAGGCATTTTGAATGAGAGAGAACCTGACTTTCCTTAGAACTAATATTTGAAATGTACTTGAACTTCCTCTCTCAGGACAGCTTCTATTTGCTGAGTGCCAGAAACAGGAGCGGATCCCCAGGAAGGAGCTAGCATGAAGGGAAGAGAAATGGGGCCTGGGATGAGGTACTCAGAGTCTGAGGGGCCTTGTGAGGGTTTGGGGAGTAGAGCTAATGCTACTATCTAGATGTTAAGTTGGGGCCTTTGAGTGTGTAAAGATGCTGGTGCACAATGACAGCGTTGGGGTGTAGCTGGAGAAAGGAGCCCATCAGAAGCATGGTGAACATGGCCAGCACACCCTTTTCACGATGCACAACCTATCCCAGAAGTTGTTTCAGTGAGTCCCACAATGCTCTTGCTGTGTTTGCGTGAACTTGAGGGATCCTAAGTCCCCTTTTGGAAAAGCCCCCTGTGCCATCTGGCCTATGGTCTTTGAAGTTCCCTCCATCCTGGAAGACGATGTCTCTTTCCCCTACTCTCCACCTCCAGAGGCATCTTCCTCAGAACCCATCTGGGGAGCCTAGACCCACCTGGGGTTCACCCCAAGTCAGCCCATTGTATGCTTCAGAGTCAACTCTGCTGTCATACCCCTGTGCCTCACTGCCTTTGCCACACTAAATGTGGGCTCTGGGTTAACCTCACGAGATAGCTCTTGGTTCTTGGTTATGTGCCCTTTCACATTGTTCCTGCACAGTCGCTGACCAGGAACAGCGCTGACCAACCGCCCCCCCCATCCTCTTTCTCGGTGCCCTCCTGAAAAACCTGATCCTCCCTTACCCCCTTCACTCTCCACTACCGTGGAGGAGCATCCCAGCCTGAGAACTCATTTTCTTGACTTGCCCAGGCCAGCCTGGAATTTCCATATTTCCTAATACTGCTTAAAGTTAGCCCTGGGTAGCCAAGAAAAAGCCCAAACTCTGGCAGCCAGGGCCTGGCCTGATGCAGCAGTATATTGACATGATCTGAATACCATAAAGTTGTCCTGTGTGCAATCCCACAGGGTTCAATGTGTTTGCAGAGTGGTATAAACACCACCATATTTGTAATATTAGACTACTTTCATTGCCCAGGAAGAAACCTCAGGCCCAGTAGTGGCCTTTCCCCCCATTCATCTCCTCTCCATTTCACCCCCTGGCAACCACCCCTAGCAACCATTCAGCTACAGCCTGTGTGATTTGCCCATCCTGGGTATTTCATACAAATGGAACCCTATGTTTAGTATTTGGCCTTCTGTGACCCTTGAAGCCCCATGTTTCAATCACCTAAACAGTAATGTCTTCACTCTAGTTCACAATATACTTTTTTGTTGTTCTAATATAAAGATTAAAGACGTTTGGGAAAGTGCATACTGTTAAATCGTTGCCCACCAAGCATGCTAAGGCTAGAACGTTGGTAGCTCAGTGGTTGAGAGGGCTTGTCCGTCATGTGTGAGGCCCTGGGTTCAATCCAAAGAAGAGGAGACGCCTGGTTATCTGGTGCCACACTCTGAAAAGGACAGCTCACGGAAAAGGACATCTAGACCTCTTTCTGTCCAGAGCAGGAATACATTCCACAGTAGAATTCTTTAAGTAGAAGGGGGCGATGACCAACATCTAAGTAGCTCAGAAAGGAAAAGGTGATTTGTTGTCTATTAGGTGTGGGTTAATGGGTCTGTGGAAGTAAGACACAGAGGCACTATTGGGATGAATTTTAACCTTTTCCAGATGCAGGGGCCTCAGTCTTTGGTGGGGTTTCTTTTGTTGTTATTCAGTTCACACCTTTAGCAAGTTAATTTCCATATACCAAAACCTCTTATCTAAGTTCCCCAAAGGAACAATGCCAAATGCAAATTCTCAATTAAGGGACACCTCAGTTTGCCAGGTTCTCCCCCAACCAAGCTTTACATAGGCTTTGTATCTTTAGGAAACTGAGACAAGATTTACATATTTCAAAAGGGACCAGAGGCAACAGGCAGATCAAAGCTAGGTGCTAACACTCTGGAAGCAAACTTCCTGCAGAACTCTGCAGGAGCCCTCCCTCCCTATAGTGACTGTGATGTTTCCATCACTGTGGCAAAAACAGACTGGAGGGGGAAGGGTTTGCTTTGGATGACGATTTCAGAGGGTTCACTTCACCGGTGGGCTGACTCCATTTACCTTAGGCCTATGTTGAGGCTGACTACCGTGGCAGCAGGAACTCTGGGCAGGGGAAACTGCTCACCTCAGCAGAGCAACAAAGAACACTGGAAAGGTGTGGTTAAGAGTGTCCATCAAGGGCATGCTCTTCTCCCAACCAGGCCCACCTACTAATCTCCATCCCCACCAATAATGCCATCAGGATAGGAGCCCATGGTGAAGTCCCACCACTGAGAAATTCATTGCTCCTGGCCCAAATCTTCAACAAGTGAGCATCTTGGAAAGTCCACTTCATATCCAAACTATAACAAAGTGGATGTGGAGGTGCCAGCTGGAGGGAGCTCAGCCACCTTCTGTGCAGAGACTGGCAGTATGTGGCAGCAAATAACTGGCACACAGCATGGCTATAGAGCCACCACCAAGAGAACCCGCTTGGCTGCAGGAATCCAGCCTACAGCTTCACTGAATGCTGCTGGGATGGTTTGGTAGGGGAAGGGTTCCAGGAAGAGGGACAGGTGTGACGTGACGTGCCCTCAGAACTGAGGGGCTGGTGGGATCCTCATGGTTGGTAAAGGGGCCTTGAGCAGCAGAGAGAGGAAAACAGACAAGAGTGGCTAAAGGCAGCTTGGGTCTTCCTTACTGGCATCTATCAGCTTTCCAGAATCGAAGGCTGCCAGGCCTGAGGAGTGGGCTCGAGACTCGGGACTTGAGCAGCCCTTGGCTTCATCTACATTAATTTAGATGAAATTATTTAATTTACATTAAAGCCCTATCATTGCCTTGAGTCTCTAGACTGCCTTCAGAAAGTGCCTGCCTTTTCCTGTGAATAAAACTCAGTGACAATGCCTGGGCAAGTTTGGGGAATATCTCCAGTGCCTGTGTATGTTTAAAAAAAAGCCTGTGCATGCATGCAATGTGATTATTTCCTGTGGACTTGGATTAAAATGATATCACACATTTCCCTTTCCCTGGGGAACCTTCATTAGGTCTTTGGTGCTCCAGATAGTTAACAACAGCATGAAGCAATTGGTCTTTCCTTGCCTGTAGAATCTTGTCCAGTTAAGAAGTAGTAATTCTGTGTTGTTTTACATTTAGGCTGACATTGGGGTCATCAGAGCTTATTTTATGATAAACAAATTCTATCATAATGGGTATGAACCACGAGAAAGACTCTGTGTGGAAAAAGAGAGTTCAGAGCCTGGAAATGTAGCTCCTGGTTTCTTGTGTTTGAAACTAAGCAGTCGCCAATGATCAAATGTTTACAAGGATCCAGTGCCAAGTATTACCACCCATGTTATCGACAAGATTTCTGTAACACAGTCCTCTATCCCTCCAGTTACCATAGACTGAAATGCTAGCAGTCATGATATATTCTTAAAGGCAGGGATCCCACAGTACCCATTTTGAACCCTTTCATCAAGGATATTGAGGGGCACCATGTGTGTCCTTGTGCTTAGATCTTGCCTTGCCATGTTTACTCATCACGTGTGTGTTATGGGTCAAGCCATTTAACCATTCTGAACATGATTGGCCTCATTTGTTGCTGTGAGAACTAGAAGTTACATATAGTTAGCCCTTCATAGTGGCAGGCTCTGCATGCTGAGATTCAACCAAGTGCAGACTGGGAAATATTTTGAGAAAAAAATTGTATCTGTATTCAACATGTACAGACTTCACTGTCATTTTCTACATTCTACATTTTCTACAACATTCTAGGTATTGAAATTATATTGAATTTAAGTAGGGCTGGAGAGATGGCTCAGAGGTTAAGAGCACTGGCTGTTCTTCCCAGAGTCAATTCCCAGCAACCACATGACAGCTTGCAACTGTCGTAACTCCAGCTCTAGGGGATCTGACACCTTCACATAGGCATATATGCAGGTGAAACACCAATGCACATAAAATAAAAATAAATTATTTTAAAACATGAGTCTAATCTAGAGAATACTTATTTATAATGTATTTGTTTAGTGTGTGAGGTGAAGGGCTGTTAGTGTGCCTATGGAGAACAACTTGCAGGATTTGGTTCTCTTCATCCACCTTGTGGGTCTGAGGGATTGAACTCAGGTCATCAGCCTTGACAGCAAGCACCTTTCCCCACTGAGTCAATCATCTTGCCAGCCTGAGAATGTCTAAAGTATACAGAAGAATGTGTAAACATCCTACAGAAATATATGCCATTTGTTAGTAAGCTACTTGAGCTTCTTCAGATTTTAGCATCTTGGAAAAGGGGATCCTGGAACCAACCCTTTTCAGAGATGACCACATATAAAACATAGCCGGTGCTTGCCATGTAATAGTGCTGAGCAAAATCAAAAATGCTTTAAAGGGTGAGTAGGGAAACGATCAAACATGCTGTAAGAAGGTACCATGAGAAAGGAAGACAGCAGGAAGGGAGTGACCTGCCCTCCCATAAGCACCATCAGCAGTGTGCTGACCATCTTTGATGCACTCGTTGTACAGATGCACACATACAAGGTCCATTCTAGTTTTTAAGATTCAGTTTTATTTTTGTGTGCATGCCTGGGTTTGTGCATGTGATCACGGGTGGCTGTGGAGGCCAGAAAAGGGTGTTGGATCCCCTGGAGCTGGAATTACAGGTGGTTATGAACCACCTAATGTGGATGCTGGAACCAAACTCAGGTCCTTGGCAAGCTCAGTGCGTGGTCTTAACTGCTGAGCCATCTCATCTTTCTTTTAAAAAAAAAAATATTCCCACCATCCCTGAAGTAACCAGTACTGTGTCTCAGCCCCTCTTTACACCATGCACTTGCCAATGTATATACATATAGATATGGAGGTAGATAATTTTTTGTCATTGTTCATTTGTGAAAATGAATAGTTTGCATCTGTGCACAAATATCATAAGTGGGTGCATTGATTTCCATTTCAGTGAAATTCACATCTGCAACTTGCCTGGTCTGGTAGTTTTGTTTACACATCTAACATTCAAAGGGATGGAGACCACTGTGGTTTATTCGATCATTGCCCCCAATGGGCAATTGTTTGTGTTTGACTACAGCAGTGTTGCTTTGGCCATCCCTAGGGCTGTCTCCTTAGGTTCCAGTGTTTTTACTTCTGTGCTTAAAATCCTAGCAGTGGAGCCATGGGGCTTTCAGAAGTCTCAGTAGAGATCTGACTTCTCCAGAGAGTGTTAACACTTCAGCCCTCCATCAGCACATCTGAGACTGTCCTTATGCCAAACCCACACTCTCAGCTCCTGCCGGTGTCAGGAGTCACCTCACTCTCCCTTAGCTGATACAGGGGGTTAGATTTGCTCCATTGTGCATTGCTTCACAGCCTTTGTCTTGTTTATATGCAGTGTTCTGGCCAGTATGTAAGAGCCCAGAGCTGTCACATGGACAGCACGTGTTTTCCCAGGCCACTTAGCTGTTAATTTAGTCACTTATTTCTGTGGCACATCTTGGATTCATTTCCGTGGCTGTAATAGGGGAAAATTGTTCATTTTCTCTCTCAGTTCAAGGTAGGGAAGTCAAGGCTGCTGGAACTTGAAGACGCTGGTCGAATCCCAGCTGCAATCAGAAGCCAGCAATAAATGCATGTGTGCTGTTCCCTTTCTTTATTTATAAAGCCCAGCATCCCCACCCAGGGAAATGGGGGGCACCTTCAGAGAGGACCAGTTCTCCCCCCTCAGTCAGAGTTACCTCCACTAGGGTGACTCTAGACCAGCTGTTCTCAACCTGTGGGTCATGACCCTTTTGGGAGTCAAACGACTCTTTCACAGGCTCCAATATCAGATAGCCTGCATAACAGATGTTTACATTGCAATTTGTAACAGCAAAACTGCAGTTATGGAGTTGTAACAAAAATGATTTATTTTATGGTTGGGGTTCACCACAACGTGAGGAACTATATGGGTGCAGCATCAGGAAGCTTGAGAACCACTGCTCTAGACTGTCAAATTGACAGTTAACACTAACAGTCAAAAGCGTCTTCTACTTCATCAGGTTAACTGTGTGGTATCAGAAAGCTGTCCTGTCTTCGGTGGCTTAGGTTTCCGATTCAGATAGAAAGTCTCCTCTGTCATTCCCCTTCTAGTATTTGTATTGTTCAGTGTTTTACATTCAAATAAATTCCAGATGACCAAATCAGTGTGTACTATAAGGTGGGATACATATTTAATATATGTCCTGCATAATAACCAGTTACGCCATCATTGATTGCATGAGTCATTTAAGTGTGTGTGTGTGTGTGTTGTTCAGACAGCACAGTCCACTTGTATCTGCCACCAAGTGAGGGATTACAGGTGTGTGTCACCACGCATGGTGTGTGCCTGCCTCGCAATCACCCTGGGCATTGTTCCTTTTCCTCTGTGCCATCTTGATTTGCATTTCTTTGAATATTAATAAAGGTGAACATCTTTTCATTTTCTTACTAGCTATCTATGTCCCCCTCTCCCAATAGCTTGCTGTTCATATTCTCCTGTTTTCTCTATTGGAATATTTCTTTTCCTCTGGTGATGTATAAGCACTCCTGTATTTTGCAAATGTTAATCCTTGATTATATGCTGGAAACATGTCAGGACCAGTGATTGTTTATTTTTGCAGTATTACGGTTTCTCGGTATCATATAGTCTTAGCTAAATCAATCTTGTTTTTTTAGGTTTTGAATTCCACCACAGAAATCTCTATCAAGTTTAGAAGTACTGCTGTGTTTTCTTCCATTCTGATTTATTTACTTATTTTTTAATGTAAAATGTAAATCTAATGGCAATACTTATTTGCTCAAGACACTGGCAAACCTTTCTGCTGCTCTCAGAGTCTTGACCATACTCTCAGAGCATGTCCTCAAGCCTTGGAGGATGTGGGCCCTGCCCTTTAGGTTCTCACACATGGTATGCACCAGTTGTCAATGCACAGAGCCAAATGGTCTCTGGGACTCCTGTCTGAAATTCCCTTGCTTGATCTCTCCCATGCCCCAGGGAGCTAAACAACCACCTAGTTTGAGGTCAGAAGCATATCTGAGAGAGGGGGTCCTGTACTCTAGTCAGAGCTGTGTGTACACACCTTTCTCAGTGCTGACCTAGCTGGTCTGGCTTCCATCTCATACTGGAAATGTCTGACTACCCATTTGATTTCTTCCTACTATAAACTTCTGATTTATTGATTGTTAATGCTGTAACCTTGTGCAGTGCCATCATATGGTAGGCAGAGATCTTGTTTTTTTTTTTGTCCCATCCCCGTGTGTGTGTGTGTGTGTGTGTGTGTGTGTGTGTGTGTGTGTGTGTGTGTTGGCTATGATAAAATACCTAAAAGAAACAACCTGAAGGAAAATTTACTTGGCTCACAGTTTGAGAAGATGGCGTCTGGCATGAGGGGGGAAGGGCATGGTGAAGTCCATGGCGGTGGAGCATCAGGCTACCTGCTCACATCTCAAGCACCAAGACGCAGAGAGCTCAGGTCTTAAGCAAGTGACTGTCACCTTCAAGGCTCACCTCACAGTGACCCAGTCCTCTAGCCAAGTTCCACTTCCTGAAGGTTCCACAACCTCCCAAAACAGCACCAGCCAGGGACCATGTATTCAAACACATGGAGCAGAGAAGGGGGAATCCCACTGAACTCTGATGGCCTGCCTCTGTAATCTGGATTGCAGTTTAGCAGGCTCAATAACAGAGCAGTGAAGAGATCCACACACCAATTGGAGTATTCATGTAATAGCAATGTCACAGTTCAGGTGAACAGTATGGGTCTGGCCTGAGCACCGTGGGACAGATGAAAATCCTTTGTTTAGTAGACAATAATGAGCTTAAAGTACTTGAGTACCATGCCGGGTTTGAGGTGTCTCCTAAAGTGGTCCACATGAGAGAAGATCAATGTGTTAGCCCATTAGCACTGTCCATCCGGACCTTTGATTACTACATAATTGTCTAGAATTATTCCTGCTCTACTCCTTCTCACAAAGCCTGTGACCTTGCCTGGTCCATACCACCTCATTATCTGTGGAGTAAAATTAGCATCACCCAAGACCAGCTGTGAAGTGGGCTCCCTGAAGTGCCATGCCCTAGAGCAGTGTTCAGGGCCAGTTCCCAGCTCTATGCCACCCCCTTACATATGGGTTAGTTGCCATCTCCTGACTGAACTAAGGTATTTCAAGAAAGAAAGAAATAGTCAACTTTTAAAATTGTATTTATTCAATTTTCGAGGCATACTCTGACTATATAGTTTGGATGTCCCCCTCCATTCTTTTCCTAAAAATATTTGATCTCTTCCTAGCTCTTTTCCTTTTCTGTTCTGTGGGCCACCTAAATTAACTTAGTGCACCCTCAGGCCTGACTGCCATAGACATGGCTTTCCTGCCTCCAGGCATCTGGAGACAGCCAGCTAAGCATCCTAAGACCAGCCTCCCATCACATTTTTATCCATTCTAGCTGCTGCTGATACTCCATGATTTGTGTGTCTCTCAGAGCCTCTCTTGCTGGTTCTGCACTCCTAGACTTTACCCCATATCTCGAGGTAGCTAGCGTCCTCATCCCAGACCCACTTCTAAGGCCCCAAGACTATGAATGTGCTTGCCACCCCAGCTTCTTCAAAAGAAAATGAGAACATGCCTGCTGTGGTCCTCTCCCATGTCCTTGACCCAACACTGGCCCACAGACCTCTCAAATGAGAAGCCTTGACCATTTTGTTGGCCATTCTTATGGCCAGCCCTTGATGCATGCAAAGTGCCATCATGCTGGCTGATCTGTCCTTTAGCTAGTGTTTAGTGAGGCCCCTTCATTTCTTTCAGAAGGATGTAGTGAATTCAGCAAGGCTGGACTGTCAGGGGACTGCGATCCTGATCCCCAGGAATTCACTCAAGCTTCCTCAGCTACGGCAAGAGTCACCACCATGATTACCTCAGAGGGCCCTTGTAATACGACTTATTGAGGCTGACAATGCAAAGGCACTCATGAGTTATGAAGTGCTGATACTGCTGATATCATTTGACAGCCATAGGGGAATGTTCAAGGGCTGAAATCAAGCCCGAGGCTCCTGGCTTTATCTACCTCATGCTGAGACCTCTCCATCTCCTCCTCACATACCCTCTGAAGCCTGGATCTCCACCCACTCTTCCTTTGTATCCCCCTACAACAGGGTCCCATCTTTGCTTCGTTTTGTTTTTACTTTTAAATGTTTAATCAATTATATATATAAAGAATTCTTTTAACAGTTTAAAGACTAATTTGAAGCCGATGTCTGTGTTTTTCACACCCAGGTGTGTGATGGGAGATCTTGAAGCCACCACAGTCCCCTCTCCTTTCCTGTCAAATAGAACTGCTGTCCGACCTCATGGGCTATTGTGCCCTAGATTTTTCTTCATGTTTCACCACAATATACCTAACTCTCTAATTCACTTTTGCCTGGTTCAATCATAATAATAACGAAACCATACTGTATTCATGTGTTCATGTCTACCTTGTCCCCTCTAATACTGTTTGCAAGTATTGCATATGGCAGTAGTTACTTCATACTAATTTTCAGTCTAAATGAGAAAAAAATGTACTTCTTTTTCATGTTCCAGTTCAATCTAAATCTAGATTTTTATAAGGTAGTCCAGGCTTGTGGTATTTTTCAGTTAGGAAAACTTGGGTTTTGTTTTGATTTTTTAAAAAAGACATATTAACTTTTTGTGAGCATTGTTTTGCCTGTGTGAATATCTGTGTGTGGGTGTCAGATCCCTGGGAACTGGAGTTACAAACAGTTATGAGCTGCCATGTGGGTTTTAGGACTTGAACCTGGGTTCTCTGGAAGAGTAGCCAGTGCTCTTAACCACTGAGCCATCTCCCCAGTCCTGAGTTTTTTGTTGTGTTGTTATTTCCTGTTTGTGACTATCAATTTCAGAACCTAGGTCTCAATTTGAGAAGAATCCTTTGCCTGTTCCCTCCTGGCTTGTGACATCTGGTGACATGCGGTGGCTGGCTTTTGGGAGGTCTATGAGCTGCAGCTGCTTCCTTCAAACAGTGCTGGTGAAATTCTTTCTGGGTCTGGAGACAGCTGACTGGGCCCTGGATAGCTCAGCAGAGCTGAAGAATCTGCCAGGGATCTGGGAGGGGACTGGGGTGGTAGTGACTGCTGGTGCCTGGTGTTGGGTGTTCTCTGGCTAAAACCTTGTTCAGGGGTCTAGAGTCCCCATGTATACATACCTCTGTCAGGCCTTCTCTGGGGCATGGGGGACCATGTGAATGTGGGATTTCATCATATTCATATTTCTTCAGAATACTTGATCTCTAGACATTTAAAAGGAGCCAGTGTCATCTGCCTATGTGTTCAAGGCAGGACCCAAAGATGTACAAGGATATCAACATACAGTGAAATCCACCTGTCCCAACCTATCCCAACCTAACCCACCCCCAGTACACACTCATGCAGGTGTGCGTGCATGCGCACGCGCGCACGCACACACACACACACACTCGTTGAACTCTGACTTTTGACAGCTGCCAGCCCCCCCACACACACACACAGCTAACCTCGATGAACAAGTGTTCTGTTATCCACCTCTTCCCACCCTCTCATGGCTAATCCTTGGGAATGTGGCTCCTGTCCTTTTCACACTCCTGCTCATTAGGGCCAGCCCGCTGATCCAGGCCAATCCAGATGAACCCATGGGATTAAAGCCTCTTACTTGCTCTCAGCCTGTTAAGGACTCCATGCCCTTGGATTTGGCTTCCTGAAGTGACTTGTTCCTTTTATCTCCCTGGCCTGGGTGGAAGAAGCAGCTGCTCTTGGGTGAGGTTTATAGCAGCTCCTTTGCCTTGAGTTAGCTTTTAAACTTTTTCAAAAACTAAATACCTGGTCCAGCCATCACATGGGCATCCTAGAAGTAGGGTTCTCTTCCTTCAAAGCCTCTTAGAGTTCTGGCTCTAATTCCCATCACCTTGGGCCCCTCCTACTTTCTTCGTAGTACAGTGACACAGGAGGGCAGTGCTACAGATAATAGATGCTCTGCACTTTCCAACACCTGGTGCCAGTTCTCCCCAGAGTGATACATGTCATCCATAGACCTGATGCTGCCCAGCCTCCAGGTGAAAAAGAGGTTCCAGGGACATTAAGAGGGTTCTTTAAGAACCAGTTTGGATTATAAATATGTTCGTGGGTACAAAAGATCCAAGATGATGTCACATGTTGGGTGTGAAATTTGTCACAACTTCTTTCTAGTTGCTGTGTCAGGTACCTCTTGTCTGTGTGGTCTTTCTTTGTGTCCAGATCCTGGCGTCCAGGTCTTCAGCTAGTCTTTGGAGGTCCCAGGCAAAATATAGAAGAGCTGCCCTTTGGTTGGCCCTCCCAGTTCCTCTCCCCATGGTGAGGCTCTACTTGCAGAATCCCTCAAAACATTTTGCCTGGGCTTCCCAACTAACCTAAATCAGGCCCGTCACTCAAGCCATCTCTCCTGGGCAGAAACACTGGCCTGAGGCTCCTGGAAAAGTCCAATTATCAGAGAAAATTGACCAGCTAATAAAATTTGTTTCGGACAAGCTGTGTCCCTACTGCCTGTGGAACATTCCACAAGGGTCTAGTGGGTATCTGGATAATAAGAAAATGAGCTCTCATTGGCACGGAATGGGGTTGTAAATTCCTGCTTATTTAAGAAAGAAAGGAGAGGGAGGGAGGGAGGGCAGGAGGGAGGAAGAAAAGATTGGTGAAGAACTCAGTCTCGGGGCAGGTGGGGTTTGTTTGTGGAACCATCAGGGAAAAGAAGACACAGGAGTGGAGACAGCTGTGGCTTTCTCCTTCCTTCTGTGATCACCTAGTTGTCATTGACAGTAAGGAGTGCTTACCTCTGAAAAGGAGCTGCCAGGTCCTCCTGTCATTGCCTGTACACCTTACTTGTATGTCATCAGTATTATTCTACATGGTTTTAATTTAAAGCTGGAGATTGACCCTGGGCCCTTCCACGTGTTAAGTGCACTCTGGTTCCAAGGTATCTGATGCCTTGTTCTAGTGTTCACAGGTACCAGTCATGCACATGTACACAGACATACAAGCAAGCAAAACACCCACACATGTAAAATAATTTGACATTTTTAATGTATTTATTAACGTAAACTCAGCATTCCCCACTTGCCTCAAAGTTCTCTGGCTTTCACAATCTTTTGAAGCTTTGGTTTATTGTATTTTATAACTCAAAAGAAAATCCTTTCCTGGGTGGCTCCAGGGTGCTGTGTCAACTCTCCCCAAACACACACTCTCTCTCTCTCTCTCTCTTTCAGTAACAGGATCAAACCCAGAGTCTCACATACTAGTCAAACCCTACCACTGAGCGGGTCCCTGCCCCCCACCCCAACCCTTGAACCCTTTGAGGATGGCTTTCCCAGCGAGAAAGCTGCTAAATGCCATCTCACTGTTGCTTTCCCTTGTGCTGATTAAAAGGAAAAATAGCTGCAGGTTTTCTGTTCAGTTGTGAGCCTCTTTTTTTTTTTTTTTTTTTTTTTTCTTTTGATCCTGTGGCAAGTGGTAACTACTTAGCACCACACCAGCCAGCTCATGTCTGCTTCCAATGGCACCAGCTTCACACTCACCCCTGGAATTGCCACCCAGCTTAACCACAGGAACTTCTTGCTTTTTTTTCCTCCTTCTTTTCTTTTTTGATGTCTTAGGGGCAAATTATATGACAAGCCACGTTCATCCCCCCCCCCGCCCTCATTGCAAAACGGAAGCAAAACAAAACATTACAGAAAAGCGGAGAAAGCAAGTGAAAGAGACACACCCCTAAGTGGGCAGGGTTCCCAAGGGAGGGGAAAAGTTCCTACACACTTTTGTGTGGAATCTCTCAAAAGAGGAAATGTGAGCCAACCAGTGCCCGTTAAAAATAGGAATCTATGCCTTAAAAACCAATCCAAGTTCGTGTTAAGGCCCTTGTGCAGAAAGGAGCCCCGCTGCACCATGTGCCTGTGCAGCCTCCGGCTGAACTGCCTCCGTGTGGGGTCACAAGGAGGTGGTGCTGTGCCGGACAGACTGTGCAGGCTTCCCTTGTCTGGCGCCTCCCCACAGGCACAGGGAGCTGGAGAAGGTGATGACAGAAGCAGACAATTCCAAAATTCAGGCTTGGGGTCGGCATATCCTTGGCAGAACACTGCTGCCTTCGAGGAGTCCAGGGTGTGTGCATTTCGTGGCTGCTGCATTTAACCTTGATTGTTTCTGTGGGCAAGAAGTTCCCAGTGCTGGTTCTGCATTAGGAACGCCCACCGGCAGTTTCCCAAGAGGTGGAGCTTCTGCTGTTCAGCAAGACTGTTGCTGGATAGCGGTGTTGCTATTTTGAACCTGAAGAATCTCTCTCTCTCTCTCTCTCTCTCTCTCTCTCTCTCTCTCTCTCTCTCTCTCTCTCTCTCTCTCTCTCTCTCTCTCTCTGTCTCTCTCTCTCTCTCTCTCTCTCTGTCTCTCTCTCTCTCTCTCTCCCCTCTCCCCTCTCCCCTCTCTCCTCTCTCTGTCTCTGTCTCTCTCTGTCTCTCTCTCTCTCTCTCTCTCTCTCTCTCTCTCTCTCTCTCTCTCTCTCTCTCTCTCTCTCTCTCTCCTCCCCTCCCTGCTCACAGTGTTGCCTCCTGCCCAGATCCCAGCATGACATATCCCCTTAGCACTAACCCAGGACTGACTGAGGAAATACAGAGGCCACAGAATCAGGAAATCTGGGGATGCAAGCTGTGTGCAGATAGAGAAATCTTGGCACATCAAGATATGTACCATCTTGCTGTTGGAGGCCTCATTGCCTCTGAATAAATTTTAGAATTTTTCAGATGCCTCAATTTGCAGAGGACCCATGTCCCTCCCGGAGAGTCCTTCTTTGTTAATAAAAGTCCAGAGACTGGAGGAGATGTCACACATCAAACCAGATAATAGGTGCAGTTCCAGAATGCCATGAATTATTCTTTCTAACAGCTTTAACTATCAGGCATTTTTATCATTTCTGCCTGAGACAGATGTGCTCTAGATTCTTTTGCCCAAGACAAATAATGTATGATTAAAAATTTTGTTGTTGTTAAACCTATAGGCCAGGAGCTTCTCTGAACAAGATGACATTTTATTTCAAGGCCCAGTAGTCCCTTAATGGTGATTTAATTATAGTGCTTATTTCTGCCTAACGTGATATTTAGTCTATTCAGACCGACAGAACAGAAAAGCATGGAGTTGGTGATTTGACAGTTCTGAAGCCTGGGGGTTCTGAGGTTGAGGTATCCACTGATTTGGTTTTTGATGAGGGCTCTATTTCTGGCTCTTGGGAACAGATGTGTTTATGCTATATCCTCACATGGAGGAAAGTGAGAGGGAGATACCACACTCCTGTTTCTTCTAATAAACATCTGTAAGGGTTTCGCCTTGTAACCTCATTACCCCCCCCCCCCAGAGGCTGCATCTCTAAGTACCATCCATAGCCCAGGGGATCCAGGTTTCCAGCTTGGGAGGGAGACTCACAGCATGCACTTTATAGTGTGAAATTGACCTGAGCCCTGTCTATGCAGTTGCAGTGTGGTTGAGGAGTAAACTGGGTGATCTGATAAAAAAAAAAAAAATACTAACATTCTGTAGTTTCTGTGTTCTTTTGATCGGAACCTTCTGACTAAATGCTGCCTGGCTCCCCCAGAGCAGAGGGGCAGAACAGCCAGGGGCACTGATGGCACTAACGAGCATATATTACAATAGCCTTCAGATCACTCCCTTTTGGGGATTTTGTCCCAAACCCTTCCATGTGCAGATGGCTGGCAAAGTTGTGGAGAGATGCCAAGAACTTGCTTCTTGTTTAGTTTAGCAGAGCTGAGCAGGGCAAGCTGTAGGAACAAAGCAGGGCAAGCTGTAGGAACAGGTGCTAATGAGGTTATGGGGAAGGTGAGGAGCGTAATGAATGTCAACAGCCAACAGTCAGGGGAAATAGAAGGGCTGGGCTGGGCATCTTGGCAACACAGACTTGTATTCAGTAAAAAAAAAAAAAAGAAAGAAAAAGAAAAAAATTACAATGTTGCATTCAAAGAAAGTCTCCAGATGTTTGAGTAGAGGAATGTGTTAAACAACCTTGCCCAGCGCAGGGCAGGTTGAGAGTGTTCCAGGGTAACAACAGTTCACTGTGCCTCATCCAGCTAGAGACAGAGGTCAGGGTACTCCTGGCACTGGGTCCAGTCATGCCTTAAGGCTAGTCTGTGGTTAATGCCTAAGTGGCTCTACTGGACAGCTGTAGATCTGGGGACTAGGTCATCCCGTTCACATGTTGGTAGGATGCAAGGCTATGAGTGTATGCATTTATATTTGTATGCCAGTGATGCTATAACAAAATGTCACAGACTGGATGGAGTAATCAATGAAAACTTGCTTATAGTTCTGAGGCTAGAAGCCTGTAATTTGGAGAAGGCCTACCTGGTAGAAGGCTAGGCTACCTTCTCATTGTGTTCTCATATGAATTTTCATGTTTATTATTATTATTTTTTAACATTCTTAGAAAGAAACGTCCATCTGTTCTCTCCTCTTACAAGGGCACAAATCCCATCAGGTCAGGTCCTTCATCCTATTTACAACCTCATTTAACTTTAAAGATTCATGTCCAGATATAGCCATCTGGCCCTGGGGGATAAGGCTTCAGCATATATATACATTTGAGGGTGGGAGACATAGGGGGGGCAGATGAAATCCTGAACAAATGTGTGTTGTTGACACCAATATGGCCATGTCAAGGACCCCAGTGCCTCAGACTCACAGAAATGGCAAGGTCTTCCCGTGGTCTGTGTGCAGATGTTGACAATGTGCAATGCCCATCACAGTTCCCTCCTCCCGTGGATAAGTAATGAGTGAAGGAATTTCCCCCTCAGTAGTTCTGAATGCAGTCCAGCCTGACTCTCTAAGGCTGGCCCAGCCCTATAGGAATGGTGTCTGCAGACTGTGGAAAATGTAGGATTTCTATTCTTCAGCGGAGCTTTCAGGGCTACATTTGCCTTCAGGGATTTCCAGCTGGGAAGTAGGGAAAAAACAAGTTTAGATGTCGGCAGCCCAGAGAGAAGGGGGAATACTAGAGCCCTGTGAATAGCAATGGCTCTCCTGAGAAAAGATGCATGGACTGAATTCCACCAGCTGGCCTGGATCACCTTACATCTCTCCTGGCTCTCTTTGGGGGTGAGGAGACTTTCAAACATCAGTTGAGCACATTGGTGCAAGCCTTTAGTCTCTGGGGGCAGAGGCAAATGGATCTCTGAGTTCAAAGCCAGCCCAGTCTACATAAGAAGTTCCAATTCAGCCAGAGCTACATAGAGTGACCCTTTCTCAAAACAACAATAAAAGCCCAAACAACAAAAACAAGCAAACATATGAACATTCAGATTATAAAAGCAACACAATTTTATTAATTATATAACCTTTTGAAAATAGTGAACTTATGACAAATATTGGAATCACCTGGGCCACTAGGGCTGAGTTCCCACTACTTACTTCCCTTCTGCTTGCCCATCCTGAAGCTGAAGTGCATCCCTTCTCCTGGAGTGTGTGACCTTTAACAGGCCCCCATTGCCCATCCCTTCAAAGCTCCTGTTTTCCTCCTGTTCAACTGAGGCTGACACTTGCTGCTGTGTTGGCTCTTCGCAGAGTGGCACCGATAGTGGGCCCCTGATGCTAATGTCCTGACGGTCACTGCTTCTTTTTGCATTGGAGACAGTGCTCTTGGCAGAACTCAGAGCATAACCCCTGTAAGTTGTCCGTGCCTCATCCTTCTGGTTTTTCCATCCCACACATGTGCTATGAGCACCAAGGCAAACCAGAATTGTCTTCTAGAACAGGAATAGAGTATGTGGCAGCATCCTAGCATACAGGAGCCTTGAGGCTGCCTGGAAAGGCAGGGGCTATGTATGTGCACCTCCTCCCGTCTGCCCTGCCACCATCATCTTGTCACAGAAACCAGACCTGTCCCTTTGTCACATGAGTTTGGCTTTGAAATGAGAGAAGGAAAGAAGGCAAAAGAGACTTTGGCTTGAGTATTTTTCCCATCACCTGAAGGCCAAACCTATTTTCAGATTTTTGGGCTTTTTTGTTGTTTTGTTTTGTTTTTTGAGCCAGGGTTTCTCTGTAGCTTTGGAGCCTGTCCTAGAACTAGCTCTGTAGACCAGGCGGCTCTCAACTCACACAGATCTGCCTGACTCTCCTGGGATTAAAGCTGTGTGCCACCAACGCCTGGCCATTTTCAGATTTTTACTTATAAAGTTAAGACTCCAGTTTTCAGAGTGGGACAAAAGAGCCCTTGAAATTATCTGGCCTCAGACAATGGGCTTGTCCCCCGATACCCTCCATCTCCCCCATCTCTCTATTTCAGCTCCCTTCCATGGCCTGTGCCTCCACTCTGGGGAGAAAGGCTTCTCTCCCGCAGCGTCAGAATGATACCTTGTAGGGAACAGATGTTCAAGAGGCACAGCTGTTACTCCCAGCCACTTGTCTATGTCCCAGCATACTCCTGGATAACAGGACCTGAGTGCCCATTTCTCCCCAACAGTTCAGGTGGCTAGATTTAGAGGGCACTGGATTCTCTCTTGGGGTCGTTTCCACAAATGGTATCCTAGGCAGTTGACAAAAACAGGAGACCTTTGCTCCAAGCAACCGTATACAAGAGAACAAGCCAAACACTCAAGGTTGCTGTTGAGTCTTCTTGCAAGAGATGTTTCTTCCTCAGATCCAAGACCTGAACTCACTTGGTGGTGGGCAAAATGAAATGAGGAGGATGAGAGAAAATGTGTCTCTTCCTCTACTCTGTTCACAGCACTTTGCTGTGTTAGGAGCATGATCTGGTGTCTGGGATGGCCAGATGTTCCAGAACCTTCTGGTACTGGCCTGTCGATCATTCTGTAGAAGCCACATTAGCAGCCGAGGTCTTTCATCACTTAGTCACTGGTTTCACATATTATCATAGTGAACTTCAGTTGTCTACTTGACATACCTGGAGAGAGAGAGGGAACCTCAGGCGAGGGATTGTCTCCATCGGATTGGCATTCAGGCATGCCTATGGGGCATTTTATGAATTGCCAATTATGCAGGAGGGCCCAGTCCATCTTGGGGGGGGGCTGCCCCTGGGCAAGTGGACCTGGGTTGTATAAGGAAGGCATGGGAGCCAGTTCGTGGTATTCCTCCATTCCCTCTGCGTCAGTTCCTGTCTCCGGATTCCTGCCTGGAGCTCTTGCCTTGGCTTCCCTTCATAATGGACTGTAACCTGTAAGCCAAAATAAACGCTTTCCTCCCCTATTTGCTTTTGGCCATGGTATTTATCACAGCAACATAAACCAAGAAAATACATGTACCTTCTACTAGATACTGGGGAAGAGTAAGGCTGAGGACAAAGGGGACTGTGAGATTCTGCTATGAAGCCTTAGACTATAGAGTGGCATAGAATCCAATACCACAGAGGCACTTGAGTCTATAGAAGATAGAGGGAGTGTCTTCATAGACAGGACAGTAGGGTCGGGTCCTGAAGGATGAGACATTTAGACATTTACCATGTATGAAAGTGGACTTGAAGCTGGATATATTGCACTAAGGAAGCAGAGACAGATGAATCTTTATAAATTCTGGTTTACAGAGTGAGTTCCAGGCCATTCAAGGCTACATAGTGAGACAATGCCTAAAAATAAATAAATAAACAAATGTTTCAGTTGAGTCCTGAGTCTCTGGAGTTGGCTGCTTGGCCATAGGTCATAGGTGGTTTTTCAACAGTTTAACACGTTTACTACTTGGTAGCAGCCAGTTACCAAGGCTTCACAGATAGTAGATTTTTGAGAACTCTCCAGGGGTATGAAGGCCACTGATTCTATATGAAGACTGTCATGAGTTAGACAGCCATGGGGTTTGGAGAATGTGGCTCTCTGAGACCCCAGGAGCCTTCTGTACCACAGAGATCTAGAGAGATTATAAGCCAGATTGGTTGACCTGGCTATTTGGTAGTCACACATTCCTTAGCAATTTCATCTTTCTTACCTGTAAAATGTGACTCTGAGTAAAATTTTAGGAATAAAATCAAATAGTAAGTATGAGGTTTTAAACTTATACAGCAGCTGATGCAGGGTTACATACTTGAAACTCCAGTACTCAGGAGGTAGATTAGAGGGAACAAAAATTCAAAGCCAGCCAGGACTACAGAGAGGGATGTCTATATTCAGGTAGCATTCTGGGAAGGTAAAAAGTGATGTCTCTGGAGCTGGGAAAAGGACTTGGCCAATAAAGCACTTGCTCACAAGCATGGGGACCTGAGTTCAGTCTCCAGCACCCATGTGGAAAACTGGGTGGGGTGGTACACCCTGGTGATCCCAGAGCTGGACAGCAGGGACAGGAGAATCCTGGGCCTGCTGACCAACCAGCCTAGTGTAACTGGAAAGCTCGAATCCAGGTCAAAGATCCTTTCTCAAGAAACACAGCAAATGGGGTTGGAGAGATGGCTCAGCTGTTAAAAGTCCTAGGTATTCTTCAGAAGACCAGGGTTTAATTCCCAGAGTCCATGGTGGTTCACAGCTATCCTTAACCCAAGTTCCATGTGATCTTGCAACCCTCTTTTGACCTCTTTGGACACCAGGCACACACATGGCGCACATACATATATGTAGGCAAAATATTCATAGACATAAAAAAAACCTAAAAAGGGCTTTTTTTCTTTTTTAAAGGAAAAATAGTGAGCACTGCCTGAGATGTAACACCCAAGGTTGACCTCTGACCTCCACATATGTTTACACCCATGCATGTACTCCTACACACTTGTACACACTTTATATAGCCCAGTCCCCCCAACTTCTTTATTAATGCCATTGTGTTAGGGTTCCCAATAAAAACCCATGATGAGATCAGGGAGGATCAGGGAAAGGCTTGTGATTGAGGCTTCCTGTAGGACCAGGTTTTTTCAGGCTTTCCATCTCTATTCCTGGGCTGTGAAACTTCGCTCTGAGAAGAAGGGGTGGGCTTCAGTGACTATGAAATGTCACTAAGTGAAGTGGCCTTAACCAGAGTGCACTTACCTTCCCTAGGAACATGCTTGCCAATTCAGCCAGTGTGCGGATCCTCATCAAGGGGGGCAAGGTGGTGAACGAGGACTGCACCCACGAGGCGGATGTCTACATCGAGAATGGCATCATCCAGCAGGTGGGCCGTGAGCTCATGATCCCTGGAGGGGCCAAGGTGATCGACGCCACCGGGAAACTGGTGATCCCCGGAGGGATTGACACCAGCACCCATTTCCACCAGACCTTCATGAACGCCACATGTGTGGATGACTTCTACCATGGCACCAAGGTAACGCTCCTGTGCCCCAAAGCTACTTTCTCTTTGTTGTTTTATCCTGTTTCTGAGACCTCTCCAGAGGAGCCACACATGAGCCAATACTTCCCAGGGCTGGAAAGATGGCTTAGAGGTTAAGAGCACTGGCTGTTCCTCCAGAGGACTTGAGTTCAATTCCCAGTGGCCACATGGTGGCTCACAACCATCTGTAATGATATCTGGTCCCCTTTTCTGGCATACAGGCAAACATACAGGCAGAACACTGCATGCATACTAAATAAATCAATATTTTTTAAAAAAGTTTCTCAACAGGCGTTGGTGCCACACACCTTTAAGCCCAGTACTCAGGAGGCAGAGGCAGGTAGATATATGTGAGTTCGAGGCCAGCCTGGTCTACAGAGCTAGTTTCAGGACAGGCTCCAAAGAAATACAGAGAAACCCTGTCTTGAAAAACAAAAACAAAAAAAAAGTTTCTAGGGATCAATTAGGGTGCAATTAGACTAGGGGTTTCAGCTAAACATCCTGGATCATTTAAGAGGAAATATTTAGGTCTGTTTTGCTGATTGAATCATGTACCAAGTCAGGAGCTGACTTTACTTTTATATTGTTGTGTCACAGAACACAGACCTAGGAGGAAGATGAGAATCAGCTAATGCTTGTTCTGTGCACGTCGATTGGTAGACTTGTTTATGCACGGCAAACTAGATTAAGTCACCAAAGTCTGTGACAGACTGTAAAGGCACCTCTGGCTGTTTTAAATAATAGAAATATGAGTGAGACATGGCTATCTTCTGTAATCCTCTGCTAGTTTGTTATTTGTTTTCTTGACTAGGTCTTACTATGTAACCCTGGCTAGCCTAGAACTCACTCTGTAGACCAGGCTGGCCTCGAACTCACAGAGATCCACCTGCCTCTGCCTCCCGAGTGCTGGAATTAAAGATGTGCACCACCATGCCCTGCTTCTTTTTGTTTTTTGAGACAGGGTCTTGCTCTATAGCTTAAGCTGCCCTCTAACTCAAGACAGTTCTCTGCCTCAACTTCTCAAGTTCAGTCTTCTTTGAGTCAGCTTAGACAGTAGTAGTGAGTTTTCTTTTCCATGTGGGTATCTCAGTTCATCACCTGGATGGTTGGGTGTGAGTACCATGCATCCCCAAGTGGCTGGAGCCCTGGCCATTGCTGCTGTCCCTCATCTTTGCAATGAACTGTGGGTCACATGCTGCCTCTCCCTGGACATCAGATCACAGTAGCAGAGGGTGGGGCCCGGCCACCCTCCTCTGCTCCCCGCAGCCTGTGCCTGCAGGTATTTTCCCAGTGACCAATTGAGCATTGCTTATTGATGTGGGTCTCTAGCAGGAGTCAGAGTCACGGTGGTGCCGTTTTAAAACTCAAAGTTGAATCAGTCACCCAGAACACAAGTCCCTGCTGCCGTCCCCCGGAGGCCTGACCTGTGGAGGACTCAACTTTAATGCATGCTGCCAGAGAGAAAGGGATCCACCAGTTTTTTGGCCCCACACCTGCAGCTCTGTGTCCTATTCAGGCCTGCAGCCTCAAATGCACCATGGTCCTGCATCCTAGGTCCCCCAAGCTCAGGACTCTTCCTGTGAGATTCACTTTGGGGGAAGGGGCTCAGGTGTTCCTGCTGTTAAGCAACAACTGACAGGTCCCCCAAGCCAGCCCTGAGGATTCTAGCTGGGCCTTTAGGGACAGGAGAGGCTGGGCTCTGAGGTTTGTCTTTCCTATAAGTTTGTCTGTCCAAGCAGATGGCCTGGAGGTCTCCCGAGCTCAGAGGCTGCAGAATAGATATTTGGAGGGCTATGTTGTGACAGATCACAAGAGCTACAGCCCAGCCCTGTGCTGAGCTAAGTAAGGTGTTTCCTGGCTCTGAAGACTATCTCAGTCTGAGGAAGAAAAGGCAGCCAACACTCTCGGCCTTCTCGAACTCTCCCTGCATTCTGCAGGTAATGTTTCACTGGTGAGATAGGAGCCCTATCTATCCTCATAAACCTGGGGTCTTTATGCAGGATGCTTTAGTGGCACTTGGGACTTTTCTTAAAGTCAGTAAGTATATCTGGCCACCACCCTGAGCACTAAGGCCAGGCCTGTTTTGTTTGTGGTTACTTTCTTTCTTTTCAGTTTTTCAAGGCAGGGTCTCTCTGTGTAGCTCTGGTTATCCTGGAACTCTCTCTGTAGACCAGGCTGGCCTTGAACTCAGAGATCCAACTGCTTCTTCCTCCTGAGTTCTGGGATTAAAGGTGTGTGCCACTGCCTGGCTGGCTGTGGTTATTTTCATGACTAATTTTATACACATAGAGGTGTGTACGGGCATCCAGAGTCGTCACACCCAAACATGCTTTTGTCACCAGCTCCTTTTCAATGAACCAAGAAGCCCCACCCAGGCTCCATCAAGGGTAACCACTATCCTGACTTCAAGTACTACAGATTTTTTAGTGCAACAGGCATTATTCACAAATCACATAATTCACTATGTAAAGTATACAATGGGGTGGTGACACATCTGTGGTACCCAAACTTCAGAGACTGAAGCGGGAGAATTGTTGCAAACTTGAGGCCAGACTGGGCTGCACAGATTGGGTCAGGAAATGTCTCAAAATGAATAAATAAGTAGATAAAACCAAAGCAGTTGAGGCAGTGGTTTTTAGTACATTTGTTATAGATTGCTTTTGAGTGTTTACCTGAGGTTCTTTATGTAAATGAAATACAGTAGTTCTTTCACTCAAAACTTCTTGCAAGTTGTTGCATGTTGTCTGTTGGGTGTCCTGGCTTTGTGGCATTCCACATAGAACATCTGGTCCTACAGTACTGTTGCTGCAGATGTTTCTGTGGCTGTCTTTTGGCAGGCACATGTATACACAGTGCTGTGCATATCCCTGGGGATGTAACTGCCAGGCCTTGGTATGTCTCACAGACATGATCAGCACTTAAGATACTGACCAATAGCTTCCAAACTGGTTAGGTCAACTTCAACCCTAGCAGGTGGTATAGAAGGAAGGCACAGTGGTGAACATTGACATGACTGATAAGCAGTCCAGTCCATCTTGGGGTCCATTCTGTAGTGTGCTCAGGCCTTGAACCAAAAATTATAGCTTGCTAGTTGCTGCCTCTGCTTTGGGAGACCTTTAATCCTGAGCCGGATGCCACGCTGTCACTGTGCTTTCTACCAGCCTCAAAGAGGTCAGAGTGCCCTTCTCTGTCCTCTTTCCCACATTGTCTATGGCCAGGGCCTCATTAGCCAGGAGTGACAGGTTTTCCCCTGAGAGCCTCCAGCTCTTTATAACTGATTGAGAGTTCTGTGCATGGCTCTCTGTGCAAGGTGGAAGGGAACCCTTGATCTTTTCCGGGCTGCTCATCCATTAGGACAGAAAATACCAGAGCACATACAAAGGCCCCTGAGGGATTAAAGTGCCTCCCCATTCTGCAGGTGTGGGCTGCTACACACACCGCAACTCTGTGTAATGCACAAGCCATCTTGGTTCCTGGTGACAGTGGCCTCTAAATGGATTTGTGTGTGTGTGTGTGTGTGTGTGTGTGTGTGTGTGTGTGTGTGTGTGCGCACGCGCATGCACACATGCATATCTATGTGTCTGTGTGTGGTGTGCAAGTAGGGGTAAGAGGACAACTTGGTGTAATTGGTTCTCTTGTTACATGGATTCCAGGGAGGGTACTTATGTTGCCAGGATGGCATGGCAAACACCTTCCCCTGCTGACCCATCTCACTGGCCTCTAAATTAATTTTTGATCCATCTCCTAAGCAAGCTTCTATGCCCCAGCCTTCCTATTGTCCACCATTAGGTAACAAAGCCCCTGGCCTCCTCAGAAGTTCTGCCTCAAGTCTCCCAAGAAGGGACTACTTCCCTGCCATCTCCTTCACTGGCCCCCACATCTCCCCTTCAGTTGCTGCTCCTACAGCAAATCTGATTCCCTGTCTCAGCTAGACCCTGGTAGAAGAACTGCTTCCCTGTTGACAGTGACTGCTGGGGTGGGTGGGGGAGGGTTTAATTATGGCAGCTTGGCCTTCATGCGAAGGTTGTGCTACTCATCTGCTTAGCTCAATCAGGAAAGACTCATTGACTCTAAGGATGTGGGTTTATAATAGAATCACAGTCCAGAGGAAAAGCTCCTGTGTGATTGGCCAACAAAGCCAGAGGGATCAAGTTGCATCCCTTCCTGTCTGTTTGGCAGACCCACTTGGGTCTTGAACCCTGCACCCCCAGTGCATGGCCTCCTCAAAGTTTGCATGCTGGATGTTTGGAGACCAGCCATCAGGCCTGAGAGAGAAAAATAGTTGAAGGCCTGGCTTTGCCAGGAGCATCTGGGTTTCCATTGTGCGGAGTCTGAAGTGAATTCTCTCCAGCACTGCAGCAAGCCAGTGGCAGGCTCTGCTTTGCTCCCCTGCTCCTAGCTCCATCACTCGATCCACTATTATCTTGCCTGCCCCAGGCACCACCTCCCCCACACCACTCCACCCCACACCACTCCTCAAGCAGGACCAACTACTTGCAATAACCCAGATTCCATTCCTGAAGGCTGTTTCTCACTGTGGGGAGGCGATGTAGGGAAAGAAGCATCCAGCGAGGAAGTTGTGTTGGCTAAGGGTGGAATTATCCTCTCTGTGAGTACCTCATATTATGCTACCAAGAACAGTCATGTGGGTGCTTAATTGCTGTCAATCAATGGCTCTCATGGCCAGGTGAAATAGTATCAGTCATCTTATTTTTTTAAAAATGTGCATGCAGAAGTGTGTGTGTGTGTACATTTTGCATGTCTGTGATCCTCTGGAACAGGAGTTAGAAGATGGCTGTGCACTGTCATGTGGATACTGGAAATTGAACCTGGGTCCTCTGGAAGAGCATCCTGTGCTCTTAATTCCCTAGTCCAAAATCTGGTTTTAAAACTACAGGCGCCAGCTTTGTCACTAGTCACTAGCATGCTGATAGATGGGCAGCCATGCACTGCTGTCAGAAGTTTCCTGTGTGCCTCTCACGCCTCTTCCAAACACTGGTAGAAAGAAGAACTGTGGCTTTAGGTAGACTGATGGTTGTCAGTCCTTGGAAGCAACTTCCATTAGAACCATTTGGGGAATTTTTAACAGATGCCAGTATCAGGTTGTAGCCCAGACCAATTAAATCCCCTCCTCATCTGAATTGTTTTCAAGGTACCCTGGTGATTCTAACCACTGGCAGGAAGACTGAGGACGTTCTTGGCTGTTTAGAAAGGCACTGTACTTTGGCTGTGCTATGATGTTCATCTGACTGGCCCTTGCCGTATGTGCCAATGGTAACAGCTGAATTCCATTTGATAGCATAGCCTGCCTGCCAATCTTATTTGCATCTGTTTTTCTCTCACATTCTAGGCTCCTACACATGGGCTCCCAAACCTTAACCTAAGCTTGCCACCCCTATACTTTCTGAGTGCCCTAGGCACAGCATTCCACCTGTCTATATATCCCCTGCAGAAGTGGTCAGCTGGCTAGAGCAGTCATCAAACAGAATACTGGCTGAGTCTGGCCTACTTCTTGGAGGTCCCAGAGACAGCCTCCTTCCTGTGTCAAGTGGGCTGCTGGTCATGGAGACCATCTCCCGTGCAAAAGTCAGCACCAGGAGGTTTTTCATGGTCACCCTATGGGGGAAGAGTGTTTGTCAGGTATGGGACAGGCCTAGGGGCTGTTCAGTGGCATAGACTAAAATGGACTGCCATGTTCTTCCCCCAGTGAAGGGTCCTCACCCTCCCTTTCCATCCACTACAGAGGAGCGGATCTGGCAGGGTCCTGAGATATGCCATGCTCTAATGCGTAAATGAACTCACTTAGGTGTTCAGCCTTGCCAACATCCTTCCCAAGAAACCCATTTACCCTGGGCAGGCTGGTGTTGTCTCTGAAGTTTGCTCTCGTGAAAGTAAATCTTTTATTGCCTTTTTTCTTTTGCCTTGACCCCCAGTTTCTGTCTCCTTCTGGTGAACTAATGTTTCTAGTCTGTAAGTACTACTGTAATGCTTTCTGCCTGTGGGAATCCAGACTCAGGTGGTCTTCTTTATTAATGTTCCTAAGTTCACATATTTCCTCATTCCCATACAAACTGGGAGAGACCTTTGAAGTCATGTAACTCCATTCCCCATTGACATGGAGACTCAAAGAGGAAAAATACATTACCCCCTTTCCCCCTCCAAACACACCCGCCCAGTCCCCAGGCTAATTAGATCAGAATACAGGTTTCTCAGAATTAGGTCTTTGTTTGTTTGTTGTTGTTTGTTTTGAGACAAGGTCTCACTATGTAACCCTTACTGTCTTGGAACTCGTGATATAAACCAGGCTGGCCTCGAACTCTCAGAGATCTACCTGCCTCTGCCTCCCAAGTACTGGGATTAAAGGCTTGTGCCACTACAGCTGGTAGAATTAGGTCCTTTTTCATTAACTTTTTCAGGAACTCCTTAAACCAGTGGTTCTCAGCCTGTGGGTTGTGACCCTTGTGGAGTCAAACTACTCTTTCACAGGGGTTACATGTCAGATATCCTTCATGTCAGGTGTCTACATTACTATTCATAACAGTAGCAAAATTACAGTTATGAAGTAGCAATGAAATAATTTTATGGTTGGGGGTCAGCACAACTGTGTTAGGTGTAGCATTAGGAAGGTTGAGAACCACCGCATTAAACGATCACTTATTTGTGCAACCTCACAACCTCTTAGTTGACCACACACAAATAATTCTCTTAGCACTCCATGCATTTTAAGTTGTCTGAACCAGATAAGGATGTCACAGAATTGGGCACCCCCCACCCATGAGATGGCAGCCTGAGCTATCTGTGTAGACAGTCATGTGATGCCAGCACTTTGGGGCAGGAGAGTTCACACCATTATAAATGGTGCTTTGGGGATGCTAGTGAGGTGGTACACAACAAATACTTCACCCAGCATTTGAGATGCTCCTGGAAGGGTCAGCTACTTCAACCCTAGGCCGTCTTCTGAAGCCTTTGGTTCCTTGAGGAAAGATCCATTCACTTTGGCTTCACTGTGGAAGTTTTCTATGATCTTTTCTTTAAAGATTTATTTATTTTTATTCTTTGTGTATGTGTGTCTATGTGTGTATGTGCACATGCATGGTGCTCACCGAAGGTAAATGAGAACACAGGATTCCCCTGAACTGGAGTTACAGGTATCATAAGCTATTGGATGTGGGTGCTGGGAACTGAAGGCATTCCTCTGCTAGTGAGCAAGAACTCTTAACTGCTGAGCCATCTTTCCAGACCCTCTCCTGCCCTTCTGAATACCTTGCTATGTGTCTCCAGCTCTGCCACCCTGGTGCCTTCCCCAGCCTTCTTTGGGCACCATCCCTTATTTCTCAGCTTGATTGCCTGGTTCAGCTGCTGCCATCCTGGCTGCCTGCCACCTCCCTAGCCTGGCTGTGCTGGCTGGGACCAGTGTAGCTCAGCTCCTCTTTCTACTTTGCTCTCTAGGTCACCACAGTCGAACACAGAGTGTTCTGGGAGTGCTTCATGGTAGGACTCTATCTTCTTAGGCACCTGGAAGAAATTCCTTCCCTCCCCAGTGGCGCCTGGTCCACTTGCAAGGAGTACGTTAATTTTCTGTGTAACTAATTACTGTATTCGTTGTAATTCACAATAGCCGTTTATTAGCTGTTTAGTAAGTTGGAGATGCGGGCACAGGTCCTCTGCCACTCACAGTCTCACAAGCTATCATCAAGGTGTCACTAGAGCTTAGGGTGCTCTTATGCTACTGGTAGAATTCTGTTCCTTGCAGTTGGAAAAGGCTGAGGTCCTGTCCTTGTTGGCTCTTAGCTGAAAGCTGATCTCAGTCCCTGAGAGGCTGCCCACAATGCCTTGCCTCACACTCCACTCCATCTTTGAAGTCACTGTCATCTTAAATGCCCCTCTGTCATCAACTGGAATCTGTCCCAATAGGATAAGCCCTGACCGGGATAGGTTCACCTAGTTAGCTGAGGTCTACTTGAAGGGTTGGTTTCCCTCTTGTGCTATCATCTTCACTGAGTCCCTTCCTTCTCTGAGGAAGGGTGTGTGGGCCAGGGTGTATGTCACTGTGAAGCTCAGTTATAATTTCTCCTAACACAAGGGATCACATACACAATTACAGCCATTCCGTTGACATGCTGCCCTCCACTCCCCAGTTTCGTTAACTACTTAAACTTCTTTGAGTTTTTGCCCCCAGGCTGGGGAGATGGTACTGTGGTACCTGAGTTTGATCATCTACACCCACATGAGTCCTAGGCACAAATTTGTAATCCCAATGCTAGTGCTGGTCAAATGGACACTTAGAGGTTGGTGGCCAGCCAGTCTATCCAAAACAGCAAGTTCCAGGTTCAGTGAGAGCCCCTGTCTCAAAAGATGATGCGCACATGCATACAACAAATAGAAATAAGATAAATAAGATTACACAAATACATATCAAAAGTAGATTTATTCATTCATCGCTTCTGGGCCTTTTGGCTAAGATCGAGTGCAGATTTATTCTTGTTTTTATGTGTGAGGGTTTTCCCTGTATATGTATTTTAGCATCGCGTGCATGCCTAATGCCCAAGGAAGTCATTGGGTCCCCTGGAACTAGAGTTGCAGATGTTTGTGAGCCACCAGGTAAGTGCTGGGAATAGAACTCCCATCCTATGCAAAAGAGATTGGTGTATTTAACCACTGAGCCAGCTCTCCAGGTCACCACAGCCCCCTTTACTAGCAGCCCTCCTTCTCTCTTGACCACATCCCAGCTTCCATTGCTGCTGCGGCTGCCCTCTCATCTAAAGCCTTGAGTTTCGGTTTCACACATCTGACCATGTCCTAGCTGCCCACCCCTCATGGCCAAGCTTTCCCAGCCCATCTGTGGCACCCTTCCTCAGTACCCCAATATCATGCTTCCTACAGTGACCCATCCCAATCTTGCCATCCTGGGTTTTCAGATTGTTCCTGAGTTAAGTTTGTCTCTCAGGCAGCTGGAAGACTCTGAGGACCAGAGACCACGGTTTATGTTTGGTCTGTGATTGCCCAAAGATTCACTCAACTCTCCTCACACAACAGACACCCACAGGACAGCTGTCAGTCAGTGTAGTCATTAGGAGTGGAGACTTCGCAGACTGTGGGTTTTACACAAGTTAATGTTTCCTGGTTGCTCGATGTTCTTATCTGGAAAATGGAGGCTAATGGCCCTTCATTTACATTTATTGAGTTATTATTTGTGAAGAACTTAAAACAACACTTGGTGCTTATTAGCTATTAAGTAAGCATTTGTTAAATGCATATATTGATCATGTTGACTGAAGGCAGAGTCTTGAAAACCCACTTATGGCTGAGCAGTGGTGGCACACACCTTTAATCTCAGCACTCAGGAGGCAGAGGCAGAAGGATCTCGGAGTTTGAAGCCAGCCTGGTCTACAGAGTGAGTTCCAATGACAGCTAGGGATACACAGAGAAACCCTGTCTCGAAAAAATAAAAATTTAAATAAAGAAAGAAAGAAAACTCACTTGTGGTGTGTTATCTCATATGCATAGACATTAAAAGTGTAGGCATCGGTCAGAAACTGAAAAATTGTATCCCATTACTACTGTTAGGGTATCTTGCTTAACAAAACCTTGCTGGCAATTTTCAGTCTGCCTGCACATTGATTGGCAGTCCAAAATGTAGGAAGTACCAGGTTGGTCCTTCGTAGAACAAGTGTGAGGGAGATCTATCATTTCTTATGTTTTTGGTTGTGAGCCTAACCTTTAATGGCTGAGCCATCTCTCCAGCCCTATCTGTCATTTCTTATTTCGGTTGTTATGTCTATGATTGGAAATGACCTCATTTGCTGACTGCTTCCCTACTTGCCAGAATAAAGGGCATTTGCAAAGAATTTATCAATACAGACATATCTCTGCACTTTGAAACCTGGAGATCAGAGTAGAGCTCAACACACCCATGCGCATCTTAAAAAGCATCCAGTCCCAACACAAGAAGCTCTGTGCTTGCCATGTGGCCTCAGAAATTTAGAAAGAAGAGCCAGTGAGATGGCCAGAGTTCAATCCCTGAGACCCATATGGCAGAAGAGAGAGAGAATGGACCCCCAAAAGTTGTCTTCTCACCTCCACGTATGTGCTACAACATGGCACACACACACATAAATAAATACAATTTTTAAAACGTAAAAAGAAAATTGTGTGTCTACTCCAGTGATTCCTGTTGCATATAAGTGATGCTGTTTCTTATTTATTCTTTTTACAGCCTTTGTGATTTTACCCTTTGTCAACAAGTGCTTTTTGATATTTCAAAAGCGATTTTATGGGGTGTGTGTCATGTCTGTGGTATATGTGTGCATGCACACATGTGGATGGGTGTGTCCATATGTATGCATGTACACACACCCATTTGTGTGCGTTTGGAGGCCAGAGGAGGGTGCCAGGTGCCCTCCTGTATTGTTCTCCACCTTATTCCCTTGAGATAAGGCCTCTCACTACACCAGAAGCTACTAGGCTGACTGGACAGCGAGGTCCCAGGATCTACCTGTCTCCACTTCCTGTCCCTAGGGTTATAGGCACACACAGCTACGCCTGGTTTTTACATTGGTGCTAGGGGTTTGAACTCAGGTCCACATGTTTGGGTAGCAAGCACTCTATATATGAACCCACCTCCCTGATTTCTCAAAAATATTTTAACATGGTCTTGTGCAAAACTCAGAAGCACTTAGTTGCAAGTTTCTGCCCTCCCAAGCCTTGCTGAGGTTACCTCTGGCATCGCCATATTCTTGTATTGAGCATGCAGTGTGTGTCTTAGGATGGTCATGCATGTAGACACTGAATCTATCCCCTAGGAGGCTCCAGCCTGCTTTGTAGCTTCCTGCAGCAACTGTATTGTCCTCTCCTTTAGAGCCCTTTTATTTGAAGGCTAAGACTGTGGCTCAGTTGTTAGAATGCTTATCTAGCCTGCATGAAGCCCTTGGGTACAATCACGATTACCACATAAACTGGTCATGGTGGGCAATGTGTGCTAACACTTGGAAGGTAGAGGTAGAAGGATCCAGGAACTCAAGGTCAACCTCAGCTACCTAGGTGGTTTGAAGCCATCGACAAACACAACACATCACAAACAACAGCAAGGAAAATCTTAAAAGCTAGTTGATGCTTACCTAGTGACTACACAAAATAAAGCTGTGGTCTAACGACAGGAACAACTTTCTCACTGACCAGTCCTTAGCTCTTTTGCAACCTCTACTCTCACACCCTTGGGCACCCTTGTGGTCACACATCTACACATACAATTATAGAGCTGGAAAATGAAATGAGTGAATTAATTCAACCTCTAGCCATAAATTGCTTTTCCTGTTTCGATTTAAGTACCATAGTATTTTCAATTAATATTTAAGAGTTAACAAAACCTGCTATCATATCGGTGAACTCTGTCCTTTAGGAAAGCATGTATACAAAGTAACGGTTATGATTAGATACTTGGGGCTGCCCTCGTTTTTCCATCATTGTCTTTAAAACAACTTGGGCTAGAAAGATAACTCAGCAGTCAAGAGCATTTATTATTCTTGCAGAAGACCTGGTTCAGTTCCCAGCACCCACATGGCAACGCATAACCTCTTGTAACTCCAGTTCCAGGGGATTTGATTTCTCTTCTGGCCTCTGCCAGTATTGCATGCACTTAAGGCACAGATATACTTGCCAGCAAAATAAAATAAAATAGACAAGTATTTAAGAAAAAAAAAAAAAAAAAACAGCTAGGCATGATGGCACACACCTTTAATCCCAGCACTTGGGAGGCAGAGGTAGATTTCTATGAGTTAGAGGCTAGCCTGGTCTACAAAGCGAGTTGCAGGACAGCCAGGACTGTTACACAGAGAAACCCTGTCTTGCGGGAGGAGAAAGAAAGAAAGAAAGAAAGAAAGAAAGAAAGAAAGAAAGAAAGAAAGAAAGAAAGAAAGAAAGGGAGGAAAGGAGGAAAGGAGGAAAGGAGGAAGAAAGAAAGAGGAAGGAAGGAAGAAAACAAGTTTGTTAATAAATACTATATTATAATAAGCTACATTTTTTATTTTAATATTTTTGAAATTAAAATGTATCACTTTTCCTCTTCTACTAACTCTTCCCATGTAACTTCCCATGTACTGTCTCCTTTTCTATAATTGTTGCTCTGTGTGTGTGTGTGTTCCTAAATATATAATAAATACAACCTGCTTGGTACTTATAATGTTACTTGTATGTATATATGCTTTTAGAACTGATCATTCAATATAGGATAACCAAATGGAAGATAACACATTTTTTTTAAAAAATTTAAATTTTATGTATACAGTGTTCTGTCTACATGTTTGCCTGGATGCTAGAAAAGGGACCAGATCTCATTACAGATGGCTGTGAGCCACCATATGGTTGTTGGGAATTGAACTCATGACCTCTGGAACAGCAGCAGTGCTCTTAAACTCTGAGCCATCTCTCCAGCCTCAAAGCTACATATTTTAAAACATACAGTTTACTGCCTTTTGATAAACTTATATACTAACATGGCATCCCAGTTAATATAGGAAACATATGCCATCCCCTCCTAGAGCTTCTTTGTATCCTTGTAGTCTTTCTAACTACTTCTGACCTCTTCTTCCCCAGGTGACCACTGACCTTTCTCCTGTTGATGTGTGTTAGTTTGTATTTCCCAGCATTTCTGTATAAATGGGATGATAAAACATGTATCCGTACTCACCCCCTTTTTAAAATCTTTTTTCTGCTGTTGCACTGTTAAGTTTGCTGCTGTTGCAGAAGATGCTGCTATGAGCATCTGCATCTATGTGTTCATATGGACATGAGCTAACATTTCCCTTTGGAAAGTACCGAGCAGTGAATGTCTCAGCCACACTGTGGGAGTATGTTTGGCTTTTTAGGAAATCATCAAACTAGTTCCCACGCTGATTGCAACAGTTTATGTTTCTCCCAGCAGATGCTATGTCTCTTTGCAGTCACTCGTTATGGTCCATTTGTTGAATTTTAGCCATTCTAATGTGTGGTTCGACTCATTGTACTATTAATTTGCATTTCCCTAATGATTGTAACTGAATATTTTTCCACGCTCATCTGCCTGTGTGTATCTTTGGTGAAGTGTCTGATGCCTTTTGCAAGTTTTTATTGTATTATTGGAGCATGATTCTTACCAGGCTGCAAGAGATGTTTATGTGGTACAGTCTTTTGTTAGATACATGATTTGTAAATATTTTTCTGATGGCTTATGTAATTTTAACAATAACTTTTATTTAACTCATTTATTGTGTGTGTGTAAGTGCAAGCACACAATTGCCACAGTATTCACATGGAGGCCAAAGGACACCTTGGGTTCTGTCAGTTCTTGCCTTCTATCTTGTTTGAGATGATCTCACTTGTAGCCCTGGGTGGGCTCCAACTCATAGACCAGATCAGCTTGGAACTCACAGAGGTCTATCTACCTCAGCCTTCTAGATGCTGGGGCTAAAAGTATGCACCACCATAGCTAGATGACAAGAGTTTCTTTTGTTTTTGCTGCATCCATTGAGCAGCGGGCCCCTGGACTTCTGAAGAGTCTCCTTTCTGGGGCTCCCGTTTTCCCTGCACAGGCCGTAGGGTTACAGATGCACCTGACTTTTATGTTGGTTCTGGGAATTCAAACTCAGTTCCTCGTGCTTGCACAGCAAGCACTTTTTCCTCACTGAGCCCTCTTCCAGGCCCCTCAACAATGACTTTCAAAAGGCAAAAGTTGTATTTTTGTTTGTTTTTTTGTTTTTAAATTTTGAAGTTCTATGTGTTGATTTCTTTTTCATCCTTATTTCTTTTTTGTAGAATCAAGTTTTTATAAAATCCACCGTCGGTAAGATTTTCTCCTGTATTTTTTAATGTGTTGTTTTTGTTTTATGTGCATGGGTGTTTCCCCTAGGTCTTAGTTAGGGTTTTCTATTGCTGTGGAGAGACACCATGACCACAGCAACTCTTATAATTGGGTGGCTCCTTTACAGTTCCAAGGTCCCGCCCATTATCATGGCAGGGAGCACGGCAGTGTGCAGGCAGGCAGTGTGCAGGCAGGCAGTGTGCAGGCAGGCAGTGTGCAGGCAGGCAGTGTGCAGGCAGGCAGGCAGTGTGCAGGCAGGCAGTGTGCAGGCAGGCAGTGTGCAGGCACGCAGAGTGCAGGCACGCAGTGTGCAGGCACGCAGTGTGCAGGCAGGCAGTGTGCAGGCAGGCGTGGCTGGAGCTGAGAGGGCTATATTTTGCAGGCAACAGGAAGTTGACTGAGTGTAGGAAATCTCAAAGTCTGCCTCCACAGTGACACACTTTCCCCAACAAGGCCATGCTCATTCCAACAAAGTCACATCTCCTAAGAGTGCCACTCCCTATGAGACCATGGGTACCAAATACATTCATACTACCACCCCTTGCATGTATGTATGTGCACCATGTTCATGCCTGGTGTTCAAGGAAGCTGGAAAAAGACATCAGATCCCCTGAGACTTGGGTTACAGATGGTTGTGAGCCACCATGTGGGTGCTGGTGATTGAGCCCACCAGGCCCACTGGAAGGGCAGCCAGTGCTTAACTGTTGAGCCATGTCTCCAACCCCACTATGTTTTCTTTGAGTCTGTTTTCTGCTGCTTGAACTAAATGCTGCCAACTTTGTAAGAACAGAGGTGGACCGGCTCATGGTTCTGGAGGTTAGGAATTCCAAGAGCATGGCACTGAATCTGTTAAGGAACTTGCTTGCTACATCCTAACACAGCAAGAGCCACCACATGGCAAGAGAGCAGTTGTGCTGGACTGGTCATTCTGGCTCTTTTTTAAAAAGCCACTGTTGTTTACATGCGGATCCTAGCTTCATGACTCCATTTAGTCCTAATGGATTTCCCAGTGGCTCTGCCTCTGAAACCATCAGCATAGGAATTTAGGGATTACACTTGCTTGTCCTGGGAGACAGGGTCTTGGGTATGCAGCACAGGCTGACTTTGAACTCTCAATCTTCCTGCCTCTGACTTCCAAGTCCTGGGATGACAGGCATGCACTGCTTTATCTGGCCAGCATGTGACTTTGGAGAGACACATTCAAGTCATTGCGGTTTTCTTCTATAATTTTAGCCTCAAATAAGTAAGTCTGTGGCCATTTGAAGTTAGTTATTCTGAACAGAACATTTATGTTAAAGATTGTAGATATGGAGGCTATGTCTGGAGAGTTTTGTTTGTTTGTTTTTGGTCTGTTCCATCATTGGATTTGTGTCTCTACACCAGAACCATACACTAGATTATTGCATCTTTACATACGTTCTTCAGAGAAGGTAGCACCAAACCTTCCAGCTCTGACCCTTTTTGCTCATTCAAGTACACACAAGTCACTGTTTTTAGTGCTGGCTCTCAACCTTTAAGAACCCTCAACTGAGAGTATAGGCCAGGCACTTTACAAACATCCTTGGTCCCCAGCACAGTTCCCTCCCAGGGACATAAAAATTAATAACTTTAATTCTTTTGGAGACCAGGTCTCCTGTAGCCCAGGCTAGCCTTGAACTCACTACATACCTGAGGGTGACCTTGATCTTTTGAGCATTCTGCTTGCATGGCCCAGGCATGTGCCACCTTGCTTGTTTCTTGTGGTGCTGGTCATTGAACCCAGAGCTTTGCGATATGCCATGTAAGTTCTCCACCAACCACTTCATTCCCAGACCTTTTAAGTTCATTATGTTATTCAAAGGGAAATATTAATACTAAATAATACATAATGGCATGATTATAGATATCCATTAAATGTATGTATGGCCTTTGAATAACCTGGTTCTGGTTTGAAGTGTGAAATGTGATGGATGGCAGCATGGAAGACAGTTCATTCTGCACTCCCTATGTTCTACATTCAGGGTTGATGGGTCAGCTAGAGGATCCTGAGTCATCTAGACAAGGGTAACTTTTCCTAGAATGAGAGTCTAAGCCCTGTCAGGTTCCCAGCCTCTTTGTAATCCGTTTCCCGTTAGGCCTCAGTGGTCTTCTCTCTTCATGCTCACTTGCTTGACTCTCCCTCTGTCAGACGTAACACAAACTTGCACTATAATCTCTAAGCCCCAACCAGACTCAGGGGTCTCAAAGTAGCCTGTTTTCCCTGCCGTGTAAAAAAACCCAGATTCAAAATGGAGCATATCCCATGCCTTCCTGTGTGGGAGGCTGGGTCTCAGAGGGTACATCACTTACCAGGTTGATAAATGCAGGGCATACCTGGTACCCTTCCTTAGCAGCTAGTTACCACTTAGTGGTGGGACTAAATGAAGGAAGGTCCTGATATCATTGAAACAGACGATGCACAGAGAGCAAGCGGGGTTACATGCACTTCATTCTGGATTGCTGGCCAACCCTCTTCTCAGGCATCTGTGGACAGCCTGGGCTGCATCCATGTGGCCTGCTGGTCTGTAAACTTTCCCACCTTGAGATTAGGAGAAGCTTTGCCAAAGAGCAGAATGACAAAGAGTCTCTGTGCCACTCTAGAGCTATTTCCCAGGCCCCTTGGCTTCTTGAGTGCTGGCAGCCACATTCCTTTTGCCACATAGCTCCCTTTGAGGATCATCTCTGGTTTCCATGGTAACTGCATGTCAGGAGACAGTCTGTGCGGTGCTGGGGCTTTGTATTAAATATAATGAATTTAAATTGGGTGCTCGGCTGTGAAGATAATCATTCTGGATCAGAGAGAGGCCCCAGGCTCCTCATTTCATAATTTTAAATGTTGGTACAATTCTCAGTGTTAGCCCTGTAATTCAAGCCCCATCCACCTCCTCTCCTCTATGTCGGCCACGGCTAGGTCTCATTTCCCTTGTATTCTTTTCCATTCTTTGAAGTTTGGAAGTGGGGAGCCCCTTGGTCATGCAAGGCTATCTAGAGCTGAGGCGTGACTAAGCTGGAGCTGTGCTCAGATGGTCTCTCATTCAGTTTGCCTGAGTGATGTCCTCTAAGCCCCACTATAAAATGAGAGAAGTAACCCCTAGCCTACAATAAGTTTTTAACATTATGTTGGCAAATATATCTAACACAAATTTTCCCACTTTAGCCATGTCTAGGCATATCATTCTGTGGGATTTAGACCCGTTTATTTGGACACATGGCCACCAATGTGTCCAGAGCTTTTTGTCTTAATTGCAGCTGCACACCCCTTAATGTTAACCCACTTCCTCTCCTCCTTGTAACACCATCAGTCTACTTTCTGTCCTTGTGAGTGTAATCACTGAAGTTGTGCGTTTGGTTGTAGTCAGGCAGTGCATATCCACGGGGCCAGCTTCTTTCCCCTAGTATAATGCCTTCAAGGGTCAGCCATGCTGTAGCGTGGCAGAAGAATGCTCCCTTGTGTGCATAACCCACATGTCCTTGTTTTTTATTATTATTATTATTATTATTATTATTATTATTATTATTATAGACAGGGTTTGTTTGTGTAGTTTTGGAGCCTGTTCTGGAACTCACTCTGTAGACCAGGCTGGCCTCAATAGATCCGCCTGCCTCTGCCTCCTGAGTGCTGAGATTAAAGGCATGTGCCACCACTGCCTGGCAACCATATGTTATTATCCACTCATCTGTGACTGTGGATGGAGTCTGGTATTATCTCCTTTTTTTCTTTTTCTTTTCTTTTTTTTTTTTTTTTTGCTATTGGGGGTATTATGGACATGAGTGTACACATGTCTGTTCAATTACAGAGCATTTTTCATTGTTGAGACAAGGTCACACTATGCAGCCCTGGCTAGCCTAGAATGCACTATTGAAAACTTTCCCTGGGGAGACAACTTACACATGTTTTACTCTCACCTCAGTTAGGGATCCCATGTGAGACAGTATGGATACCACCGAAGTCCAACTTTGGGGTTATTTACAGGAGTATGGGTGAAAGTTTACTTACAAGAGCAGCAGAAATGACTCTAAGACAGCTGTGTCACCAAAGCTATCCCAGCATGGGTGACAGCTCACAAAGATGGGAACCTGGAGCCACTACACAGCCTGCAGGCAGCTCAATAGGTTACAGTGTCTTTCTAGTGCCTGGGTTGGTGTGAACCTCTTCCAGGCAGCTCAGCTTGTTTCTTTTTTATTCTAGGCAGCTGGTCTGGTCTCAAGAGTAGCAGCTTGGCTTGTCTGAGCATTGTCTTTGTAGCTTTTACTGCTTATTCTGGCAGCACCAGACTTAGTGAATCTGGTCAGTTTCAGGGACTTCCTTGTTTACCTTCTAGGTTAAAGAGCCTCCCTGCAGGATGGAATGTTACAATCCAGCTGGAAACTGTTACATAACAAGTATGTAGATCAGTCTGGCCTCCAACTCACCTGGACCCGCTCCTGTATGAAGGTGTGCCCTTCTATTCCCAGCTTAAAGAACCCTTAGAAACAAAAAAGCATATCTTTTATTTATTCTTGGGCAATTTCATACATGTACACAATGTGTCTTGATCATACTCATCCCCAACTTCTCCCTCCTACTCCATACCTCTCAACACAGCCTTCTTCCACCTTGGTGACTATTTTTAACGATCATTGAGTCCAGCTGGTGCCACCTGCTGGAATGTTGGCTGAGCTTGTTGGCTTGAAGCATGTGTAGGTCACCACAGCCACAGTAAGCTCATGCATGCAACAGCTACATCGTCCCCAGAAGATAGCATTTCCCAGCACCCCTCCCCATCTTCCCGTTTTTTCTCTCTTTCTGTCCTCTCTTCCACAGTGTTCCCTGTGGTGGTTGATACAAATGTCCCACCTAGGACTGAGCATTCAACAGTCACTTATTTTCACTACTTTGGCTAGCTATGAGTATGGAGCCATTTTGAGGATCAAAAACAATAGTGAGCATTAAGAACAACACACACAGCATTTATTATTTATTATCGTTGTTATTATTTTGCTGAAGTTAAATCTAGGAATTAATCATAGTAGGCTGTTGACTTCAGCAAGTATGATAATGTCATGCTGAGCTAGTGACAGATTGTGTGTGTCTCCCTGGTCAGCCTTGTGGAAACCCATTCATTCTGGGACTTAAAGGGACTTTCTTAACCATGGGAATGTGTGTCATGCCTCACTGTAAAAATGATACATGTTTTTATATTCCCCCCACCAATTGATATTCATGTATTCCCAACTTCTAACAAGAAAAAAAAAAAAAAAAAGTAAAGCCTGTGTATGCTTCCCTGTTAGCAGTCTATTTTAAGCACACCCCCTGGGAAACCCTGAAGCTGGGGTAGGACAGCTTGAGCCATGTCACACCTGTTTGCACCAGAGACCGTGGGCTTTGGAGCACAAGTGCCTAGATTGCAGCCTGGCTGGTTTCTGAAAATCTGGGATGGTGGTGATGTCTGCTGCATACAGATGCAACTGTGAAGACTAAAGAGAGGACCTATTCCTGGATCTATTCATGCTAGTAGCAATGAAGGACAGGGCCTTGGAATGGCCTTCCGTAAAAGCCTTCCGTAAAAGCACTCTCTTTTGCCCCAGAGCCATCCAGGCATGAGACCCTCAGACCTTGGAACCAAGTACCTTTCCCTGTGGGATCTACCGCGCCTTACCAGGCTCCCACCAATTGTCCTCATGCCAGTCAACCCTGCTGCATGTAACAGCCCCAGCCAGAGGCAGCTCCCTTTGTGCAGTGGAATTTGTGTCAGAGGGGGAGGAGAACAGGAGCCCTTGGCCAGCCTCCTCCTGACCAGTACAGGGCCTGGATGCCCTCACAGCTCTCTTTATTAAAGGATGAAAGGAGAGAAAACTTGAATTTCATAGCTGAGCCATAGCGATTCGGGGCAGGCTGTGGGTGTGCACCTGCTGAGCTGGGGCCAGCCCTGCTGAACAGATATATAAGCTCACCAGAAGGCCCTGCTCTCTACTCTCTGAACTCTCCTGCAAGCCAATGAGTCAGGAGTATTAATGCCTTGACTTCTATAGTTTCATGCCAGCGGGGCCCCTCAGGAACCCCTTACTAGGCTCCCTCTACTTCTGCACCCTTAACACCCACTCTGTTTGGCCGCTTCTTGGGTCTAAGCCCAGACTGTCTTTTTCCTCTGAGCCCTAATCTAATCTCCTAGGAAATCTGTAACCAGTGACTTCTGCTTAACATCAGCTCAGATGCCCTCAAAACAAATCAAGCACCCACTTCTAGTGACAGCCATTCCTCTGCCAGGGATGCCTCATTCAGAGAATGGCACCACATCCACTTGAGCCGCAGCTTCCTTACCCAATGTCTTAGTGTTCTATTGCACCATGGCCACGGCAACTCTTATAAAGGAAAGCTTTGAATGGGGGCTGGTTTACAGTTCAGAGGTTTAGGCCATTCATCATGGCAGGAACCGTGGAGACCTGCAGGCCGGCAAGGCTCTGAAGAAGTAAATGAGAGCTCTGCATCTGGATGGACAGGCAGCAGGAAGAGTGGGCGAGCCACTGGGCCTGACTTGAGCTTCTGAAACCTCAAAGTTCACCCCCCTTGTGACACACTTCCTCCAACAAGGCCACACCTCCAATAATACCACTCCCTGTGAGTCTATGGGGGCAATTTTCTTTCTTCTTTCTTTATAAGCATTAGTGTTTTGCCATGGATTCTGGGTCCTGTGAAACTGAAGTTACAGATAGCTGTGAGCTGCTGTGTGTGTTCTGGGAATTGAACCTGGGTCCTCTGGATGAGCAGTCAGTGCTCTTAAGCCATCTCTCCAGCCCATGTGGGGGCTATTTTCATTCAAACCACCACACCCAGAATCAGAGGACACTGCACTGATACAACTGAAAGTCTAGCTCAGTCCTGCCAGCCTAAAGCTTCACCTGCTACATCATTGCTTCCAGTCCCCATGCATTATTGTTGCACTGCATTTCTAGAACAGTCAAGAGCACCGAAGGGTCTAGGGATATGACCCGGTGGTAGTGTCTGCCTAGCAGTCGAGAGGCCCTGAGTTCAATCCACAGCAGTGCCTAAACCATGTGCAGTGGTACACGCCTGTCACACTAGCACTGGAGAGGTGGAGGCAGAAGGTTCAAAGCTCAAGGTCACCTTCAACTATTTGCACAAGTTTGTGTTCAGCCTGGGCTGTAGTGGCTGAAGAAAGGTGCAAATGACACCAGCCCAACAAAATTTAACCAGACCCAGGACCCCTCTTCTTATTGTTGTCTGTGCTAGATTTCTGCCTGGCTCCTAGACCCCTCTGTTAGTCATTCCTGGCTCTCCCTGCTCAGCTATCTCAGCCTGCTTCCTCTTGCCTGGTTCCCAGCTTTGGGTGAGACCCGAGACTACCCTGAAGTGAATTTTCATGTGCTTTTCTTGACCCTCACCCTGGATCACACCAGCTTTCAGGGGATTTGTTTGGCCTCACTTCCTGTTCTGCTAAGAAGTCTGGGATCATGAGTGTGCTGCCTCAGTCCTCCCCATCATGATCTCTGCTGGTCTCCTGTGTCTGCAGCCCCTCCCAAAAGGATGGCAAGTAGTAGCTCAGCCTAACAGGTGTGAATAGCAGCTTGCCTTCCTCATCTGACCAATGGAGATAGTGCACCTTTTTTGTAGGCTGTTGTCAGAAGTAAACAAGTATACAGTAAGTGCTCAATTATGTTAATAAGTAATTTTCATCTCCACTTGGATGCCCCTTAATGAGCTCTGTCCCATTTTATCTAAAAACTCCTTCTCCTTGCACATTTGACCTCCCCCTCCTGGTACTATTTTTCAACCACTCAGTTCATCCATTTTCTTATTTTCTTCCTCCATTGTCAAAACTTGCTTCTTTAGGAAGCATGCTTCATCTACACCCTCCCCTCTGGAAATAGGATTTAAAGCTCCATCTGCACCCTCACCTGAAGTTTGATTCATGTCCCAGTAATATTTGTCTCTGGGTTTAGCATTTTCATCCTTGAAGTGTCAGGCACACATATTATAAAGTGTTTTCCCTGAAGTGTGCTGTGAACTGAATGCTGCCTATTTCCTGAACAGATAGGTGTGATGTTTAGATGCAGGAACACTCCGGATGAGCACACTAAAAGGTCATGACATTGTAAGAAGTAGGTTTTCCACCTGCCACTGGTCTTGTCCACCCGCCGCACCAGCCCCAAATAACACACTGAGGCTCTGTATTTGATATAAATGCTGTTGGCCAGGTACTAGTTTCTTATCGGCTAGCTCTGTCTTAAGTACTAGCCCATTTCTGTTCATCTATGTATTTCCACATGGTCTCATCTTACCAGAGAGCCAGCTGGCATCCTGCTCTCTCCAGACTCTCCATCTTAATTCCTCCTTACTACTTCCTATTTCCTCCTTGTCTCCTAGTCCCTCCTCTCTTGCTTTCCTATTGGCCAGCAGTGCTTTATTCATTAACCAGTATGAGAAACATATACAGAATGACATCTCCCATCAGGACATAATCTGCATAGTGAGTTCCAGGTCAGCTAGAGGGAGGCTTTGTCTCAAAAAACAAAACAAAACAAAACAAAAATGCAACGCTGTGAAAGAGCTATTTTCCATGGCCAGCAAGCAACCACTGAGCTGGTGGTGTTTTTCAGTACTTGGAAAGAATGTGAATTCTTTTAAAATGGAGGGTGATTTTAACGTGAAAGGAAGAAGTGGTTCCGAATTTTTTTTTTTTTTTTTTTTTTTGGTTTCCAAGACAAGGTTTCTCTGTAGCTTTGGAGCCTGTCTTGGAGCTCACTCTACAGACCAGACTGGCCTCAAACTCAGAGATCCACCTGCCTCTGCCTCCCAAGTGCTGAGATTAAAGGTGTGCACCACTGCCGCGCCTGCATGACCAGAGTACTGAGCTGGCGGAGGGTGTCAGGATTGAAGCACTTAACAGACCACCAGAAGTGAAGAAGAAGCTGTTGTTTGTTACCGAGAGTAATGGGCTTATATATCCAAGTCAGGGGATGGGCTAAGCATAGGAGGAAATCATGCACCACCCACACCTAGGGTCAAGGTACAGGCACTGTGTATTGGGAAGTTCTGAGACAACCTTGTTTGCTCAACCTTGAGAGCAGGGAATTTCTACAGAGGGGTGGGGAGGAAGAGAGCTGTAAGGGACAAGTACTTAAATTTCCCAACATACCACCACCACCACCTGGCTTGTTCAGTGATTCTTGAGAAGCAGATCAAAGGAAACAAATGATAGCTTCAGCCACTGCATGAAGACTCAGTTATAAAGCAGAGCTGCACTGGCCTGTTTGCTGTTGCTGTGATGAAATATTATAGGCTGCATGATTTATGCCCAAAAAAGGTTTAGTTTGGATTGTGTTTCTGGAGGTTCAAGGCGAAGGGGCTGCATCTGGTGGTGGCCTTTTTGACAGTAGTGTCCTAAGAGAGTACAGGGTGTCACATAGCAAGAGACAATGAAGACAAGTATGTGGCTGTATATTCTCTGGTCTTTCTCCCTGTATGACCATCAGTATTAAATCATGAGGTCCCACTCGATTATCTTTTTAGTCTCTTCCTAAAGCCCCCCACCTCTAAACACGGTCATGGGATTAATTCTACCCTTTCAGTATCTCTCAGTGGGGATTAAATTTTAACACATAAACCACTAGGAAGTGACATTCAGATTTTATCCAAACAGCAGATACCTGACATTGAATTTCAGTAACCCCATGTAAAATGAGTTTTCGGGGGCAGACATCTATATAGCAGTATGCCAATGTTTCCATGCATACACACCCCTGTGATCTTACACCTGCCAGTGTGTGCTCTAGGGAAAATCCACGGATTCACCTTAGTGCAAGTGCCTTCTCCAGAGCAAAGGACAATGGGTTTTTGTTTGTTTGTCTGCTTGGTTGGTTGGTTTTTTGTTTTGTTTTGCCTTGACCTGTTAATTCTTTGCCTTGGAGCAAGACATTATGGGAGGGGGTCAGGAGGCATCACTATAGGAAACTGGAGGAAACAGATCTGTAGCAACATGAAAGATACTAAGAGAATATCCTTTCAAAGCTCTTTGTTCTGATAAAGCTAAGAAGGACCAATTCATTGTTCCCTCCTGTGTCCAAAAATAAACATATCTAAATGACCATAGTATCTGTGCAGTTTCCAGAGCAGGTGTCTGGTGAGTATACAGACTCCTGCATATCCCCTATAGGGTGGTCTGATGGAATGGCCTTTTGACGTATGAAGATGGCATGCATAAAAGATTGAATTTTGGTCTTGGCTAAGTCTATGCCTAGAAACTATGTCATAAAGTGGACCATCATTAAGTGTGATTAGTGGTTTTAGAGAATAAATAAGGATGACATTCCTGGGCATCAAATAAATCCAGATTTACCCAGCAATATGCCATACATGTCACATGACGAACAAAATATCAGTAACCTTTTTGAAATAATAAAGTTATGTTGCACACCCTGCCAAATGTGCACAGCGGTGTATTGTGACTACTGGTTAGATAAGTGGTCTTCATGTCCACAGATATTAATAGAGTGATGGAATCCTACAATAGGGTAAAATTCATGCCCATATACACAGTCAGGAAGGCCTGGCTGGGCAGAAGTGTGTGTGTGTTTGAGTGTGTGTATACATGTGAGTATGTGTGTGCATGCATGTGTGTGTGAAAGGCTTGGTTTGCTAGATGGACATTTTTGGTCAGTCACCACATTCAAGGAGGTCCTGATTGGGTTCAGCTCCTCCCTGGGATGTTGAAGGTCTGCAGGCTCCATGACATCACACTTCCAGTTCCTGCCGGTGTGTGTGCATCAGAGTATGGGCTCTGCTCAGACATGCACAAGGAAGTGAAGCAATCAGTGATCACCAAAACAAGTTGCCAAAGGATATGGACAACTTGGTAGCATCATGTACTAGCTAAACACAGAGAAGTATGTCAGCCTCAGAGTAGGTAATGGTGGAGATCATTAGGTATATCAGAATTAATATTTCATTTAGAAATGACACTCAGCAAATAAGTCATTTGCCATAGCATGAAGACTGGAGTTCAAGTACCCAGAACTACAAAAAGAGGCCAGGTGGGTGTGTCATCTATCCCATAATCCCAGCATTGGGGATCGTTGACAAGGGGCCCTGGGGCAAGCTGATTAGGTAGACTAGTCAAATCTGTGAGCCTTGGGCTCAGCAAGACGATCTGCCTCATCAGTAAATACAGTCAAGCAATTAAGATGCCTGACTGAGGTCACTCTTTGGCATCCACATGCAGGCACACATATGCAAATGTACATTCGAACACACAGATGCATGAATGAGAATGAACACATGCATACAAACACATGCAAATACACACATCTGAACACGCAGGTACACACATGAGAATGCACACATACAAACAAGAAGCCACACATGCACACACTACAGATCCATACATACCCAAATATACAAAGAAAAAAAAATCTCATCTGAGGGTGTATCTCAGTGGTAAAGCAAGGGTTTAACATATGAGACCCTGGATTCATCCTCTCATACTGCCCCTCAAAATGGCATTTTTAATAAAAATTGAAAGTTTAAAATATTTGAAGCAAGAATTATAAAATTATTAGTACCTGATAAATGTGTGTGGTAGATCACATGGACACATTTTCTGTCTTCTATACTCTGCATCTGAAATATCTCATACCTGTAAAATCATTTACATATGGAAACATAACTAATTAAATTTAGCTTTAAATTCTTCTAAGTGGATTTGTATAGTGCATATTAAAATATGGCATTGCTTTTTTTAGTATATGTTGCAAAATTGATATATCCCATTAAATAAATATTAAAAAAGAAGAAAAAACAAATCTACTCAGGACCTATCACCCCAAAACATCAATCATTATTACACTTGGCATGCTTCCTCCCATGTTTCTTGTGTGTGATTTAATATAGCTCTAAGCATCGTGTGAACACACTGACTCTTTTCTCCTTACAGCATTGCCCTTTTATGCTATTACTTAGTCTCTGTGCTGGCTAGTGTTTTGTTTCCTTGACAAAAGCTAGAGTCATTTGGGAAGAAGGATCCAATGGAGAAAAAGCCCCCACCAGATTGGCCTGTGGGCAAGCCTATGGGCCTTTTTTTTTTTTTTTTTTTTTTTTTTTTTTTTTTTTTTTTTTTTTTTGGGGGGATTGCTGATGGATGTGGGATGTGGGAAACCCATCCTAATGTGGGTGGCACCACCTCTGCACTGGTGGGCTTGTGGGTTGAACAAGCCATGAGAAGTAAGCCATGGCCTCTGCATCAGCCCTACCTTGAGTTGCTGTCCAGACTTCCTTTGATGGTGGATTGTGATGTGGAACTCTATCCTCCCCAAGGTGCTTTTGTGCGTGATGTTTCATCACAGCAATAGAGGTCCTAAAACAGCATCTGTGAGCGTCATCTTACTGCCTTTGGCTAAGTATCGTCCACTGTTCACCTAAGCAATGGTTTTTGTGTAAGTAGTCATGACATGTGACAGGCTTACAGCCAAGTATCCTTCTGAGAGCATCGGGAACAGGACAGTGCCTTGCTCCAGTGATAATCTCCGCAAGGCCTTTAAGTAGGGTGACGATAAAAAGGTCTGTCACATCTGTGATGTCCTTCTGTTCTTGTGAACATAGAGCCCAAGATATTCATCCTGGGCATCAGAACTGTGCCTGTTTGAACAGCCAGCTGAGAGAGAGAGAGAGAGAGAGAGAGAGAGAGAGAAAGTGTGTGTGTGTGTGTGTGTTGCCTGTGAGGAAATGTGTACCTCCCAGTGTCAGGTAAACCCTGAGTCCGCAACTGATACATGAACTCTGGTTTGGAGCAGTAGAATAAAAGCATTACCAGTATACCCTTCTAAGCCTCCCAGAGCTGCTGCCCTGCAGGCATGCGTGCAGGTGTGTGGCTGCACTGTATGGCTGCCCTAGATAACATCCAGTAAGGAGGGAAGTCAATACCACCACTCTGCATGATTTCTAGAAATCTTCATTAGACTCCAGAGGATGCTGATTGGGGCTTTTGGCAACTTGTACTCCTTTCCCACAGGGCTCAGAGGCTGTCTCTGAGCCTGCAGTTCCTTGACTAAAGACTAGCCCTTCTAGGATCCGCACAAGCCTAAACCCCTCTTCTTGGGGATCACAACACAAATAGGTCCAAGGGTGACATTTTGCAGCAATGGACAGAGTTTAGACCTGTGTGTTCGCATGTATCCAGAATGGAAGTTTTCAAGTAGGGTGGGCTCCATGAGAAGACAATTTCTCTGCATTGTTGCTCAGTTTCAGAGGCCCTTGTCGTATTTGTCATGGTAGGATAATGGTTTATTAGTCTGACCTGTACTGTCATGTATTTGAAGATTTGCAAATGAATTGACTTTTCTACCCTTGCCTTGGGGGTCCTAACTCCTTCACCTCTGTGTGGGTCCCTTTTTTCCCATCTGCTGTGCTGAAGGGGCACAAAAGACAGCACTAAAGAACCAGAGAAGAACAAAACAATGTAGGGTATACAATGCTAGTGTACCAGACTCCCCCCATGTGTACGTGGACAGCAAGAAATGCAAGGCAGGCCAAAACAGTGCATCCACCTGCTGTGAGGCTGAATCAGCCTGGCAGGATCCAGCAAAACCCGGAACAGAAGCCAGTTTGTAAACTACAATCTGCTCCATCCCCCTTCCCCCCCCCCCAACCCTCCACCACCATCCCTGTTCCTCCATTACAACACAGAGCTACTGCCCTCTATTGGTTGCTTTGAGCTGTGCAAGAAGTCAGAGCACCAACACGCTGAGATTTTTCATTCTTAGTTGTTGTTTGGCTGCTAGACTTTTTCTCTGTACCGTAGTCTCCAGCAGGGTTGCCTGTTTGTTATAGAGGACAGCTTCATCCGGCTTTTTCACTCCTTTGGAAAAGAATGTAATTAGGATAATTAACACACCCATCAAGGTGGCACTTGACCATTCCATAGGGACATTTGACTTTCTCTTCCAATTGCCCAACCAGGAAGCTTGTTCTCAGTGCACCCTGAGCACTGTGTCTCACCTTGACAGTGACTTGAGTGCAGGCAGAGCTGTGACAAGACTGTCTTTCCTCTCGTTCCTTCAGGCGGCACTCGTTGGAGGCACCACCATGATCATTGGCCATGTCCTTCCTGACAAGGAGACCTCCCTGTTAGAAGCCTATGAAAAGTGCAGGGGTCTGGCTGACCCCAAGGTCTGCTGTGACTATGCCCTCCATGTGGGGATCACCTGGTGGGCACCCAAGGTAACAGTGCTGGTGGGAACCCCCAAAGGAGCACAGAGGGGGTGTGGCTGAGCAGGCTGGGGCCTGGCGCTCTTCTGTGTGTACAAACGCTCCCTACCACCTAGCTTCCCTATGTGCCAAGCAAAACATGGCATCTGTAAAATGTGCTGGGGAGGAGGGCTGTTCTGCCTGACTTAGAGAACCCATTTCCCAGCATTCACACTTTGCAACAGAGTCTAAGGCCATGGGCCAACCTGCTGGGGCTCAGTATGCCCTGATGAGGACTGCTGAGCGTCTGCTCAAGCACCGAGGGCGATGTCCTGTGTCTGGAGTTGGTCACAGCCCTTCTCGGCACTTCCTTAGCACTGACCTCTGTTTTGCTCTCCAGGTGAGAGCGGAGATGGAGACGCTGGTTCGGGAGAAGGGGGTCAACTCTTTTCAGATGTTCATGACCTACAAGGACCTGTACATGCTACGAGACAGTGAGCTATACCAAGTGTTTCACGCCTGCAGGGACATTGGGGCGATCCCCAGAGTCCACGCCGAAAATGGGGAGCTCGTGGCTGAGGCAAGTCAGCAATAGAGGTTGTTGGGTGGGGGTGGGGCCAATGGACGCAGTGTTCAGGGACACTTGGCCCTGTCCTTCAAGGTTCACATAAGTCAATGGTGTGAGATGTGGACATCTGGGGTGCCAAATCTTAGTCTGAAATCCAAACTTTTAAAATATATATGTGTATATATATATACATACATACATATCTTTATATTCCAAGAGGTTCTTGGAATTCTTAAGTCGTAGGTAATAATTTAGTGTGAATGTTATGATAGTTAAATTCCACTATTGCAAAATAATTTAGAACATCTCTTAGGAATAATATTTTTAGATACGGCATGCAATAATAAACATAAACACTCCATTTTTCTATACCTCTCCTTCAGAATTGTTAAATCATGAGAGTCTGTTCTCTGGTACAAAGGGTGGACTCCTTGGTTCTCCTAAGTCTTGGGGTGAATCTGATCTAGGAGTCGCTGATACCAAAGACATTTGTTGAGATTCCCAGAGAGATAGCTTGAACTTTTTAAACCAATTACTGGTATTTGTCTTTGATATCCCCAGCCATCTCTTAGCAGCTGGGCTGTATTTTTAAGAGTAAAAGGTATTGTCCAGACATTAAAATATGAGGAGAGAATCAGAAGTTTATTGCATTTGGTCCCCTGATTTATTCTTTGGGAAATGTATACTACAGAGGAAGACATGCCTGGCATACTTTACTGTCTCTTGGTTTTGGTAGTTTCTTGTATCTCCGTGATTATTGTCTTTCTCTTGCTATTATTCAGGGTGCTAAGGAGGCTCTAGATTTGGGAATCACAGGCCCAGAAGGAATTGAGATCAGCCGTCCAGAGGAGGTAGGAGAAAATTCCTGTGTCTATGATCAATTTTTTTCTTCATGCAGACTTCCTGTATTCATTAGCTTTCTGTCACTGAAAATAAGCCTGAGAGAAAAATTTATCATTATCATTATCATTATTATTATTATTATTATTATTATTATTATTATTATTTTGTGCATGCTCCTGGTTTCAAAGAATTCAGTGGATATTTCCACTTGGATAGAATGTGTGGCAAAGGAAAGTTATTTACTTGAGGTCAGCCAGAAGCAAAGTAAAACAGGAAGTAGCCAGGGAACTACCAAGGAAGGACCCATCCCTATGACTGCCTTACCTCGTGTTTCTAGAAATGCCACCACTATCTAGGGACCAAGAATTCGTATCATGAGATGGTGGGAAACTGTAACGTTCATGCAATCTTTTAGAAGAAATGTCAAAAATATTTTACATAGCAAGTTTGAAGCCAGCTTGGGCTACATGAAATCTCTGTCAGAAAATGAATAAAGGAAAATAAAATTAAGTCATTTTCAGAGGGGAAATATGTTACATCATCCCTTCAACCACCACCACTCCCCCATCCCCACCCCGAAATGAGATTTCCATCAAGGAAAAACCTATGCTGAGGCTACCTTGATCTTCCTTGGAAGAACAGGAAAACCTCAAGGCTTTGGGGAGATCATTCCAGGGGTCACTTAATCCAGAATTTAGTGCAAACACAAAAGAGATGGACAGAGCTTTCGTGTGTTAGAAGAAAATTAAGCTTGAAGCCAGGACTCTGCGTTCTGGAGATGCAAGTCTAACAGAGGAAGACTCTGAGCTCTCCCCACCAGAAGCAAAGCACATGCCTGTCTATGTCTCACACTCATTCCTTCTTGCCAGGGTGGGAAGGAAAGACCCTGTGGTCCCTGGCTTGTACCTGTGCACTTTCGTAGGGCACTGGCTTGGATATCCAGTCTTCTGCCTCTGAGAGATTGTGCTCTGGTGGGACTACAATAGACAAATAATGCCTTATTGTGCTAGCAGCCTATTAGACATGCTCACCACTTGAGTAGAAAGCAACTTCTCTTTTCTTCAAAGCCTAAAATAAAGAGTAATGGGCTACATAGAGAGAGTCTATCTCAGTCAGTCAGTCAATTATAGAGGGGTAGTGGTTGGAGTTCAGGAGACCCGGTGTGTGATCCTACTATCACCCAAGAGCCAACTTGGCTTGCCTTCTTCCCGCCTTGGTCCTGTCCCTATCGGTCCCTGGTTTAAATGTGAGTCCTGCTCAGGCACCTCAGAACCTGTAGAAAAACACGAAGCAGAGCTGGTAGATGTTTGCCTGGCATGCTTGAAGTCCCAGGTCCCAGCACCACATATGACTGAAAGTGGAGTATACACCCACAATTCTAGCACTTGAGAGGTGAAAGAGAATCAAGAAGTTCAAGGTCATCCTCTGCCATGTTGTGAATGTAAGGCCAGCCTAGGTTCCTGGAGTTTGGAGCACTTGATTCACAGAGTGGATCTGTGACAAGGTTGACAAAGAGCCGACTTAGACTCAGGCTTTAGCTGTCTGAGCCTGGTAACGAGGAAGAGCAAGGCTGTGGTGACGGCAATTATTGTTACTATCAGCATCTATTGCTTAAAAGGAAGGGACATGGGTCTGTGCCAGGGCAGACTGACATCCAAAAAACACCTGAGTGTCTAGAGATGTTTTAGTTGGCTCAGCAGGGAGAATGGGCAGAGCGATGCTGACACCTGATGGATAGAGTCAAGGTTGGTGTGCAAACAGCCCCAACCACAGAGAGTTCTTGGGTTCCATCCAGTGTGAGTAATGCTAGGGTACAGAAACCCTGATCTGGGCTAATCTCCATCTTGATGTATACACTGCATTTCTGTGATAGCCACTGAGTGAATGAACTAGCAGATGGTTTCTCATTGCCTTCAGACTTTTAAAACGATTTGCCATTACTTGGTGTATGGCAGAAGGGGTGCCTTAATATACTTGTAGCAGTCAGAGAGACAGCTCTTTCAGTTCTAAGCAACAATTTCATGTCATCTGGCTTGCCCAGCAAGTACCTTTCTAAACCCTGAATGGCATCCATCAAGGTGCACCTGGTATCCTCAATCCTGGAACTTAGTTTCCATAGAAGTCCCGGTGGTTGGGGCCTGGTGCTCCTCTATCCGCAGCCAGTCCCTGTGGGTGCAGCCAGCCCCTCTACTGTGTCAGCTGCTCCTGTATAAAGTTTTCTGTATAGAGAGCTCTCAGGCCAGTGCAGCTGGCTTGAAGGAGATGGTGAAGGTCGGTTCCTTATAGCCCCTTGTTTTTAACAGCTGGAAGCCGAAGCCACTCACCGAGTCATCACCATTGCAAACAGGGTAAGTAGCCCCCCCATCCTCCACACTGGGACCATGGTGTGAACTCATTCTTGTCTGGAGGTCAGTGCCACAAGTGGCTCTCAGGACCCCAGCTGAATGGACATGGTAGTCTCAGAGTTCTGCTGTGCCAGCCCCGGCGCTCTGCTCCACTCCTCAATGAAGGACTGGAGCTGTAGAAGCTGAGATTTGTGGCTCAAGTACAAATGGCTTGGGCAGTTACCATTTACCCTACGCTGCTGGGGCCTTTGTTTTCCTGGGTTCGATTCAGGCACGGGTGGAGCATGGCTGGAACCAGCTAGAGATGGTTCAGAAGCTAGAGCCTTGCTCTAATCTAATGAATACATGCTTCCAACCACCTGTACCCCATGCCCTCCTCTGATCTGCCAACTCATCTGAAATCACTGTGATGGCATCACTTACTCTGGACAGCTGCTGGGGCTCTGAGAACCAAAGCAAGGGAGAGAGTTCTCTGTGCCATGGAAAGACCATCTTTCCTGCAGGTTGTCACCGGAGGCTTCGATTTGCTCCGATAATCTGAACTACGGATGGGTTTCCAGTGGCATGGTTCCTGGATAGCAAAATCAGCACAATGTGTCAGAATTACACACTCAGATAAACAAGCTCTCAAGCTCCAGAGAGACCTGGTCAGTCAGAAACTGGGGTAGTGCCCAGCATTCTGTATTGAGAGTATGTTCATTTTCCCCCCAATCCTGTGGTTCTAATGAAAGATACTGCTTGAGACTTCCCCCCTCTGGAATGGACTAAGCTGCCCAGAAGGATGTAAACATAGAAATGTGGTCTTAGGAATATAGAGGATAGGGAGTTTGCCTATAAACCAACCCTAGCATTGATCAGGTCATGCCAGGCACCTCAAAGCCACTGTCTCCTAACTTGATAACCAGTGAAGGCACAGACTGACATCTCAGAGGGTTCCTGTTAGCTCCTTAAAGGGCTGGACCTTGTTCTCTCTCATGACAACAGTTTTCTTACCAAATACTTCATGACGGACACCCAGCTCACAACCATCAGCTCCTTGGTTCTGAGTGCAAATGTGTCCAAAGAAATTAGGCTGTGGACTATATTTGCACAATTCTGTAGAATAGCTGATGCATATGACAATCTGGATGTTTACAAGATCAGTTCTGTCCAGCCTAGACTCTGAACCTGGTTTTTTCCCTGGATATATTATCTGTTGGTAATGCTTCCTTCAGACCACAGGCATCAAAATGTCAAGTATAGGATGTAGCATGTGACTGTTTTTGGGTCATCATGTTTATGAGTAAAAAGTGAAACAGAAAAAATAAGCATGAGATCAGAGAAAATCTGAGGTTTAGATTCACCAGCTACAACCTTAGGTCACCTCCTGGGCTGGTGGTCCCCAATGCTGGCTTCCATCTGTTTCTGCCTTGTTCCACACAGTTCTGCAGCCTTTTTGTTTGTGCTCAGACCACCAGCCCTGCATCCTGAGCATAAACTACCATCTAGTAATGAGTAATGAGTGATGCACAGGGATTTCTGTTGGTATAGGACTAATGAATGGTGGTTTGGGTGTGTGGCAGCTTTCTGGGGCAGGTGCTGCCATTTACTGCTGTCTCTTGCTTTTAGACTCACTGTCCCATCTACCTGGTCAATGTGTCCAGCATCTCGGCTGGTGATGTGATTGCAGCTGCTAAAATGCAAGGTGAGTTCTTGTACTTTGTGCTGTGGGCTCAGAGAAGGCTAGGATCCATCCACTCACATTCTGCCCAGCTTGGCTGCTAAGACCAGGGATAGCTTGCCCTTCCTATTCCTTCACAACTTTCTGCCTCAGTGCCCTGAGCTAGCCTGGGCTCAGTATATGAAAACCAGTTCATTTCCTCATGTGTATATGCACAGCAGCTTTCCAGAAATGTCTATGACCCTGACCAGGTCAAATAAAATTAAAGCCTTTTTCTTTCTTTCTTTCTTTGGGTTTTTTTGTTTTGTTTTGTTTTGTTTTGTTTTGTTTTTCAAGACAGGGTTTCTTTGTATTGTTTTGGAGGCTGTCCTGGAACTCACTCTGTAGGCCAGGCTGGCCTCAAACTCACAGAGATCCACTTGCCTCTGCCTCCTGAGTGCTGGGAAAAATTAGTCTTAAATTGACTCATTAACTGATGTCTTTTTGGTCTGTTATATTGAACTAACAGTTACCTTGGCAAGGAACAAAATGCTAAATCAGTTCCAGTGGGCATGTTGGGGGTAGGGGCAAAGTGGAAGTTGCTGGTGAAATAACAAAGTGTGGGCCTAAATTCCCTTTCTCACAACCTTGAATCCTGCGTGAGACCCTCCAGGGGCATTTGTGTGACTCCCAGTGCAAACCCCCCTGGTAGTACTGAACCCTGTACCCTGGAGTACTGGTAAGGGGCACTGGTAACAGCAGGAACAGTTGGTGTAGAAGTCTGTAAGTATAAGCCAGAAGCGTGGGTGCCACAGCCTTTGTAACATTGTGACATCTGGCCCTCCAGTCTTCCTCCCCCTCAGCTGAGGTCCTTGAGGGGTTCCAGCTGGGCTGTTGGCCCTTCTTGCTGGATGGACCATCCCCTTTCTGACTTTCTGACTTTTAATCTGCTCTGGATTCCTCCCCAGCAGCTCCCAGAGCCGTCACATCCCCTGTCTGTCTAGAGGACAGCTTGGACTGCCCTCTAGGCCTAGTAATACTTGCATGCCTTACTATCTCCCTGGCCACTTCCCACAGCCAGGCCACGATAGACTCTTCAAAATTCTCTTCTATGCTCCCTGGCCTTGGAATCCATGTCTGTCTTTGTCCAGGGTCAACAGAAAAGAAAGTGTCTGGGCTTTTACAGCCTAAGCAAGCGAGGGCAAGCATTTTCCTGTTTGCTCAGCTCCTTTACCTGTGTGGTGAGATGTGTGGCCCAACCACTTTGTAGACCAGGGCCTTCCTGGTTATGCTTTCGACTCTTTTTCCAGGGAAAGTGGTGCTGGCCGAGACCACCAACGCACATGCCACACTCACAGGCTTGCACTACTACCACCAGGACTGGTCCCATGCAGCCGCCTACGTCACGGTGCCTCCTTTGAGACTGGACACCAACACTTCCACCTACCTCATGAGCTTGCTGGCCAAGTAAGGTGTTGGAGCCAAATAGCACTCCACGTGGTGGTGGTGGTGGTGGGGGGTTTATAGGTCTTTAAGGTGGCATCCTCCAGCTCTAGAAGCCAAACCTGACTTGGGTTTGGTTCTGTTGGGTGAACCAAATCATAGGGTAATTTTGCTTGATCACCTTTGTCCAGAGCCCAACTGTCCCTTGCTGTCTACTGAGTGTCTCTGACAACTTGATTTGGAGTGAGAGCATTGGCCTTCATTCCAGCGGCCATTGACATGTCACCTGGAAGCAGTGGGGAATTGGAGGATAGGACCTGACATCTTTCCACCTGTGGTCCTCTCTCTTCCTGACTGCATTAGTTACTTTGTTACTGCAGCAAAATAGCCAGGGAGCAACTTTCAAGAGAAGAAGGCTTATTTTAACTCCTCTCCAAGTTAGGGTCCTCCATGAAGGCTTGGAAGCAGGCTGCTAGGACTCCACATCTCAGTGGATCAAGAGACAGAACAGAGAAACAAGATAGTTACCTGGATTTCTTTCCTTTTTCTTCAGTCCAGACCCTCAGCCCTCGGGATGGTACGCCTGTATTCTTCTTCCCTCAGTCCTTTCTAGAAAAGCCCTCGCAGACACACTCCAAGTCGTATCTCACTGATGCCCTGACAGCTCTTAGTTCAATTCGGTTGTCATGGAGATCAGCCATGCTTACCTTCAACTCTCCCTGTTATTGTCTCAGTTTCTCTCTCATGTGTCCCTTCCTCCTCCTGTGCATTCCTTCCTTCCTTCTGTCCCCTTTCCTGTCTTTCTCTGTCCCTGTTATACCCTCTTCTGACCTCCATTGTCAGTCCCTCCATGTCTAATGCTCAAACCCAACCTGAAGAAAACAAGCAATGAACACTCTGGATTTGGCAAGGCACAGTCATGAGAAGACTGGTTTTGTTTCAGGGACAGCTTGCAGCTTCTTCATCCTCTGCTAGTGGCATTCTGGCAACAGACATTACCTTCTCTTCCCTTTGGCTATTAAAGTCCTGTCTAGTTTATAGTCAGCTTCTTGACCACCTCCCCTAGCTCTCTCTGCTCATGCTGCAGCAGATGGAGAAGGAAGAATGATGGGATCATCTTCTCCACGCTCGGGCATGTTTCTTAGTCTCCTTCCAACACCAGCAAGGGCCCTGGCGAGGCCACTTACTCTAGGTCACTTTCTACAGTGCCCCAATCCACAAAAGAGCCTCATGGGCCTTGACTATCCCTTTGGTGGAAGAGCAGGCTAGACCACCCATGTCTCCCCAGAGCTTGAATGTAGGTAAACTAGTAGGACGGTATACCAAAAAAAAAAAAAACAAACTCTCAGCCCCTGACAGTCTGTCTTCTGGTCCTGATGTGAAGTTTGGGTTTTTGGAGAGGACAAGAGGCACACGCAACTAAGCTGTATTGGTCAAGGTGTGATCTTGCCCATCATTGTCGAGCTCCAGTCTCTTTCTAAAAGACAGGCTAGCAAGTTGTCAGATCTGTGTGAGATCTCTCTGCAGAGAGACAAGTTTCTCCTCTTTCTCACCAAGCTTCCATCTGTTCTCTCAACGTGAAGGTTTCTGGGGAAACTAATTGCTTGGAATCCGTTGTTTCAAGAGTCTAAGAGCCAAATAGAGGTGCCCAAGTGACCCAATAAATAAAGTGGAGAGCTACTGTGGGAGACGTCTGATGACAGCGTTGGGCCTCTGCATGCAGGCATGCATGCACACATGTGACCCACACATGTGAAAACACATACAAACCCATGTATACATATTAAAAATAACACTACATAAAGAGAAATATCCCACTTGCTACAGCAAATTTACCAAAGGGACAAAACACAGTCCACCCATACTCAAATAGACTGGAAAAGAGGCAGTATTCATTGAATAATTTTTTTAATATGGCCTGTTTTCCACTCACTTTAATTATTTAAATAAATTCTCATGTAAGAATTATGATTTTATGTGGTAGAGAAATAGCTTAGTTCATTTTAATCAGTGCATGTTGTAAATGTTTAGGATTCAGGGCACAATTTTAACTATTTATAGGAATTTATGATTACTATAATTTTCCCCTCTAACGTGTTATTGGTATAATTTATGTGATGCAGAATGCTGGCTGGGAAACCCAGACATCAGTTACCTTTCCCACAAGAGAACCTGATTTGCTCGCCCATCATTTTCTTTTGTGTAATTTCTTAGGTTAAGCATGATTTAAAAATACACATTTGTCCTTTATTTTAAAGTCTGGCTTCCTGGGTAGGTGAGCTGTCACAGCAGGTAAAAGGCAATTGCCACCAAACCTGACAGCCTGAGTTTAATTCCCAGAACCCACATGTCAGAAGGAAAGTTGTCCTCTGATCTCCATGCTCATGCCATGCGCACACACTAGTTAATTAACTAATTAACTAATTAAAGTTTTTACCACCATTCATTCACATTTGCTGAGTGGTAACTGCTGCTGAGGAAGTTAGGGGCTCAGTTAAAAGGTGGGAGTTGACCATGAGTTTCAGGGTCCCTGACCTGTAACCCATAACCCTGTGCTGGAACTTCTCCTAGTCTAAGCCTCACCTGGGGACTTTCTCTGAGAAGAGAGTAAACCTGAGGTCTCATCATTTCTCGTGCCTTCTGCAGGTGCAGAGGGTGTGGGGAGCCTCAGGGATTCTAGAATATTCCTGTTCTCCGGATGTCTCTTCCTGGCTCGGCCGCCCTGGCTGAGGTCAACCCTACCACACAAAGAGCTGTGTCATCTTGCTGTGGCCTTGCCAGGGACATTAGTCTTTGGCAAGAGCCTTAACTGATGGGCCTGCCAAGGCCCAGCAGAGACATCCCTCTGTGTAGCCTGACTGGCACTTGTCCAGAAGCCTCAAAATCTGCCCCCAGACTACATCACATCCTGTTCTGCTCCCAGTGCCCCTTCGGAGTGGCTGGCCCCTTTAGTCCATGTGCGTATCTACTGGACACTCCCAGTGGTGTTCCTGGTTCCACATGGTCTCCTTGCTGCAGCCAGGTCCCTCCTAAGGTTGCTTTGCCCTGGTGGCATAAGCATTCTCATTGCTGTGGCTTCTAGTCTAGAAATCTCTGAATGAGGATTGGGGTGGGGGAGTCGGTCTGTCTGCCTCCCTCTTTGCCTGAGAGCAGGCTACAGCATGCCTCTGTCACCTCCCTCCCTGGTTCTCTATCTGCCTAAGGTCCTGGTTGAGCCTTCGGCACTCATAGCCCTCACCGTCTGAAGACCTTGTCATGGATGACACTGGTGACAATGTCATCAGTCCCCAGACGGTGGCTTGTTGATAAATCTTGGCACGCTTTCTCGTACGTGTTGTCATTCTCTGTCACTTAGCAAGGTTAGCACTGAACTTGGGAAAGCTTTGTCAAACCCCTACTGTGTATTCCTGCTGGGACAGCATGGGGCAAGCGAGCTGGTGAGAAGGAGAAGGCATGTGAGCCCTGCACATCAGGACCACCTCCACCATCTCACCCCAGCTAAGCCCTAAATGGTGGGCAAGTTGTTCTCCACCCACTATTGTAACAATCACCATCCCAAGCATTTGTTAGACTCTCCTGAAACATTCTCTGCACATAGACCAATTCTGTAGACAGATAAACTGTTCACTTAAATGAAAGAAACCATTAAAGATCAACCAGCATGTAAACAGCAGAATTAGGTGGGAAATGGATTCTTTAGGTTCCCAAGCTCAGGCTGCCTTTCCCTCTCACATTGTCCCCACCCACTGGGGCATCGGCCTCCTGTCTCCTTAGTGGCCTTCTCTCTCCCCAGTGACACTCTGAATATTGTGGCATCAGATCATCGGCCATTCACCACCAAGCAGAAAGCCATGGGCAAGGAAGACTTCACCAAGATCCCACATGGTGTGAGCGGTGTGCAGGATCGGATGAGCGTGATCTGGGAGAGGGGAGTGGTAGGTGTCGGCAGCCTTGCTTCACTGAAGGTCCCAGCAAAGCCCACTCTTCGGGGGTGTGTTAGTTGGGGTTCTCTACAGGAACCGAACTGATAGACTAAACATAAAGGAGAACAATGTCTGTCCCCCAACAGAAAGTCCAAGGATCCAATAGTCATTCAGTCCATGAGGCTGTATGTCTCAGCTGGTCTTAAGTAAATGTTGGAATCCGAACAAAGTAAGCTCTAATATCAGTGAAGGAAAGCCTCAGCAACAGTGTCTATGAACTTGGCAATGAATGAATGATGACAAGCAGGCAAAGAGAGTAAACTTCCTTTCTCTCTCTCTCTCTCTCTCTCTCTCTCTCTCTCTCTCTCTCTCTCTCTCTCTCTGTGTGTGTGTGTGTGTGTGTGTGTGTGTGTGGTTGCTACTAGAAAGTGTTGCCCCAGAGCTGGGCAGTGGTGGTGCATGCTTATAATCCCGGCTCTCAGGAGGCAGAGGCAAGTGGATCTCTGTGAGTTAAGGACCAGCCTGGTCTACAGAGTGAGTTCTAAGATATGCTCCAAAACTACACAGAGAAACCCTGTCTTAGAGAGAGAGAGAGAGAGAGAGAGAGAGAGAGAGAGAGAGAGAGAGAGAGAGAGAGAGAGAGAGAAGTGTGGCCCAGATTTAGGATGGGCCTTCCACCTCAAATGATCCAATCAAGAAAATTCCCTCACAGGTGGGTGTGCCTAGCTGCCTGGGTTTTAGTTAATTCCAGTCAAGTTGAACACCAAAATAGCCTTCTCAGGAGAGCTGACCCAGTCCCTGCTCCTGTGTTACCTAGTAGCAAGGCAAGAGGTTAGTAATGTCAGTAGGTAGCAGATGTCATGCTTAGCTAGCATACCATCATCTCACACATATGTGGTGGGGGGAGTCCTCACTCCATTATATCAGAAAGTGATTGGACCTGTTAATAAAATGTGAAAAGTTCCTAAGAAAAAAGTCTGTACTGCTCCATACCTACAACTTTAGCATTTTGGTGTACTCCTTAGTTCAGTGCATGTATTCTTTTGGTTTCCGAGGCAGGATCTTGTCTTGGAATGTTTGGCGGTCTTCCTGCTTCATCCTCCCAAGTGCCAGGATTTTGGATGTAAGCCACTGTGCTTGGCTACATACATTATTTTAATTACTAGATTCATCTTTTTGTCTCATTTTGAGTGTCTTCTTAGAGCTCTACAAAGTTGTGGGCTTTTTAAAAAAGCTGGTTTTTGGTACTTACAATTTAGCTCATCTCTTCATACACGCTAGGCTGGAGTTCCACCACTACCTACGTCCCTAGGCTTAAAGCATCTTTTTTAAATTGCTACACAATACCCCCTCCAATGGAAATGCTATATTTAACTCTTCCTTTGAAACTTTTGGCTATTTCCAGTCTTCACACTTCAAATGCTGCTTTAGAGGAGTCCTTGTTTGTGAATGTTACCATTTCTAATTACTTCCTTACGACAGATTTCTAGAAGGGGATTTTTGGGTCAAGGGATATGACCCAATTGAATTCTAATTGAATTTCCAAAGAGACAGGGGCTGGGATCTCATCTGGATGCCACCTGCTCTGCCCATGAGGAGTAAGTCCATACTTTTGGTCTTGGGCTGTCGTGGGAAACTCTCAACACTCAGAATGAGCTTGAAGAGATTGGAGGCCCCAAATGCTAAGCCATCTGCTCAGGGTGAGGCTGGGACTGAGGTCAGGACACGTCCCTTGAGGAGGAGCACGCAGCTGTCTGTGGCTGAGCAGGTAGTTCTTTCAGGACACAGGATATACTGGAGCCTCTCCAGGCTATATCTACAGTCGCAGGTGGTCTCAGTCCACAAAACATTAAGTGGGAAATTCTAAAAAATAGTTCATAAATTTGGGGGAATTGTTTGTTCAAGACATGGTTTCACACTGTACCCTAGGCTGACCTTAAACAAGAGTGCTACCTTTCCTTACTAAAGTCCTCAGCTTTCCCAGAGCTAGAACTACAGGCATGAGCTACAACATCCCATGCTGCAATAATTTGTGTTACAATATATTGTCAAATTATTCTGCTATAAGATATTGTTAACTTCCTGCTGTGCCTAACTTTTGAGTTAACTTGGTTGTAGGTGTATATGGATATGAAGTAAGCCTAGTATGAACAGGGCTCAGTTTTTGGTAGTTCCAGGCATCCTGTGTAGGCTTGAAAGAATACCAGCAAACAAGAGGGACGTAAGTTTTTGCACATGAAGGAAGCCCTTTAATCACCCCAAGTGGGCACATGAGCGGAGCTTGCCTTAGGAGGTGCATTTGCCCCAGGCAGGCAGCCTTTGGCACAAGTCACAAGGGTGGCTGGGTGAGGGATAAAGGGGCAACAGGCTCTCACACTCTGCCAGTTGACTCATATTGTAGCACTGTTTGCCTTAGGACCACAGTTGTGGGCCTCTGAACTAAAATACCAAGATGGTGTGGGGGGTGCACGCATCCAGATGGGGGCTGATTCGACACTTTCACATACTCCAGGTTGGAGGAAAGATGGATGAGAACCGTTTTGTTGCTGTCACCAGTTCCAACGCAGCCAAGATTCTCAACCTGTATCCTCGAAAGGGCCGCATCATCCCCGGAGCCGACGCTGACGTGGTGGTGTGGGACCCGGAAGCCACAAAGTAAAGCCTGTCACTAGTCTCCTGGGACTAGGAGGACTTGGGATTTTAAGAACTTGTATTACAGAACTGCAAAGGCGAATTATCTTCACAGCATTTCAAGTGTAGAGGAATGTGGCAGTGACATGTGGTGATTGTCTGCCTCCCATGCTCATATGTATACCCATTCCTTTGTATACCCATGTCCAATGTCTCTGTCCCCTCTTCTAAGGACACCAGTCAGATAGGAAAAGTACACACTTTTTTGTTTTGTTTTTTTCCAGACAGGGTTTCTCTGTGTAGCTTTGGAGTCTGTCCTGAAACTCATTCTGTAGACCAGGCTGGCCTTGAACTCACAGAGATCCACCTATCTCTGCCTCCCCAGTGCTGTGGGAATAAAGGGGTGCGCCACCAACACCTGACCCACACTTCTTATATTCAAAAATATATAACCTCCTTTTTCATTAATTCTTTAAAGGATCTGTGTCCAAATATGGTCCCATCTGACATGCTGGGGGTAAAGATTTCCATACAAGAATTATGAGGGGATGGAATTAAGCCCATATCAGACAGCTCTGGGTACCATTCCTTCCCACTGGGCAGTATCTCTTTACATGAAGCTGTACTTTCTTTACCTGTGCTCAGATCTTGCCCCATCCTCATCTCCCACCAGGACCATCTCAGCCAGCACCCAGGTGCAGGGTGGAGACTTCAATCTGTATGAGAACATGCGCTGCCATGGTGTACCACTGGTCACCATCAGCAGGGGACGTGTCGTATATGAGAATGGCGTCTTCATGTGTGCAGAGGGCACTGGCAAGTTCTGTCCCCTGCGGTCTTTCCCAGACATTGTCTATAAGAAGCTGGTGCAGAGAGAGAAGGTAAGGGGGGGTGGGCAGGGAGGAAAATGTGTGGGATGAGATCAAGGACCCTGTTGAGGGCATCTTCTCTTTCCTCCATCAACTCTCAGATACTGTCATGTTGTATGCTATTTTTGCATCAGTGTGACCAGAATACCTTAAGAGAGGAAAAAGAGCTGGGCTTTGGCGGGGCATGCCTTTAACCCCAGCACTCAGAAGGCAGAGGCAGGAGGATCTCTGTGAGTTCAAGGCCAGCCTGGTCTACAGAGCAAGTTCCAGGACAGGTTCCAAAACAATACAGAGAAACCCTGTCTTGAAAAACCAGAGTGAGGGGCGGGAAAGGAAAGGATTAACTGGGCTCACGATTTCAGAAGCTTTAATGTGACCTGGTGCAGTTCATGATAATGGGTGTGTATAGCTCAGTGGTTCTCAACCTATGGGTCGCGACCCCTTTAGGGGGTCACATATCAGGCATTTACATTATGACTCATAACAGCAAAATGACACTTATGAAGCAGCGGTTAAATAGTTTCATGGTTGGAGGTCACCACAACATGAGGAACTGTATTGAAAGGTTGCAGCATTAGGCAGGTTAAGAACCACTGGTAGAATGATGACTACACGTGCAGCAGGCAGAGAAGAAGCCAGAACTAGAGGCCGGTTAGCAGCCTTCAAAAGCCCACCCCAGTGACCTTCTGTCAGCCAAATCCCATCTCCTGAAGACTTCAAGGCCCCCAGCCAGGGAATAAGCACTCAAAATGTGAGCCTGGGGTGGGGTAGGGGTGAAGGAGGTTGCATTTCAAATTCAAGCCCTAACATACTGTTTTCCCTGAATACTGTCTGTCACCATCTGTCCAGGATAGCATGTGGTGGAGGCAAGAGGGATGATGGAGGTGGAAAGATGCTGGTTTCTACTTCCCATTTCGCATAAATCATATTGTTGTTGTTAATGTGTACATATATGTTGGTGTGTATATGTATGTATGCACATGTGATAAAATTTAAATGGACAAGCAGATAGGGAGTCTGGTGGGTGTGTTCCTGACCAGTGAGCTTCTCCTGATATATGGTCCTATTGCTCAATTCCTGTCCTCTCTTGCTAAGGCCAAGGATGCCCTCAAAAGTACCCCGTGCCTGTTCCTTCTCTCAATAAGACTGACAGGCAGTGTGCAGCGGTGCAATTGAGATTCCATCCCAAAGGATACGGTGCTCACATCTTGGCTGCTGCTGCTCCCTCAGCCACCTGCACATTCTCCAACACAGTCTTCTCTGCCACAGTAGCACTGTCATAGTGAGTCACCATAACTAACCTGGGCCAGGACAGCTCTAAGTGACAGAGCTGAGGTTGGAACCTTGGTGGTCTGCTTTGTGCAGTGTACGCCTAACTGTTTATTTAGTATTACATCCAGCAATATCCCATGTCCAAACCAAGTATATCTAGTCTAAGTTTTCACCGTGTTGTCAGACCGCAGTGAAAGGTCTGGCCTGTTGGGAGCCTGGCCTTGTCAGGTCACTGCTGCAGGCTCCAGGGTGTTCACAGTGGCGGAGTTCCTCAAATGTATCCCTGCCAAATTCCCTGGAAGGATTCCAGAGACTGAGGCACTCCCTGTACATGCACACTTATACACGAGTGCACACACTCATCATGTGTAGGAAAGCATTCTTCAGCACTTGGACTACAGAAACAAGAAACTGTCACCTGTGTGTCTGGTCCTGTGCGGTCGTAGCAGGTGTCAGTAGAGGAGGCTGCAGCTGTGTGCTGGGCTCTGATGTTCCTGTCTTTTCTCTTCACTAGACTTTAAAAGTGAGGGGAGTGGACCGCACTCCCTACCTAGGGGACGTCGCTGTTGTTGTCCACCCTGGGAAAAAGGAGATGGGAACGCCACTGGCAGACACTCCCACGAGGCCAGTCACCAGGCATGGGGGCATGCGGGACCTTCATGAATCCAGCTTCAGCCTTTCTGGTAAGGGTAAGGGTGTGGCAGGAACTGGTAGGCAGGAGAGGCCCGGGCAGTGGGCGGAGCCCTGCAGTCATACACCTCATTGTCCCCTCCCCTTGGCAGCCTCACGTAGCCCCTGCTACCTTCAGGACTCATCTCTGTCCTCCGGCCTTGACACTGCCACCCTCCCCTTTATCCTGCTCCCACCTTTATGGTCCTTAACCAGGAATTATATCATATTGCTTCACTGATTTTAAGTAAAACCTTTCTTCCTTTTGGCTCTGACTTCTGGCTTCTTACCCTGTCTTCATGTCCTGGCTCTAGTCTATCTATAGAATACCAGGTCTCTCAGTCATGTTCTGTCCCCGTTTTTAATGCCATGTATTACAGCGTTTCCTGGAGCCATCTGGCCCCAAATAAACACAAAGAGCATTATATTAGTTATAAAACTGTTGGCTGATGACTAGAGCTTCTTATTGGCTAGCTCTGTCTTAACTATTATTAACCCATTTCTTCTTGTCCACATGGTCCCACAGCCCTTCAGCCCCAAATGAACACACAGACACTATATTAGTTACAAAACTGTTGGCCAGTGGCTAGGGTTTCTTATTGGCTAGCTCTGTCTTAACTATTAACCCATTTCTATTAATCTATGTATTTTCAAATGGTCTTGCCTTACCGGAGAACACCTGATACGTCCTCTCTTCCCGGGCCCACATGGCAACTCCATCTGCCTACGTTTCCCAGAATTCTCCTCATCTCCTAGCCCTGTGTATCTTCCTGCCTGGCCAATCAGTGTTTTATTTATCAACCAATTAGAAAAGCATACATACAAAAGAACACCCCCATCAACCATGTCCTTCCAGTGACACCAACACCCTCTAGTCCATGGCTGTCTATGCCGTTATACCTCACATTATCTCAGATATCCTGTGGTCCTTAGATGGGCCTCACAGATGATGAGATGGTCTCAATGGAGAGCAGACAGAAACTGTGAGGTATGTTTGTCCTTCACGAAACTTTTGTGAGATCCATCACAGCACTTGAAAGGGTAGTGAACCAGCCTAACAAGGCCCTGGGACTAGCCAGAGAGAATCTATCCATCAAGGACTGTCTCTGTCTGAGAAAGGAAAGCAAGAGGAACAAGAGCATAGAGTCCACTCAGAGATAGAGAGGCCCAAACACAAACCATCCTGGAATAAGAAGCCAGGGGCAGTTAGGGAGGGCCATCCCTAGGTGCCTAGCTTTGTGCTAAGAGCAGCTTATGCCAGGGACCTGTGGCTCCCGCTGGAGGTACTGGTAGCATGTGGGGAGGTGACTTCCAAAAATACCCTCCCAAAGGGCTAGTCACTTCCACAAGCATGCTGGGACATGAATGCTGGGTGTCATTTCTTATGCACTGTCCAAACACCCTGAAGTTTCACCAGTCCAGGATGTGTGGATTCTTAGGGTTACCTGTGCACACCAGCTGACCCCACACAAAGTGGTAGGACTCTGGGGCTCTGGGGCCTGACTAGCCAGTGGCCTCCTTCCCCAGCCCAAGAACCATACTGGACAGTGGCTCCTTCTGACACAGTAGACCTCAAGTGGCTAGTCATCTCTCTTCCAGCCCCAAATCTCAATCTGTAGGAGATGGGAAACCCTGAATAATGCCCCCCACTGATCTCTGGGATACTTGGCCCTTCTTTCTGAGTCTTAGGATTCCAGAGAATGGGGGCTTTGGAGTATGGGTCTTTCATTTTCCAAAACAGTTTACCAGTTTCCTGTTTTAGTGTCTGGTCTACTCACTGAGACATGTGTGTGAAGGTCTGTGTGATAACTGACTAATCCGTTCATCTAACAGCACAAGTTTGCTGCTCATGTGAGTGAGTGGGGAAACTGAGAAAGTAGGCTCTGACTCGGGAAAACCTGGATTCAAACCCAGGCTCTTCAAACCCCTTATACTGTAAAACATGGAGATTATATAATGCTCCTAAGCCCTAATTTTTTCATCCAGATAATGGAATAGAGTCATGAGGGTTAAATGACTGAATGTCCGAGACAATGGCTCAGCCATTAAAGCACTTGTCTTACACACGAAGACTTGAGTTCCGTTCCAAGAACCCATGTTGAAAAAGCCAGGCACGAGGCTGGAGAGATAGCTCAGTAGTTAAGAGCTTGTACTGCTGCTCATCAAGGACCTGTATTCAGTTCCCAGTTTTCCCAGCACTTACTGCCTGCTGTCCAGCAGCTCACTGCCTGTAACTCCAGCTACAGGGAATCTACCCCTTCCCAGGCACAAGCACATACCAATACACAGCTCCAGGCCTGTAAAATAGGTGGACAGCATTCTCTTAAGGGAGGGGTGGGAGAGGTCCGAGCCTCAGTGGTGATAGTGGCCCTGGTAACCCAGGCAGCATCTGCATAGTTGACTTTTCCTGCTTCCTTCCTGCAGGTTCTCAGATCGATGACCATGTTCCAAAGCGGGCCTCAGCGCGGATTCTCGCGCCCCCTGGAGGCAGGTCGAGCGGTATTTGGTAAAGGCTCTTACCAGGGCCCCCAAGTGAAGATGCTCCTCCACCACCCACCTGCACACCGTCTGGCCACAGCTACGAGGGGTGGGAGAGGCTGGGCAGGGCAGCGCACTGCAGGTGGGGGCTCCGGAAAGCGGAGAGCCTTCCCCTTGTCTGAACATGATTCACGGGACTTTGACCCACCCCTAACAAGGCACTTTGAGCTGTCCCTCCTGCTCTGCTCCTTCCTTCTTTCCTCGGCCCTGGGGTTTCTCTGGGCCCAGAGACCACACTATGCACTGCACCCAATGCATAGCGCCTGGCCCTGCCCCTCCTCTCACTACAGCCTCCAGTGCTGGTTCTGGGAAGGCCTGGACTTGAGTGCCCTGCCCTGCTGCCCACCCAGACAGGTGTTCAGAGCACTTTAGCAGATGTGTTTTATAAGTAAGGACCTTCCTCCCTCACCCTTTAGGTCCCATGGTGACATTTCCCAAATCAGACAGGTGTCAGCTCCCCAGCCATGCCCAAGATGTCCCATCTCTCCCGACTCACACTCGGGACACCCTGGATATGGCTGTGGTTGGGACACCCTGTGCCCTTTGCTGGCCTCTTTCCACTCCCTACCCACACCCTCTGGGAGTCCCAGGCCCCAGAAGGGTAGTTGGGTGGGCATGGGGCTGGTTCCAGGCGCGTGTAAATGGTTTTGTTTTGCACGTTTGGTTTGCGCAGTGGTTTGGTTTGACTTGTTTGTGCACCCTGTGGAAAATAACGGTGCTTCGTGTCACTAGCATAGCATAGAATCGGGAGTAGATTTGGTTCTTAGGAGATGCTGCACTCACCACCAACCAGATAGTACAGGGCAGAGGTGGGGGCAGGCTGTCCCCCTGGCCCCTTTCTCTCCAACTTAGGGTCCTTCTGCTACCAGAAGCCCTGGACCATGCCTCCCCTGTCCCACACTCCTACCTATTACCACCCTCTCCTAATTTCCTGCATCCAAATGGCCCTGAATGCTGACCCTGGAAAGTGTCCCCTCTCTCATCTCTGACCCTGGTCACTCCCAGCACTAACTCCACATCCTACCCTAACCCTACACAGCTTCCTAAAACTTGCCTCTGCTGGAGAAGGCCTAGCTACTCCTCCGGTGTGACTAGCAAGAGGCCTCACACCTGCAGAGAAAGGGGCAGTAGGAGAGAGTTGGCCAGCCAGCCACTGGGGAAGAGGCTTCAACACACAAGAAGGCCTAGCTGTAGAGTCCACCCCATGCACAAGTGCTGTGGGTCCTGCACCATACTCTTGTTGACTACTGCAGGCTCGCCCTTGGAGGTTCTCACAGTCTGAGAAGTGGCCCAGCTGTCTGCCTTTGATGAGCATCGTTTCCCCTCTTGGGGAGTGATCTCACTTCTGTTTGAGCTCCTCAAACTTGCCATCGTTCCCAGAGATCTTGGCGCTCAACCCCGAACATTTTTTAGTGCTTTGGTTGCATCAAAGCACTTCCCTGCATCTGCCCACACTGCTAATGGTGGAATGCTTACATCTGCCCACACTCCTAATAGTGGAATGCTTATAACCCTCCCCCATCTTACAGGGTTAAAAAAAACCCAAACCCCAAAAGTTCAGGCCAGCTGTCCCCGGAAGTGTCCATGACTGCCCTTATGACCTTGGCTGTCTAACCTAGCTGTGGAAAACAGTTGTAGGGTGACATCAGGCCCACGAGGAGTCTAACCAGGTAGAATGTGTTCTCCTTGGGGATGCATTCTGCCTTGATTTGTACAAATCCATTTTATTTTTATTGTGAGCAGTTAATGTATACTCTTGGTTTGAGCCTGGACAAGAAAAGCTTGGGAACTTGTGTGTGGTTTTAGTTGACTCCTCATCCTCACTTCCTCCTCCTGTCCTCACTTAGGAGCTGAAATGATAACCCAGAGAATTGAGGTAGCCATGGGAACAGTAGGTAATGACCCTGGAAAAGCCTTCATGGGTAATGAAAACAGTGACACTGAACCCTGGTGCAGTTTTAGTCTCCCTCCTCCTCCTCTTCCTCCTCTCCCTTTTCCTCTTCTTTTCGAGACAAAGTCTTGCCTATGTAGCCTGGCCTTGAACTCACAGCAATCCTGCCTCAGTTTCCCAGTACTGGAATCAGAGGCATAAGCTACCACACCTAGCTACATGTCATCTTTGTCTATTTCTGCCCTTGCTGGGTCATGGGTCTTGGGCAGATGCCAAAGATCTAAGGGGTGGTAAGGCCAGCAAGGCAGGGCACCTTGCTTGGGCTAGGAAAGCCCCCACCTGAGTAGTGCATGTGCTAGAATGGAGAGAGAGTACGTACTCAAGGGGCCACTATAGGCCTTCCACTTCATCCACCCCCACCCTGCTATACCCAAGTCCACCCTTCCACCGACTGTGCTCGCTCAGTCAGGAGCTTCTGGATGCAAATCAGAAGGAAGCTCAAGGAACCAAACAAACCATCATCCCCCCAGGGTCCACTCCCTGCCCCATGCAGAGCTCCAGCCAGCCCATCACAGGTCCAGTGGCTGCTGCCTGGAACGAAAAGGGTCTCTGGTTGCGCCGAATGCAGCTCTCAACCTGGTCTTGTACTTGCTGAATAAATACTGTTGTTCTTGCCTTAGCTGCTCTCTAGGTTTGTGGGATTAACTCACCAGAAAATTGTGCTACTATGTGTGCGTGTGTGTGAGTGTGTGTGTGTGTAGTGCTAGGAGTCCACAGTAGGTCTCTTGTCAAGCCAATGCTGTGATGAGGACATCTCTTATATTGACCCAGAAACCACAGAACCACACAGAAGCCAAACCCCTCCTGCTACTGAGGTGACAGGCACAGCCTGGGATCAGAATGGAGCTGTCAGCAGCACCCAAGGGACTTCCTCACTCCTCTGTAAATGTCATGGTGCTAAGATCCTGTCAATCCCAAGGTGACACTTGGCCCTGTGCTTTGGCCACCATTTGAGGCAAAACCAAACAGCCCAACACGTTGTGTTCTGGTGCAGGTTTGTATTAAACTGTAGCTACTTCTCACTCGGTGTCTGTTGTGTTTATTCAAGAAGTAGCCTTCTACAGTGTCTGTGTGGCACTTCTGTTGCTAGAACAGCCTTGATCTGTCACTCTGATATAGTGGCAGCTCACTGGGAGGTCTGGAGATATAAAAATAAAAGGTTTAAAAATAAAGATTTGTTTTAAGGGTCACCCCTCTCCCAAGAACCTGGAATTTCTGATAGTGGAAAATGAAAAATTCAGCCAGATTTCCTGGGACAGTTGGCACATTTATCTGAGATAAAAAAAAAAAAAAAATTGAGGAAACATTAGAAACAAATAAGATCTAGACTCCCCTACCCAATCTTTGGCACTTGTTCTCCTGGCTAACATTTTGGAAGCCTACAACCCCTATTCCATTCAGCAGAAGCTGACAGACTATGTTTGCATAAAAACATTTGACAAAGTCATCCCAGGCCCCACTGTGTCTTTGAAGGGCATTTGCCTGCTCAACAGATTTCTAGAAACCCACCTTTGTGTCTGGCCACTGGGCACTCAAAACCCCTTGGATGCTGGGAAGGATCATCTGATTAAACATACTAAAATGAACATAGTACAAGCTGTAGTCGCAGCACTTGGGAGGTTGAGGCAGGTGGATCATGAGTATGGGGACATCCTAGGTGTCACATATAAGTAGACTCTGTCTCAAAGAGTGAGTATGTCATTCATTTTAACACTGTTGGGTACCTGGTGCTGGTTTCTTAACCCTCAAAGACACAACTCTAATGAGAGAATTCTAGGTAGTGGAGAAAATCTGCTGGGGGACATAGTCCATTTTACCTAACTGTCCCAAATCTATACTAAACACATGGGTTGGGGAAAATATACAACCTTTAGTTACAGCACTCAAGAGGCAAAGGCAGGCAGAGTTACAGAGTGAGACCCTGTTTCAACAAAAAGGAAAGGAAAGGCACCATCACATGTGATAGGCTGTTTGCATGGCATGAGGCATGTACAGACACATACTTGGGAAGACCCCAGATACCTTAATATGTATACAGTTGAAAAAGAACCACAGGTCTGGATTTGAAAAGTAGAATCATTCAGGAGAATCTACTCCAGCCAGCCAGCAGCTGTGATTTCTTAACTTGTAGTTACAGGTTGACTCCCATACAGGCATGAGTGACATTAAGAACTATGGAAGGGGCTCATAGAAACTGGATCTAAAGAAGAAACACTATGTTGCCAGGGAAAGGCAGACATTATCATCCTAAATGATAAAAAAAAAAAAAAGACTTCTTTCTCTTTCTTTTTTTCCTTCTTTCCTTCCTCTCCTTTCTTCCTTCCTTCCTTTCTTTCTTGTTTTGAGACAGGATCTCACTAGATAGCCCAGGAAGGCCTGGAACCATGTAGACCAGGCTGGCCTTGAACTCACAGGGACTAAAGGCACTACACCTAGCAATAAGAAGCTTTCACACAACACTGTGAACTTAATGTGCTGTTAAAAGTTTGCTTTAAAAACACCTTGCTCACCTTAGAGTCCACCTTTAGAGTGATATCCACATCCTGTGCTAGCATTGTTTCCTGGCTAATCACACAGATGCATTGGAAATTGCATCCTTGAAATGCAAATTTTCACTTTTTTTTCAAAAAAAAATATTATTAGAAGGAAACCATCCTTTTTGAGATAGGGATTTCAGTGCATCATTCCTCATTGGACAGACTGACAGCATGGCTATAGGAATTAAAGCCCTCCAAGTCCCCCTGAAAGGAAATTTCCTGTAAATCCAAGATCACTGAACTGAAAACTGTCGCAGGCTTCTCTGTGTACTCTGATGACACCATCTAGCCAGTGCCTCTTGTGTTGCTGGGGTTCTTCACTGTAAACTGGCCTGAGTTTGACAGGATTGAAGACCCTGGAGTTCCTCCCTTTTGATCAGGCCCCAGCAGCACTGACATGCCACACTTCAAGGCACCTGAGGGATTAACTTCACTAACAGACTTCTCAAGCTGTCATTTCTGAGGGACCGGAGCCACTGGAAACAACTCACAAGAGAACAGGCATGTTTTGAATCCCAAAGACAAGACCCTTTAGTGGCAATACCTTACAGACCTGTTCCTGGGGCATTGTCCACCTGAAAGAATTACTGGTAGCCGGAAGAGGAACTTCTGGCCACCAGAGTGGATGTCTTAGGAAGAGTTGTTACGTGGGGGCTGCTGACATTTATTGGGATGTTCAACAGGTCTCCGTGAGTAAATCATCTACAATGTGGCCCAATAGTGTCTCTCCTTTGTAATTCCTCTTTGATGCCTGCACAGTGGCTGTGAAACTCCCCAGAAATGGTACCAGAGGCAATAAAAGAATGCTGCCTCCCATTTGTAACTCAGTTCTTCAGATACCACATTAAGGGGTCACCATGGTCATGAGACCTGGTATCCCTGTTCCATTCACTAAGCAAATCCAGTATTTTGAGGATCATGCTGCCACAATAAGGAATTGTTCAACCTGAAATGTCAATAGGACTGAGCTGGAGAAACTCTGGTCTAGCTTAATGATGAAATGAGATCATTACTTTACAATATTATGTGAGGGAAATTCAAGAAGAAGGAGGAAGGAGTCAGAGTTAAGCTATGGTGCAACTCTGTATGGCAAGACATTCTGTACAAAAAAACAAAACAACCATCATGAACTGAGCTGGGCCACAGTATCCTGGTAGCAGTCAGAAGTGGGGCCCCAAGGAGTCTTACCATGTTCATTCCCAATGCTCTACCTGTCAGTCCTCTGCCACCAAGATCAGGAACCAGGTTATACAAGGTCCTGCTTGACCATGGTGCAGTGCTACAGGAAAACAAGGCTACATGTGCAGATCTGAGGGGGGTTCTGGATGCAGAGAGGTGATGTGGCAAGTGGCAGCTTGATCGATGCCACATCTGTTCCTTAACCATCACATGTATAGACTCTCTTATACCTGAATGTAAACTAAGCCCCTCTCTGGGAAATGTCTTGTGGTAGGTAACTCAAGGATGCTTGGGAAGGGAAGCAAAAGTCAAAGAGTATGTGAAAGGGTGACACACTATGCATCATGTATCCACTAGAATCGGTCCTATTTCCTCGATGTCTTTTTCTCAAATGCTTGGGTGCAAGGTGTACAAACAACTCCCAATATTTAAGCATCTGGCTTGATAAATCTGGATAAAAGGAAAGTTCAGGAGACAGAGCATTGCCAGGACCTGAGAAACCTATTTCTGTCATATCAGCCCCCCCACCATGGATCTGCCTGTGAATCTTTCCTGTCACATCAGTGTTATTGCTGTTCCCCCCACCTTGGATAACTACTTCCCTGGCATGTGAGTGTTGCCTAGTTTTGAACTCTGATTAATGGAGGCATATAATGCATACTCTTTGTCCTGGTTCTGTTTCTCTACATTAAATTTTTAAGATGCAAAGGACACATCTTGTCTATTATATGTAACATTGCCTAAATCAGAGGAGCTGACTTTGTTAACAATGTGTACACACACAGGAACTTACATACAGGGTGAAAGCATATGTACATGTGAAGGGTGTGTTAAGAGTGCTTTCTTGTTGGTACAGAATGAGACTTGTGCAATTCAAAAATGAAATTAAGAAAGCAATTCCAGTTAGAGTAGCATCAAATAAAGAGCAAAGTGACAGCTGCAGGACTGACTCCACAGTATTTACTTCTCTTGAGAGGACTCAGATTTGGTTCCCAGCACCCATGTGGCAGCTTGAAACCAGCTGTAACTGCAGTTGGAGGGGATCTGACACCCTCTTCTGACTTCCTCAGGCTCCCACACATACATACACTCAGACACACAGTCATACACATGAAGTAAATGTTTGGGGGAGTTTATGGGATTTTATTTTTGTTTTTGTTTTCCAAGACAGGGTTTCTCTGTGTGTAACAGCCCTATCCATCCTGGAATTGGCTCTGTAGACCAGGCTGACCTCAGACTCACAGAGATCCACCTGCCTCTGCGTCCCAAGTGCTGGGATTATAGTTGAGCACCTCCACCACTCAGTAAAGTAAATGTTTTTAAAGTTAAAAAGAACAAAGTATTTAGCAATAAATTCAGCAAGCCAAATTCAGGGATTGTACCCTGAAAACCATGAAACTGCTGAAAATGTTTTAAAGCTCTAAATAAGTGAAAGTAATTCTGTGGTCAGGAGCCAGAGGGCTCCACATCATTAAGGATGGATCCCCAGATTCTATATAATCCCCACCAGAATCCCAGATATAAAAGTGGATACCTGGTTTTAAAATTCATTCGAAACTGCAAAGGAGTTGGAGGAGTAAAGTAAGGAAAATCCTAAAGGACCTGGTTAAATTGTCACAACCCATGCATGAAGATGCAGCACCCAGAAACCTAATTTCAGAGGCCCCTCCCTCTTAAATATTCTTCCACATCAACCCTGCCATACTGAGGACCCAGCTTCCAACACAACAGCCTTTGGGAGGTACACTAAACCATAGCAAGTATACAGCCAACATGTCAGGAGTGAAGATGTTCTACAGACACACACAGCCCCCTTCAGCTATCAGACTTTTGAGACAACAGGCTCTACAGAATTGACATTTTCCCCAGGAGTCTCATTCTGGGGAAGGAAAATCCTGAGACCCTGACCTCAGCAGGGGTAACTTGTCTCCTGGAAAGAGATTGCACAGTGTGCCGATGATGCAGGACAGGCTGACAGCCAGCAGCAGAAGTCGGTGATGCATTAGTGATGGACAGGACCACATCTTAACCAGAAATTCCCAGTTATGTATTCTTCTTGCCCTCTATTTAAAGCTCACATCAGTCCTCCAAGATGGATTGAGGGCACCATTGTTCCTCTTTAGCTGTTCTTCCCAGTATGAACTCATAGAATAAATCTTTTTTTCTCCTTGTTACTATTATTCACCTGCTAATTGGCCTGTTAAGGATGATGTACCAGCCTTGCTTGTTAGAGCTGCCAAGGGCCAGGTTCAGACCTTAATGACTCCAATAGCAATATCAAGGTGTTGAGTGGAGAAAAACCGTATTCTCAGCAAATGTGTTTAGATACCTGGATATTAACAGGCAAAAAATTGAAACTGGAATTTTGCTTCACAATATGAAAAACTCAGCCAAAATGGACCAAATATTTCAATCTAAAAGCTAAAGCTAAAAAACTTTTAGAAAAAAAAATAAGTACAGAGGTAAATCTTTATGGCTTTCCATGATACAGAAAGTACACACACACACACACAAACACACACACACACACACACATATAATTTCAGTGGAATCTAAAATTTTATATGTCAAATGAGACTCACACACACACACAGAATCTTCATGCCTTGGAAGAAGTAGAGAACAACTAGATAAGCAGAGGATTCTGGGAAAGGAAAACCCTTGGTATTACCCTCCATTGGCATGCCTTCAGTCTTAGCTAGAGCAGCAACTGCCAGAAAGGTTTATCTTCCCTTATCCTCTCTGCTTGGGCTCCCAGTGGGCCTCCTGGTCTACCAGGGCTCTTCCAGGATGGACTCCAGCCATTGCACTACTCAGAAAGACCTCCAGATGGCGCCTTAAACTCATCAGTGACTACTTTAGCTTAAGCAACAGGCCACTAGGAAGGGAACAGGTAAGAAGGCTCAAAGAAAAGCAGCCAGATTCTTTGCTTGGTCCTGGACCCAGAGGGTCTTAAGGAGGTGCAGCCAGCACATGAATGAGGTACAATAGCAGTTTTTCCCATGTCTGAACAGTTCTCAAGAGAGTTGCTCACTTGGGAGGCAGAGGCAGGCAGATCTCTGTGAGTTTGAGGCCAGCTGGTCTACAAAGTAAGTTCCAGGACAGGCTCCAAAGCTACATGTCTTGAAAAACCAAAAAAGAAGAAGAAGAAGAAGAAGAAGAAGAAGAAGAAGAAGAAGAAGAAGAAGAAGAAGAAGAAGAAGAAGAAGAAGAAGAATGTTACGAATAGTTTGTGGCATGCTAAAGTAAAAGAAAAGAAAAATCAGAAATTCACATTTAATTAAGATGTCATATATTCATCTAACAATTTATGTTTGGCTTACTGAATGTTCTACCTTCCATTTAATAAGTGTCTATGAATCATTTCCTAGTACAAAAGTGAATCAAGGATAGCTTTTGCATTTAGAAGTGAGTTGGGGACAAGATGTATTGACAAATGGGTATAGTCAGAAAATAGAGCAAGCATGGGGCAAAGAGGAAAGTGTAGATTTTGTAATTGGCTTTAAGTTTGGAACCAACGACTGATGTTCATTAGCCATGCCATCTTAGGCAAGTTATAAGTTATTAACTTTTCTGGACCTTTGATGTGAAATGGGAGTGCCACACTATTGGGAGATGTCCAGGGAGCAGTAAAGATCATTGGACAATTACTTTAGCCAATCAGTGAGGTCCAGTGGGGACAGTGAGAGATAAAGACTCATAAAAATAAGGTAGAGGCTGGATGTGGTGGTTCAAACCTTTAATCCCAGCACTTGGGAGGAGAAGCATGTCTCTATACATTTGAGGTCATCCTGATCTACATAGTAAGTTGTAGGCTAGTCAGGGCTACACAGTGAAACTGTCTCAAATAAATAGAAAGGAAGGAACTAAAGAAAACCAATATTGACCTCAGGCTTATACACACACACACACACACACACACACACACACACACACACAGGAATACACACAATCAAAAAGCAAAATCCTATACTTTTGTTATATGACTTTTACCTTTCTCCCATTGAGACATGGGATCTATGCTCCCTGCCTTGCAATTGTGTTTCTTGTTTGTTTGTTTGTTTGTTTTTGTTTTTGTTTTAAAACCAACTGGACATGGCTCAAGAATAGAATTTTGAAGCTAGGTTATAAAAAAGGATTTTGTTGTTCCATCCATTTGAACATCTACCCCTGGAACTTTCAACTTCCATGTGAATAGTCCAATTGCCCTGAAGCTACCAGATGGTAGGAAAGCCAAAGCTAGTAGCTATGAGATACCATGAAGGCAGGAGGTTGTCCGGAAAGCCCCTGATGTTTAATTCCCAGCCACCACTCCACACCAGAACCATCCAAACAAGCTTGCCCTAAACTCCTAGCCCACATGAATTAAGATAATAAAATGATTATTTACACCATAGAAGTTATGGTGATTCACTGTGTAAAAACAGATAAACAAGCAAACCTTCAAATGTTAACACAGAGAGAATCTGGGCACAGGAATAAGTAGAGTGTGTTATAGATCATTCTGCCTCCCATTTGATAAGAAATAATAATTCAAGATATACAACCTTTCATCTCAGGATTACTCAGGGATTGTACACGACACTCAGGTCTACACCTGCAAACACAGAGCCAAGTGTTAACTTCACAAGGAGGAAAAGTAAAAAGAGCCTGAATCTCACCCTTGGTTTTGTAGTACTCAGACACCTTGGAGGGGCAATCAGAAACCATTTCCTGTTTCCCATTGGGGAGGAGCAGGAAATGGAACCTGGTACCTACATTTTTAACAGAACTTTTTCCTGAAAACTACATTAGATGGGAGGGGGAGGAGGGAATTGGTTCACTAAATGCCAGGTTTTTTGTTGTTGTTTTTCCTTACTCTCTTATCTGCCTCCTCGGGTAGTCCTGAGGTGGGATTCATATGAGCAATACAGGGAGACTTGGAGGAGAAAATTAGATCTTGGAGGCTGACTTTAAGTCAACTAAAGAGAACATCTCTGGCCTGCCAGCATGTCCAGAAAAATCTAGTGATATTCACTGAAGGGGTGTGCCCAGCACAAGCTTGTGTTCATACAGAGGGTGACTAGGAGGGTATCTTCAGCCAGAATGGACATACACCTCACTGGAAATACTTGTTACTGTAGAAGGGGGGATTGCAAAAAGTGAGGATTCAGTCGGGCAGGCGTTGGTGCAAATGCCTTTAATCCCAGCCTCAGGAGGCAGGGACAGGTGGATCTCTGTGAGTTCAAGGCCAGCCTGGTCTACAAAGCATGTTTCAGGACAGGCTCCAGGGCTACAGAGAAACCCTGTCTTAAGAAAAAAGGGGGAAAAAGGTGAGGATTCAAGATATAGAAAATGCCAAAGTCTTGGTTAACAGATGATTAGAGCCTTGAGCCTTGGCATTAAGATCAAAAAGTAAGAGGGTGGGCCAGCTAAAATGATAGCAGCAGTAGTTAACAAAATATGTGCACAGACAGTGAAGAAGATGTGGGCTCAGAGTCTGAGAGAGTTAGGTCAGGGGGAGTGAGAAAGAATGAAACCTTTGTCTTCACTTGAGTCAATACACATTTAGTGGGACTCTTCTATGTGTCACAATCTGCGAGAGGTTTGAGAAGGCTGATGAGTAAGAAATCCCTGCCCAAGTCTGACTAGGGAGACAGAAGTGTAAACAAAGGATGCTACTGTAAGATGTATGTAACAAAGGTATATTGGGGGGGTTCGGAGGTGACAATAAGACATCCATGGGAGTCAGGACTGGGTAAAGGTGACACAGAAGCTGCACAAAGAGGGCCAAGCCAATGACATCTCAGTGGTGTTGGGCATAATAAAGCCCTGGAGGGAACAGCATGGGCCAAGGACTACAGGCACTGGGAGGAAGAAGGCGTATCCAAAACTGAGGACATCCATCAAGCAGGCTTGGAACAAGAAATTTAGGGACATGAATGGGAATGTCAAAGAAGGACCTAGTTGTGAAGAATAGAATCTACCCCAGCTGGTGGGCCAGGGGAAGAAACAGCTGTCATCAAATGGCGCTAAGAGAGGGATAGCTGATCAAAGATTGTGGGTTAAAGGCTACCAGGCTACAGAAAAGAGCCCCCATCTTCCGTTTTTGTTTTGTTGTTGTTGAGAAAGGCTGTCACTCTGTAGGCCAGGAATGGCCTTGAACTTTTGGCAATCTTCCTGCCTCCATTGCCCCAACCCCGAGTTCTAGAATTATAGGTGTGAGCCTATAATTTACTAGGCTGGGAGGACCTGTCTCAAATAACAACAGCAAATAAACAAACCCTTCGAATATGTGTATAAATGTCATTCTGTTACTCGACTTCCGGGTAAAAGTGCAGGCTTCCTCGCAGGAGGCTAAAAGGGACCTTTGACTGAGTAGGGAAAAAACTACACACCTTGAAGATTAGCGTAATAGACCGCAATTGGAAGTCAGAGAGCAAGAAAAGCCATCAAACCCAGCTTCAGTCCTCCCATGTCAGCGAAAGAGAAGAAATAGTCTCTTGCCTTTGCTGGGGCGGTAAGAAAGACCCCATCACCCCGCTACTACGGAGTCAGAAGTAAATGCTTCTTCCTTCTCTGACTAGACAGTGTGGAGGAATTGTTACCCTGTTGCTAAGGAAAAAGGAAGGGGCTGTTCCCAGTTGCCATGGTGACAAGGTAAGAGCGTTCCCTCGGTACCGCCGTGCGTTTACCAGGCGGTTTCTTCTCCTCGTTGTTATGGCGATCTAGAGGGATTGTTCTCGTCTCCCGCACCTCCCGCCGCAGTTGCTAGGACGAGGTAGAGGTAGGGGTTGTCCGCCTCTCGCCTCCCGGTTACCGTGGAGACGGCGGGTGCCCTGGCCCCGCCCCGCTCGGGCTGACAGCGGCGGCCGCATCGCGCCTGCGCAGTCCTCTCGTCCCCCCGCAGTGTCTGTGCGTTGAAGCCGTAGACCGCGGCGGCCTCTGCTAGGACCCTCCGCCCCGGAGCCTCCGGCCGGAGCCGCAGCCTCTGCCGCAGCGTCCCCGCCGCCCGTCCCCTCCCCTGTCGCCTCCGCCGGAGCCGCCTCGCGCACTGTGAGTGGGGCCGAGGCCACGGTCGCCGTGGGGCTGAGTCAGCGGGAGGCCCGGGCCGGGCTGGGGGAGGGGAACCGGGCTCCCCATCTCCGCAGGCCCCCGCCCCCACCCCCACTCGTGTCCCATTCCGCCGGCCTCCGGCTCTCGGTGACCTCCTCGGTGGTCTCCGGGGCCAGGCCTCCCCAGCCATTCCTCCTACTCTTCCCTCCTCCCTCTCTCTCTCCCTCCGGACCCACCTTGGGGTTCTTCCCCTCTAGAAGTGGTGCTGTCGCACCTCTGCCCGTGGCGTAGTATTTTCCCCCAAACTCCCTCCTGCTTGCCCTTGTCCCTTGTCCCTTGTCTTTACTCCGGGGCCTGACATCTCCCAAGTGATATGCAGAAAAAGAGTGACAAGGGAGCCAGTGGGGACTTGGGGGGAGGGGGACATTGTATCTGTCCAAACCTTGAGACCCTAGGGACCAATTCTCCCACCCTCTCTTGACCCTCTCCTACAGGATTGGTGTAGGAAAAGCAGGCCTGAATAGTTCTAAGTAGCTGCAGGGAGAGCCAGCGCGGCTTTCCCAATAGGTTTTTGCTAAGAGGGGTCAAGCTACGTTGTGATCAGCTACTGTTGGGTATACAGGGCTCGTGCATAGTGGCCTTCTAGTGTGCTGAGCCCTAGCTACAGGGAAGCGAAGGGATTGGAGGGAGTGGGGATGTGATTGGTTTGAGAGCTTAAGTTCGTGTGCTTCCGGTTCGTTTTTCTGTGAATAAGCAACCTGCAGGACTCTTTAAAGGTCTTTAAAGAGGCACATTACATCCTTGGCATATGTGAAGTTTGAAGACCAACCTGTAATATCTACAGCAACTGCTTACTGTTTCTATAAGGAGTTTTAGCAGGACTTGATTTCCCATACCTGTAAATTTGGTGAAGTAACCAACCAGGCAATAGTGGGTTTTGACGGTATAAGCAAAGTGGGGAGGAGGGGCCATTGAGAGTCCTCATGGAGTAGCTTGGAGACCTGTATCCCTGGCTCCTGCGGCTCTGAGTCTTGGTGGGGCCGTTGCCTGGTAGGATTCCCAGGGTTGCCTTTGCCACGTACCCATTTGCCCATCTTGCCATACCTAGTGTTCCCAAGCTATTTTCTTTTTTTCCAGCAAGAAACTCAGCTGAAGTTAGTTTGTGCTTGTAGCCAGAAAGTTCTACTTAGACATGCCTCAACTCGAGGGCTCCTAACTACTGTGTGTACCTCATTGCCAGCCTCCTTTGATTCCTTTTATTTTCCTCCCAGATTCAATGTAGTGTTCAAAAATATGTGTAAATTTAAGGCAGCTCTAAGGAATAAGAGGCTTTGGATTTCTTTTCTTTTCTTTTTCTAACTCCAGGCTACAAAGGTCATGGTCCACTCCTAAAGCTCATAGTGAAAGACCCACTCCTCAGGAGTTTCTGGAGTTGCAAACAGCGATTTTGCCCCTAGGCTTTGCTCACTCACGGCCTATTGGCAGCCTCCTCAGGCCACTCCCTGCCCCCATGCCTGTCAGATTCATTTACAGTAGCAAACACGGCTGTCGTCCTAGTTTTAAACATAGAGATGAAGTTCAAGAAAATGACAGCCCCCATCCAACGGCGGAGTTTGTTCTGTTTTGGATGCCAGTCTGAGGTTTGGTGGGATGCACCTGCCTGTGGTGCCGTGGGAACTCTGGGGCCTGAGAGTTACATTCCTTCTTCTGGCCCCTCTATGTGTCGAATAACTTGCCCAAATACCCGAGGAGGGCAGGAGGGGACAGCTGTGCTGGAGAGCTGCTCTTCCTGGACTGAGTGTATTTTGGGAATCAGTGTTATTACTGGGGTGGATGGGGGTGAATTAAGCAAGAAAATGTGTCAAGACTAGAGAGATCAAGGGAGGGTGAGGTGCAATGTTCCCTTTGCATTCTGCTATGGGATAGTGCCTCTTTAGAACATCAGAGTGGCTTTTATATACATTAATTTGCCTTTGAGATCCATAGCAGTGTTTTATGAGATAATGATTGAATGCTTTATAAACTGATCCTCTTAAAAAACATGACTGAGACCTCTCTCATACTCCTATCCTGCTGCTATTGAAGGTAATTGTTAAGATGGGGGTTATGATTTGGGCCAAGTCAGACCTAAAGCTGTGTGACAGATGTATGGTTTTATAGGACTGCATTTCCTTGATCTTGAGACAAACCTGTAATTTACTGACAGCTTTTCGGTAAAGTGTGTGTGTGTGTGTGTGTGTGTGTGTGTGTGTGTGTGTATGTGTGTAGATTCTGAGCTACATCCTAGTTTCAAAAGCAGGAATTAGCAAGCCTTGAAGGAGATATTTGTATATCTTAGAGTGAGAATGGTGTTTCATTTCTGTAAAGATGCCAGGACTGCCCCACCTAAGAGCCCATTCATTGTCAAGGTGGGTGTCTCCAGGCCCATGCTCTGTAGGGGTTTAGATGATTAGCCAGACTTAGATATGCTAGTAACTACTGAACAAAACAAAGTTCCCATACCGAAGTCCAACTCAGGGTCATAATATGCTACTCTCCAGAAATTTAGCAAACAGCTGGAAGCAAACATCTTATGAACTGGCCCTGAATATACGCAAGTAGCATTTTTCAGAAGCTGAGAAGAAAATGTAAATGTTCAGAACAAAATGCATGTACTCCAGTTCATGTATAGACATGTTTGTGAGGATCCCAGACACACGTTCCTCTCCATGTTGTGTGTTAGAATTGGACGGGACATAAGATGTCATAATGTTCTTATTTCCAGGTTTTGACATGTGACACTAAGAGTTAAATGGTTTGCCCCAAGGTGACTCAACTAATGTAGAAAGTATGTGAAAACACTCAACTGTGTACAAAGTGCAAATGATTGTTGGTGGATATTAGTGTCTGAGTCAGGATTAGAACTCACATTTCCAGACATGCTATTCTACTGCTGCATTTGTCACACTTAATAGTTCAAAGGGCTTTAATAAAAATACTTTAGTAGTCTCTAATTAGCCCTGTAGACAAAGGCTTTTCTTGTCTGAGATGTTGCAAGGCCAGGCAAAATTTAATGTTCAAGTATCTAATTAAGTATTTATTCTTGCCACCTTAAAAATAATAATTTTCCTCACACATTCCAACTTTGAGAGGTCTTCTTTTTAAAAATATGCATCACCTAACAGAAAACAAATGTGAAGTTTGGTGTTGAAGTCTTCTCAGCTCATCTGTGAGGCTGCTACATTCTGGAAAGCAAGGAGGAGAGAGCAGAAATGGGGCTGAGAGTGAGAGTAGATATGAGGGACGGCTGTAGGGCCACCTTCCAGCTCTCAAATGCAACATTTCATGGTTCCTGGGAGCCATGTGGATTTCTCATCCCCTTCCTTTGGAAACTGAGTTGATCTGGTCTCTCAAAACAGATATACCTGAGCACAAATCCTAGTCCTTCTACTTCCTGCCTGTATGACATTGGACAGGTTATGTAACTGCTGAGTGTTAGTTTCCTCTCCTGTAAGCCTGGGTGATGGCTGTCCCCACAGCTCTCTCCTGTAAACCTGGGTGATGGCTGTCCCACAGCTCTCTCCTGTAAGCCTGGGTGATGGCTGTCCCACAGCTCTCTCCTGTAAACCTGGGTGATGGCTGTCCCACAGCTCTCTCCTGTAAACCTCGGTGATGGCTGTCCCACAGCTCTCTTCTGTAAACCTGAGTGATGGCTGTCCCACAGCTCTCTTCTGTAAACCTGGGTGATGGCTGTCCCACAGCTCTCTCCTCTAAACCTGGGTGACTGTAAGCCTGGGTGATGGCTGCCCCACAGCTCTCTCCTGTAAACCTGGGTGATGGCTGTCCCACAGCTCTCTTCTGTAAACCTGAGTGATGGCTGTCCCACAGCTCTCTTCTGTAAACCTGGGTGATGGCTGTCCCACAGCTCTCTCCTCTAAACCTGGGTGACTGTAAGCCTGGGTGATGGCTGTCCCACAGCTCTCTTCTGTAAACCTGGGTGATGGCTGTCCCACAGCTCTCTCCTGTAAGCCTGGGTGATGGCTGTCCCACAGCTCTCTCCTGTAAGCCTGGGTGATGGCTGTCCCACAGCTCTCTCCTGTAAACCTGGGTGATGGCTGTCCCACAGCTCTCTTCTGTAAACCTGAGTGATGGCTGTCTCACAGCTCTCTTCTGTAAACCTGGGTGATGGCTGTCCCACAGCTCTCTCCTGTAAACCTGGGTGACTGTAAGCCTGGGTGATGGCTGCCCCACAGCTCTCTCCTGTAAGCCTGGGTGATGGCTGTCCCCACAGCTCTCTCCTGTAAGCCTGGGTGATGGCTGTCCCACAGCTCTCTCCTGTAAACCTGGGTGATGGCTGTCCCACAGCTCTCTTCTGTAAACCTGAGTGATGGCTGTCCCACAGCTCTCTTCTGTAAACCTGAGTGATGGCTGTCCCACAGCTCTCTTCTGTAAACCTGGGTGATGGCTGTCCCACAGCTCTCTCCTGTAAACCTGGGTGACTGTAAGCCTGGGTGATGGCTGCCCCACAGCTCTCTCCTGTAAGCCTGGGTGATGGCTGTCCCCACAGCTCTCTCCTGTAAGCCTGGGTGATGGCTGTCCCACAGCTCTCTCCTGTAAACCTGGGTGACTGTAAGCCTGGGTGATGGCTGCCCCACAGCTCTCTCCTGTAAGCCTGGGTGATGGCTGTCCCACAGCTCTCTCCTGTAAGCCTGGGTGATGGCTGTCCCAGAGAGCTGTTAGAAGATGCTAGTAATCAAAGCTTGTAGAGTAGCTGCTTGGTAGCAAGTAAGCAATCATTATTTACATTTACTGCTACCTTAAGTTTAAAAATAATGCCTCAAAGTCTGTCATGACAAGCCCATCCTCTACTTATTCTAAAGCCCCCATCCCTCTGGAGCCTTCCTAATGTGTTCAGTGGGAGTAATGACTTTGTTCTGTGAAAACCTGAGTGAGGCTTGCAGTGTTATTGCAATTGCCAAATGAGAGTGTGTATATGAAATGGTCCTTTGTCTCCATGCATTCAAGCTGACTTGGTTGACTGGAGCAAAGCACAGGCTTGGTGTGTTGTGGGGTTGGTTGCTCAGTCCTGCTGGGGAAGACAATCCAAGGAATGATCTTAATTTGAAATGGAAAGCTGCGGAGTTCTGGCTTATTAGTAAACCACACATGGTCCTCGTTTGCTTCCTCTACCCTTAGAAGTGCACCTTGAACCATGACTTTGCTCTGATCAGTTTCTGTATTTGTGGGATACAGAGGTCATGGGAAAGGAGCCCCTCCTTCCAGGAGGGAAACCTCCTCCCTGAATGGAGAGGAAAGGGGAGGTCATTCTGGATGGAGCAATTGCAGAAAGGTTCAAGGCCTTTACCAAAGTCAGTCAGGTGGCCAAACACAGATTGGTCTAAATCCCTAGGTCAAGTTCTATCTACCTACAGGCCTCTAAAGACTGGCTCTGTGGTAGGTAGAGTGGTTCCCTAGCATGTGCAGCTTCAGGTGTGATCCCTAGTGTTGCAAAGAAACTTGGAAAATACCTATCTATGGGAAGTAGGATTTGGGTGCAGAGAGGAAGAAAGGACACTCAGGGAGACTTTTACTTCCTCTGCCTCAGTATTTGACCTGTTATAAGACACAGTTTTATGACTTAGAGAAGATCAAATAGGATTGATAGTGCACGTAGCTTAGTGACACATTTTCATAATAAACCCCAGTAGGAGCATTCAGTGATGGAGCAGAAAGCACTAAATTGCTTCCTTCCACTAGTGTTCAAACCAGGCTCTTGAGGAAGGAAGGGCCCTCTGAAGTGGCTGCTTCCCTGGTGGCCCAGAACACTTAATGAAACACCCACTTCATCAGTTTCTTTGTCCTTTCATGCCCCTTTTTGAGGATAATCCCCTCTTCTTGGCCATCTGAAGCAACCATTACTTCCTAGTAAGCTAATTTCAACTATTGACAAACGTGGCCCACATGACCCTTACAACAAGTCTGTGAGGTGGACACAGTGCCGCACGTGGAATCCTACCACTTGCGGAAGCCTGAGCTACATAGTGAATCTGACTCTCAAATATGACATTAAATCCTGTGCTTCTTATATCAAAAGAGCTTGAAGCTTAAGGGACCTACCTGAAGTATGGGTACACTCTGTGATGGTAGATGCAGTCTAAATCAGGCCTGGCTGGTTCTTTTACACAATATTAACAGATTCTGTTAGAAATGACTAATAAGGGGCTGGAAAGAAGGCTCAGCAGTTAAGAGCACTTGCTATTCCTGTACAGGACCTAGGCTCAGTTCCTAGCAGCCACATATTGGCTCACGATCATCTGTAAGCACTCAAGTGGTATACATACATGCAAACAAAACACTCAGGCACAAAGAAAATGAAATAAAAATAAAATAAAGTACGTCTAAAAAGAAAGGAGAAAGGTGCCTGGCATTGGTGGTGCACACCTTTAATTCCAGCACTCAGGAGGCAGAGGCAGGCAGTGCTGTGAGCTGGAGGCCAGCCTGGTCTATAGAGCAACTTCCGGAGTAGGCTCCAAAACAATACAGAGGAACCCTTGTCTTGGGGGATAAAAAGAGAGAAAGAAATGACCAATGCAGTGTGATAAGTATTTACTAAGTGATGTTGAATTTTTGAATTGGTCATCAGTGGCCAGTTGTCTCTTTTAGCTAGGTGTCCTGTGGATTATAGAAAGATGACACACTTATCAGTTGAGCATTGGAATGCAGAAGTAACATGGATTATGCTGAGGAATTTGCAATTCATCACCCAGTCTTTCCTTTGGCTAAGAGTACAAATCTGTGTGGTAGCTGGCCAGGGTTGGTGAGACATCTACAGCCAAGGGTGGCTTTTCCCCAGTGTGAAGTTGGCTGGCCACTTCTTGCCACGCACTAGATCGTGTTTTCACTAGCACCATGCCCTACCAACTTTGCTGAGCTGACTAGATGTTGTTTCCCAACTTCTTATCATAACATCAATGCCCTCAGCGCTGGATGCCTCATTTCCCTCAAGTAAATAACGACGTAGCCCTTGTGAAATGTTTTGGCTCCACCCAAAGTGATGTTTTCCATGTAACTATTTCCTCTATATAGGAAATACATACCACTTGTATGATATGATTAAAATAGCTGAGCAAGAAGCAGGACTCCAAATCTCTCTCTCTCTCTCTCTCTCTGTGTGTGTGTGTGTGTGTGTGTGTGTGTGTGTGTGTGTGTGTGCGTGCATGTTTGTGTGTGTACATATAGCCTTAAAAGAACACAACACATATCCTTAGACCATAAACTGCCTTTTTCAGACAATTTAGGACCTTTGGTTAAAGGTGTATTTTAAAATACTTGGATTTTTATTAATAATGCATTAATAATATAAAATAGTTAAAACAGCCATTATTTTTTAGGACAGAAGTGCTGGGCATGGTGGCCCACACCTTTAATCCCAGCATTTAGAAAGCAGAGTCAGACAGATCTCAGTGAGTTCAAGGCCAGCCTGCTCTATGTATTGGTCTATACACACATAGTTCCAGGCTAGCCAGGATTACAATGTGAGACCTTGCCTCAGTATCTCCCACCCCCAAATTTAAATAAAAAAAAACAGGAACTGTTAGACACTGAGGACTGGTCAGGTTCAGAGAAATAAAATACTTCATAGGCATTAAAATCCTTTGTCTAATAATATTATTGAAGCCAGCAGCAGCACCTGTCTAAAATCCTAGCACTAAAGAGCCTGAGGCAGGAAGATCCAAGTGCAAGGCCAGCCTGGGCTGTACACCAAGTCCCTATCACACACACACACACACACACACACACACACACATACTTTCTCTCTCTCTGTCTGTCTCTCTCTCATTGACATCAGAACTTCTTATATGGCCAGTGGGGGTGAGGGAAACAGGCTAGGAAATAGTATATCAAGGATGCAATTTTTATTAGGATATGAAATATGAAAAGATTCTAGAAAAATACCCACCAATTATAAATGATTATCATTGAACATATATTGCTGTTTTCTCCTTAATGCTTTTCAATATTTTCTGAGTTTTTCTGCATTAAACATTAGTAACTTTCTACATTTTAACACAGTGATATACAGTTTCCATGTAATAGAGAAATCCATTAAGAAATCACAATGTGTTTAGTTTTTTAAATGTTTGTGACATTATTTACTTGTTGCAGGTTGCAGGGTGTGCACACACTATGAGGACAGTTCACACAAGATGGTCCTCTGTTCTGTGCTTCCACCATGTGGGTCTTGGAGACTGAGCGCAGGTCCTCAGACTCAGCAGACACTCACTGAGCTGTCACATCCCCACTCCCACCCCCAGTCAGGGCATTTAGGTTGTGTTTCTTTTTGAGGCAGGGTCTTCTGTATCCCAAGCTGGCTTGGAACTTGCTACCTACTGGGGGCTAACCTTACATTTCTAATCCGTATGCCCCTATAGTAATAAGATCGCAGTAATGTGTTGCCGCACCTGCATTTATGTTTTGCCGGGATTCATAGGTAAGCACTCTGTCTATTGATCTACATCCATGGTCTGGTATTTAGTGCTTTAATGGCTTTTTGGTTTCATCATCACCATGATTATTATGATTATTATGATTATTATGATTATTATTATTAGGTAGCCTCTTCACTTATCCTTTGAGAGAGTGCAGCATGTTGGGTGAATAAGTCTTAAAAATACAGATGAACATTGTGAGTCCATCCACAAATGAAACAATCACTCTTGATGAAATAAGATGTAAAATAATTATGACAAGAAGGTGAGGTTGGGCTGGTAAAATGGCTCAGTGGTTAAGAGCACCAGCTGCTCTTGCAGAAGACCCAGGCTTCTCAGCACCCACACGATGGCTCCAGTTCCAGAACGCCAGTGCCCTCTACTGGCCTCCTTGGGCACTGCACATATGTGGAACATACACAGGTATGCATGCAGACAAAGCAATCCACAAAATAAAAATAAACTTTTTTAAAGTGGGTCTTATTTGACTCTTAAGATTTGCTGTTTAATTTATCAGCTGGCATAGCCCAGGACTCTGGTTTGGATGGTCTGCCTTCCTCCCATGCCTTTCCAGATTCCCTGAATTGCCAGATCCCAGCCTTCCTGCAGGCGTTACCTTGTGTTGGGTGTATGTATCCTTGATTGAAGTGCTTTCAGTCTATGCTCAGGCCTTCATAGTCACCTGCTTTTCTCTGTCTTTGGTCCCATTTTGTTTGGCCACCAGCACAGAGACCCTTTTTCTTTCAGGACATGGTTATCTAGGTTAGGCTTTTGCTGGTAGAGGAGTCTGTTCAAGTTGGAATGCTGGGGAAGGAACACTTGTAACCTCCTCCTGGGGATCCAGGTCCCATGTGGAGCTGAAGGACATAAGGTCCAGCACACATCTTGGCCTGTGATGCAATCAATGTTTGCCAAGCAAGGTCTGTCTCTGCTTCCAAGTGGTTCTGACTACCCAGACAATCATCCCAGATGGGGCAGATGCAAAGCCCAGCTGGCTGGCATTATCAGTGAACAAGTCTTTGTTCTGTCTGGCTGAAAAGGCTCCACTACCAAGTGATGATTGAACAAGCAGTCACCTTATCTTAAAGGCATTGTTGTCCTAGTCACCTTGTAACATGATATAATTATTATATAATATCCTGGTGACCTTGTAGTGGTGTTTCTTGGCTGGTAAGAAGTGACATCTTAGCTGCTTTTGAGTCAGCAAGATCATAGTTAGGGTTGATGTGTGTGTTGCTATGTGGAAGAGGCAGGTCTCAGACCACTAGGTGAAATTCAATTCCTTCCTGTATGAGGAGTGTTATGCTGAGGGCTTATCTTCAGGGTTAATGTACATTGTAGTAGACTCCCTGCAGCACCAGACTCTTGGCCACTAGCCAGCCCTCATCCCTTCCTTTTGGATTATTGCCATTTGGCTCTGATTTGTTTAGATTTTAGATAGGTGGAGTTCACTGCTGAAAGGTCACACTTTGGGCTTAATAACACCCTAAGTGACAGGACCACTGGGCTAAGTGTGGAGAGGTGATGTGCTGACCCCCAAATAGCAAGCTATGGTGTTTTGAGACAACTCGATAAGATTTGTGTTCCCCAGGAAGTAGAGTTTCCAGGGTTATAGGTTATTCTTGGCAAATGTGCATGTTGTCTTCATGAAGCCTTGTAAGCAGAGTCAGAAAGTACTTGCCAGTTTTCCCTCGCTTGTATATATGATTGCTATATATTGACGATGATCTAACATTAAGTGATTCTGCAGAGGTCTTCACCTATTTCATGGCATGAAGAAGAGCTAGAGTGTGCCCTCCATATGTGTGGATTTAACCAACCAAAAAGCAAAGTGTGAATTTGGCATGTGCTGAGAATACTGCGCTGTGTGTGAGGATGTGTATAGTCATTACGTTAGGTATTACAGGTAATCCTCTTGTGTCCTGACCACTTGACCCTGACCCTGATTTAAAGTATGAAGGAGGCTGTACCTAGGCTGTATGCAGGTCCTAGCTATCTCGCTGGAGAACTGAGTACAAGAAGACTTTAGCATCCGTTGGAAGATTGTGGAGCCAAACTTGAAAGGAGAGTTCTATTTGGAGACAGTCCGTTGGTGCAATGGAGAGAGGGGCAGAAAAGAGCCGTCTCTGAGATGCCAGGGGAGGAAGGGATGCCGTCTCAGGCAAGGGCTGTTCTCCCTCTGAGACTGGTGGGAGGGGGAGGTGGTTCTTCCTATCCAATACGTAAAGTTCAGGGAATGTAAGCTAGCTTCCTGTAAGAAATGACCTTCATTCACTTCTTCTGAAACAGCCAAGGCTGCCTGCTGAGGGGAAGTGGGGGTGGGGGTGGGGGGACATTGAGGTCTTCAAGACCTGAATTAACACCATAAGGATTTAGCCTGGGCATTTGGAGATGAATAAAAGTCTTATTGTTCAGGGGCAAGGGTCTGTTTGGGCGTATGAATTCATAATGGGCCAGGTCTCCATGCTGGCCCAGAGACACAGCAAGTGGGAGGGGACACCCGGATTGGGGTTGCATGAGGAGGCAGAATTTAGAATGGCCCTAAGGTCAGGAGTGAAAGAAGGAATCCCAGATTTAAGCGAAGCTGGCTGCCCACCAGAATGAGGGGGCAGAGTAATTAGAGGCCCCAGTGAGAACAGAAGACCCTTTTGGAATGTGCCACGAGGTTAGAGACAGGGGAAGGTCTTAACTCCATCTGCTTTTTCCTTCATTTACCTTCGTGTAGTACTTGGAATTGTTTTAAGTGGATACAAATATATCGAGCCATGTCTTTAATAGCTAAAATCTCAAGGGAAGAGCCGTGAATTCATAGTGCAGCTGGCTTGCTTAGACACTGAGGGAAGCAGAAGCAGGTCTGACTCTATGAGTTGTTGGAACTGGGAGGAGCCTTTGCTTGTCAGCTGGTTGCTTTGCCCTCCCAGCTTGTCACCACTCCAGAGGTGCCCAGCCACTAACCCTTATCTGCCTGCACATAGAGTTTAAACTTGAGGCACTGACCCGCCTGGATGTCCAGAGCTGTATCTTAGATGTGCAGTTGTGTGAGTCGGGCTTTTTCCCGACATCTGCCCACATGCCCTTCCATGCCTGTCCTTCCTGGCCTTTGTCAGGGAAGAGGGCCACCCCTGTATCCTCAAGGCTGGTGCTCTTACTAGAAGTTCAGTTTTGTGAGTTCTCCTCCCTGACCCCGGCCCTGAGCTGAGTGTTTTGTGCAGTGTGTAAACTGTATAACCCTATGTAGCAATCCTTTTTTTCTCACCTGTTTTCGAGCCAGGCCTAAAGCCCTTGCCTCCACTGACCTGATGTCCTCATAGATCATCTACTTTAACCCTGACCCTGACTGACACCCTTGCTCGTAGCCTTTCACCTGCTAGACTCAAATTACTCTCATGCTGGACAACTGAAGGCATTTGCCCAGCTAATGCTACAAAGTAGTCACAGGGCTGAGGACCCTGAACACACAGGGTGGAAACCTGAGGGAGGTCAGGTGCCAAGTGTGGGAGCTGGGAAAGCAGGGTTGCCTCCATTCCTGGGCCCTAACCCTAGCCTAATCCTTGCCTGGATGCCGTGTCATGTCCCTTCCTGAAAGCCAGGGCGCAAGCAGGAGCCTGGCTCCCAGCCAGTCCCCACAGGAAGGAACAAACAGCCCTGCACAGGCCTCAAGCCGGGCGGGGTAGAGCAGAGGCACATTGTTTCACATGGAGAATCAAATGGGCTCTTTGAAAACAGCCTGGTGCCCATCTTCTTCCTCTTACTCCTACCCTGCCTGGGAGAGAATCATTAGTACTTGGCCCATGATTGGGTAAAGTCAAGGGGAAGATTACAGCTAATGGACTACAGTAGAGAATCTTGAAATGGAATTAGGAGATTTGGGCTTGGGGTTGGGAGACTTTGAGAAAGTCTTATCTCTTTGATCTCAGTTTTTCCTCCTGTAACATGAGGGTGAGCTGTGTGTCCTGGTCCCTCTACATGAAGCATCCTTCCCTGACTGTTTTAACCTTCCTGTCTTGACCTAACTGCTGCTCCCCAAACAAAGCATTCCATGACTTCTACCCTGCTCCACTGAAGTTTAGGGCTCCTGTGTTACCTCTCTGTCATTATGACAGAATACCTGTGCAGATCAACTTAGAAGGAGGAAAGATGGATTTTGGTTTATGGGTTCCAGAAGTTTTGGTCCATTGTCAACTGTCTTTGTTGCTCTGGGCCTGTGGCAAGCAGACTAGCATGGAGGGTGAGGTGTGTAGTAGAGCAGAGCTGCTCACCCTGTGGTAGCCAGGAAGAAGGGAGAGGGGAGAGGCAGGGAGGAAGAGAAGGAAAGAGAAAGAGAGGGAGGAGAGATGGGGGAGGGAAGAAGAGAGGGGGAAGGGAGGAGAGAGAATGTACCCCCAGTGACCTAACCTCCTCGTGATAGACCCCACCACCTAAGGGTTCCACCACCTCCCAATAGGAATGTAGTTTGGCAATCAAGCCTTTAATGTGTTGACTTTGGGAGAGATCCCAGATCCAAACTGTAGTAGCCTCCAGTTTTTCCAGCCTATGGATCACAGTCATTAACGGGCTGAGAGAAGTTAATTGGTTTGTAGCCATTTTTGTTAAAATGAACAAGCCAGGAACTGGGGATAGAACCCAACTGCTCAGGTCCCTGGTTCCATCCTTAGCAGCACATAAGCTGGGCATGGTGGCATCTGCCTGTCATCCTAATGCTGAGGAGGTGAAGAGGCAGGAGGATGAGAAGTTTAAGGTCATCCTTGGCTGAGGCCAGTCTGGGCTACATGAAACATGGTCCTCCACCTCTCCTAAGAAGGAACAGATCAGAAAATAATGACAACAGTTGCTTATGATACAGATGAGAATGCTTTAATGAATCATTTGTTACTACATACATCTCTATATGTTTGTATATATGTTAATTATATAATGTATTTTGTAAATAGATTAAAGGTCTCTGCTTTAGAAATCTTCTTTCCCAGTATTTGTCCTTTGTAATATTTAATGTGCTATATATGATGTATACATAATTAGCAGGCTCCTTGAAGCAAGGAGCGAGACTGACTCACTTATCTACATAAGAATTAATGGTAATTTGGATGTGTCCTTATTTTGTGTATGTGTGTAAATGTATGTATGTGGTCTACATGTATGTGATATGTGTACACATCTGAATACATATGTTCAGGGCTAGAGAACCATGGCAGTCCCCTCCTCTATTGTTCTTCTCTTGAGACAGGGTCTCTCACTGAACCTGGAACTAGACAGTCACCAGCATTCTGAAGCTACCCTCCTATCTCTGCCTGACACAGCGCTGGGGTTCTGGGGATTCAAACTCAGGACCTTATACTTGCACAGCAAGGACTCCCCTGCCGCCTGGTGATAGGTTGGGATGTGCATGTCAGTACCTTCTGGCTTTCGGGGATATGCAGTGCTGTCATTCCTTAGTCCCATAAAGTGTTCCTGAAGTGAGCAGACAGTGACTATGATGAGGAGATGAAAACCTCACTATCAACCTGAAGGACAGTAATACCAGGAAAAGCAATCATTTTGCTCCTCCATCCTCAGTTGGTCATGACACTAGCAAGTCCACCCAGCCCGGCTGTTGGAGGCAGGAGGCAAGCTAAAATACCCCTGAGCGCCTTGGATGCAGGTTCCCAGAGCAGCAGCTTCTCTTCCCTTCAAGACCCTTCCTGGTGGATGCTGGGGTCTTGAGGACTGAGGTGTCCATCTGGTTCTGCCACACATGCGCTTTTCCTCTAGAGAGCCCCATTTTTGTATCATTGCTTCACCCATGACCTGGTAATGTTTGCATCCATGGGTCTGCTTTTTCAGGAGCTGAAGGAGAAAAAAGATTATTCTCAAAAGCACTATGGCCTTGCTTATGTTGTGAGAGAAACTTCCAAGAGTAACAAATGTTGGAAGTGAAAGTTCTCCATAACCTTGTCCCCAAGGTCACTGCCACCATTTAGTTGAAGAGTCCCCTTTTCTACATACACTAATATGACTTGTTTGTTTGTTTGTTTTGTCTTCAAGGAGCGGTCTCATGTGTAGCTTTGGCTGTCCTGGGATTAAAGGTGTGTACTCCCATGCCTGGCTCTAAAGTTTTTTGTTTTGTTTTGAGCAAACAAAGCAACAACTTGAGGGACTGGAGGATGGCTCAGAACATGAGAACACTGGCTACTCTTGCAGTGGACCCTGGTTCAGTTCCAGGAACACACATGGTGGCTCACAACTACCTGAAACTACAGTTCCTGGGAATCTGGTCCCCTTTCTGAGTTCCCCAGGTACTAGATGTGAGTGTGGTATACACACACACACACACACACACACACACACACACACACACGAAAGCAAACACTCAAACAAGCAAAATAAAAATATTTAAATAAAAATGAGGCAAATAGATCTTTCTAATTTTCATTTATAGAAAAAAAATGAGAGAAAAGAGTGAGAGAGGCAAATTTACTTAGGCTGGGTGTGATCCCAACATTTAAGAAGCTGAAGCTAGAGGATTGTTATCTAGGCCAGCCTGGGCTACAAAAGATCATGTCAAAAACTCTGAAAGAAAATAAAATAAAACCCTTTTTAAGTATACAACTGAGTAATAATCCTAAGGGGTGGTTTAAATGAACTTGGCACTACCCAGTCTCTTCAAGCAGTCCCAAATAGACACAATTCATGAGTGTGTGTGTGTGTGTGTGTGTGTGTGTGTGTGTGTGTTGTGCTTGTGCAGTTTCAAGTCTCTCCAGGTGATCCTCCACAATGCCCTCTTACAGAAGACTTCTTGCCTCTGAGCTGCTTACCTCAGTAAACATGGGACACATTTTCTTGCATGTCCTCTAACTGAATTAGAATAACCAGCCCCTAGGGTTTCCAGCAGTCGTGTTCCAGTCCCAGGGCAGAGTCCTATGGGAAGCATTGCCTGCTGCTTCCGCAGCTCTGGTGCTGGCTTTGCATTATTTCAAACAGGAGAAATAAAATATTAGGAAATTAGCTGTGAATTCACTCTGAGTCCTGATCAGAATTACTTTTCTGTGATGAAACAAACACCATGACCAAAGAAGCCACTTGGAAAGGAAAGGGTTTTGTTGTTGTTGTTTTTTTTTTTTTTTTTTTTTTTTTTTTTTTTTTACTTAGACTGCCATATCACAGTGCATCATGAAGGAAGTCAGGACAGGAACTCAAACAGGGCAGGATCCTGGAGGCAGGAGCTGATGCAGAGGCCATGGAGTAGTGCTGCTTACTGGCTTGCTCCTCATGGCTTGCCCAGCCAGCTTTCTTATGGAACCCAGGACCAGCAGCACAGGGGTGACACCACAATGGGCTGGGCCCTCCCTCATTAATCACTGATTAAGAAAATGCCATACAGGCTTGCCTACAGACCAATCTGGGAGAAGCATTTTCTCAAATTTTCCCTCCTCTTAGATGTTGACTTCTGCTTGTGTCAAGCTGAGGTAGAACTATCCAGCACACTCTGAGGAGCTTCAGCTTCAGCTGGCTGAGGAGCTAAACACATAAGGCAGTCAGTGGCTTGCTCTGTCCTAGCTGGACTTACCTGTGGGAGTCAGAATACACAGGAGCAGCAAGGACTTCCTGGGTCCTGACTTCATTTCTTTTTGCCTGGACACCAGTTGCTTTGTGCCACATGCTGCTCGCACATGCGCCTGCTTTGAGAAAAGCTGTTAAAAACATGCTGCTCAGTGACTTTCTCTGCTTTTGTGGGAGGTCATTGCCATAGACTCCCAGGTGCCGCCTGGCCATGCCCACTGTATTTCACAAGGTCCTCTTCCATGCATTGTTTCTCCATGAGCACACACTTTTCCAGAGGGACTTCTGAGAGAGTCAGGCTGAGCAGATGATGAAGCTATTCCTGTAGATGGAGCATGGCAGACATAGGCTCTGGGGAGCCACCACACCAGACCAGTGCCAGCCACAGCCAGTGGGGCAGCCATCGTAACCAAAGCAAGCTCTACAGGGCCTGACAACAGAGAGACTCTTTGGTTTAGTGACAGTGTCCAAGAGACAGGAGATATGAGTTTTGCAGTGATTTTCAAATGCATCTCTAACAACTTACATATGGGCTGGATTAGAACAACACATCATCTCAGGGCTCTGGAAGCTCAAAGTTCAGAATCTTTGTCAGAGGGTTTAGTGGGCTGAATGGTGCCTCCCAAAATGCCCCAAATCCCAGAACTTGAGACTACTACTACTACTTCATTTGACAAAACAATGAACATTGCTTTATATGGCAAAAGGTATAGCTAAACAAAAGATTTGGTGATGCACACATTTAAAGCCAGCACTAAGGGAACAGAAGCAAACAGATCTCTTTAGATTCAAGACCAACCTAGTCTACATAGTAAGTTCTAGGACAGCCAAGACTAGCCTCAAAAACAAGCAACAAAACAAAGATCTTGAGCCTGGGTTATCTTGATAGGCCCCAAATGCAGTCATGTCTCATTACTGGGCATGAGATGTAGCTCAATAGCTCAGGGGTAGAGCCCTGCCTGGCCCAGCATGTAAGACCCTGGGTTCTGTCTCCAGGCCAGCAAAGAGGCAGGCATGAAAGTGTGTGTGTGTGTGTGTGTGTGTGTGTGTGTGTGTGTGTGTGTGTGTGTATCTTGATGAAAGGAGACATAGAGGGAGGGATTTTATGAACGGAGACTGAGCCACAGTCTCAGAGATTGGAATGATGTGGCTATAAACCAAGGGATGCCTGAAGCCCCCAGGAGCTAGAAGAGAAACCAGGAGCGAATCCCTAGAGTCTTTAGAAGGAAGGGGTGCAGCTGGGCCAGCATTTTGTTCTAGGGTTTCTGGTCTCCTGGATAGTAAGGAAATAAATGTGTGTTGTTTTAGCAACCCAGGTTGTGACAGTTTGGTGTTGTAGCCATAGGATGCTGGCCAAAGTCCAAGTGTTGGCGGGGCGTTTCTTCTAGAAGCCATAAGTGAAATTGTATTTCCGTGCCCTCCTTAGCTCGTGGACCTGAGTCACTCACTCTGCTTCTGTCACCAACTCCCCTTGACCCTGCAGCTTTCCTTGATGCTACTGGGTTCACCTAGATAATCCAGAAGTCTCCCTCCCAGGTGCTCAGGCTCACCAAGGTGCAAAGTCCTCCCTTTAAAGTACCAGATTTAAAGGTTCCTGGCAGGAGGGCATGGATACTTGGGGGTGGAGTTAGTATAGTCTATAATCTTGAGGTGTGGAGAGGAAAGGGGGAGCCTGTTCACCACATCTCAGGGTGTTCCTGGGAGAACCTATTCCTTAAAGCTTGAGAAAAGTGGAATCAGCAAAGAACTACGGCTGTGTGGACCACATTCCTCTCCCAGGTTCCTTTAGGCAGAAAAAAAGTTGACAGGATTAGATGAGTGGTGATTAAAAAGGTGAGGGGCTGGAGCTGGCTCTGTGGCTCACTGGGTAGAGGCACTTGAATTCTGGCCAGATGACATGAGTTCAATCCCTAGGTTCTACAAGAGAGAACCAAATCCCAAGAGTGTTGTCTGACTTCCATATGCATGCCATGGTCCACATAACATCTGCACACACACCCAACAATAAAACCAAGATGGTGGATGAGGGTGTGGCTGTGGCCTGGCTTTGATGGAGTTTTTGAGGTCACAGTGGAACAGAGGGTGTCTTCCATAGCACTCACCTTTGGTGCTCACAAGGCAGACTAAGCTAAAGGGACCTCTGGCTTAGCCCAATGAGGGTGTTTCATGCAGCCACCAGAGATATGTCACAAGACGTGTACACAGTGTGAAGGCTGGGGTTGATGGACAAGTTCCCATAATGACAATAGCAGGCTCTATGGCTCTCATGTCAAAAGATGGAGCTAGCCTATGGGGGGTGTTGGTCAGAAGGGAGAATGAAGGGCTGAGGAGCTGGTGGCCTATGAAGTACTTCCACCTAAGAGGAAGGCAGCTTGGGACCAAGTAGCCGTATGATGTTGAAGCAGGTGGTGTTTGAGGCCATTTGAAAATATATCAGGCATCAAAAGTGAAGTCCCCATTCTGTCTCCAACCGTCTCTCCAGCTCTGGAAAGTAATGACTTCTTCCTCAGAAGTAAATAAAGCTTCCTACTTGGAGAGAATGAGAAGGCATTCATTATTAATGTTTATTTTCACATTTACAGATGAAAGGCACACTGCCTTCAAAGCAGTAGATTGAGACTGGGAAAAAGAATTAATTCTTGACATTAAAATTTTCTGTTAGAAAACACCCATACCTGTTTTGAAAAAGTTTCTCATGTTTGAATATAAAGTTGAAAATTTCAAAAAGAGGTCTGACAACCAACAAAAGAATGAGGGAACAATTAAAACAGAGATGTTTGGATTCCTAGGCACCCAAACTCATCTAAGACAAGGGTGACAGCAGGCAGCCACATGAAGCATGCTGGGGACACTGAGAGGTTCTGGACAGTTCCCACAGGCGTTGTGCTGCCACTACCCCACTAAGGGAAGGTCTCCCTATGTAGTCCTGGCTGGCCTGGAACTCACAGAGATCCACCTGCCTCTGCCTCCCGAGTGCTGGGATTAAAGGTGTGCACCACTATGTCTGACCCATAGGCTTCTACTTCAGCTCCTCTGTCATAACACAAAGGTTTGGAATTCTAATTGATTAGTTCCCTTTTAAAAAAGAGCATTTTGAATACTTGCTGTGGCTTAGAACACAAAATTTAAGACAGTGGTTTCAACCTTGCTAATGCTGTGACCCTTAAATACACTTCTCATGTTGTGATGACCCCCCCAGCATTTGTTACTACTTTATAACTAATTTTGCTACTGTTATGAATTGTAATGTAAATACCTAATATGCATAATATCTGATATGTAACCCCCAAAGGGGTTGCAACCCACAGGCTGAGAACCAATGTTTAAGGTAAAAGACTCCAAAAGAATTCATCCTGCAGCCACCTCTACACAGACATACTGCCACCTGACACACACACTCCCAACAGTCTCGTGTAAGCTGGCCCAGAATTTACTGGATAGCCAAAAACAGCAGATCCTCCTGGTTACACCTCCTTAATGCTGGGGTTACAGGTGTGTACCACCACACTGTTATTATGCAGCACAGGCCAAGACCAGGGCTTTATGTATGCTAGACAAGCACTCTACCAGTAAATATTCTCAGCCCCCAGGTGTAACTCCTAACCCGCTGGCCTGTGCCACAGTAATACGGACCAGTTTCCTGACTTGATGGTAAAGGTGTTCTTTGATAGCTTTCCGTTCTGTCTGTCTGTCTTTCTTTTTCTTTTTCCTTTTTTTTTTTTTTCTTCTTTTTTCTTTTTGTTTTTGAGACAGGGTTTCTCTGTATAGCTCTGGCCATCCTGGAACTCTTTCTGTAGACCAGGCTGGCCTCCAACTCACAGAGATCCACCTGCCTCTGCCTCCCATGTACTGGGATTAAAGGTGTGCGCCACCACCGACCGGCCTTGATGGCTTTTCAATTCAAGGCCATTCTCCCATCACAGTATTCTTTGATGATATAAGATAATATTTATCCTCCTAATTTTTAAAATTTATATATCCAATCATCAGGAAAAAATACTGCATATATTTATCTGCTTTAGACCTGTTGGCAGAAGCCAGTCAGCTAATTGCCATAACCTGTGACCCCCAATCATTGATGGGATTTTGGTTTTTGTTTGGGGGTGATTTACTTTACATCTATATAAGAAGGCAGCACTTTTTAAAAAGTTTTTGTTCTTCACAATGCATTTATGCCATCACAACACTCTGAACCCTAAGAGAAAATACTGAGGCTCCTGGAGATGATGAGGGAAGAGCAGTGTAAAACACCATGTCTTACAGTGACTCAGCTGTTTATTGGTTAGGCTGCTGGTCAACCAGCAGTGACAGGAACGGGGCCAGTAGCTAGGGACTTTGAGTGTGTTCTCTGGAGCTGACCTTCTCAGACATAGCCCTACCACTGAGTCACCAGGCAAGCCTGTGGAAACACAGCCCTGAGCCCTAGATCACACATATCCTCCTCTACTGGCCTTGGTATCTATGGTAGTAATAATCCAGTCCATCCCTCCCCACTGTATGCTCTGAGGACTCTGCCCTAAGAAGATGTCCTTCTTGAGGTCAGTCTTGGCCTGAAGAGCTTCACCCAAAGCCAAAAGGGACCCTGCCAGTCCTTAGCAGAAAAAGATCTGTGTGTGTGTGTGTGTGTGTGTGTGTGTGTGTGTGTGTGTGTGTGTGTGTGACTTTGACCCAGGAGAGATGTACACTGACTCAGCATTATCTGCACGGAACCCAGGCATTATCACTCATTGCCACTCAACTCTTCATAAGTAGCCTACAATTCTGGCATTTTCATGTTCCAAATGGATAAAGAAGCCGAGTCTTTGGATGTCATTGTCTTCACCTCTTTCATTGCATGAGGGCATTCTTGAGATTTTCTTTACCCCCTAAGAATAAAAGGCTATGAAGACTTTTTGGCTTTTTAGACATCAGGCAACATCCTCTAGTCTCCAGAACCCCCAGAAAGCCCCCTTTTGTCTGGTCCAAGAGAGAAATGGGTACTTTTCTGAACTGGGTACCATGCAGAAAGCTCTGCACACACACTTTCATTAATAAAGAAAGTCATCCTTCATTGTGTGATCCAGGGGAAGGACAGTAATGTGAACAGAATGACAGACAAGCTTGACTATGTCCTCAGTTTCAGTGTTGGTGGCATGCCATGCTGGGAGAGTCAGCTCCTTGTGCCTCTACATATCCTAGAAAAAGAAAACAAGGTTTCTGTCTGTTCCCATTGCCTGCTCATGAGGCAGCATTGAGAAGACATTGAATTTTTCAGATGAAAGATGATATAAAATTCCAAAGCGAGGAGCTGGCTGTAGGACAAGGTGCTAGCTAGCTGGCTGCAGAGGAGGCTGCACAGAACACAACTGCAGCCTCTGCAGCCATGGGGGCCCCAGGGACATTAGTCCCATGCTTGTCTAAAGAAGGATAGGAATACAGTGTCCTATGTGGAGTGACTACAACAAAGCCTTGCGATCTGGATTAGAATTTTGAGGGATGGAGCCAGGCATTGGTAGCACACACCTTTAGTCCTGTCACTCAGGAGGCAGAGGCAGGCAAATCTCTGTGACTTCCAGAACAGGCTTCAAAGACATACAGGGAAACCTGTTCGAAAAAAAAAAAAAAGAAAGAAAGAAAGAAAAGGAAAAAGGAAAAAAAAGAAAGAAAGGATTTTGGGGGATGGAGACAGAGCACATTCCTAAGATGATTCTGATGCACCCCAAAGTTTGCATATCTGCCTCACCAGCATGCATTTACACACTTCCCCAAAAATGCACACGTCCACACATGCATATACACACACACACCATTCCCCTTTCCCACTCACTCCCTTCTGTGCAAGCATTTCATTCATCACACATAAATCAGGTGGCTCACTGCTGATGAATGAACTCTACCATTAAGGCCAGTTCACACATCACCCTTCGCCCCAAGCTTTTTGGGCTGAATTACTCTCCAAAATGAAAGAATAACACACAACTGGGAGAGAATGGGGAGTTTGTCCATGCCTACATGGAAACATGACTGTGATGCTTTTGGAGGGAAAAGGTCACACTGTATTCTGATTCTCTGCACTCTAAATAAAGGTTTGAAGAAAATGCATACCTACTAACAGAGTAGTTTATGCATCTGTGTTACTCAAGCCTGCATACTATTTATGTAATTTTAAGCTTAGTAACAGAATAATAAACAAGAGAATAATTGCTTGTATGGTTACCAGGGAAGAGTCAGTTGTCTTTATAGTCCTTGTATAGTGTGTCACCTTTGTGCTTGTCACTCTGATGAGTCTGTAATGACAGAGCCTTGTGCTGTCTGCCTGTCACCAGTTCTCAGCACTGTCCCTGACACTTCGTGGATGTGGAGTACATATTTATTGGATTTTAAAAATCTAAACAGCTGAGCCTGGTGTTGAATGCCTGTAATCCCAGCGTTGAGAAGGCTGAGCCAGGAGGAGTGTGAGGCTGAAACCAACCTGGGTGCCTCTGGAAGAGAGAGGGATAAAGGAGAATCTAACACGATCTGAGTCTTAGATGGTCATCCTGGGTGGGGGCACTGACTGCCCATCAGTGCTGACGATGGGCAGTGGCGTGTTTAGCCCTTGTAGGACACTAGCAGGAAGGAAGTGGTGTAGACTGCTATTCCCCTCACCAAAGAAAGAGTTTGGTAGTGGTGGGGAAAGAGGAGGACGTGAGGGCGGCGGCAGCCTACTGAGGGCGGCGGTAGCCTACTGAGGGCGGCGGTAGCCTACTGAGGGCGGCGGTAGCCTACTGAGGGCGGCGGTAGCCTACACATGGTCTGTGTGAGGCACCACCACTGGCATTTTTTAAGGCACAACTCCTCAGTTCCACATCCATGTCTTCCCAAGAAATGACTGCTCTTTCCAGATACCATAAAACATGCTGTTCCATTGTGGAACAGAAGAAATGGGCTCATCTTCAACAGTATCCTTTACATTTTTGTTCTTTCTCTGTCCAGATCCTACACCATGAAATTGCCTTGGTGGTCTCTCTGGAAGTCCTCCTTCTAGGCATCCCCTGTCTCACATTCACAATCTTCTCAGACTCAAACTGCAGACAGTTAATTATACAGTGGCCTTTGCGTCTTCCATCCTGAAGCAGCTGTCATGCTGGCTGAGCCAGGCTCCTCACTTTGACCCCTTCTGCCACCAACATGAAAACTGAGTTCCCACCCTTCACCACCAAAACCAGACACATATTTTGTGCCCACTCACTAGTAGAAATTGGATGTGTCTAAAACTTTTTAACCTTGCTGGGCAGTGGTGGCGCATGCCTTGAATCCCAGCACTTGGGAGGCAGAGGCAGGCAGATGTCTGGGAGTTTGAGGCTAGCCTGGTCTACAGAGCTACACAGAGAAATCCTGCCTGGAAATATATTGGTCTTAGGTAATTTTTAAATATTGACTTATTGTAAGAGTTGAAATGATATATGTGGGGAGGAGAAGATAGGTCACCCAATAAACAATACAAATTTACTTGGGCTGTGAATTAAGATGAAAAGACAAATTTTACGCAACACTACCCCTGTTCCTGTCATTGAATTCATGCTTTGGTTTTAATATACTCTGCCATAATCTTGAAAATGTTGCATAGGTCCCCAAACTTGAACTGAATGGAAATTGATTGATATTACTCATCGACAGCCTTGTTAAGACTCTGTGTGGGCCATAAATGGGAAGATGGCTCGAAGCCCTCCACTTCCCTGTATGAAGGCTGAGTCTGCAAACCATGTCATTTCTGCCTAAGAAAGCCAGGCTTCTGCTTTGTCCCCTGCACACACTGTACCTTCTTCATCTTTGTACCCTGTTCTGTCTTCTCTGGCGGGACTAACCTCAGAGCAAGTGTGAGGACTGCATAGCTCCTACTAGATTTTCTCTGGAGACACTGGTGCAGTATTGGCAGTTAACTCAACTGTATTGCTTTCTTGGCCCCTCTTAAGCTATCTGTGTGAGTCACTTTAAGCTGGCTGGTCTCAGATTGGCTGAGCATCCCACCAGATTACACCAGTTTCCCTAGTCACAACCTACATCCCTCTCTAAGATACAAGTTGTTCCCAGGGACAGGGGATCTTTGTCTAATGGTGCTAGGGTGATCAGGAGAAAGTGTGGGGCCTGCCTGACTTAGTGTAGCTTGTTGACATATTGTAAGAGTTGGGAGTGGTGTGAGAGCAGAAGAAAGACAGACTCATCAGCAAACATTATCCATCTACTTGGAGTATTTGTTAGAACTGAAAGTTCACTAGGATAGGAGACATGTACAAAGTCACTGTGGGTGCTGACCAGGACCTTAGTGTATGAATGTGACTTGCTTTGTTGTGAGTCTGTCAGGTGGAAGCCAACTGAGAAACCCTTTGCACCATTCTCAGCCTTATCAACACTGATGCTTGCTGGGTTCAGGAAACAGTTCTGATCCTTGATCCTTCTACTAGCAATAGGGCCAGCTTGGTGGTGACCACTGATTGAATTTAAACTTGTATTTGCCTGGAAAACCAAGGTCATGTAAAGATGCAGTGACCCATCTTTTGCTGATCAGGACAGACAGCTCCAATATACCCTGGGAATTGATTCCAGGCAGGTGGGAGCTGTCCAATATTTCAGCCTACTTTTGTATCTGCCAGCTGGAAGGAAATGGAATGCACTCCGGCCACCTTGACCATTGGGGTGTGTGTGTGTGTGTGTGTGTGTGTGTGTGTGTGTGTAGGGGGGACAAGAGGGTACGTTCAGTAAGATGACTCAATGGGAAAGGCATCTGCAACTGTCTTAGTTAGGGTTTCTGTTGCTGTGACAAAAACACCATGACCAAAAGGCAAACTGGGGAGGAAAGGTTTATTTGGCTTACACTGAAGGAAGTCAGACAGGAACCTGGAGGCAGAAGTTGAGGCAGAGGCCATGGAGGAGTACTGCTCATTGGCTTGCTCCTCATGGCTTTCTCAGTCCGCTTTGATTTTTATTAATGAAAAAATATTTTTCTTCCTTTTAAGATTTATTTATTATGTATACAGTGCTCTTAATATTTGTTATGTATAGTATTCTACCTGAATGTATCCCCACAGGGGAGAAGAGGGCACCAAATCTCATTACAGATGGTTGTGAGCCACCATGTGGTTGCTGAGAATTGAACTCAGGACCTCTGGTAGAGCAGCCAGTGCCCTTAGCCACTGAGCCATCTCTCCAGCCCTCTTAGCCTGCTTTCTTAAAGAACACAGGGCCACCAGCCCAGGTGACAACACCCACAATGGGCTGGGTCCTGCTGAATCATTAAGAAAACACCCTACAGCTGGATCTTCTGGAGGAATTTTCTCATTTAAGGCTTCCTCCTTTCAAATAACTAGTTTGTGTGTCACGTTGGCATAAGACTAGCCAGCACAGCGACCAAACCTGACTATCTGAATTCAGTCCAAGCCCCACATGATGGAAGGAAAGGACCAACTCCATCAAGTTTGTCCCCTGACTGTGACAAGTCTGCTGTAGTACATGTGCGCGCACACACAAATAATAAATAAATAAACATAATTTTTAAATGTACTGTTTGTTGTGTGCTGTGTTCCAAGGAAACTGACATAGCTCAAGGTGCTGGGCTCTTAGGTTTTTAGGTCTGACAACTTCATGATCAGTTCTGAAGGTCACAGGGCCCTGAGGACACTGTCTACCATTATTTCCCAGGCATATAGATGCAAGAGATTCGGTTTAATGTAGTGGGAATGTGCTTCTTCCTGTACTGTGGTGCCTTGTAAACCAGGAAAGTAACCAGAGCTTGCTTTGTGAGCATGAGATGAGAGCACCTAGAGTTGGGAGATGCTAAGAAAGGATGTGTCATCCACACTATGGTTAGTCTGTGCCCCTCCTCCATCATCATGGTAGCCAGAACATCAGTTCCAGCTGATAAGGATGCTACTGCACTGGACAGTTTTAGAATTTCCCTGGTATAGTTTCACTCTTCAGTTGCCTCTTCTACATTCTGAAATAACTACCTCTTCTGTTCAAAACTGCTATGGCAACCAAATTCCACACCATGCTCTTTTACATTTTTCCACATGTGTAGATTATTTTGCATTGGTGAGGTAAGTCAGTGTTGCCTGATGATGTATGGGACCTATATCAGCCATGTTTATAATACACACTGCACTGTTTCTCCTGACAGGTAACCCTGTGCATGATGAGTAAATACTTCTTAGTGGAGACTTAACGGGCACTGGCTGTAGGGCCAGTTACTGAAAGTGGTACCTTGGCAGGCCAGCTGATCTCAGTCACAGCTACCCCACTGTGCTGTTGCCAAATGATAACGTTGCCCATGACAGACAAATGAGTAGTGTGTCTGTATGCCCATAAAACTGCTGAACAGAAGTAGAGAGTGCTGGCTGCTTGGGAATCACAGAGTGGGCTCTCTCCTGGCAAATGCGCCAGGGACCTTTAAACTGGATTCCAGCCACCCCTCAAGAGTCCAGAATTTTGAAAACAGCATGCTCAAGACTGGAACTGAGAGACCCCATTGGCCTAAAACATCTTACTGATGAAATTGAGGCTCTGGGGGCTGAAGAGAGGACTCAGCATTTAAAAGCACTGGCTGCCCTTCCAGAGGACCCAGGTTCAATTCTCAGCACCCACATGGTAGCTCTCACCTGTCTGTAACTCCAGTCCCAGGGATATGGTAACCTCACACAGACACACATGCATGTAAAACACCAATGCACATGAAAATAAATCTTTTGCAGGGGAGGGGGCCAAGTAGTCCTGGCTGTCCTGAACTCACTGTACACCAGGCTGGCCTTGAACTCAGGAATGTGCCTGCCTCTGCCTCTGCCTCCCAAGAGCTGAGATTAAAGATGTGAGCCACTACCACCCAACCAAAAATAAATCTTTAAAATAAAAAAAAAAAAAGAAGGAAAGAGAAAGAAATTGAGGACCTTCTTGAGGAATGGTGGAATATATCTGAAATACAACAGATAGCTGGATTCCTCATAGATAAACTGGTTTCCCTGGGTCTTACTGAGACAATAAGATATTCAAAAAAATGATATCAATGTGTTATATCACCTCAAATAGGTTAATAGTCTCCATGGTTACATCAGTCTTCATACATAGGAAACCAAAGCTCTCTCTAGGTTGTAGGATTAGGGGGAAAGAGTGGCTATCCAAGCCAGGTGGCGGGCCTCCAGCCTCCAGCTCACTTCATAGACCTGGCTGGCCTCAAATCACAGCAGTCCTGTCTGCCTCCCGAGTGCTAGGATTACCAGTTGTATGCTAGCATACCCCACTCTTAAGTCTTTTTCTGCCATCTCATCTTAGTCCTCAGTCAAGGTCATCCTGACTTGTCTAGATATGTCTGTACCTGGGATCTGGCCTAATTCGAATTAGCTGTCCCCATATCCTGTCATGGCACCTCAGGAAGGTGACCTGACAAGTTTCTGACATTGTGACGGAGAACTAGGTGTAGCGCAGTGGGAGAACTGATGTTTTGTGTGTAAAAAACAAGGACTAGGGCAGTGGGGGTGGCTGGCTGAGGGAACAGGCAATGTAGGCTCTTTACTCCAGACAGAAGGCTGAGAGGATAGTGTCAGTAGATTCCAAGGCTCTTTTAATCATATTGTGTTGTGACATGCTGCAGTTTCCTGGGAAGTGGTCAAAACAGCAAGTTACTCCAGGTATCACTGCTGTTCACAATGCTTATTAACTAGTGAGCACTTAGCCACTGTGTGTAGTCCTCAAGTGGAGCATCAGCCACCTGATGCTGTAATGCCTTGGCATGCTGCCCATGGTGGAGTCACTATACACGCAGCTGCTTTGCTCAAAAATGACCACACCTGTACATGGCATCATCCCATGTTGGCACAGAAGTGGGGAGCCAAGCAAGGTGGCCAGGTCATACACCAGCACCCTACTGAAACAAAAGAAAGTACTTTCCAGAATCCTGATACGGGGGAGATGGCAAGGGTTCCATTTTAGTGGTCCTTCAGGACCTTACCCAGATCTAAGGGGGGACTCTAAGGAGTGTGAGAGGCACTGTCTTACAGAATGTGGCTCTCTAGATGCCTCTTTGGGTGTGGTTTTTACTCCTTGTTTATTATTATCACCACTGGAGAAGAGAAGGGAAAGTAAAATCCACAGAGCATCTGCTGTGAATCCAACCAAAGCCAGGACTGGGCACCATGTCCTGTCACTATTGTCTTGGCTCCCAGCTTGTGGCTTCCTAAATCTCTCACTGACTCTACCATTGAATGCTGCTTCGTGTCACACACGCCTTTAACAATCACAGCCTCCAGTCTCCTCTCCTACCTAAGTAACCAATTCCTGGCCCCTTGCTAGGCTTCCTAAAATTCTCTTGCAGTCAGAATTGCATAACCACCTCTGACTTGTAACCATTACTAATCCAGACTGGCCAAAGTCAAATCCTGTGTGGCTGCTACACTACTTGAACTTTGACCTTCATAAAGTCTTTTGACATTGTTTGACGAACGTTAAGGTTGAGTTTGTACCCTAATTAGCCATTTACACTCCCTCTTCCATGAATTGTCTATACCTGTGTCCTTGTTTCACACCCCCAGTGATGGTTGAAAGGCAGTGTTTTATAGTAGGAACTTCTGCCCTGTCTAGAGTGTTGATGGCCATGAGAGGTAGAGCAGGTGAGGTACATGCAGTTGTCCCCCCCCACACCCCCCACACTTTTTTACCCCACACTTTTTTATTTCCTGTGCCTGTATGGGTATCAGTCATCAGATCCCCAGGGACTGGAATTATAGAAATTGTAAACTGAAGTGTGGGTGCTGGGAATTGAACTTAGGACCTCTGGAAGAGCAGAGCAGTGCTCTTAACTGCTGAGCCGTCTCTCCAGCCCCTGCTTTTCTTTCCCTGCACCACACTACCTGGTAGTCTGTACAACTGAATGTACCAGAGTTTTCTTTGGTACACACACCACACCACAAAGCTGTCTGTCTTAGTAGTTTTTAGTTGATGTTTGTTCTCTAGATTCTGCATTTCCTACTAACAACAATTCCTTGGGAAATCATATGACACTTTATTTTTCTGAACAAGTCCTCCCCGTGCAACTTTTTTTTTCCTAGACAAAAATTTAAGAGGGGATTATCTTGGATGAGCTTCAGCTTTTGCTTAGTACCCTGCTAATTTGTGTTTTCCTGTTGGTACCAAATTTTTCCTTTTTTCAGTATAGCAGGAACATTTTGTTTGTTTAAATAATTGCCTTCTGTGGACCTTTAAAACCTTCAGTAAGGACATCTTCTAATGTCAAGTGTTTCAAATAAAGCTCCTAGATTAGTGAGTACTTTATTTTAAAGAATAAAACTAAGTATTGTGGATATGTCTGAGGTCAGTACATATTTGCCTCAGGAGGCATGACTTATGAAAATTCATCATCAGGGTTTCTAGATGTTAGATGTAACCACACAGATTTCCAGATGGTCGCTAGATACTGCCATCTCTCAAATGCTACAGCCAGAAACAGAAGAGTAAATGTGTGTGAGCAATAAACATAAAAGTAAGTTCATCTTTACCAGTTATCAATAAATACATAAATGAAGAAAAAAGTATCAATTTTATTAAATGAACACATTTAAAAACAGTAATACCCAGAGCCTGGGTATGATTTTACCAAGAATATTTGAAATTATACTGTTTAGTTCAGTGGACATGAACAAAATGTTTTGAGAGACACCTTGGAACAATGAAAGGACCAAGTGGCAGCTATCCAGTTACTCCTCAGATTCTTAGGGCTGCATCTCTGTGGTTCAGAATGGCCTGTCTCTCAATTTCTTCACAAACTTGTACAATACTCTCTTAAGTCAGAACAACGGGGGACTAAAACAGCCAAAAACATGATAGAGAAAGGCCTTGTGTGCTTTTTGAAAGACCCTGACACTCTCAGCAAAGCAAGCCAATAGGTGGGATTATAGATTTGCAGAGCCCTGGAACCCTATCTAACTAATTGCTTCCTCATTAGAGCCAAAATGCAAACAAAAGAGAAACAGTGTCTCTAGTTGTTTGCTTCTTTTTGGTTGTTGTTTTGGAGATTTCCTGGGTTGGTTGGTTTGTTTGTTTGTTTAAGATAAGGTCCCACACACTTTAGACTAACTACAAACTCACTATGTATTGAGCTCCTAATCTTTCCCTGTCTCCAAAGTACTATAATTACAAGAGTGTGTCACCATTTGTAGCTTGTAGTTTAATTAATGATACATATGATTGGTTTTAATTGTCAATTTGACACAGTCTAGAATTACCTTGGAAGGCAATCCCTCTCAATGGGGAATTGTCTAGATGGAGGTGGCCTGTGGGCATGTCTGTAGGAGTTTATCTTGCTTACCTACAGGTGGCAAGACCCACCCACAGTCGGTGGTACCACTCCCTAGGATCTTGAACTGTCCTAGTAAAAGAAATCAGGCTGAGGACAATCAAGTTTGCATCCATTCAGTTTCCATTCTTGACTGTGAATGTAACTAGCTGTTTCCAGTTCCTGGGACCTTGACTTCCCTGCAGTGTTAGGCTATGGCCTGCAACTATGACCCAAACAAGCCCTTTCTTCTTTAAGTTGCTTTTGCCAAGGTATTTTATCACAGCAACAGGGAACAACACTAAGATAACATAACAAATGTCAATTTCCTGCTTTTAGTAATGGCCTATTACTGGAGGGTGAGGACACCTGAGAATTCATTTTTATTTGAATCTCAAGAGTCTCGAATCACTTTAAAATGAAAAATTTGCAAAAATTGGAGCAGTGTTATCTATGCAGTGGCCCTTGGAATTAACTCTCTTAAGTATTTCATAGAAGAGATAATGTAAAGTAAGAGCTCTGGAAGTTGTCCACTGAATTGGGTTCCTTTTTTTACATTTTTATTTATTTATTTGTTTGTTTATTAAGACAGGGTTTCTCTGTGTAGCCCTGGCTGTCCTAGAACTCCCTTGTAGACTAGGCTGGCCTCAAACTCACAGAGATCTGCTGCCTCTGCCTCCCAAATTCTGAGATTAAAGGTGTCCACTACCACCACTGGGCTGATTTAAGTTTCTAAATGCTGTGATTCATAATGATTTCAATTCAGAAATGGCACTGCCGTTTTAACTACATATTGTTACCAGTACATTTGCATTGTTGCAAATATATTGTGTTCACTGAACTCACAGAGATTCTCCTGTTAGACCCTAATTCTGGGGCCCTGATGGGCCGATGGGAGAGCCCTGCGACACAAACACCAAAACCAGGAGATGCAACAAGCAAGAGGTGTTTATTGTACGAGTGCACTCGGGTGTCAGCGATCTCGGGGAAAGCTGCACACCCCTCAAAGGGTTCAGGCTCTTTTTATAGAGAAGACCACAATCAGCATACATGCAAGGGGCACAAGGTGATTGATTACAAAGTGTGATCTCATGTTTGAGAGATCACCCAGGTATGACCTGTTCTTATTCAAGGGATAAACCGTAGAATGACTTGGGAAGTCCCCAGACTGTCCGTTGGCCAGGTGTGACCTAGACAGGGCTGATCATCTGGAACCATTTGTTCCAGGGTTGGGGACCTATTTCCTTGTTGTGGGCCAAGACCTGTGAGAAACTTTTTTCATACTCTGGCTTTCTCTTGGCTGTAACTAGCCCCATTTAACAAGATCAGTTTAGCATATAACCACTAGCCCCATCACCATAGTAACCTTTCTTGTTCTCATAATTCCTGATGTTTCCTCCCATGTCAATGTCCATTCTTTATGATTTTCTATATTCCGCTTGCGAGAATTATTCTTCTGCCCCTTTCCTACATCCTTGCTCCGCAAACTAAAATCTTTTACTCCTACCTCTGCCTCCTGAGTGCTGGGATTAAAGGTGTGCACCACCACGGCCTGGCAAAAAAAAATTCTTTGGAGGATTTCCCCTTGACCATGGCAGAGCTGCCATGATGTGGCTGCTGGTGATGTGGCTTTTACTTTTTTTTTAGTCATGTCTTCTGCCCAACACATGCATCCTAGGTAGACTCTTGCTGATCTCCCTCTCTTCCCCATTTATTTCCCTTCCTCTTAACTCTCAGTTCACACTCTGCTTTTCCTACAAAGCCCCCTAAGCTCCTAGCAGAAAAAGCAGATCAGCTTAATCAGCCAAGTGTGTCACCTTGGTCATGTCTCTCACTCTAGTCCAGCTCCCCACCTTTACCTTGGTTTCCTCTAGCATTAGGCTGGGTCTCGTGGCTTCCTTTAGGCCACATGCCTTGCACAGTGGCTGTCATGCAATCCTGTGTGTGGAGCACATGCTTGAGTTGTGGTGAGTAGAGTGGGTAAGTGAGGCGTATGGTAGAGTCTCTACAGGCTCCCTAGTGATCCCTTTTGTTTATTTCTTGTCTTACATTAATCTTCCTTAAAACAAAAGGCCAAAAGGGCTTCTAATGAACCACACAACTAAACAGTAAATTAATACTGAAATCATTCTTTTCTGGCTGGAGAGATGGCTCAGTAGTTAGGAATGCTTGAGAACTCTAATTTGGTTCCCAGCGCCTATCGTGTGGTTCATATCTACCTATAGCTGCAGCTCCAGGACATCTGATACCCTCTAGAGACCTCTCCAGGCACCCACCTGCACAGGAAGCACACACAACACACACACACACACACACACACACACACACACACATTAAAAATCCTGCTTTTCTAAATGTTCAATTTCCAATTTCATGTAGATTTTATTAACATTTTCCCTCATTCTTTGGTGGGAGTACTGGCAGTTAAACTAGGGCCTTACCCGGCTAAGCTGGCCCTGTAGCTGAGCTGTGTCCTCAGCCCTGTCCATTCCTTCTTCTCCCTCCTTCTCTCTCTCTCTCTCTCTCTCTCTCTCTCTCTCTTTCTCTCGCTCTCATTTTGAAACAGTCTCACTAAGTTGTTCAAGCAGGCTTTGAACTTGTGACCCTTCCACCTCATCCCTTCTTTCTTGATCCAGTGTTTTAAGCATGGGGGATATGTGCCCACTCCTGAGCCTCCTTGCACAGATAAGATCTAAAACTGACATGGGCAGGTAGACCATGAGTTCTGAAGGAATGTGGGGACTATTGAGCCACAGAGCACAAGTCTGTGTGTAATCTGTATTGCACTTGAGATTTTAACTCAAGGAATCTACAGGCTGCCATTCCCTTGTTTGCCACAGACACAAGAGGCCTTGATGACAAACTCCTGAATTCCTTCCTTAGCATTCTTGTGGCTGGGACTCCCCAGTCAGTTGCAGATCTAGCTTCCGTCCCGCACTCCAACAGAATGACTCAGGGTTCCTTCACTCCTTTGCATCCTACTGATCATCCTTCTGGTCATGTCATTAACAGGAGGACTGTCACCCTCCTCTGGAATCAGACCCTCCCTTGGCTCCTGAGGCATGCCCACTTGGCCCATCCTCCTCTCTTTGATGGTACACCCTAACATTATTCCTCTAGGACTTAGTCACTTGGTCAAATAAAAGTGACAGTAAACACGCTTCCCGTACTCCAAGTTTCCTGTTTTCACTCTCTATGCCATCAGTCATCTTTACAGGCCCAAATCAGGGACTGCCTTCCCCCAGAATGACCTGCCCACTGAGCCCCCACTCAGCTTTTGCAGGCCCTTGGGTGCCTGGAAGCCAGATGTGCTGTTCTAGTCATGGGGTCCCTGGTTCATTTATGAATACTTTGTCTTCCACCAAACAGAAGATTCCTTAAAGAGAAGACCAGGCCTTAAAGTGGTGCTGGGGCTACAAGGTGCCTCACTGGGTTGAACACATGAGTCAGTGGTCAGCAAATACTTGATGGTTGAAAGTAAGACTGATTGAGAGGCTGGAGAGATGGCTCCAGCACTGGCTGCTCTTCCCCAAGTCCTGAGTTCGATTCCCAGAACCCACAAGGTGGCTCACAGACATCTATAATGAGATCTGATGCCCTCTTCTGGCATGTAGGCAGAACACTATATAATTAATAACTAAATAAATAAATATAAATAATAACCTAATATAAATACATAAATAACTTTTAAAAAGGAAGAAAGGCTGATTGAAACAGTAGGGGGGAGAGAGGGACAGACAAACAGAGGAAACCTCTAGAATTCCTTCCCTCCTCCTCTTACAAGGTAAAAGTAGAGTGTGCAAACTTTAACCCTCTCTTCCAGTCAGTGTGCTGGTCCTGGAAGGAGCCGATCTGGGGTCAGGAGGCTTGGACTCTGCCCTAACTTCGCCAGTGGCTGATCATGAACGTGGGCTCTTGAACCCAGGGCCTTCATTTCCTCATATGCAAAGCTGAGTTAGTGATTAAAGCCTTCAGGGGAAAAATACTCTGAACTACATGAAATGCTCCCAGTAGGCATTTCGAGGCCTGTGATAGGCCAGAAGAGAGGCTACAGGAAGATAGGCAGGCCTTCTGGGACCTCACCAGTGTACATCCTTAAGGTGGAATCTGTCTCCATCTGGGATTAATCCTGTAAAGTGGGCAGGGAGGGTGGAGTGCTGGGTTCATAGACCAGCTGGACGGAGGACAGAGAATCAAACAACACTGAACCCTAAGTTTGCTCTGGACAGCTTTATGGCAGACAGACTGGTAAAAAGGCTAGAGGGTAAATGAACAGTCTGTGCTCTGTTGAAAGGGTAAGGAGATAAAACTGGGAGGATGCTAAGGAGACACTGAATGGGGAAGGCAGGAAGAAAACAGGGTTGGGCCAGAGGAAATATATTAATCAATTCATAAAATCCAGCACTTGGAGAAGGCCAATAACAACACTGTCCTACATAACCACAATAAGCTTCAGACCAGAAGAGATGTAGTTCTGCTTTGCACGTGTGTGTGTGTGTGGGGGGGGTATCTTCATGCACATGTTTGCCATGGTGTATATATAGAAATCAGAGGATAATTTGAAAGAGATGATTTCTCTCTTTCTCACATGTGGGTCCCAGGCCATCAGACTTTGTTGCAATCACCTTGACTCACTGAGCCATGTTGGAAGCCAAATGTAGTTTTAAAGGAACGTAAAGTAACATGATTTGTATGAGACAGGACAGGCTTTGGGAGCATGGAGAGCCACAAAGGAGATGCCAGACACAATAGGGCTCTGAAAACATCAATGTCCTTCCAACATGTCCCAGCAGCTCCTGCAGCTCTATTCCCTGTCCTCAGGCCATCCACAATGGGCCAGCTGGCTGTCCCCCTGGACATTCCTAGAATGTGGCCAGGTCCTTCTCTGGGACCTCCCTGAAATCCTCCTCTGAGTAACTTGGAGAATTGTGCCATCTGCTGCTGGAGAAAAGACTTAAGTCTGTGCTGAGAGTCCCGAGGCTCCATACTGTATGTGTAGCCAGGCACCAAGCTGGCGTTTCCTCTCTCCTATAGCCAGTAGCACTTCCTTGGAGTGAACACATCAAAAACAAAAACAGAAAACCATCTTTCTGCAGGCCTCCTCTGCTGTCTGAACCCTGCATTCTGGCAATATCTCTCTTACCACTTAACACAGTCATACTTAGCAGCTGTTGCATCCAGAGTCCTAGGCCCACACTAGCTGAAGGAAGAGAAGGCTACCCAGCTCCCAAGACACCCCTCAGCCTTCTTGCTGAGAGCCTTGGCAACCAGACAGCAGAGAAGCAAAAGCCAAGCCTGTCCTGCCCTCTCTGCCTGCTCAGGACCCTGAGTCAGGAGAAAAGGAAAGGAGTTGAAGATGTTGACGATTCTGAGTTACTCAACCCCCAAGGTGAGGCAGCCTTTGGTCCTCACAGCAGTGTCTCCTCCTTCTCCTTCAACCAGCCCCACACTCAGTATTGTCATAAGTCTGGTTCTTCAGGCATGAAAACCAAACATCTTGCCTGGGATATCCAGGCAGGAAGATGCATTTCTTGCTGCACTCAACCTCACTGTACCGCATCCTCACTGCACCACATCCCCACTGCATACCTTCTCATTGCACCACATCATCACTGCACACATCCTCACTGCACACATCCTCAGTGCACACATCCTCACTGCACACATCCTCACTGCACACATCATCACTGCACACATCCTCACTGCACACATCCTCAGTGCACACATCCTCACTGCACACATCCTCACTGCACACATCATCACTGCACACATCCTCACTGCACACATCATCACTGCACACATCATCACTGCACACATCCTCGCTGCACACATCCTCACTGCACACATCATCACTGCACACATCCTCACTGCACACATCCTCACTGCACACATCCTCACTGCACACATCCTCAGTGCACACATCCTCACTGCACACATCCTCACTGCACACATCCTCAGTGCACACATCCTCACTGCACACATCATCACTGCACACATCCTCGCTGCACACATCCTCACTGCACACATACTCACTGCACACATCCTCGCTGCACACATCCTCACTGCACACATCCTCAGTGCACACATCATCACTGCACACATCCTCACTGCACACATCCTCAGTGCACACATCCTCACTGCACACATACTCGCTGCACACATCCTCACTGCACACATCCTCACTGCACACATCCTCACTGCACACATCCTCGCTGCACACATCCTCGCTGCACACATCCTCGCTGCACACATACTCGCTGCACACATCCTCACTGCACACATCCTCACTGCACACATCCTCACTGCACACATCCTCAGTGCACACATCCTCACTGCACACATCCTCACTGCACACATCCTCACTGCACACATCCTCACTGCACACATCCTCACTGCACACATCCTCACTGCACACATCCTCACTGCATACATCATCACTGCACACATCCTCACTGCACACATCCTCACTGCACACATCCTCAGTGCACACATCCTCACTGCACACATACTCGCTGCACACATCCTCACTGCACACATCCTCACTGCACACATCCTCACTGCATACATCATCACTGCACACATCCTCACTGCACACATCCTCAGTGCACACATCCTCGCTGCACACATCCTCGCTGCACACATCCTCAGTGCACACATCCTCACTGCACACATCATCACTGCACACATCCTCACTGCACACATCCTCACTGCACAAATCCTCGCTGCACACATACTCACTGCACACATCCTCACTGCACACATCCTCGCTGCACACATCCTCACTGCACACATCATCGCTGCACACATCCTCACTGCACACATCATCACTGCACACATCCTCAGTGCACACATCCTCACTGCACACATCCTCACTGCATACATCATCACTGCACACATCCTCACTGCACACATCCTCAGTGCACACATCCTCACTGCACACATCATCACTGCACACATCCTCACTGCACACATCCTCACTGCACAAATCCTCGCTGCACACATACTCACTGCACACATCCTCACTGCACACATCCTCGCTGCACACATCCTCACTGCACACATCATCGCTGCACACATCCTCACTGCACACATCATCACTGCACACATCCTCAGTGCACACATCCTCACTGCACACATCCTCACTGCATACATCATCACTGCACACATCCTCACTGCACACATCCTCAGTGCACACATCCTCACTGCACACATCATCACTGCACACATCCTCACTGCACACATCATCGCTGCACACATCCTCACTGCACACATACTCGCTGCACACATCCTCACTGCACACATCCTCGCTGCACACATCATCACTGCACACATCATCGCTGCACACATCCTCAGTGCACACATCATCACTGCACACATCCTCACTGTACCACAGCCTCCAGGAATCTTGGTTTGATAATGGTTCCTTGGAGTTTTGATGGCTCAGTGGTTAAGAGCATTTGCTGCTCTTGCAGAGGACTCCTGTTCAGTTCCCAGAACTGACATGGTGACTCACAACAGACTGTAACTCTGGTTCTAAGGAAACCAACACCGTCTTATGGTCTTCTCTAGCACTGGACATGCACATGTTATACAAATTTACACACAGGCAAAACATTCATCCACATAAAATTTAAGAAGACCTAGTCTCAGAAAAATAAGAAAGTGGTCTGGTGTGGTGATACACACCTCTAATGTAGTTAATCCCAACACTTCGGAGGCAGAGGCAGGTGAATCTGAGTTTGAGGTTAGCCTGGTCTATAGAAGGAGTTCCAGGACAGCCAGGCTACACAGAGAAACCCTGTCTCAGAAGAAAAGAAAAAAAAAAAGGTATCCAGAGAAGAAATGGTTCTCCTTCTCCCTGCCCACACCGAATGGGCCTCACTAAAAGGGCTCCTTTAGCAGTGAGAGCTATCTCTGCATGCCTAGCTCTCCCTTAACCCTTTGAGTTATGGTCAGATAGAGCAGACTCACTGTGACTGCCCCAAAGACACTTGTCCCTTGGTAGTGGGCAGCCCACAGAAATCCCTGTAAGAATGCAAATCCTCTTTGGCATGACAGATCCATTATCCAGCACTGAGACCTCAGCAGGGCCCACAGATGGGGAATGGACACCACTATCTAAGAGTGTTGTAAGGACAGACTCCTAAAGAAGGCCTGGTACCTGTATGCCTCTGCCACCATCCAGATCCTGTGCTGGATCTGCCAGAGTGGATGCATGTGTGTCCCCTGGCAGATCCTTAAGCCACTCACCTTCCTACTTCTGCTTTGACTAATGCAGGTTACTGCCACTGAGCCTCTCTGTGAGTCAGATCTTCACTCAGCCATGAGAAGAAGTTGATTGGCTAGTCATGCCGGGGCTTTGTGACCCGCTGGCAGAACCCTCTGTCTCTGCCAGCCCCTCAGAGCCCTCTATCCCTGCTGTCACATATTGCCTCCATTTATCCCCAGAATAGCATGAGTGTCTGAGCCAAACAGGAAGGAGTAGCAGTTTTGCAGTGATTCCTGACAGGCTACTTCAGCCCCCTGGGCCTGGCGGGAAGGGGTAGCCCAGGGACAATGGGCATAACCCCGTGTCAGGAGTGGAAATATTTTGGCAGGATCCACAGAGTTGTCTCCTCTCAGGTCTCACAGCCTCTGTTCCAGTTTTCCTTCAAGGTACGATACCATCAGAAAGCAGATATGTGGAGCCGGGCCTGGTGGTGCACACCTTTAATCCCAGCACTTGGGAGGCAGAGGCAGGCGGATCTCTGTGAGTTCAAAGCCAGCCTGGTCTTCAGAGTGAGTTCCAGGCCAGCCAGGATTATATAGTGAGCCCCTGTCTCAACAATAGCAACAAAAGGCAGCTATATGGGGAAATTTGGGAGGGGATTGTCAGAGGCCCTGGTGGCTATCTACCCAGGCAGAAGGGTGAAGAATAGGACAGTTTGGAGGTATCTTCTCAACCACTGTTAGAATCCCTGAAACCTAACAGTAGCTGTGTGCCAAGTGTCTGCTCTAAAGTGAACGCTCTCGGACTCTTATCTTCCCAGTAGTACTGGTGACACTTAGCAAACACTGGGCTGTATTTGACACTTGGTACATACATAGTTCACTTAGCCCTCAACAGCTCCATCTGGTAGAACCACTCATTTTATAAATAAGGAAAAGTGAGGCCTAAAATAGAATATAACATGAAAGAGCCAGGATTTGAACCTGGTGGTCAGACTAGAAAGCCAGGAATTTTTGAACAAAGTTTTTGGAGCTGACATGGCATGTCAGTCCCAGACTGTGGGGATAGAAGCTGCGTGTAGTTTATAGCTACGATGAGTAGAGATCATGGCTGGCACCTGCAGTAAATTCTCCAGAACCAACCAGAACAAAGTTGAACCTGAGGAAAAGGAATCCCTAGAGATTAAAGAGGCTGGAGCTCCTGTACTGTATTAGAGCCAGGTGGATGTCCACTAAAGATTTAAAAACAACCAAAATGAAATGTCATTGGTGATAATGCAATTAAACATTAAAATATGAGAGCTCAGAGGTCTGTAGACATACTGACTGTCTTTATGATTTAAGAGTGGAAGTGCCAGCAAGGGAGACCAGGGTATCTGAGAAGGAACTGGGATCTGTAGAAACCCTTCAAAATAATTATGTATGTGCATGCATATGTGTGTGTATGCATGCGTGTACTTCAGTCCATGTGTGGAAGTCAGGAGACAGCTTCAGTTCTTTCAACCATGTGGGTCCCAGGGATCAATAAAACTCAGGTTATCAGTCATGGCAGCAAGGGCGTTTGCCCACTGAACCATTCCACCAGCCCTCCAGAGACTCTTCTGACCACATGTATCAAGATTTGCTCTTGGAGGCCAGGCAGTTCGAGCCAGCCTAGTCTGCAGAGCAACTCCCCGGGACAGCCAGGACTTTTACACAGAGAAACCCTGTCTCAGGGAAGTGGAGGTGGGGATTTGCTCTTGGTAGCCATGTTTCAAGGCAGAATAAGCAGCCACTTCCCTCCTCTCCAGAGCTGTGGGCACCCAAACCCTGAGGACCCTGGATCAGGTAATGACTTAGCAAAGTCACAGGATCACTTTCCTTTCTGACTAGAGCTGGTAGCAGGAGTCAAGGCCCTGGAAAGTGGGCTTTCCCTAAGGCCACATCTGGATCTGAATCAAGAGTCCCTAGCTAACCTGGAAGGAAGCATGCTATAACCCAACCAGAGGATGTTTCTTGGGACAGTCACTTTGTGACAAGAATGGTGGCAGAAAGATGAGGACATTAGAAGCCCCTGCTGGTGTAGCCCTTGGGAGGTTCCCTACCACACTCTCCCGGAAATAAAAAAGCTCTTGGTGACAAGTGTGTTACCATTATAAATGTTTGCAGACTGTGACTCTGCCACCATTCCAGCAGCTGCTCCAGTGGAAACCAAATGTTTGCACCAGCACTTTATACACTTTTGCCCCAGTACCTGGCTCTTCAGCTCAAGGGGCCATCACAAGCTGGACCAGTTGATGAGTTTAACATGAGGCTTTAGGAAAAGGGAAGGCTAGGTTCAGCCCAGACTCTCAGAGTGTAACCCACTCCAGCTGACCTGACTGAGAGGACAGGTGTCCCAATCTAGCCCCATCCATTTGGTCACCAGATTTGGATGGAAATTGGCTTCTTTAAGGGGAAGAGAAGCTCAGATCCAAGTTACAGAATCATTCTCTCCTCTCTGTGAACTGAACTAGGGAGGGACCTTGGCTGGGGGAGGCAGTTCAAGGACCTAGTGCCACCTGCTGGCAAGTCTCTTTCCATGCAGGGGCCAGAGTCAGGTCAGAAAAACTAAGAGCACACACACACACACACACACACACACACACACACACACACAGGTCTCATCCACGAAGAAGGCTGGCACTATGGGAGGTGTGTAGTAGATCCTCACTGGACCCATCGGGTGAGTCCTTCTGAACCAAGATGGATCCAGCCAGGGCAGAGAGCACCCCACCTACAGGAACCACTCTGTTCTGGTATTGGCTGTTCTTCTACAAAGGCCAGTGGTGGAGATGGCAGGATTGGTTACTTGGCCCTTAAAGGAGGCCGGTTTTGCTTTGATTTTTCAGGTGTCTGGCCAAGCTGAGGAGGCCTGGCATTTTAAAAGTAGTCATGTAGCTCTTAGTAACTCCTGAGAGCAATTGTATCCTAAACTCTAGGGAAACTTAAGATTTTTCTTGATGCCAGGGAGGAGGGAACGAACATTTTCCCTCAAGAGAGGTGGCAAAAATAAATAAATCCCACTGTCCCAGCCTATGCTGTTGCTAAGATGAGGGCTGTGTTCTCAGGCCTGGCGGCTACAGCAGAATCACCTGGGTTTTATTTTATTTTACTACATTTATTCCAAAAGAGAAGGCTTTATGTGTGTCATGGATGGATGGATGGATGGATGGATGGATAGACAGAGACTGTGTGTGTGTGTGTGTGTGTGTGTGTGTGTGTGTGTGTGTGTGTATCATAATAAACATATACAGGCAAGTGTGCAGACACATGCTTGGCTTCTCCTAGTGAGGGGCCTCTGGAATGCATGCAGTGGGCCTGAACCTTCAGCAGGTCTGGTTCCATAGAAGTTCAGGAAGGCCTCCCTCATGCAAGACCCTTTTGAAGGTTATAAACTGAGGAGTGGAATAGGACCGTTGCCTCTGTTTTTGTGAGTGATCAGCCTTTGAAAGGCTCACCCACTACACAGTCAAAATCCCTAATTTGGCTGAAGAATTCCCAGGACAAAACTAAGAACAAGAAACCCAGACCCTTTCAGGTCTGCCTGTCTCAGCATGTCAGTGGACCAGAATCACTCTTCCTAATGAGCTCAGGGATCTCCTGGAGAAATGAGCCCCACATAGGAAAGGCTCATTTGACAGCCACCAGACTAACTTACGCCCACTACACCCAGCCCAGCAAACACACACTGAATCTGACCACCCTCACATGTGGGTCCACTTCTCTCTGAATTAGCAGCCTTTCTTGACTTTCTGTTGTACTTTTGTTTTTACCACACATTAGGGGCGTTTGATTCTACTGTTTATTTATCTGCCTGAGTGCAGGACAAGTTTTTAACCCTCACTGTCCATAACATACAGAAATAAAATGTCATCCTTGACTCTTTCCCAGTCTGCCCCTTGAAAAGCTTGGCATCCAACCATACTGTACACCACCCCTGCTGGTGCTTTGGGGACTTCCTTAGTCTCTGACCTCCTGACTCCAGCCTCCACCATTCCCTTCCCCCAATGTGGTTAGGTCTTTACTGCTCACCAAGAACTAGCATGAAATCCAGAGGAACGTCACACAGCCTGTCCCTGAGGAGCTTGGTCAAGTAGAAAGTGTAGGCACACTGATGATTTTGCAAGTAAGTGCAAGGACGCCATTGTTAGCTTTGCCTAGGGTGCCACAGGGTCCCATAGTGTGAGCTTCTAAGAAAGTTCTCTGTAGAAGATGCTGACACCAGACCCAAGGAGCTGGGGACCCGAGCCAGAGAGTGATGGAAGACATTGAGGAAGGGGGTGAGGAGGTGTACCTCAATCCGTAACTTTCCTGAGTAGCAGACTTTGTTTCCAGGCAGGGGAGCCAGGCTTAGAAACATGTCCAGTGGTGAGTTTGGGGGTCATTTACAGGACAGTGGGCTCAAACTCAGTCAAAATTATCCTGGGAAACCTCTGAAATTGCCAGGTCCTGAGTTGTTAGAAAGTCCCAAGATAATAATTCTTGTTTTTCTTGGCTTCTGAGCCCCACTTGGGTTCCCTTTCCCCAGACAATGAAGGACAGGTTTATTTTGTTTTGTTTTGTTTTTTAAGAGGGAGAATTAGAAATAAATTACAGGATCTTTCTTCCTTTCTTCTGGTTTTGTTTTGTTTTTTTTTGAGACAGGGTTTCTCTGTAGCTTTGGAGCCTGTCCTGGCACTTGCTCTGTAGACCAGTCTGGCCTCAAACTCAAAGAGATCTGCCTGCCTCTGCCTCCCCAAGTGCTGGGATTAAAGGCATGCACCACCAATGCCTGACCCAGGATTTTTCTTTAGTGTTTTTTATGCCAAAAGAAAAGTCCATTTGAGTTAAAGATGCATGTCATAAGGTTCCATCACATCGCGATGTTAGGGTCAGCGATGGAAGTGTGAGGGCAGCCAGCCCAAAGTCCAGTAGGACTTGTCACCACTGCCTGAACTGGAGTAAGTGGCTTGATCAAAGTCAGATTCTAACTGAGCAGGTCTAGCTAGTGAAGAGTTGTTCTCCAGGTTTAATGTGAAGGAAGAAGATACCAGATCATATGCTACCACATCCATTTTTATGCAGATCAAAACCAGGGCTTCATGTGTACTAGACAGACACTCTACCAACTGAGCTGCATCTCTAGCTCTGGACATGCTATTTTAATAGAATCCCCTTTCTACCATTTGTGCTACTCCTAAACAGAGCTAGCTCTCCAACCTTACTTCTAAGTTCCTGCAGCTAGGAGCCAGAGGCAGCTCTCTACTTGTCCTTCTTTGGTAGTCTGTCCCCAGTCCCGAAGTCCATTCGTTTACTCTCCGACAGTTCACCATGTCATCCCTCCCCACAGCACTGGGGCTACGTGGACACCATCTCATTAGAAATGCTAGTCCTTGCACAGCACTACATATGAATTGGGGGTGGTAGTGGGAGGAGTGGCTGCCTGCAGGGTACTAGGAATTGGGACAGTCCAGTCTTCCTTCACAAAGATATTGCACAATAAGCCTAGATAAATAGCCAGAGATGGTGGCACCTGCCTTTAATTCCAACACTCGGGAGGTAGAGGCAGGTGGATTTCTGTGAGTTTGAGGTCAGCCTGGTCAATAGAGCTACTTCCAAGACAGTCAGGGCTACACAGAGAAACCCTGTGTCAACATACTAACTAACATAGAAGCCTGGAAAAATATTCTTCATCCCAGAAATAGGAGCTCTTCTGTTCTTGGGACACATCGGGCTTTTATCTCACTTGCTTCTCCATTTCCGATAAAGACCAAAGGTGTAAGAAATTGTTCCCTCTTAGCAACGACAAAGCACCATTGATAGCTGACGTGTGTGTGTGTGTGTGTGTGTGTGTGTGTGTGTGTGTGTGTGTGTTTTACGGGGAAGTGGGGGCTAGCAATGTACTCTTCCTGCCTCCTGGAGGGGCCTGAATGCCTCTGCTCAGCACCATCTGTATGAATGGAGGAACATTTTGGCCACAGTGGCCCCCCCAAAACAAAAATCTTCAGGAATCCCAAGCAGTCTATGCAAAGCATCCCAGCCACAGCCTTTAAATATTGAGCACTAACTCACAGATGTTTCCAACATTAGCACTGCTGTGAACAGTTCAAGTTTGCGAGACAAATACATCCCTGGGCGCCTCATTTAACACTGCTGGCTTGAAGTTGGGGTGTGGGTGTCCAGGCCTGCTGTTAAATTCAGGGGTGTTGGGATGGATGTGGGAGAAGGGCTGGAGGCCAGAAGGCTTGGTAGAGCTGTGGCTGCCAGAAACTGAGAAAAGTCAGAGGGAGGGAAGAGGCTGAGCCACTGAGGAGGGGAGCTGAGGGATGCGGCAGAAGAGAGAGAGTTAATGGGCTGGGAGACCTCACAAATCTATAAGGAGACTGATTTGGAGCTGGTGCTTGTATTCTCTGAAACTATAAATACCGAAAGATGTTTTCTGAGACAGATGTGGAGAAATGGGACTTAGTTGCCTATGGGTCATCTAGCAGGTCACTGGCCATGGGAGTAAGGAATATAAAGGCGGCAGTGAAGCAATGGTTAATTGGCTATAGGACATAAGTCTGGTTAGGTTTAAATCTCCTAGTGACTTCACATTGACTAAATAGAATTTCCTCAGGGGTAAACAAAACCCTTCCAGATCTGTCTCTGCAAATCTCATTGCCTCATGCCTCAACACAGAAACCTGTGCCCCGATCTGCTTAGCAACTCAGAGCTCTTGAAATGAGCCATGCCTTTGTTCTTATTAGTTCTTGGGCTACTGGACCTGTTTACCTCATTCCATGGCCTGTCCAGAAAATTCCCACTCTTCCCGTCTCTGCTCTGAGCCTTCACAACCCTACCCAGCCAAAGAGATCACACACACACACACACACACACACACACACACACACACACACACACCTACCTTTTTTCTTACCACTCTTGAACTTCCTGTGTTCACCAGCTGCTCATCTTGATGTGCTTAGGTTTGTGCCCTGAAGGATGATACAAAGTGTTAACTTTTTATCACTCACTGGCTCCTGGAGTGTCTAGGTATAATAGACATTATATGCTATATATATAGCATATACTAGTGTGCTTCGCTATAGGAGACACTAGTTAACATGTCTACAGAATGAACATAAGCCCACCCTCTACTGGAATTGAAAGACTGGTATAAAGGGAATGCTTTTTATGTCTCCAAAGCCCAACCAAGCTGGAGAACAGGTCCAAGCCCTCATGCTGAAGTCATCTTTGCTTTCTTTGCAGCTGGGGTATGGCCGTCAATGTGTACTCCACATCTGTGACCAGTGAGAATCTAAGTCGCCATGATATGCTTGCATGGGTCAATGACTCCCTTCACCTCAACTATACCAAGATCGAACAGCTCTGTTCAGGTAGGTGGCTGCAACAGGGGTTGGGTGGCCCAAGGGAAAGGAGGGAAAGGCCATGTAACTTTTAACATGGAGAAGAAGAGCATGTGATGCCTACAGGGCTTAGAGTTGAAATCAGGAAATAGAGGCTGGAAAAGTGGAGAGTAGGTGGGCCATTCCTGGGTGACCAAAGCCAGGACACACAGTGATGCCACGAGTAAACAGCACGGAGTCCCATGGAGCCACTCTGGGTCCAGCTCTCTGTTCTCTGCTGCAGCCCTTGTGGGTGCCAGTTTCCCCATCCAGTCATAGAGATGCCATCACCTCTCTCTGAGAGGTAGCTATATGTTTAACCTACATACTGAAGTGCTTGGAATGGATCATACCTGCTCCATATTTGCTGGACCCTGGGTTTCATCCTTAGCACCGCCAACAGATAAATACTAGTAATCATGGATATTCTTGTAAAGCCAAGGGGAATCTAACCATATCTAACATCACGCTTGGGCTGGCCCTAGCTGTAGGACACAGGAAGAAGGGCCAGGCTTTGGGGAGTAGAGCAGCAGGGCCTGGGATAGCGGCTGAGTGCCCTTCACCAGCCACACCTCTTCACAGGGGCAGCCTACTGCCAGTTCATGGATATGCTCTTCCCTGGTTGTGTGCACTTGAGGAAGGTCAAGTTCCAGGCCAAACTAGAACATGAATACATCCACAACTTCAAGGTGCTGCAAGCAGCTTTCAAGAAGATGGGTGTCGACAAAGTAGGTGTCTGTACCCCTGGGGTCCATGAGCAGCTGTGTGTCCCTGGGGAAGAAGATGAGCCACCAGCCAGGGTGACAAGGGCTGCTCGGTTCATTCCATCACATGCCTTTCTACCCCTGACCCCCAAAATGAATGCTGTCCACCCAGCCCAAGACACAGGGAATGCTCTTAACCCCCTAAATCCCACTGTAACAACACTTTGCTTTCTTCTCCATGGACCCGCCCACTCCAGATGTTGAGTCTCTGTATATTACCCCTGCCATATATCTTCAAAGGCCCCAAATGTATCAGTTTAACTACACTGCCTGTGTGGATCCTGGGCCTCCAGTTCACACACAGGTGGCCAGGTCACCTCCCACACAGTTTCTCCTGTGCCTGTAGGAAAGGAATGTCCCTGAGTTCCTCCCTGGTGGGGCCTGCCAGCCTGCTTGTCTCCTCTGGTGCCATGGGAGGGGGTGCAGATGGAGAAGGTAGACAATGTTGTGGCCTAGGGGCTGGCTTTCCTGTGCTCACAGCGGAAAGCAGTCCTACACAACAGGTGGGTAAAATGATCTGCTTATGTGGTCTATTTCAGATCATTCCTGTAGAGAAATTAGTGAAAGGAAAATTCCAAGATAATTTTGAGTTTATTCAGTGGTTTAAGAAATTCTTTGACGCAAACTATGATGGAAAGGATTACAACCCTCTGCTGGCGCGGCAGGGCCAGGACGTAGCACCACCTCCTAACCCAGGTGATCAGATCTTCAACAAATCCAAGAAACTCATTGGCACAGCAGGTAACATGCCCAAGCTGGTGGAGGGAGTTTGGGGGGCTGGGCCGGCAGGGCTATCCAGCCAGGAGTGCCCCCTGGGCCACCGGCCCAGCCCTGCCAGCCTGGAGGATACTGTTATCACGGAGTTCAGATGACATAACCTGCTGCTTACCTAGATGGGGAGTCCCATTTTGGGGTGAGAGGGCTGCAAAAGTTGTAAGAGGGGAGCCACCTGCACCAGGTATGGTAGCAGCTTGCTGAGACCCAAGATACTTTGTTGCATAACATGAGCTAGCTTGTTTGCCTCAAGCTGGATGGAGCATGGCTCCACTATCTGGATCCATCAGGCTGAGCGCCTGCAGCCCATATCCAAGGCCCTTATGTGTCCCCGACCACTGGTTACCCAAGAGCAGGAGTTTGCCAAGCTCCATCCTGCCTTTATCTGTTCCAAAATCCCGTAGCCCAGAGATATGTTTCCAGAATTGATACCTTGCTGGGTTGCTAGGAGCCATGAGAAAAGCAATAAGGCCTGTGGTGACAACAGGGGTGTGGCAAGAAAAAGGGGAGCAGCTTTCACCCGCATCTGACCCGTCATAGCAGAGCCATCTCCTCCATTTGCGCTGCTGTCCTGCCTGGGCCCGTCCTCACCGCACCGCACCGCACCGCTTGCTTTGCATTAGAAGCAGCTGCTGTGTAGGGAAGTGCAGTCGCTAAAGAGCAAGTAGCCACAGCATGCTGGCGGTGCTAGGGAGGAGCCTGAGCACCACTTCACAGATACCGGTCCAGCCCAGCAGGGGGAAACAGAGCTCAAACTGAGAGGCAGCTGGAGGGGTGGAGCTGAGTTTTCACTGAGGGTGGCTTTGGCTTCTAGAACTGACTGCATTGACTGCTCTCCTGGGTCTCATCTGTCAGTACAGAAGGCCCTGAACCCTCCCAGCCCCACTTCATCAAATTCTCCAACCCAGTATCCTGCATCCCTCCCTCAGGCCAGCTCTCCTCAAGTCCCAATACTGAGATGACCTTTCCCTTAGCTTCCTGTGGCACTTAAGCTCTCAGGCTTGCCCAAGGGCTGTCCAGTGGCTGTAGTGTCACATGTGGCTGAGGCTTGAGGCCTAGCTATAGATGCTCTTCCTGAAGGAGAGTGCCTGCCTGTTGCATGGCCCTCATACCAGGTTCTTATATGCTCTGTCACCTCATCTGACTCTTGTCCTCTGGACAGTTCCACAGAGGACATCCCCCACAGGCCCCAAGAACATGCAGACCTCCGGCCGACTCAGCAATGTGGCTCCACCCTGCATCCTCCGGAAGAATCCCCCATCAGCCCGAAATGGTGGTCATGAGGCTGATGCCCAGATTCTTGAGCTCAACCAGCAAGTGAGTGGGATGGGAAAGGGTGTTGGTACTGGGGACAAGAGGAAGGCGGGCAGAAGTATCAGAGGCAGGAACATCTGGCATAAACATTTTTTGCTGCCCAAGCAGCTGCTGGACTTGAAGCTGACAGTGGATGGACTAGAGAAAGAGCGAGACTTCTATTTCAGCAAATTGCGTGACATCGAGCTCATCTGCCAGGAACACGAAAGCGAAAATAGCCCTGTCATCTCGGGCATCATTGGCATTCTCTATGCCACTGAGGTGAGCCCCCTCGTCACCTCCCTCCCACTACTCTGCCAAGACTGGAAAGCAGCTAGGCCTCTGAGCCCCTGGCCACTTAGACCATGTGTGGAACCTGATCCCTCAGCTTAGCCGGCTGGCTCACTGTCTCTCTCTCCCCTGCCCCTCCAGGAGGGATTTGCACCCCCTGAGGATGATGAGATTGAAGAACACCAACAGGAAGATCAGGACGAGTACTGAGGGCAGCACCAGCCCTGACTGACTGTGGCTTCCCTGCCCCACCCCATGCGCACCCCACATTATAAGTCATTTCCTTACAGCCAGTCAGCCAGCTGGGTGCTTTGTACCAGTGCAGCAGCACTGGGAGCCGGGCAAGTGGGGTTTGGGAGGTTGGGGCAGGTGAGAGGAGGCCCTGACACGGTCCCTCTAGTGGCACTGGCCCAGGGGACTTTCAGGACCCCTGTCCACTCCCCACTCCTATTTATTTCCGTTGTCTCTGCTGTGTTGGCCAACACTTTCCAGGGTGCTGCTGTCACCCACAAGCCAGCCACCTGCTCCCCTGACAGCCGCAGCTGTATATTTGACAAAGTCATTGGTATATTTTTACTTACTGGATTGTCCTTGCACTTTACCTGTTCATTCCCAGGGCTGACAGCAGGGCTGGGGCAGTCTTCCCGGCTTGGCTCCCCTTCCCTCTAGCTGAGACTGGGGCAGGACTCACCAATTCTTATTTATTTTGTCTCTTGCCCTCTCTCTCAGTAGTATAAGGATGGGGATGGGGGGCTGAGGAGGCAGTGCTGTGAGTCCAGGGGGAGAAGGGAGCATGTGAGGGATAGAAATGACCTCCTGGCACTGGGCTCACCCACCCAAGGCCCCTGCCTCAGTACCAAAGCCAGCACTGCCCCAAGGCTTCCTATCCACTCCCTCCTGCAGCCTGGTTATACCACACAGACTCTGCCTGGCCCCTATTTTCTGTCTGTCCCCCATTCTCCCACCTCCCCACCTTTGCCCCTTGGGCACTAGCCTGCATATGTGTTCAATTTTATTTAAATAAATTTGTGTGGTAAAAGTTCTTGCCATGCTTCCCTCGTCTGAGCCACAGCCAGGGTCCAGAGCACATCACCATCTGTCCTCTTCTCTTCTGAGGGGACAGCCATGCAGCATAGCCTCATATTATTAGAAGCCACCACTGGCACTAGGCTCTGACCTAGACCCAACTCCCAAGGCTGGTGACCTCTCTTGAAGCAGGTTTTATGTGACTTTTTCAGGGAGATGTAAGACTATCCCCCAAATGGGATGGCACCAATAGACCTAAAAATGGCTTGTTCAAGTTGATGGGTAATGTGAGTTACACATGTCTTTATTATTATTATTATTATATTCTTTATCTTGATGAGTAATGTGAGTTTATTAGTTTATTAGGGATGCCTTACAGGCCATCATGATACACACCCCTACCAAGCAGTTTTATACAGTTGTTATGTCTAGAGCACAAGTAATGCAGCCTGGGCTCAGAGCACTATTTAGTGTTAAAGCTCCAGAGGTGACTAAAGCACAGACAGCAGAAGGCATACACAAGCCAGCCGATGAGAAAACTGTTCACATGTACTCAATCCTTGGCCTTGCCAGGAACTGAGCCAGTTCCAGCAAACACCTTCCAGGTGAAGTAATGGATGCAGTAAAGCATGGCTTGTCTTGCGGCAGTCTGGCACATAGACCCACCAAATGGTGCCTTGCTATAAGATAATTACTCCAGCTAGGATTTGGAGTGGTCTCACCACAGCAGGGGACCCATGGGAGGAAGGAGGAAGTCTGCAACTGTGGCTATGGGGTAATGGGGATATCCTTGGCCAAGGAACGTTTGGTTCCTGTCTCCTGTAGACTGGACTAAATGTTAACCCTCAACTGCTTATCAGAGTGCTCACACCCCACAGAAGCCATGCAGCAAACAAGCCTGGGCCCAGAGGACAGCAGTGTCTATATGCTTTCTGTTTTCCTTTATTGTGTGTGTGTGTTACACTGGGGGTAAACACCAGAGCACATACACAGGTACTCAGGTGACACCCCAGACCCCAAGTGTAGAGCTAGATATAATGGGAAGAAGGACTCCGAAACACTTCCATGTCATCCACACCACCCCACACTCCTGGAGCATGTTTGCCAAAGAGCCAAGATAACCAAGGTCCTGGAAGCCCAACAAAGACCAAGAATGTGGAAGTGAATGTGAGTCCCTTGGAAACTGCCGAGACCAATGGTTCTCAACCTGTGGGTCATGACCCCTTTGGGGGTCGAATGACCCTTCCACAGGGATCGCCTAAGACCATCAGAGGACACAGATATTTACATTATGATTCATAAAAGCAAAATTACAGTTGTGAAATAGCAACAAAAGTAATTTTATGGTTGTGGGGTCACCACAACATGAAGAACTGTATTCAAGGGCCACAGCATTGGGAAGGTTGAGACCCGCTGACCTAGCCCACGGATAAGGAGGTTTGCTCAAGGTGGTAGAAACCTTGGCTAGAATTCAAGCTCTTTTTTCAAATATTTATTTTTTTTTATTTATGTATGTGTATCTATGTGTGAGTATGTGCATGTGTGTGGGTACTCTCTGATGCCAGAAGAGGGCATCAGAACACCTGTCATGGGAAAGCCAGTTCTCTCTTCCCAAAATAGGGCCTCTTCTGTGACCATACATGTGACAACAGGGACTGAACAAAAGGAGCATTGTTGTTGTCTGAAGTAGTCAGTGACCTCAGAAATGAACACAGTGATCAGCCCAGAGACATTCCATCTCAGAGCTCCCTGAAACGCCAGCCATCCTCAGGTCTAAAGGGCACCGAGGGCCCCACAAGGAGGCTGCAAGCGTTGGCCATTCCTCACTTGCTGTCTCCCTGTGTGGCTCAACCTTCACACAGTTCCACGTTCTGTTTTTACAAGGGACATGTCACCTTCCCACTGTTTTCGAAGGTCTAGAGAATAAAGTCCAGATTTGGCAACCAAGATCCTTTCCCAATCTTATCAAGTCCCACCATGTTGAATCACTTACAGTTTTAGCACCCTAGACCTTTGCCTAAATTAATAAAGCCATGCAAGTGAAGTAGTCTCCACTGGCTATGATCCCCAACCAATGAAATTTCTTCCTTCCTTGGAGCCATCTCAACTGCCACTTGTTTCAGGAACCCTTCTCTTATCCTCCTAGGGCTTCGTTCCTCCCACTACTGAACTACATGTCCTGTAAGAAAGTGTACTGCCTTTAATCCAAGCACTCAGCAGGCAAAGAGGTAGGTAGAACTCTGAGTTCAAGGTCAACCTGGTCTACAGAGAGAGTTCCAGGACAGCCAGAGCTGCACAGAGAAAGCCTGTCTCGAAAAACCCAAAGGAGGAGGACGAAGAGGAAGAAGGAGGACAAAACAAGAAAAACAGGACTAGTCCCATTTCCAAGCTGGACATAGCAGGTTGCAGAGGAGGGATTTTTGCGCCGCAGGGGCGGGGCCTGGCCGCCGCCGCCATTCCCCAGACCCGCCGAGCGGTGTCGCGGACAGACTACGAGTCCCAAGCTGCCTTGCGGCGGCGGCAGCGGCGACGTGGCACCGCGCGAAGGCCGTGCGACTGGAAAGCCGGGAGGTGGCGGAGCCGAAGTCATGGCGGCCAGGGCAGCGGGCAGCGGGGGCTGGGAGGTGGTAAAAAAGGGCCGGCGACCTGGAGCAAGCGGCGGTGGGAGAGGCGGCGGCGGTGGTGAGCGCCGAGCGCTCGGAGAGGCGAACGGAGTGTGGAAATACGACCTGAGCTGTGAGTACTCGCCGCCGCCCACCTGGGCCTGGGGGGCAGGGGCGCGGCGGAGCAGCGGTGGAAGCCGGGAGCGGATCCGCGGGACCCCGGCCACCCCGGCTGATAGCGCAGGGAGAGATGGCTATCCCCACTGCCCAGGTCAGGAAGCGGAGGCCCAGCGAAGCAGACTTTCGAGTCGGATGAGACTGGAATTCCGATCTCCATCTGTTCTGGCCTTTGCACACCCAACCCGCTCAGCTGTCCTGGCCCTCGTTGATCAGGCGTCTGAGCGACGGGCAGAGGCATCCGGGATCCTACACAGTGCCCCTTCTAAATTTAAGTAACCAGCAGGTCTTGGAGGAACGATCCGACATACACTCCTGGAGTTAATCTCAGTGTCATCTATCCCGTAGTCTCCAGAGGATGGGGGAAAGCTTGCTACTTGTTGAGTATAGAGTTGTCATTTCAGAACCAACAAGAACGGGGAGTAGGTATGTGCTGGAGAAATTCTGCCCTCACAGACTAGCAGCCAGACCCGCCGAAGCCCCCCTCTGTACCCGAGTCTGGCTTAGCTCCAGCATACTTGGACTTTTTTGATAAAGGACAGGAAGTGCCAGGGACCAGCTGGTGCTGACTGAAATCAGCCACCGGGCGGGCTCTTCTCTGTGCTCCTAAAGCTCCCGAGGAAGGAGCGTGGAACAGTGAAATACTGTGAATGACTTAGGTAACCCTGTAGAGAAGGGACTACTGTCCTGAGCCCTGGGGTCCTAAGGGTGCCCTGCTGTTTTCTACCTGTCTTCATTCCAGCTCCAATCCAGACCACAAGCACTCTCTATGAGCGTGGCTTTGAGAAAATCATGAAGCGGCAGAATAAAGAACAAGTCCCACCCCCTACTGTAGAGTCTAAGAAACCAGCAAACAAGAAGCAGCCAAAGAAGGTGACAGCTGTCGCTAGCCAAAACCAGAAGCAGGGCCCATTCCGAAATCTGGAGGGTGCGCTGGAAGCTGTAAGTATGCCTAGACTTGGGGTGCCCAGGGAATGTGGGATTTAGGGCACTCAGATGAGAGTTCTAGAAAAGGTGAAAAAGCCAGAGGACAGAGTGTTTGCACTTGGAGTGGAAAAATGGGTGAGGCGAGTGATGGAAACCCAAAACCAAGATAGAGATGATAGAAAAGCTGGTCTGGGTTCTTTGTCCCATAGAAGCACTTCCCACCTTGCCTCTGTTCTTGCCCTTGAACATGTCAAGGGCCTACATGTGTGTGGCATGGAGATCAGCATTCTCAACTGTCCTGCCCCATACTTTCTTAGGATCTGGGTATGGTAAGATCGTAGAGTCCACATACAAAAACCTACTTCAGCCACTTTCCTGCCCTAGTCTCCTTCCCTTCCCCTTACAACTCACCATGGAAGTCTCTCCCTGACAGCTGGATGTGACAGCTCTGCAGAAGGAACTGGACAAGAGCCAGAGTGTGTTCACTGGGAACCCCTCTGTATGGCTGAAGGACCTGGCCAGCTATCTCAACTACAAGCTCCAGACTCCTCGGATCGAGCCTACTCTGAGCCAGTATCCACATGGTATGTTCCTCCATCCCTCAGTTCAGATAAGGCCAAGGACATTCTGAAAGGGTGGATGTCCCTAAGAGCCCAGTGCCTCTCCTGTCCTGATTTCAGACATGGGGAAGAGAAAGCCAGCCTTAATGCAAGGGCATCTCATTCTAGCACTCACAGAGGCCAATGGCCCCAGATTATCCCTACAGCCTCGTGAGCCGAGAGCTGCGTGGGATCATCCGAGGGCTCCTGACCAAAGCTGCAGGGTCTGTGGAGCTCTTTTTCGATCACTGTCTGTTCACCATGCTGCAAGAGTTGGATAAGACACCAGGTAAGAGAGTCTATGAAGGATGGCTGTCTGGAGAGCCCACTCCTTAACAAAAATGTTTCTGGGAGAAGAGGGGGGAAGAGGAAATTACGGCTTTGGCTCACAGGTGAAAAAAGAAAGTGTGAGATGACAAGTCATATGAGTAGGTCTGAGAACATATATCTCTCTAGGGGAGTCGCTACATGGGTACCGCATCTGTATTCAGGCCATTCTGCAAGACAAGCCCAAGATTGTCACCTCAAACCTGGGCAAGGTGAGCCCTGGGTGATGCTGGGGACACAAGGGGTAAAACTAGGGAAACTAGACAGAATCTACATTGTTAGGCTTGGTTGTGGAAAGGAATAACACATAATATCATTAACTATGTGTCTCTTTTGTTTAAGGATGGCCCATACATTCATTGTATTATCGAATGGCTAGGCCGTAGAGAATGTTCCATAGCTTTCCTAGAACTGGTCAGCCAGTTTGAGGAGAGTGGGAGAAAGTGTCACTGCAGCCACTGTGCCACACCACCATAGGGCCCCACTGTTCTTGGCACCTTTCCCACCTATAATCTTCCCACTAGGGTCTGTAGTGCTGGTGTGCTGACCTATAACCTGGCATTTCTACCCATTTCCTCAGTTCCTGGAGCTTCTGAGGTCCCACCAGAGCCGACCAGCAAAGTGCTTGACCATCATGTGGGCTCTGGGGCAAGCAGGTTTTGCCAACCTCACCGAGGGACTGAAAGGTAATGGACAGAGAAGGATGGATTGGTCTCTTCTCTGGTAGCCCCTGTGCATGAGCCTGAGACTTGCTGACTTTTGACTCTACAGTGTGGCTGGGGATCATGCTGCCTGTGCTGGGCATCAAGTCTTTGTCTCCCTTTGCCATCGCATACCTGGACCGGCTGCTCCTGTGAGTAATGGGGGGACAGCGAGGGGAAGGCCCAGGGTGTCCACAAGAGGCTGTTTCGGCAAAATGGGATGCCGTGATCCTGGTCTCCATAGATGCGAGGAAAATCAGGACCAGCTCCTCCCACCTCCAAGTGTGATGGTGAGGAAGGAAAGGGAGGGAGCCATTGAGGGCTGGGGCTGGGGTAGAGTTTATGCCCTTCTCCCTGTACACTGTCTTAGGAGTTCATGACTGGAGCATCAGAGTGGCTTCCAACAAGCCTGCTTCTTCCTTCTCTAGGATGCATCCTAACCTCACCAAAGGCTTTGGCATGATTGGTCCCAAGGACTTCTTCCCACTTCTAGACTTTGCCTACATGCCCAACAACTCCCTAACCCCCAGGTAGGACTGCTTTGGAGCATGCATACAGGGGAGAGTTCCCAGCACAAAGTCGAACCACACAGTGCATTTGTATCCCCTGTTCTCCAAAACTAGATTCACGACTGGAAAATTGAATGTGAGATTTCAAGGGGCCTTTGAGGCCCAGAAATTATATGTCTTTGAATGTGACAGTTTTTCTTTTTAGTGTAACATTGGGCAGTCTTTAAGGAGACAAACTTTGCAAGGTGCTACTGTGTACAGAGACTCAGAACCATCCCAAGACACTTAGTGACTCTCCCTTCATGCTGGGGATGAGCTCAAGTGTCACAGTTCCCTTTACAGCCTGAGCCTGGCCCCCCTCTCCTAGCCTGCAGGAACAGCTGTGCCAGCTCTTCCCCCGACTGAAGGTGCTGGCATTTGGGGCCAAGCCAGAATGCACCCTACATACCTACTTCCCTTCGTTCCTGTCCAGAGCTACCCCTAGCTGTCCTGCTGAAATGAAGAGAGAGGTAAGCAGGCTCCTCTTGCCTGGAGTACAGCTGCAGTCTCTTCCACAGCCACCTCTGTGGGCTTTCCCATGGGAGTATGGGCCTGAGAGGTGGGAGAGTGGTTCGTAGTGGCCTGTCACTTGTAGACAAGGCTGCAGCTTAGGAGCCACACCTACTCCATGACAGCTTCTCAGGCGTCTTGTCCACATTTCTCACCTTTTGTGGCACATATGTTGTTTCCAGAAGCCCAGCACCCTCCTTTCACCATCCTAAAGCCCCAGCATTCTCTCTCTTTTGTCTTGTGCAGCTCCTGGGCAGCCTGACCCAGTGCCTGACCGTGGACCCCCTCAGCACCAGTGTCTGGAGACAGCTGTACCCCAAGCACCTGTCACAGTCCAGGCAGGTGGGGGTGGGGTCACCTGCTCTGATGTACACAGAGAAGCCTCCTAGTATGTGCTTTCCAGACTGGGGCTGGTGTGTCATAGCAGAGACACTGGTCAGTGTTCTCCAGGCTCATACCTGTCTGTCTGAGTGAGAACGCGGCTGGGTGGGGTGTCTGAGCACAGGCAGAGGCGGGACAGAGCAGGCCCAGTGGGCTGCTGACTGACTGAAGCATGCTTCTCCACAGCCTGCTGCTGGGGCACTTGCTCACATCCTGGGAGCGGGTTCCCAAGAAGGTGAGGAGCTGAGAGGATGTGGGAAGCCAGGGCTTGTCTGGGTTCTCCCTTGGTGAAGCAAGATGGGGGCTCAGGATCCTGTTCCAGGCCAGGGCTCACATTCTCAACTCATCTCTTGGTATTCTGTAGGCACGGAAGTCTTTGCAAGAAACCATTCAGTCCTTCAAGCTTGCCAACCAGGAGCTTCTAAAGAAGGGCAGTGGTATCAATGAGCATATTGTCACCTGCGATACAGCCTGCAAGGTGTGACACCTAACATATCCAACCTGTCCCCCATCCTACATCTATCTTGGCACACCCTGGTTTGGGCTTGGGTCACATCCCTGTCCTGCCTATCTGTGGATTTCCCCCACTACCTCAAGCTTATGTGTGGGCCTAGCTTGGGGTTGCACTAGGAAGCAGAGGCCAGGCCTTCTACCTCTGACCACTGTCCTCTCTCTGCTGCCAGGGCTTGTTGCAACAGGCACGGGGTCCTCGGCCACCCTGGGCCCGGCTGCTCCTGCTGCTTCTGGTCTTTGCAGTAGGATTCCTGTGCCATGACTTTCGGTCGCATAGCTCCTTCCAGGGTAAGGAATGGTTGGTCATCTGGGAAGAAAGCATGCTGGTTGGGCACAGAGTTGTATGTAGCACCTCCAAACTCCACCTTGTGGAGTTTGTATTGTGCCACAATACAAACACGTTCACCTCAGGGTTCTATGCAGACTGGAGTGACACTCTGCAGGAGAGACCTGATTACAAATTTACAATACCTAAACACATTTTCTACTTTTAACTCCTGAGGACGAAGAAAGATTTAGCCCCACATTAAGATCATAGCTAGTAGGAACAGAAAGATAACTAAGTGGTCCCATGGGCTTGCTGCCAAGTATGACAAGCTTACACATGGGTACACATGGTGGAAGTCAGTGAATGTCCTGACCCACGTGCATGCTGTAAATGCACTAAGTAAATTAGTGAATGTAATTTAAAAAAGAAAAGATTACCAATAGTAAAAGGCAGATGCTCAGACCTGAGGTCTTCTGACCCCTAAGTCCAAGACTCTGTGCAGCGCCCCGTTCTCCCTGTTCTTGACCCAGCAGAAGGCACTCAGCCCTCCAGACCTGTTTAGTTAGACCCTAGAGCACACAGGACTGCCTACTGCCTCCCTGTGCCTGCCCCAGGACCTGGAATGTCTGTCTTCCAAGCCCTTACCCCTGCTCTCCCAGCTCACCAAAGACTTCCTTTGCAGCCTCCCTCACGGGCCGGTTGCTTCGATCATCTGGTTTCTTGCCTGTTGGCCAGCACATGTGTGCCAAGCTCTACTCCTACAGCCTGCAAAGCTACACGTAAGCTGCTGCCAAGGAGTGCGGGTGGTGCTGGTGGTCAGGGCTGGTTTGAACAATGGGAAGTACTTAATATTCCTGTCCTCCTCCCCTTTTTGCCTGATCTTTGGTGAGCAAGGTGTCCTGTAGAAGCTCAGTATGCCTCTGTCCTCCACTTTCTCTATAGTTGGCTGCAGGAGACATTGCCAGCCTATGGCTCCCACCTGCTTGCTGTGGTACAGCCCAGTTTGCAGCTGGCCTGGACGCATACTAATGCCACAGTCAGCTTCCTTTCTGCCCACGGTGCCTCCTACCTAGCCTACTTTGGTGACCACCTTGCTGGCTTCTTGCTGAGGGTAAGCTGGAGATCAGGACTCAGAAAAGGACCCATCTTCCCAGAGACAGAGTTCTTGGGAGGGAGCAGTCCTGCATGGGTAGAATCCCATTGTCCTGGGCTTCCTGTCCCAGCCACTTTTCTTGGTGCTGCTGCAGGTTGAGTTCCCTGAGGCCCTGCACCAGCTCTTGCACTCCTTGAAGGAGCTGCTGCTGCTCATCCACCATAGTGTGCTGCTGCCGGTGTGGCACCTGCTGCTGGCAGCCCTGGCCCGAGCCCAGGAGCATTGCCACAAGGTCTGCAGGTAAGTCCTTCACTCCAGACTACAGGGTCCCTGGAGACCACATTTCTGGCCCTTGGGGACAAGGGTACACCATTCTTCTTGTCTTATGAATTTAAGCTCCTCTGCTCTGCTCGTAGAGGAGAAGTGACCTGGGACTGCATGAAGACACAGTTTGGTGAAGCTGCCCGGTGGACCTGGCTCTGCCTACAGGACGTCACAGTGGCTTTCTTGGACTGGGCACTCGCCATGATATCCCAGCAATAGATCCTGCCTGGCCACTGGTTTCTGTGGTGGGCAAGCTATCAGAGACTGCTGCAGGGTAGAGAAGGGCAGCTTTCTTCACTTGGGGTCTGAGGTCTATCTCCTGGGCGAGGGGACTGGGCAGGAGCTTCTCGGACTCCTGCTCACAGGTCTGCTAGGTTTCTTAGGCCCAGTTGCACAGCTCCCAGCCTCCTTGAGGCTGGGAGCCTTTCTCTACTTCTCTCACCCCTCAGTCCCTCCATCTCAGCACTTCAGTCCCCATAGTCCCCTCCAAAGAAGGGAGGCAGCCTTCTTTCCCCATTCCTGGTCATAACTTAAGCCACAGAAGGAGGAGGAGGGAAAGGGTTTCAGAAGGGCCGGTGCCACAGTGGATGACAGCAGCATCTCTTCCACCAGCAGCCTGGGTAGCCATCAGTGGACATGCAGGCCACATGGAAATGCCTGTTACCTGAGAACACCCAGAGCAAGCAAGCCTTCTGTCCACGTGGACAGTAGCGCCCTTCCATCAGCCTGCCAAAGGCCATCAGCATATGGCTCCTGGGTGGAATAAAGGACAGAGATTGGATTTTTAGCTTTCCTTTCTTTGCATCTTAATGTGGGACAGGACCACAGGCTTGGGCCTCTGCCCCAGGAATTGCATTATAATTGACCCAGAAGAGAAAGTCCATCTCTGTCACTCAAAAGGAGGTTCCTATGATGCACTTGACTCTGATTTTGTCTGACTTGTCAATGATCCCTATCCAAAATTTGCCCTCCATGTCGTTGAGAAAACTGGCAGAGCTGGGTAATCTCCTAATCCTTCATTTATTAATTGATCATTTTCATTTTATGAGACAATGGTTTAGAACTAGCCAGGGTTTATTACCAGTCTTTTAATTTTGGTTTAAGACAACGCATTGGCAGTGTGGTGAGTTCTGTCCCTTGGGCTCTTTAGGTCTACTAAGTGCTGTCCCTCAGGTAGCTTTGTTTCCCCTACAAGAACCACAGTTCGGCAGGAATGGCAGCTGCTTCCTTTCCATCCATCCCCTGTGGCACTTCCCCAAGTGAAGTTAAAGTAGCAAGTGTAGGAACATTTTGACCCACTCTATACCCTTACCTCATGATTTGGGGAGGACTTTCGCAGCCTGAGTAGCCACAGCACAAGACAAGATACTAATGCATTTGCAAGAAGAGTTAAGAAAATACTATCCTGGTTGTGTTTTGCCTTGTTTTTTCCCAATCCAGCATCCTTGGGGATGTCATGATTCTGTGCTAGCATTTACTCTGTGGTGATTTAACTTTGGTTCATAATTTCTAGTGTTAAAATCCTTAGATGTCCAGGTGCACACCTTTAATCCCAACACTTGGTAAGCAGAGAAAGGTAGATCTGAGTTCTAGGTCAGTCTGGTCCACAGAGGGAATTCTAAGTCAACCAAGGGTACACAGAGAAGCTATGTCTCCAAAAACAAAGAAAACCTAATGTACTATAATATCAGTAAATGATGTTAGCACACAGGTAAAAATTTTTGAGTGTTATTTTAGAGCAATCTCAGGTTCATGTCAAAGGCAAAAAGAGAAGCTTATCCTTACTACCACCATGACATGCACACATAGCTTCCCCACCATCAAATCTCTCACCAGGGCAGGACATGCATGTGTTACAGTCTGACCCTATAGTGACTCAGCTACCACCCAAGGTCTGTACCTTAGCGCTTCTTGCCTTCTAAATTAGTTACATGAATGCCTATTAGGGGTCTGGGGGAGATGACTCAGTGGTCAAGAGCACATACTACTACTTCTGCAAGAGGACCCACATTCAGTACCCAACACTCATACTAGAATGGTCCACAACCATAACTCCAGCACGGATCCCTGATGCCTTTGGTGTCTATAGGCACCTGCACTCATGTACACACACACACACACACAATTAAAAGTCTTAAGTGCCTGATGGCATGTGTCTGCCACTCTACAGACAGGTAAGTTTCACCAACCTAGAGATGCCCTGGCTTCCCCAGAGCCACTGGAGGTAACCGATCTTAACAGTCTCCAGATTTTTGCCTCCTTTCCCACACTGCCATGGCATTGATTATCACACATGTTTAAGTTATCTCTTCCGCCACAGAGAAAAGTTTCTGTTCCCCAAACAGCCAAGGGCGTTTCAAAAGGAGGTAGAATCCTTAAGTGGCCTTTAAGCCAGCTGAGCTAACAACCTGGGAAGGAAGACAAAGCCATTTCAGTGAGTGGTTTCTGTTACATTCACCATGTTCCTATTAAACCCCATATTCCAAATTGCCTGGGCCATAGCCACATCTTGATGGTTTGGCTGTGCACACGGCTGGACCACCTGGCATCAGAGGGCATTATACAGGGGCAGAGTGCTGCTATGAAAGACGGTCACAGTAAGGAGTTGAAATGATCTAGAAATGTCTTTCTAGAAATTTCTTGAGATCCCAGAATCAAAGTCATATCTGATACTTTTGAGTGTGGATGCATTAATGTTGATGTTACAGAAGAAAGTGGTATATTCAGTTAGATATATCGCTGTTCTCATGAGCTGGTGGAGGAAGTGCCATTGTCTACACAATTTAGGATGAGAAAAAGAGGTCACACAAATCCCAGTATTATGGTAGTGTGGAGTATCTGAAGCCAGTGGGAAGCAGTTAAAATTTCTCTTAAAAGCTCCTGAATAGATCATTTATTTAAGTGAATCTAATGCCAAGTCACTGACCTCACTGAAGCTAAGTATTTGGGACTATAAGTTGTGAACTTGGAACAGGCCTGCAACAGCTATCATTGCTAACCATGAAGAGCCAAATGTGAAGCACACCTCCAATTCCAGCACTGGAGTGGGAGAAGGGAAGAGGCTCACATGTCAAAGTCATCAGCCTGATCTACAAAATGTCAGCACTGAAGAGGCAAAGGCAGGTGAATCTCTGAGTTCAAGGCCAGCCTGGTCTACACAGTGAGTTCTGGACAGCCTGGGCTATGTAGAAAGACCCTGTGTCAACAACAAAACAAAACAAAAAAAGCAAGAAATCAAAAAGAGTGAACATCCTAGCCCACCAAGTCTGAAAGTATGTATGGTCAGAAATCCTCTAGAACCTTCTAGGGGTTCTAAGAACTTGAGACTTTCTTCATAATAATACTAAGATATTATTTGCCTTTGTGATTGACATGAGTACTGCTGGTTTTAAACATAAAACTGTTAGGACGTCAGTGTGAGTACAGGTAGTGTTGTTAAAGTGTTAGTACTCCTACAGCCCTTTGACTTAAGCGTGTCCTTGGTGGAATGGGAGATGGGCTGTGATGCCACAGCATGACTAGAGTTCATGAACCCACTAAACAGTTTTGAGACTTACTCATTGTTAGGAAACCTAAAACAGTTTTTCTTCAACTAATACAGCAAAAAGGCAATAAAGAATTCCTTTTGGAGCTCGGTGTGTGAAAAGTATATCAGCAACTAATAAAAGTATAGCATTTACTCTTTAATTTCAGCACTCAGAGGCAGGCAGATCTTGTGAGCTCAAGGCCAGTCTGGTCTACAGAGCAAGTTCCAGGACAGCTCCACAGCTACAGAAAAACCCTGTCTTAATAAACCAAAATCCCAAAAGAAGAAGAAGAAGAAGAAGAAGATGTATGTATGTATGTATGTATGTATGTATGTATGTATGTGTATGTATGTATGTATATATGTATACATATATTCCATTTATGAAAAAAGATCATTGGAATTTTGCACTGGACTTACAGCTTTTTCTAAGTAGGACTGCTATTTAAATAATATTAAGCCTTCCAAACCAACTCTAACCAACTGGCATGTTTCCTCTTATTATTGTGAAGGGGCACACATGTGGCCAGACCAAGCTGAGGGAGCTGGCTGTTTCCTTCTACTGTGGGGTTCTGGGGCTTGAACTCAGTTTCCTTCTGCTTTTGGATGGATGTTTATTGTTCTTTACATATTTGATAGAATTCACATTAAGTTCTCTGCTTCTGAATTTCTTTCTGATGGTTGTTTCTGATTACTGAAATCCTCTTTTTTTTTTTTCTTCAACTTTTTCCTCATCTTTTTGAGTTGACCTAGATAATTTGTGTGTTTCTAGAAATTCATCATTTGTATGAAGGTTACCTAATTTTGTTACACAATTATTTCTACTATTTGTTCTTTTTTAATTCTTTTACTTTGTATGTGTCTTTTTAGGAGGTGTTATGTGTGTCTGTGTACATATGTTTGAGTTGGTGTGCTGCAGTATCAATATGCATGTGTGTGGCTTCCGTAGAGACAATCTGCAAAAGTTGATTCCCTCCCTCCACCACATGGGTCCAGGAGATCAAACTCAAGTCCCTCAGGCTTGACAGCAAATGCCTTCACTGCTAAGCAATCTCTGTTTTTTTTTAAATATTCAAATCAATGAATTCTATGATAGAATTTTGTATATTTCTAGAAAGTAAATTGGCAACTTTTATCAAAAGGTAGAAAGTCTCATAGCTTGACCAAAACAAGTATACTAAAAATTTTCTAGATGACTGAATAAGCAGAAATGTGGGCAAAGATTTCTAAGAATGTGCAGGGGCTACACAGTGAGATCCTGTCACAAACACAGATGAGCAAAGGGTAGGGGAAGCATGTCTGTAATCCCCAGCATGTGGGTCATGATCAGCCTCCAACACCTTTCTTAAAAGAAAACAGAGACTGGAAGCTATCGTGCAAAATAAGGATTGGGGGAAACAGGCTGGATAGATGTTTATTCAGGGAGAAATAACTTAACAACAGAGACAGATGAACACTAGCAGGTTCCCCTCCCAAGGATGTCTCGGTTGCCCTGTCTCGGTCAAGCAAGCGAGAGAGAATTCCCAGGTCCCCTATCCCAGATCGACTCCCCCTCCCCACCCCCACCCCCGGTCAAATCCGCACCTGTCCCCACCCCCCCAGCGGGCGTGGTCAGTGCAACAGGTGCGGACTGAGTGAAAATCTCACTACAGGAAGCTGATTAGTGAGTGGTTGCTAGGGAATGAAAGGAAGCGATGCCAGGAGCTATTACTTGAAGAGTAAAGGATGTCCCTCCTAGTGACTTAAAAAAAAAAGTTTTGGTCAGATATGGTGCTGCACGCTTTTATCTTAGCATTCTGGATGCTCGAGCCCGAATATCAAAACAAAACAAGAAAAAACCCCAAAAACCCCAAAACAAATCTCTAGTAGTGAGGTGACATTTGTACAGCATTGTGATTGCACTACATGTCACTGGATCGCTCACTCTGATCTAAGCAGTGTTGAGCCTGGTTAGTACTTACGTGCAAGACCCCTTTGGGAATATTTCGTGCAGTAGGCTTGAGAAACACATAAGTATGTTTTGTGAACCTCAAATAAATTTTAAAGGCTTCACAAATATATCAAGGGAAAGGGGGCGGGAGAGACAGACGGGGGCGGTGAGGCGGTAACAATGGGGAGGGAAAGGAAGGAGAGGAGGAAAGAGACATATGAATTACTTAAAAATGCTAAACATGTGCCCTGAAAACTCTCCATATCTGGGGTTCAGGCATGGTAGCAGCATTTCCCTCCCGCCCCCCACCTCAGCAGAATGAAGTCAAAACAAGATTTCAAACCATCACTCCACCTGGCTGGATGTTTCAGAAGTGGAACTGGAGGCCAGGTCTCTGAACCCACCCAATCCACCAGACAGGGCGGGCAGCACGGAGAACTTGGGGGATCGAGACAGGGTTTCTCTGAATGGCCCTGGCTGTCCGGGCACTCACTATGTAGACCAGGCTACACACAGCGTGCTGGTTAACTTTCGGTGAACCAATAGGGAGCTGGCCCTGTGAGACCTGAGCCCGATAAGGGCCAGCGGTGGGGGTAGGCACGAGGTCGACCCATCATCCCAGAGAAGGCTCTTGATTGCTAAGTGGCTGGGAAGGGGCCCAGGTGGGACGGAAACACTTCCCAGTGCTCGACAATAAGTGAATTTGTTCAACAAGCACTGGGCACCGTAGGATCGGGCAGGTCGGGGGACTACACCCGGCCGGCCCCAGGGAACTCGGGAGTAGGAACCCGTCCAGGGCACAGGGATCGCTCGCCTCCCACGGCTCGGCGTTTCCTTCTGGCGAGGGCCTGGGTGAATGAATGGACCCGGTACCTTAGCTGGACGCAGCGAGTGTCGTTTGCGCCAACAGGAGAGCATGCTTTTTACTTGCACCACGCTGAAAACCAATAGAAACCTGGAGCTGAAACAGCGAGCGAGCACACTAGAGTCTGCATAGCCGGAGGAACGCAGCCTAGCTCCGCCCTGAGGCGGCTCGCAGCGCGCTCCCGCCGCAGGGTGAGGGTGCGAGCCGGCAAGCCTGGTGCCGGCTTCGGTCGCCTGTCCTTGCCGCCCCGGATTTCCCTGGCTTGCTAAGAAACATGAGAAAAGTTAGAAAAAGTCGCTGTAAGCATTAGAGGGAAAATGGCAAGCCGGTGCTGCAACGGGGCCTTCGATAGCTCAGTTGGTAGAGCGGAGGACTGTAGTGGATTGACTGTGGTAATCCTTAGGTCGCTGGTTCGATTCCGGCTCGAAGGACTTCGTGCATTGTTTTTGGTTTTATCCTATCTCAGTTACTCCACGTGGGGAAACCGTAATTGGGAGATATTTGCTCCGGTGAGCCAAGTAGGATTTGGAGTACACGTGTCCTTTTTCGTGCATTAGGTGTAAGGACATAGTACGACAAGTCTTACTGCTTATGTGTTTAATACATGGCTCAGTTTCAAAACATTGCTGAGGGTTCCGGCGTACTTTATAGATATTCTGAATTAAATTAGAACTTTCCCGTCCAGCGCACCTCCAAGAAAACCTTGTAGAGGCAACAAGAAGGCGTATGGTACCAGCTGGGGGATTAGCTCAAATGGTAGAGCGCTCGCTTAGCATGCGAGAGGTAGCGGGATCGATGCCCGCATCCTCCACTTGTTTTGCAATCCACCAGGATGCTATCGTTAACACTTAACACCTGCGGGCTCATGAACTCTTGTGGTCGTTTCACTAGTCAGTAGAGCCAGGGGCACAGTAAGCAAGGATCCGCTTTGCACCGTGTCTTCTTATTCGCAGGTGAGGCTTTTCCTGTTTCCCGCCCCCCGCCTTGTCTTTCCCGCCTCGGGGAGGCGGGCCGTTAACCGCCTGCAAAGGAGGCGCTGCCGGAGCGGCGGACCGCGCTGGCCCGCGGGAAGCCCCCAAACGGCCCCCTCACAGGTACCTGCCAACGTGCACGGAACCCTGCGCGCCGACCAATGGCAGCGCGCTTTACTGGGCGGGTAGCCAGCTGCAGCTGCGGCCAATAGGCAAGAGACTTGTTGTTTCCTGGCAGAGCGGGGTCCCGGCACCGCGGCTCTCTGGTTTTGTGTGGGTCCTGGGTGGAGGGCCCGGGTGCCGGGGCCCGAGCTGCCGCCTCGCTAGCGGGAGAGGGAGCGGGAGCAGCGGCCCGGAGAGAGGTGAGGGGCTCTGCGTGGACTGCGGCCCCGCCGCCCGGCCGGCCCCGCCCCCTCTCAGCCCGCTCCGCCCGACCCCCCCCCCCCCGTCGAATGCCACCCCGCCCCCCGGCCTGGCGCGGCCGGCCGACCCCGCCTCCGGTTGACCACCTCGGTTCCTGTGGCCTCACCTCTGACCCCTAGGATCAACCTTCCCATCCTCCAGTGTATCTGTCTCGACCCCTCCCACGCCTCCAAACCCTACCCTGCCCGGGACAAGCCAGTCAGTGCGAGGGTCCTCGCGAATCAAGGAGCTGCTTGCTGCTTCCAAGCGGGATTCTACTGGCCCAGCCTTCCTAGGGGTGCTTAGGACACCCATTACCCACATCCTCGAGGGTAGCTTTTGCACGGGCTCCAGTGTCTACAGGGCGGGAGGATGGAAACATCCTAATTGGAACTGAGGTTCAGGGCAGGTGAGCAAGTGGCTTTGGCCAGGCACAGGCCATGTTCTTCTAGTTTTCAATACGAGGCATAGTTTAGGCAAGGGGTGGCAACGACAGAAACAGCTCTTCAAGCAACGGCATGATTTTAGTCAGTGCTTGTGAAGACAAAGGGTAAAGAAAGGAAGCCACCATTTATACTTAGAAATGGGTTCTTCCTGCCCTAGGCTGCACAGTACAAAGCCAATATAGGGATTTTTTTTTAAATGGCCCCTTCCTCATAGAGTTGGTGGCAGCCATCTGACTTCTAGTCTCTGCTCTTCAGGTTTCTGAGAATCGTAAGAGTCTAATGTTTGCCAACTCAGCTAAGGAAGCCATTGAGCATTTGATTGGGCAGAAGCTGCATTTTATTAAAATGGGGTCTCTTAGGTTACTCATAACCCTTGGGTGTCTAGGAACAGAGTTCTGCTTTCTCTTGATCTTGCTGGAAAACTACTTCCATGTTTTATAAGAAAAGGAATATTTTGCTTCATAGAGTGCTAAAAGCATTTCTCATTTACCCAGAGATGCCCAAAAACATTGTTGCATGTTTCTCCCCTCTCGTCCCTACACTGCCTTTCATTTTCTTCCCCAGCTCTCAGGGCCTGTGTGGGACAAGAGGATGCTTCCCCAGCCCCACTATGGAGCTGCGCTGTGGGGGACTGCTGTTCAGTTCTCGATTTGATTCAGGGAACCTAGCCCATGTGGAAAAGGTGGAGACTCTGCCTAGTGATGGGGAAGGAGTAGGAGGGGGAGCATCAGCCCCCACTAGTGGCATTGCTTCTTCCCCTGACTACGAGTTCAACGTGTGGACCCGGCCAGACTGTGCTGAAACAGAATTTGAGAACGGGAACAGGTATGAAGACTGACAGGGTGGATGGGAATGTCCAAGTGCCCAGATGCAGACCAGTCAGTCCATACTTGCACAATGTCTTGTTCCCAACCCTCCTCTTTCCTTCCAGCTCTTTGCTTTCTCCACACATCTCTCTAACCCTACCATATCTGACAGCTAGTCTCTCCTTCGGTTCTCAGGTCATGGTTCTACTTCAGTGTCCGGGGAGGAACGCCAGGAAAACTTATCAAGATCAACATTATGAACATGAACAAGCAAAGCAAGCTGTATTCTCAGGGCATGGCCCCCTTTGTGCGCACATTGCCTTCCCGGCCACGCTGGGAACGCATTAGAGACCGACCCACCTTTGAGGTAAGTTCATTAGGAAGAAAGACTGTGTGCAAGTAGAGGAAACTCGTTCCTGATAGAGAGTACTAGGCAGACAGAACTCTTAAGTTTTAGTATCTTCTTTCTTCTACCCCTAGCTGGGGTCCAAGATGAGCCCCTACTTCAGCAAGCCTGAAGAAGCTGGCTATCATGGAAAGTATCAGAGGGAGGGGAGTTGGTAAAGGTGAGAAAGCAAGAGGTCAGTCCCTGGTGTCCCCAACAGGAGGAGCTCAGTTCTGATAGAGATGACTGTTTCCCCTCGTCTTCCTCCTCTGCTTCCCAGATGACAGAGACACAGTTTGTGCTATCCTTTGTTCACCGTTTCGTAGAGGGCCGGGGAGCCACCACCTTCTTCGCCTTCTGCTACCCCTTCTCCTACAGTGACTGCCAGGATTTGCTAAACCAACTAGACCAGCGCTTTCCAGAGAATCACTCTACCCATAGCAGGTGCTAACCCATCCTTACCCCTGCCACACTGTCTTAGATCCTACAGTATCTATGCAACTTCTGGCATTTGTCCAAAAAGCTCTTAGCTAGAACTTCATCAGACCTTTCCCTGTGTAGAATGTAGCATTTTGAAAAAGGTGTTCCTTTACAGCCATGGTCAGCATACCACTACCTACACTCCATTCTCCCACATGTCCAGTTCTTGTCCCTACTCCAGTTCTCATCAGTTATCTAGAATTTAGCCAGTACTGTGGCTGCTCAGCATATCTTCATCTGCCTCTACTGATGACAATTCTCTGTATACACAAATTAAATCTATCCTGATATCCTAGGAAATCAAACAAAAAGTTCACCCAAATAAAAGGGATGGAAGAGCAATAGCAAGATGGCTCAGTGAATAAAAAAGGGTGTTTGCTGTCAAGCCTGATGATGAATTCATCCCCAGAACTGACATGACTGAGGAAGAGAACCAACTTGTGCAAGTTGTATTCTGACCTCCACACATATGTACACATGCACGCCCACACATACACACACAAAACTTCAGTCCTGTATTCCACATCTGGTGTGCAGGCCCACAAATATCCTTAGCCTCACCAGTTCAAATGACTAAGAGAAGGTTGTGGTGAGGGACCAGATAACACAAGTTCTGAGCTGATGATGCTACCCACCTCTTGCTAGGACTTCAGGAACTTATGACTAATGATTTTATCCCCATAGTCCTCTGGATAGCATTTATTACCACCGGGAGCTTCTCTGCTATTCTCTGGATGGACTTCGGGTAGATCTACTAACAGTCACTTCCTGCCATGGGCTTCGAGAAGATCGGGAGCCCCGTCTAGAGCAGCTATTTCCTGATCTTAGCACTCCCCGACCATTCCGTTTCACAGGCAAAAGGGTGAGTGAGGATAACATAAAAGCAGTACTCTTGGGGGAAAGAGATGACATGGCTCAGTGTTTAAGAACATTTGATACTCTTACAGAGGACCCTTGTCTGGGTCCCAGACCCACATTGTGTGTGGTCGCCTTAACTCCTGCTGCAGGGGATGTAACAACTTCCAACCTCCACAAGCACCGATAGACAGACATATAGACATACACATAAATAAAGTGAAATAGTACTCTAGCCTTGTTCTAGCCCTTGCAACTGTGGATGGATAATTTAAAGCTGTTAACCTCTACACATTCTAGGCCCAGCTTAGCTTGTAGCCCAGGGCAGAGGACTGACTGCATTCCTGTACCTCTGGCAAAAAGCTAGCTAGAAGTCTTAAGGTTCTTTCTGCCTCAGCCACCCCGGCCCACATTTGTCAAAGTGAAACTATAGCACCACTGACCTTATATTTGCTTTCTTCTCCACCTCAGATATTCTTCTTAAGCAGCAGGGTACACCCTGGAGAGACTCCATCTAGCTTTGTCTTCAATGGCTTTTTGGACTTCATCCTGCGACCTGATGACCCCCGGGCACAAACCCTACGTCGACTCTTTGTCTTTAAGTTGATTCCCATGTTAAACCCTGATGGTGTGGTTCGGGGCCACTACCGGTAAGTAGCCTAAGCAGCCTTTTTGGATATTCTCCAGTTTCTCTTATGTCTCACTTCTGTGTGAAAGTCAGCCAGCCTTCCAACTTGTCTGTACTTCTAGTCCTCTTGTACCCTAACAAGGACAAGTCCCTCTGATCTTCCAGTGAACTGAGAGGGAATGTGATTGCATCTAAATACCCTCCTGTATGGGAGCAAAAGTGGGATGGGTGAAGACTTACTTGGGTAGAGGGAACTATCCTCATATTTCTATGGTAGGGTGACAGCAAGTCAAGGAAGGGTCATGTCCTCCTTTCTTAGCCAGCATAATTTAATCCTCTCACTTGACAAGTCTTCTAGTCTCCTTGTCACCTACTCTAGTGTCTCTTTGGCTGGCCCAGACACTAGACCCTGTTCAGTTCTGTCTTCCTACAGCACAGACTCACGTGGGGTGAATCTGAACCGTCAGTACCTGAAGCCTGATGCCATTCTGCACCCAGCCATCTATGGCGCCAAAGCCGTGCTTCTCTACCATCACGTGCACTCCCGTCTCAACTCCAAGAGTCCCTGTATCCAGCAGCCCAGTATCCATCTCCCACCTGAGACTCCTCTCTCTGACCTTGAGAAATCCAGTAACCTCCACAATGAAGCTCACCTTGGGCAGTCACCTGATGGAGAAAACTCTGAGACCTGGACTGAGACAGAGCCAGCAGAAGAGAAGACTGACACTGTGTGGATTATGCCACAACCGTCGCCTGAACTGGAGGAGCCAGCCCCTGACACCATCCCCCCAAAAGAGAGTGGTGTTGCTTACTATGTGGACTTGCATGGACATGCTTCCAAAAGGGGCTGCTTCATGTATGGAAACAGCTTTAGTGATGAAAGCACACAGGTAGGACTCTAGTTACTGTGCGGCAGTAAGCACTGCAGGTTAGGAGATAAGACTTAGGTTACAGGCAAGGTAGGAAGGTGGCCTTCTGCAGAAGCAGAAGGCCTGTGCACACTAACTCTGCACAAGCTTCAAAGGACTAAGAGATGACACTAGGGCCTTACATCTTAGCCATTATATCATGTCCTCTAAGTGAAGAGCAAGCTACCAGCTCCCAGTCTTCCACAGAGCTCTGAAAACCAGAGCAGAAGGAAAATCTGCAGGGGAATCTATGAGCTTAAAAGAAATAATGTTCAACAGTAAGACTTTAAGAAAAATTGAATACTGCTGATGGTTGTAATAGTATATGCTACATAGTCACATGACTATCTATCTGCCTTATTTTCCTTGCCCCTTGTCTTCTGAGTTGCTTTTTCCTCCCCTCAAACAGGTGGAAAACATGCTATATCCAAAGCTCATCTCCTTGAATTCAGCCCACTTTGACTTCCAGGGCTGCAATTTCTCAGAGAAGAACATGTATGCCCGAGACCGTAGAGATGGCCAGTCCAAAGAGGGAAGCGGCCGTGTTGCAATCTACAAAGCCTCAGGGATAATACACAGGTTGGAAGGAAACTGGTGCAGATGAAAAACTAACTTTTTAAAGAAAAAAATTATTCCAGGGTGATGGAGGGGTTGGAACTACCTGAGTCTTCTCAAAAAGAGAGTCTCAATTAGCATGGTTGGCATTAATCTAGGAGTCTTAATATTGAAGGACTTCCTGGGTACACAGTCAGTTGTTAGTTGGGAATTGTTAGCACTCTCTCTTGGCCTTTGTTTCCAAGTGATTACCTTCTTATGCCATCTACACTCTCCCTCACTATTCTGTTCTGACACCTGTTCAGGCAAGACACTGATAAAGGTCTCTGTGTCTTAGTTACACACTTGAATGCAACTACAACACTGGACGCTCAGTAAACAGCATCCCTGCTGCCTGCCATGACAATGGGCGTGCCAGCCCCCCTCCCCCGCCGGCTTTCCCCTCCAGATACACTGTGGAACTATTTGAGCAGGTATGAATCCATAGACTAAGTGGGAAGATGGGAAACCCCAAATCTGGGAACAGTTGATATCCAAACCTAAGGTGGTCTGTAGGGTTGTATTTATGTTCTTCAGTTAATTGTCAGGGTGACAGGCATGAACACAGGCAGGATTTCTGACCTGTACCCTGACAGTTAAGTAAATCAGCTGGTCTGAGCTACCTTCCCCATGGGTTTATTCCCTCCTAGGTTCAAAAGCCCCCATTATTGTAGTTTTCATGTGTCTGTTTCTAGGCACCTAAGAGAAACAGAACCACAGGTTGTAAAAGAAGTTACTCATAGTGTCAACCAAAACCACAGCAGCCCCTGCTCAGAACAGATAAAGAACCTGGGCACAAAATCCATGGTTTCCACTGTTAGTCTAGCCTTTTCTCTCTCCATACCCCCAAACAGCAACTAGATTAGAATACAAAGATAATGAACCAAACTCCTGACAGGTGGGACGAGCTCTGGCCATCGCAGCTCTGGACATGGCAGAATGTAATCCATGGCCCCGAATTGTGCTGTCAGAGCACAACAGCCTCACTAACCTGCGGGCCTGGATGCTAAAGCATGTGCGCAACAGCAGAGGTCTGACAAGTACTGTGAACATGGGCGTAAGCAAGAAGAGAGGATCTCGAACCCCTCCCAAAAGTAACAAGTAAGACCAGCAGCATGGGAAGGAAAGTGCAGGAAGGTTGGCAGCTCTGGGGGGGGTGGATGCCTCATGGTGGGGTGGTGCCACATGGTGTATTCTAGGTAAATGAAAACTAGTGAGATTACTTCAGTTTTTGAGAATCAGAGCCTTGCGCCTTTCACCTAGAGCTCCATGTTAAGGGACCTGAAAATCGGGCCAAGGGACTCATAGATCTAGAACAGTGTACAAAACCCACTGTCTTTGTGGCAAGGGTGTGGCAGGTCACCAATGAAATAAGGGGAAAAATTCTTTGTGAAATAAAGCTACTTAGGATGACCTCCCAAGATTAGGGGGTATGCCCAAGTCAGATCCCCCACCCATGGGCATGCATTCCCTCCTTTCTTCCTGGGAATAGGTACCTGTGCCCTTTAACCTGCACAGTGGATTTTAATTGCTATGTCTTAAGGAAGCCTTAGGACACTTCTTCCCAGGCCCAGGGTTAACTAGTGTCTGGTTTTTTGCAGTGGACTGCCCATTTCCTGCTCTGAAAATGTCTTGAGCCGGGCTCGAAGTTTTAGCACTGGCACAAGTGGTGGTGGTAGCAGCGGTAGCCAACAAAATTCTCCACAGATGAAGAACTCTCCCAGCTTTCCTTTTCATGGCAGTCGGCCTGCAGGGCTGCCAGGCCTGGGCTCTAGCACCCAAAAGGTCAGCCATCGGGTGCTGGGCCCTGTCAGAGGTAAGCCAGTGTGGGAGCCCCTGCAGCAGGTGTTCGGTTGTTTGGGGCATTGCTGGGGGAAAAGAGCTTGAAGACATACAAGGGGTGAATCAATAAAACTAGTCTGTAGCAGAAGAATCGACAGCTCATCCTGCAACCTTGTTCCCTGCGGCATGACTTCAGAGCAATACTGTATATGGCTGGCCACAGGAAGAAGTCCTGGGGATTGTAGCTTCAGCACATGCTAGAAGCCAGGGACATTTCCAAGGACAAAACACTAGCTAAAACAGTGCCAAACACAGACATAGAACTTCCATATCAAGGACAATGTCACAGTGTCTTCTTGTTGGCCAGTAGGAGGAAATTCAAACTGTAGCACTGTAGAATGAAGAGCACTGTCCACAGCCTCTGTGGGCCGAGACTTCTTAGCTTGGCGGCTATTGAGATAGTAATATCAAGATTCCAGTTCTTCCAAGGAAAAATAAAACTGAAGCAGCTTTTATTCTAGACTTACAAGCCAGCAGTCTATCCCTTCTCATCAGTGTGCACAACTGCACAACTAGGCATTAAGTTTAGGTCTCACCTGATAACAGATTCTGGGTCAGAAGTTTATTGCCAAATCATGGACTTTCAGGGGTGGGGATGGGGGCAAGAAACAAAAAATGTCAGGAAGCTGGGTTGTGGTGGAGGAGAGAATTTTGCAGTGTTCTAGAAATTTACAACACAAATTAATACTGTTGATGTCTTCTAGGCTTTAGAAACCTTGTCAATACATGGAGGCTTGCAAACTAGAATTGAGAGTGTTGTTATTTCTGTGAGCATGTCTGTACTATTCAGTTTGTGCCCTGGGTTTTGGAATGGCCCTGATATGCACTGATCAGTGACTAAATCTGACTGCTAGTTAAGAAGCTGCAGAGGAAGCCCAGCTTCTACTAATTAAGCTGTTCCTATTTCTAATACAAAACCTGGTTCTGTTTATATTCCAAACGTCCTTTGAGAGTCTGTCTAACTTGGGAATAAATACTTATGTGCACTGTGCTTTAACATATTAAGTTAATAACAATAATACTTCATATTTAGATAGCACTTAATAATGAATCAGACATTATCATAAATAGCTTCACTCAATCTAACCAGGTCCTGTGAGATAGATGCTGCTCCCATTTTCCTGATGAGAAAACTTGGATTGCTTTAGGAACAGCTCGTCCAGCTGGGTATGGTGGCATATCCCCATGACCCTGATTTGGTAGGCTGAAGCAGGAGAGTCATAGTTGAAGGCTACCTGAGCTATAGTGAGATTCTTGTCAAGCAAGGGTAAAGTGGTATAGAGTGGTGTATTCCTTAAGTGGCAGTTTTTACAGCTTGTCTTTCCAGCTGCAGTACACCTAGTCTCCCGTGTTAAATCTGGATTAGTTTTTCTTTTGTCAGCCTTTCTTAGGTCATAGCTCATAATCTCTCTCTCTCTCTCTTTCTCTCTCTCTCTCTTTTCCAAAGATTTAGTTATTTACTGTGTATACATTGTTCTGTCAAGTTTGTCTACAGGCCAGAAGAGGGCACCAGATCTCATTACAGATGGTTGTGAGCCACCATGTGGTTGCTGGGAATTGAACTCAGGACCTTGGGTAGTATTGTTAATCTTTGAGCCATCTCATAATTTCTTTACTAGCATTATAAATCTTCCCTCTTGGCCACAAGGGCCTTTTCTTTTGTTCTTTTGAGGCAGGGCCTTGTTCTATTGCCTAGATTTGCTTAGGACCCTCTTGCTTCAGCTTATCCAGTGCTGGGTCATAGGCAGGCACTCATTGCCAACCATAGGCAGTTTTTAATCAGTATTATAGTGACAGCCTCCAGTCTCACTTCCTGATGCAGAATTTTGTACTGAAATCCTTGATGTGAGGGCCTTGTAATCTTTCTCTGTTACTTTACCATAGAACTAACAGAAAATATGCAGCCTGAGTATTAATTCTTGGTTGACTTGAAGCTTAACAGAGGAAACAAGATAGTAAATACACATAAAAAGTACATGCACGTTATAAACAAATAGGGCATTTTGGGAGCTACTGTGGTAGGTCATGAGCAATTAAGCAAAGAATGTTCAGTTGAGAAATGGCTCTGAGAAACAAATAATGTCTCTTGACAAAAACATCCCAGAAATGAGAAATGACAGCCATGATCAAAACACAGCTCCTGGGTGGGCAACAAAAGCATGTGTACTTAGCTGGCACACAAAGGGCTACACCCGTCACCCACAAATCTGGTAAAGAAACGTGGGAAGTGGAAGTGTTTTGAAAACAAGGATGTTCAGTTAAATGAGGCATATGGTAGCAACTATATGCTTCAAAGAAAAACGGGAACAAAGAGACTGCTGTACATCTGGACAGGGAGAGGGGAGGCTTGCAGTCATTTACTCATGAGCTACTAGAGCCTGGACCAAGGCCTGCAACAGAGAGATGTCTAAGCATTAGAACAGAAGCAGCAGGATTCAATAATGGTAAAAGACAGATGAACTGGGAGGCTTCAAAGTCACGTGAGTTATGGTGACATTAAGACACTGTTGGGAAAAACAGTGGAAAACTTTTAGACATGCCTAGCTTCCTTAGGTTATCTATGGTGGTGCCTTGTAAAAGCAAGTGGATGATTGAAGATCTAAGTTACCACAGAGAAGTGCCAGCAATGCCCAGTGGGAAGGCTTGTTCCCTCAGGTGAATGAGCTTGGGAGAGAAAGAGGGCTGGCTAGAGAATAGATGCCCCAAGACTTGTAAAAGCGAGAAACTATGGCTTTGAAGTCAAGGGTCAAGATGAAAGTTACTATCAAAATAGACACTGTAGGAAGTCAACAAGCAAGGGCCTAGGAATCTTAAGTGTTCCACTGGGCATTTGCTGGCACTGTTCTTTGAAGACCCCAAGGAAGGGAGTCAGGTTCTGGTTTTAGATAGGGCTGCAATGCAAACTAACATCTAGACATGGCATCTTCAGTCAACTCTTGAGGAAACTTACTTGCCTAGGGTGATCTGTCTTACCATGCTACATTTGTGACACTTGTTTACACACCTCTGGCTCTCTGGCCTGATGGCCTGAGCCACAGCAAGCTATATGGTTTACTTATTTAAATTTGTTTATTGTGTGTGAGTGCATGTATGTCTATGGGCAAGGGTGGCATGCCATGGTGCCCACGTGGAGGTGAGTAGAATTTTTTTCCCTTTCTACCATGTGTGTCTTGGAATGGAACTCAGCTTGTCAGGTGTAATGTCTATTCATTCAGCCATCCTGACTGGCCTGTTTTCAAGCTAGAAAAAAATGCATGACCCTCAGATCTCAGAAATTTTAACTGTAAATGAGCTATACTTTCTAACTCTAAATCCTAAATTTGGAGTGTGATTTGATATTTTGTTGTTCTGACTTGTGGATTTATTTATAAAAATTTTATGTCAGGTGTGGTAGTATATATGCCTGTAATCCTAGCACTTGGGAGACAAAGACAAGGTCATCCCTTGGCCACATAGTGAGTTTGAGGCTCTACCCACCCACTCCCCATAAAAAAATTTCAGTTACTGTCTATATCATATTTAACTATACATTTTATTGGTTTTATTGACTAGAACAAATATGAGATTGGAGGTTCCAGAAAGTTTTCTCAGCAAAGATCTGGGCAGCTTGACTAGCAGCTTAAGGCAGGCAGGGAACTGGTCTGAAAGTCTCCATCACCAGCTGGAGACGGCCAGTGAGTCACTAACTTCAGAAAGACAGCAAAACTCTCACCACAGGAGGCCAAACAGTTCTCAGTCAGTCTTAACTCCCAGTATCCAACCTTAGGGCCAGAATCTACCTGACTCCCAACTGCAAAACCCTCCCAGATGTGTAGCACAGCTGCAGTCTACCACCTCAGAAACATCAGCAACATTCATTATCAGGTAACTGATGTGGCTGTAGGGGGAAAGGTCATTGGAGAACAATACAGTGAAGTGAGAAATGTCAAAGACATACAAGACACTGCAAAAGCAGAGGTAAACAACTAAAGGGACCAGGGTGACAAGGCAGTGTCTCCTCTCTTCTCTGTTATGCACAGAGGGAGGTGGGGCACCCAGGACACAAAATTCCATAATCATATAGTAGTCCCCTTCAATTTTGCATCCTAGGTTTCTTACTTGCACAATTCTAGTCTTGGCCCTTCAGCCTACACAGCCAATGCTGATGTGAAAAATGAGGCAAGGCCTTTAACCGTCACCCTATCGCCAGCACCTGTCCCATCTGACTCCCAGCTCTGTCCCTTGAGCTCTTTCCTGGTCTAGTCAATGCTCTGGCTCAGCTAACAGGCAACTTTGGTAGAGTGGCTAAAGTCCAACTCTCAGTGCAGTCCCTCTGGAGTAGAATCAGTAGGACTTGCTGTCTCGATCACCAATGCCAGGATTAAAGGTACACATTCAGCCTTAAGAGACAATTTTAGTACTTTTTTTGTTTGTTTTTGAGACAGGGTTTCTCTGTGTAGCCTTGGCTGTCCTGGAATTCACTCTGTACACCAGGCTGGCCTCAAACTCACAGAGATCGACCTATTTCTGCCTCCTGAGTGTTGGGATTAAAGGCTTGCACCACCACCACCTGCCTAGTACCTTTAATTAAAAAAAAAAAAAAAAAAAAGAAGAAAGAAAGAAAGAAAAAAAAAAACAGGTCTGTATACTTGAGTATCAAAGCTTACTAAGGGTGGCCTGTTTTCCAGGTTGATGTGGCCACAAGTCTCTCCAATTTTTGCTGTCATATTAGCATTTCTACTAACGCTCATTAGCCCCCTGAAGTCTGGTTGTTTTGTACTCTTACACTATCCACTGTAGACTCTTAATTGGTATCTAGTGCAGTGTCACATGGCCAGAAGGGCTTCCATCCTAAGACTGATCAGAAATAGTCTTTGAAACAGAGTCTCTCTATGAGGCACAATGTAGCCTAGAACTTGTGATCATCCAGCCACAACCTTCTGTATGCTGACATTGCATGTTTGTACTATATGTACATGCCTGTCACTGCCTGCTAAGATGAAGTTACTGTCACTGACTTTCAGAGTTAGAGGCTTTTCACACCTGTAGCTTGTATTAGAGGACATCTAGAATATTGACACCACTAATTTATTTGGTTCTATGATAATTCAAGAGCATCTGGCACCTGCTAAAAGCTACTAAATCTGCAAGTCCCCTAACCCATCCACCTACCATCTGTTTCACTGGGACCCTACCCTCAGAACCTGTAGTAGTTCAGTTCCAGCCAAAGAAGTACCCCTAGAGGTTAAGAATGCCCTTAAACTTCAAGAGGTGACTGATGTATAAAACAACTAGCCTTGTGAAAAGGGGGCTCTGAGAACTAATTCTACCTGTAAATGCCCAAGGTAACATTTACAGGGAGCTAAAATTGATGAATGTTTTAGGTACTCCAGCTGAGAGTGATCAAGCCAGCATCCTAATGATAGGCAGCCAGGAAACACAACAGACAAGACTGAATGTAGAGGTTAGAGCAGACTTTATCTTTAACTACATGTAGTGGTGTATGCATACAATGCAAGTACCTGGGAGGGTGAGGCAGGAAGATCAAAGCTTAGGTTATAGATAAGTGAGGGCAGTCTGGGCTACACAGTGAGGATCTAGGATCTATCTGCAAACACAACATTTCTTCCTTTTTTTTTTTAAACCAGGCTGTTTTAGGATAGTAACTTGGTAGCACCTATGTAAAGAATGAATTATTTTTAAGAAATCAAGCTAAGGGGGAAAGAACAGTGCGAGTCAAAAGACCTGTATCTAAATACTGGAGATAGCTAAACAAACATAATGCAAGGCAGAAATAGAAAAATGAAATAAGCTTTCTAGCAGACAGGAAAAAGGAAAGGATTGGGGAGATGACAGTGAGATTGGGCTTGGTAATCAGGAACTTAATAGGTAGAAATGTCTAATGGAATACATTTGGAGAGGAAAGGGCCTTGGAGATCTGAGGATATAAGAAAAGACAAAGCTCAGGTGGCTGGTAACACAGGTCCTTAACTTGCAGGAAGAAAAGTGAGGAGCATTAGAGGTGAGAGAAAAGCCCAGCAAAGCTGTTTTAGAAGACATAACTTTTCACCAAAATAAACTGGCAGGATGAGAGATGGCCGAGATTTAGATGGCTGGAGTAAATATTAGATGCTTTTCATCTCGAAGTTGCTTTAGAACAGGGCAGGTGGCTGCTTTGTTGACAAACTTGAAAACAAGCATCTCCTGAACATGCCTGACCAAGGGAAGCCAAGTCTGCGAAGGCTATCACACGGTCTCCCACTTAACTTTTACTTGTGTCCTTTCCACTCAGAGCCCCGATGTCCAGACAGAAGACGGCGGCAGCAGCCACTGAACCATCGCCCTACTGCAAGCAGCCTGGCCCCATCCCCAACTCTTGCTAGTTCTGGCCCAGCCTCCTCACGAAACCTGGGCTCCTGCCTACTGCCCAACTCACTCAGCTTATCAGGTCTGTACTCACTACCCCTGAAATCTGAGTTGCCCAGCTTTTCCCCTTCCCTACTACCCAGAGCTTAGACAGGCTACCAACTAAGCATCAAGAAGAAAACCCTTCAGCCATACTGCTACCTAATCTGGTCTTCCTGACCTGATGTATGCAGGTTACTTCAGAGCAGGTGCAAGTTATTTTCCTGGTACTTTGTACCCCTAACATATGTGCCTTTGTATAGGAGGTTGGAATTCAATGAAATGAATTTGTAAAATAAAGTAACAGTTTACATTTCTTGAACATTCACTTTGTGCAGGAACTGCTCTATACTATCTGGTTCTAACTTGCAGTTCATGGATCTGAGGACTCTACCTGCAAAGTGCTACTTACCCAAGTTCCCTAACAGTAAGAGCTAGGAGTGGGGATAAAACTGAAACATTTGAAAGAATAGGCATTTCACCTATTTTGATTATAAATGGCATACAATATTCTAACTAAACTTAAAGCCACCTACTCCTCTTATTAAGTTAAGAGACCCAATGATAAAAGGAGCTAAATGGGATTTTTTTCTTTTGAGACACGGTCTCTTCTTTGTAGTCCTGACTGTCCTGGAACTCTTTGTAGACCAGGCTGGTCCCAAACCCACAGAGACCATCCTGTCTCTGCCTCCTGAGTGCTATAAGTAAAGGCATACACCATCATGCCCACCAAATTCAGTCCAACACATACTGCACCAACCTATCAATTTTTAACCAAATTAGTCCTCAGTCCAGTTGTTGTACATAATGGATCCCACTCCCCCTTGAGACAAGAACTATGTAGCCAAGGCTATCCTGGAACTCATTATATAGACCAGTTGGCCTTCCAGTTCTGCCTCTAGAATGCTGGGATTAAAAGTGTGGCCACTATGCCCAGCTGAACTTTATACCTAAATACCTAAACATACAACTAGAGTGGGCTCCAGGCTTTACAAATTGAATCATTAAACTTGAGAGTTTAATTTGAACCCAAAGTGGCAGCTTCGTTCCTTGGATCAGATTAGAATCTCTCAAAAGTAATTTTGCCACCCAGGGAACATATGACAACATCCAAAGAGGTTCTGGTTATTACAATGGGGAAGGACCTAGGAGGAAACAGCACACATAGTTTCTGAGGTAGGGATGTTCATAAACATCCTAACATGTACAAAAATCACTGCAACAACAAATGATTGTACTGCCAGTTTTCCAATGATAAGGAAGGCCTGCTGATATAACTCAATGGCTGAGCACCGACTTACCACAGAATCCTAGGTTTAATCCCCGCATCAAAGAAAACAAGGTCAAGGAACTGATCTAAATGAAGTTACCTTCTCTTCTAGTCCTACCTTGATGATCAGTTTCCTCTATTCTCTAGGGAGCAGCTGCTCATTCTCTTCTTCAGGGGACAAGCCAGAGGCTGTCATGGTGATTGGGAAAAGTCTGCTAGGGGCTGGTGCTCGGATCCCCTGCATTAGGACTCGTTTGCAGGTAAAATTTTGAGGGGGTCTATCCATGTCCTTATCGTTAGCAGAACCCAGGGGACACTAGTCTCCTGAGTACTGGGAGGGCAAATGTTCAGTCCTGCTTTAAAGCTATTTATCACCAGCCTGTCAGAGCTGCCATGGTACCTGTGTGTTAACCTACCCAGTCCCAATCAGCCAGGTATCTCGCTTGCTTCAGACTCCATTGTCCCTGCCAGATGCACCCCAACCACAGCCTGCTAGCTTTGGCTTTCCCTACCCGTCCTTAGCTTCTCCTCTCTTTCTGACCAGACGTGCCCGAGGAGAGTTTCCGCCAGGAGGGGTCCCGGATTCCCCAGGTAACACATCTGGTTACTGCTCCTAGTAAACAGCTTTACCATCACCTCCAGCTTAGACAAGGTCCTCTTCCTAGTTTGACCATAGCTAAGTAGAGGAAGAAGCTGACTGGACGGTGAATCTTAAGCTGCTCTGGCAGGGGCGGAGGCTCAGAAAGCTGAGGGAGGTCTGCCAGTGCTCTAGCAAATTTTTTCATAGTGCTTCTCTACTCAGCCACCTCTTAGCCATGGGTACCCATGGAGGTAAAATGCTAGGTCCTTTTGCCACCTTGAGATAAGACCTGGCATGTTATCATAAATTGAATCTGAGAGTTCTCTAGCTGCCAGCCCACCTCATCCTCTCAGCTAGAACAGTGCCCAGGACTTAAGGTCCTAGCTCTGTTCACTTTTGTGCTAGATTCTTATGCATGGAAACTCTAGAAACAGAAAAGCCTCGTGGAGGAACCCAACCTCTTAGACTACCCCTGTCCACACAGGCTAGGTCCAGGTTGGGCCGGAGCTCACCGCCGACTCGCAGAGGGATGAGAGGCTCTTCAAGCCCCACATCCCCTGTCCCCCAGACCAGAGAAAGCAGTGAGCTGGAGCCGGGACCCCGCTCTGCTACACCAGGGTGAGCACCGGAATCCAGTCCTTCATCCCACCCCTCATTTCTACTATTCCTTCACCCCTATTTCCACCATTCAGGATAATTTTCTCCTTTATCCCAAAGACTAAATGCAGTTTCATTAATAATCTAGTCCCTGATCTTTATTCCACCATGGCCTCAGTCTTCACTTCAAAGGATAACTTGTAGTTAGGCTCTTAAGGCCTAGGCACTAGCTAGCTATAGTATCAGACTTCTCTGCAATAGTAAATCTGCCTTTCCATCTTCACATTTCCCCTTTTACCTCCCAGCCCCTGGCTAACAGACCAGAAAAGGGGCTGTTTCCACAACCCTGATTTCCTCTCTCTTCTCTGTTGCAGGCTGCCTCAGGCCGGCCCCCCACGGCCCCGCTCTGCCCCTGCCTTTTCTCCTATTCCCTGTACTCTATCTGACTCCCCAACCCGGATTTTTTACAGCAGGGGGCCCTTGAACCAATGTGAGGTTTGTTTTGTCCCTAAATCTCCATCATTCGCTATCTCTCCCAGGGTCTGACAATGCCTTTACCTCCATGCCCAGGATATAGCCCTAAGGTGAGGGAACACAGTGAAACCATATGTTAGTTCCGTCTTCCAGCTGCTGATATCATGTGACAACCATAACTCCTTGGGATATCGGCCACACTGTCCAAGGCCTTGCAGAACATCACCTTGAGACAGAACAAAGCAGGGACCTGCCACCCTTTCCCTCCCTCCACAGCACAAGATTTTGGGACCACAAAAAATATATATCTATATTTTTGTATTGGGGGGAGGGAGTAGAAAAGAAAGCAGCCCCTATACTGGGCCCTATTCAGTGGCAGCTTCTTGTTCCATAGGGTTAAGGAAGACTTTGAGGAAATAAAAGTTGTTTGGAAAAATCCAGGTGTAGTTGCTTTGTATGCTGTGATGGGTAGGAGAGATGAAGGGAAGTGTGAAGGCCCCTCACACCCTCCATCTTGCCTCAGACTATGTCCTGGAACCCTAGAAAAAAAGGGGAAAGACCCGAAATAAGGAAAATGCTGCAGCTTTCCTGTGGGGGATCCTTCAGGAGCCACCCCCCACCTAGCCCGTTTGCCCTTAACATTAAGTTTTAAGCACATTTGGTACCAGACTCTTCCCCATCCCTTTTTTCTCGCTGGTTTGTAGTTAACCCATAAAAAACAACGTCCCCGGCTTCAGAACATGGAACTAGGTTTACATCTTTCACTACCATGCCCCTCACCCAAACCTGCCCAAATAACGCCTCAGGCGCCGTGGGAAAATGAGCCTATTAAAGACCTGATCCCTCATACTTGGATGGCACATTACTGCCTTTGTTTGTACTGGTGTCAACGCCTCCTTGGAACCATACCCTGTAACTTGGGAACCTCAAAATGGAGCCTGAGGAGTATCCGGAACCCCACCCTCATTGTAATAGGAAGCCGTTTAGGGAAAGCAGCAGTATTTCATGGCACTGTACAGAGTGCGAACAAAAGTGCCCAGATCTGGACTGTCAAGCGTGGCTCAACACTTTGACTTAAGTTCCTAAGCCTGCAGGCCCTGGCGCGGTCTCACCACTGAGCTCTCCCGGGCCTGGGCACCACTGCCCGGACCGTTACCTGGGGCAGAGAGAACGCTACTTTCATTCCTGCTTCTTGGGATTGTTGACTGCCACGTAGTGATAGAGAACCACAAGCAAGAAAAGCGACACGCCCAGCATGTTGGCGAAGATGGCGAGCTGCACGTCCGTGATCATCCTGCGGACAAGGGGAGGGACTGAGCCTCTGCTCGAGCTCTCGTTGCCCTCACCAGGCCGGGTCCTCGCCACCACGGTCCAGCCTCCGCCGGTCTCCGCGTGTGAGACGGTGCCTGCGAGCCTCTCACCTGCCCAACTCCACTCGGCTACAACGCCACCGCGGTACAAGCTTGAGGTGGGAGACCGGAGCCGGAACTTCGTAGCGCCAGCCGGGGAACAACGAGGCATTTCCGGCTTCTCTACCCCGCCGTCTCGTCTGCTCCGGCGGCGCGCGCACACAGAGTGGGTCTTGGGCGGAGCCTCAGGAGGCCGCCCGGCTGTAGGGGGCGGGGCGGGGCGGGGCTAGGATTTTGCAGCTGGCCGCAGCTGGCGCGGTGGGATCGCTGTTGCCTAACGCTGTTCGGATGGCTGCCACCCTGGAGGAGTGGGCTAGGGCGAGGGTGCGGCAGGAGGGGGCTGGGTCTGACCCGCAGACTCCGACCCACTTTTCTGCATGCTGCAGGAACGCAGCCCAGCCAGGTGCTTCCTATGAGTCCTGCCCTCCCAGGCTCGCAGGCAGTGGGTTTGCAGTGGAAGGTGGTGCAGAATGAACAGGACTGAGGATGCAGGTTCTCTCACGCGTGCTAGTCTTTCTGAAACCTCGTCCTACCAAACAAGCGGATCATTGACTCCTTGACCAGGCGGGCTCCCTGCCTCCATCCCACTCCTGGAGGAGGTGGGCGTCGAAATTAGGGCGGACCCTCTCATAATCAAAAACCAAATGTGGGACCTAGGCCAAGTGGGAAATCACCCCCCGGATGTGAAGGAGGGGGTAGAAAAGGGAGGGCTGGGACAAGCCAGAGGGGTCGTGGGTTTGTGGTGAAGAAGAGAGCTGGCTGCAATAGACATCCAGACATCTGAGGGTCACTGGTGAGGGAGCAGCACCCTAAGTCTCTATCCAGATAGAAGAAGGTTTCCCCCTTCTTGCTTTCTCTAAGCTTCACCATAAAAGGGAATGATATGGAGCCAGACAGGGCCGGGGGCTGGACCGTGGCTCTGGAGCTGTCAGGGGTAATGGAAGCCAGTTGCTTTGCGGTAGAGGGGGGCCGGGACTCGGGGGAGGCCTCTGCTTCTCTGAGCCAAAGAAAACTGTACAGGAGCTGCTATAGGGCTAAAACAGCTGGGACAGGGGACCAGACTGCCTCCTGTGTGCGCAGTGAGCTTGATTTACGCCATTCCAATGTTGCTTTCTCCGGTCTCAGACCATCAGCAGTTTGTACAGTTTGCTCCTAATACTTGCCTTCAGTAGTTAGTTTATAGCTTCCACGCCTCCTCCCACTTCTTGCCCCAGCCCCCACCCACTGTTTCCCAGAAGTTTCATATTTAGAAATCCCAGGCCTACGTACCCTCCACTTAACATGGGTAAAAACCCAGACGTATTTTCCCCAGGCATCCCTCCCTGAATTGGTGTGTCCCCAGCTCCGCCCCAAAAGAATGATGTCTAGATTTTAGGATTACACATTATTATGCTTTGTGTCTCCTGGAAAATTGGAGCAGATCCAAGTTCAACCACTTAGGTATGCTATTGAATCAGAATTAGGCTATAGTTTTAAAAGAAGCTGTACCTCAAGAGAAGGCCCAGGAAAGTGCTTCAGATTTCAAAACAGCTGAGCCAGGTGCATAACATCCTAGACAACCACAACTGAAAGGCACCTCCATGATTTCTCATTGTCGTTTTATTTATTTCCTAATAAAGAAGGAAATAGGCCCAGAAGGTGATCTAGCAAAGTCCCACAGCTGGCTAAAGACCCTATCATCTGTTCTTCCTACCCTTCCCCCACAGTAGATAGGCTCAGGAGGTTGTCCAAAGGTCAGGGACAAATGGGAAAAGATTTATTTCAGAATTACCCAGAAACATCCTTCACCTCCCTTTCCCTTCCTGTGCCTAGGTCAGTGAGTCTTTATCAGCCTTCAATAGGTCATTTGGCCTAGTGCCTAAAGGAACTGAAATAAAAACTAGCCTCAGGACTGAATTAGACTCAGCTAAGAAATGACAAAGCTTGAAAAAAAAAAAAATCCTGGATGGAAAAGTATGTGGGAAGTGAGGCAGGCTAAACCTCATCCTGGCAGGATTTGGGGAAAGTGGTGGGAAGGTACTTATTACGGAAGCTAATCTAATTATATGATAGTGTTGTTGTTGTTGTTGCAACTTAAATAGGACTTCACTATGTAGCCCAGGCTGGCTTCAAACTCTGGATTCTCCTTCCTTTGCTCCCTGGTGTGAGCAGGACAAGACATGAGGCCAGAGTCAGATTTAAGAGTAAGAAAGCCATATGACTTGGGAAGGGAGGGGGACTGGCCCCTGAGTCCTAGGGTGGTCCGCACCTGAAGTATTATACCTGCAAAAAGACCTAGAAGGCACACACACACACACACACACACACACACACACACACACACACACACACACAGTGCTTGCATTTGGGAAGCCATGAAGTCTGGCTAAGACTTCTCAAGAGCTTAAATTCCCATCTATGTTGGCAGGACATAAGGTCCAATTCACATGATTCCCCTTCTTCCTGCCCAGCATTTAACAGGTGGCTTTAGATATAAAATGATCCTTATTTCTGGAGCCCTCTGCTATTCTTGCTCTGGGAACTTGAGTTCGTTGCTAAGTCAGTGATGGCTGAATGAATTAATTACTAGTATGGCCAAGATTTCCCACAGGCACTAGGTCATCGAAAATCCCCCACCTTACAGATGTTACAAAATAGACTCTGTCTTGCTACAGGGACTTAGCATTTTATTTATTTATTTTGTGAACAAAATACTGGCCAAATACTGGTAACTACCCACCAATACTTCCACAGTAATGCCACTGCCACTGCATCCTAGCCTACACTCATCACCATTGCAGCTTGCTCGATGACCCTAAGACCAGCAATGGGAATTTTTATTGCCAGTGAATGGTGAGTTGAAGAATTCACAAACATTCATGTCAGATCCTAGCTCTTGGCTCCTAATTACAAGGTAAAGTGAAATGCAACCTCCTGCAATGACTTTTCAAAGCTAGCATTCTTTAACGCGATGCATTTAAACTGTACAATAGGACTTCTGACACAAGAGCACAGGAGAGGGACTATGTGGCACCTGGGCAGTAACAACATGGCTAGGCTGTTTTTTTTTTTGTTTTTTTTTTTTGTTTGTTTGTTTGTTTGTTTGTTTGGTGTGGTTTTTCAAGACAGGGTTTCTTTGTGTAGCTCTGGCTGTCCTGGAACTCTTTCTGTAGACCAGGCTGGCCGAGAACTTCACAAAGATCCATCTGTCTCTGCCTCCCAAGTGCTGGGATTAAAGGTGTGCACCACCATTGCTCAGCCTGGCTGATTTTTTTTTTTAGAGGTTGTCAGTGGCCCCTTGAAGGGAGTGGAGCAGAAAATAGAAAACTCATAGTGGCAGCCAGAGCAATCTGGAGTGGAAGTGGGTTGGTGCTGCCAGGGCTAGGGCCTACAACTGATGCAAAGACCCAGAGACTAGGCTCCCACCTCCCACTGGCAGATCCCTGAAACCAGGGGCTCCTATGAACATACCCTTCAAGTCTTCCTATAGGCTGGTCCCCAGCCCCCTGAAGAGCAAACATTGTGATTTCCATTGGTTCTGACCTGTTTGTTTGTTTTTTCAACACCTTGATCTGCATCAGTATTCTTCTAGCCACCAAGGTCACATGCTAAGTCTGTGACTCTCAGAAGCACAGGCAGATCACCCAGAGTCAAGAAGAGTTGGTGACATTCATTCTCATGGCTTGCAATTAGCACTCTGTAAATGGTTTCCAGAATGCCGGTCTGCATTTTAACTATTTCTAGACAGTTATTTCTACTGGAGTGTATTACTCTCATTTTTTTCCCAGTATGTTCAGACTGAAATAATCTTTCTTCCCTCTAGACCTACTCTTTCCAACCTCCTTGTTTTAGCTCAAGCTCTGGAACATTCTGTGGTGTTTCCTTTTATTTCAGACACCGAGTAGGCATACCTTTATTTCTTTCCATGGTCATGAACACCAGCACAACCCCTCTGCATCACTTTACAATGTGTAGTTTGAAAGAGGCCCTGGAGAGCAAACAGACTCCCAATGGTGGTATGGAATGCATTCAAAGTTACAGGCTCCTGAAATCGAGACTAACATCCTTGTGACCTCACTCTGGGTTCCTTGCTCTTACTCCAAACCTTGGAATCCAACGGCCTTATCAATCATGGTAGCCTCTCTCTTATTGGCCTATAATATACCTCTTTTGACTTCTGCCCTGCTCTTCTCTGGCAATTAATAGCTAACAGATGCTGAGTGTATTAATAACAACACTCAGGAGGCTGAGGCAAGAGGATTACAAGTTCCAGTCAAAAAAAGTTAACATATACTAAGTAAGCCTTGACCATATTCTGGGCACTACTCTGAAATGCCTTAATTGTATTAGTCTTCACAAGCCTAAGATGGACGGTTATATTATCCCTGTGTTTGAGGAGGAAACTGAGGCAGACCACACACATTCCCTGAGCCTGAAATCTCTGCCCTTCCCTTGTCTTGTCCTCCTCCTTTCCTGCCCACACTGTCCAAACTCCGCCTTTGCAGCAGCTTTTCCTCCTACCCCCAGCAGCCAGCTGTCTCTCCTCTTAGCCAGAGCACACATCATCTCTTTGTCCTGGCCTCTTGGCAATTGGTCTGTCCTGCCTCTGTGGTTGTCTGTCTGGGGGCCCTGTTTCTTTCCCCACAACCTGAGTTGTTCCTTAATTGACAGTGACAAACTTTTAGGCTTGCCTTTGCAACTCGGCACCTCTCCAGTGCCTGGCACACAGCAGCCTCTCATAGCTGTTGTCTGGTTGCCTGTCTGGTACTTCAGCTTCCCCCTTCTAGTCCCCTGAGAGATGCAGATCCAGAACATGACACAGAGAAGGCAAAGGCAAGAGGCAGCAGGCATCTCACCAAGAGTTTTCTGCAGGCAACAGAGAGATGACGACTGGCCTCCAAACCAGAGAGCAACCAAGTCTTACCTCTATCATCACCATAACCACCCCCTCCTGGTTATAGCCTGATCTTCACCAATGGCAGGCAGGAAGGAGATGCCTTCTCCTCTAATCTCTTCCATTGTGTAAGAAAAGACAGTTCTTTGTTTTCTGATTCCTTCCTCTTCTCTCTCTCTCTCTTAGATTTCCCATGTATGTCTCCATGTAGTTCTTCCCCCCCATGTCCCCCACTGCTTCATCCCCCAACCTCCTTTTTTTTTCCTGAGTCACTAGAGTCATTTGAAGTCTAATCTCAGCTATGTTGACTTGCTGTATCACCTTGGACAAATGAACTACTTTCCCACTGTGAGCTTCTAAAAGGAAGCAGAAGGACCCAACAGTGATGAGGTCCCACTGAGCCCCCCACATGCGCTATCCCCTGCACAGTCCTGCCTTCCTGCTGTCCTCAGGGCTCCCTCTCTCTCTCCTCATCTCCCAAGGGTCCTGTTCTCCCAGGGGAGCTGGGACTCTGGCTCCTGGTCTAGCCACCAGCTCTGGGCCTCCTATCCAGATCTGGCCCAGGCTCCATGTGGCCTGTCTGAGAGGCTGGCCTCAAGCCCGGAGGCAACTCCATAATTCTCTGTCCTTTTTTTTTTTTTTTTTTTTTTTTTTTTTTTTTTTTTTTTTTGCCCCCCTCTTTCCCGGAGTTAACAAGAAGCAGATGTGGCGCGCGATGGTTGGAGAGGTGGGGGAGGAAGGGGGAGGCTGGAGCGCCAGCCAGCCAGGGGGAAGGGAGGAGAGGGAGGGAGGAGAGGGAGGAGGCTGGCCCGCCCCATGGTCACTTTGTGCCTCTCAACAGCCACTGGGACAGAGCTCTGTCATCCTTAGGACCAGTCACTAGGAGCAGAGCAGGGAGACCAGAAGAGGGCCAGCTGGAGCCAGGGAGTGGGGGCTCAGGAAACAGCCTCTGAGAGGGGCAGGGACCAGGCACAGGAGGCCAGGGGCCCAGAGAACAGACTCCCCTCAGAAGTGCAGAAGAGGAGAGCGGAAGGAACTGAGGGAGGGACAGACAGGAGCCTGAGGAGGAAAGAGGAGGGGGAGAGAGGGGTCAGGCCCAGCAGCCAACGAGGAGGCGGGTGGCTGGGTGGCTGGGGGCTGCAGGCAGGAAGCTAGGGACTGAACTGGATTAGCGGACTGTCCCCTGAAGCGACGGCATCCCCTGGAAGCGCGGGTCTAGGCACCAGTGGTCAAGCCGGGATGTGTCTCTAAGGGCAAGGGCGGCAAGGAACACCTCACCATGGCCCCCAGCGCCCTCTGGAGCTGCTATCTCTGCTATCTGCTCACCGTAGCCACGGAGGCTGCCAGTTACCCTCCTCGAGGCTACAGCCTCTACACAGGGGGTAGTTCGGCCCTCAGTCCTGGGGGTGCCCAGGCTCAGAACTCACCACGGCCTGCCAGCCGTCACAGGTAAGAAAGAGTCTGTTCCCAGCCAGGGCTGGAGGCTGTGATCGGCAAAGTCCTCAGAAGTGGGCACCAGGCTATACCTCTCATGCAATGAGGAGGAGAGAGAGTACTCCATCAATGGTCCTCCCATATGTTCCGTCCTACAGGACTCTCTCTGGGGCTTTGGTGGCCTAAGGGAGATCAGCTCCCACCCCTCTTCCCTATGAAGGCCTACAGTTGGGTGCCCAGGGAAACTACACTGAGGGCATGGACCAGACCTTCCTGCCAGCTACGTCAGCTATGTGCCAGCCAGCTCTGAATTGGGCAGTGCTTTTGTCCCTCTCTAGGACTTCCTTAGTCTAACTAACATATAACTCCTCCTGCTCTGCCTCCGCTGGCTCCACAGCAGCCCCCACGTTAGAAGACAGTGTTTATGAGGCCAAGAGTGCAGCAAGGCAAACCCCAGGGGCACAGAGTCTGTCAGCGGCTTAGTCTCTCCTTAACCACAGGCCGAACTTCTGCCTGCCCCTGCTCTCCTCCTCGAGGGGTGGGTGGGAGCACCATGTGCAGGGGATTATCTCCAGTATCCCAGTTGGTTGGGGCTTGAGACTGGCCCAAGGAAGGGCAAAAAGAACTGTGAATCCCCTGGTGCCTAGGACCCCACAGTCATGATGACTGACTTCCCTTTGTGTGTGTGTTTTTCTTTCTTTCTTTCTTTCTTCTTCATTACATCCTCCCTGCCTTGAAAAGTCTTTATCTGCTATGTTGGCACAAGAAGTGGCTTGGGGGCTGCCACTGCACAACCCCTGACTTTCTCTGGTTCTCAAGGCCCCTTCATCTTTTAACCCTCCCTCAGCCTCTGGGCCCACTGGGGCTTGTGTCTTTGGTCCTTTGGCCCAGGTAGGGTTGTGCCTACAGGAATTGGTGTGCCTATGTGGTGACTCGGACAGTGAGCTGCGTCCTTGAGGATGGAGTGGAGACCTTTGTCAAGCCAGACTATCAACCCTGTGGCTGGGGCCAGCCCCAGTGTCCCCGAAGTATCATGTGAGCCCCCCAACACTAAGGGATTGGGTACTTAGTGGGAGCTGGTGGCCACTCAGGACTCTGTACAAAGCAGGGAGCAGGACAAGACTTCAGTCAGAACCATTTTGAGAAAAGGGTCCTGGCTTAGCTGTCTGTGGAGCTGCTGCAAGCATATCTCCCTAGCCTGCAACCTTCAGGGCTTCTGTTAGACAGGTCAGCCTCACAGCAATGGACTCTGGTTCCAGCACAGGGAAAGGGGAGGAGGAGCCCTGGTTTAGCTAAAAAGCTGATAGCTGTCAAGTGAGCAAGGCCACACACATACTGGCCAGAGAGAGAACAGCCAGAAGAACAAGGTGCCAGGCAGATGGAGAACTGAGGGAATGCAAAGCCTTCCTCCTCTCTCACCAGGTACCGGAGCTTCCTTCGCCCTCGCTACCGGGTGGCCTACAAGACAGTCACAGACATGGAGTGGCGGTGTTGTCAGGGGTATGGAGGCGATGACTGTGGAGAGGGTCCTGCTTCTGTTCAGGGCCCTGCACCCTCCACACCACACCCCCGGCCCAGGCCTGCGCGCCCCAACCTGTCTGGCTCCAGTGCAGGTAGCCACCTCAGTGGACTAGGGGGAGAAGGTGAGTCTGCCAGTTACTAGGGATGGGAAGATCTGGGGTGGTAAATGTGGGGCCTGGCTGTGGATGGAAACCTCTGTGTTCTAAATTGGAAGAAGGCAGACATAAAGGAGATTCCGCATGCTTATGCTTGTGTGGTTTGAATGTGTGTGGGGTTGAGGGGATGGGGGTGGCAGGAATGAAGATAGATTGATTGAAAGACCTGAAAACCTAGAGACAGAAGGCATAGAGAGAATTTGCTCACATACGCCCTCTGGCGGCCAAGGTTCTTCCTAGTAGGAAAGGCTTTGGGAGAAGTGGGGAATTCCTTTGAGAAACTCTGTCCCCATTGAAGACGGTTAAGACTACAAATCCTAGCATGCATTGCACCTGACTACAGGTCCCAGGCCCCATTCTGGCCTCTAGAGACTGCAGGTCCCAGAATGCAATAGTCCCTGTTGCATTTCTTTCCTCCTGTGTGGTGCTAGGCTAGGCACACCGGATGAGGGCTCTTTTCCTGCCAAAGAGATAACTGAACTATAATTATGGAAACAGGAACTTCTGGCTGACTGGCTAGCCAGCCAGCGCCCAGCAGGCTTGCAGCAAGGGCTTCTTGTTTGTTCCCGTGGTGCTTTTTGGGAAATGCCCAGTCATTGCTACAGTGGTATGTGAAGTACTTCATATTCCCATTTTGTACTGTTTGATAGCCCTAAGAGAAAGGACACATGGTGTCATTCTCATTTCCCAGAAAAGGCAACAGTTTCCAAGCAGTCAAGAGGTCTTAAGGACAAATGGAAACGATGTGGGTAGGTTTGGTGGTCAGATGATCTGGGTTTGAAATTTGACACTGCCACTTGTTAAACTTTTTTCTCTTGCCCAAATCATCCAAAAGAGTGCCTCTGACTCTTGCTGGGACTAGCTGCTTAATTCCTTTGCTTCTCGGTTCCCTATGCCATCAAATGGAAAGAGTATCTTCCCAGTAGAAGTTTTAAGAGCTGTGGTTCAAATCTGGGCTAAGGGCATTCAGTGAATGGTATTTCCTTTCTTTTCTTTTCTTTCTTTTTTTTTTTTTTTTTTTTTCTCTTTCCCAAATCATCCGAAGGAGAACCCCTGCCTCTTGCTGGAGTTGGAGTAAGCAGGGCCTGGGCCCTCGGTCATCTGATGTTCTTTCTCTTCAGGTCCTGGGGAATCAGAGAAGGTACAGCAGCTAGAGCAGCAGGTACAGAGCCTGACCAAAGAATTGCAAGGCCTTCGAGGTGTCCTGCAGGGAATAAATGGGCGTCTGGCAGAAGATGTACAGAGGGCTGTGGAGACAGCCTTTAATGGGAGGCAGCAGCCAGCAGATGCAGCTGCCCGTCCGGGTGTGCATGAGACCCTCAACCAGATCCAGCATCAGCTGCAGCTCTTGGACAATCGCATCTCCACCCATGACCAGGAGCTGGGCCACCTTAACAACCATCATAATGGAGGCGCTGGTGGAGGCAGCAGGGCCCCAGCCCCTGTCGCAGTCCCTTCTGGCCTCAGTGAGGAGGTGTTGAGGCAGCTGGAACAGGAGCTTCAGGAATCTTGCTCAGTGTGCCTGGCAGGGCTGGATGGCTTCCGTCAGCAGCAGCAAGAGGATAGGGAGCGGCTTCGAACACTGGAGAAGCTGCTGTCCTCCATGGAGGAGCGTCACCAGCAGCTCATGGGACCTGCCATGGCCAGGAGACCCCCTCAGGAATGCTGCCCCCCAGAGCTAGGTCGGCGGTTGTCAGAGTTGGAGGGGAGGCTGGATGGAGTGCTAAGTGGACGACGACGAGGTTCTGAGCTGGGAGGAGCAGCTGGCCAGGGGGGCTACCCCCCGGGCTACACCAGCCTGGCCTCCCGCCTTTCTCGCCTGGAGGACCGCTTCAACTCTACCCTAGGTCCCTCAGAGGAGCAAGACAAGGACTGGCCTGGGGGACCAGGGAGGCTGGGCCACTGGTTGCCTGATGTTCCAGGACGGCTAGAAAAGCTGGAGGAACTACTGGCCAATGTGAGCAGGGAGCTAGGTGGCCGCCTAGATCTACTGGAAGAGCAGGTAACAGGGGCTGTGCAGGCTTGTGGACAGCTCTGCTCTGGGGGCCCCGGGGCACAGGATTCTCAAGTCAGTGAGATCCTCAGTGCCTTGGAACGCAGGGTGCTGGACAGTGAGGGCCAGCTCCGGCTGGTGGGCTCAGGCTTGCACAAAGTTGGAGCAGCAGGGGAGGCCCAGCAGGCCTTGTTGGAGGGACTGCAAGGGATCGTGGGCCGGCTGCAGGAGCGAATGGATGCCCAGGAGGAGACAGCAGCAGAGCTGTCACTGCGCCTCAATCTTACAGCAGCCCAGCTAAGCCAACTGCAGGGTCTGCTGCAAGCCCGTGGAGATGAGGGTTGTGGGGCCTGTGGTGGTGTCCAGGAGGAGCTGGGTCGTCTGCGGGATGGTGTAGAACGTTGCTCCTGTCCACTATTACCTCCACGGGGTCCTGGAGCAGGTCCAGGTGTTGGGGGACCAAGCCGCGGGCCTCTGGATGGCTTCAGTGTGTTCGGGGGCAGTTCGGGCTCAGCCCTCCAGGCCCTTCAAGGAGAACTCTCTGAGGTCATTCTGACCTTCAGTTCCCTCAATGACTCACTGCATGAGCTCCAGACCACTGTGGAGGGTCAGGGCGCTGATCTGGCCGACCTGGGGGCCACCAAGGACAGCATCATCTCAGAGATCAACAGGCTACAGCAAGAGGCCACAGAGCACATTACAGAAAGTGAGGAGCGCTTCCGAGGCCTGGAGGAGGGCCAGGCACAGGCCGGCCAGTGCCCTAGCTTAGAGGGACGATTAGGCCGCCTTGAGGGAGTCTGTGAGCGACTGGATACGGTGGCTGGGGGACTACAAGGCCTGCGTGAAGGCCTTTCTAGACATGTGGCTGGGCTCTGGGCAGCACTACGGGAAAGCAACAGCACCAGCCTCACACAGGCCGCCCTGCTGGAGAAGCTGCTGGGGGGGCAGGCAGGCCTGGGCAGACGGCTCGGTGCCCTCAACAATTCCCTGTTGCTCCTGGAAGACCGTCTGCAGCAGTTTAGCCTGAAGGACTTCACTGGTGAGGACAAATTAAGGTTTGGTTAAGATTAATTAGATTAACGCTTCATGAGGGGATCCCTCTTCAAGCCCTTCCTCGTTCTCTTCCACCCTCCAACAGACAGCAAGGAGGCCCGGCCTCATCGGCCTCCTCTGCTGTGCCCGGCTGTAGCCCTTACTGCTCCTCTGGGAGGCTGAAGTGTGTCTGCAGAGAAGTGTGTCTAGCTCTGTGCTCTGCATCTGGTTGCTTGGATGGGCCTGTGAGTGGAGCTGGGATGTGACTCTGTCAGTCAGGTGCCTTGCCTGAAGCACAGGGGCCCCAAGTCTCCACCAGTCCTCACCCATCTCTCTGCCTGTGGGGCCACCTTCCCTATCCGTTGCAAACCCACTTCACAGATCTCCTTCAACTTGGTTTTATCACCATAGGGCCTTCAGGCAAGGCTGGGCCCCCTGGGCCTCCTGGGTTACAGGGGCCTCCAGGCCCCGCAGGACCTCCAGGACCTCCTGGAAAGGATGGACAGAAGGGGCCCATTGGACCACCAGGTATGTTGGCTGAGACCTTTGCTTCAAGCCAGGGTTGCCACCATCCTGGCAGCCCGGCATAACATTCCACATGGGGCTTGACTGAGAAGTAGAAAGGTTTGAGGAAATGGAGGCCCCCAGAGTCCAACAGTGAATAGAGAGGAAAGTGACTAGTAGCTAGCTGAGTGGTCATTTGGCTGCTGGTATCTTCGTCGTCTCCCTGCCACATTGCTGATTAATGCTTAGTCTCCAAGGTCCATGTGGGGTATGGACAGCTCAGGGCTAAGGTTTTGGCCCAGCAGCTGCACAGGTTCGACCCTACTCTTACTTTTCTTGGTCCCTCACTCCTGCTTGGAAACACACCTGACACTCAGCATTGCAAGACAGCAGATGTTGGATGAGTGGCATAGTGAGACATGCACTACTCACTGTTGTCTCTTTTTCTTCTCACAGGTCCTCAAGGTGAACAGGGTAAGTCCTCCTCATTAGACTCGGGAAGCTGAAATGAGCTTGGGGCTGGAGGAGGAGTCCTCAGGCAGCCTGGGAAGGAGACTGGGGTTATGAGCATCCATCTTAACACTCACTCTACACCCATTCAGGAGTAGAGGGAGCGCCAGCAGCCCCTGTGCCTAGAGTGGCATTTTCAGCTGCCCTGAGTTTGCCACGGTCGGAACCTGGCACAGTCCCCTTCGACAGAGTCCTGCTCAATGATGGAGGCTACTATGACCCAGAGACAGGTAACCTAGGAGGGCTAGGTTGAGCAGCTGAGGAAATGGATGAGATTGGGCAGAGTTAATGACTCATTCGCGCCTCGGTAGACAAGTACATCTTTTCATTTTGCAATTTAGACTTTTATTATCTCCATGCATTTTCACCACGGTTGGGCAAGGAGGGGGGAGGAGTCACCCCACAAATTTTTATAGGGGCGGCTCCAGCACGCATTCTGTAGTAAGTGTTGGAGAGGCAAGATGGATCCCCTACAGTGTGAGGTCCAGTGGAATGGCCGGGATAGGATCATTCCCTGAGAAACCTCCCTTGTCCCAGACACTGTCTCCCCTCCTAACTGTCATCCTTGTCCCCCAGGTGTATTCACTGCACCACTGGCTGGACGCTATTTGCTGAGCGCTGTACTAACTGGGCACAGGCATGAGAAAGTGGAGGCTGTACTGTCACGCTCCAACATGGGCGTGGCCCGCATAGACTCTGGAGGCTATGAGCCGGAGGGACTGGAAAATAAGCCTGTGGCCGAAAGTCAGCCCAGCCCAGGCGCTCTGGGAGTCTTCAGCCTCATCCTGCCACTGCAGGTCGGAGACACTGTCTGCATCGACTTGGTCATGGGGCAGCTGGCACACTCGGAGGAGCCACTCACCATCTTCAGCGGATCCCTGCTTTACGAGGACACAGATCTTGAACACGTGTAGACAGGGTCAGCCCGACCACCAAACTTTCTACGGAGGTCGCAGAGCCACCTGGATCACCACTCCCCACCAAGGCCTGGGCGGGGCAAGGCCAGGGACCACGCCCCACTGCGGTTGAGGCGTCCAGAGGTCCACTCCTCACGCCGCGACTTCGTGGACTCAGGGACCTGAGCGTCTTCTCTTGACTTTTGGCCTCAGTGCCATTCCCACCAGAGCCCTCTCCAAGACCCGGGCTGCGGAAGAGGAACCTTCCCTCGCACCCCTTGCTTCCGCAATCCTCGGGGTCTAGGGCTTTCCCGGGCCCGCACCACCATACTAAACTATTCAGGAATAAAGACACTTAGGGTTTTTTTTTTCTACAAAACATAGCTATTCTGCTCCGGTACATATTCGGGGTAGATAAGGTTCAGGACGGGAGGAGACAGAGTCCTACGGAGGGAACCCTGGCTGGTAGACTCGAGGTGCGCTCTCCCAAAGGGCAGACGCAGCCTTAGGGTCACGACCGCCGTTCCCCCGGTGGCCGCCAGGGGGCGCAGGGTCCGCACCACCACGCAGGCTGGCAGCTTTCCGCTGGGCTGGCTGGGGCGGAGCTTCGCCTGGGAAGGGACTAGTGCTCTGGTGCTCACCCGGACGCGGGGAGGGGCTTGTTCTCTGGTGCTCACCGGCGAAAGAGGGCTGTCGGTTGCCAGACCCAGCTCCTCCCAGTGGTCCAGGGTCTGGAGTCAGCAGCAGGTGCAGAGGGACCGGAAAGGTGATACATTATTAGTGCGTTTCTGCTTTGCATTAATGGGACTGCCTGGCCGGACTTGGTCCGACAACTGAGGCGGAGAAGTGAGAGGTTCTGCCATTGGACGGGTTAGGTAACCAACCCTCCTCGCAGCTGCAGGAGGAGCTCGGCACGCGGAGGAGGAACCAGGGCAGCCCCTGAGAACCTGGGACACCCTCCTCCAGTAGATAAGAGGCAGAGCCAGTAGGAATTCCCTCCGCTTGCGGGTAGGAAGCTTGGGGAGCAACCTCATGGAAGAGAAGCAGATCCTGTGCGTGGGGCTGGTGGTGCTGGACATCATCAATGTGGTGGACAAGTACCCAGAGGAGGATACGGATCGCAGGTAGGGGCGCCCAGGCCCCTCGGAGACCCCAGGGCAGCAGTAGCCCTGTCTTTGTGCCTGTCACTGCTAAGCGAGGGATATGGCCCTCCCCATGCAGGGAGTGAGGTGTGAGTGCAACCTGGAGTATAGGTATTCTCTGCCAGGAGAGCCTAGGGGCTCTCAGCGGGAGTGAAGACAGGAGAATGGTGGCCATTAAAAATAAGACCAAGGGGTTTTGTTGTTTTGTTTTGATGGGGTCTTGCTGTGTAACCCAAGCTGTCCTAAACTCCTCCTGGAGCCTCTGGAATTAACTGGAGTGCAACACTGCGCTTGGATCATGACTGTTATAGCTGGTTTCCATCTCAATCCTAGGACTGTGCGGATCATCAGAATCTTTGGTTTAGACACTGGGCCAAAATTATTTTTCCCTCCTAAAGGCACACAGCCGACAAGGTGCCAAACTTTCTTAAGTTCCCTGCCGGCAACCCCAAGCCTGTGGCACTTCTGAGATAGCTAACAGTGAGTGATTATGTGCAGTTAAATCACTCACAAACATTTAAAAGCCTGGCATTTCCGCCTTGCCTAGCTCAGGGCTGGCCGTCAGTGTAAGCAAATCTGGAGCCTCTCTGGGAGAAACTTGGCTCAATTTTTTTCCTGGTGCTACATGCTGAAAGGAGTCTGCCAGAAGTCTTTATACAAAGATGGGTGAGCATCTTAGTGGGTGTTCTCAGAACACCCACCAGTTGTCTGGTGCAAGCTGAAGTGTCCTTTGACAGCTGTTATCTTTACTCTCCATAAGGGCCACATGCCACTGTACTGCCATGCCCTGAAGGCATGGCTATGGAGTGGAGCACTAGCTTTCTGTTGGTGCATGAGGTCTGGTATGCTGAGCAATGCAGATTGTCTCTCGGCTGGTTATCAGCAAAGAATTGGATAAAAGCAAGTTCAAGGCTGACCTCTGGCAAGACACTAGAGCACTGACAGCAATGAGCTTACAGAGGTGGGGAGGCTAGGTGTTCTGGGTTTTGGATCCACAGAGAACTGCCCCCTGTGCTGTCTTGGGCTCCCTGGGACTGTGAAAGCACTATTCCGATCCTTTCCTTTGATGAGGAAGCTGAAGATTTGGAGGAGCTGAACTGTGTTTATCAGGCCATATACTTAGAAAGGGGCAGAACAGTGATTACAGCGCATGTCTCCAAGTTCAGTGTGCTGCTCTACCTTCCTCTACCTCACTTGTCCTGTCCCTGCTGCTGCTGCCCCACTCGCAGAGTTTAGCCCTTGCTTTGAGCTACTTTGTTTGCCAGAGGTTAGAGCCCTCGTCAGAAGTGCAGGGACAGGAGTACAGGGTATTGAGTTGTGTAGATCCAACCTGTTTATCAAGGTGGAACCACCCCTAGAACTTGGTGTTCAGTGGAGAAATCAGGCTCTTTCTCTGTCTTTTTATGTGAACGTTCTGCCCACATGTGTGTGCACCACATGCAATCCTGGTGCCTGAAGAGGTCAGAAGAGGGCACTGAATCCCCTGGAACTAGAGTTATGGATGGTTGTGAGCCACAATGTGGGTGCTGGGAATTGAACCTGGATCCTCTGCAAGGACAAGAAGTGCTCCTAACTGCAGAGCTACCTCTCCGGCCCTCCTCTCTCTCTTTTATTAAACGACTTGTTTGTTTTTCTTTTATATGCACTAGTGTTTTTCCTGCATGTATATATGTGTGAGGGTGTCAGATCCCCTGAAACTGGAACTACAGGTGGTTGTGAGCTGCCATGTGGGTGCTGGAAATTGAACCCTGTCCTCTGGTAGAGCAGACAGTGCCCTTAACCACTGAGCCATCTCTCTAGCTCCATATTTCAGATTTATTTATGTGTATGAGTATTTTGTCTGCATGTATGTATTTACACCACTTGCATGTCTGGCACTTACAGAGGTGGGAAGAGGACTTTGGATGCCCTGGAGTTATGGATGGTTGTGAGCCACTGTGGGGTGCAGGGAATTGAACCCTGGTTCTCTGCAAGAACAAATTCTCTTAACCATCTCTCCAGCCCTAGGCCTTTTCTTATTACAGGAGGACATGGCTTTTTCAGGCTCACAGTTCTCCAGAGATCGTATTTGAATCAGAATACGCACAGTACCACATTCTGCTAGAACTGAACACCCCATTCCCTTGAGCTTGTTTATGTGAAGGCTAAGAGAAGGGGAACCCTTTATTCCCTGCTTCCATTTGGAAGGTGGATACTCTGGAGGTGCCTCTGGAAGAGCTCCCTCCCTTGTTTGTCTGGGTGTACCTCAGGTGTAACCCCACTTTGCAGCCCTCTGGTGTTGGTTGCATAGCGTCCCTGCTTCAGGACTCTGTTGAGTCTCCCAGAAGAGCAAGACTGTGTGGGACCCAATCCTTACTGACGTCTCTGCCCCTCCTGACCCAGGGACTCTCCGAACTTGGGGTTCACAGTTAGATGACCTGAGAGATGTCTCCTGTTTCCCAGAGCACATGCTGAGGAGAGCCTTCCAAAAGAACAACCCCTCCCCACATGCTGTGCGGTTCTGCATAGCTTAGAGCTTCAGCAGGGCTTTTAAGGTTACACGGTGACATCTCATTGTGACTGAGGAAGAGCCCTCAAATTGAGCAGGTTTCCTAGCTCACTAAAAACAGGTGGCTGTGGCTACACACTTGAATACAGCGAAGATGTGGGGACAGACCCACATCCCAGAACTGTCCCACTCTCAGCAGTTCCAATTAGAAAGTGAGCTGAAACAGATTCATCCCAGCTCTTGTATTCTGTGGACTCCTACATAGGGGACTGAGGTTGGTCCTGCTTCTCCCAAGACCAGTCTGCTGAGGCTGCAGGTACACACCTTGTGCTTTACAGGTGCCTGTCCCAGAGATGGCAACGTGGAGGCAATGCGTCCAACTCCTGCACTGTCCTTTCCTTACTTGGAGCCCGCTGTGCCTTCATGGGCTCATTAGCCCCGGGCCATGTTGCCGAGTAAGTTTAGGAGGGCATACCTGTTGGGGGGATGCTTGCCTGCAGGGTACAGGGAGAGGAGAGTTGTCTGAACCCTGGTTGGACAGGATAGAAGAATGGTTGGAGGATGGTGACCCACAGGAGAGTTCCCGTTTCCCTGATCCTCCTGGGGTGATCTGTATGACGTTTGTTTACTAACTCCATTCCTGTAAGGGTTCTATTTCCACAGCTACAGAGCCTGCTTACGCTACCCACAACCTCCTTCCTTGCTTCCTATAGACTCTGCCTTTGCCCTTCTCAAGGCCCGTATCCTTGCTGTGTTTGATGTAAAAGGCAATTAGGGACATGCTGTATGTACCCTTCCCTGCTCAGGGGCATCCTGCATCCATGGTCACAGAATGAAAGCCCACAGTTGAGGATTAGGGCCATTGCTCATGTCCTCATTGTAACTACTAAGTGTACATTGCTCAGGACATCCTGAGGTCCCAAACCCATTTGCTCTGGATGCTATGGTCCATAAGTGACCCACACACCTTCTCCATGTCAACTACAGCAAGGGCCCAAGAGCCCTTTGACTCCTGGCACTGTCAACTCAGCACACACTTATCGGGAGGTGTGCCCATACTTTGCCCATTGTGGGCACTGGGGCAGACTGCCAGGTTTCTGAACCGTAAAGCACAGCCCTTTGATCCCTAGTTTGAGGGGAATGTTGCCAGTCAAATTCCCAGTCTTTGAACTGGAACAAGGCTAATAGAGTGAGAGATCCGATCCTGGGGATGGGACCGTAGTTCCTTCCCAGGTGGAAGTAGGACTCTGGTTCTCACTTAGGATGATGGACACTTCTTCATGGAGGAATCATATTGGTGGGTGAGCCATTCAGACTTCTCCCTATGCATTCACTAAACATTTAATGAGCACCTACCATTTGCCAGGCACCGTAGGTGCAAAAAGTCAGTTAGCAAACCAAACCATATTTCTCATGTTTTGGGGGAAACTATTAAGGGACCCGTAAGTTTTCAAATTGTAGGTCCTACAGCTCTGTCCAGCTTAGGTGACACCGAAAGGGAGGTCTTCTCACCGTGAGAAAACCCAGGATGACCGAGTCACTGGGCACAGTTGCTCTGTGCTCTGGGGTTTCCTGGGAGAAGTGGGACCAGCCTCCAGCTGTCCAGCTGGGATAGTCTTGAAGTGATGTCTCTAAGTTCATTCTAACTAGAGGGCATTATGTGAAACTGTCCTGGACCAGGTGCACATTTACAAGCCTCCTACAACTGCACCAATTCGTTGCCCATAGGGGTTGGTCCAGCTTTGAGAAGCCAGTAGTGAACAGGTCCCTTAGGCAGCACCACTTCCTGGATGCTCAGCCTGGATGAAATGTTGGATGAGGTTCCATGACAAGATTGGAAGGCATCCCAGAAAGCACCATGCCATGAGGATGAACACGCAGAGGGCATCTGGGAGGAGGGCAAAGTATCACCCTGCTGATTAATTATTAATTCTGCCTTGGTCTTTCATGAACCAAGCCACAGGACTAATACACTATTAGTTCAATACAGGCTCTAGGTCCCAAACCTACCCCTGTCTAGCTTCAAGGGTGGGGGCAAAGATTTCCAGTGTGAACTGGACTGAAACTGACCTGGAATGTTCCTACTTCTCTGATGTCTGGGCTCCTCTGCCCCTTGCCTTCATCACTTGTGGCGAGACTGAGATTGCCAGTTCTCTCCTACTTCCCCTCCTCGCCCCCTTGCCTTGCAGAGTCCCCAGGGGCCCTCCCTTCTAGTCCCCTAAACTCTTGCCAAACTGCCCTTCCGGGTCACTCCACCCTGGCAGTTTTGTCCTGGATGACCTCCGCCGACATTCTGTGGACCTACAATACACGGTCCTTCAGACCGAGGGCTCCATCCCCACGTCTACAGTCATCATCAATGAGGCCAATGGTAGCCGCACCATCCTGCACGCCTACAGGTTTGTACATCTGTCTGTGCTTTGCCAGCTGCTGCCGCTGCCATCACTACACTATGCTCTCAGGACAGGACCCTTCTTTGAGAGGCTGGTGTGTTCCAGTGCACCCTTCCCACTCCTAGGGGAGATGTAGGCTATGTGTAGCTCTAACCTGTGTCTCCTTGCCCTCTCCCTGGCTCGGGTCCCTTCCTCAAAGCTTCCTGGTGGCTGACTTCAGGCGGAGGGGTGTGGATGTGTCTCAAGTGGCCTGGCAGAGCCAGGGAGATACCCCTTGCTCTTGCTGCATCGTCAACAACTCCAATGGCTCCCGTACCATTATACTCTACGACACGTAAGGGCCCCTTGGCCTTCCCTACCACAACCCACCAATCAGTGCCCTTTCTTACCAATGGGCAAACCAACTGCTTTCCATCCATGGCTTCTCTGCACCAGAAATTGCCCCCATGCCAAACTGTTTGGTAATTTTTTAATTGTTTTCAATTAGGGGAAAAGAGAGGTGGGAAGGGGTCAGCTCTGCCCTACTTGGTAATTTGCTCTTGACCAGCACAGTGGTGGGCAAGCAGGCAGACCTGGAAAAATTTGTAATTGATGATATGATTGCTTCATAATTAGTCAATCAGCATCTTGGGTCTGGGTATAGAGAGATGGGAGAAAACCTGTATAAAGCCTTGAAGGCCTAAGAAGGTCAATCCCAGAGTTTTTGAGCCTGCAGCATGGCATCAAGGAGCTGAGGTCTGGGCCCCTCCAAAGGTCCTGGTATGGTGAAACTAAACATCACACACTATTGGTAGCCACTACTGATGGAAGGGGAAAAGGAGTATCAGATCAGCAGATTAGGATTGTCTGGTGTGATGCAAACATACCCAGAGGAGCATCCCCTCCAGGTCCCATAGGTAGATCTCCACCCTTATCTCTCTCAGGTGCCTCCTGAGCAAACTCAGAGATTCATTTTTCCAAGAACTCAGTATATATCAGGTACTGGATGAGGGCTGGTAGAGGGAACAAGGCTAGGGACCCCAGGGTTCATACTGTCTTTACTACCTAGCATGACCTCTGGACCGAGGTAGGCTACATATATCCCAAAAATGAATGAGCATTCACATATTAAAGGTGACAAGGTGACTTTCAGATTAGGCAATCTTTATCATCTACCTGTTAAGCAAGCCATGATTGGCAGCAACTCTGATCAAGGACACAGGCACGCACGTGGTACTCTCAAGAGAAGGAGACAAAGAAAGTGTTTATTGCCTTCTGGCCTGGGTCCAGGCATATTCACATACACAGCTCCGACTGCAGCAGGCCCAGGAGGCCAAGGGCTTTCAGTCCTGTGTACCGATGGGAAAGCAGCCCCAGGAAGCCCATGCCACTAGCCAAGTGGATAGAAGAGTCCACATCACTATAGAGAGTACACAGGCTATGCGGCCAGGGAGGCCAATGCTCTCCTGGGTCTCCACACCTAGACAAGCCAGACATGAACTCTTCCCTCAGAGTGCCAATTTTAACCTTAGAGATAAAGTGGGGAGCTCAACTCAGAACAAGGTGTTCTGTCACTGGCAAGCTCCCAGCCGGAGGATGTCATTAAAGAGAGCTCTTGGCAGGACGCCTTGGACTTTGTAATTCGCAGGGGCATTGCATGCTGGGAGCTGTATGCTCCAGCGAGGGGTCTTCTGAGAAATGTAGTCTTTTGCACGCTTATCCCATTCTTGGGAAGGTTGTTTCCACGAAACACGGGGAGGGGGCCGGGGCTCGTCACAGGTTGCAGTTGTTTTTATCCTTAGATAACGTTAAGCCTCCTCCCCCAGAAAGGGCACCTTAGCCAAGTGGGACAGGGCTCAGGCTAGGCCTCAGAGCCCTGTGCTTTCCCAGCTTCTTGCCATGCTGCTGGTATCGCTACTGGGCACAGGGTCCCCAGCTGTTAGAGATCTGGCCCTGGCTGACCTCACCACGCTCCTTCCCTTTCCTTCCTGTCTTGGGGTGTAGGAACCTACCAGATGTGTCTGCTAAGGACTTTGAGAAGGTTGATCTGGCCCGGTTCAAGTGGATCCACATTGAGGCAAGTCTTACCCGACCTGTTTCTAGGGGCTCAGCCGGCCAGACCCTTACACATTGTTAGCCTCTTCCGTGATTTGATTTGTTTGAGCCATGGACGATGGGGATAATGAATAGCCCTCCCCCGTTCCTCTCCACCTCTGTTATGTTTTCCTATGAGGAAACCGAGGTACAGAAAGATCGGGAGCTACAGCACCATATAGGTACAGGCATCTGGCAAAAGTCCCCCTTTTTGTGTTAAGGCCTGGTATAGGCCTCTGCTGGCTGCTTAGGAGTTGACTTCTTTTACTTCTGAGGAAACAGGAAGGAGAGGACTTGAAGAGAATTAGAACTTTCTTTCCAAGGGAGAAGTTTTGGGATCCAGGTGAGAGGAAGCCTTGAGAAGTCCAGGGTTGTCGCTTGACTTAATGTAGGCTCTCCCGGTGTGTACCCGCTTCCCATTTCCTCTTCACTTCCCTCCCCTTTTCCCTTCTCACCTCTTCCCTCTCTTCTCTCTTCCTCTCCTCTCACTTTCGTCTGTCTCTGGGTTTTTGCTTGTTTGTTTGTTTTTTGTTTTTGTTTTTTTGTTTTTGTTTTTTTTTTGTTTTTGTTTTGTTTTTTGAGACAGGGTCTGACTGTGTAGACCAGGCTGGTCTTGAATTCAGAGAGACTGGATTGACTCAGTCTCTGAATGCTGGAAACAGAGGCGTGCACCTTTACACCCATTTTCTCTTTGCTTTCTTGCTAGTTTTCCCCACCATTCTAGGGTTTTACTATATAGGTCAGGTTGGCCGGGAATTCATAATCTTCCTGCTTTAGTCTCCTAAATGCTGTGGTCACAGGTGTGCAATGTCCAGCATCTTTTATTCTTTTGTTTGTTTGTTTCAAAACAGGGTTTCTCATGTAGCTTAGGAGCCTATCCTGGAACTTGCTCAGTAGATCAGACTGACCTCGAACTCGAAGAGATCTGCCTGCCTCTGCCTCCCGAGTGCTGGGATTAAAGGCGTGTGCCACCACCGCCTGGCTGGCATCTTTTATTCTTTAGTCTTATTTTTAAAATGAGAAATCTGGCTGATCAGGTCTCCAAGGCCCATGACAGTCCTAGAATCATGCAGCTCCAATGGGGTTCCAGCCCAGCTCCCTCCAGCCCCTCTCACGCCTCAGCCTGAGTTCTATCAGGCAGGGAAGAAGGGACTCTTAGCAGCTGGGCTTTGAGCTACCTGTCCTGCCCCAGGGTAGGAATGCGTCGGAACAGGTGACGATGCTGCAGCGGATAGAACAGTACAACTCGAAGCAGCCTCTGCCCCAGAGAGTGCGGGTGTCGGTGGAGATAGAGAAGCCCCGAGAAGAGCTCTTCCAGCTGTTTGGCTATGGTGAGGTGGTAAGTGGCCTACGGCTTCTCTTGGCCATCTCTAGCTAACTGTGTTCTTAAGAGAACTAGAGAGGACCCTAGTCCTGCCTACCAGGCTCTGAGTGACAGCTTGGCAGCTCCCAGTACCCAATAGGTCCCAGCTCCTGGGTTATGGTAGTTGCAGGTAGGCCAGAAGTAGAATTTTTCTGCTCAGGTAAATGCATAGGGGTAAGAATGGACAGGGCCCAGATAGCCATGGGCATTGCCTTGCTTGTCCTCCTCAGTCTTTTCCTCTGCAAAACCAAGAAAGGAATGAATCTTTTCTCTAAGATTTCCATTTTTTGGGATTTTTTTGTTTTGTTTTGTTTTGTTTTTTTCTCACGTAGGTGGTAGGTTGTGAGAGCCAGAAGCAATGATAAGAGGGTGGGAAGGCTAAAGGTACAAGGAAGATTTTAAACAGGGTTGCGTGTAAAGGGAACTTCGATAATAATCGCTGCATCATAGCTAAATCTCATTGGACACTGTCTAGACACTGTTCCTTGGCCTTGGTGCACAATAGAAAAATATGTCAGACTGAGCCCCACTCCTCCAGAACTGAACTATCTCTAGGGACTCTAATGTGAAGCCACCCTGGAGAGAGTCCTAGAGCCCTGGTTGCCTTATTTTGCAGATGAAGAAACCCACTCTGAAGGGTTTGGCTGTGTGGGTAGCAGATCAAACAGAGTCCACCCTTGAGAGCCAGCCTGGTTTGATTTCACCTCAAGATGGCGCTCCAAGCTCTTTTTGGGTTTTGAATTACAGCAACCCATAATAAAAATACTGGGGCCACAGAGTCACAATTACAAGGCTGTATTTGGTACAGCTTAAGCAAGCATAAAATGCGTTCCTGTGGGTTGCATTCCTGTGAAATGCCATGCTAGGCATTTACATGACTAACTTAGAATAGTTGTGCTATAACCCGGAGGCAACCCTGGTGGGTAGTAGTGACTGACTCATTGGAGGTGGCTGCCAGCCCTTTTCACTGCCCACAGGTGTTTGTCAGCAAAGATGTGGCCAAGTACCTGGGCTTCCAGTCAGCTGCAGAGGCCCTGAGAGGATTGTATGGTCGTGTGAAGAAAGGGTGAGTGGGGATGCCCAGAAGGGGCCTAAGGGGTCTGGGGGATGAAGTGGATTAACTCCCATCCGAGTGGGTCTTACAGGGCTACACTCATCTGTGCCTGGGCTGAGGAGGGCGCTGATGCCCTGGGCCCTGATGGGCAGCTGCTACACTCAGACGCCTTCCCACCGCCCCGAGTAGTAGACACTCTGGGGGCTGGGGACACCTTCAATGCCTCTGTCATCTTCAGCCTCTCTAAGGGTGAGTCCCTCAGCATGGGATCAGGGCAGGGCTGAGCCTGTCACTGTCCCCAACACCAGACTGACCCTGATACTTGTCCCTTCTCCAGGAAATAGCGTGCAGGAGGCCCTGAGATTCGGCTGCCAAGTGGCTGGCAGGAAGTGTGGCCTGCAGGGGTTTGATGGCATTGTGTGAGAGGGGTGGTAAGAGGCACCAGCTCAACATCCCAGAGGTGGCACCATTGCCTTCTCCACTTTGCCCAGCCTGGCTTTCAGCTGCCGTGTTCCCTGGGCTGGTGTAGGCTGTGGAAAGAACTCTGTGTTTGTATCTCCATTCTGCAGATACTCAAATAAATCTTCCCCTAAGCCAGGATTGTCTGTCTGAGTGGTTTTTGTTATTATTATTATTATTACTATTTTCTGTATGAGATAGGGTCTGGTCATGCAGCCCAGGGTTGGTCATGAACTTGAAGTTCTCCTGTTCCAGTCTTCCTATGCTGGAATCAGTGGCCTAGCCCGTTTGTCCTTCTCGATACTCAGGCACTCCTCAAGGGACAACAGCGTTTTGTGTCAGGTTATATTTGTGGTTGTAGTACCAAATGGACTCAAGGTAAGTTCTCTGAGGACTTCCAGGTTCCTGGGAAACCCATGGAGAAAGGCAGTTTTGGACAGAGAGGCACATAGGCCCAGAAAGCAGGCTCCCTGCCCGCTGTGGTTATCACATAGCTTGAGGGACTGAAGAAGAGGAAGAGGAAGGGAAGAGGAAAGGAAGGGGGGTAGTTAACGCCATTACTAGGAATGGGGAATGACACCAGTGTAAGGACTCAGGCATCATTCTGGCCTGCCCCTGTCACCTGGCAGAACGCACTCAGGCAGTACCCTGGTCAGCCCCAGAGCTCCATGGTTGTATAGTCTGCACACAGGTGCAAAGGACCCCTTTAAAAGAAAGAACCATGCCCACTTATGCTCTTTCCCTCTCTTTCCTGCTGTTCCCCTGGGGCAGACAGGACTTTTCCTGTCTCCTTCTTCTCTTCTGTCCTCTCTGTCTCTGTGTCTCTTTACCTCTTTTCTCCCCCCACATGCCTTCCTAATAAAACTTCTCACTAAGCTCTGTCTGCCTGGCATGTTTGTCTCTCTGCCTTGGTCACCTTCACTGCCGTGGAATCATGCACTTTACCATAACAGCTGGGGAGTGGGGGCCATCTGTCTGCCTTGAGCGGCAGGGATCACAAAGGTCTGAATAGCAAGTTAAAAGGGAACTTCAGGAGAGTGGTGTTGCTCCCAGGACAGACTGAGCTTACTTCCTGGGCTTGTCTGTAGCTGGTTGTGGCTAGTGGCTCAGCACCTCTGGCTAGAAACTCTGGTAAAGCCAAATGTCCATTCCTTCAAGAAGCTTGTCCAGTCCCCAGATTCTTGTGTTCTGAGGGGAAGGAGCTGAGGGAGCTAGACCAAGAACACATGACTATGGAGACAAATTCATTGTGTTCTTTATTGGTTGTTTGGGTCTGACAGCTACCTCTCAGCTTAGGGTCTCCCTGAGCTGTACAGAAAATCCTGCTTTCTCCTGAGGCTAGAAAGGGGATGGAGGAGTGCTTTCTTCCCCCTCATCAAGTCAGGCTCTTACTAAGAAGCCCAGCCTGGGCTCCATCAGCTGTGTAGCTTGGGCTCTCAAACCTCCTGCTGTAGTCTTCCAAGTTCTAGGATTACTAGCTTGTGCCACCATACCCACGTCAGAGGTGGCTCTTATCCCAACATACACACTCCACCTTTCATGCTTCTGCTCTGCACTGAGATTTTAAGGGATATGAGCCCATGCCATCTAGTTTATATCTCATCGTTCTCTAGTTGAATACTATGAGCCTCAACCTCCTTTGGAGTGTTCATGGCATCTAATGTTTCCACTGGCAGCTCTTTGGCTTCTCCTTCATTGTCCTTGCCCCCCACCTGTCCCTCAGCATCCTCTCTGGGACTTGGGACATCTCCTTCAGCCTCTGTCTGTCTCCCAACCTCCCCTTCAGGACTGAGGGTATCTATTTCGGTCCCTGTCTGATGCTCAGGCTCCAAAGACTCCTCTTTGGCCTCCACATGGCCCCTAGTTTCTTCTCTAGTCTCCAGGGATTGCTGGGTTTCTGGTTGCAATGGACTGTTAGCTAACTGTAACTGTCTCCCAGCAGGCTGTGGCTCCTGGAGAGATGGAGGAAGGGACTCTGCATGCTTGGGGGCCTCTCCTGGGAAGTTGACAAGCTCTGCAGGAGTCATGAGCCCATCTCCATCCAGGTCCTGGGTCTCAAGCACCTGGTCCACTACCAGGATCACCTATGGAAACAGTTACCATAGATATTTTCAGTAACCCAGGTCTTCCCCAACAGCCCTGTCCCTGCTGCGTAGGGTCTGAGCTTCCTTTTTCAGGGAGTCTACCAAAGGACCAACGCTCCAAGGCGCTAGTCCCTCAGTTTCTAGCAGCACTTACCGGGTTGATGGGAAAGTGTGCAGCTCCAGGGGCCAGAGCTGCTGTCAGCATAGACAACAGTTCCAGGCCATCTAGCTGTCCATTCTGATCATAGTCGTGGAGAGCAAAGAGGTAGAGCAGGACTAGGGAAGAGAATCTGGGTTAGATAAGGCAAGAGCTCACAGGGCAGTCAGCACTCAATCCCAGCTCTGTCCCCAGGAGCCTCCCAGGGCCCGTGCCGAGCACCAGCCCCTTACCTTGCTCCCGATTCATGTGTTCTGGATCCTCTTCCATCTTCTCTAGTCCCTTGAGGTAATTCCGCAGGCGCCTGTTGAAAAAGTGGCAACTCGGTCAGGAGAGTCCTGTCCGTGACCCAAGCTTGACCAGTTAATATCTACTGAAAGCTCCAGCTTACTCACTGGAGCTGCTCAGGGCCTGGCTGGAAGGGGTTGAGCATGAGCTGCTGCTGCTCTTCAGGGTCCATCCTAGAACAAGGAGAGAAGCATCAGCCCAAGGCCTAGCTTAACAGCCACTCGGCAGATTTCCCCAGACCCAAAAGGACTTGCCCCTGAAAATTCCCAGAAAAGGCTGTAAGGAGAAAGCTCTTCCAATGTCACTGGAAATAGAACCTTATCTCCTAAGACTGTTTTTTGCAGCTCAGGTGCTTTAGTTAACGTTAGAAAACCCAAAGAAGGGACTGGTGAGACACCTCAATGGTTAAGAATACATGATGCTCTTCCAGAGGACCCAAGTTCACCCAGCACCCATATTGGGTGGCTTACAGCTACCTATAACTTCAACTTGAAGAGACCCAGCCCTGTCTTCTAGATTCTGCAGCCTCCCGCCCCCCCCTCCCCCAATGCACACAGACACTTACATGCAAAGAAAATGCCTGGTAAGGTTGAGGCCACCATAGTGGACACACAGTGGAGGCCCCATGAGATGGTCCAGTGAGTGTCAAGACATGGCTTGTAGGGGTTTTGCTTCTTTAGTGCCAGGATCCAAGGAGCAGATGTCAAGCTAAGGCTGGTAACAATGCCCAGGTACCTACAGACCCAGTCTGCTCCATGACATATCATTGCATCTTCCTTTTTCAAGCAGAGGACATAGATGCCAGCCTGGACTTTAAGTCTGCCTAGGGTTTCAGAATGTATTCCTACTTCTGCATGGGGCTACTGTGTGCCCACATCAGCCTGGAATGGCAGAACTGGCAGGAGTTAATGCTGCCACTTTGGTCACTGTTATCAGTTTTCCAAGGCTGTTCCAGCATCATTCTCCCCTCATACCCACAATCTTACTGCACATACTGAGTATAAGAAAGTAGTCCTAGGTGGATGGATAGATTGCCCAGAGGTTAAGAGCACTGGCTGCTCTTCCAGAGGTCCTAAATTCAATTCCCAGCAACCACATGGTAGCTCATAACCATCTACAGTGAGATCTGGTGCCCTCTTCTGGCCAGCAGCAGGATGCTGTGTCCATGATAAATAAATAAATGTTTAAAAAATTAGAAAAAAAAAGAAAGAAAGCAGTTCTAATAAGTCAGAAATGTTAGCTAATGATCCCTTTTTCCTTGGTATCTCCAATGTTAGATTCACAGATTGCAGCCCCTGTCCCAGTTTCTAGCTTCTTCCTGATGCTTTACACAGGACTGGAGCTGAACTCTTGGCTGCAAAAGGGTCTACAAATATGCTCTAATCCCTACTTGTGACATTCTGATAACCACAAGGCAGGAGATTGGGATGTGAACACATAATTGAAGGAAGCTACACTTCAGCAGGTTCCTGGTTCCTCAGAGGAGTCCTGAAATCTTTCCAGAGCCCAGGGTCCTGCCCTTCTACCCTCTTACCTTGCACCTCCATCCTTAGGAGCAGCATGACCCAAAGGTAGCAGCAATAGTGGCAGTACCAACACTTGCATCAGACACTGGAGCATCCTTCTTGAGACTGGAGCTAGGAACAGAATCAGAGTCAGGGGAGGGGTGTCTGCCACAGTGTTGGGGACACACGGATCCGACAGAAATGACTTCCCTCATTGCATGGAGAAACATGTGGCATAGGAAAAAGGATATCTGCTCAAGGAGGACTATACATGCACACCAGCAACCTCCCATGGAGGTTGCTCTACATAAGACCTGGTTGCAGGAAAACACATAAATCCTGCTCCAGGCTTTAAGTGGGTAAGAGCAGACATGCATGGTAGAAGGTAGCTCTGGGCTCCTCCCTGTGTCCCATTGGCCCTGCTTAAGTGCTGCTCAAGTATGTCTGCTCTAGAACAGGTCATTCATTTACAGATGGGAAAAGGATAGATTAGACTGCTGGGACTCACTCACAAAAGATCAAATGAATACAGAGAGATGGACTGTTAGTCTGTACTTACAGAAAAACCTACTGAGGCTTGGTGTGGTGGTACATGCCCTATAATCCCAGCACTCAGCCGGGTGTTGGTGGCGTCCCTCTTTACTCCCAGCACTCGGGAGACAGAGGCAGCAGGAATCTCTGTGAGTTTGAGGCCAGCCTGGTCTACAGAGCGAGTTCTAGGACAGCCAAGGCTATGCAAAGAAACCCTATCTCAAAAACCTCAGTAAATAAATAAATAAATAACCCCAGCACTCAGGAGTCTAAAGCAAGGAGATTGTGAGTTCAAAGCCAGCCTGGCTGTCTCTACACTATGCAGACTTGATTATACGGAAATGGTCAAATATAAAATAAGTCCATTAAAAACAGAGCATAAAACTTTCTGGTTTATCCCAGGGATATGTACACATAATGTGAGGTTCCAAGGAGTAGATGCCCATCCAAACTGAGATCTCCCCCCCCCAACCCATCTCTGTTTAGAAAAAAATCAGATATTTGATGGTCCAAGCAAAGGAACAGGACCTCTCATCCATGGAACCTAAAACTCAGGAAGGCACTAGATTCACTAGCTAAGAACATCCTCTTCTCTGACCCGTGAGTCCCTCACATTTGTAACTGTTACATTGGAGCTATTTAGTGTGTGTAGTGGACAGAACCAAGTCCCACTTTCATGGGATTGCGGAAAACAGAAAAAAGAGAGTGAATTCCTTCTCACACACACCCAGCCTTTTACTGTTGCCCCAGCCTGTGGTACTTACTGTCTTTACACTGCATCAGATACGTCTCCCTTTACTAGAACTCCATTGCTCCAAAACCATTTTCTATTGTTTATTTTATTACTGTGGATATGTGTGCATGAGTGTAGGCCTGTGTGTGCCAGGGTGCACCTGTGACAATCAGAGGGCAACTCTTGGGAACTGACTCTCTCCTGCCGCCTTGTGGTACATGGGGTTTGAGCTGAGGTCCTCAGGCTTGCTTGCAAGTACTTCAACCCATTTTGCCGGTCCATTCAAAACTTTTTTTTTTTTTTTTAACAAACAAGCAAGCAAAAAACAGGGTCTGGAAAGAAAGATGGCTCAGCTGTTAAGAGCTCTGGTTCATTTCCAGCACCCATATATTAACTAACAACTCTCTGTAATCCAGTTCCAGAGGGCCTGCTGTCCTCTTCTGTCCTCCTTTATCTTCTGAGGGCACTGCACACAAGTGATACACAGACATACATGCAGTCCAAACACCCATACACATAAAAGAAAGGCAGAGGCAGGAGGGCTCTGTGAGCTCCAGGCCAGTCTGGTTACAAAGGGAGTTCCAGAACATTTAAGGGTACAGAGAGTTCCTGTTTCAAATAACCAATTAATTAAAAAATTCCACAGGGTCTCATGGAGGTATCCCAGGCTGGCCTACAACTCATCACGTAGCTGAGGGTAACCCTGAACTCCTGATCCAAGTGCCGCCGGGGCTGCTGGTGTGCACCGACACACCTGGCTATTCCAACTTTAACGGTTCCTTGTTTTCTCGGTCCAGAGTCCTCAGTTGGGTGTTTGGGTGTCACATCTTTACTTCATCTGCCAGTGATCCATTATAGCAAACACTGCTTCAAACAATGGCATGCATGCTACATTTTCTTATTTTTTTTTTAGAGTTTTTGCCCAAACCTGTTCCACCTTCATCCTAGCCCCTCTTGATAACCTTTGTATTCAGTTGCAGTCTACCTCAAAAATGAAAAGCACCACATGTGGATTTTGAGTCTAATATTCTGTTGATGCTTTCAGCTGCTGTTTAAGAGAATTATGCAATAATGAGGCTGGAGTAATATGACTTGCTCATACTCACACAGTTTTAAGCCCTTGTGAGAGCTTTTGTAAATATCAGAAACAATTGCTTGTAAAATAAAAATGATCCTAGCCATTTCCTATAACTATATCATGCATAAATGTAAATTACCTTAACAAATACTTGAAAGCCACCGAAACTGCTAGTTAACTGTTGGGATATAATTCAGTAAAGTTACTAAAGTCACACACACCCACACCCACAACAACCTTCTGCCTCCAATTTCTTTAGGCCTTTGCCCTAGTTCACAGGAGGAGACTTTGGCCTTGAGTTGGACCTTTGGTCAGATCCTGCCTCTGCACTGTTATGTGGTCCAGGCCAGTGTCTTAACTTCTCTTAGCCCTGGGGTCTTCATTCTTAAGATGAGGATGTTTCATAGGGACTTTCGGGAGGGTATGATGAGGTAACATAGGTTTAAGCTAGGGTCAGCAGATGTTCCACAATGTGGCAGGGAGTCTTTGGAGGCTTAGCTTGTATGGCTTCCCATCTCGTGGATACATTGCTTTTATAGTATCCTTGTCAAATAGCCATAATGTCTCTCCTGAACCTTTCCAGGACAGGAGCTGGCACCATGAAGGGCATCCATGTCATTTCTGAACAACTCTGACCGTGGAGAAGTTATGTGAATCTAGGCATCTTCCTTGATTTAGCCCTAGTGTCCGGGTTCAGGGAGGGGAGTTCTAAATAAATGCAGCTATGCAGCCAGAGGGGCGCACACCTGGATCAGCCACTTATGGCTGAATGATGGTCAGCGTCCCTTCAATCATCTCCATCTATTGAATGACGATGAACCCTAGCTAGCTACTGGAAACCCTAGGGCCGGGACTGTTGGACCTGTCATCAAACCCAGGGGCCTCGGGGGACGCTTTGCACCCTTCCCCTATCTGCTCTCAGGGATGACCTCTTCCCCAGTGATAATAGGAGGCCAGAGCCAACCTCCCCCCCTCCCGCTGAGTCCAAGCCGCAGCGGGGGATGCAGAGGACTGCGCTCTCGGGCATCCTTCTGGAGGCAGAAGGTCTTCACACTCACCCTCAAGGAGCCCGGTACCCCCACCGCCCGCTGGGCCCCAGCCTCTCCCCGAGTCCGACCCACCTGCTGCGGAGACGCTGGGCGCGACTGAGGCTCCGGCTTCGTGCGCGCTATAGGGACCGCGCCGTCCTCACCCGCCTGCCCACAGCCAGCCCTCCCCCGGGCGGCTCCACGTGGCCTTTCCACGTCGCCCTCCAGCCTGCAGCCGCCGCCCAAACCCGGGCAGAGTCCGGAGCAAGCGACAGCCATGGGAGGGCCACCGCCCCGCCCTGCCAAGACCTGTCTTGCAGCGCCTCCATCTGGCCTTGTTCCATGAGGGCCTTCGGGTGTGTCACTGGGACCCAGATGGAGACAGCTTGGTTTGTGTTTTTTTTTTTTTTTTTTTTTTTTTTTTTTTTTAATGTGACTGAGGCGGAATTTGCATGTAGGATAGACCTGAAAGGATTTGTAAGGGTGTTTGTGTGGGCGACGGGTGAGCCATGAATATGAGGCATGTATTCAAGAACCAGAGTCAGAGCGGTGAGTCTGGTTTGTGTATAAGGCAGAGTCACAGAATATTGAGACTGATGTGCTACACACGGAGAAATAGTGGTGAGGCACGGTGTTATGTGAGAGAAATAGATACAACTGGACAAGTATGAGGCTGGTGTTCATTTAAAATGTCTTTAACTATGATTACGATGTGGCACCACAGGCTTTATCTGAGAAACTTGTTTGTGACTAATAGAACATGATTTACTGTTAGTATGTGTGATTTCCGCTTTCAGTGGGAAGAGCAGTGTGGTCAAGATAGTGCCGGTTATCTAGCAGTGTGACAGTGTAGGTGTATCAAGGCACCTGAACAAGCTCTTCTCCAGCTGTTAAAGCTGGAGATGTCGGTGTGTCGCTGCGAGCATGCCCAGTATAGGGGAGAGGTTCCACGTGAGGGGAGAGGCAGGCAGGACAGGTGTCAGGGGAGACCACTGCGGCAGGAGCAGCACTTTGCCAGCACAGGTGCTGCAGCTCTATGGCCACAGCTTTAAGACGAAAATGGAGTGCCACCTACGTTTACCCCAGTGGCAAGTCCTACTAAGCTCTGGGCTATGTCTCACCCACTGGCCCATGGACTTAGCTTTTTGAATAATCTCATGCCTCAGAATCTTCAGCTTCTTTCAGTTCCATCAGAACCTCCAGTTAGTGCCATCAAACCATATGCCACCCAGGCTATCCTTCCTGTGGGTGGCGCTGTTGGGCAAGGTTGGCCAGAATCGGTCTACAGGATGCACCATGCTCCTCCTCCCTGTCTGGTCAGTTGGTCTCAGTTCTGAGCAAGCACTGGTGTTCTTTGGGATTCCCTCCTCACTCTTTGTTTGCTCATGTGTTCATCTGTTCATGTAACTTCCATCGTTATCTGTCAGGGGTTTGGTTGTTTTCCAAATGCTCACCTGTTGAAGCTGTAACTCCCAGAACTTCTGGATTCCGTCATATTTGGAAAAAGGGTAATGCAGATGTGATTAGTCTAGATGAAGCCATACTGAAGTATATAATTCCATATAACTGAGCAAAACTGAACACATGCAGTAATAACACTGAGGTAGCCTTTAGTATCTCCCAAAATAAATGTCTTGAGACTCACCCTTGCTGTGGTGCTAAGTGGTGGGGACTTGAGCCATGGTTAAGTCAAGGGTTCCAGCCCTGAGGTGAATTAATACCCCTTTGGGAGAAGCTTCGGGTCATATGTGCCTTTGCATTCTTGCCCTGCTGTTCTTTCCACCATGTAAGGACACAGGGATGGTGTGGATAGCCCTGTTAGTATCTGATCTTGGATGTTTCACACTCCAAAACTGAGAGCAACAAAAACAACAAAAAAATTTGGGGGGGTTTCCGAGACAGAGTTTCTCTGTATTGCTTTAGAACCCGTCCAGGAACTCACTCTGTAGACGAGGCTGGCCTCAACCTCACAGCCATCTGTCTGTCTCTGCCTCCCAAGTGCTGAGATTAAAGGCATGCGCCTCTACCACCACTTGGCCAAATTTTTATTGCTTATAACTTGTCCAGTGTAGGGCTGGGTGGTGGGAGAGCACAGTGTGCTCTTGCAGAGGACCCAGGTTTGGTTCCAAGCACCCATGTTGGATGACTCCCAATCACCTGCAATTCCAGTCCCAGGGGATCTAATGCCCTCGTTTAACATCCTCAGGCAGCTGTACTCAAATGCACCCCCGCAAACACACAAGGACAAACACATAGAAAAAGATATTTAAAAATTGTTCAGATGGTAGTATTTTGTTAATGGGATCACCATGTAAAGATAGACACAGACTCTCCGTGCTTGGGCTTAGGTTCTGCAAGTACACTTGCTCATTCTGTGGCAAGACCAAGATGAAGAGACAAGCTGTTGGCATCTGGCACTGTGGTTCCTGCATGAAAACAGAGGCTGGTGGGACCTGGTCCTACAACACTACTCCTGCCATCACAGTGAAGTCTGAAGGAACTGTAAGACCAGTAAAAATGCTACTGCTTGAGACCCACCTAACCACTAACAAATGGGTTAATTTACATAAAAAGATAGACACAGAGACCTGAACCAACCAACCCTCAGAAGCAATGGGAGGTGCACACATAGATGGCCAATGGACCCACAATGATGACATCTTGATTCTTGTGTCCAGACTGGAAGAATACATTTCTATTAGAACATTCAGTTATCAGTATTTTAAAAAGCCAACTCAACAAATGAATTCATAACCTCAATGTTAATGAGCAGAGCATGGTGGCTTACACTTGTAATCTCAGCATTTAGACAGACATGAGATTTGCTTCAAGTTCAAGGCCAGCCTGGTCTACATAGCAGTTACTAGGCCAGTCAGGGGGTACACAGTGAGATCCTGTCTCAAAAACAAAATAAAAAAAGACAAAAAGCCACCCCACCCCAACTAAATGGAAATGATTCCAAGATCTCTAACTGTAGTTTACAAGGCCCAGACCTCAGGAATTGAACATCTTACTGATTTGTGCCTGGGTCTGGGTCTGATGCTAAAGTGGTCAATGCTTTTAAAGTTTAATGGTCGTCAGTGCTTGGAGACAAAAGGCAAGACAAGGCATGCACAGTCCTAAGGGTGAAGCATCATTGTCCTTTGGAAGGCAGACAGGAGCAAAGAGCAGGCATAATCCATAGCCTTCCTCTCAGGGAAAGACAGGCAGGGGCAGGGCTAGGATTAACCAGATTCAATAACCTGGGGAGGGCTCTGGAGCATAGAGGTTGCTTGAGAAAACGTGCTCTGGGTTTCAAGGGAAAAGAAAACAGAACGTGTACCAGCATTCTAGCCCAACACGTGTATCAGGATGCATTGTTTTCTTTTTCTAACCTTTCCCTCCTCCAGTCTCCCCACCTCGGGAATAGACATGCCTGTATCTGTGCAGTCAGGAACCTGAGAGCATTCTGAAGAGTCCAGCCAACTCTGCCTTCTACCCTGAAGATCTTCATTCTTCTCCCTGCCAGTGCCCCGGTGCGCAGAGTGCTCTTAACAGCGCCCAACTGGCCCCTTTGCTTCTGTCTTTATTCTCCTCCTTCTCTAAGTAGTTCGAGGGTTTCTTTTAAATCATCTATGATTGTTCTCTTCCTGAGCGCTTTGTTGGGTGCTTCCTGCCCCCAGGAAGCTCAGCACCTGATCCTTGATGACCCACACACTCAGCCACACATTTCTCTTGGCTCCGGATTTTCACTTATTCCGGGGCTGGCACTCTGACCTCCCACCTGCCTGGGAAACTCCCTACTCATTTTTCTGCCTTTCCCCAATGCAAGTTGGGCACTATTTTCACAGAGCAGCAGGGCTTTTTCCTAGTACCGTTTCCTGACCTAAGAGTTCAACACTCAAATCTCATGGAGAGATTTGCATTACATACGTTGAACTATCCCTAGATCAGGAGTGGTACAACTCGTGGATGAGTCCAGTCTACAGTGGGAAGCCAAGGTTCTACTGCAGTCCCTCTTCAAACACCCTAATGAAAACAGGGACAGGATCCCTGGGACCTTCATATCCAATGCCTGGAATAGAGTTGATGAGCAAATCATCTGTTGCACCCTTTTTGTTGGCGGGGATTGTAAGAGACCAGGGAGTAAAATATCACCACTAAACGGCTGAAACCTGAGTATGTAACAATGTTGGGCAGTGCTTGTGCCCAGTGTGTGAGGGTCACGGTGGTGAATGGCTGACTTAGTGACTGAGCAGAATATTCTCACAGGAGCGGCTGCCGAGCCCGATTTAGCCCTCGCCGTCCAGAGATGGCACTCACCAAGATGGCAGCTGCAGGGGCGCTGCTTGCCCTGGGGGACTGAGCTTTTCCCCACCAAGGGGAAGCAGGAGCGGAGGGGCGTGGGCAACTGGGTCATTACCGCTTGGATTTGTGAGGTTCGCCTGATCGCCAAACGCCGCCCCTCGCCTCGGGACTGGCGGTGGGCGGGACCAACGGAGGGTGGGACCTGCAGAGGCCTGCCAATGGCGTGCAAGAGGCGGGTCCACGACAAACCGCAAGCGGAAGAGTCAAAGTTCAGTAGCTAGAGCCGGCCGAGAGCCTGGGAAATGGAATACCAGTACACAACAAAGATGCTGAGTTCCTCCCTGAGCCTGCAGAACAGCACCTGGTCAGACACAGTCTCTCTGCTCTTGGCTCTTGGCGTTGCTCTCTACTTGGGCTACTACTGGGCATGTGTGCCCCAGGTGGGTGAGGGCTGAGCTCTGGCCGGCGTGCTTAGGGTACTATAGTTTTTTTTTTTTTTTTGGGGGGGGGGTGGGTAGTCTCCAGCCTGGGCTCCAGCCCTTTTTGAAAGCTTGGGTAGTTGGTTCTCCTGCGTCAAGTGCGTTTTGCTATTATGACCTACTAGAATGCTGGTTCTGCCTCTTTAGATTCTCAGAATCTTCCCCTGTGGAGGGGTGCCCCCCTATACTGCTGACCAACCTTTGGATAAAGGTGGAGTGGAGGGTTTCCTAAAGTGTCAGAGATTGCGTTTTCCGCTTTCCTTTTTTTAGGTGGCCTAACTAAAATTTGCAGATTATGTTCGCTAACTGCACAGAATAATGGAACGGATGCTTGTGTGGTTGTGGCACCAGTCCATCAATGTAGCTGAGCCTCCTTTCCCTTGAGGACTGGTTGGGTTCTTGCCAAGCTTAGGACAGATGGATAATTCTACCCCTACGCACTCAGCCCTGTATTAAGTTCTAGACTCTTTGTGTGTACCATGCTGAGAAAATCTTAACAGGTTGTTTTTGGTCAATTTGGAGATTTTCCAAACTGAGATGTAGATAAAATACATAATCTACATATCCAGGAAAGCTAACGTTTTTGATCTCATTAAAATCTATTTAGATAAAAGAGTCTAACAAGAAACGTATTGATTGAAATTCTTTTAAAAGATCTATAGGAGTTAAACGCTTATTCCTGAGGAAGGTTGAGACAGGAAGATCACTTGAGCCTAAGAGTTTCCAGCCATTCTGGGCAAAGGGCAACACAGCAAGGTCCTGTGCCCACAGTGGGGGTCATGGGATCGTCTCAGAGAATAAAGAACCGTTGTGGCCACTGGTAAATGAAAGTAATGTGAATTAGTAGTAAAACAGTGTTTCAGTGGTTAATGTCCCTCACACCTACATGGCACTCCCTGTTCACAACTGTCTGTAACCCTCTCTGGCTTCCAGGGCCACCAGACATATAGGTGGTGCACAAATATTCACATAGGCAAACACTCACACATATTAAATAAAAATAAAAAAATAAACATGTTTTTAAAATCACAGAGAAAGCTTATTAGCACAATATCTGGAACTCAATGAGCATTCAACAATTTTATATACAAGTTATTATTGTTTATATCATAGCTATTCTGTTTTGCCCTTGTTTGCTCTACCTTTGGACAGACCAATTAACCTATAAGAGTCATAATTTCTTTACTTCTATCTTATCGAATAAGGACAGGATTAATCTGCTTTATAGCAGTGATTGCATTGTTATTCCAAGGCTAAGGACCAGGGTCCAAGTCACAGTATTAGCTAGGCCTCGTTAGTGTATCATTTGCTTAGTCCCTTTAAAGTAGGTAAAACAGGATCTGATTAAGTTACTTGGAAATGCCATTTATGGTAAAAAAAAAAAAAAATTATTTCCCTGATGCTGGAGATGGAACATAGGGCTAACCACTGAGCTACTATACCTTTCCCTTCAGTTTCAGTCTTTATAGTCTTCGGATTTTGTTCAGCATACCCTCCTTAAGTTTATGAGGCTAGACCCTTCCTCCCCCTTACCATGTGGCTATGCAGAGCCAAGCAGAGGCTGAGTCAGGGCTTTGTTCCTACTGACCTCATTTGCTCCTATTATCCCATCTCTGTTCCCTTTCCCCTAGTTGGCATGAAGAAAGGAAATATTTGTTCACCTTAGGATGCTTCCTCCTGTACAGCACAGCCTAAGAACTGGGGCTCCCCACGAGAGTATGAGGTGCCCTTGTAAGAGAACCCTGAGCACACACATTAGAGAAAGACACAAGTATGCAGACAACGGGGTGCTGAAGACAGTGGGGCACACACAGCAAGAGCCAGACTGAGCACAGCAAGCTCAGGGAAGCAATTGACAATTCACCTGCAATGTGAGGGTCACAGACTGAATAGTGCTGACATTTCTTTGCCTGGTCAAGAATCCCAACTAGCAGAGCATGGTGACAGGAGTCCAAGACAGAGGCAGGAAAATTTTTGATGAGTTCAAGGCCAGCCTGGGCATGGTACAACTTTGTCTCAGAAAACCAGCCACCCTGGGCTGGAGATGTCTGGGCCTTGAAGAGCATGTACTGCCCCTACAGGTCATTTTCTTTTCTAGCATCCATGTTGGGTCCCTTGGGGGGACACTAGAGGGCTGTATTATTTAAGGTGACCTGGCTATTCTAGTCACAATTATGCTTGACCCTTTGCTGTGGCAAAGCAGTGTCCTAAAGGCTGGACTTCGGGGGAAGAAATCACTCAACCTCCAGGCCAATTGTTGTGTGATTACAGAGGCCTCGTCTGGTAGCTGGACCCCAGTTTCTGGCCTTCCTGGAGCAACACTGTCCAATCACTGTGGAGACTTTCTACCCCACGCTGTGGTGTTTTGAGGGACGGCTACAAACCATCTTTCGAGTCCTCTTGCAGTCTCAGCCTGAAGTGTGTTACCAGAGGTAAGGATGATCAGCACTCGAAGCTGCTGGTTCCTAGGGGAAACTGTTCCATCTCTTTAAATGAAGGCCACCTGTGCCCTTTGTGTTGAGCACATGAGATTGTGCATCTACACAAGCTTAATAGCTCATCTATCCATTCTATATGGCCAGCCTTATTTCTTTGTATAAAGCATGCCTTTAAATACCCATGACAAACTGAGAGCTTGTAGGGGAGCCAGACCTTTGAAGTCTAATTCCTAATGGTGTATTTGTATACCCATCTCTCTTAAACCCCAGTGAAGTCCTCCAGACTCCAGATGGAGGCCAATTCCTTCTAGACTGGGCTGAGCAGCCTAAGAGCAGTCAGTACCCGGACCCTACCACCCAGCCCATAGTACTGTTGCTTCCAGGCATCAGCGGCAGTAGCCAGGAACCATACATCATACACCTAGTTAACCAAGCTTTGAAAGATGGCTATAGGTAAGGATATGGTACAGAACTTGGGAAGGGAATGTGACCTGACCCTGATACAGTACTCTTTGGATTACCAAAGGGGAGGTCCTTCCTGGAAGGGTTTGCCTCACATACCTGTGTTGCCCCAGGGCTGTTGTTTTTAATAACCGTGGCTGTCGAGGGGAAGAACTGTTGGTGAGTACCCCCCCTTCCTTGCGATGGTCCTGCACCTGCTTCCTGCAGAGATCGCTGGCCCTAGGGCTCTGCCTACTTACCTACTCCCCCACCCTTCCACACTGCCTCCCAAGCCCTTCCATTGGGTTGCCTTCTGGTAAGAGCCTCTTTCCCTAGCCAATGACCCAATTTGCCCTCAGACTCACAGGGCTTACTGTGCCAGTAACACCGAAGATCTAGAGATAGCTGTGAAGCACATAAAATGCCGCCACTCCCAAGCTCCACTGCTGGCTGTGGGCATCTCTTTTGGAGGGTAATACCTGCCTGGGTTTATAACAAAGACCCAGTTATTCATCTTCTGTCTTTTCCTTCTCTTCTGCCCCAATTCACTCACGCCAATACTTTCCATGGCCTTTTCATCCAATTTTACAGAATATTGGTGCTCAACTACCTGGCACGGACAGGGAAGGCTGGAGGATTGGTAGCAGGACTGACAATGTCTGCATGCTGGGATTCCTTTGAGACCGTTGACTCTTTGGAGACACCGCTCAACTCACTGCTCTTCAATCAGCCCCTCACGGCTGGACTCTGCCGACTTGTGGCCAGGTAGGACAGCACACATCCCAGGATCTGCTAGTGGCTTGGGTCAATCCCACATGGGGCTTTCTTGATGAAGTAAGAAAACAGAAGCTGTGAGCTTCGAGCTAGGAGTACAGACAAACCTTAATGTATTCTCTTCCAGAAACAGAAAGACAATTGAAAAGGTGTTGGATGTAGACTTTGCGATAAAGGTATTTTACAGTCATCCCTTCACCCAGTGCTGGTCTCCTGTTGTCTCCGATTTTGTGATATCACAGCCTACCATACCTCTACCACACAGGCCCGCACAATCCGCCAGCTGGATGAGCGCTACACATCTGTGGCTTTTGGATATAAAGACTGTGCGGCCTATTACCAGGCCTCAAGCCCAAGAACCAAGGTGGATGCCATCCATACCCCTGTCCTTTGCCTCAATGCAGCAGATGATCCCTTCTCCCCAGTCCACGGTGAGTGGCTTCAACCATAAAGCCCTGACCCCCCCAGGCTAGTGAGCCACAGATGTGGGCTGTACCTGGTGTGAGCCTGGCTGGGTTCATTGCAGGACAGCTTTCTGACCTCCTCCTCCTGACTCCCTCCCAGCCTTCCCTCTGCAGGCTGCTCAGAAGTCTCCCTGCGTGGCACTACTCATCACAGCCCGGGGTGGCCACATTGGCTTCCTGGAAGGGCTGTTGCCCCGGCAGCACTGCTACATGAATCGCGTCCTCCACCAGTTTGCCCGAGCCATCTTCCAGCACGCCATGGAGCTGCCTGACCTTGGGCCACTCACTTCTGAAGACGGAAAGAGCTGACAAGAGAACTGTTTGGGAGGGTCTCGGTTCAATCTTTCTTTGTTTATTAAATATCAACTCTTCCCATCTAATGAGCTGAGGGTCACTTTCCCTTTCCTCAGGCCCGATCATCCAGAAGCTTACTGTACATGTGGTCTGACTGGCCTGATGCTACCCACCTGAGCCACAGACCACTGCTACCTGAGTCTTCCTTTACATCTTCCTGCCCTAACAGCATGTGCCAGCCCAGACTTTGTCTCAACAAAAGCCAAGGACCTTGTGTAATGACTGTAAGGGGAGGAGGGGACACAGTTTCTGTAAGAAGGATGGCAATGCCTCCAGGCTCTTGGGCATCTTCACATATTTCTAGAGAAGGAAGAGCTCAACTCTGGAGCCCTGGGAGGCAGAGGGAACCAGGCAGGTAGTGAGCCTGGGCTTCAGACCACACTGTCCTAAATGCATCCACAGGTGATGAATGTAGGGCCCCCAAGATCGTGTCCAGAGGGACACGAGGCCACAGGCAGGCTTTGGCCGAGGGACACACAGTGCCCACCAGTCTCACTGTAAGTAGCCTCAGCTGTGGACCTCAGTGATTCTGCTCTGGGAGGTGGCAGTGTCCAAGTCGGATTTCCATTGGTCAGGGAGGCTAAAGAAAACCTGGAAAGGCACTCTGGAGCAGCAGAATGGTCACAATAATGAGGCCCACACATATCAGCAGCAGTAGCCATACAGGAGCACTCCCTGAGGGTGAGACAAGGGAAGATGTGAGTGAGCCAAGGACGCTCAGAGCGTCAAAACCAGAGCCCTTAACCGACCCCTTTCATTCAAGGAGGGGCAGACAGGTACGTGGGGTCAATTAGTTAAAGATGAAGCTGTACCCCCAACACACAACAGTGACTCACGCCTTGAGGGCAGCAGGTGCAACTGGCAACGACTATCCACAGCCACAGAGAAAAGAGCAGTTTCATGGGGCCCAAGAAGCTCTGGGCCACAACCCTTCTCGGGTAGAAAGGTTACATCTGTCACCACAATGCCATGGGCCTCCTTCACATAGTAGAGGCGCTAGAGAAGGAGAAAACAAGTGAGGAAAGCCTAGTTAGAGGCTCCTTTTTGGGAAACATGTTCCACAGCCCCAGCAGGCTTCCCCTATGGACTGGGCCAAACTCCTTCCTGTACACTCAGGAAGTAAGCCCGTAGCCCTCCCACAGGGCCATGCCAACCTCCACCCATTACCTGGAGAGAGAAAGCTATGTAGATGGCGACAGAGCCTGTGACCGTGCCTAGGCCTAGGAAGGTACCCGATTCACTGTAACACACAAAGTATTCATTGTTCTGGAAGCTTGTGCAGAACCCCCTGCACCCCACAGTGGCCCTCAAGAGACTGAGTCGGACTCACTCCCAAGCTCCCGTAAGCACCCCCTTTCCAGCTAAGCAGCAACACCTCAGACCTGACACTGAGGCAGGAGATGACTTCATGGCCACAGGGCCTGGTCCGAATTGGCAAGAAGGTGGAACTGTCCCAGGTTGTGAGGTAGCAGGGTGGGGGCTGACGCAGGCGTTTGTGGGGGATCTGCACTGTGAAGAGTCGCAGTCCCCCGGGCTGATCTGGAACCTTCCCAAACCTGGAAGCCGGGAAAAATGTTTGTGCCTTCCTGTACCCCGGTCACGCTTGAAATGACCTCCAACATGGCTACAGTCACCCCCAGCTCCCTCCAGTCTTTTTCTTCCCACTTCCCCAGGACAGCTGAGGTATGCCTCTTTTAGGCACCCTCTGTGATCTTCACACCTGCAGGCCTGGTAGCGATATGGTGTGTTAGAAGAGGTGGGTCCATTGTCTTGCCACTGTAGCTGTGCCACTAGTTGAGCCTTCTGCCACACGGAGGCCTTCAAGTCCCAGCCTACGGTAACCAACTGGGCACAGGTAAAGATTCCAAAGATGGACAATTAGGACATTTACTTACTAGGTGAGCAGCATAAGAGCCCCCCTTTTCTGCACCAGTATCCCACACCCTACCTCCTTACCTTGCCATCAGGACCCAAAGCCAAATCTCCAATCTCCCCTTCATGTGCTTTGAAATCCAGAACTTTCTCCAGGCTAGGTACCTACAAGCCAAGCCAGTATCATGGTTCAGACATAGCAAGAACACTGTGATCCCCATCTCTCTTACCCTAATGGCCACTCACAAGTTTTCCAGATTGCATATTCAGAGCCTCACAGTTTTAGTGTTATTGCAACTGATATCCATCTCCCTTAGGCCCCTAAAACCACACCTTCCAGACTCGAACATGGCCATCAGCCCCTCCAGTGGCAAGTAGGGTATTATCAGGGTTGAAGCACACAACTTTCTGCAGTGGTTCAGTGCTAAAGTCTGTCTGTACTGCCTCCAAATTCTTTACTCTGAGTTCAACCCCTTCAGGGTGAACTGCAGCTCCCGATTTCTTCTCTGCTGGAGCTGCTCCCTTCCTTTGTCGAGGTCCCTGCTCCTTGGAACCTGTAACACAAACAATTTTCCAGGGTCCAGACTTCTTTGTTTTGTTTTTCTAGACAGGGTTTCTCTTTTTAATAGTCCTGGCTGTCCTGGAATTCACTTTATAGACCAGGAATTCACTGAGCTCTGCCTGCCTCTGCCTCCTAAGTGCTGACTTTTTTCAGGTTAGCTCTAAATCCTCTTGCCTTCAATCCTAAGAACCGAGATTGCACCACCACAACCTAGCAGATTCCAGGCTTCTGTATTAATTAGTATTAGTCGTTCTATAGTGACAGTAGAGAGAGAGCATTTTGGTGCTACTGAGACCCTAATCTCTCTTCTTTAGAGACCAAGATTAGAGTGATTTTTCCAAAGCTCCTCACCTGACTTCTCTGCTTTATTGCTCTTCTGTTGATGAACCTGGAAACGTAGAAGCTGACATCGAGCATCCTGTCCGGCAGCAAGGATGTCACCAGCCAGCGCCAGGTTCATAGTGGCCCGTGTCTCTGTGTCATGAGAGTGCAGCAAGGAAGCGCTTAGGCAGCCATTGATTTGCTCTAGCTGCAGAAAGTGCTGGGAGGGAACCAAGGTGGGCAAAGTTCAGGCAAGCCCGGAAGTCACATCAAGTCCTAGTCTTAGTCGTTCAAGTTCTGTCTTTGTTGTATCCCTTTGCTTCCTGCGCCTCTAGCTCATGGGGTTTGTTGTTGTTAGAGCTTTATTTTCTTACTGGAGCTCCCCACTTAGTACAAGTAGGGCTTAGATTACTAGGTCCCGTTTACAGAACGAAAGGAATCCAGGCTCGAGCTGCTTGAAGGCACATTATGTGCCTTCCTGGAAAGGGCCAGAATAAGAGCCGTGGGCCAGCTCCCGCGGTCCTGCGTGGGCGGGCAGCCCAGCCCTCACAGACCCGCACAGCTGTCAGGCTGTTTTTGGACGCCTCAACCATCACTCTTCATAGGTGAAACCAGCAGCCAGGATGGTTTCCCCACTAGAAGCAGGTAGGGCCTAAAGTAGAGGTACCGCGCACCCCTGCATCCCCCCCCTCCGGCCCGCCTCCGGTCACCCCGGAATCGCCCTTGGGCACGGCAAGACCCGTTCCCAGTAGCCCCGCGTTCTCACCACGCCATTCTTTATGCCAGTCTTGGCGGCTCCTCCTCCGCCAGCAGCGATGAGCAACCCGGTCTTAGGGTCCACCCGGAGCGCGTACAACGGGAACGGGGCCCGGTACAGCTCCACACCCCGGCGCCGGCCCATCCCGCACGCGCGTTCACTGCCAGCCCCGCGGAACCCACGACATGCCGCGCCCTGCCTCCGACTGCTGCCGAACTTGGTACCGCCGTCGCCGGGAAACCTGAGGACTTCTCTCAGCCCCGCGGGCTCGCCACCCCTCAAAACCACCGCAGGTATCCGATCTGCGCTGGCGCGGCTGTCTGGCTGGAGCTCGCCGACGCGCAGTGCGCACGCGCCGCGCTCCTCGGCTCTCTCCGCGCAAGCGCAGGACGCCAATCCGCGTCAGCACTAGCAGGACGCGCTGCCACGGAACCCTGGCATCGGATCCGGTTCATAGTCCCGAATGACGGCCGATCTGCCATCTTTGTGTGGGGCGTGGAACGTGGAGCTGGAAGAGGTTACTGAAGATCAGTAAACCTCGAATTAATAAATTCTCCAATTGGGACGGCCCCCTCCTCCGGAAATGTTGTAGCCGGGACCTTTATGAGTTACTCCGGAGAGGAAGTGATTTCTCCTAGCGCACAGCGAGGGACTCCAAAACCAAAGCTAGCTTCAAATCAGATTCACCGCATCCTAATAATTCTGGCATGAAGAAATCAGTCCCTACTTGACAGTGACCTCCTCAGCGGATTGGTCCCTTTCTCATGGCTTGACACCCAGTTCTGGAACAGAGAAGTTACGGTTGGCAGTTGCTCCCCGACAGGTGTCTTCTATGTGTTTTGTGCCTGGTACCTCTCTCCCCGTCTCCTCCCCTCTTCTCCCCCCCACCCCCTTGCGTGTGCTTCTTGCAGGTGGCCTCTGGAACTGGAGTTAGAGCTGTGAGCTGCCATGTGGGTGCTGAGAGTTGAACCCAGTGCTCTTAATCCCTCAGCCATTTCTCTAGTCCCTCCCGCCCCCCCCCACACAGTGTTATGGTAGAGGTTCCACCCAAGCCCTCTCCCCTATCTCCAGACACTGCTGCATCTCAGAAAGCCCTCCAAATGATGACCCCTCCCCCAGAGATGTTCAAGACCACTCCCAGAGGGGTATTTAAACTGTCCCCCAGAAAATAGACTTATGGCTTTCCATGTCCCTCTTTCCCATCTCCTCTATGGGGGGGAGAGGGTGGGGCTGGAAGGCCATCCGGGAGCGCTGTATCAATGAAATGTGGGCTTTGTCTAATTCGGTTTGACTTGGTCTGATTTGGATTGCTGCATCGGCAGAGAGGCTTATCAAGGTGCAGAAGCTATTTACCTGCACTTCACCCTTCTGAGGGAGCTTCTGGTCTGTGGTGGGATTCCTGTGCTCGCCTGTGGTTGAGTTGCTAGCAGTGTCTTTCCCTATGAGGAAAATGGGCTGCTTCATGTCAATTGACTGTCCCTTGAGGAATGGACCCAATGACCTAATCTTTGATTCCAATGACCTGAAAATGGACTTGAATTAAACATGGGAAGGGGGGGGGGGGCTGGGGAGATGGCTTAGAGGTTAAGAGCACTGGCTGTTCTTCCAGAGGACCCTGGTTCAATCCCCAGCACCCACATGACAGCTAACAACTGTCTGTAACTCCTGTTCCAAGGGATTCAACACCCTCATACATGCAAGCATTAACACCAATGCACATGAAATAAAAAATAATTAAAAAAACAAAACAACAACAACAACAACAAAAAAAAAAAAAACATGGGAAGGGCTTGCAAGGGGCCTCTAAGCACCTCAGGTACAGGGGTTTATGTCATTTGCTGTCCTTGACCTTTCCTTCCTTCCAGCCTTATTAGAAACTGGCCTCATCCTATAGCCATCGATTCCATCCTGTGAACTCAGGACTCAGGACAAACACATGATTCTTAGGGTTAGGCTTTATTGGATACACTGAAGGCTAAATGGGGCCCTGGGTGCCTCTGGTCCTCTTCAACCAGGGGAGAGCAGACTCCACAAGGGGTTCCCAGGGTTCAGGGCTGGAGAACACACCTGGCCTCCTGCCAGCCAGCCCTTTAAGGTGTTTCGGTGGCTTCCCAAGGTCTGAGAAGACCTGGTAGGTAGGGTGGGGTTTGGAGGAGGTGTTCCAGAGGGTCTGCGCTGCTCTGGAATTAAGATGGCGACTTTCGGAGAATAGATTCTGGAGACACCGGCCTCTTTGGAGCAGGCCTGGGCTTTGGGGAAGCAGTGGCCTGTCTTGGTGCCTGAGGTGGATGCCTGGAACACTGGCTGGGTTTTAGTGATTGGAGGCCTGCAGACCTGATGAGGCTCCCGGCCTGGGAGAGTGTCCCTGTGACTTGAGCTGCTGGAGCCTGGGTTGCAGGAATTTGACTCCGGAGGACCTCTCCTTGAGGTCTTGCTTCCTGCCGCTTTTTTTCTGGCAGCAAATGCAAGGCCTTGGCCTGGCCCCGAGGCAAGCGGAGGCCGAAGCCAATGCCTATGCGGAGAGGCCCAGAATCCTGGCCCTGGACACAAGGCAGTAGTAGTTGAGGGAAAGCAACCAGCCGTGGCCCTGTCTTGTACTTGGGGATGGGGCAAGATGGGGTGCGGGGCTGGAGGCACACTAGACAAATGGGATACTCTACAACTGGGGCCTGGTGGGTTGGGCCTAGCCACAGGCGCTGCAGGAACAACAGCTGCAGGTCTCGTGCAATTCTGCGTTGCCCCACATGGACAACTAGGGCTCGGGCAAGGGCCCCTGGGTCCTTGAATTCTGCAGGGTCCACCTTGCTTGCCACGCACCCCCTTGCCTCCCCAGGGGACCTGGTGTTTGTGGATTGAGGCCACTGCCATGTTTGTTTGTTACTGGGAATCCCTCGAGGAGGTGAGCTGGGGCTGGGGGAAGTGATCGTGGAACTATGGACGTCCTGGAGGTGGGAAGGAGATTGGCAAGGGCCAGGAGGGAAATTTTGAACCTGGGAAAACGAAGAGGATCGGGTAAGAGGAGGAGAGAGGCACAGCTGGTAGTTGGGGGGAGAGGACGAGTGTAGCGAGGGAAGACACGTGTAGTTTTGGTTAAAGAAAGTGGGGGAACTTGGGAGAGAGGAAGAGTATGGGAGAGGAACAAAGTCGGAATTTGAGTCGGAAGAGAAGAAGCGAGGCCCAGGAGAGTGGGGCTGTGAAAGAGGAGAAAAGGGGAAATAGGCCTGTGTGGGAGAGGGCAAAGGAAGGTGGGAAGGAGGGAGGGGCTGGTGGGGAGAGACAGATGCTAAGTTGGGTAGAGGGGAGTCCACGAACTGAGAGAGGACCTGCGGGGGACACCCTGGCGGCACTGTGTTCTGTAGCAGCGCCTGGTCCTTGGTTTGAGGCAACATTGCCTTGAATCCAGGGGAAAAGTGGGTGTGGCAACAAGACCAGTTCGTAGAGACCTAACTAGTCAGTGTGGGGATCTCTAAGGGCAGTTGTGGCTGATACTCAAGACTGCCTTCTGCCCCTGCCTGGCTGCTGCCTAGTTTTGCCACAGGCGTCCGCAGCAGGCCAAGGGGACACGAAGCCTCTTCTACTCGACTCTGGTGTGCTCAGTCCAGAGACTGCATCTAAGCTTGGCTCTTCACTGTCTCTTAGGGATGTACAGAAATGGGGGATGAGAGTTGTCCCTTGGGAGTCAAGGGACAACTGCAACTATGGGGTGGAACCAGGTGGAAGACACAGTCTGTAGGTCCTGCAGAGAAAAAGACAGAGGTCAAGGTGTTGGGATGACTGGTTGGTCCTCTCTGGACTGTGTTTCAGGCACTCAGGTCCAGTGTGAACTCATCAAGACTCCAGATGTGAGGTCTTGGGATGCAATTCAGCTGGAAGAGTGCTTGCCTAGCAGGCATGAAGTCCTGGCATTGATCCCCAACTGCACATAAACGTGACATGCTGGCACAAGCCTGTAATCCCAGCAGAGATACAGGGAGATCAAGGCCAGCCTGGATACATGAGTCTGATTCAAAACAACAACAAAGACACTAGCTGTTCATCACCTTTGAGGTCAGAAAACCTGGCAAGATGCTTTAGAGAAGGCAAAAAAGTGAAACAGATTGGAAAGAGAACGGATAGGATAGTCAAAAGAGGCAGCTTAGGGTGTTGGGACCAAGATGGGAAAGGAATGGAGGATGTTGTGCAGTGAGTTTTACCAATGTGGATTCCTTCTGCTGTTTCACAAGACACGTCATCAAATAGGGGTCCTGAGAGAGAAAGCAGAGTCTTAAGACAGTCTATCAACCACTCCCCTCTACCTCCAGTCTCTGACCCCCTCAACAGACTCTGACCCAGAATTCCAGTCCGAGAGGTGTGCTGAGTCCTTTTTCAGCTGGAGCTCTTCTGTGGTGCAGGCTTTTGCCTTTCTAGCCCTGACACACAGATTTTGTAACCATCTTGATTTCTTGGCATACTGGCTTCCCCTGACCTCTTGTCATCCTTCACACTGGTGTCCTGCTCACTCAGCCTGGCCTTGGCTGGGATGATTATCAGACACAGTGGCAGCAACAGTAGAGTGAGCTGGTAAAAGGCTCCAAGAGACTGAGGCTTTGCCTAAGGGGCGGCGTTGCCGCCCCCCAGTGGGAGCTGAGGGGCTCTTTCCCTGGAAGCAGCTCTTTCTAACATCAAAAAACTATGTCACAGAGGTCAGATAATGACATCATGGGTTCTGTCCTTCCCTTCCTCCCCCTCCCCTCAATGCTCTGGATCTTTCTCTCAGGGACTGTGCAAAGACAGTTTGGTAAAATTGTCAAGTACACAGAATTGTTGGATGCACACCAACAAACCCAGTTCTGCCTCTTCCTCTGATCACTCCCCAGGGAGCTGAGGCTTCCAGCTTCCTCCTTGGCTTGCTTTCCAGGAAAGTAGCTGTGTTCCATACTCTGCCGTCCTTGGACTATCACTGTATGTTTTAATAGCTGTCTTTAAAGATATTGTTTGTTTAGATGTGTGTGTTTCTATCTGTGTAAGTGTATGTCGTATGCGTTCTTGTGCTCATGAAGGCCTAAAGAGGGGGTTAGATCCCCTGGACTTTTATTTAGACAGTAGCAGTGAGTTGCCTGACACAGGGGCTGGGAACTGATTTCCAGTCTCCTGCAAGAGCAGCAGTGCTCCTAACTGCTGAGCCTTCTCTCTAGCCCTTGATTTTATTCATTTATTCATTGTATGTGCATGGCACAGCACACATGTGGAAGACAAAGGACAGTTGATTCCCTCCTTCCACCAGGTAGGTCCTGGAAATCAAACTCAAGTCATCAAGCTTCATAGCAAATGCTTTCATCTGCTAAACTGTCTTGCTGGCCCCAATATTTTATCTTGTCTCTTTTGTGGTGCCCTGAAGCATTGTCACCCCAAATAATGCACCATAATAAAATTAGGAGTGACTAAGAGGCATGGCTTATGTAGAATTGGGGAAGGGGAGGCTGGAGAGATGGTAAAGTGCTTGTACAAGCATGAACTGGGATCCCACATTAAACCTGGACATGGAGGCTCACATCTCTAAGCCCCCAGCACTGGGTGGGGGCAGAGACAGGTGAATCCTGGAGGCTTGCTGGCCAGCCACCCTAGCTGAAATGGTGAACTCCAGGTTTAATAAGAAACTTGATAAATAAGGGGGACTGCAATAGATACAAACACCTGACACTGACCTCTGAGCTATGCGTGTGCACAAGGGCACATACATGCACAAAACGGATGAAGGGCACTTTTGAAAGGGTGTGTAGTAGAAATGGCAAACTAGCCCAGGCAGTGGTGGTTCACACCTTTAGTTCCAGCACTTGGGAGGCAGAAGCAAGTGGATCTCTGTGAGTTCAAGACCAGCCTGGGCTACAAAGTGAGTTACAGGACAGCTAAGACTGTTATACAGAGAAACCCTGTCTCAAGAAACAAAAACAGACAAAACTTCAGCCATATATGTTTTAGAAAGGAAGGCATATAGAGGGTGTGGCCTCACCACCAGGACAAGGACTTGCCTTTTAGCACAAAGACCCACAAAATCACAGATAAACCAGGCTATTTGGTTACCTGACTATCTGAGACTTTTTGGAAAGTGTTCATGTTCTGGGGATATGAGGACCATAATTTTAAGATTGTTCTTATAATATTTGCTGTCTTTTGATATTCTTAATGAGCTCCAGTCAGCCACATGAATTTATGCTACCTGATATCTATTGGTAGACCCATAATGACCATAACAATGGGAACTTATATTCAGAAGATCAAACCAGTGATTAGAAGGACACAGATTTCAGCCCTATTTACTGACCTTGAGGGAGGAGAGAGGAACTTGATTCTGAATTAAGTCACCAATGGCCAGTAGTGTAATCACTGTACCCATATGATGGAATCTTCATTAAAATAAAAAACCCTAAACAATAGGGTTTAATGAACTTCTGGGTTGGTATCTCATGGAGGTGCTAGATGGATGGATGATGTGCCCAGAGAGGGCAAGGAAGCTTGGCATCCCTCCACGTTACCTTGCCCTCCACATCTCTTCCCTTTTCCTGTTCCTGGATTCTATCCTTTATGACAAAAGAAAAAGTCTAGGGAAGCAACAAGCCTGAGTTCTGTGAGATGCTCTGTAAGGTGGATCGAGGAAGTCATGGGAACTTCTGATTGACTGGTGGTGGTTTAGAAGTGTATGACTCAAAGCTGTAATCTGACGATCCTTCCGGGTCTGTCCCTTTGATCTATGGGTGCATGGTGCTGGAATTTCCCTGAATGGTTAGACACCCAGGTGGTGTCTGGAGAATAGGAGAAGCTGAGTCAGAAAACACCCCACATTTGGTTTCAGAAACATCAGAAGAAACAGAACTTCTCACTGTGAGAATGAGAATGACTAGGGAAACTCTGGTTCATGCTGACTCCAGTTCACACTGACAACGCTTCTCTTACTTTGTGTTATAGTTGCTATTATTAAAATTTTATTGAGTATGGTGGGCACTCAGCACTCAGAAGGCAGTGGCAGGTGGATCTCTGTGAGTTTGAGGCCAGCCTGTCTATAAAGCAAGTTCCAGGACAGCTAGGGCTACACAGAGAAACTGTCTCGGGAAAAAAAAAAAAAAAAAAAAAATGTTGAGCAAGTGAAAGGAAGTCCTCCCTCTAAGTGTTTGGCATTCAGGTTGTAATGCAGTTGTTTTAGTTCTCTGGTCGTTTCCTGTTGTAGATATTATCAGTCACATACTCTTCCCACCCAAATTCCTCCAACTCCAAGGTTGAGAACATCATGTTCTATTTCTTTTAAGAGTTCTACTCTGAAACCTGCAGAGAGTTGTTGAGAGGATGGATGAATAAGCTAATTGTAGTTGGCCAAGAGAGTTTGAGCCTGTCACCTTTCCTTCCCTTTTATACCTTGTTTTTATGTGCGTGAAAGGGAGAGTGAGGTGCACGCCTGGTCAGAGAACAGCTTTCAGGAGTGGTAATCACTTTCCACCTCTTCCCCTTCACACTTACCCTTGTAGAGCAGATAAACACCAACTCAGGTTCTGTATGCCTGCACGCCAGAAGAGGGCATCAGATCCCACCATGTGATTGCTGGGAATTGAACTCAAGAGCAGGCAGTGCTCTTAACCACTGAGCCATCTCCCTAGACCCTCAATTCAGGTTCTTAATTAATGTCCAAATCTCCTGAGGTGGGAACTTTCATCTCTACCTGGTAGGATTGCTCATTGGCTGGGAGCATAAACTGTAGTACATGACGCGTGAACCTTTACAGACTCAGCCTGGCTGTCTGTCCTCTAGTGTCATCTCTCATAAAGATACCTTATTTTCTTACTAGCTTACATAAGAATCCTTTGATGAACTGCCGACTTTTGCTTTTGTTTCTTGGCCAGAAATCACTTAATTCTGGAACTGTTCTGAGAAAACATGGTGAAAACCCAAATACACAGCCCACAGTAGCAGAGGAAAGAATATCCTGTCTTGGTGTTTTGTTTTGTTTTGTGATGTTGTTTTATTTTATCTCTCAAGACAGGTTTTCTCTCTGTAACATTCCTGGCTGACCTGGAACTCACTCTGTAGACCAGGCTGGCCTCCACAATTCTGACCATCCATCACACCCTACTCTTATTCACTGTGTCTTTTCAAGTGATGCATTCTTTTCTGTGTTTTTCTTTCCTTACTTGCTCTTTGTTGTGTCTCCTCCTCCTCTTATTTTTTTGTGGGGAAGAAACTCCTAGGCTGTCCTGATGAAACACACTATGTAGCCCAGGCTGCCCCCAAATTGAGGCAATCTTCTGCTTGCCCTTTTCTTTCTTTCTGTTTGTCTTCCTTCCTTCTTTCCTTTCTTTAAACAGAGCACACTCTATAGCCCAGGCTGACCCTAAACTTGAGGTGATCCTGTCTTAGCCTCCCAAATGTCTGTCTCTGTTTCTCTATCTATAGTCTCTGCCTGCCCACCCGCCCGCCGCCTGTCTCTCTCTCTCTCTCTCTCTCTCTCTCTCTCTGTGTGTGTGTGTGTGTGTGTGTGTGCGCGCGCGCGCGCGCGCGTGCTGGGAATCACACTCAAGGTCGCAAACACTACCATATTGCACATGCCCTCATGCAATGACACTGCTTTTCACAGGGTAGCTCCTCCACTGAGGATGTGTCTCTGAGGTAGAATTCTGAAAGGCTGTAGATTTGCATGACTATTTGCATGACTATGACTTTGCAGCCCTCCCAAGGACTGAGCACTAATGGTACAGGAGCCTTTTGGAGGTGTCCAGGCCATCTGATTCTGAGAGCACACTTAGGTACAGAGTCTCTTTCCATGTTGCTATCATGTGGTTTTAATACTTTTTTTTCCTCCCTATTCTGTGTCCTTAAAGTCAGTGGATCCTGCCAGGATTGGCAAAGTCAGGGTGAGACCTCTCTCCTTCACTGATGGGTAAGTTCCTGCAGAGAGAAAGGACACTTGTGTGCTCAGGGCTGTTGTGGCATCTCTGTAAATCTAGCCTCTGCTCAGCCAGATTCAACTTCTAAAGGGCTCGGAATGGATGCTTCTGGAAAAAGGCCTTTCTGAGAAGGAGAAGATTGCACTGAAATCTAAGAACTTTCCCTTCATGCCATGGGTACCTCTAGCCTCATTACTTCCTAGATTGGACATTGTCCTGTAATCCCAGCAGCACTTAGGAGATGAGACAAAAGGACTGCTGTGTGTTCAAGGCCAGCCTGGGCTATGTAACAAGTTTCTAGCCATCCAAAACTATGCAGCATAACATTATTGCAAACAAAGCTAAACAAAATGCAACAGTTATTTCATCTCCCCACATTACAGTTTCCCCCATTTGAAACAAGTATTGTTTTCAGAATGCTTTCTGCAACTTCACTGACCTGCGGGCCCAGCCTAGTCAGCAAGCCTAGGTTCCCATGAGAAACTCTGTCTGAAAATGTGTGTGGGGAAGCAATGTGATTATATTTTAATTAAAAATGTTTAAATGTGGTGGACAGCACCTGAGGAAAGACACTTCATGTTGACCTTTTGCCTCCACATGCATGTGCATGTACACAGGTACACGCACGCACGCGCACACACACTCTTTATGGTTGCTCCAGAGAATAAATAAGATACTCATATAAAGTGCAGATAGACAGTGCAGGGCATCTAGTGTGCTGGGAACATCAAAGGGTTACTAGGGTATTAGCCAGGTTATAGTGCTGCCAATCAAAGAAAGATACAGGCTGATGGTGGGGCAGGGCAGAGCCCTAAAGATGGAATCGTTCCTCTGGAATCTTGGGAACAAAGCACCGAGGTTGGAATTGGGAAGCATGTCTGAGGGGTGGGGAGTAGCGCCTTGTCACATGTTTTCAGTGGGAGGAAGAAAGGCCATTGTGAGATATATGTTGACAGTTTCTGATTCAAAGGCTGGTGACCCAGAGCCCCAAACCTGAAGCAGTAGGGTCATCACAGGATTACTGTCTTAGGTTCGGTCATGGCATGGAAGGGCACTCTCCTCCTACCCCTCTTCCGGCCTTCTTAACATGGGTCTTATCCTAGGGCTCAGTTACTCCCAGCGTGCAGCACCCCACCTCTCTCAGCTGGGATGGGAGGCAGGCGGAGGCTATTTGCGGGGGCTGTGCCGGGTGGGCAGTTTTCCCAGAGTGAGGAGTGAAGGATTGAGTTGGCGCAGGCTTCTTCAGATACAGACTCTGCAGGCTGGATGGCCAGCCTGTCCAGGCTAGCTTGAGCCCAAGAGCTGCCTCAGGCTCTGGCTTACTGCTCCAGGGGCTACAGCCCCAGACCTCAAGAGAGTGACATGTCACAGGAGGCCACAGGGGGACCAGCAATGCCAAGAGCAGGGCATGGCCAGACTAAGGCTAAAGCACGATTGCTTCTAGGCACTGACAGGAAGAGGAGCCACCTCAGCAGGACAAGGCAGGACCTTTGGGACAACACCAGCTGGAGTAATCACAGATCGAGCAGGGTCACCTCTGCCCCTCGAGGGACCAGAGCTAAGGGAGCAGCTCATGGCAGGGTAAGGATACGCTGGACTAGAGGAGGGAGCTGGGAAAGGAAGGGGTTGAGGTCAATGAGATGCCAACTCTGAGAGCAAAGCCCCAATCAGGATTTGATGGTTCCACCCAAGAGCAGGATGCTGGCTCCTTAGAACCATAGTGCCATGCTGAGGTGGGCAGGACAGGTCAGAGCTCCATCAAGCACAGCTCAGAGAGTTGATCTAACTAATTTCTACTGAGAAACTCAGGCCCCTAGGAGGGATGTGAATTGCCTAATATTCCTGACCAGAAGCGGGACCTAGACTGAGTTTTTGTTTGTTTGTTTGTTATTTACTTGTTTGTTTATTTTTTTTGAGGCAGAGTCTCATATACTCCAGGCTGTCCTCAAAACTTCCTCTGTAGCCTAGAACACGGATGTTTTATCCTTTTGCCCCCACATTCCAAGTGCTAAGAGTATGTGTCAGCACCCGGTTTATGCCGAGATAGGGACTGAGCCCTGGGCCTCATGCATGCTAGACAAACATTGTACCAATTGAGCTATATCCCCAGCCCAAAGCTGTATGCTTTTACCCTTGGTGCAGAGTCCTTCCCTCTTTACCATGGCAACCTCTTCATCTCAGGACCTAGTTGAGTAAAAGGTCAGCTAAGCAGGGGCATGGCTCTATGCTTCCTGTGGCCCACAGGGTACCCTGATAAGTAGAATCCAGACTTTGGAGTGGAGCTGATGTTAATGTAATAGTAGAAAGGACATGGAACTCGGGTTCTGAGCCAAGTGTTGCCACCTTCCTGTCATCTGATCCTAGCCCAGGCTTTCCTTCATTTGTATTATGAGGTGTGGCTTAAAACCAGTGAGTCCCATTAGTTCCAGAAAATGACATGGCACTAATAGACCCTTAGAATCAGGGTCAACTAGGCATGGTGGTGTACCCCTGCTATCCCAGCACTTGAGAAGTAGAAGCAGGAGGACCCCAAATTCAAGGTCATTCTGGGCTACACAGGGGTTTCAAATCAAGTCCAGCCTGGGCTACGGGAAACTCTGTCCCAGCAATAGCAGCAATAACAAGAGGTCAGGGTTAGATGGGACTCTGGGTCCAATGCATTTTCTGCAGAGCGAAGCCAGCCCTGAGAATGCAGCTCGGGAGCGGACCCGGGTGAGGACGCTACGCCAGGCATTTTTGGCCCTGCAGGCTGCTTTGCCCGCCGTACCACCTGACACTAAGCTTTCCAAGTTGGATGTGCTGGTGCTGGCCACGAGCTACATAGCCCACCTCACCCGAACCCTTGGCCACGAGCTGCCTGGCCCTGCCTGGCCACCCTTCCTGCGTGGACTCCGATACTTACACCCCCTCAAGGTAGGTCACAGGCCTAGGGACTTGGTGGGGAACCTTGGGGAGGTGAATGGGAATTGGGGTCTTTCTTCCTGTTCTCTCAGGGGGAGGACAGAGGCTGGTTCTTGGGGTGGAGTAGTGACGGAGTGTCTGCTTGAGAGTGTGATTGCTTCACGAGGAGGGAAACACTCAGAGATCCTTGGTGTCAGGGGAAGAGAGGTTTGAGTTCCTGGTCTAAGGCCCAGAACCCAGGAGAGTCATCCATCTTGAGTAGCGCCTGCCTTTCTGTTCTGAGTACTGCTGCTGCAGACATCTGCTATTTGGGAGAACAACATCCTAAATCCACAGTGTTCTCGAAGCACCCAGATTGGAAGGCGAGCAGTGTGGGTTGGAGGGCTTCCAGCATGCACCATGCCAAGCCTTTACCCTGTTTTTCTGGACTGCAGGAAGCAAAGAAGGGGTACAAAATGAATGAAAAGTATCGTTAATGATAATTATGAATGAAAAGGATAATTAACAATAACCACAAGGCAGTAACAGCCAGTGTGACTGGATGCTAAAGATAAGCTGGAGGCTGAGCTAGAGCCTCAGAGCATTCTTACCTCTAGGCCCTGCATAACCAAAGGAAGAGTCACAGATGTGGAGACCACAGGGCAGGGAGGGCAAGGGGTGGGCTGGGTTCAGCTTGAACCTGGGCATCTGGCTGCAGACTTCTCCCTCTCAGCCACCACCAAAGGCCCCAAGGCGCTTCAAAGGGCCCTGTGTAGAGTGTGCTGTGAGGCAGGTATGATGGACCACACTGGTAGTCCCAGCACTCAGGAAGCCAAGGCAAGAGGATTACAAGTTCCCGTCTGGCAATGTAGCAAAACTGTCTTAAAATTAAAAACAAGCAAACAAAAAAGAGCTTGCAGTATCATAAAGGAACAAGGGCAACCTTTGCCCTCTAAAGAAATTACCTTTTTCTTTTAGACAAGATGTCATATATTCCAAGCTGGCCTCAAACTTGATATGTAGCCAGTGACCTCCTTGAACTTCTGTTCCTTCTGCCTCACCTTCCTGAGTGCTCAGATTACAGGCCTGTGCAACCACACTTGGTATACACGAGGCACGAGGGAGGATGGAACCTAGGACTTGGAGCATTCTGTTTAAGCACTCTACCAACTGAGCCACATATCTACTTTATTTTTTATGATGGACACTTTGTATCATCTCTTTCTCATACATACATACTTTTCTTCTGAAGTGTCTTGAAACTAAGTGTTCACTTCTTGAGAATGCAGCTGCAATACAAATTTCTGAGATTACACAGGGTCAATCTAAAATGCAAAGGTAGCACTGAACAGAGCTGTAGGGTAAGGAAGCACCAGCAAGGTTCTTATCTGTGAAATGGTGGTGAATCTAAAGCCCTAAGAGTAGTAGATGAACAAAAGATATGTTGATGAGCGCTGATGAGCAAACAGAAGAGGGCAGGGCAGGGCAGGGGAAGAGAGCCTAGGTCTAGAACTCTACAGATTAGTGAAGAGAGCCACTAAGCCCCCAAGGGGGATTTGATAGAGAATACAGAGGCTGAGCAGAGTAATCCTTGCCTGTTCATTTATTTATTTAAAGTTTTTTTTTTGGTTATTGTTGTTTTGTTTGTTTTTGGTTTTTCAAGTCAGGGTTTCTCTGTAGCTTTGGAGCCTGTCCTGGAACTCACTCTGTAGACCAGGCTGGCCTTGAACTCACAGAGATCCATCTGCCTCTGTCTCCCAAGTGCTGGAACTAAAGGTGTGCACTACCACTGCCCAGCTATCCTTGCATTTTCTAAAACCTCCCTTGTTCCTGATGGGAAGACCTTGAAATCCTTGCAGGATGTGAGCTGAAGAGCCTCATGTCAAACAGGGGTTCCAGGCTTAAGGTTGTCATGGTTCTGGCTACAGTAGCTGTGTTAACCGTTCTCCATTTATGTCTTTTCAGAAGTGGCCCATGCGCTCTCGTCTTTATGCAGGAGGCTTGGGATGCTCCAGCCTTGATTCCACTACAGCCATTGCTGCCAGCCAAAGAACCAGGGATGGAGAGGTGGGGTCCCAAGTCACTGTAGCCACAGATATTCACCTTCTCGCTGAACCAGTATCTCCAGTTCTTGGTAGCAAACAACCAGCACACTCTCCGCCTGTGACTCTCACTTAAGGACCTGTCTTTCCCCCTGACTCAGCCTCTGGACTTGACTCAGGTTCAGCTTTCAAGTTCAGGCTCTGCTTCCTGCAGGCAGAAGCAGCAACGGTGACATCAATGGTAAAGAGTTGCGAGGGGCCCAGGATGAAGATCTTCACCTTTGGCTCTTAGGAGGGGACATTCCGGACACTTGTACGGTAGTGGCAGGAAGTGAAAGAGCACAGGGTTTGACGTGGTTCTAAGTGGGGAAGGCTAGGGCCGTGGCAGCCCCAGGTGCTCATGGGCATATTGGGGAACATGAAGGGCCTTTGGTAGCAGTAAGTGTGAACTCTTGGGGTATGAGGTAACAAAGCCAGAGAGGAAACTGAAGAATAGAGGGTGATTTTTAAAAATTGCCCTACAAGATGCTTATCCAACATCAAAGAGGCAGAGCTAGGGTCTTTGTCTCTGGATTACGGTCTCTCCAGCTGCACCCCATCACCACATCCCCCTACCAGGGCCCTGCACCCTTCCATGTTTTCTTAGCATGAACTCTGTCTAGAGATGAAGCCATCACACTTGCATGGCTGATTCCAGAGTAACTTAGCTAGTTCCAGCTGTCTAGGGGGAGATCATTTTATCCAAAGGCATCTATCTCTACTTTCCCTCAATGAGGCTGCCACTCACAGCCCTGCCTACAAAGGGCGTCCATGCACTCAGCTATCTCCTCAAAGGGCCTAAAAGGAAGCATGTATATCTTTCTCGTGGGATGACAACCACAGTGTTCATTTCTGTTATGTTAGAAACCTCACCTCAGGGAAAATACAAGACAAGGTGGGCTTTAGCATGTTCTCTATGCAGTCGTGGTTTGGGGCTTCATTGGTTTTGGTATAATTTACACAGTTCTAGAAATCAGCTCCCACAGACATTCTCACCACAGACATTGACTTCCCAAGCTCACCCAGAGTCCTGGTACAAGGTGCCAAAAATTTTGCTAGTGCTTCAGTAACACTTGCCCATGGCCCCGAAGAAATAATTTGAGGACAAAGCACACAATGAGATGGGTCTTCCAAGTTAGGTGTCATTTCAGATTGGCCCCTGAGATCTAGACACAGAAGAAAAGCTTTACTGTGAAACTTCAGTATCTGAGGCCAACTAGAGTGAATTGAGTGGAGGCTTTGGCAGGCTGGAAGGGTCTGCTCCTCCTCCTCCATAGGGCTGACCAGGGCATCCAGGGGGGAGGGGGATTGGGGAGTGACTCAGTGAGCTGTGGTAGAGCTAGAAGACACAGAACGTCCCAGCCTGAGCTGCATGGACAGGGAGAGCAGCTGGGCTGTGGCTGGGAGCCATTGCAGAAGGCCTCAGCCAAGGCCAAATGCATAAATCTGCCTGGTCCCACATTTCTGCTAAGAGACCCTGAGAACTTGTACAGAGCTGATGCCGGCAGCTGGACAGGGCCAGGCAGGGGCAGAGACCAGGTGTGGGAGGGCAAGAGCAGCATTCTTCACAAGACCATAAAAGTCCAGCCTGGGGGGCTTCTATTTTTAAAACCAAATAGCAGCATCTCCCTGGTTGAGTTGGAGGGTGGTAAAAAGACATGTCCATGACTTCCTCCCAGTAGGTGGCATAAGATCTGTCTCTGGGCAAGCAGGGAATTGGCTTTGGGTATGTGCTGGTTGTCTCCTCACAGTGTAGAGCATCTCCTAATGCTTAAGTTGAGTTTGATTTAGAGCTATCAGTGTCCACCCTGTCCAGACTCAAGTTTTTGCCTTACTTTGACAAACCCCTCAGGGCTGAACACATAACAGCATCCCAATGGAGACGACAAAGAGGATGAAGTTGGTAGAGGATTGGGTTAAGAGCAAGCCCAGCTGGGCAGTGGTGGCACACGCCTTTAATCCTTGTACTTGGGAAGCAGAGGCAGGCAGATCTCTGAGTTTGAGTCCAGCCTGGTCTACAAGAGCTAGTTCCAGAATACCCTCCAAAGCCACAGAGAAACCCTGTCTTGAAAAACAAAAACCAAACCAAACCAAAACAAAACAAAAGAGCAAGCCCATCAGGAGAAGCTAGATTTTTGTTTTGTTTTTGACAAGGTTCACCATGTAGCCCAGACTGGCTTTGAACTTGAAATCCTCCTGCCTCAGCAGGGATGATGGGCTCACAGGCCTGTATCTCCCTGCCCAACTAGGACATGTTTCTAAGACTACTTCCAGGGAGTATGGTTTTCTTAGTGGCTAAGACAGCCACCTGGCACAGTTACCCTGAGAGTTAGAGGGAAGGCAATGGGAATGGGAACCAAAGGGAGACCCAAGACATGACTGGGGCCTCACCCTCCCTAAGGCGCACAATGCTACCCTTGAACTGCAGTCTGTAAGGCAAACATAACCAGGAATGAACCCCTTTGTTCCCACAGCAGAAGAAAAGCACCTGTTGACTGGGAGACCTATGCTTACCAGTGCTGGGGACAGGGCGGATAAGAGCAGTTAGAGGTCATAGAAGGAGCTGAACTCTGTCACCAACAATAGCTATTCCTAGGAAGAAGCATGGGCAGGGACCATGCACAAGGTAAGGAGCAGAGATGAAGGTGGCGTGAGGGCACCCCGGTCCAGGAGTTGTCAGTGGAAGGGCTGCACCCAGTGAACCTAGTCCATTCAGATCTCTTCCAATCCCTCTCAGGGTGAGATGCAGGCAGAGTGCTAAGGAGACTTCTTGTTGCCTCTCTCCACCCAGCTGGATATGCTGCAAGAGACCATGACTGAGGCTCCGAGGGAGCTATGAAAGGGCAGAGCTTGTCAAGCACAGCTAAGGATTATGGTGGCCATGAAGTTCATCAAACTGGGAATGAATGATGGCTAATCTTGCCTGTCAAGTTGATTGGATTGAGAGGTGCCTGGGGGTTAGTAAAGTGTACCTCTGGGTTTGTCTGTGAGGACTTTTACCTACTGAATGGCTTAGTTCATCGATGGATTCAAAATAGACTATTATAAACTCAGCACGGTGGTGCATGCCGATCTCTGTGAGTTGAAGACCAGTTAGGCCAGCCAGCCAGAGCCTGTCTCAAAAACAAAAACTAGAGTACTGAGCTAGGCAACAGTGGTGGCGCACATCTTTAATGCCAACATTGGGGAGTTGGAGACAGGCAGATCTCTGAGTTCGAGACCAGCCTGGTCTACAGAGCGAGTTCCAGAATGGTTAGGATTACACAGAGAGACCTTGTCTTGAAAAACAGAACAAAAGTTAAGACTATTAGGTGGTGATGGAATTGGAGGTCGTAGGTCACAGGGCTGGGGCTTTGTGCTTGGGGATATATGTCATGCCTAGCCTTTCCCTGTTACTTCTGCCCTCCTGTCTCTGTATGCTATGAGAGAAAGCTTCTCCTTCTACTCCTGATACCATGATGTTCTTTCTGCTCATACCCAGGAGGCTAAGAAGCCATGAACCTTCAAAGTTTGGACCAAAACAAACCTTTCTTACTTTATACTGTCTCTGTCCGGAATTTGGTCACAGCATTGTGAATGCCAGCAGAGAGTAAGATCATGATGTTTTCTAAGAAATAATCTCCCCTTCTTTCTTCTGGGAAGGGCCTGGCTACGATGAGTAGGAGAACGCCAGCTTCTCCATTTCCTAATACAAGCCCTGGAAGCTAGTCTAGATCAAGGCTGAGCTAACCAGAGCCAATGGGCCAAATCCAGCTTCTATATGCTTGTGTAAATAAAGTTTACTGGGATAGCTCTGTATATTTGTTAACATTATTATGGTTGCCTTTCTCATACCAAGGAAACGAGCTGAGATAGTCCTGAAAAATCCCAGAACATTGGCTATCTAGACTTGTATAGAACATTTCTGACTCTTGCTTTTCTCATAATTTAAAAACATATGGGTATTTCAAGCCTTGTATTTTCATAATATAAGAATAGAAGATGCAGGGCTAACTAGGGCTGTGGTGGCCCATGCTTTTAATCCCAGCCCTTGGGATGCAGAGGCAGGTGGATCTCTGTGAGTTCGATGCTGGTTTGGTCTACAAAGGTAATTCCAGGACAGCCTCCAAAGCTATAGAGAAACCCTGTCTCAAGAAAAAACAAACAAAAAAGATGCAGGGCTGGAGAGATGGCTCGGCAGTTAAGAACACTGGTTGTACTTCCAGAGGACCGGGTTTGATCCCAATACTACATGGTGACTCAGAACCATCTGTAAGTAGTTTCAGGGGATCTAACACCATTTTTCTGGTCTCTATGGGTACTGTGTGTACATGGATCACAGACATACAGGCAAAACACCCATACACAAATTTTTAAAAAATGAATACAATTTAAAAATAAAAAGCCCCCAAGCAAAAGAAAAGAAAAGAAAAGAAAAAAATAAATAAGCATTAAAGATAAAAAGAATACAAGATACTACAGGCCTCATTTCTCCCTCCCCCTCTTCTCTCCCTTTCTTCCTTCATGCTTTTTACATCTGTGTCTGTGCGTGCCATGGAGCACACATGGAGGTCAGAGGTCAACTCATGAGAGTCTGTTTTCTCCCCTTCAAATGAGCTCCAGGGATTGAACTCAGGTGAGCATGGCGGCAAGAGCCTTTCCCCGCTGAGCCACCAGCCCTCTTTTCTGTTGCTGTTGAGACAGGGCATCCCTAAATACCACAGGCTAGCCTTCAGGGGGCTCTGGCCTTCAGAGGGCTCTGGCCTGGGTCTGTCTGTCTGTCTGTCTTTCTTTCTTTCTTTCTTTCTTTCTTTCTTTCTTCTTTCTTTAACACATCTAGCTAAAGTTATTCTTAAAATCTGTGGTGTGTGTGGGGTGTGTGTGTGTGTGTGTGTGTGTGTGTGTGTGTGTGGTAAGGCATGGGGTGTTAAGGCCATAGGACAATGTTGGATTTCACCCCCAGGAGTGCCATCGCCACAGGGCCTCTCACTGTAGACTGCCTGGCCCCCAGCGCTTGTCCCTGCCTCCTTAGCACTGAGCATGCATCACTGTGCAGCTGGCCTCTTTACATGGGTCCTGGGGGTTGAACTTGGGTCTTTATGCTTATAGAGTGAGCTATCTCCTCAGCCCTCTGTTTCTTTTTATTTTTTTCTAAAATGGGTTTAATGTAGCCCAGGCTGGTCTTCAAATCACTGTATAGCCAAAGATGTCCTTTAAGCCCAGATCTTCTTCCTTATGCCTCCTTTGCCACCATGCCTCGATTAATATGCTTTTGTTTTGTTATAACTGTGTGAGTGTGTCTCAGGGTGGTGTATGTGTATGCATGTTAGTGTATGAATGCAGGTGTGCATAGGAGTGCACATATACACATGTAGGCATGAGGTTGATACCAAGGGTCTCTTTCAGTTGTTCTCCACATTATTTTTAATTCTATGCATTTTGCTTGCATGTGTGTCTGTGTATCATGTGGGTGCAGTGTCTGCAGGGCCAGAAGCATCAGATCCCCTGGAACTGGAGTTAGAGACTGTTGTGAGCTGCCATGGTGCTGGGATTTGAACCCGGATCCTCAGGAAGAGCAGCCAGTGCTCTTAACCACTGAGCCACCATCTCTCCAAACCCAGTAGTCTCTCACTGAACATGGAGTTCAACCATTTGGCTATCATGGCTAACTGCAAGGTTTATAGGCATCTGCGCTTCAAGAACAGTAGGACTGCACCCCAGGAGGTGAGGTCTCAGCTTCTTCTGTCTCTATCCTGTTGCACCCCAGTCCTCACCTTCTCTAGAAACATACTGGAGACCTTGGAGGCATCTTGGGGACATGCAGAGCAGGAAGGAGCTGGTAAGAGTGGGCAAGAGAGGAGTGCACAGAAGGTAGGAGAGGCCACTTCAGTCTCTGCCAGGAGGGAGCCAGGCAGGCTTGGTGTGGGGGAGCGAGAAGCAGGGTGAGTAGAGCAGGAGTGAAACCCCATCTCAAGGAAAAAGGGAAAATAATATGGCAGTAGAACGGGTACCTATCTAGCAGGCGTGAAGCCCTAGCTTATCCCCAGCATCACAAGAGAAGGAAAAACAATGCATCATTCTTGTCTTTACAGACACATTCATTGCAGATTATTTAAGCAATGAAAAAAATGTGTACTAAAACCTGGTGGTGGTGATGCTTGCCTGTAATCCCAGCACCCCTTCAGGAGGATCACACCAGCTGTAACTCCAGTTCCAAGAGATCCATCCAATCCCTCTGGCCTCCATGGGCACCTCCACACACACACACACACACACACACCACAAAGGACTAAGCGCTGGGGATATAGCTTTTGGGATCCCAACACTCCAAGGCCAAAAGCTGCACATATGAGAGGGCGTGGTGCTAAAGATAACCAGAGAGAGCGTTGTCTTCCTCATTCAATTTCAGTGTTCCCTATGACAAATGCCAAAAGGGTCTGTAAGGTCCTAAATATGTGTGGCTTCTCAGGACTTCTGAAGCATTTATCTAATTCTTTATTAATAAAAGATCGGAGTCAGATATCAGGGTAAGAACCTGAAAGATCAGAGAAGGGGGGAGCAGCCACCAGTGACTTCCACCCCTTCCGTTCCTTCTTCAAGGGCTGAGATCCTCTCAGTCCCACCTTATTACTTCCTGTCTCCTGTCTGTCCACAGTCCTCCAAACCTCTATGGTGACATTTAGTCAGCTAGAGGTTAGCTCTGCCCTATGACTTTGTTTTCAGAATGAAATAAAAATATCACACAACAGACTTCACTTCTCACCCAGTGCTGAAGAACACAAGGAACTTTCAAGACTGAATGAAACCCACAGAGGGGCTGTTTTGAGGGCCTGGGTTCAGTTCCAAGCACCCACATGATGTCTCACAACTGTTGGTAACTCCAGTTCCAGAGAAGCTGATGCCCTCTTCTGGCCTTCACAGGCATCAGATGTGTGCACAATGCACACACATGTAAAAGAAAATGGATTAATTTTACAAAGAAAAGAAGAAAAGTCCCACAGAATGAATTGGCAAGAAACTTAATCAATCAGTGCTTTATAAAGAATATATTCACAAGGTAGTGATGGTGCACGCCTTTAACCCCAGCATTGGGAGGCAGAAGCAGGTAGATCTCTGTGAGTTCCAGGCTAGCCTGGTCTACATAGACCTACAGAAACTCTGTCTCAAATATTAAAATGCAGCTAGAAATCACCAAAATGCTAACATCTGTGTCTTAGTTAAGGTTACCATTGCTGGAATGAAATGCTATGACCAAAAGCAAACTGGGGAGGAAAGGGTTATTTCATATAACAGTTCATTATCAGAAGCAGTGGAGACAGGAACACATGCAGGTCAGTAACTGATGCAGAGACCATGGAGGGTGCTGCGTACTGACTTACTCTGCCTGATTTCTTAGAGATCCCAGGACCACCAGCCCAGGGATGACCCCACCCACAGTGGGCTGGGCCTCCCCTCATCAATCACTAATTTTAAAATGCTCTATAGGCCCGCCTACATCTTGATTTTTTTTTTTTCAGTGTTGTGTCTGCATCTATACTTGCAGGGCAGAAGAGGGACCAGATTTCATTACAGAAGATTGTGAGCCACCATGTGGTTACTGGGCATTGAACTCAGGACCTCTGGAAGAGCAGCCAGTGTGCTTAACCTCTGAGCTATCTCTCTAGTTTGCATCCTGATCTTATGGAGGCATTTTCTCAGTTGAGGCTCCCTCCTCAGATGACTACAGCTTGTGTCAAGTTGACATAAAACTATGTGGCAATCTCTGTCAGTCCACTCACAAGTGATTTCACAGGTTATTAAAATTGTCTACAAGAACCCAGGCAGTGGTCATGCACACCTTAAATTCCAGCACTCTTGAGGCAGAGGCAGTAGGATCTCTGTGTGTAGTGAGATATTCACCTTGTCGGCTGGTATAAATCAGCCAGTATACTTCAAGGATGAATTGACCTCAGTATGGAAACCAGGATATGTGTTACGTTGGGGTAGGGTTTTGCATTTGTATCCACTGGGGAAGAAAAGCTATGGATACCATCTAAGTTGATCAAGATCAGAGTTGAACAAGAGAAACATCTTAATGAAGAGAAATGACAAGTTATCCAACAAATTGGGTCCCATAAGATATGCCGAGACCTCTCAAAGGTAGGGGAAGTGTTCTTTTCTTGTCCTTACAGGAAAACAGAAAATACCCATCTTCAAACAGCCAAGAGACACTATACATGTAGGTACCTACAGAAGAGAAGATAGCTCTCCAGAAACAATCACTTAATAAAAAGGAATCTGGTTTATGGTAAAAATATTTAATTCTAATAAACTTTCTATACAGAAATCTATTTCTCTTTTATCTTACAGCAGAAGTTTACTATCTAGTATTCCTCTATTCCCAATTCATGTAAACCAATGCTGTCTTTGGAGTTGGATTCAAGTATGTAGTTAAAATTAAATTCACAGTTTCTGCCTTATATCAAGAAGCCAATTGGTGTAAGGCAGAGGAAAACAAAATCTGGGGACTCATTTGATTATATGCAATTTTCTCTCTGAAATCCTAATTTTCTCATATACATTTTGATGCTTATTGTTGCCTTTCCCTATATACATACCTTAAAACTTGAAATTTTTACTTTGATATTGATGTTTAAGTTTTCCACGAGGAATAATAACAATTCCTAACAGCAATCCTTGACCTCTCCGGAATGAAGATGGGACCCCACATCATCATTTCCACTTGACTCAACTGATGCATCTGGACTACAAACATCACCCTAAAACCGGTTTGAGACTGTTTTGTTTGAGACAACTCCTGACTAGCTAGCTGTTATGGTGCACCTACTTATTACACCCTGGCCAGAATTTCAGATAGAACTCCAGTCAAGCATTTCCTGCCACACAGTGACTAGCTACACATGTCACAGCCAGTCCTGTCAAAATTTCGTTGCTAAAAATTTTCTTCCTAGGGGCTGGAGAGGTGGCTCAGAGGTTAAGAGCACTGGCTGCTCTTCCAGAGGTCCTCAGTTCAATTCCCAGCAACCACATGGTGGCTCACAACCATCTATAATGAGATCTGTTGCCCTCTTCTGGCCTGCAAGGATACATGCAGACAGAAATTATATACATAATAAATAAATCTTAAAAAAAATTTCTTCCTATACGATCCCATGGAGCAATCATTGTCCTAGTTCAGCAGGAAGTAATCTTAAGATAACAATGCCCCCTTTCCCTACTCTAGGCATTTAGGGATAATATTCATCTTCTTAGGGTTGAGTATGGAAGCTGATGCTTAGGCTCAGGTGTCTCTTTTAGACAGGAAAAGGGTATGGTTGGGAAAGGTCTGGTTTAGATGGGACATGGGTAGATTAGCCTATCTTCTTGTGAATTATTTTAGTAATAGTGAGATATTAGTATCATACAGCTTACATGGTTATAGTTTATTCCCTTCCCAGAATTGTATATAAACTCTATATTTTGTCATATTGTGAAAATCTCTTCAGTTATGATGTTTTTGCACAATATCCTTACCATATTCTATGTATATATACTTTCACTTATGTTCAGGACAATTTTGTATATTGATACAATTTACGATATTTTTATCATGTTGCACTTTATAGTTCTACCTCTGGTCTAGACATTTCTACTCTACCTCTGCTTTAGGAAATTACATGTATATATACATACATAGTTATATTGCTTAGGTATTTGTCCCTGCTTTACTCAAGGAAGTTTCAGTCAGTACTATAGCTAGGTTCCTGAGTATTACAGATTATCTTCACCCATGTTTCCTATACTTATGGGATTAGTCAGAAATAGATGCTTAATCTTCAAAGACTTCATAGACCTGCAGAACATGGCATTTAAATTTTTTAATATTAATACTCCATGACATGAGACACTATTGCTCCTGAGAGCGCAATGCACCTTCCCGAAAAATGTTGGACACTGTTGTTGTTCCTTCTGGAGTCCATCCTCGCTTCAGCGATGGCCTCTTGGGCAAAGAACTGCCCCCACCTTGACCACTGATTTGGACGTGCGGTCCTATGTGCTTGTAGGAGACAAACATAGAAGACTGCTGAACTCTGCCAAGTCAGGGTAAGACAGCCTTTCTACCTCCCTGCTGTTGTTGTGGTCTGTCAGGTACTCTAGGCCTTAGCCAAAACTGGGTGTACCAACGTTGCTGTGAGACCTAGGGTGACTGTCCAGGTAGCTTGCTGTTTCTGTCCTTGCTGCACCTTTGGAAGTTGTCCATCCGCACTTCCTGCCTACCCTAGTATTGTTATTTTCCTTCTCAGGTTTTTGATGAGGTTGAAGATTAAATTATCACAACTATTATTCTCTCTTCCTAGTTAGATATATTAGGTACTAGACTTAAACTTTCCAGCTTAGGACAACTCTATTGTAAACCCCGTTTCGACTTCACCCTAGGACTAGATAGTTAGATCTTAAGTTTGTATGTTCTCAATTTTCCTTTTCTTAGAGCATACTTGTTATTCGCTGTTTTGTATATAGTTTTTGTATCTAGCCCAAATCTTTTCTTTAGAGTAAAAGGGGAATTGTAGTGAGATATTCACCTTGTCCGCACCTGTTGTATAGACCACACCCATTGGGGGTGGAGACAGGGCCAGATGTGACTTGGGGGAACTAAGGCTGAGGAGGGCTCTCTTGCTTGCAGCACAGGGACAGGAGAACATCCAGGAGAACATCTGGAGGCATCCTTGGGACCAGGAACCTGCTGGTTTTCGTCTATGTTGTGAGTTATTTCTCCCTGAATAAACATCTATTCAGCCTATTTGTTTCTCCTGATCCTTATTAAACAACAATACTGTGAGTTCAAGACCAGCTTGGTCTACAAGAGATAGTTCCAGGACAGCCTCCAAAGCCACAGAGAAACCCTGTCTCACCCCCCCCACACACACACACAATGTCTGCAAGAATGCTCCTAATGACATTAATTGTAACATCCCTGTGATGGTTAACTTTAATTGTCAACTTAACACAACCTAGAGTCACCTAGAGAGAGTCTTAATGAGGGACTGTCTACATGGGGTTGACCTGTAGGCATGTTTATGGGGGACTGGGTGTTTAGAGACAGTTTTATTTTGTATCCTAGGCTGGCCCGGAACTTGGTAATAAATAGATCAGGCTTGTCTCAAGCTCACAGAGACCTGCCTGCCTCTACCCCTGAGTGCTGGGACTAAAGGCAGGCAGGCACCCAATATTTCTTAAGTGAGTTGACATGGGAACTCAGCCTACTGTGGGGGGCACCATTCCCTAGTGCTATACTGAACTGTATAAGAGTGGAGAGATCGAGCCTAGCGCAAGCACACAGGAGAGTGAGCATTATACGTTCATTTCTCTCTGATGTTGATGCAGCTGTAATGTGGCCTTTCCCTAATGGAGGACTGCAATCTGGAATTGTAAGATGACGAAAACCCTCTTTCTCCCATAAGTTGCTTTTTGTCAGGGTGTTTTATCACAGCTACAGAAATGAGACTGGGGAAGCACCAAATTGGTTTTCTAGGTTCCTGGGGCTGCAGGCGTCTGCAAATCAGCTTTAACAGGCTTCACCAATAGAGGGCACCACAGGATGCCACAAGACTGGAGGAGAAAGGCAGGTGTGCCGCTGTGCTTGGCTCAAGTTTCCACCTTTTTCTCGCTCGCAGAATCATCTTTTATTGCACTCCTTCAAAATGCTAGCACCTTCTGATAGCACACCCTGTCATAGCACTGGGAAGCCTGAGGCAGAAGGATGGTGAGCTCAGGGTCTGCCTACGCTGCATAACCAGACACTGTCTCAAAATAAATAGCCCAGCTGGGAAACTGCTTGCCTCCTGTATGTAAAGTCCTGGGTTGGATTCCCCAGCACTGCATAAACCAGGTATAGCATAGCAGCACAGAGCTGCAATGCAGGCACCCAGGGGGTAGAGGCAGGAGGGGCAGGAGGGCCTCTTTGGCTCTACAGTGAGTTAAAGGCCACGTGGGCTACATGAAACCTTGCCTCAAAAATAAATAGGGTCAATTATATGGCTCAGCAGATAAAGGCACTGTAGGGGAGCCTGGAGCCCCTCCTTTCACAAAAAGATGGAATGAAAGAACCAATCTTACAAAGTTGTCCTCTGACCTCCACATGTATTTTATGGCTTGAGTACACTGCCATCATGCATATCTCATGTGCTCACACGCTCATGTGCACATATACACACACAATAAATAAGTTAAAAGTAAATATATACAATGATTAAATAAAAAGTAGCTATGTTTTTATGTTCCCCAGCTGGACTCTTGAGTGATTCAACAGCCAAGGTGACATTCTATGAGGACCTGACCTGCCTCCAAACTAAAAAATATCGAATAGCACCTTTCCTTCATTTATTTATTTATTTAGGTTTTTCAAGACAGGATTTCTCTGTGTAACAGTCCTGGCTGTCCTGGAACTCACTTTGTAGACCAGGCTGGTCTCAAACTCATTGAGAGCTAACTGCCTCTGCCTCCTGAGTGCTGGGATTAAAGGCGTGTGCCACACACAGCTCAGCTTTCATTTTTAATTTGTTAGTACTTTCCAATAGGAAAACTAGCTGAGTGTGGAGGTACATGCTTTTAATCTCAGCACTCAGGAGGTAGAGGCAGGAGGATCTTTATGAGTTCAAGGACATGTTGGTCTATAAAAATGAGCTCCAGCCAGGGCTACATAGTGAAACCCTGTTAAAAACAAAAACGGAAACAAGGAACTCCTTTGTGCTACAGTGAACATGTGGATCCACACAGCTCTGGTTAGCTGACTCTTCACATGGTGTTGGCATGGTTACAGAGCAGTCAGCGATGTGATTTCTGGCATGCAGATTACCAGAGGTGCACCAGTGTGTACGCACACTATTCCAACAGCTCCCCTCTCGCCTAGGAAGATACATGAAGAAAATGGCAGTGTTAGCACACACCTTACTTCCAACACTTGGGAGGCAGAAGCAGGTGGATCTCTAGGTTTGAGGCCAGCCTGGTCTACAGAGTGAGTTCCAGGACAGCCAAGGCTACACAGAGAAACCCTGTCTTGAAAAATCAGAAGAAAAAAAAGAAAGGAAGGAAGGAAGGAAGAAGAAAATGGCATCTTTCCTACATTCTTCAGGACCCTTCTAGGTTAGTGCAGTAACTGAGAATGCCCAAAACAAGAGGCAACTTGCCGTTGCTATGGCCACCATTGTATGAATTTGATAACATCTTTGTAAAAGCTGATTCTTTAACCAGGATGTGACCATGTGTGTGGAGATTGTCCCAGCCAACCTAGCAGAAAGTTATGCAATTTGCAGGGAAAATCATATACAATGAAAGATTATTTTAGAGGATAGGAGAGAGGCCGGACAGGCCTTCATGATGGATGGCACGTGATCTTCCTTATCTGGTTAAGTACACCTCTCCAAACTCGCCATCATAATCTGTGTCCAAATAAAGCAGAAGACAAACTGCTTATTTTAAAATCTATTTTTAGCTACACTCAGAGTCAAACTGTTTTCTTAAGATCTGCCTAAGGTACAAAGAAAGCCTTGGTTGGGACAGTCTTCGAGTTTTACTAGAGACACTAGACAGGGCAAAAATGGGTAGCTGTTTCCTTCATCTCACTTCAGATAGCATGCTTTTTATTACTGCAGCTGTATTCCAGGAGCCAGTCTTGATGTTTGAGAGCGCAGAGAGCTGAAAAGATGGCTCAGTGATTAAGAGTACAGGCTGCTCTTCCAGAGGAGCCCAGTTAGTTCCATCCCCAGAATTCACATGGCAGCTCCGAACTGTCTAACTCTAGTTCCAGGGACCTGACTCTCCGGCCTCCATGTGCACCGGACACACATGTTCTGCACAGAAATATATGTAGCAAAGCATCTATCCACATACGACAAAAATTTAATTTTGAGTTACCCGGGTGTTAGCGGTGCACACCTCTAATCCCAGCAGTCAAGAGGCAGAGTCACATAGATCTCTGTGAGGTCAAAGACACCCTGGTGTACACAGTGAGTTCCAGCACAACCAGGGTTACACAAAGAAATCTTGTCTTGAAAAACAAACAAACAAATAATTCAATTTAAGCTGGGCGATGGTGGCACATGCCTTTAGTCCCAGCACTCGGGAGGCAGAGGCAAGCGGATCTCTCTGAGGCCAGCCTGGTCTACAAGAGCTAGTTCCAGGACACCTTCCAAAGCTACAGAGAAACCCTGTCTTAAAAAAACAATACAAAACAAAACAAAAAATCAATTTAAAATAAATGCAAAATGTGGGACGTCTTAAGAATAAGGGCTTCTTACAGACCCTTATTCACACTGGAGACTGTTGACCAAAAGTAAGACTTTTCTCAGGAGTTTTAAAGTTTGTGTTGTCTGATTTGTCCTCCAGCAGCCTCTGATGTTAGAGGTTTATATTAGTCTCCTCCATGAACATCCCCCCCTCTTTTATTTAAAGTGTGCCGCTGAGGAGAGGCTGTGGGTGACTCAGATTTCCATTGTAAAGATGGAAAAATACAGTCTAACTCTCCACCAACCCCAGGAAGCTAGAAGCTTAAAAATACTAAATACCTTAAATTCCAGACCCTGACCCCAGCCAGTAAATAGACGAAAGGTCAACTCCTTGCCCTTACCTGACTTTGTAAACTGCTTGTGAATCCCCTGCCCCAGTGACCTAAACTAACTGCCATTTGTCACCCCACCTAGGAGCCCGCACAAATGCAGACCTCCAGGGTTATAGGAAACTGGTTTATGAAGCGAAGCGCGGGCTTGGATGGTTTAAATTGATTGGTCTGCACCGTGCCGGCTCTGAATGCTATGAGATGATTGGTTTATGATGTGTGGGCTTTGTTGTAACCTTATAAAAGCTGTCTCAATTCTGTACTCAGGGTCCTCTACCCCTGCGTGGTGCATGGTTGTGTACCCCAATGCACTTGGAATATAAAAGACTTCATGTTTTTACATCAAGACCGCTTCTCTTGAGTGATTTGGGGTGTCGCCTTTCCTGAGTGGGAGCGTGAAGGTCCACGCTATGCGAGACTTTCACCATCTGGGAGGGAGGGATGGGAGGACACAACATGATTAGTCCCATAGTAACAAGTCATCGGTAAAGGTGGCTCTCTACCAGGATCGGATGGAATTTAACTTTCTTCTCCTTTCTGTTCCTCTGAAGATGTTGTGGACAGCAACTGCTTGCTTTTGTTGTTTTTTGAGACAGGGTTCCTCTGTAGCTTTGGAGCCTATCCCGGAATTCTCTCTGTAGACCAGACTGGTCTTGAACTCACAGAGATCTGCCTGCCTCTGCCTCCCGAGTACTGGGATTAAAGATGGGCGCCACCATCTCCTGGCTCTGCTTTCTTCTTTAAAAGGTACCAATCCTCAGGGAGATCTGGGGCAAAGCCTTTGGACTTAGGGGTTCTCAAGATTTTATTACCAGTCACAAAATGGATTTGTGCAGTGCTATATGAGCCCTTTGGGATCATGATTCAGGAGGGATTTGGCCTTTCTTGGCTAGTTTGTGAATAGCACTTCAGCCATGTGGGAAGGTGATGGCAGGAGGGCAATGCCGACTCACCTGGGAGTGTTTATGAGATCCACGATGTAGGCAGTCCAGCAGCCATTCTCTATCTATGGGTGAAGACTTTCCCACTCAGCTGTTCCCATTCCAAGCCCTATGTTCTTTTGTTATATATTTAACTGCAATATCTATACACTTTATTTGGTGTGTGTGTGTGTGTGTGTGTGTGTGTATGTGTGTGTGTGTGTGTGTGTGTGTGTACCACAGTGAACATGTGGCAGTCAGAGGATAACATGCAGGAGTCTGTTCTCTTCTACCATGAACTCAGATTGCCAAGCTTGGCAGCAATCATCTTTACCCACTGAGCCCTTTCTCCCACCCCTTTTCTCCTTATTATTGCTCCTTATTATTTCTCCTTATTATTATTGGTTAGTTTTGACATCTAAATGTTGATTTGTCCAATACCATAATTCTCAGCTTCTGGCCCCCTGAAATGAAAATGCCTATCCCCCACTTCCCTTTTAGCTATCCTTCTCCTGGTCACATTCTTTACTTTATAATGGCCAATAGCTACACCATTTTCAAATTGTCTATTTTTGTTATTGTTGTTTGGGTTTGTGGGGGGGGTTGTTTTGTTTTTGTTTTTTGAGACAGGGCTGTCCTCAAACTCACTGACATCCGTCTGCCTCTGCCTCCTGAGTGCTGGGATTAAAGGCGTGTGCCACCACTGCCTGCAAAGTGTCTACTTCAAGCATTGTGCATTTTGACTTATGTTGGTCGCTGAGGTGTCGGGAGCAGTCTTTGTGGGGCTGCAATTGGAACCAGCCAAGCAGCTCCAAGTCCGTACCTGAGTGGGGGAGTGTGGATGAGGGAAAGACTAGCTATAGACAATAAAGAAAGACAGAGAGACAGAATAAAGTTCAGGAGTGCAGATCAGTCAATACTGAAATGCCAGAGTTATTTTTTGCCATTCGTATACACCATAACCAAAAAGGGGGCCACAGTATCATATGCATGGAACAAACAGACTTTCTTTCCTCCCTTATTCTAAGGGTTCAGTAACCACACCTTAGCTCTAAACTTCTTGTTCCCTAGCCTTGAGGTCAAGAGTAGCCACACCTCAGATTCAGGTCAGCCGAAACATTCTTCTGTAGCCACACCTTTGACCTTTAGGTCTTATGACTTGCTGACAGCTTTGAACTCTGTTCTTGTGCCAAGATGGAGTGTAGCCATCTTTATGGGCCCCCACACTGAGGTCAGCACTTTGCTGTCCAGTATTTCCTGCAGTGCATCCATCCCAGAGCCTACACTCAGTGTTGCGCTTGCTCCTTTGAAAATCCGGTTATCCCTTATGTGTCTCCACCATTGCTCCACAAACTCCCCACACGCACATCCTCCATCACCGCACCTCACCTGAATACTCAACTGTGTTCATTTGACTCCTCTGAAACTCTCAGTATAAAAATCTCAAGCAAGATTCACCACCTTTTGGCAGTTACTTTATAATTTTTTTCCTAAATTCAAACATATTAGGTATAGGAGTTGGAGGAAAGCACCCAAAGTTGATCTCTGGCCTCCACTTGCACATGTACAATACATGCACAAGAACTTGCACATACCTGTATTCACAAGCCAAATACCACACACACACACACACACACACACACACACACACACACACACACACACGAACATGGTCAGGGTATGATGATGCTCCACTCCAATACATATGTACATATCCACAAAAAGAAATACATAAACCACACACATATACAAAGGCTGGCCAGGGTGTGGTGGCACATGTCTCTAGCCCTAACACTCTGGTGGCAGAAACAAGGGGATCAAGAGTTCAAAGCCAGCCTCAACTATATAGTGAGTCAAAGGCCTTCCTTAAAAAAAAAGTCAATAAAACCACTCATATTGGCACACATCTTTATTCCAAGAACTAGGAGGCAGAGGCAAGCTAATCTGAGTTCAAGCCCAGTCTGGTCTAATATTGAGTTCCTGGCCATCCAGGGTTACATACTGAGGCTCTAAGAAAAAAAATCCATTAAGTATAAAGATAAATAAAAATGAACCAGGCAATGAAACCATTGGTATTGCCCTTCCTAGGGGAGGAGAGCCCAGGGCACAACACTGCCCGAGGACTGCAAACACAATGGTCATGACTGGGGTACCAGCTGGGCAGCCCAAGCTGAGGGCAGGGTGGCGGATAGCAGCTTGCAGTTCACACAGGCCCTGCCCCAACACACACTGCCTCTGAGCAACAAGAAGATATCTGAGTTGAAGAATGGTTCGTTTTCATTTTCTGGATTAAGTCTCCTTGAAAGACCCCTGTGGTCCATGATGCCCCCAGAAGCCATGTTGAGGTCCATATTCTGTGATGCTGTGGGAAACCACGTAGAAGTCCATGGTCCCAGTGTAGTTGCCAGCCAGCTAATAAAGATTTCTATTGGTCTCCCTCATAGTCTACCCTGGTGGACACCCCACAACATGTACATATTATGCTACCAGGACACATGTCATTTCTGGTTTTAAAAAACAATATTGTTATTAATTCTTTGATAATTTCATATAAACAATGTATTTTGATAATGTTTATCCCTGCTACTCCTCCTCATCCCCCCAACTTTCTGGCTTTTTTTTTTTTAACCCATTGAGTCTGATTTGTGCTACCCAAGTTTTTGTTTTGTTTTGTTCTGTTTCATGCCCTGACTGGCCTTGAACTTCTGATCTTCCTGCCTCTATCCTCTGTAAACTAGGTCAGCCAGCCTGTGCCACTTCACTCTCTCCCACAAGCTCTTCTTTAGCCTACTTCATGAATACAGTTGAGGGACCAGATGCTACCTTCTCATAAGTGAATAGAAAAAGTTTACCTGTGGACCTAGGTTCTTCGGCCTGTCTTAGAAAATAAAGATGCTTACCGTTAGATTTTTCTTTGTCCCCAGGGTGGCATGTTTCAAATAGAGTTGTCATGTGGTTTCCCATCTGGCGACAGAATTCCCAGTGTTGCATGGGCTGTGGGCCAGAGCTCATGGGATCTGACAAACAAGTGGGTTTTCCCCTGCCCCTCCCTGGACTGTAGCTGATTGGGCTGCGCACTAACAGTGAAAAGATGACAGTTTCACAGAGGGGTTTAGTTTGCACCTGTCCATGAGTGGAACCCCAGTATTCAGGATTCACAATCTGTAATCAGAACCCCAATGCTAATTATCTCCTTTATTAAAAAAAAAAAATCATTAAAATAGTGTTGAAGCCGGGGCGGTGGTGGTGCATGACTTTAGTCCCAGCACTCGGAAGCCAGATGCAGGGGATCTCTGTGAGTTTGAGACTAGCCTGGTCTATAGAGTGAGTTCCAGGACAGCCTCCAAAGCTACACAGAGAAACCCTGTCTCAAAAACAGAAACAAAACAAACAAAAATGGTGTTTGAATGGCACCAGCTCCCACAGAAAACCTCCCCTACTCCCCTCTTGATTTCTTCGGCACCTTCACCTTCCATCTTGAGTGAGCTTGGAAGAAAATACCCAATTATAGAGAGAGGCCCACATTGTCTCTGGAGGTGGCTGGGTCCCTCACTTGCTGTGGCTGTGGCAAATCAGAAGGACACTGAGTGATGGTGGTTTTCAACGCTTTAAATCACACAGTGAAAGCTGTGATGTCCTGTGCCCTGAACTCAGCCTATTTTTAAAAACCCTGTCACTGTGCATCGTCACCAGCTGGCCCTAAGAATTTGGGTTTTATCCTGTGATATAAAACTGTGATCTTAGCTAAATGTCACACTCATTCATGGGATCCCGGCACTTGGGAGGAGACTGCTGAGGGTTTGAAGCTAATCTGGTATATCTACATAGTGAATCCCAGGCTAGCCTGGGCTCCTGAGTGATACCCTCCTTTAAAAAATTTGACTTTGGATCTCTCCTCAATGCCTAGTTCTCTCTAACTCTCTCTGTCTCTCTCTCTCTCCGTTTCTCTCTCCTGGTCACCTCTATGCTCATGGAAACTCTGGGCTCTGTAGGCCAGAGCATTCCCTTTCTAAAATTACATTTATTTATTGACTCCGTGTATGTGTGCCTATGTGCATGTGTGTGTCTGTGTGTACTTGCCATGGCACATGTGTGGAGGTCAGAGGTCAGCTTGCAGAAATCTGTTCTCTACTCCCACCTGTGGTCCTGGGGATCGAACTCGGTTTTGATGGACAGTGCTTTTACCCACCAAGCTATCTGGCCATCCCCAACTGCACTGTCTTCATTGACTATTTAGAGAGTCTTGTGAAGCAATGAGATAGACTGTCTTGATTGCTATGTGGGGCTACAACCTTCTTGCTAGCAGAACTCTGATTGTCAAGTGTGGGCTAATGATGGGTTCAGAAAGCCTGGATATGTCTCCCAGTGGGGTTGCAGATTTACCAATTAAAATATAAAATACAGCTGGGTGGTTGTTGGGCACGCCTTTAGTCTCAGCACTTGGGAGTCAGAGGCAGGTGGATCTCTGTGAGTTCAAGGTCAGCCTGGTCTACAGAGCTACACAGAGAAACCCTGCCTTGAAAAATAAAATATAGATAAGGGTGGAGATATAGCTCAGTTATGAAGGGCGTGCCTAGCATGAACATGGCCTTGGATTTGATCCTTAATACAGCAAGGCGGGGAAAAATTACAGAATATCCAGTTAAAACTGAATTTCACATTAAAAAAAAAAAGAAAGGAAGGAAGAAAGAAAGAAAGAGGCAAGCTGGCCATGCTGGTGCACACTTATAATCCTAACACTTACAAGGCAGAGGTAGGAGGTTCAAGAATTCAACACCAGCCTATGAAACATAGCAAAACCCTGTCAGTCAAGGGGAGAGAAGAGGAGAAAAAAAAAAAAAAAAAAGGAAGAGGAGGGGAGTGGAGGGGGGAGGGAAGGAACTGGTCCTCAGGAAATGAACTATGAACAAGCCAAATGTGAGAACCCTCACCTCTCGATGGATCTGGGGTCTGGCCATGTGGTCATGTAACACATCTGGCTAGCTGAAGCTGAGGCGACAGCCACTGGCGGCTTCTGAGAAAGATCTTTCTCCTGATTAAAATCAGAATGGAAGAGGACAAGTGCATTGTGGGAAGCACGGAGGCGCCCCACCTTCAGTGACCTCACGTGAGGATGTGTTCTTAGGCACTGCAGAAGTGATCTTGTCACTAGGAAGAGAAAAGCGTGAGGAAGTCAGTCAGAGCAAGCCGGGTGCCGCCTGTCAGAGCCGGATGCAGCAGTTCTGAAATTCACTTGGTTCTGTGACATAACGGGTGTCCTCACTGTGGGGGCCACTTTCTGTTGGGTGTTCTGTTCACAAGGCCGGCAGCATCCTAAGTGGTTCAGCTGACAGGAAAGGGAAGTTCCGGAACTTTTCTCAGCAGGTGTTAGATGGCTGGGTGAGGAAGTTAAACCTGCCAAAGAACCTTCCCCTAATCACACACACAGCACTTTTCCTTGTGAGATCTACCGGGCAATGGCTGTTGTGTGGGTCTTTCTCAGCGCCTTACACTTATGAAATGAAAGAAACTCTCCACAGACTGTGAGGGACACACACGCATACACGCAGGCAGGCACGGAGGGGGAGGGAGAGAGAGAGAGAGGCTTCCTCATTTTTATTATTATTACTTTATTGTTTATTTATTGGTGTTTTGCCTGCATATATGTCTATGTGAAGTGTCAGAAACCCTGGAACTGGAGTTACAGACAGGCATGAGCTGCCATGTGGCTGCTGGGAACTGAACCCTGCTTTTAACCAGGGCCCTTTCTCTGGCCCCTGGATTAGTTATTTTGTTAATAGTTCTCTATGTCCTCAAGGTCGCTCATAGCTTTAGAGTGCAGAGCTGACTCTGCCAGGAGGTGCTAAGGGTGCAGGCCAGTGTTATGGGACAAATGGGTGATACTGAACAATTGTGGGTGCACAAAGAAGAACCTGTAGCCTAGAAGTTGGGGATAGTGGCCCTGAGATAGCATTATTGTCTATGGCATCTGTGCCGTCACTTTTGATCAGTGTGGACAATACCCACTGCTTGGTGGTTTTCCCCTAAATATCCTAAACATAGATAGATGTGGTCAGATGTTAAAAAAAAAAAAACAATTTTGACATGTGTCTAGTGTTTTTACTTTAATGTGTTTGCCATGGTTACATACACATTTGTAGAATTCAAATTAGTAGTTCCGTCTTTGTCTCCTTTCTCTAGAGCAACCATGAGTTATCAGTTCCCTGTGTGTGCCTCCTGAGTTTTCTAGGCCTTGGAAAAGCTTGTACATGTGCACGGCTTTTCTTTTTTCTTTTCTTTTTCCTTACTTTTTTTTTTTCTTTTTCTTTCTTTCCCTTCTTCTTTTTGTTTTTCAGACAGGGGTTCTCTGTCCTGGAACTTGTTCTGTAGATCAGGCTGGCCTCGAATCACATAGATCCTCCGGCCTCTGCCTCCTGAGTGCTGGGACTAAAGGCATGAACCACCAATGCCCAGCTGCACGGCTTTTCTTAAATGTTGTTTATTGTGTTTTAAGTGCTGGAGATGAAACTCGGGGCCTGGTACATGCTAGGCAGGCGAATTATATTCCTAGCTCTATAATTTTATTATTTGTTTTTCTGGGGTGACATGTATGTATGAAAGCAATGCACAGTATTCTGTAAAATACTTATATTTATTGTGTTTGTGTGTGTATGTGGGGACCGAGGCCACAGTGTGATCAGAGGACAACTTGTAGAAGTTGGTTCTCTCCTTCCAGCAAGTAGGTTCCAGGAACTGAACTCAGATTATGGAGCTTCATGGCAATCTCTCTTTCCCGCTGAAAGGTCTCCCCAGTCTGAGAGACACGGTATATTGCTGAATGGATGTGCCAAAGTCTATAGGCCAGGGCTGGAGAGATGGCTCAGCAAGTAAGAGTCTCACTGTTCTAGAGCACTTGGGTTTGGTTTCCATGTTGGCTCACAACCACCTGGAATTCTAGTCCTAGGAGAACTGGAGCCCTCTTCTGACCTCCAGAGTCTCCCGAATACACGGAGTGCACATAACTGACACAGATAAACATACATACAATAAATAAAGATGAATCTTTTTTAAAAAGCCTATTAGCCAACTCCTATTGACAATATAGGGGATATAAACCATGTTTCCAGGCTGGCTAGCTCCTGTGGAACACTTGGAATGTTTTTGTAATTTTTTTTTTGGAGGGGGGCGGGTATAGGGAGGTTGAGTCAGGATCTTTCTATATAGCCCTGGCTGTTCTGGAACTCTCTATGTAGACTAGGCTGACCTTGAACTCACAGAGATCTGCCTGTTTCTGCCTCCTGAGTGCTGGGTTTAAAGGTGTGTGCCACCATACATGGTTATGAACACTTCAAACCTTGGTGGGATAACCATCGCTCACTCATGCCCACTGAGGCTCCACTGACTAGCTACACTCAGGCATTCAGAATCAGAAATAGAACCCAGGGGAAGGAGGCTTCCACTTTGCTGGTGGAGGTGCAGCAGGGCTATGGGCGCCGGGATGTGGCTCAGTTGGTAGAGCCTTTGCCTAGCATGTAGGAAGGCCTGGGTATGTTATAATCCAAGTGCTAGAAGGTGAAGACAGGAGGATTAGGAAGCAGTTCAAGGCTATCTATGGTTACATAGTGAATTCAAGGCCAGCCGGGTCTACAGGTCTCAAGGAAAAAAAAAAAAAAAATTAGCAGCCGAGTGCCCATATCTATGCTTATGGTAGCATGCAGTTCTTGGACCTGGGGCAATGTCCTGGATGTTTTATTAATCAGGCTATTTCTGAACGCGGTTTATGGCTTTATTTATGTGAGTTAGCACTGAGCCTGCTTTCCTGTCCTTCCAACAATTATCTCCATAATAAACATTTTTAAACTCTTCTACCAGTTACACCTGCTGCTTGCCTTCTGAGACAGGCATTTTCTTTTCCCTTTAATTTGTTTTTATGGGGGTGGGGCTTCCAATGGTTATCCACATAAATACATACACACACCTCTGTGCCTGTGAGTGTAAATCTACATCAGAAAGCCAGGGTTTTTTTTTTTTTTTTTTTTTTTTTTTTTTTTTTTTGAGTTAGGATCAGCGATGGTGGTCAGGCAGCAGCTATAAAAAAGTGGGAGAGTACGGAATGCTGGATAAGCCTGCTCACTAGTCCTTCAGAGGATCTGCGGTCAGCAGTCACATGGTGCAGCTCACAGCACAGCTAACTCCAGCCCCAGGGAATCCAGCGCCCTCTTTTGGCCTCTGTAGGCAATTGCACACACCCACTCAAATGCACAGAGACAGAAATAAAAACAAATTTTATAATAATGAAGTTAAACACATGTTCCGAACCTAAGGCTGCTTGCCTCTTAGAAGTTCCTAGCTACAGTACAAAGGAAGTCCATGGTAAGTCACATCCACTCTTTGGTATTGGGAACCCCTTGTAGACAATTCAAACAGGGCAAGGGCTCTTAAAGACAGTGTGTTAGAACCCAACAGCAATATTACTACAGGAGACACGACAGAAAGCCACTTACTTGTGCTTGGTCCTGGGTCACCCAGAAAAGGCACTCCTAACCAAATCCTTATAAGATTTAAAAAAATATTTGTGTATTTGTGTGTGTGTGTGTGTGTGTGTGTGTGTGTGTGTGTGTGTTACTGCATTATGTGTCTAGATGCCCAAGGAGTTCAGAACAGGACATTGGATCTCCTGGAACTGGAGTTGGGGGCAGTTATAAGACAGCACAGATGCTGGGAGCCACATCTGAAAGCAAATACTCTTAGCCACTGAACCATCTCTCTGGCCCTTCCGTATACCTGTTTACAAACTGGAATGTAAGAATTCTTCCTTGGCAAATAAGATATAGCTCTGTGGGTAAAGGTGCTTGCCATCAAGTCTGCTGACTTGAATTTGATCCACAGGATCACCTATTAGATTCCCAGCACCCACACAGCAGCTCACAGCCAACTATAAATTCCAGTCCCAGAGGGCCTGATGCCCTCTGCTGATTTCCTTGGGCACCAGGCACACATGTGGTGCACAGATACATCTGCAGGCGAAGCACCCAGACAATGTCTCAGTCAGGGTTCTATGGCTGTGAAGAGACACCAGGACCACAGCTGCGCTTATAAAGCTTAATTGCTGTGGCTTTACAGCTCCAGAGGTTTAGTCCATTATTGTCATGATGGGAAGCATGGTGGCGTGCAGGCAGACATGGTGCTGGAGAAGGAGTCTATGTGCGCCACACTGGGCATAACTTGAGCATATGAGACCTCAAAGCCCATTCCTGCAGTGACAAACTTCCTCCAACAAGGCCACACCCACTCACAATGCCACACTTCCTAGTAGTGCCACTCACTATGAGCTTATGGGGGCCAATTACATTCAAACTGTCACACACATAAAATAAAATTCTTTAAGATTTTGAAAAGAATTCTGATTTTCTTTGGGAAGAGATAGTATTCAGAGAGTATAATTCAGTGATAAAGTACATGCCTAAGACCTTGGGTTCAATACCCACCACCAAAAATAGTATAATAGTCCCCTAAAAAAATGACTATGTGGTGATACACACCTTTTTTGCTGTTGTTTTGTTTTCTGAGTCATGTCTATGTAGCCCTAGCTGACCTTGAACTCAGACCGATGTGTTTGTGTCTATGTCTTCTGAGGGTTAAAGCCCCAAGTGACACTTGGTTTTTGTTTGTTTGTTTGTTTTTGTTTTTTTTTTTCTGTTCTTTCAATAGGCAGAGGCAGACAGATCTTAGTGGGTTCAAGCCCGGTCTACAGAGAGAGTTCCAGAATGGTCTGTGCTACACAGAGAAACAAACAAACAAACAAATAAGAAAACTGAGAGTTTGCCCTGAAGAAGCTGTATGTGTTGTACACTTCTGTTGATACAAAAACTACAGCTAAAAAAAAAATTCATAAAAGGACTAAGCAGTTTATTCTGGAGCTATTTTGAGTGATCATAGCCCAGCAGCACAAATTTAGGTTACCACAAATTCCATGTTTCAATGTGAAAGCAATTTCATAGTTTTATTTATTTATTTATTTATTTATTTATTTATTTATTTATTTATTTAGAGACAGGGTTTCTCTGTATTGCTGGAACTCACTCTGTAGACCAAGATGGCCCTGAACTCACAAAGATCCACCTGCCTCTGCCTCCTGAGTGCTGGGGTCAAAGGCATGTGTCCCCACAGCCTGCAGTTTCATAGTTTTATAGAGCAAAGAAAGTCATAAATTAAAACAAGTTTAAGACATATTTGTGTGGGGCTGGAAAGATGGTTCAGCAGTTAAGAGCACTGCCTGCTCTTCCAGAGGACACAGGTTCAATTCCCAACACCCACATGGCAGCTTATAACTGTCTGTAACTGCAGGTCCAGAGAATCTGGCATCCTCACATAGACATACCCCAATGAAATAGAAATAAATTATATATATATACACACACATATAAATAAAACAAACCCACATTTGTGGGTACCTCAGAGAGGCAGGTACTGTGAACAAAAAACTTCGAGGACATAAACCCCAGTGAACCCATGAAAACTGTACCTAGCCCATAGCAATGGTTAAATCTCTGTGATGTGGACATTGGTCTTGAGAAATGGGTCAGTGAGCAAACCTCTTGTTGTGAATTCCAGGAACACATGAAGCTAGGATGCATCTGTGACTCCAGTACTCTTCCTGAGAAGTGGAGATCCTAAGACAGAGGCTGTTTTTCTAAACAAGGCCTCCTGCTTACTAGGTTGGCCTCAAGGGTGAACTTGGACTTGGTCCCTAAAAAGACAGCAGGCAGCAAAGGCTTTTATTTAGGGGAAAAGCCTGCTGGGGATCTCCTGTAAGAATCAGAGTCAGGGGCTGGAAGACTGGAAGTCGCCTCAGCAGCCAGGAGAGTTTACTGCTCCTTCTGAGGACCTAGGTTCGGTTCCCAGCACCCACACCAGGGAGCTCACAGCTACCCATAATGTGAGTTCCGGGGAGTCTGCAGCCCTCTGGCCTCCTTGGGCACCTGCACATACATGGTTCACATAAGCTCACCTGGGCACACACAGAATCGTGTAAATAAAATTCCCTGTGGGCCTAGATTAGCCTCGCTAGGAATGGCAAGCAGTGAGTAAAAGTCTGCAGGGCCAGTGGCAGGGAAATCTATCATTGGAGTCCTGGAATGTTGATGACAGTGGTTTTGGGAGTGTGTCACCATTCAGGAACTTTTAAAAGTGAATATGACTGGCTGACAAAAACAACTGCCCCATTAGAGGGAAGGCATTGTTTTTCCAGGTAGTTTAGAGGTTCCATTTAGGGTTGAGCACGCAATAGCTATTTATTCTCAGCACTGATGTCAGGTGTAACTCAATGCATTTATTGCTGCTCACTGCAGAAAGAAGCTTTTCTGACCAGTGAGGATCTCACTATTCTACAGGTATTAACACATTTAGAAGGCTGTTTGACACCATGTCCATTCAGTAGGTTCCCCATAGGGCCCATGACCTCCTGAGCTTTTGACGAGATTTACACAGCCAACTATGAATTCTCTCCTGTGAAGGAGGCCTCAAATCCAAGCAGAAAGCAGTTGGTTACCTACAGTCAGGACACTATTACACCACTGGGCACATCTTGCCTGGGAAGTCAGTTTTTAGGATTCAGCATTGACCACTTGGTAATATCACGGATGATATTTTCAGTGCCTTTGGCCCTAGGAAAGCCAGCCAATAGGGAAGGAACTTTCAGGTCATTGAGCTACAGCCTCAGTGCTCTTTCCACATTTTAATTTTTATCTATTTATCTATTTTTTTTTATTATTATCTGGGGATCAATTTCAGGCCTTCAGGCATGTGAGGTTACTGCTGTAACTTGTTTTGTTATTTTGAGGCAATCTGGCTGGCCTGGTACTTATTATGTAGCCCATCCTGGCTACATAATTTTTAAAACTTTCCTGCCTCAGCTTCCAGAATGCTGGGATTACAGATACATACCATTGTCTCTCTCTCTCTTTAAACTTCACATTGTTTCTTCATGTAGCCCAGGCTGGCCTTATACTCCCTGTGTAGCCAAGGATCACCTTCTGCTCCTCTTGCCTCTGCCTCTCAGATACCAGGACTACAGATACACACAGCAGTGTATAGTTTAATTTTTATCTTTGAGACATGATCTCATTAAGGCTAGCATTGAACTCACTCTGAAGCCCAGGCAGACCTTGAATATGTGATCTTCCTGCCTCATTCTCCCAACTAGATAGGATTATAAGTCTGAACTTCCAGACCCAGCTTACCTTTTCTTAACAAAATATTGAAATGAGGCCTATATAAATGGTCATCATGATATTAGTAGATTTACAATATCATATAATGTGAGGCATGCTGAGGACATATAAAATGTTCTTTAGCTGGGCCTGGCAGCAAAGGCTGGATGGGGCTGGAGAGGTGACTCGTCCCCATATGCCACTTTATTGCTTTTATCAAAGTCTCAATCATTGATTTGACCAACAAAGACTTGGGAACCACATTCTGAGGTGAAAGTCTGCTCATTCAGACAGGCAGAGAAAGCACCCAGCTGACCCTTCTCCAGCATCATAATTTCAAAGACTTTTTGCCCCCACTGTCTCAAACCAAAAACTCCTCAAACGCAGTGTCCTTCCCTCCCTCCCTTCTACTTCCTGTGCATCTCTCTATCCCTCCCTCCTAATCCCTCTTACTCTCTATGTGTTTGTTTGTTTGAGACAGGGTTTCTCTGTAGCTGGAATTCACTCTGTAGACCAGGCTGGTCTTGAACTCACAGAAATCCACCTGTCTATGCCTCCCAAGTACTGGGATTAAAAGGCTTGCACCACCACCACCTGGCTGGGTTTTTTGTTTGTGTGTTTTTTGTTTTTCCTAATAACTTCTTGTCAACTGGTTGTTTGCTCTGCCTCTTAACTTACGGTTGATTTTATTTAATCCTGTTTACAATATTCAAGCAGAAAGCTCTTGGTCTAAAGGTGGGTGCTAGGGCTGAGCCACACCACAGCTAGAAACAGGTTTTTCTAGTAAATAACAAAATCTCAGGGTTCACAATGTGACCAAACATCCTGCAATAACCCTTGTTCAATTCTGAGGACTACAGGGTGCAGCTCACTACTGGCTGTAACTCCAAGGAAACCAGCACCCTCTTCAGGCCCCCATGAGTACTGCACAGGCATGGTACACAGCCGTACCCACAGGCAAAACACCCATATACATAAAATAAAAATAAAGTTTAAAACTATAAAAAATTTTAAAAAGGGAGAAAGAAAGAAATGGATGAATCAGACTATCCTGGGAGAGTTATCAAGACCCTATCTCAAAGTCAAAAAAGGTGGGAAAGAACTTAGGATATGGTTCAGTGGTTACAGCTCTTGCCTGGCCTGTGTCAGGTCAATCCAATCTCTCCCTAGTACTACAAAATCAGAATCTACTGTAGCTGTCATGTTTAAGTGGACCTCTAGAATACCCTCATATAGACAAGAACTAGAAGACATTTAAAACCTCTCCCTGACATCATCTTTTACTCTGGCCAATGAAGAGTCATGTCCTCCTGACTTTGCGGTTTATCACTTCTTTGCTTTAAAAAAAAAAAAAAAAAAATGGTTTTTACCACTTTTTTACATCACTATAAATACTAGAGCTTGATTTTTTTTTTTTTTTTTTAAATTTTTAGACAGAGTCTCACTAGGTAGCCCTGGCTAGTCCCAGACTCCCAGAGGTCTACCTACCTCTGCCTCTCTAGTGCTCAGACTAAAGGCATGAGCCACCTTGCCTGGTTTTTTTGATGTTGTTTGGCTTTTTGAAGACAGGGTTTCTCTGTGCGTCCTTGGCATGTCCTGGAACTCATTCTAGACCAGGCTGGCCTCAAACTCACAGACATTCGCCTGTCTCTGTCCCCCGAGTGCTAGGATTAAAGTCCTGCACACACCCAGATCTGGTTTTAACTCATTCATCAGCAGAGAAAACTACCCCCAATCCAAGACCTGTAGAAGGTGACATTTTGGGGTGATCGTCTGAGATTTCTTCTAAAAATCACAGACTCCTTAAGGTCAATATAAGCAAACCAAAACCCTGAAACAAGGGTGGAGCAGAGCAGAATGAGGGGAGGAGATGGCTGTTGAATTTATCTGGGCTTCTCCTCCATCCTGAGATGGGGACACCACTCCCACCACCCCCAGCCAATTTTAGCACTGTGAAATGTAGGCTGTTAACTTTGTTTCTCTGCTCTGAGAAGGAGGGCCCCTTTGGAAGGATTTTAGTCCTCATGCTTATGTTCCAAAGAGCAAAAGAATATTTTCGGACAGTGTTGCTCCACATTCTATGCTGGCATCCCCACCCCCACCCCCCCAGAGGCTGAAGTCAAGGATCAAATGGGGTTAATTACTGACAGCTGGCTCCAGGAAGATGTTGTGAACTTTACTCCTGAAGAGACTGAACTTTCCTTCATCCTGTTCCTAGTGAGCTTCCCCGACTAGCAGTGGGATTCTGTCTGTGTCTCATCTTCCCTCTCTGTGACTGTCTCACCTCTCTAAACCAAAATGAAAGGGGCCATCAACATATCACCTAAAAATGTGCAAGAATTCTTTACATAAATCAAACCATTCAGTAATCTATTCGGCATCCATCAACCCTTCTTGTGAATAGAGACTAACTTGCCCACGCCCCCCCCCCCACTGACCCAAGCTTGGTGTGACTCAAGAGGAAAAAAAATAAAATCAGAGAAAACTCTTCATGGGACTTAAGATCAAATCAGAGGCCATCTATCTGATCAGGTCCTCCCAGTGGCCCCATTGGTGGCCAGAGCCACCTCTCCAGACAGGGCTGAGAGATCACAGGAGGACTAGGTGAATCTCTGTCAACTTGCAGGTGGGGATAGAAACCTCCAAGATTGTTCCAGGCTTCCCAGTGGCTTGGTTCCTGAGCTTCTGGAGCAAGCTAAACCCCCCAGGTGCGCTGAAAGAAAATCTTCTTTTCACCAATGCATGTCCTGCACACCCCCTGGAGGCTGGCTGCAAATGGCCCGGGAGGGAACTTCAATTATAACAGCATCCTTCAATGATACTTGTAGCAGGAAGGACTGTCTTCTGTAATCCTCTATGTTCAAATCTTTTTCCCCCATAAGACCACCCAGACTTCACCCAAACCTGCAAAACTTTAGCTCCAATCCAGGAAGGGATGGCATGGAAGGGATACAAAAGTAGAAGAAAAACTCTCATCTGAAAAAATCCTATCAGTAAATAACACTCCATTCCACCTGGGGATGTACCCCGACCTCTGGAAGATCCAGAACCCCAGTGCTCTGAATATCCTTGTCCCCTGATCCTAAGAGAAAGGAAGGATGAGCCACCCTACTCCCCTTCCTTGGGAGGGCTGTTTCTTTTAAGGAAATGTTAGTCACAATCATCCGTATGTCCATTTCCCTGGCAGAACTGAGTGACCTAGGAAAGAAGTGTGATGCTGCACCAGGCTCAGACACATGGATTAACCCAGACCATGCAATGATCATTAGAACAAACCCTAGCCCCTTTAGACAAGAGGAGAGTGCTCCACCCAGCTTCCAAAGTGGATAACACTTTCTTCACTGCCCACAAAGTAAAGGACAATGACTTCCTCATGGAGGGTGAGGCCATCAGTCCCCTCCCTAAATCCTGGCCCAGATGCCAATCCAGATGCCTATGAAGGACAGAGGAGGACACACTTTGTTTACTGTGTCAAAGAGGGTTTCAGGGAGGTCTGTCCCTGCTGTCCCTTATGTTTCAGGGAGAGGAGATCTCATTCTTTTTCTTAAAAGCTTATGAGAGGGGCTTGCACTGACTGCTCTTCCAGAGGACCCGGTTTTCATTCAGAGCAGCCAGGTGGCAGCTAAAAACTTCCTGTAATTTCAAGATCTGACATCCTTACACAGACATACATGCAGGTAAAACACTGATGCAAACAAAAAGAAATAATCATTATAAAAAATCTTTTTAAAAAAATGCCAGCAATGGTAGTGCATACCTTTAATCCCTTTAATCCCAGTGTGCCCAGGAGGCAGAGGCAGGCAGATCTCGGTGAGTTTGAGGCCAGCCTGGTCTACAGCATAAATTCCAGGACAGCCAGGACTGTTACACAGAGAAACCCTGCCTCAAAAAAACCCAAACCCCAAAACAAAACAGAAATCAAAATAAAAAGTTCTGAGCTAGGTGATGGTGGCCCATGAGTTCCAAAACAGCCTCCAAAGCTACCGAGAAACTCTGTCTCAAAATAAATAAATAAATAAATAAATAAATAAATAAATAAATAGAAAGAAAGAAAGAAAAAAGAAGAAAAAGAAGAAGAAAAAGTTCTCCTGCCTTCTGAAGCTCTCTATAGGCAAGTCTTCCCTCACTAATGACCCTGAAACCATCAGCCAGATTCCAACAGGGACCTGCTCTTTTCTGTCTTGGAGACACTCACTTGCCCACTCACTGTTCGAGGACTCATACTTTGTTATCCTATCCACACCCATGACGGGATGGTTCATGTTGCAGGATTAGATACATGGATCTACCACATTGGATTGTTCCTGACTCCTCTGAGGCTATTCCACACATGTGTCAAGTGCTGGGCTGCTCAGGCTCCTCTGAAACTCCAACAGACCCCCCCACCCCACCCCCCGCAGAAACTCTAGACTCCAGCTGCACCCATGAACCACTGGAAGCCCTGGACTGCTCCTCAGATAAGTGTACCCGATTGAGGTGTTCATTTCATCTCTCACTGTCTCTGTCATGGTTACCGTCGTTTGCTTGCCATGTGTGGAATGGCATTCTCTCTGGTGTCATGTCTCTTGGTGATAAGCTGTCTCAAAGTTCTGATAGAACTCTCCATCACCCAGTGTCCTCCCCGGAAACCAGATTTCTTTGAGCCAGACTCTAGGCAATGGCTAGATGAAAATGGTGTTTATTGTAACCCCGTGGAGTCTGATACTACCAGGGCGTGTGTTGCAGGGCCGGTACCTGGTGAGGGGAGCATACAGGTTCAACGCTTCATGCCTCACTCTTTGGGGGGGGGTCGCTGTTCTGACGTGGAACAGGACCACTCTAGACTTTTACAAAGGAGAACCCTTCTCATGAATTCTCTCCTATCTTGGTCCACATCCCAACAAGGCCACTCCACTCAACCCCTTCCTGGTTAATACCTGTATTAAGAAGCAAAACTGCCAGATCCCTGTGTGTGTTACTGTCAATATGATGAGTGTGCCTGGCCAGGAATGACTGATTGTAAAGTTCACACCCAGACAGGGTCATCTGTATGTAAGGTCCACAAACCTGATCAACTATGTAAGGTTCATTGCAACATAGAGCACTGTCCTCACACCTCTCTGCCCTGCACTTGCGGAATACTCACGGAATTCCCTGATAAGCAACCTCAGTTGCTAGGAGTAACTTGGTGGACCACCGGGCCTCAAAAGATCAACTTCACCTTGCAGGCCACACTGGGTGTTACTAGATGGACCCACAAGCCCCCTAGAAGCAACTGCTAGTATAGGGGTGTTGAAGGGAGAGGATGTAGGACGGAGTAACTTTTTCTTTAGGAGGTCAGAGATGATAGGCTTAAGTCCCCTAAGGCTCTTGAGTGGGAGTGGGTACTGGGTTTGAGTGATGTACCTGGAGGGGTTCTGTAGCTGAATGACAATGGGAGAATGGTGTCTAGCCACAGAAGGGTTTTTGGTGTCCCAGACTTGGGGGTCTACCTCAGAAGTTGGCAGAGGGAATGACATATTAGAACCAGTAGGGTGAGTGGCTAGAAGGAGGAGAAGAGGGGCTGCTGACGAGTGTGGGATTAGGTTGTTCTTTTGATGCAACTAATGCCTATAAAACACAAACACGAGACTCCGCGCCCACGTGGAGTTTATTGAGAGAGGGGAGAGAAAGAGGGGGTAGCTGGTGGCCAACCGAAAGCAGGAGAGAGAGCAGAGAGAGGAAACAGAGATGGACCAGAGAGAGAGCAAAGAGAGAGAAGCACTTGGCGCGTTTGCTTTAAAAGAGGCTTGTGCATGGGTAACTGAGTCCTCTGGCCGCCAGGTAAAGCTGATGTAGGGATGACAGGGCCATGAGCGTCCCGACCATCCTCGGGGCGGGGGTCAGCTGGCTACTAGTTCCTAACACCCACCCCCACCAAGAATTCTGTCTGGTATATGGGAAAGGGTATATTTTGTTGGGAGGCCATGGATAATGACAGCATTGTCCTCACCGACTTCTCATGTGAGGTTTCTGAGGACTCCCTCCCTTCTGCAGGACCCTGGTGTACAGTTAAGCCGACTGCACAATTGCATTTCACTCTTAAACAAGAGTTATGTAAATCACAATGTGAAAGAATTTGCATTAACGTTCCCTTCTGGCGTTCCTTGTGAGGACGTTGTGTTGGAAGATATGCAGTGGCCAACTTCTGAACTTAAATTGGCTGATGGACGACTCCTTGAGCTTTTGAATCAAACCAATGACCTTCCCGCCAGTGTGCCCTTTGCAATGGACAGCAGGGGAAAGCACATGCTCAGCCTCGGAGACGCTGATAACAAACCTTGCAAAGGGTTCTTTGGGTGACATTCTTGTCTGTTGTCGCCCTCCAACCGCTTGGTTCAATCCACTCCAGACTCAGTCTCACTGCTGTCCCTTTCCACATCATCCACATTGTCAGCAGGAAGCAGCCAGAGCCAGAGCCAGAGCCAGAGCAGTCTTTGCCCCCAAGTCCCAACAGCAGTTAATGTGACCTCTGAGACAGAGCAATGAGGAAATGTAGGTGTCAGATGGGTCCTGTCCAGTGGACAGATAGGACAAGAGGTCATAGGGAGACAACAAGATGACATGCTTCAAGCTTCTCTCAGAGCAAAGACTTGGTATGGTTCTTCTTTCTGCCATTCCCTGCCCCCACTTCCACAGACATGCCTGGGCACATCCTAGGCAGACCCTGGACATTCTATGAACCGAACGAGGGGAAGGAGGCCAGTTCTAGGCTATCAAAAAACCAGAAACTTGTGGAACTCCCAGTCTCCCAGAGGGAAAGATTTTGGTTTCCAAATCCCCTCCTCATCCCCCCATTTATGGGGAGCCTGCAGGGGTACTCTACTTTTAATAAAATTTGTTTTGCTTTCTGTGACTGTAATTTATTCCCTGCCTTTTAATTCTTTAATTGGCAGAGAAGAGAAACCCAACTGTGGTGGTTAGAATGGGATTGCCCCCTCCCCCCCCCCAGGCTCATATATTTGGATGTTTTGCCCTCAGTTAATGGGACTGTTTAGGAAGGGTTAGGAGGAGAGGCCTTGGTGGAGGAGGTGTGTCACTGGGGTGGGCTTTGAGGTTTCAAAAGCCCATGCCAGCCAGACCCAGTCTCTCTCTCTGCCCCCCCCCAACATTTGGGTCGGATGAGCTCTCGGCTACTTCTTCAGCACTATGTCTGCCTGCTGCCATGCTCCTTAGCATGCTGATCATGAACTAACCCTCTCAAACTGTTAGCAAGCCCCTAACTAAATTCTATTTACTGTAAGTTGTTTTGGTCATGGTGTTTCCTCACAGCAATAGAACAGTAACTAAGATGCCAACCCAAGAGCTCTAGACAGTAATATATTATTTGAATGTTTGTTGCTAAAGCAGTTTTTCATTTCTGATTATATTATCAAGTAATAATGCAACTAAAATAGTAAACTTATTTTGCTATCCAGTGCTATACTCTATCTTAATGTTTTGTGACTTTGAGCCAAGTACTGTGGTTTATGCCTGCACTCCCATACTCAAGAGGGTTAACATGTAGCTAGGCAGGCTGGACTGAACTCCATATTAAGTTTCAAGCAAAGAGTTAGATCAGCCTATACTTTCCTTTCTGGTTCTTTTTGAGAGTCTTGATTATGTAGCCCAGGTTAGCCTGAAGTTCACTGGCTATACTAGTCTGGCCTCAAATTCACAATCATCTTGCCCCTGTCTTCTGAATACTGGGGTTATAAGACTGTGACACCAAAACCAGCTGAACTTTAATTCAATTATACTCCCTCTGGTCTTAGGTTGATGCTCTTACAAAACATCTTTTAAATTTTCATAATTTAAATGTTTATTGCTAGTTTTGTTTGATTGGTTGGGTTTTTGATATGGGTCTCAAATGGCCCTGGTTAGCCTCACATTCACATTGTAGCTGAGCATAACTTTGAACCCCTAATCCTTCTGCTCCTGCCTCCCAAGTGCTGGGATTATAGGTGTGTACCACAGTGCCCAGCTACTGTTGCTGGTATTTAGGAAGTACATTTAGGAAGGGTCTTCTATGTTCGCTCTTATGTCATATATGTAAATCTATAATTAATTATTACTTGAATGTTTCAACAGTGATACCCTGCAGCCTGGGGGTTTCTTTTTTCTTTTTCTTTTTTAATTTGCTTCAACATTTTCTTTCAGGGAGGAGACACCACATTTCAACTTAAAAACCCTTTACAATCCAGATCTTTTATTTCCTTCCTTTCTTTCTCGACCTCCCTTCCTCCCTCCTTCCCTCCCTCCCTCTATTGGACCCTAATTCCGGGGTCCTGATGGGCCGATGGGAGAGCCCCATGACACAAACACCAAAACCAGGAGATGCAACAAGCAAGAGGTGTTTATTGAACGAGTGCACTCGGGTGACAGCAATCTCGGGGAAAGCTGCACACCCCTCAAAGGGTTCAGGCTCTTTTTATAGAGACAAGCCACAAATCAGCATACATGCATGGGGCACAAGGTGATTGATTACAAAGTATGATCTCATGTTTGAGAGATCACCCAGGTATGGCCTGTTCTTATTTAAAGGATAAACCATAGAATGACTTGGGAAGTCCCCAGACTGTCCGTTGGCCAGGAGTGATCTAGACAGGGCTGATCATCTGGAATCATTTGTTCCAGGGTTGGGGCCTATTTCCTTGTTGTGGGCCAAGACCTGTGAGAAACTTTTTTCATACTCTGGCTTTCTCTTGGCTGTAACTAGCCCCATTTAACAAGATCAGTTTAGCATATAACCACTAGCCCCATCACCATAGTAACCTCTCTTGTTCTCATAATTCCTGATGTTTCCTCCCATGTCAATGTCCATTCTTTATGATTTTCTATATTCCGCTTGGGAGAATTATTCTTCTGTCCCTTTCCTACATCCTTGCTCTGAAAACTAAAATCTTTCACCTCCCTCTTCCTTTCTTCCTTTCTCTCTCTCCATCCTTCCCTCCCTCCCCCTTCCTTTTTTTTTTTTTTTTTTTTTTTTTTTTTGAGACAGGGTTTCTCTGTGCAGCTCTGGAACCTGTCCTGGAATGCCCTTTATAGACCAAGCTTGTCTCGAACTCACTGAGATCTGCCTGCCTCCGCTTCCTGAGTGCTGGGATTAAAGGTGTATGCTAGCACCGCCCAGCCCTTTGTTTCTTTTTGTACATTAGGCCATGAATTCGTTTGGAATGGGCTCCAGCTGGGGCTCCTTCCTGTCAGTGCTCACAATGTGTGCTTGTCTGGATGGGGCAGGCTGGAAGATGATTGTTGTGGCTAAAAGGCTGGGATTTTATTCAGGCTAAGTTTGTCTTCTACTGTTTCTGATTTTTGTTTGTTTGTTTGTTTGATTGGTTCGTTGGTTGGTTTTTGGTTTTTTTTTTTTTTTTAGTAGAACTGGAACTATTTACATTAGCCAGGAACAGGACATTTTTGAAAAGTTCTTCCATTTTGGTTAAGTGGTGCTAATTCCAGAAATCAGAGTAATTAGCATTCCATAACTAAAGCCTTGTGACTTGACATTCTTTTTCTCACTATTCTGTTTACTCCCAGTTGTGTAGGTAGAAGCTCTACTGGGCCTCACCCCTCCCATTCCAGACCGCCCCTGAAAACACCCCCAAGGGTCAGCTCCTCCCCCTAAAATGGGCAAGACCACACCTACAGGCTATTAAAACAGAAGCGGTTAAGTCTGGGCACAGGGATCTATGGGTAAAAGAACTGCTTCACAAGCATGAGGGCCTGAGTTCAAATCTTCGACACTCACTAAAACACAGCATAGGCCAGGAATGGGAGCTCATTCTCCTCACTCCCTAGTTGCCTATTGTTCTTTGTATAGGACTGAAGGGACCAGACCCTCACCCAGCCCCCTGCTTTAGCAGTATGACAGGCTGTAGATAAGACCCAGCAAGATGTAGGCCTCTGACTCAGCACATGTTGCTGAATTACCACTTGTCCTTGCCTGACCCCCTAGTCACTAGGAGGTCAGATACCCTCCACTTGGCAAGGAACCAATCAAAAGTTAGCCATGCTTTATGGTAACAGTGGTGTACAAAGCATAACAAGCACCCTGGGAGGTCCTATAGGTCATAGCAACCAGTTGGCCAATCAACACAGGACAGGTTGCTCAAGCTTGGAAGTGCACCAATCCTGAGACTATTACAACCCCCCCCACACACACACACACTCCCCTTGCTCCACCCAATAAATTCCCTGCCTCCTGGTTCCTCTGTGTCCTTCTCACCCAACCCATGTGTTGAATGGATGGAGGACCCGAGTTAACATAGTTAACTCATTAATTAATTAAAGACTCTTTGCTTTTGATCTCTTGGTGATCTGGGGGTTCAGAATTTGGGCACAACAGGGTTGAGGCCTCATGGGGGTTGTCATCTGTCCCTCGACTCTCATCTACTGTAGTCTGTATGTCTATTGTTCAGCTCAAGTTTGGGCAATCATATTGGTGAGACTTCATGGGTGTGGTGTTATGGTGATCACCCCAGCCCCTGGTATCCGGAATGCTATGATGGAGGCTTCCCCCCCCATCTCCCCCAAACCCTGCTGCATCTCAGAAAGCCCACCAAATGATGCCCCCTCCCCCAGAGATTCTCAAGACCATTCCCACAGGGTGTTTAAATTGTCCTCCAGAAAACAGACTCGTGTTTTTTCTGGTCTCTCTTATCATCTCCTCTCTGGGGAGCTGGAAGACCATCCAGGAACATTATATCCATTAGATGTGGGCTTTTTCTAATTCAGTTTGATTTGATTTGGTCTGCATCAGTGGAGAGGTTTATTGGGTGTAGAAACTTTTCCTGTAGCTTCTGACATTCCTAGGAGAGGCAATCTCACAGCAAACTCCCTGGTCCTTTTTCCCCCTCTCCCACAATGTTCCTTGAGCTCCACAACTCTGTGTTTTGATTGGTTGTGGTTTTCTGCAGTGGTCTTGAAAGACCAAAAAGTGAAGTTAAATGAAGGACGGTCTGACCTGGAAAGCTAACCAGTATCTGTTCCTTGGAATTTGCTAACTTCCTCTCACCAGGCCCTGAGGTGACAAGAATTCACACTGCCCCTCCTTTCCTGTGAGTCAACAGGTGGTAAATAGGGTCCTTAGGAAACAAAGAGATAGCTGTAACTCTGGTTTGCCCAGACAAGATTAATTAGCACACCCTGAGGCCCTAGGGTCTGCTGACCCTAATAGCAGACCATCCGGCCTCCAAGGGTCACGTACTCAATGGACAGAGGGTCCCACCCCCTCCCTAAGCTAGTGGGTTTGCCTTTAAAAAACACCTTGGCCCAGGGGAGGGGGCTTCTCTCTAGCCTGTGTTCTATTGGTTAGCTTTCCAGGTCAGACCGTCTTTCATTTAACTTCACTTTTTGGTCTTTCAGTCTCAGGCTAGACCCTGGAGGAGAAGATGGAGTGCTTTTGTTTTGCATTCTCCAGGCTAGTTAAGGGTCTGGCCCTCGGGTGTCATTTGGGACTGGGAGGAATCCCTTGCCCCTCTCACTGTCCTTTACCAGTTCCATCTATGTGAGGATACGTCAAAGGCCCTACCCGACTGGCTGAATCTGGGAGCACAGGGGAGAATTCTCTGTGTCTATAGAATTGGTCAGAGCCCACACAATGGGGTGTCCCTTACCTTCCAGAACAAAAGGTCAGGTGACTCACCAGGGCTATAGAACATTTTGGGAGATGCCCACAGTTCTCTGGGACCTGGTTGACCTTAGAGGATAAAGGACACTATTGTCCCTTTTAATTCCTCTGTTTATTAGGAATGTCCTCTAAACATGGTGATTTAACACCCAGGTTAGTACACCAGACTAGTACTTTTAACTACTTTGTTATATTTAGAGAAAACTAAGGAAACTTTTAACTACATCTTGATTAGCATATTCAAGTCTTCTTTTCTACCTCTCAAAAATTCTTTTGTATTCTTCCTTTTTTTTCTTTTTTACATTCCACTGTGTTTTTCAAGGTCCCCAAATGTTCTATCACACAGCCATGCTCTTTGTTTTAATGAGTGCCTATAGCAGATAGAGAGAAGCAGAACATCATCGAATTCAGCTGAGAACAACTAAGGTAGCCCTTTTAGAACTGGGACACAAGAGTTAGTGATTGAGGAATCTTAGACAGACTTAAGCTTTTAGCCATCAACTAAAGGGATTTCAGCCAGCCTGACCATACTCACCTATAATACCAGTTCTTGGGAGGCAAAGACAGGGGAATCTTAAGGCTAGCCTGGTCTACATAGCGAGTTCCAGGCCAGCCAGGACTACATAAAAGGACTCTGCCTATTAAAAAAAAGAGTAAAAAATAGTTTACCTACTAATTGTTTTTTTTTTTTTTTTTTTTTTTTTGTCTTGCTTTTTGTTTGTTTGTTTTGGTTTTCTAACACAGGGTTTCTCTGTAGCCTTGGCTGTCCTGGAACTTGCTCTATAGACCAGGCTGGCCTGGACTCACAGAGATCCACCTGCTGGGATTAAGGCATACGTCACCACTGCCCTGATAGGCTAGTCTTAAAGTAACTGATACACAAGAAAAGGAGGGAGGGGAAAGGTGTCAGGAGCTCAGGCCATCAAATTCCTGGAGTGGGACAGAGAGTCTTTGCACAAACAAAGGTTGAGGTGGTAAGGATTTACTGAACATTTGCATAAAAATCTTGCGGGGGGGGGGGGGGACATAAAAGATTTGAATTCCTTGTTCTAAACACAACAAGTTTTTGTATTTGGTTAGGAAAGGCTCATGTTTAATATTTTGTACAAATCTCTCCTTATTTTTAAGCATTCTTTTCTTCAAACTCACTATTTTCTCCTAACAGGCCTTCCATTGCTATGTTACCATTCTGACATCATTTAGAAACTAGGTCAAAGGTCAGAGTTCCCAGACACTTTGGGCATCTCTGGCTTCTGGCAAGGTGTAGAGGGCACAAGGTCCATGTATCACACACGGATAACACTAGGGAAAGCAGGGATGTTAAGCACACAGACCTGTCTCTTCAAGGGAGATGTGTGCCTTGTTTTCCACCCAGAAGCTGGGAATGGATGTAGTTCATCCATGGCGATCTGAGCTATCTGTAAAAGAGGCCACACCCAAATCCCCCAGACTATCATGGTTATCCCATACCCATTATGACTATCCCTCTCTAGACCTTTAACTTGAGCTTTGTTTCTCAGTGAGTAGAACTCACCCTTAGGGGAACTGTCACATGCACTTTATAGCCTGGTAACCCTACAATACTTAAACCACCAAGACCACACCAGATCTTAGGCCCTTAAGCTATAGGAACCATCATAGTGGTAGGTAGAGTTTACCTGTACTTAGCAAAAAAGTTTTGATGTTCTCACACCTTAAATTTTATTGTGTACTTGGTATTGAGATAATTGTTACCAGGAAACATTTCCCCCCCAAAAAATTATACTGTACTATAACACAGTCAGACTCTAGACTTAGCTCTAGCTAAGTAAGTTGTGTTGAACTGGATTTCCTTCTGGCCTCAAGAGGACCCGCTAAGCTTCTATCTTTCCCTCTCTGGGTAAGGGATTCTCCCTTCTTTCCCCTTTCACCCACTTCCCTCAAAGAACCTGGGACTTTAGACCTGACCTGGCGGAGGGATGAAGGCAGTCTCTCAGAAGTTAAGTCTCACTCTTTCTTAGAAGATTCTATCTAGATGGGATTTGATTATTTTCTAACCAGGTGAAAGTACCACACAGGCTTCTGAGGGTTTAAACTAGTATTAACTATTTTAAAATTTTGGTATTCAGAGCTAGAGAGATGTCTCAGCAGTTAAGAACCCTTGCTGTTCTTCCAAAGGATCTGGGTTCAATTCTCAGCACCCACAGGACAGCTCACAATTACGTCTGTAATCCTAAACTCTAATATCCTCATACAGATAGACATGCAGGCAAAACAGCAGTGCACATAAAACAAAATAAAAAAATTGAAAAGAAATTGGCATTCAAAAGTCTTAAATCCCAGCCAGCATGGGAAGCCATAGATCCCTCTGATCCCAGCCTGTTCATGCTCAGGTGGGATAAAACGTTGCTGAGGTCTTATTCTTAATTTCTCCATGTGCTCTCAAGAAAGAGCTCCACTCTGGGCACCCACCGGGCACATCTCCCCATTCTTGTGCTTCCTTCATCAGTTTCTTTCTGCAGTATCCATCCTATGCCTAGGGACCGAGGAGAGGTTAAAACGGGATCCAGATGAGGACCCTCAGTGTTCACAGCCGCAGTTGGTGTAATAAGATGTATGGACAGGTTCACTTTACCATGAAGCTGACCTCATGCACAGAAAGTAACCATGTGCTTCATCTCCATCTTGGCTGATGACCTCATTAAGATGGAGGCAACCTTAGGATTTGGCCCCATCTTGGCCAATGAAATACTGATGGTAAATGTGACTTCACCATGATCTTGGTTAATATAATCATGTGGTATAAGCCAAAATGGTAACACTCATAAATTCCCTGGTGCCACTAAGCCCTGAGGGGTAACCCCTTTTATATTTATTAATGAGGTAATGTTATAATATGGCACAAGATTGGACCTTGGGGGGGGTGAGGGACAAACAGACCATGTAGACAAAACTTATGTGGGAAGTTTTATTGGGGGAAGGGAAGAGAGTAAGGGAGGGGAGAGAGGGAAGAGAGAAAGAAACACACAGAGAGGGGGGGAAGAGAGAGAGGCTTGCCTCTTCAGGGGAACAGTGGGAAAGAGAGGTAATAGGTAAAGTTTGTCTCTTAAAGGGACAGTTGTACCTGTGTACAGAGTTTCAATTGCCATGCATGGAGGGATGAGGCACTCTACCATGTGGGGGGAGGGGGAGGCTGGATGATAGCAGGAACACCAGACTTTAATGGTGGATTTTTTGTTTGTTTGTTTGGTTGGTTTTTGGTTTTCAGAGACAGGGTTTTTCTGTATCCCTGGTTGTCCTGGAACTCTCTCTGTAGACCAGCCTGTTCTTAAAGTCACAGAGATCCATCTGTCTCTGCCTCCTGGAGTGCTGAGACTAGAGGCTTGTGCAACCACCGCCCAGCTTTTAATGGTGTTTTGTTGTTGTTTGCTTGTGTTTAGAGCTCTTTTTACATAGGTTATATCCCCATCCTTAATTATCTTCTGCTCAGCTTTCTTTTATGGAGGTTTCTCAAATTTGTCAAGACACATCTCTCAGTGTAGCTTTAACAGAGTATTCCTGACTACCACAGCAGTGGTGGGTCAGTCCTTGGATCAGCCTCTGTCCGCATCAGAGACTTCCAAACACTGCAGTCTTTTACTAGAGCCATCAAAGGGGAAAAAAAAAAAAAAGCTGGTAAGATGAGCTTCCCCTGGGAGGGGTTGGAGCACTCTCTTGTGAGTGAACTAGAATCCCAGACAAGCCCCCTAAATTGTTAAAAATAAGTGCAGGGTCACAAAGTACGAGACCTGCATACTGGCGAAGTGCCTGGAGAGAGCAACAGTGTTGCCAGGAGCTTGTGCTCAGATACAGACTGGAGCCACAGGAAGTGTACTTGGTTTTTGTTCTAACTCAGCTGATAATTGTTGTGTCCCCATTGGCTGGGGTCTGACAAAGCAGTCTTATTTGATTGGCTAGTCTGTCTTAGTCTTAAAAGATTGGGGGGGGGAGGGGCTTGAGAGATGGCTCAGAGGTCAAGAGCGCTGGCTGCTCTTCCAGAGGGCTTGAGTTCAACTCCCAGCAACCACAGGGTGGCTCACAACCATCTGTAGTGAAATCTGGTGCCCTCTTCTGGTCTGCAGAATACGTGCAGACAAAACACTGTAAACATGATAAATAAGTCTTTTAAAAATTACACTGTATTAAAAAACAAAACCAAAAAAAAAAAAAAAAAAAAAAAAAAACACTGGTTATAGGAAATGAAGCAAAAGGAAAAGGCCACTGCCTCAGGCCACCAGGTTCCTGGGATGCAGCAGTGGCCCTTTGTGTAAACAAAGGTTTTACTGGGTAGAGGTATTAAAACATTTACATCGAAGTGTTTCAAGGTGTGGGAGATAAAAAATTTGAATTCCTTTTTCTAAACAGAAGTTTTATAGTATTTGATAGAGAAGACTCACATTTAATAGTTCTTACACAAGAGCCTGGAGGAGAGGGTTTTTGCTGGGGAATGTCCTTCTGTATATATGCTTCTCTTATTGGTGAATAAAATACTGATTGGCCAGTAGACAGGAATATAGGCATGGCTAGGAGATGAGGAGAATTCTGAGGGGAGGCAGGGAGAGGTGTGTGAAGAGACACCATGCTGCCCAAGGAGTAACATGTGGGATTATGGGTAAGCCATAGCCTCGTGGCAATATACAGATTAATAAAAATTGGGTTGATAATTAAGACAGAGCTAGCCAATAAGAAGCCCTGGCCATCAGTCAACAGTTTTATGATTAATATGGCATTCGTGTATTTATTTGGGGTTGAAGAGTAGTGGGGCCAGATGAGACAGAAACCTCCATTTTCAGGTTTTGTTTGTTGAGACAGGGTTTCTCTGTGTAGCTTTGGAACCTCTCCTGGCACTCGATTTGTAGACCAGGCTGGCCTCAAACTCACAGAGACCCTCCTGCCTCTGCATCTCAAGTGCTGGGATTAAAGGCATGCACCATCACCACCCTGCCATCTTCACATTTTAATGTGACCTAAAAGGTGGAGCAGGAGACACAGGAAGCAGGGCTGAAGTAGAGAATGAGTGAGGCTTGAATGTGGGAAACCTGTGAGCCACATTCCATTGCATTAATGTAAAATCCATTTGAATGTGAAACATGCTGCCCAGCCATTGTCCAGAGGTACTGTAGCCAGGCCATGTTATAGTATGAAGTCTGAGGTAGCTAGAGGATTGCTGACCCATAGCTTTGGGGAGGTGAAGAGAGATCCCTTTCAAAAGAAAATAGACCGCAAGTGTTGTGGGGTATCCACCTGAGAAGACTATATGGACAAGGGTTTCATTCAACTGAAAATCTTTATTAGCCAGCCAGCGACCACACTGGGTGTTCAGTATCCCAGTATAGCCCTGAGCCTTTCTCAGAATGAGAGTGAGCTTTTAAGCACATAAGAAAAGAAAAAAATCTGGTTTGACACACTTCAGTTAACAAGAACAGTTATCCAGAACTGGAGCTATAGAAGCCAAAAAGCAAGGCCAGTACACCAGAGACTTTGCCAAAGGTATGGATTGATAGATTAGGTCTTTGTTTGTAAGACCCTCAGAATGAGGAGTCTCCCAGTTTCGGTCGGTATCCCCAAGAACTCAATGTCCAGTCCAGTTGATGCAACATGCAAGAGGCTTTAATGAACAGGAAATGTTTGCGCAAACAGGCTCCTCCAGCACGCAGGCTAGAGAGAAGCAGCCTCCCCCCCCCCCCCAGGTATTTTTAAAGGCAAAACCCACAAGCTTAGGGAGGGGGTGGGACCCTCTGTCCATTGAGTACGTGACCTTTTGAGGCCGGCTGGTCTCACTATTAGGGTCAACAGACCTTAGGGCCTCAGGGTGTGCTAATTAATCTTGTCTGGGCAAGTTATCTCTTTGTTTCTTAACGACCCTATTCACTACCTGCTGACTCACAGGAAAGGAGGGGCAGTGTGAATTCTTGGTAATTTGTTATCTTAGGGCCTTGTGGGGGGAAGTTAGCAAATTCCAAGGAACAGATATTGGTTTCCAGGTTTCCTTCATTTCAAGTGGGGGGTTTCTTTACTTTTTTGTCTTTCAGTTTTTGTTTTGGCAGGTGGTGCCTGTTGTTCTTTTGCTGCAGCTAATGCATATAAAACACAAACAGGAGACTCAGCACCCACGAGGAGTTTATTGAGAGAGGGGAGAGAAGGGGGGTAGCTGTTGGCCAACCGAAAGCAGGAGAGAGAGAGAGAGAGAGAGCAAGAGGGGGGCAGAGAGAGAGAGGCAAGAGAGAGACCAGAGAGAGAGAGAGCAAGAGAGCGGTGCGCTTGGTGTGCCTGCTTTAAAAGGGGGGCTTGAGCATGCGTAACTGAGTCCTCTGGCAGCCAGGTAAAGCTTGAGCCACCAGGTAAAGCTGATATAGTGATGACATGGCCATGAGCGTCCAGCCTGTCAGGCGGGGTCAGCTGCTAGTTCCTAACAGTGCTGTCTACATGCTGAGTTTTATGGCCTGAATGTTAGTTCCATCATGGAGTCAGTCATGCTAAGTAAAGTCTGGAAGTCTACTAAGATCTAGGGCCCTATTATAAAAGGAGGAGGTATCCCCCAACATTTTGGTCATCAGAATCTCCAGGCAGCACTGGGGCTACTGGGAAGTCAGCCTGGCAGAGGGTCAGAAAGGAAAAGGCTCCCAAGAAGTGGGTTTCGAAACTTTAGCCAAGGGTAGGTCAGCGGGTGATGGATTCATGGGGCACAAGGAGAAAGGTGGTCCTTGTTCAAGGGAAAAGGACAGACAAAGGAGTTGGAGGGGCAAACAGGAAAGAGAAAGGAGCAGTGGACCACAACTAGAGAGCCCAGGTAGCCCAAGTGGGCCACCAAATAAAAGTTCATTGAGAAGAGATGACAGAGGGATGGTGACTCCACACAGTACAGGCTAGAGCTAGAACTCTAGATTATATCAGTTGAGCGGTGTGTGCGTGTGTGCGCGTGTGTGTGCACGTGTGTGTGCGCGTGTGTGTGCGCGCGTGCGTGCCTGCGTGTGTGAGTGTGTGTGCGTGTGTGTGTGCCTGCATGTGTGTGTGTGCCTGCATGTGTGTGTGTGCCTGCATGTGTGCGTGTGTTTGCATGCATGTGTAAGCGTGTGAGTGTGCGCCTGTGTGTGGTGGCGGCTTACTAGTTCACAACGCTTCTTGGTGCTCTTGTTTGCAGAGGACCTGGTTGAGTTTCCAAAATCCACATCAGAAGATGACCTCTTCTGGCCTTTGTGGGCATCTGAATGCATGTGATGTACATATATATAGACTGTAAGTTTCAAACTAGGGACAAACTGCTAGGCTAGGTGTCTACTTAACATCAAAGCAGACCTGGTCCTGGGTTCTCCCAGAATCCCTTAGTCCCTACCTGTTACAGGGTATGGCTGGCATACCCCAACCCTTACCCTGAACTCTTCAGCTTGGGGGCTGGGCTGTGGGCTGCTCTTCCCAATATAGTCCAGACATTTTAATTACCTGCCTTTTTTTTTTTCCCGTTAGCCTCCTAGCTGCTGCACCTCATTCCAGCTCCTTCATTCCTCTACCCCTACCCCACTCTCCTTGAATGTCTCAGCTCAGGGTCGTGTTCATACTGCACTTTCTGAGGCTTGTCCCCGCCGTTGGCTATACTCTCCCACATCTCTGTAATAAACTTTCTCCTCCACCATATGTGGGAGCAGTCATGTCCTTTCCTTTTTATTTTTTATTTTTAATTCACAGACTAGTAGACATGCATGTATATACATAAAATAAAGATTTAAAAAGTCACTCATCTTGGGCTGGGGAGACTGCTCAGCAGTTAGGAGCACAGGCTGCTCTTCCAGAGGTCCAGGGTTCAATTTCCAGCACCCACATGGTGGCTCCCAAACACCTATAACTCCAGTTCCCAGGACCAAGTCCTGTCATTTTAAGGCTTAGATTGTCCTAGATTTTGCCAGTTGGCTTTTATGTCCCTTTGAGATGATCTTATCATTCATTGAGAAATACTTGACTTCTTGCATAAGATGTTCCTGGCACAGCTTGTACTTTGCCTCCAGCTCCAGCCGTAAATAACCTATTTGCCCAAACTGTTGCCTTTACTTTTCTTTCAGATTTATTTATTTATTTATTTATTTATTTATTTATTTATTTATTTGAGGCAGAGTCTCTTTGTGTAATCCTGACTGTCCTGGAAGTCACTTTGTAGACCAGGCTGGTCTCGAACTCCCAGAGATCCGCCTGACTCTGCTTCCCGAGTGCTGGGATTAAAGGCATGTGTCACCATTGCCCAGTTTTGTTTTGTTTTGTTTTGGTAGGGGGATTTTTGTTTTTTAGTGCTCAATGGTATTTAGAGAGCAAAGGTCTAGGCATATAGAGCTGTTGTTATTGGAGTGCTATTGAGCTGATGCTCTCTAGACAGTTACTTTCACCCTGTCCATTTCTTTATGTACAAATGTAATATAAAGCACACACCACCATCTCCTATTCCAAGCCACCAATTCACTGCCATCACATATGACTTTTTCTTTTTCTTTTTTCTTTTTGATAGAGTCTCAGGTAACCAGACTGGCCTCAGACTCATCATGCAGCTGATGATTACTTCAAAAGTTACGTATTTTATTATTTTTTTTTATATGATTGTTTTGACGGATTCTGGAAGAGGCCAGAAGAGAGCATTGGATCCCATTGGACTGGAGTTACAGATGATATCAGTGTTGGGAACCACACCCAGTTCTGCAGGAGCAACAAGTGTTTGTCTGCAGCCCAATAGCTGATGATCTTGATCCCCTCCTAGACCTCCTGCCTCCACTTCTCAAGAGCCGGACTTACAGTGGTGTTGGGGATCAAACCCAGGGCCTGTGTCTACTAGGTGAGCACTCTACCAACTAAGCCATCTCCCCAACCCCTGGGTTCCACTCTTGCTCTCTTCTTTCCTATTCATCCAATAAGGGGGGAAAAAGGGCCTGAACTTGTCTTATTGGATTCATGTCTTTGTAGCCAGTCACGGTGCCTTGGGCATCTTGTATCTGCACTCTCTCTGCTCAGGCCTTGAGGCTGCACCATGGCCCCCATGTCTGCATCTTCTTCACTGTGGGCTCCAACAGGGGCTCCCAGCCACTCCATGGTGGATGACCCTACCTCCCTTTGGCTCTAACTCTTCTTCCTCCTCTACAGAAGTCCTCCTCACTATACTCTGGCTCTGGCTCCTGCTTGTGCATGTCCTCTTCTCTCCTTCCAGCTGTTTCTCTGTGGGGATGCCCCCCCCCCCCAGACTGTGAACTCCATCCTATCACTTGAGCTGCCTCATCCCACACCACACGGACACATACAGAGCGTTCTTGCTCTGCCCTACATAATAATGACTTACATATTAAATTATTACAAAACTAGGAAGGTTGGAGGGAGCTCCAAAAGTCATGGTGGTGTATACCTATAGGTCCACAGAGGCTGAGGCAGGGGAATCTTAAGTTTGAGGCTAGCCTGGGCTGCATAGACATTTTTGTTTGTTTGTTTTTTGAGACAGGGTTATAGCTTTGGAGCCTATCCTGGAACTCGCTCTGTAGACCAGGCTGGCCTCTAACTCAGAGATCCACCTGCCTCTGCCTCCCCAGTGCTGGGATTAAAGGTGTGCGCTACCACTGCCTGGCTACACAGACATTTTTTATCTAAACTCTCTTTGATATATAAAGCATATGTGTTAACTCTACCTGTGAGTACTTTTGCCCATGAAATTTTTGTTCAATTTTTTATTTTGTTTATTTATTTACTTAGTTTTGGTTTTTTGATGGACTTCTTTTTTAAGATTTACTAATTTATTATGTATACAGCATGCATATATATATATATATATATATATATATATATATATATATATATATATTCCTGCATGGAAGAAGAGGGCACTAGACCTCATTATAGATGGTTGTGAGCCACCATGTGGTTACTAGGAATTAAACTCAGGTCCTCTGGATGCTCTTACCCTCTGAGCCATCTCTTTAGATCCCAGACAGGGTTCCTTTGTAACTTTGGAGCCTGTCCTGGAACTCACTCTGTAGACCAGGCAACCTCAAACTCAGAGATCCTCCTGCCTCTGCCTCCTGAGTGCTGGGACTAAAGGTGTGTGCCACCACCGGCATGGCTTACTTTTACTTTTTGAGACAAGTTCTTGCTATATAGCCCAGGATCCCGCATGTTGGGATTACAGATATGTACTACAATATCTGTTGAAATTCTGGTTATAGTAACATGTGTACAATGTAAGTTTTCAGCTTTTAGCACTGTGACAAAATACCTGAGATAATCAACTTAAAAATAGGAGATGGAGATAGCAGCCATCATGGGTTGAATGCACCCTGTATCCTCCCAGTAAGGCCCTGTCCCAGTCAACTCTGCCCTACCCTTGTTACATCACCACCTGCCTGAAGCTGAAGTTGCTATTCACAAACTAGCCAAGAAAGGCCATCTCCCTCCCAAATCATTGAGATCCCAAGGGACTCATATGGTGCTGTACAAGTCCATTTTGTGACTAGTAATAAAATCTTGAGAACCCCTAAGTCCAAAGGTCTTGCCCTGAATCTCCCTGAAGATCAGTACCGTTTAAAAAAAAAAAAAAAAAGCAGTTGCTGTCCACAGAAACAGAAAGGAGAAGAAAGTTAAATCCCATCTGATCCTGGTAGAGAGCCGCCTTCACCAATTGGCTTATTATTATGGGACTAATCGTGTTGTATCCTCCCTCCCACCCAGATGGAAATCTGAGTCATCCACAGCCTCTCCTCCAGCGGCACACATTTGTCTTGTGTACGGACCTTAAACAATCATTTTATAATAGGAAAGGCTGTTGCTTTGGCTATGGCAAGGGAGCAGCAGGGCACAGGCTTGCATGGGAGCAAACTGCTCATCTCAGAGGCCAGGAACCAAAGGCAGGGCATAAACTGGCATCCCACAATTTCCTTTAAAGCCAGACCCCCAGTGACTTAAAAATTCTCACTGAAACTCACATAGAATGAGCTTGTTTGTTTTGGGTTTTTCAAGATAAGGTTTCTTTGTGTAGTCCTGGCTGCCCTGGAATTTGCTCTGTAGATTAGGCTGGTCTTGAACTCACAGAGATCCACCTGCCTCTGCCTCCTGTGGGCTGGGATTAAAGGTCTGTACTACCACCTTCTGATTTAAGCTTTGTTTTTGTCATGCACGCCTTCAAGGTCAAGGCCAGCCAGATCTACACAGCAAGTTCCAGGATACTATAGCTACATATAGATATCCTGTTTCAAAAAAAAAAAAAAAAGAAAGAAAGAAAGAAAGAAAGAAAGAAGCAAGCTATCCTTCCAGCAGTAGCAAGGGCAGTCCTATAAAACACTGAAGTGAGCTTGGAGTGGTAGACCAGTTGGTAGAGTGCTTGCCTAGCATAAAACCCTGAGTTTGACCCTCAGCACCCCATAAGCCAGGTGTAGTGGAACACACATGTAGTACCAGCACTCTAGAAGACTTTAGAAGTTTCATATCCAATTTGGAGCCAGCCTGAGTTTTATGAGACCTTGACACCAAAATAAATATAAACCAAAGAAAATAGCAGTTGACTCTGTCCCAAAGTCTGCCTTCCTGGCAGCCCTCTCACTGGAGGTTGAAGACCTGCTCATTGGTTCAGAACCTTTCCCTATAAGCTGCTAACTGGGCCTAACCAGCTCTCCTTAACTCATTGGTGAGGTTCCACCTAGGTAGGTTACCCTTTTATAGCCGAGGATCTTGCTTACTGTATTGTCCCAGAACCCCACAACATGTACAACTACTGGCATTTCAGAGTTCTCTTTATTCTCAGAATTTTACACATTGATCTATATTTTGCCTAGGAGATTAAACAAAAACCCACAGGACTTAGAAGAAATCAAGGATCAGTCAAGTGTGCTATAGCAACCTTTAACCCCAGTACTGGAGAGGTAGAGGCTGTTTATCTCTGCGAGTTCGTGGCCAGCCTGGTCTACATAGTGAGTTTCAGGACAGCCAGAGCTACACAGTGTGATCTAAGTTACATCATCATTGCACAGTCCTCCCTTAGCCCTTGGTTGGTAGCCTAGTTCTGCTTGGGAGTCTCTTTGATCATCCTCCAGTGCCTGAAAGTTAGCTAGAGTGCAACCCTTAAGTGGTTAGACTGGGGTAGAAGACTTGCAGGTCACTGATGAGGGGCACTGCCTTTATAACTGGCAATGCCCCTCCTTAAGATTTAAAATGCAGGGGCTGGAGAGATGACTTGGTGGTTAAGAACACTAGTTTGTCTTCCAAAGGTCCTGAGTTCAATTCCCAGCAACTACATGATGGCTCATGACCATGTGTAATGAGATCTGGTGCCCTCTTCTAGCCTGCCAGAATAAAGGCAGATGGAACACTTTATACATAATAAATAAAATCTTTTTAAAAAAAGATTTAGAGCTGGGAGGTGGTGGTGCACACCTTTAGCCCTGGCACTTGGGAGGGAGGCAGAGGCAGGTGGATCTCTGTGAGTTTGAGATCAGCCTAGTCTATAAGAGTAAGTTCCAGGACAGGCTCCAAAGCTACACAGAGAAAGAAACCTGGTCTCAAAAACTAGAACAAACAAAAAGATTTAAAATGTTACATGAGGCTGGAGAGATGGGTCAGCAGTTAGGAGCACTGGCTGTTCTTGCAGAAGACCTGAGCTCACTTCCCAGCACCCACACTTCAGCTCACAACTGTCCGTACTCCAAGATCTGACACCTTCACACAGACATGCAGGTAAAACACCAATGCATATAAAATAAAAATGTTATTAAAAATGCTGTAGGGGAGGAAGGTGGAAATGTTAGGGTTTACACTGAGGTCCACTAAGGGAAAGTACTTCTTACTGGTCAAAACGAATAGAATTGGGGCTGAGATGGCTCAATGGTTATGAGCACTTGTTGTTTGCAAGGTTGAGTTTTGAGCGTCCTCATGGACCATCTGTAACCCCAATTCCAGATATCGTGCCCTCTTCTGACCCTGGTGGGCATCAAGTATGCATGCAGTACACTCATACACATAAAGCTTAAAAAAAAAAAAAACCGAACCTAATCTTAAATACACATAACATTCCCATTTGCCTTGTTTACAGTGCTATTTGCTATTGTCCCCTCTCTTAAATTAATCTAAAGTCCAGTGAAGGAGATGAAGACTATCCCCTCAATGAGATGATGTGCTTTAAGACCCCAGAAGCCCTTACAGATCTTCACAGATCTGCTTGCTGCTCTGAATTCCAACTCAAAACCTTGTCCCTTCTCATTTTTTCTTGGATATCAGACAAAATCCTAATACTTGCCCTGTTGCTCTGGACATTCTTTTTCTGAACTCCCCCTCTCTACATTTTCTACAGACCTCCATTGTTGAGCCTTACTCAGACGTGTGCCTTTCTTTCCTTTTTAAATCTTCAGTTTATATGTATGTGTGTTTTTCCTTCATGTATGTGTATGTACCACATGAATAGCCGGTACCCAGAGGTCAGAAGAGGAGGTCATGAAATCCCCCAGAACTGGAAATACAGATGGTTGTGAACCATTTAGATGTTGGGAACTGATTCCAGCTCCTCTGCAAGAACATAAGTTATTACCCACTGAGCAATCCCTCCTGCCCTTTGAAGTCAGGAAGTGACTGGGGTATGTTTGGGTATAAGCCTTGTTCCAAAACAATGGTGGTCAGGACAGCAGGACAAAGGGAGTGAAGGATGATTCAAGGTCACACATCTTTAGTCTAGTCACTTGGGATGCTGAGGCAAGAGAATCATGTCATGCCGGGAGTTTGTGGCCAGCCTGGGCAACAATGAGACCTAATTCCTGTTTTGAGATATGTTCTAACTTGTGATCTTCATGTCTGCCCATGTTCTGACATCAGATGTGCTCCACTTTAAGTTTTTTAAAATCGTGTGTGTGTGCTATGGGATATGTTGAGGGCGGGGTCATAGGACAACTTTCAGGAGTCAGTTTTCTATCTCACAGGCTGCACAGCCACCTCACTGGCCCAAGACTGTACTTCATTAAACAAAACTTGGGGTGGATACTGAGACACAACACATATCCTAGCCTGAGCTGCACGGGATATGGAAGAGCAGTTGAGCTATGGCTGAACCCTCAGATCTGCCTGGCCCCATGTATCTACTGAGCCCCTGAGAACATATGCTCTGAGCAGCAGGATGGGGCCAAGCAGGGGAGGAGGCAATAATATTGTTCAATATACAAGTCAGTATTATTTCTCATTAACAGTCTTTCCCTTGCTTCAACAGCAAAAAAATCTCAAAGCAGTTCTTGCTAAGAACAACTGAGGTGGCAGGTGACAAGATGACATACATCAAAAAGCAATGAGACTCACTCTGCCCCTCCCCACCTCCAGCAGCCTCCTGCAGAGACTGGAGGCCACAAGTCCTTTGCCTCAGTAGAGGAAGATACCTACACAGAGCTCTTATCTTCTCCAGGGGACAGTGGTTACTTAAAGAAACACAGAGGCCAGACACTAGTTCTAACAGCTTTTTTATTCCCTAGAAACAAAAAGCATGAGAAAACTCCAAAAGAAAATAGGTGCATGAATGACAGAATGAACCAGGGTGGCCTGGCTTAGGAGTTCTGAGGACAGCATGCTTCATAAGGAACCAGTGAGGACCCTGTCTCTTAAGTACCACCTGAGGAAGGTGAGGCTTGTGATGCAGAAAACTTACCCCCTCTACGAAGCAGATGTTACACAACTGTCTATTCTGAGACCCAGGACACTCGCTCTCAAGAACTGAGGTAGGCAGGTAAGAATGAGAGGGGACTTGAGTGTTACAGATAACCTGAACTCACAAATGACTGACATGAAGGGGGAGGTATCCAAGAACTTCATGCTTGATGGAGGAGATGGTCAATCTCGCCAAACCAGGCCCCAAGGCAGCTACAAGAAATGTTCCCATTCACTCCAAAGGACTCTCTGGTCATACTTAATCAAAAGCCACCCTTTCTCTGTATATTCTCTGATTGTCCCACTTGTGCATGGTTCTGTACCTCTCAAACCTAAGAGAGAGATTGGCAAGGGATAAGGAAAAACCCTGTCTCACCCTTGCATACACCAGTGTCCACGGAGGTGAAAACATTAGAGATCAAGGTCCTTTGTTGTGCGCTGGGTCACCCACCCCGCCCCTCCAGAACACATGTAGAGACTCATCACGGCACTGTAAAATAGCCTGTGGCTGCTGGCCTGCAGGGTAGACAGACTGGAGGCTTGAGTCCCCATCACAGGTCACAGGGAGGTCTCCTGGACAACGCAAGTAGGACTGCATGGCTGGTGGACAAAGCCATCCGCAGCCATCCTCTCTTTGTCCCTGCTGTCATGCAGCACTCCATTTCTCATCTTCTCTGGAAACGGTTTGGGAACCATGGGGGCATCCTGGGGGACACAAAGAGCAGAGGTAGGAGCGAGGGTGGACAAGGTAGGCCTAGTGTGGGAAACATGGCAGACACAAGGAGAACAGGGGAATAGCTAGCTACATGTGACAATGGGTCTCACCTGGCTGTGGCTTCTCCAGCAAAGCCGCTTCTGGCAGGATGAGGGCAGGAGTGAGAGGAGCTTTGGCAACACAGGATAAATGGTGCCAGGGTTCAGGGTCCGGCCCCGCATTCCCCCTGAAGGCAAACATGTTTGTCAAGAGACCCTCAGAGCATCAGTAGTTCCCTTCACCAAGGACCCAGTCCTCCAGCCCACTCTCATGTCAGCAGAGGAGAGTGGCTGTTACTGACACTCGGTGGCCCAAGGGCAGGGTCCCACCTCCCCCAGACTGAAAAGTGCCCCTCAGCCCCTCATTTTGCTGTGCGGCAACCCCATATCCTCACCGGTGAGCAGGCTGACAACCAGGCCCACAACGATGACTGTGGTGGAGTTGTGTGCACTGTACCATAAATAGGACAGGGAGTAGAACCGCTGTAGTCCTGTGAGCCTAGGGTGAGAGTGAGGACAGTCATCTGGCAGGACATTCTCGAGGTCTCAGAACCTAGCCTACCACTGCTTATGGCTTGTGGTAACCCATCCCTTAGCAAGGTCCCCATGAAATCCCTCAAAACTGAGCTTCACACCCGAGGAGAAAGTGAGCCCGCCTCACTTGGACTGGGTGGAGGAAGGCATCAGGGTGGTCACAGTGGCCATGGTCAGGTTGCTGGGCAGGAAGGAGCTGGACCCATTAACAGGAGGGGACGCCACGGCAGAACTCATCCTGTTCACTATGCTCCCAATGCCGATCCAGAAGGCCATGGTGAGTCCAGTCAACAGGCCCACGATGGCACCCTGCCCAGAGACAGTCAACTCTTGTCACAAGGCCCACCACAACCTTCATACCAGTCCCCAGAATTGTTGAGTACCCCAAAAGCCCAGTTCTATCCACATGCATATCTGGGGAGTCAGATGAGTCACTCACAAGAGGGTTGGCACATGGAAAGAACATCCCCAGGCAGAAGAGTCCCAGCAGTGGTCCTCCAACCATGCCAAAGATGCTGAGTGCCGCCTGGAGTTGATGCAAAGAGAAAAGAACACATGGGCTTAGAGTCTTCTGCCTCCAATTCCTGTCAATCATCCGCTGTTGGTTTCTTCAGGGTGGGAATGGCTGAGATGATGCACTCCAAGTTTAGGCCAAGCTCTAGGTGACTCTGGGCTAACAACATCCTAAAAATAACGTTGGGGCTTTTGCTCACGTGAGGGAGTCTATTCACAGTTAAAGGCCATCTACCCAAGGAGAATTTATGGGACTGGTGAGATGGTTCAGGGGATGAAGGTGCTTGTTACCTAAGTTCAATGTCCAGGACCCACATGGCTCAAGGGGAGAACCAATTCTCAAAAGCTGTCCTCTGACCTCCACTGACTGGCATGCAAGTATCCACATACAACAAATGAATAAATGTAATTTTGTTTTTTTCTGGTTTTGACAGGGTTTCTCTGTGTGTAGCCTTGGCTGTCCTGGAACTTGCTCTGTAGACCAAGCTGGCCTTGAACTGAGAGATCCACCCACCTGCTGCTGCTTCCCAAAGGCTGTGATTAAAAGTGTGCACCACCATGCCCAGCTTAAATGTATAACTTTTTATCTTTTTGTTTGAAACAGGGTTTCTCTGTGTAACAGCCCTGGCTGTCCTGGAACTTGCTTTGTAGACCAGGCTGGCCTCAAACTCAGAGAGGCCTCCCTATTCCTGGGATTAAAAGTGTGTGCCACCATGCCCAGCTTAAATGTAGTAATTTTTATTAAAGGCACATCCCATACATCTCAAAACAGCTACCTTCATTTCCCATTTCAAATATATCCCCCCCATCTCTGCTAAGGGTGTCTTTCTTTCTAGGCATTACCTGGAGCACTGATCCCAGATGAGAGGAAATATAGGCCATTCCCAGGCAAATTAGCCCATAGGCAAAGGCTGGGGAGGAGCAAAGGGGAGGCAACAAAACGATGTGAGTCAACAAGAAGAGGAGGGATAACACACTCTCCAACCAACCCATTTCTGTACCCCTAGAAAGACAGGTCTATTACTTCACATCCCAGCCCCAGGGCCCACTGCTGTCCTCATCGTGTGACCCAGACCTTATGTACTCATGCTCTCCCCTCAAAGCAATACATGATGGAGTGAGGGCTGTGTGCTAAACGAGGCATGTGCTGAGCCCAGGACTGAAGACTGATGACAGTGGTCAGGGTGTATCTCAGAATGAACAAGACTTAAGATACACAGAAGAGTAATCCTACCAAGGCTTCGGGAAAGCATGATGGCCCGGGTTTCGGTCAACTGAGGGAACCAGGGCTGAATTAGGTCTTCCATGGTGACAGTTGCCAGTGAATTGAATGCAGATGATATGGTGCTGCATAGGAGGAAAAAGATGAGCTGTGCTGGGTCTGAGAGCCAGAAAGGCAGAACTAAGGACTCTACAGAGGGGCCAGAGGCATAAAGGAAAGAAACTACCCATCTCTACACAGCTCAGGCTACTTCAAAGGAGGTTTGGAAATATAAATCTTTTCTGATGGAGTATAGGTTTGCTCACAGAGATGGCTGACACATACTTTGGGAGAGGCTATGCTATGTCCTGCCACCCAAATCAGATGGGCACACTGTCCCAGCAGGGCAGGTATAGCACATCGAGGACAAACTGTAGGAGTACCTGAGGGATCCACTGAAGAGGCAGGCAACGAAGAGCCCCGGCAGCCCCGGCATGTCCTTCAGGAGGTCCATGACAAAATAGAGGACTAACTGCAGTAGAGCACAGCACACTCACACAGAAGCCCCTCTGAACATGCCCTTGCCATTCAGAGCCGGGGGCATCAGGACGGGGAGCCAGTAATGAAGGCATCTTCCTCAAGCAGGGAGAAAAGGGGCCCTGCAGAGCAAACTACACAGCCCTTCTAGCGCTTCCTTTGATGAGCAGTGTGATGGCAGCACGCTGCCTACCTCACCAAGCATCTTCTATAAAATGGGGCTGTTGGGAAGCTTAGATGACAGTAGACATGCAACCGTTTCCAACAGAGGGAGTTGGCACCAGTTGTTTCCCACCAATCAAATGGGGTGAACACTGATTAGATTTGCTGAGGACTGGGATCTGACATGCCAGACAGTTGGGACCTCAGGATGACAAAACACTATTCATCTATTTTTTTTTTTTTTTTTTCCAGTTTAGCCACACAGGCACTCTGCTTAGGGACCAATACTGGCTTCTCATGAGCACAGGATGGAGCCAGAGGCCCCCTCACCTGGTCAGGTGCTGCTTGCTCTTGCTGGGGGCTCATAGTATATTTCTTATAATAGGCAAACATGACGAGACCAATGAGGGAGCTCATGCAGAGAGCCACTTGCTGGCAGGGGAACACTGCATAGCAGGAGCTGCAAAAGACAGAGGTGATACTGACACTGCACGACACGCCCCCCTGAGCCTCCAGAGAGCCCCAACAAGGGGTCCGGCACCCGAACCCTGCCCCACCCCACTGCTTCCAGGGAACCCTTCCCAAGCTCTTGCACCAATGTGTCCCATCCCTGAACTCACAGCACAGCAGCCTTCTCTGAGCGGGAACTGAGGTAGCGCTGCACCTGAGCCTGGTTCACACCATACAAAGACAGCATCATGAAGACACCCCCAAAGGCCAAAGTCCAGAAAGTGTGCCGCACAAATGGGTCAGGATCCAGCCTGCAAACACTACCTGGTCACTGCCAGTCACAGCCACCTCATCTCAGGTGTGAATCCAGGCAATGCCCACAATCCACCCACGATCACCTTCTCCCTCTGTAGTAGGGACTTTCTGCCTATGGTGTTGTCAGCTTTCTCTCTGCTTACTAAATGCCTGAGACCAGGCTCTGAAATGTGCTCGGCCACCTGGTGCTATAGGTACCAGTTGAGGAAGCACAGACTTACTCTATCCCAGAGATGAGTTTATGCTGGGAGGCCACTTCCCATACGTGCCCCAAGCCGCCTACTCTGGCAGAGCCTACAATGATAACCACCAGCTGCCCAAGGAACATGACCAGTGTCTGGAACACATCTGTCCAGATGACAGCCTTCAGCCCACCCTGCAAGGAGAAAAAACCATATCTGTCACAAATGCCAAACCAAGCAGATAGGGGGGACATCATACTCCCAAGAAAGCCCCTGCATAATACCAGAAACAGCTGGACTCATTCCACCTTCTCCTTTCATAGCCCACACTTAGTCTCATTCCACCGTGCCTTGCCTGGAACTTCACCCCATTTTTTATCTCTTCTTATGCTAGCCCTTCTTTTCCTTTCCCTTCGTCCTGCTGTTACCCCAGGAATAATCGCAATTACCAGTGCTGTGTAGATGTTGCAGACAATCCCTAGGGCCAGAACTGACAGCCACAGATCAAATCCAGTCACTGAAAACATAAAAATCACAATCCAATCTCTGGAAGGTTTTCCAGAGAAGTCCTGGCGAGGATAGCTACTCAGATCACAGAGATGAACCAGCTGTGGTGACACATGTCTTTAAGCCCAGCATTCCAGGGGTCTAGCCTGGTCTATACAGCAGAGTGCCAGGACAGTCAGGGCTACATAAAGACTATGTCTCAACAAACAAACAAACAAACCATCACAACAATGAAGCAACTAGTCATTAATGGTAACATAAGCCATTCCTCAACAAAGAATGTTCAGAGCTCCACCAAAATGTTGATTAACCAGTTGAGGTGAGGCATGGCAATGTTTGGTCATCTTTCCACTGAGGTGAATGAGTCTACTACTACCTCTGGTAGAGACCAAAAGCCCTGTTAACGAATCAATTATCTGTGTAGCACACTACCCCTCTGTCTGCCAAGGCCAGAAGTCAGGGACTGTGACCCCTCACCTGCATTGAGGGCCAAGGATGGTGCATAGAGAGCGACTCCCATGTAGATCACCTGTAGGATATGGGAAAGGATGTGATGGGGAGAAGACATGAGGGGGAAGACAGTGTCCCCAAGGCTTCCCTTCACCTGGGTTCACTTCCCTCTCACATCTCCCAAAATCTGGCTTGCCACCATTGTCACATATATCGTGGCATTGGACAGGATGCCATCAGGGGCTTGGCCATATAGTTACTCATAAAAATTTCAATCTTTTCAGTTTGAGAACAGGGAAAGGTCTGAGTTCAGCCTCCCCTCCCATGCCCCAGGCTCAGTTTCCAGAATATTCCACCTACCATCTGAAAGATGAAGGTCACAGTTCCGAGGACACGCACTGCTTTATTAAAGCGAAGCTCCAGGTACTAGATACAAGTACAAAGAATTTATATACCTTTTAAGGCATGGCATGTCTTGACCCCAACCCTCAAGAGGCCTAGCAGCACAAGGGAGTAGTCAAACCATACACTCTGGCCCCTAGGCATGGCACTCTCCCACGCCCATCCCCAGCTTAACTCCCCCAGGAAGAAGAGACACTTGGGGCAGCCATTCTTTGGCAGAAGCCTAGAGTCACAATCTTAGGTACCTGTCCCCTTTCCCATCCCTGTGCTGGAGAAACCCTTTTCTGTTTACCTCATAGGCACTGGTAAGATGCAGGCGGTAGAAGACTGGGATGAAGACGTGAGCAGGGATCAGGAGCCCCAGGAAGTAGGAGCAACCCAGGAACCAATACTGGGTTCCAAATCGGTAGATCTCAGCTGGTGCCCCCAGGATGGCTACTGCTGACTGGAAGGTGGCCAGCAGGGACAGTGCCACAGGAAGGCAGCCCATTTTTCGGTCTGCCAGCAGCAGCTCACCAACAGTATGCCGGCCCCATCCACGGCAAGCATGATAGAGCCCAATGGCAAGGGAGAGAACCAGCAACAGGCCAAATACCACATAGTCCACGACAGAAAAGGTGGAGACAACCTTGCTGGTATCTGAGGTGGTGTAGAAGGGAGCTGAGGTGCTCTCCTCCATACTCATCTTCACTGTGCCCGTTTTTCAGCACTCCTACTCCTGGGCTCTGAGCTGTCACTTGACTGAGCAGGTAAAGACAAATGGGTCAGGTTCACAGCATTCCTCTTCCTCCCAGTGACATGGTCCAAGGGAAACTGTAAGAATTCATCTGTCAGTCAAGCCTACCCTGCCCTCATGGCTGCCCACCCACAGGTTTTGGACATGTCATGACCAGACTCAGACTAGCCAGCCAGCACAGTGGTGAATGCCTTCAAGGTATGGGGCAGCTTTGTTAGAAGTTAGGGAAGGGAGGAAGCAGCAGAGTGAGACAGACAGGAGACAGTAACTTGGACAGGACCTTTGGGTGTGCAGTTATGAAATTCAAGCTCTTTCTTAGGTCTCCACCCGAGTAGCAAAATAAAAACCAACTCTAGCCTAATTTTCTTCATATAATCCCTGCATTCATTTTTGGGCACAGACCCAGTCACTACAATGTATTGAGCCAGGAAAGCCCAGCCTGGCGCCGTAGCCCAGCAGGGAAGACATGGGAGAATAGGATTTCCCCTATTCTCAGTGGCCTCAGTCCCACCTCCCTTGACCCAGAGCTACCTTCTTTCTAACAGCACCCCCACGCCCAGCACAGACGAGCGAGCTCGCCTCCCTGAGGTTTCAAGCCCATTCAGAACATCAGAAGGCTGGCCACTCTATATCTTTTGGGATAGAGGCATGTGCCACCACTGTCCAGGTGTACCCTTTATTAACATCCCCGTATCACTAGAGAAACCCTACCACTCTCAGCTCCTGCTAGATAGACACACTTGACAAGGGTGGATCTGGTCAAAATGAGACAGACAGGGGCTGGAGGGATGCTCTGCGGTTTCTCTTGTGGCACTACTATTCTCAGCATCTGCATGGCAGCTCACAATCATCTATTACTCTAGTTTCAGGGGATCTGACGCCTCTTATGGCCTCTGTGGGCCCTAGGCACACATGTGGTACACAGACATACACCAAGGCAAAACACCCATACACATTCATTATGCTGGAATCAGACATTTACCTGGAGAGGCAATCCCTGTTCTGAGGCAGAGCTGCCTGGAGCAGGAGGAGAGAGCAAGAATTGGGGTCACAGAAAAGCATAGAAGTCATTTGTTCTGGGCTCATCAGGGAACCAAGCACAGTGCCCCCAAATGGTCGTATCACCCTGTGCCCTGACCCAACTCTCTCTAGAAGTTCCAGAGCTCATATTCAACAGCATTCTTAGATGGATTAGGCTCTCAGGCTAAATCGTTCTTGGCACCCTGAATGCTAGACAGAGTTAGAAAGGAGTTGCCTAGAGAAGATGGAAAAGTTACTTTTTTACTTTTCTAACTCTTATACACACATAAATCACAATCTTTAAAATAACAAAGATGGGAACAGACTATTCAAAGTAAATCACTCTTACAGCATCCTCACTTCACACAGAGCATTAAAGATCCAGACATTTAAGTAACCTTTTCTTTCTTCAATGTTTATGCATGCATGTGAGCAGATTCATGAGCATGTGGAAGCTATAGGTATCTTTCTTGGTCACTTTCCAGACAGGGTTTGTTTAGAGAGTCACAGGCAACTGCCATGGTTTGGTCTTCATAATTGGGTGGCAAGTCCTTTACCTACTACTAAGCCATCTCCTGGGCCTCTCAAGCAACCTTCCTAAAAAGAACAGGTAATTGTCAGAGGCAACATTAGAATGCAGGCCTAGAGATCCCTCATCCATCCTACTCTCCCAAGTGTATGTCTTGTCTGAAGAGCAATCCCCAAGCAGGGCACATGCTTTTAACCCCAGCACCAAGGAGGGAGGCAGATCCAGAGGAAGATCTCTGTGAGTTCAAGGCCAACCTGGTCACAGAGCTAGTTCCAGGACAGCCAGAGCTACAATGAAACCCTGTCTCGAAGCAAACAAATACAAAATAAACCAAAAGTGATCCCCTAGAAGTACTCCTAGGCATGGAGGGGAATGCTAGAGAATGCTATGTATTTAGATAGCTCTACGTGATGACAGTTAATGTCCTCTGAATACTTGGCGTGTGCACCAGCAGTAAATAAAGTGCCTCACTGTCACTACTTTAGACTTTTGTCCCATCAAACAATCAGCCACACCTTATATCCTATCTAGTACCTTCTAGGTACTAAATTCCTACCTTAGAGCAGCCTGTCAGAGTGAAGCAGACACTCTGTAAATAATCTATAGCGCTACATCCTATCTAGTATGTGTCACTAAACTTTGAGACCCCCCCCCCACCCTTCTAAACTCAAACCTTCCCCTCTAAGCTCTACAAACACAAGTGATTTCCTGTTTTTTGTATTTGCCACTGTGGAATCTTCTATCCCAACCACCTCCAATGGTGAGCAGCAGGATATTTCAACTGAAACAGCTTCAGAGCATCTCTCAACAAAACCTGTAAAGAATTAATCTTGAATTTGTATTAGAATCTTGAATCTCTATTAGGGGGTTGGAGAGACGGCTCAGGGGTTCAAAGAGTTCTGACTTCTCTTTGGAAGATTCATGTATGGTTCCAATCACCCACATCAGTCTAAAACTACCTATAACTCCAGCTCTGTCACTTCTGATCTTCCCAAACCAGTACTCACATGGACACAGACAGACAGACAGAAAGACACACACACACACACAAAACATTAAAGAAATCTTCCACAGGTCCAACCTCACTATTCCCAAGACTAGGAGAGGAGCAGAGAGCTACCTGTAGCCAGTCATTCATAGAACAGTGTAGATTTCAACTAATCTAGTGACATATTAACACACCCCTTCCACCAGGAGATCAGGGCATCTTCTACCACAATGTATTCAGCATACCTGGGCAGGTAGATATTTCCTGGTTGACAAGATGTGGTTCCCACAAAGTAAGAAAGGGTCTGAGCTTGGATCACATGTTCTACACTCACAAATGCTACTCTCCAGATCAGCAATCCCACAAGGCACTCTGGTTTAACCTAAAGATGCCCTGGGCAACATCTTGAGATTTCTCCCTCTCTGGCAAGTCATGACTGCTATGAGATGAAAACTTCTTAGACTAGCAGGGTGGTGATAACATGCCTTTAATTCCAGCACTTGGGAGGCCGAGGCAGGTGGATCTCTGAGTTCCAGGCCAACCAGAGCTACATAGTGAGACCATGTCTCAAATAAAAACATGAGGGGAGGGGGTGATAGGTCCCACTACAGACTGGGTCCTTCTACTTCTGGGGTTTCCTGATAAATTATTTGCATTAGGCAGCAAGAATTCTCTAGGATGAAGGAACAAAGAGCCAAGCAGACAGGAAAATGCCAATCCAGTAACAAACACAGTTTTCATTTCACACAATCCAATTCTAGGAAAAGAACAATGGCTTTCTTAAAAAACCCCACTGATTCTTACCAATGGACACGTCCATTTCAGAGGAGCCCAAAGAAAGCCAAGCTATTTTACCAAGTAGGTCCCCTCTTAAAAACCCTGTATTCACACACTGCACTGGATTACTTTAACTGCAGTGAAAGGTATTGATACGGGTTGTGGGTTTGTTTTTTGCAGTCCCAGGATATGAACAAGCTAGAAAAGCACTGGGCAATAGGGCTAAACCCTTACCCTCTTCCTCTTCTGAAGTGTAAAGGAACACCTGCAGAGACAACCTCCACCAATAAGTCTTGGGTTTAAAATTCCCCAGTTTCTTACTAAAACAAAATACTCCAGCAGCTAAATGTATTAGTAAATGTAAATTCAGGACTTCCAGGCAGGTACCTGGAACATGTGGACAGGAAACACAAGCAGAGTTACCTGAAACGAACTCCAATTGTCTTTGGTGACCTTTTCAGGTGTCCTCACCAAAAGTAATAGGTGTCCTGGGATGTGACGGGTCTCTCTCTCTCAGCGCCCTCCCAGATAGGACTCCTGCCACTGATTCTGCGGAAGCCCTACCTTGCCTTGAGTCAGTGGTTCAGATAGGGCTACCAACGTTCATTCGTTCTCTCCGAAACCAGCATTCCTGGGAAGGCAATGAACGAGTTAGGAAGCGTCTTTCCCGCTTCACCGCCTTGCCGGGGCTCGCGAACACTACGCAACATTAAGGTGAAGGGTTCCCAGACTCGTGTCCTCCCTGCCAGCGTTTGCCCTTCGCCCTCCGATGTTCGCTCCTCCATCACCCGTACCCTCTTTCGATCCAGTTTTCCCCTTCTCTCCACACGTGGCGAACCCACCACACTTTGAGCTAGTATTTAAGACCTTCCCCAAAGCCCACGCTGAGAGGCTCACCCCCCGCCCCGCCCCGCCCCGCTCCGCCTGTCCTGCTGCGAGGCGGCTGAACTCAGGCTCTGCACAGCCCAATCCCCGCCCCACCCCGTCCAACCCCATCCCGGCCCACCTGAGACACCTCCTCCACACGTGGGTAGCTGGCCGGCCGGCCAGCCCGGCCCGAGCAGATCCCGGCTTGGTGACAGCGGCACCCCACCCCCCTGCCCGCCCTGATTGCCAGGCCGCCATGTTTATTGAGGGCGGATGGAGAGGCCCAGTTGTCCGCACCCTGCTGAGGAAGCATGCAGCAGACCCAAAACACTAAGCGGCGCCTGGGGCGGCCTGCGTTACAGGAAGAATGGAGGGAGGGTGGGTCTGCCCAACAGGACCAGGTATACTGGAGCGCAGACAGGAGCCCCACAAGCCCGCGAGCAGCAGCGGCGCTCTTGCATATTATGCCACGCCCCGCGGCGTCGGCCCAGAACCGATTAGGCCACGCCCCAGGCGGACAGGATTTGGGAGACTAGGCCCCGCCTCCTCACGCTCCGCTCTCGCGAGCTGTCAAGAAGGTTGAAAGGAGTGGAAAATGGCGTCGTGCGAGCCAGGCAGTTCTGTGAGCCCGGTATCTTGGGCTGCTGCCCTGCTCCTGGCTGTGGGCATGGAAAGGGCTCTGGCTCTACCGGAGGTACAGAAGAAAGTTTGATATCAGACAGAAGAAGGTTGCTGATCGTCAACCTTGTGTCGAGCTCGCCCGCCAGTGACTGTCCCAGCTCCAAGCTCAGATTTCTCCCTGAAGATTCCCTAGCCCTGCCCCAGCGGGGATCGTGCTCCCGAGTACTCACGTACAGCCGACCATTGGCACCTTCGCCTTGCCCACACTCAGAGACCTTTGAAATTTCACCTCTTGCTTTTGAGTAACTTTATATTGTTCTTCCCACTCCAGAGCCCCTGATTCCTCGGACAGCTGTCCTTGCACGAATGTACATTGTATTCTTTGATGCTTGAGTACTCTGTGTACCTGCATGCAGCCTTTTAACACTTGCCAAAACATGCCTGTCAGATGGAAAAGTCTCTGGAGAGGACATAATAGGGTCAAGTAATGATTCCACACATGAGGGCCTTCTCTCGGGAAGGACTTGTATAGCGCGCTCGCTGATTTGGTGCCCGGTTGTAGGGGAAGAAATGGGTTTTATATATATAAAAGCCAGCTTTCTACTCTGTATTATAGGAATTCTGGAGAGAGGGCTGACAGCTAACTATTGATTCTTTTTTGTTCTTTTTTCTTTCTGGACTCTTAAAGTTTCTTTCTCTTCTGCAGATATGTACCCAGTGTCCGGGAGGCATGCAAAATACGTCCACGGTAGCTGTTTACTGTGAGAATACTTCGTCGTTAATGCAAGCCCGATGCTGCCTGAGTCAGAAGGGCACCATCTTGGGGTGAGAGAGGAGAAAACATCCTTGGATACTCAAAAAATGTTCCCAGTCTTGCCTAACTTTGGGGATAAATATTGGCACCTAACTGGAGGCATCTAATGTTGATTATAAAACGTTTAGATTCTACGTAAATTTTTATTCCAAAGGTAAAAGATATTTTTTCTTTTCCTTACCAGTAATAGTTCTTGCCATTCATAGACTTTTTTTTTTTAAATTTTTTTGAGACAGGATTTCTCTGTGTAGCTTTGTAGACCAGGCTGGCCTCGAACTCACAGAGATCCACCTGCCTCTGCCTCCCAGGTGCTGGGACTAAAGGCATGCGCCACCAATGCCTGGCTGATTTGCTTCTTTTTGTTGTTGTTTTGTTTTTTGTTTTTCCTTTCATTTAAAGCCTCTGTGGCTGGGCCTAGTCTTTGTAATTTCAGTATTTGTGAGGAGGATCAATAATAGTTCAATGTAGGCTGGACAGTGGTAGTGCATTCCTTTAATCCCAGCACCTGTGAGTTCAAGGCCAGCCAGAGGTACAGAGAGAAACCCAAGGTCACCCTTAGTTACTTAGTGAATTTAAGACTAGCTTGGGTTACACTGAGACCTTGTCTCAAAAAGAAATTCTTATCTTTAACACCAGCATTTGAGAAGCTGAGGCAGGAAAATTGTCACCAGTTAAGACCAGCCTGGGCTGAACAGTGAGACCCTGTCCCAAAACAAAGTCTTTGTAGAGTGGTGGCTGTGATTGTGGCTTGGTGACAGAGTGCCTGCCTCAAATGTACAAGGTCCTGCATTTAATCCCCACCAGCAACAACAAAAACCTCTGGGTCTGAGAATCACAGGATAAGAGATACTGTCCTGGAGAAAATAACACAAAGTTTCTTCCAATATTTGCACAGTGCATAGCCATACTGGCTAGAACTGTGTGACCCCATAAAAATTTCTGTTGATGATGGAAATGTTCCATATCAGTACTGATCAGCACAGGAACCACAATTTCATATGAGTCTGAGTTTTACTTTGGAGAATGCACTTGAATTAAAATGTTTACATGTAGCTAGCGCTTAGATTGGATAATACATGATAACAATGTCTACTACCATCATACTTATAGTTCTGAACACAGTTATATTCCATCAACATTAGATTAGATTGTGTATGTGCACAAATAATAAGCTTGCCAGGGATGGAAAAGAGACATAGTTATACTAATCACTTTGTTTGTTCAGGCTAGATCTCCAGAACTGTTCCCTGAAGGATCCTGGTCCGAAGTTTTTTCAGGCTTCTACTGCTGTTATCATGTATGTGGCTAGGTTTGTTCCTAATATGGTGATGGGAAAGTCTTTGGAGATAACTCTTAACATTAGTGACTAAACCTATACAACAGAGGATAGACATTGGATTAATAGCCCAGGAAAGCATGCTTTTGTCAATAGAGTACTAACAGTATGTACTTTGCAGAGATCTTCAAGCAAATCCTATCAAAGATGATTTGACTAACACCTTCCATGGCTTTACCGAGCTCCAGACTCTGTGAGTATTGGGGAAGAGAGAGTCATAGATGTTAATTGCTAGGTGCTCAGCAATAGTGAAATTGCTATTGCTGGTGTGTGTGTGTGTGTGTGTGTGTGTGTGTGTGTGTGTTCACGCGCGCGCACATATGTGCATATGTGCCTGAGTAAGTTTGTATGCATATGGGTACCTATGAATCCATGGCCTTATGCATTTATGATCACATGTGTTGTCTTCAGGATACTTCCACAAGATGTCACCTGTCCTGGAGGTATTAATGCCTGGGAAAGTATTACCTCTTTCATGGACAAGCAAATTTGCCAAGGACAAAAGGATCTGTGCAATAGCACTGGAAACCCAGGTATGCTGTAACATGGCCATCTCACCTTCTTTCTAAAGTGAAGCCATTCTCCACTTTAGAAAAACAAAGATGCTAAAGTACCTGTTTGTCCAGAGTTCTCCATTCCCTGAAAGGCTTTAATTATTTTTTCATAAAGATTTACTTATCATGCATAGGGTTCTGTCTGCATGTGCACCTGCACGCCAGAAGAGGGCACTAGATCTAATTATAGATGGTTATGAGCCAACATATGGTTGCTGGGAATTGGACTCTGGACCTCTGGAAGAGCAGCCAGTGCTTTTAACCTCTCTCCATCTCTCCATCCCAGGTTTTTGATTATTACTGTTAGTGTTGCACTCTGATTATTTATGGTTTTTTTGTTTTTGTTTTTATTTTCTGAAGCAGAGTCTATGTATTCCTAGCTGATCTGGAACTTGTTGTGTGCCTGCCTGTCCCTGCCTCCCAAATGCTGGGATTTAGGCATCTGCCACCATGCCCCGCTTTTCCTTCTTCTTTTGACCTAGAAATGTAAGAGAACCTAAGCAGATACTTGAGAAAAATTCCTAATGAGATTCGGTGATGTCCTCCCACCCAAGTACTATACTTCTGAGACCAGAGGAGATTGGCTCTTCAGGGTCACATGGCCTTAGACTCTAGTGACTCTTGTTTTCCTCTGGCTCCCAGAAATGTGTCCTGAGAATGGATCTTGTGTACCCGAAGGTCCAGGTCTTTTGCAATGCGTTTGTGCTGATGGTTTCCACGGATACAAGTGTATGAGGCAGGTAAGGAACTGGACCTTTTAGAACTAAAGGAATGCATTTGGCAAGAACCTCCCAGAAAGAGATACAAGGAACTAATGCCAGTTGCTAGTAGGCAACTACAAGGGTAGTGCCCAGGATGAGCGGATGCATGGCTAAGGAAGACCTGGGTGTCAGAAAGAGACCCTGTGTATACTGCTGTGACTTTTGTTTGTCTGTTAATCACAGGGCTCCTTTTCACTGCTTATGTTCTTTGGGATTCTGGGATCCACCACGCTAGCCATCTCCATTCTACTTTGGGGAACTCAGCGCCGAAAGGCCAAGGCTTCATGAACCACACAGGGCTTCTTGCTCACCCGAGATCGCTCTCATCGTGACAAACATTACTCGCCAGCCAGCCGTTGGATCCTGCTCAAGGCTGAAGAGGCCATTGAATATGAAGGAAAGTGTCAAATTTCACCTCCTCGGGGTGGTGGACACTCGGTTCAGGAGTGGACGAGTACTTGCTTGTATTATTGACTACAATAAACACTTTTTTTTCTTCATTGTTTTAGGGAATCATACCCTACCTTTGCGTGTTTCTTGCTTGAGGGGCTGGTTTGGGACGGTCGGGTTTCTCTGGTCTCCAGGGTTTTGCTTGGTATGATGCTGGGGAACCACCCCCATGGTTCCGCCCCTTACGTGACCGGCCCCGCCCCTCACGCTGCCGGCTGCCTGCGCCGTCGCAGTCGTGCTCCAGCTCAGTACGATTAGGGCTCCCGCTTGCCGCGCCCGCCTGCTCTCCAGCGCCTAGCTCAGCGAGCCACGTGGACCAACTTCGGCGCGCGGTGTTCGCTTGGTTCCAGTGGGGCTCGCTGCGCCTCCCCGGTCTCGGTGCTCGCCCGGTCTCAGCTCCGACCCCATGGCGGCCCTGGTGTTGGAGGACGGGTCCGTGCTGCAGGGCCGGCCCTTTGGGGCCGCTGTGTCGACTGCTGGGGAAGTGGGTAAGCAAGCCCGAGCCGGCTGCCGACCTCATCCCAATCTGCTTAAGCTGTCCATCCCTCCTGCACACTCCTCTCCCCGATTCAGCTCCCTTTCACCACTCACGACCGAAGCAGTCATCTCCTCCGGGATTTGCAGTGCTCGGGGCAGTATTCTGAGGGCTGCCCTTGCCAGATCTCTGCACTGCCTCTTTCTTCAGTGTTTCAGACCGGCATGGTCGGCTACCCAGAGGCCCTCACTGACCCTTCCTACAAAGCTCAGATCTTAGTGCTAACGTACCCTCTCATCGGCAACTACGGCATTCCCTCAGATGAAGAGGACGAGTTCGGCCTGAGCAAGGTAGTCACACCCAGTGCCTTCTCTACATCCTTTCTCAGATCAGAAGTTAACGGTGAAGTGCCGCCACTGGCATTCTGCTAGACATCTAGAAGAAAACAGCCCAAAGTACTAAGGCGACCGCGGTTACAGGGCTTGTAGGTACCTTGAAAGGCAGAGAGAGAGCTGGAGACCACAGAGGTGGTGGTACCCTTTTAGAGCCTGTGGTAAAGGCACGGTCCACAGGAAATGGCAAAGGGCTTATGGGAGTAGTTATCAAAATCGCAAGGGGTGGAATTTCTGGTTATTTCCTAAGGACCAGCAAATATTTTTTTTTTTTTAAAGTAGCAAACAAAATCCTTTAGGTACTTAACCTACCTAATTCCCTTTAATACAGTTCCTTATGTTGAGTGTGACCCCCCCAACCACAAAATTATTTTCATTGCTACTTCATAACTGTAACTTTGAAACGTAAAAATGTCGTTTGGCTTGGAGGTCGTGACCCACAAGTTGAGAACCACTGCTTTGGGCTGTGTACATAGGTGATAAATTGGAAATATGGATTGTATCCTTCTAGTACCAGTGGTTGCCAGTTTATCTATATACCAGTGACACCGATCACCATCTGAACTCCTGGTATTACTCCATCTTCTTTTCAATAGTGTTTACCTATAGATAGAAAACTCAAATTTCCTCATAAAGTGAGCGCCCCCCCCCCCCACTTATTCTGTGAAATCTGGAAGCTAAGTTGCCTTTGAGAGTTAAGTGTAAATACTAAGGCAACCATTAAGGTAGTAGTAGAAATCACCATATTTTACAAAACTTGCTTAAGCCCTGATTCCAGTCTTATAGAGGTCTCCCTGTGGAACCCTGGCTGGCAGCCTGGAACTCCCAGAGATCTACCTGCTTCTGCCTCCCAAGCTCTTAACATTTGATACTGTACCCAAGCCTTCAAATCACCCCCTCCCCTCTTTTGTCTTTTGAGACATGATGCTCTATACCAGGCTGACTATGAACTCAGGGATCCTCCTGCCTCTGCCTCCTGAGTGCTGGTATTAAAGATGTTCACCACCACCATCATCTAGCTAATCATAGTTTTGAAGCCTGCCTGGTGTAAGGGCACACTAATTGTTACTCCTGGAAATTACAGGTGCGGCCAGTACATTATTATTATTGTTGTTGGTTTTTTGTTTTGTTTTTTTGAGACAGGGTTTCTCTGTGTAGCTTTGGAGCCTATCCTGGCACTCACTGTGTAGACCACAGATCCACCTGTCTCTGCTGGGATCAAAGGCATGCTGCCTGGCTATTATTATTATTATTTAGAACCAGGAGCTCTCTGTGTAGCCCACACTAGCCTCAAACTTGCAGAAGTTTGTCTCAGCAAGTGCTGGGATTGCAAATGTCAATAGTTTGCTTTAAATATAACTTAATGTTTTTACTTACTTTTTAAAGATTTTGCTAATTCATACCCCTCCCTCCCTGGAGCATTCTCTTTTTGAGACAGGGTATTTCCCAGGCTAGTCTGGTACTCACTATGTTAAGCCATATTGACCTCTAACTGTCAGTAATTTTCTACCTTGCCCTCCCCCCCCCCCCAGAACTGGGATTGTAGACACATACCACCAACCTGGCTTGACTATCAATCCCTCCCACAAAAACTTACCAAGTTCTCACTGGGGAGGTTGAGGCAGGCTTGGTCTGCATGGCCCATCCCAGGCCAGCCAGGACCATGGAGTGAGAACTTGTCTCAAAACAAACAAAAGTGTCCTTTCCTATTTACTATAATGTAATAAATTTTTTTCTTTTTAAAACAATAATCTAAGATATAATGGGAAAAATGATATAATCATGTTTGTCTAGTATTGTACCTTGTAAAGTTTCTTTTAATTTATCGTTTCTTTTGTTTTTTTGAGACAGGGTTTCCCAGTGTAGCCCTAACTGCCCAGGCTGCCCTGGAACTCACTCTGTAGACCAAGTTGGCCTCCAGTTCAATGATCCAATGAAAGGCATACACCACCTCACTTGGCAGGCTTTGTTTATTTATTTATTTATTAGCTTTGTTCTATAGTAATGTTCTGTGTGAATATCTTATTCCTTTGTTTTTATCACACCATATAATTATTATCGTGTTTATTTATATTGTTTTGTTAGTTTCTGGTTCCCTGAATTGGAAGTTCATACTGTGAAGACAGATACCTTGCCTTTCCTTTTTTTTTTTAAAGACTTGGTTTCTCTGTGTAGCTCTGACTATCCTGGAACTGGCTTTGTAGACCAGGCTGGCCTCAAACTCACAGAGATCTGCCTGCCCCTGCCTCCCGAGTGCTGGGATTAAAGGCATGGGCCACCATAGTCCAGTGACCTTGCCCTTTCTTGCCCTGTTACAAAGCCTGCACCCGTGAGCACTTGGTAAATGCTTAGGGATTTAGTTTGTGTCAGATCCAAGTACAAATTCCTAACACATTGAAGTAAAAGGGAGAAGTAGAAAAAGGTTCTGTCTTTGAAGGAAGCTAACTTACAGTGGATATGTAAGAGTTGGGGTGCTCACAGAGAAGATTTGTAAGCTTGCTTTTGGACAAGGGAAAGTGCTATTTTCTGTTCTCTTGGGCACTCTTGGCCTGTGTTCAGTGCTCCTTATGAGACAGCGCAAAGTTAGTAAAAGAGGACTACCTGTGAAAGCAGGGAGGGTTTGGTATTTGAAGGCATGACAGACTGTCGTATATGGTTGAGCAAAGGATCAGTGGCCAGACAGTGGAGGGACATGCCTTAGAGAGCTAGTAGTCTCTGAACTCCTTGCTGTCCCCTCTTTGCATCTGTAGTGGTTTGAATCTTCGGAGATCCACGTGGCAGGACTGGTGGTGGGAGAGTGCTGTCCCACACCCAGCCACTGGAGTGCTGCCTGCACCCTGCATGAGTGGCTGCAACAGCACGGCATCCCTGGCCTTCAAGGTATGAAAGCGGTAAAGTACAGTGTGCTGAGATGAAAAGAAACAGAAAGAGGAAAGAGGTTCCTGAATCTCAAAAAATGTGCAAGGTTTAGATTAAAGAAGAATCTGAACTGTTGCTCAGAAGGAAAAATTGTAAAGAAAGCAAACCCAGCTCCTGGTTTGCCTGTTTAACGACTTTCAGCGAATTTTTACATGATTGTACTGCATTTGAGTAATACATGTCTCAAAGGCAGCCATGCTCCCCGCCGCATGTCAGTGCATATCTGTTACTATGTGTATAAAATGCAGTCTGTAGATCTTGTAACTATTTCATGAAAACACTATTTTTTCTTAAGAGAATTAATAGAGTAGTCTTCTGTTTTTCCCCAAAGTGGTGGAGGGTTTTGAGACATGGTATCATATAGCCCATGCTTGCCTCAAACTCACTGTGTGACTTGACAAAGATGAACCTGAGCGCTTGCCCCTCCTGTCAGAGTTATAGGCGTGCACCACTTTGCCTGGCTTACGTTCTTATTTCTGTAGTGTCATTTAGCATGGTCGTTTTCCTCTAGGAGTTATTTCTAATAACTAGATCTAGATCATGGTTGAATTTGGATGTGATATTTTGGGCAAGATTACTTCATGGTTGTGTTTGACCCAGAGCTATGGAGCAGGACTGTTCTTGGACATCTGAGGCTGTACTGTTTTGATAGGAGTGGACACTCGGGAGCTGACTAAAAAGTTGCGGGAACAAGGGTCTCTTTTGGGGAAGCTGGTCCAGAGTGGGACAGAGCCTTCAGCCCTGCCATTTGTGGACCCCAATGCCAGGCCCCTGGCACCAGAGGTCTCTATTAAGGTACAGAGGAGGTGCCCAAATGGGGGTAAACTCAAGGACTTCAAAGTTGGGGTTTGGTGTGGGCATGTGTTACACTTGCCGATCACAGCTGCCAACTGTTGCTCTTTGTTCCTCAGACCCCACGGGTATTCAATGCAGGGGGTGCCCCTCGGATCTTCGCTCTGGACTGCGGCCTCAAGTATAATCAGATTCGATGTCTCTGCCAGCTTGGGGCTGAGGTTACTGTGGTCCCCTGGAACCACGCATTAGACAGTCGGAGTGAGTATCTGGGGCCGGTCTAGGCGTGAAGCTTGGGTTTGAGCGGAAGAGCTGCTGTTGCTCAGAACAAGTGATGAAAGTCGGTGTGAGTTGCAGGAAGGAAGGTGGAGACCAGGGATCCCACTTTTGTGGTCGGGTGTGTGTACTGTATTATTTTAATATTGTAGTGGGGGTGTGCAGGTGTGTGCCATGCCACAACTTTAAGAAGTCAGGTCTCTCCTACTGTGGGCTCTAGAGATTGAACTCAGGTCATCAGGCTTGCACGTTTTTGAGATCCTATTTATGTCAACTTTTCTGCCCATTCCAGAGTATGATGGTCTCTTTCTGAGTAATGGACCTGGTGATCCTGCTTCTTACCCTGGTGTGGTATCCACGCTGAACCGCGTCTTGTCTGAGCCCAATCCCCGACCTGTGTTTGGAATCTGCCTTGGACACCAGCTGTTGGCATTAGCCATTGGGGCTAAAACTTACAAAATGAGGTGGGGGTTGGAAATATAAGGAGCCCACTTTTGGGGCAGAATTGAGGAATTCAGGGTCTTGAGAGTTGGGGGTTATTGGTGTGGAAACTGGCCTTGAGCTGTCGGGAGAATGAGATCTAAAAAGGGCTGAGTTTCATGGACTCTGAAGAGTATGGTGAGAGCAGTCGCGACTCTGCTCCATTCTCTAGATATGGAAACCGAGGTCACAACCAGCCCTGTTTACTGGTGGGCACCGGACGCTGCTTTCTGACATCCCAGAATCACGGGTTTGCTGTGGATGCAGACTCACTGCCCACAGGCTGGGCTCCACTCTTCACCAATGCCAACGACTGCTCCAATGAAGGCATTGTACATGACAGCCTGCCCTTTTTCAGGTGAGCATGGGGGTGCGGTGGGGTGACAAGGGGCTGTGAAGATGGGAAAAGAAGGCACAGCCATGGATCTTAGTCCTCTCTGAGGCTGCTGCAGCCATAGCAATGATGTCAAAGATTTTTGTCATTCAATCTCTTCGACAGTGTCCAGTTTCACCCAGAGCACCGAGCTGGCCCTTCAGATATGGAACTGCTTTTTGATATATTTCTGGAAACTGTGAGAGACGCTGCAGCTGGGAATCCCGGGGGCCAGACAGGTAAGCCCCTTTGTAGAACCAGGATGTGGACTTAAGAACAGGGCTACTTCCAGGACAAGCCTGAGATGGACTTATTCGAAAAGCTGTGTTTGGAAGGGAGGAAGAAGGACTGCCCTGGGCAGTTTGTGCTGCTTCTCTCCTAGCTCTCATGCTTTCAGTCGCTCTGTACCTGTTTCTGGAAGTAAGAGGTCCAATCCAGATGGCTTGTGACATTCCATGACTTTCATTGTGTCCACAGTTAAAGAGCGATTGGCACAACGCCTCTGTCCCCCTGGGCTTCTCATTCCTGGTTCTGGGCTTCCCCCACCACGGAAGGTTCTGATCCTAGGCTCTGGGGGCCTCTCCATTGGCCAAGCTGGAGAATTTGACTACTCAGGCTCTCAGGTAAGGTGTGGCTATCACCTCCCATCCGATGTGTGACCCACAGAGTCACAAGGAGAAGGACTTAGGCATGGGCATTGTTTGCAGGGAAGAACAGGATCGGGAGGTCTGCGCACATACTGAAGGGTGAGGTAGTGAAGGGTAGAAGTCACTTACTGAGGACTGAGAGTACAAGCCAGGAAAGAGGAAGAGATGCTGGCTAAGGCTTCAGTCATCTGTAAAAGAGGCTGACAGGCTATGTTTGTCCTGTTAGGCAATTAAAGCCCTAAAGGAGGAGAACATCCAGACATTGCTGATCAACCCCAACATTGCTACAGTGCAGACCTCACAGGGGCTGGCAGACAAGGTCTACTTCCTTCCCATAACACCTCACTATGTAACCCAGGTATGACTCAGCTGGGGCGGCTGGCAGAGGGACTCTTGACGGGCAAGGGGTTTCACTGGTCACTATGGGGTCCTAAGCTACCTTGTGTCTACTCTCCCCTTAACGTCTATGATTCCTACCTCCTGCCTCAGGTGATTCGGAATGAACGCCCGGATGGTGTGTTACTGACTTTTGGGGGGCAGACAGCCCTTAACTGCGGTGTGGAGTTGACCAAAGCAGGGGTACTAGCTCGGTATGGGGTCCGAGTCTTGGGTACGCCTGTGGAGACCATTGAACTGACGGAGGACCGACGAGCCTTCGCTGCCAGGATGGCTGAGATCGGAGAGCATGTAGCCCCCAGCGAAGCGGCAAATTCTCTTGAACAGGTTTGTGAGAGGGTTGGGTGACAAGAGTGGTGTCTTTTCCTCTGTATCTTGACTGCTTTGGTTCCAAGTGCCCTCTGGGCAGCAGCAAATGGCTTGTTGGTTTGTGTCTCTGCTCACTGCAGGCTCAGGCAGCTGCCGAGAGACTGGGCTACCCTGTGCTGGTGCGTGCAGCCTTTGCCCTGGGCGGTCTTGGTTCTGGCTTTGCTTCCACCAAAGAGGAGCTCTCAGCTCTTGTGGCTCCAGCTTTCGCCCATACCAGCCAGGTGCTGATAGACAAGTCTCTGAAGGGCTGGAAGGAGATTGAATATGAGGTGGTGAGAGATGCCTATGGCAACTGTGTAACGGTAAGTGATGGCGTGCAGGGTGGCTGCAGGCACTCTGAACTTTTGGAAGAACAGTTGATCTGATCAAAGGGCAGTGAGTGACCCCTCAGATGCTCTGTCCTTTGGGTCCAGAGTAGCATGATCCAGAGGACCTGGCTCTTTTGGCTTCCTTTGTTGGTGACCTCCATGCGCCCCCTTTTATAGGTATGTAACATGGAGAACTTAGACCCCCTGGGCATCCACACTGGTGAGTCCATAGTGGTGGCTCCCAGCCAGACACTGAATGACAGAGAGTACCAGCTTCTGCGACGGACAGCCATCAAAGTCACTCAGCACCTGGGGATTGTTGGGGAGTGCAACGTACAGTATGCCTTGAACCCCGAGTCTGAGCAGGTGAACCTGTCAAGTTGATACTGTGGTTTATATCTTGGTCTTTGGGCCTCAAGGCTAAGAGGTTTCTTACCCCTGCCCACCCTAGGCTGAAGCCAGGATTGTTTTGGTTGGGGTCGGAGCATGGGGAGGGCCCTTTCACTCCATCCATATTAGGTTCTCAGTCATCTTTCTCTCATTTTTGAACACTTTTTTAGGCTAGGTACCAGTGACTTGTTCTCTCTGTTCTCCCCATTTGCAGTATTACATCATTGAAGTAAATGCCAGGCTCTCTCGAAGCTCTGCCCTGGCCAGTAAGGCCACAGGTTATCCTCTAGCCTATGTGGCAGCCAAGCTAGCATTGGGCATTCCCCTGCCAGAGCTCAGGTATAAGGTGGGGGGGGGGTCCTAGTGTCAAGGGGAGGAGGCTGTTGAAAATACTCACAAGACGGGGACCATGAGAGGAACTGGAAGCTCACCCTGCATATTCTTCTTTGTCCTCTTGGTGCCCCAACTTGCTAATGCTCAGGAACTCTGTTACTGGGGGGACAGCAGCCTTTGAGCCCAGCCTGGACTACTGTGTAGTAAAGATCCCTCGATGGGACCTCAGCAAGTTCCTGCGTGTCAGCACGAAGATTGGGAGCTGTATGAAGAGTGTCGGTGAGTGTCACACTAGCACCATCCAGCTAGAACCAAGAGGGCGGATGTTACATCATTGTATGAACTAGACCAAGTAGTTCTCACACAGTTCCCTCCCAGCTACACAGTTGTTTCATTGCTACTTCATAACTGTAATTTTACTATTGTTATGAATCATAATGTAAATATCTGATATGCAGGATATCTAACATGTGACCCCAAGGGGGCCATGAGCCACAGGTTGAGAACTGCTAGTCTAGAATGTCAGTGGTGCCCAGTGTGGCTTGAATTGCCACAGCTCCTTTACTAATAGTAGTTTAGAAAGTGTTACTGGGTACATTTCAGGTTAGATGGTCATCATCATCATCATCAGGGACAGGGGTCACACTCATCTGGCAACCTGTGTTGGAACCAGTCCCTGGGGCCAGATTGTTTACTCTCTCTTCTTTAACAAATGAGTAAATGGAGGGGCCACAGGAGCAAAGTGACCTGGTAGCTGCAACATCATCCTCATGACTCCTTCTCCATGGTGCCATCAGTAGGCTTATAAATGCCAGTGACATTTTAGTCACTAGTTAAATATTTGTTCGGGAGAGAATTACTATTGCTTCCCTGTGGGTCCTTATTTATTTATTTATTTATTTATTTATTTATTTATTTATTTATGTTTGTCTTATCTATATGTGACTGTTTTTCCTGCACATTTGTAAGAGCATCAGATGGTATTAGATCTCCTGGAAATGGTGGTTGTGAGCCACCGTGTGTGCTGGGAACTGAACTTGGGTCCTCTGGAGAAGCAACAAATGCTCTTAACTGCTGAGCTATCCCTCCAATCCTGCTTAGTTTCCAAATTGTGATATTATTGTGCTTGTGTGCACAATATCTGTGAGGGTGGAGTGTACATGCCACACTGGGTGTGGGAGTCAGGAACTTTTTCAATCAGTTCTTTATTTCCGTCTTCATTTGAGTGCTAGGGATTAAACTCTGGTCACCAGACCTAGGTGGCAAGCTCCTTTCAGTGAATCCTAAATCAAAATGAGCATGGTGCTAGCCGGTCCCCTCCTCTGGAAATTTGTAGGACTTTTTAAAAACGTGACTGGTTGTGGATGGATTCAAAGAATAGTAAGATCATCTCCGTGATGATCTTACCCAGACTTTTTAATATCTAAAGGATGAAACATCCCAGATGGTGCTGTCATGGTGTGAATAAAGCAAGCCAAATTGCTGGGCAACCATCAGGTTCAGGCTGTTGCCATGAACTGCAACAAGTTCCAGTATCTACAGTGAAGTGTTGTTTTAACACAAAGTTAAGATCAGAGCAAGACAGCACTAGGGTTAGACAGGAGGATTAGACAGGAGGATTGTAAGTTCAAGGCCAGTCTGGGCTACATAGGAAGTTCTGGGCCAGCCTAACCTGTGAGGGTGAGACCCTGTCTCAGAAACAAACACATAGCCATCAAATTGGTTTCCAGCATTGTGTGATGTACGGTTACTACCACACAGTGGTGAAACAAGCTGGAGTCCAGCTGGTGAGCTGTGTAGTGTCACTGTAGTTGCCTCGACTCAGAAGTGTGCACATGCACATGTTCAGGTGCCACCTGCTCTGGAAAAGCTTGTTACCATGTTCCAAAGCCCCACTTAGAGTGGGGGTGGCTTTTAAACAAGTAAGTCTAAGCTCAGATATTATTTCATAATTTTTAGAATCCTACAAGACTGCCCAAGATGTTCCTTCTGGAGATGAATTTTTGTTATATGAAAATTATAATAAACATGGGACTGGAGCCATAATTAAATTATGGCTAAAATAAGTGGATTGGAAATAGGACAATCAACGATTGATTCCCAACTGAGACTTTGAAATGTCTTATACTCCTCCCAGCTTCTCAAAATGCCATCTTCTTCCTGCTAATATCATAGAACTTCCTTTGTGTTCTTGTCTTTTTGAGAGAGGCTCTCGATGAGCAGCGCCTGTCCACTCTGTATTCATTATAGAGCCCAGGTACTGTCCCCAAACTCTTGTCTTGGCAAGCCTCTTGCTTTGGTGTCTTTTTTTTTTTTCTCCCTAGACAAGGTCTCACTGTATAGCCATAGGTAGCCTGGAACTTGGCTTTGTATAGATCCTCCTGCCTCTGCCTCACAAATGCTGAGATTACAGGCATGAGCCACCACACTAAGATCCCATGATTAGCAAAATTCTAAACCATTCTCACTTCTTAGGGAGTTGGTTACACTTTATACTTTGTATTTATTGTAGGACAGGAACTTCTGTGATGCAATTGGTACTTAACAAGGGCTACACAGTTACTCTTGCCTAGTGCCCTTGCATTTCTGGAAGTCTTTCTATATAAGTAGCAACCTAAAACACACAAAAATATCACAGCCTCACAGCCATCAACATTTAAAAGTTAAATGTTCTTCAGTTATTCAGCAGTTAAATGATGGGAAACTATACAGGAATTGAAGTACTGCTTATGGGGTTGTGTGGCCATGTGGGAAAATGCTTATGATAAGGGGGGAATGGAACTTAGGTTTGTACTGTAATTGTCTATAAGTCATAATGGGGTGCCTGGGTGTGCATTTGGGTGGATATACTGGTATGTGAGGGGGCCAGAGGTCAACCTCGGGTGCTCTTACCCCATCCTCCACCCCTTTCTCTCTACCGGCCTGAAATGTTGGTTAAGCCTGGCTAGGCTGGCCGGCCCATCATTGACACTCAGGGTTCTGCCTGTCTCCATCCCCAGTTCTAGGACTGTAAGCTGTGCCACCACACCTGCCTTTTGTGTGGGATGGGGCAAGTACTTTACTGACTGAACTGTCTCGATTACATCTCTTTGTTTTTGAGGCAGGGTCTTCATATAGTCCTGGCTGGACTGAAAGTTGTTATGTGTGTAGACCTCAAACTCACAGAGATCTGCCTGCCTCTGCCTCCTGAGTTCTAGGAATAAAGGCCTGTGCTATCACAGGGGGTCTTCAAATCTTTTTTAAAATGCAGTTGGCTGAGGATGGAACAAGGAGTAGTGGGATCATCTTCCCATTATCCAGTCAGACCTTTAAATGTTCTAGAGGGGGAAATGTTCTAGATGGTACCATCATGGTGTGAATAAAGTAAGCCAAGTAACTGGACAGCCAGCAACAGTTTGGTTTGCTGCTATTAGCTAGCAAGTTCCAGTGCCAATTTCATATTCACTCAGTACAGTCTGTGCTTGTCTGTGGAAATGGTAGGAAAAAAAAGATAGCTTCTAGGTTTCTTAATGGTGAAGCACCACAAGTCTCACCACCATGGCCACGATTTAAATAAAACACATGAGCATGTTGGGCATCGCCACAAGTACCCACCCTCACCACTCTCCGTCCTCCAGGTGAAGTCATGGGCATTGGACGCTCATTTGAAGAGGCCTTCCAGAAGGCCCTGCGCATGGTGGATGAGAACTGTGTGGGCTTCGACCATACAGTGAAGCCAGTCAGTGAAGTGGTAAGCTGCTCCTGTCCGATTGCACCGTGATGTGGGCCCGCTCCACTCTGCCCCCGGCCCAAGCTGTTGATAGTGACAGCAGTAGTCACATAGTGACTTGCTGTTTCTCACCTTTTCTACCCTGTACTGTCTGGCATCCCCCAATAGGAATTGGAGACGCCCACAGATAAGCGGATCTTTGTGGTGGCTGCTGCTCTGTGGGCTGGCTACTCAGTGGAGCGCCTGTATGAGCTCACGCGCATCGACTGCTGGTTCCTGCATCGAATGAAACGTATTGTGACCCACGCCCAGTTGCTGGAACAACACCGTGGACAGCCTTTGTCTCAAGACCTGCTGCACCAGGCCAAGTGCCTTGGCTTCTCAGACAAACAAATCGCCCTCGCAGTCCTGAGGTCAGAGATGGTGGTGAGGGCCTCGGCCAAGGAATGCGGGGAGGGAGCTTTCGCGTCAGGACCATTGGTGGGGAACCTTGGAGTGTCTTCCTTCATCTGTCCATAGAATATTCCCTTCCTACCCCTGCCCTAGCACTTGCTTTGTCGGTCAGTCTGTGCTCTATCCAAAGGCCTGGGTATATTTCTGTTCCTTTAGCACAGAGCTGGCCGTTCGGAAGCTGCGGCAGGAACTGGGGATCTGCCCAGCAGTGAAACAAATTGACACAGTTGCAGCTGAGTGGCCTGCACAGACCAATTACCTGTACCTGACCTATGGGGGCAACAACCATGACCTCGACTTTCGAACACCTCACGTCCTGGTCCTTGGCTCTGGCGTCTACAGGATCGGCTCCAGTGTTGAGTTTGACTGGTGTGCAGTCGGCTGCATCCAGCAGCTCCGGAAGGTCAGAGTCCTTTTCTCCCAGTTTTCCGCTTTCTGTGGAGGTTGCCCGTCCTCCCCCATCAAAGCCCGGTCTTCCTATTAATTGCTACACCTCCTGTAGGTTTTGGTTGAGGGGCCTTCCTTAAGCGATCTTCTTGCCTCTCTCGCTGCCTGAATCACCTCCTCAGCATTTTGCCTACTTGTACCCATGTGTAGCTGTTGCAGGGAAGCAGGCAGACTGGGAGCTTTGGCTCGGTGTCTCTGTGCTTCCTCTTCATTGCTAATGCGTCCCACTCCCTACGGCAGATGGGTTATAAGACCATCATGGTGAACTACAACCCAGAGACAGTCAGCACGGACTATGATATGTGCGACCGACTCTACTTTGATGAGATCTCTTTTGAGGTGAGAGGGGCTATGCAGGGAATGAGTGAAACAGGCTGGGCAGCCCAAGATTCTTTGGTACTTACCAAGGTCAAGGGAAGCCGCGAGCAAGAAGGCTCAGCCCCCTGACCCGTTGGCTCTTTTCCTGTTCTGCAGGTAGTGATGGACATCTATGAGCTGGAGAACCCTGAAGGTGTGATCCTGTCCATGGGTGGGCAGCTGCCCAACAACATGGCCATGGCTTTGCATCGGCAGCAATGCCGAGTGCTAGGCACCTCCCCGGAAGCCATTGATTCAGCTGAGAACCGATTCAAGTTCTCCCGGCTTCTAGATACCATTGGTATCAGTCAGCCTCAGTGGCGTGAGCTCAGTGACCTCGAGGTAGGTTGGGGACTGACAAGAGGACTGCCGGCTAGATGTTGTTCGTGGGTGAGCGTGACCAACCCTGCTGAGCTCCTATTCCTATAGTCTGCTCGCCAGTTCTGCCAGACTGTGGGGTACCCCTGCGTAGTGCGTCCCTCCTATGTGCTCAGCGGTGCCGCTATGAACGTGGCCTACACTGATGGGGACCTAGAGCGTTTCCTGAGCAGTGCGGCAGCTGTCTCCAAGGAGCACCCCGTGGTCATCTCCAAATTCATCCAGGAAGCAAAGGTGAGCATTCCCCCACCAGCCCAGGGGAGGGCAGTATCCTTGCTGAGTCTAGGCACAGTGGGCTCAGGATGAAGGATAGATTGTGTCAGTGCTGTTTCATAAATGGAGCTTCTTGGGGAGGGGAGGAAATGGGATGGGATGGTCTGTCTTACATCCCACTGTCTATGTCTGCCCCCAGGAGATTGATGTGGACGCTGTGGCCTGCGATGGCATCGTGTCGGCCATTGCCATCTCTGAGCATGTGGAGAACGCAGGTGTGCATTCAGGGGATGCCACACTGGTGACCCCCCCACAAGACATCACCCCCAAAACTCTGGAGCGGATCAAAGCCATTGTGCATGCAGTGGGCCAGGAACTGCAGGTTACAGGGCCCTTCAATCTGCAGCTCATTGCCAAGGTAATAAGAAGTCCACAGGAAGGGAGGCAAGCCTGCTGGTCCTCCGTTTTTCTCTGCAGGCTCCACTGCCAGGAGAGCTGTGCACCGTTCTAATCCTCATTCACATAGGCAGCAAAGCTGGGGAAGGGGTCGATTCTAGAGCCCATAGCAGAGTCAGGGCTGGGAACAATCACCCAGTTGGTGACTCACTGAATGGGCAGAGTAGGGATGAGAGCTAAGGGTAGCAGTGCAGTATCGGCCTTGCCTGGGTCTCACAAGGCCTGATCTGCTGTTCCTTCCCGCAGGATGATCAGCTGAAAGTTATTGAATGCAATGTGCGTGTCTCTCGCTCCTTCCCCTTCGTGTCTAAGACACTAGGTGTTGACCTGGTGGCCTTGGCCACGAGGATCATCATGGGAGAGAAGGTAGAACCTGTGGGGCTCATGACTGGCTCTGGAGTTGTGGGAGTGAAGGTAAGGGGGTCAAGGGCCCTTGAACCTAGTGTACAAATCCCCTAACTGTTACAGAAAAGACTCAGGTTAAAAACTAGATGGTTCTGTAAACTGTGGAACACCTTGACTGCTTTGTTTACTTAGTTTATTTTTTGGCAGTATTGGGGACTTGAACCTAGGGCCTCAGGCATGTGAGGCAAGTGCTCTCCCACTAAGCTAAGGGAGAGAGCTCAGTGAGCAGATTAAACTCTTCACCCACACAAAGCAGTTATTGCCCAACCATGGGGTGATAGGATGGTCATCATCCCTTCAGAGATTGCCCCGTAGGAGGCAAAAGAAGTTTGGTCCAAAAATAGCCTGTTATGGAACAGTCTGTGATACACCTACATAAACCGAGTTATAAACCAAATCTACAAGGAATTTAGAGGGGGCAATGCTATTCCCAAAAGGCTGCTCTCCAAAGGCTTGGCAGAAGGGGTGGTATTTTAACCCTCTCAAGGATGGTAAGGCTGTTGGATTTGTAGAGCTCCTTGGGGCTGTTGTGGGGCCAGGAAGCAGCCAGAGTGGAGGAAGTATGAAAGCAGTAGACCAGCAGGGCTCAGGGAAGGCCAGCCCCTCTGAGCTGGTGTGGTGGGGACAGGGCCCCTTTCCTGCCTCTTCTCCCAGCACGTGGGTCCTGCTGTTCTCCCAGGTGCCTCAGTTCTCCTTCTCACGCTTGGCTGGTGCTGATGTGGTGCTGGGTGTGGAGATGACCAGTACTGGAGAGGTGGCTGGCTTTGGAGAGAGTCGTTGTGAGGCTTACCTCAAAGCCATGCTCAGCACTGGCTTTAAGATCCCAAAGAAGAACATCCTGCTGACCATTGGCAGCTACAAGGTACCAGGGGCACCCAGGAGGCGGGAAGTCACGTGGCTTCAGCTTTCTGGCCAGGGCTCACTTGCCTCCGCTTGGTTTCAGAACAAAAGTGAGCTGCTCCCAACTGTACGGTTGCTGGAGAGCCTGGGCTATAGCCTCTATGCCAGCCTGGGTACGGCTGACTTCTACACTGAGCATGGGGTCAAGGTACGTACCCCACTGAGTCTCTCCTTTTCCTCTTGTCCTGTAGAACAGGTAAGGTATGTAAGAAAGCAAAGATGTTTCTGGAAGGCTCTGCCGCACTGCTGACATTCTTGTGTCTTTACTTCCCAAGTCTTGTGCATGTGTACGTGTGTGGGGCTCCTACTGCTCCTGGTGACCTGGCTTCTTGCACACAGTACAAACACTTGCTCTGTTGAGAACTGTACCTTGCCAGTAGCAAATATTGGCAGCCTCTCATCCCCATCCTGTGGACTCTCATTCTCCTCATCGTGGACTCCGGGGCTAGATCCTTTCAGATAAGCCTTCCTGGCTCTTCCCTGGAGTGAAGTTGGCCTTGACTTTAGTTCTGGGCTGGCAGGTAACAGCTGTGGACTGGCACTTTGAAGAGGCTGTGGATGGCGAGTGCCCACCACAACGGAGCATCTTGGATCAGCTAGCCGAGAATCACTTTGAGTTAGTGATAAACCTGTCGATGCGAGGGGCTGGGGGTCGGCGGCTTTCCTCCTTCGTCACCAAGGGCTACCGTACCCGGCGTCTGGCGGCTGACTTCTCTGTGCCTCTCATCATTGATATCAAGTGCACCAAACTCTTTGTGGAGGTGATGCAGCCTGGGTCCTGGAGTGACAGCAGCAGACTGGGGGTGGGAGATGGTGTGTGTGTAAAGGCTGTGCTGGCGGTAAAGCTTTGTGGTTCCAGAGGCAGTGGGGTGGGATGGTGAGAGACGAGTTTATGCTATGGAGCCTCACCTCCCAGGGCCTCCCTTCCTTTACGCCTGACCATTCCACTTGCAGGCTCTGGGTCAGATTGGCCCAGCCCCGCCTTTGAAAGTGCATGTAGACTGCATGACCTCCCAGAAGCTGGTGCGACTCCCCGGTAAGTGTGTCTCCTGGGGGATAGTCTGCCCTGGACTGTACAGGTGCTCAAGGAAGACCCAAGAGCCCCTCTTGTTCTGAGGCTACCTCAGTCCATGGAGCTCTTGACCGAGGAACTTGTATCTCTCTCTGGCTGTGAGTTTTGTCCCCCTCCAACTCTGACCTTTACCCCCACGTTCTCCAGGCTTGATTGACGTTCATGTGCACCTTCGGGAACCAGGTGGGACACACAAAGAGGACTTTGCCTCGGGCACAGCTGCTGCCTTGGCTGGGGGTGTCACCATGGTTTGTGCCATGCCTAATACCCGGCCCCCCATCATTGATGCCCCTGCTCTGGCCCTGGCCCAGAAGGTGAGCCACTGTACCCCCACCTTCCTGAACTCCTTTTCCCACTGTCCTTCCTGGTACCTTGCTGACTTGCATGGGCTGGAGAACTTTAACCTCCTGTGTATCTTCTCTAGCTGGCAGAGGCTGGTGCCCGCTGTGACTTTGCCCTGTTCCTTGGGGCCTCATCTGAAAATGCGGGGACTCTGGGTGCAGTGGCCGGGTCTGCAGCAGGCCTGAAGCTCTACCTCAATGAGACCTTCTCTGAGCTACGGCTGGACAGTGTGGCCCAGTGGATGGAGGTAGGGACTACGTCACCACATGTCTCCTGGCTTGAAGCTGAGCTGTCAGCAGAGAGGATTCAGGTTCTTCCGGGGCACCGGGCTCGATGAGCGGTGGGAATCAAAGCTCATCATTTTCTCTCCCCGATTCTTTCTGCCCCCAGCATTTTGAAACCTGGCCTTCCCACCTCCCCATTGTGGCCCATGCAGAGCGGCAGAGTGTTGCTGCAGTTCTCATGGTGGCTCAGCTGACCCAGCGCCCAGTGCATATATGTCACGTGGCTCGGAAGGAAGAGGTAAGAGCGCAGCAAAGATCTCGGTACCCCGTCACTCTCCCAGTGAGACCGAAGGTCACCAGAAGTCCTCGGAGGCAGAAGGGAGTGGGGGAGCCTAAGCCAGTGCCCTTGTCACATTTGGCCCTCGGTGCTCTGGGAAGGAATCGCCGGGCATAGGGACTTGGTAGGGCAGGGCCACATCGGGGGCCTCTGTGGATTGCACTACTTTCTATCTAGATCCTGCTGATTAAAACTGCAAAGGCACAGGGGCTGCCAGTGACCTGTGAGGTTGCACCCCACCATCTCTTCCTAAACCGGGAAGACTTGGAACGCCTGGGACCTGGGAAGGGAGAGGTCCGGCCTGAGCTTGGCTCCCGAGAGGATATGGAGGCCCTGTGGGAGAATATGGCTGTCATCGACTGCTTTGCCTCAGACCACGGTGAGAGGGCCCCTAAATTTGGGGACTCGGTACCTGCTCTGTGATGGGTACTGGACAAGGTACTGGCTGAAAGGATGAAGAGAGTAGTTGTAAATGAGAAGGCTATTAGTACAGGGGCCAAGCCCCAGAGGAGGGCAACAGAGAAAAGTGTGGTCACTGGAGTTGGTAGTGAAGAGAGAGACATCGCTGGAAGTGAAGTCTTGGAACGAGGTGTCCGGGTCTACCTGCCAGAGTAATAGCTGTTCTCTTCCAGCTCCCCATACCTTGGAGGAAAAGTGTGGGCCCAAGCCTCCACCCGGTTTCCCAGGGCTAGAGACCATGTTGCCGCTCCTGCTGACAGCTGTGAGTGAGGGCCGGCTCAGTCTGGATGATGTGCTACAGCGACTGCACCACAATCCACGACGGATCTTCCACCTGCCCCTTCAGGAGGACACCTATGTGGAGGTGTGGGGACAAGGACCTGGGGAGAGTACCACCCTCAAAGCTGCACTCTGTGATCTTAACCTTGTGTAACCCTTGACCCTTCGGGCAGGTGGATCTAGAGCATGAGTGGACGATCCCTAGCCACATGCCCTTCTCCAAGGCCCGCTGGACCCCGTTTGAAGGGCAGAAGGTGAAGGGTACCATCCGCCGTGTGGTCCTGCGAGGGGAGGTTGCTTACATCGATGGACAGGTGTGTGTGCGTGGTTCCTCCAACTTGTCTCAGCAGTGGCCTCTTAGAGGCATTTTCATTTTATTCCCTGCCCAATATAGACCCACTGCCAGGCCTCCTAAGTGACATTTTCTTGCTGGTGTCTGCTTCTCTAAGAGCCCCTGGGTGTACTTCTGCTCCCTCGTGTTCCTTGCCTTCTGTGTGCAGGTGTTGGTGCCCCCAGGCTATGGACAAGATGTACGGAAGTGGCCTCAGGGAGCTGTTCCCCAGCCCCCTCCTTCAGTTCCTGCCACCGCAGAAATAACCACGGTAACCACACTGCCCCTGGGCTGGATCTGGCCATCAGCCCGAAGGGTGTGCCCCTGGGCTGGGCTAATAGCAGTTTCATTGGTGGAAAGTGCTACACTTGGTAGATGAGCTCATGCTACCTGCCTCCCTGTCTGCTGCAGAGTGGACATAGTTCTCAGTTTAGGAAACCAGCTCTGAAAATCACAAGTTGATGTGTCTACCCAGGTCGCTAAATTGGCACATAACTCACACAGGCCAACTGTGTCGCCCATTGTTGGCAACATGTTGGGAGACCAGAGCAGTACAGAGGTGCCGTGGGGTGGGCTCTGCACATGGGGCCACTATCTTTTCCTAAGGGATTGTGTGTGGGTTGATGGTGGATCAGTTACTTTTTAACATGCTGGGCCATCTCCATTGCAGACACCTGAGAGACCACGCCGAGTCATCCCAGGTCTTCCTGATGGCCGCTTCCACTTGCCACCCCGAATCCACCGAGCCTCTGACCCAGGTTTGCCAGGTAAGAGGGGTTCCCGTGATACAGGATGCAGGCTTGTTCCTACTGACCTGATGGGGCTGGATGTTGTTCTCTTAGCATCCATGATGGGCCCGGGATGGGGGCTCAACTGCCCCAGAACTGATTGAGACTCTTCCTCACAGGGCTCCTTTGTCCCTACCTGCCTCACTCTCCTTCCCTTGCTTCTAGTCTGAGCCGCTATGTCCTACTTTGACTAAAGTAGTTACTGCAGCATGAAGCAAGCATCCCATAGCATTTTCTCACAGGCCTCTTTTCCTTGTGGGCAGCTATGTACCTCCGCCCAGGAGCTGGGATCTCATGGGGCAGCCGAGCATGGGGTAAATCCCGCTTGCTGATTGGTGTGAACTTGGCCATTCCTCTGCCTCAGATCCCTGATGCCAGCTGGGAAGGCCCTGGGAGGGCACCACTTGGCCCATACAGCACATCCCCTTGGGGAGTCCTGGGTCCCTCCCCATAGCTGCTGTGCCCTTCCTGCTCCCCCTAACCTGCTGTAGCACCTGTAATTTGAGGTGGCTTTAACACAAGCACTGGGAGCAGAAGTCCTTGTGATTTGGGCCCACCACGTCATGGCCACCAGGTGACCTCTGTCCTGTTGCCATTTGCAGCTGAGGAACCCAAAGAGAAGCCATCCAGGAAAGTGGTGGAGCCAGGTGAGCCACCTTCAGCATAGTCAGGCAGGGGTCTCTGTAGTCAGAACCAAGTCGGGGAGCCTTCTGACCCGCATCTTCTGCACTGCCCCCCACTGCAGAGCTGATGGGGACCCCTGACGGCCCCTGCTACCCTGCACCGCCGGTACCCAGACAGGCATCACCTCAGAACCTGGGGTCTTCTGGCCTACTGCACCCACAGACTTCACCCCTGCTGCACTCCTTAGTGGGCCAACACATCCTGTCTGTCAAGCAGTTCACTAAGGATCAGGTGCCTGGGGGGAGAGGGCAGCGACACCCAGAGCTTGAGGATTTGGAGAGTGAGTGGCAGGACCGGTGGCGCTGACTTGGGGTCTCTTGTAGATGTCTCATCTGTTCAACGTGGCACACACACTACGGATGATGGTGCAGAAAGAGCGAAGCCTCGACATCCTAAAGGTCAGGAGGGCAGTGGGCTCCAGCCTTGACTTTCCAGTGGTCCCTTCATATATGCATACACACTGCACTGAGGGTGGCTCAGCTCTCTGCAAGGTCCTTCCGATCTTTCCAGCAATGACTGACCATACACACAGCGCTGTGATACTTTCTCTTTGGAGACACACACACACACACACACACACACACACACACACACACACACACACACAGGCTTTAATTCCGGGTCAGGCTAGTGTGGAAATGTTAAGTTGTGACAGGTCTCAGGGGAGGTTCTTAGCACCTTCTGGTAATAGCAGGGCAGTGAATGCTGCCCCGTGCACATGCCCAAGGCACACAATGCACCCCTTCCACTTTGTCCTGTCCCCAGGGCAAGGTCATGGCCTCCATGTTCTATGAGGTGAGCACCCGCACCAGTAGCTCCTTCGCCGCAGCCATGGCCCGGCTCGGGGGCGCTGTCCTCAGCTTCTCGGAAGCCACATCCTCCGTCCAGAAGGGGGAATCCCTTGCTGACTCGGTGCAGACCATGAGTTGCTACGCTGATGTCGTCGTGCTCCGTCACCCTCAGCCTGGAGCTGTGGAGGTGAGACCAGCCTGTATGGTGAAAGGGGTGGCTAAGGCTGGACTGAGGAACACAATGTCCCTTCCTGCTCACATTTCCTGTGACCACAAGTCCTAGGTAGGGCTAGATAGGTGAAGAGACCCAGGAAATGGAGAATGCAGGCAAGGAGAGCCCTCCGCAGCTTGGAAAGCAGGATTCTCCACAACACCTCCTGTCTTCACAGTTGGCGGCCAAGCACTGTCGCAGACCAGTGATCAATGCTGGGGATGGAGTTGGAGAGCATCCTACTCAGGCCCTGCTAGACATCTTCACCATCCGGGAAGAGCTGGGGACTGTCAACGGCATGACGGTGAGGGCGGCAGAGATTGGGGTTCTGGAGGGGAAGGCAGTCCTGAGGCCCAGGATTTTGAAAAGACAGGAGGGTTGCCTACAACGAGACCGTCTGGTGACTTGCCCCCTCCTCTAGATCACCATGGTAGGTGACCTGAAGCATGGACGCACAGTGCACTCCCTGGCCTGCCTGCTCACCCAGTACCGTGTGAGCCTTCGCTACGTGGCACCTCCCAGCCTGCGCATGCCACCTAGTGTACGGGACTTTGTGGCTTCCCGAGGCACCAAACAGGTGAGATCCTGGTGGCTCATCCATCCCAGGGGGCTAGGGGTTGGGCTGAGAGAGCTTAGCAGATGCATTCACTAGGATTCCCTCTCCAGGAGGAGTTTGAGAGCATTGAGGAGGCGTTGCCTGACACAGATGTGCTCTACATGACTCGCATCCAGAAAGAGCGATTTGGCTCCACCCAGGAATATGAAGCTGTGAGTACAAGACTTACATTACAGAAGCCCAGGGCTGGGCTGCACGGCATCCAGAGGAAAGGGTGGGGAGGCTGGGACCCAGGCCGGAGTTCCAGATCCCACAGTTGCCCCAGCTATGTGTGAGTGTGAGGAGCCCCGATTGTGTTCTCTGGCCACCGAGTGTAATGGGGACCCTGCCTGTCTTACAGTGCTTTGGTCAGTTCATCCTCACTCCCCACATCATGACCCGGGCCAAGAAAAAGATGGTGGTGATGCATCCAATGCCCCGTGTCAATGAGATAAGGTGATATGGCTCCCCTGTTTTAGGATGCCCTTGGGCTGGCTGTGGGGAGAAGCCTTTATCTGAACAGGCTCTCCAGGAGCTGCATATTAACACTTTGCCTTTTCTTGCAGCGTGGAAGTGGACTCAGACCCCCGAGCAGCCTACTTCCGCCAAGCTGAGAATGGCATGTATATCCGGATGGCTCTGCTTGCCACTGTGCTAGGCCGTTTCTAGGGCCCAGCCTCCTCTTTTGTCTCTCTTTACGCCCAGCTGCTGGGCAAGGAATCCCAGTGCCCCCCACGGGGGCAGCACACTTAGCAGACATCTAGGGGTATCCAGATAGCCCAAGCATTTATGTACAGACTGAGATCATGCTTTAGGCTCCAGACTAGAGTACTCTCTGGCTTGGGGGTACAGTCTTTGAATCTGGGGGCTCCTCTGCCGCATCATCTCCATTCTTACACCTCAAATCTGTACAGTTACTTTTCTACTTACTATAATAAATAGCCAAACAGTTTCTGGCTCCTCATGAGTGCCATGGGCTAGCACAGGATGCCTTTTTTGGGATGCCAGACCCCCACTGGTCTCTGTAGGGTTTGGGCTGACACTTGGTGCTCAAGTTATGTGTTTCCCTGACATTGAAGCTCTCCTAGAGACCCTGGCTTGTGTCCAGCCTGCTTGTTAAATTGCAGTCCGTGTCCTGAGTAGTGGGGCTTGGCCTTCTGGGAGAACACCCAGGCCCTGGTGAAGGGAGGCTGTGCACTGGGTTGGAGCCACTGAGATTCATTGTCCTCCAGGCATTAACTCTTTGCTCTCTGACTAGCCCTATCCTTTAATGGCCTGAGTTGCAATCACACCCCCAGAACCTTGCCCTGGGGGTCTTCCCTCTTACTATCTTCGGGGGCCACTGCCTGATACCATGGAGAGCTGAGCAGCATTTGGCATGGGTCCCCTAGAGTGGGTGCTAAGAGGGGGCAGCTCCTGTGGCTGCAGGTGAGGGCTGAGAGCAGCCGTTCTGGTCCATGAACTTGAACAACAGATTTGACTTGGCACGCCCTGGGTACAGAGCACTGTGTGCACTGTGACTACACAAGATAATCAACTCACCCCTGCTTATTGATTTGTTTTCAGTTTTTTTGGAACAAAGCCTTGCTGTGTCTCCCAGGCATGTTTGGAATTGTTTTATATCCCAGGCTGGCCTTGGATTTGCAGTGACCCTCCTCCAGCCTCCCAACTCAGGGGTTGTAAACTTATACGATCACATCTGGTCTTCCTTAGACTTTCAGTTTTAGGTTATAGAAAGATATGCAGTGGTTTCTGTAGATTGACCTTCCATACATCGGTACCCAGTGGTCCAAACTGCCCAGACAACATTCAAGAAAATGTCTTTACTGAGAGCGGTTAGCACTCTGCAGCAACGGGAGAATCACGCTGTTTAAAGCAGTGCAGACAAAGTTTATGCATATTTTCCTTTAATCTTTGCAGTCTTTCAGCCACTTTTTGAGATGTGCAAACTGGCTCAGAGAAGTTGGTGGCTAATTTGTGAGACTGATCTACACAGCCTGCTAGGTTTCGTTTTCTGTTAGAAAGGGACAGGTCGTTTCTAGCTGGCTTTAAAGACCCAAAACCAGGAGAGGCAGGTCACACAGGTCAAGTGGGTGGAACCAGTTTGCAAAGGTCAGGCCTGGAACTGGGTGAGAATTTCAGGTGCACTGCACCCTGGCAGAGATGTGAAAATGGTGTGGCATGCAGAGGTGGGCCAGGCTTCACAGAGCTTCCTGCCTGGTTGTGGTGTTGAGCTGCCACAGCGGCTGTGAGACTTGTGTATCTGAAAGAAATGGGTCTGTATCTCAGGTGCTGTTTGAGGAGCAGTGGGGCTAGGTACAGTTCTGTGTCCTAAAAGGGCTGAGACAACCGGTGCTGCTAATGTGTGAATCCCTTTCAGTCTTGACCGCCCCCCCCCCCAACACACAGCAGTCTCTTCTCCAGCTGGAGTGGGCTGGATGGGTTAAAAGTGGTAGCATACATAGAATTCCTTTCTGGTACTTTGCTGTGCTTGTAAGACTGGAGACCATTGGACTGCCACAGATTCTTGCAGAACTTGGAGCCATCCGTGTGTGGAAGCATCGCTTGCTGCCAAGTGGCATGCATGTTCTCCTCAGTTGCTAAGTGGTGGGAGGTGTTCCTGCTCTGCTTGCTTTGGCTCTCCTAATCATAACACAGCTCTAAATTGAATAAACTCCCCATACAACCAGAAGTTAGGTCTTATTATACTGGGAAATAAAATGAAAGCAGCTATTAGCAAAGAAAACATTTTAATAAGCTCTTCCATGTCTGACGGAGCCTTTTCTCCATCCACTGAGAAGCCACCCTAGGTGTACCTTGTGATTTCCTGACCTCCATGCTGAAGACATGAAGATGTTTGACCCATTTTTTTGTGTAACAGCTCTGCTGTGTCAGGAGCTCACCTGAGCACTTTGCAGACACTAGTAATTCTTTAGGTTATTTTGGATGAATCCTTCAAATACCTCCGTCCCTTGAAAAACACCTGCCACTACCTCTGACTCCTCACAATTTTAGTCCAGAAAATGGTTTGAAAGTCGTAGCCCTGTGAGGCTCTGCATCCAACCTGCAGCTGACCAGTAGGCATGTCGGTGCCTGAGAGATGTGAAGAGTTTGAAGTTTGCCACATAGAAATGACAGGAGTCTGACCCTTTATCAGTGTCCCAGAGATGCTAGGGATGTTGACTGGTAGGTGGAGCTGAGCTTGGGGAGGCTGGAGGCAGCACCCACAAGAGAGGGAGAAGGGCAGGGCAATGAATGAATGAGTCAGGAGCTTGCAGCAAGCTTAGGTAGAAAAGTGAAGGTGGTCTGGATTAAGAAACTGCAGGGGATGGTTGTGGCAAAGGCTGGCCTGTGAGCTGAAGAGGCTGAGGCAGGAATCATGAGCTCAAGGCCACCTTTGGTTCCACCCAAAGTAGCCAGATATAGTGGTCACATCTTTATTCCCAGCACTTGGGAGGCAGGTGGCTCTGAGTTTAAGGTCAGCCTGGTCTACACAAGGAGCTCTAGACCAGGCAGGGTTACACCGAGACCCTGGCTAAAATAACACCCAGGGACTGGGAAGATGGCTTAGTGATGACAAGTACTGGTGACCTCGAAGAGGCTTCAATCATGTCACCCACATGGCAGCCAACTGCCCTTAACTCCAGTGTATGTGGGGGCATGATGCCCTCTTGTGACCTCCATGGGCACCTCGGGCATATGGTACACAGCCATATGTGTAAACAAAATACCCATACACATATTTTTTTTCTTGCAACAGGGTCTCTCTCAATGGTAGCTCTACCTGGCCTGGAACTCAGAGAGAGACCTGCCTGCCTGCCTCCCCACTGCTGAGATTAAAGGTGTTTGCTACATACCTGGCGTAATAAAAAACTGACAATCTGGCCGGAGTGGTGCACTGGAGGGATGGCTCAGTGGCTAAGACTGCTCTTAAAGATTCCAAGTCTGGCTGCCAGCCGGCGTCTATGTTGGATGGCTCACAGCTGCTTGTACTGCTGGCTCCAGGTGGATCCAATGCCTTTGGCCTCTGTGGGCACTCTGCACTTAGGTGCACAGACAATAATTTAATAATATTGTTTATTTAAATTTGAAACAAGCTTGTTTTACATGTCAATCCCAGTTCCCACTCCCTCCCCTCCCCACCCTCATTCCCCCACAACCCCCATCTCATCCCCTTTCTGCTCCTCAGGGAGGGTGAGGCCTTCCATAGGGATCTTCAAAGTCTGTCATATCATTTGGAGCAGGGCCCAGGCCCTCCCGAATGTGTCTAGGCTGAGAGATTATCCCTCTATGTGGAATGGGCTCCCAAAGTCCATTCCTATACTAGGAATAAATACTGATCCACTACCAGAGGTCCCATAGACTGCCCAGTCCTCCTAACACCCACATTCAGGGAGCCTGGGCCAGTCCTATGCTGGTTTCCCAACTATCAGACTGGGGTTCATAAGCTCACCCTTGTTCAGGTCAAGTGTCTCTGTGGGTTTCCCCAGCCTGATCTTGACCCCTTTACTCATCACTCCTCCCTCTCTGCAACTGGATTCCAGGAGTTCAGCTCAGTGTTCAGCTGTGGGTGTCTGCTTCTGCTTCCATCAGCCACTAGATGAAGGCTCTAGGATGGCATATAAGGGAGTAGTCAATCTCATTATCGGGGAAGGGCATTTAAGGCAGCCTCTCCACTACTGCTTAGATTGTTAGTGGGGGTCATCCTTGTAGATCTCTGGGCATTTCCCGATGCCAGATTTCTCTTTAACCCTGCAGTGGTATCTCTCTTCTTACTCTCCCCTTCTCTTTCCCCGCCTCAATCTCCCTGCTCCCCCTTCCCCCTTCTCTTTCTCCTGACCCCCTCTTCCCTCCCTCCCCCATGCTCCCAACTTGCTCAGGAGATCTCCCTTTCCCCTTCTCAGGGGGGCCATGTATGTCTCTCTTAGGATCCTTATTTCCTAGCTTTTCTGGCAGTGGGGATTGCAGGCTGGTGATCCTTTGCTCTGTGTCTGATATCCATACATGTTTGAGTACATACCATGTTTGTCTTTTTGTGACTGGGTTACCTCACCCAGGATGGTTTCTTCTCTTTCTATCCAACAGACGATAATTTAAAATAAAGTATTTGGAACTGAGGGATTGTCTGGTGGCTAAGAGCACACATTACTCTTCCAGCAGAGGACCCGTGTTTGACTCCCAGAACCCATATAAAACAGCTCACAACTGCTGTAACTCCAGCTCCAGGAGATCGTCCAGGGTCACCCACACACATGTGACATGCATTCATACACACACAATTAAAATAATAAAAAAAATTAGAAATGGCATGGATGGGGCTGGGAGAAAAACTCAGACAGAAAAGTGCTTGTCTTGCAAACATGAGGACCCAAGTTCAAGTCCCAGAACCCATGTAGTTTGTTTTTTTTTTTTTTTTTTTTTTTTTTTTTTTTTTTTTTGAGACAGAGTCTCAGTGTGTAGCTCTGCTGTCCTGGAATTCACTCTCTTGACCAGACCAGCCTCAAACTCACAGAGACTCACCTGCCTCTGCCTCCTGAGTGCTGGGATTAAAGGTGTGTGCTATCAGTGCCTAGTTAAAGTCTGACTCTTAAAGAGTGGGTAAAGAACTGAGAGAGTCTTTCAGGAGGTGGCTGGATGGGAAGCGGCATCAGACCCTGGTGTAGGCTGGGGTGAGGGCTGAACTGTTGTCATCCAGGGTTTCATGGTGGGAAGGTGGGTGGGTACCAAGCATCACCTAGTTACTGAGGGCCTGGTTTAGAAGTTGACATTAATTGCAAAGAGAACCACAACCTCGGGCTGCTTAGGAAGGGCTGGGAGAGCCGCAATAAACCCAAGGAGATTTATTGGTCACTAGACCTGTGTCAAGGGGAAGCAGGGTCCAGGATAGGCCTAAGGAAAGGCATGTCACCCACCATGGAGGGACTTAGGTAAGTGACTGCCTCCCAGGAAGTGGGGGTGGTGGGGTGTGGTCAGCATGTAAGAAAGTGGCCTATTGGCTCAGCAGTGGGAGATGGGGACATAAGGGACACTGATTGCCTGGGTGTTGTCCTGATAGCTGGGGATGGGCCGATGGTCCCTTCTATCCACCCTTTCACCAGCAGTCCTGCTGAGCATTTGCTAGGAGCCAGGCTGGCAGCACCCTTCAAGGACTGCCATACCGGGCAGCCTCCCCACCATCACCTCCAGAAGTCTTGGGTGGTCTAGACCTGACCTAGGAAGTCGGTGGAGGGGCAGGGAGCAGAGATCTTCAGGTCCTGTAGGGTCAGGGAAAGGTGAATTTGCTGCTGTGGGCTCTGAAATCTGCTTGCTTGAGGGCGCTTTATTGTGCTTTCTTCCCTGGGTTTTGTTCCTGTTTCTCCCTGGTTTTGGCCACAGTCCTTTTTAAGTTGGTGCCTAATTGTTGGACTTAAGGAAACAGAATGGGACCGAGTGTTAGGTGTTAAGGCGAGGGTCTCTGAGGGAAAGTCCCCAGCCGGGCTGTTGCTTGTCTTCAGGGAGAGAGTGGGAATCAGAGACCGAGTCCGGAAGGCACAGGTGCCCTCAGCTCTACCCCAACCCCCCACCTCCTCTCTTCTCGACAACAGGATCTGGTTTGCCTGTAGGTTCTTGGGTGACCACAAGTGCATCTGTAGCCTCAGGCTTTGCCCCAGCCAGGCCTGCATCTTCTTGGCACCCTTTGGAAAGTGTGCTGATGGGACAGACTTGGGGTTCAAGCCGGGGGACAGGGAGGCCTGCCGAGTTGAGAATGAGGAAGCAGTAAGATGACCTGCCAGGAATAAGGGCAGCAGCATTCTGGGTTTTCCCATTCCACTGAGATTCCCTTCAATTCTGGCGGCCCAGCTGCTGTCGTAGCACCAGCCACAGGGGGGCGCTGCTCCCAGATGCCAGCTCGCCATAGCGCCCCCTTCAGACTAGTCTGTAATGAAGTTCCTGTGAGGGGGCTGGGAAGGGATAAGGCTTTGTGAGCTGCAGTCAGACTCTGGGCGTTCCCATGAGAAAGACAGCTCTTGTCTTTCTGCCATGGTGTCTCCCAAGCCTTTTAGACCCCACAGCCTCAGCTGCACTTGGTTTCACAAGACAAGCCCAGCTCCCTGCCTGTCCCCCTCACCCTTGCTAGGCTTCAGTTCTGGCCCCTCTCTGGCTGGTAGACCCTTTTCTTCCCCAGTTATTCAGCCATCTGGGGACCCGCTTGCTTTCCTTCTCTGTAGTCTCTCCCATCCACTCACACTTTAGCTCATTACCTTATCTCCATCATATATTTTTATCAGCAGAGACCAGTACCTGGAGGAAGGGACTTCCAGATAAGCAAGAGCACTGGAGAATAATAAGAAGGGGCGATGGCAGCTCTGCAGATAAGGGTTTCCTGGGCTCCCTTGGGAGGGAGTGCCAATGAAGAATGGAGAATGCTGTGGGGCCTGTCTGCCTTCCTTCCTTCCCTGTCTTTTTTTTTTTTTTTTTTTTTTTTTTTTAGACAGAGGTTTTTGTTTGTTTGTTTGTTTGTATAGTCCTGGCTGTCCTGGAACTAGCTCTGTAGACCAGGCTGAAGGTAGTCTCAAACTAACAGGGATCTGCCTGCCTCTACCTCCCAAGCGCTGGGATTAAAGGTGTGTGACACTGGAGACTGGCTTCTTGGAGACTCTATCCATTACAAAGCAAAGTCTAAATCTCTACTTTGACAGCCACTGAGTTGTGTGACCAGCCTCAGTTTCCCTATCTGTAACATGCAAACACTACTACTTACTTCAGTTCTGTGCACAGAGCCCAAAATCAATACAGTTGGTTCTTGTCTCTGCCAGGGTGCAGGCTCTCTTTTTCCCTGTCTGCTTCCTGGCTTTTACCCCACAGCTAATAACCTTTTGTACATACATACTCTCTATACCAGGCATGCTTACACCGGCCGTGTCAGGGACCCTTGTTACCACTGGGAAAGCTGAACTGTAGAGAGGCAGTGAGCAGAGTTTGCAGAAAGAAGGTAACAGCAGAACTGGCCCCAGAGGCCCAGGTCTGGAAGCACCAGGGCAGCAGGTGACTGGAGAAGACATGACCAGTGTTTCAAGAGTCTGTGGTGGCACAGGAGGCTGGCCGGGCTGTGGCCCGCTCCATCATCACCCAGGTCACAAGCACGTGCTTTCAGTGAGTCCTCTCAGACCCTTGTGGAGGGTACCCTTTGGTGGCCAGGCTGGATACCTGGTCTCTTCATGTCCTGAGCAACCAGCTCCCTCGCCTGTACCAGCCATCTCAGGTGGCAGCAAATTAAAGCTGCTTCACAGGGTGATCATGTCCACCCGCCCCTATTCCCCATTCCTCCCCACCCCCACCCTGCCACTTGGGGCCTGTAATCAATGAGACGGAAAATGAGAAAGTGTCAGGAGCTAGCAAAGCATGGAGAGCAGCTGGGGTAGTCCCTGAATTGTGCCTGAGTGGGTGGACCCCAGCCCTTCACCCCCAGCTCTGGTTCCAAACCAGCCATTGCTGCCATCCACTAAGTGCCTAGCGGGGCTAGGATCCCAGCTGGACATCAATAAGAAGGCCTACTGTCAACATGTCCAACGCCTCATCTTGAAAAATGTCATGAAACCCGCTGGAGAAAAATGTGTTCAGGATGCATGTCAAAATAGCTGACAGACACCATGGCTTCTATAAAGGGATCCCATTTATGTCATTATAGATATTGGTGTGCACACAAGAAGGGGGCTGAATAGCAGTTACTCCTGGGAGTAAGGACAGAAAGCACTTTCCCTTTGTTGACCCCCAATAAGGGTATACTGCTTTTATAATTAAAAAACAACTTTAGGATAAAGTATTTCCATTATGGGAAGAATAGCTCACAGAAACATGAATGGGCCAGTGAAAACATGCAGGGCCTGGGCTTTGGGCTGAAATTCAGGGAGGAAGGGCCAGCTAACTTCTGCTGCTCCAAAGCACGGGTCTAAAGCCAAAGCACAGAGAGTTCGATTTTTTAAGAGCTAGCAGGACATGGTGGTTATAATCCTAGCACTTGGAAGGCAGAGGTACAGAAGTGAGCACACCCCCCGCCGTGTGTGTGGGTGTGTGTGTGTGTGTGTGAGAGAGAGAGAGAGAGAGAGAGCGCACTGGTTAGAGTACTGTAACTCACTTGTTAAGAGTTCTTACCTCACACACATGAAGCCCTGGTTTTGACTCCTAGCACCTTATAAAGCTTGTGGTAACCCATGCTTGCAACCCTAGCACTCAGGAAGTGGAGACAGGAGATTAAAAACATTTAAGGTTATCCTTGGCTACACAGCCAATTCAAGGCCAGCCTGGACCGCATGAGACTGTTTATAAAAATGAGACAGGTAGCACATGCCTTTAATCCCTGCACTTGAACTTTGAATTCATGGCTAGCCTGGTCTACAGAGGAGAGTCAGGAAATCCTGTCTCAAAACACCAAGAGACAGAGAAGACAGCATCTTTTAAGAGTCTTTGAAATACATGGCTTTTAAGACTGGAGAGTAAGTGTGTGAGGAAAACCCTGGTATTCATACACAGCCTACACCTGGACAATGAGCTTGCTGCTTTTCCCAGCCCTGCAGACTCAGCCCAAGGACCAAGCCCGCAGCAGCCCTGTAGTTGAGCCCCTTGCCCCAAAGCATTTCAGTTTCCCACTAACAGGAGCATGGCCTGGCCTGCTAGAGCTTTCAAGTGAGGATGGATCACCTCCTACAGCCCTGCTCTGCTCACACGGGGCTCTTCTGTGTCAAGCACCCAGGCTGGAAAAGCTGGGAGAGGCTGGTAGCTTTCAGCCTCTATCTGAGTCTATCAGTAAACAGGGACAGATGACTGTGAAGGGCCAGGAGGGCTGTGGGTGGTCACTCCACGTTCCACTTCTGAAGTCACAGAGTACAGAAATGCAGTTGGATACAAGTTTATTGGCGGAGCTGCAGTGGATCCCTCCTTCTCCCTAGGGAAAGCTGAGGGCACAGCACCAACAGAAGGATGGACAGACAGATCCCTAAATGGACACACAGGTACAGCAGACTCATAGGGACCAGCACAGCCACAGAGGCACAAAGACACACAGGCCACAGCACCAAAGAACACACATACACAACAGACAAAACACAGGACTAGCACACAAACAAAAGTGCAGGCTTTGGGGCCCCTGCATAGACAGAGCAAGGATCACGAGGGGAGGGGGCCCTGATGACCTCCCCAGGCATAGGCACACAAAGAGCACACAGACAGGCAGATGTTCCCAGCTAGCCAGCCAGCCTGCCACAAGGACATGTGATTTGCACAGAAAGGACAAGGCCATGTGGAGCAGGAATGGTGGGCTTCCACACACCCCACACCCCTAAACTGCTTACAGCTATTCAGTCTGACTTCCCCCCACCCCCTCATACACGCTTTGGTCTTGACCACTGGGGCATTTGGCAGGTGAAGATGGAGAGAGGGTGGTCCCTTCTGTGATGGGGAGGCAGGTGCTGAGAGTCCAGGGCTGAGCCTGGGCCTGGCAGTGGGGTGAGGGTGGGGCTGGGGCTCAGGCTTGGGGGGGCTCCTGGCAGCGCAGACACTGGGCCATCTCAGGATGGTATTGCTCCACCTGCAGGGTGCAGCTGGAGAATCCAAACCGGGAATAGAGCCGGGATGAGGCTTCAGCCAGGACAGCTTCAGGGTCAGCCGTGGAGTCTGTGGGAGGGTGATAAGAGGTAGCTCAGTCCCCAGGGAGTTGGGCGCAGCCGAGGGCTGAGATAAGGAATGAAGGGGCCCAGACACAACGCAGCCCTGAAGGACTGAACGGGCCTCTTCACTTTCCTTCTGCATCACTGCATTATATGAACAGTGTAAAACTGTAAAGACAGCGTGAGAGACACTCACACCAATGGGCCATGCTGACACAGTAAACTGCTGGTTACTTATTTCTTCCTGCCTCTGAGCATCAATATACAGCTGGATAGCTCAGTGGCCACACCACTGTATTTCCAGGACAAGCCAGATGTTACGCATTCTGTCCCACTGTCCCTCTCCAGTTACCATCCGACAGCCCACAAGTTATGATATTTTTGGCATCCAAATTGCATGCCTCTGATTGCTTCTTGCATCTGGGAGAGACTCAAAAACCCTTTGTCAGCTCATGAGTCACTGTATATATATTTTAATAGTTGAATCATAATGTAGATATAATTTATATTCAGCTTTTTTTTTCTCAAGCATTATACCACAAACATTTTCCCTAGTTGCCACACAGGCTTCATAATCATCACTTTAAATAGCAACGTAACACCCTACTGAGTGGAGCTGCCACAGTTGCTGAGCTACATCCTGGAGGTACTGATAATGTTTTAAAGGTCCCAGGTCCCCACACTACTTCAGAAATGGTACTGAAGTGCCCAGGCCTCCTTGTCTCCAGAGCATGTATATGCATGAGTGTGCACATGAATGTGCGTGAGAGAGACCAAGAAAACCACAACAGGCCGGCAAGGTATTTCAGACGTGAACCCCAGCACTCAGGAGGCGGAGGCAGGAGGCTCTTAGGGACACCTGGGCTATGGAGTGAGACTCTGTCTCAAGCAAACAAGCAATGCCACCATAAGTGAGGCTGTTGCCACAGGTGGCAGTGGAGGGGCTTGTTATCACTCACCGATAGCCAGGTGTGCAGAGACAACATGGTAAGTCAGCGTCAGGGCCCACAGGTGGAGCTCATGGGTTGCTCGGACTCCTGGCACTGACAGCAGTGTGTCCCTTACAGGTTCAAACCCCACGCTTCGAGGGGCACCTACAACCAATGCCACCATATTGCTGCCAGGGCTCTCCCTGCCCAGGAGCAGCCCCACCAAACGCCACCCTGCCCAGCCCTATTCTCCCCCACCCCGTTGACCCCAGGCCTCCCTGGCAATGGGCCCCATGAACCAGCTTTCTCATACTGTTTCAGGATGGGATGGAGGACTGAGGGAGCCCCAGGGTGGGAGCCTCAGTGTTGAATTCACCTTCCATGAGGATTCGGAGAACATCTCGAAGGGTCGGGGCTGTGGATCCAAGGGCACAGATCGAGAAGAGAAAAGTACTGATGGGATCAGCCGCCTTGTACTGAGGCTATAGGAAAGTGACAACTCTTAGAGAAGGTTCTGGGCCCATCTTGGCAAACAGAACCTGAAGGGATCCTGAGACTCACAGAGGGGAAAGAGACAAGGCCCAGAGACAGGAGATGCCCTGAGAAGCTAGAAGCTAACGTGAATGAGGATGGCAGAGGTACAGGGAAAGGGAAATGGTATTCAGAATAGGGGTGGGAGACTGAGGCAGCCTCCATAGCAGTACCTTGAAGTAGATGAGGATGGAGGCAGCCAGGACTCCCAGGCTCTGAAGGAGATCTCCCAGCACATGCACAAAGGCAGCCCGCACACTGGTGTTTCCCAGGGGCAAGGGGTATCCTTGCCCCTCCTCCAGTGGTGCATATTCTGCACCCCTAGATCCATGGCTGTGGGGGGGCCCAGCCTGGTGCAGCACAAAGGCCATTCTGAAGGAGAAGGAGAGAGGTTAGCCAGATGGCCTGTTCTTGCTGTCTATAGGCCCCACCTCCACCAGCTTCCCATCCCAGGAAAGCAGCACTACCTAACAGAGAGCACTGTCAGGGGCAAAAGATACTGGACATGGAGCCAGAGATGGAGGTTCAGGTCCTGGCCCTGACATTTAAATAGTCAACTGCCCCCGGGAGTATCTTTTACAGGATTCTAAGAGGGAAGCTAGTGCTCATGGATTAATAGACTCAAATAAGACCAAGTGGTAAAAGTAGGGCCAGTATCCAGTAAGGCTTCACCAAATATCTCCTGGCTGATTATTTCCCATTCCTTTTCAGACGTACCCAGTAAAACAATGGAGTGCTCTCTTTCTCTCTCTCTGTCGTGTGTGTGAAAGAGAGTGTGTGTGTATGTGTGTGTGTGAGAGTGTGAGTATGTGTGTGTGAGAGTGTGAGTATGTGTGTGTGTTGTATGTGTATGTGTATATGTGTGTGTAAGAGTGTGTGTAGTGAGATAGTCATTCTGTGGCACTGACCACGCCCTTTGGGGGTGGAGTCATGGGCGGATGCGACCTGTGGAAGGAGGTCTGAGGAAGAGCTGGGAAAAGCTCTCTTGCTGGAGGGATTCGGACAGGTGGTACTTGTTGATGTTCATCTGTCTATGTTGTAAGTTATTTTGCCCTGAATAAACATCTATTCGGCCTATTTGTTTATCCTGATCCTTATTTAACAGCAATAAGTGTGTGTGTGAGTGTATGTATGTGTGTGTGAGTGTATGTGTGTGAATGTGTGTGTGTGAGTGTGTCTATGTATGTGAGTATGTGTATGAGAGTGTGTATGTGTGTGTGAGTGTATGTGTGTGTGTGAATCTGTGTGAGTGTGCGAGAGTGTATTGTGTGAGTGTGTGAGAGTATGTATGTATGTATGTGTGTTGTGAGTGTGTGTATGTGAATGTGCGTATATGAGAGTGTGTATGAGTGTATGTGTGTGTATGAGGGAGTGTGTGTATCATAGACTGTGTGTATGTGTGTGTGTGAAAGTGTGTGTATGTGTTGTGTGAGTGTGTGTGTGTGTTTGTGTGAGCGTGTGTTAGCTCTACCATTCTGGAAGAAGACCCTCTATCCCTGGACCCCACCTGGAGCCCACCACACACTGGGACATACAGCATATTGGCACAGACGGCGATGCTGGCGGTGAGCAGCATGGCACCCCCCTCGATGTGGTAGTCACTGTGCAGCAGGCGGATGAAGGCCAGGTACAGCAGGACGCCAGTGACCATCCAGAGAGAGACCACAGAGGCCAAAGCCCCCAGAGTCTCTGCAGGGAAAGACCAGTTGTCAGGTCGGGGCCCTCAGGCACTGGCAGGCGGGGGCAGGGGATAGCACCAAGTCATGCAGGGTTTTACCTGAGCGGTGCCAGCCAAAGGTCATGGTTCGGGTGGCTGGCCGAGTAGAGAGCCAAAGAGAGAAGAGGCTGCCCATCATGCTGCCTACATCTGCCAGCAAGTGTGCAGCATCGGTCATAATGGCCAAGCTATGTGCCAAATACCCACCTGCAAGGGGTAAGAGCGCAGGGCCTGGAGTTGTAGCACATATGCAGTGTGGAAAAGGGAGGCACGGAAAAGAGACGGGGGTTTTCTCAGGGCAAAGATTATGAGTATTTCATTATTATTATTATTATTATTATTATTGAGACAGGGATTAAAGGTGCGTGCACCACCACCATATCTGGTGAACACAGGATTTTTTTCTAGTCTTTCCTTAATGATATATTTGGTTTTCCTAACAAGAGAACAGGCGAGTTCACATGGAGCCTGCCCCACAAACCCCATGCTGGTTCATCCTGAATCCCAGGCGAGGTGCCCTGTCCTCGACAGTCCCTCCCAGCCCTCCTCTTGCCTGCTTCTCCACCCAGGGGCCTTGGGTCTTGGTGCAGATGTGGCACCGGAGAGGTGTCCCCAACTTACCAACCACCTCCCCAGCCATGAAGATGAAGCACACAGCACAGGCGGCACACAGCTGCCTCCGGGCTTGCAGCCGCTCTGGAGAGAGGCCTGCCTGCGGCACGGGGTCCTTATGGCAGTGGTGGAAGGCCATTCCCTCAAGCTTGGGCTCCTCAGGGAGCGGCTCTGAGGGCTCTGCAAAAAGACTGAGGCAGGCAGCATGGTCACCCTTGAGCCTGGCCACAGAACTGCCAGTCAGCCACAGGTTGATGGACCTGGTGCGTGCCTGAGAAGATGGGCTCATCTTTGCCCCTTTGCTAGACCCAACAGGTATGTGGGGGCTCAAATAAACACTCAGACCCAGGCTCTCTCTCCTCCCATACACAGGGCCACAGAATCCCACACCTGAAAAGTAAAATCTAGTGTTTTAACACATGGATGTGAAATGCAAGGCCCAGGAGGGAAAGAGCCAACAGGGCCACACGGGGCAGGTGGTGGAGCTGGGACTAGATACTGACCAAATTCCTAGACTATGAGAGGCACCCCAGGGATGCAAAGCGGATGGCCACTCTTCCTGAATGATGAGAGTTCTTGGTGAATGGAACAAATGTGGACTAGACACGATGACACACAGCAGAAGGCAGATGTTGCTGTTGGAGGAATTCTGGTGCTCTCAAGTGAGTTCTAGTGGGGAGATCACAGAAACCACATGAGGAGGGCCTGAAAAATGAGGAGGGTTGTAACAGAGACAGCCAAAGTGCCAGAGAAACACGAAAGAGAGCAGGTATGAGAGCATGGTACACACAGTCCCGATTCATACATCTCTCAGCCTTGCTCCAATGCCTTGGTCCCCAAAGCCTGTCTGTCCCCTTCCTCTCAAGCCAGGAGATACAAGTGACATCCTTTGAAAGGGAAGTGGAAACTGCATGATGACTCATGCCTGCAGTCCCTGCACATAGGAAGTTGAGGCAGGAGGATCAATTGTTGAAGGCTAGCCTTGAACACATACGAGGGGAGCAAGCAAGGTTGTCACAGGAGCGGAGGTTTCTGCCTACTACAGCTGGGGTGGTAGGGACAGGAGCAATGGATTTATAGTCCAGCTCGTTAACTGGAGCCTAGTATGTCCACACATCCCTTGACAACAGGGATGGGACCTTACCTAGGGATGCCACAGGTAGGACTCAAACTGACAGTTTGGAAGCTATTTTAACCCAATTCTCATTGCCCTCACTGTCCTTCTTGGATCCCAGCAAGGAAGGAACAAAATAAAGGCCCAACACAGAAGACAGTCCTGAAATACAGGTGAACACGGATCCCGATGGGAAAATGAGGGCTTTGAACTAGACAGAGGGCAGCAGGAAATGAGAAGGGGCACTGGCAACTATCCGACTGAAAAGAACACTGTTGAAGGGCGGAGCCGAGGCTGAGGGCACCCAGTGGCTATAGAGAAAACTTGAGAGTGGAAAGGTAGGTTTATGTCTTCCCAGGCTGAGGATGAGTATGCAAAAGAGACAGGGAGAGGACCCATCCTTGCTTGTTCCATGAGGTATGGCAAACAGTATCCAACACAAGGAGCCCCGGTCTGGTGGGGGACATATGTATGACATGACTTCTACCAGGGGGAGGCCAGGGTTTGGTGTTATTCAGAACAAATCACTTTGGAGCACAGGGGAGGGAATGACTGGTTTTAATGGGGATGTGGAGGGCATCGTAGAGACCCAAAGCATGACAGGGTATGCAGCTTGAAGTGTAAGCATGGTGCTAGGTGAAGGGCTGAGGAAAGGGCTCAAAGGAAAGAAGCCAGGAGACCCACTGGTTATCAGAGAAAGTATCTTCATGTTGAAATGACCTTGATGATGGTGTGTGGGAGAGAGGACATAGAGGAGTCTAGAATGGATCTGGCTGGACGCTCGGCCAGACACAGTATCAGAGGAGGGTCAGGGAAACAGGCAGAGCCTAGGAAAATCGTGCAGGATTTGGTGACTAATGGTCATATGAGGATGAAAATGGTCCAGGAGATGGATGAAGATGCAATCTGAAAAGGAAACAGATGCTGGGCAATTTGGAGGCTGTAGCAAGACATCTTCCTTGGGCCTGTAAGGCACAACACAACCAACCATCAATGTAGCCACCCATCAACAGGCTGCCTCCTTTTGTTTGGCATCAAGTGGGCACTAAAGGGGCCTTTCTGCTAGGGTGTGGAGGTGTGGCTACGTTTTGTCCAGGGCTGGAGGATGTTTCCTTTCCTGGCCTTCTGAAACCCCCAACAAACAACAAAAACATATAGCGTGGGGGGGGGCGTGAGGCCTGGGGTATTCTTTGGGCAAGAGAGGCTGATGCAAAGTCAAAAGGGTATTGGGGAGCGATGTCAGGGCCACAGCTAGCGGCCCACAGCTACCTACCACTGCAGTCCCCTGCAGGAAGAATCCTTCCTTTCGTTCTGCGCCCCCATCCCCCCACCCACTCAGGTTTAAGGCCCCCTTCCCAAGGAAAGAACTGGAAACACAAAAAGACCAGACCAGAGACAAAAGGAGAGGATTGGGAGGGAAACTGAAAGACTGAGGGAGATTGAAGAACAGAAAAAGCCGGAGACCCTGTTAAATTCCAGAGACAAACGGACGGTCCGCTCTCAGACAAAATGGCTAGCGGAGGTGCCAGGGAGGGCCTGTCGCGGTGGCCGCTCCGAGATGGCAGGGCAGACGGAGCCGGCGGCGGGCGGCGGGCGCGGGAGGCCCGCAGGGTGCGGGGGAGGTTCTGCCGCCGCCCCCGGCCCGCTGTCCCGGCCGCTCGGCGCCTCATTTCACACCTCGCCGCCCCCGGCCCCGTCTGTGCGGAGCCGGGAATACCCCCCGCCGCCCAGCCCGCACCTGCTCCTTCCTCGCCGCCCCCTCGCTTCCTCCCGGCCGCCCGCTGAGCCCGAGCCGATCCCCGGGGCCGGGGCCGGGGCCCACAACTGGCCACCGCTGGATGGGATGCCCCGAGCCCGGGGTGCTGAGGGAAGGGTCCGGGGCCTAAAGCCGGGGTTCCGATGCCGGGAGGCGAGGCTCACGGGGCAATGCGGACATCGCCGTACCTGGCCCGCTCGGTCCGACGGAGCGGCGGCCGCACGGAGCCACAGCGGCGGCGGAGGCGGCGCAGGGGTCAGGAGGCTAGGGGCAACGCGGCAGGGGACTGAATCGAGAAAATGGGGTGTCGGACAGAGGCGGGGCGGGGAGGGGGCGGGCTGCGGCCGGCGATCAGCGGGGCGCTGGGAAGCAGGCGGGCCCGCGCTGAGGGAGACAACGAAATGGACCGATGGCATGAGTCTGGCGCCCCCGGGCTGACAGCCAGCCCCGGTCTATCCTACCTCTTCAATCTCAGGCCGCCGCCGGCACTGCTGCGGTCCCGGGGACTCACGAGGCGGGTGGTCTCCGAGCCTCCGGTGGCGGGAGAGGGCTCCATGTCCCCGCGGCCCCGACCGTCTAAGCCACACGGAGGGGGAGAGGCGGGGCCGGCCTTGCGCCAAATCCGAGCGACGCGAGGACCACCCGGACTCCCCGCAAGGCCGTGGGGCCACCAGAGTGGAGAGAACTGCGGCGACTGTGGCGCTCTGAGTCCGAACTGCAGAGCCCGCGGCAGCAGGAGCCCCGCCCCACGTGGGGCGAGCTCCCCAAACTCCGCCCCCAAGCTCCAGAATCTTTCTCTCTCCCACACTTAAGACACGCCCCCCAGGACCGCCCCTAAATCCCAAGCCTTATCCCACCCCCACCCCACCCCACGCGCCAAATCGTGGGGTGGGGGAACCACCACGGTGCCCTGACACTGGGGTTCTAGAGAGCACTCCATCTCCAGAGCCCCGCCCTCTCCAAAGCCCCGCCCACCAGTTCCTAGCCCGGCTCTTCTCACCTAGGGTCCCCACCGGCACCAAACTTTTGGAAGAGACACTGTTCTATGCATGAGGGCTTAGGGACGTCGTCCCACCACCCAATCACTTTGTGGCTCTGGCCCCCACGCGAAGGCAGACACAGGTGCCAAGTCGATCTGGAGAGAAACAGAGAGAATCTGGGGTGAGCAGTGACACGTTCCCAAACAACTCTAAGGACTCCAGCCAGAAATCCCACAGTGGAGGCTCTGGAATAGGAATCCATGAGCAAAATCTGCTGCCAAGCACTGTGCCGCTAATTACCATTTATTTTTATACAGGGACCTTGGGTAACAAAACCCTTTCTGCTGTCCTTCAACCCATATATAATGCCCACCTTCCAGAGGAGTAAACTAAGTCCTAGAAGCACGCAAGGTCATGTGACCTGGAACAAACTCCCCATCCTTTTCCCCACCTGGATCAGATTACGGCCCCGCGCCGGGCTAGCAACTGAAGCCAGTGGGTTATGTTCCTGTCACAGAGAGGCCCAGCAAGAGGTACACTGTCACCTTTCTGGGGTCACTAGCCACTGTTCATTGAGGGAGGCTGCCTGTTCCGCTTGTCAGCTTGTGACTCCTTCCTTGCCTACATACTGTAACACCGTCTGGTATACTCGTTTGGGGATAGACCAAAGTCCAGAGAAAGGAGTGACTTACAGGTGGCCAAGGTTGGAGTCAAAACTTCAAATGCTCAATGCTCTCTACTCCTCGCACCTGCCGCCGCTGTAGAATGAAAAGGAGAGGGGAACTGGGTTGCACATTCTCAGCTGTGACAGCCTGCTAAGAGGAGGGTCCGTAGGAGGAGGGGAGAGACCAGCGGTGAAAAGAGAACTGCGGTGTGTGTGTGTGTGTGTGTGTGTGTGGAGAGAGAGAAAGAGAGAGAGAGAGAGAGAGAGAGAGAGAGAGAGAGAGAGAGAGAGAGAGAGAGAGAGAGCGAGCCCAGGCAATAAACCCACCAACCGCATCCTTTGGAACACACCGAGCCTTATGAATTCAAAGTCCTGGGGATTGACACCTGCCCTCAACATGGTTGTTCCAAACGATGAGAGTGTGCATTTCCAAAACGCAAACCAAACCAAACAAAAATGAAAAAGCGAAAGAAATCGTGAGCACGCCAGACAGTGTCTGGAAATGATGGGGTTAACCCGGGAGCGCTTCGCGGAGGAGGTGAGGCTTAAAACGGATTAGGCAAACAGGGCAGCGGGCTGGCTGTTCCGGCGGGGGAAGAGTGCGGCTAGGCTCGCGCCAGGTTTGCGGGGCGGCGTGCGTAAAGGGATGGCAGTGAGCCGAGAAGCGGAGCAGAAAACCCGGGGTCTGCGCGCCTTTGGTGTGGTCCGCCCACGCACGCCTGAGGCCTCTGTCGCTTAGGCCAAAGGGGGCTCACTCCTCCCAATCTTCCCTACGGTGTTGGGGGCCTCTGCTCTCGGTTCGGTTCGCGTCTCAGGAGGACAGAGGGGAAGCCGTGGGCCAAGGTCACCTTGTTGGTTCAAGTCAGAGTCAAGGTGGAAATCGTATCCCTGTCCAGCTAAACCAACCCCCTGGACTCGTCTAGCCCAGAGCCGTCGGTTTTCTAAACTCGCTGCTTGCCCTGGGGTTCCCCTGATTCTAATTGCGCTGGTGCTTGGGCGGGGGTTAGGGAGAGGTGTGTTGCAAAGAGCCTTGCTGCACCAGGGCGAGCTCCAGGATGGGGAACCGGCTCCTAGGCACGCCTCGGCCGATGACGACAACAGGGAACTTGACAACAATGGCTTCCTCTGGGATTTCCCTTCCTGAGTAGCCAGCAGAGCATCCCCGACTGCCCAGGAGGGGGCGCGGATATTGGCACGTGCCCGACCCGCCACCGGGTGGGAAGCAGGCAGGCCTGGAAGTGAAAGGAACGTCGGAGAGGATGGATGACAGCCTCACTGTCTGTCTGGCTGCGGAACGCGCCGCCTCCAGAAGCCTAGAGCGCCGGCAGTGGGAAGACCAACAGTTGCCTTCGCTTGGGAATCTACGCAAGGAAAGCTTGGCAGTAAAACTGGTGTTTGTGCCTGCTTCTCCGGGAGCCACTGGAATTCTGCACAGGACCCTTATAAGGAACAACAGACCTGGGGGAGTCGTACTGCACCTGGAGAGGGGTTTGGAAGGCCAGTCTAGGCTGGTGTCCCTTATGGACGCGTCAAGTTTACTCAACACAACACCTCCCACTACCGTCTCCACACCACCCTAGCTGGGGATTGGTGCTGAATGAGATAGACAAGGTCCCTCTCCTAAGGATTTCTAGAGATTGCTCTTCTATGGTCCTCTGTTAAATCAGTGCAATATTGATTCATCCGCGTGCCTACTACCTGCCCCGCTTTGCCTCTCTAGCAATCTTCTCTACAGCGACTCATTGGTCAATTCTTAGTCCCAAAGGCTTGACAGGAACCCTTGCATTTCCCCCAGAAGGACAATTCAGGGTCAGATTCCAGAGGGCCTCCGTCAGAACAGCTTGGAAGAAGCTGCAGAGGTACCCAGGTTAAAAGTCCACCATGGACTGAGAGAGGACGCAATGAAGTCAGATTAAACCTGGGCGCAGGCAAAATTTGCAATATAAGTATGCTGTGTCTCCGCGTCCCCCGCCGCACTAGTGGCTGCCACATGATTTCTCAATTAAGTATTCCAAACAGGGGAAGTGGGTTGTGAGGATGGCAGGACAGAGAAGGCCGGCTTTTCGTTGGTAATAAAGGGAATGACCAGAGCCTGCAGTTTAAATGCCTCCTTGCCCCAGGGAATCTTCCCTGGCTCCTAAGTAGGTCAGGTCTCACACTAAACGGCCTCCTGGCTTGCTAATTTTTCTTTCTTAGTGTCTACCCCCTGAACTGTAATTGTCATTCCACAGTTGTTTGATTCAGCACCTAGCTCCCAGGATACCATTCTGGTTTCTCTGTGTGTGTGTCTTATTTTGCTGTCTATTCTCTCTCTCCTTGTTACCTCCTCATCTTCTCAATCTTTTAATGGTGGATTGATCCAGGATTTGTCACTGTGTCTTCTTTTTTGCGCTCACTCCTATGGAGCTATCCTATCCTATGGTCTTCAGCCTTTAAATGGTGTCAAGTAACAACAGAATGCACAACTTCTTAAGCCTGGGGTTGGGTGGTGGGAAACCAAGTCCTGTTCTATTTTTATGTTTGAAATTTATTTTAAAAGAATCAAAATAACTAGGTGTCAGTGTCGCATGCCTTTAATCCCAGCACTAGGGAGGCAGAGGCAGGTGGATCTCTGTGAGTTCAAGGCCAGTCTGATCTACAGAATGAGTTCCAGAACAGTCTCTAAAACAATACAGAGAAACCCTGTCTTAAAAAAAAAAAAATGGCATCTAAGGATGATGGTTCCCTCCAAACTCTCTACTCACTGCCATTCTTGATGCTGTCTCAAGTGTCTAGCAGGGAGGCATCTTGGGTTATACAGTTAAAAACTGAGCTCCTGATAGCTACCCAACCCCAAATCTCCTCTGCCTACAGTGCTCTCATGTCAGGACATGACACCATCCTCCAATTGCTCAGGTCATCCTTGACTCTTCTATGCTCACCCACAGCCTGTTCCCACCCTTCCACACTGCCACCACCTGCCCTCCCAATGGCAACCTCCCCATTTCCACTTTTCTTACCTATGACTATATTTCCAGTCCAGTAGCTAGGCAGCACAGGTCAGATTCATCCTCTTTCCTCCCTCCCTCTCTCTGTCTCTCTCTCCCCCTCTCTCTCCCTCTCTCTAACACACACACACACACACACACACACACACACACACACACACTCCAGGGTTTCTTCTGTATAGCCCTGGTTATCCTGAAACTAATTATGTAGACCAGGCTGGCCTCAAACTCAGAGATCTGCCTCCTCTGCTTCCCAAGTGCTGGGAGTAAATGAGTGTGCCACCCCTGCCCTGCTGGTCATTTTCTCTTATACATTTTCTCCCCTGTTCCACTCTCCAATGATTCTAGCCTTATGTAAGTCCCACAATGCTACAATATGCCTGGCACAGCCCTGCCACAGGACATTTGCACTTGTCCATATCTCTAACTGTAGTGAACACTGTCAGATGTGCCAGTAACCTATTTCCTCACTTTTTTTTTTTTTTTTTTTTTTTTTTTTTTTTTGAGACAGGGTTTCTCTGTATTGCAATAGGGACCAAACCCAGGGCCTCTGCATGCTTGGAAAGTAGTCTACCACCACTATTGACCTACAGTTCCAGCTAACTAACCTATACCTTTTACTTATTTTTCTTGCCATTTTTACCCATCAGTATGTAAGCCAGATATTGTGGCATTTGCTTGCAATCTCAGCACTCAGGAAGCTGAGGCAGGATTGAGAGTTTGAGGCCAGCCTGGGCTACACAGTGAGTGAAAAGCCACACTGGGCTGCAGACAGCAATCCTATCTCCTTTAACAATAAAATAAAGCAAGCCATTGGCTCAGTTGCTACAAGCACTTACGGCCAAACTTGACATCATGAGTTCAAGGGAGAAAACAAAATGCTACTAGTTGTCCTGTCACCTCCACAGCCACACAGTGGTGCATGCACACACACAAGCACATGCACACACATGCACACATGCAAGCACATGTACATACACATGTACACACACATGCAAATTTACACATACACACACACAGAAACACTCACACATGCAAGCACATGCACACACATGTATGCACACAAGCACATGCACACAAAATAAGCTTTTAAAAAGGCTTTTAGCTCAAGAAACCAAAGCAAAAGAAAAAAGTGGGTCTTTTGATGTTTGTTTGTTTTTTGAGAAAGGGTTTTTCTGTGGCTTTGGAGCCTGTCCTGGAACTCACATTGTAGACCAGGCTGGCCTTGAACTCACAGAAATATGCCTGCCTCTGCCTCCCAAATTCTGGGATTAAAGGCATGTACCACTACCACCCAGCAAAAAAAAAAAGTTGTTGTTTTTGGGTTTTTTTGTTTGTTTGTTTTTTAGCTAAATATAGTGGCATACACCTTTGATCCCAGCACTCTGGAGGCAAAGACTAGCAGATCTCTGTGATTTTGAGACCAGCCTGGCTTATATAGTGATTTCCAGAACAGCCAGAACTATATAGTGAAATCTTGGTAAAAAACTAAACTAAAACAAAACAAGCTCTTTTAGCCTTTAATCCCAGTACTTAGGTGGCAGAAGCAGTGGATCTCTGAGTTCAAAGCCAGCCTAGGGCTACATAGTGAGACCTTGTCTCAAAAAAACAAAAAATGGGGTGGGGTGATGAAGAGATGGCTGAGTGGTTAATAGTGCTTGCTGCTATTCCAGAGAACTCAGGCTCAGTTCCCAGCAGCCACACAAGACAACTCACAGCCAGGTAACTCTATTCCCAGTGGGTCTGGCTCCTTCTTCTGGCCTCTTTGGACACCTGTGCTCATACCCACACAGATACACAAATAAACATGAATAAAAACTGAAAGTAAATCTCAAAAAAATTAAAGAACATAAACTTTGGAGCATATATGTATATACATACACACACATATATCAAATGTATATATGTATGTGGATACATGTGTGTCACTGTGGTCAGGTGGAGGGTAGAATACTTGTAGGAGTCAGCTCTTTCCTTCCCTCCATGCAGGTATCCATAACTCAGGTCATCTCATCAGGCTTGTTGGTAACATGCCCTTAACCCACTGAGCTAAAAATTTTGACTTTATTCCTGGCATCTAGACAAGCCAGACATGACAGCACTGAATAAATATTTGTTAAAGGAGCTAATGGATGTCTCATGAGGCTATGAGACTAGGCAATTAGACAAGGACTCTGGGGGCTGGAGAGATGGTACAGAACATTTACTGCTCTTACAGAAGACCAGAGTTTGATTCCCAACACCCATGTCGGGCAGCTCACAAGCATCTCTATCTCCAGCTCCAAGGGATCCATGCCTTTTCTGGCACCCACAGGCATCCATGTACACACACTCATACACATAAGACAAAAAAAAAAAAACTATTAAAAAAGGCTTTGGAGGACTGGAAGGACAGCTGGGTGGTTAAGAACACATGTTGGTCTTGCAGAGGACCCAGCACTCACACAATGGATCAAGACCATCTGTAACTCCAGTTCCTGGGATCTTATGCACTGTTTTACCTCAATGGGCACCAGCACACATGTGGCACACATACATAAATGCAGGCAAAACACTCACACATAAAATGAATCAATAACTCTTTTTTTTATAAAAAAAAAAAAAATCTAAAAAAGGACTCTGGCCACTTCTCAATGTATCTAAGCTACTAGGCATATTGGCAGTACTTAGTGGAAACTTCTTGAACAAGTTAATCGATGATAATTAATTATAGACATTTCACGGGGTTCATGAACGACAGCAACAGACAGAGCTGAGGGACAGCTGGAATGTGGTGGAGACAAGTTACATGACTGTGGGAAGATTATGTTAGGGCAATGGGAGACACTGAGTTTGGAGAGGGTAAGCTGGTCTTGAGGTACAGAATTTGTGGCCAGACTGAAAGCACACTGGCAGGGGAGTAAGAAACAGGGCTCTAAGGGCCTGAAAGAAGGGCACCAGTGACAACAAGCAAATCTCAGAGAAGAGTCTTTGATTTCTTTTCTTTCTGTCTAGAGACAAGATGGAAAGCAACTTCTTTCTTCTTGAGGTTGGGAGGAGACAGGACAGAATCATAACAATGATAGTAACAATAACAAAAAGCAAAAGAATAAACACACCTGGTGTGGTGGTGGTGGTACATGCCAATTATCCCAGTACTTATGAAGTAGATGCAGGAGGATCAGGAGTTCAAGGTCATCTTCAGCCACACAGAGAGTTAAAGACTAGCCTGGGCTGTGTGAGACCTTGTCTCACAAAGGCAATAAAAATGTATTATAAAGCACACTTGGGCTACAGTGACGATTCACCAGGTAAAGGCACTTGCTGTCAAGCCTGATGATATGAGTTCTATTCCTGAGACCTACCTGATGGAAGAGAGAACCAACTCCCACAAGTTGTCCTTTGACCTTCACACATGTGCCATGGTACATGGGCTGGAGCGCGCACGCGCACACACACACACACACACACACACACATATTAATCAAAATATAATTGACTTTGCATCTTGAAACAGCCAATATTAGAACAGTCATGAAGTAGAAACTATTAGACACTGATTTATTAGTAGTTTACTTACCTATTACACTGTTACTACCCATTAAGCATGGCTTCACTTGCTACCTGAAACAGAAAGACCTGGAGAAATAGCTGAAACAATGGGTCATTGCCCTTAACCCAATGGCTGCCATTTTGTACAATCTTGTTTGCTTGGCTGCCCCACCTTGTGGTTTTAGAGTATAAAATGAAAATACACACTACACCAGGAATCAAAGATTTTCAGCATCTATCTCAGCTTAGGTCTGTCAATAACATCTTTTTCCTTTCACTCTCATTGGTGTCCGAGTGCTTCTTACAGAAATGTTGCCACAACAATTGGACCAAAACCTGTAAGCCACTCTGCTAAATGTCATATATCAGTTCTGACCCTCTAGAGCAGTGGATCTCAACCTTCCTAATTCTGTGACCTTTTAATATAGTTCTTCATATTATGGTGACCCAACCATAAAATTATTTCACTGCTACTTCATAACTGTAATTTTGCCACTGTTATGAATCACAATATTTGATATTTCCAATGGTCTTAGGTGACCCCTGTGAAAGGGCTATTCATCCCCCCAAAAGGAGTCATCCCACAGATTTGAGAACCACTGCTCTAGAGAAAGCACCCTGACTAATACAGAACAGAAACCACAAGGGGCAGTCACTGCATGGTCCCTGACTCAGGAGATGGAGTTTACACCACTGGGTGACCTTCAACACCTCAGGTTTCTCTTTGGGAAATACCTGCCTCAGTTAGGAAATGAAACAATCAAGTCAGGGTTAAATCTCCATGGTTCTTTCCAGCTCAGGAACTGAAATTCTAGAACCTGCTTGTCAGATGTGACAAATTATGATCTCTCTCTCTCCAATTACATATGTTCCAGAGCATAGTATTTTGGGTATAAATATGCCAGTGTTTGCTGTCTTGTATATGTGTGTATTCTAACTATAAGACTACAAATGTGTTTTGGTTTGTAGATAAACAAGGGATGCTTCACGGTTTCTTCAGACAGGACCAAATGGCTGTGGGATACAGTAAGCTCACTGACTCTAGGCATTCTGGGAAGACAAAGAACTCAAGAAATTTTAACCTGTAATCATTCATTGACAAGGTTTTGTTGTTTCTTTTCTTTTTCTTTTCCCCCTCCTCCTTCTCTTTTGGTTTTTTTGAGACAGGGTTTCTCTGTGTAGCTCTGGATGTTCTGGAACTCGCTCTGTCGACTAGGCTGACCTCAAAGATCTGCCTGTCTCTACCTCCTGAGTGGTGGTAGGATTAAAGGTACACATCACCATTCCTGGCTTCTAAAGAATAATCCCTATTATGTTTTGCAACCAAATCTAATTAAGTTTTGGAATTAACCCTGTCGGGTATCTCAGGTTTTTACAAAAGAAGAAAAGGAAATTTAGAGGCAAAGGGGCCTGTTCGCACAGTTTCTCAGAATCAGAGCCAGACAGAAATCTAGAATCTAACACCTGACATGCGCGGTTGTCCTATACAGTGATGGGTGTGGGAAGAGAGCCTGCTCATGAAAAACCATCAAAAGAGCTGGGGTTTCTAGAAAGCAGAGCTCAGAAGCCTCAGGCCCCAGCATGCATGCATGCCCTGCTCTGTCCCTGAGCTCTACACTGCCTGCTGCAGCATCTTCTCATTTGCAGCTGGGCTTCACAGGCATGAAAGGCTCCTTCCTGGGCCACAGACTGTGACGAATTCCAATGTCAGATGGCATGGATAAGAAGTAACCATTGGGAGCATCTGACAAGACAGGAAGGCTGCTTACTAACTCCTTCTCAGGGCTTGCCATCTCTAAGGGCAGAGGTCAAGTGCTTTCATTCAACCAGCCAGCACTCATGGATCACATCAGTATCCTGTAACTGTATTGAGAGCTGGAGCAATACTAAGACAAAGGAATAATGAGCTCAGGGCCATGTTACAGACTATCTGTCCTCTCTATTTCCTTCTATAAGTCTCTTTGCCTCTAGAACCATATGAGGGAAGATTCTGTCATCTTGTCCAGATTTTTTTTTGCTGGCCAAACTCCAGGCTTACATTCCACTGGGAGAGGGATCCTTTAGCTTTAGCTCATTCAATGAATCATTAACTCACTATGAGCCAGGCATAGCTGTAAGTCCTGGATATACAAACCAACAAAGTACCCGCCCTTGTGGGCATCGTCAACCGAGAAAGTCAGACAGTAAAGACATGAATATAAAACTAATGACAGAGGCAGGGACAGAGCCACACTGGCTTGGGATGCTCAGCTAGGGAAACCACTGTAGTTCACTCTAGTGTCTGCCGCTGGCCCTCCCCAGTGCAGCGCAGAAATGATCTTGTTTGTTCCACTGGGTGCTGTTGAAAATTGAGGTTAGAAAATCAAACACAGCACAAATCACCAATGTGGTCAGCTTCAGCCTTTCCTGTCTGGTTGGGTAACTTCAAAACTCATCTGACCCAATCCCAGGGGCTTGGTGAGTATATTTCTTATATATAGACTGTTTGCCAAGACGACTGGCATTTCAGGGGTGGAGTATTGACTTAGCACTTAAACCCTAGGAGAGAAAGTGAATTATTGTAGCAACAGCTGAAATAAAGAATAAAAGCTACAAAAGGAGTGATGTTCAGGTCTTATTGAAGTAAGAAAGCTCACTCAATTACATGTTCCAAAAGGCACTGAGAACTCTCCTCCACAAAGGAAGCCAACACCACAAATACCGCCTCCTGTGAGGGATGATCAGAAGTTCTGCCAGGTAGAGATAAGTGTCCCTTCCCATGTCTGCAGGTGGTGATGTAAAATGGTACCTTTGAAACTCCTCAGGTAAGAAAATTAACAATATGGACTAAGAGCTTCAAAAACAGTCAGTTTGGGGCCAGTAAGATAACACAGCGGGTAAAAACACTTGCTACAGCCAGGCAGTGGTGGCATGCTCGGGAGGCAGAGGCAGGCCAATCTCTAGGAGTTCAAGGCCAGCCTGGTCTACCTAGTGAGTTCCAAGTCTCAAACAAACAAACAAAAAAAGAAAAACCAAAACAAAACAAAAAATGATCCTGACCTGACCTGAGTTGATCCTGGAACCTACATAAAGCACCCACATACATGAAATAACTAAACCTTAAAAAAAAAAAAAAGCCAAGCACGGTCACCCGAGTTCAATCCCTGGGATCTACATAATGGAAGAAGGGAGCTGACTCACAAGCTGTTCTTTGATCTCATGGCAGGCACCCACAAAATGTGCATGTACACACACCACATAAATGTCTTATCTTTTTTCTTTCAGTTTGACTCAATTGCTCCATTTCTACTACTCTATCCTTAGACAAAAATCAGAAATCTAGAGCTGGGCAGTGGTGGCACATGCCTTTAATCCCAGCACTTGGGAGGCAGAGGCAGGCGGATCTCTGTGAATTCAAGGCCAGCCTGGTCTACAGAGAGAGAGAGAGTGCCAGGACAGGATCCAAAGCTACACAGAAACCCTGTCTCAAAAATAAAAATAAAAAGAAGAAGAAGAAAGAAAATCAGAAATCTGTTCAAGGGTGTCTATAAACATTTTCATGAAAAGGGTCAATCAAGTAACAAACAATTCAATATATAATCTAGATTATATAAGTAGATTCTGGTATCTCCTTATTATGGTAGTGAAGTAGCTTTTGGAAAGGTCCAAAGAGTCATTTTTAGGGGATGTGCCAACGAACTGTTACAGTCTAATGGAATAAGCGCCTTAACAAGGCCACTGAGGGGCGCAGGGCAGACTTTGCGGAACACTGACACTTGAGGTGAGTCTCAACGTTTGTAGAGAACTTTCTAGATGTAAGGGGAATAAAAAGGACCCAGTGAAGATTTAGGAAATCTGGACCGATAATCCCTGCCATACCTCTCATCCGCCAGATCACTAAGCCTGTACTTTTCCCATGAGTGAGTTGAAGAGCCATGACGGTGATGCGGGTGGTCATGGCCTCTCCCTGGAGAAGAGGGGTGATGTGGAAGGCTGTGCCTCTGCCCCAGAGGCTGGAAGTAACGCCCAGCCCTGGACCTGAGGGTCGGGCTTCTGGAGCGAAATAAGTCCCAGGCCCTATATGGGCTCTCCACCGGTCTTCCTGGCAGCGCCAAAAAACGTCTCGTGGCTCCTACAAACTACGTAAGCGCAGTTGGCCACAGACCCAGCAGCAATATGAAGCTTCGCACCCACCTGGAGGAAGAAAGCTTGTGTGAGGCCTACCTGGCTTAATAGGCCAGTTCTGAGGTAAAGGGCCAGGTAGAGAGTGACACAAGGCTAGGTTGTCCCAACACACCCGGAGCTCCTATATTGTTGCCCTGGGGCCCCCGGGCCTCCCAGGCCTCAGCCTCCCTCTCTTGAACCCTCTTCTGGACCCCTCAGAGTGTATCCTCTGCAGCATCTCCTGTAGGCTTCCCTCTGTCCAGGGAATCACCCTGCTCTCACGGCTGTGGGCTCTCTGATGGGTAGAGGTGAGTGAGATGGCTAGAGGCTGAGGAGAAAGCATCTTTGGCCTAGGCTCTGCTAGGAGTTCTCCCCCAGCTGTTGTAATTTTTCTTGATTTGTGATCCACCCCTATTTAATGGCTGGGTTACCCTGGTTTTTCAAACCCAGCCACCAGCTTGGGCAGGAGTAAGGCAGTTTACTTCGGGTTAAAGAGCCTTGGACAAAATCATTGTCTTCTCCTTGTTAGGCCTCTCTAGACTGTGATACGTGGAGGACACGGAGAAAGTAAGGGGAAGATGTATTGTGTTTCACATTTGCACCCTTGACTCAGATCACAGTAGCCATAGAGTACCGTCTTGTAATTTTTTGTTCTTTTGGCCCAGAGCATGCCTCATCCCGATGATGCATCCCGGAGACTATCAAAGACTGGAACAAGCCTCTACACAGTGCTAAAACTAAAGAAAGGGGCCCCACCTGAAGAGATCAAAAAAGCCTACAGGTTCAGACCCCTACCCTTTATTCAACCCTGGTGTTTCCCCCCAACCCCTTTACCACCAATGGACCCTCCTTCTTTAGTTCTGAGAAGCTTTAATTTGGGGTCAGAGAAGGCCACCCCTCGTCAGGGTTTGTACCATATCTCAAGTGCCCCTCGCATCTTCTAAAGACCTAACTCTGCCATTCATCCTAACCCTCCCACCTCAGTCACTTCTTGTGCCCTCCCCACTGTCCTTTGGGTATTGCCTGGATAGGAAACTGGCCTTGCAGTATCATCCAGACAAGAATCCAGGGGACACTCAAGCAGCAGAGATCTTCAAAGAGATCAACACAGCCCATGCTGTGCTCAGTGACCCTACAAAGAAGAGAATCTACGACGAGCATGGCTCATTAGGAATATACCTACTTGATCATTTTGGTGAAGATGGTGTCAAATACTATTTTATATCACACAGCTGTTGGTTCAAGGTACACCATTCTTCCTATTCCCTCAAAAGTAAGAAAGGAGTTGGGGGGTGTGAGGCTGGAGAGATGGCTCACAGTTTGGAGCATTTTATGACCTTTTAGAGGACCTGGGTCTGATTCCTAGCACTCATGTGGTAGCTCACCACATTCTATAACTCCCACCCCAGGGGATCCAGAGCCATCATCTGGCTTCTGTGGGAACCACACATGCATATGGTACACAGACATACATGAAAGCAGAACACCCACACATAAAATAAGATAAAGCCAGCCTCTGAGCCCAGGCCTTGGGAGGCACTGGGTAGCCTGGGCTACACAGTACGATCCTGTCTGTGTCAATAGAGTAAGGAAGGAAGGGCTGCCTTCCTCTCAAAGCAAACTCCTCTGGTCTTACTTCTTACTTTCTGTGTGTAAGGATGGAGGGCTGGGGGGACCTGCATAGAACTACAAAGGGAACAGGGGACCATGGCCTCTCTCCTATTTTGTAGACACTCGTCATCCTTTGCTGCCTTTTAACTTGTTGCTGCTGCTGCTGCTGCTGCTGTTTTTGCTGTGGAAATCTTAGTCCACCACCTGAGGAAGTTAACATCAAACAACAACAGAAGCAGCAAAAGAATGTCCATTGTCAGCCTACCAGGATAGGTGGGGAGCAGGGCCAGAGGTTGGGGTAAGGTATAGCAGAGCGAGGCAGACAGTTAACCCTGAAATGTGAATGTTTCAAGTCTTGCATTGGGGTGAAGAGAGACTGAGAAGGTGACTGAGAGTTTCAGTGTAGTGTGGGCCTTTCCTATCGAGGAACTGGGGGAAATACACCTTGAAAAGGAAATAGTTGAAGACAAGTTCACAGATGAGATTTATTGTGAATAGAAGGATGATCTGGGGTTAGAGCACTTGCCTAACACATGGAAGGCCCTGGATTCCAGCCCCAGCCTTAGGTGGGGGGAGTAAATTGTGTGAGATTGTTCCCACCCCAGATAGTTTAAAGTTTAAAGTGGTATGTTGATGGAAATTCACACATGCCACCTGGTGATGCCAACAGGTAACTTCAAGGTAAGGGCTTTCTCATCTATACACTATAGATATGTAAGCATGTTATAATTCTACCCCAGGAACACAACAAAAAAATGAAATAGAAGATGAAGACAGTGATGATTACTAAGCAAATGTGAAGAAAAGTGAGGTATGTACATGGAGAAGCAGCAATGGTTACAGGGTAACCAGTGAGATGGCTAAGCTGGTCAAGATGTTGCCACCAAGCCTGACTACCTGAGTTTGACCTCCAGGACCCAATGGTGGAGGGAAAGAATGTTCTTCTTCAGACTGTCCTCTGATCTCTGCACACATGCCATGTTGTGAGAGCCTACACTCATACACACCCATGTGCATGTGTGATTATATATATTATATATACAACACACATATACATGTGTTATATATACATATATATATTTTAAGTACATATAGTTCTTCAGTTGGGTCATTATTGCAAAGTCTTTTTATAGCATCAACCACAGCTACCTACATTCTTACATAGAGACAGTGTGTTTTCAATTGTTGGTGGTTATTCCTAATAAGGTTCCAACTGCAACTGTTTCCACCATTAGGTGCTGGCCCAGTGAGAGTTCCCTGTCATCCAGCCCTCTGGACACATTGAAGAAAGAAGTAACCCTGTCCTGACATTGACTCCTGTTCTTAAAAACCAATCCCTCCTGCTACAGAAGCCCTGACGACATCCATCCTAGAAAGGGCCACATCCTGCCATCGATGTTGATATGCCACTGAACCTGTCCACATAGAGCCTTGCTCTGATCTTTTTAGCTCTAGCTCCCTTCCCAGCTTTATCCACACAAGGTCTCAGGCCATGGTGGCAGGTGTTTCCTGAGAACCCTTTTCCAGTGCATGCCTGGGCACTTGCCAATGTCAGGTAGGTCCCCTTGAGCACTTGCTGATTAACTTCACCAAGACCCTGATCACCAAGCAAGGCGGCTCCTGTCCCAAAAGCTGGTGGACCAGTTAATCTTCCTTTGTTGGAACTTTGTGTACCAAGAACTTCTAGCGCTAGCCTCATTTCTTAGCAATACACCTTTAGGAGGCTGGTACCCTCACCATTGGCATTGACACCCAATTCATAAGACAGCAAAGGAAATGTTTGTGGTTTCCCCCTTGGACTTCAGCTCCATTCCTATACCCAATACCAGCTGTGGTCCCATGGACTGGCTGCAACCCATGCCTTAGTGCCTGCTACCTCCATCCTTCACAACACCTCATGCAGGCTCATCTCCCTTATATCATTTTTTAACACAAGGGCATGGAATATGATGGGGACTAACTGTACTTACAGATTCACTTTAGCCTTTGTGTGTTGTTGGCTTGGCATCCTCTCTGTATCCTCTTCTAATTCATGTGGGGTCAGGGCCTATGAACCCTCAAACTTCTCTGCCCTCATTGGGAAAGGGGCTACAGAATGTCAATAATAATAAAAGCTTTGTCCAATTCCACAGGCCTGGGATGAGGCTGGCATGGTCCACAGAGTTGATCACTGTGGAGCTGGGTGTCAAAGATGCCCAATGGTGGTGACTGTCAGTGTCCTAAGACTGCTCTGCAGACTGGGTCGCTGGTGTTGCAAATAACTGCAGCATGTGGAATCTTTCCAGCCACATCTGTCCTCACAACATTTTTACTTCGCGCGCGCGCGCGCGCGTGTGTGTGTGTGTGTGTTTACACGCATGTGTCTGTGTAAATGGGTTTACACATGTATCTATGCACGTCTGTGGAGGCCAGAAGGGGGCGATGAGTCTCTTGGAGTTGGGGTGAAGGATGGTTGTATCAGGATCTAAACATCTCCAGTCCATGCCTGTCTCAGTTTCTAAGCACATTTGGCATCCTTGAACTGGCTTTACTAATGTGGTGAGCCAGGATCAAACACTCTTACGTCCTAATCATAAGGCAGGCCTGGGCCTGGCACAGCAGTCATCTCTTGCCTCTTCAACTGTTCTCCTAGGATGACATACTGGCTATTCAAGGGTGATGTAGTTCAGTCAGCACAGTGCTTCTCTAGCACACACGAGACCCTGAGTTGACCCCCAGAACCTTGTAAACTGGGAATGAGGGTGTTCTCCCCTAATCCCAGAACTTTGGATGTAGAAGCAAGAGGATCCGGTGTTCAAGGTCATCCTTGATGACAGTGAATTCAAGGCTAACCTAGTCAACATGAGAGCCTGTCTTTAATAAGAGAGAGGGAGGTGTGTGGCTAGATTGCTCAGTAAGTACAGGTATTAGTCACCAAGTCTGATGAGCTGAGTTTGATTTCTGTAACCCACACACTGAAGAAAAAGCTAACTCCTGTCAGTGACCTGTGACCTCCACTTGCTCCACGTCATTCCTACCCCTCCCTAAAGTAGATAAATGTAGTTTTTTTTTTTTTTTTTTTTTTTTTTTTTTTTTTTTTTAAGGCTGAGCAAGAACAAGTAGGGACCAGACCTACGGGACAAGAAGTTCTCTCTCTGGGGTCTGGTGTTCAGCTTCTGGACCCTGAGTCTTCAGGAGGAGGGCCAGAGTCACTGCTACATCACAGAGGGAGAGGTGGTCTGTAGATCTGTGCAGACCACCCTTCCCACCCTGAGCCATGTGTCTCCCCACATGCGAGTTTCGCTGTTTAGAAGAAGGTCTCAAGCCAGAACATGGAGAGCAGAGGTGCAGGAGCCTTCCCAGTGACAAGTGAGCCCCACACCTCCGCTGACCCACCACCCACTGAAAGCAGGGACGCCCCTGCTGCTCTTCTTGCTCAAGAAAGCCACCAGCTGAGTGAGTCAGGGTCACTCAGTCCGGGACAGCTGCAGCTCGCCTTACATGAGCTAAATTGGGAACTGGAATGTCACACAAATGCCCCTTGTCTCCCTACCCCCACAGTAATATTAATCTCTCTAGGGAGCAAGGGACAAACAGTGCTGCCTGCAGAGTGAGCAAGAGGGTGGTTTGGGGGAGCAAGAGAATTCCTCAGGGGGAGCTAACGGACAAGTACGTGGAGAGGGCTCTGAGCAAGGAGTATAGACAGAAGGGTCTGGAAATAGCCAGGGTGAGAGAAGCTGTTAGAGGGACGGACAGGAAACATCACCCTTTCAAGAGGGAGCAAGACCAGGGATCCCAAGAATCCACAGACAGCCTAAAGTTTCGAGAAGGGTGCACAGGCAGCAAGAGAAGGCAGGGACAGGGAGGACCACAGCCAAGGCAGGCACCGGAGCGCTGAGGGATGAACTTCACCGTGGGTTTCAAGCCACCGCTAGGGGATGCACACAACATGGAGAACCTGGAGAAACAGCTCATCTGTCCCATCTGCCTGGAGATGTTCTCCAAGCCCGTGGTGATCCTGCCCTGCCAGCACAACCTGTGCCGCAAGTGTGCCAATGACGTCTTCCAGGTGGGTTCAGGGACAGCTGGGTCAGGTCAAGGAGGGGACAGGGTGGCAGATCCCACTGGTGGGGGGTGGTGAAACCGCCCCGACTGAGTGGCAGGAGAGTTGGGAGTTTTGGGATCCCAGAGTAAGCATGAGTCAGCAGGTGCCATGAAGCTGGCAGGAACAGCCTGTGTCCACAGCGGCTAGAAAGCAGGATCCAAGGGAGGCTGGTGGGAACTGGCAAGGAAGAGTGGTCTTGCCTGGGTTTTGTGGGGGCCTTACTAGATTTCATCTACTTTGAGGCTTTGTAGTTTTGTTTATTTATTTATTTTTACAAACTATAGAAGAGATCAATGAAATATTGAGGTACTAAAATATAATAGGGCCAGCAAGACAGTTAGTAGGTGAAGGCACTTGGTACCAAGCCTGACAACCTGAATTTGATCCCCAAAACAACATGGTGAAAGAAAGGACTCCTGAAAGTTGACCTTTGACCTCTACTTACATAAACACACGCTTTAAAATAATAACTGGGTATGGTAGTATACACTTGCAATTGCAGCACTTGGTAGGCTGGGGCAGGAGAATTGTTGAGACAGGGTTTCTCTGTGTAGCCCTGGCTGTTCTGGAGCTCACTATGTAGAGCAGGATGTCCTTGAACTCACAGAGATCCAGCCTGCCTTTGCACCTGAAGTGCTGAAATTAGAGAGACATCAACTATCATGATTTTTAGGCTAACCTGGTTTACATAATGAATTCTGGACCAAATTAGCTACATAACAAGACGCTGCCTCAAACAGAAAACAAGAGAAAAAAAACCCTAAAATTAAACGTTGATGATAAGCTATGAGAAAGCCTATGATGCCAGCAGAGCTGTGTGTATTTGAGATAGAGCTCCTCTCTCTATGAGGGAGCTGCTTAGACACAGTGGGCCAGGGAAGCAGGAGCTCTCCCCAGTTTCACACCTGACCTGGTGAAGAGGCTATGGACTGACTGATACTCAGGTGACTTATAGACAGATAGAGCGAAGGCAGAAGCAGAATTGTACTTCCCAGAAATATCTATATCTGTGGCCATGAGGCCGGGCATAGCTAAGTTAAGTCACTGATATCATTCTGTCAACATTTTAAAAATAAAAACAAAAAAGCTGGGCATGGTGATGCATGGCTGCAACCCCAGCCCTTGGGAGGTAGCAGCCATATGAGTTTAAGGCTGGCTTTTACTAACAACTAAATAAGTGCACATATTATAATTCTTTATAAACTCATAGGCTTGCTTTACTCCATGTCATTCGTAGAAGTTTGAGTAGGCTATAGATGGGGTCAGAGGTCAGGGAGAGTCCAGGGACAGGACACACGTGTACAGACAGGAGACCTTACAGATGAAGTAAAAGCTGCAAGAGCTGCAAGTGTCATAGTGTACAAATCTGTGATAGGAGCATCAGGAATAAGATTCTAGCCAGAAACCAGCTGTGTGACACATGCCTGTGGTGGAAGGGCACGGGAGGACCAGCACAACTAGAGGTTGCCTGTCTGTGTAACCACAACTAGAGGTTGCCTGGTCTGTGTAACCACAACTACAGGCTAGCCTGGTCTGTGTAACCACCACAACTAGAGGCTAGCCTGGTCTGTGTAACCACCACAACTAGAGGCTAGCCTGGTCTATGGAACAAGTATACCAGTATATCCACTGGCTATATATAGCAAGACCCTGTCACAAAAAGAAAAAAAAAAAGTGCCTAGGGCTGGATAGATAGCTCAGTGGTTAAGAACACTTGCTGCTCTCCCAAACAACTCAGGTTCAGTTCCCGGCATCCACATGGTCGTTCACAACTGTCTGAAACTCTTATTCCAGCCACCAAATCATGACTTGGAGACTTAGTAATTATAAGTCCTCAGCCTTAATCCTTGTCCACTAGCTCTTTTAACTTAATTTTACTTGTTTCTCTTCATCCATGTTTTCCTCGGAGCTTTTGCCTTTCTTTTATGTACATTCTACTTTTCCTGCTTCTTCCATGTCTGTCTGTCTGGCCCTGAGCATCTCCCTCTTTTTCTCCCTCATTCTCACTTCTCATTTTCTCCTGAGCCTAGATTCCTCCTCCTACTTATTCTCTCTGCCTGCCAGCCCCATCTATCCATCTACTGCCTAGCTATTGGCTGTTCAGCTTTTTATTACTGATCGGGTAGGTGCCTTAGGCAGGCAAGGTGAAACAGAAACACATCTTTACATTTTAAACAAATGCAGCATAAACAAATGTAACTCGCCTTTACATAGTTAAAGTAATATTCCACAACATTTGGGATGGCATGTTTGAAGGCAATGAATGGGTTAAGTTAGGTCATCATAGCATGTCTATATGCCATGTCTGTCTTCTGCCCCTTTCACTGAGTATCCTTGCCTGCCATTATTTGCCTGTAGAGACTTGGATCTCCCTGTCTGGAGGCCTAGGCTGCATGTTGTCCTAACTCTGTCACAAACCAACAAATAAAGGCAAAATTTCTTGCTGGAAACAGCAGGGTTGTTATGAGTTTGGGGCTAGCCTGGGCTACATAGATAGTTATGTTTGAGTGGTTAGACTTTCCCACCATCTTGGTTTTTCCTTTGGTCTGAAAAACTGACACCTTTTAAGCTGAAATATCCCAAAATGACATCTTTCCCATATATTTATATGGAAACATCTACTGCTTTCTTCCGTGTGTGTGTGCATAGGTGCTTGCGTGTATGAGCCTTCTTCCCCCCTCCCTTAATGCCTCCCCACATGTGCCAAGGTGCAAGTGTGGAGTAGGTTTCCCCTTCCACTATGTGAACATCATGCTTGAAAGGAAACTTTATCCATTGAGCCATCCCTCTGGCCCTGAGGAATCCCACTATATATATAATATGTGTAGTCAAAGAAACATTTGGAAATGGAAGGAAAGTATTTGGTAAAAAGTAGCCAAGGGGCTAACTATGGTGGCATATGCCTTTAACCCCTGCCCTCAAAAGTCGGAGACAGGTGTGGATAGCTCCTGAGTTCAAGGCCAGCCTAGTTTATACAGTGAGCTCTGAGCCAGCTAAGACTGTATAGTGATACCCTGTCTAAAAAACAAGCAAACAAATAAACTCCAGAATGTTGATTTGTAAACGATAAGGAATCTAGCACAGAGACCAGAAACAGCCATCCAGAGAGGATATAAAGTGAGTTTGTGACCCTCCTTCAAGGCAGAATGCCAAAGCTCTAGAATCATATCTGGGCCCAGAGAGATCTAGGAAAGTTTTGGAACAAACCCTATGCAAAAGCAGACTTGGTGGCACACAACTGTTCTTGCAGCTCAGGAGGCTGAGGTGAGAGAGTCACTTAAACCTGTGAGTCTTAAGACAAACCTAGGCTACATACCAAGATCCTGTCTTCAACCAGAAAGTCAGAAGTTGGGAATGTTCTTAGTGCTTGCCTTGTGTGCACAGACCCCAGAGTTTAACCCCAGCACCAAGTAAATACAGGTGGCTCACGCCTGTACTCCCATACTTGGATGGAGGCATGGTGAGTTTGAAGCCAGCCTGAGCTACATGAGACCCTGTCTCAAAAGCAGACAAATGAGACCCAAGCCTTTGTAGATTATGTGAGAGGTAACGTGAGCCTCAGGGCTCTGAGACGGTTCTATAGGTCTGGTGCAGAGCGCCCAGCCCTCCTCAGGGAACAGAGTGGACAGTTCAGTCCTCCAGGCTTTATTTGGAAGGCCTGGGGGAGGCTAACCCAGTTACCCAGCTGCATCCATGTCTATACATCACAGCTCTGTCTGAAAGATGAGCATATTTCCTTTTTCACACATTGCCTCCACATTTTGACAACTCTAGGCATAATCAGATTGTCTGTTTTCTAAGTATGGCGACAGGAATAGGACTTTTAGTTCCTCCATCTTCAGATCACTAAGGAGGAAAAAACCCTTCAGAACATTGCCTAGAAAGTTAACAGTTATGAACATGACAACAGTATAGCAGTATAGCACATTTAAATTTTTATGTGTATTTTTTTTCAAACACCTTGGAAGAGTATAGCATGAAAAATGAATTTGCCACTAACTTCAAATCTTTAATTCCCTTTACCAAATACAAACAAACATTACCAGCTTCCCTGAGAATCTTTCTAGAAATTTCCATGCTTAGGCACATGTTACCAGTCACCTTTTTGTTGTGTGTGTTTGCTTTTTTGTTTTGGTTTTTTGAGACAGGTTTTTTCCTGTGTGGCCCTGGCTGTCCTGGAACTTCATCTGTAGACCAGGCTGGCCTTGAACCAGAAATCCATCTGCCCCTGCCTTCCCAGTGCTGGGATTAAAGGCATGCGCCACCACTACCCTGCATTACTGTTTTTGTTTGTTTTAATTTGTACCCTATCTACACATAGAAGACACAGTATGTGTTCTGTTTTATTATTGATGTTATTTTAGCTTTTACATGTATTATTTTGGGTAGGGCACATGTGTAGAAGTCAGAGGACAACTCTTTGCAATGTCAATTCTCTCCTTCTACCTTTACTTGGGTTCTGGGAATCAAACCAGAGCCTCTAGGGCTATGAGGCCCAGGCTGGCCTTGAATTCAAGATCCTCCTACCTCAGCCTCCAAAGGGCCTGACTACAGGTGTGAGTTGCCACACCCAGCTGTGCTTTCTGTTTCAGATAGCAGCACAGTGTCCATTGCTATGACCAGGCCACCGTCTGTTTAGTGCACCTGCTAAGATGTTTATCTGTATCCAGTGGTTGTTGTCCAGTGTTTGCTGGAGAAACTGTTTGTGGTGTTAGGCTGGAGATGTACTCAGCTGGTAAAGTGCTCACCTAGCACACACAAAGCCACAGGTTTAGCCCCCAACACCACATAAAACGAGTGGTGGTACACACCTATAATCCCAACACACAGGAGGTAGAAGCAGGAAAATCTGAATTCAAGGTCATTCCCAGCAATATAATGATTTGGATGAGAGCCTGGGTTACAAGAGTTACTGTTTTGTTTTGCTTTTTCTTCCCAGAGGAAATTATTGATCAAGATTAAGGATTTGAGGACACCATCTATATAATCTAATCCTGACTCACTCAACACAATTATCTTCATTTGTCTTCCTTTATCATTGTTGAATAGAATCTTACTATACTATTAGCTAGCCTAATACTCACTATGTAGATAAAGCTGGGCTCGAACTCATAACACTTTCCCTGCCTCCGTTTTCCCAGTGTTGGGATTACAGGTGTTTACCATGATGCCCAGTTTATGTTTACATATTACTTGGTTACCTTTAAGACTTTGTCTCCCTATTATTTTACTTATTTGCTGTTATAATTCTATTTAAAGCTGCAATCCTCTTTTTCTCTGATATGAAACAGAAAACTTCAAAATATGACATTAGCCCCCTCTAACCCCCCCTTTCCCACACTGACACCCACTCAGCTACCAAAAATTTGGACGAGAGCAAAGCTGTTGGTGTGGGAATTTGACATAAACATCTTCCCATGTGTTTCTTTCTGTATTTGTAAACTCTATTCACGTCCAAACTACTTTAAAGCAAGCCTTCAGTGTATTTTTGTATCTGCCTCCGCTTTGCTGTGGGCATTTGTTACTGAGAAGCAACCTGTTGTCATTTAGTAGAAAACCAGAAGGTACTGGAAGGAAGCTGTTGGAAATGCCATCTTCTTGGAGGAAGTCCAGCCAAGGAGGGCCTTACAGCAGGGACTGTCAGAGAAGATGCCTAGAAGAGGCCTCTGGACTCCAATGTAGGGTGCTTTCCCACTGCACACAGAGCCCTGATTTTGATTTTCATCATTACAGAAACCAGGCATAGAGGTGTAGTGGTTTGTGTCTGCAACCCCAGCACTTGAGAGATAGAGGCAGGAGGATGAGAAATTTCACGTTACCTTTAGCTCTACATAGTAAGTTCAAGGCAAGTCTGGGCTGTGTCAGACTCTCTCTCTCTCTCTCTCTCTCTCTCTCTCTCTCTCTCTCTCTCTCTCTCTCTCTCTCTCTCTGTGTGTGTGTGTGTGTGTGTGTGTGTGTGTGTGTGAGAGAGAGAGAGAGAGAGAGAGAGAGAGAGAAAGATGAGGTTAGTCCAGGCCTCCACTGAAAGTCCCAACAACCTGCTGTGTTTTGGGTTTTGAGACAGCATTTTGCTATGCATTTCTGGATGGTCTTGCCTGATATGTTCTATGTAGCTGAGACTGGTCTAGAACTCACTGCCATACTCCTGCCTCAGTCTCCTAAATGTTGTGCCCCAACCCCTAGCTGGACACCAGGGCTTCTCCATGCTTTGTTTGACCTAGGGTCTCCTGTGTTCCAGGATGCCTTTGAACACAAAATATAGTGGAAGATGACCTCGAATTTCTCATCTTCTTGCCTCCACTTCCCAAGTTCTGGTACAGGCACATGCCTGCCATCACACCCAGTTCATACGATAGTGGAGATCAAACCCAGGGTCTTGTGTGTGCTAGGCAAACAATGGCAACTGAGACACATCCCCAGACCATCTTCTCCATTCTTTTTGTTGTCTGGTGGTCAAGATGTCAGTCTACCACAGAGTTGCCCCCACAACCTTCTTCATTTCATTTTAACATTCACAGTGAAAAACAGAACAGTCACTTCATGCCCTGGGGCTCTATAAAGTCATTTATTTTACCATGTTGATTAAGATCGCAAATGTTTCTTTCATGTTCATGTAGTACTTAATAAGGGATTGGACACCTTCACAAACATGATTCTGTAGGATGGTGTCATATCTACCATACAGGTGAGCACACTGTATACAGGTTACAGTCACACAAAAACACAGAATAGGGACATCCGCCTAGGTATTTCCTACAGTGATGGAATTTCCTCCATGCGTCATGTGGTCTGTGGTTGGCACATGAAATTGTGCTTTATGGGGTGGACTTGGGACATCTAAGGGAAGAATAAGACAGTATGGTATATGATAGAGCATGACAATCGATTTCCTGACGTAGCAAGGTCAACAGAAACAGAAGAGCAGATTTGGCTAATATTCATTATGTGGAGATATCTTTAGCCCAGGTCTTAGGCATTGTCATCTTTTTGAAGATTTCTTAAGTTTTCCACCAATACCCTAGAATCTAAAATTCCTATTTGAGAAAATGTAGGGGTCTTCACTCAAGGCAGAGAGAGTAATTTCTGTTTCTCCTATGGATCCAACTGTAAAGCCCATGAGCCCTTCTATATTTGATCTTAGACAAAGGGCCAAGAAACCATTCATGTATCCATTTATTTTAAGACAGTCTGACCATGTAGCCTTGCCTGGCTTGGAATTTACCATGTAGACCAGGTTAGCCTCAAACTCAGAGAGATCTTTCTGCCTCTGACCTCTAAGTGCTGGGATTAATGTCGTGAACCACCACATTAGCTATGGTTCCGTTCTAAAACCAATGTTTTTTCAGGTGAGGTGGTCTACACCTTTGGTTCCCAGCATTGGGGAGGCAGAGACAGATGGATCTGTGAGTCTGAGGTCGGCCTGGTCTACATAGTAAGTCTCAGGACAGCCAAGACCCATCTCAAAAGCACCAAAACAAACAAATCATGAGATTAGGAGAGGATCTAATAACATGATGAGAAGTGATCACAAGTGTCATGTGATATGAAAACAACTGATTTCTGTGGGGGAAGCCACAGGTGCTGTTTAAACTGCGGGATTTGTGGCATGCCTTCGTGACTGGGGAGCGGGTTAGTGAAAGCAAAGATGCCATTGTGTACCACCTGAGTTCACAGACTCCCTGAACTCTTGTCATGGATCTTACTGATTCTGTGTTCCTGGGGTCAGTCCTCTAGTGGAGGACCAACACCTTCCCAGGCACCCAAGCCTGCGGCCCTAGAGTCTCCCACCTTCCTCTCCCCACATGTCCAGACAATGTCAGTCCAGATCCCACCTCTCAGTCATGACTTTTTTCAGAATTGCTGCCACCAACATCCTGTGACCTGGCCTTGACTGTGGCACTTGCTTCCTATCTGGCCCTTGCCTTTAGCCTCTCTCATCCATGCATCTATGTTAACTCTGTTAAGTCCAAATCTATTCCCCTTTCCACCCCACAGAAGCAAATTTATATCCTCACAGATTCAAAAGCCTCTAGGGTGAGACCCGCCTTTCCAGCTTCTCCCACCTCTTCACCCCCCCACCCCAATTTTAAATAAGCTCCTTCAGTCTCTCCAGTCTCCAGAAGTATTTTCCAGCCCCTCCTTCTTGGCTTTTCTCAAGTGGCACCTTCAATATCAGACCCTGTAAACTACTGTTCTCTGTGGGTCTCCCAAACCTTACAGTGTTGGTCTTTCATTACAGCACTCTAGCACCCCCTTTTGTTCCATTTGATCTGTTTTTCCAAGCTCCAGAGTTCTTGCAAGAAATTTGGAAATTATAAAGCACTTGGGTGTGGTGGTACACACCAATGAGGGAGGTGGAGGCAGGAGGACCACGAATTCAAGGTCATCCTCAGCTACACAATGGATTTTGAGACCAGTCTGGGTTATTGTCTTTAAAAAGTGTGTGTGTGTGTGTGTGTGTGTGTGGTTATGGTGGCACACACCTTTAATATCAGAGAAAAAGAAAGAAAAAGATGGGTGGTGGTGCAGGCCTTTAATTCAAGCACTCAGGAGGCAGAGGCAGGTGGATTTCAGCTTGGTCTATAGAGTGAGTTCCAGACAGCCTGTCTCAGAAAAGAAAAGGAAAAAAAAAAAAAATGGGTGGGGGGGGAGCAGGAAGTACTGTAATCCACATTGTCACCCTGGGTAACATTGCTGGGATTACAAGCATGTGCCACCATGGCCCACTCTTTCTTGGGTTCTGGGTTTTGAACTCAGGTCCTCATGTTGTGAGACAAGCATTACTAACTGGGCTATCTCAGAGCACACACATGCACACACACACACACTCACACTTTTTTAGGACTAGGTCTCTTATAGTCCAGGCTGACCTTGAACTCCTGATCCTCCTACCTCACTAGTCAGGTGTGTAGCAACATGCCCAGGTTTATTTACTATCCTTACCAAGAGCTCTTGAGGATTAGATTAGATTGAATGTCTGGGAAGCCTATGGCTAACAGCAAGTCTCCATGTGTTTGAGTGTCGAGAAGAGGAAGGGCAAAGGCAGGATGTAGCAGGCCTTTTCATATGCTGCCTCTGGAACAGAGCTGCTCTGTACTCTCCAGAAATACTTCCTAGAAGATTTTCCTTCAGTGATGCTGGTCTCTTCTTAATCACCGCTAATTTCTTAGCTCCAGCCAAATCCCACCAAAACAAAGTTTCACTTCAGTAGTTCATAACAGCTTTAGTCAAGTGAGTTTAACACCTTCCAGATTGCACAGGCTTAGAGCTCTGTCCCCACCTCCTTGCCTATTTGGATTCTAATTAGCAGCAATAGGTTTTTGGGCAGGATGGAAAAAAACATACCTCTCACCTAAAGGGGACTAAGAGACAGTTTATTCTGGAACCAAATCTGAGTGACAATGGCTTGGGAACACAGATGCAGATCATCCCAATATGTTCCAACAGGGTTCGAGTTTCCTGAAGACTTTTATTATTTCTTTTTTTTTTTCATGTTTGAATTTTTTTATTTATAAATTTACTTTTAAAAGGCCATCATTCTTTATTCTAATGTTATAATACACTCACTACACAAATTTCTTCTGTCTATAAATTTCAATTATCTATAAACATGACCCCCTTCCATTTTTATCCCCCACACACAAAGTAACTGGATCATCCTCCTCTGAAGTAAATCATATTGTATCTTGTCTCCTACCAAATGCATCAATTTACATGAAGGAGATGTGGGGTGCCTTGCTCATGCTAGGCACTTGCTCCATGACAGAAGCTATGTCCCTCCCCCAGTTTCAGTTATTAAGTAAATTTACTTTAAATTCATTATTTTAAAGCCTATTGATTACCTAACTTGTGACAAATTACTTTTCTTTGACCGAGTATTTTGGTTTGATTTTTATTTTCCCCAAATTACAGTATCTTTCTTTTTATGCCAAGCCTACAAATATGAATAGTTACCAGAGAGACATAATGGATATTTAGGATCTGAAAACCCTTTGCTGTACACTGACATAATACAATCTCTAAGCTAACAACCACTAAAATAATATACACATATTAACCACTGCATCCAAAGATTAATAATCCTTAAGTCTCTATATACCAGGTTTTCAGAGGAACCATTACAAAATTAATTGCAAATAGGCTTGATGCACCTTAAAATACAAAAATGGACCCCTAAAAAGACCTATCAAATTGTCACATACCCATCCTTCAAAAATCTTTGTCTTGCCTGCAAATGTCTATAAATTCACTTTAGATGCTCAAGATTGCCCTACTATTGAAAAGAAACCATTTAGTCTTCCTTTCTCTGACGTGCTGAATTCTTCTAGACTCCTATCATGACAGTCCCTCTAGCTCCTCTTTTCGGCATACTTCTCAAGTTATTTCTTCTCTGTCCAGAAACCATTGCAGAGAGCAGGCATTTATTTCAGGATACTCGCACTGTCCTCCAGTCCTCAGCTGCCCATCCGGGCGCTGTCGGCCGTCGACCCAGTTTCCCCCCAAAAGTCTCCGGTGTGCTATTCCCGATGTTGTTATGGGGTGGTCGCTGGGGGTTCGGGAGCGGGGACCGCGCCTTCAACGGAGCTGCAATCCTAACCCGCCATCTGGTGGCATTTTCCACACGCCCGACTTTTATTATTTCTTAAGAAGTATTTAACGACATTCTTATTGTTTAGCATGTGTGTGCGTGCTTAAGTGTGGTCAGAGGTCTAACTTGCAGGAGTCGGTTCTCCTTCCAGCATATTGGTCTAGGGGCTAGAACTCAGATCATCAGGTGAGCCATCTCTCTGGTCCATATGAAAAGTTTACAGTAGCAGAACCAAGGAAATTATAAATCAAAAGCATTTATAAAAAATAAACACCTTATTGGAGAAGGGCGTTGATGGCTCATGCCTTTAATCCTAGCACTCAGGAGACAGAGGCAGGTGGATTTCTGTGAGTTCAAGGTCAGCCTGGTCTACAGGGTGAGTTCCAGGACAGACAGAGCTACATAGTGAGGCACTTTCAAAAAATAACCAAAAATAAAAAATAAAAATAAAAAAATAAATAAAATAAATAAAAACAAAATAAAATATCTTAGTGGAAACATCAGGTAAGGGGGGGGGGTTACACCCTAGCTGTGAAGTCTCTGTCACAGGCTCCAGATGTTATCAGATGGCATTTTTAATTTGGGGAGGTAGTGAAAGCCATTGACATGTCAGATATTACAAAAGAGATTTGCCTAGTAGCTGCAGGAATGGATATTAGGCCAACTGCAGAAGTGAAGAATGAATGCTTATTAAAAGAGCTAAAACCAGCCCAAGATAATTTGTCTGCAGACCTGCAACATTGCAGCATCCCAGCTCTCTACAACCATGGAAATTTACAGCTTTATATTATAATGGGTGTGACTCCTGCCATTTCCCAACTTCAGTTCACATCGGTGATCACACACTTTTAAAGTAATATATTTAACTTTACTTTATGGGCATTGGTGTGAAGGTGTCAGATCTCCTGGAACTGGAATCACAGGCAGTTGTGAGCTGTCATGTGGATGTCATGTGGATGCTGGGAACTGAACTCAGATATTCTAGAAGAGCAGCCAGTGCTTCCAACTACTGAATCATCTCTCCAGCCTCTGATCTCACCTTTTAAACTTTCCCTAAACTTGACAGTGTTCAGAAAATCCTAAAAGGATGTCTAAGGACAGATTACAAACCCAGCCTTGGGTAATCTCAAACCCATCAAGAAATTCTAAGAAAAATTGTCTTTATAGCAATGCTATCTATACCCCACAAACCAAGCTGTTGATCTTGGTAGGGCCATGTCTCTTGCATGGATACCAGAGAAAAGAATGAGCCTAGGACTTGAGTGCTCTTAGTGTGATGGAATATTGCCTTACCCCCTCAGGGTTCTTCCAATCTCATCTTCCAGTTGGTATACAAGGAGAGTCCCCTGGAGCCCCTGTAGGAAATACTCACAGATGTGCAAAGTTAATGGCGACTACTGTTTCCATTGTTTTCTATGAATTCACGAGTCTCTAGCTCAGTGGTTTTCAACCTTCCTGATGCTGCGACCCTGACCCCACCCCACCATAAAATTATTTTCATTGCTACTTCATAACAGTTTTGCTACTGTTATGAATTGTAACGTAAATATCTGTGTTTTCCAATAGTCTTAGGTGACCCTGTGAAAGGGCTGTTCAACTCCCAAGGGGGGTAACAACCCAGAGGTCAAGAAGCTCTGCTCTAGCTGATCAGGTTGAGGTTTTACTGTAAATGGAAGCAAACACTAAACAACTAGTTTTAAGTGCTGGGGTATGTGGTTCAGTGATAGAATACTTAATATTGGGAAAGTCCTGGGTTACACCACTCCTGTGTCTCAAGTGAGCAATAATTTAGGAAGGTAAACACTTGCTTTTCTCCAAAGGGCAAGCTTGGAAGGCCATCCAGGATTGCCCCCTGAGGCACTTGCTCCTTGACCAACTTGCCATTCTCAGTGTGTGTCTACTACATTCTGGCTCTGCGTGGTTCTTCAACACCAGTCTACACTCCAAAGAGGAGAAAAGGGGGAAAGGGAAAGAGGGAGTGGCTCCTACCACTAGAGACACTATAAACACTGCACGAAACCTACAGCTGTAGTTCCAGAATATAGTCATGGCCATACCCAGCCAGAAGAGGGCTCATCTGCTTGGTCTTTCTATCATGGGTTTTGCCAACTCAGACAATCTGTTTCTGAAGAAAGGAACACTGGGGCATTCATACCAGTCATTCACCTCTGCTTCTTGACAAAAATGCCTAATCTCTCTCTCTCTTTCTCTCTCTCTCTCTCTCTCTCTCTCTCTCTCTCTCTCTCTCTATCATTTATCTATTTATCTATCATCTATCTATCATCTATCTTTCTATCATCTGTCAATCATCTATCATCTATCATCTATCTATCACCTATCTATCTATCATCTATCTATCGTCTATCTATCTATCTATCTATCTATCTATCATCTATCTGTCTGTCTATCTGTTTGCTTATGTGGGTGAGTGAATGCCACAGAGTGTGGATGTGGGGGACCAACCAAGAACAACTTGTGGAGGAGGTGGTCTCTCCTTCTCAAAGTGGGTCCCAAAGAGCAAACTCAAAGCGCCAGGTTTGGTGGCAAGTGCATTTACCCATTGAGTCATCTTGCCAGTCCCCATAAATGATTCTTTTCACCTCTCTGTAGACCAGCCTTCGGTGTTAATAAATTCTGTCTCAGTTTCTAGGATGAGTTAAGAACAAGATAAGTTCTTAGCCAATTCTGTGAGCCTTTTCCAGTAGTCAGCTTGGCTTCTGGATCTTAAGTCAGATTCCAGGAGAGAACACTTGATTGGTTGCATCAGGCCAGGTGATCACAATCTCAGTCAGCACTTTGGTAGCAGGATACCGCTTTAGGGTGGGCTAGGGCAGATCTCTAAGCTATATGGTGTAAGGGCCTCTGCTAAGCCTTCATTGCAACTTTCCTCTAACTGCCCTCTGCACTGTGCGGGTTGTCTATTCTTAGAGCAGGGGAGGGGACAAGGGTAGGGTCTAGGGTGGAGGTGGCGGTTTGTTCCTGTCTTTAGCCCATAGCCATAACCATAACATCAGATGCAAAATGAGCAATCCAGTGTAGCCCATAACTTTACTGAAGTTGAATATTGGATAGACTTCAGAAGAAAGTATTGTCAAGGGCTGTTCAAGGGCGTATGTGTCTTGACTCTAGTGGCAGAAGCCATTTCCCAGAATTACCCAGCTAATTGTAGTTTGTTTTGATTTGTTTTTGAGACAGGGTCATTATCCTTACTATGTAGATCCACCTACCTCTCTCCTAGGTGCTGGGATAAAAGCACTCAGCACCCAACACCCAGCACCAGCCTTTCTTTTCTTTGTTTTCTTTTTTCTTTTCTAGACAGGGCCTCATGCATCCTGGGTTGGTCTCAAAATCCCTATGTAGCTGAGGATAGTGCCCTGGACTAGAAAGATGCTCTCCCCTGACCCAGTCAGGGTATTATCCCAGAATTTGGGAGACAGAGGCAGGTAGTTAGATGTTCAAGGCCAGTTTTTTACTTGCAAAGTGTTTGAAACCAGCCTGGACTACACAAGACTATTCCGAGAGAGGGGGAGAGGAAGAGAGAAAGACAGAGAAAAAGGCAGACAGACAGATGGGGGGATGGTAATGGGAGAGGCACATCTATAATCCTTAGCACTTGGGAGGTCGAGGTAGGAGGATCAGGAGTTCAAGGTTATCCTCCTTTATACATGGAGTTGAAATAAGTTTACATGATCTAGCCAAACACACAAGCATGTATACATGCAACACACACACACACACACACACACACACACACACACCACACACACCACCAACAGCAACAACAACAACAAGCCCACAAAAACCACCTTACATGTGGCCCACAAGAGTCCAAGCTGGATGACAATGACTGTCCTGCCAGTCTCTTCCTGTGTCATCATTCCTGCCAAAGCTCCATGCTGGACCCCACTGGCAACCAGTACTGATCAGGCCTTGGCCAAAGTGAGGCTCTGCATGCAGGGACACTCAAGGGGCTGGACTGAGGGCTGAGGCATAGGCAGAGGTGGAGAGAAAGGCAGGGAACCATCTTAGTCATTTGTCAGACTGCTGTCTGGGAACACCAGCTGCAGAGAAAAGCTGATGTCCCCTCCTTTCCACATCTGTGCCCACCACTTGCCTTCCTGCATGCCTCACTACACTTCTGTTATGTCACCTGTCCTTGCAGGCATCTAACCCTTTGTGGCAATCCCGGGGCTCCTCAACTGTATCTTCAGGAGGTCGTTTCCGCTGCCCATCTTGCCGGCATGAGGTTGTTCTGGACCGGCATGGGGTCTACGGCCTGCAGCGGAACCTGCTAGTGGAGAATATTATTGACATCTACAAGCAGGAATCCTCCCGGTAAGATACCTGGCTGCTGACCTCTCTGGAGGGAAGAGCCTGCACCATCAGGGATAGAGAGGTTGTCTTAGGGTCACCATTGCTGTGGTGAAAAACCATGACCAGAAACAACGTGGGAAGGAAGTGGTTGATTAGGCTTATATTTCCACATCATAGTCTATCACTGAAGGAAGTGAGAACCAGAAACTCAAACAGGACAAGAACTTGGAGGCAGGAGCAGATGCAGAGGCCATAGAGGGGTGCGGCTGGCTTGCTTCTCATGGCTTTCTCAACCAGCTTTCTTACAGAACCTAGGACCACCAACCCAGGGATGACACCACCCACAATGGGTCAGGCCCTCCCCCATCAATCACTAAGAAAATGCCTCTATGAGCTTGCCTACTGTTGTGCCCAGATTCTGAATCCCCAAATCACCAAGAGACCCATTCCAATGCAGAAGCAAAGAGTCTCTTATTGTTGTTTAACGAGCTAACTGCATTAACTCGGGCCTCGGGTGGATGGCAGGAGAAAAGACCCAGAGAAACTGAGAGGCAGAGAACTTAGTGAGCAGCATGAAGGCACGGTATGCAACAGTATCAGGAGATTGGTGCACTTCCGGGCTCGGACAACCTGCTCTGTGTTGATTGGTCAACTGGTTGTTATGGCCTGGAGGCCCTCCCAGGGCGGTTGCTATGCTGTGCACGTCACTGTTGTACCACTGTAAAGCATGCCCAGAGCCATAAAGCACATCCAGACTCCTGGAGCTAACTTCTGAGTGGTTCCTTACCAGGAGGAGAGCATCTGGCCTCCTAGTGACTAGGGCAGGCCCAGCAAGGTCAGACACATGCTGAGTCAGAGGTCTACATGTCTTTTCTGCAGCCTGTCATGGCTGCTAAAGCAGGGGACTGGTCCCTTTACCTACAGTCCCATTTTATGGAAACATTTTCTTAATTGGGGTTCCCGCCTCACAGATAACTTTAGCTTCTATCAAGGTGACATAAAACTATCCAGCTCAGGGGTGGGTACACACACGATGGGGAAAGGAGTGGAGCCAGAGATGAGGGGATTGGCCTCCTGCCCAGGGAGGCCTGACTGCCTCTGGAGCCAGTGCTCAGTCTTACTTCCCTGGTCTGAGACCAAAGTCCACTGCAATATCGTTGAGCTCACCAGCTGCCATAACTCCCTGTCCTGTGGGACATCTTTGCCCCCTGCAATGGACTCTTCTTGGGCCCAGTCTTCCTTGGAGCATGGTCACAGCCTGACTCCCTGACAATTGCTGCTCCCTTGTCCATGGTCCTCAGGCCACTGCACTCCAAGGCGGAACAGCACCTCATGTGTGAGGAGCATGAAGATGAGAAGATTAACATCTACTGCCTGAGCTGTGAGGTGCCCACCTGCTCTCTCTGCAAAGTCTTTGGTGCCCACAAAGACTGTGAGGTGGCTCCTCTGCCCACCATTTACAAACGCCAGAAGGTATCTAACCAGGGAGGGATTCGGGAAAGGGGTTTAGGATAGGACAGTTCCCATTCTACTTAGATAAGGTGTAGCAGATCAGAGCCAAAGCACCAGATCTATTCCAGACTCGGCACATAACCTTGAGGATGTCACCTGACCTCTCTGTCCCTGGCTTCCTTCATTTGTCAGACAAAGTGAAAATAATGGTTGCTGTCACCGTAGCATTATAGCATAATGCATGACAGCAACAGTTTCAATGTAGAGCACTGGGTACCCTCAAGTGTCTTAGTCATGCAATCAGCTTCTCCATATGCTGTCATTTTAAGATCAAATTGGTTGGGACATGGGAAGAAAGGGGATCCTATGAGGGCTGGGGAGGACAGGGTCAGAGAGCCACTGCAAGCAGATTAGATATCAGTTCTCATGTGAGCAATGCTGGTTAGAGGGACACAGCTATATCCCAAAACCTGCAAAAGGTGTGTTGGTAGGGATGGGTGCATTCTAAGACTCCAAAACCTCAGCTCATGTTGGAATCTGAGAATACTAAATCAGTCAATTATATCACCAGACTTGTGATAGAAACAAATGCAAATTCTCAGCTGGAGGAAAATCCCTTCAATGTAGACCCACAGGCTGACCTTAGATTAATATCAACGGAAGTGTCATTCACAACTGAAGATGTGTAGAGAAATGTACTCCGTGAGGGCAGTTAGCAGGGACAATCACAGTTCAGATCCTTGGGTGTTGAGAGCTGCAGGTAGCAATGGCTTTACCAGAGACCACAAGAATATACAGCAGATGGCAACTGATAGTTCAGGTGTCGGCCACCAGATGAATAACTCTCTGACGGAGAAAACCTCATCAAGCAAGACTTTACAGGGCCACAGACTGTGAAAACTGGTTGCTTCTGTCTGTAATTTTTCTCATGTGCCACCACATTCCTTCCCTAAAAACAGCTATGGGTATTTTTCCCACTGCCTGTGTGTTTATCTTGTGTACATATTCCATCTCCTGGGCACACATATAGTTGTGCATGGTCAGGAAGATGATTTCTGCTTAACTGTACAATTTTGATGAGTAGAAATAATACTAAGATATTTTTCATAGCTCAGACTAACATAGGAAAATTACATTATTCTCAGTTACAAAAACAGCTTTTTACCGCATTAGCTGATTTTAGACCTCAAGACAAATTCAAAATTGACTAGTTGTCCTTGCAAAATATGCATGAGATCAAATTCCCAGGTATGTATCTGTTTAACCAAAGTCAGGCTGATATCATTAGGACATAACTCCCTGCAAAAATTAACTTTCTGCAATACTCCTAACCTCAATTTTATGATACAAGGCTCAAGGTTCAGCTAACTAACTGTTTATTGCTTAGGTTCTGAATTTAGTGTCACTCTCCATGATCTCTCTCAGACTACAGGCAGATAGGCTGTGCCTCCAGACTGCATGGCCAAGTGTTGCCAGGTTACGCATTTCCAGCTGGTCAGTGTGACATTCTAAGCCCGAGAAAATTTGTGATTTCTTGTGTATCAGAATGGCTCTGTCTTTATTATTTACTCAAGAAATGCTATGTGACCCTGAAGATGTGATTTATATATTGTCCAGAGTTTGTTCTATGAGGAAGTGTGTGAGTGATTGTGTGTGTGAGTGAATAAGTGTGTGAGTGTGTGTGAGTGGAGGTGTGTTAAGTGAGTGTAGATGTGTGAGTGTAGTGTGTGAGTGGATGCATGAGTGTGAGTAGAGGTGTGTGTGAGAGCCTGTGAGTGAGTGAGTGGGTGAATGTGTGAATGAATGTGTGAGTAGAGGTGTGTGTGAGTGAGTGGTTGGAAGTGTGTGTGAATAGTGCGTATGAATGAGGGAGTGAGGCAGAAGAGAGATGTAGCAAGTATTTGAAGAAATGTAACAGAGTAGAGAGAAGTGTGTATAGAAGAGGGATGTGTGGAGAAAAGAGATGAAGTGCTATGTAAAGAGATGTAACTGTAGAGAGATTGTCAAGAGGTTACCATTAGGAAAGCATGTGCTTCCTTTTTTTCCCTTAAGTTACCACCAGAATTACTGTGTCCTCCTCTAAGACCCTCAGATAGATATTTTTCCTAAGGCCCCTACTGTGAAGGCATTCTTTCTGCAGCTCTGGGTGCAGTCCAGGGAGCTGGCCTCTTGGGCTGCAGTACTTGGGGGATTCAGATGTTGGAATTATTGAAGAACAGAAAGTCACTATGCACAAAATGTTTTTAGAATGTGGAATAATGGCAGGCATGGTTGAGCACTCTGCAGTTCTAGCACTTAGAATACTGAGGCAGGAGGATCTCTAGTATGAGGCCAGCCTAGGTTACATATGGAGTTTCAAGCCAGTCTGGACTATATACGGAGACCTGTTATTAAAGAAAAATAAAGATGAAATAAAACAACAACAAAAAGTAGGTTTGGGGATGTAGTACATTTGTCTAGCACAAGATCCAGGATAGATTCCCAGGACTGAAAACATACATGTAAAATGACCATGAACTGCCTGTTGTGGTGGTATACACTGACTAGGGAGCTAGGGCAAGAGGATCTTAAGTCCAAAGCCAGGTTAGAAAATATAGGGAGGCCCAATCCAAGGAAAAACAAACCAGAAACAGACAGAAAAAAAAATAGATTTGGCAAGGAACCAAGTAGAGATTTTAGGAATTAATAACTGTTGAAAAATCAGTGGCTGGATCAAGTGATAGATTTCTCACAAGAATTGACTACTGGATCAGAAAAGTGCAAACAACAAACAAACCCAGAATGCACCAGGGAATGGAAGGCTGAGGATGACAAGGTCTAATATAAGTCCTGTTTGACTCACAGATTGACAAGGGAGGCAGTGTTATCTGAATGGGTAGCCCTAAGAATTTTTCAGAATTAGTGGAAGACATGCCTACTGATAAAGCATCTAGACCTGAATCTGGTACATAGTGGGTGATTAGAGAATGTCATTTCCCTTCACATTTGGGGCTAGGAGACTCTTAAAATCTATAGAATGCGTTCCCATGTTTCTTGAACTATCACAAGCCTTCTAGATATTTTCTGTCTTTGTTGATGTCCTTGAATGAGTGAGGTGGGGACAGCTCCATGGGATTGGGGGAAGCTGCAGCAGGCTGGGGCTTCTGGCTCTAAGAACTAACCCATGTGTATGACAGAGTGAGCTGAGCGATGGCATCGCAATGCTGGTGGCAGGCAATGACCGTGTGCAAGCAGTGATCACGCAGATGGAGGAGGTGTGTCAGACCATTGAGGTAAGCATGGGATGGGAGGACAAAGGGGACAGAATAGTCAATGGTCTGTCTGGAGACCCTGGTAATCAAAGAGAACTGTTCCTCTTTGACATCTGATCAAATGTCCAGAAAGTTTCTAGACTCTGGCTCATGGTGGATTGTTTTTAGTTAGGTTGATCCTCAGCAATGTTGATCAAGCCTCAGCAATGTTGCTTAAATCTTCTGTGCTTTGGTTTTGCTTGTTTTTTGACCATATAAAACAGAGATGACTAGTGGGTGGAGGGAGAATAATCACAAGTTCCAGGCCAGCTTAGGCAAGTTATGAAGGGCATGGTAATCTGAGACAATAATGCCAGCGCTCTGGAGGCTAAAGCAGGACTTCTCATTTAAAGTCCATTTGACCCATCTCAAGAATTAATGAGTGGGGATGAAGAGATGGCCCAAGTGTTAAGACAAGGTACTGCTATTGCAGAAGACCAGAGTTCTGTTCCCAGCACCCACACTGCATGGCTCAAAACTGCCTGTGACTCCCTTTCCAGGAGAATTCAATTCCTCCAGCCTCCACAGGTACCCACACACCAAGCACATGTACCTAATTGGAAACAATACATTAAAGTCGTGGGAATAAATAAGCAAAATTTAAAAATTAAAAGATAAAAAGAGCCTGGGAGGCGAGACTAATCAGACATTATATATATGTATGAAACTATCAATGAATACATGTAATTAACAATTATGTGATGAGAAATAATTATATGCCCTTATAATATAGTTAACTAAATATATTTGAATACTGAGACAACATTTCCAGTTCATTACTTTCAGAAATTTAGATTTATTGTTTTATTTTCAATTATGTGTATTTGTGTGTGTCTGTGAATGGGCTTGTACACATGAGTGTTAGTGCCCAAGGAGGCAAGAGGAGCTTGTTGGATCCCTTGGGGTCACAGGTAGTTGTGAGCTCTCTGGCATGGAGATAGGAACAGAATTTAGGACCTCTGCAAGAGCAGGGCACACTAACAGAGGAGCCATTTCTCCAGCTCTCTAACCAATGTCTATATTTTGAAATAAGGCTTAATTTCATGTCAGAGCAGCAAATTAAGTATATAAAACTCAAATAATAATTTAAAAACCCGATGCTGATAGTGGCAAGGTAGCTACCTCGTTTTATTTATTTATTTTTTTAAGAAGCAAGTGGAAATTAAAGCAAAGCAAAGCCAGGGCCAGTAAATACATGGCTCCCAGAGTAGCTTTGAAATGTGTTGTCATCATTGTTAAACAGATCTGAGCTGGATTCTGTGCCCCTAACTCAAGGTATGACCTCAGTCACACTTTCCTCCTTGTCTTTTCTAAGTTCTGTGGGGAGAGGAATAAAATACCCTGCTCTGGCAACTCTGGGGGTGCTCGGCCGCGACCTCCTTCGGACTTGCTTTGATTTTCCAGGACAACAGCCGCAGGCAGAAGCAACTGTTAAACCAGAGGTTCGAGACCTTGTGCGCTGTGCTGGAGGAGCGCAAGGGCGAGCTGCTGCAAGCGCTGGCCCGGGAGCAGGAGGAGAAGCTGCAGCGTGTGCGGGGCCTCATCCGTCAGTACGGAGACCACTTGGAGGTTTCCTCTAAGTTGGTGGAGTCCGCCATCCAGTCCATGGAGGAGCCGCAGATGGCTCTCTACCTCCAGGTGAGCGGAGAAGGAGGGCCGCAGGCACCCTAGGTGGCAGGAATCAGATCGGAGGGGTGGGGTGTCAAGTCTTACCTGCTTCATTTCTTGTTACCACGACCTGGGAAAAGTCACCCTTCTACTTGTGCTCTCCCCTTAACGAATTGAGATAAACGCCCCTACCTACCCCTGCAGAACTGGTGAGAATCAGAAATGGGGCTTTGCCCGGGCTCGCCCAGCGCTCACCTTGGCCCTCCTTTTCTCCCCTGCAGCAGGCCAAGGAGCTGATCAACAAGTAAGCAGTCTGCGCGGTGGGAAAGGGACTCTCTGTGGATTCTTTCCTTCCGATCTGGGGAGGGGCTTGCGGGAGCGGAGGAGTTCCCCTGCTGAGCCCTGCGGTCGTCGCAGGGTCGGGGCAATGTCGAAGGTGGAGCTGGCAGGACGGCCGGAGCCAGGCTATGAGAGCATGGAGCAATTCTCCGTGAACGTGGAGCACGTGGCCGAAATGCTGCGGACCATCGACTTCCAACCGGGTGAGGGAGCCGAGGAAGGCGCTGTTCAGACCCGCCCAAAGGTATGAGGTGGACGCTACAGCCAGAGGAGCAGGGGCTCCGCATCACCTGGCCTGCCTTCCACCTAGGCGCCGCGGGGGAGGAAGAGGATGACGAGGTGGCTTTGGAAGGAGACGAGAGCAACGCAGGGCTGGAGGAGGAACGGCTGGACGGGCCAGAAGGTGAGAGGTGGACGAGGGCTTTGGGTCGAGGATTGGTTAGCCAGCCTTGGGAGGTTGCCTTCTCAACGGCATCAGGATTTGATGGTAGCCCGGGCTGGGTAAGTGTCACGCTACAGGAGCCGCAAAGCGCGCCCCCTAGCGCTCGCGGAAAAGCGTACTCTTCCCACTGTTGGTTTCGCACGGCTTTGGGGACCAAGGTGGGTCCGCGAGCAGGAGAAACCCAGCTGCCAGGGCAAAGCTGACCGTCCGGGGTGTGTGCGGGGGGGGGGGGAGGGTGCTCTTCTGGAGCACCGGCCCACCAACCTGCCTTTCCCGGGAACAGGCCTGCACTGACTAGACCCTGATTCAGAGCGCGAGCCCGCAGTGGGAGGCAAGGCATGCTGAGGCTCTGTTCAAAGACCACCGCGCAACCCAGCTGGGCGTCCCGCCCCCAGGAAGGGTCTCAATAAAGGACTCTAGCGTCCCACATCCTGGCTTCTTTCCCTGACCACTCCAAGTGGAAGCAACTTCGCCATCAGTCTGCCCTTTTTCAACCCGAGATCATTAGAAGGGGTGGAGTGAAATAATAACCCTCTCTGGTGGGCACCTCCTTTACAGCAGAGGTGGATTCCTGAGCCCGAGAGCTCAAAAGTGGTGGGACCTTTGTTCTGGGATTTGGACTGGCTGGAGGAGGGGCGATGAGCCCCCCCAGGGACTTTAACTGATAGCCGACCTCTCCCACCCCACTTAGCATGCTTGTGTCTGCTACCAGCCTGGGGAGCCCCACTACCCCCAAAGTTCCCACCCTTCTGTAGTTCCCGTTGCCCCCCACGACAGAAGAGAGAAGCTAAGTTCTTGGGCAGTTTTATTAAAAAAAAAAAAAAAAAAGTCACGCAGAGTGCTCAGGGTGACTCTGGGCGGCGCTGCACCGCGGGACTGAGCCAGCTTCGGTCGCGTGAGCTTCAGCCCCGGGGTAGGTAGGGAAAAGGGTCGAGCCTTTTGGGATCCCATACCGGGCCGGTCACTTGCCCACCGCGTTGAGTATGATGCGGTTCTGCTCTGCGCGCTCGCGCTGGCTCTGTGTCCGGGCCAGCTCCAGCAGGGTCCGCAGCAGGTGGAATGTGAGGTCGATGGACAGCGGAGGGTCGTCCCGTCGCTGCCGCTCGCCTGCGGTCGCCAATCCCGCGCGGCGCGGGAAGCGCTCAGCTAACAGCAAAAGGAGCGCACGGGCGCCCCCGCCCTGATTGCGCGCCCCAGGACTCCATCGCAAATTCGGATCCTGGACCCCGGTGGCCGCCTCAGTCGCCAGTCTCCACTGGCTGCTCCCGGGGCTCAGCTGTGCCAGGAGCAGCAGTGCCACTAGGAGCGCAGCGCGTCCACTCTGCCTCATGGTGCCGCCTGCCCTGGACACATAGGGTGAGGTGCGCTTGGAGCAGCCGCAGGTGACACGAGCCCCTTCTCGAGCAGTGCCCCCCGCTGGGACCCTCCAGCTGTTGCCTGGTGTCCACAGCCTGCCCACCAGCCCCAGCCCTTTCTCCCTCCTCCCCTCCCGGCGGGTCACAGTGGGTGGGCTGACTGAGGTCTTGGTGCTAAGGGAGTCTGAATCGTTGTTCCGAGCCACTCACAGGTTGTTGGAGTGTCTGCCCGGTGCAATGGAGCTCCGGTCTCTGTCTCACGGGGCGGGCTGAAGACACCTTGGGGAGCACGGGGTCTATCCCGGGACCGCCGCCAGCCTTATATAGCACCAGGACAGCTCCGACTGACGTCAGCGAAGAACATGGACTGATTGTAGAAGCAAAGACAGCGGCAGCTTCGAGTCCAGCAACTTCGAGCCCCCAGAGGGGCGTGCATCCTGACCCTGGAGTTAGCTTTGGAAGCTGCGTGGCTGTAGGGAAGGAGAAGCAGGCTAAAGCATAAAGATCGCTCTTGCCAGATGCAGAGCTCTTCCCGCACACAGAACAGAGTGTGTCTTCAAAACAGGCTAGTCCGGGTTTTCTTTTCTCCAAGAAAGGGAAGCCCTCCCCACTACACACACCCACTCCCGGGACCATGGATCTGTCCATGGTTCTGAACTTATCAGCAACTGGCCAAAAGCTCTGGGCAGAGTCCTGTGCTGCTTAGACACAGTCCCTAGGCTGTCTACCGAGTCCCCAAACTAAGATCCCGAATGCTCTGCCAGCAGGGACAAGACCAACACAGTCCCACCCGAAGGCCCTCTGCCCCAATTGGTCTGTCAGGGTTCCTGACCATCTTACAGCAGCAGAATCTAAAATCTACAGGTGTCATATTGCACATGATACAAAAAGGTGTTTGGCTTTCAGAGCGCAACACACCGATCTATCTTTCTGAGTTTGACAAAGTTAGCCTTTCTTCCCGGGAACCACAGCAACTGTACTACTATACCTTTTAACCTTCTACTTAAGATCACTAGGTAGGAAGTGAGAAAACTTGGGCTTTAGTTCCTGCTCTGCCATCAACTCATGATGTGATCAGGTTCCTCACTTCTGGAGATGTTGGTGTCGACCTTTGTAAATAAAGGCCAGGCTTGAATAGCTCCACTTCTTTCCAGTTAAAGACATGTCTGTAGTCTTCTGAAGGGTTTTATCTATGACTGCTGCCGATTCCAGATAATAATGTATTTATTTCTGTGTCCATAAAGAGTGTCTCAAAGGGCAGTAGGACCCAGAGAAGTTAGGATGACATGTTCTGGCTAGGGATGTAGCTCATTGTTAAGAGTACTTGACTAGCATGCACAAGGCTGAGTTCAGTCCTGAACACTGGACAGAAAGATGTCTCTGTAGGAAGTGAGGATGAGCTAGGCAGCAGTGGCGCACACCTTTAATCCCAGCACTCAAGTAGCAGAGGCAGGTGGATCTCAGTGAGCTGGAAGCCAGTGTGGTCTACAGAGCTAGTTCCAGGACAGCCAGGGCTACACAGAGAAACTCTGTCTCAAAAGTGGGCATAAGTATTTTTTTTGGGGGGGGGAGAATGAGTATTAATTGTTGGAATATGGGTGTAAAGTTGGAAAGGTTATATTATTCTATAAGTATTTGTGGAATATATACTATGTGGTATAGGAATAAGAGTAGTCATGCTGCATAATGACCTTTTAGTTGATGATGACAACTTATGTAATGGTGGCTTCATATAATCACAACAGAGTTGATACGTTCCTACCATCTAGCAACATTAGTTTTCATGTTCAATTCATTATTCATGTATTTGTGATGATGCTGGTGGAAACATACTATGTTGCCAGTAAAATGAAAGTATGGCCTGTGCAATTATGTACAGCATGTACAACTTAATGATAAGAGACAATGTTACTGGTTGGTGAATTTGCTATATTTATCATTATTTTAGAATTACTTTAGAATGTCCTACATATGAAAGAGCTCCCTGTAAAATAGAGTACCTACCATGTTACACTGGCAGCAGGGTACCGCTCACGTTTTCCGCATCTCACTGAATCCAGAGGCCATGTGAAGCACCTAACTGTTGTTCTCTGTGTAAGTACATTCTATGATGTGTACACAATGACAACATTGTTAAAGGATACAATTCTCATAGTGTGTCCCCATCACTAAGTGCCAGAGGGACAGACAATGTTATGAAGGTCTTGGTGATTTCAAAAGCAGTTACATTTTTAGAGTGAAATGTGCCATTTCAGATCAGCAACTTCATACCATGGATACTGACAGACTCTCTTTGTAAGAAAGATTTTATTTTATGCTTAAATATGAGTCAGTGTCTGTTCCCGCACATGTGGGTGTGAATGAAGGTGCTTTAGAGGCCAGAAGACATCAGATCTCCTGGAGCTTGGGTCACGGGTGGTTGTGAGCCACGCGATGTGGCTTCTGGGAACCAAACTTGGATCCTCTGTAGAGCAGTCCATGATCTTAGCAGCTGAGGCACCTCTCCAGTTCTGATGTACACCCTTTGAGGACAATGTCCAAGCACACCAGGCTAAAGGTGCAAGCCATGGAACCAGGGAGGCTTAGAGCTGATGTGCCTTCCAGGATAGGTAGGAGTTCCAGACAACAGCAACACACTGGACAACAGCCAACCTAGGGGATAGGAATATACTGTGAAGAGGATGGGCAGGGTAGGGAGAGTAATGGAAAAGGACTTACAAGTTGTAGATTTGGGCCTCCCTTTGAGCTCCGTGGAGGAGGAACTGTGTGGTTTGAACCAGGGAACAACCAGTCCTACCTCTCAGAAGAAGGCCTCGAAGCTAGGATACCCCAACAGCTCACTGATTTCCTTACTAGTTATGCATGTGTGCATGCACACACATGGAAGTCAGAGGGCGACTTTGGGAGTTGGTTCTCTCTTTCCACTATGTAAGTTACAAGGAATGAACTCAGGTCATTGGGTTTGGCAGCAAGAGCTCTTACCCACTGAGTCATCTCACCAGTCCACCAGCAGCCCTCTTTCAACAAATGACTCGTCATCCATGCCTCTATCTAGACCTTTCCAAATATATCTGTACACCTTATACCAGCCAAGATTTCATTCCCAAAAATAATGCACTGCCTGTAATATAAAGTAGCCATATATATATTCATATTCACTCTCAGGCTCTCATATAGTCCAGGCTAGTCTTGAAGTTTTATAGACACTATGCCACCAAAGGCACTCTTGAACTCCTGATCCTCCTGCCTCTGACTCTTTAGTTTTCTTTTTTTCCTATTTAAAATTATTTTGATTTCACTTTATATTCCAACCACAGTTCTCCCTCCTACCTCTCCTCCTCCCCCTCACCTCACCTCTAGCCCACCCCTATCACTCCACCTCATGGGTCATGATGGCTCCCATGAGGTGTCAACAGTCTGGCACATAGTTGGGGCAGGGCTTGGCCCCTCTCCCATGCATTAAGACTGAGCTCCATAGGGAATGGGCTTCAACAAGATAGCTCATTCCTGAGAATGTATTGTGGTCCTACTGCCACTGAGCATGGCTAGCTTTGGCTACATAGTGAAAACTCACTATATAGCTCTGGCTGGCCTTGAACTCCAACTGCCTTTACCTCTGAGTACTGACCAAAGGCATGGACTACTCAGCAAAACATTTTTTAAATCTCACCCCTCCCCCGAGACAGGGTTGCTCTGTGTAACCCAGTTAGACCAGGCTGACCTTGGACTCACAGAGATCTTCCGACCTTGCTTTAGTTTCAAAGAGTGCCACCAAAGACTCTGATGTTTAGGATGTAGCTCACAAAATCTGTATTCTTTTTAGCTAAGTTATCTGTGTAACTGTCAACTTATCACCTCTTAACTGTTTCATACTTTTCTGTGTTTTCAAGATCCCTCATCTGTGAGCATTTTCCCAGCCCCTTTTGAATGCTAGTCAAATTTTTTAATTTAAGATTTACTTATTTGTATGTTTATGGGTATTTTGTTTTCATGTATGTATATGCAGTGCCCATGGAGGCCAGAACAGAGTGTAGAATCCTCTGGAACTGAAGTTACAGTTGTGAGTCACCATGTGGGTGCTGAGAACCAAACCTGGGTCCTCTGAAAGAGCAGCAAGTTCTCTTAATCACTGAACCATCTCTCCAGAATTTATTATTATTTTGGTTTTTCAAAACAGGGTTTCTCTGTATAGCTTTGGAGCCTGTCCTGGAACTCGGTCTGTAGACCAGGCTGGCCTCAAACTCAGAGATCCGACAGCCTCTGCCTCCCAAGTGTTGGAATTAAAGGTGTGTGCTACCACCGCCTGTCTTTTTTAAATTGCAGTTCAGCCATAAGCTTTATTACTAGGACAAAATAATCCTCCAAGGGGAACTAACCAGGCTTCCAGTTGGCATTTGAGTCTACCTTTTGTATACCTTAGGCTGCCCCTGCACACAGCCAGGCACTGTCCCTGCAGGTGAGCCACTAAACATGGAACTCAGTTGGGATGGAAAAAGGTCTGGGAGCAGAAGCCCCCCTGTGGAGCTGACAGGTTAGCCAGGGCAGTCTGAGGTAGTCTCCCTGAAGGATCAGAGGTTCTGAATGAAATGCTGGAGACTCTCAGGAGGCCTAACCAGGACACAGTGTGGCTGAAGACCTAAATTAGGTCAAAGGGTGAGATGACCATCATTTTGTCTCCACCTGGGAAAGAGAGATCTTCCGTCCAGGGCAAGGAGGTATCTGTCATACCTGTAATGCAGGGGGACCAGGTAGAAGTTGGCTAACTGAACAGCAGGCCAGAGCTATAAGAAGAAAATGTGAAGGTCAGTAGGTGCCAGCTACCTGACACCCAGACTCCCTGTCCTGCTTGGCGCCATTCCACAGTCTACACATAAGAAGAGACTGAAGGTGGGTGCTGAGAGAACCTTATAGAGGGGCCCCAGTCTAGGGCATTTCTGTACTAACGGAGGCAGAACAGCTAATGGAGGGATAAACTCTTACATAGTAGTTGGTGATGAGGGCATCAGGGTAGTCCTGCAAAGATGGAGGGAACAGTTAACACTCATATATCCAAGCAGCTGCGACATCTCTGCATGGCTCTGTTCCAAGAAGACACTCCTGCCCCAACTCCCCTAGGCTCCTTTCCTCCCAAGCCCAAGACTCCTTGCATATCACTTGTGTCTGTCTCCTCCCCTTGGAGCAGCTAGCCTGCTAACCCAAGAGCCACTTACCCGCTGTAGTTTGGCCCAGTTGTCCTGGGCTGACATTCCATTGAGCATCCCTACCAGGGGGAGGAAACAGCCTAGAAAACACGGGGCAAAGGCCCCCTGGGGAAGAGGAACAGATGAAGCTGTGAGTGTCCACAGCCCCGACCAGGCTCTCCTCCCCACCCCCTTTTCCTTAGCTCACCTGGTCTAACACCATCTTCTTAAGTGCGTCCACCTTGGTGGTACCAGGAATAAAGCGGTCCAAAACCCTATACCAGCCTCCAACTACAGGGCCCTAAGAGTAAAAGACAAGGCAGTGGGCACAGTGACAGAAGTCACCACATTCCTCCCCAAGGCAGCAGAAACCAAATCCTGAAGAAGGCAGACTCTAAGGCAAAAAGAGGGCACAGGCTGGCCTAGGTGTGAGAGGCCAATGGAAACTACAGGATGGCAGAGAACAAATTCCACTGCCCAAGGCCCTGTAGTCCCACTGTAAGTATAACTTACCACAAAGCCACAGCCCATGGACACCATGGTCAGAGTTCGGCCTGTCTGGTGTTCCTGGAGACCCCGCCTCTCCACCAGTTGCTGTGAGATAATGTCACCTAGGCCCATCAGTGACCCTGTGCAGGGTACATAGGTGTTGTCAGGACAGCTCCCTAAAGGCAAGTCTGTTGACCAAATGAGGCTCCACACTCTGAGACCTGGGACCTCACTCTGGCAAATGACCAGCCCCTTCTTGCTGCCTTGAATGGATGGTGACATCTCTCATGTGTCCTATCACAAACTGGATGAGGAGTGGTAGTGCATGTCTGGCATCCCAGCACTTGGAAGGCAGAGGGAGGAGGATTGCTGAGTTTGAGGCCAGTCTGGGCTACAAAGGGAGTCCCAGGCTAAAATGAACCATGAAGGAAGGGGAAGTGGGCAGCAGAGAAAGAGAGGGAAAGGGGAGTCAGAACAACACAGGAGATGAGCAGGCCAGAATCTATGAACATACAGTAAGCTGTAAAGGAACCAGGGCTGAAACCCCCGATAGAAGGGAAACCCAAGGTCTATAACTAAGAACCGTAGAGACCAGAATTGAAAGGGGCCCCCAGAATGTTCAATCTAAACTCTTATTCCAGAGGCGTAGCTGGTAACAGAGAGCTTGAGTCCTATACAGTATTCCTTTGAGGAGCCCAACATACTAAAAGATTATGTGCAGGAGAATAAGGAGCAGCTAGACTCTGGACAATGTCTTTTGCTTTGGGCTTGGGGGTCCTTACTGGTAGAAAACAGCATGGATAACTTTTCCTAAAATATGCTCAAACAGTGCCAGAGAAGCAGTTGACTTGTTTTGATAATCAGGGCCTCCTCCACAAGGAGGCATCCTGGCCATCTATTACACACACCGGAAGACCAGCCCAAACTCTCCTTTCACACTGTTGAGTTGGCAACAGGACTTAGGGCCATTTCCTCTCAGACCTCTGCACCTGCTTCCCCTCCCCTAACTGCATAGACAGCCACTCCTAAAAGCCAAGACAGAATTGTAATCATCACCATTTAGAGCCTCCAGACTGTCATGATGGTGGCGTGATGGTCTAACAACCAGTCACAGGGCCGCTTGGGAGTGACGGCATGATCTCCAGCTCACCCATCCATCTCACTGAGTAAAGAGAGCCCCTCTAGCCCGAAGCCACCACTGTCCCCATGCCCTCAATTAGCACTGGGCAAACACATCCTTCAACTCCATTCCTCGGTCTGGCGCTGGCTCTGACGTCCATGCTGGGTGCATACACAGCTCTCTTGCCCACACCTCTCCTACAGACCAACCTAGTCAGAGGCAGCCGGGGAAAGCTAGAGCTGCTGATGGGCAACCCTAGGTGACCCGGGCAGCTGGACATCAGGCAGCTCTTCTTAGCATCTCATCAAGTCTCTGCTGCCTCTTTCCCCACGAATCTCCCCAAGTCAGACATGACCTCCCAAAGGGCAAGGTCAGAATTCCTAGAGGTTGGGGGGGGGCAGTTCGGCCAGAGTAGAATCCTAGATATGTTTGTTGTCATTCCCCACACCTAACTAAGTCCCTAATAGGTGCTCAAAAAATAGTCAAACTAAAGCTTACAGCCCTAAGCAATGAGATTGCTTGAGGGAAGAGTACAAAGAACTCAGAGGTCAACCTGAGTATCGGGCACAAAGTGTTAGGGTGCAGGGGACCCAGAGTGTGCTCCCTGGTCCCAGTCTCTCTCTCTCTCTCTCTCTCTCTCTCTCTCTCTCTCTCTCTCTCTCTCTCACACACACACACACACACACACACACACACACCATGTAGCCATCAGCTGTGTGCTCAGGGCTCTCTTTGGTACTCTGCTGGAAAACACATGAAGGGAAAAATGACCCTCAGAAGGCTTGGGAAATGAAGGGACAACAGTCCACTTTGATAAGATGGTGACGGTTCACGAAGGATTCAACTCATCCTCACAAATGGTCTGGAAAGTAGGTAGCCAGATGTCCACCTAACTAAGGAGTCTTTGAAAGACAGAGTGACCTAGTAAGGAGTTGAGTTTGGATCAACTCAAGCCAGGGGAGCAAGGCCAGAGCACAGGCAGAGGCAAGCTCAGAGGCCATGGGCTATCCAAGGAATGCCTAAAGGGTGATTGCTTAGGGTGCTTTGATAAACTTCCTTTTGGGGAAATGGAAGTGACCCATTCAGACTCTCAGACAGCCATAGTACCACGGCACCTATTATTTCCTTTGCAGCACCTGTAAGAGCAGCAACAGTGAGGCTGGAGTGTGTGAGCATTGTCTGTGTTTCCCCTAGCCCAAACCTTAGGGTCCAGGTCCCAAGCCACACCCATCAAGCCTGAGGCAGAACAAGGTGACAAGCCATGTTCAGAACAATGAGGTGAGGAGGAACTCTGTAGGCCACCCAGGTCTGTTCATTTCTGACATAACAGCACCCTGAAGTTTATCTTCTGCTCACAGGAGATTACAGCCACTGGACCTGCAGCAACTCCAGGATAGCCAAATACTTTGGTTCATACCAAGAGCAAGGCTTGCATTCCTGGTCCAAGTGAACCTTCAATAGGAAGGGCTCAAATATCCAAACTTTTAATCCTATTTTCTCCAGGCCAGAACCCAAACACCCAAACCACTCCACTATCTGGTTAACCAGGATGGCAGAGTGACGTGCTTCCTCTCCTTGAACTTGAGAGTTGGAAGTCTCAAAACACGTAATTCCCAGAGCCCTGGTGGGACAGGGTGAGAGGTTGCTGGGCAGTGGTGCCCCAAAGCCAAGCTAGGCACAGAGCCTACTGAGTAGACACCAGTTCTGAGTATGACATCATGCCTCTGGGTAGATGCCAGTTCTCATTCGTCACTCCCCACTGGATCCAGGGGTGGGGAAAAAGATGCTTGGCTCTGGACACTGGTCTATTTGAGACCATCCCCTGCCCAGCAGTGGAAAAGCCCCAAGTTTCCCACTCTCTTCCAAGAGCCAAATCTCCTGCTTTTCCCCTTTGTTCCTATACTTGCTTTTGGAAAGAGTCTCAGAACAAGAAAGTATAGTGTTAGTGGACGAGGAGGTGCAGATGGGCAGGAAGTGGCTTCTCCCTGGAATGAGAGGGAGCATGCCTTTAGGGTTAGGAGGTGGGGTCTGCAGGTAGATATTCCCGGCACAGAGCCAGCAGTGCTGCTGAGTAAGGGACCTCCCAGCTGGTGCAGGAGTGTGACTTGACCTAGGGCCCAGAGGCAGCTGAAGCTCTATTGAGAAGGGGAAACATTCCCTGGGATGGGTCTAAGTCCCACTCCACTCCACAAGTACCCTATCGAAGGAAATGACAAAATGGCCAGTTCTGTAGCTCCCTTCTCATGTCTAACCCAGCTGGGCTGACACTCAGGCCCCAAGGAAGTCACTGCCTACAGTTTTGCTGCTCTGGTGGCCTGCAGAAGATGGACCTGGGCCCTGGGCCCTGGGCCCACTGGAGACTGGAAGAGCCCTCCAGAAAGGAAGGGTTGAAACTGACTCAGACTGCAGGGCATAGTCAACCTTTCCCCCAGGCTGCCCTGGTCTTGACTCTGGCTTGGCCCAAAACATGGTGTATTAGCCACTTCCGCTGAACCACTGTGGATCTTGATTCACCTGCCTCTTGCTCTAGTTATGACTGCAGTTGAAACAGACAGGCTTCCTTCAAGCCTGGCATACCTAGCTAGGGCCTTCCTGTCAATGCCTCTTTGGAGGAGTTAAATGTTCCTTAGGGTGAGATGCTGACCAGTGTGGGATGGAAGCCCGTGGATTAAGGCGTCTTCTCTAGAAGTGACTACTGATCTGATAAGGCATTTCCAAATTGCTTCTGAGTTCCAAGGTATGGAGCCACAAGGGGTCCCAAAGGGTTTAATAATGCACCCTTCAAACTTTCTCTCCCTCTTGCCCTCAGGAAGGATTGTTGTTTTTAATTTCTTTTTTATTTTTAATATGCATTGGTGTTTTGCCTGAATGAGGGTTCCCCTGAAACTGGAGTTACAGACAGTTGTAAGCTGCCATGTGGGTGATGGGAATTGAACCCAGGTCTTCTGGAAGAGCAGTCAGTGCTCTTAACTGCTAAGCCATCTCTCCAGTTCCTGGAAAGTTTACTTTCTAACCAGCACCATAAGCTTCATGGCTTTGCTGTAGGGAAAACCAAGGCTAAGATACTTATCCATAAGCTGGGCATAGTGTAAGTCTATGACCTAGGCAATTGAAAGACTGAAATAGGTGGACTGATGAGTTCAAGGCTAGCCTGAGCTTCACTAAGAGTTTAAGGAAAGCCTGGTGAAGCTCTGACTGGAAAAAAAAAATAGCCCTGGAATAGTGGCACACCCCTTTAATACCAATAAATATTGGGGAGGCAGAGGCAGGTGGATCTCTGTGAGTTCAAGGCCAGCTTGGTCTACAGAGAATTCCAGGACAGGTTCCAAAGCTACACAGAGAAACCCTGTCTTGAAAAACTGAAAAAAAAAAAAAATCACAGGAAGGTTATTGTACATTTTAAAAAGTCCCAGTCAGTTCCAGGAGAGAACTGATCTCATACTTGTAATCCATGTGTGTACACATGCACAATAAGTAAAGTAAGAAAAAAATCAATAAAAGATTTTGTAAGGATAGGTGCTTGCCTAGCATGTGTTGAGCTGTAGCTTCCAACTTTAGTACTGTGAGTAAATAAATAAATAAATAACACTTCCTTAGTTTCTTCTCAGAGATAATAATTCCCATAACTGACCTTTTAAGTTCTAATTGAGGAAACTGAGGCCCAAAGAGGTTTATTGACGTAGACTAATTAGGCAGCTACTAAGTGCTATGTTCTGAGATTCAGATCTTGGCCTTCTAGTTCCAAGTCTGAAATCTCTGTTCTATTTCCCAGTGTGAGCTATCCCATGGGACCTCTGGAGCCACTGTGCTCAAAAAACAGTCCAAAATGGTAAGGTGAGCTAGGCCCACCCCACTCTTTATTTGTAGGTTGCTCCCAAAGCCTGAGCAGCAAGGAAGAAAGTCTGAGAGCAATGTTATGAGGTTACAGGTTGCTTCAGGACCACAAAAGGAGGCAGCAGTTTCAGGAGAAATATACATCTGAGAGCCCAGCGCAAACACACCAGGCACCCCAGTTAACCCACTTCTGCACTGTGTCTCTTGAAGCTTTAGTTCCTGCCTTTGTCATCTATGGATCATTTAGGTAGGGAAACATGACTGTCCTTCCTCTCCATTCTTGATGGCTGCAAAGGGGGACCTTCTCACAGGCAGGTAGGGGCCATGAGGGAGTCTGAGGCTGGGCAAAGGGCCCAGCGTGTCAGTTCCCATCACAGCCACACTGTCCAGCATGAGTCACCACACACTCAGCCAGGTGAGTCATGCAGGCCGGACACTCTGAGGACAAGAGGTGGATGGGCACAGGATTCTGTCAAGGAGCTAGGGAGGAGTAAAGGAGTCCGCCTCTCGGTCAGTAGTTTCTAATGCTCATGGAGGGCTATTCTGCTAATGGGACCACTATCCTACCCTGGCCTTTAGCCTCCCTCGCTCTTTCAGAAGCCCAACAGTCTTCCTTAGAATGGGGGTTCTTTCTCTAATCACAGCCAAGGTGTGTTTGTGACTGGATCCCCCACAGCACTACTCTGACAGTCAGAGAACTAATGATGCTTCCCTGTCCTGTCTCTGTGTACTAGCTAACCACCAAAATGGTGGTGGGAAGAGCCACTTCCTCACTGGGTGAGGAGTGAAGGGCCCCAGGCAGTGCACTGTTTGATAATATGTATGTAAAGAGCAAGCAGTGCCAAGGCCAGGCTCAGCACAGTGGTCATGCAGCCAGCTGCGGTGGCTCACAATTGCAGTTTCAGCAGCCAGGAGGCCCAGATGGGACTACTGCAAGCTCACGGCCAGTCTGACTACATAGTCAGGTCAGCATGGACTAGGGTGTGACCCCTGTCAGGAACGAAACTGAAACAAAGGAGTGGAATATATGAGCTAATAAGGAGAGGAACTCAGAATCTTAAGGCTGAAAGTACTGATCCAGAGACATTCAGTGTGTGATCTAATATGGACTCAAGTAATCTAACAGACCTTTGGAGGTCCCTGTGACACAGTGCATGTATATGAAATGGCACACTATGAAATGTAGGAGGAAAACATTTAGCTTCCCAAAGTAGGCAGTCTCCTGAGGGCGATGATTTTAAGAATGGACTATTTAGGCCATTCAGCAGTGGCATACCCCTTTCATCCCAGCACTTGGGACAGGGGAGGAGACAAACGGATCTCTAAATTGAAGACCAGCTTGGTCTGTAGAGTTCCAGGACAGCCAGGGTCCCGGAACAAACAAACAAAAAGGATTACTTAGCTTTGTGACAACTTCAAGTCTTACTGGACAGAACTGTGTGTGCATCTCTTTTTTAGATATATTGTTATCACTTTTAAATTATTTTAAATTATGTGTATGTGTTTGGGGGGTGCAAGTGAGTGCTGGTGCCCCAAGTGGCTGGAGGTGACAGATCTCCCTGGAGATGGAGTTACAGGTGGCTTTAAGCCACCTGACAAGCGTGCTGAGTCCTCTGCAAGAGCAAGTATGTACCGTTAACCTCTGAGCATTCTCTCTAGCGCCCCAGTGTGTATATCTTAGGAATAGCTTTGGGACGTGCCTTCCAAAACTGACAGTAAGGTGCCATAATATGGACTCCTTCCTCAAGTCAGCCACTCTAGTCATACCTTGGTCCCAGAGAGACACTCACCAGCTGTCAGAACCTGGACTTTCCACGGATGTGCAGCCAGGGCCCTCTGGTATGCCCGCCAGAGTGCCATGCCTCCTGTCGAATCAAGAGGAGAAGTCACTCCCACAGCCCCTCCTCACAGTAAGCCTGCCATTTCCTAGGCTCACTCTCTCTACTTTCAGAATATGCAAGTGACAGGCCTCAGAAAGGCTGCTTACTGGGCAGTGTCCTGCCTCGTGGCCACTTTAGACAACTGGAAAAGAGACAATCGGGTAATTTTAGAATTCCCAGAGGCTGCCTCTGCCACCCCAAACACGGTCCTGAAGCAAGGCTGCCTGGGGCCCTCCAGACACGAGGTCAGGTTTACTCTAACTTCTATCCAGAGTCAAGGTTCTGGCCCCGCCCCAAGTAAACACGATAGGTCCCCAAATTCAGGCGCTTTAGCTGGAACTAAACCGCATCCTGAGTGCAACTCCACACCGGAAACAAACCACGAGTTGGGTCAGGAAGGTCACATGACTTGCAGGAGCTTAAGGCCCACAGCATTCCAAAACACTGCCAATACTCCACTCACCTGAATGCCAGCACTGCGTGGAATTTTCCCCCACGTGACTGACGCTGGCCAAGGAACTTCCGTATCGAGCCCCGCCCTTTCCGTCCTCGTGAAGCCCGTCGTTTGTACACTCGCAGTCCGGGAGAAATGGAAGTCACTGGGGCCCTAGATACTGTACCGTGGCTCAACCGGCCACACAGTGGGTTGCCTCCTTCTCATGGTTTGCACCAAACACGTGTGGGGGTCCTGGTCTGTGCTCTCCTATGACTTCTGGTCCCGGGCTCCCAGCCCAGGGTGCCCCACTATCCCAGCCTCCCGGAGCTAGCACGGTCTGCACTCCCTCATTTGGAAACTTGAATGCTGGACTCTGACTTGTTTTTGTGCTTCATACCAAACAAAATGTTAAGCTTTGTACGAAATGCTTTCCAACACGCAGTCGACTTCCACAAGGTCCACTGGCATAGCAGAAGCTGAGATCACCATTGTCAGCTCTCTGTAACGGAGGCTGCCCAGTCTTTGCCATAAGCTTGCAATGTGCCTACCAGCCAGAGACGTCCAAGAGGAGACCCAATAGAGCCATTTTAAAAAATGTGCTTCTACAGACATTTTAGGCAAAGAGGCATGCACCTGTTTGAAAAGCAGCTAGGGAACTAAGTCTCCTCCCAGCTGTTAACAGTCTTGCATTTAGCATCCCCAGGTAGGTAAGAAAGTTCAAGTTTCCTGTTCTTCTGCCTACCCCAGCTCATTTACTCAACTCCTATATGGGTACCGGAGGGTGATGCATTAGCTAGTAAAGAGAATAAGGGTTCAGTGGAATTCAGACTCCTGTGTACAGAACACACTGAAGGAATTTACACCCGACCAAATGTGCAAGCCTGGAAGTGTTTTTAAGCAGGAGTGTTTGGGATCAGATCTCAGTGCCAGTTTTTGGTAGTTATGTGGCCTTATTCAGACTGCTTAACCTCTCAGAATCTATTCATTACACAAAATAGTACACCTCATAGAGCTCTACAACATATGTAAAGCACCCTCAACAGAACAAATTTATCCATCCAGCCTTCTCTGAAGCACATGGAGTCCACCCTACCCCTCCTGGAAGACAAAAAAAGTTCCCTAGTGAAATTTGATGTGCTTTTGTTTTGTTTTGAGGGGAGGGTTATGGGGTGGGTGGGGACTGAACCAAGGGCCTTGTACATGCTAAGCACATGTCTTCTACTGAGTTACAACCCCCAAGCCTCAGATGAGATCTTGAAGGATGAACAGGATTTAGGTGATGCTGAGAAGACAACTGGAGAAGGCAACAAACTAAGCTAAGGCACAAGGAAGAGGAATGGTGATGGAAATACTGGGAAGGAAGAAAAACGAGAAAAGGCTCACGAGAAAGAACAGAGCAGAAAACATTGCCTGACTTTTCCTCGGAGTTCAGGAGTTCAAGATGAGGGCTGGCTCAGTACCAGGAACAGGGCTGCTGGCACCAGCCTACAACCTCAGCCTGTAATTAATTCCCAGGCCCCACCTTCTCTACCACCCAAAGTAGGGAAACATGGGATGTGCTGTGTCAAGGGGTTGCTCTGCCAGGACGAGCCAAGCTTCTCTGCAATGGAAGGCACTTCTTTATTAGTTCAAAAAGCAAGCCTGACACAGCCTGAGCTGGATCACAACAGAGTGGTACAACACTTGGCTCCTTCACACCAGTGTGGGTTGTGGTCCTTCTGCTGCTTAAGGACCTGAGGTTCCCACTGGCTTGCTTCCTCTTCTGAATAGGAAGGGACTGAACTACTTGATGCTCTTCTGAAAGACCTGGACATTTGACAAGTCTTCTATACTACTCAGGCAGAAAGCTGTTCCCAGATATGACAACCCAGGCTTGGGTGCTCTAAAGTCTAGGTTTTGTTTCAGGTAGTGCTAATCTAGAGTGCATCTCTTCCAAGAGGAAGTAGGAGACCTGTTTGTTTCCTGCTTCCTAAAATGGTCTACTTCCTTCCAAACTTCAGCCTGCACCCCTACGTGTCCCATGGCTGTGGTCTGGTGATTTCACATCACTGGGGCTGCCTGTGCTTTCGAGGCAGTATCACAGTCATGTGAGGTAAAGCTATCCACAAGAGGACTCTATCCAGATGACAGTACATTATCGGGTTCTAAATATTTTCTATACAGAGTTTAAACATGTTTAATACGTCAACAATGTGACCATATCATGAAGATCAAAAATCATGACTTGTAAAAGAATGATTGAAATAACTAAAGATATTTAATCTAGAGAAAAAAAAAATGGCTTGGAAACACATGATAGCTACTGTTATAAGTACTGAAAAGGGAACTCACAGGGAAGAATGACTAGATCTCCTAACACCCATTAGTAAAATTAATAGAGGTATAATCTTGACTTGATAGAAAGGAAATTTTTTTTCTTACTTTTTGGTTTTATAAGATGGCCCAGATTAATCGCAAAAATTGTGATCCTCCTGCCTCGGCCTCCCAAGTGCTGGGATTACAGGTATGCACCATTATGCCCAGCTTCAAAAAATTTAAAAACACTACTATCTAGGAGTGTTCAAGTAGTGTCAAGTGATCAATGATTGGGATTATTTCATAAGCAGGAGCCATTAAGAGCTGGCTGCTGTCCTACTGGGAGTTTATGGTGTTCCTCAGTTAAAGTATTATGAGCAGCTTCAGTCCAATAAATTACCATCACCCACATTGGGCCTGTGTGTTGGTTACTCTAAAGAGGAAGAACGGAAGGCAGTAACATCAAATCCTGGAAATGGACAGGAGCCTTCATGAACATATCCTTTCCGACTCTCCAAACACCCACTCACAAGTGGTCTCAAAAACACCCAGTACCTTTACTTAGCTTTACCTCCTTCACAATATGCTCAATATGAGCAATTTGACTCCCAAGCCTAGGTCAGGCCTGAGTGTTTCTTGTGAGCCACGGTTTTAGGCATAGGAATTGTTGTGGAGGGGGAGCCCCCCTACCTGCAGGGAGCTGTGACTATAGAAGTCTGTGGAAGGAGAGGGCTTTAAGGAGTTCTGGGCAAATAGGCCTAAAGATCTAGGCCTGGCACCATCACTGTCCAGGAAGGGCCCAGGTCCTATGCTCTGTGCATGGGGGCCATTTGTTCTTGGCAGATTTCAATCCAAGAGCTCTGTGTGGACCAGACTAGGGATTGGGGGAAAGGCAATGGCTGGCTGGAGAGAAACCAGGCCCTTCAGTTGAAAAGGAGGTTTGGAACATAGCATTGAAGTGGGCTCGGCTTTCAAGCTGCACACGGTGGGCCAGTGGAGAGGTGAGTCCACGGACAAAATGGATCCGAACCAGCCCTGACTGCCCCCCAGATACCAGCCATCCATAGGAGTCCAGGTTTGGGCTGAAACGTACCTGTGGAGAGAACAGAAAACCAAAAGGAGTCTCAGGGGTTATCTTAGGGTGACCCCTACCTGTCTGTGCTTTAAAAACAGGTTACCACACCTTTAGCCCCAGTACCCAGAAGGCAGAGGCAGATGTATGCCTTTTATCTCTGGAGTTTGAGGCCAAACCATGATAGCCAGGGCTACATAGAGAGATCCTGTCTCAAAAACACCCAAAATCAACCAACCAACCAACCAAATAATGAGCCACTATTAGGAGGACTGGACCATGAGAGACAGTCAATGAATGAGCTCTATATATCATGACCCAGGAGAGGGTGTCATGGCTGCTTCTCCTCTAGCCATCTCTGTTGCCTTTTAGTCTTCAATTCCACTGCTCACAGGCACACAGTGGAGGGTGGGAAAGCTTTGAGAGAGGCTCTCACCTTGTGAATAGCTTCAAGCTGCAGCCTGTCCAGGCAAAGCTGAGAGTGCCCCTCTCCTTCCTGCATGCGCAGCATTGGCTCTCTACGGAGCAGGTTGTGGAAGGAACTCTGGGGAACAGAAGTGGGATTCCTTAGCACTTCCTGTTATCTAAGGTTTCTATCTTTTCTAATGCCACACTGACTTGTAGATACAACTTACCAGATCTGTATCTTGAAAGAGTAAGTAGTGGTGATTGATGGTCTCAGTGTAAGTTCTCGCTTTGGGAGGATTGGGGGTCTCAGAGGAGGTTGAGGAGTCTTGGTCTTCAGGGCTGTCCTGGTAAGCTATCAGATCTGCTTTATATATGGGCTAGGAGAAGACCATAAGATTAGTGTCTTATATTCTTATTTTTTAATTAAAAATTCAAAGAACAACTTTTGGGCATCAATTCTCTATTCTATCCCATGGCCCCAGAGACTGAATGCAGTTCATACAGGCTTAGCAGCCAGTGTCTTCACATACTGAGCCATCTTTCTAGCCTAAGGTAGATTTCTTTTTTCTTTTGGTTTCTTCTTGTTCTTGTTTTGTTTTGTTTTTTGAGGAAGGGTTTCTCCGTATAGCCCTAGCTATCTTGGAACTCACTATGTAGGCCACACTGGCCTCAGAACTCACAGAGATCCACCTGCCTCTGCCTCCCAAGTGCTAGGATTAAAGGTGTGCACCACCACCTGAAATTAGACTTTAAAATACTGAATACAAAAGCAGAAAGTAAGAATAAAAATACACTCAAAGCCAGTGTGTGGTGATGCAAAGAAACACTGGGGCTAGCAAGATGGCTTTGGGTAAAGCTCTAGCTGCTAAGCCTGGTAACTTGAGTTTAATCTCCAGGATCTAAATGGTGGAGAGAGAGAAATGACTCCCAAAAGTGGTCCTCTGGTCACACATAAACCGTGACATTCACACCACAATCTCATACACATACATAATAATATGATAGGAGCAATTTTTAAAAACAGCATTCTGGGCACCAATAGGGCAGAGAATACACCTAATTCCTTCTCACAACGACCCTACCAGAGCTTGGAGACCAAGTGCTAGTTTGTATTCTACCATGAGTTCACAAGGCAAGTAGATTATGACCTGATAGATGGATGTTTGTATACTTACAAATCTTCTTTCTGCAGGTTTCTTGACATTAATTGGGTTTGATGCCATATCAGGTAAAATAGCTGCAATGAGCTCCCCAGATATATCTCCTGCAGCTACTGTCCCAAGCCAGTCTGAACCTGAAAGACTCTAATAGAAAAAGACATATTTATTTCACACATCCACTCATCATTCCTGTGATAGTGACTATATAGTCTGAGGTTGAAGAGATACAAAGAAATAACTCATGTCCCTAATGATAATCGTATACTATTCCTCCTTATACACTGAGCTAATGTCTGACCCTGACTACTAAAATGAGCGAATGAGCATCTTTTGCATACTGAAGCTTGGGGAGAGAGAGGCTCACCCAGACGGTGCCTTTTCGTGGAGCAGTAAAGTAGGCCTTAAAACCAAGGTAACCAGCATCGATGTAATGAATTCCACAGAGCCCATAACTATAAGAGAGATAAAATAAATTGTACTTCTTTTCTTACAGAATTCAAAATAACCCAGAACCCAACCCTCCTTTTCCCCAAGTTTGTACCCCAACCCTTAGGGCCTGTCCCCAGAACTCATATCTCCATCTTGCCGTACGAGGCATAGCAGTTGTCCTGGGCCACTGTGACACCATTGTAGGGGAGCAGCCAGGAAAGCTCTGTACTCAAGAAGCGCTTGATACAGTTTATTGGTTCATAAGGTCTCCGAAGATCCCAGAATTTGATTTTCCGGTCACTCCCCGCAGAAACCAGGAAATGACTGAAAAGGTGGGAGAACAAATCAGAGCCAGTAAGGAGGAGTGAGCCTGCTGCAGTCTCCCCTTCACAGCCCTCTTATCCTGTACCTGTTAGCTTTGCACCACTGAATTGTACGAACAGCCTGGTCGTGGGCTAGGAAACACTGGAAGGGGTACAGCTTTAAGGAGCCATCAGAGAGACGTATCCGTTGGAGGGGTGAATTAGTGGGAAGATTCCAAAAAACCACCATGCCTAAAGTAGAGATAGAATATGTAAGCATTAAAGCAGTGGTTCTCAACCTGTGGGTCATGACCCCTTTGACAAACCTCTATCTCCAAAAATATTTTCATTATGATTTATAACTTTAGCAAAAGTAGTTATGAAGTAGTGATGAAATAATTGTATGTTTGGGGTCAGCACAACATGAGGAACCGTGTTAAAGGTTGCAGCATTAGAAAGGCTGAGAACCACTGCTTTCAGAAGGCTTTAGATTCTGTGTTCTCACTTCTTTCTTTGGGACCCAGACTTTGTCTCCTACTCTTAAATCCAAAGTACAACGAAAGAATAGGGACGATGATGACCACTTAGCTCTCCCTCCCAGTTCAAATACCCAACATGACATCAGCCAGATGTGTCAGCTTAGTCCTGGCCCTGCATCTTAACTTTCAATATGAGTGTATCTGATGGCTGCTAAATAAAAGTAAAGAGACTTTTAAATTTTTTAGTATGTGTATTTGTCTGTGTGTGGGTATGTGCCTATGTGAGTGTATGGAGGCCAGAAGAGGGCTTTAGCTCTCCTAGAGCAGGATTTATAGGTGGCTCTGAGCTGCCTGATGTGGGTACAGAAACTGAATTCAAGTCCTCTGCAAGAGCAGCACATGCTCTTAACTGCTGAGTCACTTCTTAGGTCTCAGAGTAAGAGTTTTAAAACAGTACACATCTGCTGACACTGGCACATACTTATAATCTCAGCATGTGGGCTGAAACAGGATGATCTGCCTGGGACACACATGAAACCCTACCTCAATCAAACAAACCAAAAGCTCTTTAGAATAGCAGCTGGCAAACTATAACCAACAGGCCTGACAGATTCAGTGTTGCCTTTTTTGTTTTGGTACTAGGGACTAAATTGCCTCATGCATGCCATCTCTTGGGGATGGAGTTATACCCCCAGTGTCACTCTTTTGAGATAGCATCTTAGTATGCAGCCTAGGTTGGCCTCACACTACACTCACAGCATCCTTCTGTCTCCACCTCCTATGTGTTGGGACAGTAGTTATCAGCCTCAATGCTTGGCTTAGGCTGCCTCTTTGGGTAAGTTACTGTCACACCTATTCAATCATGGAATGTCTAGGGTTGATTACTTATCCAAATAGCAGACTTTAGCACCAAAAATGGCAAATAAGCTCATAAAACCTAAAATTACTGCTATTTAGTTCATTACAAAAAATGTCTAGTTCTGTTCTACAAGATTAATAAAAGCAACAAAATGCAGAGGAAAAGACAACAAATATACAAACAAAAAACAACTTGAATGACTTAAAACAAGGCTGGCAGGGGTTGGAAAGATGGCACAGTGGTTAAGAACACTAGTTGGTCATACAGAGGTCCTGAGCTCAATTCCCAGTGACCACATGATGGCTCACAACCATCTGTAATGAGATCTGGTGTGCTCTTCTGGCTGGCAGAGATATATGCAGAGAGAACCCTGAATATATAATAAATAAATAAATCTTTAAATGCCAGGCATTGGTGGCACACGCTGTTTGTCCCAGCACTTGGGAGCCAGAGGCACGCGGATCTCTATGGGTTCGAGGCCAGCCTGGTCTACAGAGCTAGTTCCAGGACTGGCTTCAAAGCAATACAGAGAAACCCTGTCTCAAAAAACAAAACAAAACAACAAAAATTAAGGCCAGCAAAGGAGAGGTACTCAGAAATGTAAATCAGATGGAAATAAAGGTAAAGGACATTTAAAAATCTTACATACATAGCATTTATGAACCTTTTTCAAAAAACAAAGCAAATAGAGTAACTTGTAGGAAAGCAATGAAAATAACTCAGCAACGGAGGCAGGAGACTGAACTGAGAGACCTTGGTGAGACAATCATTACATCACTTTAGCTAAAGTAAATTTATCTCAGATATGCAAGGACTGAGTTCAATCACTGGTACTAGGAGAGGTGTAATAACAGTAATATACCACGAAACATGTTTTCTGACAATGAAAATAGCATCAAAGAAAAACAGAAAACAGATAGGAGTATGATGTAAGAAGTTTTAAAAAAGCAACAATTTCCTTATCTTCCTGACAAAAAGTCTACTGATCTCTGAAAATGAAACTTTAACTTAAAAACAATTAGAACAGGCTGGTGAGATGGTTCAGTAAGGCTATCTGCTGCAAATAAGGCTGTAAGGCCACCTGTCACCAAACCCAACATCCTAACTTTGATCCTGGGAAATCTACCTACATGGCTGAAAAAAGCAAGTACTCTTAACCACCAGTCATCTCTCCTGATCCCCTAATTTGTTTTATTAATTAAGAAATTATTGAGGCTGGGCGTTAGTGGCACAAGCCTTTAGTCCCAGCACTCGGGAGGTAGAGGCAGGCGGATCTCTGTGAGTTCCAGGCCAGCCTGGTCTACAGAGCTAATTCCAGGACAGGTTCCAAAGCCACAGAGAAACCCTGTCTCAAAAGCTCCCCAAACCAAAAAAAAAAAATTATATTATTTCACTTGTGTGCGGCTTATGTGAGTCCATGTGTGTCATGGCTGGCATGTGGAGGTCAGAAAACAATTTACAGGAGTTGCTTCTCTCCTTCCACTGTGTAGGTCTCAGGGATCAAACTCAGGTCATCAGGGTTGATGGCAGGCATCTTCACCTGATGAGTCAGTCATCTAGCCGGTATATTCATTTAACTCTGAGTAGACTTTTCTTTTTAAACTAGCAAATATTCACTGTTATCACATCTTCATAGAGAACTACATTAAATTATGTTCTTATCTTTGCTTTCTTTTCTTTGTGATGAGGCCAAAAGAGCCCAGGCTGGCCTCAAATAGTTTTTGTTTCTGTTTGTTTGTTTTGTTTTTAGACACTACCTCTCAGTGTAACCCACTCACTCTATAGACTAGGTTGGCCTTGAACTCAAGAGATGTATGTGTTTGCTGCTGCCCAAGTGCTGGGATTAAAGTTGTGTAGCACCATCACCAGACTCAAATAGTTATTTTTAAGACTTACCTCAAACTTCTGCAGTTAAATGCTCTACTACTGAGCTATACCTCCAGCCTTGAACTTCTGATCCTCCTGCTTCCATTTTCCAAGTGTTACATAACATTATGCCCAGTATGTAGTACTGGGAATTGAACTCAAGGGCTTAGGACAAGCAAAGTCAGCATTCTACCAACTGAACTACATCCCATCTCCCACTCTCAATAATTTTCTAAGTAGAAAAATTATAGTAACATTTTTTTCTTTGTGTATTTTTGCAATGCTTGAACCTTTATAAAGATTTATTTTATGTATGTATTTTCCTTGCATGTCTGTCTGTGTACCATGTGCATCCCTAGTGCCCAGAGACCAGAAGAGGGCTTGGGTACCCCAGAATTGGAGTTAAAGATAGTTGTGAGCTACCAGGTGGGTGCTGGAAACCAAACCCAGGTCCTCTGCCACAACAGCAAATGCACATAACTGCTGAGCTGTCTCTCCAGCTAGGCTTGAATATTTTCAACTATAATATAATGTCATGCTTAACCAAAAGAGGACACAATCCAAGCCCATGCACATATAAAAAGCTTAAAGAGCAATGGTCTTGGTTTTTACCATTGTAATATCCTGCAGCCAGGTGGTGATGAGGCCTGGTAGGCATCCAAGCCAGGCTAAGGCACTGACCACACTCAGATGGGTCTGAAGCTTGCACAGACCCGACCTGAAGGGTTGCCAAACACTGTACCTGTAAGGACAAAAGAGATAAGATTACGATTAGGGATTCTTACTGATTGGAAATAAGACTCTAATCAGTTTTTTTGATTTTTTTTTAAAGATTTATTTTATGTGTCTAAGTGCTCTTTCTCTCTCTCTCTCTCTCTCTCTCTCTCTCTCTCTCTCTCTCTCTCTCTCTCTCTCTGTGTGTGTGTGTGTGTGTGTGTGTGTGTGTGTGTGTGTGTCTCTGGTGCCCATGGATGTCAGAAGAGGCAGGGTCAAGTCTCTTGACATGTAGGTACTAGGAACCAAACCCAGGTCCTCAGCAACAGGAAAAAAATGTTTCCAGCCCCCTCGAATCACTTTTTGTTTTCTTGTTTTGTTTTTTGAGACAGGGTTGGTTTCTCTGTAGCTTTGGCTGTCCTGGAACTTGCTCTGTGGACCAGGTTGGCCTCAAACTCACAGAGGTCCGACTGCCTCTGCCTTCCGAATGCTAGGATTAAAGGCGTTCGCCACCACCTCCTGGCTTCAAATTAGTTCTTAATCCGGAAGGGGATACTTTTCACAAGTGAAAGACTCACTGTAGAATCTGTAAAATAAGGCTCTAGGAAGATGAAGCTTCAACTAGGATTTACAGGTTCTACTCACCTTGTAGATGGCAGGCTTCATAGCATCTGTGAGGGAAGAAGAGAAAACAGCTGATGCTTTGGCTCCACAGGGCTGAGCTCCTACACAGGCCTTGCTGTAAGATCAGGCCCTCAGGCCCAGGCAGTGCCCTTCCTTAAATCTCACACCATTCCCAACTGCTCCCTTCTTCCCCAACGCTAGCTTTCCTTCTGTGAGAACCACCGACTCCTCCACATGGTCTTCTCTCCTTTGCTGTTTCAAGAATTCTGCTCATTTGCTCAGCTGTTTTTTTCTTCATTAATCACTCGCTCTTTCCTTACTGACTTGTTCCTACATTTCTATGTAAATATGCTCTACGATCTCCTCTTCAAGGGTTAATTAAGCATAGTAGTGTAATTAAGTATAGTAGTGTAGATGTTTAATCTCTGAACATGAGAGGTGGAAGAAAGAGGAACAGAAGTTCAAAATCATCCTCAGCTACATTAAGTTCAAGGCCAGCCCAGGCTACACGAGACTCTGCTTGAAAACACAAACTAAACACACACACACCTCCCTTTGGCCCATATTCACCCAGCCACCACTCTCATTTATTTGCCTTCCTTTATTTCTAAGCCCTTTTTTTTTTCTTTGTTTTTGCAGGCAGGTCTCTACAGAGCCTTGGCTGTCCTGAAACTCAAAATGTAGATCACGTTGGCTTTGAATGCTGCCTGCCTCCCCGTTACCTCAAACTTTCTAAAGAAATTACCTATGAGGCTTTTCCAATCTTTAAGAATAGCTAAGAATATGGCTCAACACTAAATAGTAACTCTACTTAATACATTACCAGATTTCTCATATTTTGGTAATTCAACTGTAGAAATGAACTTTGTAGATGACATCATATCATAATGTCAAAGGGCTAGACATGCCTAATTTCCTATTTCTACCTCAAACTATTCCTCCACCAGACTACCAAACACAAAGCATCCTAGGGCTTAAACCCAGTTACCCTCTTCTTAAATACTCAGTACTGTTGGGGGAAAAAACAGGGTCTGCCTTTCGTGACTCTTCCTAAAAGATACTGTCTAAACATGGGTGAGGAGCACTGAGACCAGCACTAGGGGAAAGGTAGGACAGAGGAGGTGAGGCTCACAAGTGGGCCTTAGCAACTCTTTACACAGTCAATGTATGAGTATGGAAGAGGGGGAAGTGACTGGTAAAATGCTGAGAGGGTACAGTTAGTCTGGAAAAGAGAGAGTTTAAGCTCAAGAATGAACAACTGAAGTCATAGTATCATCATAAAAGCCTGATTATGCTTTTATGCTTGAGAATGTACTAAGTAACGGGAGGCAGACAGGCCAGAGAGCTCTGGCTACCACCACTGCAAATATATGACTTGCCTGGAGGCTGCTGAGCCAGGAGGGCATCAGGATGCGGCAGACTGAACAGCAGTACCTTCCCATCTGAGCAGGCCAGAGCCAAAAGACCCAGCCGAGGAAGAAGAGGAGCCTAGAGGGTGACAGCAGATCTGTGCTGAGGCTTGCTGCTTTCAGGTGCCTCTCAGAAAACCAGAGGCTTTCCCTTAGATCATGACACGGATTTCTAGAAAACCCCACCCACCACATTCTAATCTTCCTTCCTCCAACTCGAAGAACTCCCAGAGCTAGAACTACAAGTACCTTCCGAGGGGTTTCTGGATGTTCCCATGCTCCACTGGGGCAGAACTTGAGGTCCCAGATACAGCCACTGTCACAAGCAATCCCATAGACAAAGTGGGCCCTGTTGCCAGGACTGGAGGGAGAAATGTGGGAGATAATAGGTAGGAAGAGCCTAGGACTAACGAGCTCCACTTCCTCGTCTTATCTCAGCCCAATGCAAGCCCTTCCCAGCCTTGTTTCTCCCTCACCCACCTGCCTGTGGCAGTGTCCCAGCCCCACCTCACCAGCTTTCTTGCTGCAATGTCCCAAGGCCCCAGAGCTGCAGCAGCCCAGGGCCTGAATGAAGCTGGCTCAGTGGGTGTGTCTCATTCATGTCAGGGCTGGAGAAAAGGGCCACATACTGTGAGGCTGCTGACCCTTCAGGCACTGGGCACCAGTCCAGAGCCCAGAGTGGTCCTCCTGTGAAGAAGGACACATCCCAGCGCTCTGGATGTGCTGTGATCGAGCTAAATCTAGAGAAAAGTCAGACAGTAGAGAGATATTAGGGAATTCAAGAACAAAATGCAAAGTCCCACTGGAACAAGTATGATGGGCATATGTGAGGCTCTGAAAAACTCAGTCTGTGGTTGGAGCAGGACTCTGCCATGACACCTCCCTCTCTCCCCTCTCAGAAATGAACTCCAGCTCATCTTCAAAGATGAGTGGCTATTTGTTCATGCTAAACACATGTCACCTTCTGAGCTGGCCTGCCCAAGGCTCCCAAACTTCTCTCAGCCCAGCATACAGAGAAAGCTAACACTGTACACTGGGGAGGACTAGTCTGCTACAGCTGGGCTCTTATCTTCAGAACTCAGGAGAGGACAGGACTAATTCGTTCTCTCTTGCAACATCCGTTCTTCCTAGTCTCTCTTGGAGAATCAGAAAAAAAGACTGTGTGACTTATCTTTTACCTGTTTATTCTGTAGATCGTGCCATCCTCAGGAATCCCTTCACGGTGTACTGAGAACAGGGGAGACTTCTCCTCCTGGGGCAGGTAGGGAGCTGCTTCACTGTGGGAAGCAAAACATCAGCTTGAGCTCAGAAGAGTTTCACTACCACAGAATTCCCACGTGTACCTAACAATTCTTTGTCACTTGTGTGTCCTCTCCTTCAAGGCCTCTTTGGTGGTTAATATTGTCAACTTCACAGGACCTAGACTCACCCATTAGTCAAGCCTGTGGGTACACCTGTAAAGGGTTACCCAGATTAGGTTGGCCTCTGGGTAAATCTGTGAGCACTTTTCTTTATTAGGTTAATTGGAAAGGGCACCTAAATGCCCTCAGGCTTGGGTTCTGGATTACAGAAAACAAGCTAGCCTGAGCACCAGACCCACTGATCTTGCCTCCCCAGTTGCAGATAAAGAGCCAAAGCCTCAGTGTTCTGCCAGGACTCCCCAGCATGACACACTGGTGCCTTGACTATGAGCCAAAACAAATGCTTTCTCCTTACAGTTGCTTTTGTCGGGCTGTCCTAGCACAGCAATAGAAAATGACACAATTTCAGAGATGCCAATCCAACTTACAGTTCTGTTAACAGCTGCCACTTCCAAGCTACTGGGATCCACTCAGCAAACTCCCAAAATGAATGCTGCTGTTCTCGGCTAGAGAGACAGAAGCATCATCAATGGACAGAGACTCCACACAGCACTGTCTAAGACCGTATTCTGTGAGGGTGGGAGTGACCAGCACTTGAAATGTAGTCAAGAGACAGCATCTCTCGGTAATGAGCACCACCACCACACTCCACACATAAGCAAGGGCTGCTCTCTTTCTATATGGTCCTTATATGCCTCCTCCATCCCCTTGCCCTCAGTCCCTGGCCCCAAAGCTCACAGGTCCTTGGTGAGGTGCAGGCACTTCCAAACAGGAGCCATGATGTAATTGGGTAAGCCATTGGGAGCCATGCCCCTGCAGTGTGGTTTCTGCTTCTGAGGGTTAAATGAAAGAAAACATAAATACTCTAGGTTAGAGAATGCCGCAGTAATGCTAGTACTAAAACAACTACAGCAAGAGGATCAAGTTTGAGACCAGTCTGAACTAGACAGAGTCAAAGCCCAGCTTAAGGTATAAGAACATGTCTAAGAAAGTTCCTAAAGTGTATAAAAATTAAGTTTTTAGGGCTGGCATGATGGCTCAGCAGGCTAAGTGCTTGTTGATTTGGATCTCTAGAACCCAAAATGATGGAAAGAACCAATTCCCCTGAGCTGTCTACTTACTACCATAATCACTCTGGAGATTTCAAGTGCCCACACACTATTTGGACGATATTCTTAATGACTGTGTGTGTGTGTGGGTGTAAAACATTTATTATACACACAGAGACATTATAAACAGTTTAAATATTTTGGTTTTGTTGCATTTTTATTTTCAAAAAATAACACTGATCCCAAAGAATCAGTTATCTTGATTACTGACGGTCTGTCTCATGCTCCCTAAATGTACACTCAAGGCAGATGCACCCCTGAGCTCACACACTGGAGACCAGACAATTAAGCTGTGGCTCGCTCGCTCATGGCTCACAGGTGCCTCACACTCCACACTCCACCTATGAGAAAGGCAGTTCACCCTGTCCCTGACACCTACTCCATCATGTCCCACAGCTGGAAGCCACCAGTTCCTCTTCTTTCATCTCCCTAATGGGTTCTCACCTCTGCTTTCTCCACTGGTTCATTTAGGGCCCTGCAACCTTTCATCTGGATAGATGAAAGCTGTCTTCAAATGTCAGCTGCAGCTTGTCCTAGTTATACTGTGTTCTTTTCTTTACTTAAAAAGATTCTGCAGCTTTAGCTGCAAATGTTAAGAACAGTTTTGGGAACTGTCAGGTCTGGTGACACAGGCTAATAATTTTAACTGCTCAAGAGGCTAAGGCAGAAGGATTTCAAATTCAAGGCCTGCCTGGCTACAGAGTAAGTTTAGGGCCACCCTAAGAAACTTAGTGAAACTGTGTCTCAAAATTTAAAATAGAAAAGTAAAAGACATTTTTTAAAAAAAGAGCTGGGTATATGGCTCAGCAAGAATACTTGCCTAACATTCATCAGGACTTGGGGTCAATCCTCAGTATCACACACAAAAAAGAAGAAAGTTCTAATAAAGCCACAGAATTGCATACTTTTTTTGTTTTTTGTTTGTTTTGTTTTGTTTTTCCGAGACAGGGTTTCTCTATTATTTTGGACTAGCTATCCTGGAACTAGCTCTGTAGACCAGGCTGGCCTCGAACTCACATAGATCCATTTGCCTCTGCCTCCCGATTGCTGGAACTAAAGGAGTGTGCCACTAATGCCCGGCCAGAATTGTATACTTTTAAATGGCAAGTTTATGTTATATATATTCATCATAGTCAAAACTAAACAAAAATGGGGCTGCAGTTAAGAGCACTGGCTACTCTTCCAGAAGACCCCGGTTCAATTCCCAGCACCCACATGGCAGCTCACACCTGTCTGTAACTCCAATTTCAGGGGAAACGCACCCATGGCTAAATACCAGTGCACATAAAACAAAAAACAAACAAAAAACCAGCATGTGTTGGCACCCACCAGTTTAAGTCCTTTCATGCTCTCTACCAACCTCCCTTCTTGCTCCCCTGTGTAATCACCTGTTCTTGCCCTTCAAGGTCCACCCAGCTCAAGTGGCATTCCTCTGTGAAATCTGAGCAGTTAGTTCCCCTCCCCCATGTCTAAGTCATTTTGTAGCATTCAGTAGAGACAGGGTCCTTGTTCACACTTGTGTTTCTTAGTAAAGAGAGAGCCATCTTATTCACTGTGTTCTCCCCCCTATAGTCTCCCCAATACATCACATTTTTGAAGTTTCCCCCCCTTTTTTTGGTACTAGTTTTGGCCATGAGAGATCAAAGTCATCCTCTGGGTACTAGGATGCTCCTAAAATTCCCACCCCTTTTTGTCAAGCTGAGTTACCCCTGCAGTGGGTCCTCGTGGGGTGCTTCGGGGTGCAACAGGCTCAGGATCAGATGAGTTCTCACTTGGGGCCTCACTTTCCTCCTCATCTTCACCCTCGACCTGAAGAACGAAGTCTTCATCCCGAGCGCTACCATCTTCGTCACCCTGAGAGGCTCCTTGCCGAGTCTTCTTGGGCTTGGTGGGGCTGCTCACCTTAGGACTCTTAGGGCCTGACAGTGGAGCAGGCAGGGCTGTTGAGAGCTCTTCAGCCAGTTCCTGAAGGTACAGAAGTGCCCTGTGGGACAGGCTGGAGTCAGAGCCATGCTCACAAGCACTCAACAGAGCCCACATTTCCAGACTTTATTATTACTTTATTATCTCAATAATGCTGTGAAGCAGCTGCCAGTTTCCCCTTCCCTCCAATAGATGCAGAAACAGAAATCCAGTAAAATTAAGTGACTTGGCATAGGCAAGCCAGATACCAAGGAATCTGAGTCTAGGTTTTCTAATTCTAGGCCAATTCACTCTTTAGTCTACCACATAGAACATCAAGGGCAAGGGAAAGAAGCAAAGGCACATAAACACTGAAATATATTGAGTGGTAAAAGCAATGAAGACCTGGGGGAAGTCTGTGAAAAATGTGATGGAGAGCCAGGTGTGGTGGCGCACGCCTGCAATCCCAGCACTCGGGAGGCTGAGGTGGGAGGATCGCAAGTTCGAGGCCAACCTGGGTTAGGCAGCGACACCCTGTCTCAAAACAAAAACAAAACAAACAAAAATGTGATGGAGTATGAGGTACAGAAAGAAATCACTTAGATACAAAAGTTAGCAACACATACCACAAAAGTGGCTTTTAGAGCTAAAGGGTTGCCCCCACCCAGAACCCAGACACCACCCTACTTACCTGATACCTCACCAGTCTTCCCATCTCTCCAACATCTGCCCCACCTTCCCCCGTCCACCACCACCCCTCCACCAGGGCTGTGCCCCACAATCCTTACACTTGGGCAGCCCTTCGGCGGGGTCGTTCCCCAGAAGGGGTCTCAAAGTCCTCAGGGGGCCTCTTTGGATGTGGAGACTCTGGCTGATCTAGGCCTTTGGACAACTTCAGAAGTAGCAGGTCTCCCTTGGACTTTTGACTTCGTTTCTTAGGCATGGGGGTGGACAGAGGGTTGGACTGATCTAAGAGACCAGGAACCAGAGGGGTGGATGGAGGTTTACGTTGCTGAGGCCTTTTAGGGCCTCTTGGTGTCCTACCACCTCTCTTCCCGGAAGGCTTTGAGGCCCTAGGGTTTGAGACCTTTGACATCTCTGAAGAAAGATCTGTGGAGAAGAATATGGCCTGTGAGATGGCCTTAGGGCAAAGTTCCTTGGAGCGTAGTACACAGTACCCAAGTCTGTAAGAACCCACAAGCTCAATATGCTCTCTTTCACCCTAACCTAAGCATGGAGAGATAAGAAGAATCAAGGCAAGGCACATACCTTGCTGCTCCAACCTGCTGAGGCTCTCCTGCTCTGGAGGAAGCCTCCTCTTGTCAGAAGTACCCTCAAATCCAGGCAAAGGAGTAGGTAGTGACATCTCGATGGAAGTCTCCACACTAGATGATTCTGAAGAGGCCTTGACATCCAGCCTGTTTAGTTCTTCTTGCTCAGGAGAGTCTACCACAATCATATTCCCCACGGGGTCGGCCTCCCCCAGGGCAACATAGCCGACCCCGCAGGTATCCATCAGCACCCCCCAAAATGGCTGCCCTGCATACAGAGATATAGCAATGAGAGGAACATAGAAGCTATGTGTAGAGGCTCACAGTTTTCTCTTTCCCCCTTCATCCCACAACCAGAAACCCAAGCACCCTGATCTCAGTCATTCATTCACTCAAATAGCTACTGGAGTAGTAAGAAGGCTTAGTAGGTTAAGATGCCAAGTCTGATGACTTGAATTCAATCCCCCTGACCCATGTGGCATGCTGTAAGGAGAAAACCAACTTCTATAAGTAGTACTCTAATTTCCACATGCATCCCCCCAACACATAAACTGTTATGTCAAGCACTGCTCAGGGAACTAGTAAATGATAAGACAAACAAGGAGCTGGACATAGTAGTGCACACCTGTAATATCAGCTCCTGGGAAGCTGAGGCAGGAGAGATGCTGTGATTTTGAGGCTAGCCTGGGCTACACCCAAGCCCCTGTATCAGAAAAAAAAAAAAAAAAACAACAACAACAAAAGATAGGCAAGATGCTATCTTCTTGAGATTTACATTCTTGTGAAGCAGACAATAAATAAGTAAACAGATAATAAGCTACCATTTATTAACTGCTTACTACATACCAAGTAATACTAAATGCTTTATGAATGCTACTTAAACCTCATATATCTTTATAAGGATATGGAAATGAACACACAATTAAATTAGTTCTTATTAAAAAACAATAAAATAAATCATATTCAGATCCCCCACCACAAGGGAAAAGGAGACATAAATTATGCACCTCTAGGGAAGAAATGTAACTTCCTAAAAAACAGACTAAACAACAGCTGCCAGGAAGGTGTGATGGTGCAGTGCAAAGTCCTAGCTACTATGGAAACTGAAGCAAAAGAACAATTTGAGCCCAGGAATCTGGGGCCAGCATGAGGTATAATACAACAAGATTCTTAAATATACAGAGTTGTCACACACTATTAAAACTGAGCTAAAGTAGGCTACCCAAAGGTAACATCCATTTCTGTGACTATTAGTAAAGGAACAGACTTCCTTAAGAATAAGAGTTGTATTGAACTAAGTGGGGTAACACATTTTGAAATCCCGCATTTGGGAGGTAGAGTCAGGAGTTCAAGGCTAGCCTAGGCTACATGAGATCATGCATGATTTAAAAAAAAAAAGAAAGAAAGAAAACCGAGTAAGTCTAGCCATCAATGTTAAATTTCAATGGGGGGATGCTTATTGGCAACAATACAATCAAAGATCATCCTATCACATTAAGAGAACTTTTCCCATCAAACAGTGGACTAAAGTGTCCCAAATCATTACGAATCCAGAAAAAATAGTTATATAACTACAGGCCAAGAAGACTGGCAGAAGTAAAACATTAATCACAAACCAAAAATTTGAGCAAATACAACTCTGTAAGGGTCCAAATTTTAGTCAGGACAATGTTTGCCTTTGACAAGGGGTAGAAATAACTCAAACCCCAGGAGGTAACCCTCTACAGGTTGAGATATAACTAAAAGATAAAGAATTCATCAGCCTCAATGGAAAAATGTATTCATATAAATTCTAAAAGAAAAATACAAGCTAAAGCCCTCACCTCTCTTACAAAATGGCAGCAGTAAGCCCTCTAACTCAAGTGCTAAAGATATAGTGCAACCTCATATGCTAAAGACACTGTCTATGGTGTCATAAATAGAAGACCTATAACCCATTCAAAACTGGTAAGCAAAAAAGAATCCAATATGGGAACCTATGTACAGACAGGACAGGAAGAAAAAAAAAAGTTGAAAAGTACCTTTCAAAAGAACTATTCCAGAAAACAGAAGAAAATTTTCAGCAAACACAAAAACTACAGGATCTAGGAAACAAGAGAAAACAATGGCAAGGTGGTTTAAGTAAACTGGCAGCCACAGGGAAAGGAATTAAGTAAAAACTAAATTCTTAGACATTAAATCCACAGGAAGAGAAACAGCAAATTACAACTATACTGCTAAAAACTGAGGTGAAGGGCAGGTTTGAGAAAAGCCACAGTCTGCAAAGAGGGAAAATAGTGACCAAAAAAAAAAAAAAAGACAAATGGAGGAGAGGTGAGGGGCTAAGAATTAGTAATTTACCAGCTTTGTTGTTTTTGAGACAGGGTCTCACTATGTTACCCAGGCTGGCTTTAAACTGACAGAAATTTGCCTGCGTCTGGAATTAAAGGTGTGTTCTACAATCTCTGGTTTAAGTAATTTATATTTTAAGAAGGCAAGTGTGATGGCACACAAGGCAAGTGTGATGGCACACAATTGTAATCCCAGCACTTGGGAGGTGATGTGAAGAGATCACACGAGTTCAAGACTGGCTTTCTAAGAAGAAATGGGAAGAGAAAAAAAAACAAAATTTCAAAAATTTAGAAGAGGTTTGGGGGGTGTTGGTACATGCCTTTAATCTCTCTGAGTCCAAGGCCAGATTGGTCTACATAAGGAGTTATAGGTAAGCCCTAGCCTTAAACAAAACAAAAACAAAACAAAAATGAATAGAAAAGAGGGAGGAGTGGTGGTTGGCATCTGTAATTCCAGCAACAGAAGGGAGCAGAGGCAAGAGAATGGAGACTTCCAAACATGAAGGGATACAGTAAGACCCTGTCACCTATCACCCGCCCCCCCCCAAACACCTAAATAAGGAAGATATCAAGAAGAAGGCTTACTGGGGAAGAGGGAATGGGAGGGAGGTTGGAGAGATGACCCTGCAGTTAAGAGCACTTGCTGTTCCTGCAGAGGACCTGGATTTGGTTCCCATCACCTACATGGTGGCTCACAATCAACCAGAACTCCAGTGGTGCACAGACATACATGAAAGCAAAACAACCCCACACACAAAATAAGTAAATAAATGGCTTATTGTGCACAAGAAAATTAAATCAATAAAGAACTTCAAAGGGGGGGGGCAGGGGCGGGGCAGTGTATCTCTGCGAGTTTGAGGCCAGCCTGGTCTACAAAGCTACACAGAGAAACCCTGTCTCAAAAAACAAAAAAATTAGACCGAAAGTATTTGAATGAAAATACGAAATCTCAAAAGGAAATAAATGCACATCTCAGTACTTTTAAAACACCTCTCTTATAGAGGGAAAGGCATCAGATCCACTTCAAAGTTCTCAAAAAATACTTGAAGTCAGAAAACAGGTTTGAGAAAAAGTCTTTACTAAGCTGGGAAGTCATTCATGTGAAGGCAACAACATACCATTCTTTCCTACGGGCTAGAGAAGTAGTTCAGGGATAAAACACTTGTCCAGCATCCCCCAAAGCACTAGATTCAATCCCAGCACAGAAAAGAAGGGAGGGAGTGAGAGAAGGAGAGAGACTTTCTGATAGAGAAGCTGTGATATCAAAAAACTGGCAGTATTTATGATGGCGAAACATTAAATTGAGATTAATTAACTATATCTTTGAAACAGACTCTAACTTCAAATTTTAAAGGTTTCATTTGGCCATGATGGTGAATACTTGTAATCTCAGCCTTTGGGAGTTGAAGTTAAAGGGTCTGGAGTTCAAGGCCAACCTGGAATAAAAACCTGTCTAAAATAAAAGCCTTGCAAAATAAATAACAACAACAAAATAATATTCTGACTGTAGTAAACCAAGACAAAAATCTATCTTCTTTGAAATTTTGTAAGATCTTTTCTATTACAGTATTCAAATTTGATGTGTGGTAAATAGAACAATTAACTCATAAATTTTTTCACTGAGTGACTCAACATATAAAAAAAAATCCTTTTGAAGATTCATTTCTTGTGAAAGTCAGTGGCACTGAGTGGTTTAATTTCTTTTTTTGTTTGTTTGTTTTTTTTTTTTTTTTTTTTCAAGACAGGGTTTCTCTGTATCCCTGGTGGTCCTGGAACTCATTCTGTAGACCTGGCTGGCCTCGAAGTCACAGAGATCTGTCTGCAGAGTGCTGGGATTAAAGGTGTGTGCCACCACCATCTGGCTGAGTGATGAATTTCTACTTAAGAGTTTACAATACAAATTTTGGACAGACAGTAAAGAAAAAGTGTTCAGTAAATTCTAATTGAGTTTTTTACATCCCAAACTGTCTGATTTCTTTGCTGCTTCAGCCTGCTAACCTGACTACTTGGGCAAAAGAAAAACAATTAGATAACACTACATCATAAACATAAGAATCACTTCACATACACATACACTGGTTTAATACACTGTTCCCCAAAGTAATCCTACCGTGCAACTGCTGAAATTTGAATGGTACAAAAATGATCAATTTCATTTGGCTGTATTTTTAACTTGCACAGAAACCTTCAACTCATGTTTTCAGTTTATACTGCTAGAGACTAAGGAGTGTAAACTTGAAAAGTAGAACAACTTAAAACTTTTAAGAAAACGGCACTACAGTTGGTAACGGTAAAAGGTAACGTTTGCAAAAGATTAACTTAAATGTATGTAACAATATGTCCCCAAGAGCAAACATATCTGATTATATCCTAAACCTATCCAGCAAAGTGAATTACCTCCTGTGGGGGTGAAGTCGCCATCTCTGTCTTGCCCAGCAGACGGCCAACTTGCCGCGGGATAAAAAGACCAGACAAGGAAACATAACTGGCCCTTGGCTGCGCCAATGGGGTTGCAGCGCGCGGGGCACAACCCCCGGGGTTAGAGCCACTTGGAGAAAAAGGCTGGGATACAGTAAGAGAGGACGGAACACAACGGGGATTGACTGCAATGAGTCTAGACACCAACACCTGCCATTCCCTAATCCTGGCCGTGGGGGCAGCTTTCTCCACTAGCCTGTGCAGCAGGCGAGCCCTGATTTCCCTAAGCCTGAGGACGACAGCAGGTTCACCGAGTCCAAGGGGAACAACGTAAGCAGCGCGGAAGCCTGAATCCAGATTACCGCGCTACACGCATCGCGTGGGGGAAGAAAGTAAGGCAGGCTGGCAGAGATGGGGGATGCTCAGTGGCCACCGTGAGGACTGAGGTGAGAGCGCGACGGTTTTCTGGAGACGCGCAAAGGCTGGGAGGCGCGCTGCCTTGCGCGGGGGTAAGAGCGGAATCGGGAGTCGGTTCCCAGTGCATTAGCGCTGCGGCGAACGAAGGGGAGGAGTAATTCTGGGTCCCCCGCACACCCCGTTGCGGTACACTCACCCGCGCCAAAGTCCTTCCGGAAGTCCAAGTTCGAAGATGGCGCCGCCTGTCGGGTCGCGGTTTTATGACGAAATCTTGAGTGTCTCTTCCTTGCCCCGCCCCCGACACAAGGTAACTGCCAGCTTGGTCGGGAGTGCGTTCCCCGCCGAGTTTTCTATTAAACTCCGTGTTCCATAATGCAGCGCGGCGCGGCACGGCGCGGCGCCGAGCCCACCGACGCCCGCGAGCTGGAGCCGGGCTTCCGCGGCCCTGGGACACTGCAGGGCCTTCTGGGAACCTCAGCGACCGGAAGGGGAGGTCGGCGCCTGCGCAGCACCGTGGCTTCCCCAGCGGCCTTGCTGAAAAGCTTTGAGGCTGAGGTTGTCGCGTGTTAGCCGTCGCCGAACGTTCCGACCAGCCATTTCGACCAAGGCTGCTTGCTGGCCTTGTGGCGAACGGAGCCAGGCCACACTGATTCTTAACTGCAATCCCTTGCTTCGACAGACTAGGAGACACTCTCGCCGCCGACCAACAGAGGATCTAGTGATTTTCTGCTGCTAGTGAATGAGCAAAGACAGGAAGAAAATAAAAAGGGTGGCAAGCCTTGCCTGGGCGGGTACGCTGCGCTTCTGGAGAGATCGTCTACCCTACTGCCAGGCCTCGTGCCACTCCGTCCCTGGGAGGTGGCCTCTGATGGAGGAAACAAGTGCAACAAGTTGCCTTGAGCCATTTAAAACCATACATATTTTACAGGCCTGTCCATACCCAAGAGGAGGGTGAACAAAATGAACAGGAAAGGGTGGAATAAGGCAGACTTTCCTTTTCCAAATAGCCTTGTCCAATAATTCTCTTGGTTGAAGGTTTAGGAAAAGTGTAGAAATCGGGCATAATGGTGCACACTTCAAATCCCAGCACTTGAGAGGTGGAGGCAAGAAGATTAGCAGTTTAGGGTCATTCTCGACTACTTGGATGTTGGAAGCAGCCTGTATTATATGAGACCTTGCCTAAAAAAATGGAAAAGAGATAAGGGGAAAGGCAGGATATGTCCATTCCCACCAGAAGACCTTAGGTACTCAAGGCTGAAGTCCAGGACTTAAGTCCCTACCTGGGTAACCCTGTCTCTTTAAAGAAAAGGAAAAGTATGGGAGTTATTGGGAGCATGGGAGGAAAGAAAGGGTCACCCAATTCTCTCATATACCCTTAAGCCCCAAGATAGCATTTTGAATTGACATCTTCCTGTTAGATTTGTCTCCCCAGCATGGTGTCATGAATTGTATTCTGTAATGAATATAATCTCTTAAAATGTTGCTGCCTCTGATTGATTTCCCTTTGATTTTTAATCACAAAATTAGTAACTATTTGAAAAAGAAAAGATTCTTGTAGCTCAAAGTTCAATGTACAAAAGGAGGTCACTAGTGAACCCCATGGGCAATTAACCCATTGTTGATCCAATCAATACATTTTGTGTATGAATGCTTCAATTCCCTTTCTCCGTCTCATCCCCTTACTCTAGGTGCCCTGGAGCTAATCACTGACATGCCTCAGCCCCCTAAGCGCTCTCTTTCATTACAAGCACAAACCTCCATGCCCAGTTTGCCTTAACAAAATAGACAAATGCTTTCTTATTTATGTACACATGTGTGAGGGAGTATGCACACATTGATGCAGATGCCTTTGGAGGCCAGAAGGGGGTGTTAGGTCCCCTGGTGCTGGAATTAACATGTAGCTATGAGCCATCTAATATGGGTGCTGGGACTCAAACTGGTCCTCTGCCAGAGTAACAAGCACCCTTAACCACTGAGGTATTACTCCAGCCTGCTTAGTATGTAACTATATGTAGTTAATTAGTATGTAACTATGTACTTCACTGCATAGTCCTTTATTGATATAGCACTGAGTATGTGTTTTCTGGTCATTTGGTGTTACTGCATTGTTGCTATAATTTATGTCTAAGTTCAGACATGCTTCTGTATATGACTAGAATATATTCCTCTAAGTTGAATTGCTGGGTCAATGTTTAGGTAAGCACATTTGTAGTTTTAGTTGAAAAGCATTCTTTTGGGTGTTCTCAGTCTCTCGTGTTTTTTTATTTGGTTGGTTTTGGTTTTTCAAGACAGGGTTTCTCTGTGTAGCCTTGGCTATCCAGAAACTTGCTCTGTAGACCAGGCTTGCTCCAAACTCACAGAGATCTGCCTGTGTCTGCCTCCCAAGTGCTGGATTAAAGGTGTGTGCTACCACTGCCCAGCAACAGTTACCTTGTAAGCATGAGGCTGAGACCCTGTTGATTTGCTTAATTTGATCACTGAGTGGTACATTCAATCTAAAAAGCCTACAAGTTCATATTGACCTAAAGACCCTTTTAGTACTCAGGTGTCTGTACTGGCCTGCCCTTGTAGTTCTGACAGGATACATCTTCAGCTGCAGCCATTAAGAGCACCATGATGCATGTTCACTACTTCACTTTTAAAAGGGTGCTGTCCACCTCCCATCTTTCCCTCTCTGCCTCTTTTCTGCTGCTCCTGTCCCCAGAGGCCAGTCTCCCAACTCCCCTCCCTCCCTTTCCCATTCACTTTCCCCCATTAAAAAACCCCTCCACCCAAGCTCTGACATATGGCATCTTTCTCTTGCTTACAGTGTTTTTAAATTACAACAGCTATCAAGTATGGTGATCCAAAGCCTGGAATTCTCACACTGAGAAGGCCAAAAGGGGGAATAGGAAATTATTGGGCTTAGAGAAATGAGTTAAGTGACCTTTAATCCCAGCATTGGGGAGGCAGGCAAATCTTTTGAGTTCAAGGCCAACCTGGTCTACAAAGCAAGTTCCAGGACAGCCAGGACTGTTACAGACATAAATCCTGTCTCAGGGGTAGGAGGTGGAAGATCATTCTGAAAGAAACATTTTTTTGTTCCTTTTAAGTATGAGGGATGGAACCCCAAGATATGTAGAGTAGGCATGGGAGGCACTCTGCTACTGAGCCACATCCCTGTCTTGCATGAAAAATAAGAACCAGTTGTATGGGTTTGTTCTGCCTCCAATTCAAAGTAGCCAACAGTAAAGTGCCAGTTTTGAGACAACCATGAACATTTGATTATGGGTCACATAATGCTAAGGAAGCATTATTTGGTATGTTTGTGAACTTCTGTATTTTTAAGAGACACATTGAAGTCTTGCAAGAAAGAAAATGATTAATGTCTGGGATTTGCTGTATAGGGATTTCTTCAGGAAGGGAAAAAAATAAGGCCTGGAGAGATGAAGTTGTCATCTGTCACCTTTTCGTGTGTCCACCCCCCCCCCAACTAAATATTTTAATACAGAGCTGGAGTTCAAGGCCAGTACCAACTACATAGTTGTTTCCTTGCATCAAAGGAAACAAAAAGTGGCAAGTTTTGATAACATATCTCTGTGAGTTCCAGGCCAGCCTGGTCTGCATAGTGTGTTCTAGGGCAGCCAAACTACATCTTAAAACCTAAATAAAAATAACTTGACCAAGCATGGTGGTGCACACCTTTAATCCCAGCATTCCAGAGGCAGGCAAATATCTATCTGTTTGAGGTCAGAGAACACTCTTGAAATACCAATAAATAAATAATAAACACCAACTTATTATTAAGGCTAGGACTTGTGTTGAGGATAGATCCAAGGCCTTGTTCAAAGTAAACATGTTCTTCGACTACATAGCTCTAGCCCTTAGCTTTTTGGCATGGTCTTTCTGTTTCTGCATCTGAGCACTGGGGTTAAAGGCATGGGCCTACCATATTTAATAGTGACATATTCATATTCCTCCTCATTCCTAGCTCAGGTGCTACATGAATAGCTTTTTGTTTAAGAATTAGGTTTTTTTTTTAATTATTTAAAAATATATGTAGATTTTTGTTTTTGAAACAGGGTTTCTCTATGTAGTCCTGGAACTTGCAGGGTAGACCAGGCTGGTCTCAAACTCAAGAGATCTTCTTGCCTCTACCTCCTGAATAGTAGGATTAAAGGCATATGCCACCATGTCCAGTTACTATTTTATGTGTATGTGCATTTTGTCTGTGTGTATGGTCACCTTATGCATGCCTGGTGCCCAAGGTCAGAAGTGGGCACTAGATATTCTGGAACTGGAGTTACAGAGGTGTGAGCTGTAATTGAACATAGTCCTCTGGAAATTAGCCAATGAGTCACCCAGGCAGACCCAGTAGTTGTTTTTGGAACAAGGTCTTACTTTATAGCCCTAGGTGGCCTGGAACTCATGTAGACCAGGCTGGCCTTTAATGTGACAGAGACTGGCTACCCCAGCTAGGACTAAAGGAAAGCTCTCGGAGTGCTACCATGCCTGGCCTATGAATATGTTTGATGCCTACACAAACCATGTTGTTCCAAAGCACTGGCCTGGAGCTAACCAGATAGGGCTTCCAAAGATAGGTTCACAGTGGGTGATGAGGGATGCAGAGTGGGCTCCTGACCTAGGAGGTAGAGATGCTCAAAGAGATACAAAGGCAGTGAGGTACAGGGTAAGGAGTAAGGTTTTTATTGGCCCTTACTCCCTCTCACTGGTCACTGCTCTTGACTCGAAGGACAACAGGCACAGAACTACAAGGGATCATGCCCAATTCTGTGATCACCAGATCCACGAGCTCAGGGGGAGTCACATCGTAAACCAGGTTCAACAACCGGAGTGATAGGTGGTTCTGCCAGTTAGCCAGGGCCACCTGCTCTCCCCGCTTGCACTGCAAATCATCAGGGTCATCTGTAAAGAAGAGTGGGCCTATTAGCACCCTTTTAGAAAAGAAGTCTTGGTTTCATTTCCCCTCCCCCTTCAAGTCTTCTCAGGTCCCCCAAAGCCTCAGTTCTGCTCTGCTTACCCAGCTCATTAGAGACAAAGGCGTCGGTCTGAACACGTTCACAGAACTTGTATGTTTCACAGCAGACCAGAACTGGAACATTATGTGCTCGAGCCACAAGAGCCAACTGTGCTGTCCCTACCCGTGACATCACAGATCCATTGGCCAGGAGTGCATGAGCTCCCAATAGCACCTTAGAAACCTGTTTGTTTTAGACAATATGGAAAGGGAAGAAAAAAATGTCAAGTTCTATTAGTATATAACATGGTCCCCAGCTTCTGTTCAGATCAGTAGCACTAAGCAACAACCATGTTGGCTCCTCTTAGAGAACACCTCGCCCTCTTGTATCATCCCAGAGCAGGGAAACTGCCCTGTTCCTTTTAGTGGCTGCTTCTTAGTTTTTATTTTTTAAGTTCTGCCTGCAGGCTGGAAGAGGGCACCAGATCCCATCTGATGGTTGTGATCTGTAATGTGGTTGCTGGGAATTGAACCCAGGACCTCTGGAAGAACAGCCATTGCTGGCCTTGAACTCAGATCTGCCTACCTCTGCCTTCCAAGTGCTGAGATTTCCAGGTTATAGGATAACTAATTGTGGTTTTTTTTTTTTTCTATTAAAGGATAAGAGGTATTGGGTGTGGTGGTTTATGCCTTTAATCCCAATACTTAGAAGCCAAAGGCAAGCAGATCTTTGTGAGTCCAAGCCAGCCAACTACATAATGAGACCTCCCCATCTCCAAAACAGAGAAACCCTGTCTCAAAATAATAATATGTTGTTGTTATTATTATTACAAAAAGGTAAGGGCCAGTAAGGTGGCTCAATGGGTGAAGTCAATGCCAAGCTTGCCAATCTGAGATCTTTCCTCGAACTGACCCTTTCAAACGTGTTGTGTGATTTCCACATGGGAGCCAGGGCACGCTGCTTTTGTCTACCCCCACCCTTCACTCCCTGCCACAATGAATAAATAAATGTAAAAGAAGAGAAAGAATAAAAAGGTAAGATTACATCTGTGTTACTATACCCTCTCCTTTCATCTTTGGAGTTCCTTTCTTGTGAGAACTCTCACCTCTGGGAGCACATAGGAGGCTGCAGGAATCAGCAGGTAGGAGGTGGGGACCCCAGCATGGACAAGAGAACGGAGCATGTGCTTTCCCTCAAGTCGGGGCCGGCTGTCCACCACCACCACCCGGAACCGCCTACCCTCGACCCAGGCTTCCTGGAGAATTCGTGACACTAAAGATGAGCTAGACATGGAGAAGAGATGTTATAAAAGCGGCTAACTGGTGGCCAGCCTGTTTGCAAAGGCAAGGGGCAGACTTTTCTTCTGACCATCCCTGTCCCCAGTTTTTTCAGTCAGGTGTTGACCATACCATCCATATACCAGGATCACATCCCCGTCACTGATCTTCTTAGAGGCAAACCGTGAAATTGCCTGAGCCGCAAGCACAATCTTCTCTTGTACATACCGATCAATGGCTTCTCTAAGTTCTGATTTGGCCTAAATGTTGATACAACATGGATATAATTTACCCTCTGGCTGTCATACCATAGTGCCCAGCATGGTGGCGCACACTTTTGATCCAAGCACTCAGGAAGCGGGAGGATCTCTGAGTTCAAATCAACTTGGTCATATAGCAAGCTCCAGGACAATCAAGACTGCAAGGACTACATCAAAACAAAAATCACCATGCCATATGCTTGAATAAGTATGTAACAATGGGCCTGAACTAGGCCCCAAAATGCCAAGAGTGCAAGTGTCTAAGCACTTCCCTAAGCAGTGACTAGGGCTGTATGGCAGGTTAACACATGTATTCTGGAAGTTCAGAATGTGCTGCTTATCCTAATCACAGACACATGCCTTTCCCATTCCCAGAATCTTTCATCACCTCCTCTTCCCTCTTGGAACTGCTCATGCCAGTGATTTCCTTGTTAAGGAACTTGATGGCGTTGCACATGCTTGCAGACAGGGGGCGGCACTGGGTCAGGAAGCTGCAAAAACAATACCTCATGTTTGTGCAACTGGTTAGGGCTTAAAGAGAGAACAGCAGGATGCAAACAGAGAAGGGCATAAGAAAGATGCAAAGGGTCTGGCATGGCGGCTGTGCTCACCTGATGTAGGGTTTTAGTTTATTTACAAGATCCCTGGAGAGTTCTTCATTGGGAGGTGTTGTGTAATCCTGAATCACCTACGAATACACAATTGCATCAGTAAAATGGCACCTAAGTAAGGTCTCTAAATGGGACAGAGGCATGCTTCATTAGGAAAGTCTCTTTGTCTCAGAGAAGACCTTGGGGAGACATGCTGGGTAGTCTTGTGGAGTGGGGTAGAGTCATAGAGAATAGAATGGGACATACCCGCTGCAAGGCACGGAGCAGTGTAATACACCGGGCATTGGAGCCACTGATGAGGCCCTGGGAGTACTGCAGACCAAGTCGCACCATGGCTGGGTGGATCACAGAGGATGGGATGCTGATGGGACGGTGGTGTCACATACTTTTAAAGGGAACTTGAGTACCTCTTGCCCCATGCCCCTGATGAAAAGGAACTCCCTTCACTAGTACAGACTCCACCATTCCCTTAAGTTTTGCCTTGAGTTTGTACCCCCCCCCCCCACATCTCATCTCAAATTTCCAGCTGCTTTTAACACCGAGTTCCTCAATCTCCTAGACTTAGAACCATTTCCCTGAAGAGCCTACCTCATGTACTGGGTCAAGGAGTTTTGTCTACTGTACTGTGGTAGGTGGGAGAAGAGACTGACTTTGGATCCATAATCCTTTCGTGTAGGAACCTTGACAAAAAAAAAAAAGGAATGTGTCCAATAGTTCAGAGTTCAAACCTGATTGGTCAAAGCTGGAAAGAAAGTAAACTTATTTCTTAGACTCCACTATTCAGTGTCTCTAGACCTTTACTTTGCCCAGGGCAATTCTCTAAGTACCAAACCCACTTCCAACCTGTTGTCGCTCTGGTTTTCTAACAAGCCTCCTCAGAAGTGTGGGGCCTTCGATCTGGGTGTGCTCGGGAAGTCGCTTCACTCCTGAAAGTTAATGGTATGTTTTCAAGACACTGTATGTCTTGACAGGTATTTTTAGTGCATATGGGTCAGCAAGAAATTAGGAAGTTGGGAAGATGGAGCAGGGATGGAGTCAACAGAAAAATTTCAAACTCTGTCTCCCAAGGTAAGAACAGGAGCCCACGCCGGCACAACAATTTGGAGTAACTGGAGTTTTAACATGAAGAGAAGATACCTGAGGTGGCTTCTTCAGCTGTGCTGGGGCAGGCCTGAGGAGGGGGCCCTCCTTGTCCCCCTTTCCTTGCCTGTTTCAGGGCCCGCTCTGCCTCCTGCTTGGCTCTCCTTTCAGCTCGAAGTTCAGCCTTACTCCGGCCAGCTGGAACTTTCTCCCCAGTAGCGCCTCCCAGCTCTCTACCAGGTGCTGGGAGTTCTCTGGTTGGGTCTACTAAAGACAGAGGGAAGAAGGGCCCAAGCCCAAAGATGGTGATCTCTTTTGTCCCAACCAGTTTCCCTTTTATTTTATCTAAACTTTTTTTTCCGTCTCTATACTGCTGGCTAGCCTAGAATTCACTGTGTAGGCAATGGCTGGCCCGGAATAGAGATGTGTTTACTTCTGCCTCCCAAGTAACCTCTTCTGTACTTGCTCAAATCAACTTTGTTCTGTCTCCCCCCCACCCATCAAATCCTTCAACCAGCGTCCTGCCCCAGCCCTTTAAAAAGCCCCCGTACCTTGACGCTGAACGGCAGATACAGTAGAGCCAGTGTCTTGGTCTGCCCCCTTTTCCTCCTTTCGTTTCTTCTTCTGTTGTTTCTTTTCTTTCCGAAGCTGAAGCTTTTCTTCTTGGGTCATCTCCCGCCCCGCTGCCTGAGACACAGACAGAACTGCTCTCCCCCAAGCAATACCAAGGCTATCTTTTGTTACAAGTCTACATCTCATAAGGAAAGAAACTTCTTCAGAGCTCTAGGCACATACTATTAAGCTCTGCAAAAACCTGGTTCTACTGAGAAATGAACTGAAAAGGGATGGGAGATGGGGCCCAATGAAGGTGACACAGCTTCCCCTGCAGCGCTTGACAGGAGACTTGGGAGGTCTCCTTCACTTACCCCTGGCCGAGGAGAAAGTTCTGCTTTCATCTCGGATCTCGATTCTGCATCAGAAAATAGGGCACAGAGTGAGCCAGAGAGGCTCCGGGAGCGTTTGGGGAGACTCGTCCGCGCAGCGGGCTGCTGGGTTGGCATGACCACAGCTCGGCTGCCTGGAGCGAGGCGCTCTGGGATCCGCGTGGGGACGCACTGAGCGGCAGGATCAAAGGACAGGCGGGGGAGGAAAAGGGTCAGTCCCCTTCTGGGAACAGCCGGCAAGCTGCACCGAGCTGCGCCCCTAGATCTTGTAAACCAGAGTCCGGCGATGAGCAGAAACCGGTGGGTAAGGCCCAAAGGCGCTCGGGGCTCCGCACCAGCGATTCGGGGCTCATCTGCTGCTGTACCAGCTGGTGTATCCAGTCTTTCACTCACCTTCGCGAACAGCCACCGCCACCGCGGCCATAACTGTCGGTCCAGGGCTCCTCCCGTCGAGGTCACTCAGACTACAGCGCCACCTGGGCTGCAGGCTCTTCTGCGGCCTCCGCGGAGTTAATCCCCAGAGGACTACAACTTCCGGCGTGCATTGGGTCCCGCCCCGGACTACGGGTCGTGGTCAGGACCACGGGACGTTGGGTTGCCAATTAGGATAGTCTCTGGCCCTCGACTACAGCTCCCAGCATGCCGAGGTTGCTGCTTGCTGAGCCGACGTCCTACAGCCTTCCCACCTCGGAGTTCAGGCCCCCCCCAAAATGGCGAGCTGGGCTGCGGAGACGCGCTGAGTGGCGGAGGCGAGCGAACAGAGCCGCTACGGCCCTGGTCGTCCGGAGCTCTGCCTTAGGGAACATGCACTTTTCCATTCCCGAAACCGAGTCCCGCAGCGGGGACAGCGGCGGCTCCGCCTACGTGGTGAGGAGCTTTTAGAGCTGGGCCGGGGCGGGGATAACGGGCCGGAGCGGCCTCCAGCCTTCGAACCTCCCTGGAAGCCATCTCATGTCCCAGCTTCCTACAGAAGTCATCCCAAGTTCCAATGGGTTCTTTGGGCGATTGCTTCCCCCGGCCAGGCCGCAACTAGTGATGGTCATTACTGTCATCCCCGGAAAGGAAACTGCCGCACAGGCGCCCGAGTTTCCCCTGAACGGGGCCTTCTGCTTGGAACCTGGCTCGGGGTTGGGGGGAGGGAGTGGGGGAAACCAGGCTGACTCCGGAGGAACCTCGGCATGTTGCACAGACGGATCTGTCAGTCAACTTCCGGCCAGGTTTCTGGGGGCAAAAGATGGTTCGGACTTCGACCCTGAGATGTTTGCCTGCTTTTGTGTCCTCAGGCCTATAACATTCACGTGAATGGAGTCCTGCACTGTCGGGTGCGCTACAGCCAGCTCCTGGGGCTGCACGAGCAGGTGGGAGGAGAGCCCCTCTCTAGATGCAGTTTCAAGCTCTTCCATACCCATGGCCATTAAACCCCTTTCATTGCGTTCCTCTTTAGTCACTGCCACGGGGGAAGGTGTGCCTTGTTTGCGGGACATTTCAGGGAACTCCCAAGCAGTTTGTCTCCCACAATACCTGCTCCTCCCTATAATCACGTCCTCCTTCCTTTTCTGAGCTAACTGCTTTTTCATCCTTTGCCCTTGCATGGAAAAACTGAACCCTGTTAGCCCAAGCTACAACTTAGAAATTCGTTTCCCTCCTTAACACAAACCATTTGCTGTTTTTCTCGTTGGTTCTTGGCACCTTTCAGTATAGAACTTTTCAATAGTCATGTGTCGGTGATGCAGTATTTCCCTTCTTCATGAGGTGGTGAGCTGTGTATTCAACTATGTAGAGAGCCTCGGATCTGACAGCTAGTTGTCAATCCTGAACAAGCTACCTAATTTCTACAGTCAGTTTCTCCAGATGAAAAATATATTCTTGAATCAGCAAAGCCCTTTCAACACACTTGTATGAGCATCCTGTGACTTTATTTGTTCACATGGATGCTCCCTGTAAGTGTTCTCTACTTCCTGTGAGGGTTCAGTCAATAGACTTGCTAGATAATCAGAGGGCTCCTGAACCCCATGAAAACCCACCCTAATACATGTAAGACTTTATACCCAAGATGCAGGTGTTGGCCCCACACCTTTAATCCCAGCACTCGGGAGGCAGAGGCAGAGGCAGATGGATCTCTGTGAGTTTGAGGCTAGCCTGGTCTACAGAACTAGTTCCAGGGCTCCAAAGCCACAGAGAAACCCTGTCTTGAAAAACAAAACAAAAAATTATACCCAAGATCCTTGAAATCCTGACTCTTCCAAAGTCATCTTTTCTCAGATGACCACTTAGAATAGATCAAGAGGACTTGGTCTCAGTTGCTACTTCTCAGTTTCTGTGTTTACTCAAGAATTTTCTCTCTCTACATAGCTTCGGAAGGAGTATGGGGCCAATGTGCTTCCTGCATTCCCCCCAAAGAAGCTTTTCTCTCTGACACCTGCAGAGGTAGAACAGAGGAGAGAACAGTTAGAGAAGTACATGCAAGCTGGTGAGTGCATGGATGTTCTGAGGACCCTGGGGAAAGAGTAAGTCAGATGGCTCTGTCATATGCCCTGTAATAACAGGAAGCTTCCTGTCTGATGTTACTTATTAGTAAAGCAAATAGCCATCACTATGAACCTCCATACTAGTAAAGCAACCTGGAAATACTAGTATAACACTAGTTTTGAGTAATTTAGATTGGTGGGAGAACTTTGTATCGGGTAAGCTTTTAGATCGACAACATTGTTATTTCCCTAGTTCTGTAGATTGGAGTCAAGGAGATAGCAGCCAAGGGCAGGGCTGGTGAAGAATTTATGCAAACAGTGTGAGATGAGGCCAGCTGGGGATGTGGCAGGCCACCATCAGCCCAGGAAATGGGGTTCGTGGATCTGCCACGAGGAGGACTCAGGGAAACTGAGTGAGTTTTAAGTTACTGGGATATTCTCTTGACCCCACAGTTCGGCAAGACCCATTGCTTGGGAGCAGCGAGACCTTTAATAGTTTTCTACGTCGGGCCCAACAGGTAACCCAAGTTTAAGAGAAAGACCTGATGGGGGACCATATCATTTTAATTACACGGTTATCACCTGTTTTTTTTTTTTTTTCTTTCTTTCTTTTTTAATGTAACAAAAAGCTGTTGTACCACTGAAGTTAAGGGAAGCCCAGCCTTAATTTAAGAATGATACCAGAGTGGATTAGGAAGTTAGGGTGCATCTGAACAGGACTCTAGGCCTACATTAACAAGGTAGGGTCACCCATCCTTGTTTGTCCATACAGGAGACACAGCAAGTCCCCACAGAGGAAGTTTCCTTGGAAGTGCTGCTCAGCAATGGACAGAAAGTTCTGGTCAATGTACTAACTTGTGATCAGACGGAAGATGTGCTGGAGGTGAGGTGCATGTTTAGCACAGTGAACACTTATGTGCTCCACTAAAACTAGCTGGTTGGACAAGCTGTGCTTCCTGTTCCCAGGCTGTGGCTGCAAAGCTGGATCTTCCTGATGACTTGATCGGGTATTTTAGTCTCTTCCTTGTTCGAGAAAAAGAAGATGGATCCTTTTCTTGTGAGTGTCTATGGCCTTTACTGTGTCAGGGCTTCTGCCTGACTCTTGTCAGAATGAACGCTTCCTCCGAGCACTTCCATTGGTTTCCCTTCCTCTTTAGTCTGACCACACTTTTCTTTAATCGTAGTTGTACGGAAGCTGCAGGAGTTCGAGCTGCCTTATGTGTCTGTTACCAGTCTTCGGAGTCACGAGTATAAGATTGTGCTCAGAAAGAGGTCAGGGCGGGCCTCATAGCGGTAGAGGGCCTGGGTTGCTGGGCACATGCTGAGGTAGCTTCTTCTGGCTAAGACGGGAATACTTCTCTAAACCTCCCACCATACCCCCCCTCCATTCTACTAGTATTAATTAGCCCATAGTTGGAGTTGCTTGTTTGCCTTACCCCAGCTTTAGCCCTATTACTCATTTCTACCCCTTGACCTCACAGTTATTGGGACTCTGCCTATGATGACGATGTCATGGAGAACCGCGTCGGCTTGAACCTACTTTATGCTCAGGTGAGCTTGGAGGTGCCTCACAGCCCTTGCCCTGAAATGGCTGATACTCCACTTCCCCCAAGAAAACACCATGTCTCGTTCCCAGTTCATGGGAAGTTCCTGGAATACTATCAGAGCTCCTGGTACAACTTTGCCTCTAGAGACTGACAAGGTCAGGGTCTCACTGCAGATGGCTCTTGTGTGGCACTTCATTGGAACTGCTAACTGGGAGCCCCAAGCTCCTATTCATTGTCTTCACTGTATATAGACGGTGTCAGATATTGAGCATGGCTGGATCCTGGTCACCAAAGAGCAGCACCGGCAGCTCAAATCTCTGCAAGAGAAAGTCTCCAAGAAGGAGGTGAGCTTTTTGCATTATCCCCTACAAGGGTAGTCTGAGCTACTCCCTCTGTAACTCACCATACTTGGTGACCATTTTTCAGTTCTTGCGGCTGGCTCAAACTCTGCGGCACTATGGCTACCTGCGCTTTGATGCCTGTGTGGCTGACTTTCCAGAGAAGGACTGCCCTGTGGTGGTCAGTGCGGGCAACAGTGAGCTCAGTCTCCAGCTGCGATTGCCTGGCCAGCAACTCCGTGAAGGCTCCTTCCGGGTCACCCGCATGAGATGCTGGCGTGTGACCTCCTCTGTGAGTTGAGTTTTGTTTCTGGTGTGTTTTGTTTTGTTTTTGTGAGACAACTTCTAGTTGTGTTCCTATTACTGACCTGGAACTATGTAGCCCAGTTATCCTTGAACTCATGATCCTCCTGCCTCAGCTTTCCATTAGCACACCAAGCTTTCTTCTGTGAGTTGGGATGAGAGGGGAGGCATTCTGAGATGAGATGGGACCTGGTAAGCCTTGAGAGTCCAGGCTGCAGAGGTCCACACTTGGCGAAAAATGAATTCAACCTGAGCTTTATTCCTCTTTTAGGTGCCACTCCCCAGTGGAGGCACGAGCAGTCCAAGCCGGGGTCGGGGTGAGGTGCGCCTGGAATTGGCTTTTGAATACCTCATGAGCAAGGACCGGCTACAGTGGGTCACCATCACTAGCCCACAGGTGTGAGCCCATAAGTCCCCAAGTCTAGGCTTCCAGGACTCTATGGGTGTGGAAATCCTTGTATTGGGAGACCTGGCTAGAGATGACATCTCTCATCAGTCTGAACTCTCTTCTTCCCTGCAGGCCATTATGATGAGCATCTGCTTACAGTCCATGGTGGACGAGCTGATGGTAAAGAAGTCTGGGGGCAGCATCAGGAAGGTAAAGGCTCTAGAGATCAAGCAGCTGTGTGCTTGTGCTCTCCTGATAAGTTCTAGGAAGGTTTCTCTTGGGAGGGAGTGGAATGACTGGGCTCTGAGAATGTGCCTGCCTTTATCAGTACTTTGGGTCTATCCTCAGATGCTGCGTCGGCGGGTGGGGGGCACCCTGAGACGTTCAGACAGCCAGCAAGCAGTGAAGTCCCCACCATTGCTCGTAAGTTAATGTCAGTCCTGGCCTTGGCTCCCAGTCCTGCCTTGCTTTCCATCTTCTCCTAAATCTAACTGCTCTGCCTCCTTTTCCCCAGGAATCACCAGATGCCAGCCGGGAATCCATGGTCAAACTCTCAGTGAGTTACAGGGTTGGTGAGGTTCACCACAGGGGGCTTACAGGATGCATCCTCTGACCCCCCCCCCCCCACACCTCTGTTACAGAGTAAACTGAGTGCTGTGAGCTTGCGGGGAATTGGCAGTCCCAGCACAGATGCCAGTGCCAGTGCCGTCCATGGCAATTTCGCCTTCGAGGGCATTGGAGATGAGGATTTGTAATCTCAGCTGCCTGGATGTCTGCCCTCTACCCCAGAGGAAATGTACACAGACTTGACCTGTGCCTATGCTCCCAAGAGCGGAGTCTTCCTACTCTTCCAACTTCTCTCCTTTCCTCTTGGCCAGGGGCCTCCTAACCTACCTTTCCTTACCTGGGCTGGCTATGCAAAAGATCACTGTCTCTTTTTCAGAGCTGGCCCTTGATGCCAAATTAGCATTTAGTATTTTGCACAAAGTTCAAGGGACCATGGCTACTTGTCTCGGGAAAGAAACCCATTGCTCCCCATGGGCTGTTTCTGGCTTCCTTAGGGCCAAGCCATGGGCAAAGGGTGGGCACAGGTCTGTGAATGGTCTGACCCAGCACCCCATCATTAAACTCAGCCTGACTGCTGCCTACCTCTGGTTCCCTCTCACTGCCCTATCACAGCAAGGGCTAAGCTAAGGGTAAGGCCTATTTGTCATTGCCAATTCCGCATAGACATGGCTTTGTTAGTGTTTCCTTTATTATAAAGCACTGAAATAAGTTAAACAGGTGATAGGCTGGGCAGTCCCCCAGCCAATTCATCCATGGCCCCTGGGAGCAGTGGCAGTAAATCCAAGGGCCTAATCACTGAGCTCACTAAATTAAGTACATGAGCCAAGACCAGGCCCCCTGGTCCATATGGCCCCTGCCCATGGGATTCAGGCTGGTCCATATAGTGCCTAGGTTAGTCTGTGTGGACCCCTGGCCAGCGGGGGAGAAAGGGAAAGGTGGTTTCTAGTCCATTTGTATAAAATGCAGGAGAGGCAGGGCTAATTCCTAAGGACCCAGGTAAAAGAACCTAGTTCAAGGTGAGTCTGTATGGAGAGCCCTACTACCAGTAGCACCCAGGGCTGCTGGACCCCGAGTGCTCAGAACAGAGGGTGGGCTATGAGGTGGGGCCCAGCCCTCGGGGGCAGAGAGACCAGGCCCTCCTGCCCCACCATGGCCATGCACCTTCTGATGGCGCTTGTAGTTGTCCCAGTGGCCAGTGGTGTAGGCGCAGGTGGCACAGCGGAAGGGCTTCTCGCCCGTATGTCGCAGCATATGACGTTTGAGGTTCATACTCTGATTGCAGCTGTAGTTGCAAAGGCTACACCGAAAAGGTTTGTCACCAGAGTGGATGCGACCATGACGTTTGAGGTTGGCCAGGTTGCCACAGGCGTATGGACAGAGGGGGCACTTGTAGGGCTTCTCTCCTGTGTGGACGCGCTGGTGCCGTTTCAGGTTGTCCAGATGAGCAGAGGCGTACGGACAACGGGCACAACGAAAGGGTTTCTCACCACTGTGAGTCTTCATGTGCCGAGCCAGGTGGTTGGGGTAGTGAGTGGCAAAGGGGCAGAGACTACAGGCGAAACCTTTGTCACTGGGGCCCTGGGTGCCCCCACTGGCACCCCCTCCAGCCTCTCCTCGCATGCAGCGCCCACACATGGCCGTTCCCAACCGACTGCCCTCTCCCTCCTCCAGTTCTTGTCCACAACCCCGGCAAGTCCAAGGAAAGAGTAGCTCTGGCAGTGGTTCTGATCCAGTTCCACACAAACCCTCCCCTTCACCCCGCAGCTGCCCACAGTCTGGCAGGAAACTGGCACCACTTGGTGGCACATGGAGGCTCAAGTCTGGAAGGAGCAGAGCATCTGTGGGAACAATGAGGCACGGGCTATTAATCTTAGTATCCCTCTTGCTACCCACCCACGTCCCAGGATCTCTGGTCTGCTTTTTTTACCTTCTGATCGTCGGGGCATTGTCCCCTCCTGCTCTGTGGGACTGGGAGGCCGGGTTGGTCGTGGAGCACAGCATCGGAAGCCACAGGTCGGGCAGGGAGGTGTGGGAGGCCCTGTGTGAGTGCGCTGATGCCGCCTCAGGTTGCCCAGGCTGCTGCAGGCAAAGGGGCAGTGTGGACAGCGGTAGGGCTTCTCGCCAGTATGGGTGCGGGTATGTCGCGTCAGGTTGACGAGCTGGGCTGAGGCGTAGGGGCAGCGGCCACAGCGGAACGGCTTCTCCCCGCTGTGTGTCTGCATGTGCCGCTTCAGGTGACTCGAGTAGTGGGACACGAAGGCGCAGAGGCGGCATGAGTACAGTAGCCGTGGGGGCAGCGGGGCCCCCCCACCTGGCCCTCCTGCCCCACAACACGGCCCCTCACCTGTTGGCCCCCCACACAGCTGACAGGCTGGGCCTGGCCTCTCACCCCTGGCCTCCCCTGGACCCCTGGCTGTCTCCTCAACTTCACTCTCCGCACTTAGTGCCCGGCCGCCCCCAGACTCGTCGTCACTCAGCCCATAGGGAAGTCCAGGTCTGGCCCCCTGAGAGTCTCCTGGTGAGACAGAAATAAGGACGAGAAAGAAATCAACACGGTTCAAGATAAAGTTCCAAATTATTTCTTTTTCTCATTTATGGCCCCACTTATCAGCTCCACCCTTCATTTGATGAAAACAAAACAAAACCTTTTAGATCTCTCCTAGGAATCTAGGTTTCCCCTACACTGACTTCAGAACATTCAATCCATCTACCTCTCTGAGCCTAATTACTGACACTAGGGTTGCCCTACACCATTTCTGCTACACGGAAAAGATCAAGGGCTTGGAGTAGGCTCACAGGCTGAAGTGAAACATTAACGTTCGAGGTAACAAAAGTAAAAATACAAACTAGTAAGCACTGGTTTCTGTATAAGGCTGATTATAAAATGAAACCCATCTCAAGGAGGCACAATTTAGACAAAGTGGAAATTACACAGAATGGCAGATTCTTTTATGTGGGGGTTCTTGCCCTGACATAAAAATACTCAAGGGAGAAATGAGACTTAAAAGGGTGGAAACAAACCTCTCAGCACAAGGGATCTGCTGCTACATGTGAGAGAGTAGCTTATTCACACAAGTCCCTTCCAAGAACCTCGAGGTGCACATACAGAAATGGGGCTAGGGGCAAGGTTATTAAAAGGGCATTAACTCTGACGCTGTCACCCACCTTTGTATTCATGCCACCGTTAGCCCCGACCCAGAACTTCACCCCAGCTAAGTGATGCTGCTGAGGGACCCCTTTAGCAAACCAAGCCAGGCCAGTCCTAAGTTGTAGCAGGAAGTGTTTTGGTCACTGACACTGACTTCTAAAAGGCTCAAGTCACCAAAATAGCCACTAATCCTCAACCATGACCCCTAAACACACCTTCAGAGTCTCTCTCAAAACCCATGAGCTGGTCGTTGTGGCCATCACCTTCCTCCTCTTCCTCTTCCTCCTCAAACTCCAGATCTTGGCCTAGTAGCAAATCACTCTCCAACACCAGGGTCCCGGGTCCTTCGTCGAAGGAGTCTTCAGTGTCCACTAAAGAGAGGGGGGTGCTTGTGGAATCTCCCTCCCAAGCCGTGCCCATAACCCGAACCAGGGAGCCAGCCATTGTGAGCTGCACTTCCCGTACTCGATGACCCTTTCAGGTTCCCTTAATGCTTTGGTGGGTAGCTAAGGAGCAAGATCACCCGCCCCCAAACCTCAGAAGTACCCCTCCACCTTGACCTGAGCCCACTATACTGACCCCACCCCTGTTCCTCCCTGCTCAAGGCCCCTGACCCCTGACCTTTGACCCCCTCGCATTTCACGGGCTGCGGGTGGCTTTGCTTCCTCCGGGGCATCGTGACCGGCTCCAGCCCGACGCGCCTCCGGCCCGAGGCCGCCGAGCCCCGCCCCTCCCAGTTCGGCCCAGCCGCCGGCCCTCGCTCTCAGGATCCACCAGCCGCCCCCATACACAGGTGCGGGCCCTGGGCAGCCCCCGGCCCTGGCCCCAGAGCCCAGCTCAGGTCGCTCCCGCCGCCGCCGCCGCTTCCATTCATGGAGCCCCCTATCCCCCTCCGGAGACCAGCTGGTACCTCCGTACCCGCTTCCGCTTCCGCCGCCGCACAGCCGCACGGGACGCGTAGTTTGTGTGATGCACAACGGGAACCCGGCCGCAGCGCGACCGGGAAGTGATTATGATGCCCCGCTAGCCAACCAATGGGAGACTGCCGGAGTAAACCGGCCAGCCAGCCAGGAAAAAGGTACCCTGCCCCTTCTGTGTACGAACTAGGAAGTCGTGCCTGAGAGTGAGGATGGCCTCCAACCGCTCAGGAGTTAACTACTAGCTCCCACTCCCCGCCAAAGGCGGCAGCACAACCAACAGCTCCTGATGTGCTCCCCTGTATGGTCTGGTGTGGGGTAAAGGTAGGAGACGAAAAAGGACACTATGGGCACGATTAGGTTTTGTTTGGCCTTTAGTCTGAAAAAAGTGTTGCTCGAAAGTGTACAACAGAGAGCGGGTGCAAGCGGCTAGGGATCACAGAGCCGCCAATAAAAAAGAATGTCCTTAAATAAAGTGTTCACAGAGTAAAAATCAGAACCACTAGTCCTTCCCTCCAACACAACAGCGCACAGGCACAGAACCGACCGACTGACCGTCGATGAGCCCGAGTAAAGAGGAGGCTGGAGAGGACAACGAGGCTCCTGGGCTGCCGCGTGGAGGGAGAGCCCTCTTTGGAATGGGCTGAGGAAAGCCACCCAGCTCCCCCTGCACACCTCATACCCACTGCTAAGGCTAAAAGAAAAAGACAAAACTCAGTCTCGGGGTCCAAGGGCTCAGAAAACAGTCCAGGTGGGCAGGGTCAAGACAACTGCTAGTCCCGCTTGGCCTTCTTCTTGTCACTGTTGCCATTCTCTTCAGCCCCCTCCACGGAGAGTGCCTCCTCAAGTTTTCTCTTGCCACTCTCTGGCTGGAGCTCTATTGTGTTCCGGGGCTTGAAGCAAATGATGATGCATGTCATGTTGTCACACCCTGTACCATCCCCTGAAGTGTCTGGTGCCAGGCACTGATCCAGCAGCTACAAAAAGGTTGAGGTAGTTTAACCATGGGGTTTGAACACCTTCCTGGGAGCCTAAGAGTACCACAAAAGGCTTTGGTGCCTTGCTGACTCAGGGTTGCAGAAGGGAAGGAATGGGTAGCAGGTATCACAAAACCAACATGTTGATTTTTGGTACCTAAAGCTACATAAGGGACATGAGGAATGCAACTGTTTGTTTTTCAAGAGAAGGGTTCCCTGTATTGCTTTGGAGCCTGTCCTGGAACTTGCTCTGTAGACAGAGATCTGCCTGCCTCTGCCTCCCAGTGCTGGGACTAACTAAAGGTGTGCACTACCAATGCCAGGCTTGAGGAATGCAACTTTTTAATAAAGGTCTTCTAGTGTGTTTGTGGGTGATTACTACTACTCCCAGCCTTGGGTCCAACTTCACTCACCTCTTCCACGATGGATGACAGTAACCGAAGTTCCCCATTTTCATCACGCTGGCTGATCTTTGATTGAATAAAGTCTACAACCTCCTGGCTGCTCATCACATTCCTAGGGTCAAAGAATGACAGTCAGAATCCCCAGCCCCATTAAGGCAGAGAGTCACATAGGCCGTACTGATGCAGGCCAATGTCAGCAAATGCTCCTCAGCTCTACCTAGGCTTGATGGTTTTAATTCACCAGGAAGCCAACCTTGAAGCTACCTCTACTATGTAGCTCCAAGCCTTACAGAAGTAAGGCTACATACAGAAGGGCATGTAAGGACATTCACCAGTTCTCACCAGATGCCATCGCAAGCAATGACCATGAATTCGTGATCGTCAGTGAGTGTCAGCACCTTGATGTCAGGAAGGGCAGAAATCATCTGTTCCTCGGGTGGCAAGTTTTTGTTCCTCTTGTAGAAGTGGTCTCCTGAAAGGTAGAGTGGTCAGCAGGTCGAATGCTTCCCAGATGTGTATCAGAAGCCATTCCATGACTTAGTGGAATAAAGAACTAAGTTCTAGCTTCTCTAGTTTCAGATCTGCTATCAGAACAAAGAGCTTATCTGCCTTTTTTTTTTTAAACCATCCAGGACACAGTAGAACTATAACCTCACTATTTCAGAATGATGTTTTAGATTATTCTGAAAGGCACAGGACTTAGAATATTAAACTTTGCTACTAGGTAATCTGGGACAAGATCCCAAAAATTCCCCTAGTTTCTTAATCCTTACCAATGGCCCTGGAGAGGTTGAGGCCTCCATTAACTCGTCCATCCATGGTAACCTTGCCACCAGCATTCTTGATGCGTGCTAGCTCCACTTCATCCTCTGGTTTGTGGTCATAAGACATATCTAAAGCTTTGCCAGCTTCCGACACCACACAGCGAGAGTCTCCTGCATTGGCCACAATCAGCTGCTTCCCCCGTATCAGAGCCACCACTGCTGTTGTGCCACTGTCAGAGCCAGGCTTAGGAGGGAGAAAGGGAGCGTTGTGGGAGCTTCTAGGTAGGAGTACATCCTCACCAGTCATCTACACTAGAGAACTTTGACAAACAGATAGAGCTGTCCAGACACAGCAGCACGCCCCCTTTACTTTTTAAAGGCAATTCTATCCAGATTTCCCTTGCAGTTCCCATTGCAGAATTAATACTCCTGATCATAAGTTAAAGACTAAAATATCAAGAGGATACACTTCTTAAAATAAAATCAGGAGATTATACTTGTTTCTTTCTTTTTTTTTTGGGGGGGTTTTTCGAGACAGTGTTTCTCTGTATTGCTGCTTTGGAGCCTGTCCTGGAACTAGCTCTGTAGCCTTGGCTGTCCTGGAACTAGCTTTGTAGACCAGGCTGGACTGAACTCACAGAGATCTGCCTGCCTCTCTGCCTCCCGAGTACTGGGATTAAAGGCATGCGCCGCCACCACCCAGCTACACTTGTCCTTATTCTTTCCAAAATCACTAGTTCCCATCTCCACACACCTCTTCTTTGCCTTCCATTCCAGGTACCATCATCTCCTCCTCCTCTTCTTCCTCTTCTTCATCTTCTTCAGCCTCCTCAGTGTCATCCTCATCTTCCTCATTCTCTGCCTCCTCACTGCTGTAGCCATCCTCTTCCTCACTACATTCCTACCAGGAAGATTTCATCTATTGAGACTGGGATACTGAGACAACCACCCCACCCACCTTCCTCAATTTAGACTCAAAATACAAATGCTGACAATAGTCAAAGATAACCAATACAGTCATGAAAATCTGGGGTGGGGAGAGGCTAGGTAAGCATATAAACTGACATTCTGAACTGGGCACAGATGTCATCAGTAAAAGAAACCCTGGGGAAGATCAAAACATCCAGTCAAAACACCTTCCTCCCAGGGAATGAACTGTTGGAAAAAGGAAACACTCACTACCTAAAAATAATATATCTGCCTTTCTGGTATCTAAGAGGCAGATCTTGAAAGGCCAGAACTAAATCACTGTGTTGTGCCTAGAAAGAACCCCAAAGGTAGGAGAAAGCAAATCCTCTCAAGTTGTCTTCTAACCTCCACAAGCATGCCCTGGCACTCTCGGACACACACACACACCAATTTAATAAAAGCTTTAATAAGTAAGTTGGAAGCTAGGGATAACAACAAACAGGCCCTCATTCCAACTTCAGTATTGGCCTGTCCTCACAGGCCCTTACCTCACTGTCATCCTCTTCCTCCTCCGCCTCATCTGATTCATCCTCACTGTCCTCAAAGAACTTGGACTTAGCAACTCGAGGCAGCTTGTCAGAGGCTGAAGAGCAGGAAGGTCCAGCCTCACCAGTAGCAGTACCAAGCTCTTGGCCTGCTTCAGTCCCATGTTCAGAGTTGGAGGAAAGGCCTGTGTGGCCTTTGGCTATGGGGCCATTTTCCTGGGAAGGAGTTTCCCTAGATGGGTCCTCAGGTCCAGCCTCCCCATTGAGGCCCTGAGGCCCTGGCTCATCGCCTGTCCCAGTTCCAGATTTGGTGTGGGGAGGGCCCTTCTGACAGTTCTGCCCATATCGTGTCAGCAACTCTTCAATAGTCATGGTAGCTTCTTCATGCAACAATGCAGCCTCCTCATTGTCCACTGCAGGGAGATGCTGAATCAGAGCCCCACCCCAAACCCCCTTTCCAGTTCAATACCTCTTGTGACCTGAGGTTGAGCTTCCCAATTATCTCCTACATCTAAAACTCCACTCACTGATCAAGTCCCAGAAGAAGAGCCTCTTGCTTTCTCCTCCATAGACGTCTGGTCTTTTGAGCCCAAGTAACACCAATTATACTTCCCCATTGTATCCCTCATTTTGTATTATTAAGTTGAAAGCTTTACTCTCGCTGAGGATCCAGGAAGCCTGTATGTTAGTTTAGGAGGGCTAAGTTGTAACATCTGCCTATCAAGGCTAATAACTACCAGTCTTAAAAAAAAAAAAAAAAAAAAAAAAAAAAAAAAGGCCAGCACATATATAACATGTAACATATAAAGGCATATATACAGGAACCAGGAAAAACATAACAAAACAACAAAACATAATATATGTAAAAATGCTTGGAGCTATGCACTAGACAAAGGTTAATTCTCTTTGTTATAAACACATATAATGTAGAAATGTGGAACACCATATAGTGTTCTTAATGTGAAAATTCCCCAGGTCCCTAGGAAGTCATGATTTCTTAGAACTGATATTATTTCAGAGGATGCCATACTCACCATCATCTTCATCTGCTACTTTTTCTTTATCATCCTCGTCTTCAGTGGGTCTCCCTGCAATCTGTGCCAGTTCCTTAATGACTTCCTCTGTGGTCAATTTGGCATCAATAGCCAAGAAGGCATCTTCTAAAGCCTGAATATAAGCAAAGTAGTATAAGACAAACACAGCAGGTACAAATCAACTGCCTAACATAGACAACCGCAGGCACACATTTGAGATGCATATTCAGGAATGGTCAATCACACTATGTCACACGCAAACAGATAAAAATGGTTTAGAGACCTGAGAATATGGGAAGAAGCTTGTTTGGGGCACAGGACTCTTTTAAGAAAAAAAATGTAATAAAAAATAGCTAGAGAGCAAAGAGAAGGGAAAGGTTGGGAAAGGAGGGAGAACCCTCCAAAAATTAATATTTAACAGTGTAAGAAGACAGACCTTCTGCAGCTTGCCTTCCTTGTAGGCCTTCTGATCTTTGATAATATCAGGAAGATATTTGGCACAGTACAAGGCAACTTCCTCCCCTAGAAGACAGGTTTCATTAACAAAACAGTGCTTCCCACATGCAAAGACACAGGCAATAAACACCTTAGCATATCTGAGACATAGCTGTAGAACATGGGAAAGTAAAATCTGACCCTGAAAACAGATTTCAATATCACTTTTCTGAGGAATATATTAACATATCCTTTGATTTTTCTTTTTCCTTACCTATTATTCTTAATTCAAACCTGGAAAGTAGAACAAAGGATCCCTTCTCTTGCCCATGAAAGTCTGGGTTTGGGGTCTCAAACTGTTATCAATAAGATCTATTAAAGTTACCTCCATGTCCATCATAGACAGAAAACATGGCTGTCTCATTGTCCAACTCAGGAATACAGTTATGAGCATCCTAGAAGAAAAAAGAACAAATCAGCATGTCTCAAGTTCAAACACTGTTTCTCCTATCAATATTTCAATTCACAAGATACTTTCATATCTTTGTTGCACATCCTCTGGCTGGCCAAACATGGACTAGAAATGAGAAAGGAAGGTAGGCTGATAAAAGAATACAGGAGAGGAAAACAAAGAAGGGAACAAAAAGGACTAAGAAAAGCAGACTCAGACCACTACCTCTGTAATATAGCATCCTCCTCTCTAGATTTTGGTCCAGAGAATATTTGGCTATTAGTTGTTTAGTAAATCTAGACCTGACCCTTCTGAGTTATAGAATCAGAATACAAGCTCTTTAAAGTTACTTCTGAGTCCATGTGATAACTCAGAGAGTAAAGGTACATGCGGCCAAGTCTACCTATATAATTTGATCACTAGGATCCACATGCATGGTAAAAGGGAAGAAAGAACAAATCCCCACAAGTTGTCCTCTGACCACACATGTTATCATGGCACAAGAACACCCTCCCTCCAAACTAATCAATATTTGAGATTAAAAAATAAAGTTACTTGTAGAGCCAGCCATTCTCTGAATAAACAGTGAAATCCAAGAAAGAAAATGTTAAAGAGAATAAACAGCAAGAAGACCTTGGGACCTCTCAAACCTGAAGAACAGGAGACCTCACAGACTAGATAGACAACAGGAGACCCCACAGAAAACTGGAACGGCACCAGGCAACATTGTGCTAAACAGACTTTTAAAATAAGCATTGTTGCAGCTTAACAAATTCTTCCCAAAGCTTAACTCAAGAGGCCACCCTCAGCTTAGGGAAGTTAGGCTTACAAATGAATTTTCTTCATAACAGATTAAGTTATTAAAATACACTGTGCTTGCTAATTAGAATTTACAGGAGGCTCCCTACCTCCTACCCCAGGTAGAATTTAAATACCATTCAATCCCAATGCCATAGCACATCTGAAATGGACCTGGAAAAGGCCCTGGCCACACTAACATTCCTTTTTATTAAAAGGACAAGCTTGATCAACAAATTTCTATTGCCTCAAACTAATGCTCCAGAATAGGACAAAGTTCAAGCAAAGCTGTCAGTCTGTGTGTGGTAAGTGCAGCTTACGAAAACTTTCTTCAGACAGAAGGAATAAGTGCTAATCAGCACTGTACTTTGGTTACTTATCTTGTGTGAGTTAATTTCTTTTCTTTTTTTGGGGTGGGGGTGTGTGGTTCAAGATAGTGTAATAGCCCTGGCTGCCCTCTGACTTAGAGATCAGCCTGCCTCTGTGCCCCACACCTCATGCTGGATTAAATGTGTACACCACCACCTGGCAGGTGAGTTAATTTCAATCAAATTCTCCTTCCTCTTTCAGGCATCAGCATTTTATATCAATTTTATATCATTTTATATCAATTTATATCAATATTGAAAAAATCTGAACGTACTAATTCTTTTATTAGAGCCGAGCTAAAACTATGGCATAGCTCTTGGGTATGAAAATAAAAGATAAAGCAGGGAAGAAAGACACCAAAAAAAGGAATTTCCCCCTTTCATACCACCAATATAGTGTCCCAGAAACAAATGGCATCCCTATGGTCATCATCACTGCAGTGCCTTTTTTGTCTCATCTCCAGGACCTAGTTTTAAGTACCACAGACAAAAAGTCACATTCTCCCTCTGCCATGACTCCACTATGGGCAATGCTAGCTAGTCTCCCTTCCATCTAAGCCAGGATTTATCTTCTTAGACATTCCTACTCTTCTAACCACCACATAAGAATATTCTTTTTTGTACTTATGATTGCCTCTTGCTCTGAATCATCTCAAACATCAATGTTCCTAAGAATGCATTCATAATCAAATATTTGAGACCCTATTATGTGCCAGAATGTGTTCCACATGCTTGGGCTAAATCAACAAAGGGGAGAGTAGGTAAAGTAATTCATGAAAAGTTTTCCAATGAGAGATATACATTATAAGAATCTCTATTGAAATGGGGGGAAAGAATAGCCAGGTAAGGTGGCTTGTAACCCAGCACTTGGAAAGGCTAAAATAAGAAGACTGTAGTTCAAGACTAGTCTGGACTAGAATGAGAGCCTGTCCCACACACTCAACACCCCAAAGGAGAACTAGCTTGAATTACAGAAAAGCAGTAGAGCTGAACTGTCATGGGATAAACACTGGGTAACTGTATGCATACTAATCCCTAAGAGCTTCTACCTCAGCAGATACCACCATTCCCAGGGACCGTCCAATTCTGACAAGAACCACTGTACCAGTATAATGTTAGCTTTATAACCCTGCTCGTTTTGTAGTTTTGTTAACATAAAATTTAAGTTTATACACATTTGTTTCATTTGTTTGTTTGTTTTCAAGACAGGGTTTCTCTGTGTAGCTCTGGCTATGCTGGAACTCACTCTGTAGAACAGGCTGGGGAACTCAAGAGATCCACCTGCCTCTGCCTTTTGAGTGCTGGGATTAAAGGTGTGCGACACATCCAGAGCTGTACAGAGAAACCCTGTCTCAAAAAAACAACATAACAGAATATTTAAATGCTGAGCATGGTGGTACATACTTTTACATTACTCACATTATTTAGTTTAACGTAAATGCTATAAAAATACTTGTGCTGTAATATCAAGAAGTATATTGGATTCAATTGGGGGGGGGTGTTAATACATATTCAACATAGCCTCAAAATTTTGTTTTGCTCTGGTTTTTGTTTTCTTGGTTGGTTGGTTTTTCCAAGACAAATGTCTTTCTATATAGCCCTGGCTGTCTTCAAACTCAACTTGCCTCTGCCACCCAAGTGCTGGGATTAAAAGTGTGTACCACGATGCCAGACCAGCTTTGTTGCTTGAGACAGGGTTTATCCTCAAACTCATGATTCTCCTGTCTCATCCTCGAAAGTGCTGGAACAATAGGATGAGTCACTATAATTAGTCTCTTCCAAATATTGTTGATATGCAGTTGGTAGAACTAGCTGATTCAGAGGAAAGGTGAAATGTACTAAATGATCTTCTAGCAGCTACCTTGTGTCGACTTTATCCTTTTTATAATATGGAATAACAACAGTTTAACCATTTTATCCTAGGACAGTCACTGGGATGACATAAAACTATACACTGCCATTTGCTATATTGATATTCTGCTCTAAAATTTGGCATGTGGTTTATACTTCTCTTGTCCATCCTTTTTTTTTTTTTTTTTTTAATGTGCATTGGTGTTTTGCCTGCATGTGTATCTGTATGAGGGTGTTGGGTACCCTGGAACTGGAGTTACAGGCAGTTGGGAGCTGCCATGTGGGTGCTGGAAATGGAACCCGAATCCTCTAGAAGTACAGCCAGGGCTCTCAACCGCTGAGCCATCTCTCCACCCCATCTATCCTTTTTTCTTAAAGAAAACTGCCCACAATAGATTCATCTCAGTTCCTAGAATGAGTCCACCTTACTCCTGCACTTTCCAGTGAGATTATAGATCTACGTTACTATTGGAATTGTTCCACCTTCTCTAAGAACTTTGATTTCACTTACATCTTTACTCAGAACCTTTAACCCTTGGCTTTTTTGTCTCTTTCTGAGGCACAGCCAAGTATTTTGACACTATCTCTTAGCAATCTAGAAAAACTCATCCAACCTTGTATAACTGCCAACTGCCTTCTTTAGTCAATTCTGAAACAGAAACACTACTGTTGGTCACTAAAAATATGAAAGCATGTTGACAGTGGCCACTACTTTCATTTAGCTCTGTGTGTGTGTATGTGTGTGTGTGTGTGTATCCTGTGTACACAGCTAGTGTCAAGTCTTTCCCATACTGTTCAAGTTCTCAGTGCTATTCTTTCACTCTTAGCTCTTAGGCTAATCTCTTACATCGTTTTCCCTTACCAGAAATATTTCACCATCAATATTCTACCTCAAAGTTTCTCCCTATCTTTGTCTAAACTCTCCTTTACCTCTGGTTCTTCTTCAAGTCCTAACCTAACATCCTTCTCTGTCAACATCTTGTACAGCAAAAATATATAATAGCAATTGAATCAACTTTTGTAGGCTTCATTCTCAAGTAATTTGAAGGATTAACTAGTACAAACCACGTCACTATTTCAGGTCTTCTTGAATTTAGTGAAGAACTATACTTCTACACCTTCAACTGATTGTTCTTAGAGGCTGTCTATTCTACTTCAATACTCCTATAAAGAGGGACACCGATGTCTCCATTAACAAATAATAAATAATAAGCTGTGTGGTGGTGGCACATGCCTTTATTCCCAGTACTCAGGAGGCAGAGCTGAGTTCAAGGACAACCTGGTCTACAAAGCAAGTTCCAGGACAGCCAGAGCTGTTACATAGGTATTATATAGAAAAACCCTCCCCCACAAAAAAGAAAACTGAACTTTTTCTTAATATTTTTCTAGGTTTACCTATTTTACTTTTTCTATGAGTGTTTTGTCTGCATGTTTGTATGTGCACCATGTGTATGCTCAGAGGTTAAAACATTGGGGTCCCTTGAAAAGAGATTATATACAGATGGTTGCAAATCATGTGGATGCTGGGAATTGAACTCAAGTTGTCTGCAAAAGTAAAAGTGCTCTGTTTTTGTTTGTTGTTTTTCCAGGTAGGGTTTCTTTGTGTAGCCCTGGCTGGCCCAGAACTCTCTCTGTAGACCAGGCTTGCCTCAAATTCACAAAGATCTGCCTACCTCTGCCTCCCAAATGCTGAAATTAAGGTGTGCGCCACCACCACCTGGCTGCAACAAGTGCTCTTAATCTCTACAATTAAATCTTTAGCTTTATTTTTTTCTGTGGAATTTTAATTTCCCCAGCCAACCTGATATTGGTCCATCCTTCAATTCCTAGCTGTCGTTCACTTATCAGAGGGCTGCTGAGTTATGTTTGGTAGCTTTCATCACATTGTCCCTGCCTTACTTGTGCTTTTTTTTTTAAGATTTTTTAAAATATATAATATGCCCCATCTGAATTATGACAGAAGAGGGTATCCAGTCCCACTATAGATGATTATGAGCCACCATGTAGTTGCTGGGAATTGAACGCAGGACATCTATCTGGAAGAGCAGCCAGTGCTCTTAATCTCTGAGCCATCTCTCTAGCCCCTAATCTCCTAATTCTAATTCCATTCTCCAACAACCCAGCAAAGAACATAAGCACTCTATCTTTTCTTCTCTCCTTCCTAACTCTACCTCCCCTACTCATTCCTCTATCTGTTATATTCTACATCTCAACAACTCTAAAAGGTCGTTCCCAACACACCAATGCCCTAACCTTGTGGTATTTCTTGCCTTTACCAATAATCAGGCACTGAATAGACACTACCTCACTCTATCATTCAATGTTCTGTGGGAGAAAGTAGTCCTATGTCCAAAGCCAGATTTTAAACCAGCATGCAAAAGCAAAGACTGTTTTAAAATTTCTTTAATGCTTTGGGTTCTAATGCTACTATAAGATCCTCCATGTCTGCTTAGATTGGTGCTATGGTTCAGATGTGGTTTGTTGTCTAGAGATGTATATGCTCTATAGAGGCCAGGCCCCAGTGTAGTAGTAGAATCTTAAAGAAGTGGTACCTAGAATTAGGTAAAGGCTCCATTCTTATGAAAGAATAATGTTGGCTTAGGAAAGGGTCAAGTCTAGTACAGTGTATTACCCCCATAAGCCTGCTCATTATCAAGAAAGAGCCTGAGCCATTCTAGGTCTTTTACTTCCAAATGATCTCTTCTACATGTGCTCCTAACATTTGCACATGCTTCTCACCAGAGTGGGGCAGATTCGAACACCACGCTTGAACCTCCAAATTATGAACTAAAATGTTGCTTTATAAAACAGAGTGGCACATGCCTTTAATCCCAACACTTGGGAGGCAGGAGCAGGTGGATCTCAATTGGAGACCAGCTTGTTCTACAGAGTGAGTTCCAGGACAGCAGGAACACAGAGAAACCCTGCAGGAGGCAGTGGTCCTTCTCTTTCACTTGTGATACCCAGAAATATATTATTGTGATGTTTAGAAAAGATGATTCAGAATATATGAGTCATCAGAGTAAGGCCTTGGTCTTACTAAGTCATATATTCCACAGCCCCTTTGACCTTACAAGCCAAGTATGCATCCATATTAAAAGGGTTAATTCTCTTCATTGATGCCAGTCTCCTGATAGCTGTCCTGTCTCTAAATCAACCACTCAGATTTATGATATATGTTTATATAAATCCTTGTAAATCAAGATAAAACATTCAATGGCAGTTAGGAAGGGAATTGCCTTTCTAATATGCATTATATTCAATTCTAGATGTTCTCTAAAATTCTTTTAAGACATATTTTTGTTTTATGTGCACAGACATTTTTCCTGAATGTATATGTGTACATCACATGTGTACCTAGTGCCCCAGGAGGCCTGAAGCAGCTGTTAAGATCCTCTGGAACTGGAGTTACAGGTGGCTGTAGGCCACCACATGAGTGCTGGGAATCAAACCAGGGTCCTCTGGAAGAGCATCAAGTGCTCTTATCTACTGAGCCATCATCTCTTCAGACCCTTGATAATCTTTTTTTTTTTAAAGATTTATTTATTGTGTTTACAATGCTCTGCTTACATGTCTGCTTCAACACCAGAAGAGGGCACCAGACCCAATTACAGATGGCTGTGAGCCACCATGTGGTTGCTGGGAATTGAACTCAGGACCTTTGGAAGAGTAACCAGTGCTTTTAACCTGTGAGCTATCTCTCCAGCCCCCCCTTGATAATCTTTTATGACTACTACTCAAATTTAGACTCAAAACATATCAATATCTAATAGGACATGGCAATGCATACCTATAATACTAGCATTCAGGAGACAGAGACAAGAGGATACCCACAAATTCCAGAACTGACAGGACTACATAGAAAGACCCTGTCTTCTCTCATCAGCTCCCCCAAAAGGCTGCAGAGGTGATAGTAGGTAAAGGCACTTGCCACCAAGTCTGGCAACCTGAGCTCATTCCCTAGCACCTACATGGTAGAAGTAGAGATGAGATTCCCACAAGCTGTCCTTTCAACTCCATTATGGTACACGTACACGTGTACACACACACACACACACACACACACACAAACACACACACACACTAAAAAAAAAAGATTGGCACAGCCTTTTAAAAAGGGAAACATTTATTGAATTTTGTTAAATCCTAACTCTCCACAGAAAAGTGTTCTGTCTCTTTCACAGGCGCCTCAAAATTCCTTTTCCTTTTAACAGCACATTGCCTTTAGACTGGACTTCTCATCAGTCACCAAAACCTTACAACATATTTCTCAGCACCCCCTCCTACTCTTAACCCTACAGCACACAGCTCAACCAGCTAGAGGATCCCTTCAAATCATGGAGGAAACATTGCTATAGTATTTTAATACTCCCCCCCCCAAAAAAAATTCTGATTCCACAGCAAGAGGGTTGGAAAGAAGCAGAAAGTATAAAATGTCAGCTTTTGGTGACTATCATCTACCCTTTCCTGCTTCCAGAGGAGTAAAACAGCTCTAAGGCTATGTATCAGAATTTTAGCAACCCCTGTAAAGTTTACTAATTAACCTTACCTGAACTCAGTCATTAGAACCAGGCCAACAATGTAAATGGGTTAGTATGTGGAATTAGTCTGTTTCTTATGGAAAGAAGGACAAAGATGTACCATAACCCTTCCCCACCTTTCTGAACCATTGAGCTACATATATTCCTAGGTCAAGAGCTTGTTTCTGAAAAGATTAATTTAAAAGACTAGAAATCATTGTATCTTAGTTTTGTTTGTTTTGTTTTTTGAGACGGGATTTCTATGTAGCTTTAGACTGTCCCAGAACCCAGACAGGCTGGTCTCCAATTCACTGAGATTCCCCTGCCTCTGCCTCCCAACCCTCCAGTTTTTTTTTTTTTTTTGTTTTGTTTTGTTTTCTGTTTTTGTTTTTAACAATAGCAAAGATACTATGTAATACTTTGAGGGAAGAAACAAACCTAGAAAGAAAAGTATATATGACAAAAAAAGATCTGAATTAGTACTCCAAGAAGATTAGGCATATTTAACTACTCAAACAAGAGTAAATTCAGGATTAGCAAAGCAGAAAGGCTTTCATGCTCAAATAGATTGCCTGTTAAAATGAAAATTATTATCTAAAGAAGAGTCAAGAAAATTCTTCATACCAAACAGCCCTAAACTAAAAATAAAATAGTTCTCTAATCACCAGTGGAAAAACAAAAACAAAAAAAACAAAGCCAAACAAAAAAAGGGAAATGTTTAGCAGATGCAGGTTTGGAAACACTGAAGCAACTCAATTCATAAAGATAACTAGAGTTATCCTACTATGTGAAAAAGCCATTTCATTGCACAGAAATGGAAATCAAGGAACAAGAAACTTTAAAAGTCTATGAAATGAGACAGTCACTAAGAGAAAACGTGATAGGCTAACCCAAACACCAGCCAAACACTATGACTTCCTTCTCCCTTTTGAGAGAATGAATGAATGAATGAATGAATGAATGAGGTGAGGTATCAGAAGAGGCCACTGGATTCTGATTGGAGCTGGAGATACAGGTGATTGTGAGCACTTGACACTGTGTGCTGAGAATCAAACACAAGTGCTCTTAACCTAAGGCTTGCCTTCTGTATCTATATCCAGGTGTCTCTAGCTATAGCCAGTTATAGTTCTAAAATGTATCACTGACCAATGTGAAGCTGTGCTTTTTAGTTTGACACCTATAATAAGAACAGCACCTACTGTCTCAAACAACTTAATACATACCAATTCTTTGTATCAAGGTACAAGTGTCCTAACCTTGTAGGTCTATTTCCAAGCTGTCAAATGTGGGCACTAAGCCAGATGAGACAGATGAATAGGAAGGACTGTTTATCTAGATGCTATAGATAATGCTAGAATCATTATCGAAGACGGATGAAAGAATACATTCTGAGTCTGAGAACAAATCATTTAAGTTCACACTGTCATTCCAGAGCTAACCACAGGGAGGAGCGAGGGATTTGAGAAAATCCCCAAGGGAGCTGGTTTTTGGCTGTTACCTTGAAGCCCACCTACTAAGTGGGTAAACCTTCAATTCCAGACATAATTAGAGCATTTACCTAGTCCCTCTACCTAGAGCTCACAAAATGTCTCAAAGACATTATTGTTATCTTTCCAATTTCTATCCTACCACCCAGTTATCCTTGTTTATTGTAGTTTCACGTCCATTTGCTCAACAACGTTAATCCAGATAGTTGTTTTCTCTTTCATCCAAATTGGGTTTCTCTTTAAAAAAAAAAAAAAAAAAAATTATCCGTAGATTGCAACCAAAAAAAAAAAATTGCTGAAATGACGGAAAATAGAATAAACTAAATTATAAGCACAGGCGAGTGACAACTCCGTAAGCTTTAAAGAAATCGTAAAAAAAAATTACGAGCATAATTAAAAAAAAAAAAAAACACAAGCCTGATGACAGACACAATTCTTTTCCTAAAGGTCGTTAAAGGTTTCTAAAAGAATACAAACAAGTGACAACTCTCGAAGGCCAAGTGGAGGGAGCCTCTGAAATTAACACAAGGCTAAAGCAACGAAGGGTTAAGAATGGGAAATACATTATTTGCCCGGGCTCCTTTTCTCCATCAAGTTTTTAGCCCAAAGAGGCCTGCCACATCACATATTTGAAGAATAAAAACGATCCAGTCCTTCCCATCTATTCCGCCAATAAGCGAACAGATAGCCAATCTTTCCTCTCGGCCCTGACAACTACACCCCATGCTGCCTGTAAGCCTGGAGGGCTGGGCTGGCATCAGAGGATGGCGCGAAGGCAGGAGAGCCCGCGGCCAGTGGGCGGAAGGTGTCTCTCCCCACATGGCAGGGCTCTCGGCGCCACCGCGGTCCCCAAGCTCAAGCAGCTCCCTCTCCGCCCGGATCCCGCGCTCGCCGCCGCCTCCCGCACCGTGGCCGCAGGCTCTCGTCGGGGACCCTTGCCTGAGGAGGAGCCCCATCCCCTCCCCCGCTCCCTTTCTCTGTCAGGGTCTGGCCGTGCAGTGGCCAGCCTCTGGGGCCCTGTCGCCTCACCTCCATGGAGACGCGCCAGCCTTGCATGGCGGAGAAGCCGTAGGGCAGCGGGAGGCGCGGGGCGCCAACTCCATCCCCGGAGCACTTGACCGTGTTGGGCTGGGAGAGGTAGGCACCCATGGCGGCGGCTGGCCGGCGGCCCGTGGGGAAGGCGAGCAGGACGCAACCCTTGCCGGCGCCGGAGCCGGGGCCCCGGGGGCGCGCGTGGCAGGGAGCTGGCCCGGCCGCGCAGCCGACGTAAGGTGCCGGCGAAAGGCGCGAGGCCGGCCAGGAGGCGGTAACGGGACAGGAGCGGGGAGAGAGCGGAAGCGGAAACGCGCTGCTCTAGACCCCGCCCTGCTGGCGCGGTGAGCCGCTGCGGGCGGTCATTTCCTTAGCAACTCGCCCCGCCCTCGGGGACAACGGCCCGCCCAACCGCCGCTCCCGCGAGACTGGTCACCACGCCCACCAACGGCCGCGGCCCGAGCGAGCGGCGGCAACGTGCGGCCATGTCTTTGCTGACCCTGCTTTACCCCGCGTCTCTGGCCTCAGCATTTTTGCCCTAAGTCTCTTTTGTGTGGGACCCGAAGCTTCCAGTTGTGTCCTGCGGTGTTTCAGCCCCTCCTTCTGTCCCTCCACACGACCTCAGCTTCCGACAAACCCCGCCGGGTTCGGTTGAATTAAAGTTGACGAGCGTTTGTTCTGCGCTTCCGCGGTGCTTAACCAGGCTCTGTGAGGCCTGTACTGACAAAGGAAGCCGGTCTGTGAAAAAAATCGAGTTAATACGAGCTTGATACAGTCGGCTGGGTGAAATGAGAGCGAAGAGGCGGGAACGAGCGCCTGCTCGCCATTGTAGATTTAGACCCTTGTTGAAGGCTGGAGGACTGAGGAGAATAATAAGCTACCTTGGGGAGGCTTACTAAGGAAGCAGGCTGGCCTCGTGGGGGAAAGATTCTAAATGGGAACAGATCTAGCCAGGGCCATAAACATCAAGATGGGTAATGAGGACGTCATTGTACTGGTGCAGCCTTTCTTGCGACGGTTGGTCTGATCCTGTGTGCAGTGTACACTGCAGGGAGAGTCTGGGTCCTGTGACTGGTTAGATAGAAGGTCCTTAACCCGAACCTGATAGGCTGGGACTCGGGTGCTGGCAAAGGGCGGGCTGGGGGGGTGGAGGCACGAAGACAATCCAACAGACTTGATATATAGGAAGTCACAGAAAGGAGAAAGTCCCCAACGTATAGGAAAACCCAACTCACTGAAAACAGAACTGGCCTTCCATTTTAGCCAGGTTCTATTCCTGCACCCACAGGGCAGTTCAGGTCCAGGGGATCAGACGCCCTCTTCTGGCACCAGGCATGCAAGTGATGCACAGACTTCTGTTCAGGCAAAACATGCATATACATACATTTTAAATAAAAACAAAGCCCAGCATGATAGCTCATACAGTAATCCCAGCACTTGAGAGGCTTCAGCAAGAAGCCTGGGCTACAGCATGAGACCCTCAATAAGAAAATCCCAGGATTGGTTATGGATCTTCAGTCCAGATTCCTTAACTATCAGAAATTACTAGAACTGGTCCTTCCCAACTCTTTCTTTAAATGGGTTCTAGAAGGTCTCCTCATTCCCCCAATAACTCAGTAGTTCAGCATTTAGTCTCCTGTGCCTCCAAAACCATGCTTTCTCTCCCTATTTTTTTATCCATGAAATACACTTTCCCACCCACCCCTTCTCCTTCAGGTTCTCTAATATCCCTTGGATAGTTTGGATCCCATTTATCCTTTCTGTGTTCCCCATTATCCCCACTGTGTGCTCAATGGTACTCCAGTGTTTGTTAAATTCATGCATAGCACCAAAGCTTTGACCTCAAATACTTCAATAGAAGATGGTGGAGTTTGGATATGTGTACCAGTTGGGGAGAAACTCTCCTATTTGAGGTGATAGTTCCATGTAAAAATAGTGAAAATTCTGGCCATGAAGGTAGTTTTGAATGACACTTTTGCAGGTTGTCATGACCCTCAGATCTCCGGGGGAGCACGAAATTACTCTGCTACTACTGTTGCTGTTTACTCTTTATTCTTGGGTTTTGTTTTGTTCCCTAAAATGTGACACTGTGAGGAGAGCAGTATGGTTTATGCCTAGCAGGCAAGAAGGGTCAGGAGTTCAAGATCATCCTTGGCTACATAGCAAGTTCCATTCTTGCCTGGGCTATGTGAGACCCTGTATGAAAATAAAAAAAAAAAAAAAAAAAAAAAAACACACACACACAAAACAAAAAAATCAAAGACATTGTGAAAGGAACATGTATTTTGTCATGTACTATCAATGATTTACTTTACAAGTTATTTCTTCAGGTTGATTTCTTCATCTTTAAGAAAGAGACATGACATTTAATCCAAGATTGATTTCAAAATAAGAAAAACTAAATATGCCTCAGTACACCAGAGATGGGAGTAGAAGGATTGCAAGGCCAGCCTGGGTTACTTTCACAGGATTTCCAGAGTTCCTGACCAAGCCTGAGCTACACAGTAAGACTATTCCAAAAATAAAACAAAACCCTACAAGTGCCAACTCCTCTGCACAAATACAACAAAGACCTGCATCTAAATGTATTCATATGAATGTTAAGTATGGAATAAAAATCTCACTAAATTATGCATATGCCCACAAAAATTGGATGTCCTGAAACATAATGGGAGAAAGACAAAAGTGGCTAATAAAATAATGATGGAAGGAAAAAATGAGGCACTGGGAAGACAAAGTCACAAAGAGGAAATAGAGACACTAAAAGGACACGTGTAAACTGGGAGGGCAATAAGGATATCTTTCCATATCATTAATTCACATTACTCCCTAACCAGAATAATATACTTCTAAGGACTAACATGTTATGCTTACACATTCATAGTCTATCTTTTGACTCTTAAAGGTGCCTGCCTTATAAATAAAAGACTGTCAAAAGGCAACAGATTGAGAAATCAATTTGAATAGGGAAGATGTTAAGGGAATGCACAATAAGAAAAGGTCTTCTAAGCCTTTTATCTTTCAGGCTTTTCTTGGGGCTCCTAATTCTGGTTTTCAACCCTTTTTGTGTATTTCATGCCTGAAGATGTTACTCATAAGATGTTACTATGGAAACCTAGTAGCATTGTTTCCAGTGTTGGGGATTGAACTGATGGCTATACATGCAAAGCACATGATCTGTCACTGTTCATGTTAACAAAAACTAGCTGTTTCTCAAGAGAATAGCAGTTTTGATAATATGTTCCTTCTTGGAGTGAATAAAAGTGAAAAGTTGTTCCAGGGAGGAACACCCCAGTGACAAGCTATTGGTAGAGTGCTTCCATAAGATATATAAAGCCTTGGCAAACAAAACTGGGCATGGTGGCAAAGGCCTGTCATCCCAGTACTAGGAATGTAGGAATCACAAGTTTAAGGTGATTCCTCGGCTACCTATAACAAGTCTAGTCTGAAATGCATGCCATCCTGCCCCAGAAAAGGATTTGGGCCTGAAGAGAATATTCAGTAAACACTTACCTCACAAGCATTAGGCCCCAAGTATATATACTTGGAAACTATATAAATAAAAAACAAAACACAGTAGGAGTGTCTAATCCCAGCCATGGTAGGATGGGAGGTGGAGATAGACGGATCCTTGGAGGCTTGCTGACTAGCTGGTCTAGCCTACTTGGTGTCTGAGGAATGTCCCTGATCTCCACATGCATAAACACAGAGAGAGAGAGAGAGACTGAAAGTCAGAGACCAGAGACAGAGAGACAGATAGATTTAGAACTAAGAAGGAATGCAAAATTTTGAAGTTACTAGAAGAGCTGGGGAAGAGTCTGTGTCTAGGCTCTGGGCTAGGTCTATCTTCCCGTGTGTGTATGTATGTATATGTATGCATATATTTTTTTTCAAATTTCCATGTATTATGTGTGATGTTCCAGCAGTTTCAAAGACTTTCTGTTGAGATAGACAGCCCTACCCAGGACTAGCCAAACATCAGAGATATAGCAAAGGACTCAGCCAAGAGCATGCTCTTTAATATACAAATTGACCAATCTGGACCCGAACCTCCTCTATCAGTTCCTTACAAGGCAGTAGGCAATATTTCTCTTCCCTTGTCATCCCAGGCATCAACGTACCACTCCCAAAGCTTAGACCCTATCCAACAAACTCTGCCTGACTTGTCTTTCCCTTGGAACTCCAATAAAGCTTTGGGTCTATACTTTGTGTTGCTACTGTTCTCCCACCTGACCCAAAGGGGTTCTTCCTTGCCCTATGAGACTTCAAGGCAAGCAGGACTGCCTCTCCAGAACCTGTGAGTACAAAATGGTCTGTTTCTTTTGCTGTTGTTTGCAGGTCATCTAGCTCTTGCTGTAGGACTTACTACATAGTTTAGACTGGCCTTAAAAGCTTGGTCCTCCTTCCTCTGTCTAGTGCTGGGCTTACAAGTGTGCACCACCACCTTTAGTATAGACTTTGTTTTCTCATGCCTCATCTTGATCTCTTATGCTGCACCTGGCTACCAACCTAAAATCACAGACAGGGACTGGAGAGGTGGCTCAGAGGTTAAAAGCACTGTCTGCTCTTCCAGAGGACCTGAGTTCAATTCCCAGCAACTACAATGGTGTTTCACAACCATCCATAATGAGATATGGTGCCCTCTTCTGGTATAGGTAGAATACTGTATACAGAATAATTAGATCTTAAAAGAAAAAATAAGGAAGAAAACACACACACACACACACACACACACACACACACACACACACACACACACAGGACAGATAACCCAAAGTGAAACTATTTGTGTGATTTTTTTTTTTTTGAGACAGGGTCTCTCTGTGGCTTTGGAGGCTGCCCTGGAACTAGCTCTTGGAGACCAGACTGGTCTCAAACTCACAGATCGCCTGCCTCTGCCTCCCGAGTGCTGAAATTAAAGTTGTGCGCACCACTACCGCCCAGCCTATTTGTGTGATTTTATTTGTGTGTGAGGTTTTTTCTTTTTCATTCAGTTTTTGTTTTGCTTTGCTTTGCTTTGTTTTTGAGACAGGATCTCTATTAGCTCTGGCTGGCCTGGAACTCACTATGTAGATTAGGCTAGCCTCAGAATCACAGAGATACACCTGCCTCTATCTCCCAAGTGCAAGGATTAAAAGTGTAGGATTAAAAGTATATGTCAGCATCCCTGGCCTGTTTTTTTGTTTGTTTGTTTGTTTTGTTTTTTGTTTTTTCAAGACAGGGTTTTTCTGTATTGCTTTGGAGCCTATCCTGGAACTCACTCTGTAGACCAGGTTGACCTTGAACTTTGTTTTGGTTTTTGAGAAATAGTCTTGTATTGTAAACCATACTGGCTTCAAACTCTCAATCCTCCTGCCTAAGCCTCACAAGTACAAGAATTACAAGCATGTGCCACCAAACTCAGCTTCCCAACATGAAAGCCAGAGAGGTGTTATATTTAAAGTTGTATTTTTATGTTTCTAGAAAGTGAGACATCCACCTTAATGTGGTCTGATTTTACAAAAAGCAATCACTACTATGTGTGGTCCTTTACATGTTCGTCCAGGAGATACATTTGTCCTAAAGAAAATATTAAATGACTACTTAACAAAATTCAAATGTGTTACCTTGAAGTGCTATGGATTTTCTATTTATTAGTCATATAAAAGATGCCTGTAGCAAGGGTGTACCTTTGAGAGAAAAGAAGATAGTTTTCTTCCTCCAAAATAAGAATAAACATGTATCTTGCACAATCCTTATTTCTTTTCTCTTAGGTGACCTATGTATGTTTTGTCTAAGGGTTTGCTCCCAGGATATCACAAAACTGGGACCAACTGAGATATGAACCTGGTCCTCATGCTTTATTCAGAAAGCCAGAAAGGCCTGTTGTCTTTCAGATGGTACCAGGTAAAGGCAGAGCCTCCAAATTCTAGATAGCACTGGAGACTCCTGATACTGCATCGGAGCGGGTGAGCGTTTCTTTCCCCACAAGGAAAAGTATAGTTCACCTGAAGACACTCCTGAGTGGAAATAAACAGAAAAAAAGAAAAGATCTTCCAACACCCTTACCTGCCATTGGCAATAGGACTTTAAGGTATGCCACAGTTTGGAGATTCTTGGGGTGGAAGGTGAGCCTGCAATATCAGAAATCCAAGCAGCCACTTCTTGTGACAGCTGTGTCTTGTTAAACTAATGAACATGAATGAAGGTTGTGTTCTTGAGAAGAAAGTAAGAAGGTGGGAGCTCAGTGTGTGTGATTAGCATATGCAAAACCCTAATTCAGTCTCTCATACCCCACCCATGAAAAAAAGAAATTTAAGTCTTTTGGGATGAGGCATGTGAGGAGCTTGGAAAAAGGGATGTTAACCAAGCTGCAGAAACCGACAGAGACAACTGACCTGAACAAGGGGGAGCTCAGAGACCCCAGACTGATAGCTGGGAAATCAGCACAGGACCAACTCAGACCCCCTGAACGTGGGTCTCAGAAGGCCTGGACAGTCTACAGGACCTCTGACAGTGGAACCAGGATGTATCCCTTTGGGAGCACATTGCCCACGGAGGGATACTCCCCTAACCTAGAGGCGGGAGGAAGGGCCTAGACCCTACTCCAAATGATTTGACAGATTTTGATGATACCTCCTGGAAGGCATCACTCTCCCTAGGGAGTGGGTGGGGAATGGAGTGGGAAGGGGGCCAGGGGGGCATGGGAGGATGGGAGGGAGAGGGAACTGGGATCGATATGTAAAATAGGAAAAAATAACAATTAAAAAAAAAAAAGGTATGTTAAGGCCCAGGACAGCAGTGGTCTAGAGCAAGAACAGATGCAAAAATGAGAGTGACACCCAGGGGTAACACAGCTTACCATTTGTTTCCAGGGGTAACACAGCTTACCATTTGTTTCCAGGGGTAACACAGCTTACCATTTGTTTCCAGGGTAACACAGCTTACCATTTGTTTCCAGGGTAACACAGCTTACCATTTGTTTCCAGGGTAACACAGCTTACCATTTGTTTCCAGGGTAACACAGCTTACCATTTGTTTCCAGGGGTAACACAGCTTACCATTTGTTTCCAGGGGTAACACAGCTTACCATTTGTTTCCAGGGGTAACACAGCTTACCATTTGTTTCCAGGGTAACACAGCTTACCATTTGTTTCCAGGGGTAACACAGCTTACCATTTGTTTCCAGGGGTAACACAGCTTACCATTTGTTTCCAGGGGTAACATAGCTTACCATTTGTTTCCAGGGGTAACACATCTTACCATTTGTTTCCAGGGTAACACAGCTTACCATTTGTTTCCAGGGGTAACACAGCTTACCATTTGTTTTGTTTGGAGACAGGGTTTCTCTGTGTAACAGCCCTAGCTGTCCTAACTAGCTCTGTAGCCCAGGTTGGCTTCAAACTCACAGAGATCTGCCTACCTCTGCCTCCCAAGTGCTGGGATTGGAGGCGTGTACCACCACCGCCTGCTAGTTAACCACTCTTTAGGAGAATCTATGAAAATCCCTGAATAAGAGCACCCCTTTACCGTCATTACTGAGAATGGAGGACTCCCTTATTGAGTCTGATGAACTAACCCTAGACAGCAGATCCTCAGTGTTTCTTAGAAAAGTCCTGTTGCTGTATGTGGTTATCACTAGGGCAAAACATCTTAAAATTGAAGCTCATGGTCAAAGTAACAAATGACCTTGCAAACCAATATCACAGCCCTATATTTTATATGCTTATTTAATTTAATGTATTATTATTATTAGTGTTGGGGGGGCACTTTCAGAAGTTTGTTCTTTCTGCCACCTGTTGAAGCAGGATCTTGACTTTCCAGGCAATCCTCCAGTCTCTACTTTCCATTTCATCATAGGCACACTGGGATTGTACCTGGCTTTTGATGTGAGTTCCAGGGGATGAACTTAGGCCATAGGCTTGTGCTACAAGTGTTCTTCCCTACTGAGACATCATGCCAGCTCTGGCTCTACATGTCAGTATGAAGTAATAACAGCAGTAACAGGAAAGCTGTCAGCTGGAATCCTGAGCCATCTGCCAAGATGGCTTTTTAGCCACTGCTGTGGATACCCGCCTATCTTCTGGCTGACTTGCCACTGCTGTATTTTTACTGCTGTGGATGCTTGCCTATCTCCTGGCTGGCTTGCCACTGCTGTATCTTTAAACTTACCTGGATCATACTTTTAATTGGTATAGTTTGTTTTGTTTTGTTTTGAGGCATTGCCTTGCAATATAGCCCATGCTGGTTCGCAACTCATGATCCTCCTGCTTTAGCTTCCCAAGTGCTAGGATTATAGGTATACACATTTTCCAAGTCTGTATCATGGTAACACACACCTGCAATTCCAGCACTAGGGAGGCTGAGGCAGGAGGATTATCACAAGTTTGAGGCCAGCCTGGGTTACATAGTTCATAGACAAGCATGAACTATAGAGTAAGATTGTTTCTCAAACAACCAAATACAAAGGTTTGGGGACTGGTAGAGTGCCTGCCTATCATGCTTAGAACCCTGGGTTTGATCTTCAGCACCACATGTTGGTTGGTAACACTTGTTATCCTAGCACTCTGGAGGTGAAAGCAAGAGAACTAGAAGTTTGAGGCCATCCTTAGCCACATACAGGAGTTTCGAGCCAGCATGGGATACATGAGCCTCAAAACAGAAGGGGGCTGGGGGATGGCTCTGTGAGAAGGACTTGAGTTCAGATCCTCAGCATTCACCTAAAAAGCCTTGTGAGGGCATACGGACCTGTAACCCCAGCACTGGGGCAGGGCAGAGATAGGAGGATCATTAGGGCTTGCTGGCTGTAGCCTAGCTGAAAATTAAGGAGCTCCAGGGTCAGTGGGACATCAAAGGAATAAGGCAGAGAGCAATAGAGGATGGCACCTAATATCTTCCTTGGCTTTAGTACAGGTGTGCATGGATGCTTACAAGTGCACATACACACAAATAATAAAATCTAGGGTTATTTAGTATTTCTGTCCTCATTTTAAAAAAGATATAAGTAAGCTTTAACTACCTAGTGAACATTTCCAATTTTGTTATGATTATCTAAAGTTGTAATTTCAACCTATTCTTTAACAATTTTTAAAATGTGTGTGTGTGTGTATCACACCACAAGTGTGGAAGTCAAAGGACAATGTAAGGGAATCAGTTCTCTCCCTTTACTAAACATCTGGGACCTAGATGGAACTCAGGTCATCAGACTTGAGATGCCAAATGCCTTAACCTACTGATCCATCCTGCAGGGTCCTATTCTTACTTTTTTTTTTTTTTTAATTACTGTGGTAAAGTACACATAGCATATGGTTACTATCTTAGTCATTTTGAGCACTCAGTTCAGAAACAATAGGCACATCTCAAAATGTAATGCAGACATCACTGCCATCCATCTCAATGTATTCATCATCTCAAGCTGAATTCCCTACTTATAACTTTGTTTCTTCCACTTTAAAGCTACTACTACCATTATGGTTTCAATGCTATTTTTAATTCTCTTTTCTCTTTTTGCAGTGCTGGGGATTGAGTCCAGGGCATTGCCTCATGCATGCTAGGCAAATACTCTACCATTCACCCTTCCCCAGTTCCCCTACATTTTCAGTCTCCGTGATTCTGACAACCCTGGGTATCTCATGGAAGTAAAATTACATAGCATTTATCCTTCTATGTCTACCTAATTTCACTTAGCATATGACTCCAGGAGAATTTCATTCCTTTTAAGGCTGAATAGTATTCTTTTTACATATTTATTTTTGTTTTATTTTGTTTTGTTTTTCAAGACAGAGTTTCTCTGTATTGCTTCACAGCCTGTCCTGGAACTTTCTCTGTAGACAAGGCTGACCTCCAACTCACAGAGATCCACCTGCCTCTGTGTCCTGAGTGCTGGGATCAAAGTGGTGTGTCACCACTGCCTAGTTGTTTTTGTTTTCTTCAAGACAGGGTCCTGGCTGTCCTGGAACTTGCTCTGTGGATCAGGCAAGCCTCAAACTCACAGAGATTTGATGGGGATGTCCAGTATATATATGTTTCTCTTATTAGTTGATGAATAAAACACTGATTGTCCAGTAGCCAGGCAGAAACTACAGGCAGGGCTATCAGATCAGAATAATTCTGGGGAGAGGAGACAGAGAAGCCATGTAGTTGATGTAGTTGCTGAGGGAGTAACATGCTGGATTATGGGTAAGCCACAGCCTCCTGGCAATACATAGATTAATAGAAATGGGTTAATAGTTAAGAGAGAGATAGCCAGTAAGAAGCCTAAGCCATCGACGAATAGTTTCTAATTAATCTAATTCTCAGTGTGTTTATTTGGGACCTGGCAGAACAGAAACACCATCTACAGAGATCCACTGCCTCTGCCTCCTGAGTGCTAGGATTAAAGGTGTGTGCCTGGCTAGGCTGAATAATATTCTAATGTGGTCTCTCTCTCTCTCTCTCTCTCTCTCTCTCTCTCTCTCTCTCTCTCTCTCTCAGATCCCATCCCTCTCTTGTCATGTCTACATATATCTACATACACATACTTTATTTTTATCTTTTTTTGTTTTGTTTTGTTTTGTTTTGAGATAGAGTATTGGGATATGGCCCAGGATGGCCTTAGTTCACTATGTTCTCACTTGTAATAATACTTCTGTTCAGCGTCCAGAGTGCTATGATTACAGATGTGAACTATCATGCTTGGCTCTGTTCATTTGTTAATACCACATTTTGTGTGTCTAGTCATATAAAAATAATTTTACACATTTATAGTGTGTATGCATGTGTGTTTGCATGTGTATAGGTACACTAGTATGTGTAGATGTACGTGTGTGTGTGCACACGCACGCATGTGAAGGACAAAGGTTGCTGTAGGGAGTCTTCCTCAGTCTCTCTCCACCTTGTATTTTGAAGCAAGGTCTCTCACTTGGGCCTAGAGTTCACCCATTTGGCTAGTCTAGCAAGCCATCTTGCTTTGGAGAGCTCCTGTTTCTACCTCCAGAGCTCTGGGATGGCAGATGGACCACTACAAGTGTCAGCATTTACATAGTCCTCATACTTTTGTGCAAATGCTTTACCCACTGAGCCATCTCCCTAACCCTACCTACTCATCTCTTAATGGTCACTTATTTCTACTTTGTACCACAATGAGTAATGTTAGTAGTGTACAGTTTGAGTCCCTGCTTTCAAGTTGTTTGAGATACATACTAGAGTAGAAATACCTAGATCATATATTAGTCCTATGTTTAATTTTGTAAGAACTTGCTTTCAAGTTCAAGTGGAAAAAAACTGAAAGACAAAAACTACATTATCATCTCACTAGATGAAGAAAAGGCTTTTGACAAAAACCTAACACACCTTCATGATAAAAGTTCTGGATTGGTTAGGTGGTAAGGGACAGACCTCAGCACAATAAAGGCAATTTACATCAAATTAAATGGAGAGAAACTCAAAAGCAATTCCACTAAAATCAGGAACAATACAAGGTTGTCCCCTCCAATACAGTACTTGACGTTCTAGCTAGAACAGTAAGACAACTGAAGGAGGTCAGGGGATACAAACTGGAAAGGAAGAAGTCAAAGTATCATTATTTGGAAATATAATAATATATATGTGACCATAAAAATTTCACAAGGGAATTCCTACAGCTGATAAACACTTTCAGTAAAGTAGCTGGATACAAGATAAACTTAAAAAAAAAATCAGTGGGCTTCATATATGCAAATGACAAATGGACTGAGAATGAAATTAGGGAAACAATACCTTTCACAATAACATCAAATAATGTAAAATATCTTGAAGTAACTCTAATCAATCAAGTGAAAGACTTGATTATTATGAAAACTTAAAGTCTTGAAGAAAGAAACTGAAGAAGATATCAGAAGATGAAAAGATCTCCCCTGCCCATGGATGGTGGATCAAAAAGTAAAGATGGCCATCTTACCAAAAGAAATCTACGGACTCAATGAAATCCCCATCAAAATTCCAGAACGATTCTTTACAGACTTTGACAGGACAATTCTCAACTTCCTATAGAAAAGCAAACCAAAAAAAAAAAAAAAAAAACCAACCAAACAATCCGGTATCTAAAATAATCCTAAATAATAAAGAACTTCAGGAGGTCTCACCATTCCTGATTTCAAGTTGTAGTACAAAAAGCTATAGTAATGAAAACTGCATGGTATTGGCATAAAAAAAAGACACATTGATCAATGGAATTGAACTGAAGACATTGACATAAATCTACTCATATGGATACCTCATTTTTGATTAAAAAGCCAGAAATACATACTGGGAAAAAACAAAACAAAATACATCTTCAACAAATGGTGCTGGTCAAACCAGATGTTGGCTTGTAGAAGAATGCAAACAGATCCACACTTATCACAAAAACTCAAGTCCAAGAGGATCAAACACCTTAACACTTTAGCACAGGCTCTAAGATCAACAATTAACAAATAGGACCTACAGAATGGGAAAAGATTTTTTACCAACTCCACATCTTAGAGGACTAATATCAAAAATATATAAAGAACTCAATAAACTAGAAAATAAAAAACCAATTAATTGAATTTTAAAATGGGGTACAGATCTAAAGAGAGAATTCTCAATAAAACTCAAATGGATGAGAAACACTTTTTAAAAAGTGTGTTCACTGGGCAGTGGTAGCATGTGGGAGGCAGAGGCAGACCGGTCTCTTTGAGTTCGAGGCCACCTGGTCTACAGATTTAGTTCCAGGACAGCCAGGGGTACACTAGCAAACCTTATCTTTAAAAACTAAAACAACAAACAGACAAACAAAATGTTTAACATCTTTAGCCATCAGGGAAATGCAAATCAAAACTACTTTGAGAGTCTATCTTAAACTTTTCAGAATGGCTAACAAATGACAGGCCCAGGATGTGGAGCAAGGGAACACTCCTTCATTGCTGATGGGAGTGCAAACTTATACAGCCACTATGGAAATCAATATGAATATTCCCCAGAAAATCAGGAGTAGATCTGTCTCAGGACCCAGCTATACCATTCTTGGGCATATACCCAAAGGACACTCCATCCTAACACAAGGACACTTGCTCAGCCATATTTATTGTGGCTTTATCATTATAGTCAGAAACTGCAAACAATCTAGAAGTCACTCAACAGAAGAATGGATAAAGAAAATGTGGTACATTTACACAATGGAGTATTTATTGCTCAGCTGTTAAAAAAAATGACATCACAAAATTTGCAGGCAAATGGATGGAACTAGAAAAAAGTCATCCTGAGTGAGCTAACCCAGACCTAGAGAGACAAATATGGTATGTATTCACTTATAAGTGAATATTAGCTTTTAAGTAAATGACAACAAAGCTTCAATCCATAGACCCAGAGAGGTAAAGAGGAGGGGTCTAGGGAGGAATACATGGATCTCCCTGAAAGGGGGAAAACAGAATAGATTTTTATGGGTAGACTGGGAGCTGGTGGGCATGGGAGGTGGATCAGGTTGGGGATAGATGAGGTAGAGGGAGGGAGTGCAGGTGGAGATGGCTGGAACTGAGGGTTTTTCGGGGGCAGTGTGGAAACCTGGTTCAGGGGAAACTGCCTGGACACTATGAAGGTGATACTAATGAGGACTCCTAATAATAAGGGACACAGAGACTCAACTAGCCATCTTTTGTTGACATGCAAGGCTTCCAGTAGCAGGACTGGGTTGCATTCATTTGAGTTTTTGGCCTAGGGGGTCCAATGGAAATCCCCAAACAACCCAGGCTGTTGCTAAGTCAAAGGGTTGGTCTCTGCAAACTGACAGTGGAGCCCCATTATTGAAGACAACACCCACACAACTCATTGCACACAGAGAAGTTGAACAGGTACCTACATGGAACCTTCACCCCTACATTCTAGTCTCTTTAGTGTGGGGAGGTACTCCGTAGAGAATGTGGACATCAACCCAGGTACAAAACCTTTGACCTACAATGTGTCCTGCCTGCAAAATATGCTAGAGCAATGGTGGGAGTGGCCAACCAATGTCTGATTTGACCCAAGCCTATTCCACCAGAAAGAACCCACACCCAACACTGCTTGGGTAACCAAGAACAGAGACTTCCCAAGCATGGTGACACACTCCTTTAAACCCAGAACAGAAAGGCAGAGGCATACTAATCTCTAAGTTCGAGGCCAACCTCATCAACAAAGTGAGTTCCAGAGTTCTAGGACAGCCAGGGGATACACAGAGAAACACTGTCTTGATAAAAAGAAAACAGAGGCCAGGCAGTAGTGGCACTTGCCCTTAATCCCAGCACTTGAGAGCCAGAGGCAGATGAGTTCGAAGCCAGTCAGGATTGTTACACAGAGAAACCCTGTCTCAAAAGCCCAAGATAGATAGATAGATAGATAGATAGATAGATAGATAGATAGATGAAAAAACAAAACAAAGAACCACAGACTAGATAGCTCAGAGTCCTAGAGTAAAACCAAACACTACTGGTCAAAAAAAAAAAAAAAGTATCAGTAAAATTACAATTACTCCTACTCCTAAAGATATTCTTCTATACTCATAGATCCAGCCATCATCAGAGAGACTTCATCTGGGGTCGACATGTAAAAGAAGAAAAAAATTAAAAAAACAAAAACAAACACACACACACACACACACAGAGAGAGAGAGAGAGAGAGAGAGAGAGAGAGAGAGAGAGAGGTTTCATCTGGCAGCAGATGGGTAGCAGAGAGAGTCTAAATGGGAGATCTCCATGAAATCCCTCCCTTTGGAATTCAGGGAATCCTGGGGTGGTTGTAAGAGCCAAAAGGGAAGGAGGACACCAGAACAAGGTCCTCTGAATCAGCTAAGCAGGGTGTGCATGAGCTCACAGAAACTGAAGCAGCAAGAACAGGGCCTGCATGGGTCTGCACCAGGTCCTCTGTGTACATATTAAGGTATTAGCTTAGAGTTTTTATTGGGACTCCTAACTGATAATGAGTGGGTCTCTGACTCATTAATTAGTTAGTTAATTAATTAATCTTTGGTTTTTCAAGACAGGGTATCTATATTGCTTTGGAGCCTGTCCTGGAACTCACTCTGTAGACCAGGCTGGCCTCAAACTCACAGAGATCCACCTGCATCTGCCTCCCGAATGCTGGGATTAAAGGCATGCACCACCAATTCCTGGCTGGGTCTGACTTTTGTGCCTGCTCTTGGGGCTCTTTTCCTATTGTTAGGTTGCTCTGTCCAACTTCAATATGACTGTTTTTGCGTCACATTATGTTTTCTTTTGTCATTTTTGGTTATTTAAAAAATTTTATATATTTTGATCACATTCTTTCCCCTCCCTCAACTCTTCCAAGATCCTCTCTGCCCCCCTACTTCTATTCTTTCTCTCATTCCTTTCCCCCCCCCCCATATACACACTGTAGCATGAAAAATAAATGACCAGAGACAGATATTGGGATTCAAGCTTCAAGCTGACAATCAGAAAAGCAAAGCAGTCAGCCACTAGCTCTTACTTCTCTCTCAGCTCATACCAAAGGGGTGACCCTCAAACCACTTCCAACTTCACTGCTCCTCAGATTCACTCAGACTGCTATGCCCTCCTCAGTGTGGCTAGAGACTTCAATGTCTTCCTATCCCCAAAGTGGCTGGAAAATGAATGCTGAGACCGAGTTTACTGAATACCTTCCCAAGTGCTGGGACTAAAGGCATGTGATATCATGTGCTGAGATCCATGTGTGTGCTGATTCTCTTAGCACTGGATCAATTTTGCATAGTCAGTGTGGCCTTGAACTAACAGAGATCTGTCTACTTCTTAATCTTGAGTACTGGGATTTAAGGTGTGTACCTGGCTTCTATGGTTTGTGGCTGACTTTGCTTTCTGAATCCTCAGCCAAGCTTTAATAAATCATAAATAATATATCAACACACAAACAGTAACGGTGTAAAGTAATAAATGAGCTATATAGTTGATTGTGGTTATCAATACATACATATATCAAAACATCAAGTTGAAGCTGGAGTTGGTTATTAGGCCAGCACTTGGGAGACTGAGGTGTGATAATGGTAAGTTTAAGCCCTGCCGTGGCATGGTGACATCTTTCATCCTAGCTCTTGGGAGGAATAAGCAGGAAGATCACTGAGTGTCCCAGATCAGCCTGGTCTACATAGTGACTACCAGGCAAGTTAAGACTACATGGTGAAACTCTGTCTAAAAAAGAACGAGGAAACAAACTAATGTGTTGTACACATAAAGTTTTGTGCTGGGAATTGAACCCAGGGTCTATTTCTCTGTGTAACAGCTCTGACTGTCCTGGACCTCTCTCTGTAGACCAGGCTGGCCTCAAAGTCACTGAGATCCACCTGCCACTACCTCCCAAGTGCTGGGATTACAGGCATGTGCCACCACTATCTGGCTTTGAACTCAGGGTCTTGAGCATGCTAGGTAAAGCTTTTCTCTCACACAGTAAAGTTTTCATTTGTTAACTAGTTCTTTCTCCACTTCAATTTTTTTCTCCCCTGCAACATTTTTTTTCATGATATGGATCAAACACAGTCTTACACATGTTAGGTATGCATTTTACTAGTGAGCCCCATTCCATTTTATAAATTCAAATATATAAACAGCGTATTACCCAGACATCAGGCACCTTCTTTCTTTCTTTCTCCTTTCCTCCCTTCCTTCCTTTCTTTTTTTTTTTCTATTCTTTTCTTTTTTTGTTTTGTTGTTGTCGAGACAGGGTTTCCTGGGTAGCTTTGGAGCCTGTCCTGACACTCACTCTGTAAACCAGACTGGGCTTGAACTCACAGAGATCCACTTGTCTTTGCCTCCTGAGTGCTGGGATTAAAGGCTTGAGCCACCATGCCTGGGTCAAAAGATTTATTTTTATGTTCATGATTACCTATGTATAGGTGTGTGCACATGCATGCCTGGTACCCATGGAGGCCAAAAAAGGGCACCAGATTTTCTTGACCCGAAGTTACAATTGCCATGTAGGTGCTGGCAACAAAACTAGGGTTATCTGCAAGAGCAGAAAGTGCTGACTGCTGGGCCCATTCTCCACGTCAATTCCTGAGTTTTACAATAAGCATTTATTACTTTTGTAAGCATGATGTATTATTACTTTTGTAAGCAGGAAACATAAATGAAGTGGTAAAAATGTAGGCAGCAGATGACCACTTTAAATATGAATGAGAGAATGATTGAAAATGAGGTTGCCAAAGCCTCCTCTATGCATATTTGAAATAGCTAGTTGAAATGCAAAGGTTGATAGTGCTGACAGAAAGTAACAGGGAACTAAAGTAGCATGAACAGGTATTTAATGAATGTTCGCCACGGTTCAGGAGTTGCAATTGCCTTGGTGCCCACAAGGAGGAAAGGTTAATCTGAAGAGGATGAGCATTCATCTCCGAGACTGAAACAAACTTCCAAATGTGTAATCTACACTTTAGGTACATGCGACTCTTAATCCAAATGGCTTGCTAAGACACATCAGAATTCTATTTGTTTTATTTTGAGAGAGTCTCACTATTGCTCTGACTGACCTTGAATTTATAACATTAGCCTACTGAATGATGGGATTAGAGGTATGCACCACTATGCTGGATGAAAAAAAAATTATTTTTGATTCGGGGTCTCACTGTGTGGCCCTGTTTGGCCTCAGACTCAGAGATCTACCTGACAGGCCCGTTGAAACTTTGGGTGTTTTGATTTTAGTTCGATTTTGTTTTTGTTTGTTTTTTTCGAGACAGGGTTTCTCCTTGTAGCTCTAGATGTTTTGGAGGACCACACCAACGCCCAGAGAAAATTTAAGAGTTTTGTTTCAGTCAGGATTTCTCTGTGTAACAGCTCTGGATGTCCTAGCACTCACTCTGTAGATCAGGCTAGCCTTGAACCCACAGAGATCCACCTACCTCTGCCTCCCAGGTGCAGGGATCAAAAGCGTGCACCACCACCGCCTGGATTAAATTTAGTTTGTAAAACCATTCTTTTAAAGTGAAGAGACGAGAAAATGAGTTTCTACAGGATTTCTTTCTGAACCCGTGAGTAGGATTAATTAGTCCGTTTAAGGCCGGTGAAATTGGTGGTTATGACATTCTCAGATCAGATTCATCCTTCTCCCCTGATAATAGATGTATAAAGGCAAAATGAATTTCCGTTCCTTAGATTTAGTCTTCCAAGATAAATGGCTTACCCAGAGTCTGTTGTAGTTTCTTTACACTAACTCGCAGCCAATCTAAGTTCTTTCCAAACACCTCTTTAAGGACAGTTTTGATGAATCTTCTCACTTGGGATTCTTAATTGGGTTTACATCAACTTAAATATGGGTAACTTTTTTTGTTGTTTCGTCTTCACAATCGTCAACTATCACTGGATAATTTCAGTTCGTCTTTATGAGGTTCAAATTAGGTGTATTTGGGTAAATAGTGTTACACAAATCTGCAACTACTAATTCTCATATTAAGCAACAGCAACAAAAAGCTTTCTGAAAAACTGGTGCCCAGAGCACTGTCTCCTTCCCAAATGGGAAATGTGGGTGTGCTGTCTCTTGGGTTGAGGCTGAGCCTCTCGTTCCTTTTGTCTTTTCGGAGGATTAGGACTGTCATGGCGCTTTGGAGAAGAGGGAGAAGGCCTTACTTTCGTCCGGCAGAATTACTTGGGGCACCTCGACTGGGAGGAGGGTGGACAACGAGACGAAGAAGACAACGCTGGCAAGCTGTCCGCCGGAGCCCCGCCAGGGGAGGAGACCCGGCAGGAGGCTGCCCTGAGAGCGCCCGTCTGCGGGAACCGCCCCCCGCCGCCCTGTCCAATGGAAACCTGGCGGCGCTGCGGCACCGCCCATCTGTTGGTCCGGACGCCGCGAGGGCGGGGCCCGCAGTTCGGTTGCGCTGCGGAGCGCAGCTGTGAGGGAGTCGCTGCGATCCGAGGCCCCGGAACCCGAGCTGGAGCTGAAGCACAGGCTGCGGGCGCGGAGTCGGGAGGTGAGCGCCGGAGAAGGAGGCCTTGGAGGGAGGGGCTCGCGGAAGGACGGCAGGATCGCCCCGAGCGGCTGGCGGCCGCGGCCGGCGGGTGCTGTCGGGCGGCCCTGCTACCTCGGGAGTCAGGCCCGACCCGGCCCGGCCCATCGCAGCTGAGGGGCCACCTTGGCCCCAGGGCGCCGCCCGCCCTCCTGGTGTCTTCGGCGTGGCCGCGGCGGCCCGGAATTCTGCGGGCGCGGGTCGGGGGCCCCCGGCGTTCTCTTGGAACTCTGGCCGCGAGAGGCGGGGCAGGCGGCGCGGGCGGGGGCGGGGCGGGGGCCCGGGCCGGAGGGCCTGCGGAAGGAAGCGCGGCGTCCCGGCCCGGCCTGCTCGCGGGGCGGCGCGCCGAGCGCGGGGGCGTGGTCTGCGGCCTGACGGCGCGGCAGGGCCGGCCTTTGATGAGGTGGCTGTGGTGCTCAGACGCCGGTCTGATGGGACACTGTGACCGCCGCCGCTTCCTTCCCGATTCTGGCCTGGCGACCTGTTGGAGTGTGGAGATGCTGAAGACCTCGTTCCCCCGATCTTGCTTCCTGTCTGTGCAGTTTTGCCGACCCGAGAGGCTTTTTGGGTTTCCTCAGAGCGTCCTGTGGCTGCGACCTCGGGGGTCCGGGGGGGGGGGAGTGACGCGCACTGGGCTCTCAACTAATAATGGAAGCCGGGAGAACAACTTTGCAAGATGACAGACAATGCCCTGCAGTGAATGTACTGTGCGCCCTCAGGGTAGCTAGAGGCTTTGAGGAGTTGGCCCTTACCCATGTAAATGTGTGATCCCTGTTTAACCTGCCAGCAGCCCTGAGGCAGAACCCCAAGTGTTGCAGAAGTTTCTGCTTCCATAGTGGGAGTGTTTGGAGATCTTTAGACACTGCTCTCATTTTACCTCCTGGGACATGTCCAGGGAGGGAAGACACAAAGTGTGTACCTTCCGGTTCTGATGACTGTCTTCTCTTCGAGTTGACCTAACTGTGAAGCGGCTGCTGTCTGTGTCCTTGGACCAGTAGTTTCAGATTCCATAGGCTGCAGCTTACTCTATTGACATTCTATCTTTAGTTGTAATCTCGCTAGGAATTTAATTTAGCAGTTCAGATTTTAGGCACATCGAGTGAATGTAACTGCTCTAGGAACTATTTGAAACAGACTACTGTTTTCTCAGCCGAACTCATCTTTTCTGTTAGATTACTAAGACAAGCACATAGCTTACTTGACAGACTGAGGAGAATTTCTAGGGTAGGCAAGGGCTTTTCTTAGAAAATGAAATCGGGGAAATATCCTACTAGATATTTTTCCTGTGTTCTTTGAGTTTACTAGAGCGTTGTTTAAACAGTATAGATTGGGGAGAAATGAGCAGAAAGAAGCATCAGAGAGAAGTGTATGGTCGGATTGGTATTGATTGCAGGTTTCTGGTATTCTGAGCTGACTTTGGAGTGCAAGTTTACTTTCATGGTATCACCTTCTTACTAGACAGTATACCCTTGAGCTTAAGCACACACAGGTTATAGTTCCTTTACAGCTTTTGTTTGATTGGTTGTCTTTTTTTTTTTTTTCGTGGGTTAATGAAAAATTTAGGTTTTTCATCAAGCAACTCTACCCCTGTAGAAATGTTATGGTTTAACACTTTTCCTATGACAGCTATAGCTTGAATTATTTGTACCTGAAGGAATAACCATTATTAGATGCTTTAGAGAGTGGAAAAGTCAGAGCCATTGATCAGTGTGAATACAAGGGAAGCTGGAGACTTAAGGTCTTTGATTTTTTTTTTCCAATTTGTGCTAATTAAGTGCAGGCATTTCATTTATTTTAATTCACTGATGTATCTCAAGCACCCACCCAGTGTGTGACCTACAATAACCTACAAATGTTAACTAAACATTCCAGTGAGTAAATGAAAAAAAAATGCTGTTAAGTAATACCCATTTGCCACAGTCACCTCACAGGAAGGTGAGGCCATTAGGGATGGAAGTTACTCCTGCCAGTCACCTCGCACAAAGGCAGCTTCAATCTGTGGAAGGATGGGTAATATTACTGTTGGTCCTAGAAGGATAAATCAATTGGTCATCTCAGCTAGTGGGCTAAGGGTGGTGTAGGCCTGTCCACAGGGCGGCTCGGTAAAGCCGTTTAGAGTCATCTGCTCTGAGTCGTCTATACCCTAGTTTTTGAGCACCCTGAGAACTGAATGAAGCACATAGAGAGTCGATGGGAACTAGAGTCATTGCATCACTATTTGCAGAAGGAATGGGGAACCACATCTTATTGTGTATTTGGGTTTGACCAAAATGGGGTATATTGTCATTAGCCTTGTGTTTGGTACTTCTGGGTGGTCTTCTGCTAAGGTAACTCCTCCAGAATCAGGAGATTCAGTCACACTTCAGTATTTAGGTAGGAGTAATTCTGATTTTACATTTAAAGGAAACAAGGGAGATTATTTTTGAATCTGAAGATGAAGTTAATTAAGACTATTTCATTTTAAAGATCTGTTTTTGACCTGTCTTCTCCTGTCTTTGTCTAACCAATGCAGGCTGAGTGTTCGTTCATTCCAGCATGTCGGAAGGGGAATCCCAAACAGTAGTCAGCAGTGGCTCAGACCCAAAGGTAGAATCCTCCTCTTCAGCTCCTGGCCTGACTTCAGTGTCACCTCCTGTGACCTCTACAACTTCAGCTGCTTCCCCTGAGGAGGAAGAAGAAAGTGAAGATGAGTCTGAGATCTTGGAAGAGTCACCCTGTGGGCGCTGGCAGAAGAGAAGAGAAGAGGTAAGGCGATGGTGATGGTGTTCTTGGGAGAGTATGTTGTAAACAGTAAGAACTAGAGTAGCTGTCCAAAGGAGCAGACCAGACTTGAGTAGGGCGGAGTTGGAAGATGACTGTGGAATACTAGAATGGCGAGTTGGTGAAGTGACTTAATTCCACTTGAATTGCTTCTCAGGTGAATCAGCGTAATGTACCAGGTATTGACAGTGCATACCTGGCCATGGATACAGAGGAAGGTGTGGAGGTTGTGTGGAATGAGGTACAGTTCTCTGAACGCAAGAACTACAAACTGCAGGAGGTAGGTAATGAGGCCTGGGGGCATTGGAACCAGTATTTAAACAGCTATTGTTGTTGGCAAAGTGACTGTGAGGAGAGCCTTCGTGGTTAGATCATGTGTGGGGAGGGGTATGGCTTTTATATACTACAGTGATTTGTGAACTGTTATCTCTGTCTCTCTTGCCCCAGGAAAAGGTCCGTGCAGTGTTTGATAATCTGATTCAGTTGGAACATCTTAACATCGTTAAATTTCACAAGTATTGGGCTGATGTTAAAGAGAATAAGGCCAGGGTAAGATTTTTGCCTAGTATTTTCTGAACTCCTTTCCAGAAAGCAGCTGCATTTACTGTCCATTTTACATTCAGAGGTTGAAATGAGGTAATTTTGAGACAAGAACTGAAATACACAGTTGTGGTAAGGAGAAGAGAGCTTCATCTGCTATCTATAGCATTTTCCAGCTAAAGATGGGGAGACATAAGTGAACTGAACATTTGCTTGCTTCTGTATTTTCAATGTGCTGTTAAGCCTAAGGAGGAGATACTAAAGAAAAGGAAAGTTGAACAAACACAGTTGAACAAGCACAGTTTACTATGTATCTGGTGTAAATGTCACCAAGTGAGAGATAATGTCTAGATTGAAGCCTTAATAGGAAGTACTTCACTTCCTAGGTGATTTTCATCACAGAATACATGTCATCTGGAAGCCTTAAGCAGTTTCTGAAGAAGACCAAAAAGAACCACAAGACTATGAATGAAAAGGTATGGAGAGAGGCTGGACATAGTTTTAGGCTAGTGTAGGGATTTTAAAAAGGTGGGGTAATTATGAAGCCAGTTAGGGAGGGATGGCAAAGGTTAGTGGAAAGACTGAAACAGGAAAGTATTACTAGGTGTGGTGGCACATGCCTTTAGTTCGGGAGGCCAGTATAATCTATATAGTTTCAGGACAACTAGGGTGGTATAGTGAGACCCTGGAGAAGGAGGGTGGTGGAGAGGGGAGAAAGAAGGGGGAGACAGAGAGAGTATTACTGCTGATCTTAGACCAAACTCTTTTCTAGGCTTGGAAACGCTGGTGCACACAGATCCTATCTGCCCTAAGGTAAGTAATATCTGGTTAGTTTTTCCCCAGTCTCCTGATTTAAGGAAATATCCTCAAACAGACTGCAAGGCACTACTCTTGCTTTTCTAGTCTGCCTCTCCCCAGTTTCTTTGAGTCATGTGCTGACAAGATTAGCCCCACTTATGGGGTCCTCCTAATGTTCTAACCACTAGAGTGACCCCCCCTCATTCTCCTTGTGCTTATCCTATTTAAGTTACCTGGCACAATAGATTCAGAATACAGGGATTATCATTATGACCAGGACGAGACCTGGCCCTTGCTCCTCTTAACCCTTGGGTTCCCCCTGCCCTTAATTTCCTAGTGGCCCCTCTAACAGCCCAGTGCCCCCACAGCTACCTGCACTCCTGTGACCCTCCCATCATCCATGGGAACCTGACCTGTGACACCATCTTCATCCAGCACAACGGACTCATCAAGATTGGCTCTGGTGAGGGGAGGGAGAGATTCTGGGCAGGGGAGCCTCGGGAATTTGGGAGCCATGGGGGTAAGGTCAAAGACATGAGGAGAACAGTGAATTTTGAGGTGTGGGCTGGTGATAAGAGATAGGCTTTTAGTAGAGGTAATTTATAGGGAGAGACCAATTAGTGAAATGGAGAAGAACTTGGACTAATACAGAGAAATTGAAAGGAGGCTGGGAAAGGACAAGATGGAGATGAGGTGTGACTTGTGCCATTTGGGCCAAACCCTACCAAAGAGGTTCCAGACTGCCTGCTGTGAGTGCTTTCATTTGCTGTGTATTTGTGTGCAGTGACATTTCTGTGTGCTGTGTCTGTGTGTTGTTACCATTTGTCTGGGGCTTGGCTGCTCCATCGCTCACAACTTTTCTCTGTTTTCCTCCCTCCCGCTTACGGGCTGCTCTGTTCCCAACAGTCTTTCATAGGATTTTTGCTAATGGTGAGAGCTCCCTCTGCCCCACTTGGGGCTCTGTTTTGTGCTCCCTTTGCTCCTTCTGCGGCTGCCCAGTGCATGCAGTCGTGGGAGCAAGGCCTGTTCCCTGCTTCCTGTGCCTAGTTATGCCTGCTTAAGCTTTTGCCCTGCCAGCCCTCCACCTGCTTGCCCCTTTGTAACCTGCTTGTTTCCTGTGGATTCTGCCTGGCTGGCTGGACACTTCCTCTTAGTCATATTCCCCTTCATCATCCAGCTGGCTCCCTAAATCATACTGTGCTCCTAGGTTCTCTGTGACTTGTAGTCATTGTTACGATCACAGTGAGTCCAGCTTGGGCCTGGCCCTGGTTCCTCGTTCAGTCCTGTGGTAGGTGATGTTGAGGAATCAGGTTTTAGACAAGAGCTGAAAGTTTTGGTGGATTAAAAGTTAAACTGATTTCAGGATATTGGTTTACTTCTGAATTACAGTAGTTCCTCGGTTGTATTTTAAAGCTGCTTTGCCTTTCTTACCCAGGTTTATAAGGTCTCCAGTTGTCCCATAGTAGGAAGGGCTGCCTGTGTTTTTATGTTAATTGCAGGGCAGATGAATCAAAGAAAACCTAGCATTTTCATGGCCTATGGATTTGATAGATCTGGGACATTGGAAAGATGAGCAGATCACAAATGAAAGGTTTTCTTTTGACTGTATTATTTGATGAGTCTAAAGCCTCGGTGTCTGTCTGTACATTGTGTAGAGTTTGTCATTCCTGAGTTAGGGACCTTCGGCTACAGAACGGGAAGATAGGTGGTGTTCATATGTAGTCTCTAGCTCAGGACTGGGAGAGTAATAGGCTTGTGTCCATCGAGTATTAGAAAGGACACTTGAGGAAAAACATGGCTTTTGGAGCCTCTCAAGAGTCAGATCATGCTTTGGTGGTGGTCAGACTGGGTGTCTCCTACTCCTAGTGGCTCCTGACACTATCAACAACCATGTGAAGACTTGCCGGGAAGAGCAGAAGAACCTGCACTTCTTTGCACCAGAGTATGGAGGTGAGTAGTAGCCTTGCTCTTCTGCCCATTCTCAGATCCTGCTTAAAAAAAATTAAGGTCCCTCAGACAGATTGTGCCCCTCTACCTACTCCCTCCCTGATAGAGCCACCCCAGATCTTGGTTTTATACTTTATGACCTGAGATACAGGGATAATATAACAAAAACTTCATCTTTCTATACTTGTATACATTTTAAAAGTATACATTCACTTGTTACCCCTAATCAATTGTTTCTTACTAAGACATCTGTTTTTTTCTAGAAGTCACTAATGTGACAACAGCAGTGGACATCTACTCCTTTGGCATGTGTGCTCTGGAGGTGAGGACACCAGAGGGAAGAGAGAAGAGAAAACATGAAATTGGAACACAGAAAGGGAACACTTGCTGGAGAGACTGTGGGAGCACTGGGTTTGTCTCTGAGATTTCACTTTTCCCTCTGGGTTCCTCCTCATTGCAGATGGCAGTGTTAGAGATTCAAGGCAATGGAGAGTCCTCTTATGTACCACAGGAAGCCATCAGCAGTGCCATCCAGCTACTAGAAGACTCACTACAGAGAGTAAGATTTGTGGGATCAATGTCCATCCTTAACTGGTTTTCAAATATTTCAGGTTTATTGTACCTCTTGTGAATATGTTCTAAGAGAAAAAGAATACAATCAAAATAGAAAAGACTAAACTTTACAATTTTCCTGTAAAGGGGTTCAGATAGGTAATGTTGAGGTTAATAATTGTTTCGTAGTTAAGTATGTCTATGTAGAGGTGAGCTGATTTGATGGTTACCTCAACCAATTGCTACACACTTTTTTTTTTTTGCCTTTTTATCTTTTGTTTTATTATCCATAGAACTTAAGTCTTACGATAGTTTTTTTTTTTTTAATTTAAATTTGAAACAAGGTTGTTTTATATGTCAAATCCCAGTTCCCTCACCCTTCCATCCTCCCCTATCACCCCCACCAAACCCCAGCCCATCCCCTGTCTGCACTCCAGGGAGGGTGAGGCCTTCCATGGGGAGTCTTCAAAGTCTGTCATGTCATTTGGGGCATGCTACACACTCTTACACAATAATCTTGGCATTCTAAAGTAAATTTAAATATCAGATCAGTCACTTTGGATTTTATATTAATGAGCTAAGATGTAAAGGATGAAGAAATTACAAATCAACAGGTAGATTCACTATAGTGAGACAGGACAGTCTGAACAAGAACAGTTAACTCTGGCCAGGCATGGAGGCAGACACTTACAATCATGGCACTTGGGAGGTGAAAGTAGAATCGGGAGTTCAAAGTCATTCTCTTCTACATAGAGTGTTCAAAGCCAGCCTGGGCTACATTAGACCCTGTCTGAAAAACAAAACAGCCAGCTGGGCAGTGGTGGTTCACTTCCCAGTACTTAGGAAGCAGGTAGATCTCTGTGAGTTCGAGTCCAGCCTGGGAACAGTTCCAGGACAACCAGAACTACCCACAAAGAAACCCTGTCTCAAAAACAAAACAAAAAACAAAAACAAACCCAAAACCAAGTAAATAAACAAACCCCACCACCACCAACAGAAAACCCCACTACAACAAGGAAGGAACAGATAACAGTTAACTAGAGACAATAATGGGGAGCAAGAAAGAAGTAGAGGTCTAATGAAGAGTCAATAGAGTGTAATCAGGTTCTAGTTCACATTAGGATGGGACAGTTAGGTGAAAGATCAGGTGTGTGACTCTTAGCTTTTAAAACTGAAAGAAAGCATGTTGCCATGGGGTTTGATCAAATGCAAAAAAGGTGAAATGGTTAGAGAAATAGAGTGAACTCAGGAAGTTGTAATAGTAGTCTTGAGAAACAAACAAAAAATAATGGTATTACTGACTTTAATAGTTTGCTAAGTTTGGGAAGGGAGAAAAACTAAATTTGGCAAGATGCAAGAAAAGTTGGCCATAAATGAGCTAATGAACAAACAAAAATACTAAGCCTCAACATTAAAGAAAAGTATTGTGGCTAGAGAGTAGAAAAGTAATAACCAGGGCCTGGAGAGATGTCTCAGAGGTTAAGAGCACTGATTGCTCTTCCAGAGGTCCTCAGTTCAATTCCCAGCAACCACATGATGGCTCATAACAATGCACTGTGAGATCTGGTGCCCTCTTCTGCCCTTCATGTGTACATGCAGATAGAACCCTGTATATATAACATGCAAATAAATCTTAAAAAAAAAAAGTAATAACCAAAGCCAGGCATGGTGGCTCGTGTTTGTAATCTTAAATACTTTAGAGTCCAAGGCAGGAGGATTATGAGTTCAAGGCCAACCTGGGCTTTATAGTGAGTTCGTTCTGTCTGGGTCAGCTTAAGCCATCTCTAATGGCATCTCAGAAAAACAAAAAGTCTAAACAGAAAAACCAGAAAGACAGTGAATGATAATTTTGTACATTGCCATATATATATAAAGCCCTTTCAGGAGATACATTAGTTTCTCCAACAAATGATGACTTCCAAGCATGACACATTTTCTAAGTCTAATGAAGTTACATGATGTGAGAGGCTTGCGTGATGCCTGCTCCAGTTTCCTGTTCTCTTCTTATAGGAGTTTATTCAAAAGTGCCTGCAGTCTGAGCCTGCTCGAAGACCAACAGCCAGAGAACTTCTGTTCCACCCAGCACTGTTTGAAGTGCCCTCACTCAAACTTCTCGCTGCTCACTGTATTGTGGGACACCAACGTGAGTCCTCTGGACCCTACTAGAAACTGGGACTGGGACTGAATCCATGCTAAACAAAGATTACTAGGACTTTCTTCCAACTTGGGACTTCCATAACTGACATGGCATTTTTATTCTCTCTTACCAAAGGGATTCTTTACCCGTGTGCCTTCAAGGCTCATGTGAACCAGTTTTGTCTTTATATTAATGTTCCACCCCATTATACCCACCAGACATGATCCCAGAGAACGCTCTGGAGGAGATCACCAAAAACATGGATACCAGTGCTGTCCTAGCTGAGATCCCTGCAGGGCCAGGACGAGACCCAGTTCAGACTTTGTGAGTAAGCAGCTGGGAGGGTGTGAAGTGGACAGATTGTCACTACCACACTGAGTCTCTGCAGAAGGCTCACTCTCATGCTGCTTCCTCCTCCTCCCAGGTACTCTCAGTCACCAGCCCTGGAATTAGACAAATTCCTTGAAGATGTCAGGTGAGAGAAGGTGGGCTTCTGTGGAAGCAGGGGCAGGTGTCTGAGGGTTTCACAGAGGCAGCGTGACGTATGTCATCTCCCACCAGGAATGGGATCTACCCTCTGACCGCCTTTGGGCTACCTCGGCCTCAGCAGCCACAGCAGGAGGAGGTGACATCACCTGTTGTGCCCCCCTCTGTCAAGACTCCAACTCCTGAGCCAGCTGAAGTGGAGACACGAAAGGTGGGACCTGTGTGGGAATGAGTGTGTGTTGGCCATGTGGGCAGAGACACCTTAGCTGAGGCACTGTCCTGTTTGGAGTGAATTGATGCCCACTGGCTACCATGTCGTTCTGTGGGCGAGAAGGGCTCCAGGTGTTGGTGTCTTACTGACTGGTCTCTAGTGGCCTTCTACTTCCGGTCTCTAGTGGCCTTCCTCTTCCTGTTCCAGGTGGTGCTCATGCAGTGCAACATCGAGTCAGTGGAGGAGGGGGTCAAACACCATGTAAGCGCTGGGCTGCGAGGGGCTGCGAGGAGAGAGGTGTAGTGACATCATAAGAGAGAAGCCTCATTCTCTGATTGTTTTTTCTCTAGCTAACACTTCTGCTGAAGCTGGAGGACAAACTGAACCGGCACCTGAGCTGTGATCTGATGCCAAGTAAGGGTGGCCTTGTCCTGAGGGGACATGTCAGGGAGAGGGGCAGTGATGCACAGAGCATGACGAGCTAGCTTCTGAAGCTGGGTGATCTGAGGGTGGGCTCCCGGCCTCCCATACTGTACTCATTCTGCCCTCCCCTCTGTCAGATGAGAACATCCCCGACTTGGCAGCTGAGCTGGTGCAGCTGGGTTTCATTAGTGAGGTGAGGTTCCTGCCTTGTGTACCCTGGCTGCCTCCCTGCCGGCTCTCAGCCCTGTCTCACTGAGCTTCTTCCTCAGGCTGATCAGAGCCGCCTGACTTCTCTGCTCGAGGAGACCCTCAACAAGTTCAATTTTGCCAGGAACAGCACCCTCAACTCAGCCGCTGTCACCGTCTCCTCATAGAGCTCACTTGAGCCAGGCCCTATCTGAATGTGGCTGTCCCTGGACATGCTGCAGTCCTCCTGTCCCTTCTCCCCAGTCAGTATTACCCTGTGAAACCCCTTCTCCCCTTATTATTCAGGAGGGCTTTAGGGGCTCCCTGGTTGAGCATCATCCTGCCCCTCCTCCCCTCGTCCTCCCTCTGCACTTTGTTTACTTGTTTTGCACAGACGTGGGCCTGGGCCTTCTCAGCAGCCACCTTCTAGCTGGGGCTAGTAGCTGACCTGCTGGCTCCTGCCCTGCCTGTGTGGACAGGAGGCCCACGGGCTCTGGGGGGAGCTGAGTTCTACAATCCCGCTGGGGCGGATGGGCGGGAGAGAAAGGTGGTGCTGCAGGGGTGGCCCCGGGGGCCATTCGAATCGCCTCAGTTGCTGCTGTAATAAAGTCTACTTTTTGCTAAAAGCGTCGCTTGGTGTCTTGCGGCTCTTGGGGTGGCACAGCCGCCCAGGTGGGGGCGGGGCGGGGCGGCCCCGTGGAGGCTGGGCCTCAGGTCGGGGGCGGGGCGGGCCCAGGTGGAGCTGCCCAGCGGCGGCGCGGAAGCTGGGTTTCAGGTCGCGGGCGGCCGGGTGAGGCCAGGCCCAGGTAGGGCGGACGGGTGGTGGCGGGGGCAGGCAGAGAGGCCCACGATGAGGTGCTGCCGCCTCTGCGTGTTCGGTAAGTTGCACGACTTTCTTCACCTCCTCGGCGTCTCACGCGCCGCGGCTGGCCCTGTGGCCCCGCCCTGCACGGCTAATCCGCCCCTACCCCTACTTTTCAGACGCCGCTCGAGGGCCCAGGCGGCTGATGCGCGTGGGTCTCGCGCTGATCCTGGTGGGCCACGTGAACCTTCTGGTGGGAGCTGTGCTGCACGGTACTGTCCTGAGGCACGTGGCCAACCCCCGTGGCGCGGTCACGCCGGAATACACCACGGCCAATGTCATCTCCGTGGGCTCGGGGCTCCTGGTGAGCGTGGAGGGCGGCGGATGGACGGGCAGGCACAGTGGGCTGGAGGCAGAGACAGTGAGCCATAGGCTTGTTGCTTCCGCAGAGCGTTTCCGTGGGACTTGTGGCCCTCTTGGCATCCAGGAACCTTCTTCGCCCACGACTGGTGAGAGGGGTGGAGGTGTCTCAGCTCTGACCTCCAATGGGCAGGCGCCTCAAATAGAAACTCAAGTCACGGGGAAATGTAACCAGGCTGCTCACCCAGGTCTTCTACCCCACTAGCACTGGGCCCTGCTGACACTGGCCTTAGTGAACCTGCTTTTGTCTGCTGCCTGCGCCATGGGCCTCCTCCTTGCTGTATCGCTCACTATTGCCAATGGTGGCCGCCGCCTTATTGCCGACTGCCATCCAGGACTGCTGGATCCTTCCATACCATTGGACCAGGGGCCTGGACACACGGACTGCCCCTTTGATCCCACAAGAATTTATGTGAGCTTATTCTTGCTGTTCACAGCGTTGGTCCTAACCTTTGCCCTGTGTGCTGCTCCTGACCCATTCCTAGGCCTAGTCCTTTGTTACTTTTTGGTTTTAGGATACCGCCTTGGCTCTCTGGATTCCCTCTTTGTTCATGTCTGCAGCCGAGGCTACTCTTTCTGGTTACTGCTGTGTGGCTGCACTCACCCTACGGGGAATTGGGCCCTGCAGGAAGGAAGGGTTGCAGGGACAGGTAAGGAGGAGGAACAGGAAGGATTCATTCCATACCCAGGTTATGGTGGAAGGAGCTGGTGTATCATTTAAGTCCCTGTTACTGAACCCACCCTCTCCTGCAGCTGGAGGAACTGACAGAGCTTGAACCTCCTGAGTGTAAAAGGCAGGAAAATGTGCAGCTACTCCGTTATCATCAGGATTTCCAGACTTCACAGAGAACCTGGGTTTAGGACAGGTGAAAGGCCCTCGGAAGGGATGCATTCTTGGGACTGGGCCAGTCTTTTGCTGTATTGCTTGCTCTCTGATGCAGGTTGGCTCTTTCTTTATTGGGCAGGTGATCTTCTGAGGTGCAGTCCACAGGTGTTTTCTACTACACAAGGGGCCCTGGCCCTAGGGTGATGAAATAATTGTAATAAAAGCATTTGTTTTTGTCTTCTGCCTGATTGCAGTTACTTTTAGAGTAGAGGGCACTGTGCTGTGGTGGACAGATGCTGATCAAAGAATGCAGCAGTCTCAACTACTTACAGAGCTTTAATGAGGGACAGAGAGCGCTAAATGTCTCAGCTGCGCCAGTCACTGAAAAGAGAAGCCAGTGCTGGGGAGCCCGCCACACCACTGACTGATGAATTTGAGCACGTCCTGGCACACTGGGCTATGGGAGGTCTGTGGGCAAAGGCGGAGAAAATGAGAGAACTCTTAGAGCCAGTTTAGGGGCCACTAGCTGATGTCATGAGGAGCAGGCTCAGGGTCTGTACTTGCCTAGATAACCCTCCTTGTGGTAAATCCCTCCCCCTCCCCCCAACTCCTAGCTGTCTCTTTGCCCTTGTACTTAGGACGGACTCCCTCTCTAACCTTGATGGCCATAAGAAATTTGTTCCAGTTGTCTTTGTTAGCAGCCTTCCCTGGCCGCTTAAATTCAATTTTGTTCCTCAGAATGGGGTAACCTGTGGAGGAAGATAAACAGAGGATGGAGTTTGCAAGAGAAAGGAAATGATGAACAGCGGCCTGGGGGTACGGTGGAGTGGGTAGTTTTGTCACTGAGATGAATTTCTGATGCCCCTGCTGTTTTTCTCCCTTCTATTTGCCATGGGATTGGGATGATGTGGGCTCCTATACCTGTGATGAGGCAGGGCAGTGCCCGGACCCCAGTGCTTGCTGCTACTAGGGAAGCCTCATAGACGCCACGCTCATCCCGGGGCAGAACCTGCTCCAGCCTCTGGTCCATGGAGACCGTGAGCACCCAGTCTCGAACCTCTTCTCTCTGGGCCTCCTGGAAAAGAGGTAGCACTAGCTTCACATGTGGCTGGGGGCTTGGGGGTGAGGACAGGGCCTTCCTGAGCCCTCAGCCCATACATTGGCACTTAGCTATAAATAGTCTACCTTGGATTTGAAGGACCTAGTCTCTGCCTCTATTTTCCCTGAGTAATAGTGAGGTCTGATGTCACTGAACAATAGCAACCCAAAGCCATCGTCCCTTCTCAGTGCCAACCCACTGGTGACACCTTACCGGTACGTGCTGCTTGGCCGGGAGTGGCACCTCAAAGGGAATGTCTGTGTCCTGGAAATCTGAGTGGTCAAGGGCATCCAGAGTCCCTTCTTCAATTGCCTGTGGCAGAGCAGTCAACCATGAGATAGGCACAGCTGGTGACAGGCAAAGCCTCCCAATCTCTATCTAGCATGGCTTCCCTACTTACATCAGTCAGATCCAAAAATCGGTTGAGGAAAATGAAAGCCATATTTTCCCAGCCAACTTCCTGTAACAAAAAAGTTGCAAATGGGAGAGCGCCCCAGGAAGAGGCGGACTGTGTCCTCCTCAGCATCAGCCCTGCACCCAGCTTTGCTCACTGCAGAGCTCCTTGTTCTGCAGCCCCACCTTTCCCTGACCCAGCTCACCTTTGCAGCAGTGCCTGCTTCATAAAAGGCCTTGTCTGCAGGTAATAACTGGGTGTGGCGCAGGAGTGAAATAGAAAGCCTGGCAGCTACGGTTTCCTGTGGATTAAAGGCCCTATCACCATTGGTACCAGACTAATGAGCCTGTAGCTAAGGCAGCCACAGAACTAGAACACCAGCAAGCAGTTCTGAACCACTCTAGAGCTCAGGCTATTCCGGTCTTAGTTCTTTTCATCAGCATAGCATGACCAGCTCTTTCTGCTTCTAGAATTTGATCAAGTACATGAAATGTATGCACATTTATAACCAAATAAGTTAAGTGTGTGTTCTTCTAGGAGGTACGTAAAAACTAATGTGACATTTCAATGTTTCAATATAACGAGGCTGGTAGAGCTGTGGGCACAGAGCCCTGTGGTCAGAACAGTATGGGAAGACACTTCATCTCAGCAAGTGTTAAAAGACTGATTAACAGAAGAGAAGCACAAAGGGAAACATGGTAGACAGAGTCTAAGCTCGAAGATCCAGAACTTGGATTTGTGTGGCTTTCTAGGTTTGAAGGTGCATCTGTGTGACTGAGTCCCTCCGGGTGCATCTTACCAGCTGTTTGATACTCTGGGCTGCAGACCGTGTAGCATAGTAATGAGCAATCAGCAGCATCATCTCAAACTCCTCGTGAGCTGCTGAGTTTGCTTCACTGGACTTCACCAAGTTTTCACACTAGAAAAGGGTGGGGGAGATCACAGCCAGGCTTGGGTTAGAGGAGGTCAAGGAGGGTTGTAGAGTGGTCACTGCTGGCCATTTGGACGGAGACCGTTAGACTAGGACAGAAAGAACCTCTTTCCCTGCTGACCCTTCCTTACCAGGTTGAAGAGGACATCCCGAAGATCAGCCCAGCTATGGTAGGCCTCGGCGTTGTTGGTCCCAGGAGAGCTAACCATGTCAGTGAAGATCCTTTTGTAAATGTTGAAGTTCTAGAGGTTGAGGGGGAATGGGACTTGAGTGAGGGAACTGTGTGTGTAGGAGCTGAAGGACTGATGGAGAAAGGAGAGGCATAAGGAAAAACAAAACAAACAAATGGAAAGCTATTTTGTCAGGAATATCAGGGCTTCAAGGTTATCCTAGGTTCCTAGTTCCAGGCCAGCCTGACCCACATGAGACCCTGATGCAGAAAACAGACCAAACTCTCAACAAAAAAACCTCATATTAGCTGGTGTTCAGTGAGTGTGTGGAGGCGATTATACAAATGTGAGTGAGGCCATGACGTTAACAGGCTGATAGTCTAGAAAACTGATGATCCCTAGGAGAGCAGAGCCAGTTCTGGAGGAAGTCAGTGAAGACCCTTGAAAGGGTGTCCATGATTCCTCATGGACAGACAGGTCTGTGTGTGTTTACTAAACACAGATAGCTGCTTGTGTGTTTCTTCAAAGGGAACATTCACCAGAGTCTGTTTCAGAACATGAGTCTTTGAGACATCTGAGGGGATGGCTGGTTCTAAAGGATGAAGAAGGAATTCCTTAGTGGAAACATTCATCCCAAGAAGGCTGGTACCTGTGGATTAGCAGGGGCTCCGTGTTGCACATAGAGGGCCAGAGCCTGAGCATAGTCACCTTCTCGGATCAGGTGAGTTGCATACAAAGCCACATACTTGTGCAGGATCTTGTAGTTCTGTTTGGGAGAGGAGGGGCAGCATGGACAAGGCTGGGATCAGCAACAGCAGGCAGTGACAATGGGTGTGTTTAGGAGGCAAAGGGCACTGGGGATTCTGGTCACAGTAGCAGAGAATGGGAGAGTGCTCTCTGGTGCTCACTGGGGCCTTTGAAGATGGGGCAAGGGTGGAGAGAGGAGTCGAGAGAAGGTGGGTGGGAGTGGGAAGGACAGCTGTACCTGCTTGGTCGCTGTTTCAATGCACTTGTCCCACTGACCCTGCTCCACATACAGGTCCAAAGCAGCTACTACGTCCACACCCACCAGCTGTGGAGCAATAAAGGCAGACACACTGAGAGGAGAAGGCAGATATCTCGTACCGCTTCAGGAATTTGGCTTTTACTCCTTTTGGTGGTGCCGGGGACTGGACCCAGGGCCTTATACAGATGAGGCTAGAGCTCAGCCACCTAGTTAGACCCTCTGGCCTCTTTTGCACTCTGCCTCCTGAGAGCCTTACCGAATCCACTTTGCCCTGGTTCTTGAGGAACTCCTTGTAGTGCTGGTCCACATAGTCTTCATACCTGGGAAGATATACAGAGATTGCTAGCTCTGTGATCCTGTGACACCACACCCTTCCCCCCAGTATTTACAAAAGGAACTTAAAAAAAAAAAAAAAAAAAAAAAGCCCTAGCAGCTACCGGGGGTCTAACTCTTTGGCCACACGCTTGGCCTTGTTCCACTCTTCACCCTCAATGAAAGCATCGATTGCTTCTTTGACAAGGTCCAGGTTCAGATAGAGTTCTGCAGCCTGCACAGTGGGAAAAGTGTGAACACTAGTCGTGTGACTCGATGGCCTCCCACTTGGGGAACTCTCTCTCCCCAGAACACTGCCAACCTGCCAAAAGGGCCCACCCTGTGCACTGGGGTGATGTGTCACCACTCCACCCTTGTCCATGGCATTGTGTTGGTCCCGGCTCCTACTTACAGCACTGTGCTTTCCAATTCCAATCAGCTGGGGACCTACAGCCCGAACTACTTCCAGACTGCGCTGGGGCGGCAGGAACTTGATGGACAGTTCAGCTGCCTGAATGGTTGAACAGAAGGTGGAAATGGGTAGAAGAAAGAGTCTACTAGGGCTTCTTGGCCTTCGTGTTTTCCTCCTCCAGCTTCCAACTCTCTTGTGACCCTTGTCTTCCACCCTCCCTCCCAGGCTAAGCCTGGCCTGTGTGTCTTCTGGCTGACTGTCAGTTACTACCAGTGAACCACTCAGCTCACTGCAGTTCTATACAGCTCATTTGCTGTATGAGCTCACTGTGGTTTTCTCTTTTTGGTTTTTTTTTTTTGTTTTTGTCACAGATAGACTTTGGTAGCATAGTATAGAAAGCTTAAGTGACACTGCAGGGAACCTGCAGCTACTTGTGAGCCTCAGATTATTCAAACAGTACAAAAGTGGCAAATACCAATAAGTTAAATGATTATTATGTTGAAATGTCAACACTGTAAAGATTGTGTTTATATTATGTGTATGGGTGTTTTGCCTGCATTTCCCCCGTGTCTGGTGCCCATGGAGGCTAGAAAAGAGTATTGGATTCTTTGGAACTGGAGTTCCAGATGGTTGCGAGTTGCCATGTAGGTGATGGGAACTTAACCTGGGTCCTCTGGAAGAGAAGCAACTGCTCTTAACCACTGATCCAACCCTCTAGTCCAGAATGTCAACATTTAAAGGTTCATTTAGGTGTACTGCAATTACTTTTAATTCTCTCTTTCTACCTTACTAAAAAACAGGTATTAAAACCTGAAACAACACCTTTGTGGCCTGCATAGTGTTTCCAGCATACATTGCTGGTCAGGATGATTTTGATAGCTCTGTGTAACTGTTTCCACGGGGGTGCGGATGTCCTCGCTGATTTTAATTTCCATGTGATTCCTTTTATCTGTGGTCTAGACTAATTCCCCTTCCTTTCCTGGCTTGCTTAAAGCATGTTTTCTCCCCATCCAGAGAGCCATCCTGTGACCACCCTGAAGGTACAGCCCTGCACAGGCTTTAGAGAACATCGTGAAAGGCATTGATCAGACACTTAGTGCTTGATTAAACCTCACAACCAAAATGAGCCCTTTACTTCCTCGTTCCACCTTCTGGGACCCAGAACCTCAGGGCATCTTGCATGGGTTCAGCAACACAACAATATTTAATTTAGGCAGCCAGTAACCCCCTCAGGACTCCAAATCCCATATCTCCCTGTCCTCAGGGTACACTATTTTAAACTACACATGCATGCCTAATTGCAAAGATAATAAATGCGGTTGGCTTATGGGTTAGTTTTGTGTAATGACTGAAATACACGGTAGGCATTGTTCAAACAGGAGTTTGGGTGTTTTTGTGGGATGCACTTGGATGAAGTAACATTTAAATTGTAAAGCAGACTGGCCTTCCTAATGTAGTCGGCTTCATCCAGTCAGCTGAAAGCTTGAACTGAACAAAAGGCTTACTTTACCCGAGTAAAGGGAAATTGTTCCTGCCCAAATGTGGTCTGGACTGGAACTGAAACGCTCCTCGGGTCTTTAGCCCGCCAGCCCTCAGACAGGAACTACAGCACTTTCTCTCCTGGCCTTCCTGCTTGCCAGTCTCCAAGCAGATCTTGGGACTTATCCACTGCAATAACTGTGAGGCTGTTTCTTATCTCAGCCATAACCACATGCACATAAGCTTTGTTTCTCTGACTAACAGTTTGTCTTCAGCTTGACCAAGAGTATTGGGTTGGCTCAGTCTGCTAAAGGGGAGTTGTTGGGTGGAGGTGCCGGAGGGGCCATGCCTCTGTTGTGGCCTTCGCCTATGCCCCTGAGTCTGGAGTCATTCTAGCTCCCACTCAAGTCCTTTCTTCCTCAGAGACCCTTCTGGACTGTTCCAGCCCACAGAGAGTACACGTACGTGTCTCTGAACTCCACTTCATACGTCTCGGTCTTTACTCTGATTTGGTAGTAATTAAGGCACCTAACTTCTGTCTGTCTGGGGTGTCTGGTCTTCAGATGTTGTGGCTGTAGTATACACAGCAGGCACTCAGTAGGTGTCTGTTACTTGAAAATAAAGTCACAGGAAGGTCGAGATGACTGACCGTCGTGAAAGCAGCTGAGTGGGAAGGGACCTAAGGGAATCGGGGCCAGGAGCACTGGAGCCTCACCTTCATCCAGCACTTCTCCATCAGGCCACTGGTTCCTGAGTCTCGAACTTTGAGGTAGCAGTCCACTGCACGGCTGTACTCCCCAGCCTGTTCCCACTGCCGAGCTTGATCTACAAGTCCCTCCACACCTCTGTGGGGTAAGAATAATGATCAGGACTGGGGAGGACTGTGTGGTCCATCCACCAGGTCCTGACAACACTTCCAGGAGGTGTGTCTTACCTGCCTCCCTTCTTAGTGGCTTCTCGCTCATACTCTTCTTGTAGGGCCTCTAGCTGGCCAGGCACATAGTCCTTGCAGATCCGCAGAGCATCGCTCCAGAGTCCAGCCTCCTGCTCAGATTTGCAGGTATCACAAGGGCAGAGGTGGGGGCTCTGGTGCTTTCTACTGCTACATAGGTTCCTCTGGCCTGGTCCCTGGCACATCAGCCTTCTCTCCCTTCTCTTGCCTGTCCTTTCTCTCTCCTGCCTTCTTCAGCACCAGGAATCAGTGTGAATCTGTGGTCTCTGACCATCTCATCCTCCCTTTGTGGCCCAAATATAGTGACTCACCTTATAATAATTGAGAGCCAGGCCTGGTCTCTGGGCCCGAAGCAGCAACCCTTCTGCCTTTTGAAAGTCCTTCTCCTCCAAGGCCCCACGGGCCTGACCTACAAGTACCTCAGCCACACTGTCAGGGTCATGGGCCTCAGCCACACGCTGAGCTGCCTCCCAGTCCTGGTTGTGGACAAACCTGCCCAAGATGGGGGACACAGAAGATGCTGAGTACAGGACTGAACCCTCAATAGTGGGAGACAGACCGTTGTGTGACTGAGGGGCTCCTGGTTTTATCTGTCCGAGGTTTGAAAGTAAAGATGGCCATGAAAGACCCTGAGGTGGTTATCGTTATCCTATCCCAGGCCAGGATAAAGAAGCTGCAGTTGGGGGCAGGGGAGATGGCTTAGTGGGTAAAGGTGCTTGCCACAAAAACTGGTGACCTGAGTTCAAATCCTGGAACCCACATGGTAGGAGAAAACCAGCTCCTCCAAGTTGTCTTTTGACCTCTATACATGTGCTACGGCATTCGCACAAATAAATAGAAAAAAATGTATGGGGAAACTCACATGAGGACTGCCTCTTTGGGTTTACCAGCTCTGATGAATTCAGCTTCAGCCTCTTCAAATTTGCCCTAAACAAAACAACAGCCGAGTATGGTGAGAAGGAGCCTGGTATCACAGGCAATTAGGAGACGGGATTGAACTGGTCACAGAGGTTAGGGGTGCATGGGCGGGAGGGGGCGGGGGGGGCGGGGTGAGACGATGAAATTACATGCATACCTCATCCTCCAGATACATGGCATATCTTAGATGAATCTCTGGGGTTTTGTGCTTGAGAGCCAGCCGGGAGAGTTCAAAGGCAAATTCAAAGGAGCTGAAATGGAAGGTGTAGACAGACTTTGTGTATAACACGTACAGAAGGCAAGAGAAGATAGAGAAGACAACCACTGCGGGTAGCAGAGGCTGCGCAGTCCTGTGCTTTGCTGAGGCCAGCAGGAGAGCTCCTGCAGCCCCCACCCCTCCCCACTGAGCACTGCTGAGTCACCACAGTCTGCAACTCTGCTCCTAGGCTTTTTTTGTTGCTAAGAAATACAGACATCTGCCAGGCGGTGGTGGCTCACCTTTAATCCCAGCACTTGGGAGGCAGAGGCAGGTGGATTTCAGTGAGTTGGAGGCCAGCTTGGTCTACAAAGTGAGTTCCAGGACAGTTAGGATTGTTACACAGAGAAACCATCTCTTGAAAAACCATTAAAAAGAAGAAAAGAAAGAAATGCAGACATTTGCACTGATCATTGTGCTGCAGTAGATAACCTAATCCTAATTAAACAGTGGGTCACAAACAAAAGCCATCACAGTAAGATGGAGACAGACTAGCTGGGGCCAGCAGAAGTGGGGGGATAAGACAGAGTGATGGGGGTGTGAGCACAATGCAGTGTGTGTATTTATGAAACTCTAAAAAGATAAAAGAGAAGTACACATTTTCCATTTAACAGAGCTACACTTTGGTGACCCAGAGATGTTACTGACTTACAGTTCTAGCTTTTAGAGATGTTCCTGCCCCAACCATCTCTTACTCCTAAAACACCTCCTTCCAAAGATCTCCTTCCATTATTCTCTCTCTCTCTCGTTCTCAATCTCTGTCTCTCTCTCTCTCTCTCTCTCATTTCACTCTGTAACCTTAGCTGGCTGGCCTGAGACTCACTATGTAGACCATGCTGGCTTTGAAATCACAGAGATCTACTTGCCTCTGTCTCCCAAGTAGTGGGATTAAAAGTATGAATTACTGTTATACCTGGCCAATTTTTACTCTCTTTTGTTTGTTTTTGTTGAAGTGGGGTGTCATTAGACTGGCCTCAAGCTCACTACATAGTTGAAGCTGGCCTTGCACCTCTGACCCTTCTGCCTCCACCCCACTGGCAGGGTTATACACTGGCACCACCATGCCTGCCTGCCTCACATGTTCTGATTTTGCCTCGGCTTTTGGAACTATTTGTCAGGTGTATGTCAGTGTTCTTTCTCTGTGTATGGGCTGCTCTGAGTGGGATGGAGCCCGTGAAGAGGACGCTTCACCCAACACCCACCAGTTGTCAGCAGCATGGTCAATAGCAGCCTCTAGAAGCCCCAGCTTGTTAAGCAGTCTAACTGCAGCCTCTCCTCCCAGGCTCTTCGCCCACAGATAGGCCACGTGTTTGTGGGCATTGGTTCCTCCATGGGCTTTGGCCACCTGTAAAGCAAAGTTGCTAGGGCACTGCCAACTGCAGAGTTGCCCCCCTTGTCAACTCTGGCCTCCTGCCTCAGCTGTGAGGAGGGTCAGGACCCTGCTGCAAATCAATACTGAAGAGGGCCAGGTTTCAGGTCTCTTAATGTAGGTCACCGTGTTTAGGGCCAGAGGATGGGCTTTGGGAACAAAACATTGCACATACAGGTGTGGCCGTGCTTCTGACAAAAAATACTCGGGTCTTTGTGACATCAGTTAAAATGAGTTATGTGAGAATGGGCAAGAGGGTTGTAAGAACTCCTTACCCGGTAGGCCTCCTCCCAAAGCCCACTGGACCGGTACATGTTCACAGTTGCCTTCCATTCCTGGGCCTCAAGGTAGTGATACTCAGCCTCTTGCAGTCGGCCTTCCGCCTCCAGCTCCTGTAGGGTAGTGTGTCAGGGTAGAAGGGACGATGGGTACTGGCTGGGAGGGATGGGCAGGGCTAGAAGGGCTCACCTTGCCCAGGTGAAGGTGCGTGTCACTGAGTAGATCTGGGTGGTGCTTTCCTACCAGGCGGATCATGTCGTCATACAGCTTGTGCTTTTTGAACATGGTGATGGCAAGATCGGGTTCCTCCACTGTTACATACAACCTGAGGACAGGGAACGCACCCTGGGCCTCCTACAGCTATGTCCTTGCTGCTACTGCTTCTGGGAGGAGGCCACATCCTCAGACCCATCCCTTCTCCATGCTCTGATGCCTCAGCCCCTTCCACACTCACCTTTCGGCCTCTCGGTACTTGCCCTGCTTCTCCATTTCCTGGGCCTGTGTGATGTACAGCACTGACACATCCTCTGGCCGCATGCATTTCATTGCCAGCTGTGAACATGGAACCCAGGGAGGTGCCAGGCCACAAGGAAACTCATGTGCTCTTACACTCTGAGTTCTCCCAACAGTCACTGGCATTAGTTATTGCCACTGTACAAACCAGTTCAGAAAATGCCATGTCCACCAAGTACCCGTGGAGAGCATGACGAATGTGATATGAAGCACACACTATATCACCACATTTCTACTTACTCTACTGAGCTCTGTAATGTGGGGGAGAGGACACAGTTATAAAGTGGCCAGGGGCTTTGGAGTGGTAGTTCAGAATGCCAGGCTCCCAAGTCCACCAGCTTTCTTTAGAACTGCAGGCTAAGGGATAGGGACCTCTCATTTATTCCCAGTGCCAGGCTGTATTGTAATACTCTTTCTTAGCTTTCAAGGAACCAGTAAAGGAGGGGTACCAGAGATCAAGGAGTGAGGCAACGCAGCTACTAATGCAGAGTTCTTTCCTCATGGACACTGCTTATTCTCTACCTTGTGGGCTTGCTCCCAGCGGCCAGCCTGGGTGTACATGTCTATAGCATCTTTGGTCCGGTCTCCTTTGGTGTAGAGCTCCTCAGCGATCTAAAATTGAAAAGATGTCAATAGGATGACGGAGAGCCTGGAACACCACTTTGTGGTAATACTGAAGACGTGTCTCCAGGAAAAAGACTAGATTAACGCAGAATAAAAACAATCATGTGTGTGCATGTGTGTGTGTTAACGTACACGTGTGGTGTATGTGCATTTGTTAGGTACATACATAAACACAGAAGCAAGATGTATTCTATTGCCCACTTGCCTTATTTCTTTGAGGCAGGGTTTCTCCCTGATGCTGGAGCATGTGATATTTAGCTAGGCTCGTGGCCAGCAAGCCCCAGGCAGGGAATCCCTTTGTCTTCACCTGCCCCAGCTCTGGGCCTACAGGTATGTGCAAGACCATGTGGGTGCTGGTATCTGGATTCAGGTCCCACAGTTGTATAGTAAGTGTTCTTAACCACTGAGCCATCTATTCAAGTGGAACTTAAAGGGCCCCCCTTCTCTGCCACGTAGGGCAGTCTGTACTAGCAATGCTGGAGTCATTCATGAAGAATCACTTGAGCTGTCACAGGAAAGAGAGCTAGAGACCATCTGGGGAATGAGGCAGCTGAGTCATGCTGAGACAACAGGGAAGTGAACCTCCTTATCCACAGTGATGTTGCCTGAGCTCCAGCGCAAAGGGCTTGGTCAGCTGCCCCACATTTTGTTCTAATGGATGTCCTTACTACCCTGCACTACATTGCTTCAATGCTGCAGGAAGGGACTTCTCACCTCATACTCCTGCAGAGACGCATAGTGTTGGGCCACACGAGGATAGTATTTAGACGCAGTGTTTCGATCCTGGAGATCTAATATATAAATTGCCTTCTTCCACTGGCGGGCACCCAGAGCAGCCTCAATCGCTTTAATGGAGCACCTGGCATAGTCAGGACAGATGTTAAATATGTATGAGCAAAGAGGAGGATGGAAGGGAGTAAAGAGACCCTAAGCACATTCTAACCCATATTTTGAGATCTCTTCCTTCAGGCCGAGGCATCCTCCTTCGCCCAGAGTTTCTCACTTCATGCCCAAATCCCTATGCCCTGTGCCACCATACCTGGCTTCAATATAATGATTGATGGCTGCATCCAGCTGCTTCTGCTGCACCAAGTAGTCCCCCCAGGCCTCCTCCAGCCTCACAACCTCCACTGGGAAGGCTAGGCGGGCCAGCTCGACCGCTACCAGGGATAGAAGAGGTACCTGGCTCAGAATTCCAGGGATGGGACTCAGGAAAACAGGACATGGAGATAAGTATGTGTGAAGGGGTGAGAAGTGGAGGAATGCAAAAGACTTGCAGCCAGTCAAACTGACGGGTGTCCAAAGCTGGCATGCTGGGTGGGGAGGAGTGTGCAATGGTAAAGACAGCTTAGGAGCAGCTAGTACCTTTCATGAATGCATTGCCTTTACAGTAGCACTCAAGGGCCCGCTGTGGGTTTCGAATCTTCTCAAAGAGATCACCTGCCTGTCAATACATATATGACTACAGTGAATGAACTCACTGAACACAAAGAACCAGGAATCAGCTCCCCAAAGAGGAAACGCTGGTGGTCATAGAGAGCTATGTGTCCCCAAGTCTCCTTGGGTGGGGGAGGGGTTTAGGCCCTGGAGATAAGGACCAGGAAAAGGTGTGGTCTGCATACCCTTTCATAGAGCTCCCCCTTGATGAGGGCCGTGGTGATGTGTTCTACCAGCTCTGTGTTGGCCAGCAGCTCCTCGCGGGACAGCACCAGACGAGCAGCTTTGGCAGGGAGCCCAGCTTTGAGGTAGAGGCTGATGGCTGCCAGCCCATCCCCTTGACTCTCCTGCAGTTCGCCTGCTCGTTCCTCTTGTTGTGTATCCATTAACCACTGGTAGTAATCTCTGCGAAGCTTCTCCAGGGATGGGTGCCCCTGGACATGCACAAAGAGGGCTAGGAATTCCATGTCTCTCCTGTTCCCTGGTGGCAGTGTGGCTTTTCCCACAGCATGAATATGTTAATTCCTCACCATGTCAGCCAGCCCCAACCCCATTCCAGATCCTATGGCTTCCTTGGAAAGATTTCTGAAATTGGTGATGCCAAATTCTGAACAATTGTGAAGAGAAGACAGAAACAATACCTTGGCCTCAGCCACAGCAATACACTCATCCCAGCGGTGTAGCTCCTGGTACATGTCCATGGCCTCCTCAACGGCATTCTAAGGGTACCACATGGAAGCAAGACAATACCAGGAGGCAGGGGTCAGTAAGTCTTGCTCAGCTTGACTAAAATGCCAGGAATGAACATGTTCTGTAAGTGTTCACAGTGAAAATTGAACATATGCCTTGCACATGTTAAGCCCATGTTCAACCACTGAGCTCAGTGATGGATTTATTACAAATGAGAAGGAGCTTAATTAAGATTCTGGGCTTCTTGTCTGCGTAGATATTCAAGGACATTTATCTTAAAGAATGCTTCTCAGACTGTAGAAGTTTTGGGCTCCACAAGAAACTTGGGTCTATTGTGTGCACAAGAATTGCCAGGCGGAGGTGGCCAGGCTTTTAATCCCAGCACTCAGGAGGCAGAGGCAGGTGGAACTCTGTGAGGCCAGTCTGGTCGCAAAGACCAATGAATGAATGAACAAATAAAACATTGCAAAGACAGGTTCTAGAGTAGAGAGGAGCTAAGAAACTGTTTTTGAATGTTTGCCTAGAGAAAGATTAACACCAAGGAAGAACCTAAAGAAGGCATGGGATGAGCTCAACACCTAACGTTCTCTCCAGACTTTTAGGAGACAGTCTTTCATTCTTTTTCCCCTGCAAGACCCCTCTTCCATCCTGTCCCTCGTCTCTCATTACCTGTTCCAAGAAGATCATTTCTGCCAGTTTGTAGTTCTTTTCCAGCATGGCTAGCCGTGCTCGGACCTGATAGAAGTCAGTTCCTTCTCCACCCTACGGGGAAAAGAAAGTTTGGTCATTCAGCACAGGCAGACACAGGAAGGCCAGGAGGACATGGAGGCTAACAGACTTGAGAAGCTAAAGATCTTTAAGGGACTTAGCAGCTTAAGGTTTTACAGGCAATTCCAAAGTGGTCCAATTTTAGGGATGAGGGATGGACAGGGTAGAAGCTAGAGAGGCTGGAAAACTAGGAATCACAGAACTAAAATGAATAGAAATTTCATCTTGGGGGACTAAATGAGTCAAAAGAATGATACTTGCATATTCCCTGGACACCTGATCTGCAATCTCATTAGTCTCATGCAGGAATCGAGCTTTTGCCACATGACCCAAAGCAGAAAAGCACCTATAGCATGGAGGCAATAATATCAAGTTACATTATTACAGGGTTGTCATTAAGTCATTGGTTCAACAAATACACATTGGCATCTAGTGTGTGCCCCACTTGCTGTCACAGAAAGCACAAAGAGGAGCAGAAGGGGAAAATCTAGTGGAGACATATAATAGTAAATGGACAAAGATAAGGAGAGAATGAAAAGTAAAATGAGTGCTGTGGCACTGTCATCAAGGCCACGGAAATTGGCTGGGACCTAACCACAAGCAGCAGTAGTCTGGCCAGGCAGAAAGTATGCTCACTGCTACAAAGTGGCAAGTCTGTTAAAGGGGTAACCAAGAACTTTGCTTTGGATTTCAGGCCTGCTCCTCAAGGGGGAATTCATTCACATGGGGTGCTATAAAATTGGTTCAGGGTCTGTGACTGGGGGAGTCATAGGTCCTAGTCCTGAAGCTACTGCTTTTTTTTTTCTAAATGTACATGATGTGCTTGTCAGATTGCCCTCCAGACAATTGTGTGTATGCCCATTGATCAATACTGCCATCGACATTGCTCAGAGGAGCTTCTTTGTGTAGTGGGCAGATGTAACTGCAGGAACATAACTGGTAGGAGTGACTATTGAATGCTCAGTCATAAACCCCTCTAAGATTCAGGGAACATCATGGGAGAGGAAATGGAGAGAATGTAAGAGCTGGAAGAAAAGGTAGTATGTCGTCCTATGGCTGTGCCGTGTTGTGCTCCTGGAGGTGCTCATGAGGTCCCACCCCTCTCTCAGGATCTATGGGCAGTTAATGGTTGGTGGGGGAGGGAAAGACTCTTTCTTTAGTGGTGTGGCCACTAGTAAGGTGCCCATGTTCCTGTAAATAATCCCTTACCCGCGCTCCTGTAAGCACTCTAAAGAAACTCAAGGAATCGTTAAAAGCCAAGACATTAAAGGAGAATGGGGGGCTAGCTGGGAAGAAGGGGATCAGAGGTGACAAGAGATGGTAATGGGATGAACGTGATAAAAATGCATTGCAACACCACAAAGAAGCCCATTAGTGTATATGATTAATATATGCTTGTAGAAACATTTTTAAGAGAGTGAGTCATGGAAAGATGGGACAGAGGGAATGGCTATGCAACATTCCCAGCAAAGATGAATAGGGCAAGCTTGGAGCCAAAGGATACAATGTGGCTAGAAACTGATGGACAAGTAGATAGGAAAGTAGCAGAGGCAAATACTTGCAGGGCCACTGGCCACAGCAAACTGTCTAGGTTTTATATTTAATGTAACAGTAAACTATTGGAAAATTCTAGGCAAAAACAATTACACAACATAATGGGTCTTAGGAAGCCCATGACCTCATTATATAGTCAAGGAACTTCTGGTCCCCCTGCCTCCAGCTCCCACATGCTGAAATTATAGATAGGCATGCTATAATGTCTGCTATCTGTGGTGCTGGGATGAAACCCAGGGCTTCGTGCTTGCTAGGCAAGCACTCATCAACTGAGCTACAACAATAGCCCTCCAATAAACAGAAAAAAAAAAAAAGTATGTAAACAGCAACAATGCAAGCCAGAAACAACCTCTTAAAGGAGAACCTCACAAAGAAAGGGAAGCAAAAATATTAGGACATAAATTAGAGCTAGAAGGATGGCTCTGCGGTTAAGAGTGTGCACTTCTCATAGAGACTGGAGTTTGATTTCCAGCACCTCCATCATGGCAGCTGAGACACTGACATCCTTTTTTTTTTTTTTTTTTTTTGGTTTCTTGAGACAGGGTTTCTCTGTATTGCTTTGGAGCCAGTCCTGGAACTCACTCTGTAGACCAGGCTGGCCTCAAACTCACAGAGATCCTCCTACCTCTGCCTCCTAAGTGCTGCCTCCACGTGCCACCGATGCCCAGCCACACTGACATTCTTATACACAAAACTTAAAACTATTTTTTGTGGTGATATATTGTTTGTGACATATTAAAGCTTGCCTGAGGATTCAGAAAGCAAAGTCAGCCATAGGCCATAGAAGCCAGGCACACACCTTTAATCCCAGCAGCCAGAAGCTGGGAGGTGGTGGTACACACCATTAATCCTAGGACTCAGGATTAAGAGATAGACGGATCTCTGAGTTCAAGAACACCTGGATCTACACAAGACTGAATCAGTCTAAAAGAGAAATTATAGCTCATACCTTTAATCCCAGCACTAGAGAGTTATAACAGACGGCTTGAACCCTAATATCAGTACCTGGGTCTGTTATTAATTTGTGTTACAATTTTTAAAAAGATATACTCTTTAAATCTAGGGTGGGAGGGTGTCTGGAGTAAGTGTACCAGGGCTCATACTGTTGGTGGGGTATGTACTGGGGGAGTGGGGAGAGATGCAGTGCCTACACACAGGACAGAAGCAGCCCATAGGAGACCACGTAGGTGGCCTTCCACATGGCTCTCACCTCTCCGCAGTATGGAGCTGCCTTGCCTCCAGGGCCAGTCTGCTCAACGTTTTCCACATTGCCTCTGTTTCTGGGGTCATCTCCAGGGTTTCCAAGAAGGCTGTTGCCCTGGAGAGGAAGGGAAGCAAAGCATGGGAGTGAAGCGGGTCTGGCAAAGCATGGGAGTGAAGCGGGTCTGGAGGAGCTGCAGGACACTGGTGCTGCTGGGGCAGGAGGAGGGCAGGAAGAAAGGCCAGAAATACTTTGCCCCCCTTTTTTTTTTTTCTAGGCTCCTCCCACCATTACAGGGCCCCGCTGAGCTATGGCAATTTAATGGGTTGGTGCATGTGTCCCCTAGACACAATGGCCTTTAGCAGCCTCTTACCGGGTGTAGTTGCCGTCATCGATGGCTGTTCCAAACTCAATGAGGCCCTCGTCCAGGGTGTAGGCAACAGTAGTCACACCTTCTGTCACCATCACCTCTGTCTTCCCTCCACCTCGCTCCAGACCTACAACATCGCCCTGTACAGGCCACCCCCACCACCCAATTCCAGGTTAGCACTTCCACTCATCCAGCTGCAGAGTGGGCCTGCTCTCACCTAACCCAGGGCTCACGCTGAGGAAATTACAGTGGTCTTGTTTCTTATCACTGTATTTCTCTCAGGCTGAGAGAAATGCCCGAGCTGTGGCAGTACCCTTAGGTTAAAGTTAACAGATGTCAGCTCCAGTGCCTGGAGGTATACTAGCAAAGCATGGTATCCAGTTCTTCAGTAGTACTGTAGACTAAGATGCTCGTGTGTGTGTGTGCGTGTGTGTGTGTGTGTGTGTGTGTGTGTGTGTGTACATCTGTGACTGCATGTGTACACATGTGACTGTGCATGTACACAGGAGAAAGCAAGCTCAGGTGCCGTTCCTCAATTTTTCCACCTTTCCTTCCTTCCTTTTTTTTATTCACTTATTTATTTTTATTTTTATTTTTTAAGACAGGGTTTCTTTGTGTAGCCTTGGCTGTCCTGGAACTCACTCTGTAGACCAGGCTAGCCTTGAACTCACAGAGATCCACCTGCCTCTGTCTACCAAGTGCTGGGATTAAAGGTATGCACCACTACCACCCAGCAATTTATTTATTTCTAAATTTAATTGATTTCTGATTTTTCTGTTTGCCTTAGTCCTTAATATGGACATGGGAAATTAAGGAAAGACTATGGAGTACCTGGGCATATTGGAAAAAGAATCAAATAAAGTGTTATCAAAGTGAAACCTGTGACAGTAGGCATGGACAAGTCCTGGCCCAAATTTAACTCTGAAGAAAAACCCCCAATGGTGGCGTAAACAACAGAAAGTTAAAGAATGAACCAATGAGCTGGAGGATGGATCTGAGGACATTATCCAGAATGTTCATGGAGCAAGAAGAAGGAAAAAAGAAGCAGAAAAGGCAAGCAAGACAGAACAAGAACCGTAGCATATGCTTAGTTAGAATTCCTGGGAGAGTGGCAACAACATTTGCAGAGAGAGTGGCTGAGAGGTTCCCAAGACTGGGGAAGATAGGTGTGCTCGCAACTACAGGAAACACAACATATGCTGAGTGGAATGACTTGTGAATTTGTATATAAAGGCTGGGGTACATCTCCGTACTAGACAGTTTACTTCTAATGCACAGGTTCAATTGCTAGTCATCCACTGCAAAAGCAAACTAAACCCCAAACCCTCTAGCCTGATGAGGTGGCCTGTGCCTACAGTCCCTGTCTCTCAGGAGGTGAGGTGAGGGCAGGAGGGACTGCCTGAGCCTAGGAATTTGAGACCTGTCTGTGCTATATGTCATGACCCTGTCACAAGTGAAAAATACCATGGGGAAAAATTGTAGTCAAGTGTCAAAGCATCTAAGAAAAGTAGGTCTTAGAAGCAACCAAAGGGACTGCAGTAGATGGCTCAGAGACTAAGAACACTGACTGCCATGGCAGAGGACCCGAGTTGGCTTCCTGCACCTAAGCTGGGCAGCTCAGAGCAGCCTATAACTGCACCTCCGGGAGAATCTGATGCCCTCTTCTGGCTCCAGCAGGCACCTGCACGCATGTGAGCACAACATGCAAGTTACTATTGGGATAACATGTTATAAAAAGCTAAGAAAAGTTGGCTGTCAGTCTGAAGTTGGGTACTGAGTCCAAAGCGTTTTTAGAACAAAAGCTAAACACAACCACTTTCCGATTATCAAAAGATGAGAGATTAAATTTGGGTCAGCAGCCAGCAATTTTAGTTTCTTCCACTAATGAGATTCTCACCAAAGGATTTCTAAATGAAATTTAGAAATATTCTCCAGTAAGAAAAAAATAACTCCTCAGGGGAGCTAACCATTGCAAGAAGAAAAAGTAAGAAAGAAATACGTTGTGGAAAATCTAAGTCCTGTCCATATAAGATATAAAGTCATGAGCCATGTGTGGTGGCCCACACTTGTGATATCAGCACTCAGGGAGGCAGAGGCAGGAGGATAAGGTCAAGGCCAGCCTGGGCTACATTACAAGTTCCAGTTCCAGGTCATTCGGGGAGGAGGGAAAAGAGAGGAAAGAATGATGCCTATTTTGGGAGTAAGGAAACCTTACTAGGCAGGCATGGTGGCACAGGTCTGTAACCCTGACACTCAGGCACTTAGGAGGTAAAGGGTAGGAGAACAGCAAGCTGAAGACTAGCATGGGCCACACAGCAAGACTATGTACTGAATGACTCAAAGGTCAAGCTGGAGAGATTGCTCAGTGCTTAGCTCTTACAGAGGACTTGGGTTTGGTTCCCAGCACCCACATGGCAGTTCTAGGAGACCCAACATTTTCCTCTGGTCACCACGGGCACCAGGTCTCATGTGGTACACAGACATAAATGTAGGCAAAACAGCCTGAGAGCTGACTCCCACAAGTTGTCCTCTGACATCCACATTTATGCCTTGGTATTTGTGAGTATGTGTACATATACATACACACAAATAAATGTAATTAAAACTTTAAAGGTTAGAATTAAAATACTGGACCATAAAGGAATAGGGAAGGCTATCAAAGTTAAAGGTTTTCAAGGCCCTTATATTATTTGTAGGGGAAAGAAGTTACATGCTGGCTAACTTGAGCCTTCAAGTGTCTGTTAAGCTTTCAAGGATATCTCTAGCAGATTCTGGATGGAGTGTGTGTGTGTGTGTGTGTGTGTGTGTGTGTGTGTGTGTGTATGTGGTGTTATGGTGGGACAGTGAAGAGTGTTTTGTGTGTAATTTGAAAAAGGAGGAATTTTGGGGGAGGTTGACATAGGGTTTCTCTGTATTGCTTTGGAGGCTGTCTAGAAACTACCTCTGTAGACCAGGCTGGCCTGGAACTCACAGAGATCCACCTGCCTCTGCCTCCCAAGTGCTGGGATTAAAGGCATGCACTACCAGCGCCTGGCATTGAATGGCCTCTAACACCGAACAAGCATAAGGATGAAGGCATGGAACCATCCCTCCTTCTGGACTAGAAAGAGTGCCATATAGTGACTTCATACAGTCCCAGGGCCACTGGAATGTATGCTTATTTCTAGGAATATAATACAGTGTTAGGAAACCCAAGCAAGGATAATTCTGGAGGCCAGCCCAGTGTGAGGAATGGGGGCGAGAGCTTCACCTGCCAGTTTCATCGCAGAGATGATGGTTGGAGAAAACCGCATAGCCTTCACAGACTAATCGGGTTCTAATTAATTAGACTGCCGTGGCTGGGGTCTCCTGATCTGAACATACCCTGATAGAGGACATGGAGACTCTCTCCGGCGCCTCAATGTTGTACCACACACATAAGCTGTTTCGGTTCTGGGCTACCAGCACATCACTCCCAGGAACCCACTGCACGTAGGAGCAGAAGTTGAGGATCATTGTCTTAGAGCAGCTTTCAATATCATACAGATGCAACTGGAGGAGGGAGACAGCACAATTAGGAGGGGGCATGGTGGTGGTATCTGGTTCTGCCCATTTCCCCAGGGATAAAATGACCCACCAGTCACTTATGTGTTGAGTTTCCAGCCCCTGGAGTTTATGCTAAGTTGGTATATCCTGACTCTGGCCAAATATGAGATGACCAAACAAGCTAAGACCTATATTCAAGGTATGGTTAGGTGAAGGTCAGACCTTTGGTCTTATAGGAAGGCCAGGTTAACATGTAGGGCTACCTAACAAAACTAAGTGAGCTGACAATCTGCAGAAATGAACAATCACAAGAAAGGCTAAACTCTTGGGTGATGCCATATTGAGATGAGAATACGTAAGTGCTAGGAGGGACTACTCAAGCCAGCCTCCATGCCTTCAGTTAAGTGTGGCAGAAGCACACTGGTAAGAGGGACTGGGCACAGATCAGCCAGATCTGAGGAGTAGGGAGCAGCTTCATGATGGACACAGACTGGTGTTCTCTCAAACACCCTTCTCAACTCTGTTCCCATCATAAGACAATCTCCTTCAGGGTACCTAGGACAGGTCTCAACAGGGTACAGACTATCCTTTGTCCCTTCTGCTACGCTAATGGCATATGGAACCAATAACTTATGTCCGGCATTGCCCCCACAGTCCCTTTCCTAAGGCCCTAGTAACCCCTCTCACACGAAGTTTCCGGTCCCTGAAGAGGAGCTTGTGCCCAGTTTCATTGAGTTCCAGCCAATCCACACGGCTCTCGTGACTGATAGTACCAATGTTGTAGCCACCAATCAGATCCACTGCAAAGAAGACAGAGTAAAAGGGTGAGCCCAGTATGTATAGGGCAATGGTTGGTCTGTAGAATGCAGGTCTTGTAATCATGTTGGGCTTTAAGAACATTTTACCAGTCCAGGGCTATCAATGGGAACTTCAAATGACCAATACTTTTTTTCTAGGATGCTTTAAAAAACTAGATCTTGCCAGGAGTGGCGGTGCATAACTTTAAATCCAGCACTCAGAGGCAGAGGCAGAGGCAGGTGGATCTCTGTGAATTCAAGGTCAGCCTGGTCTACAGAAAGAGTTCTAGGACAGCCAAGAACAGGTAAGTCTACACAGAGAAACCCTGTCAAGAAACTTGTCTGGTGTTGTAGGTGTTTTATTTGACCTTATATCTAAACAAGAGATCTTGTGGAGAAATGGTGGTACATTGCTATAATCTCAGCCCTCAGACATCTGAGGTAGAGAGAGTGGGAGTTTGAGGCCAGGCCCTTCTACATTGGGCAGTTCCAGCTACCTAGTTTGACCCTGTTTTGAAAAAAAAAAAAAAAAAAAAAAAGTAAAAGGAAGAGAGTATTACTGAGTGTCAGAGAAAGCTGATGATGTCATACTGGCCCAAGGAGTCACCTGAGCAATGTAGTGCACAGGGTGAGACAGCGCCGGTGTGTGTAGAATGAACAGTGGAAGAAACCCTCTGAGGAAAGCTGGGCTCAGTGCTGCTCAGTGGCTTATACCCAGAGTTCAAGCACAAGGCAGAAAAGCCGAGTCAGGAAGACGAGTGATGGGAGGCCAGCCAGGACACAGGCTGCTAACTTAAGAGACACAGAAATTATGACAGCAGGCATAGTGACTCAAGTCTGTAATCCCAGCCCTCAGGGGTCTGAGGCAAGAGGACCAGAGGACCAGGGCTTCAAAGCTAGCCAAAGCAAACACTGAGAAACAAAACAAAACAGCAACCAAAACAGGCCAGACCAAGTCATGTTAGAGCTTCAAGGAACCCCTTGGCAACCCTGAAATGATATACAAAAATTTGATATGTATGCATTTTTTCCTGGGAAATGTCTACAATTTTCATTACATTAAAAAGTACCAGTGACTTGGAAAATTGGAGAACTCTTGTTACTTTACATATATGGAAAGTTAACTCTTTGAAACGAATGGCGAAGTCTCTTAGTTCATATTGCCACTAGAATCTTGGTCCTCTTGGCCTATATATCATCCCTGCTACAGATACCTGCATTTCTGAGCTCAGATGTAAAATGTAATATTCATGAAATATGAACCTATCTTAAGAAGAGGCCCATATGTATATGAAAGCTTGATTTATGACAAGGATGGTGTAACAAATCAGTGTGCTTTCAGTAAATGGTTAAACAGATGGGAAAAATAAAGTTAAAACCCTCATATACAAAAATAAATTCCAGGTGGAAAGCAAAATTTAAGTGTTCCAATACAGGAGGATACAGGGGAAAATTCTCAAGTGGGACCTCGAAAATCAGCAGTTATTATTACTATCATTTTGGCAGTACAGACCTGCCGTGCATTCCACCATCAAGCTATATCCCTAGATTCCATACTTTAATTTGTTAATTACATCCTCATTTATTTGCTTTTATTTGCAAGAAGCACATGTGGGAGTCAGAAGACAGTTTGGAGGAGTCAGTTTTCTCAAGGGACTGAAGTCAGGTCATCAGGCTTGGTGGCAAGTACCTTTAGAGGCTGAGCCATCTCATAAGCCCCTAAATTACTATTTAAGGGTGCTTGCTGCAGGGCCTGAGTCTGAGCCCTTAGACCCACATGGTGGAAGGAAAGACTCCACTGCCTCGGTTGTCTTTTGACTCCCACTTGAGTGCCATGAGCGCCAAGGCATATCCGCTTCCCCCAACCAGTTCCATTACATAAATAGGTATAATGAACTCTTTCAATGTCTCAATACTGAAGACATCTAAGAGAGTAAAGTCAAGCCACACAGACTAAGAAAAAAATTCTACATTGTAAGTAACTATCAGAGGCTACATATATAATTAAGAATTTCACATCCCTAACAAAGAGGCCACTTGACTTTCACAATGTTTAAGGGATAAGAACTGGCAAGTCATAGAAGAAATCTAAATGATCAATAAGCAAATGCAATAATGATTGCATAGAAGAAACTCAGGTGGTGAATAAGCAAACACAATAGCATTTCACATACACCAGGCATTTCAAGTCTAACTGGGAGAGGAACAGAAACTGATCAGTCTCTGGAGAGCAATTGGAGAGAGTGAAGCTGAAGACACAGCCCCTCTATGATCCACAATTCTACTCTAAGCATAGACCTCAGGGAGTAAGATTACTGTGGTTAAAAAAACAACAAACAACAACCAAAAATGGCTCAGTGGTTTAATCTACTGAGTGCACTTCCAGAGGGCCCAGGTTCAATTCCTAGCACCCATATGGCAGCTTACACCCATCTATAAGTTAAGTTCCAGGGATCCCAAAGTCCTCTTTTGGGCATGTACATGATACACAGACATACATGCTGGCAAAATATCCATACACACAAAAAAACAAGCCTTTTTAAAAAAAATTAACACTCAGCAGGGAGTGGTGGCATGAACTTTTTGTCCCAGAACTCAGGAGGCAGAGGCAGGTGGATCTCTGAGTTCATGGCCAGCCTGGTCTACAGTGGGAGTTCCAGGGTGGTCAGGGCTCACAGAGAAACCCTGTCTGGAAAAAATAAAACCAACCAAGCAAGCAAGCAAACAAACAAAAATTAACACTCTAAATGCCCAGGAGTAAGAGATGAGGCAAAGACCCAGTGTAAATGCAACACAATGTTATGACTCAACAGGCCTCGGCACGAGTAAGCAAGTATTAACAATATACCATGACTATCAGCAGCTGAAATTCATTGAGTGATTACATGTCAGGCTGGGATCTAAGTGCTTCCATCTGACACAGGTGCTGTCTCTGTTCCTTCTCTGGGTGAAGAAACTAAGAGAGACTAAGTAACTTTGGTTAGCGCATTCAGTAGCAAGCACCGCTGGGGTAGCTGGCGCCAAGTCCCAGTCTTTTTTTTTTTTTTGGTTTCTCGAGACTGCGTTTCTCTGTATTGCTTGGCCTCCAACTCACTGCCCGTCTCTGCCTCCTGAGTGCTGGGAAGTGCTGGGATTAAAGGTGTGCACCACCAATGTCCGGCTCAGAGTCCCACTCTTACAGCTATGCTGTATATTGTAGTGAGATAGTTCTGTGGCACTGACCACGCCCATGGGGGGTGGAGCCATGGGCGGAGTGACCTGTGGAAGGAGGTCGGAGGGGGCCAGGAAAGGCGCTCTCTTTCTGGCGTGACTCGAACAGGAGAGGATCGGGTTGAATTTCCTAGTGTTCATCTGTTTAGGTTGTAAGTTATTTCTCCCTGAATAAACATCTATTCGGCCTATTTGTTTATTCTGATCCTTATTTAACCGCGTTATTATATGTATATTCATCTCTACTTTCTAGAGGATACTATGGTATTCTTAATTCTTTCTTCTATGCTTATAACATTTGGTGATAAAAATTATAAAGTTAAGATTTATAAATGAAACACTTGTGAAATGCAAATTAAGTTTCTATTGTTACTAGTTACTACTAATAAAGGATATAAAAAGTATAGCTCTTCCAGTTCTAAAGAGTCTATGATTTGATGATGTCTAAACAGGAAAATTCCTAAATTTGCTGATAATTCTTCTCTACTGTTCACAACTTGCTGACTCTAAGATATATGACTAGAGAACATGGTAATTATATGGTCAGGCCTATGGGAGAGGCCTGTTCATTTATGTATCCATAGCTAGATATTTACATAAAGGCATACCCACAGGGGTGTTTCCTAAAGCCACTGTAAAATGAGATTACATTTTTACCTGGTACCTTTCAGATTCCTGGATTTATCCCTGAACGTGATCCCATGATACAGAAGTGCAATATAGGCATCTGTTTTGGTACTGAGGTGCTAGGAGCATCTTACCTATAGCAATAGTCTTAATATCAACAAGGTAAGCCAATTTCTTATTATCTTCCATTCCTCGCTGGCACCTCTCATTGATACGGACGCTGAAACAAGAACAACAAGGTAAAGTAAAATGTGCTTAGCCTGGAGTTTTATGGAGGGTTCTGAAGTACCACATGGGATGTCATTTTTAGATTGATCTGGGGCACACGGTTTAGACGTTCAAAAGGGATCTTCCTGGATTTCAAGAGTTCAGAGAACCTTGTGAGGCTACCTGATGAGGTGAGGGTTCATGAACTCAGTGCGTACAGAGCCCAAGGAGTCATTACTCCCATACTCCACCAGGGTCAGCTCTCCAGCATTGAAGATCATGCACACCTGGGAAAGACGGAGCAAAATGGTGGGAAGGGTACCGTAGTTCAGGGTGAATTCTCTCCCCGTCTCACCCCCACCCTTTATCTGGGCTCTCCCCATCCCTTGCCATTCACCCTCTGACTAGAAGCTGGAATGGGGCTTATTGAAATGGTGGAGAGGAAATCGAGTCTACTCACATTCTCATTTTCAAAGAAATATTTCTCATTGCCACCAGATCCCTGCCAGGCTATCTGCGAAGCGAGGAGAAAACATCAGAGACAACGTAGACAATTACCCAAGACAAGGATGGAACGGTGTCAGTGGGGAGGAAAAGAAATGGCTATCAGGGAGGCTTTGACATCCCACAGAAGACATGCTGTATCAGATTCTTGCCCTGATACCCACATTTCTGAGAGACGGCAGCAAAAAACAATCCAACTACAGAAATTTATACTTCAAGAGTCTAACTTTCACTGCTTGAAATGAGGTCACTGATATCAGAATGGTATGTCCTCCTTTGGGGACCTCACTTCTTGGGGCTCTGTGTCTACAGAATAGCAAGAATAGCAAGCCAAGGCATCCCCCGAGCCACCCTTTTACTCTAGGTTCCTACCTCACTGAGGCGATTAGTGTTCAAGTCTCCCAGCAGCAGTGTGTCCGATGTGTGAGCTACCAAGTAGCGTTCCTTTCCCAGGATCTTCACCTCTTCTACCTCATAACCATAGTGTGATTTGAGCACCACCCTGGTCCCCGAAGATAGGTTCTTCACTATCACCTGGTGAGGGACAAGTCTAAGCCCTTCAGTCTTTCCTCATACATGATGCTGAACACAGCTAACACCTTGTTTCCCCCTTGGTCTAGGATGTTGTTGATAATGACAATACCGTACTTTACACAGGGATTGGCCACCTAGGAAATACTTTCATATTCTCCCCTTTGTTGTTCATCATACATTTGATTCTGGAAGTTCTACTGAATAACACTAATCACTCACTTTGTTCCTGTAGTTTTTAGTATAAATCTCTTTACCCATTAAGACAGAATACTATGTCATCTTCATCATTATATAATTTGTACCTATTATTATATAACTGTATGCCTAAGATGATCTCCAACTGGCCATCCTCCTGTCTCAGCTTCCTAAGTGCTAGGATTTTCTTTATTTTTTCTTTCTCTTCTACTTCTGACTTTTTTTTCTTTGAGACATGTAGGCCTGCTTGGCCTGGAACTTGCTATGTAGACCAGCTTGGCCTCAAACTCACTGACCACATGCCAGACCACAATGCCTTTTTTTTTTTTTTTTTAAAGATTTTTCATTATGTGTGTAGGCACATACAAAGGTGAGTGCAGATGCCTGCAGAGTCCAGAAGAGGATGCTGGATCCCCTAGGGCTGAAGAACTAAACTCGTGTTCTCTGTAAGAATAGTAAGAACTGTATCTCTGGCTCTGGTGCAATGTCTTACAGATAAATTACCTTTGTATTCCCAGTCCTTAACAGTGCTAACAACAGGAGAGAAAGGATAAATGTTTCTGGGGAGAATGAAAAGATAAAGGAACAAATTAACAATACAAGCAAGGGAAGGACAGTGGGAGAGTGAAAAGTGTGTCTCTGAGACCAGAGTCCTAGAGCTTTAAGTCCTCTGTGATTCTACTCATCAACTCTAGAGGGCAGCACTGAGGAGGACAGTTTACACCACAAAGATCCAGGAGCCAATCCCAGTACTTCTGAGTCTGGTGCTTAAACCTCTTCTCACAATGGGCTACAGCAGGAGAATTGCCAGGAAGTTAGTTGCTCTGACACATTCTGTTCCCTCTGCCAGAGGGATGAAGGTTAAATTTGACACTGTGGCTATGGCCAGCAGGTGGGGAAAAGTTACAATGGCAGATGAGCCAAGAGAGATCTCAGCATGACAGGCCATCAGCTGCTCACCTGGCTCGGTCCCACATACGTCAGCTCGAACTTGTTCTTGTAAATACTCCTTCGGAGGCAGCAGTCAAACTGCTCCACCCCACCACAGAGTGTGCCCTAAGAGAAAGGGACAGCATGGGAGGCAATGCCTGGTCCACTGGCACGAGACGGTATCTAGATATACCCTCAAGACCTCAGACCTCGGAGTCACAGTGGAGAAGAGTGGCCAGCAAAAGGGTGGACAGGTTTTGGATCCATCAGAAGAAAAAAGTGTTGCTCCTAGGGCCTACAGGTATCACATGTGGATTGGATAATGAAGGGGAAATCAGGCTGCCCTGGACAAGTGTGTCCCTTGGGGCCTCCAGGACAGTGTAAGTTTCTCTTTCTTGCCTTTAATAGCAGATTTAGGTGGCAGTCACAAAGCAGCTGGGGCTGCTACAGTAGAGTGCCTTGGCATAGGGAGCATCCTAATCTAGACTGGAGACAATCACTGGTAGAAAGCGGCTACTTGCTGACATACCGCACAGAGTCGGGAGCCGTCCCTCTTCCAGGCCAAGGCAGTGATGGTGTATAAGCTGGCAATCTCCTTGGGCTTGGCCTCTTCCCACATGCTTCTTCGAGGACTCCAATTGAACACCCGGAGTCTAGAAAGGCAAAGAGTGAAAATAAGCTAGTAATGAAAGGGGACCATTTTACTATCAGAAAGGGAAACAAATGCAAAGGAACAAGGCAGCCCGGTGGCCAGAGGGGAGGGTAAAAACATGCAAAGGGAGTGGAGGAAGCCAAGCAGAAAGGGAGCAGAGAAAGAAGACAGCCAGGTGTGGTGCATGCCTGGAATGTCAACACTTGGGAGGATCACTTCGAGTTTGAGGCCAGCCTGGTCTACCGAGTGAGTTCCAGGCTAGCCAGGGCTACAGAATGAGACCTCGTCACAATAATCAAAACGACACCAAGGATGGAAGTAGAGAAAGCTGGACCAGTGAGACAGACAGACTGCCAGCAGGACCAGTGAGACAGATAGACAGACAAACTGCCAGCAGGACCAGTGAGACAAATGGACTGCCCAGAGTGGGAAGAGGAAAAAAGAAAATGTAGGGGTTGAAGAAGAGAGGAACATAAGGAGACTGAAAGGACACAAAGACAGACCAACAAAGGAGAGGGGACCTGGAGCCTTGCTGCTTTTCTGCTGTTTTATTCTTTATCCAAAAACCCCAAAACAGTGGCTATACGTTACATACCAGATGCCAATGCAAGTACTAGAGATAAAAAGATGGCTACTTAGCCGTCTTCCCAAGAACCCCTCAAAATAGAAGCAACAGCTCTGGTACAGCGGGATAAGCTCAGGTCAGAAAGAGGCAATGGGAACATGGGGAATGTGCCGAATCCCAGGCTGAGGCAGCACAGTGCAGTTAGAAGCTGCCAGCATGCCAATGGATGACAACCTGAAACATTGCTCTGTCCAGGTTCCCGCTAGTGCAGAGAGTTCACGGAGAAGGAAGGAAGATGAAACTAGACAGGGGACCTACCTGTCATAACTTCCCAGCACAACGGACTGGCCTCCAGGACTTGCTGCAGCTGTGGTGAATTCCCGCTCCTGAGGGTCACGGCTGTAGTCGAAAGTCTGTAGCACATGGCCTTCCTTTCCATAGGCCACAATCCTCCGATCACAGCCTGCAGCCACAATGCTGTTGGTTGCCCAGGCCAAGGCATATGGTGGGCATGGATGGTTAACCAACTTCCCCTGAGACAGAATGTTTCAATTGTCCTTTGTGGATGCCCCCCTAGTTGAGTGATGCCACTCAACCTAGCAGCTGGTCCACACATTCTTGACCATCCCACCCTGAAGAAAAAAAAAAAATCTTCCTGCCAATATTTCCCCACACCAACATACCCTAATTCTGAGACTTCACAGACTATCCTCCTTGTCATGAGCACACACATGCAATATGTACACACTTGTTGACCTTATGCTCAAAGTGGTGTGTTGGAGATGTCTAGTATGTACTAGTAAAGTCACCCAAAGGGAGACGACACACAGTAACCAACACTGCCTAGGCCCAAGTGAGACATGGCTTCAAGGAAGACTAAATTTAATTAATTAATTAATTGGGTAACTCGCAATGTAAACGATTCAGACAGTACAGAATTACAGAGTACAACATCAGAGTTTCCATTTATGTCTATCTTTTCTTTTTCGAAGACGACAGTTACCTCTTTAGCATTTCATGTATTTGTGTGTCTGCGTGTGTGCATTTGCATGTGTGCATGCCTTTGTGCATATACACACAAGGGTGAAGGACAGAGGATAACTTGCAGCTGTCACTTCTGTCCTTGCGCACATGGGTCCTGTCAGGTCTGATATCGCCACCTTTACCTGATGAGCTAGGGGTGGCCTGTTAACTTTCTTTTTCCCTATGCATTTGGATGTATATGTGTTACATAAACATGTATATATACACACACATTTGTGTATATGTATATATTTACATAAATGGAAATAATTTTCACTTTTTGTCCCCCTTAGAGTCTTTATTTCCCCCTCTCTAAGGTCCCTTCCACCCACTCCTCCCTATAAATAGTGAGCTCTAGCCTCCTGAACACAAATCTTTATGATGGCACCCAAATGCTTCTCTCCAAGATCGCACTCTTCCAGCCTCCTCTCCCAATACCTCAGTCATGGTGCTGAGACATGCATCTTCCCCCAGTGAGGGCTCCTGGAATGTCTACCCCACCCCAGAGTATGCCTTGTTCATACCTGCGACTCTCCAGAGCCTTCATCATCAAAGAAATACCTGACGATGGTGCCGTCTGCATGACCCGAGAGGATCCCTTTCCCAGAGCAACTGAAAGCAAAGGCAGACAGGAAAGATGCTCACCCTCTCCATCCCCACTGCAGAGAGTCCCTTTTCCTGATGTTTCCAGGCCTCATTCTTGTTACTCACTTGGTTGTTAGTGCCACCACGTAAGAGTCTGTCCCATAGATGGTAGATGACTTGTTAGTTTTAGTGTTTGCTAAGCGAACCTGAAAATCAAACAATATTCTCAAGTCTGGCCAGGCTACTTTCAATTTCACCCAGGATCAGGAAACAACATGATGAAATTGGTCCTCATGTATTCTTCTGAAGGACACACTTGAGCTCCAGGGGAAAAGGTGAACCATTACCCCACCCCCAGGACCATTATCTCCTCCTCCTTTACCTTGCCTTCAGCCAGTCCAAAGACAATAATGTACTCTGCAGGCCACTGCAGACAAGTGACTGCACTCTGTTTGAGAAAGGATGAAAGTGTGACCCCTCCTGTGTGGATTCACACAGGTAACAACCTGACACCCATCATACACCATCACCCTAGTCTTCAACGGGGCAGGGGAGAGGGCGCAGGGGGGGTGCGCGAGGAGGGGACACAACAAGGCTCTTTAGTAGGTGACAGTGAGCAGCCAGTCAACACCCTCCCTTAGCAGGTCAAGTCAGGGTTTAGACATTGGAAAATGCAAGTCCTGGTTACATTTACAAGCAGATAAGCAGGTGTCTGCTCATCTTTGAACTTTACCGTCTGGATGAACTTGTTGCAGATGACCTTCTTGTCACCCCTGTCAAACAAAAGGCAAGGAAGCAAACTTAAAAATTGTCCCCACAGATGAACTGCTCGATAAGATGGTTATAAAAGGAGGTAAGACTGGAAATCTTCCCTTGCTGACTAATGTTTCCGGACCCCCTGTGGAAGGTCTGATGAAAGTGGGTGGGTGCCCAAGAAGCCCTGGGGCTACATAAAAGAGACAGGAAGTTGGGACTGCTGACCTTACACTCATCCCGCCAGGGATGGGGCTGCAGGATACTTGGGACAGAACCAGGCTCTGGAGTCCCTGCCTCCACACCTGACCCCATCCCTACCCCAGTGAGGCTACAACTCCCACCCTCTTCTCTATCCTCACCAATCTTCTCCAATCTTGTAGACATAGATGATGTTGTCAGTCTGTCCTATGGCAATTTTAGTTGAATCAGGAGAGAAAGCCATGCCCTTGACCATGTAGCTCTTCCTGCCATACTAAGAGTAAACACAAAAATAATGAGTATAAATGAAAGAGAAAAGAACACACACACATGTCCCCAAGGGCCCAGAAGACACACTGAGAAAAGAGGCAGACCATTTCCCAGGTCTATGGCTAGAAGGCTGATTACAACGTTTTCTAGGATAACATGTTAGAGCACACAAGAGTCCTCCCCACCTTCATGTCGGCTGGCTTGGTGGAGAACTTGTCTCTCCGCTCGCCATGCTCATCATACAGCAATACCACTCGGTCCACTGTGCAGACAGCAAATTTAGCATTGTTATGGGACCAGGCCATACACGTCACCTTCGCAGCTCCATCCTGCAGAGGCAGAGGGGAGTGTAAACACAGTGCTGGGCCCCAGTGCACGAAGCATCTCCAGGCTCTTCAGCCTCAGCTTGGCTTTGCTCTACATCTACTGTCACAGTGCTTCTCTCAAAACTAAACAAAATTATACAAAGCACTTGGATACCTGAATTGTAAGAACAATAGTCTCCAGGGCCTCTCGTGGCCCACACTGGCCTCAAATTCATTCTACAACAAGGGTGACTTGAACTTCTGATCCTCCTGTCTCTACCTCCCGAGTGCTTGGATTCAAGGTACGAACCACCATGTCTAGTTTATACCATGCTGGGGACAGGACACAGGACTCCATTCAAGGCAGGCAAACACTGTACCAAGCCATCTCCTCAGTCCCTACTGTGCTGTCTGAGACTCAAGATATAAATGTAATGCATTGACTGTTCCAAAAGCAATGGCCTCCTTGTCCCTCATCTTTCAGGTCTCCTACTGAAAAAAAAATCAATTAATCTGATAAATGTTAGTCTTTATAGCTACTCATTCAATTAATGTTTTCAAGCACTTTACCGACAAAGGCACTTGGCCAGGAGATGACAGAGAGACAAAGAGCAAAGCACAGATCCTCCCTCAGGACCTAATTGGATGCTACAAAATTGGAAATGCCCCATAAGAATAATATGTACCAAGTGCAGTAATAATTTAGAGAAGCCCAAGACAATTTTATGCTTAAATGGTCAAAATTACCCTTTGAAGGATGGATGCCGTTGAATGGTAAATTACTTCAGATGTGATGCACTGCATGGACAAAGTCAAGCTCTGGCCAAGGACCAGCATTTAAGGGAGCTGAGACTTTGTAAACAAGAGAGGCGGTAGGGCAGGAAGCGTAGACTGGGCTAGCTCAGGAAGGGCCTTTAGAGGCAGGCTGATGATTTGGATTTATTGGGCAGGAATAGGAGAAACAGTGGGAGTTTGGAAACAAGGAGTGACACAATTAGAACCGAGACTCGGACACACAGTGTCACCTTCCCCTGCTCACTGGCCACTTTACAAAGTGACCACTGCAAAAGCAGATATGACTCAGATAATGGAGTGTTTGTCTTGCATTCACGAGTCCCCAGGTTTGATCTGTGGTACCTCAAAAGGGTAAGTACATAAGTAAAAAGGATGTGGAAGTGACAGGTATTGTGACACACGCCCAGGAGGTAAAGGCCTGAGGGTCAGATGTTCAAAGTCCTCCTCAGCTATGCAGCAAGTTTGAAGCCAGCCCAGGCTATATGACACCCTGTCTTAAAAAAAAAAAAAAAAAAGAAGAGGGCTAGAGAGATGGCTCAGAGGTTAAGAGCACTGACTGATCTTCCAGAGGACTTGGGCTCAATTCCCAGCAACCACATGGCAGCTCACAACTGTCTCTAACTCCAAGATCTGACACCCTCACACAGACATACATGCAGGCAAAATACCAATGCGAATGAAATAAAAGTGAATAAATTATTGAAGAAGAAGAAGAACAACAACAACAACAACAAGAACAAGAAAAAGAAAGTGCCCCAGTCTGATAGCTGAGAACCCAGCATGAGAACCCAGACCCCCTGAACATGGGTGTCTGTTAGGAGGCCTGTCAGTCTATGGGGCCTCTGGTAATGGATCAGTATTTATCCCTAGTATACGAATGGACTTTGGGAGCCCATCCCACATAGAGGGATACTCTCTCAGCCTAGACAAATGGGGGAGGGCCTGGGCCCTGCTCCAAATGATATTACAGACTTTGAAGATCCCCCATGAAAGGCCTCACCCTCCCTGGGGAGCAGAAAAGGGATGGGATGGGGGTTGGGAGGGAGAGGGAACTGGGATTGACATATAAAACAAGCTTGTTTCAAATTTAAATAAAAAAAAAAGTGATCACCACTCAGTGCATTATTCTTACTGATTGTCCCTCACTGCACCAGCTGTGGCCCTCTAAGGCTCTACCCCTAAAGGTTTGTGTCCTTGAGATCAACTTTAGCTCCTGCTCCAAATCTTCCATTAACCACTTGGGTTTACAACACTTTTACTTTCTATGCCTAACCCAAATACTTCCAGAGCCAGACAGGAAAGGGGTCATTGCACCAAAAATCCTCAAACTACAGCCAGAAAATGGCCGCACCACCACCATGGTCATGATCCAACCATTCACTACAGTAGGTTAGAAATGGGTGCAGGTGCCTCAGCAACTTTGGCCGATCATCCCCCATCATGGCTGAGTCCATCCTGGGCATCTGGCCCAGCTACACCATGACATCATCTTTTTTAAGAGACCAAAGGGTTCTAGTTCCAATTTTTCCATTAGGGGATTTTGAAATTATAGATTACAGCATCAGTTTACTGAGCAAGGAGTACAACTTTTTATTGTTCTATCACTGAGCCAGGTTTCCATCCCCTACAACTCTCCTTTCTTCTAATTGACTTCTACTCTCTGCACACTCCCAAAACATCCAGGAGTCCCGTGATTGATGGATTCTCCTCCCTGACTGGCCTGCCTTGAGGATTAAGAGAAACAGGGAGTAGGACAAGCATTTTCATAGGTGCTTGACACCCAGTAAGTACCATACCTCCTATCTCTGAGATAGACGTTATTATTCCGATATTACATATGGGGAAACTGAGGCACTGAAAATTAAGAAAGGCACTCAGGTTTCTACATAGGCAGCTTTTAGTGTATGTTTGATTCCATAAGCTATAAATCTAATGTCTTTATGCTATCATGGTATATGTATTAATGACTTAATTCTGCCATATACTTTTATTTATTATTGTCTTTTTTTTTTTTTTTTTTTTTGAGGTAGGGTCTCTCTATATAGTTCTCAAACTCACTTTGTAGACCAGACTGGGATCAAATTTACAGATATCCGCCTGCCTCAAGGCATGAGGCTCCATGCCTGATTATTCTTTTATTTTAAATGTTTTTATTAATTAAACTTACTCATTTCTTTAAATCCTGACAGCACTTTCCCCTCCCTTCTCTCATCCTGTCCCCCCTCCCCACTTTCCCCCTGCCCACCCCCAACCCATTCCTTCTCTGTCTCTGTTCAGAAAGGGGCAGGCCTCTCATGGGCACCAACAAAGCATGGCATCTCAAGTTGAGGTAGGACTATACTCAACTTCTCAAGCAGACTCTGAAAGCCAAACATTCTTCTTACTTTTTTAAAGGAAGTCTTGCTATGGAGTCAGGCTGGCTTTGAGCACACAGCATGCCCAAGTCCTGAGAATACAGGCATGCAACACCAGGATCAGGAAAGGGATTTCTTTTTGTAGTGTTAGGGACAAAGGCAGGGACTCACTCATGCCAAGCATATGCTCTATCACTAAGCAACCTCTGCCAATAGCATACTCTTTTTGTATGTAGGTCTGTGGTGTTAGGGGTTATATGTGTCTGTTTGTGTGTGTGTGTGTGTATAGTCAGAGGTCAGCATCAAGTGCCTTCTTCTATTGCTCTCCACCTTATTTTTTAATATTTACTTATTTAGGTGGCAGGATCTCTCATTGACCCTGGAGCTCATAAATCTGGCTAGGCTGGCCGGCCAATGAGCCTTAGGGGCCCACCAGTTTCTGCCTCCCCAGCACTGAGATTACAGGTTTTTAAGTGGATGCTGGAGAACTGGACTCAGTCTCTCACACTTATGGACAGCCATCACCCCACAGCCAACTTCCTTATTTGTGTTGTTAGCCTGTCCTTTCCATTTCCGTGGTCTCCCCGTTGTCTATCATTTTCCCCATAGCTTTTCAGTTATAATGCTCTTTAACCTTTCCTTACACCGCCGCGACACAGAGCATCAATAGGACATCCAGAAGGAGTCCCAACAAAGGCCCAGTGTTGACAGTGTAGCAAGGGACTGGGGCCTCGAGCCCGACCAATGATTCTTTGTGATGAACACCTGCATGTAAAGATGTATACGGATAAAGCGGCTTACTGTGTCACACGCAGCTTCCACGAAGAGACTTTCCCTTCTTTGTTTCTTCTTGTCTTTTTTATCTTAAAATTTGTTTTATTTTGGTGGGGGTGGTCGCAAGGAAAGAGGATAGATGTGGGGGTGGAGGACAGATGGGTGTAAAGACACTAAGAATCAATAAAGAAAATTTAAAAAGGTTTTTCCTGCTGGAAGTTGGTGGCACAAGCCTTTAATCTTAGCACTTGGGAGGCAGAGGCAGGAGGATCTCTGTGAGTTCGAGGCTAGCCTGGTTTACAGGACAGGCTCCAAAACAATACAGAGAAAACCTGTCTTGAACCTCCCCCCAAAAAAAGGTTTTACCTTAAATTTGTTTATTTTGTGTGGTAAGGTGGTGCATGTGTGTCAGTCAGAGGACAACTTTCATGACTTGGTGCTTTCCTTCCATTGTGTGGGTCTCAGGGCTCAAACACAGGTAGTCAGGCTGAGTGGTAGTGAGTGCCTATAACCACTGAGCCATCTCACTGGCCCAATTTTTTTCTTTTTTCAAGGTAGAGTCTCATGCAGCCCAGGCTGGTCTTGAACTCTTTATGTAACCAATAATGGCCTTGCACTCCTAATGCTCCTGTCTCCACTTACCAATTGGTCTTCGGTGCCACCAAGTCCAGCTTATGGTGTGTGTGTGTGTGTGTGTGTGTGTGTGTGTGTGTGTGTGTGTGTGTGTAGAACTTCATTTAACTCTCTTCTAAGTCTCTCAGAGTTGCTCTCACTGTGGCTTTTCTTTCCCAAATGAAGAAGCTTGTGATAGAAAGACTATGTATGATGAGGGTTAAAGCCAGAGATTTCATTTGATCAAATCAGTGCTATACCCGAACTCCGTTTCCTTCACTTCCAAATCTATTCTTCCTTTATGTTCCCGGACTCCTTCCCTAATGCCCAGCCTCTTCTGAATCCGAGACACACTTTCACAATCAAAATGAAGGTTCAGCCTTGCGCTTATTTCATCCTTGTAGATTTATGATTGTTGTCTATATATGCGCCTCTCCCACATAGCCTGCGTCGTAACTCGATCCTTTAGAGCCTAAGCTTGGGGCCTGGCACTCAACTGATGTATGTGATGCAGCGAAAGCGATGCATGTCACCTACTGAAAGATCTTTCAGTCTTCTGCACACAGTAGGCACTCAACATAAACTTTTGTTCCCCCACTTTTTTTTTTTTTTTTTTTTTTGGAACGCCCGGTGGCCGGGGAATGGGAGAGGCACGCGACTCCTCACCTGAGGGCTCAGCAGGGTCCTCAGGTGCTTCAACTGCATGACGCACACGAGTCTCGGATGCTTGCTGACCGAGACAACTCCCGCGGTTACCTGGACAACCCGCCAAGCAGCGGCGTCGCCAGCCGCTGACGCACAGGAGACGTGAGTGCGACACACGTCATGAGGTCACGTAGTAGGTTCGCGACGGTGCAGGCAGAACGTGCGCAAGCGCAGTGAATCCTAGGGCGGGACCATAAGAGGGTTTGTTGAATTCTCTCCTCAACCCAATTCAAAGCCCCACCCACAAGTCTCCGTCTGTCCCCACCCTCCCCCGCCCCGCCCCTCGATCCTACATCTCTTTAAGCCTGGTTTTTCTCACTGCTGATTCAGCCAAGTGTGCTTTAGTTGCTTAAACTTTGGAGAAGAGCAAGACAGGCGAAAGCCAATTTGCTGAACTGCAACCTCCCCCACAAAGTTATGTGACTTGCACGAGGCCACTCAAAACTGATAGGTAACAGTGAATGCTCAATGATATACCTGCTTGAAGTGGGCAGAGTACAGTCCCGGTTTTACACAACAGGAGGGGTCACTCGCCGAAGTTAAAACAGCTAGTAAATGGTGGAACCGGGATTCAACACAGAGCTGGTAACCTTTTAATTCCCATAAGACGATTGAAGTCTTCTTAACTCATTGTTTCCATGTTCAACTTTTGTACCCTATAACACAGTCTCAGGAAATGATCCGGGGGGGGGGGGGGTGTTGAAGGATGTGTTGGAAGCACAGGCTAGGGAAAAGCAAGGCACCTAGTTTGGCCTTTGGGTAAACGGTAAGTTCAAACTTGTCTTATTGGTCCATGCAGTGGACAGAGCGAGCTTGGCCTCACTCCTAGCTTAGAGCTGTGTGACACCTGGGGTTGGGAATTGGCTAAGAAAAGACATCGTTGTCTATTTTGTTTGATCGGGATCCTTTCAAGAATTTTTGTTCTAATTTCTTGCATGCAATCAGAGAGATTGCATGAAATGCAGAAAAGATCTCTGTAGGTCTTCTCTCTAAACGGTTTCAGGTTGCCATGACCTATACCCCCCTAAAAGCATAGCATATGCTCTCCAGACAGAAGCTAGGTCCCCAAGCTTTGCATGCACAGCTGTTGCCAATAGCAACGAATATTTCTCTCCCCACCGCTACCTCCCTCTTGAAAAATTAAGAACGAGTAAAGGGCAGTTCCCATTTTCACAGGTAACAACAAATAGGTCCCAGGACCCAAATTATAATTTTTTCTATAGGGCATTCAAACCCCTTTGTTTTATTTCTAGAATCCTCTGGATATGTTACAGAGTATAAATATAAACTCCTTTATGGAATACAATTATTATTAACATTGAATGAACATAGATGGAAGAAGACAAAGAGGCACTGGTGTGCACAGGGTGGCGACACATGGCACCAAGGGACACATGGGTGACAGCTGCTCTTCTGTTAGTCCCGAGACACTGCTTGGTCCTTCTGACCGTTTTCCCAGAGTGAATGGTGGGGGGGTCAAAGGAAGGGGGAGGGGGTTAGTTATATAACTCGGTGGTAGAGCATTTGCCTAGTGTGCACAAGGTCCTGGACAAAGATAAAAAAACAATCTACTGGCCCTTTCATGTGACATGGCCTGGTTTCCATTGGTGCAGATACTTCTGTGACTTCCCACCCCTACTGCCCCCATTCAGCAAAGCCAAAGAAAGGAGGCTTCAGGCTTTCTGTACCCTCTCCTCCTTGTCTGTTCTCCACCCATCTTAGATGAAAAACTGACACAAACATCTTATAATGAGTCTGCTCCTTTAAGTTGGTGGTGGCGTGAGGGGCTCTTGGAGAGCTCACAAGCTGTGGAGATGTCTTCAGCATACCATTCAGTCAGTTCCGGTTTGTCCAAGAACCTTTATTGGAAAAATGTCCCAGGGGTGAGATCACCAGCAGCTGAAGGTGCTGCCAGGTGAGGGGGAGCACCTGAGGCTCCGTGGAAGACATTGGAGTAGTGCAGTGTGGCATCTGCCTCTAGGCCCAGATGGTTCCTCTTACACCCCAGAGGAGGGCAATACAGACAGAAACACCCCTGTCTGCAGGGGCAGCTAGTGGATGCCAATAGTCCTGATGCAGGGAGATGGGGCCCCTATTTGGGACCTATTGGGATAGGGTTGAATAAATGAGCCTCCCCTGGACCTGGGGGATAGGAGATGTTCCATTTGATATCCACTCCCAGGTCCAGGGGTACAGATTCTAACAGACCTACCTTCTGGCCCTGCTCACAGTGGAAAGAGGATGGGTATCAGCCTGGGATTCTGGAAGTGCACTGCCTTGTGGGAGTCTCAAGCAGATCATCAGCTTAGGCTTTCCCTGACCCCACCCCCCCCCCATTATCAGAGCATCTCTCTTTTGGTTCTGGTTCTTCATTCACTCAGTTCACTCAAACGTCGATGGTGTTGATGGATGGAGACTTTTTCTGTGAAAGAAAGTTACCCAAACCTCGAATTCCAGAAAGGTGAAGGTACCGCCCCTGTCTTCTGGACCCCTTCATCTCAAACATTCCAGTCCCACCCACTCCCTTTTCTGCCTTTCAACCAAATCACCCTTGTCACACTCACTGGTCCCCACATCACCTGTCTTGTCCCCACTGGCCTTCCCTGAGGACTCTGTTCAGGACCCTTCCCCTTCTCCTTGGGGTTGTTGTTGGAGTCGTTGTCCTTGATGATGTCATACTGACGGCAGAATAGCCCAATTACAGCTGAAACACAACAATATCATATGAGTCTTGATCTTGACCTCTCCACTCACACACAGCCTTGAAGAGTACTGAGATTCTCACACGACTTCTGGTCCCATGCAACCCTCATCCCTGGCCTTGCAGTAACCTCTTCTCTTTCTCCTCAACCTTGTCCTCATTACCTCCCTCCACCATCCCTCCCCTCAATTCTTTTCTCTCCCTCTTCTCCTGACAGATAGCCTTCACCACTTCCCGTTGTCACAGGCCCAAGTCCCTGGTTCCCCATTCAGTACTCACCAGCCCACATGAGCAATACCACCACAATGATGACCACTTCCCCTGTCTGGAGTGGCCGCTCTCCATCCAGACCCTCCACTGTAATGTCACCTAAGAAAAGAGCCATCCTCTGGGTTACCAAGGACCCACTGGAGAGTTCTGTTACACACAAAAGGGAGACGTTGGATCCGCCATTGCACTGACCCTGGTGTTGTGGGTTAGCCCCTCTCAGGAAGAGGCTCTTGGTGGGCAGTGTTTAGAGATCCAAGGGTGATCATAGAACTTGCTCATGCAGGCTGTGGTGCCTGTGATGTGAGTTTGGGTGAAAGGAAACTGAAAAGCCCTTTCCCCAAAGGATTCATTAGCAGCATCTCTATAGCTGGTCCCCTTCCCACCTGTTTTCCTTTCCTACCCTGGCAGTAGAACCAATTAAATCATCCTTCTATTCATATGAGCTAGATTGTGGTTAGCTTAAGCAAGTAAACGAGATGTTAAAACCAGGTAAAAACCCTGAGAATCTACTAACATAGGCTCTCACCTGGGCTGGAGCTGTTGGAGGGCAACCTGTCAGAACCCTTGAGAGTTCGGAAGTGCACACGGGGCCCCGGGGGGCTCTCTCCGCGGAGGCCGATGCTCCTGACCTGCACTGTGTAGTCACTGTCTTCAGCCAGGCCCCAAAGAGCACAGGCCCTGGTGGTGGTATTCACTTCTCTGATCACACGCTGCCCAGGGCCATTCTGTCGCTGTAAAGAGATACAGAGAAAGGAGAGCAACCTAGCCCCAGTCCCTGACCATTAGGCTTAACATTCAAGCACTCCAAAGGAGTAGCATGGAGGTGACTGGAGAAGTGTTCAGAGGTCCAAGGGCACAGGTTGGGGAAACAGAGTGATTCATACTTGCTGGGAAATGGAGTAGCCAATGACGATGTTGCCTTCTGGGACGTCCCAGGACACAGTGGCCGAGTTGGCTCTGAGGTGAGTGACCGTCACATTTACAGGCGAGGGAGGTCGGTCTGGGGGTGCCAGGTGTTAACAGGTTAAGAGGTTTCACTTCCACACTATCTCTGGCGGACCCCCACTGCGGGCATCCTCTTCACTCACCTGCTCGCACAAAGCCCAGGTCACAGCTGACCAGCAGGAGGACCGTGGGACTCAGATACGGGGAAATAGGCATCAAAGAAGCCATGGTTTCCACCGAGTTCGTTGAGGGGCCCGGAGGCATCCGCTTGGCATCCACGCGGGGATCCTGGAGGAGGCAGGAGTTGAGGGGTTCAGGAGCTGCCCAGAACGCAAGCGGGATGCAGCAGCTCTCCCAGGCTTCCCACGGCCCACAGCCCATTTTCCCCTCGCCTTTCCCGCCTCCGCATAACCCCGGTGCCCACCCCAGCCCCCACCCGCGCAGTCGTATCAGCCCACACCCACCTCCCGGGTCCTCGTGGTCGATCAGGCCTCGGGGGGCTGTTCGGTGCCCAGGGGGCGGCCCATTGCCGGACTGGCGCTGGCCCTACCCCATCCCGACGCGGGCCCGCCCGGGCGGGCAGCGCCGGCCGAGCTGCAGGCAGAGACAGCAGAGGCGGAGTGGCCGCGGGCAGCGGGTCTGCGGGGACCCCAGTGTTCCCAAGGGCCGCGCGTAGTCTGTCTCGGAGCAGGGGGCGTTGCCGGCGAGGTCTGGCAGCTGGCCTGCGTCCGGGGTGTAGAGGACAGTGCGGCGGCAGAAGCTGGCCCCCTGCGGCTGGATGTGACCGTCCCGGCCAGCCAGCCGCTGCCTTCTGCAGAGCTGGCCCCGCGCGCTTCGCTGCAGCCCGGCTGGGACGCGCGGGTCCGCCCCGCCCCGCTGGGGTTCTCGCCGCCGTCATTCTCCCTCCCCTTCACCCCCCCATCCTTGTTCTCTCGGGGCTCCTCCCACGACCCTCCCAATGGCGGCCTGCTGGGCCCCTATCCCTTCATCTTCCCAGCTCTAGTAGAGGAACTGAATCGGAGGCACTCAGACAGGCACAGGTGCAAAGAGGGTCTCAGGCACCTGGGAGAGCCCCTCCTTCCCTGCATGAAATTTAGCCAAGTTGGGAGGAGGCATTCCATCTCTGCATGCTGGAGGGGGCTAAGAGAAGAGGGGAGAGAGTGGTGGAGATGATCATTGTTTTAACAATCTCTTGGCCTTTAGGTCTTTTTCCCTTTGATGATCTGATTTGAGTCCACTAGCTTTCTCATTCATTCTTTCATTTATTCAGCAACTATTTACTGATCATCTTCTATGTGCCTGGCATTACAAGAGCTGGATATTTAAAAATAATGCTGGGCATATAGGAACAATTAAAAAGCAAATCTCTCTCTCTCTCTCTCTCTCTCTCTCTCTCTCTCTCTCGTGTGTGTGTGTGTGTGTGTGTGTGTGTGTGTGTGTGTATGTGTGTGTGTGTCTGTCTGTCTGTCTGTCTGTCTAACTCATTCATTTTAGAGAAATCCATTAGCCTCAGGTTTCCCACACAGAAACCTCGAACAGTTGTTAGACTATCAGATGTGAGGACATTGGATAAGGATCTTTAAAAACCTTCCTCTACTGTATGAAAGAGTGTCATTAATTTGCACCAACTTGTCAGTTGTTGCAAAATTCAGGAAACATGTTAAGTCCTTAAATTATTCCATATTTTAGCTGAGTATGAAATCTGTGTGATACTAGACAATGGACCGCTTCTCTGAACCTCAACAATGACGTCTAAGTGGCTGTGTACCCAGTGATGCCTGCTGTTTGGGGGGACGTGCATCTTTGGTCGGGAGAAAGACACTGGCTGTATTTAGGACAGGTTCTTCGTTCCTCTTTCTTTTTGCAGTATTTCTATTTCTGTGGATTTTTCTCTGTGAGATCCAGTTCAGTGTATGTACACCTGGGGCCCAGCGGCTTCTGTTACTTTCCTTTCTGACAGGAGAGGATAAAATGGGCCAGTGGAGCAGGAAGGACAGCATGCTGACATGTGATCAAGCCATGGCCCCTGCCCTCTGCCTCCTGCTGACCCTGATCTCTGGCCTTCAGAGGCATTTGGGCCCCAGAACTCTCTTGCTCAGGATTCTTTCTGACCTGGTGTTGCTCTGCACGTCCAGGCCCTCAGCCTTCCAGAGTGCACTGTGCCTGAAGGGCAAAAGCAATGACTTTCTGGTCCTCTTCTTCAAGAACAAACAGAGGCCGACAAGATAGACAATATGCAAAGAGGACCTCCAGGAGCTCCCATGGACAGCTGGGAAGCTACTGAGGGGAAAGGGTGCTGAAGAGAGGTATGGGGGCGGGGCGGTGCTCACATTCTGAGGTTAATTATCTCTGTGGCTCAGTAAGACCCTGCCACCTCGAAGCAAAATCATTGTCACCAGAGGGGTTTGTGTGACTTCAGAGGCAGGCAGGACGGAGTAGCCACAGTGTGGGACCATGCCAGGCACAAAACGATATCAGCACGTGATCGAGACCCCTGAGCCTGGTAAGTGGGAGGTGAGGCCCTTTTGCAATTTTAGCCCTCTGCAGTGATTCCTAGAATAGTTTTAAATTTGGGCTGGCCTCAACCCTGGGCTTCTATTCCTTCTTATTCCTCCTCCTCTTCTTTTTTGGCTTTTGAGACAGGGACTAACTCAGGCTGGCCTCAAACTTGCTGAGGATTTCCTTGAACTCTTCATCCCCTACTGCCACTTTCCAAATGCTGGGATAGAAGGCACACACCCTATGTAGGCATCCTTTCCCTTTTCCCCTTGTGTTCTTCCTTCCCTAACAGGCTCAGAGCATCACACAAAGACTAAGTTCGTGGTGTGTGTGTGTATGGTGTGTGTGTGTGTATGGTGTGTGTGTATGGTGTGTGTGTGTATAGTGTGTGTGTATGGTGTGTGTGTGTATGGTGTGTATGTGTGTATGGTGTGTGTGTGTGTATGGTGTGTGTGTATGGTGTGTGTGTATGGTGTGTGTGTGTATGGTGTGTGTGTGTATGGTGTGTGTGTGTATGGTGTGTGTGTATGGTGTGTGTGTGTATGGTGTGTGTGTATGGTGTGTGTGTATGGTGTATGTGAATGGTGTGTGTGTGTGTATGGTGTGTGTGTGTATGGTGTGTGTGTGTATGGTGTGTGTATATGGTGTGTGTGTGTGTATGGTGTGTGTGTGTATGGTGTGTGTGTATGGTGTGTGTGTATGGTGTGTGTGTATGGTGTGTGTGTGTGTATGGTGTGTGTGTGTATGGTGTGTGTGTATGGTGTGTGTGTGTATGGTGTGTGTGTGTGTGTATGGTGTGTGTGTGTATGGTGTGTGTGTATATGGTGTGTGTGTGTATGGTGTGTGTGTGTATGGTGTGTATGGTGTGTGTGTGTATGGTGTGTGTGTATGGTGTGTGTGTGTGTGTATGGTGTGTGTGTGTATGGTGTGTGTGTATGGTGTGTGTGTATGGTGTGTGTGTATGGTGTGTGTGTGTGTGTGTATGGTGTGTGTGTGTATGGTGTGTGTGTGTATGGTGTGTATGGTGTGTGTGTGTATGGTGTGTGTGTATGGTGTGTGTGTGTGTATGGTGTGTGTGTGTATGGTGTGTGTGTGTATGGTGTGTGTGTGTGTGTGAATGCAAGCTAAACACTGTGCCTACACCCACTCCCACCTCCAGTCCAGCAGTCCTAAAACAGACTTTGGCTCCCTGACTCTGCCATTGCGCCTCCTTTTCTCTAGTTTTCAGGGTGTGAAACAGCTGTGCCAATCACAGAGAAGTCCAACCCATTGACCCGGAACTTGGACAAAGCAGATGCAGAGAAAATTGTTCAACTGCTGGGGCGGTGTGATTATGAGATCTTCCAGGAGGAGGGGCTGTCAGACGACCCACAGCCAAACCTTGGACATGCAGAAGAGATGTCAAGCCAATCACATCTCATCCTTTACCCTCCCAGGCTACAGCTCCTGATTTTGGAAATCCTGAGCCTTCTCCTCCATCCCAATCCACCATCCTCTGTTTCTTTCACTTTTCCCCTCATACCCCCTTTTCATTTATTTATGTATTTATTTTGTGAGGTGGGGGATTTATTCCTTGGGGAAGTATATAGAGGTCAGAGGACGACTCTTGGGAATCAGTCTGCCCTTTCACCATGAGGGTCCCAGGGATTGAACTCAGACTGTCAGGCTTGGCAGCACTCCTCTTGCCGACTGAGCCATCTCACGGCCTCCCTCCTACCCTCCTTTCCTTCCTGCGGATTCCTGTCCACTCTCTACAGAGACTGTACAGAGAGTCAGTTCTGACCACCATGCTGCAAGTGGCTGGGAAAGTCCAGGAGGTATTGAAGGCACTAACTCTCCACCTGTTTCTCAGCCAAAAACTTCCGTCCCCTCTGACGCTCTCTTTCTTGGATCTCTATTTCTCATTTTTATAAATCTCCATTCTTTATTGCCTTGGTCTTCCCTTTGGATATTTTTTATCTTAGTCATTAACAATAGTTATGATAATTACTAGATGAATAATACCTTATCATCAGTGGCACATTTTCTAATTTTGTTTTTTTTAAAGACAGGGTTTCTTTGTGTAGCTTTGGAGGCTGTTCTGGAACTTACTCTGTAGATCAGGCTGGCCTCAAACTCACAGATCCTCCTGCCTCTGTCTCCCAAATGCTGGGATTAAAGGCGTACACCACCACTGCCTAGCATACATTTTCTTTTTAAAATTATTATTATTATTATTATTATTAAATGTCTATGGTTTTGCCTGTATGCTTGTCTATGTACTACATGAGTATCTGGTGCCCTTGGAGGGCAGAAGAAAGTGCTGGATCATCAGGAACTGGCGTTACAGATGGTTGGGAGCTGCCATGTGGGTGCTGGGAACCAAACCTGGCTCCTCTGGAAGGGCAGCCAGTGTCTTAATCGCTGAGCCACCCTCCCCCATCCCCAGTGATACACTTTTACACTCAGTAACTTCACAAAAACCTGTGAAGTTGGTATTGTTTTCATTTTTTTTTCTTTTTCTAGACCAGAAAACAAAGAACAGATGATCACAGTAGCTTGCTCAAATGTACCCAGTGAATAATTGCTGAATGCTTCTGCTTTGATTATTTATTTTTATTTAATCTACAAAGCTGTTCTCAAGTCCTTTTTGGAATAAGTAAGAATTTTAATGAATAGCTTAGTCAGAGAGGAGAGCCAAGAGGATTTTTTTCTCCAAATCATTGTTATATTTTTGCTACCTCGCAATGATGATAAGGAGAATAAGTAGTTCTAAGTCTTCCTCCATTACTGACAAAGGAAAGAAAAGCATGCTTCTCCCTGAGCTGGGCCCTGGTGAGCTGGGCTTTTCCTTCCTTTCCTCCCTCAGGAGCCAGATGGAGGCCTGGTAGTGCTGAGTGGGGGAGGGACCTCTGGCCGGATGGCATTTCTCATGGCTGCGAGTACCCCTTTCTGTTTCTTCCCTTCCATCTGGGGCTGTCACCCAGAACCATAAAGCTCATCAGAGGTAAGTTCTCTCCATAGATATAGCCTCTCCCCACCTCCTTTCCAAAGCTAGAGCCCAGGGTAGAGTTGGATCTGTGGCTCTACTAGAGCTCTGCCTTCCTCTTGTTAATGTCTCCACATCTCCTGCATCACTAACCCATCATCCCCAGTTTGCAGGTTTAAGTGGTAGATTACAAATAATTTAGGGCTAGGTATTGGTCTAAAAGGTCATTACTCACCCTCAATCCACATTATATCCTCTTTCTCATTCCCTCTTCACACCCTCTCCTCCTGGACAGGTCTCTTTTAACCAGTTGATGAAAGGCCTAGGAAAAGCCTCTTTACACATACCTCATTGAAAGAGGTGACAGGTAAGTGACCTTGACCTGTGCTTGTGGCCCAAGTGGGTTTTTTTTTCCCTTTAGAAACTGAATTGGAATGAGTCTAGTCAAAGATTACATTGAACCTACCTCTATCTCCACCATTCTGTATTACCTTATATCTGGCCCCTTCACAGACAGACTTTTATTGCCTATCTATCCCTTGTATGAGAATTTTGTTTTGTTATCTGAGACAGGGTTTCTCTGTGTAACAGTTCTGGCTGTCCTGGAACTCACTCTGTAGACCAGGCTGGCCTCAAACTCACAGAGACCCGCCTGCCTCTGCCTTCTGAGGGCTGGGATTAAAGGTGTGTGCCACTGCCTGGTGTACCTATATTGGTCCCTGTTAAACAGTAGATGCCCATTCAATGATTGCTTTCCTCCATTCCATTCTCTCAGTGTGCCCTGTCCTAAGGAACATAGGTTTCTGCTTTGTAGCCAGTGCCAGTGACATTGACTGAGTCTGTACCCTTAGGTCTGTTGTGACCTCTCGGGAACAGACAGAAGACAGTGCCCTACATGGAGGGCTGAAGACCGAGGAGCTGAAGAAGGTCTGTGTTATCTGATACTACTCAATACAAGGACACCTGTGGGTCCCTTTTTGTAGTGTTAGAAAAACCTCAACCTCAGGCAAGGCCTGGCCCCCTCTTCTGGCCCTGATTTTCTCATACAATAGATGTGTACCCTGATGACCTTCCTGCTCCCTGTCACCCTGACCCACACCTCCTCCATTCCTAGGTGGCTGCTGGGAAGAAGAGCCATTGTCATAGGCATGGGTGGGACTCTCTGTAAGTGTGAAGGCAGCTGACTGGGGAGATTTTACAAGGAGGGAGTGTGACTAGGATGGCATGGCTGATATATTGACGAGGTGGGTGCTAGGAAATAGGAATCCTACCCAAGGAATTTTAATTTCCACCAATTTGGATCTATTTTTTATGGCTATGAAAAGAGGGGGAGGGAGTTCCATCCCAGAATAACTGTGTATTGATTCATAAATGGCCAAGATGGACAGACTAGTCCAGGGTTCAGCCAGCAAGCTATGCTGGCAGATGGGGTAACTAGCTGCTTGAATTTGTGGATCGTTTTACTGGCATGTAGCCTTAATGTTTACTTAAAATTCATGGCCTCTTTTGTTCTAGGCTTAAGTAGTTGGACAGAGATCATAGGGCCCACAAAGCCTGAAGTATTTACTCTCTGGCTCTCCACAGCAGAGTCTGCCCCTGGCTTCATCCCCTCTAGCAACACCAGTATCCACTGGTACTTGTTAGGAATACTGGATCTCAGGCTCCAGAGGGTCAATTGCACTTTAACAATAATCTCAGGATGTCTGTATGAGAACCACCAAGCTTGGTCCTGCCAACACCACAGCAGTTTTGCTTCTAAGAGTTGGGTGCAGAGCCTTAGATGCCAGCAGTTGGATGACGAGTAGAGACAGGACATTGACCTCAAGGTGGTCATTGCAATTACAACTGTGATCAGTGGTTTCTGAACTTCACCATTTGGGAAATTTCTACGGAGGAACATAAGAAAAATGTAGCACTAGTTTAGTGAATCTTGCTTGTAATCCCAGCACTCAGGAAGCAGAGGCAGAAGGATGATTGTGTGTTTAAAGCACTCAGGAAGCAGAGGCAGAGGCAGAGGCAGAGGCAGAGGCAGAGGCAGAGGCAGAGGCAGAAGGATGGTTGTGTGTTCAAAGCCAGCATGGACTATACAAGAAATCATAGTTCAAAGAAAAGCTAGTGCTGGTACTTTTGGGCTATTTGTGAAAAGTATGCTCCTCCCACATCAAAAGTGGAATCAACAAAGTCTTAATTTGGATGAGGAGTCTTTGTTCTAACAAGCATGCTGGGGCAGCTTCCATGTGAACCTTGGGAAACACTCAGAATGTTTCCCTTTATTGTGCTGTCCTCTCTTGCTACCATCAGGCACCCTTTGTGGCAGGCCAGATGGACTACTGCATGGATAACACAGCTGTCTTTTTGCCAGTTCTGGTTGGCTTCAATCCAGTGAGCATGGCCAGGTGAGGCTTCTGTTAGGACTTGCCAGGCCTTAGGGGGAGTCTGGGAAAGGGACATGTTTAAGTCCACAGTAGGAAAAAGGCAGATGGATCTAAAGTCTTTCTTGCCAAGTCTCAGGATGTTCCCTAAACTTTTGAAGTTTTGTTGGTTGCTTCATCTTAAATGGTCTCTCCTTAAATGGTTTCAGAAAGGGTGGAAGGCAGCTTACAAATACTACATAAACGGGGGGGGGGGGGGTTGCACAAGCCTTTAATCCCAGCACTCAGGAGGCAGAGGCAGGTGGATTTTGAAGTCTGAGCCCAACTGGTCTGGAGAGCGAGTTCCAGGACAGCCAGGGAGTCACACAGAGAAACCATGTTTTTTTTTATGTATTAATTTCTATGTGCATTGGTGTTTTGTGTGCCTGTTAAAGAATCCTTGGTGATTCTAATACACAGCTGGGAATCCCTGCTAAATAAGCCTTTGAATTGGATCACTGGATGGCACCAAGTACTTCTTGTCTAGAGGGCATTGAAGTGAGAGAGTCTGGTTCTTTGGGACATTCCCTTCCAATTTCCAGATTTCAGGCTTGTAGTGTAATTCACACTGAGGTGTAAATGAGTCTGCGATGCTCTTAACCCCGATCATTCTCATGGAGGGCTCTTCCTCACCCAAAATATATCTGCAGCAGCGGGTGCTAATTTCAGGCCCTGTGACTAAGTGAAATGAAGAATTTTAAACAATGTAGGCGTGGAGATCTTCCAGTTGTTCCTTAAAGTGGTGGCTCCCTGTCTTGGCTCATCTTCAGAACTGGCTCAAAAGCTTGATAAAAATACAGTGCAGAGCTCTGTGCACACCTGCTGAGGCTAACCTCTGGGGAGGTGTAGTATCCAGAACAAAACAGACCCCCTCCCAGGGGGTCGGAATTGATTGTCATCAAAGTCCGGGAACCCTAATTTTTACTGCACAATGTCAGTGCATTCTGTGTTCCTCCTCAGGTCTCTCCTCTCTCAGGTCTCTAGGAAGCATTAGAAATTAACTCAAGGACAGTGATACAAGGCACTTTACACAATGGGTATAAAATAGGTAAAACTTGTCTGTCTCAGAATTCACATAGAAGAAAAATCTATAAAATAGTTCAAGAATGGGCTGGCATGTGCCTGTCATCCCAGTGCCAGGGAAGCAGAGGCAGGAGGATTCCTGGGTGTGCTGGCCAATCAGTCTAGTTTAGTGAGTGACCCTATCTTGAAAAATAAGATGGAGGGTAATTGGAGAAGACATCTGGGGTTGGCCTCTGACCTCCACACACATGGGAATGTGGAGTTGCACATGTTCACACACACACACACATGAACACACACACACACACACTAAAACAGATAGTTTAAAAAGGGATGGAATCTTGTCAGGGATGTGATAATGTAATGATAAGGGACAGTTAGGGATGTCCAGTGCTGGCTTAGCTCAGTCTTTAAGGTCCTGCTATATTGAGCAATTCACAAATTTTCCCCCACTTCAGAATACCCTCATGTTTTTGAGATTCCACAATTTGTAGCTAAGCATATAGACTGTACCAGCTCTCTTATCTCATTAACACATTGCTTTGTTCCCAATTAATTTATATTCACCAACAGATGCTACAGTTAATAACATAACTTTGTACCTCACTAGGGCCCAACATTCCTCCCTCAGGTAGTAGGGTTCACTCCTTGGAGAGATTTTCAGATGTATTTGCAAGGATGTGAAAGGTTTCAAAGGAGTTGAAGATGGAATGCAAGGTGGTAGTTTTGACACTTGGCTTCCAGCTAGAATTTTAAACTTGAATGTTGGCTTTGTTGCTGGAGGTATTATTAACCCAATCCTTGGGGTTCAGAGCCATACCACCCCAGATGCTCCAAAACACATTTCTCTGTGCAGCAGTTGACCTCTGACCCCACTCTCTCGATGAGGCCTTTCCTTCAGACTATCACAGGCTATCCCTTTTCTTCTGTTTCTCTGGACCTCAGAAATGATGCCATTGAAGACTGGAGATCAACATCCCGGCAAGTAGCGGAGTGGATGCAGAAGATGCAAGAGAGACAGGAAGCTTTCGTGCTCAATCTTGCTGTTGGGGTGGGTCAGACTTGCTTTCTCTGTGCAGCTCTTCAAGCATGCAGGAATTGTTGGTCACTTACTGGGAATCTTTGATCTTAAAGTCCCTGTTCATAAATCCCCAAGGCATTTTATATCAATCCTCACGTTTTCAATGCAGTCCTACTTTCTCTTTACCTCACAATGTTTTTTTTTTAAATCTTTATTTATTTCAGCCCTGCTTCTCAGTTCAGTAATCAGTAAGCATTTCTAGGATGTGGAACAGTCTAGAAGAGCTAGAACAGTTTAAAAGAGCCCTTTGCCATCTATGCACAGACAGCCTTGACTAACTAACTGCTGTTAGGTCTCATCCAGTCTCTTTTACAGATTCAAATTTCATATATGGCTTTAAAACTCAGGATGTAGTTTCATTCCTTTTCTTTGTTTTTTGTTTGTGTTTTGATTTTTCCAGACAGGAGTTACAAATAGTTGTGAGCTGCCATGTGAGTGTTTAGAATTGAACTCAGGTCCTCTGGAAGAGCAGCCAGCCCCCTTCCCCTCAAGACAGGGTTTCTCTGTGTATCCCTGGTTGTCCTAGAACTCACTCTGTAGTCCAGGCTGGCCTTGAACTCACAGAGATCTGCTTACCTCTGCCTCCTAAGTGCTGGGATTAAAGGTGTGCACCATCCAGAAGAATTTCATTCTTATGTCTTTCATTATCCTTTCCACATGCCCTCTTAACCTCAGAATTCCTGTTCTTTATTCTTTTCTGGGTCTTGCACACATCTCACTAGTATATCTTTTTTCTTTTCTTTTTTTCTTTTACAAGACAGGGTTTCTCTGTGTAAATGCAGCTGTCCTAGAACTCTCTCTGTAGACCAGGCTGGCCTCAAACTCACAGACATCCTCCTGCCTCTGACTCCCTTGTGCTGGCATTAAAGGTGTGCACCACTACCTGACTCCTTACTTTTTTATTAACCAAAACGTTTGCTTCCTACCTCCCTTTGTCAGTGGTGAGCACATCTGAGACCTTCCTCTCAATATTCAGGTGAGATAGGAAGGAAAATTCCATGGTATACATAGCTTGTTCTTGGCTCATGTCTCATCCTCATTCTACTGGTTGGTTTTCTGATTTGTTTATTTTTTTCTTTAGAGGTTTATTTTTAAAATTATTTTTAGGTGTGTGTGTGAGTGTGTGTGTGTGTGTGTGTGTGTGTGTGTGTGTGTGTGTGAGTGCAGGTGACCATGGAGTCCAGGTGAGGACAACAGTTACCCTGGAGCAGGCAGTTATGAGCTTCCCGTATGGATGCTGGGAACTTAACTCAGGTCCTCTGCAAGAGCAGAGAGCCCTGTTAACCACTGAGCCATCTCTCCAGCCCTTAGTCTTCTGTTTTTAATCACTGGCCATGGCATTCTCTTTGCTACAATCTTTGTAATGTACTGTGTTATAAATCTGTACCACTGATTGTCAGTTCCATGTGTCTGTCCAAAACACAGGAAACTTGGCACTGAGGAATGACAAACTACCATAAAACATGGTGGGGAAGGTTCTCAGATAAAACTATTCTCTGAAACCCTGACCAGAGGCACAACCGCTGTGGCTTCCTTCTAGAGAATCTTGGACTCACCATAGAGATGGCCAGAGGTGGTCCTTTCTTTCTCTTCTCCTTTCAGTTAAGCACAGCCCAGCACCCGTTCTTATAAGACAGTTAAGGCCACCAGTAAAATGTGTGCTCAGGGGTTACTAACCAGAATGGACATCTAATGGGGACCCCAGTCACACTCATGCCCAGGAGTCACCAATCATTCCATGCCCAACACCATCCATGCTCAGGGAGAACTGGAGAACTGATAGACCCTGGGTTGTTCTCTTCCTCCCACTCCCTCTTACTGTCATTGCCTCGTTAGCCCGAGGGGCTCAGTGGCTCTTCCCCAATGAAAGGTGGAAGTGCCACCAAGGTTCTGATGGAAACCCTGCTACTGGTGGCCCACAAGACTGTGGACCAGGGTGTTGCTGCCTGTCAAAGGTATGGAGGAAACAGACGCGCTGGCGATCAGGTCCATGCACTGGTGACCAACACAGGGGAGGAGATGGGAGGTTCAGCACACAGGGGCTAGCTTCCAAGGTTCATGCAGGCTAGGAACCTGCTCTGCTAGAACTTCCTTCCCTTACCAGAATCTCTGGCCCAGCTTCTAGAATGCTCAAACCCAACCACCCATCCTCTTCTTGGCTTTTGTTTTTCTCACTGCAGCCCTTTTTAAAATAGAATATTTTCTTCTCTTATTAACAGGGCTCTTTTCTCCCTTCTCCTTCCCCCCAATTTCCCTCCAGCATGAACTAGCAAGCTTTTCTTTAAATGGGAATTGTGACACCCCCTAGGTATGCGAAGGGGAACTTAGGTCTTTAGTGGGGGTGGGGCACCAGGCCCTCTTTGGGAGCTAGTGAATTTTCTTCCAGATGCCTTCTGGAAATCCTGAGGACATTTGAGCAGGCTCATCAGGTCAAAGTTCCAAAATTGCCACCCTGATGAAACAAGTCAGCACCAGGTATGTGGCTGTGTGTTTGTAGAGGACATCTTGAGAGCTGGGGATACTCTGTGAGATGTGTTAACACGGCAAGAGTGATGGGTCCACATGTTGGAAGGTCTTGGGTGTTTACTCTTGTATTATTCTTCGGCCTCTTTTCATGGCAACCATTTGTGTCCTGGCTCCTGACTCCCTTCAGCCTAGAGAAGAAAGGCTAGGTGTACTTAGTTGGCTGGCAGACCCTTGGCATCATTGCCATCATGGATGGAGTAGAGTGTATCCACACCTTTGGTGCTGGTAGGCCCTAGTCCTGATATTCTTTCAGATTTCCACTACCAAAGCATTTTATTGAAAACCCCTGAGGTTCTTCAGTGCCCATTCTGTCCTACATAAAGAGGCATTTCAGTCAAATGCTTTTTTCATTTAAAGCACCAAATTCTACCTCGGTCCTTGATCTCTCGGTTCCTACCCCAGTGCTCTAACCATAGCTGCCCACACAGATGACCACTCATGCCGCATCCTACTCTCTGACCCCATGACAGCCCTTGAAGAAAAACCTTCCCATCTTCTAAAGCCCACCATTGTTTTCTCTCTCATCTTAAATTCCCCAGACTTCCAGGATATCTGTGGCTTTCTCATTGGTGACCACAGTGGCATGTTTAACCAGAAGGCAGAGCTCACCAACCAGGTTGGAAGATGACAGGACTTGGGAAGCTGTAGAACTCATTGGTGTGCAGAGAGCAGCGGAGGGGTGGAGCATTGGGGTGAGGAACTATGAAGGGATGAACAGTCCCAAGAAAATGTAGGTCAGAGGTCATGGTACCTCAAAGCATGAAGTATGGAAGGCTCTGGATTTACCCTCTGCCTGCCACATAATCTTTGGTAAAATGCTATCATTTTGAACACCGATTGTTTTTCAAGTGAAGTCAAAAGGGCTGTATCAGATGTCTCCTTGGGTCCCCTTCAGTCCTGCTGGGAGGACCTCTCCTATCTTCTTCTGTCCCAGGGTACCCAGTTCACCTTCTCGCAGGATGACTTCCTGACCTCCATTCTGCCATCCCTGGTGGCAATTGACACTGTGATCTTCGTTTTCACCCTGGATGGTGAGCGGGAAGATGCAAATAGTGGGGTTGGAAGCAGCAGTGGTTTAGAGGAGCCTGCCATTTTTAGTCTCAGGGTGCCTTGTCAGAGGGAGGGTCTCTTAGGGTTCCTACTGTTGTGATAAAACACCAAGACCAAAATCGACTTGGACAGGGAAGAGTTTGTTTGTTGTTGTTTTAATCTTACAGCTTATAAGTGTAATCACCGAGGGAAGTCAGGGCAGGGACCTGGAGGCAGGAGCTGATGCAGAGGCCATGGAGGGTGCTACTTACTGTCTTGCTCCTCATGGCTTGCCCAGTCTGCTTTCTTATAGCATTTAGAACCGCCAGCCCAGGGGTAGCAGTGTTCATAGTGAGCTGGGCCCATCAATAATCAATCAAGGAAATGCACCACCCTTTTTTTTTTCAAACAATTCCAGCTCAGGTCAAAAAACTATCTAACAAGAGAGGGACAGAGTGAGTGTCATAGCAGGACCCCAGGGGGCAGGAAGAACAGCTTCATAGCCTAGCCTTTTAACTCTGATGCTTCCTATCCCATCCAGATAACCTCACGGAGGTCCAGGCACTGGTGGAGCAGGGGAGAGAGAAGACCACAAACATCCAGGCCCTTGTTCACAGCACTGTGGGGCAGTCCTTGCCGGTGAGCATCCGGGACTGGGGAGAAGATCTGGGCATGGTTGCAGCCAGGCCTTCCGGAACATCCCCTCTCCCCATTTATCTTTTTCTCCTCAGGCTTCTCTAAAGAGGCTCTTTCTGTCCATCATCAGCATTACATGGCCGATTCTTTTCTTTGAATATGAAGGAAGCTACATCCAGGTAGGTGGGGATGAGTAGGCAAAGCCTGCAGAAGAGGAGCCCCCAAATCCCAAAGCCAGATGGAAAAAAGCCTAAATATTTGTTTGTCTCCTTTCCTCCTCAAGCTGGGCAAATTCTCAAATTATCAGGTCTCTAAAGAGAGTTGCCAAGGAAACAGGGTTCAGTTCTTTCTAGGGATATACAGAAAGGGCTAGACAGGCCACCAATCATCACATGCTCATTTGTCCTCTGGGACAGAAGTCATTATCACCACCCTAAAGCATGTAAGGCACTTCCTTTGCATGGCTCACTATGCTGAACATACCACAGATATTACCCCTCGTGTAAGAGTGAAATTATAATCCAGGAGACACATAGAGAGGAATCAGAACAATGAGGAGTTTGCATGCACTTTGCAGTTTGGTTCAGAGCGGGCACCAGGAAATCTGGGTGCCAGTCTAGTTCTGCTGTGTGTCCCAGGAAAGAAAACAAATTTCTATATCTGGGCCTTACTTTTCTCACACTCGATCTGCCCACCCTTCATGGGGCAGAACCAGGTCCCAGAAGGGTTGCTGGGGGGAGGTGTGGACTCTCATCATTATTCAAATTACTTCCTTCTGGAAGCTTCTAGACTTGACCGAACAGAGCCAGCACACAGCCTCACTGAACCCAGAGCTCTGAGTTCATGACTGTCTCTCCCTAGTGGGGAACCCAGTCGCCTTCTCTGTCTTTGTTCTAAGTGGTGTTCCTGTGTCACATCCTTATTGTCTGGCATTGCTTCCCACATTCCCATTCTCCTCTGACATCACCTGCTTTTGAAGACGTCCTTTCTGATTAACTTGATATTGTCTTGGCCCTCCATGTTATAGTCTTCTACACATTTACACAGTCACAATGCTTAATACAAATATACCCTTTATACCCTAATGAATATTTCATATATCCTATCCCAGTTCTCGTTGCAATCTCCTAAGACATATGTGTTCTGCTTCAACATCTCCCCAGCTCCTTGCTTCTGTCTTTCTGTCTTTCCTTCCTTCCTTCTTTCTTTCTTTCTTTTTTTTGGAGGGGGTGGTTGAGACAGGGTTTCTTTGTATAGCCCTAGCTGTCCAGGAACTCCTGGCCCAAACTCACAAAGATCCACCTGCCTATGCCACCGAGTGCTGGGATTAAAGGTGTACACCACCACTGCTTGGCTATTTCTGATTTTAATGTAGTGCCATTTTATTTAAATTTTATCTGTATCCAAATCTATTAGGTATTCAATCTTTCATTTGATGCTGGCTTCATCTTTCCACGTGGAATTGTCTGGGGAAAAAGTTGTTGTTGGAACTTTATCCTAGTTTGCTTTTTACTGCTATGATACAACACTGACTGAAAACAACTTGGAAAGGTTAAGACTCTTTCATCTTATTCTTCACAGTCTATCATTTCAGGGAGTTGGGGCAGGAGCTCCAACAGGAAGCAGGAGCAGAGGTGGGACCTTGGAGGAAAACTGTTTCCACTTATTCTCCATGGCTTGCTCATTTTTTTCTTCTTACTATGTGTGTGTGTGTAATTGTGAGTATGTGTATGTTTGTGAGTATATGTATGTGTGTGTATGTGTGAGTGTATGTGTTTGTATATGTATGTGTGCGAGTGTGTGTGTGTATGTGTGAGTTTGTGTGTGTGCATGAGTGTGTAAATGTGTGTGTGTGGGAGTGTGAGTATGTGTGTGTCTGTGTAAGTGTGTGTGTGTGTTTGTGTGTGTGTGTAAGAGTTGGCTCTCTTCTAGCTTGTGGATCCAGGAGATTGAATTTAGGATGTCAACAGGTACCTCTACCCACTGGGCAATCTCACCAGCCCTCAGCCTGCTTTCTCACACAACCCATGACCACTTGCCCAGGGTTGGCATCACTCACCATAATGGGCTGGGCCCTCCCCTATCAGTTATCTAACAGGAAAATGCCATAAAGACATACCTCAGGCCAGTATGATGGGGGCAACTCCTCATTTGATGTCTCCTCTTCCTAGGTGACTCTAGTGTGTGTCAAGTTGACAAAAACCAGCACAGACTTGTTGATCTTTGATGTAGGAATATTTTTGATAACTGTAATGGTCTTCACTTAAAACTTATTTGTATTTTATGTGCATTGGTGTTTTGCCTGTATGTATGTCTGTGTAAGGGTGTCAGATTTTGGAGTAAAAGAAAGTTGTGAGCTGCCACATGGGTGCTGGGAACTGAACCTAGGACCTATGGAAGAACAGTCAGTGCTCTTAATCACAGAACCATCTTTCTAGCCCCGGTCTTCACTTTTGAGTGGAAACACTTTGCCCTACTCGCCAGTCCTTTGCTGCATTTGCCTCATTCCTTTATTTTCTCCAGCTCGTCTGAAAGATGAGTGAAGCCATCTTACTCTTTACACTGTGCCAGGCAGAGGGACACAACAACCCTAGCACTTGGAGGGCAGAAACAGAATCAAGAACTCAAGGCCATTCCCAGCTACAAAAGGACTTTGAGGTCACCCTGAGTTACATGAAACCCTGTCTCAGAAAAAGAAAATTTCACACCACTCACTTCAGAGTACATCAGTTTACAGCTATAAGTACAATATAATTATCCACTCTGGGAATGACAGTTAATCTGATACCATTACCTAAATCCAGATTTCCTGAGACGTCCCTGGGGAAGTTGTTATTTTCCAGATCTAGAATCCAATCAACAATAATCTACTGACTTTAGTCAGTCAGCCTCTCTGCTTTTTTTCCTTGTCTCTCATGACAGTGATATTTTTAGAATTCTAAGCAAATCTTTTTCCAGAATGTACCTCACATTTCCAAAACATAAAAACAACTTGCTGTATATTCAGCTTTACATTTGTCTTTGTTTTCTTTGGGAGGAGATGAGCACATCACATCAGGAGTCACCTGGCATCTGTTGGTCTCTTCCTTGTCGTGGCCATGGTGGCTTGTTCAGTGGTGGTGACAGCTGCTATGTGTCTTTGCATCCTGTCACCCAGCTGTCCTTACCCACTGTGTTCGCATCTGTTGATGAGTTCTGCCTGACTCAACTATTCCTGTGGTGACTCTCAATTGGTGATTTTCTATTTCTAGTCTTCTCCCTCTTATCTTTATTCATTAATTGGCTTTCTTCTCCAGGGAACTTCCTATTCATCCCCTATCCCATCTGTATTTGTTTAATGTCATTATGGACTCATGAATTTTCTGTTGTTGTTAAATGTTTAGATTTTTTTTTAAGACAGGGTTTCTATGTAGCCAAGGCTGGACTATAACTTATTATATATCCCAGATTGGCCTTGAACTCATAACCCTCCTACATCAACCTCCCTCCTGAGTACTGGAATTATAGACATCCACTACCGTGCACAGCTTAGATGTATTCTAATACATTCTTTTTAATTTAATTTTGTATGTGTGTGTGCACACGCTCCTGCTTGTCTGTATGTGCACCATCTAGAAGCTAGAAGAGGGCATTGGATCTCCTGGAACTGAAGTTACAGGTGATCAAGAACCTTCCAGTGTGGATGCTGGGAATCTGTCTCAATCCAATGCAAGAGCAGTAAATGTTCTTCACATAGAATCATCTCTCCAGCCCTTTAATACAGTCTCTCTCTCTCTCACTTCCTCTCTCTCAGTTTTTAAGATAGGATTTCTCTGTGTAATAGCCCTACAGCCCCAGCTGTCCTGGAACTTGCTTTGTAGACCTCCAACTCACAAAGATCCACCTGCCTCTGCCTCCTGAGTACTGGGACTAAAGGTATATACCATACCTGGCTTTCCTTAATACATACATTTTTTTTAATACTTATTTTTCATTTTAATCCTCAGAACTAGAGCTTGTTCAAGATGGCTTCCTCAGGCCTTTTCATATTCATATTTGAACATTCTTTGCATGTTTCTTTCTGAAGAAACTAAAAGGAAAACAAACAAAACCCATCTCATTTCTGGGCAAAGGGTGGCATACATTTCACATCTCATGCGCTGTAACATTTTTTATGCATCACCTAATTGCAGTGTACAGATTCCTTCTTCATTTGAAACCATATGTACATGTATGATAATTGACCTATCCAGTCTCTAATTTGGGCATTAGCTTCTTTTCAACGTTTTTCTATTGCCAATAAGGAAGCAATGATTATGCACACATCTTTGAGATAAATACCTAGAAATGTAAGATGTTTGTCAAAGGTTAAATAGAAATGTAATTTTGTTGGATGCTGTAAACTTTTCTTCCATAGGCTTTGTACCATTTCCTTTTCACAGCTGGGGTTTATATTAGTGCTGACTTCATACAGCCTCTCAGAGAGTTTTGTCTTGCTTCATTCAATTTCTGTGGAATTTTCATTTTTATTATTTATTGACATTTTGAAGTAGTGGAATGGTACCCAGGGCCTCACATATGCTAGGCAAGTGCTCTGCAGCTGAGCTGCATCCCAGCCTGCATCTCTGTGATGTAAGAAGTGGAACATCTTTCCCGCTGCTCCCTTCCCTTCTCCTCCCCCTCCCCCTCTCCTGCTCCCTTCCCTCCCCCTCCCCTGCTCCCTTCTCTCCCCTCCCCCCTCCCCCGCTCCCTTCCCTTCTCCTCCCCTCCCCCTCCCCCTCTCCTGCTCCCTTCCCTCCCCCTCTCCCTCCCCTGCTCCCTTCTCTCCCCTCCCCCTCTCCTGCTCCCTTCCCTCCCCTCCCCCCTCCCCTGCTCCCTTCCCTTCTCCTCCCCCTCCCCCTCTCCTGCTCCCTTCCCTCCCCCTCCCCCTCCCCTGCTCCCTTCTCTCCCCCTCCCCCTCCCCCTGCTCCCTTCCCTTCTCCTCCCCCTCCCCCTCTCCTGCTCCCTTCCCTCCCCCTCCCCTGCTCCCTTCTCCTCCCCCTCCCCCTTCCTTGCTCTCTCTTGTTCCCCACTTGCCCCTTCTTTCAGTTGTTCTGGTCCTCCCTATGTAAACTGACTAGCCTCAAATCCATGATGATCCTTTCTTTCCTGCCTTCAACATGCTGGGATCACAGATGTCTGCCACCGGGCCCAGTGTTTATTTCTTTTTCTAACAAGCCTTTGAATCGTCACTGACTCCCTTGGCCTTGGGTTCTTCATGGAGCCATTAGCGTTCTATTTCTGATACATGTTGTAAATATTTTCTCTTGGCTTTAGTCTGCAAAAAGTCTGTTTCAGATTTTCCAAGGTTGAATCTATCAATCTCTGCATTGCCATCTGGGGCCTGAAGCACAGAAAGCTCCTCCCACACCCATGCTGGCATGGCACCTTTATATTTCTTCCCGAGATCTTAGGAATTTTGTTTATTCTTGTGTAAGCAGTAACACACGGACTCATTTATATTTTTCCAAGCAATTACCTAATTGTCTTAGTTACTTTTCTATTGCTCTGACTATGCATCAGGACCAAGGTGACTTATAACAGAAAGCACTTAATTGGAGGCTTACAGTTTCAGAGGGTGAGTCCATGGCCACCAGGGCAGGGAGCATGGCAGCAGGCAGGCAGGCAGGCAGGCAGGCATGGTGCTGGAGCAGGACCTGAGAGTTTACATCTTAAGACAACAACCATTAAACAGAGAGTGTTAAATGGGCATGGTGTGGGTTTTGGAAACTTCAAAGCCTACCCCCCCCCCCCAGTGACACATCTCCTCCAACAAGGCCCTCCTAATTCTTTCCAAGTATGGAACAGGCATTCAAATATAAGAGCCTATTGGGACCATTCTCATCCAAACTACTGCAACAATTGTCTCAGTTTCACCGGGTGTTGGTGGCGCACATCTTTAGTCCCAGCACTCAGGAGGCAGAGGCAGTTGGGTCTCTGTGAGTTCAAGGCCAACCTGGTCTACAGAGCTAGTTCCAGGACAGGCTCCAAAACAATGCAGAGAAATCCTGTCTTGAAAAACCAAAACCAAAAAACAAACAATACCCCCCCAATTGTCTCAGTTTAATTTTTAAGTATAGAATGTCTTGAGTGATGCAGGATGTTGCATGTACCATGTGCATTGGTCCAATAACAATAAAGTGAGTTTGCATGTATTTTTGTAATGTTAGAAGCAATCTGGATTTTTCTATTTGTTCCACTGGCCTGTCTGTTGACACACTGGTGCTATGAACTTAATTACAGAGGATTTACAGCATGTTTAATATTTGGGAGGATTAGTCTCCCTTAACTAAATATTAAAGGCTTTCCTAGCTATAGTTGCAGACTTATTTCTCCATTTGAACTTTAAGGTCAATCATTTAAACTTCAAAATCACTTTGTTAGTGATACTTAATGGGATAAATGGTTAACAATACAACTCCGATTTAATTGGCTTCTTTCCTAGAGACCGTGATAAATGGCATATAGCATCTCTTTCAGGGTTTCTATTGCTGTGATAAAACACCATAACCAAAAGTAGCATGGGGAAAAAAAGGATTTCTTTCATCTTATAACTCTCAGGGCAAACTCTATCACTGAGAGAAGTCAGGGCAAAAACTAAAGCAGAAACCATAGAGGATGCTGCTCTCTGGATTGCTCTCCATGGCGTTCTCAGCTTGCTTTCAATCTCCATCATTCATGTAACATGATAAAAAGAAAATCTTTTAAAAAGTGGTGCACGCCTTTAATCCCAGCACTCAGGAGGCAGAAGCAGCTGGATTTTTGTGAGTTTAAGGCCAGCCTGGTCTACAGAGCTAGTTCCAGGACAGGCTCCAAAGCAATAGAGAAACCCTGTTTCAAAAAACTTAAAAAAAAAAAAAAGTGATCAAAAAACTTCCAAGGACTTGTGTGACAATCTCATACTGTTAGAAGGACAGAGACCCTCGAGCAGAATTAAATACCACTTCTGCCTTCAGTGAGACTGTAGCTAGTGGATAAGTCCCAGTACTTAGGTCCTCCCACATTTATGGGATCTATGGATTTATGCCCTCAAGGGCCAAAGCCAAATTAAAAAAAAAAAAACAAAAAACAAAACAAAAAAAACAAAAAAAACAAAAAAAAAAAAAAAAAAAAACCTGGAGGCTGAAGAGATGCCCTAGCAGTTAAGAGTGAAGGGACACCAGTCCACTAAAGCATATGGCTCTGGCAGGCCTTGCCCTTCACTCCCATTCTCTCTGCCTTGCTAAAAACCATTAGATTACATTCCTAAAGCAAAACCATAAAGGTCTTTCCCTTTATTTGGATACTTTCCTATGCCAGACTGAGAATGAGTACCAAAGTCCAGCAATCAAAATTCCTCTCTGGTTCACCTAATTAACGTGACCAATAAAAATACTCCATTACATCCTAGCCCATTCCAACACAGATCTCCCCTTTTCCAACTCTTTAAAAGCCACTTTAACATCCCCCACTCCACCCCATTTAATAAAGAATCTTTCTGTGAAAACAGGTGTTTGGGTATGGTTTGTGCCTAATCCGGGGTCCCAGAGGAAGCCTCTACTGTTCTGATCGCCTTCAAAGAGCACTTGTTGCTCTTCCAGAGGACCCAGGTTCAATTGGCAGCACTCACAGGGCGAACAACTGTCAGTAACTCCAGTTCCAGAGGACAAGATGTCCTCTGCTGGCTTCTGAGTTCACGGACATACATGTTGTACACAGATACACATGTCAGCAAAAACCCCATACATGTTAAAAGTACAGGTAAATAAACCTTTAAAAAAATAAGTAGACTTATACTTGAAAGTTGTGAGGAGAAAGGCCAAATCCATAATTGTCTAAAGCAAACTTTAACAAATACTGACTAGAAAGATGGACACTGGTCAGGTCTGTACCTGGAATTGCCAGAGAATAGTGTTGAATTGGGTTAATCAGGTGCTAGTAAAGGCAGAGCTCACAAGGCGACTTACCTCCTGTCTTTGTCCAATGGGGGCAAGCATCCATCCTGATGTACTCCCGCCCATATGTATGACCAGGCACATCATGTACAGTTGGGACCACCAATTTTGTTAACTGAAGTGAGAACACTTGACTTGTTATCACATGAACAATAGCCCCAGCATCCCAGGGAGTTATCTGCCCTTGGGCAAGTGGAGTTTATAGGTTAACTTTTAGCTCTTACAATAATAGGATAAAAAGTTAAAAAAAAATTACTAAAAAAAAATTACTAAAGGTTGTTCGTAAAAACAAATGATCTGCGTTTTGGTGTCTGGTTCCTTAGGACGGGTTTTCTGTGTTATGCTATGGCTCTCTCATCTTGCTGCTTTCCCAGGCTTTTAACTTCTGGTGCTCTGGTGCCTTTGCATTTCAGATTTCCAGCGTGAGCTAAGCACCAAGTTGGTGTTGAATACAGTGAGTACAGGGGCCACGTGCTGCTGGGGAAGATCCTACAGAACCACATGCTGGACCTGCGCACTGCCAACTCCAAGTTCTTTTGGAGGGCACTGGCCATGCTGCAGGTGGGAATGTTATGGGAGGCCCCCAAACCTAGACTGCCACATAAAGTTGGTCTTTTTGCAAAGTCGGGGAGGGATGTAGGGTTAAGGGCTAGTTTTTCATAGGTGTGTCTTTCTCGGGCATATCCTCTGGTCTGCACTGCATGCACACAAAGGTACACAGTATGAAACTGTAACTACCAGGTGACTTTCTTTAAGTTTCAAGGATGCAATAGAAACCCAACTCAGTAGCTAGGTGGTGGTGGCCAATGCCTTTAATCCCAGCACTCAGGAAGCAGAGGCAGGCGGGTCTCCGAGTTCAAGGCCAACGTGGCCTACAAAAGTGAGTTCCAGGATAGTTCATGTAGCTGGGACAGATGGATGGACCTAGAATCTTCAGTAAGCTCTGAGCTGGTCTCAATCTCGTGCCCATTTTCTTCACTGGGGAACACAGTTAGTACTAGTCTAACATCCTGACAGAAGAGTTTGTGTCGACAGAGGGAGGGCTTTTATTGCCTTGTATTTGGTCATGTGCACAACTTTGAGCCAATCCCGGCCCTCCAGGGGGAAAGGGACCCCTCCTCATCTGCTTTGTGTACTTTCAAGACTCTGGTGGGATACAATGTGAGATGAACTTCCTTATCTTATGGCCTCAGAATGGAGACCAACAGCTATTCAGGGGGGAAAAAAAAGGGGCTAATGCCAGAAAGGAGAGAGTAGATGCTGACCAGAGAGCATGATGGATGGCCTTGAAGGTTGCTTCATCTTTGATCTATGGGGTTGTTGGTTCACAGTGGTAAATCTCACCAGTTCCCATTCATTATAGGCCAGTGATGGCCCACCATTTCCTTTGACCCAATTCTTTATACCTGGTGATTTTGGATTGCCGGAAGTGAAAATTCTCCACAGTGTCTTTAGCCAGTATTCAGGATCCTAGCCCCCTTACTTCCTTCTCCTGTGGTACCATGCTCAGTTCTCCTTGGCATCTACCATGACACTGACTTTACTGCTTCTCCCACAGCGGTTCTCTGGACAGTCCAAGGCTTGCTGCATTGAGAGCCTCCTCCAAGCCATTCATTTTCCTGGATCCTTGTCCGATGATGTCCGTGCTGCTCCCATCTCCCGCCATGTCCAGGTTGCCCGCAAGAAGCAGAAGGTATCCTTCTCCCTTGCTGGCTGTCCCACAACACTTTCTGAGGATCTTAAACATCTGAGGAACGTGGTATGACACTGGATTTACAAAGCTCAGAGATCCGTGCCACTTGGAGCTCCCACTTGGAGGGGTGGGTGGGGTGAGGAGACATGACTGTAACAGAAACTACAGAGGCAAAGAAAAATGCCAACAAAGAGGCTTCAGTTCTGCCTTGGAGGGGCATCAAGAAGAATTGAGAGAAGGCACTTGGAACAGGAATTTTCCAGCTCAAGTGAAGGTTTTTCTCTGCTCTTGACCCCTACTTCTTACTAGTCTTGGTAACAACTTCCTATTCTTGGACCCAACTTAACTCCTGTGCTCAGTTCTCTGTCTTCTCCAGGGTTCTTTCTCAAATGACCTTACCTTTTCTGCAGCTTGTCCAGCTCCTTTCCACAGGTGATCCCCACAGCCTTGACGAGCCTACTACTCAGGTGCCGCATCACAGAAGCTAAGTCGTGCCTGGCTGCAGCTCCTTCTGTCTGTGAAGTTGTCAGGAGCACCCTCTCTGGGCCGGGTCAGAAGCGCACTGCCCAAGCCCTTGGAGACCCTACAGCCTGTAGTAGTGCAGTGAATTGATGTTTCTGGGACCATGAAGGGGCTGAGCCTGGGTCCAGTCCTAAGAAGACTTGTGCCAGCAATACCCGTGGTGGTTGAACAAACCTAATTTGGGTGGGGCACTGACAGCCCAGGACCAGGGAGGAGTCCTCTCATTTCCACTTTTACTGGTATCTTCTGATCTCAGAAATAAAATTAAATTTCTTGTTTTGGAACCTAACCTTGCAAAAAGTCGGTTATCAGACTCAGTACACACAAACAATGAAAATTGGGCATCAGGTAATTTTGGACAAGAGAGAAACTGTGTCCCAGGTACTCTTCACTAGAGAAAGACAATCCCAATGAGACAAGATCCTTCTGACAAGAATGAATGCCACATCCGCTTAGAGATCAGTGGGCTTTGGCTGCACCCTCTTCCTGGGTTTGCAAGAAAGAGCAAAGGAACTCTGGGGTTTCTGGGGGCCCTTTGGTGGTAGGACCCAACAAACATTAGAAACTTGTCTACACAGCTTTAGACTTCAGTTTATTGCTGCTTTGGCTAAATCAAAGACACTTGGATTCCCCCCCCAGGTGCGGTCTTCAGTACCGGCAGCCAAGGCTCTTACTATAGAGATCTGGCTCCCCCTTGTGGCTTAGAGATAGCCAATTAAGAGATGCCCCAGGACTTCCCCCATGGAGAGAGTTAAGGGAGCCTTTACAAGCTAGAATTATTTTGGGATGTTTCAGGGGAAGTCAAGAATCAAGGAAAGCTTTGGAATAAAGGAGGTTAAAGTGAGGCAAATAAAACCTGAGGATGTTTTGAAGGCTTACAGTTGTTATGTGGCATGAACAACAAAGAGTTAGGCCCTTGCTTGGGAATTCTGGACTCCAGACAGAGTTAAAGAAGTTCAGAAATGTGTTAGAATTGAATAAGGCCTGGCAGTGCATGCCTGTAATCCCTTCATGTGAGCAGGTGCATAGGAGATTGTGAATTGAGGGCTCTCTTTCCCAAAGAATTATCCAAAGACAAATGAGCTACAACTTGCCTCCAAAGAGCTAGCTAGCATTCTTTGGAGAAAGCAAACATCTTAGGGGATGAAAACAATTAGAAAGTAGGCAGCAACCATGACAAAATGTTGACAGGGGCTGACCACTGGATTGAAGAAGATAAAAGCAAATGATCCCTCTGATACCCATTTGCTAGATCAAAACCAAGAATATTTAAAGTGAGAGACAGTTGGATACTGAACATATTTGAAATCTAATATTAAAAATGGAACTCACAACCATTCTTCCACGTCAGCTAGCTGTTAATTTCACAACTAAGGTGATATTGGGATTAGGCAGGCTTGCTTGCATCTTGAGTATGTTGAAGAGTCTGAAAGGTCGAAGAAGGGAGTTTGAGCCACATGGGGGATGAAAGTACCAACCCAGTTCCAGATATGGGCTCAGCAAACACAGCAAAATGCCCAGTATCCCATCTAAACTCAAGGTGGAGTTTGTACACATGGATTAGATCCTAGTATTGTGAGGACAGACTTTTCATATAGAATCTAGATGGTGTAAAACATTCCTTTCAGGCTGGAGAGGTGGCTCAGAGGTTAAGAGCACTGACTGCTCTTCCAGAGGTCATGAGTTCAATTCCCAGCAACCACATCATGGTTCACAACCATCTATAATGAGATATGGTGCCCTCTTCTGGCCTGCAGGCAGGCATTTGGGTGGAACACTGTACATAATAAATATATAAATCTTTTTTAAAAAATTCCCTTCATGGGAGAGGGGAGAACTGATCTTTTTTTAGTTGGTGACTAAGGGCTACAGAGTGAGAGAAATATAAGATCTGGTTTAGAAGGTTCCTAAACTCCAGAATGATGGGGTGTATTGGAAGCAAACAGGCAGAAGATATTCTCACTGCTAAAGCTGGAAAAATTGAACAACAAAATGAAAACAACAGTACTGAGTTGTAACACAAAGTACAAAAGAAATACACACACATCCATACTAATAAATATAAATGAACAAGTAGAATGTGGTGAGGAAAAGACAAATCTTTCTTACTCCAGAATTTCAAATAATATATGTTGTGTTATAGTATTCCTCCAGGAGATGGAACTTAATCATGCCAGCCCCTCCATACCTCCAATAGAAGTTAGATTTATAGATTTGCCACTTCCAGAAGCAAAATATAAACAAAGAAAGAGAATAACTTCAAGTAGAGAAATGTCCTTGAGACTAGTGTTGCAAGTTAATAACACATCCCTCCTGGTATTCTGGAATAGGAAGGGCGTGGCCCTGCTGTGTAGTCTCCATCTTACCCCCCCCCAGCTCAGTCTAAGCACAGAGACATCATAGAGACTCCCCCTCTTTCTGGCACAGTGACAGAGATTTGTGGAGCACTCAGGACGCTGGGTTTGGTCTCTAGCAGCATGGAATTATGGGTTGGATCCTGATTAATGGTGGGAAAATATGAAATACAAATGAAGGCTGGCTTAGATAGTAGTAAATGTGTCAATGTTTTTGTTTTAGGGTTTATGTAGCTCAAGCTGGCTTTGAATTTGCAATGTAGCCAAGGCTAACCCTGGATTCTGGATCCTCCCACTTCCACATTGCAGGTTTACCTCATGGTCTTGACAAGTGTACTGAGGTTTTATAAGATGTTTAAAGTGGGGCTGAGCCGGGCACTGGTAGTGCACACCTTTAGTCCCAGCTCCCGGGAGGCAGAGACAGGCAGATCTCTGTGGGTTCGAGACCAGCCTGATCTACAGAGCAAGTTCCAGGACAGACAGATCTGTTACACACAGAAACCCTATCTCAAAAACCAAAAGCACAAAAGAAAACAAAGGGAGTAGGGTTGGGGAGATGGCTCAGTGGTTAAGATCACTCACTGCCTGCTCTTCCAGAGGACCTGGGCTGAATCCCAGCAGCCACATGGTAGAATTATAACTCTACTGCCAGGGGATCTAATGCCTTCTTGATCACATGTGTGATCCTAGACATACATTCAGGCAAAATATCAATACACATAAACTAGATTTTTAAAAATGTCAAGGATAGAGGAGAAAGGGTAAATGGAGTTTACTATATTATTATCACAGCTTTTGTGATTAATCTAAAATAAAAAGTATATTAGAAAACTAGATTTCCTGCAGGGATGTGATGGCACACGTCTTTAATCCCAAGCTCAGGACACAGAAGTAGGCGGACCCCTGAGTTCAAAGCCAGTTACATCCCCAGCATGGTGGCTAAATATTTAAAACACATACGAGGCTACTTGATCAAGAAAATAAGTTTACTTTGGCTCTGAGTTGAAGCAGTGTTGAAAGGTCACATTTGGTGACAGACCTTTTACTGGTAGAGTCCAAATGTGGAACAGGGAGCACATGTGTGAACCAGATGTGGAACAAGGAACACATGTGTGTACCAGATATGGAACAAGGAACACACGTGTGAACCAGATGTGGAACAGGGAGCACACGTGTGAACCAGATGTGGAACAGGGAGCACACGTGTGAACCAGATGTGGAACAAGGAGCACATATGTGAACCAGATGTGGAACAGGGAACACACGTGTGTACCAGATGTGGAACAAGGAACACATGTGTACCAGATGTGGAACAGGGAGCACACGTGTGTACCAGATGTGGAACAGGGAGCACATATGTGTACCAGATGTAGAACAAGGAACACATGTGTGAACCAGATGTGGAACAGGGAGCACATGTGTGTACGTATGTTCTTTTTCTCTCTTCTAAGGCTACTGGTCTTCAACCATGGAGGCTCCATGCACAGAATTTTATGCTTAATCGCAACTGGAAGGCCCCACTTTTAAACACCATAGTTGATGTCAGGCTAGTGGCGCTCACATATCCGCTCAGCACATGGATGGCGGTGGCAGTAGGATTAAGAAGTTCAAGGCCTGACCTAGGCCTTCTGCATGTGTGTGACAATTGTATGGCTTAGTCTGTTTGTAAGGCTCCTAACAGTAATATCAGGACCTGTCCCCAGTGCTGAGCTGGCTTTTGGGAATCTGTCCCCAAGATGGATTACCTCACCCAGCATTTATGAAGGAGGAGGAGCTTGGTCCTATCTCAACTTGATGGCCATGAGTTTTTTCAAGCCCACAGGAGGCTTGGGCCTTCCTAAATGGAGATGGAGGAGGAGTGGATTCGAGGGGGTGGGTAGACAGGAGTGTGTGTGTGTGTGTGTGTGTGTGTGTGTGAGAGAGAGAGAGAGAGAGAGAGAGAGAGAGAGAGAGGACAGGAGGGAAGGGAGAGAAAGGAGGGAGGGGGAACTATGGCTGGTATGTAAAATAAATGACAATAATGTTAATTAAGTAAAATTTTTAAAAAGGTTCAAGGCCAGCTTTGGCCTCATAGTGAATTTGAGGTCTGATTGGGCTGAGACCCTGTACCAAAAATATTATGTTTAATAATAAACAATTATTTATGTACTTGAATTAAGTTCCTACTCTCCTAATGCCTTGAGGTGAAATTTCACCCCATGAACCCTTAAGGAACACATTGACATCATAATCTAAAGGTCCTTGTCAGGGCTGGTGGTAGAACAATGGTGAGACATGTCTACTGCTATTTCAGAGACTCAAGATCAGTGCCCAGCACCCATGTTGTGTGGTTCACAAACCCCTGTAACTGAAGATCCCCTCTAGCCCCTCACTAGTACCTGCACTCATGCACACATGCACATAAACACATAATTTAGCCAGGCCGTGGTGGTGCACACCTTTAATCCCAGAAGAGGCAGAGGCAGAGGCAGGTGGATCTCTGTGAGTTCAAGGCCAGCCTGGTCTACAGAGGAAGTTCCAGGACAGCCAGAACTATTTCACAAAGAAACCCTGTCTCAAAACAAAACAACAAACAACCCACCACCACAACAAAAAAACCACAAAACTTACATAATTTAAAATAGTAATAAAACAAATCTCTAAAGGTCCTGTTGAACTGCACATAAATATTTTAAGAACCCAAAGGGATATCTCATTCCTAATTCTTCCCTGGGAAACCAGGCTGGTATACAGCTAGCACCTGCAACATAGCATATGCTCAGAGAACAAGTCAGAGTCCTTTAGAACTAAAATTCTTATAGAAATTGCAGTGTGTGGCTGGAGAGATGGCTCAATGGTTAAGAGCACTGACTGATCTTCCAGAGGGCCCAGGTTCAATTCCCAGCACCCACATGGCAGCTCACAACTATCTGTAATTCCAATTCCAGGGGAATCTGACACCCATGGCAATAATGCACATAAAATAAAAACAATTAAAAAAGTGTACAGTGCTTCATAAAGCACAAATACCATCTTTAACTACTTTTTTAGTGGGTTTCCCAAGAATATTAATTGTACTGCCCCTAGAGACAGAAATTCCTGTGGAGAAAAGACCTTGTCTGTCTTCTACTAGTCAGTAGTTCATTAGTGTTCCTATATGAAACAAAGTTTTCTTTATCACATGAATTGAACACATCAATATTGTTCACTCTAGAGAAGACAGTGTGATACAGTGTCTATTCTAAACGTGGCAGTGAGACCATAGGCCCTCCAAGGTCACTCACTGCTCAGTGTGATGTGTGTAGGAAATATGGAGACCTGTGAACTTAGAAAACCAACTTCAAGTATCCCAAGTCTCTTGATTCTGTCTTCTAACCTGCAGTTTGAAATTTATGGCCATAGACCCAGCTCAGGACAGTGACCAACCAGCTCCAAAGAAAATGTGAGTCAGAACAAGCTGTTTTGGCAGATCTTTGAAACTCTGCCTAAATGACAACTTTGTCTAGCTGGACCCTAGAAGGAAGATTCGTAGATGGATTCTTCCCTGAACTTTAGATACCAGAGCTCTGAGAGCCAAGTCAGCCACAGGGAAGGGCAGCAGCTGGTACCTGAGTGTGCACACGGACTGGCTTTACCTGGCAGTGCTTATTGTGATGTCATGGAATCTCAGTGTGGAGACAGAAACTGTAGATGAGAAGGGTATGGGCTTGAGTAATGGCGCTCATGTGGGGGCTGGATGTCCCACTGCCGCCGGCACATCTCAGTCTTATGCTACTTGGTTTCTTGGTTTGTGGCATATGGGTATTGTTTTCTAGGTATCAGAGCCAGACACAGGTGGCAGCCAAGACAGAGGTATGTGATAGCCACTCTATTGAAATTCACTTCTCTCCATGCTGAAGCCCTATAGGTTTGTCTGAATGCCTATCCCCTGGGCCCCTGGGCCATAGGAGAAACTAAATGGAGGGCAGAGAGGGGTTGAGACAGCACTGGTAGATGGCTCCCTGCCCCCACCCCGTCCTTTTCTTCCTTTCTTTCTTTCTTTCTTTCTTTCTTTTTCTTTTCTTTTCTTTTCTTTTCTTTCTTTCTTTTTTTTTTTTTTTTTGATTTTTCTAGACAATATTTCTCTGTGTATCCCTGCCTGGCTCTCCTGACTCACTCTGTAGATCAGGCTGGCCTTGAACTCAGAGACCAGCCTGCCTCTGTTTTCCAAGTGCTGGGATTACAGGTGTGAGCCACTGCTGACCGGTTTGTGTTTCTCTTAATTCACTTCATGAAGCCTTAGGCTTGGCGTGGTGGTGCATTCTTTTAATCCCAACACTTGGGAGGGAAAGACAGGAGGATCTCTGTGAGTTCAAGGCCAGTCTGGCCTATGTAGTGAGTTCCACAACAGCCAGAGATACACAGAGAAACTACACAGAGACTGTTTCAAAAGAAGAAGAGGAAGAGGAGGAGGATATGTAGTAGTGGTAGCTTTATCATTTATCTATTATCAAATAGACACTGAGGAAGTACATTCTGTCTAGGAGCTCCAGCTGAAGTGAATACATTGATATGATGTAACTTTGGGGGGAAAGAGTTTGAGGAGTAGTGTGGATATTGTCCATCACATGGATGTGATGCAGATGATAGTGAGTTTGTTTTATAAAGCTTTATAATCATATGACATGACAGAGAAGGTGTTAGGAAGTGAATTGCAAACGGAACTTTATCTCCAGCAGGAGAGGAACGGAGTATTTGTGCATGTGTTTAACGTTAGTAGGTTACCACTCTTCTGAGTTTTCAGTTCTGTGAGCAAACCATGAGGGACTGGCACCCCCGCAGTCCTGCTATCTTGCCCAGACATGGCATGCCTACCTCTTCTATTTTGGTCATTCCAGTGAGTGTGTGGTATCACATTGTAATTTTATGTTCATGTTCATTCCCCCTGATAACTAGTAACACTGAACAGCATCTGAGGCTTACTAGCCATTTGGAAATTCTCTTTTGTAAACTGCCTATTGAAGTCATTGTGCATTTGTGTGTGTGTGTTAGTGAGTACATAGCTCATGCTAACAAAACACTCTACCACTGAGCTACATCTCTGGTCCATTTTCTTTTAGTTTTTTTTTTTTTTTTTTTTTTTTTTTGAAACTGTGTGTTTCTGTAATCCTGGATGTCCTGGAACTCTCTCTGTAGACCAGGCTAGCCTCTAACTCACAGAAATCTGCCTGACTCTGCCTCCCGAGTAGTGGGGTTAAAGGCATGTGCCACCACTGCCTAGTGTTCCTTGACTTTTATTAAGGATAATTTTAGGCAAATCAAAGGCACACAAAATTAGTAAATGAGCCTAGTGTGAAGAAGGCCCTTTATTCAGGCCTCTGTATGGGGGAAAAAATGTGGCCTGATGAATCTTCATAGACTTGTCACTTGGCTTCAACCCTGCCTACATCATTTTGAAGCAAATCAGAAAATTTCCTGTTCTAGTGTGCCTATTTTTGAGATTCTGCCCCACTCCAAACAGAAAAAAAAGAGAAACGCAAAACAGATCAATCACAATATCATTATTACACCTAAAAATGTAACAATCTAATTTGAATAATTCCTTAATATCTCAAATACCCACCAGCATTTAAATTCCAATAGTCACACAATGACCAAAATAGTCACACAACCCAACTCAATATTGAATGTTGGGATTGAACAGCATGCTTATTTAATCTGCTGTCTCTTTTATTTGATTAGTTTCATTTATGTATTGGATAAGAGGACCATTCCTCTAGATTTCTCAGTCAACACCTGTTGATCAAGAACCCATGCTATGTAGCCATGCACATATGGGCAACACTAATCAGACTTAGTGAGTTATCAAAAAAAAAAAAAAAAAAAGCACCCACTTGCTCCTTTGCTTCTACTGTGAGTTGAAGCTGTGCAAAGGCCTCATGTGAAACTATGGACATGCTAACACTTGGCTCTTAGAAGGCCAAAACCATGAGGTCAACTAAACCCCTTCCTTTTTCTTTCTTTTAATTAATTTATTATTTTACATGTCGATCCCAGTTCCCTCTCCCTCCCTTCCGCCCTTCCTCTTACCCTCTCTGCCCCCTCACATGCACCCTGACCACTCTCCCCTCCCATCCCCCCATCTCAATTCCACATGTAGGGCAATGCCATCCAGGTGTGGTCATGTAGATCTGTCAAGTCATTTGAAGTAGGGACCAGGATTTCTCACCTCTCTCTAGATTAAGGCAGTTATCCCTCCATGGGGGATGTGTCCGCAAAGTCCTTTTGTGCACCAGGGATACATCCTGGTTCCACTGTCTGAGGTCCCTTAAACCCATATTCAGGGGGACCTGAGTCAGTCCCATGCTGGCTTCCCAGATATCAGTCTGGGGTCCTGTTAGCTCCTCCTTGTTCAGGTCAGCTGTCTTTATGTGTTTTCTGCAACCTGGTCTTGTTCTCTCCTTCTGCATCTGGATTCTAGTTCGACTCAGTGTTTAGGTATGGGGGTTTGCTTCTGTTTCCAACAGGTACTAGATGAGGGCTCCATGATGGTGGATAAGTTAATTGTTGATCTTACTATCCGGGAAGGGCATTTATGGTAGCCTTTCCACGGTTGCTCAAATTGTTAGTTGGCGGCAGTCTTGTAGATCTCTAGACTTTTCTTTAGGTTCAGTTTTCTCTTCAAACCAATAATGGCTCCCTCTTTTATGTTCTCTCTCTCTCTCTCTCTCTCTCTCTCTCTCTCTCTCTCTCTCTCTCCCTCTCTCTCTCTCTCTCTCTCTCGTCTTCTGTTCCTACCCTGGCTCAATCTTCCTAGTCGCACGTGCTTTCCTCTCCTCCCCTTCTCTTTCTCCTACTTCTTTTTTTTTAGTTTTAAAAATAATTTTATTATTTAGGTAATATAGTTTAATGTAAGAACATCAATGAATACACAATTAATGAAAAACATTCAACCCCTTCCTTCATAAATGAGCTGATGAGAAGTATTCTAGTTCAGCAACTCAACATGAACCAGAACCAAGAGGAAGTTGGGTTTAAGATTTATGAGAATTTGTTTTCTGTTGGGGAGAGGAGACATATTTCATAGGTAATAATAATTATCAGGAGGCACATAATGGCATTTGGTATAGCATTTTATCTGTATAGCATCTATCTATCTATCTGTTATCTTACCTATCATCCATCTATCATCTATATCATCTATTTACTTATTTTTAGTGCTAGGGATCAAATCTCATGTGCTAGGCAAGCAGTTCTCCCTTCCTTCCTTCCTTCCTTTCTATTTTTTTTTTTTTTCCAGACAGGGTTTCTCTGTGTAGCCTGTAGACCAGGCTGGCCTTGAACTCACAAAGATCCACTTATCTCTGCCTCCCTAGTGCTGGGATTAAAGATGTGTGCCACCACTGCCCCCTTGTAAATACCATTTTATAAATAATGCTGAAACCTGAAAATACAATTCCATATGGATCTGCTTAGAGGACCTTCTAAGCTTATCATTTTGACTTTATTCTCCTGTAGGAATGTTCTCTAAGTCATTTCATGTGTAACAGTTTTATTATTTCTTTTCCAATCTTTATGTCTTTGTTCTCCTTGCCTTCATTTATGATTGTAACTTCCAGTACAATATTCAGTAGCAGTGTGTTGTGGGCATCTGTCTCTTTTATTAAGTCTAGGAAATTTTTCAATAATTCACCAGTTATGTATAATGTTTTTTGTAGTTTTGCAAATGTTATTTACCGAATTAAGGAAGCTTTATCAAGAATTTGTGCTAAATTTAAAAAAAATCTTCTAAAATTTAAATTTAATCCCTTTATACTGGATGCTAAGTATTAAGCATATTTCTGACTCTATTTAGATGGCCATGTATTTTTCTTGTTGCATGAGAAGGTAAGATCTTAAATCAAGTGTGATTTCCTAGGATACCTATAACACATTTGCAATGTTGGTCCCAATACTTGAATTAGATTTATTAGATTTAGTTTGCTGATATTTGTTTGAGATTTATGCATTTATGCATAAATATATTGGCTGGTCAGGTCTTAATTAGATTTAGAATGATGGTTGTTCCTGCTTACTCAATTAAAAATAGAAGCAAATCTGCATTTCCATCTCATTAATGTAACAGACACCCTCAACACTTATGGAGTTAAAAGGTTTTTGGAGTTCTGTACTAACAATCTGGAACAAAGACCAGATTTTTCTTTATCACATACACACAATACATACACACACATAACACACACACACACACACACACACACACACACACACACACACACACTTAGACAAACTTAGGTAAGAGGTAATGTTATTGTCCTGAGTCCAAAATCTGCAGCACAGAATGGGTACACTTTTGTGTGCTTCAGTCTTGTAGAAGGATTTGTCCTCTTCAGGGAGTTCTAGTTTCTTCTCTTAAAGCCTTCATCTGATTGGATGATTGGATGATGCCCACTCACAGTATGGAAAGCAATCTGCTTTAAAGTGTACCCATTCTAAATGTTAATCATATGTAAAATTTGTCAAAGAAATGTTCTAGACTAATATATGACCAAACAACTGGGCTCCATAGCCTAGCCAAGTCAACATAAAATTAACCATTACACTCTGTTCTCTTGCTTAGATTATTATTATTTTAAAAGAGTGTGTGTACAAAATTGTGTGTTTGTGTAATTGTGAGTATGAACATGAGCACAGGTGCCAGCAGAAGCCAGAGGTGCTGGATCCCCTGGAGCTGGAGTTACAGGTGATTGTGAGCCATCTGATATGGATGCTAGGAATCAAACTTGGGTCCTGCAAGAGCAATATGTGCTATTAACCACTGAACCATCTCCCTAAAGGTTGTAATTTTGAAAAGGGGTGCCAGAGAGGCAGACAACATTTGACAGAGTTCATGTAGAGAGGGTTTTTTGTTTTGTTTTGTTTGTTTGTTTGTTTAATTAGGGGAAAGGGAGTGAGAAAAGGGGGAGGGAAGGAGGGAGAGAAAAAGAGAGACAGAGACAGGCAGAGAAGCAGAGAGAGAGAGAGAGAGAGAGAGAGAGAGAGAGAGAGAGAGAGAGAGAGAGAGAGAGAAAGATGGGAGGTGGGCATGGCCCTTTTAAAAGGGAACATAGTGAATGTGCACAGGTGGAACTCTTAGTGGCTGCAGCTGAGGTTGTATCCTGTCAGAACCCCAAGGGCAGGCCAGTGCAGATGCCTGAATACTAAGTCCAATTCTTTCTTTCCTTCTTTTTTATTTGTAAAGAGTTTCATAACTTAAATAGTTCTTACATTTAGGTTTTTAATTCCATCTCAAGTTCATTTTAGAAATATGACATGAAGTTTCATTCCTTTCCATGTGGTTACCCAGTTGTCCCAGCACCATTTGGAGATCGAGTGGTCATGGTGCCTCGGTAGAGATCCAGTTAATTTCTTTTTAAATAATCTTACATAATAATTTAACAATTTTACATATCAATCCCAGTTCCTCTCCCTCCCATCCTCCCACTCTCCACCTTTTCCCCACCCTATGCCCTATCCATACCTCAGATAGGGTGAGACCTTCCTTGGGGAATCAACAAAGTCTGTTTCTGATTTTTAATATTAGATTCCATTGGTCATTGATCCTTAGGTCTATTCTTAAACGAGTACCACAACTATTTTAGAGTACTGTAGTTGTATACACAGTTTTTCAAGATAGGGTTTCTCTGTGTAGCCCTGCTGTCCTGGAACTCACTCTGTAAACCAAGCTGGCCTTGAACTCAGAGATCTGCCTGCCTCTATTGTAATTACATAGGGATTTTTAGGACAGGCTTTTTATTTCTGAAAAAAAAAAGTCATTGGGGTTTGAATAGGAATTACACAACAACCCTACAGAATCTATAGATTGGATTAGCAAAGTCATTTTAATCACACCTTCCAATCATGAACAAAGAATGTCTTATTTACATGTCATATTTACTATTTACTTTTTTTTTCCAAGACAGGGTTTCTCTGTCAGTAGCTCTGGCTGTCCTGAAACTCACTATGTAGACCAGGCTGACCTCAAACTTACAGAGATCCACCTTCCTCTGCTTCCCCAGTGCCCGGGATTAAAGGCATGTGCCAACACCACCCAGAGAAGAACTCTTTTTTTTTTTTTAATGTATTTATTTACTTCTTATGTGTACAGTGTTCTGCTGGTGTGTATGATTATTGAACACTAGAAGGCGGCACCAGATTTCTTAATAGATGGTTGTGAGCCACCATGTGGTTGCTGGGAATTGAACTTAGGACCTTTGAAGAGCAACCAGTGCTCTTAACCTCTGAGCCATCCCTCCAGCCCCCTACTATTTACTTTCTATAACAATGTTTTGTGGTTTTCCATCTCATGACATAGCCACATCCCAAAGACCCCACCTCCTAACACTATTACCTTGGGAGTTAGGATTTCAACATATCAAATTGGGGGAATTGGACCAAATATATGTTGGAGGAAGTTCCCTGGTATTTCTAATTTGTTGACTGTCTTAAAAAAAATTGAATGGATAAACATCCATTGGTTTTCATTCTGCACCGTTGATATGACCATAGTAGTTCCCCACTTTATGTATTAGTATGGTATAGTGTATTGATGATCGTGTTATGTTTAGTTATGCATTATTTAAAAATCATTTTCTCTATTGTATATGGTACTGTTACATAACAATAACTTCCTACGAGTATATGTTGTACACTGAGCACCACCCACTTCTCCCACTCTTCTCCTTCACTGTCTTCACCTTAGTTTCATTTATTCTTCTAGGTGATTTCATTTCTACTTTAATGACATGTTTAATCTGATTTTATGAAACTATAAAATCTAGGAACTACAAATGAGAAAAATCATTTGATGTTGATCTTTCTGAGGCTGGCTTAGATTGCCAGTTGCCTCCCTTTTTCTGAAAACTATATGAACTTTGTTTATGGTTGAAAAAATCCATTTAACACACAAACATTTAACATCCACTCCTCCGTTGTTGCACACATAGGCTGCTTCCATAACTTAGTTATCATGAATAGTGCTGCAGTAAATGCTGTCATAGTAAACATCCATTCGCCCTCTGAGTAAATCCCAGCTGTTATTATATTCATCATCATTCTGTAAGTTCTGGCCAGTCCAGTTAGGTGTACTATGTGTACATGTTTATTTCTGATAACAATTTTTTCTCCACTCTGTCTTACATTTTTTAATAGTTTCACAAATGTAAATCTAGATAGGCAGTTTTTTTTTAGCACATTAAAGAATTTATTATGTTGTTTTCTGGTGCCCAATATTTCTAACAGCACATCAGCTCCTGGAAGACCTTACTATGTATGTGGATATGATAACTTATTTGGGAGCAAGTATTAAGATCCTGCCTCTCCCGTTCTCAGCACTTTTGAATGTGCTTAACTCAGCTGTTCTCTGGTTTCTGCTGTCACAGCACTCACATACCAATGGTCCTACTTCTCCTGGGCTGCTAGTCATTAAGTAAATGAACAGACTGCTTCAAAGCATGTTTTAGGGATACAGAGATCTGTCAGTCAGTAAAACACTTGCTTTGCAAGCACAAGGACCTGACTCCAATCCCTAAAATTATGTAAGATCTGTGTTCAGTGGCACACACTCATAATCCCAGCATAGGTGTGTCCTTGGGGCTCTCTGCCCAGACAGCTTGGCAAGCTCCAGGCCAATGAGAGACCTTGTCTCAAAAATCTAGGTGGATGGCACCTGAGCAATGAAACTTGAGGTTGACTTCTGGTCTTCCATGTAAGTATGCCACATAAGTAGGCACACCCCTGCACACTTGTGTGCCCATGGGAACAAACACATGCACACACATACAGAATAAAATGTAGGCGGAGTTTCTTTCCAGCCTGGTCCCGCAGCTGATTCACCCCAAATAAACACATAGACTTACATTAATTTATAAATTGTTGGCCAATGACTGGGCCTTCTTACTGGCTGGCTCTGTCTTAACTATTAACCCATAACTACTAATCTATGTATTTCTACATGACTTTATCTTACCAGAGAATAGGTGCATCCTATCTTCCTGGCCTATACATGGTGTCTCCTTATGGTGCCTCTCTGCCCCTCTCCCCCCCTCTCCAGCATTCTCCTCATCTCATAGCCCTTCCTAGCTTCCTGCCTCTTCTGGCCGATCAGTGTTTTATTCATCAACCAATAAGAGAAACATATATACAGAAGGACATCCTCCATCATCAAAGCAGTTTTTAGATTCTTGGAAAATTGAGTATTGAGTTTCTATGTCTTTCAGTGCTATTAATCTTCAAGTCTTGCTACATTCTTTCTCCTTTTGCCTTTTGGGGTTTTTATTATTGTATCTCCTATGTTTCTTGGCTCTATTTTACCTCTCCATGCTGCACCATAGATGATATCTTCAAATCTTTCATCACATGGAAATTTTAAATTGAATAGGAGAGTTTTTTTTAATAGACATTTCACTGGGATTAAAGATATTTGCCACCCAAATTCAGATGTCTTATTTTGAGACAGGGGTTCATTCTGTAGCTCAGGCTAGCTAGGAACTTACTGGATAACCTAAGATGGCTCAAACTTGGGGTAATTCTTTTATGTCTGCCCCCAGAGTGGAGGGTTTACAGGCATGAGCCACTATAATCTGGATTTATAGTGTTTTTTAAAATTCTATTTATTATTTTTTAATTTTATGTGGATTGGTGTTTTACCTGCATATATGTCTGTGTGAGGCTGTCAGATCTTGGGGTTACTGTTGTTAGCTGCCATGTGGGTGCTGGGAATTGAACCCAGATCCTCTTAACCACTGAGCCATCTCTCCAGCCTATTTCTAGTGGTTTTGAAGACTAGGAATTTACTCAAAGCATTTCATTTGTCTTCAGTGACGGCACCATCAATCTAGACATGCTTTAGAATTCATGGTTTGGAGAGTTTTTTTGTTTTTGTTTTTCTTTCTTTTTTGATTTATTTGTTATTTTACATGTGATCCCAGTTGCCCCTCCCTCCCTCTCTGCCCCCTCACATGCACCCTGACCACCCTCCCCTCTCATCCCCCCATCCCAATTCCACCTGTAGGGCAATGCCATCCAGGTGGGTCCCATGAGCAGACTTTTTTGAGTTTTTGAGACAGGGTTTCTCTGGTTTCTCTGTGTAACAGTTCCAGCTGTCCTGGAACTTATTCTGTAGATCAGGTTGGCCTTGAACTCACTGAGATCTGCCTGCCTCTGCCTCCCAAGTGCTGGGACTAAAGGTGTGGGCCACCAGCTTCTGGCTTGAAGGTGTTTTGAGGACCACTTAGATAATGTGGACTCAACATTGTCTCCAATCTCCTAAGAGACAAACTTGCAGGCATGTCCGTGAGGGAGTTTATAGACTGTGTTTCTTGAGGTTGGAAAATCTCTAAACGTGGGCAACATGGTGCCATTGGCTTTGGTAGTAACTGGATAAAAGTGAGAAAATGAACACAGCCACTGTCTCTCTCTGACTATGACTAGCTAATGCTTGCCTTCCCTACCATGATGGCCTGCACTCTCAGACTGTGAGCCAAAATAAACCATTCCGTCTTTGGTCTGCTTTTGGCCCAGCAATAGAAGTAACTAATGTAAACTGTGAACCACATGATCATCCTGATGTTCAAAGTTTCCAGAGACTCCTCTTCAGGCCTTACACTTTTCAATGAGAAGCCAAATTTGCTAGCAATTAGCAGGGTCTGGGAATAAGTGGTAAATTTGTCATTTAGAGATTCTCATTTAAGCATATAAGGAGTGTCTTCTACTGGATTAAAACTGTTAGTAATTGGCGAGATTGTGGTTAAGAGCACTTGCAGAGGACCCAGGTTCAATTCCCAGAATCCATATTGAATGTTGCAAACATCTGTAACTCTAGTTCCAGGGGATCTAACACTGTCTTCTAGACTCAGAGAGCACTAGGCATCATGTAGTTCACATACATACACAAGTAACACTCATGCACATAAAATAATAGTTATTAATTGACAAATGCATATTTATGAACCATAATATGATGTTTTGCTTTATGCACTGCATAATAAATCAAGCAAGTTAACACATTTTCACTTCATGTTTTTTCATGTGTATGATGGGAAATTTAAAATCCATTTTTTAAGCAATTATGTTCTTTTTTTAAAAAAAACATAATTCTTTAACTAGTTCATTGTCCAAGGTGGTAATGATATTTTTATATATTTATTTTTTCTGTTCCAGTCTTTCACATTTGAATTCTTTAAAATTCACATTACTAATTGAGTGGTGGTGGTTCATGTCTTTAAACCAAGCACTCAGGAGGCAGAGGCAGGCAGATCTCTGAGTTTGAGGTCAGCCTGGTCTACAGAGCCAATTCCAGGACAGCCAGGACTACACATAGAAACCCTCCTAACTCAAAAACCAAACAAACAAAACAACAAAAATTCACATTTTTCACATTTGATTTTTTAAATTAAGATTTGTTTTTATTTTATACACGTGAGATTTTTGCCTACATGTGTGTATGATCACCACATGTTGCCTGGTACTTCCAGGAGTCATAAGAGACATCAGATCCCCAAAACTCGGTCCTCTCCAAGAGCAGTGCTCTTAACAGTTGAGTGAGTTCTCAACCCACTTAGAATCCATCTCTGAATCCGATGTTAAGAAATGATCCACTTTTATTTTTCTCATTATTTGCTACTGTCTGAGTTTCTTTCCTGTCATTGTGACAGAATGCCCTGACAAAAATGACTTGCGGGGGAGGGTTCATTTCAGCTTACAGTCACTCAAGGTTATGGTCCATTAGGGAAGTCAGTTGCAGGAGTTCAGGGTGGCAGGTCACATTGCATCTGCAGTAAAAAAACAGAGAGCCCATGTCCAAACTGCAACTCCCTTCCCTTTACCCACGAACATGGTCTAGGACCCCAGTCAAAGAATGGCGCTGCCCATAGTGGTACTCAGGTAACGGTTATCAAGACAGTTCCTCACGGGCACGAAATTTTGTCAAGTTGACAAAACTTTATCATCACAGCTACAGAATCATTTTCTTGTCACTACGTGGAGCGCTCTTCAATTAAACTGCTACATATAAGTGAATTTATTTCAGAGCTGGGTTTTGGGTGTTTTTGTTTGTTTTGAGACAGGTCTCCTATGTAGCCCAGGCTGTCTTGGACTGTTTAGGTCAGGCTGGCCTCAAAAGCACAGAGATCCTGATTATTTCAGAGCCCTTCCTTCCTTCCTTCCTTCCTTTCTTCCTTCCTTTTTTTAAATGCCACCTGTCTGCTCCTGTGCTTATCAGCTGGTCTTAATTTTTGGTCCAGCAAGTTGCTCCCTTATACTTATTTATGGTTACTTTTGGCAATTAACAGATCTTTATATTGAAACATTCCAAGAGATACATGGATTAAGAATGCCTTAAAGTAGAATTTAACTTAGGGAGGACTGACATTTTTGAAATTAAAATCATCTCAGCTAAAAGCCTAGAATATCTCTCCAATTATTCAGACTTTCATTTCTGTCCTGTGTTAAATGTTTTTATATATAAACTTCTGTTATTTGTTAATTAAATACTTTGATATTTTATCACTTTATTTATTAATATAATAAAGAATGTATTTTATTACTTTAAATATTTGGAGTTTTTATTTAAATAAAAATGTTCCTTTTTAGTCCCAAATGCTGCTACTATAGGCATGTGCCACTATATAGGCATGATTAATATTTATAAGTTTGTTTTGGATTCAAAAATTTGATGTATACTATATGCACTATTTATAGCTTGATCTGGTAGTGTTGGCCTGTAATCTCAGCACTTGGAAGGTAAAGGCAGGAGGATCAGGAGTTCAAGGTCATCTTCAGCCACATAGCAAATTAAAGGACATCCTGGGCTACATGAGATCTTGTCTCAAATTAAAAAAACAAACACAAAACAAAACAAACAATATTTATATGTATACATATTAGATTTGTTGGAGAATAGCTATTATTGCCATTGTTTTCATACTTATTGGTCCTACTCAAGTGATCTGTAATTTTGCAAATTTTGGTGCAAATATATTTTTCTAAGAATGTAATGAGTTCTTTTATCAGGTTTCAATATATAGTCATTCAAATTCTCCCCTCCTTTTTCTAGTTTTCTATTTCTAAGATTTACAGTTCCACCTGCCGAACATTGCTGCCCTAGGGGTGAAGGTTCAGATAAAGTTCTTTTACAAACGTGCATTAGTTAGTTTCTCACAAAATTGTAAGGAAAACTCAGAGTGGTTTACTATGCTCTGAGCCAAGGTGGAAACATAATAGAGCCCTCTAATGGCCATCAGGAAACAAAACAAAACAAGGAACCGAGGACAAGGTATACATACTACTCAAGGACTTGATCCTGGTAGCATAACAGGTTCACCTCCTACTGATTTCCAATAATGCTAAGTTGGCATTCCTGTGGTCTGATCACTTCCCAATCTCTGAATGTTGCATTGAGGATCAAGCATTCAACACATAAGCCTTTTAAAAAGAATTCTTTGGTGAAAACATACTCAGAGCTCATTCTTCCTCACCTCGTGAGCAGGGATTTTCTGGTCACCATTGGCTCAGATAACTACTGTTCTACATGAAAGAAATAGGGTACAGCAGGGCACTTGGGGGAATATGTCTAATATAGTAAATTATGACTATTGAAGTCAAAGGAAAGTGGTCTGTTTGAAATCAAATTTCACAGATCTGAAACAGGAGTCGGCATCAGCCCGTTGATGGAAAGGCTGTTACTAGGCAAATATTCAGTTGGGGACATCCTGATGAAAGTCTGCAGTTTTAAAGACCATTAAGGATAAACTTAGGGTATCTGTGTGTACATACAGAGGCATATGAACACTGAGTTAATGTAGAACAGTGGCTTTCAACCTTTCTAATGCTGAGACGATTCAATACAGTTCCCATGTTGTGGTGACCCCAATCACAAAATCGTTTTCATTGCTACTTCATAACTGCAGTTTAGCTAGTTATAAATAGAAATGTAAATATCTGTGTTTTCCAATGGTCTCAGGTGACTCCTGTGAAAGGGGTTGTGGCCCACACAGGGGTTGAGAACCACTGATGTAGAAGGAGGACTCTTGAGGTGCATGTAGAAAGTCTTTGGTACTGCACTTATCTCCAGCAGAAGGGAGCAAATGCTTTCCAGGCTCTACTGTTTTCATGTCTGACACAACCAATTTTATCTCAGTTTCGGCAACTTCTTACTATGTTTCCTCTGTGGCACACTGAGAGTCTTGGTTTTTTTAAACAAGGTCTTACTCCAAATGCATACCTTATACAGGACATTTCTTTGTCCCAACTTTGCTCCTAATCCAAATTTTCTAACAGTCTGATACTGAAGTGACTTAGGACCTCAGCATAGCCTCTGAGGTTTCCTTGTTGCTTTTCAGGATTTCTTTTTCCTTTATGGGATTCCTCACTCTCTTTGCAGTGTCCTACCCAATTCAACCCGAACCTGTAAAATTAAAAGAACTCATTTGAGGTCCTATAAATAGCAATTCAAGAAACACAGGTCCAGGAGCCTTTGGATCCGTGTTCTGAGGAAGACAGGGCAAGTAGGAGTGTGTATGGGCGAGCAGCACTGACTACTGGGAAAGAACAGGGCCCATGTAACCAATAGACGACAAAGAAAAGTCTGCATGCCAGATAAAATATCCATAAAACAAGAGCTGAAGAGCCGATGGGCATGTGTCCCGAGTTTCTAGTTGTCTGGTCTTTCAGTGTGTTTGTCCCAGAGGCCTGCAGTGAAGGGTGGAGGGGACCAAGCTTCCTAAGCAGCAACCTGAGACGAGAATAGCTTCCATCAGTAGCTCCCTGGGCTCCACTTGGAAAAATTCTCAATATCGCTTTGTAATTCACAGAGGATAAAATCTGCATTTTAAAAAGATGCCACATCTTAACCAGTATCTGTAGGTATTTCACAGTGCAGCACTTTCCAGATTACTTAGGTCTGTGATCTATGTAGGTCACATGGACGTAAATCTACAGAAGAACTATTGGTAGACAGTCCTTTTGCTTTGCTTTTCTTTTGCTTTTCCTCTTTAATTAATGGTCAACCATGGACAAAAATTATTAAATAATGCATGACTAAGCATAAAATAAGTTAAAAACTGTCAAAACTACCACTACAACTAGAGATATTTTGCTTCAAGCTGGGCTAGTGAATCATGGGCGTATTCATCAAATGCCCCAGAATTGTTATCTAGGCTCTTTTGACACCTTTGAGATAACTGATATGCTGATTCAAAGAGGAGGAATAAGCTTTTTAAAAAATATTTTTAATGGTAACAAGTGTCATTAATACCCTTAAATTGACCCGGAACATCTTTGCAAAGCCTTAGGAATTTACCACTTGTTATAAAGGTCTTAGGAACTGGAACATAAATCCTATCAAGGTCATTCCCCTTGTCCCCTTTCAAGCCTCACCTCCCAAAAGCTCAGAAAATGCACCAGAGATTCACAATATGACATTTGCAATGACAATCTCACTTGCTTACAGTGTGCTTTTCACCTGAAAATCTACCAACTTTTTGATCTCTAGCATAAATGGCTATTATGCTAGAGTTATTCTTCCATTCTTTATGAAATTAAACACAGGCTTCTGTGTTCAATGATATTCTTTTCTTCCCTCCCCCCTTCCCTCTCTTTCTCCCTCTTTTCTCTCTCTCTCTTTTTTTTTTTTTTTTTCTGAGACAGGATTTTCTGTTCAGCCCTGGCTGTCCTGGAGCTTGCTCTGTAGACCAGGCTGGCTTCAAACTCCCAGAGATCTGCCTGCCTCTGGCTCCTAAGTGCTGGGATTAAAGGCGCGCACCACTGCTGCCCAGCTGATATGACATTTACCACATATGTAAGCACTCAGGAGGCAGAAGCAGGATCTCTGTGAGTTCTAGGCCAGCCTGATCTACAGTGTGAGTTCCAGGACAGCCAGGGCTACTCAGAGAAACACTGTTTCAAAAAAAAAAATACAAAAAAGAAAAAAAAATATTAAAAATTATGTTTGTGGTGTGTACGTGCACGCGCGCGCGCGCGTGTACATGTATGCATGGGGCATGTAGAAGTAGAGAAAAACCTGCAAGAGTCAGTTATTTTCATCTACCATACTGGTCATACGGATTGAACGTAGGTTGCCAAGGCTTGGCAACAGGTACCTGAGTCATTTTGCTGGCTCCCACATGACATCTTATCGCTTAGTTGGATATTTTCCTTACTAATGCAAGTCTCTAGAGTACAGGACTCATATTTATCTCTAGAGTCTCAGTACTACACACAACAATCTAGGACTTAGGTTTTATTTATTTTTTAACACTTACTAATTTGTGAGCCACCATGTGGGTGCTGGGAATTGAACCCAGTACTCTGGAAGAGAAGCTAGTGCTCTTAACTGCTGAGCCATCTCTCCAGCCTACACACTTACTAATTTGTATGTGTGTGCATGTATGTACAAATGCCCATAGCATCCATGTGCAAGTGAAAACAACTTGTGGAAATTGCTTTTCTCCTTTGACTATGTGGGCTCCAGAAATGGAACTCAGGTAATCAGGCTCGGTGCCAAACACCTGTGCCCACAGAGCTACATACATACATACACACATGCACACACACATACACACACATACCCTTAGTATATTTAATAAATTATTCATAAATAAATAAATGAGATAGTAACTGGTGATATGGTTACAGATGACAGTGTATTGATACCTGATATAAAACATACCTATATTTCATAGATAAGATGAGATGTATTGTCAATAAAATCCCCAACCTAGAACATAAACCTGACTTTGTTTCTTTTTGTGTGTGTTTCTCTAGGCTTCCAAGCAACATAATCTAAAACAGATCCAGAGACTCACAGGTCAGAATAATTCTATCCCTCATTAGTCAGCTCAAGGCTGATGACTGATCAATCATGGACCTGCTTTAGTAGTTGAAGCTCAAAAAGATGGTGTGGCTGGAGAGTATGCCCATCTTTCTGATGTCTTCACTCCCAAAGTCATGCAAACAGCCCCATAATTCCTCCATTGTTTCCTTTCCTCATGCTTCTCTGTCCCATACATTTTCATGTAACGCTCCAAGTATGGGAAAGGAGAATGGGCAAAGGTTAACTACCAAGAGTTTGGTAAGGGAGATCCACCACCTTTATTCATCTACCATGGATGAGGAAGTGGGGTGGACATCTTTGAAGGAAAAGATGTATCAGGATCTCTGTGCCCCTCACTCTGTATTCCCATTCTGGGGCTTCTAATGGGTCACTTCTAGTACATGATGAGGACAGCACAGTATGCTTAAAAAACAGAACCAAACTTGATAGCTGTGTTGTATCACTGATTGGTATCATGATGGGTGTGACTTCATCTTTGCTCTCTTAATTGTTAGATGACATCAGTAGTCACTATGCTAACAGTCTCTACTCGTGTTACAGTTTCACAGTTAGAAGAAGCCAGGATGAATATCATTGAAGCCGATCTGACATGGTAAGTAGAGTCTTCAGATTGTCCTGTGACAAATACCTTGCTGACTAGTTTCATGTCAACTTGATACAAGGTGGCATCATTTTGGAAGAGGGGATCTGAATTGCCCCCTCCCATATCGTCCCAACGGGCAAGTCTATGGTGCATTTTCTTCCTTCCTTCCTTCCTTCCTTCCTTCCTTTCTTTCTTTCTTTCTTTCCTTTCTTTCTCCCTCCCTCTCTCCCTCCCTCCCTCCTCCCTCCCTTCTTTTCTTTCTGACAATGTTTCTGTGTAGCCTGGCTGTCCTGAAACTTACTATGTAGACTAGGCTGGCCTCTACTTCCTTAGTGCTAAGATGAAAGGCATATGCCACTATTTCTGGCTGCATTTTCTTAATCGATGATTGATGTGGGATGGTCCAGTTCTCTGTGGGTGATGCCATCCATGAGACCTCAGATGTACAAGAAGGCAGGGTGAGCAAGTCATGAAAGCAAGCCAGTAAGCAGGGTTCCTCCACAGCCTCTGTGTCACACCTGCCTCCTTGATCCATCTTGCTCTAAGTTCCTACCCTGACTTCCCTTAGCAGGGGAGTATGACCTGAGAATTATTAGCTAAAAAACAAACCTCTTGCCCTCAAGTTGTTTATGATCATCATGTTTCACCACAACAATAGAAATATAGCTGTGACAACATCTTAACTGTAAATGCTATAAGTAAAAGTTGGCACTTTATTTACTGTGGTAGCAATTACCTCTCTTTTAAATTAACTTCCTGTTCTTACTGGCTGGCTTACTGATCCTTTAATATCATATCAGTTCTGTTGACATACTCTGCTATGTCTAGTATTTCAGGACTTCCTGCGGGCTGGACACAGGAATATGTATTCTGGTCAATAGACAGGAGTCTTCGACAGATCTTCCGACATTTGGAAAATGCAAGGTCAGGAAACAGAGTTTCTGGGTAGCGGGGAGAGAGAGAGAGATTGAAGGGAGGTAGGGAGGGAGGAAGAAAAGAAAAGAAGTAAAGGAGGAAGGTAAAAGAAGGTTTGAACAGTGGAGAACTCTTGAGATTTATTTTATTTATTTTATGTTTTATGTGTATGGCTATTTTGCCTGCATGTACCCACAGAGGCTAGAAGAGGGTATATGATCCCCTGGTACTGGAGTTACAGGTGTTTGTAAAATACCATGTGGTTGTTGGGAACCAAACTTGGGTTCTCTGGAAGAGCAGTCATTGGTTAACTGCTAAACCATCTCTCTAGGCCCCACAGTATGTATTACATTTATTTATTTATTTATTTATTTATTTATTTATTTATTTATTTATTTGTATTTTTGGTGCATGTGTGCCACATCATGTGTGTGGAGGTCAGAGGACAAGTCACAGGAGTCAGTTTTCTTTCCAACATGTGGGTCTTAGGGATCAAAGTCAGGTTCTCTGGCTTAATGGCAAACACAGCTGTGTGTGTGTGTGTGTGTGTGTGTGTGTGTGTGTGTGCATATGTGTATGTATGTATGTGTGTGTGCATGTGTGCATGTGTGTGTATGTATGTGTGTATGTGTATATGTGTGTGGTATATAAAATTTGGGTGTCACTCCTGGGGAGCCATCTACCTTTTTTTTTGAGATAGTCATTCACTGGGACTCACAAATTGGCCTTAGCTGTCCAGTGAGCCCAGGGATCCACTTTTCTCTGCTTCCCTAGCATTGGACACTATGTCCTTTTATTTTTATGTGGGTTCTAGGGATGGAGCTCAGCTTCTCTGTATAGCATGTACTTTACTGGCTCATCTAATTTGCTCTGGGGTGGAGGAATTCTTTACATAAATAATTGGTGTTTATGAAGGTATTACCTCTTTCCCCTCACCTCCCTTAGGCCAAAAATATTTTGGATTTGAAATGATCACTCTTTCTTCTTCTTAATTTACCCCCTTTTCCAAAGAAAATAAAAACTTCGCTTTGTTTCTCAGGTCAACACTTTTGGAACTGAGATTACTAGAATCCCGGGGTGTGTCTTCCTCCCCCATCTCTGACATCGTAGTTCCGGAAGTTGCCCCACCTTGCTGTTATTGTAAAAAGGGAAAGCATTCTCCTGACTACAGCAGGTCTTCTGGGTCATCTGACAACAGCTCGAGCCTGTCTTATCTTCCAATCTTTTCTGAAGGAACAGCTGTTTCCTCCCAAAAGGCCCCATCTATGCCTGGGAGCCACAGCACATCCCTGCCTCCTTTTCAGCTGACAGATCCTGAGAAATCAGACCTCCTTCAGAATTTGGCAGTGCTTCCTCCCTTACATGCTCAAAGCTCTTTTATTAACTCCATTTTAGAATCCCTAGATTCTCGCAAACAAGAGAAAATGAAAGAGAAGAGAAAGAATCGTTTGCTATCAGATCATGAGTTAAATTCTGTTTTGAACGAGAACCCAGGGCCCCTGGTATGGGCTCCACTCCAGCTCTCTCCTTTAATAAGAGGAGAACTGGAGGGGCATATGTCTCAGAAGGTTTCTACTTTGCGGGAACAAGTAGTACCTCTGCCTGTGAAGAAATCCTGGGAAATACTCAATCGTTTTATGGATGTACACGGAGTTCCTGAACAAGAGCTCCCCAATACTCAGTTACCTACATTCATTCCTCAGAGTGCTGAGCAAAACACCAACAGATCTCCAGACATTCCATTATTTCATCTCCATGTGAACATTGGGATGAACTCTGAACTAAGTAGGGCAGAAGCAAAAATGTCACAATCATTTACCTCAAACAAGCAGTTACAATCTGAGGATGACCACCAAGTCGTTAGATATAATCCTTTAGTGATATCAATGGGCACTCCATCTCCCAGAAATTTAGGAGTTAACATAATTCAGGAAGAAACTGCTTTGCTGAAAAGGGATCCAAAGCATGTGTTAGAGTTGAGTATAGAACAGAGGGTCATAGGTCATTCAGAAAAAAGGATACAGCCGCATAAGGCACCAGTAACTGATGTGGAGCAGCCACCCAAGACACCATGTTCAGCCACAGACAGCATGAAGGTCACTCCATTGGCATTGCTTCAGGTTATGAACTCAATGGGAATGATCCCAGAACCACATTCGGAGGTGATGGGCTCTGTGGAGTTTTCCCCACAGCAACCAAATCAAACAGAAACAGTGAGTATAACTCCTCAGCCATTGAATCAAGCAATTGAATCAATAAAAGGAACATGTCCTCAGTACCAAACTATGGAATCAAAGAGTATGGCCTCAAGACAGAATCAAGTCACAGATAACATGAAGGTAACTCCTGTAGCATTGTTCCACATAATGGATTCCATGGGGATGATTAATGAATTACATCCACATGTAGAATCAGTAGGAATAGCCCCAAAGCCACAATACCAAGTCATGAAACCAGTGAGGATGGATACATTGCATAACCATCAAGCCATCGGATCAGGAAATATGAGTCTAGGACCACAGCATACAGTCATGGAAACACTGAACATGACCTTGGGCTCACAGAATCAAGCCACAAAACACATCAGGATCGCTCCCAGTCCAATATGCCAAAATACAATGAAAATTAGCTCAACTACACAACCAACCATGGATTTCGTGCACTTAATTCCACCAGGACAGCCACCCATTACAGACTCGAGGGCTTTGATCCAAGGCTCACAGCCTCAAGCTGAAAATTTGACTTCAGTGTCAACTCAACCAGATGTTCTGACTCCTACAGTGTCAGTAGGAGCTATAGAATCTGGAAGTGTAGTTCCACAGCTGCCATCTAAAGTCCTGGAACCATCAGGAATGATTCTACTACCACCAGGTCAATCCCTACATGCTCTAAAGATGACCCCGGTAGTACAGGTGTTACCCCCGGGAATGACCACACCACTACATGTTGTAGAGCCTCCTGGTTTGCCACAGCCAGTAGCTCAAGTCAAAGAATCTCTGGAATTGCCTTCTGGATTACAGGTTCAAGTTGGAGACTCCATGGGGATGACTGCACAACATCAAGGCACAGAGTTTGTGTCATTGACTCCAGGACCGTCTCATCAGGTCATGGGCCCTTTGAAGTTCACCCCATGGCACCAAGACTTAAACTATTCAGAGACAAACCCAAGGCAAAGTCACAAGATAACAGAAACTGTGGGGTTGACCTCTGATACCTGGCCAAAAGTGAAGGATTCTATAGAGGTAACACAGCTACATCATCAAGTAATGGAATCTATGAGAACAATCCCAGAACCACCAGATCAAGGTACTGCACCTATAGGAAGGATACAAAAGCATGAAGTTACAGAAACTGAAGTAGTGCCACTTCAAGAAATGGAATATTTGGGGGAAAACACAATCCAGCAGCCTAAAGATATGGATTCAATGAACTTATCCCCAGAATTACAGAATGTAAAAACTGAGCACCTAATCCCAGATCCAAGATTGCAAAGTATGAAATCTGTGGATTTAGTTCCAGAAACAGTGAAATATGCCCCACAGACCTCAACAGTGGTACCTACAGATTTGACCCCAGAACTGCATCAGCAGAATATGCAATTTGAGGAATTAACTCCCATGCCACCATTGCAAAGTGAGAAATCTGTGCCATCAGCCCCAACGTCCCAGCTTCAAGATATGAAATCTGGCCAACTGACAGTTGGACCACAACCCCAAAACATACAATCTTCTGGGCTGGCCCCAGATCCACAGTTGCAAAATAGTAAATCAATACATTTGATCCCATGTTCACCATCTCAAGGTATGGAAGATGTTCATTCAGCTCTACCACAGGAGTTACAAGGAGATATAAAAATGGTGGAGTTGACTCCAAGACCATCACTTGAAGATACAAAATCTGTGAACTTGGCCCCAAAACCATATTCACAAAACACCAGCTCTGATAAGATAACCCATGTATCATTGCTTGAAGATACAAAGACTCCATTGGTAGAAGGTAGAAGTAGAAAAGTTGATGAGTTGATCCCAAGCACACATCTTTATGCAGTAAATTCCTTAGAAGTGAGCTCTGACCCAAGCTATCATTTCCCAGAACCAGAAGGACTGGTCCTACAGCACAAAGCCTCAGAAGCCAGAGTCACCTCTGAAACTTGTCATCAGGTGGAAGAATCTGTTGAGTTGACACAATTACCATTAGGGATGACTCTGGCACCACTGAGCCAAACCTCAGAATCTATGGAGATGAGCTCACCACCACTCCAAGATGTTCTTGTAACTAGGACCCAAATTGTAAAAGAAATGGAAGAGCCTCTAGAATCACAAAATGCAATTAAAGGTACTTTGGATTTACTACCAGAATCAGAAGTGCAAAATCTGAACTCAGGAGTGATGGTCCCAGAGCCACAGCACCCAGATGGGAAATTTGTTCATGTGACTCTGGAACCATGTTCGGAAGTTACTAACCCATCAGAAATAACTGTGAGACCAGAATATGAAGACACTGAGACAATCAGATTGACATTGCCTAAAGTTGATGATACCCAGGGGACAATCGCAGAACCATTTGTAGAAATGGGATCTCTGGGGTTGAGTCTAGACCCGAGAGTGCAAGGTGAGAAATCAGAGTCCTTGGCACAAAATTTGAAATCTGTAGAAGTAATCGATGAACCATCTGTACTAGTTGTAGAACTTACAGAGCTAACTACAGGACCCAAACCACATATTAAAGATGTGATCCCAGGGCCACAGCTTCACCAAATAGAGTCTGGGCAAATAGATACAGAATCACAGTTGCAAAACGAGAAATCTGTAAATGTAATACAACAGTCATCTATAGGAATGGCAGATCCTGAAAAGATAAAACCAGAGCCAGGACTCCAAAGTTTATCACCGAAGGAACTTATTGAGGGGACCCAGCCTCCAAGTCTGAAATCTGTGGATCTAAATCTAGCCCCACAGAAGCTAAGTGTCAAATCTGGACTGATTCCAGGGCCACAATTGCAAAATGTCAGATTTCCAAACTTCTATCAAGGGCTATTTCTTCAAGGGGAAAACCCAGTTAATTTCATCTCAGGCCCCCCACATTATGGTGTGAAATCTGATGAAGCAATATCCCCGGTGCCAGAAACCAGATCATCAGATTTTATCCTGGGGTCAAAGGTTCCAGAACCACAACCACAACCACAATCACAACATGTGACGTCTGTGGAAGTAAATGTAGGACCATGCTTGCAAAATGTGAGATTCTCTGATCAGATCCCTGAGCCCAAGCACCAAGGTTTCAAACACATACAGTTCATACCAGGTATTCAGCTTCAAGACAGCTTGTCTCAGGGGTTTATGCCAGAATCATTTTCACCATTAAGCCAAGAGCCACGGCTTGAAGATATGAAGCTTGTTCTGCCTATGGAAGTATCAGAGTTTCATAGCATGAAACTCACAATACCAACCCCTGAGCCACAATATCCAAGTGTGATCCCCCAGGAGGTAAACACAGGACTGTGGCAACAAGATGCCAAATTTTCTGAGTTGGCTTCTAGGCCAAAACTTCAAGGGGTCAAATTTGGGGAGCAAACTCCAGGATCATTGTTTCATGGTATGAGTTCCATGACTCCAGAGGTAAGCATACATGATCCCAACTTAGCAAAGATAACTCTAGGGCCACAAGATACAAAGCAGACGAGTTTTAATGCAGGGCCATGCCTGCAAAATGTAAAATTTTCCGATGTAATGCCAGGAACTCAATCTCAAGGTGTGAAGACTTCAGAGTTAAACTTGGGGCCACAGTTAGAGTGTGTAAAAATTTTTGAGATGACCACACAGCCAGAGAGGCAAGGGATGAAACCAGAGTTAATAGTACAAGAGTCACTGTTTAACGATATAAAATATGTCACAGGGAATCAAGCACCAAGCTTTGAAGAAGAAATGTCTTATAAAGTAGCATTGGAGCCACAGATATCAAATACAGAATCAGGGACATTGGCTTCTGAGTTGATTAGAAGACCACAGGAACAAGGTATAGGATCTTATGAATTGATCCACGAACAGCATTTGGAATATATAAAACCTGTGGAGAAGATCGCAGCCTCAAAGCAAGAGGAGTTAATGCTAGGGCCACATTTGGGAGACATGAAATCTAAGGAGTCAGAGCTGGGAAAATTCAAATCTATGCTGTCAACCCCAGGGATACAAGCAGGACAAAAGGAACTTGAGGAGCTGTCTCCAGGCTCCAATTTGAAAGGTTTAGAATCTGAGTTACTACCTTCAAGACCACAGTTAGAAGATAGGAAATCTGGGGTCTTAACTCTAGGACAATGTCTAGAAAGGATAAAATCTACAGTGGTATCCCCAAGTAGTTCCCAGCAAGATGGTTTAAAATCTGTGAAGTTGATTCCAGGTTCAAGAATTCAAGATTTGAAAACTGTGGGGTTGGCCTGTGATACATGGGTTCAAGATGTAAATACCATGGGCTCGAGACTCGAACCAAAGAAGCATGGGGAGAGTCCTGTGACTTTTGTGCCAGAGATGCTATTTCAGGGTAAGTCTACAGATGCGTTGCAAGGTATAAAGAAGCATGGGGAGAGTCCTGTGACTTTTGTGCCAGAGGTGCTATTTCAGGATAAGTCTACAGATGTGTTGCAAGGCATAAAGCCTAAGGAACCAACTTCACAGCCACAAACGCAAGATAAGAAACATTTGATCATCTCATGTTTGAAACCGCAAAATCCAAAACCTGTGAATATGGCCAAAATACAAGGGATCCAAGGAGTAAAATTTGTGGGTTCAGTCTCAACACAACAGTGTCAAGAAATGGCACCCATGGATTTAACTCTTGAGCCTGGACAGGATGACCAGAAAACTGTGAACTCAGCAGAGTGGAAAGTTGGGCTGAAAACACAGTTTGAATTAGAAGATGTATTGTCTATGGGGTCAGATCAAGAACCCAAACCCGCAGACATAAAATCCACAGAGGTCAGCTCTAAGGTACCATTTAAAGATACACCCGCATTTGAATTGGCTCCTGAACCAGTTGTTCATAATGTAAAAACTAAAGTGTTCCAGTATGAGTCACAGGTGCAAAGTATGAAACCTTGCCAGTTGACTCCAGGACCAGAGATGCCACAGATGCACCAAGTAAAATCCTTGGAGTCAATATCAGAGTCACCACTTCAAGATGTGAAAAGTATGGCCCTAAAAACAGAGTCACAATCTGGAAGTACAAAATCTATTCAATGGATACCAATATCTGAGTTTCAAAGTGGGAAATGTATAGGGTCAAATTTAAGGCTACGTTCTCAAAGCACCAGACCTACAGAATTGAAGCCATCTGCACAATGGAGAAGCATGAGGTCATCTGAATTTACTATCAGGCCAAAAATTCAAGGGGAGAAATCTGTGGGGTTTCATCCTGAGCCCCAGTCACAGCAAGTAAAAACTTCTCCATTAGCACTAGGGCTTCAGAAAACCAAAACCTGTAACTTAACTTCAGAATCACAGGCTCAAGGGATCAAAACTGTGGAGCTAAACAGAGAGCCACAGGTTGAAAGTGTGAGATCCATTCAGCGGCTACCAGGACCTGAGTTCCATGGAGTGAAGTTTTTGGGATTAAATCGTGGATCACCATCTCAAGGTGTCCAACCTGCAGAACAGAAACCATCCATACAGTTGGGAGGTGTAAAGCCATCAGAGATGACTCCGAGGCCAAAACTTCAAGGAAAAAAATCTGTGGATTTTAACCTCGGGCCACAAATACAGTATATAAAGACTCCTGAGGCATCCCCAGAACCACAGCTACAAGAAGAGGAAAACTTTGCATCCACTTCAGAGCCACAGCCTCAAGGTATTAAAACTGTGGAGCTAAACAGAGAGCCACAGGTTGGACATATAAGATCCATCCAGTGGCTACCAGGACCTGAGTTCCGAGGTGTGAAGTTTTTAGGATTAAATCGTGGGTCACCATCTCAAGGTGTCAAATCTACAGAACAGAAACCATCCATACAGTTGGGAGGGGTGAAGCCACCTGAAATGACTATAGGGCCAAAACTTCAAGGAAAAAAATCCGTGGATTTTAACCTTGGGGCACAAGAACAGTACACAAAAACCCCTGAGGCATCCCCAGAAACAGAGCTACACAAAGAGAAAAATGTTACATCAGCCTTAGAGCCACAGTCTCAGTGTGTGAGAAGTGTGGCATTACACCACGGGCCACAGCTTGAAAATACAAAATCCGTTCAGTGGATACCAGTGTCTGACTGTCAAGTTAAGAAACCTATGCTGAATTTTAAAGGGTTACAATCTCAAGATGTCACAGCTAAAGGGTTAAAACCCTTGGTACACCTAAGAGATTCGAAGACATCTGATGAGTTGACCTTAAAGCCAAAGTTACAAAGTAAACAACCTTCAGGGTCAATCCAGGGACATCAGCCTCAAAGGTTCACAGCCATTGATTTAAAATCTGAGCTACAGTTTAGAAGTATGAAAGCATGTGACCCAACCTTAAGGTCAAAAATCAATAATGCAAAACTGGCATTCAAACCCAAGTTTCACTTAGAAGACATGACTGCTCCTGGACTGAACCCTGGAATACAGCCACAAGAAGTGAAACCCTCAGGGCCACCCCCAGGAACACAGCCTCAAGCTGTGACATCTGTAGTGTTTAAACAAGAATCACAGTCCTCAGAAGTGAAATATGGGGTATTAAGCCAAGGGCCACAATCACAAAACAATATAGAGTTGAAAAGTGCAAAATCCTCTGAGTTAGCGCTTCAAACAAAGTCTCGAGGTATGAAATCTGAGGTCAACTCTGGGCCCCAGTGGCAAAGTGAAAAATGTTCTGATTTGACACCTGAAACAGAGTCCCAAAATATGAAATGTACTAAGTCAAGTCCCAGCTCACAGTTGAAAGGTAAAACATTTACTGAGTTAGCTATGGGAACCAAGATTCGAAGTGTCAAGCTAGACTGTAAACCTGGGCTACAGCGACAAGGTACAAAACCCAATTCAATTCTAAGGACAAAACCTCAAGAAATGAGAATGGAGGACTGTGAATCAAGCCCACAGTTACAAGATCTGAAATCTTCAAGGACAATCATGGGTATACAGGTCCAAGATGTCAAATCTGTGGACTTTGGTCCTGGACCACACTTACAAGATATGACATCTGAAGTCATTACAGAGAAGAGGGTTCATGGCATGAAATCAGCAGAAATCAAACCTACTTCAAAGTTACAAGGTAAGAAACCTGATTTTACCCCTAGGAAGATGTTCTTAGGCACAAAATCTGTAGACCTGGACTCAGGTGCATCTTTACAAGATTTGAAATACCCTGAGCTCATCATGAGTGTGAAACTTCAAGAAGTGAATTCTATGGGACAACATGTGGCAAATATAAAATCTTCTGAGGTAGTAACACAAATACATCCCCAAGGTGTAAAAGCGATGAACTTCAATTCTGAACCACAGCCACAAAATAAAAAGCTATCTGAGTTGGCTCAAGGGAAAAGGCTCCAAGATATGGGATCTGTGGAGTTTAATCAAAGCCTAAAGTTACAAGGGGTGCCAGTGGAGATCAAGCCCTCTAAGGAGGAATCTGTGAAGTTAAACTCAGGCCCTCAATTACAAGATGAGACTTGTTCTAAGCCAACTCTGGGGGCAAAGCTTCAAGATGGAAGATGGATGGAAGTCAGTTCTGGCCCAGGCTTCCAGGGTATGATGCCTTCTGAAGTGACTTCAGAGGACTCGCTTAAAAAAGAGAAACCCATGGGCTTTGTAGATCAGCCACTGTGGCAAGATGTCAACTCTTTTAAGTGGACTTTCTGGAAGGCACTTGACAAGAAACCTTTGCAGTTGGAGTTACTCCCTCAATCACAGGACAGGAAATTACCTATGTTAATACCAGAATTACATCTCCAAGGATTGAACCCTGAGGCAGTCAATCCTGGGTCAGAGTTGAAAGATGTGAAAGCTGAGCCCACAAATATCCAAACAGTGAAAGATACAGAGATCAATCATGGTACAGAATCACAGGTAGGGGGATTCTCTGAGCAGGCCTTGAACTCAACAATTTATAGTGTGGGACCTGAACTCAAGGCCAGAAACCAGAAGCAAGATGGGAAATCTCACAAGTCAAGTCAAAAGCAACAGCTTCAAAGTATACAGCCAATAGTGTTTAGTCATGAGCCACATTTGCAACATATTAAGTCATCAGAATTATGTAGAAAGCTTCCAGACCTGAAATCTATGGACTTCAACTCAGAGCAACAGTTGCAAGATGTGAAGTCCTCTGACTTGAGCCTGGGAACAGGTATGCAGTCTTTAGAGTTCAACCCTGGGCCACAGTTGGAAGAGGTGTGTGCAGAGACCAAGCTGCTAGATGAAACATCTCTGCAATTCAAGCATGAGCCTAGACTGCAAGGTAGTGCATCCTGTGACCAGAGTCCAGGGCCACAGATTCACTATAAAAATGTTATCGCATCCAACACTGGAACACAAAATGTAAAATCGTCTGAGTTGCACCCTGGTCCAGATCTTCAAGATGTAAAATCTAAGGTTTTCTGCTTTGGGCCACACTTGGAAAGTATGAATTCTTCATGGACTCCCAGTGCAAATTCTCAATATATAAATTCCATCGGGTGTGAACCTGGGCCATATTTGCAAGATATAAATTCCTCTGTATGCATTCCAGAGCCAGGTCCTCAATGTATACATTCTGTGTACAACCCTGGGCCACATTTGCATGGAATGAATTCTTCTGCGTGCATTTTAGGACCAAATTTGCAACATGTAGATTCTACTGGGTGCATCCATGAGCTAAATTTGCAAGATGTAAATTATTCTGTAAGTACCCCAGGGCCAAGTCCTCCATGCACGAATCCCACTGAGTACAATCCTGAAACAACTTTGCAAGGTGTGAATCAATGGGCATCAATTTTAGGGTCACAAATTCAGTGTGTAGATTCTAGTGGGTGCACTCCTACATCACATTTGCAAGGTGTGCACCCTTCTGGGTCTACTCCAGAGCAAAACCCTCAGTGTGAACATTCTAATAGGTATAATCTTGGGCAAAGTATGAATTCTTGTACAACATTTCCAGCACCACAAATTATGTGTGTGAATCCTGTTTGGTGCAATACCAAAAAACATTTTGAAGATGTGAATAATTCTGCATGTACTCTAAGACAAACTCAGCCTATAAATTCTACCGGATACAACTCTGTGCCACATTTACAAGCTCCAAACCTTCAAGGTATAAAGTTTTCTGAGTTGATCCCAGAGACAGGACTTCAAAGAGAGATGCAAGATTTGAAGCATGAATTAACTCCAGGGTCAAATATTACAGGTGTAGCACCTGTAGGATACAACCCAGGGCCACAGGTACAATGTGTGAACTTTTCTGAAGTGACTCCAGGATTAAAATCGCAACACACAAATTCAGGGCCACAGTTGCAAAACATAAAGTTGACCCCTGCATCAGAATATCAATGTAAAAAATCTTTTCTGTTGAACTCTGGACCACCTTTTCAAGGTAGGAAGTCATCAAACTTAGTGGGAAGGGCAAAGTTTCAAGAGATCCCATTTTTGAAGAACCAGCTTGGGTCAGGGCAGCAAACTGCACAACCCATGTTTGCTTCGAGACCTCAGTCAAATGATGTGAAATTTGTGGGAGTTTTACCAACACCACTTAGTAAAGATAGAATGTCTTCAGAGGTGAGCAAACAGCCACTGCTTTGTACAAATCCTACAAAACTGACCCCTGGCTATGGTCTGCAGGATTTGAGAAGTAAGGAATTTTCAACAGAACCTTGTTTTCAAAACGATAAATCTGTTCAGATGAAGCCAGGGTCACAGTCTCAAAATGTGAAATATTCAGAATTCACACCAGGCCACAGTTCTCAATGTGCTAAGTCTTCCTTTGCACCAAAGCCATGTTTTCAAGATATAAAATCTATGCCACTAAGTCTAGGATCCCAACAGCTTCCTTTAGATAAGAAACCAATGGTATTAACACCAGAGTCCACCAGGAAGTTCTTAGCAAGACCAGCACTGACGAGTGTCAAATTTTCAAATTTAACTCCAGAATCACAACAATATCGGAAGTCTATGGAATTTACATCAGAGCCGAAGTGGCAAAGTGTAAAACATGTGAAATTTTCGTCACTGTCTTTGCCACAAGCTGGAAACTCTGTGTGGTTATCACCAAGGCCACTCCCTCAAAATATGCCATCTGGAAACCAAAATGTGACATCTGGGAACCAAATTCCCCAAACAAGTAATGAAATTACAGAATCCCCTGAAATGATGTGTAGACTCGGGCACCAGCTGATGGAGTATGCAGAGATAAGAACGAAGATAAGGCACCAAGTCCCTAAATTGGTGAATTATCAAGATATGGGATCTTCAGAAATGACAAAAGGGTTGGGACATAGAAGCACAGAAGCTATAAAGAAATCTATGAGGTTGGCCCCCAAACCAACAGATAAAGTCACAGAATCATTAGGGATGCCTCAGCAGCTAGATCTTCCAGTGCTAGCATTAGTTGATCTAACTCCAACACCAAGTGATCAAGACTCAAATTTCTCAGAACTGACCCCACAGAAAAGCTACCCAACCCCAGACACTCTGGAGTTGCTTTCTTGTTCGTGGCCTCAATATAAAGATTTCAAAGAGTTACAGACAAAACAAGTCACAGGATCTGATAGAATGACCCTCGACTTCAAGAATCGTGTTGCAGAAATGATGAAACTAACTTGTGAGGCAAGACAAGGAAAAGAATTTCTTAGAGTGACTTCAAAGACAGTAAATAGAGAGACTGAATGTTCAGAAAAATCTCCAAGGCCATGTCCTCAAGACTTAGGACCTGTGGTGGTGAGCTCTGAGAAAAGATCCCAAAGGGAACGATCTGTAGTGTGTCCACCAAGGCAGTCAGGGGAGGAAGCCCATAGGCTAACAAAGCCCCAGCATGCAAACATGGGAAATGCAAGCATAACGCCAATAGAATCACTGGATCAAATTATAAACTTTGTAAAGGTCAGTCCAAAGTCATTAGATCAAGTGACAGAATCTGCAAAGACACAGCTTCAAGGTCCTCTATCAGTGGCTCTCCCCAAAGTTTCTGAATCTGTGACAGTGATCCCTGGACCACCACTTCAAGTTATAAAGTCTGTGATGATACCAGAGCCTACCTCTCAAGTGTCAAAATGTGCTGATTCAACTCCCAAATTGCATGATGTGATATTTTCAGAATTTGCTCCAAGACTTTGGCTACAAAATGTGGAATCTAAGAAATTAATTGCGGAGCCAACACATCAAATTTTAGAAACAATTGACTTGTTGGGCTTCCAAGTTATAAAGACTGTATTGGTCCCCAAACCACTGCTTCTGATGGTAAAATCTGAAGAACTGGCACCAGGACCAAGTCCTCAGGCTATCAAACCAGTAAGAGTTGCCACAAGATCAAGCATTAAAGTAAAAGATTGTTTGAATTTACTCCCAAGACCACATCTTCAAGACATGGTAAAACCTATGGAACAAACTCCAAGGGCAAATATTCAAGGGAATTCTGCACAATTAATCTTACAGCAAACATCTCCACTTGAGGAACCTTCAGCATTAACTCACAAGCAAAGGCTTCAGGCTGAAAAATTTCTAGGGACCAAAACAGAATCTCCGAAAGATATGGAAATTAAGGATTTGAATCAAGGACGGGTATCACAGAATAGAGACTCAGAAATGATAATATCAGAAAAATTGCAAGCAGAAAATTACTTCTCCAGGTTCATACACAGCCCTTCAATCCCATTTATTTCAAGCTCTGTCAAAACAACTGAATTAGCAACCCTTCAGGGTTCTAGGATGCCTGAGGTATCCAGAGCCTTGGCTATGAAGAACTTTGGTGTTGGTATTTTGCAGTCTCCCAAGTCCTTTAAAGATACCATTATGATACGATCATCAACTCTTCCCTTGGTCCTTCCCTCTGATAAGACAGGGAACACTGTGGGAACCCTATATCCTGAGATCTGGGAAATGGATGTCATATCTAAGGAAGGAGCTGAAAAGAAGCAAATGGAGGAATTTGGGGATTCACTCCAGAGCTATTCTCCATATCCACTGAGATTACTACCCTCAGAGTTTCAGGCAGGATTAGGAGCTCGAAGAAACCCTATCCGTTCTTTCCTAGGCAGACAACAGAATGTCTGGGAAAGTCATGTCTGTAGGCAGCGATTGCCTAGAAAATATCTCTCCAATATGCTAATGCTGGGGAATGTTCTGGGTACCACTATGGAAAGGAAGCTTTGTTCTCAACCATTTTTAACAGAAGGAACCACTATGGATATCTGTCGATCTATTCAGAATTTATTTGGAGTTCCAGCTGAACTGATGGAATTTTCCCAGAGCCTAGTAGAGAGGGGTCCAAGGACAATTTCTCAGACTTCAGTGTTCAAAAACTATATTCAGAGACATATTTTATGCCATGGTAATGAGAAAAGAATGCCCTTAAAAATGTGGACACGTGGATCCACATCTTCCATAATACAGCAATACTCTGGTACTAGACTGGGAATAAAGAAAACAAACTCAAAACTCAGTGATATATTCCAGGAAGTCACTCAGCAAGTGCCTGTCTCATGTCCAGGGGCCCAGTTTCCTGCCTTAGCGAAGTCAGAGTCTCCTATCGGGATACTTTACACTAGAGAAGATCCTGTTCCCAGGGAGCAGAATAAAAACTTACAGAGTGATTCTCCGATAAGGACTTTTGAGTCTCACCACTCCCTCAAAGCAAGTTATCTTTCCCAGGCCAAGACTGATATTTCGGAACAGCTCCACCTGCTAAAAGATCTACAGCTAAAAATAGCAGCGAAACTCTTAAGGAGTCAAATACCCCATAATGTCCCTCCACCTCTAGCATCGGGTCTCGTCCTGAAATATCCAATCTGCTTGCAGTGTGGCCGGTGCTCAGGATTTAATTGCTGTCATAAGTTACAGTCTGCTTTTGGGCCCTATCTTCTTATCTACCCTCAGATCCACCTTTTAAGCACCCCTGAAGGCCATGGTGAGATTCGGTTGCATCTTGGTTTTAGATTGAGAACTGGGAAAAGACCTCAAGTCTCAAAGTATCGTAGAAGACACAGAACGGAAACATGGAAGAGTACTGCACCACCATCACGAAGGAAAACTAAAGTCTATACTCTGGCTTCCAAGAGTTTAATTTCTACAAGAGATTTCCAGTCCAGATCCTCTCAATCCCCGGCTTCCGTACAAGTTCACGTTAGACAAAAGCATTGGGATAGCAATGGTGTGGTAGGAAAGACAGAAGCCAAAGACTCCGGGCACTATGAATTCTGTCAGGTTCACTCCTTATCAGAGAGTGGCTTTGAAAGTAACCAGGATGAAAAATGGGTTAAATCAAGCCTCAGAAAGACCTCTGACTTAAAATATCCAGTGAAGAAAATCACCCAGGCACTTAAAACACAAAACACAAAGCTCTACAAAACCAGTAGAATCACAGAGGAGAGCCTTTCGGGAACACTGACGGATCCATCAAGAAGCAAGAGTACTGAAACTGCTCAAACAAGCTCAGCTTCTTACAAGAGGCAACCTAAGAAATCCTCCCAACCCAGGTTCATCCAGCTGCTTTTTCAGGGCCTAAGGCAGGCATTCCAAACAGCACATAGAATGTTGGCTATTACTGGACGGAAGCCGGAGGACAGGACAAGACTAGGCAACTTGTGGTCAAGCAAAAACCTTCACTCCAAACAAAAAGCCAAGGATTATTGTTTACTAGAAGATGGCAAAGGAGCCAACACACAGATTGTCAAGCCAAGGTCAACAGGCTTGACTCCTAAGCAAGAGGACAGCTTGCAGGGAACTCGTGATCAATGTAGGCAAACTCAACAGCCAAAACAAGTGAGCTCCCCTTACCCCAGACCTTTGCAATTGCAGAAGAGCATGGTTTCTGAAAGAGATGTCATTATCCAAGCTAATTCAATCATAGAACCTTTGAGTGTAGTTCAAAATGTCAACAGCAAAGCAAAGAATTATAGCGCAGAAACCTGCAGCCAGGAGTCTAAGACCTGTTCTAAAGTAGGGGCCAAATTTCAGTCTGAGGAGAGTGTTACACCTGACTCCCTCACCCTGCTGAGTCACTTTAAAGGGACACACACACAGAAGGAAGAACGACATGGCTTCTTCCGTGAGAGGGCCCTACCTAATAAGCCTTCTGAAAGGACACATCGCAGCCGCCCGGAGAGAACTCATCATCGAAGTCTCTCTGAGTGGAGACGTCGCAGTCCTTCTCAGAGAAAGCACAGCAGTCCCTCTGACAGAACCCTTAGAAGTCTCGCTGAGAGGAGCCATCGCAGTCCCTCCCAGAGAAAGGGAGGTAGTTCCTTTGTAAGGACCCCTCAATGTTTCTCTGACAGGAGCCATCACAATTTCTTTAAGGGGAGAGGTCGCAGTCCCTCAAGGAGGAGCCGACCCAATCTTTCTGGAAGAAGGCATCGCAGCCCCTCGGGGAGGAGCTCTCGAGAGAGAAGAGGACACACTTCCTCCCCAAAGAATCGACTCAGCCTTTCTGGGAGGAGCCAACACAGTACCTCCTCTCAGAGACACCGCAGTCTCTCAAAAAGGAGCCAGTTCAGTCCCATCCGGAGGACACGGGCCAGTCCTTCAGAAAGGAGCCATGGTAGTTTGTCTGAGAGAAGCCCTTCCAGTCCCTTTTGTAGGAAAAGACACAGCTCTTTTGGAAGAGTCTACCACAGTCACTCTAAGTCCAGGCCACATAGGCGTTCTTCCAGACGCAGCCACCGCAGTCATTCTGAGAGAACTCACTGCAGTCCCTCTGAAAGCAGACACAGCCATCACTCGGAGAGGAGACAGCACGGTCACAGCGAGAGACCCCATCACAGTCCCAGGGAGAGCCTCAAATACAGTTCCTCCAAAGAGAGGACCACATATAGCTTGTCTAAAGATAAAGAGTTCAAGACTTATTTAAGTATGTCTCCTAGGGACCACACCCAAAAGCCCAAAAGCTGGACAAGTTTGGAGGCATGAAGTTAGTAGATAAGGAGAGATCTGCCCCTATTAGTAATATCTTGCAAATCATCATCTACTTGCCCCTTCCTGCTCAGCCACTGCCTGCCCTCGACAACGAAAGACCTATCTGGGAGGGGAGTGAAAATGGGTCTGTAATTCAAGATCAATAAAGGGGCAATAATTGAACTCTATCTGCAGCTGTGAGATCACTTGTGGGGTGGGTGGGACTAGGTGTGCAAACGCCCGGAACTAGGGTTGGGGTTCAAGAGGACCCCCTCAAATCTTCAGACTCCGCCCCCTTGCTCCAACCCTCCCGCCCCGCCCGCCTCCTTAAACTCCCCCCCCCATCGCTGTGGGGGCGGGGTCTCAAAAGAAGCCAGAGCCGAGTGGTCACGTGACGCTCTCACCGCCGCAGCCCCCTCGGAAGCTGCTAGGCGGAAGTAGATGTTCAGAACAGGGCTAGTCGCCGCCGAGACCACATCCGGGAGAGGCGAGGAGAGCGGAAGTGGCGTCGGTCTGGCCGGAGCCCTTGGGTGAAATTGTTAGGCGTGGAGGGGGAGTGATGTCTTCCAGACTCGGTGCAGTCACCGCCGTGAGTTTCTTGGTGTGACCATTATACCTTAGAGATAGAGCTCTCGAGCCGAGAACACGCGGTCCCTTGCTTTTGTCCCGTACTCAGAGTTGGTTTTATCAGAGCCCATCGTAGGCCCCACCCTTTTATATCAGATCCACTTGCCCCCTTCCCCATTTTTATTTTTGCCTGTACCCCCATATCCTCGGACTCAGTTCCTCGACAGATTGCAATTAGTTTATATTCCTTCAGCATCCCCAGTGCCTTCCGTTTCCTTTTTCTTTTCCCCGTCTCCCTTTTCGAACCTCCCATCTAGGATAGGGCTTTGAGAATGGGCGAAGATGAAAGCTCTGGTATTGTCAACCCGCCTTTACACTGTAGAAAAATAGGATGGCACACGTTTTCTAAAAAGTGTCACCTTCGTTGCCCGCGAGAGCTTCACAATGTAGGCACGAGGGGGGTTCATCTCTTTGTGGATGAGATTCAAAGGTCCCCAGCACTCACCCGTGTGCTTGTGATTTGCTAGACCCCGGGACCCACACCCTTTAAGCAGCAGAGGAGCGCCAGGATCGTGGGAGCTAAGAAGTAAGTGAGGTTTTCGGAGGACATTTTTGAAATTGTGTAGACAGTGCTGATAAAGGTGTTCTGTGTCAGCACTGTGGAGCATCATAGCCACTAGCCAGGTATGGTTTGGGGGCACTTGAGATGTGGCTAGTGCAAATGAAAAACTGAATTATAAGAAGTTTTATTTCATTTTAATTGACTTAAATTTCAGTAGCCAGCTGTAGCTAGTGGCTACTGGATTGGACAGTGCAGGTGTAATCCTAGAGTGGGGAAGGAAAACCTAGCTTGCAATAAAAATGCACGTTATAATAAAGACGGAATATGTGATTCAACTAGTGGCAGTCCTGCTCTCCCCATCAAATATATGCTCATAATTAATTTGATGAACTTGGAAAGGAAAATAAAGATAGCTGTGAGGGACCTTTATCTTTTCAAGCTACTTAGTTGTGGCACTGATTTATTATTTTGTATAGCAAATGTGCTAAGTTTTTCTGTGGCTAATACAAAAGAAAAGATTCCTATTAACTTGGACCTCCCTGGTGAATTCCTTTATTTGATGACATTTATTTAGTACCAGCTCTGTGTCAGCTGTGTAGTAGATTGGGTACACTGGTTTGGAAAACAGAACGAGACAGGTAAGCATGGCAACACAGTCCAGTGGAATAGGAAAAATGTATTTTTTTAGGTAGGGTCTCACTGTCTGGAAACTCACTATGAAGCCTAGGCTGACCTGTAACTTGCAAGTCTGCCTCCTGAGTGCCGGGGGATTACATGCCACATGCCAGTGCCACCACACACTGTTTTTTTGCTTTTTGTTTTTGTTTTGTTTTGTTTTTGAGATAGGGTGGCATTCTGTGGCTCAGGCTGATCAGAATTGATTGTGTACCCAGACTGAACTTGAACTTTTGCATTCCTCTTCCCTCAGCCTTCCCAGTGCTGGGATTACAGGCATGAGCTATGATATGCACTGCTAGTAAATATTTTTATAATGTAATTTAATACTCTGCTTTTGGGAAGCAGAGTGGTGGTTTCAGTATTTCCAGAATAGGTCATTCAAAGATAGAAGCTAGGAAACTCAACCCTCCAGTCCCAAGAGAACAGCATTTGAACAGGTAAAAGAAGTTCTGTATCATGGCATGGAGGATGGCGGAGGTGGAGGGTATTACAGGGACACCCTTTAGAGAAGTTAGCAGGAGCCAGGGCATAGAGGGCATTATGATATGCTAAGGTGCTGGAATTGTAATTTTCCTGAAGGGGAAAAGTCACTTTTGAAGAGATGGATTGAAAGGTGAGTAGAGACTGGTACCAAGACAATTACAATCTAAGAAAGAAAATGAAACATGGTGCGTGTGTGTTGCAGATATATGTGCTGATTGGAGGGGAGAGTTAAGAGGGAGGAACATATCAGTGTCTACAGGTTTCTGCCTTTGGCAGTAGTTGGATTTTGGATTCATAAACCAAACTGGGAATTTTTGAACAAGAGGTAATATTAGGAACAAAATGAATGGATTTAGGCATCATTTGAAGAGTTGATTTAAAGTACAGACTTGAGAATTAACTTGTGTGAAAAGTAATTGGAAACATGTTATTTTCCTCCACAAGATGAATGTATTCATAAGCTTGTAGGAATTGTGGTAAAAAGCAGTGTTTCTTAGTGTATATGTATATGTTGGCTTGCCTGGAGAAGATAGATTGTTAAACAATATGAAGGCAAATGGATTGCCTATCTCTTAACCAGGATTGGACTCATTGAGAGTACTTAAAACCTTTTTAGATTTGTTTACGTGTTTATTGTTTTGCTCACATGGGTGTCTGTGCACAACAGACCATGGAGGTCAGAAGAGGCCATCAGATCTCTTAGAAGTAGAGTTGTGGATGATTGTCAATCACCATGTGGGTACTGGGAATCAAATCTGGGCCCTCTGCAGGAACACCAAGTGCTCTTAAGCACTGAGCCATGTTTCCAGTCCCAGGAACACTCGATCTTATTTGTCTTATGAGAGATTGCGAAGTTTGGGAGCTGATGGTCTGAAGTGAGACCTGAAGAGAGGATGAAACCTGGGGAATACCAGTCTTTAAAGATAGATTAAACTAGGAAAAGACTACAAAGGATGCAGAGATGGACCAAAATGTTTTTTAAAAATGAAATCTAAATATTTGCATCTAAAAGAATAAGCTAGAGGCTCTTAAAAATACTTAATCCAAAAAGAGTTGAAAATAGGCTGTCATTTGTGTGGTTAGGAGTGGAGACTTACTACGCCAGTGATAAATTATGAAGTCATTAATCATGAAAGGCATTGCATCATAAGACCATTTTCTTGTTACAGTGTTGCCCTTTGTGGGTGTTTGAGATATCATTTTTAATAAATAAAACTGCTTTGGGTTGATAGCACACAATACTTGAGGCATGTTTCTGTTGAGTCTTTTAAAAACAAGATAGTAACTTAAGAGAGTTTCTTAACCATGGTGGTGACTTCATCTGCTGCATATTAATTGTGCTGACCCTATAAACTATTTATTTTCACCCATGCTTACATTTATTCATGAGATAGAAGATAGAGGCTTCTGGGTCCTCTGTAGAGAGTAAAAAAAATTATCCACAAGACTTTTCTAATGGGAATAACATGGGGTTTGTCTCTTAATGGCCTATTGATGATGTGCAGTCTTTATTGTATAGAGATTGCTCCTGTTTGCTGAGTTTCACTCCTAGAGGTCTGTTATTAAGGTATAATCGACACACAGGAGATACATCTGCTTCATGTGTACACTATGTTCCATTTTGATATAAGAATGAATCTATAAAACTGCAATCACAATGACACAGATGTTTCTATCTATCCCCAATTTTTTAAATTTAATTTAAGTTTATGTGTATGAATGTTTTGCTTGTTTGTATATCTGTACCGTGTGTGTGCCTGGTTCCTGCCAAGGCCAGAAGAGGGCATCGGATCCCTGGAATTGGAGTTACAGACAGTTGTAAGCTGCCACATGGTGGAGGTGTTGAACCTGGGTCCTCTGCAAGAATAGCCATTGCTCTAATTGCTGAGTCAACTCCCCAGACCCTCTAAAGATTTTTTTTTTTTTTTTTTTTTTTTTTTTTGAGATAGGGTTTCTCTGTGTAGCCCTGACTGCCCTGGTACTTGCTTTGTAGACCAGGCTGGCCTTGAACTCACAGAAATCCACCTGCCTCTGCTTCCTCAGTGTTGGGATTAAAGGTGAGCGCTACCACTGCCCGGCTTTTTTTTTTTTTTTTTTTTTTTTTTTTAAGATTTACTTTTATTATTTTAAATTATGTGTATGCATTTGTATCTGTGTGGGTGTTATGTATGTGAATGCTGTGTCCACAGAGGCCGGTGGGGTTAGATGATTTGGAGCTAGAATTATAAGCCTCCCAGTTTGTGTGCTGGGAACTGAACTTGGGTCCTCTGGAAGAGTAACGAATATTGTTAACTGCCCCTTCCAAAAGTTTCTTCTGTTCTTTTGTAGTCTGTCCCTCCATTCATTCCTGTCCCTAGGCTAGTGACTCTTAACTTGTGGGTTTTGACCTTTTTGGGGTCACCTATCAACTATCCTGCATATCAGATATTTACATTACAATTCAAAACAAAATAAAATTACAGCTATGAAGTAGCAACGAAAATAATTTTACGGTTGAGGGTGACTCCAACATGAGGAACTCTATTAAACGGTCACAGCCTGAGGAAGGTTGAGAACCTCTGCTCCAGACACTAATAATTGTAACTGCAGTGGCTTTCATGGTCTGCATATGTAAAATGCCATCTCCTCCTTCATCTTTAAAAAATGCCATTTCTTTGCCAGAGCAGTAATTTTGAGTTGTAAATCGTTATTCATTGCCAAATAGAATTCCATTACAGGTACATCACAATTTGTGTAGCCATCTACCTATGTGGAAATTTGGGTTGTTGGGTTATTTTTTATTTGGAGAATTACACTAAAGTTTTGTGAGATTCATGTGTCAATCTTGTGTAGACAAGTACTTTCATTTCACTTGGTAAATGCCTAAAATAGCATTTACCATCTATGTTGATTGGGTCATATGACAACATTGTGTTTATTTTTTTATTTAAAAATTATTTTCATACCATATATTTTGATCCTATTCTTTCCCTTCCCCAGTTCCTCCCAGATCCTTCCCACTTTCATACCCATCCAACTTCATGTCCTTTCTCTCTCTTCCCCTCTCTCAAAACAAAATAGGAAAATAGGGAAAAACCAACAAAAAGAATACTACTTGACTTCCAAGTTAGTGTGTATGTATATGTGTATGTGATGTGTCTATATATGTATATTTGTATATATATTAATCTTTGCTAATGTAATGGGTACATAGAGATGCACCTGTGATTAACACCTGACATCTTGTTTAGTTTGCTTGTTGACCACTTTTATCTTTTTCTGTAAAGAATCCATTTATGGGGCTGGAGAGATAGCTCAGTGGTTAAGAGCACTGGCTGCTCTTCCAGAGGACTTGGGTTCAACTCCCAGCACCCAAAAGGCAGCTCACAGCTGTCTGTGACCCAGGGGATCCGATTTCCACATGTAGACTTACTTTCAGGTAAAACATCAATGCATATCAAATAAAAATAAATAAATTATATAAAAAATTCATGTTCTTCACTGTCCTTTTTTTTTTTTTTTTCTTTTTTTCCTTAATATCACTCCAAATTTGGGTGCTAGAGATCAAACCCAGGCATGAAGCATCCACCACTGTACTGCATCCTGGGCCTAATTTAAAAAAAAAAAAATCAAGATGTCTTTTGATTTGTAGTTAGTTCTTCCCAGTTCGTGGTTTGTTCCCCCCCCCCACTCCCTCTCCCAGTCTCTCTCCATCTCCCTCTCTTTTTCTCTCAAGACAAGGTCTCACTATGTAGCTCGAGCTGTCTTAGAACTCAAGATGTAGACCAGGCTGGCTTCAAATTCACAGAGATCCACTGACTCTGCCTCCCAAGTCCTAGAATTAGAGAGGCATTGCCATGCCTGACTTTTTCATATCCTTAGTGTTGTTGTTTTTGAAGAACAAAAGTTTAAAATTCATCATTAAAAAATATTCCATTTGTTGGGGTGGTGAGATGGATCAGTGGATAAAGATACCGGTCACCACTCCTGACAACTTCAATTCCACCTCCAGGACCTACATGGAAGAGAGAATGGGCTCCTGAAAAGTGACCCGTGACCTCTAACACACATGCCCTCTCCAATAAATACAAAGTATAATTTTTTTTTAAATTGTAAGGGGCTTTTTTAAAATTAATTTTTGGATCACAAAACTTGTTTTTTACATAAAATAAAGTAAGATAAAGATAAAAATTAAAACATTGGAATGGGACAAAACAAACAAGAAAAAGAGCCCAAGAGAAGGCACAAGAAACAGACACACTTGTTCCCACACTCAGGAATCCCATAAAACACTAAACTGGAAACCATTCTCTCTCTCTCTTCCTCTCTCTCTCTCTCACACACACACACTCACACACTATCTCACACACACTTGCACACACATTCTCACACTCATACACTCACATACACAGACACACACACACATACACAATCTCACACACACACTATCTCACACAACTCTTACACACACACACTGTCATACACACACTCACACAATCTCTCACATTCTCTCTCTCTCTCTCACACACACACACACACACACACACGCGCGCGCGCGCGTGTGCGCGCGCGCGCGCAACCTGGTGTAGATGCCTGCAGGCCCTGTGCATGTTGCCTCAGTTTGTGTGAGTTCATATGAGCTTTGCTTGTGTTAGTTAGAGGGCCTTGTTTTCTTAGTGTCCATCATCCCCTCTGGTTCATACACCCTCTCTGCCTGCTTTTCCTCAAGGTTCCCTGAGCCCTGAGTGGAGGGATTTGATGGAGAAATCTTAGGGCTAAGTGTTCAAAGTCTCTCACTCTTGGCACAATGTCTGGCTGTGGGTCTCTGTGTTTGCTCCCATCTGCTGCAGGGGGAAGCTTCTCTGATAATGACTAAGTAAGGCACTGATCTATGGGTATAGCTGAATGTCATGAGCTTTTATTGCTCTTCCTTTTGTTTTTTGTTTTTGTTTTTTAAGAAAAGGGGTATTTGGTTTTACCCTAGGTCCTGGGCTATCTAGTCTCAGGTTCTTGGTTACCTACAGTGTTGGGTATCGGTTTCATCTTGTGAAGTAGGCCTTAAATCAAGTCAAATACTGGTTGGTTACTCCCACAAACTTTGTGTCACATTGTAGAACTAGCATATCTTACAGCTGAGACCCATTGTCAATCAAAGGGTGTGTAACTGTGTTGGTGTTTATGTTTCTCTTTTGGTAGTGTTCAGAGTACCTTCCTATACCAAAGATGATGGAACATAGGGGTGAAGGCTCTCTGTGTAGGCACCAGCTCAACTTCTCTGTGTTTAATAAATTGTAGAGGTGTTTTCTTCAGCAGTGGGGCCTTGTCTTCAGTTTATGGAGAGTAACTTGTAGTCTTGGCAATAGCCTGTGTTTTGGGGGGGGGGGGGTTCCCATGGGATCCCTTTAGCCAACAACTCAATTACTCAGTCATGTGACTAGACTCTGTCTCCCCTATTATTTGGCAATTTCAGTTAGATCACCTTCATATATGTATATATTTTAGGAAACTTCTAATGTATTGGGTTTCCATACTATCCCTCAAATGGCTCTTAATATTAGCTGTCTCTCCCTGTATTTCCTCCTTGGCCCTCCTCCTCTCTCCCCTCCCATTTGATCCTCCCATTCCAGTTCCTCTCCCCCATCCATCCATCCATCCATCCATCCATCCATCCATCCATCCATCCATCCATACTATTCATTTTCCCTAACAAGATCTATCCCCTCTAGTCCCTTACTCAATACCTAACCTCCGAGGTTCTACAGTTGCTTATCATTGATTAATGGCTAATGCCCATATACAAACAAATACATACCATATTTCTCCTGGGTCTCGGGTACCTCACTCAGGATAATATTTTTTGTAATTCCATTTATTTACTTGTAAATTTCTTCCTTTCTTTCTTTTTTTAAATGGCTGAGTAATATACTCCATTATACAACTGTACCATTCTTTATCCATTCATCTGTTGAGTGAAATCTAAGTTGTTTCTCATTTCTATTGTGACTAGAGCAGCAATGAATGTGGTTGAGCAAGTGTCCCTGGGGTAGGATGAAGCATCCTTTGTGTATATGCCCAGGAGCTGTATAGCTGAATCTTGAGGTAGATTGATTCTCATTGCCCTGAGGTACTGCTATGCTTATTTCCATAGCAGTTGTACAAGTTTGTACTCCCACCAACAATGGATGATTGTTCCTCTTACTCCACATCCTTGCCAGCATGACCTGTCACTTGTTTTATTGTTCTTAGCCATTCTGACCGGTGTAAGGTAGAATCTCAGAGTCATTTTAACATGTATTTCCCTGATGGCTAATGATGTGGAACATTTCTTTAAATGTTTCTTAGCTATTTGAGTTACTCTTTTGAGAATTCTGTTTAGATCAGTACCTCATTTTTAAATTTGATTATTTAGTTTTTTGATATCTAGTTTCTTGAGTTCTTTATATATTTTGGTTATAAGTCCTCTATCAGATCTGTTGTTTGTTAAAAAAAAAATTCTCATTTTTTAGGCTGCTGCTTTGTCCAAATGACTTTGCTGTTCCAAATGACAGTGTTTTTTGCAGTGCCGAACCTTTTCAGTTTCTTGAGGTCCCAGGTTCTTAGTGCCTGTACTATTGGTGTTCTGTTCAGGAAGTTGTCTTCTGTGACAAATGAGTTCAGGCTATTCCCCATTTCTCTTCTATCAGGTTCAGTGTATCAGGTTTTATGTTGAGGTCTTTGATCCTTTTGGAGTTGAGTTTTGTGCGGGTTGATAAATATGAATCTATTTGGATTTTTCCACATGCAGTCATCCAGTTTGGTAAGCATTATTTGCTGAAGATGCTGTCTTTTTTCCAGTGTGTATTTGTGGCTTCTTCATAAAAAATCAGGTGCCTATAGGCATGTGGATTGTATTTGGGTCTTCAATGAGATCCCATTAATCACCATGTCTGTTTTTGTTATCATGCTGTTTTTATTACTATAGTTCTGTAGACTTGAAATTGCGGGATGGTGCTTGTTGTTCTTTTGCTGCAGCTAATGCCTAAGAAACACAAACATGAGACTCAGCGCCCACGTGGAGTTTATTGAGAGAGGGGAGAGGGAACAGAGAGGGACCAGAGAGAGAGCAGAGAGAGGAAACAGAGAGAGAAACCAGAGAGAGCAGAGAGAGAGCAAAGAGAGGGCAGAGAGAGAGACCAGAGAGAGCAAAGAGCAGAGAGAGGCAGAGAGAGAGAGAGAGAGAGAGAGAGAGAGAGAGAGAGAGAGAGAGAAGCACTTGGCACGCTTGCTTTAAAAGAGGCTTGCACATGTGTAACTGAGTCCTCTGGCCACAGGTAAAGCTGAGGTAAGGATGACAGGGCCATGAGCGTCCCGCCCTTCATTGGGGCGGCGGGGGTGGGGGGGGTGGGGGGGGTGTCAGCTGGCTGCTAGTTCCTAACATTCCCACCTCTTATAGTTATTAAAAAGGTGGGGGTTGGGCGTGGCAGGGAATAAGGACTTTGAGTTCTGGAGACTGCTTCCTGCTGAATTGGGGGCGCAGATAGTCTTTGGGGGATCTGAGAAGGCTGGGGTGCTGCCATGTCCTGGTAGCTGGTTGTTTCATCACAGCTCTGACAGTATGGGGCTCTGGCGTCTCTTTGAGACCTGGCAAGATGTTAGCAGAACAGAGGACAAGGTTAGGTGTTTTTCTCTTAGGTCTTAGTACTTAATGGGAGAAGTGTGAGGTGGGGGAGGGGCTCCCAAGGGGGTCCCGGGACAAGGGAAGGAAGTCCCCAGGCCAGGAAAAAGGTGATTTATTTGGAGTGAATCTGACCTGTAAATGGATCCAATTCTGCTCCCTGGAACTTAAAAGAATCCTTTGAGTTTGTGAAAACATAAATATTAAGACACATTAGCAGCATACTCATGTTAGAAATGATTTGGCTGAAAGAATTAACACATGCAGCTGGCAGATTTTTAGCACAATGAAAAGCACCTTAATTGTAAGGTCATAGTTACAGATGTGATCATATAGTGGCATAGTATGGTGTTTAATACTGTTAAAACTTTATTGATTAATATTAAGACTATAAACAGTAGCAACATTAAAATACCCATTTTTGAAATCTGTTTTGAAACAATTGGAGCCTTTGTTGCTGCTTTAAGCTGACAAAGCTACCAGTCGTCAAAAGTATCAGAGTTCTTGAGAAGGATAAAATTTTACCTGAATGATTAGAGAGTAACAGAGACTTACTAGCTGGCAGCATGGACAGCCACCCCCAGGTCCTCCACAGTTGTTGAAGTCAGAGGTTTTAAAGACGTCTGCCTTTTGCTGATGGCATGAGACCTGTGGATTAGGAGCTTTTGGAAGACTTACCTACCGTTGGCCCAAGCAACGTGGAGAAAGTTGATTCCACTGCCCTCTTGTCCACGGTCCTTAGAGCCTTTTGCAGCAGTTGAGATGAAAGGCAGGATTGCTTCGTGGCTAGCATTGCCACTTTTGTGGGTGGAGCTTCTTTCAGTGTCCATCAGTCTTCTTGGAGGAAATGGGTGGTGCCAGCAGCTGGCCTGTCTCTCTGTTATAAAAGCTTTTTAATGAAACATTTTAAATGCCATATTCTCTAGATCTCTGAGCATTTGAGGACTGTCTGACTGTTTAGCATACTTTAGTATACAAAAATATGTCTTTAGTTACCTGCCTTAAGCACATAGGTGGCTAGGTAAGGCTTTATCCCTGTAATTAATTAATCTGTTTGGAAAACTGGATCCAAGCTGAGAGGCTGTGGAGGGATGTTTTACTCAGAGCCCTGCAGCCTGACTGTAACTGGTTTTAACTTAGTAGGTTAGACTTATACCCATAGAGGACAAAGAGGTAGAGAAAAACTCCCTTTGATAATAGAGGTTTAACCTTTATAAACAGCTTACAGGAAAGACGGGGTGGCATAAATATTTTGTTAGCTTGAAATAGACATGTATAACCTTAAATGTTTACCACCATTAAAAGGCACATAACAATTTAGAAATATTTGAGACTTAGTACAGTTGAATTTAAGTTGTATGAAGTTAGCTTACATTTACATAAATTTAAATTAAATGTACAGATATATTAAACAGGACTGGGTAAAATTGAGAAGACTAGAATGTGAAGCTATGTATGACATAGTGAAAAAGAAATTAGAGACAAAGAATAAAGAATAAAGCAAATAAAAGAATAAAAGCAAAAGGTAAATGAATTACAGGTTCTACTGGTGGCAGAAGCTGGCTAGACTGTCCTGCCTAGGTGGCTGGTGTAGCAGAGGGAAGAACCATGGGGGGTGAGGCTAGGCCACATGGTCAAGATGGTGGCTGCCATAAACATATCCCCAACAGCTGGCAGAAATCATAAAATTTTGAGATAAAATTTTGTCTTGAGTAGATGCTGCCTCAGCCCAGGCTACTGCTCTGAGACAGGCAGCAGCTGCGGCTGGCAGAAGAGTTTTAGCGTGGCGGGAAGAGAACAGAAATAAGTTTAGGGTAAGAGATTATTTAGCAGAGAGATAGAAAAAACTCCTTCCATCTACCTGTTCGCTGGCAGTAATTTGAAAGATCCAGTAAAATACCAGGATCTAGAGAGCCCTTACGCGGCCAATTTGAATTATTTTCTAGGGGATATCTAGGCCACTTTTCAGTACAAAGGTAAATAAGACTGGTGCCTTAACAAGTGGCATCTATCAGGCATCCCAGTGGGGGTATTTCCTTGGTCGGTTTATTCCCCATGGGTAGAACAGAAAGTGACCATGCAGTCTTGGAACTCGTCAGCTCAAGAGTGTGGCCACGCCGTAAATGAGAATGGCAGAACGGTATATCGAAGGTCGTCAGCCCGAATACATTGCCAGGGCCAACAGCGGCCAGAAGGACTCAGCAGTCCGAGAGCAGAGCAGATATACTGCCCCGGGCGGTATGTCTTCCACCCGTGAGGAATGTACCTGACCTTAAGGAAATGGGTTAAAATTTAAAAGGGTACCTTACCTAATTGAAGTCGGTGTGGGGTGGTATTTCCAGCGAATGGGGTGGGGGGGGAGATGGAGGCGGACCACTGGTATCGGAAACAGGATCCCGAGTGTCTCTGGCTGGCCACTCGCTAGCAGATGGCCACCAGTGACCCTCAAGGAGAGCCTGCCCGGGTTTTGGCACCAATGTTGTTCTTTTGCTGCGCAGCTAATGCCTAAGAAACACAAACACGAGACTCAGCGCCCACGTGGAGTTTATTGAGAGAGGGGAGAGAAAGAGGGGGTAGCTGGTGGCCAACCGAAAGCAGGAGAGAGAGAGGGAACAGAGAGAGAGAGCAAAGAGAGGAAACAGAGAGAAACTAGAGAGAGCAAAGAGCAGAGAGAGGCAGAGAAGCAGAGAGAGAGAAAGAGAGAGAGAAGCACTTGGCACGCTTGCTTTAAAAGAGGCTTGCGCATGCGTAACTGAGTCCTCTGGCCTCCAGGTAAAGCTGAGGTAGGGATGACAGGGCCATGAGCGTCCCGACCATCGTTGGGGCAGGGGTCAGCTGGCTGCTAGTTCCTAACAGTGCTACCTCCAGAAGTTCTCTTATTATTCAGGATTATTTTACTGTGTGTGTGTGTGTGTGTGTGTGTGTGTGTGTGTGTGTGTGTGTGTGTGTGTGTGTGCCCATATGAAGCTGAAAATTATCATTCCAAGATCTGTGAATATTAGAATTTTGAATCTGTAGATTGCTTTTGGTAGGGTGGCCATTTTTACTTTGTTAATCTTACTGATCCATGAACATGGGAGAGCTTTCCATCTTCTGATATCCTCATTAATGTCTTAAAGGCTTTTTTGTTTTATTTTGTTTTTTTAGTTTTTTGAGACAGGGTTTCTCTGTGGCTTTGTCACTCTGTAAATGAGGCTGGCCTCGAACTCACAGAGATCCACCTGTCACTGCCTCCTGAGTGCTGGAACTAAAGGCATGTGCCACCAATGCCTGGTCTTAAAGTTTTTATCCTGCAAGTCTTTCACTTGCTTGGTTAGAGTTACCCCAAGATGTTTTATATTATTTGAGGCTATTGTGAGAGATATTGCTCCCCTGATTTCTTTCTCAGTTGTTTGTCAGATATATATAGGAGGACTACTGATTTTTGTGATTTAATTTAGCTACTGTGCTGAAAATGTTTATCAGTTGTAGGAGCTTCTTGGTGGAATATTTAGGGTCACTAATGTATACTATTATATCATCTGTAAATAAAAACACTGACTCTTCCTTTCCAATTTGTATCCCCTTGATTTCTTTCAGTTGTATTATTGCTCTAGCTAAGACTTTGAGTACTATATTGAATAAATGTGGAGAGAGTGGAACCTTATCTTGTCCCTGATTTTACTGAAATTGCTTTGAGTTTCTTTCCATTTAAGTTGATGTTGGTTGTAGGGTTGCTGTGAACTGCCTTTATTGTGCTGAAACATGTTTCTTATATCCCTGATCTCTCTGGGACTTTTATGTATTTATTTATTTATTTTAATTTTACATGTCAATCCCGGTTCCCTTTCTCTCCTTCCCTCCCTCTTACCCTCTCTGCCCCCTCACATGTACCCTGACCACCCTCTCCTCCCATCCCCCCACCCCAATTCCACACGTAGGGCAATGTCATCCAGGTGGGGTCATGTAGATCTGTCAAGTCATTTGAAGTAGGGATGAGGACTTCTGTCTCTAGGTTAAGGGAGTATACATCCATGGGAGGGCAGTGTCCGCAAGGTCCTTTTGTGCACCAGGAATACATCCTGGTTCCACTGTCTGAGGTTCCTTAGACTGCTCAGTCCTTCTAGCTGAGACCCATATTCAGGGGGTCTGAGTCAGTCCCATGCTGGATTCCCAGCTATCAGTCTGGGGGCCTTGTTCAGGTCAGCTGTCTCTGTGTTTCTGCAACCTGGTTTTGTCCTCTCCCTCTGCATCTGGATTCTAGTTTGACTCAGTGTTTAGGTATGGGTGTTTGCTTCTGTTTCCAACAGGTACTAGACAAGGACTCCATGATGGTGGATAAGTTAGTTGTTGATCCCACTATCCCGGAAGGGCATTTATGGTAGCCTTTTCACGGTTGCTCAAATTGTTAGTTGGCAGCAGTCTTGTAGTTCTCTAGACCTTTCTTTAGGTTCAGTTTTCTCTTCAAACCAATAATGGCTCCCTCTTTTACCTTCTCTCTCTCTCCCTCTCCCTCTCCGTCTCCCCCTCCCTCTCCCTCTCTCTGTCTCTTTCCTGTCTTCTGTTCCTACCCTGGCTCAATCTTCCTAGTCGCACATGCTTTCTGCTCCTCCCCTTCTCTTTCTCCTACTTCTCTCTCCATTCGCTGCCCTCCCCCACTTCACCTGAGCTCTGGGAGACTTGTCCCTTCCCCCTTCTGTGAGGGACTTTATATGAATCTCTTAGAATACACCTTGTATCCTAGTTCCTCTGGTGGTGTGAATTATAGGCTGGTGATCCTTTGCTCTAGGTCTAAAATCCATATATGAGCGAGTACATATCATGTTCCTCTTTTTGTGACTGGGTTACCTCATTCAGGATGGTTTCTCCAAGTTCCATCCACTGCCTGCGAATTTCATGATTCCATTATTTTTTTTTTCTGCAGAGTAGTATTCCATTGTGTAGATATGCCACATCTTCTTTATCCATTCTTCAGTTGAGGGGCATCTAGGTTGCTTCCAGGTTCTTGCTATTACAAATAATGCTGCTGTGAACATAGTTAAGCACATGTCTTTGTTGCATGGATGTGGATCATTTGGGTATATGCCTAAGAGAGGAATTGCCGGGTCCTGTGGTAAACTAATTCCCATTTTCCTGAGGAACCGCCATACTGATCTCCAAAATGGCTGTATGAGTTTGCACTCCCACCAGCAGTGGAGGAGTGTTCCACATCCTCTCCAGCATAAGTTGTCTCCAGGACTTTTATTATGAAGGATGTTGTATTTTGTCAAAGGCCTTTTCTGCATTTGATGAGATGATCATGTGGTTTTTGTCTTTCATTTAGTCTATATAGTGGATTACATTTATTAATTTATGCTTGTTGAGCCATTCCTGCATCTCTGGGATGAAGTCTACTTGGTCATGGAGAATGATCTTTTTGATGTATTCTTCAATTCTGTTAGCAGGTATTTTATTGAATATTTTTGCATCATGTTCATAACAGAAATTGGTCTGTAACTCTTTGTCGGGTCTTTATGTAGTTTGGGTATCAGGATAACTGTGGTTTTGTAAAATGCATTTCACAATCTTTCTTTTGTTTCTATTTTGGAATAATTTGGGGAGTATTAACTCTTCTTTGAAAGTATGGTTGAATTCTGTACTAAAACCATCAGGCCCTGGGCTCCTTCTGGCTGGAAGTCTTAATTACTGCTTCTATTTCATTAGGAGCTATAGGTCTGTTTAAATTGCTTATCTGATCTTGTTTTAATGTTGGTAAGTGGTATGTATTGAGAAAATTATCCATTTCTCTTAGATTTTCTAATTTGGTGGAGTACAGGTTTTTAAAATATGCCCATATGATTTTCTCTAGATTTCCTCAGTGTCTATTGTTATGCCCCCTTTTCCACTTCTAATTTTGTTAATTTGGATAGCCTCTCTCTCTGCCTTTCAGTTAATTTGGGTAAAGGTTAGTCTTACTGATTTTCTCAAAGGACCAACTCTTTGTTTCATTGATTCTTTGTTTTTTTTTTTTTTTTTTTTTTCTATTTTATTGACTTTAGCCCTGAGTTGGATTATTTCTTGTTGTCCATTCCTTTTGGATGTGATTTCTTCTTTTGGTTCTAGAGCTTTCAGGCTCGATGTTGAATTACTAATATGAGATCTCTACTTTTTTTTTTTTTTTAATTTTATATAGGCAGTTAGTGCTATAAACTTAACTTTTAAAACTGCCTTCATTGTGTACTATAAATTTGGGTATGTTGTATATTCATTTTCATTTTTCTTGTGTTCTAGAAAGTTTTTTTTTGGGAGAGGGGGTGTTTGTTTTTTGTGTTGGGGTTGTTTGTTTTTCCAGTCAGGGTTTCTCTGTGTAGCTTTGGAGTTTGTCCTGGAACATTCTCTGTAGACCAGACTGGCCTTGAACTCACAGAGATCTTCCTGTCTGTGCCTCCAGAGTACTTGAACTCAATTTTCCATTTTTCATTCAATAGTGAGTTGTTCCATTTCCTTGAGTTTGTAAGCTTTCTGTTGTTTCTGTTCTGTTTCTGCATCAGAAAAGATGCAGGGGGTAATTTCTGTTGTCTTGTATCTAGTGAGACTTACTTTGTGCCAGACTATGTAGTCAGTTTGGAGAAAGTGACATGAGGTGCTGAGAAGAAGGTATATTCTTTTGTTTCCAGGCAAAACATTCTGTAAATAAATAGGTAGATTAATTTATAATGCTATTTAGCTCCAGCATTTCTGTTTAGTTTTTGACTGGGTGTCCTGTCTATTGGTGAGAGTAGGGTATTGAAGTCCCCTTCTGTCAGTGTGAGGGTCAATATGTGATTTAGTTTCTTTTGGGGGTGCTCTTGCATGTGGTGCTTATAATGTTAAGAATTGCAATGTCCTTAGAATTTTCCCTTTGATGAGTCTGTGGTGTCCTTCCCCATCTCTCCTGACTAGTTTTGGTTTGAAGTCTATTTGGCAGATATTAAAATGGCTACCCCACCATGTTTCTTAAGTCCATTTGCTTGGAATATCCTCTTTTATCTTTTTTTTTAAGATTTATTTATTTATTATGTATATAATGTTCTATGTGCATGTACACCTGTGGACCAGAAGAGGGCACCATATCTCATTACAGATGGTTGCAACCATGTGGTTGCTGGGAATTGAACTCAGGACCTCTGGAAGACCAGCCAGTGATCCTAACCACTGAGCCATCACTCCAGCCCCCTGGAATCTCCTTTTCTATCATTTTATCCTGAGATGATGTCTGCCCTCAATATTAAGGTGTGTTTCTTGTTGCAGCAGAAAGATGGATCCTGTTTTTTTATTCATTCTGTTAGCCTGTGTCTTTTTATTGGGGAAGTGAGACCATTGATGTTGACATTTACCAATGAGCAGTGTTTCCTGTTATTTTGTTGTTGTTGTTGGTGGTGGTGGTGGTGGTGTGTGTGTGTCTTCCTTCTTTTGGTTTGCTTGTTTGGGGTTATTTATTCTTTGTGTCTTCTTGGGTTGGAATTTTCCTTCTAGCACCTATAGTAGGGCTGGATTTGTAAATAGATATTGCTTAAATTTATTTTTTTATTATGGTATGTCTTATTTTCTCCATCTATTGTGATTGAGAGTTGCTGGGTGTAGTAATCTGGGCTGATATATGTGGTCTCTTAGAGTCTGTAGAACATACGGTTTTTAGAGTCTCAATTGAAAGTCAAGTGTTATTCTAATAGGTCTACCTTTATATGTTACATGGTCTTTTTTCCTTGCAGCTTTTGATATTCTTTCTTTATTTTGTATGTTTAGTGTCTTGATTATTATATGGTGGGGAGACTTTCTCTTCTGGTTCAGTCTATTTGGGGTTCTGTGTGCTTCTTGTACCTTGATAGGCATGTTTTTCTTTACGTTAAGAAACTTTCTTTTGTGATTTTGTTGAAAATTTTTCTGTGCTTTTGAGCTGGGATTCTTCTCTATTCATACTATTTGTTGATTTGTCTTTTCACACTGTCCTAGATTTCCTGGATGTTTTTAGATTTATCTTTTTTTTTTTTTTTTTTGATCCACCTCTTCTATTCTTTGGTGAAGCTTGCCTCTGATTTTCCTGTTCCAAAAGTTTTCATTTCCTGGTTGTCTTCTTTTTAGGTTTCCTTATTGACTCTATTTCCACTCTCAGGTTGACTGTTTTGACTGTTTTATTCGTTTATTTCCACTGTTTGTGTTTTCATCTGTTTCCTTAAGGGATATACTTGTTTCCTGTTAGAAGACTTCTATCATATTCATAAAGACTGTTTAAGGTCTTTGTCTTTTGCTTCACTATTTTTGCAATACTCCAGGCCTGCTGTTGTAGGGTTGCTGGACTCCAGTGCAGATGTATCATCCTGGCTGTAATTGTGTTTTTACACTGGTGTCTAGGCATCTGGGTTTGGGAAGACTGTGATTCTATGTGCTGATATCTAGTCTGGTCTTTGTTCCTTATGGTGTTTTGTTCCTTGGTTTCTCTTGCACTGTCTGGTTCTTAGGAGAGTGGTGGTTGTGTAGAAAATTTAGACTGTCTGGCCAATAAGCTCCTGGGATCTAGTTGACTCCTCCTCTTCCTCCAGTGCTAGAGTAATGAAGAAATACCTCAACAGCTATCTTTTATTTGTGTGCTGGGGATTTGAACTCAGGTCCTCATGCTTGCATAGTAAACACTTTTCACCACTAAGCCAGCTTCTGGATCTGTGTTACTTTTAAGAATCCTGTTATCCTGTTTAAACCTGTGAGGGTGGGGCCGGGGCCATGGCACATGCCTTTAATCCCAGCTTTTGGGAAGCAGAGACAGGTGGATCTCTATGAGTTTGGAGGCCTGGTCTACAGAAAGAGTTCCAGGACAGCCAGGGCCACATAGAGAAACCCTGTCTTAAACAACATACAACAACAACAAAAATAAAACCAAAAAGAAAAAAAAAAAAAAAAAAGAAAGAAAGAAAAGAAAAAGAACGTTGCTTCTTATGCTTGCAAAGGTTTTCTTTCATCTAGAGTTTTTTTTTGGGGGGGGGCGGGGAGTGAGATGGTATTTGTCCAGGAATTTATTATGTAGACGGCTACCCTCAAACTCATAGAGATTAGACTCAGGGTCCTGTGCATGATAAGCAAGCACCTTACCTAAAGTTCTCCATTTAATGCTCATTTCAAAGAATCAAGAGTTTTCCTCCTAGTTTGTGCCTTAAATTTTCTTTGTCTTCTTTGGTTAAGTTTGTGTTTCTTTTTAAAGTATCTTTAACTGAATCCCTTTGTCTGTGATTTTGGGTCATGCTGAAGTGAGCAATTAGAGTTTTGCCTTCCCTCTCAGGTGCCCTGCTATGTGTACCACACCTGAGGATAAATGCATCTTAGTGCTCACTGTACAGTATTTCCAGGTTCCTTTATGATATCATTTTACCTGCAAATTATTTAGGAGCAGGTTATTAAGTTCCTAGATATATAAATATTTTTGTTTTGTTTTAGAATATCTTACTACTCTTAGTTTCTAACTTGACTCTGATACAATTACAAAACACATGGTGATTTTCCTCCCTTCAATGAAAATGTAAGTTTGAGACCCAAAATGTACTACAACTGTAATTACTTTTTAAAGACAGGTTTCTCTGTGTAACAGCCTTAGCTGTCCTGGGATTCTCTCTGTAGACCAGGCTGACCTAGAACTTACAGAGATCCTGCCTCTGCCTCCTGATTAAACGTGCTGGGATGAAAGGTGTACGCCACCATGCCCTCTGATGACTATAATTTTTTAAGCTTATGGAATTGCCTGCTTTTCTCTAATTTTGTCAGTTTTCAGTATGTGTATTTTGAGACTCTATTATTAGATGCAGTAACAGATCATTATGTCTTCTGAATAATTTGACATTTTGTCATTTTGTCTTTTTATATCTGACAAACTCTTTGTCCTGAAGCCTGTTTTATCTGAAATTAAAATAGCCATCACATGTCTGCTGATTACATAGTACAATTTCTTTGATTCATGATTTTAAGATTTATTGTATTTGTGTTTATGTGTGTGCTGTGTGTGAATATATGGTATCTGGCAAGGGCAGAGGCATTAAATCCCCTGGAGTTGGATTTACAGGGAGTTGTGAGTCACCTGATGCGGGTGCTGGGAACCAAACTCAGGTCCTTTAGTGGGCAGCACACACTTTTAAATCATATCTCAGGACCCAAGCCCAGGAAATAGTGCCCCTTTCTAGGGTAGGGTCTTCCTATCTCAGTTAACTCAGTGAAGATACCCACTCAGACATGCTCAGAGGCTAACCTAATCTATATACTCCTTCACAAGTAGATCAAAACTTTACCCCTTGTCAACTTGGAACCCAGAAACCCCAGGTTTATTTTTTGTTACATCTTTTTTTTTTGTATGTGTATGCTTGTGTGGGTGTCAAGGTACATGTGTGGAGGTCAGAGGTCAACTTGTAGGAGTCAGTTTTCTCCACCAGGTGGACCCTGAAAATCAAACTCAGGTAATCAGGGATGACAGTAGGCACCTTTGCTTGCTAAGCCACACACCCTTCTATTCTATTATTTGTCTCCATAGCTTCATGGCTACTTCATAGTGCAAAACTATATTACCACACCTTTAATCCCAGCACTCGAGAGGTGGAAGCAGGTGGATCTCTGTGAGTGCGAGGTCAGCCTGGTCTACAGAGTGAGTTCCAGGACAGCTAGTGCTGTTATACAGAAAAACCCTGTCTCAAACAAACAAACAAACAAACAAACAAAAACCAAAATAAAAACCCAAACAAAAGAACCCTGTGTGTGTGTGTGTGTGTGTGTGTGTGTGTGTGTGTGTGTGTGTGTGTATTCATTCTGTTCAACTAAAAAAGTGCTCGTGGTCTAACAGTTCCAATCCTATTTAACACTTCTAAGTTTCTTCTGACATTCCAGGCAGTCTCTTAACTCTGAGGTTAAGTACGATTAAAAACAAATTATATACTTAAAACAAAGGTGTACAAAGTAAACATTCCCAACCCAAAGAGAATTGGAGCATAGCAATGGTCAGACTGATGCAAGACTGAAACCTACCAGGGCAAATACCAAACCCTGCAGCTGTGTGTCCCTCATTTGGGTTCAGAGGGCTTGAGTGGCCTGGTCCCTCCAGCTCTGCCCTTTGTAGTACACACAGCCTCTAGCTTTCCTGGAGGAAAGTCCTATGGTTCTGGCATCTTCAGTATCCTGTTCTGTTTCTTCACTTTCACAGCTTCATTCAGTCTCCTCAGGGGCTCCTTTCCTGGAGTCTGACCCTGCCACACATTGCTAATTTCAGGTTGGTTCTTTACACCTTAATTAACTTAATTAATGTAACCCCTCACAGGCTTGTCCAGGCTAATCTAGTCTAGATGGTTCCTCACAGGTGTGCCCTGACAGAGGCTTATGATTCTAGATCCTGTTGAGTCGACAGTGTTAACTAACACAGGACTTACAAAAGACCGGTAGTGGTTACAGAAGATGGCTCAGTGGCTAAAGTGCTTGCTATGCAAATGGGAGGTCTAGAATTTGGATCCCCAGAAGCTCATGGAAAGGTCTGACGAGCTTGGTGGCCCGCCTGTAATTCCAGTGTCAGAAGCTGGAGGAAACAGAGCAGGCTGGCTAGCAAGAATAGCTACATCAGCTCATTCTGGATTTGATTGAGAGACCCTGCCGCCCCCAGAGAATGAAGTGCATGCACTTCACATACATATAAAAATCAAAGCATAAGCTTGCACACAAAAAATGGAAAAAAGAAAAAATAGAGTTTACAAAATAGTAGACTTCCATACGGCATTTTCATAAACCCTTAGTCTCCGTTAACCCCTTTCTTCCCTCTCCTACCCCAGTAGCCTCTGTTTCCTCGGTCTTCAAATCTGAGTCTCCCTTCATAGCGTTTTCTTCAGCTGCAGTGACTTGCTTACACAGTTCTCACAGAACAGATCTACTGAAGACAAATTCTTAGTTTTTCTTCATCTGAAGAAATACTACTGTAGGAATGTCTTATTGAAGCTAGAATTCTGAATTGACAAACAGTATCTCAAGGCCACCTGCCTTCCTTGGTTTTGCTTGGGCATTCATGATCCTGTGAATCATTGTTCCCTGTATTGTAAAACACTGCTTTTCTGAAGTTTTTTGTTTTTTGTTTTTTTGAAAGACTTTGTCTTTAATAGTTTTAGTAAGATGTTCATAGCTATCCTTTTCTTTGAGTGATCTTACTGTTAAGCTTCTTGACTCTTTCAATTTATGTATGTTGTCAACTTTAGGGGGTTTTAAACCAATTTTATTTTTTTCCAAATGTGTTTTTCTTTTTGTGTGGGTGTATGGCATCTGTGTGCATGCGTGTGTGTGTGTGTGTGTGTGTGTGTGTGTGTGTGTGTGTGTAAGCAGATGCTGATGTTGACTGTCTTCCTCAATTACTCTCCACCTTTATGTATGTATGTGCTTATTTATTTATTTATAAGAAAGTTGCAGGACAATGGTGGTGCACACATTTAATCCCAGTATTCCAGAATCAGAGGTAAGCAGATCTCTGTGAGTTTGAGGCCAGCCTGGTCTAAAGAGTAAGTTCCAGGGCTGTACATAGAACTCCTGTCTTGGGGGGCAGGGATGTGGAGGAGGGCTTCTGGTGAGACAACTAAGCAGTTAAAAGTACTTGTTTCTCTTAGCAGAGGACCTGGGTTCAACTCCCAGCACCATATGGTGGGTCACAGCCATCTGTAACTCCAGGTGTAGGCGTTCTGATGTCCTCTTCTGACTCACAGAGGTACCATGACTACATTGGTGCACATAATAATATGCAGGCAAAACATTTAGACACATAAAATAAAAGCCTAGAAAATTTGTTGGCATTTTTATTTATTTTATTGGGGGTGCTCATTTACAGTACTTGTGTGGATGCTAGAGCACAACTTGCAGGAGGTGGTTTCTTTTACTATGCTGGTCTTGGGGATCAAACTCAGGGAGTTGTGCTTGGTGGCAAGCACCTCTCCCTGCTGAGCCAGCCCTCTCACTATTTCCCCAGGCTGGCGGCCCAGTAGGTTTCTGTGTCTACCTCCCAGTATTGGGATTACAGCTGTTCTTCCTTGGGTGTGGGCACTATATTGACTGAGTCATCCCTCTCTCCCAGTGTGTTTCCTACTTTGGTTTCTTTCTCTTTTCCCATTTGGAATTTCAGTTATACTCAGGGTAGGACTCAGAGGTTCACCCCCAGCTTGGAAGACTTTTTTGTGCTGGCTGCTTTTCCATCTTTTGCATGACTCCTCCTGTCCTCTGCATTCTGTTCCTGAGCCCGTGCAATGAGTTTTAAATTTCATGTAAATTTATGTTTCCTGTGTACTGATAAGTTCTGCCCTTCATTTTATATGTGTTTTCCTTCTTAGGCGATTTGCATAATTGCTTGACAGTGTTTAGCATTCCCAGTGTCTGGAGCATATTTGGTTCAGCAGCTGCTAATGATGTATTACTTGAGGTTACTGAATACTGCTGTTTGTTTTAGTTGTCGGTGTAGTTTGAGGCCGTAGTGTTGGCTCACCTTGGGGGGCACTAGTGGGAGCCTCAGTTGTGTTCTTAGACCTGTTGCTATTGTGCTTTGCCTGGCTTGTCCGGTTTGCAGATAGGCCACAGAGTCTCTCTCAGACTCTGTTGTTTCAAGTCTTTCAGTGCTTCAGGCTGTTCTTCGTCATATTTTGTCCTTGGCAGGCTGATTTAAGTGTCTCCCTGTCTTCCACACACATAGCTCAGCCTAAGCTGTCACTTTTGCCATTGTATATGCATAATTATATGGCCACCTTCTTTTCTTTCTCCTCTCCAGTGTTCCCTACACTCTGGGCCAGCTTCCTGTGGTCTCAAGATGAACTTGGTATAGTTAGTCTTATGTGGAGGGAGCTACCCTTCTGGCAGAGCCATAGAACACCCACAGGAAAGTGACAGCATGGGTCACTTCTCCCTGTTTTTACTCCCTGTGCCACCACCTACTTTTGTTTAATGCATACTTGGGAGTAAGCAGCTAATTCTGCCACACCTACCAGGACTGCTCCATAGTGAATATATAATAATTTATTATATTGGACTTCATATAGAGAGCTGATAATTGTTCCCCGTTTCCTAGAATGACACCCTTCAATGTTTTACTCTGTCTCCTTCCTCTCAGAAGAAACCATGAAAGCAAATACATTTGTCCTTATTTATGACTCTCTTAAAATTCTATCTGCTTTATATATGTGTTTGTGTTTAATTTATTGAGATACCATTGTAAGAGAGATCCTGTTGTGTTTCCTTTTGTATTTAGTAGTAACCCCCTTAATCCAGTTAGCCCTTTACATGCTGAACTGTTTTATTTCTTGGTTTTGGTTTTTCTGAGACAGGGTTTTTCTGTGAGGTCTTGGCTGTCCTGGAACTCACTCTGTAGACCAGGCTGACCTCAAGTTCACAGAGATCCTCCTGCCTTTGCCTCTATACTTGGATTAAAGGTGTGCGCCACCACCACCTGGGTGCCAAACTACTTTATTGTAACTGACAACTGTGTAGTATTCTATAATTGTTAGCTGTCACATTTAAAAATCTTTTTTCCCCATCCCTCTCTTCCCCTCCCATCCCCTCCTTTCCCTTCCTCCCTCTCCCCTCCTGTCCTCTCCCTTTCTCCCTCTCCCTTTCTGCCCCCCCCCCCCCTTCTGACAGAGTCTGCTTATGTAGTCTAGGCTGACTTCCTGCCTCAGCCTCCCAAATGCTGGGATTGTAGCCCTGTGACTCAGGCTGAATTTACCAATTGTGGTGAAACAAGCTGGCTTTTCTTTGTTACTCTTTACCCTTGGGCCATCCTTTCTGCAGTCATATGAACTAGCACAGGGGAGTCCTACAGGTCTTTGTGCACTCTGAAAACTGCTGCACCACTGCATATTGAGTGACTTAGAAGAAAGAACATGTGACACTCTAGTTTCTCAGCAGTCTTTCTTAGAGAGAGAGAGAGGAGGGAGGGAGAGAGAGAGATTCTCTGTGTAAAACTGGCTGTCCGGAACTCACTCTGTACACCAGCCCCGTCTCAAAATCAGAGATCCACCTGCCCAAGTGCTGGGATTAAAGGTGTGCACCATAACTGCCAGGCTCAGTAATTTTTCTTTATGGCCAGTTTGATTAAGAAATCCGAATCCAGCTATTTACCGGGATTCTCTGGCTAACTTCACTAAAACAAGATAGCATTGTTCTTAAGCTGTGAAAGCTAAGGGTTGTGTTGCATAAATAGACAGGGCCCTGTATCAGTGCTGGGAAGGGAGGCTGAGGGGGAGGATGATTCACACCAGGATCCAGACTCTTCTTTTCCTCTGTGCTGAGAAGCCTTTTGATTGTGGTCCTTCTATCAGTGCAGACAGGATATATGTGGCTGTGCATCCAAGAAGTGTTTGAGCGGTCTCATTGTGTCCTGTCACTCTGCCTGCTTTCTTTTCTCAGAGTAGTCTGGAAAGGCATGCCTTCCTGGGCTGCAGAGGGACGTTTTATTGCCTGCTTCCTCTGCCTCTCTGCACTGAGTGTAAGAATTGTGTATGCTGTGTTAAATTGACTTGTAATTGTTTTAGGGTGTTATAACTGGTGTTAGGGTGTTGTGTTTTCATTTCCTTTTTCTTTCTTTTTTTTTGTAAACAAGACAAAAACTAGTCTTAAATAGTTTTGCACAAGTTATTAACTTTGTTTTTTTTTTTTTTTACAATATAAGAACATTAATAGGAAACTTCTCCAGTCTCTCCTCTGTGGTCCATACCTTTGTGTTGTGTCAGTAGCAGGACCCAGTGCTCCATAAAGGACAACAGCTTCCAGTACACCATCCCTCATGATGACTCCTTAAGTGGCTCATCATCCGCCTCCTCATGTGAGCCAGTGAGTGATTTCCCAGCATCCTTCCGAAAATCTACGTACTGGATGAAGATGAGAAGAATCAAGCCCGCTGCCCCTTCACAAGTTGAAGGTATCCATTTCAGATTCTCAGTTCTAAAACAGGAATGTGTTGTGGTATTGTTTCAGGGCCATGTGGTTGTTTGTCATTGGTGATTAGACATGATTTTGTTTGAAATGGGCTTTTACTTTGTTGTTCACACTGGCTTCAAATTCACTGTCTAGCTCAAGCTAGCATCAAACTTACTATGATACTCCTGTGTCAGTCTCCAGAGCATTGGACTTAAACTACAGCCAACTTGTAGACAGACGTTAAGGAGTTAGGTTGTCATGCACTGTTAACTTCATTACTATCCCTTTGTCAATAGAGTGAGTTTCTACCAATCCTATTTACTGTAACCTTTATCGTAAAGGATTGTGACCCATTTGACCTTTTTTTTCTTATTCTATTTCCCTCTGCTCTTGAGGATGTGGGGACTGGGCAATGGATTATCATGGTATGCTGGAGGATCACAGTCAGTGTTTCATAGCCGTCTTTGTTGGGCTCTGGTCCATAGCCCTAAATCATGGTCAAGAGAGACATTGTAGACCCTTAAGCCTAAGGAAGAGTGGGTAGTTTCTGAGGAAGACAGTCTAAAGGAAGAGGGAGCTCTGTCATGCCAAGTTTTCCTCAGGCTGTTCTGTGAGGGTGTGTTTCCTGGTGACCCGTGCCTTTGGTGGTATTGTGATGGGTTTTTTGAAGGCCAGCCCAAGTGTTCACCTATGGACCTTTGTTGTGTAGTATCAGGTGCAGGAGCAAAGGAAAAGGAAAAAGCCAAAGGAAAAAGGAAAATCAAGCAGGAAGAAGATGAAGACTATCGAGAGCTTCCTCAGAAGAAACACAAGCTCTATGGTAGGGGCTCTGCACTGTCTGTCCTTCTGTAGGAGACTGAGCATCATCCATTAAGGCCCAAGGGAGAAAACCCTTGGTTTGGAGGCTTTGGAGCCCCTAGAATATGATTGAGGGATGTTACGAGTGGTCCCAGAGCCACGCCAGCCCCAAATAACACACAGAGATCCTGTGTTAGATATAAAGCTGTTGGTCTGTTACTAACCTTTCTTATTGGCTAGCTCTGTCTTAAATATTAACCCATTTCTATTAATCTTAAGTATTTCCATGCGGTCTTATCTTACCAGAGAGAGGGCCCCAGAGTTCTACCCTGTTGGTCCTACATCTCGAAACTCCTCCCTACTACTTCCTTTCTCCTCCTTGTCTCCTAGTTCTGCCTATCTTGCTTTCCTATTGGCCAACAGTGCTTTATTTATTAACCAATAAGAGAAACATATTTACAGAATGACATCTCCCATCATCTCCGCTTTTCTATCTAAATAAAAAGAAGGGTTTTAACTATAACATAGTAAAATATATAACAAAACAGTTATCAAATAAGAACCACAGTTAACAATATTTAGTCCATTAACATTTAGCAAAATTTAAAGAAAATATTCTGTCATCTATCCTATCTTTGTGAATCTAAAGTCCAATATGTAACCTATCTTTAATCCTAACTAAGGAAAACTATATCCATAACTATCTGTCTTCAACTCCTTCAAAGACCACAGAAGTATAATATATAAACTCTAGAAATGACAGAGACAACTCACTGCCTGGTCAGTCACCCAAAGTTCTTCTGTAATGTTCCATCTTAAGCCTATAGACCATAGTGTGTCTGGCAGACGCCCCAGCAAAGCAGGAAACTTTAAGCTGTCTACCTGTATTGGCATTTGGTCAGTCATTTTCTCTGTGTCTTGTAGACTGTCTGGTAGACTCTTTTCATGAAGTAGGAACCCTGTAGCAATGTCCATCTTGTATATCAGCATTTACTTTCCTGTGGGTCCTGCATATCCAGTTTATACATCGTAAAGTCACAGTCCAGACAAGAACAATATCATGTCCAAATGATTAGTCTTGCCATAATGAAAGCAAATTCCATAACACGTTTCTTCAATGTCCATCTTCCTTTCAGACTCAGGTGGTGTTGCCAGGAGCAGTTATGTCTCACTGTCAAGAAAAACCCTAAACCCTTTTAAATGGTCTTTGAAAGGTTTGAAGAATGCCTATTCATCTCATATATATCTCTGTATATCTAGAAATCCTAACTACTTTAACTATAAGTTTTGACTATTATAGGTAAAACCTAACTAAAGTTTTGACTATTATAGGTAACAATCTAAAATCTGTACTAAATTATACATTTTTAAATGAGATATAGAAACAAACACAATACCTAAACAAGAGGAGAAATGTACATATCACAAAATTGACCTTAAGTTTGTATCAATAAATGAAAATACATTAGAAAACAAAGTATTCATATCTGTACCATAATCCCCTTTTTTACCTTTAAAAAGATTGGTTGTGGTCATTAACCATTTAATGACCCATTTAATGGCCCATTTAAATGAAAACAAACATTTATAAACAATATTTGGGAATTTTGGTCTGGTTCTTTCCAAACTGCTTCCTGCTGGTAGGGGGCGCTGTCATGGGGATCCTAAGAAGACTCAGAAATCCTGGTTGTAGTGGTCTGCAAGGCTTACTTGTTCCAACTGTTTGAATGTTGGATCTCCTGGACACTGCTTCAGGGGGTCTTGCTTGATCAAACCATGTTTTTCTGGAAGGAATCCACAGCTTTTCATTTTCTGTGGAAACAAAAATAGAAATCCTTTCCCCCAGTAACCTGGCCTTAGACTTAAATTTTGGAGTCAAAGCATTTTTAAAATATATAAATTGAATTAATCCAGTAGTGTTTGTTTTAACAGTTGTTATTTGCTCAGCAGTCAAACAATTTAAAGACAATATAATACCATACAGTATCTATACTCTTTTTGTGCTTTCCATCTTTACAGGGCTTTTTTATTACTCTATTTCTTCTCCTTCTGTTTTTTAATTTTTTGAGACAGGGTTTCTCTGTGTAACTTTTATTAGTCTTGGAATTAACTCCGTATATCAGGTTTACTTTGAAATCACAGAGACCTGCTTGCCTCAGTCTCCCAAGTGCTGGAATTAAAGGCGTGTGCCACCACACCCAGCTACTCTCTTTCTTATTGTTCTTTTTAAAAGCACTTTATCCTGTTTCTTTTTCTCTCCCAATCCTATGTATATTTTAAAACACACTGTAAACCTTTAGAGGTTTTTCTTAATCTGAATCTGTCTTTACTGTAAATCATTATCTTTTTCTGGCCACGAGTCTTTTATCTGGTAAACAACAACATTGCTAAAATGAAAACCACAGCTGTTTTAGCCGTGGTCTCTCCAAGATGACGGGGGTAGGGATGGGGGGTGGATAAGGGGTACCTTTACTGCCAGCACTGAGAGCTGTCCTCACTGCCTCAGTCTACGCTGCCATTCAGCAGCATGCTGCCGGCTTGGAGATGTGGTCACTGCCATTGCCAGCTCTCATATACACCAGTAAGTTGTTAGCAGAGCTCTTTAAAAGCCTTTCAGTTTTTTGCTGCTTATGCTGAGTCAGGAAATCTCCCTTAAAGGAGCCACACAAATCTCATCTTGTCTCTAGCAAAACAGAGCCCAACTGAGAACAATGCTGCTATCAAGAAGCCTTGTTTGTCTCTGTTCTTTTGTTTCTAAAACCCTTTCTTAAGCTTTTGTTAAGTTTTAAGTGGAAGTTCTTATTAGCCATGTTGCCGGTTCCATTTTGTTAGGAGTGTGTTTTCCAGCCTGCCTGGTCCCAAAGCTGTGCCAGCCCCAAATAACACACAGAGACACTGTATTTGATATAATGCTGTTGGCCTGTTACTAGCATTTCGTATTGGCTAGCTCTGTCTTAAATATTAACCCATTTCTATTAATCTCAGTATGTCCACGTGGTCTCATCTTACCAGAGAGTCTGGAGTTCTACCCTGTTGGTCCTACATCTCAAAACTCCTCCCTACTACTTCCTTTCTCCTCCTTGTCTCCTAGTCCCGCCTATCTTGCTTTCCTATTGGCCAACAGTGCTTTATTCATTAACCAATAAGAGAAACATTTACAGAATGACATCTCCCATCAGAGGGAATGGCCTTCACCTGCATTCGTGTACTGTCCCCCTCAGTCCTGTCTTAGGAAGATCAGTTTCGAAGGACTTAATGTGCTGAAGAGACGGGGAAGGGGTTTGTAAAGCTGGCATGTCAGGCTTCAAGTTTCTAAGTTTCTGTTTTACGTCAGGGAGGAAGCAGCGGCCTAAAGCTCAGCCTCACCCCAAACCCCAGGCTCGTCGGGTTCGGAAGGAACCACCAGTTTATGCAGCAGGTATGTTTTCTCTTTGAATATCTGTTGTTTTTGTAGAACTGATGTGCCAGATGAGACTCTCAGTTCTCCCTCCCTCCATTCTCCCTCTGTTTGTGTGAGGAATTGAACCCAGCACTTCATTGGTGCTAGGCAGGCACTGTACCAAGCCTCACCTGCAGTCCACTGAAGCAGCAGCTGCTGATTTGGCTGACGGTCACATAGACTTTTAAGCTTTGGCACTTTATGCCTCTAACCTCAGTCTATTTCCCTTGTACAACCCTGGGTTTCCTTGTATGTAAATAGACAAAAACTATTAAAATTATGAAATTTAAATGACATAAAACATTTAGTATGGTCTGAGGCACATAGGGGAAAAAAATCCCAGACAACGATTTTGCATGTGTCAGTATCTTTTTCTTAAATCCTGGTCTGAAAAGTGGTGCCCAGTGTGTATGTCACTGGGCTTTGGAGTGAGTCTCAGATGGGGTTTTTTCACAGGGTTAATGGGTAGAAGTTTCTGGAACTCTATAGTGAGTGGAAACAAGTTATGTGTGGAAGTTATATATCACAAGAGTCTTTTCATTGTCATCTACCAAGACAAACCATTTAATAATTCTTTTCCTCAATTGTAGACTTAAGCTTTTTATTTCTGGAGAACGCTACATATTATTACTGTGTCCTATTCTTTCCATTGTAGGAAGTATGGAGGAAAAATGGTACTTAGAAATCATGGATAAAGGCAGTGTTTCCTGTCCTACCTGCCAGGCAGTAGGAAGGAAGACTATAGAGGGTTTAAAGAAACACATGGAAAACTGCAAACAGGTTAGCTATCTTGTGGCATTTCATGACTTTTAGGATTTTTTTTTTTTTTTGTACTTAAACTACAGATGTCTGGTACTGTGTGCCATCTGTTATAGTTAACTAAGGGGTAAGGGGTAGCAGTGTGCAGTAGACTTTGCATGTACAGGCTTGGGTTTGGTTTGCATGTTTATTTAATTGTACTACTTGTTGCTTTTTTAATGTATGAACCTTGGTTTCTTCTCATAGAATGCAGAAGGTATGACAACAGCTTTGATGTGTTTGTTGTTTTTATATCACTGTGACCATATTCCTGACCTAAACAGTTAAAGGGAGGGGTTTACTTTGACTCTTGGATTGAGAGTCATTGGTGGCCATTGGTGGCCACGAATGTGTGACAGCTGGAGTGACTCATCTGTAGGTGCCAGGAACTTTAATCAGAGGTTTTCACCTGGCAGCTGAATCAGGACAAAAGACAGGAGGGAAGCAGGCTCACTCCTAAGCCACCCTTCTCACCAGACCCCACCTCCTAAGGGTGACACACCTTCTAAAACAGTGGCCCCACTGGGGACCAGGTGTTCCACACATGAGCCTATGGGCAGCATCAGATTCAAGCTATGGCATGTGGTGAGATAGAAGTGACACAGGCTGGCCTGGCCCAGCTGATGGCATTTAGTGACCTCTGTTTCTCCCCTGAGCATCTGACACTGAGCACTGACTTTTTCTCTTTGCAGGAAATGTTTACCTGCCATCATTGTGGGAAACAGCTTCATTCACTGGCAGGGATGAAGTATCATGTCATGGCCAACCATAATAGCTTGGTAAGTGTTTCCTGTGTTCTTTGTGAGTCTGTGTGATAGTTATATATACACGTGTGCGTGCATACATGAATGCATATATGCATGTACATTCATATACATACATATGTGCATATACATGCTTGCATACATGTACTTATATACATGCATGCATACATATATACTACACAAATATACACACTTTTAAAAGGTTTCTTAATTTTTTAAAATACAAAATTTATGGGGAAAGAAGAATCTTTATCCACTGCTGGTGGTAATATAAATTGGTGTAGCTACCATGTAAGTAAATATGGAAGGTCTCTCAAAATGCCAAGAATAGAACTATCGTATGACTCAGTTACATCATTCCTATGCGTATACCCAAAAGACTGCAAGGCGCCATACCACAGATGCTTTCACATCCATGTTTATTGCTATGTAATTCATGAACACCAAGAAATTGATGTAAAAACCCCTCCCTCCCTCTCTTCCTTTCTCTTTCCCTCTCTCCTTCCCTCCCTCCCCTTCCTTCCTCAGTCCAGTCTTGCTTGGAACTCTCAAACTCAGGTGGCCACCGATTTGCAGCAATCCTTCTGCCTCAGTTTTCTTATAGGCATGGGCCTAGTTTGGTTGGTGTTTGTTTTGTTTTGAGACAGGATCTAATGTAGCCCTGGCTGGCCTCAAACTCCCTGGGTAGCTGAGGCTGACCTTGAACTCCTAACCCTACTGTCTCTACATCTTAAGTGCTGATATTACAGATGTCAACTATCACACCTAGCTGCATGTGAGAATTTAAGATGTTCAGTTTACATGTGAGAATGTTCAATCCATTGATCATCAGGGAAATGAATATTAAAATCATGGCAAGAAGCAAAGCAAATGTTAAAAGGTTTCACTCACAGGCCTGTGCAGTTCCAGCTCTTAGGAAGCTGAGGTGGGAGGATTGCTAGTACAGACCATCTGGCCGGGCCACATAGTGAAACCCTAGCAGATTAGGGCAATCGTGTGTATAAGAGCAGAAAGTGCTCAACAGAGAGACCTCCCTGGGATCAACAAGATGCCCTAAAGATTCAGAAACATCCTGGGCTGAGGAGGCTGGAGAGATGGCTCACTGGTTAAGAGTGTGTAGTGCTCTTGCAGAGGACCTGGGTTCTGTTCCCAGCACCCACATTGGACAGCTCACAACTGCCTTTACTCTGGTTCTTGGGAGATTTGACACCTCTGACATCCACAGGTACTGGCACTCATACTCACATACCCCTACACAGATATACACACAAAATCAAAAATAAAGTAAGTCACTGGGTGTGGTGGTGCATGATTTTAATGCCAGCACTCAGGAGGCAGAGACAGGCAGGTCTATGTGAGTTTGAGGCCAACCTGGTCTACAAAGCAAGTTCCAGGACAGTCAGGGCTGCTACATAGAGAAACCCTGTTTTTAAAAACCATAAGTAAGTAAACAAATAAGCAAGCAAGTAAATAAATAAACTAAATTAAAAAAAAATATGAAAGGATTATCCTGAGCCTGGTTTGTCTGTCTGTGATGTCACCTCCATCTTGGTGCCCTGATGTCAAGTGAGAGACCAGGAATCTCCAGGAGGCTGAGAGGAGCTCTGTGGAACCTGGGGAGGATGCAGTATCTGGTGGAAGGTTGGGGATATAGGAGACCTGAGGCTGGGCTGCAGCTGTGGTGACTGGTGACTGGGAAGTCCTCCTGAGTGCTGTAGCCCAAGACACAGCAAGGGAAGCTGGCCTCTTGTGTGAGTAGTTCTCAGGGGTGCGCTAGAGGAGTGCACCACCCTAGTCTTCTCTGCTGTGGAGAGGCATCTTAGATTCTCAGCTGGGTGGTGGGAAGATTGATGACGTCCAGCTCCTGTTGCTGCATCTGTTACTGCTACAGCAGAGTGTATGCAGACTGCTCCTTAGGAAGCATACGCACACCTGCTGTTCCCTTCAGGTAGCTTGGGAGCCAGCATCTCTCATGCCTTGTAGCCAGGGCAGAAGTCTATCCTGAAATATTTCTCCACTTCATGCTGCTGGTTCTTGCTATAGATCTTGCATGGAGATGCAGAGACAAGGAGCCTAGTAAATCACTTGCTTCCTCCATCTTGGTTGGCCTTCTGTTCCAGTAATTTGTATGTCTTTTACTTAGTATTGACTGCTCAATGAAGCTGGATCTGGCTCTTGTATCTCATAGAAGAGTGGATAAGTCTCTTCAGTGCTAGAATTGCATAGGATGAAATCTTTGCACGGGACCATAAGTATTGTGTGTTTAAGTTAATCCTTTACTGGGAGGTAGAGGTGAGAACTCCTGTATCCAGTGTGTTTACTCCTGCTGCCCAAAAGATGAAGTATTGCGGTTTAATAAAGATCAGGATAAACAAATAGGCCAAATAGATGTTTATTCAGGGAGAAACAACCTAGACAGATGAACACCAGCAAGTTCCACTGGATGCTCTCTGCATCAGCCAGCAAGAGAGCTCCTCCTCAAACCTCATTCACAGGTCGCTTCCGCTCCTGGCTCCACCCCCAATGGGCGTGGTCAGTGCCACAGAAGGAGACAAAGTGACTATCCCACTGCAATGAAGAGAGCCGGAATTTGGACTTACTGGCATAAGAGCCCATTCTTCAGTATAGCTCAGCATATTGACCTTTTTTTTTTTTTTTTTTTTTTTTTTTTGGTGGGGGGTGCTGCTTCGTTTTCTGTTCCATAAATCATGTTTATTCTTTTTTTTTTTTTTTTTCCAGCCAATTTTGAAGGCAGGAGAAGAAGTAGATGAACCAAGCGAGAGGGAACGGCTGCGAACAGTTCTTAAGAGAATGGGAAAGCTCAGGTGCATGCGTGAGGTGAGAGCCCGGGGCGGCAGCTCCTCTCCCTGGAGCCTCAGGTCTGTGTCTTTCTGTTCTCTCCTGATTGCCCCTTCTTCCATTACAGAGTTACTCCTCTACCATCTGAGCGTATCTGGCGGCACCTACTTTTCCAGACCACAAAAGTGCAGTCATTAATAGTTATTTTTTCTCCCTTCCACAAGTATATTCCCCCTCATCCTCCTTGCTTGAAGGGGCTGCTGCTGCTTCTTCCTCTTTCTCTTCCTCCCCCTCCTTATTTTATTTTATTTTATTTTATGGGCATTGGTATGTCTGTGTAAGGGTGTCAGATCTTGGAGTTACATATAGTTGTAAGCTACATGTAGTTGCAGTGCTGGGATTTGAACCTGGGTCCTCTGGAAGAGCCACTTGAAGCTTCATTACTGTTCTTCCTTTAGCCAGGGATGTTGTTGGCTAGTTGATAGTGTGGTAGGATTGGGTTACAGTCCAAGAAGGAAGTTCTGACACAGAGTAGGTATGGGGTTATACTTTCTCAGTGGTCACTGAACTGATTGACCATGTGGCTCACAGACAGGAGGGTTATGCCAGTGGGAAATGGTGAGCAGCCTCACTGTCTTTTTGTGGTTTGTGGTGCCTGGTGGTTTCTGAGAAATTCAGGCATCATGTGAAGTGTTATTTTAACATAGGCTTCTTTCCCATGCTCAGAGTTGCTCCAGTACCTTCACCAGCATCATGGGATATTTGTACCATGTTAGAAAATGTGGCAAAGAGGCAGCAGAGCTGGAGAAGTTGACCCTGAAATGTCACCATTGTGGAAAACCATACAGGTCAAAGGCTGGACTTGCATATCACATGAGATCAGAGCATGGGCCTGTGAGTATTGATTCTTCTCTAGACATTGAGGATGTATGCTGTGCCCAACACCCTTCCCCCTTGTATCTTATGTGTATCCTTGCTTCCTCATTTGTGTCCTGTGTACTCTTTGAAGGCTTTTGTTGTCTCTTCTACGGTGGAGACGGGGAGTGAGACAAGGAGTGAGAGTATGATATTACCAAGGCAACGTACAAGAAAGTGTTTAATTGGGCTCATGGTTTCAGAGGGTTAAGAGTTCATTGTGGCAGGGCAGCTAAGAACTCACATCTTGACCTTCAAGTACAAGAGAGAGAGAGAGAGAGAGAGAGAGAGAGAGAGAGAGAGAGAGAGAGAGAGAGAGTACAAGCTCGAGCTAACTGGGAATAGCAAGAGTCCTTTGAAATCTCAAAGCCCACCCCTAGTGACACACCTCCTCTAACAAGGCCACACCTCCTAAGCCTCCCCAAACAGTTCTATCAACCGGAGACCAAGTATTCAAACATCAGAGCTCTTTGGGGCCATTTTCATTCAAACCACCACAGCATATATGTGTGTTTGCCTGTGTGTAGGCACATACATATTTGCAGGTACACATGTGTGTATATGCAAAGGTCTGAAGTTGACCTTGAGTGTCTTCCTTGGTCACTCTCTACTTATTTACTGAGGTAGGTTCTCTTGCTGAATGAACCCAGAGCTCAGTAGTTCTGTAGAAGTCTAGCTAGCTAGCTTGCCAGGGTTACCAGTGGGCTGCAGTGCCAGATTTTCTGTGCAAACTAGGGATACAAAGCCAACCCTCATGCTTGCATGACAAGTGCTTTGTCCATTGGTCATCTCCCCAAACCCTAATTATTATATTAATTTTTTTTCTAAATTTATTTTCTATGCATGTGTGTATGTATACCGCATGAGTGCCTAGTGCCCATGGAAGTCAAAATAGGGTATCATATCCGCTGGAACTGGAGATATGAATGGTTATGAGCCAGCAGTCGGTGCTGGGAATCAAATCCAGGTCCTCTGCAAGAGCAAGAAATGCTTTTAAATGCTGGGCTGCCTCCCCAACCCTCACTACTATACTTTTGTTTCTGTGTAGCTTTGGAACCTGTCCTAGAACTCGCTCTGTAGACCAGGCTGGCCTCAAACTCACAGAGATCTGCCTGCCTCTGCCTCCCAAGTACTGGGATTATAGTATATGTGCACATGCATGTGTAGGTGGATATGCACATGTGTGAACATGCATATTGAAGTCAGTTTCACTCCACCTCATTTTTAAAGCTGGAGGCTCTCAGTGACTCTGAGGCTTGCCTTTGTCATCTAGACTAGCTGGCAGTGAACCCTGAGGATCTGCCTATCTTTACGCCCATGTGCTAGTGTCACAGATTTTATCCTGCCAGGAAGGGCATCGTGTTTAATCACTGGCTATGACTGAAGTCACTTTGTTTTCATGGCTCACTCTTGCAGGTCTTCTTCCCAGAATCAGGACAGCAAGACTGTTTGAAGGAGATGAGTCTGGAGGCAAAGGGTGGAGGCCGCGTTCAGCGGCGTTCTGCCAAGATAGCTGTGTACCATCTGCAGGAGCTGGCCTCTGCTGAACTGACCAAGGAGTGGCCGAAGAGGAAGGTACTCCAGGACCTGGTACCAGATGATCGGAAGGTAAGGGCATATGTCACCGATACTCAATATTTTGTAGGTGTTTCCCAGTATGGATTTGTGTGGTGTTCTCTCAAGCTTAGTTGCAAGCTATATGGTTTTTATAGGAATGCCACCCAGGCAGTGTTGGCCCTTCTTGATGCATCCAGGCAGAAGGTCTATGGTACTGATGTGATCAGCAAAAAGTGACTGTGGTGCTAAGTGATCAGTTGGCAAGGAATGTCTTCCAGGTTATTCAATGATAAAATTACTCTGGTCCCTTAACTAGTGCGTAGTTGGAGTAGAGACCAAGACTGTGCAAAGATCTTCTGTCTTTTACCGTACTCATGTTGGTCAGCGTTCATTGAGGAACATCTCCTGCAGTGTTACTTAATGACAAACTTTTGTAGCTTTTGTAGTTATTCATTGAAAGTGTACTGTGAGAAAATTTTATTATCAGCAAAGCCTTCACTCATAATTTATGAGGAATTAATTGTTGAAAAAAAAAACCCTCACAAATGGTGATGTTCTGTGGACACTTAAGCATCTTATGGATGTTCAGATACCTTATATCAAATGGTATGGAATTTGCCTAGAATCTGTGCGCACCTCCTATATACTTTAAGTCATTTCTGGATCGTTTAACTATCTGGTACAAAGTAAATGTTTTACTGGTAGCTATTGAACCATGTGTAGTGGTGCACAGAGCCCCTGGTGGACTTTAAGGGGAAAGAAGGCATGTGAAAGACCAGCCTTGGCTACATAGTGAGGTCCTCTTCCAGAAAGACAAACACAAGCAAAATAGTTGTTATTCTGTATTATTTAGGTAATAGTGACAAGAATAGCATCTGAAAGTATGTTGCATACATGTTCTTTATATATTTTCTTAAATTACCGTGTTTTATTTATTTAAATATTTCATTTATGCATATGGATGTCAGAGGACAACTTGAACAAGGAGTCTGTTTTCTCCTTCTACCATGTGACTCCGATGGATTAAACTCAAGTCGTTAAGCTTGGTGACAAGCACCTTTACTCAGCCATCCTGCCATCCCCATACACAATCTTCATGAGTTGTAGTTGGTTGAATCATCAAATTAGCTCTGTGTAGAGACTCACTCTTTTAGATACTTATTTATTCTATAGGTTATAATTTACTGCCAGTAGTATTTAGCTTTCTACTCCAGTGAATCCTGATTGGAGTATCAGATATGTTACATAGACTCCTGAATTTTTGTTTTTGTTTTTTGAGACAGGGCTTTTCTGTGTAAAAACCCTGGCTGTCCTGGAATTAGCTCTGTAGACCAGGATGGCCTCAAACTCATAGAGATCCACTTGCCTTTGTCTCCTGAGTGCTGGGGTTAAAGGCATGCACCACCACCACCCAGCAACTCCTGAAATTTTTGATGTGCCTAAACATTACTTTAAAAAAAACACATTTATTGTTGGGTGTGGTGGTACTTTAATCCCAGTGCTCGGGAGGCAAAAACAGATGGATGTCTGAGTTTGAGGCCAGCCTGGTCTACAGAGTGAGTTCCAGGACAGCAAGGGCTACACAGAGAAACCCTGTGTATTTTTTTTTTTAAAATAATAGTGCATTGGTGTTTTGACTGCACATATGTTTGTGTAAGAGTGTCAGATCTTGGAATTACCAACAATTGTGAGCTGCCATGTGGGTTCTGGGAATTGAACCTGGGTCCTCTGGAAGAGCAGTCAGTGCTCTTAACTGCTGAGCCCCGAGAAAACAAAAATTTATTTTATATATGTGTGTGTTTGTGTACATGAATGTGCATGCATCACATGTATGCCTGATGCTGCAGAGGAGCGGCCAGAAGACATCAGATCCCCTAGGATCTGAGTTAGAGGTGGTTGTGAATTACCATATGGGTGCCAAGAGGGGACTGAACCCCATTCCCCTGGAAGAGCAGCCAGTGCACTCAACTTCTGAGTCATATCTTCAACCCATACATTTTTTAAAAAACACCATAAGATACTGAAAGATTAGCTTGTATTTTTCCTGCCCCACTCCTGAAATTAACCCTTTTTATTAGATATGCTAGTTCCTCTTAAAAGAATATATTTAGAATATGTATTGGAAGATATGAGTGCTAAGTGTCTTCATTCCTACTTGGCTTTCATTGCTTCTAGGTCCTGTCAAATCAAAGCCATTCACAAAGCCCATACTTAATCACATGCACGCACTCACGCACGTCCCACCCAACACAGAGAGAGAGGTAGTTACTTTTCTATTGTGATGAGTGCACTGGAAATGATGCATGACTTTGGAAAACCTCAGAGCCCATCCCCTGTGTCACACTTCTTCCAATAAGGCCATAACCTCCTAAACTACCCAAACAGTGTCATTACCTAGAAACCAAGTCTTCAAACACCTGAGATTATGGGGACATCTCAGGCTGCTACTCCTATTATACACACACAGGACTGTGTGACTAAGATGTGATACCTTAAATTCCAGCCCGGCATGACCAGCTTCATTCCAGCCTTCTTTCCTTCATCACTCCTTGTCCAGCCATGAAAAAAATTTGGTCAGTGGTGCCCACTGCATAAGTATCAGGTTGTTTCATAGTCATGTGTATATGCATCTCAAGTGGCAGATGTCCTAATGGAAAGTCGTAGTTTTACCTGGCTGTAATACTACCTTCAGCCTCATATGGCCAGACTGCTACCCTCTACAGTTGTTTTTTTCCTTCCCTTCTCCAACCATATTATGTTACTAATTTTGGCAGGTCCTATGTCACAGTCATTATATATACTACTACATTTAAATTTTACTTTTGTATTTACTTTTCTATTGTCATGACAAAATGCCACAAGCAAGGTAAGTAATAAAAGAAAACATTTTAATTTGGGGTTCAGGACTCTGGGGGTTATAGTCCATAACCATCAGGGCAGGGAACATGACAGCAGGTAGGTAGGCATTTGGCTGGAGCAGTTCCTGAGAGTTTACTTCTTTATCTGTAAGTAGGAGGCAGAAGGAAGGGGGAAGAGAGGAGAGCCAGCAGAAGTAGGGTAGAGCTAGCTAGATACCTAATGTGGGGATTTAAAAGCTCAAAGCCTGGCTCAGGCACACCTCCTCCAGTACCTCCCAACACGCCACACCTCTGATCCTTCCCAAACAGTTCCACCACTAGTGACTAAGTATTCAGAATTAACCCACGGGACCATTCTCATTTAAACCACTACAGTGTGCTGCCCTGGCTCTAAAGCAGACTGATGAACAGTTAAGATTTTGAAAAAGGCAATGGCACTTACTAAACTATACTGTTTGCATTTTCCTTTTCGTTTTGTCCTTTTCCCTCCCACTTCAAAAGATAACCAAACTCGGGGGCTGGAGAGATGGCTCAGAGGTTAAGAGCATTGGCTGCTCTTGCAGAGGACTCAGGTTCAATTCCCAACAGCCACATGGCCACTCACAACTGTCTGTAATTCTGGTTTCAGAGAATCTGACACCTTCATATCAATGCAAATAAAATAAAGTTAAATAAATTATTTAAAAAAAAAAAAAGATAACCAAAGTCATTAGTTTCTGTGTATCCTTCCTGGACCTTTACCAGATATACCAGATATAGAATCAGATAAATTGTACATTTTGTTAAACTCCTTTCTTTAGGTTCTTGTTTATTCCCTGGTTTAGTTCACTTAAAAGTACATCCTGGAGTGTTTGTTGTAGTGATGGCGCACACCTTTAATCCCAGCACTTGGGAGGCAGAGGCAGGCAGATCTCTGAGTTTGAGACCAGCCTAACCTACAGAGTGAGTTCCATGACAGCCAGGGCTACACAGAGAAACCCTTTCTCAGGAATAAATAAATAAACAAACAAATACATGAGTATACCCTGGAAATCACTCCCGTGTCTTCACAGAGATCACTCATTCTTTTTCCCACAGGTGCATAGTGCATAGCTGAAGTCAATAGGATGGTTTAGTTTGTAAAAATAGTACTTTCTTGACTGTCATTCTGTAACAAAGGGATCTTAGAGGGGCACATTAAATTCATTGTTAAGGAGATGTCATGCTGTTAATAACAGGAGCTCTTTGCTGTGGTTGGGGTCCTCATGGGCTCTTTTCCCTTTTTCCCTTTTTACAATATAGATGAAATGGTACACATGAAAGCCTTGTTATCTGGGGTTGGGGGAATCTAAGAGTGAACAAGTTTATCAGAGACAGGCTTTACGTCTCAGCTGTTCTTGTAGGCTTCTGAAATGTCTAAAGAAGTAGGTGTGAGTGCTGGGGCTGAAGAAGTGATGGCTCTGTAGTTAAGAACACTTGCTGTTCTTGCAGAAGATCCCAGTATTGTTCCCAGCACCCACATTTGGCAGCTCACAGTAGTCTGTAACTCCAGCTCCAGGGGATCCAAAGCTGTTCTCTGGCCTCTGCAGGCCCTACATTCACATACCCACACAGAGGCACACACAGACGTGCTTGATTGGAATAAAAGTAACTACCCCTTTCTTAAAGTAGGAGTGAAGCTTTGGGGGTATCTCGGTTGGAAGTTGCATTCCTGCCATCCAGTGTTTGTCTTCTTTGTTTGTTTGTTTCTTGTCTTCTAGTTAAAATACACTCGCCCTGGGTTACCTACATTCAGCCAGGAAGTACTTCACAAGTGGAAAACGGATATCAAGAAGTATCACCGTATCCAGTGTCCTAACCAGGTGATTCCTCCTTTGTTATATCAGTAATGCTTCTGGAGAATCTGTGGCTTTACTTATTGATTGCTTCATGACAAAGTACTTAATTGTAGTGGGTGCATGCAACCGCTATTTAGTTTATTCAGAATTGGCTACCCTCCATAATTCTGCTATATGCAACATTATTTGAGATCACTAATGGGGGCAGTGAACTGGAATGTCCCATGCAGCTGCACCTAGCTGAGCACATGGCATTCCATGTGGCTTCTCTATCTGCAGGACAGCAGGATTACCAGTAGGGAATGTAAGTGAATAGCTTCAGACACAGGAGTAAAAGATGCAGGTCTTCTAAGGTCCCATTGTGCAATTTATACAGCATCTTTTCCATAGCATCCTATTAGTCAAGGGCATCACAGGTATATTAGTTACTTTTCTGTTGCTGTAACACCACGGACAGAAGGAACTTACAGAAGGAAGTCTATTTGGGCTCACAGTTCTAGAGGGACAAGAGTCCATCTTTGTGGAGAAGGATAGCAGCAGGTGGCTGACATGGTGGCAGGAACAGAAAGCTGAAAGTTCATATCCTCAAAAGCAAGCTTGAAGCAGAGAGCAAACAGGAAATTGAGTGGGACTATAAATGCATAAATCCTACCCCCAGTGATGTCCTTCCTCCAGTAAGGCTTCTCTCTCCAGAAATTCTCCAGCCTCCCAAACAGTGCCACCAGGTGGGACCAAGTGTTCATATGGGAGCTGTAGTGGTTTGAACCAGAATGCCCCCTCCAGGCTCATATATTTGAATAATTCCTAATTGTCGATCTGTTTGGGAAGGACTAGGAAATGTGGTCTTGTTGGAGGAGGTGTCACTGAGGACAGGCAGGCTTGGAGGTTTCAAAAGTGCAGGCCATTCCCAGTTAGCTGTGGCTCTGCTTCCAACTTGTGGATAATGTAAGCTCTCAGCTACTGCTCCAGCACCATGCTTGTCTGCCTGTTGCCATCCTTCCCACCAGGATGATTGCTTTATGGCCCACCCTCTGAAACTGTAAGCAATTCCCCAGTTAAATGTTTTCTTTTATAAGTTGTCTTAATGGTGTCTGTTTACAGCAATTGAGTGCTGAGACAGAAGTCTGTGGGGGAATATTACTTAGTTCAGACTATCACTGTAGGGCTAACCCTGACTCAGAGAAAGTAGGAATGGATTCCACTTCTCAATAATTGAGTGTCAGAGAGTTGCCGCTCTCTTTAAAATTGGTAACAGAGCTGATAGTGTAGTCCTTTTGGAAGAAATAAATACAAATGTAGTTGATATATTTATACTAAATAAAAGAGTAAAAAATAGCACTCTGAAACTTTGGGTATTTGTGCTAAATGTCAGAGAGGGCCAGGGAAAGGAACATCTCAAACTTGCCAGGAGCTTGTTTACTTTTATCGTCTTCTTTTGAGTTTCCTTCTTGCCTCTGTCCTCTTGTGTGCTTTTAGTATTAGTTTTGGGGCACTGGCAATTGATCTTCTAGCTCCTAATGTGGAATTGACCAGTGTGAATGATCGTAGTGCTAAGAGAAGGGTTCTGTGTGGAGTAGCACTCACCTGTTGGCTAAGAGAAGGGTTCTGTGTGGAGTAGCACTCACCTGTTGGCTAAGAGATGGGTTGTGTGGAGTAGCACTCACCTGTTGGCTTCTCTTTTTCAGGGCTGTGAGGCTGTCTACAGCAGTGTGTCTGGCCTTAAAGCTCACCTGGGTTCTTGTACACTGGTTTGTAGCACTTTCATTTACTATTTTAATGTGTTGTCTCCAGCAGTCTGAATGGAAGAGAACTCAGTTTAGGTGAACGGCCAGTCACCCTGTTGGCCATCATCTTTAGGGGCTGCCCTTCAGTCTCAGTGTCATGGACACTCTTAGCTTCACATTGGGTGGAATAGCAAGGTGCATCTAGGATACAGGAAAGGTGAACAAGTCATGCCATGCTCATTTAGCAGATTTGAGGAAACGTCTGTGAATTTGGAATCTCAACCAGAGACTGCTTCCCTCTCCCCGGTCCTCACACACTGAACCTCCCTTGCCTTAGTGTGCCATAATCTTCCTGAAAAGTTGTGTGGACTGGAGAAGCGCCTCCAAACCCATCTGGACTCTCCTGGCCCCAAGCGCTGGGAGACAGGACAGGACAGGGACAGGATTGTTTCCATGGTGACTGAGGTGTCCTACCACCCCTGGGCCATGGGAAATGCTGTCTCTTTCCAGGCCCATTCAGAAGTATCTCCTCATTCAACTTGAGCACCATTGAAGTGTGCTGTTTCAGGAAGGGAAAGAGGGGTCTCAGTCAAGGCACCAAGGAAGTTATAGGCATCTCAGCAAGATCTGTGTAGCAGTACGTAGGAGAGTGTCACCTTGATCCTAGTTTCTTAAACTAGGTTCTACAGGTGGTACTCATGTCGTTCGGGACTTCCAAGGCACCGTTTGCCACTGGTTCACAGAGGGAAGGATGGCGGAACCTGATGCCTCTAATGAACTTGGGGAGTTTGATTAGGGGAGGAGTCAAGAAAAGCCAAATGTGAAGTGAAAAGGAGCCGAGAAGGTAGAAATAGCAGCTTGGAATGCAGTGGAAGTAGGAGAATGCCCGGTTGTGTCATGGTGCAGTGGGTGTTGGTGCAGGTGGCATCAGGACAGGTGTGTAGTGGTGAGAGCTTGTCTCAGCTCGTTATGATACAATATATCACCATTTGGGACCATTCCCCATGAATTCTAATTAAGTGGACTCCCCCCATTTCATCTCTCACAATCCCTGCACGAGGTATGTTTTCCTGAATTTACCCATAATTCTCTTCTCTTTCTTTGAAACAGGGCACCTTTGTGGCTGGAAAATACAAGTGTCTTCTGTGTCAGAAAGAATTTGTGTCAGAGAGTGGTGTCAAGTATCACATCAACTCTGTCCACGCCGAGGTGCGGGCTCCACTTTCCCCTAGTGTCTGTGTAACCCATGTGTCTCGTCTTCGTGTCTGTGTAACCTGTGTGTCATCTTCAAGCTGTAAGAAGTGGAGCTTGTCCTTGGCTTCATGTACTAGGACTGACAAAGAAATTAAGGTTGAGAACTTACTAGAGTTAAAATGCCTTCTGAAGAGCATGAGAAGAGTGGAAATGTTTTTTTTCTGTGAAGATAATTGAGCTTACGGTGGCTGGGCATCTCTGAGCCCCTGTAATTGTCTTAACTGTGATTAAATGAAGTAGTTGGAAGCCAGGCTGGACTTAATGCTTGATCTTGTTTTACAGTGTTCTCTACTGATAAAATCCAGATGTCTAACATTTTCCAATAATCTGTGTTAGTTTTTTAATTCTATGCACATGGTTGTTTTGCCTTCATGTTGTATGTGTACCATGTGTTGCCTGGTGCCCTCAGTGGCCAGAAGAGGGCTGCAGCTCCCTTAGAATTAGAGTTCCAGCTGGGTGTTGGTGGTGCACACCTTTAGTCCCAGCACTCAGGAGGCAGAGGCAGGTGGATCTCTGTGAGTTTGAGGCCAGCCTGGTCTACAGAGTGAGTGCCAGGACAGCCTCCAAAGCAACACAGAGGGGGAAAAAAAAAAAAAAGAGTTCCAGATGGTTGTGACCTACCATGTGGGTGCTGGGTCCTCTGAAAGAGCAACCAGTGCTTCTAACTACTGAGCTATCATTCCAGCCTGCCAACAGATGTTTTTTATGCTAATGTGTGTGTGTGTGTGTGTGTAGTACTATAATATATAAATTTATACTATATTATTGCATAACAACTCTGAATCAGATGCGTCCATCTCAGTCCTATCTGGCCCTGCCTGAAAAAAATAAATAGTAGTAAGGTGTTTGACATGTTCTGCTACCAAGTCTTTGTGTGTGTTTTTCACTGAAGGTGAAGTTTGGGCTTCCCATTTCAAGGGTTCTTTAAGCATAAGTGGCCAGTGACTGTCACCTTTCATCATGTAGTTTGGGAACTTCACTTTGCACATTTGGGACTTTGCTGATCTCTCCTGTGGGAGTGCTCCTCTATCCTAGCTATATCCAATGACTTAATTGGATTACTTAGTTAGATCTTGGCTTTTGCATTGCCAGAAGAATATTTTATAATAAATTTCCTCCACCCCATAATTTTCTGAATGAAGCTCAAAGAGATCAATTGGATTACAGGAACCCAGAGGAAATAAGAATTGTACTCAGGAATCTGATGGGAAATTCATGTCCCTGTTGCTATGCTGTCATGATGTGAGCACCACTGTGAGCCAGGGCTTCCATCCCAGGGTGTTACACAGAAAGAGGTGACGGGTGACATGATGCTGAGTAAATGCATTTTATCATCACAACCTTTTTTTCTTTTACTGTTTAAAATTGTGTATGTGCAAATGTCAGATCTCCTGGAACTGTAGTAACAGATGGCTATGGATGCCTAATGTTAGCCTGGGAACAGAACCTATATCCTCCGGAAGAGCATGAAATGCTCTTTTTTTGTTTTGTTTTATTTTGAGACAAGGTGTTATGCAGCTAAGCTGCCCTCAGACCTGCTGCATGTCCAGGCATGCACCACCATACCTGTGTCTGGATCACATATTAAAGTACACAGAATCATGCATTACACAGTATTTGCTTATGTGAACTGATGCATGTTGTATTTCTCTAGTTTAAAATGGAGCTCTAAGGTACCCCTGTGCTCCCTTCATGCTCCCTGTGCTGTATACCTAACACTGCCTTCTCTCCATTCTTCCTGTCCATTCATTTTATCCTTCATGGTGTTTCTAAGTGCTCCCCATTTCTGCTTTGCCTCGTGCAGGATTGGTTTGTTGTAAACCCAACAACCACCAAAAGCTTTGAGAAGCTGATGAAGATAAAGCAGCGGCAGCAGGAAGAAGAGAAGCAGCGGCAGCAGCACGGAAGTAGAAGGTCTCTGAGAAGACAGCAGCAGCCTCGCCCTGAGCCTCCAGAGAGCCAGCCAGAGCCAAGGGCAGGGAAGGGGCAGGGCGAGAATGAGGAACTGGTGGTGTCAACTGTATGTAAGGGGTCAGAGCAGGAGCCAGTGCCAGCACAGTCCCAGAAAGCAGAGCCTGCCAAGACCACTCACAAACGAGGGAGGAAGTAGGCAGCCATTGATCGTACTCCTAGGAGAGTAGATGTGATGCTGTTGTCATGGCAACATGTGCAGGGGAGGCCTGAGTCCTGGGGCTGGGTGAAGATGTTTTCAGCTGTAGCTGTGGGGCTGTGGCTCTCAGCTCCTCTGTGTACATTTCATGGTCTTCCTCGCTACTTCACTTTCATCCCTCCCTGCCTTAGTCGATTCATATTCCCATTAGAGTCCTTTCGCTTTTTCTGTTGTCCAGAAGCATCTTCAGGACCCTGGGTTCTGTGCAGGTGAAAAAAACCTTTGGCTGGCTTTTTTTGTTTTGTCCTGTCTGGGTTATGAATGGTCTTGGAATCTTTGTTGATTTAGTGGCTTCTCCATCATCTAGCTTATAAAACAAACAGTTTCTAATTTAAAAAAAAAAAAGCCTTGAGAGGCTTTATCCTGTATTTGTGACATAAAAGGACTAGAAAGGAGAACTGCCACTTTTGTTACAGTGTGACCCTGAACCCTTGGAAGCAGAATATAACCGAGGATACTTATCTGTAATTTGGTTTTACTGTTGAGAGGAAGAAAATTATTTAGTATGAAAAAGCTAGCAACTTGCTACACTTGGAGCAGGGACTAACTGGGCCCACAGGCATGAAAATAGCGCCTTGGGGTCTGTGCCACGAAGACTACGGTGAGAAAGAAGGAAAGGGCAGTGGTAGCAATCACCGCCCCACTTTACTGGGTTGCCAGGGTTAGTGCCCTAGAAGCTTCCTTGGTTTTAAGGGTTGGGAAATGACTCAGTCCCTGCTGTGTTGACTCTATGCCCTGGCCTCTGGAAATGCCACTGGGGTTGCGAAACAAGGTGAGCTTTCTCCCCTGCACTTACCTCACATGCTAGGCCACACCTTCTTAAGTCCTCACCCAGGGCGTCGACCCACCTCTGTCCCTGAATGCTCTGAGAATACTGTCCTACTGTTTTGTATATGGAGTTTTATCTGCTTTATATTGTGAGCTTTTGACACCAGATGTAGATATTCCTCTGGAGCCGGAATGAATGGTCTCTCTGTACCTCATGCCTGTCTGGTGGTGTTCAGTGGGCTCTCCCTGTGAGGGTGGAGGTCTTTGGGACGTGGGTTAGAGTAAGTAGCCCTGTTGTCGTGTTTCTGGTTTCTCTTCCTCCTGTGTAAATATTGTTCTTCTATATTCCTGCCTATTGTATGGCATATGCCACTGACAAAGTTAACTTTGATATGGACAAATACTACCTTTTCGAACCCGAAAAGGCTATTTGCCACCCTGAAGTCTCTGTTCTCTGTGCTCCTCTAAATAGCTTTATCATGTGTGCTTTGTGAAGACCACTTTTCAATAATGGGGCATTAAAACTTGAATCAGGCACTGCCAGAAAGGGTCATGTGGAAACAAGTCACGGAAATGATGTATTTGTGCTGCTGTTTTTGTTCCTACTTACACCCTTGAAGCCCCTGTAGTAGATGAGGGTTGTTGAGGAGGAGAAATGAGAAGCTGTGTTAAGTTCTGGTGACAAGGACTTGGATACTGTTTGGCAATGGCAAATAAAATAACTCACTTGGAAAGTTTATGGTTGAATTTGCTGCTGCTGTGCCGTTGAACTCTTTGCTGACACCACATGAGACTGGGAAGTAGGGGGAGTTCCAAGTCATTTCTAATTCCTTGACTCCTGAAATCTGGTCATGGCAACTGCAGCAAAAGAGAGCTGGTGCAGGGAACATGGCCTGTATCCTGTGACCCCTTTGTAGCAGGCCTTTTCTTTTTTCTTCCCAATACCAGGAATCAACAAGACTGGTGCAGTTTGGCCTAGCCACTGTATTCAGATTTTAAAATCTATTAGAATAATATAAACAAGGGTGGCAGTATTTGGTACATACAGGATGTTGAACAATGTGAACTCGTGTGTGTGTGTGTGTGTGTGTGTGTGTGTGTATGTGTGTGTGTGTGATAGAAATTGTTACAATTACTTTGAAAATGATTTGGTAATGCCGATTAAAGTGAAAATGTACCAGAAGACTGAGATCCAGTCCCAGGTGTGTGCAGAGGGAGAGTTGTATAAGAATGACAAGATACGTGAGAGCATAGTTATAATTCAGAGGTGCCTGATGTTCATCAGGGACACGTGGTTAGACTGTGTCTTTCTTGTTGCCTTCTCTGCCCTCCATGAGTAGCCAGCTAGTGTCTCTCTGTTTGAATCTGTGGGAGTGATGTGTGCTTTGAAAACGGTGACTATGGGAAGTATAGCTATGTGATTAATAGGTGACTAGCATGTACATGGGCCTGTTTTTGGCCCCTAGCCCTGGGGAGAAATTTCTCATCTAGATTCACTTCTCTCTGCTTCCTGGTACCAGGATTCCAGCTTTTCTGGTCTGATAGACCAATATCTTTAAAGGTGTAACTAAATAAATTCCTCTTTTAAAGGAAAAGAGAGATTGTGTACCATGCACTTCTTTCCATTTTTTTGAGTTAGATGCAATTGAGATGATGGCTCACAGGATAGAAGTGTGCAAAATGGAAGGTAGTGAACTCTGAGTCACCCTTGAGGGAGAGCCATTTGCCAAGCAAGAGCATCTGAGACTATTAAAACCTACTCTGATACATTATCGTTTCCATCCAGAAGGATGGATAAAATGTGATAGGTATACAGTGGGATTCTATGCTAGTTTGGTTTGTGTTGCTGTGATAAGCACCATAAGCAAAAGCAATGTGGGGAGGAAAAGGTTTATTTTATTCTATAGCTTCTAGTCCTTCATGGAGGAAGCCAGGACAGGAGCTCAAGGCAGGAACCTGGAGGCAGAAACAAAAGCAAGAGGCCATCGATCAGTGTAAAGCTGTTGGCCTGTTACTAGTGTTTTTTATTGGCTAGCTCTGTCTTAATTATTTACCCATTTCTATTAATCTAAGAGTTTCCACGTGGTCTATCTTACCAGAGAGAGGGTCTGGATCTTTTCTCTAAAGTTTCTACATCTTGAATCTCCTCACTACTACATCTCCCAGAATCCTCCTTGTCTCCTAGTCCCACCTATCTTGCCTTCCTATTTGCCAGCAGTGCTTTATTCATTAACTAATAAAAGAAACATATTTACAGAATGACATCTTCCATCATCTCCTTTTTTCTGTCTAAAATAAAGAGTCTTAATTTTAATATAGTAAAATTACATATAACAAAACAGTTATCAAATAAGAACTATCATTAACAATATTTAGTCCATTAACATTTAGCAAGATTTAAAGAAATATTCCATCATCTATTCTATGTTTGTGAGTCTAAAGTCTTACATATAACTTATCTTTAATCCTAACTAAGGAAAACTATAACCATAACTATCTGTCTTCAACTCCTTCAAAGACCACAGAAGGATAATATATAAACTCTGGAAATGACAGAGACAACTCACTACCTGGTCAGTCACCTGAAGTTCTTCTGTAATGTTCCATCTTTAGCCTATAGGCCATAGTGTGGCAGACTTCTCAGCAAAGCAGGAAACTTTAAACTGTCCACCTCTATTGTCAGTTTGTCAGTCACTTTTCTCTGTGTCCTGCAGACAGAAACCCTGTAGCAATGTCCACCTTATATCAGCAGTCACTTTCCTGTGGGTCCTGCATGTCCAGTTTTTACAGCATAAAGTCAAACAGTTCAGACAAGAGCAGTTTCTTGCCCAAATGGCTAGTTTTGCCATATTGGAAGCAAACTCCATAATGAGTTTCTTCTATGTCCATTTTCCTTTCTGACACAGGTGGTATTGCCAGGAGCAGTTAAGTCTCACTGTTAAGAAAAACTCTAAACCATTTTAAATGCCATATTCTGTAGGTCCTTGAAAGGTTTGAAGAATGCCTGTCCATTTGAACTATGTGTGTGTGTGTGTGTGTGTGTGTGTGTGTGTGTGTGTATATATATATATATATATATATATATATAAAACCTAACTATAAGTTTTCACTACTATAGGTTACTATCTATAATCTGTACTAAATTTACATTTTTAAATGAGCTATATAAACATAATACCTAAACAAGAGGAGAAATATAGATATCACAAAATTGACCTTAAATTGTATCAATAAATGAAAATCCATTCCAAAACAAAGTATTCATTTCTATACCATAATCCCCTTTTTACCTTTAAAAAGAGATTGGTTGTGGTCATTAACCATTTATAACCAACCACATTTAAATGAAAACAAACATTTACAGACAATATTTGGGAATTTGGGCGTCATTCTTTCCAATCTGCTTCCTGTTGGTAGGGGGCATTGTCTTGGGGATCCTAAGAAGATGCAGAAATCCTGGCTGTAGTGGTCTGCAAGGCTACCTTGTCCCAACTGTTATGAATGTTGGATCACCTGGGACAGTTTCAGGGGGTCTTGCTTGATCAAACCATATTATTCTGGAAGGAATCCATAGCTTTTCATTTTCTGTGGAAACAAAAATAGAAATCCTTTTCCCCAGTAACCTGTCCTTAGACTTAAATTTTGAAATCAAAATATTTTTAAAATATATAAATTGGATTAATTTGGCAGCATTGATAATCAATTCTATTTTAGCCATGCAGTTGTTGTTCCTTTCTTAGCAACTGAGCAATTCAAAGACAAGACAGTAGCATACAGTGCCCAGACTCTCTGTGTATTTCCCATCTTTAGGTGGATTTTTTATTACTCTATTTCTTTTACTTCTATTTTTTTCATTTATTTGAGACAGGGGTTCTGATGGGAAATGTCATTATGTATATATGTTTCTCATACTGGTTAATGAATAAAGCACTGTTGGCCAATAGGAAAGCAAGATAGGTGGGACTAGGGGACAAGGAGGAAAGAGGAAGTAGGAAGGAGGAGTCAAGATGGAGAGTCTGGAGAGAGCAGAACTGCCAGCCGCCTCTTCCTGGTAAGACCACATGGAAATACATAGAAATGGGTTAATAATTAAGACAGAGCTAGCCGATAAGAAACAAGTAACTGGCCAAAAGCATTATATCAAATACAGAGTCTCTGTGTGTTAATTGGGGCTGGTGCGGTGGGCGGGACAAGACCGGTGGCGGGCGGAAAAACTTTACTCCTTACAGGGTTCTCTATGTAACTTTGGCTGCCCTGGAATTCACTCTGTACACTAGGTTCACTTTGAAATCACAGAGATTTGCTTGCCTCTGCCTCCCTAGTGCTGGAATTAAAGGCATGTGGCACCACACTTAGCTACTCTCTTTGTACTTTTTTTTTTTTTTTAAACCATTTTATCCTGTTTTTTTCCCCCCCTCACCCAAGCCTATTAAAACACACTGTAAACCTTTAGAGGTTTTTCTTCATCTGAATCTGTCTTTACCGTAAATCTTTATCTTTTTCTGGCCACGAGTCTTTTTTATCTCTTAAACAACATTGCTTAAAATGAAAGCCACAGCTGTTTTAGCCACATCTATCCAAAATGGCGGGGTACATTTATCCCCAGCACTGAGAGCTGTCTGTGCTCATCGCCTTGGTCTGTGCTGCCATCAGGCAGCATGTTGCCAGCTCGGAGATGTGGTCACTGCCATTGCTAGCTGTCATATACACCATTCAGTTGTTAGCAGGGTTTGCCATTTATGCCAAGTCAGGAAACCTCCCTATAAGAAGCCAGGAAAATCTCTGCTTGTCTCTAGCAAAACAGCCCAACCAAGAAAAATACTGCTACCAAGACTTGTTTATCTCTGTTATTTTGTTTTTAAAATCCCTTCTTAAGCTTTTGTTAAGCAGTAAGTGAAAGTTCTTAGTATCCACATTGCAGGCGCCATTTTGTTCCAAGCAGTTTTTCCTGCCAGCCTGGTCCCACTGTTGCATCAGCCCCAAATAACACACAAGAGACACTGTATTATATGTAAAGCTGTTGGCCTGTTACTAGCGTTTCTTATTGGCTAGCTCTGTCTTAAATATTAACCCATTTCTATTCATCTAAGAGTTTCCAAGTGGTCGTATCTTAACCGGAGAAGAGGAGACTTCTCTCAAGTCTCTATATCTTGAATCTCCTACTGCATCTCCCAGAATCCTCCTTGTCTCCTAGTCCTGCCTATCTTACTTTCCTATTTGCCAACATTAACCAATAAGAGAAACATATTTACAGAATGACATCTCCCATCAGAGCAGTGCTAGTTTGTTCATCATGGTTTGCTCAGTTTGGTTTTTAGTGTAATCCAGGCATCACTCCCACATCAATTATCAATTAAGAAAATGCTCCCAAAGACATGCCTATAGACCAATCTGATGGAGACATTTTCTTAATTGAGGTTCCCTCTTCCCAGATGGCCCTAGCTTGTGTCAAGTTGACAAAAACCTAACCAGCATAAATGGCATATATATCAAAGTCACCATCAGACATACATGCAAAACACCCAGAAAATAAGAATAAATCATCACAAAAAATTTCTATATAACTCAGGATTTCTTCTTTTAACAGCAAGTGACATTTCTAATCCTATTAAGAGAGAAGAATGGATGAATGGTGATGGCACGTGCCTTTAATCTCAGAACTCGAGAGGTAGAGGCAGGTGGATCTCTGTGAGTTCAAGGCCAGCCTGGTCTACAGAGTGAGTTTCAGGACAGCCAGGGCTACACAGAGAAACACTGTTTTGAAAGACCAAAAAATGGGGGGGAAGATGCTGGCCATGGTAATTCATATAATACAGATAGTGTGTGTGTGTCAGAGGACAACCTATGGGAGTGAGTTCTCACCTTCCACCATGTGGATTCTAGAAATCAAGATCAGTTGCCTCATGAACAGGATTCAAGAACACTCCCAGGGCCTTGGTTACGATTGCCCCAAAGCTGACTGGGTGACTTTAATCTGTCTGGGTTGTGTCAGTCAAGACATAATTGGGCAAGAAAACCACTAAAGAAGGGTTATACTTGTGCAGTGGTGAAAGACAGTTCATCATAGAGAATGCTAAATGTCAATCCAAGACTGCAATAACATCCACATACTTCAGTTCCCATATATGTTTTCTAAAGTCTCTGTGTAGGTTCTGGGAGCTGAACCCAGGTTCTCTGCAAGAGCGGCAAACACTTTTTACCACTGAGTCATCTTCTCTCCAGCCTTTAATTTACTTGGTGTTTTGAGATTGAATTCAGGGCTCTTTACACACCAAGTAAGCACTCTGACAATCAAACAAATCTCAGCCCCTTCATTAATTCTTATTTTTTTAAATTATAGTGTGTGTGTGTGTGTGTGTGTGTGTGTGTGTGTGTGTGTGTGTGTATACCTGTTCCTGTGCCCTTTTCTGGTCTTCATGGGCAAAGCATACATATTGGAAAGCAGGTTCACACATACACAAATAAAACTACCTTTAGAAAGTGAATGAGAAGGAGAGGAAAAGTGGGGACAGGCGAAGTGATAAAGTGACAATAGGATGTAGATTCATGGTAGAGCTATTATCTAGTAGGGGAATCAATCTCCAGACAACTTTCATCTCTTTACAGACCATATTGATAGAATTTGCACTCATTCCTTCTACCTGAATATCCACATGCTATGCCTAAGTTCAATATTCCATTCTCAGCTCAAAAGACTGCTTGATTACCACCAAATAGCACTTCCTTAACTCTTGGTCACCTCCTTACCTGTTTTCTGTATGAGTACAGATGTTTCTTCTAGCTCTGTAGACCAGGCTGGCCTTGAACTCACAGAGAGCCACCTGCCTCTGCCTCCCAAGTGCTGGGACTAAAAGCGTGCACCACCACTACCCAGTGCTTCATACTATTTCATTAGAACATTAACTTCACAATAAGAGGACAAGAGGATCCTTGGTGACTTCAATTTTGCTCTTTGTTCATTCCTAGGATATGCTAGGTCCTGCTCTAGAGATTCCTCACTGCTAACTTAGGACTCCTTTCTCAGTATTCAAGGCAAAAGTTAGTTACACTTTAAAGATTTATCTATTATGTATACTGTGTTCTGTCTGCATGTATGCCTGCACACCAGAAGAGAGCACAAATATCATTATAGATAGGTTGTGAGCCACCATGTGGTTGCTAGGAATTAAACTCAGGACCTCTAGAAGAAAAGCCAGCATTCTTAACCTCTGAGCCATCTCTCCAGCCCAAGTTACTTACTCTTACATTTCTTTTAAGAAGCTGTCTATTTTATCCTCAAGACAATGTACAACATGGACATTTATACCAGTTGTTCACTGTGGGGGGATGCAGAAGACTACTCCAAGCTAGGACCCCAGGGTTTTCAGAGGAACTGGAGTGGAAGTCAAGTTGACCAGAAGCCAACCCTCTGAACTCTCTACCACTGCAGAGGCCCTCCAATCCTTCAGATTTGACCGTCCTCCTGCCACAGGCAGTCTCTCACCAGGCCCCTCAAGGTAGTCATTTCTAGAAAGGTAGTTCTTCTGGATTCCTGCTATTCCCACCATCAACAGACACAAAGTGGGCTGATGTCCCATGAAGTCTCAGATTCAGCAGAAGATGCAGTCTATCCCCTCACCATAGAGACACCAAATCACTAAAGAGACTTCTGTGACATTCCATGAGGCCATTGTGCAGGGAACATTTGACCCCAATCTGAGGAACAGAGTATAGTGGTAGTCCAGTCATGTGTCTATGGGTTTTACCCTGCTGTGGCTAACTGGTGATAGTGCCTGAGAAATGGGAGGGTTTGACGATTGAGGTGTGTAGGGCTCTTTGGTGAGGATTGGTAGTAAAATAGGACTTGGGAGGGGCAAGGCCCTATTCTTTAGGAGTGAGGGAGGAGATGGAACCTCAAGAGCAGGGCAACCCAATTTCAAAAGTCAGAAGCCCCAGAAGATTTGGCAACACATCCAGGCAATCTGCTAGGACTAATTTGGTAGTTGAGACTAAAAAATCACATGATGTTGACCCCAAAGGAAAGACACCTCTTGGAAATTGTGATTCCCGAAGGCAGACACCTCAAACTAGTTCTTTGGTGAAAATCCCCACTAAGCACCAGACTGACCTTAATAAATGCCTGAGTTCCGGAACTAGGTGAGTATTGAGGAGGGAGATTGGTGTGAATGGAAGGTCTTTTAAGTGTGGCAATGATATGGAAGATGGAGGACCTGGGAGATGGCCCAGTACCTCCGGTGCCTGCCACACGGCAAGAGGATCTGAATTCAGTCACCAAAACCCACTTACAAAGTTGAGCAAAGGAAAACATGCCTGTGTCCCTAAGGTTGAGATGAGGGCGTTGAGATGTTTTTGGCCAGCCAGCTAGCATCGCATGAGAAATAGGTATGGTGAGAGACCCTGTCTTAGTTAGGGTTTCTATTGCTCTGATAAAACACCATAACCAAAGTGACACTGGGAAGGGAAGGGTTTATTTCTTCTTACATTGCTGCATCACAGTTCATCAAAAGAAGTCAGGGCAGGAACACAAAGCAGGAATCCAGAGGCAGGAACTGAAGCAGCCATCCTGCAGGTACACTGCTTGCTAACTGGTTTGGCCTGCTCCTTTTAGTCAATTTAGAACCACCTGCCTAGGGGTGCCATCCTATCCCTGTGAACTGGGCTTACCCACATCAGTCATTAATTTGAACAAAATACCTTATAGATTTCTACAGACAATCTGGTGGGGTCATTTCTCAGTGTAGCTTCTCCTCCTGGATTGCTCTTGTATATGTCAAATTTATAGAAATCTAACCAGCACTGGCCTTATTTGGAGCATGATAGAAACCCTAAAGATTTTTTTTTTCTTTTTTTGTAAGAATACAATACAGAGCTGGAGTGATGATTCAGAGGTTAAGAGCACTGGTTGCTCTTCCAGAGGTCCTGAGTTCAATTCCCAGCAACCACATGGTGGCTGACAACCATCTATAATGAGATCTGGTGCCCTCTTCTGACCTGCATGGATACATGCAGGAAGAATACTGCATACATAATAAATAAATACTTTTTTTTTTTTTTTAAAGAATGAATACAATATTGGCAGTGGTGACGCATGCCTTTAATCCCAGCACTTGAGAGGCAGATGCAGGCGAATTTCTGGGAGTTCAAGACCAGCCTGGCCTCTAATACAAGGGTCTGGGTTAGTTTTTGGTTTTTTTTTTTTTTTCTCATCTGTGCCTAAGAACTGATACAGGAATGTTTTCTTTGTTCTCCATCCAGTTTTGCCCAGAGACGCAAAATTCTTCCCCAGTCATCAATGTATCTTACTATTATCAATGAATTTTTCAAGCCAGAGAGGCTAACAAACCTGGAAAACAAGGTAAAAAGAAGGACAATGGAGGCACTGGGGAAGCTGAGCAAGAATATAGAGAAGGCTCGGCTCCAGCAGGAGCGTCTGCTGCAGGAGAGCAAGCTGCTGCAGGAGGAGATGATCTACCTAGATGCTGAGAACAATTACTTCTTGCGATTCCTAAGAAAACACAATGATCAGTGTAGGAAGAAGCATGAGGACCTGTGGAATCAGTATTTACAGGAATGTGTAGAGATGAGACAAAGGAAACAAGAGCTGGCATCCAAGTTTGCCCAACAAAATGCAGACCTTCAGGCACAGCTCTTGCAGGGAAAAAGCACCCAGTCCCAGCTGAAGCAGCAGGTTCAGTCATTGGAGCATATCAACTCTGTAAAGAAGACACAGGAGATGAGAATCCAGGCGTTACAGGAGGAGCTGGAGAGCATGAAAGCGGGGACAGCTATAAAGGACCGCCAGGAACACTTGCAGTTCCTGCAGCGAAAGGCGCTCCTGGACAGACAGCTGCAGGAACTAAGATGGCTGCAGAGGGGAGAGCGCAGCACCAAGGAGGTTAAGAAAAAGGTCTGGGCCTTGGAGTCGACAGCCAGGAAGGTGAATTCCGAGTTTTGCGCTAGTGTCCACAAAGAGAATCAGGGGTTCCAGGAGGAGTTAGTGAAGCAAGTCCAGGAGTATTGCAAGCTAGCATCTATAAAGAGACAGTTAGAGAAGTGGAAAGAACAGCTAAAGAAGGAACAGTGGCTCCAAGAAGCCACTGTTAGGGGGAGAAAACAACTGAAGGCAAAGACAGACAGAAGTCATAATTGTGACTTTTGTTCCAAAGAACAGGGTGCCACGAGGCCACACTGAACCATCCTTTATGTACCAAACCAAGAATAAATCCAAAGTCATTTATCTATTAGCCAGGGAATAAGAATTGGAAACAACTGGGCTCTGGCACTGTCTTGGCCTACTGGGGAAGCTGCTGAATTGCTAGCGACACTGGATGTGACCCAGCTTGGAAACTTGGATACTTTTTGGGATTCCTACATGTTCCCATGGAGGACCACTGGACATGTGGTCATTTTTCAGAAACAAGGATCCACAGTGTAGTAAATCACTCTTCTAGCCCAAATTCTAGTTGTAATGCCCAAAATACAACTACCTTAGTGAGTATTCTCATTTATAGAGGAAAGAAAGAGAGAGAAATGACACAAAGCTAGACCTGAATATTAAAGCCTATTGAGCAAACGGGAGGGAAACATCTTAGGAAGAGACAAGCACTGGATGCAAAGGCGTCATTTAAACAAACTAACTGCATAAAGCAGATGTATTGCCAGCAAGATGACGTCAATGGCCAAGGCTGAATATGATCTCTAAAACCCAAGGTAGAGAAAACAACAGACTCTTCACCTCCACATGGGCACTCTGGTACACACACACATGCATGCATGCATGCACACATGCACAACACTCTCATTGTGAAATCATATTTTAAAGAAGTATTGTTGGTGAATGATCAGGGAATTTGGGGAAAGGAGAGGAAGGTGAAGCTGGTAAGAGATACAGAGAGGCAGGACACAAGAGAAAATGATGCTGTTGGCTTCCACATCTCAATGCACAATGGAACCCTTTGCTCCAGAAAGAAGTGACTACAGGGTGAAAGAGAGTTAAGTATGTGTGCAGTGAGGAGGAAAATAGCTAAAGCATTGCCTTTAGGAAAGAGGTGGGAGATGCCAAGTGGTAGTGGTGGCGCAAGTCTTTAATCCCAGCACTCAGGAGTCAGAACCAGGCGGATCTCTGTGAGTTTGAGGCCAGACTGGTCTACAGAGTGAGTTCTAGGACAGCCAGAGATACACAGAGAAACCAAGTCTAGAAAAAGAAAAAAAAAAAAAAAAAAAAAAAAAAAAAGGAAAGACAGCCAGGGATACACAAAAAAACTGTCTTGAAACAAAGAGGTAGGAGAGATATTCTTTCTATTGTATACTTTATTTTCTTTTGTTTTTTTGAGACAGGATCTCATTTGATATCCAAGGCTGTCCTGGAATTCATTATGTAGCCATTATGTGACCTTGAATTCATGGAAAGTCCACCTGTGTCAGCCTTCTAGGAGCTACAGTTATGGGCATGAGCCAGGGCACCCATAGATATGATCACAAGTCCATCTGATATGGGTAACTCCTCAAATGAGACTTCCCCATAAGTGACTCTTGGCTGTATCAAGTTGATAATAAAATCTAACCAAGACAGAACCATATTGAGCGTTCATATTAATATCAACACTGCCTCTGGTTGGTCCTATCCCATTGAAATTTTAGAAAACAGTGTAGTCAGGATAATCTATATTGTGTCCTCAGATTTCTTAGGGGAGTTGCAAGGGTGGGAGGCAAGATCCATTTCAGATACCACTCCTCCCTCACCTCGAATTACCCATTATGTCCAGCAGGTCTGGGGAGCTAGTCAGCTGTGGACACACTGTACTTGGCCTTGAACTTGACTGTCTTCTGCTTTAGCTTTCTGAGTGCTGGGAGTACAAGTGTTAATGTGAAAGGACTTTAAACAAATTATCCCCAGCTTTGAGCTCCTTCTGCTATCCCAATCTATTTTTAAAAATCACAATGAACCTGTTTTTATTTCTAACATAATGGATGGGTGGGTTCTCCCATGTGCTTGGAATATGATTGACAGCCATCTATATGAGACAATAGGGACTTCAAAGCTTACTTTTTTTTTCTTCAATAAGAAGGCAGAATCAAATTTGTAGAAAAGTAGAGAAGAGATTAAAGTTCACTAGAGAATCTCCCCATACAAAGCTTCAACTTGCCATTGTGCTGATACCATAGCTGAGATGAGTCAATGAATAAAGGTGTTTACAGTCAAGCCTGCCAGCCTGAGTTCGATCCCTGGAACCCACATGGTAGGGAATGACAACTCCTACAAGTTGTCCTCTAACTTACACACAAACTGTGGCATGCATGCCAATATTCATGCACACTCACACACATAACTGCAATAAAAAGATGCCAAATGTAAATGTCAGCACAGCTAAACTAACTGAACTGTATGTCTCCTGCCAGCAAAATAATTTTCCCATAGTCACCTATATCACCACTAGAAAGTAACACAAGCCAGACCATGCTGCCCAAAGAGGGCTTGAGTCAGATCAGGTCAGGCCAGGTCAACCACTATCCATTTGATATTTTGAGACAAGATTGATCACTAACCCTGTAGCTCACTAATTTGGCTAAGCTAGCTGGCCAGTGAGCTCCAGGGTTCTTCCCATCTCTGGCTCCCCAACACTGGGTTTGTAGGCACACAACACCATATTTGGGCTTTATGGGAGTTATGGGGACAGAGCTCTGGTCCTTACCCTGTGCAGCAGGCTCTTTACCAACCGAGCCATCTCCACAACCTCACTTCTATATAATATATGTTTGTATGTATGTATATCCTCCAATATATTATTAGATAGTATGTATATATGATTGTATATATTCTCCTATAAAAATATTTTATGTGCATTGGTTGAAGGTGTCATCTCTTGGAACTGGAGTTATAGATAGCTGTGAGCTGCCATGTGGGTGCTGGGAACTGATCCCAGGTCCTCTGGAAGAACACACACTCTTAACCAGTGAGCCATCTCTCCAGCCCATATTTTCCTTTCTGTTTTTCAAGAGTTTTATACATTCTGCAAGAATGTTAACAAAATCAAGGGCTACCTCTGACCTACAGCTCTAGCCCTCCCTTTACCTCTCTATGTATGTATGAATGTATGTATGTATGTATGTATGTATGTATGTATGTATGTATTTGAAGCTACCTTTCTCTTAAAGGGGACTTTTTAGGAGTTTTACTTTGGTTCACTTGGGCCTTTGATCTTCTTCGCTTGGACAAATGGACATACAGGTGGGCAACTAAAACATTTTTGGTCAGTCTCTTGTCATACGGTTTCATCCTACTCGCCTTAGCTACACTTGGGTCACAAGCACTCCTCTGTTCTTTCATCCCCTTTGTATTCGGTGAGGACTCTGCCTGAACTGGCTCTTCCTCTGTTATTTGAAGGACAGTATTCATCCTATCTTTTAAGCGTTTCCCTAATTTTTACCTAGCATTTTCTAGAATAAAATGGTCTTTAATTTTTTTTTTCTTCTTCTTCTTCTTAGCCAATAAGATAGAAGGAGGCGTGCCATCTCCATCACAATCTTGACAGATTTGCGCCATATGACTCTAGGCTTGAGATTCCACCTGGTTTCGCTCCTGGAGCCACGAGCTTTGCCCCTCCCAGGTCCTACCTCACCCCTGTCAACTCTCCCTGGCTTCCTACATTGCCCCTCGACAAGTCCAAAGCCCCTACTTGGCAGCTATAGCATCTAAACAGTCCCAGAGAGTTTGATACCCAGAAGCGGTTTTGGAACCTAGTAGGTTTGGGCGGTTTGGATATCCCGGCCAATCGTAGCCCTAAGTGCAGCAGGCAGGATCAGCCGACCAATCGCAGCTCTGAACGCAAGAAGACGGATTCTCCGGCCAATCGCAGCTCGGAATGCAGAGATTGTAGGCGAGTCCTTGGATCGGTGGGCGTGGCTGAAGAAAGATGGCGGCGCCCGCGGCTCCGGCTGAGCCTCAGGCTTCCGGGGCTCCCCAGCTCCCCGTGTGTGTCCTGGTGTTGGGGATGGCGGGATCCGGGAAAACTACCTTTGTACAGGTGACGTGCAATGCGCGAAAGCGGTAGTGGCGCCCGACGGGTTGCCTGTGCCTGGGAGGAAGGGAAGTTGTCTGGGGGACTGGAGGGTCTGGACGCGTGGTTTCCTGGAGGCTTGCCTCTGACTCCCGAAGCCTCGTACCTTCGCCTGGGTCACCCACCGCAGCTTTCTGAATAACCGTAGTGCGTGTTTGGTACAACTGAAATTGTCTCGCTGTGAATTAGAAGCTTTTTTGAAGGTCCTGGCTTAAAGAGTAGGGGGTATATAATGCCAACACACTGGTTTTGAGTGAGTTGTGAAGAATTACTTCTTCCGACTTACCGAGTCTAAGCTCTGAGTGTACAGCGAAAATGAGATTAGCCAAGTTTTTGCTTTCACGGAGTTAATGTTTTAGTGAAGAAGATAGGGGGAAAACCTTTTACAGGGACATTCAAAGTTAGTAAGAGGTGATGGAGAGTAGAGGAGGGCTGCTAGATTAGAGGTAGATGGCTTTTAAACTTAAGAGAGTTTGTTGTTGAACAAGCGTAGTAGGTGGCGGGAATAATGAAATTGTTACAGACCGTATAGGCACGGTCAGTAACTAGAGGAGAATTCTCTGGTTCCCATCCTGTCTTTTATCATCACCTTCCAACCCCCACCCCCGTTATTGCAGAGGCTCACAGGACACCTCCACAACAGACACTCTCCACCTTATGTAATCAACCTGGACCCTGCTGTGCATGAAGTCCCCTTTCCTGCCAATATTGGTGAGTGCCTTCAGTTTTCATTTTTTTTTTTTTCTGAACTAGCTAATTCTTTTATTTCCTTTGGATTTGTTCTCTAACAGAGTAGGCTTCTTCCTTATTGAGATTTATCCCTCTCTTTATTCTAATGGTTCCTAAGTTTCATTTCCATTCACCTCTCATTTGTCCTTAGTGTGTGAAACTGTTGTAATTGATTTGAGGATAAGTGACATTAAGCCAGGCTATATATATATATAATTTAGTTTCTTTTGTCAGAGTGTAGTAAGAATTTATGAGTTCTGCTATACACTCTGATTGGTAGGAAGGTCCCGCCTATTCCCAAAGTTTTGTGTGTATGTGTAGTTGAAAATATACAATTTGTCTTTGTCTTGAAAAACAAAACAAATATATGCATTGTTATGAGGAGAATTTCTCACTGAAACTACCAGAAAGATTCAGTATGGGTGTTACTGGCAGAATATAGAGTTCAGGGTCAGTAAGACCCACATAGCCAAACTTTGCTTGTTTGTTGTTGTTTTTCAAAGAAAGAAAAAATGGGGGGTGGGGAGTAGATTCATTATGAAAGTGCATGTGATCCAGTGACAGGGTTCTTGCTGGGTTCAGGCTTCCTGATTCCCAGGTCTAGTAAGCTTCTTATAACCCAAATATACAAATTAATGTGGAGATAGGGGAGGTCTTGTTTGTCTTGTTTGAAGAATCATAGATCATTTGGGGAAGATTGACATAAAGTTTCCCATCCAAATTAGACTAAAACTGTAATAGTGTTCATCTCCACACTGGTGGGTAGGTTTCTTCTTATTTACTTATTTTCATTTTATGCATGTCTTTACACCATGATGTGTCTGATTCCTTCAGAGGCCAGAAGAGGGTGCAGGTACCTTTGGAACTGGACTTACGGGCATTTGTGAGCTATCCTGTAGGTTCTGGGGACTGAATCTGGGTCTTCTGTAAAAGCCACAAGTGCTCTCAATCACTGATTCATGTCTCCAGCCCCAGGTGGATAGGTTTTGATAGATCTTAGTAGACATTTATTTTTTGTATTACCAGGCAGTGGTTAATAAGAAGTCTTTTCTTGGTTTGAGTTTTTTTTTTTTTTTTTTTTTCTTCCCCTGTGCATGTGCCCACTACCATTAAAATTGCCTAAAACGTGTTTCAGACAATATCTGTCATAATTAAGAGCTTCTGCCCTAACTGTTTTGTTAGGGGTCTCTCTATGTAGTTCAGGCTGTTTTGGAACTTGCTTTGTAGACCAGGTTGGTCTCAGACTCACACAGGTCTGCTTGACTTTGCCTCTGCCTTTTGAGTGCTGGGATTAAAAGTGTGCACCATCACATCCAGGAGCCTAACATTCTTTATTGGTTACTCAATGATTATCTTTAGTCAGGAAGGAAGCCATCATAAATGGAGAAAGAGGTAGGTATAAGAAAATGCTGGTAAGAGGCCTAAGTCAGTTGTGGTGGCACTTCTGCGACCTTAGCCCTCAGAAGGCTGAGGACAGCTTGGGCTACATGGAAAGTTCAAAGCCAGTCCTGACAACCAAGACTATACCTCAAAAGATAAAATAAACCATTATCTCTCTTTCCCCTCAGATATCCGTGACACAGTGAAATATAAAGAAGTCATGAAACAGTATCCTTTTCTTCATCTGCTGTGGGATTGACTTGTTCCTGGAGAATTGCTTCCCACTTTGAGGGAGTGGCTTGCATGTCAAATTGCAATATACAAGTAGAAAACGTACTATTAAAAAGATGTAGGATGAGAGATGAATGTAGGAGAGATTAGAGATTTCGAGCAAGATTACCCTACTATTTGATTTCAGTTTCAGACTACAGATGTTGTAATTAGAGAGCAGAAGATGAGTGGTCAGCTGTTAACTGCCTGGGTCCAGTGAAGTGATGTTGCCTTGGTTGAGATAGCCATTGATAACTATGAATTCCACCAGGAAACTCAGGAAAATATGTTGACTTGGATTAATTCTTATGGACTGAGTTCAGCATGACATGTGGCTCTCTGTAAGTTACTTAAGGTTGCTTGGTTAATGAGGACCAGAGTAAAGAGTGTGACACGTAGCCCTGGCTGGCCTGAAATTCAGAGATTTGCCTGTTTCTGCTTCCTGCATGCTGGGATTCAAAATGTTGAGTTACGATGCCTGGTTACTTAGATAATCTTAATAACTGATGCCAGCAGCCTGTCACTGTTTGACATATGTGTATATTCACTACATTTTGATCATGTTGTTGTCTTTATCTTGTATGACCATCCCTAAAACGATGAACAAGGAGGACCTTGCTACTAAATGATTCCTGTAACACTAAGGTTGTATGTCAAAGATTAGATTGCCAGGATTCCTTATTTGAACACGGATACTGTTATATACTGAACATAGTGTTAATACTGAACATAGTGCTGTTGGATGAATGACAGTCTAGGTATGAACTATATAATCTCATATGTGCAACTTAAATCCTTAACTGAGTGCTCAGATATGGACTCGGGCCCAATGGTGGCATAGTTACCTCACTTAATCTCTTTGCTACCAGATTTGATCAGGTAAGGCTCCTTTGTCATTGATAGGCCTGGCACTATAAAAATCTGCCTCTTAATGTGCCCTTGCTTGATCACATTTGTAAAGAGTAGCAAAGATGGAGAAATACTGAAACTAAGCAGGCATTTTGGTAGACAAGAGAAATAGCTCTGGGTGTGGTGGAATATGTCTCATTTATTGTTTGTGAGACAACAAAACAAAAATCCAGGAGACCTGGGTTCTTTCTCTGGTCTCTTATTGGCTTATAATGTTATGAGTGCACAGGGCACTGTGATTAGCTAAAGCAAGGGATGGTGACACTTTCTTCTTCCTTCTTTCCTTCCTTGTTTTGTTTTTTGAGACAGGGTTTCTCTGTGGCTTTGGAGCCTATCCTGGAACTCGCTTTGGAGCCTGTCCTCGAACTCGCAGAGATCCGCCTGCCTCTGCCTCATGAGTGCTGGGATTAAAGGCATACGCCACCAACGCCCGGCTGACAATTTTTCTTATAAGTTTTCTTATAAGGAGTATTTACCGACCATCCTTTAGCTTTTCTCTGTCGCTCCCATGAAGAATCATTATATTTACACGTGTTCTGTGGCTTAAGACATTAACATTTGACTAAAGCCAGACAGGATGGTTTGTATGAGGCTGAAGCAGGAGAATCACACAGGGCTGGAGTCCACAGTATACCTGGATAACGCAGCCTGACCTAGGCTCTTTAAACCAAGCAGCGTGGCCCGTGTGCTGCGGGACCCTGACTTCACAGTGACAGGCCAGGTCTCAATGCTACTACTGTGGCTCTGCTTTTTTCCATCCAAGTGTCCATTGTTTGGTGTCCTCGGGCCGTCTTTTGTGATGGTGCATTTGACACATGCCACCCTGGAGGGTCACCTCCTGTGTTGTGTTAGAATTAGATCCTATTGTAATTGACATCTTTTTCTTCTAGGTGATGAAGTTTATCGAGAAGGCTCAGAACACATTCAAGTAGGTGGTTTCAGCTGACTGCTTATTGATTGCCGGTTGTTGGTATATTTCTAGACTTTTGAGAGGATTTGGAGACCTTTGTTAACTATGTTAACTGAGACGAGTCATTAGAAATGAAAACAGGTGGACAATAAAATGCAGAGGATTACTCCCAGCATCCTCTTTCAGATTAAGGAGGAGGACTTTCTCATTGTTTGAGGGAGCACAGTCTACTATGATGAGGAAGACATTTCATCATTTTTCACTATTGACTATTACTAAATATAAAAGTATATTTATTGAGATACAGTTTACATGCCATCCCAGTGCACAAATCAGTGGCGTCTGTTATGTCCACAGACCTGTGCACAGGGTTGTGTAATTATCACTGCAGTCAATTTTAGCATGTTCTATAGGCAGTGTCCCCCACTCCTCCATTCCCCCTCCTTCCCTCACTCCGATCTTGTCCCCAAGAAGTAGAGTTTCATCCTGGTTTTGCTCATGTCTCATTGGTAGGGTAGTGTTTCTGTGCTGATCATAGTCTCCTCTCTGATTACTGACAATAGTTTGTGCTGTGCTGTTTCTTTTCATTAGCATGAATATTGGGCCTGCAGTAAACTCTTGGGAATATTCAGCTTTAGGGCATGGTAGGACTATTTGGCAGTGTGCAGAATTTATTGCAATCTTGGATAAGCAGACATTGAGCACTCTCTGATGGGATATCTTCAGAATTACCCAAGTATAACACCCCTTTAATCGTTTCCTTGACCCAGATATGTCCTGATTGACACACCCGGACAGATTGAAGTATTCACCTGGTCAGCTTCTGGGACAATTATCACCGAGGCCCTAGTGAGTGTTCTGGGTCTTGTTCATGAACCAATCTGGAGGGTCAGCTCAGCCTCTGTTTATTGCCTGGGGCTGAATGGAAAGGGAGAGGAGAGGCTCTGCATACCCCATCCACAGTGGTTCTCTCTTGCAAGAAAGGGAGGAAAAGAGTATGGGAGCACATGCTGAGTCCTCTGATGAAGACTTTATTCATTCTGTGGTTCTAGGCATCCTCATTTCCAACAGTGGTCATCTATGTAATGGACACATCACGAAGTACTAACCCAGTGACCTTCATGTCCAACATGCTGTATGCATGCAGGTAACTGATGGGTGGTAGGCGTGGTGTTCTGTCAACTATGAGGCCTCTTTCTCTTTTTTTATTTTTTATTTTTTAAAAGACATTTACTTATTTGTATGTGTGTGGACCTGCATGAATATATATGTACCACGTGTGTGCAGGAGCTTGTGGAGGATAGAGGAGGTGGTCAGATCTCTTCAAACTGGAGTTAGAGGCAGTTGTGAGCCACCATGTAGGTGCTGGGAACTGGACCTGGGTCCTCTGTAAAAGCAGTAAGCGCTCTTAACCACTGAGCCATCTCTCCAGCTTTATTTTATCTGACTTTGTTCCTCTTGGTTTTGAGTCCTGGTTATACACCCCTGTGTATATGATTTGTGATCTTCTGTATTTACTACTCAGTTCATTATCTAGTAAAGAGAGACATGTACTGTTGGCATTTCCTCTCAGCATCTTCCTCCCTTTCTTGTCAGAGAAATAGATGGTAATTATTTCTGGATAGGTGAGATCTAAGTCTGGATAGAATAGAGTTTTCTGATGTAAATGGTGCTTAGGTTTTGTGTAAGTAATGTAAAAATGTAATGTGAGGGGATACTAGGAATGAAAAGTTTGTCAAAACCAGCAATGGTGGTACATTCCTATCATCCCAAGTTAGGAGGTGAAGGAGGGCAAATTCAAGGCCGTATAGACTGGAGTAAGACCCTGCCATAGCATTATGAACAATAATAACAGAAAGATTTTAGTTACAATCCAAACATGAACTACTTTATCCTGAATGTTACATTGGAAGAAAAAAAGATACTTCATGGTTCACTGTGAAATCAGACTGAAGTTGACCAAATTTAACTTTGGGAATGGACAAGAGCCATCACTTGTATGCTAGGTCTCAGAGTAAACATCATATTGGATGCAAGAAGTCCTGATCCACATAGATAACATTGTTCCACAATTATGTTAATGAGTACAACACAGCTTCTTGATTATCCTGAGTGTGGTAGTCATTTCACAGTGTACTCATAGCTCAAAATGTCAGAGGACTGGGAATGCAGCTCAGCAGGAGAGGGTGTGCCTGGGTCAGCCAACAGACTTGCAGACACTAAATCAATAAGGAGTAAGGGAAGATCAGCTTTAAGAACAGTTCATGATGCCTGCTTTAAGTATATATAATTTTACCGAGGTAGATGCAGAAATTTTCAACCTGCAGGACAATACTTTTAGAGGCTGAGGCAGGAGAATTACTATAAATTCAAGGCCAGCCTAGACTATATATTAATAAGTTCTAGGCTAGTAGTGTACAGAATGGGACCTTGTCTTTAAAACAAAGCAAAAATTATATACATTTATATGGCATTTGTATGTATTAAAGGAGATTTTATATATATATATATATACATACACACACACACACACACACACACACACACACACTTACTTATGTGAAAGTGTCTACCAGAGTAACTATCCTATTTTGGGTATTCACTGCTTGGATACAAAAGAGAATTGATTGATAAAATGTTAAAAAAGGATCAATATCAACACATGATATGTGTTGGGGGTCAGCTGCTGGCTTGATGTTGGTGGTCATTTGTTTTCCTTTGGGAGAAGAGAATGAATAGCACCTACAATTCAGTCTGAAGATTTCCTTTCTCTTTAATTAGTCCTAAGAGTCTGAATGCCTTAAGTTGTCTTTGGAAACAACTCACTATATGCCCTGACTGGTCTTGAACTCATGAACTTTCTGCCTCTGCCTTCTGAGTGTAATAATGAATTTTTTCCCCCCCTTCAGCATCTTGTACAAAACCAAGCTGCCTTTCATTGTGGTCATGAACAAAGTAAGTGGTGCTTCCTCTGGTGACTTCAGCATGTCTTAACACAGAGCCTTGACTCACATTAGAAGGTCTGGATAGGTGTGAGGAGTGACTTCAAGTGCTGTCAGCACATAAGATTTTACTACAGAAAGTCAGAGGCACATCAGGGAAGTGGATACTGCCAGATGGAATGGGTATTTAGTGCGGCCTCTCCCCCACTGATTGTAGGGCAGACAGAGTAACGGTTAACCTTCAACATCAGGGATTCTGTGTCATTAGAGGAACAGTGTACTGGAAATACTGATCAGACACAAGGCAGATTGCTTAACAGTTTGTTGCAGTGAAGCTGGGAACAGGGGAGCTAGAGAAGAAAATCTGATGTTGAGTTCTTTGCTGTCACTACTTATTTAAATGATTTTGCCTCGGTTTAGTTGTGACCTTGATTCAGGTTGCTGATGGCTGCCTTCTCTCTGGCACAGACTGACATCATTGACCACAGCTTTGCAGTGGAGTGGATGCAGGATTTTGAGGCTTTCCAAGATGCCTTGAACCAAGAGACTACCTACGTCAGTAACTTAACTCGCTCCATGAGCCTGGTGTTAGATGAGTTCTACAGCTCACTCAGGGTAAATTTTAGCTTCTATCGTAGTGATGATAGCTGCAGATAATGTCTTGCCATGGCCTTAACTAGCTTTGAACCAGCATTGGAAGGAGATGCTTTATATTCTGAAAGTGACCTCTGCTGCGTTGCTTAGTGGAAGTAGTTCATGGGCTGGGTGGCAGCTCAGTAGCTGAGTCCTTTGTCCACCATGCAAATTCACACTGCTTCTTGGCAGGTGGTGGGTGTCTCTGCTGTGGTGGGCACCGGCTTCGATGAACTCTGTGTTCAAATCAGCAGTGCTGTGGAAGAATACGAAAGGTGAGGATAAAGGAAAGGCTGTTGATGTGTTCTTCATTACCTACATTTCTCATGGTAGTCGCTTGCATTTACATCTTCTATGTAAAGTCTATCTACTTCCATATGTGTGTTAGACCTGGCCACACTCAGGAGTAACAAGTGTCTGTTCCCTTTTTTAAAAAGATAGAAATGTTCACTGGTCAGAGTAGTTGCCAGGCAGGGAACATCAACTGTGTACTGAAAAGAGCCACTTGGTTGATGTTACAAACTTTGTGGGCAACTTCTCACATCTGTCATTGTAGACCAAAAGTCCTGTAGATAGTTCAGAAGCAAAAGATGGTGGATGTGTCCCTGTAAGGAATTCCCTGCAGAAACAGACATGCTGTGGATCTGGCACTGAGGTTGCTGTATTATTTGAAGAGGTATATGCAAAGTCCCAGCACAGTTATTGACATATCATAGAGACACTTCATACATGTCTGTTACAACTGTTGTCATTGCTGAGAGTGGGACACCATTCACCTAAAGGAGAGCACCTGTGGCACTGGGACCATGACGTCGTGGGCTGCTTGTTAGCTGCTTCACATTCATAGTTTGACCCTATGGATGGCATTGTGGTTGCCAGGCAACATTATTTTCCCACTGATTAACTGTTAAGGTTTTTGTGTGTGTGTTTCCCGGGATCAGAATGGAGTCCATTCTGTTGTCATTCAGGGCCATCACTTCCTTACACTTCCCGAACAACAGCCCATCTTCTTCCCCGTTTCCTTGAACCAGTGGCGAGCACCTCAGCTTCTCAGCTGTGGTGCCGTCATTGTTAGTCTTTACAACAGCAGTCAGGAGTTGTTGGGTTCCTCCGGGTAGACTAGCGATGCCGACAGTGTGCCGGGAACTCCAGTGAGGCTGGGTCTTGGTGGTGGTGGTTTTAGCAAACAAACAATAGGTCCGTGTGGGTGGGGTGGGTTGTCCAGGTGAGAACTTAAAAGGCATTTCTTTCTCCAGGGAATATCGGCCGGAATATGAGCGCCTGAAGAAATCACTGGTAAGAGGGATAGTGTGTTAGAGCTTCCAGAGAGACCATCTGACCCACACAAGGCACAGTCCTGCAGTCCCAGCCAGTCACCAGAGACTGGTCTGCTGTCCTGTGCTTTGATCAGCATTCTGGTAGTAGGGATGAGAAGTAAAGGTTTTTTGACACAGGGTTTCTCTGCCTGGCTATCCTGGAACTCACAGAGATCTGCCTGTCTCTGACTCCCAAGTGCTGGGACAAGGCATGCATCACCACTGCCTGGCTTGTATTTTAATTTTTTTCTGGCTTTCTTGAGATATAATTGACTAATGGAACTTCAGTGTTTCTTTTAAATTCTTGCTTTTTTTTTTTTTTTTTTTTGTTCATTTTTGGTAGTGCTCTACACACTGAATTATGTGCCTAGCCCTGTTTGGTTTGAGTTGAGGTCTCACTGTACCCCAGGCTGGTCTAAAACTCTGGGGCTCTAGTCATCTCTTACCTCAGTCACTTGATCACGTGGGATTGCAGGCATGTGACACCTTCTCCCCCCATAATGACTTGTTCATTGACATTGACATCTGTATGTATGTTGTCTGTATGCAGAAAGGCCTCCTAACAATTTTTCTTTTTACATTTGAATATTTATCCTTTTTCTTTTGCCTCATCCTTCTGAGTGCTGGGATTATAGGCATGAACCACTTTGTATCTGAATTTTTAAAACATCAGGATTTTACTGAAATATATTTACCAAGACCTTTTTATGCCCCACCTTACTCGGTCTCTGAGATAAATTTAAAGGCTTGGATGATTTTTGAGATTAGAGCGGCATGTCACAGCTCTTGTCCTAAATGGTACATTGAGGCTCTCCCATTGTTAGAGCCTGCACTGGGGCTTTTGTCACAGGGCCTTGTGAGCGCCACTTGAGGCTTCTTTGGTCATGGTTTTGGGTTTTCATTCAGCATACACCTGGAAATCTGCTGTCACTTGGGCCCACATGACTCATTGGTTTTGTCTCCATCTGTCACTCTCTACCAGTCTCTAGTACTTTTGTAATTCCTAATCTCGTCTTTAAAGAGTGGCATTTTGGGATTGGGGACTTTAGCTCTGTTGAGTGTCTGCTTAGCATGCACAAAACCTTGGGCTTATTCATTCTTTAGCAACCAAGCATGGTGATGGACCCTTTTAAGTTTAGGGTAATCCGTAGTTACATAATGAGTTTGGGGGTGGCCTACAGTACATGAGACCCACCTTAAAAAAAGCTGGCATCTAATTTATGCGTCTTTACTGTTTTGCTTTATTCATTTATTTATTTTTGCTGGAGATTGAACTAGTGCTTCACATCTGCTGAGCACTCAACATCTCAGAGATGCATGTGGAGGTCATAAGACAACTTGCAGGAGTTGGTTCTCTCCTATCACGTGGTCTCCACCAGTGGGATTTAGGTTGTCAGGCATGGCTGCAACGTTTGCACCGCTGAGCCATCTCACCAGCCGGGATCTTCCAGTTTAACCTGAGGACATCTCCCCTGTCTGTAGGTGACTGCTCAGAGGGATCAGCAGAAGGAGCAACTGGAGCGCCTTCGGAAAGATATGGGCTCTGTAGCCCTGGACCCAGGGACCAGCAAAGGTATTGGAAGGGCTCTTGGCATTAGGGTGGATCCCCTATCGGTAATATATGTGTAAATGAGAAAGAATGGGTGGGAGGTGGGGCACATACATCATGGATCCCTGTAAGTGACCTGGGACTGTAAAAGTACTTAAGGATGGTGTACACTTTATGCTGCTCTGAGTTTCTTTTGGAAGTTTTGTATTATGGCAAGGCACTCTAGCTTTTATTTATTTTTTTTTATGGTGTGTTATAACTGAATTTTAGGCATTATTATGCAAAAATGATGCTCTTATTTTCAATCCTATGTATACTTCCTAAAAAATGAAGATATTGTAGAACCTTAGTGTAGCCTAGCCTGTGATGCACACCTTTAATCCCAGCACTGGGGAGGCAGAAGCAGGTGGATCTCTGAGTTTGAGGCCAGCCTGGTCTACAGAGTGAGTTCCAGGACATCCAGGGCTATATAGAGAAACCCTATCTCAAAAAACAAAACTTAAAAAAAAAAAAAAAAAAATGAAAAAAAAAAGCAAAAACAAAAACCAAGAAACACCCAAACAAACAAACAAAAAACCCCAAACCAGAAACAAAACCTCAGTACAGTTAGGAAAAATGTTGAGTTAGCATGGACACACTATTGTCTAGTAGAGGGTCTTACCTAGGTGTGGCTGTTTGCCTTCAGAGCAGACTTAGCTCATCAGGTTTGGGATGAGGGCCCTTATCCACTGAGTGGTCTGGCTGGCCCTGGACTTGTGTTTAGTCTGATGCTTTCTTTCCTTTCATGCCTGCACATGCTTTAATTACAAAGCCCTTCAGTGTCTGCTCGGGTCTAGTCCCCCTGTACTGTTCCCTCTCTCTGGCTATTCTTACGTTTGCTTTTCCACATGGGCCTAGGGGAGTGTCTAGGATATACTCATATTAAATAATACATACCCCATGGGGTACACAGATTGCGTGATAGTTAAGAGCATTTATTGCTCTTGCAGAGAACCTGGGTTCAGTTCCCAGCACCCACATGATGGTTCATAACCACCCACTCCAATTCCAGGGGCTCCAACACTCTTTTAACTCCATGGGCACCAGGCTTACATATGGTTCATAAACATAAGTGTATGCCAAACACTCATACACATAAAAGTAATGTGTAATATATAAATATTGTGTATAAATCTATTATGTGTGTGTGTGTATTCATGCCTACCCAGGCAGGCTTTTTTGATGAACATAAGTGAACAAAGGTCACAAACAGATGCTTCTTTCTTTTAATAAGGTACCTGAGAAAAAAAAATGGTTGCTATATGAAGAAAAAGAACTCAAGTATATAATTTATTGCCATATTGCCACAATAAATACAAAAATAAAATGGAACTTATATATTAATAAAATTAAATTCATCTATTTGGTTTCTGAGTTGCAACAATTTTCTTTCTTTTTTTTTTGGGGGGGGGGTTTCGAGACAGGGTTTCTCTGTGGGGCCTGTCCTGGAACTCGATCTGTAGACCAGACTGGCCTTGAACTCATAAACATCTGTGTGCCTTTGCCTCCCGAGTGCTGGGATTAAAGATGTGTACCACCATGTCTGTTTGGCCGCTGAGATTTGTTTCTCTCCCGGTTACTGCCTTCAGCTCAACTTACACCCCTCCCCAGCTGAGCTCCGCAACTTGACAGTCTCTCAGTGGTCAGTGGTCGCATCGTCCTATACATTTGGTCCCACTGAGTCTGTGACAGGAATTTCTGGATCAGACTTTCTTCTCATTCTTAGGCTGAGTCCTTATTCACTGAGGAGGGAATATTACCTCTAGTAGTGTATTTGATCTCCCTTCCTCCCCCTTTCCACTGCCTGAGGGTTGCCACTGCTGCTCTGTTCTGTATCTTTTCACCCTGTTTTTTCTTCAGACCTCCCCTGAACCTGTATCCTACCTAGAAGCTTCTACAGTGTTTAAACAGTTGCCAGTGTGCAGCCTTATAGTTCTTTATCTTTCATCAGGAAAAACATAGCTACTTCCAGTCTAAGAGATAGTGAAGCAGAGTGCTGGTGTGTCAGGGGTATGTTTCTCATGTTTTCCTCAGTGGAAAGAAGGGGGCTTCTGAAATTGCTTTGTGAACTAGGCCGTGACAGAAATGACAGGTACAGTCAATGATACCCTTAGAAGACTCGCTCCCCTGCCTGTCTGTCGTCAGGAGCACTCTCATGCTGCCAGCGGATAATCATAATTACTCAGAATCAGTTCTTTGAAGACACATCTGTATTGATTCGTGTTTTAACCCCAGACAGTCTGTCTCCTGCGCTGGACCCTTCTGACTTGATCCTGACTCGAGGGACCTTGGATGAAGAGGATGAAGAAGTTGAGAGTGACACTGATGACATTGACCACAGAGGTGAGAGGTAGCTGATGGAAAAAAAGCAGCACTGGGGCTGACATGGTTGAGACTTTGAAGATCCTGGGCCTACGGTCAGGGGCAGGGAGGAGGAGATGGGAAAGCATGTGGTCCCAGCAAAGTTTCCTACATGAAGGGTTCTGGCCTTGCTAGGTGTTCTAATTTCATTCCTCCATCATTATGGAGAAATCAGAGCAGGGGCTTCAGACTGCTGGTCCTGTCACATCCACAGTCACGAGCAGAGGGCAATGCATACATGCAGCCTCACTTGTTGATTGGTTGGTTGGTTGGGGGAATTTTTGTTGTTTTTCTGTTTTGTCTTTTCTCTGTATATCCCTGACTGTACTTGAACTCACAGAGATCCACCTGCCTCTGCCTCCTGAGTTCTGGGATTAAAGGCGTGCACCACTATTGCCTGGCCAGCCTCACTTGTTTATATGAGATCAGCTTGGTTTTCCACTCATACAGTTCAGGACCCCAGTCTAGGAAACACTCTACACACAGTGGGCAGGCTCTTCCCCCAGTACCATGCCTTTTATGTCTTGTAACTTCTGACTCCATCTGAGATGTCACCATTTCTGTCTGTTACTGCTTTTTGGTTAATTGGTGATAAGGGTGTATTCCAGGATCTCTTGCTTGCTAAAAGTATGTGCCTCTGAGCTACATCTGGGATTGTTAATGTTGGTTTTGTTATTGTTGTTACTTGTTTGTTTCTCAAGACTGAGAAACCTGTACTGGAATTTGCTATGTAGACCAGGCTGGCCTCAAACTCATAGAGATCCACCTGCCTCTACCTCACAAGTGCTGGGATTAAAGGCTCGCTCCACCACCACCTGGCAATGTTGGGTTTTTAAAAAGATATATTTATTTTTACTTTATGTATGACATTGTCTTGCCTTCATGTGTGTGTGAATGCCTGGTCCCTGTAGAGGTCAGAAATCCCCTGGAACTAGAGTACAGATGTTGTAATCCACCATGTGGGTGCTGGGTACAAAGCCGGGGCCTCTGCAAGAGCAACAGATGCTCGTCACTGCTGAACCACCTCTCCAGCCCCTGAGTGTTTTGTTTTGAATATTTAACAGTCTAATGTGCTGGGTCCCTACTTTATTCCCAGCTCTTGGGTGGTTGAGGCAGTAGGTAAATCTACTACAGATATTTTTGTGTCTCTTGCCTACCTGAGTAGACCTCAGTTTGGTTATTTACTTACATGCTGCATGTTTTGGCAACTTGATAAATAAGGCATGCTACTGGAATCCATTTCATTAATGAAGGGTGTGAGTACTTAACACCTTAAAAGTAGTTTTAGCCAGGTGTGGTGGGACATGGCTGTAACTTCAGTGGTGGAGAATGAGGCAGGAGGACTAGGGGTTCCAGGCCAGCTTGGGATCTAGAGTGAGTCCCTGTCTTGAAAGGTGAAAGGTAATTTTAAGATGTGGTTTCTGACGGGCGTGACAAGAGCGCTGATTCTCTTGTCGTACCGTACCGTGAGGGTTTCAGAAGAATTGCCCCTTCCTCTTGCAGTCACAGAGGAAAGCCGCGAAGAGCCGGCCTTTCAGAACTTCCTTCAAGAATCGATGGCACAGCACTGGAACAGAAGCAAGTAGCCGTCCGTCCCTCTTGTTGCCAGAGTCTGACGTGCTGGCTCATGCACAGAAGCCCTTGCTGGGAGGCAGTCGAGCAGTTTCCTTCAGGGTACTAACTCTTTTGGGGGAACCTGGACTGAGATGAAGTCATGGTTGAAGGTGGAGCTGGCAGGTGGGTGCCCATCCTTGGTTAGCTTCTCTCAGTATTTATGCAAGGAAGTGTTTTCTCACCGCTCTGGAAGCTGATGAGTGAAATTTCATCTGCATTATTTGAACTCAAGTCCTTTGCTGCTGCTGAGGCAGGAGACCTTCTACTGAAGATGACTAGGCTGGCCTGGACTCAGCTCTTCAGCACTGTGCTCTTGGCTCTGTACCCCAAGTTGCTGTTCTTTAATCAGAATGGGTCAGAATGGGAGGGGGAACGGATGGAACAGACGGGCGGTACTGTGCCCTAGGCAGCCATGCTGATGAGATGTGCTCGCACGAGGTAACACATTCTAAAGAATCCTGTTTGAATGGTGACTTGGATAAAGTTTTTAACTTTAACTTTGTGTCATGATTTTAAATTAGAAATTATGTGATCATTAGTCGATTCAGCACTGTTAGTTACAACAGAGCTTTAAAGGCAGGTCTGGTGGGATGTAATGCGTAGTTTAATTTCCCATGTCCATTCATCTACCAGGTCCAAAACCATGTCCTATTTATATCGTACTTAGAACAATATAAATCATTGTTTATGACCATAGGATTCGACTAGGCGTCCTTTCACTAATATGTTAACTAGAAGGGTTCACCCTGCTTCTCTGGACCAGAAGATCATCAGCCAGGAAAATTTTACTGATACATCTCCAAATTGGCTTCCCTGGAATGGGGTGGGTGCTCAGCGGGCTGTTCAGTAAGTCCTCCAGGTGACTGTGGTGTGTTCTGCTTTCAGAACACCGTTCCAACTCCTATGATGTAATCCCAGGCTAGAAGAATCAACTACCAAACCTTTCAACTCAGCCTTTTCTTGTTTGGTGCTTGTTCTCCAGTTTTACTTCAAAGTAGCACAGAATTTTATTTTACCTTTAATTATTCAGTATTCTATACCTAGTGGGAAACAATGATATAAAAATCTGAGCTTTTTCTTTCCTCTTTTAATGGTCCTGCCCACAGTCATGACCATTGTGCAAGTCTTTAATCCAAGCATTTGGGAGGCAGAGACAGGTGGGCTTCTGTGGGTTCAAGACCTGTCAGGGCTACATAGTAAAACCCTGTCTTAAAGAGAAAGAAAAAATAGAACATATCTGTATATCCCAGACCACCTCTGCCTCCTGTGTGCTGCATTTATAGGGTTGGGCCATCATACTTGCTTGACCTATTTAAGGGGGAACCATTTGCAAAGCAAAACCCTTGTAAGGAGTACAGGTTTTTCCCGCCCACTGCCTGGTCTTGTCCCGCCGCCGCGCCAGCCCCAAATAACACACAGAGACTCTATATTTGATATTATACTGTTGGCCAGTTACTACTTTCTTATCGGCTAGCTCTGTCTTAAGTATTAACCCATTTGTGTTAATCTATGTATTTCCATGTGGTCTTCTTACCCGGAGCATACTGCTCTCTCCAGACTCTCCATCTTGACTCCTCTTTACCACTTCCTATTTCCTCCTTGTCTCCTAGTCCTCCTATCTTCCTTTCCTATTGGCCAACAGTGCTTTATTATTAACCAGTATGAGAAACATAAACAGAATGACCTCTCCCATCATCTCCTCTTTTCTGTCTAAATAAAAAGAAGGGTTTTAACCTTAACATAGCATAATATATTATACAACAGTTATCAAGTAAGAATCACAGTTAACAATATTTAGTCCATTAACATTTAGCAAGATTTGAAGAAAATATTCCATCATCTATTCTATCTTTGTGTGTCTAAAGTCTAAGTAACTTATCTTTAATCCTAACTAATGAGAACTATAACCATAACTATCTGTCTTCAACTCCTTCAAAGACCACAGAAGGATAATATATAAGCTCTAGAAATGACAACAGAGACAACTCACTGCCTGGTCACCCGAAGTTCTTTTGTAATCTTCCATCTTCAGCCCATAGGCCATAGTGTGTCTGGCAGACTCTTCAGCAAAGCAGGAAACTTTAAACTGTCTTCTTGTATTGGCAGTTTGTCAGTCACTTTTCTCTGTGTCCTGCAGACTGTCTGGCAGACTCTTCCATGAAGCAGGACTGTTGCAGCAATATCCATCTTGAATCAGCAGTCACTTTTCTGTGGGCCCTGCATGTCCAGTTTATACAGCATAAAGTCAAACAGTCCAGACAAGAGCAGTATCTTGTCCAAATGGCTAGTCTTGCCATATTGGAAGTAAACTCCATAATGAGTTTCTTCAATGTCCATCTTCCTTTCTGACGCAGGTGGTGTTGCCAGGAACAATTATGTCTCATTGTCAAGAAAAACCCTAAACCATTTTAAATGCCATATTCTGTAGATCTTTGAAAGGTTTGAAGAATGCCTATTCATCTCAAATACATCACTGTATATCTAGAAAACCTAACTAACTTAACTATAAGTTTTGACTATTATAGGTAACTATCTATAATCTGCACAAAATTATACATTACATTTCTAACTGAGCTATATAAACACAATACCTAAACAAGAGAAATTTAGATATCACAAAATTGACCTTAAATTGTATCAATAAATGAAAATCCATTCCAAAATGAAGTATTCATATCTATACCATAATCCCCTTTTTACCTTTAAAAAGAGATTGGTTGTGGTCATTAACCATTTATAACCAACCCCATATATATGAAAACAAACATTTATAAACAATATATGGGAATTTGGGCGTTGTTCTTTCCAAACTACTTCCTGCTGGTAAAGGGCGCTGTCATGGGGGAATCCTAAGAAGACGCAGAAATCTTGGCTGTAGTCTGCAAGGCTGCTTTGTTGAGCTGTTTTGAATGTAGGATCATCTGGTACTCTGTTTCAGGGGGTCTGGCTTGATCAAACCACATTAGTCTGGAAGGAATCACAGCTTTTCATTTTCTGTGGAAACAAAAATAGAAATCCTTTTCCCCAGTAACTTGTCCTTAGACTTAAATTTTTGAGTCAAAGCATTTTTAAAATATATAAGTTGAATTAATGCAGCAGCATTTCCTTTATCAGTTGTTATTTTCTCAGCAGTCAAACAATGCAGAGACAACACAATAGCATACCGTAACCAGATTCTCTCTGAGCTTTTCATCTTTATGTGGCTTTATTATTACTCTGTTTCTTTTACTTTTTATTTTTTATTTTTTGAGACAGGGTTTCTCTGTGTAACTCTTATCTGTCCTGGAATTTACTCTGCAAACCAGGTTTACTTTGAAATCACAAGAGATCTGCTTGCCTCTGTCTCTCAAGTGCTGGGATTAAAGGTGTGTGCCACCACACCCAGCTGTTCTCTGTCTTTTTAAAACCATTTCATTTTTTTCCCCCATGTCTACGTATATTTTAAAACACAATGTAACCCTTTAGAGGTTTTTCTTAATGTGAATCTGTCTTTACTGTAAATCTTTATCTTTGTCTGGCCACAAGTCTTTATCTGGTAAACAACAACATTGCTAAAATGAAATTCATAGTTGTTTCTGCTGAGGTTTATCAATCATGGCGGCGGCTATTTTACCGCCAGCACTGAAAGGTGTGCTCACTGCCTTTGCCTGTGCTGCCCTCCAGCCCCATGCTGCCGGCTTGGAGATGTGGTCACTGTCATTGCATGCTCTTGTACACACCAATAAATTGTTAGCAGTGCTTTTTTAAAGCCCTGCGGTTTTTTACCGCTTATGCTGAGTCAGGAACCTTCCCTTAAAGGAGCCTCGCAAATATCTGCTTGTCTCTCGCAAAGCAGAGTCCAACCGAGAAAAATGCTGTTAGTAAGAAGCCTTGCTTGTTTCTGTTCTTTTGTTTCTAAAACCCTTTTTTAAGCTTTTGTTAAATTTTAAGTGGAAGTTCTTACTAGCCACGTGGGCGCCATCTGTAAGGAGTACAGGTTTTTCCCGCCCACCACCGCGCCAGCCCCAAATAACACACAGAGACTCTGTATTTGATATTACACTGTTGGCCAGTTACTACTTTCTTATCGGCTAGCTCTGTCTTAAGTATTAACCCATTTGTGTTAATCTATGTATTTCCATGTGGTCTTCTTACCCGGAGCGTACTGCTCTCTCCAGACTCTCCATCTTGACTCCTCTTTACCACTTCCTATTTCCTACTTGTCTCCTAGTCCCTCCTATCTTCCTTTCCTATTGGCCAACAGTGCTTTATTATTAACCAGTATGAGAAACATATACAGAATGACATCTCCCATCAAACCCTGAACATGCTAGTCTCATCTTCATGGCCTCCTCTTATCCATTTCTTTCTTAAAATGTTACTTGCCTGTCCTGCTGTCGGCTCTATAAGGGTCTGGTCTTTATGACACTTGTATGAGATATATATATATATATATGGATGTGCTTAGTGGATGTTTCCCAGCTAAGTAAACTAACACTTTTCATACACCCACTGCCTATTGGCTACCTCATTCATGAAAACAAATATCAAAACAGGATAGGTTTGAAGAGTGTTAAGGATTAATTTGCAAGTGTATAAAACATTAAAAAAAAATGTATAATTTCAGGAGGCAGAAGGACTGCAGGACACCAGGCTAGGGTACATGATGTGAATGTCTTTAAATACCCGGAAACTGGGATCGTTCAGTGGGTTAAAGGCACCTGCTATGCCAACCTGATGCCATGTGTTCAGTCCCTGGATCCCATGTGGAGGTAGGAGAGAACTAACTGCACAGTGTTGTCTCTGGCCTCTCCATACATGCCCCCACATGTATCATGCACACGTGTACATAATAAACCCTGAAACACGGAGCTCACCCCAATCTTGGTTTGGCATTTGAGGATGGAAACACACCTATCCTTTGGCTTAAACTCTGTTACCAGTTGATATCAGTGCTGTGCTTGACTTTCACAGGAGCTTATTGCAGTGGGCATCAGTCAGTACAGAAACTGTAACTGGCCAGAGTGTAGAGAGCGATGGTGAAATGCTAATTAAGACATCTATACCACCCCTACCCCATGCCCAGGGAACATCATATAAGGGGGGGGGGGTGGGAAGAATTTAAGAACCAGAGGATGGGAGATGTACTGCAAAAAAGATAACTTCTGGATATGATGTAGTCACTTCATTCATGAACTCTGCAGCAGTGGTTATTTATCTGTATGAGATCTGCACAAGATAGGCCTACCAAGGCTTCATCGTGATGAGAGGACACCCTTGAGGCCTCATCCCTCAGAGGGCCTTTAGGGAGGGGGCATCCTTTGTCTCAGTGAGGTAGCTGCTGCTAAGTTGTTCTTGTTCCATTAAATTCTCACCCACACTTGAGGCGTGGTAAAAACTCTGGGTCACACACACAGATATGAAAGAGGGGTGGGGGGAATCTTGTTCCAAAGAAGGGAAACAATGCACATGTATGAAATGGTTAGAGAATTAAATAAGAACTAGAATAACTCAAATGACTTAAAAAATAATTTATTTGTTGTGTGCACCCAGGCATGCACCATGGCATGTGTGTAGACAAAGGACCACGTGGACAAGTCAGCCCTTGTTGTCTTACACTGAACTCAAGTCGCAAGTGCCTTCACCCAGAGCCATCTCTCTGGCTCCTCAAATGTCTTTTTATTAAAACAACAAAACAAACAAGAACAACCTGAAACAAACCAAAGGCTGCCCATCCAGCAACTGTAGAGGGTCCTGTTTGCATCCTTCACAAAGGAGAAAATATTTGAAAATCAGTATCAGGGGGCTGGAGAGATGGCTCAAGTTAAGAGCACTAACTGCTCTTCCAGGGTTCAATTCCCAGCAACCACATGGTGGCTCACAGCCATCTACAATGAGATGTGGTGCCCTCTTCTGGCTTGGAGGCAGAATGCTGTATACATAATTAGTAAATTAAAAACAAAAACAACAAAACTTTTTGGGCAGCCGTGTTGCACACCTTTAATCCCAGCAATTGGGAGGCAGAGGCAGGTGGATCTCTGAGTTCAAGACCAGCCTGGTCTATAAGAGCTGATTCTAGGACAGCCTCCAAAGCCACAAAAAAAAAAAAAAAAAAAAACAAACAAAAAAAACCCTATCTTGAAAAACCAAAAAAAAAAAAAAAGAAAGAAAGAAAGAAAATGTATGTAGAATGTACACTGGAAGTAGAGTGTCTGAGTGTGGAGGTGAATAACCTAGGACATCGAGAAGTGTGGGAAGAGCTGTCTCATAAGGAGAACGGCTGTCACCACAGGCCTCATTTTGTAAGAGGCCTGAGTAGCAAAAATAGTTTTGGAACATGACTTATGATAACCTTTGTTATGCTTAGCTATTTCCTGCATTACTACTGATCCCCAGTGACTTGATCCAGAATAAATTGATGAAAACCTGATGTCTATAATGGCATATTTAATGTGAATCTGCAAGTTTTGAAGTTTAAGCAAAACATCTCAGATTCGGGCTTCTGCAGGGACATTAGAATACATGATTCTTCTCAACTGAGATGGCTGAAGGAGCTAAGAAACGTGTGTTTTCCCACAGTAAAGAAACAGCTGGAGACAGTGCTTTGGTCTGATTACTGCCAATATCACAATCGTCTGTGAAAAGTGGCTGAGTTGTTCTGAAAAAAATTACAAAAATCGATTCTAAAGTGAAATGTAACTAGGCTAAGAGCCTTTTCTCTGAAATTAGGAGAGCCCACTGTGTTTAAGAATTAGAATCCAATCACTATTTATGGAAACACTCCAAATATAAAGATTTCCTGCTGATGTTGTAGGTCTGGACTGGAAGTGTCCTTTGCAGTTAAATCTTCCTCATCTTCTTCTTGCAGCGCTGGTTGAAAACAGGGGAGGACCCCATGAGGCTGTCAGTGGAGTGGGAACAATAGCTGCTGTCTGAGTCCTCGGGGCTCTGAGGGATCCCAGCTTCACTAATGCCTGACATTGGTTCCTCAAAGACGTCGCTGCCCAACACGCCGTGCCCAGACACATTGCCTTCCTCACTTTCTTGAGGTTCCATTTTCACATGAGCCAGGTTCCACAAAGGGGAAGCATTTACCTCTGCACCTGGGAGGAAGGGAAAGAGCATGAACCCCATGCTGAGCCAGAGAGCAACTGGATACCCATCCAGGGCTGACGAGTGTCCTCTGTGCTGTTCTCATAGTTCTAAACATGGACTGAGGATGTCACTCCCACTTTTCATCTTCCTGTCCTTCACCATACCCACCCTCATTTTCTCTATACTAGGAGAGAAAAACTGGGTGGAAAATTATGTTCAAAGGTAGGCAGAGTTCCAGGCCTTGCTCAGGTATTTTATCCTGTCCTTCGTGTGTGTATGTGTCCGTGTGCGCACGTGCGTGTATTACACAAATAAGCTTGTAGGTATGTGTGCTCATCCCTATGCATGCAGAAGCCAGAGAAGTTTTATTGCTCTCTTATTGCCTTGACCTGGAATGTTTCTCCAAGGCTTGCTGGCTAGCAAGCTTTTAGGATCATCGGTGTCCATTTCCCACTGTTAAGATTACAGGCACACATAGCCAGCCATACCTTTTACATGGTTGTTGTGGATTCGAACTCAGGTCTTCATGTTTGCACAAGTTCTCTTATCCACTGGGCCATCTCCCTAGCTCCCTTTCCGTCTTTTCATGGGGTGGTCTTATTTTCCTGCCTTTTGAGAATCTGGGCCTCTTCTGCATTTTGAAGACTATGGTCACTACAGGATGCTGACATCAGTTCCCTGCTTGTCCTTCCTGACAAAAGACATGGTCCTTGATGTCCTCTACCTCTCTGTATTCTGGTAATGCAGCTCTGCTGTTAACTGTCACCTCTTCCTTGGTAAAAAGCCTCTCTAACACTGGTGTCATTTTGTTTGGGTCACATTTGAGGACTTGATATTTAAATTTCTTATGCATTTATGTTTGTAAACAAGTATCAAAACTAATTTGCAATTTAACTGACTGGGGTTGTGAAACAGGCAGTGTGTGATAGAGTACAGGAATCCCAGCAGGAGGGAGGCTGAAGCAGAACTTGAATTTCTGGCCAACCTAGACTATATCTCAACAACTAAACAAATATAATTGCCTAAAAATAAAAAAGTAGCGAGCAAAAGTTGTCCAGGTTCCTAATGTCATCACAATCACAGCTATAACCTACAGGAGACCAGCTCATTCAAACAGGGTAGAACAATTCCATTCCCTTGTCTATAATTTCTTGGATGTCTCTATCAAGGAAATAGCTACTTAAACCCGAGTGTATTGTACAGGATTCACCACAGCCCTGTTCCAGCTACTTTCCTTCTGCCCATGCAAGTATGATTCTAAAGTGTCGGTAAGTGTTCAGATGGACAGAACTAGAACCAAATGAATCCCCTTTGTTCCTTACTGGAAGCCTGTGGTGAAGCCTCCACTTCCAGGTTGGATGGGAAGCGCTCACTCTGAGCCCCGAGGACTCCAATGGGTAAGGACTGGTCTCCAGAAGCAAGGTCAGCTTCCAGCTCCTCACTGACAGGAAACGTGATGTCACTCACAGGTTCCTCTTTGATCTTCACAGGTTTAGTGTCTTCTGTGGCCTTCTCAGGATTGACAATCCTTTCATATTCTTCGGAGAGCTGCTTACTAATCTGTTGGCAAGCAAGAGTTAATTTTCCAAGGATATTTTAGAATTAGATTGGATAGTCAACTTGTGGTAACCCAAGGAGAACCCGCAGAGTACAAGTTCACAGATGGGCTGCACTTCTGTTTGTCTTTATTTTTGGTGTGTGTGTCCGTGTGCATGTGTGAGCATGTGTATATACACATGTGTGTATGTGTGGTGTGTGTGCATGTGCACACATGAGTACATGTGTATGGAGGTCAAAGATTCACCACAGTTGTCTCTTGTCAGGTGCTTTCACTTTTTGTTTGAGAAAATGAACTCCAGGAATCCCCCTGTCTCCTTCTGTCTCACCATCGCTGAGATTTCAGGTGTGTGCCACTACACCTGGCTTTTTCACTGGCTCTGGGGATCTGAATCAGTTCCTCACGATTTTAAGAAAAACACTTTACTGAGCCAGCCTGAAAGATGAATTTCAAAACTTCTACTGCTAGGGCTGGCATGCAGGTCAGTGGGAGTGCATGCTAGGGTATGCAAGGCCGGGCATCCCCGGTACCACTAGCATCTCACTGGACCAGTGTAAGGGCAGAGAAACAGCAGGTTATGAGAAAAGGGGGTTAAATTCACTCAGCTCCAAGTCCCTGTGTGCTGAGCTCCAGAACATGTAGACTGCAGAACACTCCCAGACTACGACATCACTTGCCCACTTCTCCCGGGTTACCTCACCTGCAGCATGTAAGTGTGATAGTCCTTGATGCGGTGCTGCCAGAACTTCTGCAGGGAGAGCATGCTGCCAATGCCCACTTCATGGAACACTTGCTCCATGACATCTGGGAAAGGAGTCTGTCCCAGCATGGCCTCCCGGTCCACGGCAAAGCGCAGCAACTTGGTGAACTTAAGGCAGTACTCATGTGCTACGTCAGTCAGGGTCTCCAGGACACTTTCATTAGCACACTCGAAGCCTGCATGGGCCAGGATTGTGGCCACTGCTTGGTAGAGGAGCTGTCGACAAGAATGCCAGCTGAGTTCAGTCACCGGTTCTCCTTTTCCGCTGCAAGTGGAGACATGGCAGTGTTATCCGTGTACTTGCCAAGGGGTGACCAACCTGTCTCACTGGAGTTTTATAGTTCCAGTAATTCCTGGCCCAGTTTTCCAGGGAAACAGTCACTTTCATCTTGCTCTTCTCAGGGTGTGTACCAGCCACCCAAAATCATAGTCCTGAGCACCTGCCCCCAGTTACACAGTTTGAATAGGTAAAGCATGTCTAAAATAGGAAGTACAGGAGAATAAGATATCAGAACTGGAGTCACACAGCTGTGAGCCATCATGTAGGTTCTAGGAACACAACCCCGTTCCTCTGTAAAAGCAACAAGTCTTCTTACCCACTGTGTTATCTCTCCAACCCCCTCTGAACATTTCCTTCCGCCCTTTCTTGTTTTGTTATTTTTTTCAAGACAGGGTTTCTCTGTGTCACAGCCCTAGCTATCCTGTAACTCACTCTGTAGACCAGGCTGGCCTTGAACTCAAAGAGATCCACCTGCCTCTGCCTTCTTAGTGCTGGGATTAAAGGCGTGCCCCATCACCGCCCAGCCCTCTGAACATTTCTTAATTGCCTTCTGCCTCCCTCTGGCAAAGAAACTTATTTTGTAAATAAAAATATAAAGCAAAGAAAATCGCTGTTCTTTGATTTAAGTCACCCACCCTGTAGAAGGTGGGTGCCTGAAGAACCCCTCATGCATTTAACTATTATCTACTCAATAGCAACATCACAAGTTATGGACAGTTGAAAAAGAAGACAGCAACTAACTTCATTTAATATGTCCATGGGCAGTCTATCTGGGCCAAAGGGCATCAGAAGTGCTAATTAACTAATTTCTATCACTTAATTTGAGCAATATATGGACTTTTGTTTTTTCACTTCTAGTGTTGGGTCCTAACTCAGGGCCTGCACATGCTAACAATACTCTACCACTGAGCTACATCTATAGCCTGTATATGGACCTCTTTAATAATGTTTTGGTACCTTGTAGCTAGTATAATTACTTTCTTATATCTTAAACTATGTATAACCCCCCCCAATATGTATAAAACAAACTAGGTTCAAACTCTATGTGTATCTGTGAGTGTGTGTGTAGAGGCCTGATACGTGTGTATGTGTACACAATGAATGTAGAGGCCTATGGTGTCATTCCTAAGGTACTGACCAGTTTTGTTTATGAGATAGGATCTCTCACTGAACCTGCAACTTGCTGATTAGGCTATGGTTCACTGATTAGGCTAGGCTGGCCAGCTGTACCAGGGATCCTCCCCTCTCTGCCTTTCCACACTGGGACTACAATCATGAACCACTGTGCCCAGCTTTTTAACTCAGGTTCCCATGGTAAGCATTTTACTGACTAAGCAATTTCCCTGGCTACTGTCTTGTATTATTTTGAGGAGGAGGGGGAGCGGGTTGAAACAGGGTTTCTCTCTGTTGCCCTGGCTGTCCTGGAACTCACTTTGTAGACCAGGCTGGCCTCAAACTCACAGAGATTTACCTGCCTCTGCCTCCCGAGTACTGTGATTAAAGACATGCACCACCACTGCCCAGCCTTCCTTGTATTTTAAGGCAGGGTCTTTTCCTAGGCCTGGAGCTTACCGAGTGGGTTTGCTGATTGGCTAGAGAGCCTCAGCTCTCTAGAAAGCTATCAAGAAAAACTGTAAGACTGTAGTAATACCATGAATTTAATAATGAGCAACAACATTGTGTGGAATGAAACTACATTACCCTCAACAAATGTGGATGTGGATTACGGTGCAGACTATCACAGGCCTCCTCTTTCCTTATTGCTAGGCTCTGTTCTTCTTACCTTTGATGTATCAGTGTATTATTTCACTTCTAGTAAAATGTCTGGCTCTAATAGGCATTAAATGTTTATTGTATTAGAAAATTAAAAAATACAGACTAGATTCTGAAGATTTGGACTAACACTCGCATTCCACTAATGTTAATAAGCCAATCACTCATCCTCGGTTTCCTCATGTACAAGTGGAAGAGTTCCTTTAAGCTTAAGAGGATCACGGGGAATAGGGGTGGGGCTCGGACACATTTAAGAAAAGTAACATAGCAACACTTTGTCTTACCGATAAAAGTCACTCTCTGGATCACTGTGCCGGATCTGGAACGGTGCATTGGGATTTTTACAATCTAAAGGCTGGAGGTCATCAGGGAGAGGAGGTGACCCAGGGCAGGAGGGAAGAGGTTCATTCTCTTCAGCCTTTACACCTTCGGTCTGTTGATGACTCTGGGTCTGAGCTGTGGCAATAAGGTTGCGAAGCCGTCGGTTGTGCTGGATCAACTGAATGGTGTGAATGGTGAGGCTGCACGGCTCTGAGGGGATGTCCAGCACAGTGGGGGGTTTGGGCTTGTTGGCTGAGGGTTGGTGCAGGGGTGGGTCATGGACTTCCACCAGGCGGAACTCCCGTGGGAGCAGATCAAAGGAACTTCTGTTGGTCTGTCCTGATGGGATTGGTATCTCTCCCCAGTATCTCAGCATTTTAGAATGAGCAAAGAAGAGCCCTTAGGAAATGTGTTTAAGTCTCTGACAACTGTAGATCATAGGCTTCTGTAGTGAAAAATAGGAAGTTCAGACAGTTCTTACAAAAAAAGCAAGCTAAGATCACTTTGAAAAAAGTGTTAGCAAAACTCTGGGACAAACGATGTTCTCCTTGAGGAAATTAAGAGAAAAATAATTGTCAGATGCCAATCACACAATGACAATTCTTCTTGGACTGAAGGACAAAAGAACAATTGAAGAGGAATAGCAGCGATGGTGTCTGGGACACTAACACACATTGCCTATTTCACTTCACTAACTCATTTCCAGAACACCCACCATACCTAATTCTAAACACTTGACAAAGCATGAAACTTAATGAGAATTCTGGAATATTTTCAAAGTATTTTCACATAACTGTGTTAGATTAACAGGAAAAAGGGAGTAACATTAAAAATACCAACAGATAGCCAGATGTGGTAGCGCACACCTTTAGTCCCAGCGCTCTGGAGACAGAGGCAGGCAGATCTCTAAGTTCAAGGCCAGCCTAGTCTGTAAGATCCAGGACAGCCAGGACTATACAGAGAAACACCATCTTGAAAAATAAAACAAAAAATACTAACAGGTCCTTCTTATTCTATGCTGTGCCTGAGTATATTTTAATTTACCTGGTGGAAGCATGCCTGAACCTCGAATCTAGCCACAGGCTCTCCAATTTGGACACACATGGAAGAAGACAAGAGGTTTCTTTGTGTGTGGATGCACATGGAGGCCTCAGCATTGTCCCTCAGGTGTCATCTACCTTGCTTTTTGAGACAGGACCTCTTACTGGAACCTAAGGTTTGCTGATCATTCAGGACCAGCGTGCTTCAGGGATCTACCTGTTTCTGCCTCCCTAGAACCAAGTTTATAAGCCCATGCAACAATACCTGGGTTTTTTATATAGTTTTGGGATGGAACCCAGGTCCTCATGCTTGCAATGGCAAATACATTATAGACTAAACTGTCTCCCCATATTGAAGTTGAGAGACTTCAGCTGCCTTATGACTAGTATCCCTTCATCTAGTCTTTCTCACAATCTGACCTTTACTTTACACTCGCTGGGCTTGCTTTCTTGTTTTCTTTTTATGGTACAGAAAACTGCACATAGTCTAGGCAAGTGTTTTATCACTGAGTCACACCTCCCGCCTGCTTTTTGTTTTGCCTCTTTGTGTCAGGGGAACCCCAAGGTAAATGCATCCTGTTGTCTCTTGGAAAAAGTCAGAATTCCATGGTTTACCATTCAATGAAACTTACACTCTGTCTTCAATTTGCTTCTCCAGATTCATTGTCTATGTGTCTCTTCAGGTTCAGTACACACCCACTGAATACCAGACATTGTGTGAACGAGCGAGCTCTTTGTCCTGAGGTGTGAGAAACAGAAACAAAATATTTTAGTATAGTAGCATGCAGTAACTGCTACTCTAAAGGAATCCATGGGCTCAGCGCCCTGAAGACCTTAGTTCTAACAATATCATGCTACCCAGTTCCTTCCTTCCTTTTTTTTTTTTTTTTTTTTTTTTTTTTTTTTTTTTAACATTTACTTATTTTGTGTGTGTGTTTGGGAGTGTATGTAGAAGTCAGAGCCAACTTGTGTCAGTTCTCTCCTTCCACTGTTTGGGTTCCAGGGATTGAACTCAGGTTGTCAAGTTTGACAGCAAGTGCCTTTACCAGCTGAGCCATCTAACTGGCCCCTCAATTTATTCTCTTTGCTAAGATTTTATTTTAATATTTTATTGTTTTGGTTTCCCTGTGTAGTCCTGGTTGTCCTGGAACTCTTTCTGTAGGCCAGGCTGGTTTTGAACTCACAGAGATATGCCTGCTGGGAGTAAATGTGTGTGTCACCACTGCCCAGTGCTAAGATTTTATTTTTATTGTTGTGTGTGTATGTATGTGTGTGTCCCATGTGTATGCATGTACCCAAGGAGACCTGAAGAGGGGATCAGATCCTGTGGAGCTGGAGTTAGAGGTGTTTGTAAGCTGACTGATGTGGATGCTGGGAATTGAACTCAGGTCCTCTGGAAGAGCATCAAGCACTGTTAACCACTGAACCATTTCTCCAGCCCCACTACTCAGCTTCTTGAGACCATCAGACATTTTCAGAATTGACTCTTTGAATTGTGTCCTCTGTCAGGAATCCTCTGCCATCCTCTACATCGCTATCAGACTTGAACTTGTTTTTTAATCTAGCAAATCATCATCCCCCAACATTTCCCCAATACACATCCATTCTTTGTAGTCTCACATCAATTTCCATTTATCCCTGGACTTTAATTGACTTAATCAGCTGCTTTCTTCAACCTGCTGCGGCCACCATCTTGGTATAGTCTCTAGGCATCTGTTAAAGAGTTACAATATGAACTATTCTTTAGTTCAAATTTTCAACAATCCTGTGAAAAAAGGAACGCTACTATTCCCAATTTTTCAGATGTGGAAGCTGTGTCCCAGGGTCATGACAATGTCATAAATACAAAGAGTGAAAGAGAAAATAGGGTTTCAATGCCCAGGTTCGTAAAGCCACAGAACCTGCTGCCTCAATAGTTAGCTCCGAGAATAATGAAAGAATGGGCTAACGAACAAGAAAGAGCCCTCTTCCCTAACTTCATAAAAGGAGCAAAAGAGATATCAAGCCTAAGTTCGGGAGGTACAGGGTAGGGGCTCCGTGATCACGATCAGCTTAGGCGCTAATCAAAGAATCCTAGGAAGTCTTATTTTCAGGGCAGCAGTAAAATGGGGAACTCTGGACCTGAAGCCGACAAAAGGCTCAAATACTCACCGCCGTGTTCCAGGAGCGGTTTACGCGGTTGTCCGATTCTGACAGGCCCGAGGCGACGACTAGATCTAACCTAAGAGCCTAGTTTATTGATTAATGGTCCAAGGCTGCCGGAAGCGCTTCTTTTCAAAAGCCCTACGCCACAGGAAATTATTACAAGCCGGTTGCAACGCCTAAAAATGTCCGCGTTCTGCACAGCCGTTTCCCCTGGTATTGTGACTTCTTAGAGCGACTCACATCTTTACAACTCGGTGAGTCTTGAAAGAGGAACTCTAACATTGGCGCCCAGAAAAGCGACAGGAAATTGGGAAGGAGAGACATGCGCGGGAACGTGGAGAGCGAGCGGCCGGGGTTTCGGGGGGACCCATTTTGAGGTTGCACCTGGCTGAGGATGGCTGATACTGCCTCTCTGTGTGACCCGCCAGCACCCCAGGAAGTCAGTAGCGAGTTTAAGAAGCCTGTTTTGCCGGTGCCTCCAGCTGTGCGGAGTAAAGCTCCAGCCTCCAGTCCCTCAGTCCCTGAGGATGTGGAGAAGGAATGTCCCACCGTGCTGCTGGACGCTCCCTGTAGGGAGCCCGAGGTCCCATCCGCTCAGCGGGACTGCGAGGAGACTGGGAGTCCACCGGCGGAGCAGCTCCGATCCCCGCGGGTAGCTGCTGCTTCCGGCGGCCCAGCCCGGGCTCCCCCATACCAAGAGCCATCGTGGGGCAGCCCAGCCACGGCCCCCTACAGTCTTGAAACCCTGAAGGGTGGCACTATCCTTGGCACCCGTACCTTGAAAGGGACGAGCTGCTGCCTTTTCGGGAGGCTTGCCAGCTGTGATGTATGCCTGGAGCATCCTTCCGTGTCTCGGTACCATGCGGTGCTACAGCACCGTGGGTCTGATCCAGACGGAGAATCTGACGGCCACGGGCAGGGCTTCTATCTCTATGATCTGGGAAGTACCCATGGTACTTTCCTTAACAAAACTCGCATCCCACCCCGCACTTACTGTAGAGTCCACGTTGGGCACGTTTTTCGCTTTGGAGGCAGCACCCGGCTCTTTATTCTTCAGGTAAGTAGAAAAATCTAAAATAAGAATCCTGGGACTTAACTATGCTGGGAATTATGAGTTTCTTTAAGTTTGGTTGAGAAAAAAGGATTTTCCCAGTCACCAGTGACAAAAGGATAGCGGTCAGTCTGCACCCACAGGTTTGTGTGCATTGCTGTATCTGGGAAAATAAATTTCCATTCATGAATCCATATATGTATATATTTTCCCCCTTGATTCATTAGGGACCAGAGGAAGACCGGGAAGCTGAATCTGAGTTAACAGTAACACAGTTGAAGGAACTGCGCAAACAGCAACAGATGCTATTGGAGAAGAAGATGTTGGGTGAAGATTCAGATGAAGAAGAGGAGACAGATACCACCGAAGGGAAGAGAAACACTAGTGGTCAAGATGAGGAGATGGGTTGCACGTGGGGAATGGGTAAGACATTACTAATGAAAGTTCTGAGTTCATTACTAGTGTTGCCTTAAATGCTTTTGATCGGGCAGCTCTTCATGGCTCCTTGATGTAGATGTAGGGCAATCATAATTTGCATATAAAGTAACCAAAGCCAGGTTCCTTAACTTTAGTGGTATAAAAAAAAAAAATTGAATCGTGGGCACTGTACATACTTTTCCCCACTATACAATTTGCTTATTGCCTTCATCATTTAAACACTCACACAGGCAAACACACCCAGGGTGCTAAGTAATTATCACTGGAGGGCATGGAAAGTTTTACTTCATTCCTTTAGCTAAGAAATCAGCATTTGATATTTCATCTTTCAGGCCATTTTCACAAAGTACAAAAAAATTCAAGAGACTATTGAATGTATCCACAAGCACCAGACATTTAGGATGATGGATACTCGGGTCTATAAAAAGAAGTCAGAGGCTAACGGTATTGTGACCCACACCTTTAATCCCAGCACTCAGGAGGGAGACACAATGTGGATCTCTGAGTTCAAAGTCAGACAGATCCACATATGGAGTTTCAGGACAACCAGAGCCACATTATAGAGAGATCCTGTCTCAAAAACTAAAAAAGAAAGCAGTGTGGCCTGATGAGATTGCTCATCAGGTAAAGGTCTCTGTTGCCAATTGTGATGACCTGAGTTGATCCCTCGGACCTGTATTGTAGAAGGAGAGAATGGATTTCCGCAAGTTGTCCTTTGACCTCCATGTGCACCATGGCACTTGTATATGTGTGGCCTATAGATATAAATGTGATGACAGAATAAATACAAAAATACTATGCAAAGTGTCAAGAGTAAGCTAGAAATTGTTGGAGTTAGCATCAGAAAGGGAAGTAGTCATTGGGGACTTAAACATGTGCTGTTCAGTGTGGTAGGTGTTATCTGTATGATCTGTATGTCCAAACTAGCATGTCTTCTGAGTACAGACTACACAGGATTTCAGGGATAGTGAAAAAAAAGAATTATTTGCTGTCATTTTTTTGTATTGATTATTGTGATGGAATGACCATTTTAAAGTAGCTCATAGCAAATTCAAAATTACACTGATAACATTCATGCTTTCTGCTAGACAGTACTAATTCAGATCTCTTGGAAACTATAAATTCAGTTATTTAATTTTTGTGTGTTTGTATTGGGGGTCATGGTGTACATGTGGAGGCCAGAGGATAACTTGTAGGGGTTGGTTGTCTCTTTCTACTCTTTGGGTCCCAAGGATCAAAAACAGGTGTCAAGTCTGACAGCAGAACCTTTACCTGCTGTCCCACTTTATACATGTTTAAAGGAGAATTTCAGGATGGAATGTGAAGGAAAGGAAAAGAAGTCATAATATAATCTCACAGTGGTGTCATGTGTAGCCATGACTGTTGGTGTTAAGGGTCTGTTTGGCAGGCAGAATTATTAAGAAGTTATATTGGAATCATAAGAAATTATATTGGAATCAATGAGTAAGACCTGAGTAGGAGTGAAAGGATAGGCTAAAGAGCTCAGTGCTTTTTCAAAGTGTAGTAAGTAAATGTTGTCTTTAAAGTGATGAAACAAAAAATGCCATGGGCACATGTCTTTTACATAATTTAGAAAACTAAAACGAAAAGTTGTTTATAATTTGTGGTTGTTCTATCCCATGCTCTCAGATATCTTTCTTTTAATCATTTTCAAATATAAATAAGTGTGTGTGTGTGTGTGTGTGTGTGTGTGTGTGTGTGTGTGTGTGCGCGCGCGCGTGCTCATGTGCTTCTTGAAACATTATCACGATGTAGTCAGGCGATCCAGGAACTTAGAATCCTCCTGCCTCAGCCTCCTGAATACTGATTACAAGTGTGTCACTGGGCCATGCCAGCTCTCCTAATTACCCTCACTCTGTCTAGAAGGACCATCGTGCCATTCGTATACCCTTTTCTCATCTTTGTTCTCTCTTGTCCCCACAGGAGAGGATGCCGTAGAGGACGAGGCTGAAGAGAACCCCATTGCCTTGGAGTTTCAGCAGGACCGGGAGGCCTTTTATATAAAGGATCCAAAGAAAGCTCTCCAAGGCTTTTTTGACAGGGAAGGTATGTAAGTAAATGTGGTTCTGGCCCCAACGGTAAACCATGCTGGCAGTGGGGCTGCTTCCTAGAGCTTTAAGTGGAACCGCATCTTTGCTTGGTTCTTGCCTTGTGACCAGTTTCTTTGGCTCTATTTACTTTTATTTTTTGTGGGCTGCTGAGGCTCAAACCTTGGGTATGTGCTGGGAAACTGCTCTCTCTGCCACTGAGCTGTACCACCAGCCCCAGGTTTATTTTGAAAATAGTAAAACTCTTGTTTATTTGTCTTTCATTTTAAAGAAATGCTTTTAACACATTCTTCTCAAAAGTTCTTGGACTTAGTGGTAGGGAAATGAGGCAAAGCCTTTGAGTTTATTGTTTCTAATCCACATTGCTTTTATAGTCAGTACTTTTTAATGTGTGTGTTCTGGAAGACCTGAGGTGTCACCCTCAGAAGCACCAACTTCCTCATAGGAGCCTGGGTCTCTGTCTTGAGCTCAATAACCACACTAGACGGGTTGGCCTCTGACCCCCAGGGGTCCTCTCATCTCTGCATCTCCGGCGCTGGGACTGCAAGCATGTGCCACCATGCCTGGCTTTTTCACCTGGCTCCTGGGGCATTGAACTCAGGTCCTTATTCTTTCTAGGCAAGCACTTTTCCAACTGAGCCACCCTCTACAGCTCCTGGTCTTTTCAGTTCTTAGTACAGATTTTAACTGCACTAAGTTATATGATAAGAAAGATCTCAGGAAGTCTCTGGAGATACTAAGATCTGAAGATGCTCAAGTTCCTATATCTAGTAGCATAGTATTTGCATCTAAACTATATGTAGCCTCCCATGTACTTTGAGCATACTCTAGATTATTTACAATACCTAATATACTGTAAAGCTATGCAGATGGTCATTATACTGTGTTTTTAGAGAATAGTGACAGAAGTATACATGTTCAAAGCAGATAGTTTTTTTCATTTCTTTTTTATTTTTTTGTTTTGTTTTCTAGACAGCGTTTCTCTTTGTATCCTTGGGTATCCTGGAACTCACTTTGTAGAATTATTTTCTTCCATGTCACATTCATTCTTGTCTTATTTTCAGGTGCTGATCCCTAGGAATAAGTTAAATGTATTGAAATGTAGTGCTTGTTGTGATAGTAAAACTTGGTGTCTTATATTAACTAGTAATTTTTAGCTCTTACTAAAATGTTCTTTCTGCAGGAGAAGATTTAGAATATGAGTTTGATGAGCAGGGACACAGCACATGGCTCTGCAGGGTGAGGTATGTTGGTTTTTTTTTTGTTTTGTTTTGGTTTGGTTTGGTTTGGTTTTTTTGAGACAGGCTCTTGTTAAATACTGAACTAATGGATTCTTTTCCTGTTTATGTCTGTAACTGGAAGTGGCCAGTTTCAAGTTAACATGTGGTTGCAGAGAATATCCCCAAGAGTAACTTTACTTGTCATTTTAGGCTGTTACCAGTTTAGTAGCACTGGGATCTGGGGTGAAATTAATAAAAGTGGAAGCAAATGAGATGACGTTTAACCCTGGCAAGACAGAATGAAATTGACATAGAGGTTGAAACGCCATCTGGGGAAACATGGCATCGTGACAGTTTGTGTTCATGAGAATCTGGGCTTACTGCTGAGCTGTAACTCCCTGTGCACCCATGCAGATTACCTGTAGATGACTCAACTGGGAAACAGCTGGTGGCTGAGGCCATTCACTCAGGAAAGAAAAAAGAAGCGATGATACAGTGTTCACTGGAAGCTTGTCGGATCCTTGATACATTGGGATTGCTGCGGCAGGAAGCCGGTCAGTATATGAAATCTTTTTCTTTCCTTTTAAAAACCAAAGAAGGAAAATGTAATGCAAAGGGTTGCATAATCTCTCTACATGAATAATGTGTAAATTGTACAGACTTTTCTAAAACGAAGAGAAAAAGTTCCCTCTCTCAAAGTCCTAACACTGTTATTTATATTATCCTAGACATTTTCCATGAATATTCATTTAAAAAACTAAATCCTGGTGGTGGATTAACTAATCCTGGTTAGAAAATTAAGTCAGGTGGTGGTGGCATACAACTTTAGTCCTAACACTCAATGCCAACCAGGTCTACCAAGTGAGTTCTAGGACAGTGAGAGCTACACGGAGAAACCCTGTCTCAAAAAAGAAACAAACAACAATTGAAAACCTGGATCCTGGGTGCCGAACATGGTAGCATGTCTGAAATTTGCAAGGCAGACACGAGGATTGTTGCAATTCAAGGCCATTCTGGTCCTTGTATGAGTTTCAGGCCAGTTTCATATTCCTTAATTTATTTCTGTGTTTAGTGATCTTATTCTTATTTTTTAAAGTAATTTTTATATATGTTTTTATTTGGCCTGCATGTATGAGGATCTGCTGGAATTTGAGTTACAGATAATTGTGAGCCTTCATGTGGGCTCTAGGAGTTGAACCAGGTCCTTTGGAAGAGCAGCTAATGCTCTTAACCACTGTGCCTTCTCTCCAGCTTTGTCTTCTGTCTTACTGATTGACTGTTTGTTTGCTTCAATTACTTAATTTTAGTTTTTTTAGGTTTTTTTGTTTTGTTTTGTTTTGTTTTTGAGACAGGGTTTCTCTGGATAGCCCTGGCTGTCCTGGAACTCACTCTGTAGCCCAGGCTGGCCTTGAACTCACAGAGATCCGCCTGCCTCTGGTTCCCAAGAGCTAAGATTAAAGGTGTGCACCACCACTCCCAGTTTTGTTTTAACTTTTTTTTTTTTTACGATATTATTTTTTTACTTAAATTCGAAACAAGTTTGCTTTCCATGTCAATCCCAGTTCTCTCACCCTCCCTTCCTCTCCTGCCCCCCTTCCAACCCCCATCCCATCCCCATTCTGTTCGGCAGGGAGGGTGAGGCCTTCCATAGGGGATCTACAAAGTCTATCATATCTTTTGGAGCAGGGTCCAGGCCCTCTCCCATGTGTCTAGGCTTGTTTTAATTTTTTTTTAAGATTGTATTTATTTATTGCATATATAGTATTCTGTCTGCATGTATGCCTGCAAGCCAGAAGAGAGCACCAGACCTCATTACAGATGGCTGTGACCCACCATGTGGTTGCCGGGAATTAAACTCAGGACCTCTCTGTAAGAGCAGTCAGTGCTCTTAATCTCCAGCCCTTGTTTTAACTTTTTGTCGTTGTAAAATATATGTAACACTATAATTTAGTGATATTAAGTTTACTTGTGTAATCACCACAGGCCAGCTCAGCACTTTTCATTATCCCTGGCGCAGCTGTATCCTGTGAACATTAACTCCATTCTCTGACCTCCACAACTGCATTCTGTTTCTATCTCTGTGATTTGACTACTTTATAATGCATGTGGAGGTCAGAGGTGGGTGTTGAGTATCCTTTCCAGTCATTCCTCACCTTTTATATTAGGTAGAATCTCCTGCTGAACCCTGAGTTTGTTTAGCTGACCAGCTTGCTCTCTCAGTCTCCCACGTGCTGGAGTTACATGTGTACTACCATACCTGCCCAGTATTTGCATGGGTCCTGAGGGCATGGATGCTGGTCCTCACATTTATGAGGCAAGTACTTTATCTACTAAGCCATCTTCGCAGCACAGAATTTGACTACTTTAGGTACCTCATATAAGTGGCTTGATAATTGCCCTTTTGTGCTTATTTCTACTTTCCTGTCCCCTTTTTTTTTTTTTTTTTTTGATACAAGGTTTTGTGTATCCCAGGCTGGCCTTAGACTTGCTGTGTAGCCGAGGATAACCTTGAATTTCTAACCCTCCTTTCTCTACCTCCCAAGTGCTGAGGTCACAGGTAGGCTCCCTTGCACTTAGTTAGGTGCTGCTGGAGGTCAAACGCAGGGCCTTGTACATAGTAGGCACACACTCTGCAAGCTGAGCTGTATACCCAGCCTTCTTCTTTCCCTTCCCCCCTCCTCTCTTCCTTCTTCTTTTTCCTCCCTCCCTTCTCTATCGCTCTAAAACAAAACCTTGATTATGAACATTTTATTTTAAGTATCACGGAAAAGGAAAGCCAAGAACTGGGAAGATGAAGATTTTTATGATAGTGACGATGATACATTCCTTGATCGGACCGGCCTGGTTGAGAAGAAGCGTTTGAACCGGATGAAGAAGGCTGGGAAGATTGATGAGAAGCCAGAAACTTTTGAATCATTGGCAAGTTGTTTATAGAAGTAGCTATTTTATAGTCATTGAAACTTTAAAAACAATAGCATGGAAATCTAGTGCTGGGTTACAACTTTGTGATCTCTAAATTTAATGGTAATAAATAACTAATTTTATTCAAGTTGGTAGAAAAAAAGTTTGCTCACTAATGTGGACTTTCTTCTAGGTTTGTATTGATCCATTAATGAACAGTTTTTGGATATGGTGTTACTTCCCCAAAAAGCAAAGAAAAGGTTCCAAGTTTGGATGTCCACTATGAACCTGACATAAAGCTCTGTATTTAAGAGAAGTCAGAAGGCTGGGCATTGGTGACACACACCTTTAATCCCAGCACTCGGGAGGGAGAGGTAGGGGGATCTCTGAGTTTGAGGCCAGTCTGGTCTACAAAACTATCATGAAATTGCCTTAAGGTGGCATAGCTCTAACACTAACTATATTTAGCAGTATTCCTAGCTTCTTGGCTCATTGATGAAAACAAATGTCTTGAGTGTTTCAGTAACTCATTCTGTTTGAGTTCTTTAATTCTAAAATTAGTTCAGCTAGAATGAACAAATAGAATATCAACTCTACCAGGAGCCAATTCAGGTGGACTTCTGAATTATCTTAAAACTTGTAATAATAATGACAATAAGAAGGTGCTAAGAAAGAAAACATTTGCTAACACTGTTGATTTGGGCCTTTAGGTTGCAAAGCTCAATGATGCTGAAAGGGAACTCTCTGAAATTTCTGAGAGGCTCAAGGCTTCAAGCAAAGGTAAGACTGTCAGCCCATAGTTATTGAGCACCTGTCCTATCCATGTGTGCTGCACACTGGGGTGTGCACTGCAAGATTCAGGTTCTGGAGGTCTCTTTAAGGAGCAATGTAGCTTTTTATCTTATGTGTGTTTTTATGAGTGCTTTGCCTGCATATATGTCTGTGCACTACATGTGTGTCTGGTACTCGTGGTTGCTGGATCCCCTGGAACTGGAGTTACAGAAGATCGTGAGATACCTTGTGGATATTGGAACTGGATTCAGGACTTTTGCAAGAGTAGCAAGTGCCGTGGTAACCCCTGAGCCATCTCTCCACCCCACAGTATAACATTGCAAAGCTAGAAAAACGTTAAAAACTGTCTGGTTTAATCTCTTTTTACTTAATAATGGAAGGAGCTGAAGCTTAAATTACCTCCCAAGGTCTCACATAGCCACAACTTGTTGGTTCATTCTTAATATCAATAATGTTTGCTGTTTAGCTTTATGTTTGTGACCTCTCTGTGGATAATTTGACTAACTTTAAAGTATTCTGGCCATCTTTGTAAACACGTATTATTCATTTTTGAACAGCTCTATCAGAATCATCATCTCAGGATTCTTTAGATGCATTCATGTCAGAAATGAAATCAGGGAGCACATTAGATGGTGTGTCCCGGAAGAAACTTCACCTGAGGACTTTTGAACTAAGGAAAGAACAACAGAGGCTGAAAGGGTTAATAAAACTTGTAAAGCCAGCAGAGATCCCAGAACTAAAAAAGTAAGTAGTTCTAATTGGAAAAAAAATTGTGGGGCTGAAGAGATGACTCCTGTTTTCAGCGTGACAATACTTAAAGGTTTTATGTACGTTTATTGACAAGTTTTGAAAATGTAGAGTGTGTTGATACAAAGTAAGTCTGGAGAGCACATTACAGGTAGACATTTGTGAAGGTGGTTTACTGCAGGACATTTCATTTAGATATGTACTATCCTGTATATCTCCCTATAATTTAAACATTATAAACTATTAAAATTTCTTAGTAAAGTTTTAAAAATTCAATTCTTCAGCATATTAGTCACATTTTAAGTGCTCAGTGGCCAAATATGGCTGATATCTAATCAAGTGTATAATGCAATATAAAACATAAGGTGTTTCCATTATTTCAGGAAGTCCCATTGTTCAGTGCTGCTGTAGATTGTCAGTGTGTGTTATGTCCCTCATCCCTCTGTGTGAAGCCTGTAGCACTTATAAGAGCATCAGATGTTAGAAGTAGGTTATGCTTTTATTTTCCTTCACCAGTGTCCATGTCCTGTAGTCACCATTTGGTAAATGCAAAGCCCTGTGACATGTTTGGAATGACTGGGCTGAGGGGCAGCCCCATCTTGCCTTTAGCACCGTGTCTCACAGCCCTCGATAGGTTCTGCTGACCTCGTCCTCATATTATGTTCAGATACTTATTTTGTGGTGGTTTCTGTCTTTTTCAGAAATGTCCTGATCAGTTTCATGGTGTTTTGAAACATTTTATTTCTTATTATTTTGTGTGTGTTACTAGTTGAAGGGTAGCACACATGTATGGAGGTCAGAGGACAGCTTTGTGGAATCATTTCTCTCCATCCACCTTTATGTGGGTTCAGGGGGTGGAACTTAAGTTGTCAAACTTCACTGACAAGGGCTTTTATCCACTGAGCCATCTTGCCAGCCCAGTTTCATGGTATATAAGTTAAACCTTGGACTTTCCTAGAATAGGTATTTATAATTGTCCTTCTTCCTAGGACTGAACTTCAGACTACAAATGCTGAAAACAAAGCTAAGAAACTTGCATTACCTCTCTTTGGTGCCATGAAAGGAGGAAGCAAATTCAAGTTAAAAACTGGAACAGTAGGGGTAAGTTGTGAAGTAGAGTATGTTCAACTCTTAGTCCTTGAGCTGTCCTGTCCTTGAGCAATTGTCTGTCTTATTCCCTAGTTATGTGGGAAGGACTGTTGGCTTAGTGTGAGTATCTTGAACTGGACCTCAGAGCTGGCTCAACTGTTGAAGTACTTGCTGCCTAAGTATCCCAGGATCCATGCAAAGTGAAGCATGGGGCTGCTGACTGACAAGCTAGCAGGCCTGCAGATCTAGTAAGAGATGCTAAAAAGGGAATGAGATGGAGAGTGATGAGGAGAACATCTGGTCTTATGTATACATAGGCATGCACACATACACAAAAGAATTGATTAGTTAATCTATACCAGTCAACTTGAAAATAACTCATATGTAATTTTTTTTTTTTTTTTTTTAATTTTTTTTTGAGACACAGTCTCACTATGTAGTCCTGGCTGTCCTAGAGCTAGTTTATTAATATCTAATTAAGGGCTGGCGGGATGGCTCAGAGGTTAAGAGCTCTGGCTGCTTTTCCAGAGGTCCTGAGTTCAATTCCTAGCAATTACGTGGTGGCTCACAGCCATCTGTAATGAGATCTGTGTGCAGGAATACATGCAGACAGAACAATGTATACATAATAAATAAATCTTTAAAACTGTATTTAAAATTGCATTAATATCTAATTAATGTTATAATTAGGAATGAAGTACCTATGTTGATTTCCTTTTCCCCAATATTATTTTGCTTACTGTTGGAATATTATATTATTTTTCTTCCTCATTTAAAAAAAATATTTTTTGAGAATTTTGTTCATTGTACTTTGATTATATTCATTCCCCTTCTCCAACTTCTCCAAGACCGGCAGCTCCCTTCCTGCCCACCCAACTTTTAGCCTCTTTCTTTTTCTGTTTTTGACTTTTCAAGATAAGAGTTTCTGCCTGCCCTGAAACTAGCTCTGTAGACCAGGCTGGGTTCTGCTTCCAGAGTGTGTGCCAACTCTGCCCAGTGTCTCCTCCTTTTTTTTTTTTTTTTAACCCATTGAACCCAATTTGTGCTGTCTGTGTGTTCTTAGATGTGTGTCCTTTTCCTGAACGTAATTGGCTGACCAGAGGCTGTACTCTTGGAGAAAACTAACTCTTGCTCTCCCAGAATCTATTATTTGCAGGTAGCCCCTTAGCTAGGGCTAGAACTTTGTACCTACCTCCCTTCTCCATGCTGGTTTTTTTTTTTTTTTTGGTCTGGCTTGCAGTTGTGGAGGTCTTGTGTGTTGTCACAGCCACCTTGAGTTAATACATGTAACTGCCTTGCTAGGTCCAGAAAACAACTGGTTCCTTATGGCTGTCCATTGCCTCTGACTCTCCCAATCTTTCTGTCCTCTCTTCGGCAATGATTCCTGAGTATTGGGAGGAGTGGGTAGAATATGGATGTCCCATTTGGGGCTGAACATCCCATCATCACTTATTCTGTGTCTTGACCTGTTATGCACGTTTGTTCATCATCAAAGGAAATCAGGACAGGAACTCAAGCAGGACAGGAACCTGGAGGCAAGAGCTGATGCAGAGGCCATGGAGGAGAGCTACTTACTGACTTGCTCCTCGTGGCTTGCTAAGCCTGTTTTCTTACAGATTCCTAAACCACCATCCCAAGGATGGCCCTACCCCCATGGCCTGGGCCCTCCCAGCTCTCCCACAATAATCACTAAGTAGGAAAATGCTCTACAGTCTGTTATAGCCTGACCTCATTAAGCCGTTCTCTGATTTGAGGCTCCCTTCCCTGCAGTGAATCTAGCTTGTGTCCAGTTAACATAAAACTAGTCATTATAGTGGCTTCGATTAAAAAACAAAAGTTCAGCTTGTTATACCTTGCAGTTTTTATTTCCTCACAGTTCTAAATACCAGAGGTCCAAGATGAAGATGCTGGCACCGTTGGTGTCTTTTGTGACTTATTGGTGGCTGTCCTTTTATATAATTGCCTCTCCTTTCTAATGGTGTCAGTCTTACTGGCTTAAGCCCAGAGCTTCTCAGCCATTTTGACTAAGTATGGCTTTAGTGCCTCATTTTAACTTAATCAATGAAAAGACCTTGTCTCCAAATGAGATCCTGTTCTGAGAGATCTTAGGAGTTGGGATCTCACACATGGATTTATTGTGTATGTGGGTGTGTGTGAATGAATAAAGCAGCTTTATTATTATTTATTTAGTATTGTATATCTGTAGCCCCATACTGGGGAGGCTGAGGCAGAGACTCAAGTTCTGGACCAGCCTGGGCTACAAAACCAAACTGTCTCAAAATAAACAACAAAACAGTTGAGATTGACAGACCTTGAATTGTGATGAACCAGAGGTCTGAAGTTCCAGTTACAGATTCAGAATGAATTATGTAACTTACTTAAGATGACATTATGGAGAGGGAAATATCTAGGTTTAAACATAATTTCTTAAAGGCTTAAGAAAAAAAGAGGATCACTTAGCTGGGTGGTAGTGGCACACGCCTTCAATCCCAGCACTCTGGAGGCAGAGGCAGGCAGATCTCTGTGAGTTTAAGGCCAGCCTGGTCTACAAAGCAAGTTCTAGGACAGCCAGGGCTGTTACACAGAGAAGCCCTATCTCAAAAAATAAATAAATAAATAAATAAATAAATAAAATTAAAAAAAAAAAAAAAAAGAAAACAAGAACATGGATTGCTTAAATTTTTATTTAAGAAAAACTAAAGGACTAGCTGGTGGCCTAGGGCTATAAACTTTGTAGAGGCAGATGGTCACTCCCAAGTTTGAAGTCAACCTGGTCTACATACTGAATTTCAGACCGGCTAACACTGTAGTAAGACCCTGTCTCAAAACACCCAAAGGTGTAGGAGGACAATACAAATGATTTTTTTTCCTAAAAAAAAAAAAAAAAAGTTTGATTTACTTCCCTGAAGATTTTATAATGAATTAAAGTTCTTTGATAGTAACAGATAATGAGGATAGAATTCCCGCTGCTATCACTCAATTGAATATGTTCTACGACCCAGTGTAACACCAAAGACCTTGCATCTGCTAGGCAAGCATACCACTACTGAGCTATGTGTAGTAATCTTGGCACCTAGAAATTGCTGGGAAACGGTTACTAAGATCCCCAGATGGACAAAATTCCCTGTGGAGGGCATGCTTCTAGCAAACTTTTGTGGGGTTTACTAATCTGAAGTTTGCATTGTATACACATTGTATACATTTAACCTAGCTTCCTAGAAGAGATTTGTCTTTTGGTTTGTTTGTTTGTTTTTGTTTTTTGTTGTTTTAGACAGGGTTTCTCTGTGGCTTTGGAGGCTGTCCTGGAACTAGTTCTTGTAGACCAGGCTGGTCTCGAACTTACAGAGATCCTCTTGCCTCTGCCTCCCTAGTGCTTGGATTAAAGGCATATGACACCACTGCCCAGCAGAGATTTGTCTTTTTACCATTATGCAAACTATTTATTTGTTCATGGTTTTATTTCCCTTGTAGAAGTTGCCGCCCAGGCGTCCAGAACTCCCTCCAGCTTTAATGAAAATGAAGGATGAACCTGAAGTAGAAGAGGAAGAGGAAGAGGAAGAGGAGGAGGAGAAAGTGAAGGAGGAACATGAGGAGCAAATGGAATGTGGGAGCAGTAGACTGCCCCCAGAGACAGAGACAGAGCTGGAAACAGCAGCGCAGGACCCAAGCACTCCTATGGATCCCTCTTGCTCTCAGGAGACAAAAAGCCATGGTAATACCTTTCTTTTTTCCTTTGCTCACTAGTGGGGCTGTTGTATTCATTATAGGTGGGGTTGAAAAAGCAAAACCAGTTATGTTTGTTGTTACAGAGGATCAAGTATATGTGTATGTGCAAATAGGTTGTTTTTTTCTCTTTCTCTTTTAAGCAAGCCTTAATTGAGTCCAGTTAGACAGCTGTTAGTGCCACTATTGCACTGTTAGGTGTCTCTTGCCATGTTAGTCATTGTTTTGGTTCCTACTTGTTACAACTGGATAACACTGTTAATTGCTTCCTTCTCTTGTCAGTTCCCATAGTCCTTTCTGGTGCTGTAGACAGACACTAGACTGTTAGCACGAGGCTTCCAGGTAGATAATTCCAGAATCTGAGTCTTGTGCCCTAAGTATGCAGTGTCCTTAGCCATAGGGAGTTACCCTCAACCTCTGGGAGATAATGAAGGGAAATGGCAATAGCTTATATTGTTTGGGGAGTCATTGGACTAACCTGACCAACCACTGGGAAAAGGGTGCATAGTACTAGGGTTTTTGCTAGTGTATATAGTCTTTTGCGATTGTTGTCAGTGCTGTAATTTTTAAAAAGTGGCTTGAGAGAGAAAGACACCATGTGACAGAGTTCAAGTGAAGGTTTTTGTTGTTGTTTTTTGTTTTAGGGGAGAAGGATCATAAAAAGGGGAAGGGGAAGAGCAGCCTCCTGAGACAGGAGCAGGGGGAGAGAGGAGGGTGGGGCAGGCAGAGGGAGTGAAATAGAGATGGAGGGGAGGCAGGCAGGCCCTTTTGAAGGGGAACATAGTAAGTAGGCACAGGTAGTGCTTTTCTTTCTTTTTTTTTTTTTTTTTTTTTTTTTTTTATGTATACAGTGTTCTGCCTGCAGGCCAGAAGAGGGCACCAGATCTCATTATAGATGGTTGTAGGTCACCATGTGGTTGCTGGGAATTGAACTCAGGACCTTTGGAAAAGCAGTTAGTGCTCTTAACCTCTGAGCCATCTCTCCAGCCCCAGGTGGTGCTCCTAGTGGCAGCAGCTGAGGGTGTATCGTGTCAGAACTCCAAAGGCAGGCCAGTACAGATAACCTGAGTACTAACAGTCAGCACAAGTTTTAAAACTTGGTTTAAAAACCTTAAAGATGAAATACTTAGTAAATCTGCGGTTGGTAAGGGGTACTCTAGGCTTTTGGTCCTCTGTCTTCTTACTTATTTTTGACGTAGAATCATATTCTACCTGCTGTTCTAGCCTATTTTTTCCTAAAATATTATTACTTCTAGTTTTTCAGATTACATTTATTTATCTATGTGTGTGTGAGTATGTGACTGCCATGGCACACACATGGAAGGCGGACAATTGTGGGAGCTGGCTCTCTCCTTCCGTCATGTGGGTAGTGGGGAATCAGGCTTGTAGCCAGGGCCTAAAGCTGCTCAACCATCTAACTGGCTTTGTGGAACAGATAAGGAATAATAAAATAATAAAATTATTATTTTGAAAATGTTTTCTTTTACTAAGGGTCATAGTGGTTCAGTATATATATATATATGTGTCATGATTTAATTACCTTTTACTTTTTAAACATGTAAAACATTTCACCGTTTTTAAATTTAACTGAAAAAATGTTGAATGACCTTTATTGTGTGTGGCAGAGTGACACTTGTGCACCATGGTGTCCCTATGGAGACCAGAGGATGACTTCCAGGGGTCAGTTCTCTCCTTCTTCCGTGTGTGACCGCGGTCCAGACTTGGGGTGGCTGCAAGTGTCTGCCTGCTGTGTTGTCCCATTGGCCCTATTAGTTTTTGCTATTGTCAAAGTGTAAATAATAAAACTTGATGCTTAATATACTGCTAAAATTAAATAGCAAGTTGAGAGATGTATATACATTTTAAGGCCTTTTGTTGTAAGAATTGTTTTATTCACAGTCTTTTAAAGTGGAACTTTGGTGGTTCTGCTAGACTTCTGGAGGCTCATTTACCAAAGACTTTAAGGTTAATTGCACCTGCTGGTAGTCTGACTGAATGACCACATAAGTATGTAGCTACTCTTCTGTGAATTAAATAACAATAAATCCTGGCACTGTTTTTTATAGAAAGCACATCTCAACTCAGCCAAGTGGAACGGAGTAAAGATTATCCAGAGATGGGCAAAATAACTTCCTCAAGTGAGGACCCTTCAGGTAAGTAGTATACCAGACTTCCTTGCTGCTCTGCACGTAGGTGCTAGCTGGTTTTGTGAGGAGGGAAGGTGGCAGCAACTGCCTTGGAAGGCAGAAAAGATATGGTCTTATGAATGCTACAACCAGGGCCGTAGACAAGATGAGAGTGCAGAGAGGTTTTGTTTGTTGCCATCTTATTTGCCATTTCTTTACTCCTAATCTATTTCCTGGGGCTCCCTATCTGTCCCACAAAGCGTTCAATACCTCGTGCTTCTCTCTGACCAGGTAGAAGAGGCTCCTCCAGCACTGCACTTCCTTCCATGTGTCCTACCGTGGAAGTGAATCAAACCTGTAGTAATAAACTGTTGATAGATTGGCCTACTTAGAAAGCTGCATTTTGCCAATTATAGTCAAACCATGAAGAGGAAAAGCAGCTTCTTTGTATTTGAGCTTATAGCTAGCTTTGGTATTTAAAAACTGAAAGGTAACAGCGAAAGGAAAATTCTCATTTGTGTGTGTGATATATGTGTGTGTGATATGTAGTAAATATATATATATATACATATATATATATAATATTTACTCTATTTTTAAAATTGTATGTGTTTGTGTGTGATATGTGTGTGTATATATTTAAAAGTGTGTGTGTGTGTGTGTGTGTGTGTGTGTGTGTGTGTGTGTGTGTATGTATGTATTTAAAATTGTGTCTGCGTGGATATATGTATGTGGGTGCTGCTGTTCTTGAAGGCCAGAGGGACCAGATTCCTCTGGAGCTAGGTTACAGATGGTTGTGAGGCACCTGAATGGATGCTGAGAACCAAACTCAGGTCCATGCTTTTAACTGCTGAGCCATCTCTCCAGCCACTGTGTATTTTTAAGTTTATGTATATGTGTGTCTGTGATTTTATGCCACATGTATACAGGTGCCTGCAGAGACCAGAAGGTGGAATTGGACGTCCTTGGGCCTAGGTTATATGGATGCTTGTGAGCTGCTTGACAAGTGTTGGAAACCAAACTCTAGTCCTCTGGAAGAGCAGCAGGCACTCTTTATTTTATTTTTAGTTGTGTGTGTGTGTGTGTGTGTGTGTGTGTGTGTGTGTGTGTGTGTGTGCGCGCGCGCGTGTGGGCTGTGCACACGAGTGCCAGTGCCTACAGAACCCAGAGATGTTGTGTCCTTTGGAGCTGGAGTTACAGGTAGTTGGGAGCTGCCCAGTGTGGTTCCTTTGCAAGTGCTCTTAACCACCGACCCAGCTCTCTCATTGTAGAAATGCCAGGTACTGAGGTGTCTATGACTTCAGTTACAGCACCATTTCAGGGACCTTCTTTCTGTACCACTTTTTTGTTAACAGCTGTTTCTACTTTTTTTTCCCCCCTTAAAGTAGTTCCGGGGAATGAATATGAAAAAAACAGAGATGAGTTGAAGAAAAAGAAAGTTCCTGGTCCAAGCAAAGTAAGTGTGATCACCGGTCTATGACACTTGAGACTGCCTTAGAGTTTTTAACAGCTTTCTCTCCTTGTAGGAATCTGGGCTCTCCTAGATTTCATTTTTTTAACTCTCCAGCTGCCCTGCTCATCTACCCTACAGCTAGCAGTGGAAAGTGTTGCTAAGTGGAGACGCTCATCTAAGGACTCAGAGCTAAGAGTTCTTAGTGAGGGTGTGTCATGTAAGCATACCCTCCTCACCATGTATTCCATGCTTGCAGGAGAAAAGCATAACCACATTGGGTGTACAGTAGAGGCACAGAGAGGGAGGGGCACAAGTCACCCTCCACCCAAGGCCACAGGCTGCAGCCACAGGCCAACCTTAGCCACAGTCTTACATAGGACGGCAGTCGTCTTCGCTGCTAATGCTCTCCCATACCTGGTCAGAGGCGAATGCCAGCTTGCCAGCTTTCTCTTACCGCCCTTCCTTTCTTTTTTCATGTGAGTGTGCTTGGGCACACTTTGTTTTATTGTTCATTTTTGTTGTTTTTGAGACAAGAACTTGTGTTTGTAGTACAGAAGTGCCTCAGCTGGCCAGATGTTTACACCACTTTAAAGAATCTTACACTGGAGCTGCAGAGATAGAGTAGTGGTGAGGTTCTTGCAGGACAGTGTGAGGACCGGGGTTTGGATTCTCAGCACACACACAGCACATCTTCGATCCCAGTGCTGAGGAGGGAGATAGGTCAACCAGCCTTGCCAAATCAATGAAGTCCAGGTTCAGTTCAGTGAATCACCTGTCAGAAAAGTAGGGGAGGTGACTTATTAGGTAAAGACACTTGCTGCCAAGCCTGACAACTTGACTTTGATCCTGGAACCCATATGGTGAAAGGAGAGAATTGATTCTGGCAAGTTGACCTCTGACCTCCACATGTGCCCCAGGGCATGCACACACAAAAGCACAAATACATATAATTTTATAAGTTAAAAAATACTGGGTGTTAGTGGCACACACCTTTAATCCCAGCACTCGGGAGGCAGAGGCAGGCAGACCTCTGTGTGTTCAAGGACAACCTGGTCTACAGATCTAGTTCCAAGACAGGCTCCAAAGCTACACAGAGAAACCTGTGTTGAAAAACCAAAGCAACAACAACAAAAAAGTTAAAAAACAAACAAACAAAAGGTGTTGTGGTAGATATTTTTAGCCCCAGCAGAGTCAGGGGCTAACTGATCTCTGAGTTCAAAGCCAGTCTGGTGCACAGAGTCCAAACAACCAGGGCTACACAGAGAACCCTGCTTCAAAAAACCAAAAATAGACAGATGAATAAATAATTGGTGGATCAGGTGTCCTGATACAGGTCTCTAATCCCAGCATTTGGGTGGCAGAGGTAAGTAGACTCTCTGACTTTGAGGCCAGCCTGGTCTGTGTAATGTGTTCAGGCTGGCTGGAGCTTCATGGTGAGACTTTGTCTCAGAAATAATGAGAGTGGAAAGCAGTTGAGGAAGACACTCAACACTGACCTCTTCTGTCTTTATGGAAAAAAAGTCAAGATTCAGAGAAAGAATGTGTCCTCAAATTAGTTACCAATGTTAGGACCATTCATGGAAACTGTTTTCTCAGTTTTGTTAACTGACAGGCATAAAAATCATTATTCTAGCTAAAAGTCTTTAGAGTCAGACATGGTGGGACAAGTTGTAATCCTATTTAGGGTGGTCACAGATTCCAGGATACCGAGAGCTACTCAGTGGGACTCTGGCCTAACCAACAACTCTTGAGTAAAATGGTCTATTTCTTCTTTGCAGTTTCCACCCATACTTTCTTCCAAATACCCTGAAGATGATCCAGACTACTGTGTATGGGTTCCACCTGAAGGTACAGTTTTTGTTTTTATTTTTATTTCCCTTCAAGATGTGTGTACATGTATATGTAAGTATCTACATGTACATATGTATGTATGTGTACACCATGTAAGCCTGTTGCTCGTGGAAGCTATAAGAAGATGTTGAATCCCCTGGAACTGAAGTTATTGGTGGTTGTGAGCCACCATGTAGGTTCTGGGGAAGGAACTCAAGTCCTCTGCAAAAGCAGCCAGTTCTCTTAACCTCTGAGCCTTCTTTCTGCCCCATTTATATTTTTAAATAGGTTTATATACTTAAGAAAGTCTCAAAAGTGTGTAGTAAGTCTCCCTTTTGATGGAATTAGAGGATACAGAGGCACATCAACTGAGTAGAATTGGTGCATCCTTTGTAGATTTTTAAACACTTTTAAAAAATAATAATAATGGTCTAGTGTATAGCTCATTTGTAGAGCATTTGCCTAGCATTCGTGGAGTCCTGGGTTTAATCCCTAACACTGCATAAGCCAGGTGTGGTGGCACAGGCCTATAACCTAGCACTCAGGAGTGGAAGCAGGATGATCAGAAGTTCAGGGTCATATTTTAATACATAGCAAGTTTGAGGCCTGTTACGTGCACTTTTCCCGCCAGCCTGGCTCCAGAGCCTCGTCAGCCCCAAATGACACATAGAGACGCTATATTAGATATAAAGCTGTTGGCCTGTTACTAGTGTTTCATATTGGCTATCTCTGTCTTAAATATTAACCCATTTCTATTAATCTAAGTATTTCCATGTGGTTTTATCTTACCCGAGAGAGGGTACGGACTTCTCTCAAGTCCCTACATCTTGACTCTCCTCTACTACATCTCCCAGAATCCTCCTTGTCTCCTAGTCCCGCCTATCTTACCTTCCTATTTACTAACAGTGCTTTATCCATTAACCAATAAGAGAAATATATCTACAGAATGACATCTCCCATTTGAAGCCAGCCTGGGCTACATGAGACCCTGCTTCAACAATAAGTAAATAAATAAATAGGTAAAAATAATTTTGTAAAGTAATGAGATAGACACATTTGGACACTAACTGAGTATTTGTTGATAGGAAGGTTGTTTAAAGGTCTGAGCGATCTTGAGTGATGACTTTTGGAAAATGACCTTCTATTTTAGGCATGTTCACAGATATAACATCTGATTTATTTTTAAATGCTCTGGTATTAGAGGGTAAGAGAATTTTGGGCAGGGCTAGTAAATAAAATAGGATTGGCCACATATTGTTAACTAATAAAGCTAGATGAGGGATGCATGGTTGTAATGCGTACGGTTTTTCCTCCCGCCACCTGGTCTTGACCCGCTGCCGTGCCAGCCCCAATTAACACACAGAGACTCTGTATTTGATACAATGCTGTTAGCCAGGTACTAGTTTCTTATCGGCTAGCTCTGTCTTAATTATTAACCCATTTCTATGTATTTCCACGTGGTCTTACCGAGAGCGGAGGAATGGTAGTTCTGTTCTCTCCAGGCTCTCCATCCTGACTCCTCCTTACTACTTCCTCTTTCCTCCTTGTCTCCTAGTCCCTCCTATCTTGCTTTTCCTATTGGCCAACAGTGCTTTATTCATTAACCAGTATGAGAAACATATATACATAATGGCATCTCCCATCATCTCCTCTTTTCTGTCTAAATAAAAAGAAGGGTTTTAACCTTAACATAGCAAAATATATTATACAACAGTTATCAAGTAAGAATCACAGTTAACAATATTTAGTCCATTAACATTTAGCAAGATTTGAAGAAAATATTCCATCATCTATTCTATCTTTGTGTGTCTAAAGTCTAAGTAACATCTTTAATCCTAACTAATGAAAACTGTAACCATAAACTATCTGTCTTCAACTCCTTCAAAGACCACAGAAGGATACTATACAAGCTCTAGAAATGACAGAGACAACTCACTGCCTGGTCAGTCACCTGGTCCTGTAGCTGTTCAGTCCCAAATAAACACACAGAGGCTTACATTAAATATAAACTGTTTGGCCTATTGCTCAGGCTTATTAACTCTTACAATTTAAATTAACCCATAATTCTTATCTATGTTTAGCCACATGGCTTGGTTACCATTTTCAGTAAGGCATTCTCATCTTGTTTTCTCTGTGTCTAGCTGGGACTGCATTTCTGCCTTTCCCCTTCCTAGAATTCTCCTGGCCTGGTAGCCCCGCCTACACTTCCTGCCTACTGGCCAATCAGCATTTTATTAAACCAATATGAGTGACAAATCTTTACAGTGAACAAGAGCATCATCCCACATCAACTTTGTTTAATATTTCTCTCATTGGATATTTGCTATGTTTCTAGCCTTTTGCTATTTATTACAAACCTCTGTAATGAGTAATAATGCTAGAAGAACTGTCAGTTTCAGAAAGACAAACATTGCATGTTTTTTCTCATTTGTGGGTCTTAGACTTTTCATAGACAAATACATGAAATCGTATGTTTTATATGACATGAAAGGGGAAATGAACCTTTCCAGAGGAACCAAGGGACCAATGGGAGGGGAGGAAGGAAAGGGTAGTGGGGGTTCAGGGGGTTCAGGGGCATGTACTCAAATTACATTATATATTCACATGAGAAACCCTGTCTAATAGAATAAAACACTACAAAGAAAATTAGTAAACACTAAAATTGAAGAAGATAAGAATTACTGGACAAACTAAGTAAATAAAATATATAAGGTGTAGAGGTAAGCCTGTAGTGAAAACAGTGAGGTTGATGCCCTGGGCCAGAGGTATGTGCAGAATTGCATTCTAATGATATTGTACCAGTTTTGTGCTAGTATGTGCCCACATTGTAAGAAACATTCTTTTCTTTTCTCCATTGGCCCATGACATGGTTTTTGTTTGTTTGTAAGTAAATTTTCTGTTTAAAAGAAACTGCCTTATTTATTTTGCTTTTGATCTCCTGATGTCTGAATATCTTTTTCTTTTTGACTTTGGAAAAGTAAGTACATTTCTTTTTATATTTTGCTGTAGGTCAAAGTGGAGACGGCAGAACCCATCTGAATGACAAGTATGGCTATTGATTGGTTCAGAGGCCCAAAGGAAGACCTTGTGGACCACAGGATGTCTGGGATGACACATCAAGTCATGCCCAAGGAAGTTCAGATGACCATTTGTAAAATCTGGTGACTGGCATTTTCTTCTGTATCCCTGGCTTCCTAAAATTATCTGCCTGCGGATTCTCCTGAATTCTGGTGTTTATATTTAAAGTGTTTTTGTATATATGTAAAAAAGGCACCGTGTACACTGAAAGTTAGTAAAATAAGAGACATGACCTTATTATAAAATGAGAAGGTAGTGATGATTTCTCTAATGTTGATTTAAGGTCATAATATTCTACTGTAATTAAGGGCCTGTGCTGGTACGTAGTGCCATTCTGAGTGACACCTCCAGTAAAAGTGGATTGATTGTTCATAGGACTCAATGTTGGAAGCCAGAACTGTCGATGTAAAGCAGAGCTTTCATCTCAAGGGGAATGAGAGGTAGTTTATGTGTAGTCAGATGTAAGTGACCACGGCCGAGGAACATGGTTCAGGTTGCCCCAAGGGTCATGGAAGTGGCTGTATGAGCTTTAAGCATTTATTAGTATAAGACAAGAGGGGGTCATGAATCAGTGTATATATTAAATAACTGGTGGAGACCACAGGTGGTTGGGTTACAGCAGAGTGGGGGGACTACTGTAGGTTTCAAATACTGTCTCATAGCACTCTTCACTTTCAGGTTGGTAGAAACTAGTGATCTACCAACTGTATACTCCAAAGGTTTGTCAGAGGGTGTAGGATCAGACACAGATGGACAATAGATGTCTATTAAAGTAACCAGAAGTAGCCCAGTATAATTTGTCTGTGGTTTTTCAGCATTCTGACTTTTTACAATTGCAGAATTCTAATAATTAGTCAGCCTGGTAGAATATTCAGTTTGGGTATGGCTTTTTTCCTGGGAACTTCTGATAACACTTCTGTTGGCCAACCATTACATTTTGTTCGTGCAAAGGCTAAATTTTTTTTTTTTAGCACCACGATCTAATCAACTGAGCCAACTGGCCAATCCAAATGTGGTTTTATATCTGTTTCATAGTGCTAGCGAGGCACACTCTAGAGACATGCTAAAGATGTGTGTGGGCAGGCAGGAAGGCATTCTTCAGAGAGAGAGAGAAACAGCTGTAAAAGCCATTAATGAAAAAGCCTTGGACTGTTTTAATATTGTTAGCCATCATGATCTGGGTCTTTCTTTTTCCTTTTTTACCATCTCCATCTCGTGTTTACAGGAAGGTGATAGGAATACAATTAAATAAAATACAATTAAAATAACGTAGAATGACTTGAAGAAGCAAAGGTAAATCAGGCCTCAGTCCCAGAGTGTTTCTTGATATGACTCAGGAACTTCCATAACTGGTGTTCTCAGCCCAGTGTGGTCCAGGGATTAGATAAACCGGCAGGACCTCTGCTCCCGCAAGGCTTTGTCTCAGCAGGGTTATAACACTTCCCCCTTTCCTGTAGAATTTCATTCTGAACAGAGCTTATGGAGAAGAAACTAGGAGAGGTGTTAAGGAGGAAGAGGCCGTGTTACAGGAGTAAATGAGAGTAAGGGTTGAGGAAAGTAAAATTGCTCCAAATTCATCTTTAGTTCTCAGCCTCCAAAATTCTTTAAAACACAAGCAAATAAAACAGCACTGGGGATTGAGTTTAGAGCTTGCGCTGTGAGACCAGTCCCCAGCCCTAAAATTCTGCATTTCCTCTTCTTTAACATCGCTGTTAACATTTTTCAAATTGAAAATTCCATAATTTCTTTTATTATATACTTTTAAACTCCAAGTAGAGTAGCTTCTGTTCTGTTACCCAGGACTTCTAGCTTAATAAGGAGAAAAACAGACAATTTAGATATGTCAAAAGTTACTCCGACCAACCCTTTTTATCAAATACTTGCAAGTTAAATTACCATAATTATCAAACATAAAACCAGCTGGAGTACCAAATGGTGTTTTTCTCCAAACATTTTCTCTTCCTCTATTTCCCATCTTAATGTTTTTTCCCCCCATGAAAGTTGCAGCCAACCTTCTAGCTTGGTGTAATTTGCATTTTGGCTCAAATTTGCATGCTGTTTATGGAGTAGTCTCTTCGGTTCTTGTTCCTAAGTTAGTTCTCTGCTGCTATGCCTTGGGTTTACACTGCACATCTTCAGGATTCTGAGGGGACTCAAGGCACTGGATGATCAACCCTTATGTGTGTCTTCCAAACTGAGCCAACAAGAATTCTTACAAACCAGGACTGGCTTGAGCCTTGGTCTTCCCTTGAGGTTGTTGCACGTCCTGGTGAGTTACCCCTGCCACCTCCACCCTGTTGGGCTGGAGGGAACTGTCTTCATCGCCTTTATGATTACACAGTCATAGAATTTCTAAAGTGAAAGGGGATAGGGTGTAAAAACCAGAGAATACAGAAAAGGAAGGAAGGCAGGCAGGCAGGCAGGCAAATGGAAAAACCTAGCAGGTACTTGAGGAATAGGGTAGGGGTGCAAATGCTATCAAATGTCCTCAAAACTGTTCAGTGCTCCCTCCGAATGTTGTGAAATGTGAGGATAGACAACAACCAATTCAGCAAAAAATGATGGGGAGGCCCAAGCCCCAGGAAGAACTCACCAGCATCCACCTGACAAGGTGATCTTTCTGATTTCTCCAGTGAACCTGGTTTAGTTAAATTTTCTGTTGCTGTGAGGAAACATCATGGCCATAAATAACGTGGAGAAAGGGTTTATTTTAGCTTACAGTTCATATTGCTGTTCATCACTGAGGGATGTCAGAGCAAGAACTCAAACAGGGCAGGATCCTGGAGGCAGGAGCTGATGAGAGGCCATGGAAAAGAACTGCTTACTGGCTTGTTCCTCATGGCTTGTTCAACCTGCTTCCTTATAAAACCCAGGGCCACCCATCCAGGGATGGCCCCGCCAATGGTGAACTAGTCTTTCCTAGTTCCAAGAAAAGGCACTGCATACTTGCCTACAGGCAAATTAAAAAATATATATTAATTGTATATGATTAGTGTTTGCCTGCCTATTTGTGGGAATTGAACCCGGGTTCTCTGGAAGAACAGTCAGTGCTCTAAACAGCTGAGCCATCTCTTCAGCCCTCACCTACAGGCAAATCTTATGGTAGAGGCATTTCTCAACTGAGAATTCCTCTTCACAAATGACTCTAGTTAGTGTCTAGTTGATATGAAACTGATCAACACAGGACCCAGCATTGTGTGCCAAAACTGTTGAAGGAAAGTAAGAAATACTTTATTCTGACCTAAGTATGAATGACCAAGGCCCAGAAACAAGGATTGAAGTTGTGCCAAATGACATGTTTCACCATGGAAGTGTCTTTATGAGTTTTTTTTTTTTTTTTTTTTTAGAAAGTCATAAATCAGTGCATTTACCAAATGCATGGATGGAAACTGCAGGTGGGTCATGTTAAAGCAATTTGGTGAAAACTTGGTTATAAATGTCAGGTGCTATCTGATGACATTTATAGCTTTGGGGCTGGTAATGTGAAGAACAGGTCTTGATCATTAACTTTATAAGGTCTAGACTCTCTTGAGGCTGGCCTGAGGGCATGCCTGTGGGAGATTTATTTTGACCAGGCTAATTAAGGTGGAAAGACTCGTCCACTGTGGGTGACACCATTCCCTGAGCTGGGATCTGAAAAGGAGAAAGTGTTATTGAGTACAGGTGTTCATTGCCATCTGCTTCTTGACAGTGGGTGGAATTCTCCAGCTGTCTTAAGCCCCTGCCACTGGCTGGATGTGCTGTACTCTTGAACTGTGAGCAAAGGAAACTGTTATTCCCTTGAGTTGCTTTGTCAGCATATTTTATCATAGCAACAGGAAAGAGTAGCTGAGATAATGGTGTTGGTGGTCTGCTTAGAATATATTCTAGAGTTTTACCTGCCAGCCAGCAGGTATTAACACAAGCTAATGCTCCCCTTCTTGGGATCAAAACTCTTGAGGACAGAGACTTCTTGCTATACAAAGTACCTAGTACATTCCATTTGTTGAGTACTTGCCATAAACATTTCCCCTAGAATTTTTCCAAAACAAATAGGAATTGAAGAGGCACTGTGCCCTTGAAGGCTAAGCCCTTGTCTGTTAATATATCACTCGGACCAGAGGGATTAGCCCTCCTTGGAAATACAACATATTTCTGAACTAACTTTGAAGCCCTTAGCCATAACCTGCAATCTGTTGTTTTACCATTGAAATGCTGCTGCCACCACCTCATAGGATGTGACAGGGCCTGCAGCTGTAGATGGCTTCCTGAAGGAATGGGATCCAGAGGGAAGCCTGCCAGCTCTGGCGATCAAAAGCAGGAATCAGCCCGGAGGAAGGGGGGTGGGGTGCTGAGGCTGAGTTCCCATACAGGATTTGGTCCAAGCAGATGCTGAACTTCTGGGAAGTGACATAAAGCCCCTTGACCTGTGTGGAGGGGGTCATGGTGTTGAGCTGGTACAGTCTCCTTTTGTGAGTCCTCAATTGATGTAGCATTAAGAAAACTTTTCAAGATTCTCTGGTGTCTAAGCTGACCTTGCTCTGCTTTGGGTTTAGGGGTTTGGCACAGTGTGGCTCATGGTAGAACTATGACTGCTATTCCAAAAGAGGCCAGAAACCTTTCTTCTCCACAGGGCTTGGTATTATGGGAAGAATTAACCAACTTAGCATGTGAGAGGGAAATGGTTTGATTGTTCACTTGAAGATTTCACTGGCCGTTCCCCAACCCTGTACCCAGGTCTGATTTCTCTTGCTCTGCCCCTCATCTCAGATACACCCTTAAGCAGAGCACCTTGCTCTGAAACCCAGTTCTCCAGCATCCAATTGCTTTAGGATTAGAAATCCCTCATCATAGGCTGTCTGCACTTTTGATTATCATGACTCTAGACATGCCTCAATCCCCCACCCCCTTTACACCACCTGATTAGGTGTGCCTGGTAATCTAAATCCTGTGAGTTCAAAGCCTGGCTGAGACACTCTCTCAGTAACAAACATCCCCTGCAAAATCCTATTCTTTTGAGGTACTCTGTTTCCTTAGCGCTCTTTTAGGTAAACATGGTGTCATTTTATAGAAGGGACCCGAACAGTCCAGATTTGGGATCCTCAACACACAGGGTTAGCAAGGAATGGCTGTACCTAGAGATGTATTTACTAGTAGGAAATTGCTGGTTGATAGTGCCCTATTCAAATTGGGATTGATAAAATTGTTTTTATCTTCTTCACGGTGTTACTTTTTTTTTTTTTTAAATACCTTTAAAGCAGTCTGTAGTTCATAGCAAAGTTAAACGTGTTGGCCTTGTCACTCAAATCTCTGCAGAAGCCCTCGAGGCAATGTTAGGGAGTGACCACACGATGGCAGTAGAGACCTACTCCTATTAGTGAACTTGCCAAACATGCTGAGGATCAGCAGAACAGATTTCTGAAGGAGTCAAGGGCAGCAAGTTGCTTCAGTTCAACAGTGTCTTTCCAAGCCCGACACATGGACACAGCACGCTAGCCAGGGACATTGCTGGGGCCCAAATGCTGTTTCCCAGATCTCTTTCAGCTCTGTGGTTTCTCCCTGAGAGCATTCTACGGAAGAATTTGGGTCACCCCATAGTGCTGTTATAACCTTATAGTTTACAGAGGATTTTCATACCTCCCTTCCCCAGATCTGTCACGTATCGTTCTTTTTTAAAAATGTATGTATATATAAACTTTTTTAAAAAGATGTACTTACTTATCATGTATGCAGTGTTCTGTCTGAATATATCCCTGAAGGCCAGAAGAGGGCACCAGATTTCATTATGGATGGCTGTGAGCCACCATGTGGTTGCTGGGAATTGAACTCAGGACCTCTGGAAGAGCAGCCAGCACTCTTGAATTCTGAGCCATCTCTCCAGCCCCCTGTCATTCTTGAATGGCAGAAAGGGTATGATTGTCATTGCTGTTGAAGGAAACAGACTGGAGATGAGTGACTCTTTCAGTGGCATATTGAGTTTGCCTCACTAAACCAGAAACCCTGTTTTAGCTAAGCTGGCTAGCCATTGAGCTCTCTAGTAAGTTCTGTCTGTTCTTGCACCCATAATTCTGGGGTTACAGACACATGCAAGTGTGCCCAGATGGGGATTCAAACCTGGGTCCTCATGCTTGTAGAACAAGCCCTCTTAAATACTGAGCTCATCCTACCTGCCAGTTCCTGAAGTTAACTTTCAGTGTGGGTCCAGTTAAGAGCTCAATCAGAGCCCTGCAGTGGTGGTGCACTTTAATTCCACACTTGGGAGGCAGAGGCAGGTGGATCTCTGAGTTCAAGGCCAGCCTGGTCTGCAGAGTGAGTTCCAGGACAGTCAGTCAGGGCTACACAGAGAAACCCTGTTGTGTGGGAGGGGGGAGGGAGAAGGGAGAGAGACCGTCCACTCAGGTGGTGACATGCTGGCCAGGTGAACACAAAGACTGGGGACATAGCAGTACACACATGCGATCGCAGCTCCCAGGACAGAAGACCGGAGGAAGCTTGGTTAATAGGGAGTTTGTTACCAGCTTAGTATATGTGAGACCCTGTCCTGCAAAAGGAAAGGAAAACATTAAATAATGGCACTGTCATTGCTATGCAGCAAGGCAGAGTGGGAAGCAGGTTCCTGATGTCCAGATTAAGAAACTGTGGTAAAGTGGGAAAATGTAACAAAACTATTGACACAGTAATTACAAGTAGGAGTCTGCCTAAGCTGCTGACCTTACATCCCTCCTCTGCGGCCAGGGTAAGGAATTCCTCCTTGCCTGAAGTCTAATTAGAATGGTGTGGAAGCACTCTGCTAGTGTCAATCCATCCAGGACCATCCTTCTCTTAGCCATTGCTAGGAGCCCAATTGCAGAGTCTGGTTCAGTTTGCTGCCCACACATGGATTCTCCATCCTGAAGTGGGGAGGAGGGAAGGGCTGGAGAATCCCTGGACTCATTCTGGGAACAAGTCCTAGCACATGTCACTGTTTGCTTTGTCATCCTGATTCAATGACCTCATATGAGGAAGGGAGGGGCAGCTGGAGCTGTCCTGCAGATACCTAAGGAGGTTCCCGACATATTGTTTGCATTGGCAGCCAGAGCAGGTGCCCGGACAGTGTTTGAAGTCTGAGCTAATCTTGGAAAAGAAGAACAGTACCTCCCACAGCTAGCCGGGCTTGCTCCTAGGGCAGCTGCTTGAGCTGCCCCAGAGGGTGCTGATGGGCATTGGAGTCCAGAACACATTGCCCTGTCCCCACACATTCACCAGCCACGGTGCTCCCTGAGTGAATGCTAAGAGGGCATGGCATCAATTAGGCATCCAGGGCCTGGGGCTAGAACAATCTAAATTCGTTCTTATGGGACTACTAGCTGGGGTTGGCAACAGCTGCAGTGGTTCGAGGAGCCAGAGAGTGTCATCAGCTTCAGCCATCTATCCAGAGGACATTGATATTGATGTTACCTATTATGCACCTGCATTTTAGGGAAATGAGTCCGGCACCTGTCAAAGGCCAGCTGGGACCTATCTGTTTCCTTTCACACAAGGACTCTTAATTATTAGGGCACAGGGCTTTGTTTTCTATTTTTATTTTTAGGCAGTCTGGCTATGTAGCCCAAGCTAGCCCTGAACTCTTAAGTTTTCCTGCCTTAGTCCTGAGTGCTAGGATTACAGTTATACCTGCCTAAATTAAGGTGTAACTGTAATTAAGTGTTTTATTAACCCCCAAATTGAAGATATTAATCATTAATGTCTAGGCTGTTGGTGATCAAATATTTGCATAGCTACAAATAGGTGTTTCAGATCAGCTGAGCTAACAGTACTCAGTTGAGTTAATAACCAGTCCCCCCCCCAAAAAAAAAAGCAAAGAAGCTGGTGCACACCCTTAATCTTTAGTCCCAGCACTTGGGAGGCAGAGGCAGGCAGATCTCTGTGAGTCTACAGAGCAGGTTCCAGGACAGCCAGGGCTACACACAGAGAAACCTTGTCTCCCCCCCCCCCACTCCCAAAAAAGCAAAGAAATTCATCATTTTAGCTGTCCTGTTAATTTTGGTTGGGCTTTGAAAAAAAAAAAAAAGTATGTTTAATAGCTGGCCATCTACAAGGGAGATAACAGAATTTAGAGGTGACGAGATGACAGCTGGACTTTGAAGAATCAAGCCAGAATTCAGGAGCAAAGAGGGGGAGGGAGCTGCTGGCAGAGAGCTTGGAATGGTCCAGGTCTGGTTGTGACATCTTCATCCCGAGCCTGATCAATTAGATGTGGCTGAGATGCAGTCATTTAGAGCCAGGCTTTGGAATGGAACTAATGAGGGTGGATATGAGAACCGGAAATCTTACAGTTGAATGTTCCAATCTTTCCACATCATAGTCTGGAGGAATAGAGGCAGGAAGTCCCATTGCAGTCCCCTTGGTTCCCATGGGCAAGAAAGGGAAAGAATACATCGAAGGATAAGCCAAAACTCTGCCCAAAGCTGGCCAGAAACCTGTCTCCCACCCTGGCAGCCCCACCCTTTAGCTCCAAGAGAAAATCATTTATTTTGTATGATTTTAAAAAATTGGCTCATCTCGTAAATGTTCCAGAGTCGGAACAGGCTGTGCCATGGCTGAAATAAACCTGCTGAACAAATAAACAAGGCAGGCTGTGGAGCTGTGGAAAGCACAAAACAAGGCCCCCATTGGGCCCATGGAGCCCAGCAAGGCTGCCCTGAATCCGGGCCTCTGCTAACGGTGAGGGGCTCTCTTCCCACTCTGCTCTGAAGGGAGAAGTGTGGCACTTTCTGTCTGTAGACTTTAAGGCCTAAGGGCTGGAAAGAGGGGTTCTCTTCAGACAGACCCTGAGACCAGAGCCCAGTCGTTCACTGTCCACTCGTCTGCAAATGTCCAGTCCATACTAGATGCTGGCTGTACTTTCCCTCCAGGCCCTAAAGGCTGAGAGAAGTTTCCAGATCCTTGTGTACACATACCACTTGCCCACCCCAGAGCTTTGTTCGGGCTGTTGTACCACCTCGACTGCCAAGCTCTCCCCGCCTTTCCGTGTTCAGTCCTAACTTAATGTCTTCACTCCCATGGACTCAACCACTCTGTCTCCTTCATGCCCTTCCAGCTTCTGCGTTTGTACTGGCTTACACCTGAAGAGTACAGGGATAATTCTCTGGCAGGTTTTGACACAGGCTGCTTCATCTAGTCCCTTCAGTGCTCTAAGAGAAGCATTCTGTCAGTATGTCCGTCCATGTGTGTGAAGAACAGGAGCCCTGGGGACTTGGGTTCCAACCTGTGAGGCCCATTGTCTGTAGGCAGATGAGGTTGAAAACGCTACCCGGGATTATTTTGGTTTCATCTTTTGGAACTAGGTCTCACGTTTCATGTAGCCTGGTCTGGCCTTGAGCTAGAAGGTGGCCTTCAACTTCTGACCTTTTGAGTCCATTTGCCAAGTGCTGTGATTATAGGTGTGCTCTACTGTGACTAGATAATGTTCGTTTGTTTTCTCTTTCCTGCAAGGGACACAGGCCATCACTGAGCTACATACCCAGCCTTGGGCTTTGTTTTGTTTATCTTAAAATAATTCAATTTGCTAGGCATGGTGGTGGCACATGCCTTTAATCCCACCACTCTAGAGGCAGAGGCAGGTGGATCTCTGTGAGTTCGAGGCCAGCCTGGTCTACAGAGAGAGAGTTCCAGGACATCCTCCAAAGCAATACAGAGAAACCCTGTCTGGAAAAACAAAACAACAACAACAAAAATAAAAACTTAATAATAATGATGATGATAATTTAATTTACACAAAAGCTTCCAGACTTATACAAAGAGCTCCATGTATTTGTCAACAGCTTCACCACACGTTAGCCCTTTGCTACAGTAGTGTTCATATTCTTTCTATGTATATGCGCAGCTGTACTGGCTTTCTCTCTCAGAACACTTTGAGAACAAGTTGTAGGCATTAAATGACTCTACCTTTAAATACTTAGGTGGGAATTTCTCAAGAACACAGATGTTACTTTACACCAACTAGGAAATATACGGTTAATGTGTATATAATATATTGTTTAATAACCCATTTTAAAATGTATCCATTTCTCCCAACAACATTCTAAATAAAAGCCTTTTTGGATCTAGGATTCAATACCACACACCCAGATCACATATTCCACTTAGTCTCATATCTCTTTAGTTTTTAGCTTAAGACACTCCACTCCCTCAGCTATCTGGGTCTTCTAGACACTGATTCCCTCAAGAGTTCAGGCCAACTGGTAGACAGCTCTCCAGTTTGGGTTAGGTTGACGAGGGCTTGTGATTAGGAGCAGGAATCCTACAGGACTGCTGGTGACAGCTCCATCCCATTAAGGGGCCATCTGTCAGCTTCTCTGATACTCAGTTTGATCTTGTCCCCTTCCTGGGCCTGGAGAAGGGCTGGGGAGAGCTCAGCAGCTAAGAACACATTCTCTCTTGCAAGAGGTCCAGAGTTCAATTCATAGCATCCATGGCAGGCCTGTAACTACAGCTTCAGATCTGGCATACTCTTCTGGCCTCCTCTGGCACCTGCACACATGTTCTCACACACACACACAGGCACGTGCGTGCGTGCGTGCGTGCGTGTGTGTGTGTGGTGACATCCTGTTTGTGCTCTAACAAAGCTTGCCTGAAGATCAGAGGATGGAGCTAGCCACTAGTGAACCATAGAGGTCTGGAGGTCTGTACAGATAGACAGGAAGTGATACGGCTGGGCAGAGAGAGGAGTATAAGGTGGGAGGAGACAGGAGCTCCGTCTCTTTTTGGTCTGAGGATTTTGTAGAGCTAAGAACTCTAGTGGCTGGCTGTTCTGCTTCTCTGATCTTTCAGCTTTCATCTGCTAATATATGACACCCTGGGTTTTTGTTATTAAGAAAATTAGAACTCATGCTATACACATGCACAAGTACACACACACAAACACACACAAATAAACATACATTTTAAAAAAAAGAGTAAGGGCTGGGGAGATGGCTCAGCCATTAAAGGTTAGGCTCACAACCAAAATTCAGAAGAGTAAATGGGTGGATATACTTTAATTCTGTGGATATCCCATCCAAACCAAACTTTTGCAGACATTGATGATTCTTTAAGGATTTTTCTCCTTTTGCATTTGATCTATTTATTTTGTGAGGAGGTTGGAACACTTGGGCTACAGCACATGTGTAAAAATTAGAGGACAATTTGTGAGTCATCTTTTTTTTTTCTTCCACCATGTGGGTCCCAGGGAATAAACTCAGGTAGTCTATTCTTGGCAACAGATACATTTACCTCCTGAGTTATCTTGCTGCCCCTCGTGGATGATTCTTGAGAATGAACTATTAGTATGAGAGTTCAGAAGTGAGGCTATGATTCTGATTCTAAGGCTTGTATCTATTTCACGGTGATAAGTAAGGCTGACAAGGAGAAGGGAGTAGAAAATTAAATTCTACAATACCTGGTTTCCCAAATGTCTATTGGGGTTGGAAATGAGTGGTGTTGGTTTCCTAACCTTAACAAGAAAAAGCTAGATAATTACGTGGGCTTCACATGATAAAAATATTTGCATGCTATAGTGACTAATGGAACAGTGAGTCCATTTTTCCAGCACTTACTACATCCCAAATGCACCAACCACTTAGTTCCATTACTTCACTTAGTTCTGATGACAACTCAGTGGGACCATATTGTTGCCTCCAATTTATATACAAGAAAACTAACATTCAGAAAGGTTGCAATGTTTGCCTAAAGTCATATAGCTAGGAAATGGAAAAGTCTAGATTCAGACCAAAGAGGCTGGCAAGCCCCTAGCCCTAAGGTAGTTGTTTTGTAGACAGCTAAGATGTCCTTGACTTACAGGAACCACTGTACCCTGAGCAGCCATTGGCTGAGAGAAACTCCAGCCTGCTTTGCTGCAGCCCTTTGTAGCCCAGGTGGCAGAGCCATCCCCAGACATTGACTCATCGGTTCATCTAGCTGGGTATGGCAACATCTCCTGTGCTTAGGAAGGCAGGAAACAACCTTGGTATTTTAGAGTCTTTCAACAATGACCTTGATTGAGGGGATTTTCCAGTGAATCCTGGAGGATTCCAGTTAACCAGAGCTTACTGTATTCTTGCTTGTTGAAAAGTGGTAAGTAACCCATGTTCACTGTATATGTATGGAGATTCTCATTAACCAGCCAGATCAGCTGAAAAGGATTTCCCTGTTAAAGAAACGATCAAGCTACTGAACCAAAAGGGCTTTCAGGATTTCGGGATCATTTACCAACATCCTTTGTCAAACAGGTGAAGGGGTGAAGTGTATTCAAAGTATCATAGCTCACATTCCCGGCATAACCATGAGTACAGGCATAATGTGCTTTCTGCTGCATTGAGATGGCCACAGAGTGGAACTTAGGGTGACCAGCCAGCTAAGTTTCACCTGCAGCCATGTTTTGTTTGGCTTGTATATGACTTATACAAACCTAAATTATATATATATATATGGGCAGTGGTGGTGCACACCTTTAATCCCAGCACTTGGGAGGCAGAGGCAGGCAGATCTCAGTGAGTTCAAGATCAGCCTGGTTTACAAAGTTCCAGGACAGCCAGGACCTTCCCACAGAGAAATCTTGTTTTGAAAAAACAAAAACAAAACAAAAATAAAACAAGCTGGGGACTCTGTCCACACTGGGTTTGAAATGAAGAGAAGCTGAGTAGCAGGTACCCTTCAGATGAGGCATTGAGTCTAAATACCACTCCTGCACCCTACACTGCCCCCCAACCTGACCTGTCTTACCCACTTACCCATTTCATGGCCTGCCTGGTCCCACTAGGCTGTGGAATTGGGGGTATCTGCTTTTTGGTGAGGGACAATTTTTAATTTTTTAAATTTCTTTTGATATATGGAAGAGGCACTAAAGTGGGCCAGGTTGGAAAACAAAAGAGATAGTAAGTCAAGAACCAGGAGTGGTGGCCATCAGAATGTGGAGGATTAGGGCCAGAAAGAAACGGTGTCAGAGAGAACTTCCGAAAAGATACAGACAGAAATTGGTGCCTGTGTAGAGGTAGGAGAATACCTGTGGAAACATGGGAGATCTAGAGTCAGGCACACACACACTTCAACAACTAGTTTGCATTATTAGCCCCTCTGTTTTCCTGGAGATGGGCCCCTGCCCTCATTCAGCATTCTAGAAAGAGCTCATCTTACATAACTTCCTTGATCTAGGTTCAGTTTACCTGTTTCTGTCCATTGGGTGGCATACAGAATACCTTATTTAGATTGAGTCATTTTTAAACAATAGAATCTTATGTCTCAGACTTTTAGAGACTGGGAAATCCAAGATCTGAAGGCACTAGTAGACCCTTGGAAGGCAAACAGGGTCTCTGCAGGCACGTTCTCAAAAGGGGCCATCATGACTTAGTCATTTCCCAGAATCTATGCATTCTGGTAGTAAAATTGGAAGTTAGGTCTTTAATCCCAGCACTCCAGAGCAGACACAGGCAGATCTCTGTGAGTTTGAGGCCAGCCTGTCTCAAAAACAAAACAGATAAAAAGAAGTTGGGTTCTAACATATGACTTTGTTTCTTTGTTTTGCTGGGGAACACCAATAATCAGACCATTAATTTTAGTTTAAAAACAAAATTAGGGGTGGCTCAATAGGTAAAGGTACTTGCCCCCAAGCCTGTCTACCAAAGGCCTGTCCCTGAGACTCACATGGTAGGAGAGAGCCAACTCTTGCAAATTGTTCTCTGACCTCCACATTCATGCCCCCTCCACATACCAGTACACACACAAATTAAAATGTGATAAAAATTTAAGGAACAATACATTTAATGGGTGTTATCCATTATTGGATATTGCCTTTTAAAAGGAAACAAGGTGCATGTGACTCAAAAGCCAAAAGACCATTTCAAAGATGCTGCCAATTGTACTCTCATTCCCTCCAGGGAGAACCAGAGTCATTATCATGTCCATTGTGAGGGAGAAGTCAGGGACAACAGAAACAAAATCCACTCAACTAAAATTTGACCCCAGGTTCCTACAACCCAATGCAGTGAGTGTCCTTCCTCCTGCCAGACCTGCCAGACACCAGGACCCTGGTGATAAAGTAGAAGGGAGTATCTGGAGGCTGCCCCAGGAAGCAACTTGCAATCCACTTCCATTTGCAACGCTTATACTGCACAGATGGAGACTTCAAAAAGCACATAGTGATTAAATATAATGAGGCATATCAGAGGTAAGCAGAGGAGAGGATGCAACCACCCAGGAGAAATGCCCCCATGCAAACCCAGGACCTTCCAGCCGGGCTTTTAACCTGGGCCTCTCCAGCTCCAGGAGATGCATAATCCTAAAACTGTGGACATTTTCTGGGATGGTTCACAGCCTTCATACATATCTCTAAAGGGCCCTTGTCCAAACAGAGCTAAAGACCGCTGACACCGAAGCATCTACAGCCCCCCCTCCCATTCTTAGGCACAACGGCAATTTATACCAGGTCCCTGTCTTTGCCCCATTATCACCCCCCAAATCCTTGCCTATAAATCTGTTCTAGCTGGACTCCTTTTGCCCTCCTAGGGGGAGGGGAAATACCTCCTCCCGAAAGCTTATTTTTTAAGCAGGCCCTACCAAGACTTCCTACTGTGACTGGGTTGCTTCTGGACCCGAGGGGTGCCTGCACCCAGGGAGGACTAGCAGTGTGCGGGAGGGGCCCACGGGCACGAGCGGAAGTCAGGGCTTACCTCAGAGCCCGAATTAGAAGTCTGGAAAAAAAAAAAAAAAAAATCACAGCAGGAAATAATGTGGTACCCAAAATAGAAACATCAACTGGGAGAGAGGCCGGGAGTAGGTGGCATTTGAGGTTCCTGCAGCGTCCTCCCTAGAGGGCCCCCTGACAACCAGCAAGTGGGGTTGGCGGCTTGAGATTGCAATCCAGCCCAAGAGGCCACAAAGGCCCCGGCTGGATGTTTCCGGGGAGGGAGACAGAAATTGGAGAGTTCCACTTGCCTCCTTTCCCCTTCCTCCCGCCCCCCTCCCGACCCCAGCCTTCTTCTGACCCTCTCCTTGTCTCCTCACCTCCCTCCTCTTTGTGATCGTCCTTCAACCTCCCCCTTCTGCCTTCTTCATCGCACTCAGTGGGCTCTCTCTCTTCCACAGTACTCTTCCTCCACTTCCTCCTTCCCCTCCCCACACCAAGCCCTTCGAGCCTGGATCAGCCTCTGCCCTAAACTGCCTTCTTAGTCAAAGCCCAATCCAGCAGCAGCTAAGTCAAGGTCAGCCTCCCCTGCCTGGCTGTATTGATCTCTCTCCCCGCATCTTTGGAGAATGGTAGGGCCTGGAGTGTAAGGAAGATGGCAGGGTCTGGATTCCTTGCTCTGGGCTTCTGCCTCTGGAGTTCTTTAGAGGAAGCAGAAACATTGCTGGCAATCTTGGGCTGGCTCTCCCTTCACAGCTAAAGCCCTGGCAGACTGTGGTTTGCCAAACTAGGTCCCTCTGTTTCTCATGCTGGCACCTGCCAATGGGCAAGGTGTAAAGATAAAAGATATCCAGAGCCAGGATTTTAAAGCGTTGCCCCTCTTCATCCTCAACACCCCCAAATGTGGAAATTTCTGTGATTCCCTTTACACACAAAATAATGAGGGGATTGAAGGGATGGTGGGGAACATCTGTAAACTTAACTCTAGGCAGAGGCAGGTGAATCTCTAAGTTAGAAGCCATTTTGATCTTCATGGTGAGATGATGAATGAGCATGCTTAGAGAATAGAAGGGCTGGGACTCTGGCCCAGGGAGTAGCACCTTCCTTCTCTGACTGAACTCGGATTTGAACTTGAGCAAGCCTCTCAGCTTAGTGCTCTTAAACTTGAACCAAGCTTCTTGATTTAGTTTTCTGCTATTCAGTTTTCTTTGTAAAAACTGATTTTGTATTTATTTTTTTCTGAATCTAAGCATGAGACATTCTACTACATATGCTGGGAAAATTTCAACTTAAAACAAAACAAAAATCCTGTGGATACCTTGTGGTGATTCACTACTTTAATCCCAGCACTGGGGAGGCAGAGGCAAGCAGATCTCCTGAGTTGGATTCCAGGCCAGCCTGGTCTACAGAGCAAGTACTGGGACAGCCAAGGCTATGTAAAGAGACCCAGTCTCAAAAAGCAAACAAACAAAATTTCCTAGGTAGGCATCATGGTGCATGCTTGTAATTACTGTACCCTAGTGGCAGAAGCAGGAGGATGGCAGAAAATCCAAGGTCACCCTGGGCTAGCTAGCAAGAGCTTTCTTTAAAAAAAAAAGAAAAGAAAAAGAAAAGCTTCAAACAAACAAATCAAACACTCAGGATGAAAACCACTAGAACAAACAAACAAAAGACAAGTGACAGACAGAAAGGACAACAATTCCATCTTCTTATTTTTACTTGTTTGAGTACCTACTCCCCCAAAGCACTTGTCCTGGTGAGGACAAGCAATTAGGGTTTGCTAGTTTCAGATGCCGCGTCCTCGGGGCTATCTGTAGAGGAATCTTACCTATTTGTGCTGGATTGCACTGCCCGCACACGTGTGCAATACTGTATGCAGAATGTCTTGACGTTACGATCTGACAAGGGAGAAATATGTGGCTGACAGGGCACCACACAAGCTTTGTTCCCTGCAGGCTCCGTGTTGCTGGGGTAAGAGTGAGAAACAGTGATCCAGACTGTGAGTAGGGAGGTGGGGGCCTCTAGAGTCTGACAGAAATGTCAGGATGAAAAACAATGTAAAATCTACTGAAAGTGCATATGCGTCCTAAATACAAGGTGTTGTACTCCATATTTTATAGAAATTTTCTTAGATAAGTGACACAATAACCAGAAACATTAGTGTTATCACAGCTTAGAGAAAACTCGACCTCACGTAAGGCTCAGAGCTAGGATTCTCATTCACTTACCCGGCTCTCACTACTTGCAGATGAAACTGGGTGCTGCATTTTGTAATTTCTTTCCTCCAGATTTTTTTTAAAAATTTAAAAATTTTTTTAATACTAAAGTTTTAAAAACTAAAGTAATACCTGTTAACTATGAGTAGTTAAAATGACTTAAAATTGAGAAGAAACAAAGAGGAATCCCTCCCCATAATCCTCCCCACTGACTCTGAACACATGTTTTGTGTAAGGTTCCTAGTGTTCCCATCATATTCCCATTATATCTTGACAGACATCAGGACACACTAATGGCTGTCACCATAATTCTGTGGCATCAATGATGGGTCAGGAAGTAAAAACATAAACGTTTGGGTCACGTATGGAAACGGAAGCTATTTCCTTTAAGCCTTTCTGGGCAATGAAAAGAAAAGAAAAACCTGCAGTGACAATGGGCTCCAGTTGTACAAATGAGAGGATAATAACACACATGGCCTGACTTCAGAATCTTAGCAGCTCCGTTTATGAGTCTAGCCCAAAGAAAGAAACAAGTGAGAAAGGAACATGTAGCACTTTAATACCTGAGGCCAGAGCTTCATTTAAATGGTCAAATAAGTCAGGAAAAAATTAAGAGCCTCAAAGTAACAAAGACTCAAATAACATAATAGCAATAGTTAAAGTACAAAACCAAATGCAAAAGTATGTGAAATTATTTATACTATGTGATTACAGTTGTGTGAAAAGATGTTATAAAAATAATATCAATTACTTCAGTGTAGTTAATGTTGGTATATTGAGATTACTGTAGTATTTTTGCATTATTTCTGTAAATGCTTTATTTCTGGAGTAAACAGAATAGAAAATAGAAATTATCTATCTTTTTGGGGGAAGGGTACAACAGTCCTCATTGTGTAGACCAGGCTAGCCTCAAATTTGTGGTGATCCAAAGTTCAGGGACTATAGGCATGAGCTGTCATACCAAGTCTGAGTTTTTAACTTCTTAAAAATTTATTACAAGATAAGGTTTCACTATGTAGCTCTAACTGGCCTGGAACTTGCTATGAAGCCCAGGGAAACTTCCAGGGATCTGCCTGCCTCTGCCTCCCAAGTGCTGGGATTAAAGGCGTGTACCACCATGCCCAACATGGTATTTGCTTTTATTTTTTGTGCATGAGTGTTTGCCTGAATTATGTCTGTGCACTACATGTGTGCAGTGCCTCTGGAAGTCAGAAGAGGGCGTCAGATTCCCTCGGACTATAGTTAGAGATAGTTGTGAGCTTCCATGTAAGTGCTGAGAACCAGTTCCTGGTTCCCTAGAAAAGCAGCTCATGCTTTTAACGGCTGAGCCATCTTTTTAGCCGCCCCCCCCCCCACCGCCCCAGTTTCTACTCCTAGAATGAAGAGGTCAGACAGGACACACCTGACTTCCAGGTCATCCAAGCTCTGCATTGTGTATTTTCTGATAGTCAAATGACTCTGCTGTCCTTGACAAAACTCAAGCTGAGTGTAGTGATGCACTTGCAATCCAGCCACTCAGGAGGCTGAGGGGGATTTGGATAGGAGCTGGGCAGAACAAGGAGACAATACCTCTTTTATAATTGGTGAGCCTTGGGCCAGTGAGAGACCCAGTCTCCAAAAATCAAACAAACAAAAAAAACCCACAACCAACCAACCAACAAATAAAAGAACCCAACTCAGTAGTCACACTGACAATGGACAAGACACTTGAACTCCTGTATCCATTAGTTTAGGCTCAGTGTCTTCCTGTGACGTGGGTAATTTCTGGAGTAAACATCACATTTAAGGTTGGAAAAAGATGGGACTCATCAAAGTACTGAACTTCCCTTCTCCTCTGTGACTTTATTCTTTATTATTAATGAAAATGAGGGCAGGACTGCTCCAAGGTAAGGTTGAGGAGAAGGCTTTTATTGTCGATACGAGGGAGAGGACAGTTAGAGGCACCCGAAGAGTCCAGAGCAGGGAGAGAAAGAGGTGGACTAAACAAGACCAGCGCTCTAATCCAGGCCACGAGAAGGGGGTGGGGGAGATGGAAAAAAGAGAGGGGAGAGCACAAGCAGACCAAGAGAGGAGCCAGGACCTGGGGACCACGAGAGCGTTTGTATAGCAATGAGGAGCTGGGGAAGGGGACCCAAGACCCTGGGCTGGAGTGGTTGGGGGGGGCGAGAAGTACTGGGGAGGAGGCCGCGGGACTGAGTGAGCCTTGTCCTAGTCTCTCTGCATTCTGATAATTAATTAGCTAACTTGATAGGGATCTCACTATGTAGCCCTGTGTCATTCAAAGAAAACCAAGTGTTTGGGTCTATATAGATACAACCTTTTAGCTTGATGTCCCTCCTGGAAAGAATAGTTCAGGCTTGGGGGTCCAGGAGTGCAGTGTGCTCCACTCATCCCTACTTCGAGGGCCATGTCCAGCCTTGCTGTCTTGGGTGTTGAATGAAATGGAATGCTGATGTATGGAAGGAGCTCTTTCTTGTTGCTCCTTGCCTACGCCTCTGCCATGGTAAAGCCAGGCTGGGAACCGATCCGCTGCTGCTGAGATTTCAGCTCAGTACCTGTACAGAGAAAGATGAATTAGTGGGTGAGTGACTAAGTGTGAGGCTGGGGGAAGCTCATTCTGTAGCAGATGCAGTAGTATTCACTGAACCTGTGAATCAGTGAAGCTAGCAGTCACGAGAAGAAGCATGCTATGAGGTCATCAATCTGTGTGTGTGTGTGTGTGTGTGTGTGTGTGTGTGTGTGTGTGTGTGTGTCTAGACTGCTATTTGCTGGCACAGCCTTCGTCAGAGCCCCAAAAGGGGCTGAGTGGGTTATGACTCAGCCCTGTGACTCACTCACTGTACTGTGGTCTCCATCCTGTGGGTACATCCTCTGGACCATTGAGTTCAGTCTCCAGCAGAGGAGGGTGAAATCTGGGCCAGCACCTCTGGATGACTCATCTCCTTGAGCTGAAAGGAAGGGGCCGAAGCCCAATTCCCATGTACTGTCGTCACTCCCTGCCTCCCCAGGGCTCATGCAGACTCAGAGTGAACAGGTTCAGGCTACTCATTTGGCAAGCCCCCACTCACCCATATTTCCCTGCTCAAACTGCATAGTTTCCCTGGTCCTTTCATAGTATGGTCTCCTGAGCTCAATTTATAAAGAGCTTTACAAGACTCTCCAAGACCACTTTTTCCTCTAGTCATCATCACCTCCCCAAACCCTTTCAGTTTACCAACTGATTTTCCATCCCTTGGCAACCCCTGGGGATAGCAGGACTTCCATAGGGCTCGTAATTAACTGCTCTGACCAAATAGTTGACAGAAGCAACTTCACAACGGGGAGAATTATTTGCTCATGGTTTCAGTGAGTCCTGTCCCTCATTGCCTGGCCATACAAACTTGGGCAGACTATCCTGGTAGGTGGAACATGTGACTGGCCACTTTGCTCACAGAGGGCCAGAAGCAGAGAGAACTATAGAGGACCAAACTTCAAGAACATGGCCTGCCTCTCCCAACTAAGCTCCACTTAAAGTTCTCAGAATCTCCACAATCAGCACCACCATCTCAGAGACAAGTGTCTAATACATGACCTGAAGGGACACTGCATACTCAAGCATAACAGAAAGACAGGGAAGCTCCAAGAGAAAGGAATTGTTAGGGAGGTTCCCAATGGACATTCACCCGTAAAGGCACACTGCAGGAAGGCAGGCTGGTCAGGGGAACTGCCAGGTTTTGGTTGGGAGTGGGCTGGGGACAAGGGACAATACTGTGACATAATGGGACAAGGAAGATGGCTTTATAGATGTGGAAGTGGGGGGGAAATTAGTTTCTTAGAGCAGTAGTTTTCAACCTTCCCAATGCTCTGGCCCTTTAATACAGCTCCTCATGTTGTGGTGACCCCAACCACAACATTACTTTGTTGCTACTTCATAGCTGTAATTTGCTAATGTTATGAGTCATAATGTAACCTGATATGTAACCCATGTGGGGGTCACGACCTACAGGTTGAGAACCATTGCAAATGGTAAGGTAGCCCAGAATGGCTTCAAATTCACTATGTAGCTGAAGATAATTTTGAACTCCCAGTTCTCTTGCTTCTACCTCCTAATTTCTGGGATTGTAGGTGTGTACCTCGACAAGTGTGTTGGCTCTTTTGGAAGTGAAAGGGAAAGCCACTGGGGGTCTTAAATTGTGGATGCTAACAAAGTAACTTGTTTTAGAGGTAGTATTGGAGGGGACTGGAGCTGGGATGCTGGGGGCCACTGAGGGCTTCTGGAGACCGTTGGAGGATGCTGGGAGCTGAGGGTGGCTTCTGGGGCTGCCTCTGAAGTCTAGATAAGAACATTCAGGGTCTTCCCATAGGCAACAGCAGAGAGAGAGGACTGGGCAATACCCAGAGATCTTCAGGAAGAAGGGCAGGAAGGTTCTGGAACTTACGTTCAGTCAGCAGGTTTCTCTCTCTCTCTCTCTCTCTCTCTCTCTCTCTCTCTCTCTCTCTCTCTCTCTCACACACACACACACACACACACACACACACACCACCCACTTTCCTCCACAGACAGCTGGGTACCATCCACACATAGATGTGTGCTGAGCTGAGGGGGTGGCGAGATGACAAGGGAAAGGACTGGCCACTAGTGACCAAAGGCAGGGATGGATCTTGAGCTCATGCCCCTCACAGGAGGAAGGCACCTGGTAGTGCATCCTAGTTTCCCCTGAGGAAAAGCCACTTCTGAGAGAACGTGTTTTCGCTCATGATTCCAGGTCATAGTCCATCACTTTATGGAAGTGACAGTGGGAACTGGAAGCAACTGATCACACCACGTCCCTAATGGAGAGAGAGAGCGAGTGCGCGTGCAATTGCCTACTGCGCAGTTCACTTGAGTCAGTCCATTATCAGTCAGGACAGTCCCCTGCAGACCTAACCACAGGCCACCCTAAACTAGAAAGTCCTTCACTGAAACTCTCTGCCCTGCAGGTCTAGACTGTGTCATGTTGACAATGAAAATTAACTGTCACAGGGTGAGAAAGCACCTCCCCACCCATGGCTTCCTTTGATGTGGACGAGGTTGTGTGACGGACACAGGTGGCTTTCCTCAGAGGGTTCAGAGTGAGGAGACGGGAGGGCAGCCTTGTTTCCTCCCTCTGTTCTTTTTCCTCCCCCGACGCCCAATGCTGGGTTGCATGGGTTACCACCCAGGAACTGAAGACAGAGCCCTAGCAGGAAGCTGGGGAGGGGCCCCTTGGGAGAGTTCCCAGAACTCTGTGAGGTGTGGCTGCTGGCTCTGGGAAGGGGTTGGGCTCCTTGAGCCTTTTAGCCTTGGAGGCTTGTGGAAGGGTTAGGGCTTTCAGATACAGTAAAACAAATAACAATATAGACTATACCAAAGCTAATCTAGAAAGATGACTTATGATTTTTCTGTAAATACATTCCAAATATTCCACGGGCCACACCTAGTTAAGAGTATTTGACAGGGCTTGGAGAGACGGCTCAGAGGTTAAGAGCACTGGCTGCTTTTGCACAGGGTCAGAATTCAGTTTCCAGAACCCACATGGTCACTCACAACCATAAGTAACCCCAATTCTAGGAGATCTGGTGCCCTCTTCTGACTGCTGCAGGTACCAGGCATGGATGTGGTGCACATACATGCAAACAGACAAAACACTTAAACACAAAATGAGTAAAAGTTTTTAATTGACCTTTTCTGAAATTCCGGTCTAATTGGGCTTCTGCAACATACAGCAGGTGCCTCACTCTCTTTGCAAACCAGAGCTTGCGAAAGTCCCTTCTCTTAGACCATAGTGAAAAGAAGCTTTTTCCAGAAATGGTGGAGTGCTTGGGAGGTCGAGGCAGGGGTAGTGCTGCAAATTCTGTGTCAGTCTGGTCTACATAGGACGTTCCAGGTTAGCCGGGACGGCTTAATGAGGCCGCGTTTCATCAACAAACAAAAGAGCTGACATCGGTATTCTGTTCCTACCCTGGGACCATGTAGGAAGACTGACCCTCTCTCAGTCCAGCAGTCCGAGCTACTGGGACCTCTCACACGCCACTGGCCCACACCTGCATGTGTTGTGCCCAGATCCTGAACCCCCAAATTATCAAGAGACCCGTTCCGATGCAAAAGCAAAGAGTCTTATTGTTGCTTGAGGAGCTAACCCCTTTAACTCGGGCCCTTTGTCCATTCATTGCAGCAGATGGCAGTAGAAGGGCCTGGAGAAACGGTGAGGTGGGGAACTTACTGGGCAGTGTAAGGGGAGTGTCTTCAGGATTGGTGCACTTCCGGGCTCGGACGACCTGCTCTGTGTTAATTGGTCAACTGGTTGTTATGGCCTGGAGGCCCTCCCAGGGCGGTTGCTATGCTGTGCACGTCACTGTTGTACCACTGTAAAGCATGCCCAGAGCCATAAAGCACATCCAGACTCCTGGAGCTAACTTCTGAGTGGTTCCTTACCAGGAGGAGAGTATCTGGCCTCCTAGTGACTAGGGCAGGCCCAGCAAGGTCAGGCATGTGCATGTCTTTTCTGCATCCTGTCACAGCTGCCGAAGCAGGGGGCTGGTCCCTTCACATGGACGAATAGTTAGTTACTGCCTTGGATCCAGTGACCTAACACAGAGCAGTCACCCAGGCCCTTTTAACGGCAGGGTCTCAGACTGAAGGGTGATAGAGGAATAGGCTATGCCCGGGCCTGAGATGTGAAGGTCAAGGAACATGGCTGTTTGTTCAAAACAGTAGCAGCCATACACAGCTTGCCTGGACTCTCTAGAGTTCAAGGAGTTTCACACATCTGACTGTTTTGCCCAATGGTTAGATTCCAGGACTTTGCTAGCCCTTGTCTGACACAGGTAACAGTGGGGGCTTCATGCCGAGGTCAGAAGCAAGTACAAAAGGAGCCAGGATCAGCGACCCTCTGTCCCTCCGTGGGTGGCGGTTCCATTACCACCGTAGGTCTTGTCTGAAGACTGATGGTCTCCCAGGTCCTGAGTGTGGCTCCCGGCACACAGTGAGTGGCTCGCAATGGCCAGGGACTTCGGATTCTGCAACCACCTCAGGTGTGGATGCATACACACAAGTCCAGAGCTCCGCACTAGTCACACGTCTCTTTGGGACACTCTTCCACCTGTCCTAAAGGTGAAATGGGCAGAGGAATCTTGATGAGGACCTAGGACAGCAAGGGGTATTCTTAGTGTTGTGGGGGAGGAGGGAACTTGGAGAGACAGAGTTGAGAGTTCCAACCCGAGGCAGCCCCCCAGCTCCCCAGTGGGTACCTACCTAGGCCATTAGTGGGGAGCCTGAGAGCTCTTCAGCCACGGCTGCCTCTGGGATGGTTATAGCAGACTTTGAAGAAGGAAGACAAGGAGGTGTGTGGCAGGAATCACAGGTGTGGAATTGAACGTGTTCATTCTGCAGCTATTTCCTGAACATCCAATACCTGCCAGACACCAGGTATTTAGATCCTGGGAGACAGCAGTGGACAAAACAGATGTCCCAGGGCAGATGTCCCACAGCCAACCCTCTCGCTTGTGAGTTAACAGTTGTGACTCCAGACAAGGAATGCAAGGCTCAACCTCATGACCATCATTTCTCCTTCTCAGAAGTATACTTACATCTGAGAAGGGTTTGACACAGAAAGTTTTAGCATCACATCAACCAGAGCTATAACTTAGAGTAGTAAGTCAAGCAGAAGGCAGGGCCTGGGGTGACCAATGTGACACATGATGTTCCTCAGCAAGAAGGTTAGTCTTCTGGATTGGATAATAATTACACCTCATTTTTATTCTTTGTTAATGAACTTAATAAATACAGTACTTCCAAAGAAGCTGGACAGCCTGTGTTTATGTGTTTATACTGTGTCTGTCTCCAAGAAGCTACAACTGCTATGTAGCTTTTTATATTTTATTTTACATTTATGTGCATTGATGTTTTATGCTATGGGTGTCAGATCCGTAGAACTGGAGTTACAGACAGTTGTAAACTGCCATATAGGGGCTGGGAATTGAACCCTGGTCCTCTGGAAAAACAGTCAGTGCTCTTAACTGCTGAGCCATCTCTCCAGTCCCTGCTATATAGATTTTTTTGCAAAACTGATTTTGCTAATACAATATAATGATTTAAACCAAGAGGGGAGGTGGATTCCTCCAATATGTTTTTCAATCCTGGACTTTTCTTCATTTTCTTCTCCCTTCTCTCTAAAAACAGAGACAGTAACCAGGTTGTAAGATGAGCCCATTGATGGGTCAGGTTTTATTCTTCCCCTCTTTCCAGAGGCTTTATATCCTGCTCTCTTCTTCCTAGTAGGGCCTCAGGAGTAATGTGAATCCTAAACTTGGTGCCTGGGGCTAGGGACATAGGAACATGTGACCATGGAGAGTAAGGTGAGCCGGAACCAGGAGAAATAGAGTCTCCGTATGCATGCAGGGCAGGGCTGAGAAAGTAGTGGGCACCTGTAATACAAAGATAACTTTAATTAGCTGCATCCTGAAGGGTAAGTGTTGGCTCCTACAAGCTCTCTGTGGAGCCCGCAGAGAGGAACAACTGGTCTCAGGGAATGGATTATTTGAGGACACAGCTTACCTTCTCTCTGCCCATTGGGTCAGCCACCAGCCCTCAGCACTGTGAGTCTCTGCTTCCATCCCCACAGCTCGAGGTGGGGATACAGCAGACTCCAACACTGTTCAACTCTGTTCCTGTCTAGTTCTGACAAAGGAATGGGAATGTACAGAACACAATGCCCTAACCCAAACTGAGGGGCTCGTGAATGATCCGAGCCACTTTGAAGGGAAACTTGCCTGTATTACTTCTCTAGTAACTCACACATGGGCCTACAGAATGCTTTGGGGATGAGTACTTGCACCATGACAGTGCAAAACAATCTAAATGTCCCACTTCAATCATGGTCTATTTTATACTCCAAAAATATGGCAAGTGTTCAAAAAGAATGAAATATGTACTACCACAAATCCTTAAGACATCTTGGTAAATGAGAAAAGCAATTTGCATGATGATATATACAATATGGTCTCACTCTGGCATAAACAAAAACATTGAAATAATAAGATATTCTATATGCAGGCTTATAACATATGTTTCTGAATATATGCAAATACTCAGGAAAAGGTCTGGATTTACACTAAATTGTCTTGTTTATCTTCATAGAGTTAGCCTAGAAGTTAGGATTGATAGGAGATTGTCAGATTTTTAACTTTTTTTCAGTGATAACATAGCCATGTGTAACATATTTTAAATTAGCTTTTAAAATTTAAAGATTAAAAAAAAAAAAAAAACCCATGGCCAAATTCTGATTGACTCGGCATTGGACATGTGACTGTTCCTAGTGCAATCATTGTGTCTAAGGGAACCATAGGATTAACAGTTGGTATGACTGGGCCAAACTGGCTCCTATGTCTACCTGTGAATCCTGGAGTTGTAAACAATTGGCAGATCATTCCATGATGACATGTTGGAGTTACCCAAGAAAGGGAGGTGTGCTGGGCAGACAAAGCAATAGATCTCTATAGTGAAAGCAGTTAGGGGTCCTGCTACAGGGAGCATGGGGGAGCATGGAGGAGCATGGAGAAACATGGGGAAGCATGGGGCTTATGCAGGGCGTTTTCTCATACAGGCAGCTGCTCTCAAATATCACTCAGAGTCTTAACATTAATTATAAATGCTCGGCCGATAGCTCAGTCTTATTACTCACTAGCTCTTACAGCTTAAATGAACTAATTTCTATTAATCTCTGTGCAGCCACGTGGCTCATGGCTTTACCTGTCCTCGGCATGCCTTGCTCCCCTGTGTCTCCTGGTGCCTCCAGGCTCTGTCCTTTCTTATCCCATCATTCTCAGTTTGGCTTTCCACCTGGCTTTTCTGCTCAGCTATTGGCCACTCAGCTTATTTATTAAACCAATCACAGCCACATATACTCACACAGTGTATGGAAGGGTTATTCCGCATCAGTGCACTGGGAAAGAAGAGAGTGACATGAGGCGAAGAACGAAGGAGCTAGGGACTAGAAAAGCTAAGGATACAGTGTGTTCCAGGAGCGCGGGTAGACACGGCATGAACACGTACTCTGGGATGAAGGCACCTGTTGCTCTAGAGAGAGAATAGATCCCGAGAAGCCAGTCTGCAGGGGAAGCAAATGGCTGGAAGGCTGAGAGTCAAAGGTGAAGAGGGACAGAGAGCTCCCAAGGAGGCAGGCTGCCGGGTGCGCGTGTGCACGTGCACATGCGCCTAGGGACTGAACCCAGCGCCCGTGCATCCACACATGCTGGGCAGATACGCTGCCAGCAACCTCTGGTTTTTCTACCTGTTCCTGTGCTAGCACCACTGCCCACCAGAACCCAGGCTACATTCTTCAGGTTTGATGGATTTTCTGGTTGAAGAAACCTGAGAATTTTAATTGCTACAAAGTGATGTCATTGCTGAACTTTGGGGTTGGCATGGCTGAGTTTCCCATAAGGACCTAAGGGGAGGAAGGAATGTGTGACTGGCAGAGACCTTAGGTGGCATAGCCCTACAGCTCTGATCTGAGCAGAGTCAGTGGTACTTTGTTTTTTAAAGGCAGGGTCAGGATGTAGCATAGCCTGGCTTTGAACTATGCGGCTGAGAATGGCCTTGAACTCCTGCTCTCCTTCAGCTATTGTTGGAGTACAGGCTTATGGAATGCTTTCTTAGCTAATGCCTTTTGTTTTACTTCCTGTCAACCTGACCCTTTTACCAGCCCTGTTGCCACCAGCCTATTAAATTCGTAAAGCTGAGACTCTTAATACCATCCACCTCCACCTCTGCAGTGGTCCTTACCCCTTAGATAAATACTGTCCATTCAACAGATGTTTACTTCCAGCTGTGCTGACTGTCTGGTCCTGTGCCTTCACCTTTCACTTCCTTCAGGAAGGCATCTCTAGGACAGTGGCCACACAGCTGCCTTCCCTCCTGAGAAGAGAACCCACCAGAACCTTTATCTTTAGGGAGGAAAGGGGCCAGGAGCGGCATTTGTGTCCCTATCACTATGCAAATCATCTGATGAGACAAATGATGTTTCATCTCAGGGAACCGCACTCTCTTTCCTATATAATGTTTCCGTTGGCAGCTGGAATCACCCCCACCCCCACACCCCACCTCCCTGAGGGTGGTGTTGGAGGGATGAGGTGAGCTGGAAACTGAATAGGCTCAGGGCACCCCCCAATGCCCCTTCTTCTCTTAGCTGACCCCTGAAGGGACAAAAGCATCTGTGGTGGCTTGAATGAGCATGGCCCCCATAAGCTTATATGTTTGAATGCTTGGTCGTCTGGGAGTGAGAAGGGTTAGAATTAGGAGGTGTGGTCTTGTGGGAGGAAGTATGGAAATATATCACTGGGGGTGGGCTTTGAGGTTTCAAAAGCTCCCACCAGGCCCAATGTGTCTGTCTCTGCCTGTGGACCAGGATGCAGCTTGTAGCTATCTCTCCAGCTCTATGCATGTCACCGTGTCCCCACCATGCCCCCAACTAAATACTTTCTTTTACAGCCCCCCTTATCCACAGTGGGACCTGACATGTCCTTTCCTTTTCTAGGTTTGACTTGCCTGATCTGCAATGAGAGGGTTAACTTAAATTACCTGCTCTTGACTTGGAACATATAATCCCTTTAATCATCACAGCACTGGTTGCACCCCCCCCCCAGGCAAAATTCTCTATGTCTTAGTGGGGTGCACAAAGCTTTTATTGTTTTTCAGAGGAATTCAGAGGAATTTATCATCCCATCAGAAGTTTAGGTGGCCTCTGTGGTCCCTTGAGTTGGGTGCAGGATAGATGGAGATTTCTAGGGTACATTAGGCTATCCTGGAACTCACTATGTAGTACAGGCTGGCCTCAAACTTAGGGATCCTCCTTCAGCCTCTCAAGTATAGGGATTATCCCACGAGTCACCACACACAGACTTATTGAGGTATAAGTCACACATCATATAATTCACTCAAAGAATACAGTTCATTGTCTTTCAGCATTTAGACATGTGCAGTTCTTGCCATTTTCACTATCTCAGACATGGTATCCATTGGGTAGCACACCTCCTAGTCACTCACCTCAGCTCTGAGCAACCACTAATCTCTCTCTCTAGATTTCCCTGGTCTGGAACATGCATGTGATACGAGATGTCATTCTGTGAATATGTTTCTTTTATTGGTGAATGAATAAAGCACTGTTGGCCAATAGGAAAGCAAGATAGGTGGGACTAGGAGACAAGGAGGAGAGAGGAAGGAGGAGGGAGGAGATCCAAGATGGATGATGGAGAGAGAAGAATGCCAGCCCCTCTCTCCGGTAAGATAAGACCACGTGTAAGTACTTAGTTTAATAGAAATGGGTTAATATTTAAGACAGAGCCAGCCGATAAGAAATTAGTACCGGGCCAACAGCATTACATCAAATACAGAGTCTCTGTGTGTTATTTGGGGCAGGCATGGCAATGTGACCAGACTGGCAGAAAACCTATTCCTAACATGCATGGAAAGGGGCTCTTCTGTCATCACCCATGACTCATGTTCAATTTCGAATACTGTTCATATGATTCATCCAGATCAAGGCATGTATCAGTGCTTCGTTCTTTGTTATGGCTGAGAAATGATCAGTACAGGGACCTGTCACAGATTATCCATTTACCAGCTGATGAGATGAGTATTTGGGTTGTTTCTATGTTTTGGCTACTATGAATGAACATTTTATACCATTTTCTATGTGGACCTATTTTCATTTCTTCTGGTCATATACCTAGGAGTGGAATTGCCAGCTCATACAGTAACTGTTAACCATTTGAGGAGTAACAAAGCACAATTTATTGTTTTTATTTCAGAACCATTCTGAATACAAGTTGCATACATACCCATTTATCCATAAGTACTCCAGAGAAAACAAAACTAAGGACATTCCTTTCCATAATCACATTTCTTTTTCTTTTTTTCTTTTTTCTTTTTCCAAGACAGGGTTTCTCTCTATTGCTTTGGAGCCTGTTCTAGAACTAGCTCTGTAGACCAGGCTGACTTCAAACTCACAGAGATCTGCCAGCCTCTGTCTCCCAAGTGCTGGGACTAAAGATGTGTGCCACCAAGCCACCAACACCTGACTCATAATCACATTTCAGTGATCAACTTCAGCAAATTTAACATTGATGCGTTTATTTGTTTGTTTGCTTATTTATTTTCCTGCCCCTGTATTTATTTGTTTTGACAAGCTGTCACTCTACCTGAAGCTAGCCTGGAACTCATTGTACAGTCAAGGCCATCGATCTTCCTGTGTGAGCCCATTAATACAATGTTACTGTGCAAATAAACGTTTTATTGTGTTTAAATGTTATCAGTATCACTGGGTGCTTCCTGGTCTTTCTGGTTTTGTGAGTGGGCACTCAAGTCAAGCCTTTGCTTGGTGAGGCTGAATCCTTAATCTGTGTCTTCAGGAGTGCTCGCTCAGGGGCCAAGGGGGAGCCTTCTAAAACACCTGTGCAGTTTCTTACCTCCAGGATTTACTAGATGGTGTCCAGGCAAAGAGTGAGTGGCCCCATGGGGTTTCACACCCTTTTCTTGGGAAGCCTGAGCTAGTGCCTGAAGACTGTGAGGGCAGGTTGCAAACAGGCACAGCAGGGAAAGGGTTCCCCTTAGTCCAGAGAGGGTCCAGGGTAACCCTAGACTGAGCAGACCTGCAGGCTTTGAACAGGCAGCTGGAGGGGCAGGAGCAGGAAGCCTTCAGCTTCTGAGAAGGAGCCTGATCTAAGACTCACTGCACTCACTGGGCCAGACCACAGCTGGTGGGGGTGGGGGATAGGGGAGCTGCTTCTTTTCTAGGTGCCCCTGAAGGACTGTTCTCATTCGAGGTAGCTGCAGCAGAAGGCCATACCAACTTTCCAAGAGGCAACTGCACATTTCCTCAGCTTTACACAGGGTTGCCCTGGGGATGCCACCCAGCCTCCCAGTGGCCAGGTCTTTCTTGCTGTGGTGACAACACTTCATTGGTTCTTTGTGTCCCATCCCTTTCTTGTGTGCCTCAGCCTTCCGGCTCCCTCTCTGGGAAGAGACCCTGTGGGACTACTTACTAGGTGGTAGTTCTGTTCCCAGCTTGCTTCTGGTGACCTCAGAGTTAAGCTAACTTCAACTCACCATATAATATGAGTGATAAGGAGGAGACAGGCTTGTGGAGTGGAGATGGGGAGCCAGGAGGAAGTACCTGGGACAGGCAGGAAGGGAACAAGCATGAGCATGCCAAGAGACCTGTAGAAACGTCAAAGTCTACACCCTGGGGACCTGCAGATGGGGTTTGTTCTGTCCTCACAGGGTTTTGACAACTGGGAAGTTCATGAGGAAATCTAGACTTCCAGACTGAGCATGGTGTCAGACACCCGCATTCCCAGAACTCAGGATGAGACAGAAAGACCGTGTAGCTTGGGTTATGGAGCAAGTCACAAGCCAGACTGGGTTATACACGGAGACCTTAGCTCTAAAACAAGCATAAACAAACAAACAAACCAGACCTCTTCTGGACAAATGAAGAAGTCTGGTGGCAAGCCCGTGTTTCCCATGCATCAGAAGCAGAGCTGGAAGACCCCTTAGGCTTGGTGATAGCCAGTTTCTTGGTCCTTATTCAAACTTTTGGCACTAGACCAAGGACACCGTGTCCTCCTTAATCCTCTCTGCTGCTCTGGGAAAGTGAAAACATTAACTTTGATTTGGGAAAAAAAGAAAAAAAGAAAAAAAGCAAGGAGAGAGGGCAGCCCTGAGGCCACAGCCCGGGAGAAGCTGAATGAGCCAGACTCCCTGGTCACCCCAGCTCTTCCATCCCCTCTGCTTTGCTTGTGTTTGAGACCTGGTGCTCCCTGCCCCTATCCAACTCAGTGACTGCAGATATAGACACCAAATGGTAGTGCCTTGGTGACTTCTAGGTCACTGCAGAGTCCTGGCTCATGCTAAAGAGTTTCCTACAGTTCTGGAGAAGTAAACACAGGGCAGAGTGGCTCAAGTGTCCCACAGCAGACTCAGATAGGCAAGAAGACATGGGGGTCCTCCACAGGGAGCACTGACCTCTGACCTCCCGGGATGGCGTCCCCCCTTCCCGGCTTCCCCTGTGATCCTGCTTCATGTAGCTGTAGTAGAGATGGGTGGGTGATGCTACAGCCTCTGGCACACACCTCACAGTTCATCCAGTCCAGTCGTGCTTCCTTGAACGAACCACCCTGACTGGATGTGCAGCTTCCTCAGTTTCTATAAATGAGTTGAAAAAAGTAGCAACTCAGAGTCAGAGGGCTCAGAGAAAGCAGAGGCAGCCATTACAAAGAGCTTGTTATTTTAAAGGATTTATTTAGTAAAAGTGAGCAGGTTCTATTTATGTGTTTAGGAACACACACACACACACATACATACACACACGCTCACGCACGTATGTAACAACAATTAATGACAAAGATGTCATGAATTTGAAATAAAACAAGAAAGATTTTGGAGGGAGAAAGGGGGAGTGGGAAATTATATAACTATTAGAATCTCAGGAAATACAAAAAAAGAGAGCTATTTCTTTTTACTTCCTTTGTATGGATGCTTTGCCTGCATGTAGGTCTGTGCTCCACATGCATGCAGTGCCCACAGAGTCCAGAAGAGGGCATCAGATCCCCCGAACTGGAGTAACGGTAGTTAATTCTCCATGTGGATTCTGGGAATTGAACCCAGGTCCTCTGAAAGAGCAGCCAGTGCTCTTAACCCCTAAGCCATGTCTCTAACCCTTCTTTATAGTTTATAAAAACTCTTACCTGCAGGTAGTACTCAGTTCTCAGAACCGTATGAGCCACACAGGCTCATATGGGAAAGGGCACAGAACTCCACAACTCATCTCAGTCCCGCTCGCTCAGTTGAGCAGGTTCACTTCATCTTTTGTTTGTCCGTGAGAGGGGCCTCACATAGCCCAGGCTAACCTCGAACTGTCTGTGTAGCTGAGAATGACTCTAGACTTCTGGTCCTCCTGCCTCTGTCTCCAGGGTGTGAGGACTACAGGTGTACCCTCTTCATGCGGTGGTGAGGGTCAAACCCAGGACTTTGTGTGTGTTGGGTGAGCACTCTACCAAGTGGACTACCCCCTGTTCTTAGGGTTTCTATTGCTGCCATTAAGCACCATGACCAAAACCCAAGTTGCGGAGGAAAGGGTTTATTCAGCTTACACTATATTCCAGATCATAATTCATCATTGGGGAAGTCAGGACAGGAACCCCAGCAGGTTGGAACCTGGAGGCAGGAGCTGATTCAGAGGCCTTGGAGGGTGCTGCTTACTGGCTTGCTCCTCATGACTTGCTCGGCCTACTTTCTTATAGAACCCAGGACCAGCAGCCCAGGGATGGCCCCACCCAGAGTGAGCCGGGTCCTCCCGCATTGATCAGTACTTAGGAAAATGCCTTACAGCTAGCTCTTATGGGGGCAATTTCTCAAGGGAGGCTCCTTCCACTCTGATGGCTCTAGCTTGTGCCAAGTTGACACAAAACCAGCCAGTACACCCCCAGCTCCACTTCACCCTTTTTTTGTTTTTATTTCCTCCTTGATTAAAAAGAGTAAGAGTCATGATGGTGGCTCATGCCTATTATCCCAGCACATGGGAAGTTAAAGCCAGAGAGTCACATGACTTCTAGGATCATCCTGGGCTACAAAGTCTGACTCTGCCTCAAAATAAATAAGCAAATAAAGCCCTGAAATAATGAAATTATAATCTCCCTGAAGCAAGGCTATACTGCCCCCATGACTGACGGCAGGGATTGTGTCATGTGTGGGACTCCTTAAATATATGTCACGAAATGACATAATTTATGGGCTATCAGGAACCCTGGGAGATAGCCATGCTTATCAGTTGAGTGACCTGCTCATTGGCTCGTGATAGATTCTGAGGGACACACACAGGAAGAAGGAAGGAGTACTGGCTCCCTGTGGCTTCTGTTGCTTTTCCTGCCCATTTTCTGTATTTCGTGCCAAGTTGCCCTTTGTCCCAAGCCTTTGGACTTTCAGCCGGCTGGAGGCACAAAGTTATCTGCAGATCATGGAGTGCTGGACCTGGGTCATGTAATGACCAGCCTTCCGCTTGCTTGAAGTTTCCGCTGGGAGGCTGGAAGCTGCAGCATCCAGATGGCTAATTGCTTTGTGCCTGTTTCTGCAAATCACAGTGATTCACTGTCCCTGCTGAAAACACACTCTCTTTTCAAAGATTTAATGGTTTCCAAAATTAATTTAGCCTCATCTGTTATGCCCCTGCCCTTCTGCACTGTCCCCTCCCCCTAAGACCCTCTTTCCTTTCTCCCTGTCCTCCCACAATGCTGCTTTCACTCTTCAGGGCCCTTTGCAGGATCACCTGAGTGCAAACTGAGCTTGGAACTGTTGGGTGGCAGCCCAGGAGGGATGGGCTCGTGCAAGTGACTTTTCTCACCGTCCTCCACACTTAGTTACCCAGCCCTGTTCTGACTGACACCCCCAGATGTCAGAAGACTTCCGAGCAGTTCCCCATTCATACTGATTTGTTTATAAAGTTCCCAAAGGTCATGTGTGTTTTCAGACTCGAGGGACATGGTCAGTGTGATGTTAGAGCTAATTGTCAGCTCGATAGGGTAGAGAATCACCTAGAAGACAGATATCTGGGTGTGTCATTAACTGTAGTGAGAGGTACACCCCCAGAACCAGGCTTGGGGCCAGGACTAAATAAAAAGGAGACAGTGAGCTGAGCGTGTGATGTAGCGTGACCCTTCTCTCATGACTCCCTCGCTGTGACAGACTACACCTCTACACCGTGACCCGGCATTTACTACAGTAATGACAGCAGTCACCAACATAGCTACTATCCACTGACCGACCACCTACCCAGTAACTGGACTTTCAGCTCCCCCTTCTGTATATTTCCAAGTAAGTGTAGTACATGTTTAAACAGAGTCCATGTCTAGGTCGTCTTCCCTCTGTACATATCATGCGCACTACTGAACAATGGTGCTGTTCAATTACACTTTCCTCCAACTACTGTTATGCTTAATTACCTTTCCTCTTGCAGCTAACAGCTTGCCGTTTGCTTAACTTTGGAAGTAGCCGTGGCTAATATTCTCCATGTGTATCCATTAGCTATCTAGTACAGTTTTTCCTGAATGTCCACACGTATCGTCAGGTAATCTGTCACCACCCCACCCTCCCCACACAAACTTGCTGGAGGCCTCCTGTACCAGCCGTCATCTGGGGCCCAGTTGGACGGGTTCCTCACTGCACCTGGGGTTCAGGTGTCCTGACAGGGTGGCTTGTCATCAGCAGTTCCCTTCCCCTCTTGATTCCTGCTCAGATTTTTAGAGTGCCTTGGGTTTTTCTTGTGTGTGTTTTGTTTTGTTTTTGTTGTTGTTGTTTATTGTTGTTCTTGGCTTAGCCTTCCATTTCACTGAATCATGTCTTTTACTATGGCCCTAGGAAAAGGTGTGTGGGAGGCAAAAATTTGAGTTCTTACAAATCTGAAAATATCTTTTTTCCATGCTTAGCCTTTATTTGGCTAAGTATAGAATTCTAGGATAAAAGAGCTTTTCTCTGAGAACGTTGGGTGCCCACCGCCTCTTTGGTCAGTATCTTCTGTTGAGAGGTCTGATGCGTTCTTATTCCTTCGGACAGGCCTTGGCTTTTTCTCTCTAGCCCAGTGGTTCTCCACCTTCCTAATGCTGCAGTCCTTTAATACACTTCCTCATGCTGTGCTGACCCCAGTCATAAAATTATGTCATTGCATCATAACCGTGATTTTCTACTGTCATGAATCTGCAGGATGCTGACATGTGACCATGTGGGGGTCGTGACACACAGGTTGAGAACTGCTGCTCTAGAAACTACCAACTTGCTCCATTGCCTTGGCATGCTGAATTGCACGAGATCATCCCCTTGGCATTTTCCTCCAGTCTGTGTGACCCTAGTAAGCACCTTTAACATGGAGACTTATGTCCTTCTCTTCTGGGTGTCATTATATAGCCCAGGCCGCCCTGAATTTGTGATCCTCCAGGCCAGAGCTGGGATATAGGAGTGTGCCACTGCACTTGGTTGGCAATCTCTCTCTCTCTCTCTCTCTCTCTCTCTCTCTCTGTGTGTGTATATATATATATACACACACACACACACAATTTTCTACCCTTGAGAATGAAGACATCATTCAGCAGTTAAGAGCACTTGCTGTTTTTGTAGAGGACTGAAAGACTGGAAGTTCCCATCACTCACATCGTGCAGCTCACAGCCACCTATAACTCCAGCTACAGGGGATCTGATGGCCTCTTCTGGTCTCCAGGGGAACCTACACACACACACACACACACACACACACGAGGAGGGTGTCTCTATATTTTGTATGTAGAGGCTGGTGAGATGGCTCAGAAATTATTAGGGCTTGTTGCTCTTAGAGAGGACTGAGTTCAGTTCAGTTCCCAGTGCCCATGTCAGGGAGCTTACAATGAACATGAGTGCATATGGTGCACATATATGCCAACAGGCAAACACTCAGGATAAAAATAAATACAACTTTAAAAAGGTGGGGGTATTAGGGCTGAAGAGGTGGCTCAGTGGTTAAGCGCACTGGCTATTCTTCCAGAGGACCCAGGTTCAATTCCCAGCACCCACATGGCAGCTCACAACTGTCTGTAACTCTCTAGGGAATCTGATGCCCGCTTCTGACATCTGGCATTAGGCAGGCAAGGCACATGGTGCACAGACTCACAGGCAAGGCATCAGTACACATAAATAAAATTTAAATGTTAAGAAGTAAATAACAAGACCATTAGACCTCTATGGTTATAGTTAGCTTTTGCAGGTAACTAGGCCACATCTATCATTGGCTGCTTTGGAGAAACCCACTCCAAGTGTTAAGCCAGGGTTTATAGAAGGAAACAGGCCTTGTGGAGATGCAGGACTTCTGAGTGAGTGGGTTACACAATGGCTATGGTGCACAATGAACAGGCCTAAGAAGGGGTGCATGGTGCTTCTGGGTACATGCAAAGGAAGGACTCACAGAGGGGAGATCCCCTCTCCATTGTGGACTCTGTCAAGTGACAAAAAACAGCATCTTGGCTCATAGTTCTAGCAGTAAGAGATTAGTTGGCCTGTGCATTTGGGCCTCTGGAGAAGGTAGTATTTCACAGCAGGGGTGAGTGGCTAACAAACTGCTCACATCCTAAAGAGGGAGCAAAGCAAGAAAGACATGTGGTCCCTTTTAGAGACATCCCCAATGACCTAAGGACATCCTTCAAGGTGCCACCTCCTACATGTCACAGTACCTTCCTTCCAATGGCAGCACCTAGGGGAGTGGGCCTTTACCACTTGGATCTTTGGGGATCCTGCTTCATAGCCAAGTGACATTGGTAGAGAAGGCTTCTTTGTGCATAGAATTTCGTGGATGAACACATAAAAGGGCAATGAATAAATTGATTTTTGTCTGAGTAAGTTGATACTTTGTTTGTTGAGGCAGGGTCCCACTGTGTACCCCTAGTTGGTCTGGTGCTCACTGTAAACCAGGCTGGCCTCAACCCTGAATTAGTTCTGCTTCTGTTTCTGCTTGCCAAGTGCTATGCTTGCAGGGGTATGCCACCACTGCACTTGGCTAATGATTTATCGTCTGCCTGATTATTATGTATAAGTCATAGTGACATCCCTGGAGTGGAATGTGTACATTGTTACTGCCCTGCACAGGCCACTGAGTCTTTGGTATCAGCACATGAGTTTTCTGTGTGCGGCACTTCTCTATACCCTAGAGTCAGGTGGTTTGAGTGGGATAGGGTGCATAACTCAGGCCTGACAGATCCTGTGAGAGATCTGCTCAGGGATAGATACGTGATTCAGTCAAGACCAAGGAGCATTAGCTCCGGCATTGTTGCCTGAGGTATTGGAGGGGAACTGTCTTTTCTATCATGACTGAGAATAAATGTGGGCAGATGTTAACATCTGTCTGTTTACTTGCTTGATTGTGTTTATGCAGTAAAACCTGAAGGCAGTGCCCCCCCAATCACATTGGCTCACTTAGGATGAAATCTGTGGATTTTGCATACTTATATATTATTTTTATATTTTATGTAGTTATTTATATCAAAATAGATTTTTATATTATATTACTTTAAATAATCTAGCATATATTTTGATTATAACACGATTGGTATAATTTTTAAAGTTACATTTTATTAATTAATTAATTTACTTGTTTGGTGTGTGTGTGTGCATGTGTGCGCAAATACGCGCGTGCTCACATGTGGAGGCCAGAGGAAAACTTGTAGAAGTTGCCTTTCTCTTACCATGTGAGTTCCAGGTGTTAGTATTCAGGCATCTGTACTGGCCTGTACTTGAGGCTCTGACAGGAAACACCCTCAGCTGCAGCCACTAAGGGCACCACCTGTGCACATTCACTGTGTTCCTTTTTAAAAGGGCCCTGCCCACCTCCCATCTCTCTTTTTCTCCCTCTCTCTGTTCTGCTCTCTCTCCTTCTCCTCTCTCTCCTCTTCCTCTCTCTTCCCTTTATCCTCTCTCCTCTCTCCTGCTGCTCCTGTCTCTGGAGGCGGCCCCCATTCCCCCTTTTTATGATCCCTTTCCCTAGTAAAAACCCCTCTGCTTGAACCCTGTTTCGTGGCATCTTTCTCTTGACTGCTGCTTTTCTTAAATTACAACACTAGGGATTGAACTCAGGCTGTCAGCCTTTGTGGCAAGTACTTTTACCTGCTAAGCTATCTCAGCTTGTAATACTAGTTTAAATTTTACACTAACTCATACCAAGAGATGATGCTTCCCCCTCAAGGGACCATCTCACACTCCAGCTGGATTCTTGTCTGAATCCCAGCTCTAAGTCTATTGGGATCCCCACTCTAATCTGACATCTGGTTTCCTGTTACTGCTCCTCCAAAAGAAACTATTTTCCTTTGACTAGAGATGTAGCTCATCTGGTAGCATGCTTGCCTCTCATGCACGAAACCTGGGTTTCATCCTCAGTACTATATAAACCGGATGTGGTACTGCAAGCTCATACCAAGTAAATTTGAGTTTGAGGCTGGCCTGGGATATATGGGACTGTCTCAAAACAAAAGCAAAAAGATCACACACACACTCTTCACAAAACCCCTTCTTACTCCCAGCACTCTAGAAACTGAGGCTGGGAATTTGTGAGTTCAAGGCCAAACTGGGCTACATTGTGAAACCCTGACTTAAAGTAAATAAGTTTTGCTTTTTAAAAAAAAGAACCAGTTCAAAGTAGAGCATTAGATGTAAGAAGTTGGGCTTGTGTTGCCCATATCCCCTCACAGAAGTGTGTGTGTGTGTGTGTGTGTATGCGCCTTGGGGGGTGGCTCTGATGAAATGGAGGGCTTTCCTCCAAGTTGTAGTCTAGAGGAACTGGAGGGATTTGGTTAATGTGACCTGATTTTGTAGTCTTTTGTAGTCTCCGAGGAGAGTTTAGTGGTTCTTGGACTGACTTAGATGGTCTTGATCACCATGCCATCAGCAGAGTAGAATGGTAGTGACACCAGCTGCCTGCCTTTGGGCTCAGCAACTTCAGTTACCAAACAGGAGCAGCCCAGCACAGCCCTTCTTTGGGATCCAGCTGCACGCTTGTTGTCACTCCTGGGAAGTCGCACTTTGGCTGGGTGGCCCTTCAGCAGGTAGGGCCTCTCCTGCCTATTCCCACTGCAGTAGTGATGGCCCCAAACCTAAACTTCCCATTGTCTTGCTTGCATTGTTTCTTTCCCAGAAGAGGACACTCTGGGTTTATCCTTGCATAACCCAAAGACCCATTAAATTTTTTCTTCCCCTAAAAATAAAAGGGTTGTTCCCAGAAGAGCACTCACTGCCACCTCCACAGGAGACAGAGTAAGCAGACTAAAAACCCCAAACTCTTGCGTCTTACGATTGCAGTTTGTCCCCGGTGTTTGCATCAGCTATTTCAGAAATAGCTATTGCAGAGGCCGCTTTCTGCACACCCCATTGTAAACCTATCCGGAAAGCAAAGACTGAAAAGGAGGCCATGGCCAGGCCGCAAGGATCTATGGGAATGTTTCAGTAGGAAGTGCAAGGTCAACAGAATTCAGTTTCCCCAGTGCTGGGCTCTGGTGTGGAGACTGGGGCCCAAGTGCCAGCAGCTAGCTGCAGGCTCAGGCACTAGGGATGGCAAGTTGTCAGGCCTCTTCCAGCCTCAGAACTCAGCACCTGTCAGCGAGGCTGGGACGTGCTTCAGGTGTGGGTTTCCACCCACCTCTCCCTGCATTGCATCAGCGGCGGTGGAACTCAGCCTCCCACCCCACTGCACCCACAGGTCCTTCCCGCTCATGGAACCTCTCTGCGCTTGATAACATCCTTTTGTTCTTGAGTGATCCACACCCTTCGGGGGTGGGAATGAGGAAATCTACAGCGAAAGTGCTGTGCCTGCGTGCCTGAGCCTCAGATACCGGGAAGAAGGGAGAAGCTGGGCTGCACTGCAAGTCCCTTGTAGGCCAGCCTGTTCCTCAGAAGTTCTCAGGCACTGGGCAGAGGGGGGCTCTTTTGGGGGAGTCATTGGGGATTGTTTTCCAAGGAATTCTCCAGCATCAGTGTTGGGTGTCTTCCAGTGGCTTCCCACCAGACTCACAATCAGGCCTGAACTCCTTCGCTTTGCATCCAGGATTCTGTGACTTTGCCAATTCTCTTCCCACACTCAGGGAGCTCTGTCTGGTCACTTAGAATCACCTACTATTACCATGGAGGGCTCGAACTGTCATGCCTCTGTGAGTGTTTAATCATATCTATGTGAACGTTTGCTACATGTTTATCTGTGCACCGTGTGTGTCTCGCCAGCAGAGGCAAGAAGAGGGCTTCTGATACCTCATTACTGGAGTCACAGATGGTGACACACACCTTTAATCCCAGCAAGGAGGCAGGGACAGGCAGTTGGTTCTCTGTGAGTCTGAGACCAGCCTGGTCTACAGAGAGAGTTCCAGGACAGGCTCCAAAGCAATACAGAGAAAGCAAAGCAAAACAAAACCTCAGGTGTCTCTTTGTAGCCTGGCTTGACTACCCAGACAAGGCTGGCTGCTCTGCGCTCTGCTCCGAGGCATGGGGTTCCTTTCCTGGCTCATCACCTCTCAGGATAATTATTAGGATTTGCATGTTTATCACCGTCTTAGCTGCTCCTCTAGGGCAGACACTGTCACTCACCTCTGCAAACCTGGTGCCCAGAGAGTGCCAAGCCCTGATGATTCCTCAAGTAACAGTGTGGAAGGATAAACACCATTTCTTCTGGGTTTGTGCTATTTCGGAACAGTGGATAGTCCCTGGCTCAAGGTGCCATCTCTTTTAGTGAAGTGACATATATGTGAGTCTGTGTACTCATCTGGTACAAGGATGGTATTGCCATTTCTAGGTACCTTCACTTATGCCTTACATATTAACCTATGTGTGTGGACGTGTGTGCACAAGCACTTTATCAACACAAAATGAAGCTGAAATGCTAAGAGATTACATATCATATTCATAGTCTCCAGTGCTGGGTCTTGAACCAAGTCTTCTGGCTCCAAATCAATGTGTTCTTTTGTTGACATCAGATACCAGAGATGCCACTGAAGCCACATTAGCACCCTGGGAACTTGGTAGCAATAAAAATAAAAGTTTTTTTTTTTTTTTTTTTTTTTTTTTTGAGACAAGGTCTTATATAAACCAGGCTGATCTTAAACTCACTATGTAGCTGAGAATGACCTTGAACTTCTGATACTCTTGCTTCCATTTCCCATGTGCAGGACTCACATAATGTCAGGTTTATATGGTACTTTGGATTGAATACAGGGTTTCTTGTATTCTAGGTGAACACTCTACTGAGCTTCACACATCCCCAGACTCCAAGAAGATTTTAAAAGATGAATCTGAAGCCGGGCAGTGGTAGCAGAACTTGGGAGGCAGAGGCAGGTGGATCTCTGTGAGTTCAAAGCCAGCTTGGTCTTCCAGGCCAGGCAGAGATAGACAGAGAAACTCTTTCTTGATTCACCCCCCCCCCCAACACACACTGCAGTTCCAGCTCTCAGCTATGTATCCTGAGCTACATTGCAAGACTCTGTCTTAAAGAACCAAAAGGAAAAAAAATAACTTGAGATGCCACCCCAGACCTACCATATGGAAAACTCTTGGCATGGTGCCCAGCAGTCTGCTTTAACCAAACCTAGAGGTGATTGTGTGTGGCAGGTTCAAGATTGAGAAGCACCGCTGCTCTAATGGCTTGCTGACAGCCAGGGGAGGGCGCTCCAGGGCAAACATTCAGCCATAAACAAGTCTGGCGATGGGAATGGGAAACTGAGAAACAGGCTGGAAGGCCAGAAGCTGCCTGGCCTGGGTGCAGAGCTGCTCAGACTTGTGGGGCAGTTTTGGCATCGTGATTTGAAACATCGTTTGTCAGCTACCCGATCTCGACCTGAGTTTTCTCATCTGCAAAGCGAGGGTTCTTACTGACTGTTCTCTGCTCTGATTTCCCTCTTTGATTTTTGTTATCCAGCTCTCAAGAAGTGTATGCTGCTATCTGTGCCAAATAGATGGAAGACAGAATGTCCCTGTGTGTATGCTTATTTTTTAATTTTGAGAAAAGACTTCACACGGTAGCCCAGGCTGGCCTCAGACTGTTAGTGTCTCTGCTAGCTCTGTGGACTCTTGATAGGAGGCACCATGCCCAGCATGTGACTGCTCAATTAAAATTGTTTTTAGAATTTATTTTTATTTCTGAGTATGTGTGCTTGTTTGCCTGCTTGTCTGTATGAGTGCCACATGTGTGCAGGTGTCCTTGGAGGCCAGAAGATCCCCCCCCTTGAACGTAAGTGGCCTGATGTGGGTGCTGGGAAATCAAACCCAACCCTCTGCAAGAGCAGCAAGTGCTCTAAACTGTGAAGTCATCTCTGTAGCCCTGTGACTACTCTTTTGTTTGTTTGGTTGTTTTAAGGTTTTCCTTTTGTTTGAGACAGAATCTCACTATGTAGCCTTGGCTGGTCTTAAACTTCTTATTTAGACCAGGCTGGCCTCAAACTCACAGAGGTCCACCACCACTCCTTGCTTATGACTACTCATTTTTAATGATCTTTTTTTATTTTGGAAATAGCTGAAAAAGGCAAATCCTGGGGTAATCAGAAGAATGTGGTATAAGCAAACACATGAGTTGTTAGGCAACAGTGGAAGATGATTTGATCCCATTGATTTGGACCTCTGTCCACTGCCCTTCACTGAGCCAGTCAACCCTCCTCGTCTACCTGGTCCTCTTGCTCATAGGACCACCTCCTTATTCTCTCCCTCTCTGAGCTCCTACACATTCCTCATTTGACAACGTTGGCTTGCTTAACTCCCAGGCCCCTTTTTACATTCTGAAGAAGGGTCAGTGTTACGATAAAGTGTGACAGGAACCTTGGTGGATTCCATGGCAGGCGAGGGTGACTGAGATGGAGGGACAAACAGGCCAGGCAGACAGAGCTTAAGTGAGAAGTTTTATTAGAAAGGGAAGGGAAGGGGAAGGAAAGAGAACAGAGGTAAAGAGACACAGAGACAGAGAAAGAAGACAGAAGAGAAGAGGGAGACAGGATAAGTCCTTTCTGTTCGTGGGGACAGCAGAAAAGAGAGGGGGAAAGAGAGTGTAAGTGGGTGGGGATCTGTCTTTTAAAGGGTCCTTTGCATCTACATGCAGACTACACAACCATGGACCCCTGGGCTGACCAGGGTACTGCCTGAGTGCATTCTGCCAGGTGACAGGGGCAGCCCAGTATGATGCCTGAACCCTTATAGTTAGGGTGTCAGGGTGGCTTACTGGGCTAAACAGGGGCTTGTGGACTTTTGACACTTTGAAGTCCTCTTCTATTGGCTTCACACAAGCCCACGGATTCTCCCTGGAGGCAACCCCACAGTGGGTCTACAGGACCCCACAGTGTCTACAGGGCACTGAGAAAATCTAGCATTTAGCCAATGGCTTGAAGCCTTAGGACTACTTGTCTAAAACAAAGGAAGAATGCTTCCTGTCCTCTGAGATAATTAGGGATATTTAAGAACAAATGCATTGTAAAAGTGAGGTGGGGCATCGTATGCTGGATAGTGTCAGCACTCAGGAAACTACAAGACTGTATAGACTCTGCCTCAAACAGCCAACTCCTTCCCCAAGCCCCAAGTGTAGAGAGCTGAGTCAGAAAGGGGGTTAGGGGAATTTGAATCATTGGCAAAACAACCTGCTTGAGGGCTGGAGAGATGGTTCAGATGTTAAGAGTGCTGGCTGCTCTTCCCGAAGTCCTGAGTTCAATTCCCAGCAACCACATGGTGGCTTACAACCATCTGTAATGAGATCTGGTGCCATCTTCTGGCCTGCAGCATGCTGCTTGTAGAACACTATATATGTGATAAATAAATCTTAAACAAAACAAAACAACCCAAAACCTGCTTGAGCTCTCACAAGGGACTCAAAAAAGCATGTGGTCATGTGGCCTTCAACATATGCTGACACTCGCCTACCTCCAATCTGTCTAATCCATCTCACACTCACGCTTGAGCTTTCAGTATAAGGTTTCCAGAGTCTAGGGAAAGTTCAAATGTGCAGTACTTGAGGTGGCATCTGTAGCCCTTGATCTTAAAACAAAAACAATTGGTTCTTGCTGTCCTGGAACTCACTCTGTAGACCAGGCTGGCCTGGAACTCCGAGATCCACCTGCCTCTGCTTCCCGAGTGCAGGAACTAAGGGTATGTGCCACCACCCAGCAAGAATTGGTTTATAAGCAAGCACCATGGGAAATGAGGAGCCAGGACCCATAAGCTCACTGAGGTTGAGTTTCTTAGGAGCAAGCGGCCCAAGGAAGCTGCCCCCCCCTTAACACAGAGTACCAGCTAGGACTCTGTAACTTGAATCTCACTCTGGGATCCCTTCAGCTCCCTGGGCCTGATGATCGCATAGAAAGAATTCAGAATTGGACTAGTGAAATGACTCAGGGGTAAAGATGCTTATAGCAAAAACCCGGCAACTGAGTTCGACTTCTGGAACCCAGATAAATATAGAGAGAACTGATTCCGAAACATTGTCCTCTAATCCCCATACATATAAGCAGGAGCATGTTCATGCACATAATTTTTTAAAAAAGAAGCACAAGCTTCCATCTAGAAGGTAGGATTCACCACAGAGAAGATGAGGGTGCTCAAAGGAACCATTGTGGAGGAAAACACTCCTAAGGAGTGTCGCTGGACAATGGCCAGAGAAACCAACCTACATTTCAGGTTGGCTTTATACTATTTCTCAAAGTTTCTGGAACAGACAGCTTCCTGAAGGGCATTTCCTTATCCAGGTGATTGACAGGCCCATTGGGATTAGCTCTGAAGGGACAATTAGTATGTCTCTGCCCTTTACCAGAAAACCTCTAACTAGATAGTAATCTTATGATCTTTCGGACAGTTCAGAATGTCGTGTTTCCACCCAGGCCTGTTCTTTTAACCTGTAATCAAACTCTTGCAGTTTTAGTTCCCTACTTTACAAGCTGCTGATTATGGGGGAGGGGTCCATCCTCAATGACCTTAAGCTAAAGTTTGACTCCCAGGAATGTATATTAATAAAGAATGTGAGCTAGGTGTGGTAGGGAACACTTGTACCACAGCCCTTAGGAGGCTGAAGCAGGAGGATCACTGTGTGATCAAGGCTAGCCTAGACTCCAGATGGAGATTCTATCTCATCATCATCATCATCACAGTAATAATAACTTTAAAATATGAAAGAGTTTGTGTATAATGATAGCTAATATAGCCTTAGAGTCAAGTGTATTGTCAGTAGTTCTTTTTCTTTTAATTAAGAAAAAGTCACCTGGCAGCAGTGGCCCTTGCCTTTAATCCCAGTGCTTGGGAGGCAGAGGCAGATGGATCTGAGTTTGAGGCCAGCTTGCTCTACAGAGTGAGTTCCAGGGCAGCTGGGGTTACATGGGCCGGAGAGATGGCTCAGCGGGATTAAGAGCACTGGCTGCTCTTCCAGAGGACCTGGGTTTGATTCCCAGCACCGATACTGCAACTCACATTTGTTATAACTCCAGCTCCAGGATATCTGACACCCTTTTCTAGCCTCTATAGCCCCTAGACACACACATGATACATAGACATACATGTGGGTAAAACACCCATCCAAGGAAAAATAATTTTAAAAAGAAAGAAAAACTCTTCTAAAGATTTATTAGTGTTTTTTCTTACATGTATGTGTGTGCTTGTGTGAGTTTAGGCACATCACCTTTATGCAGATGCCTATGGAGTCCAGAGGACATTGGATACCTTGGAGCTGGAGTTACAGGAGGTTGTGAACTGCCTGATGTGGGTATTGGAAACCGTGACTTCAAGAGCAGTAAGCACTGTTAACTACTGAGCCATCTCTCCTGTCCAAAGAAGTCTTTAAACATGATTTTTAAAACATTTATCTGTTTGTTGTGTATGTGTGCACATGCTCACCCACAAATGTCACAGGCCTGCATGTGGAGGTCAGAGGACAACTTGCAGGGGTCTGTTTTCTCCTTTTGCCAAGTGGCTACCAGGGGTGGATCACTGTCAGGACAGTGGGGAGGACTCTGGCAGTTGAGTGCTTTTCCTTCTTGGATTTGAATTTAAGGAGAGGCTGTTGGGTGGTGCCTGGCTGGAGGGAGAGAGCCAGCCTCCCCCAGATTTCCAGCTGCCCTGAGTAGTTGCCTCACAGGCTGTTACCTAACCCTCCTCACCACTTCCTGGGGTGTGGAAGATGTGTGGCAGCTGATGCAACAGGCTGACCAAAGCTGCTGTTGTTCTTTGAGGACAAAGACAAGGCCAGCAGGCTGGGCCACTCTGGGCTGCAGCTGCAAGGCTTTGCTCCCTGAAAGGCTCTGGCTTCCACTTTCCCCTTCCCAATGTGTTTTATTACTGCCATGGGGCTCACCCTCTGAGCCCCTATTGTTAGAGGACACTTCCTCAGGGGTTACCTGCATTCTCTTGTTGGCTTGGTTGACCCACAGCATTGGCGAGCTGCCATATCTGCTGGAAACTCACTCAACCAGCAAGGGTGTTCAGAATGGAACAGGCCGATTGGAGAATCTGCTTCCCATGAGCTCTTCCAGTAGGACGTGGATCCAATCCAGGGGATCAGAGTGTGTCAGATCCAAAAATGTCCTCTGTAGAGCCTAAGGCCTCAAAACACACCTGAGGGATGATGCCATTTCCATTAAGGCCCCATCTAGCCAGTAGAAATGAGCTCTGTGTTACTTTCTTTTTAGTCAGAGCATAGTAACTCTTTCAAACCCTTATGTTAAAAAAAAAAAAAATACTGGCCTGGCTGGATGGCTCAGTGGGTAAAGCCACTTACCACAAGAGCCCAGTCAGCTAAGTTGAATCCTGGAACCCATCTAGGTAAAGGTAGGAGAAGAGAACCAACCCCATAAATTTGTCTTCTGACTTCCATGGATAGTAAAACACATTCCAAGAATCTACCTGTATCTTCCCCAGGCTCAGTGATAGGGTGACAAACGTATGCCACCACAGCTGATTTTCTTTTTAATGACTCAGTCCCTTGAACTTGAGCAGCAAACACTTTACCCCCTGAGCCATCTCACCAGCCCCAAGAACATGGATTTTGAATGCAACATATAGAATCTGTTTCTGCTAGGGAAAATTCGCTTCTAAATATTTCCCCAAATCAGTTCATTCTGAGATGATTAATTTGGTTAATAATTGATTGGCTCATTTTCTCCTTGGTGTTGAAAAACTAAATTTAGCAAGAAGCCTTGAGCAAGGTAGCTCATAACTTGAGAACACGTTTTTATGATTATCCATTTGTTCACATAGAGTCGTATGTAATCACATTTAGTCATCTGGACAGCCCGAAATAGAACAATTATGGTGTTAGTGCAATGGGGCAGGAGTTGGGGGCCTTCTTCTTGCATCAGCCACCAACCTGATTTATAGATGTTTTATCCCATTAACCTTTAAGTCTAGAGCTAATTAGTGGCTCTGAGAACTGGAAACTACACCGAAGCAACCAAGTAGTTCACTGTTCACCAAACTATCCCATGTCATAGCAGCACTTTTGGAAAGGCATTGCCTCTGGCTGGAGGAAGACCCCACTGGAGGAGGACCCTGGTATACAGCAAACTGGCTGTATACCAGTTTGCATTTAAGCCATTTGAATCTCTCAAAGGTGCTTTCTCCAGAGAGGTGGTGTCTTAGTTAGGGTTACTATTGCTGCGATGAAACCATAACCAAAACAACATGGGGAGGAAAGGGCTCATTTGATACATTTCTACATCACAGTTCTTCATCAAAGGAAGTCAAGGCAGGAACCTGGAGGCAGGAGCTGATGCTGAGACCATGGAGGGTGCTGCTTTCTGTCTTACCTGCTTTGTTATAGAACCCAGGACCACCAGCTCAGGGATTGCCCCACCCACAATGGGCTGGGCCCTGTCCCATCAATCACTAATTAAGAAAATGCCCTACAGCCTGATCTTTCTGTTGTTGTTTTATTTAAAAAAAAAAAAAAAAAAAAAAACAGGGTTTCTTTATGTAGTACTAGTTGTCCTGGAACTCCCTCTGAACACCAGGCTGGCCTCGAGCTCACAGACATTCACTTGGCTCTGCCTCCTGAGTGCTGGGATTAAAAGCATGTACCACCACTGTCTGGCTTCTACAGCCTGACCTCAATGGATGTTTCCTCCTTTCAGACTGTAGCTTGTGCCAAGTTGACATAAAACTAGCCAGGGAAGATGGACATAGATGTGGACTGCTAATCCCTGTTAAGTAGAGTTGTTGCAGGGTCCTGTGGAGGGTGCCGCACTGTGAAAGCACTGCCTGCTTTCTACCTGCAGCTGGGGTGAGGGTGGCTGCTCTGAAAGGTGCCTGCTCTCATCGTGGAGATGAAGTGGAGGGCAGAGAGCAGAGTGGGAGCTGGAGCCTGAGCCGGAGCTGGGGCGGCTTCCCTTGCCCTGTCCCTGCCTCTGAGACTCAGACTTACAAAACTGTTAGAGGGACAAGACTCCAGGCAGACACAGTTACAGCTTTTCTTCTCCCTGCAGCCTCCTTGAGCACCAGTCTGGGCTCCCCACGTTTTGTGATGATCAAGGTGGAATGATGAAAGAAATCTAACAGGGAATTTTAATTTACAGAAGAGGCCAGAAGCTTTTGTCTGTACAAAGATGTGCTGGGTGCAACTGCTAAGTGGGACTTCTGATCAGAAAAAGATGGCTATCTCTCCAAAACATTTCATTGCTTTTAAGGCATTTGGAGTTAAAATGTATCATTATTACAACATCTGCACAATATGTGTGTGTGCACGTGTGTGGCTCATGTGCTACAGTGCCTGTGTAGAGGTCACAGGACAATACTGTCATGTCATTTTTCTCCTACCTTTATGTGGATTCCAGGGATTGAATTTAGATCCCCAGGATTGAGTGTCGAGTGTTTTTACCCATTGAACTAACTTCCCACCCTTGTTTTATTGTTGTTGTTGTTGTTGTTAGAGATAGTGTCTCATGTAGCTAAGGTTGGTCTTGAACTTGCTAATTAGCCAAGGATTATCTTGAGCTGGTAGTCTTCTGGCTTCCACTTCCCAAATAAGTATATGCCATGCTAGCTTATTCCTGTACATGAAGGAAAACCTTTATATGGGAGGAAAAGAGGGTTTATTCATGTTACATTTCAAATAGTTTTCCAAGATAGGACAGTGATTTGGACAGAAAAACTTAAGTCAATGAATGGCCTCTGGTGTGGTTTTCTGCACTTCCCTGATCTTGGAACAGGGCAGTCAGTATCCTCGGGGGCAGGGCTCCACCCTCCAGGGATATAACCAAGTATTAGGGTCAGAGCCTGGGCCCAGGCAGCTATAATGAGTTAGGCTCAGCCACCCACCCCCACCAGAGAATTAGACAAGTTATAGTGAAAAAACAGAAAAAAAAATCAATGTGGCTACTTGGGCAGTGAGCTCTCCACCAGTCTGTCTTAGGGGTCTTGTAGGAAGTTAGGTTTAAGTATTCTGTTTAAGAGGCCTAGAGGCAAAGTAATCCTTGTCAAGATGAGGCTCCTCCTACCACCATTGTCTCAGCTCCATTCTCTCCTTCAAGGTGGTCCAGCAAGTTGTGAGATCTCTTTTCTGGAGATAAATTCCCCTTTGGCTGGCGAGAGGCTTCAGCCTTTCCCTTCTCTCAGACTGAGACTCCCCAGGGAAATTCCACTTTCTTGGGGTCCATTGTTTAAATAGTTTGGTGGCCATTGGGAGGGGTGCAGATGTCTCTTTAAAGTGTCTTCACCCCTGTCACGATGATTGCTAAGGTTAATTCCACATGAAGAACAAATTCCAGGGCTGGCAAGAAGAGACACCAAACTGTAATCCCCTTTCTTGGTTTAGTTTGAAGATAGGTTGGATTGTCACATGCAAGAGGATTTTTGTGTGGGTTCTCCAAGTGCCAAAGTGCTGTTCTAATGTCTTTTGACTCACATCCAGCCAAGTGACTCAGTTCTGGCCCCACAGACCCTCCACAGCCTCTCCCTCCCTCAGGGGTGCAGGTGTGTCCCCATGTGGGGCGGAGGCCAGGAAACTAACCACAATCTCTTGGCTAGGAGAACAGGCTCCTGCCTTGCAGGCAAAACAGGGCAAAAAAGCAGGCAGGCAGAATCCCAAACCACAGAAGCTCAAGTTAGGTCATTCTTGCAAGCATGACAACTGGTTGTCTCTCTAGGTCAACAAAACAAAACACAGACACATTTGAAAGTGGCTTTAAAGGGCTCAGAATTTGTAGGACTGTGTCAGTCTGTCCCTGAATGCTCTTCCAAAACAAGGAGAAGTTAATTGACCCTTCGTTCTTAACAAGCCCCGCCCCCCCCAGAGCTGCCCATCATAGGGGTCTATAGCAGAGACATTGAACACCAGGCAATTAAGTCACATGTTCAGTGTGGGATGCATTCCCTATTTCCATGAACTGCACACTGGGCAAGGACATCTTTACATTCCTTGGAAAAGCTGTAGGGACATTGTTAAGGCTGTGTCTCTGCTTCCTGGGCCACTTACAAATAAGGTCAGGAATTAGGTCAGCAAGAGGAACAAGTAATGGAAACTTGTTATTCCCTTTCAGATGGGGACTTTGTGTGCATGCCAGCATGTTGTATGCGAATGTGTGCAATATATGCTCATGAGGGCAGAGATGCATGTTGACAGTCTCCTTTAATTGTTCTCCATCTTATTCTATTACATTTATTGATTGGGTTTATTATGTGCATATGAGAGAGTATATGTGGACACACAGATGCCACACTGCATGTGTGGCGGTCAGAGGACAACGTGAGAAACCAGTTCTTTCCATCTACTCTGTGGGTCCTGGGGTTTGAACTCAGGTCATCAGGTTTGGAGGATGTCACTTTTACCTGCTGAGCCACCTTGTCAGACCCTGAATACTTGATTTCATCTCAAAGCATGGACTTTGGCTCAGTGCAGAGGTAGACAAATTCTTGGGAATACGATTGTGTTACCTCTGTCCACTATGGAAATGAATGAGTAAAAAGACGACTTTAAAAAGCATCCTGTCACTGGGAGGTGAAGAAGGAGCTGGCATTTTTAGTAGAGTGTCATGAAAATGGAATATATCTCCCAACTTCTTCTGTCAGGGTTTTCTAGCAAGCCTGGATAATATTAGCATACAGGAAACATAGCAACCCTCTCTTTTCTAGATTGACATCCTGAGGTCCAGGTATAATCACTTTAAAATTTAGTTATTGTTCCATTCCTCTAAGGATAGTTACTAACAAACACTGTTTGTTCTCTGTAAGATTTAACATTTGTCCAACCATGGAATTTGGATTTAATCCAGAAGCCATTCAGGCGGCCTGAGAAATTTTGTACTGATTGATTAAAAAAAAAAAAAAAAAAAAACAAAAAAACAAACAAACAAACAAACAAACAAAAAAAAAAAAAAAACAAGAACAAAGCCGGGCGTTAGTGGCGCACACCTTGAATCCCAGCACTCAGAAGGCAGAGGCAAGTGATCTCCATGAGTTCGAGGCCAGCCTGGTCTATAAGAGGTAGTTCCAGGACAGGCTCCAAAGCTAAACAGAGAAACCCTGTCTTGAACACAACAACAACAAAACACACACACACACACACACACACACACACACACACACACACACACACACAACCATCCAAAACAAAAACATAAAAAACCAAAAACCCAAACACTGTTTCATGTATCCAGGCTGGCCCTGAACTTCTGAGCCTTTTGCCTTTTTGCCTTCACCTCTTCAGAGCTGGAATTACAGAGGGTAGCCACTGCTGCAGAATAATCCTTCTGTACACTATGTGAATATATGTCACTGTGATTGGTTTAATGAACAAGCTGACTGGCCAATAGCTGAGCAGGATAAAGTTAGGTGGGAAAGCCAAACTGAATGCTGGGATGAGGAAGGCAGAGTCAGAGAAATCGCCAACAGAAGCCGAGGGAGCAAGATGTGAACATGCCATGCTAATAAAGGTACAGCTACATGACAGTGTAAATAAGGAATATAGGCTAATTTAAAGTTTAAGAGCTAGTTAGTATTATACCTGAGCTATCAGTTGAGCATTTGTAATTCATAAAGGCCTCAGTGAGAGCAGCTATGGGACAAAATCTCCACCTTCATGCTGCCATGCCCAGTTTACGTAGGATACTAGGCAAGTCTTCTAACAAATGAACTACATCTCCATGTCTAATCCAAATGTAAAACAGAGACACTAGCACTGAGGGCAAGTGTAGTTCCTTCTACCCACTGCAAGCATTTGAGGAGGCTCAACCGAACCAATCTACAGATGAGATGAGGCTACATGATCTGCCACTTATTATGGGCTTAGTCTCTGGGCCTTCTGTCAGACCTACCTGTTTGACTGTTTCTCCTGGCTACCCTCCACAGATGAGACAGTTCAATATGCTCTTGCCTCACATGGCTGTGAGTTTCATTCTGTGCCTTAGGCAGGAGACCAGAAAGACTTTTGCTTGGGAATTAACATCATCTTGTTAACTTCTTGGTGACTGGTCCCATAGTGGCCTCATGTATGGGACTTAAAACTGACCCTTAACTTTTCCATTCACTTAATAGCTGTACATTGAGCAACTGTTACATATCAACCACTGTATCAGGCCCACACATATAGAGGAACCTAAAACAGAGGACCCCCAAATGAATCTTGTTCACTGTTTGTTATCCAATCAGTAAGTCACTCCTTATAAAACATTGCCTCAGTGCTTTCCAATGACCTCAGGATCTTGTTAAAATGCAGATTGTGATTCAGGAAGTCAGCAATGGGCCCTGACTAGCCCTCTAGCTCTCAAATGCTGCCATGGGGATTCTGGCTGATCACACCTGGAGTAGTAACAGCCAGTAGCATCTACAGTGTCAGTCCCCTGTTACAGAAGCAGAATATTCTCATCTGATGATGGTCAACGGAATCCTGGGCTCCACCAGTGTATCACACAAAACCCTCTACAAACTGAGGCTGACTACATTGAGTGTGTGCTTCTAATCCTGGCATTGGGGGGGGGTGTTGGAGGCAGGACAATCAGAGATCTCTACAGGAAAGCAGTTGGGAGAGCTGAGAATTGGAGTCCAGTTTTAGTCCTCTCAAATTGAATTGGCACCTTATGGCTGGATCAATTCCAGGAGGAAGGCAGTGGGAACCATATAAAATGCATCATACATGGTGGTGTGCACTTGTAAACCCTGAGCTAGGGAGTCAGGGACAGGGGAGGGAGTGGGGGGGGAATCCCTGGTGCTTGCTAGCCATCCAATCTAGCCTACTTAGAGTGCTCCAACCAGAAAACCAAACAACAAAAACCAAACTAACAAAAGCCCCAAACCCAGTCAAACTAGAACTGTGAGATGGCTTTGTAGGCAAAAGCATTTGTAATCCCAGTACTCTTTAGCACACACAGGAGGATCTCTAATTTTAAGACCAACCTGATCTCTACAGAGAAAGCTGTAAGCCATTCAAGGATACCTAGTGAGACCCGGTCTCAAAAAAAATCAATCAATCAATCAATCAATCAATCAATCAATCAATCAACCAATCAATAAAAAAAGCCAATCAACCAGCTAAAAAGGACACCAAAAGAGAGAAAACAACAACAGCCAAAACCCTCGCTATGCTTCCTGTCCCTCAAACATCTGAGATCTAGGGCGTCTCAGGGCTGGTGGTCAAAGGCAGAGTCAGCTGGCTTTGTGGGCACATTTTTTCATCAGCAGCTTCTCCAGCAGCTGCCCTTTAGCCAAGCTTCCCACCCGGTGTAGGAATTCCTGTCTTTGACCAGTTCTCACCCTTTGCCTCCTCCAAGTGGGTTCAGCCCACCAGCCCCTAAACCTCTACACCCTTTACTTCAGCACCCACAGTTCTCTCCCATCCCTCACCCACCAATCAGGCCGAATGTGTTGACTCTCTCAAGACTTTTCCTGCCAGGGCCATTCTAGCTCTTGTGGAAGGTGAACTATGTGGGTGGGAAGGGTGTTGTCTGCAGGACCTCTATTAATCTTTCTGGTAGCAACTAAACTTCCTGGTTTTGGTCTTCTGTTTTGTTCCTCTGTTAAGTGTCCTAGAGCTTTCTGGAATGTAGGCGAGCACCTTTCTCTTTGCTTATAACTCAAGACTTCCTCATTTTTTTTCAAGTTGGCCACTTTCTCCCCTCCTCTGACTATGCAGGTAAGGGCAGCTCATCATGCAAAATGAATTAAATAGACACACCTGCAACTTGGGGCCTACTATCTTACCTAGAATTCACAGATCCCACTTAATAGTTTCAATTTTGGCTGTACCCCAGAACCTTCTAGGGAGTTTAAAAACTGGTGGGATTTTGTGTGGCTCAAACATGTACAGGTCTTGTGGCTGCTGTCCCAGTCTCTATGAGAAGAGGAAGTAGGCATAAAACCCTACTCCTAACCAAGAAGCTATTTGCAATTGATAGCTTCCAGGGATCAGAAAAAACAGTTTTCTTCCATAGAATGACATTGGGTATGTCAACTAACTCAGGAGTAGCTGGCCACAACAAACTGGATTCTATGGTTTCATTTTAGCTTGTTTTGGGGTTGGGCAAGGCCAGTGATTCAAAGACTGCAGAGAAACCTACTAGCTACTCTGAGGGGACAGTGGGAGCAAGTGTGTGATGAGATGGGGCACACGGGGTCAGGAAATACTTTCTAATGGCATTGACCCATAGCACACCTCAGTGAAGAGGTGTGTGGCTGAATCGTGATGGCAGGGTTAGATAATGGCGATGTATTGACGACCAACCTGAGGATACCCATTCCACATAGATTGACCCCACTGCACATCTCCGCCTTTCAGCCTTATTCTCCAAGGCACCCATTGCTCTATTAGAAAGCTGTTGATGCAGAAGACCTGCTTGAAAATGCCTGGGTCTGCCTGGAAGCAACTGAGTGCTGGGAATAGAGTGTTCACCAACATGAGGCAGGTGCTTGTTTAACCCAGGACACAGTGTGGATTCTCATTTCCTGCTTCTCTGGGTTGAGATCCAGGCTAAATAGTGGTGTCCTCTCCTCCCTTAACCACTCCAGCTCCCAAAGAGGATGTGCTTCATCTCCTTATAGAATCACACCTTTCCTTTCTGGGATGTCAGGATGCTTTTAGTGTTCTGCACTTTATAGAGGCCTCGATATGTAAGTTGAAGTGGAAAGGAAAACACAAATCATGAATTACATCTGGATTAGAAAGGATCTTACTCAACTCACTACCTGCCAACAATGTCTTAAGTTTAAATAACAGGTAAGTATACCTAATTGGGAAGAGATAGCCATAACTTCCTTCATAACTCCATTCAAGAATTTGAGACAGTTCATGTGGCATCTCTTTTGTGTCTACGTGTCATGTGTGTGTGTATACCTGCAGTGGTGCAGTGTGGAGGCCAATGTCAGCTTCCTTCCGCTCCACACCTAATTAACTAATTAATCAATTAATTAATTTAGAGACAGGGTCTTTACTGAACCTGGAACTCTGATTTGGCTAGACTAGCACTCAATACATGCCTATCATATTTGAAAATTTAAAGATCTAACCTCTGGATTCTGAAGATTTGTGTTCAAGACCGAGACTTTCCACTCTCAACTTCAACAACCATGGTCACATCTCATCCTCTCCCCTCAATTTCCTCCCGTGGAAGTGGAAATACTATTATAGGTTTAACAGGGTTATTGGGAAGATCACTTAGGACAAGAACAACAACAAAATGGTGCTGGAGTGATGGCTTGGGCGACATGAGCACTTGCTGCTCTTGTAGAGGACCTGGGTTTGCTTCCCAGTACCCACATGGTGGCTCATAAGCATAACACTCCGGTTCCAGGGGATCCTATGCACCCTTCTGAACTCGGCTACCAGGCACACATGTTGGGCACAAACACACATGCAAACAAAAACAAGCAAATCTAGGAACAAATTAAAAAGTACAGGGAGAATTATCATAAACAAAATTAAGCAAAAGCAACCGCAGAAATAATGAAGTCCTGATTATTAATTGGGAGATGAAGGTAGGGCTCTTTACACATGCATAAAACAAAAACAAAAACAATGGCAATCAGTATCTAATGGGAAGGCACCCGGTTTTGGAGCCAGGCAGATCTGGAGTGTGATATTAGGCAGTATTATCTTTTGCATGTTGGAGGGTCCATCCCAGTTACAGAATTCATGGGCCTCCAGGAGAGGGCGTGGCTTCTGTCAACTTCCCGAGCCCTCTGCCGGAACCGGGTAATGCCCCGGAAGCAGTTGCTCTGCTTTTTAGGCCGGTCACGGATAGAGAACCGGGGCTGACGCCATGCTGCTTTCTGCCGTGTCTTGTAAGTAGGGTCTGAGGCGGCGGCAGGGCCTGGGGCCGAGACAGTGACGCGGGTCCTGAAGTGGGGTCAGGCGGGGCAGAGGGTCAGGCGGGGAGGCTGCCACCCCGCGCGCATCCCCGGGCGGGAGCTGCGCTGCCCTCTGCAGGGAAGAGTCACTCTACCTGCCGCCTTGCATTGCCCTGGCCTCCGGCTCCTAGCCAACTTCCGGATTAGAGTGCGTCCTCACCTCACGTGACTTCGCTGCAGTTTGCAAAGTTCACTTGCTAAAGCAAGAGGCTTGTTACAGTGCAAATATTTCACCATGGAAGGGTGAAAGTAAGCACGTATTACTTTAGCAAGATTTTAAGGGGCGAGTCAATTGCATGGATTGTCAAATTTTTTTTTCTTCGTTTGATTACTCTCTAATATCCAAGAAAGTTAACTTCAGGGTAAACGTAACATATTTCTTAAGTGTTTTGGGTTATTACTGATGTTTTTAAGCACTTTGCATAACAAATAATAAATGTGTCTTTATTTTTCTTTTCCAACCTTTACACAAAGTTGCCAAGAGCAAGTCAAAGTAAGTAAGAGTGTTTGTTTTATTTAAACTTTGCTTATTTCTATTGGATTGGTACTCTAGCAGCTGCCAGTGCATTTCTTAAACCAGTCGTTGGTTTTGCTTTCCTGAAAATTGATTTGGGTTTATTTATTTGGTTAATTATTTTGTGGGTTTGAACTCCTTAAACAAAAAAATACAGATGTATCTTGACTTGATGATAGTGATACTATTTGATAATCCTGCCCCAGGTTGCAGATACATAAACTGAAAATGCATTTAATACACCTAAACCACAGAACACATAGCTTAGCAACTCAGTACCTGTGCATAAGTGGCTGCTTCCTCTTACAAGTGTGTGGCTGATAGACAACGTGGTACTTGCAGCCCAGCATCTCCCAAGAGTACCCACCCATTTCTGGCCCAGGAAAAGAGCATAGTTGGAAATCTGGCCTCTTCCAAAGTGTCTTGTTTACACTGAGATAAAATTGAAAATCCTAATGTGAGGACTGCCCTGTTTCCCTCTGGTTCCACTGAGTGACTCCAGTGAGTATCCATGGCCTTTGTTTAAACAGGCTTTGGCTTCTTTTTTCACCTCAGGCTTTGCAGTTCATTGTTTTGTTCATAAACAAGTTGTTCTGTTTGAGTTACCACCAAAATTCTATTTCCTCAGAGTGAGAGCCAAGAAGCATTTGGCAAGCACTGATTTGACTTATAGGGTTGGAAATCAGTCTAAGCACTAGAGGAATTGTACAGTTAAACATTAGGCAGCTGGGCTGGAGGATAGAAATATGCCTTGCCTTTCCTCCTATATGCCAGTTGATATTCTGTAACATAATTTTAGGCCCTAGAAGATGGAGGCTTAGTTTTATGCTTCTTGAAGGGCTCCTCACAGAGTAAGAACCCCACAGAGATTTGTTTAATCTTTATGAGTGAATACTTATGTAATTCCTCCCCCCCCCCCCCAGTCCTGGGGATTGAATCTAGGGTCAAATGCTGTCTTACTGAATTCTGCCCAGCCCTCTTTTTATTTTGTTTGTTTATTTTTCTAAGTTTTCAAACAAAGCCCGACTGAGTCGCCCAGGCTGACTGTGAACTTTGTGAACTTGGGAACTTCCTTCCCCAGGCTCCTGAATGGTTAAGGCTATTGGTTTGCACCACCAGACCTGGCATCATTGTCTTTCTTAATTTATTAACAAATACTTTTGGCTTTATTTTGTGTTTTGAGACAGGATCTCATTCTGTAATCTGTGTTGTTCTTCAACTTAACACAAATCCTCCTGTCTTAGCCTTCAGAGTGCTGGGATTATAGGAGTGAGCTACCATTTCTGGTCATAATGGCCTTAAATACTTCAGATTTGTTTGGGAACGGCACGAGAAATTCTGTCTTCTGTGGGGTGACAAAGAAAACACCCATGCACGACAGTAACAGTGCAGGTGTTCACAGGTTCAGGGAGGCAACCATAAGTTCTGTGGTTTAGATGACTTCATTTAAATGAAATATGGAGGTGTCCAGGGTTTGTAAATTATGGTGTAAAACTTCAGATCTTGTAATTTTGTCCCTTCCTGATTGTACTGCTGTCACTCATTTGGGAAGAATGGCATTCTTGAGGCAGCCATCTTCGGGTTGCCTATAGACCAGCTGGAACTACCTACTTTTGTATAATCTTCCACCTGACTTCTGCTCCTCTGGGAGTGGCATCAGAGGCTCTTGCTCTGACTTGGCTTGATCACTTCTGCTGTTTGGTGAGGTCATTACCAGGTCCCAAAGCCGCTGAAATTGCTTTACGGGAAATAAAGACTATCATAGCATGGGCCCTTCGTAGGGCTGAGTAGTAGCCATAACTACTGTGACTCCATAAAATTTGCACAGTGTGCTGTGTGTTCTTGGTGGCCTAGGGTTTCCTCAGCTCATAGCAGTGTACTTTTTGCTCTTAGAACCATTCTAGTTAGACTGGTGAGCCAAGCTGGGACAGGTTTCTCCTTCAACCACAAGAGAAGCCGACTCCGAGAGAAGCTGACTCTTCTGCATTATGATCCAATTGGTAAGATGGAGTGACGTCACAACACGGCAAAAGCTTCAGGGCCTCTGACTCTTCCCCAATGAATGTCTTTGGTGATTTGGTGGCCCCTTTCACCATGTTTCTTATGGCACTAGCTAGCTGCCATGCCAGGTTTGGGGCACCAGCACACAAGACTCAGCCTCTGCTCTTGGCATTTGCAGTTGGTTTGGGAGGGAGAGGGAAGTGTGAGGAAAGTGCTGGGACGCTGGATGTCGGGGCAGGGCTGTTGGGAGATGTACTTGACCTAGGATAGTCAGGCAGTCTCTAGGAAGGTTATTAGTTCCATAAAGGTAGGAAACCAGCCATTCAAAGAATAGAGGCAGTGGCTCTCTGTGAAGGGGAGGTGTGATCTGACAGGGGCCAATTACAAGCTTCAGATATGAACTAAAATGAGTAGCGTATGTGTTAGTACATTGGAGCAGAAAATTTGATTTTTTTATTGTGCTATCTACCAAAAATGCCATAATAAATGGTAACTTAAAATTTGTCTAAGAGACAAGTTTAGGCTGATGAGGTGGCTCAGCTGATTGAGGCCAATAGGCCTGGTGACCTGAGTTCCATCACTGTGGCCCAGAGAGTAGAAGGAGAGAATAATGAACTGCAGGTTGTTCTGTGACCTACACATACTTGCCATGGCCTACATGTCCCCCCACCCTCTAGATTGTCCACTCACAAACCCAGCCGCTGTTGGTGGAAACCCACTCTATTTCTGAAAAGATGTGCTTGCTGGCTTACACAAAATAAACTGACAAGGGTTTTCTTTTCGTGTTTTGGGCTTTCGTTTAATTTTTCTACCCTCTTTAATTGCCTTTTAATAAGATAAATGTTGTATTAGTATGAAGAGGTTAAAAGCTGTGAATGGATTTTTCTTTGGGCTGCCAGCTCACAATAACATGGAGACTTATTAATTATGGCCTTATAGATTTGTTCCTAACTAGTTCTTATAACTTAAATTAACCCATATTTTAAAATCCACATTCCATCTCATGGCTCAATGCCTCATCTCTCCATACTGCCCATCTCTTCCTCTGCACTGGCTGGCAACTCTGCCTTTCTTCTTTCAAAGATCTTTCTCTGCCCGCAGCTCCTGCCTATCTCTCCTTCCTAGCTATTGGCCATTCAGCTTTTGTTACACCAATCACAGCAATACATCTTCACAATAGTGTACAAATATCCCGCAACAAAAAACCCTCAAGCCCAATTGTCAGCTTAAAATCGCTCAAGTTCCACTTTGTAGTAGAAAGAAAATTCCCTGCTGTTTTTATTGTAGTAATGTTTCTGGCCATTTATTATTATAATAAAAAGGGAATTCTAGTGTTAGACCTGAAGAATAGAACTCTTAAGTTTCAGTAAGATCCCTTATATGGTGGAAAAATCACTGGAGTGGATTGGGGTTTTCTCCCTTCGATTTCTCTGTATTAGTGTGTATTAAAAGTGATGGTGACAGTGCCTTCCTGTTGCTGTCTCAGCTCCTTTACAGTTGACTTTTAGGAGTCCACAGAGTGTTAACATGTTTACTAAATGTGTATTGGAATTTCATCCTTGGTGTGGGGGAGGTATTGGGAGGTTAGGGTTTGCCAGGTAGCTTTGTTTATTTACCTCAGATTAAGGTCATGTGTCAGCTTCTGTCACAACTAGTTTTTCTTTTCTGTTCTTTTTGGTTTTTCAAGACAGGGTTTTCTGAGTAACAGCTCTTGCTGGCTTTGTAGATCAGGCTGGCCTTGAACTCAGAGAGATCAGCGTGTCTCTGCCTTCCCAGTGCTGGGATTAAAGATGTGCAACCACAGCTAGGTTTTCTAATAGGAAATGTTTGAACCTTGGTAGCAGAATGTCTTTTCTGGAGTAGCCGATGCCTGATGTCCTGCTGTTCTATGGATGCCCTGCAGATTTACCATGAAGATGAAGATGTTTGCCTTGGGGCCAGCCTTGCTCAGAGAATCTGGCCATTTCCATCATTTTATGGCTTGAGTAAAGTTGGTCGGAGGATAATGTTCTGTTAGACCCTTGTGAAGCAAATCAGCAATAAAACACAGGATTTTCAGTTAGTTGATCATTTCACAGACTGCTCTGAGGCAACAATCAGCTGCATCTGCCTCTTTTATATATATATATATATGTATATATATAAATATATGTATATACATATACATATATATATTTGTATATATGTACATGTATATATAAATATACACCCACACACATACATATTCATTTTATTTGAGTGTTTTGACTGAATGTATGTATGTATGCCGTGTGTGTGTGTGTGTGTGTGTGTGTGTGTGTGTGTGTGTGTGTGTGTGTGTGCTGCCCATGGAAGTCAGAAAGGGCGTCACGTTCCCTGGGACTGGAGTTCTGGATGGTTGTGGACTACCATGTGGGTGCTGGGAAGTGAACCTTGACAAGTACTCTTAATCCCTGAGCCACCCCTCTAGCCCCACCTCCGATTTTAGACTCCTTTCCTCATATAAAACTAGATGCCAAGGAGGAAGAATTAAAGGCTGAGGCATAAGAGTATTATGAGTGAAAACTTGTCAGTTTTAATTCTGTGGATCACTAAACAAGGCAATACAGACCTTAATTGGAACAGAATAGATTTAGGTTAGCTTTAAGGAAAGAACTTGACAGATTCATTCTTCTATGAATTAAACAGCAAATATTTTGACTGAAAATTACATTATGTTTAGTGTGTGGATAGCAATGTGCCATTCTCACTCAATTCACACGCGTGCACACTGTTTATCTGGCAGCAGCTCTGAGGGAACGGGGCTGTCTTTCACATGGAAGGAAACGGGGGAGAGGCTTTTGATACTTGCCTAGGTGCTCGGGGTGGGTGAATATTGCAGCCAGACTCCTCCCTTCCTCAGCTGCGTTCTCCTCCAAGACTTTGTGCACACACGCTTTAATATTTTACTACATCCCTGGTTCAGGGTTAGAACCCAGCTCTTCTGGCTGTTTCTAGTACATGGGGCCAATTTTATCTTCCTAATACTTTTTAAAAAAATACATTTTAACTGAAATGAAATTGTATCACTTCCCTTCTCCCTCTCACCCCTCTCAGCCACCTTCCGTCAAACCCCCATGTCCCCTCCAAGCTGATAGCCTCTGTTTCTTTATTACTGTTTCATGTGTATGTATGCACGAATACATGCATGTATGCGTGAATGAATTGTGTATACATGTATGAATTATGCATGTGGGTATATGTATGGATTATGTATGTGTATGATTGCATGTATGCATGCTTGAATGAATTATGTGTGGGCAGATGGATTGTGTATGGATGAATGTATGTATGTGGAGCATAATCAATAAGGAGCTCTTCCTTGGGAGATACTAATTCTCATAGCAGTCATTAGCTAGCTGTGTGCAGCTCTTTGTATAGGGGTGAGACCCCATGAACTTCCCCCTTCCTGCTAACATGTTCATTGATACTGCTTGCGTTCTACTCTTGCTTATGCAGCTGTTTCACCTCAGACTTCTTGGTGCTCTGACTCTCACAGTCTTTGTGCCTCCTCTTCCATGATGTTCCCTGAGCCAAAGATGCAGGGACTCTGATATAGATTGTGTTAGGGCTGGGCTCCTCATGATCTGTTGATATTGGTGTTGTGTCCTGTTGTGGTTTCCTGTGATGGTCTCCATTTGCTTAAGAAGCATCTTTGATGAGGGGTGGCAGCTGCATTTACCAGGAAAAGTGGCAAGAATGCCTTCCTAATACTTGCTTAAAATCAGGACCTTGCCTGGGCATGTGCATGGTCAGACAACTGCAAACCAAGCAGGTAAGAGCCCTACGTACGGCAGAAGAGTTGGGGCCTCTCCAGTTGTCAGCCTGGCGTTCAGAGCGCCACTGTCGTCCCTGCGTCTGCCTCTTAGCTATTATTATTTACTATATTTTTAGGGTTAGCACACACTGGGCGGGTGCTGTCCCGTGCTGTGGCCCGAGCCCCTGTTCCAGTCAGCCTCACTGCATCCAAGGAAGCTCTGACTTTCCCTCAAGTGTGACTTTTCCCCTCAATTTTTTTTTTTTTTTTTTTTTTTTTAATTTTGAAACAGGGTCTCATTGTGTGTCCTTGGCAGACCTGGGGTTCACAGAGATCCACCTGCCTCTGCTTCTCAAGTACTGGGATTACCTTGCCCAGCATGTTTCTGTTTTTTTGGGGCGGTGGCGTAGGGTAGAAAACATTGTGTTGCCATGTAGCCCAAGGTGCCCTCGAACTTGAAATTCTCCTGTTTTTGCCTTCTTAGTGCTGGGATTATAAACATTCACCACATTTGGTCTGATCTCTAGGTTTTAAGGGTTTTCCTGGATTTTCACGTGCTCATCATATGATACATTGGTCTATTAAGTCAGGGTCTCTATATAAACTGCAATGCTTGTCATAGTCTTTTTTTTTTTAAGATTTATTTATTGTGTTTACAATGCTCTGTTTACATGTCTGCTTCAACACCAGAAGAGGGCACCAGACCCAATTACAGATGGCTGTGAGCCACCATGTGGTTGCTGGGAATTGAACTCAGGACCTTTGGAAGAGTAACCAGTGCTCTTAACCTCTGAGCCATCTCTCCAGCCCGCTTGTCATAGTCTTAATTGAAGGGATAAATACAGAGGAAGGGTTTTTTTGTTTGTTTGTTTTTTATTTTTATTTTTATTTTGTTTTTATTTTTGAAGACAGGGTTTCTCTGTATTGCTTTGGAGGCTGCCCTGGAACTAGCTCTTGTGACCAGGCTGGCCTCAAACTCACGGAGATCTGCCTGCCTCTGCCTCCCAAGTGCTAGGACTAAAGGTGTGTGCCACCAACTCCTGGCCAGAGAAAGGAATTTTAATGTATAAAGCCTGTTATATTTGTTGCTGTTTTTTGAGACAGGGTCTCTGTGTATCATTGGCTGGCTTGGAATTTGGTCTGTAGACTAGTCTGGCCTCAAACCCACAGAGATCCGTTTGCCTCTGCCTCCCGAGTTCTGGGATTAGAGGTTCATGCATCATGACCACCTTAGAGCTTTGTTCTAATAATCAGTGGTTTCTGGATTTAGCGTAAAGATATTTTCTCACGTTTTAAATGATCAAAAATAAGTGAACAATGGCCCTTATATAACAATGCCCCTAGTTTGTTTAGTGCTACATTTTCAGCTGGTTAATTGTTCTTAAATTCAGCTGCCTAGAGAACTTTAAAACATAGTTGAATTCCTGCTACTAAACTGGAGTTAAGATAGATATGAGAAATGTAATTTTTTTCATCTGTAAGGGTGATGTGGCTGCTTGTATGTCTGTGGAACACAAGTGTACCTAGTGCTTGCAGCTAGAAGAGGATGTCAGATTCCCTGGGACCGGAGTTCTGGAAAATTGTGGGTGCTGGAAATCGAACCTGGGTCCTTTGGAAAGGTGGTGTTCATAACCACTGAGCCTCTCCAGCCTACAGCATTATATTTTAAATAAACTCTCTTGCTAATTTTTAATCATGGTTTGGAAATTTAATAAGGAATGTATCCATTTTTATTGTAGAAGAAGAGAACAAAGTTTAAATGTTTGTGTGGTCAGGGACAGAGGAATTGTAAGGTCGCACAGTCCTTTGGCCTTCTAGGTTTCCTTTGGGTGTCTAGTTTTAATGGCAGAGAAGAATCAGGTCACGTAATTAGGCACATGTGAGTGTGTACATGCGCAATATGGTGGGGTTGGCTGGAGCCTGAGTGGGTTATAGGACACAGGCTCTATGAAAGCCTCCTTTCCCAGCATCTAGCTCCAGTCTCTCACTAAGGCAGGTGCCATTATTTTTGGAACTGTACTCAGTAACTTTGTAGTATTGGGGTTTTGCTAGCATTGACCATCTGAACCATCCCTATTTGGGTGTGAAGCCTTCTCTAGATTGGCTGCCGGTCCTTTGTGGACTGCTTAGCTCTCAGTGGTATTCTGGAGCCCTGTGCCCAGTTGGTTCTTGTTTACCCTCTATGAGAGTGGGGCCAGTCAGGGTTGGTCATGTTTTGCCCCAGGATCTCACGTTGATTGAGATAATGACTTTGTAGTCTGTCGAGGACAGTGCTGATTGGCCGGGAACCCTCCCTTGGCTTACTGATTTCTCTCCGTCTTCTCTGGCTTGAGATTGAGAAGCTGGGTTTTCATATCAGCTCATCCTCATGTCAGAGGAATAGTAACACAAGGGGAAAGGAGCCCTCGTAGCACAAAGTGTGTGTTGGTACAATGATGACGCTTCTAGCTTTCTGCTACAACCCCTTTCTCTTGCCACACAGTGAACAAGAAAGTTCTCTTCGTGGAACAGAAAAAAATACGCTCCCTGTAAGCAGTGGATTGAAAATGAATGTGTGAATGAGAGGATGCAGTGTGAGGCACTGGCTCAGAAAACTGCAGCGTGTCCTGAGGAAGAGGAAGTGCACAGCATGGCCACGCGTGAGGGGAAGGAAGTGCCATGAAAGAAAGTTCTTCATAGAGACCAGATAGTCACCCGTCTGGATTTCTTCTTAATAGGCATTAATAAAAAAATGTCAAAATATCCTGTGCTCTTGTCTCTTAATGCTATTTTCCCCTATTATTTAAAACTTAAAGATCAACTACCTTATCAAGAAATCTCACATGATAGAAGCCATTTTCCATAGTGAGACTTGAGCAGGGGTTCCTAGGCGGCTCCTTGTCCCTCCAGGTAGTGCTGGAGCAATTACCCTGTGACCACAGCAAGCAGCTAGGAGTAAGAAAGGAACAAAACTTCTGTTTTGGTTTGTGCTTGGGTCATTAGAAACAGTATCATTGTCCACATTCTCTCACAGATAGTTGAGGCTGGCCTGGAACCTGCTGTGCAGTCCAGAAGGGCCACAGGCTCTTAGGACAGCATTGAACCCGGTTGTACCTTTCTTTTACAAGAAGCTATATCCATATGGCTGCTTTGGGGTCATGGTGATATCGCATAGCCAATTCCGATAGACCTTGTGTTCATATATGACTGCTGCCTTGCTCATCATCCCCTTTCTCACTCAGGCTGTTTCCCACCATGTCCATTTTTTTTTTTTTTTTTTTCTTTGATCTCTGGCTTGAAGTGAGAGATGAGCTTTGTAAAGAATTGTGAGTCCATATCCTACTACATTGAAAATATCTGAGGAATGTAGTATCTCCTTGGCCACAAGCATTGGGAACCAGTGCTGTCCCAGAACAGCACGTATGTGCATATGTGTCCCAAGACCCAAGCAACTCTTGCAAAATATAAACGGGACAACTTGCTGTGAATCGGCTCCCTACTACTGTATGGATCCCAAGAATCAAACTCAGGTCATCAGGCCAGGTGGCAAGCACCTCTACCTCTGAGCCCCCCTCCCTGTTCTCCCTGTCTTCTCCCCACTCTCCTCTCAAATTTGCTGTGTAGCTGAGGATATCTTGAACTACTTACCCTCCTGTCTCCACCTCCTAGGTGCTGAGATTACAGGCACGTGCCACCACATCCAGTGTAGGCAGTGATGAAGCCCAGGGTGTCATGCATACTGGGCAAGCACTCTACCCATTGAGCCACATCCCCAGCCCCCAAAGCAAGTTTGACAACATAGGCTAAAGGTATTAGTTATCTCTCCAGAAGGTGGTTGGGAGAGCCCACTGCGTCCCCTTTGTCTTTGGAACATTCTTTGCTCAATCTCTAAACACTCCTGTCCAGTGTTCATTCAAGCTAGAATTTGCTGGTACTGTTTGTACCGATTCTGATGGTGGAATCAAATTCTAGTTGATGTGATTGTGAGAAAGCAAAGCATTACTGAGTCGAAGGCTTGATGACTAAATAAGTGAACATAATTACAAAGAAAGGGCATTTTTCTAGTAACTGAGCTGAGCAGCCACACCCACATGCATTTTATTTGCAGCTTATATTTATTTGGGGTTGGCAGCAGTCAGAATAGAGCAAGAGGAAGGTCTTTTCTGTATGGATAGGAGGCCTGTGTTCCTGGAGCCTGGACGCTGACTGAAGCGATGAAATTTGATCTCTTTAGCATTTCTTCCAAGGACAAATTTGGGTAGTAAGCCAGGTAGAAGGCCAGAGCACCCACGAAACTGTCACCAGCACCCTGCAATGAAAGAAAACAGTGAGGAAGACAAATGTGCCGTCAAGCTGTGGCTCGGTGGTAGAGTACCTTTCTGGTGTGTGGGAGGCCCTGGGCTCAAGAGCTCAAGCCTCGGTACCCAAACCAAACCAACACTTTTAATTTTAGAATTTCAGAGTTCCAGAGAAGGAGCAAAGACATTCCAGCCCCAGCTCTGTTAACATCCAGATGCTGCAATGTTTACCATAACTGATGAGATAATGGTACATTAGTAACTGAATTTCATACTTTATTTGGATGTTATTAGATTCTGCCGTGTCCTTTCTTCCCCAGCATCCCAGGCAGGATGTCATTTTACAGTTAGTTGTCATGCTTCCTTCTATGTCTGTGGACTATGACAGTATCCTAAGTGTTTTTGATGACAGTTAAGAGGTCAGCTACTTTGTGGAATGTGCCTCAGTTGGGGTAGATAGGATGTTACTGTGTAACTCAGGCTACCTTTAGCTTCTCCAATGTGGGAGACTGCCTGGCTGTGGGATTTGCCCCTAAATTGTCACATCAAAGCAAGGATGTGTGTTGTGATAGTCTCCCTGACCATGTGGCTTCTGCCAGGTATCTGTAACATCATTTCCCTCTTTTTATATTATATTCTGCTAGATGGTCACTAAAGATCCAATCCTCCACCCCTCACCCTGAAAGTCTCTTTAAGTAGCCAAGAATGACCTTGAACTCCTGATCCTCCAGCTTCACCTCCTATGTGCTGGGATTGCAGGTTCATGTGGCACAAGGGACTGAACCTATGGCTTCCACCAACTGAGCTGCAGCCGTAGCCAGACACTCTTGTTCTTAAGTGGGTAGAGTTCCATTCTCAACTTACACTTTAGATCCCTGAGCATATACTATTGACATAAATTGAGTTCTGCATTTAAGACTTGCCCCTCTCCCCATTTATTTAATCATTGTATCAGTGTGAACTCACTCTTTGGGTTATTACCTAATAGTATTTATTCTGTTGTCCACTCTTCCCAGCACTGGGTTCTTTGCAGCTGCCTCCTGTGTCTCTTAAAACTATCTCCACTTTTTGTTTTTGCTTGCTTGCCTTCTGGGACAAGATGCCCCAGGCTTGTTTTGTGTATCTCCCCTCTAACCCTAAAATAAGCCATTAAAAATGCATGCAACATGCTGAGAGCCAAATACAAGGAGAAGCACCTTTCTTTGCATTTTCCAGGGTCTGTGTTGGAGAAGGTCACAGAGGAACCAAATAAATACCCTAACAAAGTCTGTCACCAGTGCCTCTATGGTGATATCTAGTTATGTATTCGTGTAATTAATATGTTTAAAACCCTTTTTAAGTGTATGCCGGAATCTCACTTTGGAAATTCTAGTACCAACCGTTTCCAGGGGCATTTTCCAGTGCCCCCCATGTTGCCCCCTCCCCTCACACCCCATTACTGATTCCTTAGACCTAGTTTTCACAATTCTTATATTTTTGGTTGTGAGTCTACCCTTTAATGGCTGAGCCATCCCCCCATCCCTAGTTTTCACAATTCTTTTTTTTAATTTAAATTTGAAACAAGCTTGTTTTACATGTCAATCCCAGTTCCCTCTCTCTCCACTGTCCCCCCCTCCCCCATCACATCCCCTTTCTGCTTCCTAGAGAGAGTGAGGCCTTCCATGGGGAGTCCTCAATGTCTGCCATATCATTTGGAGCAGGGCCTAGGCCCTCCCTCATGTGTCTAGGCTGAGAGAGTATCCCTGTATGATGAATGGGCTCCCAAAGTCCATTTGTATGTTTTCACAATTCTTGTTAGGTATTGTGGTGGCTATTATAACCACTGCACGGAGAGCCCTGATGTGTACTGTTTCTGTTGCAACTGAAACATCCATTGAGCCATGTGTCCAGCACAGTAATGGACAATAAGAAAAGACATGGTGGTGAAGGACTTTAACCTCAGGACTTAATCAGTAGGCAGAGGCAGCAACTACAGTCTTGAGGCCAGCCTGGTCTACATGACTTCAAGGCTAGCCAGGACTACATAGTAAGACCTGTCTAAAAGGGGGTGTGTATAGAACCCATGTGGCAGCTTATGAATGGCTTGGGGTGTGCTCTTTATGAGTAAGAGTCTCACTCTGCACCCCGCCGCTGGTCTGGACTCTTGCTAGGTAGCCCAGGCTGGCCTGGACTTGTGGCCCTCCTGTCTTGGCCTCTTGAGTCTTCGCTGGGTTTACTGGCTTGTATAACACCATGCCAAGCTTAATAGTGTGGATTTTAAGAAAGTGTCTGATAAACCTCCTGGGCTTTTTCTAGAATAAGCCAGATTTCTAGGGAGAAGTCAGTCCTCACAGAACAAGACATGGAGGGCCCAGTGTGTATGCGCGCACTGCGTGCTCAGGAGTAAGCAGTCAGTCATTTCACTTTGTCTACACAGCCTACATGGACAACATGAAACTTGCCAAGGAGCCACACTAATGTGAATGTGGATGTGAATTCCTTCTCCTCTCCCCTCCCCTCTCTCCTTACTTCCTATCTCCCCTCCCTCTCGCCCCCATTGTTTTGCTAAATTCATTTTTTTCCCCCAAAGGATGCAATGGAGGCAAAGACATTGCTCTCAGGCATCTTTTGGCTCCCAGCACAACCCATGGCACGAGAGGGCTGAGACCAGAGGAACAGTGAGCTGAAGACTATATTGTGAAAACATGAAAAGCTGGGCATACTGGCTCATACCTGTAATCCTAGCACTCCAGAGGCTGAGGCAGGATGATCACTGCAAATTCCAGGCCAGCCTGGTCTACAAAGACAGTTCTCTTCTAGCTAGGCCCACCCAATGAGATTTCATCTCAAAACCAAAACAACAAACAACAACAAAAGGGAAACCCTCCCCTTAGAATCTGCTATATTAAAAATGACTAGAAAACATGAAAATTCCAATATGCCACAATTAATGATTGAAGAGATGAAAATGTTTACTATCTCACCTTGATTATTACATTCTATGCATGTATTGAATAATATACTTTATAAAGATGTACAAATACACCTCAAAAAAAGGGGGGGGGAATAGAAAGAATGGAGCTGGGGAGATGGCCCAGTGGTTAAGAGCACTGGTTGATCTTCCAGAGGACCCAGGTTCAATTCCCAGCACCCACACAGCAGCTCACAACTGTTTGTAACTCCAGTTCCAGGGGATTAGACACCCTCACACATAAAAGAAAAATAGAAAGAAATATTGTCCCGGTTGCTACAAATATTCTATTGACACCACCTGCACTGTTTTCTTCATCATCACCAAAGCTGAAGAAACACCAGTAAAGTTGTGCGCTGGAAACATTCCTTAATTCCTTCCCCATGTCACACCCCGTGCCAACAGACTGCAAAGGCACACTACATTCTTCCTAGAGTTAAAATTGTGTTTTTCTACCAAAAACACCAGCTATCCCTCACTGCAGAATTCTTCCAAAATTTAAATAAGAAATAAAGCTTGTGACACAAGGGCACAAGAAAAGCCAAGGGGACTGACTCTGTTGCTTTACAAGGTCAGAATTACCATGATTCCAAAAACAGACTGTGACATCTCAAGAAAAACAAAAATCAAACAGCAATAGGCATATGGATTTGGGTATAAAAGTAGTAATTTTTAAGCAACTAGAATATAAATATATAAACATGCACCCTGATCAAGTAGAAATTGTCCAAGGAATGAATGCAAGACTAGCCCAACACTTACTTTTAAAATTGATATATATTTTCTTTTAAACTTTCAGGAACACAGTAGAACAGGCAGAGCAACACTTGCCCCCCATTCTGAGACCTGGCCTGGGTGGTATGTCGACATTTTCATTAGCATTGTTCTGGGTTGCATAAACAGTGTGGAAAGGTCATAAACAAAAAACAGGTATACAGATTGGAAAGAAGGAAAATTCTGTGAGGATGGCTTAATGATTTAAGTAGATAGTCTTAAGAAAAAAAATTCCTACAAGAAATAGGTTCAATAAGATTATTGGATGATAGCTTGTCAATAAAAATGAATGTATTTGTATATAATAACAATGAACAATGGGAAATCAAAATTATTAGGCTAGGAATATCTTCAGCTGGTCCATGAAACCCTGGGATTGATCCCTTGCACTGTCTAAACTGGATGTGGTGGCACATGCCTGTGATCCCAGCACCAAGGAGTGAGGGCAGGAGGGCCAGAAGTTCAAGGTCACCCCAAACTATGCAGTAAGTATGTGTCAGTAACTTATTTCTCAAATTGTTCATCTAGAAACAAACATATTTGGGCTAGAAAGGTAACAGCTAAGAGCATTTATTGTGAATACATGAAGATCCAAGTTCACGTTTCTTGAACATAGTTAAAGGGGTTACTGGACAGACTCAGGAGGACCACTGTGGCTTGCTGGCTCTGGTTTAGTAAGACACTGTCTCCAGATGGAGAGTGAGAACAAAACATTTATTATGTCCTTTTTGGCCTCTGCTCCCACATATGCACTGCAACATGTATGCAGGGTGCACGCGCCCACGAAAGAGCAACGAGACAAATGTGACAGCATGTATGACAGGTGAAATGAACAGGGTGGCAGACCTGCAATTCCCATGTTTTCCTTATGAAATAAAAATTAAAGACTAGAGAATTTTAAAAGTCAGCAGCTGGAGAGATGGTTCAGTGATTAAGAGCACTAGTTCCTCTTCAGAGGTTCTGAGTTCAAGTGTCAGCGCCCATGTGGTGGCTCACAACCATCTATAGTGGGACCTGATGCCCTCTTCTGGGATAAGGTTGTACATGCAGATACAGCACTTATATAGATACAATAAATAAATCTTTAAAACAAAAGTCAAATCAGTCACCTTTTGTGAATTTGCAGTTGTGACAATTTTTGCCTCTGACTCCTCTCTTTGTAAAACATTTATGGATAGTCACTATGAGTTGGTGTGAAATGAATCCAGAGAAACTCCCGCTTGCATGTATGGATACTCAAGTTCACTGTGGCAACCGGGCCAGGAACTTGAAAGTTGAGGGGACTGGGAGGAACACTTAGTGGCTGTGACAGTGACTGCAGCAAAGCTGATTGTCAAGATGTTAGCAAGCAGAGCTATCGGGACCATGGTAGGATGCCACCCCCACCTGGCTAAACAGTTTGGAGAGGTCAGAAATCATCTCCACTTTTCCCTAATGGGAAAGGTTGTCAAATACCATAAAAGAAGTACACATTTGGGCTGGGGACATGGCTGTTGGCAAACTGCTTGCCTTGGACCTATTGATTCCAAAGCTCACATGGAAGTTGAGCATGGCAGTAGACATTTGTGATTCTAGTTCTAGAGACATTGAGACAGGCAGACCCTGGACTTGCTGCCAGCCTGCCTAACCTTGGTGAGCATCAGGCTGAGAACAAAGCCTATCTCAGTAATCAAAGTGGGGCTATGGCAGTAACTTGGTAAGACAGATTGCTGTAGAAGCCCAAGGACTTGGGTTGAAATCCCACGAAACATGTAAAGTTGAACATGGGTGCATATGTTGGGGCACAGACAGGCAGATCCTGGAAGCTTGCTGGCTAGCCATGCTGTCTGGCTCAAACAGCAAGCTTCCAGTTGAGCGAGAGGTCCTGTTTAGAAAAAAAAAAAAAAAAAAAAAAAAAAAAAAAAAAAGATTGGGACAGTAGAGGGCATACTGTTCTCTTCTGGTCTCTGCATGTGCATGCATGAGAATATGTTCTTTTACACACATGTGTACATATGCCACACATACATATCCTCCACAGAAACACAGTCCCCAAGGATTGACCTCTTGCCTCTACATGCATGTACACACACACACACACACACACACACACACACACACACACACACACTCCTTCACCAATGAACCAACTTCCAGTTGCTCTGGCTTTGGCTTCAGAGAAGTGAGATGCAGGGATATTCCAAAGTGGGTACAGTTGGGCCACAGTGCCCCAACCCTTGAAAGCCATAAAGGGTAGAGAATGATTCACATGGAGTAGAAGGGCAGGGATGTCTGGGTGTGAACTGCTCTGGTTTACTCTGTGGCAGAAGGCTGAAAAGCTGGATTCTTATCATACAATACACACTCCCAACTTTATTCACCTTTACATTGACATTCCCCAATGAAAGAAAACAGACAAAGAAGGAACAGAATCTCAGAGACATTTGAGAGTCCCAGTAACCCTTCAGATCGGCTCACTAAATCCCAGGTAAAGTCTGGGCAGGAAGGAAGGACAGAAGGAAGGACATCAGAGTTGAAACAAATCTCTCTTTTCTTTAGTATCTGGGGAATTCTATCCTTCCCATAGGACCCCGAATACACTCACCATGCTGTGCATTTTATGCAGAGGCCTACAGTCCGGACAACTTGTAGACTCTGGGTGGGGTCCACATCTTTGCCCTGTGTGTCTTCCCCTGTCCTGCCCAGCACTTGTGTTGACCTGACATAATGATACTAGGTCCATCATGTTCTCTCCTTAAGATCTGGTCTGAGGTGGCTGGCTGTCCTGGGTGAACCCCATGTGACTTTCCTTTTTGTTAGTGAGGTCAGGTTGCCATGGCTCTGAGTTACTTGATAGTTCCATTGTTGAGTATATTTATAACACAAGGCTTTCAAGTGCCAATAAATTACTTGGCTGTTGATTCACATCTTTAGTCTAACTATTTTTATACATTGTAGGATTTTTTAAAAATGGAAAGGGTTTTAAAAGTGGAAACTGTAGTCTTTCACCATGGTTTTCCTGTAAGTACTTTCCAATCAATCATTCTTGGTATAATGGAGATCTCATTGATAGAACCTGATGATTTTAACATTCTGTTGAAAATTATTTTTATGTCAAAAGGGGTGATGGCATAATTCACCTTCCTTCCGACAGTTACCCATGTGGCTAGTACTGGTTGTCTTCCCTCCTGAGGACTGGGTGTTCACCTAGAGTGCATTCTGAAATTCCTGCTTTTCCAAGGGCCATCATGTCCCTATGGTTTAAGACATTCTGCTCCATAGTATACACGAAGACAGCTCATGTGCCAGGGTGTGACAGAGAGTGAAAATGTCCAGTAATACATACTGAGGCTTCTAGAGATGTGCTGTTTGGCTTCTGTCAAGTGGACAAGCTAGAGTCATCTGGGAAGAGGGAGTCTCAGTTGAGGAACTGCCTCTATTAGACTGCCCTGTGCACAAGTCTATGGGGGGAGTTTTTCGATTAATGATTGAAGTGGGAAGCTTGAGCCCATTGTGGGCGGTGTCACCCAAGGCAGGTGGTCCTGAGGTGTTTATGAATGCAGGTTGAGCAAGCTATGGAAAGAGCCGGTAAGCAGCATCCTCCATGGCTCCTGCTTCAGTTCCTGCCTCTCGGTCCCTGCTTTGCACTCCTGTCCAGACTTCCCTCACTGATGGGCTGTGACCTGTAAGCCAAATAAAACCTTTCCTCCCTATGTTACTTTTGGTCATGTGGTTATCAGAGTAGCACACTAGGCCAAGTGTTGTGGTGGAGATGGAGTTTGACCCCTGGTGACGTAGGGAGGACACTGGTACAGCCGTTCAGATGACCTCCAGGGCAGGACCTGAGGGCAGGGGATTTTTAAGGACTGTGCCAAGCTGGGTTGTGGGGAGGCCTCTACTGCCAGGTGCGAGACAGTGTTGCTAAGTGGAGGCTGGTCTCTCATTTCCCTCCTTCCTTTCAGATCATCTTGATCTCTGGCCAAAGCCCCACTTCCCATCCCCCACCCCCACGGGCTACACCTTTAATCCCAGTACTTAGGAGTCAGCAGGCAGGCAGATCTCTGTGAGTTCAAAGCAAACCTGGTCTATGACTATGGTTCTGTGCCTTCACTCAGCTGACCCAGTTCATAGCCAGTCTCTTAGGGCTGTCTGGTGAGAGAGGAAGCTGGGAAGTAAATGGAAGAACATCACCTAGCATAGCATCCTCACGTGTTGACCCATGTGTCTCCAATGTGTGTCTGCAGTTGCTGCTTTTTTTAAATTAAGTTCTGCTCTGTCGGGTTCTTTTCTGGTCCTGTTGGGTGTTATTGCTTGGATTGTTCACAAGGACCCCATGGAGGAAGGCACAGTTCAAACTGTGGTGTATGTTGTGCAACTTGCATTGCATCTGAGTGCCTGTAGAAAGGGCTGAGTCACACCAAGCTGTGGGCTCATGCTGGGAGGCATTTTCTGATTTTCCCAGTGCCTTGCAGGGCAGCAGCAATGCTGTCAGGTCCTCAGGTTAAAGCTGAGGAAACAGATTCTCCTTGGTTTAAGGTGTGTCTACAGCTTGCCAATATTAAAAGGAAAGACAGTGTACACAGTCAAGGTTTGCAGCAAGGTTGAGTGTGTGGGACTCCAGCGACACAGCATGTTGTACAGGGCTGTCCTGCGAGCCAGACTGCCGCCTCTGAGGCCTCAGCTGTGCTAGTTTGTAAATGACCACTTGCTGGCTTTTGACTTTCTTCTGAGGAGGGGTAGGACCACTCACTGAGATCCACCTGCCTCTGCCTCCTGAGTGCTGGTTAAGGCGTGGGCCACCACACCTGGCTCTCACCTGTGTATCTTTAGCTGCATCTCAACCACTTGCATGCAATTTTGTCCTGTCAGCGTTGCAGTTTGCAGTTGAGGCCTTAGGGGGAGGGGTAGACATTGTTTGGTCTCCTCTAGGGAAGGGCTTTAGCAACCAAGCAGGTGGAGAGGCTTTCCTGGGGAGACTGGCTGTGGGAAGGGCTCATGTTTTCTGTAGTGAAGTATTAAGGACAAGAGAGTGAAGCTGGAGAATGTTCAGCGATGTTCTGTGTGGGGTACTGTCTTGGCTACCTTTCCATGGCTGTCACCAACACTTGCCAGAAACGACTCAAGGCAAGAGAGGTCCTTTGTGATTCTGGAGGGGTGTGGAGCCCATCAAGGCAGGGAAGGCAAGGTGCAGTTCATGCCGGTAGCTTGTGGCAGATATCCCTCACATCATAATGGACCACGAAGCATAGAGCTGGCTTAGCAGTCTTCACAGGCCTGTGTCTAGTACCTCACTTCTGCCAGCCTGGCTCTGAGTCCTAAAATAGTGCCACCAGCTGGGGGACAAGCACTCAAGACATGAGTGTGTGGGGACATCAGATTCAAGTCATAACAGGTGGCACTTCTATGTGCTTTGGGTAAGAGCCGAGAGTCTGAACTAGAGGTGTCTCAGACAGGTGTGGGGAGGGAATGCAGGGAACAGAGTTGACAAGGGCAATCAGAGACTCTTATCAGTAAACAAACAAAGCTGGGCAGTAGTGGCACACACCTTTAATCCCAGCATTCGGGAGGCAGTGGCAGGTGGAGCTCTAAGAGTTGAGGGCCAGTCTGGTCTATAGATTGAGTGCCAGGAGAGGCTCCATAGCTACAGAGAGAAACCCTGTCCTGAAAAACCAAAACAAACAAACAAACAAACAAAACCCCAAACAACAACAAGAACAAGAGAGACTCATACCTGTTGAGGAAGGAGGAGCAGTCAGGAGGGGTTCAAAGGGATAGTAGAAAATGCAAGGAAGTTAGCGAATAAGAAAACATAGAGGAATCGAGAAAACTGAGTAACCCTGAAGGGTTCAAGCAGCTTTAACAAGATCCTACAAGTCGTCATGGGAGAGGGAGGCTGGAACAGAGACCATCACAAGAGCTGAGGGCACCTAGGAGCTGTGGGACTTGGAAATGGCTCATCCTCATGGTCCGGAAGTCACCACAGATGACAGATGCCCCAGGATGGAGGGGAAATGTTGACATAGATGTTGAAGTCTGAGAGGCCCAGAGACAGGGAGGGCAGGTTGAGGTGCCATCTTGGAATCACATGAGCCCCAGTGATGCAGGAAGCTGTACCAGAAGGAAGAGGAAGGACGGCTGGAAGCTGCAGCTTTCAGTTGCAGGGGTCGAAGGGGAGTTGGGAATGGGAAAGGGCCCAGGAGAAAGCTTCTGCAGAAGGCTTGGGAGAGGGTAAACACTGTGAAGCTGAGCAGGAAAGTGTCACTGAGAAGGAAGAGCCTGGGCCCTTTGTAAGTCTTAAGACCCCTATGCTGCCCTCATTACCCCTTCCTCCTCTCCCATCATCGATACAGGCTTCCTCTGGGTCCAAATTGCCTGGGCTCACTGCCTTTCTCATTCCCATTTCCTGGGTGTTTCAGCTGCTAATACAGTTTCAGCTGCTCTGAATATTTAAGCCCTGAAGCCTGAACCCAGAGCTCTAATTCCTCTGGATGTGAAACCGCATGGCCAGGCTCATGTCTCCTGCAGACAACCTGAGCTCACTACGGTCAAACTGACTGTCTAGCTACCTGAACATTGGCCTCCTGCCACTTTACACCTTCACACTGAAAACTGGTGGTCTTCTGGACCCTTCTACTGTAAATTTAACAGCTGTGACCTGCCCTCTTGTCTCTCTCCACCCCACTTCCCACTCATGTCTCCACCTCTCCGGAGACCCATGGAGGCTTCCTAACTGGTCTCCCTGCTTCCGGGCCTGACCCTGCCAGTCTACCCTCCATATGCTTGCAAATCTATGCCTAAATATTCTATATGCTTCTTGTCTTTCTGAAGATAACATGTTAGCTGCTTAAACAGCATCGCACATAAACTACCTTCCTTCCTCCCTCCTGTCTGTCCACCCATCCTTTCCTTTCCTTTCCTTTTTTTTTTTTTTTTTTAAATTTGAGACAGAGTTTCATTGGAACTCACTTTGTAGACCAGCCTGGCCTTGAACTCACAGAGATCTGCCTGCCTCTGACTCCTAAGTACTGGGATTAAAGGTGTAGCTACCACACCTGGCATAAAGGTCTAGTTTTACGTCTTACTGCTTCCTCTTTACCATTTGCATCTTTGTTCCTGGAGATACTATAGTTCAGAACCTTGCAGAGACTAACTTCTACCTTTTTGTCTAAGACTCAGCACAGACATCAGTGTAGCCTAGCTGCCTAGCACCAAGTTTAATGTGTTTTCCGACCCCACGTCCTGTATGCTTCCTTTCTGAGGTCATGAAGACAGTTTTGTCACCTTCTATCCTGAGGCCTAGTGCTGTGCCCGCTCTGCTCAAATGCACTTTCAGGAAACCGGGGTTGAGTGGTCAGACGAGAGCGGACACATCTGTTCCAAGAAGGCTCCATCTTGGGGGAGTGGGGTAGCAGCAATGAAACAGGCTTATAAAAGACGTAGTTTGTCCAGTTCCAGATGACAGAAAAATGGTGAGTTGGAAGGAATGATAGGTATTAAATGTGGTTGGGGGGGGGCACCCAAAACTCAAAAACCAAACCAAGTGCTGAAGGTAAAACTTGCTGGGCAGCACAACAGAGCCCAGATGATCTTGCAAGAGTGATGTCAGTCCTGAGGGTTCATCTATTAGGAATCTGGACCCACACAGCATGATTCAGAGGTCAAACTGCTGAGCCACCCGAACAGAGCCCCTGCGTTCCTCCTTGATGTCTTCACACATTCCATCTGACAAGAGGACACCACTTCCTTTTCTTTTCTCAATCTCTCCCTCCATAGAACCATTCAGAGCTCACAATGCAGGCTGGATCCTTCTGTCTGCTTGTGGTTTTAGAGGCTAGAGAGGAGCAAATGGCTGAAACACAATGATATGCCATTTCTTTTTCAAGGATCTGGCCAGGGGCTCAGGAGAGGGTCCCTACTACCCACATGGTGCTGGGGCTCAGCTGGGTCAGCCCTGCTGTCTACACTAGGTTTGGGATATAACTCTTTCCCAGGGATCATTTTGGCGGGCTGCCCCTATAAGGATTATGCTGGCCTGCCTGCCACCTGGCAGAATGCACTCAGGCAGTACCCTGGTCAACCCAGGGTTTCATGGTTGCATAGTCTGCATGAAGGTGCAAAGGACCCTTTAAAAGACAGATCCCCACCCACGTATGCTCTTTTCCTCTCTTTCTCTGTTCTCCTGGGGCAGACAGGATTTTTACATCTCCCTCTTCTCGTCTGTTCTCTCTCTGTCTCTGTGTGTCTACCTCTTTCCCCCTTTTTTCCTCTCCTCCCTTCCCTTTCTAATAAAATTTCTCACTAAGCTCTGTCTGTCCCTCTGTCTGTCTGACATGTCTGTCCCTCCACCTCGGTCACCCTCGCTTGCCATGGAATCCTCCAAGGTTCCCCTCAAGCTTTATCTTAACAGCCCCAATGGCTGAATGACTGCCCTTAGTCTAGACTGGCAGCCAGGCCTGCCCTGCCTGGCATCGATGTCTAAGCATGGACTTCTGCCTCCCCCATATCCAGTACCTGAGGCTTGAGTAGATGATTGGGCCTAGGAGTCCCAAACCTCAGGACACCATACAGAACTACATTTTAATCTTGCTTCAACCCCTTTTTATTAGCTCAGTCATCTTTTAGAAATGGTAAACAGATTGCCTTCTTGTTTGTATTGAAGACGCTCTGTCATTTGAATTAAAACTCACACAGCTGGGGCATTGCTTTCTCAAGTGGAAGTATGTGCAAATACATGGGGCCAGGCAGACCTGCAACCCAGGTTCACTAATGTACTAGTTGTGTGATCTCTGGCAGGTTGTTCAGCTTGTCTGTATCTATTTACCTGTACGATGGGACTATTGCGGATACTAATTCAGACAATAAGCTGGCATCCCAGAGCCCTGGGCTGTGCAGGCCAGGACTGAAAGAGCTCCAGCAGTGTCATCAGTGTCTCCTGAGGTCTTTCAACTTCCAGGTGAGGTACTTGATGAACCCTTCAGTGAGTGGATGAGATTAAAGTGATGGAGAGTGAAAAGCAGAAAGTCACTGTAGTTTGGGTGGAGTTGGGGGAGCCAGGCTGGTTTCAGGCTTCCAAGTAGGGACAAAGAGAAGGCTGAACAATACAATGAGAGTTCTGCTCTAGGAAGAGTCAAAGGTAGGAGCGGTGGGGCCGGAGGTCACCCTGGACCTCCACTGCACTGAAGCTGGGTAGATGCTACCACATCCAGGGAGAGGCGGTAGCAGAGCCCAAAAGGCAGCAGGTGGCTGTACAAGCTTGGAATGAGATTCCTCTAACAGTGCTGGAAACTCAGGTCAGGGCTCACCCTGGTGAGCAGATACCATTGGGCTGCTGGGTCTGCTTCTCTATGTGACCAACCTCACCATTCACTGGGATGGTGCACGAAAGCTTGGCTAAGGCTTTTCTTTCATACAGGGCATGTGTTTCCAGATGGGGCTGGAACTCAAGAAAGTGTGTAAATCATAGCTATTGCAATGGTTGGTGTCTCTCTAAAGAGCTACAGTATATACTGTACACATGAGTATATTTATGATTTTAACATTTCATGGGGAAAAAAGGGAGGACGAATAGAGAAAGTTTTCACAAGGTTCTTTGGGGCAGGGTGATAATGAAAATAAGCCTGAGAAATGCTACAGTAAGGCCTCTTGTCCTGACAGGCAAGTGGTCCAGTCAGGGTCTTTGGTATGTGAGTAAGAGGCAAATATTCCATGCAAGGCATGGGGACAACCACGTTCCTTCCATTGAGCCAGAAGTTCTGACATGGTTACCAGTGAACATTGCCAAGTCTCAAAGCCAGGGTAAGGAATTTGGGAAGCTGATGGGGACCAGGATGGCTGGTGATATTTCCCAGGCAGCACAGTGCAAAGGTTGCCGCCTGTGCAGATGTGACAGAGAGAGCTGTGTGGTGGACTGACCCTGAGATAGGCTGTTTACGCAAGAGCTCAGTGCATGGCTGCCATTGGAATCTGTCCCTTTCCTCTTATCGGCTCATGTTTACCTTAGGAGGATGAGATCACATCCTTCCCCAACCTTAGCCTTCCCGCCTTCCCAAACCACTTCAGTTTACGAGAGCATCATGACAGCTAGCCAGAATCCAGATTTCATCTCTCTGGGTAAATGTAGCTGATCTCCATTCTAAATAATCTGTAGGAAACATGACAAATGTCCATGTCTTTGCCACTTTAAGACAAGTGTTCATGATTAGGCTGAGATAGCCCACTTAAAAATACTCTATGATGAAAAGATTAAACTATAGTCCAGGTGGGGATGGGGCACACCTTTAATTCTAACACTTGGAAGGCAGAGGCAATTGGACTGCCTGATCTACAGAGCAAGTTCCAGGACAGGCTCCAAAGCTACAGAAAAACCCTGTCTTGAAAAACAAACAAACAAAAAAATTAAAAAAAAAGATTAAACTATTTCATGATCTAATGTAGTCCAAATGATGAGTACTTCAAATTAATCAAGCACTTGTTCCTTGGTTTATATAGTCTGCTAGTCATTCTCTCTCTCTCTCTCTCTCTCTCTCTCTCTCTCTCTCTCTCTCTCTCTCTGTGTGTGTGTGGTGGGGATTGAACCCAGGGCCTCCATCACTGAGCTACAACAGACTCCCACAGAAAAACAAACACAACAAATAAATAAACGGCCTCTCCCCAAATACCGCTCTGGGATCTAATTCATACACCTCTAGTTCACCTGTTCACAGAGTACATCTCACTGTTCTTGAGTAGTCATGGGGTTGAGCAGCCATCATTGCTAAGTTTAGAAGTTCTCATCCCCCTAAAAGAAGCCGAATCGTTTACTCTCCTTGGGCCTCTCTAGTTTGTATCTCTACAGACTTGCTAAGTATATATACATTTTTAGTAGAATAATTTCATATTTTAATTCTATAGTTAGCTGATAATTTGTTATTTCATAGCGAGACAAACTTTAGCCATATTCCTTTTGCTACACTGCAGATAAAAGTGAGTGTGCTCTTGGTCCAGTGGGAACTAGGAATGAAAACTAGTGCAGAAAAGGTTTGTTTCCTTCTTCCTCAGATTTTCACCAAAAGTCTGTGAGGTTTTCATATTAAGGTAGCAATGCACCAAGAGTTTGCTGTTTGAGAATTTCTGTGGTGAAACTGTCTGTGACCGCTAATCTGGGAAGTGAAAACCCACCTGCACTTTTCAACATTAACTGGCCTGGTTTGTCAGTCTTGGTTTCTGTAGATTTGGCTGGCTTGAGGGATTGTCTCTCTGACTTTTTTTGTGCTACTTAAGGGGTGTTGTCAAGGTAGATGTTAGCCTTCATTCTTAAAGGTCTGAAATGGTGGTTTCTGGTGTGGCACACACTGGCCTGAGCGCTATGGTATTCACACACTGCCCACCCTCACAAACTAGCACAAAGCGTCCCAGGGAAGCCATTGGATAGCATGTCTGAGCATGGGTATATAGTCCCTTAGGTTTGGGTGAACCACTAATCAGGAAATGGTTTTCCTTAACAACAGATCAACTTGGTGAGGCTAAAATGGCAGAACCTGAGACACATCCAACAGGTCGCTAGCTGGTCAGGAAAATGGTAAACACAGGCCCTTCTGCTCCTGTCAGACAATGCTTACAACCCTAGAATACTGCCTGAAAAGTGACAATACTTTCACTTTCTTACCTGTTTACAGTCTGTGTTTACAGAGGCAATTCTCTCATTACAATCCTATTAGGCAGCCAGGCTTTAATTTTCTTTCTTTCTAATTTATTTTTATTTGCATTGGTATTTTTCAGGCATGTATATCTGTGTGAGGGTATCAGAGTTGTAGTTACAGACAGTAGTTAGCTGCCATGTGGGTGCTGGGAATTGAACCCTGGTCCTATGGAAGAGCAGTCAATGCTCTTAACCACTGAGCCATCTCTCCAGCCTCAGGCTTTAATTTTCCAGACAGAAAAGAAACAAAGAGCTCAAGGCCACTGGCTGGTGACAGGATGTCTTTGGTTGGAGCTCAGCACCGGGAAAGTGGAAGAAATGTACATCTTCTAACCTAGGGGTTTTCAATCTTGGCCTCAGAATAGCCTGGAGGGCTTGTTAAAATGGGGTTGGCTGTGCTCCACCCTCAAACTTTCTGATCCATTAAACCTAAGGTGGGGCTTGGGGTGTGCATTTCTAATGAGTTCCCAGGTGATACTGATGCTGTGGGCTGAGAAACACTCCACCTAAGGAATTTACTTCTGGAAAGAGTGAATCATTTAAAAAACCAAGGCTAGTCATTTAGATCTGGGATCAAACTATGGAACTCCACTATTTGGTCAAAACAATGGGAGGAAATGGAGTAAAGGGCCCCAGACAGGTCTCCTTTTGTTTGTTTTGATTCTTTTGGGACAGTCTCCACATGTACCCTGGAACACAATACCTAGACCAGGCTGGCCTTGAATTTGCTGTGAACCTCTTGCCTTTACTTCCTGAATGCTGGGTGTGCTGCTGCACCTGGCTGGCTTGAGGAAAATCATTTCCCCACCGGGCACTGAAGAGTTGGGAGCTTCACACTGTGAGACATTCATTATTGTTCATTATTAGTTTTTTTCCCAGCTAGGGTGGTGACACATCGGATGGGTGTCAGGGAAGAGTTAAGAGCTGAGTGACACTGAGCAGGCAGGGGTCCTTTCTGTGCTGCTATCTGAAGGCTGCAGATTGGAAGTTGGAGGGAAAGTCTGACTTTTCTCTCCTTGGGTTTTGCTATTGTGATCAGAATGGAGCAGGTGAAAAGGTCAAATTTTAGATGCCAGAGAGAAAAGTGTAACATTTGCCCCAGAGAAGAAGCAGGGGGAAAATATCCCAGTAGGAGAAAACCACCAAACAACGTATGACATTGGTACTGAGAGAGTCACCCTTTGTGTCACAGCAGGGGGAAGGAGGCGGAGGAATGCCTAAATATTGGCTCTATTTTAATTTCAATTCTAGATTACATTAAACTCTCCTTGTACTCCTCTTTATTTTACAGCGAATGCTGACACAAATTGGCATGCCTCCTCTTTGACATCCGTATTCCTCGTGAATTATGTATTTTTATCTGGAATGAGGTTTATGGGGCGAAAGCTTTCTTTCATTTAGATGGATGAGAACAGGGAAGGATCAATGAGAGGCCAAGTGTAAAATCAGAGTGAGGTGAGGCTGAGGTGTGCTCAGGCCAGCACTTTATTGCCCAAAAAGGCTGTGGGTGACATTAAAGATACTCTGTCTCCCTATTTTCACCACATCGATTAAACTTCAACTAACATAAAGCAAAAGGCTTCCGTCTTCATGCCTGAACCTCTGGATTCTTCACTTGTTGGTACTCTGTCTTTATTTATAAGAGAACAGGTGATCATAACAATGGTCTCACTGGGGTTTTGTTTAAAGTTGAGTCATAGCCCAAAGAAGTCCCTGCTGGATACAGTGTGCTTGGGGTTGGGGGTTGGGGTCTCAGGTTTCCCTCATGTGCAGGGCTGTGGTGCCAGGCTGGTGACAAATGGCTTCTCATTTGCTGGCTCCATCTGGGCCTGTCTGTGGATCAGGGTTCTCTCTCTCCTCATCAGTCAGTGGTGGCCTCCTCATGATCAGTCACACCAGTTCTGAGGTGGACAGTTTTGATGGGGTACTCTGAAGCAACACTTGTATCCAAAGGATCACATACAGAATGCAGACATGCCGACTGTGCAAACAGACAGCCTTGACTGTACCCTTTTTGTGTACTCTATTCTACCTGCAGTCCAAGCTTACGCCCCATCCTTCAAGCCATGCTCAGCCATCCCTGAAAGTCCTTTCTATATTCTCAATCTCTACTCGATGCTGAGAGTGGAATAAGGGAAGGCTGTCTTGTTTGTTGCTTGATAATAAAATAGGAGCATTTCATGTTTTAGCTACAGTTGAGTATGTTATGAAAGCTGTCATGAATGTTAAGGCCTCAGTAAGTAGTTCTGTCACATTTACTGAAATTGGCTGGGCCCAGAGGGCATGTCTAGGTGTCACTCACCAGTACACTTTTCATTTGTCCAGGGCTGGCCAGATTGCAGAGACCGTGAGGTCCACTGTCAGCGTTGAGGTGGTTGGGCCATGGATTGGTGTAGCTCCCCAGGTTCTGGGGTGGAGCCAGCTTGGACTGAAAACTGGCCAACACCCCTATTTGCCCAAATTGTCTGTGGTAGATTAACTCATTCTATAATTAATAAAGGAGAAAAGGAATCTGCAAACTAAAAGTGGAATGAGAAAGGTCTTATTCTTCTGGCACTATTAATGAAGGCTTTGTGTATAAATAACTTTCCATATCTGCGAATAAATGGCACTTAAAACCAAGTGTCTGTTGGTGACTCATTGGGTTCTAAAGACTGGCCTTGCCTTTTGTGGTCAGCAATCTTTCTTCCTTGCAACTCCACCATTCTAGACAGAAAACAGTTAATCCAGTATGCTTGGGATCCTACCCAAGATTTACTCAAACATTCTTTGCCAAGTGCTCATCTCCACCAGCTGCTTTCCTCTCCTGGTGAGCGGTGCCTGAAGTAAGGTCATTGTTCTCTGGGAACTGCTAAATGGCTCAGAGCCTGCTGATTATCACACAGCAAAGGCATCTGATCGCATGAACCCCAACCATAGGTTGCACCTCTGCCACACACAGAACTCTGAGCAATTAGTCATTGCACAACGCTGCATCCATGCCTTTCTGTGCTTGAGCTGTTAGGCCACAAAATCAGCAGGCAGTTGCTGTTAGGAGAGAGTTTCTGAGTTATTTATGATGCCCCCCACTTCCTCACAGGGCCTGCCTCACTCCTGGCTCTTGAGCCAGGCCTACACTGTGAGGAAGAAGAGAAAACTGAGCAAAACTGTTTGGAGACTCACTGAGCTGAAAGCTGGTTGGGGTGGTTCACTGCGAAGTGCTTGGCCCTTGGCTGGAATACATGCTTCTGTCTACACACCCCAATCCCATCTCCCATCATGCACTGCCTGTGAGGTCCCTGGCAGGAAGGAGGAGGCTGTTTCAGTCAGGAGGAAGCTGAGTGGCAGGCAAACGGTGTGAACTAGCATTGTGCTTGTGTGTGAGGTGCTTATGTGGAGGCTATTCATTACTTACCATTTATATTATTTGTTATTGTACTTATTATTAAATGATGCTGTTATTTAAATGAAGGGTAGGTTTCTGCTCTCAGTACTTGTCTGCTGGACAGATCAATCACCAGAAAACAGGTGTGCATGTCTCTGAAGGACACAGAAGCCACTTGAGATCTAGATTTTTTTTGTATGTTACACTTCTCCTACTATTATCACTGATGGTTACTCTCTGTGGAAACCAGCTTCAGCCCTAGTGAACCAGGAGCCAAAAACATTTTGAAAACCACTAGGACAAATTGAATGATGTTTGTTTTTTCCACAAAGTGACCATCCTGCTGTCCTCTGCCATGTAACAGGTAGTCCCATGAGCCCTAAGGATTTGCCTCTTCTTGCCTTACTTGTACTAGGATTGCAAATGCATACTTGGCTTTTAAAACATGGGTTGGGGGATCATTTTATAAACTGAGAGATCCCCTTAGCTCCTGTTGTTTGATTTCTAAATGACAGCCATTCTGATGGGGTCTGATGGGATTTTGATACAGGTTGTCTTTTCTGGGTGGGGAGGGGCAAAATTTTATATAGCTCAGGCTGGCCTTGAACTCCTAATCAATCCTCTTGCTTCTGCCTCCCAAATGCTAGCATCACAGGTCTAGGACACCATCCTTAAGTATGTAGTTTTGATTAGCATTTCCCTGATTGACCTTAGTATTATTGGGGCCTTCAGGTTTAATGGTCTTGTTTGGATAGAGGTGGGTTTCAGGCAAAGTGGGGTGTTGAATCTAAGACTCCTTCAGGAAAGGACCAGGGAAAATTAGTCACACTTTTAGAGAATAGCAAGAAATCCTGTCTCCACTGAGACTTTGGAACCTGGATCCTGTCCTTTGTTCCATTTGGACTTTGACATTTACATTATCTGTGTGGTTCAAAACTTTGCAAGCAAGAGAATCAGTACTCAGCTAGGGACAGACCTGGGGTGACCAGTAGAGTTAAGAGGGAGAGGGTGGTGGGTGGGGAGGAGTTTGGGTGCAAATGATATAAGTATAGTACTCACAAAATTCTCAAATACTAAAATAAAAATCTCTTCAAAGCTAAAATAGCAAAATGTTTAATATTAATAAGGGTACATTGTATGGATAATTTTATTTTATTTATTTATTTTGAAGTGTCTCTCTACATAGTCTTAGCTGTCCTGGAATTTTCTATGTAGAACAGGCAGGACTTGAATTCACAGGTGCCTGCCTGCCTCTGCCTTTTAGGTGCTGGCATTAAAGGTGTGTGCTACCATGGTCGGCCTATACTATTTATTTTTAAATATCTTTTGGTGTTACTGAAGTTATTTCCTAACTTTAGGAAGGAGAAAGGGGAAGACATGCTAAAGTGGGAAATACATGTATTTGGTGCACATTATAGTCAGAACTGATTTAAATGATTAGATGCTAAAGTTAAAGAGCTGACTACATAGAAGAAAAGGAGGTTTCTATCAGAAACAGGACAGTCATGGGAGAGTCACCTAGCCTACAGAACTGAGAGTCTTTGCCCAACTGTGGTTTGTTTTGTCTGACATAAAAGATAGAAACTTTAAGGTTTTAGTTTAATGCACATAACTCTACTTTCTAAGGATCTTTTCTGTCCTTAAACTTGAGTGCTTTTCCTTAGTGGGTTAGCGTATACCAAACAAATTTAATATTCTTTTAAAAAAAGCTTCGAGGTCTGGTGGCATATGCCTTTAATCCCTGCACTTGGGAGGCAGAGGCAGGGGGATCTCTGAGAGTTCAAGGCCAGCCTGGTCTACAGAAGTGAGTTCCAGGATGGCCAGGGATACTCAGAGAAACCTGTCTTGAAGAACAACAATAACAACAAAACAACAACAAAAACCCCAAAAAAGGGTTTTGCTGTGTTGTTATTTTGGTGTTATGACCGATCCCAAGGTCTCATACTTGCTATTCTCTATCACTGGGCCAAGAGTCCCTCTCTTACATTTCTGAAGGAACAGCAGTAGGAAAAGGAAATGAAAGACAAGCTGTGAAGGATTACTTCCTCTTCTGGACATGGCGCACATGCCTGTGATCTAAGTACTTGAGAAGCCAATGCAGGAGGATTGCAAGTTTGAGGCCAGCCTGGATTACATAGGAAATCCTGCCATACAACAAACAAACAAACAAACAAACAAACAAACAAAAAAGTCTAGTGGTGTAACACTTTTAATCCCAGTCCTTGGTAGGAAGAGTCAGGCAGCTACCTGTGAATTTGAAGCCAGCCTGGTCTATATAGTAAGATCTAGGACAGTCAGAGCTCCATAGTGAGACCCTGTCTCAAAAAATCCAAACCAAACCAAAAAACCAAAACCAAAAATAATCATTCCCAAACCCAAATAAAAAGTGAAAAAAAAAAAAAAACTGGGTGTGTGTGATAGCATGTGACTATAATCCCATAATCCCAGTAACTCAGGTGATGATTAAGGTAGGTAGGACAATCTTGAGTACTACTGTAGTATACACACACACACACACACACACACACACACACTCACACACACACACACACACACACCCACACACACAGAGTCTTTCCCTCATACCATTAGCAGTATATTTACACAGAATACAACCTATAGTGTGCACTCATGTTTTTCTACAAAGAGCAGGCAGATGTCCACATCTGTGAGCCATACACCTGCCTTTTGATTCCCTTGCTTGCCTCTATCAGTAGCAGTAGCCAATGAAGATGGTGGCATAGCACGGCTTCAGCTTTTTGGGCTCTGTAGTTTGATACCAGTTTTTAAAAAAATCTCTTCATACTTTCAATCAGAAACCTCTCCACTCTGTGTGAGGCACTTAGAAGACCCGCAGCCAGGTCCTGGCCAGTCTGCCCCAGAATGTCAGTACAGTTGCTAAGGAAAAGAAGCCAGGATAGACCACAGGCTCACTGCCTTCTTTATACCGATGGCCAGGCTCCTGATGCGTGGAGATATCCACAAGTAGACCTGAAGAGTAGGGTGCTAGGAGGAAAAGATGCTAATCATAAATGGTTATGATCAATCTACCTCTGCCATCCCACCCTGCTGGTGGAATGAGCTCTTTCATAGGCCCACAGGACACTCCCAACCTAGGTTTAGACATTTCTCTCTGGACTCTTGCTGTGATTGAGGTGACTGCTCCTCCATCCCACACTGGTCTTCTCCACGGCCACACTTTTAGTCGTGGGCCATCTGTGAGAGAGAACTGGTTCTAGACCCCCTCCAGGAGCTGAGAGTTGGGGCACGGGCACCTGTATGTGTGAACAGTTTTGCTGTGGAGCAGTGCATCAGGAGCATGGAAAAAATAGCCTCACACTTGGCCCTGGTTCAGTTCTTCAACATGAAGATGACATTTCTGGTAAGCAATTACAATTAGATTTTTAGAGCCCTGGGTTTTCAACTGATCTCATGCAGGATTAAGAAAGATAATTTCAAATATTGAATTCCGCCTGGTTAGCTAATAAATGAGGTGATCTGCTGATGAGAAAATGATGTTGTACAGCTAATACAGCCCTTCAGGGCGTGACAGATGTCTTGTGTCCTGTCTGTCAGTTGCCTTAGCAATTACCCTGTCCTTTGTCCTTTCCTCATGACCAGTGAACCCCTTTTTGTTTTTTGGTCTTTTCTGTCAGCCTCTGTCAGCAGAGTTTTCAGAGTGTTTTATAAATGTCATTCTTAAGGCAAGGAGGAATATTTGAAAAACAAAAATTAGATTTACTTGTGTGTATTAATGTTTTGCCTGTGTGTGTGCCTGTCTGCCTGCATTCATGTGTATGTGTGTGCATGCATGTGTGTACATCACATGTGTGTATGTGTGTACCACATGTGTGTATGTGGTGCCCATGGAGGTCAGAAGGTGTTGAATCCTCTGGAACTGGAGCTACAGTCAGTTCTGAATTACCAGGAGGGTACTGGGAATCCAATCGAGGTCCTCTGGAAGAGGAGCCAGTGCTCTGAGTACTGAGCTATTTCTCTAACTCCAATGAGGGCTATTTTAAAGATTTAATTTAATTACATGTATGAAGTGTGTGTGTATGTAAACATGGTGTGTGTGTGCATGCAGAGGCCAGAGGAAGGTGTCCTATCCCTTGGGGATAAAGTTTCAGGTTGTGAGCCACCATATGTGAGGTGCCTTTCACTTTTTAGTTATGATCTTTGTTAAATGAGGACATTTAAAAAGGGGACACTGGGAAATTATTTCATTTTTCAAATAATTTATAAGGAGCACTGTACTTCTGATTTCACCTTTCTCTAGATATTTTCAATGTAGAATGTGAGGGATGAGATGAAGCCTGGAGAATAGTCCCAGAGACATCTGAGTGGAGCGACTCTTGTACTCCAGCCAGTTTCTCTCCAGAAGGAACTAGAACTCTGGGTGTTTCTGAAGGGCTGCTGTTATACACTGAGTTTGGGACTCTTCACAAAGGAACTCTGAGCTGGGTTCTGAGTGTGGGGAGTTTGCTAGGCAAGTCAGTAGGGGTGGTGAACTCACCTGAGCTACAAAGATAGTTGGGAAATGTTAGAAAGAGTTCAGGCTCCTACCACAGAAGTTTAATGAAAAGAAAACTTGATTATAATCCATAAGAGAACACATGTCACCTCCAGGAATGGGCACTTAGGGACAAGAATGAATGGGTGTAAATCCTGCCAGAGCCATTATTATTGGGAATGGCTCAATCCTACCACACCACTTCCCACACAGTCCAGGCCTTGCTGGTAGAGGAAGCAGCTATGTTAAAATGGTGGTGGTGCCTGGGTTCTGTATACCAGTGTGCAAATCAAGCTCCTGGTATTTGCTGTCTATAAACCCCCAAATGGCACAAGTAGCCAGACAGGCACAGAGGGATGTACCAGTGAGTTGTTTCTTTGCGGGCGCTCACATGAGCCAGGCGGTATTCAGGGTTTTCAGTGGGTCATTCCCCTCCATTGAGGATGCAGTGTAAGTACAAGAAAGCAAGTCTTTTCAAGATCTGGCAACTTCTCCAGATCTAGAGACAAGGGGGTGATTATAGAAGTCTGTATCATGACAAGAGACAATGGTGTCAGTGCTAGAATGTCAAGTCACAGAGGGGTGGACAGTCACCCACATCAAAAGGCGGAGGAGGAGTGAGACGATACATAAGTTATTTGCTCGGAACAGTCTAGCTAGCTAATGGCTAAAGCAGGATTAAAACTGAGCCATCATCTGCCCCAAGCCACTGGACTGGTAATAGCTTATATGCAACCTTCACTTTTTACTGAAAACGTGACTGGGCTCATCCTGCTGGTTTGCTGCTCATCATTTTTTCCTTGGGGGACATCTGACTTTTCTTTTTTCTTTTTGAAGTTATTTTAGGTCACTTTTGGGCATATTCACTTGCTTCCTTGTATTAGTCTGCCACGGGTGCCAAAACAAACTACAGATTAAACAACTATTTTCTCATAGTTCTCAATGCTGGGGGTCTGAGATGAAGGTGTCACCAAGATGGCATTTCGCTTGCCTGGCAGGTGGCTACTATCTTGCTGGTGCTCATGGGGCTCTTTCTTTGTGTGCATGCTGAGTGAGCTCTTCCATGGCATTGCTTCTTAGGACATTTAGTGAGGCCTGTGACCTCACTTAACCTACATTGCCTCCAACTTGGCTCTGTCTCCAAATATAACTACACTGGAGCCCAGGCTTCAAAGTGTGGACTTGTGGGGACACGACTAAGTCCTCATCACGGTGTCACATGTTTTTCCCCTCCCAAGAGTCTCATAGACCTGCCTGTTCTGGAACTTGCTATGTAGACTAGGCTGGACTCAAACTCATAGCAATCCTCCTGCCTCTGCCTCCCAAGTGGGGGATTAAAGGCATGCACTAGCATGCCTTGCTTTGGAAGCATTTTAAATGGGAGGGACATGGCTGGTGAAGCACCAGGATTGAAGGCACATTCTATCATGCTTAGCCTTTTATGGGGTACTTGGCTTCCAAACTCTAGTGCTTATGCATGGAGTTTGTACAACAAACAGCACTTTACTGACAAAAACATTGCCATAGCCTTGCCTGGTCTCCTTTACAAGTCTTCCTGGTTATACAGTTACCAAATCTAAGACCCATAACAAAAGCAAGGTAGGCTGACTCAGTGCCCCAGCATGAGGAAGAAGGCCCAACAGCTAAACTGGTAGTAGCAGATTCATCCAGAAGGGAACTTGAACATGAGCAGTTTCTTTGAAGATGTGTAATACATTTTAACTATAGAAACTATAGAAAATAACATTTTTGAAGAAAAGTACTCCAAAAAGATTAAGAAAAAAATCCTGTCAAAGTGTGCACAGAAATATCTAGACTGGACCCTAGAGGGGTCCAAGTAAGAAGGCACTACTGTTCTCCTGTGGTAAAAAGCGTCCTTCCAGGGGGTAGCTCTGTCTGGTTACATGAAGACTTAGAGTGCATGAGAGGTTGGTTGTGAAACCAAGACCAAACTGGTCATCAAGGGCTCCTCTGTGATGACCATACCCAGAATTCTTGGACCAATGATGGGACCTACCTTGTTTTCTAGATGTCTGGCTCACACAGCTCTTAGCTAAGCCCCAAAGAAATATTTATTTCAAATAATAAAGTGATACCCTAAACATGCAGGTTTATGGACACAAGCTCAAATAATTCAGAAGGATATAAAGGAGAAAATGGAAACAATCACACCAATCCTTTCCCTTCCTGAGTAGTGATCAGAACATCCTGGCGAGTCATAAAATCTATATTTACCTACCTAGAGCTGCAGTTACTTTCCAATAACCAGCATGACGTAGTTATTGCATAACCTCCTCAATTTTGGGTTAAGAAAAATTGAAGTAAATATACTTGCATAAGTATCTGTATGTGATCATACCTGTGGCATAGACTCCTGGAAGGGGATTTGCTAGGTATGAGAGAAAGTGTATTTTAATTGGTATTCTCAGGTCACCCTCTGAAAACACTGTAAGAATGTATGTTCCCATTAGAAGTATATGGTATGACAGAATGTGGTTTTGAGCTCCTGGAGTATGGACATTATTATCTACCTTTATTATTTTTTTGTTTTGTTTTGTTTTTTGAGACAAGAGTTCTCTGTGTAAGAGCCCTAACTGGAACTCGCTCTGTGGACCAGGCTGGCCTCCAACGCACAGAGATCAGCCTGCTTCTGCTTCCCAAGTGCTGGGATTAAAGGCATGTGCTACCACCACCTGGCTCTACCTTTAATTTTTGCCAACCTCACGGGCAGTAGTTCTCCCTGCTGTTTAATGGGCATATTTCTGGCATCCTGTGAGGGTGAGCAGTGTGGTTTCTGTGTTGTTCTGTAGCTCTTCTTTTGAGCCCTGCCTATTTACATTACTCTGGAGAGATATTTTATGTTGGGGAGCTGCAGAAGAGTCTGCACCAGGGACAGAATCACAAGCTGCAGCCTTTCCTCCTCCTACCCAGTTAGTTCCCGCCCCATGCCCCGCCCATGCCCCACCCCATCCCTATCCCACATTACTTATGTGTTCCCCTCATAAGCAGAGGAACTGAATGAACACCTAGCAGGATACAGGAGCTGCTGAAGGCACTGGACCCAGGGCCTCACCCATGCTGTGCAAATCTCTCAGCTGAGCTACATCCTAGCCGGGCATGGTCCTGCGACTTACAATGGTATCCACAGAGTAAGACTCCCAAGGTCAAAATCTGAAGGAAACAAAATCTCTTCTTGGATTCAAAAGTCAAAAACCACTGCTGACACAGAGTTTAGTAAGTCTTAATTATTCTGTAGTCACCTCAGTATCCAGTATCCTATAGTTCTTTCCCCACAGTATCTTATTCTCCCAGCTCTTACATGTTCAGCAGTGAAGGACACACATTCTGTTCTGTTTCTGGATAGAGATCTACAAAGACTTCGCAGAAATCCCACACATACAATGGCAGTGCATGCCTACTGGAAAGCATAAAGAGGGAGGATGGAGTGTGCACTTCCGGGGAAACACAGGCCACTGTCAGAGACAATTTCAGCAGTGGCCACGTGACAATCAGAGTCGTCAGACTTCCCAGTGGACTGCCATATGGCTAGGAGCAAGGAGTGCTGCCCAGCACCTGGACTGTGAGACACCTCTTACTGTGACCGACACTCACTGGTTCTAATGACATTTGGCCCTAGCTCTTGGACGTTGCACTGCTGTAGTGATGTGGCAGGAAGGGGAACAAGGTGTAGGGGCAGGATAGGAGAGTTACTGAGACGGGAGTAATGACCCTCCAGATGCTGGGTTTCCGACGGCACTGTCGGTCCTACAGTACTTAAGTGGTGGGTTAATGGGAACCTATCCTTGGGAACAACCTGGATAGTGGAAGCCAGATCCCAGGATGGGAGAATACACTCCAAAGAAGCCACCTGTAGGTATCTAGCATGTGACAGCAATCACACCCTACTATAGTGTTCCCCTGGTAACTTGCACTGAAACAATCTGTACTTCCTCCTGGGGCAATCTCTATAGCAAATTCTTATGGCCTGTCATCAGGGGATGTCCAAGCAGGTAATGTGACAGGAGCGTTATCAGCAATTCTCAGTCCTGCCAGACGAAGACAGGACAGACAGAAGAAACTGCAGTGATGAGTAGGGAAGATGCATCCTCTTTACCCTTGGTTTTTGTTTATTTTGACTTAGTTATCTATCCTAATTTATGGTGTATGATGTAAAGCTCTTGATTCTGGAGGACACAGATTTAGCCTAAGTCCTGCATTCTTGAAATGACAATGTTAAGGGCAAATTCTAGGGCTGAAGCATTTACACAAAGGAAGGCAATCAGCACATAAGGATCCCCTAGGGCTTACAGGGCCAAATAATAATATTGCATTTCATCATGCTAGCATGATTACCCTTAAGTATTGCTGTGTGTGTGAATGTGTGTGTGTGTGTGTGTCACAGAATGCACTTCCAATGACTCCTGAATAGAACACACATGAACACCATCACTCTGAGGCTGAGATGCAGAAACGGGAAAAAAGACATATCTGTCATGTCTTCCAAACTGGACAGAGGACATCTGCAGCTACTGCCACCCTCTCATGCCAGCACAATGGGAAAAACAGATGTAAAAATAGAAATGGTATATTCAACGACTAACAGAGGCAAAACTTAATATAGCAGCATGCAGCAGCGCTGACGTAGATGCTCTCAAGTGGACAGTGTGCCAGCCCATACCCACTTTCCTGCATCTGTGTCATGCTAATGTCTGTGAGTGGGGAAGGGGACAAGCGAGAACCCTGTGAGCTAACAGCAGCCAGTGGTGTTCTGCAAAAGGAAGCAAAGGGGTTGTTGGCTCAGGGGAAAATCTCACCCCAGGAATCCGTCACCCCACAGGGGACTTATTTCATCTTAAACAGGCTGAACGGCTGTGTGTGGTTCAGGCAAGATATTGGTGTCTGGGATTAAAAGCGTGTGCTAAAACTGCCTGGCTAGCTCTTCTGAATTCTAACACTAAACAATCTTTATTTCCCTACTTAGGTAATCATGAACTGTTTTCCCAACTTGTCACTTTCTCATTTCACATGGTAGTTATGATTTGTCTATATTATGCACTTTCCTGAACACAGCACCTTCCTGCAAAAGCACCTGTGTGGGGAACATTTACTAGAAGGTAAATGAGAATGACAACACTCTGCTTCACGTAATCTTTGCAAAGATTAAATGAGCTGTATGTAGGAGACACTGAAGCCTGCAATGATGTTAGCTGTTATTGTCTGTTGGCTAGAAGGATGCTCTCTGTACTTGCACACCATTGTTTATTGCTGCAGTGTTCATGATAGCCAGGAAACAGAACAGACAAATAGGCGAGGAAAATGCGAGGCATACACAATGGAGCATTACACAGCCACAAAGCAGGACGAAGCCATGGCAACTGCAGGAAAATGGGTAGAATTGGAGATCAGGACGTTGAGCAAAATAAACCAGACTCAAGACAAGAGCCATGTTTTTTCTTATATGCAGAACCTAGTTTTAAATTGTGTGTGTGTGAGTGTGTGTGTGTGTGTGTGTAACTAGAAAGAGGATAATGACAAGGAAGGAGGAAGAGATGTTCAAGGAGGTGGGAAGGAGACTCATAGAACACGTGCAATAAGAAAGCAACTGGGGGGAGAACTGAGTGAAGGAAGAGTCCAGCAGAAGGGCAGAGTGTGTGTGGAAGGAGAGTTCACAAGCAAAAGTACAGTGCGACCACACAACACATGTGTGAGATGCTGTAATGAACCCTATTTGTGCAGTAACCCAAAGGTTAAACAAAAGGAAACAAAGAATGTCCAAGTTAGCTTTGTTAACCAGTTCACCTTGTGAACCAGTGAGCCTTGTTCCTGCCACCAAGGGGCCCGAAAGACATGGCCGCGTTCACTGCTGCAGTTTTAGCTCCAGCCTTCTATAAGCTCCTAGCATCCATAAAATATTGCTGTATTTCCTGTTTGAATTCATTCAGCAATATATTCAAATTGAATGAATGTATATAGAACATACAGCAATACAGTCTGAATATATTGCTGAATGAATTCATACAGGAAACTGAGGCTTAGAGAGTGTTGGTGACATAAGGTATCCCAGCGACTTAGAGGGGACAAAGAGATAGTCCTCCTGCCTGGCTGTCTTCTGTCACACCACTCCTGGGTCATACTTCATCATTTCAATCTTCAGACAGGGCATCTTTGTTATTAGGTGATCTTCAAGTGCTAAAAATACTTTAGAGTAAAAAGGATTCTTTGTTTGAAGCCTACCGTGGTATCCACAGCCTTGACTGCTTCTGTGGGGATGTGCTTTGGGACAGGCTCCGTCTGTGACAGTGTTACACATCCTGAAGCCCCTAAGGTGATGACCACGGCCTGGCAGCCCCGTTCCAGGAGAACCAATGCAGCCTTCCCAGCCTCGGTCGGGTTATTCACTGTGAGGCCCGTTAAAATCTCAGTCTGTAATACACAAGAAAAAACCGTGGTGAGGGTAAAGCAATTGAATCTGCTGCAGATTCATCCCTTTAGAAAATGTGTCCCCTGTTTTTCCACAATGGTCAAAGCAACAGGAACCTTGGAGGACACTGGCGCCGAAACATAAATAAAAGAAACTAAAGTAAACCAGTCGGAAGTGGTGTGCACCTTTTATCCCAGGGTGTAGAGGCAGGCGAATCTCTGTGATTTTGAGAGCAGCCTGGCTTACAGAGTAGGTTCCAGGACAGTCAGAGCTACACAGTGAGATCCTGTCTCCCCGCCCAGCAAAAAGGAACAAAAATAATGACAACAAAAATTCTTGGAATAGCATGGTGTGGTTTCAGGCTTACTATCTCAGTATTTAGGAGGCAAAAATGTGAGGAGAAGGAGGCATAACGAGTTCAAGCCAGCCTGCATTACAAAGTAACAAATGACAACAAACAATATCCACACAAAAACAAAACCCCACACAAAACAAAGCATTCTTGGTTAGAGAGGTAGCTCAGGGGATAAGAGCATTTGCTGAGCTGGCAGAGGACTGAGGTTTATTTCCCAGTCCCCTCAAGGAGGCTTGCAATCACCTGTAACTGCAGTTCCAGAGGATCCAACCCCATCATCTGCCCTCCACAGCAGGTAGAATGCTCAAATGCATAAAATAAGTCTAAAAATATTTTTTAAATTCTTGGGACAACTGGGGAAAGCAGACACATTTTGTATATTAGATGACAATACAGAATGATCTTCCATGTGACGAAAGCATTAGGGCCCTCAGGAAATGCACACAGATATTCAGGGGGGTGTGTGGTGCATTACTTAACCTTACTTTTAACAAAACAAAAATACTTGTGTTTTTACTTTTGCTTTACACACTGGGGGTGGGAGAGTCCATATAGCAGTGGACAGCTCACAAGATGAGGGGAGACTCTGGATACAGGACTGGGAAGAACAAATGCATCTTTGAAAGAAAGCAGGGAATGTGGGGGAGTGGGGAGTGGTCGCTGCTGGCCACTCCATGGATGCTGCGCCTGTAACATGGGCACCTACATGACCTTCCTTAAATCAGTAAATGCAATAATACAAAAAATACAATAATTAAATACAATACAATAAATGAGGACAATCAGTATTTCTCCTGGAATAGAAAACATCTTGGGATGAAATAGGGTGCCCCTCTGGCATCTCTGGGGTGCTTCTCTGCTTGTGACACAGGTAGTTAAAAAACCACTGAGGAATTATGTGGTGCTTTCTAACTCAATGTATATAACTAAATTCTCTTTTCCATATTACAGCTTAACCACACACTAGATAAGAGTGCATATGCCCTGCTTGTAGTTTCTGTGAATATGCTCAAATTAAACCCATCTGTTATATGAAAAGGCAAAGTATGCAACTAGGCTGCTGAGACAGTTCAGTGGGAAAAGGCACTTACCATTAAGCCAAAGGACCCGAGTTCAAGTCCCATACACATGTCATGGCATATGAACATGTATGCTCATGCACAATCCAATGTATAAAACCTTTTAAAGGATATAACCAGATTATGTCTTTTCTGTGTTACAGTTTAATCAGATGTTATATCTTCCTAAGAACAGGATTACATCCTACTTTTATTGCTCTGAGCATGCCTAAATGAATCCTGTTGTTGTATAAAAACCATTCCTCAAGTGTCTGCTTATTCTGAGCATCTGTGATCCCAGTAGCAAAGGTTTCTTGAACTTGGCCATGCAACTTCTCTTCCTGTCTTCTGTGGTCTCTTTCAGTTTGGATTGGTTGTACTCTGAGACTGTCTTCAAATTTTAAGTGTTTTCTTAATTTTTATGTGTATGTGTCTGAGTGTGTATGTGCAGGAGCTTGAGGAGGCCAGATCACTGAATCTTGAGTTACAGATAGTTGTAAGCTAACATGTGGGTGCTAGGAGCAGAACCTGAGACCATTATCTTTTTTTTTTTAAATGACTTATTTTTATTTTATGTGCATTGGTGTTCTGCATCCATGTGTGTCTGTGTGAGGGTGTTGGATCTCCTGGAGACTGAGTTATAGGCAGTTGTGAGATGTCATGTGGGTGCTGGGAATTGAACCCAGATCCTCTGGAAGAACAGCTAGTGCTCTTAACCATTAGGCCATCTCTCCAGCCCCGAGGCCATTATCTTAAAGAATAAGTTTTGTGTTAATCTGTTTTCCTGGGAAATAGTACTGTCTGCTAATTTCACTGATCTATTTTCAGAGATACTCACTGATATCTTTTAAAAATCTTAGAAATCATTGCTGGAGAGATTGCTCAGTGGTTAAGAGCACTGGCTGCTTCCAGAGGTCATGAGTTCAATTCCCAACAACCACATGGTGGCTCACAGCCATCTACAGTGGGATCTGATCCCCTCTTCTGACATAAAGTACATCAGAACACTCATATACATAAAAGAAATACATAAATCTTTAAAAAATGTGTTTTAAAAAAAACTTTGAAATCTCTGTTAACAACCCCTCCTCACGTGTATGTGCATGTGTTCATGTGTGTATGTATGAAGAAGTCCAGGCTACAAAGGCAAGACATGTATAAGTTCTGACCAACAGTCCCATTATGTTTCAGGAAACACTAGTACCAACTCTTACACATATGAATGAAGAATCCCTCAGCCATTGAAAATTTCAACTCTTGCCACAGGCACAAAGCAAGTATAAGCCATGCTATGCCCTATCTGAATTCCCCACCCATGGAAACTGGGAATGACAATAATTACTATTGTTTTGGAGAATTTATTATATATCAATAAGTAAGTATGAAGACAGGGACAGGATACAATAAAACAGATGATGTGTCTTAATGGACTTTGTAATTTGATGGAGAAGATATATCAGCTGAATAAACAATTTGAACTGTGAAAATAGTCTGAAGAATAAATAGTGTTTATTCAGTGTCTACCTAGGGAATCTAAGCCAGTTTGGTGGTTTAGAGCAATGTAACCTCTTATTGTGAAATGCTCACTATCTCCCACAATTCCCTTTTCCTAGCCCAATGCCTAGCCATGCTGGTTGCTCAAAAATGTTGCACAACCTACTGTGGTTTGTTAGAATTAGTTTCCATGTAGCAGCCTTTCTTGTCCTATGAGCCCTGATAGATGGCATTTTCAAGAGAACAGGTTAAGAAAGCCTAGACCGTCATTTAGCCTCAGAACCAAGGGAAAGGTAACCACTATCATCAATCCCTTCCTCCCTGTGTGTGTTGCACTGCCAAAATGCATAAGAGTTTCTGCAACTCAATGATAAGAGAGTTCTAGTCTAAGGCTGTCTTTCCATAAAGATGGTGATTGATTGAGATCTCGTTCCTAGCGGTTTTTATAAAAGAGTAGATTACATCACTGCACTGACAGGTATGTTGTGCAGGTGTGTACATTCTGACCCTTCGATAAGACACTGCTTCCTTAGACAGCAGCCTCCACGGGAACCCGTGTCTCTCCACCGTGCTGTAGCATGGTCTGTGCACTATAAGGCAGCAGCCACTCCAGGAGTTATGTGTTAATTACAGTTGTCCGGTAAAACACAAACTCAGAGAAATTTGACTTTCAGAAAAACAACAAATAGTTTTGTATGTTTGTTCACCAATTATTTGAGATCTAAATGTAACTGGGCATCTTGTATTTTTGTTTGTTCAGCTTGGCAACTTTAGAATTAATGAGTACAGGAAAATGTGAAATAATTAAAATGAAGACAATCAATCAATAGTGCTGGACGAGCAGATTAAGGGCTATGGCTCAGAATTCTTTCCAGCCACTTGGGGCTTGGTTATTTCCTGACCTCCACACCCCAAAAACTGAAAAAAAAAAAAAAACCAAACCAAAACAAAACAAACAAACAAACAAAAAAAAAACCACCCTCTTTTTACTAAATTCGCATGTGCTCAAATTGATGCAGTTAGTGCTGCCTCTTTGTTTTGGTCAATTGCCTGAAAGTTCTCTATAGAAGAACCAAACTGATTATCTTTACCTCACTTTCATTGCAACAGAACACATTGGAGAGGGTATAGAACCGGGGGTCCAGGTCAGCAGTGGCAGGAGCTGGATTGAACAATGTTTTCACTGCAAAGGAACGGGAAAGGGAGCCAATAGTTATCACTTAAACATATAAATTTAATCTTTTTACACATCTTTAAGGTTAGATGTAAAGTAATGGGTTTTAATATAGCGTTTTCATGCCATTTACATACAGACATTAAGTGAGAGAAATCTGCCATCATTTTGCACTCACCATATTAAGCATCTATTAAACCACAGATGTAGAAAGGGTGGATCTCAGACTCTATGACAGCCTAGCATCGGTTCTTCTATTTCCTAGCTCCCCTGGTTTTCACTTTACCATTTCAGCTTCAGGGCAAGCATCATATTTACAACTAACATGATTGTATAGTTCAAGAGAGGACAACAAGAGCACCAAAGTAAAAGTCTGCCATGAAAGGACATGCATGAATGCACATAGAAGGTGGCCATTTCTGTAGGTTAATCTAAGTGCTTATCTGTGGGGCTGGTCCATAAATTCACTTTTTTTTTAAGGGAAGAAAAAAGTGATGATAGGAAAGGAACAGCAAAGAATTTGAAAGAATTTGTAATTTTCCCAGTACTGCATCATGTAGAAAACTGAGGTATATGTATGTATCCATGCATGCCTCCACAATATATTAAAATCACTCATGTCAACACACACGTGTGCATGCATGCCCGTGCATGAACACACGCACGCGCACGCACACACACACACACACACACACACACACACTTTCCATTCTTGGCTTCCAGGAGCTATCTGGGAACACAAGAAGATTGAGAAAGGGGGGAAATTTCATTCACTGACTGCTAGCTCAGACAAGACAACTGCAAGAGAAGGATGGATGGGGATAGCAGAGCAGGGGAAGGCAGGATGTCACAGCCATTATTCTCATGACAGAAGTGCTTTTCAGAAGAGAAAAGTGAAGCTTAGAGAGGAGGCCACATGCTGCATGTCCCATACACCCTCTTGGACATGGTTAGGCTTTTGGTTTTAGGGTTTGGTTCTCTTTAAAACAGCAACATATCTAGATCACAGCTCTATCCATCACAACACATTCCTCCAATGCATAGTATCTTACAACAGTTTTTGGTGTGGAATTCTGCAAATTCTCTTAAAGGCTTATTTTCTATTTGCTTAAATTCTATTTGCAAAAGCTCCCACTTTGTGACAGAGAAAGTAGATTGGCTGTTCTTCTTTTATCAAACCGGATCCATCAATTCATGTGATAAATAATGCCACCTGTCTAGTCCTCAGTAAAACCCTTTAGCCGCAGTTCCTAGAGAGACTGTTATGAATTTGTTCACACAACAGCAGAGCCTGCTCAGATGCAGGGTTTCTAGGCTTCACTTCCAGTCAACTGAATCAGAATCTCTGAGGGCATGATCAGGGAATCCACACATTCACAAGATCTCTAGGTGACTCCATATAGCTAGCTTGGGAGTGACACATTCCACTTTCCTGGGGAGATGCTAATCAGCTCATGGCTGGTGGAGATGGTCCACTGTTGCAACCTTGTAAGAGTGTCCAGTCTGCTTCTGTATTTCCTGTGTCTTATTTAACAGTTGGGTCCATCAGTGGTCTTGGCCAGCATAGGGTAACAGTATCGCCACATTGTTGATATTTTAGACTTTACAATGTCCTCCCACATAAATTCTGCCCCCCCTTTTTTTCCTGCTCAGATTTTTGTACAAGGCAATTAATTGTGTGGCTTAAATTAGAAAAATGCATGTAAAAGCCCCATGTAAACTATAAAGTGTTGTCCAAGTTTAAAGGATTATTATTGTTATTATACTGTCCTTTGCATACTGTGGACACCCCCGCCTGTCCACCCCTCTTCCTTCTGCTCAAGAGTGGAGCCCGCCACCACCCTCCCAGTGGTTTCTTATGTCTTTTAGGATTTAGAAATGCCCATCATACAAGAAGATCATCTATGCCCAGCATTCAAATATATTCAGGTTTTAGGTTTCCAAAAAACATTGGGGTAGTTTGAATAAGAATGGCCCCCATAGGTTATTATGTTTGAATATTTGCCCCCATTGATGGGACTATTTGGGAAGGATTAGGAGGTGTGTCACTGTTGGAGGAGGTGTGTCACTGAGGGTGAGCATTGATGTTTCAAAGCATTGCCATTCCCAGTTAACTCTCTCTGCCTAGTGCCTGTGTCTAAGATGTGAGCTCTGAGCTATTGCTTCAGAACCATGCCGGCCTGTCTGCTGCTATGCTTTCTGCCATGATGGCAACAGACTAACACCCTGAAACTGTAAGCCCCAAATAAACTTTCTTTTATAAATTGCTGTCTATTGTTGTGAAGAGACACCTGACCATGGCAGTTCTTATAAAGTAAAGCCTTTAATTGGGGTTTCTTACTCTTTCAGAGGGTTAGTCCATTGTTATCATGGTGGTGAGTATGGTACCATGCAGGCAGACATGGTGCTGGAGAAGTAGTTCTTCATCCAGATCTACAGACAACAGGAAGAGAGAGTCACTGGTCCTGGCTTGGGCTTTAGAAACCTCAAAGCCCTCCCTCAGTGATATACTCCAACAAGGCCGTGTCTCCTAATCCTTTCAAATAGCATCACTTCCTGATAACTAAGTCTTAAAATCTATGAATATATGGGGCCATTCTATTTTAAACCATCATAGTTGCTTCAGTCATGGTATCTTATCACAGCAATAGAAAAGCAATTAATACAAGAATTTTGTTCTCGATTTTCCTCAAGCATTAAATTGAATGCCATTGCTCAGCTCTGGTGATCCCCAAGTCTGCATCTCTAAGCATTTGAGCACAGGTGCTGCATCAAGCCACTAGTGACAAAGATGCAGAATGAAGCCTCCAAAGATCCAGGACCTAGCAATGCCTTGTGCATGCTCCTCTCACAGAAGGCGATGGGCACATGTGAAGTATGCTGATGCTCACGCTTATGGGAGAAAAACAAAGGGAATTCTACATATCTATCTGAGGAGTTGGCTTTAAAAAACTGGACTGGCTGGTCTAAGTAGATTCACTGGTCCTCTTTTTCCTTGGCCTACCTGACAAATACTCTAAAGCTGCTCAAATGAATTAAGTCATCTGCGCTTTGTCAGAGGAATATTTCTATACTTTATAACCAAAACGAAGGCAGTCTTGTGTCATTTCTTCCTTCTAAAATAAAGCAAAGCATAACTATATGTGTGTATGTTTGTACAGAAGAGAAAAGGTCTGAGCAGTTATTCACTAAACTCATAAATGAATAGTTGTAAATACCTGTGGGAATAAGTCTGGCTGTAGATTCAGTGTTGTACTTTAAGGAAAGACCTCATTCTTTGAACATGGATCATATCTTTCAATGAAGAAATGACTTTTGTTTTTGTAGTGAGGGACAGTGGAAAATAAGTTGGCATACAAATGATATGCCATGCTTTCCAGTTTGGGCCCCGGCAGGATGGCTCCCGCGAAGAAGGGTGGCGAGAAGAAGGGCTGTTCTGCCATCGTGGTGGTGACCCGGGAGTACACCATCAACATCCACAAGCGCATCCATGGCATGGGCTTCAAGAAGCGTGCTCCTCGGGCACTCAAAGAAATCCAGAAATTTGCCATGAAGGAGGTAGGGACCCCAGACATTTGTATTGATACCAGGCTCAATAAAGCCGTCTGGGCCAAAGGAATAAGGAATGTTCTGTACCGTATCCGTGTACGTTTGTCCAGAAAACGTAACAAGGATGAGGACTCCCCAAACAAGCTGTATACATTGCTAACCTACGTGCCTGTTACCACATTCAAAAATCTACAGACTGTCAACGTGGATGAGAACTAACCTGCTGAATGTCAAATAAAGTTGGAGAGCTGACTGCACTCAGGGTTTGGTTTCCCTTTTTGTCTGCCCCACTCACTCACTGGTGGAGGTGTTTGATACTGTTTATGATAGGACGTAAGTAAGGGTTATTGTTGGGAGTTGTTTAAGAACCGCTGCTGATTTCTGTGCTGCCCTGGCTGTCCAGGAACTCCCAGATCCATGCACCTTTACCTCCCAAGGGTGGGAATTAAAGGCATGCACTGAAAAAAACAAACAAACAAACAAACAAAAAAAAAACCCAAAACCAAAACCAAAACAAAACAAAAAAACAAAAAAACAAATGATATGCCATCAACAAGGTCTCAACAATCATAGAAGCTAAAAGATGGCATAATGTGGGTTTACCAAGCTATTCTCTGTCTTACTGTATTTGAAATTTTCTACAAGGAGAACAAATGTTGAAGAAAATTATATTGTATTTTAAGCATCAATGGCTGGAATGAGGAGCTCTATAAATTAATTACCATGAATATAGCATAAAATCAAGCAAATCTTATTTGCCTGTATTTCCCTAGGGGACAGAATTCTTTCCAACTGTCACAGATTATGTAAGCGCGGTTTCTGATGTGTGGTTTGAGTACCTAAGCTTAGGGTAGAAGTGAAAATGCTACAAGGGAATCACTCTTGGCTTCTTCTTCTATAAATAAACAGAAACCCTGAACTAGGATGAAGAAGCATGAGAAAATAGTAGACACAGGTAGTTAAAGAGAGGCACAAATTTGTAACACCCAAGATGGAAAAGATGATATCATCCTGGGACCAGGCAAAACCATACAACAACATGGAGCTGCAGAGAGAGTGACAGACAGAACGGTAATTGTCACTCATTACAGAGGGAGATACAGTGAAGTCCTGGTTATCTGAACCACACAGCAACGGCTGATACAGCAATGTTGGCGAGGAGGTAGTGGATCCCAGGATGCAGCTTGTAGCCTGGGAAATGGGGCAGAAGGTCTTAATGCTGCCGTGGAAGACAGAAGGGCCAGCTAAGAATGCCCTGTGAACTAGCTCAGAGGAGCAAGGGACTAAAGTCACCCCTAGGCAAAGGAAGTGTGAGAAGAATGGGATACCCCAACACTGGCTTTGCTGTCTCTACACTGGAGGCTCTTTTGTGGGGGGGACTTTTTGGCCCACATGTGGGGCAATGTTATTGCAAAAGCCTCCACATTCAGCCAAGAGGTTCAGTTTGCCAAATGGAAAAGGGCTAAAGTGGCATTAAAAGACACTTTGTATCATACCTAGGACTTCATCTTGGCGATCTTACAATTTCAATTATCTATAATTGTCCTTGTAATGTTCCATTTGCTTTGAAATGGATATAAAGACCAGACTTAACACGAACAGTTTCATCATGGGCAGGTCCAGCACCAGCTCTCCCCGCAGGCCTACCTAACTGCACTGTGACCCAGTGGGAACTGGTTTTGTTGTTTCTTTGTTTTGATATTGTTATTTCCTCTGCATTTAACAACTGTAGATCATCTGGTTATATAGTGTGTAGAATTCAAATTTGCTACTTGTTAGGGGGTGAAAAAGAGGTGTAATAATGTAGTCAGAAGACAAAGAAACACAACATTCCCTCATGGGCAGCAGCAGGTCAATAGTGCCTGCGGGGCTCTGTGATCAGTCCATGGTGCCATCAGTGATTGTGAGACTTCTCAGCCCATTTCTGCTCTTGAACAGCAGAGACATGGCGGAGCTGAAGGAAGAAGTTGGCTTCTTTTTTTCACTGATGTTCCCTATTTGCTAAGTGATTCATTCGGAAGTCAATACCATTCTTCACGATCCCTAAGCTAATGCCCTCTTTTCATTCTTACATTCTTGTCTCTCTGGGACTGAAGATGCACTAAATACACATACACACTCTATCACACACATACTCTCTCATCCACCCCACCCCCATCTCACAGTGCAGAATCTAAGCTGCATCTGGCTGGCACCTACCAAATAAGGCCAGCTGACTGGTCCAGAGAAAGCTGCCTGCCTGAAGGGGTTCTAGGCAGAGGTGAGTGGGTGTACATCCTTGTTGTAGCACATGCCTTTAATCCCAGCACTCGGGAGACAGAGGCAAGCAGATCTCTGTGATTTGCAAAGTAAACCTGGTATGCAGAGTGAATTCCAGGACAGATAAGAGTTACAAGGAGAAACCCTGTCTCAAAAAATAGAAAAGAAACAGAATAATAAAAAAGCCACAGATGGAGAGAATCTGGATACTGTGTGGTATTATATTGTCTTTGTATTGTTTGACTGCTGAGGAAACAACAATTGTTGAAGGAAATGTTGCTGGATTAATTAAATTTATATATTTTAAAAATGTTTTGACTCAAAAATTTAAGTTCAAGGACAAGTTACTGGGGAAAAAGATTTTTATTTTTGTTTCCACAGAAAATAAAAAGCTGTGATTCCTTCCAGACTAATGTGGTTTGATCAAGCCAGGCCTCCTGAAACAGAGTCGCTGGTGATCCAACATTCAAAACAGCTTGGACAAAGCAGCCTTGCAGACTACAACCAGGATTTCTGCGTCTTCTTAGGATTCCCCCATGACAGCACCCTTTACCAGCAGGAAGTAGTTTGGAAAGAACGACGCCCAAATTCCCAAATATTGTTTATAAATGTTTGTTTTCATTTAAATGGACTTGGTTATAAATGGTTAATGATCACAACCAATATCCTTTTAAAGGTAAAAAGGGAATTATGGTATAGATATGAATACTTTGTTTTGGAATGGATTTTCATTTATTGATACAAATTTAAGGTCAATTTTGTGATGTGTATATTCTCCTTTTGTTTAGGTATTGTGTTTATATAGCTCATTTAGAAATGTAATGTATAATGTAGTACAGATAATAGATAATTATCTATGATAGTCAAAGTTTAGAGTTAAGTTAGTTAGGTTTTTCAAGATACACAGAGATGTATTTGAGATAGATAAGCATTCTTCAAACCTTTCAAAGACCTATAGAATATGGCATTTAAAATGGTTTAGGGTTTTCGTGACAGTGAGACATAATTGCTCTTGGCAATACCACCTGCACCAGAAAGGAAGATGGACATTGAAGAAACTCGTTATGGAGTTTGCTTCCAATATGGCAAGACTAGCCATTTGGACAAGATACTGCTCTTGTCTGGACTGTTTGACTTTATGCTGTATAAACTGGACATGCAGGGCCCACAGAAAAGTGACTGCTGATTCAAGATGGACATTGCTACAGAGTTCCTGCTTCTTGGAAGAGTCTGCCAGACAGTCTGCAGGACACAGAGGAAAGTGACTGACAAACTGCCAACACAAGAAGACAGTTTAAAGTTTCCTGCTTTGCTGAAGAATCTGCCAGACACACTATGGCCTATGGGCTGCAGATGGAAGATTACAAAAGAACTTCGGGTGACCAGGCAGTGAGTTGTCTCTGTCATTTCTAGAGTTTATATACTATCCTTCTGTGGTCTTTGAAGGAGTTGGAGACAGATAGTTATGGTTATAGTTTTCCTTAGGATTAAAGATAAGTTACATTAGGACTTTAGACTCACAGAGATAGAATAGATGATGGAATATTTTCTTAAATTTTGATAAATGTTAATGGACTAAATAATGTTAACTGTGATTCTTATTTGATAACTGTTATGTGATATAGTCTTCTATGTTAAAGTTAAAACCCTTCTTTTTATTTAGACAGAAAACAGGAGATGATGGGAGAGGTCATTCTGTATGTGTTTTTCATACTGGTTAATGAATAAAGCACTGTTGGCCAATAGGAAAGGAATATAGGAGACAAGGAGGAAATAGGAAGTAGGAAGGAGGAGCCAAGATGGAGAGTCGGGAGAAAGCAGTATGCCAGCCGGCTCCCCGGTAAGAGAAATGCATAGATCAGCAGAAATGGGTTAATAATTAAGACAGAGCTAGCCGATAAGCAACTAGTACCTGGCCAACAGAATTATATCTAATAGAGTCTCTGTGTGTTAATTGGGGCTGGTGGCGGGATAAGACCAGGCCGCGGGCAGAAAAACCGTACTCCTTACACATCCTCACTGCTAAAATGCTTTAGAGTGCCTTTGCTTCTTGAGCAACAAAATCACTGAGTCTACATTCTGGATACTGTTACAATGTGTGGACTGTACTGTTCTGCTTTCTCAAGAGCTGAGATCCTCAACATCAGGACCATGTAGCAGTTTCTAAAGTGAGGTCTAGGGACAGCAACTCTTTATTGTGGAGCCTGAAATCTTGTTGTCTATTCTCATTAGAAGTGGGAGGTTGATTGGGCTATGTATTTAGCTCCCCTGAGTCTCAATCTGAGAGAACTATGTAGCTGAAGATAATGTTGAACTTTTGATCCTCCTGCCTCAGTTTCCCATGCATGCACTACCATGCCCTGCTTGTAGAGTTTCCTGGGATCAACTGTATTGAAAAGAACTTTGTGAATTATAAGTTGTAAACTATACATAAGCACAAAGTATTAGTACATCTAGTCTTATTAAGGAGTAGCTGCCTTTATCTTGGTTTGGCTCTCCACAGATTCAGTTATCCATGATCCATGTCAATGAGTCAAAAAATATTAAATGGGAAAATCTCAGACATTGCAGTTTCTCAGTTATAGATTTCACACCATTCCAAGCCATGTAGTCAAATCTCAGGCCAAGCTGATCCATCCCTCTGGGATGCCAATCATCCCATTGTTAGCCACATAGTCGGACTGTTCAGGTATAGAGGTGCTTGTGTTCAAGGAACCCTTTTTATTAACAGTAGTTCCAAAGCACAAGAGTCATGAGCTGAAATTCAAGTTTGTCAATATAGAGCCACACAGTGCTTTCTTGTGATAAAGTCCAAGTTCTTGACTAATGAGGCAGGAAAAATGTATGCAGAGGTTGCTAAGATCTTTGTGAAGAACAAATATACCCAAAAACTGGGAGGAAGGAAGATAAAGTAGTACAAGTTTTACATTGTACCATACTATGTGATGAGGGTGCAGTAAGATGCAAAAGGCATTAAAGTAGGTCAATGCTGTGGCAGGCATCCACCAGGCATTCTGGAATAATCTTCAGATTAGATGGGACTACCATGTAGGAAAGATCATGCAGAATTAATGTTCAGGCACACTGGACCATTGTAAAAATAGGAAGTAGAAAACTAAGCATGGTGATGAACCCTTGTAACCCTGCAATTGGAAGACAGAGGCAGGAAGATCAGAAATTCAAGGCTAACACAAGACCCTGTTTCAAAACAAAACATACAAACAAAAAGTTAAAGTAAGCTAGGTGGCTAGTTGCTTACCACCATCCACCCTCTTCTTGATGCCACAGGACCCTCAGCTTCTGAAAGGGAAGAGCTGAGTGGGAGGGGGCAGAGGAAACATTTCTGGCCCCCATCCAAATGACAGCCTGAGGTCAGGCAGCCTTTCCCTGTGGAAGGTTAGGGTCTCACCTGTGATGGCTGTACCTTCCTGTCCTCCACATGCTGGGCAGACAGCAGGGAACTAGAGGAGGCCATAGGAAACAGTGGTCTCTGAGAAGCAAGGATAGTAAGAAAGAGAACTAAGGTGAGAATTCACAGTTCAAAGACAGGAGGGCAGAGAGGCACATAGTATTCGCTTTACCTGCTTAGAATGAGCAGAAGGCATGGAACAGGTTTTGTTTTGTTTTGTTTTTGTTTTTGAGATGGGGTTTCATGTTAACCCAAGCTGGTCCTGAACTTGCTACACAGTTGAAGATGATTTGAACTTTAAAAAATATTTTCAAAAATCACATTTATTTATTTATTGTGTGCACGCATTGCACATGCATGCATTCCTACAACAGAGCAGACATGGGGGGTCAGAGGACAGCTGCCAGATATATATAGTTCTTTGCTTCTACTGTGTGGGTCCTGGAGATGGAACTCAGGCTTGGCCTAAGTGAGCCATCTCACCGACCTGCCTTGGAACTTCTGATCCTCCTGCCGCCAACCCCCAAGTTCTGGGTGACAGGTGTGCACTACCATACTCTTCATGTAGCACTGGGAGCCAGCTTAGATTTGTGCATGCTAGGAAGCACTCCACCAACTTGGCCACCTCCAGCTCCAGACACTGCTGGCCACAAGCATTGCACTCATCTGTGACACTCTGAGAAAATGGAACCAAATGAATTTTGGCTTTGAATTCTTTCCGACAGCTTTGAGTCCATTAAAAATACAGTAAATGTCAGTGAGAAGTTGCCACAGCATATTGTTTTGCCAAGAGAAAAATTTGTTAAATCAGTATAAACACTGTAAAATTCCCCACAAAATCATTTCACAGATTTAGTTTCCTCTAAGGAAGAAACTAGATTTATTTATTTATTGTGGGGGAGGGGTGTGTATGTATGCCATGGTACCCTGGTGGAGGTCAGATGACAGCTTGAAGGAGTTGGCTTTTCCTTCCATCATGTAGTTCCTGGGTATCAATCTCATGTTGCTAGGCTTATCAGCAAGTGTCTATACCCATTAAGTCATCTTGCCAGTCCATAGTGACTTATTTTCCACTTATTGTCATATAGAGCATGAAATGCTTTAGGAAAAAAATCATGTACGTAAGGCATACACACACACACACACACACACACACACACACACACACAGAGAGAGAGAGAGAGAGAGAGAGAGAGAGAGAGAGAGAGAGAGAGAGAGAGAGAGAGATGCACCATACACATATACTCTCTTCCCTATGGCCAAGTCACCCTGAAGGGACCTGATATCATCTGTAAATACTATACTATGGTTTTCATCTTCTTTATTTCACATCTTGCTGGGACGTTTTTATTAGGGAAAGTCATTGTAGCTCTCTATTTTATTCTTACTATAAATCACATAACTACTGCCACAGTATCAAACAGAGGCCAATATCGTAACAGCGGCTACTTTTTGTGTTGAGTAAATGGTGATACATCAAGGTATTATTCTATTCATTTTGAGACAGGGTCTGGCTCAGGCTGGCTTTCAACTCCCCATGTAGCCCAGGCTGACCTCAAGCACATGGTCTTCCTGCCCCTACCTCTTTAGTGCTGGGTTCTAGGTGTGCATCACTACAGTAAACTATTCCAATTCTAATGTAGAAAAAAAAAACTGGATAGGGAGAAGAAAATTGGGACTTATAAGCATGACACCATGGCATCATATCTTACTTCATTCTATTCATAGACCAAGTGTAGAGGATGCATTTCTATCTGTATTTTACAGACAGGTTCAGAAAAATTAGATAATTTTGCTAAGACCTCAAACCCAACAAGGGGTAGAAATGGGGTGCATTCTCTCCTAGGCAATGGAGGGAAACAAGAAACAAATCACCTGGATTAAAAAGATGTGCTCAGGCATCATTTATTGGGGGGTCAAGAGCAGAGGAAGAGAGAAACTCAGGCTTGCTAACCTCCAAGGTGGGCCTCATCATACAGCACTGACTAATTGGGTTCATTTGGACATTTTCAAAGTTGAAGTAGATCAAAAGAGCCAGGTAATAGACAACATAGCACCTCTTACATACAAATAATCTCTTGTATATTGAAAAGATGATAGAAATTTAGAAAAAGGAGAAATAATAAATCTTTATTTTTGTGTGTTTGTTTTGTTGAGTTGGGGGTCTCACTATGTAGCCCTGACTGTCCTGGAACTTTCTCTGTTGACCAGGCTGGCCTCAAACTCACAGAGATCTGCCTGCCTCTGCCTGACACCACTGCCTGGCTAAGAATGAATCTTTGAGTCCTATCCTGGAGATGAGCATCAGAATGCACTGGGCAGTGACAGGGGATCACTGGCAGTGGGAGACATCTTTTCACCTTGGCTGTTACCATGCTGCAATCTTCAGGCACTCCAGGTGCTCCTCGGGTCGTTTCTGCTAACCAGACTCCAGATTTTATATTCAGGGACATCGGATATGCTACTCATGTTGTTTTTACTCTATTTGTGAGTTTTTCTAACATTATCAAGAACTACAAGCCGGTGAATCTCACAGATGGAGGAATGAATATTTTACTACAAAGTAATGCTTTACTCAACTTGAAAGGTTAACTTTAATTAAGACAGTGATAAAAGCTCTTACAGAAGGAGTGACAAATCTGCAAAATTACCTCCATTGCTGTGGGCCATTGTCAGAGCTTCCAGAGAAGTTGCTGGGCTGATTTCGAGTTGGCAGATCATCACTTTGGCACTGCTAATGACACTGGCTGCCTTCTTCAAGTCTTCAGTACTCAAAAGCAGATTTGCTCCAGCCACTATGACGATGATATTCTGGCCTATAAAGAAATTCTACATATTTGTACCAAACCAGGCCAAACCAAGCCAAGCCAACTCAAGCAGAGATATGCCGCACCTTACAGCAGTCTTCTGAAAGCATTATACAGAATGTGTTAGAAGAATTAGTCTTAACATTTCCAGGACATTTGGGTTTAGCTATTGTGTTACAAATTTATTTTTTGGCAATATTTCCATGAGATTCATAATATTCTGATTATTTTTCTTTTTAAAGGAGATAGGATCTTGCTATGTTTTCCAGGCTGGCCTTGAGCATCTAGGCTCAAGAGCTCCTCCTGTCTCACCTTCCCCAGCACATGGGACTATGGGCACATACTACCATACCTGACTTACTATGAGAACTCAATTATTTTACATGTATTTATTTTGTGAGTGTGTGTGCATGTGTGTGGGTGTATACCATGGGCATGTGTGTGAATGCATGTATACCATGAGTATGCACATGCAGGTCATAGGATTCAGTTCTTTCTCCTACCACATGGGTTTCAGGAACGGAAATCATGTCTCCAGAGGTCTGCCTGCTGAGCTCTCTCTTCAGCCTGAAGCTTATTTTCCTTACTAATATTTTTATATACAAAGAATAATAGTTGAGAAATGACACACACCTATGTTTACAATTTCTTTTATGTGAAATGACTAATACATGCATATTGTAAAGATTGTGGATTCTATATGAGGATACTATATAGATGACTATAGGTAGGAATAACCCTGTGAATACTCAAAACAAATGCTCTATTGTATATAAGCAGTTCATGTATGTGCCATGTTCTTCCAAAAAATGACCCTGTTATTTTAGACACATTTTTTATATTTATAAAGACAGAAAATGTGAGATATGTAATCTCTACCTTTATTTGGCCTGTACTATACAGGCTTTGATATATTCTCAGCACCTGAAATCACTCTCTATAAGCACCCTTATAAGCACCCACACGGGAGGGGTGGTGATGTTCCTTATCTGCAGCTAAATGGTGTGTGTGTGTGTATGTGTGTGTGCATGTGCGTGCATGCATGAGTGTGCATATGTGTACATGAGTGTGAATAAGTATGTAAGTATGTACCCACACAGGAGGGGTGGTGATGCTCCTTATCTGCAGCTAAATGGTGTGTGTGTGTATGTGTGTGTGTGTGTGTGCATGCTTGTGCATATGTGTACATGAGTGTGAATGAGTATGTACCCATACAGGAGGGGGTGGTGATGCTCCATATCTACAGCTAACTGGTGTGTGTGTGTGTATGCGTGAGTGTGCATATGTGTACATGAGTGTGCATGAGTATGTGAGGAGGACAGAGGAAAACACAGATGTTGTTCTTCACTAGTAATATTTTAAAAACAATATTTTCTTTTGAGACAGAATCTTTCACTGGCCTGGAGTTTGTCAAGTAGTCTAAGGCAGTGAGCCAGTAAGCCCCGGGGATCTTCCTGTTTCTGCTACCTCAGGGTTGGGATTGCAAGTGTGTGCTCTCATGCCCAACTATTTTTTTTTTTTATTCTTTTTCTTCTTCAATATGGGTTCTGGTAGTTGAACTTAGGTCTCCCAAAGTACTGTGGTGATTGAACTATCTCTTGCATCTGGAAAGAGGTGTGGGATCCAGCATTGGAGTCACAATAGTACATGTGGCTTTGACACTTGAAATATTGCTAGTCTGAATTGAGATACACTTTGAGTAGAAAGTATACAGTGGTTTCAAATTTAGTGCAAAGAACAAGAAGTAACACATCTCACTATTTTAAATGTATGTTTATTTATTTATTTATTTATTTATTTGTGTGTGTGTTGGGGGTATGTGTGTGCTATAGCACATATGTGGGAGGTGCCTTTCTCCTTCTACCATGTGGGTCTAGGGAACCAATTCACATTGGCAGGCTTGGCAGCAGCCATCTCTCCAGCCCCACTAATTTTTTAAAAAACACACTAAAAAGTTTTAATTTGAAAATAAATTAAACCACATGTTGGAATGATAACATTTTGGACAAATTTGGTCAACATATACATTGTTTAAATTAAATTTACCTGTTTCCCTTTTTCTTTTAAAAACATGATTCCCAGACAATTTAAAAACTGCTGTGGCTTGCCCTTTATTTCCACTGGACAGCACAGCTTTAAAGGAATGGGTTGTAGCAGGCACTTTTTAGTGCTGCAGGCTGCTCGTGCAGATCTTGTATAGACATGACCTAAAATTACCTCTCCGCACAGAACAAATCCTAGCCTATCGTCTTACCACATGTGTGTTTGTTGGCTATGAGGAAAACTTAATAAAGTGGGGATGCTTCTGCACAAACTCAACCTCAGTCCTGGAAAAATGCAACAAGCCTAGTTGCTGAAAGAGTGCATCTCTCCTTGCTTTCCCAGCGATGACCTCATTCTCTCTGCTGGAGTCAACTGTAGCATAACGTAATACGCATTTCTAGACGGGCTTTCGAGGCTGAACGACAGGTCCAAGAACAATACTGTCCACAGACAAAGACACGTGGCTAGTTCAATTATACCTTAAATTTAACTTGCCAAAATAACACTCATCACTTTGTCTGCCACTCTTTCTCCTTAATTTAAAGAGGCTGATTATTCCCTTTCTCTTTATTTATTATTATTTGTAGACAGTCTCACTCTGTAGCTTAGGCTGGCCTTGAGCTCCTTGTTAGCCTCCTGTGTGAGCTTCTGAGTGCTGGGATAACACTGTGTTGCTATGTCCTGCACAGTCTATATCCTAGGATATTACCTTACTATAAACAGGCTTACCATTATAGGCATTATTATATAATGTTAAATTTTGCATTGAAAATGAAGACTTTGGTTCACAGGAAAGGAGGAAAAACTAAAGTCATTCCTAGAACACAACATGAGGTTTAAGATCAGAAATAACTGGCTTTTGACAAACCATTACTGACAACGTAGCTTACTGTGATAAATGCCCTTTCTATGGTCAGAATGAAAAAGTGCACTGTAAGGGGCTAGAGATGAGGCTCCAGTTGGTTGAGTGCTAGCTTAGTGTTTGGTCCTTAGCACTGCATGAACTGGGCATGGATGAACTGGGCGTGGTGGAACATGCTTGTGATCACAGAAACTGAAAGATGTAGGCAAGAGGATCAGAAGTTCAAGGCCATCCTGAAACTCATGACACCTAGTCTCAAAGCAAACAAACAAAAACCAATCAACCAAACAAACCCCCAAAGAAACAAACTGCCTGAAATTCCAGCTCTCAGAAGGCTGGACAGGATGTTACTGAGTTTAAAGCTAGCCTAGGCTACAAATAACTCCTCTTGCAAAAGCATATATGTAGTCAATATATTAAGTGGAAAATTATTAAGTAATATATGGAAATACTGAAGGAACAGTTCCTAAAAGGAAAAACAACATGTTTCAAATTGCATGCTTTTTTGGGGTAGCATGATAAAATTTCATGCCATCTGATTCTGTCTCATTTGGGATGTTGGTCATCTCTTTGTCCAAGATATCATGTAGACACTGCCTGTGTATTTACTACCTACCAGGAAGTCACTTAAATAGCTATCTTGATGATCTGATGGACTGTTTAGATACCGTAGTTTTTGTGTTCATTGTAATCTCTACACAGTAGCCTAATGCCACAGCAGAATGCCGTCATTTACCTCACTCGATCTCATGTGGGTGCCATGTTATCTCACATCATCATAAGAAAGCTAAGTGCACTACAATACGATCTTTTGAGATAGATTACATTGATACAACATTTATTATACTATAATGTTACAAATATTCTACTTTATTATTACTATTGTAAATCTCTTAAGTCTGTAATTTATAAATTAAACTTTATCATAGGGATATACATACAAGAATAAAAAGACATATAGAGAGATAAGGACTACTGGCAGTCTTAAAATATATTTATCTATGGCAGTAGTTCTCAAACTGTGGATCATAACCCCTTTGGATTTCATATTAGATATTTATATTATAATTAATAATAGTAGCAAAATTAGTTATGAAGTAGCAATAAAATAATTTTATGGTGGGGGTCACCACAAAATTGCAGCATTAGGAAGGTCGAGAACCACTGCTCTATGGATAAGAAAGAACCACTGCATGAATCAAAAACCTTGTAACAGACCCCAACACAGCCCACAATGCACTAGGTTCTATCCTACACACCCCGGAGCTGCCTAGTCTTTCCAAATATCAACCTTAATTTAAAATAAAAACTTGATGCAGATATTTTTATACTTATGACAGTTGGTAGATTATGAAATCTCAACTTTAAAGTCATTACTATTTTTTTTGTTTGTTTTTGTTTATTCGAGACTGGGTCTCACGCTCTGGCTGTCTTGGAACTCTCTATGTAGACCAGGCTGGGTACAAACTCACAGAGATCTGCCATCACGTCCAGCTATAGTTACTGTTCTTAAAGATAAATGTTTTAACTATGGTAAAGCCGTATGGTAGAATTGTGTATGCTGACTTTTGAGGTTTGATTGCTGCTTAAAGAGCAGACAAAATTGAGTACAATGATAAGTTAGAAGTAATTACTTGCTGCCATTTGCTCAACAAATAATCTATATATATGATTCATCAATCTTTGTTTTACACCCATTTACATTTATTTACTTAGTGGAAATGACAGGTAAGTACTTGACTGTTTTGAGACACACACATATCTGTTCTGAGCTCCTGAGGAGGATAAAGGGAACATGACAGGATATATATCATATGTGGAGGCATCTTCATATATGTTTCACATACATCAGATGGGGTCTTCTTCAAATGATCAAGTTGGGGAATAAAACTTAAGGGAGTGTTTTTATTTGGATTGGAAAAGCCGCTCCTCAGGTCGTGGAGCAGTGGGTGTGATGTGAGGACTGAAGGACTAGGGTGCAATTGTTGCTTCCAATCTAGTTCTGGGACAAGCTGTCTGTTCCAGGCAGTGACACTCGCATGTGAAGCACATACCTTCATCATTGACAATTATAGAAGCAGCTCCTGTTGCAGCATCTCTAGTTTGATATGTAAATTCTACAAGAAAACGAAAATTACAATCACATAATGCAGGCTGGCATGGATAATTTATTTGAGCAATTTCAATGTGACACTAATTCTTGGAAACACTTTTTAACCTTTAACCATCTGGAATGAGTTAAAAAATAAGTAATTAGTGCTAATTTATACCCATCACCTATACAATGAGGAAACCCAGCATCTTTACAGTTAGTGGATCTTTTGCATTAGCAATGACCCATCACACTACCCACACTTACTACTCCTTAAAATTATTCACAGTTGTATACATATGCATTTTTTTAGAACAACATATTCCTTTTCTTCACTGTAAAAAAACATGACAGACTCGAGATAAAAAAACAAAAGGTTAAACATCTAAAATGAACTTCTTTGATTTTCTTTATTTTCATAAGTTTTGTATTTCATCATGAACTGTGGTCTGGCATAGAAATAAATGCTCACCAGGCAGTCAGTCTCTGGTGGCAGCAGAGAGCCCTGAATTGGGGGCAGAGGACCTGTAGTCTAGTCCTGGCCATAGCCCCGATTATCTGGGTACTCTTGGAAAAACCCTAGAGCTTTCCTCCCTGGTCTTTCTTTTTCTTCTGTGGTTTTGTTTCAGCTTGTCAGCCCTGTGATGGCCTTCAACTGTATTATTCAATGACTTCTCTTTAAACATCCATTATGAATAAAGCACCTGTTTTTTTCCTTGTTATTTGCCTTATGACAATTGGATGAAGATCTGTAATCTCTTGGGCTTTCATTCCTGTCTGGAGGAAAGTGTCCCATAAATCTTTTCTGGCCACCAGGGCAGGACCTAATCATCATATTTGGCTTTCAGTTCTCCCCATAACAAGATTACAGAAGAAAGTTATACATAATATGCCAGGTATGGTGGTGGCACATGTCTGTGGTCTTTGTACTCAGGAGGCTGAGGCAGGAGGATTGCCTTGATATGAGGCCAGTTTAGGCTACATAGTGAATACCAGGTGAGCCAAGGTTATATACCAAGACCCTTTCTCAAAACAGTTAAATCAAACGAAAATAAAGTAAAATTCCTAAAGAAAGCTATAAACACTGGACTGGAGAGATGACTCAGCAGTTAAGAAACTTATAAACATTAATTTTAAAAAAATGAAAATTTACCTGTAGAAATATGGTTTTGTTTTAAGTTTTCTATGTAATCATTGCCAAAAGAATCTTTGCCAACCTGTACAGAAGAAATGATGAAGATTAGATCCTTTACATTTAGTAAAATGTTACAATGTAGATTTTAGAATATTTAGCATTTTAAAAGGGCATATCTGCATGGCACTTCATAAGCACCAAGTAATTAGCCTTAATGTAAGATACTAGATTTGATTTAAGCCCAAAGGATGTTCTGTTCTGTAACCTGTTTTACTTACATTTCACTCAGTGCATGAAACATGTATGTCTGTGTACCACCTGTGTGCCTGTTGCCCAAGGGGACCAGAAGAAGGCTGCAGATCTCTTGGGACAGGAGTTAGAAATGGTTGTCAGCTTCCCTGTTGGTGTTGGGAATTGAACTTGGGTTCCCTGAGAGAGTAGCCAGTGCTCTTACTCCTGGGCAGCTCGCTGGCCCAGTAATCAGTTTATTGAAGACAAATCAGCTCAAGAGTTGCATACATGGCACAGGTAATGCTATGCTTTGTTGTTGCTGTTTGGTTTTTTTGAGACAGGATTTCCTGGAGTTTTGGAGCCTGTCCTGGAATTTGCTCTGTAGATCAGCCTGGCTTCAAACTCACAAAGATCACTATTTCACAAAGTTCCGCCTGCCTCTGCCTCCCAAATGCTGAAATCAAAGGCGTGTGCCACAACTGCCCAGCTTGTTTTTTGAAATCTGTCTTTTATAATTCTTCACCTTCAAACCCTGTATGCATTCATCATTCATTTATATTTCTGGACTTTCTTTTTACAAAGGTGGATGGGAAAAGCCCACAGGGCCTCATCTTACACAAAAAACTATAGGCAACTAGGGAGAATGGGAGAAGCAGTCTTTCCCAGGGATGGTCAGCTCTGAAAACATACAAGAAACAGTATACAAATTAAGCAGACTGTATTTATGAATTTATATACACACATATACATGTATGTAACAACAATGAAAAAAGGTCACGAATTTCAGAGAGCAAGGCAGATTATGGGAAGGTTTAGAAGGAGGAAAGGCAATATAAGTATATTATAATATCAACAAATTAAAGAAATAGTTAAAATAAGCTTGAGATCTGCACACGACAGAGCATGCTGAGACCTCAGCAGGTGGAAGCAGGAGGAAGGACAAATTCAAGGACTTCCTGGGTTACCTACCAAGACCTACTTATCTTCCCTCCCTCCAGGGTTACAGAAGCAAACACTTCCTAATCCTGTTTCTTTGTTTCTGGCTCAAACCGAAGTTATTAGAAATTGCTAAGAAGTCACAGTAGACCCTTAGAAAGGGGTTTTGTTTGTCTCCTGCAACTGGGGGCTAAACGAACAAATGTACCCTGAAAATCACAGTGAATAATGCAATGGGCTCCTCACAAAGGAATCAGTTGATGGACCTAATAAAGACTATTACAAAAGAATATTGGGAGGCTTCTGTTTTCCACTCACACTTTGGCCATCAAATTGACAAGAAAAATTTAAATGTAAGCATCTTGGCCAGGAGGCAAATGGTGCATATGGGAGTCAGAGAACTTGGAGTCTTATTTCAGTGCTGCCATTATCAAGCTAATTAAAATTCTTTGCATTTTGCCTCAAATTGTTCCATCTGAGCCAGGCTGGAGGGGGGAACTGGTGTGAGTTCTCTGGTAGGCAGCAAACCAATGGTTCTCAATGTTGGCTGCACATTAACACACCCCAAAGAATGTTAAACATCCTGATGGTCTGGTCATACTCCTAGTTAAACCACCCTCTGCAGGTGGGGCTGCACCAGGAGGTGACTACAGGGTGTGGTCCAAGTGGAAGACCACTGGATTACAGGGCTGGGAGGGTACTTAGAGCCCCGTGTGTGCCAAAGAGATGGAAATGAGTGCTGAAGAAACGGTACAGTCCCGGGCTTGCTCTGTAGGCAGATTAGTGGAGATGGGGCAGCATGGCCTGCAGAATGTGTGTAGGTAACCAGGCTGGACAGTACAGCAGCAGGGATTTCTCTGGCTTGTGTTTGCTGAACCTTCTCAGTTTGTCACCCTTGGTTTTTCGTTTTTTTTTCTTTTTGTTTGTTTTTGTTTCTATTTTTCTAAAACTCATATTTGATCACAATAATTAGGTTTTATTTTATTTTTGGAGTTGTGATTGGGACCTTGTCACTGAATGCATTAGAACACAATGCACGTGCAATATGCTCATGTTTATTTCCGTGCCTTCACTTCTGAGAACTTAGGAGTCCATTCTTCTCTCCTCCACCTACTCAAACTGTACCTGTTTTTCAAGCACCAACTTACGTCTACCTTCCTTCTTTTGGCTCTCATTAATCCTCTCATTTCCAGAACTCCTACACAGCATTCCTGATCACTGCCATAATTCAATGCCATCTTACACAGTTTGCCACTCCATATTTGTCCATTGGGGCTCCCTAAAATTTGGAGATGCTAGCTTAACATATATTGGTCCTTTCCAAGGCCCTGAACGTGGCAGGGGTCTCATTAGTAATGCATCATCTCTGTTACTCTATAGTTCATTTTCTTGTACCTATCTTATTTATGAAGGGATGTGACCACTAGCACAGGAGTTTTCTGTTGTGGCTGTAGACAAGGCTTTGCAGGTCTCTTGTCTTGAAGGCACTCTTCTTGCAACTTCACATAATTTGAGGCGGTGTATCTGCAGCCTGTTGCAGATGAAAGCAGGCAGTCAAGGGCAGCTTTGACAAAGATTTAAGTCACAGGACCCAATAATCTTGCATAGAAAGGATCTTCTGGTTATGAAGGTGTTCTTGTACACTGCTGTTCAAACTCTTTTACATGGAGCCCCCCAATTACTGTTTATAACAATGTATAAAATACAAAAACTATGCACCAAAAGCAAAAAAAGGTATCATAAGATACACAGCTTCATTTATTACTGCTGTTAAATCCAGGTGCTGTAAAAATCTAGCATCAAGTTGTTATAAATCATTCTGTTTACTTCTGGTTTCTATACTGTCTAGACCAAGGACAAGTTGAGCATAGCACTGGCCTGAGGACAGGCTTTTGGGTTGCACTGTCCTAACCTACTATGCCCTTTGTCACTGCACTTCCTGTCTGGTCTTTCTGAAGGGAACCAGGTGCTCCCTGTGTTAGAAATGAGACAGTTTTACCTTTGTAGGAAGCAAAACCGTACAATTTCTTCAGCTCACCCTAGTGTGCTGGTTCCTGGGTTGGCCACTGGAGTCCGTATCTGCTTGTGGTTTCTTTACATCTGCACAGAAAGCAGCTCGGGCTCACACTGGGCCCCTGTACCATGAGTTTTTTTTTTTTTTTAAAAACATGGTTCTTGTCAGTGTTTGATGTTTTTTCTTTGTGGGTGTTTGTGTGTGTGAGGGTATACACATGTATGCGTGTTTGCACGTGTGTGTGTGTGTGTGTGTGTGTGTGTGTGTGCGTGCATGTGAAGGCCAGAGGTCAACTTCAGGTCATCCCTTTGGAACACTATCGATGTTGTTTGAGGCAGTGTCTCTTAATGGCCTGGAACTTTGCAATTTAGCTAGGCTAGCTGGCTAGTGAGCCCCTTGGCTCCTGCTGTCTTGGCCTTGGCCTCTCTAGTGCTGGGATGTACATCAGAATGCCTGTTGTTTTGTTTGTTTGTTTGTTTTGTTTTTCCTTGTTTTTAATAAACACAGGTTCTATGTATTGAGATGATCCCATGTCTGTCACACTGCACCATGTCTCAGTACTGCACAGGGTGTCCATATGCGGCTAGGGCAGCTTCACACTTGTACTGGTCCTTCTGCCTTAGCTTCCAGAGTGCTGGGATTGCAGGCATTCCACAGTGTTTGAAGCTTAGAAACAACTTCTTCCCCTTAACCATTTGGCTTCAATGGACTAGAAGTGGAGGAAATATTTACACAAATCAGGCAAAGTCTATGAGAGAGCTCCCGGCAGGCTCTTTGCCTTGGGATGAAGACTTTCATTTTCAAATTCACCATCTCCAGTTATCGCTGGACTCTTGCCTCAATACATGACTCAGCTGAACACCAAATACACGACTCTTTAGTGCTCAGAGACCTCACTATGTGATTGTTACTGTATGAATATGGATGTAACTCTTGCTTAGTGTTTTTGTCACAATTATCTTAACACATAATTCTCCTTCCTGGTCTTTCCTGTGCCACCAGTCTTTGAAGCACAGCCTAACATCTAGTGTGTTGTAACACAGTAGTACCTAAGTTAATGTCGCCTAGAGAACGACAGGGGTTTCTCTATCAGTTTTTCTTTTGTTCCATCTGTTCATTTTTGTCCTGGTTAATGTAATGATTTGGGTTTTGATTTGGAATTTGTCATCTTTAAAAAACTTCTATAAACAAGTGTGCTAATTTGCCTAACAAACATATACTGCCAGTTGTGTGTGCTACTGCACACCTGTAACCCCAGCCTTAGAGAGGGAAGGTAGGAATAGTTGTGGGATTTCTATACTATAGAGCAAGTTCAAGGCCAGCGTAGGCATAAAAAACCCTGTCTCACACAACCAAAAAGAAAACAACAACAACAACAATAACAACACAATACTGCACAGAGGAAAACTATAATGATAATGGATAACTTTCACTATAAAAGTATTAATCCCAGCACTTGGGAGGCATAGACTGGTAAATCTCTATGAGTTCAAGGCCAGCCTGGTCTACATAGTGAGTTCCAGGACAGTCAGGGCTACACAGAGAAATCCTGTCTTGAACCCTCCCCCCCCCCCAAAAAAAAAAAAGAATTCTAAGAGGCACACACCTATAATGCCAGCAGTCAGGAGACTGAGGCAGGATGGTTAGGGTTTGGAGGCTAATATGGGCTACAAAGAGAAACTCTTTATTAATCAATTAATGAAAAAGGTTTCATCCTAGGGCTGAAGTTCAGTTAGCATTTTTAAGACTATTCCTTCCTCAACACCAAAAAATAAAAAAATAAAATTAAGTAAGTAAATAAATAAAACAAGACTAAATACCATGCAGCTTTCTTAATAGAAGTATTTAAATAAATTCCCACCTCAGTGTCCCAAGGCACAAAACTAAAATTACCCTGGTGGGATTTGCTTGACACTGGTTTTCTTGTGTTCCACTGTGTACATGCCTAGACTAAATTATGTGGAGCAAACATGGGTTGACTAAAAGAGCATGGAAGATGTGCTCCGGTGTTGGCAGGAGCCACTGCACACAGACCAGAGTGAACCAGACAGCCCCTCTGCTTCAGCTGCCCTCCCACCTGGAGCACAGCTCCCTGCCTGCCCCTCTCACCTCTCCTCACATGCTGTCACAGTTCACTGCTCATGTTTAGTTCAACAACTCCAATATTTCTAATTTGTTTTTCTAGCTTTGCCTCAAATCCCGCAGACCTAAAATAAAACCAATCTCAAAATCCTAGCGTAGGATGAGATTCCAGGGCACATGGGATCTTGCCTTTCATGATAACACCAATAGTTTACACAAAGCTTCCAAGAGGGGAGGTGCTCTGTGTCTCTTACACTCCCAGGCCCAGGGAAACCCCTTGTCCCAGGACAGCCGCTTTGGATGCCTAGTTTCCCATATTAATTCTGTGTTCAACTTTTTCCAGCCAGGAAATCACAGGTTCTTCCCAGTTCCCAAGTCTCCCTTTGTGAGCATCACTGGGTCATTACCTACATCTCATCTAATCAAGGATGGCATAAGTCAGGTGTCAAGATTTTTGGGGGGAGGGGTCAGGCCTCTCTTGCGTGCCAGTATTTCTGTAATATAATTAGTTCTTGATTACCTGAATTGCTGTTTTATATCTCCAATCTTAACAACAGAAGGGTTCCTATTTGGAACTTTGTATTTCCTATGATGTTTCTGACCAAATAGCCACGAGAATGATATGTTGGTCATAAATCAGAAATCAAGCTACAGTCCATTAGAAGATGAAGGGATAATTGCCTAGCTTACACATCACTCAAAGGCTCCCATGGAGAGGAGAGCGCAATGTATAAGTGGAAATGACATTTCTGCAGACAGTTTTGTAAGATCAAGAGACAGCTTTTCTCAGGGTTTTGTGCTTTTCTTATTATCTGCTGTGCGCACTTAAACCCAACTTTCCCTGTCCTTAAACTCACATAATTTCAATTTCTTATAATAGCAATGTTACCACCTTCAATGACACAAAATATATAAAATTTGAAACTTCTGACAGCCAAATACAAGAATTTCCAAATTATTTCAACAGGATTACTGAATGTTACATAACCTTTCTTTATATCACTGAAAACAGGAAGTATGCCAAGGTATTTGTTATGTGTGGTCATTAAACCTACATCCCATCACATCATCCCACCCCCGTCTCGATATGGCAGTAGGAGATGGCTTAGTGATTAGTGGCTATGCTTCTAAGATCTGTGCTACTGCAGTGATGCTTGCTCGAAACAGAAAGGACTGTTTCTACAGGTGGACTGGGCATGCTCTGGTCATAAGCTCAGTGTATTCAGGGACTGCAGCATCATGTCATTTGAGCTGCTTCCCAGAGGATTCATCCAAACAAACTTTCAAAAGAATTAAAAATGGGCACTCAAACAAGTACATGTGTATGCAAGCATGGGCACAGGCTATTCTGAAATAGTCAGGGAGTGGAAGCAGTCCAGGCGTCTCACTGTACTCAGTGATGGAATGTGATACAATGGGTACCATTTGGCCATTATACAGGATGTAATGCTGACATTCTAGGAAATGGAGAAACCTCAAAAATAATGGAGGAAGCCAGAAGTAAAAGTCATATTATACAGTTCATATATGTAAAGTATTCAGAATAGATAGGTTCATAGAGACAGAATGTAGATTATAGAGGTCCCAGGGTTCCAGGTGGAGGAGGAAATGGGAAGAAATTGCTAGGACAAGAGATTTTCTTTTGGAATGATCATGTCCTGTAATAGGCTAGAGGTGGTAGTTGCAAAACATTGCAGCTTACTAAGTATTACTGAACTTAATATTTCTTTAGACAGGGCCTTACTGTGTAGCTCAGGCTGGCCCTGAACTTACAATTACTCTTCTGCTTCATGAGTGGCTGGTATCACAGGCCTGCACCACTTTTCCCAGTGAAGTGTTCATTATATAATGGTAAAGGATGAAGTTAACAATGAGCTTGAACCAGCCCCCACTTGGCCCCTCCCCTATGTTTCATACTTACCTTGCACACTATGGATGCCTTCGCTCCAAGCCGAGCAGCTTGAACACACTGGTTGGCACCTTTTCCTCCAAAGCCAATGAAAAACTTATGTCCGTGGATGGTTTCTCCAGTTTTTGGCAAGCGAGAAGTAAGACTATTATAATTTAAAGAGAAGAAAACAAAGCATGTTAGTAACTGCAATCAGCGTAGAGGCCTTAGAGCCCTGAAAAGGTGATCCACGGGTTCTGATGACTCTTAGGGAGGTTGAGTTGCCAGGAAGATGGCCTTTCCTTTCGGTTTGCATCACAACAGACAGAGCCTATCTCTTCCAGAGAATTCCTCTCTTCTATCCATAGCCAAATGACAGCTGGTGTCTGACTGCATTAGGATTATTCACGAGATAGTCCCCTGGCTCACACCACACCAGAGCTTTATTCCCAGTGGGGCTCAGCAGGCAGGGTGAAAGTAATGTGTATGGGCTTCTCTGGCTCTTTCAGCAGAAGGTATACCATGATTCTAGTCAAGTATAGGACCTAAGCAGGAGAGGGAAGCAGTAATTTCCTATATTAAAACAATCCTACTTGTTTACTTGAGGGTGGGATGAGAGAAGACTTTGATTCTCCAACCTCTGTACCATGTCATTTCATGTACTATGTCAAAAAGAGCACATACTTAAAACAATGGGGCCAGAAGTGCTAAGTTTAGGCTTTAACTTTTATTATGGAACATATCAATGATATAAGAGTAGACCTCCCTTACCCTATTCACTCATCACTCAGAATCAATTATTATCAACTCTTAGATGATCTTGCTCATGTTTCCACTGACATCTTAAGAAGCTAAACATAATCTTCACCATAATCCATAAGCAAGCATGGTCTTCACCATGAATAAGAAGCTAAACATAATCCTCCTCATAATGGTATGACCAATGGTGACAGTATTATCTGAGGCAAAAATTACATGACATCTGTTCCAGGTCAATATTTTCATGACTTTAAAGACAAGATTTGAGGACACAGCACTTCTGAAGGATGGAAAGAAATGACTGACTTCCAAATGGTAGGAGTTCCAAACAGGGACAAGCGAAATGAGACCTTGTTGCTTGGCCAAAAGGGGTCAAGGATGGCAGATGGGACCAAAGAAATGAGTTAACTTTATATAGGGAAGAAAAGTCGAGTAAACTCAATGGAAAATCAGCTGAGAATCTAGGCTGTTTTAGGTGATTATAGGTTTATGATATACCTGAAATATTTACCATATTATATTAGAATAAATAGAGTGACACAACAATGCCAATTCCTCCAGGCCACTAACAGCCTGTTTACAGTGGGATAACATGAATTAATGCCAAAATGCACAATTGTTTCAGTAAAGACCAAGATCAACCCGTGAGCCTCTTGATGTGCTTCTAAAACCATCAATAAATCAGTCGAGACTATTCCATTCCCCAGCACTGAACTGTCAAATATGGTTGAGATTCAAGAGACTCACCAATAATTTGAAAACATCCCACTCCTCCTCTTTTCAATGCTATTTTTATCTCGGATTCTACATACATTTATAGCACTGATGGAAAAAAATACATCTAAAAGGTTCACTTCTGAAAAAGGTACTCAATCAAGAGAAAAATGGTTTTAATGTAATGTTATTATCCTGTCATTTAATTTAACGATGACAGTGATGATGAGATTTTGATTTGCATCAGAAATCTTAAACATTTTAGGGTGCTGTTATGAGCGGCAGCGGTGAGTAATTCATGTGACGGAGTAATGATGTGAATTCTTGGCTTATTGACTCGGCCACAAGCACCTCTCGTAAAACCTTAAAAAGAAGAATATCTAACATGGCTAAAATAGGTCTAATGACTTCATTAGCAAGACTACAGCTTGGAGAAACTTAAGATTTCTATTCTAGTTATACTTAGATCTGGGTCATGGGTCACCGCTTTGACTCAAGTGTCTCTTTTACTCTCAGCTGTGGGAAATAATGAGATCTCTACTGCTAGGTTATTATGGGATGTTTATGTACAGAGGGGAGAGGGATGAGCCATGGCAGCAGCATGTATGTGCATGTATGTGGGAGCAGATGGTTAGTCATTTCTTTAAAAGATTAAGTTTTAATTTCCATATGCACCAATGTTTTGCCTGTATATGTCTGTGTACCCTGTACATGCAGTGCCTGTGGAGGCCGGAAGAGACATCAGATCTCCAGGGACTGGAGTTTCAAACAATTGTGTGCTGTCATGTGGGTGCTGGGAATTGAACCCTGGTCCTCTGGAAGAACAACCAGTGCTCTTAACCACAGAAACATCTCTCTAGCCTCCTTAGAGTCATTTCTCATATCAACACAAGGTGTAGATATTAGCATGTGTGGAATTAATTCACCAATCATTGAAACTTCATGTCTTTGGCATTTTCTTGTTTTCTTTGTTTTCCATCTTCCCTATGCCCTTAGCACTTTCTTTCTCCAGTTGTTAACGGTCCCTGTGTGGGGACAGAGTACAGGTCTGCTGTGTTCTTCACTGCACCCAAAGTGGCTGCCATTTAACAGAAGGGTAAGAGGTACTCACTTTGTCTCTTGTCTATGTCTCCTCTGTGCTGCATCCACTTTGCTTCTGAATTGGGGATGGAAATGGAAACTGGCGGCCATGGTTATACAACTGCCTAACAACAATCCCATGTGCTACCTTTTCTTGCCTACTATACTCCAAACTTTAGCAGGATTCTTTTCTTTCTTTTTCCCTACTCATCCCTCCTCCTCTTTAAGACAGTCTCACTTAGCCCAGGCTAGCTTTGAACTCATGCTGTGGCTGAGGCTGGCCTTGAACTCCTGGGCTTCCTGCCTCTATCTCCCAAGTGATAGTTACAGGTATATGCCTCCATGCCTCACTTAGGACCAGTCTTCCTTCCTCCTTCCCTTCCTTCCCCCTCCCTTCCTTTTATCTTACTTTTTAAAAAGATTTATTTTCACTTTTAAGTTTTATATATATTTGTAGGCTAATGCCCTCAAAGGCCAGAAGAGGCTATCAGATCCCCCAGAGCTGGAGTTACAGGTAGTTGAGAGCTGCCAGATTGAGTGTCAGGACAACCTCTGGCCTTCTGAAAGGGTAGCAAGTTTTCTCAGCCTCAGGCCATCTCTTCAGCCTCCACAATTCCTCTTTAAGCATGAATTTTAACTATAGAACACATAATTGCTTATTCATTCATGCACCAATTAAGTAAGCACCGATTTAGTGATTCTTGATGTACGGCAGTATCATTTTGCTGACAAGGGGATAAAGTCAAGCCTGATACAAGTGGTAGACAAGTGACATATTACGGATCAATAACCCTATGATCTGACAGAGCTTGGTGGGAGAGCACTTCCTTAGTATGTGTGAAGCCCTGGGTTCAATACCTAGAGCCTAAAAAACACTCACCATGCCTTTTAAAGACAAAAAGAATACTGCTTTCTCTTCAGACTGTATAAGACTTTCGCCTTTTAAAGAGAAAAAGATGTGTGCAGGTGTGCACTGCTAAAGACAAGTATGCATTCTGGGAAATGAATAGTTGTGTTGTTTGTCAAATATCAGCGTACACTAACCGAGATGGCTGTGTCATTAGATGATGGAGCATAGTATAAGACTACTATCACACACATGGTCCATGGTTGACAGCAACAGCTTCATGCACTATGTGACTGTCTAGACTGCATAGGAGAGAGCAAGACAATGACTTTGTAACAGGCACCCACAGAGAAGGGTGGGGAGCAAAAATTCTATGTTCCGCTTGTTTCTGGTTTCAGTACAGAGTTGAGTCCAAGGCCTCACATATGCTAGGCAAGTGTTCTTCAAGATTCATACTCAGTCCGAGGACATTATATACTCCAGGTAGCCCTTGAGTTTTCCTGCTTTCGCTGCTCAAGTAGCTGTGGGTATAGGCCTGTCCGTCGTGTTTTATGCTAGTACTTATGTACCTCAGTATTTCTGTATCATGGTGTACCACTTGTCACTACTTCAGATTCATTTGTCTTTTTTGGCTTATTTCCTTTTTTTTTTTTTTTTTTTTAATTCTTTTTTTTTTTTTTTTTTTTTTTATATTTATTTTTTTTTTTTTTTTTTTTTTGAGACAGAGTTTCTTTGTGTAGCTTTGGAGCCTGTCCTGAAACTTGCTCTGTAGACCAGGCTAACCTCAAACTCACAGAGATCTACTTGCCTCTGCCTCCAGAGTTTTGTGACTAAAGGCCTGCACCACCGCCTTATTTCCTAGCTTCCTAGTCTTTGTGGGTAGCAACTGGCTTCTTGTAGATACAGACAAATGGCACCTTGCAGGGGTCAGTTCTCTCTTTGCAGTATGTGGGTCCTGAGGATTGAATTCAGGGAGTCAGGGTTAGCACCTTTCCCAATGAGTTATCTCATACCCACCATTATCTTTGGGCTCTTCCTTCCCTGCTTTGATTCTCGTACCCCTGCCCTTGGTTTCTCTGTTGAGGGGGACCCTGCATGTATCCAGGCAGGGAAGCAAACTACAAAGGAGTGACAATTAAAACATGGTTCAGACTGACTTGGGGAGTCTGATGCCAAGCGGTTCATTGCCAGCATATTCATAGCACACGGTGGGTGAGGTCTGTGTCTATAGCACCTGGTGGGTGAGGTCTGTGTCTATAGCACACGGTGGGTGAGGCCTGCTCCCACAGATTGCAAAAAGGTCACCAGGTTGTCAACAATATGCCTTCTGGGACAGGAAACATAATTAATTCTTCCTATGAGGATATGTCCCTGTGTGATTAACACTCCTGGTTCCCTAGTGTTCTGTGGGTACAAGGACTTTTGTGCTCACCTTCCCCCTCCCCTATCATATTGCTGAATAGAGTATGTGTTGTTTTTGAGACAGGGTTACTCTGTGTAGCCCTGGCTGTCCTGGAACTCACTCTGTAGACTAGGTTGGCCTCGAACTCACAGAGATCCACCTGCCTCTGCTGCCCAGGTGCTGGAATTAAAGGGGTGTGCCACCACTGCCTGGCTGAGTGTGTTCTTAAACCTTTGTCTTGTTCTCTACTCCTATTTAATCCAGGATGAGATAGTTTACTGTGTAAAGAGAAAAGAGGAGAAACTTCAACATTTGTTACAAACGGAAGTATTCACGAACTATAAATCCTACTTTACTCTGAATTAGGCTTCCTAACTTTACCCTTCATTCATTCATCAGGAAGTTATGCTCAGATTTAAAATAGTATCTGTACAGTGTCCCTGGACACAGGATGTCTCCGGTGACTTTTCTTGTGATAAAAACAGCTGCTAGAAGTAACTTAGGGGTGATGGGAAGGGGCAGTCCACTATGGGAGGGGAGATTTGGTTGGCAGGACCAGGAAGCAGGGGAAAGGGGAACTGCAGCACACATAGCTGGCTTCTCCTTTTCTCTCTTTAGTCAGTTTAGGACTCCAGTCCATGGGATGGTGCAGCCTATATTCAGGGCGGGTCTACTTTCTTCAGTTAGTTAACCCTCCCTGGAGACACCCTCCAGAGGTGCACTAAACAAATGCCCTAGGGGTTTCTTAACAGAGTCAAGTTGATAATGGAGATAACTGCCTTAGAAGCATTATATGGCTCCCCTTAATCCCAACACAGGGTTTAGCAAAATGCCAAGGACAGACAAATTACAATGCTGGGAGTGGGGGAGAGGAGAGTAGGGGTGGGGTGGGGGGAGAGAAGACCAAGAGAAAGAGAAACAAGGTTGCTATCTTTTGAAAGTTAAAATACTAGAAACTTTAGATTGAAAGAGAAAACCCAACAGACAAAACCACGCATAAGACATATTTAAACTGAAGACAAATCCATAGCTTGCAAAATAATGCAGTTTTGAACTGGACAGAAAGAAACACACACGCACGCACGCACGCACGCACGCACGCAGGCACAGCCCTGCAGTGGTCCCTGCTAGAGAAGCCGCCTGGTTAGAGTATGGTGTTTGAGCAGGAGGCCTGACCCACTTACTCATTTCATTATCTTGACAGCTCTCCCCTCTTTGAACCAGCTTCTTCCCTTGCAAAACAGTTTAATAATACTTGTCAACTCCTGAAATGCCAGGGTTTTGTGCTCAGAGTGAATTCACTGACAGGTGTTACCAGAACAACTTATCAATTGCTTTGAACTTCTTGACAATGAGGTGGCTGTTTCAGGTTCTCAAGAGATTGCTTCAACCACAGGAAGGGTTGACCTGGTGATGGGGAGATGACAAGTCTTCCAACCAAGGAAGTCACAGTAATACCTGCTTTGGCAAAAATCAAGAAACACATTGCCTTTTGGCTTTTGCATTGACCCTTCCTTCTGGTTACAAGCTTTTAGCATATAATAAGGTTCTACGATAAAGAGACTGCATATTAGTTAATATCTAATTAAAATTCATACTAATTATTCCTACTGCCTGTATTTTTCAACCATTTCTGTTCTCCTCAGCATTTGTGTATGTCACATTTAAAAGGTTAAGTGTAATTTCAAAATCAAGTTGTCACTTGCAAAAACATGCTTGAACTTAGAGGGCATTATGTTAAGTGAAATAAGCCAGGAACAGAGTGATAAATACCACATGATCTCATTTATTTGTGGAACCTAAAAAAGTTGAACTCATAGGAGTAGAAAGGAAGTTACCAGAGGCCAGAGGGGGTGAGGCAGGAGAGGGAGCTTATTACAAAGCCACAAACTGGATAGGAATAACTGCCAGTATTCCATACATAATCTGGCAATGACAGTTGAAAAGTGATAAATCATATACTCTAAAATAGATGTTGAATGTTTTGCATCATAAAACAATAAATGTTTGAGATAACAGATATACTAATACCCCGATAACTACAAAATGAACACATATTGAAATATTACACTTTAATGCATAAATAGGTATGTTTGTGAATGATTTGACAATCAAATTAATAAAACGTATTTCTATCTTTGTAAAAATATCTCATCTACTAATTAAAATTGCATTCTACCAGGCATGGTGGCACACGACTTTAATCTCAACACTCAGAAGGCAGAGGCAGATCTCTGTGAGTTTGAGGCCAGCATGGTCTACATAGTGAGTTCCAGGACAGCCAGGGCTACACAGAGACATGTTCTTTTACCGCCACCTCCCAAAAATCACCAAAAGTGCATTCTTTCTAATCTAAACTTTAAGACATATATATGATTATTAAAGAAATAAAATATCAATTATGCTTTAAGTGGCTGACTGCTTTTGACAAGGATCTGTCTAACCCTTGTCTTTTCCAAACCAAGTTGTCATTTTGTCTTAAGATGTAGGTAGCTACCCTCATGTTCAGTAGACAGACTCCAGGCAGAGGGGGTTAGCCTTTTAGTGTCATGTTTTTATCTCAATTTATTTATTAGGTTATATGTGAAAAAGCTAGGTGCAGGAAGACAATAAAGATGATGTCTTAATTTGAAGTTTTAATTGCTGTGAAGAGACACTGACTCCGGTGACTCTTACCAAGAACATATTTAACTGCGGGAGCTCAGGGACATTTCAGAGGTTCAGTCCAAGACAGGGAGCATGGCAGTGCGCCAGCAGACATAGTGCTAGGGCTGAGAGTGCTGCCTCCTGCAGGGACAGGGTGTCAACTGACAGTTACAGGGGGGAAGACTGAGCGAAGGAGACCTCAAACCCCATCTCCATAGTGATGCACTTGGGCCCTCAAACGGAGTGGCACTATTAGGAAGCATGTCCAATAAGGCACACCTCTTAATAGTGACATGTCCTTTGGGGGCCGTTTTCTTTCAAACTAGCAAGTCGAGTACAGGTATGACAGTATTCTCCCAGGTTACCCCTTGACAAACCTTATTTCTTTCACAAAATCTCTGGTCACATGTTAACCCCTCATGTTACTTTACAATTGAATGGGCATGGTGGCACATTCACAAAATCTCTGATGACATTATCTCCTGTTGTCCAATTATAATTTAATTACGTATTATTCATCCTGCCAAGAAACACTAAATTTCTGGATCAGATGTCTTTTTTACATTTTTCTTTTTATGTTTTGTAGCCTTGGTTGACCAGGAACTTACAATATAGATTAAGGTGGTCTTGAACTTGCAGCAATCCTCCTGCCTCTGTTTCCTGACTGCTGGTTGGGATTACAGATGCATGCCACGATGATAGGCTTAGAGACATTTGGACATGGTAGCCCTCCCTTACTCATGGGGAATAATTTTTAATTATGTATATGTGTGTGTGGCTACATGAGTGCCAGTGCCCCACAGAGGCCAGAGAATTTTGGATTGCCCTAGAGCTAAGAGTTACAGGATATCATGAGTTACCTACAGTGGGTGCTGGGCACAAAACACAGGTCATCTGTAAGGGCAACATTTTCTCTTAACCACTGAGCCATCTTCAGAATTAAGTCCTAACACAGTCCTGCCCTACTGGATGTATGCAACCATGAATAATACCAGGTCCAACATATACATACTATGCTTTTCCTATAAGGGTTACTTATAGTAACATTTGACTTATAAATTAGGCACAATAAAAGCGTAACAATTAATGCTGAAATAGAATAATCACAACAAAATTTTGCAGTTAAAACTGCCATTACCACATTTTTTTTTGCATTTTGGTGCATAAAAGTTAGCTGAACACAAGCACTTTTATGCAGTGATAGTTTGTTAAATAAGAATGATACTAAATGATTAGCAGCCTAGTAATGTATATATATAAGGAATGATTCACACACACACACACACACACACACACACACACACACACACACACGAATAATTTCTTTGGTGTGTTATACAAATCTTCACCATGTACCTCAAGGTTTGACTTCTAACTTATTGTGTGGCTTAGATTGGCTTAGAACTTGTGACCTTCCCACCTTTATTTACTGAGTTTTGGGCTTTTGCTATATGCTACCATATCTGGCCTCTGATTCTTAAATATAAAAAATATAGAAGTCTATGTCAATAGTTAGTTTTTCAAGCACTTAAATATTTCATTTCATGTGGCAGCAAGATGGCTCAGTGGGTAAGAACACTCGATCTGCAAGCATGAAGGCCTGGATTTGAATACTCTGTACATAAGCGAAAAAATCAGTTTGCCTGTGCCTATGACCCTAGCATTGGGGTGTGGGGGCAGACAGGCAGATTCTGAGAGCTCGCTGGCCAGCCAGCCTTGCTGAAAAGGTGAACTTTCTGTTCAGTGAATGAGCCAGTCTCAAGGTAATACAATGGAAAGCAGCAGAGGAAGACATCTCATCTGGCTTCTTAATGCCCACACCCAGCTCATAGACCTGAACACACCTGTGCACCATACTTCCCCCATTCCCATACCCCAAGTTTCATTTCATTGTCTTTTACCTGGCATTGTTTCTGATAGGAATTTGGAACTAAGCGTTTGCTCCTTTATATGTAAGAGTTTCTGTTTGAAATGGGTTTGCACTGAATTTCATTAAATGTACTTTGATACTATTTCTCTTGTTTAGAGTTTTTCTTTCAATAAAAAATATCTTTGGTTTATAAATTTTGGGAAACAGCTATTATTTCTTCAAATATTTTGTGCATCCCTCTCTTTTTTCTTTTAGACTGTATTCACATTTATTTTAGAATGTCTCAGGTTCATACTTTCCTTTGAATTCTTGAGCATTCTGTGACTTTTAATGTCTGGGTTGATTTCAATATTCCTATCATTGTCTTTTGACTCCCCCCTTTGCTTCTCCTGGTTATGTATCACATTTATCTGAGCCTTCAAAAGTCTCATGATTTTGGATTAGATGCTGAGTTTTGCAGGCATGACATCTGACCTTGTTTTGCAGTTAAGTAAACTGGATTAGCATGATCCTTCAGGGGTTGCTGTCGGGATCTGTTAGCATGGGTTTAAAGCTGTCTTTATTGGAGGGTGGATTCCCCTTTAACTAGGTTGTTGAACAGTGCTTCTGGTTGGACAGAGCTCAACCATCACCCACTCCTGTATGACTCCAGTTATATAGGATTACTTTGTAGCTATCCAGGAGCTGCTGTCTTTGTGGAGTTTCTCTCTATGGACGTCCATTTAACATTTCCAGTAGAGTCTCCTTCCGTTCCTACAAATTCTAACTTCCTTTGTCGCCCCGAGCTATGAACTGTGTTTTCTTACCTCACTGATATTATTATAATATGTATTCCTTGAGTTTTCTCTCTATGCTGGGGTCAGGAACATGCTCCCAGGACTAACTGTGTTTGTTTCCTTCTTCTATGTTTTCATTATCTGAGGAAGTTGTTTTCTACTTACTGATGTTGAGAGGATAAGTTTGGTGGTAGTTATTACAAAAGGGTAAGGAGCATGTGGGGGTGAATAGAGAAAGCTGAGACGACAGATGCTCTGTATGTTCCCAGCAATGTAATGGCGTGAAGGCAGGGGGAAGGTCTGTAGTGCAGAAATCCAAGGAGAAAAGCAAACCAGTTATGAAAATTTCAAGATGGAACAGTAGTTATGAGATGGGGCCCTTTAATCTCAGTTTAGAAGCAGTGATTAGCCAGGCAGTGGTGATTCATGCCTTTAATCCCAGCACTCGGGAGGCAGAAGTAGGAGGATCTTCATGAGTTCAAGGCTAGCCTGGTCTACAGGGTGAGTTCCAGAATAGTGGAGACAAGGACATACTGATTTTACTTTTCCAAGGTGGTATGATTTGAATATATAGTGTGCTGGGAGAGGCATATAGCTAAAAATATTAACATATCTAAATATAAAGATACTCCCCAGTATCAACATTTTTGCATCACACACACACACACACACACACACACACACACACACACACACACACACACACACAGAGTGTGTACTATCTCCCTCAACCAATTAATTTCACCCAAGAACAGTTCTGGAGAAATAATAGAATCTTCAATATGAAGGTAGGGAATGAATGAATTTTGTAACTCGAGGCTGTAAGAGGAAGAGAACATAGGAGATAAATGTGCATTTGAAAGTAAGGATCCAACAACTCTAAATGGCAGGTTTCTATGAAGACCCTACACAGTAACAAGCTAGGATGCAGAGAAAACAGAAAAGAAATTGGGAAGGACAAGTGTAGGGCCCTGCATGGACCCCTGAGGCACCTTGAGCTAGCCTGAAGCTGTTGGCCAGAACTCTTTGCCCCAAGTCTTTTGTTGGTACTCTTCCCGTGACACACACCTCGTGACACACACCTCATGACAACACACCTTGTGATACACACCCCGTGACAACCATACCTCGTGACAACACAGGGAGGAGCTAAGTCTAAAAATTCCTGTAATTTTCCACTGTGCTATAAGTCGGTATTTAAGCCCGTTCTTGCCCCTCAATAAATGGCATTTGGCATTTTTGGCATTCCAACATTGCCATTGAACGAATGACCCGCTGTCTTGTCTTCATTTCAATCTCTAGGCCTTTGCCCAATTCATAAAAGAGATGGTAGTGTGGGCACTACAGACAAGTAATTCACAAAAAGCAAAATTAATCATGTTACTTTTAAATTCACAGAAGACAATAAAAGTGTGTATATATATATATATATAAAACAATCTGCATATTGCTTATATAACCATAAATTTATATAACCATAAAAAATCATGACACTTCTGGGTATATCCTCAAAGGATCAAGTTAGCTTAACCATAGAGATATCTGAATATACAAGCTTACAGCTGTGCTATTTACAATTGCTAAGTGATGGTGTCAGTCTGGGTAGCTGTCAATGGAAGAATGGGGAAATATAATGTGGTGTATGTGTACAATGAAGTTTTGCTCAACCCCAAGGAATGAAATGATGCCACTTTCAGGAAAACAAATGGGGCTGGAAATTGTCATGCTGAGTGAATAAGCCAAACTCTCAAAGACAAGTATCCTTTGTTTTCTTTCATAAATAGAATTGGGGTGCGGGACATGAAGGTAAGGGGCAGGCTCCTATGGGTGTAGATGGAGACAAAGCAAGGGAAGACAAGAATAGGTAAGTGATTGGGTAAATATAATCAAAGCATAGTATATGCCTGTATGGAAAGGTCATAATTAAACCTAGCAATGTATACAATTAACAGACACTAAAACATAATAAAAAAGGCAGTGACAGATAACTACAAAACCAATGTTTTATTTTCTATTTGGCCAATTAATTATTGTAAAATTTTAAATTCCAAAGTGACTTCTGTCACTATATTATAATTATCTGGGCTACATCTTCCTGCCATCTGCTGGTGTAGTTTAAAGCAATAAAAATGGATTTTAATTTCATCCTTAACAAAATATAATTAGAAGGATAAATCATGAGGGGAAAAATCATGTATTTTAGAATTAATCATTAAATTTTCATTTATCTACTATTTCTGGTTTTGGGTGATCATGCTTCTCATTATAAGTAATCAACAACTTATTATATTTGAAGTTAACAATATATTTGTAAGCAGATTGGGTAGACATTATAAATAATCAAGAATGGATTATATTTAAAATTAACATTACATATGTATTAGGTAGATTGGATAGGCGTTATCATCACCTCTGTTTTGGGGAGAAAATTAATAACTCAGAAAAGTACTTGTCATATGGGGTTGAACTAAATTTAACTCGGGTCTTCCAGTGCTAATGCTACAGTATTTATGCTGTTGTGCTCTGATAGCATTTAAGATCATTACAGTGGACACGCAGAATACAGACAAATGTTTAAGTAGCAATTACAATTAAAGTCTATTCCATCTAGCCACTCCTTTGCCTTTATACATTCATGTCCCAGAGGCAGCCTCCACTCCAGCCTTACAACAGTGCTTATGATTCCTAGAGTTTCATTTGTATATTAAATATTTTTACACAGTGGATTGCCTAGGCCTGGAAGTTCATTACCTAGCTTCCTTCCTTAGGTAAGTCATTCACATCCTTCAGTGTGGCCTCCCCCAGGCCTTCCAATGCAACAAGTCCAGGTGGGTTAGGTACCTTGCCTCTGATCTCTTGTCATCTATGAATTTTCTTTCATGTCATAGGCTATTCTCACTCACTCCTGTATCACTACCAGCTAAGACTGTACACACTGCCTCAAAAAACTTGAAGTAATAACTAGTGTCAGATAATATTTCTTAAATGTCTATCATATAAATACTGTACCAAATACTTTTTATTTATAAATTCAAATAGTCATTACAAAAATGCCATGAAAAATTGTTTTTGTCTCCTTTCACATTAAGGAGAATTAGAATCATAAACATCAAAAAAACATACCCATGTTTGCTTAAAATATGGTAAAAGTAGGATTTACTCACTTATTTAATATTCTTTGAGACAGGGTGTCATGCAGTCTAGGTAGGCTTCACACTCCCTATGTAGCCAAGGGTGACCATCCATTCCCAATTCTTCTGCCACTACCTCCTAAGTGCTGGGGTAACAGCATGTGCCTCCATGCACACTGTTTGTATAAAATATAGTCTATTAGCAGGGATCATTTAAATACATGGGAAATATGAACACAGTCAGCTTAAGCTTAATATTCTGTGATATTCTACAAAAGAATGACTTAGTTGTGCCATATAACCTTAATAAAGTTGACAAATGGCATTCTGCATAGTTTATGTAAAAATGTTTGAGATGAATCTGACATTAAATATTTAATGTAAGTGGGTTAGGTACCTTGCCTTTGTTTAATGTTTCTACAGAGCAGTTTGTGTAAAAATGTCCAAAATTAATGAATGCACCTCATAACTTGATGTGAACTGATTATATTTGCTAGTACAAAGAGAAAAATCATTGTTATTAAAAAATTCACAAAAGACTATACTCTGGGTATGTGCTGTTTATGGAACATATTTAATGCTTGAGGGTTAGAAAATATATACCAGGCAAATATCTCTGGAGAGCTTTGTTAACATCAGCCAAACAAGAAAGAAAATAGCAGAAAAAGAGAAGGTGGCAATTCTAGATTGAATATTATAATAAAACAGCATCAAACATATATTATAAAACAAAAATAAACATAGCCATAGTTAGAAAGACAAATCCATCATATATAATATATAAAATAGTTTTAACATAATTATTTTCTAATTTTTATTAATTAATCAATTAATTCATTTTTTTCCTAGGCTCATCTGTTTCCCCTCCCTCCTTCTCTCCCCGTTCCCCCGCCCCCCGCCATAAATTTTAAGTATATAAAGCACTAGGCACATGAAGTCAGCTTGGGCTGGTGAACTTGTATAAAACACTACAGCTTCATACCTTTCAAGTAAGAGTAAGTGAGAAGGGATCCCATTTCTTTATGAATTACCCAGTTTTAGGTATTCTATTATAGTATCACAAAATTAGTGAAGATGGGATGTGCAAACTTGTATTCCTTTACTCGGCCCATGTTCACCAAGTAGCTATCCTGAGCAAGTGGTGTGCCCTCAGAACAAACAGCATTCTTCTTTTATTATCCCTATTTTTGATAATATATACTGTCCATTTTATTTTGGCTTTAACATAAAACAAAAAGAAAAACTTACATTTGAAGATAGCAAAATGAACTTTATTTTTATTATTCACTTTTGAGACAGGGTCTTACTATGTAACTCTGGCTTGTTTGGAACTCACAGAGACTTTTCTGCCTCTGCTTCCCAAGTGCTAGGATTAAAGGCATGTGGCACCCTGACTAAATTTTATTTTTTCTTGTTTTTGAGATAGCATTTCTTGCAGCCTCGCTTATCCTCAAACTTGCAATAAACCTGAAACTGACCTTGAACTCCTGTCTCCACCTCTCATGTGTTGAAATTACCACCACTTAAAGGTATGTACAACCAAAGATGGCCCTAATAGACTTGAAAACTGAGATTCTATAAAAATCTTTGGTTGAAAATGCAGACAACTGAAAACCATACCTTTATTTCTCACTTAAAAATGAAGACTCTTAATCAGAATCCCTCCTCTAAATATTATGGTTCTGACCAATGGTAAAATCCACTATAAAATATATGTCCATATGTAAAAATATATACAAAATATAATTTGTCGCTGGGTATAGCAGCATAGTCCTAAGTAGCTGGAAGGCTGAAGAAAGGGGATCACTTGAACCCCTAAGTCTGAGGCCAGCCAGGGCAACATAGTAAGACCTTATCTCAAATAACACACACACACACACACACACACACACACACACACACACACACACACACACACGTAATTTATAGAGGGCACTTAAGAAACAACTGCCCAATTTACTTTGTGCAATATTATAGCATTGTATTTCAAGATTTTTTTTTCCAACCACAAAAGGAAAAAGCCAATACCTAACATGTGATGTATTTGGGAAACAAACCAAACTAAAACAAAATATCCCAAACAAAAAACTCCAGATCTAAAACAAAAGCAAACAAACCCATCAAGTTTTATTTAGACAACAAGCCAACCATATACAAAGGTAATTTGTAGTTGACTTTGTAGCAGAAGACATGCTTCAAGTCAAGTGAGCCACAGAATAACTGTGAAATAAGGAACAACCTTGAAAAGATTCAATGTTCATGTGAATATTTAAGATCTCAAAGATGTTCTTCAAATATGTCATGGACTCTTATATAATACAAAGAAAGTTTGTCCTCCAAGGCCACAAAAATGGGGATTAAAATTATATTCAAACTAGGCAGTGGTGGTGTACACCTTTAATCCCAACACTCAGGAGGCAGAGGCAGGTGGATCTCTGTGAATTTGAGGCCAGCCTGGTCTACAGAGTGAGTTCCAGGACAGCCAGTGCTACTCAGAGAAACCCTGTCTTGAAAAAACAAATTAAAAAACCCCCCAAAACAACAAATAAACACATGTGCATGCGTGCGCGCGCACGCGCACACACACACACACTCACTCATTCACTCATGATTATATTCAAGGAGGTAACTTTGATAAAGTTGTGATTAAGCATGGAAGAAATGACCGGAATCATCTCAGATTATTTTGGGATACTCCACCTTCAGCATGTATCTCCTTTGGTAAGCTTTATGCTTCTAGAGAACTTATAGGTACTTGTTCCAGAGCATGGACCATGCTTTACTAACTGGAATATTCCCAGTGTCTAGCATGTTTTCACTGTCTTAATATTACATATAAATCATCAAAATATTGGAGCAAAATTCATTGGCGTTCACCTTTGTCTTCCCCAGAACACAGAAGAGCTGGCAGGGGATGATGGATGGGTACCTTAGTAACAGCAATCCCTCCCTCCCTTTCTCCTCCTCTCTCTCCTTTTTAAGATAGGGTCTCATTTAGCCCTAGCAGGTCTTGAACTGATGCTCCTGCTTCAACTCTCCTGCTGGGTTTGCAGGTGTGTGCTGTCACGCTCAGCTTCTTGTCATTTGGAATTTACTTTTTAAAGCATCTCTTTTTACTGGAGGAATCAAAATTTGCAAATTTCCCATAGATGATTTCTCTTGGCATTACAGAATACAAGTGACAGAAACACATTTAAAATACTGATTTTAAAATATGATTGATAACTTGAAAGCAAACTTTTAAAACGAAAAGAGAAGAATGGGATTATATTCCTCAAATATAGGGGACAGTCAGATAATCTTGGACTAATGTTTCTTTGCTTTTTACTGAGAATGTGGCTTAAAAATTTTTTCCTGATCTAAATATGTTTTAGTCCAACCCAGGCTACAAAGCTGGCATCCAAAGGGAATTTCTGTTAGCTTCCCCTCACTTTCCTGGAAGCATTTTATTAGGCTTGATGTTATAGCACCAGGAAGGCAGGATGGGAGTAATGCTTTGTAGGTTTGCCTGCATAAATGTTTGTGCACCTAGTGTATGCCTGGTGCCTGTGGAGGTCAGAAGAGGGTGTTGGACCCCCTGGAGCTGGAATTACAGGTAGTTGTGAGCCACCCAGTGCGGGCACTGGGAACCAAACCTGGGTCCTCTGCAAGAACAAATGCTCTTATTGCTGAGCTATCTCTTTAGCCCATTTTTAAGTATTTTTTCTTTATTATTTTTATAGCAATTGAGGTTTACTGATCATTTATTCCAGTACCTACTTAAAATCTTTTGAGAATTCAGCAATCATTTTCTGACTTGCTAAAGTTATATGTTTGAGTGAACTTGAGCCTTTCCCTGAAGCCACCCCTTCCCATTAGCAGCATGAAAAAAGATAACACAGGCAGTAGCTGACATCATAGTCAACTGCTTTGGAACCATGTATTCAATTGGTCTCAGGGCAAAGTTTAGGGCTGCAGAGAGACTGAAAGGGAGGCAGTAAATGAAACATGTCCTTGAAATATTGAGGTGCTTCTGGAGTTCAGAGCTCAGGGACCTCATCATACCTCACAGCTTTAAATATTATTCATGCACAAAGACACATTTATAGATTTGTACCTCCAGGCTGGACTCTTCTGAACACCACACTCCTTTCTGATCTGCCCCTTTGACCCCTTCAATCTAATAGGTCAGATGTCACACATCAACCCTGAGCCTGATACAGTCTTCCACATCTCTCGGCAAAAGTCAATTTCTCCCTTGCAGCTGCAGAGCCACACTTTGTCCTGATACCCTCAGCAAGTCCTTTTAGTTGCATTCCCTTCCAAATAACCTTGAGGTTATTGAGAGCCACTCTGAATTGGTCTGTTTCTTAACTTGGCCTTGACTCTGTCCTTAGTCTGTAGTGACCCTATAACAATCATGTCAGGCTATGCCACTCTTCTGAAATCCAATGCTTTTTGTCCATCCAGAGTATGTTCTTTAGTGACCCTCCCCCCCCAACCCCCAATCTTTTCTCCTTCAGAAATACTGGACTCCTTGTTAACCATTCAGGGCCTTTGCATATGCCATTCCCTTTGCTTGGAGTGTTCTTATGTCAGTTAATTTATTCTTGCTTCTTTCCTACTTTAGGTAGTGATGCAAAACCACACTTTTCAGTGAGGCTTTCCTTGGCTAAGGATCTAAATTTAGTATTCCGTTCGCCCCTTAGTGATTTTCTTTGGAAGCACTTAACCTAGCACACTGTGTGATTTGCCCATTTTACTGACACTGTCTCTCTGTGGGCACTTTTGTGTGTGTATCTTTTCTATGTAGGGGAGAAATTGGTATGTTGTGTAAATGCAATAAAAATGAGAATGACTGAAAAAAATGGGTGATACATAAAAAAATAGGGACTTAAAGTACAATTAAAGAAGGTCTGTAAACTGAACATACAAAAAATTGCCATGTATTTTCATGGAACTTTGTCTTTATCTCTCCTAAGAACAGGCATGACTTCTCTTTTCTTTGTAACACAAAACCCTTTTTAAAGACAGGGTTTCACATAGCTCAGTTGGCCTTAAACTCTATGTGTAGCCAAAGATGACCTTGAACTTGTGAGTCTTTGCTCCCACTTCCCAAGGGCTGGATTACAGGCACGTGCCATCACGCTTGACACAACATGAGATCTTAGACATGAGTGTTCAAGAAGAAAGGATGATGATAAATACAGATGGTTATTAAACAATGTCAGTTGGATGAGCTAATGAGTTTTAAAAATTATTAATACATAGTTTACTACACATAGAGAACTAAAATTGAAAATGAAAAAATGCTCATTGATTGAATTAGCAGTGTCTGGCACACAGTAATATATAAAGTAAGTTGTACTTGGATGCCTTCCAAAGAGGCTTGGTTAGGGAAGCAGTTTTATTTCTAAAGTGATTCTATAGTACAGGCATGATGTCTAGGCTGAGCATGGCTAAATGCAGGAATGAAAGGAGAGTAATGAAGATACTATTTTTAGTTCTGAAGATCTTTAGTTGTTATTCCTTATCCATGTCCAAGATAGACAGTGAATACAGAGACTATAAATTTCCATACAGACTATACAAAAAGGCATAATGATAGGAGGAAAGATAACTCTGGGAGACCTGGGCTCTAGCCTTCATTATGCCTCTAACTGGTTGTGTGGTCAGGGGTGAGCTATTTAAGCTCTTGGTCACCACATCTGTAGATGTGAAGATGGACTGAAAAGACCCAAAGGTTCCCTAAGTGATAGTGTATGGTTATTTGAGGTCCATATTGCTGTGTGGGTAAAATGTTCTCAAAAGATAATCAAATTCTAATCTCTACAACTTACAAATACATTGTATACCAACAAGGGAGTGTTAAGGTAGTAAATAAGATAATAAGAAGCTATAAAGGAAGGAGATTATCTGGCTGGGGTCAATGTAATCACAAGAATTTTTTTAAGTTAGTAATTTATTTTATTTATTTATCACTATTTTTATGTGCATTAGTGTTTGACATATATGTTTGTGTGAGGTAGTCAGATCCACTGGAACTTGTGATACAGTCATGAGCTGCCATGTTGGTGCTGGGAACTGAACCCTTTAGAAGAGCAGCCAATGCTCTTAACAGCTGAGCCATCTCACCAGTCCCTCCTCAAGGGTTCTTACAGTGCACACAGATCAAGAGTCAGATTGACGTCATCTTTAGCTATGAAGATGAAGGGGCCCTGACCACACCAGTATAGAGAAGCTACAAAAGTGAAGAAACCAAATCATTCCTTATATCCCTCAGAAAGGAGGCCCATCCTACTGGTACCTTGAATTTAGTTCAGTGAGTGCTAAGCCTGGCTTATATCTCCAGAGCTGCAATAATTTGAAGTCAAGTAAATCAGTGGCAGATTGTTTAAATAGCAATAGGAAAGTGATACATCCAACAGAGCCAGACCCAATTTTATAGGGTTATGAACACAAATCTGGGATTTTGTAGGAATAAAAATAAATAAATAAATAAATAAATAAATAAATAAATAAATGGTGTTGGTGGCACATGCCTTTAATCCCAGCATTCAGGAGGCAGAGGCCGGCAGAGCTCTGTGAGTTCAAAGCAAATCTGGTCTACAGAGCTAGTTCCAGGACAGGTCCAAAGAAATACAGAGAAACCCTGTCTGGAAAAACAAACAAAAAAAGCCAGGCCATGAAAACTTTTTTTTTTTTTTTTACAATAATTTGTGGAAATTAGTAGTCTATGGAATAGTTTTATTAGTTATTTTAGTTATTCACATGAAAAATAGAAACTCATATCTTATAAAGAAAGTGGCAAGGAAAATTAGAGGCATTTTAAGTTTCCAGGCCCTGCCTTACTTACCTAAAACTGAGGGTCTAGGACCAATGGTCCTAAACTTTCTCTGTCTTAGAAACAGGATTTGGAAATCCTGACATCATAAGCTTAGCCTGTCACTGCCTATCCCTCATACCCTGGTCTGATTAGTAATCACCATAGAAGGTAGTAAGGTGTCTGTATTTGCTGGTCAAGCTACACACGAGGTGCAGGGCTGAGCACAGGACTTCACACATGTACACCTAAGTAGCAACCCCTTGACTTGCTATGCTTTTGATGTAACTATTTCTAAAGTTAAACATACTTTCTATTTTTATATAAAATCTTGAAGAACCATCCCTAGGATTATCAGTTATGATGGGCTCCAAGAGGATGACGCTCTACACACAGGGGTCTATAGAAGAGGTCTGTCTGCAGGTTTTGTGTATGACTTGGGAGATAGGAATGATTTTCACATTTCTAAAACATTGCTTAAAACATATGACCTACACCATGTAGGACTTACCAAACAAACATTTACTAACTGGTACTTTATAGGAATGTATGCCGACTTCTCCACAAAGATGCATAAGCTTCCTGACTAAGTATCTCAAACCACAACTATATTGTCTGTCACTAAAAAAGAAAAAAAAAAATCATGTCTATCTTGGCATAACTTATGACAAGGTAGGAGCTCAAATACTTCTGAAACAGCAACATTTAAAGTTTAGAGACAGACTTGGTGGTGTATGCCTCTAATCCCAGATACAGCTGGGTAGCAAGGTTAAGGCTTGCCGGAGTTAAGCAGTACAAGTCCATAGGAACTTAGTCTGTCTCAAAATAATAAAAGGTTAGGAGTGTGGTTCAGTGGTAAAGTGCTTTGCTGGGCATGCAAAGGACCTGGGTTCAATTCCATCATAACACATACAAAGGCATGTAAAATTTAACTATTTGAAGTTCTCTTTCTGTTGCTACACTTTTAAAAAAATGATTTTATTTTTAATACTGTGTGTATGTGTGGGTTTGGGCAGAGGAATGCAGTACCCTTAGAGGCTAGGCAGTGTGGGATCACTTATAGTTCAATGCTCCTAACTGTTGAGCCATCTTTCTAGTCTCTGCAACATACTGACTGGGGTTTCTGTCAATCACACTTGCCTCTACCAGTCTCCCTTTTTTGTCCCACTTTTTATGCTGAGTTTGATAATTTGGTAATACATATTCATCTATCCTGTCTATTGTGTGTATGTGTGCATCATACATGAGGAAGTCAGTCAGTTTTTGTCCTTACACCAAGTGGGCTCCAGAGACTGAACGCAGGTCATCAGACTTAGGACAAGTACCTTTCCCCCCAAAGCCAGTGGTTCTTAATCTTCCTAATGCTATGGCTCTTTAATACAGTCCTCATGTTATGGTGACCCCCCCGCCATAAAATTATTTTTGTTGGCTGGGCAGTGATGGAGCATGCCTTTAATCCCAACATTTGGGAGGCAAAGTAAGTTCCAGAACAGCCAGGACTACACAGAGAAACTCTGTCTTGAAAAATAAAATTATTCATAACTGTAATTTTGCTGCTGTCATGAATCGTAATGTAAATACTTGATGCGCAGATCCTCCAAAGGGTCAAAACCTATGGGTTGAGAACCACTCCTAAGCCATCTTGATGACCCTAATGACAATTTGTAAATGTTTTTTTTTTTTTTTTTTTTTTTTTGGCAAGATTAAGTTGGATAGATGAAAATCATGGAGCTATTTTTAAAGTAGATATAGGTAGTTGGGTGCAAGGATTTGGTTACTTTGATTACAGAAAGGCCTTATTTCAAGGTTCTCTGTTATCATTTGGAAATAAATTTAGGGTCAGATGAGGTCTTAATCGTAGTAGACTTAATCATTTAAACATGATATTAAATTGCACTGTATTAGAAATGTGGTTATTAACATAAACAGAACTGGAGTGGTATGGATCTTCTTGGAATATTTGAATTATTTTTCTGCAACACGTATACTTTTATGCATAAAAACCGTTTTTATAAAAACAAAGATGACACAAACCAGAAAGACCTCTCTTACAATCTAACTCAACTATTTTCAGTTAGCATATTTTTTTAGTAGTTACAATTGTCATGTCTTTTTTCTTTTGTTTTGTTTTTGAGTCACACTTGAGTTTACCACAAGGTTGACCCATGGCTCATTTCTACATAAAAGTAAACTGTAAATATGAAACACTGCAGGAATGCCAACAATCGACAGAGTGGAAAGGTGTGTGTCTTTTTGCTTCGACGCCTTATTTCACACGTGTTCAAGTCAAGTAATACCCCATTGGGGCTGGTTGACAACACTCTTCTTGGCCTTACAGCCCTGTAGGGTAGGTACATTCTCTGAGGTTAAAATGCCATTGGGCAGCCTGGCCAACAACCAGGTGCAGGTGTCTGGGGAGGGGTTGCGGGTGTCTTTCAGCATCAGAGCATGCATTCAGCGGCGCCCAGCCTTTTCCCTTGTCACTGACTTCCACAGACTTGACTTCTGCCTTTTCCACGTCACCAGTGGCGCTGTGGACCTGAAGCTCACAGCAAAGCTCCACGGTGGGTGCCCACAGATCCGAGGCCCGGGCTCTCCCTCCCGAGACCCTGCGCTGCGACCCCGCACTAACCTGACCAGGTCGGTCATGCAGGAACCCACCACTACCACCGCTGCCTCCACCTCCTCCTGCCAGGGCCTCCCGGGCTCCCCAGATGCCGCCATTACTACCTTGCTCGACCCGGACGTTGCCCTTTGCCCTTTGCCTGACCCCGTAACCAGAGACGCCGCTCCTTCTTCCCTAACGACGCGGCCGTCCCCCACGCCTGTTTGGGTCGCCCACCCGAATGCCCGTGAGATCTCCCCGGCCCCCGGCTTCTCCCCGTTCGTCTAGGACCCTGTGCCCGCCCCGCCGCACGGCACAGGGCTCAGCCACCACGGCGAGAGTCGGCGTCGCTCGCCCGACTCGAGGCGGGAGCCGCGGGGAAGCTTCAGGCACTACCCGGCCGCCTTCCTTAGCTTCCGGCTGGGCTCGGCGCGGGCACGCGCACGCCTGCCCGGCTCCGGAGGGGGCGGGACGTCCGGGGGAGCGCGCACGCATCCGGCCCGCGGTTCGCGCGCAGGTCGGTGCGTCGGTCGGGGGCGCGCTCGGGTAACCTGTACCCTGTCCAGTCGCCGGTTACTGATCGGACTAAGTTCCAGGTACCTGGACCCGGGCTGGTGCGGGGAGGTTGGATCTCAGTCGCACAGGTGGCACAGAGAGCCATGTTTGAGGATGGCCAGAGAGATAGCCTGTTCCTCAAGAGAAGGCCCGCGTTCCAAAGATGCCCTGCTCGCCCCCAGCACGCGGATCCCCTCAAGAACGAGCCTCCAAGACCTGAGGCTTCTCTCTCTCTCTGTCCCTCCCTTCCTCCCTCCTTCCCACCTTCTCCTCTCCTTCCCTTCCCCTCCCCCCTCTCCACGTATCTTGCTCACTCCTGGTCCCTGATGAAATCTGCTTCTTTTGCGCTTCATGGGGGGAATCATACAATTTGGGGGAAAGGGTTGGATCCCTTTAGGTTTTCCTCAGAGTGGGTGGCCATTCTTCGGATCTGAACACGCTCTTCCCATCCCTCCCCGCTGTTGCCCAGTGGAGAAATCGCACCCCCACAGTAACTTCCCTCGTGCGCCATATGACGTGAACGTGATGCAGCAAGAGGCCACCCTTTCCGTTCCATGACGTCAACGGGGCACATGTTTCCGTGTTTGTCATCCTCCTAATTGCAAGAGCCTGATCGGTGCTTTATACGTCTTTGTATTCCCCAGATAGCCAACCCACCAAAAGACCTTATGTGACCTTACCTTGCGGCAGCAGATTTCTATAAAAGTATATATTTGCATTTTCCTCCTGCAATACGTCAAAATCAGGAAATACAAATTGTAAAATAAGCATTCATGAAAGTCTGGCTACCAAAAATTCCTGCCTCTCAGGGATCCGTTATAAGGGTGCCATGTGCAAAAGAGGGTGTGTGTGTGTGTGTGTGTGTGTGTGTGTGGTGTTTCCAACCCATATCCCTGCATATCGTACCAAAGGACCATCAGCTTTTGTTTATTCACAACTGAAACATCTTTAAGCTACACCAAACCTTGCACTGTCAAAAAGCTGTATTATGACCGCTCTAGAAACAAAGACAGAAATCCATTCCCTCAGGTGTGATCCTAAAGTCTGGACACTTGCTGAAGTGGAATAGGTTGTCCTAATCACTATTGTGGTTTGGCATCTGGAGTAGGTTTGTTTCTTTTGGCATTTTTTAACTAGTGAATCATTCAGGCTAGCTAGCATCAACACTGGGTAGCCTAGCTAGTTTCTAGTGTGCAAATTTATGACCATGTCTTCATATTTAACAAGTGTATGCTTTAAAAAGTCCACTTTGATGCTTTCTTTAGTGGCCAAGGAAGTTAAAGCTTGAGAGGAAAATAGGAAGAGTGGACTTTGAGAGAGGTCTGGACTTGAATTCAAATCCGTCTGTTTGCTCTGTGTGTGACATTAAGTAACTTTGTATTTATAAAATGGAAACAATAGTAAGAAACTACTGTGGGGGGGGGAGTGGTTAGCTGTACAGAAAGGTGAGTAACAGAGAGCTCATGTGTGATGTTTAGAATGTGCTAGTTTTATTTTTCTTTCTTAGAGGAATTTGAGGTAAAATAGTAGGTACTGGGAGGAAAAAATCATGACAAAAATCAGTTATAGTCATGAGCGATTTTTCTGTTTGCTTCTACCAGATGACCGCGTCTGTGTCTTGCGTGTGATGTAAGTAAGCATCTCCTTCAGGAACTGTGACATTGGGGGTTAGAAATCAGGTGGAAGTACTGCAGAATTTAGAAAGAAAAGTCTTCAAGGTGATAGTGTGAGTAGTATATTATTAAAAAAGCAGTTACCCCTGTCATGTGGAAAATGGGAATTGGAAGCCTGCCTTATAAAGGTGGTAAATGGCAATACTGCATAGAGAAGTGCTTTATGAATGATGCAGTGCCATAAAATGTTTATTTTTATGATAGACAGTACAACAGAGGAAATGTTTACTCTTGCCTTGTGATGGATGGTGTATTAGAATGGTACAGGAAAGTCACCTACCAAGGAGTTAGAAAAGACTCATTTGGATACTAAAGTATATGGTATAAAGCTTAACCACTTCAGAAATATTTCTGGGTGGCATCATGGTTTTTTTTTTTTTTTTTGGAAATATCTCTATAGTCATTCCTTTGTAACTATCTAAAATGATAAAACAAGTGTTCAATTTAGTAGAGCTTGTAAGTCCTTATGTGCCATAGTGTATAGACACTAGAACCAGAGCAGCAGGTACTCATGATTGTGACTGAGTGGAAATTAATTAGTTTTCAATGTGGAACTAACCTTTGAGATTGAGAAAGACAATGATCATTTGAATTGACTTATTCACTTCTAAAATAGCAGCTTTCATTTAGAAGTCTATTAGGAATCCATGCACCCTCTCCTCCAGCTCTATGAGTATCCAAGTAGTGTTGATGTGATTTATTGCTTTATATCATTAATGGTAGAGATTCATAGTGACTGAAAAATCAAAGACCAAAAAGACCAATTAGTTTTTGTTGCTAATATCTGGACAGGTCTGTGTTTTTTATAATTTAAGTGTTAAGTACTTTTTTCTTTTCTTTTTTTTTTTTGCTTCTTTTATTCCTCAGGTTCTGCTGTATCTATTCCCTTGTTATTTGTGTGTTTGTGCATGGTATGTATGTGTGTGTATAGTATGCATATCCATTTGCCTTGGTGTGTGCATGTGGTGGATGGAGGTCAGTGTCAATTATCTTCTTCTGTCATTCTCTATCTTAGGGTTGAAACTCTCTGACTGACCTTGGAGTCCACCATTTTGGCTAGCCTGGCTGGTCAGTGAGCCCTGGTGGTCTACCGTGCTGTAACTCCCAGTGCTGGTGTTACAAGTGTGTATCTCTGGGCCTGACTTTCTATGTGGTTGCTGGAGGTTTGAACTCTTGCATCTCCAAGCATGCTCAGCAAACACCTTGTTTATTGAACGCTTTCCTCAGGTGCCTCCCACCCTATCAGGTTTTGAGGGAATATTATATTCTCTGTATCCCTAAGTAATTTTCAGCCTTGCTCCCCTTATTTATTTAAAATAATTTTTAAAATTTATTTTTATAAATCTATTATTTGATGCCATATTTTGAGCATGAGTCTTAGGTATGGACCTAGCCAGTAGTATCCTTGGTCCTGGCCAGTAGTTAACAAAGCTTGCTTCAAATTTGGCTAAAAAAAAAAAATCTAATATTTGAACTTACCATTTAATTTATTTATTATTAAAATGTTCCTGAATAATAAATGTATGTTAAATGCATTTGTTATGTGTAAGAATTTCAGGTTGTAGTCTTTGTTGGGGAGAGTTCATGTAAACAGGTAGTCCTAATCCACCATGGAAGGACTTATTAAGAAAGGGATGACAGCTGTAAATGCTCTAGCAAGTAACAGTTGGTTGTGTTTGCTTTAGAATTTTGTATGTTGTCACCATTCAGGCTCTTTGTCCTCATGGGGACACAGGTGCAGGGATACCTAACTCTGTGATGTGTGTTTTGTGAGTTCTGGGGACAGGACTGTTAGGGAAGGCTTCTCTCTGTCAACACATGAAGCTGTGCAGCTTAAGGGGACTGAGCTAGTGAAGGGTCATCTTTGGAAAGGAGGAGGGTTTCTTTCATTCCTAAAAAGCGTGGAACAGCCCAGCCCATGCTTTGAATATCTGAGCAGCAGGGATCTGATTTCTTCCGGAAGACTAATGGTGGAGCAAGTTCTGAGCACTGTGCTAGCTTCCAGCAAGCTTGTTACAGCTTTATCTCTATGTTGCACCTGGTAAACTGATCACCTTTCTTTCTTTCTACTTCCAGTGGTGACTTATAAATCAAGTTACAATGTCTCCAGAAATTGCCTTGAACCGCATTTCTCCAATGCTGTCCCCATTCATATCTAGTGTGGTCCGAAATGGAAAGGTGGGGCTGGATGCTACAAACTGTTTGAGAATAACGGACTTGAAGTCTGGGTATGTACCAGAACTAACACAACTTTTTCTTTACAATAAACCTTTCTTCCTGGATTTGTGAAAATTGATCATCACAGGTAGCTTTCAAGTCATGATCTCATTACCGGCTGATCCAGTTGAGTTAGAAAAAAATGTTTAAGTGTGTGTGTGTGTGTGTGTGTGTGTGTGTGTGTGTGTGTGCGCACGCGTGGGCTGATGGTTGAACTCATTATCTCACACATGCTAGAGAAGAACTTGACCACAGCATTACATGCTGCCCCCAGTTCATTTGGTTTTGTACAGTTTCTGACATTTTATGCTTCTTGTGTTGTAAGTGTATGTGTGTGTGTCCACATGTGGGCATTATGTGCCATTTATTTCTATGGGAATGCTCCTGTATTTTTTTCTGGCTTATCTCTTTGGGTGTTAGCACATGTGTTTCTCCTTCATTGGCTTGCTTTTGTGTTTACTGCAATCTGACATACACTGTTGGGTTTAGAGATGCTGTGTCTGACATCATTTGATAATCTCCTTTAATATAAAAATGAGAATAGCTAGCAAGAATGAGTCATTCTTCACTATGGGTTTGAAATGTCCACTGTAATACCTGGATATGTTGTATTAAAAAATACAAAACTCCAAACAAAACAAAATTAAAAAAAAAAATAAAGAAAAAAGTAAGTGTAAAGACCTGCCACATTTCATTTGGAAATCAAATTAGATCTGCAGAAAAGATGGAAAATACTCTAAGAAATTTCACTAGTAATCTTGGTTGTCAACTTGACAGACCTAGGAAGAGGGACCCTCAGTTGAGGAATTGCCTCCATAGGATTGAGCCTGTGGGCATGTCTGTAGGGCATTTACATGACTGTTAAATGATGGAGGAAGAAGGCTCAGTTTGTTGTGGGCAGTGCCATCTTTGGGCATGTCAGCCTGGGCTATTTAAGAAGTGTAGCTGAGCAGTCTCCTGGGGAAGCACGCCAGTAGTCAACATTCCTCCAAGGTGTGTGTCTCAGGTCTTATCTCCAGTCCCTGTCTGAGGTCCCCCTGTCTCAGATCCTGCCCTAGCTTCTCTCAGTGATGGACTAGGGTCTGTAAGGTGCAACAAACCCTTCCCTTAACTTGTTTTTGGTCAGTATTTTATCAGGGCATTACAGAAGCAAAGTAGGACAGAAATTCTCATTTTTTTTTTTTTTTTTTTTTTAACATTCTCGGTCATTTTATAGTTCTTATTTGAGTTTGGCTGTTTTCCCCTTTCATGGCATATAAATTGTATTTAATTGTTAAGTGTCCTCAGTTTCCCTAACCTATCTTTAGTCTTTCTTTGCCATGAATTACCTTGGCAATCTTAAAGAATATTGGTTACATACTTTGTGATATGTCCCTCTGTATGATGCTTTCTTGCATTTAAATCAGAACTTTATCCCCTTCCCCAAGAGCACTAGAGCAGTCCACCTCAGTGCTTGTCAATGTGATGCTCTTGTCTTTTTATGTGATCCTCCTGCCTTAGCTTCCTGAGTAGCTGGGATAACAGACACCACACCATTCAGCCATGCAGCCAGGAGGTGACACCACAACACAGCAGTGCTGCTAACCTGTGCTTGACACTTTAGGCATATTCTATGCATTTTCAATATACAATCGTCCCAATTTCTGATGCGTTTGATAGGTTATTTCCTCTTTGTAAGCCAGAGAGTAAATATCTGTTGTCATTTGTTCCCATCTTTTGTGTTTGGGAGGTTTGTCAAGTGGCTCTGTGATATTTTAACCTATCCCAATTATTATTTTTTCTCACTAGAAATGTCACCCCCCCCATGGAAGAGCAAGTAAACAAAGTTTTATTGAGAAGTACAGTAAGCATTAGAGAGTGGTCCAGGAGATGGGTGGTCTAAGATGTTGCATGCTTGGTTCTCTCTTAGTTATCCTTGTTAGGCTCTTTTACCTTCACATTTTTTTTTTACATTGTATCTATTTATATATCTACTTATATTTCATCTGTCTATCTATGTGAACATGCATGTACAATGCATGTGTGGAAGTCAGAGGACAACCCAAATCCTGAGGATTGATCTCAGGTCATCAGGCTTGGATGACAAGTGCTATTTAACCAACTGAACCATTTCATTGAGTAGCATTTCTGTTTTCTTTTAGCCCCACAGTGCTTAGGGTGTGAGTTGTAATTGGGATACATATTTCTGATTTCTGTTTATTCCTCCTTGTAAGGCATAGTACACAGAAAGTATGTCCGAGGAGATGTTTTGGAGGTTATTGTTAGGTCTTGTTAGGAATTGTATTAGCTACTTTTGAAAAGATGCTATTGAAGTACCCATTTCCCACATTTGACCGATAGGCTAAATAGATAGGCAAGGATCAAATCAAAGCAAGATATTCTCTGTCTCTTTCTGTCTCTCTATCTCTCTCTCTCTGGCAATTCATCCTTACTTCCCTTATGGACCCTGGGTTTTTCCTGTATCTTTTAGGACTATGTGCTCTTCTAAGCTTCATCACTAGGCCATCAGTCTCTTAAGGCCAGAGATCTTACTGAACTTACTTGTGTGCTTCTGTGAGCTTCCTGTGGTGCCTCCCACACATAGTATGGTGAATAGGGGCTGAATGAGTGGGTGGATGGGGTAGGTGTCTCACGGGTTACTTAGTTTGGGAGTCACAGTATCTTTGTTCTGGTTACACATAATTCTAAAAATTGACATTCCCTGACAAACAACCTGACACTTTTGAAGTTATAGCAAAAATATATTACAGCATTAGATTTATTTCTTGAAAAAATTTACATCTATTTATGTTTTTTAGGTTTATTTATTTATTTATTTCATTTTATGTGTATGAGCATTTTGCCTGAATGTATGTATATGAGCACATGTGCTTGTCTGGTGCCTGCAGAGGTTGGAAGAGGGTATTGGATCCATGGGAGTGGAACCGTGATATGGTGCTGGGAACCAATGCTGGGTTCTCTGCAAGAGCAACAAACATTCTTAACCACTGAGCCATCTCACTAGCTCCAGATTTATTCTTTTAGGTAGAATATATACGGAGATCTAAAGGGGCCACTGTTGATTACAGGGACTCGCCCCGTGAGCGTTCTAAAGGGTTATTAATTCTCTACTGTGTGGTAACTTGTTCACAGGCTTGTGCTATTTGCAGGATGCTATACTTTGTCATTTTCAGTGAGTTTTGTAATCTTGGAGATGTCTAAGTGTCTGCTCAGCACTCTGTAATGATGGCTGGCAAGTGTAACGGGAAGGCAGAGCAGCTCGCTACAACCTGTGACAGCTGAGCCTTAATATCCCTTTTTGGCATATTGCAGTGACTCAACCTCATTGGCACATGACTGTGTTTGGGGCATCTGCTGTGACATCCCATCCACCCACAACTACCTGTTGAGTTTTTTGGTGCATGTTCTGAATTTTGTTACTTAGTTAAAAATAGATATCCTCAGTGTAAGTACTTGATTACTAAAGAGGGTAATTTTAAAAGATGAGTGGTGTGCATTCTTATGATTGAGCTCAGTTGGGCTGTGTCTGTCTCTAGCTTTCTTTCTTTGTCTGTCTGGAGGGAAGCTGCTACTCTGGAAGGCAACACACTAAAGATGGCAGTTTTAATACTTTAATATGTAGATGCTCACTTGGCTTATATTGCTTTTTTTTTTTATTGATGTCATTCTTTCTCCCTGAGCATGTCTCCATTATCTATCTATCTATCTGTCTATCTACTTACCTACCTATCTATCTCATGTAATATCTATTATCTATATGATACTATATATATATGTGTGTGTGTATATATATATTTTTGACATAGGCTCTCTACATAGCCCATTTTGGAACTTACTATGGCCTTAAAATCACAGAGCTCTGTCTGCCTCTGCCTCTCTAGGGCTCTAAACAGTATCTTTTTTGCATGTGTAAAAAGTGTTTACAAGCGATATACGCTATATATCCATGTGAAATTTGCTTGTTTTGCTATTTTCATTAATTTTTTTGTGAGACATGGTCTCACTATATTTTCTATGCTGGCCTTGAACTCACAATTCTGTTCAGCTAGGTTTATAGTCAGTGTACTACCACACCTGGTTTTTCTAGTTTTAAGCTGGTAATATTTGTGTTTATATCCATAGTTCTTTCATTTGAACTTGTGTATCATAGTCCATTGTGTGAATATGTCCCCCATTTAAAATTAGTAACTTTTGTTTATTCTTTGACAATTTCTATATGTATATAACAAATCTTTATCATGCATACCCATAATACCCCTATCCTATTCCTCCTCAAACACTCCTCAGCATGTCTCTTCCACTTTAAAATGTCTTCAGGTTTTAATTCATTATTAAATTTTTATGTCAAAGAGTACCACAGTAAACATTCTGTTGTGTCCATGCAAGAAGATGCATATGAGAACCTTGTCTCAGGTAGTTTCTCAACCTGGGTATGTTGATCTATTAGTGTTGTAAAATCAAGAGAGTGAGTCATAGCAACATTCAAGAAGGGAAAAAGAACAGAATGGAAAACTCTAATAAGTCATGTATAGTAAGGAGAAAGTATTATGTAAAATAAGTCTAAGTGTACTGGGTGGGTCATAATGAAAAGTAAGTGCAATGATGCAAACAGTCTGCTAGCTGCACCTTGATGGTCTATTCCTAGGAATACAATTACTCACTCAGACTGTTTGCAGCTTATTTTGTATTTGGCTGTAGACACATAGTATCTGTTTCTTTTTACCAGAAAGGTAGGAGAGTCACGGTGGTCTCACTATTACCTGCTGTGCTTGTTTTTTTTTTCTTTTTTCTTTTTCTGTTTCTGTGATCAGATACCTTGACAGAATCAGCTAAGCAAGGAAGGATTTATTTTGGTTTACTGTTCCAGAAGGATGGAGTAGTCATGGTGGGAAGATGTGGCCACAGACTGGGAAGGTATGGGAGTAGGAGAAGGAGAAGCTGGCTGGTCACATTTTATCAGCTCTCAAGAAATGGAGAACAACAGGTAGGAGCAGGCTATAAAATGTCAGGCTGCGTTCAGCAACATACTTTGTTCAGCATGGGTTCAGCACCTAAAAGTGCCATGTCTTTCCAAATAGTGCTATCAGCAGGGAGAAAGCTTCCAACACATGAGCCTAAAGGGAACATTTCCCAGTCAAACCATGGCAGCAATGTCAAACCTAGGTAGTCAAGCCAATCAGTGTGAAATGGCATTTTATTTAGCTTATATCTCTGATCAGTAATTTGTGGTCTGGCATAGAAGTCTAAATTACAAGTGATTTTCCTTTTGAATTTTGGAGGCTTTTCTCTAATTTTGGAGATACCCAAATACACATATTGTCATAATGTCATGCAGGCAGTGTTCTGTCTTATTTCTGTAAGGTTATTAATTTTGGTGAAACTCTTCCGTACTATGCTTATTGTTCACTCTCTTTCATGTGAATGAAAGTTGTTGGCTATTGTGTTGACTGTTGGGAGTCCCTATTTATTAAAGAATATGACTCTAAAATGCATGTTTGAGGCAGCTCTTGAGCATGGACACGTTTACTATTGAGTTTCACTGTAGGGTTACCAGGCAGCAGTTGGGTCTTTGTATGGGGTGATTACTAGATTAATTATTTGAAGGTCTTTCTCTAGGCTATAAAATAAACCCATGTGGATGCATGTTGTATTTATCATCAAAATTCCAATTTGTAGATCAAGCAATCTCCACACTTTAGGGCTTTTGATAGCCTTCATCCAGTAGTATATTATATGCACTAACACTCACATACACACTCCAGAAAGTGCATTTGAAGTTGCTTTTTGTTTTCACTGTGAGACCCTGGCTGTCCTGGAACTTATTCTGTAGACCAGGCTGGCCTTGAACTCACAGAGATCTGCCTTGCCTCTGAGTGTTGGGATTAAAGGCCTGCACTACCAATGCCCAGCTAAAGCTGTTGGTCTAATAACAGTATATAAAATTGCCAATTCCTCTGCATTCCTAATTTTGATATTCATAAAGTTTTAAAGATTACTTGTTAATTTAATAGACATGGTACTTAGTCATTTGCTTTGTCTTAATTGTTTATGTGTATGTGAGAGAGGAGTGAGCAAGTGGGGTATTTGTCTTTTTATTAGTAATTTATAAGACCCTTTGTGTGTTACCAAATGTAACATTCTACATGTTATGCCTATGTTCTTACCAACTTTTCAGTGTCTTTCAGTTAAGTCTTGGTTTATGTAATATGGAGAAGCTGTTCGTTTTATCCCGTTTTTGAAGCCTTGATAAATGTATCTTCTATTGGAGGATAGTAGGCAGTGCATAGCTTCCTCCTTCCTGTTTTGTCTTCAGAGGCCACTGCTCTTGTGGCTCTCTTTTATTCCTTCTAAGGACATTCTTTGTGTCTCTAAATCTTGTTTGTTCTTTCTCTGTAAAGCACTGGCCATGTTGGATTGCTCTAACGGCCTTGGAAAATCATGCCTTCCTTTATCTGTTGTCCTTTGAATGTAGCCTGGCCTTGTCTGTGGTCAAGACGCTGTTTCCTTATTTTTTTTTTTTTAAAATATTTTTAAGAAAAATCTTTATGTGTTTGTGTGTGGGTCTGAGTGAGTGTTTGTATGTGTGTCATGTGTGTGCAGGCAGAGGCTAGAAGAGGGTGTCAGCTGGCCTAGAACTGGGTGGTTGTGAGCAATCTGGTGTGTTAGAAACAAACACTAGGTTTTGTGCAAGAGCAGCGTGCATTCTTTACTGCTGAGCCACCTCTCCAGCCCATTTCTTTACTCTTTTAGTGTGGGGTTCTTTGTGACATGGATTTTACTAATAGAATATGAGAAAGTGATGCCTAACCTCTGAGTCTTGGCCTTAAGAGCTTGGCAGTTCTGTTTCTATCCTCTTGGGATACCATGATTGACATGTTCATGGATCTCCTTGAGAGAGAATGGCACATTAATTCCAGCTGCACTTAGCCCTATAGCTAACATCCTAGGCCTGTTTAGACAGCACGCAGACCAGAGGAGGGGGTTTTATCCAGGAATGGTAGGTATGAGTGGTGTTGAGCTCTGCTAATGTGGGCATGGGGGGTGGTAGAAGTTCACCTAAACTTGGTGCTTAGCTATGTTCTACAAACAGCTGGACACTCAAGTGTGGTGCTGATGTTTTGTTGATTTTACCAAGTGCTCTTTAGGAAGATGATCTCGAGATATTTCTAGCTAGAAGAAACATAGGCTCTATACTTCTCATGCTCTTTGCCCCCCCCCCCCCGATCTTTATCCCAGTAACTGTCTATCTAGCTGTACTCTGATTATACAAGTAATTTTAATTAGGCCATTTATGGAGCTTTTAATACTTAAAGGTGCTGCCATAGCTAGGAATGATGTACTTTAGTAATCCCAGCTCTAAGAGAGGCAGGAAGATCTCAAGTTCAAGGCCCAGCTAGGCTACAGAGCTAGGCATGTGCTGCTCAGTAGGATCACATCTCAGAGTTGGAAGTAAGAAGAGCCTTTGAGACAGCTCAGTGGTCAGACAGAGTTGAAACAAAAATCCAAACAAAACAAGTGCCTTTCTGACCACAGGTGGTTTTGTAATTTATATTTTGTAGTTAGGATTTTAAGTGGTAGTATTGGCCTTGATCCAGTAGACCCTGATATCACTCACTTGGGAACTTTTGGGACCAGAATCTGGAGTGGTCAAACTTTGATAAATGTGGGTTGGATTTTATGTAATGTGAAACTCCGGCTTTTCATGTTCTGCAATGACTTCATTTCAGGGTGACTTAAAATATTTTGTATGGAGGTTGGGGTGGAGAAAGGGTGATGGGAATTAATGAGTTTAATGTGGAAAGAAATAGTGCAGAAGATTCTAGTTAAGGTCTGACTCAACTAACTTCAAATTGTTCAAGGGAACAATGACAAAACGTCCCACTGTTGCTTTCATACTTTTTATTCTGTAAAATTTAAAAACTGTTTATTTTTATTTTATGTACTTGGCTGCATGCATGTAAAGTGCACCATGGTGCCCATGGAGCTCAAAAGGTGTCATTTCCCCTGGAACTGGAGTTAATGGATCTATGTCAGCCCCAGTGTGGGAGTTGGGAACCAAATGTGGGTCCTCTGAAAACAGAACAAATGCTCTTAATCACTGGGCCATTTCTCTGGCCCTTTATTCTGCACAAAAAAGAAAAAAAATTTAGTTATGTGTTGGCCTTGTGTCTGTGTGGAGTTATTGACACATGAGTGCAATTGTCCTTTCTTTGTCTTAGTGAGGGTTTCTATTGCTGTGAAGAGATACTATGACTATAGCAACTCTTATAAAGGGAAACATTTATTTGTGGTGGTTTGCTTACAGTTGAGAGGTTTAGTCTAGTATTGTCACGGCAGGAAGCAGGGCAGCATGCAAGCAGACTTAGTGCTACAGAAGGAGCTGAGAGTTCTTACTCCTTGACTCACAGGCAACAGGAAGTGTTCTGAGACATTGGGTGGAGACACCGGGTGTGGCTTGAGCATATATGGGACCTTAAAGCCTGCCTCCACAGTGACACACTTCCTCCAACAAGGCCACACTCACTTCAGCAAAACCACACATCCTAATAGTGCACCACTTTATGAGCTTATAGGGGCCAATTACATTCAAGCTACTACACCCTTAGAGGCCTGAAGAGGGCGTTGGATCCCCTGGAGCTGGAGTAACAGTGGTTGAGTGATGGGAACCATACTATAAGAGCTATATGTGCTATTAACCACTGAACCTTTTCTTTAACCCCCATTCTCTACAATTTTAAAATAGTATTTTGTGAGTAGTTTTTATTTTGCTTGACTCTGCATTTAGAAGATAAGTGACAGCCTTTTGGTTGGTTTATGTTAATAAGGGTATAACTGTGTTTTAAGGTTCCAAATTAGTTATTCTATGCTATCACTTTACATGCTAACAGGGACCATATACTTGTGTAGAAAGGTGAAATGCCACCCCATTTACATTTATTTATTTTGTGTGTATAAGTATGACAGCCAAAGAATAACTTGTAGCATCCTCCATCAACCATGTGGATGGTGGGTTGTCAGGCTGGTGGCACGTGTTTTTACACACTGACCCATCTTGCTGGCCCTAGATTAGCTCCCTGTTTTAGCTTCCATGTTGCTCAATAGTCTTGATTTTTGTGCCATGTTGCTTAAGAAATGATTTTATAACCTTCCTTTACAGTGCCCCATTTCCTGAGTAATTTGGTTATCTTTCTCATGGCACGCCATGAAAGTCAAGTTTATCCCACTGACCTTGCTGCTCTTGACTTTTTATCTTCTCAGAAGGTTTTTTTTTTTTTTTTTTAATCTCAACTTTTGCTTTTGCCAATTTCTGGACAGCAAGTCTTGAATCAAGTTGATGTTTTGGAGGACATTTTCATCTTTTAAATCCTCAATGATTTTTTTTTCCATCTGTGGACTTTTAGATATTTTTTATTTAAAATATTATTTTTGGTAGTTGATTAAATAATTGATGTACAGGTACAGATTTTATTTTTGCACATACTTTTTTAATGTGATAAAGTATATTTATCACTTTATAATGTGTAGTTCTTACCATTAAGTACACCCAAATGTGTGGCATATGGAGAGGTTGTATATGTGACCAATCCTTTTTGTGCAAACTCAGCCATTCCAGTGAAACAGTAACTTGCTAGTCTTTCCTTCACCCAACCACTGGCAACTGCCATTTTGCTTTGTCTCTATGAGTTCAACTATTTTAGATAGTAAGTGGCTAACTTTTTCACTTTGTATAGTCAAGATTAATCCATATTGTAGCATGTATCAGAATTTTCTTTCCTTTTAATGCTGAGTAATATTCCATTGTATATTGTGTCTGTGTATGTTTGTGCATGCACACATATGTATATCACATTGTGTACCTCTTTCAATGATGTCTGTTGCATGTGTTGTTTGGCTGTTGTGAATAATGTTGCTTTTGGTGAAGTGTCCAACTATCAGAGCTTGTTTTCTAGGACTTGCTTGATGGTATGTCAATTCATCATATAATTTCCTACAATATGGACTGTAGAAAGGTAACATGTAGCACTCTTTTACAGTATTGATAATGACATTTGATGCACAAAATTTTTACCTTGTTGAAATTCAAGGTGTTTAATATACATTCTTTATTAAATTAACCTTTGAAAGGTTGAAATCACTTCTTTAGCCTCCTTCACATTTAGTACTGTCTTTCTATTTTTTTTTTTTCCTTTAAAGGCTAGAAAAGGGGCTAGGGAAATGGCTCACTTGGTAACATGCTTGCCACACAAGCATGAGAATGTGAGTATAGATTCCTTAGCACCCATATCAAAACCAGGCATGGGAGCACACATCTATAACCCCAGAGCTAGCAGGGAGGTGTTGGGGGGGGGGTGGAAAGAGGCAAATATTGGAGCTTACTGGTGAGTCAGTCTAACCAAATTGATGAGCCTCAGGTTCTGCAAGAGACCTGTCTCCAAAACCAAGGTGGAGAGCCATGGAGGAAGACACAAGGCATTGACTTCTGGCTTTCATGTGTGCACATGTGCACATAAACCTGCACATGTACAGCCACTCATGCACAAATGTGAATTCTCTCTCTCTCTCTCTCTCTCTCTCTCTCTCTCTCTGTCTTTCTCTCTCTCTCTCACACACACCTACTTGAATTCATACACCCCCACACATGACCAAAAAAATGTTATGTTGAAATTGAGCCAGATTTTCATGTTACTGGCATCCCCTTCCAAGAGAGATTAAAACATTCACTGATGCACCTGCTTCCTCCAGAGTAGAAGCCTTTTAATCTAGAGTTAGTGATAAGATTGTTATGATTAGGGAGGTAGGGTGTAGATCATGCCAAGTCATTGGTTAACTCAAGCAACACCAGGTAAGGACAATAATGTAGTAGCTGCTGTGAATAATGCTGTCTTTGTAATATAAGTGCTTTGATGACTGTATTGTATTCTTTACATAGTCTTTCCTTATCTACAGTTTCACTTTCTGTAGTTTCAGTTATTTACAGCCACCCACAATTAAAAAACACTAGTATTTCTTGGGACTCTAAAGAGAAAAAGCAGCCATGTTCACATGGCTTTTATGATTGTACATAGTTAACAGTTATTCCATCTCATTCTTGTTCATGGTTAATCTCTTAAAATATCTACTTTGCAAGCTGAACTTTTTTATAGGTACATAGTTGTAGGATACAAGCCCATAAAATCCATAGGATTTAGTAGTGTTGGGTTATTGCTGAAGATCCCACACACTTCAGGTACAGGATTTATGGAATCAAGCTGGCAGTGATTAGGAAGCTTCCCCTACTGGCTTATCTCTTTAGGATAGAAGGTGCTATGTAGGTTCCTTTGGAGAAAGTCATCAGAAGTCATACTCTGCCTTGAACCTGTGAGGTACAGTAATGACTGGAGTGACAAGAAAAGCCTGTGGGTACAATAATGGCATGGACATTATGGGACTATGCTTTCAGTTTGGGTTTAAGGCCCTCTCCACACAAGGAATGCATGCCTGAAACTGTACATTTTACCATATGGCCAGGGAGCTCACCTTGCCCAAGGATGAACCTATTTTATTCTTCTAAATGAGCATGGTATTTAACGGCCCTTTTGCTGAATATATAGATCAGCACAGCTCTCAGTGTCAGAGAAGTTTCTTTTCAGTGGATATTGGCTAATGCAGAAACTCAGAACTGGTCAGTGTTAGTGGAGGACTCAGCCACAAATGGAGTGCCTGTTTCCTCCCCCTGAAAAGCCTGGGGACCACAGAAGAGGGGGCAGAAAGGTTATTAGAGCCAAAAGTCAGGGAGGACCAGAGCAAACAATGTTTTCTGGACATGGGGACCTCTGTACTCGGGAATTCATAGCAGCTGTGTTTGCTTGTACAAGACCAGCAAGATAACAAGCCAGCAAACTTCTATCATGGAGGGGGGGGGTGTTCCTGAGCCTCCCTCCCCTAATTGAGGAGCTGTTGACAATTGATGGCTTCTGGTGGTGATACAGGTTTTGTTAAGCTGTGTCCATTGTTAGGCAAACCCTGCTTCAGTGGATGGCCCCACACCTATGAGTGTATGGGCAGCACAAATGGACTTGGTGGGTTTAAAAAAGATGACAGGAAGCTGGGAATGGGGTCAAGAGAGTAGATCTGGGAAGAGTTAGGGAGTGAAAATAGTTAAAAACATTGTATGAAATTCTCAAAGTATTAATAAAAATACTACATTAAAGATCCAAGTAATAATAATAATAAAAAATCATGGCCAGGGTTTCACCAGGGTGTGTATGTCTTGGAATGTATACTCAGGATGAGCTATAGTTACTTAATTTTCTTCATGTTTTCATCTATCTGCCTGCCTGTCTTCTTGTGGGGATGTTGAGAGAATTTCACTGTGTAGCCCAGGTTGGCTCCAGACTCACACAAATTGTCTTGTTTTGGTCTCACTGTTAGTATTGTTTTTTTATCCAAGAGTTTTAGATCCTTGAGGACAATGCCTGTTTTGTTCCACGCTCTATACCCTATTCCTGGCACCAAGTAGTTAATAATTGTTGATGCTATAGGGAAAAACTGTGTTCTGATTGGGAAGAATTCAGGCCTACCACTTGAATGCACTCTCTACATTTCCAAAGGGTCAAGATAAAGTTATGTTGATTGTGATCAAATAACAAGAGGGCATAGCCGGTCTATAGAATAATAGACATAGAATCATTGTAGCTTTGTAGAAAAGTCCTCTTATGTATATGTGTATGGGTGCATATATGTGTACATATGAATGTTTGAGTGCACGGAGAAAGGTTTGGAAAGATACTTAGCAAAGTCAGGTTAACTCAGGAGAGTGAGAATCCATGAACACTGAGGGGTTGACTGGGAGTTTCATCTCTGTAACTTTTTTTTTAACAGCAAAAACATTTTACTTGTACAGTTTGTAGAAAAAAAGTGGATATGCTTATACAAGTTTCTGTTGCAGGACTCCAAAGACAGCAGAAGAGGGAATGTGTGTTGGTATCAGGGAGGTAGACAGATTTTTGGATAGAAGAAACACACTTGGGGAGGACTGGGGCTCAAAGGAAAGCATCTTTGGCATTGGGCACTGGGAACCTGTGTAGGAGCACACAACTTATGTTAAAGAAATGATGAAACTTGAGGAACATCCTTGGCAGGAATGTTGAGTTTACTGTGAGTTGGCAGTGGACACTGACCAGGGCTGCCAGTGGATTTAGAGCGCTAAGTTGACTTAATGTATATTGCTTGTGTGTGTGCATGTTTCCATAAAGATAATTTAGTGCTAGATGTAATGTAAATCTCTTTTCCTTAGGCTGATTTCTTTGCTCCCAGTATATCTGTGTTTACTCTTAAATCCCCCACTTTAAAACATCTAAACACTTGAGGTCATAAGTCTTTGAGAGGTTATGAAACTCTTTGAAGGTTACTTAGCTGATAAGAGGTGGAGGCCTGGACTAGAGCCCAGGTCTTCTCTACCAAATGCTGTGTCCTTTTTTTTTTTTTTTTTTCCCAAGAAAAGATTGGCCAGGAAACCACTTACTGTGATACCCTGTCCAATGGGTTCTAGCCATTGCCATTTATGAAGAAATTTTGGTATGGACACTTAAAGAAAACCTAGTAACTGTTAAAATTCAAATAGAAATTTGTTAGAGGATCAAGATTAGCTCAGTATTAGAAACAACTTCAGAACGGGTTGGGGAGATGGTTCAGTGGGTTAGGGTTCTGGTCACCAAGCCTGAGGACCTGAGTTTGATTCCCAGGACCCACTTGATGGAAGGAGAGAACAGACCCCTTCAAGTTGTCCTCTGACCTCTACACATGGTTTGTGGTGTGTGTGCCCCCTAAAATAAAATAAATGTAAGAAAGAAATGCCTCAGAAAAAGTGACTGGCTAAAACTTTCTTTTTAGACAATAATTTATTGTAATTTGGGCTAAATCTCAGTGATAGGTAATTTGACAAGAATTTGTAGATGTCTAAAAGTTAAGCAGCATGGGGGAAGGAATTTAATTTTATTGTTGAAACTAAGGCAGAAATAAAATACATTTAGTTATTTTATGTATGCTATTGTTTTACTTTTTGACCACAATTATCATTTTTTCATACACAAGTTATTAAATAGTTGAAATCATGGAAGATATTGAAAGTCTTAACTAAAAGTATGATGTAGTTACTAGCATCGTAGAATTATTTTTTACAACATATCATTGTGTGGGTTTATTTTATGGCAATGGGTGATGAGTTCTGTGATGCCAGAACACAGCATGCATATTTTATTTTTCCTTAGTATTCGTTATATATTTTTTTAATCTTTTTTTAAATTTAATTTATTATTTTACATGTTGATCCCAGTTGCCTTTTCCTCCCTCCCTCTTACCCTCTCTGCCCTCTCACATGCACCCTAACCACCCTCCCCTCCCATCCCCCCACCCCAATTCCATATGTAGGGGAATGCCATCCAGTTGGGGTCATGTAGATATGACAGGTCATGTGAAGTAGGGACTAGGGCTTCTCTCCTGTCTCTAAGTTAAGGCAGTTATCCCTCCATGGGGGATGTGTTCTCAAGGTCTTTTTGTGCATCAGGGATACATCCTGGTTCCACTGTCTTAGGTCCCTTAGACTGCTCAGTCCTTCTGGCTGAGACCCATATTCGGGGGGCCTGAGTCAGTCCCATGCTTGATTCCCAGCTATCAGTTTGGGGGCCTGTTAGCTCCTTCTTGTTCAGGTAAGCTGTCTCTATGTGTTTCTGCTGCATGGTCTTGTCCTCTCCATCTGCATCTGGTTCTAGTTTGACTCAGTGTTTATGTATGGGTGTTTGCTCCTGTTTCCAACAGGTATTAGATGAGGGCTCCATGGATAAGTTAGTTGTTGGTCTCACTATCCGGGAAGGGCATTTATGGTAGCCTTTCCACGGAAGCTCAAATTGTTAGTTGGCGGCAGTCTTGTAGTTCTCTAGACCTTTCTTTGGGTTCAATTTTCTCTTCAAACCAATATTGGCTCTGTCTTTTATGTTCTCTCTCTCTCTTCTCTCTCTCTGTCTGTCTCTGTCTCTCTCTCTCTTCTGTCTTCTATTCCTACCCGGACTCAATCTTCCTAGTCACATGTGTTTTCCTCTCCTCCCCTTCGCTTTCTCCTACTTCTCTCTCCATTCACTGCCCCCCCTACTTCCCCTGTTCTCTGGGGGACTTGTCCCTTCCCCCTTCTGTGAGGGACTTTATATGAATCTCTTAGAATACACCTTATATCCTAGTTCCTCTGGTGGTGGTAATTATAGGCTGGTGATCCTGTGTTCTAGGTCTAAAATCCATATATATGAGTAAGTACATACTATGTTCCTCTTTTTGTGACAGGGTTACCTCATTCAGGATGGTTTCTTCAAGTGCCATCCACTTGCCTGTGAATTTCAAGATGCCATTAATTTTTTCTTCAGAGTAGTATTCCATTGTGCCACATCTTCATTATCCATTCTTCAATTGAGGGGCATCTAGGTTGCTTCTAGGTTCTTGCTATTACAAATAGTGCTGCTATGAACATAGTTGAACAAATGTCTTTGTTGCATGGATGTGGATCATTTGGGTATATGCCTAAGAGGGGGATTGCTGGGTCCTGTGGTAAACTAATTCCCATTTTCCCGAGGAACCACCCTACTGATCTCCAAAATGGCTGTATGAGTTTGCACTCTCACCAGCAGTGGAGGAGTGTTCCCCTTTCTCCACATCCTCTCCAGCATAAGTTGTCATTGGTGTTTCTAATTTTAGCCATTCTGGCAGGAGTAAGATGGTATCTCAAAGTTGTTTTGATTTGCATTTCCCTGGTAGCTAAGGATGTTGAGCACTTTCTTAAGTGTTTTTCTGCCTTTTTGATTTCCTTTATTGAGAATTCTTTCTTCAGTTCTGTACCCCATTTTTAAATAGGGTTATTTGGTGTTTTGTTGACTAGTTTCTTGAGTTCTTTGTATATTTTGGAGATCAGCCCTTTGTCGGATATAGGATTGGTGAAAATCTTTTCCCAGTCTGTGGGTTGCTGTTTGGTCTTGTCCACTGTGTCCTTTGTCTTACAGAAGCTTCTAAGTTTGAAGAGGTCCCATTTATTAATTGTTGCTCTCAGTGTTTGTGCCCCTGGAGTTATGTTCAGGAAGCGGTCTCCTATACCAGTTTGTTCAAGAGTACCTCCTACTTTCTTTTCTAAGAGGTTCAATGTGGCTGGATTGATGTTGAAGTCTTTGATCCATTTGGACTTGAGTTTTGTGCATGGTGACAGACATAGGTCTATCTGCAGTCTTATACACACCCTCATCCAATTGTGCCAGCACCATTTGTTGAAGATGCTGTCCTTGCCCCATTGTATAATTTTAGCTGTTTTGTCAAAAATCAGGTGTTCATAGGTGTGTGGGTTAATATCAGGATTTTCAATTAGATTCCATTGGTCTACCTGTGTATTTTTGTGCCAATACCAGACTGTTTTCAGAACTATAGCTCTGTAGTAGAGCTTAAAGTCAGGAATGGTGATGCATCCTGAAGTTCTTTATTGTATTGTTTTGGCTATCCTGGGTCTTTTGTTTTTCCATATAAAGTTGATTATTATCCTTTCAAGGTCAGTGAAGAATTGTGGTGGGATTTTAATGGGGATTGCATTGAATCTGTACATTGCTTTTGGCAAGATTGCCATTTTTACTGTATTTATCCTACGTATTCAAGAGCAAGGGAGATCTTTCCATTTTCTGGTATCTTCTTTAATTTCTTTCTTTAGAGCCACAAAGTTCTTATTATATAGGTTTTTTTACTTGTTTGGTAAGCGTTACATCAAGATACTTTATGTTGCTTGTGGCTGTTGTAAAGGGTGATGTTTCTCTGATTTCTTTCTCTGTCTCTTTGTCATCTGAAAAAAGTAGGGCTACTGATATTTTTGAGTTTATCTTGTATCCTGCTAGATTGCTGTAGGAGTTCCCTGGTAGAGTTTATTGGGTCGCTTATGTAAACTATCAAATTATCTGCAAATAGAGACAGTTTGACTTCTTCCTTTCCAATTTGGATCCCCTTGATCTCCTTTTGTTGTCTTATAGCTTTAGCTAGAAATTCAAGTACGATATTGAAGAGATATGGAGAGAGAGGGCAGCCTTGTCTTGTTCCTGATTTTAGAGGAATTGGCTTAAGTTTCTCTCCATTCAGTTTGATGTTGGCAGTTGGTTTGCTGTATATTGCTCTTATTATGTTTAGGTATGTTCCTGTTATCCCTGACCTCTCCAAGTCCTTTATCATGAAAGGGTGTTGAATTTTGTCGAAGGCTTTTTCAGCATCTAGGGAGATAATCATATGGTTTTTCTTTTTCAGTTGGTTTATATAGTGGATCACGTTGATAAATTTTTGTATGTTAAACCATCCCTGCAATCCAGGGATGAAGCCTACTTGGTCATGGTGGATGATTTCTCTGATGTATTCTTGAATTCAGTTTGCCAGTATTTCATTGAGTGTTTTTTCACCGATGTTCATCAGGGATATTGGTCTGTAGTTTTCTTTCTTAGCTGTGTCTTTGTGAGGCTTGGGTACCAAGGTTATTGTGGACTCATAAAAAGAGTTTGGCAATGAACCTTCTGTTTCTATTTTGTGGAACAGTTTGAGGAGTATTGGTATTAGGTCTTCCTTGAGTGTCTGGTAGAATTCTGCACTGAATCCATCTGGCCCTGGACTTTTTTTCGTTGGAAGGCTTTTGATGACTGCTTCTATTTCATTGCAGGTTATAGGTCTATTTAAGTTGTTTGTCTGTTCTTGATTTAATTTTGGTAAGTGATAGCTATCCAGAAATTTGTTCATTTCCTTTGAATTTTCAATTTTTGTGGAATACAGATTTTTAAAGTATGACCTGAAAATTATCTGGATTTCCTCTGTGTCTGTTGTTATGTTCCCCTTTTCATTTCTGATTTTGTTAATTTGCATGTTCTCTCTCTGCTTTTTCGTTAATTTGGATAAAGATTTGTCTATCTTGTTGATTTTCTCAAAAAACCCAACTCTTCATTGCATTGATATTTTTGTATTGTTTTCCTGGTTTCTATTTTGTTGATTTTAGCCCTCAAGTTGATTATTTCCTGGGGTCTACTCCTACGGGGTGAGTTCACTTCTCTCTGTTCTAAGGTTTTCAGTTGCACTGTTAATTCTCTTATGTGATTATCCTCTATTTTCTTCATATGGGCACTTAGTGCAATGAACTTCCCTTGTAGCACTGATTTGAAGAAGTCCCATAAGTTCGGGTATGTGGTGTCCTCATCCTCGTTGAATATTAGAAAGTCCTTAATTTCTTTATTTCTTCTTTGACCCAGGTGTGGTTCAATTGCACATTGTTCAGTTTCCATGAGTTTGCAGGTTTTCTGCTATTTGTGTTGTTGTTGAATTCCAACTTTAAAGCATGGTGGTCTGATAAGATACAGGGGACTATTCCTATTCTCTTGTATCTGTTGAGGTTTGTTATGTCACCTAGTATGTGGTCGATTTTAGAGAAGGTCCCATGTGGAGCAGAGAAGAAGGTATATTCTTTTGCCTTTGGATGGAATGTTCTATAGATGTCTAACCCCAGTTGAGACATAACTTCTGTTCTTTTGTTTCTTTGTTGAGTTTCTGATTTGTGGTCCTGTCTAGTGTTGAGAGTGGTATATTGAAGTCTCCCACTATAAGTGTGTGAGGTTTTATATGAGGTTTGAGTTTTAGTAGTGTTTCTTTTACGAATGTGGGTGACTTTGTATTAGGGGCATAGATGTTCAGAACTGAGACTTTGTGTTGATGGATTTCTCCTGCGATGAATACAAAATGACTGTCTTCATCTCTTTTGATTAATTTTGGTTTGAAGTCTAACTTGTTAGATATTAGGATAGCCACACCTGCTTGCTTCTTGGTTCCATTTGATTGGAAAATCTTTTCCCAACCCTTTAACCTGAGGTAATGTCTATCTTTGAAGGTTAGATGTGTTTCTTGTATGCAGCAGAAGGATGGATTCTGTCTTTGTATCCATTCTGTTAGCCTGTGTCTTTTTATAGGTGAGTTAAGACCATTAATGTTGAGGGTGAGTAAGGACCATTGATTTTTGAAGATTTGTTGTTGGCAGTGGTATTGTGAATATATTTGTTCTGCTTTACCCTTTGTTTCTGGTGTATTTGAATTATCTGCTGCCTACATTTTTGTGGGCGTGGTTACCTTCCTTGGGTTGGAGTTTTCCTTCCAATACTTTCTGTAGGGCTGGATTTGTAGATACGTATTGGGAAAATCTGGTTTTGTCATTAAATATGTTGTTCTCTCCATCTATAGTGAGTGAGAGTTTTGCTGGGTATAGTAGCCTGGGCTGGCATCCGTGGTCTCTTAATACTTGTAGAACATCTATCCAGGACCTTCTGGCTTTGAGGGTTTCCATGGAGAAGTCAGGTGTAATTTTGATAGGTCTGCCTTTATATGTTACCTGTCCTTTTTCCTTCGCTGCTCTTAATATTCTTTCTTTATTCTGTATGCTAGGTGTTTTGATTATTATATGTCGAGGGGTCTTTTTTCTTTGGTCCAGCCTATTTGGGGTTCGGTATGCTTCTTGTACTTTCATGGGCATGTCCTTCTTCAGATTGGGGAAGTTTTCCTCAATGATTTTGTTGAATATGTTTTCGGCACCTTTGAGCTGGGCTTCCTCACCTTCCTCTATGCTTATTATTCTTAGGTTTGGCCTTTTCACCGTGTCCCACATTTCCTGGATGTTTTGTATTAAGGATTTGTTGGGTTTATGATTTTCTTTGGTCGATGAATCTATTTCTTCTAGTTTGTCTTATGCCCCTGAGATTCTCTCTTCCATCTCTTGAATTCTGTTGGTTATGCTTGCGTCTGTAGTTCCCGATTTTTTGCCCAGTTTTTCTATTTCCAGCATTCCTTCAGTTTGAGTTGCCTTTATTTTCTCTATTTCAGTTTTCAAGTCTTGAACTGTTTCCTTCACCTGCTTAATTTGTTTTTTTTTTTTTTTGGCTTTCTGTACTTTCTTTACTTTCCTTAAGGGATTTGTTCATTTTTTTTTTTTTTTTTATTTTTTCGTCCATTTCTTTAAGTGATTTTCTCACATCTTCTTTGAGGGCCTCTATCATTTTTATGATGGTAATTTTTAAGTCATTTCCTTCTGCTTCCTCTGCTTTGTTGTTGTGTTCCATTCTAGTTGGGGTAGATTCTCTAGATTCTGGCGGTGTCATGCTTGTCTTTCTGTTGTTAGGTGTTATCTTGTCTTGCTGTCTTTCCATAGCTTCTTCCAGTAGGTGTTGGTGGGGTCTCTCCCTCTCTCTATGGTACTTCCCCAGTGAGCTTATGTGGGTCAGAGGTTCAATATCTGTAGCTCTGGTGGTCCAAGCTCTCTACGAGGTCTCTCCACAGACAGGGGCCCGGGGATGGGGTTAGGGATGAGGATCCAGTAGAAGATGCCAGCAGGAACTCAGAGTGGTCCCGCGTGGATAGGCAGGTCTCCTGTGTTCAGATTCGCTCCGAGAAGTCCCCCGAAGTAGTGTGGACTGTTGGCTCCACCCTCTGTTCCAGTGCTCAACCAGAATGGTGGGACAGTGGGCAGGGTAGGGCACAGAGTGTGTGTGGGGATGCATAAAAATATATCAGAGCTCCAAGGGTGCTCTCTACTGGGACAGGACACAGGAGCAGGGGTGTTCGGGGCCAACCCAGGGAGTTCAGTATTCGTTATATTTTTGTTAAATAAAAAGACCTTTAGGAATTGCCATTGGCGATTTTTCCCCCTGATTTATTTATTCTCATTGTATATATAGTGTTCTGTCTGCACTCCAGAAGAGGGCAGCAGATCTCATTACAGATGGTTGTGAACCACAATGTGGTTGCTGGGAATTTAATTTAGGTCCTCTGGAAGAGCAGCCAGTGCTTTTAACCTCTGAACCACCTCTCCAGTCTCCCATTGGCAAGTTTTTAATGAATATATTAATTATGTGTATCTTTGTATATATTTACATAAGAAACTGAAGGGATTTGTAAATCATGAACATTGTATAGCTAGATTATCATAATTGAAGGGATAATAGGTTTTTGAGCATGAATTCAGGATGTCATAGGCCAATGCTTTATTATTATTGTTATTTTTTATTTTGGAACTGTTCTCAAGCCATACCAAATCCTAGCTAGCATGGAGAGGGGAGGTAGGCTGGAAGTCCCACCCATGGCTGAGGAGCTATTGTCAGCTGAGAGAGGGAGAGTCAGTTCTCTTGAAGAGTATAGGCCCTGGTAAGTTGACCACACTTCAATGAGAGCTCACACATTCAAGAATATATGGGCAGCCCAAACTTGACTTGATGGGTGTAAAAACAACATAAAAAAAGGACACCAAGTTGTGTGGGTAGGGAAGGGCAGGTGGATCTGGGGACATTTAGGAGGATGAGGTGAATATGATCCAAATACTTTGTACAAAATTCTCAAAGAACTAATGAAAATTAAAAAAAAAAAGATATAAAAGCATGGAATTTAAGCTAAGCTGTGCTAGCTTTAGAATTTTTAATGACTTATAGTTCCGTGAATGATGCCAGCATTCATACTGTAAAGTTGAGTGGCTGAGTCCTCAATTAGGTCACCAATCTTCTCACTAGGGACAGAGGTGTTGCATGTGGCGAAAAGGAAGTTGTGTTCGTGCTCTGAGTCATGAGAGTCTCTGGGGATGTGTTTTAGGCAGTGGGCTGTATAGATATTGCTGCCAGCTTAGTAGAGCTAAAAGAGCACTGGGAAATAAATGAATAGTGTTTGTGACTCTTGTGAACAAGCCAGATGAATAGAGAGATTGGGGGGCATCAAAGAAAAACAGTTTATCTTAATATCCTGCAGCCTTCAGCATTTAAAGAATCATCAGTGAATTGTTTCTGAGGGGGTCTTTGATGCAAGAGCAGAGTTGAAAAATTATCTAGTTTCGTACTGATAATGTTGTAATATATCATAAAGACGAATTATTAGAAAAATGAAGTGAAAAAAATGAACCACCAGGCTTGCCTTTATTTATTTATTTATTTCTTATTGGCTCCATCAGACTTAACATTGTTTTTACACATTGCCTTGGAGTTTTAACATTCTTACATGAGTTTCTGTGGATTAGTAACATTTTATATACTAGAGCAGCTCTGTGGATTCCAATTTGAATAGTCCTTTGTTAGAAAGATTTTGCCATTCTGACAGTCCAGAAGTTGTCCTTTATAGAATTTTGTCTTATAATAGAGACAGAACTAGATAAAGCAGTTATTAGAATAGAGACAATACTGGGTAATGTAGTTAGTTTTAAGCAAATATGGTAGCTGATTATAAGTATGAAGACTTCTCATAATTTTAGTAGTTGGCTAAATGAAAACACAGGAGAGCATCATTCTTTGTGCATTTGGATTATGCTAAAGGATTTTGTTTGTATAGAGATAGTGTCTTACTGCAGCCCAGCTTGGCCTCAAACTTGCTATATGAATAGACATGACCTTTGAGTGCTTTAAAAAATGCATTTATTTTATTTTATATGTCTGGGTGTTTTGCCTGCATGATTGTCTGTGCACTGTATGTGTGCCTGGTTCCTGAGGAGGCCAGAAGAGGGCATTAGATCCCTTGGAACTGGGGTTACAGACAATTGTGAGCCACCATGTGAATGCTTGGAATCAATGCCCAGTCCTCTGCAAAAGCAGCCAGTGCTCTTCCCCACTGAGCTGTCTCTCCAGCACTTCAGCTCCTGACCTTGTTTTCAGTTCAGTCTTTCATAAACACTGTATTGAATTGTCTGTATCCATTCAGATTTCCTTTTTTGTAAGAATATCGTAAAGATAGATGGCACACTTAGGTGACTAAGGAAGGAGAATCCCAGGTTTGGACCATCCTGGACTACCAAATAAGATCTTGTCTCAATAAGCCAAAAACCAATAAATAAATAAGATAGATAGACAGATAGATAGATGATAGGTAGATAGATGATCGATAGATAATAGATAGATGATAGGTAGATAGATAGCATATATTGAACTGGTAAGTGTGAGGCACTGTGGAAGTAATCAGCATAAATAAAGCATATGGCTTGAAAATTAATAAGGGAAACAGATCAAAGCTTTGCTAGTTTAGTTACTTCAAAGATGAGTTCCCAGAGCATAGGTAAATACTTGCCCATAAAGACAGAAATTCAAAGAATGTTTATTTTATGAAAGAAAAAGCTCCAGAATTTAAAGTTAGGATGGGTATCCACTTAGGACCTGTTTTGGGTAAAGGGATGAAAATGATCTAAAATGGCTGCAAGAATATTTTTGTTGAAAAATGGCTATTATAAATTTTTTTCTAGTTTTTTAAAAATAATTTTTATTTAAATTAGAAACAATCCCATTTTACATATCAATCTCAGTTCCCTCTCCCTCCCATCTTCCCATGCCCCCCCCCCCCGATCTTCCCATCCTATCCTCCATTCACTCCCCAGGGAAGGTGAGGCCTTCCATGAGGGATCATCAAAATCTGTCAAGTCATTTGGGGTAAGGCCTAGGCCCTCCCCTATGTATCTAGGCTAAGAGAGTATCACTTCATGGGGAATGGGCTCCTGAAGTCTGTTTGTGCACTAGGGATACATCCAGGTTCCACTGCCAGAGGCCCCCTAGACTGCCCAGTCCTCCTGGCTGACACCTATGTGCAGGGGTCCTGGTTTGGTCCTATGTTGGTTCCCCAGCTGTCAGACTGAGGTCCATGAGTTCCCACATGTTCAGGCCAGCTGTTTCTGTGGGTTTTGACCCTTTTGTTCATCACTCCTCCTTCTCTACAGTTGGATTCCAGGAGTTGGGCTCAGTGTTTAGCTGTGGGTGTCTGCTTCTGCTTCTGTCAGCTACTAGATGAAGGCTCTAGAATGGCATATAAGGTAGTCATCAGTCTCATTATAGGGGAAAGGCATTTAAGGTAGCCTCTCCGCTATTGCTTAGATTCCTAGTTGGGGTCATCCTTGTGGATCTCTTTTACACTATTGTGCAGTAGATGTAGGCAAATCACATGTGAGCCGACCTTGGCCTTTATAGCATTTATATGTGTGAGAGTTACCAGCAGTTGCTCTGTGACATTTGTGTGGTTTAAGGTGTTCTGTGGTTTAAGAGTGTGCTGTCCACCCCAGCTTGTTCCAGGAAAGCAGTTCCACAGTCCTTGTTAGCTGTGTGCCAGGATCGCTGCTGGTCAGAACTTCCATGCAATGAACTCGGTCACCTGTTTTGTTTTCGCTTCAGGACAGTCACAGGGAAGTGTTCTACATCCCCTTCTTGACCAGATTCAACTCATTCTGAGAGGCCATTTTCTCAGAGAGACATTGTTGATTACTTGGCTGAAAACAGTGTCTCTGCTCTCTTAAATCTAATTGTGCTTATATTCTTTAACCACTAATTTGGCAATTAATCATGTTAATTGCTTTGTGCCTTGCATCTATTGTTGTCTTGACTTGTTATTTAAATTGTCTTGACTTTATTGTTGTGATGCTTGTGTTCTGATTATAGAACAAGATTCTTGAAAAGAGACGCCTCTCTGTAACTCTCAGAACAGTAATCTCTGAACTTTGCCAATTACCCACCCTGTCTTTGTTTGTTTCAATGGCTATGGCACAGATTTTACACTGGATAATTTGTTAACAGCACAAGTTTGTTTCTTAGAATTCTGGAGGCTGGGGAGTCTAAAGACATAATGCCAGCAGATTGAGTAGCTCTTGAAGGGCCATCTGCATGGATCTCCTCTGTGTATCCTCTCATGGTACAGGACAAAGTGACAAACAGACTTCACAGGCCTCTTTCACAAAGGCACTAGTCCCATTCATAGTGACCTATTTAGCTTCTGCCTCTGAATGTCAATACATTGGGGATTAAATTTTGTCATATGAATTTTGGAGGCATATAATCCTTCAGACTACAGCATAGTCCAAATAATTTGGCTATGGATCTGAATACATGCATTTTATTTAATTATAACATATCTCACATACAAATATATATTTATATATAAAGTAAATCAAATGAAATCTGAATTAAAATGACATAACATGAAATAATCAATACTTATAATTTATATTATTTATAATATGGCATTTTTTGCCAGTCATATTTTGAAAGACAGCTGAAAAATACTAATGGAAGACATGCCAAATTGGCAACATGTGTTGTACTATAGGGCTAGTATCCAGTTATTCAGTAGTTATATGAAAGATTTGGTTGACAGCTACCTGTGTTTATGTTATTAGCATTACATCCATTATAATGGAAAGTGCCAGCATAAAGCATTTGACATTGTGTGAAGCTCATCCTTCCCCCTGGACTCTTGAAGAATTGGGTGGGAAAAAGTTGTGAACATCAGTGTCAGCTTTATTTCATTTAGTGAGGATGAATTTATTCCATATACTTTCTCTCCCCATGATTTTCTTTCTGTGGGTTGCCTGACATGCTCACTTGAACAAAGACTGCTTATCTCTAGCAACTTCTGTACCTGCCACAGAATGGTCAACAAATATTTGTGAATTTTATTTGGAAAAAATAAATGTGTGTCTCTGATCACAAATTTCCAGAAAACTTTCTAGTTCCATAAGTTAAAAATTCTAATACAGAAGAACGAAACATACAAGAGCAGGTTGTTTAAAAAATGATTTACTATTATTGAATAAGGAAATGTGGGCTTGTACGTGTATGGTTGCTGTGCTAATCTAATGACCAGAGCGGACAATATGCAAATATTATCTTCAGATAACAAAGTTTTATTTTTCCTTTCCAGCTTTTGGGCTCTCTTTCTGCCTTGTTTCTCTGTCTTGCCTAGGATACCTTGTACCCTGGAGAACACAGTGGTGTGAGCAGACATCTTCATCTCCTTGCCTCAGAGGGGAGAATATTTTGTTATTAAATTTGATGTTGGTGTAGATTTGTTTTTTTTTTTGTAGGGGCCTCTTTATGAAATTAAAGTTACTCCTTTTTATTCTCAGTTTACAGAGATTTTGAAAATCGTAATTGTTTGATTTTATCAGTTACTCTGTACTTATTGAGATTATTTACTTTTTCTTTATTGTGTTAATGGAGGGAATCACCTATGCTTATTAGAAAGGGATTAGCAGTCAGTGAGTTTAGCATCTGTCCCAAGAAATTAAAGGGCTTCCTTGTTACTTTTTTTTTTTCTTTTTTGAGGCCAGGTCTTCATGTAGTCATGGCTGTCCTGGAACTTGATGTGTATATCAGGCTGCCCTTGAACTTACTGAGAGACAGAGATCCACTTGCCTCTGCCTCCGAGTGCTGGGATTAAAGGCACCATGCACTTCCTTGTTATAAATTAAAAGGAATATTTGAGCCTATCCTTCTTACTAGAATCACATTGCAATTTAAATTTGACTTTTGTCAGAGGAATAACAACCAACATTTTATATTCCATTTTCTAAGGTAGAGTTGAAATTTATCATTTACAAATGGAGATATTACATAAAAGCTGGGGATATTAGTTGATGCCACACAAATTGGCAAACACATTTTCTTGAGTATTTCAATTTTGTGATGTTTAAAAAACCTTTTGGGATGAGTCACTTATTTTGGTAATGGTTATTTGATATTCTATTATAGGAATTAAATGCATAATTTTCTAGTGGGTTCTAGAAATACCTTTTAGATTTTAGTGATACAGAGATGTACATGTGGTGTGTCAGGAAAATCATGTTATTAAGTGGGTAGTACCATTTCCCTGGAGAACAGTGTAAGAGATTTACTGTAGTATAATGTTGCTACTTTCTTCTTACCAGTTTTAATTCCTGGGTTTCCTTTGAGGAGGAGTGTACGACTTTACCTTGTGGGGTTTGATTTAGTTGGCTGTATGTGCAGTAATTGTATTAAGGACTGAGTCCTAGAATTTGATTTGAATGCCTTTGCATTTTGTAGATTATTTAGGTAGATGTTAAGATGTGAGCCAGTCTGGGTACCATGATCATTTTGAAACTAATTTAGTCTGAGTAAAAGTATTGATGTTTGACTTAATTCTGAAAAGAACAAAAACACTCCATTCTGTGAAATGAAAAATGGGATGAGTATCAGCTAACAGTTACTCACTGCAGCATGTGGCTCGAGTTGTTTACACGGCAATTATTGGTCTTGGAGACTATTTCATTTCACTGTCACCTGTTCTTTAAGGTTGCCAAAGCTGAAGGCTTCTGTCTCAGCGGATGTTAAGTGTTGTTGGTGAAGCACAAACGTCATTATCACGAAAACAGGAAGCTATGTAGGAGAACATGCCAAATGGTGAATTAATAGTCAGGGTAAAGGAAACTGACGCACTTTCAGGGAAGGAACCCTAAATTCATCTATTTTCTCCTGCTTAGGTGGCTTAACAAACAGAAAAGGCCAAACTCACTGCTTCTTTTCAGACAGTATTGAATTAAGTAGGGCTAGCCTTAAGCCAGCATGTTTTCTTGTATTTTGCATTGTCTTAGAAATGTTGATGTTCTAAAGATTGTGAGATGCCTACATGGAACTTGATTAACCTGTATTAGTGTTTGGCCAACTAAAATCCTGTGAAGTACAATAAAATCGACCATTTTCTCATTTTGTACCTTAATAATTTGGATAATTTCTCAATAAATAGGAATAGATATTTTAAAGAGGAATCAAATAAAAATTACTTTCCATCATTTTTTGGCTTTTCATGAATAATCTGCTAAATAAATCAAGAGTATCAGCATTGTAGATCTCAAGAATCTACAATGAACTTTATTCTCTTTTATGTTTGGTTGATGTGTGCACAGACAGTTCTTATGCATATTTATAAGTGATTTTCATTAATGCACATTGTAGAACTTTTGTTATTATTTAGTTAACATACAAAGTAATGTTTTTTTTGTACTTTTGTCATATATTTTTTAACTGAAAAATTATGTGTGTGTATATACATGTGCATATGTGTGGGTGCGAGTATGCCACAGGGCATGTGGGAGTCACAGGACAACCTTGAAGAGATGGTATCTATTATGTGCAGTAGGCTGGCAGGCTTTGTGACAAGATAGCCTGAGCTATTGTGGCAGTCCTTATACACATACATTATTATACTTGGTTCTCATCTCCTTTTCCCCTCTCTCCATTTGCTGATCAAAACATCAGCATTTGGTTTGCTTTGCTGGTATTTTGTTAGTAAAATATCACTTTTTAAAACTGTGGACTTTATCTTTTCATTAATTCTAGCGGTCACTACTTTAATTGAGAGATGGTTTAGTGCAGTAATTTGTAAAGTGGGCTCTGTGGTCAGACATCTTGGGGTCTGGATTGTAACTGTCACTTCCTAGCAACTTATTTACATATCACTCAGGGGGTCCACTCACTTCTTTTGTAAATGGGAATGGTAATTGTGGCCAAATTAGAAGGTTGCCACCAAATGGAGCTAGTTTAATTCCAGGATGTAGAATAATAGTTGACACTTAACGCATGCCCAATGAATGCCAGAAAATATTAAGCAATGATTTAAAGTTTAAATTCTGGGCTTAGTGTTTGACCCTTCTAAGGGAGGATCTTCCACAATAATCCCACAATGCTCTTCTCAAGATGGGATGAGAGCATCTCCTGGTGCCAGCAAGTCAACAGTTTTTTTTTTTTTTTTTTTAAATCAGGGAATAATCACAAGGCTTATTCCTTCCTTTTTTTTTTTTTTTTTTAAAAGACAGAGTCTCTCAATGTAGCTTGGGCATCCTGTCTATGTCAATCACTCAGGCTTCAAACTCACAGGAATCTGCCTTTCTCTGCCTCCCAAATACTCAGATTAAAGGCATACATCACCATGCCTGACTCATTCAGCAAATCCTTATCTTTATGCATGCTGGTTGGAATGCCCACCTAATGCACACAGTGTCCTCCCTGGACACGATTTCTAACCCCAGTGCCCTCTCTTGAGCTTCAGTGACAATTTTTGAATTGTGATTATTGGTACACATGAAGAGTTTGTCTTTGTTGGGTGCCTAGCACTGTATTGACACCAGAGTCCTCCAATTGTATTGAGAAAACAAGGCATGGCTAAACAGATAAGAACAATTCTAGGAGTCATGTCGATTAGATGGGACTGTAAAAGTGAGGGTATGAGAAGCTTATGCTGAACATTCTCTTGTGTAAATTGTTAACGGCAAAAGTTTCTGAAATAAAGTAATAGAAAAAGTAGTAGAAAAAAACTACCTCTTTTGATGTTACCAAGAATTCTCACTTGAGAGCTGTCGAGGTAGCTCAGTGGTAAAGGTATTTGCTGTGAAACTTGACAGGAGTCCAATCCCTGGGGCTTACAGCAAGAAGGAGAGAATCAACTCCTACAAGTTGTTCTCTGACCTCTACATGTGTGCCATGGCAAACCTGAGTGCATGTGCATACACACACAATAAAAACATAATTTTAGGGAAAAAATGGATTTCCAGTTGTAATTCCTACTTTCAGATTTGTAGAATTGATCTCTCTATTCTGGTTTTTCATATGTTAAATTTTAACACATTTCCGGTTTTTGGAGATGAGGTGCAATGTGTAAAAGATACATTTCACAGCAAGGGTCTTTATCAAAAACTGCCTTTTCTTTTGTCATAGCTGTATTTAGTTCAGTGCTCAGTTTATTTAAGTGAGAGTTACTGAGCATTGATTACTCCACGCATTAGGAACACCAAGCAGATAGACAGTCAAAGTCTACAATCTGTTGGTATTTCAGTTCCGGTGATGATGAAACAGTAATAAATAAGACAGAGACATGAAGAAAACAAAAATAACAGGGTGCTGTGATAAAGCAGCTGCTGCTTCTCACTGGTAAATCAAGGAGACCTCTGGAGGAGATGAAATCAAAGCCTCAGTAGCATGGAGGGTCAAGCAAAGTCCTGAGACACACAGTCCAGGCAGGGGACAGCACATGCAAAGGCACAAAAGCAATAGGCTGATACATCCAAGGAGGATGTCTGGCCTGTGCAGATGGGTCAAAGTGAACAAGGACAAGGAGAGTAAAAGATGATGACAATCATCTGCAAGTGGCGGCATTCGAGTTGGTTTTTCCATTAGGCCCAAAGGATGATTTTAACCAGAAGAGTCTTCTTTATCGAACCAGTTCCATGTTTTTAAAAGACTGCTGCTTCTATAGGGTAGAACAAATAATGTGGGGAATAAACTGAGATAGTTGGGCATGGTTGTACCGAGCTGGAATCCACCTGGAGTTCCTCCATCGACTTCCTATGTGTATTTTACTCAGTTGGATCTGGGCTATGTTCATGCAGTTGAAGCTCTGACTTGTAAGGTCCTGAGACACCTTACAAAATAAGCACATAAGAAAAGCAGAGGCTATTGTCAAACCTTGTAAAGTCATAGATTTCTAAAACTCCCAAATGCTGAGACCTGGCTGACTGACTCATCCCCATATTTTGCATTTGCATTTTATCTGAAATCAAGTACCATGCGTCGTGCTTTCCTGCAGATGAATGGTTCAGTGTGCCAGATCTAGAGAAAGCATCGTACCTTTGAAGGAAGAAAGAAAACCATCTGCCACTAGAAAAAGGCCAAAAGTGGGCTCTTTTTTTGTAAGAACAAAGTGAAAGCTAAGAATCTATGTTTAAAATATGACTATAAAATTTCTCTGCATTTCCAGTTCTTGGCTCCAAGGACTAGAGACCTGTTTTGGATGATATACGTGGTTTTAAAAGTCAAGATAGACTTGAAGTACTTGAAGCACTTCATGTTTGTTGTTAGAAAGCATACAGGTTTTATTGTGAGATACATAATTTGTCTCAGATCAAGCCTTGTTCATTTATTGTCTTAGACTTCATGACCAGTAAAAGCCTCCATTTTCTTCTTTAAGCTTTTTGCATATAAGAAGTAGTTTTTATTTGCTTTATTAAGTGTCATAAATATGTGGGCTTTTCAGTTTTGTTCTTACAAATCTTTTTCCCTCCCCCTGGATTTCTTAAGCTGTACATCATTGACTCCTGGGCCCAACTGTGACCGCTTCAAACTGCACATACCGTATGCTGGAGAGACATTAAAATGTGAGTAAATGATGATTATTGTACTCAAAATATAGAACCAGTGCTAATGAAGTTGTGGTTCAGTTTTTATTTCCAGATGTTCAGAGTGTTCAGAGCGATTTCTGATAATGCCCTCTAGTAGTTTGTTATCTGCCATCCTGTCCTGGTTGTGTTTAAAGTGAGGCAGCCAGCAGGGATTCCATTGCAGTGGAATAGGCCTGCCTGCATAGAAACTTTAATTTTGAAGCAGGCAAGCATAACAGTGCTTCTTTTTTTTTGGGGGGGGGGAGTCCTAAGATAATACCTCAGTAAAGGGGCTCATTGCTTTGTGCCTGCAAAGTGGTTCAGTGGGTACAGGTGCCTGGCATCAATCCAGACCACCCGTGTTTGGTCCTGGCTCCATATGGCAGGAGAGAAGTAACCCTGCAGGCCATTCTCTTATTTTCACATGTGTGCTGTGGTTCCCCCTGTCCCTAAAGTAAATAACAGTGTAAAAAAAGGAAAAGATGCACCCTTAAAAATACCTATTTAGTAATAGTTTTTTTTTTAGGTAAGAATGGCTGATGGCCCCACTCCTGTCAAAATCCATTGTCATAATTCTGTCTCTAAGACTCTGTGCATGGACTATGTGTTGTCAACATGCTATAACCTTTATAGTGAGAGTCTGAAATGCAAATAGCCTGCAAGGGCCAAACTGATACAGGAAAGCAGACTAAGTGTGGCAGCTTGGGATGCCCTGTCTCTGAGGATACTGCTTCTATTGCCTCAGAAGGTGGAGGTCAGAAATTTTACATGATTTTTTTTTTTCCTTAAAATTGGTTTTAGATGTTGGCTACTTTTCAAAAATTAAGGAGATACATTGTTCAGGTTAAATTGAGTATGTGTGAAGAGTGGCCTGAGTTTCTGTACTCTATGCTTCCAACATTGCCTGGATGATGCACAAGGTACATCCCAGGGATTCAGGCCAGCATCTGCAGCATCTGTCTGTGCTGTATTAGCCCATCTCTGTCATCAGCACAGTACTGAAGCTCTCGTCTACTGTGAATGTGATAATAGCTCTGCTTTGTTAGTGTCAGTAATTGCACCCAGTGTTTTCTCTCTCAGACCTATTCTTGAGAACAGGGCATTCAAATCTATCTGTTCTTAAAAAAGGAGGAATAAAAGATCTTAGAGACCAGATGGATAGGTGAATGAGATGGCACAGGCCATAAAGTGCTTTGAAGGTAAAAGGACCTGAGCTTGATCCCCAGAACCCAGGCTGAGAAAAGCTGTGAAGGGAGGGACACATGCTTATAATCCCAGTGTTGGAGAGTGAGACAAATACATCTCTGGGGCTTATGGTCAGTCAGCTTAGCTTACTTGGTAAGTACCAGACCAATGAGGGACCTAGTCCCAGAATACAAAGTGGATGGTGTCTGAGGAGTGAAAGTTGTCCTCTGGCCTCCACAAGCACTTGTGTGTTTGCTCTTGTACTTGCACGTATGTGTGCACCTACACACACACACACACACACACACACACACACACACACACACAGACAGATGGGATGGGTGGATAAACTGTATATTTTGGACTATTCACTGCATTCTAATTTACTAAATGCAGCATTAAATGAGACATTTAGGACAAAGTGACCTCTTTTTTTTCCCCCCAAGACAGCATTTCTCTCTGTAACAGCCCTAGCTGGCCTGGAGCTTGCTCTGTAGACCAGGCTGGCCTTGAACTCACAGAGATCTGCCTGTCTCTGCCTCCCGAGTGGTGGGACTAAAGATGTGCGCCACCACCACCTAGCTACAAGGTGACCTGTTAACTTTGCATTATTAGACCATTCTCAGGAAACTACAAATGCACAAAAAAAAAAAAAAAAAAATTTGCCTGTGTGAAGATTGCTACTTTTCCCCCCCCAAAGGAATTGTTAACTAAATTTAAAAGAAATGATGAAATTAAGTCACTCATGTGAATGAAATAGAGAAAGTACTGAAATTACAAATATCAGGAAGCCTTGGTCCACTGTCCCACATTCCCCTCCCACTCCCGTTTTCTGAGGAAGCCATCATTTTAAGAAGTGGTTTCAGTTTAGTCCTTCTGAGGATTTCCATTTTCTCTCAGTAATATGCTTTTGCCTGCTTCCTGACTGGCCAGCTTTAGATGTTATCTTTTGACTTCCGGCCCTGATACAGAAGCATTAGCCTATTTTCACCATCCCCTTATCTTCCTCTCCCTCTTTAATGTAAGTATATCACCATTATTGGTTCCTCTGCCATTTACCTTGTAGCTTTAAAACTTTGTACTTTTTTCTCATTCTAGGGATCAAATTCAGGGCCTTACAAAGGCTAGAGAAAAGCTTTTCCACGGATCAACATCCGTAGCATCCCCCCTTTTTCTCACCCCCCCCAGGGTCACTTTAAATGCTGCATCATACAATTAAATGAAGAGTCCTAAAAATTCTTGGTAAGTGCGTGACTCAGCCTTTTTATCAGCTAGGATGATCTCTCTGCAGTAATGATGAATGCTTCGGTTATCTGGATTCCCATGAACCACAGATAATGTCTTTTGGCTTCACACTTCACAGGATAAGAACATTAGTCCCTGCTTCTTTCTTTTTTCCTGCACTGCTTTCATTTATCTTCTGTTTTCTTCCTTTGCATTTTCATGATTAACAATTTGTTGTCTATAAGATCTCCAGGGCATTGTTCATAAATTGCACAATGGCTCTGTGGGCCTGCTCCTGCATTTATTATCCTTAGATTTTACCTTGTTTTGTAGGTTTGTATATTAAAGATTCCATATGTTCTGGAAGATTTCTTAGGAAACAGGTCACTTGCTTAGGTTACTGGAACCTAGGTTCAAATAACCTGCGACAGAGTTTGTTCTTCCCTGTTCTGCTTATACCTTTCCTACATCTCTGCCCAACATTTTTTATTACCTCCATTACAATTAGGTTTCTTGCTTAAGAGCTCTTCTCTGTTTCTCTTTCAGGTGTCTTGTTCTTATGTTATGAGTGCAGTATCTGATATGGTCTTTCAAAGAACAAAAATTAGTGATCTAAGAAATGCTTTTGGGACCAGTGAGATGGGGCAACAGGTAAAGGTGCTTGCTGACAAGGCTGATGACCTGAGTTCAGTTCCTGGGACCTGCTTGGTGAAGTCCAGAACTCTTCTAATTTCTTTCTGTGCTGTGATCAAACACTCCGATCAAAGGCCCTCCTGGATCAGTTAATAGTCAAGACAGTACCATGCCAGTAGGTCAGTCTGTTCTAGGCAATTCCTCAATCAAGGCTTTCCTCTTGGATGACTTTAGGCTGCAATTAAAACTAACAAGGGGGATGAAGAGATGGCTCAGCAGTTAATAACACAAACTGTTCTTGTAGATGATCTCAGTTTAGTCCCTAGAACCAATGTTAGGTAGCTCACAACTGTAAGTCCAGCTCCATGAGATCTGATTCTTCTGGGCTGAGAAGGCACCTGCACTTACATGTACATATACTTACATTGTATAGTTGCAATTGAAAATGAAATAAATCTTTAGAACAAGATGAAACCAAAAAACCAGCTTAACCAGTTCAAGAACTGACTCCCACAAGTGCTTCTCTGAACTCCAAATGCATGCTGCATGTACATACAATCACACACAGAGAAAAATAAATGTAACAAAAGAAAAAAAACTTTTTTTCTTCCTTTTCTTTTTTTCTTTTCTCTCTCTCTCTCTCTTGTTTTTTTTTTTTTTATTATTTTGAGACAGGGTTTCTCTGTGTTGCTGTTGTGGCTGTCCTGGGACTCATTTATAGACCAGGCTGGCCTTGAACTAATAGAAATCCACCTTCCTCTGCGTCCTGTGTGCTGGGATTAAAGGTGTGTGCCTCCACTGCCCAACAAGTAAAATATGTTTTTTAAATGTTTTCTTTTTACCATCATTATTTTAATATCCACGTGGAGCATATTTTATATCTTCATTTCTCTTTCTGTTATTATAGAGCAGTGATTCTCAACCTTCCTAATGCTATGACCCTTTAATACAGTTCCTTATGTTGTGGTGACCCCCAACCATAAAATTATTTTTTTTTTTTTTTTGCTACTTTGGAACTGTAACTTTGCTACTGTTATGAGTTGTAATGTAAATATCTGTGTTTCCAATAGTCTTGGGTGACTCCTGTGAAAGAGTCATTTGTTCCCTAAAGGGATCATGATCCACAGGTTGAGAATCACTATTCTATGGGCTTTCCTCAAATAAAAATCATCATGTATATTTAAGATAGTAGAAAAATCTTGTGTAGGGCTTCTAGATAGTTGAACAGAACCCATAAAGTGTATAAGTGCATGGTGGGACAGCTCTTAGTGTGTGTGGAGAGTACCCTGAATGTCCTATTTCGAAGTCTAGCTATCATCAAAATAGTTTTTATTCTTTTTCAAAAGTGAACTTCCTGTATTTTTTCTCTTTCCTGGAGTACACACTTGACCATCGTTAGGCAGGAAGATGTATGGACTGTTCCCTGAGGAGCTTTTAGTTCATCTCCCTGTTCATAGTCCTGTGTCTCATTCTTTCGTCTCCTCACACTGGATATCTGGAAGGACGATGGCTTCTTTCCCATCAGTCATGTCCTCAGATTACTGTGTGAGACAACCAGAACTTGTTAATAAGCACCAGTTTCTGGCTGCATTCTGTCTTCCAGAAATTTGTTGAGATTTCCCATCTACTAATTGCTATTTTCTTCTCTTCATTGTCTCCTTCCTTGAGTTTTGTATTTTTATCTATTTTTTTACTTTGATTAATGGGAGGAGGGGTTAGAAGGAAGAATAAATATATAGTCAGTCTTTTTTAGTGTGTGAATTTGTTATACTATGATATATTTGCTGATGCCATGCATTTGCTCACAATGTAAGATTTTCACATGAAACCTGACATTCGTCATATATTAGGTGTATTCTATCAAACTGTTGTTTGATGTCATTATACACTAAAGACTTATTTAGCCTATTGTATGTTCTATAATAAATGAATAGGTGACATTTAGATAAATCTTTTTTTCTTTCAAATTTCTTATTTTATATACCAATCACAGTTTCCCCTCCCTCTTCTCCTCTCATTCCCCCTTTCTATCTGCACCACCATCAACAGATCCTGGCATCTCAAGTTGAGGCAGGACCAACCCCCCCCCCCCAACAAGGCTGAGCAAGGCATCCCGTCATAGGGAATGGGTTCTAAAGAGCCAGCTCATGAGCTAGGGACAGATCCTAGTCCCACTGCTAGGGGCCCTACAAATAAGACCACACTACACCCTTATGAAGAGGCCTAGGTCACCCTTATGAAGAGGCCTAGGTCACCCTTATGAAGAGGCCTAGGTCACCCTTATGAAGAGGCCTAGGTCACCCTTATGAAGAGGCCTAGGTCAGTTCCACACAGGTTCCCTAGCTGTTGGTCTAGAGTCTATTAGCTTCCATGATTTCAGGTCAGTGGGTCTCCCCATCATGCTCTTGATCCCAACTTGCTCATATAATCCCTCCCCATCTCTTTGAGCTTGGCCCAGGCGTGGCTGTGGACCTCTGCATCTGCTTTTATCAGTTACTGGATATAGTTTCTATGATGATGGCTAGGGTAGTCACTGAACTGATTATAGGAGAAGGTGAGTTCAAACACCTGCTCTACTATTGATAGGAGTCTTAGCTGGGGTCATCCTTGTGGATTCCTGGGAGTTTCTCTAGCACTAGGTTTCTGACTAACCCCATAATAGTCCCCTCTATCAGGATATCTCTTTCATTGCTCTCCTTCTCCATCCCTTTCCCAACTCTACAATCCTGATTCCTCTTGTTCTCATTCTCCATCCCCTCCTTTCTGTAATCCCACCCACCCATAGTTTACTATTGGATAAATTGTAATACTAAGACCCTAGACTTTAGCAGCCCATAGCCAAATAAATGGGAAGAAATTATCAGCGTGAAAACTGACCTAAGCCCTCTTCATGAGGGTGACAGACAGTTGAGTAGATTGGTCTTATTTGTGGGGCCCCTAGCAATGGGACTAGGATCTGTCCCTAGCTCAGCTCCAGGTGCTTGTGAGCTGCCTGACATGGAAGCTGGGAACCGAACTTGGATCCTCTGCAAAAGCAGTATGTATTCTTTACCACTTACCATCTCTCTAGTCCTGGGAATTTGTTTTTGTAAGATCTGTTGAAAATGCAGTAGACTTATCAAAAAAATCAATGTACCCTTAAAGCATGTCGCCAAGGAGAGAGAATGGTTTGAGCTATCATTACTGGTCAGTATTGAGTGTTGAATGCATGAGCAGATACATGAATTCATGAATCATAGCTCTCAGATATGTATTGGTCACAGTGTTAGAGAGAATATGGTATTTTGTTCCTTGTGCCTGCCTTGGTCTTTACAGGTTATTTATTATACAAGGAGTTGTTTATTGGAACATTGCTATTTTTCCCACTTGCAAACATAAATTTGTTTCTGTCAATGCTTCCAAGAACAAGGTTATTTTGTTTTGTATGATATTTAAGCCATGGTCATTAAGCTTCCTTTCTTTGTACCTTTACTGAAAACTATTTCCAAATGAATTCTGTTTATAATATTGAAAAAATTAAAATCACCCCTTTGTGTGTGTGCATTTGTGCATGCGTGTGTGTCCATAACCTTTCATTTGCTATGGTGTGCGTGTGGAGACCAGAGTCCAGACTGCCCTTGGGAGTTCTTTCTTCCATCATGTTGGCCTGAGGATTGAACTTGGATCGTCAGACTCTGTGGCTGTCACCACTGTGACCTATCTTGCCAGCCCATCTGCTATAAGCTCTTGTAAACCCTTCCAGGAGGTGGTGGGCGGATAGTGGTAGTAATGTGGGGCAATTAGATCTTCCATTAACATCAATAATTATAGAAGTTCCACTATGTGCATAACTTGAAAGTCATGGGGTGGGTTTCCTGGGTTCATTTGTTATAAAGAACGAGCCATTTGTGGTAGCCATACATTTTTAAAGAACCAGTTTTTCCCTCTTAGAGAGACTTAGCATTTGTTCCTACTTGAGCAAATTTTGTAACTTTATGTTTATTATAACAAGAGATATATTGTCATAGTAGTTAATTATTACAAGATTTGTCATTAAATTCAACTTTTTATAGCCTATGTAATATTTATCTTTAAATGAACATAAGTGTAATTTGCTCAAATAAATATATTTATATTTGTGAGTTTCTATAGTTTCACAGTCTTTGGAAAGCAACTATGATAGTAAACATAAAAGCTCTTTGCTTTTTAAAAGATTATTTTGTGTATGAGTGTTTTGTATGCATGTATGTCTATGCACCATATGCATGTCTGGTACCTACAGAGGCTGGAAGTGGGCATTGGATCCCATGGCGCTGGAGACAGTTGTGAGCTCCTATGTGGGTGCTGGGAATTAAACCTGAGTCCTATGGAAGAGGAGCCAGTCTCTTAACCATGAGCATCTTCCCAGCCCAAAGCTCTTTGCTTTTAAAGAAATAAACCTAAAATGAATCTTAAGTTTATGCTAAGAGAAAGTGAGTAAGAACAGAATTAGATTACATCATATGATAAATAGTAGCTAAATCTTTACTTTCTCATTTTTTACCTCCCCTGGGCAAAGGGTAATAACAAACTCAGTGCTTTTTCAGACTTAAAACTTCTGTATAGCTGAGCAGTGGTTGTGCATATTTTTAATCCCAGCACTCTGGAGGCAGAGGCAGGTGGATCTCAGTGAGTTTGATGCCAGTCTGGTCTACAAAGTGAGTTTCAGGACAGGGCCAGGGCTGTTACACAGAGAAACCTTGTCTCAAAAAAACAAAAACAAACAACCAACCCTTCCCAAAACCTTTTGTATAAATAACCTCTTTATGTAAAGTTTTTACATTAAATTTTATCGAAAACTTGTATACACTTTAAAATATAATTTTAGCCAAGGCTAAATCAAATTATTTGGGATTTATAGTAACTTATAAGTTTAAACTCAGTGAACTGAGCCTGCTTTGTTTACTAAATTGTACCTTTAGCTCCTTGCACAGCAGATATTCAATTAAGTACTGTGAAAGGAGTGGGTAGAATGCATACATGAACATAGGAGTTGTGAATCATAGTGCTTAGATATGTGTTGGTCACAGTGTTACAGAGAATATGGCATTCTGTTTCCTGTGTTTGCCTTGTACCAGCAGACATGCAGTCTTTACAGGTTATTTATTATACAAGTAATTGTTAATTGGAGCACTGCCCCTAACAATTCAGAAAATAGGAAGGCATGCACAGTACTTTGTAGATTGGGAGTTTGGACCCATTTCATATTTGTATATTTCACTCTGCCTCTTGAAATCAGATTAATGAAAATAGGATGTAACTAAAATTTGTGTTTCAGAATATATTCTACGTTTTAGAAAAGAGTACTTACAGAAGTCTGTTTCATCCATGAACAAAGAGACTTTGTGCAGTTGGTGATAGGGATAATGAAAGGGAAAGGAGAGGGCACATCTCAGTGGATTAATGAATTGATTCCTAAAGAATTCCTCACATTCAAAATTAAATGGTTGAAATAAAAGGATGACAGAAGGTTACAGTACGTTAAGAATGATGTTATTGTTTCCGCAGTTCTTTTAATGTGAAGAAACAACTGTTGGCTAATGAAAATGTTGCCAATTTGTGTAAGAAATTATTGAAAGTTGTCCAAGGACAGAGATATTAATTAAAGAGAAGCCCTTGAATTTGACATTTGTAGATGACACAAGTCATACTTGCACAGGGGTAGAAATGAGTTTCTTCAGTGGCCAATATGACTTGAGGGAAGTCTGTGTGGAAGTCTGAAGACCCTACTGAAGCGGTTCAAGTTTCTCAGCTACAGTACAATTCATAGATGGGCTAGGAATTTGTTATGAACACAGGTTTATAAATAGAGACATCACAATCATTCTGCATGGGATTTAGTTCTAGAAGTAATAATTGGATTATTTGAGGAAGCGAGGAAGGGAGAGACAGAAAAGGAGATAGAATGAGGGAATGTGTGTGTATACCCACACTATTTTATAGGAGTATGTTTTTGCTCATGTATTATTTCCAGTCTCTGGCATTTAGAGAAGCTTAATAAGTGTTTGTGAGATGAACCAATTATATTCTTTTTCTGGACCTAGCAATGGTGAAGCTTGATGAGCAAGTGACAGACCTTAATTCTGCAAGCTCTTTGAGTCATATTGTTTATGCCACTATGAAGAGAAGTTATTGAAATATTGTAAGTTATATTGAACAAGTCTGTGGCTAGTGGATTAGTTTGTTAATGTGGATTTCAAATTTGAAATTATGTTTTGTTTGAAATTTTTGTATGTCATACCAACAATTTATGTTAATCAGGGACTGTTTGGTTGTAAGAAATCCATTGGAACCAAAATAATTGAAAGGATTTGTTTATTTGCCTTTATAAGGAATCAAGTGAATTTTAATGGTGCTCAAGGGCAGGAAGGATAGGAAGGCCTTACTGGGACTGGGAAAAGGGACTGAAATGCTGGTAAACACCATACCAGACACTTGTCATCTGTTTTTTTGTATTTAAGGTGTTCTCTTGGTACTTTATTAAGTTGTTCTTTTCCTCCGATGTTTCTAAACATTGGGTAGAAATGACTTTCTGAGCATCTTATAGGTGACTTGATCCCAGCCATTAGAGAGGAAGTCATTGCATCTATAGTCTTGGGAAAGTAGGTCTGATTGACAGCTTTGGCTAAGTGTTTGAATGTCCACTTTTGATAAACATGGCCAGAAGGCTCCAGGTTATGTATTCTCAGTTTGGTTACTAGAGGCTAGGTTCTGTTTTTTTCTTTTTTTCTTTTTTTCCTGGTGTGTGTGTGTGTGTGTGTGTGTGTGTGTGTTGCATGCCCATGAGTGTGTAGGGGTGCAGGTACCTATGTGTGTAGCCAGAGGAGGACTTCTGGAATCTTTCTGTTTCACTCTCTGCTTTATTTTGTTGAGATAAGATCTCTCACTGAACCAGAAACTCACTATTTTTCTCCTATTCTAGGCATGCTTAGCCATACTAGGCCTTTTACATAGGGGCTGGGGGTTTGAACTCATGCATTTATGCTTTCAGAGCAAATACTTTCGCCCAGGAGCTATCTCCCTGTCCTCTAGGAGACAATGTAAGCACAGGTGAGCATGGTTTGGATTAGGTACCCAGAGAGGTTCATCACTCTAGACATGTTCACTTTGTGTTTAACAATGGAGCAATACTGTTGTTTATCATTTGAGAGGAATGATGAATATTTATTAAAGCCTTTGCAACACAGTAGAGAAGTTGTGCCAAAAAATTATCTCCAAAGGGTTTGAAGTTGAAATACTTTCCTTTCAGAGGAAAAAGTCTGGAAGAAAACATGGATTATGATTTGGATAATACATTCTCCCCCATGTGCTCAGAAGTGCAGTGTAAAATTCACTGTTCATTTCTAAGGATTCAGTATTACATTACTAAATTTAAATATATAAGTTTTGGAAAATTATCCCAACCAACTGAAACAAGCTTCGGAACTGTTATTTAAATTGAATGCACTATTCAATTAAACAGCGGCCAGATATAATGATATTTTTATAGAGAAGTTACAAATACTGTTCCAGAAATTCTGCTTTATTGAATCTTCTCAAGATATAGCTTCAGTTTTTGATCCATACTTTCTTGATATTTGGCTGCCCACTCTCTCACTCTCCCTCCCTCTCTCTCTCCTGCCCCCCAGTGCTGTATGTGCAAGCATGCATGTTTACACTCACATGCTAGTATGCATTTAAGCCTGCTTTAGCACCTCAGATCTATTACATGTTCATCATTTTAGCCAATCAGTGTAGTAAGATCAGAGTGCTTATCTTCTTCTGTTACTGCTCTCTAAAATCTTGCTCAGACGGCACAGTGTAGTAGCACTGAGCATCTTGGCTCTGATGGATGTTACATAGAAACTGGCCACCAAGCTATTGATACCTGAAGGAGTCAGTTATCAGTGTTTTAAGGGAATTTATATGTCAGCTCAAAAAGATGTTGATGCCATTGATTTAATACCGTCTATAAGAATTTTGTTTGCTTTGTTCTTTAAAACATTGTGTTCTTTTTGCATATCTATGTATAATGATGTTTGTATGGAAGCATTGACATGCCACGTTGCATGGGAGGAGACCAGAGAACAACTCTGGAGTGGATTCTCTCTTCACTTGTATGTGTGTTCCAGGGGTTGATTCAGGTCACCAGGTTTTTGTGACAAGTGCTTTTACCACTGAGCCATTTTGCCAGCCACATACCTCTGAACTCTGTCCAAGTAATTCCAAAAGCTGGCTGCTGTGGCTATAGCTGTTGGCATTTATTTTTTAATTAAAAAAAATTGAGTCAGGGTCTCTCTAAATAGTTCAGGTTAGCTTTAAACTACCTCTGTAGCCTGGACAGACCCTAAACTTGCTACTCTACCTCTGAAACCTAGTAGCTAGCACCACAGGCCTGTGCTGCTTTGTCCAGCTGCTGCTGTTGGTGTTTTTGTTGGGATGACAGTGTTATTTTATGAAAAATTTCTTATACTGCTTAAAATACAACCTGTTTAGAAAATGTTAACTGAACAATCTTTGTTTTTTATCTCTTGCCCATCTCCTCTTTAGTATTTAGTGGACCTTCAAGGCCAGCCATAGACTGACATTCTAATTTTCCATTCTTTTCCAGTTGGAGCTCAGCTAAGGAAAGGCAAGAATGATGTGTCCGTTTGTGGTTCTCAGAATTCTTGTGGTTCCTGCTTGTACTGTTGTTCTCTTGGGTTTGGCTTTTGTGGAGCAAACCATGCAAGTAGTAAACAGCCCATTGTGTGACATTTATGTCGATTTTTCATTTGCACTCACAAATTGCCATTGCAGTGGACATTAGGTTCCTTGGTTCCCAGGGTCCCTTGTGAGTTTAATAGAACTTAATTGTTCTTACTATGACTTACTTGAGCTAAGTAAGAAGTTGGACACTATATCTTGGGACGTAGTATTCTGTAGCATGCTGAGGGGCACTGTAGTTTTCCATGGTGGCATGGTCCATTTTACTTTTATTTTTATCTTTAAAAAAGATTCATTGACTTAAAGATTATTATTATCCTGCACTCAAGGTATTTTTAGAGGCTAATTACGGAGGCAGGCCACCTTTGATTTAATGAATGGTCTAAAGAATGCTCACTGAAAAGCAAGGAAGAAGTGCTAATTTTGGGGATTAGACATTCTTGCTCCCTTAGATTTTCAGGATTCTTTGTCTTGGTGTTTCAGAGTATTTTATTTCTTGGGCTTTATGAACTATTAGAGCGATCCTAAGAATAGCAGCGAATATTATCAAGTTTGTAAAATTGCTTTAGTTATAACTAATAGTACATATATGCAATCTGACTTTGATGCTGATCATAATTTAATAAAAAATATAATTTCTAAACTATAAAATAATTTCATTTATACAAAGCAAGCTTACTATACAGAATTTCACTTACCAACACAATTCTGATGTAGGAATTTATGTACCATATTTTAAGTCAACTTTATTGTGTTATAGTTTACATTAATAAAATGTATACATTTTAAGGGTAATATGACACGTAAGTTTGGGATTTCTAGCTATCTGTAAAGAGTACCTCAGCCCATATGTAGAGCATTCCATTCCTCAAAGGCCAGTCTGTTCCCCTCTCACCCACTTAGTACTAAACCTCCCTTCTCTGAAAGTGTGAAACTGTTTTGTTCACTTCAGCATTTCACAGAAATGAATTATGTGCTGTGTGTTCCCTGATGGCTAAGTGGATAGCTTCCTTCTCTGAACACAATGTTTTGGAATTCATCCCTGTCATTGTGAGTTTGGTGCTGCTCTTGTTTGTGCTGTGGCTGTGATGATGCTGGACTCCTTGCTCAGTCGCCTGGTGATGGGATTGCAGGCCTGCACCAGCAAACCTAGCCACTTCATTTCTTTTATTTCTCAATAGTGCAACATTGTGTCAGTAGAATCTCATTGAAAAAATCATTTGCTGAAGAACACTTGTGCTACTTCCAGATTTTTGGCTGATATGAATTACATTTTGAGTTGTTACATTTTTGTAGAAACCTTTTGTGGAAATAAAGTTTTGCTTTTCTTGTGTGAATCCTGTGGATTAAACTTGCTGAGTATGTGGTAAGCTGCTCTCCAAAGTAGGTGTGCCATTTTACAGCTCAGAGAATGATTATGAGTACTCTCGTCATTCCATGTTCTGGTGTTGTTGATCCATTTTCAGCTAATTTTGGTCATATATTTACAGTTTGACCATTTAAGTAGTTTCTACTTATGGATTTTTTATTGTGTGATCTCTTGAGCGAGCACAACATTCTCTTAATTTCTGTAGCCTTATTGGAAGTCTTTAAATGTGAGCATGTGTGTCCACAGTATCTTTTCCACAGTTGTTTGGGATTTTCTAGGTTATTTGTATTTTAGGATCAGCTTTTCATGTTCCCAAAGTCTTTTTGGGATCTCATTGAACCCAGAGGCTAATATGTAGAGAAGTAAAATGTCTTAATAGCATCAGATCTCCTCGCTGACCCTAAGCCTGAAACATTTTAGTATCCTGTTGACACTGATGTTAGGGGTGTTCCACCAGTAAAATCTATGCAGATATTCCCATGAATAAAAACCATTTTTGTCTCACATATTTTGCATAAGGGATGCTCAGTCTGTATGTATATATACATTTCCCTGGCTGGCCCTCCTCATCTTTGTCCTTCCTGTTCATGCTCTCTGTCTTTGGCTATAGTAATGGCTTTAGTAAAGTGTTCAGATCTTTTCCTCATTTTTAAAAAAAGCCTTTCTTCTGATTTTATTTTGAGAATTCATTTGCTTTAGACATAAGCTCCTTATAAGATGTATATTTTTCTCCTTCACTATCCTTTATCATCTTTACAAATCTTTGTCAAACCCAGTGTCACAAAGATTCTTGTACTATGCTTTAGTCTTATTTTTATTGATTTCCATGTTTTTAATGTACTTTTCCTGTTTTACATGTGTGTGAATACATGTATTCATGAATACATGAATGTGGGTACCTGGGGTTGATGCCAGGAGCCACCCCTCTACTTTACTCATTGAGACAAGAGTCTTAGTCAAACCCAGATCTCACCAATGTGGCTGGGCTTACTAGGTCTGGGCATCCCATCTCCACTTTCTGTGGCAGGAATTACAAGTAGGCCCTGGGCCACCACACTGCTTGGCATATACACAGGTTCTAGGGATCTTGAGGATCTTACTCCAGTTCCCATGCTTGTGCAGCGAGCACTTTAATCACAGAGCCACCTTCCCAGCCCTGTGCTTTTTAACAAAAATGTTTATCACTTTAGGTTTTGTACTTATGTCTGCCACTCATTCTGAGTCAATATTTGTTTAGTGTATTGCTTTTAGAAAACCCATTGGTCACCGGCTGAACTGGTACCCTTTCTCTTCTACAATGCCCTGTACCTTTGTCAAAAAGCCATTGTCCATATATTGATAATGCTCTTTCTGGATTTCTTAGGCTGTTCTGTCCTGTACATAGCTTACTTTATTCTGATGCATGTTAGTGTAGAAAGTAAATCTCCAGGGGAGGTGGCTCAGTGAGTAAAAACATGCTGTACTTGTGGGACCAGATTCCCACAACTGTCTTAGAGACAGACACAGTAGCTCCTGTAGTCAGTGTGCCCCTAATGGAGGATGGGAGGTGGGGACAGGAGGGTCTGCAGAAGCTCAGGCATCAGGTAGCCCCTGCTTAACAGCTTCCAGGAGACACCATCTCAAAGACAGTGATAAGGTAATGACCCATACCTGAAGCCTGTCCTCCACATGCCCTTGAAGTAGCATGCCACACTGCCACATGAACAAGTGTGTATACACAGAAATCAGGTAGTATGAATATTCCAGTTTGTCATTTTTTAAAAGTGCTTAGAAAACCAAGTTCTTTCTATTTCCGTAAATCTTGGAAGCCAGCATGCCAAATTTTAAACGTTTCATGTTTTATTCCCTTTTTAGCATTTAATATATAGGTTTTAGACCTTTTTAAAAAATATCATTCACTCAGTGATAATAATTTTGATTATATTTTAGTGTCTGATTATTTATTGCCAGAATATAAGTGGATTTTTGTCTGTTTCTGAAACCACTGCAAGCTCATCTGTGAGTTATAATTGTTTATAGTTTCATAGAATTTTCTATGTAGAAAATTATGTACTCAGAATGACAGTTTCGGTTCTTTCTAGCCAATCTGAATCTTATTTCTTTTTATTGTCATAGTACATTAACTAGAATCTTGAATCTTGAAGGGTGTTGTGAGTAGACATTCTTGATTCAGTTTTAAAAGAAATTAACATATTCACAGTTAAGTACAGTGTTAGCTGTATTTTCGGAATTCCCCTCTATTCCTAGTTAGTGGAGAATTGTTTTGTCTTATTTACTTTTTTTTATTTATTTTTTAAATCAGAGTAAGTGTTAGATTAGGTCAAATACTTTTCTTCATCAGCTATAATATTTCTTCTTTAACTGTTTAATGCAACTTACTAGTGAGACCATCTTGGGTCTGGAATTTTCTTTGTAGGAAGGTTTTAAATTAAAATGTCCTTAGTAGGCATAGTGATGTTGAGCTTATCCACTCCATTTTGTATGACTGTTGTTAGTTTGAGTAGCCATTTTAAGTTCAGTATTTATTGGCATAAAAATGTTTATACTATCCCCCCTAGTTTTGAAATAGCTACAAAATTTGTAGTAATAATGTCACTCCTGTATTTCTTTGTTGAGTAACATCTCCTCCCTGCCCTTCCCCCTAGTCTGGTTAGTGGTTTATCTGTGTGTTAATGTTCTCAAAGAGATCATCCATCTTCTTTGTAGTAATTGTTAACTGTTTGACTGCTTTTCCATCTGATCTTCACTCTTCCTTCTTTACATTGGAATCTGTTTTCTTTTCTTTTTTCCCTAGCCTATTGAAATGGGAAATGGCATCCCTGATTTGGTGGCTTCACGTTGTTCTGATTTTAGCATTGAGTGCTATTGATTTTCTCCATAAGTATTTTCAGTGCATTCTGTGTCTTTTGTTGTTTTGCACACAGTTTTTCCTGATGTTTTCAAATTTTCTTTTAGATTTCCTTTTCAATTGTAGGTTATTTAAAAATACCTCATTCAATTTACAGAATTCTGTGGACTTTTGAATTTAATTTTATTGTGGTTAGAGAATATTCTTCAGATGACTTAAGTGACTTATTAACTTACTGAAACTTTTTTGAAGGCCCAGGTTATGAATGATCTTAGCAGGTGTTCTGTGTGCACTGGAAAAGTGTGTTCTGTTGTTATTTGGTGGCATGCTCTGTAAATAACAGCTCAATCAAATAGGTTGGTAGGCTGTTCAGATGTAACATGCTGCTTTGTATTTCTGTCTACTTGTTACTGTGGGCATTTAGAAGGGGTTACTAAGTTCTTTGAGTGTGATTATGAGCTTGTGTTAAGGGTATACTGTATTTTTATTTATTATGTTGTTCTGTCAATTGTTGAGGGGCTGTGGAAACTGCAATAGAACTACCTGGTTTTCTGCTCTGTTAGCCTTTGCTTTATGTATATTGAAGCTCTGTTACTAGATAAAAAGGTATAAGATTATGATATCTATACACCTTGTTCGTGGGTATTGTTTGTTCCAAAATCTACTTTAATTGATGTTAGTACATCATAGTACATTTTTTCTTATTCTTTTATTTTTAACCTGTTTGGATTTTTACGTTTAGGATGAATTTTATATCGCAACATATAACTGGATCTTGCTTTTAATTCCAATAATCTTTGCTTCTGAATTGAGATTTTTTTTATCATTTACATTTAATATGATTATTGATATAATTGACTGATCAGTGCATAAGTATACCTAGCATCTTGTGATGGTACATAATTCATATTAATGAATAATGTGTAATAACATATTATTAACTTTGGATTTCAGGCCTATTTTCCTTTTTGCAAGATTATGATACTAGGAAAAGTGACCTTGTGTCTGAGAGGAAGGGACTTTACAAATATACCTTTTCAGAAATGTAAAGAAGATATTTTAACATTCCAGTTGTATCTCTGAATTCAGAGTGTTCAGAAAAATAGGTCCTTACTGGAAGTGTTCTCAGGACCTGAATATAGTTTTATATAGTTTTTTCCTTTATTACTCTGGCCCTTAAAGACAGAATGACCTTATATGTAGGATATTACAATAGAGGTTGGTATAAGACCTTCTGGATCATTTTATGGCCACTCTGGATGACCCAGTTACTCTAGATCAGGTCAGGTTTCACCGCAGCCTTACATGGCATGGTGTAATCTCCTTGGACACTGGATCATTGGTTTGCCTTGGGGCAATGTAACTGAGACGACATATTTCGTCCTCCTGAGAATTATATCCCACTTCTTAGTTTCTAGCATTTGACATTTGTATTAACTTGTGTACACTGATAATTACTGTCTCTATTCCTATCTGTATGTAGATATTTATTTCTGTGTCATTCATGACTCTTCTATATCTTAAAATTATAAAGTTTTTTGTGTGATATTAACAGCCTAATCTTTCATAGTAGAGTTTTAAAAATACTATTCCCAGACTGCTGTCAAACCTCCAACTTATAGAAATCCTTTTTCACATTCCATATTTAAGCAAGATAATCTTCTTTGGATTCTTTAGCCAGTTCTATGTCAAGAAAAAAAAATCAGTGGCTTTATCCTTGATATGTAATTGTTGTCACCATATCATTAGGAACACACCTTCCTTACCAAAATTCCTCTTCTTCTGTCTTTGGCTGTATGCTGTCTTGTAGAAGGAAGGGAACAAAATATCTTGGTAGGTCTGTGTCTTTAGTGATGGATAATTGCATCCATTAAAAAAAAAAAAAAAGAAATCAAAAAACAAAAAACTTAGCCAAAGTGGCAAAATCAGAAAATTGGTGCAAATTTGTGAAGTTCCAGAGAATTATAAAGATGTGGGGTTTCAGATGAAGATCAAGGTCATCAATTTGTGAGGGGAATAAAGAGGCAGAGGAGAGAGAGGTATGGGTAGATAGACCTCATTTAGGGAAAAAGAAAATGATTGAAAGTTTTAAAATATATTCTGAATAAAGACTGTACTCTCCCCCTTCCTTGGGCCTTAGAAATGGGTGCCCTTCCTTATTGCTTTTCTCCATGGTAAGCCCCTGTTTGATAATGGTTGTATTCACTACATAGAGAAGTTGCAAACCATTTCTCATTAGTTCTTCCTTTGTACTTATGCCTAACCCTCTCCATCTGGAGAAATGCCAGTTTGCTACTAAATAAGAACATGTCTCATCAATAGGGGTGGCAAATTTAGCCCCTCTTTAGAGCACTGAGCAATTTATGACCATATGTTAAATACCATAAAACAGCTTTAAAGATTTGGTCCCTGGCCATTGCCAGATTGCACCGTAGGAGTACAGCAGCGCTGAGAGGGACTGGGAATGTTTCCTCCGGCCCTTGGAGGCCTCAGCAACTCACTGATGTCACAGCCAAAGGAGCCTGTTTTCAAACATTCCTGTTAGAAAGGTGAGATCCCACAAGATCCCACTTGGCATTTGGATGCAGAGAAAGCAAGACTTCTTTTTGATTCTTAAGGGTCAAAATGGAAGTGTTGTGAGGGAGATTGAGCAACTTGGCAGCAGCGAGTGTGGAAGGCAAGGCTAGGAATAGGTAATAGATGCCCTACACATTCTTTTTCTTGGAGTATGAACTGGCCCTTTATATGGTACCAGTCAACCAAATATCACATTTCTTACTCATTTTCTTCTTGCCAACTTTCATGGAATTAATATTAATGTTAAAACAATTTAAAAATTTCATACCAAAGAGCTGCCAGCTGTAAGGATCCCTTTTCTTCCAGGAGTGTGACTCATTATTTGGTGAACTCCAAATATTAGTTTTTCTTTTGACTGTCATCATTGCCTGTGACTCACACATGGCATATAGTGAGCTCACAGCTGAGAGCATGAAGGTGTGGGCCAGCGAATATGCGTTCTGGTTGGGTGGCTCTGTGTGATCTCAGATGGATTTAACAGGTGAGGAGAACAGGAGCAGCAGGGGCAGGACTGCTGAGTACAGATGGGCGTGGCAAAGCTTTGCGTGGCATTTTCCCGACACATCTCAGAAAGCTAACTCTTCTTCCAGAGAAAGATGATGAAATTTGGTTGTCAAAGGTCCAAGGTTTCCAGCCTTCTTGACTGTGTATGTGCCAGCACTAGGGCTGAGTTCCTGTCAGTTCCTGTGTGGTTTATGCTATATCCTCTCTGCAAAGATCATTGCTTTTGGTCATCCTTCATAACTGCTGTTGTGTACATTTTTGGTAATTTGAGGCAGTTGGCATACTTCTCTAGGAAGTGCAGTTGGGAAGCTCCTGTTGTATTCTTCCTAAGGCCAGGAAACACACTATTGTTTCTTGTTGTTGCTTTCTTCCTTTGAAAGGCCAAATTACTTCAATCTTTGGCAAATTGTAAAGGCTCTGGGTAGCACTTTGAAAGAACTCTGTCCATATTGTTGGTCTAGGGCAAAGATGCAAGTGATCTTTCACATCACCTGTAGATCTTGTCCTGCTTTCCCATGACATAGCCCTGTGTAGTACTGCAGCTGTGGAAGATTAGGACACTCCCCTCCCCTGCTCCATGCATATGATGTCTTTAGAGACAACAGAATTTTTTTGTTTTGTTTGAGCCTTTCATTTTAAACTTTACTCTAAGTAATTAGGCCATATTGTTGCCTACTTAATTCTTTGCTTCTCTTAATACTAGGATCTTTGTGTTCCTATTATCAACATCTGTTAAGTCATTTCACCTGAGTGAATAACTTGAGTGTTTGCATTGCATTTTCAAACTATATGGAACACTAAAGTAATTAAAATGCCGTCTTCACTCTTTACTATATAGAAAAGCATCTCTTTAGTAATTTCTAGGTATCATTAGAAAAGGGAGCCTTCATGTTCCTGTGCTTTGGAAGCTGTATTTTGGCAATTTGATTTCTTTCTGTAGAATACGAATTATTAGTATGTTTTAGCCCAGTTCACTAAAGAGAAGAACCTGTTTAATAAAGAGAGTACTAGCTCAGGAGTGAGTTACTTTAGAGTATTTAACACGGCAGCCTTGGTAATCTGTCATGGCACAGACCCTTCATACTTCAGACCCTTCTCTCCATTTCTGTGAGAAGCCTGTCTTCAGTAGCGGTAAGTACATCTGAAGTGGGGCTCATGTCTTATATCATGGCTCCCAACACAAATGTAGGGAAAGGAAGGGTAAGCTGTGCTCCTCCACAGGAGGGAAGAACCCCACAAAAATCTTGCTGAAGGCAGATTTTATGTCCAATTTATGGACATCAGGCAACTTTGTAGAAACAGCCCAAATCCAGATAGTGCTCTTGTAATGGCATGTAGAGAACAAGTTTATATTCAAGTTTTGGAGGGATTTGATGCATGAATTACTTCTAATAAGCCAATTCTATAGTCACAGAAGTAATTTATTGCTAAACTTCGACACGAGAAGCACGATTGCTTAGGTCAGTTGCAGTGTGTGGCATATATGGTAGACAATCGGATACTTTTGTTCAGTGAATGAAACAAGGGCACCAAACAACATGTTTTATGTGGAGGAAAGTCTTAATTAGAAGGGCACTCATTTTGAGACCTTGAATCATGACAGGGAAGTATCTATGGCTTTGAAAGGGGACAGTCTAGTCTCTCTATTGAAAAAGAGAGCAATGAAGGTTATATAATGAACAAATTTATGAGGTTGACATGCTTCATAGTCAGAAAACTTGGAAAAAGATCACTTCAACTAGAATATTATAGGACCAATGGTTAATCTTTTTATAAAAAGATTAATATAGTGTACCGGGAAGAGAATGACAAATTGGATTATTTTGAGTGTAGCAGAGTTTTGACTGTCCTTAGGATCTGATGTGCAACTCATGAATGATTCGTTAAGCATAAAATATATTGTTGCTTACAGTATGCCTAATGTCTGTCATGGTTAAGGAATGAATGCTCCTTAATGTTGAAAGCAGTTTGGCCTTAATGTAGAGCATATTGAAGCTTTTATTTCATCAGCTAATTAAAAAAAATCCTTATTCCCTTGTTTCTTTTTTATTTTTTCTGTTTTTGTAAGTATAGTCTCACTGACTGTGTTGTTTTGGGGAGGATTATAGAAGGGGTTTGGAGTTCTGGTCTTGCGTATGTGTGCATGTGTGCATGTGTGCATACGTGTATGTGTTGTACATGGTAGAGACAGAGAACTGGAGTTGCCCAAGTCATTGGAAGCCAGAAGATCATGAGTGCATTCTAGAAACCAGACCTTGAGCTACAGGATTGGATTTCTGTTGCCGGATGTTGGGTTTTGGGTTGATCTGATTGTAATTGTTCTTCCCCTTTGCAATAAGAATGTATGTACCTTATTTGGGGTTTTATAGGTGCCTGCAGTTCAGAGTTTAGCTGGAGGAAATGAGTTGCTGGAGGATGAGTCTTGAGGGTTTATAGGCTGGGTTGGTTTCACCCAAGCTCTCTGCTTGCTGTTATGTACCATGTAAGAACCCTGTGCCCCAAGCTCCTTCAGCCATGTACTTACATGTCTCCATTGCTATGTATTTCCTACTTTTAATGGACTACATCTTTAAACCATGACCCTGCCCAAGTTGTTCCTTCCTTGAGTTGCTTCCGTCAGGTAGTCTGTCACAGTGATGAGAAAAGTAATCTAGCCGACAAACTATCCAGGCTATAGAACTGCCTATTGTAGGCTACTCTAACAGGCGCCATTTTAAAACAGGACAAGAAGTCATCAGTGAAACTGTAGGTGGCTATTTTGTCCAGGGATGGCTATAGTATTTCCTCTCCCATGCCTTCTCTACCATGTCTTGTGACTTTTCTTTCAAGGGTTTTAGTTTTAGTTCCCTTCTCTTGAATCATGGCTCCTGACTCTCAGCCAATCTAGTATATTGCAGAAGGTGCTGGATGGCTTGATCATATAAAGTGATGCAGCTTTCATCTCACTTACACTTGAAGCACTTCACCACAATGTAAGAAATTTGACTACCTTAAGGGAGCTGGGCTGACTGGTAGCCAAACCACATGAAGAGGCATTGCAGTTGGCAGCTATCTGGACGTCATCCCAGCCTGAGCACCAGATATGTGAGTGAAATCATACCAGACCCTTCAAAGTAGCTTAATTCTACTAGCCAAGCATCATCGGGTGATTTCAGTACTGCAAGGAGCAGATTCCTCCTGATTGACTGTGTACATGTTTCTAACCCTGAGAACTTTTGAGCATGAGATAAAACCATGGGTTATTTTTTATTTTACTTTATTATCATCATCATTATTATTAGCTTTGAGGTTTTGCTGGACAGAGAAGGATCTTACCTTTATAGTAAGAATGATTGTAAGCAGTAGCCTTCAGCAAGGAGGGAAACCAGATCTATCATTTTAGTTATGACACTTCAGAGGGCTTTAATCCACATAGAAGACACAGCAAGATTTTTAAGTGGCAGAGTTACTTACGTAAAACTAGAACGGTCCTGAAGTATCTGGCATTCTGGTCACTTGCTACATGCAAGACATATATCCATGTCTAAATGCAGTCCTGGGAAATCACCAAGTCTTAGACAGTTCTCCTTTTAGAGAAATGAGATATTTGCTTCACTGTTGAAGACTTTTAATTTACATTTCATGGAGATAGATGTTAATAGTGCCTCACTAAATACTGCTACTAGAGGAAAGAAGGACACTTTCATTATAGGAGAACTAGGATATACCAAGTCCTTCCTGTATCTATTGTAGTCAGAAGATAGTCTCTGTTCCTGTGTTAGAAGAGGATGCTGCCATCTTCCAATTTTGAAGTGTATCAAATACTTCTATGTCACCATTTCTCTTTATTGTCACTTTTTTCCTTTTTTTATTTTTATTTTACATCTCGATCCCAGTTCCCCTCCCTCCCTCCCTCCTTACCTCCCTCCCTTCCTCTTTCCCTCTCTATCGTCTCATGCCCCCCAACCCTCCCCTCCCATCCTGCCACCCTCTCCTCCCATCTCCCCCCCCCCCCCACTCCATATGTAGGGTGATGCTCTCCATGAGGGATCATCAAAATCTGTTAAGTCATTTGGAGTGGGGACTAGGCTCTCCCTCCTGTCTCTAGGTTAAGGGAGCATCCCTCCATGGGGCATGTGCTCCCAAAGTTCTTTTGTGCACCAGGGATACATCCTGGTTTTACTGTCTGAGGTCCCTTAGACTGCTTAGGCCTTCTAACTGAGACCCATGTCCAGGGGGCCTGAGTCAGTTCAATGCTGGATTCCCAGCTATCAGTCTGGGGGTCCATTAGCTCCCCATTGTTCAGGTCAGCTGTCTCTGTGGGTTTCTATAGCCTGGTCTTGTCCTTCCTCTCTGTATCTGGATTCCTGGTCGGCTCAGTGTTTAGTCACTTTTTTATTATTTTAAAAATCTTAGAGTTTCTTTCTGCCTACATCCTTACCAGCATTTGTGTTGTTTAAGGTTTATTAATTACTTTATTTATTTTCATGTGGAGGAGTGTTTTGCCTGCATGTATGTGTATATGTGCATGTCTGGTATGCATAGAACTCAATGAGGGCATTGATCTGCTGAAGCTACAGCAACAGCTGACTGTGAGCTGCCATGTGGTGCTGGGAACTGAACCCATGTCCTCTGCAAGGACAGTAAGTGGTCTTCACCAGTGAGCCATGGCTCTAGGCCCTGTTGTTGTCTTAACGGTTGCTTCTTTCTCTGGGTTAAGATGAAATTTCAATGTTGTTTTAATTTCCATTTCTCTAGTGACCAGTAAGGGAACTTTCCCATTTCATAGATCTTATTTATTTCTCTATTGCGTTGGAGTATCCTTGGAGACACGCATTTCACTCTGTTCTCCACTCCTTCCCTTAATTTTGCAACACGTGTGCATAGCTTTCTCTTACAGACCCTTCTTGATTTGTTTATTTTTGGCTTCCTTAATTTTCCTGGCTGAAACACAGTTGTTTGTTCTTTGTTCTTTGTTGTCATCAACCTAATTTTGAATTTTCAGAAAAACTGCCATGAAAATGCTGTTGTTTTGACAAATTGATTATTTTCTTTTGCCTTCCACCCCATACTTTGTGTAAATGTTGGTTAGAGCTTGTGCACTTTTAACTTTTTACTGGAGTAGTAGATTTTATATTTTTGCATTTAGTGTTTATCAAAAGCCTTTTCTGATATCTATTTTTGAAGGATTTTAAATTTTCATTGCTGTTTTTGAGCACCCAAGCTTTTCATACATTTCAGTTAATTTTTTCCCATGTCATCCTCTGTGTTTCTGAACTTGCTTTTGTTTATTGTTAGGCTCATTGTTTAAGGTCTGTCATGTGTTGATGGAAAGGATCCTTCATACCATTAAAAGACACATCTTTCTTGTGTTAATTGGGCATTTCAGAGTTGTTTGACAGTATACAGTATTATTCAGTTTTTTTTTTTCATAAGATCCACAGGCAAGTGCCTGGTTTTCACCAAGTTTATGGAAGTGCACAGACTCTTGCATGCTCTTTCCGGTGTTGTTTTGTGGAAGTTAAGCACAAGGCCAGTCCAGGGTTATCCTCTGTGTGCAAGTTTGACTCTGCTGTGGGAGCTCTGGCTTATGCCTATGTGTGGAGTCAGCAAGAGACTCACTGTGAAACAATGAGCTCAGAATTGAAAAAAGATGGGTGTGGTTTCCCCTCCCAGTTAGCATTCTGTGATTATTTCTTCTGATCTTTTTTGGCAAGTGTTGTTTGTGTGTGTCAAACTGTGCCACATCAGCCTGAAGTTTCTGCTTTGTATAATCCAGCTAGGAATTAGGAAAGAAGTATTTATAATCACATTGCATTCTCTATTTTCCAAAGTAGATTTACTTGTGTGATCTCATTTTAATATCCATCAACTTTGAAAGGGCTAGCTCTCTTATTTGTATATGAGAAAGATCCTAGAGCCTAGTGGCTAGGCTGAGGTCATATAACTACTGGGCAGTCAGGGATCCAACACTCAAATTTACAACTTCTGCATGTAGTACTTTTGGCATTGTAGCATGCCCAGAGGTAAGTTCTGTCATTATTACTACACACTGACAGTCTGTTCCTCTGTAGAAGCAAGAAAGAACAAACCACCCCAGAGTCGGCTGCTCATGGGGAAGCTGTGGAGGGCTGAGAGCCAGCAATGGCATGGGTGAGTAGGAGGTAAACTCAGCATTGACTGCTGATGTTTTCTACTGTACAACAGCTGGCAGAGGTGGTCACCTAGCTGACAGCTGATCAGGGAAGTGTTTTCACTTTGGCAAATGCCAGAGGAAATTAGCTAATAAAGAGAAATGGTTTATTTCGGCTTATAGTTTTGGATGTTCTGATCTGTCACCCTTGTTTGGTTGGCCTCTGGTGAAAGCATGTATCAGAGCAAAAGCACTCACCTCAGACAGAAGGCGAAGGAAAAGGAAGGAGCTGGTGGCTGTTCCCTGAAATAGCATGCCCCCAGTAGCCTGAAGACCTCCCACTAGGCCGCCTTTGAACATTTCTCCATCTCTAAATAGTGCCAAACCATAGCCAGAAGTGAACTGAAAAACTTCCTTTGATGTGTAGATATCTCTTAGATATGAGGAACATCTTGTGGTTGGTTGTTTTGTTTATGGGATGGCATCCCAAGCAGAAGATGGTGAAAACAGGTTCATGAGTTAGTTAGTTGCATAGAGATGAAGGCTGTTTTTTTAAGATGTGGAGAATAGTCTTTGTTGTTGGGAGCAGGGTGTTGGCAGTGGGGTGGTAGGAACTGTGCATGTTAGGCAAATGCTCTTGAGGACTCATTCTTTTCCTCCCCCTTTTCTTTCCCTCTCTCTTTAAGTGTGTGTGTGTGTGTGTGTGTGTGTGTGTGTGTGTGTGTGTGTGTGTACACATACATACATACATATGGTCAGTTTGTAATGTCTATCATTAACTAATTGCAGGAAGTACTAAGAAGTTACTTACAGAATGCACTGTGGGAAAAAAACTGAGGGTTCAATGCAACAACAAGAATGAAGATTGCATTTTAGAATTTATTTCACTCTTGTTGCTTTTACTCTGATATTGAGGTTTAAGTAACTGATCTTATCTTATGCTTGTCTCACTAGCTCTTATAACTTAACCTGTTTCTCTTCTTCTATGTTTTGCCTCAGCACTTTTTACCTTTATTTCATTCTGTATGTCCTACTTCTCTGGTTCCTCTGTGTCTGTCTGCCTGGCCCCAGTGTCTCCCTCTCTTTCTCCAGAGCCTAGATTCCACTTATTCTCTCTGTCCAACAGCACCGCCTATCCCTCCTCTGCCTAGCTATTAGCCGTTCAGCTTTTTATTAGACCAATCAGGTGCTGTAGCCAAGCATCTTTCCATCTTTTAGCAAATGCAGCACAAACCAATGTAACACATCTTTCCACAGTTAAACAAATGGGGCATAAACAAATGTAATACATCTTTACATAGTTAAACAAATGCAGCATAAACAAATGTAACACATCTTTACATAGTTAAAGTAATATTCCTCAGCACTGTAGCTTTCTTGAATTTTTTAGTGAAGTCTGTATCCTTTCTGGCTTCATTTTTTTCTCATGCTTCACCATACTGTCTACCTGCAACTCATGCTTTAGAAACACAGGACAGATAATGATCAGCAGAGCACCTCAACTGGGTTAGAAGAGCTCAGGGCCATACACCACAAGAAGCCTCTCCCTTGAATATATAGCAGAGGAACTGACAGGAAGATACAAGAGAAGAGCTTGTCAATGCTGAATATATCACACACTACTCAGTAAATCATTGTGTTAGTTAGGGTTTCTGTTGCTGTGATAAAACACCATGGGGAGGAAAACATTTATTTCTATCTCTCTCTCTCTCATATTCATATATATATATCTCCTTATTTTACATATTGATCCCAGTTCTCTCTCCCTTCTTCCTTCCCATGCTCCCCCCGACTTCCCCCCATCCCATTACCCCTTCCCCCCCACTCCACAGGGAGGGTGATGCCTTCCAGAAGGGATCATCAAAATCTGTCAAGTCATTTGGAGTAGGGGCTAGGCCCTCCCTCCTGCCTCTCCCCTAAAGGAGTATCGCTCCATGGGGAATGTGCTCCCAAAGTCCTTTTGTGCACCAGGGATACATCCTGGTTCCACTGTCAGAGGTCTCTTAGACTGCCCAGGCCTTCTAACTGAGACTCACTTTTAGGGGGTCTGAGTCAGTCCAATGCTGGTTTCCCAGCTATCAGTCTGGGGGTCCATGAGCTCCCCCTTGTTCAGGTCAGCTGTCTCTGTGGGTTTCTGTAGCCTGGTCTTGACCCCTTTGCTCATCACCCCTTCCTCTCTGCAATTGGATTCCAGGAGTTCGGCACATTGTTTAGCTGTGGGTGTTTGCTTCTGTTTCCATCAGCTACTAGCTCTATGATGGCATATAAGTTAGTTATCAATCTTATTATCAGGGAAGGACATTTAAGGTAGCCTTTCCACTGATGTCAGATTGTTAGTTGGGGTCATCCTTGTAGGTCTCTGTACATTTCTCTAGAGTCAGTTTTTCTTCAAAACTATAATGGCTCCTTCTGTTATGGTATCTCTTTTTTTGCTCTGGTCTATTTGTCCCCCAACTCAATCTTCCTGGTCCCACATGTTTTCCTCTCCTCACCTTCTCTTTCTCCTACTCCCTCTCCACTCACTGGCCCCCTCTCCAAATATGCTCAGGAGATCTTGTTTCTTTCCCTTTCTGTGAGGGACTTTGTATGAATCTCTTAGGTTCCTCCTTGTATCCTAGTTTCTCTGGTGGTGTAAATTATAGGCTGGTGATCCTTTGCTCTATGTCTAAAATCCATATATGAGTGAGTACATATCTGTAGTGAGATATAAATATCGCACTACACATATCATGTTCCTCTTTTTGTGACTGGGTTACCTCATTCAGGATGGTTTCTTCAAGTTTCATCCATTTGCCTGTGAATTTCAAGATTCCATTGTTTTTATTTTTCCCCACTGAGTAGTATTTCATTGTAGAAATGTACCACATCTTTATCCATTCTTCAGTTGAGGGGCATCTAGGTTGCTTCCAGGTTCTGGCTATTACAAATAATGCTGCTATGAGCATAGTTGAACAGAGTCTTTGTTGCATGGATGTCGATCATTTGGGTATATGCCTAAGAGGGGGATTGCTGGGTCCTGTGGTAAACTAATTCCCATTTTCCTGAGGAACCGCCATACTGATCTCCAAAATGGCTGTACGAGTTTGCACTCCCACCAACAGTGGAGGAGTGTTCCCTTTCTCCTCATCCTCTCTAGCATAAGCTGTCATTGGTGTTTCTAATTTTAGCCATTCTGACAGGAGTAAGATGGTATCTCAGAGTTGTTTTGATTTGCATTTCCCTGATGGCTAAGGATGTTAAACACTTTCTTAAGTGTCTTTCAGCCATTTTGGATTCCTCTATTGAGAATTCTCTGTTCAGTTATGTACCCCACTTTTTAATAGGGTTATTTGGTGTTTTGGTTACTAGTTTCTTGAGTTCTTTGTATATTTTGGAGATCAGCCCTTTGCCAGATGTAGGATTGGTGAAAATCTTTTCCCAGTCTGTGGGCTGCCGTTTGGTCTTGTCCACTGTGTCCTTTGCCTTACAGAAGCTTCTAAGTTTGAAGAGGTCCCATTTATTAATTGTTGATCTGAGTGTCTGTGCTCCTGGAGTTATGTTCAGGAAGTGGTCTCTTATACCAATTTGTTCAAGGGTACCTCCTACTTTCTCTTCTAAGAGGTTCAGTGTAGCTAGATTTATGTTGAGGTCTTTGATCCATTTGGACTTGAGTTTTGTGAGTGGTGACAGACATGGGTCTACCTGCAGTCTTCTACACACCATCATCCAATTGTGCCAGCACCATTTGTTGAAGATGCTTTCCTCGCCCCATTGTATTCTTTTAGCTATTTTCTCAAAAATCAGGTGTTCATAGGTGTGTGAGTTTATATCAAGATTTTCAATTCGATTCCATTGGTCTACCTGTCTATTTTTGTGCCAATATCAGGCTATTTTCAGAACTATAGCTCTGTAGTAGAGCTTAAAGTCAGGAATGGTGATGTATCCTGAAGTTCTTTTATTGTATAGGGTTGTTTTGGCTATCCTGGGTCTTTTGTTTTTTCCATATAAAGTTGATTATTATCCTTTCAAGGTCAGTGAAGAATTGTGCTGGGATTTTGATGGGGATTGCATTGAATCTGTAGATTGCTTTTGGCAAGATTGCCATTTTTACTATGTTTATCCTACCTATCCAAGAGCATGGGGGAATCTTTCCATTTTCTGGTATTTTCTTTAATTTTATTCTTTAATGACACAAAGTTCTTGCTATATAGGTCTTTCACTTGTTTGGTAAATATTATCCCAGGGTGCTTTATGTTGTTTGTGGCTATTATAAAGGGTGATGTTTCTCTGATTTCTTTGCCAGCCCCTTTGTTGTCTGTATATAGTAGGGCTACTGATTTTTTTTTTTTTTTGAGTTAATCTTGTATCCTGCTAACTTGCTGAATGTGTTTATCAGCTGTAGGAGTTCCCTGTTAGAGTTTTTTTGGGTCATTTACATAAGCTATTATATCATCTGCAAATAGAGACAGTTTGACTTCTTCCTTTCCAGTTTGTATCCCCTTGATCTCCTTTTGTTGTCTTATTGCTTTAGCTAGAACTTCAAGTACAATATTGAAAATACACGGAGAGAGTGGCAGCCTTGTCTAGTTCCTGGTTTTAGAGGAATCACCTTAAGCTATATTGCTTTTATTATGTTTAGGTATGTTTCTGTTGGATTTTTTCAAAGGCTTTTTCAGCATCTAGTGAGATGAACATGTGGTTTTTCTTCTTCAGTTTGTGTATATGGTTAATCACATTGATAGATTTTTGTATGTTGAACCATCCCTGCATTCCTGGGATGAAGCCTATTTGGTCATGGTAGATGATTTCTCTGATGTGTTCTTGGATTCAATTTGCCAGTATTTTATTGAGTATTTTTGCATCAATGTTCATGAGGGATATTGGTCTGTAGTTCTCTTTCTTAGTTGTGTATTTGTGTGGCTTGGGTGACAAGGTAATTGTAGCCTCATAAAAAGAGTTTGGTAATGGACCTTCTGCTTCTATTGTGTGGAACAATTTGAGGAGTATTGGTATTAGCTCTTCTTTGAATTTCTGGTAGAATTCTGCACTGAAGCCATCTGACCCTGGGCTTTTTTTGGTTTTTTGATGCCTGTCTATTACATTAGGGGTTTTTAGGTCTATTTAAGTTGCTTATCTGTTCATGATTGAATTTTTGTAAGTGATAGCTATCCAGAAATTTGTCCATTTCCTTTGAATTTTTGAATTTTGTGGAGTATAGGTTTTCAAAGTATGACCTGAAAATTGTCTGGATTTCCTCAGTGTCCGTTGTTATGCCCACCTTTTCAGTTTTGATTTTGTTGGTTAGCATGTTCTCTCTCTGCTTTTCGGTTAGTTTGGATAAAGGTTTGTCTATATTGTTGATTTTATAGAAAAACCAACTCTGTTACATTGATTCTTTGTATTGTTTTCCAAGTTTCTACTTTATTGGTTTCAGCCCTCAAATTGATGATTTACTGGCATTTACTCCTCTGGGTTGAGTTTGCTTCTTTTTGTTCTACGGCTTTCAATTGTGCCTGTTAATTCTCTAATGTGACTATTCTCTGTTTTCTTCATATGGGCATTAAGTGCCCATATGTGCAATGAACTTTCCTCGAAGTATTGCTTTCAAAGTGTCCCATAAGTTCGGGTATATTGTGTCTTTATTCTCTTTGAATTCTAGGAAATCTTTAATTTCTTTATTCAGTTTCCATGAATTTGTAGGGTTTCTGCAATTTGTGTTGTTGTTGAATTCCAAGTTTAAAGCATGGTGGTCTGATAAGATACAGGGGACTATTCCTTTTTTTGGGGGGTATCTGTTGAAATTTGTTATGTCGCCTAGTATGTGGTCGATTTTAGAGAAGGTTCCATGTGGAGCAGTGAAGAAGGTATATTATTTTGTGTTTGGATGGAATGTTGTATAGATGTCTGTTAAACCCAATTGGGGCATAACTTATGTTCATTCTTTTGTTTTGTTGTTAAGTTTCTGACTGATGGTCCTGCCTAGTGGTGAGAGTGGGGTGTTGAAGTCTTCCACTATGAGTATGTGAAGTTTTATGTGAGCTTTGAGTTTTAGAAGTGTTTCTTTTACGAATGTGGGTGCCTTTGTATTTGGGGCATAGATGTTCAGAACTGAGACTTTGTGCTGATGGATTTCTCCTGTGATGAATATGAAATGAGTTTCTTCATCTCTTGATTGATTTTGGTTTGAAGTCTAAGTTGTTAGATATTAGGATAGCTACACCTGCTTGCTTCTTGTGTTCATTTGATTGGAAGATCTTTTCCAAACTCTTTACTCTGAGGTAATGTCTGTCTTTGAAGCTTAGGTATGTTTCTTGTGTGCAGCAGAAGGATGGGTTCTGTCTTCGTATCCATTCTGTTAGCCTGTGTCTTTTTATAGGTCAGTTAAGACCATTAATTTTGAGGGAAAGTAAGGACCATTGGTTGTTAATTCTTGTTTGTTTTAGATTTGTTGTTGTCGGTGGTATTGTGAGTATATTTGCCCTGCTTTTTCTTTTGGGTTCTGGAAAAGTGGGATTATCTATTGCCTATTTATTTGTGAGAGTAGTTAACTTCCTTGGGTTGTCGTTTTCCCACGAATTTGTTGATGTGTATTGTGAAAATATGGCTTTGTCATTAAATATCTTGTTTTCTTCATCTGTAGTGATTGAGAGTTTTACTGGGTATAGTAGCCTGGGCTGGCATCTGTGGGTATTTGTAGAACATCTTTCCAGGACCTTCTGTCCTTGAGAGTTTCCATGGAGAAGTCAGGTGTAATTTTGATAGGTCTGCCATCTGCCTTTATATGTTACCTGGCCTTTTTCCTTCGTTGCCCTTGATATTCTTATATTCTTTCTTTATTCTGTATGTTAGGTGTTTTGATTATTATGTGTTGAGGGGTCTTTTTTTTTTTTTGGGTCTAGTCTATTTGGTTATTTGCTTCAGATTGGGAAAGTTTTCTTCAATGATTGTTTTGAGTATGTTTTCTGCACCTTTGAGCTGGCTTCTTCGCCTTCTTCCATCTTCCATGCCTATTATTCTTAGGCTTGGCCTTTTCACAATGTCCCCCCATTTCCTGGATGTTTTGTGCTAAAGATTTGTTGGATTTAAGATTTTCTTTGGTTGATGAATCTTTTTCCTCTAGTTTATCTTCAACCCCTGAGATTCTCTCTTCGATCTCTTATATTCTGTTGGTCATGCTTATATCTATGGTTCCTGATTGTTTACCCAGGTTTTCTATTTCCAACATTCCCTCAGTTTGTGTTTTCTTTGTTGTCTCTATTTCAATTTTCAGGTTTTGAAGTGTTTGAATTGTTTCCTTCAGCTGTTTGATTGTTTTTTTCTTGGCTTTCCTTATTTTCTTTAAGAGATTTGTTCATTTTTTGCTTGGTCTTTTCCTCTATTTCTTCCAATTGTTTGGTTATTTTTTTTCTTCCATTTTTTTTAGGGATTTTCTCATATCATCTTTGAGGGCCTCTATCATTTTTATGAAGTTATTTTTTAAGTTGTCCTCTTCTGCTTTATCTGCATTGGTGTGTTCAGGTCTAGTTGGTCTAGAGTCCCTAGATTCTTTCTATTGTTGGGTGTCTTCTTGTATTGCTCTCTTCCCATCACTTCTTCCAGTGGGTACAGTTGGAATCTCTATGTCTACCCTGCTCTCAGTGGGTGTAGGTGGGTCAGTAGTTCGATGTCTATAACTCTGGATGATCCAAGCTCTTTTGGAGGTCTCTCCTCCGGCAGAAGGCAGGCTATGGGGTCCAAAGATCCGGTGAGTGAGGCCTGAAGGTGGTCCTGCGTGGATAGGCGGGTCCAGTGTGCTCAGAGAAGACCCAGGAAATTCCATGGAGGTGGAGGGGTTGTTGGACCCGCACTCTGGCCCAGTGCCCTCCTGGTGCAGCGTGCCAAGCAGGACAAAGCATTTATTTCTTCTTACGATTCTCAGGTCATATTCCATCACAGAGGGAAAACAGAGCAGGAACTCAAAGATGGCAGGAACCTGGAGGGACCCTGCTTACTGGCTCACTCAGTTTTCTTTCTTATACAGTTGGGAAACACCTCCTCAGAATAGCCACGGTAGACTGGGCCCCCACACATCAATCATTAATCAAGAAAATGCCCTACAAATTGCTTAGTGAGCTGATGGAGGCATTTTCTCAGTTGAGGAGTCTCTTCCCAGATAACTCTAGCTTATGTCAAATAGATAAAAAGCTAACCAGGTCATTCAGCCACTTGTTTCAATCATCTTTGTTGGGACTTTCATTGAAATATAGGTTATGCTTCCCAAACCTATAGGGTTGCAGAAAAGAGAGGCTCCATCGTTAGACACTACAATGCAGTTCACCAGCCCAGTGACATGTAGCATGACAAAGCTCTTGTTTACTCTGGCCTTGACCTAGAATTTGGCAAGGAGTCAGTCATCAGTGTTTTTATATAGGAACCAGTCAAACCTCTCCCTCAGATGTGTTTTCTTTTGGGAGACATGCATGTGAAGTCCAGAGTTCATTTTCAGGTGCCCTCTTTAGTTACTGTCTCTCCCATATTGCATTATATTTATTTTGTATATGTGTGTGTGGGTGTATGGAGGTCACAGGACAGCCTGTAGGAGTCAGCTCTGTTTCTATTACATAGGTATTAGGCTTGGTCACAGATTCCTTTACCAGCTGATCTCAATAGTTCTCCACCTTAATTTTTGAGACAGATTCTCTCAATAGCTCTTGTGGCTCACTGATTTGGCTAGTCTGTTTGGTAGCAGACACCAAGAATCTACCTGTTTTCATCTGCCTTCCAAGTGCTCGGATTACAGATGGATTTTGAACTCAGGTCTCAGGCTTGCATGGCAAGCACTTTGCCAACTGAGCAATGACCCTAGTCCACTGCACGCATTTATTTATTTGTTTAAATTGTTGACACAGGGTTTCTCTTTTTAGTCACAGCTGTTCTGGAACTTACTAAGTATATCAGGCTGGCCTTGCCTTATAGAGATATACCTGCCTCTGCCTCCCAAGTGCTGGGATTAAAGGTGAGAGCCATCATCACCCAGCCACTGACTAGCACGTGACCAACTTTCTACCTTCTGACTCTACTGCGTGGGTCAGGTATATGATTCTGGTATTATTACCTGACCTCAAAGATCTTTTTTAAATTATATTTTTTATTTGTAAATTAGAAAACAATTTTGAAACACTTTCTAAAATAATTTTGTTAGTTTCTTATAATTTGGGAAAGAAGAAAGGAGAAAACTTAAAGATCAAGATAAATTACAACCCAAGATGGTAAAGTAGATGAGATCCATCTAACTAAACTCTGACCATTCTTGAAAAAATAAATTCACTTTTCACTTAAAAATGCACTTAAAGCCAGACATGGTGGTCCACTCCTGAAATTCTTGGGAGGTGGGAGCAGGAGGATTGCAAAATTTGTGGAAAGATCCGGTTATATAGCAAGTTTTATACCAGCTTGTGATAGACAACAAAAGACTCTGTCTCAAAGATCAGAACTAAAAGTGACAGCAAAAAATGACTTATAGTTTTGATGGAGATGAAGTTATCAAAGATTTTAACTTTAAGGTGTTCTTTAAAAAGACATACAGTTTTATGTTAAGAAACTGGTAACACCATAAACATATTAAAATTGAATATTTTCTTTTCGACTTACTAATCTTTAACATTTCTTGAGAGAATTGGATTTGTTAGAACTTACATGATCCTAATAATTAACTCAGTGAAAGGATTTTAGTTTTTAGAACTAAGAACCTTTTGACATCATCTAATTTACTGCACACGATAGCAGTTTCTTAATGTTATTCCTGCTAAGTGAATAGAAGGCTACTGTCACTAACAGGAACCTTTCTCTCCATGATCCAACATTGCAGTTCTCATTCATACTATATATATTCATTCCTGGGGACAGAAGAATTGACTTTCCTCATCCATGTGACAATTTTATATGCTGAAAGGAAGATTCCCTAGAATGCTTGTCTAAATTTGTTACCTGTACCACAATTCCTTTGATAGTAGCAGTTTGTTTAACAAGTGAGATTTCTGGAATTACTACAGTAATTGTCTGCATTAAGGAAGTGTGCATAATGGCAGCAAATCTTCCATGAAAGAAACCACAATTGCATATCTTAAGGAACATGGAAGAGTAACATATTCTCAAGATTACTACTATTATTATATGGATACCATGTAAGACTCAAGTTGATGATAGCAACATATCAAGTAGATTTGTAGTAAATCAAACCATCATGGGAAGTCTCTCATGGTTTTCATTGTTTGCTTAACACCTTTCTGAATGATTTGGATGTACTTGATCCAATATGGAAACTTAACCTTAGAGACGCAGTTGCAATGATGCATTTCAAATTGTCCTAGTAGTTTAGTATGTCCGATTCAAAACAATGCATGTAATAAATGTGAAGTCTTTCATTTACTCTTTATATATAGTTCTTTGATTAAGAAAAACAGTAAAATGATTAAAAAGATCAAGGAGAGGTGTAATGGATCAGTAGTGAGATGACTACTAGAGACCCAGTCTGTAGTGGATTAATGGGAACATTGGGTCCCTGGTGCTACACAACCAAAACAGGACTTCAGGATCACAATGTAAAAATTAACAAGCACTCTTCTTCTTCTTTTTTTTTTTTTTTTTTTTTTTTAATTTTTTTTTGATTCAGGTTTTCTCTGTGTAATAGTCATAGCTGTTCTGGAACTTGCTTTGTAGATCAGGCTGGCCTGGAACTCACAGATCTGCCTGCCTCTGCCTCCCAAGTGCTGGGGATTAAAGGCGTGTACCAGCATTCTTAAATCTGTAATTAGTAGTGTTAAAAATGTTCTGGTTGGTGTATGTATTCACACATATACACAAATATGTGCATGTGTGTGTGTGTGTGTGTGTGTGTAGTAAGTTGTGTGTGTGCTTTATAGCTTTTGTATACTGGCAATTTGTGCATTGTAATATTGATGGCCTTTAGGGCTCATATTTACAGTCATTTTATCCACTCTTTTATTCTGTCTTCCTTTTCCCTTCCTTGTCCTTTTATTCTTCCTCCTGACTTCATTTCTCCCTCTTGTCCCCACTCTTTGTTCTTTGCCATTGTTTTTCAGTTTATTTATAAAGAACCTGGATCATTTGTCAGATAGTTTCCTGTAGGTTGAATGTGGATTGCTTCATTCTGTGTGTCATTTAAATACCTCTTTGGTTTTGCATAATCTGTATGGGTTAGTAATTTTCTCTAGAAGCTTGTTAAGTTCAAGTTTGTTCTTCTGGCAAGAATATTTTTTAAGGTAGTGTATCTTAATGTTATGAACACTATAATGTCTAGTTGTCTCTGTTTATTGGTGCTGAGGATTAAATTGAGGCTTTTTGTATACTAAACACATACTCTACCACTCTTCAAGCCCATCTGTTATATACAGCCTTTAATGGTTTTTGTTTAGATCGCTAATTTGTTAAAAATTACAAAATGAAGTGTATGGCATGACCTGTTATTCCCACACTTGGGATGCTGAGGCAGGAGAATTATGAATTTGAGGCTAGTCTATGCTACATAGTAAGTCTCCAGTCTCAAAAAAGAAGAGAGATGAGAAATTGTGACATGCTACCACTACCTCTTGGTAACTTACTGGTTGAACTATTTCTCTGAATATAAGGGTTTCCTAAACAAGTGGTTGGTAATTGTAGGTTTAAGCACTTTAGAAAGAACAGGAATATGGATGAAAGTTCTTGTCTTGCCTGGTCCTGCAGTTGTTTTCTCCCACATAAACACACAGAAGCTTATATTAATTATAAACTGTTTGGCCCATAGCTCAGACTTCTTTTTGGCTAGCTCTCTCTTAATTATTAACCCATTTATATTAATCTGTGTATCTCCACATGGTCTTGGTTTATTGGTGATGCCCGAGCCTCTTGCTTTCTTGGCAGCTGCAAGGCCCCCCTCTGGTGACTCACTCTCTGAATTCCTCTTCCAAGCTTTCTCCTATTCTGATAGCCCTGCCTATACTTCCTGCCTGCCTGGCTACATCCTGCCTGTCCATTGGCCAAAACAGCTCATCAACCAATAAGAGAAACATATATTCATAGCATACAGAAGGACCTCCCCCATCACAGGAAAAATGCTTGATATTTCTCTTACTGATTTTGCTCTCTAGTCCTCTAGGCCTAGAATGGCTGAGCAGCTCCTGGGTGAATTCTTCCCACCCCAGATCTTTAGACTGTGTTTGTTGAGAGCTGTGTTTGTCCTCAGCAGTCTGCCAGGCCTAGAATGGCTGAGGCACTAACTGATTTTCAAAGTGAATTTTCTAAAACTAAATAAGGATTTTTAAAAGTGTTATTAACTCATGGTTTTTGAAGTTCTTTGCTTTGTTTTTGTCTAACACATTCATGATTGTTAATGATGCTTATATTGACCCAACTTGTTGAGGTGACTCCCAAAGCCTTTGATGGTCTCTGTCTTTCTGTTCTGGCATGAGTAGGTGTCTCAGGCTCATCTTGTCCTTTTTAGTCTGGGCCTCAGCCTAGCCTTTCTCCCATTCCTCACAAGTTCAAACTCTTACAGGAGAATTATTGCCCTTTGCAAAAATGTCTGGCTGTCTTAATGAGTTGCTGTGCCAGGCTCTCCCAGGGCTCAGGCTATGCGTTTGGTGTGATTAAGTTGGTGTGCCAGGCAAGTTTAGTAGGATAAGCTCTTTTTTGTCTTACATTTCTGTTTGGTCAGTTTTTGGTCCGTCCCTTCACTTGCCTCTGGCCAAGGCCCGCTGCCTTCTTTGGTAGTTGTGGCATAGAAATGGAAGCATCAAGTCCTTTATACTGTGTGCTGCTTCCTGTGGGGAGCCTGAGTGAGCAAGACCAGTAGAGAGGTGATTGTGCAAACTCACAGGGTGCTGTGGTGAGATATTAAACCTTCCATTTTTCTAAGAGGAACAGATATTTCTTTATCAAGCAGCCAGATGTCCTGTCTTAGATTGGATTCTAGTAACAGAAGACCCTGAACAAGGATTTGGGTATATATAATTTGTTTGGGAGGCAATTTCTGGAAGCATAGAGAAGTATTGGTGCTCAAGTTGCTTCCTCCCTGTGATAAACACCATGAGCAAAAGCATTTCAGGGGAGGAAAGGAATTTTACTTGGTTTACAGTCATCACAAGGGAAATCATGACAGGAATTGTAGGTGAGGCTGAGGAAGAGGCCCTGAAGGAGCACTGCTGACCAGCTCACCCTTGCAGGCCAGGAGCATCTGCCTAGGGGATGGCGCTGGGACAGTGGGGCCTGGATCTTCTAAACCAATCCTCAATCAAGACAATCTTAAAGACATAGTCATATGCCAATCTGACTGGGTAATTCTTCAATTGAGGTTCCCCTTCCCCAAGTTGCTTCAAGTTGACAGTAGAAACTACCAGCACATTGTTAGGAAGAGAGAAAGGGGAGTGGAGGCTCTGCCATAGGATGCTTTAATGAGTGGCTTGTTGCTATGGGTAAGTGAGGTTAGATCCCATTGGTCACCCTGTGGCTATGTATGGCTTCCTGCAAAGAAGTTGTTCATGTCTGCTCTTAGGACCTTCACTGTCAGACATCCCAGTCTTTGTCTTTTCTTGTACTAGCTAGTGTTCCAAGCCAGAGAATGCCCTTTTTCAGGCTTGAGCTGACTGACAGCTAGCTCATAACAGCTGCTCTTTCTTAAATGGAAAGTAGAGTTCAGGGACAGAAGGACGTGCTTTTGCTCCCAAGGGACCATTTTGCAATGTCAGCTTTGGTTATTACAAGTGAGGGATGAAAAGAGTTCCTGGTCAGCACATGGTGGATGGAGCCAGGGATGCTGCTAAATGTATCACAACATATAGAACAACTTTTGCAGCAAAGGAGTATCTGCCCCCAAATGTCAATAGTGATGTGACTGAGAAGCAATTGTGATAGATCCAGAGAGCCCGTGAGTGTCAGATAACACTGGGGTGAAGTACTTTCACCCTACCCTCACACATATATACGTACAGACATACACACATAAACACACTTTTATATTTATAGATTTAAATCTGGACTCTACATGTAAGAGGGAGTGTGCAATAATTTATTTGTGAATCTGTCTTATTTCACTTAACGGAATGGCCTATAATTCCATTTAATTTCCTGAAACTGTTGTAATTTCATCTTTCTTTACAACCTAATAAAGTTCCATTGTGCATGTGTACCACGTTTTCCCTATGCATTCACCTGTTCCTGGACATTTACATTGGATCCTTTTCTTGGATATTGTCAGTAGTAGAGGAGAAACATGGATGTGCAGGTACCTTGTGGTGTGTTGACAGGTCTACCCAGGTGTCTACAACTGTGTAGTACAGTTGTATGGTATGGCTATTCTAAGTTTAGTTTTTTTGAGGGCTGTTCTACACTGGTTTTCAGAGTGATGGCTCCTTGTGAAGTTCCTACTAGTAGTGTCTAAGTATTCATCTTCCCTACATTTTCAACAATACTTCTTGCCATTTGTTTCCTTGATGATATTCATTCTGACTGGTGCAAGACAGAATCTTACTATGAATTTGCATTTCTCTGTTTTTAAAAAATGAAATCTACCTATAAAAAACCTGGGACAATTATACAATGAATATCTTTTAAGTCTTTTATGTAATTTATTGGTTGTTAACATTTTTCCATTAAAAATCTCTCTGTTTACAGATACGTATTTATATACAGATATGAATATACAGTTATATATATATATATATTTTTTTTTACAGAACTCTTTTAAAGTAATTGAAAAATATGTTTATATTTCACCCCTAAATCTCCCAAAGAAAGAACAGATTTTGTCCTGAAAAATCTCAGTACCAGTGCTATCAAAAAGACATTTCAAATGGTTATAGTGGTCTTTCTTCTTCTCTTTTATTTTTTATTTTATTATTTTATTGAAATGGGGGTCTCACCATACATTCTAGACTGGTGTCAAACCTGGAAATTCCTGCCCTAGCTTCTAGTGTGTTGGGAATCACATCTGACCCAATAGTCTTACATATGGTCCACATTCATACTTCCTCAGTGTTCCCCAGCATCTTGCTAGTTCTCCTGTATGAGATCTAGTTAAAGATCAAACAGTACCTACTGGCTATATCTCATGAATATTCTTTAATATAGGGATGTTCTTATATCTTAAATCTATGTTTTGTTCCTTACAGCGTGAGCAGGTTTAGAGAGTCTTGACTTTCAATTTGATCTGGGGGCTTTTCTCTGCAGGCTTTCCTAGGTTATACATTTGGTCACACTTTGGTAGCAGCTGGTGGTTCATCCTTCTCAGTGCAGTCATCATGAGGCCATGAGTGCCCTTGCCCACCTTCAGTGCTGGTGCTGGACCTTGTGCTTCCATTTAGGTGGTTTCTTCCAAAGGTTTCCAATACAGAGAGACTTTCCCCTGACTTTAAGACTATATAGAATTCCCCAGTGACATTTTGTTGCGTGGTTTCTGTATGCATTGATGATCCCATCCTGAATTATGTATTTCTGCCTGTTTATAGTTGTTTCTTAAAAATATTTCATCTTGAGATCAAAACTCCTAGATTGCAAGGTTTATTGGAATTGTTGTGGTATGGGTATGAAGTGTTCCCTAAAAGTTCCCAACTAGTGGTGCCATTGAGAAGTGCCTAGTTCATCAATGGGTTACTGTGTTGATGAGTTAATAGCTGAAAGGCCTATCAGGAGACAGGGCCTACCTGGAGGCAGTGGGTCTCTGGGAGGAATGATTCTGAAGGACATATCTTGTCCTTAGACATTTTCTCTGTCTCTCTATGTTTCCTGGGTGTCACAGGTGAGTGGCTTTCTTGTTCCGTACCATCCCCCTGCGTCTCTGTCTTGCTCTAGCCCAAAGCAGTGGATCCCACTGACCATGGACTGAAGCCATTGAAAGCATGATCTAGCATGATCTATCCTTCCACATGTTGGGTTTCCCAGATACTTTTGTTACAGGAAAAGAAGGCTCACCAATACAAGGATAGACTTTCTTAACTCTTTTTGTATCATTTACACTACCTATCATATTATAAATGCTTCATATTTTTGAGTGATTGAGTATACTGATAAACAAAGAATGTCTTTAAGAGATGAGCAAAAGCCCTGTATCTTGTTAGTTTAACCTAGATCTTTCAGTTTACTTGTTCATTTCCTCCAGCTTCCTCAGGCATAGAGGACTTGACTATCATTTGTCTTCCCATTGCTTCTCATTTCAAGACTGTTTTCAGAGAGTGTACCAGATGACCAGGTCTCTTTTTCATCCTTGTAAACACAAAGCTGCTTAGTATGATTTTGTCTTTCCCTGCATGTGACCCATAATAGATTATTGGCCAAGCATGGTTCCAGTATTCATGAAGCTGAGCTGGGAAGGTCTGGACATTGATGCCATTCTGAATTACACAGTGAGAGCCTGCCTGAATAAAAGAACAAACATAATAAAATCAAGCCAATCTTTTAATCTCTTGCACAATGATGTTTACCTTATAGAAAGTGAAATATAAGTGTGAAGTAGTCTAATTTACACTGAGGTCAAGAGTCTGTGAGAGTGTGTATAAAAATCAAATTCATCTTGCACACACAAGGCTCTAACTCTAATCCTCAGCACTGAATAAAGGTGACAACAGCAGCATCACATCTGCTACAGTTTCCTTTAGCTTTGTTTCCCTGGATTCTTATTCTTTCCTGACAGTGGTCATTACTGATTTGTTTTTTTATATATATTTGTTATTTTTTCTTATTTTACATATTGATCCTCGTTCCCTCTCCCTCCCTCCCATACTCCTTGACCCACCCCTACCCCATTCCCTACCCACTCCACAGGGAGGGTGATGCCTTCCAGGAGGGATCATCAAAATCTGTGTTTAGAAAATAATATTTAATTCCTAACTACTTGTTAGAACTACAGCAATCATTGAAGATTGAGACAGTTTCTTTTCTTTCTTTCTTTTTTTTTTTTAAATGAGGTCAGTTGCATCAAAGTCATTAAAGAAGAATTGGTAATAAATTGCACTAATGAAACAGCTTGTGAATATGCATTAGGAGATTACGAAGACTAAAGCTTTCTGTAGTAGAATATTCATTGCTTAATAAAGTAATGCAAATTTATAGCAGTTGGCTTAAAATATTGTTATTTTATGCCTTGAAAGAAGTATACAAAAATATGGGTTAAAAGTTCACTTACAACTTTAAAAGTTTAATATCTTGAGACAGGTCCTTAGACTCCATTCCTAATTAGGCTGAGTGAGTTAGAATCAGTGACATAGTAAAAGCTGTCAGATATGCCTAAGGATCTTGTAGCTTAGTTCTCTGCAAGCTGTCCTTTTTTTCTCTTCTTGTACTGGGCCTGGAACTTGGTCCTGATACACATTAGATGTGTACTTTGCCACTGAGCAGCATCCTTAGTCCTGTTTTTATTTTGAGACAGCATCTTGCTCAGTTATCAGGCTGGTCTTGACCTTCTCCTGCCTCTGCCTCCTAGCTGTTTGGGATTGCAGGCCTGTACCACAAACCTGGGCTCTGTAAACTTTTTTACTGTAAACTACTGAAGGATCTGTTTTTGTTTTTTGTTTTCCAAATGGAGATGTGGTAGACATTGCCATATGATTTAGGGACAATCATGTAGACTGTTGCTAGCAGTGTATTTAGCATCAGTGTAGAAAGTTAAGGAGAAAAATGATTTGTAGGTATGTTCTCTTTCCCCTCATCTCTCCATGGTCTTACTCTAACCCAGACTGGCCTAAGTTTCACCATTCTCATGCCTCTGCCTCCCCAGGGCTAGTGTTACAGGCAAGCAGTATCATACCGTTTCTTTTTCCATTCAAGAAAGAACCTTCCCTAGCCACTAATAACTGCCCAAGGACAGAACGTGCTGCCTGATGGAGTGAGCACATTCTCCCTGCAATTGGTCATGGAGACCTGGGCAGCTTTTTTGTCTTACTTTCTTTCATCCCCTTTATGCCCTTCCTCCCTGGTCAGTGTTTGCTTGGTAACATCCGTCCAGATAATCACTACTAGCCACACGTGGCAGTAGATCTGACATATGACTAATCTCAATTGAAATGTAATGTGTGAATGCATAAAGTGCTACTATTAAAAAGAATGTCATGTATCTCACAACTTTTATATTGATTACCAGTTGAAATAGTTTCATTTTGTATGTTGACTAAGAAATGTTAGTTTACTTTATTTATAAATTTAACCACTGGGATTAATTATGTGTTCAAGATAAGGAAGAGTAAACACCTTCCACCTCGTCTTTCTCTCTATTTGCAACAAAGCCCCCAGAATACAGCCAATTGGCCGAGCAGTCTGAAGATGTAAAAACTATTGACACATGCAACAATGTAGCTCAACTTTTGAATGTTTTAAAGCTGATTGAAAGAAACCCAGCTATAAGGCTTCATGTAACTCTATATGATTGATGTTCTAGAAAAGCAGTGTAGCTAGGACAAAGAGGAGAGCAGAGGCTGTTGTGGATGTGGGGAAGTCCAGCTACACAGGGCTAGAGAAAGGCTATTTTGAAGGATAGCAGAATTATAGTATCATGGTGGTGATACTATACCCAGGCTATGTGTGATATGTGTACTATTAGGAAAGCAAAATTTTACTACATATAAAATAAAAAAAAAAGCAGTTAAAATTCAATTTCACTTGTTTCCATTTTACTCTTTGGCAGGATTGCTAATGAGTCTAAAACTGGTGGCTTACATTATTATTTGTGCCATGCAGTGCTTCAGATAGTGGAAACTCCAAGTCTTGAGAGAAGGATTTGCTGGGAAGAGGTCATATAAGGAAGCAAGAACATAGAGATTGTCTAAGGCTAGCTTGTCCCTACTTTTATTAATTTTTTCTACGAACATTTTGAGAGACTAATACATGAAGATTATACACTTCTCAGATGAAATCCTGTATAGTCTGCTTTCCTTCATAATATAAAAGAAACTCCTTCTTTCAGGAGAAACCATGCCCTATGCAATAAAGTCATTAGCTCATTGATCATTTCTCATCAATGATACCTTTCAATTAGTAGGCATGGTGGTACTTGAAAGTTGTTTAAAAAACTTTTGATGATAGCCTTGGGATCTTTAGTCACACTAACAGTTATTCAGTAGGTATTATTGTTTGAATGAGCCCACCCCCTCCCAAGAGGCACTGATTAATTCATCTACAGATGACATGAAAGTAATGTCCTGGTTGGTTTTCTTTTTGTCAGATTATACAGCTAGAATTATCTGGGAAGAGGAACCTCAACTGAGAAACATTGTCTACAGACAAGTGTGTGGGATAGGTTTTTGATTGCCAATTGGTAGAGGAAGGCCTAGCCTTCTGGGAGTGGTAGCACCCTTGAGAGATGGCTCTGGGTTGTACGAAAAAAAACAAGCTGAGCAAACTTTAAGGAACAAGCCAGTAAGCAGCATGCTTCTCTGACTTCTGCTTCAGCTCCTGCCTCCAGGTTCCTGCCTTATTGTATGACTGTAACCCATAAACTGAATGAAACTTTTTCTTCATGTTGCTTTGGTCATGGTGTTTTCCACAGCAGTAGAAACCTAAGTTTGATAGACAGTTTCCAGGAGTATACCTGGCCAATCTGTTGCTGATTGAATTAGGACTGCTAACCCCAAATGGTGGTTGAATCTAGGGATATTATGATAGGCCATCTATTGGTAGGTCTAAAGAAACTGAAATGAATTAAGGATCAATTTAAAACTCTGGAATAGATTCAGAAATTTTGCTGTCCCAATTAAGAGAGGGATATATAGGTTAGCAATAGTATGTAAGGAAAAGTCCCAGGTTTTAGTTGGTAGGAAGCCTAATACTGCCAAAAACTTATTTCAGTTTGCTGTGGTGTTTAGCTCTACAAGGACTGTTTAGTTCTAGATATTATCCTCGAAGAGGGCGATGGGCACATGCAGAGACAGGGAGCGGTACATGATAAAGGAACCATGATTGAACTAGCTGAGGAGTAGTACAAGCTTGGCCAAGAGGCGACTCATGGCAAGGTAGAGAGAGAAGTCACAAGAACTGCCTTCAAATAATGTAAAGGTCATGATAGTAAAGAGGAATTGGTTTTGTGAACTCCAAAGAACAAGTGCATAGGTTTATTTTGGGGGGGGGTAATTTAAGCATGAGGAAACATCTTATGGTTGGAGCTAATTCTTAGAAGTGAGCCACCTCTCTCGTCTTCTGTAAAACCCCGCCGCTTAAGCCTTCCTGTTTGAGAGTCTCCTTCACCCTGGTGCTTTCTGGCCTGATGTTCCTCCTCATACTTGGCATTATAGTAATTAAGCATTTAATACAGCAGGTTATAGGAATACTTTGAATTGTTTATTTGAAGCTGTGCTTGCTTACAGTCATTCCTACTGGGGTAGGTAGACAGAGGGGCCACATTTCACTGGGCTAGAAGGAGCCTGTGGATGGGCTGTGTCTTCTGTTTGGAGTGGGGTTAGAATATAGGGTTTGCTTGGCAGCTCTGGTGAGGGCCCCCTAATGTGGAAAACTGCCTTGGGCCTGGATTTCTGTGCATTTCCAGAGGTGTTCCATTGGGAAACAGTTTTGATGTGCATCCAGGAAGAAACTTTTGTAGTGTTGGTCCTACTATGATAGTCCATCAAGTTTTAGAGGATAATGTCAATCAAGACTTGAAACTGCTTTTGTTGTTAGGTGGCTATAATGCTTTTAAATTCTAGATGTTTCATTGCTTTTTCTTGTTTCACCTCACCTCATATCACCTTAGATCCTGTTTTTATTTCTGTTCTCCTGCCTACTTGTCCTTTTTATGACAGGTTGAAGTAAGCAGTACCCAAGTCACCTGTGCTCAGTGCTCACATCCTCTTCTCCAGGGTGAAATAAAGGAAACACAGTGTTATTGCCTTTCCCTATGATTTGTGTTTGGCTTTATGTCCCCACCATGTCTGCCTCGGGGTCAGGTGCTGTGCTTCTTACTTCCTGTATAACTCCCCAGGTGTCCAGCGAGTGCATCTGTGCAGAGTGCGTTTTTAATAAACACTCTTGACTGATTTACTGACTGTTCTCCATAGTGAGAAAACAATGCCACACACTCCTTCAAGGAGCCTACTGAGCTTTGAGGCAAATGTTTCAGAAGTTCTTGGAGGCTGGAAGTACAACTCTGAGAAATTGGGAATGGCGTGAGATCTCAAAAAAGCACACAAATGGCCTTATTTGTCTTAAAAATAGTCATACAATATTTTTTTTGCTGTATCTAATAAAGCAAACACCACTTCTCTACTACATCTGCCACTTATAAGTAGAGAAACATCTCATAAAAGTCTTTCCCCATTTAAAATTTGGACTGCCTTTTTATTCCTGAGTTGTTAGTTTTCTTTATAGAGTCTGCATATTTTTATATGCCTCTGTATATATTCTGTGTATTTCTTATCAGATACGTTGTTTGCCAAATTTTCTTCCATTTTATGGGCTTTTATTTCCTGGGTAATGTTCTCAGAAGGACAATAGCTTTTAGTTTTGATGAAGTCTGATTTATCTTTTGTTGGTGGTGTTGCTTGATTTGCTTTTGAGTGGAAGAAATTCTTAGGGTTTCAAGAGAGTCAGAATCAAGAGAATGTACAGATTCATAGAGGGAATTTATTAGAACTGCCCCATGTAAGCATGAAAGTTGGCAAGGTGTAGGACAAATTGTCTATACACTGTAGCTGCAGGATGCTGGCCTGTAGCCTGGCTCAGGCATACTTAAGAAAGCCCTTACAACTGGAGATGCCAATGTTGCAATTCTCAGGGTGAGGCCAAAGGCCAGAGACCCCAAGGATGCTGGTGTAAGCCCTGCTAGGTCCTCCCCACTTAGTCACTCAGATCAATATGTCAGTCTCCTGTGGACAAATACTTGGAGAAACACCCACAATTCATCCTTTAACAGTTTTCCAGCTGTTTGTTCAGTCAAGCCTAAAATTAACCACTATAGAAACAACTAACTGATTCAGTGCTTTGAGGATTCATTCTTAAGCTTCAGAAAGTAATTTTTTCATTTTTGTTATTTTAGGACTTTCATCCATATTATGTTAGTTTTTCTATATTGTATAAAATAGGGACCTCTGTCATACATTGGCTGTTTATTTGTCTTAACAAATTGGTTGAAAAGATACTTAAAAATGATATTATTTGTGTTGTTACTTATACGTGTATGTGTGAATCTGCAGGAGTATAAGCCACTTGTGTGTGAGTTCTGGCCGAGGCCAGAGGATGTTTATGATCCCCTGAAGCTGGAGTTACAGGTGGCTCTGAATGACCCAGTGTGGATACTGGTACTGAACTTGTCCTTCTGGAAGATCAGTACATGCTTGTCCATCTTAAACAAGTTTCTTTTTAGTGCTTGAGATAAAAATCAGAGCTTCCTACATTAGGCAATTGGCCAGTACGCTACTACTGAACACCCCTAACTCCTCAATAAATTCTTTTCTTTGGGGGTGGGGGTAGTATTTTATTTTGGTGCTTGGGCTAGCTATGAGGCTTAGTGTGGTGGTTTGAAAGAAAATGGCCCCCAAAAGGAGTGACACTATTAAGAGGTGTGGCCTTGTTGGAAGAAGTGTGTCACTGTGGAGGTGGGCTTTGAGGTCTCCTATATGCTCAAGCTGTGTCCTGTGAGACAATCTGCTTCTTGTTGCCTTTGGATCAAGATATAGAATTCTCCAGCACCATGTCTGCCTGCACGCCACTATACTCCCAGCCACCATGTTCCCCACCGTGATGATAATGGGCTGAACCTCTGAAACTGTAAGCCATCTCCTTTTTACAGTTACTGTGGTCATTTGTCTCTTCACAGCGATAGAACCCTAACTACAACACCTAGGCAGACCCGATTCACAATCCTCCTGCTTCAGACTCCCAAGTCCAGTTATTGCTATGTTCTATACCCACTTAAAATTTTTTTTTCTTTTTAAAATTCTGACTTTTGAGACAAGGTCATACTATGTAGCCCAAGTTGGCCTCAAAATTCATGTTAGCTTATGCTGGCCCCCAGCCCAGGATCCTCCTGCCTGAGCTTTCAGTGTGCTGGGATTACAGGTGTGTGTCACAATACCCAGCTTCTGGATTTAAGGTTTTAGTGTCTGTTTTAGTATTGTTAGGTACAGCCACAGAACTAGTTCACTGTGTGAAACAGACTTGATGCCACTAAACAGAAAATCCTACTGTCTTCTCTCCTCAGCTACTGGCAGCCACCACTCTGCTTCCTATGAGGCATAATAGTATTTGTCTTTTAATTTGCTTAACTTGCCATATGTCTTTAAGGTTCATTAATGGCATAGTATATGTCAGAATTTACTTTCTTTTAAGACCAAATCATAGCCATTGTATGACATATTTTTATTCATTCATCTGTTGATAGTCACTTGGGTTGTTTCCATTCTGTCTGTTGTGAATCATGCTGCCACTAACAAATAAATCTTTGAGCCCTGATTTTTAATTTAGAGGGTGTTATATGCCTAGAAATGATACATGGTAATCTATTTTTAATTTTTTAAAGGGCCACCATTCTGTTTCCTATAGCAGTAACATCATTTTATACTCCTACCAACACTACATAAGGGTTTGGGTTTCTCTGCACCTTCCTGTAATTTGTTAATTGTGTGTGTGTGTGTTTGTGTGTGTGTGTGCGTGTACGTGTTTTTTGATAGTTGCTATCCTAATGGATGGAATAAAGTAAAATTACTTTTTGGGGGGGTAGGAGGGATTGAGTTGCTTTGCAGCTCAGTGGAGAATCAACTGGCCTTAAGAGTGAATTCATTCATTCATTCATTCATTCATTCATTCATTCATTCATTCATTCAAGATACAGTGTCATGTAGCCAAAACTAGCTTAGAACTTGCTATATAGCTGAGATTGCCTTGAACTCCCAATCTTCCTGCCTCTGTTTCTCAAGTGCTGGTATATTAATGTGCTACCATGCCAGCAGAACACTGAATTACAGTCTGAATTCTATTGGTTGATGTCTGTTGATGCCCATTATTACAGTCCCTAGTTGCTTAACTTTGTAATAGCCTTTGAAATCTTACATTTTTTTTCTCTATCTCTTCCTTGCTTTCAAGATTATTTTTGGCTATCTGGAAGTCTTGCATTTCTAGATGACTTTTAGAATGGGCCTTTCAATGTGCAGAGAATCTGTTGGGGATTGTGTGTGAGATTTTTAGATCGGCATTCATTGTATTGCCCCTTAGCAACATTAAGTATTCTGATATGTGAAGACATTTTTCCATTTACTTAGACCTTTTGTAATTTTCTTTAGTGTTTTATGGATTCCAGTGACTAAAGTTATTCCTTAAATTTATTCCTAAGCAGATTTTGTTTTTTTGATGCTACTGTAAATTGAATTGTTTCCTTAAGTTAGTTTTTGGGTTGTTCCTTGCTAGTATACAGAAATGGAGTTGTTTTGTTCCTATTTATCTTGTGTCTGGAAACCTCTCTGAAACTTCTCATTAATTAGTTCATATAATATTTTCATGGATTTACTAAGATTTACCATGTGCTGGACTAGGCCTTTTGGCTCCTTTTTTTTTTTTCCCTTCCAGTGTAGATGCGTTCTCTCTCTCTTTATTTCTCTGGCCAGAGTCTCCAGTACAATACTGAAATCGAATCAACAATTCCTGGCAAGTGGTTTTTCACTGAGCCCTGCTGCTCCAAGCCTTTTTGTTGGAATTTAGCATGTTAGTTTCTGAACATCAATTCCCAATACATTCTAGCTTGGCTTTCCCCAAAACACCTGATGCCTGTGCTCTGTTACCTTAATGAAAACCATTCTAAAAGTGATTAAGTCAGCAACATGAAAGACACATTTCTAATGAATTGTGTGCTTAAGGAGCCGTGCTTGCTGGTGTATGTGGGTAGAATGAGTAATGAGGACATTCATGCTGCCTCTTGTAGAGGTTCTTGTCCATGTTTTGGACTTAGCACTTTTGAAGTTTGTGATTCATAGGGTGCAGTTGGCAGTTGGAATAATGATGTGCAGGCTTGTAGAGGTGGTGGTGGTGGTGTTAGTTGTAATGGTTTGATTCTGCACCCATATCCTGTAGGTTCATTTTCTTGCTTAAGCTTAGTCCCCCCTGGTAGCTCTGGTTGTAACTGCTGTGTTTTCTTATTTACTGTAGATTTCTCTGCACTTAGATATTCATTCAGAGAAGAGAGGTCCCCTTTCATATTCTGAGCATTTCTCAAAAAGGTGCTCTGCGAGCTGCACTTTGCTTTGTACGAGACATGAAGTAAGCATAAGAACACATGCATTCTCTGGATGCTTGCAATATATATAGGAAGATCAAGTATATGTATTTGCCAATACAGTTTATAGGCTATTCTTTGCCTCCCTCCCTCCCTCTCTTCCTTCTTCTCCCCCCCCCTCTTTCTTGGTTATCTTTTTAAAAATTGAAAGTAGTTTTTTCCATATAATATATTGTTTAAGTTTCCCCTCTCCCAGTTCCTCCCAGATCCTTCCTACCTCCACACTCACCCAAATCCATACCTTTCTTGCTCTCTCTCGTTAGAAAACAAATGGGCACCTAAAAGGGGGGGGGATAAAGAAAAATAAAAAGCCTAGACAAATCAATGTGACAAAATTACCGTTGAGTTTGTCTTATGTTGGTCATCTACTGCTAGGCATGAGGTCTGCCCTTAAGTGTGGTTTGTATCCTCAGTGAAACTTCATTGGAGGAAACTTTTTTTTTTTTTTTTTTCCTGTGAGTGGCTGTCAGTTGGAGATAGAGGTTTTAGGCTAGGGGTGAGGTCTGTGTCCACTTTCTCTCTCAGCACCAAGACTCCATCTGGCTTAGGCACATACTGGCCCTGTGTATGCTGCCACAGTCTGTGTTCACATGGATGTCAGCCTTGTTTTGTCTAGATGTCTCTGTGCTGTTCTTATCTCCATCACTAAATGTGAGCCCCTTTAGGATGAATATTTGAGTGAACAGAGTGGCGCCTCATATGTAGTTCATCCTTATTATAATTTTTAGAATAATAGAGCCACGAAACAGTGTAAGACTATAATCAATTACTCAAGTGGGGTAGCCAAGCAGTATTGATGAATTTCAGGAGTAGCAGTGATCAATGTTTTGTAGATTTATGAGGGGAGGCACTCTGCAGGAGAAGGTAATTGGAGTGGGTTCATGAACAGTGTAAGCTAAGCAAGAGCAGAGCCATTTGACCTGGGTGCCACAGTATTTGGAAGGCATTGAATTGATCATAATGGCCAGATCTCATGGTTTGCATTGGCTTGTAGACTGACAGAAGGGTGGATAAATTGAGAGGAACATCATATTTTGGAGGCTTTAAGTATCAGTTGGTAAGGTTTGCCTTTACTATATTGAACATGAGAGAATTATTGAAATTGTCTGAGTTGCAAGTTTTCAGACAATAGAGTACTTCAATAAGATTTACTTGTGGATTAGTGCATGCTGTGGACTGGAGGACAGCTGGTACTAGGATACTATAGAAGAGGGCATGCTTGAGTTATTTTAGTGTTTCAGTTTTTATTAACAGAATTCTTTGGTTTTAGTGCCTAGTGTAGTCCCCAGAACAAAGTTCAGTTTGGTATTTAGTGAAAGTATGAATGTGTACAGGCTGAGCTGGGCTTGCATAGAGCTGGGAACAGCAGGGCAGTCTATGATAGGGTCATTTGGAAGAACTGTTGAGACAGCTTGTGTTTTAGAGTATGAGAGCATGGGCCGTCACAATCATATCTTTATGCTTGCTGAGCCTGACATGAAATGACTGGTGCATACAGATGTAAGGGCTCAATTTAGAACTGAAGCTGGAAGGTTTCTTTTTGGGTACCAGTATGTAAATCTCATCCTTTGAACAGTAGAAGTGAGGGGAATGAAAACGGTGTTGTGTATGTGTATAGAAATATACATACCATGAGATACAGCTCAATGTGTATTATATTGCCTACTAACTAATCTACTGATTAGTATTAACAGAAAGATGAGGACCAAAGTTTTGGGTAAATAGAGAGAACATGGGAACTGAATAAGGAGACAGAAAGAAACAAACATGGAGACCTTACAACAGTAGTGTGCCCCTGAATTCTGAATTCTTTTTACGTTTAAGAACATTACCACTATCAACATGACACTTCTTTATGGCTTGTTGAGAGCTTACTGAATGCTAGACATGGTGCTAAGCACACTGCCTCCTTTGCTTCACAAAGTGGGTCTGTTATGTCTGCACCACTGCACCACTGCATCACTGTGCCACTGTGCTACTGTACCACTGCACCACTGTGCCACTGTGTCACTGCACCACTGCACCACTGCATCACTGTGCCACTGTGCTACTGTACCACTGCACCACTGTGCCACTGTCACTGCACCACTGCACCACTGCATCACTGTGCCACTGTGCTACTGTACCACTGCACCACTGTGCCACTGTGTCACTGCACCACTGCACCACTGCATCACTGTGCCACTGTGCCACTGCGCCACTGTGCCACGGTATCACTGGACCACTGCACCACTGTACCACTGTGCCACTGTACTACTGCACCACTGCACTACTGTATTACTGCACCTCTGTACCACTGCACCTCTGTACCACTGCACCACTGTACCACTGTGCCATGGTATCACCATGCCACTGTATCACTGTACCACTGCACCACTGTGCCACTACACTACTGAGCCACTGTCCCACTATGCCGCTGTGTCACTATATCACTTACCACCATACCACTGCCCTACTGTGCCACTGAACTCCTTACTACTGTGCCACTGTGTCACTGTGTCACTGTACCACTGTACCACTGTGCCACCACACTACTGAGCCACTGTTCCCCTGCACGACTGTGCCATTGTGTCACTGTAGCACTGTACCACTGTGCCACTGCACCACTGTGACACTGTACCAATGATTTACTGATAAAGAAACAGAAGGGTAAGTGGCCAAAATCTTTTGAAGGTCTCTAAGTTAATAGTGATTAGGGAACCCTGGAAATATAACTGAGCCTATTTGACTTCAAGCCAGATACCCTTTCCATTATCTCAAAGGTATGTGTGTGTTTAATTTCTACAAGGCAAGTACTGTGTTTATACAGAATCAGTTTTCAGTAAAGGCTTCTTAATTAGCAGGCAGTGATTGGGCAGTTGTGTTTCCTGTAAAAAAAAAAAAAAAAAAAATCAGCATGTGCATTGCATGGGGCTGCTTCTACTTTCTTACTAGGGTATTTATATTCATAGTGTATCACACTTTTTTGATTGCTCATTGTGGATGGTAATTTAAAAGAGGATATCAGTTCTTTTATCTTAAGAATTAATCATTCAGAAAGTACTTTTCAAATTGTTTCTTAACCTAAATATACGTTTCTTCAAGTTTCTTTTTTCTTTCTTTTCTTTTTTTTTTTTTTTCTGATGCATTCTTCGGAATGTTTGTCCATTTGCAAGGGAATAAGAGCCTGTCATTTTTCTACATTTCAGGGGACATTATTTTCAATGCTCAATATCCAGAGCTGCCCCCTGATTTCATCTTTGGAGAGGATGCTGAGTTCCTGCCAGACCCCTCTGCTCTACATGTGAGTACTGTAGCCCCACCCTCATGGTCTTGGTTGAAAAGAAAACAAGATTGGCATTGGATAATTGCTTAGTCAATTGTGGTTTTTCCTTTCCCTGAAATAAATGCAACTCTTCATGTGCCAAAATAGTTACAGAAGAGAAGTTTTTCATCAGAGTTTTACTTTGGAGCCACTTCAAATTAACTCTACAGTATTGGTTGAAATAATTTTTCTTCAATTTGAAGACATTTTCTTTGTTTCAACATGATAGTTCATGCCTGCAGTCAGTTTCCCAGTTACTAACACGTCAACAAAGTACTGGTTGGAAGAGTGTTTCTTGATTTTATTTTCAGACCTTTCTTTCTTTGTTTCTTCCTTCCTTCTTTCCTTCCTTTCCCTCCCTTCCTCCCTCCCTCCCTCCCTCCCTCCCTCCCTCCCTCCCTCCCTCCCTCCCTCCCTTCCTTTTTGTAGAAGTAAAAGTGGCAAATTTGAACATGCCCATTTCTTAGTTTCATCCCAAGGGAAAGACTAGATTGTGTGTTTTATATTAAGCCATTCTCAAACCTTGTAATTGAAATACAGCATTTCTGGAGTTAAAGCAAGAAAACTTACCATTAGGGGAAGGGACCATGGTAACTGTCAGAGCATATACAACTTATTTAGCATTGGGTTTTCTGCACGACGATGAAGAACAGGCACCATTTTGTTTAAATGTTTCTTTTATTTTCCAGATTGAAATCTGCTGTAATAGCTATACTCTTCAAAGAGGTTTAATTGTTGATTAAACCTATTTTCTTGGTTTGTTTTCTGGATTTTATTTTTTGGCTCATTCAAAGTGTATATTTGATAGTTTAATGACTTATTTTGGAAGTCCCTTATTCCTCCATTTCCCATTTCAAGGGGAGTGTTGTGGTTTGAAAGAAAATGGCCATCAAAAGGAGTGACACTATGAGGAGGTGTAACCTTGTTGTAGTAGGTGCAGCCTTATTGGAGGAAGTATGCACTGTAGAGGTGGGCTTTGAGGTCTCCTATATGCTCAAGTCATGTCCAGTAAGATAGTCTACTTCCTGTTGCCTGCATATCAACATGTAGCAGCTACCTTTCCAGTACCATGTCTGCCTGCATGCCCTGCCATGATGATAATGGACTGAACCTCTGAACTGTAAACCAGCCACTACAATTAAATGTTTCATTTATAAGAGTTGCTGTGGTCATGGTGTCTCTTCACAGCAATAGAAACTCTAAGACAGCAAAGTACTAGCTGAAGCCTAAATAATTACATTAAATTTCACACAGCTATGAGAATACAGTTGGCAAGAGTGGGATGAGTTTGTTGAAAGGTTTTTAATGATTGTACATGAACCTTTGTTTGATTAAAAAGTTTCTAGTTAAATGCTGCCTCCTTAGAAGCCATGGGTTGGTATTTACCCCATATTACAGTTGAGAGGCAGTAGATGTGACCTAAGCATTACTGTATAGTCCCTTCCTGTCTTAACTGCCCAGTGGAGGGAGGCATACACCAGATGCCAAAGAAACATTAGACTTGAATTGTCCCTGAAGCTTACAATAGGTGATCAGAGGAAACTGTGTAGCAGAGGTGATGTTTGTCGTCATCCTTCAAAAATGAAGGAGAAGTGGGAAGTCTGAGAGAATTCAAGTAGTTACACAACTGAATCATATTTGAAGCTATGGTTCATATGATGTGTTGTAGAAAAGAGTACCGATAGATTTACTGAGGTGTGTGTTCACACCAAAGAGGGCTACAGAGTTTAGGTGCATTTGGTGATGTCATAGGATTTCTATTGCTGTGATAAAAAAGCATGACTAAAAGCAACTTGGGGAGGAAAGGGTTTATCTTCTAAGCTCATAACTGTCATCTAGGGAACTTGGGGGTGAGAACTCAAGGCAGGAACTAATGTAGAGGCCATGGAAGAGTGCTGCTCATTGGACTTGCTCAGTCTGCTCTTTAACACACCCCAGGCTACTTACCCAGGGATGGCACCACCCACAATAGTACAGGCCCTCCCACATCAGTTGTTAATCAAGAAAATGCTTCACAGGCTTGTCTACAGGCAGTCTTCTGGAGACATTCTGTCAGTTGAGAGTCCTTCCACCCAGATGATTCTAGCTTGTGTTCAGTTGACACAAAAGTCACCAGCACAGGGACATTGGTGGAGTGTATGAAATGCTGGCCAAGAGCCACTGAAAGAACAGAATGAGAACTTCCTAATGGGAATGTGTTTTGTGTGATTAATGAGGGAGACATCTATGACCAGACTGAGCATTGTTGAAATAAAATCTACGACAGAGAGGAAGCATTAGACAATCCAAGATATTGCTGGGATGGAAAGGATAAGAAAGGGTGTTCCAACCTGTTTTTGGAATTGACTACAGTTTGCAGTGTATGTCTTCACTATTGGCAAGCATGGTGGATGGAGAATTTAAAGCTAGAAAAGGTCCTAAGTTTCATCGTCTTCCACTCTTCTATTTTAGTGCTGAAGGAACTCTAGTGGATATGGTAATTGCACTCTTCTAGTGATGTTTCATCCTAGAGTGACGTTCTCATATATGCTTTTGAGAAATAAGCTAAAAAAGAGCAGCATGTGTATGGGGAGGTAGGGACAAATACCAGTGTACTGGATCCAAGAGGACGATTGCAAGTTCAGGGGTGTACCTTCTCCATGGTGATTTTTGCTTGAGAGCCTCAGGAAGAATTGCTTCATAGACCAGTGGGTCAGATATGTTCAGTGAGGCAATCAGAACACTCTTGTAAATGTGCACAGTTGATACCTGTCTTGTTGGAATGCTAGTACAGGATAAACTGTAACCCTGATCCCCAGCAGCCATTTCTCTACACAACCTTCCACTAGGGACTTGTCCCTCAGTGTTAATAGTTTTTTTTTTTTTTTGCTTGTTTTTAATTACTTTATTTTAGAAAAACAAAGGCTTGCAATTGATGCCATAAGGCAGAGTATCACAATTCAACAAGTTAGAGGTAATAGAGACTTTCAAAAATCTTTATAGCTAATTCCAAACTAGAAAATTATTATTATTACTTTGCTTATTCTTGGGCCTTAGAAACATTCAGAAAAAATATAAATTTGTCAAAATAAGATGGCAAACCCAGTCCCTCTACTTGAATATTACATCTCACACTATTTTAACAAATTTTTCATAAGAATAGCTGAGTCATTTTTCCCTTGTCCATTTCATCAGGAAATACTGGTGAAAATATTTTAAAATCAAGAGCTTCCAACTCAAAATATTAGAAGCGTCATGGTCAATAAAACTGACTAAACAAAACAATAGATACAATTGCTCTAGCTCTTTAAGAGTTGTTTTCTATCACCTTTCTTATTTGGCATTTCTAAACCAGGTTTGAGAAGTCCTTTAAAGTGAGGAAGAAAATAAATCTCAAACAAGTTTCAAACAATAGATGGTACAAAAGTATTGATGTACAAAATAAAGAAGGAATTCAGACAGAGATGCTAAGGATGCTGGACTAAGTATGAGTGTTTTGTAGAACACTCTTAAAATGTTGTTTGAGCACCAAAGAGCTATATTTTTGAATTTCAGAATTCAGAACTTTACACAACAAAGAAAAGGTGGAATTTCAATTTCCTGAAAGGATTCTATTGTGGGTATTTAACTATGGGACTTACCATTGAATTAGAGGATCAATCTTTTCCTAGATTATGAAGAGAGCTGCCTTGACTCTAATGTTCTCCCAATAAGCAAACAGTATTTATAATGGTAACACATTTAAAAGCATATGAGTAAACAAACTTTAAATTTTGTTATGTGAGCAACCTGACAATGCAGATAAAATATCCTCAATAATAAGCAAAAAGTAGACATTTAATGCAAATAATAATAATAATAATAATAATAATAAAACAACCCAGACTCCCCTCCTCTTCTCTTGAAGAGTATTAGCCATGCTGACTTATGTATATGTTGAATGAAAGGTCATTTCAGCTTATTACCTGTGGGGTGGGAAACAGAACCAATGTTCTGACTTCTCAAGATTTTCTATATGAAGTACCAAGTATAGAAGGGGAGTTTGGACCCTTACAATCTGGACCATAGCTCAGAATATGTCCTTTGGCAAGTATGAAATTTGCTTTAAGTTATTGGACTTCAACATTAAAGTCCATGAAAAAAGTTGCATCTGATTCTGTGATATCTGTGTTTTTAATGTAAAAATATATTAAATTACGATGGTTAAGAAAAAATGAACTTTCCAATGTGGTCCAGCTTGAGGAGCATAGTTTTGGAGAAGTTTGTTCTATTTGTTTAAACTGGCTCTTCCTCAGAAATTAGGTGGCTTAAATAAGGGACATGGTTGCAGGAAAGACATACATGCGGGCTTTAAACATCAGCTGAAGCCTTCACTTCCTAAGCTCAGACTCTTCATTGAAGGAGGTGAACTCTGTGAAGGAATCAGTGTATGTAAAATTCTAGGAGCTACATAAGGGCCAGAAACATCTCAGATGCCATAGAATCATGAAGACACCCAACAAAGATCTTAGTGGCCCCATGGCTCCCAAATCTGGATACATGTTAGACTGAACTGGAAACATGTTACCACTCTAGCTTTCCCATTAGACCCAGAATTAGATACATATATTAGACTAACTAGAAACATGTTACAAGTCTGGATACATATTAGCCTAACCTGGAAACGTTACCATTCTAGCTTCCCCATTAGACTCAGAATTAGGTACTCTAGAGAACCCAAGAACTGCTAGTCTTCAGGGCTATGTATATGTAGCAGTCTGAACTGTGCTGGGAACCATTGACTGATTCATTTAGTAACATCTCTAACACAGCATCCTTTGCCTTTGCTCAACTTTGCTCTACTGAGGTACTGTTTTCTATTTAGGGGATAGCATATGTACATACATATGTATATAATTTTTTTTAAAAACAACTTTATGACACATAATTTGTATGCCACATGATTCACCTATTTAAAGTACTAATTTGGTGGTTTTTAGTATATTTGTTGAGTTGTGCAACTGTCACCACAAATTAAGGCATCTTGTCATCATACTGAAAAGAAATGCCAAACCTATCACTAGTTACTTGCCTATTCTTCCCACCCCAGGCAAACACTAATTTGTATTTCATGTTTATGGATTTGCTTATTTTAAACATTTCATGTAAATAAAAATAATTTTTGTCAGGTGGTTTGGTGCACGCCTTTAGTCCCAGCACTCGGGAGGCAGAGGTAGTTGGATCTCTGAGTTCAAGGCCAGCCTGGTCTACAGAATGAGTTCTAGGACAGCCCTGGTTGTCTTAGAACCCTGTCTCAAGAAAGAAAGTAAAGAAATAATTTCATAGGTGTGTGTGTGTGTGTGTGTGTGTGTGTGTATTCCTTTTGATTATTTTCACTTGGCACACGTAGTTTTTTTTATTGTCAAATAATATTCCATTATATGTATATACCATATTTTATTTACCAATTTGTCAGCTGATGGCCATTAGTGTTGTTTCTGTGTTTTTGTTATTGGAAGTACTGATATTGTATGGGCATCCTTTTGTTTTTCTTAATGCTATCCTTAGGAGTAGAATTATAGCACCAAATGGTAACTTGGTATTTAACTTTTTGAATGTATGCACTGTCTTCAAAATGGGTTGTACTATTTTGTGTTCCTAGCTAGAGTAGTATGTAAGTGTTTTGGTTTCCCTGGATCCTCACTAATACTTGTTTTTGTGTGTCTTTTGAATTAGTCACCACTGTTAGTATTGAGTAAATAGTATTGCCTTGTAGTTTAGGTCTGTGCTGCTTTGATGAGGAATGATTTGAGCATCCTTTCATGTTTTTCTTGGAATGTCTGCTTTGGAAATTGTTAAGATTCTTTGTCTATTTTTACATTGATTGTTTTTCTTCTTTCCTCAATATATTTTTGGTACAAGTTCTTCATCTTGTGTATGATCGGCCAGACTCCCACCCCCCATTCTGTGGATTGTCTTTTTGCTTCCTAGATCTGCATGTGTATGTGTGGGTTTGTCCCTGTTGTGTACATTTGTAGAGGCCAGCTGTCAGCTTAGGCATCTTGTGTCTCTCCCAGAGCTCATTCTGCTGGATCCACTGACTCCATCCTGCTTTTGCTGGGGCAACAGGTGCATGTGGCAGGGCCTGGCTTTTGCACAGGTGCTAGGGACCCGAGCTCAGATCCTCCTGTATCTGAGTTCATGCACATTTACCTCATGACCCATCTCAATAGGTAGTGTCTTTTAAAGAGAAGTTTTAAATTTTGATGAATTTAAATTGATCTTTCTCTTGTTGCTTATGCTTTTGATTTTATATTCAAGAAACCATTACCTAATCCAAGATTATAAATATTTAATCTATTATTTTCCTTGAAGAATTTTATTATTCTTGCCGCCATACTGAGGTATTTGATCCATTTGGGGTTCAATTTTTATATATGGTGTGAGGTTGATGCCCAGCTTTATTCTGTAAGTGGATATTTAGATGTGCTGGCATTGTTTATTAGAAAGGACATGTTTCGCTCATTGAATTTTGTTGGCATTTTATTATCCCTAAGTTGATAATAAATGTGAGGGAGTATTTTGGGTTCTTAATTATATTTTTTTGGTCAGTATGTATATGTTTACTGATTCTGTAACCAGTCTGGAAACTGGGGAATGGGACTTCTACATCACTGTTCTTTGCAGGATGGCCTTGACTGTTGTGGGTCCCTTGCATTGCCATATACATTTTAGGTCAGCTTGTGAATGTCTGAACAGAATCCAGCTGGGATTTTGATAGAGGTTATACTGAATCTCAGGTTAGTATGGACATTATCACCATCTTAGTGGTTTCAAGTCTTTGTAATTAGGTACAATGTGAAATGTCTTTTCATTTAATTACACTTTCTTTACCAACAGTGGTTTTTGTTTTTGTTTTTTTTTTTTTTTTTTTTTTTTTCATTTGGGGAGTATGAGTTTTACATGTGTGCTCTAGTTACACAATTAATTTTTTAATATTGGTTATATATTGTGACACCTTACAGTGTAAGAGTTCTTTTCTACTAAGCATTTTTTTTTTTTCACATGTTTTAAAAACCTTTTTCTGCCTTTTTGAGGCAGACTAATACGTTAGGGAAGCTGTCTTGCCGCATATTTTGAGACCTTGAGATGTGATTGTAAAATGGTAACACTGCTTTTCCTTTCATCTCAAAATTAAGTGTAAAACATTTCCTAAGACAAAAATGGAAACAGCACTGTAATAGATTCAAGACTATATTAGAAGTTGAATTTAAAGTTAACACTCATAAATTCTAGTAGAATTACCTCGTGCTTTTAATTGTATAAGGTAATAATTCATTCATCTAACCATTTAATTAGTATTAATTAAAAATTATGATACAGAGCTCCAGATGGTTGACCCGAGACCTGGACTCAGGGTGCGTTCCCTGGGTAGTGGGGTGGATAGACCCCAAACTTTATTTGATTTCATAGGAAAATTATAAAAATAAAACAAACAGTAAGTTGTAGAGCGAAGAGTTCAGATGGTTTGGGGAGTTGGTCATGAAAACTTTTTCATGCCATGAGAATTATTCAGATAAGTTTAGAGATGTCTTTTTAGTGATTAGGGAGGTTCTTATTGTAGAGCCTTTTCTGATTTGCTTCTGTGCTTTGCACTCTATGCCAGAGTGTTTGCTGATACAGAGATAGTTCTGCACTGCAGGCTGATTTGCCAGTGGTCATTTTCTTCTCATTGTCCTTTCTGCTTGTACTGGCCGTATATCATATTATGTGCAAGGCATGGCTCTTAGGTGGCTGCATTTTACTAAAAAATACATATAAATTAACAAAAGGCAAATCAATGAAAATCCTACCTACCGGTAGTTATTGATTTTGAACATGTTCAGTGCTATATAATATGGAATTGAACTCAAAGAGGCTGAATTTTAGTGAGGTGAGATACAGATACAGGAAAACAGTACAATGAAGTATTATATGAAGGCTGGAGTAATTGTTACAAAGGAAGTCTATGGGAGAGTTAGAGGCTTTATACCCGCAAATAATATACATGTATATATTACATGAGAAGAAAAGATGTTCCATTATGTCGAGAGGCTCCATTATAATGAGAAGGTAATTTCCATAGGTTGGAATTTGTGTGCTGAGACTAAGGATGGCAGCTATGTGTGGCTGTCACCAGTAGCTTCCCTTATCTCACCTTCCTCACTGTCTTTGCTGCTGCTGACTCTCCAGCTCTAGGAGCCTCTTAACATTCTGAACGCACTACACCTTAGGGCCTTTTCATTCGCCACATGCTATTTCCTTTCATTTCTGCCTAATCTCTTCTCCCAGTTACCGGACTAGCCTGCTCCTCTTCTTTCAAGTACCATATCAAAAATGTCTTCTCTGATTTCCCTACACAAAGCTGTCACACTTTTCATACTCCATGACCTTTACCACTCTCTTCATTTTACTTACTCCCATATAGTAATTTTTAGTTGCTTATTTGTTGTCTGACTTTCCTTGGTTGACCAACTTCCCCAATCTGCCTGATACTAGTAATTGTGAGATGCAGGACATTTATTGTTAAAATAGCACAATCCTTAGACAGATGGGATAGAGGGTTGCCCTTGTCCTTTCTCAGCTTGGGAGAGAGAATATACTGGTCTTGTTTGGCTAGAGTTGTCTTTGAGCTTATGTGGTCATAGCCTTGTTGATTTCTAAAACTAGGATGTAGACGACTTTTGATATAATTCTAAAATATTAGGAAAAAGTTTTAATGTTAGAAAAATGAGGAGGGTGGAAATCAGTTACAGAACTCCTAAAGCAATGCTTTGCAGCCCAGTCTTGCAACACTCTGTGGTATGCTTAGCTGCCTCCAAGGCTGTTTTGAAATCCTTTTCCCCAAAGTAATAATAATTCAAAGTAAGGTTGCATAAAGGCGGAAAGTCAGATCATAAAATCTGAATGTGCAGATCATGTGGCAGGTCTAGTGGGTGAGAAAGCAGCAGTGTGACTTCCTGGAGTGGAGGTGGGCTTGACTTAGTGCTGGGGACAAGCTTTTCAGGGTAGAGATGTTAATGCCACTGTAGGAAGAGCCCACTGACTGAACCTCCATCAATTGTTCTGCTTGCATGGAATATGAGTGTGCTCAATCATCTTGCTTTTTCTCCTTTGCTCCTCACAGTGTTGCCTATAGAATGACACCATTTGAACAGGTCCCTTTAAGTAGTCACCTGCCCCTGTGTACTTGAAACATATCCCAAATGTACTGAGCTGGAATGGACTACATGATACACTACTGAAAAATGCCAATCAGATGCATAGAAAACCCAGATACCTCCCAGTACCTAGATTTCTAATGTGTTTAGCATGGAAGTCTCTTATTTTTCACATCTTTATTTCCTAGTGTTTCATGTATCATTTGAGACTTGTAAAAGATTCATCTTCAGCACTCAAGCTAGACATGTGTTTAAGACAGATAAGTAGGATATTTGCATGGTGGGGTGGTGAGTGTAGGGATGGAAGCGTAAGTACAGCTACCGTGGGAACAAAGACAAGGGCCTTTTACATATCTGTCATGCATGGTAAGCCTTAGGGCCTTAGAAACACATCAGTTGAGTGTTTATTTGTACTGTTTTCAGTGCTAAGGAACTGAACCCGGGGCTGTGTGCTGACAAAGCTAGCATTGGACTCCTGAGCTAAATCCCTAACCCCTCATCTGAGGATTCCTAAGACTACTTTAATGTAACCATTAGTGATGAATAACACACAGGAAATACAAGTCCAAAGTATGTAGCATGGTGAGTTTCCAGAAACTGAACTAGGATCCAGATGAAGAAGTAGAACATTCCCAACATCTGGAAGCTCTGTTCACACTCCCTCCCATCTCTTAGGCCCACCCACCTAAGAGAGCAAACACTATACTGACTTACAGCATTTTATTTAATTTTGCCTATGCTGTTTTTTTTTTTGTTTGTTTTGTTTTTGTTTTTAAACCTCCACTGTAGCTGTCGTGCTCATTGGTGGTAGTGTCCCCTTGATTAGCATAGCACAGTTCTTCATCTATTCTGTTGATGGCATTTGGGCCAGTGTTACCTCTCATCTACTGCTGTTGTGAACAGCACTGTTGTGGATGTTCTGCCTTGCTCAGGAACAGCCATGTGCACTGCTTAGGGTTCATATCAAAGGCTGGACTTGCTTGGGCATATGTAGGGGATATATTTGTCAGTTATTTATCAGCTTTCCTGGTTTATCAGGCAGGGTCTAGTCAGGTGATAGAAATTGCACTATTAATTAAATAGGGAATATTTAATATATATAATTGCTAATTATTGAAAAAAAAACCCAAGAGAATGCTAAAGAATGTAAGACTAATAGTGTAGAAAACAATTATTTGAGGCTAAAGCAGAGTGGCCCCAAAGGAACAAACTTAGAAAACCCTTTTTCCATTCCCTATTGTGGCCTAGGTCTCCATGATTTCCATTCATTTGTTGGAAGATGTAGCTGCAGCTCTCTGGACGATAGCAACCTTCATTACAGGTGTTGTAAGCCAAAGCTGATATTGGTGGCCTACTGGATCCTTTAGGAACTGATAGTAGAAACAAGGTGGATGCAGTGCAGTGAAACAGCCTGGCGCTGCAAGGTGACGTAACTACCATTGGAGCAAGACAGAAGTACATTAGATCTCTCTCCAGGATGTGAAGCTCCCTCTCTACTGTGCTTAAACTCTTCCATGTCACTGTGTAGATAGGCTGGCCATTGCATGAGCTAGCAAAGGAAAGCTGCCTTGCTGTGCAGAAGAGAGAAAAATGAATGAGCACAGTTAGATAAGCACAGTTAGATAATGTCCTATTTAGCTCCCAGTTTAGTAGTTTGTTTTCTTAAACTTGGGTAATGACTTCTTAATTTTGAGAACAACAGTCTTTAGTCTTCAATTCCTTTTGATACTTTTCCTCTTTAAAGATGGGGAAATAAGTCATTTTTGTTGTAACAAAAAGCATACATAAACAGAACCTGGTGAGCAAACCCTCATCTTGGACCCTCCTCCAGGCTGGAAGCCAGGGAGGCCAGGGTACTCAGAGGCTCTGCTGAGATGCTTCCGCCAGCCCTCAGTGTTCCTGAACACTCCTGAGTGAGTCACAGCTGGATTTCGTTTCTCCCATTTGCTCCTTCTCTACAGCTTGTAGTTCTCTGGTGAGTTTATCATTGTTCCATGCCTACAGAGTCTTCATTTTCTCACTCATGTTTGTTTTCAAGTCCTTGTGAGCTACTTCTAATATCTGGAATATTCCAGAGAGTGTTTTTGCTTCCTTTTTCACTTTTTTCTCTTATCGGCACATAGTTCTGTGTTTGGTAGCTCTTGTAGTTGATGTAAACACCAGATATTCCAGTTAAAAAATGGCAGCAGCTCTATGGGATGCCATTTCTTGGGGGGGGGGTGGAGGAAGAATGGGAGAGGGAGAGATAGTCTGAGAGACAGAGACACACAGAGAGACGGTGAGACAGACAGACAAAGATAGACAGAGACAGAATTGCCTTCATTGATAAGCAGCTAAGCTGATCACTGCAATCCAGAGACTGCTTAGTGAGGGTGATTTATGGTTTGGTAGGGTCACTTCTGTTTGTGAGCAGCCTGGTCAGGACATTCCTGGACATTTTGATTCAATTGTACTGCCTTGCTCTCTGTTTTTTTTTTTTTTTTTTTTTAAGGAAATTAAAAAAAATTTTTTTTCTTATTTTAAATGTTGATTCCAGTTCCTTCTCCCTTCCATTTTCCCAGGTCCCCCTCTCCCCCGACTCCTCTTCCATCCCATTCCCCATCCACTCCCCAGGGATGGTGAGGCCTTCTGGGTGGGATTACCAAAATCTGTCAATTCATTTGGAGTAGGGTCTACCGCCCTCCTGCCTCTAGGCTAAAGGAGTATCCCTCCATGGGGAATGTGCTCCCAAAGTCCTTTCCTGCACCAGGGATGCATCCTGGTTCCACTGTCAGAGTCCCTTAGACTGCCCAGGCCTTCTCAGTGAGACCCACATTCATGGGGTCTGGGTTGGTCCAATGCTGGTTTCCCAGCTATCGGTCTGGGGTCCATGAGCTCTCACTTGTTCAGGCCAGCTGTCTCTGTGAGTTTCTGCAGCCTGGTCTTGACCCCTTTGCTCATCACTTCTCTCTCTCTCTCTGCAATTGGATTCCAGAAGTTTGGCTAATGGTTTAGCTGTGCTTCTGCTTCCATCAGCTACTAGCTCTAGGATGGCATATAAGGTAGTCATCAATCTCATTATCAGGGAAGGGCATTTAAGGTAGCCTCTCCACTATTGCTCAGATTGTTAGTTGGGGTCATCCTTGTGGGTCTCTGGAAATTTCCCTGGTGCCAGATTTCTCTTCAAGCCTATACTGGCTCCCTCTGTTATGGTGTCTCTTTTCTTGCTCTCTGTTCCTCCTCCAACTCAATCTTCCTGCTCCCTCATGTTCTCCTCTCCCCTGCTCTTCTTCCCTTCTCTTTCTCGTAATTCCCTCTCCACTCATGTCTGCCCCTCCCCACCCTGCTCCCAATATGCTCAGGAGATCTTGTCCCTTTCCCCTTCTCAGGGGGACCATGTATGTCTGTCTCTCTTAGGGTCCTCCTTGTTTCCTAGCTCCTTGGGTGTTGTGAATTGTAGGCTCATGATCCTTTGCTCTATGTCTAAAATCCATATATGAGTGAGTACACACCATGTTTGTCTTTTTTGTGACTGGGTTACCTCACTCAGGATGTTTTTTCCAAGTTCCATCCATTTGCCTGCAAATTTCAAGATTCCAACCCCCCCCCCCGCTGAGTAATATTCCATTGTGTAAATGTTCCACATTTTCTGTATCCACTCTTCAGCTGAGGGGTATCTAGGTTGTTTCAGTTTCTGGCTATTACAAATAATGCTGCTATGAACATAGTTGAACACAAGTCTTTGTTGTATGGATATGCATCTTTTAGGTATATGCCTAAGAGTGGAATTGCTGGATCCTGTGGTAGACTGATTCCCATTTTCCTGAGGAACTGCCATACTGATCTCCAAAATGGCTGTACAAGTTTGCACTCCCACAAGCAGTGGAAGAGTGTTCCCCTTTCTCCACATCCTCTCCTGCATAAACTGTCATTGCTATTTCTGATTTTAGCCATTCTGACAGGAGTAAGATGGTATCTCAAAGTTGCCTTGATTTGCATTTCCCTGATGGCTAAAGATGTTGAGTACTTTCTTAAGTGTTTTTCAGCCATTTTGGATTCCTCTGTTCAGAATTTTTTATTCAGTTCTGTACCCCACTTTTTAATTGGATTATTTGGTGTTTTAGTGACTAGCTTCTTGAGTTCTTTCTATATTTTAGAGATCAGCCCTCTGTTCGATGTAGGGTTGGTGAAGATGTTTTCCCAGTCTGTGGGCTGTCGTTTTGTCTTGTTGACTGTTTCCTTTCCAGAGAACTCCTACAGCTGATAAACACCTTCAGCAAAGTGTCAGGATACAAGATTAACTCAAAAAAAAAAAAAAAAAAAAATCAGTAGTCCTACTATAGTATATACAGATGTTAAAGGGGCTGAGAAAGAAATCAGAGAAACATCACCCTTTACAATAGCCACAAACAACATAAAATATCTTGGGGAAATGCTAACCAAACAAGAGAATGACCTATATAGTAAGAACTTTGTGTTTTTAAAGAAAGAAATTAAAGAAGATACCAGAAAATGGGAAGATCTTCCATGGTCTTGGATAGGTAGGATCAACATGGTAAAAATGGTATTCTTGCCAAAAGCAATCTACAGATTCAGTGCAATCCCCATCAAAATCCCAGCACAATTCTTCACAGACCTAGAAAAGACAATACTCAACTTTATTTGGAAAAACAAAAGACCAGGATAGCCAAAACAACCCTGTATAATAAAGAAACTTCAGGAGGCATCACCATCCCTGACTTCAAGCTCTGTTATAGAGCTATAGTCCTGAAACAGCTTGGTACTGGCACAAAAATAGACAGGTAGACCAATGGAATTGAATCGAAAATCTTGATATTAACCCACATACCTATGAATTCCTGATTTTTGACAAAACATCTAAAATTATACAATGGGAGGAGGAAAGCATCTTCAACAAATGGTGCTGGCATAACTGGATGCTGGTGTGCAGAAGACTGCAGATATATCCATGTCTATCACCATGCACAAAACTCAAGTCCAAATGGATCAAAGACCTCAAAATAAATTCAGCTACACTGAACCTCTTAGAAGAGAAAGTGGGAGGTACCCTTGAACGAATTGGTACAAAAGACTGCTTCCTGAACATAACACCAGTAACACAGACACTGAGATGGACAATTAATAAATGTGACCTCCTCAAACTGAGAAGCTGTCTATGTATTTTTACATCAGTTTTTATCAAATATTTAAACACAAGTGCCATGGATCTTTACAACAAGGTAGCCACATTTTATGTTTTGTCTTGCATAACTGCAGAAGCTCTGCTTTACAGAAGACTTTCTTACTTTTTAAATGTGTTGAGCTTCACCACTAGTCATCAAAGCCTTGAGGGGAACTCCATGCCTATTTAAGGTCTTTTAATTCCACCAGCTGCAGCAGCAGCTCTTGTCTGGTCAGTGCCTGGATCCCAGTCTACCTGAGGGCTGATTTACATGTGTCCCTGGGTGAGGTGGCTACAGTTGTCAGCTCTTCTCTGAGGTTCTCTGTCTTCCCAGCTGTTGCTTCTGCAGAGAGCCAATGGCTTCAGAGAAATACCTGTGTTGTATCTAAGCTTCAGGTTGTCCTTGTTCAGAGTGCTGGTTTGTGCAAAGCCACCACAGCCCACAAGTAAGCATATCAGCTTTATTTTAGACCATGTCATTTTACTTTAAAAATGTCATTTTTATCCTTTACATTTGTAGCAAATGTATAAATATATAAAAACTTTAGTCAGCCATGAATGCCATACACCCTGTTGGTAAGTCACAGAATTAGAGCTGAGGCAACGGCTCAGTCTGAAAAAGTGTGTGCCTTCAAAGCACAGGGGCTGAGTGCAGGTTCCAGAGCCCAAGTAAAAAGCAGGATGAAGTTGGATGCATTTCCTACCCACTCCATGAACATACGCAAACATCCACCCAGAGAAAAAAAGAATACAGAGTTAACCAACATGAAGTATTGGTAAGATGCTAATAATGTTGGGCAAAATTTGGTACAATATTAAAAGTTGTATTACAGTGTATGTTCTTGCTTTTTTTTTTTTTTTTTTGGTTTTGTTTTTTTTTTTTTTTTTTTTGTTTTGAGACAGGGTTTCTCTCTGTAGTCTTGGCTGTCCTGGAACTCACTCTGTAGACCAGCTGGTCTTGAACTTGGAAATCCACCAGATTCTGCCTCCCTGAGTGGTGGGACTGAAAGCATGCACTACTACCACCACCAGTGTACTTCTTTTATTATAGAAATCTTGATACTTACGTTCCAAAAGATTTTCCTGGTGTCAAGTAAGGATGTTATTTAGAGTGGTTCTTCTGAGTTGAATGTAGCTTATAGTAATGAATCCATCAGTAAATGACTGATGTGTGAGAAAATGACTAGACATTTTGATGGCAAATTGGTTTATGTGCTGGTCAGACAGAAGGTCTGTGAATCCTTCTGTCTGTGAAAGTCTGTGAGTCCTGCTCTCCATGAAGGTCTGTGAGTTCTGTGTCTGTGAAGGTCTGTGAGTTCTGTCTTTGAAGGTCTGTGAGTACTGCTGTCTGTCTGTTTTAACTCATTAGCTATAGATATACTTTATGAGGTGTGAAAAAAGTTGGTGCCTGTTTTTCTCCTTTTTAAAATGTCCTCCCTAAGAAAGACAGTGAAGGGCTCTTGGTTTAAAAACTATGATTTATGATTTTATCTGTTTTTCCAAAATTGTTGCTATCACAGCCAATTGTGGATTAGGGACTGTTAATATGCATACACACATAATTTTGAAAACATGTGTTGTAAACAAGACTTTTAAACATAGTTGTAGAGAAACAGAGCATCTTGGAAGTATAAACAAGGTACCTTAAAAAATGCTGCTTCCCATAAGACAAATGGAAAAAAGGAAAACTAACTTATTTTTTGAAATCCAATGGCATATAAAACATTTAGCAGATGTTGTCAGTTTTGATTTACTTGACTGAATTTATAAAAATGTTTTTGGGAAAAAGAGTTAATGAGTTGGAGATAAATCATTGCAGTTCATGAGTATTCTTTCCAGACGAGGCTCGGTGAACATTTCTGAAGTGTGGCCACATCCTTCTTGGTTGTGTCTCTTTTGTGTCCTCTATCACCTCCTGTCCCCTCTTCAACTCCTCTCAAGAGTTTGAAGTTTATAGTATGATGATGCATTATTATTATTATTATTGCTATGTGTTTGTTTTGAGGTAGGATCTCACTATGTAGCTGTGGCTCTTCTTAAACTTCCTCTTAGACCAGGCTGGCTTCTAACTTACAGAGATCCTCCTGTCTCTACCTTCCAAGTGCTAGGATTAGAGTGTGATAGTTGAATTTAGACTGATATGATTCTCAAGCGAGGTGGGACTTAGAAGATTGAGGGGGGGGGTGATAGCACTGTGGGCAGAGGGACAAAAATTCAGAGAAACATCACATTGCAAGAGTAACATTAGAAGCATCCATCAAACCAGCTTGCTCTAAATACAGTTTGCACAGACAGATAGTTACAAACCTAGGTTGTGTCAAAAACCCTAAGTTATTTAGAGCACAGTTTCTTAAACTGTGAGTTAAACTCATCATTCATCAAACATGTAATGAATCTGAACTGTCTCCCTGCATTGCATGACTTCACTGCAGACTTGGTTCTGACTATGCTTGAGTATGCCAGCACCCCATGCAGTGTCAAATACTGCTTGAAACCTCTTGTTGCAGACTGGGGACTATTAGATGGTATGGATTACATCTGGTGTCTTTATAATACTTGAATTATAGAAAATAGGACTTGTGTTTTCCTAATGTCATTTCTCATCATGCAAGTCTCAAATTAGAGTATCTTTATATTGTGTTAGAATGTTTATGGGGCACAAAACAAAAACAAGCCACCTTTTGAGTTGATTTGAGTTCCACCAGAAATCACCAAATGCTTTTCGATGAAAAATTAGGACAGATTTCCCAACAATTTCTGAAATGGCTGTAGACATACTTCTGTCATTTTTGTGCTATATAATTATATGAAGCGGCCTTCTTAGCTTTGACAATTAAAAATTGCCAAAGTATTGATCAACTCTGAAGAACATTAGTTTCTCACCCTGTGACATCAAACATTCAGCCAAGATTTGATTCTTTATGTAAAAATAAACAAGTGCACTCATCTCATTAGTGTCAAATTTGCTTTCATCTTAAATGCTAAAATTCATTTTATAAATTTTTATAAGTATGTACACCAAAGGTTTGTTTAAATGATTTTCTTTACAAGTTATTATCACTAATAATAATAACAGCTGGAGAAATAGTTCAGCCATTAAAAGCTATGCTCACAGATTTGGAATTTGTCACCTTCCCTCCAGTGTGGTTTACCTACATATTGAAGCGTTTGTGAGATGTTCATAATCGGAGAATTTTACTTTTTCTAAGATACAGCATTGAAGATTCCAGAACTTTTTTTGATGAGTTTACTTTTTAGCCACTTGTTACATATAATTGTAGTAGTTATGAACTTCATGTGAACACACGAGTTTTTTTCAGAGGAATCAAATTCCTATGTAATTGTAAAGACAGATGTGCCAGTAACCACTAGTTCTATTACTTCGGCACTTCTGAATTAATTATACTTCAGGTTGTGAGGTTGGTCCTATGCTTTTATTTTTTTTTATTTATTTTTTTTAAAAAATAAGCATTTGGTTTTAGATGGACACAATTACACAAAGATACTAGGTAGAGCTCCTGTGTCTTAGAATGCTATGGTACATTTGTGACAGTGAATCAATATTGATACATTGTTATTAACTGGAGCCTGGACAGGGATTTTTTTAGCCACTTCCTAATGTTCATTTTTGATTGTGGAATCCATATAAGCCATCACATTCTATTTAGTCCTCACTTTTGTTTAGACTCCTCCTGGTCCTGACAGTGTTTTGTACTTTTCCTTGTTTTTGTTGGCTTTGGTTGCTGTCCTTCAGTTGGGATTTATCTGGTGTTTTCTTGAGGTTATTGTCATGGGCTTTTGGCTAGAAGACCTCAAAGATACAGTGTGTTAGTTATTCTTCTCCTGCTGTGAAAAACAATACCATGACCAAAAGCCAATTGAAGAGTAAAGTGTTTATTGGCCTATGTATCCAGAATCACAGTCCCTTTAGGGAAGTCAAGGCAGGAACTCATACAGGACAGGAACCTGAATCCAGGAACATCAGCAGGAACTGATGAAGATGCCATGGAGGATGCTGCTTAGTGCCTGCCTTGCTCCTCATGGTTTGCTCTGGCTGTTTTCTTTCTTCAAGTTTTTTTTTTTTTAAATCTTTTATTGATTTTTTTTTTTTTTGTGCATTTCAAATGATGTGTTTCAATCCCACTTATCTCTTCATCCCCTAGTATTCCTCCTCTGCCCTTGTAACCTGCCCTTGCAAAAAAAAAAAAAAAAAAAAAAAAAAAAAACAAATTTAAAAGAAAAACTACAACCAGACAAAACAAAGAAACAAAATGGAAACAAAACACAAATGACAGAGACAAAGAGAGAGAAGCTGTATCTTGTCATAGAAGCTGCAGTGTGGCTTGTTTATAGTCTGGTCTTGAGGAGATATATTTTCAATTGAAGTTCCATTCTCTCAGATGACTCTAGCTCAGGTCAAGTTGACACAAAACTAGCCAGCATATTCAGTGACACTTTTGTCATATGATATCAAGAGTATATACACTTTTGATATGATTTTTTGTTGTTGATATTAACTTTGGGCACTTGATTCAAGATACTTCTAGATTTCATACTTGCAAAGTTACATTGCTGCAGTGTTTGTAAGAGTCTCAGTGTGTACAACTCACACTGAAGTAGAGAGTAAGGTGCAGTATTGTCCAGGGTGGGCCACATATGTAGATTATTTAGCATTCACCTGTGTGGGATATTTGTCTATTCTCCCAGTTGTTTATTCAAATTTTTTATTGTTATGTATATCATTTAGTGTTTGTTAACTTGATACAGGGTAGAGTCACCTAGAAAGAGGAAACCTCAGTTGAGGAATTGCTTTCATTAGATTGGCCTGTAGATCTCTCTCTCTCTCTCTCTCTCTCTCTCTCTCTCTCTCTCTCTCTCTCTCTCTCTCTCCTTTCATGTGTTATATCCTGTCTGCAGTTTTCCCTCCCTCTACTCCTAGTCCTCTCACCCACTTCCACTCCTCCTGTTTCCTTTCAGAAAAGAGCATGTCTCCTAGGGACATCAACTGAACATGGCACAAGATACAGTAAGACAAGGCACAGACCGTCATATGAGGGCTGGGCAAGGCGACCCAGTAGGAGAAAAAGGGTCCCTAAAGTAGGCAAAAAAGTCAGAGCCAACCCTCACTCCCACTATTAGGAGTCCTACAAGAACACGAAATTACTCAACCATAACATATATTCAGAGGAGCTAGCTCAGACCCATGCAGGCTTCCTGATTATCATTTCAGTCTTTGTGAGCCCCTATGAACCCTGCTTGATTGATTCTGTGGGCTGTGTTCTTGTGGTGTCCGCAACCCCTCTGGCTCTTACAATCCTTTCTCCCCCTCTTCTGTGAGGTTCCCTGAGCTCTGTGCCTAATATTGGTCGTGTTGAGTTCTATCCTAGGTCTCTAAGTTGTCTAACCTCTGTGCCATCCAGTCATTGTCAGGCATAGGATCCCTCAGTGGTGTGGGTCTCAAATTGGAGCAGTCATTGGTTGGCCACTCCCATGAGTTCTGTGTCACCTTTACCCCAGTACTGCCTCACCCACAGGACAGATTGTATGTTGAAGGTTTTGTGGCTGGATTGATGTCCCAGTCCTACCACTGGAAGTCTTGCCTAGTTACAGAAGATGGTCACTTGAGGCTCTAGCAGTCTTCACTAGGGTCCTCATGAATTCCATGGAGTTTCCATTGTACTATGTTTGCACATTGCTCCTAAAATGCACCCCAAATCCAGTTGTCTTTCCCAGGATTCTTTCCTTCCAACCTTCAACCCTGCTGGATCCCTCTGTTCCCATTCTCACCTGTTCCTAGTCCACCTTTTATCGTAACAGATAAAATCCATTTGGAAGTGGGTAATTCTGGATTTGGTTACTTTACTCAGGATGATCCATTTGCCTGCAAATTTCAAGATGTTATTTTTTAAAAAACAGATGAATAATGCTCCATTGTATTAATGCGCCACCTTTTCTTTATCCATTCTTTGGTTGAGACACATCAAGGTTGTTCCCAGTTCATAGCTGTTATGAACCCTTTACTCTGAGATAATATCTGTCTTTGATATTGAGGTGTGTTTCTTGTATGTAGCAGGAGGATGGATTCTGTCTTCATATTCATTCTGTTATTCTGTGTCTTCTTATTGGGGAATTAAGTCCATTGACATTGAGGTATACTAATGACCAATGTCTGTTAGTTCCTATTATTTTCTTATTGGTGTTGATGTGTGTGTGTTTGTTTGTGTGTGTGTGTGTGTGTGTGTGTGTGTGTGTGCTTTCCTTCTTTTGGTTTTTCTGGTGTGAGATTATTTATTTCCTGTGTTTTCATGGGTAAGTTACACATCCTTGGGTTGGAGTTTTCTTTCTAGTATCTTCTGTAGGACTGGATTTGTAGATAGATATTGTTTAAATTTGACTTTATTGTGGACTATCTTGTTTTCTCCAACTATGGCAATTAAAGGTTTTGCTGAGTATAGTAGTTTAGGCTGGCTTCTGTGATCTCTTAGGATTACCAAGGATGATTGATTTGGGTGGGCCCAACCTACTGTGGTTGGTACCACTCCAGTGCAGGTGTGGCAGCTAGAGACCTTTAGGTTCTCTGGAGCTTTGCTGGTATTGAGTACACATTGAAGAAGCAAAGAACCCGATGGCAGTGACAGGCATACTTAGAAGACGTGAGGCAGACACATTTTCTTGCTGGTTTTCCCTCAGATCTCTTTATTCTGGACACACAAAGAGGTGTGACTCTTAGAGCATTCTAAGTCCAGTCAAATTGACAGTCAACACTGGCAGTAGCCACACTTGGGCCTCAGTGGTTTCAGAGTGTCAGTTCTAATGATGACTAGAGTTGAGAACTGCACGTAGTAAAGGTGAACACTGGGTGACACAGCCTAGCTGCCATTCTCACTCTGCTGCACCAGGTAGGGTATGCTGGCTATGATACTTAGTTGTTATGCTTTTTCAATTGATGAACCAAATAGTATTAGTATCTGCCCCACAAGGCTATTGTGAGGAATGGATAAAACATCACTTTCACTGTAAAAACAGAAACAAAATGGGGCATGAGGACAAAAATGATCGAGGGCAGCATGGAACTATGTTTTCAGAAAAGCCCTATGTTCTTTATAATTGATGTAGCTTATTGTGAGTTTTGTTCTTATATTTAAACTATTGAGAGAAGTGAGCTTTTGGACTTACTAAGTCTTTATGTTTGTGGATTAGCCTGCTGTACTTGGGTTAGCTTCAGGGAGAACACATGAAAAAGGAAAAAAAAAGTATTATGAAAATTGAACCTGGATATAATATATGCTTTCTCTAACATTTTTCAAAGCACAAACCTTAGCTATTATAAAAACATTTTTTTCAGAGGAATTATCTGCATCCGGCTGAGAATTTTATGCCAAATTGCAGCCCCCACACAAGCTTTGGAAAGCCAAGATATTTAACCCTGCGAAGTGAAGCGCCAGCTCACCCTTGCACAGGGCTGATGCACTCCTTTAACTGCAGAGTGCTCTGTAGCCTAGCACTGGCAGTGACCCAGTGAACCTTGTGTGTGTTTCTAAAAAACTGTTGTTAAGTTGTTACAGTTACAAAAATTCCAAAGACTTATAATATTATTATAAGCAAAACATTTAACACATTTAATACATATTCTTGAATGTGTTTCAAGAACATTTATGAAGAAGCCAGATTGAAAAGTAGAAGTCTGGATTATTGTAGGACTTTTCAAAGAGGGGCACCTAATTACTTAGTCTCTAAAATGGAAATCTAGGCCTAGCGTTGGCCTATAATTTCAGCTATTTAAGAGACTGAGGTTGGAGGCTTTATAGTTCATGGACTGTTAGGGCTACAGAGTGAGTCCAAGGCAAACTGGAGTGATTTAATAAGAGCCTATCTCTTGTGTCAAAAAATAACGCCTCTTAGATACCTTTAATCAGTTTCTAAAAACAAAGGAGTCCTGTACAAGATTAAAAATTTTTTTTGCTCAGTCATATATAGAGCATCTTTATTACACCCCTCCTATCAAGGCTCCAAACAATTGCAGAAGAGGAGGCAGAAAGAGTGTTAAGAGTCAGAGGTCAGAGGTCAGGGAGTACAGCAGTGTCCCATGGCCAAGAGAGGAACTGGGGCACTCACATACTCACAGCCTCTCCTATCATCCACACAGGATCAAGCCAGTTAGCATTTCAGTGTGGAGCATAGCCGGGGGCAGTTGTCGCTTCTGAGAAGAGCACTTTAAGGATATAGCCCCTGGTAGGTCACCTGTGCACCAGTAGATATCCCATCACCGTAAGTATAAGGGCAACACAAACAAACAAAATACAAAATCCCCCAAAAGGACAGGAAGTTTGAAGAGAGTGGAGTTAGGAGTTAAGGGGTGTCAGTTTGATCAAAATACATCGTATGAATGTATGAGAGTCTTAAAGAATTAATACAAACATTGCATTGAAATGAAAATAATTGGTAAGAGTAGTGATTGTTCTAACATAATTTGCATTTGTAAAGGCATGGGTTTTTTTTTTTTTTTTGTTTTCTGTTTTTTTTTTGTTTTTTTGAAACAGGATTTGGTTTCTCTGTATAGTTCTGGCTGTCCCGGAGCTAGCTCTGTAGACCAGCTCCTGGCCTCTAACTCAGAAATATGCCTGCTTCTTTCTCCTGAGTGCTGAGATTAAAGGTGTGGAGCATCACTGTCTGGCTATATGCATGTTTTAAAAGCACATTTAATTTTATTAATTTAAAGTGCTGTCAAGCTGACGTGACAGCAATTTTGGCAATTTTGTTTTCAAAAAGTAAAATTTATTTCAGTGAGTTTAATTATTATTTAAACCTAATTTATTATTAAGACTTGAATAAGAATAATTGAAATAATTGAAAGTTAACCATTTATTTTGTCTTCTATCTCATTGCCATTCCTCTAAACTCATTAAAAATCTGCTCAGATTAAATTAAAAGTGTTTTATTATAACAAAAAGATAAATGGCTATTATAGACATTGACTTTGTGTGCTTGGATTGCTGGAGGAGCAAGAGTTTAAAAACATGAGTTACTTGAGGACTTCTCTCAAAAAACAGAATGAATGTGCAAAACAAGCAAGCAAACAAACAAACAAGCAAAGCCTTTGTGTATAAAAACAGAGAAACTCTCCCCACTTGAGATATTAGCCATTAACCTAATGCCTGATTTCGTAAAGCAAGTCTAGAGAACACCTTCCTCTCTTTCCTTCCATGCCCTTCCCTCATTTTTCATTGGAAATTTTTAGGCCTTTTGTTTATAGCAGTTAAAACAAAAATCTAAACTTTTGTGCAATTTGTAGCATGCTTTATGAAAGTTTGGGTTTTCTAAGAAAATAATGCCCTATGAGATGTTCATGAAGGGACTCTAGCCAACCTGTGCATGGCAAACATAGCTCTGGTGCAAATAAATGTTCTTTGTGCTGCAAACTTGGCCTTACGGTGCTTTTTGCTGAATACATGTCTCTTTGTTTATAACATTTAAAATTAAGGATTAATAGCAGTGCTTCTTAACCATTTGGCTTCCCATTGTGTTTGTAGATGTTCAGTTGGGCATGTCTAGAAATCAGAGTGTAGTGTTTAGAAATAAAAACTAGTTTTAGCCATCAAGTTTCTTCTTATGGGGAGTCTTTGTCTTTTGGGGACTTTAGCATGTATATAAGTAGAAAGCATGGCCATGAAACTCCGTGGCCCTGTAATCCGGCTTCCGTCGTCACCAAGGCTTTTTCTCTATCCTCCTATCCTTATTGCCTGGCAGATTACTTTGAATCAAATCTCAAACATGCCATTTCATCTATAGATATTTTATTGTGGTGCTTAAAAGTATCCTTTTAAAATCATAACCAAAAATACTACTTTCATATCTTAAATACACTAACAGTGGTTCTATTGTCTCTTCAAATAACCTGCTATTGCTCATATATCTCTGAGCAATATCTCTGATATCTCTGATATTGTTTGAACCAAGATCTATACAGCGTGATTATTTTCTTTCCTAGTATCTTTTAACTTAGATGTTTTCTCCATTTTTTTCTCTTTTCAATTCATATTTAAGAAACAAGATAATTCACCCTATAAAATTACAACAGAGAGGATTTTTGCTATGTCCTGGATTGTATAATTTATCAATTTATTCCTTTCTTTGAATGTTATATAAGCTGTTTGGTGTATATATATCTTAATTTTCTATCTTCTGGTTCAAAAACACAAACAAAAAATAACCTTCCTCCCCTTACTAGAGATTTTAGTTAAGTAAAATGGCCATTGTAAGAGATTATGTGACATGGATGTATCTTAGTCTTTATTTAGAAATTGTGTATAATATATGACAGAGATTAGAATTTGCAATAATACTTATAGCAAAGTGAGAGGGGTGTGTGTGTACATGTGTGTGTGTGTGAGAGTGTGTGTGTGTGGTGTGTGTGTGTATGTGTGTCTGTGTGTGTGTGCTGTGTGTTGGTAGAAGAAAAGAATTACCAGAAGCAGCAGAAGGATTATTAAAGTCCATGCCATTTATTGTAACAGTTCTATTTACTTAGCCCCCGTGACCTCACTATTTTAAAAATGTATCTGTATCACATGGTCTTCTAATAAATTACTTTAGTCCATCAAGAAACATGGATTATATGAAGTATAGTTTACGTTAAACAACAACTAGATAATCAACAGGCTAGCCATTGAAGGACTGAAGGATTAGATACAATGATGAACAATGTGTGTTATGCTTAATCTGCGGTCCTTGTTAATTATGTGTATGATGTATTCATATTATAAATGAGAGACATAAAATTACAAGTTTCATTTTATTAAGAGTAAATAGGAGGAAATAAGGTTAGTTCAATTAATGAAATATTTAAATTCATAAAAATTTATGATATAAGTTATATATGCATCACCATGTTTTAAAACCTAATTTAATTTTGATAAATACCCTATACCTTAAAATAGAACCTAATTTTATCTTTCTTTGATGATTCAGAAGCACTTAAGGGACTATACAAAGCATTAGAATTATTTTTAACCAGTCTTCTCGTTATGCTGCAGCTACCTAGAAAAGTTGGTTGATGCTGAGTTACAGAGTAATGTGAAGTCTCAGAGAATTTTGTCCCAATTAAGAAATGGTAGTCACAGAGAATCACACCAGTAGATTCTAGGAACCTTCACAGAACTGTACATTTGTGTGTGACTGCATAGATGGATGTATATTTACCTGGGTGCATTGCTATATCTACAACCATGAAATAAATAATGTATATTGTTAAACACATGTACATATATATTGACTTGTGACATGTGCAGCCATTACCACTAAGTAAGGAAGCTGCAAATGGAAGGAATTTCATCAAAATTTACCAAGAGGAAATTGGCTCCAAGACTTAATGATTTTGGCTGGAGAAGATACTGGTCCTGGCACAGTGTACTCTCTATTTCCTTGTGAGAGCTCCAAGATAAAGAATAAGCTACATAGAGGCAGATGCTTGGTAGTTTTCTGGAAGCACAATTATAAGGTTTATGAAAAACAGGAAGACCAACATCTCATGCAGTTTTTTTGAACTGGAAAATGATTTAATGTGCTGTTTTGTACCCTCCAGGTCTCATCTATTAAGCCATGATATTTCATTTTGTTTTGATAATTTTTTTTGCATTCTTATTTCATGTGCTAGCCTTGAAAAAGAAATCCTATCTCCAAATGCTTGAAAGATACTGTTTTTTAATATGGCCTAAATTTTTAATGACTGATGTCTATAATTAGTCATATTGCAATATTGTATTTTCAGAGTTACTGTCCAATATTCTTTTGTTAACTTCTGCTCATAGCCATCAGATAGACTTGGCTGAAATGATTCATTATCTTTATTGACCCTTGACAATTCTTGGATCCTTTAATGTATCTTGTTTAGCTTGTAATAAATTATAGTGATCATTCCTTGAAAATAGTCAAATGTGTAAGTTGTAAAACTCAGGCTATTTAACACAGTCTTTGTACAGAGATGAGTAAGATATGATCTCTGTTCTCAGATGCTTTTTAAAGTAGTCTCATTGAAGGAAAGTGGTAGTTGATAACTGTTACCCAGACAGTCACTCATGGTGAATATTACTGGGTTCATTGAACAGAAAGCTTTCTGTGTTACTGTTAATCACAAAGGAAGTCTACCTACTCTTTCTGTTGTATTTTGCAAACATAAAACTAACAATCACCTACTGGCTGTAACATAAATAAAGGAACCATGGAAAGAACTAAGTCAAATCTTTAGGAAATGTCCTAAAATCATAACCACAGGGCTTGTAAACTGGGACATCAGGAGGGGCCAGTCAAGTCATACAGATGAAGGAAGAAGGTGATACAGCAGCTGTGAGAATTAGCAGGACTGTGACCTGCTGAAGTGTGTCTGCCTTGTCTAAAGATCTTCAAATCAAAATTTTGTGTGGGTCAGAGAAAGCATGGCTGCAGGCTCCAGCTGCCAATTTATAAGTGCTTTGTGATTCTGTCATATTATTTGAGCCATTACAAAAATATTTGGTATAAAGATGATTTAAAATTAAATGCAAATAAATTTAAGAATGATCACACAATAGTTGGTGCTTACTTCCCTTGGGGCAAAATTGTTGTCAAACCCAGAATGCTGGGGTTCCAGGAGAGGCCTGGAAGGCACTCCATGTCCAGGCAGAAGAGGGGAAGAGGTGCGAAATTTAGCAAAATAAAGGGCTGTGGGAGCAACAGAAACCAGCAAGGGTAGGATTGGCTTTCCCTTTCCCAAAATAGGCTCTCATGTAGATGATGCTGGCCTTGAACTTGCTATATAGGTGAAGCTGATATTCAGCTGACTTCTGCCTCTCCATTGTTGAAATACATCATGCCTACTCCCTTCCTTTCCCCCAGATTTAGGTAGTCCTGGATTCCAGGAGTTTTTCTTTTTAGAAAACTTTGGTTGTGAGAGACATTTTTTTATAGACAAATTCTCTTACTTCCTGAGAAACTTGTGGGACAAGTAGCAGAAAAGTCTAGAAGGGAGAGTCGAACCATCGTACAACAATGGAGTTTATACGAGGGTCTAAGGAATTCTTTGTAAAACAGTCGAGCCTTTAATGACAATTTCTTACCTCTAAAGAGGATTAAATTTTCTACTTTGCTATTAAATGCCAGACTACGGCTCAGAAACACAGAATAGATTCTCTACACCCAAAATATAGGTGTCATTCTGGGCTCATTAAATCCATGTCTCAATGGTGGGGCCTGTGAGCATACCTTTTAAAGATTCTTCCACATTGTTCTGTTGGTTAGTGAAGACTGAGGTGATACCTTGACTGCTGAATTCTGCTTCTGCTTTACTTGTGATCACTAGCATATAGTATGACCACTATACTTGGCAGAGATTTCTTTTTTAAAAAGAGAAATAATTGAGAAAAGGAGCCCCTTCTACTTGATTGGTGGTGGGCTGATGGCAGTAGACATTGGCAGCTTGGAATGCGAAAGCCTGGCTAAGATTTTAGAAGCACTTAATTGGACTGGGTAAATGTGTAATTATTCATGACAATATTGGACACACCACAGTTTGGAAAGAACTGGTAAGGTATGGGTTTAGGATGACTAGTTTGAAGAAGTGACAGTTCATTAAACTGTGTTCACTATGCATTGCCAAGTTGATATATGGTTTGAGTGCAATAACCGTGGCTGCTTTGTGTGGCCCATTTGAAGTCTATGGAGAGAGATTGTTTGCAGAAGATAGGAAGTTTTTCTGCTCCAAGGCACACATTCCTAGCTTGGCATGTAGCCAGCATTCATGTGATACTACAAGACAGCTTGTACGTGCTGAATGTGTTCTAGTCAACTAGAGCAAAGGTAAAAATATCTCCTGGGTAAAGGACCATGAAGTCAGTGAAGACCTCTCCAAGCTTTGTGCTCAGTAAGGGCTAGGTGCAGATTATTATATACGGCCCCAAGTTACATGTCAGTAATCAAAGTATCCTTATCGGGTCTTGACCAGTTCATTCTTTACATCCTTTAGTGGGTCTGTTGGCCCCTTTGAAAGTCTTGCTTTGTTGCCTACTGAAATAAATACCTTTTTGATGTTTGAAGAACTCTAGGGTGGGGAGCATCTTAGATATATTTTACTAAATGAGTCATATTTTATAAGCATATAGCCTTCTGTTTTCCCTCTTTCATTTTTGTTTATTTTTCCCATAACAGAAATGATTATAATCTTCAGAGGGTTAGTGAAAATACCTTCATCCTTTTTGCAGATTTTCTGACTCAAGAATGGAAGGAGATCCTCAAGTTTTAATCTCTGGTGGAAAACATGAGTACCTAAAGTGACTCTATACTTTAAGGTTAAAGGTTTCTCAATAACGACGTGGCTTGGTAAGAGTTTCTATACCTTTCCCTTTGTTCCTAGAGAAGGCAAAATACTAGCATCAGTTTTGGTGTATCTGGTCTTCCCCCTCCTGTTCTTCCTCTTCCTCCTTTTATTTTGGTCCTCTTCTTTTAAAGTAATAGAAACCTGATTCAAATGATCTGAAAAAAGTAAAGGGAGTTCACTGGCTCATAGGATTCTAAAAGACCACAGGTGGACTTAAAATAAGATTGGTCTTGTAGCTGAAGTAGTATCACCAATGAACCTAGTTTTCCTTTTATTTTTTTTTTAATGTTAGTATTATTTATTTATTTTACATGTCGATCCCAGTTCCCTCTCCCTCCCTCCCTCTTACCCTCTCTGCCCCCTCACATGCACCCTGACCACCCTCTCCTCCCATCCCTCCACCCCAATTCCACATGTAGGGCAATGCCATCCACGTGGGGTCATGTAGATCTGTCAAGTCATTTTAAGTAGGGCCTAGGACTTCTCTCCTGTCTCAAGGTTAAGGGAGTATCCCTCCATGGGGGAGGTGTCCGCAAGGTCCTTTTGTGCACCAGGAATACATCCTGGTTCCACTGTCTGAGGTTCCTTAGACTGCTCAGGCCTTCTAGCTGAGACCCATATTCAGGGGGTCTGAGTCAGTCCCATGCTGGATTCCCAGCTATCAGTCTGGGGGCCCGTTAGCTCCTCCTTGTTCAGGTCAGCTGTCTCTATGTGTTTCTGCAAACTGGTCTTGTCCTCTCCATCTGCATCTGGATTCTAGTTCGACTCAGTGTTTAGGTATGGATTTTTGCTTCTGTTTCCAACAGGTACTAGATGAGGGCTCCATGATGGTGGATAAGTTAGTTGTTGATCTCACTATCCGGGAAGGGCATTTATGGTAGCCTTTGCATGGATGCTCAAATTGTTAGTTGGCAGCAGTCTTGTAGGTCACTAGAACTTTCTTTAGGTTCAGTTTTCTCTTCAAATCAATAATGGCTCCCTCTTTTATGTTCTCTCTCTCCCTCTCTCTCTTTTATTCCTCTCCTGACTCAATCTTCCTAGTCACATGTGCTTTCCTCTCCTCCCCCTCTCTTTCTCCTACTTCTGTCTCCACTCACTGCCCCCCCCACTTCCCATGTGCTCTGGGGGACTTGTCCTTTCCCCCTTCTGTGAGGGACTTTATATGAATCTCTTAGAATACACCTTGCATCCTAGTTCCTCTGGCAGTGTGAATTATAGGCTGGTGATCCTTTGCTCTAGGTCTAAAAATCCATATATGAGTGAGTACATACCATGTTCCTCTTTTTGTGACTGGATTACCTCACTCAGGATGGTTTCTTCAAGTTCCATCCACTTGCCCCCGAATTTCAAGATTCCATTTTTTTTTTTCTGCAGAGTAGTATTCCATTGTGTAGATGTGCCATGTCTTCTTTATCCATTCTTCAGTTGAGGGGCATCTAGGTTACTTCCAGGTTCTTGCTATTACAAATAATGCTATGAACATAGTTGAGCACATGTCTTTGTTGCATGGATGTGGATCATTTGCGTATATGCCTAAGAGAGGGATTGCTATTTTCCCATTTTCCTGAGGAACCATCATACTGATCTCCAAAATGGCTGTACGAGTTTGCACTCCCACCAGCAGTGGAGGAGTGTTCCCATTTCTCCACATCCTCTCCAGCATGAGTTGTCATTGGTGTTTCTAATTTTAGCCATTCTGACAGGAGTAAGATGGTATCTCAGAGTTGTTTTGATTTGCATTTCCCTGATAGCTAAGGATGGTGAGCACTTTCTTAAGTGGCTTTCAGCTTTTTTGATTTCCTTTATTGAGAATTCTTTCTTCAGTTCTGTACCCCATTTTTAAATAGGGTTATTTGGTGTTTTGTTGACTAGTTTCTTGAGTTCTTTGTATATTTTGGAGATCAGCCCTTTGCCAGATGTAGGATTGGTGAAAATCTTTTCCCAGTCTGTGGGCTACCATTTGGTCTTGTCCACTGTGTCCTTTGTCTTACAGAAGCTTCTAAGTTTGAAGAGGTCCCATTTATTAATTGTTGATCTGAGTGTCTGTGCTCCTGGAGTTATGTTCAGGAAGTGGTCTCCTATACCAATTTGTTCAAGGGTACCTCCTACTTTCTCTTCTAAGAGGTTCAGTGTAGCTAGATTTATGTTGAGGTCTTTGATCCATTTGGACTTGAGTTTTGTGAGTGGCGGCAGACATGGGTCTACCTGCAGTCTTCTACACACCGTCATCCAATTGTGCCAGCACCATTTGTTGAAGATGCTTTCCTCACCCCATTGTATTCTTTTAGCTATTTTCTCAAAAATCAGGTGTTCATAGGTGTGTGAGTTTATATCAGAATTTTCAATTCGATTCCATTGGTCTACCTGTCTATTTTTTGTGCCAATATCAGGCTATTTTCAGAGCTATAGCTCTGTAGTAGAGCTTAAAGTCAGGAATGGTGATGCCTCCTGAAGTTCTTTTATTGTATAGGGTTGTTTTGGCCATCCTGGGTCTTTTGTTTTTCCATATAAAGTTGATTATTATCCTTTCAAGGTCAGTGAAGAATTGTGCTGGGATTTTAATGGGGATTGCATTGAATCTGCATCCCATTTTTTCTTTGCTTCGCATTGTGTTGACTCTTATTCCCCATAACCACATAATTGGTCAGTTGCCCTGCTGCTGTGAATATAATACAATTACTTCAGTTCACATGGTATTCTCCCACCTTGGGAAGAAGGCAAGCCTTCATTTCTCAGTTAGTCTAGCTCATATTGCTATTATCTTACTGAGTTTGACTGAGGCTGAGTTAGTCTTTGAGGTTGGGTGCATAGGAAATATTTGGGTTTGGGAGGCAGCAGTTTTATCTGATAGTTCTTATTCTAGACCGGTGGATGATAATGAGGAGGGGTACCTTCTTAAGGAAATTTGAGTGGGTGTTAGCAGAAGGAGGTAGAATCGATGTTGAACATCAAACAATGGGTTGAAACTTACTGTATGCTTGTGTCATAGTCATTATATGGACCAAATTCTAAGGGTTAGAGTTTTTCTATTTAATTAATTTTATGTGTATGTGTATGCTTGAGCGTGTATATGTACATCATATACATCATATACATGTATGAACAAGGGCTAGAGTTTTAAAGAAAAAAGCTAAAGACAATGAAAGCTCTTACAACGTGAACAGTATTTGTGTCTTCTTTACTTAATTACCTGCTTTGTATTGCTTTCTCTTTCTGGCTCTTGTAGATACGTGCTCCTGTTATAACAAAAACAGATGAAATCACTTCCTTTTAGGTAGTTTTCCCTGTTCATATACACACAAATTGTGTGACCAGGTCACTTCTTGGCTAGGAAAGTCTGTACATGGGGTTTGGATTAAGAGAAATGTCTGACACATGCTTTATTCAGGTCTAGACTGAAGTCCAAGGGGCTCAGCTATGGTGAGAACAACCTAGCACAGGGGACTGGTCTAACTAGGAAAGTCAGTTAGGACAGAGGACAGAAGGCAGGTGTCAGCCTGCAGATGTTTCCCTGGTTATAAATAACAATCTGGTTGAAGCTGTTGCTTTCTGTCTTCTATGGGAGATGCATTGTTGCAAAGTGTCCGTGAACGAGAAAGACATACTCTATCATGACACTCTTGCCATGAGATAATGGTTAGGAACCTTCTCACTTATAAAACACTCATTGCCCCACAGGTCACTAAGCTTGAAAGGTCTTTCATTGTGATTTAAATTGCTCCACGTTGGAAAGTGGCAATTAAAATTAGAAATTTTTAGCTTCCTCAGTTTGAGAGGATCCTGAAGATGTTTCATAATGGAAAGTGAAACACAAAGTGTTTGCTTTAACTGAATGGTTGCAGTTAATTTCTTGTAAAGAAACACAGACGCACACATTAATTTAAAATAAGCTCACACTGTTGTTTCTTGCAGTACAGCCAGGAAAAGCAGTAACAAGCTGTCTCCTTCAGAATCACATCCCTGGATGATATTCAAGCAACCTGGAAGATTCAATACGTCCCTAGGAAAAACATTTGGAGTCATGCTGGAGTCACATTTCGAGTTCTCGTTCTGCCCTTGCATGCTTGCTACCAGGTCCGAGCAGCATGGATGGGGCAGTGTGTGACATCAGCAGCCAGGTTAACAGCAATGGCATTTGTCAGAGCCTCAGCCAGTCTGTGCTGGAAAATTAAAGCTGTTTTATGTTGATGATTTGTTAATCAAATTTTATACTGGTGTTTTGTTTCACATTAATCTTAGCACCGATATTACTTCATATTTTCTCTGAGAAACAGGTGTAAAATGAGCATTTTGGTCTTGACCAGATCTCATATTTAAAAGCTAGCACCTTAAAATTATGTGGGAAAAGGTGACCACCTGTAGAAGAAATGGGTTTAATTGGTATTCAATCTGGTACTATAAGGTGCTTATGTCATATTCAGGAACACTGGTGTATTAGTATTCTTTCACATATAGGAAGAATGGTTGCACTCTCTCAGTGGTTAGTGTACATAGAAGAATGCTCATAGGCCTTTTCCTTGGAGGGCATTCTTGCTTTTCTCTTCATTCCTGTGCCATTTGAGAGTGCTTCTGCGAGAGAAGAAAGAAATACAACCTCGAAGTGAGCTGTGTGATCCTAGAGACACAGTTGAGCTGGAGATTCATTGTGGGGTGGGGCTGTGTGCTTGTCCCTTCTTTTAAGAGCAACTAAAAAGTGGTCTGTCAGCACCTTCTGATGGGCAAGGACTGATAACATAGGCTTTGAATTTTCTAAATGGAGCCACAACTACAATTTTGGTGTACTTTCTCATATGTTAGAATTAAAGCTTGCTTGCTTATAGAAGAAATTAAGCCAGTGTTCCAGCACTAATGGTTCTGGTATCCTAGACCAAAATTGAGGTGAAAGAAACTCTGGAGTGCCACACCACTTCATCATCTTGTGGTAGATATTTGAAGGTACTCTAGAGTCCTGGTACTTGGATATTTCAAGTAGCTGCGTAAACTTGTTAGGAGACTGCATTTCAAGTTCAGAATTACATTTTGTTTTTGTGTTCTCTCTTTTTATGAGATTTGTTAGTACTATCACAAAATTACATGAAAAAGTTACTTTTCATTATTAAGATATTTGTATATTTTCCCCATTACATTGTCCTTTGGCTGCATGTCAGTAGGAAATTAGAGTCAGGGTCATGTTACACTAGGAGCCAGGAGACTTTGCTGGCTACTGTTTTACTTTAAGGCCAGGGAATGGATTGATGGGTATCATGTTGCAAGTCATTTAACAAAAATCCTTTTTCTGTGGGTTTCCCCATCATGGTCTTGACTCCTTTGTTCATATTATCTCTCCTCCCTCACTTCGATTATAGTTCAGGAGCTTGGCCCATTGGTTAGTTGTGGATTTCTGCATCTGCTTCCATCTGTTTCTGGAAGACAGTTCTAGCTTCTCTGGGTTTGTGGATTGAAGGCTGGATATCTTTTGCTTTATGTCTGGTATCCACTTATAAGTGAGTACATACTGTATATGTCTTTCTGGTTTTAGGTTACCTCACTCAGGATGGTTTTTCTAGCTCTGTCCATTTGCCTGCGAATTTTAGGATGTCATTGTTTCTTACTGCTGAGTAGTACTCCATTGTGTAAATGTACCACATTTTCTTTTTCCATTCTTCAGTTGAGGGACATCTAGGTTGGGAGGTGCAGGGGAGCAGGGGGTATCGGGAGGAGAGGAGGGAGGGTGAATTGGGGTTGGAATGTAAAAAAATAAATTAATAAAAAAAAAGAAAAAGGAAGAAGAAATTGTTCTTCAATTAAAAAAAAAATCCTTCTAGGATCTGGGAAGTTAGGTCATTGGTTAAGAGCACTTGTTGCTCTTGCATAGAACTCAAGTTCTGTTCCTAGAAACCCAACATGGTGGCTCACAACTGGCTATAATTCTAGTCCCAGGAGACCCATGCTTGAAGAGTTAATTTATTTAATCTTAAGTAATAAAAGCCTGGAGACAGATATTAGGGTAGAAGCTGAAAGATCAGAGAAGCAGAGCAGCAGCCACCAGAGACGTCTTACCTCTTAGAATTCTCCAACCAAAAGAGCTAAGAACCTGTCTCCACCTCACCTTATCACTTCCTCTCTGTGCCCAGTCTTCATACTTTCTGTTTCCTGTCTGTGCAGACTTCCAGAACTCTGTGGTTAACTAGTGGCTAGTTCTACCTTCTGATTGCGAGGCAAACTTTGTCAGAACACAAACAAAATATCACACAACACATGCTCTTTTCTGACCTCCAAAGGGATCAGGCACCCCCATGAAGCAAAAAGGAAGAAAAAATACATGCAAACAAATCACCAAATCACTTATATACAGAAGATAATAAAATGAATAAATCCCCTTTAGAAGGAGCTTCAGGCCCACTCTAGGGGGGGGTTGGTTTTCTGTTGAGAAGCACATCAGAACCGTGGAGAGCTCTGGATGGTTTAGATGGTTGGGGTGCTTCCTTCTCACACTGGTCATGGCTGGGCGGTGGCCATTGAACATAGGTCATGAGCCTCCCCCTTTTCCCAGTACACATTCCATTTTCCTGCAGCCATTCTTCTTGAGTATTCGAGCCTAACATCCCTATAATCTTTTTTTTTAATTTAATTTTTTTATTTTACATATTGATCCCAGTTCCCTCTCCCTCCCTCTTTCCCTCTCTCTCCCCCTCATATGCACCCTGACCACCCTCCCCTCCCCCACTCCACATGTCAGGTCAAATCATTTGTAGTAGAAACTAGGACTTCTCTCCTGTCTCTAGGTTAAGGCAGTTATCCCTCCATGGGGGATGTGCCTGCAAGGTCCTTTTGTGCACCAGGGTTACATCCTGGTTCCACTGTCTGAGGTCCCTTAGACTGCTCAGGCCTTCTAGCTGAGACTCATGTTCAGAAGGTTTGAGTCAGTTCCATGTTGGATTCCCAGCTATCAGTCTGGGGGCCCGTTAGCTCCTCCTTGTTCAGGCCAGCTGTCTCTATGTGTTTCTGCAGCGTGATCTTGTCCTTCCTCTCTGCATCTGGATTCTAGTTCTGCTCAGTGTTTAGTTATGGGTGTTTGCTTCTGTTTCCAATAGGTACTAAAGACTATAATTAGCAACTTCAAACATCACAACAAAAGTCTTGAATCTCCAATGCAATAAGCCCTGCCTACAAGAGACTTATTAGAATATTTGAAAATAAAACCACTAGGTGCATGGAACTACTGCCCTATGTAATTTCTTGCCTTGCCAATATTTGTCGCTGTGAGTGTGCTACAAGAATACACAGTGCTCCCTTCCCTTCTAAGTTCTTCATTTTGTTCTTAGTGCTTGAATCTTCTCAAGAATAAAGACCCCAAATAGCTACTGTCAGCTAACACCGTCTCCAACCTGGGATGTGATCACAGTGTTGTGATCTGTGTTTGTTTTTTTCTGGCTGCAGGAGTACATCACTATTTAGAGAGTTGTTATATGAACAGGGAGTAGGCATGCTGTGTGTAGACTTGAATATTCTTCCTCAGTGTTCCTCTTCATCATTCTTTCCATGTTCATGTCGCATTAGCTTAAGAAAGTAGGAAATTGATGTATTTGAAGGAATTATGAAAATATGTCTAAGATAATTTCATCTCTTTATGTTGAATAATTATTTGTATGGTAAGGTATAATAGAGATTTTCATTGCTGATGTGTGACATGGTCCTGTTAATAATAAGCCAATAGCAGATTTATTTTTGTTGTAGTCATTTGTATCTTGCTCCAAGCTGACATTGAAGCAGTTCCTGCTTATTCAGCTACTGTTTGTTAGGAAAATGTCATCAGTTATTTCTAAAGACCACTGAGGCCACTACATGTCACTATATTATATGGCATTAACATTCCCAAAGTGTCCTGTGAGCCTTGGAATTGAAGCAATAAATTCAATGTTAGTGGTAAATGAACATATTCAGGGTTAAATGATACTATTTTTTTCTTCAAACCCCACAAAGAAATAACTACAAGTGGCAAACAGAATGGGCTCCACAAGGTTGAGATTAAAAGTAGTTTGGTACGTTGCATGCTCAAGTCCTGGGTTCAGTCCCCAGTACTGTACACAGGTAAAATTTGAAATGAAATATCCTGTCCTGTTTTTTAAAAAATATTTTCCCATTATGACATATATTAAATGCATTCATACATAAGCATATTCATACATTTATACATGGAAATTTTGGAGAATATGGAAATCAGAAAATAAAAACTGTGAAATGGCTTTCAATTATAGAAATCAGTTGATAACTTTTTTCTGTGCATATATGATTTTTATGTGGAATATTTATACTCCCAAGTGTTAAAGTACCCATTAAGTGATACCTTCACTATTATTGACTAATTTAAAATATAAAAATTATTTCTCATAATTTTGGCCCAACTCTCTTGTGTGGGATGCTATATGAGGAGCATGACAAATCAGAGTGTCGCATGGGAATAAGAAACTACTGTGGATCTTTACCTGTGTCCTTAAGTAAATGCCATACCACTGAGTAAATGCCTGGTCTGGGGCTAGGTGGGCTGTGAGAACAGGAAGCTCAGAATGGGCAAAGCCATGGGATCTGCAAGGGACCCAAGGAGGCTCAGACTCTGATCAACAGGAGTCCCTGTATGGGTAAGGGTGCTTTCTTTGGAGAGAACATGTGATCATTAATGTTGGGAAGGAGACTTGTTGTCTTTCTGTATGACATCATGCCATGTTTTAAAGGCACACTTCTTTGATTCCTAACAAGGTTGCATATTTTTCATATTTGTTCCTTGGTTTTGATCTCCCTTTATGCTAGAATGTTAGGCAGGATTCCATAATAAGTTTTAGGTTTCCTTATTTATTTCTAATCCATTCTACACTACACATCATTCTTTTAGTGACAAATTTTATCACAAAATTCCTTTTGTAAAGAGAAATCTCTGAGATATCATTCCTCCCTATTATTAGACAGTGGTGATTTCAAGGCTCATGTGTTAATTTATTTCCCTTTTTAATTCCTCAAAGGCATGGAAATGTTTCCCAACCTTTCCCTGTTTTCTCCTGTCTGAATTTGCTTTGATGAGATCTAAGTACCATCACATAGCTGTGAGTGAGCCCTATGAAACTGAGTAGCTTGTGACACTGCTGTGACTCACTACTTGCTCAGGGCAGGCAGCACAGACACAGAGCTGAGGATTGACTGGCCGTCTGTGGAACTGCTGATTTTAGGGGAGTGGGTTTATAAGAAAAGGAACACGGGAAGGCTGGGGGTCATTTAAGCTGGAGTATCCCTCATAGCTGGCAGCTGGACAGGGTAGCCAGAGCAGGAATGGGGAGTCACCATTCCTGTGGAGTGGGCCGTGACTCTGCTTCACTGATATTTTAGTGATCTAAACTGGGGTCAAGGGGGCAACTTTACGTCTCATACAGTCTCAGTTGCTCTCTGCACGTGGATATTAGCAGTTCCCCAACCCCACCAGTTAATCAGTCTCTGAAAAGAACTAACCCCCACTCACCACACCCCACCATAGTTCCAACTGTTTCACAGGTATTAGTGAGGACAAGTTCTTCGTCCAAACTGTTAGTTGTTGTCTTTGATTAGAGATGATCATTTTCTTCAATTGTATTTTATTTTTCATTTTAGGATCTACCGTAATGTTCTTTTTTGTTAGCATATATGTACCCATGCCTCCAGTTTGTGGCCATCTTCCTTAAAGATATCTTCTTGGTTCATTAACAAAAATAAAGTAGAGCAGAACTTTGTGAATTGAGACATAGCTATTTTTTTTGCTTTTTTTTTTTTTTTTTTTTTTTTTAATAGAGTCCTGGAAATGTATACCACTGCCTCCTCCCCTGACCAAAAGTTGGGCATGCTGCTGTATTTACTACTTAAGAGAACTACAAAGCTCAGCATCCTATATTTTAGACATGGTTTTTAAAATATGTCTTGGCCTTCAGGAGACTAAAACCTTTTATATTTTCTATGTTCTCCCTCTCTAGTTAAAATGATTTCCACATGGCTTACTTAATAAAATCGGTTATGTAGCCATAGGGGACAAGTCCATATCTAGTTTAGTATGTTCAAACCTGTACTGCTGGGTGTGGTTTCCAGCAAAGTGTGTTTGAATGGTCAAGGTCAGAGGCATTTCCAGGTATTGGGAGGCCGTCTTTTAACAGGAAGGAGGTGTTGGTTGGCATGTCTACACTGTGAATTTGACAATTAGGTTGAATGACTTGAAATAAATTCAAATTACTCAGAGATGTTTGCCAGATAATATGTTTTTATAATTTGGGTTATTGTGTGGATATGGGCTTGAAGCTTTCTAAACACTGAAGAAGAATGGTAAGGTTTAAAAAAATAGAAACTGAGGTGACTAAAGTCTTTTCTTTTTGCCTGAGAAGGCATACATGACTAAGAGTAGAACGTCATTATCTTTCCTATTTATAAGTATTGAATGATCTCTGAAGGAAACACATAGCAAGCTATGTAATGGTCCATTTTCAGTTCTGGTCTGTGTTCGTACATCCTGTCAATATTTTGAATAAGGTTTTGACTAGCTCAAAGGAATCTCGGGCTGTCAAGGTCATGAGCTTTGCCATGCAAGATTCTGTGTTCTTCTGACCAGATCACTTTTATATCACCGTGCTTACTTCCTTGTGCGATGCTGAAGCATTTTCTCTTTCTCTTTTTGTGAGTGCTTAGCCCTATACTTCCTGTCAATGAAAGAATGCCTCGTTCCTTCCTCACTGCCATAAAGTTCCTGTAAATCATTCTACTTAATAGAGCAAAGTACCATTGTCCTTACTGGGCTATATGTGGGAAATCAGTTCCAAGAGATGCCATGGATCCCAAACTTGCAGCTGCTTAATTCTTTGTAGTAATCTATGCACATCATCTATGGCTTTCTTAGGATGCTTGCAATATAAATACTGTGTAAATAAATTTACACAGTATTTTAGAGATACTAAATAAATTTACACAGTGTTTAGAGAATAATGGACAAGGAAAAATATCTGTTCAGTATAAATGGTTTGTTTTCTAAGTGATTTTAATCTGCAGTTGGCTGAATCTATGAATGTTGAAACCATGGATATCGAGGGCATTGGTGAATGCATTCCTTGACATTTGTTTGTTCATTTTCTTTAGGTAGGGGCTATGCGTTGGTTATCTTTAAAGGAATATAGTACAGTGTGATGATTCTACAGTGGGTCTGCAGATCCCTGGGGACCCTTCAGAAATCTGTGGCATTAGACTATGTTCAGGACCATTTGAAGATGCTATTGTACCTCCTTTTATTGTGCAGGTGTTTGCATTTACTCTGCAGAAGCATTGGCGAGCACCATTGATGCTTTAGTATTAGTCAAGGAAGGCTATGGCTTCAGCTATATAGGTGATCAGGTCGTTACCATAGTCCTCACTGCTACAAGATCTCAAGATCTCAGTTTGACAAAGGACTTGGCTTGCTTTCTTCCCTGTCTAGACTAGTGGCTGATACATAATAGGAGGCGAGACATTCCCCCACATACTATGGAGAGAATGAATGATTTTACTAGCTCTAACTCTTCTCCCTTCTTTTTCCCTTGTACCTTCTCCATTCCTATCCTTTTCCTAATTGCTCCGTACTATTATGTTTATATTTCTATGAAATGCTGTTGTTTGAAGAACATTTATTTACATCTGGTGTTACAGATGCAGATGGTCTGTGGATGTAGAATTAAATTCTTTTGTATAGAGTGTTGAATTTAGGTACTGCTTGTTAAAAACAGAAATTATAAAAGAATAAGAGCCAAATACAGATTTTTTTTTTCCTTCGGCTGATTTCGGTCGCTTACTTTGGCACTACCTGTTCTATTCTTCACTAGCCGCCCTGGCTGAGCGCACTGCCCATCAGAAATAGTCTCACTCGTGGCCTTTTATTGTTCCCTTCCTCTGCTTTGATGTGCAGTTGTGACAGGGATTTGTATGAGATTATTCTCACTTGTCTGTGTCTTTGACTCTGCAGAACCTTGCCTCCTGGAACCCTTCAAACCCTGAGTGCCTCCTGCTTGTGGTGAGGGAGCTTGTGCAGCAGTACCACCAGTTTCAGTGCAGCCGCCTCCGCGAGAGCTCACGCCTCATGTTCGAGTACCAGACGCTCCTGGAAGAGCCTCAGTATGGAGAGAATATGGAAATTTATGCTGGGAAGAAAAACAACTGGGTGAGTGCGGAGAGAGAGAGGACAGTTACTTAGTGATGAAATTAGAGACAAGAACCTGTCCCTGTAGAGTGAGCTCTAGTCGTTTCCTACAGATTGCTTAGGTCACGTGCGTACTTTCTCATAATGAGACTTAGTGGTTATCAGGTTTATTATTTGTAAAGACTATCAGGGGAGAAGTACGCACAATTTGATTTCACCCCACTCTCCTATGTTCAGAAGGCAGGGAGAGCCTGAGGACTGCCTGTGCTCTATTCCTCCATGTAAGTCCTAATGTGGGTGGCTGGCTGCCAGGCCACAGTTTAAGACACTGACAGATTCTACCTTCTACTGAAGGAGTGACTTCAGTGCCCCAACCAGTTAAGAAGGGTCAGCGACTCTGGATGCAGAAGGTTATATGGAGCCTTGTGTGTCCCACCCCCACCCCTTTTCTTAAAAGACAAGGCCTCATTGTATAGCTCAGAGTGGCCTCTAACTTGCTACAGCCCAGGTCAGCTTTAGAGTCAGAGTCTTTCATCTCTCCTTTCTGAGTGATGGGATCACAGGAGTGGCCACCATGTCCACGCTAGCTGCTGCTTAGAATTTCTTTGCATTGTGTGTTCATTTTGAGATGCAAAGCAGATGATAACCCTCCTTTGCCCAGGAACTTCATATAACTTCCCCTTCACTCCCACCCTCCACCAAGGTAAACGCTGCAGTCAATCTCCCCAGTAGTAACATGAACTCTAGATGCTGTAATTCCTCCCTCCCTCCCTCCTTCCCTCCCTCCCTCCCTTTTGCATCCTCTCACTTCGTCTTCTTGTCACTTCTACTCTTGTCACACTGGACTCTAGCCATGCTACACCTCTGCACCTTGCAAGCACCCTAAGCAAGCTCCTGCCCTAGGCACTTTGCATGAGTTTCTGCATCTGTTTTTTTTTTTTTTTTCCTCCTGGGAATGGTGAGCACCCTTCCTGCTTTAAATTTCTACTAATGCATTTCAACAATGTCCTGCCCCATTTTTTTAAAATTCATTTTTTGAGATATGTTTTATAAAGTTTATCTATTTTAATTGTATAATTCTATGATTATCAGTCATTTGGCTGATTTCCACAACCACCATCAGGATCTAGAATGGCTCTGACACCCTCCAGTAAGGTCCTTCGTATTCAAATGCCATTAGTCTTTTCCCTACTGTAGCCTAGGGGATCTCTAAATTTCTTTCTGTTGCTATAGATTTTATTTCTGAACATTTGAGATGACCACAACACATCCCTAATGTTCTGTGACTAGGTGCTTTCACTTAGCTGAATGTCTTTCAGATCTGTCTATGTTATACATGTTTCGGTACTTCGTTCTCTTTTATGGCTGGTTAATATTCCATTGGACAGATACACTATGCCTTGTCCTTCTAGTCACTGATGACATTTCAGTGTTTCGTTTGTTTTTTTTTATCTTTTCACATGTAGGAACTATCCTGTTGCAATCATTCATATGTAAGCCTTTATTATCCTTGTTCTTAAAGTTCAGTTCTGTTTCTCTTCCCCAATATTATTCTGCTCTTTTTAAAAGGTATCTTTTTAGTAGATCATTTATATGTTAGTGTGTAAGATATCCACTCCAGCATGCAGTATCTGAACATAATAATGTTTACTGTCATAGTTTTTGTTTGTTAGGCATCTGGATAGAGCACCTTCTAGACTGCATTGAAGTGTTGGCCAGTGCTTTAGTCTCCTCAGCAGTCCACTGGAAAGAGTTTTAGTGTATGTCCATTTGTATGGCTGATGGGAAGGAAGGTGCTGTTCTCTGTGGGCTACTGATCCCAGGGCCTCAGTTGGTACTAGCTGGTGGCTGGAAGCTGCCTCCCATTCTCTGCCTCTTCCCCTATAGAGCCTCTACACAGTGGGCCTTCTAAGCTGGCAGGGGCCTAGCTACAGCAAACAAGCAGTAGAGATGGAGAGAATGTGTGAGCAGAAACTTGTCTTTTACAACCCAGTCTCTCAGGTGATGCCCATCACTTTTATTGTCTGTTAGATACAGCCCCCATCCAGGGAGGAACTAATACCTGTAAGTGTGAACACCAGGATGGTTGTGTACCACCTTAGGAAGCCTGCCATGCTTAATTAACACTTGCTTGTCTTTTCCTATTGGAATGTCAAGTTTCAGGGCACGGCTTCACATACCCCACACTGGGAACAGTGGCATCTGCATCATTGGTGTTCTGCGAGTGTTTGTTCTAGTGACACATAGAACAAGGTTAGGTATTCTTCTCTTGCTGATTTTATGAGATTTCATCAAGCCCTTCTTTTCTTAAATTCAATATGATCTCCCTTGGGGTTTTTAACTTTTTACTAAGGGATGTGATTTCCAAAGTCATACAAATGAGCAATATGTTTAAAAAAATTTCTAACAAGTCTTCCTGTTTGAACAGTTCAAAGTTTTTCCTTTTACTTTTTTCATTTTCATATATATGTATATGTATATATACACATGTACATATATATGCGCATGTGTATGTATGTATGTATTGTGTGTGTGTGTGTGTGTGTGTATACACACCATGATATTCATGTGGTGGCCAGAGGACAGCTAGTGGGAGTTGATTCTTTCCTATCAGATGGGATTTGAAGATTGAACTCAGGTTTTGAGGCTTGGCAGAAAGGGCCTTTATCCACTAATGATCCTTAATTATCTTGCCAGTCCTACAAGAAAATTTAAAAAGAAACCTCCTAATATTTATTAATTGCTATGTATGTATGTACATGTCTTTGGGGCTGTCTGTGCCATGGACTGTGTGTGCAAGGTAGACAACAACCTGCAGGAGTTGGCTCTCTCCTTTCAGCATGTGGGTTCCTGGGTTTGAACTCAGGTCCTCACTTTAGCTACTGAGCCATCCTACCAGCCTTGGTTTTTATTTTGGAGTCATTATATTGCAGTATATAAGACATATGATGCTGAATTTACCACCTCCATCTTAGGTATATAGTTTAATCAAGTACAATGGCATTGTTGGGCAGCATATATGTAGAACTTTTTCATCTTGCAAAATCCAAACTGGGTCTGTATTAGTGACCACTTCATCTTTCTCCTAGCCTGTCTACTTTCTGTTTCAATGGCTTTACTTCACTTAGCTGCTTCATATAATGTAATTGTACAGCCTGTGTCCTAGTGTGGCTATCTTATTTCATTTAGATATATTGTTTTACAAGTTCATCATGACCGGATGGTGGTGGTGCACACCTTTAGTCCCAGTACTCGGGAGGCAAAGGCAGATTTTGTGAGTTTGAGTCCAGCTTGGTCTACAAAGCAAATTCCTGGACAGCCTTGCTATATAGGAAAACACTGTCTCAAAAAAAAAAAAAAAAAAAAGAAAAAAGAAAGTTCATCCATGTTGTACATAGCATGTGATGGTTTCCTTTTTTATTAAGGCTGCATACTATTCCATGTGCACAGCACATTTTGTTTAATTCCTTAGTGAAGCTCGCCTTGCTCTACTTTTTAGCTAATGCTATAGTGAACGTCTCAGCACCATTAAGATCCTGCTGTGGATTCGTTAGTGTGTATGTAAAGTTGGGAATTCTATTTTCATTTGTTTATGGATATAAACAAATTTATATCCATTTTTGGATATAATAACAATATTCTGTTTCACACCTCTATCAGCAATGCATTGTAGTTCAAGTTTTAAACCATTGACTATTGACTCATATGGCTACTAAGATGAATTTAGTTCACCTTTTGTCTTTAGAGGACTTAATTGTCCTCTCAGAAAAAGATGTTAGATTTAATCTGTCTGGCCTTCTTGTTGAGTTTTTGTTATGCTCAATGTTGGAAGGCTAATTTTAAAATGGGAATTACTGTTCAGTTATAGTTTTATGGTTTTGTTTCTCACATCCTTTTGTGTGTGTTTGTGCTCATGTGTCTGTGTGTATATTCATGCATGTGGGAATCTATATTTGTGTGTATGTGCGTGCGTGCAGTTGTATGTGTTTCACTGTGTGTGTGCATGTGGAGGCCAGAGGCATGTTGTTTTTAGATGTTATCCACTTTTTTGTTTGAGACAGAGTCTCTTACTGATCTGGAAGTCACTAAATAGGCTAGACCAGCTGCCTAATGAGCTCCTGGGATTTGCTTGTCTCTGCTTCCCAGCAGTGGGATTACAAACACACACACACACACACACACACACACACACACACACACACACACACACACACGCTGGTTTTTATTGTTTTGTTTTTGTTTTTTTAACCTTGGTTCTGAGGATTGAGTTCATATCCTTACATATCCTTATACTTGCAAGGCAAGCACTTTGTCACTGAGCTATCTCCCTTAGCCGTCTTCCTTTTAATATATAGTCTGAATTGAAATATGATCCAGTTTTATGGCACCTTTTACAGTTTCAGGATCTTTACCTTTTCTTGAGTTGTTCTTCACCTGGAAGTGTAAAAAGCAGATGTTGCTGATGATTTTTTCAGAATATCCCTGCCTGATGTCACTGACTTATGGATGATATGTGCTATTGCTGTGGTCAACCCCTGTACTCTAGTTGGAGTGGCTCTGATTCTTTGATACTCTGTCACTTGTAGTATTAAGGTGAGCAAAGCATCTGGGACTCCTAACAGGTAGAAGTAGTTATATGTAAGCTACAGTAGATAAGGCCGAGGGACTCAGAGGAGGGAGACTATAGAAAGAAACATATATGGACAGGAGTTAGCATCCAAACAAGCAATACATAGGTGAGCCTTGAGGGATGGGCAAGTCAGAACTCAGCACAGGGGCTCAGGGATGTACTGAAGGACAGCATGCTCATACAACCACTGCTAGCCCAGGGAGCTAGAAGATTAACAAGGTCTCTGTAAGGTACAAAGGAGTTTGATTCTGAATCAAAATGTTTCAAGTCAAGAACTATATTAACTTGTTATTGTTGCTTTGAACTCACTGTGATCTTGGGAACTTAAGCAACCTAGGCATGCTCTCCTACAGTCCCAGGGTTCTGCAGTGAGAATGGTCTGTCTGCTCTAAGATCAAGGAATGAACAACAGTATGCCTGGAGGAGGCTCACAGGGAAGAGCTGGCAAGGCTCCACTCAGACATGGTCTTTGAGAAGTCATAGGATTTCTCATGTCAAATCATGGGATGTCACGAATGAATTGGACTCCTCTTCCTTACTTTTTTTTTGTATATGTGTATGTGTGTGTGGTATGTATGTAGAAATGCACATGCATACGTGTACATATGCATAAGGACAAAGATTGATTGATGTGGGGTGTCTTCACCTTGTTTATCAAGGCAGGGTATCTTGCTAAACTCCAGATTTTCCATGTCAGCTGGTCTGAGGAGTTTGCTCTGGGGATTCCCTGAGCATGCCCTCCAGCATCTTGAGGGATATCATGAGGCTTTTCCTTCAAACCTGTGTCACACAGGCACATGTTTCTGTTTTCCTGAGAACATGGAGCTTGATCTGTGCTGTCTTGAGATTGAGTTTCCACTATTCTTTACATCCCAGGAAGCTGCTCTACACTTAGCTTCTGTTTCGCCCTTGCTTTAAAATAGATATGAATGAATTATGACTATTGAACACAACTTAATACATCTTAAGAATACCTTTTAGAGTATGAAAATCTAATAAGACTAACCTTGGCTGTCTTTTTCACATGTGCTGTCTGTTTGTATTGTTGCCAAAGAACAGTGTCCACAACCTCCAGACTAGATGATTGTCAGTCTTAAGAATCACTCCTACCACATTGTCATAGATGAGGTTAGAGTCACCTTTTGCAGTTCCTAGCCTTTATCTTCTCTGAGTGGCACTAGTCAGTCTCAGATGAAAGCTTATTTGTGGACAAGGAAACATTCCCTAAGACAGGAAGGAGGATTCCCCGACACAGAACGACCCAATTGGAATCTGTTCAGCACAAGATGTCCACCCGTCACTTCTGCTGTGAAGCCTAGGCCCAGGAAATTGCCCAACTCCAGTCTTGTCAGCTGGAGCCACTGCCAACATCCTCTCACTTAAAAAGTGGGGGCCACATATTCATGGCTGATGCTGGGGACAGTGCCATTTGAGGCAGTTGGCAGGAAGGCTAATATTTTCACAGTCATAGATCAGATAGTTTTCTGTGTCTGTCCAAGAGGAGGTCTGACCAGGGACTGATGAAAAAAATTCACTTGGCAGCAACTAAATGTCTCATTCACAGCTTATAAGAAGGAGTGCTGTAGAAGTTATTTCTGATAACACAACAGTGATCGAAAATCAAATATAAAGACAGTTATTGAGTATGGTTGAGCAGTGATTTTGTGTGTGTGTGTGTGTGTGCATGCGTGAATTTTCATCTTCATAGGGTGTCTTTAACTCTAGTTACACAAAGACATGTTTTAGATTGCTGTTTGCTCAGTTTCATGAAGGAAGAGTGGTTTATAGGAGACTCAGTATCAGCTAACAGCAGGATTCTTTTTTTTTATTTATTTTATATAACCAAGTCCATTTAAATGAAAACAAACATTTATAGACAATATTTGGAAATTTGGGCGTTGTTCTTTCCAAACTACTTCCTGCTGGTAAGGGGCGCTGTCAGGGGGGATTCGAAGAAGATTCAGAAATCCTGGCTATAGTCTGCTTTGTCCAGCTGTTTTGAATGTAGGATCATCTGGTACTCTGTTTCAGGGGGTCTGGCTTGATCAAACCACATTAGTCTGGAAGGAATCCACATCTTTTCATTTTCTGTGGAAACAAAAATAGAAATCCTTTTCCTCAGTGACTTGTCCTTGAACTTAAATTTTGGAGTCAAAGCATTTTTTTTTTTAAATTTAATTTATTATTTTACATGTCCCTCTCCCTCCCTCCCTCCCAACCTCCCTTACTCCCTTCCTCCCTCCCTCTTTCCCTCCCTTTTACCCTCTCTGCCCTCTCACATGCACTCTAAACACCCTCCCATCCCCCCACCCCAATTCCATATGTAGGGGAATGCCATCCAGTAGGGGTCATGTAGGTCTGACAGTTCATGTGAAGTAGGGACTAGGGCTTCTCTCCTGTCTCTAGATTAAGGCAGTTATCCCTCCATGGGGGAATGTGTTCACAAAGTCCTTTTGTGCTCCAGGAATACATCCTGGCTCCACTGTCTGAGGTCCCTTAGATTGCTCAGTCCTTCTGGCTGAGACCCATATTCAGGGGGGCCTGAATCAGTCCCATGCTGGCTTCCCAGTTATCAGTCTGGTGGCCCTTAGCTCCTCCTTGTTCAGGTAAGCTGTCTCTATGTGTTTCTGCCGCCTGGTCTTGTCCTATCCTTCTGCTTCTGAGTTCTACTTCGACTCAGTGTTTATGTATGGGTGTTTGCTCCTGTTTCCAACAGGCATTAGTTGAGGGCTCCATGGAGAAGTTAGTTGTTGCTCTCACTCTCCGGGAAGGGCATTTATGGTAGCCTTTCCACGGAAGCTCAAATTGTTATTTGGCAGCAGTCTTGTAGTTCTCTAGACCTTTCTTTTTGTTCAATTTTATTTTCAAACCAATATTGGCTCCCTCTTTTATGTTCTCTCTCTCTCTCTCTCTGCCTCTCTCTCTCTCTCTCTGCCCCCCCCCCTCCTGTCTTCTATTCCTAACCAGGCTCAATCTTCCTGGTCCCACATGTTTTCCTTAACAGCAGGATTCTTTAGCCTTAATTCACATAATTCCCAGTGCTTTAGAGGTATGTGCGGAGCTTCCTGTGCTCTTGCTTACTGTTTCTGTGGTTCTGGGGGTGAATATGGGGCCTGTACTTCACATTCTAAACCATCCTTTTGCTGCAGTGCTGCATCTCCAGCCTCAGTTCTCTTTATTCCCTCCGGGCCTAAGAAGTGTGCAGTGTGTGCTGGACCCAGCAGCACACTACTAAAGATGGAACTGAGAGAAGATGAGCATGGCTCCTGTGCAGCGATGGCGTGTGAATTTATAAAGCATTCCATATCTGTAAATGTCACAGTGAATCCATTAGTTTGTATAATTAATATGTGCGATAAAAGGTCTTTTTAGAAAGAAGGTATGGAGTCCTAGTCTCTACTCCAAATGACTTGACAGATTTAGATGACCCCTCTTGGAGGGCATCACCTTACATGTGGAGTGTGGGGGGGAGGTAGTTGTGGGGACATGAGAGGGTGAGAGAGAGAAAAAAAAGAAAGGAAGAAAGAAGGTATGGTAGGCTTGGAAGTTGAAGATCATAAATAACTTCCTCTTTCCCAGCAGAGCAAATTTCCTTTCTATCACAAGTCTATTTCATGATGACTTTAGTTTTGTTCCTTAGCCCATTGCAGATAAACTCAAATTCATATTGGTCTTTATCTGTGACTTTAGTATGTCAGTCAGCCCCTTGACAACCAGCACACATGTATGTCAATTCTAGGAACACCATTTTTGAGAAAGGATAAAGTATTGGAGAAGTTTTTTTTTTGGGGGGGGTCTAAAATAGTTGGTGGAATAAAAATAATTGTATAAACTAAGAGGGCAAAAAGCTAAAATGTAGAATGTGGACTAAAATAGCTTGTAGTTCACTTGAGTCCAAGTGCTAAATATGTAATTATTTTTTGTTACCTTATATGGACAAGAGTTCTTATAATTTTTAAAATCCCACATTTTATTTTTTCTGTTTGTTTTTAAAATGCACCTGTATGTATATACAGATACATTCGTACACACAAGCCATCAGATCTAACAAGTTAAATACTTTGAAATTACCATTTAAACTAGAGACTAGCATTTTGCACTAGCTGATAGGTCTTTGTCTATTGCTAGGTAGTTTGCCTTTATAAATTGGAAATGAAGAATATAGAGGTCAAATTTTCTTGGAATCCCATGACACATTTTAAAGTTCTGTCACCAAATGATATAAGAAGTATTATTCCTCAGCTGGGCATTAGTGGCTTATGCCTTTAATCCCAGCACTTGGGGGGCAGAGACTCTGTGAGTTTGAAGCCTGTCTGGTCTGCAGAGTCAGTTCCAGGACATGCTCCAAAACAATACAGAGAAACCCTGTCTCGAAAAACAAACAAACAAAAAAGTATTATTCCTCATGCTTGCAGTGGTCGCTTTTGTATCCATGGTTTCCATGAGTATTATATATCCACCAGAGGTTAGAAATTGCTCACACTATGCAGAGCGTTTTTGTGTACAGGTCAGTCTCCTGCATATTTGCCCGTGCAGTCCTGAACATTTTGCTCTTCCCTGTTTTAGGTACCCACCATTGCTTTTCTGGGTACTTTGCCCTCTTGTTCAGTTGTTCCTTTGTCAACTCACTCTGTTAAGGGTTTGAGGATTTTAAACACGATGCATCATGATCTATCTACAGTGTGTTTGGAAGAAAATGCCCTGCAGCTGAAAAGATATGAAACAGTCAGAGGCAATGGCAGTGTCTAGCCTAGAGGTCATGTAGCTCCCTCCGGGTGGTAGCAGGTGCCAGAGGATGTGAGAAGTGACTGTGTTCTTTATGTGTTTCCACTCTGACTGAGAAGTAAGAGGGAAAGCTAGACATCGGGGTGATTGTGGATTTGTTGTTGTTCTGAAAGGATAGTAAAATGTCTGTCTTTTGAAATGGGTAATAAATATCAAGGAAAACACACAAAAGTAGTGCATTTTCATAGTGTTGGAGAAATAAATTTAAATTAGGAAAATGTCTGGAGTGGAGCTAGGGCACTTGAGAGCCATTGGTGTATAAATATTATTTAAGGTCGTGAGCTTCTATGAGGTCTGCTGTGGAGTGTAGCCAAGCCAAGAGTTCTTGGAATTAAGCCCAGGCATATTCCACTGTTTTGAGGTTGAGGAGATTAGACATGAGGCCAAGTAGAGTAGCAAAGACCCTGGAAGCTAAGTGAATTATGTTCTAAGAAACAAGTGATTGGCCCTGCCAGAGTACTGCTGATAAGACACCAAGATGAAGACAGAAGTGACCATGGGGTTTGGCAATGGTGACCTTGCAAGAGCTGTTTTGGTGGAGTGATGGGGGAAGAAAGGTTGATGAGAGAGAAAAACAAAAGAGGAAATAGACTCCTTCCTGGGGAGGATGATTTTATAACATAGAACAAAGAATAAGATGGGAGCTTAACAAGGAAGTGAGACAAAAGAAGGCTTCCTTTAAGGTGATGCTTGAATACAGATGGGAGCGAGCAGAGAGGGAACCAGCTTTATAGGAGAAAGAGGACAGTGTCAATTGGGAGCGTGGGTTCTTGGCTGAGCACCGTCTACAGTACCAGGGGACCTACTGTTTTTTTTTTTCCCTCACTCTCAGTATCCAACAGGCTAGTAGCTTTCTTATAAAACCCCACTTAACACTGTAGACTTAGATGGGGCACTAGCCTTACTTCTTCCAAAGTATGATTCCCCTCCCTGACAGTTCCAGTATGCCTTGACCCAAAGAGCCACTGTTAAATAGGACATTAGCTTTAGAGTCTTCTAGGAGCTAAACACCAGAAGTCTTGGGCTGCAATAGAAGGGAAAGCTGCTCTAGGATCTCACCACCCTTCCTTCAGCAATCACCTTGAGGTGTTAGCAGTTCATTGTGTGGCCCTTAGGTATGTGCCCATATTGGGCTGTGAGTAGCTACCCACTTAACTTTTGAGAATCAGGCTTGTGCCTCACCTTTGGCATTCCTGGTGTGCAGGGTCTCTGTCTCTCTTGCTTACCTCATCTTTGCCATGGGACACTCCTCATTTCTCCCCTTTCTGTTACAAGGTTGGGCTTTCAAAGGTGGAGAAATGCTCCATCGTTAGCCATAGATGGATGCAAGGTACATGTTATAAGTGGTATGGAGAGCTCTTAGCTGGGCAGAGGGCTGTTAGCACCGTTAACTTCTGAGCTAAGGTTTGTCTTTCTGTCTCCATTTCTAAAGTTTCAAGTCAGAGTTTTATGAGGGGAGAAGCCTGAGGCCAGTTGTTAGTATGTTTGCAGAAGGGAGTGGTGACATCTGTGGAACCATCTGTAAAAGGTGTGCTTGGCTTGTGTGTGGCTCATCCATTCATCCCTAAAAATTACTTGTAGGTGTTTTCTGTGCCTACAGCTATGATTTATGATTTGGAATTTATGTGGTTGAATTTTTGAAGTGTTGAAAGGCAGAAAAGATACTAGGAGCCTTGACGTAATCACAATATGAAAAAATAGAGAGATACTTTTTTTTTTTTTAAATGTTTGCTGTTTGAGAACTTGGTATAATGTGTTTAGATCATATTCACCTCTCCTCCAACTCCTCTCAGATTCATCCCTCTTCCATATCTACCCAGCTTTGTGGTTCTTCTTTTGTCCCTCCTACAAATTAAGTCTGAATTATGCTACCTTTGTGTTCTTGGGTATGTAGCCTTCTACTGGAGGGTGGTAGACTTACCAGGAGAAAGAAAAGTAAAGAAAACTGGCTCTAGGGAAATGTTTAGAGATCTACAAGGATGACTCCAACTAACAATCTAAGCAATAGTGGAGAGGCTGCCTAAATTATGGGCTTCCCCCATAATGAGATTGATGCCTACCTTATATGCCTTCCTAGAGCTTTCATCCGGTAGCTGATGGAAGCAGAAGCAGACATCCACAGCTAAACACTGAGCTGAACTCTTGGAAGCCAGTTGCAGAGGGAGGAGTGATGAGCAAAGGGGTCAAGACCAGGCTGGAGAAACCCACAGAATCAGCTGATCTGAACAAGGGGGAGTTTCTCAGTCTGATAGCTGAGAAACCAGCATAGGACTGACCCAGATTCCCTGAATGTGGATGTTAGTCGGAAGGACTGGGCAGTCTATGAGGCCTGTGGTAGTGGATCAGTATTTATCCCTAGTATACGAATGGACTTTGGTAGCCCATTCCACATTGAGGATACTCCCTCAGCCTGGGCCCTGCTCTAAATGATATGACAGACTTTGAAGACTCCCCAGGGGAGGGCAGGAGGGTGTGGGAACTGGAATTGATATGTAAAACAAGCTTATTTCTAATTTAAATAAAAATTATATAAAAAATAAAAATCAATCTTTAAAAAATGATCATCTTTCATTTAAAAAGGAATAAAAATCTGTTACTCGTTACTAAAAAACACACACACACACACAGAGAGATAGAGATAGAGAGAGAGAGAGAGAGAGAGAGAGAGAGAGAGAGAGAGAGAGACTGAAACTTAGTCCCATTAGCTCTTTCAGTAGCTTTCATTGCCAATAGCTGCTTGACTAAAGGTTGGACTTCATCCCCACCTCCTCTCTCCGTATCGGACTTGGTTTGGCTTTAGCTTGCCATAACCACTGTAAATTCATGTGTAGCTGTCATATTGTATCCAGAAGACACTGTTTCCTTGTGGTCATCCATCACCTCAGGTTCTTACATGAATTCTACCTCCTTTTCTGCAATGATCCATGATCCCCAGGAGGAGGGGATAATGGTATAGATGTCTTGTTTAGGGCTGGTCATTCTAACATCTTTTACATCTTTTAGATTTTAGATCTTTGGACCTGGACCAGGTGTGGGTCTCTTTGTTACTTACACAAGCTTCTCTGATGAAAGATGCATTAATTGCATTAATCTGTGTTCCTAAGCCAAGTGGGTAGGCTAGAGTAAGAACCATTTTTTAAAGTAGTTTTTAGATCATATGTGCTTTTTGTTGTTCATTTTGTAAAGCATGTTGTGTTGGAATTTCTTGTGTTCGAATCCCCCACACTGTATGCTTGCAGTGAGAGAGGGTGGAAGACTTAGGGCCCCATTCGCTCAACCAGTAGCTTTGCTGCCTTTTCATGGGCTCCTTGGAACCCCTAGGTCACTGAACAGTCTGCTTAGAAAAAGGGCTTGCCTAGCATACGTGAAGCTCTGGGTTTGTTCACTGGCAAAACGCAGGTGCATACACAGCAAGTTAATTAATTAATTAGTTATTATTTATAGTTTAAGTGTTTTGAATTTCTAATTCTATGGATCTTTCTTACATAGATTGTAGAGGAAATTACTGAAAACATTAGTTGATAATAATATTACAGAACTTTCAAGAGATTAGAAATTTACCTGTGTTTACATTGTTGTATCGTTTTACACAAGTGGGTTTGATCTTTGTGTGGACTTCCACACTACTACAGTGGGTGTCAACATACAAGATGGTAAGTCCTAGAGTCAGTGAGGTGGTATGAGTGCTTAGTAAAGAACATGACTCTAAGGAATAAGTTGGTCTCTTTCTGTGTCAGTGAAAAATAATATTCATGTATTCTTTTCACAGTTGAAAAAAATTCAGTACTACTTTAAAATTTTGCATTAAGATGCAGAATTTTGATGTTAAAGCTGTGCTGTTTTAATAGTTTAAGAATTCTTTGTAACCCTCTCCTACTTTTCTGACCTTTTTTTCTGCCCTATGTTAGGAAATTTTTGTTGTTTGCTATTGAAATAGTTGAGTGCCCCTTCCGCCCCCATTGTAGATGTTACTTCTCAACATCTTCTTCTCATGAGATGTTACTTCTCAACTGTTTTATATTTAATTTTTTTTCCTTACAGACTGGTGAATTTTCAGCTCGTTTCCTATTGAAGTTACCAGTAGATTTCAGCAACATTCCCACATACCTTCTCAAGGTAAAAACATACAATTATCAGTATAACTGGTTTGTTCACATTTTGTTATGATGATGAGTTCTAATAAGTCACTTACTGCAGATTGGAATTCTGTTTCCATTGCTAATGTAGTAGTTGATTATACATTAGTAATATAAGTAGATTACACTCAGGAAAATCATTTTTATTTAATACTCTTACTGGGATAAAAGACTCAGAGAACTTGTCCAAGGTATGTGCATATTAAACATGCTCACCAAGGGGGTTTCATCTTCTTTATGTCAGCAGCTTAACTCAGGTACCTTCAAAGTTGGGGCTTTCCCAGAGACTTATAATCTAGCTAGACCAGTATACATGTCGTTCTCCATTGTGGGACAGAGGCCTCGGGAGCAACTGTTTGGGAAGAAGTACATGCTTTGTAGACAAAGGGTAGGCTCCAGAAGACTAGTTTGTAGTAGTGAAAGAAACCAGATAGATAAAAGAGCAAGGTCAGAGAAGGAAAGGCCAAGGTTTGTCTCAGATAAGGATTTGAGTTGTAATTTAAGATTTGGCTGGCTTCCCTCAGCTCTTGTTTCAAACTATGCTTATTTAATTTCAGTCTAATCTTAGAAAATTTTTGTCTTCTTAATTTGAAAGCTAATGGTATTTGTCTTCTTAATCAGAGAGCTAATGGTATTTGTAACTGTTGAGCGAAGAGACAGGAACCAAGCACAACTCTCCCAACATTATAGAAATCCATCATATCAGCCAGAACTCTTGAGCATGGTAGGGAGTTTGCTTTGGGAGAATATAAACTAGAGCAATAGAAGAGACTGGGGAGGCTGGGTGGTGCTGACACACGACTTAAATCCTAGCACATAGGAGGTAGAGGCAGGTAGATTTCTGTGAGTACATTGTCAGCCTAGTCTATAGTGAGTTCCAGGACAGCCAAAGGCTGTATAATGAGATTTTCTCATAAACAAACACCTAGGAAACTTTTTGTTATTATTTCCTTTTTCTTTATATCATTTTATTTCCTTTCCTCTTTTCTTTTTGTGATTATAATATGATTACAATATTTCTCTTTCCCATTTCTTCCTCCAAACCCTCTCATATACCCTCCCCCATTCTCCTTCAAATTTATTGTCCTTTTTAAAATAATTGTTATTGTATGCACACACACACACTCTCTCTCTCCTAAATATTACATGTGTAATCCATATAATGCTCCTTGTATGTATGTTTTCATTGCTGTTTGGCACCAGACAGTCAACTGATATCCTCTTCTCTGGAGAATGTCACCTTTCTTGTTCCCAACTTTCCTCAGTTTCCTACAGTTGTTTGAGTAGTGTTAAGGCCTCATGAGATTTTTGTCTTCTAGTAGTATCAGAAGCTACACCCCAATGTTCTTTTCTGATTTTTTGAGACAGGATCTCCTTGCATAACACTGGCTGACCTAGAACTCAATATGTATAGATCAGTGTGGCTTTGAACTCAGAAAGATCTGCCTGCCTCTGCCTTCTGAGTGCTAAGATTAAATGTGTGTGTTACCATACTTAGTGCTCATTCCCTCTGAGAGGGAAAATCATTTTCCTTTAAATCAATATGGGACTTTTCTTTGGCTCATCAATTTTTTAGTTCCCAGTGGACTAGTTTTCCCTCCATATCTAGTTGTGAAGTTCAAATGAGACTGGAGGTCAGTGGTTTGTCAGTTTCTCTAGAACCTTTGGTGGGAACTGGACCTATTTACCATGTGTAATTAATTTGTTTCCAGCCATCATTGTGCTCTCTTATTACAGCAGGAATTCTCCTTAGGAACCTGTGAAGTGTATACTGTAGTATCCTCCCTCATTTATTCCAGTTAATACTCTCCATCAGCTCATTTAAAACCAAATCCAACAGTATGTATGAGTCTGTTATTCCTGGAATCAAACTTATCCACATTTTGTTACTGTGTATGTGCTCTGATTTTCTGGGCTTTGTCGTTTTCCTCCAGGAAGAGTCTTCCTGATTGACATCCAGGTTGTCTGTGCTTGTGCCCTCCCAGGTGCAGCTCATAGCCAGTGTTTTCTTCTTTAGCAGTACGTGCCCACATTTCTATGTTTTCTATTTTGACAATCTCACTTAGGGCTTTCCTCCAGTTTCCCTGCCAGCCAGATAAGATAAAGTGGAACATATTAGCCAAAATGGTGAAGTGTTTCTTGTCTTTTCTTCTCAAATTACTCAGGAGTAATTTGTGTGCTATAGATAAAATGCCTACATGTCCACACTAATGTCCTTTTGGATCTTTAGCTAATGCAAAAAAAGTAAACACCAAGAACAGAACAGGAAAAACTTGTGCAACCCCAAACCACAGCAAAACAATGAAATGAAAGCACATGTACAGCAAACAAGGACTGTCCCAGAAGTAGTACAGAGTGCATGTTGGGAGTTTGAGATCTGTTGTAAACAACCATGGGACATTTGCCTATGCTTTTTAAAAAAGATTTATTTATTTTACTTTTTGTGTAAAAATATGTCTGCATACCACATGTGTGCCAATTGCCCAGAGACATCAGAAGAGGGCATTGGATCCCCTGGAACTGGAGTTATGGATGGGTGTGAACCACCATGTGAATGCTAGTAATCAAATCCAGGTCTTCTTCAAGAGCATTGCCCTAAACATTTGAGTCATCTCTACAGCCTCTTGCTGTACTCTTTGGAGAATATTTGCATTAGGAGCTCCTTGACATGCTTATTGTATTTGGATGTTCTCCACTGTCTTTGTCAGGATTTATATTGCTGTGAAGAGACACCATATCCACAGCAGCTCTCACAAAGGAAAACATTTAATTGGGCCTGAGTTAGCAGGTTCAGAGGTATAGTCCATTATCATTATGGTGACAAGCATGGTAGCATACAGGCAGGCATCGTAATGGAGAAGGTGTTGAGAGTTCTACATTTTGATTCATAGGCAACAGGAAGTGAATTATGTTCCATACTAGGAATATCTTGAGCATAGAAAACCTCTAAGACTGACTCCACAGTGACACACTTCTTCCAACAAGGTCACACCTACTCCAACAGAGCCACACCTCCTAATTATACCACTCACTATAGGCCAAGCATTCAAGCACATGGGCCTATGGGGCCCATTCCTTTTAATTGTTTATGTCAGTATAAAAATAAAGTTAACTCCTTCAACTCTTAAGGTTAAGGTATGTTTTATCCTTATCAGAGCAGTTCACCTCATTTTGCCTAACAGTTGAACTTGTAAATAGTGAGATTACATGTCATTTGCCGTAACACCCTGCTGATTTGTTTGTTGAAACAAGGTTCATTTTTATGGCAACTCACTTAAGTTCTTGTTACAAATTTTGCCAAGTGTACCTACTAATGGATTTTTTTGTGTTAGGACGAGCAACTTAATAAATATCCCTTGATATGATTTTACTTTATAAGTGTTCTTATAAGTTTACTTTATACGGTTCTTAAAAGAAAGCCTAACTTCAGACCCCAAATTTTACTTTTGGTTGAGGTAAGTCAAACTCTTAGATAGACAAATTACGTATCTTACAACTCAGTCAGTAGAAAAATAATTTTCCAATAATTTTCTTTATTATCAGGTGACAGAAATTCAGCACAAACTCATGTAGACTAAATGGAAAAAGTAAAATTATTCTGATTCCGTACTACATTATACAACAGCATATTAACCTTCTGTTCCATAAGCTTCAGGTCCTTTTGGGCTCAGTTCCATACCACACCTAATGTATTTGTAGGGAGAAATTGTGCTTCATAGAACAGCTGGGAGGGTCAGAGTGTTATTGTTCATTACAACTTAACTAGAAAAAGAGTATTTTGTAATTATATGAGTTGACCATGCAGAGCCACAGGTTCTGTGTATGAATCCATGAATTTAGCCAAGCAAAGATGGAATATTTGGGGAAAAAAATGTACCTTTACTGAATGTATATAGGTGGCTGTTTGGTTTTTTTCTTTTTCTTTTTGCGGGGGTTGTAATTATTTCATAATATGATATAGCAGTTATTTGCAAAACATTTACATGGTACTAGGTACTTGAAGTCTGTGGAGGATACACATAGATTGTATGCAAGTACTGTCATTTTCTGCCAAGAAGTGCCAGGCACAGTTTGGCATCCATAGGAGAGAGCTCACTATTACAAGACGCTGCTCTTAATATTGTTAGCGTGAAAACTGACTTCTACATTACCATCTTTATTCTTTGTTCTGTAAAATACTAAACCCACCAATATAATACTAAGAACATATTGTCTTTTTTTCTTTTGTTTTCCTATAAAAACATACTCTGTGATGAGAGAAAAAGAAAAGATTCTAATTTTCTAATTTTTTTCATTTGAATAAGAAATACTCAAAAACTACAAATATAATAATTTGGAGAGAGGGAAGAAGTTTGTTGACATGATATGTATGGATATTTGAATTGGTTTCTTAAATTAATGAGCAACTATACTAAACTATACTAAAGTTAAAGTCCTATTATGGGATCTCTTTAGTAATATTATATAGGAATACATAGGAAACTGTCAAATGTCACTGGACTTCAGGGTTAAATAGCAATTATTTCCTGATGGTAGTGTGTCTTACTCATCTACTGCTGTGATAAAACACCACCATCAAAACAACTTGGAGGGGAAAGGGTTTGTTTGACTTACATGTCCTGAATTATAGTATGTTGAGAGAAGCCAAGGTCAGAATCAAGCAGGGTAGGATCCTGGAAGCTGGAGCTGATGCAGAGGCCATGGAGGGTGCTGCTTACTGGTTTGCTCAGCCTGCTTTCTTATAGAACTCAGGACCACCAGCCCATGGGTAGCCCTGCCAACAATGGGCTTGTCCCTCCACCATCAATCACTAATTAAGAAAATGCCCTACAAGCTTGTCTGCTTACAGACCAGTTTTCTAGAATCATTTTCTCAATTGAGACTCCCTCCTCCCTGATAGCTCTAGCTTGTGTCAAGTTGACATAAAACTAGCAAGCTCATAATGCTAAACATAACCTTGTTTAAAAAAAAAAAAAGAAAGAAAGAAAACCATCAGCAGCAACTTTTCCTCGAATAAGAAAATGCCATGTGGTTTATTCAGTCTACGTAGTTCTTGAGTTTCCCTCCACAGGGTATGGCCAGGCTATAACCCAGACCAGGCCAGAAACAAGAGCCCAAATCAGGTTACTGGAGCTGAAGTACATGGACTTCTGGTTCTGCAGTAATCTTACTGGCTTCATTTTCTGTGACACAGTGAAACTATTCATTCTAGTGGAATGCTTGATACAATTTTGTTCCCCAATGGAATCTGAATGCTGACACTGTGAAAATGAATTGAGGGAGAAAAATCCAAATCATTCATCTGTCAGGAGATGAGGTGGTCATTTTTATTCTGCAGCCACCTACTGTGGCCCTCTGATCAGTCAGGGTGCACAGTGAAAAGCCAGTTCACTCTGCCAAGTAGAGATAGAAAGCAGGAACGAAGGTGAGCCTATCAAGATATGTGTAGGAGCCCTAGCAGGCAGAGAGTTCCTGGGAATACCCAGATTGTTAACATACTGTGGCTCAAGCGGCTGGCTAATAGGGAAGGCAGCACTGCACAGTCCCTGTTGCTGTGATCGCCTGGGTGATACAGGAGCAGCTTCCTCAGCCTGACCATGGTTAGCAGCTTAAGCACTTGCCACCAGCCTACTTTCAGTGAAACCTGGCTCAGCAGATGCTTGCAGGGCCAGGAAGGTACTGAGCAAAATGGCTCTGGCTTGAGGTCATGTAGTCTACTACATTGTGAGAAGGGTAATGAGCCTGCAAGCCTGCGCTTCATCTAGCTTAGCAGCTGCTCTTCAGATAGAGTTATTTTCCCTGTGACAGCAGGGACTGGTGTGCCAGATATGCAGATGTTTGTAGAAGGAGCCCAGAAGCTCAGGGATTTAATTTTTTGAAAATGAAAAATGCCTGCCTTTTAAGTGATGGCAAAGATAAGTGTTTTTACTCTTATTTATATATTTAGTGTGTGTGAGTGTATGCGTGCACATGCATGTTTTTGTATTTATGTCAAGGCATATGTATGGAGATCAGAGGACAACTTATAGAAGTCATTTCTGTCCTTCTAAAATGTAGGTTCCAGGGGTTGAACTCAGGTCATCAGGCTTGTTGGCAAGCACCTTCAACCACTGTGCCATTTCACTAGTCTGATCAATATTTTTTAAAAAAAAACCATGGATAGGGCAAAATAAGAGTATCTCTTCATTTTGACCATGACCTGTGTATGGATTGTGATAACCTATGGGCAAAGGGAAAGCTGTTTTTCCCTTTCCATGACTTATATGTCCAGCTTGTTCTTAAGGGTTACCTTACTGTGATGCAGTGGCCCAAAGATGAGGGGCTTTGAACTAGGATTTTGGTCAGTGTTCGAGCCCCACAGTGTCCCTTGCTGCCCTAACCACCGCAGTGGAACCTTCCAAGTGTGATGTGCATTCTGTGACTCCGACTCAGACTGGCACTAGGATTAGACCCCACCACACACTAAATATTCAAGTGTGAATCATTGTCCTTACATATTTCATGATGTAGTTGATCATACACTTAACAAACAGGAATTGGGAATAATCAAATACTGACCGGGAACCTACATATATAGTTGATTTTTAAAAAATGCAACAGTGGTAATGGAAACATCACAGAGAAAGCCCATTAATCTGTAAGTTAATGTTGGTTGACAATTATAATAAGTATAGGAAGAAGGTAGGGGTTGATATGCATAGGAATGTTAAGAAAACCAGGGGCTTAAGAAGAGGCAAGGGACACCTCAGTGCAGGAAAGTTTATCCAGATGATGCATGACTGTGGGGACACACTTAATTTGGGGAGTAGGTAATAATCTAGGCCATAAGAGAAATTTCACAAAAGAGACTAGTGAGGGATAATACCAGGAAGATGAGTTACGAATACCCTGATGTTAGGAGATTGCTTCAGACCTCGTTAAAAAGGTGGTCTTTATTCCTTATACTGGGCTAGCATGGAACAGCTTCTGGTTTATCTTTGGCCCGGTTCCCTCCCGTGTCTGCTCCCTCTTCAGTGTTCTCCCTGGCACCACCTATTTAAGCTCCTCTGAAAACAGAGGCAGTCTCCTGTTGAATGTGCTTTCTGCCCTTGCGGTGCTGTTTTCATGGCTCCTTCACTTGAGTTCGAAATCTGAAACCGGCAGCTTTCCTCATCCTCCTCCAGGGCTGTGTGCGTAGTGGTACCACCTTGTTTATGTCCTTTTCCCTGGCCGGGAGAATTTGCTTAACTAATGTAAGAATAATGAGAAGCTCAGAGTGATTCAAGTTGGCAACAAGAGGAAAGGCCCTAAAATAGTGGTTCTCACCCTTCCTAATACTGCAGCCCTTTAATATAGTTCCTCACGTTGTGATGACCCCCAACCATAAAATTATATTTGTTGCGACTTCATAACTGTAATTTTGCTACTGTTATGAATTGTAATATAAATATTTAATATGCAGTATATCGGATATCTGACTCCCGTGGAAGGGTCGAGACCCACAGGTTGTTCAGTGTGGAGAAGAGCAAGTATGTTGAAGGAGGAAATTCAGCCTGAAAAGTAAGCAAATAAAGGTGTGAGCTTGGAAAGTCCAACAAAAAAAAAAAAAAAACCAAAACAAAACAAAGCAAAAAACTGTGTATAGGTCGAAAGACAAAGACACCCAGAACTGAGGTGAAGTTTTAAAACTGTGATGAATGGAAGGGCCAGAAGCTGTTGAATGAACAATGGTGACTGGAAAGAAAAGACACACCTAACTTAGCCAGGAGCCCAAGGATGGAGAGAGCACAGTGGTCAGAGTAGAGACTTGGTGTTAATGATCATGTGACTGCTTATGAAATACACACAGTGAGCATTTCAACAAAGCCAGTGTGGAAATGAGATGGAAGCTAGAGCCGAAGAGCCCAAGTGAAGTGATTGGGTTTCCCTGAAGCTATAGCCTTATGCAGAATAATCAGGGAGAAGACTTTTATTTGGAGACCTAGCTAGACACAGCTTATTTGTCTTTGGAATCCTTGATTGAGAGAGACTTTAGGAACAACACATTGTTTCTATTGGCAGTTTTGCTTTATCTGTTGTGTTGAAGTTTTGTGACAGCAGCAGAGACATACTATTCCATGGTGAAGGCTTTGTTCCCTTTTCATGTCCCTTGAAGTCTTCTCGTGTTTCTAAGGTTTCCAGTGTCTCAGTTCTTTGACCCCTTAATAGTGAAGCTTGATGAAGGCTGGAGATTTACATCCTATAGACTCCATAGCTTCTGTACAGAGAGATCTAAAGGGGAGGCTTTTCTCTAAAGGAAGTGTTTAAATTCATTATATTTGTGCATATGGTGATCTTACTGATAGCTTGCCTTTGAAAAGTTTACAGATATGTTAGTGGAAAACATCTATTTCTTTCATATAATAGGTGATGGCATGTTTGAAAGTGTATTTGTGACAGTCAGATGTTGTGCCTTGCTGTCAAGAATTAGATTTTAATAAATTGGTAGAGCTTTGAAACTCCTCGTTTCCTTAGGATTGGTGGAGGGGTTTGCATAATGACCCTGGGATTTGGGAGGAGGGACATGAATACTTACATTGTCCTTTACAGTTGCTTCAAAGTCCATTTAACTTTATCAGATATCTAGGAAGGAAGTGGGTGATTTCTCCCAAATAGTCCCTTTATTTAAATCCCAGAAGTTTCTTGGGGTGATGCTATTGAGTATCAAATTGCAAACCCCCAAAACCATCTCATCCTCCTTAGTGTCTGTAAAGTCAAAGGCAGACCTCACAGTTTTTCTTGTGTTATCATACAGTTAAATGATGCCTCCAAATCTGAGACCTTTTACTAAAGTCACATGTAATATGTAGCCTTTGGAAAGAAAGACTGCTTTAACTTATTCTTGTGCAATCTGGTCTTAAAGGAAAGCGGTTTTCTGGTTCTTGAAAGGGAATGATGAATTCCCAGGGAGCCCTCGTCTTCTTATCTCAGGGGGGATAGTTTCTGTCTAATCAAATAGGAGGGTGCATACTTTTCTAAAAGCAGGAATGTGTACCCAGAAGAAAGCGCCACGAGAAAAGCATGCTATGTATTCCAGTAACAAGCCTGATTTATCCTTGCTAACTTTGAGCCAAAATTTGCATTTGGGACTCAATCATGCAGGAACAGTGAGATGGGCTGAACATTTACTCTGCTGGGAAATGTCAGCTGTTTTTTCATTAAGTATGAGAGTTGTGACTTTTAGTTCACTGTCCTTGTCACACCTCTCTTCTCTAGAGAGAGAAGTGAGGCTTGGAGAACAATTCTAACTGAGGGCCAGCCATCTCTAAAGGGCACGATAGTGAAATTTTAGGAAAAACTAAGGCTGATGTGCCATATGGTTTCTGTCACAACTACTCTGCTGTCATGCTATGAAAGCAGTTACATGCAATATGTAAATGAGTGAGTATGGCAGGAGTCCAATAAAACTTTATTTTCAAAAGCAGGGCTTGGGTTGGATTTTGCCTATGGGCAGTAGATCCCTCATCCTCTAGATTATGGAAGGGGTATTTGTTTACAAAGGTATGTGGTACACCATGAATAGATAAATAAATGGATCTGACTTGACAATTGTGAGTAGTTGAGGCACTAGTCTATCTAAAAAAGACCCCTGAGAGTTATCATGACCCATCTATGCTTGAACCAGATCTGCTGTGGCTTTGATTTTAGATTACTAGCCTCTGGGACCATAAGGAGTAACCTGCTTGGTGGTTTCTTTTCCTTTTCTTTTCTTTTCTTTTCTTTTCTTTTCTTTTCTTTTCTTTTCTTTTCTTTTCTTTTCTTTTTTCTTTTCTTTTCTTTTCTTTTCTTTTTCCTTTCCTTTCTTTTCCTTTTCTTTTCAGGACAGTTTCTCTGTATAGCTCTGGCTATCTTGGAACTTGCTCTGTAGATCAGGCTGGCCTTGAACTCATAGAGATCCTCCTGCCTCCCAAATGCTGTGATTAAGGACTTGTCTTCCACTGCCCATCATCCTGCATGTTTTTAAGCTATGTAGTTCTATAGTATTTTGTTACAGCAATAAAAACTGAATAAGATACTAGGCATACTACACAGGATTATTGAGAATGTCAAGGAAGTAAAACAAGGCAGCATTTGGCTACTTTTCTGTGATAAATTGGAATTTGAATATCTTTGAAAGGCCCACATATTAAATGTTTGCGGTCTAGGTTCCCAAAGGTGGCTCTAGCAGGAGCTCGGAGCCATAGGTCATTGGAAGCACATCCTGGGAGGGGACCGTAGAGCCTCCTCTCTCTCTCATTTTCTCTATTTTGCTTCTTTGTGAGGTGAGTGGCTTCATTCTACAGTGTGCTCTCAGTGTTCTATTGTCTTATTATAGTCCAAAATCGGTGAGAGAATTGATTATGGATTGAAATCTCCAAAATCATAAACCCAGGTTAATATTTTCTCTTTAAGTTGCCCTAGTATATTAGCTGCCTTTCTCACAGTTGTGACAAAAATTCCTGGCAAAAGCAACCTGAGGAAGCAAGGGATTGCCTTGTCTCAGCATCTGAAATCCACCATGGCAGGGAGTGCGGCAGCGGGAGCATGAGGTGCTGGCCACATTGCATCTACAGTCAGGAAGCAGAGGGCAATGGCTGCTGCTGCTGAGCTCGTTTTCTCCGTTTTATTCAGTTCTGGAATCTGGTCCACGGAATAGAGTGGCCCACAGACATTTTGAGTGGGTATTGCCACCTTAGTTAATATTGTAGATGGAGTTTCTTTTTGCCTGTTTCTTCAACCCCAAACAAATACACTGATGCTTATATTAATTATAAACTGTTTGGCTAATGGTTCTGGCTTCTTACTGGCTAGCTTTCTCTTAATTATTAACCCATTTCTACCAATATAAGTATTTCCACGTGGTCTTATTTTACTGAAGAATGTCCAGACTGGTTACTCTTTTCCTGCCTACATGTTATCTCCCTGGCAGCTTCTCTCTGCCTTCCTCTTCCCAGAATTCTTCTGGTCTGGTAGCCCTGTCTACATTTCCTACCTGGCTACTGGCCAATCAGTGTTTTATTCACCAACCAATAAGAGAAACATACATACAGAAGAACATCCCCCATCATATATATTCCAGAAAATCCATCATAGATGTTCCCAGAAGTTTCTTTCCTAAATGCCTCTAGTTCCCATCAAATGGGCAACCATTAATAACTACCTGTCTTAGGGTTTCTACTGCCTTGATAAAACACCATTACCAAAAGCAATGTGAGGAGGAAAGGGCTTATTTCGTTTTACAATTGTATTAAAGTCAGGGGAGGAACTCAAGGAAGGAGCAGATGCAGAAGCCATGGGGGAACACTGCTTACTGACTTGCTTTTCATGGCTTATTCAGCTTGCTTCCTTATAGTACCCAGGACCGGCAGACTGGGGATGGCACTGCCCATACTGAGTTATTCCCTTTCACATCAATCATCAACCAAGAAAATTCCCCCATAAGGCTTGCACACAGGTGAGTCTAGTGAGGGCATTTTCTCAGTTGATGGTCTCTCTTCCCAAATGATTCTAGCTTGTGCCAAGTTGACATAAAACAAGACAGGTGTTTTGTTATAGTGACAGGAAGTTAACTAATGCGATTTTTGGGCTTGGAGGAAGTACAGAGTAGATAGAAATGGTTTAGATATTATTTAGTTACCTAATAAGTGTTTAAGTGTGTTAAATTTATTACTTATTCAAAGTATCATTCTGAAAAAATTAAGATTAAATTATGTTACTTCATTTTTCCCTCTTAATTTTCTTCTACCCAGGGTGCAGAACTTAGTAATTCACTCCAAGTATCTAGATGTGACTCTAATTCTGACAACAGTGCATTTTTGTATGAAAACTGAAGAACAGTCACAAACTGTGAATTTTCTCATTTTTGTTTTGCTTTTTAATTTTGTGTTTTGTTTTTAAAATTACAATCATAGGATGAACCATATCTTAAATGATTATTGATTAAGCTGCCTTCAATCCTGTCTCATAAAGAACACTAATCCTGCAAGTATGCTTTGCTCTATTACAGAGCATGTTTTAGTAACACAAATTAGTCCATACATAATTGGTAAACAGTGGAAGCATGCTAGCATAATGCAAACATTGCTATGGTTTGTAGATGATTTTTTTGGTACATTAGTATTTTGACCACTATTAGCAACTGAATATGGAGTGTCCCAATGTGAATGCCATGTGAGCAATAATATATGAAAGCATTGTACTTTGCACAGTGTCCCTTCAAGTCCATATTCTTCTGCTTGGCACATCCTCTCTATTTAAATGCTTATTGTTTGCTTTTTTCCCCATCTCTGTGGAAATGGAACAACCATATGACAATGAGCAGGAGCTTTTCTTTAGGGCATCTTTGTGTTTTATCTAAATCTGTTTCTCCACATGATTCCTGATGACCATTTTCTTCTACTTTCCCCTAGAACTCTATAATTTCAGTTTTCCTTCATAGTCTAGCAGTTACCTTTAGACTGAAATGTATACCATTGCGGAGAGAAACCAAGAAGGGCTAAATAGCTGTCTATAGGTCAGAGGAAGACTTGATGTTGTAAGATATCGAGTCTCCCTAAGTTGTTATATAGATCTAACACAATTCTAGCAAAGTCAGAATTTTAGCAGGCATTTTTTGTAGAAATTGACAACCAGATACTAAAGTTTGTTTCGAGATACCAAATGACCCAGAATAGCTTACACAACTCTGAGAAAGAAAAGCAACATTGGAAGACTCACACCCTGACTTAAGCTTTGTTATGGTACATGTGAAGTGAAAGTGGAAGGGAAGTCTATTTAGGGGAAAGGCAAGCAGCAAAGGGTAGGCAAGAGCACTGAGGAAAGACATAGGGATAGATAAGAACAGAGCATAATGACTGCATGAAAATGCTGCAACGAACCCTGTTACTGCTGTGCTAACTTTAAAATCAAGAGAGGGACTTTGGTCAGAATCTTGCCACTGTTAGATGGAGCCATGCTGCACATCCCTGTGGCACAGTGGATGTTTGTATCAATCTGCCTTGCATCTCTCTTTTCTTCCTCTTGTGATGGTGTTTCATAGGTAGGGTTGGAGACTGTAGATCATTAGAAGAGACTCGCCTCACATGTGTGAGGCCCTGGGATGAGCTCATCCCTGGAAAACAGACAGATAGGCAGGCAGGCAGGCAGACAGACAGACATTGCTGCTGGTATTTTATGTCCATGTATTCTCCCCCTCCCATTCCTACAGTTCTAGTAGGACTGATAAGTCCAGTTGCCTTAACACCTAGCAGAGGTTAAGTGACCTCAGTGTGGCCAGTCAAAGGTTAGGTGACTTCAGCGTGCCCAGTCAGAAGTCCTCCTAGTACATTTAGAAACTAAAAGTAGGAAGGGAAAAATGTTTTTCTTCACTAAGATGTTTTTTATGCTAGATAAATTTGATCTAGGACTGTACACAGTTATGTTCCTCATATAGGAACATATAGTAGAATAAAATAACAAGCCAATTGGTGGCCACATTAAAAAAAGTTGCAAGGAAACAACTGAACTAGTTTTACTGCTTTATTTAATGTATTATATACTTTCAAAACATTAAAGTTTATACTAACAGTAAAAATAATGTGCATATATAGTTTTTTGTAGTCAGTTTTTGAATTTTTTTTTTTTTTTTTGCTATCACACTGTTTGGAATGATCACATTGCCAGTGCTCAGTAAACACACTGGCTTAGTGGCTTGTCTATGGGACAGCATAGTGCTCTGAGTGGGAATGAAGGTAGTGTTCATGGATGAGAAGTGAAGGAGGGAGATTGATATCGAGGGGAAAGCAGTTCTATCAGTGGTGAGGCTTTAGACTTTAGTATGTAGAGTTTGAGGAACCAAGCTTCATTTTGTAGACTTTGAGGTCATTTCATAGTTCTCTATTAAGTGACCATTTTCTTTTATGTGAGGGTGATTTGGGTTTCTGTCCATTTTAATCAGGAAAATCTTAGCTCATTCATTAAGCACTGTCGGTGTCATATGTTTTAGGGTTAGTAAGCTCAGAGATTGTGTTAACCAGGATGGTTATTCAAGAGTATCCTGTCTGTATGCTGTAAGCATGATTGGGCATGGATTTCAATCCAGAGTTGGTCTTATTCAGTTCATGCTCTCTCTACCACAGGTGTTTGCCTTGGAAGCTCCTTGTAGAACAGGGGTGGTTTCTTGGCATGAAGGAATGGAAATTAGTTCCTAGCATTGTTACATATTCATTGCCTAACAGTTCTTTCAGCTTCAGATACAATGGAATGACGAAAACACTTAGTGCAGGACAGGAATTTTGTGGTCAGGATCCAATAGTAATGTCATAAGCATATTTCACCTCCTGCTCATTCTAAGTGACTTCAGTAAGTCACTTGACAGTGAGCGGAACCCAGACCAATGCTCCCTATCTGTGGTTTTATGCATCTTCTGTCTTGCAGACAAGGTAGAATAGCTCAGAGTTGTTGTACTTGATGTGTATTATAGCCTGCCCAAGAAACTTTGCTAGCAGCTCTTAACAATTTTATCATGAAAGAGCAAGACTCACAAGCCTCATTAAGGCTGCACAAGATCTGCTTTTCAAGCTGAATGGCATTAGGCAAGGACTTAAAATAATTTTAGAATGACTCAGTCTTTTTGTTACCAGACCTGATGTTGCAAACAGGGATATCAACACGAGGTTACTGTTTACTATCCTTTTGAGTAACTCCAGGGCTTGAATGTTGATTTGAAAATTGATCCATAGAACAAGCCATATGCCTGTAAGTTATCACACATGAGGCTGACATTTTATGTTAGGGCACTCAGGCAATCTATAATTGCAGTTAAATGGTATTTGATGACACAGAGTTAAAAGTTCAACTTAATTTATTTACTTCATTAGCACACTAGGAAAACTTTCATTATTAGACAATAACATAGCACATTAAGGCAGTTTAATTTCACTATGTAGTGTGACATAAAGCCATGGAAAATGAAACCTACAAAGCATAAATGTGGCCTTGTTTGTAAGTATTCCTGCCACAGTCACACTTTCACTTAGAAATTATGTCCTGGGTTTTAATTCATTTTTAAACAAGATACTAGATTTACACTGATGGTCATGATGGTCCCATTGTTCTGACTTTCTCCCACGGGTGTAGTAGCTGGCAGCCATAGCAACCCTACTCCCAAAATTTTGGTCATCGGAGCTCTTTCCATTGCTCCTTCAGCCCGATTCCCCCTTAATTTTCTTACATCTAACTAGTCTGGTTCTTTCCTTTCTTAGATAAGTGGAGGGAAAGTACCATGGCTGTGGTAGCTAAACAAAGTCCTTGACTTGGGTGGATCTTTCCAAGGCCTTTGTCTTTTACTAATTGGCTAGGCTGTTTTAAAATAGTTTTTCTATATTTGTGTTTTATTTTGCAACAAAACAATAAGATATCTGTAACCCTGACTGACCTAGAAGCCACTATGTAGCCTGGATTGGCCTTGAACTTACAGATCCAACTGTGCCTCTGCCTCCTGAGTGCTGACAAAGGTGTGTGCTACCATACCTAGCTGTAAAATATTTCTGTTTTCTTTTTTAATGCAATATTGAATGCATGGGTTTTAATGAATGTGTGTGTGTGTGTGTGTGTGTGTGTGTTTATTCTCTCCATTTATCCTGCTTTATTTTGCCTAAGAAGCCTAGTGCCATTGTGTCTGTATTATTGCAAGAAGATATGCTTCAAAGGCATTCTTGGAAAGGAATCCACCTGTCTATTTAATAATGAAACTGAGATGTCATCTGGGGATTCACTTCACACACACACACACACACACACACACACACACACACACACACACACAGTTAAATGCAGTGAATGAGGTCTGGATTTTCACATCTCATCAATAATAACAATTCAATGAATTAAAAATCTGTATATTTTTTAGTATATGCTTAGGAATGTTATTGCAAAGGCATGTATCTGAAGTTTTTAATACTCTTCTTTGTAAACATTTATCTATAAGTAGTATATTAGTTATTTCTTGTTACACTTTGCTTAATTCATTGTTTCCTGGCTTAAAACATAATCATTCATCACAATCCAGTTGTTCTGGGGTTAGCTGCCACATGGTGGTTCTGTCACATGGTTGCAGTCAGTTGTAGTGACCAGCGCTTTAGTCATGTGAAAGTTTTTAGGTTGAGAGGACTTATTTTCAGGATGGCTTATGTCAGGAAGTCTTATGGTTGTTGACAGGAAGCCCAGCCATATGGACTTCTCCATCAGCTGCTTGATTGTTTTTAAAAACATGGCACCTGATTTTCTCCAGAGCAGTCATGGAGAGGAGAGTGGGGAAGGAGAAAGGAGGGGTTAGGGAGGGGACAGTAGAAGAGAGGAAGCCACAACACACCTTTGTCTGAAATCATATGCTGTTGCTTCCTTCTATTCTCTTCATAGAAAGTTCAGTCCAGCCCACACTTAAGAGGAATGGGAATAGTCCCCATATTATTCAGGTCAAAGTGTCAAAGATCCATGCATACATAGGTATGAAGTAGTGAGTGAGTAATAGACACTGTGATCTAGAAGTTCAAGAGCCATAAAGAAACAAGATCTCCGAGAGTCCAAGTGTCTGTGTAAAATAGAGTATCAGTTTCATGTAACTTAAGCCCATTTTCTCTTGATGAATCATCTCTTAATTATTTCAAATTTCTATTGCTATATAAATATATAAATGTGTCACATTTCTTAAGGAATCATTAGGTCATCAGATTCAGAGCCCTTAGAAGCAGGGGGTTGACTGAATATATTCAGAAAACCTTTCATTTAAAAAGGTAAATGTATACCTGCATCCATCTATCTGTCTGTCTGTCTGTCTGTCGGTCTGTCTGTCTGTCTATCTATCTATCTATCTATCTATCTATCTATCTATCTAACATAATGAAAAATAGATGAGTTCTTCTATTGTTTGAGTGGACCCTTTTTTCTACAGTTTCTGGTTTTTTTTAAAGAAAAATTATGATCCACAATTATAGTAATTAAAATCTTATATGTAAGAGAAACAAAAAATATTCTAGAACTCATTTTATTTTTACCCAGTACATATATTTTGTTTAGTGGGATGAAACTAGTCTAATAAAGACTAGGAACAGACTCCTGATTATGTAATACCCTGCAATTATTTTTATGACTATTGCATTCCAATCTTCTTATGTAATATTTACAATGTGCATGTGTAACAAGGGCACAGAATACAAGTTCTAACAATCTCAGCCATAAATCAGAACCAAGTCACGCAATGTAACACTTGTGAACCACTTTGACTGACGCAAACAACCTTTTTTAAGAATACATAAAAGTCTGAGTTCACAACAGTGGGGTAGATATTAGGTTTTAAATTCTAAAAGCTAATTACTTCCACCCAATAATTAAAGATTCTGCTAAGACGGGTTGGTATTGGTCTAGTTGTGAGTATTGTGAGAAACTTTGAGATTTTGAAAAAAGGTTTTCAGTATCGTACAAGTGTGATGGGAATCTCAACAGATTATAGCTACAAAAGATATGTGATTCAGCCTGAAAACATAACCTATGGAAAATCATCAACTCTGCAGAATGAGCTCTGCCAGATGACAGATCTAAGGAAAACCTGCCAGTGAAAGAGAGAATGCTAGAAGGAAGAGAGTCCCGTTGACTTGCAACATATGGCCCCCACACTGACGTAGCTTATAGTTTTTAGTGAACAGCAACTCAAAATAGCTAGGTTGATAAAAATCTAAAAAAAAAAAAAAAAAAAAAATGAGCCAATGAATTTAAGATATTCTACTCTAATTATTTCACTTTTAGCTGAGAAGATGCCCTAATGGAGACTAAATGTCTATGTGTCTGCTTTCTGACAATCTCCACTCCTCATTGTTGGGGTGTTCTTGAACCTAAGGTCTTTTTTTATGCTTGACACAAACTCTACCACTGAGCCACATCTCCAGCCTGGAAAGGTACATCTTTATTACATTTTCACTTTCAGAATAACAAAGGTGCCTTACAAACTGAAGATAATGACAACAATCCATGTAAATTTGTGAACTTCTGATATGTTTCTAGGTGACTTTGGAATGCCATAGGTCAAAAATTTATAGAAGTTAAGCATAGAGGTCCTGGCAGAAAAGGAATGGATTCATATAGGCTCTCTAGAGAGCTCGGAATTCTATTAAGATTGTTTAGCCACCATGAGAATCATGGTGATTTCATGCAAGGTTGGTCAGCAAGGAGACCAACTACTTGGTAATTGCAAACAGTGGATAACGATGTCACTCAGTGAGTCACCATTCCAGCTAAGCTGTGCCTGCATGTGTGTCTTAGTTCCCTCAGCTGAAACAAACAAAAACAAAACAGAAACTACAGGCTCTAGCCTTGTGGTGGTGGTGCACACCTTTAACACCAGCACTCAGGAGGCAGAGGCAGGAGGATCTCTGTGAGTTCAAGGCCAGCCTGGTCTACAGAGTGAGCTCCAGGACAGCCAGGGCTACACAGAAAAGTCCTGTCTCAAAACAACAAAAATCAAACAAAGAACTGAGGCTCTAACTACCAATTTTTTTTTAAAGTTATCTCAGAATATGAGCTGACTTAGGCCATGGAAGTAGTTAACTCAGTGACATTCATAGGAACCCTTCATAGGAATTTTCCTGTTACTATAATTACAATAAAATTAATTAAGATAAGATAAAATTTACTAATTACACTGATAAATTACTGTTAGTTACATAGCCAATCCAAGCCTAGTTGTTACAGGAACTAAACTTGGGCTACTCTTCCACACAGCACCAAATAGTTTCAATAATTAAATATACCCATTATTTTTTTTCCACTCTAGTTTTCCTTGTTTACTATCAGAGCAAAAACATTGTTTCATAGGCAAAGCTTACTGACTTCATTTTCAAGTTACACATAAGAGTTATGGTCTATCACTTTTTGTAAGCTATCTTTAAAAAAAAAAGTTTGCAGCCACAATTCCTTGTGTGAAAGGGCAGGCTTATAGTCAGGACAGCTGTGTTTCAACTGCATCTCTACCAATTACTGTGTAATTTTAGCAAGGTACTTCAACCCTGTAAGCCTGAAATTCTTAATTATAAATTGAACAATAATATTTTCCCTATATGTTCCCTTACTAGAGGGTTCTCTTGCTGACTTCATACACCCATTTAAATCACTACCATCTTCATTGTCCTTCTCCAGAAAGTAAATCATCCTGTTAGGAGGAAAATTGGAATATTTTCATCACCCCAGAGTGTATCCTCACCTATGTTGAAGCCTTTACATACTGTTTTATATTGATAAATGCTTGATTCTTTTGTTTACTCTGTTTTTTCATGATCATGATTGAGCTATTATGCTTCAGAGGTGATTAACTTTTTATATATTTAAATTTAATTTGTATTTATGTCTTTAAACATACTTTGTGAATTTCTAGTTATTATAGTCTAATCTTATTGAAATTCATATTGTTTTGTATTTAGCCAACTCAGGCCTCCTGAAGTTGGCTCTTAAGTCAGTCAATTGGTCAGTTGGTCCTCCATCCCTTCCTCTTTTCCTCCCTCCCTCCCTCCGTCCCTCAATTCCTTCTTTTTTTGAATGTGTGTGTTCCTATGTGTGTGGGCACATGTGTTTATGGGTATACTTCACATGTGCTTAAATAATTATGGGATTTTAAAAATACATACAAAGAGAAGAAAGACAATTGTATCATTTTGTAATCCATTAACCTAGTTCAAGTAATTATCTATTTTACCTCTACCTCTCCCCCTCCTTACCCTACAAATTGGATTAATTTGAATCAAACCCCATGAATTATATAACTTCACCTGTAAATACTCTAGGTAGTATTCAGGTTTTCTTTCCTTTTACCTCTGAGGTTGAGTCTGTGATGATGGACCTGCTCTGCCACTAAGCCTGTGGGACATAAGCTCTTGGGCTTTTATTTTCATCCCTTGAGTAAGGGGCTGGTCCAAAAACTCCTCAAAATCTTCTATATTGTTACCCGTTTTAAATTCTTTAGAAACTAAAATAATTAATCATCTTATTTTGTATATATATGGTCATTATAAAGTGAAAAGCCCTTAATATAAATGTATGTAAAATAAAAAGTAGAAAAGCAATGCAATTCCACCTCCTTAGGTGACCATTACTAATTACATGGTATCTGTCAATTCAGACTATCTTGGTAATTTTCTAGTATTTTGAGTTAAACCTATATTTTGGACACACTTCATTCTTTAACAAAGAAAAGAAGCAATAAAATTTTGTAGAGGATCTTGGGTTCTATTCAATAAATTGCCATAATTTAACTAATAAATCACTAAGGTTGATCCCTTTTTGTGGATTTCTCCAGTGTCTTTTCTTCTCCCCTGATCTTTGTACTTATTATTAGGGGCAAAGGAGGGTGAAGCAGTCACTTAAGCACAGAAGGATCGTTGGTGGGTTCACTACGCAGACTCTCCATTGATTGAATAAACTTAGGTTGAGACGTTTAAACGTTATTTTATTTCTAGTGTCCATTTAACTTAGCATTCCAAACTTCTGCCAACATTTTTGGTCGGGAGGAATGGAGGGTTTGTGAAAAAGAGGTAAATTTTAGAAGAGTTTCCCTGAGTTATGTCTGTTGCAGTCACCGATCTTTTCAGCACAAGGAGTCTTGGGAATTCATTACATTGAACTGTGAAGATTTCACAGGTTGCCAATCTTAAGCCAGTGTTTCCTTACAAGCACGCATGCATACATACACGTATTTATAGACACAAATAATAGACTCACATACTGTGCTTATGTGTTACTGGGCTCAAGTCTTTGCCTTTATTCAAAAAAAGCAAGCCTTCTATCACTAAACTATACCCCTAGCCTCACACCTCAACTTTTTTCAAAGAAAGTATAAAAATATGTACAAGTATAATCAATATAAGTAATAATAAGCAAGCCCTTATCCTTGGTCCCAACTAAAGCCAGGTCTAGTACAGTTGTCTGGATGGGACTGCAGCTCTGTTTAAAAGCTTAGAGACAGCTATTTTCTTTTGTTTTGTTTTAAAATGTAGATTAACTAGGCCTTTGGGCTTGTAACAAGGCCATAATAGAGCTGCACAGCTTTGGGCCCCACTCCTATGGCATTCCCTTCTAGGCAAGGAAAATTTCAAATTCTAAAAACAAAGCCCCTCCCTCCCTCGCGTGAGTGTGTGCGTGCATGTGTATGTGTGTTCAAGGACACCATTGTGTCTTTTTAAGTGGGTATGATCTTTTTTTTGTACAATTTGTGTACTTTGCAATAGATATGGAAAACCTTCTTAACTAATCATCTAAATGTAATATGCAATATTTTCTTTGTATATTTTAGAAAACAGTATAAGTAAACAGGTAGTTTAAATTGAGTGCTTGTAAGAATTCATGATGTTTGAAATGATTACAGTTATTTTCATATTATTTGAATAAGATATAAACTTATATATTTCCTTATATATTTTTCCTTCCATTAGATACTTTTCTTTATATTGCCTACATCATATTCTGTGGATGATTAGGCACGGTTTCTGAAGTAAAAAAAAAAAAAACAAACAAACAAAACCTTACCCCTGTTTTTGTCAGCAATCATTTGTTTCAGTATTTTAACATGCAATTTGACTGTGACCATTCACAACACAGGTGCTTACAATATGACATTTTTAGTGTTTTTTTAAAGTTTTATTTATTATTTATTCACTTATTTGAGAAGAATGAATACAAATTAAGGAAAAGCGAGAAAGAACTCTTGAGAATGAGGGGTTTCTAGAAAGAAATACTAATTTTAACAGAAACCTCTTTTCTTCTCTTTCTTTTTCCCTTTTTCTTTATGCTGTTTGCTTTATATGAATGTATGTCTGTCCTATGCACTCGTCAGGGGCAGACTCCAGGCTGTATATATTCATGCATCGTCAAAACCTAATTTGGGTGATCAACAAGCTTTTACCAGCTTGACATATTCTTTCATTAATTGGAAATTGGCAGTAGAAGTAAGTGTCTTATGAATATCTTCCCTGATGGTATTTTCATCCATTGTAAGAGACTAAGTAGGTATTTCAGCCTTTAGATCTTGGAGACAAACACCAAAACATGCAGAGCTTTGCTTACTTATTTACAATGGGATGAAATATAATTATTAATTAATAGGGAAGGGGAGACTAATTCTGAAATTGCATGGATGATTGTTAGTGTAGAGTATAAGCTGCTGTGTTTGATGTCACCTTCCAGAATATTTAAGTTAATCTTTTTCTCTTTAAGGACTAAAGTCTTAAGAGGAATGTATATCTTTGTTTCTATATGTTTTATGAATTCAAAATATTTTTTATAGAGCATGTAAGATGCTATTAAAATTGTACTACCTTTGGTTTTTTTTATTCTCTAGCATAATTACCCTTGATTACATACTTCAGAGAGGCAGTATAGAAGGAGCTGTTTATTTTACACAAAAATCCATGTGACATTTGAGAATTTATATTCTAAAAATAAAGTCTCTGTGTCTGTCTATGTTTTTTTTTTTTTTTTTGCATCTTTTCTGTGTCTATTTGTCTCTGTCTCTCTCTGTCTTTCTCTGTCTGTCTGGTGTGTGTGTGTGTGTGTGTGTGTGTGTGTGTGTGTGTGTGTGTGTGAATGCCTGCCTGTGGAGGCCAGAAAAAAGGTGTTGGGTCCCTTGAGAAGGAGTTACAGGTGATAGCGAGCCCTTCCCAACAAGAGTCCTGAATTCAGAGCTTTCGTTCTCTGGAAGTGTAGCAAGTGCTTTTAGCTGGGGAACCATTTCTCCAGCCCAAGGGTATCTTTTTTAGACAGTTTAAACTTAAATAAATGTAATTTAAGAGAAAGAATGAACTTTGGGGGGAGGGTAGATCAATTTGGTTTAAAAGCATAAATCTTTCATATGGATTTTTTGAGCACCCAAAACTATCTAGCATTAATATATTAGTAGATCATTCCTCTTGCATTTATTTGCTAAACTCTCTCAACCCCACCCCAAAGACTATACCCAATTGATAAATTAAAAATACCATATGCCATGTCATTACTTTTCCTTAATTTTCTGGTGTGCCACTGTCTTGGGAACAACACAGGCCAATATTCAATGTAGTTTTCAAGAAATCTGTTGCACACCAAGAGAAAGAAATGTTCTTGGAGAAGAATCAAGAGTGGTTATTAGGTTCCTAATTTGAGTGACCACGTAGATGGTGGTGCCTTTTGCCATGACATGAGATTAAAAAAATTGGTTTAGGTACAAGTTTGGGGTGAGGTGAGCAGGTTCAAGGTTTGACCAAAAGTGATGGTTTATCTGTATTCATTTGGAATGGGTTTTTTACACATATACATGGGAAGGTCTAGTAAATGGGATTTGTTACGTATGGAGTTCAAGAGAAAGACAGTGGTGGAACTATAAATTAGAAGCATTAGAATGAAAAAATTGCTTATAGAAATGCCCAATATCACTATGGGGGGATGTATGTAAAGAAGAACCCCAAATTCTGAGGATTATTTAGCAGTCACATATAAGAGAAGCAGTAAAAACTGGAGACTTTTAAGATTGCTTGTTAGAAAACACAAGTGTCAGTAGCATCATCCATCCTTCCATCCATCCATCCATCCATCCATCCATCCATCCATCCATCCATCCATCCATCCATCCAAGAAAAGAGGTGTTCTAGGAGACATGCTCAATTATACTTAATGCTGCTGAGCACTGACAGGGAGGAAGGCAAAACATTAAAAATATGGTGACTAGTTCATTCATTCATTCATTCATTCATTCATTCATTCATTCGATAGTCATTTAGGAAATCATTACTAGTTAAAGTTAGCTTCTTTTCATGTCAATTAAACAGAAATGTATTTTTAAAATAAGTTGTAGAATATTGATCTCATTTCCTTTAGCAACTTATGTTCTATATTTAATATGATGAAATTTGCAGAGGAAAAAGATGTCAACAAGAATAATTTATTAAAAAAACATAAAATGTGCCAGTTTCTTTCAAATAGAAATTTCAGGGTGATGGATACTTGGATGGGATGGCAGCAAAGGGCCCCATCTTGCTTGTTTAGTTTTGCATGCTAGGTAGGTTGGTATCCATGGCAGGGCCTTGACCTGGGGCAGGGATCAAAAACAAACTCTGGCAAATATTTCTAGATAAAATTTTTGAAATTTGATGATTCCAATGATGATTTTATTAATTTTGTTTTTTTTTTTCAATATGAATGAGCAAGAGTTACAGAGGTAAAATTAAAGTTCTTCCTTCATTAGGAAATATAACTTACTATAGAGAAATTTTTTGCTCAAAGAATTTCATTTCTTATTGATTGAAATCTTATTAATAAACATTGCATTATTAAATATTACAAGATTGATGAAGTATTACCCTCAAATAGTTTTCAAATAAACTTTGAGCTTGAAGCTCTTCCCTGTTTCCTCTTTTATATGTGCACGCATTCCTGTGTGGGTGTGCAAAATGAGTGTGTGAGCATGCATGTGGAGGCTTCATCAGCTCTTCACCTCCTTTTTCAGATAGGGACTCTCATTCAACCTAGGGTCTGCCAACTCAGCCAGCCTGGCTAGGCAGCATGCCCGGGAATACTCCTGTCTCTGCCTCCCCAGTTCTGGTATTGTAGTCAATCACTGTTCCATCCCACATGGCTTGTTTTCTCTGGGTGCTGGGCAACTGAACTCAGGCCCTGCTGTGTACACATCAAGCACTTTACCAACGGAGACATCTCCCCAGCCCCTTCATAATGCTTTTCACGGGAGATTCCGAGTCTAATTACACTGTTGGGAGCTAGAGGGCTTATTAAGGAATATAATTCTCTGTAAGTGCAAGCACTACCTTTAATTTGAAGTAAGTGTGGGTTGATTCCATTTTATTGATTGAAAACATGTTGAGGCCATTAGAAGGTGAAGTGTTTGTATTTTCACATGGACCTCTTTTGAAGAAGGCAGACTTATGTTACTTTTATTGCTAGTATTAGTAATTAAAGTTATTTTATATGACTCATGTTATCTAGAAATCAGCTATGAACCTTCGCTTATAGTTCACTATCAAATATATTTCTATATATTTGATATTCATTATTTCATATAGTGATTCTTAAGCCATGTGAGTCATTATTTAAGAAACCTTTTGGCTCCAAATCCTCTCAGATTAGAGAAAATAGGAAAATTCCTTATTTAAAATTCATAATTGTTTATACATGAAGATTTGGGAATTAGATTTTTCTATGTAGTTAAATTGGGTGTCCTTTAGCACACTTGGCATAACATAGGGAAGTTAAGAAACATCAGAGCTCCAGCCTGTAATTCCAGAAATGAGCAGTCATAATCTCTAAATGTTCTGCCTTAAAATTTTATGGTACTTGCTTTAAAAATCATGGCATTGGAGGAGACGGCTCAGTGGTGAAGAACACTCACTGCTCTTCCAGAGTTTGACTGACTCGGCATTCATTTACACAGAGCCTCAAAACTGTCTGTAACTCCATTTCCAGGGGACATATATGCTGCCAAAGCACATAAGCAAAAATAATGGCATCTCCTAACAGTTGAGGAAAAGTATTAAAGACCTATGTATCATTAACACTGGTTACACTCTGTGTGAAAAGGAAGACTCTGTAGATCATATGCCTTAGTGAGGAAAAGGTCTCAGATATAATGAGGCAGGAAAAGTTCTACCTTAGATGAAGTACCAGTCAGATGATGGCTTTTTTTTTTTTAATAATGGTTATTGAACAGCATGCAAATTCATTAAATTATCATGTAAGAAACCAATTTGTGCCCTAGGTTGTAAGTGTTCTGTGGACCATACTGTTAAAGGTGTGGTTCAGATATTTGAAAGAGAAAAAAAATTGTTTTCTTTTTAAAGCTGTTAAAATTACTTTCTCATTCTCATTTTAGGCCGCCATCTGCAAGTATATTAATTTTATTATTTCCATGAACTCCCTGCCTGATTATTCAGTGACCTGATTCAGTAAACATTTGTCAGGCTCTGTCTTCCCTGGAGAGCATAGAAAGCATTTTCCCTCTTTAAACAGTGTTCAGTTAGGAAAGTGTTGTGTTAATATTGTGAGCACAATTGTCTGAGAACACGAAGAACCTTCATCTGGATCTTTTATAACCATAAAAGGCAATGTGTCATGCTTTCCTGTTTTGCATGGATGAGAAGGGAGTAAAAAACACCAAAAGAATTTTTATTGCATAGAAATATTTCCTTCCTTGCAGTTGGTGAAGCAATAATGAGCCTTCGAAGAGGCCTTCCTATAGCAGGGGACAGGAGGCAGGGGAATGTAGTTGGAAGTCTCTCAGACTCACACAGACTGCTCAGAGAGCTCCTGCTTCTGTGGGGTCTCGCTTGCATGTGTGCATCACTCAGGGCAGAGTACTTCATGGCACTTCTCCTTACAGCCTCCGAGACAGGCAGGGCAAATGAGCTGCTTCTCTTGTACAGGAGGAGTGTCTCCAGGTCTGTGGTCCAGAGACTGGTGCCAAGGCTGGAGTCACCTCTTCTGATGCCATATCCCTCCCTGGTGGAGACCAGACATGTGTCTTCCATATGGAGAAGATACTTTTGGAGAGGAAAATTACTCACTACCACAGATTGGCATAGTGTATCAAGAGTTCTTAATGCTGGAGCCCATTACCATGATAGAAGATTAGTGTAGCCCAACTATCAATCGAGGAAGACTTATCACATTCCAGCAGGTCATAGGCGCCTGCCTTCTCACTGGTGTAATTTGTACTGGGCCCCTCTCACAGTTCTTAATGAGCCTGCCATTCTTCTTTGACTGCTTCTCTGTTTTTTCAACCCTAAAAGAATTTAGAATGATTTTGGTATGGTGGTATACCCTGTAATCCTAGCACTTGGGGGATGGAGGCAGGAGGATCTGGAATTGAAATCCAGTCTGGGATACAAAGCATACTCAGACTCTCTCCTTGTGTCTTTGTGTGTGTGTGTGTGTGTGTGTGTGTGTGTGTGTGTGTGTGTGTGTGTGTGTGTGTGTCTGTCTGTCTGTCTATCTATCTATCTATCTATCTATCTATCTATCTATCTATCTATCTATATGTTAAACAGAACCCTTTTCATCCAAACTGGGAGATATCCATGATTTTCTTTCTTTTTATGTTTCAGACCAATTATCTCCCAGAATACCAAACCCAAATTCATTGTCTGAATAAGGAAATGGCTTAGCAATGTAAGAAGCATAGGGATGTTTTATCAAATGCTTTAAAGATGTTTTTATTTGTAATAATCAGCAGTAACAAAACTGATCCTATTTGAAGTTGTATGCATTCTTTGGAGGTGAGGAAACATTGAGACAAAATAACAGATGCCCAAGAGTTTATGATGTGATTTTTCATGTTGCTGTGGAGCAAAACAAAACAGGCCATTTACCAAGTTGTCAGTAACTTGAAAGTCAAATCTAATTGTGTTTTTAGCATGTTGTATTTTTCACCTTGAACTTACAAGCGTGGCATTTCCAGGAAGACAAAATTGCATTCTTATCATGCTACAAGTAAATGTGGGGTGGTTGTTTTCTGATGTGGTTAAAAATTGACATCACATAGCTTTAAAAGAAATGATTTATGATTTAAAAATAAAATCAGACATAATAGTAGAAGGAATACTTGATGTCATCTGAATTCTGTTAGTGTTTGAGAACAGGAAAGCTATCAGGGTTCCTTGTAATTCCAGTCTCAGCTTTGTCACTGACCCAGACCTGGGGCAAGTTGCTTACTCCTGTCCTTATATCTCATTTGAAATGAATGTAATACCTAGGTTATAGTGAACCTGTGAGGATGAGTGATGATACATCTCCAGATGATAATAGTTAATCCATATGGTTTGGGGTTTTTTTGTTTGTTTGTTTTTCATTTTAAATAAAGGCTTTTAGGGTATTTTATTGGTTAATCCTGTTCTTGAGTAATCCAGGCAACACAACAGTAGTTAGAAATAGAGTGCATCTTCTCCATTTGGAGGCATATTCTCTAACTCTCTCCTTGATTCTCCCTGTTCCTTCTGTGGATCAGTACTATTGTCCTAGGTGGAAATTGGCCTCACCTTCTTTCACTTTTTCTGACTCACTGGGAAGAGATGAAGATATATTCATGTGTCTGTATCACTCTTTTCTAGTAATCATTGCTAGTTATGTTAACCCAGGACTTGTTTTCATTTTGTGTGTGACCTCAGTAACTGGGTTCTACTTTCTTCCGGTCCTCTCCCATCCTCTTCACTAGTTTTTGGCACATATAATTATGGCTTATCCTTGTTCTAGACTCCTGGTTTGTCTTCACTGCTGTCTCTGCCCTCTTCTCTCCCATCTCCGCTGTACCTTGTACTTCACCCCTCTTCTGTCTGAAGTCCCAGCCCTCTCCTTTCTGAGCCTGAAGCCTCTGTGTCTTCCACACTTCCACATTTAGATCTTTTCTGGGCCTTTAGCCTATCACACTGATGGTCTACTCAGTCTTGTCACAAAGATCTACCACCCCAGCCCCACCTCCTTTCCTCTCCTAACTGTACACTTTGTCCACTGTGATTGTCACTACATGCTTTGCTACATGTGTAGTCTGATGGTAGAACATGAGAAGAAAACCCCAGAGCTGTAATAATTTGGTCCCCTAAAATCTGTAGTTCTGATTTCATTTGGGACCCTTATTATGGCTGGACTTAAAAAAAATTGATTCTTTAGCACATTTTCTTCAGTTACTATTAGATCTTTTCCATTCTCCTTGTATTTCCAGTTCTAACTGGAACTCACTGTCCCTTCACTTTCTCTGCAATGACATGATGGATGGATGCTCTTTGTGCTGTGTGTGCTCATTGTTCCTGTGATGTTGATGAGCAGAATATTGCACAGTTGCATTGTGTCCATGAGGTCTTGTTTAACTTTAAAGTAACAAAACTTATTCCTGTCTTTGTCCCAGCTTTAGAAGGTAGTCATCTTTGAAACCATTGAATTCTTTTTCTTTTCATGCCTGCATTTGATCATTTAGTGATCTGCATTTATTGAGTATGGTGTATTAGGAAAGTAGTAAAGAAAACTAAGAAAAGAACAGCAAATCCATTCCTATAGTCCATGCCATGAAAAGATAAAGAAAGCAACAAACAGTACTTGAGTAAAACTTCCATGTTTATGTTCATTTGCTTTTGAAACAAGGCCTTCCTATATAGTTCAGGCTGTCCTGGAACTTACTTTGTTGACCCAACTGGTGGTCTCAAACTTGTGACAATCTTCTTGCCTCTTAATGTGTCATCATGCCTGTCATAAACCCTTATTCTTATGTACTTGTTTATAACTATGAATTTTATTCCATTAATGGTACCTTGCCCTTTCTTACAATATAAGATATGGCATATGGATAACTTGATTTTGCTTTCAGGCTGTTGTCACTATATGTGCACATGGGTATTAGACATACAACAGCAACTCTGCAGAACTTTTGTACTTTTGTAAAGGGTATGTAAAGGCAGAAAAGTATTGGGGCAGTGATTTCAGAGGACTGTCAGGACCAGCCTTGGGAGGAGGAAGATGCTGTTTTGGTGAGTTAGAGAGCAAAAGACATGTCAGAGATGTGAGTAGCAATTTCTGCTAGAACAACTGGTGAGAGGACCTTGACTGATCTGCAGTGAGGACAGATAGGGTATTTCTCTAAGGGAGAATGTCATAGCAAACTATTCTTAATGATAGAATTTGCTTGTCGTGTGTGTATGTGTTGAATTGTATTTTTTTTTTTTTTTTGTTTTTTTTTTTTTTTTTTTTTTTTTTTTTGAGCTATGGTCTCATTATGTAGCCCAAGATTTCTTGAATGATATTTTTTAAAACCATTTTTCTTATTTTTTCATATGAATTCCAGTCCCCCCCCCATCCTTCTACACCTTCCAGTAGTCCACTCCCCAGGGAAGGTGAGGCCTTCCATGAGGGATCATCAAAATCTGTCATTTGGGGTAGGGCCTAGGCTCTCCCCTGTGTCTGTAGGATAAGGGAGTATCCCTCCATGGGAAATGGGCTCTTGCAGTCTGTTTGTGCACTAGTGATACATCCATTTGAAAAAGTTTGTCATGCATTTCTTTTGTTCATTCTAGAGTTATGGAACTGAGTAAGACAATGTGGAAGGCAATGTTTCTCACCCAAGTGTGTCTGGGTTTCTTAATTTGGGGTGGTTTCCTGCAGAGGAAGTGCTGGTGCCTTATAAGTGGGTGTTCACATTGATACCTTTTGTTAGGAAAAGTAATCCTAGAGGTTTGATCCACTGATGGGACTGGAGGAGTCATGCAGATCTGAGAGAGTAGTTTAAAGGCCATAATTGAGGAACATTTGGCCAGGGGACTCTTCCTCCTTCCTGTGGTCTCTTAGGAAACCATAGAAAAAGATGAAATTAAGCTAACACTAAGTGTCTGCATTTTTGACACTTCCCAGTCCTGTCTTAATAATTTATCTTAAAGACAGCGTGTGTATTCAGGCACTCCCAGTTTCTTTTTATATAGCATACTATTAGCAGCAAATGAAACCAATTTCTTCTTTATTGGGGCTTTAAAAACGCAGACAGAAAATAGTCTCTGTAGAATGAAAGTTGAAGCACAGAAATGATATCAGGAAAAGTGCTAGCAGTGTAATTTAGACAACTTCAGATTTTTCTGTTTTGCACTTTTCCTAATTTGAATACTCTCTAAAGTGCCATTTTTTGGTGTCAAATATGACATAGGTGATGTCATAAACAACAAATTTCAGTTTGAAATGACAGTATATTACTTGTGTTTTGCTAGCAAATACATGGATATAAATTGTTTTAAGGCACATATTAAGTTTTATTGGGCAAAGAGATAAATATTTTGCCCCTGTTAATGTTTAACTCCAGTAACAGTAAATCTTTTAAGTCCACAGAAACATGAAGTCATTGCACAACGAGCAGTACATTATAAATGTATTCTCCAGAAGTGATTTATGCATCTGACTTTTATGACACACTGAATTTCAAAACCTCATAAAAAGTCACTTTAGAGAAATGTCACGCTGACCTGTGTACGAGAGGTAAAATCTGTCTATGTGATCACTCCCATTCCAACTCAGGTTTTTGTTACAGATATATTTGAATATTTGCGCATTGCAGCTAGCAGGCACTTGTTAACTCAGTGAATATGGAACACACATGTGACTTGTGTATTAATGACCTTTCTGATATTTGAGATTTTTTTTTTTTTTTTTTTTTTTTTTGCCCCACATGACATAGTTTCTTTCTTCTGTGTCATTGGTCCTTCTTATGGTGCAATTACAAAAACTTTAGTGTGTCTAGGCCATTGTCTCATAAGAGTTGCAAATTCACTGTATTTTAAAAACTCATAGCAAAGTGTCTTTAATATATGGCTGTTTTAATATTTTGGCATCTCCTACACATTGACTTGTCACAGAAGAATTTGTCTTTATTTTACTTTAAATGAAGTACTGTTTTCAGAGATGATTTCCTTAAATCCATCTGCACTGAAAGAATGTAATTAATCTGACATTTTGTAAAGGTTTCATTGAATTATATTCTTGTCTTATGCTGTACAGGGGTAAGTACTTGTAAGTGTTTAGCTAAGATTAGCTTTAGGATGTGTTAAGGAAAAAGATAACAGTACATATTTTATGATCAATATATTTTAATTAGTCAATTTTCAGATGAACTTGTCCATCTGTAACTTATAGTCAGGATATGCCCAAGTATAAAAAATGTAATTCAGATGAATAGAAGAAAGAATTTTGAATATATCTGTGAGAAGCTCATAGCCAAGAACATGTTGGTGTGTGTGACCTAGTGTGTCAACACATTCCACAGTCCTCAGGGCTAAGGGAAGTTTGCCTCGGACTTTACAAAAACAAATAATTCCTCTTTTAAGCTTTTTCTTTCTGACTAATGTAATTTTGTTATCATTTGTTTGTTAGCCACAATGAGTTAATTTAGACTGCAAAGTAAACATGTCTTATTCTCAGGGGAATTTACAGTTTTTACTTTACAGATGGCCAAGTTCATGTGTAAATACTTGTTTAGGGCATGCAGACACCTGTATCAAGGCTTAAAAACTTTATTAGGTCTACTGTGGCAGATAGTTACTCTGTGGGCTGATTGAAGTGTGCCTTTGCCCAAAGGAAAGGGGTGTGTTGCAATTAGGTTTCAAGGGCTTTATCACCCTTCCTTTTCCAGCCTCATGATTGTGTTATTTACCTGCTATAAAACTTCACTTAGAAACAACAATAGAGGAGCTTGTTTAAGATGCATTTCCCCTCCCTTCAACTTAATCATTTCAGAAGTTCTTCAGGCCAGCCTGAGATGTCCCATAAATCTCCAGTGCCCCTTCTCAACTTCAGTGTTGTTTTTGACTTGCTTCTCACAGTGTCCTTTGTCCTCCAACACTGTGGCATCTACTCATTTGCTTTCTAACAGTGGGGGGGTGGGTGTTTGCCTTTGTTTAGTTTTTCTCCATTTGCCTCCATTCATTAGCTTCTTCCTGATCTCTCTTTGTGCCAAGAATATAAAAGTAATTTTAAACTTTTAAAAAATGCCTGTTTATGATATATGTGTGAGAGTATCCCATTGTAGAAGTCAAAGGGCAACCTCAGGTGTGAGTCCTCACCTTCTGCCTTGTTTGAGAAGTAGTCCATCTTTGTCTTCATCTCTGCATATACTAGGCTAGTGCCCCATGGGTATTCTCCTGGTTCTACCTCCCTTCTTGATGTAGGAATGCTGGGATTACAGCATGGTTTACCATGCACTGCTTCACATGGGTTTTGGGGATTTGAACTCAGGTCTTCATACTTTTGTAAGAAACATTTTACCCACTAAGTAAATTTCTCCAGCCCACAAAATAATTCTAATGTCAATTTAAATAAACTTATTAATAAAGAAATATCTTGATAATGGAGACTTAAACTATGGAAAGACCAGGCAAGGAGCTGCCTTGTTTATTAAGAAATTCTCAAATGTTAGTGAGTGAGTCTTTTCTGGTGAAGTTTCAGTAAGTATCTGGTGTCCTGCATGGCGTTGGAATTAAGTTCAGTCCTTAAAACACACACACACACACACACACACACACACACACACACACACACACACACACACACACACACACCAGATAAGGGTTAGGGGCAAAAGAGAGGGAGGGAGGAAGGCAGGGAGGGCAAGCAAGTTTTTTTATGAACTCACCTCAGGACCAATGTTACAGAACAAATGGCCATCCCCAAATCTGGACAGGGAGAGACTCGAAACAAGCATTTGTTCACCCCAGGCAGAAGTTTCTGGATTGCCCCCCCCCCCCACGCCTTTCAAGACAGGGTTTCTCTGTGTAGCCCTACCTGTCCTGGAACTTGAGATCTGTAGACCAGGCTGGCCTTGAACTCACAGAGATTCACCTCTCTCTGTCTCCCAAGTGCTGGAACTAAAGGCCTGTGCCACCATGCCTGACATCTGGATACTTTTAGGAAGACCAAGCTAGAGATTTTAGTTAATTGCTAGAAGTGGGGGGCGAGAAGAATGAAGTTTCTAGACCAACAGACTTAGAAGCAACGTTTTACCCATTTTCAAGCTCATAAAAGAACAAATCATGACCCCTCTGCTCAGCACTGCCTATGATGTCACCTTCCATAGGACCCAATGTCCCTGTTCTTGCCATTAGAGACATTCTCAGGATGAGCTTTTGTCTCTCATCAATATTCTTTCTGAAGTTAATCTGTTATCCTAACCAGAGGATTCCATCACAACATACTGTTAACTGATAATAACCTCTGACCAGAAAGAACATGCAGTAGGAATCTGGGCATTTTATGTCTGCATACAAAAAGTAGAAGAAAGTATGACTCATATTTAAGCCATAGATTGTGGGTAATGTTTTCTATTTGTATTTTCTACATTGCTGAGAAAAAAAAAAGTAAGAGAATTCTCAGAAAACAGAACTGTATGCTTGTAATTAATCATCAGGAAGTAAAAAGTTCCATTCTTTTCGGCAGCTCCTTCTCATGTAGATTGGAGTCCTAAATCCTGTACTGCACTTGGTACAGCTCTTCACAGCAACACCCTGCTGATGCCTGTAGACTCCCTATGCACGTGCCCTGCTAAGCCCAGGGCTCGGTGTGGACCCCTTGGTGGCTTCGGGTGTGGTTATGGTAGCCCTTGGGATTTTGTTCTGTTCTGTTCTCCCAGGCTAGAAGGCTTTTGTGGGACAAGGTGGGAGTTTATTCCCAGGAAATTCTAAGGTACCCTCAGTAGGCGGTACTCAATTCTGAGGAACTTGAAAAACTCCACTGTGTTGCTTTACCCAGACCAATTAAATTCTAGTCTCTGGGGATAGGCCCCCAACAACTATAGTCCTGAAAGCTCTCTAGAAATGTCAGTACATTATTGAGGGTGCAAGACCTTATATTTTCATACCTAAGGAACCCTTTGGAGCATCTGGGCCAACCTGGAAGAGTAGTATTTGTACCTACTGTTTTTCAGTACATGTCTTGTGGGGATCGGTAGTAAATAAAGGCCATGTTTGTGTTATGTGCATGTGTACGTGTGTGGGCATGCACACATGTGTACACACCCGCCTGCCTTGTTGTGACAATTCTGACTGCTCAGAGGAAAGCCATTCTCTCTTGTTTTGGATGGCATTCTAATGCCTGGAATAGGGCCTGTCCCAGGAACTTCTCAAAAAATAATGTTACTGCGTTCATGTTCTTTCCCCTATTTTATTGAAAATGGACACTGACTGTTAAGTGATTGTGTCATTATTTCACATTTCTTGAGTTTTGAAAAAAAATCTTTTTTTTGTTTTGTTTTTTTGTTTTGTTTTTTAAACAGGGTTTCTCTGTGTAGCTTTGTAGACCAGGCTGGCCTTGAACTCATAGAAATCCACCCATCTCTGCCTCCCAAGTGCTGGGATTTAAAGGCATGTACCACCACTACCCGGGGAACAAAAATTTTATGTATTATTGAGGTACCCTTTGAAGTATTATTTGTATCAGAGTAAACATATGTAACTCCTTAAACACTTATAATTTCTTTATGGTGAATATATTAACAGTTCTCTCTTGCAGCTTTTTGAAATGTGAAGTTAGTTATTGCTGTCTATGATCAGTCCCTTATGCAATAACAGCCCACCAGAACTTCTTCACCTATCAAATACTATTTCAGAATCTGTTAGTGGTCCCTTTTCTTGATTTTTCCACACTCTACCAGCTCTGGATGGCTCTGATTCTGTGAAGGAAGGCAGCCTTTTGTGGCTAGAACACATTGCTTGCACAGGATTAGGGTGGTTGTGATGAGACCAATACCCCCAGCTATTGTATCTAGAAATATCAAATATTCTCAGCTAAAGGGCACTTTACTCTGGACAAGATTAATTCTTCCTTTGAATGAGTATGACTTGGCTGCCTTTTATATGCAGGATATAATTCTAGATGCTGGAGGTCCCCCTGGAGGACCTCTAATATTGCCAAGCACTTTTAAAATTGAACTTTAGGTCCCAGTTTTCATTCTTTTCTTGATCATATTTTGATCTGGAGTTCAAACGATGGCTTCCTAGGTATTACAATAGACAATGAAAGCTGTAATTATCTTTGAAGTTCTGATAAACAACCTGATGATGAAAAATAGTTATTTTTATTATCCTCAATTTGTAGCTGAGGGAGCACTTTTAATACACATTTAATAACTTGCTCAGCCTCATAAAGTAGGGCCAACCCAGCTGGGATTCAGTTAAGGTCCTCTGACTTCAAATCCTATGAGCAAGAAAGCTTAGTACTCCTAATGGCAGAGTGAGTCCTACATTAGTTTAAGGCAGTAAAGGTAAATGCTGTTAAAAATGTGGTCTCAATAAATTGCTTTCAGTGATGCTAATGTACATTTTGAAATTACCTAGCAGTTACAAAGGTCAAACTCTAGTGTTTACCTCTAAGGGAGGGAGAAGAGGGGGGGGCGGGGAGTAGAGATTAAGCTGTTTGTGTGTTTGGCTTGGTTTTGTTTTAGGGTTTTTGTTTTTGTTGTTGTTGTTGTTAACATTATTTTCAGGAAGATTTTGGGATTTGGATTCTGACAGTGTATTAGTGTCCTCAGATGAGTAGGTAGGACCATTGTTGAAGTACATTGGTTTGGGATTTCAGTCTCTGGGGTTCAGATCATCTCTGAATAATTTTTACTTCTTCTAACAGGAGTCACAATTCCTTAAGTTGTTAATACATAGGTAAAAGGCAGTAATCATGAGATGGCCAAATGGTAGTGTGCTGATATCTGGTCAGTGACATTGGGTCTTTGAGAAGAGTAAATGAGCTTTTGTGGTTTCTGTTCTAGCTGCTGTCTTTATGTGCTGCCATCCTTTTTGTTTTGAGTCTTTCCTTTTAGCCTGGGAATTGGTGGTGTGCTGTAGCTCAGGTCGTTCCACATGAGCTGTAGTTCTGTAAGATTTCTGTTCTTTAAGCCAATGTAACATCTGGACAATCTTGTGTGTATATTGTATGTATGGCTGACAACAAATGACCCATACCTAGGTAGAAGTGTTTCACCTGGGTTAGAGGACAACGGTCCACTCCCAAACCTGCCATCTGCTGTTAGTGTGAACTTGAACAAGTTATGTAACTTTTAATCTGTTTTCTTACCAAGAAAATAATGGCCATATTATTTTCTTTCTATTTTCCTGAGTTGTGAAAGAATTATATGTGATATTTAAAATCATTCTCTTAATTGCCAAGTAACATATCAATACTGAGAATCATTGTTTTTCTGTTTACCATTATGGTAATGTCATTTCCTGATTCCTGAACTTCGATAATGAATTTTTCTCCTTGTTTTACTACCCTTACAAGTTACATTTTAAATTTCAGATATAAAATAAAGATAGAAGAATGTTTTTCCCCCACATCAGCTTTAATACTCACTAGATTCTCTTGTTTTCATGTCCTAAAACAGTTACAATGGGGCCTTATCCCAGTTGAAACCCTGCTTTGATTTAAAATATTAAAAACAATATTGGATACTTTAATATCCTTAACTAAATAACAGGTGATATCTAGATATTTCTGACTCAGGTTTCAAAGTGTTTTCTGTTGCACATGTATAAGAAATAATAGGAAAAGTTTGGGATTGATGAAAATAGACTAGGATAGAAGAATAAATAAAAACTGTTTTATTTTAATAGAATATTAGCCTTAAAGTGAATACTATATTTAAAACAGAATACCACATCATCCTCAAGTGAACTTTCCTCCAGTAATATAATTTGTTTAACACTGAAAAATCAGTATACTTAATTGGTCACATTAGTGAATTAAAGGAAAAAACAAGATAATCTCAATAGGAACCAGAAACACATTAGCTAAAGTTCAATACTCCTTTATAATTAAAAACATCTAGCAAATGATGAGTAGAAGGGAACATCTCCATTGTGGTTAAGGATATCATGTTTAATTAAGAGTTGTCAACATGTTCTCACTGAGGTCTGAGAAAGATAAGAATGTCTCCTTTCTAGTCCTTACCATATTATATGTTACTTCACTCATTGCCAGAGTTGATTCCAAGAATGTGGTTGGCTAGGGCTTTGTTCCTTCTTTTCTCACTGTTCCCTGTGTGTTCACCCCACAGCTGCATGATCAATGAGGATGACCTTCCCTGATATAGGAGGTCTGTTCTTGGGTCAAGGGTGTTCTGCTAAAACCTCCCCAAAGCTCTCAAGGTCTGCAGTTTTGCATCGGGTGTGCTAACCAGTGCAACAAGGCAAGGAAAATAAATTTGAAAAAGCCATATGCTTGGAAAGAAATGAAACTGGATTTGGTTCTAAAGACTATAATTATATATGTTGAGACTTCTAATTAATTTACAAAAGGATATTGAACAAAATGTTAATGTCAAAGTAATTTATTATATTTCATTGTATTAACAAAAAAGTCAGAAAACATCCTATGCACTAACAGAAAAGCAATACAATTTTAAATAGCATAAATATATAAACTACTTGGGAATAAATTTAATTACATGTTTAGAGAATCTTTACATTGAAATCTATAAAATGACCTTTAAGAAATATATGGGAGTCATTTTAATAGTCTATACTTATTTCCATTACATAGTTGGTGACTCTGCACCTCCAAATCCATTTTGATCTTTCAGATTCCTACCACAATGGCCCACTAAGCTTTGCTTACAACATTCTAGAGCCTTCCAAATTTCAAACATATTCCTTCCCCAAAACCAGTTCCAATGGTCTGTCAGATTTATCACAGGAATGACTCACTCCTTGGTATCTGCATTTCTCATCACTGTTAGCAAAACCCAATTGACATGCCTTTGGAGAAAACTGATCTTCTCTTTCCATCAGGTAACAGCTGCAAATAGTTTCCTGGTTAAGGGTGAGACTTTGTTTATACTGCTGTTTCTCAGAGCTGGGGTTTTGTCCTCTTTGAACCTCTCTGGGTCTTGTGTATACTTTTCTGTTATATCTGGAAGATGCAGTTTTCTTGGAGCCACCTATCACCTCTGGCTCTCACAATCTTGCTGTCTCCTATTCTGCATATATCTCTGAGCCTTGAGGGGAGGGGTTTTATGGAAAGGGGGAAAACACCAAACAAACAAACAAACAAAAAACCCCACTCTATTCAGGCCTGAGTGCTCAAAGTCTCTCATTCTCTGTATGTTGTCCAGTTGTGGCTCTATGCCAATGATGCTTACTCTCTATAACCTAACAGTAAGGTTGTACTGGTGAAGACACAGCTTCCTTATGTCATCAAGCATGGAGAAATTGAGCTACTGCCAACTCCTGACTAGCATTGATGGTGCTGAAGGTACTTTGCGTACCACGAGAGGAGAAACTAATCACCAGTATCTCTCAACTACAATCCCTGTGCCCTATAGCAAAGACCTGTCTGCAAGATGTACTGGCGCAGTAACGGCACAAATGGTATGTGAGTAACTAATCCAATTTTGGTTGGATTGAAGGTTCACTTCATGAGATAGAAGGAATACCTGGTTGTTCTAAAGTAGCCAAGAATCTGAAACTAGATAGACCACGGGCCTAGAGGAAAGACTGGTACTATTATTTTGCTAAAGGTATATAAAAATAAAATGACTCTCATTTTATATTGCTCTACCCATCAATCAGAACTTTGCTCATCCCTCATCCAAGAAGTTAGTGCTTATAGCACATGTTAATTAATTAACAAAGGGACCCACAATTGTGTGTGAGTGTCCCCCCCCCCCCGTATATCTGTGTATCCTGTGTGTGCCTGGCATCCATGAACATCAGCAAGGACATCTGATTTCCTATAATTTGAGTTACAGACAGTTGTGACCTGCCATGTGGATGCTGATTCAGAAACAGCTAAATGCTGGACATATTGAGGAATCTACAAGTCCTTGGAATTCTCCTGTATTTGTTATTAAAAATAAATCTGGGAAATTGAGAATGCTTACAGATCTGAGAACTATTAATTCAGCCAATGGGCTTTCTACAAGCTGAAATGCCCTTGTCCTCTTTATTACCTAAATAATGGCCCATTATAGTTATTGACTTAAAAAACTTGTTTTTTTTTCACTATACCTTTTCAAGAAAAGATAGGAAAAATTTGCCTTCATTGTGCCTACTTACAACAATTCTCAACCTGCTAAGTGATATCAATGGAAGGTTCTCCAACAGGGAATATTAAATAGTCCCACCTTGTGCCAATATTGTACAGCAGCCATTGGAAATAATACATAAGCAATTTCCTCAATCTATAATTTACCTTTTCATGGTTGACATTTTATTATCTGAATCAAATGCAGATAATTTAGAAAGAATGTTTGAAGAAGTAAAGAAAATTTTGCCTTGTTGAGTATTACAAATTGCTCCTGAAAAAAATTCAAAGAGGAGATTCTATTAATTATTTAGACTGTAAAATAGGTTTAAAAAAATTAGACCCCAGAAGGTACAAATTAGGAGAAATAAATTGCAGACTTTTAATGACTTCCAGAGATTGCTAGGAGACATTTCTCATCTCTGCCACATTATTGGGATAAAACATGATCAACTGATTAATTTAAACAAAAGTGTAGATGTGACAAGGACTTAAATAATCCTAGGGAATTAACAGCTGAAGCTGGGAAAGAACTGTCATTGGTGAAAGAGGAATTGCAGATTGTACATGTGGATCATGTGGCTGTCATTGGTGAAAGAGGAATTGCAGATTGTACATGTGGATCATGTGGATCATGTGAATCTAAGGCTTAACTGTGCTCTAGTCATATCACCCTCTGAATATTCCCCCTACTGGAATTTTAATGCAGAGGGAAGATATTATCTTAGAATGGGTCTTCTTACTGCATAAACCAACTAAAAAATGAAAAACATATGTGGAAAGATCTCTGAGTTGATTCTAAAAGGAACATTAAGACTCTCAGGGTCCTGGGTTTGTGCCCCATGTTGGGTGCCAAAATATATAATGGAGTTCTTAATTGGCCTAAATAGTATAAACCTGGAGTCAGATATAGCGGCAAATGCTATGAGATCAGAGAGAAGGAGCAAGACAAAGTCACCTTTACCTCCTTAGCTTCTCAGTGGACAAGAGAGTGAATTCCTGTTTCTTTCTACATATTTCCTGTCTCTGCCCAGCCATCTCACTTCCTGTCTGTCTGTACATACCTCCAGACTCTGTGGTTAGCTAGTAGCAAGCTCCATTCTCTGATCTTCAGACAGGCTTTATTTATACAAGCAAGATATCACCAAAGGGATCCACAATTGTGTATGAGTGTTTCCACTCCCTGTAAAGCTGTGATGCCTGGCATCAATGAAATTCATAGAGGACATCAGATTGCCTGTAATTTTATTTAGAGTCAGTTGTGAGCTGCCATGTGGGTGCTGGGAATTGAACACATGTCCTATAGAACACAGGTCCTATAGAAGAGCAGCCAGTCTCTCAACTACTGAGCCAGTTCTCTGTGCTCATAATATGTCATCTTTGTCAGCATTCTCATAACATTTATTATTTAACAAACATTCCTCCCTTCTTCCCTTTCTCGTTCTAGTGCTGATTGTGATGCTTTGAATATCTTGTAAATGTTTTTAATTATGTCTTTGGAGGATATACATGTTTGTGTGTGTGGTTCCAGATGGCATCCATGAAAGATTAGCCTAACTTCCAAACAATATGAAAATGTATTTCTGTGTTTAATCAGTACCCTTGTTTTTTGTGGGCTTGTCCGGAGAAAAGCCCTGCCTTGGAAAATAAGCAGATGATGAGTGGGATGGCCAATCCAGGAAGGTCGTAGTACCAGAGAGAGCCTGGTTACTGTAAGTGGCTAAGAACATGGTAAGAGCCAGGTGGGGCTGTAATTGTGGGGTAACTGTGATCCTGGCAGCAGACAACAGGGACAGGAAAATAAAACCCAGATTCATTTACTGGAATATGTAGCGAGTACATTTTTGACCAGAAATAACCAGGCAAGACCCAGAAAACAACCATTTTCAAAATCTTGTACTGGATGGGAGGTGCCCCATTGTGTGGGACCATGAAGCAAACCTGTAACCTAGGTCTGGTTGGCTTTTTGTCATGTTTGTATCACTTTTCTAAGTTAATAACTCTTGCCTTGTCAGGATGCATATTTTTTCCAGATCCATCTCTTAGTATATCTGGTATTTAATTCTTTTCAGTTACATACCATGAGTAGTAACTTTATATCATTTAACATTCATCACCCCTGTGTCCTGCATTCTTTGTCTATTTTGGTGATTAATATTATATTTGATCTGTTTGAGGGTACATAAATTTTATTTAGAGTGGCATTTGAAAATATGTATGATACATTTTTCTTTGTGTGGCTTATAGATTTACTTCTCTAACAACTGGATATAGTGTATTAGTCCCTTTCTTCTACATATATTCCCACTCTTTTTAACTTGCACATGTGGCATGAGCTGAAGAGGTAACTTATCTCTATCCCCCCTACATTTGCTCCCTCATTCTGTCTTCATTTCTAATGAAGCTCTGGTTTGTTATATCCCACTTGTCTTATTTATTTCTGAATTCTGTTTTTTTTTTCTATTTTATCTAATACCATATCTTTTCATAGTAACAATTTTTTTTCCTATAAACATTTTAAAACATGATAGTTTGAAAACACTATTATAACTTCAGTGTTTTTCCTTTGGGAATCTTGCCTCTTTTTCCAACATGTGTTTTATTTAATACCAATATCAACTTCTGTAAAAATCAGTATTTTATTAAATCTACATAATGATTTAGGGAATGTTGTCATTTTTACTATATTTAGCTTCCCCAGCATGGAACAAATTATATTTCTCCATTTATCCATCTTTCTTTAATTCTGCTGTCAGACTTTATGTCATCTTTGAGTAAGCTTCTAATTTTCTGATTTAAATTAATACCCACTTAGTGAATTTTTGTCAGGATTATAAATGGTCTCATCTACTACATGTTCTAGTTGTAGCCCATAGTATGCAGGCTTATAATGGTTCCAAATAGGCTTTTATCCTGCAATTTGATGAAATACTTTGCTATCACTAGTTATGTTGATTTTATTGACTTTTGCAATCATATGACTTTGACTTCCTGATGTAGAACTACTCCATATAAAGCGTGCTTTTTCTTTTCTTCCTGCTTAATCAGCTCTTGGCCTTTGGCTAAGATTGAGTGTTGTATCTTTTTAAGTTTATAATTATTAACTCTTTCTCCTTTTTAATGATTAATTGCCCATTCAACTATGTAACTACTTTTGCTTTCCAAAGAACCAAGAAATGAAGGAGTCAGTTTACCCTGTGGAAGGTGCAGACAGAACCTATGTGGATTAAGGTATAAACACATGATACTCTCTTTGGGAGATAAAATGGATCCCAGGTGAACCATGTCATTCCTGTTTGAATGTGTCCATGTATCTGAGGAAGTAGTTTATATACTCTAAGCTGGGGAGAGGTTGGAGGATGAATGCAATGGAGTAAAAATTGGAATAGTAAGTAGTTTAATGTTATCCAAATGAACAATGGCTTTGAATATTCTGTAGTGGAAGCCAGTGGAGGAGGACTCAGTGACAGACTTAACATATTCTCCCTACTCCCATTTCCCCACTGATTGTGATATTCCTAGGTTATGGCATCTGTTAAAATGTAAGCTATTGTCTCCTCTTGTTCTGACCTCCGGCTCCATCAGGACCCACATACCACATAAGTGGGTTTCTCTACTTTATAAAAAGGCAATACATTGATATTAAGGGCTCAGAGTATTCCTTTCCTGGATTGCACTTTACCATACAAAATAATGGACTGAGTTATTGTGGTAGAAAATTCATATTCCATGTGAATGTTGACTAATTTAGTGCTCAGTTAATTTTTTAGAATAAGTTAATGAGTTAGCATTCTAGTTATACAATGTCACCCACCCATGAACCATGGGTTCATGTTATGTCACCCCAGTGCCTCTTGGAGAGACCCTTATGGGCATCCTCAGGGGACCAAATGATGCTTTAGTTTTCTGTGCACATTCATTGAAATCAAGACATGATTTCTAAGCTTTTTTCTTATGTGATTAATTACCTTGTTTTCTTGTGTATATTCATGCAGTCCAAGAATAAACTTTATTTGTTCATAGTGGAAAGTTATTTTAGCATAGTTTTTCATTGTACTTATTGAAGATTTTGTTATTAGTCATAGAAGTTGGGCATATCTTATCTATTTCTGGAAAATAAAAACTATATTTGCCTGATGAAGTAGATTGAAAAACAGAACATTCTTACCTATTTTTGGAAAGCTTGAAGACATACATTCTTTTACAAACTCATTGCCTACTGATAGCCTTTTTTAAAAAGGTTAGTTGTTAATACTTGTATTGTTATGTCATTCACTTAAGTTTGTAATGTCCTAATACCTTTTATATTTTTAATCTCATTTCCATTTATTACTAAACTTACTGGCACATAACTAGATTTATTAGCACCTAATTATTTTAAAATCCTATTTTCTAACTTACAGTATTAATTCATGGTGTTTTTACTAGTGCATGCACTTTGCTTGTCTGCGCTTAATTACTTACTTTGCCTTTTAAAATTTTTATGTTTTTAAAGATTTATTTTTACTTTATGTGTAGGACTGTTTTGCATACATATATTAATTCACACCATAGGTATGCCTAGTGTCCTCAGAGTCCAAAAAAGATTATATCATGGAACTGGAGTTATATCCCAATGTGAGCCACCATGTGGGTGCTGAAAATTGAACTCACGTCCTCTGGAAACTTAGCAGTTGCTTTTAACTGAGCCCTCTCTCCATCTCCTGCCTTTTCTAACTTTAATTCGGTGTTGATTCATGGCTCTGGCCCATGAGGAATGATGTGAAACTCAGTCCAGGGAAACATGTACAGACCTGGCCAGGAGAGTGTAGGTTCCTGAAGGCATTGAATGAGCTGCTCCCTACTCGTCCTGGGTAGGAAAGACCAGAGCAGGAACAGGTTCTGTGCAGACAGTCCAGGTTTTTGCAACAGAGCTCCCATACAGTTGATAACAGCCAGCATAATTTTTTAGTGTCCACATCAGGAAACAGGTGAGTCAGATAGTCTAGCAGGAGCTTGGGTAAGATTGACAGTGTTGGTAGCCGTAGAAGGGTACCAGGTTTAAATAACTAGCCAGCAAGGCTGACAGAGCAGGGAAGCAGTAGAGCCATGATTCTCCCTAGTCTGACCCCAAAGTCTGAGATCTTTCAACTTTAGCACGTTGCCTAGCATCTAACATGCATGGACACATTCACACACCAGTCAAGCAAATGATACGGTGGGGTTATAACCTCTGGACCTATGACAGGGGTCATCTGTTTTTCAGGCCAGGTTTACCATACTTCATGTTGACAAAGACTGGCAGATATATGTTGGCAGATAGAGTAAAGCCTTTTTTGTTTTTTGTCACCAAGACAATTATAATTCCAATGCATTTTGTATATTCTCTACACTTGTGATAGATGTAATTATGATACAGAGTAATGCTGATAGAGAACCAACATTTCTTTCCAGTTTCTGTCTGATTGCCTGGGTTGACTGTGGAACCTGCAGATCTCCAGGCATGGCCCAGATACTAAGACACAGCCTATACAGGCAAGATACACAATTTTATTTGTATTCTATTGTTACCTTCATAGAAGTTCTATTATTGGTGCACATATTATACTGTTTATAATGTATTAGTAGAGCGATTCATGGATATAAATTAAATATATAGAAACACTGATATAAAACTCAATAATTCTTACTGATGGCTAAGGTTTTAAATGCTCAACCATAAATGTTCTAAGGCAGTAGACCCCAAACCTGTCTGAGCAGTTCATCATCCAGATTTCCTTACCCCCAGAAGAAGGATTCATGGATACCCTCCCTCCCTCTCTCTCCCTCCTTTTCTCTTCTGCCCCTTTTGTTGTTGTTGTCGTCATCTTCTTCTCCTTCTCCTTCTCCTCCTCCTCTTCTTCTGGTTTTGAAAATCCTCCAGAATCTCGTTACTTTGCAATTGCTGGCGGAACATGTCAGTGACTCCTGTAATATTCTGAAGATTCTTCATGAAGTGGCTTACTTGCTTGTGGTTGTAATTCTTGGTAGAAAGGCAAGCTCTCAGAGGCAGACCCTTGTTTTCTGCTTAACTTTAGATCAGTTCCTGATCCATGGCAGCACCCAGTAAGCAATTGTTGGGAGATTGGCTGAATTGTAGTCTTCCCAGCTGTGGTGACACCATACCAAAGAAAGAACTTAAGAAAGTGCTCAACATCCTTAGTCATCAAGGAAATGCAAATCAGAACAACTCTGAGATACCATCTTACTTCTATTATAATGGCTAAAATCAAAAACACCAAAGACAATTTGTGCTGGAAAGGATGTGGAGAAAGGGGAACACTCTTCCACTGTTGGTGGGAGTACAAACTTGTATAGCCATTTTGGAAAATCAATATGGTGGTTCCTCAGGAAAATGGGAATTGGTCTACCTCAAGATCCAGCAATTCCACTCTTAGGCATATACCCAAAAGATGCACATTCATACATCACGGACATCCGTTAAACTATGTTCATAGCGGCATTATTTGTAATAGCCAGAACCTGGAAGCAACCTAAATGCCCCTCAACTGAAGAATGGGTGGAGAAAATGGGGTACATTTACACAATGAAATACTACTCAGCAGAAAAACACAATTGAATCTTGAAATTCGCAGGCAAATGGATGGAACTAGAAGAAGCCATCCTGAGTGAGGTAACCCAGTCACAAAAAGAGGAACATGGTATGTACTCACTCATATATGGATTTTAGACGTGGAGCAAAGGATCACCAGCCTACAATCCACACTTCCAGAAAAGCTAGGAAACAAGGAGGACCCTAAGAGAGACATACATGGTCCCCTGGATAAGAGGAATGGGACAAGAGCTCCCAAGAAAATTGAGAGCATGGGGAGAAGGTGTTAGGGGGAAGAGGAGGTGGGCATGATGGAGCAGGAAGATTGAGTCAGGAAAAGAGTACAGGAGAGCAAGAAAAAGATAAAACATAACAGAGGGAGCCATTATAGGTTTGAAAAGAAATCTGGCACTAGGGAAAGAGCTCTACAAGGATGACTCCATCTAACAATCTAAGCAGTAGTGGAGGGGCTACCTTAAATGTCCTTTCCTGATAATGACATTGATGGCTATCTTATGTGCCATCCTACTGCCTTCATCTAGTAGCTGATAGGAGCAGAAACTCACAGCTAAACACTGAACCAAACTCTTGGAATCCAGTAGCAGACAGGAAGGAGTGATGAGCAAAGGGGTCAAGACCAGGCTGGAGAAACCCATAGAAACTGTTGACCTGAACAAGGGGGAGATCATGAACTCCAGTCTGATAGCTGGGAAACCAGTATAGGACCTACCCAGATTCCCTGAATGTGGTATTAGTTGGGAGGACTGGGCAGTCTATGGGTCCTCTGGTAGTGGATCAGTATTTATCCCTAGTATAGGAATGGACTTTGGGAGCCCATTCCACATAGAGGGATATTCTCTCAGCCTAGACACATGGGGGGCAGGGAGGGCCTGGGCCCTGCTCCAAATGATATGGTATACGTTGAAGACTCCCTATGGAAGGCCATCCTCTCCGAGGAGCAGAAAGTGGATAGGATAGGGATTGGTGGGGGGAATAGGGAAGGATGGGAGGGTATGGGAACTGGGATCGATATCTAAAACAAGCTTGTTTCAAATTTAAATGAAAAACATTATACATACATACATATCACACTTCTGCTGTCCTAGTGCAAATGTGTAGGATCTGACAAACTATTGAGTACTCCATTGAGCTGGCTTGCTTTGTCATATGTCCATTCATTCTCTTATTTTCTTAGATTTTGAATAGCATTTCAGAAAGTAATAGAAGCTGGAAGGTTATGTCAAGATCCCCTTTATCTCATTTCTCATTCTAAGGTCCTGTGTCTTTAAGAAAAGGGCTAAGTAACTTGGTCACTCTCCAGGCCCAAGAGGAAATGGACTGTAGCAGTTGTGCCTTTGTGTAGCAGATGTTTTGGTTGGAAAGGCTATCAACTGTCTGACTCATAATAAATCCTCAATTCCAGTAAATTCCCAGTTTTCAGTTACAGTAGGTAGGATGCAGGAAAACAGTGTCTTCCACTCCGGGATCTTTGAACTTGTTTCACATATTACCACTGTTCCCAGTGCATTACACTGTGTAAGAGGATGGAACATGAGGGAGGTCAGAGCAGTTCCAGGAATAGACACAGTCAGTTGGTGTTTTTGTGAGAGACCATTGGAGGTAAACCAAAGCCACTGGCCTCCCTGACCTAGCACTAACAGCAAAAAGCATACCCTGCTGGTTTTCCTATGACTTCCTGCATTAATACTGCTCCTCATTTTGGTTAATTTGAATTGCCAATATTAATTTGAATAATCAAGTTGTCCTTATTTCCATATACTGTATACATTCTGCAGGTTTTTGATTTGTTTTGAGGATGTCCTTTCCCCCATAGAAAGTAATTATAAAGTGCTTATGTCATGTCTTTCATTTTAGACTATCATTTTTTGGGAAAGTTTACTCAGTATATGTGTATACATCTCAAAATCCCAGGAAGATTTTTATAGCCAGTGTTTCTGATGGATAAATCAGATTTATAGAGGAATGCTGGATGTGCCCTATTTCATACCATGAGCATGATTGAGTGTGGTACTGATTCAGTGACATGGTATCTTATTCTTCTCCCTCTGCTATTGCCCAGCATCTGGGTTTTCACATCATCACTTAGACGGGAAGAAATCAGAATTGTCAAATATATACAAATGCAAAGCTCATTGCTTCTTCAGTCCTATTTATTCTCTGCCAGAACCTGGCTGTGATTTCTGAGAGATTTAGGAGATCTATTTCCAAGGGAAACATAAGAGTCAGAAGGTCACCATTTTGGAGCTCCTAATATTTCCCAGTGTGATCGTTGGCCTTTCTTATCTAACATCAAATTATTTTTAAGTAGTTATAGTTAGCACTATTCTCCTCCTATATAATTTTGTTCTTTCCATTTTTATGATCAGCTGGATTATGGTCATAGACTCCACAAAGTCATTGAGCACTCACTAGACATTAAGAAATTATTTTTACGTTTGCATTATAAGATACATCAGCATTCAGGGAACTTTCTCTAGTGAGAGACTAGAAGAAAAACTGGCCCTGGGTTTACCCAGTGTTGACAAAGTCATGATAAGAGGGAAGGCTACAACATTAGGAAGAAAAGACAGAAACAGTTGATTCTCTGAGATCTCGTTTCACTTGTATTCCTCTCTGCCACAGTGAGCAGCATGATGTCTTGTACCCAGTGGGGTCCTGGATTGTGGTGAGAAAAGCATAGGCTATGGTCTAGACAATGAAATGTCTCTCAAGATGCCCTGTTGATACTAGCTGAAGACTCTGGGCATTTTGTGTGGTAGTTTCCCAGTGCCAGTATAATAGTACCTACCTATCTTATTGAATTGTTGGTGATTGTGTCAAGTCATGATATGCAGCACCTAGATAGAAATGAGCCTTAAACCTGCTTTAAATTGTTGGCGATTATGCCAAGTCATGACACATAGCACCCAGGTAGAAATGAACCTTATGAGGCATCACCCATCTGAGGCATTGCTAATAGACTTGACTGTTCTGGATATGAAATCTGGACTCCATGATCAGAGAGACGCCATCTACCCTAGTAGGTTGCTATGATAAAACTTGGAAAGATTCCCAATTGGAGGAAGACCACATTATTGGGGAGAATTATTACTAAGCCTATATCATGGTCTGATAGTTGTACAAGTTTTATTATGTAATTGAATATAAATGTTCTGTACATTTGTAAAGCATGTGAATGTTTTTCTGTGTTTTTGTTTGCTTGTTTTATTGTTTCTTTTTATAAGACAGGGTCTTGTTATATGTCACAAGTTGGTCTAGTCACCATCTTCCTGCCTCAGCCTTCCAAGTGCTGGAAGATCAGGCTACAACACCTGTCTTTGAGTTTCTGTTTTAAATATTTGTGATCTTCTCTGTTCTCCCAGTGCATTCATATTTTTTACTTATAATTTTTTAAGTTAGGGCTATAACAAATTTACAACAAAATATAGACAGTATAAGCATATCTATCCTTTAGTTGTTTTAAAATTAGGGTTGCCGTGATGGACACAAGCTCTATGTGCTTCTATATGTACTCTTATAAGTGAAGATCTCTCCCAGTAATTATATATGCAGTTTAGGAAGTTAACATTGATATTATTTATCCAGTTCTAAGATCCATTCAAATTTCACCAAGTCGCCCTGCGAGTTCTTGGTAGCAGAATAATTCACTGTGAAATTGTGTATTATCTTATCTGTATGTCTTTTCAGCTTGTAATTGAACTTCAGTTTTTCTTTGGCATTCACAGCATTTAAAAAAATACAGGTCATTTATTTGGTAAACTGTCTCCTACTTTGGGTTTGTCTGATGTTTTATTTTAACTGGATTTCATTTATGCATCAATGGCAGGATAGCACAGAAATTAGCTGCATTTTCTTTTGTTTCCTCTCAAATGCCTCAAACCCTTTCTGTTTGCCTCGACTTATGGTATGCCCATCACTTGTTGAGGGGGGCTATCTACCATAATTTGGATCTCAAGTGTCCCTCAGAGGCCGACAGTACTCTCAGAAGGTGTGGAGCCTTTCAGAGGGAGGGTTATCTTGACCCCAGTTCCTCTTCCTCTTCTTCTCTCTGTTTTCCTCACTGCTCTCCTCTCCTCCTGCTCCTCCTCAGCCATCATGAGATATACAGGTCTTTTACACCACGTGCTCCTGACAAAGCTGTAGTATGTTACCTTTGCTCAAGAGATGCCAGTCTGAAAATTGTGATACCATGATTAGTTAGTCTTAAGCTTCTCCCTTGTGCACTATTTCAGGTTGTTTTCTCATAGCCATAGGAAGCTGACTAATGTGGTATCTATTGTCCTTTTTACTATAAAGTCACTCTACCTACTTTTTATTTGTATATATTTGTTCTAAGGTCTTTTGTATTTCTTCTTTATCCATCTATATTGATAACCATATACATACTGATGCTTCTAATTCCAGTTCAGCACAGGGACGTGGGACACATTCTGTCTTTTCTTCTGAAAGTGTTAAAATATGATTCTCGTGATCTCAGTGTGTTATTATATAAAATGTGTGGACTTACTTATTTTAATTGTACATCCCTTGGTGTTGAGCCACTCTTCCATTATCGTTTCTTCTGCGCCCCCCCCACCCCCCAGATGGGCATGCCCCTCATTTTGCTTGAACTTTGACTTGCTGTACCAGGTTACCTTTATTCAAATTTTCCTTCTGTTGTTCTTGGAATGGAAAGAGTTTATTTCATCTTAAACTTTACTGATTATCATCGAGGAAATACAAAGCAGAAACTTAAGGCAGGAACCTGAAAATGAGACCTGAAACAGACTGTGGAGGAGTGCTGCTTATTGGCTTGCCCTCCATGCTTGTTCAGCTTGCTTTATTTAATCCAGGACCACCTGCCCATGGTATAGGAATAACTACCTTGGACTGTATCTTTCTACACCAATCGTATATCAAGAAAATGCCCCACAGATACTCCCACAGGCCAGTCTGATCTAGGCAATTGCTCATGTGAAGTTCCCCCTTCCTAGGTGACTCTAATTTACATTAAGTTGGCAAAAACTGACCAGCATTCCTTTCTGTGTAGACTTCCTTGTCATTGCTCTGGACCACTGTGGAGCTTCCTCTTCCACTCCAGGCTCAATCATGCCCCCTTCACTCCAGCCTTCTGAAGCTCTTTGGATACAGTGGGTAATCTACTCTTATCACCATATAATTTGTCATTCCTTTCACATCATCTTAAGAAAGAAAGAAAGAAAGAAAGAAAGAAAGAAAGAAGAAAGGAAAAATCTCTGTGACTAAAGTGCATCAAGGTTATTTATAGTCAGGTTCATACATTTGCTTAGCTTCATCTTTATCAGTTCTCCTCAGTATCCAGTCCTTTAGCCTTCCCAAATAGTATCATGTCTGTGCCTTTACCCTCAGCATCCTTCTTTCTCCTGCCCTACCCTTTTTATTCCTTAGAACACTGCATCACCTCCTCCTTGGAAACCTCCTGGAACACCCAGCTGTGCCATCTTTTTAGCATCCCTGCTTAGCCCTTCCATCAGGGTGTACCTCTCTTAGAGCATACATTTATTATATCAGACTTTACCTAGCCTTTATTTACTTATTTGCTTCACTGCCTCTGAAAAGTATGTCTAGCCACAGGGAAAGCCCAGAATGTTTTGTTGAGATCTGGGGATGTTCCCTTTGTCCTCATTTGTTGCTGTTATCATTTTAACAAGTTTTGTTTCTTAACGTAGTTTTTGAAAGCTGTTCTGGATTGCTATGCATGTTTTCTTGTATCCTTACACAAATGTGATTAAGAAACCCAACTTAAGGTCTTACCCTCATCTGCTGTCTTAATTGCATTCTTTGATATTATTTAGTAGAAATCTGTTTTTGCAGCAACTTGAACCCACACTCTGGACTTGAGTTAGAAGTGTTCAGCTGTTAATGGCTTCCCTGGAGAGCTACGATGTGAAAGGATGCTTTGCTACTTTCATCATCAATTATGCATAGTGAAATGTCACAATTCCTCTTCAGAATTTCCTTATAAGCACAAAGCTGCAAATGTCCATCGATTGTTCTGTCTCAATAATCCAGGCCAATGAGAATGCCAAACTCAATTTATACTTCTAAATCTGGCACCAGCACTTCTATAATTAGTAAAGTTTTAGCAAATCCACCTACTCAAGATCTATGCTAAGTCCAACATTTATAGTGGTTCATTTATGGAGCTATTTATATCATGTCTTTCCTCTTAGGAATATTTCTACTCCTTATAATTCACTGCAGAAACGCTTTTATTCTATTCTTCCTCTTTTGCATCATGAATTTCCTTTTTGATTCACAGACCTCAGCACGTGGCAAAAGAGTTTTCAAAGCAAATTTGGATCTAGAAGAATCATAGAAAGGAATTGCAGCAGGAGTCAGCAGCCTGAATTTGGGTTTCTGCCCCGTGACTCACTAGATCTGTGCATAGCATAAATTACTTTTCTTACCTCAGTGTCTCTGGGAATCAGTGGAGGTTGTAATCGATGCTCAGGTTTTCCTTTTTTAATATAAAACAGATAGAATAATAATAGCTGCAAGTGACGGAAGGGCCAGGGCCAGGCTGCCTGTCCATTTGGCTACCCTGGCTGCTCTGATTAACTTGTAAGATGTCCAGACTCTAGTTCTCCTTGGGAAAAGGGTGCAGACCTCTAAGACTGTTTTGCCTTTAATATTTTCTGGGTTTGTTTTTAATGCACTTCCATCAACAGTAAGGTTTTCATTTTTCTTCACATTCTTACCAATATTTGCTGTTTTGGGGCCCTCCATTTTAAACATAGTAGTTATACTCATGATTAGATGGCACCTCACTGTACTTTGGGTTAGTAACAGCAACTTTTTGTTTGTTTACTTCTCATTTGTATGTCTTGTTTGGAGAAATGCCTCCTCAGATTCTCTGCACATTCAAAAATGAGATTGTTTATTTTCTTGTTGAGTTTCAGGAGTTCCCTGTATTCTGGATATTCATTTATTATAAAATATGACTTGTAGACTTGGTGTGGTGGTACATGACTTTCCTAGCACTTAGAAATTGGAAGCAAGCAGATTTCTGAGTTCAAGGCCAGTCTGGTCTACCTAGTGAAATATTTTCTTTCATCTGATAGTTTGCCTTTCTATTCTGTTAACACTGGATTTTGAGGTATAAAATTTATTCATAAAGTCTGATTTGTCAGTTTTTTCTTTAATTGTCTATGTCTTATTCATAAACCTAAACTTCACATAAGTCTTAATGTTATGTAGTCTCCTAGTGCAGTGAGATATCATTCCTACTTTTTTCTCTGAAGTCAAAGGGTGACAGCTTACCCTGTTATTTTTAAATTCTCTGTTTATGGTCACCTTTGTGTTATTTTCTTTAGTTTGCCAGACCACTACGCCAGTGCATCTGAGATTTTAATGTGCATACAAATGCCCTAGCGGTATTTAGTCTTGGTAGCAAGGCTCTGAACTTCTGTATCCCAGCCATGATATAGACTTCACTACATACTCTGTTCACGAAAGTCACACTTCAACCCCATTTCCAGATGTCTCCCTGTTTCTCTGTCTCTAGTATTTTGAATTCAAGAGCCTAAAATATGAAAGAGTAGAATGATCTTCACTGGAAAACAGTCCATGCTCATAACTTTCCTCAGGCTAGAAAGGAGAGCTTTGCTTGCCTTTTACCTCTTCTGAAAGTTTTTGTCTTGGCATACATGTTATCCTTCTACTTGCTGTATCTGTCTCTCTTTAAAAAAAAAAAAAGAAAGAAAGAAAGAAAGAAAAGAAAAAAGCCAGGCATTGATGGCACATGCCTTTAATCCTAGCACTAGGGAGGCAGAGGCAGGAGGATCTCTATGAGTTCAAGATCAGCCTGGTCTACAAAGTGAGTTCCAGAACAGGCTCCAAAGCAATACAGAGAAACCCTGTCTTGAAAAACAAAACAAAACAAACAAACAAATAAATAAACAAAAAATAGAGCTTAATAAGAGTGGGGGCTGGACAGGAAAAGAGCCCAAGGAGTTGATTGCAAAACCACTGAAACTAAATGAGTTCTTCAGCCTCTTTTCTTAGGGTTTTTGACGCTTATCATGTTGTCCTGTCTTTGTAAGAATTCTTGCCAAAAGAGAACTGCTTTTTTCATTTTCATGTGTTTTATTTATTTATTGAGAGAAAATTGGTTTTTGCCATTTTTTGTCTTTATTATGTTTATTACATGGTTGGTAACTCATAAATGAGCAAAGCTGTGGAGACTCCACATAGTGTGTTGTTGAGAAGCGTGTTAATTTTAGGAAGCTAGATTATGATTAGAAATGGCAGAAAAGGGGGGAGCTGGAGAAATGGTTCAGCAGTTAAGAGCACTGGCTACTCTTCTAGAGGTTCTTAGTTCAATTCCAAGCATCCACATGGCAGCTCACAGGTGTCTGTAACTCTAAGATTTGACACTGTTACACAGACATACACACAGCCAAAATACCAATACACATAAAATAAAAATTAAAATTAAATAAAGAAATGGCAAAAAAAGATTGCCCTTGCGTTTATATGCTATAAGGTTTGCTCATTCAGTTAGTTGTATAACCACCCATTTTTCCTTATTCCTAGGGATAATCGAAACCGAGCACAAAGTTATCCCAACTGAGTTATGGTGGAAGGCCAACTCAATAATTACTGCTGATTTCAGTAGAGATGTCTGCTTGTGAAGTTCATTTTTTGTTTAGGTGTTTGTGAGCAAGTATATGTAGTCATTCAGACATTTGCCATCAAATACTGGCTGTCTATTTTTGTGGAGCACACCATACTAGGCAATGGGAGTACAAAACTGAATGAAACATGATTGCTGTTTTTGAAGAATCCAGTCAGAGAAATGGCAGGAGCACATATATAAAAACCCTTCCAGGAAAAACCTTTATTGTGTGAAGAGTGCAGACAAATAGCTGGCCTAGTGCAGAGGAAAGCCATCAGGTGACAGTGCTGAAAATTGCAAGATGAAACAGACCTCAAAGGCTATACACAGCTGAAAACTCAGGCTACGGGGAGGAGGAAGGCTATCAGGATTGAGTAGCCGAGTAGAGAGGTAATAGAGTGTCAGTGTGGGATGCATGGCCTGCCACCGTTAGGGGCAGTGAAGAATTACATTAGAAAGGCAGCACAGTGGAACTTGAATGCAAGGCCAGTGTAGACAAGGAAGAGCTTCTTAGGCTAGAGCAATGGTATCAGTCTTCCTAACACTTTAATATAGTTCCTCATATGGTGGTGACCACCAACCATAAAATTATTTTTGTTGCCGTTTCATAACTCTAATTTTGCTGCTGTTAAGAATCATAATGTAAATATTTTTGGAGATAGAAGTTTGCCAAAGGGGTCACAACCCACAGGTTGAGAACCACTGGTTTAGAAATAGGCACAGTACTATCTGCTTCTCAGAACCATTTCTGCTCAGGACCTTTTCCTTTAGAGAGTTCTAGAGAGATGTAGCTTAAGCCTTTTATTCTCTTTCTCCCCTTTCCCTGCAGAGCTACAGGATACCCTTTATGCTTTATAAATAATATCAATATAAAAATCAAGAAATGAGTGGTCACTATAAGGGGAGAGTTTCTAACAGGCTCCATTCTGTCTTTTAACATCTGTGGCTTGTGTTGGTCTGCATTTAATAAAGGTGTAGTGCTAGGTAGGTGAAATAACTTGGAAATAAGTATTGCCTAGTTGCTGTGGACAGTGGGCAGTCCAAGCCAACAGAGCTGCTGGGTGGATTTGAGTAGTTTTCACTTTTGAGGTCTTTCCCTTTTTGTCTTCATGCCCAGAATTGCCTACAAACAATCTATAAACCCCAGAACTAGACAACATGGAGAGGAGAGAATGTAGTTTTAATACCAGGAAGAGTGGTCTGATAGAGGAAGTGATAGCAGACCAACTCTTGAAAGAGTAAGAGAAGTGAAACTCCCATTTGTTGAATGTGTGCTTTCTGACGGGTTCTGTACTTGGCACTTTCATATTCATTTGCAAAAGCTGTGCAACAGGCTTCTGTTGCTTCCCGTAATACCCACATTTGGCATGTCATATGGGAAAAAAAAAAAAACCAAAAACATGTAATCTCTTTGCAATTTTTTTTTCTATAGCTAAAAGTTCACCATATTTGGGCAGTTTTCAAGTTGCAGGACAGACTTGTAAAAATTTTCATGTATTCAAAAAAACATACTGCTTTGAACATTCCACTTTTAGCATAGATATTTCATACTATTACTTTATTTGCTTGTTTGCTTGTTTGTTTTTTTTGTGAGGAGAAGCACAAAGCACAAAGGTGTCTGGGACCTAGAATGGTTTGGGGAGCTGTTTCAAGTGTATCAAGATGGGAGGCAGCAAATCTAGAGACAGCCTAGTTTCAGCCAAAGCCAGCCCTGCTGCAGGAGACAATCTAAAAGGCTTCCTCCTGGTGTGTGTGTGTAGCATGTATCACATCTTTACCTAAGAACCTCTGAGATTCTGATTAAGGGCTCAGATTACATAGCATGTAATAAATATTCCAGCTACACAGAGATAAGCACTCTCTAGCACTTCTGTAAATCTGCCATGGAATCATCTATATCAGTCGGTTCAATAATTTTTAAAAAATGTGGATTATAAGCAAAGAAAACCACTTCAAACCAACTTAGGCATCTAGGGAAATTTATTAGCTTTCTAAAGCCAGGAGTAGACTGAATAGCCGAACCACAGAAATTAAAGGGACACAGCTGGATGGACCCAAGGGAATAAAGGATCAAATGTTTATCAACACTGGCCTCTCACTTTTCCATTTCTCTGAGTGAGTTGTTGTCATTTTCCTCCATTGCAGCCTGGCCTTGTTCATGTGTGGAAAACATGGTTGCTGCTGATTCCTTCTACTTCTCTGGAGTGGCTGGCTTACACTTAGTTAGAAATCTTGAAGAAAGGGCCAGTCTTACCTTAGACATACCAGATGTTCCCAAGGTGTAAGAAGATAGTATGCTGTGTGGTGGTCTCCATCAGTACTGCTGTAAGGACTGGGCTTGGGAGTGGCATGCTAAGAGTGATGTCTCTCAAGAGAAGAGAAGTAAGGCAGGATCATCATAGTAACTACCATATCAACTGACCCTTAAGTCTGTCACTTACAGAGCACTGCATAAAGAATTTAAATTTAAAAAAAACCCTGCCTTTCTTTAAGTTATAGCGGCATGGTAATTAGTGTTCACATATGTTCTGTATAGGCCCAAATAAAGTTTTACTGTTGCATTCATTTGTTTTATTTGGTTCTTAAATAAAAGTCAGGTTCAAGGTTTGTATGGATATACCTACATAAAACCATACTCCAGAGGTCTCCAAACTGCAAATCAATATAACTTGTTATACAGTTGCAGGAATTGATGCCTTAGACAAACCCAGAGGTCTTGTCAGATTCATGAAGAGTAGAATTATTGGAGAATAGGGGAAAGCCTGAAGTTTACAGAATCAAGAAACACCTTTTGCTACTAGCAAGAGCCCAGCTGTGGCAAAGGCTACCCTCACCCAGCCTCTTCTAGCCTCCTGAGAGAAGGGTGCACTGCACAGGTGTTGAGTAGATCTTTGGGACTGCCCAAAGAAGAGTGGGTCTGTGTAATTACTGATGGGACAGTAATTGACCTGGAAAATCTTTATCACTGTTATTTTAAAAGATCCACCCCCTCCCATTTATTTGAACAACATGTGTTTGGGTTTAGTTTTCTAAACAGCAGCTATACCCAACATGTTAAGGGAGAACACAACTTCACAAGCAGATTTCTGCATAAATGAAAGCTGTGCAGGGGCCTTTGTCAAGAGAAGAGGCAAGAAACACTTTTGGTAAAGCCTAAACCCATTCTGGATTTTGACTCCTAGAGTCATGAACTCAGTGTGTCACATTTGGAAGGCACAGGCAGGTGGCAACAGGTCTTGAAGAGTTGGCTATTTCAGGAACATTGGTTATCACTCTCTGACCTGACAGCACTTTGTATTTTCACTGAGCAGCAGACGCCCAACCAAGGCTGGCGTTATGGTGCCCTTGGAGAAGCACTCTTTCCTTGAGTCTGTGTAATGGTCAAATGAATGTATTTTATTTGACAGTGTGGCTTCTGTAGCCTTTATTATTTATATTATCATGACTTAATTTCTTTCTCTCTAGTTTCCAAAAATAAACAGTAAATACACAATGCTTGCATATTTCTGTCTACTTTGAATACCCACAAAATGCTTGTTTCAGGCAGGGTTGCCTGCTCTGGGTAATAAGGAAATAAAAATGGGTGCTCAGGGTCCTTTGGAGCATACAGTGTTTAGACACTAAATAACCATTGCTGCCTTTCCTTCACATGGATGTCCAGAGTTTTAATTCCCTTCCCTGACACTGATACTGCATCTTCTTTGTGCCTGATAGTTGGGCGGGGGGTTATGACATCATCTCTCAGTCTAGGTTCTAAGCCAACAAATAAGATCAAAATTCCTGTGCACCATTTAATCTCTTTGAGCCTCAGTTTCATCTCCAACCTACCTTATAAGATTGTTAAAGAACTAAGGACATGACGGTTGACTATTGACACTGAATAAATTATTATTAGACATGACAAAGTGGAAGGAATGTCTTGTTACACTTTGATATGAAGTACTCCCAAAGGACTCATATATTGGGTGCTTCCTTGCCTGCTTACTTTGGTAGCTTAGGGAGTGAAAGTGGCAGGGGAAAGTAGATGACTGGGAGTGTGTCTCTGAAGGCTATACTTGGTCCTTGTGCCCGTCTCTGTCTCTCCCTCCCTCCTGCTCCCCCACCATGAGCAGCCTCCCATCATGAAGACCACTTCATTCCAGGCTCAGAAACACAGAGCCATACGACCGTAGCCTGAAATCACTGAACCAAGTAAGTCTTTCACCTCCTGAGTTGTTTCTGTCAGGTGTTCTGTTTAGTGATAAACGATCACTAGCACAGATTTCTACTCAGTCAGGGAGTTCATGAAGCAACATGGTGCAAGGGACCTAGGGAGGCCAGGGGTCAGAATACAGTCGGAATCAGTATTAATAGAACAGGCAAACCCACAGCTCGCTTGAACTAAAGATATTAAACACATAGCAGCTAAGAGAAGAAAATGTTCTGGGGAGATAGATTAGCAGGTAAACATGCTTACTGAGCAAGGCAAAAGACCTGGGTTCAAATGGCCATTACCCCTTTATATCAGGGTGTGGCTGTGTCTGAGTATATATAGCACCAGCATGGGCTAGGGGTGGGGGTCAGGGAAGAGAGGAGGGTCCCTAAGTCTTTCTGGTTACCAGCTGAGCTCCAGTTCAGCAAAAGACCCTGTCTCGCAGTAGTAAGGTGGAGGGTGATAGAAAGTACACCTGATGTCCTTCTCAAAGCTCCATGTACACTCAGGAATACATATGTGCATATCAGAGAGGGGGGAATGATGTATAGAGGTATTAGTTAAAATCTAGAAAAATAAATGGAGAATGATCCAATTTATCTGGATTAGGCAGGATAGTATATCCATTTTCACTTGACAAAACTAATCAGAAGTGACTGTGGTAAATACTCCCACCTATATAAGATATCTCTGCCTCTCTCTGCTCCTCTCTCCCTACTCCTCTCATTTTGAAAAAGAAATCAGCTCATGGTGGAGATGAGTTGTAACTGAGTCTTCAGAATTTGTAGCCCAGTGAGTGCTTCAGCCCTCTGATGTGTGGAAAGGATCTCAGGATGGGGAGCTGCCAGCAGCAGGGGCAAGGCACAGGGAGACCCAGCTATGTCTCTTTCACCCAGCTTTCTGATCTTCATTTTGGATCTGTTTGCATTCTGACTATGCAGCTTTCTCTGGCACTTGCATATTTCCTGGCATTTGAATGAAGAGAAAGGGACCTAAATTCAGAAATACCTAATGCATCATGGAACAGAGTAACCAAAGCCTTATGCACATCATTTTCCTTTTCTTACATGTTCTTTCTGCTTATATTTAATCATATTCATACCATATACAGTTTTGTGTCTTAATGCCAATAGACTTCAAAGTCAGACCTTGCTCAGAATTCCTTATGTTGATATGCAGCGCTGTGAGTCAGGAGGACCTTGTATTCTAAATCACTGTCTTAAGTAACAAAGGGCCACCCCCAATCCTCTGTTAGATTCTCTTTGAGCACCATTATTAAACTTTCATTTTCTCCTCATCCCTTTACTCTGATTTAACTTTACTCTCTAACATCTGTGACATTCTATGAATTTCATTTATTTATTTATTTATTTATTTATTTATTTATTTATTTATCTATCAATCAATCTTTCCCTCTCATAATCAAAACAAACAAAATTGATTTGAAAGAAATCTTAAATTTTGTACACTGAGAGTGCTGAATCTACATTAGGTACCAGAAGATCTGGCTACAAACTTCTCAGGATGTCTCTGAATAAGATTTTGTTTTAGAAATGTTTAATTTGTTAGTAGCTTCTCAAAACCCTTACAGCTTTCATATAAACAATATTTAGCCTTCATTTTATGGTCACCCTAGGAATCCTGGTTTAGTACCACTTCACATGGTGCAAACCAGATTTCTGACATACTATATAATAGCTTTCTTATATTCTCTTATGCCCACAGGCTGGTTTTGCTAGTAACACTTATAGATTGGTTGTAAGTGGTTCTCAATTGAGAATACGGTGGCTTTTTTATTTTTTCAATCCTTTCATGTGACCCATAGTTAATAACATTTTTGGTTCAGCTAATGTCTGTCAGCCATTAGTTAATTGGTAGTTTGTACCCATATTGACATTAATGTTTTTTAACATATAGGGACTTGTTTAATGGCTTCTGTCTTTAAAAAATTAGCATATCAAAGAAGTACCACATAATGATAAATTATACTTGTATTTACTTTCATTTCCAGAGTTAATTATTATTTTTTCTATAGTCTTTTGATATTTGCGAAGAGCCTCAATTGAGAATAATCATGCAAGTGAATCATGACCTAAAACGAAATATTTTCTCAATATAGTCGATGCAGCCTTGACTGGTACCAGTTTTTAAAATCAAGTTTTCTTTAATAAATATAAATGATTATAGTTTAGAAACACTGAAGATCTTCCTAGTTGAAGGGACTTCCTCTTTAGTTTTATACAATGCGCCTGAAACTCAAGAGTTTTCAGACTAGAAAAGCAAACACTGTGGTTAATTTCATTCATTTGCTTGTTCTGTTATCTCTGCATTAATTGGTTCTGTTTTTCAGTATGTGGTATGTTCCATAACTGGGATGCAAAAGCTTTTTTTTTTTTTTAAGACTCCCAAGAACTGGCTTATTATAAATATTCATCATAAATATCAGGTACCCCTTTCTGTTACAATCAAAGGCTGAGTCAAAGGCACTTTGGGGGCTCAGCAGAACATCACAGCTATTATTGATTTGCCATGTACATGTGAGTGCCTGACACACTTTTGTGGAGGAAGAAGGCAACATTCTGAAGTTTTAGCAGATTTGGCGTCTTTCCCTCCCATTTTAGCCTGTGGCAGTTTCAAATGGCGCAGACAGAAGCCCTGAAAATGTATAGTTGTACATTTTAAAGTGTCCCTTACTATGTTTTAATCATCCCCTGTTGTCCAAATGCTGCCATTAGTGGTTGCAATAATCATCTGTAATGCTAGCTTCTGAGAACCATGGTACAAGAGCCTCTTTTCTAATTTCCCAGATGGGAGGGAACACATGTACAAGCCTGTTAGAATTGGAGAGACTGGAAACAGCACTGTGTAGATTTGTATTTTTGGAACTTTTTGGGCTTATTTAAGCACCCCGAAAGCAAACCTAGTTATCTATTAGGAGTCAAATGCCAGTTCAAGGAAAATCTGAGTGTCTTACCAAGAAGAGAAAAACATTGCAGTAGTTCAGAAGATAAATTAGAAACAACTGGATCAGTGTCTCTGGCACTTTTACTCCAGGCTGTCAGATTCAAGGGTTGACCATGTAATCTAGAGTTATGCTTTTGAAGGATTTTCTTCAAGCATTTGTATTATTTATTTGAATGATAATGAAAAAGAAAATTGCTTTGGTATTAGATATTCTCTAAGGATTAGAGTTATATAATTAGGTTGTTTCTATTTGTTGAGTACCCTAAGTATTTTTTTCTAAGTTTCATCCCTTATTTTATACAAAAGAGTATTCCATGTTGAATATTTTACTTTCTTTAAAAGAACAAGGAGACTTAAGAAAGTTTAGACTTCCAACCTGGGCTCTGCTGTTAAAACCATCAATCAGTACCCATAGAACTTTGTTGTAAGGGGTGGGGCATGGGTCAGCACTTGGTCTCCAGATTTCACTGCTAATAGCAACTGCCGAAAAGTAGGTTCCAAAAGTTATCAACAGATGTCGAGAACAAAAGGTAGGAATTCGAATTTGTTAGTCTTCAGCTTGCATGGTCAGCAAACATGGGGTTTGTACTGCACTTTGCGACCACCTTCCTCTCACCACTTCCTGTCCCTCCTGCCTTCTCCCTAAGTTTGAGTAAAGCAGGCAAGCAAACAAGCAGCAAGTCATGTTTCCTCATGCCATGATGCCTAAAATATATTCTAGAGGAATTACAATCCTACCTGAAAGAAATAAAGCATTAAATGAAAAACTACAGCTACAGTGATATGTTATTGACTAGACTTAATTTCATTTGTATAAATATCTAAAATTTTCTGTGATGGTAGAAGAGCCTCAAAATAAATGCCCAAAGCTAGAATGAGATAAAATATTTATAACACATGTTATGGGAGAGGGTTAATAAAATTAGCAAACAAAAAAGATCTGAGTGCCTTAAAGACGTACCCACAGTGGACTTACATTATACAGAAGAAATATGAATGCCCAAGAAACAAGTGGAAAGTTGCTTCAGCATGACACTGATTCTAAATTGGGATACTGTCTTCAGCTATCAAAGTGCCAATACTAATTTAAAAGGAATGAGAGAGTGATGGTAATGTTACCAAGTTACTGTGAAGGAAACAGGCTCTCTCACACCATTGCGGATATGTGTTGGCCCAAATATGTGTTTCTAAATATTATTGAGTTAAAAAAAAATCCATTAAATTCTACTGAAATATAAGGTATTCAATGGCCTTTAAACTTAGTGTTAGTTATCTATTACAAAATAGACATCTCACTACTAAAGACTATATACACATATCTAAGATATATCAAAGCATTTTAAATGGCTAAGAACTGTAAGGAATGGTTAAATAAGAGATATATGCATGCTGGCAAATAGTATGTGGCTATTTGAAAAGCAATTAGTAGAGTGATATGTGTAATAGGATCCCACAAGGGAAAACAAAACAGAAGGTTAAAGAGGTGTGTGTGTGTGTGTGTGTGTTTAAGAGTGCTGGAAAGCTAAGTCAACACTGTTAATACTGATTACTTTGAAAAATAAATGGTAGGGTAGGAACAGAAGAACTAATTTTAAAATAAATTTCTATATGGGCTTGTTTAAAAAAAATAAAAAAAGCCTAATTTTTTTTAAGTATAAAACCAAACAAAAAAAATTAAGAACTTAAAAAGAAAAAGATGAAAATGGAAGGGCCAAAAGCCCGAGGCAGAAGTTCAGAACCATTATAAAGGAAGAACATGAGAGGACAGACAGCCTTTGGAGGTAGTGGCCATCCCTGTGAAGAGGTATGAGAAAGCAGACGAGCTGAAGCTCACTGTGTTAAGGGTCCTGCGAAGGCCATGTACTGAACCACCACATCCTAGGTTATATTAGTGGTGAGTGCAGGGCTTTTTAAACTCTTTCCACTCATGGGGCCTATTTACCTGATAACTTTTTATACAACCCTGTTATAAAGCTATAAAAAAATATGTACATGCATCAAACTTGATGTCTCAAGGAAATGTGTTTCAAAGAAAGTTTTGATAGACATGTAATTTTACCACGTTCTTAAATCAAAAGCAAATTTGCATACTGGTGACTTGATGCACTTGCTTATTTTTACATAAAGAAATAAATAATGGGCAGTAATGGTGCACACCTTTAGTCCCAGCACTGGAGAAGCAGAGGCAGGCAGATTATTTGTGAGGTCAAGGCCAACCTGGTCTACAGAGTGAGTTCCAGGCCAGCTAAGTCTACACAGAGAAACCCTGTCTCAAAAACCAAAAACCCAAACAAACAAACAAACAAACAAAAAAGAACTAAGTCTTGGGTGAATATTTGAGTTGATGGTCATTTTATTTTGATTCTATCACTTTCCATGTTGAGACTGTGTCTTTGTTTACATAATACAAGGCAAAAAAATGACAGGAATGTGTTTAGGGCCAATTTAGAATTGTTGAAAATTCTCTTAACCCCAAACCAAATTAATTGAGGCTTTTTTTTTTTTTTTAATGAAACTCAAGTCAGCAATTCAAACAACAGTTCTTTTTTTTTTTTTACTTTTTTTTATTTAATTTTATATAACAAAGTCCAATGAAATGAAAACAAACATTTATACACAATATTTGGGAATTTGGGCGTCGTTCTTTCCAAACTACTTCCTGCTGGCAAGGGGCGCTGTCTTGGGGGATTCGAAGAAGATTCAGATATCCTGGCTGTAGTCTGTAGGGCTGTTTTGTCCAGCTGTTTTGAATGTAGGATCACCTTGTACTCTGTTTCAGGCGGTCTGGTGTGATCAAACCACATTAGTCTGGAAGGAATCCACATCTTTTCATTTTCTGTGGAAACAAAAATAGAAATCCTTTTCCCCAGTGACTTGTTCTTCAAGTTAAATTTTGGAGTCAAAGCATTTTTTTTTTTTTAAATAATATTTTACATGTCGATCCCAGTTCCCTCTCCCTCCCTCCCCCCCAGCCCTCCCTTCCTCCTTACCTTCCTTTTACCTTCTCTGCCCTCTCACATGCACTCTAAACACCCTCCCCTCCCATCCCCCCACCACAAATCCATATGTAGGGGAATGCCATCCAGTTGGGGTCATGTAGATCTGACAGGTCCTGTGAAGTAGGGACTAGGGCTTCTCTCCTGTCTCTAGATTAAGGCAGTTATCCCTCCATGGGGGATGTGTTTGCAAAGTCCTTTTGTGCACCAGGGATACATCCTGGCTCCACTGTCTGAGGTCTCTTAGACTGCTCAGACCTTCTGGCTGAGACCCATATTCAGGAGGGCCTGAGTCAGTCCCATGCTGGCTTCCCAGCTATCAGTCTAGTGGCCCTTAACTCCTCCTTGTTCAGGTAAGCTGTCTCTATGTGCTTCTACTGCATGGTCTTGTCCTCTCCATTTGCTTCTGGGTTCTAGTTCGACTCAGTGTTTATGTATGGGTGTTTGCTCCTATTTTCAACAGGCATTAGTTGAGGGCTCCATGGAGAAGTTAGTTGTTGATCTCACTCTCCGGGAAGGGCATTTATGATAGCCTTTCCACGGAAGCTGAGATTATTAGTTGGGAGCAGTCTTGTAGTTCTCTCGACCTTTCTTTGTGTTCTCTCTCTTTGTCTCTGTCTCTCTCTCTTTCCTATTTTCCATTCCTAACCAGGCTCAATCCTCCTGGTCCCACATGCCTTCCTCTCCTCCCCCTCATTTTCTCTTACTTCTCTCTCCATTCGCTGTCCTCCCCCACTTCACCTGAGCTCTGGGGGACTTGTCCCTTCCCAGTTCTGTGAGGGACTTTATATGAATCTCTTAGAATACACCTTGTATCCTAGTTCCTCTGGTGGTGTGATTTATAGGCTGGTGATCATTTGATCTAGTTCTAAAATCCATATATGAGTGAATACATACTGTGTTCCTCTTTTTGTGACTGGGTTACCTCATTCAGGATGGTTTCTTCAAGTGCCATCCACTTGCCTGCGAATTTCAAGATACCATTATTTTTTTCTGCAGAGTAGTATTCCATTGTGTAGATGTGCCACATCTTCATTAACCATTCTTCAATTGAGGGGCATCTAGGTTGCTTCCAGGTTCTTGCTATTACAAATAGTGCTGCTATGAACATAGTTGAACAGATGTCTTTGTTGCATGGATGTGAATCCTTTGGGTATATGCCTAAGAGGGGGGATTGCTGGGTCCTGTGGTAAACTAATTCCCATTTTCCTGAGTAACCGCCATACTGATCTCCAAAATGGCTGTATGAGTTTGCACTCCCACCAGCAGTGGAGGAGTGTTCCCCTTTCTCCACATCCTCTCCAACATGAGTCATCATTGATGTTTCTAATTTTAGCCATTCTGGCAGGGGTAAGATGGTATCTCAGAGTTGTTTGGATTTGCATTTCCTTGATAGCTAAGGATGTGGAGCATTTTCTTAAGTGTCTTTCAGCCTTTTTGATTTCCTCCATTGAGAATTCTTTCTTCAGTTCTGTACCCCATTTTTTAATAGGGTTATTTGGTGTTTTGTTGACTAGTTTCCCGAGTTCTTTGTGTATTTTGGAGATCAGCCCTTTGTCGAATATAGGATTAGTGAAAATCTTTTCCCAGTCTGTGGGCTGCCATTTGGTCTTGTCCACTGTGTCCTTTGCCTTACAGAAGCTTCTAAGTTTGAAGAGGTCCCATTTATTAATTGTTTCTTTCAGTGTCTGTGCCCCTGGAGTTATGTTCAAGAAGCGGTCTCCTATACCAATTAGTTCAAGGGTACCTCCTACTTTCTCTTCTAAGAGGTTCAATGTGGCTGGATTGATGTTGAGGTCTTTGATCCATTTGGACTTGAGTTTTGTGCATGGCGACAAACATGGGTCTATCTGCAGTCTTCTACACACCCTCATCCAATTGTGCCAGCACCATTTGTTGAAGATGCTGTCCTTGCCCCATTGTATAATTTTAGTTGTTTTGTCAAAAATCAGGTGTTCATAGGTGCGTGGATTAATATCAGGATTTTCAATTCGATTCCATTGTTCTACCTGTCTATTTTTATGCCAATGCCAGGCTGTTTTCAGAACTATAGCTCTGTAGTAGAGCTTAAAGTCAGGAATGGTGATGCCTCCTGACGTTCTTTTATTGTATAGGGTTGTTTTGGCTATCCTGGGTCTTTTATTTTTCCATATAAAGTTGATTATTATCCTTTCAAGGTCGGTGAAGAATTGTGGTGGGATTTTAGTGGGGATTGCATTGAATCTGTAGATTGCTTTTGGTAAGATTGCCATTTTTACTATGTTTATCCTACCTAACCAAGGGCATGGGAGATCTTTCCATTTTCTGGTATCTTCTTTAATTTCTTTCTTTAGCGTCACAAAGTTCTTATTATATAGGTCTTTTACTTGTTTGGTAAGCGTTACACCAAGATGCTTTATGTTGCTTGTGGCTATTGTAAAGGGTGATGTTTCTCTGATTTCTTTCTCTGCCTCTTTGTCGTCTGAAAAAAAAATAGGGCTACTGATTTTTTTGAGTTTATCTTGTATCCTGCTAGTTTGCTGAAGGTGTTTATCAGCTGTAGGAGTTCCCTGGTGGAGTTTATTGGGTCGCTTATGTAAACTATCATATCATCTGCAAATGGAGGCAGTTTGACTTCTTCCTTTCCAATTTGGATGCCTTTGATCTCCTTTTGTTGTCTTATAGCATTAGCTAGAACTTCTATTACGATATTGAAGAGATATGGAGAAAGAGGGCAGCCTTGTCTTGTTCCTGATTTTAGAGGAATTGGCTTAAGTTTCTCTCCTTTCAGTTTGATGTTGGCAGTTGGTTTGCTGTATATTGCTCTTATTATGTTTAGGTATGTTCCTGTTATCCCTGACCTCTCCAATACCTTTATCATGAAAGGATGTTTATCATGAATTTTGTCGAAGGCTTTTTCCGCATCTAGGGAGATAATCATATGGTTTTTCTTTTTCAGTTTGTTTATATGGTGGATCACATTGATAGATTTTTGTATGTTAAACCATCCCTGCATTCCAGGGATGAAGCCTACTTGATCATGGTGGAGGATTTCTCTGATGTATTCTTGAATTCGGTTTGCCAGTATTTTATTGAGTAGTTTTGCATCGATGTTCATCAGGGATATTGGTCTGTAGTTTTCTTTCTTAGTTGTGTCTTTGTGAGGTTTGGGTACCAAAGTTATTGTGGCCTCATAAAAAGAGTTTGGCAATGAACCTTCTGTTTCTATCTTGTGGAACAGTTTGAGGAGTAGTGGTATTAGTTCTTCCTTGAATGTCTGGTAGAATTCTGCACTGAATCCATCTGGCCCTGGACTTTTTTTCATTGGAAGGCTTTTGATGACTGCTTCTATTTCATTGCGGGTTATAGGTCTATTTAAGTTGTTTGTCTGTTCTTGATTTAATTTTGGTAAGTGATAGTTATCCAGAAACTTGTCCATTTCCTTTGAATTTTCAATTTTTGTGGAATACAGATTTTCAAAGTATGACCTGAAAATTGTCTGGATTTCCTCTGTGTCTGTTGTTATGTTCCCCATTTCGTTTCTGATTTTGTTAATTTGTATGTTCTGTCTCTGCTTTTTGTTAATTTGGATAAAGGTTTGTCTATCTTGTTGATTTTCTCAAAAAACCAACTCTGTTGCACTGATTTTTTTTGTATTGTTTTCCTGGTTTCTATTTTGTTGATTTCAGCCCTCAAGTTGATTATTTCCTGGCGTCTACTCCTGCGGGGTGAATTCGCTTCTCTCTGTTCTAAGGTTTTAAGTTGGGCTGTTAATTCTCTTATGTGACTATCCTCTGTTTTCTTCATATGGGCACTTAGTGCAATGAACTTCCCTCGTCGCATTGCTTTCAAGGTGTCCCATAAGTTCAGGTATGTTGTATCCTCATTCTCGTTGAATATTAGAAAGTCTTTAATTTCTTTCTTTATTTCTTCTTTGACCCAGGAGTGGTGTAATTGCACATTATTCAGTTTCCATGAGTTTGCAGGTTTTCTGTTATTTGTGTTGTTGTTGAATTCCAATTTTAAAGCATGGTGGTCCGATAAGATACAGGGGACTATTCCTATTCTCTTGTATCTGATGAGGTTTGTTATGTCACCTAGTATGTGGTCGATTTTAGAGAAGGTTCCATGTGGAGCAGAGAAGAAGGTATATTCTTTTGTCTTTGGATGGAATGTTCTATAGATGTCTGTTAACCCCAGTTGAGACATAACTTCTGTTAATTCTTTTGTTTCTTTGTTGAGTTTCTGATTTGTGGTCCTGTCTAGTGTTGAGAGTGGTGTATTGAAGTCTCCCACTATAAGTGTGTGAGGTTTTATATGAGGTTTGAGTTTTAGTAGTGTTTCTTTTACGAATGTGGGTGACTTTATATTAGGGGCATAGATGTTCAGAATTGAGACTTTGTGTTGATGGATTTCTCCTGAGATGAATATGAAATGACCGTCTTCATCTCTTTTGATTAATTTTGGTTTGAAGTCTAACTTGTTAGATATTAGGATAGCTACGCCTGCTTGCTTCTTATTTCCATTTGATTGGAAAATCCTTTCCCAACCCTTTACCCTGAGGTAATGTCTATCTTTGGAGCTAAGATGTGTTTCTTGTATGCAGCAGAAGGATGGATTCTGTCTTCGTATCCATTCTGTTAGCCTGTGTCTTTTTATAGGTGAGTTAAGACCATTAATGTTGAGGGTGAGTAAGGTCCATTGATTGTTGATGCTTGTTTGATTTAGGTTTGTTGTTGGCAGTGGTATTGTGAATATATTTGTTCTGCTTCACCCTAGGTTTCTGGTGTAGTTGGATTATCTGTTGCCTACATTTTTTGTGGGCGTAGTTACCTTCCTTGGGTTGGAGTTTTCCTTCCAATACTTTCTGTAGGGCTGGATTTGTAGATATGTATTGGGAAAATCTGGTTTTGTCATTAAATATCTTGTTTTCTCCATCTATATTGATTGAGAGTTTTGCTGGGTATAGTAGCCTAGGCTGGCATCCGTGTTCTCTTAATACTTTTAGAACATCTATCCAGGACCTTCTGGCCTTGAGGGTTTCCATGGAGAAGTCAGGTGTAATTTTGATAGGTCTGCCTTTATATGTTACCTGTCCTTTTTCCTTCGCTGCTCTTAATATTCTTTCTTTATTCTTTGTTATATTAATATTCTTGTTAATATGCTAGGTGTTTTGATTATTATATGTTTTCTTTGGTCCAGTCTATTTGGGGTTTGGTATGCTTCTTGTACTTTCATGGGCATGTCCTTCTTCAGATTTGGAAAGTTTTCCTCAATGATTTTGTTGAATATGTTTTCAGCACCTTTGAGCTGGGCTTCCTCACCTTCGTCTATGCCTATTATTCTTAGGTTTGGCCTTTTCATGGTGTCCCACATTTCCTGGATGTTTTGTGTTAAGGATTTGTTGGATTTATGATTTTCTTTGGTCGATGAATCTATTTCTTCTAGTTTATCTTCTGCGCCTGAGATTCTCTCTTCCATCTCTTGAATTCTATTGGTTATGCTTGTGTCCGTAGTTGCCGATTTTTTGCCCAGCTTTTCAATTTCCAGCCTTCCTTCCGTTTGTGTTGCCTTTATTTTCTCAATTTCAGTTTTCAAGTCTTGAACCATTTCCTTCACCTGGTTAATTGTTTTTTCTTGGCTTTCTGTACTTTCCTTAAGGAATTTGTTCATTTCTTCCACTTTTTTGTTTGTTTTTCCCTCCATTTCTTTAAGGGATTTTCTCACATCTTCTTTGAGGGCCTCTATCATTTTTATGATGGTGATTTTTAAGTCGTACCCTTCTGCTTCCTCTGCTTTGTTGTTGTGTTCCATTCTAGTTGGTGTAGATTCCCTAGATTCTGGTGGTGTCATGTTTGTCTTTCTGTTGTTAGGTGTTCTCTTGTATTGCTTTCTTCCCATAGTTTCTTCCAGTAGGTGTTGGTGGGGTCTCTCCCTCTCTCTATGGTACTTCCCCGATGGGCTTATGTGGATCTGAGATTCAATATCTGTAGCTCTGTGTCAGTCCAAGCTCTCTAGGAGGTTTCTCCGCAGACAGGGATCCAGGGATGGGGTCAAGGATGAGGATCCAGAAGAAGATGCCAGCAGGTACTCACAGTGGTCCACTGGCCAATAGCTCTGGCCAATAGCTGGCAGAAGAGGACGAGGAGTGAGCTTGAACTTGAGAAGGTTTTGCAGGGTAGTGGGATCTCACTGGAAACTGGCGCTCTCCCGCTGAGAACTCGTTCTTTGGCAGGGGCCTGGATTTGGGGGTCAAGGATCTTGCTCACAGGAACTCCGAGTGGACCTGCAGAGATAGGCGGCCAAACAACAGTTCTTAAAATCAAACATTATAACTCAGTAGAATCCCAAAATACTTGCTGAGGAATGTTGTAGAAAAAGTCATTGTTTTTGTAATTAAATCTTGTGTTTGTTTAAAAACACTATAGTTCATAGCATATAGTGTCTCAAGTTCTGAGCCTAGGCATTTCAGGACACATTTCTTGGTATGTATGGTGTGATGGCATATATAGTACAAGGTATGCAAGTTGTATGTTAGGACCAAGACATCGTGAGCTCGTACATGCCCTGTGGACAAGCTCTGCTTGAAATACCTTGGATGAACTTTGCATTTGACTTTGAATTAAACTTTGGTTATTGCCTGTTTAGAACCCTTTTCCTTTTTGTCAAAATTTTTGTATCTCCCTCTCTTAGTTGCACTGAGCTAACATAGAGTCCAACATGATCATCCCCCACCTTCTACTGTTATCTGTATTTTATCTGGAGCAGGCCATGCGGCTCAGCAGAAAACTCTGCTCCCATGAAGACCATACATTTTACAGTTCTTCTCATTTTCCCACACTACAAGTGCCCCAGAGGCCTTTGATCACAGACACTGAGAGCTGTGTGCTCTCCAGTCCCAGTCTCTGGTGTTTCCTAGTTATGGTGGAGTCCCTGGTATAGCTGGTATAGGACAGTAAGGTTGCAGCCTCTGTGAGGCAGAGGCAGGGGAGGGAGGGAGGGGCGCCCTTTAAATCACACCACTGCCGTCTTGACTGGGTCTTGTTCACCCTGGTTTGGAATTTGCAGCATTCTTTTATAGACCCCATTCTGACCTTGGAAGCAAAGGACTGGTCCTTGGAACAGCCTTGAGACTAAGTCCTTGTTGATGTGCTTCTCCATGTAGCTCCTCCTCTCATGCATGCAGCCAGGGCACTTAGGTGTGTGCACTGTGTGCCAGGCCAGCGAGCAATTCTGTAACAGTAGATGTAGGACATGGGGGCCAAAACCCAGGCAGTGGAAAGCCTCGCCATGGAGATGGCTGCAGCAAGTGACAACTCCATGTTCCTACCTAATCCTTGCTTCTTATTTCTCTTAATTTTTATTTGTAAAATAAGGGAGAGGCTCAATGCTCCTTGTCCCCATGTATACATGTCACACATATGTATCTTACTGGCACAGTAAGAAACTAGGCAAGGATGCTGAAGATATCCAAGCTGAGCAGTATGTGTGTTGACTAGCTTCCCAAGATTCAGGGAGTGGGTTTGGACAGATGGAGGCCCCTGCCTGAGGCTCTCAATGCTCACACACAGTTCAAGCCTAAGCTGGGACTCCTTCCTTGTTTGTTTGAGTCCCCTGCACCCAGGACCTGTGAACTGATTGAGAATTACAGATCACTTTTTACCATTTCCAACATGAGAACAATATTCACTTCTAGTGTTTCAGGTTCTGTTCTTGACTTGGAGACACTGGCAGGTTACTAGGGGTTATGGAAATGATGTGTATCAGATTATGCTTTAGACATACTTTGATTCAGCATTTTATTCAGAACTCTGGCAGACAACTTGGTACTTGGCAATAATCATAAAGCACATACATGTAGTTAAAAGTTCCCAATTTTGATTAAGTACACTTCATCCATGTATCATTAACACTTCATTGAATTTAGTTCTGACATTTAGTTGTGAGTCTGGTATTTAATTCTTATTGATTCAGTTTACTATTAACCTCAAGGTGTCCTCTGATAGGTTGATTGATCAGTAGTTATAATTCTTAGATTAATGGGAAATTTGCTTCAAACATTGTCATAACTGGACATATGTGATGAGTATGTGTAGCAGTTTCCAAATAAATCATCACTTGGTTAACATAGATATGCACTGACCCCTCCACCCAGCCTTTTGTTTATATAGTAGCTGGCATACTTTATGCTTCATGGGAATGTATTTCCTCTGGATTTTTTTCTATTTAAATAACTTATACTATAAAGGTAGGTATAATGAGGTTATTGAACCATATTTTAACATTTTGCTGGTACTTTAGGATATAAATTATGTTTTTAGCAATATGATTACTTAATGTGTTAACTATGCTTTTGCCTAATTTGTTACCATCACATTCATTTCCTTGTTTCACTGGGGATATGGGAACAAGCTAAATTTTTGAGGGCTGTGTGCCTTATTGTGGTAGGCTTCAGTCAAGAAGTTTAACTCCCCTGAGGAGTGAGGAAGGGTATGCTGGGCCATTTGGTTGAATGAAGACAACTCACAACCATGGTTTCATGCCAGTAGTTGTGAGCTCATCACTGATAAGATTCTAGAGTAAGCTGGGCATGATGATATAGGCTGTGACCCTGGCTTTTGGGAGGCAGGAAGGCCAGCCTGAGCCTGTCTCAAAAAACCAAGTGTTCAGAGAACAGGTGCTCATTTTGTTTTTCACTTCCTTTCTAAGGATGTAAACGAAGACCCCGGAGAAGATGTGGCCCTCCTTTCTGTCAGTTTTGAGGATACTGAAGCTACCCAAGTGTACCCCAAGTTGTACTTGTCACCCCGAATTGAGCAGTAAGTGTCACTGTCATTGAGCTAGATGCTTCTACTTAGTAAGCTGTGTGTCTCACTCTTCCTTTTATGAAATGTGAACTCTTAAATTTTTTTAGTTTTCTTTTCTCAGAGATTTGTTTATTGAGAAATTTCTTTTCAAAGGTTTTTTTTTTTTTTTTTTGGTGTGGTCAGAGTCCTGAGTATAAGTGCACTACTTGGATGGATAGATCAACGGAGGCCAGAAGAGAGAGTATCAGGTCCTTTAGAACTCGAGTTACAGGTAGTTGTGAGCTGCACCATGTGGGTACTGGGATCTGAACCAGGTCATCTGCAAGAGTAGCCAATACTCTTAACTGCTAAGCTGTTTCTGCAGCTCTGGATTGAAAGTTTTGGTGGCAAAGTACATGAAGATAGTGTTTACAAGTGTAATTAATCTTCTAGTGAATCTTTTTCATGCACTTTATGGTCTCTGTATTGTGCCTATGAATCTTTGAGACAACTATAGGTATAGCAAGTCTAAATTGTCACTCACTCAGGGTGTCCCCCAGGGTTTGCAAGTCATAGTTGTTTGTAGTCTGCTGAATAATATCTGACTTAACTTGTATATTTGAAACTGTCAGACTTATCTGTGAAAGTATAACCAGTTTCTTTAAGACATTAAGCAAAAAGTTAATCAGAAGCTGATGAAGGGAATAATAAAAGTAGATGGTTTTAAATGATGATGTTTGAGTTTGTTCTTTGTTTAAATAGCTCTGTGTGGTTTTATACAATGTCCGGTCACATAGTAAAAACAGTTTGCTATCATACTTGTGTCTAACCAAGTATCTTTTCTCATTAGTAGTGAGTTTTATAAAGGCTTACTTTACAATGAGCTTATTGTTGCTTAATGCTTTAGCAGTTTATTACACTTCAAAGGATGCCGAGGTCCATTGAAAATGGATCATAAACAGATTTGGTTGGGATCTTCTGAAGAGACACATTTTTTCATCAACAGAGAAATTCTTACAGGTTCTGACTGAAATACATTATTAAAGTTCTCTGTAGGTCATTTAGTCAGGGTTGGCAGATTTCTGTCTGAGAGTAGATGTGGTTGTTGTCTGACATTAATATACTGAGCCGTTTTCATGTTCTCTGACCTCAGTTGCTCTAAGTTATGAGTCATGGACACCCCATCTTAACAAATTGATATGATACAGCTGCTTATACCCGAATGTGAGAGATTGTGAAAATCAGTAATGTACAGACATTCTCTCGTTTATTTATGTATCTCTAATAACAGCTAGAGTGGGGTTTTATAGTAGTAAGACTGTATTTTGTTCTGCCCAATGCATGAATTTAAACTTAAAATACTGACCTGTGTGAATAAAAGGTCGTAAGCTGGAGGCAACAACACAGTATAAAAGAGAGAAGTTCCAGGGTCAAACAGAGATGCATACACCCAAATTCTGGTGTTAGCAAATAGTGAAGTCTGAACACCTTGGATCTTATTTCTTCATAAGATACAAATATTAGTACCTATTTAGTAATGTTATTTTTAGAATTATAGTAACTACTGTTCATAGGGCATTAGGTTTAGAGCCTAGCACTGGAGCAACCCCTACCAAATAGTAGCTATTCATGCTGTTATTTTCGATGAGGGTTCATGGCAAATGATTGAGTGGGTAGGTGACAGGAAAGAGTCAGAGGAGAAGTGGAAAGAATAGTATGGAGTGAGCATGCACTGGTTATAGACCATCAGCATGAACTAAATTCAGTTGTTTTGATGAGAAAGTTAGAGAAAATCATCCCAAGATGTCTGAGAGATGAGCATGTTAGTTACCCATAGGCAGATAATTGCCCTCTTAGAAGAATGTTGATGGTGGAATGTAGGGTCTCACATAAGTTATGCCAATGTTCTGCTGTTGAATTGTATCTCCAGTCCAGTGTTTACTGTTTAGTTAGCAATCTTTTCTCACTAAATTCCCCAGGCTGGTCTTAATGAAGCTTAAGCTGGCCTTGAACTTGGAAATCCTCCTATTTCAGCTCCTGAATTGCTGAGATTGCCGGCCTGTGCCACTGAGCCTAACTAGAAAGACTTGTTCTTCTGAACTGAAGCCAGGATATTTCTTTGTCTGTGTTTACTTTGCAAGGAAGCTTGCTAATAAAATATCCTTATTCTAAAGACCCGAGATGTGGTTGAACAATTGAATAAGGAAAGGCAATTTGAAGTCACTTTCCCTATTTCTAAAACCCAGCTTTAGGCCGGGCCTAAAGGATTATGCCTTTAATCCAAGAACTGTGGAGGCAGAGGCAGGCAGATTTCTGTGAGTTTGTGGTCAGCCCAGTCTACAGAATGAGTTCCAGACTAGCCAGAGCTACACAGAGAGGCCCATCTCAAAGCCAAACAAATAAACAGAAGTCCAGCTTTCAGTGTGCCTCTCCCTATGTGGAGGGCTAGCTGTAGCATGTCTTTCCCATCGCTGTCCTGTTGTTCCCCCGCTTAGTGTGTCTTCTCAGCTGAAGGGTTCTCAGCTTCTCACTCCTGCTACCATGCCTTTGGTGTCTAAAGCTGTTCCTTTTGGACACAGTGTAGTAGTCTTCCCATGCTGGGAAGATACAAGTGTTCTATGGCTTTGTTCAAATGCCCCAACACTGCCTCTGAATGGTATACCCTCCCCATCACACTTTGTCTTCATCTTACCATCTACTTCCACATGATGTGCATTTCTTTAATCCTTTGCTGAGCTGCATGCTCCTCAGATTGCTGGATAAGTGTACCATCCCATAGTGCCTTGAACAATGATGGCTTAATTTTTGAGTCTTATAAGTTAGTATGTAATTCTCACCCCCAAATTGGAATAGCTATTCTGAAAACTTTAACATTTTTCCTGGTTAATACAAATTGACCTAATGCAACTACAGTTCTAACACTAAAGCAAACAGTCAAACATAACTACATCTTCAAGTAGAAGTTTTCAACACGAATTTTAGAGAAGGGTTAAAATGAAAGATGGTGAACTTTAGGTATATCTCTGTGAGGGTTTACACATTTGTTAAACTGATTTCAGTAGTTCCCTGAATCATTATTTATAGTTGCATATAGTTGCACAATCCACTGAAAATATTAATAAGAAAAGTTTAGAAATAAACAATTCATAAGTTTTAATTTGTGCACCATCTTGAGAAGCCTTAAGTCTTATGTGGTCCTGCTCCATCTTGCTGGGGATAGGAGTTGCCTGTTTGTCCAGTTTTTCTATGCTGTAAATGCTCCCTACCTATTAGTCATTAGTAGATATCTTATCAGATTGGCTGTCATGGTTTCACATTAGCTGTGTTCAGGAAACCCTTTTTTTTTACTTAATAATAGCGCAAAGTGTAAGAATAATGGTGCTGGTAATTCAGACATGCAAACGAGAAGCCCTGGCTAGCGTAAAGTGATTTCACTTAAAGTGGAGAGGTGAATGTTTTCAATTTGCGGGCTGGGCACAGTGGCTGAGCATTGTAACACATATGTTGAAATCCCAGAACTTGGGAGGCAGAGGCAGGAGGAGGATGTTTGTAAGTTTGAGGCCATTCAGTTCACTCAGTTCTACAGTAAGCAGATCTTGTTGTTCCATGAAATTGTGAAGGACGAGAAACCTGTGATAGTTTTCTCTTGTACATAAGACTGTAAAAGTTGCTATTGTTCTGTTCTGTTTCATTGTGGTTATTGTTAATGTTACACTCTATTTTTATAAATTAAACTTTGTCATAACTAAGTACATATATAGCAAAACCCAGGGTGTTTATGATTCAGTACTCTCTGTGGTTTGAGGCATCTGCTGAGCATCCTAGAGCATATCCCTCATGGATAAAGGGGACTGTTTTATCCAGCTAATTCTTGCAGAGTTTCGAATATAAAAGAGGAATGATGGCATTTCAGGAAGGCGATAGCCATAGGATAAGTTTTCAGAACTGTGTGAAGGGGATTAGTATTATCTTGGACATTGGGTTCAGCTTTCATTTGCTACCTATATTTTGTGTTACCCAGCCAACTCTCAGCTGGCTGTTGTCTAGCTGAGGGTCTATTCCTTTCGGTTTCTGCTGTGGTGCTTTCTGAGACATTTCAAGCCACATGCAGGGTATCTCATAGACACGAGCTCCAGGAGACCAAGAGCCCATTATACATTATTTAAAAATGGGCAAAAGAAGTCTAGCTTCTCCACCTCCCAGTGCATAGGCAAAGGGAAATTCCAGACCTGTCTGGCTATTATCACTCTGTCCCAGCTTGTCTATGCAGTAGACAAGGATATTAACTAGTCCCAGAAATAGAGAAAAATACTAGTTAGGGTGTTGTCATCACGTAAAGGAAAAGGGATCAATTTGTTATACTCTAAAGATTTTAACAATATGAGTACCAAATGTCCCCAAATTAGACAATCCTCACAAAAAGGAACATCTGTCAGATACATCGGTCAAAAACTCCCAAGTGCATTATGGTTTTATGATGCTGAAATCTGTGTTTTTCCAGGACCCAGGAGTAGTTGCCTGGTGCCTTTGTCAGCCCATCACACATGGTTTGCATACCCTCATGGTGTGGAGATGCCTATTGTTTTCAAGCCTCCCACTGTGCATGCATATAGCTTGAAGAATAAACACTTCTGAGAAGAACTTTGTGTTCTTCATGCATGAGGGACATTTATGAAATAAACATATTGCATGTACTATATACATTTGTTTTCCAAGGAATCAAAACCAATCCTTTGATTTAGACTCTGCTCATTGAAAAAATGGAGCCAGTGTGAATTGTGCAAAAAGAAGGATGAGGGCGAGGATGACGTGGAGGATTGGCCAGTGGTCAGAAATGCAAAATATTAGATTTTGGTTGCATATTAGAGAAGGGAAAAAATAGTTTCTAAACCAGTTGCCTTGCTTTTTCCTGGCAGAGAAGCTGTGGATGTTAAGGGTTACATCATCAGAGCTGGCATTAAATGTGCTGTGCCTTCCCCTCGGTCCCAGACTCTTGGCAGTTCCCGCAGTGAAATGAAAGGGGAAATGGGCACCTGAGACAACATAGTGCTCATCTCGGAAAGGTGTGTGCCCTTGTCTTGTCTCCAGCCAGTACATGGGAGTGGTTTGAAGAAAACCAGCTTCGTCACTCCCCGTGTTGTTCCCACTCAGTGCATAAAAAAGAGGACTTAAGCCCCTGAGGCAAACCAGGTGGCATCTTTCACAAGTACAGAATTTGTTTTTACAACTTATTTTATTGTTAAGTTACAGTCTGCCTTGGAAAGAAGTATGCAGAACTTACCAGCTCATAAATGTCCACCCATAGTGAGGCCTGTGTGCCTGTACACATGCATGTGGTCATTCTTCAGCAGGGGCAACCCTGCAAGAACTGAGCAAGTGCAAGGCCCTTTGCCTGTGTGCCTGAGACTGTCAAGACAAATGTGGTGTGGCCCTGTGCCCTCGTTTGCTTAGAGTACAGTAAGAGGCATAAAAACAAGCACAAGTTGCTACTTGTGGTTAGTGAAGAAGACACAGTGAAACTTGGCGTTAGAAGCCCTCTGTTCCTCCACTTATTGGGTAGCATGCATGGCTCAAGTGGCTGAGCTCCATTTCTTCTGAAAAGGGGCACACCTGACTTCTAATTGCACCTACTCCAGTGAGACCACAGGAAAGGGCCTTTAGTAGTGTCAGCCCGTGGTCATTGATTGGCAAATGCTTTTCTGATTGTAGAAATAACTTGGAAAACTTACCAGCGCTATAATTGCTCAGAGGATGTTGCATTTCCATCCAGCTCCATGAAGGGAACACTGGAAGGCTTTTGAAGGCCCAGCTTTTCTAATGTCACATGACTTTTCTAGAAATTAAGTAAGTAACAAGTGACAATATATGTGCTTAGTCTTTTCAGATGTTCAGGTTGCTGTTCGTTTTACTCTACCATATGACACTCATAATGGTGTTCCTGGCACGAGTTCTCTATAGAGCTTTCTCTCCCCCTGTAACCTGGTGTTCTTAGATCTTTCCTGGTCTCTTTCACTGACAGATTCCTTTATCAACTCCTTAAATTGTACTGAGTTGCATTTCCATGCTTCTATTGCTTGATCATTCTTTATTTTTATTTTTAGTATGTTTATGTGTGTGGTAATGCAAGTGTGTGCATGCCACAACATACACATGGAAGTTAGAGGACAAGCCTAGGGAGCAAGTTGTTTCCTGCCACCATACAGGGTCTGAGGTTCAAACTCAGGTTATCAGGCCTATGCTCAATGCCTCTGCTGGCTAAGCTGTCTTGCCAGCCTCTTACATCATTTTCTTCCTTCTTAAATATTTTTCTTTGAGATTTTTATTTGTTTTATGTGTATGGGTGCTTTTGTCTGAATGTATATCTGTACACTATATGTGTGCAGTGTCAGAAGAGGAGGCCAGATCTTCTGGAATTGGAGTTACAGGTAGTTGTCAGTTACCACAAGGATGCTGGGAAGCAAACCTCTGGAATAGCAACCAGTGCTCTTAACACTGGAGCTATCTTCCCAGTCTCCCCCGAGCCCCCAGATCATTTTTATGGCCTTCTTTGTGGATGGCTCCCTGTCTTCAGTTCTGACATTTTTCCTAGCTTAACAAACTGCTTTTCTAGCCATTTGATGGACATTTGTGTTCATATTCCATTGTCACCTCAAATTCAAATGTCTAAGCATAAGGTCAGAAACCAAGCTTATCATCTTGAGCAGGCAGTGATTCTTCCTTACTGCCCCTCTTCCTCAGCCTCTGGTTCTCATGGGTGCTCAGGCGCACATCTCACAGGCATCTACCACTCTTCCTCCCTTCAGGAACCAGCCAGTGGTCTAATGCTGGAGTCCACCCACTACAGCGCCTCTCATTCATTGTCATTCCTACCTTGATCTGGTCCTGACCTTCTGTTGCCATGCCCCTTGATGGACTCTTGACTCCTGCCCACTTCCTGCAGTTAACTCCCTATTTTAACTTTCCATTTATTTCTATTTGGCACAGAGCTGTCACTGAAGCTCTGCTTGCATGTGTCCTTGCTCAAACATTCAGCTAGCTGTCTGGCGTTCAAGCAATCCTGTGTGGCTGTTCCACTCACCTTTCCACCCCATCTGGGCAGTTCACATAGCCTGCCATTCAGCCAAGTGTTTTGTCAATTTTTTCAAAAGGATTTGCGTTTTTTTCACATCTGTACTTTTGCTCAGCCTAGTCTTTGTTCCAGAGCATTACATTTGCCCCCCACCCACCCCCTTACAGGGTCTACAAATAGTCGTCGGCCCATCATTTCAGGTCTTCTTGGTGGTCATCTCTTCCATGGAACTTTCTTTACCACCCACTGCATGCCTTCTAGTAAGACTACACTTTTCCCTCCTGTGTTCCTGACTCTTTGGGCATATTGTTTTATTAAACTATAAACGTGCTTTCATTTGAGGGCTGGGGAAGACACAGCCCGTTTCTTGCCAAGCTGTCTCTACCCTAACCCTGCTACCTACTAATGTAACTTTCCAGAAGGGCAGGAATTGATTATCTCTGTGCCTAGCAAGGCAAATGATCTCCGTAATTGTTTTTCATTCTTTTTCCTATACCATGTAGCCAACAGCTAGCTTCCTTGGTGGTTGCGGGGCCATGCTTCTGTGAGATTGTACTTTACTTTGTAGGAGTGCTGTCTCAACTAAACTCTGCAGGTTAACGTGGTTTGGGTCTTAGGATCTTTGAAATTACAGTTCCTTATGTCCTCCAACGGTGGCCTCTCTGGCCTCCTTTTCCCTACTGTTCCTGGCAACAGACATGGTCTTTTAGGACATATAGATGGGTTATAACCCAGAGGCTAGGGTACACTGAAATTTGACTCAGGGACTGATGAAAAGAGTATAGGGACCCAAAAATTAAAATAATGCTATTTGAAATTAATAGGTAAGAAAACTACATTCAGATAACTTAGATAAAATAATTTAAAATTTTTAATTTTTAAAAATAATTTAAAATTTTAATTCAATAAGAAAATTCACTATATTGTGATTATACTCAAATGTCCCACTGAATTTAATACCTGGCATGGTAGAACATACCATTTTAGATGTTCTAGAAATTTTTTTGAGAAATGACCTTGTGTATCCCAGGTAGCCTTGAACTCACTATATAGTCAAGGATGACCTTGACCCTTGATCCTCTACTTCCTCCACCTCCCAACTGTTGGGATCCTAGGTGTGACCTCCTTGAGTGCATTCTTAAATGTGTTACTTTGAAAAATGTGTGACTAAGCAGATTGATTGGCAAAAATATATGTAATTCTTGTCTTTGAAAAAACAATCTTTTGCCAGAAGTTTGAAAAAAAAAAAAACCAGTATCACTAGAGGTAATTTTGGGTTGGGATTGAAGCAATAGCACAGCATAGTAAACATGACTTAATTTAGATGTACTCATGTTTACATGAGTCACTCAAATAATCCTATAATAAATATTGTGCTTCTGGAGAGTTCTTTTTTCCCCTTTGATAAATATACCATCCAGTGTATGCTAAGACTACCAGCTGTCAGGGGGGATGTGTATTTGCTTTTGGTAGAAAGAGCTGTCTTTAGCCTCCAGGGACTTAAGATGTTCCTTTTACTGGTCTGGGAGCAGGGCCAGATGGGTTCTTCGTGACTTAGAATGGAATTCTGAAAAGTTCAGCTAGTTTTCATTAGTGAGTTTGGCCCTTTGTCTAGCCTGTGCCTCAAGAGCTCGGCCTTTGCTATGAAACTTTGCAAGCAGACTTCATGAGGAGAAGATCAATCAGCCCCTAAATGTCATATGTTTGGCAACTTTCTGGTATGCAGCTTCCACCTCTCCAGCCTTGGAAATCAGTGCTAGCTCAGTGGTTTTGCATAGGCTTCTTTTAGGCAGAAAACATGACTTTACAAGTAAGATGTGCACAAATCTGTGATAACTCAGATGTCCTCCATACATTCAGCCCTGGGTTAATTTTCTGCCCTCAGTCACTTTGGTACCTTATTTTTCTGTTGTGTAAGGACTATCCTGCACTGGAAGATGCACCACGTCCTTATTCAAAAGACTAAGCTTCTCATCTTCTGCCCAGCATTTCAAGGATTTAGATCAGTGTTTTTTTTTTTTTTTTCCCCTTGCAGGCAAGATGAGAAATTTGTGATTTTCAATTTACCACTATTTTTCACTAGCAAAGCTGTGAGCATTGATTATTTCTGTTTGATGTGTTGCTGTTCATTTATATTCACACGTAGGAAATTACTTCTCAACAGAAAGTTGTCAACAGAAATTTCTGTCCCGCCCAGTCCCTCAGTAGTTTAGTCCCAATTAAACACACAGAGACTTATATTAATTATAAACTGTTTGGCTGATGACTCAGGCTTCTTATTGGTTAGCTCTCTCTTAATTATTAACTGATTCTCTTTATATTTCCATGTGGTCTTGGCTTACTGGAGGATGCCTGGACAGTCTACCTTCCTGGTAGTTACATGGTGTCTCCCTCACAATTTGCTCTCTGTGCTCCTCTTCCCAGAATTCTCCTAGTCTGATAGCCCCGCCTATACTTCCTATGTGGCCACTGGCCAATCAGCATTTATTTATCAACCAATAGAGAAGCATACATTCACAGCATACAGAAGGACATGGCCTATCAGAGAGTCTGCAAAATATAGTGATAGTTAACAAAGCCCCTGGGCAGTTTTATAGGTAGAAACAGAGAAGTTAGAACGTAGAAGGGGAAATGTCCCAAGATGTTCCTGAACTTCCAGCCCTTAGTTAGAAGGAGTAGGAAGTCCACATTCTGACTGCAAAGCACTGAGGACTCAATGCTCACAAGGTTGACCTTGGTGCAAGAACAGTTTGCTGAAGACTGCTTTGAAGATCTGATGAGAGTCCAGGGAATGTATGGAAACACAAGGTTTAAATATAGTTTTGAGAGTAACAGACTCTCTGTAGCCAATTAATGTAACTCGTTAGCATGCAAATTATGGGGAGGTGAATATGATCAAAGTATATTATGTATGTGTATGGAAATGTCACAACAAAACCCAACAGAATGCACATTTAATATATGCCAATAAAATAGAAAACGTTGTAAGAATAAAAACTGAACAAGTTAGATTGTTTTAAGTGAAAATTATCATCTAACACATCTACCCCCCTACTTTCCTCTAGCCCTGCTCAATGTTAGCTTTTATGAGTGGCCTACTACTCTTCTAGTGACGCCAACCATTTACCTTCCTCTTGCCATTGTTTCCAAACTAAACAACTGCTGGTTGATTTTGTTTCCTTGCCATCTCCTCAAGGCCTTCTCACTCTGTCTCCAGCCCCAGCCCCAGCCTCAGCCCCACCTGGCCTCCTTTTTGCGACATTAAGTTCCCTAAAGCAGAACTCCATTTCTGTCACTTTCTCTCTGGCATCCTTTGTGCATCTTTGCTAAACACATCTGTCTAGGACATTGCTATATCATCATGTCTGAGAAGTCTCAGTGTCCATCCTACATGTAGCCTTCTGAGAACCTGAACCAAAGATGGTCAGACCAGGGGTGGGGACTCTTAAAGACTTCCCTTAACTTTAGGGGAGTAAGACTGTTGCTTTAATAGATTTTCCCAGCAAGGTCAGGTGTTTGTTTTGTTTTTATCGGAAGGGCTCTCGGTTCCCTAGTTGTCGTCTCACTAGAAATGTGTCTGCATGGTTTCCTTTTCAGTGTTCCCCACAGATTGGCTGGCTGGCCTTCTGGATGTGCTGAATGACATTCAAGTGCTATCCTAGTCATACAGCTATTCAGACTTTTCTGTCCTTCATTTCTTGTGCCTTTGCATTAAACTATCCTTGGAGAGCACTGTGCTCCCCTTAGACTGGTTAACTGGTTTCCTAGCATTTTCAGGCTAGTTGCTATTCTAGACAGAGAGGCCCTTTAAAAACAAACCTGATTTCATCATTCTCTCAGGTCAAAACAGAGATCATTATTTTTCCTCATACATAATCACTCAATAGCCACATCTAGCCCAAGGCTTTTGGCTGCATCTCTCTGATATTTTCCCCTCTTTCCATCCAGTCCATCACTCTATGTGAGCATGCATCTCTCTGGTATCTCCTCCAGCCCTGCTCCCATCTAGTTCATCAGTCAGTGTGAACATGCAGTCTTTGTCTGGACTCCACTAAGCCTTTAGTTGCATCTGTCTTGTTGTTTCAATTATTCATTCCCTTTTAACTTTTTTGTTAAATACATGCTAAGAGTAGAAAGCAAAGTTTAAAACGGGTGACTTAAGACTATGAAGCAGGTGGCCATCAGTTCTGTGAGCAGGGTATTTCAGCCCTTTCTAAGTGTGAGGATGACAGGAGAGCTTGACAACAAAGAGGTGGAACATTTTGGGGTGATAGAGTTGTTCTGTCACAGTTGTGATAGATATATAATTCTCTGTCAAAACCCAGAGAATTATGCACTACGAAGAGTACATTGTACTGTAGGTAATATATAATTTCTAAAATGTCTCACAGACTCCTATAAATGAGAAAAATATTTTAGTATTTCATATTAATAAGTTATTAATTCATAATGTTTTTTTTTTTTTTTTGAGTTAGGGTCTCACCATGTAGCTTGGACTGAACTTGATCTCTCAATCCTCCTGTTTGGATTGGGTTTTTTTGTTTTTGTTTTGTTTTGTTTTTACTTCTAAATTTTGTTTTTCGGGGGAGGTTGCAAGGGCAGAGGGCAGAAGTGAGGGACTGGGAGATGAGTGGGATTGGGATGCATGATGTGAGATCCACAAGAATCAATAAAAAGTTAAAGAAGAATGAATGAACAATTTGGTATCTGGTTATGGCCCCTCTTCCCATCTGGCAAAAGACCACCTACTGGCTGGCTATGTCCTCACATGGCAGACAGAGGTGCTAGCATGGCTTCATTTTCGTGTAAGGACACTCATCTCATCACAATGACTATAGACTTATGACCCCACCTAAACTGTTTACCCAGGCTCCTAAAACTGTCACACTGCACTAAGGGCTTCACCATATAATTTTAGGTGACAAAAGGTGGGGGAGATGGCTCCACAGTTAAGAATACTTTTTATTTTTGCAGAAGACCCAGGTTTGGTTCCCAGCATCTACTACAGCCACTAATCTTTGTGTGTGTCACATTTATTCAGTCTACACACAGCATTTGTTCAGTCCTTACATGATAATTAATGTGTTGCACAGTGGTACACCTCTTCTGTAATTCTTTAGCCCCACAGTGTTAAGAAATAAACAGATTTGGAATGCTTGTTGTAAAGGATACATAATGTACAATCATTTCCCCAAGAACCCTGTTTTCAAAGGTATTAATATTTACTTAAGTAAAAGAACATTTTAACTCCCTTCGAAATAGCTCACGTAATTACTATGTTAGGGAGTTCTTTTGTCTATTGTTTTGTCTCGTAGTGGGATGACAGATTCATACAGAGGTCTGTCACTCTTTTTCACCTTCCCACTCAACATAAACACCTAATATAGTTCATACCATACATGGAAAGAAGCGCCTAAGGGGAGCAATGCCCTGGCACTGGGGAGTGCTTGGTTTGAGAGGCATCATTATTTCTCTTACCAGTGGGTTCCGTGTACACAGTAATGAGGAAACTGTCATCTGTTAGAGTAGAATGTGGCTATAGACATAGAAATATATCTCAGGCAGGTTTTTAAGTTGTTCATTTCCTCCCTAAAAAGTGCATTGACTATATATAATCCTCAGCATGCTTTGAAAGGGTAATTATTTTGTGCCTAAGTAATGCCCTGGTCCCTGATTACAACTGTTTGGTCTAAGTGCATAATGACTAAGGCTCCCACTATGTAAAATTTGTGTATGAAGTAGAGTTCCTTGTACTGTTGTTGGAGGAGGAGAGGTCAAACATAGTGTTGTCAGCTTTTACTGTGTGTGTTTTATTAGAGAGCATGTAATTTGACCCTGGTATGTCTGATTTTGATTCCCATAATAAAGGGCTAATGATTATATTGGAGTTTTCTACACTTATTAAAATTCAGACACACTGTCTTTTACCAGCAGCACTAATGACTTAGTGAATGGAAGGCCTTTGATTTTAAACAAAACAAACGATGAGCCAACATGTAGTGAACAGGGCCATAAGAGGGAGTGAATGATTCCATCTGTGAGCATTATCTTTTATAGACATTTCAGCAAAATAGAGCGCATCCTTGGAAAAGCCTAAGATCTGTTTTGCCCAATTGAAGCTGGTCTGCACGGCTAACTTGGAGATAGATATATCAGTGGAAACATTATTTCACCATTATTTCTCTCTCTCTTTCTCTCTCTCTCTCTCTCTCTCTCTCTCTCTCTCTCTCTCTCTCTCTCTCTCTCTCTCTCTTCTCCTGTATGCAAAGAATTTTTCCCTCCCACCTTTTAATACCTCCCCTCCTTACTTCACCCCAATCTCCTGAAAGTATGATGTAAGGCCAAGTTTTCTTCCTGAGCAGATTTTAAAGCCATATTTCTTTGAGGAAAGGAGTTGTGAACACACGCCGATAGAACTTACATGTTCTGATTCCTTCTGCTGACCCAGTGCCTTCTCCTAACTTTAATCTTGTCAGCGTTTAGCATGACCCATTTAATATGTTTATAACTAAGGAAAGATGCTTTGAAAGCTTTAGTACTTACATCATATAATATTTCATCTCAAAGCCAAATCCATTTAAAGTTTTAGATTTTTCTGTTCGTAGACTTAAAGCCTCTCAGAATATTCCTATGTAGATATTAGATATTCTGGTGACCACCCTTCATCATTGCCATTCTGTTAGGGCTATTTACCAGAAACTATTCACTTAATTTTTGCCAACTCTTTAAAATTTTACTTGTGTGTGTGCATGCATATATATGTATGCACATATATATGTGCCACAGCGCAGGTCAGAATCAGAGGATAGACTCAGTTCTCTCCTTCCCCCATGTAGATGTTGGGGATCAAACCCAGATGTAGTTGTTAGGCTTGGCAGAAAGCGTCGTTAGCCACTGGACTATCTCACTGCCCTCCAACTTATTTTGTAAAAGAAAAAATAAACTTGTAAGAGAACATAGATGCTCAAAACAACCAAACTGGTTGGGATTTTTTCAGTATGTGAATAACAAGGTGTCTTTCAGCAGATTAACAGATGAAGACATTGTGATATATCTCTCTCCCCTTCCTGTCTCTGTCTCTGTCTCTGTCTCTCTCTCTCTCTCTCTCACACACACACACACACATACACACACACAGAGAGAGAATTATTCAGCCTTAAAAACATAGACCATTTTGCACCAGCTTAGACAGACTTAGAGGGTATTATGCTAAGCCACATAAGACAAACATAAGAAGAAAAATACTGCATTATCTCACTTACATGTGAGATCTTTTTTAAAGGTTTAGCATATAGAAGTAGAGAGCTGGTGAGAGTGGAATGGTGACTACCAGGGTCAATGAAGACACAGAAATGGGGAGGAGTAAATTAGAGGATATGAACTTGAGTTGTGTAAAATAAATACATTTAAAGACCAAATATATGCACGAGGTTTCAGTCAGCATTACACAGTGCACTTAAAATTTACTAAGGCATATGGTAATAAAACTACTAAATATGAAAACTTCGTTATATTTGAGCAGAGAAATAGGTATGCATATGTGTGTGTGCCTTTGTTTCATGCTTTAAGTGCCCTTTTGGTGAGTTTGAAGATTTTACTTGGAGGTTAGAAGGTACAGAAGTGCTGCTTCTTAAAGCAAGTTCTTCAGCTTCAGTTGTTGGTCTAGATGTTGTGAAGCTTGGCAAATAATTCATTCAGTCCTAACAGCAACCATGAGCTGCACCTGGCAAGTGGTAGGCAGCACTATATGTCTGGGCAGTTTGACTCTGCAGTGTTGACAGTAGGAACTAAAGGGATCTCCTTGGCCTTAGTGGTAATGGTTGAGTGTTTTCCAAGGTGAACTGGGCTGTTAAAATGTGAAATTATAAGGAATGTGTTGGGAACAAACAAGAAGCACCTGCCAGCCTTGACAGTCAACAACATCTATATTATTCCCTTTGCATAAAGACGGTGGAAAAGGGGCATGGGACAGTGGCAGGAACATCTTTTACCAGCATCAGTCTTTAGGGTACTCTCAGGGCCTATTTTTATCTGTACTTAGTTTCATAAACCCTTCACTCCTGCTTTGAACTCTTTTCATCTAATTAAAGATGGTCAAGCCTTGCACCCATAGTACTCCCCAGTTTTCCTGTTTCCAGCTCCCCCTAGATCCAGCACCCAGTACTCACACATGCCTCTGTCTGTTTACCTACTTCCCTCTGTCCCTTAGTCTTAGGAGGGAGGGCCACAGCTCACTAGGCACTGTCCTTTGGAAATGTGATTCTTGATTTTAGTTATTATTTTTTTTTTTTTACTTTTCATTACTGCTTTCTATTCACAAGTCAGTTCTGTGCATGTTTATTTTGCATGTTTATGACATATATATATATATATACACACATATATATATGTATATATGTACATATATGTGTGTGTATACACACACATATATACATATAATTTTTTTCTTATTTTACATATCGATCCCAGTTCCCTCTCTCTGCCTTCCTCCCTCCCTCCCTCTCATGCCCCCCCCCAGTCTTCCCTCCCATCCCACCCCACTCCACAGGGAGGGTGATGCCTTCCTTCCAGGAGGGATTATCAAAATCTGTCAAGTCATTTGGAGTAGGGTCTAGGCCCTCCCCCCTGTCTCTAGGCTAAGGGAGTGTCCCTCCATGGGTAATGTGCTGGCATGTTTCTGTTTTAAAGCTTCTTTTGATGGTTTTATTAGAACAGTTCTCCAGCAAGTTATTTTGAAAGATTTTTGTCTTGAAGATCAACAGGAAACTAATTCTAATTGACCTTTTTCCCAAATTCTCAGTCTTCAGGAAATAAATGTAGAGCCTTTACTTACTGCACATTTGGAACTTCATTCTGTCTTAGAGGGTTGTTGGTGCCAGAAGTATAGCTCAATGCTGAGAGTGCCCACCTAGCATACAAGGAGTAAAAGTTTTTTTTTTTTTTTTTTTTTTTCATTTTGGCAAGTCATTTTTAACTTTCTTTTTGTTATTTACTTATTTAAGTTTACATCTTTGTGACAAAATATTCTCATTAAAGTGATTAAAAACAACATTTAGGGTTTGTTTGTTTGCTTGCTTGCTTTTTCTGTGTTTCTGTGTTTCTCTGTGTGACTGCCTTAGCTGTCCTGGAACTCACTCTGTAAACCAGGATGGCTTTGAACTTACAGAGATCTGCCTCCTGAGCCTCTGCCTCCTGAGTGCTGGGATTAAAGGTGGGTACCAACACCACCCAGCCATTTAGGTTTTTTTTCTTGTCCCTCTGAATAATTTTTTTTTAAAGAAATACAAGTAGAAAGAAGCATGTTAATTTTTTTTAATTTGGTCCCATTGGAAACTTTTCTTAGCAGTATGTTGCGTTTCTCAACATGGATGCTGTACTCATTTTAGTTTGTACTTCTGTGTTGTATAGTGTAGGATATTTCACACCATTCTGTATTGTATAGTGCAGGACATTTCACATCTTTTTTTTTTAATTTTGAGGGGTTTTTATTGATTTATTTTTAATTATGTGAGTCTGTGAGGGTATGCACACTTGAATACAGATACACTTGTGGATGCAAAAGGCTTTGGAACCTCCTAAAACCAGAGTTCCAAGCAGCTGAGTCACCCAGCGTAGGTGTTGGGAATCAAACATGGGCCCTCTGCAAGAGCAATGTGTGCTCCCAACCACTGAGCCATTTGGAACCCCAGGATACAAGACTTTGGGTAAGGGGCTAGGGAGATGGTTCAGGGGTTAAGAATACATACCACTCCTGCAGAGGATCCAGGTTCAATTCCCAGCATTCACATTGTGGCCCACAACCATATGTAACTCCAGTTCCAAGGATCTGACACCCTCCTCAGACCTCCACAGGCAAACGGGCATGCACATGGTACATACATACATGCAAGCAAAATACTCATGCCCATAAAATCTTGAAAAAAATAATTCTGAATAAGAAAAAAGGAAAACAGTGATATAATTTAATATTCTAAAATTGTTGTTGACATTTCACACCATTCTGTGTTGTATAGTGCAGGACAATTCACACCATTGGCCCTTGTCTGCTCAATGTGTCTCAGTATATGTTTAGATGCCCCATAAAGAGCTCTTATCATCTCACTTGAGAAAAAAGGTAATGTCTTTTCCTTTGGGCTCCAGGTGGTTAAATGGTTATGTTGTTAAGTTGTCAGAGAAGCTTCTTTCTCTTCATAGAAGAGGTTTCTAGGGGGCCACAGAAAGTCTAATCTTCCTCTGGTTGACTGACCATTTACTCTCAGAGTGAGCTTTCACCTTGGAGGGTTGTGTGTGAAGAATCATGAGCTCTCTCTGGCATACTCTAGACTTGACTTTCCCATTTCCAGACTCTATCTGTTTACCAAGATGTGGTTTTAAGTTTACTAGTTTTCTTAAGTGTAAAAAGCCCCTGTGCTAATAAGATACAGTCCAAATTGTATATGTAGGTTGCTTATTTGGACTCTGGAACATGTTTTGCCATGGAAACATTTAGTACATTGTTAGGTTACCAAGGAAACTGGATGTACTGAAGGAGTCCATCAAGCTATAGTGCCTACTTAATTACCTTTTGAGAGACAGAATCCAGCCCTTTATCTTTCTCCTTGGTGGCTACTAGCTAGACAGCTCATCTTGTTAGGGAATGAGCCAGCCATGAACCAGCTATAGCAGAATAGATCCACTCAGTTCACTTGGTGTAAGCCTATATGACAGGAGCCCTCCAAAGAAGAGTCAAATCTCCCTTGTATAAAATAGAAATGTAGGACAGTCAATAGTCAAGCTGTCACTCACTGCTGAATTATTACCAAAGCGCAGAGCCACTTCCCTTTGGATTTTTGGTTCTTGCTCACCTCTCAAAGCCAGGAAAACTGGTGCTGGGGTATGCATAGGGCAGATGAAGTAGTCTCCTTTTATGTTTTTTTCCCTCAAGTTTCTTTGCGATAAGTGATTGTCTCTCTATAGTCTGTGTGAACCTCATGTCACCCAGGAGCTAATAGCAAAGCATTTCCCTGGTGCTAAATTTGTCACTTTCATAAGGAAGAATAGGAGGAAACCACGTCCACTGAATAGTTGTAAAGGCAAGGAATAGAATGGCTACACCACAGTTGTGGTGGTTCTAGTGAATTTTGTTTTGAAATGAAATGGAAGAGTTCTTGAATGTTTGCTGTGCATGTTTATTTCCGGAGCCTGCCTGTTCCTGTGGCATGCTGGGATGTAGTGATAGGCTGAGCACCAGCTCTGCCTGGTTTTTAGCTCTTGTGTTTATCCTTGGATCAGTCACTTAATGTCTTCATTAAGAGTCATGATTTCCCTCCTCCTGGGACTTCCTTATTTCAGCCTGCTATTTCCTCTTTGTGTGTGGTTTAGTAGCAATAATTTCACTTTACCTTTGTGTAGTGCTTGGTATTTTATTTATAAAATGCACGCTCAGTGATTATCTTTGCAAGCTGGGCAATGTAGGCTTTGACATCCCTGTCTCCCAGGGTGAAAATTAATACACAGGTACTGTAAAAGACTTGCTTACTCTTGTGGCTAGCCCTGAAGACCTGGAGTGAGAGCATGGGGGCTTCTAGAACACACTTCCCATGTTTCCATGCCCCATGCCGCTTTGTCTTTTCTTTAGCTTCCTTATTTCTTTGTGGGTGGTGTTGGTTCTCTTTATATTCGAAACTTAGTCATAAACTCATCTTGGAGAGACCTAGCCTATCTTCTCTGGCTGTTTCTGTCAGTGTTCTGGGCACTTTGGCCATAGCACATTTCTCTCCTCAGCAAATGGGCACCTCACAACAAGCCCCTGCTATAGCCCATTTATTAGTGAATTGGTACCTTCACATATTTTATAAAGTGAATGAATGCCTTCTGGTATTCATCTTGATGGTTAATAATCATATTTTGTTTTATATAGTATCTTTTCATCCAAAGCATCTATTATCTGCCATTATATAGGGAGGCTGGTTGCTTGTCTAACACATTAACAGCAGAAGAGGGACAAAGGGAACAGATTTCTTTGAGGCGCTCATGTAATCCAGACACTGTCCTAGATGCTTTGCATGTGTGAGCTCATTTCATCCTTGTGAAGAGCCACCTGAAGTAGGTGCCATTCTGTATTTTACAAGTGAAGAGGCTGTGGTTCAGACAGGCCACATAAATTACAGTGCACATGGAGAATGGGGGGGGGGGATCTTGGACTCTATTCTGCCCTGAGTGTAAGGCTCACATTCTATGAACTCTGGGTTTTGTTTTTGTTTTTTCAGGGCTCACAATAACAAAGAGAAGGACTGGCCTTGCACAGGGTGATGGAGGGGAGACTCTGTCATTTCTTTTTCCTGGTGACATCTAGGAATGAGCCCACTCCTTTTTTTTTTTTTTCCTTCTCAAGATGGTGTTATGATTAATAGAGCTTGTGTACGTGTTTTTTTAAAGTGAGCTATAGCTAATTACTAATACTGAGAATGAACATGAGAACAAGTATCATTTAGAACAAGATAATTTCAAACAGGATTTGGTCCCTTTCTTGACAGACTAAAATTTGTTTGCATTAGTTGCCTAATCGGAGTCTGGATTTTTTTCTTAAAAAGAAAGTTGAGTTCAAACTCTTTCTTGAAAAGGGGAGTTGCTAGGCTCTTCTTGAGATACCAGACCTTCCCTATTTAAGTCCTTTCCATGGGGATTTTTTTTAAACCAGTTTTTGTTGTGAACAAGCCCTGAGCCCTCCCTAGAGAATGGAGAGGTTTGCATGGTTTAGTGACCAGGCTGTACAACATACAAGTGAGTCACCCAGGGTGGTACATTTTCACAAGACACAGATGCTGTAGCAGTATGCATATAGCAACCTTCCCATGGTCAGAAGACCAGCCTGAGACTTAGTAACCACCTACTTAAACAATTTAGGGTGAAGAGTCCTGTGTCCCTAAGGGCTTTGATCACAGACCTGGAGGCCCTGGGACTGGCAAACTGTAGGGCTGTGGACCACTTTTTCCACATTCAAGCACTTTCTGGGGTGGGGCTACTCATTTCTGTTCACGGACCTCAGCACTAGCTTTGATCTATCTCTCAGTAACTCCCCCTAACCTGCTACCCTTACCCCTGTAGGAGGGAAAGAGATCTCTCAAGTGCAAGGACTTCTTCTCCTTCCCTGGGTTCTCCGCTTTCTTTGGTTTGGGCATGTGGAGGGAGATTACCGGAGGTGCCATGGTGAGGGACTGAAGTCATGGGAAAGAATGGGCATGTTCCAAGAACCAGAGTGAGCCAAGGATGACTGGAGCTGCTCCCCAACTCTGAACTCAGGCTGTTCCATCAACAGCAGTTTTGGTATTGGAGTCTGTATATAATGGTGTGAGATCAGAATACCCAAACCACTGTTGTCATCACTAGCAGATTTCCCTTGCCAAGCCAAGAAAAGGGAGGCTTCCTGCAGAGGTGTGATCTGAGCAGTCTTGAAGGATGGTCACCAGCTACCAGGCAGGCATGGAGTCAATGACAGATTCCCTTCTTTTGGCTGCTTTCTACCCCAGGCTTTGGCATCAAGTTTTACAGTAACTTTTATGTGTTAGTCCTTGCCAGGAGCTCTGTCTTTAGTGTAGTTGGGGGCTAGGGGTGGGTGGATAGTCAAGTTCTGCACAGCCATCCTTTTTTCATTCAGCTAGTCTCTCCTGTCCCGGTTTGTCTTCACAACACAACCTTTCAGCAATCACTTGAGCAGTTTTGTATGTTATTCTTAGTGGGTAACACTTTGATACATTAACACCTGGCAGCATTTCACTTGAAGTTGTGGAGGTTTTTTACTGTGACTCTAGCATTTAAGAATGCAAAAACTTGTTCAGATTTTGGATCCTGTTTCTTGGATGTGCCTCTTCACAGAGGCCTATTCACAAAAACGCTCCCCCACATGCATATGTTTTTTATTGAGAATTCTATTGGTTCATTGTTTATCACGCCTGTTTTCCGAGATGCTGGTTGGTGTATTTGAAAATACAGTGAGGAATATGGAGTAGCCACCTGTGCTGGCTAAAAGACTTCTGCTCGATTCTGTCCACATACATTTGGACTTCTCACAGTATTTCTGAAACAGCTTCTTCGAGTCAACTTGGTTTGGTCAAGACTTTGGAATTGGTATTCCAAACTATAACCTCTCAAGTTGCTATTTAATCGAGTCTATGGTTAAAGCTAATTAATATATCCGAGCTGGTGTGCCTGTCTTTGAGACCTCTTCAGGACGTTGAACATGTTGAATCAAGAGCCCTTGGAACTCCTTAATAATGCAGTCTCTTTGAGGCCATCTCAGACTTACCAAGTTAGAGTGGGGATGCGGAAACTCAGAAACTGACATTTTCACAGACTTCACCCAGAGTTGAATGTTCCCTAAACATTGAGAACTCTTGGCTTCAGGTCTGCTCATTACTCATCTGTTTTGGAATTATTACCTCATTTTCTCTAGGACACAGAAGATGGAGACTTTGTGCAGCTCTGCCCTTGGTTTGAATCAAGGGGATTATTCTCGTTGGAAGGAGTTGGTCCACACTTTGCCTGGGGTTCAGCAGTCCCAGAGAAAGCCAGACTCTACCAACATCACCAGAGTCCAAGTTCCTGGCTCCCTATAGGACTTTTGGGTGTGTCTCTTCACAGATATGCTAGGGCAGTGGACCTACACGTGACACTTGGAAATCACCTTCCTAGGTCATAGATGACTACTTAGTACATTAGACACCAGAATATAACTAGTCTAAGCTCTGGAGCCTTATAATAATAGTAATTAAGATAATGATACTTTGTACTTCTCAAGTGTCTTTAAACTGAGGGTCTAAAGTACCATATTAAACAAAGTATGCAACACTTTGGCAAGAGAGGTCAACACTAAGTTCCTCACTCTTCAAGATTTAAAGCTAAAGAAAACCATGAAAGCTTAGCTTAGATGCTTCTTTTGGATACTGACACAGTTAACCTGGAAAAGGGAAATCTTGTGATTTAGGTCAGGGGAACAGTGGTGATACGGTGGCAGTTCTCTTGTTGTTGCAGAATCCATCTTGATTGAAAACAGCCATATTTTACTGTTCTAATTAATGCTTTTAATAACAAGAGATGTTTGGCTGGAAAACACCATATTTTTTCTTGTTAACATTTCTTTGTTTTAAACCTTATATTCCCTCTGGCTCCTTCATTTACTTTCCTTCTTTTAGCCTCCTTTACCCATTTGTAAATTATTTTAGATGAGTGGTTCTCAACCTGTGGGTTGTGACCCCTTGGGGGGGGTCAAAGGACCCTTTCACAGGGGTCACCTAAGACCATCAGAAAGCACAGATATTACATTACAGTTCATAACAGTAGCAAAATTATAGTTGTGAAGTGGCGATGAAAATAATTTTTTATGGTTGGGGTTCAGCACAACACGAGGAGCTGTATTAAAGGGTGCAGCACTAGAAAGGGTGAGGGCTTCCCCTCTACATTCAGAGACTGTTCAAAACAGTAACTGCAGCCTCCCGGGTTATTTCACAGGTAAAAACTGGAGAGTATTAAATGTTTAGATAAACAGATTCCTTTAAGTACAGATGGCCCAGGAAGTATGAGTGTGTGTGAATGCCCAAAGTAGGACTTTTAACTGAGCTCTTCTCTGTGTCCTGTCTGAGCAGACATGAAGTTGAGACTCCCTAGGGCCCTTTACAAGCCCTTTAGTTATCACCATTCTTTTCTTCCTGTTTTCTGTTATATTCCTTTTTGAGGTCTTGACTTTGGAGCCTCTGATGGGTCTGTTAATCCTATTAGATATTCTGCCATTGCCATGTCTGTAGTCTTCTTACCACCACCTCTTTCTGTGTCTCTCTTTCTCTCTCTCTCAAGCTAATTACTTAGTTGAGAAAGACAGAAAAATACAATTGAGTACATTAAAAATAATCTTCAAGTGCCAAAAAAAGGAGCAAAACCAAAACCCACCTAAATTACCTAAATTGTAATATTTTAAAAAAGGAGCCAGTGAGATGGCTCAGTGAGTACAATGAGTCACAGACCTGATGTCCTGAGTTTGGTGTCTGGAAACTGCGAAGGTGGAAGGAGAGTGCCTGCTCTACCAAGCTGTCCTCTGATACCCACACATTCTCTGCGGCATACATGTGTGCCACCCTCCCCCCGACACAAAAAGTAAATAAAACAAAGTTTTTGAAAAAGAAAGAAGAAGTACTTGGATACTTCTGGAGAATATGACTTGTCATTTGTGTCCCAGCCACTTCATCGTCTGTGTAAGTGGATTGTCCTGCATGGTCTCATTTACCAGTGTAAGTGAAAGTAGCATAGCTCTTGAGTGTAACTTAGAGGATCCTTTGCTTCCAGATAAAAATGAAGACGGCAGGTTAAGAATTTCAGGAGAAGTAGACATGGTGGCCCATATAAGCTCAGTACTTGGGAAGTGGAGACAGGAGGATTACAATGTCAAGCTCATTCTCTGCAGCATAGCCAGTTTGAGACCAACAGGGCTACTGAAGACCCAGTCTCAGTAACAGTCATCTGTTTCAGAGACAAGAACAGTATATCTGTCTGTCCATCTATATGAAGAGTTGATGGAGCAGCTGTCTCCTTATGGAGCACACGTACTTTAGTTTAAAAGGATAAGCATGGCACATGTGCCTTTTTCTCTTCCACCTCATAGTAAGATGACTGAGCTAAAGGTACTGAGACAATAAACAGAAACATGCTCAGTGGTAAAGGGAACAAGCCATACAAAAGCCTATGTTAACAATTCTTGTTCAGAACAACTTTATCCCATGAATCTTCTTTGGGAAAATGTAAGCAAATATTTGTGTATGAAGGGACAGGTACTGGCCTGGAGAAGGTTGGCGGCTCCAGGGAGGGCACATTTCATCCTTCCCAACTCCATAGAAAATGGGTACAGGGACAGGAAGTTTCCCACACGAACCACCAGGTGGGGCTGTCAGCCACAGGCAGCTCAGTTGCTGTTTCACAGAGCTTCCTGTTCCAACATAGGCCAGCATAGGTTGCGGAGGAAATAGGATGAATAGTTTTATGTGTTGGCTATTCGTGGCATGAAGTACTTGTATTTTAGGCAAAATATCTCTGTCATAGTATATGCTAGACAATTCTTCTGAGAAGAAAATAATAATGATTTGATTATTTGCTAATAAAGCAATGTTTCTTATTAATAACACTTTGTGTTCCTCCTCCAATACTCTAACAAGCATCACCTCCTCTACAAAGCAGTTCTTGTATATTTCTTGTCTACTAGGTGAAGATAGAAATGCCTTCTTCTGTGCTCCTAGGTGGGTATAACGGTAGATATCCTATTTGAGTTAAAATTATTTTTCTGTGTATGTATCCCTGCCATTGATTGGGAGGTTCTCAAGACCACATATTATTTTCGTGTCTCTACCAACTGCTAATAGCAAAGCCTGGTGGGTGTTAATCACAAGTTGTAAGTATTTGTGCATTGTAGTTTTTCATAGAGTATTTAAAGAATATTATTCATAGTTCCTGTGCAGTCTTCCCCTAGACTATAAATAGCAATTTTCCAATAAAATTATTAATTTTAGAAGCCTTTTAAAACAGGGTATTTGCCTTAAGAGGAAAGGGCTGTGGTGTTAATTGCAAGGACTGTACGAGACTTCTGTTATGATCCATTCCTATTGCAGTAGATGTATGGGATTTTGTATGTGAATTTTTAATTTTGGAATTTATTTGAAATACAATTTTATTGTCTGAGTTGAAAAAATTAGACTTTTTATCTTCAATGACATATTTGCATACTGGGTGAAATTTCCCCTCTATATTATACTATTTTAATTGAGACTTTATGGGAAAATATGGTTCATTCAATTCCACTGATAGGACTCTTTCTTAGGCAACTTTATTTGAATTAAATTTTTTTCTCTCTCTGTCTCTCTCCCTCTCCCCCTCTCCCCCTCTCCCTCTCTCTCCCTCTTTCCCTCTGTACCTCTCCTCCTCTCTTCCTCCCTCCGTCTGGGTTTTTTGAGACAGGGTTTCTCTGTGTAGCCCTGGCTGTCCTGGAACTCACTCTGTAGACCAGACTGACCTGGAACTCACTGAGATTCACCTTCCTCTGCTTCCCAAGTGCTGGGATTAAAGACATTCACCACCACTGCCCGACTTTTAAATTGGTTCTCAATAGAAACAAGTGTATTGCTCTACAATTTTTAGACTTGTGTGAAAATGAAAATAGCAGTTACTTGAAGAAAATGTAACTCTTTTTTCCTTATAAAACAATATCCTAGTTATTTCCCTATGTGTGGAAATTTTTAGTCTTCCTAATCTTGACTGGAAAAGTTTCTTCTCAGCAACTTAGAAAACTATTTCATCATCTTCAGCAAACATTTATCAGCTGCCTCCTATGGGAAGGTCATATTACCAGTCCAATGGAAAAACCCCATGTATCCAAAGGTGAGACTTCTGCCTCAGCCTGGAAAAGAGCCTTGATCTCTAGGCTCAAGAAGAGGGGAAGTCTGAGTTTTTAGAGACCCTATTTTTAAAATGCAGCCATCCATTTTGTTTTATGCTGCCTGGAAAATGTGGTTTATTTTTAGCCCATTGCATATGAGCCTGTAGATGCAAGGCAGACTGCTTTGGATAGATTTACTTTGATAGTAATAAAAACAGCTGAGATTTCCCATCATGTCCCCTTATCATGAATGCACCCAAATTGAAATTCATTCTTTCTCTTCAACAAACTCTTTAGGTTTGAACTGTGGAGTCAGAAAGGCCTGGGTTCTAATCTCAGATATGAGACAGTCATGAATAGTGTGTTCAGCCATTTAAGCTGTGTTTCTTCTTCTGTTAGAAATACTCTGAGAATGATTTGAAAACAAACCAGAAAGATAATTGTCACGACTAGAGCAACAAGTTAGCACCCTGTCACATCAGTGACCAGAGGATCAGTTGAAATCCCAGTAGGTAAAGAACAAACAATAAGATCTTTTTATCTGAAACAGGAAATAAAATGATGGACAGACCTAGAATGATGTCCACCCTTGCCTAAGGATCAAAATATGAAATAAAAACAGCAAAGTAGCTCCATCAGGATTAAATCATAACGGTAGTGAAACTACAGAAATAAGTGCCAAATGAAGGGATTCACCCAGGGAAAGAGAACGGAAACCAAAACAATAGGAAATGTAAGTGTTTGAGTTCATACTGCTCTTATCGACATGGCTGGTAGCCTGTGTCTCATGCTGGCTCTAACAGATAGTTCTGGTTCTGGATCTCTATTCTTTTGTCAGTGTTGCTAGGAGTGTTCCTCTAGGTGGACTAACCATGTTGTACACTTATGTGTGTGTTCTCCATTTCTTGGAACATTCTGTTGCTCTCTGTCTCAGTTATTTAGAAGTCATAATTTGTTTGTTTGTTTTGTGAGATTGGGTCTCATTGGCGTGGCGTCACTATCATCTTCCTACCTCAACCTCCTGAGTTCTGGGATTACAGGAATACAATATTCTACCCAACTCAGAAGTCACATTCTTACTCTTGGGATATTATAAAATATAATGTAATATGGCTTGAGACTCCTGCTGCACTCATGAATTCTCCTTGCCAAATGCAGCCTTTGCCTACATTATTGATATTTTAATTGCATAATTTACATTTCATATTTTTACATAGGGTTTTAGAAGAATTTTTAAATTAAAAAACAATTTATAGTTGGCAGAGTTGTAAATTTTTGCTCATTCTCATTATGAGTTTTGCCCTTTCTCTGTTTGAGGTTATCACTGGCGTTTACATTGTCTGGCAGCCTCAGTCCTGCTTTGGTTTATGCTGTACAGTTTTATTGGTATAGAAAGTATTCTTGTGGTTCTTAAAACAACAGCAGGATTCTCTTTTCACTGAAATGACCTGGAAGAAAACATTGCAGCTGAAATTCCTACATTCTGAGGGAATTCCTTTAGGTCAAGGCCTTCAGGAGTTTGTTTTTTAAAGAAAAATCTATAATCCATTGAATAGCTTTATTAATTGTCTTCCTCATGCCAGATACTCTGCTGACACTGTTCAGAGATTAGGGTAGGATTTAGAGAATAAACCAGAGATGTCTGAGCTCAAGAAGACAGTCTCCTGGGAGAGATAAGTAAACTCCATGAGCCCTGTCCTGGAGGTGTGACTCCAAGCATAGGAGCTGAGCACAGAGAGCTAGGAGCTCCATCTGCCAGAGGTTCCAAGAAAGACATCTGCATAGAACTTGAAGGACAAGTAATCTTTTTCCCAAGAGGTGAATGAGAGCATGGGCCCGCTAGACAGAAGGGTTATCATATGGATTGGCTATTGCAGCAGGGGTGTTCTGAACATATTCAAGATTCTCTGAGTAGAACATTATGGGTATTTAATTATGAATAGTCTTAGGTACAGTTTAAACACTGGGACTTAGAGAGGTTAAAGGTCATTATTTGGAAGAGCTTCACATCCCCAGAGAAGTGCATAAAATGGCTGCATGTTGGAATGCCCTTTTCTGGCTAGCCCTATGCACAGAGGTTAGCCAGTATTTGTTCCATTTAGCCAGTAGCTGACGTCACTCTGGACCTCTCGGTCACTCATCCCACTGTTTCAGGGTCTTCACCACACTGCGGAGAACATTTCCCAGTGCACTCAGCCATGTGTGTTGGGCTGCAGAGGCTTCCCTCCATGGAAGCTGCTGGCGGGCAGCTCTGTCCAGACACCACACATCCTCATAATGTGCAGTGCAAAGCAACATTGATGTGCTATCCTAAATACTCCTTCATCTTTCCTAATCAAAGTTAGGCCTGTAAGAGGTACTTTCCAAGTGTTTGATGGCTCTTTAGAGGGCACATGAACTGGCATATGACACGTGTGAGACACACACACACACACACACACTTATTAAGTGGAAATGGGAAGAAGTGCATATTGTTTCATTTTTCTCTGTTTTATTTTTTAGGCATGGGTAGGTGGCATGCAGTAATGAATCAGTGAGTGTGGGCAAATGAGCAAAGGGTGGGATGCTTTGATGGGTGGTTATGTAAAGTACAAAGAGATGGTGGTGAATGGGAGGGAGAGTTGGGAATGTAGAGACACTTGTGGCCTGTGAATTCACACCATACAGTATGAGGATCTATTTTCACATAAAAAGGATTTAACATCATTTAGTCAGGTTTCTACAGGAGACTGCAAAGTTAAACTGTGATGCTTTCTGTGGGCTTATTATTGCTCAGTGATGATGACCCCGGGTTTTTAGCTGTGCACAGCCAGCTTTCCAGCAGATTCCTTCTAGAGGGAGGGCACATAACTGAGAAATTGTTTAACCCAGCCAGACATCTTCAGGGAATTACGGGAGGCAGTGTTCTTTTTAAGTGGCTTATACGGCATGTGAAGAATGCCGTTATAGAGCAGAGAGCACATGCCCAACCGTTTACCCTTTGAAGGGAGGGAACACTGGTTGGCGCATTCTTATTTTGAGCTGCTGGGATGTCAGGACTACTCTGTGGACCCTAGGGTTCCTTGGGCATCTAGGAGTCTAGGTGCTGGAGACCCAGTGTTCCGTTCAGAGCTAAGCCACTTTTCAGTACAAAAGACTCTGGAGCTTGGAATTGGAAACAGAGGCAAAAAAGCTGGCTCGGGTCGAAATTAGTTGCAGGCCTCAAAGCAATTCCACTTTTATTTTCCCCATTACCAGCGTCTTTGGTTTGGCCCAACCTACCCAATTGTCACAAAAATTCTTTCTCATTTTTTCCTCTGGAGTGGGCAGAACTTAGACTTTCACCTTTCAAGCAAGGGTTAGTCAGAGCTCTGGGAGAACTGTGTATGACCTTGCCCTGAAACTCCTGAGCAGTGCCAAGTCTGGGGCACCCCAGAACAACATAACACAGGTAGTAGGTTTGTCCTCCCTGGCGATTGTCCACTCCGGTGTGCAAGTGCCTTGCATAGTGGTTACTTATTGCCAAGTGGGCACAGCTGCAGCTCACTTAACCATGTGTTTATCAGATGAAGTTCTAGTTGCATTTTGTAATTGGAGTAAACTGAGGGATGAGATCTTTATTTGATTTGGAGCCAGAGATGGATCTGTTAAGTTTGGGACTAAGAATATGGACATCAATTATACAGTTTCAGTTTCTTTGTGTGTGTGTGTGTGTGTGTGTATGTGTGTGTGTATGTGTGTTTATGCGTGTGTGTCTAGGTATGTGCATGTGAGTGCAGATGCCTATGAAGGCCACAGGGCATTCGACCCCCTGGAGCTGGAGTTACAGGCAATTGTGCACTGCCTGATGTGGGAGCTGAGAACCAAACACAGAACCTCTGAAAGAGCAGTTTACACTCTTACTGAGCCATCGTGCTTTCAGTTTCAAATGTAATGTACTAGTTTAGATTGTTGCTTACACCTCACTTAATATAAATTTAAATATTATTTACTGCAATCATTTCTTTAGCCAATTCTAAAATAAAGACCAATGACTTCCAATAAAGCCTTTCAATTTTTGTGGCAAGGCAGGTAAGAGTTGTATTTATTGACAGGGAAATTCTTTAGAAACTTGTAATGTACTTTGACCTTTGTGGTGTTCCCTGAGAAGGTGGTTCGGTCTTGGCCAAGAGAATATTGTGTTTGGTCTCTGCACCTTGTGTTTCATACCCGGCTAGTACAGATAATTAAAGGACACATGTGATAAACTTAATTTCTGCAGATGGACACCTGGAAGAAACTAGATCTTTTGTGAATGACTGAAGCCCAGACTCCGTGGGCACACAGATGTGAGTTTGGATGCTCCATCTAGTAAGAAGCACAGTGATCCTGGGCAGGTTCCTTATCTCGATCAATTTCAGCATCACCATCTCCAAAGTGCTTGTGAAATTAGAATTAGACAGCACCCAGGGAATGGTAGCTCTTGCTAGCTTGGGCAACTGTACCAGGTGCCTTGCATACATGCTGTTAATGTGGACGGCCTCATTTTAGTTTCCCCATCAGTAGCTAGGTAGCTCCCTTCCTTGCATAGCTATCACAGTGTAGATTGAACATTTGATTTTTTTATAAAGCATTTCCACTGAATATGACACTGCATTGGTGACATTTTGATAGCTGTCATTGCATGGTTTCGTTCCAGCATCTTTCAGCACATTCAGAAGCATCAACCTTTCCATGTTGGGGCTTCTCCAGCAGCAATTATAGCCGCAAGTGAAGAAAAGCTATGCATGTTCCCCTAAAATATCATCAAGATTTGTGTCATAGGCCTCTGGTGACAAAGACTTATTTAACTGCTAGATGTCAGCTCCCCACACTCCTTTCAGATAAAATTAAACCGTGGAGTAACCATTCAATCTGTAAGTTTAAAAAAACAAAATGGCTTTCAATAATATTTCTGTAGAAAACTCAAACAGGTAGCTAATCTCTTTGCTTCTAACATGGTATTGTGGGTGTGCAGTCTGGGAGAATGGGGTAGACAAGCATGGAGCCAGCCTTTTTGGCTAGCCTGGCAGATCTTTGCTCTCTCCCAACACTTCTTCAGCCTACTACTCCTGTGGCTTCCCCATGACCTTCCTCTGAGTGTGAACTTCTGTGAGCCAGTGTGCCCTCCATCCAACTTAGCAGGTAAGCCAAGATAAGTTTATAATTAGCTCTCTTAACAGCCCCAACTGGCTGCTCTTAAAATAATTTGGATACGCATGTCCTCTTGTGTTATAGGGGATATGCCACTTGCCAGCTATCCCAGGAGGCGCTGGAGATCCTGGGAGATACATGCCTGTGAAGGGGAAAAACTTACATCTTCCTGAGCTTGGGACATGTCATAGAAAATGTGTATCAGAAACACATCACATTTGACATAGATGGCCATGATTCCCCCAGTTCCAGGACATCAAGACTTTGTATTAAACACTTAGGACTGGAAACAAAGTTCTGGAAGAGAAATATAAGGCAGTCATCTCAGCCTGATGTTTACCAAATGCCAAGGTCAGACGTTAATGCCACATGAATAATGAAAAATTATGTGCATTGAACCTTGGGAAAGGCAGGCTAATCAGAATGTAGAGCAAAGGAAGCTCTGAGCCAGTCAGAAGAAGGATCAAGGGGAGACAGAGAGTCTCTCTCAGCACATGCGCCCTGAAGGCTGAAGCTGGCACTCAATGAACTGGGCTGGAGAAGCTGCGCCAGAGGTCTTAGAAGTAGTCCTCTGTGGCCAAGGCTCCAGGGTGATGTGAACTACTATTATGGGGCTAAGAATCTAGGCTGTCTACCCCTTAGAACGTCACTGCCCATTGGAAATGGCCGGATTTTTTCTGCCAAGTTTCACACTGGGTCACAACCATGCACCTCTTCTCCACTGGGGAATAGGAGTAACAGATGGTACCCCAAATCAGAGGGTTTTCCCAGAGAGTTTTTTCTTACCACAAATGCCAGGAACACCTGGCTCAAGAAATTCCTTCCATTTGTTATACTTAGTCTCTTAGTCTCAAGGGTCACAGGACACATAGTAACTTCTGTGCAAGCAGTCAGATATAGTAATGGTAGAAATGTACACGAACAAAGCCAGGCAGTTCCACACATACATATATTTGCTATTTGTTTTTCTGTGTGGTTTCTGTTATGTCAAATTCAAGGCAGAGAAAGTTGCCCCCACGCCCATGCAGGAGTGAGCACGTGTGCCCTGACTTGCTGCAGGCCACTTTCTGAGCTGTCTGGGTCATGGAAGTGCAAATAGAAACCTCGGGCACCTAAGGACATGCTCAGGCCGCAGAGCCTATGAAGGACTCTGTCGAGTTCCAATGAACAGATGTTTATCCCACAAGGTTTTTCCTCTTCTTGGGGTTTGTCCAGTGCATTAAAGGAAAAAAAGAAAGAAAGAAAAAGAAACCTTAAACTGTTTACACTAATTATCCCCTTTTGCTGCCTTTGCTTGTTTTGTTTTGCTCTTTCCCTTTCCCCATACATTAAGAACTCTTTGCGTGAGGAAATTCTGCCCAGCTGCTCTCTGGAACAGACTCTTCCATAGCTTAAACTGGGAACCCTTTGTTCTTGGATCTGAGTGAAGCTCGGCCTGCTTTGTCACGTGTGTGTTGGCGCGTCTTCCCAGAAGTTTACAGGCTTTTTCAACCCATTTCCTTCTTACCCAGAGATAATCTGCTTCCATGACTTTTCTTCAAGTAAATAACTCCAGATTCCTTCATTGTTTCGGTTCTGCCTGCGGCTCAGTTGGTATTTTATGTAGCAATCAGCCACGAAGTGTGTGGTTAAGTTTGGTGAGTTCCATGCCACTATCCTAGCTTTTAAACCATAAGTCAAACCCTTTCTTCTTTCACTGTTTCGGTCAGGTTTTCACTTAGTTTTTCATTTCCTTTGTTCAAGAAGTATACATATACATGTAGCCCCTGCTGTGTACCAGGTACTGCATTGGGTACAATGAGTAAGTAAAACCAGACGACATCTTGGCCTTCAAGGAATTCCCATTGTATGAGGGAGAAAGGCATATAAAGAATTAATTACAATTCCAGGTGATACATGCTATAATAGTAGGGTGTTCAAAGTGCTTTGAGGAATGGCAAGGGTGTAATTGTCTCTGCCTCAGGCATCAAAAATGACTTCCCAGAGTACTTGACCTGTGTGTATTCTAGCCATAGAACAGCATATGTAGGAGACCTTGTTTGCAAAATGGTAAATAGGTCGGAGGGGCCAGTGGTTAGTGTAGCAGAAATGAAGGAGATAAAGCTAGAAGTGCACGGTGGGCAGCAGCCCAAAGGCTGTGTCTTACAGAAAAGAGAAGATAAAAGCGATGACAACTTTTAAATAGAAAAATCACACACTCATTGTTATGGGCTTAGTTGTGTTTGCTAAAGTCCATATGCTGTGGTCCCAGCCCCAGGACCTCAGAAAGTATTGGAGATGGGTGCTTTCACTGATTGTTAAGCTAGAATGAAGTTGTTAAGGTATGCTTTAATAGGTAGGACTATGGTCCTTGCCAGAAGAGGAAGTTGGGAGGCAGAGGGAGAAGACTTTGAAAGCATGCTACAAAGACATTTATCAGCCAGTCTTGGATTGCTGAAACTGTAGAAAACACACTCTGTTGTTTTGGCAGTACAGTTTGTGTGTACTTAGTTATAGGAGCTCTGAAAAGTGGATACACTCAGTTTGTGATTTATAAAGGTGAGGGGTTGTGTGGCAGATGCTGGCTTAGGATGGACAGTAATGAGGTAGAGGAAGCAGCAACAGGGGCTTATGGCAAAGGTCTAGGTTGTTGAGGAGCTATATTAGTGAGTTACCCTAGAGGGGACATCTTTGGGGAAGTGGAGAGGAGTAGAACCCCAAATAGTACATTTAGATTTAGAATTGCCTCCTTTTGTTTGTACCTTGGGTGGCCAAGCTATTTGAAAGGTATTATGTCAAAGTAAATTTCTTGCCTGCTGACCCTTGCTTGAGTTCTATAGCAGGGGTGATGTTTTCCCATTGGCTCTGTTCCTGTTTCAAACTAGCAGGCGTGGCTGTAACTGCCTCCTTCCCACTTTGGCCTCAGTTCCACTGGGAGTCATCTCCTGCAGCTGTAGTTCTCTCTAGTTCACGTCCTAGGCTAAATAATGCCAGGGTGGGGTGTTTCTCTGCTTCTTGTTTCTTTAACCCTATCTACAGCTTCAGGAAAAGTTCTTAAAGTAGATTCTGTTCAGTCTAGCCTTTGGATGCACCATCTCTTTCTTTCCATGACTTTAAAGTGTCTCCTTCTAGGTGGAGGCCTGGGAAACAGGTGAAGATTTATGATGACACTTGGGAAGAGTCTGAGTCTGGATATAGATTTAGTATTCTGTAGGTTAAGTTTGAATCCATAGTTGTCAATGGTATAGCATGAAAAAGGAAAAGGGTCATGGGTTGAATGCTGGGGGAAAAAAAATAAACTTTTCAAGAATTGGGGGATTTTGTAGCAGACTTGAATTTCACTTGTGTAATCCTCAGTCTGGTTATATGAATAAATGCAAATGAATAATTCAGACTGAATATTCCTACTAGTTACATAGAAACCGAAGTTTGCACAAATGGTGGTGTATACCAGTAATTTCAAACTCAGGAGGCTGAGGCAGGAGGATCATGACTTCTAGCTTCCAGCCCAGCTTGAGAGGGGGGGGAGGGAGGGAGAGAGAGAGAGAGAGAAAGAGAGAGAAAGAGAGAGAGAGAGAGAGAGAGACTTTTTGACTTTGGTTTTGTCATGAAAAGAGGACTTGGCTAGTGAACAGTGGATTAGTTTATAGCAATTAGGTAGCATAATGAAAGATAACATTTTAAAATATTCTTAAGAACCTCAGAAGTCTAATTATTAAAAACCCTGTATGTTTAATTACAAATTACTTAAAAATATACTTCTTAATGGAAATTACTAAGTTCTTTTGGATGGCACTCCTTAGTGGCCAAGGCTAACTTGCTCTATAGATTCCAAAACAATAAAGCCTATGCTATCTATTAAATTGAGACAGGTGTAATGGTTACATGATCATTTTTCCTTTGGCATCATTAATCTGTTTTCTGTATCACAGGTGCCATTATCTTCCTTATTCTCAATGATTGGACTGGCACTTAGAGAAGTCTGTCATTTTCTCCAGACTGACCATACAACTGGTGAATGCCGGAGAAGGTTCTTGTCTCTGAACAAGTGAGGGTTCACTAATTCTTAAACTTTCTGAGACCCCATACAAAGGCTTTTTGTTCCAGAACTCAAGGAGGCCAGCATAAAGCACTTCCCCTGAGAAGGGGTTACTGTGGGCAAGGCTTAGACAGATATCTTTACCGAAGGTCTTGGTAAGCCAGAATTGGCTGTGTGGGGCATATCACAGGTATCTTGGCAAGCCAGAATTGGCTGTGTGGGGCATATCACAGGTATCCTTTCTATTCTTTAGCTAGTAGAAAATATGTAATGTGCTAAATATTTTAGCCAGAAACTAATTTTCTTAGGTGACCATCCTTTTTGGTCAACATCACAAAATTAGAGTACATTTGGTGTTTTATTCTTTTTGCCAAGTAGTAGCCTGATGCTTCAGGAATTTTGCATGTGGCTTGTTGTGATGTCATGGAAGGTCATATGGTCTGTCTTATTTTACCAGCATCACTCCTGGTCACTATACATTTTCCTCCTTCTCATTTAGTTTCAATTCTGCCTCCTTTTGGGGTTCAGAAGGCTAAGGAACATTGGAAAAGGAAATGTATGTGACCGAAGTAGATCCTCATTACCCTTTCATCCAGTGCATTATCCCAGAAAACAAAAAGTTGACTCAGTTCTAAACATGTTTCCGATCTCTGGGAAACACCATTCTAAACGCTTCCCAGTTCCCAGTTAAACCTTCAGAAGTCAGGGTGGGAGTAGTATCTTCAATGATTTCCCCTCACATTCCATCTTGGGGGGACCTTTCTGAAGGTTCCCAGATCAGCCAACCCAGCCAGACTTTCTGTCTGAGCTGCAGGGGGTCAGCCTTACTCCTCAGCCTTCTATGGCTGCATCCCAGCAGGTCTTTTGTGTCTGTGTTGGAGCTCTGAGCCAGCCCAGGCTTTGTCTTCTGATCTCACTGCCCACTGAAGGCAGGCTTATTCACACTACCTTTCTTTCACATTTCCCTTCTGTGCTTTCCTTTAAACCATGAGAATTTATTTCAAGCTGTGCTAACAAAGGGAGCCTGCCACTGGTTCTCTAATTACTATTGTAGGTGTCTTTGATTAAGAGGGGGGATGTAGCTTTCTCTTTAAAAACATTTTAGTTTTAGTCTAAGTATAGCGAATGTTGATGACATTGTTTCTTGTTCAACTATTCTGGATAAGTTGACAGAGTCTGTTACAGACTTTCTAGAGATGCATCCTTCCTTTTCCCACCAGGTTGATAGACTTCTAACCTGGGCAGGTGATTTTAGCTGACAACAGTGTATTCTTCCCTTTGTGTTCTTTCTGCAAAGATCCAATGGTGAGAAGGTAGAGGAGCATGACCTGGCAGTACAGCAGGATCATTCAGCCCTACAATTAGAAACCATGACCTAGGAAGGCCTCCCAAAACTCTCAGTGTAACTTTCAGACTTAATAACTTCAGAAGTATAAACACTTCAGAGTTTCAAAAACATAGTAAACATTTAATTATTTAATTTTTATTGATGTTTAATAGAATCAGGAGAAACAAATAGGCCAAATAGATGTTTATTCAGGGAGAAATAACTCACAACATAGACAGGTGAACACCAGCAGGTTCCTGGTCCTAAGGATGCCTCCTGATGTGCTCCTGTCCCCGTGTTGCAAGCAAGAGAGAGCTCTCCAAGCCCCCTCCTCAGCCTTAGTTCCCCCAGGTCATGTCCTGCCCTGTCTGCACCCCCCAATGGGCGTGGTCTATGCCACAGGTGAATATCTCACTACAAACTTTCTTTTGCAATTAGTATTTTCATTAGCAAATTTTGGTTAAATTTTAATTTTTTTCTGCTCTAGTGGACAAGTGTCAGAAACTGAAATGAAAATTACAGCTAAAAATCCAACTAACTGGGATTTTTGTAAGTGGTATTTTATAATTTTAAGCACGAAAGTTACAAAACAAAGGAGAATTGTGGCATAGCCCACAAGTGCTTGCTTGCCTCATACCTATAAGGCCATGAGTTAAATCCCCAGCTCTAAAAGGAGGGAAGAAAATGTTTAAGTGATCTGGCTCAGTTAAGTGCCTACTGCATAAGGATGTGAATTCAGGTTCTCAGAAGCCAGTCGTGTTGATACATGCTTGAAACCTTGGTGTTGGTGTTGGGGGCCAGGACCCTGAAGTTCATTGGCCAGCCATTATAGCTGATTTTGAGTTTCATGTGTTGTGGGAGATCCTGACTCAAAAATGAAAGGTGGAGGACAGTGAAGGAAGACAGCCAACACTGACCCCTGATCTACACACACACACACACACACACACACACACACAGGCAAAGGTGATGATCTGTAAGGGAAATTTTTAAAACAGCATGTACTGAGTATACATATCTACATTGGAAGTGAAAAGGAAAGACTGAATATCAAAATTAATAGTGCTTTTCTAGGGGGTGCTGGGATTATGAACCATTTAAATTTCTCTCTTTGCTTTTCTCCACTTGCATTTTATGCAGTGAACATATATTATCTTCATAAAAAGCATTTAGTACTTTGAGGCATAAAGTCAATATTTTGACTTACTCCGATGCCCCGGTATCACAATTACTGTGCATAATAAGCTAGAATTATTAACTTCCAACCACCAGTTGCCATTAAAGTAATGAATTTAGCTACTCATGCAGAAAACCAAGGACAATTATGATATAAGAAACATTACTTCCTAAAATTGCTAAAGGCTATGCTCCATATCTTTTAGTTTGATTGATGATATCACATTTTAAGGTTATTTTTAGGTGTTTACAAACTAGAATAGGATCAAATGACATATGGAAGGATTTTTAATTATTATTTTGTGTCTTATCCTGAAATAGTAAGCGAAGATTTATGGGTAGAAGCTAAAGAGGAAAAGGTTTTAACTTTGCAAAATATGCATTTCTTTCTCATGCTTTTAAATTTTTTTATTATTTAATATTTTTCTTATTTTACATGTCAATCCCAGTTCCCTCTCCCTCCCATCCTCCCATGCCCCTCACTGACCCCTTCATCCCATCCCCTGTCCACTTCCCAAGGAGGGTGAGGCCTTCCATGAGCGATCATCAAAATCTATCAAGTCTTTTGGGGTAGGGCCTGGGTCCTTACCCATGTCTCTAGGCTAAGGGAATATCCTTCCATGGGGAATGGGCTCCTGAAGTCTGTTTGTGCACTAGGGATACATCCAGGTTCCACTGCCAGAGGTCCTATAGACTGCCCAGTCCTCCTGGCTGTGACATCTATGTACATGGGTCCTGGTTTGGTCCTATGTTGGTTCCCCAGCTGTCAGACTAGGGTCCATGAGTTCCCATTTGCTCAGGTCAGCTGTTTCTGTGTTTTCTTCCCATCCTGGTCTTGACCCCTTTGTTCATCACTCTTCCCTCTCTGAAGCTGGATTCCAGGAGTTCAGCTTAGTGTTTAGCTGTGGATCTGTGCTTCAGCTTCCATCAGCTACTGGATGAAGGCTCTAGGGTGGCATTTAATCATTATAGGGGAAGGGTATTTAAGATAGCCTCTCCAGTATTGCTTAGATTCCTAGTTGGGGTCATCTTTGAGACAGGGTCTGGAGGAGCACAGGCTGGCCTTAAATTCCTCATTATCCAGCCTCTGCCTCCCAAATACAGCAATTACAGACTCTTGCTAACATACCCAACTTAAACATTTTTTTAAGTAAAGAATACCAAACAGATTAATATATACACATTAAAAATATTTTTAGAGTAAGAAACAGGACATAAAAGGATATACACTGTAAAGTATATTTCCTCTAGTTACCCCCACAAAGGCAAACTTCTAATAGTGTGCATACAACTGTGAGCTTACTACCCCATCCCTTGTATGGTAGTGTGCGGTGAGTACAAACACCCTGATGAGACTGCCCATCTCCCCAGTATGGCTCAGAGAGTGTTCCATTTTAATCCTCAGAGCTCCTGTGGATGTGAACTTAAGTGCATCTGTTTCATCATGTCCTTACTGGTGCCTACAGGTTTTCTTTCAGTCATGCCAAGGTAACAATGATTTTTTTGTATTTGTGTGAAGACCACGAGTATTAAGAGTCACACCTGTGAGCCAATGAGGAGTGATGATGGGATTCTCGCGTTCTAGCAGTGTTCAGAGCACTTTCTATGTATCACTTACTCTCTAGAAAAATCTACCTTCTTCTGAAATGGTTATTTCTTTATTGCTGGAGTTGGACAACTCTTTTGTGCCTTTATAAAGTTGTCATTGGTGATTGTAGTCTGGCTTGCTTAGGTGTGGTCAACAAGTGAGACATTTAGTGTTATGTCAACAAAGTTGTAGATTGGATATTACTGCCTTCAGATTTTAAAATGAATTTTTCTCTTCTGCTATCCTACAAACAGCACCCAATTTGTTTGTGTAACTTTAGAACAAAGATGTTTTAAATTTTTTATTTTATTTTATATGTAGATGTTTTGAGTGCATGTATGTCTGGGTACTATATGAGTGCCTGGTACCCATGGAGACCAGAAGAGGGTGTTAGATCCCCTGAAAGTGGAATTCAGCCTGGTTGTGAACCACCATATGAGTGCTGGGAATAAAACCTGGTCCCCTGGAAGAGCACCTAGTGCTCTTAAACCTGAACCATCTCTCCAGCCCCAACAAGACCTTTCTTGATGCGTTATATGCTACTCATTTTTTAGTTCGGAGTGTCATTAAAGGAGAATAGAAGAAAGGAACTTAGGAAATTTAACCCAGCTAAGCTTTACCTACCTCTTCTGTGTTGTGTTTGGTAGTGGAGGATGTATGTATATGATCCAGTCTACACATCTTAATAGGTTGAGAATCCCTTTTTGTTTGATCTCATAGCACAGTCACATTAGTGCACTTTCTCACAGCTTTGAAGACCAGCATGTGCAATAATATATGTAGTTTGCCCTCTCTTTTTAATTCTTTCTCATCAAAAAGCCAAGAACAAGTTCTTATAAGAGTGTGAGCATTCTGAGCAGCTACGGAGTAGGGAAGGTGCTCCCCTCTGCTGCTTTCTCTCCTCCAAATGTATGGAGAGTGCTGTATGAACACAGGGCCAGAAGTCCAAAGTGTGGAACTCTGCCCAGGCATGTCCGCTTTCCCCAAGTTATCCTGAAGCTGCCTTTTCTCCTGGCTTATACTGCCCTATAAGGAAAACCTTGTCTCCCTGTAGTATGTATGAGTTAGCCTTGTGGAGATTGCTCTGGTACAACTTTCCATTCACTTTTGATAAGAGCTTAATTGACCAGAAATGGACAACTGCTCTATAAATAAATTACCCTGTTTACCTTTTCTGCCTTTGGTGCTTAAATTTCACTGTGTAGCTCCAGCCCATAGGCTTTGCAAAACTCTGGCTTAGGAACAGGTAGGCTTCCAGATCCTCCTGACCCAGATATCCTTGGGGAGAGGGGGAGGAGATCTTTTTAAGTCTGGTATTTAGGATGCCTTGGGGTTTAGAGCACTAAAAGTGTGTTTGTAGTCATTAAAAGAAGCTGTGGCGACACAGTACCATTGCAGTGATCTGACTTCGAGGTCATTGAGTACAGCAGGGAGTGAGACTTCTGGGTCATAGAGTGTAACTCCAGTGTGCACAGGCTGGCCTCATGCTGGCACTGTGACATCCTTGACTTTCCTCCCCGTCCTGTTTTTAGACTTGTACTTTGGGTGGGGCATGGATGTTGGGGTGATGTGATACTGCCCTCTCTGATTTGTCAGTGCATCATTTGACAAGGCACTGCTAAGAAGCCAGTGACAGTTCTGTACTGGCAATGAACATCTTTGGCAGTCTTCTGCACTCTGTAGTACAGGCTGGTACATGACCTTTGGGTTTGAAAGCCTTGGAGACAATCCAGAAGTTTAAAAAGAAGACAAGATTGAGAAATGGGATTCATAAAAGTTAAGAGAATTAAGAGGATGAAGAGAAAGATTAACCATAAATTCCCTGCTCTTATACAGGTATTCGAATGAAGAAAAAAAGTTGAGGCATGTGATCCCCTGCTTTAGACTAGAGTGGTAACTTTCATGCACTTCATCTATGAAGTATGTTTCTCCAAGGGATTTTAATTTTCCTGGTAGTCTTCATAATAAAGGCAGAAATGTGGTTTTGCAGGAGTGAATTCTAAGCCTCTGTGAGGACTACTTGTCTGTCATCCATTAAACAGAGGCGGGTGCAGCACTGAAGAGATCAAAGCCCTCATGGAGATTACAGTCTAGCTTATAGAAGCAGGCAAGAAAACAAACGAACACTATGGAGGGAAATGAACGAAGGAAGAGGTGAGGGTAGGGGGGGAAGGGTACAGACTGTGGAAAATGTCATGACATCTGAGCAGAAGGAAGGTGTCTCAGTCAACATGGAGGTGAGGAGTGGATGGATACTACTGAGAACCTCCGAGGACACCTAAGGGTGTGTACTGAGAGACACACCCACCTGCACCTGTGGCGTGGTCACAGGTGTGTAGGTGAGTGTGTGGTATTTGGTCTGGGGTCCTGGACAAGCTTGCCCTCTTGGTTCTGGTCAGGTCACAGAGAGCAGCCTGGGTGTGGATCCTTGGATAGGGAACTTGCGGGTCATTGGTTTCCGGTGTAAGTGACTTCTCCCAGAATAAAATATATAACCCATATTTTATCCTCATTCATGTATGGTAATCTATAAACCATTAAGGGTCCCAGCATGACTGTCATGGCAGAGAGGTAGATGAGGGAACAGTACCGCCGATCCTATCAAGTCTGTGGCAGCCTAAGGACACTGGCTTTTACTCTGGGGGCTCTGAGATGAGTATCTTCAGAATGTTTTGAAAGAGAATTGTGTGATCTGTCATTTACAAGACCTTTCTGACCACTATTGTGAGAATAGAATCCTAGAGACCAACTAGTGGGCTGGTACAAAAATGCCAGTATATAGTGATGGGAGCTTTGAATGGATAGTAGAACTAGGGGGGGTAAATGTTAGCAAGTTTCTAGGCGTACTAAAGCTTTTGAGGATTTGCCAATAGTCTGGACAAATGGAAGAATTAAAGTCATAACAAGGTTATGTTTGTTTGGTTTTCTTCAACTAAAGAATGAATTCACTGAAATAAAAAAAGATAGTAGGTGTCTTAGGGTTACTATTGCCGTGATCAAACTCATGACCAAAGCAACTTGGGGAGGAAAGGGTTTATTCAGTATATACTGAGACAGGAACTCAAACAGTACAGGAACCTGGAGGCAGGAGCTGATGCAGAGGCCATGGAGGGGTGCTGCTTACTGGCTTGCTTCTCATGGCTTGCTCAACCTGCTTTGTCATAGAACCCAGGACCACCAGCCCAGGGATGGCCCCACCCACAATGGGCTGGATTCTCTCTCATCAATTACTAATTAAGAAAATGCCTTCCAGGTTTGCTTACAGCCCAATCTTATGGAGGCATTGTCTCAATTGAAGCTCCCTCCTCTCTGATAACTCTAGTTTATGTCAAGTTGACATAAAACTAGCCTGTGCAGTGGGGAAAGTATGTTTGGAGGTGTAGGAATGGGAGTTGGGTCTTGAATGCATTGATATGTCAATTAGACATGCAAGTGAGTGTGTACTGAAGGCAATTGGATATGTGGATTCATGCTCAGGGCAGAGGGCTGCCTGGCAATGCACAGCTGGAAGTAGTTGGTAGCTGGGCCATTTAATGATTGAGAACCCAATAGATATACAAGACAGAACCTGTATCCTAGAGATCTAATTTTAATCAACCCTGTGCAAAGGTCAATGCCTAACTCAAGGACAGCAACATTTCTGTGATGAACTGTCATAGGCATTCTGTACTTCAAAGGCTAGCTTTTCCATCCTGCCAGTGCAGTGCAAAACACATAATTCATAAGCTAATGATATGACTGTGCCCAGCCAAAAACCATTCAGCCACTTGGATATTACACATAGAAAACAGTTTGTCAGCCTTTGGTACATCCTAGGGTGTGTGTGTGTGTGTGTGTGTGTGTGTGTGTGTGTGTGTGTGTGTGTGTGATTTGTTTGTTTTTCTGCAGCACTGGGGAGTAAACCTAGGGCTGCTCCCAAGCTAAAGTAAACACACTACCAATGAACTATATCTCCACTCCATTTTGAGTTATCCAGGATAGAACTCAGTAACCCAGGCTGGCTTTGGATTGGGGATTACAGGCCTCCACCCTCAGCTCCACATCCAGCACCTGTCTTTGTGCCAGTGTTTCCTCTCCTAGGTTTCTTCTTAGACCCTGTTTCATGCTTGGAGGTGCTTTTGTTTAAATGGTCATAGCATACACTCTTGTCAGGCTATAATGTTACACTTTCCTATCAGTTGTTCTTCCTGGTTCTGAAGAAAAGAAAAACCAGAATTTGAATATTTTAAGTTCTGTATGGTTTTTAAAGATTCATTTTATCACTTTTAAATTATATGTATATGTGTGTGGGGGGGGGGTGTGCATGAGAGTACAGGTGCCCATGAAGTTCATGGGAGGGCACTGGATCCCTTAGAGTTGGGTCATAGCAGAAGGGTATGAGCTGCCTGGTACAGGAGCTGGGAACTGAACTAAAGAGTCCTCCACAAGAGCAATAATCATTCATAACCACGGAGCAATCTTTAACCCCTGGCTTTTATTTTATAATTAACTTGGATAAGATATTTGAAAAAAAATTAAAAAAATACATGATAAGAAACTACAGAAAAACAACCTTGAGTGAACATGAAGAGAGATTTTAGTTTGCTCATAACTAATAATTTTCTGATGGTAAAGACTATTAAGCGACTTACACAGGATAACTATTTTAATTTGGGCTTTGATTGTAAAGATTACTTATACATTTGGGGGTAATTTCTGTGCATTTCCAATTGTGAAAACAGATAAAAGAGTGGTACTGAGTTCTTTTTGACTGTTGAATGTTATCTATGGATAGGTCTTTTCCTGTTGCTTGATATAGGAGGTGAGAGTAATGATATCCTTCCAAAGGCCTGCTGGTGCCAAAAGAACTTTAGTAGCAGTGGATTTGTGGACAGAGTCATCTCTGCAGCGTGTCTTGTGTCCATCTTGAGAGACTGTTGCTAGAAGGGAATTCAAATTATCTTCATAAACTAGTTCTTCAAGATCCATGGCCATTGCTGAGTTTATCACTCTGTACTGTTTATTCAGCTAGAATCTGCCCATCAACTCTTGGCCAGAGTTGCTCTGGATGAAATGATGCCAGTCTCAATGACTTCAAAGACTATCTATGTTGATTTGCTTGTCTGCTTGTGCTCCCACCCTAAAGGATTCAATGCCATTAGGAACTTGTAACCCTGTAAACCTGCTTTGTTTTGCACAATGAACACCCTACTCAGTTCACCCAAATGATGTATGCACACATGCCTGTATATGTGTGCACATGTCTGTGCACACTCCCTCCCCCCAACAGTTACAGGCTTTCTAGAGAAGCAAACATGGGTTATTTGGGGTCCAATAAGCATGTTACCTAGGAAACGTTCCCTCCCTCCTTTCAGACTGTGTAGGCATGTGTCATAGTTGATGTACTCCTGCTAGGGCTCATGCAGTCTCCTTCTATGAGAGGATATTGTAGACTCTCTGTGGAAAAGTTGGGTGGTCCTGTTCCATAGAGTGGGGCTGTTCTCTAGGGACTCTCAGCATCTCAGCCTCATAGCACTGCTGTGCTGAAATGTCACTAGGATGTCCCTGCGGAGGGGGCTATAGAACAGAAGTTCCCCTGTTTCCAGAGCTGGTTCACCAGGCAAATGGTAGTGGTGGGGTCAGCAGCAGAGGATTTGGAGTTTGTCCTTGCAGTACTGGTTTCCAGGCTTTGTACAAAGGTCCAGAAATCTGCTATAGAGTTATTGCAAAGACTTTGAAAAGTCATATGTATACCAACTGTTGTTTGTAGACTAAATAATGTCTAACATCTGTGTACCATTGCTTTAAAATGAATGTTGACTCTGCTGTGATTAATACATTGGAATTATATTTTCAACTATCACTGCATCCACATTTCTTTTTGTCGTCATATTTTTCTGGCAGCACAGATTCTTCATGTATCACTGCTGTTGTTTGATTGGTTTCACAGAGGTTTCAATGTGCTAAAGTTGCTAATGCTCAAAAAGGCTGGGATGCATTTATCTAGTCCAGTCCTTTCCCATGCTGTGTATGCTAGGACACTAAAATCTGGACCAGTTATTCTTCTGTTATAGAATTATAAAGGCTTCCAGAAACAAGTAGGAGATATCTCCTGGTTCTTTTGGCTACAAAAGGAGAATGTTTCTCCCTCCCTCCCTCTGTCCTTCTCTCCCTTCCTTTTCTTAGTCTTTTAATGTCAGATACCTAGTAAACTCACTCCATATAGATGAGAAAAATTTACAAAACAGGTTTTTCCCATCACATAATAGAGACATGAAGTAAGGAAGTCATATCTGTACAACCTGGCCAGTGATTCTGTCCCTGTTGCTTTATGGAAGCTTGAACATTTGTCCAGTCCAGCATCCATGTTATGGAGCCAAGCCACCAGTTCAGCAGACAGCAGCCAAACAGGCTTGACAGGTGTTTGTTCCGTTATAACTCCTACCATGGAGCTCCTTGCACGCGCATGCACGGTCAGAGCAGCCAAGCAGCATCTCGTGTTACTTTGGGGTAGAAGCTGCTGTACAAAAATGAAGAACATTGGCTCGTCTGTGGGAGCCAAGGGCAAACACCAACATCTGTTGACCAAATGGTGGCAGTGCACAAATGCTTCCCCTATTTATATCTGTGTGCATGCTTCTCCTTTCCATGGGCTTTTGGCTTTGTATTATTTTGTTTTAAGAAAGGATTTGTTTCTCTTAGATGGTTTCACATTAGAGAACCACAGAGTAGTTATTTGCTCACAGCTACATTCATGACACTTTCCTTTTTGCTTACATTCACTCCAGACTCACTCCTCATCTGTTGAGCAAGTAAAGTTTGCATTTGGGCATAGGTGATAAGCATATACTTCAAGCTATCAAAACTGGTGATCCTTTGCTCTATGTCTAAAATAGATATATGAGTGAGTACATACCATGTTTGTCTTTTCGTGACTGGGTTAACTCACTCAGGATGGTTTCTTGTAGTTCTATGCATTTGCCTGCAAATTTCAAGATTCTTTTGTGGTTTCCCCACCACCACTGAGTAGTACTCCATTGTGTAAATGTACCACATTTTCTCCATCCATTCTTCAGTTGAGGTGCATTTAGGCTGCTTCCAGGTTCTGGCTATTACAAATAATGCTGCTATGAACATAGTTGAACAGATGTCTTTATTGTATGAATGTGGATCTTTTGAGTATATGCCTAAGAGTGGGATTGCTGGATCTTGTGGTAGACTGATTCCCATTTTCCAAAGTAGCTGGACAAGTTTACACTCCCATCAGCAGTGGAGGAGTGTTCTCCTTTCTCCACATCCCCTCCAGCATACACTGTCTTTGATTTTAGCCATTCTGACAGGAGTAAAATGGCATCCCAGAGTTGTTTTGATTTTCAAGCTCTCAAAACTGAACCAGAATGGTGGTCATGTGGCCTCAGAAACCAGGATTCCCTTCTCTTGTTTGGTTTTGTTAATGTGAAACGATGTATAATGTTGTACATACAGGATCATTAAATATAGTGCACATAACTACTTAATGAGATGATTCTAGTTAAGTCCCTTGTCTTCACAGAGCTTTCTCTCAACAAGTGTCTATCTTGGTTCACAATGAAATAGAACAGATTTGCACCTCCACTGCCCTTAGAATTGTAGGCTACTCTACTACGTTTATTGGGGCAAAAAACAAAAACAAAAACAATCAAGGGCTTTTAAGTTAGGAACAGCCATAATGTTATTGAAGGGGTTAAAAATAATTTAAAGTGAAGTGTACACATTGCTTGTCAACTAAAAAGATATACCCCGTTCAGAGAAATGTAAGTTTATTAAAACCCTGTGCCTTATTGGAACATATTTCTATCATATATTTATCCAGAGATAAATTCATCTGTCTGCAGACAGAGCTATACACCTGAACCCCAGGTGGGTGTTTGTGTTTGGGTCTGTTTCTAGGTGGAATGAGCTCCTGTTCTCCACTGCCACAGGATTGTGCAATGCTCATGCACACCTGTGTTTTGATCTTTGAAATCTGTCGTGGTAACATATCAAGCAACTTTAAATAGCTTCGTGGATGATCCAGATTGCATGTCTGCCAGAAACATCATCGGGCTTGGTTTTGGAGCTGGCTTGGGTTCCTGATACTAAACTTCGTCATTTTGAAAATATTAGTTCTCAGATTTCAGTCTTCCTCTGATTCTTTGGTCTGCATTATTATCAGTGTGTGAGCAATCTTCTGGCAGAGCTTAAGTACAATGTCTCCCCAGTTACTCCTGAAGGAGAGTCAGGCAAGCTACCTGGAAAGTAAAGCCAGTACCTTAATTACCATCTTTCTTTCATTTGTCAATTTGAAGCATTTCTGTGTTACTTTTAAGCATGGATTTTTAAAGTACCTAACTAGAAAGGCTAGTCTTAAGAGAAATATCAGTAATTTTATCATTTAGAACCCTTTGAAAGTCCAACTTATAAAATATCAAGGTAAGACCTAGTGAGGATGAGGATAAAGAAGAATGAAAGACTTGAACACATGGCTCCTGAGAGTTACTCATGCATGCAAATTCATGTATTTTCATCATGTGTTACCTTAGCATCCCTCCATGTTTTCTGGGTAGAGTGTTGATGTTGTAAGTTTTTCCAAACATAGGGATTTTTGCTTAACTTTTTAATAAACATGTTCAAAAACTCCCAAGGTAGGGCAGTAAACGAATCTTAGGTGCTCATTGCAGTGTTTTCTTTGTTCTGTGGTCATTTTCTGTTGTGGTGTTGGGAAACGAACATGGGGAACTTCAGTGTACTAGGCCAACAAGTTCTGTGCCACAGAGCTCTACACCTACCCCCTGTGGTTAGTGTTATACTCACTTATTTCCTATACCCAGGCTCTTCCACTGCATTATTGTGAGGCAAGCATATAAATAGTAAAAAAAAAAAAAAAAATTATCCTTATGGGGATGTTTTAGAGTCTATAGCTATCACATACATGGGGTACAAAGGGAAGATGAGAAGTACATTCTAAAGAAGAAACAAGGAAGAAAAGAAGCAAACAGACACAGGACTGGAAAAGGGTGACAGCTTGTCACACATACTCAAGTGTTTGATGCCACATGACTCACAAAGAACTCAACATTAATAATGAGAGAATAGGTTTTTTGGCATCACTGGTAGCTTTCTCTTTGAGCCTTGCTTATTGGTGTTTTATGTCATGTGGACTTCCCATTCTCTTATCTGTGTCACTCAGGCACAGATAAGGGCAGGAGGGAAAGGGACTTCCCTTTGGAGAATAGTTGCTAGGCAGAGCATCTTGAAGGCAAGAACCATGTCTTGCACAGTTTCTGGCCAGTGTGAACAATGAGTGAACCCTTCTATCTGTAAAGCTCTTCAGCAAGTGGATTGCCCAGTTTAGACCTGAAATGTCTCCCAGAGTCCATGTTATTAAATGACTGGTCTCCAGCTTCCATTATTGGTGGTTGCACAACTTTTAAGACTTGACATCTAGTAGGAGGAATTTGGGTCTTTGGGAACACATCCTTAAAGGGCCCCAGATCCTTCATCCCTCTTTTTCAGCCCTAGTCAGGATGTGGGATCTTCCTCCACTTCACACTCCCTTCATGCTGTACTGTCTCACCTTTGGCCCCTAGCAGGAGTAGAGAAGCTTGTAGGGCCCTTCTCATGCCCCGTTCCCAACCACAGTGTTGTGAAAATAGTGTTCACAGTAACCATCCATCTGATCCTTTGTACTGTAATCATTTCATATAAAATTTGCCTACTCACATTTTCTATCTGTCTGAACTCTCAGAAAATACCTTGACAATGTTCTATGGCTTTTGCCCATAGCATTGAAGCACTCATATTCACGGAGTAGTCTTTACTATTCTTCTGTTACAGAATCTTTGGAATTATTTGTAAATAGACCAGTAACCTTTTGTAATGTAAAGATATATACTATTTTCTTTCTAACTTGGACAGTATGTTTGAATTCTTTGGGTTTGAGCATTGGAGTTCTTTGAAACTAGAAATAAAACACAAGCCCATCCCAAGTCTATTTTTCATGTTGTTGAAGCTATAAAATCATCAAGCTTGATAATGCAATGTTGCCAATTTTAAACTACTTTTTTAACTGCCCTACAATGGCAGTTGTGTATTTTCACTTTTTTCCTTTTCAAGAGAATACTAGACCCACTATTCCTAGCATTTCTTATATTGATTTTGTGTTAGGCAGTTGTCCTTCAATGCTAGTATCCTTCAATGCCTTGACTGTCAGTTGTTAGCTTACCCAATCTCTTGTGTCTATGGCTTGTAATGTAGCCTAAAATTATTCTCTCATGGAGAAAGTGAGGAAAAGTTGAGGCTGGAGTAATAATAATAAAGAAATTAAAAACAGACTAGATCCTAAATAACTTACATTTGAGTTGGGCATTTTAATATCTGAACTATGTAGACTGAAATACATGATACTGGATGACCCACACTGAAGTCCCTGCCTTGCATTTTATTCCTGATATTTCTTTTTTATCTTTTTGATAATATTTTTATTTAAATTTGAAAAAAGCTTTTTCCCTGATAACTCCTTATAGTATGGCACAGGAAACTATACTGCAAGGTCTTATAAGCATATTAACTATATGCTAAAATTATACCAAAATGTGAATAGGGCCAGAATTCAACAATGGACCTAAAATTCATTGGAAATAATTCTTGGATACCCAAGGGTGGAATTTGGCCTGCGTCTTGTAAACAGCTGCCTGTATCTTGTAAACAGATTCAATCAGATGCTAACAGATATTTGTTAGAGTTACACTTGCCAGAAACTGAAATGGAAAGTGGACACAAGCCATCCTAGAACATCTCCAACCACAGACTCTGGGGCCCTTTGTGTTCTTTCATGTAGATACCCAGGGGGATTGTCTCTTCAGTGATTTCATCCATGGAAGTGCCCTGAGACAAGAAAGCAGTTATACACATGGTTCTTTGAAACCCTTTAGTCCATGCTGCAATTGAACACAATAAATTTGGTTTTTCTTCATTTGCTTAATTATTAGTTAGTGTTAAACATAGAATAGATTTTTGAACACAGTTTGGTTGGCTTAACTTTAGGAGTAACTTACTTTAAACTATCTGTTTCTCAATACCCTGAGCACCATGGATTGACAAGCATGTCTAAACTGCAGTTTTTGCTGTCATGGGGATCCCACCTGAGTTGGCCAGGTAAGACATAAACAAGAGGAAAGAGCACAGCAACACATGCTCGAAGGAGGTGAGTTGTACGGTGTAGTTCAAGCAAGCAATACTAAGTGTCACAGTCAGTGAGAACACAAGGAAAGCCATTAGCCTGCGCTAATGGTCATGAGATGCTTATTAAACACAAAAGTGGAAGATTGTAGATAGATCTGAAGGCAAGTTTGCACCCTTTCTGTGGGGAAAGTGGGATTGTTATTAACTATAACTTAAGTAACATAAAAATGTAGTGACTTAACGGGGGCGGGGAGAATTTGCAAGATACACAAAACCCATATCCAAGGAATTGTAAAGGAGAAATAGGAAACTTAGAAGAAAGGATGGATGGAACAATGTGTCACTTGTGTGCCAGAAACCTCAATATTTCAGGACATCATCTCTTCTTAAATTAATCCTTCATCTAACAACTCAAGTAGCCAGGGGTCTCAGCAGACTGGGGGCCTTGACATTGGTTGTATGCAAATGCTGAGGTCCAAATACTTGAAACAGTTTTAAAAGAAGAGCATGGCTGAAATTAAAAAAAAAAAAAAAAAAAAAAAAAAAAACTTGCACTACCTGATATCAGGACTTTTAGAAAGTTTACAGTAACCACAGCAGTGTAAAAATTGGCAAAAAGACAGAAAATACTTAAATAAAACTGATTAATGATTCCAGAAGTACACAGACTATTCAACAGAGAGAAAAGAACCATTTCCACAAGTGATGCTGGAACAACTAGGTAGTCACAACCAAAAAGTTAAGCCTCATCCCTTTATCTCTACCATTTACAACTCAAGTTCAAAATGGATTATAGCACTAAACATAAGAGCTAAAATTCAAGAACATTGTCTATTCAGCCTGTTATAACAAACTGCTCTAGACTGTGTAGCTTATAAACAACAGGAATTTGTTTTCATATCTCTAGAAGGAAGGAAAGCCCATGATTAAAGACTCCGGCAGATTGGGTATCTGGCAAGGACCTATTTCCTCTGCAGATGAACATCTTTGCAGTGTGATCTCACATGACAGAGGGAACCAGCTAGTTCTTAGTGGCCCCAGTCCCATGAGAACAGAGTCCTCCTAATGGTTACACTTTAGAATATCATCACTGTAGAGATTAGGATCTCAGAGTAAGTATTTGGGGAGGTGCAAACACTTTGGCCATAACGAATGTCTAGGGAAAATAGGCAGGAAAATAATCTTCATGAATTTAGTAAAGACTTATGAAACATGATATACAAAAGAATGTGAAATATGAAAGATCAGCAAGTTGTCTTACCAAAATAAAGATATTTGTCATTTAAATTCACTGTTAGGAAAACAAAACAGTTAGCAAAGAGACTGGGGAGAAGAAAGTTATAAAGAACATAAACTGTCTGGCTCTGTCTGTCTATCTATCTACCTACCCAAAAAGAACTTTTGTCTAGGAAATATAAAGAAACTTTATAGCATATTAATTAGATGACAAATATTTTAATAAAATCAAGGCATAAGATTTTATGGATATTGTGATCACCTGGGAAATGCAAACTAAAACCACAAAGAAATAACACTGTGTATCCACTAGAATTTCTAAAATTACAAAGACTGACCAAAACAAGTATTGGCAAGGATATAGAACTTGAACTCTCACTTAGAATTGTTCCCATGTTTGGAGGACAAGGATAGGTAGGTAGGTAGGTAGGTAGGTAGGTAGGTAGGTAGACAGACAGACAGACAGACTCGTGTATGCCTGCTTAACTTAGTCAAGAGAAATGGTAGCATATGTCCTCATAAAGGTAGACTGTAGATGAGTGCTCATCACAGACTTTGTTATAATAGCTACAAGTTAAAAATCACCCAAGTAACCATAAACAGGTAAGGGCTAAACCCATTCTAGAATAGCCAAACAATAGACTATGCCATTCTGTAAAAACAAAAGTATTATTGATACATACAACCCAGTGGGGGAATCTTAAAATAATTATGCTAACTGAAAGAAACTATACAAAAAAGAAAAAAAAATGTTGCATGATTCTATTTGTATAAAATTCTAGAGAATGCAAACCAAGCCATGCTGACAGAAAGCAGACCCATGGTTGCCTGGGGATGGGAGGAGTGTAGTTGTGCGAGGGGCGGATGACAAAGAGCAAGGGGAAAATTCGGGGGATGCTGAATATGTTCATTATCCTGATTGTGGTTTCCTGGATATAAACACATGTCAAATGTCATTAAAATTATGTATTTTGAAAATGTACAGTTTACTTTACATCAGTTGTTCCTCAGTGCTGTACAAAAAAGGGAAAATGTGATTGTCTAAATGATCATTCCATTTGCATAATGACAAAATTCAAAGACATATTTTCAGTGAGGCCAGTGTACTGTGGCAGGAGATCACGCATTATAGCAGGTAGAGAAGCCAATGTAGCCATACCTTGTGGTTCTTTGTTAATGGGACTCAGGGTTTAGCTCTTGTTTTCACTTGTTTGAAGAAATTTGCTATATATGCTCTATATGGAGAGTGAATCGGGTACTTTATAAGATTACATTTTGATTAGATTTTCATTTGCTTGAGATAGAGCCTAGTACTTCTGCTCTCTTGAGCCCCAGCTCCCCTGGTGGTGGACAAAGTGATGAGTTTTTATGCCTTGCTATGGGAGTCCAAGGTCAGCCCTCACAGGCTGGTGGCCTCTAACTGACTCAGCCACTTAGAGTAAACATGTAACCTTGGCAGGCTGCGAGTCACTGAGCCTCAGTTTTCTCATGTATAAATGAGAATAGTAGCCAGATGTGGTGGTGCACACCTTTAATCCCAGCGCTCGGAAGGCATGGACAGGTAGTTCTCTGTGAGTTCAAGACCAGCCTGGTCACATAGCAGAGTTCCAGGCCAGCCAGGGCTGCATAGTGAGGCTGGTGGTGGGGAGGGGTTGTGGGGAATGTATGAATTACTTGTTCTGTCTTCCAGAATTGACACAAGAGTAACTTGGCTTCTCCATAAAAGCTGTAGAATGGCCTGCAGACACAAGGCATCAGTCACTTCTCTCTTCATCCCTCTCAGAAGCTTATAGTGCTCCTCCATTGCTCAAGGAAAGCCAAAGATGTGTAATCTCTGTAGTTTACAAGAAGGAAAATAAGGCTGTCTTGTGATGTAACTTTTTTGTAGAAACAGATGATGTCACCAAAACCTATGACTCTGTCCCGAACACTCCGCCCTACTCTTTGGAAGCAGTTTCCTCTTCCTGCCTCTTTTCTTCTCTCCTTTGCTTCCTCATTTTGCTTCATTCATTTCATCAACAGATACTGTTAAGCACCTGCCAGGTGTTAGGGCCCTTAAGGCAAGAGAAATAAAAGGAGGAAGGCAGATGAGTCACTACCACCTAAGGCTGACATTCCTGTGGGGGAGGGGTGCTGTGTCACAGGTGCCCCAAGAGGATCATGCAAAGGGGTACTGGAGCACCTGTGAGGACCTGTGACACAGATTTGAGGAGTCAGAGAGTGAGGGCCTGAGGAGGAGTGAGGATGAACATCAGTGAGCATTTGCATGAGGGAGTCGCTAGGGGCGGGGATGCTACTGGAACCCTGTGAGCTTAGGCGATTGCATCTCCAGCCAGGTGCGCTTAAGCAGAAGTCCATACCATTCACCTGCCAAGTCCTGATCTGCATCTCGCAGCTCTTGGTGTCCCTCCACATTACGATGACTGTTGACCTCTCTCTAGGCAAAACATTCTTGGATAGAACTTGGTTTATGGTGACCCAATTGACTTTGTTTGTGTTGTTTTCTGCCGAGAACACTGAAGCCTTTCCAAACAGACAGGGTTGTTACTATCCTGGCCAGTGAAACCATTATTCCCAGTGTCTGCCTCACAATTTGTTGTTTTAAAGGGGATCCCTCCATGTGAGAGATACCAAATGATAACAAAGACCAGCACAATTCAAATGCAGAGGAATTCAAAGGCTGTGGTGCTGGTTCTTTCTGTTGTTGTTTTGTTTTTTTAGACAGTGTCTCATCATGCTGCCCAAACTGGGCCTTAGTATGGGCTCAAGCAAATTCTGTACCACTGAGCTATATACCTCAACCTCTTGATTTCATTTCAACAGTAGGATAACCCATTTCTGTTTTCCTTTTCGCAATTGCTATGTTGACATTAAAAGTAAATAAATAAAAACTTTGGAAAGAGCATGTTAACTTTTCTAGGCCACAGGAATACTGTTAAGAATCTGCTATGGTTTCTGCTTGTGTTGGCCTTTCCATTGTCTATCTGCTCTAAAGCTTTCTCCTCCATCCCTACATACACTTTGGAGATTCCAAGGTCTCATATAAATACTAATAACAGAAAATCTTTACAGAATTTCCCTAGTAGGATAGCGTGTTTCTTGTTTCTCCATCACATTACAGTTAAAAATAAAGTGTCATAACTTGAGAATTCTAAGAAATCAAGGGTGTGGCCATCTGAAACAAACTCATACATAGCAGCTAGGAGTATTTCCCATCCTTGGGGATTGGGGAGGGCAATGGGTGTTGTCCATTGGGAAAGGCAGGCTCATTGAATGCATCAGAGTTGGTGTTGAACAAAATGTCAGTGATCTAATCTGATATGCTATATATGTATGCACATATATACTGTGTGTAAATTACATTACAATTCAGGTATAGGCAGCCTAGCTCTGTCACTGTATGTAGCCTCAATCTATATGATACAAATCATCAAACAACTCCCCCCACCTCCCAAAAAATTGGCACATTTAAAAAGAAAATAATGAAAACTCAAGTCTGTCTGATAACCAAAGTGGCCTTGGGCAAGTTGAACATACTCGTAAGATATTAGTGCAAAGAAGCAGAAAGAAGTGTCCCATGCAGTATCGCAAAGACATTTGATCCTGTTGTTAGTTTCTAGTAGGCTGGATGCTATTATGCCTTGAGCTGCCCCATTTCACCAGACACCACTTCCTACCATGTAAATAATTTTAGCTTCTCACAGTAATATATAATAAATCCAACATTTGCACATCTACACAAAAAATCATTTAATGTGTTTCTTGTTTATGTGGAACAAGAGGCTCTGGTTACGGTACCCACTTTACCATTAACATAACCTATCAGTGAAGTTATCATTGGCTTGTTTGTAGTCTTGGATTTTCAAACTCTGAATCAACATACCAGGTACTATGGAAATCAGTGCTGGGAGGACAGGAGACTGCACTTTGTACTTCTGAGAAACAGCATTCTATATAAAGAGAAGACATTGCTGGAGTCACATTGGCACTAGGTTCAAACACAGTTTGAGTGTTTACTGATGTAGATCCTTGACCCACACAATTTATGGTATGTAATACACTAAGACTGCAGGAGAACTAAAGGGCAGTGTGTGTGAACAGAGGGACTTGGTGCTTTGCAAGTGCTCTTGAAACACTAGTTGTAAGGAGTATGGTTTTTCCGCCCGCGGCCTGGTCTTGTCCTGCCACCACGCCGCCAGCCCCAAATAATGCACAGAGACTCTGTATTTGATATTATACTGTTGGCCAGTTACTACTTTCTTATCGGCTAGCTCTGTCTTAAGTATTAACCCATTTGTGTTAATCTATGTATTTCCATGTGGTCTTCTTACCCGGAGCCAGCTGCTGCGTACTGCTCTCTCCAGACTCTCCATCCTGGCTCCTCCTTACTACTTCCTCTTTCCTCCTTGTCTCCTAGTCCCTCCTATCTTCCTTTCCTATTGGCCAACAGTGCTTTATTTATTAACCAGTATGAGAAACATATACAGAATGACATCTCCCATCATCTCCTTTTTTCTGTCTAAATAAAAAGAAGGGTTTTAACCTTAACATGCAAAATATATTACACAACAGTTATCAAGTAAGAATCACAGTTAACAATATTTAGTTTATTAACATTTACAAGATTAAAAGAAACTATTCTATCATCTATCTTATATTTGTGTGTCTAAAGTCTAAGTAACTTATCTTTAATACTAAGGAAAACTGTAACCATAACTATCTGTCTTCAACTCCTTCAAAGACCACAGAAGGATAGTATATAAACTCTAGAAATGACGGAGACATCTTGCCTTTTCAGTCACCTGAAGTTCTTCTATAATCTTTCATCTTTAGCCCATAGGCCATAGTGTGTCTGGTAGACTCTTTAGCAAAGCAGGAAACTTTAAACTGTCTTCTTGTATTGGCAGTTTGTCAGTCACTTTTCTCTGTGTCCTGCATACTGTCCCGCAGACTCTTCCATGAAGCAGGAACTCTGTAGCAATGTCCATCTTGAATCAGCAGTCACTTTTCTGTGGGTCCTGCATGTCCAGTTTATATAGCATAAAGTCAAACAGTTCAGACAAGAGTAGTATCTTGTCCAAATGGCTAGTCTTGCCATATTGGAAGTAAACTCCATAACGAGTTTCTTCAATGTTCATCTTTATCTTTCTTTCTGACTTAGGTGGTGTTGCCAGGAGCATTTATGTCTCATTGTCGAGAAAAACCCTAAACCATTTTAAATGTCATATTCTGTAGGTCTTTGAAAGGTTTGAAGAATGTCTATCTATCTCAAATACATCTCTGCATATCTAGAAAACCTAACTCACCTAGCTATAAGTTTTTACTATTATAGGTAACTCTCTAAAATCTGTACTACATTATACATTATATTTCTAAATGAGTTATATAAACACAATACCTAAACAAGAGGAGACATATACTTAATTACAAAATTGACCTTAAATTTATATCAATAAATGAAAATCCATTCCAAATAAAGTATTTATAGCTATACCATAATTCCCTTTTTACCTTTAAAAAGAGATTGGTTGTAGTCATTAACCATTTATAACTAACCCCATTTAAATGAAAACAAACATTTATAAATATTTGGGAATTTGGGCGTCGATCTTTCCAAACTACTTCCTGCTGACAGGGGATGCTGTCATTGGGGATCCTAAGAAGATGTAGAAATCCTGGCTGTAGTCTGCAAGGCTGCCTTGTTCTAGTTGTTTTGAATGTTGGATCACCAGGAACGTTGTTTCAGGGGGTCTGGCTTGCTCAAACCACATTAGTCTGAAAGGAATCCACAGCTTTTTATTTTCTGTGGAAACAAAAATAGAAATCCTTTTCCCCAGTAACTTGTCCTTGAACTTAAATTTTGGAGTCAAAGCATGTTTAAAATATATAAATTGAATTAATTTAGCAGCATTTGTTTTAACAGTTGTTTCCTCAGCAGTCAAACAAGGAGTTAGTCTAGAGCAGTGATTCTCAGCCTTCCTAATGCTGTGACCCTCTAATACAGATCCTCATGTCCTGGTGACCCCCAACCATAAAATTACTTTCATTGCTACTTTATAACAGTAATTTTGCTACTGTTATGAATCATAATTATCTTAGTTAGGTTTTCTATTGCTGCGATGAAACACCATGACCAAAAATCAAATTGGTGAGGAAAGGGTTTATTTGACTTACATTTCCATATTGCTGTTCATCACTAAAGAAAGTCAAGACAGGAACTCAAACAGGACAGGAGCTGATGCAGAGGCCATGGAGGAGTGCCGCTTACTGGCTTGCTCATCGTGGTTTGCTCAGCCTGCTTTCTTATAGAGCCCAGGTCCATCAGTCCAGGATGGCAGCACCCACAATGGGCTGGGTCCTCCCCCATCAATCACCAATTAAGAAAGTGCCTTACAGCTGGATCTTATAGAGGCATTTCGTCAGCTGAGGTTCCCTCCTTTCAGATAACTCTAGTTTGTGTGTCAAGTTGACGGGTAAGACTAGCCAGCACAGTAATGTAAATATCTGATATGCAGCCCCTATGAAAGGTTCAGTCAACTTGGAAAATGGGCACAACCCACAGGTTGAGAACCACAAGTTGATGTTAGGAATTATGGGGTGTTAGGACTCAGCCAGCTCTGATCAGGCTCTGCCCTTATGTCAGTCCTAGGCAAGGGACATTGCACAGGTCTTATGGACTAGAAAGAAGAGTGGAGTTAACAGTATGGTGATTTGGGCAGCAAGACAGATGGACAGTAGCATTTCTACCAAAACAGCATAGCCACCAGAGCAACCAGAAGAAGAGACAGATAGTTGTCTTCAGGGTCCTCACAGGGTCCCTCTCCCATCTCTGCCATACTTACATGCAGTTATTAAAATTGAAGACTTAGGCTTGTTAACATGCATTCATGTTCCCATCAGCATGGTTCTGTCCCAGCATCCCTTTAAGTGTTTCGTTTATGCATGCCTTGGGTCCAGTGTAATAATGCAGTGCTAATCCCATTGCTGGGTCAACAGTAAGGGCAAACAATTGACTTTAGAAGCACTGTGCCAGCTAGTGTAATCCCAGAAGCAAGGTGGCATGTATTGCATTGCATGAGTTGACTTCTTGGCTGCTGCATCCTTCTCTCTTCATTATGTGCTTGGAGCGAGTTGCATGTTTTATGTTCATGTTCTTGGATAGGCTGGCACAGGTAAATGCCACCCAGCTCTTCCTGTTCTCAGCCTATATTTGCTGTTCAGGCAGCTGTGGGTTTTTCTGGCAGATGATAGTCCTTGTTTCTAAACTTTAAAAATGTGCAAGTGAAGTTGTTCATGACTACACATGCAGCCCATAGAACCATGCTTGGTTGAATAATAAGTCCTTCATCAGTGTTTTGTGCATGAGTGTTTTGTGTAGAGCAGCAGTTCTCAACCTGTGGGTCACAACCTCTGTTGGGGGTGGCTGTCAAATGACCCTTTCACGGGGGTCACCTAAAACCATCAGAAAACACAGATGCTTACCTTATAATTCATAACAATTAAAATTACAGTTATGAAATAGCAACAAAATCATCTTTATAGCTGGGGATCACCACAACATGAGGAACTGTATCGAAGGGTCATAGCTTTAGAAAGATTGAGAACCACTGGGGTAATGAAACAAGAGCTTAGAACATAGTCTGAATCTTAGACTGGGACCATAAGGTTCATCTGGTGTTAGTGTCTTGGGCTGAGGTTGAAGATACCTTCAGGTGTTGTGTTGGCCTACTCATTGTCAAGAAAGAAGGTAAGGAATTCAAAACAGGCCCATTAGCTGGGCCAAGGGCCACAGGGTAGATTCTGGGAAGTCAGTGAACAACTACTAGAAGGTTGAAGAGCCTGTAGACCACTTTGTTTCCAGCCATAATTTGGAATTATTTGCAGGTATGCAAATACCCTGAACTATAAGACCTGTGCAGTATTCTTATCTCGGATTAACACAAAGGCAGAGCCTAGACCAAGCTGGCCAATTCCCAACATCCTATAATTTTGTAAAATAAATATAAGGAGACCCTGTGTGTGCATCTTCTTAATCAGATGTGTGAAGTGTGCCTTTTAGGAAAATGGAATTCATACTTTCATTCTTGTTTTCCTTAACATTGACTTTCTAGAATGGCCTTTCCTATTTCGTGATCTCCAACATCTAGGTTTATCTAGTACATATAATAATAATATTAATAATAATAACAATAATAATATATTTTAAAGGCTAATTGTTAGACAAGTGGGAAAAATATAATATCATCTGTCAATGCCAGCCCTTTCCTGCACCCCTGTTAATAAAGTAGTCAATCATTTCAGAGGGGAGGCAAGACCAGGAGCTGTCTAATGTACCCACCCCATGAAAGTCAATTAAGCAGACGGATAAAGTCTGTGTTAAGAGGCAGCCTGGGAGTTGGCTGGAACAATTAATCAGCCCCATCATCTATAAATAATAGTTTAAATAATTTCCTCCTCTTGCTCACTTGACTAAAACAACCAATCAGATGCAAACAATAGATAGTCTTTCCAAAAATAGACTTGCTTCAATGTTTGTCTTTTGTTATCTAGAACTCTAGGCTGTTTATAAGATTACTGGAGTTTTGTAGGGGGTTTGTTTTATTTTTTTACTAATAGCAGAGAAAGAGATAGGAATAGATTTCAATACTAACCAAGTAACTGTGTCCTTTGTTCCATTAAAAAGGGAGTATAATATTATTTCATTTTGTATTGAAATGCCTTTTTTAAGAAACTGATTTACTAATAAAGGAAATATAATATACAGCTTGCTAGCAGAAATAACTTGTGACATTTGGAATATTAATTTCATACTCTTTGGTTCTAATAATGATGGTGTTTATGCAAGAATGACTATGTCCTCATTTGTCTGCAGCCTTGTACACGTTTTCGTGTATATTTCTTTTCCTATGTATGAAGTACCCAGTGACATGACAAACTGGATGCTATTTGGGAGAAGCCAGTGAGTGTCCTCTTGGTGCAGGAAGCCCTTTGTATGTGGGTTTAGTTACTAAAGAAAATCACTGACTTTTGTCTAACAGCTCTTCTGTTTTGTTTGGGCAGTAGTGGGGGATTCATATAAAGAGAAGAAAAACAAAAAGAAGTTTGGCCAGACTTGTAATATTTGATTCAATTGGGAATTTCATCTCTATTTTGTAAACTCAACTAAGCCAACACAGCTTCTCTCTAGAGATTTAAGTCTTGAGTGAGATTCGCAGTGGCAAAGCAACAAACTACAGTGTACCAGCTGAGACAGGTTGCAAAATTAAGATGAAGCTCCTGGTGAGACAAGGGAAGATTCAGAGAGACCAGGAGATGCAACCTGGATGGGGAAAGACCAGTGTGGTCCTGGTGGTAGGCATGGCCTCCTTCATTTGGAGAGTCAGGTGTGGTGAGCTGATGACCTGGCGTGGGATATCCTTTGCTTTTAGAGCAGATGTTATTTGGTGTTCTTTGGAGAACTATGGCTGATGTACTTCACACCTCCTCTTTACTAGGCTGGGGAAGCTCTACTGACTGAGAGTCAGTCCTGGAGAAGATGGGGCGGCTCACTACTTTTCTCAGGAATAAGTCTGTGATCAGGGATGCCTGCCTCTGCCAGGATCTCAGCTTCCACACATGTTCTGTCCCTTCTTGCATCCCCTTTTCTTGTTCCCTCTCCCCCACCTATCCCATCCTTTCTCCAAATTTCATAGTAACTTTCTCTCAGTGGCCTCCATCAAAGACTACTTACATTCTTAAAAATGTTGAGTAAGAAGTTTCCATAAAAAACAAAATGTACTTTACTTCCAGCATCCAGTAGCTTCAAAAAACACTGGGTAAATTCTATTTTCCATGAATGTTGCTTTTAGTTTATATGACTTAACTGAAGTTTTTGTTAATACAGTATATGCAGCTAGGGGAGCAAATGAAATTATTTAACTTGTCAGTAATGTATTTTTAATTAATAAACCTATGAATATAGAAAATCAGAATTCTCATCGCCCCCACCCCCACCCTGGAACTTAGCCCATGTACCTATCCCAGCTCACCCCAAGAAAAAGAAAAAGAAAAGAGCAAGAAAAACAAAGATCACCAGTGCCACACCTTAACTACATGCCCTGTGTACTTCAGTCCCCCAAAAGACAAAGCATCAGTATGAAATCTTGTCCCTGAACAGCACCTGCATCCTTAAACACCCCAACAGAAAGAATAGTCTCCATTGATGAATCACGTGGGAGTCATCTTGTGTGTTAAAGTAGTCATGTGCTAGAACAATGTTCTATGACTCAAGTTGATGGGATGTTCTCTGACTGACCGTCTTTGTGAATATGACTTTAATGTGACTTTATTTACATCTCCACAGGTCTGTTCTTCCAGGACTGCCTTGTCTTTTAGGATCTGTGTTTTGAATTTCAAAACATGTGCCATGTTGGATGTGGTGGTACACACTCATAATGTGAGCCAACACTCAGGAGGTGGAGGTGAAAATACTATGACTTTAAGACCAGCCTAGGCTGTTTAGCAAGTTCAAGACCAGACTAGAGTGTATTGTGAGACCTGACTTGGGGTTGCATAGAAGGAACCTGCTAAATTTCTCCTTTCATTCCCATGGTACTATGTAGCCAAGTGTCTCAGCTTGTATGGTGAACATACTTTAGCACTGTCCTTCCAGAAAGGCTATGCCAGTTTAGAAGCTCCCCAGCCATACTTGAAGATGCTCATCTCCCCACATCTTTGTCTGCACTCTATATGACTACAGTTTATAAGTTTTCCCCATCTTTATGAATTTACACTGATTTCTATTTCTCTGGTTATTGGCAGATTGTCAGTTATTTGGTTTTACTTGCTTAAGACTCTCTTTTTGAAGCTGTCTAGCCATATCTTCTACTCATTTTTACATTGTCTCTTATGTTTACTGAAGCATCTTATATGTCTTATATATGCTATAACTCCTATTTAAATCTTTGCTGTTGTTGTTCCCTGTAAATTCTCTATCTTTTCCTTATGTTTGTCCTATACATCTGTAAGCAGAAGTCATTAGTATTTTCCCTAAATCTTTTTTGCTTTCTGGGGAAAAGAAATACACTTTTGGATTTGCCTTGAGCTAGGAGTTGACAGTAGAAGATACAAAAATAGAATCCTTGGACCAAGACCATGGAGATTTCTGGCCTGCTCTCTGCAACAGAAAGAGGGCAGAATGCATTCCTTAAGAACTTTTAGGGGAGGCCTCGTGATGGGGCTCAGCAGCCAGTATCATCAGATCCTCATCATTCGTGGACACAGTGCTCACTCTTCAGAATACCTTTTAAAGAAATCATCCTTGAAACAGGATCATTTCAAATGTTCTAATGAATGCAGATCAATCAGTAACTGAATCTTGATTCATTGATAACTCTTTTGTGTGTGTGAGGGGGGTTAGCAAAACTTGGGATTGAAGACTATGTCTTCGTCATTGCAGCAGACCTTTACTGAGCTCTTGCTGTGTTACTCTAAGAGCTGTACATCCACTGTCTTATTCAGTTTGTGTTCAACTTGATGAAGCAAGCTTGACAGAGTTATGCTTTGAGGTTACCAAACCCTGTTTCCATATCCCTCACCCTGAGAATACAGAGCATTGACCTGTCAGCCCCCTGGAATTGCCTGGGTCATATATGTAGCTGGTTAATCAATGATACAAGAATAGAGTCAACTGGTACTTTCAGGTTGGGTTGGTACTGGATCTTCCCATTACTGACACTGGCTCAGTTGCTGCATTAATGAAGGCAGAACCAGGCAGTCATTTTTGTATCTGGCTTTGCATGAGCTTCTGTTGTACTGGGAAACCTGTATGAGGAGGTGGAATGATCCATCATTAGCATCACCTAACCTAACCTAAAGAGGTCTTATTATAACCTCTGATTTACAAAGAAAGCACAGAGATTAATTGCTGAGCTTCGCCCAGTGAAAGCACACCATTTTAGATTCATTCTGACTCTTTTGTGGGGTGGGGGAGTATATTCTTAAATTTTTATTGAGCTAGGTCTCATGCCCTTTACAAACTATGGATTGAAGTTAAGTAACATGGCAGTGAGCATGTCTGCATGTCTCATGCTCTCTACAGTAACCATTCTTGTGTGGTGTCCATATGTGAATCATACAAACATCTCAGTCCAGTTATTGACGAAGTTGCCAGTTGTAACCAAGGAGGCACATCATACCCGCAGGAAGTTGGGGCACCAGCCAATGGGATTCAGCAGGAAGTAAAAAGCCAGGAGACTCTGCCAGCATGTGGTAATGGGGGTATCCATATCTTTTCTAAGCCTTAAGTCTTCAGAGTTCTTAGAATTGATGATGACAGTGAGTATGACCCTGATTGATATGGTGAGTGCCTTGAACCCCACCAGTGTTCTACCTGCTCAGCTGTGCTTGTTGCCTAGCCATGTGCCCTTTGGCATATTTTTCAATCCTGATGAAGGGGCATCTTTTGGTCATCTAGCTTTCAGAGGTGTCATCACACACACACACACACACACACACACACACACACACACACACACAGTGGCAATGCTAGTTTTTTGTTTTTCTTCCACTGTTACCCAACTGCAAACCCTGTGTAACTCTACCATTGTTCTTTATTCTTACATTGCCATTCAACTCCACTCTTGCAACACTCCCCGACACTATTTACAACTGTTACCACAACCACCCCCACTGTTACTACTACTGCTACCACTAGGAAGGAGAGAGAAGAATAGCAGCTGAGTGCCTGGAGTGCTTGCATGTGCCAAGCCCTGGGTTCAGTGATTTACATGCATGATTGTATTTCACATTGTTCCTGGGAAGTGGATGCTGTGACTCTTCACTGAATGACAGACCAGAGATTGAAGCATCTTTCAGACACTAGATCTGAGCATTTAACACTATACCTGTATCTTCCCCGAACACTTAAGGATGACATGGCTCTGAAAAATAAAACTGTTTCACTATTAACAGGTCCAATAAAACATGAACAACAAAAATGCTTAAAACAGTATAACTGAACAGTGACTCCCATTAGTGTCACACCTGTCATGATAGCTACCCAGAAAGTTTTGTGCATGAAGATTGTTGAAAAGAAAAGCAAAGTTAACTATAAAGATATGTGTAAAAGATGGAGATTTTTGTGAAATTTCTATTTCTTTAACACAGATAAATTTTTGTCTACTGTTAACTACTGTTACATGTCTCTGCTTTGGGACACTGGTTTCTGCTCCATTTGTTTTATTTCTTCACAATTGGAACTACGAGAGGGAATGTATGTCTATCATCATTCCATGAAGTGAGGAGGGGGAGTATGCTAAAGGCCCGATGTGTGTGCATGTACACATGGGATTTGACAAACTTTCCCAAATGGACAGGGCCCCCAAGGCTGACCACTGAAGGCCGGAATCTAGTAGCAACTTGTAACCCAGCACACACATCCACTACCTAATGATTTGATCACAGTCTACACAGTTCTTTCTCCTAAAGAACCCTTGGCACCTTTCTTCTGGGAAACTGGCTCTTGCTCTGCCTGCCTTCACAGGCTCTTGTTCATCTTGGCTCTTGTTGCCCAGATTGTACAATATCACCAAATAGGTCCAGGGGGCCTTAAAAAAATAATTCACAGTAGTGATATACTTGGCCAACCTAGTTGCCCACAGTTGCTGTCACTGTCTATAACTGCAGTTCAGAGATCCATTAGTGGCTGGTCTGGTAAGGTGGGTGTTTGTTTCCATAGCAGGAAGTCAACAGTCAGTGTCACTCCCAGTGTCCTCATCTTTCCTTCCAGTTGGGGTGGAGCTGGGCGCTGATTGCCATGTTTATCTTTGAGGTTGTTGTTTTCTGGAGTCTCAATGTTGGGTGGAGAAGAGTCTGATTACCACTAGCAATCTGCGAGGGTTGCCGACCTACGAACTGGAGGTGGGGACTCTGCCAATACCAGAGACTTTGGACTTCAGCCTGGTCTTTAGATTCTCTCCAGAACATATGCCCTAGGGACAAGGAGTTACCTTGAAAGGGGATAGTAATGATTTTTAAGTTCTTGGTTGTTTGTTTGTTTGTTTTATTTTGTTTTACTTGTTTTTGAGAGGGTTTTTCTGTGCAGCCTTTGCTGTCCTGGAACTCAGTGTGTAGACCAGGCTGGCCTTGAACTCAGACATCTGCTTGTCTCTGCCTCCTGAGTAGTGGGATTAAAAGCCTGCACCACCACCACCTGGTGTTGTGTTTTGAGAGAGAAGGCTGGACAGGTGAGCAGACAATGAGGCAAACACTGAGAGCATGCATGCTGTTATCATGTGACTTGTTTATTTGTCCCCTATCTTCACTGAATAGCTTGCCAGACACTTGATCAGCTACTCAGTTTTCTTAATTCCCCAGGCTCTCTTGAAGACTCTTCTTCTTAGACATTTAGCCAGCTGTTAGGTTTTCTTGATACCTGGAGGCAGTGATTTTATAATCCGGGTATGCAATCCAACCTCAGGGGCTGAAATCATTTTATCTGCAATGGAGATTACAGTGTGTGTTTCCCTATTATTTTTGAAATAAAATTACTTAGTAAAATAAGAGTATGTATGCGCACGTGTGCATGTATATATCTGTATGTACACTGCGCTTAGATATGGAGAGATGTCTTAAAGCAAAGGTAGCAGACTCCTATGAATAGACTCTCACTGTAGTATCTAAAAGAGGAATTCCATACTTTCCTCACATTTCCTTCTTTAAATGTGGTGACCTCTGGGCTCCCGGGCACTATGGCTTTTCAAAAGTTCTTCCAGCTCTTCAGTATTTAACTTGTTAAACAAGAACAGTATGCAAGGGCTTCCCAGGTAGGAGTGACCTCCCTAGATCTTCTCTTCCCATCTTTTATTAATTAGATGTAAAATATGTATTATGTGTCAAATTAAATTAGAGCTCAGTCCTGTAGCTAACTGCAAAGATATAAAAAAAAAAAATTTTTTTTTTTTTTGGTCCTTGAGCTGTTCATAGTCTGCGGAGGGAGAATAATATAGTATTATAAATGCCAGCACTTGAAAGTGCTGTGTTTCTCTTAGGAAACCAGCATACTTAAAGAATAGAAAAAGATGCTGGAAACTTGCTGGTATGCTGGGGTTGGGGGTTTCTCACCAAGGTATGATTATAGTTGAGCTGGGTAGTAAAAAAAGACCTTAGAAATTGCCTTTCTAATACTATGTTTACAAAAATATTCATTGTTAAACTTCATTTTCTCTAGTGATATCCTTTACTTTGGCTTTTTAAAAACTTTTATTCGTTCTTTGAGAGTTTTGTATGTTTTATTATATTCTCTCCACCTCTTTCCCAAGTCTTTGCAACTCCACACCTTTCCCTATGTACCCAACTTTATGTCCTTTTTCTTATTTTCCTTTTTAAACTCTTCAAGACCAATTTATGCTGGCAAAATATTCTTGTGTTAGTGGTCTTCCACTGGAGTGATTTACTGAAACAACAACATACATTAAGCATTGAAACCAAGGGTCTGGGAGGATGGTTCCATGGACAAGCATGAGGACCTAAGTTTGGATTCCTAAAGCCATTTCAAAAGATGAGGGCAGCGGGTAGCACACGGCTGCAGTTCCAGCACTAGGGAAGCAGAGACAGGCAGTTGGCTAAAACTTGCTGGCTAACAGCTGGTCTGGCCAAAACAGTGAGCTCCAGCTACAGAGACAGACAGTCTCAAAATATAAGGTGGGGAGCAACTAAGGAAGACACCTCATGTCAACCTCTGACCTCCACTTACACACACAAATGCATGTGCACCCACACACATGTTCACTCACCCACACAAACATGTGCAACACCTACATACAAAAAAGAAAATATAAGGGGCTGGAGAGATGGCTTGGCATTTAAGAACACTTGCTGTTCTTCAGGAAGACACTTGTTTGGTTCCCAGCAAGTCCAACTCTAGGGTATCTGATGCCTCCTTATAGCCTGGGAGACCATCTGCACACACATGGCACAAGTACACACACACACACACACACACACACACACACACATACACACACACACACACACACAAATAAAAACAAGACTAAATCTTTTTTTTAAATTGGTACTGGGTTGTGTAGTTAGTTAACTCTCTGTTGCTTAGGCAAATGGCAGTGGTAAAGACAATTCAAGTGTTTTAAGTATGATTGCATAATGCAGCCTATTATCATTTGTTCCTCCAGTTCTTCCATAAACTACTTCTGGATCTATATTAAGAGTAGTCTCTGAACAAATCATAGCCAAAATCTTTCTAGAGAATATACAAAATTCCATCCTGATTTCCTGTTGATCACCAGAAAATATACTTGTTAAGTAGTTTTTTGAAAATCCAGGAACTCATCTGTGTTTACATTCAGTTGAGACTTTAAAATAATTTTTCACGTAAGGAAATTTTCAGGTATATAGAAAACACAGTAAAAGTGATCCCAGAATCTTCTCTGTTTAGCCAGATTTGGCCATAATCACCCATTCAGCTTTTCTTCCTTCTCCCCTTTATTCTCCTTTCCTTTGGAAGAGGGCTTATAGCATATTAAAACCAACCACAAGCATTGCTTTTCACTTTAAATATTTTCATATATATCTTTAAAAAGTAAAGAGGTGTGTGTGTGTGTGTGTGTGTGTGTGTGTGTGTGCGTGCTTATTTTATTTTATTTTTTTATTTTATTTAATTTTATATAACAAAGTCCAATTAAATGAAAACAAACATACACAATATTTGGGAATTTGGGCGTCGTTCTTTCCGAACTACTTCCTGCTGGTAAGGGGCACTGTCTTGGGGGCTTCAAAGAAGATTCAGATATCCTGGCTGTAGTCTGTAGGGCTGTTTTATCCAGCTGTTTTGAATGTAGGATTAGCTTGTACTCTGTTTCAGGCAGTCTGGCGTGATCAAACCATATTAGTCTGGAAGGAATGTGTGTGCTTATTTTAATGAAGAATCATCTTATTTTTTTTTCCTATAAAATTGACCTGATGAAGAAACCAGGCCAGTGTTCTTGTAGACTGTCCCTTGTCCCGGAGATATCTATGTAGTATTGAACTTATTTATGCCACTGCCTTCTTGAATTTCTTTCAAAGCTTGAGGGTTTTTAAAGCTTTTTATTAACATATAACTGAACATAATAACAGGTTTCATTGTGCCATTTTCATATGTATTTGTGATGCTTTTACCCGTCCCATTGTCCTTTCTTCTTCCTGCTCCTGCAAATTCCCTTGCTCTTCCCAACTGTCTTCTTTCTGCTCTACTGTTGTGGTGTGTCTGTATGTGTGTGTGTGTGTGTTCATGGGTACATGAGTTTGCATATATGTGCATGCACACTTGTGTGTGCCTATGTGTGTGAATGTGTGTCCCAGTGTGCATGATGTCCCAGTGTGTGCATGTGTGTGTCCCAGTGAGGTTCATTAGGGTAGCTTATATGAGCATGGGATAGGACTTATTCACAAGAGTGTGGATACTTTACCAGAGACTACACCACTGAAGATGTTTCTCTCTCCCTCATCATCAAGCCTATATAAATACCCATGGGGGTGGTGAACAAACACCTACACCCCCCCCACCCCATCCCCTGCAGTGTTGACTGGCCCAGTCTTGTAATCACAGCTCCTGTGAGTTTGAAAATGTAATGTAGCCTGAGGTCTTTATAAATCACTTAGCTCTGTCTTTCAAAAACATCAAGATCTATACCATTTCAGTCATGTGATTTCTTTTATCTATTTCTTCAGCACACATTTGCATGCCTCCTCTGTTCAGGCACTGTTCTATATTAGTTATAACTATAAAGCTATATTAGTTATGTTTTCAGAGACTCTCAGCTGTGTTTTCCACTTATTCTATAAAAGTGACTGTTTTCTTTTTTTAATATAAACCTTTTAATGCATTCTCATAGTCCACACTAAAAATTTCCATCTTTAAAAAAATGCCAGAATGGAGTCTTCTAGTTTATTTTATTTTAATTAATTAATTAGTTTTTATTATTGTTGTGAGTGCCTGCACACATGGCATGTTTGTATGGTATGTGGTGTGGGGAGTCAGAAGACAACTTTATGAAATTGGTTTTTTACTTTTGCACAGGTTCCAGGGATTGAATTTAGCTATCAGGCTTGTATGGCAAAATTTTACCCACCAAGGAACCTTTCTAGGCCCAATTAATTAATTGCATTTTTAATTTCATATGTCCTTTGGAGCTGCCTGTCTGCATTTACGTGATCACATGCATCAGTTCTAAAAGTACAAGTATTTGCAGCATCATTTCTCTTCCTTGCTGCTTTTTGTTTGTTTTGCTTTGTTCTGTAATGATCAAAGCTGGCCTTCTCTCACAGGCATTTCCTCTTTCCTTTCTCTCCCATTTTCCTTTTTCAACTTTGTAGTGTTTTTGGTTCCCCTAATTGTATTTTAGACTGACTTCTCTTTCATTTGTTTTATTCCTGTTTCACTTAAGAGTTTCTGGTGCTGTGAGAAAACAATCTGAGAAAAAGTAACTTGAGGAGGAAAAGGTTTCCATCAGCTCACACTTCCACAGCTCAGCTCATCACTGAGGGTAACTCCAGGTAGGGAGATAGAGGCAGGAGCTGATGCAGAGGTTATGGAGGGGTGCTGCTTACTGCCTTGCTCCTCATGGCTTGCTTGGCCTGTGCTTTCTTATAGAACCCAGGCTCTACCCACAATGGACTGGGCCCTCCCACATATATCACTTAGCAAGAAAATACCCTGCAGGCTTGCCCATAGCCAATCTTAAGCCTTCTCAGATTGCCCTGTTTTGTGTCAAGTTGACATAAAACCAGCTAAAACCAGTACCTCGGGAGAGTGTTTTATTCTTCTACTCTAGGCCAAAAATGTCCACAATCCTGATTAAGTTGAGAAATACCTGAACCAAAAGTAATCATAGAGCATTAGCAGTAGTAGACAGTGGTGACATGAATCACATGAAGCGTGGATGGTGCCGGAGTTTCTTAAAAGATTCTATAAACTTCCTAGTCCTCTTCTAGCTTTCTTCTAATTAAAATTAATTTTTATTTAATTGCTCTTTGAAACGACTTTTTTTCTATCACTTCCTTAATGAAAATGTTTAACATTTCTACCACTGTATGGGTTTTCCAAATGTTTTTCTTGGTTAGCCCCAGAATCTAACCTCGCTTACAACATTATTCCTAAGAGCAAGTGCTTTTCCCGAAGTCCTCCCAAGCAGGCTTTCTTGAGGGCCCAGCCTGTGTTAAGTGCCCCAGCCTTGGAGAGCTGCAATCCTTGCAGGGGTGCCAGAGAGCCAAATCAGCCTGCAAGTACATCACTGGATTGTCTCCTTGGAAAGGAGGCATCTAATTGGAGTTGCCATGGCAACTTTGTCTTCCTACAGTATTACAGACATTGAACTGAAGTTCAGCTTAATGAAACATGCACGCACTAGTGACAGAGACCATCATCCAATAGTGTAGAGTCTGTACCCCGCTTCCTCACAGCACCTTTACTAACTTGTATACCTCAAGATTTATTAAGCACTTGCTCTATGGAGAGCTTAGATAAGCCCATGAATGGCCAGAGTAAGAAACACTAAACTCTCTGATAAATGGAATAAAATCCAAATTTCCTACCTTCGTCTTTCTAACCTGGATTCTGCCTGTGTGTTTCACCCTTCCTCCTCCCCACCATTTGGGCCTCTGACACTCTGTTGCTACCTCAGGACATTTCCTGTTCCTTCATTTCCTGTTCCCTTTGCCAGAAATCCTTTATCCTGTTATTTATGTAGTACATGCCACTTTATCAATGGGTGTCAACTTAAGACACTTCCTCAGAGATACTTGTCTTGATTGTCTTAAGGGTAGCTTCTACCATCTTGTGCATGCATAAGCCATACATTTTGACACTGTGGTAATTAGTTTCATAATTTTATTACTGTATATCTTGTATTAGAATATAAATTCTATGAGAATAAAAACCTGACTTGTTCACTATCAGATCTGTTAACATTTGTTGGCTAAATGAATGAATGAGTAGAGTGATTGCATTTTATGGTAATCAAGAAAGGCTTCATGGATAGGCCTTTTGAAATAGGCCTGACTGAGATCTTAGCTACTCAGGAGGTTGGAGTAGGAGAATTTCAATTTCAGAGTCTGCCTGTACTACAGAATGAGTTCAAGGCCAGCTTCAACATCTTAGTAAGACCCTGTCTCAAAATAAAAAGTAAATAGGGCTGGAGATACAGCCTAGTGGTCATGTGTCTCTAATGTGCACACAGCCCTAGATTTACAGATCCCCAGTGCTGCAAAGAAGAAAGGAAGGAGGGGAGAAAGAGGAAGACTTCATGACTTAGAACCTGTTTAAGTATTTTTGGTTAAGATATAATTTGTGTGTGTGTGTGTATATTTTTCTATATAGGTAAAATATATAAATATATATTATACTGGCCACAAGCATTTTACATGTGAAGAAAAACTGATGTTAATAGGTAATAGTGGTCAATATCTTTAGTTGAGCAAGGACATTTTTGAGGATCCACCTGAGCTGTAGGGTTGGTACCAGTTGGAAAGTGAGCATGAAGGGGGCTGAAGAGGTGGATTAAGAATGGAAAGGAAGCAGCTTATGTTTTTATGAGGTGTTGATTTTTTGAGACAGGGTCTTGTGTAGCTCAAGCTGACCTTGAATCTATGATCCTCCTGCCTCAGCCTTCTGAGTACTACTATTAAGCCCCATCATATCTGGCTACCTGGAAGCTGTCTAATTAAAGAAAATAAAGAGTAGGCCTAAAGTTTCTGTTTTAAAGGCAAAACCAAAAAGTCTTAACTTGTTGAAACAATTCACTGTTTGGATGAACATACCTAGTATCTGAAGTCATGGTTTCAGGCAGAGCAAGGATGGAGAGTAAGGCAGTGGGGAGGGTGAGGCTGATCAGCCAGAAAGGTTTTTTAAAGCTAATTAGACATGTAATTTTTAAGTATTTGGCAGTACTTATTTTAAAATTTTTTGTTAGTTTTTCTCTTTTATAAAGGAATCAGAAAACCACAGAAGTATTAAAACTTTGTGCTAATAATAGTAACTGTAAATCTGGTGTGAGGAACTTGCTAAACACCTTATCTGAGTGCCTTTTTTCACAGTAGCACTGGGAGGTATATTGTTGTTATTCCCAATTTACAAATGAGCAAGATGAGGCTCTTAAAACTACTTGATCCAAGCACAGTATAGTAAATGAGGAAACCTAGATTTTAAATGCAAGCAGACAGTTCAACTCTAAAGCAAGGGCTGTTTGATGCCTCGTTCTTCTGGCTCAGTTACACTTAAGTTTTTGAGAAATATTCTTTTTCATATCATGTCAACCATTCTTTAATTTAGGATGTTGGCTTTCTTACTAAGTCAGTTACTTGCTGTTCAATCTTTAGGTATTTATTGCTTGCCTATCATGTAGGAAGTCTTATGACATTAATCAAAAAGGCACATCTATGATGTTGCATTGAGAGAAGATTCAGCTCAGTGAATTCATGTCTTATTTGCTTGGAATTCTCTATGTGACATATAATATTGCATGCACTATAAGCCTAAGGATTAGAAGGATAATTTACAGAACTTTCGTATTGATATTCAAAGTTAAAAGACTAGATAGAATGTACCTACAAACTTCAGTTGTTTATATTCTGCTGTGTTTGCCTTATTTCCTTTGTGTATTTATGTTAGCATACTATACTAGTATTTTTCTGAGTAATCTGAGAGTAATTTGAAGACATACATGGTCATGTCCCCCATAGAATGCTTCAGACTATACTTCTAAGGATGTGAACATTCTCATACATGTTGTGGTATAGTTATCAACAGGAAGTGAGTCAGCGATACAGGGCCATTATCTAATCCAAAATCCTTATTCTAATTTTGTCAGTTAACCCCATAACATCTCTTTAACTATTTCTGCCCCTGATTCAGGATCCAGTCCAATGTCATAGCTTGCCATCATTGTCACATCTCTGTATATCTTTTCACTGTCTAGAACAGTTACTAAGTCTTTATGTTTTCAAAGAACACAGGCCAGTTGTTTTGTTCTTCATTAGACTTCATTTGATAATTCCTTATGATTAGATATGTATTAGAAATCTTTGGCCATGATGCCTACCAATACAACATTGTATTCTGAATGTGTTCTTATCAAAGGCACGTTATGCCTTCTGCCACTGTCCATAAGGTGTCCTCGCTCTGATGATAGCAATTAGAAATTTGTGCAAAAATATATTGACACTATCAATATCCTTACAACACTTTCATCCACTAGTTTTAACATACATTAATAAGTTTCTAATGTTGTCTTTTAATTCTCATTTATTAACTGTCTTTTCTGCTCCAAAGAACTTTTATTTATTTATTTATGGGCATAAACACTAATTATTTTTTTTCCAGTGGGACATAAGCTATTTCTATCTATCATTATTTGTTTTGTTAGCTAAAGACAGATTACCTCAGTTTATCATGCTTTCTTCCAAAAATTGAGTTTGGAGTGCTGCATTAAATTTTTATGGCTGCTACTTGGGTAGTGGTGGCACATGCCTTTAATCCCAGAACTCAGGAGGCAGAGGCAAGAGGATCTCCATGAATTAAAGCCAGTCTGGTGTATAGAGTGAATCCCAGGACAACAAAACCAAAAAAAAAAAAGTATTGCTGCCCTAACAAGTTATGGAACATTTATCAGCTGAAAATTGCCCAGATTTATTGTCTTAGAGTCCTAAAATTCAAGGCCTAGCTGAGTCTTTAGGAGCTAATCACAGGGTGTTCAGGGGCTGTATGACTTCCTGGAGACTGAGGTAGAAAATCTTTCTCCCAGCTCATTCTGACTGCTAAGAGAATTTAGACTGTCTCTGTTAGATGACATGTATCAACAGCCTAAACTAGAAGTCAGTTGGGTTTCTAGAGCTTTCCACCTTCCCTAGCACATAGCTCTCTTCCTTCTTGGTACAGTTTCACACATGTGTCAGATCTTTTGTAACTCCTCCTCACACCTTCCACACTCTTCTGTTTTCCCTTTTCCTTTTAAAGATTCCCATGGTTAAATTGTGCCAACCACATACTCCAGGGCAATAGCTTATGTCAAGGGCTTTACCTTTTTTCAGTTTAACTTTTGAGGCTAGGTCTCACTGTGTGGCCCTAGATGACCTGGAATTTATTAGACTAGGCTGGCCTCTACCTCACAGAGCACTGCCTGCCTCTGCCTCTTGAGTGCTGGGATTAAAGTCATGTGCCCACCTTGCCAGGCTGAGGTCTTTACCTTGTATCATATCTCACCAGAATCCATTTTGTGGGATTTGTCCTAGGTATTTCTGTTACTGTGAGAAAACACCATGACCAAAAACACCTTGGGGAGGAAAGGGTGTGCATCAGCTTACACTTCTACAACACAGTCCATCATTGAGGAAAGTCAAAGCAGGAACCTGGAGGCAGGAGCTGATGCAGAGGTCATGGAGGAATGCCGCTTACTGGCTTGTTCCTCATTGCTTGCTCAGCCTGCTTTCTTACCACACTCAGGACCATCAGCCCAGAGATAGCACACCCATAGTGAGTGAAGCCCTTCCCCATCAATCATTAAATAAGAAAATGCCATACAGATTTGCCTACATCCCTGACTTATGGAGACATTTTCTCAGCTGAGGCTCCCTCCTCTCCGATGACTCTAGTTTTATGTCAATTTGATATGGGCATAAACACTAATTATTTTTTTTCCAGTGGGACATAAGCTATTTCTATCTATCATTATTTGTTTTGTTAGCTAAAGACAGATTACCTCAGTTTATCATGCTTTCTTCCAAAAATTGAGTTTGGATAGTGCAGTGATATTAGGACAGGGACATCTTTGGGGAAGCTTCCTACCTACCACAAATGACTACCCTCTTCAAAGCTTGTGCCAGACATTTACTTTCAAGTTCTTCAAAGAAAACATCAGTCAGAAAGATGGTTCAATAGAGCACTTGCCTCTCAGGATTGAAGACCTGAGAATTTGGATCCCAGAACTCAAGTAAGTCCCAGGTAGGCATATGCGCCAGGATGTGATTACCACACTCTGAAGGCAGAGATGGGGGGATCCCAGAGCATGCTGGCTAGCTAAACTCATCATATCTGCAAGCTTGGGTTAAACTGAGAGACCCTGCCTCAATGAATAAGGGGGGGGGTGATAAAGGAAGATTCCTCGGGCATATATACATACATGTGCACCCACATACATGCAAACACACAGACATAAATATTAAAAAATTACAAAGAGGCTTCATTGAAGGACTTTTCAGTTCAGTTGAAAGGAAGAGACTTGTAGAGAAGGGACTCAAAAGAATCTAGAGGGGTAATAGCTTCAGTTACAGTGCTTGAAGGGTTGAGAAAACTTGAGATGATACACAGACATCTGGATTCTGCTCCTGAAGGGTCTCTTAAGGACACTGGTGCCGCGGTCTCTGCAGGACTTGAGGGAGAGTTAGTTACACTGGATGGAGTGGTCCTGTCATGAGGTTGCCCTCAGCCTTCCCCAGTACCTGTGCTTGCTTTTACGATGTGCTTACATGACCAGCAAGTCCCTTTCTCCATCCTTTGCCGGGAACATTTGTCCACTAAGATTATTCCTTTCTGTTGTTAGAGAGTTTCTTTTTAGTCTTTCTTCAGTAAGGGTCAGTCTTGCTCTCTGAATTCAGGTGTTAACATGGCCTTGCCAGTCTGTCCATCCCTGTTTGAGGAAGAGCTGAGTGATTCTTAATGAGGCTGTTCTGTGGGAGCTGGGGCTGAGATGTACATTCAGGAATCAGATTCAGTTACTGGAGTCCATTTGAGTCACTAACTTAATCTGCCCTACTGCTGCCAACCTCACAAGTCTCAGTCCAATGCCTGGCTCATGATAGTGTTCACAGGTGGCAGCTATTGCTGCTGTTCTTCTAAATGGTAGATTTCAGAGCAATAGTTTACCAGTCCACAGTCCTTGTATATAAAATTGGCTCTCAACTCCAGAACAACCGCCACCCTCCACACAAAAGGTCACATATACCAATAGCAACTTCCAGTGCCACCAGTGAACAAGAGTGAGATAAAATGTCATCCTTGGCTCCCACAGTTCCCTTCCTGTGGAGGTCACTCTGCAAGATGAATCCCTGGATGACTAAGCAAGAATTAAAGTAAAAATTGTCCTCCATCTAGAGTTCCTCTCTTAATACAAAGCTCCTGTCCCCATTATCACTGTGCAAACAGACAGGCCCTACCTGCCCTTGGAATGTCTCCACTTTGCACCATGGTTTCTTTCCAGTCATGCTTGGGGTTCATGCCCATCTACCACTGTAACCTGTTCCTGCTTTTCTGGCTCGGGTGATACTTCTTCCTCTTCCTCGAGACAACAAAGCCTCTCAAATCTTAGCCCCAAGGGAAAGTCAGGGGGGAAGCATAATTTATTGAGTAAGGGAAAATAAATACACTTAATATTTTTACACTATTCTGTTAAGAGAAAGCCTTAGTTAGAGAATGGATTCTGGTAAATGTAGGCATGGAGGAAGGGATAGCATCTTCTTCCAAGTGGCAGGTCCCCAAACCCTAGGCAGTAGATTCCCCTACAGTATGTCCTTCTGGCCTTGCCTGGGAATGATTTGGCCATCATTACTGTCATGACTGTTAAATGTGTATTTCAGAGAATTGAATAATGCTTAGAATGATGGTTTTTAAATTAAAGATAATAAATAAATCCTACTTTTTAAAATCATCCTCCCCAGTTTTGCACGTATGGCTGTTAACAGAACTGAACCCCCACTATTCTATTAGTAAGTGAACTATCTAGTGAGCTAAAACGCCAAGTGCCAGGAACCCATGAAAGGCATCTTTTGGGATTGAAATACTGACTACATTTAGCATCCTTGGACCATCACTGCTCTAGATTCCTACCTGTCCCCTTTCACCATCTTTTCTCCTCAACTTCCTCTCTGTAGCCTGCTCCCAAAATGTCTCGTGCTGCTTGCCATTGGCTTTGGGAAGGTGATTTTCAATGGAGGGGTGGAGAAGAGAGTGTGCTGCCATCCAGTATGTGTGTCCTGCTAGGGCAGTGTGACAGCATCCTATACTCACCTTTCGGGCATTTGATGGTCCCTAGCTCCCACCAGGTCTTGGCACCTCAGTGGCAAATGTAGGAAAGGTTATCTAAGCAAGCACCTAGCGCTCCTCTGTCCCCTTCCCGTCATCATTCAGCTCTTTGACATGGTCATGGTCTGTCTACTGGGCAGCTACCAGGACTTGTGGGGAAAGAGAGGAAGGGGCTTGAAACAGGGGCAGGAAGCTCAATGGGCAAATAGAATTACATGGGTCATTGGCTCTGGACAGGCTGAACATCCTCAAATTGGAAGAACATCAGTTGCATGTTAGCTGAGAAGGCTAGATAGGTGTCTTTTCCTTCTGTGTGCTTGACAGTGTCCCTCGTGCTTGGGCAGCCCATTGTACATTTGGTCCTATGGGTCTATAGCCGAACCAGCTACAGGATTTTATTACTTTCAAAAGACACGCATTTTCTCCAGCTCCAAGAAAGTCTCTAAAAGGCATTCATGTTGCCTGTTTGTGCTATGCAGGAACAGAAGAAAGGAGAGATTCACTGCCTAGTACTGCAGACAGCTTATACATTCCTTAGATGATGTTCAAGAACAGGCTAATTCCAACATTAGCCAAATGGCATGTAAGCCAAACCAAAACAACGGCAAAAATACTGACATTCATTTTATGAACCGCTTAATTGCCCATGTTAGTCACAAAGATAAAATCACTACAAGTGCTCTGTCTCTAAGTGCTGTTTTCCATGGTGATGAGCACGGGCCAGATGTCATTAAACATCAGCCATTGCACCATATCCTAAAGACATTAAGTGTGACTTCTAAACATTCTGGTTGAGATTGTGGCATCTTATTTTAGTCCCTGAATGGTCCACTTGTTGGACATGTTTTTAATTAAATAGTAAACAGTCAGTTGATACAGGCCTATTTGTGATAACTACAGATGTTGTAAGGGTCATGCAGCCAGACCTTCCTGCACTGCTGCTAGCAATACAAATGTAGCTGGTTTGGTTTAGTTTGGCTTCCTTACAGAGAGAACCTAGGATGGAGCCTGGGGTCTTGTTCATGCTAGCTAAGTAAGTGGCCTCCTGTCTCCAACAGTGCCTAAAATATTTGCAAGCAAATTTCTTGAGTACTCCTCTTTGATTTATTGGATTTAGGACATCCACTTCTAGTGTACAGTGTCCCTCTAGGGAAGGATTGGAAGAAGGTGGGAGTCTAGTTCAGTTGTAGACTACCTGCTCAGGACAAGCGATAGTTAATCAAAAACATGAACCAATCAGTTCAGTACCTAGCATCAATACATAAAGAAATAAATAAGAAACATCCTGAAGGATGGTCAGGATACTGCTCTAGGCCTCTGTGGATAGCCCAGGGCTCACACAAAATTTGAAAGTTTGGCCAGAATGCTATAAGGAAACAAATACTCCCATATTAAGTTCAAGCCCAGCCTCAAGTTAACAGTGAGACCAACATTTTGTTGCTTCATTTTCCTATTAAGTTCTGGGTTGCTGATTGAAGCAGAATTCCAGTGTTTTGACACACCACCACATTGTTAACATGATAGGGTGGATTTGATTATGGGAGAACAAGCCCCCAAAATGGTCATTACACACACACACACACACACACACACACACACACACACACACACACACACACTGAGGCCTCCCTTGCTCCTCAAGGCAGTGTGTGGTTGCATTTTTCCATTTGATGTGGTTTTTTCTTCAGTGCCAAACCAGGCAATGTGGGAAAATGATGATACTGCAGAAAAAGAGGGTGGCAGTGACCTGCTTGGTAACAGGAGAAATAAAGCAGATCTCAGGAATCGAAGCCAAAAATACCTGCTTCTCTGTGCAGGAAGGTAAAAGAAACATATAGTTCTTTCTGTGATGGGGAAATTCAAGGCTCTGCCAGCAAGCAGCTGGTGCCTTGTAGAGCAGGCAGGGAAAAGCCAGGAGAGCCAGGAAAGCTGGTATAGGTGAGAAGGCAGCTGCTTGAGAAAGGGCGTAGTTCCTCAGCTGGAGGGGGTGGGAGCTAAGGCTGCCTTCCAGCCTAGCCATGGAACACACTTTCAACATTTTGTCATTTCAACACTGTGCAGTGTTGGGGGCAAGGCCTAAAGAAGCATCACAGTTTAAAAGAAGCAAAATATGTCCACGCAGGAGCAGGTTCTCTTTATTTACAACTTTAAGGCTGGGCGACTTTTATATTGTGTGGTTTGTAACTACCCAAAGTGACATTTTCTGAGTTTTAAAATTATCTCTTTTTTTGCACTGTGAAAAGAGCATATATGATTCATCTTAATATTTCTGAGGATCAGTCACCAGCTAACAGCTAGTATTTTGGGTGGGAGGCAGGCTTTTGTAGGCAGCTTTTTCACCTAACATAGAAGTAAAAAACACCAGAATATGCCTGAAGCTTCGTTCATAATCATATAAATAGCTCTCTCTTGCACAGTTGCAATCTAGTGCCATCGTAGGAACTCCCACTGTTCATGAACTCCCTCTGTGTACCTCACCCCTTCCTAAAGAAGCTCACACTGCACTGACACTAGCTAAGCCTGGGGAGTTCCAAGGAGGCTGACAGATGGGCCTGGGTTTTGTTTCTACGAATATCCCCATTGTGGGCCTTTGGTCTGTGTATCTTCTAGGATGTTCCCATTTTTCAGCCTCTGTAGAACCATCAACTCATCCTAAATCAAGTCAACAAGCTGTGGCCCACTGGGCAAATCCAGCCAGCAGCTGGTTGTGTGTGGCCCACCAGCTAAGAGTGATTGTTACATTTTTTCCATGGTTAGAAAAACAGTTAAAGAATGATGTTTTGTAACTTGTAAAAACTGTATGGAATTCAAGTTTCTGTAGCCATAAATAAAATTGTATTGGAGCACAGCCATGAATATTCATTTATATGTCATCCAAAGGAACAAAACAATATTTATTAACTGACTCTTGACAAAAAATGTTTACTGACCCCAACACCCTTAAAATCTTCCTTCCCATAATAACCATTTCAGAAGAAGAATACAGATGTTTGTTAACTTTGAATGTTCATTTGGGAAATTCAACATTAGCTTTCACTCAGTCATTCGACTTTCATACAGGTTGAGTATCCCTTATCTGAAATGCTTGGGACCAGAATTTTTTAGAATATTTCCATATGCAAAAAGATCTATCTTCAAAATGGGACTCAAGTCTAACAGGAAATTTATTCATGTTGTCATAAGTACCTTAAAAACATAGTCTGAAATTAATCTCATATAATAGTTTTGGCATACCTGTGGGTTTGTGTGTATGTGATATGTATGTGTGGGGGGTGTGTGGGGGGAGGTGCTTACATGTATGTATAATCTATGCTTAATAGGAGGCCAGAAGAGACTGTTTTCCTTAGTCTGTTGAACAGGGACTCTCACACAGCATGGGTCTAGACTGGTGGCTAACGAGTCCCAGTGATCCTCCTGTCTCTGACCCCCACAGCACTTGGATTACACAGGCATGTCAACTATACCTAGTCATTATGTCCAAGCAAGGGATTTGAACTGGGGTTTTCAGTGTGTTCAGCAAAGCAAAGCACTCTTAACCCGCTGAGCTAGCTCCTCACTCCTATGCCTGTGTTTCAACTGTAACCTGTTTAGTAAGATTGGGTAGGACATCCCACTGTGATGTCAGTTGGCACCTACAAAGTTTCCAGTTTTGCATCATTTGGGATTTCAGTTTTTCAGATTAAGAGCCTTCAATTTATACTACAAATATTTATTAGAAGCCCAATACAGTTTGTCATTATTCTTGTTTCTCGAATTATAAGCAAAATCAGTAAAGTCCCCCATTCTGAAAGAGTTTACATTCTAATAAATTATGGTCAAGAAAGTCAGTGACAAATTAGTATAGCAAACAGGGTGTCTTTGTGGAGCTCAGGCCTTAGGAAGAAGCACAACAGAAGACAACTGGAGGTAGTAGAGGCTCTGTTGGGAAAGGTTCAGTGAGAAGGCGGCATTGGGTTAAGACCTGAAGCAGATGAGGAAGAAAACCTCAGAGGTGGCTGGGAAGAGAATGCTGGGAACAGTCCTAGATGGACAGTGAGTCAGGTGCGCAGTGGTGGAAAGTATTTTGTCCCAGCTTAAATGTGGCCTGTGAGAGAAGAGGCAAGGGCACCGGTGAGGGTGGGAGCTGACGCTTTTCACTGACGAACTAAAAAGCAAGAGTTGTCATGACTGAAATGGGATGCATGCAGGAACAGTTGATTGGTTGTTTGAAGTGAATTATCTAGATCCTGATTATAGTACCAGTATGATCTGAAGCTATAGATTTGGAAATTGTCAGGATAAAAACAAAGTTAAGTAATAAGGTTGCCTGTGATTCATTCTAGAAGCCCTTGGTTCTTTATCTCCAGGATCTCACTCACTTTGCAACTAAACATAGCTTTTCTAAACCTCATTTTGTTTCTAATTTATCATATGTAGGCATTTGGATCTGACATCATCCTTCTTGCTCCTTCTCTAGTCACAATCCTCTAGTTAGTAAATGGTCTGGCCAGTCTAGGGGTTATGCCTCTCTCGTGGGTCAGAAAGCTATTACATATGGCCCAAGACACATGCTCTGCCATCTACAATGAGTTCCTTGCTTTTGATCCCCAATTCTACCTTGTTGGTTGGATTTTTTGCTTGTTTTGTTTTTTTGTTGTTTTTGTGTTTTGTTTTATTTTGGTTTGTTTTTGTTTTTGGTAGATGTGTGTGGTACTTAGGAGTAAGTGTATGTAACCATGTGCATTCAGATGCCCATAGGGCTAGAAGAGATCTTCAGAGCTCCTAGAACTGGAGTTACAGTGGTTGTGAGCTATGCAGTGTTGGTTCTGGAAACCAAACCTGGGTCCTCTGCAAGAACAGCCAGTGTTCTTAACTGCCAAGACATCTCTGTGCCCTACTCTGTCTTGGTTTTTGGTGGTGGTGGTATTTGTTTTGCTTTGGCTTTGGTTCAGGTTTGAGGAGCAGAATCTCAGTATGGGATTTGGACAGGCCTGAGACTTACTGTGTAATCCAGTCTGACCTGGCAGATGCTTTCAGATGCTCCTGATGCTTCTGGGTTGAGAGGCAGATTTGCCCTCCTTTCCTCTGCCTGTGTCCAGTGTGTGAACTGAAGAATGCCAGCTGCTGGAGGTGTGTACTGCATCGCCTGAGTAGGCTGCTGAAGTGCCAATGCTCAGACCCCATCTCAAATCTGCCACACCCAATACATTCATTGTCTTCTCAAGGGTGGGGCTGGCTCCCCAGATTATTCTTAAACAAACAAGGAAACTACTAGTGCAGAGAAACTTCGCAAACCCAGTTTCATTTCCAGTTTGGGTAGGTTCTGTCCACTCTTAACCACCGTTTTCTCTTCTCCAGTGCTGTTTGAGTACTCACCTGCTTTGTAAGGTTGATGTAAAAATCAAGCAAGGATCACCATGGAAACAAGTTGTAAAGTGAAGAGTGCCAGTTCCTGGGCTAATCTCATTTTCTGGTGTCTTTTCATTTGTGTGTTTGAGTCAGGCTCCAGCTACCTCTACACTAGTCCTTTGAGCACAGGGATGGGTCATGTGTGTGCATGCTGTTCCTGTGTAGCAGCCTTTCACAAACACCACTAAACAGAAGCAGGTGGATACCTTCTCCTCTGGGGAGAAATGTTTGCCTCTTGTTCTCTACATCTGCCTTTGGATGCCCTTAAAACCTATGTTTTTGTGAGGCAAGGAGTTGTTGGGAAAAGATAAATTAGGTTTGAGTAACTATTGAACACATCCAATAAAAATGTTTCAAAGGTAACTCAGGAAAAGTAACCTGGCTCCACACAGTACAAGAGCATTAAGCCATTCTGGTGCAATGCAGATTTGTAAATGTATACCAAGTTGAAGGTAAATTCACTCATATCTGACCAGTAGTATTTGAAAGTAGTTTTACTTTCAAAGATTGTGATGAAATTAACTACAGTTCATAGGCCAAGGATAGGGATGCAGTATGAGGGAAGAACTCTTCCCAGCCTTCCCCTGTTGTGCTTCTAGTGGCGACGAATCTTCTATAGCAGTTCCCTCTAAGTCTTACTAGGGCAACATCTCGCAAGCCTGTTGTTTAGTGACTTCCTTTAGATGCTTTTCCATGTGCTAACAGAACCCTGATGTGGACATCTGCTAAGATCACTGCTCCTCAAAGGCTTCTGTGAGACGTTTAACAAACTTAGAGCACATTACTGAACAAAGGCTTGGTTAGAGTGCATGTTGTTAGACAAATTCTGTTTGCAATTAAAATATTCCCATCTTCTGTCTCCTTTAAATGTAAATTTTTCTTGCATGCATTCCACTGGAAAGGGTCAGGGCCTCTGATCTGCACAGTTTTCTCAGGTTCCCAAGAGTTTTTTTTTTTTTTTTTTTTTTTTTTTTTTTTTTTTTTTTTAAATGAGAAAGGCTCTCTTTTTTGCTTTGAATCTGGTTAAGTTTCCTGGAAAAGGCCTTGAGGGCTTTGCCATCACCTGACACACTCAAGCCACATGTAGAAGCAGAGATTGGGTTGTGTGTTGGGGGATTTTGAAGTGCCAAACGTGGTAACAGAAAACCTGGGAGTGGAGCATTTTTCCATCAGGGACCTGGAGTTAGATGTGTCTGCCATCACTACCTTGTGCGCCTTAGCTTATACACGTTCCAGCTTTCTCGTGTGTATGATGGTAACCCTTCTTGTATTAGTTACTTTTCTGGTCCCTGGATCAAAAACAATTTAAGGAAGGAAGGGTTTGCTTTGACTTACAGTTTGGAGGCATACAGTCCATGTGGCAAGGAGGGTAAGTAGGAGTGGTAGGTGCTGGTTACATTGTGTCCACACTCAGGAACCAGAGCATGAATGCCTTAGATCTCTTTCCTTTCTGGAATGCTACTGCCCACATTAGAATGGGTCCTCCCACCTCAATTATTCCAGATAAGCCCTCAGAGATATACCCAGAGATTTGTTTCCATAGTGATTCTAAAGCCTATCAGATTAACAATCAAGATTAGCCATTGCCCCATTCCTGATGCAGAGCATGGTGCATACATAGTCAGTGGAGTTTGCCTGCCTTCTGTCCCATGTGGAATTAATTTGCAGACTAAATCCCTTTTATTGCCACTGGAGTTCTTTTCATGCATACTTTCCCTAAGCAAAGAACAGCCGATTGAAAGTATGTCTTCTTTTTTAATTGTCTTTTTAATAATTTCATAAACATCTGAGAAATCGAACTCAACAGTTTCATCTTCTTTAGACTTTGCTTAACAGAGGAAAATTTTCTGGGTGCCCAATCATCATTGTCATTATCTCAGAGCACTTCCATTTTTATCTGCTTCTCTAAAATTGAGGAACAAGAAATAGAATACAATATTCCAAGCAGGCAATGGAGTGTTTAGTTTTACTACAAGTATGTGTAGACTGCCCTGCCCCAATCCGATGCCTCTGGGAGCCTCCTACCCCAGTGTGGCTCCCCAGAGTTCTCCCACTTGTGATTTTGAGTACTCATTCTGATATATCTTTTATTTTCTTCATCTCTCATGCACAATGTGATCTTTCCATATTGTATTATACCCTGATTTTGCTTGATTGATGTTCAAGAAACTCTTAATATGGCTCAAAGATAAACCATAAAGTGAGGTCTAACAACAGGTCTAGAAAATGTTCATATGTGTATGTGAAATGTGTATGTGTGTATTATATATGTAGATTTTTAAATCCCACTAGGTCAACTGTGACACATGTATCTTAAACTAAGAAGTAGTAAGATGATGAGGTGATAAATTTGATGGATAGAACCATTACAGACAGCTTTGGTTATGTAGTATATAGGTAAGGAACAGACTTTTTTGGGTGGGGGGGGTGTGTTTGAGACCAAGCCCTGCACTGTAGCCGGGTTTGCCTAGAATTCACTACATAACCTTGGCTAAACTCAAATTCATACCGATCCTCCCACCTCTTTTCTCCTCCTCCTCCTCCTCTTTGTCCTTCTCCTTCTTCCTCCTCCTCCTCCTCATCTTCTTTTTCCCTGAAACAGGATTTCTCTTTGTAGCTCTGGCTGTCCTGAAACTCTGTAGACCAGGCTGGCCTCAAACTCACAAAGATCCACCTGTCTCTGCCTCTTTAATGCTGGGATTAAACAAGGAGTAATCATTAAAGCATTCAGTATTGGGACCAGAGAGATGTCTCAGCACATGGCAGCTCACAACCATCTGTGACTCAACTTCCAGGGAATCCTAAGCCTTCTTCAGACACCAGTCAAGCACTTGGTACACAGACAAAAGACCCATAGAAAGACAGACAAGTCTTTCTATGAAAGACTTCCTAATGAAACAGGACATGGGCTTTGGAACCAGATAGATGGGCTCAAGCACTGTAGTTGTATGATGTAGTTGTTCTTCTTGGGTAAGATACTGAAACATTGAACCTCACTTTTCTCACCTGTGAATGGATCTAGGCAAATCTGGTTGGCAGTGTTGTTATGGAGTTTAGATATTATGGAATACCTGGTTGAAGTAGGTACTCATTAAACATCAGTGACTTATAACGATTATCCTGGCAGGCCTCCAGGAAATACATTGGATACCATGGAGCACTCTTGCATTCCTCTGCCTCACGAGGCCTTGCTGTGATGTCCTGGTCATACATTTATTTGGGAAAATGATGCCTTTAAACTGTTAAGCAGACTGTTGATATTTGTTGGCAGTACCCATTTGTCATTCCTTTTAGCTTGGAGCTAGAGGCAGCCTGTCTCCTGGTTATGGTCCTGAAAATTCCCATTTCCATGCATTAATCTCCCACACTCTTACAACTGTACTGTGGAGGAGGCATCCACAGCACCTTGTCCCTCAGACCAGAGTCCAGAGGATTATCAGAGCATAGGAACTGTCCCAGGTGGCCCTGAATGTTTCTTGTCCTTACTCCTGGACATGGGGTACTCAGTTCAGAGCCATTCTCGTATTTTCTTTTGGAGTGCCTGGTGCTGTTTGAATATTAGTATAGCCCCTGTTATGAATTAACCCTGAGATTATATATAATTATATATAATGCCTGAGATTATCCATTTAAGAGCAGTGTTATCTTGGTCATATTGATGAAATACTTGAGAGAACTCTATAAGGACAAGAACGATGATTGTGCATCCCTCGCCATTCTGGTTGCCTCCCATCTAAATGATGTTTTCTTCACTTTACTTGGGAGTTGCTGTTTCATCAGGGGTCAGTGTCAGACCCCATTGTCCTCACTCAGGCTTTCAGACAGGCTGGCTCCCTGCATTTTGTCATGTCAAAATAATTCCCTTATGTTGTCACACTGCAGCCAAGTCAAGACTTGAATAGTAGAGACATTCTGACTAAGGTTCACAAAAGACTATCAGTTTCATTTGCATGGAAAGGAATATCAGAAACAGTTGCTGTGATTATCTTTCAGAGCCAAGAGATGGCTAGAATTGCCTTTTAGATTACCTTTTGTTCTATTCCACTAACTGTTGGATGAAAAGATTTTCAAACTCTGACTTTCAAATTTATACATACAAATTTAGTTTCATCTCTAAGAATTAGCACCTAACTTCAAGGTTCATTTTAATCCATGAAAAATGACTCACAAGTTGCTTCTTCATCAAAACATCCCTTTCACCCCTCTCCTAGATTCAGCCCAAGGCCCCACCACACCCACAGCACTCCCTCACCTTCTAACGCATCTCTGTGCTCCACTGCAGAACGCAGAAGCAGCAACTCGCCCTGCTCAGCCCCACAGTAGCCACTGCAAGGCTAATGCTGCCTCTTTCCTCCTGCCCCATGTCCCTGGCAGTATCTGAGCAAGCCCTGGAATCTCTCTTGCACAGGACGAGTTTTCCATATATCAGCTCATTGTTGTTAGTGTTCATATCAAATAATTGGAGCTCACGAGCTATTACTTCTACCTTCCACCCTTGAAAATATGATAGTGTTTTTATTTCAGTCTTTGTTTATTCTCATGATCAGGACAGACGGCATTCAAGCTCAAACCAGCATGTTAAATATTTACCCATGAGGTGGGTACTGCCATATGAATCAACAGTACTTATCCAGTATGTAACACTGGATCTTAAGTTATGTTTACTAACACAATAAGAGACTCCTGAGTTAAACTAGTGGTGAAGCTAGCATCTTTGTTGTTGTTTTATTTTTTGAGACAGGGTTTCTCTATGTAACAGCCCTGGCTATCTTAGAGCTCATTCTGTAGACCAAGCTGTCCTTAAACACACAGAGATCACTGTCTCTGCTTCCTGAGTCCTTGGATTAAAGGCATGAGCTGCCTGTCACAAGCATCCTTTTAAAATGAGCCCAGTTAAAGTTTCATACCATCTGACAAACTTCAGGTAGTTATGTGGTTCAAAGGTAGACAGATACCAAGAGTGGTCAGTTAGTCACATCCAAAATCAGACAAATCTGGTTGTTGAGATGTGGTGAGAGCTGAGGTGTGAACATGGAGACGAATACTGGCTCACCTGCTCTACAGATGAGTGTAAGGGAGATGACCGTGCATCTCAGAATCTGCTTCAGTGATCGCTGGAGTGTCTCAGGAACTTCCCCTCATCAACTTCCTGACCTGAGGACTTTAGGCAGCTACATAGCTGTTCTTCCCAACCCTGCAGCCTTTCATGATTAAATTCATCCTCCTCTCAGGAAGCAAAGCTTGTCAGCCAAAAATGTCAGGGGCGCTAGTGACAGACAGATAGACCTGCCTTCTAAGCTTGACTCAACCACTGACTAGTTGTGCAAACCACAGGTAATTGCCTGTGCAGCGCCCCTCGCCCCAAGCCTTGCTTTCTTCACCTATAAAGTTACAGTAATTCTCTCTTCACTGAGTTGTAGGGAAGGCTAAATTAGACACTGTGATGGAATGGCAACAAGCATTGGCTCTTGATAATCAGACAAATAGGCCTGGCATCAAGACTCTAGATTTCTTCATACCTCTTTCTTTTCACCACAAGCAGTTTTTGTTTATGGCTGTTTTTCAGAATGACAATTCAAACAGGAAGAGAGAAAACAAGAATATGAGAGAGAGAGAGAGAGATAATTGGAGGGAGGGGAGAAAGATTGAGAGAATTACCTCCACACTGTTTTTCTTTCAATTTAACAAATGGTTAAAGATCTATCCTATAATGTTTTATACAAACCAAAAGGCCACTGCAGTCAGTCAATTCCAGAGAAATGTCCAAAGTAGTTTACTTAGTTTGGAGGTTTTGTAATACCAATGATTATTTCTCTGAGTAGCCTGCATCTTGGTATTTACTTTAATTTTCTACATTATATGTATATTTAACCAGTAACCACAAGGCATAAATATTGAACCCTTGTTTTTTTTTTTTTTTTTTTTTTTTTTGTTTGTTTTGTTTTGTTTTTTGGTTTTTTTGTTTGTTTGGTTGGTTTGGGTTGGGGTTTTTTTATTTTATTTTTTGTCCTGTAGAACTCTCTTCTTGACTGATTTTCTAACCTAATGGAGTCATGAGAACCTAGAACCTGATGGACAATGTGCCTTGTAGGTTAGAAGCAAGGACAGGAATCTGGCCCCCAGTTCACAGGGTGTTGCAGGGCTTTTCCTGACCATCTTTGGAGTTTCTGTTAAACCTAACCTAGTATCCATGCTAACAGAAGCAAGAGAAGGCCTGGTCCTCCCTGTTCTTGGCAGTTGCAAAGCATAGTTGATGTCAGTGGCATATCAGGGCATAGGCTGCTATGCTTGCTGTCAGTTCTCATCTAGTCAACAAAGTGAAGAGTATTTCCACTCCATCTCCACCCTCCTTCTTCCATCTTCATCCCCAAAAACAAACATAAAACTCATCTTTACCAGGAAAATTAATTTCAGAAATCTGCAGGCAGTAGAGTAGGGGTTTGGTGTTCAATGTGTTCCCTGTGTCACAGCCCTAGACTGAGTCAACCTGCCCTATACTCTAGAAAGGAGCTTACAGGTAGTTACTGTGACATTACTCACAACATCAGAGCTGGGACTCCTCTAATAAATAGTCACAGCATTAAGGGCCTAGGGTATTTTATTTTACTTCCCAGAATATTATGGGGTGGGGGAGGGGGGCAAAAGGAAAGGTTAAGGGTGATGAATGAAATCCATGCTGTAAGTTTCTGAACTGTTTCTTTTTATCATAGTTATTTATCTAGTAACTGTTTCAAAATCAAGGTTGACAATCAATGATTGGATCAGTGATTATTGATTATAGCATTCCCATCTCTTCCTCTTGTTTGCCCTTCAGAATACACAGATCAAAGCTGTGAGTTCCAGAAGTAGCTCTTCAGTTTCCTGTAGCTCAGGCCAAGTTTTGGTGAACAACTTATCTTTGTCCAGCACTAAAATGACACAACCACAACGAGGAGTATGAAAGTATATTTGAATGATGTTTATCTATCACTGTTGAGACATCTGCCTGAGCCAGTTAGAAGTGGCAGATATATACTGCTGTGAGATATTATCTTAGAAGTGACAGATATATACTGCTGTGTGATATTATCTTCAGTTCTTAACGAAGTGTAACCTGTTAGTAAAACAAAGTGAATTAAAATACAGACATTAACCTCATTAACCCAAGTCGGCTGGCAGCTAGGCCATGATGCAATCCCGGTCTGCTTGGGTACCGTGCCCTGCATTGTGTCGGCTCTAAGACAAGTCCCTTGTGCTCTTGTCCTTTCAGTGCCCTCGGAGGCTCCTCAGCTCTTCATATCCCTGCTTTTCCAGGAGGAGGCTGTCTCATTGATTATGTGCCTCAAGTTTGCCATCTGCTCACCAACAAGGTAAAAGCCTGACCCCGTGTCTTGTGAGAGTCCCCTTCTTCACAGTTCATGCACCTCGGATACCTCTGTGCCCTCAGCCTCTGCCTGGCCGACACTGAAGGACACTTCATCTGTTCCTCCTACCCTTCCTTTCCCTTTTCTGAGGGCCCAGCTCCCACTGCTTGTCTTATCTTCATCCCTTCCCTTCACTGTGGTGATTTTTGACAACTCTTAAAATTACTGTACCCGCCCTACATTTTTGGTGCATCTTATGCCTTCTTATGGTTTTACATTTGAGAACTGCCTTCTCCCCAATCATCTTATGTACACGCATGTCTACAGCAAGCCAGTGTCAGGATAATTCTTTAAAACGGCCTTCATTTCTTTCTGCTTTCTTACCTCACCCATTAATTGTCTGTCCTCCATTCTTGTCATGCCTGGGAGCAGTTGACCAGAGTTTTTGCTCCTCTAGGGGCAAGAATTCCAAGTCAGCTGGTCTTCTCCCCACCAGATGGAATTATCTGAAGTTTTCCCTTAGCTGTATTCAAGAGCACATAGCTGAGTTTACTGTAATGGAGGTAGTCAACTATTTCCCCAAAGAGTAGACATATACTTGTTAATGTCTAGCCAATATATTTAGCTGCAAACTAGAGATGTTAACGCACTAGTAACCCTGGCTCTTTCCCATCCCACATGGACTATGACTCAGTTGGCTTAATTGCCAAAGTGCTATTTTCTTTGCTCCTGTTGACTCGTTCATATTGGCTGGGAAAATAGATCTTTTGTTTATCTCTCTCATTCAGAAGATAGTTCATCTCTCTATAGTACATATTTGTAAAGAACAATGATATTTCAGAGGCTTCAGTATTAATTTTTAAATGTCAGAGAAACTGAAATCTGGCAAGACTATAGCATGTGGGACTGGCCCAGATTCCAAGGCACTTAGCTTCATGGAGTGGTGGCTTCTGCTGAAACAACCCCTCCCCCTTTCATGTCCCCCTCCACACCAGAGGGGAAGACAGGATTCTTGTTTACATACTGGGGCTTTGTGCTGCCTTCAAATCTGTATTTCAGAATGCTAGAGAAAAATGTAAAGTGTATCTTCCAGAACTGAGAAGCAAAGCCTTTGTAAAGCTCCCCAATTGAGATTAATTTCTAGTCATATATTTTCTTCAAAAAAAAAAAAAATTAGACTATCGCTTTCTCAGAAATATAAGAATCAGTGTTTTTCTTATCTGGTTCCTTTTCATTAATTTTACTTGTTTTTAAAATTGGTATTCTTCTGTTTGTTCTAAATGAGGACAGCATGGGCTGCTTTTAGGAGCAGTCTCTTCAAATGAGTTTCCATAATTACATCGGAATCTATCTTTATAGCCAGTTTTGTTGTGGGTTTCTGTTAAAATGCTTTTCTGTTTTTAAAATCAAGTACACAGAACTGTTTTCATCCTTTTTTAAACAAAGCCACTTAAGCAAACTTATCATCTGTTTTTCTTTTCTGAAAATAACATCTGATCTTGCATTAAAGCCTGCAAAGTAAGCACTGTTTTTGTAAATTGACATAAACCACTACTATATAAATAGAATTGTTTTACTTTTCGAAGGTAGAGCCTGGCTATCAGGACCACTTGTGTCAAGGTTATACCAGGTACTTTATCTTGAACTCTCCTTAGCCATGGGAACGCAGTGTGGCTACAGCCAATATAAACAGTTTTGGGGGTCTCTCATTATTTCTTTCAGTCACAGTAAGACCATTAGAGAGAGTGCTGAGGTGACAGGCAGCCACCACACTTGGTTCCGGTGAGACCATTAGAAAGAATGTGTTTCATGGTAGTAGCTATTGTATAAATAACTGACTTTAAGCTACCTAGCATAATGATTTCATTTTTTTGTTGAAATTGTCATTTTTGTGCTAACAAGGATATACAAAAATGCAAATAAAATCACCCATTGTAATACTTCTCATTCTGAATATTAAGATTTTTGAAAGAATTAGGTATTATTTTACCTTTTTAATTTTATCTTACCCTTTTAATGGGAGTTCAAGATAACTAAAAAGCCCCACTTGATGAAATATCTTTAGAGAATGTCTGCTGATAAATACAAAAGGGATAATAGAACTTTTTTACATTACCATTTTCCAACCCCAAATTTAATAATTCAAAGAAGAATCTCCCAATTGATACTGAAGCCATTAAGTGAATGATTAATGGGAACCAAATCTTCCCGTGCTTTGGGAGATACACTGACAGATCGCTTGCCCTGAGAAGTGGGTTGTGTGTTTACTAAGACATGTACGCACTACAGCAAGGGAGAGCATCCTGCTACAATGGAGTGATTTACCCAAATGATGAAGCCCAGTATTACCTAGGAAGATTTCTTGCCAAAATTTTTAACCCAATCTAATCATACCTTTAACTCTAGATTCTGATATATAGAAAAATACAGTCAATAAAGGAGACAGAAAACTGAGACAGTCTATAAGACAATTATGCATGCTTGTGTGGACACACACACACACACACACACACATACACACTCAACATATATGCTGTTATTATGTGATTAAAAGATTTTAAAAATAAAAACAAATAACATATCCAATCCTGAATTATACACTGTTTTGGGCACCATGAAGAAAAACGGAACATGGACAGGGTAACAGGTGGCAATCTCATTAAACCTGTTGGGTGTGACAACTGTATGTTTGGATTCCTAAAGAGAATGTCTAATTCTTTTGGAGTTGCATACTAAATGAAGTATTTGGGGTGAACCGCCAGGATGTCTCTCATTTCCTTTGAAATGTTTCAGCAAGACTGATTGATAGCTTGATAGGTAGGTAGATAGACAGCTAGGTGAAGCAGCTAGGCAAAATACTCAGAGTTGTTGAATATAGGGTGGGAATATGGGTGTTCATTTCCCTGTTCCACCTGCTTCTCTGAATCTTCCCAGTTTTACATAATAGAACATTTTAAATCTTTCTGTACTAATTCTCTGCTTTGGGTTTCCATTCCAGGTACAGTATGTGATTCAGGGATATCACAAAAGAAGGGAGTATATCGCGGCTTTTCTCAGTCACTTTGGCACGTAAGTTCTGTCTTGTTTACATCATATACCAACAGGTTCTCATGTGTGATGTCTTCTCTGTGACATTCTGGCTTTGGTGCTTACCCTAGAACTGCCAGGATGACTTAGCTTTTAGCATCCTTTAGCAAATCATAGAACCAAGTATGTTCTATGAACATCAGTATGCCTCTCCCAAACATGGCCATCATAGTAGTATTCTCTGCAGCCAGTGGGGTATAAAAGCCTGTTTCCTGTGGACCTTTGGGTAGCTTGTACTGTGCTTTCATTTCCATTGTCTTCTAGTTGTCTAGAGGTAACCAACAGGGATTTTTTTTTTCCTATGCTTTTTTAAAATTCATTTTTAAGTTAGTCTATAAGTAGTGGGTTTCATTATGGCATTTTCCATACACACATCATTCTACTTTGTTCTCATTCCTCCTCTAAGTGCCCTGCTCATACCCCCATCTCTCTTGCCTTCCTTTTTGCTTTCTTGTCCTTCCTCATACTCTGCTCCCTACTTGTGCTGTGCTTTCTACTCTGATGACCTACACACGCATATTTGAAAGTAGATTCCATGTATGTGAGAAAATGTGTGGTATTTGTCTTTTCAGAATCTGTTTTATTTCGCTTAACATAATGATTTCCAGTTCTCTCTGTTTTCCTACAGGCACCGGAATTCCACTTTCTTTTATGATAAATGAAATCCCATTGTCTGTGTGTACCACATTTTGGTTGTCCACTCAACTGATAATGGACATCATGAATGGTTCAGTCAGGCACTTTATAAGCACTTTTATTGCAGATTACAGGTAGCCCTAAGACTTGGAAGTTTAGTGAGTCTCACATCTAAAGGGACCAGCAAGGCAGGAATCTGATTACCCCAGGATCCAGGTCTCCTGACAGGAGTAGTGCCTCACAGGTTTGGGAAGGAAACCTAACATTACATCTGCAAGTGATGAGTTATACTGCAGAGAAGAAGTGAAAAGATGGCACAGAGGCGGGCGGGAAGCATATGACTACAGGGACAGCATGGAGTGGCTCTTCCTACCTATGCCCTGTGCATTTGCCCTCCCCTCCACCCACTCACCCCAACTCCCCAGATGCCAGAAGCCATGCTGATGAAGCCATTTCTTCTGAATGCTGTCAGGGGCACCAGTGTATTTTCTTCATAGCCTTTAAAGATGGAGCAGTCTGCCCGGGGTTTGGAAAATAATAGAACTGCATAAAGAGAAACACAAAAAAAAATCTCAATTTCAAATAAGTACATGATGAAACCAAGTAAGCAAGTGAGAGCAGACGAAACCAAGAGTAAAGCTTTCACACCATAGCACAGGTATAAGCAAAACTCTGACTCCTGGAAAACTGCCAAATAATTCTTTCATTAACCATTATGGCGTTTTTCATTTTCCTAAATAGAAATGTCAGTATCGAGCAACATGGCTATCTTTTACCTAAGTCTCCCATGGCTAAAATTATTTTTAGCTTTATTGATGAACATTTTGAGAGAGCGATTTTTATACAACAGTGGTAATAAACATTACTGGCCTAAATTTTGAGTAGATTATCTTTAGCATATGTGATTGAAAACAGACACTAGCTCAGTGATCTTCAGAATGGGAAGTACACAGCCCAAGGGTCACACACATCCATTGGGGCATAAAAAAAATATGAAAAAGAATTTATGTTTTTTTCAATATCATTCTCTTTTAATAAACACTCTGCATTTTATTCTGCAGATAGAATAATAATATAATACTTTTATGTAGTTACTAAATTATAAATGATTACCACTGTATTACCATATTACATACTTAGGCATAAAAGGCATTAAAGTTTGGTTTTGCCTCTGAGATATGGGGACTAAAGAATTCAGACCCCATGGTTACAATATTGGGTTATTTATCCATTTATAATGTAGTATTGTTGGCTTAAGTCAGCTCTGAACCTTGAACCCCATCCTTGAGCAGGTCACTTGGTCCTTGGGATCTTAGCTCCTGTATGTTTCCTGGAATGTCCCTGTAGTAAACTGGGAATTGTCAATAGCATTGCTCAGTTGGAGAGAGAGATCTCTTCAGAGACTTTAGAGACTCCCTTGTGTGAATGAGTATTTTCCTGTCCCCAGTACATGGTTAGTATTGTCACACTTTGGTGACAACATTATTTACCACTCCATTCTTGTAGGAAATTGGTGAGGTGAACTTACCAGGTTCTGCCAGTCCCCTCAGCAAGCCAGGAGCTGCTGTCCCATTGACCACTGATGTTGCTGCTTTGTTGGGAAGACCAGGGTACCAATGCAAGAATTCTGGTACACTCCCCAATTATATTGTCAGTGTCACCTCTGTTTAGTCCCTGGGTCAAGTGAGACTTAAGCTCACTGTCCAGGTAGTCAGGTGACATTTAGTGTAGTAATGTCATCTATGACCTGATTTTATTTTTAATTTTGTTTCATTTTGAAACAGGGTCTTACTTTGTAGCTATTTTGTAGCCCAGCCTGGAACTAGGGATACAGACAGGCTAGGTTCATACTCAAAGAGATTCAAATGTCCATCTGCCCCTACCTCTCAAGTGCTGGGATAAAAGGCAAATGACATCATGCCCAGTGCCCAGCTGACTGGTTTCTTCTTCTTCTTTTCCTTCTCCTCCTCCTTCTTCTTCTTTTTCCTTTTTTTAGTTACTTTCTGTCATCACTGCTGATTTAGAACTTTTTTTTTTATTATTTTACATATCTATCCCAGTTTCCTCTCCCTTCCATCCTCCCAAGTTCCCCCCAACCCCCTCCCATCCCATTCCCCATCCACTCCCCAGGGAGGGTGAGGCCTTCCAGGAGGGATCATCAAAATCTGTCAAGTCATTTGGGGTAGGGTCTAGGCCCTCCCTCTGACTGGTTTCTTAGATTGCCCCTTTATTCAGTACTGATAACTGATGTTTCCATTTGTGGTTTATCTTATTTTTTTCTTTGTAATCATGTTAAAAGGTTTATTCCTGCTGGTTAAGTCACCACAGGTTAAGAGATTTGAGTGAGATGAGATATAGCAAATGGCAATGTTGTGACATGAACCTCAGTACTCTCATTCCAAACCATAGACCCTTCTTGATGCACACATGTCTTAAGTCTATCTGCTGTTCAGTGGACTTTAGATAGAGTCTTAACTTACTTGAACCTTATTCTTATGAGGGTTTGTGTGTTTTCTTCTTAGAGGTGTTGTGGAATATGATGCAGAAGGCTTCACAAAACTTACTCTGCTGCTCATGTGGAAGGATTTTTGTTTTCTTGTACACAGTGAGTATACTCTTACTATGCACATACACTTAGGAATGTTCTCCTATAATAATCAAGGTGAGAGCCTCCAGCCTTCCGACATGGCCCTTTTTATTTTAGCATGTGTATATTTATATTGAGGCTCTAACATGAAACTTTCTCTAAGAAGCCATTGTTTCTCAACCACTAGGGCGATGATTCCCCACAGAAGACATCTGATAATGTCTGGAAACAGTTCTCACTGTCACAAGTGAATGAAAGGTTCAGTGATCAACTAATCCTCTAACTTCTATCTGTTCCAGGACAGCCCCTCCCAACAGAAAATGACTGAGTACAAAATGTCACTGTTGTCAGGATATAGTGACCCTACTCAAGACAGATTTCTGTATCCAGTGTCAGGTCTCCCCACTTCTAGGATCCCTGAGAGCAGGCTTGCTTTGATCTTCTAGTTATTAGTGAGTGAAAGTCTTTGACTCTGACTAATAAAAAATGACACAGAACATAAAGGAGTTGGCCTTCTGTACATCCCTAACAGCCCTTCTTGGTGGTTTTCCACATTGAAGTCATATATAAATGGTTGTTGCATAATCAATCAGTAGTAGGTCAATGACCACTTGTCCAGCTTTCTATTGTGGGTGGTTTACAGGCTGCAAGTCAACTCAGTCCTCCATTCCTAGGCAATTTGTTGTATAATATTTCTGCTTAAGTCAATGACCAAGGTGTTCTAGATTTTCCAGCTTAAGGTAGGACAAAAGCAAAGGGATTGAGCTGTCTTCACTCAGAGGCAGAACTTCCCTATGTCTCATTAGACCCATTAGAAAGGGATACTTTGGCCCTGTATAGCCATGGTGTCAGACAATGTACAGATACTGACTTTGGGGTTTTTTTTTAAGATCCTAAATGTCCATGAGATGGAACGACAACCTCCCTGTGGAACATGATGCTGACACACCTCACAGAGTCTGTGGAGAGCTGGCTGTGCTTATGAGATAGGTCTTCTTCCTTGCCAGCGTTAACTAGCCATCCCTAGCATGGATGATGCTCCACATTGTGCTCCTGCTTGGTAGCTCATTCTACATTAGGGCAATTTTTTTCAAGTATTAAATCTGGAAAAGGCATTTTATATTAATTATGTGTGCAGATAAACAGAATTGGAAAGAGAGCGCTCCAGCTTGGGAGCACTTCCAACTACACCTTGTTCAAATCACTAGGTCAAGCTTCCTTCTGCTTTAGTTTTTTTTTTTTTTTTGAATGTGTGTGGTGGATGGGAATTATCACCAGATGGAATTTAGCCCACAGTAGAAAGTACACTAGGAAATGACGCCTCAAAATTGCTACTTTTCTTACCTGATACTCAGATCCCAGTTGCTGCTTCCATTGACTTGGAAGCATTGCCTGATATGCTCACCCTGGCCTAACTCATATACAGGTGGTGGTGGTAGTCAGATGCCACCAGAGTAGCTGAGGACAGTTTCAGTGGTAGATTGGATGAATGCCTCAGTAGCTCCTTCATCTTGAAGTGTCCTAACACTGCAAACCTTTTTCCTGAAACTTACCTCTGTTTCTTAGTCATGGTTTTTTCAATTGGTGTTAAACCATATCAGACATAAAGGAAAAAGATTGCATTCTTAACATTCTATAGTCCTAATCTTTTTCTCAGAGTGCAACTCAAAAATGGCATGTATTAGTCCACTTTCTGTTGCTAGAACAATGTGCCCAAGGCTAGATGTTTTATGAAGAAGAGTAGTTTGTATAACTCATGGTTTTGCAAGTCCAGAGTCTTAATTTATCCCAGGCCCCCTTGGCTGGGTCACAATATGACAGTGAAATAGGAGAGGAGCCTGCTGCATTCAGAAGGTTCGATGTAGTATGTGACTTAGCTTCATAATGGCTCATTCCCATGAGAATGGCACTTAATCCCTCCCAACATGGAACCTACTGCTCTGACCACTTTTCTGTGGGCCTCACCTCAGAGATTCCACACACTGGGGACTGAACATCCAGCACAAGAATCCTAGAGGGACAAACCATATCAAGCCCTACTAGTTGCTGGGAGGAAATCATCGCTTGCAGTGAGGTTCCATCTAAAAAAAAAAATACTTGCGTTGTGGTTCCTGCCAACTCTTTGTCAGTACCTTCAGCATTCAGAATAATCACTACTGCTTTTGAATTTCCTGCAGAATATCGTCTCCCTGACATTGTCTATCCAGTATTTCTTATGACTCCTCCTCCACCCACCTTAGCTTTTCTGAATTGTATATTCAAAATTGTGTCCCCGGCATATTTTCACTTAGTTGTGAACTGCCCTCTTCAGAGACAGACTCCTCAGTCACTCCTTGGGATGGCTGCCTTAGAACCTGAGGTTTCATTGGCTTTTTTCCAAAGTGTTTCCCTAAACTGTCATTCCTTTCCTCCCCAGGCTGTTCCTTGTCCCTTAGTGTCACTGTTGGCTCTTCTGGCAGATAAGGACAGTCTGAAAATGAAGGGCCTTTGATACTGTCTCCTGCTCCCTCCCTAACTCACAGCCTGCTTTGAAACACATCATTGCATCCTTTTGCCTCTTTCTTATCTAAGACTAGGGCCTGCTGAAACACAGTGGAGCCTAGTTAGATAATGTGTTTTCCTCAGTCATATGGTTGCACATCTGACACTTACCTTCCTTTGGAAGCATCCGCTTGCTTGGTTACAACGCCCAGGGGACCATTTGTTCCTCTTTTTTCTCCTATAAAGATGGTGGGGGGGTGGATATGGGGTGGCAGGGACTTGACAAAGAACACTGCAGTGAATTATTCTGGGATCTCAACATGTGAAAGAGAAGGAAGGCAGTACCTCCAGACAGAACCTCACTGAGGTTGGAGACCTAGCAGGACATGAACTAGCACCCCTGTTCCACTCTATGCTCGCCCTCCCCAGCCCAGCAAGCCAGTGTCAGTGGGGCAGCTGCTGGTGCTCACTCGGGGAAGCCGGAGGAAAGGCACCTCTCTCTGTGCCAGATGGTGCTGGCCTCAGACTGTTGCAAGAATGCCTTCAAAGTAGAGGCTCTCCACATCCCCAGCTCCCCAGGCAATGCTGCAGCACCCTGGTATTCTCGTACATCTGACTATGGCTATGCAGTATACCAGCCGCTCACTCCTTCCTCCCTTCATCCCTGATCAGTATCAAAAGAAACTGCTTCCTCCTTCCAGAAATTGTTAGATTTCCTGGACACTATTTGGGAAGTTCTTTGAGTGGTTGGGCAAGATTCATCTGTCTGTTAGCTTGTTCTTATTCTGGAGGTAGATGGTACCCACAAGCCAGCAGTTTGTCAGAATGTTAAGGGTGAAAGAGCCAGATAGCAAGGTATGAAATGACACAGAGTACTGGCAGCCCTGAAGAAGCAGCTTCCCCTCTTTATGGGTCCCAGGCAGCAGCAAGCAGCAGCATGTGGCCCATGGTGGCAGAGTTGAGATCCAGGACCTGAAGGTAGAAGAGGGTGGAAACCATGACTGTGACAAGCTGTCTTACCCTGGTATCTGTAAACCCCTGTTGATCTGGCCTGGACAGTATGCTATATCTCCCTAGGAAATGCCTGTCAGCCCCAATCTGTCCATTTTTCTCTTCTCTTTCTCCATTGTTCTTAGTGTTAGCTGTGCTTGCATTTCTCTCTGTGTTCAGTACTATGGTAGGTAGTCTTGGGATAGAAGTAAATAACTTGGGCTTGATCTTAGGGTGCACATAGCAGAGGAATTAGAAAACTATGGCCTACAGGCACAGCCTGTTCCTATGTAGTGTGCAAACCAAGAAGAATAATCATGTTCTTACAAGCTTGCTAGGAAGAAGAAAAAGGAAGAATGTGCAAGGGAAATTCTGCATGGGCCACAAAGCCTAAAATCTTTACCATTTGACCCTTTTTAGAGAAAGTGTGCCAGCACCAGCCTAGTTGATAAAATCAGGTAAAGATGAAATACAATGGTGTTTTATGACTCACCTGTTGTATGTCAATAATGTAGAAAATAAAGTAATGCTTGCAAAGCTCATGTGTGCATGCATTTCAAATGGGCATCAGTACCATAAAGTGATGCTTACAAGGCTCATATGAGTGCATGTGTTTTGAATGGGCATAAGAACCATAATGGCACAGAGCTGAATCCTTGGAAGCTGTCTTCAGTGTGGTTAGAATGATCTCTTCTGGAGGTGACATTTCACCCAAGACGTTAGAGGGCAGGCTATTTAAAGGCCAAGGAAGAAGCCTGCTGAGCAAGGAGATTCTGTGCAGAAGCTCCCAGAAAGCCAAGAACTTGAACCTCTAGGCTGGGCACAATGGGGGATGTGTTTGGGGTTTCTTTCATAGTTGCTGTTTCTTAGATAATTTCTTAGTTGTTTGTTGTCAAGGTTTTCTGTGCATCTTTGGCTTGACATAGTCGAGCTCAGATTAATAATGACTTAATGCTAGTAGGATGTAGCAGCTTTGCTTCCCCAGCTTTGTGCTAGCAATTGCTCCATGTACTGTATGAGTGTATGTTCACTGTAAGCACATTATAGATGTCTGTGGTTGCTGTAACAGTCTCCTTTGTGAAAGCAAAGAGCCAGTGTCCTCTTTGGACATAGATGTGTCTTCTCATGGGATTTGGGCTGCTCTGACTCCACTGCAAAGCTATCATGGGGGATGCAGGTAGGTAGTGGGTACATTAGGTCTAAAGGATGATGACTTTTCTTGTTCTGATTTCTTCCTTCCTCTCTCCCTTCCACCCTCCCTCTCTCCCTTCCATCCTCCCTTCTTCACTCCCTTCTTTACTTCCTCCCTCCTTCACTCCCTCCCTCCCTCCCTCCTTCCCTTCCTTCTTAGTGATATGTCTTCTCTTTGTCTGTCTTTCCCATTTTTATGTTAATTCTTCTTTCTTCCATGGCTCCAAAGCTTCTATTAAGAACAGAAGTCAGAGCTGGGTGTTGGTGGTGCACACCTTTAATCCCAGCATTTGGGAGGCAGATTTAGGCACATCTCTGTAAGTTCAAGACCAGCCTGGTCTACAAGAGCTAGTTCTAGGACAGGCTCCAAAGCCACACAGAGAAACCCTCTCTTGAAAAACCAAAATAATAATAATAATAATAAATGAAAATGAACAGAAGTCAGTCATACGGTTTTCCAAATGGTCCATTCTCCAGCAGTACTTAATATTTATGAAGCTAGAGAAAATTGACGCTAATTCTTCTAGTCCTTGAAACAATTCGCTCCTTAACTGAAGCCAACAACTTAGAAATGAAGAGAGCTTTTGAGGGTTGTTAGGAAAAGCCAGAGGCTTGTCGTTGCTGTAGGTGCCCTTCCAAGCTTGGCTTTGTCAAGCTCATGATTCCTGGTATAACCCAGGAAATTGCTTGTATGAGGTCACACTGTCACCTACCACTAAGAGTAAAGCCATCCTCTCTGTGGCCGCTTTGCCCTGAGCATGGTGCTGTCTGCCTTGTTTAGAAGCAGTGTGCCCTGTGGCACAATCTAGGAGTCACCAAAAAAGTTGGCTACCAGATAATTTAATAAACCCCAAACTTCGATGTTTCTCAAAGGTGGTTACTTTTTTTGATCCAAATGACACTTTTATATTTGATAATGAATGTAAACACAAAATAGAATTGGTAAAATGACTGAAGCTAGGAGCCACAATGGTGTATATTAGAAATTGCTTTAAACCAAAACTATAAAACCACAGTGTTATTGTAGGATTGGAATGATTACCTCTTCTCTGAGAGATTCTTAGTTTAATATAATCATTTTTAATATTAATAACTATCAAAGCAACAGAAACTAGTTCATTATTAGCAAGAAATAAAGCTGTCTGTTCATTCTATTGTTCAAAACGATAATGTAGAAAAACAAAAGAAATCTCTCTAACATCTCCTTGCTTTAGTCATGAGAACTCCAGGGTCCTGTCAGTACTTCAGACATTCTGATTCATTTTTACCCAGGACATCTCTGAAGCTGATGGCGGGGCCAGGCCATTTTCATCTTTGGATTACACACGCTCCATGCCATCCTCACCAGGTTCTCAGCTCTGGCCCTTCAGCAACAACTGCCATCATTACATTGACTCAAACTGAAACTTCTGTCTTCTCTCAGTTCACTTTCACAAAGTGTATTTACAACTTCTGAGAGCAGGTTGAAAACACCATCCGTGAATCTTCCTTGAGCATACTCTCTTTGTTATGAGTCTTCAGACTTGCCTGATACCTTTGCAGATCTGAAGGCTGTCTGGTGAGGAGGTCACTATGGACCAACCCACAGTCAGTGCGGTGACCCTTTTCTCTTTGCCCTCTTGTGCCCATGGCACAGTTCTCCTCCATGGTAATTGTTGGAATAAAGTAATTTCAAAATGAGGTTTTTTATCAAAGTTCCTGAAAAGTCTCCATGATTTTTGACTTCAGAGTGTACTCAGCTGCTCTCTAATTAACAAATTGTACCCAGCGGAGGCCTCCTACTCAGTGAAAGAAGGAGGGCCACTTATGGGGCGACATACAGTATTGATCCAGTTGAGTGAAACGGTTTTGTATAGTTAACATTAAGAACTACCTACGTCGGTGACTCATAGGCATTCTTTGGTGCAAAGCTGCAGCTGTTGACAGTAACAGTCATCACTGATTAGACTTCAGGTACATTGTGCCCCAGATACTCTGACCAGTACTTTGCATATCTTATGAGACACAAGCCTCCCTGCATCCTTCTGTGGCTAAGTACTACCTTATGTGGCAAAAGACTTAAACTGTGGCAGAACAAGAGGCAGTGACAGCTAGGATTTAAATCTCGGAAGTGATCCATGACTGCACTGTGACACTGCTCCAGATAACCCATTGACAGTGTCCCCGTGTATGTGTGACAACTTTCAAACTCCTTCAGAATGTCATGGCAAACCTGGAAGCCCCAGCAGTGGGAACAGGGTATCACTGTCAAGCCCCACAAGTGGCCATTTCCTCTCATCTCTGGAGAATTTGAGTGGATCTCTGCAGAGATGACATTCCTAGTTGAGGGTATCAAAGCATGAAGCCAGAGTTGTTTTTTAATGGTGTCAGGTTGTCCAGCTATAATCTCTCACATGGGGACATAAATATGCAAGCTTGAGATAAAAGTCTACTCTGACCACTGAAAGAACAAACTGCATGGTTTAATGCAAGAATTAACAAGCAACAGAGTCAGAAACTTGGCTTAGACGGTGACTGTGGCTAATACTGGTTGCCATAAAGAGTCCGAAGGGGATGCAAGATTCAGTGCCTGTCCATACCCAGAGGTGATGTCGATGTTGGAGTTGCCCTGGCCCCAGACAAGAGGAAGAGTTAAATCATGGCAAAGTGCATGACCCTTTACACACTCACCATTGGTTTATTGACTGAGTATAATGCAAACAGTTCTGTGCGCTGGATCTACCATGAGTGCCCCTGACTCTTTACAAACAAGAACATTGGGCCAGCAAGATGGCTCAGCATATAAAAAGGTCCTTTGCCACCAAGCCTGACCACCTGAATTTGATCTCTACGTGGTGAAAGGAAAGAACTAATTCTTAATGAGTGTCTCTAACCCTGCACATGTGCATCCCCCATATACGTTTAATCACAAACCAAAATTAAAAAACAAAACCCTGCCAGGCCTAGTGCTACCAGCTTATATAGTCCAACTACTTCAAGAATGTGAAGCAGGAAAGAGCCCACAGTACATCCCAAGGATCTAGGACAGAGTACATTCAAGGCCAACCTGGCCAGTGACCTAGTGAGGCCCCTTCTCAAAAAGTAAGAAGTGGACTGTCTATGTGTCTCTTGGTAGAACACTTGCCAAGGACATGCAATAACCTGAGATCAGTTCCCAGTAAAACACACACACACACACACACACACACACACACACAAATAATTACAGAAAGTAAACACATTTAAGAACAGGGGAAATAGTGTTAGGACCCTCTCATGTATACAACACCTGTACTGTTTCTTTACCCCAACCTCCTTTTCATTTGCTCTTAGAATTTTCTGGACTATTCTGAAGCAAGTGTAAGACACATCTCTCATTTCATCTAGACATATTTCCATATGTATCTGTGCGTATCTCTAACAGTATTTTTTTTTTTTTTTTTTTTTTTGTGGTGGTGGTGGTGGTTTGGTTTGGTTTGGTTTGGTTTGGTTTCTCAAGACAGGGTTTCTCTGTGTAGCTTTGGAGCCTGCCTTAGCACTCACTCTGTAGACCAGGCTGGCCTTGAACTCACATAGCTCTGCCTGCCTCTGTAGTAATGATTTTTAAAGACATGGTGTATACACCACACACTCTTATATCTAATTCTTTAATGTCAAAACATTTCCAGTCTGCCTCTGAGCTTCCCTGTATATCTTAAACATATTTTTTTAAAAGGGTGTGTGTGTGTGTGTGTGTGTGTGTGTGTGTGTGTGTGTGTGTGTGTATGTTGGATCTCCTGGAACTTGAGTTAGTGAAGTTTTAAGCTGCCTCATGTAAGTGCTGAGAATTGAATTCAGGTCCTCTGGAATGATCTTGACCACTGAGCCACCTCTCCAGCCCCTCAAGCGTATTGCCATTATAGTTAGCTTGTTCAGATCAGGATCCAAAACAGTTAGTGACCCTGAATCTCAGAAGCATCACTGAAGAAGACCTGTGCTCCCAAGCAATGGGCATCGCTATCCATTTTCCTTTCCAAAGTGTGGTTAAGAAATTAAGCTTAAGTAAGAAACTGTCAAGAATATTACCTTACCCATAAAAGAGGCAAGACCTTACATGATATAGCACCTGGCCATTCCAGAGAGTTTCTGATTACCTCATTTAGAGTATGAGCCATTCAATCTTCATGCCAGTTTTCAATAGAATTTGTAGCAGTTAGAGAGTATTAGGTTAGGGGTTCTGTCACTATGGATTTTATAATATTTGCTTTATAATGGAACCATGCAGGATATCATGTTTTATTGGTTTTCTGTTAGGTATTGTGTTTTTGGGGTCTGTACTTGTGTATTGATGTTTCGTTCTTGTTTGTTACTGAGTAGTATTCCACCCCAGATAATCAATCTTGTTCTTTGCATATCTGTTGGTTAAGAATAGTGCTCCTTGGATACAATTCAAGGGAACGTTTTTGTTTTGACATATGTTTTTAGTTCTGTTTGGTTAACTCTGGGGGTGGGGATGTGAGTCATCCAGTAAGTGTATGTTTAATTCAGTAATACACCACCATACTGTTTTAAAGGAGTGTGACACTACCATCTTCCTAACAGTGTGTGAGTATTTGAGTTCCTCCATATCCCTTCCAGCTTTTCTACTATCAGTCTTTAATTGTAGCCACACTAGGGCATATGACTGTCATTTTTAGTTTATGTTCCCTGTGTTAGTGTTGTTGCTCTTTGTGTGTCAACTGCCCAAGTAAGCTTATTCATTAAATGGGATGTATCTGTTGAAATCTTTCTTCAGTTTTTAATTGGCATGATAATATCTTATTTTTCAGTTTTTTTGAGCCACCCCACTGTGCTAGAGATCAAACACAAGGCCTCAAGCATATTGGGCAAATGCTACACCATGGAAGCATATTGGGTAGATGCTATACCATGGTGCCTCACCCCTAACCCTGGCTTACGAATTCTTTATAAACTTGGGTAGAATCCACTTGTCAGTAATGTGTTCTATAAACTTTTAACAGAGCTTTTTTGTTTAACTGCATCTTTCCAAAAACTAAGTTTGCAATTTTTATGAGGTCTCTTTTTATCATGTCTCAATTTTATAGAGCATATTTTTTGTAGTATGCTTAAGAACATCTTGCCTAATCTAATTCAAAACTGTCTAAATTTAATTAATTAATTTTCTTTTTTTAGACAGAATCTCACCATGAGATTCAGACTTCTCATGTTTTGGCTTTGAGTAGCAGGATGGTAGGTAGGGACCCCTACCCCAATTAACTTATTTTAATTCATAAGTATAGATCTACATTTTGCTTCAATTTTACATATGGTGTGAGGTGAGGGATATAGTTGTATTTTTTCATATTTAATATCACTATTCCAGAAACATCTTTTAAAAAGACCAAATTTCTCCCACTGAATTGCTTTAGCATCTTTGTAAAAACATCACTGGGCCATACGTGATGGTTGACTTCTGATTCTCAACCTGAATAGATTAAGAACTGTCTAGGACACCAGTGAGCCACATCTTTGTGTGTACCTGTGGAGACAATTCAAGAGACAAGTATCTGCGGGAGGAAGGTTCCCCTCAGACTGTAGACACTACATCCCATTGTGCCTGGTCTTGTGCTGACTGAATAAGAATCAAGGAGAAAGCCAGCCAATCAGCAGCACTGCCCTGTCTGCTCTGGTCTGCACAGATGTAAACAAGAAATCTCATGGTCCAGCCACCATTCCTTCCCTGGCATGACAGACTCAGACATCACCCAGAATCCATCCTTCTTCCCTAAGCTGCTTCTTGTCCCGTATTTGGTCACATGAGCAACTGTAAATATAGATCTGGTCTATCCCAGTGGTCTGTGCCCATGTCCTAACTTGACAGTAAGTCTTGAGGACAAGTAATGCAATTCATTAATTTATTTGGATTTATTTTGTTTTAATTATGTGCATGAATGTGTGTCTGTGTGTTGGTATGTACACATGAGTGCAGGTGCCCACAGAAGCAAGAAGAGGGTTTCAAATTTTCTAGAGCTGAAGATACAGGTAGTGTTGAGCCGCCACCCCGGATGCTGGCAATCCCACTGGGGTCCTCTGCCAGAGCAGTACACATTCTTAACCACTGAGTCATCTCTCCAGCCCCTATTTGTTTTGAAGACAGATCTCCCTCCCTGTGTAGTGCAGGTTTACAGCTCTCGGGTCTCAGCCTTCAAAGTCCTGGGATTCTTACAAATGTGTTCCACCATCCCTGGCACCTTTATACTTCTGTCTTCAGAATTATTTAGACTATGTACACCCTTTGCCTTTCCATTCATGTTCATCTTAGAATAAGTGTGTCAGTTTCTGCACAACAAACATGATTGGAATGCTGTTGAATCCATTCATCTCTGGAAGAAAATCACTATCTTAAAAATACTGTCTTATTGTTCATGAATGTGGTTTACATTTCTATTTATTTTAGTCATTTTAAATTTCCTATTACAGTGTTTTATAATTTTCAATATTCAGGGCTTGTACAATTTTCTGTTACACTCATTCCTAAGTTTTAAAATTTTCATTTTCTAATTGTTCATTGTTAATGTATAGAAATACAAAGCAAGGCATGGTGGTGCACACCATTAATCCAAGCACTAGGGAGACTGAAGCAGGAGGATTAGGAGAGCTAGGGATATCAGTCAAAGTGCTTGCTTGCCATGTAAGAGGGCCTGAGTTCAGCTCCACCACCAAGATAGACTGAGAGACACAGTCTCACTTCTTCCTGTGTGCCTACTCTCCTTCCATGCCTTCTCCCAGTCCCCTCCCTTTCTTCCTTCTGCCCCATGGCCCGAGAGACTGACCCTTACAGGGGTCTGCACCTTCTTCCCCGTGGCCCAGGACCTGACCCTAACAGGGGTCTGCACCTTCTTCCCCATGGCCCGAGAGACTGACCCTTACAGGGGTCTGCACCTTCTTCCCCGTGGCCCAGGACCTGACCCTTACAGAGGTCTGCACCTTCTTCCCCGTGGCCCGAGAGACTGACCCTTACAGGGGTCTGCACCTTCTTCCCCGTGGCCCGAGAGACTGACCCTTACAGGGGTCTGCACCTTCTTCCCCGTGGCCCGAGAGACTGACCCTTACAGGGGTCTGCTCACTGCACATTCATTGTCCTGCTTGTAGTTCAGGCACTGTCACTACACAGGCTGCCAGGATGTGTGGTGTCTTCTCTGAAATGGCTTGCATTCCTGGAGCAAATGAACATAAAAGTCACACAGACATGGTAGTTCAGTACCCGTGTAATGCCTATGCTTTGGAGGCCCAGGAGCAAGAATCACAAGTGTACACTGAGACTCAGTCTCAAAAGCCAAACAAGCATGATGTAATAATGAGACAGTCTTTAAAGTGCAGTGTGAGGTATACAGCAGGCATATGGGAACACAGGGTGGGGACACCCAACTTAGGAGAGCAAGAAAGTAGAAAGACCACTTCTGGCTGAAGGATAAGCATAGACAGAGATGCTGAGAGAAGAAATGGCCAAGTGTTTGTGAAAAACTGTGAGTGACTCCAATTTCTCAAGCATCTGCTGGATCCCAGGGAGTGGTGAGAAATCCTGCTACAAAGGTCATCAGAGGCCAGAACACAGACAGTGCTGCATACCAGTCTGACATTTGACTTTATCCCAAGAGGAGAATGAAAGAGGGCTCAGTAGAAAAGTGGAATGTGTTTGCTTTTAACAATTAGATTAGTCTGGTTTTGTAGATGGTGGTGTGGAATGGAAAGCAACAGGCCCGGGAAGGTAGTCCAGCAGATGATGATTGGATTGAACCAGAGCAGTCTTTACCAAGGGTGGAAGGGGAAAGATTGAGAGAAATTTCCTACGAGTAAATCTTGGTGGTTGACTCCATGTAGAAGATGTGCATACAGACATAACAATGTTTCTAGACTGGGTACATGACTCAGCTGGTAAAGTGCGGGTTGTGCAAACATGAAAACCTGAGTTTGGATCCCTAGCACTTACACAAAAAGCTAGGTTATGTTCAAATATGTCAGGATCCTAGTGAGGACCCTGAAGCTCAGGGGCCAACCCATTTAGCCAGTTGATGAGCTCTAGATTCAGCAAGAGATTGTGTCTCAAAAGATAAGATGGGGAATGATTGAGGGAGACACTTAATGATGTTGCTATCTGGTTTCCTCACACTTGCATATCTCAACACACACAAAGAACGAAGGTATTTCCAGGCTTCTTTAGACATCTAGGCAGCGGATGCCATCCGTTATAGCAAGATTTTGTTCAGAGGAGTAGACTGGAGATGATAAGGCCAGACTGAAAGAAAATGTACTTAAGAGCCTGTGAGCATCCAGATGAAGAAAGGATGGGCCAGCATACCCATGAAACAGTGTCCATTCCCCTGGGATAGAATCCCTGGCCTATCCCATTCCAGATTGTTCTGCACTGTGAGTTCCATCATCTCTCCAGCTGGAACTCACAAAACAGTGTTACATGCCTTTCCTCTTGAAGTGATCTGAATTCTTGAGATGCTCTAACTTAGGAGGGACTAGAAGAGCTTTAGAAACGATTTCTGGACTGAGAATGACCTGTGGTTAAATATAAGCCTTTGCCCTCCCATGGGAGGGGCGTGAGGGGATGTCAAAACATGATTCATCTCACACAGGACAAGTGATTCCACCTCAATGAGTTGTCAAATTCATAGGGACAGGAAGTCAACCAGAGGCTGCCAGGATCTGGGCCATCGGGAAGCTGTATTTCTACTATGGATGAAAATCATCCTGGAGATGGATAGTGATCATGAATGGTTATGCAGCAATGTAAACATACTTCAGGCCTCTGGCTGAAAAGCTGAATTTTATTACACTTTGCCATAACTTTAAAAAATTAAAACCCACAACCTGAAAATTAAGCTGCATTTCTTCAGTACTAGCCAGTGTTTTTATCACCCACTACATCCCATTCAGAGGTCACTGGAATAATAAAACGTGACCTCCTGTATAGGTGGTAATAGTGCTACAACACTAATAGTACCATCTGTTGACTGCCCGCTTTATACCAAGCACTGCGCCTAGTGTTTTACACCCAGAATTCAGTATCATTTTCTTTACAGCCTGTGAGGTTAGGTTACTTTCCCCACTTTATAGGAAGAGGAAACTGAAGCACCTGCTAGTCCTTGGACCTGCAGTTGGAGGAGATAGCATGTGCACCAAGACCTACTTGCAGATCCCCTGTGCCCACTCTTCACCAAGGTTTTCTTTCTTGGAAGTCACTGGAATAGCTTGAGCACAGTCGGTGGCCTCACTGGCCTCACCCATTTTTCCCAATATGCCATGAGATAGTACCATTTCTTGGGTAGGTGCCATGATTTCAGAGAGGTTGTGAGCACAATATACCACTGCCTGTTCTGCAGCAGTCAGAGGGCCCCTGCTTAGGTGTATGATCATGAGAATCTCAACCTTGGTCTATGTGGTGGACAGGGGTCCTAATACCTTGTGTCTTCCTGAAAATGGAGTGTTTTGGGATTCTCCAGCTGTGAGAATGTCCCTTTGTACTATGGGTCTTTGAACTCTCCTAATGTTGAAAAGGCAGGTTAAGGCTTTCTGATCTCTAGGGAAACCATAGTACCTGCCCTTGATCAGCAAACTTTGCATAAAGGTGAGCCTAGGAAAGATAATTACTAAAGGACTTCATCAAGTGGTTGGGACCAGGGAAACCAATAGTTGCCTTCTCAATATACAACACTCACACCACCACACACACACACACACACACACACACACACACACACACACACACACACACAGCTGTCTCTCATAGACATCTTCTCAGCTGTTTCTTAAGAAAGCTCCAAGTATTGTTAGAGCTGGTCTTTGAAATGTGATGTGGAGGCTGATGTGCCTCTCTCATGTACCACAATAAGGCGAGGAATTTGACTCCGTGGACATTTAGACATTAAGTGGCCTTACTGAACACTAAAGAACTAGGGTGGATGATGACAACCCTCTCCTAGAAGTACTCATAATTAGGGTCCATGCTCAGATTCCCTGTGGCCTTCTCCATGAATGTTGTCCTTTTAATCTCTGGCTATGATAATGTACTTTATTTTTATAAACTGTGTCCTGTGGCTGACATTAAAAGAATTTGTAGAATATATCCTTAAATTCATGTTTGATGGAGAGCTCAGAGTTTTGCTCTCAACAAATTGCCTCTCCGAATTACAAAGGCTTTGTTTTGTTTGAAGAACAGAGGAATCCCAAACCAGGCATTTTGTGCTCTGCCACAGCTGCCAATGAGACGGTGGGCTTTTCAGTGGGACTGTACTTAACACTGTGTCTACCAGATGGAAACACGTTCACTTGGGCTCTAATGAAAGGGATAGAGTACTTCAAAAAGCTCCTTCTGGGAGGTGATCAGCCCAAGACTGCAGACTCAGTAGACTCCGTGGAGAATAAACAGAAGGAGACCATCATTCCAATGTTCAAAGACAGTTCCTCTAATACCATTCATTGTAGCCATTGTTCAGAGGGACTATTGAAAATTAGCTCATTGGAAAGAATTACTTCTTGATTTCAGCTTTTCAAGTTTGATTTGGGGCGGAGGTCCTTCTGGGTAATGGAGGAAGGATGCAAAGTAAATGTGAGACCAGCTGAGAAGCTCAACCAATATCCTCAGTAGATTCAGTTCACCTATTTTTGAGACAAGGTTTCTCTTTGATCTGGAGCTCACCCATAAGGCTAGAGTAGCTGGCCAGCACCCTCAGGGATCCATCTTCATTTATTACAAATGTATACCATGCCCATCTTCCTTGTGTGGGTACTAGGGTTTGAACTCAGGTCCTCCAGCTTGCACGCCAAGCCCTGCAGACTGAGCTATCTTACCAGTCCCTCAAGTTTGATGTCTTTAACAACTACAGATTTAACTTCCATATTTGAGAAACACCAATGTTGTTTTAAAGCCACAAATGACCTAAGGATGCACTGACTGGTGGCTGAAGTGGTTTTGTTGTTATTTCTCTGTATTTACCATAAAATTATTCATAGTTTCTAAACCTTTTTGAGATCACTGCCTTCTTTGCCTATTTCTCCCAATAGGAGCATCCTTTTTTTTTTTTTTTAAGATTTATTTTTATTTAGGACATCAGGTCCCTTGGAGATTTGGTTACAGGCTGTTGTGAACCGGCTGGTGTGGGTACACAGGTCCTCTGTCAGAGCTGTACATGAATTTAAGCACTGAACCATCTCTCTAATTCCTGGGATTATAATTTAATGAAGAAGAAGAAAGAAGTATGTTCATGATAAGTACAATGATTAGAAAATAAAATCAAAGCTTAGGAACACAAACAAAAATATTTAAAACCAAGCACAAAGAAAAGATATGAATGGTTAAAAAAGAAACAACTTGAAATGGCCAGTGAGCTGGCTGAGTGGGTAAAGGCACTTGCCATCAAGCCTGATGACCTGAGTTTGACCCCAGAATCCACATGGTGGAAGGAGAGAGCCAACTTCTGAGCATTGCACTATGACCACATATGCGCACACAAAAGAATTAATAATGTAAGAAGTGTAAAAACCTCTAAAATGATCAATGTCAAAACACTTAAAGGAACAGAGTGTGAAAACAATCCACATTCCTCTAAATTTAAACAAAAAGTAAAAAAATAAAATAAATAAAGTTTAAATTAGTAAGTAATAATTTTAGACAAAATTAAAAGTAAGTAATAAACACTTAAAAATTATGGAAACTAAGAAAAATAAACTATGAAAATAGTTGGCAAATGAAGTTATGTTGAATGGTAGAGAACACAAAGGAGGCTGTCTGGCTGTAGTGTGGTCTGTTAACCTGTGTGCAACTCCCACAGGTGTGCCCTTTTTACTTTTGTTGTGTTCTTGATATTTCATTTTTATTTAACAGGTATTTGGTTAGTTTGCAATTTAAGAAAACAGGTGTTTGGATTTTTTCATTGATATTACCAGTTATTCTCTCCCATTCAATAGGAATAACTGTGGGACAATATCAAAAGTGGGATGTCATGGAGACACAGTCAAGAGTCAGAACTCCACTATTCCCTACCCCATGCCATTTTATCCTCACAACTTCCTCCCCGCAAATGCATGAGGCAGAGCCTTCCCCGAGTTTCCTGTCCGGTGGATCCTCCATTCCCTCCAGCCTCCTACACCCCCAACTTGATCCCTTGCTTCAGACGGGATACAGAGCATGAGAGGAACCTGGTCAAGAAGTACCCTCTTCCCTTCCCCACAGTTCCCCAGACACAGTTCAAGAACATAGTTCCATCCCACTGCAAGGAGGCTGAGCAAGCTGTGCACAGCAGAGCAAGCTCATGACCCAGCACTTAGGAGGTTGAGGCAGGAAGATCAAGAGCTCAAGACCTGCCTGGTCTGTTTGAGTTCCTAACTCATAAAACAAAAACGAAGCTGAGAAGTGTGCCTGGCTATGCTCAGGAAACCAAGGAAAGGTGCTGGTGAGTACATAGTCAGGAAGAATTGTGAGAAACCCAGTGTTTGATGCAGGGAATGCATAGAGATATAGAGCTGATGTGATAGTGAAAGTGGCAATTTATATACCATAATGATGAAATCTTAGAATCCTAGTGTGAAAATGCAAGTTACAAGAGACATGCAGTATAATGGAATTTTCATATAAAAAAATAAAAAACAGTCAAACTCATATTTTTTGTGCATTCCTGTTTGTTAACATTTTGCCGCTAATTCTGTAGCCATAGTACTTCTGTCAGTCATGTTGATCATCCACTTCCCGAACATAGAACCCCAACCAAACAGATCATATTTCAGATGGCATCAAAGCTCCCCCAAATGCAAACTCATATTTTTAATATGTTTTTTTAATGAGAAGCGTGGCTACAGGCATTTTAGGATAGAGTATGTGTGGGAGGAGCAAGGAAGCAAAGGGAGCAAGTAGGCCAAATGAGTCCTTGTTCCCAAAGAGAGCCATTTCAGACAGATGGGGGTGGGGAGGGTAATTGTTGATATTTTGTTGTTGTTGTTGTTTGTTTTGTGAGGCAGAGTCTTACTGTGTAGCCCTAGCTAGCCTAGAACTCACTAAGAAAAGCCTGGCTGGCTTCAAACTCACAGAGTTTCTGCTGCCTCTGCCTTATGCATGCTAGGATTAATGGTGTTTACCACCATGTACTTTTGAAAAGATTTATTTATCTATATGTGTATGAGTGGTTTGTGTGTATATGCATCATATATATGCCTGCTGCATGAGAAAGCCAGAAAAGGGAGTTGTATCCCCTGGAACTGGGTTTGTGGATGCTTGTTAACTATATAGAGTCTAGGACCCAGATCCAGAAGGCCTTCTGCAAGAGTACCAAGTGTTCTGAAACACTGGAGCAACTCTCTAGCCCCAGATTCCATGTTTAGCATGTTTTAGAATTTAATATATGTTACAAACATTCCTTGCTACATTGCAAATTTAATTTTTGTGTACCTGTCCTTGTGTGTGTATATGTGATTGTATGTGAGCATATGCATGTGTACACATTCGTGTGGAAGCCAAAGATAATAGTGGATGCCTTACACATTTGCTGTCCACCTTGGGTTGTTTGTGTGTGTGTGTGTGTGTGTGTGTGTGTGTGAGACAGTCTCTCACCAAACCTGAAGCTCACACTCCAGAGTTCCTCCTGTCTCTGTCTCCCCAGGGCTGGGGTTACAGGCACAGCTCACCACCCCCAGCTTTTTAAATAGGATTTGAACTCATATTCTCATGCTTGCATGGCTTACATGCTGATAGCTCAGTAATTTACTATCTGAGCCATCTTCCCAGAGCCTGCATAGTAATTTTTAATAGTAAAGTGTAATGCCATAATTAGTTATGATAAAAATATATAGTATTAGCTGTAAGAATGTAGGAAGGGGTTGATTCATCATTTGAAAGGTAATTCTTAGTCATTGGTTTTCCTATTGCTTATTTGTTTGGTTCTCTCTCTCTTTCTCTTTCTCTCTCTCTCTGTGTGGGGGGGGGAGTACACACTTGCATATACAAGCATGCACATGAACATAGATATATGTTTAGGGCACTCATGGAGGCCACAAAAAGGTAGAACTCTGATCCTCCCACTTGCCTTGTAGCCAAGGTTGACTTGAACTCCTGACCCTCCTGCCTCAGCCTCTCAAATGCTGGGGTTACAGTCATGCACTGCCACGCAAGGCTTCATAATGCTTTTGAAGTGACTCCCTTTGGGGCTCAGTCTACCAAATATCACAAATGTTGATCCCTATTTTTTATCAGCCCCAGTGCCTAGACTGTAATCTTACCTGGCTTGGTAGTTGTCTTGCAGTTCACATAAACCAGATTTATCTGTTGACTCAATTGTCATTGAGAGCTATTGTGCAGATTATTTCCTTGCAGAGAAATTCTGCAAAAAAAAAAAAAAAATGTATCACAGTTCCTTCTGGCTTATGGCAGACTTTACATATCTAAGATTAGTAAATATCATTTATTTAAAAGTATGTCGGTCAGGCACTTGGGAGTCTGAGCAGAGGAACCTTAAGTTCAAGGCCATCTTGGGCGACATACGATATTGTGATCCTGACTGCAGATAGTAAAGTCTTGTATCTACAGAGATGCAAACCAGAGCAGACCAAAGCCAACCCTAATAACAAACAGAAGTCATTGCTAGAGAGCTGTCCCTAGAGGTTGCATGCCCAGCTTCCAGGGGTCCAAACTGCTTCATAAACATATCAGATCTCTTTTATCTTCAAATGAAAGGCCTAAAGGACCCATCACTGTACAAGCTGCCAGCCTAGCCCTTTGGTTCTCTGGCTGCTGGCAGACTACCTGTAAATAATCTATCCAGAACAGCTCTGTTTGCCTTCCTCCACTCCTACCTTCCCTTGTCTTCAGAGTCTTCAAGTCTCCACCCTCTGAAGGGGATTCTGTGCTCTCTGTACCCATTAATGAGTCAGCACATGGATGCATACCCACATTTCCAGGGAAATGGACCGAGGTTATCAGAAAGCCCAATCTGTCCAACCAGAGATAAAAATCGAGGGATTTTTATGGCAACCCAGAGAGTCAGCTCAGCAAGTTTGCTCTGGAACATACAGTACCAGTCCTTTGGGAAATACCTAGCTAAGGAGTGACTTTTGGTCTCCTGGGTATAATGCTGGCTGCTGTGCAGACAGCAGACCCTTTGTAAAAGGAAAACAGGCCCGGTCATAGCTGGGTGGTGACGAGATAAAGGCAGGCCACTCCTGTTTGAATGTTTGCCATTTTGGTGGGGATTTTGTTTAACAAGTTCCTACCTTATCTGTCCCCTTTCAGATTTATAGCTCCAGAGCCCATAAAAGAGAGGCCACAAATATGAATATGAGCTGTGGAAAGAGTGAAAAGAAGCCCAGGCTTTTCAATAAAATGATTCCCAGATATTTAGGATTCTGCTTTGCTTTTCTAGCAAAGACCAGTTTCGGAGACTCCAAGTAGTATTTGACTAATGATAATAATAATGCCGGCTAACTTCATATGTTATAAATACTATACACTATATACTATAAATACTAGGAATGTCTTGGCATTTCTAATAGCATGTTTGTTATTTTCTATTAGAAATTATTTTATTAAATACTTGGACCAGATAGTTTAGTAGGTACATAAATAAAAAATGATCCCCACCTCAGAAAATCATATGTCGTAGTTTCTAAAAATCATGGCATATTCAGGGCAGGGGTTTTGTTGTGGCATGCATGAGCACTCTCTGATCTTTATGCCCTGGAGAGAGTTCACTGCTGCGGCTGTGCTTTCCTGCACAGGACCTTAGTCTGAACCAAGAGCTGCCCTGCTGTTCACCTGCATGTCTGTTGACATTGTCTTCTGCTCCTGTGGAAAAGAATGAGTCTTCACTTCATCCTAAATCACACTAATAGCTGTCACTTATGAAACACTGAAAGATAAAAATCATAATTGCTATTTTACAACTCAAAAGGTAGAAAGTGGAGTTTAGTGGCATGTCTAAGATCCCACAGGTGATAAGTGCAGAACTGGGTTTAAATGGAGTGCTGGGTATCCGAACTCAAACCCAGCTGCTTCTGTTCTGCATCCTTTTGTCTGACGCACACAGTGATGCAACACCAGCACTCTTCCTTGAGATATGGTCTTGTGCTGCTTCCCTGAGATCTGCATCAAAACTGCTAGGGATGCGGGTGCATGCTAGCACATGCCGGTTGTGTGCCAGAGCCTCTGGGACAAGACAGAATCAATATGGAGTGTCTTGGTATTCCTTTAACACAGCTATGTCTTGGTAAAATGTTTGTTGTGTTTGTACTTGAAGACCAAAGGAGGCGGTGGCTGCATACACAGGGACATCTTCAGCAGGGAAGTTCTGAGGACTCGTTCCCAACATCCCCTGAGGACATTTTGGTAACTGTAAGGTGGTTTAATGTGCTTGATTTGGTTGAACCTGGAGCTGGACCAGAGCCAACACCTGCCTACCAGCAGGGCAACTTCCTGCTGCATTCGGGAAACTATTCCTTCAAAGTCTCCACCCAAGTATTGAACCAATATGACCTCTTCTCATGGCACAGCCCTCTGAGGGATGAGGACTGCACTTCCAACTGCAGGAACATGACTTGATCATAGTCAACAAATACTATTTGCTTTGTTTGTTTTATGGCTTGTTTCGTTTTGTTTTTAATTTTGGAAAGATCTGTTTATTAACCCATTGCAAAAGATACAAGCCCACATGCCCTTTATTATGAGTGCTCCTTCGAATGGCAAGCCAGAGACAATCCCCTGGTTTTATAGAGGATTTTAGATAAAAAGCAGAGGCAACTGTCACATCTGTCACCAGCACACTCCTGTGGAGCCATCAGATGACAGGGGAAGCCAAACTGGTTAGCTACGGGAGCCAACACTGAGCAGCTTTGCATATGGAGTTAAAATAAGAGGCTATACATGGGATCTGGACTTTCACTGGTGGATGTACTGATGCTGAAGCCCATAAGTTCCCTTAGCTTGTAACACTTAGGCTAATCAGTAACAGCTAACTGTCTTGTTCCAGCCTTCTTTCCAGGACATGAACTTTCTGTTGATGCAGAGAGAAAGACAATACACATATGATAGATGCAACAACATCTGCAGAGAGAAGAAAAGGGAATTTTAGTTTGGCTGATAAAGAATTCAGAAAATTCTTTTGGGGAAGTATCTTAGGGGCATGGTTTTAAAATTCCAGTTGGATAGGCTACATAGTAGGAACCTGTCTCAAAACATACAAAGATCCCCACTTTGAGAGTGGCTGCTTCATGACCTGATGGACAAGAGACAATGGATACTTCACAACATTTAGACCAGTTTACTTCCAGAAACAGCTGTTGAGGTCTGTGCCCAAAATTAACTCAAAAGTCTATGAATAATCAAACATTTATCCACGATAAAGTTATAAAAGCCAAATGTAACAGTACACTTTTTCTTAGAGGTTTAGCCATGTGACTTAGTGACTTGAATATCTCATGAGAAAGTAGTCATGAAGGCAGGAAGGACCCTTGTAGCTTGGAGAAGAAAAGTAGAGTGGAGGATTGAACGTTAAGTAATAAAAGGGCAACTTATCATTTAGATGAAGGCTCTTAAATAAGAGGAAGGCACTTGGCTCCGGTCAAGGATTGAAGCCTCGTCTTAAGTCAGAACAAAGAAGGTGTGGCTGGGTACAAGTGTGCCTTTGTTCCAAAGGGCAGTGCTATAGATAGAAAGCTAAGGGGTGTGCTTGTGTATATGTGTGAGTGTGTGTGTGTGTGTGTGCATGTGTGTGCAAGTATGAGTGTTAGTCTGTGAGTATGCGTGTATGCCCAAATGAGTGAGTGTGCATGCGTGCGTGTGTGTGTGTGTGTGTGTGTGTGTGTGTGTGTGTGTGTGTGTGTGTGTGTGTGTAGAGGGCGCTTCAGATTCCCCTGGAGCTAGAGTTGTAGGCAGTTGTAAATCACCTGATCACCAGATGCAGGTGCTGGGAACTGAGCTTGATCCTCTGAGATTAAACGTTCTTAAACCATTGGTCATCTCTTCAGCACCAAAACAGATCTTCTTTATAGACTACTGAAGTAAACAAATAGTTAAGGGCGACTCTCTCTCTTGTGAAAAGTGCAAGATGATCCAAGGTGGTGCTTTCTGTGTAGCATGGATGTCTGTGAAGCCAGCAGTCATGTGGGGATCAGGGAGGTCCTCTCCCTTCCACCTGAGGAGGCAGAGAAGCCATGAGAGAGGAGAGGTGAGGGATAAGAGGCAAAAGGCAGGCTCGACAGCCTCCAGCTTCACGTAGACCAAGGAAAGAAAGTACAATGCCCTTATCACAGGAAGTGCCTTTGCAGGAAGCCATCCTCACAGCCATAGTGCTCTTAGCCAGTCTTCTAGAAAGCCACAGAATGGCTTAGCTCTGGCTGCTGAGAAAAGATAGGGGCTGGCAGAGGCCCACAGAGCTGTGAAGGAGCTGTTCTTACCCAATTCCCTTAACTGAGCATCTGCTCTGGTCAGTTTTAGCAGCTCCAGTGCTTGTATGAGTGCAGCACAGTGTAATGCTTCCTTCCCTAGCTATAAAAAAGAACCTCTGCGACTTAAAATTCTGACCCTCCCACCACACACCACCCTGTATCTTGCCTTTCTCCAAATGTCCGGGGAGGATAGGTTGGCACATTTGTGTGTTTCCAAACCAGCTTCCAACGTGAGTTAGTAGCACAGCTAGTTTGAAAGCTGTACAGGTGGTAGAAAAAGCATTCATCCCACCATCTGAAAACTAGGTAAGGTTCTCACCCTCACCACAGTGTCCTCAAAACTCGGTATCTTCATCTGTGAAATGGAACTGCTCCTTTTCCTGCCTGCCTTCCAGGGCCTCTATGAGGATTAAGTCACATGAATGCAAAATGGATTCTGTTCTGCAGCAATGCAAGGCATTAGTTACTTCTGTGTCTGCCACAGCCACTCCCTTGCCTCCCTCCCTAGTTATACCAGGTCAAGTCAGGTCACCTCGCTTCTGGATTATTTCACTTGCCAGTTCCTGTGCCCAGATACCATATCTAACCAATGGAGACATGGCTTTTATCTCATGGCCTCTCAGGGACAGTCTTCCTTGGCCAGCAGGCCTTCTCTCCCACTCACAAGAATCTGTTTGCTGACCCTCCCTTCTATCATTCCTTGGCCTCATCTTTCTGAAAACCTGGCTGCTGTTTTGCTATCTGATATGAACATCTTTCCACCTGCTTTGAAGAAGACGAGGTGAAATTTTAACATGTTATTTTCCTGTATACTTGCCTCATTAGTTCAGTTACTTTGCTCCCTGAGCCTATCTATGCCTGAGTCACAATCTAACACATTGCTAGGTACTGAGCCTCCCACAGTGGCAGGCCCTAAGCAGAAATGCAGCAGCCACTGGATAGTGGGAGCCCCTGGTACATGGACAGTCCTCATCACAGCTTGAGAGGTAGATAGTACTCCCATTTTGCAGTGAGAAAGGAGATCCTTGCGGGGGCTACATGTCATCTAACTTGTGGGATTGAAAGGGTAACTAGGGTGTCTGTGTCCCAGAAGGGATCTGGAGTGTCTCGGAGCCCAAGGGGAGGCATGATCATGAAGTGGCCCCTGGAACATAGTGCACAGGCCCACCTGGGACTTGAGGCTAAGGCTGATTAGTGGAGACCTCACAGGAAACACTAGACTCAACAGGAAGCTGTAGGTGCGGTGGCAGGGGCAGCTCCTGTTGGGGATGAGGAGCAGAGTCCAGGTGATCCACCTGACCTACTTAGTACAAATCAAGGGGAGAGGAGTCAGAAGTACTGGATGACTCAGCCTCTGCCTGCCTGGAGCCATCAGTGGGTTTTGTAGCCTATTTCCTGGGGAAATTTTCAGATAAATCAATGATTTCATCGTTCTATCCTTAAGCACTCTGAACAACTAGGAGAGACAGTTCACATGACCGTCTGGATGAGGGGAATAGGGCTGGCATCTGACAGAAGCTGGGGTAGTGGTGGCATAGTAGAAGTGGGAGTTGAGTTCCTTTCTGCTCCCCCTCAGCAAAACCAGAGTGTAGGTGAATGGTGCTCTGATATGAGGGTATCATTGCCTCATTTGTGAAGACAGAAGCTCCCTGGAGGTAGCCAGCTCCTATTCCTGGTTAAATTCGTTGTACTTTTTGTCTCACCGGGACAGGCCTGGGGAAGGGCTGATAAAGAGTTGGCAATGACAGTCTCACCAGACAAGCTGGAGGCCAGTGCTCAGGCCTGAGGGTTGGAAAGTAGCAAGGTGAATGGGTAGGGTGCCAAAACTTAGTTATTTGTCTCTAGAATTCAGGGTGTGGCATAGGATTGGCTCCTGAGAAATCAAAGGTAAACATTTAATACATACAAATTTATTGACATGGCTACATCTTTTGTCAAAAAAGTCATAAATTTGCAGTTCAGGATTTTTAAGAAAATAGAATTATTGAAAGATAATTTGTCTTTTCATAGTCAATATGTTCTCCTTACTAAAAGAGATCTTTGATTAATCTTTAACCTAAAATACTAAAATTTCAGCGCTTATATGCTGTTAGGAATAACATTTCTTACTCGTTTACTTACTTGGTTACTTTATTTGTTTATTCATTCATTCATTCATTCATTCAATGACAGGATCTCTAGCCTATGCTAGTCTCAAACTCACTATGTAGCCTAGGATGAGTTGAACTACCACACCCAAGTTTATGCAGTGCTGAGCATGGAACCCAGGGTCTTGTAAATGCCAGGCAAGTCCTCCACCACCTGAGCTACATCCCAATCCAGGGATAGCTTTCAATGAATTCCTTCCCCCAAGCCCAATCCACCACCCTGAAACTGAGGAGTACATCATATTTTCTTTAATACATACCCTGAAATCTTCCTCCTTCTTCCTTCCCCCTAGTTTACTAAATTCTTACCAGGAGCTTGGGGCAAAAGAAGAAAAGAAAGATGGGGGCTAATATGACAACAAGATTTGTACCTTCACAAGTAAATATTACATTTAGCTGGCTAACTACTTGTGGAAGCTTGTTAGGTCAAAGTGACTCACTTGCGTAGATGAGGCTATTTTTAGAGCTGTAATTTGTACTGTTTAGAAAAGAATAAAGATGGTAAAAGGCTAGATAGCTCATTATAGTTTACAGAGCTCATGAACCCAGCATCCATGTGAAAGATGACTAAGCAAGGGGTCGGTTGGTACTTTCTCTCAGAATTTTACAGACATGAGTCATCCACTTCAGTCTGCAGACACAGCATCAAGGTACCCATGACTCAGCTCCCATTTAGGCAGAGCACTAGAATTCAATTCTGATACACTTTTGTAGTTAAGTAGTGAGGAAATTACATAGCAAAGCAAAATAGGCCTTTGTACCATGTAGCCATCCAGTGTGTTAAGCGAGGACTGATTGATCTCCATCTCTGGCCTTTCAAAGAAACTATTTATGATCCATGCTGGGTAATGTCTTTTCATTCTGCTATAGCACACTGCAATGCCACCTCCTCACACTGGCTCCTGTGACCCAAGTATTCAATCAACCTCAGTAGGAACTGAGTCTCATCCTTTCTCTATTCATGTGTCCAGCACGAAGGCCCACTTCCCTTAACAACCAGTGTGTGTGTGTGTGTGTGTGTGTGTGTGTGTGTGTGTGTGTGAGAGAGAGAGAGAGAGAGAGAGAGAGAGAGAGAGAGAGAGAGGAGAGCCCTCAGCCTACAATACTAAATTATTGATTCTCAAGCTGAAAGACAAAGCTTCCAGAGGCTTCTCCATTCCACATTTTACCTATTGTCGAAGGTTACAAGAAATAAAATAACACTTAACAGAGTCTTATGTGTCCCAGGATGGCTTTGCATTTGCCGTATAGCCCAACTTGAAGTCCTGATTCTTTTGCCTTTACCCCCTAAGTCAGGTATGACCAGCACATGCCACCGCACCTGCCTTTGCACATAAGATTTCTCTTTATAGATAAGCAGACTTGTCAAGACAAGTGCACATTTGTATAACAGGGTTTCCACTCTGTTCTATGGTTGACACTGAGATTTGCTGGCCCAGTGGTCCTCAAGGTATAGCCTCACACATTGAGCTAGCTCCCTGTTGTCATTGCATATAAATTACATGGTTTATTTGGAGTTAAGAATGTAACCTGTCTGTTCATGTATACAGAAGGTGATCCTTTTTCAGTTTGAAGACATCATTTGATTGTATATAGCCAACAGTGAATTTTACTGTGTTTATCAAAGAAACATCAACATAAGAGCAAAAGCAAGTACTTTAGAAAGACATAAATGAAAAACACTGGTATCTTCCCCTCTGCCTGCCCATCCCCAGCCACCTTCAGCCATTTCTGACACTTGGCAATTGCCTCATTAACCATCTGTCTGCTTTGCTCCAAACTTACTGTTTCAGTAGTGCTATTAGCAGGAACCGTAGAGCATGTAGAGGCTAAAGTCCTATTGTCAAGAGAAGCCCTATGAACATTTAAGTCAACTCAGCAAATATTGAAACATGTATATGAACCCAGCCCTGGACTAGATCCAGAGCTACAGAAGTGACTAGGTGCACAGCATTTGTTCCTGGGTGAGAGAGCCAGACATGCAAGTATGCAGATGCATTTGTGGACTGCTATAACACAGACATGCCAAACCTCTTCAGAAAGCCTTAGAGAAGGCCCCGATCTTGCATTTCATGTGTAGATTAAAGTAGATGGGGGAAGGGCAAGGGTGCCCCAAAGAGAAGAGCACAGCATGCTCAGCACTGGTGTAGTATATTCTGATGGTGGAAATAATTCATAAAATGGAATTTTCAGGATATATGAGTGAAGAGAGACATGGGCAAAAGAAAGAGAAAACAAATTTGCCTGATTAGGAAGAACCATGTGCATCAGTTGTTCAAAAAAGGTCGCCTTACTGATGGAAAAGCCTGGAGGGCTGTTAAACATGGATGTGGCATTATCTCAGACTCCCAGATATGATTGCAGAGGGGAGGAGAATGCAAGTGGGAAGAGAAACCCTGGGGGTAGAAAAACGACTTTGGTAACTAGTTCAGGTAAGAGAATGTGAGGCACTAAAACTGTGGGAGTAGGAAGAGAAAAGGATGGACTCTAGAAATACATCAGAAGAGAGTCAGAACTTGGTGAGCACTCAGATTTTGAAGGTAGATGAGAGGGAGGACTTGCAGATGGCTGTGTAATTCTGGCTAGGTATGGACCAGAAGTCAGAAGAATGTGAATGAGTTTGCATGCATGCAGTCTGGGGTGTCTGTGTGAGAAGTGCAGATGTTCAGTAAGTAGCAGAAAACAGATGGAACCCACATAGTGATGGTGGTTGGAGCCTTGGGAGTATTGGTATGGCTGGCAGTGATGAAGGGCAAGAGAAGGTTACTGCTGGAAAATACCAAGCAGCAGAGGGGTAAGGTGAACCAGGAGAGGGGCACCCAGAAAGGAGGAGACAGGATTGGGAAGGACAAGGAAAAGCATCACTATGGTGATGGTAATAGGGGCTTGTGGATAGAGTAAAGACCACCAATGCATGTGGATAGACAGAAGTCAAGTGTGAGCAGGTTCTAGGATTTGTTGTAAGTCATCTTTTATGAGTGTAGGGAATTGAAGGAAGAGAGAATAGGTGGTAGCTGGTAGAGGTGATGACCAAGGAGGCAAGTTTGGAGAAAGAAATTGTTTCAGTTCAACGAGGAAGAACCAGTGAGGTAGCAGTTGATTTTTCTCAGCATAGAGTGTAGCCTCTTCTGAGAAGGGTATGGAGGAGTGAAGCATGGCTAGCACCCCCACAGCCCTGCCCTCAGCTACCCCTGAATCACTAAGCCATGTGGTTTTCCCTCTCTGTCACTACCCATGTAGAAGGCCACTTAAGAGACATGAGTTAGAGTTGTTCTTGGACCTGAGACTTGGTCAGACCAGGCCATGAGTCCCTTCAAATGCATCTTATCTTCTAAGGAAAAGAAGCACATTGGAAGACAGAGAAGGTCTAGCTAATCCCTCTCTCTGCCTCATTACCCCAGGGACATTTAGTGTTCTCGCCTCTCTTAGCAGTCCTCACACCACACTGTGGTTGTTTGTACCTGACTCCTCAACGGCCAGCCTGAGTAATTCACTTTTTGCTTTCCCTTGAGTTCCCCGCCCATAGTCCAGAATAGACAGACAGGCAATTTGGACTTTTTAAATAAACCACAAACTCACCTTTTCATATCTAAATATGCTTATAATGACATATCAGGTCCCATTCTCATACAAGCCACAACTTGGTTTTTTGTTTGTTGCATGGTTTTTTGTTTTATATTCTTGGTTGGTTGCTTGCTTGCTTGCTTGCTTTTTGAGACAGAGTCTCAGGTGGCATAGGCTTGCCCAGAACTGACTGTGTAGCCCAGGCTGACCTTAAATTCCTGGTCCTTTAGCCTACATCTCCCAAGTGCTGAAATTGCAAGCCTGCACCGCCATACTTGGCTAAAACTGAGTTTTAAATAGTTGAAATCCCAAAGGTCATTTTCTGCTAGCTGAAAAGCCTTGGTCACATTCTTCTAGCTTCAGTCCAACAGCTCTTTAGTTTGTTCAAGTCTTAAACTATACACAGATATTTAGATACTGGGGGTGGGATGTTCTTTTACTGACCTGTGATTTGTGACCACTTTTGGTTGAACAACCTTTTCAAAGGGGTTACCTAAGACCATCAGAAACACAGAATTGCATTATGATTCATAACAGTAGCAACAAAAATAATTTTATGGTTGGGGGTCAGCACATCATGAGGAACTGTTCTAAAGGGTCATGGCAATTGGGAAGGTTGAGAGCCACCAGGCTACAGACACCCCTCCTCCTGACTCATGCCAGCAACTGCCCCTGCCCCTGCCCCTGCCCCTGCCCCTGCCCCTGCCCCTGCCCCTGCCCCTGCCCCTGCCCCTGCCCCTGCCCCTGCCCCTGCCCCTGCACTACTTTGCAGATCTGATTTTTCTGTGAACTAAGCTTGAGGGATGACTTAACAAGCCGAACAAAGAACCAAACCTGTTTTCCCATGAGCCAATTAATAATAAATCTAAAATGAGACTTCTGGCCTCTGGCAGCAGAGATCTCCATCACCGTGTTTGTTGGTGAGGGGTGGAGGCAAAGCAGGGCAGGAGCACCATGCTGCTTACAGCAGCAGCAAGCGCACTAAGGAGGGCTTAGCTGTTGAGTCTGCCATGGAGGTTTACCTTAAAGTCCTTTGAAACTTGAGTTTCTTTTCTGTTTTTAATCTGATTCTTTTCACTAATCCCTAAATACTCTGTATACATGAACTTCAATTTCTGAATTCAGACCTCTTTGGTCTTCCAAGCAAAAGGTTAGCCATGCTTTATGGGTTATAGGATAGCAGGAGCCTCACCAGGCCTCACACAGCTGCCCTTCGCAGCATACAAGAATTGTTTTCATCACAGATCCTGTGGGCTAGAACAAGGGGTAGGGCAGTCGTTAAGTTGACATAGGTCTGATAAAATGCCAGCTCTCAGGAGCAGAAGTAGCTTATTGATGTATTCTATATGAACATTGATATTTGGAGCTGACTTGAATGGTAGGTGTGGGAGGCCTTGCCAGTTGCTCTGGCAAAAACCTACAAGTATGCTCAAAAGTATATCCAGCTGTCTAATGTAGGCCAATACTGGTTTTGGAATGTACATTCTCCCTTCTCTTGATCCAGGGCAGAAGTTGATGTGAAGGACGGGGCCCTTGCTGACAGTCCTCAATAGGATGGCAGCCTCACCAGGGCAGAAAGGACAGAATGAAGGCAGTCATTCTGCTGTGCTTGGCTGATTCTTAGACTGAGTCTGATGTCTAGTGAAGTTAGAACAGGCAAGAAGAACTCTTTCCCCCATGGATGCCAGAAAGTGCTGGTGGCCTTAGAACCCTTAGACTTTACATCTAAGTGCTTGAATCCAAGGTAGCTCTGCCTAACCGAGTTAGTGTTTTGTGAGCGGGGTTGTGTGCCAGGCTGGAAGGCTCTATTTAAGCATACAGCCTGTGCTATGACATTCTCCAGGCCTCTGGAATTAGCAAGCTGGAGCTTAGCTGAGAAGGTGGGAAGGAGGCCGATGTTGTGAAGTTATCATTGATGGATGGACTTCCTGGAAGAGGAGTTATTGATCTCCACAGAGTTAACAAGTCCCTGGACAAGCTTGGAGATTGAGACCAGTGAGTAGGTGGAGGGATGAAGGAGGGCAGTTAAGATGTAGAAAGGAAGAGAGGTAGCAGATGGATGGTATGATGGAAGAAGAGACGTGAACAGCAGTGTCAAATGCCACTAAAGCTGCACAGAAAGGGACATCAAGTGTCTTCCCAATCAAAAGGAGAAAACAAGGAAATTGAAACATCAAAAATAAATTTCAAGCCTAAGATCACTGTACCCTTGAGCTTAACTTGCCTGAAAAACAAGCACATCATCTCCCTCTTGCCTGTCTGTTCTGACTCTTAGCTTTCTCCATGTAGGGCCAGCAAATGCTTGCCTGTAGCTGCACCTGACTGAGACTGGTAATCCAATCAAAAGTGCCCAGGTACCATCAGAAGTGAACAGCAAGTCAGATGTGGAGAGCCTGTGGTGGAAAGCATGGAGGCTGCAGACCCAGGAAACTAATGTCTGCTGTCTGTATTGTCTTCACTCTCTCGGCCTATTCTCTGGCTTGCCCCAGAGGCAGGCTGACTCTTGAATACAAAGAAAGAGACAGAGAATCCCAGGACAGGAAACATGCAATACACTACAGGCATTCACTCCGTGTTGGTGTCCTGCATTTGTCTTAGTGCTTTAAAAAGTATTTATCAGAATGAACAAAACAAAAGCCACACCTGACTGAGGTCTGTTCTAGTCATGCTGTGAAAGCAGCCATTGTTCTGTGGCTACTTCATTTCTGCAGGAAAGTATATGTGGTCAGTGGCCTGCTACAGTGCATCTTGGATAATGACTCTGGCATCTTCTCTGTGGCTGCTCAAGCAGTTGAGGCAGGCCACCCTCTACAGCACAAACTTCTCACATGTCAATTGGGTGGTAACTGCCTAGCTCTTGCTGACCTGCCATTGAGTATTTCCTCTGATATGACAGGACATAGAAACGGCTGAGGAAAATGGGGCCCTGTCAGCACACCTGTCAAAAGACAGCCAAGAGGGAGAATTAAAGAGCCCCCCCCCCATGTCTGTGATTTACTGGAATGGCCCCAGGCTGACTCATACTTTTAATCAGCCTGGTGGGGTACTTCCCAAGCCCTTAGCAGTCCAACCACTCCACAGCTGAGCTCCAGGACAGTAACATAGTACTTCACAGCCAGGAGCTAGGGGTTGAGAACCAAAACAGCACTCTTTGGCACTAGGTTAGAGGCTAATATACTTTACTGGCCATGCCATGGCTATATGACCTACTATCAGAATTTAGTTTATAATTCTGAATTTGAATCATCTAGGGTTAAGAGAGAAGTAAATGTGAATTATATTTAGATTTTTGTCAAGGACAACACATACACACACACACACACACACACAGAGAGAGGGGGGGGAGGGAAGGAGGGGGGAAGGAAGAGAGAGTTGTAGGGCTTGTAAAAGCAAACCTTCAGTTACCAGGATGGTTTGTTAAAGGCAAATGTGCCTTTCTGGGGTGGGGGGTGATACTTGCTGAGGGGAAATGTGCCTTTCTGGAGGATGACACTGAGCCAAGGCCCCTGATGGAGAGGACCTTATTCCTTCAGATCTGACATGCAGGTCTTGTAGAAGACCAGAGCTGGTCTCAATAGGGTCGCCTTATGTTGACATAGTTTATTCTCATTCATTAAAGATAGGTATGAGAGTAATGAGACAGCTCAAAAGACTCATTTTAAACAGCGACCATTTGTTATCTCAAGTGAAAGTCTAATTAGAGTTTCTATCAGAGAATAGCAGTTATTCATTTCCATTCTCCCACTACATCCTACCCAGTTATAAAGAAAAAATAATCCCAAAGGAGCTAGCCAAAATACGTAAGTACCATTAAGACAAACACCAGCCCTGAATAATTCACAAACCAAATAGGTAACCCTTAGATGTACAAACATTGCTTATAATCCTTCGGGCTCTGTGTTTTCCCGAAGATGACAACTACCCACTCACAAAGGGAACACTTTTCCTCACAGGCAACACCTCTGAGAACTGAGAGAATGTTGCACTCTGAGAGACTGGCTGAATTCTCCTCAGTTTCTGCCTGTCCGGCTGGCTTCTGGTTTGGGAAGCTTTTCCTGCATGACCTCATTTGGCCTGAGATTATCTGGACCTATACACTTTTTATTTGGATAGAGAAAATTATAGAATTTTTTTAAATGAAGATTTCTGAAAGCTACTGAATTATCAAATAAATATGGGCATAAACTGAGTTGAAAGCTTAATTGGAAAAAATAATAAAGGTTACTTTTGATATGTGGGCTATGCTTTCTGTCAAGTTAGAAAAAATACCTATTTCAGATTTACTTTTTTAATTATTTCTAGAGAAAAGTGAATAATAATAGGGATAACTTATAAATGGTTGCTGTGTGCCAAGTATTCTACATATATACTCATTAGACCCTGTAAATCATTCAGAGTCTTGCAAGGTAGATATTTTCCCATTTTAAAGATGAGGAAATTCACACTCAGAGAATTTGGTAAATTGCCTGAGGTCACCCTGGTTGTAATTGGTGGAGCAGGGATCAAGCCCAGATCTGTCACATTCCAAAGACAGTATTCTTTCCAGTATACCGTTCTGTTCTCACATTCCTGAACCTTCCATCCTTTTTCATCCAGTGCTTGCTATGTGCCAGGAAAGGCAGTAAAGGTATGCATAGCTTTATTTTCACCCCTCAGGCTAGAGTTTTTCCAGATTTATGGTGTGGGAAAAGAGGCTCTGAGAAAGCAGTTAATATGCTGGTACTGCTTACCTGCTATGGGAACTCAGGTCACCCTCCCAGAACACATTCCTTCACTGGAGCACTCCCCTCCTTTCAGAAAAGCCCCTCCAGTCAAGACTCAGGACTGAACTACCTGATTTGTTAGTTTTTCTCTCCGAAGTGTTCTCCACCCTGAAGGGTTCATACTGAGCTGGCTACTGTCTCACTTACTGTAATAAGTGGCATGGGAGACTTTCTCTGCATAGGAAAATGTCCACAGTCCTGTGTTCTATGTTCAAAGCACTCCATGTTTTGTCAGCGCCTCTCTACCCAGTGTTCCAACCCACCACACACACCTATAACACATCTGCCATGGTACCTTGGTACTCTCATCCTCCACTCTGACCTTTCTAGGCACTTCTCTCTGCCTGGCCTTCTTGCTCTCCCTCTAACATCCTACTAGAAGCCTGTCTTCCAACCCCCCACCTCTGCCTCCTAGCAGCCCTTGGGCAGTGCGCCTTTCTACCTGTGACACTGGTAGGACCACTTCTGCGGTCTCCACCACTCCTCTCAGCCTCAGGTGGTGGAAGTCACACATGAGCTGGTACAGTGAGAGGGAAGGCCCATCTTAATCAGCATGGCTTCCCTCGAGCTGCCTCATGGGATGCTTGGGAAATGGTTCTTACACTGGCGATGAGTTGCCTTCTATATTCTATAAGGTTATAACTACAATTTTAAAACTAGCTGGTCAGTGATGGTGCACACCTTTAATCCCAGCACTTGGGAGACAGAGGCAGTCGGATCTCTGAATTCAAGGTCAGCCTGGTCTACAGAGTGAGCTCCAGGATACCCAGGGCTATCCAGAGATACCCTGTCTAGAAAAACAAAACAAAACAAAAGACCATTTTAGCTTGAAGAATTTTATTTTCATCATAAATCCTCATTAGTCATCCTTCAAATTAGAGCCATCGCGATGTTTGTAAGTTTATATGTAGCTAGTTCAAGTTTTTAAGCCTGTAATATAAGCTGACCAATGTCAGTCCCTCTTTTTTTAACCAGAAACACTGCTTTGGTCCTTTTCCTTCTAATCATCTACATTTAGTACCTTGTTCATGAATTCTTTTAAATTAAAAGCTTATGATGTTTTAGAGACTTTGCCGAGCTTTTAAATGCCAGGGATTTTGCATTTGAATATATTTTAATTTATTTAAGGATTTGTTTAATCAAATGCTTCCCTAATTTAGCCAGCTTTCTTTTTTAATACTCCCAAGCCAGGAATTTGTTTATTGTGACTAAATTCTCTTTTAAATAGAACTTAAAACAGTACTAAATGCTATTTACAGCACTCTCCCTTGCTAAACTTCTTTGTGCATCTCAGAAGCGTATGCTTCCTTCTTCGATGTCTAGTTAACCCTTCCTTACTGTAGTGTTCTGTGCCAGCCAGTCTCTAAGTGTACCCTGACCTCCCCTGCATGGCCATGTGGGGTGAGTACCATAGTCAACACTCAAGCAGCTCAGCTGAGGAATGAGGTATCTGGACCCCAAACGGTGAAGACAGTCGGACTTGAGCTGTGTCTCAGGGTGAAGCAGGAGAGATGGTGGAAGTAGGGGTGTCAGAATATCAGAGAGGCCAAGGTCCCAGTGGATGTGGCTCCCATGTGTCACTGCCAGCAGGAGAGGCAGACTTCAGCACACAGCCAGCCTCTGCAAGTGTGGACCCGCAGTCCTAGCACAGTGTCTGGGCAAGGAAATATTGCCGAGGGAGTAATACTTGAAAGAAGACAGGAGAGGAATCAGTACCAAGAAGGGTTCCCAGCTCGGGACCCCTTCGTCCCAGCTTCAGCTGCTGGTGTTCTGAGAGTCTGAGTGAGGGAGCCCTGCATGGGAGCACAGGTTAGAAGCATGCTGTGTTCTAGAACTGAGAACTTCTTGATACCCTGAGCCTGGATGAGAGGGAAACTAGATAGATCAGAAGAGCAAGAAAGCCTTGGAGGGAAGAGCTGCTTGGCCTGTGAGTTTCCCAGGGTCAGCATTTGCTTCTCTTAGCTTTGCATCATCCCATCCATTTGTGTGCATGAAGGGCAGGAATGTAGTAAATAGAAGGAAGACTAATGAAATCAAACAAGTTAGGGCTTCTCTGGCAAAGGTTAGAAACCTGTTCTACCTCTGCAGCTGTCTGTGGGTGTGATTGACTTCTCTTTCTATAGAATATCCCCAGACTCGAATTCTGATTCATCTTTTAACCTTCTCCAATCAGCTCAAAGTCCATCTCCTCTGCAGAACTCTAACCTCAGGCGGAGTTTCCCTCTCCCCCTCTGGGTGTCTCATGTGAATTCAGGGTTCCTTCCCTTCCTGGGATCTTTGCAGACAAACCCTGAGCATGTGCGTGGACATTCTCATCCTTCCCTGTAGTTAACCAGCTTTGGGTTTGTATTATTTCCTGAAAACTGTTGAGCTTTCCTAACCTTTGGCTTTATAAAAGCCTACTTGCACACTTTAAAGAGTAGTAAAAACTGGCAGGAACCATGCCAGCATCTTTGAAGCCCCGTGTTGCCTCTGCCGGCAACAGCTGCTAACCTGAACTTTGTGTCAACTGTTCCTGTAGTTACCATATCAACTTTGTATCCACAAACACTGTAATACTCATATAAACACAGTATGCAGTATATCATGTTTTACAGATTTTGAACTTAATATAAATGGAATTATACTGATTGTTTTCTGCCTCTGTGAATGCTGATGTCCCAGCCCTTAGAGCAAATCAGTGGCAGAGTACATGCTTATCATAAGTAAGGCCCTGGGCTCAATCCCCAGTACTTTACTCCTTAAAGCTTTTAAAAATTATTATATAAAGCTTGTACAAGTATATTATAGGATGAATATAGAAACATATACCCATGTACCATCTGAGTTAAATATTTATCTATTGCTGTAATTGCTTCTGAATGTTTAAAAGAAATAGCACAGTGATTGTCCCTCGTCATCCCACATCTCTTAGTCTCCTTAGCACTGCCCTTAACCTAGTGCCAGGCTGTTTTGTGCATATTTGTATGCTTTACTACATAGACACTCATGAGTAGTATGTAATCATGTGTGAATGTTTTGAATTTCATGTTTGTATTAACATATACATTTTTAGCTTGCTTTGTTCATTGAATATTGTCTTTGAACTTTATGCATGCTTGCATATGAAGCCCTAGTTCATTTACCCTTTTTAAACTGCTGTCCAGTACCCTATGCAAAGATCACACCACTATTTATCCAGTCTCCTGCTGACCTACATTTAAGATGGTATCATCATCATCAATAATGCTATAACAAGCAGACACCTATCAGGTTCTAAAGCTTGTGTGACAGTTTCTTGAGTGGAATTGTCAAGTTGTGGAGTATGTACATCTTCTCTTCATTGTATCAAAGACTTTATATTCCATCATTCATGAGTGGAATCTTGATGTTCCATACCTTGGACAACCCCTGGGTATTGTCTGCATTTTTTGTAAATACAGTAGTTCCTTTCATTCAGTAAGCAAATATTGAGTATCTCTCATCTGTCACACACCTGTGCAAAGGCTAAGAACATAAAATAATCAATCCTCAGCCCTGTCCTAAAGGTTCCTCCAGATATCTGTAGTGATTTCTGCCTGAGGGGGCATAAAAATGTCTGGGGTGTCTACACTGTCAAGTTCCATAGTGGTGTCATTGCTGACTTGCAATTGGAAACGTCTGTTTTCGTGGGAAGAAAAGTTCAGTATTAATAGATCTACTCTAAGTTTACTTAAATGGGCAGGTGAGAAGACCTCAGCTCCTCATAGTTAGGTACTTGGGTAGACAGCAATAGAGCCCCTGTTTCCTCCATCTCTGCCCAGTGATGGATGGGTATTAGTCCCACCTAACTCTTTGAAAATAAACATATTTACAGAATGAAAGAATTGATCCTGTGACTGAGTTGGCCTTAGAAAAGGGTTGTCTAGAAAATGGAACCATAAATAAAGGAGGGAGTCTGTAGTAGTGGGCGATATTGGGCCACACCCAATCACCCTGGACACCTCAGTGTTCCACATTGCTCTTTACAGCAGTTTGGGGAGCAGGAGCCTTTAGGTAGCAGACACTTGTGAAATAGCAAGCAAAGTCTTTCTTTATGCTTGAGACATCTTGTATAATGTTTTTTTTTTAAAGAGTGTTCCATGATAGCAAGACTAAATTCATTTCAGTGTATTTATTGAGATGTGAAAATGTTGAGAAATATTTCCATCAAGATAATTAAAATGTGAGCATCTGAAGCCTTACACTATAATCATGAGAAATTCCAATAGTGTGGACCACCATAAATCTAGATTTTAAAAACAGCAGGAGAAATGGAATAGGGGAGGAATTTATCATTTATTTTATACGTGCCTGGCTTTTGTTTAAATCTTTCAACAATCAGGATGAGGTAATAATTATTACTCTTTTTTTTTGCAAGTGAGAAGTGAAGTATTTTGCCTGTGACATCACTAATAAATTGTGTGCCATTTTTATCTGTCTCCTTTCAAAATGGGATATGCAGCAAATTTCAGCAAACTTTGTGCTTCAATTTAGTAATATTCAAACCACAAAAGTAACCTGTTTATACCACCAGATTCTCTCTCTCTCTCTCTCTCTCTCTCTCTCTCTCTCTCTCTCTCTCTCTCTCTCACACACACACACACACACACACACACACACACACACAGTGAACATTTAAAGTCAGTAAAAAGTGCAATTGGTTTAACAAACTCTAGCTAATAACTTTACCTTGTCACTTAAAGGCAATGGTAACCAGGGGAGACACCTTAAAGAGGGCTACCTGTGAATTAGAAAACAGTGTGGTTAGATCATGTTTAGCTTTCCAGTGTTTGGAGTCCATGTATCTCAAAGGTTTTGTATTTGTTAATAAGATGGAGGTGGACGGAACTACATGGCAGTCTTTCCACACTGGCTGGGGAGCCTGAGAAAGAGATGTGCACACAAATCAACTCCAAACCGGGTGCGATGGAAACTCTGGTATTCCTAGCACTTGGGATGTAGAAGCAAGAGAACTGCTGCAAGGTCAAGGTCAGCCTGGGCTGCATGGCCAGTTCTAGGCCAGCTGGAACTATACAGTGCAACTGTCATCCCAAGAAGGCTAACACAGGGTTAAAACTATCTCATGAAGCCACTTCAAGGAACTGAGAGCCTGGCATCGGGAACCTAACCCTAACCACCAGTAACTGGGGCTATGAGGGTCTTCCCTGTGAATCCAAGAACATGGGGGCAAGCAGAGGAATATATAGCTTGTAAGGCCTGAAGAAATGACATAATGGCTTATGAATAATGGTGAAAATATTTGATGATGTGACTCCCAGAGAAGTAATTATGGTTAACCCCTCATTTGTTTGGCATTTTCAAGGATTGAACTGTCCCACAAAACCAAATTTTCCAGACAGCTAAAACTTTCCTATTTATGTCTCTTGAATATTTTTGAACCATGCTTGATGGAGATGTTTCTGAAGTAGATTACTCCATTCTCCTTCTTGAGCAGAGAAGCTGTAAGAAATGTTTCCTTGGATAGCTTTGGCTCTAAGTATGAGAAAACCTGATCAAGTGAGGTTAAGACAGAAAAGACTTGTAATCACCTCAGAAAACAAAAAACCCCAAAGATGATGGTGTCAGTTAGCATGGTCTCAGTGACACCACCTCAGAGACACTGGGATCGGGGAGGAGGGGGAGGAACAGCTCCAAGTCTCAGGACTTCACATGGCAGGATAAAGGCTAGAGTGAACTGGAGGCCTCTCCTCCACATGTCTCTAATCAGAAAGGAAAATATTTCTCAGAAAAGCCCTTGCCAACTTCCCGTCAGATCCCACTGGCAATAGTGAGTCAATTTCCCATGCTTTGGGGGAATATAGTTAGCTCACTGGTAGAGTGCTTGTCTAATTTGTTTGAGGCCCAGTTTCTATCCCCAGCACCAAAAACAATCACATCTTGGCTTCTAGAAGTCTAAGAGAATCAAGCACTTGCAAACTGGGTTAGAGAGGAGAGCTCAGTTCACGGGAGAAGAAAAGATAGAGAAAGGCTATGAGGTAGGCAACCAAGGGTTACATCGTTATCAAGATTCAGGGTGAGGGTGTTGCTGGCTTTAATAGTCTGAGGGATGACTTGGTTGCAATAACATTCTTTGCTCCTACACTAAGTGGCCTCAGACTAGGATTTTCCCCTTTTAATTGCTTTTATTTGTTATTTATTATAATGTCCTTTTCCCCAAGCCAGACTGCTAATCATCAATATCTGCTGCCAAAGCACTTTGTCATTATCTTGCTGTGATTATGACATTGTGTTTTATTTCTGAGGATGAAAAAAAATCTTATAGCCAAAATTGTTAGAAGTATAGCTTAAGCATTGAGAGTCAATCAGGCTGCCCTACCTGTGTATCCGGTATATGGGGTAGTTTCTTTTGACTGTCCTAGGGCCATTTTTCCATGGTTGGTATATTTGAAGAAAATAAAGCTTCCTATAGAGCTTTGTGTCTGAGAGTCCCCTTCCTGGAGTCTTCTTATGGCTAAATGGTGAGCATTTAGGGACAGATAAGCCAGGCTCCTGAGGGTGTCGAGCCAGCTTGGCCACCTTACAGAGAGAAGCAACATAAGCATTCAGATTCCTTTTGTGCTGCCAGCTGGTTGTTTCCTGGTGACTACATTAACTCCATGGCCTTGACCACTAGGACCTCTCAAGTAGCAACTGTCCAGAATGTGGCTTCATCGTTCCTGTCTTCTCTTGGGAGGCCAAAGCCCTGTGGACTAGGCCCTCTTGAGAATGGCCCAGTTTGTACAGAATAGAAGTGTTTTCTGTGGCTTGTTTGAACAAGTTCTCAAAGAAAAAAACCTTAAAAGCTGTTCAAATCTACTGAGCCAGTGAAGGCCACCCCTTCTATTCACAGAATGCTGATGAAAGCTCACAGGACAAGGAAACTAGGGAGAGTTGTCAAAATCATACTGATAGTAAGTAGTGAATGGTGTTGCTCTGGGCTCAGGCATGTGCCAATCACTTCCAGGAAAGCAAATGGGTAAAGTGTTCTATGTGCTACAGCTCAAAGATGATACAAGATTGCTTAAGTCTATGACATTCCTTTAGAACAAGTTGGCTGATTGAAGGCCTAGAGTAATTGTTTTATCAGTCAACCTTTAAGTACAAGTGAAGTGACAGAAACATTTGGAGATAAGGAAAACAAGTTTTTGTTTTTGCTAACTTCTGACTGATTTGTACCATTTAGATCTTATAAGAAAAATGCAAAGTGTTTCTGAAATATTTTAGTTATTATATCATTTTATGCATAAAGTAGCTTTTAAAGCAGCCACCCTTTTAACTACTTGACTTTTTAAAATTGGACATAACTTAGTCGAGTGAGGTATCTATAGCTTTAAATGTTTATGTTCTCATATATGAGTTACCTTATAGACTATTTTCTCTCTGAAATCCTTTGACAATTCCTGTTCATCTAGTAATCCAGTTGCTTATGTACAAAGGAAGTTTTCAGATTTGAACATTTACTACAACGACACACTATTAGACAAATATCCATAGAGAAAGAATCATGTAATAAATGCTGGGGGTGGGGGTTATGGTGTACATCAACATGTAGCTTGCTGGTATTTAAATAAAAACAAAATCAGGTTATCTTCCTTGCATAAGTGAGTACACATTTATGGTTTTATTGTTTCTGCTGCTAATAGGCTTCTGAGTTAAAGAAGATAGTTTGAAACTAGGTAGAAAATGTTTCCCAACATACCAAAATACTAATAATAGAAGGCATCCCAGTCAGATGCAATGATGCATGCCAGATACTACGGAGTCTGGGTCAAAGGATGATATAAGCCCGGGAGTTTGGCATAAGCCAAAGCACTATATCTAGTCCAGGAATAGTTTCTCTTTAGGGGGAACAAGGAGAATGGCTGCGTCTGTAAAGTACTTGCAAGAAGACTAAGTTTGAACCATATACAAAGTTGAGCATGGTGGCATGTGCTTAAAATTCCAGCACTGGGGAAGCAGAGATATGAGGATCCTCGACCCACTGGCCAGCTAGTCCAATCTAATTGTTGAGACACCTTTCTCAAAACAGATAAAAGTTGTTCCTAAGGATGACACCTGAAGTTGTCCTTTAACCTCCACAAGCATGGACGGACACACACACACACACACACACACACACACACACACACACACACACAGAGAGAGAGAGAGAGAGAGAGAGAGAGGGAGGGAGGGAGAGAGAGAGAGAGAGAGAGAGAGAGAGAGAGAGAAACTTACACATGCATGTGCCCACTAAAAATGACTTTGTTTTTAGAAAAGTGTATTAAAAATTAAGTAGCTTCAAAGTCACCTAGCCTGTAGTAATGTCTACACTGCTGTTGAAACTGAGTGGTGGCTGTTTTTAAATGGTTGCAATGAATTCTGTTACTTGAAATTATTCTTTTTGTAGGCAAGCTAGCATATTAAATATTTTCCTATTGTTAATGGTTGCTTTGGAGGTTAGTCTGAATTTTTTTTTTTTCTATTTGAAGACTCGAATGTAATACAGCAATTGCTATTGAAATCAAAGGAAAGTATACATGAACAGGCATTTGTTTCTTAAAAAATTAATCAGAGGAAATTAAGTAAGTATCAGAAAGGATATAAAAAGGTTAGAAAGCAGTATTTGTTTAAAGTAACTGAAGATGTTACAGACCAAGCTTTGTAATACAAAAGAACCCAAAGTGCTTTTCTGAATTGAGTTATGTGTCACTCGGGTTTGTCTTTTCATATTTTCATTGTTGAATGTGTTATAAAATCTCTGCTTTGGCAAAAATAGACATGTATGGAGATTGTCTCATTGTGACACAGAGAAATGTGACTAAAAAGTGGACATTCTCAATCTTGCCCCCTTTCTTTGGTTGTGACATGAGTCACCAGTAGAAACTCCCTGTGCCTCTGAGTCAGGGCGCCATCAGAGTCTAGTGCACCCACAAGTCTGAGAGGCTCTACCAATGGCAAGGCTTTTGTTTGGGGGTTTTTGTTGCTGCTGCTGGGTTTCTGGGTTCGGAGTTTTGGATTTTTGTTTGTTTGTTTGTTTGTTTGTTTTAGTTTTACCATGAACCTAATTTTCCTTTGAGAAGTCACATATAGGGAAAGGACTCATCCAGGTTCAGTATTACCCACCCCAAGGGAGTGATCAATTCCACACCATTCCAGTACATGTTTCTTTAATATATAAATATTTCATATAGCTAAAATTTTCGTCCTTGTCCATTCTTTACAGTGGAGGCTTGGGCTTACTAAACTGTAATTGCAACACAGTTTAAGCAGCTTATGTGAGTGTTCTTCAGTGCAGGACGGGAGAGGTGAGATGGGAGGGAGCAGTGTTATATAGTAGAAGCCGAAGATTTGCCTTCTGCCGCTGCCTGTCAATGAGAAGGTTGATAAACTCTATGTACTTCCTAATCACTCACTTGTTGAGTTCACGTTTTAAAAACAATGTTGCCTTCATGGAGTTGTAAATAACAAAGTATATAAAACTTACTTGGCCAAGCTAGAAAATTCTATACATGCTGTGATCACATATGTGAATGTGCCTCTTCTGGGTAAACCTTGTCTACCTCAAAGAACGTTCAAACAGTCTGTTTCTGGGCATGGCTTGCCCCCACTAAAACTAATAAGTGATTTTACTTTTAAAACCTTACTTACTGTCTAAATGAAATGGTAAAACACATACTATACATTAGCAGGGAGATTTGCCAGCAGCCATAGTCTATGTTCACATGTGTCCCTATTATGGATCATTAAGGAGCTCCCTTTGATTTAGGAGATATAAATATATGTGGTAACATGTGGGGAAAATGGAAAGTGCTGAGTTTGGCGATTCGCTGCTTGATTGGAAGCAGAATGATAATTTTATTTTTCTGGTAGTCTAGTTGGCGCATCCTATAAAGTAGATTACTGAAGACCCTCTTTGTCCTTTTTCCAAGTTTTCTCTTAAAAACCACCTTCCTTCCTGCCCTCCCCCCATCAAAGTACAGATGAGGAAGGCCCTGTCCCATCCTTGAAGAGCTTATGGCATAATCAAAATTTAACAGTTATGCAGCTGGCTCTGCATAAGCTGATGGGCAAGGCCAGGGCCCAGGGCGTCAGACAATGTGGGCTGCTACCCTGGTTATGATTCTCACGTGTGTCCTTTGGTGGCCTTTCAGCACTTTCACAGCATGCTTCAGGGTGATGACACTGGACTTCATGTGCGATCTGCTTCTAACTAGATTTTGCACTCCTGCAGACAGGGATGAGACCCTAGGTCCCTTGGCCCCTCACCCTCACTCCACAGCTTTGATCTGAACCTCAAGCGGTGTTTTTGTTTCCAGCCTTCATGTACCCAACATTCTGATTGAACCAAAGAATTATCTTAACTTTTAACTATTTGACTTAACTTCTTGAATATTTAGCCCTAACTTTCTTTTCCTTTTTCTCCATTTCCAGTTGACCTGCCCCTGTTTTTTCCTCGAGATCAGCCGACTCTCACCTTTCAGTCCGTCTATCATTTTACCAACAGTGGACAACTTTACTCCCAAGCACAAAAAAACTACCCATACAGCCCCAGATGGGATGGAAATGAAATGGCCAAGAGAGCGAAGTAAGTGGATCCACTGTTACTTCTTCAGAGAAGATCAGTATGTGTGCAGTTCAAGGGTCAACTAGCCACTGCTCACTAGGCTAAATTCTGCCCTGGGCTTGTTTTTTACAGTGTCATTAAAATGCAGAAACCCACTTCTTCACTTATCCATGGCACCTTCATGCCACAATGGCAGTTAGTAGTAACTGCAGAGAATATTGGAAGTCAGAATTATCTCCAGTGTAGACGTAAGTCACCTCATCACAGGGACATTGGCCTGGGTCTGATGCCCCCTTGTTCTGTTTCTGTTGATCTCTAAGACTGGCCACGAGTGGCTCTTTTTTTTTTGGTAAATGTATTGTGGGATATATAAGAACTTCACCTTTCTATTTGAATTAGAAAATTTGAATTAGAAAAATACTAAATAGCAAGTTGAGTTGTAGATAAGTAAGGTCAATAATAAAAATGCAGCTCCTTGTGTTTATTTAAAATGGTAGATTTCAAATGTTGGTAAACAGAGTTCCTATTGAGTAGTCTGTATATGGATTCAGTAGCTACTTTTTCATGGGGGGGGCTGTATCTTTTGAATTATGTTATGTTTCTTCTGTATGTTGGGTGTGTCTTGGTTATTCAGATACACAGACCCCTTAGATCTGTCTGCTACACTGCTGTGGAAGTAGTGGCTTGATTGAGGTGCTATGAAAGGTGTGCCTCAATGCAGGTTGAGGTCAGCTGACCTTCACAGTTGAGTGTGAACATCTGTCACTTCAGTCATAAGGATCAGGTTGATACAGAAGCATGCTGATTGCTTTTGGTCAATAAGACTTCATTGTCTAGAACAGCAATCTGTAGACTCTTGCCTCCTAGCTTGGAGGAGCCATGGATTGAAATGGTAGTTTTCCAAAAGTAAATCACAGTGTGACATGTGGTTACTGCTTTACCACTCTGAGCAGCCATGTGCACACACCTATAATCCAAACTGAAGGATGTGCAGAGCCAAAGAACCATAGAAATGAAAAGCTGCCTCATAAGCGTCTTCATTTACTCATCCAGTATTAAGCATCTACCATGATCCAGGCACTGTGTGCCATGCTGAGGGTGGCATGATAAACCAACAGGAAACTATTCATGGCCTCCTGTAGCCCAGCAAGATGAATCATACAAAATTTCTGACAGTTTTAAAGATGGCCTTCCAGGCCTAGAAACTTGTTGATTATTAAGATTCCTTCTTGCCTCCCATTTCCTGATACATTCCTTCCCAAGGGGAACCTCCTATCATCTCTCACTGTCTCTGTAGTACAAAACCTTCACGTACAGTAGGTAGGCTCGTATTCAGCAATGGAGTGCCCTTCTCCAGCACTCCAACCACCCAAAATTCCTATGTGCAACCCAGAGTTGTATTCTGAAACGTGTGTGCCTTTCTCCCTATATTTTCCCTTTATATACAGTATACTGAAGTCTAAAGTTCTATTTAAGGAATAAACAAACATATGTAAATGTAACTAGTAACAACTATTAAGACATATGTTGAAATGGCATGGAACAAAGCAAATATAAAGCAAGGTTTCTGTTTGAAGTCTTGCAGTTGTTTAGTTGTCTGATCTTTCCCTGTGTATACATAGGCTCTGCCCTTAGAAAATGGGCCATTATTTGTGGTATGAGCTGCAGAGTCTGAACCAGACATGTCTTTGTGGTTTCCATGGCAAAGCTGTCTTGGTGTGCGTGTGTGTACTTCTTAAGCAGGCATTTTAGCATGTATGAACTGAGTCTTTACAGAGCTGTAGACCATGAGCCTGTGATTTCAGTGTAGGAATAGTGTAAGTGAAGCCTACTTGTCTTCACAGATTGGTTCAGACTTTCAAGACACATTTGCTTTATGTTAACACCAGTCTAAAGAAAACATCTGAAGTCGTGTTAAAGAAATCTGCCTTCTACTTCAGTGAAGATGAATCCATTTTAGATGTAGTAAGAGAGACAGCCAGCAGCTCTTGCTAACTAGAAGAAATTGTTTAAAGGCCCTGTTCTTAACTGAACTGAGTAATTGCACAGGGCTATGTCAAAGGCCAGGTAATGGGTAGACATAAGCAAGAATTGTCCTGTGGTGCTGTCTGAAAACTGGTGGGAAGGCATGGAGGAAAATGTCAAACAAAGAGAAAGGTCGTCTGGAGCATTCCTTGCATGCCCCGTTTCTGTAGCCTGTGAAGATACTGTACACAGTTAGTAAAAGGCTATAATTCACTTGGGGAGCTCTGCCCATGACATAAACACTCTCAGGGTTTAGAACAGTCCCAGAGCCCTTTGAGTGAAATCAGCTGTTTATACTGCTGTTAGGAGCAGGGTTCTAACTATGTGCACTAAGAAAGGATGGATACTTCTGGCCCTGAAAAGCCAGGGCTTTTCCTACCACAGCACTTCTTGCTGATGTCAATGCAGCCAGATCTGCCCTTAACAAGTACAATAGCCCAGAGTGAGCAGGCACGGGCTCTGGGGTTAATCATGCCCCAGTTCGGACCACAGAGTTTAATCCTATAAGTTCTGTAGCCTTGGGCAGACTGCATAATCTCTCTGAACTTCATCTTCTAAGACAGGGTTGTACTCCCTGCTGCTAAATGGACTTGCCAGGAAGGGGCAGCCAGTGAGGTGACATATTGAACATGGGAAGTTTCCCTTCTGCTCCATCCCTCAGTGCCTTGTGCTCACAGCTCTGATCTCCTCATCCTCCAGCCGCCTTCCATATGGGTTTCTCTAAACTCCCAGGGAGCCCTCCGCCATCTTTTCCCAGTCCTGTACTCTGATCACATGCTTCTCTAGAATCTCTTTTGTGCTGTTTTTAGTTTTCACATCTTTATATATGTCTGTTTCCTTAACCAAATGGTCAGATCTTTAAAAGCAAAAGCTTGCTGTAATTATCTTTTTATTGTAGTATAATTTACAATGCTATGGACAGATTTTTCGGTAAAGACTGTCTCCATCTTACAATGGCTCAGTTTATAATTCTTGAGCTGTGTAATGGTCTGAAAGCAACATGCATTCAATAGAATCCATATTTGATTTTGAAATTGTGCTATTTTTGTGGGCTACTGTTATTTAGTACAATGCTCTCTGCTGTTCCAGAAAGCAGTGGCAAATCACAGCTGGTAGGAAAGGAAAATAGTAGTCTATGGTGGGCTGTTTCACTTATGTCTTGTTAATATTGGTCCTTCTGCCATTATGGAATGTCTACATCCGGTAAGGTTTTTTTGACCACAAGTCTTCTTCGAAGTTAAGATAGTAGTAACAGATTTTTTTCTACATGTTTTTGTGTGCTGTCTTTCTTCATCCCCTTTTTGTTTTACTTCATTTCTATCTAAAATCTCCATACATTTAGGTTTTCTTTAATCTATCCTGATGGTCTGTGTCCTCTAATAGAGTTATTTGATTTGTTTATACTTAATATAACAAATTAACTCAATAAGTTTAAGTCCTACATCTTGCTATTTGTTTTAATTTTTTTATTTCCTCTGTTCTCAGTTCCTTTGTTTTTCTCTTCTTGTGTTCTTTTGGTATATTGAAGTTTTTTTCTTTTCTCTTTCTCTCCCTTCTACCTTCTATTGACTTCTTAACTCTGTCTTTTAATGTATTTTGGTTAAATGTGCAGTAAATATAACCTTTACCTTGCTTTGACACATGAATTAATATTAATAATACAATAATATAATATAATAATACAATGTTTCATTCCTAATGTAAAAGCCTAAATCTAAAACAAGGCAAGTCTCTTTATGCCCTCAGTTAGCCTGTGTGCTATGATATTGATATGTTTTGGTTTTGCATGTGGATTCCACAATAGACTTTTAACAGTCAACTAGCTTTAAAATTTTCCTCTAACCAAAGGAAAACTACAATCCACTTCCTTCTGGAATTTGTAGATAAAGGTGATAGGGAATCATTCCCTTGACAAAGGGGGGAAATTTTTTTAATAGGATCTCAGCTAAGCTAAGCCTGTGTATACCAGGCTGGCCTCAAACTCAGAGATCCGCCTGCCTCTACCCCCCTATTGCTGAGATTAAAGGGGTGAGTCTCCACACCCAGCAGAAACTTTTTTTTTTTTTTTCAGAAAAAACCATCAGAGAGATCATAGCCAATGTATAGGCTAAGAATGTTGGGACTTACAGTCATTAACAAAAGAAAAATCCCTCCTGCATGACACTCAGGTGCCTCTGATTTCCCTGTAGACTTAACTGGTAACAGTATGTCCTTTCTCTTAGAGGATCACCACTGCAGCAACCCTGCAGAAATTCTTCTGTCCCTTTGTGTAGATAAAGAACTCCTCAGGGTACATAACTAGCTTCTTACTCAGCAAAGATTCAGCTCCTTGAGCTCAGCCTCACTGTATATTCCCAGACAGTTGGACAGACACAGTCCCTGCTCTCCACCATTAGCCTAAGTCCCCTTCCATGGGGAGCTGGCATCTCAGCAGCATGCTGCAGACAGGAAGTGTGTGTGGCAGTTTAAGGACTCTGACCCTGAAGTCCTAGCAGCTGGTTTAAACCTGTCTCTGCCATTCGTGTTGGCTGTGCAACTTTGGGGATATGCATAATTCTCCTAGTCTTTGTCTCCTTGTCTATAAACTGGTAAAGACTTGCTTAGAGGGTCACTGCATATCGCATAGGGTTTATGGTCCTCTGTTGCTGTCTAATGGAATACCACAAACTTCCCATTATAAAGCACTATAGGTTTCTACTCTGCAATTTTGGTGGGCTAGGAGGTCCACATACTATGTATGGGTCTAGACAGCTGCAATTAAGATTTAGGGTAAGACTTTTTTAAGTTGATTTAGGATGTTGGCAGAGTTCTGTTCCCTTGGGTAGTTGGACTCAGGTGCCTATGTCCTTATTAGATGTCATCTGGAGATCACTCTCAGTAGCTAGAAGCTGACTTCATTCCCTGTCTTATAACCCCTCCATTTTTAAGCCTGCCATGGTATATCAAATCTCCAGGTATTTCCAGTTTCTAACTTGTGTCCCCGACCTCCATAGCCAGATTTAAAGAGTCTATTCCACTGAATCAGTTAATCTCCCTTTCAAAAAGTCATCTGTACTGTATAAGAAAACCTAATTGCTGGAATGGAACCCATTGTTTTAAATGTCTCAGATGTTACAGGGAGCATAGAATCGTAGAATTCTACCTACTGTTTAAGGTAATGTATTGGATGTCTGACAGGGCCAGGCATGTGGCAAGCATGCAATGGATATTAACTGTCAGTGTGCTAAAGAGCAAAGGAGATTTTCAAATAAAAGGTAATGTCATCAACATGAAAGCGCACTACAGTAAAAAGCTCCAAACCCCTGTGGCCTGATAGGAGACTCTAAAACCTTAGGCTCTGGGCTCCTAAGGATTTACATCTCATCCTTCAATTGCTTAATCTGTATAAAAATAACCATTTTAAAGGACAAAAACAAAAAGCAAAATAAGATACTTAGTTTCATGTAGGTAATTTATATCTGTCTAGAAGATTGGAATGGGCAACCATTTTTATAGTACTGTTTGGTCAATGAGGTCTACATATAGATGGCATGATTGTTCATGAATCCCATTGTGTACAGCATCAGGTTGGTCCTAGCAGAAACCCAAGTGATCTTAGACTAGAACTTAACACCAAAAGCACATACTTCAATGGTTTGTCCCACATAAAATAAATAACAAGAGAAATTACTAAAGATAGTTCAAAAATGTTCCTTAGACAACACACAGTAGTAATTCATCATGTGCTTCCCAGACCATTTTCTATATCCCCTCTTGCCTCAAGGTCAGAAAAATATATGTTTTTTTTTTTTACCATCTTAAAGCAGTCCATGGCTTCCCATATTGCCTTTTCACTGTACACTCTTATCATTTGTCTGTGCAGAATAATTTATCTCTAACAAGCCGCTTTTTAATTGTATATTATAGATTATTTCAATGACTTTTCATTGTCACTACGTTAATATTCTCAAATATAATATGGGTTGTTTGATTTTTTTTTCTTTAAAGTTCTTATTAGCAAATGTCCTAATCCAGTCTCATGAACATTAGTCCTTTAAATAAAATGTCTAAATATAGATCGCCTCCTCTTGATTCAAGAGATGGAGATAGATGTAGCATCAGAATTTGCAGCCCCATCTCCAGCCCTCTCCATGGCCCCTGTAGTTCTGGAGCCCCTGGGACTCTGAACTAGGATGTGAAAGTAGTCATTGCAATTGCCTAAGACTCCTTGGAGAACAGGGCATGACATCCAAGCAGTCCCAGTGTGAGCTCCTTTGTGTGTTCATCTCCCCAGGAGTGGACCACTCCTCTGGGTTCTCTGTTGTTACCTTCTGAGCCACCTACTGCTTCAAGTGAGCTTGACCTGTAGTCCACCCTGTTCCCACCAGTCCCCATGCCTATTGAGCTGGCAGCTTGGGGATCTACTAGCTCTGTGGTTCTCATCCTCTTCATCCACACTTGGCTCTGTTCTAGGGAAACCCTGGTGAGGATCAGATAACTGTCTCCAGACCCATGACTTACTTCATCCTATCCCTTCCCTTCATGTGTGTGTTTCTAGAACTCCCACCTGACATCTAAGGATGCAGCGTTAATCAGGGAGGTAAGAGATATGACAGGCTTTGCTCAGTCACATCCCAAGTGTGGACATATGGGACAAAGGGCAAAGAAGGGTAAGAGGAATCATTCATTGGCTGAAGACAGAACAGTCCAGGGTAGACGCCAAGAAAGCTCTATCCCAGGGGCCCATGGGGGCCAGACCTTGGAACAAACATGCAACTCAACCACTGCCGTGGTTCATGGACTTTTTTCTTCGTCTCTTGCTTTGCCCTGTTTCCTAGGACTAGTTCCCTTTAAAAACTCCCAACCCTATTTCAACTTAACTTCCCTTGAGAAAGCAAAGGGAATTTTCCAAGCTTTGGGCTATCTAAGCACCCTGAGAGGACAGTTCAGGACCCAGGACTAGTGAACTGACCTGCCTGCCGAAGGCTCACTATCCCTGCCTGCCTGGGTTTCTCTGTGACTAAGTTCCTGTGTCCCTCCGAGCTTTCCCTCACAGGGCTTAGAAATGTAGAAGCTACAGAGAGAGAAGTGAAGTAAACAATATGGGATGGCTGACTCTCACAGAGCCAGCTTGAAGAGTATCTTCAAGGGACATAGTTTTTCCTCACAGAAGAGGGAGCAACAGGGATGGGAGGGGCCCAGCTCTGCCTGACAACAGGCATCCTCTCCACATTGCGTAGGTCAGCGAGAGCGTGTTATTTATTAGAGCCTGACATCTGTTGCTGTGATATGATAAGCTCCATTAAAAAGCCTGGCCATCAGTTACTGCTTATACAGCTTCATCCCAGAAGGAGCCTCTCAGCATTCTGAGAGCCTGCACAGCCCTGACTGTACCGGGCACCAGCATTTGCTGCCCTGCCCTGCCTCCTCTCTCCATGGGAACACCAAGCAGAGCAAACCCCCTCAGCAGGACCCCTTGGCCCATCTTTTCTTGGTCCTTCTTTCTGCCCCACAGAGGGCTGGTTTTGAGCTCTCTATCCACTCTTTCTCAGTGGAAAACAGGGTTTGGGCTTACGTTTTGACCTCAATTGCACAGGCAAAAGAAACTAGCCTAAGCTGGGCTTATCAGGGCAAAGCTGGAGGATGGAGGGTCTAAGAGATTGCCACATCTTTGCCAGAGACAGGCATATGTTACTCCATTGTGAGGACTATTGAGTGCTCAGGCATGAGTTCTAATCATACCGCCCCTGCCCTGAGGAAAGTGTTTCCTATTACTAGGCAAGGCTGCCTGATTATTTGTGAGTTATAGTCAAATATTTTCTTACTTGGAAAAAATGTACAGAAAGGAAAAGGTTGAGAGGTTCTGGTTTGAGGCTTTTAATAACACGCTGAAGAGGAATGTACATTTATTAAGAACATCAGAGTTCTCTTTGAACCACTGGAAGAAGACATACATAGGAAAACAAAGAAAATTCAAAGAATAATGGCTGTAAGCTAGGAGACCTGGCTGTCATCCAGGCTCCATTCTTAATTTCCTGTGTGATCTTGGGAAGGGCGTGTCACTTTTTTCTGGGCCTTGGTACCCTCTTCTGAAAGCACAGGTAGGCGAGTACCTACCTGTTACCACTGAACTCTGATAGATTGGTGGGAATTTGAAGTGAAAAGTATCTTTAAGATAGCTTGTCATAGTTTTTTTTTTTTTTTTTTTTTTTTTTTTTTTTTTTTTTGTCTGTGGTTTTTTTTTTATCCATATTGAAAAACATCCATCCCTGTTACCAGAGGTCAGACACAAATTGAAATCTCACTAAACAGAATTAAGGACACTGTGTACGTGACGCCGTTTGTACAGCCTGCATCTGATATTTATAGAACACTTCAGCTGTGGAATGTGCACACATATGCCCTGAACACACGCCCTGTAAAATAATTCTAGATGCAGTACATTTTCAGATGTCAAGTTAAAACAGCTTCCTGGGAAATAGGCTTGACTGTTCAGATGTGCGCCTTGGTTTCTGACAGCTGCCACCAGGGCTGCTCCAGGCTGCCGTGTGTGATCAGGAGTCCAGCCGAGGCAAGAAAGCCAAGGCTCTTGTTTCTATCGCTTCTCATTAGAGCAGGGATTCTAGAAATTAAAAAAAGGGGGGGGGGAGGGAGGAGAAGAAGGAAGCATGAAAGGATGATCACAGAATAATTAGGACCATTCCTACTGTGCAGATCATGGTGACAAGCAGAGGCCTTACTTCTGTGGGAACAAGAATCCCTCTTGTCTGTCATCCCATCATTCAGCACAAGGACCATGTTGAAAATGAACTAGATTCATGCCTGCTGAAGTCAAACTGGTGACAAGTAGGTAGGTCTCTAGTCTTTCCTCCGTATCCCACAAAAATCCATAGCCAACATCAGGGCAAGGCTGGGTGACCATGTGAGGAAGTAAACTTGACAGTGAGGCCAGGTTCAGAGAAGGGAAACAGGGAAAAAAAAAATTAAAAGCCAGCTAGCACAGCCAACTAGAAATATGTAAAACTTTAGCATCAATTTCAGTTCTTGGAAGAATTTGGTTAAGATGCAGAGTACAAAGGTTAGAATCCTGTGTCCTCAAAGACTGGTCCAAGATGATGCCTAAGCTGTGTGACCTCCTGCCTTTTCCCTCCTAATGCAGGTCCCCTCCCTGAGGGAAAAACATATTGGAATCAGGGTCTGGAGTGGGACAGTTTGCATATGTGTTCCCACCTGCTCAGCTGTGGAGTGGCTGCATAGTCCTCGGCTGCACAGCTCACATAGGAGGCCGGAGGCCTTTATGTATGTTCACAGGGTGAGCCCAGGATATTCTTGAGCAGAAATAACTTTCTGAGAATCTAAAGGACTTTTAAGAAAAGGTAAAATATCTGATGTAGAGCTAAACTTTTTATTGATGTTTATAAATGAGAGAAAAGAGTAAGGGACACTACAACGGAATAGGCCAAAAAGCAACGTGACCCTTCACAGTGACCTCCAAAAGAGCAGCGGGTTGGTACACAGTGAGAAGTGGACCCGAAATTCCAGTGACTCCTATCTTCCAGGCAGACACTTACTCATGCCCAGTGGAAAATGGAAGGCAGGAAAGCAGAAGTCAGGTCAAGAGGTGCATAGGTCACCTAGGTCCAAAGTTACTTCTATGGGGGGAAGAAAGGTAATTCATTGCTTTGTGTCCCATGGAAGGTCAGTGTTAGGATGCCCAACAGGGAGAAACAGGGCATAGCAGTTAAGGGTTGCCAAATCAATTCAGCAAATATATAGGAAGTCACTACATACAGAACACATGCAGAGCCCTGGGGACTCCAGCACACACACACACACACACACACACACACACACACACACACACACACACAACATCACATGCAGTGTTACTGCTCTATGGGTACAACTCAGTGCCCATATACCCATATTTCAAAGAACCCCAGCTATTATAGCCAGTCACTAATGGAGATTCCTCTCCTACACTAAGGCCTTCCAGGGAATTACCTGCTCAGTATTCAACATATGAGTTGGAAGTACATGTTGATGGGGAAGTGATTTTAGTGCCTGGAGTAGTGTTAGCTAATGGTAGCTGCTGTTATCAACTGCCACACTGAGGCATTTGATCCTTTTTTCTGTTTGCAATAAGATTTACTGGTCCATAGGCCTACCTAAATGTAGATAAGTAAATATTACAAATCCTTCATAGCCTTGGGAATAGTGATAAAGGTAGTCCAAGCATCATGTCTCATGTCAAGCTCTAGCTCAAGAACCTGATAAAGGAACCCTTGTCTTGGACCCTTTGTCCCTTTTGTTGCCAGCCTAGAGCTTTCCAAACCTACTCTGGTTCTCTAGTGTTAAAAATGCCAGGCAGAGAACTGGGGAGATGACCAGTTGGCAAAGTGCCAGCTTGGCAAGTTGCTTGAGTTTGATCCCCAGAACCTGAAAAGCCAGGTACAGTGCACATGTGTGTACTGATGGAGAAGCTGAGGCAGGTAGATCCTGAGACTTGCTGGCTGGTCAGCCTTGCCTCCTTTGTAAGTTCCAGGCCAGTGAGAGACCCAGTCTCCAAAAAAAAAAAAAAAAAAAAAAAAAAGTGGACAACATCTGAGGAATAACACCCAAGGTTGTCCTCTAGTTTCCACATGCTCGTGTGCGCACGCGCGCGCACACACACACACACACACACACATACACATGCACGAATTCACATATAGCCATTCCCACAGAAACAAACTTATCATGAAGTACCTCCCTTGCAGAACATAACTACACTAGAGGGACAAACATTTTTTTTTTTTTTAAGTTTGAATGTCCTGGAGCTCCCTGTGGGGGTGCACAGTCCTGGCAGTATGAGCAAGCCAGAGCAATCTGCATCTAAATGCAGGATTGTCTCTCAGGTAATAAAAGCTCCACCCAGAGGACCATGACAGGTACAGGCAGTGCTGATGGCCCCACTGTGTGTGAGTAAGGATGGGTGTGAGATAGGAGGAGTGTCGTGTGCTGGCCTCTGTGGACCTAAACACACACTTCAGACCTTCATGCCTCTAGTGGGAAAGTCTGGTGAAGGATTTTTCTCTTCAGAACATTCTGCGGACCGTTGGTAGAATGCACAGCCTCTGTGGTCTAGTAACATCTCACAGAATAAGAGGCAGCCTCAACATGGAATTAGCACCCTCTTCCTGGACTCGAGACAGGCCCCACCCCCAAAGCGTGATGCTAATGGACTTACTGAGACCTGCCCTAGGACTCTGAGACAACTGAGGATGATTTAGAAGGAAGGTGCTCTGCCCCTTCTGTCCTCTGTTTGAGGCTTTCAGTGATTATTCAGGGGAGCAGAGAATTCCCAGCACCCTTGTTTCTGAGTAGTTTCTGTGGATTTTGTGATAAGCTGTCCCCAGGCTGTGTCTGGTGCTCAAGCACAGTCCTTTGAGACACCAGTCAGCTGTATGTGAGTTCTTAAGCCCTGACAGACCACACTGGTGGGAACTGGTGGCATTTCCTAAGACCACAGCTGATCCTAGCCTGCCCTGTTCATGCTTCCTTGCTGCATCCTCTGCCCCACCGTGACCAAGTGTTCTGTGGTTGGGGTGGAAAACTCCACCGTAGAGAAGACAGTGTTTAACTTCAGTTTCAGGGAAGACCGTCCATGTAACATGAGGTGAGAGTTAAAACAAAGCAGGGCGTGTGTTTGAGCAGAGTCGTACCCTTGGGTTTAAGAGTGACTTTGACCTCTTATTCCTCCCAGACTAGAGTGATTATCCAGCTGCCAGAGAGTTCTTGGAGGAATCGCTCCATTAAATGGTGTCACTGGCAAGGTGGTATTAACCCTAAGACCAGTTTTATCTGAATGTTGTGAAAGCAAACTTGACCGTGCAGGCAGAGCCAGCCCACGTAGAAGCCCAGAGCATGATCATGGGATCTTCCACTCTTTTCATTTTCTGGTTCTTGCCTCAGCCTGTCATGAGACCAAGAAAACTTGTTTTGAAAATGCTTGACAGCCAAAACAACCTGTTCTCAGCCTGGACAAGAGGGCTTGTCCTCTCTGACCGTTTCTGAGCTGTTGGATACTGGACTAACTGCTGACTGGAAAAAATGAATTTGCTGCTTTCTTCTCATATTGTTCACAGACAGGTGCCAGTGGCTTCCCAGTTCCTTTTGGCCTCTTTTCATAGCCCTACCCCTGTGACACTTTAAGACTGTGTCTGAGTCTCACCGAGAAACAACCACGAGCAGCGTACACTAGGAAAGCCATAGCCCCTGCTCTCATCAGTGCAAGCCAAGCTGCTATCCCAGCTCAGACAGACTATAGCCACACAGAGATGTCTAACCTGTGATTTTCCACTCTGTGCTTGGTCCCTTCTGCTAGGGTGAAAGTCTCACTTAAAATCTCCAGTTTTCCAAGTGGCCATTTTCCTTTCAACTTGGGCAGCTCGTGGGCCTGCTCTGTTCCCCACACAAAGCCTTGCAAATTCAGTCTTGGACAGCCACATAATTCCCTGAAAGTGTTGCTTCACCTGTCTTCCTCTACACAGAGAAGGTACAGACTAGAGAAAGGCTTGGTGGGCAGTCTGAAAGTCTACACTCCCAGCACCCGTGCTTAGGAATAAAATGTTCATTGGAACAAGCTACCCCCATCCATTTACGGCCATGATCAGTATGGAGCAGATTTGAATTGTGACAGAGAATATGACCTACAAGCTGAAAATATTTATCTGGCTTTTTGCAGAATATGTGCTGCCCTTTAAACTGGAGAAGGTCTGAATTCTAACAAGGACTGTGGCCCTCAAAGTGACCAATAAAGAGCTGACTAGGAAAGGGTCTCTTTCCTATGCCCATAGTTGGCAAATGCAGGATATACTCTGGCATTGTGGAACTGCACAGAGGCTGGGGAGCTTATTGTGCTGTGTTTTTACAGAGTCTGTTTTGCTGTGTGTCTGTATTTATTTGTTCATTGGTCTGCTGGCTGTGACACCCATGGTGTCTACTAATTTTAGGTGGGGTAGGGGGTAGGGGGCCTTCCTTGGCCACGTGGGACTGACTGTATTCGGTGGCTTGGTTCAAGGTGGAACACCCATTTGTACCCACATGGAAGGGAATGCTGATTTGAATAGTGACTCATCCACTTGGTAAACATGGTGGGTTAGAGAACCGCATGCTGTCTTTAGGAACCCAGATGCCTGCCCAACCCTCTCCCACCCCTACTCTGTCTGGATTTGCCTTGTCTCCCGGTCTGAGCAGTGGGGTGGGGAAGATGGCCAAAGGTGGACAGGTGATTGGTGAGCTCTGGTAAGAAAGCCAGAAATTGTGTCAAAGGGGGCCTCTAAAATGTGACCTAGGAAGCACTTAATCTGTCACCTTTTCCCACTCAAAGCCATTGTAAACAAGATTGATATTTATAGATTTAGTTTTTGGTAATTTACTTCTCATGCCTCTGTTCTCTACCAACTTTGTAGTGACCAAAACTCAAAATGGTCCTCTCAGGACCACTTTGGTCTACAAGGAAGCTTTGTGAAGACTAGGAAGGGGCATCTCTGCCCCCTTTGGGTTGGTGCAATTTCACTGATAACTTGGAATAAAGCTGTCCCATCTCTCTGATCCTGCAGCTCAGGATGCACACACAGCTTAGCCAGCTGAGCCCAGGTTTTGCATTGGTCCCCTCATGCTGCTACTACAGCAAAACTTGCTGTACCCCAAATGCATCAGCAGCTCCTGACACCCACCTAGTTTGTCTAGAGTCCTATAGCGTGGTCCTAGCCCACTCGCTAGTACATGCCCTTGCCTTTGAGATCCCAGCAAACATGGATGGTCACTGTTAACACCCTGACATTGCTCCCCCCCCACCCTCACCCCAAAGCAAGGCTGCAATAGGACATGGCTCCCAGATATAGGATTGAATTGGGTGCTCTATGCCTGGGAACAGATATGTGGTCATCCCATTCAGGCCTTGTTAGGGCAGTGCCTCATGTTGGTCCTACCTTGCCAACTTCTGACCTAAAACTAGCCCAGTTTTGAGGAATGCTGCCTCAAAGGCAGCACACAAACAGCACCAAGACATGTGCTCAGAGGTCCAGGGTAGATGGGCTCCTCATGGGGGACTGACCTCATTCCTGAGGCATTGGGTTACATGCTGCCCAGTGGGTATAGTGATGGATGGCATTCCACTGGGACAGCAGCCACCCCACACAGCATGCTCTCAGAACTATTTGCAGAATGCTGTTATGAGCTCCCTATGGATCCTGCATTGTGGTCAGATCTTATTCCACTCCTCAGTTCATGCTGGGAATTATCATTGAACTAGGCATGTGAATGGATTTTTGAAAGATTTCCATCTTCCACTTCTCAGCCTGCATCTGACATGGGTTCCCAGAGGCTAGAGGAAGATGAAGAAAGAGAGGCTGGGTGCCTGCAGTAGCTGAATCCTTCTATTTATTTCCTGGCCTTGTTCTCAGTTTGAAAAGACTGGGAAGACAGGGAATGTCATTCATCACTGTCTTGAGCCTCTAACATATAAAGTACAGTAAGTTCCCTACTAAGAAACAACCATGTCCTATGGATGCAGTATTTCCTTTTTGTTGGCCTCAGAAGATGGAGTTGTGAGGATGAAGGGCAGTTGTGCACATCAGTACCACCTACCACATGGGGAGATAGCAAGGTGGGCAAATGGGTCAGTATGGGACTGGCCACGTCTGGTAGCATATGACCTGTGACTGTACCCAGGGCCTAAGATTGTAAGTGCATTGCTTCTAGCCAACAGGCTCCTGATGTTGTCCAAGCAGACCATGATGGCTGTACACAGACAGGGTTGAGGCAGCACTCCAAGGGTCCTATCACGTAGAACACGGTACACCTCAGACCATGTTCCTTCTGTCCTATGTCTGAGCTTCATTAGCCATAGAAGGCACCAAAGATCCTCCCAAAGCTAGTAGTGTGCTGTTGGCAACATACTTGACATTGGGATGCTCCAGCCTCACTGCATGTCTGTTTGTGGTTATTGTAAAGTAGAATATAACAGGATCTACTTATTATGGAGTAGAGTAGCAGAATCTATCCTTTACATTCTGTTATTTGGATTACAATGAAGTTATTTTTAAGAGCACATTATAAATTGCAAAATACCAAGTGCCAAGTTAGTTCATTCACTTAACCAGCAAACACTGGAAACTTACATGGTGCCAGGCACTAGTTAGACAATGGGTCCAGGTCTCTCTGGAAGCCTTCCAAGGAGGGAGGTGACTCAGTCGGTGAAGTGCTTGCTATACAAGCATAAAGATCTGAGTTCAAGGCTTAGCACCCATGCATGTAAAAAGCTAAGCACAATGCTTCACACTCAAAATCCTATGACTGAAGAGGCAGAGTCAGGGGATCCCTGGGTCTTACAGGGCCTAATATCAGTCCTCAGGCACTAGTGAGAGACCCTGTCTCAAGAGACAAGTGGACAACTCCTGAGGAACACCACTTGAAGTTGACCGCTAGCCCTTCAGATACATGCATACATACATGTGAATGAACACACACACAAAGAGGGAGAGAGAGAGAGAGAGAGAGAGAGAGAGAGAGAGAGAGAGAGAGAGAGAGAGAGATTCAGATAACAGTGAGAGTAGAAAGAAAACTAAGTGGGCTAGAGTTCTCCCAGTGTCTGGCAGTGTGCTTTTATTACCCAAAGCAAAGAAACCCAAGGACATCCCCAAACACAGAGCAGGCAATGGGTGTGTATCTGGATTTAGTTCTAACACAGTTGCAGGGTGTTTTCCTGGCCTATGAATAACCAGGAAGTGCTGTCTGCAGTCCCTTTGTCCTTTCCCAGTCTTCTCCCAAGGAATGGCCCAGGCCAAGCCAAGACCAGAATTGATCCTCCAGTTCTAGACCAGGCTCTAGGAAATCAAGTAAAGTCAAAACAGGAGGTGGCTGTGTCCCCACAAGCAATTTTTAGGAAAACAGCATTGAAGGCATGCTCAAATTCCTTCTGTGGTAAGCTGCTGTGAGAAAAAGCTCACTCAAACAAGGGGCTCTTGGGAGGGAAGGGTGGGTGTCCTCTCAGGCAGTAAACAGAGCAGCAAGGATCCTGAAATCACTTGAGAGAGGAGGTATCATCTCCAGGAGAGCTGGCTTCTTGAAAATCAACTTCACAAATGATTCCATGTGCTGCCTCTCTGCCTCTCACTCAAGTCCAGAGCCCCCTGGCCTCTGATTCCCAGGGCAAGAAGGTGTTGGACTCTCTTGTCTGTCGGTTCCCAGCTCACCATGATACATCCTTTTCTTAAGTTTAATACCAAGCATGTATTCAATGACATATTCAATGAGCAGAAGGACAAAATGAGAGGGGGGGCAGAACAACAACAACAATAACTTAGAGATTATTATTTGTCAGGATCTTCTACAGAAACTAGCCATAGAAATTGAAAATGATTGTTCTGGCATGGAGTTAAGAACAGAACCGACGCAGGGTGTAGTGGCATACATCTTTAATCCCAGCACTGTGCAGCAGAGGCAGGTGGATCTCTGTGAGTTCAAGGGCCAGTGTAGTTTAAATAGTGAATTCGCTGTATAATGAGACCTCAAACATTGTGGGTAAAGCAAGAAAGATGGCTCAGCAGTTAAGAGTACTGGCGACTCTTCCTGAAGACCCAGGTTGGATTCCCAGAACCCACAACCATCTATAACTGCAGCTCCAGGGAATCCAGTGCCTTCTTTTGTACATATTCTGTATGCTACCAGTCATGCATGTAGTTCACAGACAAATGCAAGCAAAATACCCATATACATAAAATAATGAAATAAAATTTGAAACCTGAAGAAGAATAGCCCTGTAAGTGGACAAGAGATATAACTCAGTGGTAGAGCTCTTGCTTAGTATGTTGGGTCAGTCTCCAGCACTAAAGTAGAATAAGAAGAAAGAACATCCATTCTGTCAGTAGTCAATTGGGACATTTCAGTGTCACTGAGGTGTTGCTTCCACTTGCCCCAAGATAAGCCCAGAAAGCACTAGAGTCAGCATCCCAGAGCTGGAGCAAAGTAGTCCCAAGAGATGCATCTATAGCTTGGCAGACCAAAGCCATAAACACTCAGGAGCCTCCCTGTAACACTCACGGAGGTGGGACCCAGCTCAGCTGGCACAGCCCTGGCCACCCAACCACTGTGTGCATGACCTGCAAAGCTCGGGCCAGGCTTACCACAGAAATGGACTTCTATGCAAGTATTGTGTTCCCTGTCCCAAAAGGCACCCAAGTGTGTCACCCCTCACAAGTGCCATCAGGGCAAGCCCTTCCTCAAACAGCCTGCTCAGATCTCTCCCAATGCTGTGCTTCTCCAGTACCAAATTGGTGTCCAGCAGTTAGCCAAGACAGGATAGCTGGGACATGGTTGGCATAGGAAACTCCACTGCAGAGCCAGATGTTAACCCAGCCCTCAAGAGAGAAGGGGTTGGATTTCCAAGAGGCAAAAGGGCCACCCAGCATGCTTCAGAGTACAGGAAAGTATCCTGGACCTGTGAAGTAAAGGGGCTTCTACCTAGCTGGCTCCCAGACTTGTGAATGAAAATTAATTATTGTTTGTGATATACTTTAAGATCCCCGATGAAAGGCCTTGTATAAATGCAAATTATTATTATTATTGTTATTAAAGATGCTAGACGTCTGGCCTGCTACATAATGTCCTGACGTAGATCTGAGCAAAAAAGATAGTTTTCTCACTCACAGTAAATGAGTGAGCCAAGGAGGACTTAGCCCATGATGAAAAGCAAAGCACCAAGCTCCTTATAGGACTAGCATAAAGCTGTCTGACCAGGGAGTCAAATGTCCATGTGCTCCCTGAGGGCCAGGGCCCTGCTCACATGCATTGCTTTACCCCTGCAGGGCCCAGCTAGCAGTGGGCCATGCACTCTCTGAGTGTGTGTATATCCAGTTGTCTGTTCACTTGAAGAATGGAAGGAAGATGGCCCGGATGGATATTGCCCATCATTCTGAGGATCCTGGGTCAGATCTGTAGATACAGAGGGGCTGTGTAGATGCCTCAGACATAGGCAGTGTCTGGTAATGCTTATTAAGACTTGGAGGGAACCCCTCTAGCAAAGCACAGGGAGAAGTCACTTATTAAATTACTGCTTCCCACCTGAGAAACTACCTATGACTAACGTGGGTGGGTTGACACTAAAGCAATACTAATAACAAACAGTGACAGATAATAATATACTTGACCTAGCAGTTGTCTTAGAAACCATCCCTTCATTTTACACATGAGGCTTCTAGGGCCCAGAGAGGTAAGGTGGCTTATCCAAGGTCCCATTTTACAGCACTGGGCAACAACTCTAGAGAGTTTGAAGCTTACGGATGACATTTGTGGTAAAGAAAGCTTCTGGGTACCCCTTGTTGTTCTGGGACTCATTATTTAGGGAACGTTTGTGGTGCCTCCAGTGTCACCTGTGTGGACTATACATATCTTTCCATGAGTCCCTTTTCTTCCTTCCAAATAAGCCTCAGGGTTCACTAAGGTGAACTAAACTCCAAGGAACCCAATGGGCACACAAGGTCGGGTTTATCTCTTTTGTGTCTTGTTATCACAGTCATAATTCTACTGAGAGATTACCTAGGGCAGGGGTACCAGTTGTACCTATAGACACACTGCAAGATGGAGGGCCATTTGAGCATCTACAGAACAAATGCAGGGGTGGTGACACTTGTCCATGAGTAGCTTGAAACTCATTACTGGGTAGTTGGCTATTCTAACAAAAGTTTTACTGGATAAGAAGAACATTCAGTTAAAATGATATGGCGAAGGGGCAAATCAAGCTATGTTACCTCTTACTCCCCTGTAGATAAGGAAGTGAAGAATACCTACCTTGAAGAACAACAACTCAGAGCACTGGGTGACCAAAAGCTATGTCCAAAATCCAACAGGTGTTTCCCCAGGCAGCTGGGGAAGTCATGAGCTGCAGCCCATAGACACTGAGGTGTAGCATTCACCCCCAAAGACCATATTTACTACTTGGTAAACAATACATCATAGCCCCACTCCCAAGAAGTTTCTCCTTACAGGGAGATGATTATTTTAATCCTCCAAAAATTTGATGTCCTAAGGATGATCTTGGTCCTTTCCCTGAGTCTAGGCTAATGCCCAGTGATGCTGAATGGAAACTCTGAGGCACCTCCTCCCTGTGTTGAGACCCCACATCCCCTGCGGTCAGCCCTGCTGGTGGCCTGAGCACTTCCTCTTTGGGGGGGGGGATCATCCTTTGGTTTTTCCCCTTTTGCTTACTAACTAATGGAAGGCCATCTGTAACCATGAAGGTGACTCACCACCTAGCAAGTGAGCCAGTGAGTACCCCTCCTTGTAGCCAGGGCTATGGTCAGATGCCTGCATCCTCCATGAGCCTTCATATTGCCATGACATCCTGGCCTCTGCTAGGTTCCTGCTTGCCCTGGGCAGAGTAACCAGTGTGAGCATAATAGGCAGAATGAGACCAGGTGAACACAGGGCTGGGCTCTGCTTGGCCTCCCAAGCTCCCAGCAGCACACCATTTCTCAGTTCCCAACACCCACTACTGCTGCAACACAGCCAGACCATCCCAGTCCTTCTCAGTAGCTACGTGAGCACACTGCCCTCCCAGCCTTCCAACAATTGGTTATGATAGATAAAACACCGACTAGAGCGGAAACGTGAGATGACTTGCTCTTCAGCCCCTGCACCGCCAGGCACCCTCAGAGCAGACTCCATTCGTCCATGCACCAGCTTGGAATTCACCTGTAATGGGTCTGAGGAAGCCAGGCACCAGACACTAAGGATGGGCCATCCTAATTTCAACCTTCGAGGGGCTTACAGAAAAAGCCTGTGGACATACCATGATGCTACAGCACAGTAGGGGGCCATTGCCCAATCTTTCCTCTGTTGACTCTTTCCTGTGACAATTGTGGGCCCTTCTGTTATAGGATTATATTGTTCTAAATCACCCCCCCCAATCTGAGGAGTCCATGTAGGGCTGCTGTGTGCAGAATACTCGGTGTGAAACTGAAGGTGCAAAGATGGATGAATATGAGCAGGGATCTGCCCTCCACAGGGGGTGGGAAACTGGCTGCCATTTGACAGAGGGATTCAGTCTGAGATGAAAGCCCAGCAGAGCAAGCCAGGCCTGTGGCTCAGGAGGTTTGAGGCTTTTGGACATCCTCTCTTCCCTCTCCTTTGGCCAGCTAACCCTGTGGTCTCTTCCTCTACCTTCTCATGCACTGCACTGGGACATGGGGAGAGCCAGGGATACTTGCATCCTGGGGAGTCAATACTGGCTCCAACAATTGCAGCAAGTGGCTACAAGCTGCCCTGACTCCAAAGGGACTGGCCAGGTTGTAGGCAGAAGTTTCTGTAGGACATCTCCCATCACCAGGTTCTGGAAGACCCTCTTGGAGTGCTTCAGAAGGGCAAAGAACCACTAGGTAACCCCTGACCACTTTAGGTTTTTAAATACCGTATGATTTGGCAGGAACCAGATTCCATCCCAATACTTTGATGTGTAGAAGCGGTCTCTGAAGTCCTTCTCCAACAGCTGTTGATTGAGTTTAGCAATGCCAAGACCACAACCTCAGCCTTCTCATAGGTGAGGAGGTGAGCTGCCTAACACACAGTCTAGACACAAGTCTAAACATCCCCAACCAAGACAGGCCATGCAGGCCTGACATTGGTGCACAGAGCATCATGGAATTCAGTCTAAGGAAGACTGGGGCCCGGCCTGTGCCTGAAGCCATCAGCATGTGACATTGTGTTCTCAGCTTGACATCAAGACATTGTATCTACGGTGTGCCAATTCCTCTTTTTTATAACCTTAGACACCCCCACCTCAAACTCCACTCTGGAAACAAACCAGAGGTGCTCAAGGACTGGCATGTATAGCAAGACTGTCCATGAACCATTTACAAGCACATGTATGTTCCTAAACCCCATACCAGAGAGCCAGACCACCATGGCCCAGGGTACAACATCCAGACTCCGACTGGCAATCACTGATACACTGTGGTACCCAGAATTAGATGGACAGTTGTTACCTGGGCTTTGGAAGGTTGGGGATGAAGGACATCAAAATGGAACCATGTCTCTTTGTAGAGATCTATTATAAGCCTGGCCTTTTGACATGAAGCAAGAACCCAGAGTGAGTCAGTATTTACAGTGGCGGTCCAGGACAATGAGGACAAGGCAAGACCAAAGACCACGAGGCATGATTAGCGGAACTTGCCTTACACTATTTACAGGACTGCTTTGATTTTCATACCACAATCGGTTTTCATGTGACTGATGAAAAACATGTGCCAGTTGAAGTCACAGCTGCAGACTTCAAAACTGGAAAAGGCCGTGATAACTGTTAGGTGTTTAGAACTTGCCTCTGTTTTCAGAAATGACCTATAGCTTTATTTATATGTTCTGGACTTGCTGGCAGCAAAGGTCATGTCTCTGAACCACTTCTCCCAGCCCACCCTACCCCAACCCACCACCACACTGGCCTGGCTCAAACAAAACATCACGGGTCTCATCTTACAGTTGACCAAGGAAAAGCATTTTTTAATCCAAGTCCTGTTTTGGAAGAAGGCAAATGTTTAGGCTTTTGCAAAATAAAAAGATCTGTCTGAGGATCAGCCCAAATTACTATGCCCTTGTCTTGAGCAGCTAGTCATATGACTCTTAAACCCCTCCCATGTCAACAGCTACACCCTCCTTCATGACCAAAACACACACACACACACACACACACACACACACACACACACACACACACACACACACACACAGTAACAAACCCAGCAGGTTTAGGAGAAGATGAGTGAGGATGAGTGAGGATCTAGGGGTACCTTTGGCTGTAGAGCTCACCCTCAGATGCCACCAAACACGTGAGGACTGAGTTTCAAAAGATGTTGTATGTCCTGATGACCATAGCTGCAGGTCCAGTGTAAGAACAGCCATCTCTCTGTCCTGGCTGCCAGCTCTGTGTGATATATGAGAAAGGAGAGGGCTCGGTCAAGAAGCCAGGGAAGAGGATGAAGAACTGAGGACAGGGGCTCTCAGACCTCTGTCCCTCTCCACATAGAAGGCACCCTTCTTTCACAGTCCCACACAGTGCTTAGGGCTGTTTCTGGAAACTGTGAACCTCTCCCTTCTGCTTAGACCCAGCTTGGTCCCCATAGTAACAGTTGGCATCATTGATCATCTGTTAGGTCACTTACTATGTTCAGTGCTTATTTGAACCATCTCATTTAAGAACCTTTTAAGGTAGCCACCTAATCATTCCATATTGTAGATGAAGAAACAAAAGCTAATGTCATTTGCCCAAGGGATCCAGCTAGAAAGGCACATGAACAGGCCTGAAGCTGAGGTCTGGCCGGCTTCAGAACCTACTCTGCCTGACCTGTCATCCACAGCCTGCAGCCACATGCTTCAGTCAGTTGGCTGTGTGGAGGAGAGAGCTGCATCCAGAGAGAAGTGTATCAGCCCTGGGTCCAAGGCCAAGAGAAGGAGGGCTGCTAAGTGCTTCATCTCCTGGCTCCTTGCCCTGTTCCACGCAGAACTGACCCAGTCACAGCCTGGGATCCCTTCCCTCTGCATGCTGTTTTCTGGGATTCTCGGGTTTTCTGAAACCCTGAACAAATGAGGCTTCAATCAGACAAGAGTCTCAGAACCTTATTTTACCCTAAAACATAATGGACTCTCAATTGGTCTGAAACGAAGACTTCTAGCGTGAGTACGGTGAGGAACTTGGCTGATGCCAGATGCCAGACATCTGTCTCCTGCCCCCACTCCCGCCCCTGAGCAGCTAATGCTGAGGCAAGGAACCTTTCCCACCACATCACACACTTGGGAAGCTTCCTGGACACTTTGCCTTTGGTAACAGATGCAGATACCTAGTGCCATTAGCATGCTGTGCCCTGGCAGCTCTTCGTTTTCTCTGATAAAAAGTGAAATAATTGAAAACAGTGATCTAGAAACATCTATAGATGGGTGGGCACCAGGTGTCATTTTCCCCTTCCTGCACCCGCTTCCCCTCCCTTAACTGACTTAATGAGGATCCAAGCTGAGAAGTGATCCCTACAAACAGCTGGTAGCATCATGCCTTTAAATAGCCCTCGCCACACTTCCCCCTTAGAGGCACAGTTTGCCCTGGCAGGGAAAGCCCGGGACACACAGGAAACTTGAGAATTTTCTGCAAAGGAAAGAGCTTGCCTGTCAGTCATGCTCCCTGCTGTAAGGACATTCCATCCCCTTCCCCAAGAGTGTTCCCAGGAAATACTGAACTGGGCAGCTGAGTAGCTCTAGAACCTGTGAGACTCTGGTCCTGGGAGCGATGGCCAGGGACCTTGGAACTCTGGCTGCCAGGCTCATGCCACTGCCTGGAGCAGCCTGCACCACTCACTCACTAGCCGTGTTAGTGCCCTAAGGGAACCTAACTACAGCCACTTCCCTATCGTGTGGCCGGAGTGACCCTGTCCACAGTGACCTTGAAGCAAGGGCTGCAGAGACTAGTGGTAGCCGTCCACTCTGGCCCTCAGACTAAGGGAGTCAGCTGTCCCCAGCTACACATCTAGATAGTTGGGAAAATAGAAACCACTAGAACATGTAAGGAATGAACACCCATCGTGTCTGGCTGATGGCCAAGGTTGCCACACTGTCCTTTGTGAGCCTCGTGTCAGGGCTTCTTTTGATCCATGCAGCTTTGTTCGAGATCAGAGACCCCTCCTGCCACATCACAGTCCTTCCTTATGCATTATGAATGTTTGGTCTGGGGCGGCAGAGATGGCTCAGTGGTTAAGAGCACTGATTGCTCTCCCAGAGGACCCAGGTTCAATTCCTAGCACCTACATGGCAATTCACAACTGTCTATAATTCCACTTCCAGGGAACCCCAGCACATAAAATATAAACAAACAAATAATTTTTAAGAGGATGGTTGATCTGGTGCAGCTGTGCTCAGTGTTTTAAAATCAAGTATCTGAGAATGGCATTGATTTAGCCACAGTGGTGCTTTATCTGTCTTCCTGTTGTTGTTGGTGGTACAGGTGGAATTTTAATGGACCAGTTTTCTCTGTCTACATTTAGTGAAGTATTGTTCTCTCACCCACCTTTAACAGTTAGTAACAATGTGTTTAAACCAGTCCTTGCCTACCAGTGGCTGTCATGAGCTATATTCACTAAAGCCACCATGGACAACATGCTGGACCAGATCTAAGCCAGTAAGCCCCTTTCTCAGGGGAGAACAATGTGACCTGCCAGGGAGGATGTGTGAATCTGGGGGCCAGTGCCCCGCAAATGTCAGAGATGGCTATGTGCAGAAGAGTCACCTGGTGACCAAGAGACTTGGAAAGCAAGAACATCTAACTAAATGGGAGTCAGGGTGGAGAATGGCATGTGTAAGCAAGTGGAAATCATCAAGTGCAGAAGACAGGGGCAGACACATAGATCTGGGGCTCGTGTACTCAACTATGGGTGGCTCGGGGTGTCTGTGCCATCCCTTAGTTGCATAATATCCATGTGATAGGAATGGAAGTGTGCCTGCACTTTTTCTTGAAGAGAGGGTCCTTTGTTTTCCTTACTTCTCAAAGGAATACCTACCTCAAAAGATTGAAGAATGCATTTGTTAAAAACAAAACAAGTAGAAGCCAGATAGTGAGAAGCACTGGGAGACAGGGCAAGAGTTGTCTTGGTCAGGCATCATCTCTGCAGCAGAAAAGCAAGGCTGGCCTGAGTCCTAAGGGAAGTGGGCTTCTGCAGCAATATTGTTGAGAGGTAGCAAGATTGAAACAGGAGTATCACCAAAAACAAAGAAAAGAGTCAAGGGTGGATTCCCTGCAAGGATTTAGGGAGCCATGGAAACTAAAGGCTGTTACAGAAGTGCAAATTGGCCAGAGCCAGAGCGTCTTCTAGGTCAGAATGTCCTGCGGGTGGTTGGGACTGTGAGACTGGAAATTTGGGAGGAGAGAAAGGGCGGGGACCAGGCTAGAGCTACTGCCAGTGATGCAAACCTCCAAACGACCATGAACTTGCTCTACATGAGGGGAGTAGAGAGCAGGGGAAGACGAGCTCCAAGACAAATTGTTCTGGGGGAGAGAGGCAGGAGATCTAAGAGGCCTAAAGTCACAGAATTACAGGGAGAGAGAGAGAGAGAGAGAGAGAGAGAGAGAGAGAGAGAGAGAACACTTCCAGAGAGGACAGTAGCTTCTAATGCTGCAGAGATGCTGTGTATGTGAGTACTGAAAGGGACAGCCAGTACAGGACACACCAAGACCAAGGTCTCAGTGCAGAGTAGATTTATGTGCCCCAGAGTGACTGCCTCTGGATAGAAAGGAGAGGGACGTGACCCATAGGCAAATGGCAGTTTATAAAGGGGAGAGGGGGAAACCCTGTGTTAGGATGAGGTGTTTAATTTTGATTGCTGGACTAGCTGGAGCTTGGTAGCCCGGCTCACGAGGAGGAAGTAGCCAAATAAGGGAATAGACCTTGGCTTGCTTTAGGAATATAATCTAATGGTTTTTTAACAAGATGGGGAAGGGTAAAAGGCAAAATCTTTGGGTGCCATGTTTGCCATGCTCGGGCCTGCTAGAGCCCTTCTGAGAGCCCCCACATTCTAACCTAATTAGAAGGGGTTCAGTGGAGTTGGTGGAGGAGGAGGGCAGTGTATCATCAGAAACTGCATTTACCCTGGTCTAGAAATGACCTCCCCAGGGCCTGTGGGGTTGAGGGACACGCTATGCTGTGCCCCAGGGTCTGTGCTGGCGCTGACCCTGCTCTCTCAGGTGGGTTCTTTTGCCCTACCCTCAGTACTCAGGCAGGTGCTCAGTCACTCCTCCACACCTAACTTGGCTCTCCTCGCCTCCTAAGAGCTGGAGCCTGGAAGCCAGGCTTATTAGAATCAGATCTTTAATAAGATGGGTTATGTGGATAGTGGCAGCTCTTAAGGGTGCCTTCTTGTTGCTCTTCTGGGAAAGCAGCATTATTGGGTGAGCTACCTCTGGATGCCTAAGGGTGACAGAGATTACAAGGGACTGGGTCAAGGACAAGGAGGCAAGCCTGGGAAATGAAAGGTCTCTATCTCTGTATCTCTCTGTCTCTGTCTCCCCCTCCCAGTTCCCACTTTCCAACAGGCTTCTGCCTCTGCTGTGTCCTCTGCCGGTAACAACCACCTCAGCCTTTCAATAACTACCTGGTAGGGTCCACAGTGCCACCCGAGATGTACCTAGTACCCACCTCAGTATTGGTTCTGTGATTCCTCCTCTAAATGGACCTTCATGGGAGGTTCCCCATCTGGGTCATTCAGTGCCTGGCACAGAGTAGACTCAGCACATTCCGTCTCCTGATGTGGAACATGGCTTTCCCTCAGCAGAGTAGAAATCTCGGTCAACCATGGTGGCTCATATCTATAATCCCAGCCCTGAGTAAACTGAGACAGGAGGATTACTGGGAGTTAGAGGCCAGCCTGGGGGTACCTAATGAGTTCTAGGCTTGCCTCAGATATGTAGTAAGGGCTAGTTTGGCTACAGAGTAATACCTTGTCTAAATGGAAAAAAAAAAATTGGGTATCCAGAAGATATGTTCTCTCTCAGATTCTGCCTGTCTTTAGAAGACACCTGTGTTTTGGAAGTAAATACAAACTGTAACTCATTTAGGAATCCTTATTAGACACAAAGTCTAATAAGTCACAAATCCAACTTAGGAGAATATGACCCTGTTGGTATCTTCAGTCATGGAAATGACTGGGTGTCAAAATGGTGGCTCTCTATCCTACATACAGCTTGGCTCAAATCCTGTCTTTCTCCTAGGAAAGGGCAGTAGATTCTCAGGATGTCTAATAGACCCAGCAGGCGGGAAAGTCAACGTACAGGCTTGTTAAATAGCCTGAGAGGTAGCACAGGAGTGAGCTGCATGTACCACCCTTGGAACAATCCAGAAGGTTTTGCCTTGGAGAGAAGGAGAGTCCATGAACAGTAACAACTGTTCTGAGTTAGGTCAAAAGCTCTTAGTCATTTTTTTTTTTTTTTTTTTGTTCAAGCTGTTTATGCTAATCACGATTTTGTTTTGTTTTTTCTCTCCTCTTTCCCACCAGGGCTTATTTCAAAACCTTTGTCCCTCAGTTCCAGGAGGCTGCATTTGCCAATGGAAAGCTCTAGGAAACACCAGTGTTGAGAGGCAGCCAACCAGACTGCTCAGTCCACATGCGTGTCAGCGCACAGGCTACTTCCTGGAAGCCACTTGGAATGTCTTCATGGCGGCCTTTTGCTCACACAGCAGCTCTGCCTGCCCCACACAGCCCTGTCCTCCTGGAGCCCAAACTTGAGCTGGCTGGTAGAACCCTGACCCCAGCCACCCATCACTGCTGCTTGCTCCCTCTATCTTCTTTATATTTCTTGGTTGGAAGAAATAAACTCCTTTACCATTTCCAGGGAAAATAAAATGTCATGAATACACACACCCTTCTTTCAAGTCTTTGTCCTAAAGAGCTTTTAAAGTTTAAAATTCAGTTTAATACACTTGGCTTCTCCCTACCCACTGAAACTAGCATCAAGTTTGTGTGTGTGATTTATACCCCAATATTTACATTTCCAGGTGGAGTAGTCTTCTACTGGAGAAGCAACCAAAAGATTCTTAATCTATGGGGTTCAGTTGCTCACTCCACAGGCCCAGAGCCAGCTCTCAGTAACTCCTGGATCCCAGCATTAGACCAGCCACCAGCTCCCGTGTAGGTTCTAGCCTTCCCTGTCTCTCTGGGATCATGGGAGCCCCTTGGGCTGTTGTGGGAATCCATGTATTATTCATGGTAGACAAAGGCTAAGTAAGGGACAAGGGCTGTCACTAGTGTGTGTCTGACATCTCCCCTCAGTCTGGGCAGCTCTGCAGCCAAGCAGAAACATAGTAGGGGAAGCCAGGTAGATGATGCAGGCTTGTCACCCCAGCACTCAGGAGAATGGAGCCAGAAGACCACAAGTTTGAGGCTAGTCTGAGTTACCTAGCAAGACCGGTTCAGAAGCCATTGTGTCTCTCCCGCACCCCATCCTTTACCACTCCCATCAGTGTACAGAGGGAAGAATGGTGGCCAGGAGGTTCTGGGAACCCCAAGCAAAGCAGCAGTCATGTGAGAAGGAGCAGCTGGGCTGCACGTAGCTTCCCAGCCCTCACTTGCGGGCTGCAATCAGCTGAACCACTTGACAAGGCGACAAGACCTGCGCACACAGTTCTGTGTAGCATGCTTCTACCCTGAAGGCAACTTCCAGTGCACAGAAGGGCCCTGGGCAAGAGAACTAAGAGCTAAGTGCTGACCTGGCCCCTCCTGCTTTGTGAAGCTGAGCTCCTTCTGCTACGGTGGCTCTTAGAGCCAGGTTTTACCACGTAATCCCAGAAAGGAAGGAACTCTGAGCCCGTTCTTCCCTGTATCCCCAGCACCAGGAATGTTCTCAGGAGGCTAGAGAGGAGCTGGGATAGATGTGGGTGCTAGGCGGTCAACTGGGGAGCAGCCCATCTTCACACGGGGAGCTTTGCTCACTGCCCTTGGGAATTCCCAGGACAGAGTAATCCTGTGTCCACATCTCCTTCTGCCATTAACTGGTTGTATGACTCAAGTCCATCCCTCCATGTCTGTAATACTAGGAGTGGGGCTCAACCAGATGGTGGCCTCAGCTCAGCAGAATCTCCCAGGGAGCTTTTCAGGGACTCCTATGCTTGTCCCCACTATAGGGCTGTGAGCAGACTCATATGACCAAGAGCGCTAGTGTAAGTCCTGGGCAGTCTGTTGGGTGGCTCACAGATATGTGCTGAGCTCCAAGACCTCCCCTAAGGCAGCAGTTCTCAACCTTCCCAACACTTCAACCCTCTAATACAGCTCCTCATGGGGCTGACCCCAACCATAGCACTAGTTTCATTGCTACTTCATAAGAATAATTTCGCTGCTACTATGAATATATCTGTGTTTTTCCATGGTCTTCAGTGACCCCTGTGAAAGGGTCATTTGACCCCAAGGGGTCACTTAGGACTATTCTAGCTACCCTATAACCAAGGAGGGCATGCATCAGGCATTGAGTCAAGAGCTGAAGGAAGCAGGGTTCCTTGGGACCTGGCAGCCACCGCCAGCTCTGGGATGGGTTGTGTATGCAGAGACTGGGCCTCTGCCCTTCATATAGCTCCCAGCCTGAGCAGCAGTACAGTCTGCAACTGTCCCCATCTTGCCCTTGTCAATCTCTAGGGTTGACATGCCCAGGCTAGCCAGAAGATTAATGACATCCTCACATCTGAGTGAGGCAGACAAAGTCTGTCTAGGAAGCACTGTCACAGAGATCTCAGAGTAGCTTCACAGTAGACCTATGATGTAATTGAGTAGCTGGGGTTGTCGTGATGAGGAAACAGTGTCAGAGAGCTTGAATGAATTGCCCATCAATACCAGCCTGGCAAGACTGAGCCCAGATCAGAACTCTCTCACAGGTAAGGGATTACCTTACAGCCACTCTGGAAGATCTGCAGCACCTAGCATGTACAATGACTCCTCCATGGCTGTGTAGACTAGACAGAGCCCCTCCCCTAATCCTTCCCTCCCTAAACTCTCTAGCCCATTGGGTCTCAACTTTCCTAATGCTGTGACCCTTCGATACAGTTCCTCATGTAGTGCCGACTCCAACCATAAAATTAGTTCATTGTTACTTCATAACTGTAATTTTGCTACTGTTACGATTGTGATATAAACCTCTGTGTTTTCCAATGGTCTTAGGTGACCCCCATAGGGGTCATGACCTACATATTGAGAACCACTACTCTATCCCTTCTCAGAGCCTCTGGGTAGGGCAGAATTACAAGCAACCAATTTGGGGGAGTGGCCTTTGGATTCTAGGTGAGGATCCCATGGCCCTCCCAGCTCCCTCCTTCCAAGAGGAAGTAGGCATCATCAACACAAGCCCACCTGTGATGATCTTCCTGAGCAGGTCCAACAAAGATGGCGGCAGTTTGGCTTGCCTTAAATTACAAGGGCCAAGTAAGCTGGAGGTGGGATTTACAAGGTAGTAATAATGCTCTCTCCTCTATGGCACTTGGCTTCTTGAAAGCATTTTATAGCCGTTTACTAATTAGTCCTCAGCTGCACTCTGAGCAGGTACAATGAATGCTTCCTGATGGGCAGACACAGCCACAGACAAATCGTAAAAATATGCAAGGACCCTCACACAACTTGGATTAAAAAATCGCACAGCCTGGTGTTTGAATCCATGTGAAGCAGAGATGGTCAATTTCTGGTGTCCCCCCCCCAATATTTTTGAGAGAGACAGAGAGAGAGAGACTTACCAAAGAGCATGTGTGGAGGTCAGAGGACAACTTCCTAGGGCCTGGTTTTCCTCCCCATCTTGTTCTCCCACCCCCTCCCATTTTGAGGCAAGGTTTTTCTTGCTTTCTGACCCATTCTGTTTCTGTCTCCCACCCCACCATAGGAGTGTTGTGATTACAGATGCAAACCATGACATTCAGCTTTTTATATGGATCCTGAGAGCTGAACCTTGGCCATCAAGCTTGTGTGGCAAGTGCTCTACCTGCCGAGCCATCTCTCTGGTCCCATTTTCTGTTTTTCACTTCCCCTTAAGGAGATCAGTCCAAACTCCTCCTGGAATAAGAGAGCTGAACATCTTTGTGAACACAGTCTTCATCCCTACAAACCTACACATAATATATCACCCTTTAATGGGAAAGGTAAAAGGAGCCTCAGTGCATTCCCTAGACCCATGGATGTCCACCAATCTTCACAGGTGGGCTTGTTGTCTGCTAATGCTCCCCCCTGGCCACACCTCCAAACCAGTTGTATGCAGTTATTGCACTTTAGGGAGGGACGGATTAGGGGAGAGGGCTTTCCACATAGCCATGAAGGAGTCATCGTGCATGCTGGGTGCAGACCTTCCATTGTGGCTGCTTTAAGGTCAGGAATCTCCTTCAACCATTGCTCTAGGTAAGCAAGCCTGATAAACCCATTGGTCCCCTGGAGTGAACTTTGGTGGCTCACACCCTGGATTGACTTTAGGAGAAGGGAGTAGACAGTAGACATTCACATCTCCCCAAGCAAAAAAGGTGTGTTTACTAATACTTGAGTTTGCTAATACCATCCCAAAAGAAGGGACAATAGACCATAGTTAGCCAGGGTTCCACAGACATCCATCAATGTGGCTTCCAAGACCCCACTGCCTACAGCCTGATGAAGCAGATTTCCAGAGACATAAACTGCAAACAGTGTGAACTTCTGGATGAAAGAGACTTACATTCAAATCCTAGGTCTGCCCACTTAGCAGCTGATAAATATCTAACAAGCAACTTTACTTGTGATTTAAAGAAGAGAAACAAAAACACAGGGACCCTGAGTAGTATGGACTATTTGCCAATTCGAAAGTGTAATAACCCCACCAGAATGAGTTTCAAGCCACCCACCTGAAGTCACCTTACAGAATCAGGAGGCCCCTTGGATGGGGGCTCAGCTGGGAAAGCCAGCTCCAGGGGTGCAGCTGCGGACCCTGGGCTTTCTTACCCTTGCCTTTTAAAGTGGGAATAGACACCAAGTGCCACACACACACACACACACACACACACACACACACACACACACACGGCACACAGCAGCTTTTATTCCTACAGACCAGAGAAAGGTTTTTCTGGTGTTGATGTTGGCCTTTTTCTAGAAAGTCAGAATATCCCTGTTAAAAAGTTCTGCCTATGAACATGGCCTTTAGAAGGGTGACCCCATCTGGATTATCAGGAAGACAAAATGATGAGTCATCCTGTGGCTTAAAGAATGAGAATCCTTTGGGGGAGCCCCCCACAATATAGATTCTCTCTTTCCCTCCCTCTCTCTTCTCTCTCTCTCTCTCCTCTCTTTCTCAATCTCTCATTCTCTCTCTTTCTCTCCCTCCCTCTCTCATCTCCTCTCTCCCTTCCTCTCTCTCCCTCTCTCCTCTCTCTTTCTCCTCTTTCCCTCCTTCCCTCCCTCATCCCTCTCTCCCTCTTCCTCCCCCTCTCTCCTCTCTTTCTCTCTCTCAGGCACACAGGGACACAGGTCTTACTTTAACTAGGCTGGACTCCTGGGCTGCCCTGGGGAAACACAACCCAGTGACCCACTTGTTCCCTGGCCCCTGCTTTCCCACAGCCAAGCAATCAGAGCAACACAGTTCACTCCCCCTCTGACTCAGTTTCAGTTCCTGCTGGCTACAGACTCAAGCGTCTCAACTTTGCCAGCTCAGGGACAGCACTGGGTTTGCTTTTTTCATGGGATTAGAAATAGAAGGGGCCTGGGAACCTGCTCCAGTCCTGAGGACAGGCTCATCCCGCTGCTTGACACAGGAAAATTAGCAACAGTGTCTAGTAGTGAGATACCATGTTGCTATTAATAGCGTCTTAATTGATTCATTGTAACTTTTACAAATGAAAACAAGAATTAGCACCTTCCGTTTACCTATCTACAGCACTTGGGTAGATGCCAAGAGAGTAAGAGTTAGGTGCCAACTAGAGATGGGGAGGGGAGCCCACAGACACGTACACAGTTTAACTTCTCAGAACAACTGAATACTGTAGATGTGATCCTAGCCTCTTTTTTTTTTTTTTTTTTAATAAAACTAAGGATGGGGATTTAGCTCAGTGATAAAGCGCTTACCTAGCCTAGCAAGGATCTGTGTCCCATCCCCACTGCTGTAAGAATCAGATCAAATGCGTAACTCAGCAAAGACATGAAGCCACACACTCAGCTTTCTCTCCTCCTCCTGCCTCTCCTTTTTGCCCTTTCTTCTTTCCCCTTTCCTTATAGCACAAGGAATTGATACAGCTCCATTTCTTTGAACTTGCACAGTCCAAAGAGACTCTTTGATCAAAGTATGTTACAACAGGCCTGGCATGTAACATTCATACACAGTAACTAGAGGCTTTAGGCAATGACCAAACAGTGCTTCTATGGGATTATATCACCAGAGATGATGTAGCCATCTTAGTTTTCATAATCCTCTGTTGTGATGCCCACTCAGCCACAAAATCACCCAACATCACATTTCTCTGAGCATGTCAACACCATTAAGTGACTCGTTGCTCCAATTGTTTTGACATTTCTCCCATGAGAGTGGCTTGTTATGATGGGTCCTGGGCTAAAACCACAATAAGCTGCAGTAAGGCCCTGGCTCTGAGGTCAGGCTGACCATAGTGGATTCTACAGGAAAGGACTGTGAAGCTGTCTGTGGTAACACTTGTTTGTAATTCTTGTACTTAGGAGGTAGAGGCAGGAGGATTAGAAGTTCAAGGCCATCTTCAGCTACATACTGAGTTTGACAGCTTGGACTACATGGTTCTGTCTCCAAGAACCAAAACAAACCAAAAAGTACTTGAGGGCAATCTTTGAATATGTGGCTAGGATGTCTGTGTGGCGACATAAATGTACATCATACCAGTTTATTTTCAGATTGTTAAGCTATAACAGCCTGGGAATGAAACAAACTATAACTTCAAAGTTAATGCCATATTTTCAGGTTGAAAGTCCAAACGCTTTACTGTCTGGAAATTTTTTTTAAAAACTGAAAATTGTTAGCAACGTTACAACTGCTAAGGAAATTTACCCAGAAATTACCAAAGACATCCAGGTCTGTAGAATGGTTCCAGGCTAAATGTGAAGTAATACCAATAGTTTTAATGAATACTTTTCCTTCTCTAGAGTTCTGGACTTTACTCTTACAATATTCTCTCAGCCCCTTAGAAGAAGCCTACTTTACAAGTGTGGGAAGTCATGCTTGGGATCATGACAAACCATGTTAAACATGGCAGTAAAAGTAGCCCCAGAAACAACTAGGGTTCATCCAGTGTGACCCCTCTGCTCTGGGCAACTGCCTTTGCAGGGCCTTGGCATGCGGAGGGTGACATTGGAGGCCCTACAGATGCCCCTGTCCCTTCACTAGCACACCCCTCTTTCCTTGGCATCTCCATGACATAGGCCTGCCGTAGAAGCCTCTCCATTCAAAGGACTCTCTGGAACATGTCTTTTGAGTCACTTTAGCAATTACCTGGAGAAATGAGTCCCTTTCTATTCTGGGATCTCACTTCCATCCCCACATGGAACTATCCTGAGTGACCTTTGGCAAACAGAACAGAGGAAGGGTACTGCCTAGAAACGCGGAGGTCGGGTGCTTGGGTGTTGGTGGTGACCTTTGCCCTCTCCCCTCTCAAGCACAATGCATCATATTCCAGGACATGTTCCACATAGTTCATATCTGCCACCTTCTTGGTCTTTTGACTTTCTGAGACCCTTGGTAGGACAGTTCTGCAGACAGCCAAAGGAAGGCATTGGAGAAATGCCTGGGAAAGCCATAGTTACCCAGGCTCAGCTTGGGAGGGGACAATGAGAGGACATAAGTTCAAACACACTTGTGGAAAGATTTGACTGGGATTTGATACCATGTTTGGTATCTGAGCCAGGATTTGGTGAACTCTGTCCCCCTCGTGCCGCCTCAATGCCCCTTCCGAGCCTGAAGTATATTTCAGATGGCAGGACATCTCATCTTGCCCCAATGCTCTCGTGGCATGGGCTGTGAATTACACAACCCACATGGCTGCCTGCCTGTCTCCACCCCCAGCCTCCCAGACCCAGCAGTCCCCCAGTCTCACCCACTACCACAGCCATGTACGAAACTCACTCTAGACTGGAGCCCAGCACAGCCGTATTAATGTTCCGGGCTAATTAGCTTGTCAGAGTTGAGGCCTGTGGACTCTGGAGCCAGCCAGCCTGAGTCAAATGCTGGCTCCACCACTTACTAAGTGCATGAACTTGAGCAAGCCACTTGACCTCTGTTTCCTCCTCTGAAGAATGGGACTCCACAATCTGATGGGGTCAGCAGAAGAGCTCAATGAGTCGGGACATGTCTAGTGCCCACAGTACACCTATCTGTTCCTGGTATCCATGGAGACTAATTCCACTTGCCCCACCACAAATCTACAGGTGCTTAAATCCCTTATAGAAAATACAACAATATTTACATACTGTGCATGAATATCCTATCATATACTCTAAACCCCTGAATTATTTGTGATACCCAATATAGTATAAATACAATATAAATAGTTGTTACACTGAATTGTGTGGGGAACAACGACGAGAAAGAAGTCTATGCATACTTAGTATAGTTACAAAGTCTTTCTGAATATTCTCAGCCTACGGCTGAATCTGGGAACATAGAACCTCAGCCACACAGTGCAAACAGTACTCAAAAAGCCTGTCTTCATTGTGATCTCCATGCAGAAACTGCCCCAGGTACTCCTTGTCCTTTCCATTCCTTTCTCTCTCATCTCAACGCTGTAGCATCAGCTAGCCCATCTCACCAAACACCACCTCCTCTACCTAACTGTTGTCTACCTGCAGGACACCTGAGGCATCTCCAGTGCCCTTCCCTGCCAGCTGTTCAGAGAGTTCAGGAGCTTGACCTGGGACCCTTGCTAGCACAGGTTTGTTTTTAAAGGCCACACTTACTGAGTAGTCAGTCCCCACACAAACCTATTAAGTAATAGCTTTCATACTAGCCAATTAAGATTTCCACTGCACACTGGGCATACCTTTAACCCTAGCACTCGGGAAACAGAGGTAGGTGGATCTCTGAGTTCAAGGCCAGCCTGGTCTACAGAGTGAGTTCCAGGGCAGCCAGGGCTACACAGAGAAACCTGTCTCAAAAAACAAAACAAAGATTCCACTACACCCTGGTGATCCCCATGGCCTCCCAAAGCTGGCATGTTTCCAATCCAACTGTGAGCTTGCTGAAAGAAAGAGCCCCTTCTCTCTGGACGATACAGTGAATGTGACCCTTCAGAGGTAAGGACCTCACTGCCTCTCACTCTGCTACTGTCCCTAGAGCTGTGTGTTCATGGCTGAAACTGGGTTTGACTTATTGGAGAGGTTGAGTGAACACACGGAGGGCCACCATCTGTGGGAGGTCCCCTGGGAGGAGTATCTACTCTTTCTTTCAAATCAGCTACCCAATGCGGGAGCCCCAGGGTCAGATGCCCAGCATGAGGAGCCCCAGGGTCAGGAGCCCAGCATGGGGAGCCCCAAGATCGGGAGTAGGTTTCCAAGACTGGTCCAGGTATGGCTGCTGCCTAGAGTCCTTCTTTGATGATGGTGGCCAGACTTGGAGATGCCATAGGAAAAGGAACATCAGGACTTCCTGAAGCTGAAATAACTTGGCAGAGATGGGCCTGTATAAACAGCAGGGGAGCTCATAGGTTTGGGCCCTAGATGAGCAAAATCTCACCAACCCAGGCACCAATTCCTGCATCCAGGTGGGCTCATTTGGCACTTTCATCTGGAGATGGGAGCTGCTTTGGGGCAGAAGCAAAATTCGAAATCAGGGTGAGCATTAGACAAACTCGTGCTGAGCACCCACTCTGGGCTGACACTGGATTATATGAATGGTAAAACCATCCTTGTCACCAGAGGGCCAGGCAGGTAAGGTAAGGACATACCTTTGCCACCTAGGACCATGGCCTAGGATGCAGGATCATCACCTCTTGAGAGAATAGAAGATTGTCACTGTTTATAGTTGTGGCCAGTGGTTGGGGAGGGGGAGACTTCCTGAAGGAGGGGGCAGTTGGACAATTCAATTCCAAGTCCCTTGGCTTCAAAGATACTTTGTCCTTTTGTTCCATTGGAGTATAGGACATGTTCCCATACGTTTGATTATTGCATTCCCACAAGGTACCGGCTACTGTTCTAGACCCTGGAGACGTAGTTTCTCCTCTTCTCCAAAACTGCCCCATTCTCAGGGCCTGTGTGAGCCTGCCAACAGCCTTCCCATGCAGAGGAAGTGTGTCCTCTTGGTGGAGTTTGTTCCTGCCTCCAGGAGTGGCAGGCAAGGGGCAGGGTGATGGGAAGAGATGGTCCCAGCTGGCTGGCTGCTCTCTGGGCTGGGGTGGGAATCCCCCACCTATAAGCACAGCCTGCTGCACAGGGTGGCAATGAGGATGAGCAGACAGTCTGGGAACTGCTGCTGGCTGTCGCTGCTGTGTGAAAATGCAAGCAGTGTGCTCTGGTTCCTGCCCAGTGCCGACTCCTTACTGCTGCCAGACCAGAGCCCAGGCCTGATGGCTGTGCCCGAAGGAGATGGTAAAAATACCACAAAGTGCAAAGGAAACGGGGGTCACACCCATCCTGCCGCTCTCCCCAGGCTCAACTTGTCCTGCCCAACCCTAGGTTGTAGCACAGAGAACAACAGGTCAGCAGAGGCATGCTTCCTCCACTTCTACTCAGTCCTGGAGGGCATGTGCCCCTAAAGGGCCCACCGAGTCCACCTGGAAGCTCTGCCACCAGGTCCTAGAAAGGGGCACCTGGACAGGTGTCACGCCAGGAACATGCTTCCCATGCCACACCCATCAAAACAGCATTGGGGGCTTTTCTTCCTTATAAAAGGAGTAGAACACAGAAATCACCCATAACCCCACCCTCCTAACATGCCATGTTTACTGTGCAGCTGTGCAGAAGTGTTCAGCAGATACTTTGTATTTCTTCTGTAATGGACTTAACATCCCAACAGAGACCAGAGGAAGGAAGGGGCTTCCTCCCAGTCATTTTTAATGTTTATTTTGAAACAACACAAACCAATTTTTGACCCTGTTTTATCATTTAATGTTACTGAATACATTTTGACCATCTTGCTAACACACACACACACACACACACACACACACACACACCTACATACCTTTGGAGTATCTACCTAAGAGTTTACATTCTGTTTCCCTTCTTTTAGGACATTTGAATTATTTCTTGAATTCCATATTAGAAATACATTCCATTAGAATGACTTCTAATTTGCTGTAGGGAGGTTCTTGGGCCAGCCTGAAATTCAGCAATTATGTGACAAATCACAGGAATCCATGAGTAGAATGGCAGTGCCGAACCAGGCCTCAGAGACTTGGGGACAGGGGAACATAGAAGATTGCACTAGAATATTCTGGTAGAGTCAGGGTAGGAACTCTGAGTGTGTACCTTTAGTGAGACAAAGAGGCGGGTCCTGTGGGAGCATGGGTAGTTGTGTGATGAGCAAAGGAGGCCAGGACAGTGACATTAAGGAAGGGGGCCAGTGTGATGGTAGAGGGTAGACAACAAGGGGTAGAGGCTGGTAGCAAATGAAATTATCACCCTTCAGGAGTCAGAGGGTGGGCCTTGGAGCAGAAGCAGTAAACAGGAAGAGATGGAAATGAGAACCTTCTAGAAATCCTTTGAGCACTGAGAGTGGTGGGCACCATGCACAGTAGGGAAATCAAGGGGCTCATGGCCAGACAGCACTCTTAGAGGACACAGCAAGGTGAAGGGAAAGGAAGTAGGGGCTGGATTTCACTGCCTGCTTTCACAGCCCTGGGGCTGGGGTAGCCTGGAGACTTGGCATGGGCCACCAGGCTGGGGCCCCCAGAAGAATCTAGAAACCTGAATCAGCACAGGTGTGTGAGATGGGAAGAACAGAATTGCCGCCTCCATCTCAGAGGCTCAGGGAAAGGGGGAATGCCCTCCCCTGCCAGGCAGGGAGACCTGAGGCCTGGCCTGAGCAAAATTCAGCCTCACTGTCTAGACAGAGGCCATGAACTGTCAGGGACACAGGAGAGAGAGTACCCACACCTGCCCAGCAAACCCACGTGCTGGCAGGGGATACGGCCCCACCAAGCCTGGCATCTAATGGTCACCCAGAGAGCTAGAGCAACTGTTATACTCCTTGATGTTACAGAAAAAGCCCCAACTCTTGCCCAGCCACACCAGAGGTATGTGGGGAAGCCTCATGGTCTCAATGGCTGGACTGACTCCTCAGCACCTCCATCTAATGGACCAGTACACCACTGAGGTCACCTTGTGCATTCTGGGAAGACCCCAGCCACCAACCTCAGTGAACTTTCATGTTGTATGGGACCAAGGGGATGGGGTCTTCCGCGCTCCCCTCTGGAATACTTGCTGAGCATTGAGGAAACCCTCTAAGAGGCCTCAGACCTGGTCTACCATACAGAAAAGCAGCTGTGTTCCATGAGAGTTATGGAAGAAGACCATATGAGCAGAGGCAGAAGGAGCTGTTGAGAAAAAAGCCCAACCAAAACTCCATTGAGGCAGCCCTTGACACCAGAAGGTGCCAGACCTATCCAGCCACTATAGCCCAAGGCCCTCAGCTTGCAGCATGATAAACCTCCTGGCATGTTATGTGTACATTCCATGACAAGGCCCAGAGCCCCGAGAGGCCTCTCATACATTGCTAAGGGCCAGAGGGTTGACCTTGCTCTATCTGGTGGGCTGCACAGACCAGGGTAAGCCCCCTCTGCTGGTGTCCAGCCCTTCTTCACTGGGACCACAACCTGTGGCCATGGCAGAGGTGAGATAGTCCACCCTTGTCAAGGGCTGACAAAGGAAAGGCCGTGGCGTGGAATTACCCACTCCAGCTTGTGCCTACCACCTGCACCCTCTTGGCCAGCCCAGAAAGCCCACAGAGAGGAATATTGCTAGGAGTGATTTGGCTGGCACAGGTATCTCTGCTAGCTTCCTATGGCTGGACTTCATTCAAGGTTGATCCCAGCACTCCTTCTGGGACCACCCCCTCCTCTGCCATAGACTCAGAGCCTCTCTGGCTGCCCTACAGGCCAACCAGCTGCTCAAAGCACTTTTATAAGCATCCATAGCCTTTATCCACCCCAGCTGTTGTCTTGTTTGCTCTTTATATTCTATTATTAGCTGAGGTGTTTAACCCTCAGGCACCCAGCAAGGGGGAATTCCCCCACAGGAGACATGGAGGGGGCAAGGACACAACCCCCCCTGCTGGGACTCCAGGCAGGGCAAAGTCCCACACCACCAACGCACTCAGCCCCGCTTTTCCCACAGCTGCCTTCTGCAACCGGAGAGTGTTCCTGAGATGCTGCCCCGGTGGGGGTGAAGTAGGGAAAGAAAGGTAAGGAGGCAGAAGCCTGGACAAGTCCCTTTACTTCCAAGTGTGAGTGAAACACATGACCAAGTAGTGAGCTGCCAAGAGCTAGCAGGAGCGCTCTGTTTATCGTCTGTAGCATCGTGGGGTGGGCGAGCTGCCCCGTGAGATGTCCAGCCCAGGCTTCTGATGCTACGATGAAGAAAACTGGTTTCTACTTCTCACTCTGCCCAAAAGAGCAGAGTAGAGAGTGGGAGAGGGAAATGGGTCACAAAACTTGACTCAGGGTCTCAGAGTGGCCTAAGTAGAAAGAGGTCTTTGGGAACCCCACCTAGGAAGCCTGGGTTACCTTAGCCCCTTCACTTCCAGAGTGCTCACACTGAAAAGGCCAGCTCAAGGTCCAACAGTGTCCACCAGCCTGCAGGGCCACACTGCAGGGCTGTCTCCTTCACCAACACAGTGCCAGTTGCCCTGAGAAGGGGTCCTTTGCCAGCACCCAAAGTTGCCACCTCCTTGCTCTGCCTGTGGGAAGACCATCCCTCCCCACTGGGCTAAGCCTGCCCTGCTAGCAGAAAACCACCTTACTCCTAAACCTGTCATGTTAATGGCAGCACACTTTCCCCCAGTCCCTCTTCTATAATTCCAAACACCTCCAGGCCATGAAAAGGCTTCCCCATAACTTGTTTAGCAAAAGTCTGGCCTAAGCCGACATGAGACTGCCTGCAGACCTTTTCGCCCCTCTTTGGGTGAATATTCCATGCTTTCAGAGGGAGGTATTCCTGTGTTTGATCATGTCATTGTCCCAACCTTGCTGAATTATATGTGACATTAGAATATGTATAGTATTGTTTTTCTAAAAGTCCAGAAACAGGGCTTCTGTGACACACGGTCACGTTTCTGTTGGGAACTGACAAACCTACCTTCCCCAGCCCTGAACGTTGGGCTCGCCATATACCAGAGACTATGCTGACCGCTCAGCAGGCCTTGGTTCCCTTGACCCCAGCAGCTCCGTTTATTTCCAAATTATAAATGAAAAACCTGAGGAAGCTTACTGGAGTCACATTAGTTAACGAAGAGATATTGCCGAATTTAAATCCAGGGAGCTGGGGACTTCTGGAGCCAGTTATACATGCTCCTGCCTACTGGGGGCAATTGGAGACCCCTCAAAGCAGCCCAGAGTGCCAACCTGCTCAGGTTGAGCTTGTCCAGCCCACCCTGGAGGAGCTTAGCACAAAAGTTCCCATGGAAAGTTTGAGATTTCATGGGATTGAAACCAGATAAGTCCTCATAAACAACACAACCCACCATAAACAGCAGCTCTGGGGCTGGGTGTGTCTACACTATCCCTCCTGTCCCCAGCCTGTTCCAAGGGGGGAGGAATGCCACAGGCTGCAGACAACCCAGTGGGACAGGAGCTGATGATTCTTGGACACCAGACAGGCAGGGCTGTGTGGTGGAAAGGAACAAGAGACAATTCTGTGCTGGGAGAGGAATGTCCCCAACACTCCCCTTAGTGTCATCTGTTTTTGAGTTTCTGAATGAGCAGAGAACTTGGAGAGAATGTTCTAATGCCACATTTTCCAGTTATTTCTCTGTTCTTTCATTTACTTGTTCCCTCCACAATTCACCACAGTCATGCAGCAAACGTATAGTACAGCATGAGTGGAACTGACCTAAAAACCAAGTCTACTGCTTTCCTAGAAGGAAGAGACCATCAGGGAAGCCTGAGCCTGGACTGATCTCTGCATGATATTGAGAAGCTAGGAGCTGGGGAAGTGGCTCAGGCATCAAGTGCTTGCTGTGTAAGCATGAGGACCTAGGCTCTGATTCCCAGCATGCATGGAAAGGCACACACCTGTAACCCCAGTGCTGGGACATGGGACCAGCAGATCCTAGGGACTCATTGACTAGTCAGTCTAGCCAAAATGACATTCTTCAGGTTCTGTGAGAGACCCCACCTCCCAAAGTAATACAGAGAGCTATTGCTTCATCTGTTGAAGATAGTTAAAGTCAGCCTCCAGCCTCCATGTGTGCATGCGAAGGTGAGCACACCTGCATATACACATCACACACATGCACATACACATCACACGCATGCGCATGCACATCACACACATGCACGTACAAAAGAACTAAGACCTAACGTTGTAGTTATGTGGGTTTTTCTTTTTTTTTTTTATCATCTGGTTAGAGATAAAGACAAAGGTAATTGTGCATAAAATAATACTGTCTGGGCTGGTTTAAAATACCAGGACACTGAAATGGAATAGAGAAGAGTGAAGATGTTCTGATGAAATTTTAAGGTGATTGGTGGGCCCACGGGAGCCCTGGCACTGCCTTTTCCTCCTTGTATATTTGAACCTTTCACAGTATCAGATGCAAGGTAGCATGTAGCATGAGTTTCTCAAGTCACTCACTCCTTAGAAGTCCCTTGGATATGGAGATGAATGTGTCGGTACAGAGGCCTCAGGCTACAATGGCACCCCACACCGTCTTATCCCAATATCCACCCACCCACCCACCCACCCATCCACCCATCCATCTACTCACCGTTATCGTTTCTTCCTCCAAAATATCTCTCAGATTCATCTACCTTAACCTCATCTTCTCTCATCAGCGTTTGTCTAAGCTGCCATCCTCTCCTCCCAGGTGGCCATCTCACACTGCCTTTTCTTCTCAAGTCCATACCAGATCCTCAGTCAGAAGCTGAGAATATCAAATGGATGCTTAGTGCTCAGAGCTGGTGAGCTAAACACACTGTGTTCTTGACCTTGGCTTTCCAGGCAGGGACACGGAAGCCAAATTCAGGCATGGCCCCACTGGACATTGTGCTTATGGACAATACAGGAATGTGCTGTCTGGGTGTTGGTGACCGGCCCTAACCATCCTGGTGATCTAGAAAGGTCACCATGGCTGTAGATGCGACTTTAAACAAGGATGTGCCAGTGCTTGTGAAAGCCATGTCTCTATCACCAAACCCAGTCCTTTGGAGAGATGACAGTAGTGGCATGGGGTGGAGGGAGCTTGGTTCCTCTCAAGTTCCACAGCTAAGGGCTGCAGCTGGATGCCTGGGCAGCTAGACAGCAAAAAGAATGTCATCCTTCCAGAGAAACTCCCCAAATGATCAGTTACCCTGGCAGGGAGCAGGGCAGAAGTAGACAGGGCCCAAGTGGCAAGCCTGTTTCTCCTGAGCCCCTAGTCCCGGCCCACACCTAGGTAAGTAGAAAAGCATTCCTGTTTTTAATACTTCAGTCTCCACCCACTGCTTAAAGGAGAAAAAGGCTTTTCCAGGCCCCTCCCCTGCTCCTTAGAGCCACACACACAGCTTGAGCAGGCCCCACAGGGCCTTGAAAACCTAGCAATTTGATTTTCCCAGGCCCCTCCTACCCCAAGCAGGGCCCAGAAGGCAGCTCCTCAGTCACGAATCAGCCTGTGCGGCCAGCTCCAAGCCTGGGCCTCCTGCCAGGGGTGTTAGAAGGAAAAGCTGGGTTTCTATGCTGTCCTCTGTGCCTCTGGCTCAGGCCCCACTGCCCTTACCAATGTGTCTTCCTCACCTCCAAGTCACCCCTGGGTCTCATGGTTCTGCTCAGGGCCTGCCTGCCTTCACTGAGAGGGCTCAGAGAGATGACTAGATGAACCCTAACTTCTGCTGATGGGGGTACAGAAGACTGGCTGACGAGAGTTCAGCTTAGCCAGAGACAGGGTGGAGAGCTGTTGGGGATGTATGTAGGCAGCAGGGGCCACTTCTGAATGGCTCCTGATATCCAGCAACGACTTGGGACAGCACCCTGGGAGTCTGGCCTGACAGCCAGTCAGCTATATGGACATGCCTGCTCCCTCCAGCTGAGGCTGAGAATCCTCGCCAAGGACGGAACCGCCCTGCTTGGTTTCCTCCCAAGCTGTCCTGGAGACCACACAAGTGGACTCTATCTGCTTGGGTTAAGCTAAACTCACTGTCTCCAAGCTGTGCAGGTCTTCCTCTCTGAACTATTAAGCCCCAACAGCTGGCTGTGGCACACACCAGGGCCACAAGGCTTGGGGTGTGAGAATGGAGCAGAAGGTACTGAAGGGGCTCCCACCTAGACTGGCTCCTGAGAACACCGGCCTTGCCTGAACCAAAAGCAAGAGGACTGTTGCCTAGCGCTGCTCTGGCCTGCTCTGACCTTGGTGGCTCTTCTTTCCATTGCTACCATGTCTCTCTCGTTAGTACCAAGAATTTCACTGAAGCTGGCCCTGGGCCTTCCCCTCTTCCTGCTTCCCAGACTGCATCCCACCTACCATTCTACCTAGGTCCTAGTCAGATCCCTAGCTCTCTTACTCTCCATCCTTTGCACATGTGCACATCTTTCCGGAATATGCATCCTTTTGCCCCAGGTCTTAGTTTCTGGTACATTGTGGACAGGACCATGGGACCAGATTCCAAGGCTATTAAAGAGGAATTATTAAAGAGGAATAATAAAGACCAATTAATGGCTGTTTTGGTAAGGGTTTGATGAGATGTGAGTGACTGTCACATTGGGATATTCGGTGAGCATAGGGATCACGCAATGATGTAACCAGGGCAGTGGCCACTGCCCTGTCATTATCTCCGGAATGGTGCCGCTCTTTAAGGACTATCTGTCTTCTATCCAGCCCTGCACTCCTCTAGTGCCCCATGTGAACTGCCCAGGAAGAGGGCCAGTGAGAATCTGGTTCATGTGGAAGGAGGTGAGTCCCAGTGGGAGGACCCAAGAGCTGTCTCTTACCCAGCTCTGGACAGATCAGACTTGAGGTTAGTTTGTATTCACAGACAGGAGCTGCCTCTGTCCCTGCACCTCTGCCCCATCCCCTAACCAGGCCCTGCCCATGACCACACCCTGCCCCTGTCCCCACCTGCTATAGGACCCACCCCTTATCTGCTTGGTGGGAAAGGAGAGGTAGAAACGGAAGGCTGAGGGGGCATGGTCTTCAGACTTAGATCGGCTTCCTGTCTTCTTTCTGTGGAAGGTGAGCCAAGGTTCAGAAACCTGCCTCCAGAACCCTGAGGTGGTCAACGGTAGCACTTGGGGACTTCAGGTCAGGATTCTGGGTGCTGAGACTCCCAGATTTCATCATGGCTATCAGGAACCCCCATGCTTAGAGAATCATATCGCTAACTTCTATAGAGCAGGTGACCTTCCCTTCAGGCATCCCAGGCCACCTGCATCTTGGCCGATGGTGAGGATCCTCTCACAGCCCCAGATGCCCTCTCTGAACCTTCCACCCTGAGTCAGAGAAGACATTATTTCCCCAAGGCCAGATGAAAATTTGAGTTCTTGGCCTTTTCTGGTTTATCTAGAGGAAGGGAAATGACGTTGTGAGGTAAACCACAAGGCTGGTGCCCCATGAGCTTTGCTTTCCAGCAAAAGTCACTTGTGCATGCAGGAGCGACAGGGAGTCTGGGCTGTTCTCATTAGAGATGGGCGGGGGTGGCAGCAGGATTTGTAAAATGGAACTCCTAGAAGGAAGGGGTTCCCAAAGATGTTGGATATAGAGCCAGGCAGAGTAAACAAATGGGTGATGTAGAAATCTTGACTTTTCTATGTGGCAGTCCGACTGCTAAGCAGGGCAGTCTAATGGCTGACTGCTCACAAGGTCCCAAGTTGACCTGTGTAGGATTCAAGATCATATTTACCACGGCATGAGAAGAGGAACAAGAATAAGAAGCTGGGTAACTCATGTTGTTCATGTCTGTCACCTCTTTTCCATGACCTCCTGAGATGGAACCCCTGTGCACAAGTAAGCAGCAGGGAGCTGATGACTCCCTAGACAGGCCTTCCAACTCAATACACAAAGCTTATTTGACAGCAGGCTGGCGGTATCTGCTTGAGTCCTGTGTGACTGGCTCCCTCTTTGAGCCCTAGCTCCCATCTACCACTGGTCCTCTAGAGAACTCTGTTACCCTTGGCAAGTCTGGGCTTTTTCATCCTTCACTCTGCCTAATGGGTGAGTTATTTCCTCTTTTTAATTCTTCCCCTTTATAAGACAAATAGCCCATGGGAAAGGGAGCTCCAAACCCTTTGGTATTAGAACATAGACTGTATAGACCACAGAGCCCAAGCCCTGCCCTTTACTGACAATTGGAGCCACAGAAGAACAAGGATGCAGCTAGGACCACATAGTTAGCAAGGGAGTGAGCAGTCAGGGGTCTGCCCTTGCTGTGGGTTTTCCCATCACTGCTGCTGCTTCTTAGTCCATCATTCTAATGGCATGATAGCACAGATTGAGTGCTTGCAGCTCATGCTCTGGTCTAAGATAAAGCGCCACATCTGAAGATGGCTCTTTTGCTGGAATAACCTTGAGGTGACACAGGACATCATGGGGTAACAGACCTAGTCAAGGTGGCTGATATAAGCAGATTCAAGCCCAGTGGTTCTCAACCTATGGGTCAAGACACCTTTTGGCTATTTCACAGGGGTTGCCTAAAACCACTAGAAACATAGATATTTGCATTATGATTCATAACAGTAGCAAAATTACAGTTATAAAGTAGCAACAACATTAATTTTATGGTTGGGGGATCACCACAACATAAGGAAATGTATTGAAGGGCTGCAGCTTTAGAAAGGTTAAGAACCAATGGTCTTGAGATAATCCATTGATCACATAGATGGTTCATGAGGATAGAGCCCTAGTTACCCCTTAGAGGTCCCATCCTTTAGTGTCTTCTAATGCCATTTAAATATCAATATGAGTTTGAGACAAACAAACCACATTTAAACAACACAAATCTACTATGAAGTCTCCATCAATCATTTCTAAGATACAACCAACTCTGAGCAGAGGCAAGCCTGGAGCTTCAGGAAGCTCTTCAGAGCTAGAGGCTATAGCATGCAGTCAGAAAAACACGTACTTTGTCACTTCCCCAAGGCCAGCTCAATACCTTGGACATAAGAATTAGTCATAAGCAACTGCCTGACCCCAAACCCATGGTTCACTGGGTTGATGTCCCAATGATGGTTTACTGACTTGTGGCCCAGGATGACACAGAGTCCTGAGGGAGAAGCTAGAGAGTCTCCTGGGCCAGCTTGATGGTCCACAGTTTCTCTATGACTTAGAATTGTGACCTCTTGTCTGGCTGCTGGGACTTCAGGGCAAGGGTAGTGGGAAGGGCTGACAGAGAGGCAGAGTTGTTATGGTTATGGGCCTGGGATTCTCTCTGTTCCCTAGTTTCTGCATCCTTGACTGCAAAATGGGAAGTCAGCTAGTTTCTGGCAGGTTCCCAGCCCCAAGAACCAGGCTCTGCCCCAGCTCTTCTTGGGAAGGTTGGGATGGTATAGGGTATAGGTTGAGGCCTATATCCACTCCTTACTCCAAGATCTTCTAGACTAAGCTTGGAGCCTGTTCACCCTGACTTCCCATCCTTCCAGGCCCCCCTGAGACCACACAGCCAGAACCTCAGAGCTCAGCCGCTTGTTTTTTGCTTCATCTGAAAAGAGAGGCATAAGGTGTCGAAGCTGAAGCCTCCCAAGTCTGACTTCACTAGCCATTCTTTATATGCAATGAGTAAGGCCAAGAGAGGACAAAGGGTTTATCCAAGGCCACAAGGCAAGCCAGAGTCTGAGACACCCCCCTCCCCACACCTGCTTCATGTTTGTGCCTGAACAAAACACTCCCTTGGGAGAGCTGGAAGCAGCGGGTCCTTACCATCCCCATCAAAGTGGACACCATCATCACAATGTCCGCCCAACCCTTCAGCACCGGTACAGTACCATGGATGCTTCCTTGCTTCCCCATTTGTTCATTCATTCACTGATTTGTTCTCAGAGGCTGCCGGTGAGAAGCAAGCTGCCTAGCTCTCTTGCTAGCCAGTTGTGTGACCTTGAGTGAGCTCCTCTCCGTCTGTTTCTGCTCCTAGGTTGTGAAAAGTATACCAAGGTGTTCCTTGTGGTGCTGTTAGAAAGCTTAAATCCAGCCACTCCTGCGAAATGCTGGGAACAGGGCCTCCCACCTACTCTGTACCTAGGCAATACTGTCATCCATTCACTTACTCTCTCCACCTGTTTTCCAAGAGATTTGAGACATTTCATATTGGGAACCCATGAAATAGTATGTGGGCCAGGACTGAGGGGGGAAGTGTTGGGCTGCGCACACTGCCACATGTTAGCCCTGAAGGTGAAGGCTGTTGGTGGCAAGTAACCCTATTCTCATCAAAAGAGGTTCACTAGGTCCTTAGAAGAGAAGATTTGTTCCTGGTTCAAACTTTACAAACGGTCTTAGTACAATGGCAGGACCTCCTGTTTACATCATCACCACACCCTTTTCCATTGGTCTCTAAAAAGGCCAAGGTCTCCTTTCTGACTCCAGACCTCAAGTCTGGGGACCCCAATCATCACTGGTCACCAAGCCATACCTTCTACTGTCCGGGAGGGTGTTTGGAGAAGGCAGAATTGCCAGGGGTTTGGCTACCAGGGAAATAAAGTCAAGTGACTAGAGAATACAGGGCCTTCCCTCTGATGCAGAGGGAACCCCTTCTTCTAGCAACTTACCATCAACTAGTGAGCAGCCAGGAGCAGGGATGGGGTGGGCTAGAGTAGACACTGAGAACTCTCAAAGCTGCTGACCTTCTTCTCATGGTGGCTTCCCCTTCTCTCAAGCACCACAAAAGCGGAGAGGGGAGGGGAGTGGGGTCTTCCAGATTGGGTCACTTGGAAGGTGAGGGGACCAAGTATGGAGGGTCTCATTCCATCTCCTCCAGGGTCCCTGAGGAGTGGCACACCTCTGAATATGGTCTGAAACCATCCTGTAGATAGGTACCACCTGAGAAATGAGCTCTGATGGGATTTACCGTCCCTCTCCACAACTTTCTTCCCAGACCCTGGTCATTATTCTGGGATGTCTTCCCCAGCAGCCTAGAGCTTTCTGTCATTAGTCTTCAAGTGCTGGGAAGTATTTTTCTGCTTGCATTCATCAGTGTGGACAGTAGTGAGAGGCATCTGAGGTCGCCTCCCATTGGGTCTCCAAGCATAGCTATGCATCTGCACTCTGTCTTCCTTATTCCCTGAGTATGCCAATTGGTAGGAGGGGGAAATGGGACCAAGTAGGATGTGATCACTTGCCATACTAATGCTGGTACATACATGAGTCATGAGAACAGTTTGCCAAAAGGTATTTTTGAGGGACAATGTGAGACAGTGGTTCTCAACCTTCTAATGCCACTACCCTCTAATACAGTTCCTCATGGTGAACCCCCACCATAAAATTACTTTACTGCTCTTCGTAACTGTAATTTTGCTACTGTTATAAATCTTAATATAAATGTTTGATCTGTGATACCCAAAGGGGTCACAGCCCACAGGTTGAGAACTGCTGGTGTAAGACATGAGTGTGAGGGAAATACCAGATATTCCTTGGACAGGTCCTGGAAAGCCAACATCCCTAGGGTGGGCACTAACTAGGGCAAGACCGTTTCATTTGGTTTGAGGCTTGGTCTTGACTGCTGGGTGGAGCGTGTTCAGTCCCCTCCAGTCTGTCTGTCCCTGTCTCCTCCCAGCTGATTGAGGTAACCTTCTCCGCTCTAGTGACCCTGCATACCTATTCTTCAGCTGTTTCCCATAGGACACATTGACAATGCTTTCTAGGCAGATAAGCAGTGATGTCTCCCCCTGGGTCAGAGAGTTAGTGACTCTCAATGGCAATGGGAAACAGAAGAGGCTTGGGCCTTTCAGGGCCCCACTTCCAGGACTTGTCCTCCTTCTCCTAACCTGGAGACACAGCCCAACACCTCCATCAGCCCCGCGCCTCCATCAGGATTGCAGTGGGGGTGTTCTCAGAATGCTTTGCTTTCTCGTGCTAGGAAAACAGCTTTGGGAACCAAATGAGTAAGTTGCATGAAGATAAAATGGAGCAGGTTCTGAGTGACTGCCTAAAGTCTGTAAAAGAGAATTTTAGACACAAGAACAAGGGACATGGCCCTAAGACAGCAGAGCAGAGGCTGGGTTGATGTGTGTGCCAGTCAGTTTCTTGCAAAGTGCTGACTTCAGCCAGAAGCTAGGAGAGAACAGGGTGTGGTCTTTCCTCAGAGCCTCCAGAAGGAGGCCCATGGGAGACCCCGGTTCCTGATGCTGTAACTTTGGATTCCCTGGCAGCTCTACTAGTGTTGTTACTTACCTAAACCAACCAAGTCTCTACTTTTCCTTAGGCTGTTTCTATCAGGGCCCTTCTCATTCAACTGGGAGAGCACTCAGCTGGGAGAGGCCATCATGATAACAGATGTAAAGTGTACTGCTTAGTACATGGCTGGTGAGGAGCCAACTCTAAATGACAGTTATCATTGCTTTATTCCCACTCCAGAGCAAGGGCCCTGTCACAGGTTGGGTTCCTCAGGGATGGGGGGTAGACTTTCAGAGGGAGAGGCTTAGGTTAACCTCTATGGACAGGGGCAAAGATACAGCATGGGACAAAGGGATGCTGATCTGGGATTGGGCCCATTGGGAATTCTGCAGCTAGAATTGCTCCGTACAGTCTTTGCATGCTAGGTCAAGATTGCTGGGCCTTTCTGTGATCGCAGCCTTCAGCCCTTGAACCTGCACTGCCTGAAAAGAGGTAAGGCCCTAGGAAAGGCTCCTCCCTACAGCTAAGGCCATTCCTGAAGTAACAGGCAGATGATTAGACACACTTCCAGCCACTGTGGCAACATGTCCTTCACCAAGGATGACCCAGGAGAAGCATGGTAGTGGCTGTCATACCTATATATTCAACATGTAGTGTGAAAACATCCATCATTCATTCAAAACCTAGAGTTGATGGTGGCAAAGTCCAGTGACCCAGGTGATGTGAGTTAAGGAAGTCTTTCAGACATAATGTCCTAGTGGTGGATGGAGATGGAGTCAGAGCAGAAGGACACACCTCTGCAGGGCTGAACAAGAGGTAGTCATGTGAGATGTGACCAAGTGTGTGGCTTGGCCTTGCCCCAAGAGTTGCACGGAGGATGCTCCTCAGTAGCTGAGTGAGCTAGTATGAAGCAGGGCACTGTCTGTGGCTATTTCCTTTGCTTCTCCTCTCCATAAAGGCAAACTCCTGGAGCTCCACCATTTGTCTTTCTCTGTTAAGTAGCTCTGTATACATAGGATAGAGTCTTCCAATTGGATAACCCTTCAGAGCCTCCCTTTTTTAAAATGCCGTTTCCCAGGCTTTTTCTTCCTCTAGCCCTGGTACCCCACATCCCAGGCCCAAATAAAAGCCTCCTTACACACTGCACATAGTTAGGACTTACTTGTGTGCTTCACTAACCCTAGCCAGGACAGCCGCTGACCAGGCCATATCTCAAAGCCAGGCCTGCCTGCCTTATCAGGTGGGAGCCAGGGCTTAGAGAGCGGAAGTTGGTTGTTCAAACAACAGTAGGTGGTTGATACAGGAAGTGGGACCTACTGCCCCCACCCACTTGGCCTTCCCTGGGCACAATACAAACCCCCAGCGAAGCCAGGTTCATTTCTCTAAGGAACATCTGTGTTCACACATAGGGTTTTCCCCAACACAGAGATGGAGAGACAGACATGGGGACAAGGCATGAATGAAGTAGTCTGTCTCTGAGGCCACTTGGTCCCACTTGTGCTCCTTCTCCAATTACAGGTGATGAAAAGATGGAATCCCCAAGGTGCATCAGTAATTTTTCCATGGGGGTCAAGCCCAGGTTGGCTGCCCTATCTTTTTATCAATTGTTTTCCCTAAAATTGCTTTATTTCCTGAGTTTATGTGGATCCCCTCAAGAGCTATCTTATTGTGTCTTGTTTCTAAATGGTCTCCCAGCCCTGGCTTCCTTACCTCAAGTAGACCTTGAGCAACCTACGGGCAGGTTGCTAGGAGAGGTGCTGTGAGGAGCAGGACAGTAACTTTACTTGTGCCCTTTTGTTTCCTGTAGCCAGTCTGCTGGTGAAGCAGGTGGCTTCCGTGGAGGCCATTCCACTTTGAAAGTTCTGGAAGGGATGGGTGTGTAGAGAATGGCTGAAAAGAGGCAGCAGGAGGAACTGTGTGTGAGCCAGATGCCTGCCTGATGAACAGGGAAAGCTGGGAAGAAGGCTTAAGGGGGAAGCTAGGTGAGGCTGGGGTTCTCGTGCTGTGAGGAGGGGAAAGCATGTGGAAATTCCCCTGGCAGTGCCATGTGCTCTGTGCCATGTCATCCTTTCCATCGATGCTGCAGTGAGGACCTCCACCCAGTTCTCCCTCTAGGAAGGGGACAGAGAAGAGACAGATGCCATGCCTAGGTTATGAGCTAGCCCAGAAGGGGAAAGGGAAATGTAACACTGGAAGTAGAAAGAGGCTTAGAACTTAAACCCTGCAGCTCCAGGAAATGGGGAGGGAAATCCTGCACGCTTCTACTCCTGGTGTTCCAAGCTGGATGTGCCTTGATCTTGGGAGAGCTAGGCAGCACTTGGTCATACCTCATACCTCCATTTTCTGATTGACTCCTTTTCTTGCCATTGTCCCTATTTTCTATCAGGGACTCGGAGTCCCATAAAGGGTAATGCGTGAGGCCCCCAATAACTTAATGTTCAAGTGTTCCAGAGTCCAAACTGTGCCTCCCAAATACAAGCTCTTCTTATGTTATATTACATTCTGACTGCCCAGCCTCACCCCAACATCTAGGAGTGCTGGGTTCACCCAACACTCTTTGTGAATTATATGGGAGGAGTGTTAAGCAAAATCTCTGAGCTCCAGAGACCTGGAATCACCCCTTCCCTTATATTAGAAAAGCTAAAGACTTGAACTTCCACTCCCTTGCCTGTAAAGTGGGTATTGAACTAGACAGACACTGAGAGAATGGCAATATCATTGTCAGTGTTGTATGTCCTCCAGAGTCCTAGAGTGGAGGCCTCAGCCTGGCTGCTGTGGGCAGCCCCACCCTTCCTGCTCTCCTTTCTGTCCCTCCCCAGTTCAGTGATAGGCTACTTTTAGGACAAGCATCCAAATTCAGCCTGGCTTGTTCCCACAAGCACTATCCCTTGAGCAGTGATAGCCCTACCCCAAAGTGGGGGAGCCCCTGCAAAGACCCTGGAAAAGGCCAGTGACCAGGGGGCCCTTTGGGACTAGGACCATGGCCGGAAATGGGTTGGATGGTGGCCTGTGGCAGTGGCTGGCCGGGTTGCTTAGTTCCCAGTTTAAATGAGGAACTGCCGAGACTACCCACTTAACCACAAACAAGGGCCCCAGCCTTTCCTCATGCCTTTGCCTCTGAACTCCAGTATCTGCTCTGTGTTCCTGGACCTGCTGGTATGGGTGGGAAACCCTTCTCTCAGATCCTCTCCTGCCTGTTCCTCTGTCTGAGCCATGAAGATCCAGTTCTGAGCTGGTGTCAGCTCTCTGCCCCTTTCTGCCCCTTGGATCTGTTCAACCTCTGAGAAGTTACCAACCCTGTGGCACTCAGTGTTCCTAGACACCAGGCACTGGTGAGGGTTCCCATGATCATATAATTACTGTTCCATTTCATAGATGAGGCCCAGGTTTGCCCAAGGCCAGGCAGCTGATTGGTGAGCCGCTGAGATTTCAGCAGGATCCAGCTGCCATCAAAGGCTGTTCAAAGGACTTGGAAAGGGGAAAAGGAGAGGGAAGAAAGGAGAAAATATAATGGGTTTTGCTCATGCACAGAATGCAGCAACTGCTGCCTAGAGCTGCCTTTTAGCTCTGTTGGGGGAACATTTAATTGCTTCCTACAAATAATAGCAAAACACTGTACAGTGCTAGGCTTGTTCTATGCCAGGGACTAAGTACTTCTTTGAGCTGGTCACAGGGTGGGAGTCAGCACTCTGTCCTCCCTCAGAAGTTCCAACCACCCTGAGCACTGGTCCCCATCATCCTATACTGACCTGCAAACATGGCACCCTCTTGCCTTGGCGTTGACACAGACATCTTCTCTGCCTCTAGCAATGGAGACCTTTGACCCCAGTAGGCTACTCATCTAGCATCCTGATCTCCAGTTTTGTGACCTCTGTAATCTCAATTGAAATCACCTCTCTTTCAGCAAGTTGCATTCCAGGCAGGAACCTTGACCTCCCCTTGGAGAGTTCCCTTCTTAAAATCCCCTTGGACTACAGCTTGCTTCTATCCACCTAGCCCCAATTCCCCATAGGAAATCCTTCCTAGCTTTTTTGTTTTTTTTTTTTTTTTAATAAAGTACAAACTGGGTATGGCAACTCACACCTGTAATTCTAGCACTTGGAGGCTGAGGCAGGGGGATTACTGTGAACTCTAGGCAAGCCTGGGCTAAGTTAAGACCCTGAATCGAAATGATAAAATTATTACCTCCAAAAGTCCAATGTATTTACCCACATTTCTTACTTAAACATGCGTGCACACATACACGTGTGCCTGGGGAGATGGCCGGTGAGTAAGAGTGCTTGCTGCGCAGGCACAAGGACCTGAGTTCCAACCCTGACACTCAGGTAAAAAGCTGGGCGTAGTCACATGCCCACACACCTGTAACCCTGGGGCTGTGGGAGCCCAGACAGGAGGATTGCTGGGACTTGCTGGCTGACAGCTGAGATCCACTTTCAATCAGAAACCCTATCCAAAGAATAAGATGGAGTTGACAGAGTAGAACACCTGATGTCCTCTGCCCTCTATGTGCAGAACACACACATACACATACCTCACCTGTCTACACACGAATGTGAGAAGATTGAAGCTGGATGCTACTCTAGCAGAATTTAAAAAATATTCATGTCAAACCATGAGATGCTGAGATACAAGGACATTGTCAGGCATAAGAAGATGCCAAGGGGGCTGGAAAGATGGCTCGGCAGGTAAGAGAACTGGCTGCTCTTCCAAAGGACCCAGGGTTCAATTCTCAGCACCAACATGACAGCTCACAGCTGTTGATAATTCCATTTCTGGGACCCAGCATCCTCACACAGCCATGCAGGCAGGCAAAACACTAATGCACATTTTTTAAAAATTAAAAGAAGATGCCAGGATCTTCTACTGTTACTTCACGTTACAGTATTCCAGAACTGTGGACTAGTGGCAGGTGACAAGAGACAACACCACCCAAAAAAACAAGCCACCAGGTGCCCAGATTACAATTTGTATGTGCTGTTCTCTGCAAAAGATACTGGGTTCCTTTGAGAAGGCAGATTCCAGGGCTAAAACCAGGGTAATCTCAGAAGGGACTGGACATTTGTCTGTGTCACATATGGCAGGTCAAGTCTACAATACCGGCACTTGGGAATCTGATGGAGGGGAATTGCCATGTGTTCAATGCTAGCTTTAACTTACATAGTGAGTTCAGGCCAGCCTTTGAGAAAGGAGGGAAGGACAGGAGGAAGGGGGAAGCCTCTTAACCTCTTTTTGTGCCAGACCATGAGGAAATACTCAAAGAATTGTCGTCAAAATGACACAAATCAGTTCGATGGCGTTCCCACTGGCTATATCTAGGACAATTTGTGTATAAGCATAAACAGTTGTGTTAACTATAACATTTTGGTTGAGATAGGAATTTGTGGCTCTGTACATTTCTTATAATAGAGTGCCAATGGATGGATGGATGGATGGATGGATGGATGGAAAGTGAATGATAGACATGGATGATCTTCACTTGCTAACTATTGTGGTGGATGATGAAGGTTGAAGTCATCAAAGGATGCTAAGGGTAGTGGGTGGAGATTGATGAGGGACAGAGTATTGGTGCTGTCTTGCAGTTTCTCCTTACCACACAGTTATCAAATTCAAAGCAAAACATGGTGAGTGTGTGATGGGGAAACCTGGCAGGCACCAGCTTGACCCAGTGGCAGGATGAGTTGCTATAGAGCGCTTCATTATGCCTGTGATGAGCAGTGTCTTTACATAGTATTCTTGCCAAGAGTGAATAGCCTGAGAGTAGCCATGCAAACACAGGTTAGAGACCATACGACAAAATAATGCCCTGCACTTTTTAACATTGTTACCAGGCATGTGACACATTCCTGTAATCCCAATACTTGCATGGCAGAGGCAAGAGGATCACCGAAAGAATGAGGTCAGTTTGGGGCAACATGGCAAGTTTTTGTCTAGTCGGGACTACACAGTAAGACCCTGACTCAGAAAGACAAAAGAATGCATGGCTGTCAGGGTGACAGTGATGGGGGACTGAAAGTCTTTGTCAGATTGAAGGGAACTAGCAAGGCATGACAACTAAATGCAACTGGCAACCCTGACGTGGATCCTGAACTAGAAAGGTGGATGGGGCATTTGCTAGGAAAGTTGAAGGCATTTGCATGCAGTCCAAGAATTGGATGACAGTGTTAAATTGATTTTGATTTCCTAATTTGGAGTGTTGAATAGAGGTAATGAGAAGAAGGTGTTTTTTGGAGGAAATAGAAACTGGATTATTTAGGGCAGTGTTTCTCAATCTGTGGGGAATTGAACAGCCTTTTCACAGGGGTCACATATCAGATATCCTGCATGGAAGATATTTATATTACAGTTCATACCAGTAGCAAAATTACAGTTATGAAGTAGTAACAAAAATAATTTTAATGGCTGGGCATGAGGAACTGTACTAAAAGGTCACAGCTTTAGGGAGGTTGAGAACCATTTAGAGGTCATGGGGTATCATGTCTACTAAGTCATTTTAAATTCCCAAATGTCTCAGAATGGAGTAAAACACTCTCTTTTACTCTCTCTGATTTTCTTCTTGTCTGTGTCTTCTACCTTTCTTTCTCTCTCACTACATAGTCTCTCCATATATTCTATACATACACACACACTCACTCACACACTCACTCACACTCACACACACTCACAAACACTCACACACTCACACACGCACATACACATACTCACACACACTCACTCACACACTCACTCACTCACACTCACACACTCACACACTCACACATACTCACACACACTCACACACACTCACTCACACACACTCACTCACACTCACACACTCACTCACTCACACTCACACACTCACACACACTCACTCACACACACTCACACACACTCACACACTCACAAACACTCACACACGCACATACACATACTCACACACACTCACACACACTCACTCACACACCTTGTATTCCTCAGTCAGGACATACTCATCTTATGCCCATTTCCTTAATAAGTTGCTTTCCTCTTCACAAAGAAACTTCCCTGGGGCTGGAGAGATGGCTCAGCAGTTAAGAGCACCAGCTGCTCTTCCAGAGAACCCAGCTTTCATTCTCAATACCCACATGGCGACTGGCAACTGTCTATAACTCCAGCTCTAGGGCATCTGACACCCTTGTTTGACCTCCAAGGGCACTAGCATACATGTACACACATACAGGCAAAATACCTACAAAATAAATGTAAAAATAAATTAAAAAGAGAAACTTCCAAGAAAAGGAAATTGCAAATCAGTAAAATACAGTAGGAGAAATACAGGCCATCTTTTCTCCATCTATATGAGGTCACTGTTGGAAATAAAGATTTCAGAGAATTTGGTGGGGGGTGCCTGAGAGAAGTCCATGCAGGGACCACTCTGGGGGGGGGGGTAAGTCACTTCAGCTAGGTTCCCTTTCTCTTTGGAGAAACGTGTCTTAGGAAGGAGATTAAAGTACTCTGGTGCTACCTTAAGACATAGTCCAGTTTCCAGCTCCTGGAATTTGATGCACCAGATGATACCATGTTGGTAGCTTGACAGCAATCATGGGAAAAGGACACTAGGTGACTATGGTGTGCATATTGCTGTTGTTATTTTGAAAGTTGGCTAAATAATCTCACTGACCATCAATGTCCCCCATTCAATGCTCTGACATCTATCTAGAGCAGAGGTTCTCATCTTCTGGGTTGCTACCCTTTTGGGGTTGCATATCAGATATTTACATTACAATTCATAACAGTAGCAAAATTACAAATATGAAGTAGCAACAAAATAACTTTATGCTTGGGGGGGGGGTCACCACAGCATGAAGAACTGTATTAAAGGGTTGCAGTATTAAGAAGGTTGAGAACCACTGATCTAAAGAGTAGGCCAAGAACGGAATGCCTGGAGTGGTCTAACAAGACAAGCCTGGTAGGAACTCATGCTCTGAGGCCAGATCTGTTCTTGAATACTCTTGTAGCTGATTACAGTAAGGCACTCAATTTACTTCATGTAGTTAGGATTATAATTCTTTATGCAAATAACTATACCCCATCTTCAAAGTCCTACCTCTGGGATGCTTTTTTTTTTTTCCAAAAAAAAAAAAATCATAGTATCCATATACCACAGCACCATGGAGCCAAGCATAGGCATCAGGAGGAGCCCTTGTGGTCTCCAAGAGCCAAGAAGCTTCTCCAGAGTGGATAGACACTCAGCCTTCAATAGAGCCAACAGCCTGGCACCCACCCCTCTTCTTGTCTGTCCTGTAATCATGGGTCTCTCCCCAGACTTGGATGCCCCTGTAGAGACTGCCTGGAAGGCTGGCCTTGGTTCGCCCAAGTTTGAATTTGATCCCATAGAAAGGTGACCTGCAGGGTTTGAGGACAGATGAAGTGGGGGAGTCTGCTCCCACCCTCCTTCCCTGTCTCCCAGTTTAGACATGGGTTACCCTGAGTTCTCTCTGCAGGAAGTTTACCAAGAAAAATAGAATCAGAGAAACAGATTAAAAAACAAACAAACAAAAAATATCTTGCTCCCAGCCCCCCCATAGCTCTGCAATCCTGGACCCTGGTGACCAGTCTACAGGAGATGGCCTAAGTGTAGCCTGGGCAGTGTGGGTGCAAGGACAAGGGCTGTAGTAAATTCCAGGAACACTGGGATGTCTCTTAACCCTTCTGCCCTCTTGTGACTTAACTTCTGTCTGTGCCTTAAGTTTCACATATGTGAAATGGAGCTGATCATCCTCAAAACACCCCTGCAAGGTACTAATTACTGTCTGTAAAAGTCTTTGAGATCCTTGGATAGAATATAACAGGACTAATAGTGGATAATAACACTCTGTCCATCCCCCAGCCCTTTCATCCACGGATCTCAAAGCCTTTTACAAACCTTAATTAATTCTCACAACACCCAAAAGCAGGAGGCTGGTGGTCATTAGTTCCATTTTACTGGTGGGGAAACTGAGGGAAGCCAGGAGGCTGGCTTGAGGCCACACAATAAGCTGGTAGCTGACAAGGGTTAGAACTCACAGCCCTCGGCCCCTGGGTAAAGGCTCAGACAATAGGACTTCCGTCCTACAAAGCAGGAACATGGAGACTGGGGGGTTGGGGGGATGCTAAGGGGAGCATGGCAGAGGCAGGCAGAACTCTGAGTTCAAGGCCAGCCTGGTCTACAGAGCAAGCTCCAGGACAGCCTGTCTTGAACCCCCACCCCACCCTCCAAAAAAAGATTCAAGGATATAGACATTGGTTCACAGACAGTTTGAGGAGGGAAGTAACATTTATAGGACACTTAGTGTGTGCTGATCTCTAAGAGCCTAAGATTTAGTCATTCATTTATTTATTTTGTTGGACATTTGATCTAAATCTCACCTGTGAAGGTAAGCATATAGTCCCATTTCACAGATGTGAAGCCTGACTCGTTGAAGATACTACCACTCAGACTCACCTGCTATGGATCAAGATGCTTGCTTCTGCCTTCATGGCCACTAGCCATCCAGGCAATGAGAGAAGGCATGATAAATCATCATTTAAAAGCTAGAGAAACTGAGGTACACAGAAGAGAACCAGTTTCCTTGATGGTGGGATTGTGGCTGAGCCACTGTCCTTCAATGATCTCTCTCTCCCTTCCCAGCCCCTGACTCTTTCCCAAACCCACATGAGGCCAAGTGAGATCATGTCAGGAAGGATTTTGAAGTGCCTAGAAGCAATGTTGCTCGCTGGTCCTCCTGGGGGAGGATGGAGAGAGGAACCTTGTCCTGGGTTCCATGTCATCATCTCACAGGGAAGTTCTCAGAATATTGGAAGCAACGGGGTCATCTAGGGACAGGTACATCATGAGCTCACCTGAAAGCTTTGGGGGCAGTTTCCTGTGTCCTGTTTGTGGGCCTGTCTAGGACAGAGGGGTGAAGGAGTGCAGTGGCCTCTTTCCCTGCTGCCTGTCTTGCTGGCTGACTACTCCTTTGTCTGGGGCCCAGCTTTCCAAGAAGTTTGATGTGGGAGACTTCTGAAGTCCCTAGGATGACCCTCAAGCCCTTAAAATAGGCCACATACTGCAGTGGGTTGTGCTAACCATGACCCACCCCTACCCTACAAGAATCTGTCAGAAAGCAAATCCATCCTGGTGGCAGCGATAAAACCTTAGGGACTGGGCGGGGTATCATTGGCCCTGACTATCTCTCTAGCAGGCTCCTTGCCTCTATTTCCCTGTTCGTAAAAACTGCTATGGGGAAACACCAGGACAGTGACTCCCATGGGGGCTTGGAATCCAAGGAAAGGAGTGCAGAGGTGGCCAGGGTGAGAGTGGCTGGGGGCCCTCTGTGGGGTGGGGATCTTTTGGAGGGAATACTTAAAGATCCATGAACAGTTTTGCTTACAGCTTGCTCAGTCTTGACCAAGATTTTAATATTTGTGTAGGTAAATTCCATTATCATCTCTGCCAAGCCCCTTCACACCTGCAAGAGAGTTGTACTCCAACTTACAGCTAAGGAAACTGAGGCTAGAAAGTAGGAATAATATGTTCAAAGGTTAACAGGCTCTAAGGGGCTAACCCAGGCTTTCAAAGCAAACATCCCCCTCAGATGTTTTCTAGAAAGTTCTGGGCTTTCTACACCCTCTTGATGGCTCATGGGAGGTGTTCAAAGTTCCTTGGGATGGGAACCTGTTCCCATAGGACTCTGGGGACAGTGAGGCCAGGGTGTGGCCAGCAGTGGGTGGGTGGTGGCTGTTGTTGGCTGGCTGGGCAGGGCAGGACAGGGCGGGACAGGGCACTGGAGAGCAGGGTGACCAGGTCATCCCGACCTAGAATAATTGAGCAGAGGCAAGCAAGGCTGGTGGAGGCAGAGGTGGGGAGGTTCCTGGGTGCTTAAGAGCCCCCAGCTAGGGAGGCCAAGGTGGCTCCCTTCACTCAGCCATGCTCAGCCACTTCCAGAAGGCAGGTCCTTTCCCTGTCCCAGCAGATCATCGCTGCAGAGCCTGCTCAGACCTGCCTTCCCCACAAAGCACGGTAGCAACTCCCTGGGGCGGAAAGTGTCTCTGCTGAGAGCAAGACAGGAGTTTAATTAAGCCCTAAACATGCACAGTTGAGCCTGAAATTAGGGTGGTGGAGGGAGGAGGAGAAGGCAGCTGAGGACAGGGGGTGGGGGTGGGGGGGCTTCAGCTCAATCCTGCCCAGCTGAACAAAACAACCCTGAAAGCCTGGTTACAAAGCATTTCTGATCTAGAAAGGGTGTGGAGGGGTGCTGGGTTGCTGGCCCCTCTCAGCCATGGGCATGGTTACCAGGGTTTAAGAGGATTTGGAGAGTGCAAAAAGGGAAACCAGAAGCCAAGAGGGGTCTCCTCTAAAATAAGCTTCCAAGGAAGCAGGGGGCTGTGATTGACACGGGGTAGCAGCAGCGGGAGCCTTCCCCACCCTGAGGGAGGGGTGGGGGATGGGGAGGATGCCCATGGCACTAGGCTCTGGATAATCCAGTCAGACTGCACACACAGGTGTGCCCAGGTTGGGACTCCTGCCCAGAGCATCCATCTTTCAGGTGGGCAAAGCTCATTCTGTGTCCCCAGGAGGAAGGGAACACAAGCCAGGCTCCTGGCTTCAGGGACAAAGTTACAAGACCTGCTTTGCCAACAGTTGCAGACATTTGGGTCATCCATAGCCTTGAGAAATCTGATGGCTTCGCGCTTCTCCATCCTGTCCTGAGGTCTCACAAGTCTCCCCAAGCTGCGGCTGAGACATTTAAACCGCAGCCTCCTCCTTTGCCTGGTAATTGATCTTCCTTTGCTCTGCAACTTGGGTTTGGTCTTAATTTGCCAGGGACTAAAGGCAAGAAAAGACGGGCAGGCGGGCATGTTATCGCTTGTCTCCAGGCAGAGAGGCCATTGTGACAGAACTCCTAGGTGCTTGAAAAGTGTATGGAGCAAAGGGGGAGAGGCTGCTTGTGAGTAAAGAAGTTATCTCTGGGCTGATTTCTGTCACTGAGGCAAAGCCCCAGGACAAATTGAAATCCCTGCCATGGTGTGAAATTTAGCAATCCTTTGGTGTCAGCTAAGCCAGAGGCTGCTGTCCTGGTCTATCTTCTTACCTAGTGCTGAAGGCCACCTGCCTGCCAGGCCACTTAGTGGAGATAGCCCAATACCCTACAGGCCCAGAAGTGGCTTGTGTGTCCTTTAAGAGACTAATTTTGAAAGCGGCCAGCTTGCTCTTCCTGTCTTGTGTCTAGCACTCATGACTTCCTCTTCCCAGGACACATAGTGGATCCTACAGCTCCTCATTACTGCATCACCAATATCTTCAAGGAGTGCTGGCAGCGTGCTGGTGTTCGAAGGACCGCAAACATCACACAGTGTAGCCTGTCTTCCGCCTATTATGTCTCCCTTCACCAGCACCCCTTGTCTAAAACCAAGAAGTGTGTTTCGTGGCTCTGGGAGCCACCTTTATCCACTGGACCTAGTTTTGACCTTTAGAATACAGAGGGTCCTTTCTTTGTTTCTTAAGCTCTTGGAGTTGTCACCAGAGCCCTTTGGCTAGTGGCTATAGCTGCCTCTTATTTTTTGCACTGCATGTGTAACTGCCCTCTGCCCTGGGTCTTATAGGGACACTAACCCTTGAATTCAGGGTCCACTCAGACAAGCACTCATTTTGAGAACCTTTATGCCATTACATCTTCAGAGACTCATTTTTCCATAAGATAGTTGCCAGTTCTGGAGATTTGACTGTGCACATATCCTTGAGGAAGACTTCTATTTGATCTGTCACAGCACCCACTGAGTCACCCATGGCTTGGAATCCTTTATGGAAGGGAAGCTCGATACTCAATCGGGTGCCTGCAACCGCATCCAAAGTGGTCTGCTGAGAGTTCTTGCTTAGAAGGAGTTGAAACGACTGTAACACAACAGGAGCCTCAGAACATGTATGTGTAAATAAATCAATTCTCAATTCCCACATTCTCTGTTCCCAATCACAATGAAAAAAATAAAATCAGGACTGGGCATTGGTGGTGCACGCCTTTAATCCCAGCACTTGGGAAGCAGAGGCAGGTGGATCTTTATGAGTTCGAGACCAGCCTGGTCTACAAGAGCAAGTTCCAGGACAGCCTCCAAAGCCACAGAGAAACCCTGTCTCAACCACCCCCCCCCCAAAAAAAGGAAGAGGATGAGGCAGCTTCGTATGTTTTCTTTTTTTTTTTTTTTTTTTTTTTTTTTTTGTCTTTCCATATAACCCACACTGGCCCCAGATTCTCAACCCTCCTTCCTTGGTCTTGTTTCTTGGGGTGCGGGGACTACAGACAAGCACTACCATTCCCAGTAGGCTTATTTTTTTTCTCACTCCTATTGGCACACCCACCCACCCACCCACCCACCCATTAGGACCAGAGTACAATATCAGGAATGGGTCTTCTTCCACCACCAAGGCTTCCACCACCGGTGGGACTCAGATTGCTCATTTTGGTGGCAGGTGCCTCTAATGTTGAGCCATTTTGCTGCACACCACCTTTGTTGATTTTCTTTTAATCAGTTTTGATGTTAAGGAAAGAATACCAACCCTGGACTCCCTGGTGTTCTGTCCCTAGAATCCCCTGACTCAGTTTCCTTTCCATAACAACAAAGGGCAGCGGAGTTGCTGCTTTGTGGGATGTTTTTTTAATCATACACCCTAGAGGTTGTCAAATCCCACTGGAATATTTAAGGTTCTGAGAGATCTTGAGTGAAGAAACTACCACACCAAATTTTCTAGACTTACTATTAAAAAAAACAAGACCAACAAAAACAGAGTTCTTTTTATGAGCCACCATCTTCCTTTAGCACCAGGCAAAGCTTCCTCAACAGGCTAAGAAATGCCAACCTCGGAGATTCCCAGGAGCCTTTTTGAGCTTTCACAGTCACATAGTATAGTCCATTTCGTTCATTTCCCTAGCACAACCACTAAGCACCCTGCTGGAGGAAAGGGGCCCCCAAGGATGAGATTCAAGAGTTAGGGGTAACAGGTTTCTTATGAAAATGTGGGTTGAGCTGCACCATCCTCGTATGGCCTCTCCAACCCCTGCCTGCTTCTGAAATCCTTCAGAGAGAAGAAAGGGGAGGAAGGAACTTTTCCTGTGGTCCCTGTCCCCAGGGATCCAGACCTCCAGCCCAAGCCAGCAACCTGCCTCCTCTCCCTCCTCAGACCACAACCTCTGGGCCCAAGCTCTCTGAAAGCTTTTAGAGGACAACACTGAAGGACCTCACCTCCTCACCTACATTCTGCGTTTCTTCCTTTCTTCCTTTCTTTCTTCTTTTTCCCCCTTTTTTTCTGTAGGAAAAAAATCTGACTAAATCTCAGAAGTTGGAGCTTGTGAAATGGGAGCAGGAAGGCTAGGAAAGATGGAGAGAGGGAGAAAAGGGCTTGTCCTGAGGGAAAGGGGAGAGGCCTGGGATGAGTCACACACACACTCACATACACACACACACTCACATACACCCAAACACACTCTCACACACTCACACACACTCTCACACACTCACACTCACACACACTCACACACACACTCACACACTCACATACACACACACATACACACACACATACACACTCTCTCTCTCACACACACAGAGAGGGGAGGGAGAGAGAGAAGGAGAGAGGGAGGTAGAGAAAGGGAGAGAGGAAGAGAGAGAGGGAGAGAGGGGAAGGGGAGGGAGGGAGAAAGAGAGAGAGGGAGAGAGGGGAGGGAGGGAGGAAGGGAAGGGGGAGGGAGGGAGGGAGAGAGAGGGAGAGAGGACTATGTGGAGACCACAGAGCTAGCTGGAGACCATAAAATGAGACCTGAGCCAGGAAAGCATTGTGACCCTAAAAGGTCAATGAATTTGTCCCCTCTGACCCCATACACACCACTATAAGTAAGGTCACATCTGGAACACCTGGGCTCTTGCCCTCTGCTCTGTTTAGCCTGAGAACAGCAATTCTGGAACACCCATGCAGTGCAACCTCTGCCAAAGCAAGGCTCAGTCTGATGAATTTATTAATGTATTCTTTATTTATGCTTTTTTTCCCAGACAGGGTTTCACTATGTAGCCCTGGCTGTCCTGGAACTCACTCTGAAGACCAGGCTGGCCTCGAGCTCACAGAGATCCGCCTGCCTCTGCCTAGGAGTGCGGGATTAAAGGTGTGCACCATCACTCCCTGGTTCACTTTGCTTTTAGACAGCTTTGGGTTTGTTTGTTGAGTGCCTGCCTGCATACCGGGCACCATGTTAGTGACCCCCACAGTTATCATTTAATTTTTATCACCTCCAACATTTTACAGAAGACAGTCAGCAGGGTATAGTGGCATAATAGTTTGCCCAAGACCCATACCATAGCTTCCATTGTTAGTTTTCACCTCTGATTCTGGTAGTATTCAGCTCTTCCTAGGCGTGACCTGAACCTTTCTTACCCTCACTTGCCCTAGAGGTGATGAAAGAGCTGTTTAAGAAGGGAGAATCTGCTCTCAGTTTGTCTGGAGAGACATCTTCTAGCCTCTGGTCCAGGTGGTAGCCTTCCAGTTCCTCGGGTGGGGAATGTTTGCTTTCTGTTAATAAAAGAAATAAATGTGATAATAAATAAATGCCCCACCCAGTGCAGTAATCGCTGTCCCTAACAATAAGGCTCTGTGTTTGCTCTCGGCTGTGTTATAGTCATTGGCTGTAGGCACTGTTCAAGGAGCCCCTTGGCACATTGACTGTGGGTGGGGTGCCAGGCACACTTAGTGGGAGGCAGTCCAGCCATTCTGTCTATGTATTTCCAGGTGTCCCAGCTACAGTCAGGGAAATGTACAAGGCCTGTGAACTTGGAAATAGTGTCCTATACTTGGTGTCAAGAAACTGGCATCAGCTGCAGCTCTGCCTCAGCCACTCTGAGTGACTAAAAGCAAGCCATTCGACACTTGTGAGAATTGAAGGCCAATACACCCCACCCCACCTCCAGTTCTCATAAATGTTCAATAGTGTGCAAGGGGGTTGCTCAAATAAGCCCTTGGGTCCCTTCCAGCTCTGACATTGCTGGACCTTATAGATGTGGCTCCTCCTGACCATGCCTGCCCTCACAGTGCCTCTGGGCAATGGAAAGCTCAATGGTTCAAGAATCCCATGTCTTTCTTAGAAGATGACTGGGTATGTCTTCCAGCCTCTTGATTCCCTCCCTGTTTTTCCACTTCCTCTAGCTGTCCTGTGTATGAAATTTCCAAGTTTGCAAGCTATTTTTAGAAATGTTATCCCATTTGAGTTCCCCACAGCTTTATGAGATAGGCAGGGGCAGAATGCAATACTGTGAGCATTACTCACATGCCAAGTCCTTCCCAGGCTGCTTTGCAACTCTCCCCCACAGCCACAGAGACCTTTGGGGGAACACATTGGAATGTAAATAATGGACAGAGAATGATAATTTCAATAAATATATGCACACATAGCCCTCATAGTGGCTCAAAGATCCTTTATTATACACTACTTATTTATTTTGGGTGTGGGTATGTTTGTGGGCATATGCTCAAATAGAGGTCAGAGGACAACCTGTGGAAGCTGGTTTTCTCCCACCCTCTTGGTAGGAATCAAAGTCAGGTTGTCAGGTTTGGTGGCTTTACTTGCTGAGCCATCTTGCCATTCTGATCTAAGATCTCGATGTTACTGTCACCATACATCACAAGGGGGGTGGAGTGAGGTGTGGAGAAGCCCAGGAACTGCCAGGCTTACTTGGCTATAGGATAGCAGATCAGGTTTCTAACCCACCACTCTTTGAGCTAATCACTAGGCTTTTCTACATCCTTAGGCAAACACAAAAACAGCACCCCTAGGGGTGCGTGCGTGCGTGTGTGTGTGTGTGTGTGTGTGTGTGTGTGTGTGTGTGTACAACAATGGAACAAGCATCAACTTATACAGCAGGCAAGTGGCGGAGAGGAAAGCACACCCCAAGATTTTGCCCACAGGCCCAAGGCTGTCTCTAAAAACATCATAGCTATGTCAGAAGCAAAGCCAGTGGAGTCCTTCCCTCCCTCCCTCTCTCCTCCCCTTCCTCCCTCTCTCCTTCCCTCCCTCTTTCCTTTCCTCCTTCCCTCCCTGCCTCTCTCCCGCCATCCTCCCCTCCTTCCTTGCCTCCCTCCCTCTCTCCTTCCCTCCTTCCCTCCTCCCCTCCCTCCCTCTCTCCTCCCCTCCCTCCCTCTCTCCCTCTCTGCCTCTCTCCCTCTCTCCCTTTTCCCTCCCTCCCTCTCTGCCTGCCTGCCTCCCTTCTTTCCTTCCTTCCTTCCTGCTTTGCTTCCTTCTTTCCAGGACATTCCCTTCCCCTCTCAAGAGCTCATGTGTCCCCAACAGGAAATCACACAATATACTATTGGAGGAGATAACACAGTCTTGGTCCCAGGCACCTGGTGTACCCCATGGGCCAGTGTGTGTGCCCGGCAAGCCACTGGTCCATACCATGGCAGGTCCATACCACGGCAGGAAGGAATGTGTTGATTCTCAGAGGGAATTATCAGGGATTCTGGCAGAACTTGGCTCCCTCCTTGGCATATATGGGCTGCCTGGCAGAGTCTAATTAAGCCTTGCACCTTGCATCTGAACCTACCTCAGACAATTGGAGGGGTTGGTGAATTTGCACTCAGAAGCCCCATTGCTTTGATCTCTGCTCTTGCCCTTCTGGTCTCTATCCTGCTCCAAGGGTGATTGGCTTGACACTAGATGCTTTAATGTGGCCCATTATGTGTCCCTTGGTCCATGAAAGATCATTCTCAAAACTGTTTAGAAAACTTAGGATTAATGTGCATTCTGATAGCACCTTCTTAACACTGGCCATGAAGGGTTCCTGATTGCTTCAGCCTCCCAACCCCATTTCTGTATGCAATGGTTGTTTTGGGGTGCACTTGCCAAAGCATAAGCTATGCATAAGGCACACAAGTCCTGTGCATAGTGACTGTTTCATAACACACCCATACACATCTTACCCAGTCAGGGAACAGGTGGACCCAAGCCAACATAGAGCCCTTAGGCTCCTCCACTTTGGCCCAACCCTGATCCCACATGGCCAACCACATTCAGAAGTCTAACATCTAGATCATAGATTCACTTTGCCTTTAGAATAGAATTTATGGAATGGAGTGATATGTAGTATATTGTGTCTGGATTCTTTTGCTCAGCATTCTATTTGTTAATTAGCTACAGATCTATGTATAGTATAAGACACATACATACAGAATATGCATGAATATAGGAATGTAGAGAAATATTTTCCTTCCTTTTTGGCTGAAATATTTTAAAGCAAACTCAAAAGCAAGGGCCAGGAATGTGGCTCAGCACTTAACATGCATAAAACTTGTTTATTCCTTAGCACAAAAAAACCCCTCAAATCTTATGCCAGTCACCCATGTTCTTTGATATGTATCTCAAAATAATACTACTTTTTTTTTATACAACCCATGCCATTATCTTACCTAACAAAACTGAGGATAATTCTGGACAGCATCTAATATCCAGTCTGTATTGACATTTTCTATACTGTATACTGACAAAGGAGATGCAAGCCTACTGTTGAAGTTCTGTTACCCTCCTTCCCACCCCCCACACCTGCTGCTCCTGCCCCTCATCCTCCCTCCCTTCCAAGTTGGGTAATTCCTGATGCATTAGCCTTGCCTTTGCTCTTCAGTCCATGAGTGAGTATCCATAGCAAACTCCCATGATGGGTGGGATGCTCATCAGTCTTTCCAGGGACAGCTGACTTAGACTCCCATTTTGTTTTTAGATGGCCTTTAGAGTCTACTATGCCACCAGTGCCTTTTCTAAACATGTGCCCCAAACTTTCCATGGCCTTCAGGCCTCTTGCTGAAGTTAAATCAACTCCTTCCAGTACCGGCACTCATTCTAGCCTAACCTTGCCCTCGAAGTCATTCCAAACAAGCTTAGCACTTCCAGAAGGAATCTGGAGACACTTCAGGATCATTCTCTCCCTTCTCCACCTACTCCAGACTATATATTTGAGACCATACTTCTGGCATCTGTCAGTCTATCAGCTCTTACCCCTAGGCCCAGGCTTCTCTGGACCTAGACCCCTCTAAATGCTGTCTATCCTATAATTTCCCCCAACCTTTACCTGTATCCTATCAGATTCCTGGAGCCAAGTTCATGGCTACACAGGCAACATGCTCCAATCTTCTCCAATAACCAGAGAACACCATGTGGTGTTATCCTACAGGCTTATTTTTAAAGCTGAAACTGTTTCTTACCCATGTGTCAAATTCTCTGAAGAGTGACACTATCTTACCTGTCTTTGTGTTTCTAGAAATGTCTGGCGAACAGTAGGTGCTCCTGGTGGGTGCTCTTTGTATGTTCACAGTGAAGCTTTCGGGCCCTTTTAGTTGTTAGTGATACACTCCCCTCAAAGTTTGAACAGAAAAGGGAGGCTTTTGTCATAGAATTTACAAGTTCAGGGAAACAGTGGCAGGTGGTGGAATGCTGTTCTGAACTCCACTCTCTACCACTCAGGTCCGCTTTGCCTCTAGTGGCCTGGCCAATGATTGCTAATTGTAAAGGGATTATAGTCAACATCTTGGCTCTGACTGTCAGATAGCAATCTTGGGAGACTCGGGTCATCCCTATAGCTATGATACAATCAGTAACTGCAGCCCGAGACGCTTTGTTAGCCAGGCCTGTATCATGTGCCCATCTGTTCTCTCTGGAGCTTAAAGGGTCAGCCATGGCTCATGAAGTGGGGTGCTGGGAATTTCCTAAAGAAAGATCAATGTAGTCATCACAGGAAGGAGAGGGATAGTGAACAAGCAAAGGAAACAGGCTCAGCACAGCAGGATTGAGCCCTGAGATCAGTTATGCAGGCTCTGGCTCCTAGCATTCCTGAGTGACTCTTGGCTTCCCATGCTGTGGCCTTGGATCTATGACTTGCTTTACCTGAACTGCAACTATACTTATTTATTTAGTACATTTGTGTGCACATGTGTGGGTGCCACAGTTCACATGTGTGGAGGCCAGAGGACAACTTGTGGAAATTGTCTTTCTCCTAGCATGTGGGTCCCTGAGATCAAACTCAGGTTGTCAGGTTTGGTGGCAAGTACCTTCACTTGCTGAGCCATCTCCATGCCCCCTAAACTTCAGTTTATTTATCTGGAAAATAGAGTGTCACCTTGGTTTTTTGTCAGGTTGACAAAAACTATAGTCACTGGGAAAAAGAAACCTCACCTGAGCAATTGCCTTTCTCAGACTGGCCTGTGGGCTTGTCTGTGTAGCATTTTCTTCACTAATGATTGATGGGGGGCTGGGGGGAGGCAGACAACTGTGAGAGGTGCTATCCCTAGGCAGCTGGGCCTGGACTATATAAGAAAAAAAAAAGCCATGGAGAGAGAGAGGCAGTTAGCAGCATTCTTCATGGTTCCCGGCCTTGGCGTCCCTCACTGATGGACTGTAACCTGTAAACCATACAAACCCTTTCTTCCCAAACTGCTTTTGGTCATGGTGTTTATTCTAGGAACAGAATAGCAAAATAGAATATGGGACCACAATGTGGGTCCCATCTACCATCTAGGCTACTGAAGGATAAAGTCCTATCCCAGTGACCAGACTGTGGGTGCAGAATGGCTCCCAGGAATGCTTTAGTGCTAAGTGCTGTTCTAAAGTAATAGTTCTTTTAAAAATACACCTTAATGTTTCTCTGAGAACTCCTTAAGGCATATTTTGACAATTATTCACCCATGCAATAGTTCTTAACCACCATCTCAGCCAAGACTCCAGAAGTTAGGGTCAGAAGTTAGGGTTGACATTCACCTTGACTGCTTTGTAGCTCTGAAAATGTGGGCAAGTTGCCCAATCCTGGTGCACTTTCCTTGTTGAATGGGCACAGTAAGTATAACTGCTGTGAATGTACTAGTGTGACCCAGCTAAGATAATAGCTGCTTCAAGTATGCCTTGTGAACGGTTTATAGATGTTCGCATTATTATTCTCTGTGGTTCCACTATGGCTGTTTTCCTATATTTTTCTCAGACTTTAAGGTGCCCGCAGTCAGGGCACATCCCAGCTCTCTGCTTCCCAAGTAAGTACTGGGCAGGTCCTGCCCACCAGGCTGACAGCCAGCTATGGGGCTCCTGAAGAGTCCTGGGCCCAAACCAATTAAGAAGTGGTTAGAACCTGCAGACAGCTGCTTGTGGGGGGAAGCTGATGTGTGTGACTAGTGAGCCTTCCCTCAGTATTCTGAATCTTTATAACAAGTGGGCTACAAGGGTAGGTTTCAAAATGGGATGCCTGGAAGGAGACTGATCCAGGAGGAGGAAACAAAGTTTCACCTCCTAAGGGGCTTCTCTGAGACAGAGAAGACAGTCCAGCCTCCCAAGGCATACGTGCACAGATGTTAAGACCCTTGGCTCAGGTCACAGTGGGGTGTGCTTGGCTATCAACTTTCTAACTCCTGCCACACTCATTATCAGCCCTCCTGGCACAGATGTGAGACTAGAAGGAGAGGCAGGGAAGTTGATCATTGCCCTCTCAGGACCTGGCAAATATCCCTACGGGGGTGGTGGTGACTTCTGTTCTGAGATTTCAGAAGGATAGTGGCCACATCCATCTTTCTATCTCTGGAACGTATCCAGCTTTCTCTCTCTCTCTCTCTCTCTCTCTCTCTCTCTCTCTCTCTCTCTCTCTCTCTCTCCAGCTTTCTCTCTCTCTCTCTCTCTCTCTCTCTCTCTCTCTCTCTCTCTCTCTCTCTCTCTCTCTCTCATTCTCTCTCTCTGCAGGGAGATTCTCCTTTTTGACTCCAGGGGAGAATTCCTATTTGGTCTCCAGGGTCTATAGCGCAGGTGAGGGTGAGCAGAGAAGGGCATTATTTATATATAATTTCTAAAATATCTTGCCCAAATTTTGATTCATAGTCATATAATACCTTACAATGGCAACACTTTCTGAGAGATGTGTCACTTTTGTCAATGGGTGAACATTATGGAATATACTGACCCAATGTCAGACAAGCATGATGTCCCTAGGCAGTTGTTGGCCAAAGCATTGTCACTTGGAATAGGACAATAACTCTGTATGTGGGTTGAGGCCATAGAGGGCTTTGTTTCTGTCTGTTTGATTTTATTTAGGGTATCACAATTCCACAGAGTGAATAAAACTCTGCAACCTTAAGGGTACAGCCCATGAATTGTGTATACACAGGCATCTCTAATGTTCACTAGATGTACATTTTATTTATCATTTTGTATGTATGAGTGTTTTTCCTATATCCATGTCTGTGTACCTTGTGTGTACAGTGCCCTGGGACACCAGAAGAGCATGTTGGCTCCTGTGGGACTGGAATTATAGTTTTGAGCTGCCCCACAGCTGGAGAGGTTGCTCAGAGGACCCAGTTTAGTATTCAGAACCCATGTGATAGACATTTCATTAAACATGACTTGTCTCCTCCACCCCTGGGTGGGGGGGACATCATGTAGCCCAGGCTGGTCTTCAACTCACTGTGTAGATAAGATGACCTTGAACTCTGGATCTCCTGCATTCACCTCCAAAGCACTGAGATTATAGGTGTGTCACCCTGCTAGTTTTTGTCTTCATAGCTTACAATTACTGTAGATCTCCAGTATATGTTGGGAGAAGTGTATATGTCCTATCTCAGAATACATATGATGCTGCAAGTGTTCTTTGAGTTCTCAAGAAGGTGGTGCATGACCACAGAAGGAAATCTGTCTTGTTCACTCAGCACCCCACTCCCACACCCTTGAAGGTCCCTTTGAAGCAATAGCAGTTCTGAGCCTTTCCTGGAATCCCATACTTGAAAAAACAAATACACCCCTTCAGGATTAGCGGCTCTGAACAGTTTAAGGTGGGCATTTCTCTCCACCCTCCTGCAATTCTACTGGTGGTCTGTTTCCAGCTATTGCCAGATACTAGATATATCAAGTTCCTTGTTTTTTCACCTACACCCCCTCATCCCCTCACCCTCACCCCTGCTCCAGGAGCTCCACACAATGACCATTCTATCTGAACCATCTAAGCTGAAATCTGCTTGCTGATGGCCCCCTGATGGATTTATGGGTAGGTCCTTAGGAAACGGATTGTCCTGGGGTTTGCTTTTTTTTTTTTTTTTTTTTGGACACAAGCTAGAGTTAAGAGTTACTTGGAAGAGGAACCTCAATTTAGATCAATTTAGAAATGTTTATTGGATTGCCTGGAGGCAAATCTGTAATGCATTCTTTAGATTAAAGACTGGTGTGGAAGGGCCCCGTATACTGGGAGCCATGCCACCCAGGACAGGTGTCCTGGACCATATAGGAAAACAGTCCAAGTAGGGAGCAAGCCACTAAGCAGCATTCTTCCTAGGCCTCTGCTTCAGTTCCTGCCTCCTGGTTCCTGCCTTGGGTTCCTGCCAGGACCTCCTATGATATGAAAGAGTAAGCAAACCAAACCCTTTCCTCTCCAAGCTGCATTTGGTTGTGGTATTTTATAGCAGCAGTAAGAACCCAGACTCAGGCTTCAAACTGAAATGCTCTCAGTGATGTTAAGACATCACCTAAATGCATTGTTTACTATAAAGTTATGATTGCAGATTCCTCCCAGCAGTGTAGGAGGGTGGGTTTCTCACCAAGGAGTAGACTCTGTTGACTGTCAAGGTTGGCAGAACACTGGGTTAAGGTCCTATGAGATAGCTTTGTGTTCAAAATCATCCACAGACTACTGAGGAGACTGCTTTGCTATTTTACTCTTTGGCTTTGCTTCGACAACCCCCACTCTGGCCAACAGTTGTCCGTGCCATCTCCTGGGGATATTGTAAGACAAGTTAAGCCATACATGAGAAAAGTCTTCACTAAGTGCTCAGTGCTCTGATGGGTGGGCCAGTGTTTGGGGGGGGGCGGGGGCAGAGGAACAACCATTCTAAGATCCAAGGCATCTGGATAGGCAAACAAGGAAACAGGTGGGTGTTGGGAGGAGGGGGTGTCCACACACCCATAGTGGCAATGAAAAATCCCCAGGGGTTATTTTTTCCCCTCACCTCCTCCCTTCCCTCACTCCATATATTTACTTAGAAGAAAAAGAATGAGCACTTTTAAGCGTCAGTTAAAGTCATAAACAAATGAAGTCCATGTGTAGAAAGCCAGAAAGATGTTCGGGTAGGAGGCAGGTAATGCTGGGGCAGAGGGACCAGGCAGAATCTGTCAAGAGTCCGGCTGCACTCCCTTGGACGAGTTATTTAGCATTACTTTCCTGAACTGACACCTGGGAATGAGAGCCGCCTCAAATGTTTGTTGTGAGGATTACAGGATACAGTATCTGTTTCCTTAAGATTGGAGACACTGGGGCTTAATCCCTGTTCTTAACATCTTTCTCCAGGCCCTTCCTAACTGCGTGCCTCCGGGGATGTCTTCCCACGTAGGCGCCGTACTGGGTTTCGATAAGGCAAAAATCAGGCATCCATTGAATTGAGGGAGTCCAATCCCGGGGCAGCACCGGGACGCAGCTCTGCCTCTGGTGCCACAAGTCTGAAAGGTGGTCTAGGCTGTGGAACGCGGGTCTACAGGCAGGCACTGGAAAACAGCACACGTTCGGGAGCAGGGCCAGTCAGGGATCAAAGCTCTTGCAGGCAGGCCGGGGCGCACCAAAGGGAGGCCGGCGACTTGCATCAGCACAGATTCCGTGATGCTCTGCAGACGTCTGGGGGCTGCTGGGCTTTACGGGAAGCCACAAGAAAGGAAAGGACCGGGGAAGCGGGTCCGGGCGGGGGCGGGCGAGGGCGCGAGGTTGCGCTGGCCCGAAGGCGCGCTCCCGGCGGCGCCTGCTGGTGGCTGGGCGCGCCTGGGACGGCGGAGGCCTTGGAGGAAGCTCCTGTTCTCCCCCCCTCCCCGACCCCGCGTTACTGGAAGGACTGTGGGGGAGAGACCCAGAAGCACACGATTGTTGAGTGCGGGCCGGGGCGGGGGGGGGGGGGAGGGCTGGACAGCCGGTCGGGCTCAAAGGAAAACCAAAAGTACGTCTATTTGTGCTACTGTGACATGCGGTTCCTTGGGGAGGCCCCTACGCACCCCTGCCGCGCCCCCAGTTGCTCACCCCCCCCCACCACCACCAAGATTTCCCTAGGGCGATCGAGGGTTTGCACAGCACAGGGCGAGGCGAGTGGGAAAGTGTCACGATTTTTTTCTGGGACCTGCCCCCGTCTCCACCCCCAGTTTTCTGGGGTTTGCTGCTGCTGCTGAGGAAGGGCTGATCCGTTTTGCGTCAAAGGACTGCATTTACTCAGTCCTGCTGAGAGAGGCGCGTAAACACCCAGGCAGGCCAGGACGCAGGGATGAAGGGGGGTGGAAGCCAGGAACCCACGGCTGATGCGTGTGTGAACGCCTGCCCCGCACCCCATTCGCGGGCCTGCAGAACTGCACTCTGCTGGGAGAGCAGCTGTAGAAATGCGAGGAGTCTGGCCACCTCAGCTCCCCACGCGCGCCAAGTCCTTGGGGATGGAGCTTGGGACAGAATGTGTTTTATAACTGTAAACAATGACCCCGAGTATTGTTTGGGATTACCGTATCTTGGGGCCCATGGGGCGGCCAGATGCCGCCAGCCGTCCCGGAAACGCCAGAGCTTTATATAGAGCCCCGGGAAAGCGTCGAGTTCCCGGTTCTTAGTTTTCTTTCCTTAGTTACGCCCCCACTTCACAGATAAGGAAACTGAGGACTGGTCCTGGGATGTGAATAGCATATGCGTGGCGTTTCAAAATCCTCAGTGAACCCCCAACAACTCATCTTCCTAGTCACTCCTCAAAAAGATCTTTAGGATACAGATGCACTGCTTAAGCACTCGGGAGATGGAGGCTTATCTAAGGCATAAACCGAGTTCGGGGACAGCCTGTGCTACCCGAGACCCTGCCTCAAAAGAAAACGTTCAATTCCTGGTACAACATTTATCAGTACACATGGTATTTTAGGATGATTGAAGGTCCGGAGCAAACAAGAGCTTTAGAAGGTCGTTCGCTCCAAACCTTTCATTATACAGAAGGAAATTGAGACTCTAGACTTGCCCAAGATCTCACAGCTCGTAAATAGCATGGCCAGGCATTCATACTCCAAGGCCTGCGCTCTTTACCCTGCGCACCACCCCCGCCCATCAAGGCGGGAAGAGCTAGGAATCCGGCCACGCGTGCCCTGAACTTTGCTCCAAAACAGCTCAAGGCAACTTGGGGCACACCTCTCGGCCCCTAGTTTGTTTGTTTGAACAGCTTGGTTTGCTTTTAAGGCTGGTTATTGCCATTAGATGCATGTGTCCTAATTGTCTAGCACAGAGGACTCCTGAGATGTCTCTCTAGCTAATTTCATCTTCAATAACTCTCCTAGCAAATTAATTGGAAGACCAAAATAAAAAAAAAAAAAACAAAACAAAAAACCAACCAAACAAACAATAAAAAAAAACCAAGCGCACACACATACAAAAGGGAAGCAGTGGGTAGCCAGGCTTCGAGGGGAAAAGGGGCAGGCCAGCCCCGCCTGGCGGCGCCTTGCCGCACCCCGCCAGGACCCGACTGACTGCAGGGCTGCGCGGGTGCCCGGTGCGTCCAGGACGCCCGCTGTACCGGGCGGCGCCGCCGAGGGTGCGGACGACTGCTCACGGCCGCGCCCTCCCCGCGAGCGGCTCTGTGCGCCAGGCTCTCGGCCTCGCGGTGGCGCCGCACTGAGCCACCCGTCTCGGCTTCAGGGCTACGATTGTTTTCTAAAACCCCGACCCTGAGCCCTTGCAGCCGCTTTTGGGGCCCCGCCCCGCGCCCCTTTCTTTTGGAGTGGGGATGGGGGGGCATGCTTGTGAGCGGGCAAGGGAATCCCTCTCCCTCCACGTCACCCGAAAGCGAGGAAACCCGCACTCGCGTCCTCTAACGCAAATGACCATCTTTGGCAACTTGCGCCAATGGAACAGACCAAGGGCGCTGCGCCCCGGGGGGGGGGTGGAGGAGATCGGCAAGAACCCAAGAGGCCTCGGCGCCCCCAAAGTGCCAGGGCCGCGCGCTCCCACCCTCACCACCGCCCGCCTTCCTAGCGCGGGGTGTGCGGCTGGCGTCAGCGCGACCGCGAGCAGGGCCGGGAAGGGAGCGCCGCTCCCGCCTCCTCCCCTCCCGCGCCTCTTCCTCCTCCTCCTGGTCCCCGGCCTCCTCCCACGCCGCCTCGAGCGCTCCTCCCAGCAAGGTGGAGTCTAGGGTTGACGTGAGTCGATCCACATGGTGCGGGGCTGGAGAATAAAGAGTGTGGAGTTGAACTCGTGCCATTGTAGTGACTCATCTCGGGCAGAGCGCTGGGGCTTGGAGCGAGACAGCGAGCGGTGCTCGGCAGGGACTGTGAGAGAGAAAGAGGGAGAGCGCGCTAGAAAGGGAGAGAGAGGGAGGGCGAAGCGAGGCAAGACGCGCGAGGCCGGCCCGTCCCGGAGCGGACGCCGGGTGCAGGTCACTGCGACGCGAAGCTACGTCCCTGTCAGCAACCGCTCAGCCTGGAACCCCACGGGTACTGCCCCGCCGGCGCGATCGGGACCGCTGGACCGGCACTCTCTGCCTTGTCCTAAGTCAAGTGTCCGAGTCGCCGGGAAACTCAGGCGGCGAGTTGGCCACAGGAAGTTTATTCTCGGGCTCCTTTTCTAAACGGAGGAAACAGAAGTTTCTCCCAACCGGCAGCTTTTCTTTTTCGCCTTTTTGGCGCCCTGTAAGATTGGGGAGGGAGTCCCCAAGAGCTGCCAAGCGACGCCCGCTGGGCTCCTAGTCTTTTTGCGTTGCCCATTTTTGATTCAGTCCTTGGGTCCCGGTGGAGCTCCGGCTGCGCGCGGGGGCGGAAGGGCGCGCGCAGGGGAGGGACCGAGGGACGCGCCGACTTTTTAGAGGGAGGGACCCGGTGGACAACCGGTTCCGCGGAGCTTGAAGAGCAGAAACGAAGTGCGGTGCGCGGCGATCGGGGGGTCACTTTCCGAGTGTCGCCGCCTCCCCGTCTGCCTCGGTTGGGGGACAGCCCCGGAGCGAAGAACCCAGCCCGCGGTGGGGCCGGTGGACCAGCGAGCGCGCAGCAGACTGCGCGACCGCGGCGAGGGCGGGGAAGAAAACCACCCTGTTTCCTCTCCGGCCCCCACCGCGGATCATGTACCAGGATTATCCCGGGAACTTTGACACCTCGTCCCGGGGCAGCAGCGGCTCTCCTGCGCACGCCGAGTCCTACTCCAGCGGTGGCGGCGGCCAGCAGGTACGTGCGGGCCCGGGTGCACCTGGCGGCACGGGCAGACTCCTGCCCTCTTCTAGATCCCACTACCTTCACCCCCAACCTCCGTCTTTACCCTTTCTTGGCTGAGCTAGAAAAATACACAGGGGCCACCGTTGTTAAGTTGTGGGTTTTTGTTCTGTTCCGCCCCACCCACCCCCACCCCACCGCTTTTTTTTTTAAACAAGCGGAGAGTGGGCTCGAAGAGCCAATAACATCCCCCACCCGCGGCTTCTCTTACTTTATTTTTCAGAAACCCTTCTGGAATGGCAGGTCCCCTCTTGGAGGCCCGTTACCTCCTTCCGAGAGCTCTCCCCTCCTTTTCCCACCTTCCCCTTTCTCGGTGGTGGATAGGCAAGGAAATCTTTGGGCCCCTAAGCTCCCTCCCAACCGTCAGACACTACAACGAAGGCCTTTTAGCCCTTTCTTCTTCTGTTTTCTTTCAGTCTTAGCTGTTTTCTGAAAAGGGTTGGGGACTCAGAAATACGGTTGGGCTCCTTCAAGTAATCCCTCAGGAGGGCTAGGGTTGCCTCTGGGAATCAGGTGCGAAGGTCAGGAAGGATGAAGCTGGCTTTGATTGGCTCTTGACACCTCTTGTGCTCACCCCCCCCTGCTTCCGGTGAGGGTTGGGCAGGAACCTGTACTGTCCTGCAGAACCTGGAGGGGCTTGGGGGTACCTGGGGCAAGGAAGCGGGGAGAACGAATTGGGAGAGCGAGGCATCACTTGGGCTCCTGAGTAGTGGTTTTAGAAGTAGAAAAACAACTTGTTTCTAAAGCAGGCAGACTGGTTTCCATTGGAGGGATTCTTTCTGCTTGTGCTCTGTCTATAGGATACCAAATGGGTACTGGTGGGGTACCTGACTTCTGTAGCAGCACACACACTGTCTCACGAGGGAACTGCATGAACTCACAAGGTTCTCTGCCACCCGAAGCCCTCTGGAGTTCCTAGCCAAGTTGGCTGAAGCGTGGGTTACTCCATAAGGCCATGGTTATGGCCTTGGCTTCCAGCAGTCAACCCGATAGGAGGTTGGGGGGTGGGGGCGCTTCCAGGAAAGATGAACTGAGCTGGGAATAAATAAATAATAAAAATATACATTTCTTTGTAATCCGAAAAAGAGGGACACCCCTCCCAAATAATGTCCCATGTCAGGTGAGAGTTCCTCTAAATGGCTTTTCTGTGTCTTCTCTCTAACTCCTCAATACCTGCTAAGCACCTACTGTAGAGAGCCTGGTCTTCACTGAGGTTGCAGTCAATGGACCCTTACTACTGAAGCGATTCCTTTTAAGGCTTATTTGAAAAGTCACTGATTATGTTTTGCATCCCAGCTCTGTGGGTGATTTGTGTTGAACCAGAACATCATTAGAGACATTTATACCTGTCCCTGGACTTTCCAGTTCAATAACCCCACCCCACATCCCTCTCCTTCCCCAGCCAACATAGGAGCTTTGCATTTCTGTTTCTTTCACTAATGAGATGGAGCAGTGACCAGAGACACAGTGCAATCCCCCTGCCTGGTGCTTGGCTCAGACTCTGGGGCCTGGATGGGAAGTCAGACCGGACATCAGTGCCCCAACTGAATAATCTGTGTCACTAATCAGTGCCCCAACTGAATAATCTGTGTCACTAGGGCTTTGAGCCCAGGATATGAGCAGAGGCAATTCCTTGTTTTGGAAGCAAATCAGACAGGAAACCAATGCTAGGACGAAGGAAGGGAGCTCCGTCCAGCAGTGTGTAATGGGGCCTCATTACCGAAGCAAAAAGCAGCTGTTGGCTAATTCCTAGCATGCTGTAACACATGAAGATTTTGCAATTAGCAACAACCAGTGCATGGGATCCTCAGGTCTGTCTGCCCATTCTGCTCAGTAGCATGAGCAAAAAGTCTCTCAACCCAGAGGTACTGGCAAGGTAGTGCCACTTTGGGCAAGTCTCACCATGGCCTCTTCACTCCTTGCTGGTGTGGTAGGTGAGATGTGGGGGAGGGGCAGGCTGTTCCCTTCCTTGCTCTAGCTTTCTCCAAAACCCAGAAAAGATTCTGTGGTTCCAATGACAGGCCTCGGCTTTTGTTCCTTTCCAAGTCTGTGCTATGACCCCACCCTGATCTGGGCTCAAGGTAACTTTATTACATACCAGATAAAGTCTGTAATCAACTATTCTCTCAATCTCCTTCACGGGGGAATTTTTCCAGCAGTTAGTGACTGGGCCTTCCTGCTTTATGGCACTACGATGGACCAATCATTGTGAGATGCCCCTGGTGTTCCCTTGAGCAAGTGGATGATTTTTTTCCTGGTCTTGTTTGTGGGATCTTGTATCCCCATAAATTTGCTGTTTAACCAGCCCCAAACTCCACCCCCCCCTCCAACACACATAAAGCCTGGTCTTAGCACTGAGCTCCACTGACTTGTGGGGTGGGAGGCATAAAGCTCTTTGTTAAAAAAAAATCTCTGCCTGTGTATATGGCAGGAACTTGAAACATGAAAAATATTTCCTGTTGCAGCTATAATCTCAATCTCAAAGGTTAATCACTAGCAATTTAATTTTCTTGGGGATAGTTGTATATACCTCCCCTCCTAGAGTTCACTTTGTTATTTTCCTTCTCCTGGCTTTCCAAGCTTAACACCTCCAGATATATGCTGTGCCTTGCTCCTTGGCTGTTACGGTTTCAGGGCGCTGAGATTACACAATCCACCCAGTTACACAAACAGAGGTCATTTCATAACTTGTTTTCATCAGCCAGACCCCCTTTAAATGAACAAAACAAAACAAGACACGGAACTTTTCCAAGGCTGCTTATCTGTTTCTAGATGACTTGTGAGAATAAGTCAAGACTATTTCCTTTTGGAATCAAGGAACATCAGACAAGCTTTTCCCCCCTTCTGCCACATTCTCTCAACAGGGGCACACACATGCACAAACACACACATTACACACACACACACACACACACACACACTCCTCACAGTGAACTTTTGCCAACTATACCAGGTTAGGACATCACACACACACACACACACACACACACACACACACACACACACACACACACACACACACACACACTTCCCCAGAGTAAACTTTTGCCAACTGTACCAGGCTGGGACATTCCTTGCATCCAACAACTTTTACCAGAAATGACTGATTTCCCAAGTCAGCCTCAACCATATCTCTCTAGTGCCCCCTACAGGACAGTTTTGGAAGCACTCTCCTGGGAATGTATTTTTCCAATCTCAGGTTGTTAAACTTGGTTAGTTTTCCAAATTCTTAGAATTTTTCTTTTTTATTTAAGGCAAATAAATGCCATATATTTAGTAACAGATAACTATAAACACCTCAAATTAAAAGTGAGTTTCTTTTTAAGAAAAAAAATATGTTGTTGTTTTAAATAAGCCTGATTCTGAATTGATTGGGAAAGGGGTGCTTTTTCTCTGTTCACAAGGGTGTCCTGATGGTGTTGTTTTCTCAACATTTGTGTGGGGACATGCTAGGAGAGTGGGAAGTGCAAATTAAGGGTCTCTCTCTGTCTCTCTCTCTCTCTCTCTCTTGTTGTTTTGCCATGACCTTACAGATGTTGTAGATTTATTCCAGAAATGTATCTGTTCCGTTGATTCTTGGTGGTGGAAGTGCACTCCATTTTTCATCACCATCAAGGTGAAATAGCAACCATGAACTGTCTGAGTGGCAGTTGAATTTTCCTTTCCAAAACCCTGAGTACATTTCCATGCCTGTCTTATTATCTATCCACAGTGAGTATAAAATTTGAGCGCCTGTGTGTGTGTGTTACTACAAACACATCAGAACCTACACACCTACATCACTCCTCGTTGTGGTCTCCTCCATCCTTGCTGCTTTTGGGAGCTATCTGCTTCCTTGAACACCAAGGCTGCTGGACACAAAGGCTTTGCAACAAATGCTCTTTTGGAATTGTTGTTATTATATTTAGAAAATTCTCCCTACTATCAAATCTTCCCTTGAAAGATGAATTTGATATTTGAAAACTACCAAGAGGTCTTTGGAGTTAAGTCTTGTATGAAATCTGAATGGACAGCCTGGGGCCCAGCACACAGTGAGACCTCAAGTCCTGTTGGTTTCATTCTTCCAAACCCCTTGCTGACACAGCATCTCTGCCATTGATGCCTCGGACATTTTTGCTTTGTTAAGCTGAAACAAAGATACTGGTTATGAGAGTGAAGGAAGCCGACTTCCTGGTTTATGTGTTGAAAGGAAAAATAATAGCTTCATTGCTGGGTGGTTATGTCTCATCTCTATGGAATAGACAGAGGCAGGCAGATCTCTGAGTTTAAGGCCAGCCTGATTCCAACCCTGGTCCTATTGATTGCAGAGGACAGAGAATCAGTGATATTAGGAAAGGGTTGCAGGGTAAATTCTCCGGTGTTCAGGAGTAGGGCTCTTACTGGAAAGAACAAAAGATCCAGGACATCTAGGGATAACTCCACAACAATCTCATCTTTTCTCTCTGCTGCTTGCTTTCCTTCACCTTGGCCATGAGAGACCACAGGCTAGATTGGTTCTCTCAAATGGACCTGGTGGAAGAGATGATGGGGTGACCTGTGATACATTTGTATAGTGTAAAAGTTTGGAAATTGTGAGTTTCCATTGTGACATAAATGGAATTTCCTCAGAAAAGAAAGGCCAGGAGTCAAGGTGATGGCCAATATTATTGCTGTATCACAGGCTTTGGAAGGTACCCTGTGTTCCAGTGAACACAACACTTGCCCGATGTTGGTGTTGGGACTCAGAAGACTGATATGGATAAGTGTGACTGGAACATTTGGCATTCCCCTTTCTCCCTCCAAAGCTAGCCTTATGGAATGCTGTTTTCCTTTTCCTATGTTGAGGATGTAGAAAAGGACAAAGGCCAGTTCAGTCCTAGATGGCATGCCTGTCTTCCTGACGGAGCAGGGTGCAGGGGTCACAGGCTCATGTCTTGCTTGATTGAGGTCCTGATAAGAATCAATCCAAGAAGGACTGGCCAGGAGGATGGTTGAAGAACACCAAGCTTGACTTCTATCTAAATACTAGCTTAGGGTTCTGGGGTGAGGGGAGCTCCATCTATGCCCAAAGGGATGATGGTGGAAGCTTTCATTACTAGTAATCACTTTTCTGAACCCAAAGTCCTGTTGTTGAGTCCCAAAAGGCATTCTCCCGGCCAGCAGGGGCTGGGCTGTGGGAGTTGGGTCTGTTGAGTTGATCGCTGAGTGACTGCACACATAATCACTGAGCACCCCATTATACCCCGAGCATTGGGGTGACATTGAAGTCCCCAGTGACTGAAGACTCACAACAAAGCTTGGGACGGTTTGAACTTTTGCTCAGGGTCTGGAGACCCAAGCAGAGGAGTGAGGTCCATTTCCTTGGCTTCCTGGCTCTGGGGGTCTCTCTCAGTCTTTGTTGTTTGTTTGTTGATTGCTTCTTTCTTCTCTTTTGTTTCCCTCCAACCTGAGCCCTGGAATGCCAGCCTGCTTATATATTCTCTGTGGCTGCTTCCCTGCCTCAGTGGTGGAGTAGAACTGTAACGCAGATGGTATGACCCCAAAAGCTCCCAAGTTGTTATTGTCTGACTCCTAGAGCAGATCTTGCCAGATTCAGCACTAGGAAGTCTATGAGGGCTGTTTGTCCTTTCATAAGCATTCACCCACAAGTTGACAGGGAGCTTCTAGAGACCCAAGAGAGACCCTGGTTACCTCCTCCCTCCATCCTATCACAGCCAGCCTATATCTGGGCACTGTCACAGCATTGCCTTGGTTCCCGAGGCTGGAAAACTGTCTTGTTTTTTTGTTTTTTTTTTTTTTTTTTGTTTTTTGTTTTTAATGTGAATGTGTTCACTGGGAACCGTGACTCCATGTCCCCTTTACAGGACATTTGGGTCATTTGTGGTCTGTTAGCATATCAGAGAATATCTGGCTGACTTCTAAGACCACAGACTTCTAGCCTCATCTCCTCTCTCTTAGCCCAGTGTCACTTTCTGAATAATATGTTTGGAGTTGAGACAAAAACATCTGCCAGACCTAATTGAAACTTTCATACATCTCTCCAAGAGGTTCCTTTGGAGACAAAAGCCTTCTTTATCGGGCCTCGGTCCCCTCTGGGGACAGGACATTGTTTTCCTTGCAGTTTGGAGCCAGCGTGTTATCCATACGGCTTTACCTCTGTCTGAAACAAGGTGTACATGCGAATCAGAGGCAGTCATTACCTCCAGCCTTGTTTTTATTGCTGCCTTGTTTTGTCTAGACCAAGCCATCACTGCAAGGCATCTGGCTGGTGTCTGCCAGGAAGGGGTGTGTGTGTGTGTGTGTGTGTGTGTGTGTGTGTGTGTGTGTGTGTGTGTGTGTGTACTAGAGGGTTGGGTGGCACCTGCCTATCCCTGAGGAATCTTAGTCTTCTAGCTGGCTTTGGGTTTTCTGCCTTCTTACCCAAGCCTAAAATGGGTATGTGGTTGTTCTTTGGACTGAGCATATTTCTTAGATAATTTCCTGAAAAGGGAATTGACATGGTTGCTTAGGCCATTGCACTGGGAACCTTGGTCTGAGGCTCTGTCTTGGGGGAGCAACATGGAATACAAATTTGGGTGCTTCCAAAAGTAGGAAGCTGGCAATTCTCCCAAGAGCTAGCCTGTACAGTGTACACAGACCTACATTATGAGGGTGACATGATGCTGATGGTGGTGGCGGTGGTGGTGATGGTGATGATTTGTAGTGCCTTCCATTTGTTTGGGGCAATGTTTTTCTGCCCTGGTTGCATATTATAATAGAATCTCTTTGGAGTTTGAAAAAGTACCTGTAATAGAACTCCACCTCTAACCAATTATTTTAGACTCTAATGATGATGCCCGACATTGGCAATCTTTACAAGTTCCTCAGAATATTCTTAACCAGGGCTGAATATGCTTCCCAGCCTGTGATTACAGTAGCTGTGGCTTTAATCCCTGTAACAATGCAGGAAGTTCAGAATCAATATTTCTCTCCTTTTTGTTTGTTTATTTGTTTTTTGAGACAGGGCTTCTTTGTGTACTTTGGAGCCTGTCCTGGAGCTGGCTTTGTAGACCAGGTTGGCCTCAAACTCACAGAGATCTACCTCTCTCTGCCTCTGCCTCCTGAATGCTGAGATTAAAGGCGTGTGCCACCACTGCATGGCTCAGTATGCTCTCTTTTGTCCCAGAATTGAGTCCTCAATGATGGGCTCAGAGCAGAGCTATTTAAGCCAGGCCTCAAACCTGGACCTCCTGACCTCCTGCCTCCCAGATGCCTCCCCCAGTAGCCAGGGAGAACATTCACTGCCTGGACCTCAGTGTTTCTGCACACACTTAGCCATGTCCACTGTTCACAACAAACCTCTACCTTCTCACAGTCCAGATCCAGGTACACCCTTTCTCCACTCCAAGATATTCTAACCTGCTTCACACCACATGAATGCTTCCCCACCTCTTCCCCCTTGGGACTGAACCTGGGGCTGTGTGCACACTGGCCAAGTGTTCTAATCCTTTTTCTATTTTGAGATAGGGTCTCACTAAGTTGCCTAGGCTGGTCTTGAACTCATTTTGTAGCTCAGGCTAGCCTTGAACTTTATTTATTTTGGGAGGAAGTAGTTTTTTCAAGACAGGGTTTCTCTGTGTAGACCTAGTCATCCTGGAACTCATTCTGTAGACCAGGCTGGTCTCGAACTCAGAGATCGCCTGCCTTTGTCTTTTGAATGCTGGAATTACAGGTATGTACCACTGCCTGGCTGGTCTTGGATTTTTTTTGAGGGGGGCTTTTTGAGACAGGGTTTCTCTGTATTGCTTTGGAGCCTGTCCTGGAACTCACTCTGTAGACCAGGTTCACCTTGAACCCACAGAGATCCACCTGCCTCTGCCTCCTGAGTGCTGGGTTTAAAGGCCTGCACTACCAACAGCCAGCCTGCTTTAGCCTTCTTAAATAGCTGGGATTTATAATCTTGAACCACCAAGCGCAACATACCTGTTTCTCTTCAGTCAACTTTTGGTTCAAAACCAAAACCAACCCTACTTACCTTCAGTGGTCTAATTCTGAAACTGACTAGACTGACCAGAAACCACTGTCCTGAGCAACCTCCCTGATAAAACCCTAGAATGCATTGCATTGGGCAGCTTTCATGCACTGGGGCAATCTGGGGAGTGAGACAGTCACATTCTGTCACAGGGACTGGAGTCAAGTGGGTGACAGGATGGCAAGTGAGGAAGGGTCTGTCAGCTTGGCCAGGTATAGTGGAAGGGTGTGTAGTCTTCACTTCATTTTCATGCCTGTGATGTTGTCAGCTTGGGTAACGACTGCAGAAGTAGCCACATCCAATTTTTCTAGTCTCAGTTGCTCTGACTAGACTAGTCAGGGGCTACTATAGTGCCTGGGCAAAGGACAGCAGGGTTTCCTTTTTTGGTGGAAGCAGTCTATGGGACCTCCTCGGTGTCATTGGGGATGCTGAAGCGACCCATGGCACAGGGTGAACTTCAGCACTTGGGGCTGGGTTTTGAGAAAGAAAGAATGCTAGAGAAATCTGTGTGGTGCTTGGTCTTGGTCATGCTGAGCTGGGTTTGAACTCTGACCCCACTATTTAGCAACAATATGGCCTTGAATAAGTGGCTTAGAGTCTCTCAGACTGTTTTTACCTCTGAGATGAAGATAATGTGGTACTTACCTCCAAGGGAGAATTAACCTGGTAATCTAGGCAAGACATTAACATGGTGTCGGGCATTCTGTAAGTGGTAGCTATTAATGACTGTCATCATTTTACCTATGAAGTCAGGGTACAAAGTTGTGAGATGTTCTTGTGGATACAGAACATCTGAGGATGGGGTTTCAACTGGTCCTGGATGCTGGAAATGGGAGGGGCTCCCCTTTATACCTCTCTTACTTTCTAGGAGCTGTCCTAGAGAAGCGTCAAAGCCAGCTGTAGTCATCCTGGCAGGAGGGAAGATATTCTAGACAGACACATTGGCTATCAGACCATTGAAACAATAGTCCCCCAGAAACTGGATTTGTCCCAGGGATCTCATACTGAGAGGAGGAGAGGGCTGTTGACTCCCAGGAAGGGTCTTTATGCAGTATGATAACCCATCAGAGCACCTTGCAGGACAGACTGAAGATGAGCAGGAGGAGCAGGACTACATCCTGACTCATGCCACTTAGCTATGTTCCTCTTGTTCTCTATTTAAACCTCAACCTTGGGTTCTGACTCTGAAGATAGGCTTGGAGAGTCAATGAGCCTCTGTGTCCCTTTTCTTAATATGGTCACATTGAATAAATCTCTCTTTTCTATTTTCCTCTGTTACTGTTTAATTGGCCTACTGCAGATGAGTGCAGAGCCTAGATAGTTCCAGTAACATGGTAGCTGAGGGGCCTGATCTATTGTTCTTTGATGTTTTATCTTGTTGGATTTGAAATAGACTGTCCTGCAGCTCACAGAGTTCTGCAACATGGTCCCAACATAAATTAAGAGACAAAGGGAAACATCTGAGCTGGCAGCACTGAAGATTTCCTGCAGACACATCTGTGAGCCCAGGTAGATAGAGGTGTTCAATGGCAGAGATAGACACAGTGGGTCTGCCTAAGCAAGCTGCAAGTGAAGGCAAAGGAACAGGGTCAAAGATAGTGAGAGGAGTTCTGCTGCAAAGTCTGACTCAGGGCTTCAATCCCATGCACTGACGATAGACCGATAGACTCTCTAGTAAACAGAGGTGAAGATTTAGCCTTCTCAACTTGACCTTGATCTGATAGGCATATAGGCTCATCATGAACTTCCTTGGAAAGTGACTAAAGCAGACACAATATACTTGTAGTGATCGCTCTTGATCTACTGGTGTGTAAATCTCCAAGAAATGTGTCCTGAGCCAGTACCCTGGGGAATAATTGGTAGGTGACTCAGAGGCCCCAGGAGGCCAAGGTGAACATCCTGCAGATATGTGCTCTGGAGGACTACAGGGTGAATGTGAGAGACTCAGCCTCACATGTGTCCTGGAAGTCATTTGGGATGTGGCTTCTTCCTCCCAGGGCCCCTGAGAATGAAGTATTCAGGACTCTAGGAAGGGAACAGATCTGACACATAGGCCAGGGACTGGTAAGATCAGCTTGAGTTTTGGTAATGTGGATTTGTCTAGAGAAGCCCACCTGGGACATGACCTTGGCATCAAGCTTTAACCCAGAAGTCTATAGATTTTGTCCTTGATTCTGACTCTGTTTGTCCTATTCTGCTGTTTCTTGGCTCAGTGTCATGTCTTTCTCCTTGTTTCAGAAGTTCCGGGTAGATATGCCTGGCTCAGGCAGCGCCTTCATCCCCACCATCAACGCAATCACCACCAGCCAGGACCTGCAGTGGATGGTCCAGCCCACAGTGATTACCTCCATGTCCAACCCTTATCCACGCTCACACCCCTACAGCCCCCTGCCAGGGCTGGCTTCAGTCCCTGGGCACATGGCTCTCCCCAGGCCCGGTGTGATCAAGACCATCGGTACCACTGTGGGCCGCAGGAGGAGAGATGAGCAGGTATGCCTCTCGCGAGTGGAGAAGAGCTACATTGGTAGCTGGGGGAGGGAGGGGCTCATGAACACGGATGCTAAGTTGGTGCTTGAGGGAGTTCTTGAGTTGAGGAACACCTTGTAAGTGTAAAGTATCAGTGAATGCGAACTGTCATGGCCTCCTGCAGTAGTATACTGCCTGGCCTTAGTGCGGAGCCATTGGATGAGTGCCATAGGATCAAGGCACCCATGTGACTTTGCATTCTTCCTCAGTATCTTCAGGCCTTTAGATCATAGCTGCAGCCCATTTCCGGTTCCTGGAATATGTCCCAGAAGTACAGTGACCTGGGCCCGAGGAGTCTGTTCAGCTCTGGGGACAGATCGAGGTCACACATCATGTTTTGCTTGTTCTTCCTTCTCAAGGGGCTCAGTTTTGAGAGACAACTGACTTGGAAGGAAGGACCCAGGCTTCCAAAGATCTCATCTGTCTCCCACCACAAACTCAAGGCCCAGACCCGCTTGCCTGGACTCCATGCACAGTGCCCTTCCCCCAAGGCCATGCCACTGTAAACCCAGAGAAGGAAACCCTTAGTAGTGCATTTTCCTTTTCAAATGATATGTGAATCTAGCAAAGCCTTCCTGTTAACTGGGGGAGCCTTTGCTCCAACCCCCATCTGTTTCTACTCCAAGTTCCTCAGGGTTCACCATATCCTAGTACCAGTGCCTTTAATATGACATTGTGATGGACCCAGAACCAGTAGTCCCAAGAGGGCTTAGAGTTACAAGACTCCCACTCCATGGAGCTGGAAGCTTCCTCAGGAACTGTGCTCTTCTGAAGACAAAGTCGGACCTCGTGGCAAATAGATGTTAACATTGGGACTATAGTGCAGGGCCCTTGGGGGTTACGTGTAGTAGACACTGGGGTACAGTTGCATGTGTAGGGGAAGCTACTGACCCCTCTTGGGGCTTCCCATAGTCACAGGTATTGTAGTAGTGACCACACTGTCCTTTGTGATTGTGCCTGTATCCATACTGCAAAGTTTCATAGTCATTGATAAGCGAGATTGTTCCAGGATATAAATGATGCTGGGTGGCAGCCAGACTCCTGTGGGCTGGTAGACATTGCAGCATGATGTGTCCCACAGTCTTTCTCTGCTGGGCCTACATTCAGAAGTTTACACCTAGAAGGGACTTTAGGAGGGTACCTCTGAATTTCTCCCCTAAACCTAGCTCATAGATGAGGCCTAGTAGGAAGGGCCCTGCCCAGAGTCACACCTAGTTAGTAGTAGATCCACCACTTTGACCTTCAGTTGGATGTTTTTGATGCCATACTACCTAGGTATGCTTCAAGACTAGCTGTCTGGAGACATCCTTCCTTTTGTGGTATAGAGGGAGAGAGCTCAGGGGACCACTAACCACTCACACCATCTTTGTGGCAGCCACATTCTTGACTCTTGGGTTCCTGGCTCTAGTGTTTTCTCTATGACTTCTTTCCAGCTCTCCCTCTCCACCCCAAGGCTTGTCCCAGGAGTCAGCTTGGTGTCTTGTGACCTCCTACAGAGCCTGCCCAGGAGGCTCCTCTGAGCCCAGGGTGGGGACTGAAGAGAACGGAGGAGAGGGTGTATGTGGCTTGTGGGTGGGTCCTTGGTGATGTTAACAACACTCAAGCTGTAACCACGTTGATCTCACCACCCCAGAGCATTTCCTATGTCGACAGTACCCACAGTTGCCCCACACCTCCCCAGACAGGGAGAGGCTTCTAAGAGTAGAAGTCACCAAGGTAGGGAGAAGGCTCGTTTTGAACCAAGCTTAGCTTTTTATTTCTCCCTCAGCAGTAAAGACTTCATGTGGGGGAGGAGAGGAGGGTGGTGGTGCTGGGCCTTCAGTGGAGTCCAGGGGCCTGTAAAGAAACCTCAGCCCAGGACTGCCACAAGACCTCAGACTTTCTTGGTAACTAACTTTGTAAGGCTTGGACCAACACAGCTTTGGGAGCAAGTCTTAGCTGAGTGGCCTATGAACTCCTGTGGGGCCATCTCTGTGTAGATGGAATGGACTTATTGATTTGATGCTTTTCTTGACTTCTCAGGACATCACAGCCATGGTCTGCCAGGGTGGGAGGGAGTTTCCTGGGACCCTAACCTGAGCCCAGCTAACACAAATGGCTGTTCCTTATGGTGTGGTCTCTCAGGGGCAACTTCAGCTTTTCTTCTGTGTGTCCCTTGAAAGCAGGACTCAGGGCCTATCATACTTAGCTTCTTTGAAGCCCCTAGCAAGGCATGCATCCCTGTCTGGTCGATAAACGGGAAGGTCTTCGCTTTATCCTGTGTTGTACTTTGGCCCATGGCCCTCCCCTTAGCAGTGTGTGTGAGCAGAATTGAGGTCCGAGTCCCTGACTAGTTCATCAGAAGAATCTAGTTCCTGATCTCTCTGCATGGGATTTTCCTTGAGTTCACAGCCCCAACTCCTGGAATTATGTCTCATATAGACAGTCACCATCAAATAAGTTAAAAAGCTGAACAGTGGGACTTTTATGCCTGGCTGCTTTTTTTCTTGCCCAGCCTAGCACTGTGGCAGGCTCCCAAGGAGTCCTCAGAGAGACCTCTGAGAAGCTGACTCTTGCATTGTCAGAGGAAGTTGGGAATAGAGTGGTACCCATGGCCCTCCCACTGGTGACAGTACATCAGCTCACCCCTCCCCATGAGTAGATCTCACCCATGTGGAGACTCTACATAACTAAAGATGGGTGGTGAGGCTCGTAGAGAGTGACAGGAGGGTAATTAGCTGGGCTTTGGAGGAAGCTGCTGCAGCAGGTGAGACCAGACCTGGCTTGCTGTTGGGGGACTCTTCTCTGCCTTGGGCTTTGAACCAGAGATGACAGATAAATCCTACCCTGGTGCAGGGCCACTGAGCTCCTTGCCCACTCATGTTCTGCTGTCCTCTTAAACATGCAATGTCATCTTCCAAGGCAGAACCGTCAACAAACTCCCTCCTGGCAGCCACTCTGTAGCGACCTCATGCCCTGGGACCTCTGGGCCTAGCTACACATCTTTTTCCCTCCCCCTCCCAATTCTAAAGGGCAGTTTGTAGTCCTTAATATACAGCTTTTTAAAAAATGCCATGAACCACCACACTGTTCTGATCATGACTGTTAATCGTGGCCTCTTTAGCTGTCTCCTGAAGAGGAAGAGAAGCGTCGAATCCGGAGGGAGAGGAACAAGCTGGCTGCAGCCAAGTGTCGGAACCGTCGCCGTGAGCTGACCGAGAAACTGCAGGCGGTAAGGAACTGTGTGTGGTGTGACCCTCCCACTCCTGTCCTTACAAGTGTCACACTGACGATGAGTCAGGAGAGACAGAAAATTCTTTTGAGCACACGGGTCAACATTATGCCAAATTGGAAGTGGGGAATGGGTACTTGAATGTATAAGAATCAGCCAGGTGGTGGTGGCGCATGCCTTTGATGCCGTCACTTGGGAGACAGAGGCAGGCAGATCTCTGTGAGTTTGAGGCCAGCCTGGTCTACAGAGTGAGTTCCGGGACAGGCTCCAACATACATGGTGAAACCCCGTCTTGAAAAACCAAAGCAAAAATAAATAGATAAATAAAAAGAATCAGCCATTGCCACTTGTGTGGGCCTGGAGAGGAGCAGACCACCTTTCTGGGCCAGCATGTTTTCTCACTCAGTATCTGAGTGTGCTCTGTCATCAGACCCACTGGGGCTTCTGGATGATGGTTGATAGTTCTAGGGAGCTAGGGCAGGCACAGCACTACCTGCCTCTCCATGGCTCCTTCTCAGGGGTCCAATTGTCCCCATGCCCAAGGCCAGCAAAGGTGGCCCAGCCTAGTCGAAGCATCCTGGTTTGGGTGGTATGGGTGGACAGGTCACATGTCAGTTGAGTTACATCTTCTTGGAGCTTTCGTCTATCCTTCATTGGCTGGAAGGTTCCCCACCTCTGCCTTGAGCTGAGAGCTTTGTTGTGAGTCACTCTCTCATGCTTCCTAATTGCCCAGACCTGGGGGGGGGCTAGTCCTGCCCCTCCCTCCTCTGAGCTTGACCTGACCAATGTCACGTAACTCCTTTCTGTGTCTGGCCCTAAAGGAAGGGCTGAGCATCTGGTAGAGGAGGTCCCAAGCCAATGCTGACTCCCTGGGACACAGTGCTCTCAAAGGGAGGAGAGATTGTCTGCAGTCCTTACGTGGTGACTGACAAGTAGAGAGATCTAGACTTTAGTCCTTCCAGGTACTTTATCTGCTTTCAGCTGTTTTCTTCATGGCTCAGCCCTAATTTTTAGCATACTCACTAGAATATATACTTGGTGAATCCCATGGTGTCTGTAGTCATGGCTTATGGAGATGTCAGAGTGGGGATGGGGATAGAAGTTCTTCCTTCACAGATAAAATAGACCGGGAGTGATCAGCCTACCACAGATGCTCCCTCAGTGGAGCCTTCCTGCTAACCATTCTCTCCTACTTCAAGGAGCCATGCCTTACCGTGACTCCCTGAGGACACCCCTCAGCCCGGAACAGCCACTCCTCTGAGTCCTTCCTGCTTTCCTCCCCTCTTCCCAGAAGTCTCACACCCTACTACTCCGCCTCCCCCACGTCCTGACCCAGCTACCCAGGCCCCTGAGCCACATCCTCCACAGGAAGCCTCTGACGTTCATCAGACCCTTGAGACAGATGGAAACTTTTTTTTTTCACGCCGGAATATACCGTACTGTGCTTAATGAAGCTCTTACCCGTATCTGTTCATTTGTGGATGGGAATCTGTGTTAGAGAAAAAGCGGGAAGGAGACCGGTGACGCACGCCTCTCTTCTCCCAAGCCATTCCAATGCACAGGCTGCTCTGGCTCTGTGTAAAGGAAGGGAGTGGAGGCTTCTGCTGGTGAGCTTGGCATCGTCACAGGCTCTTACAGGCTGTCAGGTGTCCCTTTATTGGACACACAGTGGAACTAAATGTGTTCCTTGGTGTCTCTGGTCTAGAGATGTGGGCTTTGGAAACTGGAATAAGAAAGGGATGATCCATCAGTGATCAGCTGAGTATTTATCACAAGCCAGGCACTGTTCGGTCCAGTGCTAAGGGTAGAGGTTTATTCATAAGAGTCTGCTCTCATGCAGCATCCAGTTTAGCATCTGTGTCCACTAGTGGACTAAAATGGTACAGTGGGGGACCCAAAGGGAGCATGGGTGTCATGAGGGTGGAATGTAGAGGCATGCAGACTCGAATCAGATGCATTGGGATTTAAGTCTGGCCTCTCTGCTAGCTCTGTAACTTTGGACAGATGAACAAACTTCTCAGAACCTTAGTTTCCTCATCTTCAAAATGGGTTGATGATAACACCTGCTTTCAGAAACTTCTGGAGGGTTGAGTGGGATAATCTGTGAAGTGTACGCTATAGTGAAGTAAGGACTCAATTACAGCAGCTCCAAGTTAATTCACCTGACCCCACGAGCCAACTTTCCTCCTTCAGGAATAAAAGGGAGGGATTGGGAGCCACCGTGTGACTCACCTGGTTCCCCGGCCAGGTGTGGGAGACACTTGTGCTAGGTCACCCGAGGACACTGTAAATCTCCCTTTCATATCTAGATTAAGACCATCCGTCAAGTCAACCTGTAGGCTTCTGTCCCTCACACCCTTCTTTCCCCCTCATAGGAGACAGAGGAGCTGGAAGAGGAGAAATCTGGTCTGCAGAAAGAGATCGCTGAGCTGCAGAAGGAGAAGGAAAAGCTGGAGTTCATGTTGGTGGCCCATGGCCCTGTGTGTAAAATCAGCCCTGAGGAGCGCCGATCGCCTCCAACCACCGGGCTGCAGCCCCTCCGTGGTACAGGCGCTGTGGTGGTGAAGCAAGAGCCTCTGGAAGAGGACAGCCCCTCTTCCTCAGTGGTAGGGATGGACAAGACCCAACGCTCTGTCATCAAACCCATCAGCATTGCTGGGGGTGGTTTCTATGGGGAAGAGCCTCTGCACACCCCCATCGTGGTGACCTCCACACCTGCCATCACTCCAGGCACTTCAAACCTTGTCTTCACCTACCCCAGTGTCCTGGAGCAGGAGTCGCCTGCGTCACCCTCGGAGTCCTGCTCCAAGGCTCATCGCAGAAGCAGTAGCAGTGGTGACCAGTCGTCAGACTCCTTGAACTCCCCCACACTGCTGGCCCTGTAACCCTGTGCAACTCTGGTCAGCTCTGGAGGAGTCATCAGCATTGTCACCCTTCCCGGGGACCAGTACCTTTAGCACTCCAGGGCCATGAGGGCAGAAGGGGGACCTTGGCTCTGGGGACCCAGTGGGACTTAGTGGTGAGGTCCTGGTTGATGTCTTGGAAGCCCCGGGAATCCCTTCCCTCATTCATCTTGCAAGCAATTCCTCTTTCTTGAGAAGCCGAGGAGAACTTGGCTTTGGTGGACCCTGACGTCTGTCCTGCTTCTGAAGCTCCTGGAGCTGGCCTGGATGGTTCCTGTCCCGTTGTTACACCGTTGTCTCTGGAGTGATGGTGTCCTCTCCTGCCCCACCACGCATGCTCAGTGCCTTTTGGGTTCCCCTCCTTCCTGCAGTCTCAGTGTCGCTCCCATGACATTTCATCTGGGTGGTCCCGGTATTAAAACGCTTTTATGTCTGGAGCTAGGGGAGCAGGTGACTCTTCCCCTGGGGTGGACATGTCCCGAAGGGGCAGTCAAAGTGCAATATTATTGAAACTTCCCTCCCACGCACCCCAGCGCTGCCATCACAGACCACCAGCCGGCTCCCTGAGTTCTGCAGGTGAGGCTGTCAACACTGGGGTACACCGAGGACCTTTCCTCCCAGCCTTGAAGATGCCCAGCTCTTCCAGGATTGGCCTGGCCAGAAGACAGGGTGTAAGTGGGACAACCAGGGCACAGGTTGGGTTTGCCAAATGCCAAACTACCAAGCCAGGATTAGTGCCAACGAAGCCACGTGACTGTCCTAGTGACCCTCCTTCACCTGATATCTTGAGCAGAGCCTCTCTTGTAATTACTGCCTCACTATTCTGCCCCTGGACCCTTCTCTCCAGACCAGGAAGGTACCCCTTCCTAGGAAACACACAGCACTCCAAAGCCCTGCTGAGTCCTGCCCTTCCCTAACTCTCAGGGTGACAGGGCCCATAGATATTCAGTGAGTGTGGGCCTGGCCCCTCCCCCATTTTGAACAAATGGTTTCTCTTCAGACCTCAGGTGGAAGGACCTGGGGACCTGCTGGGCTGTGCTAAGAATGGTTTAGGCCACAGTGTCAGCCGGGGTACCTAGTACCTAGCCTTTCCTGGCTGCTCTCCTATTAGTGAGGTGCAGGACCCCTGCCCCTCCCTGCCCTCAGTGGTCTCTGTCATTGATGAGTGGATGCCTTTCCATGGCCCACTCCGGAGTGACCTCCTGACCCAGCAGGCTATTTGGGAGTCATTGGTCTCAGCTAGTCTTGCTAGGGCTTAGGATATGTATGCTATTGCTATGGATGCTAGTACGTGTTCCTTTCCACTGCCGGATGAATGAACCATCCTTCTCACCGGCGTCCTGGTCTCCCCAAGGGCACACTCCTGCCCCCCATCCCTTTCTGCCCACTGCATGCCAGCACAAGTGTGGCAAGTGATGTCGGGTCAGAACTGTCTCTAGTGCTAGTGATCTGATTTAGTGTTTCCACTCTAAACCAAGCCCAGTGGTGAAAATATGAATTTTGAGAGGGAAGGGACAACTTCACAGTCTTGTGCCTGTCTCAGCCCAAGTCCACATGTGCTGGCCATGATTTAATCCCATGACCCACTGGCATGCATGCAGAATACACAGGATTCAGGAGCCACGTGGGAAGCCTGCAGAACTGAAAGGGACAGGGGCAGGGTTGACTAGGTAGAGAGGGAGAGGAGAGGAGAAAGGACTTTTGTTCAGAATAATTTCCATATGCTTGTTCCATAGGGCCCTGGCTCTAACTCTGCCATTCTGGCCTCCCAGAGCCCCTGGGAGGGGTGCTCCTGAGGAGACAGAGCAGGTGGCTTCCTGGCCTCAGAGTCCTAGAAACAGAAGGCAGCCAGGAGTAGCAGGAGTTAGGCAGAGCCCTGGGGTGATCTCAGTTAAGCATTTATCATCTCAAGCCAAGTGGAGCTCTTTCCCTCCTGGTACCCATGGGTGTTTCTGAAAGAAGCTGCTTTTATTCTGTTATTTCCCAAAGCCCCTTCCTGCCATACTCTCCATGGCATGGATCCCAATACAGGTCACAGGCCTGTGCCTTTAGTGCCCTAGTTGGTCACTCCTGAGACCCCCAAGTCTGGCTCTCAGTTCAGATTTCAAGCTGTGTTGGCATCAGCCTAGAAGGCACAGCCAGCTAACCTGAGCCTCAGAGGCCTCTGAGGTCATTTTCCCTTCTGAGCTGCTTACTTGGTCCTACAAGATCTCATGGCTTTTCCAAAGACAGAGGTTTCTAGGGGGGAAAGCTGAATATTCACACCCAAACTGTGGGTGTAGCCTCAGTTTGCTTCCTTTTGGCTCTCTCACCTGCATGTCACTCACACATCTGCCTGTGTCCCCAGGTCAGGTGCCTGGCTTGCTGTCCTGTCTCTAGTTCAGGGAAAAGATGCAGTGGGGGGGGCGGGGGAGGGCTGTTCTCTCTGTGTGTCCTCGGCTGGTGTGGGCTTTGGCATAGGACAGGCACTCCTTAATCAGCTAGCATGAAACACAGCCCTCATGGCCTCCCAGCCTCTGTGAGGACAATCCTCCCTCTGTCTAGCTGTTTAGGGACAGCTGTGACACAGGAAAGAGGAGAGTCCAGGTGAGGGGAGCTAATACCAAGCAGCCGGTTTCCTGGGGGAGATGTTTTTTGGAAGTCAGACTGTGGTTGTCACAGGATAGTGTACCCGTGGTGGCCAGTCATGGGAGCATTTCAAAGCTAACAGTAAGCAGAGCTTGGCACTTCCTCAGGCTTTGGGGGACAGAGCCCAGGTCTGCTTGCACTTGACTCCAGGTGTGGAAGATGGATAGGCCATGTGAAGTGTCTGGATTCATTTCTCCCCATTTCCCTGAGAGAGCAGACGTGTTCTTGCAGTATCACTGTTTATCTTTCCCAGTGACACCCTTCCCTGAGCAGATGTCCATGTGGCCACTTTAGGGAGGAATGGAATAAGCACCTACTATGTGCCAGGCACTATGAGGCACTTTAATATTTATCCTCTTTCAAGATGGAACTAAGGGATCAGCCCCTTCTGGAAGGTCCCAAGTAATTGTTAAACCCAGGCTCCTCCCCCTCGGCCTCCTCCCACCTGGCCCGTGCTCCTCCACAGGCAACCCGAGTTCTCATAGAATTTGTGGACCAATAGGATATGTAGTGTGTATGACTTTCTTTTTTAAATGTAGGTGAAGGGGTCTTGCTGCATTCTGCTTTCGTCATCTTGACACTCTTCTTCAGGCCAGCATCTCACTATTTATTGACGGGGCATGTGAGTGTATGTTGGTGTGTGTGTTCACATTCGTATCCCCATGCCCTCACGCGTGTGAGCGTGTGTGTGCTTGTATCCTCCTGCTTTTTTTTTTTTTTTTCCTTTAAAGGGAACCAATCAACCCACTGCTAAGTTGGTGTCTTCTCGCTTCTAGTGTTTTGGCCTGGCCATGCCTCACCACCAAACGTTGGTGATGACCCAGTACTAACAACGTGTTCAGGAGGAGCTGGGTCAAATTTTGACAGAGGGTATGGGAAGGGAAAGGGGAGAAGAAATTGACATTTATTTTATTATTTATTTTAAATGTTTACATCTTCTTTGTGTTGTTTCAAGCCTGAATAGGAACAGATAGCATTAAAGTACCTTCCCCCGCCCCCTCCCTTTTCTGACTTAGGATAATGATGCTCTCTTTTGTTTGTTTGTTTGTTTCTAAAGTGACTTGTGGACTTGTGCTGTATAAACTGTATTAAAAGGTTCTGTTTTTAAAGATTGATTGTCATTCCTCTGGGGACAGTGGCTGCTAAGAAATCTGCATTGTAAGAGAACACAATGAAAAGACCCTGGCCCTGTCTCTCAAAACTTAACTTTCTCTGTATGATTAAAACAAATATTCCATTTATTTTACTTTGTGGTTACTTGATTTCGAGGGGAAAATTTTCAACTTTGTATAAAGACTAGGTATCAGGGTGTCTTTTGCAGTGGGAGGTGTATATATCGTATTTTGGTATATAGTGGAAACTCAAGCTTTGTGCATCTGTATTTGGGACGTGTCAATGACGTGAAGTGAAATCTGCTATTAAGACCCTGGAGGCAAATGAGGTTTTATGGCTCTGTGGGGAATTTTAATGACCTTTCTGGACACCTTTTGTCCCCTGTTTTTAAAGTGATGGTGAAATGGCCCTATTGGAGGGTCTCTCTAGTCGAACTCTCTGTGGCAGGACCGTATGCTCAAAAATCTTTGTATAGTTTTAAAAATTGAGGAGTATCCCTGCTCAGAAGCATCTCTGGTGGTGTGTGTTGTGTTGTTCTGTGTACTGTACGTGACACAAGCCTACAGTGTTTGCACTAAGAAAAGCTTGTTGGGAGAAGCTTGCTGCTATGGAGGAAAGAACATATTAAAACTTATTTTCCCTTGGGGTTTATTTTTGTTTTATGTTTTTGTCATTGTTGTTAGCTTTCCCACTTTCCATTGAGTAGCATTTTGTAGAATAAAATGAATTAAGATTAAAGAGCCTGTCGTGGTTGCTTTTATTTTATTTTATTTTTTCCATTTTCCCCATCTGTGGTATGGATTCCCCTTTTGTTCTATTTCCCTCTGCCTTTGGCAGAGGATGAAGTTGGGGGGAAGGGGCTCACCTCAACCTCCAGTTGCAGAGAGAGTATCTCTTGCCCCTTCCCATCCTGTGTCAGGCCCCAGTTCTCAGCCAGCTGACAACTCCAGCCAACATATGATCCAGCAACAGCTCAGGATATTTTATTGGAACAGGTTCACTCTGGAAGCCCAAAATCTTCAGACTGAAGGCGGGAAGGAGCCCTGAAAAGCAAGGCATGCAAGTACATGGAGTGTGGCATCTCTAGACTTCTTTGGAAAGTCACAGGTTGTCAGGTATGGAGTGTGCAGCAGGGACAGTGCATCCCTGTTATTCTGTAGACTAGGAAACCCAAGTGACCAAGGAGCATCTTCCAATGTGTTCCCTCCCTCCTCTCCATCTCAGTGGTCCTGGAGGCAAACCTATCATTAGTTAATGCCTGAAGTGCACGACAATGGGATATTTACTATTTATTAGTAAAATAGCCCTGAAAATGATGCCACTTGCCCTAGTGGGGCTCAGGCAATCTCAGCCTCATTCTTTGGAGGACCAAGGAGATCTGGACTTGGGGTCAGAGACACCCTGAATCCTATGCTTGCCTCTAGTAACTGGTGAAGAAAGCCATGGAACCTCTCTCTGAGCCTCAGTTTCCTTCCTGTAGAGGCAGAGGGGCAATGGAAGTCAGGAAGAAATACCTACATAAGAGGGCTTAGACAAGATAACATCAGCCCCAACACTTCCTTTGCAGTGGGCCCATGGTGTAGAGAAACAAGGCTGCCTAGAAGTCTCACTATGGGGCTTCTTTGTGACCTCTTTGGCCTGGATGGTCAGGGAAACAAAATCAGACAGAGCCTGGAGTGTTTCAATGATATCTGTACTTTGTTGAGTAACTCATGATTACTTGTGTGGTTAAGTATGAAGGAAACAGCTGCCCAGGAAACACTATCCACACAGAGCCACTGCGATGATGTTTCTGAGCTTGCCTCCCCCTCATGCCTGGGTACCTCCATATAGTCTCCACCTTGCAGTAACACTTCACAATCTCCACTTTCTTACCCATATGACATCTCGAGAAGTCGATAATTGACAGGCGCTTATTAGATGGAGTCATATGTTTCTTTGTACAGCTATAAATATTTTAACATCCTGACAGGCATTAAGGCTTTTATTGGAAAAAGAAAGAGAGCAAGGAAGGAAGGAAGGAGAGAGAGAGAGAGAGAGAGAGAGAGAGAGAGAGAGAGAGAACTGGGGTGGCCCCACTGTGTTCTCAAAATTAAGAGCATCTACTAGGGGAGTTTTGGAGTCACCCTATGTAATTCTGCATTGAATTGGTCCAAAACCACTCCCACAACTTGACTCTGTTATTCTGTGTCCAACACAGACATTTAATATGAGAGGTAGACAGCATTTAGACTTACAAGGGGTTCAGCAGGAGCTAAACTCAGAAGGGATGCCTTGGTGAAGGGATCAAGCGATGATCCTTTGTGCTGGAACTAGAGTTCCACTAGTGAAGAAACTTTGTTTCTAGGCTTTCTTTGTTAAGTGGATCTCCAGTGTATAAGGTATAAAATACCATGTCCAAATTGAAGGGTGTGTTCTTCCACGAGGCTGTAGGTATTTAAAGGATGGATAGGATACTTGTCTGTGGCTAGCTCTGTCTCTGCTGCTCGTAGGGCCCCACCTAAACCCACATGGACAGTATCACTATATAAGAGAACCATGGTCCAAGTTGTGGTACTTGAATCTGCCCTTGCCATTTCAGGTAAACAAGCCTGTCCCTTCCTGGTGAGACAACAAGGGGCCATGTCACAAGGAGTGGTGAGCTGCTAATACTCACCTACTCAGCTCTCCAGAAGGGCCCTCCCTGGTGGAAGAGGCCACAGCAAAGCTTATCATAGTCTGTGAGTTCCTGTCTCTGGAAAATCTACTTATTTGAAGGGGAAATGCTTCAGGCTCTACCTCTAGAACAAGGAGACTCTGACCCAAATTAAACATCTTAAAAGTCTTTGTGGAAGCCAGAGGAGGAAACCAAGCTCTGCTGGCTAGCAGCTGTGTTCATTCTCATGAACATCTTGAGGACATGACCCTGAGCACACAAGGCTTCCATTCCCTGCACAAGAGCAGAGTCCACATCACGGTGGGAACTGTGCATTTCTGGAATAGCCCAGCCTTGTCTATTTGGAATGTGTTATTAGGCACTAAGTGCTTTTTTTTTTAAATTAAGTTTCAATCATTTAACATAAAACTACCCATTTTGAAGTGAACAGTTCCATGGCATTTGTCTTTACACTTCGGCGCAACCACTGTGCTATCTTTTCCAAAACAGTCACACCACCATGAAATAAACCTGGTTCATTAAGCAGTCACCTCCCTTCCCTTATCCCTGCCCTGCCAACTACTGCCCTGCTGTCTGTCTCTCTGGTTTATTTTTAGGTTACATTTCTGAGGAGTCCAACAATTCCATTTTCCAAACTAGGAAAAAAAAACCCAGCATGTTACAAATAAACTAAAATAACTATTGGTTTATTATTTATAGACATAGAACCCTCCTTCCTTTGGCCTCATACCTTTCCATATGCCTTCACATACACGGTCTCATTCAGCCCAGGAGACAAATGTTGCTGAATGTGTTGGAAAATACCAGCTCCGGGAGGAATTCCTTTGCCCTTACGCAGTGGCCTGCCTAACTCTCTGGCAAACACAATCACCACCTTCATTCAGTGTACAAAGCAAGCGTTCGTTTCCTAAATTAAGATGGAACAAACCCGTAACCACAGTCGTTGTTCATTGATGAGAACATATGCCTCTTCATGTAAACCTAAGAGGGCCATGCTTTAAAAATTAGCCTGTCAACAAGAGGATACACCTCTTGTTCACTTAGTTATAAGGGAGAAAAGATTCTCCCATCCACTCAAAAGTATTCTTGCACCCTTACCAGGTGCCCCCCCAAATGCCACAAAATGTACACTTTGAGACACAGCTGGATAAGACACAACCAGTACATGTTATACAAAATATCTCTCTTTTGTAGGTAACTGTTTTCACAGGAAAACTAGAAGTTGCCCTCAAGGGAGTTACAGTGGGAGAGGGAACGTGACCTGTGGCAGGTGGGGGAGAGTACAGAGAGGACCCAATGGAGAAAAGGGCTGGGGCAAAGGTAAACGGGACAATCACTGGGAGATGGAGCAGAGAGCAAGCTTGCCTCGAAGCCAGAAATGGCTGAGCAAAAGACACGGAGGAAAAAGGCCAGGGTGATGGACTATCACCAGCATTGCTGATTTAAGGGAAGATAGAAGTTTTAGCTGTGATCTTGAGGGCTTTGAATGGCAGGCGCCTGTCATGTAGCAAGTGTCTGTTTGTGTCACATAGCCTTTGCACCAAGATAGTGGAATGGATCAGGGAGTCCTCTGCCTATGCCTGCAAGGGGCAGGGGTACAAGAAATTACAAGTTCACTAAAACAGAGAAGAGGCAGAAGGAGCCATGGCTTTAGATACCCCTGGGGACTTTCCTAAATCTGGGGAAGGGGTGGGGTCACATTCCAGAACCACTGTTATTTAAACTGAAACCCCCAAATGTAAGTGGAAATTAGTTTCTAGGTATTTAGCTTTGAAGATGGCAGCTGACTAGGAGTGGGTGTGCTGGTTAGGGTTTTTGTCAATTTGACACAAACTAGAGTCACCTGGGAAGAGGGTGCCTCAACTAAAGAACTGTTCTATCAACCTGGCCTATAGGCATGCCTGTGTGGCATTTTCTTGATTACTGATGGATGGGGAGGGGGGGGCGAGCTCACCGTGGGTGGTGCCACACGTGGCCAGGTGGTCTTAGGTTCTAAAAGAAAGCAAGCTGAGAAAACCTGCTAAGATGCACTTGTGGTCTCTGCCTTGTTCCTGCCTCGTCTTTCCTCAATAGTGGGCTGTGAGATGGAAGTGTAAGACCTTCCTAAGTTGCTTTTGGTCATGGCAGTTATCATAGCAACAGGAACCAAACTAGGATAGAGGAGGAGAAATGGCTGCAGTCACACATGGGAGACTAAGGAAGGCCAAATGTAGGACAGGTGGGAAAGGAAGAGGAGGCCCTGGCAACAGCCTGGAGTTGTAGCTGTGGAGTTGGGTGGCAATGTGCTCCTGGGGAGGCTGAATCCCAGACGCCCAGTTCCAAGAAGAGAAACTTGGAGGCAATAGGATTGGAAAGAAGGCCTGGGTCCTAAGTTTGGTTTCAGACAAATTCGTTTGAGGTACTGGTGGATTTGCATAGTCCCCTAGACTACGCCAGCGCAAAGGCAGCTGGGAAGCCTAGATGAGGAACTTCCAGAGAAAAGTGTGGGACCCCACAGCTCTGTGTCACCATCAGCTTGTTTTCTTGCCACCCTGGACCTCACCATTGGTGCTTTCCTGGCCAGGTCTCTTCTGGTTCCCCAGAAGGACTACTCAATGCTGTCTCCTCCCTTCTCAAACTGGCCCCAGCCTCCTCATTTCCCACTTCACAGGAAAGCAGGGATCTCCTCAACTTCCCCTCATTGAGTTCACAAATCTATAGGCTCCTCTCCCTCTTGGTCCCTACGTCTCACTCTTTTATCAGCACTGGGACTCTCCTCTATGAGTTTTCTTTCCTTGGTACCTCTAGTTTCCAAAAGGCCCTTTCCCTCCAGTTGTAAGGAAGATCAGGTGCAACCCCATCTTTAAGATGACAACGCCTTCCCCAGCTCAGGGTTGCCACCAAGTCTTAATCTTCACTTTGATGCTCACTTCCTCACGTCCCACTCATCTCTGCCCACTCGAGCCTAACTTCCACCTCCATTGCTAGAGACACTGGACTTTCTTGTTAGGAAAGATGTGTCTGACCCTGAGCACTCTTGACCAGGTCTCAGCTTGTTGTCCCAGCTATTCCTGTGAAGGGTTCTCTCTCTGGCTTCCTTCTTCTAGCCTTGACTCCTATTACATCCTCAGTTCCGCGCCTGCTTCAAATAGAGACCGATGTCTTATCTATTGCTACCTTCCCAGCATAATCCTTGTCTTCTCTGTCTATGCAACAGCATTCTCCAGTCCCCACTGAACAGTCCAGTCCCTACTCTGAAGCCCAGTCACAAGCTGATTGTGGGGTGTATGGTCTGTTTCCTGGGCCTACAAGTTCTGGGACCTTAAATGTGAACCCCTGATGTGAAGCTTTTGCTCCTAGCCTGTTGTGGACAGACATTGCTAGGATTAGATACAATTGTGCTTGATGATTAGATACAGCAGACACTTGACCATATAAGGTTTTATTCTCTTAATAGTCTAGAGCCTTGGGTTGAAGACAGAAAGCCTTATGCTTCCTCCTTAGAAGGAACTCTGGTTCATTTTGCTGTGTCTCTAGGCTTTTTCTTCTGGGAGTGTCTTCCTGGCCCCCATCTTCCATGCCACCCCTGAGACTGGCACTGGTAAATGGCTTCCCTGGGGACATCAGGGTCTACATCTCACTGCAGGCTCTTAGCTAAGGGACTATTAAGTCAATGGCAAGTCACAGTCATTACTTTCTTAAGTTTGTTCGTTCCTTCAATGCACAGTCCTTAAAAAGGCTGTCCTAGTGAAACACTATAAAACACCATGACCATAGCAACTTGGGAGGAAAGGGTTTATTAGACTTGCACTTCCATATCACTGTTCATCATTGAAGGACATCAAGACAGGAACTCAAGCAGGGCAGGAGCTGATACAGAAGCTATGGAGGAGTGCTGCTTAGTGGCTTGTTCTGTGTGACTTGCTCAGCCTACTTTCTTATAGAACCCAGGACCATCAGCCCAGGGATGGCACCACCTGCCATGCCCTGGGCCTTCTCACACATCAATCATTAAGGAAATGCCCTACCGGCTGGCCAACAGCTCAATCTTATGGAGGCATTTTCTCCATTGAGGATCCCTCCTCCTCTCTTGACTCTAGCTTGTGTCAAGTTGACATAAAACTAGCCAGCACAAAGGCTTAGCAGCTTTTACTCTATCTGAGGTGGTCACTTTCTCTTGCAAATACCATAGCAAAAGCTCTAGTGTAGACTTTGAAATAGGTATTCCTGGACAGCTTCTCCCAGGGCTCTGGAAACACTGTCCCTCCCTCCTCTAATGAATCTTGGATGCTTGGGACTTACCTGAAAGATGATCTTCTTCTGTGATGATCTCCTCCCAGAATCCTTTGGACCAAAGGTCAGGGGTTTTCCTCCCTCTCTCTTTTAAGGAGGACTACAAATCCATGGTTTTATTGATGCAAAAACTGACAGTATGGTATACTTGTGTACATGCAGACAAAACTTTCCAAAGAAACCCAACATACATCCGAAAAGATTTTACAAGGCTGGCAAAAAGGGCTCAGTCGATAGAGGCTGGATGACCTAAGTCTGATCCCCTGATCCTACAAGTAGGTAAGAATAGACTCACTTCTGAGAGTTTTGACCTCTGACCTTCATATGCATATGTGGCATGTCAGTGCTTGTACACACACACACACACACACACACACACACACACACACACACACACGTAATATAAGCTGCTTAGTCTGTTTACTGTTTCTTTTATATATGTGATTTCTGGAGAGCACTGTTTTATTCCCCTCGACATTCCTTAGTTGCCTGTAGTTCTTTGTCCATGGATGGGCCCTATAGATTCACCCCTTCCTTGATAGGGTGTGTTGCACTTCCTCGGGCCTTTTTAGGGATCCATATTGTTGAGGTATCATAGGTGGAGCGTCTCTGTTATTTCTAGGAGACAATCCCACAGAAGATTTCCTGGTCTCCTGACTCTTCCATGATGTTTCTTGAACTTTAGATGCAAGAGTTGGGGTATAGGTGTGTCAGCTGGGGCGTGACACCTCACAATCACTTGTTCTCTGCCTTTTGACCAGTTGTCACTTTTTGTAATGGTCTCTCTCCATCTATTGCAATAAGAAGTTTCTCTGCTGAGCGGTGAGTGCTACATATATCTGTGGGTATAAGGATAAATATTTCAGATTAGTCAAATCACTTAGTAAAATGGTGAGTTCCCCTAAGACCCAGTGACCTCACTGGTCCCTGTAGCCCCTCCATCTTTTACTAAAATGTTACAGTCAAGCCTGGTTATAGTCAAGCCTGTCTCTTGTTACCTTGAGAGGGAGTTAAAGACATTCATTACACTGCTTTAAAATTGTTGTTCTTTTTAATCAAGTTAACATTACTTACTAGCGTACATATGCATGCCCACACACATGCATGCGGTATGTGTGTTGTGTGTGAGGGTATACATATTACTGTATGTATGTGGAGGTTAAAAGACACTTTCCAGATTCTTCCCTCCACCGTGGGTTTCAGGGTAAAACTGAAGCAAGCACTTTTACCCTCTGAGCCAATACCAGCCCCAGGACCAATACTTTAAAAAAAACAGGAAAAATGGTTTCTTTAGTATACTGCTACAGGGCAGTAAGTGCAGTAGCTTACGACCTTACGACTTCTCAACACTCTTCATTTTCAAAATCTCGTGTTGGATGTCACAAACTAAGTGGGGTTTTTTTGTTTGTTTGTTTGTTTTTTATCTTTCTTAGCATTTTTTCTATTTGATAATCTTCATTCTGTTCCTCAAACACAAGACTGTTTGAACTGACCGGGGGAAGGTTACATGTACTGAATCCAAAAGAGAAATGGAGTTAATCCCATTTGTCAAAACAGGATCCTGTTTACATAATGAAGGACTTCCTATTTTGCTGAGGGTAAGTCCAGAATGTGTAAGAGGGTCTGTCCATCCATCCTATTCCCCCTCCCCCACCGAGCCCTAGCCTCACACTTTTCACAATGGCCACACTGGACTTTTTCAGTTCCTTCAGCAGAGTTTTGCTTAGTACTTTCTTAAATGCTGGCGTGTGATCTGGAAACCCCTTTGCCTCTCATCATCATCATCACTATTACTGATACAGCCATGCTATGTAGCTCTGGATACCCTCAAACTTGTGATTCTCTTGAAATCCTCCTGCCTCAGTGTCCCAAGTGCTGGGATTAAAGATGTGTATACCTTTCCAGTTTTCCTTTAAAAAAATTAGTGGGTATGTGTGTACTGTGTGTATACCTTTGAGCATGTGTGTTTACATGTGCATATGGCCACTTGAAGTTGACATCAAGTGTCATTCTGAATTGCTGCTCACTTTATACACTGAGGCAGGTACTCTCACTGAGCCTAGCTAGTCTGGCTAACTAGTTTACTCCAGGGAGTGCCTGTCTCTGCCTCACACTCAGGGATTACAGGTGAGTCACCATGCATGCTTGGCTCTGGGTTCTTGGAACCCATGTAGTGTTGCTCATAATGTATATGTGTATAGGGCTGGCCACTTGGGCTTAGATAACCTATCAGGGTTATCCCTAGGGGGGAAAATTGATTCTCCCTCTCTATATACATTGATTATCTGTAACTATTCACCTGGGGGCAAGGGGCCTTATGAATTTCCCTCCACCCACATTGATGAATCTATTAGTGTTATTATTGTTTGGCAACCATAGTGATGAGATTTCATGGTGCAGCATCCCCACACCTAGGAGACACTATTTAGCAGCAGGTTCCATGGTCCTCTGGCTCTTTTCCCCTTTGCCTCTTCTCCCTCAGTGTTCCCTGAGTCTTACATGTAGGGTTTTGTTGTAGATGTACCAATTGGGGCTGAGCTTCCCCACAGTTGTGTATTCTCTTTTAATTCATCAGTTCCCCCTCATTGCCCAGATTTCACTCCTTGAGAGGACATCCTGGGCTCTGGCATCCACTGAACTGCCCTCATACTTTGTGATGATGGGCTTAATTATTCTTAGGGAGTATTAAGACCCTCCACTCCCTGTGGGAACATCAGCCACAGGATGTCAGGAACAAAGTCAGCTCCTTTGTCTTCCTGCCCTAGGAGGCCACCTTAATCTCTGACCTGGATGGGAAGATGCATTTTTACAGTGCAGATATTCTTGAAGCCATCATGAAAGGGTGTTGAATTTTGTCGAAGGCTTTTTCCGCATCTAGGGAGATAATCATATGGTTTTTCTTTTTCTGTTTGTTTATATGGTGGATCACGTTGATAGATTTTCATATGTTAAACCATCCCTGTATTCCAGGGATGAAGCCTACTTGGTCATGGTGGATGATTTCTCTGATGTATTCTTGAATTCAGTTTGTCAGTATTTTATTGAGTATTTTTGCATCGATGTTCATCAGGGATATTGGTCTGTAGTTTTCTTTCTTAGTTGTGTCTTTGTGAGGCTTGGGTAGCAAGGTTATTGTGGCCTCATAAAAAGAGTTTGGCAATGAACCTTCTGTTTCTATCTTGTGGAACAGTTTGAGGAGTAGTGGTATTAGTTCTTCCTTGAATGTCTGGTAGAATTCTGCATTGAATCCATCTGGCCCTGGACTTTTTTTTGGTTGGAAGGCTTTCGATGACTGCTTCTATTTCATTGTGGGTTATAGGTCTATTTAAGTTGTTTGTCTGTTCTTGATTTAATTTTGGTAAGTGATAGTTATCCAGAAATTTGTCCATTTCCTTTGAATTTTCAATTTTTGTGGAATACAGATTTTCAAAGTATGACCTGAAAATTGTCTGGATTTCCTCTGTGTCCTTTGTTATGTTCCCCCTTTTCATTTCTGATTTTGTTAATTTGCATGTTCTCTCTCTGCTTTTTCGTTAATTTGTTGATTTTCTCAAAAAACCAACTCTTTGTTGCATTGATTTTTTTTTTTTTTGTATTGTTTTCCTGGTTTCTATTTTGTTGATTTCAGCCCTCAAGTTGATTATTTCCTGGCGTCTACTCCAGTGGGTTTCCTTTTCTACTCCAAGGTCCTATCCAACCAAGTCCATCCTCTCCCCCAACCCCCTCCCATCTTTATCTAGGCTAAACCATCTCTCAGTCTATGAGGGGCTGAACCTTTTGCTTATAGGTCTCTAAATGCGGCATTCCCCACTCCCCAGGATAGCCTGTTCTTCAGCCTCCAGCCTTTAGCTGGAAGATGAATTGATTGAATGGCTGGCCGACCATTCGTCTTCATTCTAGGTGTCAGGAACTGTGCTGAGAGCTCAGTGCTGATGTGACAGGTAGATAAGATAGCTCTGATCTTTCCCTGACTATTTGGATCCCCAGTGAGACAGCTGGCTTCCTTCTGGGGGTGCCCTGGCTCTCACAATGCTTTAATACAGTTTTAATGGCTCCCTGGTCTGGAATATTGGATCTATAGCCTCACATCTTCTAGGCTAGTGCTTTAACACTGAGCTATGTATCTCCAACCTCTTTTTATTTTTTTTATTTTGAGACAGGGTCTCACTAAAATGCCTAGGGTGGCCTTGAACTTGATTTGTAGCCTAGGCTCCTACCTCAGCGTACAAACAACAAAAGGCTTGTGTTGCTAATCCCACCTGTCATAAACAGTTGGTTGACTGAATCTATGAAATTTTAAAGTATTGTACTAGAGATGAGAAGAAATGGGAAATCACATGGTCCAGGCCACAATGCTGTGGGTAGGAGACACAGAGGAGAGTGGACAACGGGGCAGGGAGGATTGCAAAGGTGAAGAGGTTCCAGATCTTTTTCCTTCCTCAGGAATCCAAGAAAAATACTTGGATCCAGACATAGAAGGGCACGTTTTGTAAGATTCCATTTAATCTATTACAAGAATAGGCGAGCTCAGACAGACGGGCAGTTCCCAGAGCTTGGGCAGAGGGGAGGAAAAGGACAACTGTAATGCCTGTGGGGTTTTCTTCAGGGATGATGAAACTTTGGGAACTAAACAGAGGTGACATTTTCACAACATCAGGAGTGTACCAACACTGCTGAGTTCTTCACTCAAAAGCGGCCTATCTCAATTCCACATCAGAAAGAGGGAACAGGAAGGAGGGGAAACAAACAGGGAGGAGGAAGGGATGAGAGAGGGGTGAGAAGGGAGAGCCAGAAAGGAGTTTGCTCTTCTCTTCCACAGTCCCTGACTGTGCAGTCTGGGGCTGCTCTAAGGGGGCAGAGGCTTCAGGAGGCCCCTGGATGCAGGCCAGTGTGCTTCAGGGTATGGGTCAAGAGCTTCCATAGCACACCCATGGAGGCTCAGTGGGTATTGTTTACACGGCCGGGTGGCCAGGTGGGTTTTGGATTTTGTTTGATCTGATTGTAACTGTGCTCGGGTTCTTCCCTCTATGGATAAGAAAGCATGTAACTTACTCTGGATTTTAAAGGCACCCTCAGCTAAGAAGAGACTTTGGATTTTTAAAGAGAACTTGAATTTTCCAAGGCTGTAGTCCCCCTCCCCCCAAATTGGACCACATGTTTGTGCATCAAGTTGACAACTGATAATAGTAATTACAAATCCACTGACTAGTGCTGGTTGTCAACTTGACACCTGTGAGGGGACCTCAGCTGAGGATTGCCTTCATCAACTTGGCTGTGGGTATATCTGTTTCGCATTTTCTTAATTATTGATGTAGAAGGAGCTCACTGTAGGCAGTGCTATACCTAGACAGGTGGTCCTGGGAAGTGTGAGAGAGAGCTGAGCGTGAGGCCAGAACGAGTCAGAACACAGTGTTCCTCCAAGCTCTCTGCTTCCCTCAACGATGCAATGCCACCTATAATCCAAAGGACACCCTTTCTTCCCCTGGCTTCCTTCTGGTCATGGTGTTTATTTTCTCAATGTGGACTAGAAGAGTTGGCAAGAGAGGAGGCTGGTTGAGCAGCTCCAGGACTTAACTCTCAAAGTCAGGGTAAGTGGGGATGTTCATGCGCACATGCATATGGTCAAGCAGCAGTACTTAAGTATGAAAATAGAAGTTCTACATTAGGTTCTTGCTATAGCAACTAATGGCCAGATGAGCTTCATTAAATCACGACTGTTTGCATCTGGATCCCAGCACACATAAAACTAGCACTGTGCACATCTATAACCCAGCACTGGAACGGTGGAGAAAAGGGGATTCTGGGACTCTCTTGGTAAGCCAGCCAAGCCAAATGGATAAGTTCCAGGATCAGGGAGAGACTCTGTCTTAAAGGGTAAGGTGGGAAGATACTTTGTCCCAAACTCCATACGTGTCTGTACCCTGAACACATGCATGTACCTACATGAACATGTCATTCCCTAACCCATGGTTGGCTATATATGCCTGTGGAGAAGGAAGACTAATACCAAGCAGAAGACACAGTAAAATATAGGTTTGAGGGAAAGGATGTTCATTTTTTAATCACCCATTGAATCTGGCCCTGAAGACTTTCTCAAGGAAAGTGGGTTTGGTCCATTATCATGTAACTCCAGTGTGTGGTGTCCTGTGGACAATTTCTCCACCCAAATACCAGATTCTCAACTACAGATCACATGCCTGGCACACAGATCTAATCCCAATAGCCCCTGAACACATGATGAATACCTCTGCCAGTGTTCAGCTATCTCTGATCCCCTGATCCTGGGCATTTAGGACAAGTAGGGCGGCCCAGTTGACTATCCCCCAGGCACATCTTACTGACAGGGTATCTTCTACTCTGAAGCTCCTGCTTCTGCTTGACCCACACACTCCTTCAGGGCCACAGTTACGACCATGAAGAGCTATTAACCTCCACCCCCCCCCATGGTGTCACTCTTGAAGTAAGTGTGAGCAGGTGATCAGTTGAGGGAGACCCAAAGGTAACCTTGCCAGCTGGGCCCAGCTAGAGGCCTATACAGGATTCACAAAGAACAGCCACCAGAACCTAGATAGATTTACTGGGCACCAGCATGTCACACGCAGGAACATACAGTGGTTGTCACTGACCCAGTGAGAGACAGGGAAATTCAGACAGAGACTTCGTAACTTGAAGCTGGCAAATGAGGACTTAAGCCCATTGTCCAGATCTTCATGCCACTGGAGCTCTGTCCTTTTGTCACACCTGCAGCTACACCCTCAGGGCATAACACATGAAGTTGAGAGCTGTGGATTGAAGCCCTACATCTGCTTCCTTGCATCAGGCCCTGCCCGCTCTGGCTTGTGTACTTAACCTTTGCAGGATGCTGCCAGGATGTTCTGAGCCTGATATGTGGCCAGATCCATTGGTCACCACTTGGAGATGCCTTGCCTGCCCCGGGGCACCAGGGCTGGGGTCAAGCCTGAGATCCGCCTGCCACTTGGCTCTGTAGTGAGATTGAAGTGGGAAATGGGGGCATGAGGTGCCCAGATGTATATTTGGGGTGGGTGATAGGGTATGGTGTCGCCAGCTTTAGCCCTCCTTGCTTGCTTCCTCATTCCTCCATGTATGTACTGGACAATCCAAGAGCAGCCCCTCCCTACCACCTCAGCCACATTCTTGTATATACCCTTGTATATACCTTCTTTCATCTCCACCCCCACCCAATTTCACTTACATCTAAGGAGAGATGACCTAACACCCACTGGGCACAGGGCCTGGCCATGCCTCCTAACAGGTGCATGCTGCCCTTTCTTCTGTGTTTGGCTCGCCTGGGGCCGGTACAGCCTCTCCTCCAGAGCACCCACACACAGATGAAGGACTGATGGACTACTTTTGGCCTGCTAGGGTCACTGGCATTTCTCTTCCTCTCCTTGACCTTCCTTATCTGTAGGAATTCTACAGAATTGCTACCTCCTCAAAGGCCTTTTGGGGGTTCCCTAGACAGTGAGTCCCCTGCCCAGCCACCACAGAGCTCTGCCCACACTTTTTAGGATGCCTCCTAGGGGCTTCTGGTATGGTGGGTTCTGGTTCTATCTCTAGCCTAAGAGAACCTGGAAGGAATGGATACATGCCTTCTTTTTAAACATTTAAATAAAATTTTTTAAACTTTAAAAATTAGACACTTTATAATCCATGGATGTATGCATATTGTAAAAAAAGAAACTTTAAAAAATGAATAAACACCAGGTGTGGTGGCATGCATGGCACACACCTATAATCCCAGCACTTGGGAAGTAGAGGCAGTGGGGTCAGGGGTCAAAGCCATTCTTGGCTACATAGCAAGTACAAGGCCAACCTGGAATATGTGAGACTTTGTCCCAAAGAGAAAAACTTCAAAAAAAGAACAAAAATATAAGCAATGACCCCCTCTCCCCAAAATACTAGGGTGTAATTTTGTTATTATTTTTCTTTCGGTGGGGTTTTGGGTTTGGTTTTTTGTTTTGTTCTATTTCAAGACAGGGTTTCTCTGTGTAGCCCTAGCTGTCCTAGAACTAGCTCTGTAGACTAGGCTGGCTTTGAACTCACAGAGATTCGCCTTTTAAAAAGTATTGTTAGTCACACACACACACACACACACACACACACACACACACACGTATATACCTATAACCTGCTGAGTCTAGTTGGTGTTGCTCATATGTATATGTGTCTAGGGCTGATCATTGGGGATCAGATCACCTATCAGGGAACAACTTCTTGGAGAAGAATGATTTCTGCTGTCAGCAGCCATCAACTGCCTTTAGCCCTACCCTTGTGGGAGTTACTGCATCCACGGTGGCATGTCAACTGCTGGTGTTGTTGGTTAGGTCTTGGTTAGGCCATTCTATTTTTTGAGATTTCATGGGTAGGGCACACTGTCTCACAGCAGATATTCTGGTTATCTGGTACTAACAATCATTCTATCCCCTCTTTTGAGATATCCGCTGAACCTTGGGTGTAGGAGTTATGTATGTATAAGGAAATCATACTGATTTAGGAAAGTAGGTTCTTCACCAGGCCAAAGTAGCTGGCTACGTTTATGGTACCACAAATTCCCTCCTATTGAATGGGCCTTAAATCCATTTAGACAGCTTTTGGCTAGAAGTACCATGATCACATCCTTGAGATATTTTATGGGGCTTCTCTTTGTTGTGGTTTGTAGACATTATAGCTGGGTAGGACTATTGATGGCTACTCTCCCTCAGCTGTTTACAGAGCTTGTTGGATAGCAAGAGAACTAGTCCTTAGGGAGGAAGGAAGTTTCCAGGTCAGTCCCAGTTCGAGTCCTCTGAGTCCTGTGTCCAGAGTGTGTGGCATCTTCAGCAATAGGTTCTTATCTTCAAGTTCTAGAAGAAGTTTTGGAACTACCTTCCACTCACCTAACCAAAACCTGGAGAAGAGGTTCCCCATGCCTGGCACTGGGTGTCTGTCAGTCTGTGCTTTGGGGAGGTTCATCACCGTCCCAAGTAGCATAACTTCATTCAAGCTTTACATATATGTGTGTTATACATAATTATAACATGTCATAATTATTTTCATAAACATAAAATAGTGTTTCCTTATGGCATCTTCAAACAGCTTTAGTTCTATTTATACCCCCTCCTTCCTTCCCTCCATCCTTCTCTCCTTCCCTCCCCACACACTTTCCAGTTAACTCTGCCCATTTTTTCGCCCTTCATAGCACCTATGTATTTTCTTTTTAACTTAATTTTCAGCATACAAGGATAATGGCTGCTATAATATTTCCTGTTACGATGTTTTCATGTAGACATTTACTCCACCATTGTTTCCCCTCTTTTCTCTTCTACCCCTGCGTTCTTTTCCTCCCCTCCCTCCCCTCCCTCCTTCTCCCTTCCCTGCCTTCCCTCACTCTGTGTTTTCTCTCTGCACAGATTATTTCATACGTTCGTGATATCAATCTCTATTTGTTGTCTTCTGGGCTTCCCCCCTGTAAATAATGGTGTGTGAAAACTGGGCATGATGGCACAGTACTGAGGATGCTTTGGCAGGATTGTCATGAGTTCAAGGCCAGCCTGGGATTCATAGTGAGACCCCCATCTCATAAGACAAAACAGATTATAAGAATATTTATGTACACGCATCAGCATTCTCCCAAATATGTGCCCCTTCTGTTCCTGCCAATCTGTGACTGTGTCATATCACATGGCTGAAGGAACTTGGCTGACTGGATTAAGGTTCCTGACATGGGAAGTTGTCCTAGATTATCTGGGTGACTCTGATGTCATCATAAGAGAGAAGAACCAAAGAGGGACACATTTGAATATGGCTGTTGTTGACATTAGGGGAGGAGGTCACCAGCTAAGCCTTGCAGGCTAATGACATACTGACATTATACCAGTGACTACAGAACAATACAGTTGCAGACTCAGGAGCCAGTACACTCTCAGTAATTTGTTACAGCAGCAACGGGAATCTCATACTGTGATGAGATGATGTTCTGGTTATGATAGTGATTAGTATCAATCAAATGCCACCACATGTTGGGTATTTCATAGTGAAATACTAGTCTTATAGGGCTGCTGTTATGGACTTAAGTCACAGAATTCATCTTCTCGTGGTTCTGCAGATCAGAAATCCATGGTTAGGGTGTGAGTAGGATTCTTGTACAGCTTATTTCCTTGGTTTGTAGGTAGCTGATGCTTGGCTGCCTGTTCATGGCTGTCTCATGGTCTTTTTCTGTTTGTGTGGTTCCCTAGTTCTCCTCCTCCTCTTCCCACATAAGTCAGGTTGGAATTAGGTCAGCCCAGATGGCTTCCTCTTCATTTAATGATCTTTTAAAAAGATTTTATCTCCAAACATCACTGTATCATGAGCTACTGAGGGAGGGTTAGTATCTCAGCATGTGAATTTTTTATAATTTATTTTATTTTGTGTTCATTGGTGTTTGGCCTGCATGTCTGTCTGTGTGACTGTGTGAGATGTGAGATCCTGAAACTGGAGTTACAGTCAGCTCTGAGCTGCCACATGGGTGCTGGGAATTGAACCTGGGTCCTCTGGAAGAGCAGTCTGTGCTCTTAACTACTGAGCCATCTCTCCAGCCCTGAGCATATGAATTTTAAGGAGAACACTTTTGTTTATTCTTACGGATTATATTATCCAATTGATTACAATAACTTGTTAAAGTGGAACACAGAAGAAAACCAAGTCACAAAGTTGTTAAGTTTCTTAGTAAAATTCACACTGCAGTAAGGAGCTGAGCCATGTCCAGAAATTGTATTTTCTCTTTTCTTTCTCTTTCACTTCCTGGTCTTCTTTCTTTCTCTCCTCTCCTTCCCTCCAACCCCATCTCTTTAGTACTCTATTGCTGAGGTACAGCACCAGCCCCTTTAGCCCTTTTTAAATCTTAAAAAAAAAAAAAAAGACAGGCACTTACCAATGTGACCAAACTTGCCTTGTACTTGCCTTATAAGGTAAGTCTTAAATTTGTGATCCTCCTGCCCCAGCCTCCCAGGGCTCACAGGCTTGTGCCACCAGGCCTGCCTGACCATTTTTCTGTCTGTTTTTTTTTTCAGGGTTCTGGGGGCTTAGGGGTACAGAGATACTCAATAGGTATTTATTACAGGTGGAAGGAACTGCTTCCAGGACTCTTAGAACACTGGCCAGGTTGCACCAAGCCTGGGATCTAGTCACTCACCTCCCCATGGTTGGTCATGTATGCCTGTGGAGGAGGAAAATCAGACACTAAGCAGAAAGTGAAGTGGGAACAGAGGGGTTAGGGGAAATGGGGCTCTTATTCACCATTGAGCACAGCCCTGAAGGCTTCCTCAAGGAAAATTATTTAATCCACCATCACCCGGGTAGTCCAGTGTGAGGTGTCACATGGGCAGTATTGGGATGCTACTGTCAAATTTCTCCATCCAAATATCAGATTCTGAACTCCAGTGTTGTTTTTATCTGAGTTGTTCTATTACATGAAAACTCAGGAAGCAGATATTGGGGTGAAGACCCAGTAGACCAAAGAAACAGAGGCTGACCTCCCTTTAAAAAACAAAACAAAACAAAACAAAACAAAACAAAAAAAACCCAGAGATCCAGCAAGTGTGTCTCCCTCCACAGGGACCAAGAATCTCTAAATCCCTCCCTACTCCTTCCTGTGCATCTTCTCTATCTGTTTTGCTGGGTCCTTCATACTCTCTATGGCTAATTCTTGTCAGCTAGTCACTAGCTCTACCCCCTGACCCAAGGTTAATTTTATTAACACAGTCTCACATATCCTGCAACACTCCAGGTGTTCACATGTCTCAAGAGAATGCTTCTCAACATGGGAGATCTGGCTGGGCAAGATTGCATAAGAAGGATGATCTCTCAGTGACCTGGCCAACTGAATCCTGCAGGCAGATGGCTGGCCAGCAAACTTAGCCAAGGTGCGACTAACATCTGCCCTGTCTAACAGCTCATTTTGGTCATGGTGGCAAAGGGCACAGTTACTCTCAGGACCTAGGCAGGTCTCTGGCTGGCTGGCCAATCAGTGGGTGTCCCAATTACCTGGCAGAAAGGGCAGAGAATGGTTGCCTCAGAGCACTTATCCCTCAGAGGAATCCAGCTTTAGAAATACAGTCCCATGTCAGCCCAGATTGCTTTAGGTCAGAAGTAGCACACACACACACACACACACACACACACACACACACACACACACACACACACACACACACTTATTTTATTGAGGACCTATTTTTGATTTTTGTTTTGTTTTGTTTTTGTTTTTAGACAGGGTTTCTCTGTGTATCTCTGGCTGGCCTTGAACTCACAGAGACCTGCCTGTCTCTGCCTCCCTTGTTCATCTCTATTCTTAGTCTCTTAACCAGAAGTTATCTTGCTCCAGTATAGCACCCATAGAAAGACATTAGGGGCTCAAACAGAGAAATAGTTCTCATTTCAGGCATAGGCTGTTGGTATGAAGACACATGAATACCATACATCCCATTCCTCCCACTCACCTATGCATGGCTGGATTTCCCTATAACGTTCCCAGGCACAATGTTTCGCAGTCTTTGTTTGAACTATCCCATGGATAGGTCAAAGCAGCCCAAAACATCCTCAGGCAGGTCCTGTGATTAGCAAGCTGTCCTTACACTGACCCACCTGCTTCCTGCTTGGTTCCCAGATGACTACCGGCTTTTGTGGCTTTTCAGGTATTTGAAGGCAGGTGATGGCTTTCTTCCTTAAAGGGGGTTTGTCATGAAGGAGAGAGTTGTGCTGGGTTTCTATGGATCCTCACATGGGCATGGAACAATCACAGGGCAGATTGGTAGGCCCTCCTGAGAGTAGACTTTAGACCTTTGTTAGGAGTGGGCCTTACCCCACTGTATGGAGCTCGGGGGAGTATTCCCAGGTCTCAGGTCTTGAAGAAAGGGATGCAGTGTCTGGTAGCATGTATTTATCCACCACACTTCCAGGCCTGGCTTTTTACCACATCCAGGTTGGGACTGTGTGATGGTGACTCCTCACTGTCATGTTGGATAGACTTGTCACCTAGGAGACACAGTTCTGAATGTGTCTGTGAGGGTTTCCTAGGGAGCCATAACCGAGGAATGAGGAACTGCCCTGGAAGTGTTAGTTTGCTTTCTGTTGCTGTGATAAAAAGCAGCTTGGGGAGGAGAGGGTTTAGTTTGATCTTACACTTCCGGGTAACAGTTTATCAGTGATGGAAGTCAGGGAAGGAACTTGGAGGAAGGAACTGAGGCAGAGAGTTTCTTACTGGCTTGCTCCTCCCAGCTTGCTCAGCCTGCATTATAGTTCCTCCCACCTGGGCTGGGCCTTCCCACATTAGTCAGCAATCAACGAGATACCTCATAGACAAGCTTCTACCCAATCTGATGGAGGCAATTCCTCTGTTGAGCTGCCCTCTTCCTAAGTAACTCTAGTTTGTGTCAAGTTGACAAAACTAAACAACAACAGATTCCTGAAAAGACTAAAGTGGAGAAAGCAGATGCGACGCCAGCAGTGTGACAAGCTACACTGAGCCCCAGCTGCCACGGCTAGCACCACCCTGCCTTCCCTGCTGTAGCCACAGTGGACTACCTTCAAACCTGAGCCTAAAGAAGCCCGCCCTTCCTTACATCGCCTTGTTGGGCATTTTGTTGTAGCAGCTAAGCAGCTGAAACTAGAAAAGTAACTAATACAGATCCCTAAAGCAAGTTGCTTGAACTCACCGAACTTCATTTAGCTTGTCATAAAATAAAGATATTCCTATTGTATTGTTATGATGATCAAATGATGTCATGAATGTGAAAAATACTTTGTAAACCAAAATACAAATACACTGCAAATAATTAACCAGATTGAGTGGTAAATAAAGGTGCTTATAGGAATGCCTTTATTCTGGGCCCTTCTGGGGGATGGCTGTGTGTAGCAGAGCTGTCTTTAAAGGAAGACATTGGTACCTTGTGGCTCCCAAGGACAGTCTCCCCATCCTCATGACCCATCTCCTCAAGTTCTTCATGCCATATTTCCAGGAGAGGACTCTGAGCCCAATTATCCCACCCTAGCTTTGGAGACCTAGGTGAATGGAGTCAGCCTCATGAGAGGAAGTTGTCAAGCTCAGCCCAGCACATGTACTGTCCACGGAAACATCCCTGCTGGCCAGGCCACCACTGCCCTGGGATGATGCAGCACTGGCCCTTGGAGCAGAATGTGTCTTGACAGCCACACACACACATACACACACACACACACACACACACACACACACACACACACACACACACACACACGCCTCTCTGTCCTACCCCCCTTCCAGGGCCTCCTGCTCATAACCACCACTATCATCCCCATGCTCAGCCTCTAGTTTATAATAAGTTGTCATTCCCAGTTAGAGTGGATTTTACTGAGAAGCAAGTAGGGACTGGGAGTCGGGGAACAAACCTTGTGACAATGGAGGGCTCATGAAGAAAGAGGGTCTCATTAAATGCAGTCCCCTCATGATATACAAGGCCAGGAGGGAGGTGGTCTTCCCACAGTCAGTGGTTGAGTTCAGGCTGTTGCATCTCTTGTCTAAATGAGGGCTCTTTCTGGAATTCTTTGGCTCTCTACACAGATTCCATGCCTTTTAGCTAGCCATCCATGATGGCCTTCTGAACAGTCACATGACTAAGCAGAGATGGCTGCCACGGTCACCTCCCAATGTCATGGGAGCAGGAGTCCAGGAGCCTCTACAAATAGCAGTGTGTCACTATCTGCCCAACCCCAATCCGGTTTGTCCTGAGTTAGCAGAACTGCCTGAGAGATGCACTTCCCAGGTTAGGTTGGGTTGGCACTCTGTCCTTCCTCATGCCACACAGTGCCTCAAGGATAGTAGTGCCACAAAGGAGAGGACCCTGCCCAAATGGCCTTGGGAGACAAGAGGTGTGGAGGCCCTGGAAGGGGGGTAGGACAGAGGCGCGCGCGCGTGTGTGTGTGTGTGTGTGTGTGTGTGTGTGTCTGTCTGTCTGTCAAGACACATTCTGCTCTAAGGGCCAGTCCTGCATCATCCCAGGGCAGTGGTGGCCTGGCCAGCAGAGATGTTTCTGTGGACAGTACAGGTGCTGGGCTGAGCTTGATAACTTCCTCTCTGCCTGTCCCATCCTCTTTGTTTGGACTCCCCAGCTATAAAGCAGGAACAAGTCCCATCTCTTACCTGCCCTGGGGGGACATTGAGCAGGGGTGAGATAATGTCTGCTGCTCCTCACCTTCTACCAGGGAGGCAGCTCCAGACAGTCTGTTTTTATTACTTAGAACTCAGTCCCACTCCCAATGGGATGTCTGGCCACTTGTGGCCCCCAGTGAGGCACAGGGGGCCAGAGCATCTTACAAGATCCAAAGTCCTAACTCTTGGCATCCCAGGGCCAGCTCTAGCTCTCTGGGGCCTGAGGCCCTGGGCTCTGCTTAACTACAGCGTAGTCCATTGTTTGGAGTTCAAGGGGCCGCCTTAGGCTCCTGGCATTCTGGTTCAACCAGGACCAGGGCAGCTGGGTGTGGCCATGGCCTAATGAGCTGGGTGTGCCAGAGGAGTTAAGAGCAGGGGGTGACAGCTGTGGGCAGGTCCCCACCCACGCAGGTGGGCAGGCGGCTTGCACAACAGTCACCTGTATGCTAGGAAGCCATGCGGCATTCTTGCCTCGTATTTATTTTTACAGAAACAAATGTTCAACTTTGGAGGTGGAGGCGGGGCTATTTCTAAATATATAAAAGTCATTGTGTTAGCGCTTTTGAACCTCTGAATCTATTGTGTGAGGAAAGCCGGTGCCAGTCTGTAGTTTCCACCAATTACAAAGAAGGCAGAATGTTGGAAACGCAACAGGCTTCTTACCTTCTCCCAGCCCACCCACTCACCCTTTTCTACCACTGTTAAAGCATAGAAACTTGGTCCTCCCTCCTCAGACACTCTCCACTCCTCACTCGTGGTGTGCTCCCTACCCTCTGATCCTCTTGCTGAGAAGTAGAACCATGTCCCTGCTACCTTAGATCCCTTTCCCCAGCTTATTGACAACAGGATGTGAATGTCTCTGGTGGCTTCCAAATAAAGACCAGATGAACACATGGTACCATTCATGACCCACTGAGCAGTGAGTCCTCCAGGGACCATTTCTCTATTGAGAGGGGCCAGCCTCCTCTCTGGCACCACTTCACCATGGCAGGGACAGGGCCAGGACACTTGCTGGCTTGCTGAATTGCCCACATTTGTCCCTGAAACCTGCTTTCCAGGCCATGGGGATAACGAGAATTTAGGGTAGGGAGACTGGTTTGTGGTCATTAGAGACCCATGGGAAGCCCAGGCAGAGGACAATGGTGGGGGAATGGGAAGGAAACTAGGCTTTGTGAGAGTGTAGTCTTGTCTTACTTAGGGTGACTGCTATTAAGGTCTAACAACAGACAGTTAGGATCTGGAAACATGGTTCTTCCAAGTGAGGTGGGACCCCCAAATGTAGATGGCTCCTCTAGATTTGTCCAGGATCTCCAACACTTAGGCTCAAGTGAGGGCATCCTCAACATTCCCATCTGTGAAGTGGGAACAGTAAACCTACTTCCTAGGGAACTGTGAGGACCAAATGATTCCATTCTGAGGAGAGTTTTTAGTGTGGTCCTGTCCTATGGTACATCTTAAATATTACCTCTTCTCTCACCCAGAGTGACCATTGCTGCTCAAGGTCAGGTCCTACCATTGCTTCCAAGGTATTCTTAGGCCAAAGAGGAGACAGAAGGTCTAGTCAACAGGGGATGGTAACTGTGAAGTCTAGGTGTCATGGTAGCTTACCACAGGCTGTATGTCCATCTCTTAACTGGCTGAGTTCACTATGGCCCCTGCTGCCAAGGACAATGGCCTTTTCTCCCTCCTTACTTCACCATCTATATCACTGTTCAACCTACCTGCTGGGTCAGCCCTTCTCCATCTCTTGAGTCCCTCCACCCTTACTCATTCTTGGTTCATGAGTTATCAGAGCCAGAGGGACTGTGGAAGGTCCTAGCCAAGGCTGAGGAGTCCATCATAGAGTGACCAGAGCTACACCCTCCTCAGAGTTCCTCACATCTCAATGGACAGTAGCTTAGCAGAGGCCAGGGAGCAAAGGTCATAGAGAAAAGGCCATAGAGCAGGATAGAGACAGAGTCCAGGCTAGTTGGATGAGGCCTCCCACAGCATGGCTCCAGGCCTTCTCTTGAACCTTGACCCTTCCTTCCCTTGATCCAGCTCAATAGAACATATACCTAGACACAGTGAGTAGCTCCTCCTCTTTGTGTGTTCCTCTAGGGACCCTCCTGGGCTCACACTGTCTCACAATAGTCTTCCAATCCTTACTTCTTTCTCTAGAGAACTAGCTAGGGCAGTGACTATTAAAAGTCTAAGAGGGGAGGGCAAGAAGTCAATCCCAGGGTGCAGACCTGTTGAGGGCTGCCCACTAAACTCAGTCATGGAATCTTCCAGCACCCCTGAGGCTATGAGGACAGGGATAGGAATCAGCAAACATGTTCCTTCTTTTTTACTTCACTATCAAGGCCAGAGGATGGAACCAAGATAAGGTCAAATAGGCAAGTGCATCACCTCAACACAGATCCGACGGGACCTGGCACCAAAGTGCAGGGTCAAAGGATAGGTGTCCCAGGAGGAGCTTCCAGTCTGTGAAAACAAGTATGTGAAATATTTCAAGAGTAAATCAGGGTTTCCCCAGGCCTGAGCCCTGAGGCCACCATACCTGCCACCCCATGCAGACCTGAAGGAGATGAAACAGGCCTCTCCAAGACAGCCAAAGGCAACCTAAAGCAGAGGAGGAGGCCTCGAGCAGGACTCTTGATCAGGTTTCTCTGGGTGACTCAGCCCAAACGCCTAGTGTTCTCCATGGCTTCCAGGCTGCCCTTCTAGCTGCTACCACAGAGGAAGCCAAGAAGTTCAAGAACCTAAAGAAGAAGCTGTGGCAGGTAGAGGAACTACAACAGCATGTCCAGGGCCTGGAGGACAGCTAGCCCAGCAGAGAACAGTGGAGAAGCTAGCCCAGTGCAGGGCTCTGGCAGAGGAGCCAGAGGACTTGGAACTAGGCCTGTGAAGCTTCCGGAGTAGGGGAATGGACTGCAGAACAAATCAAGGGGTACTCTGGGGGCCAGAGAGTGTGGGCCACAGCAGTTAGAAGGGACACCTCCATATATCTTACTTCCACCTCCTGGGGTCCAACTGTATCCTCCAGAGCCTGGGTTCCTCTTCTTCTTAGCATCTAATTCTGGACTTTCCCATCTCATCCCCGGTGATGGCTCTAGGTAACTCTGCTGCTACTCTGTTTGGTTGAAAAGAAAACTGGGGATGGGAGTCTGATAAGGATCTGAGGCTGAGGGTACAGGAGTACCCAAGTCTTAGAGTTTTGGTTCCTGTTTCTCAAGTGTTTATGAGTTACTTCCCTGGCCATCCTGAACCTCTCCCCCCCCCCCTTCTTCTTCTTCTTTTTTTTTTTTTAAGAAAGTGAGAATAAATTGAAGAGGGCCTACGGTATCCCTCAGTCTGACAACTGGGCAGTCTTGTGAAGAAGACAGGACTCTGTCATATCCATCTTAGCACAGATGTCCCCAGTCTGCCAATGTCATCTTGCGCCATTGTTTTATATGTCACCACTGTGACACAAAGCCAGGCCTGCTTCAGGGTGCAGTGGCATATGCTTAGGGCAGAAGGGGATTGGTTTTCAAGATTGAAAGCCAGTCCAATAACTGGGAAATTCAAGACTTACTGGTCCCTCATCCCCTCTTTCTGAATATTCCACAAAGTGAATAAGATGCTGAACACAGCAGCCAGGCGTGCAAAAGAACTGAGAGAAAGGCTCACAAGCAAATGGCCCCAAGTAGCTTCAGCTTGTGTCCTTATAGGCCAGTCCCTCCCTGAGGAGCTGTGGGGGCCCAGAGGAAGTTATAGGAGGGGCATAGTCACCCTGTTACTGTCTGAACTGTCTGGGAGAGGGGGGTGGAATAGGAGAGGTCAATTGTGGAAAAGACTCAACATGAAAACAAGAAACGAGCCTCCCTGGAACAGAACTCACAAGCAAGTAGTTCTAGAATTTGCTAAGTCTCCCTCAAAACTACATGGGAAATTATGATGCTGAATGCCAATAGTCTGAACGGGGTTGAGTGGATGCCCACTGGAGCCCATTTAATGTCAGTTTTTACCTTAGTATATTCTGGTAAAATATACCTAACCTGAAATGCCCCTCACTTACTTTATGAAATAACCTAAGTATCATATATAAAGGCTCACACCTGTCACCCAGTACTCAGAAGACAGAGAGGCAAGATAGGGTTTGAGACCTGGAATAGTAAGACCCTTTCTCAGACTAATGAAAAGTGTAAAATAAATCACATTTTGAAGCCTTGGGAATATGGCTTGTTGAGTTTGAGTGGTAGCATACTTCTTTGTGTGTGTGTGTGTGTGTATGTCTGTGTGTGTCTGTGTATGAGTGTGCATGTGTGTGTATGTATGTCTGTGTGTATATGTATGTGCATGTGTGTGTGTGCATATCTATGTGTGTCTGTGTATGTGTGTATATATATATGTGTGTGTGTATTTGTATCTGTGTGTCTGTGTATGTGTGTGTCTGTGTGTGTATGTGTGTATCTGTGTGTCTGTGTGTGTCTGTGAGTGTGTATTTGTGTGTGTGTCTGTGTATGTGTGTGTCTGTGTGTGTGTGTGTGTATCTGTGTGTCTGTGTATGTGTGTGTCTGTGTGTATTTGTGTGTGTGCCTGTGTATGTGTGTGTCTGTGTGTGTATGTATGTGTGTATCTGTGTGTCTGTGTATGTGTGTGTCTGTGAGTATTTGTGTATTTGTGTCTGTGTGTGTATGTATGTGCATGTGTGTGTGCATGTGTGTGTATGTCTGTGTGTATATGTATGTGCATGTGTGTATGTGTGTGTGTGTCTGTCTGTCTGTGTTCTGATTGTGTTACAGTGTACCTTCTTGACCATCTCTAAGAACAGAGTTCACAAGTGTTAAGCATAGTCATGCTTCCATGCCGGCAGTCTCAATTCTCTCCCATGTTGTAAAACTGGAACTCTCAAGCAACTAAACAGCCTCCCTGGCAACTCTTTGTTATCAAGGAATAGTCTATGTATTGTATCATGGGGAGAATCTCAAGAATAAAATTCAAGGAGGCTTGAAAGACACAAACCCCATGTTACCTCAACATGCAAGATAAAGCAAGCTTCCACCCCCACCAAAGTCACCTTTTCACTCTTTTGAGTTTCCAGCTCTCACCCTGAGGCAAGCAGTGTTGGATTTCTGTCGTGGTGGATTAGTCCTGCCTGCTTTAAAACTTCACATAGCAAGTTGTCTTTTGTACAGACCTCCTTCAGTTCAGCACTGAGACGTGTGTGTGTGTGTGTGTGTGTGTGTGTGTGTGTGTGTGTGTGACCTCCTTTGGCTGTTTGTTCATCTTTATTGCTGAGTAACACTCTGTCTTGTGAAGATGTGGTGTGTTTGTTGATGGGCGCCTGAGTTTTTCCTGGGTCCTTTGCTTTTATGAATAGAATTGTTATGAATCTTTTTGATACGTTTTTATGGTGAAAAAATGTTTTGATTTTTTTGGGGGGAAATACTTGGGAGTGGAATTGGTGACTCATAGTATAGGTAGATATGTAACTGTGAAAGAAACTTACCATTCCATTTATGCTCCCACCAACAATGCCTGGGTAAAAGTTGTTCCAGGTCCTCAGCTTGGGATTGCCAATCTTAAATTAGGCTTGCTAGAGAGTGTGCAATGACACTACACATTTGGTCTGCACCTTCCCGGTGAGCACAGTGATGCTGAACTATGCTCATTTTGTCCACCTGAAATTTGTAATCTCCTTTTGTGATGTGTTTGTTCAAGTCTTTGGCTCTCCTTTGTTTTATGTTTTGTTTTTTAACATTGCCTAAACTGTCTTCAAACTCACAGTCTCCCTGCTTTGCCCTCCATAATGCTGGATTGCAGGTGTGAAAGACCACACCTAGATTTCTGGCTCTCTCCTTTGTCAGCTGTCTTCCTTTGGGATTTTGAATTATTAATTTGTTGGTGTTAATATACTCTGGATATGAGAACTTTGACAGACATGAGTTTTGCGATTCCTTTTCTCAAACTGGTTTGCCTGTTTAGCCATGTCTTTTTTAGGTCTACTATATAGTTCAGACTGGCCTAGAATTCACTATGTAGCCCAGGATGGCCTCAAACTCATAACATTCCTACCACAGCCTCCCAAGTACCACTTTACCAAATTCAATAATGTTTTTTGGTTAAAAAAAGAAAAGAAAAAACTCAATTTCTTTTTACCCTAATGAAAATGTTTCTATGAAAGCCGTACCATTATTTTAAATGGGAAGTGGAAGGTACTAAGTGAAGCTTAGGTGGGAGGATTATGAATTTGAGGCCAGTCCAGACAATATAATAATGCTTGGTTCAAACAACAGGACAGAAATAAACAGAAATGTTGATAATGGCCAACTTACCAATGGGTTCTCTCTCTCTCTCTCTCTGTGTGTGTGTGTGTGTTATACACATGTGTATCATGTGTATTCATGTGTATATGAATATGTGTGTATGTATACATGTCTCTGAGTATATGAATTTGTGTGCATATGTACACATGTCTGTGTGTATATGAGTGTGTGTGTGTGTGTGTGTGTGTGTGTGTGTGTGTGTACATGCATATGCATGTGTGGTGTGGCCAGGGTTTGATACTGCATCTCCTTCTTAATCACTTTTTATATTATTCTTTGAAACAAGGTCTCTCACAGAACCTGGAGCTCATGGATTTGGCTAGACTGGGTGGCCCAGGATGTCTCCTGCCTCTCTTCTATAGCAGTAATTGCAGGTGCATGTCATCACACCTGGCTTTTTACCTGGGGATCGGACTCAGGTCCTCATTCTCGTGTAGCAACCACTTTACTGAGTCATCTCTCTGGCCTCCTCCCAACCCCAGCCTTATTCTTTTTCTCATTTGGATTCTTTGGGGCCTGTTTAAGAAACTTTTGCCTTCTGCCAGGACTGACAATAGAGGTAGGTAATCCTAGCTACTCCAGAGACTGAGGCAGGAGAATACTTGTTCAGGTCCTGTCTGAACTACAGAATCAAGGCCAGTGTAAGGAACAGTGAGATCCTGCCTCACCGTTATAAAACGACAGGAAAATGGGCTGGCTCTGGCTCTGTGTATCACATTATGTAGCATTCACCAGGTCCCTGGTCTCAGTAGTTCTTTCTGTAGACATTTAGAAGACTTAAAGCTTTAGAGTTTTGTATCAGTCTGTGTCCATCTCAAAACAATGTCTGAATATGAGGTAAGACTTTGGGATATCCAGTTGTCCTAGCAGCCTTTAATTAGAACGGACTTCCCTTTGTTCACCGAAGCATGCTGGTGCCTTGGCTGAGGGGCAGTGCTAAGCACGCCTGGGGACCCACGCTGGCCTCTATTCTGTTTCCATCATCCTCTTGTCTGTTCTTCTGCCAATAGCATATTGTCATGACCCCTATAGCTTTCCCGAAAGCCCTAAATCAGGCAGCCAGAGAACTCTCTGTGAGGCAGTGTTTTCTCCCCCCCCCCAAGTGTTTCCTTGCTCTCTTTGCCACCCAGCAGCCCTGTGCTAATTGTTCAGGGCTGATGCAAAGAAAGGCTGTCTGGTGGTCTTGGATTTGGTTTTCAGAACCTAAACTCTGTTTTCTTTTCTTTTCATTTTTTTTTTAAATTTCATATTGTTGGTGTTTTGCCTGCATGTATGTCTGAATATGTATCTGTGTGTCAGACCTCCTGGGACTGGAGTTACAAACAGTGTGAGCTGTCATGTGGGTGCTGGGAATTGAATCTGGGCCACTGAGCCATTTCAAGTTCTTAAGGCAACAAGGACACACATTGGGAAAGAACACGATAGAGAGTAGCTTTCACGCCCTCACTCAGCCAGCAGCTCTTCTGGGGTTAGAAAGAGGTCTCCTAGGCTGTGTGGAGAGAGAGGTAGTGGGGAGAATTGGAGAGCAACTGTACATGGCTCTAATGTGGTTAGAGTTCAAGAGCTGTGAGACCCAGGGAAGGCATGGAGCAGACTTCAAGCCCCCACCCACCCTGCTAGCACTGGAGCAGTAGAATGGTCGGTTGGTCCTGAACTTTCAGTATGACCCAGACAACACCACACTTGGAAGGTTCATTGGGCAGAAACAGTGGCTATTCCAGCAGAGACTGGAATGCACAGGCTGCTCTGAGAGAAGCCACTCTAGTGACCTGGTGCTTTGTGAACCTCCAGGAAAGCCACTCTGTATATAAGAAAGGTAGGGATCCCGAGTCCACCAGGGCTGTTTTTGTTGCTTTTCTAGCATCAGGAATCCTCACTGATAAATGGCAGTAGGGAGTGGAGAAGTTATCTCTTACACACTGAGTAGGTTACTCAAGGTAACCTGCCTTGTAGGAAACTGCTAGCAAGCCAAGCCTGAAGTTGAAGAATGTTAGCTGGGAGACACTGTCCCCTCTGATGGCATGGGGGCTAATGGGGAGAAATTGAGAGAGCCCTGGGTAGTTGATTCCGCGGCCCCACTGATATTACAGCCCATGCCTGAGATAGCAAAGTAACATCAAGCGATTCATTTTGCTTGAGAGAGGGGTCTCAATGTGTGGCTCAGGCTGACTTCAGACTAATACCCCTTCCTGAACCTCCTGAGTGCTGGGATCACAGGTATGTCCCCACGTCCAGCTCGTGATATGTTCTCTCAAATTCTAGTCCATTTGTCTGGAAAGGCTTCGAGCATGCCTTTTCATTCTCATATAGAACAACTCAAAAGAGATCCTATAGGTCCCGAGCAGCAGTCCTCAAGGTATGTGAAGAACAATGTTTGAACCAGTAGCTTTTGGGGAGTGTTTTATGCCACTGTCCAGTAAGAACTTGGAGGTAGGGCTGCCTCATGCTTCACAGACCTGGTGTTATTTTCCATACCATCCATGTCCTGACTACGCCCATGTTAGGTATGGGGAAACTGGTGTTTCAGCCCTATTTACCAAGTGCCAGGAGAGTCTAGTTTGCATGTTGTTGTGCCTCTATTAGTATTCTCAGCTTGCACTGTAACTCTAAGAATGTTAAAGAGACATTTCAAAATGCATTGAATTAATACATTCCTTTGCTCTGACCCCATGTCCACTAAATGTTCCAAAATGAGACACGTGGAAATGGAAACAGACACAAAGTATTTGCTTGACTGACACTGTGAATTAGGGTGTCCCTCAAAGTATAAACACACACACCCATTGCACACCCGCACCCTGCAAGGGCGATCCCTGGGGTTAGAGCCCTTCTAAAGCAGCTAAGGCTAGGCTGGCAATTTCAGACATGTTTCTGCACCTCACTGTACTGGGGTGGAGCTGGGTAACTGGGTCAGAAGAACAGTCAGCCACATCTCTACAGGAGCCAGTCCTCTGTGCCCATTTGCCTAGAACAGTGTCATGGTTGTTACCTGTGGCAGAGAAAGGCTACCATCACTCAGGGCCTGATAAGAGAGAGCAATGGCTGGGGCTGGAGAGATGGAGAGATGGCTTGATGGTTAAGAGCACTTGACTGCTCTTCCATAGGTCCTGAGTTCAATTTTCAGCAACCACCTGTAATAGGATCTGATTCCTCCTTTTAGTGTGCATGGAGCCAGAAAACTCACATACATACAATATATGAATGAAAAAGGAAAAGAGCAATAGATTCAGACTTGCAATTCAGTACTAAATAAAGGTCAGCCTCCCTGTGCCATCACACACACACACACACACACACACACACACACACACACACACACCAGCCCTGTTGTGTTGCCTGAACTCCTAGTACAGATAGATCTATGTGGCTGTGCTCTAGGGAGCATTGAACTCATTCACCCTCCCAGCAGTCAGGCTGTGACGCGCACGAGCCTCTTACTCATCCCAATGTCATCAGTCATATTTCTAGGAGTGAGTAATTCAGGGAGGGAGGTGTGGTGCTGGGGGGGGGGTTATGTTGGAGAGGCAATGCAGTCCAGGAAGAGCCCCACTCTCTTCCTCCAAAGCAGGAAATGTTCCACTTCTTAAGAAAAGATGCACCATAATCTGCTGTAAAGTGGGCGTGCACGCATCAAGTGCAGGCACTTTAGGGACAGCAGAGTCCGAAGCTATATAAGGACTTTTTTTTTCACCCCCGGTATTCAGAGACATCTGTGTTAACCAGAAAAGGAGCCAGTGCAACTCTTTTTGGACTTACTAAGATGTTAACTCAAGTTTATCAAGCATATGACTTCCATTTTGGCCTATGGATGCCCCCTCTCCTCCAACCGCCCCCACCACAGACTATTGACATGACTTGCTAGTGTTCCATCAATGGAAAATATCAGGGTTGGGATTAGAATGCAAAGCCCTTGATTCCCAGTCCAGCCCTGCCATGAGCTGTGAGGATTTCTTCTGAGATGAAGGCCTTGCCAACTTTGACTTCTCCAGGATCAGATTTCAAGTTGGGCTCTGTCTGGACCTGACTCGGTTTCTGCTGCCATACTTTGAAGCCTCAAAGAGTAGGTGTTCCTGTTCAAGTTCAGGACAGACCTGAACACCTTTGAAATGGAGTTTCCCCCTCCCTTGCCCCTCTGGTTTTTGAGACAAAGTCTCTTATACCAGCCAAGGTTGGCCTTGAACTTCTAATTCTGCTGCTTCTAATCCAATGCTCTGAGATTATAGGCAGGTACTACCATATGTAGCTTAAAGGTGTTTTGAACACAATAATTGGTCAGGAGCTAATGAGCCAGATGAGGGCTGGTAGTTCTGCCCACCCTCTGTGACATGCCTAAGTGTCTTAGTGGCCCAGGCTTAAGGGGTAAAGGCTCACAGTCAGATTTCAGCTTTGGAGTGACTGGTATTTTAGTCTGTGACTTTGTTTCTTAAGTTGCCTAGCTCACTCCTTCCCATGGAACTGCTGGGGGCATCCTTAGTTTCCTGTAGGAAGAAGCCGCAGTGAGAAGCATGCTTAGGAAAAGAGCTTGAGTTTTGTGAGCACTTGCCGTGTCTTGGGATTGGTACCGTATCTTACACTAATCAACTTTCTGGATTGTCACATTTGTTCCTTGTGATGCAGACAGCATCTTTCTTGTGTTTCTGAGGGAACATAGGCTTCCAGGACCTGTAACTAGGGCTATGTCACCTTGATAAGTAAAGGGGCCAGATGTGAACCCAGATCTGGTGGCATGAGGGGCATTGCATAGAGCTACCCTTCTGAAGAAAGCCCTGTGATAACCTTACTCAGTACTGTAGCTGCAGATGTTGCTCAAATGAGGAAGACATGGTCCAGGGGTTGTTGCCTTCATCACTCTGGATTCACCTACTGAAATCTTAACCTCTGGGATCTCTGAATATGACAATATTTAGACAAAGGGCATTTATTTTATATTTATGGTTTATTTATTTACTTGTTTGTGATCTGGTCTCATGTAGCCCAGGTTAGACCCAAACTCAATGTCTAGCTGAAGATGGCTCTAAACATCTGAGTGCTGAGATTATATGCATGTGTCATGCTTAGCTGAGCAAAGGCCTTTAAAGAAATAATTAACAGGAGGTCACAGCCCCATTCCAATGTGACCAGTATCTTTTCATTGTATTGTTGGGTTTTTTTTGGAGACATAGTCTCCATATTCTCACTCTGTAGCTCCAGATTAGCCTGGAACTCACAATCTGCAGCTTAGGCTAGCCTCAAACTTGTGGCAATTTGACCTTTGTGTCCCCCTGAGCACAGTAGGTGCTGGACTGAATCCACATAATTCACATTTGCTGACCTGCCAAAGGAAGGAAGTGTGGTGATTGGGCCAGTGAACACGAGAGCACAGAGCCTCTCAACAGGCAGGGACAATTCAAATGTTCATTTTTGCAACTGGCTCCTTCCTTTTGTGGAAACTTCCTGTTTCTGAGGAACGGAGATTTTTTTTTTTTTTTTTTCTCACAGATCCCAGAGGTCGTCCAGTAAACCCAGCAGCTATTACCAAATTGTTCTGGTTTTGATGAGCTCAGTGGGTGTGAATCAGATGCGGGCAGACTACAGAGTTTCCCTTGAAATAGGCTCAAATTAATGTTAGCAGAAGCACAAATATGTTTGGGACTTTAGGGGCTGCAAGAAATGGGCAGTGTTGGTACCCAAAGCCAGGTGGGGTGGCTTCATTCTTCTGGAAGAACAATGGCTGCCCAGGCCCCAGGGGACACCCCTGCAGAAGCCACCTTAATCTGGGGCCCTGGGAAGATTTATGGGTTCCTGTGTGAAGAAGAGAACCTCAGGGATTAAGGTTCCTCCTGTAGTCTATGGCCTTCTGGGGTCTGACTCTACTAGAAGGGGCCCAAATGCCCTCCCTAGAAGTGTGGAGGTTTGGGATAAAGAAAGTGTGGGGCTTCTATACTGAGAAGCAGGCAGTCTTCCACTTGGGAATGAGAACCAGTCAGATGGCAAGAGTGATAACTAAGGCTGGCCAGGAATGGGCAACATTGGCCTTGGCTGTTATTAAGGACAACCAATGATACTATTAGTAACTGCCCAGGGCTGTGTCCACACACCAAGCAGGGATCCTCAGGTTTGATGGTGTGTGTGGGTGTGGGTGTGTCTGTGTGTCCCTGTATCTGTGACTATGTGTATGTCTGGTGTGTGTGTGTGTGTGTGTGTGTGTGTGTGTGTGTGTGTGTTGGCAGCTGAAAGCTACAAGCTACAATTGCTCTGACTCTACCACTGTTGGCGTAAGGTCCAGCAAACTCTGTCCTCCATTAAGGCTTTCTCTTTGCACCTATCAGTAGGGAACACCAGGCTACCTCTGGGGCTGATGTAGCTAAGCTTCCAACCCTGACCATTCCTGCCCATACCTGACAGCTGGGATCAGTTTGTCAGGGTCACACTGGCCAGCACCACATGTGAGGAATGTAACAACCTCACAGATGAAAGTAGCCTTTCAGTTCCTGTAGAATCTGGTGACGGTCCCTCCTCCAAGAACATGTCCCTCCTCCAAGAACATTTCTGCTTTCCTTCTAAATGTTTATACATTTGTTTATTCTCTCTCTCTCTCTCTCTCTCTCTCACACACACACACACACGTGTGTGTGTGTGTGTGTATCTCTCTGTGTGTGTGTGTCTGTATCTGTCTCTGTGTGTGTATCTGTGTGTGTGAGTGTGTGTGTGTGCTTGCTCACTCATGTACCACAAGAGCAGGTGCAGAGGTCGGAGGACACTTCCCAGAATTGGTGCCCTCCTTTCACCATGTGGGGCCTGGGGATCAGACTCAGGTCAGCAGGCTCAGCTGTGCCATTACTGGTCCAGCCATGTCACTCGCCTTCAATCATACGTGCCGCCTCTGTCCTCGTGTCTCAGGTACTTGTCAGATCCCTATACCTCCTAGCCCTGCTCCTCGCCTTCTAGTGCATACCCTTCCTACCCTCTTCTCCTTCTTTTCTTCCCTCCTCCCTCCCCTCCTCCTTTACCTTCTCCTCTCTTTGCAGCTAAGGTACCCTCCTTTCCCCATCTTTCCTCACAAGGGAGTCTTTCTTGGCCATCACCTCCTCCAAATGGAGCCAGTCCATTGCCCCTGTGTCTGCCTTGCACTGAGATACCTGCCATACGTCCCTCTCCTCCAGCACAAGCCCATACACAGCATCGGCCCCATTCCACCCCTTCAGGCTGGAGCTCCTAGCCCTGGCAGCAATCTCTCCCTTCTGAAGCCTGGTCCTGATCCTGAAACATAATAACAACTCAATAAACTGGTGTCGAAACAATTAATGGCTTACTAAATAGATGACTTCTGCAGACACGAAGCCCATTCCTATAAATGAGTCACCACAAGTCCCAGCCACTGGGCCCCGCCCCCACCCACTGACCCCAGCAAAACCCTCCTGTGATGATGTCATCATGACCCTTAGTTCTCAGAATTCTCTAGCCTCCTTCCTTCTCCTTCATGCCTATCTGCTTGTCATCCCCTCCTCCTCCTTCCTTTTCTTCTTCCTCCAGGGCACTGTGTCTAAATAAGGCAAAGCTCCTTTACTCCTGGGGAACTCTGGGGTTTTCATCTAGTCACCCAGGATATTGTGGGATGGGATCAGGACATGTCCTGCTGAGAAGCAGGGCAAAGAAGCTGGCAAGAGGCTTAGTGTTTAGCAGTCTGTGCCTCCCAAGCATCCTTGGGTCTAGGGTAGGTGTATGTGGCTGTCTCCCGTCCTCTGGGTCAGGGTGCCATCCTCTTCCAAACCAAGTCAGATAATAAGGAGATCCCAGCCAATTCAGGGAATATCACCACCTCTTGCATCTTTTTTTTTTTCTTTCCTCCCATCCTTTTCCCTCAATGGCATAAGGTGTTTCTGGCCTTAGGGTAGAATAACAGGTAGCTTAGTATGGAGTGCATTCATGTCCCTACTGTGCATTTTCCATGAAGAAGAAAAACATGACCTGCTTCTAAAGAAAAAAAATATGTTTATAAGATCACAAAGAGAACAGAAGGGCTTTTAAAAAGCAATTCTTTTAATTTTTTTTTCAGAAATGGATCAGTGCTACTTCTAGCTGCACATGGCACATGCCTATATTAATTCCCCTGCTAGTTGACCAGATGGTTCAGCCTATAATGGCACTTACCATCAAACCTGATTACCTGAATCTGATCAAGAGATCCATGGTGGGGAAAGAAGAGAACAATTTCCACAAATTGTCCCCTTCTGACTTGTACCAGTAGGTACGCATCTATGCACAAAGTAGAAAAAACACACCTGTTTGTCCAAGAATGCACAGAGACAACTAGATAAATGCAATAAAAAAAGGCCCCAGTATCTGAGAGCCAGAGGCAGGAGAATTGCATAAGCCTAGGCTACATAGAGAGATTTTTTTTAAAAAAAGCAACTTATATGGCTAGAAAAATACCAAAATACCAAATAAATGTTTGCTACTTTGTGTAGCAGGTGAGCAATGTTTGCAGTAACCCCAAACTTGTAAATCAGCAAAAACAAACACAAGATGGTGCTGGAGAGATGGCACACTAGTTGAGAGCATGGGTTGCAACCTAGGTTCAGTTCCCAGCACCTACATGGCAACTCACAACTGTCTTTAACTCCAATTCCAGGGGATCCAACATCCTCACACAGACATTCATGTAGGCAAAACACCAATGCACATAATTAATTAAAAAAGTAAACCCAAGAAAGGTAGATCTAGCCAAAGATATTTAGTGGCAGGTTTAAGGGGACTTCCAGCTGCATGGCCAGCCACACCTTCTCAATGCATTTCCCTCAACTCCAAGGCTGTGTCCTCATAGAGCAGTGAGACCTGGAGAATGGCAGCTGGGATGCCATCTCTCTCTCCATCTCCTGTGCCTGGCACTAGTCTTGGCACATAGTTGGTGCCCAGTAGACAGCATCACATAGTTTATTTTCCAAACTGGGGCACTACAGGAGTGAAGGGAGGCTATTAATAATTATGTTGGGGCAGCGGTTGTCATCTGGGACCATACTAGACAGACAGGTGTCTGTTCTTTATATCTGCACTTAGATATAGATGTCTGTCTGTCTTAATGAGGCTTCATGATCTTTAGGGCATGTACTACACCAGCCCAAGGAAGTAGACACTCTTTTAACCAAAGTCAACTGTGCTTAGAGAAGTTACTAATACACCTAAGATCACACTGACACCAGTATAGGGATGCAACCACGTCCATGTTCATCAAAGTCAGAGTAGACCAAGCCCTACTGTGGAGTCCAAGGTGGGCCTGACAAGAGGCTGTGGTGGCCTGGGACCTGGGTCTCTCTTCCCTCATGGATTCTCATGTATAGTTGGGCTCTCTCTACTGGGCAGATGTGGGCTTCTGCTGGGCTTCAGGAAGCTGGAACAGAGCTCAGGCTCTGTAAGGAGGTTGGTTGGGCTCTTTCTCAGCTGATCTCCAGCTACCCTCCTGCACAATCAGTGCCTTGCCAGAGACAAACCAGACAAACACAGCTCCCTGGTGCCCTCTGGTGCCTGACTCTTTTGGCCCAGTTGCTCCTCCAGGGAACATCACGCAATGTTCTCTCTGAGCATGGCCCAGTGTAGAATCAAATTAGATACCTAGCACAAGAATGAGAGTCTGTCAATAATGATTCTGAGATAACAGACATGACATGGGATTGTTTCAGGCAGAGTGAGACATGTGGTCATCCCATCCAGGCTTGGAAACATCTCACTGTAGTCCACAGAACCATCTCAGGGAACTTCTTGGTGAAGTCACCGAGACAACACATGTAAGTACTCAGTGGGAGCTTTATAAAGTAAGGAGTCATGAGTGTCTGTTAGCCTCTCTGAGGAGCAACTGGCATCCTGGTATTGTTCTGGGAGCCCATTTACAGCTCTTCAGACAGGATAAGCTGCACCCAGAGATGTTGATGAAGCAGGAATGAGGGGTCTGGTCTTTGGGTGACCCAACCCCTCATCTGGTAATTTAGGGCCTTGTTGGGAAGTGAAAAAGGGAAGTTTCATTATCACGGAAAGAAAGACATTTTGACACTTTGCTGTCAGCTTTTGTAGTGGTCCTCCTGTTCCCTACCCATGTCCTGACACCAGCTTTGAGCTGACCTATGCTCTGCTGACCACCATAGGTGACTAACACAGCAAGTGTGTAGGCCAGTACCGGTCCTTGCCTCCACCCAACACTCTGCCCTCCATTTCCTCATCACATCCTTCATCCACACCAATCCCTGGCCTCTGGTGGGGAGGCTTCGGGGAATTTGCTAAGGGGCTGGTACTCCAGGAGTCTCAGACAGGGACTGGTGCAGGACAACCAGCAGCTGGGACATTCCTAAAACTAAGAGAGATCTTGATGGCCTTGAACCCCACTCTCTGGCAATTATAGGGGGTGTGTCAGTGGCCAGGTGGGGGGGGGAACAACTTAGAGAGCAGAAGATGATGGTGTCTCAGGAGCAGAGAACAGAGAGAAAATGGCAGGACAGAGCTCATACTGCTCCCAAAGGGGTCTCAAAAGTCAAGGAGTGACAGAGATTGCATGGGCTTCTGGGCCAGGGGAGAGCAGAGTCCAGGAGGGTTGGACATGGCATGTAAGTAAGTTTGGCTCAGAGAGATACGTAAGTGACTTTGGCAAATACAAGAGGAGGGTATATGTCACTTAGGAAGAGGTCTTGGGGCATAAGAAAGACGGGTCAAGCCTGGTGCCTTGCCCATGAAGGAGGAGGAAACTTTGAGTTGGTTTTGTATTCCTCAAACCTGTTTGCCCACATCTTTGGCATCTGTATGTGCCCTGTGAAGAACCTGCAAGGAGCTGGGCATGTCTGGGCCTGACCGTGGCAGTGCCTACGTGAGGCCATGCACTTCCTGCTGGTGCTCCCCTACTGGGGTCACCAGGCCCCTGGTGAGGACCTACTTTCTTCCTGGTCTTTCTCTCACCAGAGCCATCCAGAGCCCCACACCATAGCAGAAGGTTGTGCTTTCTTCCTCTCCGCCTGCCCTCTCCACAGTGTCCTGGCTCAATGTTGAGTCTTCCTGCTCACACTCAGAGCTTTGCATGCCAGCCATACACATGTGCCCACAGTACTGAGTCTGCAGGGAGAACCTGGGTTTGAGACTAAGCTCTGCTATTAACCCGCAATGTGGCCTTGGGCAGGTCAAAACCTTGGAGCCTCGGTTATCTCATCTGTGAATTGGGGATAATGGGCTAATGACGCTTATCTCATGGGCTTGTCATGAGGATCAAATGAGATGAGGCAAGTACAAACAGCTCTTGGAGGGCTCTGCCAGTGGGAGGGATTTGCCACTGCTGTTTTATACCACACAGCACTTAGCCAGGAATGGAAACATGCATGGCTGGCATGTGCTATTTCTTACTCATTCCAGAATCATCTATAGAGCTTCTGGGTACTGGCCACTATTCTACATGTGTGGCAATGGGGTGTCAGCGCATACAAGATGGCTGCCCTCTTAGGAATGCCATTCCAGGGAAGGAACTCCCAACAACCCCCATCTGTCAGCACAGGTTCCCACTTCCCCCTGGATCTGAAGACCCGCCCCTCTCCCAGGCAGGAAGGTGAGGCAACCCAGGCCACTGGAGGCGTGACTCCTAAGCACCTCCCAGTCATCCTGTGGCCCCAGAAGCCCTTGAGTCAGAAAACAAGGTCACTCTGATCCCAGCTAGGACAAGCAGAGCATTGAGGCAAGAGAGTGCAATTATTAAGCATAATTGCCCATTTTACAGATGAGTAAATTGAGGTTCAGGAAGGTTTAACTGCCTTAACCATGGCGATACAGCTGGTCAGTAACAGGGTTATTCAGTCAGCAAATATTTATTGAGCTCTTATTTTGTGCTACCTTCTGTCCTAGACAGTAAGGACAGTGTTTCTGCCTTTTGTGGCTGTCACATTCTGTTGGAGTGACTTGCAAGAGGTTAAGGGGATGCTCATTCTGACAGTAGAGTGTTTCTATCTAGGCAGAAAAGTCATAGATAGGCTGGGTGAGACAGTGGGTCAGAAAAGGATGGCTATGGAGACTCAGGAGGTGGCACTTAAGCTGAATCACTATGCAGAGGACTCTTCCAACAAAACGCCCTAAATGATGCCCAAGTTAGTTTTAACTCTCTGACACCCACAAAAAAGGCCATCCAGAATGGGACGGAGCCCCTCCTAGAGAACAGAGGTTCTGTTCACGAGCGACTGTGTTACCCAGGTGGCACTCCTTGATAAAAAGTACACTAGGTCTCCTCTTTGCTTAATACTCTCTCTGTCTCCCTGTCTCTCTGTCTCTGTCTCTGCCTCTCTCTCTGTGTGTGTGTGTGTGTGCATGTGTAAGTCAGAGGGAGACTTTCTCTCTCTGTATCTGTTTGTTTTTGAGGCAGTGTCTTTCACTGACCTGGAGTTGGCTAAGTGGTCTAGGCTACTCAGTCAGCAAACAGTGGAGAATGCCACCTGCCTCTGCCTCCCCATGAGTGGGATTGAAAGCATTCCCCACCATGCCTAGCTTTTTTATCATAGGTTTGTGGGGCTCAAATTTAAATCCCTGAGCTTGCAAGACAAGCACTTACCAACCAAACTATCTCTTCAGCCCAGACTAGTTTCTAAAGAGCACCAAGTATAGTGAGTCCCTGAATATCCATTTTCCTGAATGTGTGGTGCACATGTCACAGTCTACAGTTTACACTGAAGCCAATAGACCAGAAGTCTATACCTTAGAGCTCATTTTTGATGTTTGTTCTCCGAGTTTCACAAAAAATGTAATGAGCCCATTGTGTATGGTCTGCGAGTGATCTGTGATTTTGGGTTTGAATGAATGAGTTTATCAGATTTATAGCACAAGGAAGGGAATGATGAGGTGAGAGAAACATCAAACTGGATCCCTACAACATCTGGTTGAAACTGGCTGAGGAAGCTGAGACAGTCAGCTAACAGTTCGTGGACAAGGTCCCAACTTCTCATTCTCAACATAAGCAGGTTTGGATACTAGGATAAATAGTAGCAATGGCTGTGAGAAATGGCTCATCTTCATTGTTTTATACAAACTTTTAAAATTATGACATAATTACATTATTTCCCTCCATCCTCTTCCTTTCTCCAGTCCCTCTCAGGCATCATACTGTCCTCTCTCAAATTCATGGCCCCTTTCTTGTGAGTTTCCCCCTTTCATGTTAGCATGTCTATTGGTGCCATCAATGTTCAGGTTTTAGCAGCTGTGTTTGGTGAGACTGTATGGGTGTAGCTTCTAATATTTCTAAGAGACAGACTCTTATGGGAAACTTCCAATCTTTGTGCCTGCTTTCTGCAATGATAGTGGAGCTGTGGGCGTAGGAATAGTGTTGTAGATGTATCAGTTGGAACTGGGCTCCACACAATCTTTTGTTCTCTTCATTTTGATGATTGTTGTTTCTGTAATGGTTTTCATATGTTGTAAAGAGAAGTTTCTTGGATGAGGATGAGGGCACTTATTTATGGATATAAGCCAAATATTTAGAATATAGTTAGGGATTTTTCTGGCTTGGTAAAGTGGCAGTTGTATGTTCTTCATTAAGATCTGTGACCTTTTTGTCTCCGTGTGGCTGGCTACATGTCTTGTACCAGGCATGAGTTCCCTCTTGTGAGCAGGCCTTAAGTCCAATTGGAGTGCTGTTGGTTACCACCAAGGTTTGTGTTACTGTACCCTCAGGGTTACCTCGTCATGCTGGCCATTGTTGGGGTTCATAGGCATCATATCTGGATAAGACTGTTGGTCTCTTCCCTCCCTTAGAAGCTTGCATGGTTCCTCTGGTACCGTGAAATATAGTCCTTAAGGAACAGGCTTTTAGCTCAGATTAAGCTCAGGTCCTCTGGATCTTGTATCTGAAGTTTGTAGTGTCTTCAGCAATGGGGACTTAACTTCCATTTCCACAAGGCAACCAAGGGCAATAGCAACCACCTATAATGTTTTGGGAGTCTCTTGGACAACCCTGATGAACAACTCTAAATGGGGCTTTGCATGCCTGATGTTGGAGTTTTGTTAGATGATAAGAGAGTTTTATTTGAACTATGTATGAATAGTTAGATACTAATTTATATGTATGTATGTAATTTTAGGTAGATAGATAATAATAAGATTAATTCCCCTCTGGGGGGGCATAATGTTTTTTTAACACCCTCCACTATTTGCTATTTTCCTTTTTCTCTGTTACAGAGTGATGGAGCTGTCCTGGTCCAGGACAGGGAGTTGTGAAGGATAGTTGGAGACAAAGATGCTTGGGTCTGAAGGGAGGAGGCAAGGAGCCAGCTTCTGATAATCTCAAGTATTACATGATTTGCCAGTGTAATACACACCACAGACATGTGTCCATCATGATGGTATCCCAAGGTAGTTTCTTTGCCTTAAAAATCCTCTATGACCTGATTGTTCCTCCTCCTCCCAGGCCCTGGCAACCACTGGTGCTTTCATTGTCTCCATGGTTTAGAAATGCTATAATATATAGCCTTCCCAGATGGGCTTCTTACATATAATAGTACACACACACACACACACACACACATGCACGCACACGCGCGCGCACACACGCACACGCACACTCACACGCGCACACACACAGCTCTCCTGTGTCTTTTCACAGTGTGATCATTCCTTTCTTTTTAGTGTTGAATAAATCCCTTTTTATGGATATAAGGCCACTTTTTGTTGTTGTGTATTTTAGTTTTCACCTATTTTTTCCTATATTGATATAAGCCCTTTCATTTATGATGGGCACACTCTACAAATAAGGTTTCTAGGGCTTCAAGGATGCACTTCTCCTGGTGTCCAAGAGGTGGCCACACTCCTCTGTTCTACACTCCAGGGGCCGGACTGACAGCATGTGGCAAGGCTTTTTAGAGGAGAGAAAAACTGTGAGAGAGGAAGAGATAAATGGCTGCAGATCCTATAGGCTCCTTACCTCCTCCCTTCCTTCAGGCAAATTTAGTTACTGGGACACTTTTCTTGATTTGGGAAAGGACGAGGGACTGAAATATGTGACCATTTCTATTCTTCAATGAGGTGTTCTGGGGGCAGTATTGCCTCCTAGAAGACAAGAAACTTCTGGGAAATCTGGTCCTCAGAGTAGCCTCTGGTTTCAAGTAGATACCTTCCTGAGCACCTAGCTCCATGCATGGAGGGAGAATGCTGCAGCTAGCAGTCTAAATGGGAAACAGTCCTGGTGAACAGGATTGTTGCCTTTTACCATCAAGACTGGACAATAGCAACAATGAAATGGGTAACCAAAATGGGGTCTGTCTGTGCAGTAGAATATTATCCAACCTTGAAAGAGAAGGAAATTCTGACACTTGCTATGACATTCATGAATCTTGAGGGCATTTACTAAGTGAGTAAGACACACAACAATAATACAATCCACAAATGTTTTATGACAACACTTACGTGAGGGGCCTACACTTATCATGGAGGCCATGTCCTGATAAATTCAATGTAAGTTGAAATGTACATTGGAAATGCATTTACCTAATGCACCCAACTGAACATTTGAACTGAACAACACCACACCACCACTGTACTGGGCTAGTCCCTTCCTCTTGTGGTTTCTCAGGGCCAACTGGGAGCTGTACTCCACATCATAAGAGAGGATAGGAACATGTATCCCTATCTCAGGGAAGGATTAAAACCCTCAACACAGAGTTTATAATGCACACACATTATAAAGCTGATACATCAAAAGCAGAACTATTGTGAGTTCATGACCTTTTGTAGAACAGATGTTACTGTCACCAGGATCCAGCGCAGAAGCCCTCTGGGGAGAGACATTCTAAAATGAAACAGACACTGTGCCCTTCAATACCCCTTCAGCAGTAGAAACAGGAGCCCTAAAACAATGGGTCAGTGGATCACCTGCTGGGACAAGGGGAAAAGCTAAAGCTTGCTATACAGGATTTCACACGGTTCTGACAGCTTATCACATAGCTAAATTAACATGGTTATTTCCTGAATTTGTTTCATCTTTCCTATAAAATTGTACAACTACTAAAGAAAAAAGAGAGAAAAAAAAGCCAAGAGTTGTTCTAGCCTTACTTTGGTCATGGAACTAGATCTACTAAGGAAATATTGACTTGTGTTCTGGTTTAAAGTGGTTAAGTACCCTGTAAGTCTGGGAAGCCAGCCAGGACATCAAGCTGTGGCTTGCCCATTCCTGTGCTTAGAACTCATGGTATGTCTGCCCTGGTACTTGCTGACCCTTGTGTGTCAGTTGTTTATAAACACATATTAGTGAATGGGAAAGGAAAGAAAGCCTTTTGGATTTTGACCAGGCCTTACTTGTGAAGAATACACTAGCTGTCCAGCTTAAGAACCAGGGTTCCTGGTTAACTTTCAGTCTGGACCTTGATTTGCTTTGTGTCTTGGTATGATTTGTAAAAGGTACATTTTTGGATGCTTATTATTGGGATGGCTTCATTGAGCCACTAGCTAAGTGATAGTTTTGTTTGGCCGATTTTGTTTGGCCGAGTGCTCATTCTGTTTGCTTTTCTAGATAGCCAAATTTGGCATTTGTCTTTAGATTTTACTTTAATATTTATCTCCACATTTATAGCATGAATGCCATTTAGATTTATCTCAAGTCACTTGGTAGTATTAGCTTATAACAGATAAGAAATTTCTGCTGTGTGAGACTTTGGTGGCCATTTAGTTCCTGCCTTCATTGTGCAATAAAGATTGATTCTTGAAAAACTTACCTGAAGGCTGGGGAGGTTGTCCCAATTGGCAAAAGCTATGTGTGGCCACACGCATATGCATAGCTATATCCAGGAGACAGGGGGATCATTAGGGTTTGCTGGTCAGCCAGCCTAGCAGAAAACATGGTAAGCTCTAGGTTCAATGAAAGGCCCGTTTCAAGGGCTTTCCTGATGCTGGAAACGGATGGAATAAAACACATAGTGTTCTTCTTTGAACTTTGCATATGTGTGAATGGGTGTACACATTTCAACAAACATGCATATCACACACACACACACACACTTGTTTACATTGAAATTTGAGTACATTGTGGAGAGATCCCTGCTGTAATTTGTATAGGCATGGAAAGTCCACACTACCTCAGTGGGACTTACCTGTTGACTATTCTTTTTGTGGGTATTCTCTGAATTAATGCAGCTGGTTTTTAATGTGTCATTTTGTGAATAACTTTGATAACTGACTTAATGAAGGTTGAAATTCACTGGCTGTAGCAATTAGGTCCCATTGAAGATTTACTCACATAGAAGTTGTCTGAACTCCAGAGAAAAGAGACAAATGTTCCCTCTTAGCCTGCTTGGGGGGATGGATGCTAAGTGACTTGCCCTGGTTTCAAAGTAAATCATGTAAGGAGAATACATCTCATTTCTGGGCTGGAAGAACTCTAATAGCTTATTTGGGCACACCATCGGCTTACCCTGTATCCCTTCGTGTCAGGGCTTCCCGGACATTGGGGAGAGGAAACCTAGCTTTCTGCAGACACTCTGGGAAGGGATCCACACTACACAGCACACATATAGATGCACTTTTCTGGCATTAACCTTTGCTTCAGCATCAAGGTAAGCTCTAAAGTAAAACTCAATTTGCCCTTAAATTTCCTAGAGATAACCAACCAACCATCGTGGTTGTCTATTGCGTCCCCTCCAGTCCCGCCACCTGCTGTAAACAGCTTGAAAACCCATTGCACACTCACTGCCAGGGCTACACAGAGAAACCCTGTCTCAAAACCAAGCCAAACAAAAATGATGTTTCATGGCCTATTGAGTATGTTTTATAAAAACATTAGAATGCTTTGAAAGCGTCAGATTTTAGAAGAACGATAAGCTTCTAAAATACTATAGTGATAAAACAGCATTGATTGTCCTAAATTGTGTTAAGTTACTGAATTTTATATTGGCTATGTATACCTTGATAAGGACTTTCTTCCAAAATAGATTTTACAAAGAAATTAAATTTTATTCATTTTTCTGAATAGTCAAGTTACCATTGAGAGGACTTAAAAAACACATTATGTTAATTAAAATACCCTTAAATCATGCACATTATAAATCCTTTTATGAAGGGGACTTCTTTGGATGTGGGGTTTCTTTTTCAGGGATACTCAAATAAACAACTGATAAATAGATTTTACTAAGGCTATGATATATGTGAAATGTTGGGTGTATATATTTGTCAAAGAACTTCATGCTGAATTTCCTTACAGGAAATGCCAGTCCCCACAAACAGGAACTTTCAGGGTCTGAGTAACCTTATTCCTTATGCATTAGTCTTGGTAATTAAGTGTTACTCAGAAGAGAGATAGCTAATATCTTGCATTTAAAGGGTGACTAAGTTGGCAAAATATGGGGCTGACAGATGGTTCAGGGGTTAACATACTTGCTACCAACTTTGAGGACTTCAGTTCAATCCCCGGGACCTGCGTGGTAGAAGGGAAAGCCAAGTCCCATCAGTTGTCGTATACCTTTGTTGATGCTTAGAAAATCTCTAAGCTACATTTTGCTAGTCAAACTTAATAAAATCAAAAGATAATTTGTTATTGTTGAGATGGGCTACTTTTTTATTGGGATGATAAAGTTGTCAGTCAACATTAACTTACTGCTAGCAGGTAATGCATTTTATTATAAGTGATTTTAACATTCAAAAAAAATAAATGTCTACTTTGATATGTATATACATTACAAAATTAAGATAAAACCAGTACTTCTCACAAAGGCAATTTTAGGTTCATCAGGTCTTAAATTCAATATTTATGTTTGTAATAGATAATATCCTTATGACATATGCAGTATAATGCTGTATAAATACAGTTCTGACAGATGTGATATGAGGAAAATATCATCAGAAATGTTGTTCATTTTTATAGTTTTCATATGTTAGTTTCTAATGAGAGTTTTTAAAAATGTTTTATTTTCAAAGCAATTAGACTTTCTTAGAATGCTGAACTAATTTTAATAAAAGTGTATAAGATCTTTTTCTTGTTTTTGTTTTTGAGACACGGTCTCAGAGATCAACTAGGTTCTGCCTCTCAAGTGTTGGTATTATAGCCAAAAGACAGGTTTATTGTTTTATGTTTCATATTTTTCTCTCTCTCTCTCCCTCCCCCTCATGTTTGTGTGGAGGGGGCATAGTGTGTATGATGTACAGGCACATGTAGTTTACATTTGTGTATGCATCCTGCTCTCCCATTGGATAATTTTCTTTTTCCCTAGAGACAAGGTCTGGCTGTTTTTGCTAGACTGGTTGGCCAGCGAGCCTAGTAAACCTCTGTGTTGTGAGCTGTCATGTGGATGCTGAGAACTGAACCCTGGTCCTCTGGAAGAGCAGCCAATGCTCTTAACTGCTAAGCCATCTCTCCAGCCTCATCAGCCTGCTTTCTTAATAGAACCTAGGACCACCATCCCAGGGGTGGCAGCATCCACAATGGGATGGGCCCTCCCACATCAATCACTAATTAAGAATATGCCCATTAGGCCTGATTTTATGAAGGCATTTTCTCAACTGAGACTCCCACCTCTCTGATGACTTTAACTTGTGTCAAGTTGACTTAAAACTAGCCAGCACAATAACCAAGCCAAAGATTCTAAATTTTGTTTTGAAAGTAAAATACACATAAACACACACATGGAGACACACACACACACACACACACACACACACACACACACGGTATATTTATGTTCCTTGGGAACATAAGCCTCTCAGAACACAACACTTAGGAGAACCTTTGACCAAGATTGCATCCTCCAAACTAGAATTGTGAATGGCTCCATCCTTTACCAGCTGGTTCCTGTGTCTCTAATTGTACTGTGACTTTCATCTTTAAGCAAAAGCAACCAGACTGTTGGGCAATTGCTGAGCTTTTAGGAGTGCCCTAATCCTGGGACATTCTGGACTTTTGTCAGGCTCAGCTTTGTTCCTTCTCTAGAGAATTCCAACCCGGTGAAAAGGACTGCAAAGGGTACTTATGTTTCAAACTACTTTCTTTTTCCATGTTTACTCTTTGTGGTTAGGGCTTGCATTCTCCTTGTAGGACATTGTTAGCAACAGTGTAAGATATTGTTACTGCTGTCAGCCATCACTCTGCAGAAGGACTCATAACAAAAGATCCCAAGTAGCACTAGGAGACCAACAACAGAAGAGGCAAAATTAAACCTAACAATGGATAGACTCGGCCCAAGAGCCAATCTTTCCCTACTTCAAGTTACTTAGATTTGCTAAAAGGGGTTTTTACTGGCATCAACTCCTTGCTGTCTGTCATTTGCAACAGAGAGCTGAAGGGCAATTAAAACTAAACCACTAAACTGAAAAGTTTCAGAGACAATTTTTAAGAGTGAAATCAACTGGATATGATGTCAGCCCTAAGGGGGTCAAACAGGGGGATCTTGAGTTTGAGGCTGGCCTGAGCTTCATAGTAAGACACTGTATCCAAATCAACAACAAACATGGAGTCACTTATGCCAGCCCTTAATTCAAGCTCAGCGTTATGAAGAATGGTGCTTAGTCACCTGGCACTGATATCTCACCTTGGCTCCTCTTGTGCTCTGTTTATATTTGCTTCAGGCACAGGCATAGTTCAGGAATTTACATACTAATTCTACCACATCGTTCCATATCCTCAAGACTGACATCTTAAAGAAGAGGAATTAATCTAAAGGAGACATTGTGCCCTTCCCTTCAGCTATCAGACGGAAACATGAACCCCAAAGAATTACAAATTTCCCAGGAATTCCAAAGGAATTCCCATGGGGAAGGAAAAGGCTGACCCCTAATGCCAGCCAGGGAGGAACTTGCCTCCTAAACAGAGGCAGTTTTGACAAGTTAGTACATGTGTGTTTCCTGCCTTCTGTCCCATGTTTTCTATAAAACTCTGGCTACAGGAACAGCAGGAGAAGCTGGAGTTGCTCTCTCCCTAGTTTGTATAAATTGTGGATACATTCATTCATTCTTTTTTTTATTATCAAGATGTTTTTGCTTTCCTTTCTTGTGGATCTAAGTGCCCCCTATAACCAGACTCCCCTGAGAAATGAGGTCCCACTTTCTTCAGAAAGCCTTCCCACATACTCTCTCCCCTCCCATCAACTGAGCCAAAGTGAGGCTTGGGAGCAATGAGTGAATACAATGTGACATATATATCACATCATAAACATATAATATATATCATATACATATGAAGTTATAAAGACCTGGGTTTGAATTTTCCTACTATCGTTTAATATTCACACATGATAGTGGCAAAATGCTGAACTTCATTGGACTTTAAGATCTGCCTATAAATTTATGGTAATATATTACTTAATAGTATGGTGATGAAGATTAACTATTATAACATAACAGGCTAAACATGCAGGCTGCTGAATCAGTAACGGTTTTGTTCCTTTGAACTCTCAGGGCTCTGCATCTGTACTTTCTGTTTCGAATCTTAGCTGTTTGTATGTTCACTCACTCATCTAACAAATATTTGACAACTACGAAGGAGGTGTTATAAAAAAAAAAGGGTAGTTTTGGAAAAAGCAGCGTTTGAGTAGGGGAGGTGGGGGAGTGAGCCTTGTGGCTCTCAGGGAAGACATAAGTCCCTGGGGCAGCAGCCTAGCGTGTGTGGGGGCCAGCAGGAAGCCAACGTGGTCATGTCACAGGGGACATGTCACATGACCACAGTAAGGGCCATTCGTCGCTACCACCTACCCCAAATGAGGCGGGATGGAAGAATGAAAAGGCCAGCATAGACTTTTGAAGTGGCAAGAGTAGGAACTAGAAGTCTGTTTTCAGGAATGGCGGTCCTGGTCTTTCTCTCTTGATGGGCTTGGGACGATATCTGTCTCATATCCGCTCTTTCCCCTTTCCCATCACATTTCCACACAGCAACCAGGGGCAGTTCTTTCATTTTCCTGTTCACTCTGACCTTGACTCCGTGGCTCCCTGGGACTTTGTATCTGAAGAACCCCTACAGGAAGAGGCAGCTAATGGCAAGGTGCACCAGGGAATCCACAGGAAGAGCAGTGTGAGTGAGACAGGCTTTGTGTTTACCTAGTGGTTTCCCATTTCCTGTGTGCTTCAATAGTTTTTCTTACTTTCATTTTTTGGTTTGAGAGGATTTTACATTTTGTTCTTTCTTTTTAATTATGCATGTGGTTGTTTGCCTGCGTGTTCATAAGTCATCATGTACATGGAGTACTATGTAGTACTTGAAAAGGCCAGAAGAGGGCATCGGATCTATGGAACTGGCTTTAGAGAGTGTGCTGGAAACCAAACCAGGGTCTTCTAAAAGAGGATCCAGTGCTCTTAACCCCTGAGCCATCTTTCCAATGAGAGGCATTAAATATTTTAACAAGAACAGAAAGCATAGACTCTGGCTTAGCAGAAGAACATATAGGACTATTTAAAGCACACACAATCTGTCAACAGTAGATCTATTCTGGGAACCTGAGCAAAGGCTTCATATCAAAACCATAAAAAGTCACCAGGAAGTTGTTTAAACAGGCAATGATTCAGCCTAGTTAATATACTGCTCTCAGCAACCTTCATGGCCTCCAAAATGTATGGCACACAGAATGTTCAACATCCCCTCAGTCAGTAGCACAGGCCAGAAGTTTATCACATTGCTGGTGGTAACAACCGGATCCCATCCTGTTTAACACAAAATGAAGGCAAGTCATACTAAAATAGCCGAGTACTCAGATAGATGACAAGATCAGACTTGGAAACAATGAGAGAGTTGTTACAAAACTCAAAGACACAATTACTCTCCAGTGACTAGCAACTGGATCTTTGCTCCCAAATGTCATTCCATGAACCTTTACAAATTTTCTAATTTCATCTCTGTTGTTGTGATGAAAAATGCCAACCAAAAATATCTGAGGGGGCTGGAGAGATGGCTCAGTGGTTAAGAGCACTGGACTGTTCTTCCAGAGGACCCAGGTTCAATTCTCAGCACCCACATGACAGCTGACAGCTATCTGTAACTTCAGTTCCAGGGGACTTGATACCCATGGCAAAATACCAATGCACATAAAATAAAAATAAATTAATTTTAAAAACCCTCAAAAACAACTTAGAGCAGGAAAGATTTTATTTCCTCTCTTACTTCACAGTTCATCATTGAAGTAAATCTGGGTACCATGAAGAAAGGACGCTTGCTCGCTCAGTCACTGGTTCACTTTCTGTTTTGTCCTCTTACACATCCCATAACCACCTTCTAGGGAATGGTGTCTCCCATGGTGGACAGGACCACCTCCACCAATTAATAATCAAGACAATCCCTCGCAAATACAGCCACACAAACCTGATCTAGCCTTCTCCTCTCAGATGACACAGGCCATGTCAAATTGGCAATTAAGGTTAACCAGGACAGATGCTTTAAGTACGCAAACTTAGGGCTCAGTGCTTAAGAGCACGGCTGCTCTTCCAGAGGACCAGGGTTTAGTTCCCAGCACCCACATGGCAGCTCACACCTGTCTAACTCCAATTTCAGGGGATCTGACACCCTCACTCCAATGCATATAAAATTTAAAAAAATTAAAGATTAGTAAAAAACAAAAGAATGCAAACTTTTCTTTCATCGCAATTCTTATCAGCTACACCAAAATGTCACGCTTCTAAAACGAGTGACCTTTCTCTGTGAAACTGACTTGGTGCCAAGAATAAACTTTCCCTGACTAAATAGCACTCATGCCAGGCATGGCAAGGGCTCCTGTCAAAGCAGGTCTTTGAGCAAGCACATACCTACTGCTGGAATTTCAAACAAATGAAAACAATCCTTGTGTTATGGCTCCCATTGATCTATAGATACACAGAAATGGCAATAAGTTAACTAATAATCAGAGGTCTTTGATTGCCAATGCAGAAGGATGGAGTGAAAGATGTTGGCAATAGAAAATAGTTGCAGCATGAGTTAGCATTTCCAAGGAAGACCACTCTGCGGTCAGATCCATTTTGATTAAACATTGACAGTTTCAGTATGTTCTGAGACCTGTTCCCATGAGTTCGAAGGCAGGCAGGTCGACTGAAGGCTTTGTGAGAGTCTTCTACAATGTCATAGAATAGTTGTGATCTCATGGGTTAATCACAGAACACAAACAAGATGCCACCACGCTGTGAAGAAAGGACACAAGGCCATCTTTTCACAGCTGCATCTTCACCCGAATTCTACCTGCATGGCTTCCTTTTGATTCTTACAGGGGCTACCTGAATTCACTCCACTACACGGGACCTGGCTCCTGCTCTGGCCCCTCCCTCTCAACCAGATCTGGCTCCACCTCATCAATCTGTTACTGTCTTTCAGAATGAGGTGGTTTAACAAGACAGTCCTTGAAGCCCGACTGGAATTCACTCATTCTTATAGTGTGAGAAATAAATGAATGCCAATAAAGGAAGATTCTAGATCCCAACTCAAGATGCCCTACGGAGTATGAGCCTCAACAGGATGCCTTTCCCATGCAAATGGTAATCTTATTTCCCCATGTGTCTGTTCTTAGAAGTTAAATATTTTCATAGCCACTTCAAATACAGACCAGGTTGTTACCTTTCCTTGTTTCTGGTTCTGCAGAGACAGTCCATGTGAGCTGACAGGAAGGAGCCTGCAGTAGATGCTCATCATTGGGGTCACCCACTAGCTACCTCTGGGTTGAAAATGCTCTACACTGTGCATATGGATGACTCTGAAAGTTCACTACAGACATCCTTTCAATGTCTCTTCTTACCTGGGATCTGTGCCTTCTTAAGTCCACACACTGACACTTTTGCAACCTTTGTCTTGACAGCCCACTCTGACCATAAATACTGGCTTCTGGCTTAAAGGCTCATGGGGCTCATTGGCAAGGTAGCCCCCCTCCCTAGTCACCTTCCTCTTGGCCCAGGCACTAGAATCTTTTAGCTCTCATTTTACCTTTTTCCTTCTTTCGTTTCTTTCTTTCCATTCTTCCTTCTCTCCCATGTTAGAATTATCTTTATTTTAACTTCACCTTTAAAGGCAAATATTGCTGGGTATAGAATTCTGGATTTTGCTTTCAGTATTAAGATACTGATTGCTGGTAAATCAGCAGCAGTTTGGGCCATTCTTCCCTCATTTGTAATGTGTCTTTTCCCCTGTTGGCTTTCATGATTGGTTTTCTCTTTAGTGTTTTGCAGTTTGATCATGATGTGGAATCATATTTGACTGTTATACTTGGGAAATGATGATAGAAAGAGGTTTTAGTTGGGTCAGGTTACACATGTAGGTTTTCCGCTGGCCATGTCCCACTGCCATGCCAGCCCCAAATAACACACAGAGATGCTGCATTTGATATAAAGCTGTAGGCCAGTTACTAGTTTCTTATCAGCTGGCCCTGTCTTAAATATTAACTCATTTCTATTAATCTAAGTATTCCCACATGGTCTTATCTTACCAGAGAGAAGCCCGGCAGTACTACTCTGTAGTCCTCCATCTTGAATCTCTCTACTTCTTCCTTTCTCCTCATTTTCTAGTCCCGCCTATCTTGCTTTCCTATTGGCCAACAGTGTTTTATTCATTAACAATATGAGAAACATATTTGCAGAATGGCATCTCCCATCATCTCCTCTTTTCTGTCTAAAATAAAAAGGGGTTTTCCTTAATATAGTAAAATATAACAAAATAGTTATCAAATAAGAACCACAGTAACAATATTTAGTACATTAACATTTAGCAAGATTTAAAGAAAATATTCCATCATCTATCCTATCTGTATGAGGAAAACTATAACCATAACTATCTGTCTTCAACTCCATCAAAGACCACAGAAGGATAATATATAAACTCTAGAAATGACAGAGACATCTTGCCTGGTCAGTCACCTGAAGTTCTTCTGTAATGTTCCATCTTCAGCCTATAGGCCATAGTGTGTATGGCAGACTCCTCAGAAAAACAGGAAACTTTAAACTGTCCACCTGTATTGGCAGTTTGTCCGTCACTTTTCTCTGTGTCCTGCAGAATGTCTGGCAGACTCTTTCATGAAGCAGGAACCCTGTAGCAATGTCCATCTTGAATCAGCAGTCACTTTTCTGTGGGTCCCGTATGTCCAGTTTATATAGCATAAAGTCAAACAGTCCAGACAAGAGCAGTATCTTGCACAAATGGCTAGCCTTGCCATATTGAAATCAAACTCCATAATGAGTTTTTTTTTTTTTGATGTCTTTCTTCCTTTCTTATGCAGGTGGTGTTGCCAGGAGCAGTTATGTCTCACTGTCAAGAAAAACCCTAAATGATTTTAAATGCCATATTCTGTAGGTCTTTGAAAGGGTTGAAGGATGCCTATTTATCTCAAATACATCTCTGTATATCTAGAAATCTTAACTAACTTAACTATAAGTTTTTACTATTATGGGTAACTATCTATAATTTGTACTAAATTATACATTACATTTTTAAATGAGCTATATGAACACAATGCCTAAACAAGAGGAAAAATATACATATCACAAATTGGCCTTAAATTGTAGCAATAAATGAAAATCCATTTTAAAACAAAGTATTTATATCTATACCATAGTCCCCTTTTTTTACTTTTAAAGATATTGGTTGTGGTCATTAACCATTTATAACCAACCCCATATAAATGAAAACAAATGTTTATAAATGATATTTGGGAATTTGGGCGTTCTTTCCAAACTGCTTCCTGGTGGTAGGGGGCACTGTCATGGGGATCCTAAGAAGATGTAGAAATCCTGGCTTTAGTGGTCTGCAAGGCTGCCTTGTTCTGTTTTGAATGTTGGATCACCTGTGACGCTGTTTCAGGGGGTCTTGCTTGATCAAACCATGTTTGTCTGGAAGGAATCCACAGCTTTTCATTTTCTGTGGAAACAAAAATAGAAATTACTTTCCCTAGTAACTGTCCTTAGATTTAAATTTGGAAGTCAAAGCATTTTTAAAATATATAACTTGTAATAATCCAGCAGCATTTCTTTTAAAAATTGTTGCATTTCCTTATCAATTAGACAATACAAAGACAATAAAATACCACACAGTATCTAAAGTCTCTCTGTGATTTCTATCTTTACTTGGCTTTTTTATTATTTTATTTCTTCTATTTTTTCATGTTTTGAGACAGGGTTTCTCTGTGTAACTTTGGCTGCCCTGGAATTTATTCCATACACCAGGTTTATTTGAAATCACAGAGATCCACTTGCCTCTGTCTCCCGAGTGCTGGAATTAAAGGCGTGTGCTACCACACCCAGCTACTCTCTGTCTTTTTATTTTTCTTATTAAAACCATTTTATCCTGTTTCTCTTTCTCTCCCAAGCATACATATATTTTAAAACACACTGTAAACCTTTAGAGGTTTTTCTTAATCTGAATCTGTCTTTACTGTAAATCTTTATCTTTTTCTAGCCATGAGTCTTTTGTCTGGTAAACAACATTGGTCAAATGAAAGCCACAGCTGTATCAGCCGCAGTCTATCAAAGATGGTGGCTGGTACCTTTACTGCCAGAACTGAGAGCTGTGCTCACTGCCTTGGTCTATGCTGCCATCCAGCAGCGTGTTGCTGGCTTGGAGATGTGGTCACTGCCATTGCTAGCTCTTGTACACACCATTAAGTTGTTAGCAGAGCTCTTTAAAAGCCTTGAGGTTTTTTGCCACTTATGCTGAGTCAGGAAATCTCCCTTAAAGGAGCCGTGCAAATTTCTGCTTGTCTCTAGCAAAACAGAGTCCAACCAAGAAAAATGTTGCTACCAAGAAGACTTGTCTCTGTTATTTTTGTTTTAAAAATCCTTTCTTAAGCTTTTGTTAAGTTTTAAATAAAAGTTCTTAAGCTACGTCGTGGCACCACCATTTTATTCTGAGTAGCTTTTTCCCTGCTGGTCTGGTCCCAAGTCGTGCCAGCCCCAAATAACACACTGAGATGTTGTATTTGATATAATATTGTTGGCTTGTTACTAGCATTGCTTACCGGCTAGCTCTGTCTTGAATATTAACTGATTTCTATTAATCTAAATACTTCCACATGGTCTTATCTTCTTATCTTACCAGAGAGAGGCCCCGGACCTCTGTTCTCTCCAGTCTCTACATCTTGACTCCTCCCTACTACTTCCTCTCTCCTCCTTGTCTTCTAGTCCCTCCTATCTTGCTTTCCTATTGGCCAACAGTATTTTATTCATTAACCAATACGAGAAACATATTTACAGAATGACATCTCCTATCACATGTTCCAACTACTGGGGATGCTGAAAGAGAAGGAAATAAAAGTCCTTTCTGCATTTGCAGTCCTGGAGGACACTGGGTTTTTTGATTCTACAAATATAGTCTCTTCACCAAATTAGGGGAAGTTTTGGGAATTATTTCTTCAAGGGCTTTTTCCCCCATCTCCCCCCCACCCTCCTGATTCCAGTTCTACACATTAAACACTACGGTATTGTTTTTTTTTTTTTTTTTTTTTTTTTTTTTTTTTTAGCTATGCCTCAAGCTTGGCTTTCCCCTCCTGCCTCAACCTCCCCCCTTGTTCTTCAGACTGGAAACATCTAACTTTAAGTTCATTTAGTTTTTTCTCTGTTTCTAACCAATCCAGATGATGTTCCATTTCAAAAACACTTTCTCAGGCCTGTTATTTACACTTAGTTGCTTTTAGACAAAATGGTCTCTCTGCTGACACAGACACACAATGGGTACAGTTTGCTTCCTCCTAAGGTGGAGAGAAGAGTGTGCTTCAACTGAGTGTCAAGACAGTGCTGTCCCTGTGGGGAGATAGAACTAAAAGGGTGAGGCACAAAGATATCATTGAGACCCAGTCTGGCACCTTCAGGAACATTTTGTCATATCTCTTCAGGAGAATGGAACCTCTTGCAGGCTGGTTACCATGCTACAGCCAGGACAGCATTTGGTTGCCATCTTGTCCAGGCCTCACCAGGTAAAATTAACTAGAGGTGGGATTTGGGCTGTGTAACATTTTCCTTCTTTGTTTCTGATCTTGGCTTTCAAATTATTTCCCCCCTCCCTCCCTCTCTCCCTCTTCCACCTCCACCTTTTTCGTCTTTTTTCTTTTCTGTTTCTTTTTTTCTTTTTTTTTGAGACAGGGCCTCAGGGTCTCACTCTGTTGCCCTATCAGTCCTGGGATTCACTAAGTAGACCAGGCTGGACTTAAACTTGCAGTGATCCTCCTGCTTCTATCTCTTGAGTGCTATGATTACTGTTATCAGGCACCATACCTAGCTCAAATTTTATTTTTACTGATTTTGCATCATAATGATATAGAGATAGGAAACAGACTTCCACAGTATCAAAAACATCAATAAAGGGGCTGGGGAGATGACTCAGTAGGTAAAATCCTACTGCATAAGCATTAGGGTCTGCATTGAGATCCTCTGCACCTACATAAAAGCCAGGTACTGAGCTGACAAAATAGCTCGGTGTATAAAGACACCTGTTGCCAAGTCTGATGACCTGAGTTTGATCCCTGGTACCCATGTGGTAGAGGGAGAGAATCAACTTCTGCAAGATCCTCTGACCTCCACACATATGCTGTGGCATAAACATGCCCACATGCATATTCATACACAAACACAAAGCCACAAATAAACAAATACATTTAATAATTTTTAAAAGCCAAGCATGACAGCCCACGTGTGTAACCCTAGTGCTTCAGGGGCATAAACAGGGTGGGTGTGTGTCCAGAGCTCATTGACCAGTCAATAGCTGATTAGTGGGTTCCATGTTCACTGAGAGATTGTCTCAAAAAAAAAAATGGAAGTAGAAAACCATAAAGAAAGACACCAACATCAACCTGTGGATTCCGAAAATCTCCAAGAAGACATATATTAATTACTTTCCTCTTTGCTGTGGCATAATGCATGGCAGAAGCAACTTAATGAAAGAGGGTTTTCCTTCTGGCTCACAGTTGGAGAGTGCAGTCTATTGCGGTGGGGAAGGTATGGTGACTGGAGACTGAAGGAGTGAATGTTTGTAGTCAGCTCACTTTCATCTTTTTCATTCAGTTTTGGACCCAGGCAATGGCACTGTCCACATTCAGGGTGAGTCTTTCAACCTCAGTTAGTGTAATGTAGATCACCCCTCACAGACATGCTCAGAGCTGGTCTCCTAGATGATCCTAGATCCTATGAATCATCATGTGTATCATCCATCACCTCTGTGTATTTCTCCTTAACCTAGATCAGCCTATGGGCACTTGAGGGTACATTTATGTAAATGTGCAGTATGGTGGCTGTATTAGCTACTTTTCTATTGCTACAATGAAATATTGGGACCAAGGCAACTTATGAAATAAAACATTTAATTAGGTTTACAATTCCATGAGTCCATGATGGAGGAGCAAAGGTATGGTATGGTGGCAGGAAGAGATCACATCCCAGTCTACAAGAGGAGGCAGAGGACACACTGGGAACGCATTGAGTCTTCTTAAACCTCAAAGCCAGTTCTGGTGACATTCCTCTTCCATCAAGGCCACACCTCCTAATCCTTCCCAGATAGTTCCATCAACTGAGCCTATCAGGACCATCCTCATTCAAACCACCACAACTGCCTTGGTCTGTGTCAAACAGACTTGCTTTTCAGAATAGAAGGAATTGCAGTACTAAGCTCAACACTTCTTTTCTTGGTTTTCTGATCTGATCCCTTTTCTCCTCCTCAACTCTGGGGGAGCCTCCTAAACTTAAACTACCCGAATCCTATAATACCTGGGGAAAATGAGACCTTAGGAGTCATTTGAGATGCTCACCCCTTTGGAGAACATTCTGCAACATCTGCTGATCCTCCAGCCACAGACAGTGTCTTTGCTCACCAAGGCAGCCTCTTGTATCTTTAGACAACAATTTGTTTACGATATATGTCTGTATTCCTATGGCTTCTGTTGATTATTTTTTGTTTGGTTCTGTTGTATGTGTGTTTTTTGTTTTTTTCTTTTATATATATATATATATATAACTAGAGAGACAATATGTGTGCTTGGAACATTCCAAGGAATATAGTGGGTGTTGTTCTTTTGCTGCAGCTAATGCCTATAAAACACAAACACGAGACTCAGTGCCCACGTTGAGTTTATTGAGAGAGGGGAGAGAAAGGGGGGGGGTAGCTGGTGGCCAACCGAAAGCAGGAGAGAGAGAGAGGGGTGTGGGGTGCTTGCGCATGCGTAACTGAGTCCTCTGGCCAGTAGGTAAAGCTTGAGCCACTAGGTAAGGCTGACATGGACATGAGCGTCCCGTCCATCATCGGGTGGGGTCAGCTGGCTGCTAGTTCCTAACAATGGGCACTAGGTAAGTACTTGCTACTAGTGTTATGAGAGTACATTGTAGTGATGCTATAACATCTCTGGGTGATTGAATCCACTCTTTTCTCATGACTTTCCAAATTAAACAGGTGGGATGCCTAGCCCTTCTTTTCTCTATCCTAGACATCCTCAGTTTCATCAATCATTTGCCCTCAGGTGTAATAGTTAATCCTGACTGTCAACCTCATGAGGTTTAGAATCTCCATGGAAACGAACTTCTGGGTGTGTCTAGGTTGAGGTGGGAAGACTGGCTTGAATGTGGGTGGCACCTGTGTTCTAGCCCCAAGACTGTACAAGTGGGAAAGCCATTGTCCTCTGATTCCTGGTTAAGGGTACAATGTGACCAGTCACCTCCTACTCCTGCAGCCATGCTTTCCTGTCTCCTTGGACTGTACTCTCAAACCATGATCCAAATTAAACTCTTCTGGAAGTTGTTTTTATCATGTATTTTATCCCAGCAGCACTGTTTCCTATCTCTTTACTTCCTGTCCTCACAATACAGACAGGTTTCTAATCAGTTGGCATTCCTCTAAAAATTCCAAAATGAATGCACCAAAACTTACCTTTCAGGATGAGAGGAGAGATCAGAGAGTGTTACCTCTCAAGACCAGGGTACATAATAGTTTATCATACTGGCAACATTATCCATAGTCATGTGTCTCTATTAGGGTTTCTATTGCTATGAAGAGACATCATGACCATGACAACTCTAATAAAGGAAAACATTCAATTGAGGTGGCTGCTTATAGTTCAGAGATTTAGTCTGTTATTATCATGGCAGTATGCAGACAGATGTGGTGCTAGAGAATTCTACATCTTGATCCAAAGGCAACAGGAAGTGAACTGAGACACTGGGCATGCTTGAGCATATATGAGACTGCAAAGCTTGCCTTCACAATGACATGCTTCCTCTAACATGACCACACCTACTCCAACAAGGCTACTCCTCCTAATACTGTCATTTCTTTGTGGGAGGGGAGGGGGCATTTTCTTTCAAACCACCACACCATGTATGTCAGACAAAACAGAAAAGTGGCTATGAGCAGGAGGGACCCCAGCTCCAGAGCACACTCTGGTAGGGATAAACTTATAAGCAGCCTTCTGGAAGGAATCAGGCCTACAGAAGCATGCATGGCCTATTTAGGGAGAATTCATTATTCAATGGTGTTTGAGATACAGTAGCCTGGCAAGATGCTAGCTGGAAATTGACTGCCAGCTTCATTATCAGAGAGACTAGAAGGAAGGGTAGTGTGCTGGTTAGTTTTATGTCAACTTAACACAAGATAGAGTCATTTGGAAAGAGGGAAACTCAACTGAGAAAATGTCCCACTGGATTGGCCTGTGGTGCATTTTATGTTTTTAGTGATAATTGTGGAGGGCCCAACTCACTGTAGGTAGTGCCGTCTCTAGGCAGGTGGTTCTGGGATGTACAAGAAAGCAAGTTGAGCAAGACTTGGGGAACAAGTCAGTTAGCAGCACTCCTCCATGGCCTCTATATCAGCTTCTGCCTTCATGCTCCTGCCTTGACTTCCTTTGATGGTGGACTGCCCATGTAGAAGTGAAAGCAAAATGAACCCTTTCCTCCCCAAGTTGCTTTTGGTCATGGTGTTCCATCACACAATAGAAACCCTAGCTAAGATGGGTGGGAACTGTCATGAGCTTGGACAGTACACACACTGTGTTGGAGACAGCCAGTTATAGGACTATGGACTTCTATGATCTAGGTCATATACAGAAACCTGCATTTAAAAGTATGGAATAATCTCATTTTTAAATATCTCCTTATTTTATGTTTTTCAAAATACCATGTGAGGCAATGGTGTTCAGGCTAAATTAGAGTGCTGTGACTCAGAGGTCTTCCTCCAGAGCTCTGTTCTATAGCCAAGGCCAAATTCAGAAAAGAGATTGAATAAGCTTCCTTGAAGCTCTTGTGGGAGTTCTGGTGTTGTTGTTTTGTGTGTTTGTGTGATTTTTTTTTTTTTTTTTTTTTTTGGCAGGTGGAGAAAGCTGTTGAGCCTGGAATGTGGAATCAAGGAAGACTCTAAATGCAATCTAACCTCCACCCTACAATGACAGCTTACCTTCATGAACAAGCCAGATGTTTCAGCCTTGTCTTAGCTTCTGGCTTTGTGAATGGTGTCCAATTTTCCTTCCCAAAATCTCTGCCACTTACTTATATATCTGGAAAGTAGGGAACAAAAACAAAACAAAAAATAAAAAACAAAAACAAACAAAAAAAACCCAAGTTTTTGTGTCCCTTCTAACAGAAAGCATGAAGTGAATAAAATTATCCAAGAAAAATAAATAACACTTTTTTTTAAAAAGGCAAGCATGTATAGGTGCTTATCAACCCAGTTTAAAGTAGTATGTGATCCAGGGTTGTAAACTGAAAGAGTAATTTGCCTAAAGTCTCTCTGCTGGGTCACTGGCACTAGCAAGAAACCTTCCCAGAGCTTGGGAAAATAAATTGTACCCTGCTCTCACCCCATTCCACCCACTCACACTCCACTCACACACTTTTGAGATAGCTTGCTATTTTATGCAAATTGGAAATTTTCATAAAAAGGAAGCATTTCTGAAATATTATTTTATTAAAAACAGTATAAATGAAATGGTTATAGGCTTCTGCTTATATGCAACAATGACATAGCATGAGTCCCCAGATGTGTTTAAAAGTTTTCACAAATTATATGACTTTTAAACCTGGCTGGCAAGTGAATTATAAATCATTTTGTTCTTGCTCCTTGACACAACTTCAGAAAAATGGAAGCTGCTATCAAATCCTGTGAGGGTTTACTCTCTCTCTCTCTCTCTCTCTCTCTCTCTCTCTCTCTCTCTCTCTCTCTCTCTCTCTCTCTGTGTGTGTGTGTGTGTGTGTGTGTGTGTATGTGTGTGTGTGACAACCTCAAGTGTTGGCACCTAGGTGCTATCCACCTTTTTTTTTTTTTGAGACAGTGTCTCACACTGACCTGGAGCTCACATAGTAGGCTAGACTGAGAGGCCCAGGAATTTGCCAGTCTCCACCTACCCAACTCTAGGATTACATATGAATGTCACCACACCTGTTTGTGTTTCTTTTTTCATATGGATTCTAGGAGTTGGTCCTCCTGCATGCAAGGTAAGGCCTTTATAGAGCTGTTCCCCCCCCCCCCCAGCTCCCAGTATGCATTGTTTCTGAATACATTCTTGCTGAGAAATGAGCCACCTTGGCCACACTGAGCAGGCATTATTGCCCCTTAGGTTAAATGGAAACCAGAGGTTACTTACCAAGCAGTACCGTGTGGGAGGCATCATGGCTTCTCCCTAGTAGCTGCTCCTCCTTTCTTAATATTAGTTATCAGTTGTGATGAATGGGTGTTGAAGATGTGGTATATACACACAGTCCCAGTTTTGATGAATGGGTGATAAAGATATGGTACAAATACATAATAGACTTCCAATCAGTCATAAAGAAAAATGAAACTGTAAAACCTTCAAGGAAATAGATGAACTGGAAAGTATTATACTAACAGGTTCTAGTTTGGGGTTCAAGAACTTCTTAGGGGTACAGGGCAAGAATAGGAGAGTGGTCAGATGCCAGAGGCTTGATCTGGAAACCAAGGACAGATGGTAACTGTCAAATGACCAGTAGACTTTAGAACACTAGGTGAGCCTTTGTTTTTTCCCCCACATCCGCTGGGAGTTTAAACACTAGGTCTTAAGCTGCATGTGAATTCATGACTTCTTGGCCTTTTGGCTAAAATCAGGTGTCTAGTTCATTTCTTTGTTTCAGGGCAGTTTTATTAGTTTGAGACAGTAGATCCATTGGGCTACAGAGGTGAAGCTTTCAAAGAGTCGTGTCTGTCCTGACAGACCAGTTGAAGAACAGGGGTAATTGCTGGATAGAAAAGGACCATGGGATGCAACCAGGACTGGTCAGAAGAGGGACACCAAGGAGGCTGGACCATGGCATGTTTTTCTGGGGTACAGGGTACATTCTTTTTTTAAGTGAAGTTAGTTATCAGGGCAGTGAAAGAAACAGGGAGGAGAGTGTTCTCCATTGAGAAAAAAAGAAAGGATTAAAGTAGACAGTGCCCAGATCATGAGACTTGGAGGGCAATGTGGGTAGAGGGGGGCTGGAGCACCAAGCCCCCTTTATAATGGTCCTAGCCTTTGGGAAAGCCTTGGGACTGCTAAGCTGCCAATGAATGCACTCTAACAGGGTTCTAAGCAGGCTTAATCTCCTGAGACTAGAGTTCCCCCTTGTCTCTGGGTGTGAATGACACCTCTGCTCAGTCCAATAGGCTGAGTCTTTCCAGAAGGAGGAGAGACTTCACCTGCCCGACCTTGAGCCCTGAGTTCTGTGGACACCTCTTGTCCCACCTTCTCACCAAGGACAAGTAACAGGGGGCAATTTGCCACCACTTCCCATGCAGGCAGCCTCTAGAGCAATGGTTCTTGACCTTCCCAATGCTATACTCATTTAACACAGTTCCTCATGTTGTGGTGACCACCCCCCCCCCCAACAATGCATTATTTCATTGCTACTTCTTAACTGTAATTTTGCTCCTGTTATGAATCATAATGCAATTGTCTGTGTTTTCTGGGAGTCACAACCCATAAGTTGAGAACTATTGCCATAAAAGGTGGACCCCTTGTTCAGGCAATGGCCCCAGGAAGCCACATGAGGACCAAAATCACAACTGTTTCTAAGGGACACAGGCACCTCTGTCTGAGGCCATTTGGTGGAAGGGTCTTGAGAAAGAGATGCTGACATGGGAGAGGTTCCCTAGATTAGTCAGATTCTACTTGAGGGAGGGGCTTTCCCCTCCCTTCCTTGGAGGGATTCTGGCCTGATGAATGGCAGGCCCTTTCCCAATCATGATGCCATTTGTGCCCAGGGATGTCCCTGATGTGTGGAGGGCGCAATCATCCTCCAGGGCACCGGCTGGCCAGCCTTCTGTCTCAGAGAGTAAGTAAACTGTAGATTGCTGACCCTCATCTGAGTAAGTCCCAAGAGAAACTGCATCAATTAAAAAGTGGATCTCTGTGAGTGTCAGGTCGAGGGTAAAATCATCATTGGTTTACCTACTTACTGAGATTTGTTTCCTTACTTGCTTTAAAAAGATGTATCTCTCTGAGAATATTTTACTAATACAGACATTTAAAAAAAAAAAAAGCCCTTTGCCCTTATTACTCATCTCCACTCTTGCTTTTCTGGGAAGCCCGGAGTTATAAGTAGGAGGACAGATGGTCTCTGTGCAGACAAACAATTCACATGTTGCTTTTGATCAGCTTTGCGTTACTCCTCTCTTTGTTTTGTGTGACAGTGTTTGTGCATTTGTTTGTGTGGTCACACATGTATATGAATGTGTGTGTGTTTGTGTGTGTGTGTGTGTGTGTGTGTGTATGTAGGTCAAAGGTCAACATTAGTCATGTACCTCAAACACTCTCCAGTTTATTTTTTAACTGTTTCTTTTCTTTCTTTCTTTCTTTTTTTTATTTCTTCTTTTGGGGTTTTCAAGACAGGGTTTCTCTGTGTAGCTCTGGCTGTCCTAGAACTCACTCTGTAGATAAGGTTGACCTTGAACTTAGAGGTCCATCTGCCTCTGCCTCCCCTCTTGAGTGCTGGGATTAAAGGTGTGCTCCACTACTGTCCAGCATGCTTTTTTAAAAGACTTATTTATGTGTGCTTTAGGTCCTTGAGTGTTTTTTTCTGAGTGTCCTGTGTACTACACGTGTGCAGTGCCCTCAGAGGCCAGAAGAGGGTGTCAAAGCCCCCGGAGCTGGTGTTGTACGTGGTTGTGGGTGCTGGGAAGGGAACCTGGGTCCCCTGTAAGAGCAGCAAATGTTCTTAAGTGTCAACCATTACTCTAGCTCTTCCATTTTATTTATTTATATTTGAGGCAGGGTTTTCCACTGCACCCAGAGCTTGCCCAGTGAGCCCCGGGAATGCCCATGTCTCTGCTTCCATAGCACTGAGATAATTGGCACATGCCACCATGCTTGGCTTTGTTTTTAAAACCTGGGTTCTGGCAGTTAAGACTCTGGTCCTTCTGCTTGCACAGTCAACACTTTACAGAGTGAGCCGCCTCCCTAGCCCTATTTTGCTTTTCTTGATTTAAAAAAAAAAAAAATCTTTCAGGCAGTTTTTGGTCATGCTTTAGAGAAATAAAATGTAAAACTCCAGTCACCTTACCTATAGGCCTGTCACCATCTCAGTCCCTGGAAATCTGCCCCACAGGATTTGGGCATCATTCAATTTTTACAGGGGAGTGGCCAGGCTGGTGAGGTTGGCTTCATCAATTTCACGGGGTGCAGCTGTCTCTTTGACCTGTGGCCCCTCCCTGTCCATGGTCATGCTGAGGAACAGGAGGAAACAAGTGAATGGTATGAATGCGAGGCGAGGCCTTTCAAAGTCTCGGAGTAGCTGGCTGGAAACCCTTCTGGGCCTTGGGGCACCTCCAGCCATAACGAAGTTAAGTGTATATTCTCAAAACAGGTGGCTCCCTGTTTCCTTAAGAAATACCTCTGTGTACAAAAGGGGTAAAAATAAGAGTGACTAAAATAAGGGTGACTAATCTGCATACTGTCAGAGACCTGAATGTTCTAGATCAGTGGTTCTCAACCTTCCTAATGCTTTGAGCCTTTAATATAGTACCTCGTGCTGTGGTGACCTCAAACTGTAAAACTGTAAAACTGTAAAACTGTTTTCATAACTGTAATTTTGCTGTTATGGATCGTGATGTAAATCTCTGTGTTTTCTGATGGTCTTAGGCAACTTCTATGAAAGGGTCATTTGAACCTCAAAGGGTCAAGACCCACAGGTTGAGAACCAATACTCTAGATGTAAATTTTTCAAAGGAGGTGAGTTTGTAGCTAGTGATCAGGACTTGAAAACAAAGCCAATGAGTAAAAAGTGTCCCTGCAGACTATGGGAGGCAAGTGCACACTGAACACTCTGAACAGCTGATTGCCGCACACTCCACTCAACCCCTTAAGTGGGGGATGGGTTATCTCTATTGTGAAGCTTCCACAATAGCTTGACTCGAGTCAGAGGTCTCTGGCTTGTGTCTCGTCTGCCATCGAAAATAGGTGGAGCTTGTGGAGAACCTAGAGGTTGGGAGGGACCTGGTTGGATGTCGACAGAGGACGGTGTTCTGGCCAAGATACAGCAGGAGAGAAGGCAGTGAGAGGTACCACAATTGCTAGGTCAAGTGGGGGTCTTTCAGGATCTGAGCCAGAGCGCAAGTCTTGGTCACTGTGGAAGGCTTCGGGGTCGGGCAGACTTGACCACAGTGACTAGAGAGGGTCTTGTGGTCCTTAGAAGGCCACAGGAGTCATAAAAGCACTTCAAGTAGGGAAAGATTCACCTGTCGGCACCAAGGAACCACCCCGGGTTGCAGAGCGGAAAGGACAACCAAGAAGAAACTGCTGGAAGATGATGCACAAAATCAAGCTTGTGGGTGGGCCCAGGACACAAAGGGAGGAGCCTGCCTCTGTCATGTAGGTGGTGGGGTGTCCTCCTGGGAGATGCTATCCAGAGAAGCCTGTGCAGCAGACTGGACTTCAGTGAGAAACCAGCAGTGCCCACCACCTGAGAGGGGATCGAGTTGGAAGGGGCAGGTCAAGGTGAGAAATGCGCTTTTATTGCCTTGGTCAGGGGGATGGAGAAGGAGCAATGTCAGCACTCTATTTATATTATGGTGGAGGCTTCACCCCAGCCCCTGGCATCCATACCCAAAGAGTTTGGGATGTTAAGGTGGAGGTTCCACCCTAAGCCCCCTCCCCCATCTCCCTCCAAAACCCTGCTGCATCTCAGAAAGCCCGCCAAATTCCCCCAGAGACTCAAGACCACTCCCACAGGATATTTAATCTGTCCCCCATGTCCCTTTTCCCTCTCTGGGGTACTGGAAGGCCATCCATTAAACGTGGGCTTTTTCTAATTCAGTTTGATTTGGTCTGATTTGGATTGCTGTATCAGTGGAGAGGCTATCAGGATGTAGAAACGTTTCAATTGACAGCTATGCTTGTTATGTGTGGTGAGCCCATGTGTCTCAGTGTCTTTGTCTGGATTCAAGTGACCCACTTGTGGACCAAGTCCTCACAGAATATGTGTCCTCTGTGGCACTGGCCTACAGTGTTCCAGCCATGTCCTGGCCCTGGATCTGTGGACCATTCTCCATCACTGCACCTCTGCAAATGAGTCCTGCCCCACCCAGTCAGACCTGCCAGGCAGAGTCCACATCTGTCTGCTCACAGCTGGCTACACTGCTTTAGTTCACGTGTATACAGTCAGGATTCCTTATTTCTTCAAGACAGGGCTTGAAGTTTGCCGGATCCTGGCAGCTTCCCCCGGGGCTACCTCTTTCTCTGTTCTCAGCAGTGCTGTGTACTGCTCTGTCCACCTTCTTAACGTTTCTACACTTTTTATTGTTGCTTGTGATTTCATCTTATCTCCCAAAGAGATGATGATAAAGTCTTGGAGGGTGGGGACCATGCCTCTCCTGTTTTTCGCCCTCCCTGGTGACACCTAAAGTAGGGCTTGGCTCACAGAAATTCCAACATGCTCAGAATATTGGGTGAGCAGGGAATTCTTTCCACTTGCATGGGCCCTGTACCTTGGGAATGTGACACCAAGACATGGAGATAGGGAGTGGGGAGTGTGAGCTTGGGAGGAGCTGGAACTGCCCCACCCAGATGTCCTCTGGAATGATGAGCAGCTGGGGAGGGACCTGGTGATGATGAGCCAATCTGCTCCCTCAGTGAATATACTAACAGGGTGCTCAGGCAGCTTAGCAGGTGTCCTGTGTTAAGGTTCCACTTTCCAACCTTTAGATCCCTGACTCCTCTCCACAGCTGAGTCTTTACCATGTGCATGAGCACACTCCTGCATGCACACATAGATGTGGTCAGAGGACTTTTGTCTCTACTTCCTATCTCCCTTTGGGAGTCCTGGCATTACAGACATATGTTACCTTGCCTGACTTTAAGTGAGTTCTGGGGCCCCATACCCAGGTTCTCACATTTATGTGGTAAGCGCTTTATCCAGTGGGCCGTCTCCTGAAGCCAAGTCTTTTCCTTTTGTGGTCAGTTTCTCTTCTGTCAGCTTTGTAGATCTTGGCTTCACAGCCAGGTTCTCACACAATGGTTCCTCAGGTGACTCTTGTTGGTATTTTTTCTTCTCTAGTTTCTGCACACAGGAAATAGCTCTAGCCCAGAACACGTGTGTATACTGTCTCATGCTGTAACCCTTTCCTTCTTGAAAAAGGCTAGTCTTGAATTCTTAACTCCCCCTGCTCCGGCCTTCGAAATGCTGGAGTTACAGGCATGAATCACCACACCTGGCTTCCCAGAGCCCTCTTTTGAACATCTGACTTGTGTTCTGACCTGTCTCTGGCACCTCTCAATGGAAGGGCTTACTGTAGTGTCTAAGTCCAGTTTTTGGCATTCCCAAAACATTATCTTCAAACCCCTCAACTGGTCCTGGGATCCCTACTCAGGGCATAAGACAATGTCCGGGTCACTGTCTAGATCAGAAACATGTCCTTTCCTTTTACAAGCACCCATTTCCTGCTTGAACATGTCTACCACATCCCCCATCCTCACCACAGCAAACCTCCTTTATGCCTTAAGTGGTGGACCACAGACAGCATCCATCCTTCTTTTCCTACAGCATGCTGCATGTAGCCATCAAAACATGAGGAGAGGCTGGGTATGAGGCTCTGTTGGTAGAGTGCTTGCCTAGCATGCACTGCATAAACCAGGTATGGTAGAACATGCCAGTAATCCTGAAACTCAGGGGGTGAAAGCAAGAAAATTGGAAGTTTAAGGGTTTAAGTTTCAGGGCTTAAGAAGCCCCCTCACAAGCATTCTTAGCTACAGGGTGAGTTTGAAGCCAATCTGAGACTTCTGTGTCAAAAAAAAAAAAAAAAAAAAAAAAAAAAAAACACCACATGGGGAAGTCCCATCAATTTTCTCTTTACAACCTTTAACAGTTTCCAGCTTTTTTTTGGGATGAAAGCCCATGAGTTACCCAAGCACAGTTTCCTACTCCATCCAAGGCTCCCTCTGCTCTTCATTGCAAATTCACCTTGGCCTTTCTCACAAGTTCCCAAAGACCCTCTCACCACAGAGCTCTGAAGTGAGCCTACAAGAGGGCCCCTGGTTATGCTTGCCCATTGTAATCTGATGTTCATGAGTGACATTAATGAATGTCTCCCTACCCTGCTTAAATGGAAATTCCATGAGATCGGAGGCCACACACAGCAGGCATACAGGTAGCTCAGAAAATATGCACTGACTCTGGGCCTCCCTGCCTCTCTCAGGCTGTTTTCCATGGGTTTGGAACACCAGGGTATTTGGGGCAGGTGTAGGGGAGTGGGAGGAGACCCAAGTGAACCTGGGACATCAGGAGGTGAGGAGGAACAGAGAGGTAAAGCTAGCTTTGCGATTCAGCCTTGAATTGTGGGGAGAATTGTTTCATTCTTTGACAAGATGAGAGAGGAGGGGAGGAAGTCACCGAGCCTTTATCAAAAGGTGACTGTGCTCTTTTGACTATTGCCTTTGGGACTCAGTCACATTCATTCCCATACACCCTGGGATAATTACATGGAGCCCAGGGGCCTTAGAGCAGGTGGCCTCTTACTGTCGAGAGGAGCCTTCTGCTTTGAGCCGTGCACAGCATGGCTAGCATATGGTCCCTGAGTTCTTGAGGGAGAGTGGCCTGGGGCTGAGTGATGTAATTGGATGGCTTCATAAGCCCATGGGTGTTGCCCTGTACTGTGTGAGGTGGATAGTGATGAGCTACTGTGGCATCTGAGTTCTCAAGTCTTCAAGTGGGATGAAGGAGAGAGCCAGTTCAGAGAGGTAAGAAAAGGGCAAGGAGCCCTATGAGGCTAGCCTAGCTACCCAGGTGTAAACAGACATAATCATTGACTCCAAAAAGCTAGATCTGCAACCTAAGCATGCAATACCCATGTGACAGAATATCCAGCTGATATGATATTGTCTTAGATAGGGTTTCCTTTGCTCTGATGAAACACCATGACTGAAAAGCAAGTTGGGGTAGAAAGAGATTATTTGGCTTACACTTCCATACACTGTTCGTGGAAGGAAATCAGGATGGGAAAAACAGGGCAGGAAGCTGGAGGCAGGAGCTGTTTAATGGCTTGTGCCTCATGGCTTGCTCAGCCTCAGCCTGCTTTCTTACAGAACGCAGGACCACCAGCCCAGGGATGGCGCCACCCACCATGGGCTGGGCCCTCCCCCATCAATCACTAATTAAGAAAATGTCTTATGGCTGGAACTTATGTAGGCATCTTTTCAATGAGGTTTCCCTCCTTTCAGATACTCTCGTTGGTGTGTCAAATTGATATAAGACCAGCCAGCACAGACATCAAAATGCCAGGTTCCACTGGAAATTGACGCCCTCACCCCTCAAAGGCGGGGGAGACTCTTGGTGCTGGGTCATAGAGCACTTTTTTCCTGTTCTTCTAGCTGGGAGAGCCAGGAGTGAGGGGTGGGGAGAGCTGGAAGAAGAGATTAGGAAAGAATGATCCCTGCCTGGTGTGCCTTTCATCAAGATTTTCAAGGCATGATGGATGGCAGATCAGGGTTCTGCCCCAGGAGAGGGTATCTGTGGGGGTTTCTCATTGTAGAGGTTTGCTGTCCTGTGTTTTTCTGACTCAGAATCTCCCAGGCTTGTAATTGTCTTCACCTGGGTTCTTCCACATGGTCCATATCTCCAGATACATCCTCATGCTGGCAGGTCTGGCCCTAGCCAGCCACTCCCCTTCACGGGGAGGTTTCAGGGCCTTGGCCAGATGCCAGTGTCTGCTCCTTGATGTGTAGGAAAGGGGTTTGAGTCCCAGTTTTATCATTTGGAGATACACACACACACACACACACACACACACACACACACACACACACAGAGAGAGAGAGAGAGAGAGAGAGAGAGAGAGAGAGAGAGAGAGAGAGCTTCTGCATGAGGAAACCTGAGGTCAGCATGGGTCCCTTTCCTTGAAGGTTCTCAAGCTTTATTCTTTGAGATGGGATCTCTCTGAACCTCAAGCTCATCAATTTGTCTAAACTGACCAAGGAGCTTCAGTGATCTGCATATCTCCTTAGACACCATCCACATCTCCTCCTCCCCTTCCTCCTCTTCCTCCTCTTCCTCCTCTTTTTTCTTCCTCTTCCTCCTTTGCTTCTTCCTCCTCTTCCCCCTCTTCTACTCTCTTCTTTCTCTTCCTCCTCTTCTTCCTCCCCCTCTTTCCTCCCCCTCTTCTTTCCCCCTCCTCCTCCAGACTCATATTTACTTCTAGGAAATCTCTGGTCTGAGTCCTGACCTAAGGGCTGGACACCTGGGAACTCAGTGATCTCAACCTCCTACAGGCAGAATGTGTCAGAGAAACAATCTCTCTCAAAGAATCACATTGTCAGGGCTAGTGAATAGGCAGGAAGTACCATTTTGTTTTGAGTTTATTTGTCCTGGGCTGGGGTGATGGGGAGAGGGTTATTTTGAGGGAAGCTGCTAGCTCTCCAGTCTGGGAAGCCAGCTGCTGGGAAATGTACTTGCATTCCACTTTATGATCCTCCTCTTGGTGACATAATGACACCTAAGGACACAGGGTGAAAGGAAGGGCCAGCAAGACCAAGTCATCAAGGACACAGCTCCAGGGCAAGGTTACCCACACATAAACACCTGCACTTGACAAATCTATACAGCAGTCTGAGAATTCAAAGCAAAGGGAGTGGGGTTGAGGCTGTTAAGTAGGACCTGCAACCAGTGGAGCGCCTAGGGCTAGGTGACAAGCAGGGGAAGCCACATCCAGGTCACAGCTTCAAGAGTACAGCAAAAAGTCAGCCAACCACAAGGTGGTGTTACTGAAGTATATTTATAAACTTCCAGCCAGGAGGGAACCATCTGCAGTTGCCTCTGAATCTGCAGGAGTTCTAGGGTCCCTGAAAAGAGGGGCAGGGTTTCTGATTGACAAGTGTTCTGTTGGGGTGGGAATTTTGGCACTGACCTGGCAGAACATTTGACAGTCCTTGCCAGCATTATCCACATTTTATGGGACTGGGGGAATTACAGGTTTTCTTGGTTTTCAGGGAGAATAAGAGATTTCTTTGGAAGACAAAGGGACATATTTGGGTCCAGCAGCAGCCAAGAGCATCTCCTCCCTCATAAAGCAATGTATTACTCTTGGTCTCAAGAGAATGACTCTGAGGACCCCATTTCCAGCTGTTTGCTCCACATCAAGGTGGGCAGGTCATGTGATGGGGCCCTAGAAAACTGCCAGAGAGGATGGACCTGGGTAGTAAAGACACGAGAAGTAAAATTTGATTCTGCTTACTGGGACCCCTGAGTAATGACTGGAGTGGCAGTGAAATTATACAGCAGTGACTGTCATCATGTCTTCTGTCCTGTAGTGGGGACACAGCAGTCAACCATAGTCACTGTCCTCTTGGAGCATAGGGTTGGTCAGACTGGATAATCTGTGGACAAGAAACCACAGGTTGAAAGTCATACAGGAGCTCAGTGTTGTGTTATGTGTGTATGTATAAGTGTGCTTATATGTATAAGTGTATATGTATATATGTATGTGAATGAATGTGTGTTTGTGTATGTTAATGTGTATGTGTATATGTATATGAATGTATGTATGTGTATGACAGTATGTATGCATGAGTGTGTGTCTGTGTATAGGTGTGTGTGTGTGTGTGTGTGTGTGTGTGTGTGTGTAAAACAAGGAGAGACTATGGGACTTGAGGTTGGAGAAAAGGCGCAGGGCCTATGGACCTTGCTGAGATGATGGAGCTCTAACTGCAAGGCAATGTGAACTTGTTAAAGAGAGGGTGCAATACAGGATGTGACATTAAGCTTGCACACAGACAAGATTGTTCAATCTGCTATAGTTAAAGAAAGGAGAGGGAGACATAAGAAGCAGAAGTAGAGCTGAAGTCCTTTGTCCAGCACACTGGGCAGTGACAGTAGGCTGGGCCACCTTGGTCTAGCAACTGGAGAATAGTTTAGGATACAGGACTGATGAGACCCAGCAATTGGCGATCTGCTGGGCAGAGGAGAGGGGACTCCAGGGATATTTCCTGGGTCTGTCTGCAATGGCCATGGCTATTTCCTGTAGGGTTGGAAACAATGTAGAAGAATGATGTGGTCAGTTCTACCCTCCCAAGATCTGAAGAACCTACAGACTTCAAAGTGATGGTATTGAGTCAGTGAATGAGTTTATGGGGCTTGAAGCTCAGAAGAAAGGTTGGGCAGGAAGTGGAAATGTGGACATGATTGACACACAGGCTTCAAATAAAGCCATGGGCTACTCGTGATTGCCTTGAGTACCAGCAGAGAAGGAGGGGCCAGGCCAGAGGAAGAGTGGCCAGAAGAAGCCAGAAACCTTAAGCAGGGCTAGTATCTCAAGGAGACAGTAGAGACCCTCTGTCAAACTTTGCTGAGATGCCCAGTAAGAAAAGGCCTGAAGATCCTTCACTGTCTGTTGAATTCAACAAACTACTGACCTTCAAGAATTTTTGATGGAGTAGTGGGAACAGAAGCCACACTGAAGGACAGGGACAGGTGAGTGAAAGGCATTTTGGAAGTGCCACATGGCAATGAATTCGGGTGGTCAGCCTACAGATTTTCTTACAGGATTCAGGTAACAAATGATTAAGGTGCAATACTTTGAAGCTTCATAAAGATTCAGGAGACAATGGGCTCCGTGACCAGAGAGAGGTGGGGGAAGTTGGCCTGGTGTGGCTCTGCCTCTCAAGCAAAGCAAAAAGTGAACAGGAAATAGGCGTGTCCATGATTCTCACAAGGGGCACAGTGAAAGTCCAGCCACCACCACCCACAGAAGCTTGTCCCCCTGCTCTTGTTCCCACATGCTGTTAGGAGGCCCCCAAATGTGAATTAAGTGTCAGACCCAAAGGAACAAATATGAGGAAGTGCTCTGTCTCAGGTTAAAATAACTGGTCTTTGGAGCAAAAGCACCAAGATAAGACAAAAACAAAGAACAACCCAGATTTAAGGCTGGGCATAGTAGCACACAATTGTACTCTCAGTACCAGGGAGCCCAAGGCAGGAAGATCTCATGTTCAAGGCTAATCTGAGATTCATCACAAGACTCTATTTCAAAACAGGCACAAATAAAATAAAATTTGCTTTTACCACCCATCCTCAGGAAGGTTTCTAAAATGTCTGTAGATTTAAAGACAGTCAAAAGGGCTAGTGTGATGAAACAAGCCTCAAACCCCAGTGCTGGGGTGGTAAAAATAGGAGGGTCCTTGGGGCTCACTGACCAGCTACTCTAGCCTCCTCAGCAAGTCCCCGTCCAACAAGAACCTCTCTCTCAAAATAAAAGTGCATAGTGCCAGATGAACAACACCTAAGGTTGTTCTCATACAGGTACACACAAACCCCCCACAACACAAACACATAGACACACACAGTACACATATACCACACAGAGACATTTACACAACACACACACACACACACACACACACACACACACACACACACGGCAGTCTATTTCTATTTCAGATAGAAAAGATGTAGATCTTGGGAATTCACTGCTGCAAGGAGCAAGTCCTTCCTCCTGCAACTTTGAAGACAGGACCAGTTACAGGCCCATGGCAGTCAGAAGGGCCTGGAGGCAGTGGCATATGGGAAGTCCCGCAGGAAACGGCTCCTCCGTGAGCTGCCCAGTCCCCAGCTTGCATGTCCTGATGGCTGGGACCTAGCCCAGGGAATAGCAGGCCTTCTCTATCAGCACTCCCTCTTCTCTCCTCCTCTCTCCAAGCCCTCTCCCCAGGTCGTGCCATCCAAAGTAAACAGGTAGACAGGTCTGTGTATCATTGCCAAGATTATTAACACCCACAGCTGCCTTGGTGTCCTGGGTGTTGGCAGCCTAGCCCTTGACCAAGCTGGTTACATAAAGTTCGGCAATCCCCTGCCCCACAACTAGAAGCTCAGAGGTCTCTTTCTGTGTCTGCTGTGCCATGTGGCTAGAGGGACTTCCCTGCTATCCAACTCTCCCAGTAACCCAGCAGGAACTGTTACCACTGTCCAGGTAAGAGACGTTCAGATGCAAGAGCCGATGCTCTTCACTCCTCCTGCCCCTCTCTCTAACCCAAGCCTGGGAGAGGCTTTTTGTGTATGTGCCCTGCTGTGAATGGAAGCCAGGGAGGGAGGTGGGATCAGCACGGGATGCCTAGGGTTGTGGAGTCCAGGACCCTCTTGGCATGGTAGTGGGCACTGAGATTCCCAGGGAAATGTTGGGGCACTTGCTTATTCCCTGTGGACTTGAAGGATGGATGACAGCTCCTGGAGGCAGTGAGGCAATGGTGAGTATCATGAACAGAGCATCCAACTTCATGTCATCTAGATCCCTAATCTCACTCTGTGGAGCCATGGGTACCACATATAGCATCTCAGTTCTGGGAGATTTAGGGAAGATCTTCCCACACTAGCCTGTTCCCAGGGACTCCATACTAGAACAAATGTGGGGTAGGTATGGGCATTAGGATTTATGTTGATGTCATTTAGCACAGGTATTTTTTTGTTTGTTTGAGGTACACAGGATTTCTCTGTGTGCCCCTGACTGTTCTGGAACTCTCTCTGTAGTCCAGGGTGGCACTGAATTCAGAGATCTGCCTGCTTCTGCCTCCTGAGTGCTAGGATTAAAGGTATATGGCACAACCACCCAACTTGGTGAAGGTTTTGTATTGTCTCCATAGCATGAACTTGGCCACTGCTAGCTGTGAAGAGAGGCAAATGTTCTGGAATCTACCCCTAGTAGCCAAGCAACCTTGAGTCAGTTACTAACCCTCTGTGAGTCTTAAATTTCTTATTGATAAAACTGGACTAAACATACCCATTGCTGCTATGGACACAGTGTTTTAGTCCTGAGCAATTAGTGGGAAATGGCATTGAACTTGGACCAGAGAGTCCAACACCCAGTAAGCTCTTACTCATGACTGGGCTCCACAAAAGCGTCTTTCTCTACCTCAATTTGTGTGTGTGTGTGTGTGTGTGTGTGTGTGTGTGTGTGTGTGTGTGTGTGTTTACAGTTGGGGTGGAAAAATCCTGGTCTTGGAAACTGCCAAGGACCAAAGCTTTTTAAACTGTTATTATGGTATCCTGATTGTCCTCAGGGAGGGGAGAAGAATGGATGGAGCTGGGCATCAACCTTTCTGGGCTGGGTTGTAGAATGCCATTAAGACCTCTAGTCCTTCTGAGATAGTGCCAGAGGAGTCTCCCGTGTCAGGTACAGAGTGCTGTACCTCCAGGTGTACCGGCATCCCAGTTTTCAGATTCAGCAACCAGGAAAGAAGAAACATACTGGTAAGTCCCTTGTCAAATTCAGTATAAGAGTCAAAGGCTACCCTCCCACCCTCCACTTCCCTCCTGAAGGAGGATTAGACATTGCACTCTCCAGTAATACTGGAGAGAAATGAATGGAGAAAGAGACTTAGATCAGCCCCCATTACACTTACTAATCAGGTGAGCTTTGACTTGATTTTTTTTAACCCCCTGAAGGATTCCATTGGTATGAAATAAAACATTTATGAACTTGAATTGCAAGAGGCCTGTGACTTAGTAGGCACTCAACTACTACTAAGTAGGTGTTCAATGAATGCCATTTAAATCTGAGCCTGAGTGTGGGAGCATTAGTGGGCCCCAGGTGAGCAATGCATATGTCCTGTCTGGACTTATGGGAGGGTACTGGGTTGGGCTGTTTAAAATATATGACTGATTATCTCAAGCTTCTTGCCACACAAACATCGACATTTTCTGTGTGCTTGGAGGAATACAGACTAGGAAAGCATGGCTCTAATAAATATTTCTGTCTGTGCTACCAAGACATGGGAGTCTAGAGGACCCTCAGAGTCTGAAGGTGGTAAGGTGTAGAAAAGGGAAATAAAAGACCCATAATTGGACTGTCTATGTGATTTGCAGAGTATCAGGGCTCATGCTGTGGAGACTAATTACTCCCACTTGTAAATGGTGGTCAGCCAGCCTCTGCATTAATGCCTGGTGTAACCTGCAGGTATGAAGTGGGGTGTCAGCTCACCCCCTCCTTTGAACACCACAGATGTGTCTGTGCGCCCACTGCAGAGTGGATTCCATGCTGTCAAATATCACAGCATATGAGAAAGAGAAGACTATAAGTGACAACAGGCTGGAACTCTAGCTTACACATCCTGGTCACAGACCAGGCTTTTCCAGGCACCAGAATTCAGCCCTTTCCCCCATCTAACCTGTGACCTCTGAGAAGTAAGGCCAGAATCTTGCCAGACCGTGTGCTCCAATGAATTTCCTCTTAGAAGTCAGCCTGTGTTTGCCAACTATTAATAGCCTATCTACTTGCCAGGTGGACTTTTGACTTGTCTGATGCAAATCAGAGTCATCTTTGTCCCTCAGATGGCTGCCTGGTAGTTCCTTAAGATTCTAAAAGGTAGCCAGGATTGAGAACCACCATGGAGAGGAATAGCAGTAAAACCGTAAAAAGAAGTCATGATCCACCAACTGTGTTCTTTGTGCTTCGTGGCAAAAGGGAGACATTCTCTTTGTCCTTAGCTCTCTGTCCTCAATCACTATTCATATTCCTTTCATCTTTTCTAGTGTGTACTGTGAGCTGACCTTTTTAATAGTTGTCTTGGTCTCTGCTTCATCCCAACTTTCATTCATTCATTTATCCATCCAACCGTTCATGAATGCCTGCTACAGCAGCCTTGGGCTATCTTCTGGGGATGTCTCAGAGATCAAAGTAGACCAGGTGACCCCTCTCAAGGAGTGTCTATCTATTCTGTAAGGAATTGCGTCTTTCTCTGCTTCTTAGTAAGAATGAGAGTGTGGCTTTTCTCCTGAACTATATTGTTGATCCCTTCTTTGTTCCCTAATGAAGTCCATGCCTTCAGTATCTTAATCCTTATCAGCTTCTGTTCATGGACAGCTGAAGAAGCCCGTGTCCTAGCAATGGACAGTGTTTTGTTCATGTGGCCTGAGTCTTGTACTGGTGAATAGGTACCAGTAGATCCCCATCAGGCCCTTCCTGTCATTGTCCCAGGTCACTCAAGAGAACCTTGTCTTTCTTATTGAAGAAATAAGATGGCTTATTTCAGTCTCTGTACATAAACATCAAAGAGCTTGACCCCACTTACCCTTCTTGTTCAAAACCAACCCCAGGCATGGCTTCTAGCTACTCTGTAGCACAGAGGAATTACGGCTTACTGCATCCTCAGCCAGAGAACAAAACAAACCTCTGCATTTTTTGCTAAGATAGTGGTTTTCAAATATTGACATAGTGACCCACATTAAGAAACACACACTTCGATTGCATCGAGACAAATTGATGTTTTTTTAAATTGTTAGAGTATTCAAATTGCTAATTCCACAAAAAGGACCCCTTCTGCCATATTAAATTGCACCCAGTAGTTCGGTCTATCCAAGGGCTGTCAATTTTTCTCAAAGCTATGTTTTAGTCAATGAAAATATCACAAAGAGTAAAAAAAAAAAAAAAAAAAAAAAAAAAAAAAGAAGAAGAAAAAGAAACGCACACTTCACAATGTAGCTGAAACAAATTCCAAATTCTCTAGGCACCATATATATCAATGTTAAATTTATATATACCCTTGGATGTGCTATAGTCTATTTTTTAAAATGGTACATTCATTCATCAAATTAAATTCATCATTATATCCTTTAGTTTGAAAACTACCCTTCTAAGGCCCTTGCTGTTTTAATTTGGGTGGGCCTTGAGCCTGAGATTTGGTCTAGCACCTCCTAGTAGGACCTTGGGAAACAGCAACTATTTTTCTTTGTCTACAAGATGCCTTCTGATCAGGGAATGCCATCCAACCCTGAAGACATGAATACATGGGCTTGTTTCTTTCTCAAAGGGCACACCTGAAGACTTTTGCTAAAGCAGGCAGTGGAGTACACTCTCTCTTTTAGGATCTGTCTTCTTTACACATTTTATAGCAAAACAAATCAAGAGAACCAAAGTTTATGAAGAAGTGATGAAATCGACAGTTGTTTGCCTCTGGCTGTAGAGGTCTGATTCCCCTTGTTTTCTCAGCTGTAATAGACACCATAGACAGTGTAACTCAAACTAACAGATGCCTCCACAGTGTTGGCAAAAGTGCCCACACAATGTTACTTACCAATCTAGGGGTGATGGTTCATTACTGGTACTCCTATAACCCAGGAGTTTGAAGACATTCTGGGACACAATGCAAATTCTAAGCAACATGGAATACAATGTGAGGACATGTTTTACTACAGCCCCACTCCCAAAAAAAACAGAAGAAAGGAAGGGGGAAGGAAAGAAGGAAGGGGAAGGAAGGGGGGAAAAAGGAAGGGGGAAGGAAAGAAGGAGGAATGAAGGAAGGAGGAAGGAAGGAAGGCAGAAAAAAAGGAAGGAAGGAAGGTAAAGGAGGGAGGAAGGGAGTAGAAAGGAAGGAAGGAAGGAAGGAAGGAAGGAAGGAAGGAAGGGAAGGAAGACATTTGCTTCCTTTACCATCACACACTAGTGAGGGTTCCTTTGAGACATTGTTAGGACACCAGTATTTCCTTGATCTAGAAGGTAATTCAGACTGTCCTTTGCCAAAATGCCTCTCAGAGATCAAGATGATTAAGCCATATCTCAATATTCTGAATGTCTAAGAGATTCCGTGATAGTTTATAACCAGCAACACAGCAAAGAGACAAGAGATGGGAGCAGGTGTCTCTTCCCTTGCCCCATCTTGCTTTATGCCCTACCTCCTGCTGGCCTAAGCATGAGCAGAGGCTTATGGACCCTCATGCATTCAAGGAAGTTTGGTGATGCTCTTCCAGGCTGCTGGTAGCATAGAGTAGGTGGTTCTGGCATCCTTGGTGGGGCAGCAGCTGTGAATCTGATGTTGCATTTGTGGGCAATATAGTGAGGGTAACAAATATCCATGGAACATCTTTGCTCAAACAGCTCTCGAAGACCTTGACATTGGGTACAGTTTCTTCATCCTTTTCTGAGCATGCCACTCTCCCAGGCCCTAGGATTAGCCCATGGTCAGCAGGGTTAGTGTGGCAGTGTCTATAGTCCACAACATGGCTCCACACCCATACAAAGTTCGAAGGCTGGGACTAAGCCTGAGGTCCATGGTCACCCATATTACATTTTTTTTTTTCTTTCTGAGAAGATGAGAAGGGATGGCAATATCCTGGAACATTATAAATGAGGAGCCACCCACCTCATAGTCACACAGTAAAGCTATATATGAGAAAAATAGCTAAGTCAGGGAGGAGAGTGAGAGCTGAGTTGGGTTGTGGGAACCAGTTCAGGGCTCCTAGCCAGAACTCAGGAGTAGATAGTGGCTTGCCTGTATTTGTGTATATTAAACAAGGCAGGCATTCCTTGGTATTTGGGGGAAACAGATGAAAGTGTCACCCTCAATAGTTTTTGTCACTCAGGCTTTAGGCTCTAACTCAGTTAGAGCCTGGCTTGGTCACAGCCCAGCATCCCCCACATCACGTGCCCAGTGGAAAGTGCTGATGGCGTCAGAGTGAGTTCCATGGCTCACCTCAGCCTGTTGATTCTCACAGTTCAACATGCACACAATGAGTGTGTGTTACACTGCCTGCCACTTCTGGCCATCAGTGTGTTCAGTGGTGGGATGGGGACAACAGAAACAAATCTCCCCAAGATCCAAACTAGAGAGCCCAGGCACTTCTGAGACCAGGTGATGATATGTTTCAAACTAAGAAAGCTCCAGTTTGGAGCTGGTTTGATGGGTTTACATTGGCTATGGAATACTTTTGTTCTCTGTTATTTTACTTCCTGTAAGTCAGGAAATAATGACAGAGCCCAAATTCAGGGATGTGCTCAAGATCCCAGAGTTTTGGCACATACTGGAATCCTAGCTGTACACACAGGATGCCAAGGTTTATATTCTCCTCAGTAGCTCTGTTTCTGCCACAGGCCATCTCTGGACCCCTGACACCATGGAAGGTAGCAGGGAGGCCACCACGTGGTCCTGACCTTTGGGTGTCTATGACTAAAGCATGCTACCCTTTGCCAAGCTTCTGCCTAAATGTTAATATTTATTATTTGCAGCCAGCCACTGCCCCCTTTCAAAGGTGAACACAGTAAAATTTACGACAGGTTTGCTATCAGATCCTAGAGGAGCATAAAAGCAGGAGGCCAATGGTAACTGAACCATCTGTGGAAGGAAGCCATTTACTCAAAGACCCCAGACACCTGTAACATTGCAGCATGGAACTGCCACCAGGTGTTTCCCTCATGGGATTGCTGTTGTTGCTGCTGCTGCTGGGACAAGGTAAGTGTGACGTAATTGTAAGAGTCACTGATACTCAGTCCTATTGGTGCAGGAATGCCCCCTTCAGTTGACACAAAGCTCCAAATGGGAAGTTCAAACACAAGAAGGCTTGTTTGCCTCTTGTGGGATGGGAGGCAGACAATACCTGAAGAAGGACTGAGAGTTAGGGGCTCCGAAGGCTGTGTGTGTATGTGTGTATATGTGTGTGTGTGGGGGGATTGGGAGAGGTAAGATTCCCCCTCCCCCCCCCCCCGCCCCGGCGAGGGGAAAAGCTGTGAGTGCAGGGTCACCAAGCCTTCTATTACTGTATGCTGCACGGTCTTGGAAAAGTTCTGCCTACCTGGACATGCTTGTTCATCAATGGGCTCTTGGTTCAATCCCTCAAAAATATGGAATAAAATGGGTATACCAATATTAAGTCATGGTTATTGTTATATCTGAGGCCTTTTTTTCTGTTAAGGACAGATGAAGACAGATGAGTGTGATAAATCCTATAGATGCTCATAGACTGGCCCCTCCTTGAAGGCACCACCCTCCCTATGGAGTGGGGGAGGTGGGATGGGAGGGTGGTTGGGGGGCATGGGAGGGAGAGAAAAACGGAGGGAAGGAGGGAAGGAGAGGGAACTGGGATAGATAAAGTCTATGCTCATAGACTTTAGTTGTATGGAGTACTTAGTGAGCCTTGATTGGACCACATAGGTGATGAACAGGGCTTTGTATTTCTTTTGACGCCATGACTGTGAACAGGTGAGCTCCTGTCATACCCTCTCTCTGCTCCATCCTTCTTGGGTTAGGAAGGCAGGATCCTTGAAGTTGAAAAGGGTTTTGATCATGACTTGAGCCCTTTCTTCGTAAGAGGCCTGGGTCTGGGGCAGAAGGCATTTGCCCTTGAGCCACCCAAACAATGGAGGATGGGACACAGGTCATACTGCCTGTTTGCTCATCTAGGCCTCAGTGGGACTCTGGGAAGACAAGTAGTGTCCATTCAGCCTACCATATGAGAGGATTGCACTTTTATGGTTTCTGATGAGACCTCTCATCTTTATTGATCACGGGGTTCTTTTCTTGTGCGGGACAAATCTTTCCATTTTTCTATAGTTTTATCTTTCCCTTAGATTATTTGAGTTCCCCATGTGTGCTGTCTATTTGTTCTTTGGTTGGTGGACCTACCCCAAGGCCCATTGACTTTCTGCACTTTTCATGGAGAGAGGAAAAGTTAACAGTGTAAAAACAGGTGATGAGCACCAGAGTGGATGGACCTACAGGCTGGTTTCTCAGTTTACTGGAAGAAGCCATAATTTGCATTTTATAGAGACTCAGAGGGACAGGAAAAGTCACTGGTGGGGAAGAGGAGGCTGCAGGTCTGCTGTGATTGTGGGCTGTTGGCTGGAGGCATGCTAAGAAGAAGGGCATCTTCAGCCATCAACTTGAGCATACTTAATTTCTCTAGTGCAATAGGCCTCAGCCTGTGGGTCACAGCCCTTCGGCAAACCTCTATCTCCAAAACTAATTATGTTATGATTCATTCCAGTAACAAAATTACAGTTATGAAGTAGCAATGGAAATAATTTTATGGTTGTGTGGTGGTGGTGGGGTCACCAAAGCATGAGGAACTGTATTAAAGGGTCACAGCTTAGAAAGGTTGAGAACTACTGCTCTACTTGATCCTGAGTTGGAAGCTGTTACAGAACAATAGAACGAAAGGAAGAGGTTTTTGGCTGTAGACAGTGGTCAGAGTCCTAATGTCTTTATATATTCTGTCTGGGTGCTGAAGGTATGAATTGTAAGTAGGATCCCTAAACTGAACATCATGAAGACTATCTCACACTTCTTCCCGTATTTGCTTCTCCGTTTGGGTTAATCTTGGCTCATGTAGGATTAATTTTTGTTGTGCCTAGTATGTGAGAAGAACCCAGTGGTATTTTTTGTTGTTTTTTTTTCCTTCGTGCAAATACCCAGCTGTTTCAGCACCATTTATTAAAAAGTCAATCATTTCCCATTTCTCCAATGAGCCATTTGTTTTACAGGTTAGGGATCTTATTTCTCTGCCTGTAATGCATTGCCTTAACTCTATAGCTCCAATGTAAGGTCTATAATTTGACAAAGTAAGTTCCTACTTCTCCTTCTTTGCAGTGTCTTAGCTTTGAATTCTCCTATAAATCTATCAGTGTGTCCATTTTCACCTCAGAAAGCCCATTGGAATTTTGATAAAGATTTCTTTTGAGTCTATGGATTAAGTTGGGAGAAATAAACACTCTTGCCAGTGGTAGTGGCCCATGCCTTTAATCCCAGAACTCAGGAGGCAGAGGCAGAGGCAGGCAGATTTGTGAGTTTGAGGCCAGCTTGATCTACAGAGTGAGTTCCAGGGCAGCCTGTCTCAAACAACAACAACAACAAAACACCCTTACAACTTGGAGTTGTGAAAATAATGACTACATATTGAATTTTTGTTAATAGTTCACTATGTTTTCTTGTTGAGGTCTTGCATGTGTTTTGATCAATTTATTCCCAGGTGTATGATATTTGTACTGTATGGAAAATGGATTTCTTTTTAATTTTAAAATTATTTACTGTTAGCATAAAGAAGTAAAATTGGTTTTTACATGAGTTTTGAGCACACCTACATTCTCATATAGTCTATCTGCTTCTTTGTTGGAATTCTCTCTAATCACAATTTGGTTGGTCCTGCCTGCATTTCCTTTTTCCTTCTTTCTTCTGTGTTTGTGTGTTTCTAAGGTCTCTGAAACCTTGTTAATAATTTCTCATAGAAGAGATGGTTGGAGGCACTATTATCTTACAAGTTCCATTAGGAAGTGTTTCCTTTTTAATTTTACAAACTGCATTTAAAAAAACTTGCAAATAAACAAGAACACTACAATCAACTAGACCCAAAGTCTGTAAAGCTCCATGAACTTCTATACAGTTCCATCAGCAAGTGCAATGCTTGCTATGGGCTTTTTTGTGAGAACACTTTGAATATCTCTAATCTGGACATCCAAAGTCTGAAATACACCTAAAGGAAGGGTGGGGTTTTGGGGGGGTTGGTTTAGGGAGTAGAGGATTCTGAAGGAGCACTTCTGTGACTAGCATCTGAACTGCTTCTGGTTCCAGGCATTTTAAGGATGGCTAAACCTGCACTTCCATGAGACTGAGAAACTTCCATCTTTTTCCTAATTTGAAAAAAAACAAAACAAAATCTGGATGTTCTCTCTCTCTCTCTCTCTCTCTCTCTCTCTCTCTCTCTCTCTCTCTCTCTCTCTCTCTCTGTGTGTGTGTGTGTGTGTGTGTGTGTGTGTGTGTGTGTGGTACATGTCTAGGGGCATGTGCACACATGTGTGCATGCATGTAGAAGACAGAGGTCTATGTTGGATATTCCTCAATTGTTTCTCCACCTTAATTTCTGAGACAGTGTCTCTCACTGAAGAAGGTCATTGTTGCAGCTGGACTGCCTGACAAATGAACTCTAGGACACTATGTTTCAACACCCTCCTTCCCCACCTGAGTTTACAGGTGTATGTAATACACCCACCTTTTACATGGCTTAGATCTAAACGCAAATCCTCATTAGTACATGGCAGGCCCTTTACCAACAGAGCCATGCCCCTGTTCCCAAATGATGGCTACATTTAAATAATTTTTAAAGTCAGATTGTCTGGTTTCACCTTTTTTTTTTTGTTTGTTTGTTTTTTAAGACTTTATTTCTCTGTGTAGCCCTGGATGTCCTGGAACTCACTCTGTAGACCAGGCTGGCCTAAAACTCAGAGATCCACCTGCCTCTGTCTCCCAAGTGCTGAGATTAAAGGTGTGCACCCTGTGCCCCAGCTGCTTTCATCTTTTAAATATTTATAGCTTCAATACTCATGACCTCCTTTAAAAATATATCATTATTATCATCATCATGACTAGTGTGTCTATGTAGTGAGACAGAGGCAAACAGACACACAGAGACAGAGACACATAGAGAGAAAGAATACATGGGTGTACACTTGCCAGGGTATATGTATGGAGGTTCAAGAAAAAGATTTTGAGAATCAGTTGTCTCTCTTCCCATCTTGCATTTGAGGCAAGGTCTCTCCTTCTATTTGTGCAGTGCTGTGTGCTCTTGGGGCATCTGGCCAGGAGCTGCTGGGAGAATCTTCAGTGCCTTCCTCCTGGCTTACTGTTAGAGTGCTGGGGAGTAAACTCCAAGGTCAGGCTTGCACTGAGAAACCTGTCCTCTTTTTTCTGGTGGGGGCATTGATATTGGTTATTTGAGACTAGTCCATTTCCTTTACCCTGTCTATTGGCAGTGCTGGGGACTGAACTTGTGTATGTTTAGCATGTACTACTTTACCACTGAGCTGCATTCCCAAGCAACTCCCTTTTCTTTGATTTGTCTTATCAGAAGTTTGTCCATTTGGATATTTTTGAAGAATTATTTTTTGGCTGAGCAATCTTCTATGTAATAGTTGTTTTGTTTTGTTTTTGCTGCATAGCAAATTGTACCACATCTCAATGACGTAGAGCAGCCGTCAATGTAGTTTCTCACAGTTCAGTGGATCTGCAATTGGGAAGCTGTCATCCAGGACATCTTGTATCTTTTCCAGAGCCTAAAATGGTGCCTGGGTACTTGACATTCTTGTTACATTTCCACATTACCTGTGTCTCTAATACACAGCTTATACTTTACCTAATGACCCAAGACCCCCATCCCAAGAACACAAATGAAATTCACCAGAGGTCTACTCCCTGGGCCCTGCTGTCACTTCTGGTGCTTGGGGCCAAGGCAGATTGCAGAGCTGGCTTTGATTCAAGGAGAGGGAGATCAACTTTGCAGCTGGGTGTAAGATAAAGTCACATCACCAAAACAAAGGAAAATGCCACGATCTGGGCCAGGAGATGGCTCAGTCAGTAAATTGCTGGCTGCTCAGGTATGAGGACCTAAGTTAGGATCCCAAGAACCCACATAAAAAGTTGGGCAGAGACCTGAAGGTTCCCTGGGGCTTGCTGGCCAGCTGGTCTTGCTAAAAAAATCAGTGAATTCCAGGTTCAGTGAGAGACTTTGTCTCAAAATAAAAAAATAAAAACAGAATTGTGAATAAATTAAAAAGCAAGGTAGAAAAATGATAGTGGAAGATACTGGATGGCAACTTTCAGTTTCTATATGCATCTACACACATACAAATAAATGCACATGCATCTCACAAACAAACAGAAATACACACACACACATCTTAAACCTACTTTATTAACTTCATACAGTTATCTTGCTTGATCTTCCTGTTGTCCCAAAGTTGTGGTTTGATTTTTTTTTCATTTGTTTTTAAGAATTCTCAGTCAATAATTCTTTTCCTCTTCTTGTGCCAATTAGATGTTTATTTGGCTTTCTCCTGTTACATACCATACCTGTCACCTCTTCTAAAACTACCATCTTTTTAGATACTTATCAGTAAGTAATGTAGTCTTTCCATTCTCTTTCTGTTGTGTCTAATTTGCTGCTAGAGCTATTATTACTGATTTTATTTTTCACATTTAATTTATATTTAGTTCTTCACAAATTGATTTGGCTTAATACATAGTATGTTATATATGCTATGTTTTATATATATATTATACATATTACATGTTATGTTATTACACACATGTCACATTATATATACACATTTACATAGTACATGTATACATTATGTATTGCATATTATAGATTACTATATACATGTTATACATGTACATTATTACACACACCATTATATATTATTATATTTATATTACATCTTATATATACACATATACACATATTATATTACATATACATTGTTATATATTATTACATATTATTACAAGTTATATACTTACCTATGTATTATAAGTGTTATGTGTATATATATAGTATGTTATATACTACTTTATATATAGTATATTAAGCTGTGTTTTAATGGTTACATCGATATATCTTAGTAATTTTGGCTTCCTACAAAAACCTCAAGTATGTGCTGTTTTCCAAAAACATAGTTGTGTCATTTTATCTGGTAGTTTCAGCATACAAAACTTTAAAATATCTCAGCTCTAATTTCTCCATGCTAACTGTCACTCACAGGCACTGTGTATCTCTGTGATTAATTTGGTTATTTTTTTCTGTGCCCTGTAACAGCCTCCTTGAACAATCTAACCATGATATTCTTTGGGGCCTAGACTGAAGGTGATCAGTTTCAAAGAAAATATAAGGGTTCATGCTTATGAACACTGAGACCATTTCCAATAAGGAATCACTTTAAATTAAACTCACTGTGTGATGTTCCCCTACAAGAGGTAAACCCCATACCAAGCATTTATTTACACACAGCTTCTCCCCAGTCCTAGCAGGGAGTGTGTTTCCAGACCCTACTCCTCTGAGGATGCTCCAATCTGAGGATGCTCAAATTTCTTGTACAATCGGTGTGTAGACTGATGTGTACAGACACATGAATAAGCTCCAGTGCTTTAGATCATAGCTAGGTAGAGTTCAGTACAAAATGAATTGTAAATGCTCTGCAAATAGTTGATAGATCTGCACGTGTTTTGTTCAGATACAGCTTGTCAAATGTTTTCAATCCACAGTGGTTGGGTCCATGGAAGCAGCACATATATCTGCAGAGGGCTGAGCATACATAGCAACTTCTGTTTAAGATGGACTGTGTTGTACATTGTTCCCTTGCACAGATGAGAGCACTGTGGCCTAACAAGAGCCATTCAGCTGAGCAGGTCCCAAGTCCAAGTCCCTTTGCCACGCATTCATGTATTGCTAGAACCCAGTGGAGGGCAGGACCTAAAGACTTCTATTTAAACTTAAAAACAACCTCAACAAACCTATACATATAAGTACAGATCCCTGTTTAAAAGCTTCAACTTCTAAAACAGAAACACATTATCTCAAAACTGCTCTCAGCCCCAGCCAGGGGCTGCCAGGAATGCACTGTAGATAAGGAAATACACATTTTGTTAGAGTAACAAGTTCCTAAGAGGCTGTCCAAATTGTGGATAAAAACTTATTGCCATGGTGATGCATCCATGATACTGTCATGCAAAGCCAAGGGTAGTAGCTGAGTAAATTGACTGTGTATGTTTACGCCAACCGATGTGAGTGGAGGGAGTCAACACGCATCGACAAGAAGCCAGAATCCTGCAGAGAGTTCCGTTTCTCTTCCCTTTCTACCCTTCTCTAGAAATATAATTATAAATAAGAGTGGAGGGTATGGAGAGATGGCTCAGTGGTTAAGAACACTGACTGCTCTTCCAGAGGATCCAGGTTCAATTCCCAGCACTCACATGGAAGCTCACAACCATCTGTAATCCCAGTTCCAGGGAACCCAATACTCTCACATGGATATACATGCAGGCAAAACACCAATGCACACGAAATAAAAATAGAAGTAAAAAAATAAGAGTGGAAATAGCTCCTGGAGAAAAATTCTGGTGACCTGACTCCTTCAAATGATTAATGCAAGGCGGAAGGGACTGGCTTGAGTCCCTCATCTGGATGGCAGCAGAGCCATTCGACACTCACCTCTGTCTCAGTTCAGTCCCTGTCCCGTTCCTGCCACTACACACATATGTCCCCACATTCCTTCTCTGAAAACCAGCACAGGTATGGGGGTGGCTTTCAGGGCTCGAGGATCTACTTTCCTGGGATGTCGCCTGTATCTTGTAGATTTTTTGAACTCACTGTCAATCGTTATTTTCCTCAAGTTGCAGTTTTTGCTGCTGTCAATTAACTGTCTGAACACCCAAGTCCGTCTGAGCCTGGATGGTAGATACTAAACAATGTGAGGAGCACTCTGGGGAGAGAGACTGGGGGAAATTAGACACCAGCACAGGTACAAAGAGCTGTGATAACTGCAGTAGGGTTCTGAGACTAAGGGACGGTTGTGAGCTGAAGAATTCTTGAATGGGGTGTGCTACAGAACTGGCAGCTGGGCTGAAAAAAACCTAGAAGGACAGACAAGGGTACAAAGGAGAGGAGGTGCACATGTTCACTCTAGGGCAAGACTCACCGCCCACCTCAAGCAGGCTGGCTGGAGTGGAGCCTGGTGTCCTAAGAGGAAGCGAAGGGAGAGCACACCAAGTGCTCTACCACCGAGCTAAGTCCCAGCCTGAGCAGGAGGATTGGTGGACTCTGGGAAAGGCCAGTGCAGCTCTCCTGCCTTATGTCACCATTCACTCTTGATGTGATGTGCTTTCCCTTTGTACTGCAACCTCTCTCTTATATCTGGGAGGAGGCCTTCCTGATGGAGAGACCTGATGCCCCCCCACCCCATGCTTCCTTAAGATTCCTCTCAGAGTTCCCTGACCGTCATCCTTTCCTCACATCTAGTTTTGAGGGGCCTCCATGGCCTTTTTGTTCTGCTCCAGTGCCCCCCCCCACCAAAAACAAAGTCAAGAAAAAAATATATTGGTCAAGGGCAAAACTGCAAGTCAGCCGTGCACATGCCTTCTCCAGTGAGAAGAGTTGCAATCCCTTGGAGCTCAGGGTATGTGAAGATGGAAGGGCAGGCAGAAGACAGAGGGTGTCCTAATAGGTAATGTCTTTCTTTGGCTGTTGACTTTGGACACTGGATATTTAGACAATGTTGGTTCAGGACTTTTCAATATTTCTGATGACTTTCATGGCCCATTAGACTAGGTATCTCCCCAAAGGGAATGATATTGTTCATGGTAAGTCATTTCTTTGGCCAACCTGATGGCAAACCTATGCTTGCTTGCCGTGAGAGAAGCTGAAAATTGTGGTCTTGTAGGCATAGCCACAGGACACATTTCCATAGAGGGAAAATTCAGGGATGGTATCGTTAGAGTTCTTGTTGAGGTGACAAAATGCCTACAAGAAGCAATTTAAGGCAGGGACATTTATTTGGACTCAGAGTTCGAGATAGTGTATCCATCATGGGAAAGAGGGCATGGCAGACTTTATAGCATCATGAACATGTGACTTGATCTCCTCACAGTTCCGTGCACTGGGAAGTAGAGCTCCCTCTGGGAGCAAGGTAGGCTCTCATTCTCCTTCCCATAGGCCACCTACTTCCTCCAACTAGGCCCCCACTTCTAAAGGTTCCCAAACTTCTTTTAACAGTACCACCAACTGAAGACCAAGTATTCAAACACAGCCCTATGGGGCACAATTTACATCCAAATCATAACACACAACAAACTTCTTATGATGTCTACTCAAAAAGTCCATGACCCAGAGCAAGCACACCAGACTCACAGAGAACTGAATGCCACACACTACTCCACCAGTGACTTATGGAGTGTCCTTGGCATGTTTGCTAACCCGCTAGAACATGGTTTCCTGAGGCAGCAAACAGTGTAATTATAGTGGCTTTCCCTTTCCACTGTCCTAGAATTCAGAGACAAATATTCAGAAGCCAGCCCCATCTGTCTCTCTGGACTTCAGTGTCACCCTTCTACTGACTGGCATGTGACTGCTCATGCACCGTGCTGACAAAAAGATGCCTGTGCCTCCCAGCATGCCTGAAATTCTGAGGTGGAAGCTGCAGTCAGGTGTGGCTCATTGCTGTCTGACTCAGTAGGCACAGCTTCGCACAGGCCACCACAGCCTCCTGTAAGGCCTGAGTATGAATGAGACTTGCCAGTCACCCTAGGGAGCTTAGAGTCACCCAGAAGATCTGTGTACAGCCAAGGAGACCCCAAGAGAGTCATTGAGTGACTTTGGGCCTCCCTTTTCCAGATCCTGGCATAGCACAATGCTTAATGATTGCAGCATAGCTCAAGCCTGTACTTCCTCTGCTGGTCTGTTCTCTGAGCCTGTCTCTCAAAAAAAAAAAAAAAAAAAAAAAAAAAAAAAAAAAAAGTCTAGAGCAATGGTTCTCTTTTTTATAATTTTTATTTGCATTGGTGTTTTGCTTGCAGGTATGTCTGTGTGAAGGTGTCAAATCTTGGAGTTACAGTCAGTTTTTAGCTGTCACACAGGTGTTGGGAATTGAACTCAGGTCCTCTAGGAAGAGTAGTCAGTGCTCTTAACCACTGAGCCATCTCTCCAGCCTAGAGCAATGGTTCTCAACAAGTGGGTCATGACCCCTTTCACAGGAGATCACATAACAGTAGCAAACATACAGTTGTGACATGGCAACAAAACAATTTTAGGGTTGGGGTCATCACAATATGAAGGACTGTATTAAAGGGTCACGGCATCAGGAAGGTTGAGAATGACTGCTCTAGAGGATCATAAATCCTGCCTCTAGCGTTGCTGTGGGGACATTACACTTTACAAAGCATGCAAGAGTGACCCCAAAGCTTGACTCAGTTCTACTTCTATTACCCTTGATCTTCCTCCCTGCTGCCCAGGAAGGCACCTTCCTTTCATCCCTGAAGGCAATCTTTGTTCATGTGCACAACAGTTGCCCACACAGCACTTTCCTGCTCTTTGATCCCCACAGCAACTGCAGGAGGAAAGCGAGGAAGCCAGGCTCGTTCCCATTTTATAGATGAGGAAGTCTACAGACAGAAAGATTGAGTGCATGACCAAGGTCGCCCCATGGGGCTGGTTTTTCTGGAGGAAGGGATGAATTGTGGAAAATTATGCTTCAGATATATTTGAAATGGACAGACATCAAGGAGACCTGTAAATTAGAGTGTGAGTCCTGCTTGAAGTTGACTAGTAAAAGCATCCTACCTACCCATGGCTGCTGCCGGACTGGCTCTAGTTGATTGTTTTGTAAAATCAGATTCTGAACTTGGAAGAACATGAGCACCACCCAAGGGACTTAGGAATATCACCTAAGGACCTTCTGTAATTGCTGATGCCTAGCATATCCAGGCAGAATGCAGTTTAAAGAAGCCTGGATGGGGGGGGGAGGGCAATGCCTACCTAATAGAGGAGCAATAGAGAGCTGCTACAGTAAAGGGGAACCTCTGAGCAGAAGCCTCTGCCTTGTACCCCCAGGCCTGGTGCTATAATGGACCTTTTCTGGCTCCCACCCGCAAAGGCTGCAGCTCTAATTTGGATGACTGATCTCTACCAAGCCTGTTCCTCAGAGCATACACAGGTGGTTTTCTTTCATTCCCAGCAGGAATGAAAGTGGAAAAATACATGTTTTTTTCCCTGCCTGACCTTACTGAGGTGGGAGTTTTTCAGGGAGCCAAGAGCCCTTTACAGATCTGAGAGCCTGATGGTAAAGCAACCTTCCAGAAGTGAAGCATTCCCTTGGGATCCCATGACTGGGGGGATCAGTGATGTCACAAGTGCCTTGATGGTTTCTGCCACAATGCCTCAGGCACAGGGAACACTGGAAGAATTTTCTCCCCCATACCTGATAGCAAAGGATAAGGATGAGGTCTATGTCCCTCCAAGAGTCAATGGGAACAGGACAGAGGGCTGTAACTTTCCATGAGGACTGAGAGACTGAGACTTACTCAGTTCAAGGCACAGCTTCCCTTACAGCCCAGGGCAGTTGTACGGGGAGACTCCCCACCATCAAGTTGAAAATGGCAGCTCAAGAGTTATATAGATAATCTCAGGCTACAGAGTCTGGAAGAATTTGAAGGATTGTCTATGTGAGCAGCCAATCGCAGCTACTCATTATTGTGCCTCTGCCATCTGTCATATACACTTTTAAAAGTGTATTTATTTAGGGGCAGACAGATGGCTCAGTGGATAAGGGCAATGGCTGTTTTTCCAAAGGACCTTGGTTTTATTCCTAGTACCCACATGGTGGTTCCCAACTATCTGTCATTCCAGTTCCAGGGCATCTGATGCCTTCTCCTGGCCCCTGTGGGTAACAGGCATTCATGTGGAGGCAGGCATACACAGGCAAAACACCCATACATAAAATAAAAATAAACACCAAAACATTTAAATTTGTTTTGGTCCCTTGACAATTTCATATATGTTCATATGTATTTTGGTCATTTTCATCCCATTACTCTTTCTCATTCTCCTCTTGTGCCCACTAAACCCCATTTTACCAACAACCGTCTTTCTGCTTTTATGTCTGTTTTGATTTTGTGACCCATTGACTTAGAGATTTTTGATGAGCTATTTAAAAGAGCATGGATGGGCACCTTACCGATGTCTATACTACAGAAGAAAATCACTCACCTTCCCAGGTAACCTTTAACCATTAACCAATGTCTCTTTGGGGAGGAGTGAAGCCTCAAGTGCCCCTACCCTTTTAAAACTTATTACTGCTATACAAGACATATATCACCATGCCCATCTTATAGATAAGGAAACTGAGGCATGGGGTGGGTGACGAGACTAACCCTGTCTGAAATCAAAAGCCTCTGCTTGGGCCTCCATTCCAGGCAGCTTGTTTTTGTTTAGCTATCTGCAGCTAGTCTCCCAAGGGATAGCCTGTGTCCTTGTTCTGGTCTTGGTTTGGGGAAGGTCTGTTCTCCTGATACCCAGCCCTGCAGATACTGAGGAGTGGTCTCCTAAACCCTTCCCCTCCTTTACCTCAGTCTTTCCTCTGTGGTTATATAATGTCTGTCTAACTGTGTTTCGTGGTTCGCTGTCTGTTCTAGACGCTTCTCCCTCCTTTCTCACCTCATCCAAAGGCAGTATTTTTACTTCCAGGTCTCCCATCCACCCTGCAAAGTGTCAATCTCTAGTGATACATCTCCTATTTCACCCAGATGGCCTACTGCAGATCATGGATTGGTTGGCAAAAAGGCAGCATCAGACAAAACCAGCCTGCTCTCTTGTTTTTTTTTTTTTTTTGTTTGTTTGTTTGTTTGTTTGTTTTTTTTTTTTTTTTTTTTTTTTTTTTTTTTGTGTGTAACGTATGAGCTCAAAGTCACTTCTACATCTTGGGGAAGTATATCTGTGACCAGAAAGTTCAACGTTGCTTTTGAAAAGACCAGTTTCTCTACCATGTTGTCTCTGTTTCTTTGTCAAGGCTTTGGGTGTCTGTATTTTTTCTGGGCCTCTCTGACCTCCATTCTGTCCCATGGATCTGTCTATTCTTTTGTTTTGGTAGTACTACACTGTCTCGATTACTGTACTCTACAGTAAGTTTTGATAGTGGGTTGTAGTGGTCCTCGGTGTTGTCTTAGCTATTTGTCTCTCCATTGAAACCTTAGAATCAGTTGGCTGATATCCACAGAGGTTTTATATGGCCCTAAAGACTAAAATGCAGAACAGTATCTTATGGCAGGGGTGAAAACTATGTAGGATATAAACTGTAACTTCTGCAGTTAACGTGTACATACTGCTTGTGGCCTCTTTCAAAACATTGGAGTCATGAAGAGAAAGAAATGGTCATGTCAGAAAAGAGACTTTAGGGTCTACAGAAGCTAAAATATGGACTATTGGTCTCTACAGAAAGCATTTGTAAGACCTAGTCTTGAGCATGTGGTTTATACCCATTTTGTTGCTTCTGAACATGACCTATGTAGCTAAGTGAGCTAGGCTATCTGTTTTGAGTCTCTCTGTCACCAGTTGCTAACTATGTGAATTTTACTGTAAGTTGAGATTTCTGGATCGCACTTTACTGCTTATAAGGTGAGATTGTGGCATTTATCTCATAGAATTGTCATAAGGATTAAAGCAATTATGTAAGTGCTCTAACCTCGGCATATAGAAGCCATATGAAGGCAGTGGCTGCCATTTACATTTATATTGCTATTCTGGCCTAGGAAGAACATTTCCTGAATGGTCACAACTCTCTGCCCTGATAACTCATCTCTCCACTACTGTAGTGACAGCATCTTAAAAATCATCTCTTCAAGGTTGGCCAAGGATAGCCTGGTGTGTGTGGCTTTGAAGTCTACCTCCTTTCCCTCTGTGGTCCACTCCTTACTTGTGCTCCATCTGCAGACCCTGTGTCCTAGCTTTTTCCAGCTCTCTATGCTTGTCTGCACCTCACTGATTTCCCATCCTGGGGGCCTTTTCTGCTCAGAAAACTGACTTCTGGAAATTTCCAAAGAGTCAGTAAGATCTGGAGGTGGGTCCTGGCCATTGCTTGTGGAAACTAGTATCTTTTCCCTGGGTGGGTAGGAACTGGAAATGTACTGTTTCCCCTTCATGTGACTTCAGATAAATTATTTTTGCTGCAGATGAAGGCTAGGGTGGGGAATTAGTCAAGCTCCACCTCCTGGGGTAGGCTTGCCTTTCACACTGTCTGCTGCTCATTAGGGGCACTTCCCTGGGACACTGTACAGAAAGCCGGGAGGACAAACATCAGAGGAAGCAAAGGGTGTAAATCCAGGCTCAAGTACCAGGCTAGAAATGTCCTGTGGTGCTCTTGAGACAGATATCAAGATTATGTTACAATCGGATAGATTTGCAGAGGGTAACATAATGGCATGTGACTTTAATGTCAGCACTTAGGAGGCAGAGGCAGGCAGATCTCTGTGAGTTGGAGGCCAGCCAGGCCAACTGGAGCTATATAGCCAGAAGTATGCTGGGATGAGGAGTATGTCTCTGTGTCTCCCTGCCTATGTTGTCTCTTCCTTTGCCTCAATTCTGAAAGACCCCTTAAGAATTGACAGTAGTGCCTAAATACATAGCATAGTCATGGCTGCCTCAAACTCTGTGATTAGCTGTTTACAGTTATCTCACTACCCTTCAGAGATTCTGGGATGCCTTTTGTCATCCATGCCTTGTCCTAGATCCCCAAAGAATGGCAGCTATCTGTCCATCACTAAGATGCTAGGGGTTCTGCTTCTTGGCAAGGAAGTGGTATGGAAATCTAATAATGCACCCATGCAGGATATAGGGTGGCGGCTGCCCCTCTCAGACAACACTCTACCTTGATCTGAGGGTTCTACCATAATGGGATATATTAATGGAATCATGGTGTTCAAAACTATGCTGTTTAGAAAAAAAGGAATCTCTGCTTTTTCTAAGATAAAGGATATCACTAATGTGGCACATAGATAGGGCCTGGAGAATGGGTATAAAGACTACGAGTTTGGGTAAGAGTTAATTTCAACTTTTAAAATCCATATCATACACAGATACACATATGTAAAATTGAACTGTTTCTGCTTGCTTACTTACTTGTGTGTTTCTTTCTATTTATCTTTAGGGCCTTCCCAAATTCATAGCTTTTCCATACAGAACACACTGGCATGGCAGCCACAGGAAGTGGTAAGGGTCTTGCCCCTGATGGGAGGTGTATGTGTATAGTGGGGAGGGGGGATGTAAGCTCCCTCCTAGTGGAAAAAAATCCACATTTCTGAGCAGGTTAGTGACCCCTCATTAAGGCCTTAACTGAGTGGGTCAAAGGAGCTGCTTTCCCAGGCCAGCCAGGATGCCTGGCAGAATGTTACCATGGCTCCTGGAATTTGGGGCTCATCATCCTTGCAGACCAAGTGGGTAGTTCCCAGAAGTGTCCCGCAAGCATTATAAACGGGCATGTTATCACTGTGAACCTTGAAGCAGATATTGTAAGTTATCCGAAGGCTTCCCAGAAGGTCCACAAGATAAGAGATTAGAGTAAATGCTGTGCATCTCTTACTGTAATCAGTAATTCAGGAGAAATTAACTTAGGTTTGTGAGATACAATGAGGGCTTCCTGTGCTTGCTGATTTTCCTGCCAGTGTGCCTCCCTTAGCATTTCCCATGTCCCAGAGAAGCCATCCTGGATTCCTGGCACCAAGACCCCGAGAAGCCCAGGCTGCCCTCAAGACTTGCAGACTGGTCACCAGATCCCTCCTCTGCTCTCCATTTGGGCTCAGGTCACTCCAATCTGGAGGCTCCCAGGTGTTTGCAGCAGCAAATATGTACAATGCCTCATATTCTTTCTTGTGTTACAATAAGAGAGGAGCAATATATAATAAAAATAAAAGAGGCACTGAATTAACTTCTTACACTTAGTCTCAGTAAACTGGGCCCTTTGATTGTTTCTGCTTTTAAAATTGAAATAAAAATCCATAACAAAAATTAATATTTACACTATGTGTGTGCAACATTGGGAACTCTGCTGTTGTGTATCCATGGCTGTCCATCTTCAGAATGTTGCTTCATCCCAAGAGTTTACTTTTTTGTTGTTTGTTTGTTTGGCAAGAGTTCATTTCTATTCTCCATCATCTGCTTTCCCTCTCCATCACACGATTCCAAGCCATGCACACGTCACTTGCTGAAATCCTCATCAAGAGACACGTACGCTTCCTCACCAGAGGAACTGGGTGGAAAATGTGCCCATAGCAAGTATTGCTTCTGGATTTTGAACCTACATAGCCAAGGGCAGGAACATGTCTATGTCAAGTGTTTTAGCAGGCAATGCTTCTCTACACAGAAATTGATATTTTGGGTGTTTGTTTTCAGTTGCAGGCCCTGAAGAATTTTCCATTCCCATGCAAGGCAAAGAAGTTAGGACTGAGTACACCTTCAAAGTCAGGTATGTGTGCACTGCCATGGGCAGGGAGCTCAGTGGGCAGGGATCCTCAGTGTCCTTTCCTCTTCTACTGCTTGGTCGTTAGCCCTCAGTCCTTCACCACACTATCCCAGTGGTTTTCAACCCATGGGTGGTGACACTGTGGAGAGTGGTGTGTCAGACATCCTGCATATCGATGTTTACATTACAATTCACAACAGTAGCAGCATTATAGTCTGAAGTAGCAATGAAATAGTGTTATGGTTGTGGGTTACCATAATACGGGGAACCGTATTAAAGGGCCGCAGCATTTGAGAACAATGGATTTACTTCCTCTTTGTTATTCCTGTGGAGGGACAGAGACAACACAATACTTAAAGGATAAAACCAACATGGGGACAGCCTCTAGTACCTTGTCTCCCTTGAGGGGTAAAATGTCCTGGGAATTGTGGGTTGGAGGCTATCCCTCGTGTGGCTACCCCATTCCTGCCATGTAGTCACAGTGGCTGTTCTAGCCACTCCCCTTTATTATGGGCTAGGTTTCTCTAAGACCTGGATGCCATAAACCAGCTTTACATGTTAAGTATGTTAAGTGTCTGGCTGTGTTTAGTGTGTGTGTGTGTGTGTGTGTGTGTGTGTGTGTGTGTGTGTGTTCTGTTGTACTGACTTTATTAGGGTTCCCATTTAAACTTATTTTAAGAAAAGTAAACTGATGCACTTTTTAGAAAATAGTATCTTTTAGAAGTTAGTTTATTCATTTATTTGTTTGTTTGCTTATTTATTTATTTATTTATTTGGGTTTTTTGAGACAGGGTTTCTCTGTGTAGCCCTGACTGTCCTGGAACTTGCTCTGTAGACCAGGCTGACATCAAACTCTCAGAGATCCGACTGCCTCTGCCTCCCGGGTGCTGAGATTAAAGCTTTACACCACCACTGCCTGGCTCGAAGTGTACATTTAAATTCCCCATAATACACCCAGGAAGTTTGGCCAGTGGTTTCAAGGCAGACACACATGTGAGTCAGGGAGATGTGTATCATTTGCATATAATTTGCATCCAGTGTTTCTTTGCGGTCGCTAGGTTTGAGTGCTATTCTCTTTAATCTTCTAACTACAGTTAACCGGTGGGTACCCTGGCAGCCCTAATTTTCGTTTCTTGGCAGTGTTATTTTATCAATGGTAGCTCAGAAACTCAGGGTCATGAGTTAGTGGGAGGTAAGAGGCAGGCAGAGGGTCAGGTGAGAGGATGCCATGACAGCTGTGGCACATGAGCTTGGAGAGGTCCAGTCCAGGTTAATCGTATGGTCTCCAGAGGGCAGGGGAGGCCTGAGTATGGGTTCTGGTGTCCTGTGAGCACAGGATCTTGAACTTGCCAGCAGGCTATGTTGTAGCTTTGGTGTGGGTCTGCTCTGTGAACCCACATAGGGTGTTCTCTGCCTACCTTGGGAGAATGTAGAACTGACCTTGCCACATGTGTTCTTATCTTCACAGTTCACTCTCTGACACCATCAGACATTAAACTTGTGGCAGCCATTGGCAACCTGGGAACTGTAAGTATTTCATATTGCTTGGTTTTGGGGACCATTTAGTACCAGTGACACCATGAATAAGCTCCTGATGTCTTGGCAGAATGTTCTGCTTGAGGCCAGGTGTGGTGGCACAAGGCTGTAATCTGAGCATTTGGGAGGTAAAGGCAGAAGAACCAGAAGTTCCAGGTCATCTTCAACTACATAATAATTTGGAGGCTAGTTGGGCAGTGGTAGTGCACGCCTTTAGTCCCAGCACTCGGGAGGCACAGGCGAGGGAATCTCTGTGTGTTTGAGGCCATGCTGGTCTACAAAGTGAGTTCCAGGAGTGCCAGGGCTGTTACACAGAGAAACTTTGTCTTGAAAAGCCACCACCACCACCACCACCAATAATAATAATAATAATAATAATAATAATAATAATAATAATAATTTGGAGGCTGGCCTGGGCTGTTAGACTTCTGTCTCAGATAGTGATCCATTTGGGAGGGAGCCTTGTGTGAGTCAAAGCTGTCCTAAAATCTAAGAGGGAGGACCTAATTTTAAAAAAAAATCAAATGGATTGCTACAACCATCTCAGGAAAGTAGCTGTCTGGGGTTTCTCCTTATAAGTTAAATCCATGGTAGGTGTTGCCCAGAGTCTTCACCATACATTTTTAAATGCATTACTTCCATTTTCTACAGGTACTTATTCTATCAAGTGTGTTCCCTTTACATTGCTTATCTCTTTACATTTATAGTATTATCTCATTGTATTTCTCACCTCTGTCCCTGCCTTTAGTCACCCTTGGGCCCTATTTTCTCTTTTGCTTTCTCTTTCATTCCACATATTCATTCATGATTTCATGTATCTATGTAAGATATGGGAACTACAACAAGAGAAAATATTTAATATTTATTTTTCTGAAATTGGCTCAATTCCTGTAACATGATTGTCTCCAGTTGCATCCCTTTTTCTTTCAACAATATGACTTGATTCTTTATGGTTGAGAAAATTTCACTATGTTTATAAACCACATGTTTTTTACCCATTCCTCTGGTGTTGGATAAGTAGGTTGGTCCTATAACATGTTATGAATAGTGCTGCAACAGACAATGATGTGTAAGTATTTTGGAAATGTTGACTTTGAATCCTCTGGGTAAATACTCAGGAGTAGCGTGGCTGGGTCATATGGAAAACCTAGTTTTAGTTTTCAAGAAGCCTCCATCCTGAATTCCACAGTCACCGAGCAGGATTGGTAAGGCAGTCCTTCAAGCTTTTGCATTTATAAGAGAAAGGAAATTCTATGTCTCCTGTGTGTGTTTTTAAAAAAAATACATGGAGGGGCTGGAGAGTTGGTACAGTGCTCAAGAACACTTGTTGAACCCAGAGGACCCAGGTTCAATTTCCAGCACCCACAGGCAGCTCACAACCATCTGTAACTCCAGCCTAGGAAAACTGGGCATCCTCTTCTGACCTTCTGACCTTGACAGGCCTCTTCTGACCTTGACGTGCACTTGGGTCCCCCATATGATGCACAGACATACATGCAGCAAAACACTCATAGAATAATTTTAAAATACTCTGATATTAATAAAAATGTGTAATTGTGATAAATATAAATTTATATATCTTACTATCTTAGCTACTTAAATACTTATTTATAATAGTTAACACAATGCAAATATAGGAAGTAGTGGCAAGAGAATGCCGACATTCAGCAGAGACACAGCCCCGTGGCCCTTCCTCGCCTCCTCGTGTCCTTCCTCACTGTACCCATTACCCTCTGGTAACTCTTCCTTGCCCCTTCTCTCTCATGTGTTCTCGTGCTTTCTCTCCTACCTCTTTCTTTTCCCCTCTTTAGTTTCCTTGCTGCTCCCTCATTTTCTGTGACATAAGGAACCTGCATCTGCCACAGAAACACTGGTACAGCCACATTGAAGCATCCCTTTACCAAGTAGTGGGGAGTCGGGACCAGCCTAGCTGTCCGTCAACGCGCGAATGAATGACGGGTATGTGGTACACATATACAGTGAAATTTTACTTGGCCACAAAGAAAAATAAAAATTCGATAACTGCAGGAAAATGGATGGAGTTGAGATAACCCAGGTCCAGCAAAGCAAATATTACGGTTCCTTCGTATATACAGACCCAAGTTTCCATGTGTGTCATTTTTAAAGTGTGCAGCTCAATAGTATAAAGTATATTTTTACTGAGTAACCAGTCTCCAGAACATTCTTCACCTTACAAACTGAAACTCTGCACACAGTAAATAACTCATCTTGCATTTACCCACCCCACCCCACCCCCAAAACACATTTCCATTTTTGGTTTATGTGAGTTTGACTGGAGACTTCACATCCTTGAAATCATGTAGTAGTATCTGTCTTTATATAAACAGCTTATTTTGATCAACATAATTTCCTTCTCTGTCAGATGCTTCCTTTTTAAGGGTAACTAATATTGCATTGTATGCATGGACATAACCATATTTTGTTTGTCCATGCATGGACACGAGGCTGAGTCATCTTCAGGCTATTGCCAATTCTGAAAAAACAAACAAACAAACAAACAAACAAACTCCACTGTATACAAATAATCTCAAGATCCTACTTTTCATTCTTTTGGAGAGGTGTCTTTAAATATGACACTAGATTACAAGATAATTATACTTTTAATGAATTTTTCTGAGGAAGTTGAAAGTGATGGTGCATGTTTATAATCCCAGTGTAGGGAAACTGTGGCAGGATCAAAGCAGATTTGAGGACAGCCTGGGTTATACAGCAAGTTCCAGGCCAGGCTGAGATAGATAGTGCTATTTTGTCTTTTAAAATTTTTCTTTTCTGAAGGAATGCATAGTTTATAAAGTTAAGTTGCTACTCCTTTTCTATCAGAATATTGCTTTTGTTTCCCCCTTCTAGCACCTCATCTTGTTTGTGAGTGAAAAGGAAACAGCCCAAGGTTAACATCAGATTTTTTTTTTTTTTTTTTTTTTGATATTGTAAGCATTTAGGTGCAGGGATAGGGACTTGTCAGGTTAATTTGGTGCCTAAATCTAAAAATATGAATTGAGTATTTGAATTGCCCTGTGTAGTTCTCTTGATTTTATTTCATACATGACTTCTGACCTCACCAGTCCATAGCCAGACCCCTCTACCTTCAGGATGAGACTTGAAGGTGAAGCTCATTGTAGGCCACCCTTCTCTGTCTGCCCTGAGAGCCAGATGTGCTGTGTATTAAAACACACACACACACACACACACACACACACACACACACACACACACGTAAAACTAACGGCAGGCTGATTTTTAAAGTACTTAATGCTAACACTTTTGCTTTGAGTTTCTAGTGTCTAAAATGAAGACACACTCTCTTACTTGGGATTCTCTAAAACTTGTTAATTGCTTTAGATTCATATTCCCTCTGTAACATTTTAAAATAAGATCTGCAAATATTTACACAACTTATTTTCAATAGCACCTGTGAAACATGTTCCATACAAGAAAAACCCAGATATACAGCATAAGAAAAATGAAAAGATCCGTTCATATCTTGTGTCTTGGCCTCCCTTGACATGTATGTTCACTTACCCCCAAACACACACACACACACACACACACACACACACACACACAATCCAGTACATTTTATTTCAGTGTATATGGGGACATACCTGACTGTGAAACCTAAACGGTAACATAACACAGTAGTACATATGAAAATTGTTTTTTTTTTCATGTTTAATTATTAAAGAAATCTCCCTACCAAACAGTGAGAGCTTATGATCCACTCTGTTGGATTCTTTGTGGGAGAGCCTGTATCTTATTTGGCTTGGGACCCTGAGGTCATAGTATTGGCCAGGCATTCATCTAATGAGACTGAGGAGAAAGCACTGGCCATCGTCATGGTTTCTGGGATCTCCCAGCTGAGCTTCCACACATCCTGGCCTTGTCCTCTTCTTCCTTCCTTTCTTCCTTCCTTCCTTCCTTCTTCCTTCTTCCTTCTCTTGAGCACCACCTCCCCTTCTGCAACTCAGCTAATTGCAGAAGAAGCAAATTTGTGGTCCTGAGACACTGTGTCTTTAACTCAGTCAGCAGCAGGAGGCTTCAAATAGTTGTTTCCACTGTCTACAATATGATATCTGACGGCCATAGGTTCCCTGCTCCTTAGGCAGCTATAAACTCAAGATGGCTGACCCAGACTGTCCAGCTTGTAGAGCCCAGGAGGTCCACTCCCCTGACTGTCTAACCCACAGCTCTGCTTCATAGGCCCTGACTTGTATGGTTTAGGGATTTTTGTTTAGCTTGTTCTCTCTCCCTGGAATATGACCTCCCCAAGTCCCTCTTCCTGACAAGTGAGAGATGTGGTCCCAGGAAGAGGGATTTGTTCTTAGACACCTTTAAAGACATGACCCAATTCCATGGGCTGGCCAGTTTGGAGCTGGTGGCTGGGACAACTGTGCTCATTAAAGCAGCCTGGGTAGACACAATGAGAATGTAACTGTCTACCTGTGGCCACTATACCTGTCATTCTGTCATACAATAACTTTGACAGATCTAAGCTTAGACATGTCTGAACTTTGTGTTCATTTGTGTGTCAAAAACTATGCCAGTATTTGTAGAGTGTTTTCAATGTTCTGACCACAGCTCCTAGTCTCCCTGGAGCTTGCTAAGCACATGACCTTGCCCCCAGGGGTAGGGTGAAACTGTCTCTTTTTTGGCACTGTGATTAGAACTTTCCCTACAAGGAATGATCTGTGTTACCCAGTATTCCATAAAGGGGAAAATAGAAATTTGCTTTATTTGTTAACATTTACTGAGAGCTTACAATATGTCAGGCCCTGTCCTAGACCCAAGGAATACAGTCAAGTACAAACAGATGAAAACACCTACCTTTGGTGGCTCTTATATTCTAGTCAAAGGGGCAGAAATGGCAAAGTCGCCCTTAGATTGCAGAGGACTAAGGAAGTTGGTCCTTTGACTCTGTAGAATATAGTGTGACTCATGATGTGCTTACATCTATACTCTGAGGAATGCTCTCAGCCATTCTCTGTGTGTCTGAGACGAGCTGTGGGGGAGCAGGGTGTGTCTTTCTCCCCATAAAGTGAGCAATGTGGACTTGGTCCTTCTGTGGATTTGTGTCATACTGGCTTCCCCTGGCTGACTTACTCACACCAGTGTCTCTTCCAGCCTCCAGACTCTGGCATGGTCTCCATGAAGAAAACTCAAAGGTAGCCACCCTGAAACATAGCTAGCAGGGATGTCCCACAGATGTCCTCTAACTTCTAGCTCAATTGATGGGGGCGGGACACCAAGGGCCAGAGACTTTGCTTCAGGCTTAGGGGCAGGGAAGCAACTGGAACCAGTTTCCAGCCTTCCAGCACCCTTGCAGAACCTTTGACACCCCAAGGCTCCTCTGGGTGAATGAAAAGTGGGGGAGGTCAGAAAGATGGAGTTCCTGTGTCTGTCACAGGCTTCCTTCCTCTGCTCTTGCTGACCCTGCATGGTTTGGACCATAGTCATTTTCCACTGGACTCAGTGTTCCCTTCAGCTTTGGGCAGGACTAGAGAGCTTGGGAAGAGGGTCCAGACGGACCTGTTTGCCCCTTATTAGCCCTAGAGAAAGGGTGAGCCAAGCTTGTTAGGAGTAGTCTGTGATGGCCAAGGAAAAGTCTCCCATGGGTGACAGCGTAGTCTGATCATTTTGTGCTTGCCTCTTACAGCATTGAGAACGAACCACAGCATGCGTGCATGGAAGTCATGACAGGTGAGGCCTGGGTTTCTAGGCAGCTTCCGGATTGTCCCCAACCCTGTGACACAGCAGACATTTTGTTAATAAAGATGTACTTGAATGGTCACTTTATCACCAGTGCCTGTGAAAAGAGGAAAGCATGCTAGGAAAGCCAGAAAGGGAGGCAGGGAACGGAAGGTCACATGTCCTGAATGTGGGACAACTGGACAAAGCCTTGTGGGTCTTACTCCTCTAGGACCTCAGAGATGGATTCATGGCAGTTACCTGAGAAGATGTCCTGATCCTTCTTCCTGCCCAAGGGGAAGACCCTAGTCTAATTTTCCATTTATTTTCAAAATAAAACCTCATCCTATATTCCCCCCCCCCTCTCTCTCTCTCTCTGTGTGTGTGTGTGTCCCCATAAAAAAATGTGTCCTAGGCTCCAGAAAGTGAAGTAATTGTGGTTAACATGCTGATCTTTTTTTTTTTTTTTCCATACAAACATGCTGCTGAATCCTGAATCCACTTTCTGTGAGCTGTTCTTTGTTTGATGACAGAGGACCTTTGTGATTCTAAAATGGCGAGTCCCTTAATGCTATTGAGCTAGGCTGGGTAGAGTGTCCCATGCCTGCTGCCTGTGAGATGAACTGGCCATTCAAATGCTAGGCTGAACTACCACACAGCTACAGTGATGAACAAGAGATAAACGGTCCCCTGGCAGCTGAACCTGGGCTTGTGATGTATCAGGTCCTTAGAAAGGACAGAGATGGGGATCCTGTCCCTCCTTTGTTCATATCCCAACAAGGAAAGCTGAGGCCACTGTCCAGCCCTCCTGCCACTTGATTGACAAGTGAGGTGTTAGGGTTAGGGAAGGTCTCCCAGGCAGGAGTCAGAGTGCTCACTGACTTGTGGCTGTCACAGCTGTGCCAACGCCTGGATGTCTTTCCATTCAAACAGTATGAGAGAAATGAAGGGGTCCATTTGGGAATGCCTAGGGATATAGTCGGACCCTGGAGACCCCAGTGCCACTCTACTGATTTGCCCGGTTTCTCATTTGCCTCCATTTCTCCCCCTCCCCCTAACAAGCTGACTCACCCCTTTTAGGTACACAGTGATCAGGAATCCCAGATGGGCAGAGGGCAGCAGAGGTGCCTGGAAAGGCAGACCTTGCATCTGGAGCCACCAGCATCAGATGTCAAAAACCGAGGGCACCCTGAGTAGGGAGGGGCAATGCCATGGCTGAAACAATACTGACAACCATGGCAGGGGTCCACAGGGAAAGTGGTCCAGGGCTGCCCAGCCCCATTCAGCATATGATGTGGTTGGTCCAGGCTCAGCCCTCCTACCCTCTGGCCCCAGTGTTTGAGAGCCTTTAGTGACTTCCACATCAAGCCAAGGCACTTTGAAGATGGAGAAACTGAATGTTGAGCAGAGAAATAGAATTTTCCCAGGTTGTATGTTCAGTAAACCAAGGGCATCTCTACCCCTCGCCTTGCCTTTTGTTCTTCCCCCTACCATCATGGGACCCTGAAAGAAAGATTAAATAACAATGACTAAAACCAGAAGATGAGAAAAAAAAAAAGATACACACAAGTTTCATGAAAAAGTTTAAAGTCAAATTGGTCACTTTTACCTTGGAAAGCTGTTCTTGCGATGACTTATTATTGTGACTCAGTGTTCATGTGTTTTCATCAGCCTTTATCAACTGTCCTCCCATGCTGAGGGAGTGGTCCCCATGTGCACACATGCATGCCATTCTTATCATGTTGAACTGAGTTCAAAGTCTGCATTTCCCACCCATGGCCCTGGGATCCCGTAAGCTTGTCACAGCTGAGAAAACCAGACTCATGTGTCCAGGTTAAGGATGGCAAAGCCAACTCACACATGAGTTAGGTGGTCACCTAAGGTCATGAAGCCAAGCAACTAGTCCTCCTTCCTTCCGCCTGTCATCTGCAGAGTATGTTCCCCTGTATAGAGCTCTCTACCATCCCGCTGGATCCTGCTTCCATGGACCAGGAGGCTCTTGGGATTGGGCACAAAAAAGGGAGTGGAGAAAGGCATCCTCTCTGCCTCCCACCCTCCCTATTCTGCCCTCTCCTCTCAGAGGAGCAAGACACAGCTTAAGTGCTCCTGACAGCACTATTTTTAGCAGTCTTCTGGCTGTCAACTTGGCAACATGTTCTCTCTGTGTTCCCTGGAGCCTTCCTACCCTGCTGTCACTCATGGAGAGCCGCCCAGGGCTCTGGTTCTAATCCCAGTAGCTCCTGTCAGCTGGGAGACCTGGTGCAGCTTGCTTGATGTCTCTATCTCAGCTTCTCCAAGAGAAAATGAGAAAATGCCTGGAGAGCACTCAAGCCTGGCCCACCTAGACTGATGCTCAGTTTAGCTCCCTTCACTTTCCAGGGTCTGCCTTGGGGATGACCTCACAGCATGGCGTGAGGGCTGTGCCTTTCCATGGGGCAGCGATTCTGTCTTGTCACCCTGGGGAATTGTTCATCATTAGATGACCCCTGGCTCTCTTTAGTCCTTTCAGATATCATCAGACATTTCAACCCTTCTGTTCTGATGCCCACGTGCTCTCCTGGGAAGAGCGGTGCAGCCCACAATATGGTTGAGTAAGTCACATTCTTGTCCCTCTCTGGTGCCGTGCACTCTTGTTAGCCTTGCACATGTAGGGACAGTCAGAGAGATTTAAAATAGAGGTCTTTATTAAATCAATGCCCAAATACCTACCCCTGCTGATTTCAGTTGGCTTTAAAAGCCAGGACAAGTCTGCCCTCAGAAGCCTGGGTGACTGATTCAGGGGAGCCTCAGGCTCAGAGACTGACAGCTGTGTTGGGGTGAGGGGCTCAGCTTCCTAACCCTCAACAATATATTTTATTGATTATTCTTTCTACCCCCTGCCTCTGCACAGAGACTTGTGGATGCAAGCTAAAGAGCTGGTGAGACATTTGAAAGAGAACCCGGTAAGAGGCTTTCTAACCTTGGTGTGGGTGGGCTGTCCAGGTTTGTGGCAAGACAATGACACCAAGACACAGAATGGCGATGACACTGGTGCCAACTGGCCATGAGCACGACTCAGGCCCTGGACTCTTAAAAATGTCCCTTCCATTGTAATACCCTGAAGGTCGCTGTGGAAATGAATGAGTAGCTCTATTTAGAATAATTTTCTGTGTGGGACTGCAGAGAGTTTGCAGCTGGACTAAATGACCTTTCACATAGGGAGGCAGTTGGGTTCTAGAGAGAGAGAGAGAGAGAGAGAGACAGAGGGAGAGAGACAGAGGGAGGGGGGAGGGAGAGAGAAGCTTCAATGTGTCCCATGACCCCAACTTTCTGCTTATCACTGTGTGATTGTGCAATTCTCTCCTAAACTTGGTTTTCCTATTTAAGAAATAGAATAGTGAGAGAGCCTGACCCGCAGGTTTATAGAGGATCAGATGAGCTATCGAATGTGCCTGGCACAATTGATGTTCAATAAAAGCTGGTAGTTATTATTGTCATTGTGGCAATGATTGCTGTGATGAATAATTACCACAGTGCTGGAGAGGTGGCTCAGTCAGAAAAATGCTTGTTGTGCAAGCATGAGGACCTGAGTTCCATTCCCAGCACCCACGGAATAACTACGCAGAATGGTATGTGCCTACAGCCCCAGCACTGGGGAGGGAGGAGACAGGAGGATCCCTCGGTCTCACAGACCTGCCAAATTGAGAGCACAGGGTTCAGCAAGAGATGCTGTCTCAGAAACAGAGTGGTTGATGAAGATACCTAACATCCATCTCTAACCTACACAAACACACACACACAGAGAGAGAGAAAGAGGAAGAGGAAGAGGGAGAGGGAGAGAGCAAATTGCCTGACAAGAAACAACTCAAGGAGGAAGAACTTTGGCTCATGGTTTGTGGGGGTACAGTCTACCATGCAGGGAAGGCAGGGCAGTCTGGGCATGAGACATCTGGTTATAATGTATCCCTCAGTTAGGAGGCAAAGAGAGATGAACACATGCTCCGCTGGTCCTCCCTTCCTTCCTCTTTTATTCAGTCTAGGCCCCTAGTCCACAGGATGGGACTAACCATATTTAGGGTGGCTCTTCCCTCCTCTAACCTCTCTGGAGCTGCCCTCACAAGCAGAGAGGTATGTCACCTAGGTGATTCTGAATCCTGTCCAAACCAGGGGTGGTAGCTTACATCTCTATTCCCAGCACTCAGGTGGTGAAGGAGGAAAATCTTAGGCAATTTGGGACCAGCCTGCATTACAGAGTTAGACTTTATCTCAAAAACAAAACAAAACAAAACAAAATCCATAAATAAATCAACCCTGTTGGCTGGCAATGTTTAGCTATCATAATGATAATACGAATGTAATTTTTCTCCATAATGGCTGGGCGGTCCTGGATCCAACCCTGTAATTTTAAACATGAAGAAACTAGAATTCCAAAAAGTCATGTGACAAGGGCAACTTCACGAAGTCTGTTAGAACTAAACCCTAAAGAGCAGACTCACAGTGTTCCCAGTGCTGCCTCAGGAAACAAGTTTGCTTTGTAGTCAAGTGGTATGTTCACTAGAGAAAAATCAGATAGCAAATGAGCAAATGTAATATTAAAGCCACCCTTAAGTCTAATGCCCAATGATAATTACTAATAGTATGTATTCCCTTCTACATTTTTCTAATTATGTATATCTTATAAAATGGGGCATTACTGAATATATATGCTTTTTGTAATGTACTTTTCTCAGTTTTTCTGATATTTTCCATTATCATTTTAATAGCCACATAGTGGTTCGCTTACATGAATGTAGCATAGCTTACACAAGAATATGCATCTTCAAACATTTATGCTATTTGCTACTTTTCATTCCTACGAACAAGGTATCATTGTAGCTAAATCTTGTATGGTCCTTCTTTCTTTAAAATATGTTTTGAGAGCTGGGCCTGGTGGTACAGGTCTGTAATCATAGCTACTTAGGAGACTGAGGCAGGAGGATTGCGGGTTCAAAGCTTGCCTGGTTAGAGTGAATTTAAGGCCAGACTGGGAAATTTTGTGAAACTCCATGCTAAAATAAAAAGAGGGCAGTGTAGCTCAGTGGTGCTTAGCATACACAAGACCCTAGATTCAATCTGACATTGAATTAAAAATACTTTTTCACAAAGAATGTCCCTTAGTTCAACAAGGTCCAAATTGCCTTCTAGAACAGTTATTCCACACAGACTACCAAGTATTACTTGAGAGAAAGAGAGAGAGAGAGAGAGAGAGAGAGAGAGAGAGAGAGAGAGAGAATGAACATCCAAGCCAGTGGTAACTCGTGCCTATAGTCCTAGCTCTCAAGAAGCAGAGTCAAGAGAATCAGATGTTTGAGGCTAAAACAAACCCATTAACAGTGGCTTAAGGTGACTGGTGTATGAGATTGAGAAACATGGACAGACTCCTGACCCAAGCTCTTACCATCATCTCTTTGCTGTGTGTTCCAGCAACTTGACTTTGAGAATGACTGGAAACTCATTACTGTGTTCTTCAGTAACACAAGCCAGTGTCACCTGTGTCCCTCTGCTCAGCAGGTAAGCTGCAGGCTGGTGGGCTGAGGGGTTGCTGGTGTAGAGACAGGACTACCTGTCTGAACACTGTCCACTGAGCTAGTTAAGAATTAGGACAGGTGGATGAATGAGTCAGGTGAGTGGGTGGATGGGTGGAAAAATGAACGGATGGATGGATTCTCAAGGAAATAAATAATATGAAATAATATATATTGCTTTTATTCCTCCAGTATTTCAGTGTGATAACATGCACTGAACATAAAACTGACTATATTAACCATTTCTGTGTGTTGTTATGATTTGGGTGGGATTACACACTGTCACGAATGTATGCCTACAGTTGTGCATTTATAACTGTCACGGGAGCCAGGAATGCTCTTAAACTTTCGTATTTTAAATTTGTAAAAGAAACTTTATTTTTATATTTTATTTTATTTTATTTTTTTATATTTATTGTTCAAAATAATGGGTCTTGTTGTGTTTTCAGTCAGGTATATAATGTACTTTCATTACCTCCCCGCTCTTGCCCAACAGTTCTTCTTCGGAAGTGTTTATCTAATTATTCCTTAATTAATTAAAAACGGGGAGTCAGATATGGGGGGGCAAAAACCTGAATGATCAGAAAAGCAGCTGCAAAGTGACCAGTGACCTCCGATCTCTTTCATTTGTCCTTCCAAAAGGCAGAGAACCTCTCTAAGCCCCACCCTACTACTTCCTGTCTCTCTATCTGTCCTCAGTCCTCCAAAACCTCTATGGGTGATTTTGGTCAGTTAGTAGCTAGTTCTACCCTCTGGTTCAAAGCAGATTTATTGTCAGAATGCAATCAAAATATCACACAACACCCTTATATGTTTGTAGGTCCTTTCTTCACCCCCACTGTGTAGGGGGTTTTACATTTAATGTCATCCTGCTAGGGATTTTAATATCCACCAATCTCATGTGACGGAAAGAAATTCAGGCTTAGATAAACTGAGTTAATGATCTTTGTACACCTGAGGAGAATCGACTTCCTAGTTAGTTAAGAACTGTTTTGCCTCTCTTGGTGTGCCTTCACATGAGTGCTGAGTTTACAGAATAGTGTAGAATGCATACACTTGCCTCACCCTAAACCTATGAGTTCCAGCTTGGGTGAGAAAGGTAGTGTTTACCAAAAGCAAACAACCTGTGGATTTTATCATTGGCTTTCCTGGGAATAAAGTGCATTGTTTTGTTTAATATATGTGTAGGTGATTATGTTACAGATTGTGACTTCAGTATTTATGGATGGCCAACTCCAATCAGCTAAAAGTGTAAGGGGTGGCTGGGGAACCTAGGCTATGGCATTATAAATGACATACAAACTCTTCTTCGGGAGTCTAAAGTCCAGCTGCCACCAAGCCACTTCTGTCAATTACCATGGCTTGCCTACTGACCCCTTAGCCTAGCTCCTAGAACCTCCATTGGGCCATGGCTTGGACATATCTAAGTGTCTTGATATGCCCTTCCCCTTCCATGTCTTGCCTTCTTCTAAATGCTGTATACTTCCACCAATCTCTGGGCCACTTTCCTTAGTCCTGTAGAATCCTAGGAGAATCGTGGTAAAGATCCCCTCTCCCCTAGCTAGCTCTCATCATTCCTGAGGTTCTTCTGAGTGTATTGTGTACAAATGATGAAAGTTTCTGTCCACTTGTGCTAAGTGAAATTTACGTGCTCTGATTGTTCTCTCCAGGGTCGTTGTGCATATTAACATTAACTCATGAATTATGTATCCCTGCATTGAAATATTCAAGCATCATTTAGACATCAATGCATTCTTCTACATAGCCACTCATTACTCTTCAGCCACTCATCCTCTTACATGCAGACTCAGACACATACTGCCATATCTGCAATGAGTTTGCTCAGGCTGGTGTTTGATTTATTTTTTATGCATGAATGTGCATTCAGGGATCTCTGCACTCTAACTTGCAGCCGAGCAAATGTACACGATTTCTTGCCTTTAATGTATTTATCCCTTCAAGCATTGTTGAATACATAATGCATTCTAAGTACATGGGTCCCATTTATGTGACTTGTTTTGTTATTATTATTATCATTATTATTATTATTATTATTATTATTTAGTTTGACAAGTAATACACAAGTCTTTTTTTACTTATAATATTCTTTTTTATTAAAATGTATCCAGTATGCATATTAATGGGTTCAGTGTGACATTTCCACATAGGTGTGCACTGTGTGTCTTTCATCAACTGAATATTTTCAAGACCTTGTCATGTTGACACCTACAGACTAAACCTAATCTTGCTGACTGATCTGCTCCACAGTGTGAATTTGTCACCTCTTGTTTCAGTATTGGCTTACTGAAAAAAAACTTCTTCGAGTTTTTTTAGTATTTTAAACATGTAAGAGTGTTTTTCTAGGTTTTGAGGTCATGGGTGCTGGTACATTAGTGAGTCCTCATAAATTAGTCAGAAAGGTTGTAACGAAACTGTAAAATGAAGGAAGAAGGAAATGGAATAGAATGAACTATAAACTATTCTAGTTAATTGCATGAAGTAAGGGGGCTATGGACTCATGAAATCTTTGCTTTCTTTGTTCTGGATACCTGCACTGAGCTGCCATGGGAAGCATATACACATTGAGTCATGGTCCAAATATTCTGAAGACAAATATCTAGAATAGATGTTATAGGCATATAATGTCTTCCACTTGGAAGCAGGGACAGTTGGTGAGTCAAGTGACAACTATTCCATGCCTGGGAAGACTGAATGAGCCTAGATGCCCCAAATAGCTAGAGACAAAACCAGGAATTTCTAAAGCAAGATTCACACTTTGGGGAGGCACCATGCTCCTCCACATTCCCTAGGGAGGGTAAATGTCCTGAATGTGGTACAGATGAGCAGCAGAGGCATCTCTGGACCCACTTCCCGGGGCTCTTCAGGGAGGAAAGTGATGCCAGCAAAAATCTAGACGGAATGCTTATCACTGGTCATTGCAACAGAAGGGCAGGGCTGGCCTCTCATCAAAGCAGGGCAGAGACAGGCATGGGCTTATTCCTAGGCTGTGGGTGGCAAGTGGCCCCCCTGCAACTGCCGTCTGATGATTGGCAGCTGTCCCTAGAATTCCTGCCCCTGTTCCCCTAGGTAATAGCATAGATTCTTGCCCTTCCTTGTCTTGCTGTCTCAGCCACATTGCTTCAGGGGACAGCCAGTCTGCAGCCAGCTGAGGAGTTCCTCTTGTGCTTTAATTTATTTCTCACATTGAAATGATAACCAGAGGTCAAATTTAGAGGTGCTCTCACTTGCTTATTTTCTCACCTGCAAAGAGAGGAGGGGCTACACTGATGGGTTGGGAATGGGGCGCAGAGGGATTTATACATTCCAGTAATGGGGCCTTCTCAACTCTCTCTCTCTCTCTCTCTCTCTCTCTCTCTCTCTCTCTCTCTCTCTGGGACCCTTTCTCTTTCTTACTCAAGGCAAATGTGGCAGAGGGGAGAATCGGGGTGGGGCATGAGAAGGAGGGATCTGGCTAAAATCCAAGCTTGGATTTCTGGTCAGGAATCCAAAAACTTTTGAGCATTTCAGATTTGGGGTTTTTAGGCAATAATTGGTCAGTTGATACAGTTTATGCAAATATCCCTGCATCTGAAAGACTACAAAGTCAGAAACACTTCTGGTACCAAACATTCCCGGGGAAGGGATACGTGGCCTGTGCCCTGTGGAAGTTTGGAGTTTAAAATTTTCTATTGTATTGTGTGTGTGTGTGTGTGTGTGTGTGTGTGTGTGTGTGTGTGTGTGTGTGTGTATACAAGATGACATATGCATGTGGAGATCAGAGGACCTGTCAGTATTCTCTTTCAAATATCATGAGGGTCCAGGGAATTGAACTTGTGTCTTCAGGGTTGACAGCAAATGCCTTTATCCAAGTTAATCATCTCACTGGCCCATTCTTTCCTTCCTTCCCTCCTTCCTTTCTCATTCTTCCTTTCTTCCTACCTTTCTTTCAATGCTGGTGTGTGTGTGTGTGTGTGTGTGTGTGTGTGTTAGTTACTGTGATGTGTGGAAGTCTAAGAACAATTTAATAGGTCGCTAGGCTTAGTGGCAGATGCCTTTACTCACTGAACAATCTTGCCAGATCTCCTTTTGGAGGTTTTTGAGGTCTGTCTAGCTCCTTAAATCCAGGTTGATCATGTTCCCTCTTCAGATTTGATTTTCTTCAGATAAAAGCAACTCCCTCAGCCCTTGGGAATGTGTCCCACCCTTTGCTGGGAGCATCAGAGCTACTGAAGTGTTTCTCATCATGTTCCAACCTTGGGCTTGGTCTCTGATTGGGACCGCCTCCCTAGTGAGAGGTTGATGGTTCTTTGGTGGAGGATTGGTTAGAGAAATAGATACTGATGCCAAAGCCCAAAGCAAACAGAGCAGCTCAGGGATTCTACACTTGTGGGGAAGTGCAGTCCTCCATTAAGCACTGGTCATGTGCCAGTGTCCCTTTGGGGTCATCTAAGTCTGGTCCCTGAGCCTCATGTCCTCCCTGTTGCCACCTTTGCTCAGCTCAGATTTTCTCTCACAGAAAAGACATTTGATGAGGAACATGGAAAAGCTGTGTGAGATACTGGATTACCTGCACCAGGAGGTGAGGCGGTGGTTCCCCTTCCGCTGGGGCTTTGGGACATGGAACATAAGGCAAGCATCACTTTGGGTGCCCCCCTGAAGCCCTTTTCAAGGGCAGCTGAGGCAGGACTTGGTTGACTTCCAATGGCATTTTCTGGAGTAGGGAAAACTGATGTCCATGTATGAGAACATGATCCTGGGGTACAGAAAACTTGAAGAAACCCATCTTCTCACCATTGTAAAAAAAAAAAAAGGGGGGGGGAGGGTGCTCCTGAGAGGGGCTTGGCAGTTCCTAGAGTACTCAGTGCCCTCACTTTCTGACTGAGGCTGACCTCTCTAGAAGGTGCATGTTCTGAGCACCCAGGAACAGGGCTGTGGCTCACCTTCCCCTATGCTCTGTGATACTCCTGTGTTGGGGCTGCACTGACCACCAGAGAGAGGGGCAGCTGCATTTCTAAGATGCACAGCTGGAGAGGTGATAGCTTTGGACAAACCTCATCCAAACCCTCTAAAGGTTGGCCCCCAAACGAGGCCCATGGAGTTGCAGAAAGTCCAGAGGCAGTCATGGCAGGCATGGCAGTTCAGCAAATACCTGTGTCACGTATGTCTCTTCATATCCCCTAGGTCCCCAGAGCATTTGTGAATTTGGTGGATCTCTCTGAGGTTTTGGCCATGTCTCATCACCATCAAGAGACTGGGTTCAGGTAAAGAGAGAGAGAGAGAGAGAGAGAGAGAGAGAGAGAGAGAGAGAGAGAGAGAGAGAGAGAGAGAGAGAATAGGCATCATCTGTTGTGTGGTTGTGGTTGTCACATGCTGGTTCTGCACAGGCTTTCCACATTATGTTGATGTCCTGGGGAGACCCATGCAAGGAGGCTGGGGAGTCCAGCAGCTGTTTAGCGCACGCACATACTAGTGAGTGGCAGAGTCGGTGGGATGTTGCAATATTTAATTTGGCTGATGCAATGGTAGAGCCCCACCCCCGCCCTTGCAGATGATTTAAGAGTTTAAACCACAGTTGGTAGAGTGCTTGCCTAGCATGCAGAAATGGGGTTCAGTCTCCAGTACTGCACAAAGCTAGGTGTGGTGATACACATCTGTAGTCCCAGCACTTAGTGATAGATAGAGAAGGGGGTCAGAAAGGCAAAGCTATATGCAACAATTTGGAAGCTAGCCTGAGCCACTCCAAGAGACACAGTCTTAAACAAAACAACCACAAACCCATGTGAGTTTAGCAAAATATCTCTGTGACAAGAAGTATTAGTGACTATGAAAAAAAACCAAAAACCTGTGAACTTTCTCAGTGGATTTTTGCTTTATATTCAGAATCTGATATTTGATTCTGTAAAAGAAGAAGTCAGAACAAGGACAGCTGAGAAAGGAAGGGAAAGGAATGTAAAAGGAGGATGGGAGAGAAATAATGATGGGATGTGGGTTTCTGAGGTGGGGAGAGGAAGAGGAAGGGAGAGGAAGTACATTATAGCATGTCCTGACCTGTGAAGAAGGGCTCCATGGGTGCCTCCCACCCTGAGCTGGTAATTTGTGTCAATTTGACACAAGTTAGAGTCATCTGAGAGAGAAGAACCCTAACTGAGAAAATGCCTCCATAAGATGGGGCTGTAGGAAAGTCTATAGAATATTTACTTAATTAGTGATTGATGGGGGAGGGAGGGCCCGGCCCTTTGTGGGTGGGGCCATCCCTGGGCTGCTGGTCCTGGGTTCTGTAAGAAAGCAGACTGAACAAGTCATGAGAAGCAAGCCAGTAAGCAGCACTCCTCTGTGGCCTCTGCATCGGCTCCTGCCTCCAGGTTCCCTACCATGTTTGAATTCCTGCCCTGACTTCCCTCAGTGGACTGATTCAGGATTTGTAAGCCAAATAAATCCTTTTCTCTTCAAGTTGCATTTAGTCATGGTGCTTCCACAGCAACAGCAGGCCTGAGAGAATTTGGTACCAGGTTTGTGGGGGTAGTCCTGTGATAGACCTGATCGTGCTGTTTGGGGTGGGGAATTGTGGGAACACTTTGGAACTCTGGACTAGAAGAGCCACTGAGTGCTCAAAGGTTGGCACAGTGTTGTGAGAACTTGGAGAATGAACCTGAAAGCCAAAGGAAACTTGAGAAATACTAAAAGACATTACATATTTTGAATTAAGAATTTGTGATTCTGGTCAGCTGGAACTAGGGAATCAGCTGTAGTTAACAAGATACCAGAAGTGAAGTCAAACAAAAGTGAAATCTTGGCTTTGCTTGGGCAATTGATGCTGGTAGGCTGGAGCTAAGAAATTAGTGGCGATTAAAAAAGAAACCAGCCTCACTGAGGGAAGTCTTCTGGGAAGTGCTACTTGAGAGGACACAGAAACTTGTGTTCCAGAGGTGGCCAAGGTTGTATATCTCATGCTGGCAGCCAAACTTGGTAGAGGAGGAATTACCCAGGTGGTACTGGTTCTGAAGGCATGAAGGGGTCACAGAGAGCAGCTGAGGTTTGGCCCTGTGTAGGAGGGATAAAGCACCTGAAGAAAAGCCTAGAAGAGGGAGAGGCTAGTGGTGAACGTGCAGCCCAGTTGCAACAAGAGAGCCTAGACAACAAGAGTCACCAAGGACAGCAGACTTTGGTGTGGTCAGAGCTTAGGAGTGCAGAGCTGGGTAAAGGACTCAGGCCCTTTGGAAGACCCCAGAGAATGTGAGTGGACCCCAGACCCTGAGTTATTTGCACAGTTGGAGCGTGGCTTTACTTTATTCAGGTTACTGTGCCCTGGTTCATCCCACTTGGAGTGAGAAAGTGTTTAACTTCTTTCACAGGAGCCCACAGCTGAGAAACTTGGAATTTTTAAAGAGGTCTTGGAGTTTTATGAGACTTTGTATTTTAAAAGAGACTTTGCATTTCTTTTTAAAGAGACTGGGTTTTGAAGTGTTTGATTTTGTAAAGGCTGAGACTAAACTTCATTGCATGTTTTGTAATGTTATTTTTATTAATGAGATGTAAGAGATGAGCAAGAAAGTAAAGGTTAACAGTGATATGATGGTGTGGTCAAGTTGACAAGGGGTCACTTGTGATAGTTTAATGCCATCTTGACAGAAGCTAAAGCCATCTGAGAGGAGTGAACCTGAGTTGAAAATGCCTCCAAAATATAGGGTTACAGCCAAGCCTGCAGAGTATTTTCTTAATTAGTGATTGATGGGGGAGAGCCCAGTCCATTGTGGTGGGCTAGTGGTCCTGGGTGCTATAAGAAAGCAGGCTGAGAAAACCATGAAGTTCAAGACTCCTCCATGGCCTCTGCATCAGATTCTGACTCCAGGCTCCATCCCCAATTGAATTCCTGCCCTAACTTCCCCCACAGGACTGTGATTCAAAACATATCAGTCCCATAAACCCTTTCTCCCCAAGATGCTCTCATCACAGTACTAGTCACCCTAACTAAGATACACCCCCCCAACCTTCATAACCACAATTTGTCTCTCCTCTGCACCCTCCAAGGCTGCAGCTTCCCCTCCCTCTTCCTAAGTAACTCTCTGCACCCCCAGTCACTCTCCATTGGAGGCCCTCTGGGTATCCCCACCCCAACAGCATAGTCAATCATGCTGCCTCCTTTTGATCTGCAGCCCTATACCAGAGCTTTGCCATTGCTCAGAGGATACCACGAAGTTGTCCAAGGCTGTCATGCAGTGGTCCTATCAGGTAAGCCCCACTTGGAACCTGAGCTACTGGCTCACAGGGGGCTCGGGAGTGTGGAGAACAGGGATGGTAGAGACAATGAGCTAACTAGCTCTAGTAAGACTTGGCTGAATTCAGGACTGCTGGGAGCCAAAGAGAGGTACCCTCATAGTTCTCCCTATTATGAATCCATAATATTAGAATAAAGGCAGACACAGCATCTGTGGGAGCTGCAGGTCATGCTGACAACAGCTAGTGAAGAGCTTCACTACATATGTGGTTCTCTAGACTTCTATGTGATAGGCCCATGCTTGGTGAGTGAGCCATGTGGGCCATCAAGAGTATGAATAGTAGATGGTGAAGGAGTCTGGGCCATGCACCTGCCCCTCCCACTTCCTGCCCTTTCCTTCATAGAACTCCCACCATACAGATGATAAAATCACGGTTCCTGAAGCCATGCATTTTAGTTGACCAAAGGTGTCGTGGGCTCAGTGAAAGCCACTATTCTTACTGGTAAACAGCTCAAAATATGGTGTCCACTGGCATGTGTTAATATTATTTGCAATCAAAGTCATAAGTACACTTGTGTGGCACTGTCTATGCTGGATATGACAGAGTTTTCTGGAGGGAGGGAGAATAATGGCACATGCCCTTGCAGACCTAGCCCTCCAGGAGAACATGGCTTCTCCATGGCATGCGGGGCTGTCTTGGACTTATTGATTTTTCAGAGAAGAGTCTCCAGCTCTATGGATTCCGAGACAAGGGAAATTCATTTCCAATCCTCAAGAGCCCTGAAGTATACAGCAGGGAGAGCATCCAAGCAGCACACCTTTGTCTATCCTGTGTAGAGGTGGCTGAGTGAACCCTGGTGTGCTAAACACTCTGCCTGGCTTGGGTTCTAGAATGTGCACTCTCTTCTCCCTTCTCAGGAAACCTGGGAAGGTCTCCTGGCCTCCAGCAAGTTCAACAAGCATGAGTCCTTCACAGTGGTTTTCCAGCCTTTCTTCTATGAGGTAGAACCACCTTCGGTGAGTGAGCCATGTGAGGCATCCAGAGTTTAGATATTGGATAGTGAGGAAGCCTGGGCCACACACCTGGGTCTCTGCCTCCTCCCTCCCCCCTCCACAGAATCCCCAGCCTTAACTGAATACCAGATAGACAGTCTCAGAGGCGATACCACAGTAGTCTCTCACCCTCTGCCATGCAGTTCCCTCTCAGGTTGCATAGCCCTGTGAGGCAGATCCTGAAAGACAGAGACTCAGGGCTGATAGCCTGAGCTAAAGCCCTGCTTCTGGAATGGACCACCTATGTGGCCTCAGGCGAAGGGTTTGACTTCTTTGTGCCTTGGTTTCACATCTGTAGCCCTCCCCCAAAAAAGGACTGTTATTAATATCCCATCCATCTGGAGTGGATGCCAGGACCCCTTGAGCTAACACATGGGAAGAACTCAGGGCCTGGAGATTTGAAGTCCTGAGTGCCTCCCCACTTTGTGTCTAGCTTTTCCCTCTGTGTGCTCCTCTACCTCCCTGGAGAGAGGCATTTGCATCTTCCTCCCCAAGGTCACTGGATTAGAGAGCACTGAGGGAGGGACAAGCCTGCTTAACCAGGTCTCTGTAGCCCCTGAGCCTTCAGGGCTGTGTCTGGGAACAGCTCCCAGCTCCTACCCAAGACTGACTTGCTGTTTAAAGCAAGGTTCATAAGGAGGAAAGGACCCCTGTCCATGCCTCATGCCTCCATGGAGTCACCTCCCTGCTACTGCTTCTGCTCTGAGTCCAGTTTTGGAGGATCCACAACAAAACAGAGCAAACAGACTCACTCTGTTCCTGCCAGCCCTGACCTCCGAATCCAGACTCCAGGCTGCACTCCTATAAATGTACTACTCATTGAGGAAGCGCTAGGGGACAGAGCTGGATGGGCCATGACCCTGTCCACAAGGGTCAGCCAGTATGTAGAGGCCATCATATCCTGTGAGCATACGTGTATGTGTGTGGGGGGTGGTAAGAGTCCTTTCTTACCTCCTTCTCTTCCAGGAGGAGAGGTCTGCACCCCAGGATCCCAGCACACTTGCCCTCAGGATCTGGAATAACATGGTGAGTGTGGAGATATGAGGCTCATGCCAGCCTGTGGGCTGATGTGGGACACCAGCAGGGATGCTGGCCAAGCTCAACGCCAGAATCTTGACTCACCAATGTCAGGAGCTAGTGGGGAGCTCCACCTTGCTTTCCCTAGAGGTTGGGTGGTTGACTGGCTTCAAAGTTTCATTTCAGGGCACAGACTCCCCTGCAGTTCCCACTCACTATCCTCGCCTAAGTGATGCCATACAGGTTTAAAAGTGTGGTGGTACCAAGAGCCATCATGGTCTTCAGAGAGACGACCTGGGCTCGAATTAGATCCTGCTTCTCATGCCTGCATCAATTCAGGATATCAACTCCCCACACAGAAAACACATAACCCCTGGCCCCACTCATTCAGGGTATCTCACTCTCTATGTCCTAGATTTTGCTGTTCTCCATAGGGTAACAATCCCAAAGATTCCCGGGGCCGTTGGGATCATTAATGGATGTAAGGTTCCCCAAAGCTTGGTGCCATTGCAGGGTGCTTCCTTTGCCATTGTTTCCCCCATACATGGTGCCCCGTCTTAGAATCCCAGCAATATAGATTGGTTTTTCTTCTTCCTTGGATTAGAAACATTTTACTCTTTCTAACTGGTAAGCTCTGTGGAGTCTACTGAGTTTCAGTTAGCCCAAGGTGACCTGTGGAGATCAGAGCAGGGAGGTTAGGGAAGAATACTAGTGACCCCATATATGGAATGTTTTGCCTTTGTCACTGAAACCCAAGGCCTTCTTTTCCAAATGCATTTGGTGGTGGGGCAGGCGCTTGGTTGGAATAATCCCCTAACAGTGTTTCTCAACCCTTCCAATGCTGTGACCCTTTATTTAATACAGTTCTCCACATTGTGTTTACCCCAACCATAAAGTGATTTTCATTGCTACTTCACAACTATAATTTTGCTACTATTATAAATTGTAATGTGATTTTTTTTTTTTTTTTTTTGAGATAGAGGTCTACTAAAGGGGTTGCAACCCACAGGTTGAGAACCTCTGCTAGCCTTTCTTCATGAAGAGCAGACAGCAGACCTTAGGTTTCCTGTCCTCCTACTGCCCTCTCTCAAGGACATAGGGTTGACTGTGCCAGCTCAGCCAAACCTCAGGCCTCTCCCACATCACACTTCCCCAGGCAACAGGTGTATGAATTTCCTCTGCCCTACCTAGTGCTAAAGGGGCAGGAGTCAAGTATGGCCTCTGCCTTTGTGGAGCTCAAGATATAGCTGGGAAAGGGCCAGTAACTACAACAGGGCACACATGACGTGGCCAGCAAGGATGTGCTGGCAGTTCCCCCAAACTCAGTATAGACAATGAGGTCAGGAGGGGCCCCAAAGATGGGATCTGAAGTGAGTCTGAAGTTGTGTATTGGCCAGGGGGCCTTTGTGAGGAAAGTGTGGGAATAATGACCCAAGTACAGCAGCAAATGGCAGGAGGGAGGCTGGCTAACCTGAAACTTGGGGACAATGGGACCCAAAGCACAGGTAAGCCCTGGAACTGCTGAAGAGAGCACAGCAGGGTGGCGGCCTTTCTTCCCCCTTCCATCCTGCTGTTGACTGTCCTCCCTGTTGGCTGCAGTGATGGTGGTAACCACCTTTATCAGGCGGCTAAGTGACAGTCCCATGCTACTGACCCAGTTTAATCTGCTCACGGGTCACAAGGAAGGAGCGCCCAGAGGGAAACAGAAGGTCTCTCCTTTAAGGTCAAGGTGTGGGGCACAGCCAGTACCAGGAGGACTTCATGGAGGAAGTGACGATTGTTCTAGGTGGGCAGTCACTGGTCTCTCCAGACCTGTCCACACACCCGCAAGCCCACAGTTTCCCACTCAGTCCCTCAAGATGCTGCAGCCCAGAAAGGGAAAGAAGGGTCCCCCCAGTGTCTCAGTTTCCCAGTTTCTTCACTGCCAGGGCACCAGGCCACCCACCTCTTTGCCAGAACTCACCCACAGCTCCGGCAGGCTTGAATCTGCCCACAGACGATCTGGAATGGGACAGGTTATGGCGAGGTTAAGGGTGTCAGAACATGGTTGAAAGTGCTCTGGCTCCAGTCCCGCTGCTGGCTGTTCCTTTGCAGATTCTCTTTTCTTTCTCCTCTGCCGAGAGCACGATGACTTCATGTTACTTTTCCGTTCTGTGGTCCTTTTGAGCATTCTGAAGCTGGAGCCCTGGTTTGTGGTTAGCTTACCCCAAAGCATTGAGGCCAATCCCAGGGGTACATTACATGGTCTATGCCACATTCAGACACAACCTCGGGGAGGCCTTTCTTCCGAGATGAGGGGGTGATGTCAGGAAGAACAGCTGTAATCTCGGGGACCCTCATCTGCTGTTCTCCTGGCCACACACCTGTGTGGGAAAGAGTATCTGCTCTACAGCCTGGGCCACTGTGCTGTCTCCTGTGCCCTCAGACAGCAGGTGTGAGCTCTAAGCACCACACACTGGCAGAGGTGGTGAGTGGCTTTGTCTGCCCATACCTGGACTAGAACTCTCCCAGCTGCATGGCCCTTGGCCCCCAGTCCTGGCTGCAGCTTGCACACCCTATACACTGCTGAAGAGGATTGCTGTTTGGGCAGAGCTCATTCTCTCTGGGCCCGTTCTGCTGCTTCCTTGGCAGATTTGGGGAATCCTTGTATAGTGGTAGAGAAGGGACACACCCTTGGGGACATTCAATCCCACAGCCTTCCAGCAATCCTAACACCCTATGTTAAGTCTCCTCACAGTACCGCCAGGCAGCAGAGAGATGTGAGAAGTGTTCATACTTCAGAATTCTTTCCAGATCTGAGTTTTAAGAAGTTAGTGGAGGCTAGACTCGCCTGCCAGACTCGCATCAGGCTTGGGGGCCATTTCACCAGCCCCCCAAGATGATTTTCTTAAAATCACCCTCATCCATCCCCATCTATTAGCTAACTTCATGGTGGCAGAGCAGAGTGGAGGAGATGTAGCAATTAAGGACCACATGATGGAGCAAAAGCAAGGATGAGACCAGGGACAGATGTCCCCAGAAGAAAAATAGTGCCGTTGTGTGACAGGCAGAGGAAGAGGGGCTGTTTGAAGTAATGGGCTTTTCTACCTACTCAGAAGTTAGAACTGGTGTCGGAAAAGGGTGACTGATGCAGGGACATTTAAGGCTTGCTGTGGCCTGAGCCTTGAGACATGATCTCACACTGTAACCAGGCTGTCCTCTCTCAGCCTCCCAAATGTTGAGATTATGGGTGTGTGGCCAACATGCCCATTTTAACAAGGTTCCAAACAGGTTTATTGGGCAAACCTAGAAACACCCTCCCCTGGGGTCCTTGGAGTATTTTTTTCAGGGTCCTGTTGAATTCATTCTGTTAGAACAGATGTAGTTCCTTTGTGGATTTTTACTTTCCTGAAAGATTAAAGAGAAAAATGCAATGCAATTGCCTACCTGACCCTGGCCATCAGCCAAGGCCCAGGGGCCTCCCTTTGTGAGCCACTTGGGTCACATTTCTAGGAGTGGCCACCATCTAAATAAAACTGAAAGGAATTTGAGAGTGCCTTTCTTCCCCAACCCCCACCCCACCCTAGGCCTGGAGCCATAGGCTGCCACTCCTTCTCCAGAAGTGTCGTAATTACACTCCTTCATCTGCTCTCCTCACACTGGGTCAGAACATAGTCCTGAACATTCCTTCTGGCTCCCGGGTTCTGGGACACAAACACAGAATTACTAGATCTTGAGAGGAATCCAAATCTTCATGGTTTGTATGTGTGACAGCTAGACAGCGGTGTCCAGGTCAGTCAGCAACCACATCCCTGTCAAAGCCCTTCTAAGGGAAGATGAGGGACAGAGCTGCTACCAGAGCCTAGCACTGTGGGTGTGGCCTGGCTGAGAGCAAAGCATAAGTTTCCTCCCAAACAGGAGGAAAAAGACATGATCAAAAGACCTTTGATCCCTCCAAGCCATTGCAGGTTCAATCCTCCCTATCTCTTCTCCCTCTCACTCCCTCCTCTCCCCCTCCTTCCTCTCTCTCTCTCTCTCTCTCTCTCTCTCTCTCTCTCTCTCTCTCTCTCTCTCTCTCTCTGTCATCTATAACTTCCATCTCCCTCTTCCTCCAGGATCTCATGTAGCCCAAGCTGGCCTTGAACTTGCTACATAAGTGAGAATGACCTGGAATTCCTGATCCTCCCACCTTTACCTTCAAAATGCTTGGATTACAGGCATGCATGACCACACTAGGTCTTCATTCAGTGCTGGGGATCAAACCCAGGGCATTGAGCATAGTAGGCAAATGCTCTGTCGGGACACATCCCCAGTCCATAGAAAGAAGTTTCAGAAACATCCTCACTTGGGCTGGGGATGTGGCTCAGTAGTAGACACTTGCCTAGCATGTAGACAGCCCTGTTCTTGATCCTCAGCATTGAAGAAAAACAACACCACCACCACCAAAAAACCTTCATCTAATTCTTCAGTTGCCTTCATTCCTCTTGTGCTTTAGCCGAAGTTCTAACGTGCTGGTTCCACCTGCTGTTGCTCTCAACACCATCTGATCTCATGCCATTCTTAAGTTTCTAGCCAGCCTGTTATTTGTGAGTATGGGGGGCCAAGTTACACCCCCATCACTCTGTCTGTGACTCAGTTAAAGACTGGGATCTGTTTGGCTTCACATGCAGCTATGTAAACTTCAATCCAGAGGGATTTTTGTTTTGTTTTTGTTTTTTAATTGGACCCGAGTTTATGTGCATGTAGATTGTTTGTTTAGGCTATGGGTTGCCTTTGGGGGGGGAGTCACATGTCAGATATCCTGCATATCTGATATTTACATTATGATTCATAACAGTAGCAAAATTAGTTTTGAAGTAGCAATGAAAGTAATTTTATGGCTGGGGTCAGTACAACATGAGGCGCTATATTAAAGGGTTGCAGCATCAGGAAGGTTGAGAAACACTGATGTAGATTATGGCTGCAGGAAGGAAGAAGCCAGGGCAAAGGAGACATACTTTTCACATGCTGCTACAGCTTGGCCTTCTTCCTTGCCTCTGTCCTTGCTATAAAAATCTTCACCAGTCTCCTGAGGAGGACACAATGACCCTGAGGAGGACATAATGACAAGTATGGTAACCACCCTAGGGTGACCCTCTGAAATATCTGGTTAGATTCAGAACACCAATGTCAGTTTGCCTTGGATACCTGCTCCAAACCATGTTCAGTTTCTCCTCTTGTACTCCTGGAAAGATGGGTTAGGAAGTCCTGCCAATGAAAAAACTAAATCAAGAACCCCACACAGTGATCTTCAAATGAGAGTGCTACCTAATCCCCAAGAAGATGTAGGCACTGCACTCCTCTGAGAGTTGAGGTTCTAATGCCTCAGTCTAGGACAGAGCTGGAAATGTCCACAAGGGCTACTGATCCAAGAGCCAACTGAGAGACTTCCTGGGTGGAGGAGTCCAACCCAGGAGTGCCATGGAGGGCTGTTACCTATATCAGGCTTCTGTTTCAGATGTCACCTTCTTTTCTAGATGAAACCAGTGGGCCACAAAGATGAGCTAATTGATACACTTGAGAGGAAGATGATGAAATGTCCGTCTCAGGTAGGAGACACTGGCCTGGGGAGACGAGGGTGGCCACATGGACTTAACTGAAAAGTGGAGTCTTACTATGACATAGCCCCAAGAGTCTTGGTCTGTTGTTCTGAGCCTGTGCAGGTTGTACATGTAGCTGTCCTAAAACTTATTCCTGTGGACTGTGAGCAGTACTAGTGGAGTGAAGGCCCTTCATACTGTGGAAATCACAGGGATGGAGCCACAGTTCACCTGGCCCTCCAGCTATGTCTCACTAACAGCATTCTTGGGGCCCCAGGTGCCACTGAAAGCCTTCCTCTCCCTCAGGAGGCAGGGTTGATGGGTTCCTACGGAGTCTTGAAGGCTGTGTCCTAAATGTACCCAACATGTAACAGATACATAGGTAATCTTTCCAAATACATGGATGAGGAAAGAACCAGACATCAGCCAGAGGAATCCCTTCTCATGGAATGCAGGTTGACTGGGGAAGGGTGTGCTTTCTTGATGAATTATAAGTTTGTTGTGGCTAGGCAAACCTCTTTCCCTCTTTGCTATGGCTTCCAAGAAGCCCAAAATGAGACCTCTTCTGGTTGAGGCACATGTGTTTAGCCTGTGATAAACCACTGAGATAGGGAGATAGAGAGCATCGGAGATGGCTGTTTTGCGGATGGGCCATTTCAAAGCCCTGGAGACCTACTTTAGGGGGCCAACAGGCAGCAAGAAGAAAAGGGGCACAGAAAGGTTGGATTCACGCAGAAGATGGTATGTGTGCAAGTGCAATCTTAGTGTCTGGCCACAGTCCAGGCCACGACACCCACAGCAGTCCCCTCGCCCCTCCCAGAAACTGGCAGGCACCTACTGAGTCCCTAGCTAACAGACCTCTGGGGCCAGGGTCTCCTGCTTGGAAAGTGGATGTATAGCCAAAGGGTTAGTGATCACACGGCCTCTTCCCAGCCCTTTCCCTGGCTCCTGTCTGGCTTACACTGTGACACCTCCCCCATCCTCATTCTGCCACTTGGGCTCTGTACCGCTCTTCAAAGCTGACATGCTGTCTCTCTCTGGTGCTGGACTCTGAACTGTCCTCAGAGCCCCGCCATGAATGTTGTCTCTCGTGAGCCCCACCCTGCTGCCACCTGAAATCTTTCAACATGAGTGTTCCAGTTAACCATATTGGTGATGATGGGCTTGATTATTGTGGGATGGAGAGCTCTGGGTCATGGCTCCATGTTACCTTTCTCTGCAGGAGAGTCCCTATCTGTTTACCTATAGAAACAGCAACTACCAGGCCAAAACGTTGAAACCCATTGCAAAGCTTCAGGTAAGGGAAGGGCAGACTGGAATCTTTGTAACCTTCCACTTGGTTCTGTGTGACCTGAAAATTCCATTTGCCTCTGGGCATGCTGAAAGCTGCAGAATTAATGGAAACTGCAATAGGTACCTGGAATTCAGCCAGGGCAGGCTTGGTGGAGGGTGGGAGTGCTTATAAAGGACCTCAAGTGTACGTGTGGCTTTCTTTGATGGCCTAGATCCACACCATCTTAGACCTATCTCCATATGTCTCTCATGGCATCATGAGATGCCGGGGTCCCATGGCACTGTGACAAGGTACTCCAGACCCTTCACAAATCTCTGGCTAGCCTTTGAAACTTGAATCTGAGGAGAAAGAAAGTAAAAATGTCAGGGAAGGGGAAAAGTGGAGTGAGGTCTGGATCCAGGTAGTCTGGGGACTAGATAGCCTTCCAGTCTACCGTACCCAAGCTGCTCACCTCTCATTGCAGCTTGATTACGATTTATCTCAGTCACCTGGGCTCTTGCTGCTGAGATTAGATAGGACACTTTGCACTCCTCAGGAAATGCAAACACCCAAAGTTTGAAGTGTTTGTTCTCAGAGAACCAGGGCAAAGGTAGATAAAGATGACTTGGTCCTTCCCTTCTCATGGGAGCATCCACTCCATGTGGTAGTGTGGATCTCCACTCTTGAAGAGACCCAATGTGCAAGATTCCCGGGTTACCAATAGGCCCCGTGTTAAAGGTTTTTTGTTGTTGCTGTTGTTTTGGTTTCTCTGTATAACAGCCCTTGCTGTCCTGGCTGTAGACCAGGCTGGCCTCTAACTCACAGAGATCCGCCTGCCTCTGCCTCCTAAGCGCTGGGATTAAAGGCGTGTACCACCACTGCCTGGCTGAGCCCCGTATTTTCTAATATCATAGGTGCACCTAGAAGGAAGCAGGCACAGTGAGAGGAAGCTGCTAATTCTATGTTCAAATCCAAAGACTTTCATATCTTGGCTCTGTGTCAATAAGCAAAGCCCTTAGCCTCCCTGTGCCTTTAGTTTTTCATTTAGAAAGTAGCGAGTATAACAGCCTTACTGCATAGCGCTTTAAAGTGTGTTATAAAGTGTGTTAAGAAATAGAAGCACTTATTCCAGTGTCTGGAATGCAGTGAATCCTATTGAAGTATTGGTATTGTTTTCTAGGTTTTGCTAATTTCCCTCAGGATACATTATTAAGTCTCTCCTACACCTCTAGAATGCAAGCTCAGAGAGGCAAAGACTCAGGGTCAGTGTTGGCATGTGTCCTTAGGTGATTAAGTAGATGGATAGGATTCTAGACTTGAGACTTTAAAACACAAATAAAATACACTGCTGGTTTAAAAGGACACAGTTTGGTAGAAAGACAGATACACCAGCCAGCAATTACATTCACTGTAATAGCAAATGGAATTAAAAATTTGCATTGGGTCTTCTGGGAATACAGAGGAAGAAAAACAAATTCAAGGTTAAAAATAACTTTCCTAAAGATACCCATGGTCTTGGTTTTGAAGAATGACTGGGGATGAGCCTGGTGGATAAAAGAGAAGGAAAACTGAAGAGAATAAAAGGAGTAGGGGGATGGCTTAGGCAAAGGCTCAGAGGTATGGGAGAGTATCGAGATTTGGTCAAGGACGGACTAGATTGGAGAAATGTTACAATCAATGGATTTTATGCTGAGGTTGGTATATGGTTGTCATTTATTTGTTCAACAAGTCATATTTTCTATAATGCTTGGCACATGATATTAACAGCATAGACAGGATGGCCTGGCCTCACTGAGAATTTATGCAGGAGAGGGTCACAGTTACATCTTCCTGAGAGAGAGAAACCACTTTGAATGGAAAGGAGAGCCCCCCCCCCAGTCTGAAGGAAGTCACACTGTTGAGGACTATGCATTCCGAGCAAGAGTATTAAAGGCTCGAGCTCCGGTGGAAGAAGAGACAATCAGAGCAATGTGTTGTGGACAGTGAGCTATGAGGTTGAAAGAGCAAGCAAGATCTTAACAGACATGACAGTTCTATTCTGTTTTAATTGTAAGTGGTTGTTTTCAATATATCCCCCTCCCAGGCTCTACTCCAGTAGATGCTTGTGTTTATTTATTTCCCTGTGGGTATCATTTCAGGTGAGAGAAGGCACAGAATTCAGCTGTTCTGACAAGGACCCCTCGGACACAGTCCCCACAACAGGTACATGGTTATTGTGTTTAGTGAGTTTTCAACTCACTTGAGGTATAAAATCTAAGTCACAGCAACTTTAAGATGACAAGGATTCCCAAGTTCTGAGCCAGGTGGGTGAACAGGTCCAAGACAGTGTTTATGGCCCTGTGTGATGACATAAGGTCATATTTATGCTTGATTATTCTTTAACTAAACTAATAGTATCATTATCAGAAAGCATTTATTGAGCGTTGATTCCATGTCAGGCCATGTTGGGCAAGGAGCCTAAGGGTTCTTCAGTGTATTGTTTCTATCTTAAAACCTTGATGGATGGATTTGTTCATTTAAAAAAATTACTTTTAAACAGAAAGAAAACTTAGTCCCATACTTAACCCAAGAATTGTGCAGAATGTGTTTAAAGGCGGCACAGAATAGGGAGGCCCAGAAGATTAAAAATGTGTCTTTTCTCTCTGTAGCTCTTTTCTCCCCCACCCCCTTCTCTTTCTCTCTCCTCTCTCCTTCCTCCCTCCCTTTCTCTCAAGACAGGGTTTTATCTATATAGTTCTGGCTATCTTGGAAATCACTCTGTAGACCAGGCTGACCTCAGACTCACAGAGATCTGCCTGTCCCTGCTCCCAGAGTGTTGGGCTCTGAATATGCAACTCATGGAATATTCTAGGCAGTCATTAACAGTCTTTCTAAAGAAGAAGTTTTCTTTGCAGGTGAAGTAGCTTGGGAAGTCATGTGTGCACATATGGGAAGTCACATGAAGGTGTTGGTGGGACTCAGGTGACTCAGAACCTTAGCTAAAACATTAGTGCTATGGGCTCTCATGCTGGGCATTAGAGGATAATTAGACATGCTCATTTCTCAGCTTGCTGGCTTGTTCATTTGTTGGCAAATTGTTGAATATCTCCTGTGAGCCCTTCAGGGATATCTGTCCTAGCTGATCTAATTTAACTTCTGACCTGGATTACTGAAAAGAGAACCAAATTTGGAGAAATCACAATACCTATAAGGAATCTTACATTTGTTGTAATATGTCTCCTTGTGTTGTGAGTAGATCGAATTAGGCACCATGGCTTAACTTGCCTTTCCCAAGTGTCTTGCCTTTGCACATGAAGATTAAGACATATGATTGTCAAGTGAATTGAAAAATCTCACTAGAGCCTGGATACAAAATTTCTTCTTCTCTTGTAATGTAACAGAGTAGGCAATGGAATTTAATCTGCTATCTCTTACTGTAACAAAATACCTGAAGCTGGGACCTTAAAAGAAATCTATTTATTTAGCCCATGGTTTTAAACCTTGAATATCCAACATTAGAAGGCCTTTCTCTTTGGTGATGCCCTCTGTGGCAAAGTTACAACATGGTGGAAATGGAAAGAGCATTGACAAAATGAATCATGTGTTGGGGTCACCTTCATTTGTAACTACCCACTCTCGTGAGAATGAATTCACTTTGCAAGGCCAGCATTAGCCCTGTCCAAGGGCAGTTCCCCAGCTCCCAGTGCCCTAATTACTTTGCATTAGGCCCATCTCTTCGGTCTGTACCTCCTGCATACCACCACATTGAGGACCAAGCCTCCAGGATTGAGTCTTTGGAGGACCAAACTACATCCAAGCCCCACAGAAGTGGTACAGATCTTAATCAAAGATGAGTTTAGTCCCTAGACTTCTTGCTCCTATGTTTGATGACACTGCATTCCTATCAATTTATTTACTGGGTGGACTTTAACAAGACAAAGAAATGATCGTCTTTATATGTGTGCCCTTTCATAGCAAAATGCCTTACTCTAAAACATGATAGAGGTGTATGTACAGAGATATGCATATATCTAAACGGAGATAGAATATCAGCTTACTCTAAAACATGATAGAGATGTATGTACAGAGATATGCATATATCTAAATGGAGATAGAATATCAGCTTAAAGGTTCTAATAGCCTGATTTAATCTTATCATTCTGAAAAGATGATGTATAAAGTATTTTGCAATCTCCCTAAACTGTGTTTATGTCATGGCAACCATCCATTAGAACCTATCTCCACATCTAGAACCAGATAAAGTACAGTTTCTCCCTTCCTCGCTGATCCTAGAGACCATTGTGTTTATGAGTGATCGGAGGATTCAGGAATAGATCTCCAGACTTTGCAATCTGAGATACCTCGGTGATAGGCACTGTTTAAGTAAACAGATAGATGATCCAAGCCTCCACTGAGTTACCCAAATAGCCTAGGACTGAACCATGAATGCTTGTCCAGTGAAATTCACACTCGATTAAGAATGTTTGACTAGACTTCTGAGTTCCCTGGAAGGTACCCATCAGGAAAACAGCCACACATAAGTGAGAAGGAAAACACACTTCATTTTTCTGCCACGGATCTATGAGTATTCTAACCATGTTTACAACTGAAATATTTCCACATTAAAAAAGTGGGGGGGGTCAGCAAAAGACCACATTACTATTTTCCTTTGATTGTTAACTATGTTTCTGGTAGGTTTCTCCCCTTTCTGGAGACAATGATTGCTAATTGAAATGAGATCATATGAGATCACATCTTTAGAATTGTCCATTTCTTATATCTCCACTGGCCCAGCAATTAGTGGGAGGACCCACTAATACTTACTGAGTATCCCTGACTTACTGATTAAATTCGTCCATTGAATTCTCATAGTTGATATGTCAACTAGGCCACAGTACCACCACTCAAATGTTGTCACCAAGACTATGGTGTAAAATAACTATTCTGCCTTCCAAATTATTTTCAAGCCAATTTTTGTAGTTCTTTCCTAGTATATCCCCTCAACCCACAGATGCACAGATCAAAATTGATGTTACAAAATAGATTACTGCCTATCATCTGAGGCCACTTATCCCTGCATCATTTCTTAGTGAAATTAATGAATAGTGAAATTAATTAATTTCTTACACTCCTATGTACAAGGTGCCCATTTATCCATATACACGTAGATTAAAATCTCCAAAGGCAGAAATGGGGTTTTATTCTAATGTCAATAAATTACCATCATTGTGGAAATCTTTTCATAAAATCCTTAAAATTGCAGAACAAATAGATTGGGAAGCCCTAGCTAACAAAGAAAGCAAATTGACTTTTTTAGATTACAGCACTGGATGGTTCAAGTTGTTGAGCTACACAAGAATAAAACAACCAAACTGCTAGTCACTACTCCTGAGTATGAATGTCCATGAGTTAATGATGAGTGTCTAGTGAACACTTCGTTCCTGATAACATTTATCTAATCAGGTCAGGTCACATAAATTTAATCTTATCTCAAAATAGTTGTCTTTCCAAAGAGAAATTGTTAAAGCATTTTACTAAATTTCTGAGTCTTTAACATATGCAGTGGTATTAATAAACCTCAAACCAAGGTCTACAGAATATTAAACCAAAGAAATGTATAGCCTGTATCATATTACCAGAATGCCAGATAAGCCAACTCCTTCTACCAAGCTATGCTTTATATGGCCTAGTCTCTCTGGTTGAAAATACAGTGTGGCCAACTAGAGAAGTCACTCCAGAAACAAACCACACACACACACACACACACACACACACACACACACACACACACACACACCACAGTAAGGGAACAGACATCTGTATATGTGTGCATATATTCTATTTCTATCCACCAAATTTTAAGATGTTTGAGCTGCTTTTATATTTCAAATTTTATTTTGCATGCACATGTATAAATGTGTGGGGGTGAGCTTGTGCCATGGAGTATGTGTGGAGGTCAGAGGTCAACTGACAGAGTTCTCTTTCCACTCTGTGGATCCTAGGGACAAAACTCAGGTTTTTAAGCATGATGGCAGCAGTATTTTATCCACTTTTCTCAGCCTATAATAAATGTTGGAGCTGTGAAAGCAAATCTGCCCATTGCCTTCACATTTTACCAACTCCAAAGACTTGTCCTAACCTTTGCATACCAGTTGACATTCAGAGAATTCACTATTATGGCCCTGAGAATATAGTAATTGACTGTCATCAACACAAGCTAAAATAAACCACTTTGGAGTTGAGGGGATGGATCTTATTTTCTGGTGTGCTTCCCCTGCCCCCACCCTCCATAGCCTGATTTCTTCGGGAAGAGGTCATTTTAAAGTTTCCATGCTTAGCCCTGTAGGCGTGTGTTAATGTGTGCAGCTGGGTTTGTGATTTGATATTGTTCTGCTAACCACATAGAGTAGCTGTGGAAAGCTGGGAAAGGCCACGTAGGCTGTAATCACGCAATAGGGAATGTGTGTGTGTATGCACGTGTATGTGGTGAATTCGAGACATGATGATAGAGGAAGACTCTAAAGATGCTTAGTGACTGTAGAATCTCAAAACAAGATGGAAAAGCAGCCAGTGTGTGAGCAAATTTGTACCTAGAACAGGAAGAAAACAGTGATGGTCTCTTCTACAAATGCAGAAATGGACCAATGCTTAAAATGAAAGTGTTTCTTAGTACTTCTCAAAATGTGATACCCAGACAGCACTGGGTGCAGCCATAGTGCCCAAGGGATTAGTTAAACATACAAATTTAGATTCACTAAAGACCTAATGAGTCTAAAGCTCTTGGTGGGGAGCAGTCATGTGTGATTTAACCAGCTCTCCAGGTGACTCTGGTGCTCAACCCAGTTGGAGGACCGCTAGTCTATACAGTGGAGGACTGCTAGTCTATACAGTGGAGGACCGCTAGTCTATACAGTCTCACAGGCATGCATTCGTGACCCCACATGTGTTACTTTACATCATGTCCTCAGAAACCCCAGGGGCTTTTCCCAGTGAGAATCCTCAGTGGAGCCGGCAGCTGCTACTCTTTGAGAAGTGTGAACGTGGTAGAGGTATTTCTATGGAAGGACAGCAGAGATGTATCTAATGCACCCTTCCCCCTGGAGAGTGATGCAGCCAAAATTACTCAAGCCTGAGTTGGCTGCTGGTGGGAGCTAGGTACACCACTGTGAAAGATAAGTCTCTCAACTCCTTCCCTGAGATACAGGGAAATTAGGTCCAAAGTCTTCCCCAAAACCCTCACTTTCCATTCACCCCAGATTTGCTTTCTAGTTCACAGGCTGAGACCAGCTGACATCAAGGTGATCGGGGCAATGGGTGACTCTCTCACGGTAGGTGGCTTCAACTGTAGGAGGAGTAGGAGATTTTGTTTATGCTTTTGAGACCGGATTTATGTACCTCAGGCTGGCCTCAAATTCACTACATAGCTGAGGTTGACCTTGAACTCCTGATCTTCCTGTGTCTACCTCCCAAGTGCTGGGGTTACAGTTGTGGGCTACCATGTCTAGCTGGGAGAGGAGATGTTAGTGATCATGAAAACGTGGAACTGAAAGTTAAGGTTTTAATCCTAGCCTGTTTCTGGTCCTGATATCCAAACCCTCCCTCCAAACCCATCTAACATGCCTTGCACAGTGTGGTTTTCATTCCAGCCTCTACATTCCTCTCCCAGTGCTTCAGAAGTAGAAGGGACCTTGGGGGAACATGAGTGACAAAATGAAGCTAAACAGCCCATGTCTAGAGTAGAACAGCATCTCCTGCCATGAGTGTCTCCAAAGGTCCAGCCAGTCCTGGTTGCCCATGTAGAAAAGCTAAGAGATTACTTCTCATACAGGCAAGAGAGACGATGAGCTAGGAGCAAGTGCTGATGGATATGAAGGTAGGGGTGAGAAATGAGGGTCAGTGGAAGGAGAGGTCCCAGACATGAACAAACCCACCTCTGGAGCTGGCCTGTGGTGATACCCCAAATAAAGCACACATCTAAAAAGTCAACCCCATAGAGAGCTTGAAGGGGTTAGTCCTCAGAGGTTCCAAGAAGCAAGTTTCTATTTAATGGTCACTACTGGTGGAGTCCAGCTGTTTCTCCAGATGCTGTCCCCTGGAGCAGCATCTCCACGTTTGAACTCTACAAGGACAATTTTGACCTAGTCACAATGAAGTTAGCTTGCTCTGTAGCCCCATGACAAAAGTCTTGTGAGGTCTGGCATTCCTCAAATTTGACCAATAAGGAAAGATGCAATAAGACTCAGCTTCTGAGTCTAGAAACCAGGCCCAAGAACTCAGAGTCCTTACCCTGGGTTCAGAATGTTAGCTCTATTGCCACCTTCTCCATATGAGACCCCAGCAGTTCCTTATCTCAAAAGTCCTACTCTGTGTCACTCCCTCCCTGGGAGAGACTGGCAGGCTTACCATCTGTGTATGTTAGCCACTTCCTGCTGAGTGAGATCTTGCTATCACCCCCACCCCTTATCCTCCTCCATGGTCTCCTAGAAGACGTTCAGGACAGAAATCCATAGAGAATCACACAAGCACTCAGGACTTCCTGGGGGAGGCCGCAAGTGTGATATGGTAGCTGGTAGAAAAGGGAATTAGGTACCAAACTGCAGCATAACCTGGGGATTTCTCCCAGAGTTTAGAAATATGTGCTTCAGGAGAGGAGATGCCTTAAAGTACATCTCACTGCTATTTCTCACCTGTGCATATGTGGGGTGTGATGTGGAAGTTTAGCATATGCATCCTTTGATTATATGTTTCACAACTTTCAAAAATGGACACAGCACCTTCAAGCATGTGCTTTTGAAAAGTACGTGCTAGTCTATAAGTCTGTGTAAGCTTCAGTTGCTGTCTAGACAGGATTCCCCAGGAGGAGGGTTAGCTATAGATGGCACCTTTCCCAGTGGGATTGAACGCTCATCCCAGAAAGGTCAGAGATGGATCCATAGGAGGTTCCATCTAGATTCAAGAACTTTCCTAGGTGCCCTGCCCAGGCTAAGGGGATGGACAGCTGTGGATCCTGAGCAAAAGCAGGGACACCCACCCATTATTTGCTTTCTCTTTCAGGCAGGCAATGGGGCTGGGGCCAAGCCTGGGAATGTCTTGGATGTTCTAACTCAATACCGAGGCCTGTCCTGGAGGTGAGCAAGGCACAGAAAGCCCCTGAGACTTCTAGAAAACAGTACATCGAGTGGGGGATGTGCAGTCTAGTTCTTTCTATAACAAATTTCTAAATTCACCTTACTGACCTCCCCAAAAGACTACCACCCCCATAACAGGAGGTGCGGATAGGAATTCTGGGGAGTGAAGGTGCACAAACATTCCTAGAAACCAATGCTGTCTCCTTTGAAAGCTTGGGTTGGGAGACCATGACTCAGGTGCACTTTCAAAAAGGGCTTTTCCAAGCTAAACGGGAACAGAAAGACCAGGGGAAGCTAGTGACAGTCATGGAGAAACTAAGTGGCACCGGGCTAGCCACAGTACAAGCTCTCTGGATCCGGAAAGGCAGTGAAAGAGACCAATTTAGTTCTCCCTGCTCCAACATCAGAGCGGGGCTCAAAGCTAAAATGATAAGAAAAGCAGCAGCCTCAGTTAAAGGTCTTTGTTTGCTCTGGCGTACAGGGCTTGGAGAGGGAAGGAGTTGTGTTCTGATTTGGATTTTTAGTTCTCTTGAAGAAATGTTGGGTAAAGGACCCAGACCTGTGATTCGGGAGGGAAATTTGTTTTGTTTAGGCATCACTGGCATTTTAAACCTTCATTTTCCTTCCTCCTCCTCATCAACAGCGTTGGAGGAGATGAGAACATCAGGACCGTGACCACGCTGGCCAGTGAGTACCTTGGTGATTTGGGGTGGGGTGGCTACGCCTGAGCCCATTGCGTCCCCTACTGGCCGCCTCTGACCTCACAAGGCAGCAGGACTCAGCTGCGTGCAGTAGGGGACGCTGCTTGCCCGTGGCTGCCATTCTGGCTTGGCTCATGAGCTAATTGGTGTTTTTCAACGGAAATCGCCTTTATCCAATAAATGAATTGTGAGAAAAGAAGAGAGAGCTTAGACCAAATCTTAGAACAATCATTTAAAAATGGTCCAATAAAAAAGGATTGGCCTCCCATTCCGGACACAGAGCCTATCTGGGAAGCTTTCCACCTGGGAGGCTTGGGCATCTGTTCACAAGGACTTTGCTGCAACAATTGCAGCAGCAAGAGACAAAGTTACCTTGCTCAGGCTGTGCAAATGCAGCCGTATTTAGAGCTCAAAGTTTTCCTTAGTACTTTGCAGACAGCCCACACGGATGAATTTTTAAAGCCTAGCTACATTTTTTCAGAAGGTCTCTCTGCCTTTAAACTTTTTGGCTATGGCTGTTGGCAATGATTTCCATTATGCTATCTGATTCACTATCATTAGTACTGCCCACACCAGTGTTTATTGGTTTTTTTTGTTTGCTAGCTTTTTGTTTTTCAAGACAGGGTTTCTCTGTGTTGCTTTGTAGACTAGGTTGGTCTTGAATTCACAGAGGTCCTCCTGCCTCCGCCTCCTAAGTGCTGGGATTAAAGGCGTGCACCACCACTGCCCAGCATTCATTTAATAAGGTGTTGGGCAATATTTACCATGAATACTTTTCTTCATAGAAACACCTAAAGGTTTTCCCTGGGGTGAGGGTGGGGGGTTGGTTGGTTTTATTCTTCCTGCTTTGGTGGGTACATAGCCCTTTGGTATATATCTTGAGCCAAGACATTATTTGAGTTTTAAAAGCCAGCAAGGTTAGACAGTAGGGATGCTTAACTTACACATTAGCACACCTGATCTGACTTCATGTCTATTTTAGCTCTTGGAAAACTGTGTTGGATTTAAATAAGTATAGTTCGTGTCAGCATTCCCTGTCCCCTGTTGCTAAGAGGTGACAAGCTGCTTCTGTGAGTGGTGATCTTGGTTTTGAGATGGACTGGCAAGATGCCTGGACATCGTATTGCTCAAGATCACTCATCAAAGTGCTTTACAAATGACTGAGATGGTGTCGCCCCCAGGTGGCTTCCCCTGACACACTTAGCCATTCAACCTTCATTCCTAATAGGAGGAAGCAACATGTAGCACTGCATGATTCAGGGGAAACAGATGTGTGGAAAGGTGCTGGGGCAGTGCATGGTCAGGACAGACCTTCTGCCCAGTGCCCTGCTTGGTTTAACCCAGCAAATTCTCCAGTACACAGTGTGTGGGAGACAGAACTCTGCCCTGATGGTATCGGTCAATCTCCAGGGAAGAGTGTGTGCCACCCTAAAGACAAACCCATGAATTGATTGATAATCAGCATGTAGTCAGCAAGGAAGATGAGATTTAGGGGGGAAGAGAAATGTTAGAAATGAAAATCTCAGTGAAATCAAATAATAGTGGAAAGTATTGCCAATAGCTATAACCCTTTAGAAGAAAAATATCAGGGAGTGGGGATAAGATTGATGAAATCTTTGATCAAATAGCAATAAAAAGTAAATGAATATGACCATAATGTCTAAGAACTCTGGGATGTGATCAAGGGGTCAAACCTGAGAATGGATAGCATAGAAGATGAAATAAATACTAAAGTAACACAGAATTATCCAATTCCGTTTATAGCATAAGATTTCTCAAATCTAGAGAAAAATACTCAAAGACATGAGACATTTAGAATTCAAAATAAACCTGGCCAATGAACCATAATGTGTTATAGACAGTATATCAAAAGTTAAAAAGCAAAGAAATAATATTAATAGCTGGAAGGGGGAAATGCCAACTCACCTACAAAGGCAAGTCCAGCAGAATGACAGCAGGTCTCATTAGCCACCATAAATGTCAGTGTGGAATTGTATATGTTGTACATTCAAGCCCTGAAAGTAAAGAACTGCCAATCAAAATTACTATATCCAGCACAACTATCTTTAAAAATTGTTGAAAATAATATTTTGAGAAGAAAATGAAGAAAATAACATTTTGATGGAGAAAAGCCCCAAACTGGACAGATTTACTAATGAATTCTACCATACCTTTGGAGAAGAGCTAACAGCAGTCCTAACCATTCCATATAACAAAGGGGACAAGAACACCACCTACCTCAAGCTACATGACAAGCATCATCCTATACCAATCCTGCTGAACACAGGATAGCATAAAAAGGACCCATTTCCTTTGTAACTATAGATGCAAAAATTTTCAACAAAATACTTGCAAATGAAATTCAAGAACACATTGAGACCATATGTAAGTTCGTTTCATTCCAGAGATACAAGGATGCATTGACATATACAAATTAGTACAGGCAGAAAATACACAATCTCAATAGATGCAGTAAAATACTTCCAACAGCCCTTGACAATAAAAACCCTTACAAGGACCTGAGGGGGGAAAACCTCAGTGTGTAAATTACAATATTCTATGCCTGATGTAAAGCAGACATTCTCAACCTGTGAGTCATGACCCCTATGGGGGTTGAAGGACTCTTCACAGGGGTCACCTAAGACCATCCTGCATGTCAGGTATTTACCTTACAATTTGCAACAGTAATGAAATTTACAGTTATGAAGTAGCAATGAAAATAATGTTATGGTTGGGGGCCACAACATGAGAAGACTGTCTATATTCAAGGGTTGCAGCATCAGAGAGGTTGATGACCCCTGCTGTAGTCTGAGGTACCCAGCATTCTGTCCCATGATGGGCTGTAAGGTGGGGACTGTGTTTTGTTCTCCAGTTGGCTATGTAATCCCAGCACTCGAGAGGCTTAGGCAGGAAGATCGCCAGTTCAAGGACAGCCTGGGCTATATCAGGTGACCCTGTCACAAAACAGCAAAAGAAAGGGAAAGGGGTTTGGGAAGATTGCTTTGGGGCCATTGATAAACATGTCCTTTGTGTTTCCAGACATCCTCCGAGAATTCAACCCCTCCTTGAAGGGCTTCTCTGTTGGCACGGGGAAAGAAAACACTGCCAAAGCATCCTTCAACCAAGCCGTAGCAGGAGCCAAAGCTGAGTGAGCCTGAGTTCCGGGGGGGGGGGGGGGCTGGGAGAGCTCTCCTTTGCCTGGATTTTAGTGTAGGGTGAAGAGTCAGGGTAAAAGGCTGAAGTGGGCACTCTCAGGAATGTCCTTTGAGGTCAGACACACAAGTCTGGCAATGTACACTCATCCCTACACTAGCAACTAATCAAATTCCTCCGATGCCCTGTATAAACTTAAGTATATCACCTGGCCTCTACCCTCAACCTTATTCCCTCTCGAAGCAGTGGCTGTGAGTGGGCTCATGAGGAATCCCCATTATTAGCTTGATGCTATGGTTTTTTAGTCTTTTTGTTTGTTTTTGAGACAGGGTAGCTCTGTGTAGCTTTGTAGACCAGGCTGGCCTCAAACTCACAGAGATCCACCTGCCTCTGCCTCCCCAGTGCTGGGATTAAAGGCATGCACCACAAATGCCAGGTTGTTTTTGAGTCTTCCACTCCATGCCTTCCTTAGAGGGTCATTCTGGGCTCTGCACTCAGTCTGTGTGCTTCCTGTACTATGGGTTACTGGCATGAGAGGCAAAGCCCTGAATGCCAGCCATTCTTCCTTGTCCTCTACAGCGGCAAGGCTGGTGCAAGCCTCTCTCCACGAGCCATGGATGCAAAAGCTCTAGTGAGCTGTACCCTTGCATGGAGTGGCTGAGGAGGGTGGTCCTGGCACTTACTCAGCAGGGCTGCAGGACTCCCCTGAGGAAATGTCTAGTGGCATGGTGCTGCTGACCTGATAGTCCCTAAAAATTAGCAGATCAGCACTGCCCCCTCCCCAGCTCTGCTTGCATAGTATTCAAAGACTTGAATGTTCCTAGCCAATGAACACACAAACTCCCCATCCAAATAGGGAAATGTGTGAAAAGACCTTTCCTATTTTATCCCAATTTTTCTTCCAGATTTAACTGGAACCAGCTCTCAGGGGTTTCCTGGAGCTATAAACCTCCTCTGAGTAGCTTTCACATTAAACCCTATTGGAAAGACAACCCATGCCAAACCTGATAGATTCTAGAATTAATTTGAAGGCTGACTCTTTCCTTTCCTTGGTGGGGATGGAGTAAAAAGCTAGTGACTTTCCCCTTTCAAAGCTGGCTTTAACATTTACAGAATTTCCCTCCCCAGTATGTATCAGCTAGCAGCACCAGAAGAAAGGCAGCTCTAAACCCGATTAGATCAGGCAGACATGTAAGAATGGGCATTTAGAGTCAAGGCCTATGAGTAACCGCAGAAAGTGTGGCTCATGCAGCCTTGAATCTGTGACCATACTTTTCCCTAGGCCTTAGGGAAGACATCCAGGTGGCAGACAAAAGCAGGGGCAGGGGGCTTGTTCCCATATGATACTTGAAAATATAGCACAAGGATGATAGCTAGCCTGAACAAGTACAGCAAGCTGACCCCAAGGGTCTGGCCTTCGGTCTTACAGACTTAATTCCCTTCTTATATACACAGCAGTGCCTACATTAGACTGCCTTCATGGCTGCCACCCTTGTGTTCCACACAGGAACGCTGTGAGGCGGACAACACAGAGGGATTATTGCCTTTGTTTTTTTATCCGTGGTTAAAAACCAAGCCTGAAGCCACAGAGTACCCATTCCAAACTCGAGTTCAAAGGCAAAGGGGCTGCCCTGATGATGCCATATCCACTGATGAGAAACATGTTAAGTTACTGACTCGAAGACCCCGTCCAAGGTGTCTGATAATCTGGTGTTCCAGGGCCAAGAGCAGAGCAATTGGGTTAGTAGTTAGGACAGGTTAAGCAGTTAAGGCATGGTGCCTGAGGAACTTTGCAGATGCTGACTATGCTAATGACCATAGATATCATTCTAAGAAAGCTTGCCTTGTGTTAGGCACTAAGTCCTTTATGTTACCCTTATTTGAGTCTCTCAACTCCATGAAGAAGGCAAGCCCACTGTTTCACTGTTCGTAAGGTAAAGATATCAAAAGGTGGCCTTGAGGATGCCTGGGATTCAAACCCATGCTATCTGGCTCTTATTCAAGGGGCTGCTTGAATCTCATTGCACCCACGACTTTCCATAAGCAGGTTGATCTGTGTTACAGTTTTTGTTACAGTATGGAGACTGAGCTTATTTATGGTCTTGTTCATGTTAAACAAGCATTTTGCCACGGGGCTAATCCACAGCTCTATATTCATTTTAAACTGAGATCACCTTGTGGGGGGGCATGGCATCTGTTAATATGGGCATAAGTTGAGTGGCACATGATGCAAATCATGTATGTGAGACATATGTGCCTTGAGCAAGCCATGCTTGAGAGACCAGAATATATTAATTAAATACACCCACTAATCTGAAAATAAACCCACTGAGAGTCAGCCCCTCAAATGTGCAAATGTCTTCCCTTCTCAGGAGTTAGTCCTCCCCAGTGGAGCCTGGGTGGAGAAGTTCTGTGTGGGTGGGGCTTCAGTCCTGCCCCCACCACCCCCAGTGTCAATTGCCAATCGCCACTGTCTCTGCTCGATTGCCCTTCTAGTCATTGATCCTCATTAAACTCCTTACTGTGTGTTCCCACAGAGACTTAGTTTCCCAGGCCCAAAAGCTGGTGAGCTTGATGAAGGCAGACAAGGTAAGTCGGGCACATCAAGGTGGGACTCCCTGGAATGGAGGATGAATCCATAGACACAGAAGTCAGTAGTAGGGTGAGAAGTTTCTAGCAGATCTGAGCCCGGTACCTCTGTTCCTTTGCAAATAGAGTTCCATCGCAGTGTTAGCCAGCTGTACAGTGTAGACACACATTATCAGCCAAACTTGGGGCTGTAGATATGTGAGAACAATACAACACAGTCCCATCCTCCAAGAGTTTATAAGAGGAGACCAACATTGAAGGATCGAGCTTATGAAACAGTTGAGTCATGCTTTGTAAAGAGAGTTATGCATAGAGCAGAGGAGGGCACAAAAGGGATAGGTTCCCTGCTTGGGAGGATTCAAAAGGGAGATTAGAGGTGTTTGAGCTGGGTTCTACAGAAGAGTGTAAGATTCTCTCAAGTAAAAGAGTGGTGCAGGCTCAGTGCAGACCTGTTTGGGAGGTAGCCTCAGGTCAGTAAAATAACAAAAGGGGGGTTAAGATCAGCTATGTTTATGTAATGCTATGCACTCCCCAAAAAATCCATTATCAAGAGAGTTTCAGAATGTGCCTGTGTCTACCAAACATCCCTTCATCTCCTCCATCCCTTCTCATCATTCTTTTTCCACCTCATTTGGAAGCAGAAGCCAGAGAAGTGAAGCTTATATGAGCCAGAGACAATGTTAACAGGCTGTGAGAGCCACAACCACCTTTGGGCCATGGTGTGTAGAATATATATATATATGTATATATATATATATATTCCCACATCTCTTCTATACAACCCTATGACTCCAAACACTTCTCTAACTTTCTTTTGTAGAAGGGTAGAATCTAGAGGGAATAGACAAACTATTCCCTCCATATTCTTGGATCTCACATGTTGCTCTGACCATCTGGAATGTTCTATTTTTTTTTTTTCTTTTCTATTTTGGTCTTTTGAGACAGGGTTTCTCTATGTACCTCTGGCTTTCCTGGAACTCTGTGTAGACCAGGTTGGCCTTGAACTCAGAAATCCATCTGCCTACCTCTGCCTCCCTAGCACTGGGATTAAAGGTGTATGTTATATGCCCATCTCCAGCTGGAATTTTTCACAGGTGCCTTTAACTCATGTGAATATCTGAATTAGGAACATTCCTTCTTAATAGAAGGTCTGTCTTCTGTCAAGCTAATTGAGAACCCCAGATTTCTAGAGATTCTAGAGCAACCATCTCTATCTCCCACCCATTTCTTTGCCATGCTAAAGACTGAGAACAAAACTCATAGAGCTCCTGCTAGGGTGGTTGGAGACAGACCTATGTCCTACTGTGCCAAAAAAAAAATTTTTTTTTTGAACTCTCTGATGCATGTGGAACTGCCCATTTGAGAGTTTTCTACTTGATGCTGTTGGTTTTCTATTTATTTCAGACAATAAACTTTCAGGAGGACTGGAAGATAATCACTGTGTTTATAGGAGGCAATGACCTCTGTGCTTCTTGCAATGACCTGGTGAGTCGTCAAGTTGGCCATTGGCTCTTGGAACAAGCATAGCTAGGTCAGGACTCTGTCCATGGCTTGGCATGGATCCAACTGAGGTTCCATTAACCCTAAGACCCAGAGGACATTCACCTGGAATACCGAGGGAGCCTAATCATATCATTCTAGAAAACAAGATAACCTTGTGCTTGGGAACTCTCGCTTGTTTTCATAGCTTATCACAGGTTGGCTCCTCTCTGCAGCACTTGCTGGCCTTGCCATTGCCAGCTATGTGCTGTCCCTAGAGAAAGTGATTTCCCACAGAGGTGGTGAGGCAAGGTTCTGGTCTGCACCTCTTGGAGCTGATGGGAAACCCACAATGGAGGCTGCTGACCCATGACTCCCAATGCTCTCTGAAGGAGACCCCTTAGCCCATACTACCTTCAAGCCCCACACCCACACCTGTGCCACACGCTGTGCCAGTGGTGATCAGTGGCCAAAGAAACACAACCTCTGTCCTTGGTGTTCCCCCCAGCCAGGGGCCAGAAACAAGCAACTCTTTATAACATGAGACACGTCACCACGGGGCTCTGATGATACATAAATAGGAGTCCACAGAGCAGGTTTGGTGTGCGGACAGCATGTAGACTCTCAGCACATAATGCAGGAGACCAGCTGGGACTCAAGGCACATGTGCTGGGCAGGAAGTGAGGGACCTGAGGTAGCAGGGGGTGAGCTCATGCCCTGAGGACAACCTGCCGCCAGCATCTTACAGCGCACTTTCCTGGCATCAGAGTCACCAAGGGCTAGAAAATTTAAAGCTGAGATTTAAAGGACCCCAGGAAAACTGACAGGCTTCTAGGGACAGGTAAGGTTTTGGGGCCTGGGTACCCCTCGCATCTTCCTGAGGGACACAGCTTTACCCCGTTGTAAAATGAGGTCCTCAGATAGATTTTCTTCAGAAAGGGGTTCCACTCCCGTGCTCTGAAAATGGAGCTTGGGAGATGGCCCAGCTAGGTAAATGTCACTATGCCAGCATGAAGGCCTAAGGATAAACCTCTAGCACCCACAGAAGCCAGCTGTGTCAGTGCACACCTGTAACTCCAGTGTGCTTGTGTCTGTGCATACCTATAACCCCAGAGTGCTATGTCAGGGCACACCTGTAACCCCAGAGAGAGACAGAGGTATTCCTGCAGCTTGATACTCAACCAGTCTAGCTGAACAGTAAAGCCTCAGAGTCAGTGCATGACCCTGTCCCAAACATTGAGGCATGGAGAGTCACTGAGATAGATACCTGATGCCAGCCTCTGGCCTGTATATACATATATATATGGATGTCTACTGTATACATCTACCCCCACACACACACTATTCTAAAACCAGATATAAAAATCAAAGTGTATTTATGTTTTGTTTTCCCCCACTGCATCCTTGAAGCAGTTGCTCAGATGTGATTGATGCTGGGCGCATGAGGCTCAGCCCAGACTCTGTGGCCGCACAAGTATAGGACAGATGGTAGAAACAGAGACAATTTACACTACAGTGCTTGAGGTCATCATCTGCTCCAACACCCCCATTTCAAAGGCATTCAGAGAGGTGATTTCACATAGCCAAGGCTTTACCTCTAGTCAATACAAAGTCAATTTGAGTTTTCTCTGGCTCTAGGCAAAAGAAAGGACTCTTCCCTGACAGCCATGAGTTCAGGCATTGTAGCTAGGGCCACCAAAGACAAACTGTGTGTTTCAATATTGCCAACTCTGAAATACAGAAAAAGGAAAAGCCAAGATGGGAAACAATCCTGCTTATAGGGTGGAGATGGGTGACTCGTGGGCCTCAGGAGACTCTTTCTCTGCCTGCAGGTTCACTATTCTCCCCAAAACTTCACAGACAACATCAAGAAGGCCCTGGACATCCTCCATGCAGAGGTATGGACTTAGACCAGATGGGCTGAGTAGCTCTGCCATAGACCTCATCTGTGGCCTGAGAGGCCTAGATGCAGCTCTGGCTTCGTTCTAAGACCACCTTGGCCAGAGTCTGCATGCTCTGGCATCCTTGGAGAGCAGAGATGAAAGTATGGGTGGGGTCGGGAAGAAGTCACATGATCTGAGCTCCAGCCCCCATGTGAAATGCTGATGCTGTGTCACCGAGTCGTCTTGGTGACAGATTCTGTGTTTCTACAGGTTCCCCGGGCCTTTGTGAACATGGTGGAAGTGATTCAGATCATCGGCCTGAGGGAACTGTACAAAGAAACTCAAGTCAGCTGCCCACGGTTGATCCTCAGGTCTGCTAGAAACTTTTGTGTTCCTGGAAGGGTTGTGGGCCTTAGCAGGTTCTTTAGGAAACCCCAGGGCAGAATGTAGGGATTTTCAGACCGCCCCACATTTTAACCTGATGGAGGACATATCAAGGTTTAAAAAACATCAGGATAGGCCTCAACAATCTCCCTAAGGGGCATCTCTTCCTGTTTTCATTGCCATGGCAACCACAGGACCCCCCCTCCATCAAGTAAGGGAGATGAGGATGTTAGAAATGGATTCAGGCCATGGTGATACTTGGGGAGCACTCAGGTCATGGGTGAGACTTGGAACACTCAGCCCACTGCTCAAACCAATTTCCAGCACATCCAGAGCAGAGTAACCGCTTCCCAGAGGCCTGTCCCCAGAACAGTGTTTCGGGTATGTGTGCACTCCAGCTGGGACAAACACAGGGCTACTGTCACTCCTTAGAAGAGAAAGAAAAGAGATCAGGGTCAGCAGGGTCAAGAGGACAGTCTTCTCAGAATGATGCCCTTGAGAGGCTGGCCTCAGCCTCCAGAACCAACCAAAGATGGCCTCCCTCTTGCACCTTTGGAAGGGAGCTGCTCTTTGAACCGAAACATGACCACTTCCCACAGATTATGCCCTGAAAGGCCTCCTCTGTACCATTTGCCCCAGCCATGGGGGCTGTGCAAACCTTCCTCCCCTGCCCTCTAGTTCTGTGCAAGCCCCCACCAAGTCCCTGAGCATACCACGTGGTCATTAGTCACCACCATGTGGTGAGTATCCCCCACAGCCTGTGAGCACTGAGTCACTGCCAGCACAGAGGAGGGGCTCAGGGGCTGTTTGCTGAATAAGTGAATAATTCACAAGGGCCAGCCTTGTTCTTAGAAATTAGGGGGGTACACTGATCCCTGGAGAACTCTGCCAACCCTTCCCTCCAGGAATGTGCACAGACAGCACAGGTTCCCTAGAGAAGGCTTCAGGGGACTGTGGAGAAAAATCGGGCTGCCTGCCAGTGACAAGTGCCTATTAACACAGCTGGTGTCAGGCAAGCTATTTTCAGCTGCTGACTCATCTGCTAGCTCCCACTTTCTCCAGTCACTGGGACATGGCAGGGGATTTAGTATGTATATGCTTTCACTTCAGAGCAGATTCCCAAGAAGCGCTCCCTCTCCCCAGCCACCCAGCTACTGGTCATCGCAAAGACTTGCAGGCCAATAAAACTCAAAAGTTCGGAGTAGGCATTTGTCAAGTCCGTTTGAAGATGAGAATGCCCGGTATTGAGGAAATCAAGAGCTTCCTTCTCTTGTGATCACACTCTCCACCTCTCTGCTGTTCTATCTCAATGACCAGGCTTCCTCTGTGGCTACATCTATGAGTTCAGATTTACCAGACAGAACTGCAGACTAGCAGAAACAGTTTAATTCAGAGACTGAGTTCAAAGTCCCTACTGCAATCGAATCTACGGCTGTGTGACCTTGAGAAAGTCACTTAACCACTGAGCCTTGGTCATCTCCTCTCCCCCACCCCCTTCACAAACTATGGTTGTACTAGGGAAGTCGATCACCACTGAACTATATCTTTAGCCCTTTTTACTTTTATTATTTTACTTATTTTTGGACAGCGTCTTGCATATCTTGAACTGGCTTCAAACTTTCTCTATTGCTGAGAATGGCCTTAAACTTCTGATTCTCCTGCCTCTACTTCCCAGAGTGCTAGGATTATAGTCGTCAGCTACCACTACACCCAGTTTTGGGATGTTAGGGACAGAATCCAAAGTTTTATGCGTGCTAGACAGGCACCCTCCTACCTGTGCCACATCTCCAACCCCCATCTCATTTTCTGTGTTAAGAGTAGTATTTTGTTAAGCTGCCCAGGCTGGATTCAAACTCGTGATCGTCTTCCTTATTTAATGAAATATCTAGTATGACAAGCTGTGCCAGCTTCAGATTTCTCACCTGTAAAATGAGGTCAATAATAATTTCTGTAATGGCTAAGAGATTTAAACATATTAATACATGGTGCTTGGTGCCGATAACTTGTAATGTGTACTAGCAATTACTGCTATTGCTGTCAGTATTGCCGTTTGGGGGGGGGTGTATGTCTCCATACATCCTTGCACAACCATCGGGTGACTCAGCTCCAGAAAATCACTCCTCCAGACATCAGGAGGAAGCTCTTGTTTCCAAGAGCAAGTTCATAGACATCCTGTGGCTTCCTTGACCCAGGCTTAGATCCCTGATGCCTTCAACTTAAAAGAAGTATATAGAAGCTCAGGCCAGAGCTTTTGCATCACTCATTTGAGATGATGACCTCAAGCTGGGGGTATCTCTTTGGTTTTGCTGGCAGGAACCTGTGTCCTTGTGTCCTGAAGTTTGAGGATAACTCAGCAGAATTTGTTGCCCTGGTTGAAAGGAACAGGCAGTATCAGGTAAGCCACAGCAGGTTCTGCTGCTGCCCTGTGCGCTGGGAGGTCTGTACCAGCAAGATTTAATTGATGCTAAGTATCTTGTCCACTGAATGGGTGATGACTACAAGCACATTCAAGGATGCTCGGGGCCACAGTGTGGCTTCTTTGAAGCTACAGAGTGAAGTCCCAGAACACACTTAACCAGACCCCATTGTCCCATCTCCTCCTCCCTTAGGAAGGAATTCAAGTGTTGGTTGGAAGTAGATGTTAAGACGTGAGACTGGTTTAAGTGTGTCTCTAGCTATTCCAACCCCTGCCTCTTGTCTCCTCCTGCAGAAAGGAACTGAACAGCTAATCAAAAGTGGGCGATACGACACCAGGGATGATTTCACTGTGGTTCTCCAGCCATTCTTTGAAAATGTAGCCGTGCCACGGACCCCGGTAAAGAAATGATGCATTAAGAATGAGGGGAACCCCCAGAGGGTTCACAGATGCATTTTTGCCATCTACAACTGCTCCTCCCTTTCTGCTTGATGCCTAGGAGGGCTTACCCGACAACTCCTTCTTTGCCCCTGACTGTTTCCACTTTAGTGGCAAGACTCATGCCCGCTCAGCCATTGCCCTCTGGAGGAACATGGTAAGAACTGTGGTATAAGAATCCTCCCTCCCAGTCCAGTTGCCTGCATCTCCCCTCTTTCTGCCCTACCCCCACATCTTGACCAGTCTGCCCTGTTCCCCATCTTCTTGCTTCTTTGTTTAGCTGGAACCTGTTGGCCACAAGACAAGACAATATGATTTTGAAAACAAGATGCCTATCATGTGTCCGAACCAGGTATATTAGGTCATCCAGGCAACACCCTCTGACTATATAGACAGGAGAGAGAATAGAGAAGGATGGGGAGTTAAAATGGAAACTGGAGCTAGAAACACAGATCTTAATCATTGGGGAAAGCAGAATAGAACCACTCACAAATTGTCAGATTCTTGGAGTTTTGTAGCCTTAGTCTCTCAGCCCTATGAATTCCTCTGGGTCCCTCAAAAGGATCTCTGGCTTCTCACTGGGAACTATTGGACCAGGGCTTGCATGGGAAGGGAGTTAGAAGTGGAGGGATCTGCTTTTTCTTGCTCAAGCAGGAAAGACTCTGGGCTGCTATAGGGTAAAGTGAGTGTTGGGTGGCAAGGCAGCCTAGCCTGTTGGGAAGGGCTGGGTAGAGAATGAGACCCAACACGCGTAGCTGATAGACTGAGCATAGGAAAGAGTACATAGGCATTCCTGGTAGCTACTTAGGGGTTCAATCTGAGTCTTGGGGCTGAGTTCAGGTTGTAGAGAAGCCTTTCTGGAAGGGTCTAAGTGTTAATTGTGGCCTGGGAAGACTGGGATAGGGCATGATGAAGCTGGTGTGAACCTGCCATTCTTCACTCCTCTCTTCACAGACCTTACCATTTCTGAGCACCTACAAGAACAGCAACCAGGTATCTACCTAAGTCTTCCCTTGGCTCACCAGGCAATGGGGTGGGCAGCCCCTGCTGGTGGGAAGATGGGTGAGAACTCCTGACAGAAAGCACAAGATGGTTTGTACCCTTTTGTGAAATCATCTCTCCACCCACACCTTCCAGCAGGGTGGAAAGCAGAATAAACTCCATTCCAATCAAACTGCAGCCCACCAAAACATAATAAGCTAATCACTCCTCTCATGGTGGAAGAAGGGGGGGGTAATTTTTGATGGCCCTGAGTCTTGCCCTAGATGAAAAAGAAGGTAGAGTTAGATGAACAGATTCCAGCTTGGCTGATATTCAGAATCATCTAGGGTGGCATCTTCCATTGCCCCTGGAGGCCCCTCCAGGTACAGGACCCAGGCTCTGAGCTTTTCAAGCCTGCTGAGTGAGCCTGATGTCATCCTACTTTTCTGGTCACTGCCCCCTTAACCCTGAGAGTCTGGGATTGGCTCTTTTCATTAGGGTTATGGAACCTGGACATTATGCAAGGACAAAGCCCCTTCTGCCTCACCACCAACCTCAGGTAAGCTGCTGTGACCACCAGGATCCAAGACCCCTGCACAAAGGCTCGCATACCCATGAGCAAGCAGTCTCTAAGGCTTCTCATGGCAACCACTCAAGGCATTTCTGACCAGTGCTTGTTTGCTAGCCCTAGGGGCTCTCTGCCCAGCTCTGGCCTTTGACAGTATCATGCCTGGCAAGCCCCAATGCATTCTGGGCCAGGAGCTATTTCCCATCCTGCGTTCATGATCTAAGCAGGGACACACAGAATACACAAGAGCTTGCCTTTGGTTAGCCCAACCCTGCAGGGCGCTAAAGTCCAGAGGTAGATGATGCCAGGCAGTCCCATTAAATGGGAATCTCTGTGGAAATGTGTCCTTAAGCTCTGCCTGCAGAAAGTTCTCTGGGCTCTTCAGAAAGCAACTGAGGGTAGGGGAAGGTCTGGCATGACTATTTCTTAGATTCTTAAGGAAATCTAGAACCCAGTTCTAAACAGGCTATACATGGACCAGTGTCTGTCTGGTTGGGCACTAAAGTGGATCCTGCCTCATCTTGTCCTCCATTCCTACGCGGTGCCTTGCAGGATCCCTTTCATCTGTTTCTTGATCTTCTGGCCAGATGAAAGCCTAAGAACTGTTTGTCTCTTGTGAGGAAGCCCTTGTATGAAATGTCTGCCAGCACAGTTTGGGGTCCCCAGCACTACATGGTCTAAGCACACATGGAGTCATGTTTTGAGTGTTGGCATGAAGCAAAAGCCCTAGACTGTTCCTGTAGCTCCAGCTTGCCCACTCATTTTTCAGTGCATGCCCTGAGACCTGCGGACATCCAAGTTGTGGCAGCTCTGGGAGGCTCTCTGACCGTAAGAACTTTTGAGCCCTGGGATGGGAGTGGAGTGGCATGGTGGGGGTGAGAGTAGGCAGTGGGCGTGGTGGGGCCATCCCAAGTCCGTGCCCTCCTAACTCTAAAGCCTGCACTCCCATCTTCTATAATCTCTTGCCCTTCTGCCCTGGCTCTATCTATCCTGGAGAATGGCAACAGTTTTATTTTTACAACTGCTTTATCAAGTAGGTGTGCAGGGGGAAAAAAATCTTTTTCAGGAATGAACTGACTATTCTCAGTTGGCAGAGGTTTTGAACACCCAACACCACTTTTTGACATATGCAAAAATATGTCATTTTGACTCAAACTTCTCCTACCGATGCCTGTGTGGGTGCTATTCCCCCTCCCTTTTGAACAGCCCAGGCCCTCCCCCATCTGTTTCCTCTGCGTCCACACAGAAGGCAGCTCTATCCTTCAGTGGCGGGTAAGGCTCTGCCCCTCACTGTCTGGGCTGGGCTGCCCTGCCATCCCAGGACACCACCTTCTGGCAGCACAGCTAGGGCTTTAGAAATGCCTTCCTGGAGGTTTTAAAGGGAAAAAAGACAAATGAGGGGTTTTTATTGGAAATCTTCCCATCACCGTGGCTACACCCTAAATACTTTGTCCACGTCCTTAAAGATCTGAGTGGTATTTACTGGTAATATTATCAACATCACTCCCATTTGTAAAGCACTTGCGAGGTTTGCAGTCTTTGCAGTTATGATCCCAATTGGGCCCCAAACCTCTCCTGTGGAAAGGCAATGCCATGGTGAAAGAAGGTATACCTGGGAAGGAGGGTTGCAGACTGGGTCCCTTCACTCCCGGCCTTTGTATCATTCTTGCTTTCATGAGTACACTGGAGGCCATGCCTCTAGAACCCTTGTTCTCACAGCTCTCCTTTCTCTCCAACTTACTGGCTTTCTTGTGGAATTTGATCTTCTCAAAGGCTGGCAATGGAATTAGCTCCCCAGAAGGTGATCTCTCCGATGTCAACACACAATATCGAGGACTTTCATATAGGTGATGTTAATCTTTGACTTCCTCTTCTCCAGAGTTTAGCCTGCTTGTTGTTTTGTTATCTTCTTGGTTTTGTGGATTTGTTTTCTTTTGTTGCAAGGGTCTCAGGGAATCTGGATTGGGCTTGAACTATTTTATGTAAGGGCTTTTATCCCTCCTGTCTCTACCTCCCAGCTGTTGGAATTGCCTGTGCACACTGGCTGGGATATGGGCTTAGCTCCTATAAATGCACAAATCTCAAAAAGCAAGGGCCAGGTCTAGAAGGGGCTTTCAGAGGAATAGCTATATCTTTCTGCAAACTATGAACATTGAGTGAATGGAGAATATAATTTTGCTGTTAATTATCCTTTTATCTTTAAATTATGCAGAAAAAGTAAACCAAGGTTCTTACCAAACTCCTGAGTTCGCAAATCCAACATGAAATGTGCCTGAAAAACACCAAGTCCTTGAGTCTCCACCTGCCACTTTCCATGTCTGTGTCAGTACGTTGGTGCTACTGTGTTTGCCTTCCCTTCATGTATGTATTTGTGTCGTTTTGTAGTCATACCTCTCCGTATATATGTCTGCACCTACACAGAAGACTGTCAAGACCTAATCCTCACTTTCAGAGGAAATAATGGATGCAAGTTGCAATCAGTGGGCATCCCTGAGCAACGCCTGTGTCTGAGGGGTCTGGGTGTCAACTGCATAGTTACCTGGTAGTGTTCTTTAGAAATAAAACTTCCTGAATGCCACAGGGTGGGAAAGGAGAGAGAAACTAGCCCTGCCGAAAAGGATGGAAGGCTTTCCCAGAGAAAGTAATGCCTAGCGTGCCATTGTACAAGTGAGGGGGTGAGAAAGGGCGCCCAGACAGAGATGGAGAGAGGCTCTAAGTCTCGGGGGTCAGGTGAGCAATTGAGTGTCGGTTGTGTTACATCATTTCTTTCCTAATAAAGTTCAAGGTTTTGCTTGTTTCAAAGTAGTGAGCCTTTAAGGGCTTAGCTGGGAAAGTGAAGTCTGCCACAAGGGGGCAGAGCATTAATGAGCAGTTGGCTGCTCAGAAGCAAAGTACTTCTTTTTGGGGGTGCATTCATTTCCAAGGTCCTTCCTAAGCGAGGGATAGGGAATGGGATGAAGTGTCCAGAACCATGGAAAGCCCCAGAGAGACCTGTTTCCCAAGGTAAGAGGCTGGATCCCAGAGCTGGTAGCCACCCACCCAGAAGTCCCAATTCACCCTCAGCATGAGTGTGATCTCCACTCTCAGAACTAGGTAACAGGCTTTCGGCTCAGAGCCCCCACATTGCCACATGTCTTCGGCCAGGTTAGTGGTCTCTAGTGGGCTACCTGTAACAAAACAATCTCCTCACTCAGCACTCTTCCCAGTTGTTGTGAAGCTATGAGGGGAGAGAAAAGGGGGTGATCCTGAAGAGGCCTGGATTGCAGCAACTGCAGCAATCTCCATCTCAGCTAAAGGAGGCAGTGACATCATCACTGTGTGAGGGAAAGCACACAGAGGACTACCCTGGGAACAGGAGTGGCTGGCATAGCTCCCCATCCAGATGCATGAGACTCCCGCAGAGACTTCCTGCACAGATGTATGCATCCAGTCACTCTGTTCTTTCCTAGGAATGAAATACCTGAACTTCAAGTTCTAATTCTAATGACCCATGGCTAATGACTATTGTCATTTTAAGTAAAAAAAAAAAAAAAAAAAAAAAAAAAAAAAACCCTGTTTTTTGTCTTAAATGTCCCAAATATCTTCCCCCAAGGGCACCTGTGTTAAGGATGGAAGTTGCAGGTTATGGTCTAAGTGACAGTGATAGACTACCAGACAAGTGTTTCTCAGGATCATTCCATGGAATGTTAACTCTCCAAAAGGGGAGTTCTCTGTATTGGAGGTAAAACATTACCTATTATTTCCTCCCTGAGCATGAGCATAGTAAAGGCTCTGAGAAGAGCTGCATTTAAGACCTCTATGTTTTATGTTTGATTCAGGGTTTTTCTTAATCCTAGAATATTCTTTCCTTAAAATATCTGTTAACCCCTGGGAAATGTCTGTGAAGTAGACTGATCAGAGAAAAATGATATTCTGGAGCCCACTATACTGGAAATACTAGGCAATGATATGATTGCAGGAGATTAAGAAAGCATCCTGGACCTTTCTGTTCAAGGAAACAGTAGGAAAATTGGACCTTGTGTAGGCAGGGAAGAAAGGGCCCCAGGATTCTTTGGGGGTGGGTGGTTGTAAACAGGACCTATAGAGGTTTCCAAGGTCCCTTGGCCGATGAGATTGTGCACCTATGGGTGTCATTGTCAGCTAGCTTATCAGTGAGTCAGTCTGAAAGCTTTCTTTAGAATATAGCATTTTCTTTAGTAGAAATACATTGACTTGTTTAGGATTATTCTAAGGACCAAAATAAAACTTATTGAACCAAAGCAAAATGCATCTTGGTTTTGTTTTTATTAGGACTTTAATATCACATTTCTGACATTTTCAACACACATTACTAAGCATCTCCTGTACTTTTCTGCACACTGAGTGATGAAGGAAGTCTAGTCACTGAGTTTATGTATCATAGATTACATTTCCTGAAGAGTCTGATGTGGACCACGTTTGACATGAGTGTTTCCTTCCATGTTTTTGTAGTTCTGACCAACATGGTGACTCAAATATTTTGACTTGTCTGTGTTTATTTGTGTACTTGTCTTTTCTCCTCTTGGACATTCCATTCTAAAATGGCACAGGGAATACTTGTTGCTCTTGCTCTGCCACCACCTCCGTTTTTTAAGTACCATGTTGCCTTTAAGAAACGAAAGTAGAAGGTACATGATATGTGTATGTGGTTATATATGTTTTCCTGTTTATTGAGGGAAATATGCAGAAGACAACAGATGGGACAGTATATAGATTTCTGATTTCCTTCCAAATGCTCCAATTTAGTAACTTCAGCTCAGAGAAGGAAGGATTCAGAAGCAACACTTTCATATGGAGCTAGAAAAGAATTTAGTGTTGACAAAAGCCCAACCATTAGCCCAGGCCCAGGCACCTGATGGGCCATGGGGGAGCTATGGTGAGGGCAGAGCTTAGTGACTTTGACTTATGGCCATCCTTGAAAAGTTGCTATGAGAGGGTTAGCGGCTAAGTGTGTATTCTCAAACTCCCCTGGCCTGAATTGGCATGCTGGAACTGAGTAAAAGGGCACAGAGGAAAAGCAAACAGTAAATATCAAATATATGAACATCTAGAATTTTTGTTTTTTGAGGCAGGGTTTCTCTGTAACAATCCTGGCTGCCCTGGAACTTGCTTTGTGGACCAGGTTGGCCTCCCAAACTCAAACATCTGCCTGCCCCTGCCTCTGGAAGGCTCGGATTAAAGGAGTGTGCCTGCCACCACGCCTGGCTAGATTTTGATAGAAATAAATACTCCTTTAAGCCTGTGGAAGGAAATGACCTCTCATGCAGTGTACTTTGAGGTTAGGCCAGATAAAATGAGATGGGGCACTGGAAGGCAGCAATCTCCCAGCCTCGGAATCTTCCATTGGAATCTACCTGATACTGGGCAGACAAGGCATATCTGTGTTCTCAAGGTTTCCAGCTCAAGCTGGCTCTTAGTTACCCTTAGCCACTAACTTTTCAGCACCTCAGCTTTCTACTCTGTCACATGGAGATGTCCACAACTAACTCCTGAGCTTGGGACAGGAGAAAGAGCTATGGCCTATAGTGCAGTCCATGCTGGGCACATAGGGTCCTCAGCTAAGCGCTCTCCACCCAAAGAGGGTAAAGAGGGAAAGTCTTTTACCTTCAAATTCTAGACTAAGGGGGAAACAGTCTACTTGTGAATCCCTCAAATTCTAAGAACAGTTGAGGATTACTCTTTGGTAAAATTTTAATACTGACTTGGATTTTCTCCTTCCCTGCCTTGCCCACGCCCTACAGTGCTGGTGGAGATGAGTCCCTAGAGAATGTGACCACCTTGCCCAGTAAGTAAATAAATATCAAGGGCTCAAGTAGGATTGACTGCTCAAGAAAATAGCACATCCTTAGGGACTAGCCCTGAAGAGGGAGAAGAGACCCCAGTAGTCAGCCTCAGGGGGTGAAATGGGCATTGGACATGGAGCCTGTAGACCTGGGTTCAATCCCTGCTCTTTCTATGCAAACCACCAAATGCCCTGGGCCTTGAGCCTTTTCAACTTGACCCCAAAAATGCCGAGACAAATCTATTTGGGCCCTTCACTGCATTGTAAATTGGGCAGAGAAAAGTACTTCTGTGAGAAACTTCCAGCCTTACCTTACTTTTTATCACGTCATTTCAGCCGAGAGGCCCTAGTTTCTGTCAGGTGTATGTGCAACCCTGTTTTCAGAGTTGCACAAGAATGATGGTACAGCCCGTGGTGAACATCTAGAACCCGTAGTACTAAAGAACCCTAGTCTTCTGTCTTGAGTTCTGTGCCTAGAATCTACCTTTCCTCTTCCAGACATTCTACGGGAATTTAATGGAAACCTCACAGGCTATGCAGTAGGCATCGGTGACGTCAATTCTACAAATGCATTCCTTAACCAGGCTGTTCCTAGGGCGAAAGCTGAGTATGACATTTGGGGAGGTTGCAGAGAGGGGAAGAGAGGCATGCAGTCAATCCCTTAGAGGTCCCCATAGAGAACTACAAAGGGGCACTTCACCAATCTACATGAAACAATGATTTTGAGGGCGCTCTTTCCTGTCCCTTATAACCAAAGTTAACACATGGAGTCCAGAGAGGCCTTGGATATGAGGAGGAGTCATGCCACCCAGCTCCTTGGTCAGGCTTTTTTGCACACATTGACATCTAAGAGTTGGACTCACTGACCAATACTGTCAATTTTTGAAGCTCACTCTGACATAATGCTGTTAGAGAAATCCTCTCTCCCCAGAGGCTCATGGGTGGTACATACCCTATATGATCGGGGAAGGCCTACTCCATGGAAGTCAAGATCTCCAACATGAGGGAGCCTCTCTTTGTCTCCCTAGTCTTGGAATGGACCTAACAAAAAACAGACTGGAGATGGGGGAGGGGAGCTGCTGAGGCAGAGCTGCCTAGCCTCCTGGGATGGTTTCTCAAGGAGGTATTAATTCTTCTAAAGACCCCAGAAACCCAAAGCTCCTGCTCCCCACAGCCTTGGCCCATCCATTGTTCTAGCCCACACCTCTATTTGGTGGGCATGCCTCCAACACCTGTTTACTGAGCTCTAGAATAGCAGTAGCCTATGACATACAATTCACTATCCTACCCAAGGACACCATCATGCTACAACTCCATCGCTCGGGCTTCTACTGGCAGCTCATAGTGTTGTGAAAGCCTGTAGCATGTACGCTCTATAGGGTAAGAGGACAAATATGGACATTTCTCTTCAACAGAGGATTGGCTTTCTCTCCCCAGGAACCTTGCAAGCCAAGTCCAGATTCTGGTTCAGAAGATGAAGAATGACCAGGTGAGTCAGACTGATGTTTGCTGATAATGTTAGTTGTCTAGCCCACTGGAGCTTCCCCAAATGGAAAGCTCTGCCATCAAAAGCTGTGAGTGCCCTTTTGCTAGAAGCATCCAAGCATAGGAGGGGAAAGCCCCCTTGTCTGAGATCTTCTAGAGTATGTCATATCCGTGGGGAAAAGGTGGCAGCTAGTCACAGTGACCTTGAAGGTCCCTCCTGTTGCTAAGATTCTGTTCTATAAATAAAGTCTTTAAAATGCCATCAACTGCAAGGTTCTGATTGTGTTATTTCAAGTGGACAAAGAGGTCACAAGGGGCTGACTGGATTTCCTAGAGCTGTGACGGTTTGTCGGAAATTATGAACATTTTCCTCCCTCCTAATGTAGAGAGTGAACTTCCTCCAAGACTGGAAGGTCATCACAGTCATGATCGGGGCCAGTGACTTGTGTGACTTCTGCACGGATTCGGTAATTGGATAGGGTCTGGGCCTGATCCTGACCCTGACCCTGACCATTAGGCATTTGGATATTGAAGTACCTACAACTCACCCCTGGGGGCATTAAACTCCAACCTCATTGTGTATGTGTACATATAACTCAGACACTCCCAAGTGGTGAGGGGTCGGTTAGCACATGCATGGTGGTTGCTGCTTTTACAACTTTTGAAAGAAACCCTCAAGCATTTTGGGAAATCATTCTTCATTTCCCACTCTGGCCAATGGTTCCAATCTTCTAACCAGCTTGTCCCTGACAACAATGAGTCATCAGGCATTTAGCTCAGATTCTAACATACTCATATAGTCACAGATGGTGGTAAGAGGGTAACAAGTCCTTGGGGCTGGACCCAGTAGGGAAACCCATGCCTAACCCTCTGTCTTCTCGCTGGAACCAACCCTCCTTCCCATTCTTTTTCTCTGTCCAGAATCGGTACTCTGCAGCCAACTTTCTTGACCATCTCCGCAATGCCTTGGACATCCTGCATAGGGAGGTGGGTAAGGGCTTCTGTAACTTGGTTACAGTTCTAATATGGTGGAGGTACAGTCGGGAGAGGAGATAAAGGATGGAGTTAGCCAGGAAAATAGGCTCTGTCTCTGTCCAGAAGCTCCAGTCTTATTCCCAAGTCCTTCCATTCTATTTGGAAGGATCCCCAGAGTTCTCAGGTATCAAGAAAGGAAGGCACCGTGTACCAACATCTCTCTCCAGGACATTCCTTGGTGTTAGCAGCTGACCAGTGCCCAGGCTTGGCATTGCATTTTGAACACGGAGTGTGTCTTGAGTAAGCCTCTATATATACCCAGCCTTGCTTCTTGCACCCCCCTGATACCTTGTGGGCAGCAACAAGCTGCCTCTGCTATGCCATGGAAACAATGTTCTAACCCTCAGATGCCCTGCGGGGTAACTGAGTCCCCATGTCTGCAAACAAGTTGCCTACCACACCATGTTTTGGCTCACTGAATAATGGCTGGAGAGAGCTGAGCTCTTAGTATTTACTGACCCATCCTGGAGGCATTATCTATATTGTAGCTGTGCAAGGCACACTTCACCTGCTGGTATACTTGTGTCATGCATAGCCTGCAGCACTCCATGAAGTAGTATGGTGTGGACTCAATCTCTTACACTCAAGGGATGAGCTCAAAGTCTGAAGGAAGCCTCTATCCAAACCCTGGGAGCCTTGTCTCACCTGCTGTCTTCTCTTTAGGTACCCAGAGCCCTGGTCAACCTCGTGGACTTCATGAACCCCAGTATCATTCGGCAAGTGTTCCTGAAGAATCCTGACAAGTGCCCAGTACATCAGGCCAGGTAGGCAAGCACTGATCATCCCATCCAAGAGATCTCCTAAGCCTTGGTCTGGCCTGCCCATTCAGCAGTGACTCCCCAGAGTCTCAGCAGCTTAATCCTTCCATGTCCATAAGCAAGGACTTGTACTAGCATCATCCTCTTCTGGGAGGTTAAGAGCTTTGATCTGTCCCTGCCAGGCAGGAACTTCTATGATACTAAGAACCATTGGGGTTACTATTGGAGAAACTTAGTAGCCTGAACTGAAAAGGGCAACCCAGAATGGTATTTCTGTGTGACTAAACTAGAATGGAAAACAAGACCCAGAACACCCAACCCAGGCACCTTGTCTGGAAGAGGGGAGTTGGGGGAAGGGAAAGGACGACTGTTCGCACTTCTATAACTGGGTGGTAGGTGTGCAGTGTGACTCCCCTTCCATGAACCTATTGACTTAGCAAATCTCACAGGGGCTGGAGAGTGGGCTGAGAGGTTAAGAGCACTGGCTGTTCTTCCAGAGGTACTGAGTTCAATTCCCAGCAACCACATGGTGACTCACAACCATCTATAGTGAGATCTGGTGCCCTCTTCTGGCATGCAGGCATACATGCAGGTTGAACACTGTATGTATAATAAATAAATAGTACGGAATTTACTGTGCCCCAGGCACCATCTGGAAGGCATTAGAAATACAGATGACCTTGATTTAGGATTCTGACCTTAATAATGGTACAAAAGCCATGTGCACTCAAGAAAGCATACTCAGAATTCAGTCTTTTCCTGGCCTGGCAATATGTAATCCCATGCTCTCAAATAACTCTGAAAGCCCCAAGAAATACCTCAGGAAAAGTCCCCCACCCCAAAAGAGAAACAAGTCAGCTCACTACACTGTGTGGGCTAATATGATGCAATATTTAGTAGGTAAGTACAGCAAATGATTTTTTTCTCTTTCTATTTTTTGAGGGTGTAGTACACATATGTGTATGCATGTTTGTATGGGGGAAGCACACCTGTGTGTGGGTGCACATGCACATGTTTGTGTGTTCCATGAAGGCCTGAAGCTGATGCCAGGACCCATCCTTGACTGTTATTCCATTCAATGAGGCAGGTTGTTGCAGTCACAAGAGCTCACTGATATGGTTAGTCTCACTGGCCAGTTTGCTCTGTGAGTCTCCTGTTTCCATTTCCTAGGATATAATTACAGGTGGGCTGCTTCACCCACCCGGCATTTCTGGGGATTCTGGGAATCCAAACTCTGGTACTCCCACTTGCACAGCAAGTACTTTAACCACTGAGCCCTCTCCCCAGCCTAGAAAATGAATGTTAATGGACAGTATTATAAACTTACCATGAACTTATTGGAATGTGACCTCCATCCTTAACTTTGCTCTTAATGCTAAGTGTATATGAATAAAGCTAACTCATAATCAGAGGAAAGACATTGGAATAGCATTAGAGGAGGTATATCAGCATGTGAGTATCAGAGTCCTGGTGTGTCTGCTTCAATACCAGGATGTGTTGCTATTTTATTTTTTAATTAAACATTGCATTCTCGTTGCCTGAATTCACTTACTTTGACAGAATGGGACAGGCCTAGCCTTTCAAGCCCAATTCTAGTACTTGTTAAAGTAGACTTATTCAAACTGCAGATCCCCCAACCCTGTCACTTTCTCTAGGACTGAGCACAGGTGCCTTAGAACCCCAGACATTTGTGCTCCCTATCCAAGGCTTGAGTGAACCTTGCTACCCCACCCAGCTCTGGGTAGCCAGAAGCAGTCCCTGAACTGTGCTTCAGCTATGAATCTTCCCTACCTGACCCCCCCCCCTACAGTGTTCTCTGCAACTGTGTTCTGACCCCCGGAGAGAATTCCCCAGAGCTGGCCAGGTTGGAGGCCTTCACCAAGTCCTACCAGGTAAGGTAGAAGAGAGCCCGTGTCCTCTTCTCCTGCTCTTCCTGTGAGAGCCCCCGCTAGCCAGGAGAGGCATGAAGGATATAAAGCAAGCTATCAGCCATCCTGGGCTCCTCCCTCTGCCCCCACCTGACTGAGGGTCCCCATGTCCTTGATTAGAAAACCCCAGAAGCATCCAGGTGACATTGGTGTGGCTGAGGCACCTTTGGGAGGGAGTGCTAAATCTCATTGTTAGCCAGGAGGCTTGGGTGCCCCATGAAGCCGCACTGGAGGCTAACTTCTCCTCATTTCCCTGGCCCCCATTCTCACCCAAGTCCCCACAAACAGACCACAAGAAAAAGATTACAGGCTAGGATTAGCCTGGCATGCTCTGGAGTGTATTCTCTGGATTTTGATTGTTTGTGGGACTTTCTGTCAGCCCTGTAGAGATGGCAGGTTTAAACAAACAGCCAACTAAAACAGTACATTCATTCCCAAACTCTGGAGTGGGAACTGCTCTCAAAAACATTTATTTCAGGCTAAGTCAGCTCCCTTGTCTGAGGGGATGGGGACAGATATGTTGTGTGCCACCTGTCCTTACCCTCCCCTGTGCTAAAGGCTCCTGTTTGTGTGTGTGTTCCCAGAGTAGCATGCTCCAGCTGGTTGAGTCGGGCCGCTACGATACCCGGGAGGACTTTACTGTGGTATTGCAGCCCCTTTTCCTCAACGCCAGGCTCCCCATCCTGGAGGTATGCTCCCCCACCTTAGGCTCTGGAGGAGCAACTGCTAAATGGGCACCCAGCAAGAGAACCATCAAGGCAGGAATTCATGGGGATGGGAAGGACACAGAGAACTCTGCAGATGCTATGCTAGCAGGCACAGTGCTGTTTAACAGCTGAACCCAGGCATTATGCATCCCACACATAAGATGGCCACAACTGTCTTTGGGATGCTGTGAGCCCCCCAGAACAGAACTATAGAGATGTGTTGTATCTTCCTAAAATCAGAAAGAACATAAAAGATGGACAAGACTCACAGGGTATCCAAGTCTACATTAGTGACTTGCTGCCACACATGGTCTCTCTCACATGAAGCCCCATGGCTATAAAGAGTTCATGTACTGTGTTCCCACGGCTTGGCACTCTGCCTGCCACTTCCTCTCAGTGTGAAAGAGCTCTGTGGGCAGAGCAGGTAAGGCCTCTATCCCAAGACCTCAGACAACTTGGGGGAAAGCAGGAAGGAGAACAGAGTGGTATATCTAGATTCTGCAGAGAAAAGAGCTGGACGCAGGTGACCTGCTGGCCTTATGTCAGCTCTGATCGGGCCTGCTTGGTGTGCATTTTGTGAAGGCTGAGGATTAGGAAGGAAGTGTCCCTACCCCTATCCCCACCCCCACCCCACCCTGGCTAGTTTTCTCCATTTGTGATAAAAAATACCTGACAAAAGCAACTTGGGGAAGGAAAGCACTTATTTTGGCCATCCTTTTAGTTTAAGAAGGAACACAGTATATCCTGGCAGGGACAGCATGGTCAGGAGCATGAGGCAGTGGGTCACATGGTGTCTACTGTCCCTACTGTCTGGAAGCAGAGCCCCAGGAACGCTGGTCCTCAGCTAGCCTTCCCTCCCTGTGCAGTCCAGTACCCCCAGTCCATTCAGTGTGGGCCTACCAACCCCCAATTCATTCACTCTCTGTCAGGTTGATGTCAATATTAACCAATACACTACCCAAGACTCCCTGGAGAGAACTGAGAAGCTAGCTTGCTTCACTTACAGCATAAGTTAGGCATTATACAAATGTGCCCAAACAGAGCACTCTTTAAATAAAGCATGGGGAATGTGGAGGCCAGAGAAGGTACAGCTTGAGATCACCCAAAGCTATTTATCTGTGGGAATTCCTTTATGTCCCTGGCATGTTCCCAAAGAGAAGAGGGCATTTTGTAGTCATTCCCAAGGATCACATGGCCTATGGCTCTCTCTGACCCCACAGGACCTGGTGGAAGTGTGTTTGTCTCTTTCAGGATGGTCATCCAGATGCCTCCTTCTTTGCCCCAGACTGCATCCTTCCTAACCAGAAATTCCACTCCCAGCTCTCGAGAGCCCTTTGGGCCAATATGGTAAGATAAAGGTCTGCTTCTGGCAGTGTAGTCTAGTGCAAAGCACCAACCCTACAAAAGGTGGGGCAGACCCAGAGGAACAGCAGCTGGCACATCTGTAGATGTCTATAGCGTGGCCATAGAGAATCCTGGAAACTGACTTGGTCAGGTTGCACTGCCACCTGTCCTCTGTGTGTGTTAGCTGTCATCCATATGTAGAGGGATGCCATCTATATAACCTGTCAGAGGACTGGGGAGAGATGGCTCAGTACGTAAATGGAATTAAGAACCCTTGGGCTACACCTCTATATCTCCAGTGCTCAGGGACAGAGATCCCAGGGGCTTGCTGGCCAGCCAGTCTAACTGAAGCAACAGACTTCCAAGTTTAGTCGGAGTCCCTAACTCAAAAAATAAGGTAGATAGAAAACAGTAGAGGAAAACACTTGGTACACTAACCTCTAACCTCCATACATGCATGGGCACCAACTCATAAATGTGCATGCATACACACACCAGCAGAAACCCCCATTTATTCACCCTTTTATGTACACCACTACATATACTAGGCAGTTGAAACTGTAATCTCCTTTTAGTCCCTCCGCTGTGTTTTGAGTTTCCAGAGATGCTAACTGATTTGCTCTGGATCCTGCTTGCCAGCACCTGACAGATCCTCACATCAAAATCATGGCCCCAAAATGAAGTTCTGATATCCACTTCATCAGACACAAACAAGCTTGGTGTGTTTCTCTTTTCTTCCCTGGTCAGCTTGAACCTCTGGGAAAGAAAACTGATACGTTGGACCTGCGAGCATTCATAGCCATGGCCTGTCCAACCCAGGTACTAAAGGAGGGACTGCTTGGTCTGTCCTCAGGAACTGGTCAGACCTACCCCTTCTCTTTCTCCTCTTCCTCATTTTCCTCCACTCCTCCTCCCTCTCTTCCTCTCCCTCCCCCTCTTCCTCCTTCTCTTCTTCCTCCTCCTCTTCTTCCTCCTCCTCCAACTGAGCTCGCTTAGCCCTAGACTGAGAAATGGCTTGGAGGAGGGAAATTTGGCTGAATTGCTTCCTTGAAGACAGGTGATAAAGTTGGGTCCACACAAAGAAAGAAGCCGGGACAGCAAAAGCCAGGAAGGCGAGAAAGTGTGGAGCAGATGAGAATGTCTTGATGTGGGTAGAAGGACTAAGAGAGGGACCCACAAAGGGAAAGCCTGAGCTACCATCAGGGAGGGCTCCGGAGGACCAGTCTGAATTGGCAAAAGGAACAGCTCAGGGTTCCTTTTAAGGAGGAATATGTTAAATGTGATTTCAGGCCTGGAGTGGGGGCAGGTTCACATTCCCATTGCCTTCAGCTCCTGTTTCTGGTCTTGTCTTATGGCTTTTTAACCAAATAAGGCCAAGACTAGAGAGCCCTTGGTGGCCATAAAAGCAGAGTGTCTGACCTAATGTGGGAGGCTGGGTTTCCAGTCTGGGTCAGGCTGCAAAACAGCGGCCACCTACCCACCCTCCTTACCAGGCAGAGCCTCGGCTGAGGCTAGAAGCTCCCTTGGGATATCTGCTGGGTGGGGATCCCAAGAAAAAGGGAGGCCCTATCCTGCTCCATGCTTCCTGTCATCTGTCTTTAGTAGCAAGAGTGCCAGGAAGAAGGGATAAGAGCAGTGGCAGCAGAGGGCTCGGTGGCTGGATCTAGTGTCCCAAACACAGGAAAAGTCAAACCCTGTAATTATCAGTGTGCAGGATAGCTCGAGTGCCAGAGATAAATGGATGCTGGATAATAGGGCTTAGGTGAGGCCCCTCTATGCCAGGTGTGAACACATCCTCTGCCCCTTCCTGAGGCTGCATCGAGGGGGAGGGGCATGGACAACTTGGGCAGTAAGGGGCATTTGAGGACTTAAGGTAGTGATCATACCATAAGAATGTCCTTTTCCTTCTGTTTGTGTGCCCTTGTATGTCTGGGTGTGCGTGCACCTGTACGCTGAGGCCGGGGTTGTGTGTTGGATGTTTCCAGCTGTTCATCACCTTAGTTTTAAGATCTGCTCTCCTAAAGACCCTGGGGCTAACAACTTGGCTAGACTGGCTGACTAGTAAGTCCCATGAATCCTTCTGTTTCCACTTCCCCAGGTCTAGGATTACAGGCTCAGACTTGAATATCTGGCTTCTTATAATGGGTCCTGGACCCAAACCCAGGTCTTCATCATACTTGTGTGGCTCACACTTTACCTCCCCGCCTATAAGTGAGTTTTTGGGTACTTTAATAATCCATGACCATATGAATAGCAAACACAAGAGTCCCCTCCAAAGTGTCAAATCTCAGTCATCATGAGCTCTTTCAACCCACAAACATATTGTATGCCAAACTGAGGTCCCATCCCTGAGTCAGGGAGAGTCCCTTCACTGTGAGCCCCAGGGCAAGTTGTGCCCCTCTCTGTCCTAGTTCAAGCAGAGAACCCCAAAGAGATGATGCTCTACCTGGAATCTCAACCTTACCTCCTCCATTCTGGACAGAACCTGACCTAACTATTGATGGGTTGAGGAGAGATCCAGCCTCCTAGAGCCTGTGAAAAGCCCAGCCCAGGAGAAGCTGTTGCTAAGCAACCCTGGAGCCCATTCCAAAAGGGTCCATCTGTTGGCCAGCCCAGCTTCCCTGCAGTGTCTCAGGTGCCATCTGCTCTCTGCTGTGTGTCTCAGAGCCATACAAAAGTCCACCCATAGCTCACTGTGAGCTGACAGGGGACCAGGCAGTGAATATTTTCATCCAGGCTGTGTCTAAACATAGAAGCAACAAGCAGGACCGGGGGGATGAGGGTGGGGTAGAGGCAGCAAGTTGGGAGTGAGCTCCTCTAGTGCCCTTCTCCTCCATCCCCAATCTAACTGCTACCACACTCTGCTGTGCCAGGAAGGGTGAGTTCACAGTACACCATGGTTTTAGGAAGTATGATTTGCAGGTTGTGTGAATTTTGTATGGCCTAGTCTTGATTAGCTCTGTGAGCCACTCTCCCCTCGCTCCCTTAACTGTCTCCTTGCCTCTTCTTTCCCTAACTCCCTTCCTACCTCTTACTGACATTCCTATCTCTAACCCTGAAAATGAGGTCCCTCGAAGACTTTCCTGTCTCCATCTTACTGGCTTCTCTCTGTATGTGTGCGTCCTCACTCTCAAGTTGATCTATTTCTAGAGATTCCCCCCCCCACCTTGAACTTCATAGCACCAGCTTCCTCAGTCTCTCACTCTACCACTGTTTTTTCCTTTCCCAGACACCAATCCTCTATTTCCAAACCCTTAAAACACATTTCCTCTTGGAAGCTCCATATGGTATAAAATTACTGCTCCTACCCAAGAAGGGGGAGGGGTTAGATGTACACAGAGCCCATCAGAAAAGCTCCCTTCCTTCTAGAACTGCAGATCTTTCCATCCAGCCATGCAGCCAGCCCAGGTCACCAGCCACTGACTGAACTGCTGGCTCTTGCCTGGGCTCTGTCTCCTTGACAGCCCAAAGAAACCACCCCTCTACCTGCTCAGGCTCAAGGCCAGGAATCTCTCATGTAGTCAGCTCCACCCCAGCCTGACTCATGTGTACTAAGCAACCAAGAGCCAATAAGAACAGAGTTCCAAGGTCCCCTTGGCTTCTGACCCCTTCAGCATTTTCTCCTCTCCCACACCTCATGGTTCCTACAATCAGATAAATAGTTATGAGGTGCCTTCTGCTCTCTCTTGTGCTGGCCACATCTAGACCAGATCCAGCCAGGACTTCTCTGCAAGGGAAAATCGTAGTTAGCACCCTCGCCCATGTCCTGAGGGATGTATGTCCCCACATCTTGTGTCAGTTCCCTCGGCAAATTCCACACTTCTTCACTGTCTAGGAATGTCTCATGCCCTCCCCTTGTGCCGAGAGGACAAGTCTCCCCCTGCCTTCCTCTCAGTATTGCTCTGGGTGCAGGAACTGGACACAGGCATAGGTCAGTCTTTTGTAGAAGGCACACAGGCTGCCCTCCTGGGGTGACTGTTGAGAAGATGACACTGATCTGAGACAGCCTAATTAGCTGTGCTGCGTGCCATTACAAGCCTCTCTGTCTTGCACTGGTGACTCAGCCCGGAGTGCACTGGTCTCTGTTTCAGATTGGAGTGCTGAGGCTGAGAAGAAAAGGGGAGGCAGGCCTCAGCATTGGGGTTGGGTTCCAGACAGGGTTTCTCTGTGTAACAGCTCCGGTTGTCCTGGAACTTGCTCTGTAGACCAGGCTGGCCTCAAACTCACAGAGATCCGCCTGCTTGCCTCCTGAGTGCTGGGATTAAAGGGGTGCACCACCACCAGGCTTGTTCCAACATTTTAACCCTCCTCCTCTTCCTCCTGCTACCCCTCCTTGAGCCAAAATAAACCCTCTCCTAGCTGTGTTTATGATGGAGAGTTAGTTTACAGCACCTGGAATTGATCTCTACAGACATCTTTTCCAAAAATCCGGCTTTCCCCTCACATCTCCCCACATCTCTTCTATTTGGTTTCCCTATTTTTCAGCCTTGGCCATTGCAGTCCACAAGCATGTCCCCGAGTGTCCCAGCCCTGGGTCTACCTCACTATCTCCGGGTTGGATCTTCAGTTGACCATGCTCCCCTCTGTTTTGTGTTTCCTCCTCATTTGTTTCTCCTCTGCCACTGCAGCCTCCTCCCTGCTTTGATTAACCCATCACCTTCAACTGGGTGGCCTGGGGGAGTTGACGGGGCTTGTATCAGCACTGACTGAACAGCAGACGGGTGAGGGGAGAAAAATACTGAAAATGCAGGAAGCCTGCTTAAAGGGGGAAACACATGTGGCAGAAGGAAGAGAGGAAAAAATGACAGGTAATAAAATACAGTGGTAATCACAACCCTTCCTCAGAAAGAAAAGTGCTGAAATGTGAGTCTTTTGCCAGAAAAATAAGAAAATAGGTAAGGCTGAGGGCTACGGAGATGTGTAATTGCTACAGTCTACATGAGATCATGGAGTCCAGATGGCAGGATGTGTAGGACTTTCTCTAAGCCTTTTATTTGTGCCTCCCTTGTTAATAAGGGTTTGCAAAAACCCTTCTGGGAATGGCTGAAATTTTGTTTACTAGGATCCTTCCACTTTGAAGCAGAACCCTGTTAAATAACCCTAGAAGTCAGGACGATTAGCTCATGAACATCCTTCATGTTGTTAGAGAAGCTCTCAGTGTGGTTTCTTTTTCCTCCTAGGATGAACCCTTCCTGAGAACCTTCCGGAACAGTGACTACATGTACCCAACCAAGCCAGCCATTCAGGTAACCTCTGAGTCATGTCTGTGTCTCTCAGACACAAGCCAGTCCCACCTGCCAGGGACTTGGGGTGTGGTACAGATTTCACTATTAGTTTAAGAACAAATATACCCTTCTTACATACTGGGAATTGGAATGTACAAAAGAGGGTACGGAACTGCGAGCCGGGGCTGGTCCTGACATGTTCTCAAGTTGCCTACCTGATATTAGTGGCCAAGCAGAGAGCAGCATGCATTGACCTTTGCTGGCCCAGGCTCAGAGACACTGCTTTTAATTAAGCATCTCAGTGTTGCAGAGGTCGACAGGGGGGGGGGGGGGAGGAGCATTGGGGGTGGGACAGAGGGCATGAAGTACTATCAACTTCCTGAAGGTGGAACCCTAACTGAAAGGAAAGGAATCTCTGCCAGGGGTGGGGCCCAACAGGAAGCTGACGCATATCCAACAAAACCTCCAGCCTTAACTAGATATAAGTCACTCAGCCCCACACTGAGCTTTCAGAGCCTGTAGCTTTAAGAATCAATGCTCCAAAGTTGGCTTGCCAGATCCTGCACTGCACCACACCACACCCTGAAGGACCTAGGGCCTGGTCCACAGGAACAGAGACTCAAACGCTTATTTCACATTCATGTTGAGGGTTGTTGAGAAGCATGTGATGCCCAACCTGGGTAGTTAGAACCTACTAGAGAGTTCACACTAGCTTACTAAGCATCTATTATGTGTCATACACTATTTCAGGGAGTTAGAAACTGATGGGACTCCACTCTTCCAAAGAGTCTCATTTGCTGAGTTGAGCTATCTAGTATGTAGCTAAAGTGATCGTTTCAAAAAGGGACAGTCATTGCTCAGAGAAGGGAGATAAGACCAAGAACGAAGGACCAAGGGAGGGATGGCCAGTTCTGATGTATCATGAATGCTGAGCTTGTCTGAGAATGGGGAGATTTGAACTGAGACATGCAAGTCAAAAAGATGCCAGCTGCCGGGAGGACCAGAAAAGGCCAAACAGAAGGGCCAGAAAGTGTGGAGGCTGGGGCAGGAGGTGAAGCAAGTGAGTATAATTGAGGAAGAGAAGGAAGGTCAGAGTGGCTGGAGTCGGGGCATGTGAATGTGGTGAGTGTGGAAATCAGAGTAGTGCTCAGGGCCAGATCACATAGCTGGAGTGCCTGGCAGTGAAGGTTAGCTTTCAGATGGAGAGCGAAGAAAAGCCAAGCCTTTAAGAGACTTTAGGAGACCCCTCTGGCTGCAGCATGGAGGCTATATCAGACATCAGTGACTGGGGGGAAAACTTGCTTTATGAGATAGAGCATCATATAGCCCAGGCTGTCCTAAAACATACATAGCCAAGGATGACCTTGGACCCCTGATTCTCTTACCCCACCTCCCAAGTCCTGGGATTATGGGTGTGCACCACCACACCTAGCCTTTGTTTAAATCTTTGTCTGATTTTGAAATATGATCTCACTCTATAGCCCAGATGGGCCTCTAATGCACAATGATCCTCCTGCCTCAGCCTCCTAAGTGCTGGGATTACAGGTGGGAACTGCCACACCTAGAAGAAAGATCTTTATAAGCCAACCAGAGTGCTGAGAATAGCCTATGTGCCAAGAACAGTCAAGGGTAACTTCCTATTACAGTAGTTTGGCTGGGAGCTGTGTCATCTCTAGGCTCTTTGAATTTTCTGACTCACATTAACCCAAAAGAGTTGAGTTCTGCTTGAACCTGTAACCAAATTCCTGTGTGACTGAAAAGCCCTGTCAACCAGGCAGTCATCAGTACATTTTCTGATTGGATACTAAGGAGCAACCATGATGCTAGTGCTGGATGGACAATGGTGAACAGAATGGGGCTCTGCCTGTTCTCAGGGTTCTTTATTCTTAGGGATCTTTTCTTCCACTGTTGGAAGACTTTAAAGCTCAGGCTAGAAGGGTTGTGCTAGTTTTAGTAGGTTGCTGCTTAAAGTAGGCAACATCAACAGAACTTTTGTTACAAAGGCAGAGTCCTGAGTGGTATCCTAGACATACTACGTGTACATATAGTAAGATGGCAAGACCCTGGGAAGTCCTGGTTGAGGTCACAGCGTGGTGTCCTCTTCCTTTGTGACAGATCTAATCTGTATGTGTCACATAAAACATGCTCAACTCTGAGAGATCGCTATGATGTGGTAACTCTAGAACTTTCTTTTGCAGTTGCATTTTTCCCATGAATTTGTCATCTGACTGTGCTTGATTTACATAAAACATCTAAACAGATGGGTGAAATCACTGTGACCTGTTGAGGAGGTCCTTGGGAATAAATGGATCCACTGGTTTAAGAGATAGTTTGGTGAAGTTCTCCCCCCCCCCCACACTCCATGAAAGCCACACTTATGTCAGAGTCTTCAGGGTTAATTGATCAGAATTCCATGCATGCACAAAGTTGGAATGTTACAGATCCAGCACCAAGTTGTCTTGTGCTATCTGTCCAACTAACTCTGTGCCCAATCCAAATCCTGTGACTATTATGGGAAACTTTTTAAAAATACATTAACAAACCACTAGCTCCTATCATCCCAAAAGCTAAAAATGCCGTCAGATAGCAACTAGGAGGACGTTTTCCTTCTTTACTGTAACCGCCTGATGTCACCATCAATGAATTTCTTTTGTTCTGTGACTATAAAAACTTCACAGAACCATTTCTACCATGTTATTTGGGGCAACCTAAAAGTCTATGTTCCTAGGCCATGGTCACTTTTTTTCCCCTCTCCCTTTAAGGCGGAGTTGTGTTTTGATTGACAGTTCTTTGCTCTCACTCAGGAGGAGGGTGAGAAGGCTTGTTTTCAGATGACCTTTCCAAGGCTCTGGCAGGCACTCATACTTGGAGAAAATCAGTCAAACCATTGTGGGGAGGCATTACCACACACCCACTTCCCTTGAATTGTCATTCCTGTGCCTTCTACCTCACACCCTACCTTTACTCTCCCTGGCACCTGGAAATCCCATCCTTTATTAGATACAAGGACTGTTGACCAAAAGGGTCCAGTGTGGCAGGTTATTTGTTTCTGACCATGGAGGGATCGATGGCTCCAGGTTAAATAGACAAAACAGGACAGATATGCAGAAACCAGGGGCTTTGCAATTACAAAACTTTGGCATTTTTAAAAAATATTTTAATGGATGGTTGTTTAAGACTCTAGAATCATAATTAATGTCAGTCAGCTTAGTGTTAACAACATACACCTATATACATCTATATACATGCATGTTAGCCTTGTAAAACCTGTCTTTTGCAGAACTAGTTGTAAGATTCACTGTTGTCTCCCTTATTTTATGGCTGTTGGTTCCATTCAAATGTAGATGGGTTGGGAAAGAAAGGCTGTGCTGTGTGTGTGTGTGTGTGTGTGTGTGTGTGTGTGTGTGTATGTGTGTGTATGTGTGTAAGCAGAAGTCCACTTGTCCCTAATTTCCCTTTTCCACATCTACAGTAACTATGCCTACCCTTCTGAGCCCCTCCAGTGATATATTTCTAGGTTCCTTGGCTGACTCTTAGGTGCACCTTGCCTGCATGTGAGTGATGGTCTTCTGTTTGTCTTCCTCTTGACTCAGAACTGGGGCAGTGACTTCCTGTGCACAGAGCGGAATCCTTCCAGCAGCGTGCCCAGCTCAGGTAAGTGAAATCATCACACCCCCTTCATCAAATACCATGTTGGATGAGAGACACCATGCACTGATTGGATGGACCTTGCTGATTCCATTGCAAGGCAGAGTTAGATGCTTGAAGTCCCTGGGAAGCTGGTGGGCAGGTACTGCTGGGCTCCCATGTGGAAGGGTTCAGACCTCTCCCAAGTAATACTTTTATCTCTTTGAGGTTTCAACACAGCTCCTCAGGCCTCTTTGATTGCTGAGATAGATGCAGCCAGGGGTATGACCCTAGCTGCCTATAGCCATGTGGCCCACACTAGAACTGTGCTGGACCACCTGTAGGATGCTGTATGGTAGCTGTCATGCCCATACACTTCAGAGCCTTAGTGTTCTGAATGAATGGAAGAGGCAGCACCAGTGAAGTTCTAGGCTAGAAACAGGGCAGGGAGGTGGGCTAGGGCAGACTCACTGGCCTTGTTTAACTCATACTGTAAAAGGCCAACACCTGCCAACTCTCCTTTTGCCTGTTTTTCCTAGTCCATGAGCTCCGACCAGCAGACATCAAGGTGGTGGCAGCACTAGGTGACTCTGTGACTGTGAGTACTAAGATGTGGGCCAGGGTGGGCCCCACAGAGTTTAGCCAGGCTGTGCAGAGTTGGCTCTTAGCATGAAGCATGGATCCCAGCCCTGCCCCATCTTCCTAAGCTCTACTTAAACTTCACCCCATGCACCCCTCCACCCTACCCTGCCCCCTAGTGTCTCATCAGTATTGTGTACGTGTCCAAAGTTGCCTGAATTCAACTCCATTAACACAGTCCTTATCTATACATTGCCCGGACCCCCTCACCCCACTGAAGGGCGTGTTCCTTAGTGACAGAGGGAAACCCAATCATTCCTGGCACAGTTGCATTAGTCCACTGTGTAGCTACTGTTCTGTGTACTGTGCTCTCTCAGCAACTATAAAAAGGACAAGTGAAACATTCATAGCCCTCTGGCTAAGACAGCAAGAAGCTTATGGAGGAGGAGAATCATGAGTGAATAGGTGACATATGGGACTCTCAAAAGGCATGTCCATTCATGTAGGAACAAAACCACCCCATGTGGAAGTGGAGTTTTCATTGTGTAGACATGGGAAAGCGAAAAATGCACAACAGGCCCCAACAACCACAACTTCACCCTGGTCCAGCGCATGTGTGCTCGAAGGCAAAGGATTCTTTGGGTTTTGTTTTATATGCTGGGATCTCAATAAAGAGCCCTGACTGGCTCCAACTTGCTCTGTAGCCCTAGCTAGCCTCAAACTCCCAGCAAGTCTTAGCCTTTCAACTGCTAGTATTATAGGCATGAGCTACCAGGCCCCGCTGAAGCAATATTGATTTTTTTTTTTAATTTGAGAGACAATCCTAAGTAGACCTGCCTAGCTCAGACTTCATGAAGATGACTTTAAACTCCTAATCCTCTTGGTCTCCATCTCTGAAGTGCTGGGCTTATGGGTGTACACCACTGAGCGCAGTTTATACATTACTGACAACTGAACCCAGGCCTCCATGTATTCAAGGCAAGCTCCCTATAGGCTTGGGGGAAGATTCCTGTGATGAGATTAAGTTGTTTATTTTTTTTTAAAGTCTGTTTAATTCACTGATAATGGCAAAGGTGTTACCTTGGTAAATTTCAAGGATAGATTGCTTCTTTTTTATTAAAATAAATAAATAAAAGATGGTGGCTTCAGAAATCTTTATAGAAAAGAAATTTTTAAAAAAGGAAGCTTTGGAGGCAGAGGCAGGCAGATCTGAGTTCCAGGCCAGCCTGGTCCATAGAGTGAGTTCCAGGACAGGCTCCAAAGCTACAGAGAAACCTTGTCTCAAAAGAAAAAAAAAAGAAAAAAGAAAAAGAAAAGAAAGTGAGCAACATGGAGAGGTAAGCTACAGATTATGATTTCCCCGTGGGATAGGGGTTTGGCTTTGACCATGCATTGGAGGAGTAGCAGGGACAGATATGGACTGAGATGGGAGAGAGTGAACTCAGGGTCTCTGGGCTGAGGAGGAGGTTCAACAGTCCAGGAAGGGTAAGGAGGGGAGGACAAGAACAGAACAGAGCAGCTCTAGGCCCTCAGGCTCTGGAAGTAGTGATCAATGAGCTTCCTTCCGAGGCCTTGTGTGGTCAGAAATGCAGGAAGCAAACATTGGGGTCAGAAAGTGGATGCTGGATTACAATGTCCATCACTGGGGACAGTGTTTTTGCTTTAGACCCTAAAGGGAAGAGACACATGGAAGTGTCAGAGTTGGAGGCAAATGGCAGAGATACAGAGAGTTGTAGGACTTGAATGCCTCCAAGGACATGAACGACAGTGCAAAAGAAAGGGCAGTCACTGGGAAAAGGGGACAGCGCCAGAAAGAATCAGCAGGACCAAGTGAAAGTCTGAGAGAAGAACTCAAACCTTAAACATGTAGAAACACAAGAGTGGGTGCCTTCCCCCAGAAAGGCCAAGGCGAGTACTGGCTGCTACACAAGGACCAGAGGGCCAGCCCTCTAACTTATCAAGTGACAGCCTTTTGAAAGCTTCTCTTTGCCTTTCACAGACAGCCTTGGGAGCTCGACCAAGTGAGTCCAGCAATCTAACCACCCCCTGGAGGGGACTGTCGTGGAGGTAAGAGTGCTCTTGGCTCACCCTCTATAGATAGTTTCCCTCTAAAGAGGATCCCCTCCACCAGCCCAGGGGTAGGCCTAGATCCCCATGGCCCAACTCTGATATCCAAGGACACTTTGTGATGCTTGTGTTTGTCCTGAGGGTGGTAGGAGTCATGCCCCAAAGATAGAATCTCTCCAGCCCGAGTCCCACCTGTGACAACTCGGGAGGCAGCAAATCAGTGTGACTTTGACAAAGTTGCTTTCTCTTCCCTAGCATTGGAGGAGATGGAACATTGGAGACCCATACCACACTGCCCAGTAAGTAGCCCACCCCAAGAGGTCCTGGTACCACAACAACCATAGCCCTCACCGAGGCTAAGGCCTTTTGCCTAGAGTTGAAGAAACAGGAAGTGGTTGGCAAGGAAGAGTCAGCTAGCCCCAGAAAAATAAGGACCCCCTTTCCATACACCTGTGACCCCAACCTATAGGCCCACTTCAATTCCTTTCACCTGTGACCTCTGCTTTGTCTCTCTTTAAAGACATACTGAAGAAGTTCAACCCTTCCATCCTTGGATTCTCTACCGGTACCTTGGAAGAGACGGCAGGATTAAACGTGGCCCAAGAAGGGGCCAGAGCTCAGTGAGTTGATGTGGGGACCAGCAAAGAAATCAAGGTGGAAAATAGGACGTAGCAAGGGTCACAGGGTCTAGGACCAAGCCTGGACTCAATGGCCTCAGTACACAGTACTCCTTGAATGCTGGATCTGCATCAAACCTTCCATGTGGGTTGTCTGGTGTAATCCTCATACCCTTGGGCACAGGTACTATAATGTAGATCTTGTGGCTAGAGAGTTTCTTAAATATCAGAGGTCATCAAGGAGGACCTAGATCAGACCATTCCTGAATGCAGCACTGACCACTGTGCTATTGAAGAAGCCAGAGGACCCTGTCTATTTTGACACAAGCAGGCTCTGCCCCTGCTAACTCCAGTTACACCTCTTGTCTATCTGGGACATGAGTCACCTATGCAGAGTGGCTCTCAACATCATGAACCACTTGGTTCTCTTCCTTGCTTTTCTATTTTGCCTCAAATCCTTGAATCTAAAAGAAGAAAAGAAAGCTGTTTTGACACCAGAGAGTAAGATGTCAGGGCCCCTAAATGGCATTGCAGTGGTTTGTTTTCACTGGGCTCTCTGTTGTTGACAGCAACCCAGGTAATTAAAGCTGAAATGCCTGACTGGGTTCATTGATTTCCTGCATGGAGTGGAGCAAGAGTGTGCTGGGTATTTACTTTGCAGAAGCATTGCTGGGTTCTTGTCACCAGGGAGACAGCACAAGCTTGACTCACATGCTGCTTACAGAGAACATTCCTTTTGGAAGCCTAACCCAGGCCCAGGGCTCAGCTTGAATCTTGGTGCTGCAGGTATTGATACTTAGCGTCACAAGAGGAGACCTATTTGTCTACAAACACTGGGCCCTGTGGGTGATGATTCCAGCACCTAGTTACTGTTAGGATTGCTGGAGCCCAGTCATTGTTCACCAGGGGCTGGCTCCTCAGTCTTTTCCTCCCCCACTTCTTCATGGGGGAAAAGGGGTGGTATGGACATGTGTGTGATGTGTGTATTCAGGCGCATGTGCACACACATGGTCCTACAAGCAGAGTCCAGAAGACAAGGTCATCTTTTTTTCTGGGTAGCTTACCACCTTAAGTTTAGATTTTAAACTTGTATGTGCATACACGTGCCTGCCACAGAGACTAGAGAGAGGACTGGAATCCTTGGAGCTGGAGCTACAGGTGGTTGTGAGCTGCCTGGCATAGGGACTGGATGTCCTGTGCAAGCAAGCATTTTTAACTCTTGAGTCATCTCTCCAGTAATTTTTTTTTGGGGGGGGACAGGGTTTCTCTGTATTGCTTTGAAGCCTGTCCTGGAACTAACTCTGTAGATCAAGCTGGCCTCGAACTCACAGAGATTCACCTGTCTCTACCTCCTGAGTACAGGGATTAAAGGCATGCATCACCAACACCCAGCTCAGTAATGTCATCTTTAGTGTGTGTGCGCATGCGATGTGGGGTACACTCGTGTATAGCAAGCACTTCAACCCACTGAGCCAACTCACTGCCCTCTCCACCTTGTATTTTGACTCTCTCTGAACCTGGAACTCACTGATATGGCTACATTAGCTGACTAGTGAACTCCAGGGTTGCACAGCCTATACCTCAGCGCTGAGATGACAGGTGTACACTGTTAAACCTGGACTTACACTGAGCCATCTCCCTGGTCTCCCATCTTCTCCTTTTCTTACTGCCTGAGTAGAGGCAGTGGTAGGAGATGTAGCTGACATCCACAGGCATCCCTTGTGTCTGCCCAGTGTTAAGGGGAAGCAAGAGGAAGCTGTTGGCTTAAATTGTTCTCTCTCTTTTCCTTATTTCTAAGTGTAAGTCATCTAAAGAGAAAGGTAACACATGAATGACCTGAGTTTGAATCCCCAGCCCCCATGTGATTGCCAGGCCCACAGAGATCAGGTCTTCTGTGTTCAAATCATCGCTCAAAAACTTGCTGGCTGTGTGATCTTGACCAAGTTGCTTAGCATCTCTGAGTCTTTAGTTTTCTCCTCTTTAATGAGGTTAATCACAGTACCTGTCTCTCAGGGCTGTCATAGGATTAAAGGAGATAAATAAGCCTTGGAAAGACTGAGCATGACCTATGTGCATACAAAAGTTTGCCATTCTTGGGCTATTTAGTTTCAAAGTCTTATTCAACACCTTATTTCCCTTCCATTAATCCTGAAGCAAAAATGCATTCATTGTCTGCATTACTTGAGGGATCCCGTAGATTCAAAGGGTGAAGTCCTTGCTCTGAGTTAGCCCAGCCAAGGAACTAGACACAGAACAACTAGCTTTGGGGGGAAGGAAGGGTTATGTATGACAGCACTGCAGACTGGAACCATCTGCTTCTCAGAAAGTACTTAGGAAGGGAGGATAATGTCAGGACACGCTGTCTCAGGCCTGGGGCCTCTACAAATTCACAGAGCTGTGGAAACAGTTGCAAGAAGAGACCCCCGGCCCTGAAGGGAAGGGGTAGACAAGATGGAGGACCTGTGGATAAGGATGCATGAAAAGAAGAGCACGGCGTATCTTGTTGCCTTTACTTTACAACTTCTGTCCCTGTCACTATAATCCCGGGTGCACAAATTCTCTTCTCTGTGACAGGGCAGTGATGGCACCACAAGTGCTGACAAGTGTCTGCCCACCAGCACACACAATTGAGTGTCTAGGACCTAACAGTGTACGTTTGTTTACACAAACAATGGGGGGACAAAAGGAGTCCCAACCCTGCCCAAACAGTCTCTCCTAGCCTGTCTTGTTGGGGGAGGGGGTCGAGGGGAGATAATAGTGTCAAAATCCAAATAACCATGGAGAACCTAAAGGGATCAAAGAATTGGCCACTGGGGCTCAGGCACAGCAGTGAAAGGAGCCATCAAGCCTGGGAAGGAGAAATCTGAGGACTAATTTAGGAATGTGACTTTTTTCAAAAATAAAAATTATTTTTAAAACAGGCAACAGAATAAGAATCAAACAGGCTTGGCTTGTAGTGAAAAGACTTGATAAAAGAGGAAAGAAATCTGAGGTCAGTGAGACCCTGGTGCAGTCCCAGGAGCAGCAGGGTCTGGAGCAGTGTAGCCCCCAGCTGTTGCAGGACAGAAATGCAAAGGCTGGCTGGGAAGAAAGGCATTCATGGGGTTAGTCTTTCTGGAGTCCAGCTTAAGGCCTCCATCCTGAGCAACCCTGATAATGACTTCTCTCCCTTCTCTCTAGGGACATGCCGGCCCAGGCCCAGGCTCTGGTGGAGAGAATGAGAAACACACCTGTGAGTACAGACCCCAAAAAGTGCTTTAACTGGGGAGACACAGAGCCTGCTGAATTCCATGGTTGCCCTGCAGCAGCTCTTCCAGGGAGCTCACAGGAGCCCTGCCTGTCACCCTGCCCCAGGGCTGGCTGCAGGAGGGCAAGGTAGCTGGCCAAGATTACAGGCCTTGGGCTCTTTATCCCAGAGTTGGCTTTCTGGAGCCCTCTTATATAAACACAAAGTGCTAAAAATAGGCTGCTCATTCCAAACCTTCCCCGTCCCCAGCCCCTCAGAATCTCACTGGCACTTTTTTCTGCTGCTCTGTTCTTATGCTGCAGACTGTGGCTCCTGGAGGACTCCTTTTATGGTGGAGGCTGAGTGGGGAGCCGCAGCTCCTGGGCCTTCCTGGTCTCCCACCATCTTGACCCTGCAGGGTTTTCCCTCCATGAACCCCTTAGATCACATTTGAGGAACATAATAATCCAGGAGGCCTTTCAAAAGCTTGGGAAAATGTGAGATACTCCATCCTCGCACTTTAAGAGATTTGGGGGAGAGAAAGTCTTTATGTGTGAGAAAATAGCCCCCCCACACTTCTTATGGGGGAGCTCCCATCAGCATAGGGCACCATGGCAATGGAGAAATTACCACCTCATACTCCGTATGATTCAAAAAAGATGGAGGTACCTGAGAGTCAGTAGACTCTGTAGCATGGCTAGTATTGCCAGCAATTGCCCCCAAACCTTAACCTCAGAATCTGTCCCCTCAGACGATCAACCTAGAGGAAGACTGGAAGCTGGTTACTCTCTTCATCGGGGTCAATGACCTGTGTCATTACTGTGAGAACCCGGTAAGCCACTGACTAGACACATTGGGGCATGAGAACAAAATGGCTGATCCCCATCCTCCTCCTCACTGTGGGCCGTGACATCTGCCCTTCCCTTTCAAGTGTCACAATAGCCTGGGATCCAGGCACTTTATTCTACCCTGGCAGCCTCGGGTCCACACAGAGCAAGTGAGGCTTAGCTTTTCCTAAGTGGTTCCCTACTCAGAAGAAAGGTCTAGAAGGATCCAATCTTCATACACTGGGGATGTGGCCTCCTTGAGGCATACTCATGGCACGTCCTGGTAGATAGGTGACCAGTGATTCTGACTCATGCCTGTTTGGAGTCTGCCCTCCCTTGGAAGGGGAGGTAATACAATCTCCTAAATGGAATTGGGGAAAAGTAGAGCCAAACTTGATTGTCCTTGCTGCCCTTCAGGACCACAGTAAGTTAACCAGCCACCCCCAGCCAGCTGGCCTGGGAGCTGACCCCATTCCTGATATGTCTATGGGGAAACATGTCCAGACTTAGGAACTGTCACCTCCAGAATACATCTTGTTCTAAGCTGGGGACATCCCATATTTTATTTGGCCAGGAAAAGCTGTTGCCAGGACGCTGAAGATGTGGTAGAACGTTTGACAGTCGCTGTTGGGGGTAGGCAGGCATCTCTTAGCTCCTGATGGATCACTGAGAGTAACTATTCAAGAGCCTGGTGTAATTATCTTCCCTCAGTCCTTCCTCTTACTGCCCAGAACTGGGGATCTGGAGTACACAGGAAGGACCTAATCCCGTAATCATACTTTTTCATCAGGATCATCAGCCTGCAAATGACACAGAGACTTATTAATTATGGAAGCTCAGCCTATAGCTTAGGCTTGCTCCTAACTAGCGCTTATAACTTAAATTAACCCATTTATTATATTAATCTACATTCTATCATGTGGCATTACCTCTCTTCCATCTTGCACCTCCTGTTCCCTCTCCAACTGGCTGGTGACTCCCCTCTGCCCTCAGAAGTCCCTCCTAACTTCTTCCTAACTAGGCCATTCTGCATTTTATTAGACAATCACAGCAACACATCTTCGCCCAGTATACAAATATTCCACAATAGGGATTTCAATATTGCTGGGTCCTGAATTGTAGAGCTCACTGGAAACCAGAGGATGCCCAGAGCTGCCTGTGGACACATGGTGTGGGGAATGTCCCTCATGTAAACAATTTCATATCTGCTCCTTGGAGCACATATTTATGAAAAAGAACACCACCAGGTCTCAGGGGAATGTAAGAGGTCAGGCTCTTAGAGACAGGAGTCACTCAGTTCACCCTCTGATTCTTCTTCCCAAAAAGAAAGCTACAGCAACCCCCTTTTCCTCTTACAGGAGAACCTCTTGGCCAATGACTATGTCAAGCACATCCAGCAGACCTTGGACATCTTCTATAAGGAGGTAGGACTGGGTAATGAGCAGTCTGTTTCCTGGTCCTGCAAGCAACCCTGCTTCCCCCCCACACACTTGGGTGCATCTAGACAAGTTACAGGACAGTTTCTAACTGCCTTGGAAGCTGGACAATAGCATAGCAAAGAGTTCTCCTCACTGGAGCCAGCTGGCCTGGGTTTGAAGGCGAGCACTGGTTTTCATTAGCACTGGGGTTTCTCTGAGTTTCAGCTTTTCTACCTGATGAAGTGAGGCACTGAAGAGTCAGTGTGATCACATTGTCCCCTCCCTGTGCATCCATTTCTTCCATGGTGATATCAGGGAGGGCAAGGTTAGATTGAAGACTGTCCTATAGGCTTCCGACCCCCACCCACTACTTCAAACTCATGAAATCCATGCCTCTGCTTCTTGCAGCTTCCCAGGGTTTTCATCAATGTGGTGGAGGTCATGGAGCTGGCTGGCCTGCACCAAGATGGGAAGTGTTCCATGCCACTGGTAGCTCAGTAAGTGTGCAGGGCATGGTTGCCTGGGGTGGGCAGGAGCCAGAGACTAAAAACACTTGGAACTGACAATATAACCAAATGCCTACTTCATTCCCTAGATAGTAGTTTGCTTTTCTATAAAATGGCATATACCAAATAACCCATAAGACTCCCCCCACACTTCTGATTCCATATTCCACCCTGAAAATCTACTCCCTGCAAGGACAGTGAGCTTCAAGAACACCTCCAGTGTCCTAAAATCCTGATACTGGGGAACAATTGAACCTGAACCTACAGTCTCTCTGGACCTTTGAATACTTGCCTGTAAAATAGGGGTAACTCCTTCCCCAAAAGCAACACCAACAGGAAACACAGGCATGGGCTAGAACAGGCTCTCAGGAGATAGCCTTTATCCCTTCTCAGAAGCAGAGCTTGGAGGCCAGCTAGGAATTGGCATTTGGGGCATCAAGCTTCAAAAGATCACTGTAGAACTCAGAGAGGCATTAGACATCTTTTGAGGCCTCAAGGACTCAGTTTCTACATATGATGGCAAACAGATGTCCTCTAAAGGTGGCTAAGGAATTCACCAGGTAGAATTACCATGGTTACTAAGAAAAGTCTCATGCCTCAGGTTCTGGTATCACATTCCACCTTGTCAAAGGTGTTTCAGGCCTTCCAATAGCCTTCACACACTAGACCTGAGAAGCCTCAGGACTGTGTGTGGCTTTGAGTCCAGAGCCATCCTTTCCAAAACTCTACCCCTTCTCCACCCAGGCCTTTTCTGATAGTTGAGAAACAAGTCATCTTAGAGAATGGGGGGCCCATACAAGAAGAGACCTTGCCTTAGATGTCAACCCTTCCAACTATAAACAAGTATCTTGTGTTGATCCAAATTCCTCAGACAATCTATGAGAATGGGGTTTTCTTGGTTCTTGGTTTCAGAGTTTTCAGTTCACGGTCTCTTGGCCCTATGGCAAGACATGTTTTTGGTGGGAATATATGGGGGAAACATGACTGCTCAATTCATGGAGGCTACAAGGCAAAGTGGGTGAGAGAGCAAAGGGCATGACCGCTGTGACTTCTTCCCTTCAAGTAGGCTCCATGTTTAATGGTTCTACCACCACCCGATAGTGCAAAAACTGGGACCAAGCCTTCATTGCTGCACTTGAGATTTTAGGGAACATTGACCATCCCAACCATGCATACATTTTTGACCTCATTCCTCAGTTAGGTCTCTATGACTAGGGTCCAAATGTTGTAGGGATAATTGTGTGTCAAGCCCCCACACACACATATCCATTGGGCAGCACAGGCAGCTCCCTGTGGGCAGAAACCATCAGGAGGGCACAGCTGGGCCACCCCAAGGAAGCTGCAACCATGATACCTTATCTCGTAGGAACTGCAGTTGCTTTAAACACACTCAAAGTCCCATGGCCATGCAGGAGCTGAAGAGGGTGAACTGGAACCTCCAGGTGAGTCTTAATGCTCTCTTCCTTCTGTCCAGAATGGGAGCCCATGCTGCACTCTCTGAGAGGGACTCAGAACTTGTGGATTCACCAGGGTTGACTGAGAGCCAGTGACTCCCTCAAATGCAGGTCTTATCTCTCAAAGTATTTATTCAGGAAAATTGGATGCCAAGGTCAGGGAAAGATGGAGTGGAGATTCCAAAGGGACAGATGGAAGAAACCCTGGCTCAGGGTCGTGCTGAGCAATTAACAGCATAGGCCACTTTCCTTACCTATGACCCTTATGAGGGGAATGGTGAGTGTACCTGGCTCCCACTTCCTTCCACTCCCGCTCCCCACCAGCAGGAAACTTAGCCCCACTGATGTCTACTTCCTGAATGCTGCTACACACCTGTGCCACTCTTTTGGGATCAGCCCACCCAAAGCCTTGTTGCACACTAATCCCTCTTCATGAGGCAAGTAATATTCCCCTCCGAAGCCACCAGGACTCCCTCTTCACCTCAGCAAGCTCCCTGGATCAAGTTAGGTCTACACCAGATGAACCTTTGAGCTGTCAATGCTTCTCATGTCTTCCCTTTTTACCTCCATTTACCAGATGTCCCTATTATACATGCAGCTAATTTAATCCTCCTAGTATTCCATGTATTGACACTTAATTCTTAGGCATTTTTGGAGAGCTGATGACATATTCCCCATGCAGTGGGGGCAGCCACACCCATGGCCAACCCATAACATCCAAAGCCTTGCCCCTTTATCCACAGAGTGGCATCTCCGGGCTCTCCTACGGGCAGCAGTACATGCAGCGTGAGGACTTTGCAGTCGTCGTGCAGCCTTTCTTCCGGCAAACTCTCATCCCACTGAATGAGGTGAGTTGCAGCTGTTTCTAGGAAGCATTTGAATGCAGCCCTCGTTTTTATTGTCTTGCTCTAGGAAGACTTATAGAGGAATTGTTTTTCAACTGTGTGGGGATATGATTGGAACTTAGACATTCTTTGAATAGTGACCAAGCACACCCGCACCTCCTGCCCCAGAATGGAAAAATCACATTTTCATTTTCAGGACAGGGATGAACTAGAGAAGCTTTAATTCGTGTTTGCTAAAAACAAAATCCAAAACCCAGGAGGTTTTCCATCAGTGTTGAGGGAAAGCAGGCAGCCATGTCCAGATGGTAACTTCATTGTCTCTGGTCACAGCAAGGGGGCATGGACCTCACCTTCTTCTCTGAAGACTGTCTCCACTTCTCAGAACGAGGGCATGCTGAGATGGCCATTGGCCTCTGGAACAACATGGTAAGAAGCTGAGGAAGCAATTGCAAGCTGTTGGCTCCTTCCTATCAGAGAACAAACTTGTTTGTTTCTCCCTAAGCTAAGCTCAACTATTGCTCCTGAAGTGTTTATGTGAGCAGATGCATGGGTTAGAACGTTGGGTATCCTGCTCTGTCATTCTTTGCCTATCCCCCACAATGCTGGCATTACAGGCTCCCACACCTGGTTTTTATGTGGAGTCAGGGAATTAAGGTCCTCATGTTTTAGCATGAGTTAGTAACAAGTTGTTATTCTCCTACCCTCTGGGGCTCAGACCCTAACATATGGAGATCAGAGGACAAGTTCAGGACATCAGACTTTGAGGGCAAGGCAAATTTTTTGTTTGTTTGTTGCTAAGCTAGCTCACTGGGGGGGGGAATGTTTTATTTATTGTGTGTATGCACACGTGCATACAATGGTATATATGTGGAGGTCAAAGCAACTTGTTCTCTTCTACCATGTGGTTTCTGGGCCTCAAACTCAGGTCATCAGGCTTCCCAAGTATGCACCTTTTCTTACACACACCATGTACCTGTTTAAAATATATATATATATATATATACATATATATATATGTATATATATGTACATATATGTGTGTGTGTGTGTATATATATGTGTGTATATATATACATATATATATATTCATATATATGTATACACACACATACTTGCACACTTACAACAGTTCCTAGGCATTGCTAAGAGACTGGATTAGAGCACCATCTGCACATTCTTGAGCAAATGGTGTCTGTTCTCCTGTATCCACATCTGGAAAATGATAGTTTAGACAAATGTCAGTCCCATTACCATTCAGTACCCAGTCTTCAACATCTGCAACTAGTATTTCTTTAGACATCAAAAAGAGCAACATCCACAGTCAGGTGGAGACTTGGTCCAGTTCTTTCCACTGGAGAAGGAGAAAACCTTATGAAATGAACATGCAGTCCTGGACCCAGAGGGGCAGGTGTCTTTGCGTCTCACCCCATCACCCCTGATGCCTACCTACATCATCTGGCTCAGAGCAAATGAAGCGCTTTCCTGGCCTTTAATCTAGGCTCCACCACACCTCAAAACCCACCTGGCCTGCATGCTTCCCATGGTGACTGAACCATCTACAGCCCTGCTCTTCTTCATGGCAGTGCCAGCCACCACTGGGCAAATATTCCCACCCCTGTCAGCAATTCCACATTGCCTGGTTCTTTCCTCAGCTGGCTCACAACATTGACTTTCTCCTTAGCTGCATCACCTCCTCCTCTCTAGCAACCAAAGCAGCACATAAGCCTATTTAACTGTAGACTCAGCTTTCTTCCTCTCCTGTTGTCTTAGGGTTTTCCTCCCACTGACATCATCTGTCTGTCCAGTTCCAGAACTTTCCATCATACCCTTTTTCAGTACAATATTCTAAATTGCCATATAAAAATATCCTTGAGTTTCCCTCCACCAGCCTCCTCGGTTTATCTTGATTTTTTTTTTTTTTTAATTCTTCTTATAGCCCAGGCTGGCCTGATGCTCTCCAGTCTGCCTCCCAAATGCCAGAATTATATAGCTGTATCTGGCTTTGGGGGTGTGAGTGTATATATTTCATTGTTTTATTACACACATATCATTGGTTCAGTACACACACACACATTTATATCTGCCACTGAGTTATATATCCCACGACTCTTATTTTTAAAAAAACAATGTCTCACTAGGATTTGTTTTGAACTCTGTGTCTCTGCCTCAATCTCCCAAGGGCCTGCGCTCATACAAGACTTTAATTTTTAAATCAAAGTAATAATCCCTACATATTTCTTTCAGCAACTTTGTTATTGAATGACAACTGTCCTGCAATGACTAAGGACATCTTTTTATTAATGGGAATCTGTTTTCCTGCCTCATGTTCCCCTAAAGATCTGAGGGAAAAGCAAAGTTTCTACTCTTCCCTTCCCAGCTTTTCCATCAAGCCACATCTGCTGACAGCTGGGACTCTTGGGGGATGGAGACCTCCTGAGGTGCAATATTGATACTCACACGACCCTGACCAAGTCCATTGGTCTCTACTGTGAGGACTAAACAGCATGGTTCAGACCTTTTTCTAAGGGCTTTTGTCCCATGAAGGCAGAAGGAAGGGGTTTAAAAGCACTGGTAACACAAGACAGTCTTGGTTCCCCAGCGTCCCTCCTCCTTTATAATTTGGGGGAATAATTACAGAATCCCTCATTTTCATCCCAAACCATCTCAGATATACAGCTCTAGCATCCCACCAACTCTCCAGTCGCTGTTTTACTGGAGTCATAGCAGATAAAATGGGCTGTTAGAGCTGGAACAGATCTGAGGGGTCTTCCAGTCAGAACACTCTGTAAGATCTAGAGACATAAGCCAGTTTGCCTAGCCTAACATAGCCATTAGAGGCACAGCAGAAACAAGAGTCCATATCTTCCCCTGGTGGCCCAGCCATAACACCAACCTCCCTCTTGCTCCCAGCCTGATAAGCACATGTACAGCCAATGAATTCATGTCTCATAATTAGAGTCCTATGACATAGTGTCTGCACTTTGGCTGGTGTTCCCAGGGCACCAAATGCACTTTGAGTTACGACATCTTTTACCTCTCCTTCCTCTAGAGACCCATTCCAGTACTGCTATACAATACCCCCTATCTACAAACCAATGCCAACAGCACTTGTGTCTCCTCCTGCTTAACTGGACTCACAGTTCTCAATCATGGCTGCATATGAGAATCCTCTCCCCAGACCATCCTCTGGTGACTTCTAAATGTAGTTGAGTGTTTACAACCACTTCAGCAAGCTCTTGTTAATCTAACAATGTTGAACCTAGGTATTTCCTGAGACCCAACAATTTTATCCCGGAGAGAAGAGTATACAAGTGTCCACTAAAAAGATGCATACTGTAGTTTTCATTGCAGCACTACACACCCCCCAAGTGTTCATCAACAAACTGTTGTATATCCATAAGCTGGAGTATTCTCACACACCAGGAGTAAGCAAACTTCAACAGCAGATGCTTGCTCACTGCACGTGTGCGCGTGCGCACTCCCCCCCCCCCCCTGTCATCTACCTCTCTGTCATCTACCTCAAAGGCAAGCTGCTAACTGTAAGGCGTTAAATCAGTGTTGTCTTCCCTAATGGTCTCTCTTTGGGTGAATAGGATTAGGGGAAGGTGTGAGAGGAGCCCTTCTGAGTACTAGTCATGTTCTCTTTATCCAAATGATCAGCTGCTTATTTGCAATGTATTTGTTTCTCTTTGTTAGCTTCTAGAAATAGTCCTTTAAAAACTATATCAAAGGGGCTGGACACATCTTGTCATCTATCACAAGACTGCATACTGCTCTTGCAGTGAACCCAAGTTCAGTTCCCAGTTGGATCAGACAGGGTCTTAGTTGGGTTTCTATTGCTGCTATATAATGCTGTCCCCCAAGAGAACTTGAGGAAAAAAGGGTTTATTTCAGCCTACAGTTCCACAGCATGGCACAGACCGTCAATGAAGGAAGCCAGGGCAGGAAGTTGGAGGAACATTGTTTACTGGCTTGCTCAGCCTGCTTTTTTATGGCATCTAGGGCCCACGATGGGCAAGGTCCCCGACACCAGTCACTCATTAAGAAAATGTGCCGTACGTGGACCTATAGTCTACTCTTATAGAGGCATTTTCTCAGTTGTGGTTCCCTCTTAGATAACTAGAGCATGTGTCAAGTTGACAAAAACTATCCTGCACAGGGTGTTTACAATTGCCTATAATAAGGGGATCTGATGCCCTTCTGGTCCTCAAGGACAACTGTCCTCATGTGCGCACACACATCCATTGACATACATAATCAACATAAATAATTTGGCTGGAGTAGGTCTTAGACATGATACTCTTTCCTTCTGTCCCTTTAAGATAGGGCCTCAGTATATGTCTCTGAACAGCCATATAAACCAAGCTGGTTTAGAACTGACAAATCTGCCTGACTGCTAGGATTAAAGTCACATGCCACTATGAAAAAAAGGAAACAGGTTAGACCCCTTTGGCATAACACACAAAGCTTTAGGGAACTTGGCCCTAATCCACTGATAGCATGTGAATGTTGCCAGGCAGGCAGAGGTCTGGGCCACAGTGTTCCATGAAGAAGAAATAGGACCCATGTGGCATGGAGTCAGGAATGAGTTTAAAGCTTCTGAGGGACATACAAGCCAGTGTGACGTTCCAGAGGTCAGGAACCAGGGTCAGAAAGACCTGGTTTAAACAAGGGGCTGACGTGTTCTCATTTGCCCTCTAGTCACTGTGCAGACATTGATTGATACAAGTGAAATTTAGCATGAGTAGAATGTGGCTGGGCCCAGGGTGACAGCCATGGAGGAGAGCTGTGATCACCTTAGGGTGTACTTAAAACTGGCTGAGGGAAGTTGGGGGACTACAAAACAGAGCAAATGGTCAAATAGAAATTATGTTCTGTTTCAGACACAGGAAGTGAGAGCTGACTCCTAGTCATTTATCTACACAAGAGGTATCAGGGTCTGCCAAAGGCAAGAGCTCAAATGGGAAAGTCTAGGTGACATGTGACAACCACAACAGAAAACTGACATTAATACACCAACATAGTATTCAAACCACAGAATTAACTGATTAATGCCATAGGGGAGGAGTAAGGAGCAGGGATCATAGGGCCAGTTACCAAGGGGCAGGTTGGGGGGGGGGTTCCATGAATATAATATAGCTGACTGCAAAAATGTTATACAGAAAACAGCCCAGGCACTAGAGGGTTGAGGATGGATGGAATAGATGCAGTCTGGTGCGAATCAACAGGAAGAGGAAATAGAGGCTCTTTGAACCCACAGGGACACAGATGTCCTCTGTGCCCTGGGAATCAGCCAACCGGACCTTTACCCTTCATCCTATCCCTAGTGTTTCTGTTTGCTAGAGTATAGTTGTGCTTCTTTGGCTCTAAGAAAGCGGAAATATATCTATATTCATAACCCATGTCCTAAATAAATGTCCTAAAAATTACACCAGTTAGTATCAGCTATCCTGCTGCCTTGGAGAAGGCCACTGGCCACCATGCATGGTCATTGTTGGTTGAGACAGGGTTCATACATGTGCTTGTGGTTTACGGCATCCCTCCCAAGCCCAGAGCCATTCCCCATCCTCTGAGTTCCTAAGAAATGGGTGTGGAAGGCATTCAGACAGCAGACAGTAAGATCAGGGCCTAGGTCTGCACCAGCATGGAAAGAATATTTACTACCTGCATGGTCAGGGCTTGGTGGCCAGGAACAGGCCTGAAGCAAATTACACAATGAATGAAGGAGAGACCAGTTCAAAGTACCTGATCTTTTCCTCCCCTAAGAACACAACTTCAGGACAGATTACACCTAAATTTGCTGGGGTGGAGGTATATCCTATTCCTGCTACTTCTCCCAGAGTCTAATGTGGAAGCATTTAACTGCACCCCACTGAAGCACAGCTGCTCCCTGGGATATTTCAAGTAAATGTTTTCATCTGTGTGACAACCCATAAAGTAGCTCCAGTTAAGGGCTGGCAAGCCAAGTGTAGTAAGGATGTCATGGTAACCAATATGCTTTCAAAGTTCTCCTGAAACTGACTAGCTGTGCACACACTTGGACAAGTTGGTAAATATGATCACCATTTCATAAAATTGGAGATACAGTGTCTGCAATCACTGCCACCCACGAGTGGAGAGGCAGTAGGCATTCTGGTCCCAGATCTTTGAGAGATTTACTATGGCCCGGATCATTCTTTCCTGGGGCCCCGGTGTCCTTCTGGGTAAGTCTTGGGGCATCAACTCAAGGGTCCTGCCCAGTTCAGTCAACTTTTTCTCCCTGTGAGTTAAGTCAGCTGGGCAGCAGATCTTACCAAGGAGCTGGTTTCAACCTGCCCTTCCAAAAAAGTACCCACATAAGCCAGATACCAACTTTCTACACAATCAAGGTATGCTTTTTCTCTTTCCAGCTGGAACCAGTAGGCCATAAGACAACCTCCAATAACTTCACATACAGCCGAACCAAACTCAAGTGTCCTTCGCCTGTGAGTGAACGATGAGTATCCTACCTGTCCTAAGTTGACTGAATGTGTAGGGGCGGGTCATACTGTCACTTACAGTATCACAATTTTCCCTTCTGGCTGCCGCAAAATAGGGGAAGTAAGAGCCAACAACTCCATTGGCAAAAAGAATTCATGCTAGACAATGCTGGCTAGAGGCCATAAACTACTTTTCCTTCAGAAGGATCTGTGGATCTTGTAGTGCCCAGCCCGACACTAGGATCTCAGGGATAGGGGTGACAATGCAGACCCTGGATGACTGTCCTAGAAAATTACTCCATTCTTGTCAAGGACGTTGGACTCCTTATCTGATCACCACTGCCCAAAGGAGAGACCTGCTTCCCACTATTACACACTTCACACCCTAAGCAAATAGACACACTTCCCAGAGTAGTTCCCCTAGTGTGCATGCGTGTGTGTTTTTACTTCTGTTCACTACTGATTTTGCCCATCCATTGGCCCCTTATCCCCTGGGCTCCTCTCCTGCCCCCAAACATACCCCTGTATTGGGCTCCCTCTCCTTTTTAATGTGTTTTTTTACATCTCTCTCCTAGACAATGAGAGGCTATATACTTGCAGTGCTTGACATTTGTTTACTAAGACGGCAGTAGACCCACAGAGACAGGCTCAGATAGATGCCTGCCCTCCTTCCACTTCTTCCTTGGGTGCTCGAATCTACTACAAGACCAGGGCTTTTGCCCTGACCTTTCCTGAGCCCTAGGCACTCCTGGGATGGGAAACTACCAGAAGGACCCAGAGGCAGCAGATCAGCCAGCACCCCAAGACTCTCCTAACAGCTTACCAACTCCCCATCTTCCAAAATCACATTTGAAAGGGAACCCTGGTAAGAAGCCAAAGAGACATTATATGTAACTGGTGTTGACCACTTGACATACCCATTCTCACAGTGAAGGTTCAGGTACAGTGTGAAGGAAGGAGATTTACAAGGACAGGCAACAGTGAGCTCATCTCTCTCTTTTAGAGATGGGATTTGGACAGATGGATAGGTGGACAGAGAGAGCCCTTTAACCTCTGATCCTCCTGCCTCCTTCCTCAGGAAAGCCCTCTCCTCTACACCCTTCGGAATACTCAGCTTCTCCCAGACCAGGTGGCTGAAGTGTCCTCCAAGGTGCTGTACTGGGCAGTGCCAGTGGCGGCAATAAGTGGACTGGTGGTTGGCATCCTTGGAGTGATGCTGTGGAGAGCCCGAAGACGCTCCTGAAAGGAAGTCCAAACACCACCAGTTTCAAGACCCTGAGTGGATCTATACCCAAATTCCCAGCTCCACTCTTATCTTCAGCTGCAGCGGCCCTGGACACTGTGGCCAACCAGAAGCCAAAGGGACTGTCACGATATCCTAGGTTTATAGAGGGCCAGAGCCTTCAATGAAAGACTGTTTTATTCTTAGCTTAGCCTGGTCCTTGCCCTCACCCTCCATCTGATGCAGATACAGGTTTGGGAGCCAGAATGTCTGTAGTCCTACACCAGGCAGGGTTGCCTAGGGGGGTATAAGACCAGAGCCAGACTGGCCCTGTCCAGTTCCATTACAGCCCTATGACAAGCATATCTTGTCACTCACCAAACCCACAGTTTCAAAATAAATGAAAGCACTGGCTACCTGATGCTGACTGGAATCTGAGGCTGACCGGTCCCTGCTCTATTGCACTCAGCACCTGAGTGCTTGTGATGGCTTCTGAGCTATGCATGTCACAGTCTGGCTGGGAAGACAAACTCCTCCCAACAAAGAGGCAGCTCTTTGATAATGCAGTTGATTACTGGTGGGTGTGTTTGGTTGCTCAGGGAGTTTCCCTGGAAGAATGTGCCATTTTGGAAGAAAATGAGGTTGGGATAGGAATTAGGTCATATCCCTTCAACCTGATTTTCGAATGGTGTTAATTTTAGGTCCTTTCTAGTTCTACATGCTGATACCTGAGAGAAATCTGGATTAAATCTGAAAATTCAAACCATTGGTTCAGGACAAGGCCAGCGCTGCATGGCTCATACACATTCTCCCTTTTATTCTGCACAAAATCCTGGTAGTGGGGGGACACTTTGAAAATGGCAGTGGTGATGAGTTCTTTTTAAAAATTGTATGCCATGTTGATTTCACCTCAAAGGAACCTAACAAGAATCCAGAAGGCCTGCATGGCCATCTTCATGTTAAGCGTCTCTATATTTCCAAAGCACAGAGCGACAGAGCAAGCTAGAGCTCCATATATTCAAACCTTGTTCTCGTGCTCAACTTCTATATCAATAAAACTGGAATGCAAGCACCCATCTTTCTTGGCTCACAGCACTTTTGAAAAGCAGATTATACAAAGGTGCTTGTTACCCCCAAACACTACTCCAATGAAAACATGACATTTTTTAGTAAAAGGTTGAGGCAAAGCCCTGAGGATGAGTCCTTGCTACTGGGTAGTGGTCTCAAGGGATGGAGACTGACTGAATTCCTTTCCTAGCAGTTCATCATCTCTTTTGGGGAAAATAAACAAGAGGCCATGTTCAGTGCTCTCCTGGGCTTCCATTTCTGACACTGAGTATGCATCATGCCCTGTTCATTCTGTGAACTGTATCAACACATCCCTAGGTGCTTCTTGTTGGGATGACCTAGTAAATCTAGAAGTTCCAAACCATATGTCTGCCTTTTCTCCTGGTCCCCATCCCAACCCCAGAAAACACCTGACTCAAAACCTGACACACTCAGCACCAATATGGAAGTACACATGGAAAATTCCATGCCTGACCCTATATGACAGGTGCACTGAAACATCGTGTAGAGTTACCTGCAGACTACTTGTAGTTGGTTTGTCTGAAACAAAAGTGGGTCTCATCTTTATACTTTGGTTCCATCCTTAAGGGTATCTCAACTACATACATACAAATAAAAAATATACAGAATCCAAAACACTGAGCTGTCACACATTTTGGATGAGGGACTCAAGATCTATGTCACTGGAGGTGTGCCATGTCCTTTTAGGTAAACAGTGGAGGACTACACCCAAAGCCACACCATGAGCAAAGCCAATAATTTCCAGGGATGTTGACCTCTGTGGTAAGCCCAATAGAACCTTTTAAATTCATAAAGGAAAGATTATGTGGATTAAACCTAGTCAGAATCCTTCAGCAAGGCTTTTGAAACATTAATTGAGCTCTGAAAGATGGAGTGATGATCTTGTTAGAGGCCCATGGGGAATAATTGAACTCTTAAGACTGGCAATTCTGTATAGGTAGAGAAAGGGACATGCCTGGTCTGCATCAGAGGTGATGTCTGGGGAAACAGGATGAATGATGAGTCAGCCACTCTTGGGAGGACCACAGTGAAAAGGCAAAGGACTAGCAGTGACTTGTGTTATGATTTGGGGCAGCATCGGGCTGCCTCTCATTGGGAACTGTAAGTGATAGTGAAAAAGATTCATTCAAAAGAGAGTGTTCTCAAGAAGGCCTAGGGCTAGTGCTGTTGCCTAGGTGGCAGTATGTTTACTGGAATGAATGAAACCCTGGATTGAATCGCCTGCACCAGATAAACCAGAAGTGATAGCACTCAGAAGTACAGGCAGGGAACTCAGAAGTTCAAGGTCATCCTTGGCTACTACATAGTGTTTTCAAAACAAGCCTGGCTTACATGAGACTCTGAAGAGAGTCTTATCTCGTGGGAGAGTAAGAAAGAGGACAAAAGAAAATAGACATCGTTCTAGCACTTGGATCAGGCTAGACAGGCACCCTACTCCTTCCTGTCATCACCTCCTTTTTACAGAGAAAGAAGGGGGAGAAGAAGCCAATTCCCTTAGAGAAGAGGGAATTGACTCAGTTATGTTTTCATTACACACAGCAGAAGATTATTCCGTGGTAGAAGAATAACCTCCAAATAGAAAATGACCACCAAGTCCAGTCATGAATTGAACCCAGATGCAAATGAATTGTCTATAATAGTGACAGTTCTATCATTCCCCTGGATAGAAGAACTCACCTGATTTTAAGAATTATCTTCAAACCAGGCAGAGGTGGCACATGCCTTTAATCCCAGTACTTGGGAGGCAGAGACAAGTGGATCTCTGAGTTCAAGGCCAGCCTACAGAGCAGTAAAGGCTACCTGGAGAGAGAAACCCTGTCTCAAAAAGATTTAAAAAAAAAAAAAAACAAAACAAAACCCAAAATTAACTTCAAAGAGTTTTAGCCAATCTTTTCATAAGCAAAACCATACAATCTCAGAAAGTGAGACTCAGATGTCACAATCAGACCCATGGCATTTTACCTGATGCTGCACTAAAGAGGGATCACAGCTTTATTACCTAATGACAGCCAGGTTCTGAGATTTATGTAGTTAGATGATTGTGTCACTGGGAGATCATAGAGTGTGCTTACATAGGCCTAAACAGCATGGGCCAACCAAGAAATACAACAGAGCTGGCCACGGTGGTGTACAACTCTAGTTCCAACTCTGGGAAGGGAAGGCTGAGGTAGGAGGACTCAAGTCCCATGCCAGCCTGGATAATCCTATATAATGAGACACTTTCTCAATGAGAGACAGATGGTGGGAGGTGGAGAGCCACAATATATGAGGCTCTTCATAATGCATCATGGCATGTTTTGTTTATAAATACAGAGAATAGTAAAGTGTAGAACTAGTGACATATTTATTACTGAGTGTTGTACATGCTATACTATGTATATTATTTTTAGTATCGTGTGTTTTCACTGATAACACTAAGAACTCATGAGTAATGTGTTACACCAAGACATCAGGGCTGAGCGCTGGAGAGATGGATCAGCTGTGCAAGCATGAAGACCTGAGTTTGGATCTGCAAGCACTCACATAAAAAGCTGGGTATGATAGTTAGAGTGTATAACCCCAGTGCTGGGAGGAAGGGGGCAGAGACACAAGGGTCTCTGAAGCTCATGAGCCTGTTAGCCCATCAGAACTGATGAGCACTAGGTTCAGTGAGAGACCCTGTCTCAAAACTAGAGAGCATTTAAAGAAGACACTTCAAAGTTGGCCTATGGCCTCCATGTGCCCATACATGTGCAGCCACACTCCTATGTCCATGTGCTGTGATGGTTTGAGTGTTCTCCTTAGGCTCAGGTGTTTGATGGTGCCATTTGGGAAGGTTAGGAGATCTGGCCTTGCTAGAGGAGTGTGTTACCAAGCAGAGGCATGGAGGTTTCAAAGCCTCAAGCCAGTCCCAGTTCATTCTCCTGCTTCTTGTTTACACTTTAAGATGTAAGCTCTCTGAGAGGAGAGGAGAGGAGGGAGGGGGAACTGAGGTTGGAATGTAAACAATAAGTAAATAAAAATAAGAAAGGAAAGAAAGGGAAAAGAAAGGAAAGTAAAGGATAGGGAAGGGAAGGGAAGGGAAGGGAAGGGAAGGGAAGGGAAGGGAAGGGAAGGGAAGGGAAGGGAAGGGAAGGGAAGGAAACGGAAGGAGAAAGATGTGAGCTCTCAACCCATGCTCCAGCCATTGTGCCTGTCCCGCTACCACACTTTCCAATGAGAATGGACGCTTACACCTCAGGAATCATGAACACAAATACACTCTGTTTCTTTAAGTTGCTCTCTTAGCTTGGGTCACTTGCTGTATGAAACACCATGACTAAAGCAACATGAAGAGGAAAGGACTAATTTCAGCTTACACTTCCATCATTGAAGGAGATCAGGACAGGAACTCAAGCAGGGTAGGAACCTGAAGGCAGGAGCTGATGCAGAGGCCATGGAGGGTGCTGCTGATTGCCTTGCTCCTCATGACTCCCCCAGCCTGCTTTCTTATAGAAGCCAGGACCACCACCCAGGGATGACCCCACCCAGAGTGAGCTGGGTCCTCCCCCATCAAAAAATGCCCTCCAGGCTTGTCTGCAGCCCCATCTTCTGGAGGCATTTTCTTAACTGAGGCTCCTTTCTCTCTGATTACTCTAGCTTATGTCAGGTTAACATAAAACTAGCTAGTACAGTTGTCTTGGCCATATGTCTTATCACAGCAATGAAAAAGTAACTAATAGACACACACACACACAGAGTTATGACATCACTACATGATTAAAAAAAAAAAAAACCTTCAACTCCATTATAACCTTATGGAAGCACCATCCTGTATGTGGTCCCCTGTTGGCGAAAATGTCATCACATAGTAACACATGAGCATATCAACTTTTTTTTTAATTAAGGAGTGTCTCAGTTCCAAAGGACCTAGGTTTGGTTCTCAGCATCCTCATTGGGTGCTTATAGCCACTGATTACTCTAGTTTCTGACCATTGAAGGTAACTGCATGCATGTGGTATACATATATACTCAGGCACATACACATAAAATATTAAGCATTTTTAGACATAAAAGTTTAAGATGTAAGAGTAAGGCAATATATTTATAAAAGAACTGAGAACCAAATAGAACTTCCATAAATGAAATATTTCATTACTAGAGAAAAATAAATCAGTTAACTGTTCAGATAGCCAGAGGGGTAACTCAGTGATGGGTGTGTCTCGTATAGACACCAGGACTGCCAGCAGTAACCCTGAGCTGCTATATATAACTGAGCCTGACACTATGACATTATGGTGACTTGTGGATTTCTATTTTTTAAAATGCTAGATATAGTGTCACACACCCAGCATGTAGGAGACAGAGACAAACAGATATCTGAATTCAAGTCCAGCCTGGGCTACATTGTAAGTTTCAGGCCAGCAAGACTAAATAGTAATACCCTGTCTCAAAAATAAATAATTTTTAAAATAAGAAAAACCAGGCAGTGGCGGCACATGCCTTCCATCCCAGCACTCATGAGGCAGAGGCAGATGAATCTCTGAGTTCAAAGCCAGCCTGGCCTATAGAGCAAGTTCCAGGACAGCCAAGGTTAGTTACATTGAGAAACCATGTCTTGCCAAGAAACAAAGAACAAAAAATTATTTTTAAGAAGAGGCTGGAGAGATGGCTCAGTGGTTAAAAAATGCAAGTGCCCCTAAATGTATTCCACACAAGTGGTGTTTGTGTCACTTGGATTTTATCTCTAGTCAAGTCAAACCTCAAGCACAGTCAGGCTCAATGACTGACAACCATGCTTCCCTGGACTTGGGGGTAGATGATTTGAAAGGGGTCTCTAATCCTGAGTTATAAAGAACAGCCCTATTTTTTCTTTTTCTAGAAATTTATTTATTTATTATGAATACAGTGTTCTGTCTGCATGTATCCCTGCAGGCCAGAAGAGGGCTCATTATAGATGGCTGTGACCCACCATGTGGTTGCTGGGAGTTGAACTCTGGAAGAGCAGCAGCCAGCGGTCTTAACCTCTGAGCCATCTCTCCAGCCCGACTGTAATAAAAAGCAAGAAGCCTGCCCTCCCCCGTTAAATGAGAACTGTATGAAAGCGTGTGGTGGGGAGCATGCTTGATCAATAAGAGCTGCAGTTATTCTCCTATGTGCACGCATAGGGAAAACATAACCACAAACCCGATCTCTGCAGCTTTTGCGCCACTGCCAACACTCTCCACGGGTCTCCAACTAGAATAGAATAGAACTGTGAGCCCTTAATGCAACTAGCAAAGCTCAGTCTTGCACTGGTGCCTCCAGGGAGGGCCCTCTCTGGAGTGGAATGACTGGGGGGAGGGCAGCAGCTTGCTCCCCCACGGGGTGGGCAGGGAAGTCACATGGCAGGCCTCTATGATAAAATTCCATTTGGACTGGTCTTGCCTTTGTCAAGTCCCAGAAGGCCAATGAAAAAGATGGGCAGTGCAATTTTATGTGCTAGTGTGTTCAGTGGCCAAAGCTGGGGCCCAGGAATAAAGAGAGGATAGGTTCTCACTCCCTAATCCCCAAACCTTCCCTGGGATTTGGCTGCCTTCCCTACCCACCTTGCCAAGGTACTTTGTAATACAACCAACCATTCAAGGTCTGGTTTGAGGCTGAGTTTACTTCTCAACTTGATTTCCAAGGTAGTAATGGGCTTTGGAGTTGACCACCAGCTCAGTCAAGTGCTTCATACTGCCCCATAAGGACCACCTCATCCTTGCCTAGACCATACGAACTACATAGTTCGTAAGAGTTAGGGCAAAAATAAACTACAGGGATCTTTGTGAAACCTGATGGAGAATTTTTGTTTTGCTTTTGTGTTTTGTTTGTTTGTTTGTTTGTTTGAGACAGGGTTTCTCTGTGTAGCTTTGGAGCCTATTCTGGAATTCACTCTGTAGACCAGGCTGGTCTTGAACTCACAGACCTCTGCCTGCCTATGCCTCCTGAGTGCTAGGATTAAAGGACTGCACCAACACACCAGCCAGATGAAGAATTTTTAAACAGCAGCATTCAGCCATGGAGGCTCTTTTGAACTGACTCACAGTCCACCCTGCAAAACTGACCATGCCTAGACCATTTAGCACCAGCAACAAGACATCACTACACCTCTGTCCCCTTTATATATTCAGGACAAATTTCCAGCTGAAAGGTATTAATCTTCTGGAGAAGAAGTTGCCTAGCCTAGAGCAGAGTGCAGGAGGCAAGCCTGCAGGCAGCTGGGATCCCCCCCCCCTTGATGGAAAAATAGCTCAGAGCACATGAATGGGGACGGGTAAGGACCATGATGACATCATTACATATGGAGACTTGGTGTTTGACCTTTCTTCTCCACTCCTATTTTTATAGTTTTACACAGCAGGGCACAAGACCAGGCTCTCTATGGAATTGAAATCCCCTAGACACACAAGGAAACCTAAGCAACTTCCTAAATTGTTCAAAAAAGCAGCCCCCTACTTCCAGGTGTCTGGGTACTATGAAACCAACCCTGTGGGCATTCCCACCATGACTCAGACCTTGTATGGCAGTGGTAGGTGTATAGGACAGTCTGAGAAAAGGCACGGGGCACTTCTTGGCACAGAGCTCACTTAGGAGATTTAGCTATTGTTAGTACTAGTCATGGGAAGCACTTCAATTTCCTATTTTATTTGATTGCCTTTGTTCCTCTGATAGTGTTCATTGATTCATTGCTGCTGTCCTCAAGTCGATACTGATGCTGTTTCCATAACAAAAATAACCTGGACCAGTCTATATATTACCCCTTCCTCCAGACAGGCACAGGCCTGCCAGCAAAGAGACAGAAATCTGGTTTGGGGGTCCTAACTTTTCCATTATGTACAACCCAGGAAATACTCCTAAGGCATACAACCCAATATAAAATTTGTAAGTATCAGATCTGGAGAGGTAATTCAGCAGTTAAGAGCACTGACTGCTCTTCCAGAGGATCCAAGTTCAATTTCCAGAACCCACATAGCAGCTCACAATGGTCTGTAACTCCAGTTCTAGGGGATCTGACACCAAGGCACATAAAATAAAGTTAAATAAATTATTTTACAAATTTGTAAGTATCTCTATATCTATGTATATTATTTTTTGTGACAAAACTAGGATTGGGGCTGATGAAATGTCCCAGTGGCTAACACTTGCTACAAGCCTGTGGACCTGAGTTCAATCCCAGGAACTCATGTTGTAGGAAAAAACTAACTCCTACAAGTTGCCATCTGACACCTGTACATATGCTGTGTCACATGTGTACCTACATATATACACACGCACACAATTATATGCACAAATAAGTATAATTTTTAAAGAAAATGCATTTAAAGTTATAGTTATAATTATAATGATGACATAATAATTATGTTATAATTAAAGTTACAGATAAAATAAGCATATGCCTTTTGCCAAAATAGTACTCTTGTGGGGAAAGAGCATTTTGATGGAATAGATTTCACTGTTTTAAAACCACCTAGCCTTTCTAAATTTGACTTCAAAGATTATTGTAGCTGGAAAAATTCCTCAGAAAGATAGGTAGCCACAATTGTCTCTTGGTTAGCAGAATTTCATGCAATTCTCCAAAAATATGTTGAAATGCCTCTGTGAATATTAGCCTTTTGCTCAGTGTCTGCTTGCTTGGGAGGAGAAGTGATTCAATTGGAAGACTTCTCATTTCTGCTAAAGCTTCTTTCTACCCTACAGTTATTCCTCCTTTTGAGTGTTTTGTTATTTTTATACTGGGGGGTTGAACTGAGGGCCTTGCATTTGCTGGGGGGTACCTCTCTACCACTGAGCAATATGACTAGCCAGTCCCCCCCCCACCAAGGGTTTTGACAGTCTCTGTTGCACAGACAGGCCTTGAACTCACTCTACAGCTCAGACAGCCTGCCTTTATGATCCTCCTGCCTCAGTCTCCCAAGCATCTGGGGCTACAGGTCTGCAGTACCAGATCCCATCTCAGAACACTTCCTTCTAAGTTGGTTTGAATGTGCACAGATGGCTCCTGCTGCTGCGTTATGTAATAGTAGCATTTCCAGACACCTGCCCCAACTTTTCCTTTAAAAAATACCTCCAAGAACTGAGAATATGTCTCAATGAGAAAAGCAGTGACAATGTGAACATGAGAGCCAGCATCTGAATCTCCACAACTCCTTTAAAAACCATCACATATATCTATCATCCTAGCATACCTGTGTCGTGATGGTAGGCAGAGATGGGAGTTATGGAAGTCACAGGCTAGCTAGACTATCTTACGAAAGGGTGAACAAGAGGAGAACCTGCCTATAACAAGGGGAAGTAAGAAGATAGATGTCATTTATCCATGACGTATGTGCATGGCAAGCATATTAAATACACATTAACATGCACACAAAAATCACCTTCAGGGCTGGGCTTGTCATCCGGGTAGTAGGCGAGGTGCCTGTCTTAACATCTCTGAAGCCCTGGATTTGGTCCTTGGCACTACATAAAACTGGGTGTGGTGGCACACACCTGTAATCTAGCATTTTGTGGAGGTAGAAGAAGGAGGATCCAGAGTTTGAGGATATCCATGGCTACTCAGTGTGTTCAAAGTCACCCTGGGACATATGAGACCCTGTCTCAACAATAAAAAAACCTCTAAATAAATAAAAATAAACAGATGTCATATTTTAAAAGATTTATATTTATACTTGTCAGCAACCTGAAGATTGCTATACACTCCAATTTTCAAAAAGGAATCATTTCTTCTTTCCTATGAACCAACTTTACTTTTTTGTAAATAGTTTCTGTGTGCCATGCTACTGACACCCAGTTGTCAGCTGCACAAAGGGAAACACATTTGGAGCAAGCTACTGATTAAAATGCATAACTCATCTCCAACCAGGATGGCTCTTGCCTGGCCAAAACATGTTTGAGGTGACTCCTCTTCTCATTACAAAATGCCGTGAGAATTCTATTAAACTGAAAACCCTGTGTTTGGCATTACCTCATGGATGATGATAGCCTGAGATACTCTACAGAATTCTGACTGTGCTGCAGTAGCCAGTAAATGATACAGCAAAAACCATCTCATGAACAGAGTCTATTTGTATTCTTACATAGGAATCTGCTTTCATACACACAGCCACACTTGTTCAATATAGACCATCAGCACTATGGGAGAAAGACATTTAGAGCATTACTATCTCTCCAGCCCCAAAGCATCATTGTTTTGAGTTTTGTCCTGGGGACTGAACTCAAGAGCCTCTTACATGTTAAACACATGAGCTACATACACTCAAGTTTCCAAAATATAACTTGAATTAAAAAATATTCTACTGAGAATAAATTCACTAATACATTTCTTTCTTTGGTGGGACACACACAAATATATGCAGAGTCATTCCATATTTCATAGCTGACTAAAAGCAATAAATATTATAGACTAAACATATGGGGTGCTTTAGGGTATAATTTGCTCTAATATGTGATTGCACTTTCCATGCATTTCCCACCAGTGTAAAAAGCAAGTATCTATTCTCTTGGCTGCTGTGTGATCTCTCTTATTTAAACATGATGACATGTGGGTACTTTTTATCACTACAAGAAGGAAACCTAAAGGAGAGGAGAAAAATTAAAACTCCTAAATATCACATTTATGGTTGTGTGAAATTTTGATGCCGTATGGAGCTCAGAGCCTGTGATTTCAAACACTGCTCTGTAAAGTGTAGTGATTCATCAACATGCACCCTGTGCCGGCTCCTTTGATGTCTTGCTCCTCCGTATGGCTTAATGTCACTAGTTTATGTCTGAAGGTACCAGTTGCCCCTTATAAGGAGGGGTTGAGCAATATCAGGGAGGAGTGGAAATCAACCCATACGCAATCCAGACTTCTGAACTACCCTAGTATTATGCCTTGATGTTGGCTCCCATTAGATCATCATAGCTTGAATTTCATCATGTGGCTATAAGCATTCTCTGTCAGGAGCCAGCCAGCATTGCTGTTTTTCTTGTGCTTTTAATTTATTTAACTTGTCATCAGACGCCTTTCAAATTTTGGTGACAAAATTTCAAATTTCTGCAATTTTAGGGAACAGTCACCATAGTACACCGCCCCTAAGGAATGTGGCATGTGATGCTCAGTAAGTTCACCAGCATCTACCCACAAATAGCATAGAGAGGCAAAATTCTTCCTGGCCTTATGTAAGCCGTCAAGTTAGTATTTATTTCCTATATCCTACTGTATCCCCCCACATACTCCAAAATGGGGTTGGCTTCAGCACCAAAAAGTGCTCTGTCCTGAGAAGCAGTACATGAATGTGTCACAAGCATGTGTCAATCCATCCATCATTCTACACTTGCAACACACTGAGTTTCCAATGAAAGACAATGTATGAAGTTAGAGCTTGTCTCTGAAGCCAGGGGTCACTGAACACAATGGTGGGAGTATCTCAGGAGCATCCCTGTCCAGGACAGCGGTCATAAATGGGTATTTGGGCTGGCTGAGAAACTGACATGCCAACGAAGCAGATGCTGTGATGAAAGCAGGTGAGAGGAACCTTCTAAGATGAGGAAGGAGACACAGCAACTGCACATGTCTGCCTCTACCTGGACTTAAGGGGTAAACCAAGAACTGTTTGGACAACATATTGTTTGGAGCTGATGAGTAAAAACCATTTCTGCTAAGGAAAGGATATTGACCTCTTCCCACTAACCTTGCACAGTGTTGTTTTCTTTGTAAGATTTATTCTTATTTTTTATCTGGATAAGTATTTTGCCTGCGTGTATGTATGTTTATGCACCATGTGCATGCTTGGTGCCTGTGGAGGCCAGAGGAGGACATAAGATACCTGGAACTGGAGGTACAGATGGTTGTAAGCGGCCATGTGGGTGCTGGGGATAGAACTCAGGTCCTCTATAAGAGAGGCAAAATGTTCCTAACTGCCTAGCCATCCTTTAGCCCCATTACACAGCAGTTTCTTAAGAGATGATAATGTGGTTATACTTCCTTGGTGAGACAAGATCTCCTACTAAGTTTTCCTCCCTAGGTTTTGGGTCTGAGAAACTATGAAGATGCCTGGAGAGCCGGCCTCTATCAAGGATGCATTTGACTGTTATCTTCTCAGCAACAGGGTATTCTTTAAAGCAGGGGTGTAGCATGAGGAACTATCTTCTGCAGCTATGTTCAAATATTTTCAAAGTTCCCCTGTCATCAGATTGCCTGGCAAGCTCTTTAAAATGGCAGATTGCTGGGCCCACCCCCGATCTTCAGAGCCTTAGTTTCCAAGGATGGATACAGACAACAGTTTGTATCTCAACAAATCTCCAGCTTCCTCCCCCACACTAACCATTCCACTGCTTCATCGCCAAATGACGTAGGAACATGTTAAAGCTTGAGAACATAACCAGGCGTGGCAACACATGCCTTTAACCCCAGGCAGGCAGATCTCTGTGAGTTTGAGGCCAGCCTGGTCTGTAAATCAAGTTCCAGGACAGTTAGGACTGTTGCAGAGAGAGAAAAACCATGTCCTGAAAACAAACAAAAACTTGAGAACAGTAATATCAAGTTTATAGTGGGTTATAAGAACAGCCACCTCCAGGAGGGTGCATGCATGTATGCATACACACACACAAACACACACACACACCACCACCACCACCACTACCACACCATCACAAAACCTCCCAGTAGGAGTACAAGTTAGAAACAACAGCAAAGTGTCACCCACCCTGCCTCTCCTGGTGGACCTTACACTGGAGGACAGGGAAAGACATGTCTTTATTCTCTAGAACTCTACGTTTTCCACTCACTCAGATTCAACTTTCAGCCAGGATCCCTGCTTCTCTCTGCAGCCTTGGAACTCACTTGTCACTATGGTCTCACATTACACAATGGCTGTGTCCGGTTGCACGCATACCGTCTTGTTCTCTGACTGCTCTGTGTGATGCCCTGATGTCTCAGTGAACTGTTCTTACCACCGGTATCCTGAGGCAGTGGGGATGTAGTGGTGGGTTCATTTGATCCCATGTTTGCCTCTGAACCAACATCCACAGCAACTTTTTGCTCTGTCCCTCTAAAACTCTTGAGTTGTAAACTAATCAACCACTCCCACTGATAGCTTCATGCTTCCTTCCCAAACCCCAGTGGCTTACATGAGTTCTTGTGAACACACGCACACACAAATATCACAAAGGGAAAAGAAAGAATTGCAAGCTGTCTTAGTAGATCGCTTCATAGGAGATTCCTTTTCATGGAAGGGGGACCTGTTAGGGGAGAGCTAGGAGGAGTGAAGGGTTGATATGATCAAGAAACACTGTATACATGTATGAAGTTTTCAAAAAATGAATTAAAATATTACTAAAAATACATTTTAAAAGAAGCTTCCATTCCCTTGGTAGCAGGATTATAATTGTATTGACATAAATTTAATGAATTAATTTGAAGGGCTCTTCTTGCTCTTTGCTATCTAAGGATGCATTCCTAAGTCCTTTTGTCTCTGGGGGACTGTTGGGAGTGGAAGGCTCTGGTGGGCTTGAATGTATTAACATTCACTCTTAGCCCCAACTGGGGCAGAAGGCTCTGATGATTTGATTGTACTATGCCTTAAACTTGATTCCAGTTTAGAGTAGAACCTTCTAATTGCTTAATTGTAGTAGCCCTTGATTTGGATCCCAGTAGAGAGAAGGCTCTGGTGGCTTGAATATATTAGGACTTGATCTTAGCCCCAACTGTGAGTGGAGATCTCTGATGGCTTGGATATAGTGAACCTTGATATTGGTGTGCAAGTCATGGCTTGACCATAGGGGACAGGAGATGTAAGAGACCACAGGTGTTAAGTCTAGAGAAACTAAACCGAATGGTAAGATTCACAATGAAGTGACAGACAAATGAACTCGAGGTAAATAGATAAAGGATGGGGTAGAGAATAAGTGAGACCAAGGACAAATCCTAAAAGGGTCTGTCAAAACTGTCCTAACCAAAATGGCATTCCAAGGGCAACTATATTTGTTAGAAGAAAATACAGGATGCTTGATGGAATATTTCACTTCAAATAAATAATATTTATATGTGGGCACTTATTCATATATGTGCATCTATATATAGAGTAAGTACATTAGTGTGTTCATGCATGTAGAGACCAAAATGCCTCCTCAGTCACTCAACATCATTTTCTGGATCAGGGTATCTCATTTTTATCTGGTGCTTTAAGATTCAGCTGAACTAGCTGGTTAACAAGCCTAGAGATCCTGTCTCCATCCCTCACTCCTGTGATTTTACAAGCATGATTCACCATGCCCAACTTTGCTTTGTTTGAGGCAGTTGTTCCTCTATGTGGCTCTGGCTGTCCTGGAATTTGCTACATAGACCAGGCTGGCCTTGAATTCAGAGATCCACCTGCCTCTGCCTTCCAAGTGCTGGTAGTAAAGGTGTGCAACACCACACCTGATGCCCAAACTTTGATGGCATCAACTCAGATCCTCATTCCTGTGTAGTAAACACTTAACCAGATTCCCTACCCCAAGTAACATTATTTTAATTATGTCACAAATGCTACATAAGAGATATACTAAAAACTTATATTCCAGTACTCAGGAGACTAAGGTGGAAGGGCTCAAGTCCAGGGCCAACCTGGGTCCACATAAAGACTCAATTTCAAACCTTAACATGCCCCAAAATATTTGTTATTTCTTCTGAATTTTATATTTCACTGGGCATCTTGCCAACCTAAGTCAAAGAAAATGTTTGAGAGAGAATCAAAACTGACAGAAAGTTCCCACTCAGCAACAAGGTGTGAATGCATACAGAGAAAGCCTGGAAAGAAGCTAGAGATGGGGTTTAAAGCAAGCAATAGGAACATTCACAACCAGGAGAATGGGAAAGGTGGAAGCTGACCAGCCAGCACTGGGCCAGGGCAAGGAAGTGCAGGGCAGGAAGAACCATGGCCTCTAGAGATTTCTATTCAGTAAGCCCCATAAATATGCATGCCTGTGGTAGTTAATATTGATTGCTAGCTGGATAGGAGCTTAGCTAGGAGATAAGCCTATGCATGGCATACCTGGAAGGGATTATCTTAATTATATTCAATTGAGGTTGGAAGACCCACCTAAAATGGGCAATACCATTCCCTAGGCTTGGGTCCTAGACTTAAAAAAATTTCAACTGAACAAGGAAGGGCATACAGGTGCAATGTGATCAGCATTCTTAAGCTCCTGCTTCCAGAACTTCTTTACCATAATGGACTGTACCCTCAAACTATGAGCCCTCAAACTGTGAGCCCAAGGAGACCCTTTCTCTATCACAGCTATTAAGACAAGTAGCTAATATAGCTTCTTATCACATTTCCCAACCATCTCACATTTGGGAACTATAGGTCTGCAATTCTCAAAGCATGGCCCTCAGGCCAACAGCACTGGAATCCCACAGAACTTACTAGAAAGGCAATTCTATGGTTCTACCCCATGCTTCCCCATAATTCCAGTGGTTGCCTAAGTTTGCAACCCACTTGGAGGCCGTAGCAGATCAACTAGGATCTTTCCATTACAGGAGGGATGCGGTCAGAGGAAAGGAGCAAGAAAGAGTCCAGACAGAAAACCTGGCAGAGTTGCCAGACAAGCCCAGCTGGGCATGGGCACACACAAGAAAGCGACAGATACAAAGGGACAGCAGAGCCTGGCAGAGTCTGTCCAGGCTCTTCTCCTTCCTGCTCACCTGGGCAAACAAGGTGGGCAGAGTACAGCCTGGTGGCCAGAGAAAGGTCAGGGAATCTCCAGGCTTTGTTAACCTTTAGTTTGTCACACTAGTTGGAACAGGTGAGCAACCCCCATTGGACAAAATGCCAGACATTAGCTAGCAGCAAATTAGTCTGTAGCAACAACCAAGTTATAGCAATGCTTAGGGAAAGATTCTAAAAGGAAAAAGCAAAATAGAGACAGGAGAGGGGCTAAAGTCTCAACAGTGTCTTGTCTTATTTAGGTGCCCAACCTCCAACATGAGGTAAGAGGCCAGGGGCCAGGTGCAGAAGGTACAAAGCATTGTGGGTATGGCCATTAGCCAAGCTGATAAAATGGTGGGTTGTGTTCCAGGAAATATTAAGCTGTGCCAAGATTAAAAAAAAAAAAAAAAAAAAGCTTGGAAAACTGCTCTCATTTCCTCTCACTTGGAATAGGTTGCCTGTATTCTTGTTCGAGGTAATGTGGAATCTTCATTAAAGACACCTGTTGAGCTTCTTGTGCCATCTTTACTGAACAATAGACCTTCCCCTCTCCCTCCCTGAAGAGGCATCCTACAGAGTACTACTCTCCTGGGTCAGTTTCAGAAACAGCTTCTTAAAAGTCATACTAGGGGCTGGGACATGGCTCCATTGACAGAGTACCTGGCTAACATTCACAGAGACCTGGGTTCAACCCCCAGCACCACATAAATGGGATACAGACACCTCAATCACAACACCCAGCAGGTGGAGACAAAAGGATCAGATGTGCAAGATCATCCTCAGCTATACAGGGAGTTCAAGATCGGTGTGGGTTAGTACCCTTTGTTGTGGGATATTTGTTCACTGTGTGAAGATATATTGCTGTGATTGGTTTAATGAAGAGTTGAACGGCCAATAGCTAGGCAGGAGGTACAGGCAGGACTTCGAGGCAGAGAGAGAGAGGAAGTAGATGAATCTAGGCATGTGAGGCGCTCCAGAAAGACACTGAAGAGGTCGAATATATGGTACAGACTACAGAATAAATGGTAATGGAGCAACATGGTAGAACACAGATTAGTAAAACCAGGTTAAACTATAAGAGCTATTTGGACCAGCCTAAGATAACGGCCAAGCTTTTATAATTAATAAGACTCCGTGTCATTATTTGTGTTGTGAACTGGCAAACACCAAAAAAAAAAAAAAAAAAAAAAAAAAACAAAAAAAAACCCTTTCTCTAAACAAATTATGCCAAGAGCATCCTTGGCCTCTCACCAACATGCACTGACCAGCTTGCCTTCCTACACATTTCCAGCCAATCTAAACACATGAACCTAGAGCCCTAGATCTCTCTCTCTCATGTAAAGCATCATCATGTAAAAGCATCTCTGTTCTGATCAACTATTTTTCACATTTTTGTTATTTTCTTTTTGCCTCCCTCTCCTTTCTTGGTACCAATGTTAGGTTGCCAGATGTGAGTCTCTGACAATTTTTCCTCTGTAATTCTGGGCTTTGGTTGTTAAAGCCCAGACTCTGGATGTAGCCTGCCTCCTCCCCGTCTCTTCTAGATTTGACCCTGACCTAACAGCCCTCACACCTCTACCTTGTACTCCCTACACACCAGCTATTGCTGCCAACCTCCAACTCATGTGCTTTACATGTAGAGAAGCATTATTCCTGTCCCTCCCTTGGGTGGACCATCTCCTGGCTCTTGGGTACTAGGTTGGGCAATTTTCAGGTGTTTTTCTAAAGCCTAGATTTTTCCCCTTTGGTAATGAGAAAATGATAAATAGCTGGTAATAAATCTGTCAGAACTGGGACATTCTCTGTTGCATGGTGACAGACAAGCAGCCACGACAGTGTGTATGTTCAGCATGGTCTAAAGAACACCGTGCCATTGTTTTCTGCATCTAGATCTATGAACTTTGTTGAGTCTTTGTTTCTCATCTGTAATATGAACATAATAATATCTGTCCTGCCTACCTTAAAAGGAGGCCAGGAGGATGAAGATGAAAGGAAACATTGGCAGTACTTTGAACATCTTCATCATCATAACAGTGCTAGGCATTTATTACCATTACTTTATGGCCTAATATCTTTCTGACACATCACAGACTTGGGGGGGTAGGGGTGTGGCAAGGGGCTTCTTGCTCTGTTTATAGAGATACAAATAAATGCCTTTTGAAGGCTGACTCTACAAAAATCCAAGTTATAGAGTGGCAGCGACATCCCTGACCACATCCCCACGCATCTCAGTGAATTAAGAGTTTGTTTGAATGAAGAGGCCCATTCAGTCTGCGGCTTTGGCCCCTAAACTTGGCCACAAGCCAAGCAAAGCTGGCCATTACACACACTTATCCCTTTCTGACTAGGAGGATCTCGGCCCCTGCTGTAGAAGGGGTCTGCCCCTCTGCACAGGACAGGGTCCTCCCACCAGAGGACTAACACAGAGAGGAGACTGGGAAACTGAAGGATAAGGCCCCTTGGAGGACTGACAATAGCAGTGGCAGCATATACTATGGAATCCAAAGACCTGGATCTGAATTCCAGCCCTGTCACTTCCAGCTGTGAGGTCCCAGACATCATAGGACTTAGTTTCTCTGGCTCTTGGACTTCCTTCAGATGAAGTTCATCGTTGCTGGGCTACACAGCTCAGCAGATGGCAGATAAGACAAGAACCTTAATGTCTGAATCTCAAACAATAATTTTCCATTTCCTTCTTTCCCTGTGTATGCATGTATGTGTCTGTATTTATATTTGTGTTTGTGTGTACATGCTCATACATGTGTGTGGAGGCCAGAGCTCAATTTCAGACAAGTTCCTTAGTCATTCTACACTTTTTTTTTTTTTTTTTTTTGAGACATTGTCTTTCGATTAACCTGGAGCTGACCAGTTCAGCTAGGCTGGTTGATCAGAAAGCTCCAGGGATCTACATATTTCTACCCTCCCAGCACTAAGCTTACAGACACACCCAGCTCTTTACATGTGTGCTGGGGATCTGAATTCAGGTGCTCATGCTTACACAGCAAGTGTGTTACCAACTATACCATTTCCCCAGCTCCCCACACCTCTCTGCTAAAGCCCGTGTGGGATTTTAACAAGATCCTCAGGACATTAAGACACATAGTAAATTTCAAAGGCACTAGTATTTTATACCCTGTCTGGGCTGGAAAGTCCCTCTTTGGTCTCTGATGGTTTTTGGTTTTTTTGCTTTGTTTTGAGTGTTTTTTTTTTTTTTTTTTTTTTTTTTTAATTGAATCTCCATGCCTGGTCACTCATCAGATTCTTAGGACATTAATTTACTGTTATCTTTCCTGCCAGGAGACTACAAAATCAGTGGTGACACTGTCCAGGTCTTCCAAGAGCTTCTGGTGATGTCTTCAAAAGGAATAGAAGCCAAGGTCATGGCCATGGATGGTCCTACTGAGGCAGATGCTTCCTAGGCTACGTTCAAGGAGCTGTTTAGAACACTGGATACCCCTGGTGACATCTGCCCCTAAAGACTGTTTCACCTTACTGAGTGGCAAAGTACCTGGCTAGGAGCATTGAAATGATAGTTGCGTTCATACCTGGTATGCAGGAGGGCCATAATATGTGCAGAGCTGAATTGCTGAGCAATTGCTACCTGTCTTCTGACCGCTTTCTGCTGTCCCTTTCCCTTTTTTGCTTTCCTTCAGTTTTCCACCCCCTAAAAGACTTCTTTTACCCTTTTCTACTATTTCCTTTTCCCAATTTCTCCAGAAATCTCCATGATTCTACTAGTCTATGTACAGGAAGCATTGAGGACTCAACACTCTAGTTTCTGCATAAGCCTTGATGACAGGCACACAGCACACCCATCCACAAAGCCCTGAGAGTGTGGTGAGAATGATTTCCTTTTTGGACACTGGGTAGCTCAGATGCACAGTTGGGGCAAGCCAAGCCAAGCTCCTACCCACAGGCACCAGGCTGCACAGAGGGGCCTCCAGCTGCTTTAGAAGATGGAATGCAGCAGCCATGCTGAGCTGTGAAGTCACCCTGCAGCCGGATTACACTGTGAGGGTCAAGGGTTTGCCCTTTCCTCTGGCAAACTCTACCTATAGCAGAGAACAGAGCTCAAACTAAGGGACAACAAAAAGAACAAGGACAGTTCAAAATCCTTGCCCTGGGCCAGGCAAGAGCATCAGAAATATATTTCAACAGAGAGGAAGAGACCACCAGGTTGGGGACTGGAGCTGGGGCTCAGTTAGTAGAGTGCTTGTCTAGTACACACAGAGCCCTGAGTTTGGTCCCCAGCCCTGCCTAAACCAGGAGTGGTAGCACATGCTTATAATGGTGTCCTCACCTCCCAGATGCTGGGAGGATCTGAAGTTCAGGGTCCATCTTTGGCTATGGAGGTACTTAAACTACATGAGACAGACAGAAAATAATCACTAGCTATCCCAAACTGGTGGCACAGAAGGAATGTCCTGTCCACATGCCTGAGCTCACATGCTACTTTGGTCCCAGACATGAAACCACATTCTGCCTGTGATCAGTGTTAAGACAAGGCCACATCCCAGCCTTTCTTTTAATTGTGATGGGTACCAAAGGACTGGCTTCAGTTGCCAAGCACAGAATTTGGTCTCTAGGACAGAATATCTCACATAGTTTCTCTCTAACAGGAAAGGAACAAAAATTGTCTCTGGATTTTCACGAAAGAGGACTCCCTCACTTAAGACCCCAACAGCTACTCTGACATACATAAGCTGAGGTGTGTTTGCCCCATGTCATCTGTGTTTTCCAAACAAGAGAGACCCTCCAGCCTGTGCAATACATGCAGCCAGTGCAGCCAGTCAGGGGAGGTGAAGAAAGAAATAAGAGGATTAACTCTTGACCCTTGCCTTTTCACAGATATGCCCAGCAATGACCCTCATTGCCCCCACACCTTACTGGAATGGTTCTCTTAATGCAGGATGCAGTCCATTCTGCAGACGGACCCAGCAAAGCCAAGAGACATTTCTACAAAATACCCCAATTCATCTTGCACCCAAATGGCCCAATTTCAAATGCTTTCTGTAACCTACTGTGTTTCAGAGAAACAACAAAGGTTTAGAAGCTTCCCTTGGGGCAGCAAGGGCAAGGATGTAGACACAGAAGATAAGCTGGTAATTAGAGCTTGGAAAACCCATGACGTCCCTGGAAACTCTAGGGCTGAGAATTCAATATGTTTGCTGATGATGCAAAGGGGCGAGTGCGGGAAGGTGTTCAGGCATGGAAGGTCTGCCTCTTGCAGGCTCAGCTGCTTTTCATCTCCTAAGCCTATCCCACCAGGTGTGTGCCCTGGAGTTGTCCTTCTAGCCACATCTCTCTTGCATCAGGCACTCATATGTCCACCAACATTTTCATGTCATCCCTGGTCACCACCCTCTTTCCTGAAGTGCTCCTTTCTCTAGGTGCAAAGTTGCTGCCTGCCTGGTCCCTCACCATGCCCCACCCAGCTCCAGCAGGGACAGACTTCTGGGTGGCTGCCTACTCATCCATGCTTGCTCCATACTAATGCCAAGGGTGTCTTCTTCGGTGTCCCACAGCCAAGTTTTGAGAACCCATGTTCAAACTGTCATGGACATAGCTACTTGGTCACCCCAAGAATCCAGCTCCTCTCCACAGCCACCTTTGTGACCCCTTTAATGTGCATATGCAATAACTAGACACATGCAATAGAACTTTCTCTGCCTAGGAGGACAAACCAAATTACAGAACTTCACCACCACACTGGGAGAATTCATGACTTCTCACCAGGAACTTCATAAAATGGCTCATGACTTTACTGAGACACGCCTGTGGCAGACACTCCCTGACTATATATCATGTATATCTCACTTTATTCTTGTCACCAGAATGAATACACACTGTAGGATAACGCTATGAAACATAAGCCTGAAAGCCCCTTCAAGTGCCTGGGGCATCGTGTCGACCTGCATCCCCCTTGGAGGAAATGCTGCTGTCTCCCACAGCCATAGCAAGCTACCAGTAGGAGACAGATAAGGCATACAAGGAAGGGCCCAGCTATGAGCAATGGAGAACTCAAATCATGCTTACTCGTGCAAACTAGCCCAGGAGAGCTCTACTCAATACCAGTGAGGAACCAATGTTTCACAAACAGCATGATGGCCTGGAACAGCTGGCCTGAGCCAGGGTAGAAAAGAGAAAGCTAGCCAGGATACCAGAGTCCACTTCGTCCTTACCTTCATGTTAGCCATGTGCCTCTGCTTCTGTGTGTCCCTGTGTCAGCATCCTTACCTAGTGTCCTTCAACATCCATGACTCCTTCCAAATGTGCTTTTTCTTCCCAGGAAGCAGCACGCATCAAGAGGAAGCCTCCTGACCTGCCATTCCAGCACTCCAATATGCCGAGACACCCACAGCTCATCAGCTTTTACTCAACCTTTCCAGCCCCACAGCGTTCCGCCCTTTTCAACTACCACCTGGACCCCTCCTAGAGCAGAGATTCTCAGAATCACCTGGAAAGCTTTTTAAAGTGTAGGTGGCTGGAATCTACCTAAACCAGGTCCTGTTACTAGCAAGTTACTAATGGGTGGGGATGCTGCTGGGTCAAGACCACCATAGGAAAACCATCAAGCAGGAATATGCCTGAGAGGTTTTGAATGTAGCTTTGAACTTAATAGCACCTGCCAACACCTCATCAACTTGCAAAGCTTGATTTCCATGAACCCAGAGAAGGAAGGAAAATACCTTGAAAAGCCTATTGTCTATCCAGGGCAAACCAGAGGGGCTGGAGAGATGGCTCAGAGGTTAAGAACACTGGTTGCTCTTCCAGAGTACCCGAGTTCAGTTCCCAGCACCAACATGGTGTGGCTCACAACCTTCTGTGACATCCCTCTTCTGACTTTTGAAGGCACTGTACACACATGGCACACAGACATACATGCAGAGAAATTACTCATATACATAAAAACAAATAGAAACAAGACCTGATATACCCTGTACTGAGCCCTGGCCAGCTGACAGAGTCCCCTGGCTGTCATAGAGCCCCTGACTGCTATCATAGAGTTCCCTGGCTGTCATAGAGTCCCTGGCTGTCATAGAGTCCCACAGTTCCTGTTCTGAGGCAATTCAAACTTGAATGAGACCTTTACAGCACTTTGATAGTTTGCCCTGTGGGACAGTCTCTTGACTTCCTAGGTACGAAGCTAATGGGGCATGTTCCCAAGTTACCCCTGGAGCCTCCACTAAATTTGTTTCCTCTGATGCCTCCCTCCACCCTCCTTATAAAGCCCAAAGCAAATGGAACCTCCTGCTCCAGAGGCAGAACCTGTTAGGGCCCTTACCACCACCCTAGGAAGATCCTCCCTCCCTCCCTTCCTCCCTCTCTCCTTCTCCTCCTTCCTCCTTTTCTCTCTCTGTCTCTTTTTCTCTCTCTCTCCCCCTCCCTTTCTCTCTCTAAAGACCCTCCCACCCACTCCTGGAAGCTGTGTGCAGACTTCCATTGCTTAGTGTGCTCTCTTGGCCTCCAACTCAAAACTGACTTTCTTTCTCTAACCCAGCTTCATCCTCCTGGCAGCTGCCAAGATCTCCAGTTTGCCTGCCCTGTTGTTTTATGTTCAGACACTAATTAAATTGTCCTCAAGTTTAAAAACACACACACACACACACACACACACACACACACACACACACACACACACACACAGGAGTCACAGGAACACTGTCCTGAATCTCCTCCTTCATCTCAGTTCTTTCCCAAAGGTGTCTTGTTTATCATATCCTGCTGAAACTCCCTCTGCTTGCCAAGCAGTTGGGTACCACAGGTCACAAATGAAGTCACAGACTGGATCCTCAGCCCTCAAGAGCTGGCAGTGTAGTTGACTGACAGCAAATGACAAAGAATCCCTTTGAGTGTTCACCTAGGACACAGAGATGGGGGGGGGGGGAGGCCTGTGGCAGAGAAGTCTGGTTCCCATCTTCTATTCCTCCCTTCCTTTATAAAAAGCTCCCAACTTTTTATATGTTATAGATCTACCTATAAAATAGATTGAATGACAGTGGCATGTGCCCTTTCTTACCTTTCTTGTTTGTTTTTTTGACACAGGGTTTCTTTGTGTAGCTTTGGATCCTGTCCTGGAACTCACTCCGTAGACCAGGCCAGCCTCGAACTCACAGAGATCTGCCTGCCTCTGCCTCCCAAGTGCAGAAATCAAAGGCATGCGGTGCGCCACCACCACCCAGCTCTTACCTCTTCTATCCTTCTGCCTGGAATGAAGATGTAATGACTGGAGCCCCAACTGCATTTTATTTATTTGTGAGTGGGGCGGGAGAGATGGAGCAAGACAGTGAGAGAGAGGTGCATGTAGGGGTGCATTGTCAGGGTGTGCATGGAATGTGGGGGTCATAGAACAACTTTGTAGAGTTGGTTCTCTCCTGCCAGTGGTCAAAGTCAAATTCAGGTCACCAGGCTTGCAAAACAAGTGCCTCTACCTGCCATCTGGTCAGCCCTCCAGCTGCATTTTAAACCATGAGAGTAGCAATGATCTTGAGATGATAAATCAGGGAACTTGAAGAGGTCTGGATCCATAACAACCCTAGAGAAGTCCTAAACCAATTCCAGGCTCCCTCCAGAATTCCTTAACATAAGAGAAAGCAAACTTAAATGTCATTTTAAAAGCCCATTATTTTGTGGTTACCGACACATGTACTGATCCTAATCTCAGTACTTCAAGGCTTGACTGTGAGTGGCCTGAGGTCTTTGAACTCATTATGTAGGGAATAAGGAGCCAGAGAGGCCTTACAAGCTGTGGAGTAACTTGACATGGAGAGAGAAAAAAGAAACAGAAATGGTCCAAGATTAAAAGAGATGTCGGAAGCACATGTTCACTGATAGAAAAGAAACAAGGGTTCCGATGGTGTTATGCTACTTTTCTGGCTGTAACCAAATACCTGACCAGAAGCAAGTGAGAGGTGGAGAGCTGCTTTGGGCCCAGGGGCTCAAGGCAGAGAAAACGGGGTAACAGCAGCTCCCTGCTCCCGTGGGAGGAGGCTGCTTGGTACTTTGGGATGGATCAGAGAGCAAGGAAGGGAGGGTGCTGGTACTCAGCTTACCCTCTCCCCCTTTTGGGGTGGGAGGAGTTGAGACAAAGTTTCTCCATACAGCCCTCTGTAGAGCAGACTGACCTTGAACTCACAGAGATCCACCTGCCTCTCTTCCAAGTGCTGGGATTAAAGATGTGCACCATGCCAGCCTCCTTTTGCCTTTTTAATAAAGTCCAGGACTTCAGCACTTGGGATGGTGCTGCCCACATTGGAGCAGGTCTTCTCTTGTCAGTTAAAGTTCTCAGGAACAGCCCAGAAGGCACACCCAGAAACATCTCCTAAGTAGTGGCAAATCTAGTCAGGTTGGCAATGAAAATGGATCTTCACAGGTGGTACACATAAGCTTTAGGTTTGAAGCAACTGGAATACACTCCTGTTTTAAAAAGCATGGGTATGTGTGTACAAAACTAAAGGCACCGAAGCAAGCCATAAGAGAAAGGTGAGTCCTGGAATTACAGATTTGGAACCATGCATGGAAAGGCAATCATGGATCTGTTCCAGCGTGGAGAAACCTTTCCCAGTTTAAGGGAAATAGCCACAAAAGCACAAAGACTTTGTTTCCACACATGTGAAGTGCCTGTAAGTCAAATTCACAGGAACAGAAAGTAGAATTGTAGCCAGGGGAAAATGGAAAGCAGGGGGTGGGGTTACCTAACAGGAACCTTTAAGTTTTGCAAGATAAATGCCAGTGGTGGTGAGTTCAGAAGAATCTAGAGGTGCATAAAACTGCTAATACAGCAATGTATGTGTGTGTGTACACACATACATGAACAAATAAGCAAAAGAAAATGTAGTAGTTTAAAACCTCCAATGTATAAGAGGGGTCAAAATGAGACCGAAGGACTCACATATAAAGGGCAAAAGAAGATGCTAATGCCAAGAAAAAGGCAGGGGTCAAGAGGTCAGGGGAGGGTGCTGAGAGGAAGGAAAACCAGAAAGAAAGAACAGACAGGATTGACAGGCTTTTGGAAAGAGTGGTGCAAGCACGAGGACTGTGGGAGAGACTCCAGCACCCCAGGCAAGGGGCCTTGCTAGCAAGAGTCTTGGATTAGCACAGAGCACAGGGCTGAAAGCACAGTTGAGGGCCATCGAAACTGGAGAAAGTTAGACAACGGAAAGTCCTGCGCAACAGCGCTGGGTCTGCAGGAAGGAAGGCCTCCACAGTTCTTCTGCATCGACTTCACTCAAGGGTTGTCGCCTGAAACACAATGGAAACATTACCTCAGAAGTGAATGTGTTCACTAAGATGTGAGGCAGCCCTCCATTTACCAGAGAGGCAAAGAGGACAAGGAACTTACAGGACATTGTGTGTGACTCTGAGGAAAACTCATGCCTGTCATTAGGAGAGACTGTAGTGAAATGGAGAGATCTGGATCAAAAGTAAGGCCCAGGTCCAATTCTAGGCTGTCAGGAAAATATGGTAGCCATAAAGGTGGCTCCAGTCAAGAGTAGTGGCAAACACCTGTAATCCCTGAACCTGAGAAGTGAAGGCAGGAGGGTCAAGATTTTGTGGTCATCCATGAGACTCTATCTGATGATAAACAAATAAAAAAGGCAGCTCTAGAAAGAATACAAGAGTTCACTGGGCACAGGAAGTGAGAAACAGAAGTGAGTTTGAGAAGGTGCCAGGAAGCCACTGGACAGGAAGACTGCCACTGTGGCTTGGACGTCCCCTACAAGGTGCATGTTGACACTGAACTGTCAATGAGACTGTCACCTCCTGGCTCTGTGAGGGAGTCCAGGGGCAGGGTTCCTGAGTGACCCTGGCTCAGAGCTTCTCCCAAGAAGCTTTTTGCAAGATTACATAGATAATAAAGGATCTAATTCCAAGCTGGTCACAGGGAAGCTTGGAAGCCCCTGTTCCCTTCAGGCTCCTGAGATGAAGATCTCAGGCTCTCACACACTGTGAGGGGCTCTCCAGATAGCTACTCACCCGGCTGCTTCACCCAGTATGTAGAATTCAAGAAAAAAAGAGATGAGCAGAGGAGAAAAGCAAATGCAATGCAGAAGCCACAATTCTTTGGTAACCTACTATCTGAAGAGACATCCCATCCCCTTTGCTGGATTCTACTTGCTGGAGTGACTGAGTGACTTCGGGAATGAGAATTACACATGGGCCAACTCAGAGGCTGCCTAGTAGGAGATAAAGACTCGGTCACCCTTTTTAAAGAACAATTCTTTATATTTATTTATGTGTATGCATGTGTATCTGTGCACTTGTGTGCAAGTGCTTGTAGAGGCCAGACAAGGATATTAGATCCCCTGGAGCTGGAGTTACACAGGTGGTTGTGAGCTGCCCAGCATGGACACTGGGAACTGAACACCTGTCCTCTGAAAGAGCAAGAAACACTCTTAACTGCCAAGCTATCCCTCTAGCCCCTGAAACTGGTCTTGAAGAGGCAAAATCTTTTTCTCACCCTACAGCTAAAGTATTCCAGACACAAAGGAAGAATTCATGGAAAGTCATGGAAAGTTCTAAGTAGACAGACTTTTCTTTTTGGGCCAATAGCTCTCTCTCTCTCTCTCTCTTTCTCTCTCTCTCTCTCTCTCTCTCTCTCTCACACACACACACACACACACACACACACACACACACACGACATGGAGACTTATTAATGATGAAAGGTTGACCTTAACTTATGCTTGTTTCTAACTAGCTCTTGTAACTGAAATTAATCCATATTTGTTAATCTATGTTTTTCCATGAGTTCATCAGCTCATCTCCATATGCCCATCCTGGTTACTCCCGTCTGGCTGGTGACTCTACCTTTCTTCCTCCCAAGCTCTCTCTGTCCCTCCTTTACCTCCTGCCTAGCTATTGGCCAGTTAGCTTCTCATTAAACACATCTTCACACGGGGTAAAGGAATATTTCACAACAGTTCTAAACTTGCTTTATAGCGTATGCTCAAGGAGTAGCATGATGGCTGATCTCAACATACAGCCACTGGCTTTTCCCTCAGGGAAGGCCTGGCCCTTTGCTTCGCAAAGCTTTAGCTCTGCTGACCCAAGTGAGGTTCCTGAGGCTACCTTTGTTGTAATCCAGGCACACTTGGCCCTGGCAGAGCACCAGTGCACATGGCAGGCAGTACCCTGGCTCTGTACACAGCTGTAAAGATCCCTTTAAGAGACAAGCCCTGAGCCTGGCAGTGGTGGCACAAGCTTTTGATCCCAGCACTCGGGAGGCAGAGGCAGGTGGATCTCTGTGAGTTTGAGGCCAGCCTGGTGTACAGAGAGAGTTCCAGGACGGGTTCCAAAGCTACAGAGAAACCCTGTCTCAAAAAGCAGGGGGTGGGGGTGGGGAGAAAAGAGACAAACTCTGCCCACTCCCACTCTCTTTTTCAGTCATTTCTCTGAGGAGGCAGATAAATCTCTCTCTCTCTCTCTCTCTCTCTCTCTCTCTCTCTCTCTCCCTCTCTCTCTCCTTTTGTTCTTCCTTCCTCCACTCCATTCCCTTGCCCAGTAAAACTTCCTTCCCATGTAAGTTCTGCCTAATGGCATATTTGTTCCTCACCTGCCATGGGACCCTTCCAAGGTCCCCCTCAAGCCATATTCATAACAACCTTAATATGAGCGGATAATGCCAACAAACATTTCAAATCTAAACTGAGCAGCCCACTTCAGAATAATGCATCAGAGGCTAACGAACAGCATGGTAGTTTGAATAGGAATGGTCCCATAGGTCTATGTGCTCTAACACTTAGTCGCTGCGGTGTGGAACTGTGTGGGAAGGATTAGGTAGTGCGGACTTGCTGGAGTAAATGTATCACTGGGAGTGGGCTTTGATGTTTCAAAAGCCCAGTCTCTCTCTCTCTCTCTCTTCTCTCTCTCTCTCTCTCTGTGCCTGTGGATCAGGATATAAAGCTTTCAGCTACTACTCAAGTGCCCAGCATGCCTCCATGCTCTTACCATGATAATGGACTAACCCTCTAAAAAACTGTAAGCAAGCCCCAAATTAAATGCTTTCTTTTACAAGAGTTGCCTTTGTCATGGTGTCTCTTTTACAGCAATAGAACAGTGACTAAGGCAGCCTCCAAGGCTGGCTCTGCTTCTACCTTCTATGGGAACAGAGTCTGTTATGCAGAAATAGGGAGGTAAGGACACTCCCCAGACCAGACCAGCCGCTAACAGGGAGAACCTGTTTCCAGCACTTCCAAATGCAGGGCTGGACAGACACAGGACAAAGTGCTGGGCTTGAGTCTGCCAACTACTGCCAGATGCACAAGTTCCATGTGGAAGATTGCTCCCATACCCACCACGATGCAGCTGTCAAGACATCTGTTTCTTCCAAACTTCTGGAGCAAAGAGAACCACAAGGATGGCTGAAGGGCATTTTCTACTCAGCATGAAGGATGAGGCTACAGCCGGGCCTCTGGATTCTATTAGAGGCTCCTGGAATTTCTGAACTACTCCGGAGTTGATTCAACTTTATAAATATTTATCAAAGGCCTGTTAGGATGATGTGTCAACTACAGGTCATGGATTGCCTCCAAGTAAGTGAGCCAGCCAGAAAAGACCAAACAAGAATAGAAGGTGCACCAAGCTGGTGGGTATTCGGGCAGGAAGTTGCCTTGCCCTGAGGTGGCAGTTGAAGAGCAGTTCATTCAGGGTGGAGATATACAGTTGCTGTGGACACAAATGTCAAAGCCAGAGTCAGATACTGACACGAAATCAGAATCAAACTGGTCATAGCAGCTCATGCTTGTAATCCCAGAACTCCGGAGGCAGGAGCAGGAGAATCAGGTGCTCAAGGTCAAACATGACTATGCAGAGAGTTCCAGGCCAGCCTGGGCTACTTGAGACCCTGTGCAAACTAAGATGACAACAAAATAAAAGATTTGGGATTTTAGAGCCAAAGTTGCTGCTCAGGAGGGCCACATGAACAGAAAAACAATACCCAGCCATGGCCATGGTAGAGACTAGACCAGGCATTCATTCAAAAGCAGGGTGATGTTGGCTTGTTCTAAGAACTCGGTCAAGTCTGATGCTCAAGCCAAGCAGGTGAATATGTGCCTGGTTGTTCATCTAGAGATATATGTAAATCAAGATTTAGAGTCCCAAGAAGGGCCAAGAGACACAAAGGGAATCGTTTTAGGCATAGATACTAGGGGAGTTGGCTCAGGATCCCAAACAGGTGGTTCTAGAACTAACCAGACATAGAATAATTCTAGGATTCATTATTGTAAATAATCTTCCTGTTTCTGTTAACTGAGGCCTGGAATTCTGTCTTACTTACAGATATAACTTGGTCTAGCATAGAAAAAAAGTGCTTGGGATGTGTATGTGTTGAGAGATCAATTCTCCCAAAGAAAAATGGGAACCTGCATAGAATAGACAACAGACTAAAATATGATCAATTCAGAAGTGAGGTTGCCTTTATTCTCCCAAGTTATAGGGCATCCAGAAGAGCCACTGGAGCCTGGCTTTCAAGTTAGAAGCAACTGTCAACCTTGTCCATACACTCCACATTAGCAAGTTCAACATGAGACTAGAATATTCTCTCTACCCATAACTAGATGAGATGGCCTTGAGCAAGCAATTCCATGTCTCTGCTGTAAGCCTTGTCTGTACACTGAATGCATATGACCAGATGGAAGCTGTTTTCTGATATTCTATGATTCAATTATTCTGCTTTGTTTTGAAGAGACTATGGATTAGGATTGACCACCATGAAAATGCATAGTGCTTCAGCAGCTTCTAAGGAGAATTGGAGTGGGCCTAGAAGAAATGCCATGCATACACCCTCTCCTTGCTGTTTCCATGGAGTCAGGTTCTCCTAGAACTCTGTGTCTGTGGAGGAAGCTGCAGCATATTTCCTGTAGGCAGCTGCTTCTGTTTCCTTAGCCCTCTGGAGAAAGAGACAGCATGATAAAGCTGAAAGCTTGCTGGGCTTGAAAAGGACAAGACTGGGACACTGGTCCCAAACCAGGCTTGTGTATATGGTCATTTACTATTAACTTGTCTGCAGTGGGTGGAATTGCCTGGGAACCACCAAGAGAAAGAAAAGGCCTCTTCCAAACATGAAGAACTGAACCAATCATGTGAGAAGTTAAGAGAATACCATCAAAATGGCTGGTGGGACCTGAGAAGATGTGGGGAGGAAATGGCCCATACATTAAAGGGGTTTACTCTGATGTTTTATTGTTATAACAAATACCTGATTGAAAGAACTAAAAAGATACAAGGTTTATTTCAGCTCACAGTTTCAGAGATTTCAGTCCATAGCTCTTGGCATTATGGTGGCAGGACCACATGAAAGAGTATGTTGTTCACCCAATGATGGACAAGAAACAGAGAGCAGGAGAGGGACTGGAGACCAGTAGCAACTTTAAAGCACCCATCTCATGACCTACTTCCTCCAATGAGGTCCTACCTCCTAAAGCTTCCAGAAACTCCCAAAACAGTGTCACCAGGGAACCGGGCACTAAATACATAAGCCTGTGATTATCTCATGTTCAAACCTTAGCAAGAAATATAAGGGACTTGTTAAAGGTGCGCACATTTTATCAAATGAAATTTAAAACTGGTTGAAAGCAGTACAGTAGAGTTGTCAAAATAATAAAAACCAGAAGGTGGCAATTCCAACTCTGTGCACAACACTTCACCTCTCAGAGCCTCTGTTTTCCTCATCTATAAAATATTTATGACTTCATCACCCTGGCTATTGCCAGAGTTGTCACAAGACAAACTTGATTAACAAAACATGATCAAAATGATTCCCAAAAGTAATGTTGCTAAAAATACGGTCCACTGCAAAGGCCCATAAAAACTAGGTGTCATGATTTGTTTCCTGTTGCAATAACACAATACCCAAGGCTAGGTAGCATATAAAGATAAGAAGTTTATTTTTGCTGGATACTAGCAAGTTCAAGAACGTGGTACAAGTGTCCACCCAATGTCTGATTTTGACCTCAAGATAGCAGGGATATGTCCATGTACACAAGAAACAGAATGAGAAAGAGAGTCTCATGTTGTGACAATCCCACAGGTGAGGCACTGCTCCCTCCTGATGACCTAGTCATCTTCTGATGGCTCCACATTCTAACACAGCCACAACAACAATCAAATTTTACCATGTGTTTCGAAGGAGCCAACCACATTCAAACCAGAGACTGAGCTACGCTATGTCCTTGTAGGAGTACTGGGCCCTTTGCCAGGTCTAGCAGTGAAGGAATCATGCTAAGTCCTTAAGGCATAACCCAACCTGCAGCTTCAGCCCTCAGAGTACTTGAAATAGAAGGACTTCTACATGTGCTGACTTGTGGGCAACTTGGAGGCTTCATCTGTTCCCAAAATGTCCCCCTCCTCCTCAGTTTCGTGTCTTTCCTATCAGGCTCCTTCCTTCGGGATGAGGGAGTTTTGTGTAAAGGTGTTCAGTCACTGGGAAAGTCTGGGCTGGAGTCCAGCTCAAATTCCACCCAAGGCTTGTGACAACCTGGAGAGAAAATAACTTTTCTCCATGCCCAAGGGTGACCTGCTATGCCAGCCAGCACATCCCTCACCTGGAGGCCACAAAACAAGTTACCAGTGTTGATGTAAACAAATGTCTCCCAGAGTAAAAAGGTCACCCTGTCTGCCATTGTATGTGGAACCTGGCTCTGAAATCATCCCCTTCTGTGTGTGTGGGGGGGGGGGAGGGGTCAACAGAGAGACGGAGAAACAGACAGAGATAGAAACAGAAAGATAGAGATAGACTGACATAGAGAGAGAGACACACACACAGACAGACAATATGTTATGCATGGGCGCATGTGTATATATTCAGTAAATGTGTACGCTATACACATACTCATTCATATGTTTTTACATGTATAAGCCTTAGTCCTCAAAGGCAGGGGAGGGTGGTGATGTAAGAGGGTGGGAGCTCAGCCCAGGAGCTTGGTGATATATGTTTGATGTTGAACAGGTTCTCAGGAAGAAGAATGAATGGCAGAGTGACCAGCACACCCTAGCCTGACCTCACAATCCTGCTGAAAGTCAGCCCTCCAGTTTAGACTGCAGGGCAGTGACTAGGGCACGTGGTGAGGAGACACAGGACTCTATGCTGAGGTTTGGCATCGCCTGAAGCACTTGCCAGGCAGGTCCCACCCTCCTTCTCCTTTTGGCCGCAGTCAGAACCCTAAGTATTATAGGGTGGCTTCAGCCAAACATGAACAAACAGCCATGGCCATTTTAAGGCCACTTGTGAAACTGTTCCACACGGACTTGGTGGGTGACTCCTGCACTCTTTGCTCTGAGTGAGAAGCCTCATTGTTTGAGGTTTGAGGAGCTAGGAGCCAGCCTGGCAGAACAATCAGCGGCAGTGGTAGAGTGTGCCCATCGTGGGAAGGGAGGGCAGCACCACAGCCCTCGGTGTAGCTTTCTATAAAACTCGGTAGCGGAGGCTACAGCACCAAAGACACAGTCATCTATAGCAAGAGGGAGGGGCCAATGGCCAAGCAGCTTCCAGCTTCTAGACGAGCAATAGGACCATAGAAAAGCTACATCCTAACCTTCCCCCCATGGACTCCATCCCTGCATCTTCATAGCCTGAGAAACACCTCCTTGGGAGAAGGAAAAGGAAGGCACCTCTACACAAGGTAGACACATTCCTTGGTGTAAGGTGCTATGGGCTATAGGTCCTGCTGGCTTGGATAAAATCCCAGATTTGAAATTTAAAGTATTTTCAAAAGTTCAATTTCAATGTAAAATTGACCTGAAAGTCACAGAGTTCTCTTTCCAAGAACAGGTGTTATGCTATCTTTTGTAGCCAAGTTCTTCTTTTCCTACTGTTATCTATGCTTTTTGATATGCTTGACACTCAAAGACCATTGTGGGGAGGGAATTTATGTTCCTGTAGTCACCAGGTTCTAGTGAGAAACCAATGCATGACACCTGTTACTCTGAATTTCTCTTGGGACTTTCAAATCACAATGACCTGGCCCCCTAAAGACTCCCAGGACTCAGGACAGGAGTGTACAAGTTGAATCCCATGTACAGTGGCCTAATATCTTAAATTATAAACCAAGCCAACAAATGCCAATCAATATTCTATCACCTTGTCTTGACAAATACATATTCACAGTTATCTACAAGCCAGATTGTGACTTATAATTGTCCTCAACCCCCAGAGAATGCCAGCTCCCAGTTCTCACAGACATCTCTTCTCATCCAAGTTCAAATTAAAGGAGTATGGATCCCCCTGGTTCCTGAGTCTTAAGGTGGAGGCCTTGGTGGCTCAATTGGTAGGAAGCTTGTCTAGCAGGCATGAAAGCTGGTGATACTCACGTGTGATTCCAGCATCTAGAGGGCAAGGCAGCAGGAACAGAAACTCAATAATCAGCTAGTGAGTTTGAGGCCAGCCTGGAATACAGGAAACCCTGTCAAAAACAGATTGGGAGAAACAGGCAAGCATTTGAGAGCAAGGTTTCTCACCACATCCCCTTCCTGTTCCCCGAAGTTTCTTTAGAGCTTTGTGGCCCTCACTTTGTGAAAGTGTGGCTTCCAAAAACCCCATTCTTTAGGTCCATTGGTTGATGCATATCTCTCTTCGGTTAACTGGCCTTCCTACCTATCCTTCCTAGAGCCAGGTCTCGGTGTGCTCAACAACTTCCTCAAAGGAGGTGACACCTGGCCCAAAACAAGCAGTAATGATTGGCAAGTGTTAGCATTATTTTCCTCCCAAACAAGAGATCAGGAAAAGAGAATGGCCATCTGGGAGCCACCCTACTGTCTGCCCTGCTGGGTCATATGCCTCTCCTTCTCTGAGAACAAGGGGCCTAGGCATTGCCATACCAGACAGAGCCCAGCTTTCAGTCACACAGTTATCAGCCAACCAGGCAGACCACACCCCCTGAGGCCTCATTAAGTATTGATGACATGTATAATGTCTTTAGAACACAATACGATACTTCTCATGCAAGACCTTCCGTGACCCCAGCAGGGGAGGGAAGGCTTTTTTCATAGATAGCCCTTGATCAGCTCTGCTTCTGAGAAACTTCGCTACTGGCTCAGGGCAAACCAACCTACTTGGAGAGCTTTCCTAAGTCCTCTCCCCCAACATCTCCCTGGAAAGAAAGGAAATGAAAATGGGCTGGATATGGTTTATAGGCGAGGGCACTAAGACAGAAGGGTAACCAGGTAACGTGAGTGTGAGTGAACTATAGGTTTTCTATTGAAAACTGGCCAGCATAGTTGAGTGGCAGAGCGTGTAGCTGGCACTTGAGGCTAAGGGTTCCGTCCCAGCACTACAAAGGCTTTTGCTGAGTACAATTCATGAAACAAAAGATATGGTGCATGCCATGGCTGTTGTTCTTTTGTTACAGTTGTAGGAATAAAAGCTGGAGAAGGGGAGGGTGGTGGTCCCACGTGGGGGTCCCAAGGTAAGGGGCTACGTGGGAGAGCATATCAGGTTCCATAGCAAGTGAAGGTAACCGAAGCAGAGGGAATAACACACCAGGCGGGTAGAGCTTAAATGAAGAGCTTATTTAGAAAGGGGAGTGAGGGGGAAGGCAAGAGACATAGAAGCACCAGGAACAGAAGGTGGGGGAGGGGGAGAAGAGCTGGAAGGCAAAAGAGAGAGCAAAAAAGAGCATAAGTGGGCAGGGGTCTGACTTTTCAAGGGGTCCTTTACACCTGCCTGCAGACTAGTACTCATGGGACCAGAGTACTGCCTGAGTGCATTCTGCCAGGTGGCAAGGGCAGGCCAGTGTAATGCCTGGATCCTTACAATGGCCCCACTGGCTATGTTCCCAGGATCATACCTGGGGTCAGGCCCTCAGAGCTATGCCCATTTTCATCAAAGTTTTCATATTGGAAATTATCAGTAACTAAGGACTAACCCCTTATGATTTGTTATAGACTCATGCCAAGTCAAGACTGGGAGGCCTCTTGGCCCCTGCCAAGCGGGCTCTGGCTATTGCTCTCCTCCTGCCCCTCAGAAGCCACACCTTTGTTTCTTCATTTGCCCTCCATGGAGGCAAATATTCAGAAAGTCTCTGCTGCTGGGGGAAGGGAAGGGATGAAAGAATGAAATACGTGGAGAGAAAAGCAAAAAAAAAAAAAACCTGATCTCCATGGAAAGCAATTTACAGCAGCACAGGCACCATGGATTAGCCATGTGTGCATACATGCACATTAGAGAGAGCTAAGAGAACAGATTTAGTAAGACTTCATTGAGCTATGTTCCCAGCCTCCCGCCTTAGTCTTAACACTTGGGAATCATGGGACTCCTCCCTGGATTTGAACTTGGGTGGGAAGGGATGTCTAACTGCTGGCATCCTCTGGAGGGTGGGGACAGTTCTAAGTTACAATCTGGCTTCATTTGAGGAAACGATTGCAAGAGGTGAACATCAGCCAGCAGAGAGAGAAGAGGTGGATCTACCCAACTAAAAACTGAGGGATGTCAGTACCTTTCACAGGTAAAATTAGATAAGGCAGTGAATGGTTTCCTTCATGCTTAGATTAACCATGAGATCTGGATTCATTCATTATTGATCACCCTACTCATGCCTAGTACTGGGGACTCAGCTCAGAACTACACAGACATTGAGGCAAATCTAGGATGGCAAGCCCAAGAGGACAAAAGAGTGAATATGGGGCAGCCTCCCAATTGCACCCTGGTGGACTAGCTTCCTATGTGGCTGTGGCCTTTGGGAAAAGCCAGCTGAGGCTGGGTCTGGGACACAGTGTTCTCTCTCAGGCTCAGAATTGTTTCTGAAGGTCAAGAGATGTGAACAGGACAGGGACAGCCAGGCAAGGCTGAGAGACTTGATGAAATGGTGACTTTGCTCAACTCTGTTCTTTACCCTCATGGAAAGGATGCCAGTGAGTGGGCCTTGGACATGGGACACAGGCTCATCACCGCACTTCTGGTTTCTCAGGCCAAAGACAGTCATAAGATGTAGCTCATGGCCATAGAGCAACAGGTGAGGTTTACCAGCACTTTCTTCTTTTACCCCAAACCCCACCTATCTTCTGAGAGCTGTTTAAGCCATTTTTTTCCCATCCCTGATTTCAATGGAGCCACAGATGAAGTGGCCCCCCAAAAGGCCTGGTAGAAAGAGACATTTTGAAGAGGGCTATGTCCTCTCCCAAACTAGAAGGCAGAGTAAAACAGGTCCCTGGGCTCTAGCATTAAAATGATAGCTGGTGATGATCACAACTCAGCAGGGGCTTTAAAGACATCCAATATTAAGAGATCCCCAAAATGATAAACCAGGCTCCTTGTAAATGGAGCCCAAGAGCTAGAGCAGCTTTGGCAACTGAAGGAGATTACAGAGAAACAGCTAAAAGATTTGTCATCTGTGGTCTAGGCTTGAGTTCTACCTGGCTCTGCCATACGTTGGGTAGTTATAGCCAATTACTTAACCTCCAAAAGCCTTTGTTTCCTAAACTAAAAAAACAGAGACAAATATGCTTACCCCATAAAGTGGTAACGAGAATTCAGCCAGGTGGAACACTTACAGGAATCAGACACATGGTCAGCCCTCCATGAGCATAAACTGCGTAGAGCTTGAGGACACACAATCCAGGTAGATGCCACCCATGGCCATGTGTCCCCCTCCCAGGGAGGAGATGACAGAAGGTCATTTGTGGGAGTGATTGGCAGGTTGCCTAACTCACAGGTTGTGCTCAGCTCCAGCAGCAGCTGGTTACCACTATTTTAAGTCTCTCCCCTCAGGAGCCAAGTAGCTATTTCCCCCCTTATGGGCCCACTCTACAATAGGCACAGGCCAGGCCAGGCCAAGGAGGCTGTACACCTCCCATCATGTCCTGTGACTATGGGGAACGTGTGTTTCCTTGTGTATGGATAGCAACAGGCCTTAGTCTTGGCTCCACAGCCAAGAGAGAAACCTGTTTCCCAGCAGGGAGCCCACATTCCTTTTGGGTGGAATGCCTTGGCAGCAAATTCCCTGGGGGCTGGAACTCTACTGGGAAGAACAATTCCTCCTCTTTCCTTGGAAAGCCACTCCCAGGGAATGTTTTTATGTGGCTATTATCCTGTGTCCTCCTGGTGAGACCCTGTGGTGTTGATGAGCCAGATCCTGGGACAGCAGAAGAGAGTTTGTTGCTTTTGAAGTTGGCAAGGCGGCTGCTTGCCTATGGTGTACAAAGCACAGTGTGGTGTTTACATGCTGGAGTGGTGGATTCCTCAAGGTAGTCCCTAAGACAAGAGTAAATAAACAGAGGTGAACACAAGGTGCAAGAGATCTGAAAGAAGGGTGGGGCCACAGACCCCTGAGCAGTTTGAAAGCAAAGGCCCAGCTGGTAAGGAGCCAGCAGGGAGCTATGCAATCCTCTCCCCTCCCACAGAGATTGGCCTTAGATGAGGTCAGACTGGACAGAGGTTCATTCCTTGCTGTTCACCGCAGACTGGCCTGTGTAACCTTGCTCTCCTTATCAGAAGTCCTGTCTGGCCATACAAGAAGGCTGGGGAAGGAGGTTCAAGGGCCCATCAAGAAAATGAGCTGCTTAGGTCATCAGGCTGGAACAACAGCCTCCCACATTTCTATAGCCATCCCCACTAGACAGGACTTTGACTCTGAAATCTAAAAGCCAGTTTGAACCACACTAGTGCCAGTTTGTTCCTCAGCCCCTGCCTTCATTAGCTATATCCTTCTGTTAGATTTTTATTTACACTTGTCAGTCCAGCACCCAGCGTCCTTCATCAGCTGGCTCCAGCTTCACTCTAGAACTCAGGTTGGATCCTTCGACACTTGCATCCTGCCCTTGTTGCAGGGTTAAGTTGCCCACTCTATCAAAGTCATGCTCGAGTGCTGTTTCCTTCATACAAGTTTCCCAAGTCACCCCACGAGCAGTCCTTTCCTGCCCACCCCACCTACATCTTGAAATGATCTCTGACTTACTGCCCTCTGTTGCTGCCATGGGTCACTTGTCACAGTCTACCTACATCAGGCCTTAAATGTCATCACCCTTTCTATTTTCCTCTATCTGTCTGCCTTCACTGAAGTCCCATCCACAAAAAAATGTCTCTCTCAGAGAGTGGACTTGCTGCTAAGGCTGCTGGTAGCATCCCTTCCAAATTGTGGGTCTCTGGACTCTAAAGCTCAACAGGAGTCTCCCAACATGTTCTGGGGCTTAGAACTCGAACATGTAGTTACCATCTCAGAGTAGCTATTCTACAGCCACCCCCTAAATGCTTGAATTACCTTTGCATATGTAAATCCAAAAGTGGAATAAGGACTTCCCAATTTTTGCCAAGTACCAAAACCTAGGCTCTCAAATGCTCAAACCTGCCTAAAGATGGTGTTGGATCCCCACACTGGGGAGACCCTCACTCCAATCCCAAGATGCAACAACCTTTCCACAAACCGTGGAAATCGGCACTTGATGCAAAACAGCAAGAGGCTTTTTATTCCAGCCAGCTGGGGCTCAACTCCTACCACACAAAGGAGAGAGTGAGCCCCAAGCTTATAAAGACAAAACCACAAGTGGTGGAGGGAGTCTGGGGTTAGGGGCTAGCAAGCTCCTGATTGGTTGGGCCCAGGTGGCCGGTTATTGGCCCTGCTCATGCTCCTTATCTGGCACATGCATCTGTGTTTCTAAGAAATGTTTTGCAAGCCCATCCCTGAGGGTCCTCTCTGGTCAGGAGTGCATGTTCTTGGGCTGTTCTGGGACCTAGGGCAACTGAAAATTTTCCATCTTAACATTCCCTCCTTTTCTGTTTGTCAAGTTCTAATCATTGAACTTCTGCTTTTTTTATGCTAAGGGTTTGATATTGTTGCCTAAGCATAAGCACTAACCTATTCTCTTATGAAGGCAGTTATTTTGTTAAGGATCAAGGATCCCAGGGACAGAATTAGCAGTAGGCTTATTAGCGGTCCTAATAATGGTAGTAAATAGGGTAAGACACTATTTTAGGCTCTCCTCAGGGGGTTTAAATCCCTCATGAACATCAGGTTGCCTGCACCACAGTACCAGTTGGATAGCCAGAAGGAGAATCTTCATGTTGATTCAGGTTTCCTGGTGATCTTGAGCTTGAGCGGGTTTCTGGAGGTCTGGACTGGACAATGGGGAGATGTTGGTAAGGCTGGTTTTATATGAGAGGCGTGAACCCAGGCTTCGATCCCCTCTACTTTGACTGCAGTAGGGGTGGTGAGTAGGACTGAAAGACCCTCGGAGAGTGTGGACCCTCACGCTCTGACTCAGGAAAGGTGCCCCCCCCAATCACTCACGAGAAGCGGTCTTGATGCAAAAGCATGAGGTCTTTTATATGCCAGTGTACTGGGGTCCACAGCCATACTCCACATGGGGTAGAGGACTGGGAACCCTGGGTACAGGATTGAGACAGCTTTTATAGGGTTACAACAAAGCCCGCGTATCACAAACCAATCATCTCATAGCATTCAATGTGGACCAAAACTATCCAAGCCCGTGCTTAGCCCAGGAAGTCTGTTTTCGCTAGGGCTTCTGGGTGATGTGACAAGGCTCATTTCCTATGTTCACTCACTCACAGGTGCTGTCGTAAACAGCCAAGAATGTGACCTTTTGCCTACTCACTGCTAGGGGGCAGAGTCTAGGGAGAGTTAGGCTAAATTTTTCCATCCTTACAGGACCAGGCAGGGACCTTTTCAGTGGGGTTCCAGAGTATGGCCCCTACGCCTCCTTATGTATATGGAGTCTCCCACCTGGAACTGGTGAGGCACTTGTAGGTCTCCAGGCTTGTAGGCCTCGGCCAGTTGCGCCCACACCTCCTTCTGTATGGTCTCAAGGGCTTTTAACCTGGCATATAAGGAGGTGTTAGGATAATATCCCTGCTTAGTCAGACCTGCTGAGGGCCACAGGAGGGAGTGTCCCAAAAAGGAGCTCGTAGGGTGTGAGACCGAACGAGCTAGGGGTATTTTTAACCCTAAATAGGGACAGGGACAGGAGGACTGTCCAATCTGTGCCACCAGTCTCCAAGGATAATATAGTCATGGTCTCTTTTAGGGTTTCCTCTCTACCTGACCTGAGCTTTAGGGTCTATAGGCACAATGCCCTGACTTACCTGGGGAAGGGTGCAGGTCCATTATTGGACCCGATTACCTTGGGCATGTCAAATTGAGGCAGAATTTTTTCTAGTATTCTTTGACCATGACAGTTGTAGTCTCACTTTTGGTGGGGAACACCTTTACCCATCCTGAGAAGGCTAGGAGATATCTGTTACCATACCAAGCTGGTTTAACTTTAGTGAAATCAACCTCCCAATAGACACCCAGACAATCACCCCAGAGGCATTTGCCAGGCCCCAGCTTGTTGGCATGAGATACAGCCCATGGTGACATCTGTGACCAGGTCCTGTAGGTCGATTATATAGTACTCTGTGGACTTTATTATCTGAATTAACTTTTTAGTCCCTAAATGGATAAGTTGGTGGTGGTGTTAATGAACTTATGGCTTCTTTCCTGGGGAGCGGGGGAGGGGGTGCCGAGAAACTGCAGAGGGTGTCGAGATTAATAATCCTGGAGTCTTGCTTGATATTAAGAAGGCTCTTTAATCTTATTTTGCTCCAGGGAGGGGGGGCTGGTTTGTATACCCTGGCACCAGATGGAGAAGGGGGAAGCAGAGGGGGCAGTTAGTCATCTCAGGTTCCAAGGACACTTACGAGGGCCCTACCCAAGGTTGTGGAGGACAAAGGCACACCTTGCCTCAGTAAGCCTGTTTTTCTTTTCCTGAGGTTACAGCTGCCTGACCAGACAGCATCAGGGGGAAGTGAATTCTCAGTCAAGGTCTTAATTCCTACAAGCACTAATTTCCCTTCCGTAGTCTCCCTGGCCTCGGATGGGGAATTGAGTCGAATACCCAATTGATTAATGAGTTTATAGTTTTCTTCTGAATATTGGAACGGGAGTGATGGCACCTCATCCTCCCAAGTAACCAAGGCCATTAGATTAATACCCTGGGCTTCCCTCTTGGCTTCTGCGTCTGCTAGCTGGTTTCCTAGGGCTATGGGCGCATTTCCTTTTTGATGGCCTGGGCAATGGATGATAGCAACCTTCTGCGGCCAGTGAATGACCTCTAATAGGGCCAGGATTGCTTTTTTATTTTTAATGTCTTTGCCTGCTGAGATTAGCAATCCCCACTGCCGATAAATGGCCCCATGAATGTGGGCAGTCGCAAAGGCATATTGGCTGTCAGTATAAATGTTTACCTTTTGTCTTTCTGCCAGATGCAAGGCCTGGGTGAGAGCGACCAATTCTGCCTTTTGGACTAAAGTTCCCTCTGGAAGGCTGCTGGCCCATACAGTGTGTTCTAGATCCACAACCTCTGCCCCTGTCACCCTTTTACCTTCCACGATGTAGCTGCTTCTGTCAGTGAACCATGTCAGCTGGGTGTCCGGCCATGGCTGGTCCCTCAGGTCCCGGTGGACTCCCATCTCTTCAGCTAGGACCTCTTGGCAGTGATGTGTGACCATGAATTGGGGGTCTGGATCTGGCAGGGTGGATCATGGTGGGGGTGGTGAACTGAATACAATCCCCATTTAACAGCAGACTCTGGGTCATGTGGGCATTGGATAACCAGTGTTCAGGTGGCTGCCTGACCATGCTCTCAAGAGCATGAGGGGCCACGACGGTCAAATTTTGGCCCAGAGTCAGTTTATCAGCATCCTTGACAAGCATCACCATGGTGCAATGGACCGTAGACAGGCTGGCCATCCGATGGCTATAGGGTCTAGTTTTTTGATAGCTATGCCACCATTTTTTTCCAAGGCTCCAGGGGCTGAGTGAGTACCCCCTTAGCAATCCCGTTTTTTTTTTTTTTCGTCCACAAAGAGGATAAATTGCTTGGTGACATCAGGGAGAGTTAGGGCTGGGGCAGACAGCAAGGTTCACTTGATGTTGTCAAAAGCCTGTTGTTGCTCTTGATCCCAATTAAAAGAGGTACTAGTTTTAGTCAGGGGACAGAGAGGGGCCATCAGTGATGTGGACCCCGGGATCCTTAACCTGCAGTAACCAGCCATCCCCAGGAATTCTCACATCTGGCTAGCCATCCGCGGTACCAGTATCTGAGTCACTGCTTGTTTTCTTGCCTCTATTCACCATCTTTGGGGGGGCCAGTTTCATGCCCAATGACCTCTTTCTTTGCAATATGCACATTGATCCTTTCCAAGGGGGGTTTGATTGCCCAGGTTCCTGTCTTTCTAAACTGATTCCTAGTCTGAGCCTGTTCCCTATCATTAACTACAATGGCCAAGATCCTAGTCAAATTTCATTGCCACCAAGGCCCTCTGGCCTTCTGAGGTAGGGTCAAAAGGAGTATATCTCCTAAATGCCTCCATGAGATGCTCCAAGAATACCGAAGGAGCCTCAGTGGCCCCCTGAACTACTTCCCTTACCTTAGCCAAGTTAGTGGGGTGCCTCGAGGCCCCACAGAGACCAGCCACCAGAGCCCGGTGGTAGATTGTCAATGGCTCCCTACCTGCAACTGTGATGTTGGGCCAGTCAAGGGGAAATCCAGCATTTATGATGTTGGGGAGTTGAGAGGGGGTCCCGTCTGCCCCAGGCACATTTTTATGAGCCTCAAGGAGAATCCTTTCCCTCTCTTTAGTGGTGAAGAGAGTCTGGAGGAGCTGTTGGCCATGGTCCCAAGTGGGCTGATGAGAGGGCATCAAGGACTTACGAGGCCTGTTAGCATCTGCGGGTCCTCAGAAAAAGGAGGGTGATTAGTTTTCCAATTGTATAAATCTGCAGAGGAAAAGGGCCAGGTACTGGAGCCGTTGGAGAGGCACCTGGCCATCCAGCCCCCACTTGGGAGGGGGTCACTCATCTCCTAAGTGTCCCCTGTGTCAGCCCTGGAGCTGGTTCAGGGTCCTCTTGGTTTGGGGAGGCAGAGGGTCTCACCTCCCCCTGTGCCTCTGCCAGGATTGGTTGTGGAGTCAAGGTTGGTGGATGGGGGAGGGGGTTCAGGAGGAGACGGTCCTCCTGGATGGAAGGATAAATCTTCTGTGGAGGAGCCAGCCAGGAAGGCCCCTCCAATTGACCAGGAGTCTGGACCACCAGAACTCGGGAGTCTGGCTAGCCATTCGGTGGATGCACCCATGGCTTAACCTAGGGAGTGGATTCTGGGCTAAGTCCTGCCAAACTATGATGTAGGGTTCTTAGTCCCGGTGTTCTCCTGGGCCAGCCTGAAAAACAATGTCCATAATGGAAAGAATTATGGTCGGGTCAAATATCCCCTCAGGCAGCTATCCTACATTGAAGGTAGGCCATTATGATGTGCAAAAAGTCTGCCATGGTCCCTTTCAGACCAACAGGTTGTGGGCCCTGCGCTTAATTTCAGTCTAATTTCCAGACTAAGGGGGGGGGGTGCTATCATCTGTCCCATGTCAGTCGGAAAGTCAGATACAGAGACAAGAATGTGAAAGCAACACTCAATAGACAAACAAGGGCCACACTTGTGGCGCCACAAAAATGAGAGTGTTTCAGACAGTGGCGTGGTAGGACAAGTGGAACGCCAAATCAGGAGGACCTATCAGACAGATCGGGGTCCTCTTCAGAGGAGACCACTAAGTGTCCTTGGTTCTCCATTCCTCCCGGGGTGTCCTCCCAGGGCGGCAGCCTGTAGTCATCTAGGCACATCTACGGACCATGGCCGGATTGTTCTCACGAAAGGTCAGGAGACAGCAAACCGAAAGTGAATCATCAACCGATCAATAGATAGAGAAGACAGAGTAGGCGCCTTTCTTACCTCCAAAGTCGAGTTGAAGTGGGGGGAGGGGGAGGAGAGGGAGAGAAGAACTGCTGGATCCCGGACGAGCCCCAAATGCTGATTCCCCACACTGAGGAGACCCCCACTCCAATCCCGGGATGCAAGGGATCTTTCCACAAACCACGGTAACTCATACCACACAAAGGAGGAGAGAGTGAACCCCGAGCCCAATTTTACATGAGCTTATAAAGACAAAAACCACAAGCAGGGGAGGGAGTCTGGGGTTAGGGGGTAGCAAGCTCCTGATTGGTTGGGCCCAGGTGGCCGATTGTTGGCCGGGCTCATGCTCCTTATCTGGCACATGCATCTGTGTTTCTAGGAAATGTTTTGTAAGCCCATCCCTGGGGTTCCTTCCTAGTCAGGAGTGCATGTTCTCAGGCTATTCTGGGACCTAGGGCAACTGAAATTTTTCCATCTTAACAATGTGATCTCTCGGAATTCATCCCCAAGGCTCACAGCCATGCCTGAACGTGCCTAATCTCATCTGAGTTTGGACACTAAGCAAAAGTTGGACCTGGTCAGCCCTTAGATGGGAAGACTCATCTCCAACTGCCACTCTTCCTTGCCTGGCTCTGTCACCCATCTTTTCAAGGTGACCACTCTAAAACTTGCCACTGAAAGATCCTCTTCCCTGACATCCCACCTTCTTGTTGTTTCCCAGATTAAGACTCAGGTTTTCTCCCTCTCTGGTCAGTAAAGATGGAGAGACACACCTCTCTTAGCAACATACTAGTGTCCACACTGTTCCCTCACTTGGGCTGCCCCTAAAATACTCAAACACATCTCCAGAAACTACCTTCCTTGCCATCTCCCTGGCCTTCAGTGCCAGGTCTACTCTGGTAGAATACCATCAGAATGACCCTCTCTGGTTCCATCACATCCCCCTCAGCCACTCCCCAAGTTCAGTCATTTTACTCCTGCACAGAGTCCCCTGAGTATGGTCCTTCCACTGGGCTGGGGCTGGTGAAGCACCGCTTAACTGGCTCCTTTGTCTCATCACCTGCCCAGAAGCAAGGCCTGATGTGCCCAGGTCTGACAATCATCAACAGACCTCTACTCAAGGGACAGGGTCATTTTCTGTCCTTGGAACCTATTTCTTTCTCAGGAACTCACAGTGACAGTAACTAAGCAACTACAAATGACCTCCAGGTACAAGAATGGGGTCCCTAGACCCAGCAAGGGCCAAAAGCAATGCATTGGAGGAGAAAAGAGTTGGGAACAAGTACAGATCTGAGTTCACCTTTCTGACTTCCTGCCCTTTGGCCCTGTCTTAAACTCAAAGATGGCCATCAGGTCTTAAAGGGTTAAAGATGGAAACAAAAGAAGGAGGTCTGAGGCTAAGCACTGTGGCCTCCAAGGAAACCATTGTTCCTATAACACACATCCCAAGAGTGGGGAGGGACTGGAGAAGTTCCAGTTTGCATGTGCTCAGTAGATACAGCTTGCAAACAACACAACATAATTTAATGGCTACACATCTGGAGGCCATGGAAGCATTGTAGCAACGAAGATGGCGATATTTATTTATCTACTTGTTTACTTATCTATTTATTTATATAGTCTCACGAAGCTGTTCTCAGGGGGTCTGGAGGCAAGCAAACAGCTTAGACGGTTGCTGCCGTAGACAAGACTGGAAAGGGCAGTAATAAAAACAGAGGCCAAGCCCCAGCCCATCTTTGCTGGACTGTGAGCCCCACCTGTCCTATCTAGTTCCTCTGTTCTATCTAGTTCCTTGAACCAATATTGACTGAGCTACTGCATACAGAGCCTATGCTAAAAACACGGCACACCTGCTGTGGTCTCCCTTTCCTGCCTCTCTTCCTGTCTCTGTACCTGTCAGCCCTTCTCACCAGCTCCCTGCTTCCCCCACATCTCCTCTATGCTACTTTCTCATTAGGAATTCAGTGAACTAAAGCCAAAACTCCAGGTCTTCCCTTGTAGGTGAGAGGCAGGGTACAGACAAGGTGCTCCCATCTTGCACAGTGAGTCCTCAACGTGCCAATCCAGCAGCAATATGCCCTGATGGGCCGATAGCACATCCTCAGTTCAACCCATGTGATTTAAAATATTATGTAAACTTCTCTGCATAACAAATTAGATGTGTGTTGGGAGCAAAAGCAGGAACACTGCAGGTTCAAGACCTGTCTGGGGGAGGGGGTAGGGAAGTTTCTTCTCCAAGGTAAACAGTGACCCCACCTCTGTAAACTAAGCTGCCAACATTACTCTCGGGAAACCAACAAGGAACAGGGAACTGCTGCAAATCTTTATGATTGGGAGGATTTGTGGGTTTGGGGGTTTTGTTTGTTTGTTTTTCTGAAACAGGGCTTCTCTGTGTAATAGACCCTGGCTGTCCTGGAACTCACTTTGTAGACCAGGCTGGCTTCAAACTCAGAGATCCACCTGCCTTTGCCTCCTGAGTGCTGGGATTAAAGGCATGCACCACTGGCATAATTGGAAGGATTTAACCAGGAAACTGGAACACGGGCCACAGAAACCACTGAGAATTCAATGAGGAAGTGAGGTGGCCACCAAGGACAGTCAAAAGCAACTCTCCCCCAGTAACTAGGAGAGAAAGGGCTAAAGAAGCGATGGACTCAACACTCAGAGTCAGTAGTAGCTGCCGCGTGCAGGAGCATCGGCCAGGCATGTCCTTGCAGGAGCCAGAGTAATGCGTCCAAGGCTGTAGGACAGGGAAAATACCCACCCCCTGGTTTCCCACAAGCACTTCTTACCGGTGAAGCCTAGCCAGATAGCACTGCCATAGGGAGGTTGCCCTCCCAGGGTACTGGGCCAGGACTGGGCCAGGAAGTAGATGAGCCCAGAAGCTGCCACAGGTGGAGCACTTTCATCCTGGAGGGCATACATCACCAGGATTTCATCCTGCAGCCCTCTTTGTTAGCCTCTAGATGTTCACACTGGCTTGTTTTCCTCATATGGTCCTTCTCTCCTTCTCTTCCCCTAGCCCCTCCTTTTATCTCCCTTTCCCTTCCCTTCCTTCCTGCCTTCCTTCACTGTCTCCCTCATTCCTTCTTCCCCTCTTCCTTTCTCTCTACTTCTTTGGGTTTCTCATTTGCCCTTCATGTCTAAGTCACTCTGTGTGTCAGATCCTTGATTGAACTCTGGAAACTTGTCAGAGAAAGAAATTCTCGCTAGCCTCACAAGGAATTCCTTTAATGGCAATCTCCTATAAAGCATCCTGTGCAGTGGAAGCCCTCCTGTACACCCCCAGAAGTAGGTACCAGGCAGTAGAGCAGAGAAAGGCATTGCCAGTCCTGCCTGGGTGGTGGGCTTTCACAGAAGAGTCCATGCTGAAGTTAAATCTCAAAGATTATCTCAGAGCTATGTGAGCAGACCAGGCATTCCTGCCGCAGGGGTAACATGCACAAAGACATGTGGAGACAAAGAAAAGACCTGAAATCAGGTGGGCAGAAGAATTCACAGGAAATAGAAAGGCAGGGATAGTTGTTGAAGGGTCTGTCAGGCTATTTCTTTTGGGAGCTAGCAAGATGGAGTGTGTCAAAGTTTGGAGACCCAAGCCTGTAGACCCAGCTCCTCAAGAGGCTGAGGTAGGTAGATGAAAACCTCGAAGCCTGCTTGGGCTGTAGAGTTCAAGACTGGCCTGGACAATTTAAGAAGATACTGTCTCAAAATAAAATAAGAGGGGCTGGCGATGTACCTCAGTGGTGCTTGCCTAGAATGTGTGATGTTCTAGGCTCCATCTTCAGGGCTCAGGAGACATAGTAGATATATCTGTGAAAGGGTTGTTTGACAGTCCCAAAGACTCACAACCCGAGGGTCTGGAGCCTGGAAACCCACACTGGTTCTGGCAGACCAGTTCTTCTTCTGGAGGAACCAGCTTTCTTGTGCACAGAATGCCTTGTGTCCTCTTGTGGAGGGAAGGGGGAACCAGCTCTCCTGGGCCTCTTTCCTCTTATTTCCCTCCAGACTCAGTGACTCCCCAAGTCCCACCTCTCAATCTACCACTTTGGGGGTTAGGATCTAACATATGAATCTGGGGACTGGTCATAACAGGAAGCTCTTTAGAACTGAGTGTTAGTGAGGTCCCTCTGACCACTACAGAGAGAAGGAACCAGAGGATGGAGGGTAGGAAAGAGACCATCCCCCTCCCTCCTGACAGTCAAAGATTGAGAGAAGAATTAAGGGGAGGGAAGTTAAAGGGGGTAGGTAAGAGGAAGGAGGGAGGGAAGGAAAGCTGGGGGGGGGGGGGAAGCAAACAAACCTTGGGGAAAGTTAAGCCTTTTTTTCCCAATAAATCAGTTGTCAGGGGCTGGGGTTGCTAGGCTACAGGAAGGTGGAACAGCCTGCGCTTGCTTGCTAAAAGGAGCTTTGGGGGAGGCCAGTGTAATCAGTGAAGTTTTCACTCCTCCAGGCCCAGATCCCAGAGCCTCACCCCAGGCAGGGTAATGGGGGAAGGGAAGAGGAGTACATCCCTACCTCCAGGACACACCCACATGTTCAAGCAGTACAGTGCTGGGCAGCATCACTGGGAGGTTTGGGGACTGAGTAGGAATGGGGCAGCCCATACATCCATAGATGTGCCTTTGAGCTGAGTGTGCCTCTTATCTATCATTCACCAAGGCTACACGAGAGGAAGCTGGGCATCTCCAGGCCAGTTGCACAGGATCTTTCTGCTATTTAGGGTAGCAAGTACCAATCATTCTTTTAATATGTTTTATTAAACATAGGTTTTTTTTTTTTGTTTTTGTTTTTGTTTTCCCTTTAGATCTCTGCTATTCTGGATTTGCCTTGTGTAACAAGGCAAATATTTAAAATATTTAAAAATATTATATTGTGCTGGGCAGTGGTGGTGCACTCCTTTGATCCCAGCACTCAGGAGGCAGAGGCAGGTGGATCTATGAGTTCGAGGACAGCCTGGTTCCAAGTTCCAAGCAAGTTCCAAGACAGCCAAAGCTACACAGAGAAACCCTGTCATGATAAGCAAAACAAAACAAAATGTCCAGGAATCATTACTCATTTTGTTTTCCAAGACCATGAATGAGTGAATGGATAGTTTTGTCACAAACAATGTGATACCATATGGCCTTCTGCTCTCAAGTGCATGTTGGGGCTCAGACTATTTGGGACCAGTGACCTCCAAGTATACATGTCTCCAACTCTGTTCCCATGAATGGAAACGGATACACACACACACACACACACACACACACACACACACACACACACACACTGGGTGTGCTGTAGAATAAATGGATGTTACAGAGAGAGCCACCTACGGGTCACCACATCAAACTCCTGCCTTCTACCTGGATATGCACTCATTCCTACAATCTCCACCAGGTCCTCCTGGGCCCAAGACTCCTGGAGGCAAACGTGTGGGTTGCTGAAAGAGATGTGAACAGCCTTCCAGGGTCAGCCTCTGAGGAGGATGGGAAAGAGATGAAGACACCAGTGGAACATAAGACAGGAAGCTAGGATGGCAAGGATGGTGAGGTGTAGGCTTGAATGAGATGGTGCAGTGTAGTGGGTCCAAAGGGAACTTCCACATCATTGGCAAGACTTGTCTCAGTATCTACAAAAAAGGATTGAAATCAGGGTCTCAAAGAGAGAGATGTGTATATGTATATCTATGTTCACAGCAGCCTTGTTCACAGTAGCTAAAATATGGAATTGATCTAGCATCCATCAGTGGGTAAATGGATAAGCAGATAATGTATAAATACACAATGGACTATTACTCAGCCTTAAAAAAGGGAGAAAATTCTGACATAAATAACGATAGGGGTGAACATTGAAGATGCTACAGTAAGTGAAATAAGCCCATCACCAAAGGACAGACACTGTGTGCATCTACTTACATGAAATACATAGAGTAGTCACAAACCAATGGACAGGAAGTAGAATGGTACTTGCCAGGGACTTTGGAAAGAGCAGAGTGAAGACTTATTGTTTAAAAGGGAGAATGCTTCCATTTTCCAAGATGAAAGCATTGTGTGGTAGACACACAATAATATTACATTTAATACCAGTGGCCTGTCCACTAAACATGGCTACTATGGGGTTGAGACATGGCTCAGCTAGTGGAGTGTCTGCCTAGTATTCAAGAAGGATGGACTGAACCTACAATACTTCCTAAAATCATGCATGTTGGCACACACCTACAATCCCAGCACTCTAGAGGTGGGAGCATGAGTCTAATGTCAGTCTGAGAGACATGAAACCTGTCCAAAAGAGAATTGGGAGAAGGAGAAAGAGGACAATGTTCAATATGGCTTTATATTACCTGTAATTTACAATAAAAACGCAAAAAACCAAGCTTAATGTGGAGAGTAAATGGAGTCACAAAAGCTACAGTGAACAATATTGATGCAATTAGCCTCTTGACAAAGCCAGAGACAAAGGAGAACTGTCGTGTTACGAGCATGTTTTCTCACCAGCCTGGTCCCATAGCTGCACCAGCCCCAAATAACAGAGACGCTGTATTGGATATAAAGCTGTTAGCCTGTTACTAGCGTTACTTATTGACTAGCTCTGTCTTAAATATTAACCCATTTCTACCTATCTAAGTATTTCCACGTGGTCTTATCTTACCTCTATTTTCTCAAGTCCTACATGTTGAATCTCTTCTTAATTCCTTCCGAAACTTCCTTGTCTCCTAGTCCCGCCTATCTTGCTTTCCTATTGGCCAACATGAATAAAGATTCATTAACCAGTAAGAGAAACATATTGACAGAATGACATCTCCCATCACTCTGGGTTGTGTGGACTGTGCACATCAGTGATTAACTCCGAGTTACCAATAAAGCATCAGTGTTACATTAAGGGAAAGAATAAAGTACCTACCCTTGGAGTCATTTAACCAAAAGCCAGTCCAGGTTTGAATTCTCTGCTTCATATTCCCTGTCGTCCATCCTGTCTGTTGCAGGAGTCTGAGTCTATATCTGCCTGAGGCTGTCTTGTGAATCTGTCTGTCCCTGTGTATGACTATGTCTTCTGTGTGTGCTGTCTTTTGTGTCTGCCTTGTATGTATGTGGTCTGTCCCTCACAAAGGGCTTTGTTCTGTCTTTATTGAGTAACATAGACAGCATCATGTGGGGGAAAGAAATGGGCTACTTTACAGAAATTGCTGACAGAGTTTGATAAGGGACTAAGTCACTGGTTCCAAGTGATCCCAACTGACCCAGACAACAGACAGTACTACAGACATCATTGTTTATCAACTGAGAACCACAAATGGATGTTTTCAACTTTGCGGTAGAATTTAGGAAGGTACTTCTAGCTTCCATGTTTGCCGATTCCAGTAAATGACACACATGCATTGTCCTGGGCCGGGGGCATGGAAGATTATACAACTTAAGATCACAGCTATGCATTACCTTGGGTTGTGAATGCTGATCATGCGGAAAATACAGGGCAAGTAAGGATGGCTGTTATAGTGTTCTCTGGAAGGCAGGTTACACAAACAGGCCGAGTATACAGTGGGACAGGAGCCTTAAGTTTTTAGTGAACTTGGGGCGTGTTACTAACTCTGGCTATGAGATTCAGCAAGTCTCTTAGAATGTAAGGTATTTTACTATATTTGCCTCACCACAGATAAGAGAGGAGAAATTAAGGCAGGGAAGACTCAGAAGAAAGCAGTCTCTGTTCTCAGTTTCCACTGGCCCCCAGCACTGTGTAACCCATAGAAGGCACAGGAGTGGCCAGAAGCTAGTCTTCTTTAGACGGTATAGGTCTCCTCAAGCTCAGAGAGATCCCTGTCCCTCTCTTAAAGAATGTAACTACTCAATTGGGGCCCCATGTTACTTAATCTCACTGTGGGTCTGATTCCTCAATAAAATGAGGGACTCTTACGGCTTTGCTATAACAATTAGACAGATTAATAGCTGAGAAGTACTTAGAATGGTGTCTGAATCACTCAGACATGTTAACTATGATGATTTCCACCTGCACATTATTTTATGCTCAAAGTGTGAAATAAATAGAAGAATAAAGCCAAAGGGAGACCAAAGCCTTGCCTGAGGCCACACAACTATGTATGGGAGCCAAGATTCTGCTTGGTGTGTCAAATTCATCTCCCTCAGCTCCTGGCATGTTCTGTGATATGTGTGGGGAGCTCAGAAACTTTGTGGGCAGACAGAAAAATACAAAATGTGATGTTGGCTTCTGGTCCTCACTGCCAGCTATGTAAGCTAGGGCATGCCAGGTGTGTCTACCCCAACCCCCTGTAAGATGGATAATATGTCCACCTTTGAGGGATGTGTCTAAATGGCAGTGAAGTCTCCAGAAGGGAGATGCTAATTCTGTGTTCGGAGCATATTATTAGATGGGGCCTGGGGATGTGACTTAGTGGGGTGCTTACCTAGCATGCATGAAAGTCTGGGTTCAACCCCCAACACAGAACAAAAGCAGATGTGATGGCACATACCTGTAATCCCAGGACTTTGGAAGCAGATGGATCAAAAATCCAAGATAGTTCTTGGTTACCTAGTGAGGTCCAGGCCAGACTGGGCTACATGAGATGCCCTTAGGGTATAGCTTATCAGAATAATACTTGCTTAGCACTGCGTCCTATGCTCAAACTCCAGAACCAAAAGAAAAAGAAAAAGTAGAATGTTGTAAACCTCCTTCCCAATACCTGTGGATCTCTGGCTGCTTCCTCTTGGCTGCATCCCATGCCCTGGGGACCTACCTGCCTCCATAAAACATCTTTCTGCCCCTTGCTCATCCCTGTGCTTCTGTTTCCATCCCTCTATGTGATCAGGCCCCATCTGCAGTTCAGTCCCTATCTATGCCTCCTGGGGAAGTAAACACTATCTCATCATGAAGTGCAATTCCAAGCAAAAGGGTGGCTTTGGGCAGAGCCCATCTTCAACATCTCCATTTTGTGTTCCAAGCAAATTGTGGTGGCCTTCGACTCTGGACCTCCTGGGACCAGAGGCCCTCGGGTTTTCTTCTCTCTGATCAATCACAAACCTAAAATTTCCTTCCCACTGGGGTACAAGCCATAATCACTAATACCTCCCAACAGCATGGATGATGTGAGGGCTGGAATCTTCTGCTCAGCCATTAATGACATCTACCTACCCCATTTCATATCAGAATCTCCAAAAGGACTTGTGTCTGAGACCAGGTCTTTTATGGATAAGCCTTGCCATGTAGGACATAGGGACCATCCTATGCACCAGCCAGGCCCTGGCCAAACCCCAGAATCATCTCTTTGCCTTTTGGGCAATATAGTCATACTTGCCATAGCAATGCCACCTCTCAGCTTTATATCTCAAAGAGCTTTGGAAATGTTAATTAATACGAGGCACCACCTACAACAGCAGACTTGCAGGCGACTCCCTCTAGTTCCAATTGCAGCTTCTTTCCAATTTATTATCCTCCATTAAGAAGGAAATTCATGGTTCCTAAAGCCCAAGTCAGCCCCTTGTCCCAGCAGAGATCATATGCCCCAGGCTTGAAACACAGTGTCAACAGCTTTCCTAGCTGATTTCAAATGACCATTTCGCTGATATCATCCCACCTGTATTAGGCATCCACATTAGCATATGGGTTCCAGTCCTAGCTCCCAATCCTGAGGGCATGATCGTAGGCAGGTTCATGACCTTTCTGCCTCAGTTTCCCCATCTATAAAATGACATACTAGTTCCCAACTCTGGGGATTGTTGTAAGCCTTAAATGAGATAAGATCTACCAAGCGCCTACTTTTTTGTGCCTGGTACCCCAAGAGCTACTCGGTATGTGAGCCTCCTCCTGCTCTCTCCTCCAACTCCCACCAGCTTTCCACAAAGCTGTATGGAGAAATAAGGAGAAAGCCATTTGTCAGTACCACCTGTTCCAAAACAAGATGCATCTGATCACTGACTAGCCTAGATATTCTCCTTTCTTATATCCTCTCTGGAATTCCCTTTAGCCCTTTGCACTTGTAAAAAAAAAAACCAAGACAGGGTGAAAATGGAAGATGACTCGAAGGGCAAGTCATGGAGAGCTGGGCTTGGTCATGTGTTAGATACCTCAAAATAAGCTGTGTTCGACAGAGGTTGTTTACAGTCTACACGTTGTAATTATTAACCATGACCAAGGCTACAATGAGTAAGAAAGACCCAGCAAACGTCCCTCCTTTAGAAGTCTGTGACAGGTAGTGCATAGCTGGTATTCATTGGTCTCAAGAGTATAATAACAGACATCTTTCCAAAGCCTGTGGCCTGCTTTAACCTTCTTTGGGTGACACCACTGTACAAGAGCCAGGCAGACGGGACAGTAACTGTGAATCCCTGGTAGCCTTTAGATTCTGGATCTATGCTAGGACAGCAAGAGCAGACTAAAAACCCAATGAACCAATGGGAAACTACCCTCAGAAGGCAAATGCAGTAAGATGTTAGAAAACCAACTGACAGGGAAAACAGGGGCTGTAGCTCAGTCATAGAGTACTTGACTAGCATGTGATCCCAACAATCCCAGCACTTGTGGGATGAAGGCAAAAGATCAGATGTTCAAGGACACCCTCAGTCACGTCCAGTTTGTGCCCTGTGGAGATTGCACCTATCTCAAACAATAAAATCCATGCTAATAAGGAAAAAGAGAAAGAATAAGAAGAAAGGAAAAGACGGTAGAAGGGGAAGCTGTAGATGGGGTCCCTGGCAGAGTACTAGCTAAAGGGATCAGTGGGCACCAACTGATCCAGAGGCACCAGCCTGGGCCAGGTATGTGGCTGGAGCCAAATCCAGCCCTGAAAGGGGGAGGAGAGCTGAGGGAAGACAAGGCTGGACAAGCTGAAGCTGAAAGAAGCCGAGCAAGAATAGGATAAGGTCAAAGGGCATGAGTGATTCTGTTGTCAACTCCAAGTGCAATGGGCAGAAGAAGAGAGTCACCGAGACTGTGAGCACCATGGTCCCCCTGCCTTGTTCACTGCAGTGGGCTCAGAGCCTCAAGTCATGTTTGGCAGATAGACAATAAAGTCTTGTGATACTTGCTGTCCTTGCTACTGTCAAAGTTATCAGATGCCAATGAATGGTTGAGGTGACTGAAGAGGTGTGCTAGCTAGTTGTATGTTAATTTAACAAAAGCTATACTCTTCTGAGAAGGAGGAACCTCACTGGAGAAAATGCCTCTATAAGATCAGGCTGCAGGCCATTTTCTTAATTAGTGGAGGAGGAGGGACTCAGACTACTGTGGTTAGGGCCATCCTGGGCTGGTAGTCCCGAGTTCTATAAGAAAGCAGGCTGAGCAAGCCATGGGAAGCAAGCCAGTAAGCAGCACCCTCCATGACCTCTGCATCAGCTCCTGCCTCTATGTTCCTGCGCTTTGTGAGTTCCTGTCCTGACTTCCTTCAATGATGAACAGTAACATGGAAGCATAAGCCAAGTAAACCCTTTCCTCTCCAAGTTGCTTTGGTCGTGGTGTTTTATTGCAGCAATAGTGACCCTGAAACGAGAGGGTAGGTTAGTTGTGCATACATTGTGAGTGAGTGTTCTGACCAATCTCAAAGATCTGGCACTCAACACTTACCTCAGACCTGAGCTCTCATTTTCCTTATAGCTTATTTGAGTCTCCTGTGGCTGATGTAGCCAAGTACCACAAACATGGTGGCTGGCAGCAACAGAAATTTATTCCTTCACAGCTCTAGAGGCCTGAGTTCCAAATCCATACACCAGAGCCAAAGGCAAGGTGTAAACAAGGTCACACTTCCTCAGAGTCCCTGCCAGGGAGACTCCTTCCCTGCAGTGCCAGCCTCTAGTGGCTTGTGACTGTGTCACACACTTGCTCTCTACTCCTCTGCCCTCCTGGGCCGTTTGCCCTCTGTGTCCTCTTCTCCCCAGGTCTCTCTTCTGTGGGTCTCTTAGTAGGATGTTTGTCAATTGGATGTAAGGTCTGTTAAAGATAACCTAGTTAGCTTTGACATCTCCATGACAACACCTGTCAGAAACAACTTAAGAGAATGGTTATTTTGCTCATGGCTTCAGAGAGTTAAATCCATCAAGAGGGGAAAGGCCTGGCAGAATAGAGCTGTTCCTGTAGAGCCAGCCAGAAAGTAGACCAAAGGGAATACATGGAGTGGAAACAGGATACAGCCAAAACCAACAACAACATGAAACAACATTACAACAAAAAAGCTGCCCCAGTGGTCTACTTCCTCAGCTAGACCTTAGCTTCTAAATGTTAGAAATCTCCCCTCCCAGGGCCTAGTCCCTACTCCAAGTGACAGATGTTATTGATCCCTCCTGGAAGGCATCACCCTCTCTGTGGAGTGGGGAGGGGATGGGATGGGAGGGTGGTTGGGGGGCATGGGAGGGAGGGAGGGTGGGGAGAGAGGGAGGGGGGAAGAGAGGAAGGGAAAGAAGGAGAAGGAACTGGGATCAATATGTAAAATAAGAAATAGATAGATAGATAGATAGAAAGATAGATAGATAGATAGATAGATGATAGATAGATAGAAAGAAAGAAAGAAATCTCTCCAGCCTCACTTTCCCCTGTTCCAGATCCCACCCCTCAGAAAGCCCACCAAGAATCACTTCCTCAAGACCATACATACAGGGTATTTAAGACTGGCCCACAGAGCTACCACATGCTCTCTCCTGCCTTCCCAAGAGTCACCTGGGAGTGCTTTACTCTGCTCTGCTCTGCTCTGCTTTGCTTTGCTTTGCTTTGCTTTGTTCAGTTTATAAAACCTTGTCTTAGTGATTCAGTTTGATTTGGCTTATTGTAACAGTGGAGGAACCAAATAACCAGAGACCCAATACCTACTTATCACTAAGGTCTACAGAAATTCCCATAATAGCACCACCAGTTGAAGGACCAAGCAGTTCAAAACATGAGCCTGTGGGGTGTTTCAGCCTGTAGCAGCCTCACTTCTAGACCCCTAACCTGATTGTGTTTGTGCAGAGAAATGTTCTTTCCGAATCCACAGCTCCCAGGAGATGGGCTTCTGTTTGGAGAACTTTCATTCAACTCAGCGGCTCCCCTGTCCCATGCTTCGATCCCATAGGGCTCTGAGTGGATGTTGAATTTTATGAGCAAACATGTTGATTAATGATTTGCTGTGTTGCTTCCCTGTTGTGCTAGAGTTCCTGGAGACTTGTTCAGGAGGGTCACTGTCTAGGGGCTACAATCCCAGGCCTATGCAGGCCCCTGGAGATGGCTGTAGAGAGAGGCTTTTTCAACATCACTCTCATCTTCAGCACAGAGCTCTCAGGGGATTCATGCCTGTTCCCCATTCACCAGCAGTCATATGAGAGTTACAAGGGCTATCTGATTTATCTCCTCATCTCTTATAGATAACTCTTGCCTCTGTTGCACTTACCTTTTCCCTCCTTAATGGGAATCAAGAACACAGTTCAGTGCTTGCCTAGTATGCAAAAGGCCCTGGATCATCAGAATAAACCAGCTGTGGTAGCATGGGTGTAAAATCCCAGCACTGGGAGATAGAGGCAGGAGGATCAGAAAACCAATGTTGTTGTTGGCTAGCCTGGGCTAAATGAGACACTATATAAATCAATAGATAAAATGAACTACTTAATAATAGCTGTCTATAGCACTTTATAATCAATAAGCAATATAGTCTTATTTAACTTTGATAACTTTCCTATGAGGTAAGTAATATCACTTCTGTGATATTACTGAAGTTAAAAGTCAAATAGCAGAGCTAACACTTTAACTACACAGGCTCCCCTTTGCCTCAAGCTCAATCCTGACAACCCTTCCTATGCAGCCTCCACAGAGCCTTAAATGACATTCCACTTGGACCAGGCTGTGGACAAGGTTGTATGCCAAGAGCCTATGAGAGTTTAGGAAGAGTTAGGAAGATGAGCTGGACTGCAATGGTGGGGCCAGGCTGTGATGGCAGGGCTGGGCTCTGATGGCCGGTCAGGCTCACCACACTCACAGAGACCTTTCTCTTTAGGTCTGAACTGCCTCAGGCTGACAAAGTTTAGAGACAAAGGAAAGAAAGCAGCAGAGCAGCAGAGCAGCAGAGCAGAATCCCTCTGGCTGTTTTTCTGTGAGCTCAGGGGCCAGCAAGAATGAGGAAGTAACTTTTAGAGCTGGGGCAGGGAGCTTCATTTCTGGTAAGGTAGATGTTCCTCCCCATGTTGTCTCATGCAGCACTGTGGTCTCACCTCCTGGCAAAAGAGCATTGCCCTTGATGGCCAGACTAACCACCTCACCATGTATCAGGAGGACAAGAAGCCAGTGTTTATTTGAGCAGGTAGGTTCTCAGACTATCGCCCTTGCATTATTAATCCTTCAACTTATCCTCTCAGGAAGATGCTCCTGCACTCCTTTTACAGATAAGAAAACGGGGCCCAGAGGGCTGAAGTGGCGCACCCAATGGCAACAGAAGGACAGTGTCTTATTACACTGTGATTCAACCTAGCCCAGGGTAGGAAGGTTAGACAAGGACTTGGGGACCTGGGCCTCACAGGCATCCCACCTCTGCTCTGAGCCCTTCCAGTGTGCTCAGGCTAACCTCAGATTCTTTACTCATACATAAATCCAAGTAACTGGGGCTGGGCTCCACTGTATATATTCCTAATGACATAGGCTGGCCAATTTGCCATTGCCCCCAAGGACATCTGTCCTCTCCTTCTCAGCACAATCCTGTCCTGCCCATCACTCATCAAAAGAAAACTGGAATTCTCTCCCAGGACAATGACTGTCCCAGTCTTGGGCTGGGCACAGTAATGCACATAAGAGGCTGGCAGGCAAATATCTGTGAGTTTAAGGCCAGCCATGGCTGAACAGTGAGACTCTGTCTCTCAAAAAAAAAAAAAAAAAAAAAAAAAAAAAAAGGAGGAAGAAGGAAAAAAGGTATTGGGTCTTAATCCATTAATGTTTCTGTAATGTTACCTTGTAAGAAAGGCATTTTTGCTAGACAATGGTGGCTCACACCTTTAATCCCTGCACTCAGGAGACAGAGGCAGGTGAATCTATGAGATGGAGGCCGGCCTGGTCTACAGAGCAAGTTCTAGGACAGCCAGAGATACAGAGAGAAACCCTGTCTTGGGGAAAAGAGAAAAATGGGGGGGGCATCTTTGCAGATATTATAAGGATGGAGACATGGCAAGATTTCTTAAACTCTAAGTGTAATCATGAATATCTTCATTGGTTCAAAAATTAGGGAGATTTTACAAACGTTGGAGACAAAACTGAGCAAATCTCTTCCTCCAGTCTCAGTGGGAACATGGCCCTTGGGGACACCTTGCTTTTGATGTGATGATATTGGTTTTTAGACATTTGGCCTCACAACTTTGAGAGAATAAACTCTTGTTTTAAACCACCAAGTCCATGGCAATTCACCTCAGTGGCCACAGGAAACTCGTACCAGCCCCACAGCGGCTCAACTTGCTCCCCTGCTTCCTGTCTGGTATGTTAGCATTACTCTTATCACCTCCCTCCTCTGGTTTTAAAATCTCTTTCTTTGAGAGATGGAACCAATAGGCAGCATTTACTGAGCACCCCCTCTGTGCCAGGCACTGGGCCAGGGCCTCCACCTGGGCTGTGTCACATTAGCCCACAATCACAGAGCTAGAAAATACTAAAGTCTAAACACAGCTTCTGCTAACTTCAAAGCCTGTGGCTGCAACCTTGCTGTCTCACTGCCCAAGTGGGGGGCCTTTTCTAGGTACCTGAACATTAGTTCCTGGCATGCCTTTCTTCAGAAGCCTATTGGCATCTCATACTGTAAGTGCATGTGCGTAACATGTCTGTGTGGTGGCATGTATGTGCTTGGGACATTATGTAGATTGTTTTGTTTTTATCATCAGGTAGAAGCTGTTTATAAATAAGGAAACAACCTCTAGTGGTAGAAACAACACTGGGCCCTGGCCTCCCAAGGTCCGGGACCAGTGTCTTTTCCTCTCATCTCCCCAGCCTCTCATTCACACCACTGAGCTGGGCTATAATTCGACTTGAACTGTATTCAGACTTCTGAAAGGCCTCTCTGTTGTCCAAAGATTGGAGGACTTCCATCAAGTTCATGTGTGGAACTTGTTAGCTTCCAGAGAGTTCAAACACCCACAGCGCCACATAAATATTCCGCTGCCTGTACACTCACAAACACCCTGCCTATGTTTTCAAAAAGCCTCTTTTGCCCCCTCCTTCCCCTTCTCATTAGAAACATTGAGACCATTACTCCGCAAGATTAATGTACTGTGAAATCCATTACTGCACAAGATTAATGTACTGTGAAATCTGCAAAATGTTTATGGTCATGGGACATCATGGTGATCATAATATAAAATCTGGAGAAAGAAAATGTTAAAAGACTTTGCCAACATACACATCTAAGTGTTTTATTTTAAAATGCATGTTCATGGAATTGGGGAATAGGATGGAGCCAGGAAGAGAGAAAGAGAAAGAGAGCCAGGGAAAGCAAGATGCTTTGTGTGTATAAACCCTGGATACAGAAACTGATTCATTTAGTCTCTGTGGTGATTTGCATGCTTTTAATGTGAAACGTGGACAACCTTAATTGAAACAGCAATCCATGCATCAGGCAACTGAGATCAAATTGCCTTTGGAAGTGAATCAGGATCATCCTGGTTAATTTTAGGCTATGGAAGGAAGATTCAATAAAAGAGAAAAAGAGTTCTCTATGACTGTCAAATGACAGACCAATAATAGTAAAAGGGTGCCACCTGGACCCAAGGATCCCGGACTCTAGTCCCAGCCCAGATGCACATTTGCTGTATGATGCTAAACCAGGTGCTTATTTCCCCTGGGTTTTATTTCTCTGGTACCTAAAGTCCATGAGGATATTTGTAAAAGAGAATGACAGACTGGAGATATGGCTCAGCAGGCAAAGGTACTTAGTACAAACCCTGATGCCATCACCTTGGTCACTGGGGTCTGTGTGGCAGGAGAGAACTGACCTCTCAAAAGAGTCTTCTGCTATCTACTTGAATGCCATGGGACACACACACATGCACACACACACACACACACACACACACACACACACACACACACATACACACATTCACACAAATAAATAAACACAAACTTAATAAACATTTTTGAGAAAAATATCAGCCATTTTTTTAATTTTGTAAAATTTTAGTACTCCCATGCACGTGTGTATGTGGGGGAGGGGGTGTGCCCACATGAGTCATGTAGAAGTCAGGGATAACTATGTGAAGTTGGTTCTCTTTCCACTGTGGCCCCAGAGATCAAACTCAGGTTGTCAGGCTTACACTGCAAGCACTTTGGCCAGCTGAGCCATCTCGATGGCCCTCAGCCATGCTTTTCATTTTTTATGTTTTTACCCCACAGTTACCTAATCCACAATAGAATGGGACAAGGAGAGCGAGCCACTTGCTGCCAAACACACATTGATCTGGAGGGTAAACTACACCATCACTGGGTCTCAACTTCAGAGGCACAGTTCTCAGGATGCCAGCTGGAACAGCCCTGCCAGGGAAGAGGTTGATGGTGACCCCTGTCTGAATCTCTCACTGGGACACTCCCAGAAGGCCAGCCTGTCATTAAAGCATGGAAAGTAAACAACACCCTAAGCAAAAGCCCAGTTAGAGCCATCCAAACTCGTAAAAGGGAGAGCTCTTAGGCTGTAATCACTAGAGCCTGCATTGAAATGTGCAAGCTAACTGGGTACTACAAAGGCTTTGGCCTTTCAGCCCAGACTCCCAAGGCTCTGGGAAGGATTCAGAAGTATGTTTCACTGACTGGTCTGGTTTTTTTTGGAGGGGAGGGGCCAGACAAAAAAGAATCAAGAGACCCTTAAGGGGACTACAAATAAGAGCCTCCCTGTAGCTATCAGCAGTATTTACACTTTGAGGAAACCTCACTAAGTTCAGAGGTTGAGAGCATAACTCCATCGATACAGTGCTTTTCCAACATGTATGAGGCCCTTCAGTTCAGCACCTTATAAATTGGATATGGTAGCTCATCCCCACAATCCCAGCATGTGGGAGGTGGAGGCAGGGGAATCAGTAGTTCAAGGTCATCCTCAGCCATGCAAACAGTATGAGGCCAACCTAGGCTACATGAGATCCTATCAGAAGGAAGGGAGAGAGGGAGGAAAGGAAGGAGGGAAGAGGGAAGAATGAAAGAAAAGGAAAAAGGGAAGAGAAAGAGGTAGGTCCATAATTCAGCTTTGGCAATATACATGTCTGGCCTTCAGTGTCTCCCATGGGTGCATCATTTCTGCCTTATCACTTTGTTCTTGCAAGTCTACATGAAGCTTCACAATTATGAACTTGCATCTGTCTTGAGTCCCTGTCTTCTTAGCAAAAAAAAAAAAAAAAAAAAAAAAAAAAATTAAAGCAGAAGCTCCAGCTGTTAGATTTGCAAACCTAGGTGCCCCATGTAAAACTGAGCCAAAGCAGCAGAAAGGAGCACCTTTACCATGCTTATAGTATCCCCAGAGCCCCTCAAAACCAGCCCTCCTAGGCTATTTCTGTGGCCCACAGAGCACTGATCCTTCCTCCAGGTCTGAGAAGACTGAGCAACTGGGCGTGGTGGCCTGCTTTCCCAGCACTTGGGAGGCTGAGAGCAGGTAGGTGGATGGCTGTAAGTTTGAGGTCACCCAGGGCAACATAGTGAGATTCTTTCTCAAGACCCCGCCTTCCCTGATTGCTTCCTCTACCCAAACAAACAGAAACAACCAAGCAGAATGGAAATGGAAGTGGTATCAAGTTCCCTTACAACCCAGACCAGTTGTGACCTTTGGATTTCCTGAAATATGATAACGAGAGCCAACATTTATTGAGCACTTTCTATATAAGAGCACTAAGTAGTTTATCATGTAACACAATATTCAGGACAACTCTAAAACATAGCTACTTTTATCATTCCCATTTCATAAATTAAAACAAAAAGAAACCTAAAAGTACCAGGCTAAGAAATGGTAGACTCAATCAAATCTAGCTTTGTATCCTATGTTTTATTATTTTTTATTTTGTTTTGGTTTTTCTTGGGACAGGATTTTTGTGTGTAGCCATGGCTATCCTGGAACTTGCTCTGTAGACCAGGATGACCTCAAACTCAGAGATACCCCTGCTGCCTCCCAGTGCTGGGATTAAAGACGGCCACCACCACACAGTGGATCATGTGTTTTAATGTATGACTACCAACACTAATCTGCAAATTCCTTGTAAGCAGAGGTTCTGTCTGTTATGTTCTTTGCACAGCCTGGAGGAAACTTGAGCAATAGTAAACTCTTAACATCTCCCTGGCAGCAAACCCATGATGACACATCCCTACTCACCATGCTCACATCCCAGGGGTTAGTCTGACAGGTAAGGATCTGGCTAGGAGAGTTTGAGGAGCTAGTCTTAGCCAGCCCAATTCAGGGGGGCAGTACAGGCACAGACACACCCATTGAACAATATTTCAAAAAGCCCTAGGTAAACCTCTCTCCTCTGAAAATGCTCTAAGGAATAGTAAAGCATCTAGACAGTGTGGGCACAGGAGTGACCATGGGACTAAACCTAATCCGATGTCCTTGTCATCGGTGGTCATGAAGAAGCCAGTACTGCTCTTTGGGACAAACATTCCTTTGCAGTACTGGCTGACATCCAGTTTAGAAGAGCTCAGGTGCATACGTGTCCCCTTACTTTGAGCAGTCTCCTTCCTCTCCCAACAGTAACATGTGAAGGAATGTAACCCTGCATACCTAATGATTTACGTCTCAATGTTTTATTCATAAGTCAACTGTTTGAAACTGAGAACAAGTTTCCCATAGGAAAACATTATCTATAGAGGTTGGTATCTGAGGCTTCATTAGTGACATTATTTATTTATTTTAATTCTGGTAATGAAATTTGAGGCCTTGATCATGCTAGACAAGCACTCTACTATTGGGATACCATCTTTATCTTTTCTGTTTTATCTTGGGACATCAAGATAGCTCAACAGGTAAAAGCATTTTCCACCAAGCCTGCAACATGAGTTTAGTCCCTGGATCCATAGGTTAGAAGGAGAAAACTGATCCCTGCAAGTTGTCCTCTGAAGGCTATACACACACACACACAAGCACACACAAGCCCACACAAGTGCACATAAGCGTGCATGCACACACACACACACACACACACACACACACACACTAAGTGTTTTTTAAAATGCAGTATCTCACATACCGCCTCAAATGCTAGAATGAGTTCCCTGAGCTAGAACTGACTTTTGCAAGCTTGCAAAGGAGGGAATCAACCAACAGGTCTACCTAGATATGATGCCTATAAACCACAATGATGACCAGCATGACCTGATAACTCTTAGGGTACGGTAGTGGCATGAATGTTTTGACAGTAACCAACAGCTCTCTAATTGGACCTAAGACATGGTTAACAAGAAGGAAACCGTGCCATGTACTGAAAACCTAGTAAGAGCAAGAGAAGCCATGGATCTTGAAGGAGAGCCTACAATCACCACTTTACTAAACCAACATTATTCCTAACTACAGTTTAAACATTTGTCCTTATACCCACAGATAAGCCTAGTCTTCAGCCCTCATCACAGAATCTTCTCTCTGCAACAGGCAGAGATCATTACAGAAAACTACAACCAATCAAAATGCAGATTTGTAGAGCCCAGACCCAATGGATATGTCTATATAAAAACCACCATTAAATCTAAAGCTCAGAGAACATTGCAGAAGAGGGAATGGAAAAAGTGTAGGAGCTAGAAGATCAGGGAATTTGCTGTGAGATTGGGTCTCCTAGTAATATAGGAAGCTACACCCAGAAGCTGAACAAGAACAATAGACATGTTAAAGAATCACAGGCAACTAGGGATGCTAAGAGCAAGAGAAACAGTCTTCCCCAGAGAAGAACCTAAACACATACATACAGATAGAGCAGGTCATAGTTAGGAACGTGTGTGTGTGTGTGTGTGTGTGTGTGTGTGTGTGTGTGTGTAACAACGTTAGTGAAAAAAAAAAAGAGGCCATGAATTTGAAAGAGTGAAGAAGGGTGTTGGGGAGGGTTTAGAGGGAGGAAATGGAAGGGGGATGATTCAATTATAATCCAAGTTTGATGCGACTTACCATCTAGAAATAATCTCAACTACATAGGGACACACAATCCTAAATGTAGCGCAGCATGTGGGGACAGGCTCTCCTCTAGCCTGGAAAGCTGGGATTCCCAAGAAGGAGAAAGTTGGCAGCAAGCACAGCACCTGACAGCTCACTAACTGGATCAGAGGAGACAGGAACTGGTGGGGAGGAGATTACAAATCCTTATTAAGGGGGTCACGCCTCCTGAAGCAGAGTTCTCACTCCTCATGAGTCTGTAGGTACTGCACCTCACACACAGGGTATAAGTCACATTCCTCAAACCCTCAGGCAACTTTATTTTATTATGTGTTTGTGTGTGTGTGTACTTGCATGCATGGGAACGATCACAGCGTGTGCATGAAGGTCAGAGGCCAAGATTCTGGAGTCTATTCTCCCTTATCACCAGGTGGGTCCCAGGGAGCAAACTCAGGTCATCAATCTTGGCAATAAGTGCTTTTACCTGCTGAGCCATCTCTTAGGCACTCTCAGGGCTACTTCAAAGGTCAAAAAGATTCCCACCATACTTAGATTAAATCCCTGAAGGAAAGATATAATTCTTAACTAGTGCCTAGGACCACACCAGATCCTTTTCTCTTCCTGAGTAAGGGAAACAACTTGTTTACGCTAATAAATAAAATAAGGAGTACAAAGGTTATTGAGTTTTATCTTTATTTTAGATTTTTAATGCAGATTTCAGGCCAAAAGCTTTCTCTCTGTTGATTTACTGTATTCTCTAGATAATGCAATGTGTGTATTTAAACTCACTTGGAACATGAGGAAAGTGGGAGACAGAACTAAGAAATGTGTTCTAGATTAAACTGCCAGTACAAGAGAATAGCTAGAATTCAAAACCTAGTTAACTGTTATATTTTTCACTGGGACAGGAGATTCAAAAATCAGAGACCACAAAGGATCGAACTCTAAGAATAGTAAAATTATATCTTGTTATGTACATTATATCAGGCAGTGGTGATATGTCCTTTTAATCCCAGTATTCAGAAGGCAAAGGAAGGCAGCACTCTGAGTTCAAAACCAGCCTCTACAGAGAAAGCTCCAGGACAGCAAGGACTACATAGAGAAATCCATCTTTAAAAAAAGAAAGAAATCATACAATTATAACTGAGTCTTGTCATAAGATTTAACGCTATTCCCTTTGAAGGAATTACAAAGGACTTATTATACAGCCCTGGCTGGGTGGGTACTTACTAGGTAGTTCAGGCTAGTCTTGAACTCCCAGGAATCCTTCTGTCTCAGCCTCTCCCCACCCCAGTAATGGAATTATTGTAAGCACTAGCAATCATACCACATCCGGTTCTTCACTCTTTATTATTTATTTATTTATTTATTTATTTATTTATTTACTTACTTACTTACTTACTTATTCAGCCCCCACCACAGTTGGTTTTTACATGGCAGACCAAGTTAAGGAAGGTTTGGCAGTAAACAGACAAGTCCTGGGAGAATGGCCTCCTCATGAAGTCCAGCCCAGCACAGCAGCCCAGAAGAACCCTCCCCCTGACTCGCCACCCCCAGACTGGGAGCAGAAACTACACAGTCCATTTTTCTGGATCCAATTTCAAACCCCGTGTTGACTCATCATTTAGAGAACCAGAGACATGGCTAGCAAACTGCCGTAGTGGCCCGTGAGAATTGTTATAAAATAAAGTGTGTCGTCGTCATTGTCCCCCTCCCACCCCCGTGCTTCCCCTTAGCTATTCTTCTGTCCTGGTGATGCACAGGATAATTATAAATGCCCTCAGGAGTCTTTCCCTTTCCCCAGGTTAAAAGAATTTTAAGAACAAGACAGAAAACAGCCGCAGTCAATCCTCCCCCATGAGCAGCACCCCAGACCTATTCAGGGAAAAGGAACCCTGTGGTCCACAATGAGGAAAAAAAAGGGAGAGGGTGTGTTGGGAAAGCCCAGGGGTGGGGAGCACTTTGCCTGGCATGCACAAAACCCTGGATTCCATCTCTAACGGGGTGGAGGGTGGTTAGGGGGTGGAGAGGAGAGAGGGAGAGAATTTACATGGCATACATGACATGCTTGTCATGCACTAGGGAGATAGAGAATAAAGGGACAGAGTTCAAGGTTATCTTCTAGATGGATAGATAGGTAGATTTAAATAGATAAATAGATCCTATAAAGGCCAATCTAGTCAACATGAAACTGTCTCAAAAAGTTAGAAAACAAGCTCTCTCACTCTCTATATATTTTTTGTTTTTGTTTTGTTTTGTTTTTGTTTTTGGAGACAAAGTCTCTCTGTGTAGCCCTGGTTGTCCTAGAACTCACTCTTAGACCAGGCTAGCCTCAAACTCAGAGATCTCCCTACCTCTGCCTCCTGAAAGCTGGGATTAAAGGATATGTTATGTTACCACCTCCCAGGGAGCTATATATTTTATATAAGTGGCTTACAAAATCCAAAGGACTAGAATGACAGGAAATAGAAATAAAATGGGGTGGGATTTGAGTTAGCAAGTATCCTCTTAAAAGGTAGTGTCGCTAGTATTACTACCAATAGCGAGTTTAAGACAAAAAGTATGTAGCCAGATCTGGTGGTACATACCTGTAGCCCTACTACTCTGGAGTCTGTGGCAAGATGACTGTAGATTACAGACCAGCATGGTTTATATCATGAAGTCCCATCTCAAAAGAAAAAGTTGAGAAAGAGAGAAAACAAAGAGCATTATTAGGAAGAGTCCATATATTTTTGACAAAAGTCTTCATTCATCAAAGAGATGCAAGAATCTTAAACTTTTTTCCAGTGTTGGGGATCAAACCCAGCAGCTCACACATGCCAATACCACTGAATGCAGCCCCAGTCACACTCCAAACTCATATGCATTTAACATTATATAATATACCATCTAAATCTGGTACACTTTTACTTATGTTTCAAACTGGAAAGTGAATGAATAAAAGACTTGTGCTTAGGCTTTTTCTTTTGGGTCACTATCTCTGAAATCATGACACAGACAGAGACTTCTTATTAGATTTGAATGCTCGTCCTTAGCTAAGCTCATTTCTGGCCAGCTCTTTTAACTTAAATTAACCTGTTTATCTTTACCTGCCTTTTGCCTCTGGGTTTTTTAAACCTTTCTCTTTCTGTATATCTTGCTTTCATTGACTCTCACGTCTACTGGCTGGTGTCTCCCTTCTCCTCCTCCTCTCATTCATCCTGTTCCTTCTGAGCCTAGATTCCTCCTCCGATTTATTGTCTCTGCCTGCCAGCCCCACCTACCCTTTCTCTGCCTAGCTATTGACTGGTCAGCTTAGATCAAGCAAGTGCCTTAAGCCAGGCAAGGTGAAACAGATTCAACTGATCTTTACATCATTAAGCAAATGCACCTTTACACAGTTAAAATAATATTCTGCGGCATAAACAAATGCAACACATTTTTACGCAGTTAAAATATTCTACAGCAAGGACTACTTAAGGGAGAGTAGGAGTGGTACCCCACTCCTGTAATCCCAACACTCAGGAGACTGAGACTAGATGACATGTTCAAGGCCAACCGAGGCTACGGAGTGATTCCTGGTCAGTCTGGGCTACACAGTGAGACCCTGTCTCAAAGTGTGTGTGTGTGTGTGTGTGTGTGTGTGTGTGTGTGTGTGTAGGGGGAACAGAAACAAAAATCAAGGGGGCAATGGAGGTAAATAAGAAAAACTCACTTAGGAAAAGTCATTTGAAATGACCGATAAAGGATTAGTAAAAATGACTAGGTTGACAGGGGCAGAAGGGAGAGGACCAAGGCAAAGAGCATGTCAAACGGGGAGCATCACACACTGAAAGCCAGGGGTAAAAACACAAAGCCTCTACAGAGCTCTAACCATACTGAAAAGAAAAATGGTAGCATTGATTTCACATCCACAAAGCCCCAGTAGCCACAATACTAACCTGTTCCAGGAAGAGCTAGAGGAAGTTATCACTAGAGAATTCTAACCTCATTGGTGGCGGGCAGGGGTGGGGCGAGAGTGACACACAGCTAAGACATAGTTCATTCTCCCTTGCAAACCCTGCATTACGGGTATGTTGTGCTCTGTCGTTTACTTTGGTGAGGTCATTTTAGTCTCGAATGATTGCACATTCTGAACAATCACATGACTAATACCTTCTAGCTGTCAGCAGGGAAGTCTGCAAAGCAAGAGAAACCTAGCTCAGCCTCTTGGTGCTTCCTTCCCTCCATCCCTTGTTCTTGTAATTACAATCTCACTAGGTGCATGAAATACGCAGCGGAGAGGGAATGGGAAAGATAAAGTGTGGAAAACTCTTCCCCTGGTAGTGCTATGACCTAGTGTGTTGGATTTCAGTTGGCAGAGGAAGCAGAAGAACCAGTTTGACAGAAGAAATCATGAATATAACACAATGGGGTTCTGAGCTGGAACATCCTTTGTATACTGTCAGTATCTACCATGACAAGTTATTCATTCAATGTGAGCAAAACACCTTAGAGAGTAGTGGAGAAGTCTTAGAAGGCAGTGAACACTTTGGAAAGTACTGCTTTAAAAAAACAAAACAAAACAAAAAAATATCCTTTCAGACAAAATTGCAGGTCTTAATTTTTTTCCTAACCTAAACAATTGTCCAATTGTTCAATATGTAAGGTTGACACCCATCTAATCAGTTTTTATTTTGGCAACGAAAACTGAAAACCGAGAAGGGGAGGCTAGGAAAATAGAGTAGGAGTGTAGGGATTGTCCTTCAAAACAGCTTCTTTCAACTAACTGGGCAAGGGGGCAGAAGCAGAGGCAGGGGCAATGCCACAAAATCAAGGTCAGTTTGGTTTATACATGGAGTTCCCAGTTAGCCAGAGGTACACAGTGAGACACTGTCTCAAAAAGCAAAAACCTAAACAAAGTGCTTTTTGTTTGTTTGTTTGTTTTGGTTTTGTTTTTAGAGACAGGATTTCTCCATGTAGCCTTGGCTGTCTTGGAACTTAGTCTGTCAACCGCTTTGGCCTGGAATTCACAGAGATCTGCCTACTTCTGCCCTCTGAGTGTTGGGATTAAAGGCATGTGCCACTACCGCCCAGCCAAAGTCCATTTCTTCAGGCTAGGCGTGGTCTTTACTGGGTCCTAGATCCTTGCTTTCTCTCGAGCTATCCATTTTGATCTTTGCCCTAAAAAGGAGCATAGATCCCTCTTTTGTTTCCCCTCTTTCCTTGCTCATTCTTTAGCTTCTTTCTTTGTGGGGCAGCATTTGAGACAGGGTTTCTCAAAGCCTTCAAGGATATAAAGTTCCTCCTGGAACTCCCTCTGTAGACCAAGCTAGCCACAGAGCTCCACTTGCCTCTGCCTCCTGAGTGTTGGGATTAAAGGCGTGTGTCACCGCTGCCCACCTGTTTAGCTGCTTTCTTGCCCAACAGAGTAGCAGAGATTATGCAACCCAGTGTTTCACATAAAACTGCTTTAGGGGAACAATGCAGCAAGGATTCATCTTGTTCTAGGTGCCGGGAACCTTCCAACAAGCAGTCCCAGCTGTACCTGAGAGCCATCAGAGAGGCTCATCCCAGCTGAGGTGTGAGTAATGGCAGGGAGGGAGCCCAGTCAAGAACAGCTGCTGGAGTGTGGCAAGCAGAGGAGGACAGTCCAGCTCCTAGATCGTGGGCCACACCTTCCAGGAACAGGAAGACTATGGCTAGATTCGAGGGGAAATGCAGCAGTGTAAACTAGAAGAGATGGAAAGTGGGAAATAAGAGAAAGAAGCTGGAGGCAAGAGGCATCTTGCACACAGCCTAAGAAAGCTTCCCCTTTCCTGTAGACGAGGACTGAGAGGAGGCCAACAGGAGAGCTGGGGTTCAAAGCCTGAGTAAAATGACAGGCAATCCTCTTAAGGGGTCCAAAAGGGAGAATAAGGGACACGTTGAATTGAAGAGGGAAGATAGAGTTCACAGAAAATCAGGGGCTGGAACACCTGGCTTTATCACAGCAGGTGTAGCCACATGTACCCACAGTGAATGGCAGCTGATACTATTCAAAATGTGCAAGGCTGAAGGAGGGAAATGAGCTAAATGCATTGTTTTCCCAGTAGGTAGGCAGGCAGAGGTTCCTAGCATTTGCTCCTTGAAGTAAATAGAAAAACCGCATATTCTGTCATGCAGTAGCAAATGCTCAAGATCCTAGTACTGAGGAGGTAGAAGCAGGTGGATCTCTGGAGTTCAAGGCCAGCCAGAGCTACATAGTAAGACCCTGTCTCAAAGAAACAAACCTAAAAACCAAAACCAAAACCATCCTTTCCTTGAAGATGATTTGATTTCCAAGTAAATACAGTAATAAAAACTAAGAAAAATGGTATCAGAAGGTGATGGGAAATGTCATTCTGTCAATATGTTTCTCATACTGGTTAATGAATAAAGCACTGTTGGCCAATAGGAAAGCAAGATAGGTGGAACTAGGAGACAAGGAGGAAAGAGGAAGTAGTAGGGAGGAGTCAAGATGGAGAGTCTGGAGAGAGCAGGATGCCAGCCGGCTCTCCGATAAGAGGAGACCACATGGAAATACATAGATTAACAGAAATGGGTTAATACTTAAGACAGAGCTAGCCAATAAGAAACTAGTACCTGGCCAACAGCATTATATCTAATACAGAGTCTCAGTGTGTTAATTGGGGCTGGCGGGACAAGACCAGCAGCGGGAGGAAAAACCTTACTCCTTACAAGAAGGTTTCTTCAAGCTATATTTGGCTTCAATTTTGGTCTATACCCTGTGGACCCTTATTCACCTGCAGACTCTGGAGACTTCTGAGCTGCTGAGGCCTGTGTCCCCATACTTCACACCCTTTCAAGGGAGGACTCATAAAACCAAAATGCAGCATTGGAACAGGCTACCAAAATTTGTCTTTAAAAACACATAGGTTTGGGGCTAGTGAGGTGACCCAGCAGGTCACAGCACTTGCCACCAAGCATGACAATCTGAGCTTGATCCAGTTGGTTGGTAAAAGACAACCAACTTCTGAAAGTCATCCTGACCTCCATAAGTGCACATGAACACACACACACACACACACACACACACACACACACACACACACACCACATCACATACACACACAAAGGAATAAATAAACATAATTTTTAACACATGTAGGGTAGTGTGTTTGCCTGTCACACTTGAAGCCCTATGTTTACACTTCAGTGTCATATGAAAACAGACATGGTGGTACATGCTTGTAATTGTGGTATTAAGGAGGTAGATACCTGAACATCAGAAGCTCAAGATCATCCTTAGCAGCATAGTGAGTGTGAAGTCAGCCTGGGCTACTAGAAACTCTGAGGGAACTAGATTTAAAGCTTCATCTAAGCCACAAAAGTAGAAGGGGGTACAATTTTGGAAAGATCAAGGGGACGGGTGAGAGGGGGCAGATGGTGCTGGGGGAGGGAGGATGTGACCACAGCACATGAAATGTGTGCATGAAAATGTCAGAACAAAACCCATTTGTTATAGTATATTATACCTGCTTTGTTTTATTGTTACTTGTTACTGTTTGTTTCTTAGTTTAGTTCTTAGAACTCAGGTCATCTGGCCTGAAATAAGTGTTTTTAGTAGTTAAGGGTTCTGGCTGACCCTAATTTATTTTTAATCCATGAGTTCTGTCAATTGAGCACAAATTACAGTTAAAAATAACTGATTTAAGCCGGATAGTGGTGGTGCATGCCTTTAATCCCAGCATTTGGGAAGCAGAGGCAGGTAGATCTCTTTGAGTTCGAGGCCAGCCTGGTCTACAGAGAGAGTTCTAAGACAAGTCAAGGCTACAGAGAGAAACCCTGTCTTGAAAAACAAACAAACAAACTGTTGTAACAATGTAATTAGTGATTTGCTAACAGGAAGGAAATACCTGTGGTGGAATAAACAAAGACATGATACATTTTATTTGCTTTTTATGATTTTTTTCATGTGCATTGGTATTATGCCTGCTTATATGTCTGTGTGAGAGTGTTAGGTCTTAAGAGTTACAGTTATGAGCTCTATGTGGGTGCTGGGAATTGAACACAGGTCCTCTGGAAGACCAGTCAGTGCCCTTAACCACAGAGCTTCTCCAGCCCTTTTTATTACTCACATAAAATGTCCCTAACTCCCCTGAACATTTGGGCTAACTAAACTCTGTCATATTTGCTATTTTGCTTCCATTTATCATAAAAACACCACAGCTTTCTTTGCACGTGCTTATGGAAAATGTCATTGATTTGTCAAGGCTAACAAATGTAGGGTGAGCAGGGTTGTTGTGGCACCTGCTTTTGATCCCAGCACTCTGGAAGCAGAGACAGGCAGATGTCTGAGTTTGAGTCCAGATTGGTCTATGCAAAGTGAGTTCCAGGACAGCCAACACAGTTAAACAGAGAAACCTGTCTTGAAATACCAAAGCACAACACAACAAAACAAAAAAGAATATAGGGCATTTTGTTGAACATTGGGTTTGAGTTCTACCTCTTGAATGCGTAAGTGTGGATATATATATAGCCCACATTGCATTCTTGCTCTGCCTGCTGTAGAATGCAGCCTTCCTTACTGGGGAATCCCAGGTTAGGAAGCCAATCAAAGAGATGTGCTACATTTTAGTCACTACCCAAAGATTGCCTTTCCCACCAAAACTAAACCTAAAATTCTAGATTTTTCTTTACACTTCTCTGAGTACACTTAAAATGCAATGTCGGGCCTAGGGATATATCTCAGTCAGTAAAGTGAGTGTATCTTCCGCATGAGGACATGAGTTTGATCCCCTAGAAGCCATAGAAAAAAGCTAGTTGGTTTTTCAAGCCTATAATCCTACTGCTGGGGAGGTTGAAACAGGGGGAATCTCTGGGGCTCAGTGGCTGGCTGGGCTATCTGAACTGGTAACCTCCAGGTTCAGTAAGATACCATATCTCCAAAAATAGGGTAGAAAGCAATTGAAGAAGATATGAGATGTTGATCCCTGGCCTACATATGTGTATGTTAACTCCCACACATATATATACATACATATGCATGTATGCACACATACACATAATGCATCGCATACATACATAATACATACATCAATTGAAGATGCAAATTCCCCTAAGAGGGAATTCTCTAGGGGGTCTTCTTTGAGTGACAGCACAGATCAGAGGGAAGAAAGGAGAAAGAAGCATTGGGGGTTTGGGGGACACATTCTGTGCCTAGGTTCTGCTCAAGTTTCCACAGTAGAGGGTCCAGTACTCACACTTTCCAGTGGGTGCCAAGGAGGCCACTCACAGCCTTCCTTACCTGGGTCCACAGAGGACCTGACTACCTGGTAATGTTACTCCTCCTGGGACTCTCACCCAGGCAGAAGCACTGCAAGCCTCCAGGGCACAAGAACCTAGAAGATGAGAGGAAGAGCCATCCAAAGTCTTCCCAGAAATAATACAGCTTTGGACCTAGGTTCCTGACCATGAATGGGTTCAGACAACCCCACCTTATTTGGGAAGCAGCTTCAGCCTAGGGAACTGAGTTTAAGTCCCTAGTGATCCCCTTGCCTCTGTCCCCAGCACAGGATACAGTCTACACTGCCATACATGTGTCTCTGGCCTAATCAAGGGCCATCACATTAGAGCAGGGCAGTAAACTAAGTTTTAGTGGTGGCACATCAGGGCAGAGAGTCCCATACTTCATTCCACACACCACCTAGGTTCCTTTAAGTACCCTTGATCCCCAACCTATTCCACATGTTGACCCCAGGAAACCCCTTCTGCACCTACCGGTGTAGTGAAGGGAAGGATTTTGGTTTTCATTTTAGGAAAAGGGACTATACAAATTGAAAACAACTGGTTTAAATTCCTAATCTCGACTGGCCATCTCTTGGTCTCTTAAAGTGATGGTTGGGGGTCAGGATGGGAGAAATGGGGGAGTGGTGAGCTCTTTAAAGATTTCCCCAGTCACTTGTCCACTATCTCCCTGAGTCGACATACCTGTCCTTGACACACCCACCAGGCAACTGAACTTTACAGGTTTATGTAGGGTCTTGGATTGAAATCTTCTTGGTGTATCTTAAAATGGGGCTTTTATTAAACTTTTCACATGACCAAGCAGATATAAAATACAAGCGTTTTAACATCTGTTATTTGAAAACTACATACTCAACTGTAATCCACAGCCTGAGAAACAACCATAACATTCCGATCAGTTTCACCACTAAATTTAGAAGCAAATGTTTTCAGAATATGAAATTAAATCGTAAAGGTCAGAGGACAATGAATAATGTGTCCTGTGTGGTTGATGATTATACTGGTTCTTAAAAAAAAAAAAAAAAAAAGCTATCGTTGCCTCAATATAAAAACTGTGTGTAGTTATTTCACTTTGAAATGCTTTGAAATGTCACAGGGTTGCCTGATTTCAAAAAGAAAAGTACCAAAAAGTACAGGAATACTTATGCAATACTGAAAGAAAACATGTCTTAAGAGAATGTAACATTTAATTCTTTGTGGCTTCTCTTGTCCTGTGGCTGGTTTATAAATAGCACAACTCTCTGGGCTATGGAAATTAAAGGTTCATGACTTTTTTTTTTCTTTTCGGAGAAAAGAGCCAAATGATTTTAGATATAGCAAAGAGATGTTTCCCAACAGCTATTGCAGTTGATGAGCCACAATGATCATAAGGTACATAGAATTCTACTCCATCTTCTCCCAGGATGAGATCACCATCATACTTATAACTTCAGACAAGATGCTGTTTTAATCTCCCCGTGATACTTCAAACTTCAAAAGCAACATATTTCTGAAATATTCTGAAGTGAAAAGTCCTTTGTCTACATAATTTTTACTTCTTCTGTAATTAAATTGGGGAATTTAATTGGGAATAAGTTCATTCTAATACTCTGTTCAAACAAAAAACAAACAAGCAGACAAACAAAAAAGCATTGTTGCTGATGGCAATAATGGAAGAAATATCCGGTGAGTGTTTAGCAATTACTGGCCTGTGATGGGTGGATCGGGAAGGGGGAGGAGGGTCACAAAAAAAAAAAAAAAAAAAGTCAAGCTTGTCTTTGCTTTTTACATGATTTTGTCCACCATGCCCTGGAAGAGCTGAGAAGGATTTTTCGCTCTACAAGTGTATTTCTCCAACCCTGGAATTTAGACTCATACTTCTGCTAGATATAGCAACAGCATTGAACATTCACAAATAATCAGACACTGTATTAGATATTAGGAAATAAAGCTAAAGAACATGGTCTTTAATAGATCATAGTAGTGTGTGTTTATAATTCTAGTATTCTGGAGGCCAAGGCAGAAAAATCATGAGTTCAAGGAGGGTCAGAACTACATATGATAACGGTATGAGGAAGAAACAGCAGGATGTGAGGATAGAGAAGGAAAGCCTAGATGTAACCAGAAGAAGGTCCTTATTATCATAGCATTTGATGGGTTGTGGAGGCAAGACGACCAGGAGTTCATAGTAATTTTCTGCTACAAAATGAGTGCAAGGCTATCTGAGAGCCTGAGACAGACAGACAGATAGGCAGGCAGGCAGACAGATAGACAGGAGGAAAGGGAGGAGATTGAGACTGATTTCTTGGTTGTCAATGAGCCTATTCGGCTGGGGATGGTGGTGAATGCCTTTTTTTTTTTTTTTTCCCCCAGCACACACAGAGACAGACAGGCAGATCTCTGTGAGTTCAAGGCCAGCCTGGTCTACAGAGTGATCCAGGACAACCAGAGTTGTTACACAGAGAAACCCTGTCTTGAACACCACCACCAATAAAGAGCCTAGTCAACAGAATTCAGACCATATGAGTGTACCTCCATCTGTGCCCTACACTACTATAGGGACATCACAAGGTGTTGATTAGTCTACCCCACAGGGTTATGTTTAGTGCAAGGATTCAAATTCCTCATGACTTAGGGTTTCTGTTGCTGTGGTGAAACACCATGACCAAAAATCAAGTTGAAGAGGAATGGGTTTCTTTGGCTTACATTTCTAAGTGGTAGTCTATCAGCAAAAGAAGCCAGAAGAGGAACTCAAACAGGGCAGGATCCTGGAGGCAGGAGCTGATCAAGGCTATGGATGGGTTCTGCTTGCTGATTTACTCATGAGGGTTTGCTCAACCTGCTTTCTTATAGAACCCAGGACGACCAGCCCAGGGATGGCCCCATCCACAATGGGCTTGGCCCTTCACCATAAATCTCTAACTAAGAAAATAGCTTACAGGCTTGCCTACGGGCCAATCTTATGCAGGTATTTTTTTTAATTGAGGTTCCCTCCTCCTAGATGACCTTAGCTCTTGTCAAATTTACATAAAACTATTCAACACATTTCATTGGATGTATTTCTGAAGAGATAAGGGCATGTTTGGGGTGATACGGTCATGAAGTACATACTTGGTCAGTTTCTCAAGGATCTATCTATACACTCTAAACTATTACCAGTTCTAACTGGGGACTCTTCCTTGGTGCATCACCATCTCATCTTAGATACAGTGTTCATCAGCAAGGCTGTGTGGGATATAGTACTTCTATTCTGGATGACAGCATGAGTTCTAGTCTTTTGCAGCCACTTCTCTGTTTTCCTAATGCTAGCAATCTACTTAAAATTCCACATTTGAGCCAGGTGTGGTGCTCACAGCTTTAATCCCAGCGCTCTAGAAGCAGAGGCTGGAGGCTGTCTGGAAGCTCACTGCTAGCTTTGTCTATAGTGAATTCCAGGCCAGCTAGAGCTACACAGTGAGAGCCTGTGTCAAAGCAAACAAACAAAAAATAGTAAACAAAAAGTCCACATTTAATTTTATTACCAGGGAAGGGGAGGTAATGGGTTTGCATTCAATCTATCCTCATTAGGTAGGGATTGGTTTTATCAATCTGACCAAATTATAAAGTGACTGAAATAAGTGTTTATGACAGTGCTCTCCGATGTGTCACCAAATGACTTCACTACACAGCTCTGGTTCTAAACTTTCAACACTTGTACTTTGTACTACACGTGGCATTAATATACACAACACCAGCACATACTGCCTGAATCACCACAATTCAGGTTCAAGACTGTTGTAATTTAGTATTATACTGATTTTACCATACAGGTTATAGAGAAATGGTTTAATATAAAAAAAAAAAAAACAATATTCTCCTATCATCACTCTTCGGCATTGTAAGTATTGAATTAGTATATCTTGGATTAATTATCATATGATGTTTGATTTTTAAAATTTCTGTTTCGGCTGCTAACTTGGTGTTTTACTTTTTTAAAAAATCACTAAATTAATTTTGGCTTGATATTAAAATAAAATTTCCAACAATTTCCAAAGTGGCCTAAAAAGATATTTGTAGCATTCTGTGTCATGTTTCTGTGTTATGTACTAGGTTGCATTCTCACCTTTGGCTATTATAAAATTAAGATGTCAGTCAACTCTGAGAAACATTGAAGATGCTCTGGATTCACTAATAGCAAATAGTCAGTCAAGATTTAATTATCATTCTGGAGAGATGACTCAGAGGTTAACAGCACTGATTGCTGTTTATTAATTATATTTATTAATAATAAATAAATAATTAAAAGAAAAGATTTAAATATCTGTGTAGATATAAACAAGAAGGACCAGGAGACACTCGTGGGTAAGGGCACTTGCTGCCAAATCTGACCAACTAAGTTCAATCCCCAGGACTCACATTGTAGAAAGACAGACTGATTCCATTTCATCTCCAACCTTCACAGTGCACTGTGGCTCATACACAATATGTCCCTCCCCCCAAAATAAAGTAATTTCTTTTAAAACAAAGTTTCTCTGCGTAGCCCCGGATGTCATGAAACTCACTCTGCAGACTAGGCTGGGCTTGAACTCACAGAGGTCCACCTGTCTCTGCCTCCTGAGTGCTGGGATTAAAGGAATGTGCTACTATCTCCTAGCAGATAAATATGTTTTTAAAAAAACATAAAACAAGAATATCAGTATACAAAAATAGTATATAAATTTGCTTTCATCTTCAATAAATGGTAAAATTATATGCATATCAAAGAATTGTTTTGAAACAACTTTGTTTGTAGTCAGTTATCAGTAATTGTTTAATTGCATAACCATTTTATATACCTATGTGGTGGTTAGTTTTTGTCATCTTGACACAAACTAGAGTTACTTGGGAAGAGGGAACTTCATTTGAGGAACTGCCTCCATTGAATTGGCCTCTAGGTGTTAGTATTTAGGCATCTGTACTGGCCTGCCCTTGGAGTTCTGACAGGATAGCCCTCAGCTGCAGTCACTAAGAGTGGGTATATTCACTATGTTCCCTTTTAGAAGGGCCCTACCCACCTCCCACCCTCCTCTCTCTCTCTCTCTCTCTCTCTCTCTCTCTCTCTGTCCCTTCCTTCCTTCCTTTCCTTATGTTTCTCTTCCTCTCTCCCACTGCTTCTATCTCTGGAGGCTGTTCTCCCCATCTCCTTTCCGCTAATAAAAAACCCTTCCTCTTGAACTCTGTCACGTGGTGTTTTTCTCCTGTTGCTTTTTAAAAATTACAACACTGGGTATGTATGTAAGACATTTTTCTTGATTAATGATTGGTATGGGAGGACCATGCCCACTGTGGGCGGGTGGTTCTGGACTGTAGAAGAAAAAAAACAGGCTGAGCAAGCCAGTAAGCAGTACCCCTCCAGGGTATTTGCTTCAGTTCCTGCCTCCAGGTTCCTGCCTTGGCTTCCCTCTGTGATAGACTGTAACCTATAACATGCTCTTTCCTGCCTCAAGTTGGTCTTGGTCAGTTTTATCACAGCAACAGAAGCTGAATTAGAATAGCCTATATATATCCAGAGACATATAAAAGTTACTTGGGTGAAAAAAAAAATCATGAGTGGAAAAAGTTGAAGAAACCTGCTCTGGCCAGTAGCCTATAGGGCAGCTTCCTGACAGTGAATGACAGTGAGCCCTGCCTGTAAATCAGACAAGTTCAGGGTTACTGAGTCAGGAACCATTTGCTTGTCTATAGCTCTCTTGTTTTCCACTTCTAAATCAGTGGAAACACCCTCCTAAGTGTTGGGGTTAAAGGTGTGTGCCATCACTGCCCATCTCACCTACTCTGTTTATTATAATCTGCTTCACAGCAAAAGCTGACTCCACAGCTGCTGTACTCCTCTACCAGGTCATCGGGAGCTCTTCTTGAGGGTGAGTTCAGCTAGAATCACTCCTGACCTCTCACTTACCCCCCAACTCAACATCATGCGGATTCCATGATGGTTTATTTACTCTCAAAAAGGGACTGAGATTTCTCCAGCCCCTAGTGGAGGTGTCTTTCCAGAGTCTACTTGTTATACCGTGTGTAAATTCTAGTCTACCCTTTGACATGTGACATGGGCCCCCTGAAAGGCACAAGTCCCTGGAGCTTTACAACCAGAGGTAGACACATACAAATCCAGTTCAAAGAGACTATTACATAGCTGGAACATGAGCCCATTACATGGTAACATAAAATACAACCAACTAACAGGGTCTCAAGTAGGTGTTTGAGGGTGATTTATTCTTGTAGACAGGCTGAGTCCTAAGGTATATATGTCCCTATGCTGAGTCCCCATGCTGTCTGAGTGAGAACATGAAGTCTGAGTGAGAAATTGAAGTATGTTAACACAGATCTGATTGCCAAGGTACCAGCCTTCTTGACAGTTCTAGGCAAAGCCTCCACCAACTCCAAGCTTTTCTCAGGGTGAGGTCTCCCAGGCTTTGGCTGACAACTCCACTCCCAGTCTTCTTCATGGCATTGGCCAACTTTCCAGCAGTTAATAAGAACATTCTAGAGCTTATGATCTGGATTACCCCCTCAGGACACTGGAGCTGAGGTTACAGGCATGCTCAGTGGTGAGTGACTTCCTTGGTGATTCATCTCAGTTTATTCCCTTAGCTGGTTTATCTTAGTGCCTCTGCCCCCTCCCTTCACTGATTTAACTCTCAGAAGGTAATCTTATTTCCTATTTCCAGGCTTTTTGGAAGATATCTTATCTTCCCCATCTGCTGCCAACAAGATTTTTTGTTGTTGTTGTCGCTTGGTGTGTGTGTCTGTGTGTGTGTGTGTGTGTGTGTGTGTGTGTGTGTGTATCTCATTTGAAAAAGAAAACTCTTCAATGTAACTGTTTTTTACTCTGCTTTTAAATTTGGCTACTTGAATTCAAGCTCTTAAGTTCTTTGCCTGATTTCACACAGCAATAACTTATGAAACTGGGTGAATGATCACACACATCTAGTGAAGGCTCTCTGTCTGTTTTTGACTCATCACAGTTTTCAAAGCTCTGATGATAATCCAAGGGAGGTAGAAAAATATTCTACCATTAAGCAAAGACATAACTTCGCATCTAACATCTCAAGTCAAAAATATCATCCCCATGATCTTCCTTTTTCTTTTTTCATCTCTGCCTCCCTCTCTCATCCCCATACACCCATAAATCATCTTCCCTGTGCTAGGCATAATTTGGGGGAGTCTGAACAGGGAAAATGTGATACAATTAAAGATTTCTTGTCAGCCGGGCATTGGTGGTTGCATGCCTTTAATCCTAGCACTTAGGAGACAAAGTCAGGCAGATCTCTGAGTCTGAGGCCAGTCTGCTTTACAAGTGAGTCCCAGGACAGCCAGAGTTATACAGAGACACTCTGTAACAAAATAAACAAATAAATAAACAGATAAATGAATGAATAAATAAATAAAAGTAAGGAATGTCTGCGCTGTTAGGGTTTTACTCTAGCTTGGAGAGAAAGACTTTTAATGAAAATAGTCTGGAAATGTAGTTCATTGGTAAAGACCTATGTAACATGCATGGGGCCCTGGGTTTGGTTTCCAGCACCTCCTAAACCAGGCTTGGTGGTTTGATCCCAGCTATGATCTTTGCAGGTCATTCTCAACTACATACATAGTTTCAGGCAGCCCAGACTATATGAAACACTGTCTCAAATAAATTTTCAAAAATGTTCTCAATAAATAAATCAGGAGTTGGTAAGTGCTATGCAGAGTATACAATTAGATGTATAGGTGTATAGTGATTAGGTGAGATCATCAATGACAGCCTCTCTGAAGGCATTTTAGATGACACTTGAATGACAGGAGCCAATCCAAAAAAGAAAAGAAAAAGATACGAGAACAGGATAGGAACAGCAAAGGTCGGGGACAAAGGCAGACAATAGGGGCAGGCTAGAGAAGTGCAGGAGGAAGGAGACCAATAAGAACATTCCCATTATGTGAAACAAGTGTATGGCAAATTACCCCCATGACTTCCTCATTTAGAGACCATGGCCATTGTGACTGGTTGCTTTATGCCACTTTGTTTTATTTGCCCTGTTCTTAAAAGGTGTGATAAGGAAGGAAGGGTGTACCATATGAACTGGCTCAACTTTCATGACTTTGGCCCTGGCCAAGTTCATGACAAATGGCATTCGAAAAAAGCAAAAGGGCAAGGATGTTTAAACTGTGTTGCCATGCGCCTCAGTGTCTCAGAGGTCACAGGTGTTGGTTGAAAAGCAAAGGGTAGAAAAGCAGGACACAGGGAAATGACTGGGATGAATTGTTTTAATAAGCTAAACAAACTTTTCCCTGTGTAGGAATGGAAATGTAGGGATTCTGAATTTCTATGTTTCTTGCATTTTGGTGTGTTTACAAATTAATTAATAGAAAGATAAATCAGGTCTTAAAATATGTGTTGAATCTAGGCATTGTTGCTCAACATTTAAAAGGCTGAGAGGCAGGAGCATTGTCATGAGTTCAAGGCCACAGCTATAAGATTTCGAGGGGAAAAAAAAAAGAAACAAACAAAGAAAATGGAAAGGGGTGGAGGAAAGGAAAGGGGGAGCTAAAAGCAGGTAGCTTAGGCTATAAAATCTTTGCTATACAAATATGAGAACTTGAGTGATAATCATAGCATCCATATAAGAAGCAAAGCATGGTGGTACACACTTGTCATCCCAGCCCAGAGAGTCAGAGATGACTGCTGGAACTCACCAGTCAGCCAGCCTAGCCAAATCAGTGAGCTCCAGGTCTCAGTGAAAAACCCTGTCTCAAAATACAAGGTGGGCCAGGCAGTGATGGTGCATAACTTTAATCCTAGCACTTAGGAGGCAGAGGCTGGTGGATTTCTGTGTCCGAGGTCAGCCTGGTCTACAGAGTTCCAGGATTGCCAGGGCTATATAAAGAAATGGTGTTTTGAAAAGAACAAAAAAGGATGGCTCCTGAGGAACAATGCCCAAGGTTAACCTCTGATTCCCATACATCCATGCACATATAATGCACATGTACCCTCTGACATACATATGCACATATAATGCACTTGTACCCTCACACACACACACACACACACATGCCCATGCACATTCTTTCTTGAAAGTATGTTGGTCTGAGGTTAATAACTCCATTGTTCTCAGTTCATTTAAGATAGAGCTGGCTCTGAAAAAGTGATTAGCATTGATTAGAATTATAATGGTATGACTAATAAGTATCATGTATTCATTATTCATATCTATTAGTCAGCCTAGGTTCTTCCTGGTAGGATTTGTGATTGTGGGGAGGTACTGGGAATTGAATTCAGCACTTAGATGAACATGGTAGGTAAGGACTGTACCACAGAGCTATACCTCAGTCCTTAATTTTACTCAATTCTTACTTTTAATTTTATTTCTAGACAGAATCACCAAGTAGACTGGAACTTAACAATCCTCTTGAGTCAGCCTCCAGAAGAACTGGGATCATAGGCAGTCACTCCTACACTAAACTGGGACAATGTATTTAGGAAACTAGTCAAGGCCAGTAAGGTAGCATATGCCTGTATTCTTAATACCTCAGAGGCTAATGAAGAAGGATAGCCAGTTTAAGGCTAGCCTAGGCTACATAGCCAGAACTATGTCAAAAAAAAAAAAAAATGGCAGGTGGGGGGATGAGGAACTGAATTCACATGAAAAAGCTGACATTTTAAATATGCAAGCTGAACAAATCAAAGCTAGCATTACAGCAGTATTTTCCTTAGCAATGGAAGGCTGATATATCCTTTGTTCAGCATAAGGACTGTTGCCAGACATTTCCTGGGGAGAAATAAAGAAACAGTTATTCACCCTTAAATAGAGAGGACACCAGCAGACCAAAAACAAGATTCTATCTACATCCAGATTGATAAACGAATAAATTTATCAGAGTTACTTCATATGCACACAGGTTACCTGTCAAGCAACTTACCATCGGTTACACCACTGAAGAGACCTCCTTAGTGACAAAAGGGGAGCTGCACTACTGAAGGGTCCAACCTGCAGTCAGCTTTACCTTTGTAACCTAGGGAGAGAAAGACCCTGGTGAGGAACTCATGGAGACTCCCAAGTTTGGCTCTCATGAGGGTCTCAAGCCAGTGATCACAGATAGTCTGACTCAAGAAGGCAATAGCCATGTCCAACAGAGAGGAACCAAGCACATGATAGGGAAGTATAGTTTCAACTGGGCAAATGACATTTTTTTCAGCTGGACAGGGAAGGCCAATGCTGAAGATACCATGGCAAAGTGTTATTCTCAGCCTTCCTGCTAAGCCTGCACCACTATTTCCCAAAAGACAGTCTACCTAAATGTCATTCATCATTGATTTGTCTGAAGTATTATTTTTAAGCCAGGCATGGTGGCACAAACCTCTAATCCTAGCACCAGAGAGGCCAATGCAATAGGAATGCTAAGAGTTCTAGGCTATTCTGGGCTATATAGTAAGCACAAGCCTTAGTGTGAGACCCTGCACCAAAGACAGACCACATGTAAATGTACATACATTTCTTTTCTCCATCCTATCTTGGAACCAGAACCTCTACCTTTGGATTGGGAATATAAATTTCTGTGCATTTATATTCTGAAAACCACAGTTAGCTACCAAGCTGTATAGCCCTGAAGCAGTTGCTAAATTTCTCTAAACCTCAGTTTGCCTATAAAATGGAAACACAGTAGGTTTTCCCTCTAGAATTATTGTGGGTTCAAATGATGTGTAAACTATCAGCACAGCACTCTCTTGCTCACTGTCATCACTATTGCCACCACCATCATCTTTCATGTCTTTACTCCGTGACCACACTTTTGCTCACTCACAGATTGGAGTTTTTCAAAGTCAAGCACAACCAAGTTCTTTGGTTACACCATTAAGAGAGCACACCTTTGACAGACTCTTACCATCTCCCAGGTTGCTTTTTATTAATATGTCAGTGCTCTGATTCTTAAGGCTGGAAAAGACTGTATATGTCCCCTAAGCCATTTCCCAGCCAGGTCTCTAGCAGCATCTACAGAATTTGACTTAAAGCTTTGATGACACCTTTGATCTCAATATTTGACATGTTTTTGCCCTGCCTTGGAAGATGAGTTGCATCATCCTACTTCTGAGCAAAAGTGTGTGTGTGTGTGTGTGTGTGTGTGTGTGTGTGTGTGCGTGCGTGTCTGTTGAGACCAGAGGTCAACCTCAAGTCTTGTTCCTCAGGCTCTATCAACCTTGTTGTTGTTGTGTTGTTATTGGTTTTATTTTTGCTGGTTTGTTTTGTTTCTGTTTTTTTGAGACAAGAGTCTCACTATATAGTTCTTTCTGGCCTGGAACTTGCTATGTAGACTTACAAACTTGCTATTGAACTCACAAATACCTGCCTGCTTCTGCTTCCTAAGTGCTGGGACTAAAGGCATGCACTACTATACACAGCCTACCTTGTTTTTGGATACAGGGTTTCTCACTGGCCAAGAACTCATCAGGTGGGTGAGACTACCTGGCCATTAAGGCCCAGGGATACTTCTGTCTATGTGTCCCCAGAGGTGGGATTAAAAAAGCACAGGCCACCATGCTAGCTTCTTGTCTGTGGGTTCTGAGGGTTCTGAGGAGAGAACTCAAGTCCTCATAATTGCAAGGCAAGCATTTCACTGACTGAACTATTTCCCCAAGCCCAAGATGGAAGTTCTTTATCATACCCACTGGTTTAGAATCATTTTCCAAATGTTTTGTCCCCCCACTCCCCCCAGAGCTGAGGACTAAACCCAGGGCTTTATATTTGCTAGGCAAGAACTCTACCACCGAGCTAAATCTCCAACCCCTCCTCCAAATGTTTTAATCACATATCACCTTATATTCATTCTGTCCTTTAAAAAGAGAACAGAATTTAAAACTAGAATCCTCCCTTTGGCTGAGGGGCAGCAATTGTAAGTCAGAAAGGAACCAGGGAGGTACTATGCTACCACAGGTGAGTGGAGAGCCACACACAGCTTTCTCACCGTGCTGGACTTTGAAGGGAGAACCTACAGTAGAGCCCTTCCACACCTCTTCATCTGATACTTCAAAGCCATTTCTGAACAGTCATTAAGCCTCAAAGCATCTCTGTGACATGGATAATTACCCCAACCAAAGAAAGAAGATAAGTAGAGCAAATTCCTAGACTAGGCTGAGTCAGCAACAAAACCACCAGGGAAACTTTTGTCCTTGAAATGAAATATTTCTGCACCTGTTTTCCCCAGATGTCAGCATAACATTTAAAATTGAGTTGTTGAGAGTTTGGGGAGATGGCTCAGTTGATGAAGTGCTTGTCTTGCAAGCACAAGGGCTTAGGTTCAGTACCATCAACTCCAGAACCCAGGCCCTAGAATCCAGGCATAAAGGCTGGTTGGGCACACAATTGTAACCCAAGTTCTGGGGAAACAGAGGCAGGTAGATTACTGGAGCTCCATGCCTAGTCAGAGTAGCTTCCTTGGAGAACTACAGAAAAAAAAAAAAAAACCCTGGAGAGAAAAGAAGAGAGGAAGAGAGGGAGAGGGAAGGAGGGGAAAGGAGGGAGGGAGGGAGAAAGGGAGGGAGGGAAAAAGGGAGAGAGGGAGGGAGGGAGAAAGGGAGGGAGGGAGGGAGGGAAAAAGGGAGAGAGGGAGGGAGGGAGAAAGGGAGAGAGGGAGGGAGGCAGGGAGGGAGGGACTGCTCCAAATTCAAAGACCTGAGTTAATCCCTGGAACTCACAAGATGGAAGGAGGAAAAAAAAAAAAAAAACCCAACCCTCAAAGCTCTTCTTTGACAAACACACCCAAACCATGTACCATGGCACTTGCACACACACACACACACAGTAAAAAAATTAGACAGTAGTTGAGGAACAAATCCGAGCTGGCTTTTGGCCTTTACATGTGTGCTCAAACACACACACTTATACATACATACAGAAACAAAACAGGGCTGGAAAGATGGCTCAGCCATTAAAGCTAGACTTACAAACTAAAATATAAGAAACAGAATAAAAATTGACTTGTTGAAAACTTGGTCTATTCTTAAAAAAAAAAAACAAAAAAAAAAAAAAACCCAGCTAGTCTAACCAGGGGAGGAGAAAAGGAAAGAATGGCTGGTATATTAGGGGACTTGCCAGGGTTCAGTTCTCTGAGATCCTCTATGTCCCTGTCTCCCCTTCCCAACTCCCCAATAACTGAGCTCCTACACTCTGCTGCTGGCCAGGATAGAACAGCCTGGGTTCCTGAGCACTACTGAGAACCATCCCCACCACACAGAAAGCCTGTGCTCAGCTCTATGCTATTCTTCTCCAGTTCCCTTTCTGCTAAACATAGCTCAGCTCCCAGCTGGCAGGACTCTGAACTATTTTTAGCTGGGTTCAGAGATCAGGCCAATAAATGAAGATAGGTACCTGAGATTTAGCTCTAGTTAAACACACACATACACACACACACACACACACACACACACACCACACACACACACACGCGCGCGCGCGCGCACACACAAGGCTTTATACTGTTTTATTCCTTTTATTACAATTGATAGTGCTTTTATTTTAGGTTTTTTGGGGGTTTTGTTTTGTTTTGTTTTTTATTATAGCTCAGGGGAAAAGTCACATATAGAAAATATTTTGAGCAAAAAGAAGAAAACTTAAATGCCCTGTAATACTGTTTATTGAGGTATTGTACATGTAGCTCACTATTCATAATGTGCTTTTATATAAGCACATAAGTATATCCTTGCTTAATTACCACTCATAGCAACATAAAGCACCCCAGCATTACACCAAGCTCTCACTTGCCCCTTCTTATGCAATGTGCCCCAGAGGTAAATCCTTGACTGACTTTTAACACTTTTCATTGGTTTTATGAGTTTTGTTTCATTTAAGGATCATTGGTCTGTTTGGGTGTATTGAGATAGAGTCTCTTGTGGACCGTTCTAACCATAAACTCCTGTGTAGCTGAGGGTGACCTTGAACTGTTGATCCTCCTGCCTCTGCTTCCCAAGTGCTGAGATTACAGGTGTTCACCACCATACCCAGTTTACTTTGGCCTGCTTTTAAGCTTCATACAAATGAAGCCATGCCATTTATCATTTCTACATCTGTGCAACATTCATCTGTGTTGTTACATGTAATAGAGATGGCTTGGTTCTACTGTGTAGAAGTCTACCATATGAACTTGCTGTGGATTTGTTTATCAGCTCTTGCTGGGTGATACCTAGCTTTTTTCCAGTTTGGGGTTTATTACAAATAAACTTAAAAGTGAATATTTTAGGACATGGCTTTTAGTGGTCTGTGCACTCATTTCTTTTTTAACATTCTAGGACTAGAACTGCTAAGTCACAGGATAGGTTCAAATCTGGCTTTCAAAGTCATACCAACATTCTGAAGTAGCCATACCATTTTACATTCTCTCTGTCAATGTGCAGGTTTCTAGTGGACCTGTATCTTCATGAGCACTTGATAGTATCTGTCTTTTAATAGTAGCCACGTTGTGGTTTTCAGTACATTCCCTAATGTGTGTTGTGTACCTTCTTAGGTACTTGATGAATATTTAGAATCTTCTATGAAATCTCTGTCCTTCTATTAAATTGGGCTTTCAGGAATTGAGTTGTTGTTGTTGTTGCTGGTGGAGGTGGTGGTGTGTGTGTGTGAGTGTGCATGTACACACATATATGTCTTCCCCAGGGAGGAGCTCTCCACATGGTTATCCAATACCAGTGGACAAACCAGAAATCATGTACATACAAGTAACATTATAAAGATTGAGCAAGTCATATATTTGTATAATAATATAATTTGTAAAATAATGTAATTACTATAATATATATATGTATATGTATATATATATATATATATATATATATATATAAAACAATTAAAGAAAAAGAGATCATAATTTAAGACAGGGAAAGGCAGGGTACATAGAAAGTGTTCAAGAGAGGAACGGGAAGGGGAAAACGATGTAGTTATATTTTAATTTAAAAAAAATAAAGAAAAGCTGGGCATGGTGGTTTATGCCTTCAATCCCAGCACTTGGGAGGCTGAAGCAGGCAGATCTCCACATAATTGAAACCAGCCTGGTCTGCACATTGAATTTCAGGGCAGCCAAGACTATATGTGTGTGTGTGTGTGTGTGTGTGTGTGTGTGTGAGTGGGTGGGTGGGTGGGTGTCTGTGTGGGTGTGTGTGTGTATGTATGTATATAGACTGTCTCAAGAAAAACAAAATAAATAAATATAATATAAAGTTCTTATTTTACATGGACTCCTATTTATCAGTCTTTCCTTTCATGGTTAGTTTTTTTTTTTTTTTTTTATGTTTAGGACTCTTTGATCACCCTAAAGTTATGAATATATTCTCTGACTTATTTACCACAAGCTGTACTTTTTTGTCATTTAGGACTCTTATTCACTCGAAGTGAATTTCCATAGGCTATGAAGTAGAGATCAAAGCTCTTTTTATAAGAAGATTAGATAATGTTAGAATATTAGTGATTGAAGCCAGGAGTGATGGCTCATGCTTGTAATCCTAGACCTTGGGAGGCTAAGCAGGAGAATCACTGTGGATTAGAGGACAGCCTGAGCTGCAGAGTGAGAACCTCAGAGAATGGAAGGAAGGAAGGGAGGGAGGGAGGGAGGGAGGGAGGAAGGTAGGAAGGAAGGAAGGAAGATCAGGGGCTGGAGAGATGACTCAGCTCTTAAGAGCACTGGCTTCTCTTCCAGAAGATCCAGATTCAATTCCCAGCACCCACATGGAAGCTGACAACTGTCTATGACTCCAGCTCCAAGGGATCTGACACCTTCACACAGACGTACATGCAGGCAAAACACCAATTCACATGATATAAAAATAAAAATAAGAAAAAAATGTACATATAAATAAATATAAAATCTCCAAGACATAATTATTGCTTTAAAAGTATCTCCAGAACTGGGGACATGGCTCAGTGGTAGAGCGGTGCTTAGCATGTATGAGGCCCTAGGTTTGATTCCTGTGCCATAAATGACCGTTCAGCTTTTCCTCCATTGTATATGTGTGATGCTGTCTCTAGACTCTAAACTCTCTCCCACCAATTTGTCTTCATCTCATAGTAACTATTTTCATCTGAGAGTATAGTCTGCTTGCTTTGATCTTTCTCTTTAAGACTATCCTGTATATTTTAGATCTTTTGCATTTTCACATACATTTCGATGTCAGCTTGTCAGTTTTGATCACCTTTCAAACAACAATAAAAAGGTAGCTGAAATTTCCTTAGATGTATATTGAATTGAGGTTGGAGAGGTGGCTTACCGACTAAAAGCACATACTATTCTTATCAAGGACTCAAGTTTGGTTCCCAGCAGCTATATTAGGCGGTCACAGCCATCAGTCCCTCTAGCTCTAGGACATCTGACAATTTCTTCTGGACTGGTAAAAAACCTGACACTCACACATATACACAGCCACATGGAGACACATACACATAATTAAAGTACAATAAACCCTTTTAAAGTAATTAAACTTTAAAATATATTTAAAAGAAGTATGTTAAATCTATAAATTAAATTGGAGAAGATGGACTGATTTTTCTTTTATTTATTTACTTTTGTTTTGTTTTTAAAATAGCCCAGGATGACTCCCAACTTACTATGTAGGAGAGAATGATCTTTGTGATTCTCCTGCCTCCACCTCCCAACTGCTGTGTTAGAACTCTTTATATAGACCAGGCTGGCCTTGAACTCACAGAGATCCACCTGCTACTGCCTCCAAGTGCTGGAATTAAAGGCAAGTGCCACCACACCCATCTCTAGATGGGCTTCTTGATACCATGTTTTCCAATGCATCACACAACTTCATTTCTTTGGGTCTTCTTTAAACATAGTGTACTTTTCTCACTTAATAGCATTAATGTATGCATAACCACAACATTAGATATTCTCCTAGAACATGACATTTAATGAATTCATGGTGTCTGCTATTTGGAAACACCATAAATTAACTTCATTCCTAAGCATTGGGCATTTATTTCTAATATTTTGTTCTTATGAAAAATTTGGAGATAGTCAACATTACAAATTGTCTCAGAGCAAAAGCACTGTTGTGTAGAAGGATGTGCCTGTGAACATGTATGTGTGCACATGTGTATAGTGCTAGAGCTAGAATCGAGGGCCTTGCACATCCTAAGCAAGTAATGTATGACTGAGCTACAATACCAACCATAAAAGAAGCTTAATAATTGTGTATGTGGGGCTAGAGAGATGATTCAGAGGTTAAGAGCACTGGCTGCTCTTCCAGAGGTCCTGAGTTCAATTCCCAGCAGCCACATGGGGGCTCAAAACCATCTATAATGAATTTTGGTGTCCTCTTCTGGCCTATCTACATGCCAGAACACTGTATACATAATAAATAAATCTTTTGAAAATTGTGTATGTGTAGTTGTGTGTGATATTTGTATGTATTCATGCAAGCTCTTACATGTGTGCGTGTAGTATACAGGTTCACATGTGTATATTGGTGTGAAGGCCAAAGACGGACTTCAGCAATCTTCTTCAGTGGCTCTCCACTATATTTTTGAGACAGGCTCTCTCACTGAATCTAAAGCTCATCCATTTGGTTAGGTTGGCCAGAAATGAGCTCCAAGGGCTCCATCCAACCTCTGGCCTCTTAGCCCAGCACTGGAATTACAGATACACACCGCTGTGCCTAAGTTTTCATGTAGATGATGAAGATCCGAACTCAAGACCTTATGCTTATGAAGTTGACACTTTGTGGCTGAACTATGTCACCAAACCCCACAAGAAGAGACCTGTGAGGAGAAAAGACAAGACCTGCCACCCATCCAGTCCCACATACCTACACACCCACCCATACAACCCAAACACACAGAGAGAAACAATTCTTGGTCTGCAGAATATTTTAAGCTATATTAAGCATGTAGGGTTTTTTTTTTCTCATTTTCTAACTAAACATATTATACATTTTTGTGATTCAGGGAAATTCTATTCTACATAGGAAATTCAAGATTCCTAAAAGCAAAAGGCTAAAAAATATTCTACTCAATCCAGGTACAGGAAAAAAAATTTTATCTACTATTAAAAATTATGATCTTGTGGTATTTTCTCAGACTCTTAACTTTCTCATCTATATATAGAATAAAGAGACAGATATGGTGGTGCACACCTGTGATCCCATTACTCTGGAGGCAGAGACAGGAGACTTGCCAGTAGCAGTCTAGCCTAGGCTATATTTTGAGTTCAAGGCCAACCTGATCTGCATTGTGAATCCCGGTCAAAACAAAACAAAAAAATAAGGGCTGGAGATGAAGCTCCATGGTAAAAAGCAGGCCTAGGACTCTGGGTTCAACCCCCAGCACCTCAAACGGTAACTAAGTGAATGAGGGCCCTGGCATTAAAATCCCTCCAACTTCTAATATTTCACTGTATAAGGAAAACACAGAATGAAGGGAATTACATATGCTAAGCATAAACAATAGGAGCTGCCCATCTGTGATTGAACATTGATTGTCAATTTGACAGAACCTATGGTTACCTAGGAGACAGGCCTCTGGGCATTCCTGAGAGGGGGTTATCGAGATTAAAGTAATTAAGGTAAGGAGACCTACTGTAAATAACCTACAATTCCATGGGCTTTTCCTCCCCATTAATAAAAGGGAGACAGTAAGTTGAGCACCAGCATTCATCTTCCTCTGTATCCTGACTGAAGATGCAATGTGAACAATGGAGTCAAGTTACTGACTTCTCTATCATGGTGGACTGTATCCTGACAGTGAGTAAAAACCAACCTTCCTATATTTCTTTTACTAGACATCCTGTCACAGCGATAATAAAAGTAACACACCCTCCAAAATGTGGAAACTACTACAAATATAAAGACTTAAACAATACCCAGTTATCTTCCTTACATAATCAGAAGTGAACAAGAAGTTCATGAATTATAAATACAGTAAAGCTCATTAAAATAGAAAATTAACACACCATCAGCCTGTCACTATATACTTGTTAAACTAGCAAAAATAAATAGAAATGATTAATATGTCAATAATTGCTAGATAGTGGAGAAATACACCATTTCATGGTTGTAAAGTATTCAGCTACACAAAACACAATTTTAAAAATAGTTTCCTAGAGGTGAGCATAGGAGTTGTCACTGGGTGAAGTTCCCTGGGAGCCATCCATGAATATGTCCAAAGGCGCTATGAAATTATTTCTGTTGTTAAATAATGATTCCTAGCTAGGTATGCCAGCCTATGCCTGTAATCCCAACATTCGAAAGATGGGGGCAGGAGGATCAAGAATTCCAGGTCTGTCTGGCCCCAATGCAAACACACACTATAGTGGTTATTCTAAAAAAAATAATGTAGAGTCAGGCAGAGGTGACCCATGCCTTTAATTCCAGCACTCCAGAGGCAGAGGCAAGTTCCAGGGCAGCCTATCCTACAGAATGAATTCCAGGACAGCTAGGGCTACACAGAGAAACCTTGTCTCAAAAAACAAACAAACAAAAAAGAAAGAAATAATATAGATGAAAAGAAACAGTTTACAAAATTTGGGCAGATTTCTTGTTTGCCCAGATATTGAAATAAAAGAATAAAGTAACAGCTAAACAGGAAAAGAAAGTCTTCAATAGAAAATTCATATATGCCTTCATTCAATAAAAGTGCCTACTATCAAAAGAAAATGAATTGTATTTGTTTAAGATAGAGTCTCACTATGTAGCCCAGGTTAGCCTCAAACTCACAATTCTCCTACCTCAGCTTCCCCAGCACTAGGAATGCAGGCAAGTACCAGCATGCCTGTCTAAGGGAAGGGATATTTTTTAAAAAAAGAAGAGGAGGAGAAAGAGAAAGAAAGAGGCACATACTAAAAGAACACGATATCACGAGAGAGCGCTAGAGCTCTAGTCTCATTCTTCCTTAAATTTGGACTCAGGGGGATAACATAAAATTTATAGACAGTGATTCCTTTAGGGCTTAATATGTCCAGGTTATGATTTAAGTGTTTTGGAAGGGATTCACTCTTAATACATAGCCTATATAACACTGAGAGCTGGGCACTATGATGATTATCTGTGAAATATGGTAATGAAATAACTTGCTCAAAGTGAGCATTCCAGCATAGGGAAGCATCATAGGTTGTTTAGCTCCTCATCACCTGCCCCCCTTGTTAAGGGACAGTGCTGGGATTCGGCTGGGGGTCACTTAGCTCCAGAGCTTGGGCCCTGAAATCCATACCAACTGTCTTGTTTACTTTTTACAGGGATCATAGGAAAAGAAGTGACAGTAGGTGCAAAGTACCTAGGGAGCATGAAACATAAAATTGTGGGTTTGGCAGGGATAGAAAACAGAGGGCAGGGCCAGATCAGGGAGGACAAAGATGCAGGAAAGGCAAAAGACACACCTTGGATTGAGCAAGGCATCCTACACCCAGCTAGGTATTTAGATGTTATCCTGAGGACAAAGTGCAATGGCTGAAGGATGTGAGCTACTAAATGGTGCAATCGTGCTATTCTGGTGAAGTGGGAGTTGGAGGATGTGAGAGGAAAAGCAGGTTGGAACAGTGCTAGTGCTAAAGAAGATAAGTTGATGCTGTCTCTCCCTCTCTTGCAGCACAGAAGCCTGATGAGGGAAAGGACCTGGGTTTGGCTCTGTCCATAGCACAGAAGAGTAACCGACAATAACACATTAAATGAATGAAGCACAGATCATTTCTTGTGTAAATAGCACTGGGTTCTCACTCTCCTGCCTCACATTCTAGGTCCTTCAGGGCTGCTTTCTTAATTATCCCACCATACACAACAGTGTGCTCTGGGGCCTCAGCCTCCCCTGGGCCAATGAAGAATCCTCTTGTCTCCATCCCCTTACCAGAACAAGTCTCTTTAACAAGTTCTGCTATGTTTCCTTTTGTTTGGTTTTTGAGATCTGCATGAGGGAAAAGTGGGGGAGGGAGTGGATAGTGCAGTGAGGGGATTTCCAGGGGCAATGTTTCAAAATATAATATTGATTATTCTAGGAAAAGTTCCCTAAGCAATTCTTTGTTTTGAGACAAGGTCTCACTTTGCAGTCTGACTTTGAACCCACCCCATAAGCCTGCTAGATCCACCTGGTTTTGCCTCTCAAACGCTGGGGTTATAGATGTGGATCACCATAGCTGGTTCCCCAAAGTGATTCTACAACAAACACATCAGCCACTTTAACTGCAAGTCACTCATGTAATTGCCCAATGCTTCAAAACCCAGATCAAATCTTTTTTCAGCATTGGTGCTCTGAAGGCTTGCATGACAGCTCTGGAATTCTAAACAAGCTCAGGAACTGACCCACACCTCCAGAAGCAGTCATGATCCTTGCATAAGATGAAGCAGAATTCTTTTTTCTTTCTTCCTTCTTTTCTTTCTTTCTTTCTTTCTTTCTTTCTTTCTTTCTTCCTTCCTTCCTTCCTTCCTTCCTTCCTTTCTTCTTCCTTCCTATCTGCCTTCCTTCCTTCCTCCCTCCTCTCTCCCCTCTTTCTTTCTTCCTTCCTTCCTTTCTTTTTCCAAGACAGCAAGACAGGGTTTCTCTGTGTAACAACCCTGGCTGTCCTGGAACTCACTCTGTAAATCAGGCTGGCCTCCAACTCAGAGAAATCTGCTTGCTTTTGCCTCCCAAGTGCTAGGATTAAAAGCATGCTCTACTACACCAGGCTAAGGAGAAGGTATTTTCTTTCCTTCCTTCCTTCCTTCCTTCCTTCCTTCCTTCCTTCCTTGTTTGTTTATTTGTTTGTTTTGAGACAGGGTCTCACTATGTAGCCCTGGCTGTCCTAGAACTCACAAAGATCCCTCTGCCTCTATCTCCTGCCACCATTCCCTGAAAGATAAAGATTTCTTGTACAGGAATGTTGATAATTTTGATCTGACCAGGGAGCCCTTCCCCTAGTTGGGGTTAGGAATCACTTCCCATAGTTCACTTCCTAGAAGACTCCCTCACACTGTCTGAATTGCCTGCATTCTTTCCTGCTGTGAGCCTCAGTCTATCAACACAGCTGGCTGCATCCACTGCTCTAGGCCTATACCTTTTGCCTCTTCCTCTCCCTTAGCTGCTACCTTATTAGCCCTAGGCAGTTAGAGGCAAGTTAAAGCTTCTTAGCTTTCCTTTCCAAAGCTAGGGAAGAGCTTTACAAAGCTTACTGTAAACTTTCTCAGGATGTGTCTCAATGGGTTGAATGCTTGCCTCTCACAGTTCCCAGCACTCCATAAAACTGGGCATGGTGGTGCACACCTGCAATCCTAGTAATCTAAAGGTAGAGGCAAGAGGCTAGAAGTTCACATTATCTTTGGCTGAATAGCAAGTTTAAGGACAATTTGAACTACATGAGGCCTTGTTTAAAAAAAAATAAAACAGCTGGGCATTGGTGGCACATGCCTTTAATCCCAGCACTCAGGAGGCAGAGGCAGGCAGATCTCTGTGAGTTCAAGGGCAGCCTGGTCTACAGAATGAGTTCCAGGACAGGCTCCAAAGCTACACAGAGAAATCCTGTCTTTAAAAACCAAAATAAATAAAAATAAAACGTAGAACAACAGCACATGGCATCTCCAGTCATAGGCCTCTCTGACAAAAGAGTGATGTCTATGGTGTGGGCACTGGAACACAGAGCATCACTACTGATGACTGACTTAGGCACTAGAGTTTAGGGTTGCTTATCAAATTCTCTAGGTGGTTTGTGTAAGCTTACAGTGGAAGAGCAACCTCCTCTGAGCAAGTAAGATGTCATCCTCTGGGCTGCTGGTGCTGTTAAACACATGGGGACACACAGGAGAACAGGAGTGTGGTGATTGCTGTTCTGGCTGCCCTGGAAAATCAAATAAAGAATGAGTGTGGGCAAGAGATGCAAAGTTCTAAGATATCAGAGTAGGAAGGCAGAAAAGAGGAATTTCTTTTATAGCATGGTATCTCTCAAGAAAAAAATCTGGGAGTGACAGAGAGGAGTAGAAACAGCAAGATCCAGATGTGGGTTCCAGCTTCGAGATTAAGTCAACAAGATTAACCTTTATAGATCTCAACTTCTAGTTAAAAGTAGTTGTGTCTTTTTTTTTTTTTTTTTTTTTTTTTGTTCCTAGCACAGTCTATTTACTTCCTCTTTTCCTTTTGTCCTTCCATCCCTATCCTTTGGGTAAGAAACCATCTTCTTCGAAACCAAACCTCAGACACTTTGGCTATGCTGAACCCACCCTGTATGTAGGCTCAGAGTTATCATAGCATCCATCCCTTTCCAATCTATGAGGTTAAGCTTTGGACCAGGATCTGAGAGTTAGAAGAGAATTTTCTTCATGCTTATTACTCAGGGCAGTAGAAACCCCAGTGTAGGTGGATTTCTTTGTCAGGACTGCCAGTTCCCCAAATAACCACACAGAGACTTATTATTAATTATAAAGTCTCATCCAATAGCATAGGCTGTTATTAACTCATTATCACATATTTTTTAAATCTATCACATGGCAGTACCCTTTTTTTTTTTTTTTTTTTTTTTTTTTTTTTTTTTATTGCATGGCATGTTGATCTGCTTCCTCTACATCTGGCTAGTGACTCTACCCTTCTTCATCCCTAAGCTTCTTTTTGTGAGAGTCCCACCTATCCTCTGCCTGGCTGGCTATTGGCCAATGAAAGCAACAAATATTCACAGTGTACAAAAAGATTGTTCCACAGCACCCCTGAGATGTGTTTTTTGCCATGCCAAATTAGAATCCTCAGGGAATGTTTTCCATTGATGTTTTAAAGACCACTGGTTGAAATCCACACAGCTATAGACATATTCCTATAGTTGCATAAGGATCAGATAGTTTTTTTAGACTGATCAGGAAATTCACCATTTGTACCATGGTCTCTATGGGAAAATAGAGCCTGTGTTTCAGAACAATTGACCTTTTGGAGTTGAGCCAGTTCCTAAGTTGGGAACACTTTGTACACTGTTATATCATATGTGTAGACTTCATCCATGTGTCTTAGGATCAAAGACTTGTCAGGGTAGAAGATACTATGAAGAATATTCTAGTAATGGCAATCTTTTGTAGCTAGTAACACCCAGAGTCAGAAGAAGGATTTGGCTAAGGTCATTCAGCTACTCTGGCCTTCCATCTTTAATCTGATTCCTTCCCTGCAACTCAATTTATCCTGTGGTCATGTTCCCACATGGTTGGTGACTTTCCCAAAGTACCTCCTTTAGTGCAAAATCAAACACAGTTTCTTAACTGGTCTGTTATACATTTCACTTTATAAGTCTGCTCATTGTAAGATGTCTGTAAATATACCTGGGGGATGGTGGTGCACGTCTTTAATTCCAGCACTTGGAAGGCAGAGGCAGGTGGATCTCTGTGAGTTCGAGGCCAGTCTGGTCTACAAAGTGAGTTCCAGGACAACCAACACTGTTACACAGAGAAACCCTGTCTTGAATAATATTTAATAATAATAATAGTAATAATAATCTTAAGTGATGGGTGATGAAATGGCTCACTTAGTAAAAGGTGCTTGCTGTTCTAATCCCTGAAACCCATATAAAGGTAGAAAGAATCAAGTTGTTCTTTACATGTGTACATGCAACACAGACTCTCATATTCCATAACCATACAACTTTTTAAAAAAGAACATATGAACTGGACATACCTTAAATTAAGGTGTAAATAAAAATTCATAAATACTAAAAAAGGCTCTATTGGTGATAATTTGAACTGCAGCAAGTATTTATCACAGTTACAGATACATTGGTTTTAGTTTTAGGAGATATATATTGTTAATTTTCATGTATTCGTACAGAACATCTACAAATTTTGTAACATTTTAGAAAATTCATCTTGGGTTAGGGATATAGCTCAATGGGAGAGCACTTGCTCTCCCATTCTATGTTCAGTCCCCGTTACCAAAGAGAGAAAGAGTAGCAGCTAAGGTGGGGAAGAAGGAAGGAGAGAAGAAAGAAAGAGGTCAGAGATTTATTTACCAGATCCAACTGAAAGAGAAATTTATGAAACCATCCAGGTAAACATCCAACTGAAAAGGCATTCAGGTAAACATCCAACTGAAAAGGCATTCAGGTAAACATCCAACTGAAAAGGGGAGTGAAACAGTTTTGGTTTTGAGAGCAACTTGTACTAATGGCAAAACATTCCTCCAAGTGTTTCATTTGAAACAAACTTTCACTTAGTATATTTTCCCTCACCACCAAGTAGCTTTTAGTGAACTCTTGGTGTCCTGTTTGAAGGAGCAAGGTGTGAGAACACTGAAAGAGAAACATTTGTTGTAACAAACTAAGGCTAACCTTAAAAAAAAAACCCTGTTATCTCTTTCCAAGATAAAAGAAATGGCCACACACTCAACTCTTCAACCATTAAATAGTTGTCATTGATGGTGACTGTTCTTTCAACGTTAATTGCCCTCTAGTTAACAGTTCTCCATGGTTAGTTAACCCCTTCAGTCACTAGGGATTTGTTTTCTATTTAGTTTATCTTGAAGATCCAGATTAAGGATAAAATGCTCCACTGAATATCAACTCTCTAACTCTGTGTGTGTGTGTGTGTGTGTCTGTGTGTGTGTGTGTGTGTGTGTGTGTGTGTGTGTGTCCCTGTTGGGGGCCAGGATAAAGGAGAAGTCTTTGCCCAATGCCAGGGAAGAGACATTTGGTTATATTTGCTTCAATTATTTTGGACTAAGGGAGGATAGTGTGTGTATAATAAAACTACATATGTATGTATAAATATAAAAATAGGGAACTCCTATGCCTAGTTCCCCCCCCCTTTTTTTTTTTTCATTTTTTGTGGGTCTGTTTGTTTGTTTGCTTGGTTGGTTTTGTTTTTTGAGACAAGGTTTCTCTGTGTAGCTTTGCAGCTTGTCCTGGAACTTGCTTTGTAGACCAGGCTGGCCTCAAACTAACAATATCTGTCTACCTCTGCCTCAAAAATGCTGGGAGTAAAGGTGTGTGCCACCACCGACCGACCATTTGTTTGGTTTTTTTGAGACAGGGTCTCATTATATACTTCTGGCTATCTTGGAACTCATCATGTAGACCCCCTGCCTCAGCCTCCCTAGTTCTGGGATTAAAGGCATGAGTCACATACCACACCTGGCTTTAGTTACTTTTCTATTGCGGTGATAAGACACCATGACCAAGCCTACTTATAAAAGAAAGACTTTAATTTGGGGCTCACAGTTTCAGAGGGTTGGAATCCACGATCATCATGGTGGAGAACACAGTGGCAGGCAGGCATGGTACTGAAGCCATAGCTGAGAGCTCACACCTTAAGACAACCAGAGGCACAGCAGAGAGAGACTTGGATGGCAAATGGCATGATCCTTCTGAAACCTCAAAGTCCACTCCCAGTGACACACCTCCTCTAATGAGGCCACACCTCCTAATACTTCCCAAACAGTCAACCCAGGAGCAAGTATTCAAACACATGAGCCTTCCGGAGTCATTCTCATCCAAGCCACCATAACTTCTTGAGAAATTGATAGCTTTGCCATGCTGATTATTTTCTCATATGTGCATTGAAATGAAATTGAAACTAAATCTTAAGAAAAAACATCTTGGCCCTAGGCCACCTATAATGGGATCTGTATTGAGAGGGGTAACTTCCTACCATTGCAGTCTGAGTTTTGTCTGATATTTCCGTTTTCTTAAATTGAGCTGCCTACAGAAGTTTTTGAGATTTGTTTGTTTGTTTTTTAAATATGTTTTCCAGGTACACCCAATAAAAACCAAGCTTAGGTACTCAAGACCTATTGAAGACTTGATTGAGAGAAATACTATTGATGGAAAGACAGCCAGGGTAGAAACACATAATCTGTTATCTTAGTTCTCATGAGGTAGCAGGCAGATGACCAGCAGTTCAAAGTCAGTCTTGACTGTGTGAGATCCTGCCTACATAAGCATGTAAGTAAATAAATAAATATTGGATTAAGCTAAGGTAGCAAGGCTCTGTACATTTGCTTTGCTATCTATGTTTGCTTACTCTCAATATGTTAGCTATTAGCCAATATTGAGAGGAATGCAAGAAAAGCATCTGTGTAAGTTTCCATGGCAAAAGCAACATGAGGGAGGAAGGGCTTGTTCTGATTCACAGTTTAAGATACAGTTCACTGTGCTGGGGAAGGTATGGAGGTAGGAGTACAAGGAGCCTGATCACATTACATCCACAGTCAGGGAGCAGAATGCATTGAATACTGGTACTCAGCTGGCTTTCCCCTTCCCTTTTTACTATGTTAGGGGCCCTAGGTGATAGAATGGTGCTATCTACAATCAGGGCGAGTTCCTCACATTTGCAGACATGCCTAGAGATGTGTCCCAAATGATTCTAAGTTCAGTCAAGTTGACAATGAAAAGTAATCATCAACACATGCCACCTTGGTTATACTTAATATGTGGAATATATATAATTAATATATATGTAAGCATATATATAAACAAGTAAATATATATGTGAATATATATATAAATATGTAAGGTTATATATATAAACAAATACATAAGTTTATATAAACAAGTAAATATATATAAGTATATGTAAATATATATGTAGGTATATATATAAACAAGGCTACTTGTCTTTTTTGAGGACAACCCACAGAGACATGATGGTTTGGTTTCTCTGAGTATTAGGTTGCCTTTACTTAATGGACATTTGAATGTCCCGGCATTATTAGTTAGTAAAACTATGATCACAATTTTATTAAGATCCCAAACTATGATGACCCAACCCTGGTGCAATCTGTGTTTTCCTTCAAGACATTTCTGGAATTAAAGGTATTAATGTAAATAGCCCAGACATCTTCCTGAGCTGATAGTATACTAGTAAATGTTCAACAACCATGACTCAGAAATAAGACAGGAAAATGGTTATTTATTTTTCACATTTCTTTCAGTAAATGCAGTTTTTTTCTTTATTTACCTACTTCTTGTGGCAAATTTGACCTTAACTGATGAAAAGTTAAAAAAAAAATAGTACAAATACCTTGACTTCAAAATCTGAAGAATTCTGAATTCTTACCTTTTTTTTGTTTGGATGTTTTTTTGTTTGCTTGCTTTTTTTGTTTTTGTTGTTGCTGTTGTTTTTTTGACAGATTTCCTCTGTATAATCCTACTGTCCTAGAATTCTGTAGACCAGGCTGGCCTCAAACTCAGAGATCTGCCTGCCTCTGTCTCCCAAGTGTAGGGATTAAAGGTGTGAACTTCCATTCCTGGTTAAATTCTTACATTTTCTTTTCCCCAAAAGATGGTTTTCCTGTGTAGTCCTGGTTGTCCTGGAAGTTGGTCTGTAAACTAGGCTGGCCTCAAACTCAGAGATGTGCATGCCTCTGACTCGCAAATGCTGGGATTAAAGGCATGAGTCACACACTCCTGGGCTCCTTACATTTCTTTTGGAGGGACATTCCACAGAGGACCACTAGTGACAAAAGCTCTCTCAGCAATGTGTGATAGCATGCACATTTAATCCTAGTACTAGGGAGGAAGAGGCAGACAGATCTCTAAGTTTAAGGACATCCTAGTCTATATATATAGTGAGTTCCAAGCTGGCAAGGGCAGCATAGTGAGACCTTGTCTCAAGACCAAAAGTACCAAAAAATTATACACCTACACACACACACACACACACACACACACACACACCAATATTTTTTTTTTACTATGACCCATTATTTCTTACTGGGAAAATCTGATGGAAGTGGAAACCCTGAACCTTTTTCCTGTGTTTGATTGATTGCCTGCCCTCACCCTTCCTCCCCACCCCCTTTCTTTCCCCTTTTGGATGCTGCGATTGGTTCCCCTCTGCCCCCTCTCTCTTGCCTTCTGCCCTCTCCTCACTATGTTCAGTGTCAGGTCCACTCTGGACTCTCCCAGAAATCTCTGCTTCTGACTATGCTCTCCACAGCAGCCGTGTTCTTTCCTCTTTTGATTTCTTCTTCTTTTGCTGCTGCTGCTGCTTTTCTCATTCAGAACTGAAGTGACAGGTGGTTGTGAGTCACCATGTAGGTGCTAAGAATTGACCTCAAGTCCTTTGCAATAGCAGCCAGTGCTTTTAACCTCTGAACCATCTCTCCAGACCCTGTATTTGTTTTTAATTTACCCCAACTGCAAGCATTTATGTAAGTTAACTTAAATCCCTTCTTCTGGAATAAAGTTGGGTAAAAATAAAGTGGACTTGAGTAAAATATAGTGGAAATAAGCCAGTCTTCTTCCCCTAAAGATCCCCAAAGCAAACTGCTAGTTTTCACAGATTACTTCAGAATTTGTATAATCTTCATTAGCAAATAGAGAAATAACTAAGGAGGGATTTAGGAAATTCTAGCATTCATCTGGACACGCAAAGCGCTTGATTAGATAATGTTTTTACTAAAACAACACACACACACACACACACACACACACACACACACAGACACCCCTTGTGTCAAAGCATATGTACATTTGAGAAAGAATACTGCAATTTAGTTCATGTAGCGCTAGATTCCTGGGTTTGAAATTCCAGCTCTGATGTTTGTTTGGAGTGAGGTAACTAACCCATTTAGTGTCTCAGACAGTCTTACCCACAAGTAGAGGTAATAATGGTACCTGTCACCTAGTGCTTGCGGTAAGGATTACATGAGATGATGTTGCATGACATCTAAATTAGTGCCAGGACATATGATCTCAGTGTTACCTATTAGTGGTATGTGAGCAAGAAAAGTACAGGCGCCCTTGCGCTGCCAGCATCAGGAAGTCTGAGTGGGGAAGGGATGGGGGGCGGGGCACAGGTTTGGGAAAAGTAAGTTTGGACCTGACCTCCTCAAATCCTTACCTAAATCTTTTCCGTGGCTACTCTTCCTACTTTCCCTTGGTGGCAATTTTAGGTGTTGGAAGGAAAGGTGAGCAACGAACCTTTCCAGTTTCCGAGTTTCTATTTCTCCGTTTTGTATAAACCGGATACTTGGTGGGTGGTACAGACACGAAGATCAACGTGGTGTGGTTGGTTGGTTTCTTGAGACAGGAACTACTGTAGAACAAGCTACCCGTCCTGTTAAGTAGTTGATGGTGACTTTAAGTTTCGGAATCTTCTGCCTCCATGTCCCAAGTGCAGGAATTACAGGCATCTCATGCTCAGCACATGTGATTTTATCTTCTAGGAACCAAGTGCAGCAGAAAAAAATGTTTCTTATCACAAAATAAGAAGATTAAGCCATATAATAGAGCAATGAATAGAAAAGCACTACAGAAAAGTGGTGTCTAGAGAGAATGGAGATACAAGATATGATCAACAGAAGCAGAAACCGGGAACGTGTATTTTATCTTATGACGCTGAATGGGGCCCACTTTGATGCTTGTTTCACTCTGAGCCACCTGGAGAATCATCCACACTGGTAAAACGATAAAGAACACTTCATTTGCAACGTCAGTATTTTCTAGCAGAGTAGTCTCATTCTGCTTCCAACAAGGGTAACTGTAACACACACTCGTTTCCAGATTAGTGGAAACAGGAGGAATTGTTTGTAAAGGCAGTGAATGAAGCCAAGAAAAGAAAAGCAAGAAGGGAGGAGCGCAATCGCTAACTCCGCGGAACCTCCCGGCCCTAGATAGCAAAGGAGGAAGGTCACTCGTGCCTACGCGGGCTCCGCGTTCAATCTGCGCAAGCAAGGCTGGCTCCGCCCTGCGCCTGCGCTGTCGCCACGGTTCGGCGCAGTGGACCTGGAGCGGGAGGGAGCCGCACCTGCGCGTTAGCTGCGGCGGAGGCGAGGGCGGGGACCCGGAGCCGGAGCCGCGGGAGGGGGACGCGGCGCGCGTGCGCACGGCTGTGCGCGGCTGGGCGACCGGCCAGGGCGGAGGAGAGGGAGGGGCGCTGAGGGCGGGGCTACCCGCGGCGCTGGCGAGCATTGCGGAGCTGGGCGGTGCCGAGCAGCAGGAGGAGGAGGTGGCGGAGGCGGCGGCTGGGGTCTGACGCGGCCCGGTTCGTGGGGCCCTGCTTGTTTATTTATTTATTTCTAGTGGGTTTCTCCCGGCGTGTGCGCGCGCTGTGGCTGCTCGGCGGGGAGGGGGAGGGGGGTGGGCCCGCGCCCAGGGGGAGTTGGAGCCGGCCGGGGTCGAGACGCCGCGTGACTCGTAGGTGAGAACGCCGAGCCGCCGCCGCCGCCGAGAAGCCCTTGTTCCCGCTGCGGGGAGGAGAGTCTGGTGCCGACAAGATGGCGGACGGGGAGCTGAACGTGGACAGCCTCATCACCCGCCTGCTGGAGGGTGAGTGCGGCGCCGGGCCGCGGGGCCCTTCCCGCTCGAGCCGAGCCGGGGAACAGGGCGGGCGGGCTAGGTGGCCCCGGAGGCCCCGGAGCGCGGGATGGCGGGCGAGCCAGCGGGGAGGCCCGGGGCCCATCGGCGGGTACAGCCTTCTCGGGGGCGGCGGGGCTCCGCTGGGCCTCCGTGCTGGCCTCCGCTAGCCCTTCCAAAGAAGGGGCGACGGTGCCTGACACTGGGTATTGTGTGTCCGTGGAATGTGTGCTTCTTCTCTGTTCTCTTTGTGCGTTGCCCTTGGCTGCCTCCGATTGTCGTTCCGGTAGTGAATTTTACGAAAAGAGAAGCCCTTCCCGAGTGCGGCTATCGGATCGTTTGCATTTTTTACTGGATGCTCAAAGGGGCTTAAGGAGAGGATAGGGTGGATAGTTTAACATTTATTATCTGGCGTACAAAAAAATAGTAAGAATCTTGGATCGGGTTGGAGATGTCCGTTAGAAATACGAAACACCTGACTACCTGGGGCTGAAGGGGGGCTTAAAATCATAACATGTTTGAACAGAGTTTAATTTCTGCACAAACTTAGTAAATGCCTGTTGTAACAACCTCTCTTGGGCTTAAAAGGCATTTGCAGTCTTCGCATCATTTGAAGTTTCGGGCTCTCATGCTTTTTATAGATAAGTTTTGTGTTGGTGGGAATATGAGGAAAGAGTAGCTAGATGGGAGAGACCAGTAATTAAATGTATTGATCCGTTGCGGGATACTATTCAAAGTTAAAGGCGGGTCTTGTTCAGAACCCTTTTACTCAAAAATTCGCGTCGTCTCGAATTGTTTGGGGAGTATGTAAAAAAGAATTGTCTTTTTGAATGATTAAGAGCCCTCTTTGTCGGACACCTAATGAATGCGTGTGTACTTTTTGTTTACTACAGCGAAGCAGTTTGTGCTTATGTTTGGAAATTTAGCAAGGAGGATTGTATGGGGAGGGGTGACTTTTTTTCAACTGAAGTACACCGTATCTGTCCCTTGTGTAAAGATCTCTATATTTGCTCCAGATATTAAAACCTTCCTGAAGGCTGAGAAAGAAGCAGAAGTTTTTACCAGGAATTCTTATTTACCTTTTCCTTTAGTATCACGTTATTCCTGGGAGGCCCCCTGGTGCTTGCTGCGTTCACTGCTCGGGACTTGGTGGGAACATCTTTCTGGGTCTGTGAGAAATTTGTTTAGAAGAAAAGTTGTGGTTATAGTCCATGACTGACTCTATAAGGGAAATATAGTTATATGTTGTTAGTCTTCTGAGAAGGTGAATTTAAGCCTACCGCTGTTTTCATATACTTTAAAATAAGTTTAAATTTGATTGTATCTTCGTTTATCCATATTTAAATTTTTTCATAAGTATATTATAGCAGATTCATGTATTTTAAACTGATGTAGAACCCTTTAAATTAAATGTACCTTTATATGATTACAGATACTTAAAACTTTAACTAGTAGAGCGAGAGTTGTAGCGCAAATGGGGAAGCTGCCTAATATTTGGTTCTAGCTTCAGTCACCCCCACTCCCAACCCCTCCTTTTTGGATAAGGATTCTTGTTAAGATACATTGTTCTTTTCTTCTAATATAGCAAGTGTCTATTGACTCCTCTGTGCCAGGCACCAGGAATCCGAAGATAAGACACAATCTCCACTCAAGGAGCTAGTATAAACAAGTGACTTCAGCTTTTGCTAGCCTTCTTGCTCTTCTGATGTTGAACATACAGTTTACTGGTGGGATGTGTGTGTGTGTTAGTGTGTTAATTTTTGCTCCTTTATGCAATTGACATTTATTTACCTCGACATCTCCCTGTTACTCTGAAATATTACCAGTCCCTTCCTTCCTCCCCAAATCTAGACCTGTTCAAATAATTGTCAAAGACTTGGACTTTGTAGTGAATAATTTTAGTCTTAAATTTTTTTTGTCTACTTTGATTTTCAGAGATGTTACATGCTAATTTAACTCATTGAGTGTTGCAGAGTTGCCTAGCAGAGTAACTATAGTTATGTTTTTTGTGTGTGTCCTAAATGAAAGCAAACATTAAAATTGGACCAGTAAAAGATACACAGTTATAGTTAGAATAAATTTCAAAAGACGACTTGTATCATAGCAAGGTTAGTGGTCATATTGAAAAATGGAAGAGAACATATGTTCTGTGAAATATATTTGTGAATTCAATATGTTCAACCATTCCAGTGTATATATACTTAAAAACATCATATTGTACCTAAGAATATGCAGTGTTATCTGTCCATTAAAGTTTGCTTTTTGTCTGGGCAAAAGACTTGGCTGGTATATGTCTTGAATCCCAGCACTCAGTAGGCAAAAGCAGGCAGATCTTTCTGAGTTTGTGGCCAGTCTGGTCTACATAGCAAATTCTAGGCCACCAATACACAACACAACAAAATCAAACCAAAAAAGCCTTGCTTTTGTAAAACTGTTTCTGTATTAAGGGAAAAAATTTGACCAGGATCTACTCCCATTTTAAAGTGCTTACTCTATGTGATACTATGGTCCTTTAAAAAACATAGAAACTATATCTGATTGCCAGTTAGGCATATATGTTTTTAGTAAGTACATATTATGAGTTTGTTTGTTATGATTTCACAGAATCTTAAGGACATTTAAATAAATGAGTCTATTTAATTCAAAACAAAAATACTGTTGCATTATTTAGACAGTGCATGCTTCTCCATTATTTTGGTTTAAGTTTTGTTTACAACTAAAAAGAACTTCTACTGTTGTGTCGCCTGTAGTGATACTATACAAGATTCACAATAGTCTTGTGATTTAACATGATTAATTATTTAAATTAAAATTAGTTCATAGTTCATATAAGTAAGCTAGAAAAAGCTCAGTAAAGGGCTTTTTTTTTGGTAGAATTTTTTAATTTAAATTTAAAACAAGCTTGTTTTACATGTCAGTCCCAGTTCCCACACCCTCCATCCTCCCCTGTCCCCCACCAATCTCCATTCCATCCCCTTTCTGCTCCCCAGGAAGGGTAAGGCCTTCCATGGGGAGTCTTTAAAGCCTGTCATATCATTTGGAGCAGAACCTAGGCCCTCCCCCAATCAGTAAAGGTTTTTGCTTAGAGTCGATGTTCTCTAGGTATTTGAGGTGGAAGTGGGAATACCCTAGGGGCTTTATGTCACATTATAAATGTTTATTTTGGAAGAGATTAAGGGATAAGTAGAACTATGCTGCTTTGGGGAGAAGAAGCAAATGGTACCCTTGAAGGCCAGAAGATCCCCTAGAACTGGAATTATAGATGGTTGTGAGCCACCTTGTGGGTGCTGGGAATTGAACATGAGTTTTGTGCTCTTTACTGATAAGCCATCTCTACAGCCTAAACCTTCCCTTTTAATGACAGCTTTATGAGATTCTATTCAAATACCACAGGGCTTGCTTTTGCTGTTGTGTTAGTGAATTTTAGTGTGTCCACTGTGTTTTGCAGCCATCACAGTCAGTTTTAGAGCATCTTCATACACATATCCCAAAAAAGCCCTGTTCCCTTTTTCTTTCATCTGTCTCTGTCTACTCTAGGCAATCATTAATCTTGCCTTCTGTCTCCAAGGATTTGCCTGTTTGTGCACATTTTATGTAAATGAAAGTGTACATGATGAGGTCTTTTGTGTCTAGTTTCTTCTTTTAAAAATTTTTTGAGGCAAGTTGTCACTATGTAGCCTTAGCTGGCCTCAAACTCAGATGCTGCTGGGATTAAAGCCTCCTGGGCCTCTTTTAGTTTTTTAAGTTTCATCCATGTTGTAAAATGTATTAGTGCTTCATTCCTTTTATTGCTGAATATATTCCGTTGTGTCTATGTGTCAATTTTCAAAAATACTCACTGGTTGGTGGCTTTTTCACTTTTTTCCCTTTTGACCATTGTAGACAATACCGCTCTCAACTTCTGTGTTCAGGTTTTTGCATGGACTTAGACTTTCAGTTCCTTCCCTAGGGTGTATTGCTACGAATGGAATTGCCCTGGCACATGGTAACTCTGTTTACCGTTTTGAAAAATTTGCAGACTGTTTGAAGCTTCTTTACTGGTTAAGTTGCATAAAGTTCAAGCCCAGCAGTTTAAAAGATAGGCTGCAGTGCAGGCTGCTCCCACCACCACCTCTGTATCTATAGAGAACATCATGCTGTATGTGTTCATGAGGCAGGGTCCATTCAAAGTAAGTTCAGGCTGGAAAGTAGAGGAGCCCTCCTCATTGGAAGTAGACTGCCTTCTCTTGATTATTCTAGAAGTCATAGATCACTTTGTTAATTAGTTCCAGCAAGTCAAGGAAGCTAATTTGAGAAAAAAAAAAAACTGCCCATACATATTTTAAAAATTTCTATTTTAAACTTCTAGCCCTGGAAGTTTTCTATAAAGTTTCCAAATTTAGGATAAGAATTCGTTGAGATTGAGAAATATATTTGAATTTCTATTTGTGAAGAAAATGGTAAATTACATCCAGCAAGGTTTAAGATTTTCCTCTTATTCCCCATCCCACCCCCGCCCGGAAGCACTAGGGATTGAGCTAATGACCTTATGCTTGCCTGCTAGGCAAATGTGCTTCCAGTGAGAGACCTCTCCAGCCCTTTTAATTTCTGTTTTTAACAATTTTTGCTACAAAAGTACCCATCCTGGCCTTGAGCTTGACCTGTATCCCAAGCAAGCCTTGAACTTTGAATCTTCTGACTTAGTTTCACAAGTAGCTAGGACTACAAGAATTTGTGTGCCACCATACTCTTTACATTTATTATTTAACAGACTGTTCATTCTTATTGGCCATAATGACAAACTCATACCACTAAATAGAAACATCACGGTATTTTTATATGACTAAATTTCCATTGAGTAATTCTGAAACTAAGGTTTCAGAATTGATTTCAGTGTTAGCAGGCAAGAAATGGTTTAGTGGGATGTTTAGACTCTTGAGTATCCTAGGATTTAGTTTTGATCAGGTACAAATTATAGCCTCTGGCTATCACTTCTGTTGTAACTATAAATAACCATTTGGGGGCTTATTTTCTCTAGGGGGGAAAAAACCCATGAAGGTAGGAGAGAGAAGTCCTATGTGTGACTTGGTGATAGACATTGGTCATTTGGAATTATATAGCTGATTAAATGTCAACAGATCCAAGAATTTTGTTAACCATGGAGATTTCATCAGAAGAGACCTTAAGACTGGATGAGCTATTAGAATAGATACAAAGTTTCCAGTGTTTAAATTTTTATATTGAAATCTTGGATTTCATCATTGGCTACAAATTACTGTTTTCTTTGAAATGCCAGGTTTTTGCTTGTTTTTGAGAGTATCTGTTAATTATGTAAATCTGGTAGCAATAGTTTGTCAGTCATGTGCTAGGATTAAAGGCATGTACCACCAGGTTCAAGACAGGATTTATCTTTAGTTTTAGAGCCTTTCCTGGAACTTGCTCTGTAGAACAGGCTGTCCTTGAACTCACAGAGAGCTACCTTCTTCTACCCAGTGCTGGGAGTAAAGGTGCGTGTCATTACCAACCCAGCTAAGCATATGATTTTAATTGAGTGTATTCATTACTTAGAACATATTTATACATGTTGGGATTTTTGTTGTTTTGTTTCTTGTGTTTTGGATATTTTTGGTTTGTTTGCTTGCTTGTTTGAGACAATTTCTCTATGTAACAGCTCTGGCTGTCCCATAACTCACTTTGTAGAACAGGCTGACCCTGAACACAAAGAGACTGGCCTGTTTCTGTCTCCCAAAAGCATGCACCACCATGCCCAGCCTTGAGTGGTTTTTCTTACTCTTGGCTAGTTAGCACTTATTACTAACATACTAAGCTGTTGGAGGAGCTAGGGTTCAAACTGACTCAAAGTTAGCTTGCCAGTTTGGAAATACAGGCAAGATTGTTTTCAAACAAGCTGAGAAAAAAATAGTTCAGTATAACCTATAGGAGAATCTAAAAGTTACAGTTGATGGTGGTAAAAATACACATAAAACAGGGAGGAGGAAAAAGCCTTAGCTGGACAATTTTATAAAGCTTATGAAATTGTAAGATGTCTATGATACAAATATTCTGCAGAAAAAAAGCCTTAATCTACAATGTTATCAAAGCAAGAGGATCAATAAACAACTTCGTTTGTTCTCGTGAACGCAACCATTTTTAGTTCTGTGATAATGTCATTAACAGATTTTAACTTTGATTTTAATGATTAAATTTTTCTGAATGAAAATTATTATTTAAAAATTTTAAATTATGTGTGTATGTGTGTCCGGGTATATCTGAGCACATGAGTGCAGGTACCATGGGGACCAGATGTATGGGACCCTTACCACTGCAGCTAAGGAACCAAACAGATCTACAAGAAAACACACATAGTCATAACTGCTAAGCTCTTCCACCCATGAAAATTATTCTTAATCATTATTACTGAGTACAGAATAGTTTTAGACAGGGACTTAATACGAAATCTGTGCTCACTGAGGCAAGATCCCCCTGCCTCAGACTACAGAGTACTACAGTTACAGGTGTACATATGACCTTCGTTTCCCAGCACCCAATGGCAGTCTGTAACCGCCTAAGACAAACATCCCAGAGTCCAACATGCTTATGCTCTTCTTGCTTCTTCAGGATTTCTTGTATGTATGTATGTATGTATGTATGAATGAATGATATAGTGCTCTGCCTGCAAGCCAGAAGAGGGCACTAGCTCTCATTATAGGTGGTTGTAAGCCACCATGTGGTTGCTGGGAATTGAACTCAGGTCCTTTGGAAGAACAGCCAGTGCTCTTAACCTCTGAGCTATCTCTCCAGCCCCTGCAGGAGGATTTCACCAATGTGGTACATACATGTGACCCTAGGTGAAAAGTGAGTGAGTGTGTGTGTGTGTGTGTGTGTGTTTGTTGATTGCTTCTGGTTCCTATGGTTGTGTTAAATGTTAAACCTGAGTGCTGTGATCTTAAGTTGTTTAATCTCTTATTGTACAAAGAAGATAGGTTGGACTTTCTGGGCTACCAGAATGACTAAATGAAAGAGCCTAGTGAAGTCTGCAGACTTCATAATGTGATGTGATCTTATACCTGGAGTCCTGGCAATACTATGGAGTAGTCTAGTTGCTGCTTGTAAACGAATAGCTGATTTCTTGACTATAATTCGTCCCCCGCCCCAGGATGACTGAGAAGTGTGGAGTGCTTGTAGAGCTAGTTTTCATGGCATGGTTTTGCAATGAAAGGATTGGGTTGGTCTGAGGACTGCCCTAGTTTTTTTAACATTTGACCAGTTTTGAGAGCTCTGGGTAAACATTGAGTTTCCATAGTAGTATTTCATTAGCTCCTAAGATAGGATTTCATCTGAAATGCACCTTTATGTGGTGCTAGGTGGGGAGAAAAACCTGTTAACCCTAAGAAGCTGTTGGTCAGAAAGTAACTTCAGTGATCACCACTGCAACATGTTTTTTGATATAATTTTTAGTTTTGTTAAAGCATTTTCATCTTTGTAAACATGTTAGTTACATAATTACTTGGAGATTCTAAGTTGAACCTACAGCTGGGGAAATGGCATGCCCAAACGTGAATGAAGATCCAAATTCAGACCTACAGCACCAATGTTAAAAGCCAAGTGTGGCCACCTGGGCAGAGAGGGCTCACTGACTACCAGCCCTACTGTGTTCAGTGAGAAGTCCTGGGAATGAGACAGTGCTAGAGCAGAATACCTAGTGTCCTCTTCTGGCCTCTGCATGACTCACAGATGAGCACACACACAAAATTAAACCCATAATTTACTGATAACAGAAAAAGAAAATATCCACTTTAAAATGACACACTGAGATGACCAATGCTCATCTGACATCATAATTGCTGTTAAGTTTCAGCTAGTTTGGAACTTGGTGCTATATTGCTCATAAATTGTAATCACAAATTATAAACCTCATTGATGTTAAGGGGTGGGGGGCAGCAGGGAGGGTGTGTGTCTTACTGTTGTTCAGACTGACTTTGAATTTAGGGCCCTTTCACCTCTGGCACATGCCATTGTGCCGATTTTAATGTTTTTGTGACAACCAGAAATGTTTTCATTGACTTTATTGTTGTTATGTAGCAACTTATACACAGTAGACTTTCAAGTATTTGCTGAACATGATTCTGAACAATCATTTTAAGCTCTGCATTTACTCATCCAGGAACCTTTAATCTTTTCAAGGTGAACGCTTTTCCCCTTTTAAACAAAAAAGTTTCCCAATATACAACAAACCAAACATAGTAGCCCATGCCTTTAATCCTAGCACTTGGGAGGCAGAGACAGGTGAGTATCTGTGAATTCAAGGTCAGCCAGAGCTACACAGTGAGACAGTGATAAAAATAAATAAATACAAGCAAATAAAACCCTAATATCAAAGTCAGGTGTGGTGGTAGATGCTTGTAACCCCAGCGCTTGGGAAGTAGAGCCAAGAAAATCAGGAGTTCAAGGCCAGACTACATGAGATCCTTCCTATCTTAAAAACAGCCAAACAACAAACCAATGCCAAAATTTGTTGCTGCATTAAAGCTAGTTTTCCAGGATGTTACTTTGAATTTCAAGGTTAGTTTTGTGTGTGTGTGTGTGTGTGTGTGTGTATGCGTGCGTGCGTGCGTGCGTGCGCGCGCGCATTCCATCCAGTGCATGTAGTATACACATGCATGCATGTGTGGAGGCCAGAGGACAGCTTTGGGTATCATTCTTTAATCACTGTCCACTTTATCTTTTTCTTTTGAGACAGTCTCATGTTGGCCCAGAGTTCATCCTTGAAATTTAAAGTAACAACCAGCTAAACTGATTTTCTTATACAAACCTAACACAGCTTTACATAAGTACCCCACCTACAGGTGTGGACCACACTTGTGTTTTTCTAAGCAGGTTAGGCTGTCTGGCTAGGGAGCACCAGGGATGTACCTCCTGTTTCTGCTTCCCCAGAGCTGGGATTACTTCACCCTGCTTTTTATTTGACATGGGTTCTGGGAATTGAAATTAAATCCTTATGCTTTTAAGATAATCTTATTAACTGCTATATTTTCCAAAGAATGTTTATGCATTGTATGCTCTTACCTCTTGGTATTTTAGTGTCTTAGAATGTACAATTTTAATGTATGAGTGCCTGACTTTTTTAGCCTGTGTAAATCTGACAAAAGAATTGTGGAGTTGTTAGGGAGAAATGTGTGCTTAATTTATATATGGGAACTAGCAGAGATATACAGTATGGCATGTTTTGGTGTTTATTCTAATCAGCAGCTAGAGTACAGTTTGGCAAGCCTTGGTGCTGCTGGTACTTAAAGGCACTTTTGGAAATGGAATCGCCTCATCTAGCTTTCTTCATGGCCTCTGGTTCTTAGTGATGATGTTCTGCTTTGTGCTTAGTGCAAGACTCGATTTGATGAGAGTAGGCCAGGCCTTGGGGTGCTAGCTTTGCAGTTGTTTAAGTATGCTACTGGCCACTAGAGGATTTGGGGAGTATCCTCAGAAATCAAGAACATTGGAAATTAATGCCACAGTTGATAACATAAATTCACTGTTAACCATACAACCTAGTTCTATGTGTGACTTTCCTGGTCTTCAAAATATGGGTATAGCTCTTTTGACAGCATTATTATTTTATGGATAATTCTGGAAAACTGATCGTTTTCTCGTTGTTTCATCAGTAAGAGGATGTCGCCCAGGAAAGATTGTACAGATGACTGAAGCAGAAGTTCGAGGACTGTGTATCAAGTCTCGGGAAATCTTCCTCAGCCAGCCCATCCTTTTGGAATTGGAAGCTCCACTGAAGATTTGTGGTATGTAAATGGGCAAAATTAGAGATGAGGTTTCTTTTTCCAGAGCTCGGGGAATAAAAGTGTGTGCCACCACGCCCAGCAGGGAATGAGTTCTAAAGTACATTTTTCTCCTGTATTAATATTGAAGGTGATTTAGAGAAAACTTCCAAATTTGAATTAAAACAATTAGTAGGTTTTTACTAAGGGTTGGAATTCATAATAATGACAGGTTAGACGCAACAGAAACATTTTGTTACATTACAGAAGGTCAAAAGGCTACTGTCTGTAATGTGTTAAGAAAAGTGATCATTAAGTCTTATATTGGTTTTAGCCCAAGACAAAACCTTAGGACTTTAAAATTGAATTATCTAGTTACAACAAGAAAAATTATTTCATAGAAAGTAGCATTTTTCTGTAGTTCACATGAAACAGGAAGGGACATAAATACTACAGCATGCTGGCTTTTCATTTGGTAATGCAGGTATTCTTTATAATGGTTGTGTGTTTTTGAAAGCACTTTTACATACTTAGGACAGCTTCAGTAGTTTACCATATGCAAGAATACCCTTTATTCTGCTTGTTTGTAAGTAATCTACCTTGAAGCCATGTAACTTGAAAATGTTCAGTGTGCTTTTTTAAACTGCTCAGATATTCACTAATGGGGTAATACTTCCCTTTTCCCAGGCTGCAACTCCTCCCATCCCAAGGTTTCACTGAGTTGGCTATCAGCCTGTTAGAAGAAGGTCCTGGTGCTCAGGGCACCTGGTTTAGAGGAAGACCTCATCCCTTTTTAGGGGTTGCTGGTCTTTTTTGTTGGGAACAAGGTGAGGAGAGACACTGAGTGCCATTAGCACTCCAGAGTTCTGTGATGTCCCAAGCTTGAGTTGCAGGATTAAGTAGGGACTGGGTTATCTCCCAGCCTTAACAGCCTGAAGGCCTCAGGGTTCAGACTCCAAGGAGAGTGCCAAAGAAGCAGTTCTGGGCAATGGCTTTTAATTGGTGCTTGGGTTTGGGGAATAGTTACCAGGGACTGCAGGGGGTGTTCATTATGTGTGATTGAGTCAGGAGTAGTGGGTGACCATGTTCTCCTTGGACTGAAACTGTTTGTGGAAGGGTTCCCTGGCATCCAGGCCTTAAGTCACCCCAATGTTGGCCCACTTGTCCCAACTTGGAGGGCCTTGCTTCAGGGCATATTGCAGAATCATTATGCTTAGGTTCAGGGTCCTACAGATTTAGTGTACTTCTTAAGTACTTTGTATTCTCATTCTCTGTGGGGTTTTATTAAATCCATGTGTGGTGCTTTGTACAGTATCCCATCTTTACATCAGAAGCAGTGGTTTAAAATTTTTCTGGAAATGTTCATTCTTTTAAGATTTATAAATAGAGTAATTTAATTATTTGTAAATGATATAAAAATTATTTGAAGTATAGATTCTCCTGGATTTATGGTGGGGTTATAGCCCTTAAACATTAGTTTGAAAATAACATACAGCCAAAATGCATTTGAAACACGATGCTGAACTCTATAGTCTGATTAGTCTGATACACTGTCATGATCAATGTGTCTGCTGGATAGTTACAGCTTGCTGCTGCCACCTAGCATCTCCCAAGTGTGGTATCACATTTCACTAGCTTGGAAAAAGGTCAGCGTTCAAGCTACAGTCTACTAACTACACAGTGCTTTGCGCCACTGTAAAATCAGAACCTTCTAAATTAAAACATTTTAAGCCAGTGATTGTCTGTATTTCATACAATTACCCCTTTGAATGTTACTTAATATAGCAGTAACTTGAAGGTAATAGAAGTTATTTGTTTGTATTTTTGTTCTTGATCTTTGGTATAATTTCAGTTAGCTACTAGTTAATGTAACTGTGTCAATTATTTTATAAGAAGTTGCCTGAAATTTTTGTGATGTACAACAATATTAGTTTTTCATCTCAGTCTATAGTTTAGGAATTCAGACTCAGCTTCCTCACTCTTCATGTTCTGAGTCTCTCAAGACACTCCATTCAAAGTGTGCCCTGGGTCTTAGACACACAGGCTGAGCTGTGAAAGTGTTCAGTTCTGTGTAAGCTGCTGGACTGTGTTTATTTATTACAACCAAATGAGCTGCTGGCCAAAGTCTCCTCTGTTCTTTGTAAGACAGCAGCTTTATCAGCAACCATGGGAGAAGGTGTGAGTTGCAAGCATGACAAAAGTCCCAATGATTTGTAAATGAGACTTAGAAGTGGTATTCTGTTTGCTAGCAGTAAGTCTAGATAGTGACCTATGCTTTAAGGGGAAAGAAGTTTACAAAATTCATTGTCCTAGAAGCTTCGTAAAACTAACCCATTTTTCTTACCTGACTTCTTTTTAGGAGATATTCATGGACAGTATACAGATTTACTGAGATTATTTGAATATGGAGGTTTTCCACCAGAAGCCAACTATCTTTTCTTAGGCGATTATGTGGACAGAGGAAAGCAGTCTTTGGAAACCATTTGTTTGTTGTTGGCTTATAAGATCAAATATCCCGAAAACTTCTTTCTCCTAAGAGGGAACCATGAGTGTGCCAGCATCAATCGCATTTATGGATTCTACGATGAGTGTAAGTAGGATTTAAAATTTAAGGGATTGATTAATTTCCACATACTTTTTTACAGTTCAAATGAATTTCTTCAATTCAGGGGAGCTGTGTGTTTCTTTCTTTTTTTTTTTTTTCTTTTAATATGGTCTCAGACAGAGGCCTGGAAAGAAAGAATGTAAAGCTAGGAAACACATTAAATTGTTTTCTTGGGATCTCCTTGGTCATGTTTCAGATTGGCTGCAGCTCATTTGGCTAAAGGAGGTCCTTTTAATTAGTTTACCCACTAAGATACCCAAGTAAAACAAGCACAGGTCACTACAGATAGTGGCATTAGTTCATGTGTGTGTGCAAGCATGTGCACAGGCACGCTTCATGCATAGTATCATGACATGCATTTGGAGGTCAGAGGATGGCTTTCAGTTGGTTCTTTATATCTAAAAGTTTCACAGTTAGGAGTCCTGGCTACCCTTTGGGAGGACTTGGTTTAATTCCCATCAGGAGACTTACAAACACAGCCTTTAACTCCAGTTTTAGGAAATCCCATTCTCTCTATAGCCTTGGCAATCACTTTATACATTTGGTTCATACACAGAGGCAAGCAGGCACACATATATAACATAAATAAAATAAAAATAAAGTCAAAATTCATTATTTGTTTAGATACCAAATCTCTGTAAATGTGTTATGTATGCCAGTCAGTCACTTCTGACACTGGAATGTGGTGATACTCAGGCAAGTTACTCTTAAACAGACAAAAACATAGAATTTATGTTATAATTGTAATGATTCCAAATTTGATTTTTGTATTTTTGTGATCTGAATTAAGCCAGACTTGTACAAGTAAGTTGGAATACACCAGGACTGGAGACATGGCTCAGTGATCAAGAGCTCTGACTACTCTTCCAGATGACCTGAATTCAATTCCCAGCACCCACATGGCAGCTCACAACTGTCTGTAACCTCTCCTGTTCCCAGGGGATGGAGCACCCTCACTTAGACGTACATGTGGGTGAACCACCATTGTACATAAAATTCAAATAAATAAATTCTTTAAAAAAAAAAAAAAGAGGCTGGAGAGGTAGTTTGGTGTTTAATAATACTTGTTGCTCTTTCAGAGTACCCAGGTTCAGTTCCGAGCACCCATAAAAACCATGTGTAATTCCACACATAAAAAGAAAAAGAAATACATCAAACTCTAGCCATCTTTCTAAGCTACACAGAAATTGGGGTATATTGGCATGTTCTTAGAAGATAAAGTGAGATATGAATGTCCTTTAGGGTAGAAATAACATCAAATGAAACTGTGTGGGAAAACAGCTTATAAACAGTCTATAAGTTACACTTGTTCATTACAAGGTAGGCTTGATATAAAAACAGGAAATTAATAGCTGTGACTTTCATCCCTTCTCTGGCTTGGTAGTTTAACTTAATGCCAAATCAAGAAAATCAGGTAACTCTTAGTTGAAGCTGTCTTTGGTAGCTGGGCTATGGGAAAATTATAGCCTTGCATCTTTTCACTTGTTATAGGGCCAAGTTGTAATTTGCTCGAAAGTGAATACCACTTAGGCACTTGGAAGAGTTCCTTTCCTGGCTAGGTTTATACCTCATTACTCAATGCATTAGGTTAACATGGACCAGCCCCAGAGGTACCACTTTCACTATTGTCTACTTACTTGGCTAGGTAAATATATTGAATGGGGAGAAATTAACTAGTACCCTATTAGACAGTTTCAAAAATAATGTATAATAGTGATTTTATAAAAACAAAGTCGATTGGTGTAGTTGTTTCATAAAACAGTATAGTGTTTGAAGTCTTTGCAACAGATGGTGTTGAATGTTTATTTTCTTGCCCTTTTAAAAACATTAAGTAAAAATAATTAAGTATAGTGATAAACCTGCATGCTGGACAAGTACTAAAACGTGAGCTACATCTCCAGCACATGAGACTGATCATAGCAATCATCATATTCTGTCTTTGAGATAACTAGTGAGAACAGTTAATTGGTTCTTTAATTCTCTGCTTTTTATTTTTATAGGCAAACGAAGATTTAATATTAAATTGTGGAAGACATTCACTGATTGTTTTAACTGTCTGCCTATAGCTGCCATCGTGGATGAGAAAATCTTCTGTTGTCATGGAGGTAGAGTAATAAATTTGACATTTAGAAGAGGCCTAAAAGAATTAAAATGCTGTGGGAAATATGAGCGTGGCAGGAGGTGCACAGCAGCTAAAAGCCAGCCTGACATAGCAGGTTCCAGACCAGGAAAGGTCAGCTGCATAGGAAGACTGTTTCACGAAAGCAAAATCACGCTGAGAATAAACAGACTGCTTTAAGCACGCCTAAGACCTCCTTCAGTAATTAGAAATTTGTGATTATTAATAATGGAAAATTTAACACTGTTGCTTCCTTATAATAATTCCTCACATAAAAGTATTGGCTAAGAGTGGTCTGTACACACCTATAATCTCAGTATCCAGAGGCTGAGGCAGAAGGGTCTCAAGGCCATCCTGGGCCATATATGCTATCTGGTGTGGGGTGGAGATAACCCGATGATTTTTAAAAGTATTTTCCTCAATTTAGACCTGGTTGGCTGGTTGTATTGTTTGTTTGTTTGTGGTGCTAAGGATCTAGCCCATGCCTCAAATTTTTGAACAAAATGTACCTTTTATCAAACTCTAATACAACATAATTTAATATTTGTGTGACTTCTAGGTTTTGTGCAGTATGTCAGCACAAGTAGTTAGGAAATGGGGACACGGTAATAATAGAGATTAGAATTCATATCAAAGTTTTCAGTTCTCCAGCCTCAGCACCCAGTTTTAACTCAGTGCCTTTGGGTGTCTCACACAAAGGAGCTGTGTTCCTGATTTGTGCTATGAGGATTGTAAATCTCCATGACTAATAATGGCTGGGGACTTTCTGAAGAGCCCCAATGTGTAATCATAAATAATGTAGTCCACTGTAGATGAAGTTTTTGTAAGTTCATATACATCAGAACTCACCTGAGAATATGCAATAAAACTTCTTATGATATCACACACCAAAAAAAGTTTTTCAAAAGTTAGGGAAGGTAGTATATTTGGTAAAATGCTTACCATGAAAGCCTGATGACCTAAATTCTATCCTTAGAGCCAATGTGAAAAAGTCAATTTAGTTTAATTAATGAGCTCCAGGGTAGTGAGATATCTTCCTTAAGACAAGCTAGAGGCAAGACATGCTCAGAGGCAGGTGTATCTCTGTAAGTTCAAGGCCATCCTGATATACCAAGTTCCATTTCAGCCAGGGCTTCATAGTCAGAATCTGTCTCAAAACAAACACAGCAACAACAAACAAGTAGATTGCTCCTGAGGCAACATCCAAGATTGACATCTGGCTTCTGCACGTAAAATGTGCATGCACACATATGTACAGACATTTGTAGAAAATTTTAATAACTATTGGATTTTCCTATAGGGAAGAAAATTAATGAAATAATGTGAAAATTTGGTTGCTCAGTATCACCCATGGTAGTATCTTGTGGGAAGCTCTACAGTGGAAAATGCTGAAAAGACAGGTAGTTAAGTCTGAGATAGTGAGTGGTTTATTCTGACAACATCATTGTATCAGTTGATATATTGTTTTCTATAGACATTTAAGGAATTATAGTTCTTTAACACTAGTATAGCCGAGATAGGAACATGGCAGTTTGGAATGTGTATTTAAGTTCATTCCTTATGATAATTGAATTACTAGAGAAATAATAGTTTATATTTATGTTCTATTTTTAACAATTACAGATTCTGTTCTTGTGCTTTTTCTTGTTTATCCTCCTGATTAGTAGTTTACTACACATTTTTGCAGATAATGAGCATGTTGAGGCAGGATATGGGGAGAAGTTCTCAGGGGACCAAGAGAGGTGTTTTAACTTGAAAGTAGACATGATTTAAGATTTGGTGGCCATGAAGGTACAAAAGTAGTAGGAAGGGTTGCAACCAAATGTGTCCTTATGAAGGGTAAGGGCATTTGAAAAGAAAATAGTGGAGTTCCTCCTTGAGTCTCTTTAGGTGTAACAATTTATTTTCTTGGTAGAAGGATAGAAAAGACAACACTATTATAGTGTTCTGCCTGATTATCAAGTTTTTCTGTTTTTATTTATAGGACTGTCACCAGATCTACAGTCTATGGAACAGATTCGGCGAATTATGAGGCCCACTGATGTCCCCGATACAGGTAAATATATACAGTTTATAGTTAATTGCTTTATGTAAAATGTTGTCAGTTACTTTCATTATATTTAGTGAAAGTCATTCAGAAACTTTAATGTCATCCCTGAAACCAATTAACATTTATTTAATACTAAGTTTCTGTTTTGGGGATATTTTAATGGAAAATTTTTGAGATGTTGAAAATGTTTATTTTGGTGTTTGATGTTCTAAGAGGTCAGCCTTCAGAAATAGAATAATATAGTCCTTAGATCATTTCCTAGGTTTAAGCAGACATTTCTTGAGTTAAGGATCTGATTGATTTTGTTCTTCACTATATTTTTTTTTAATACTGTAGAAATTAGAAAAGCAGATTGCAAAGAATCTAAAATGATCAGGACAATTCTGAAGGGAAAAAAACTACAGGGAAAGACTAGCCCTGCCTGCCAGATATAAAGTCTTACTTAAACATGTTAATATAGGGGGCTGGAGAGATGGCTCAGTAGATAAGAACACTAGTTGGTCTTCCAGAGGTCCAGTTCAATTCCCAGCAATCACATGGTGGCTCACAACTTCTGTAATGAGATCTGGTGCCCTCTTCTGGCATGCAGTATATATGCAAACAGAATACTAAGTACCGAGCACTATCTAATTGCACCACTGGAGCATCCCGACTGTATACATAATAAATAAATAGATAAATAAATTCTTTAAAAAGTTTTAATGTGTTCATGGCTTAATGATAAATAAAATAATGCAAGAGGCTGGTGGTTAGTAGTGTAATTATAAGAAATAGATAAGCTGATGTTCAGGTAATGATAGTGAGAAACTAAACAGATTTCCAGATATTATATTTGAGTGTACCACATACTATTTTGTGTATGCAGAAATCATTAGAAAGTGCTGCCTTAGGAAGTCAGGAGAGGTCATATTTGTATGATTGCTTTAACAAAGAATGGTGAAAAGCATAAGAAGCAGGAGAAATAAATAAATATACATATATGCTTTATTTTGTGCTTCTGTTTCATTGTTTTTTGTTTGTTTTTTCTGTTTTCTAAAGGTTTGCTTTGTGATTTACTGTGGTCTGACCCAGATAAGGATGTACAAGGCTGGGGAGAAAATGATCGTGGTGTTTCTTTTACTTTTGGAGCTGATGTAGTCAGTAAATTTCTGAATCGTCATGATTTAGACTTGATTTGTCGAGCTCATCAGGTATGTAGTGTCTTAACACTCTTGAATATTTTATTGTTACTTTCACACACTTTCATTCATAGATAGATAGATTGAGTGATAGATTGATAGGTTGATTGATTCTCACCTACCCACCCACATGGCAGCTCAAAACTGTCTGAAACTCCAGTTCTAGAGGATCAGACACCTTCTGACCTTCAGCAGCACCAGGAATGCAATTAGTAGGCATACATGCAGGCAAAACACCCGTACATATAAAAATAGAATAATTAATTAAAAATTTAAAAGGTCATAAGATTTATATAGGGAAAAGAGTGGATGAGGAGGCCAGCATCTAGATCTCATATAGTCTATTCCCCAAATGTGTGGCTATTATTTTTTGACAAAAACAAATTGCTGTGGGAAATTTTTTTTGAGTCTGTTATAGGATGTGATTGCAAACTGTTTAATAATACATTGTTAATTATTTTTGCTGTGATCAAATCATTATTGTTTCTGTAAAGAGTATCCACTGTTCTCAGTTATGCATACTCAGTGCTTATGGTCTGTAAAGCATAATTGGTTTGTAATACATTGACTCGTAGGCACTCTGAAAGTATTTTTTTTCTCTTAATTTTGTTTTTTTAAAGTGTGTATTTTATTTTCTGTGTGAGAATGTTTTGCCTGCATGTATGTGCTTGCACCACAAGCATGCCTAGTGATGTAGATGTTTGTGAACTAATATATTGGTGTTTGGAACTAAATTCAAGTCCTCTGAAAGAGCAACAAGTGCTCTTAACCACTAAGCCATTGCTTCAGCACCTTCAGCCTCCTTTTTTGTTGCTGGTTTGGTTTAAAAAAGAGGTTTTGTGTTTGTGTGTATTTATTTTGTTTTGTTTTCTTACTATATTTATATTTGTGTGTAAAGCCAGGGTCTTGACACCTGAGAGGATTTCCTGTTGTTTGGCCTTTGCTTCATTAATTGGTTTAAAAATTACTTACTAATTAGTGTTTTTATCTTTTATTTCCTTTGACAGGTTGTTGAAGATGGATATGAATTTTTTGCTAAACGACAATTGGTAACCTTATTTTCTGCCCCAAATTACTGTGGCGAGTTTGACAATGCTGGTGGTATGATGAGTGTGGATGAGACTTTGATGTGTTCATTTCAGGTAAGACATGAAATATAAATGTCTGTCTGTCTTTTTTGAGACAGGAGCACCCTCTATAGCCCAAGCAGACCCTGACCTTGTAGTATTCCTGCCTCTCCTTTCTGAATCAGGGCAAATAAGCTGCCTGGCTTGGTAGTTTTTTAGTGACTAAGCATTCATTAAAACTATTGTCAGTAATTTTTTTTAAAAAAAAAATCTCTCTTTGAGCAAAGTGTGTTGAGACTCAGTTTAATTCAGAATGCATTATCATTCAGGGATAGAGATATAGTTCAGTGGTAAAATGCCTTCTTACCACATGCAAGGCCTTTGGTTCTATCTCCAAATGTGTCATAACAGTGGAGAGGAATCTCCCTTCCTATCCTCCCCCTCAAAAAAAGAGAGAGAGTGTGAAAGAGTTTACCATTCAGACTCATTAAAATTTTCTGGTTTTGGTCATGAACTTCTTCCTGGCTTTGGGTCTGTATAACCAATACGTTTTAGAAAAACTTAGCTATGTCATTCTTGTTCCAGGTGTTTAAGTTTTTGGTTTTTCTGTGACAGACTGGATAGTGTATAACTACTAAAAGAATGTGAGTGGCGAGCTGGGAAGGTGACTGAGTAAGCCGTATAAGCATGAGTACCTTAGTTTGGGCTCCACTCCATGTGGAGCAGTGGCATGTGCCTATGATTTCAGGCTAAGCGATAGAAACAGGAGGTGCCAGAACAGGAGTTTGCTGGACAGCATAGTAGCCAGTTAATAAACTTCAGGCGCATTGATCACCCTTTATCCAAAAATAAATAAATAAAGAAAGAACATTGGCTGACCTTTCTCATATGTCTAGCAGTGGATAAATTAGGGTTTTATTTCTTTTGCAAGATTAGTGTATGAGATAGGTATTGGGGAAGAGAGAATTATAAACTTAGATGAAAATAAAACATTTACCTAAGAAGGAAAATTTTCAATAAAAATATGCACATTTGGAAGGCTCTTGCTTTCTCATGCTGCTTGTACAAACTGTTGTTACTCACTGGCTGAAAAGCTTACTAAGCTTACTGATGGCAACAAAGGTGATTTCTTGATCTTGACATGTATGTTACCAACATGTGAGGATGCATAAATTCCTTGTATAGAATGACATTATGTTCACATATAAACCATATATATCCTTCCTTCTGTATGTCTTAGTTTCTCAATTGTTTACGATACCTAGTACAGTGTTTATAGAAGGACCAAAAGTATATGTGCATGTTCAGTCCCGAACCCTCTTTCTAAATACTCTAATATTAGTTCAGTTCTTGGATTGAACTGATTGAAACCCACTGGTGTGTAGAACTGACTCTGTTTCTAAGTGTAGCAAGGTTTCTGTCTTAGGGTGTTTCTATTGCTGTGAAGATATATCATGACCATGGCAACTCTTATAAATGAAAACATTTAATTGGAGGTTGCTCGCTTACAGTCCATCATCACCATAGTGCTAAGAGTATTAGCTGAGAGACCTACATCTTGCAGGCAACAGGAAATCACCAGGCAAAATGGACCCTGATCATAGGGAAACCTGAAAGCCCACCCCTATAGTGACAAGCTTCCTCTAACAAGGCCATCCCGCTCCAACAAAGCCACACTTCCCAATAGTGCCACTGCCTATCAGATTATGGGGCCTAATTTCATTCAAACCACCACAGATTCCATAGCTGTTAGTCTTTGTTGTATTAAACCTTATCTGTCCACTACAACTTAAAGCTAAATGGTTGGTGTCTTCACTATATTTTAAGGGTTCTAACCAGGTCTTATCCTTCTAATGGTTGCCATAGAGGAGGAGTTTGATCAGTGTATTTCTTTTATTGGGATACTCTAGTGTGCAGAATGGTTTTAAGAAATAATGTGTAAATCTTTTCCACAATTGGCCTTGTAAAACGATGACATTTTTTTATTTCTAACAGGCGACTCTTTGTTTATGCTATGTCCTAGTAATGAGTATAAGAAAAATAACAGGTTTTATGCAGGGCATGTTTGCATATACCTTTAATCCTAGTACTCAGGAAATAGGGACAGGCAGTTGTCTTGAGTCCTGGGCTATATTGCAAGTCTGAGGCCAGCCAGGGTAAGATAGTGAGACCCTTTCCTAAAGAAACAAAATGTTTGCAAGGACATGGAACACTTTAATTAAAACATAATACATTAATGGTAGAAATGCAGATTTCTACAACTGCCCTGGGAACACAGCTTGGTAATTCATTAAAAAGTTAGACATAGTGTTGCCAGATGAGGAGAATCAGGTCCACACAAAATCTTGTAGCATTATTCATAATAGCTAAAAGTGAAAATAACCCCAGAGCCCAACTGAAGAATGGATAAATAAAATGTGCTCTCTATCCATATAATAGAATATCATTTAGCAATTGTAAAAAGGGCTAAAGATACTGATAGGTAGTACAACATGGAAGAACTTTGAGACCCTGAATGGAAAAAGCATTCACAAAAGACCATGTTATTTGATGCCATTTATATGAAATGACCCATTATGTCTATAAAGACATAATGTAGGTAAGTGGTTGCTAATCTTATGGGGAGATGGAGAACCAGAATACAAAGTGACTAAGAACAAAGTTTCTTTTAGAATTGGACAAAAAAGTACTAAAATCAGATAGTTGTAATAAATATACAGCATACTAAATAAATAAGATTACTAAAGACATGTACACTGTAAGCAATTAATGTTTATGAAATGGAAAATAACCATGTTTTTGTTTGTGTTTGTTTTGGTTTTGGTTTTTAGGGTTTCTCTTTATAGCCTTGGCTATCTTGAAACTCTCTTTGTAGACCAGGCTGGCCTCTAACTCTCTGAGATCAACTTGCATCTGCCTCCCAAGTACTGGGATTAAAGGTGTGTGCCACCACTCCGCTCCATAAAAATTTTAAAGTAAGATCTACCTGTATAGGAAAAATAAAGTCAAAGTTGTGTATGATGGCTTATGCCTGTAACCTCAGCACTCAAAATGCTAGGGCAGAAGGGTTGCCATGAATTTGAAGCCAATCTGACTACACAGACTCAGGGGGAGTAAGTGAGAACCTGAGGTTTTTGACTCAGACCAGTGTTTTTTCTTTCTAATGAGGAGAAAATTTTTTAAATTAAATTTAAGGACTTGTTAGTTACTGAGGCTGTGTATCCAAGCCTTTGTTCCTAGAATACAAAGGGAATGATAACTAGTAAGTGTCCTCCTTAGAGAAGCAGTGCTGGAGGATGAGCCCAGGCTCTTTTTTCATGCCGATCACACACTGAGCTGCTCTGACAAATTTAATCCAGTCCTGAAAGCTAAAAAATGTTTGTGCAATGTTCTGAGCTTCTGTTTTCATTGGACTTTAACAGTTGATGTCATTTATTGAAAGAATAATGTTTTAATCAATTATTTATTTCAAGATACTGAAACCATCTGAAAAGAAAGCTAAGTACCAGTATGGTGGACTGAATTCTGGACGTCCTGTCACTCCACCTCGAACAGCTAATCCACCGAAGAAAAGGTGAAGAAAGGAATTCTGTAAAGAAACCATCAGATCTGTTAAGGACATACTTCATAATATAAAGTGTGCACTGTAAAACCATCCAGCCATTCGACACCCTTTATGATGTCACACCTTTAACTTAAGGAGACGGGTAAAGGATCTTAAATTTTTTTCTAATAGAAAGATGTGCTACACTGTATTGTAATAAGTATACTCTGTTATAATATTCAACAAAGTTAAATCCAAATTCGAAAGTTATATCTTCTGGTATCACAGTTTTTAAAGATGACAAGCATCCCAGTTAAACTAGCTGTGGTAGTCACCCGATGAAAGCATGGCGCTCCATCTGTGTGATGTGGTTTTAGTGTTGCTTGGTTGTTAATTATTTTGGGCTTGTTTTGTTTGTTTATTTTTGCTAGAATAATGGCAACTACTTTTCCTGTTTTTCCCTAAACATTTTAAGAAGTGAACTATGGGAAGAGCTTTAAAGACATTCACCAACTATTAGTTTTCTTCACTTATCTACTTATGTAACTGTTTGATATTAAGAAAACTTATGCCTCAAAATAGCAAAAAGGAATTTTAGAGATTGATATGTTTTAAGAATATACAAACTATCTGATCCAATGATTTTAATCAAACAGTTTAACTGGGCAACTTTGCAGCTGATAATGAATATTTTGCTTTTTACAAAATTGCCACTGATTTGGATTTGTGCACTCTAATTTTTAATTTATTGATGCTCTATTGTGCAGTAGCATTTCATTTAAGATAAGGCTCATATAGTATTACCCAAAATTAGTTGGTAATGTGATTATGTGGTACCTTGGCTTTAGGTTTTAATTCGCACGAAACACTTTTTGGCATGCTTAACTCTCTGGTATTACCCTCACCTGCATTGGTTTTGTTTTTTGGGGTTTTTTTTATTGTTTGTTTTTAGATCCACAGAATCTTTTTGGGGTTTTTTTGTTTGTTTTTGTTTTTTGACAAGCCTTGGAAAGCTGGCGCTCTTCTTTCCGTCTCCATGTGAAGGATGTATTTAAATGAATACTGGTCAGTGGGACATTTGTCAGCTCTGAGTATCGGGTGCTTCACTGTCTAATAATTGCCATGTGAATGTTGTTTTTGACTGTAAGGCTTTGTCACTAAAGATTTTACTCTGAGTTTTCATAATCAAAGTTCATAATATGTATAGACATGCTTTGTAGTGAAGTATAGTAGCAATAATTTCTGTACATGATCAAGAGTTTATTGCAGCACTTCTTTTCCTGTTCTTTTTTTTTAAGGGTTAGTATTAACAATGTCAAGGAGTAGCAAGGTCAACACAGATTTTAGGAGGACTTAACAACAGGCACAGATCTGTGGTTCTTTGGATGTGACACTATTGAATGTGATTCTAAAGTCTTTATTGAACATTGTCAAATTTGTAAGCTTCATAGGGATGGATATAATATTTATAATGCCCTTCTTATGTGTTACCATAGATGTGAAACCTTATATTGTCTTTGAAAATGTTAAATTGAGAACTCTGTTAACATTTTATGGATTGGCACATTGTATTACTGCAAGAAACATTTAATTTTCAGCACAGTGCATAAGTTCTTTAAAACGCATTCATCTTTTTTTTTCTAATTCCATTTTGTTTTAAAGCACATTTTAAATGTAGTTTTCTCATTTAGTAAAAGTTGTCTAATTGATACAAAGTATGAATGATTATTCTGTGTTGTTTTGTTTTACAGTGAGACATGTAAACACACATTGACATAGTTGTAGCCATGTTCCATTAGGTTACACATGCCTTTTCTAATATTATTTAGTAACTTTACTGGGGTATAAATCAAACAGTTGTTAATAGGATTTTAGATGTTATCTCTCAGTAGTCTATATTTAAGGTAGCTCAAGAAAATAAACCTTAATCTAGATTTTTATAAACATTCATTTAAATTAAAGCTAAAGAAAAGTAGCAAATTAGTATTGGTTATTAAAGGGTAGACATTTTACTATGTAGAGAAATTATCCAGATCTCTTAAAAACTACTCTACAGCTTCTCACAGACATGTACTCAGTATATTATGTGCTCCTAAACAGTAATCACAGCTGAACATATGCAACTAACTATCACAGATTATTATGCTAGTTTACTGGCAGAATCACAAAGACAAAAAATAGAATACAGGGTGCTGTTAAGTTCCAAGATTTGTGATGTAGACAGGAAGATGTATGAATTTTGAAGCCAGGTCTACATATTAAAATCTTTCTGAGAAAAATTCTTTTACAGTGTCCAATCACTAGATGAAAAGTTAAAAGCAGTTGCGGAGGATTTGGGATCAGTTCTCAGTGCTCACAAGGTTGCCAGCCCAAGGAGATCTGCTGCTTTATGTCCTCCCTGAGCACAGGCAGTAGTGGGTACATAGACATGCAGACAAAACCCATATACACACATAAAAAGAAAATGTTAAAATTATTTTCATTATTTCCATAAGGACACTTGGCACTTCAGACACATTCCAATATGTAGCATTTAATAAATCACAGATCCCCAAAATGATTGCTCACATTACCTTTGGCACTTTCACCTTATGAAGAAATTTACAACACAATTCCAATTTCCTTTTATTTTTGAGTCTCAAAACAAAATACTGGAGTTGTCTTGGGAGGTTTTGAGTCTGTACTGCCAAAATGAATGGTTCGTTGTGAAAACTGTGGTCTTAATAGTTAAAATATAAGGAAAAGAGTAATTGGTTTTTGGAACTGACACATACTTGTTAACCTTTCAGAAGTGAGGTTTATCACTCAGGAGGCAGAGGCAGGTAGACCTGAGTTTGAGGTCAGCCTGGCCTACAGAGTGAGTTCCAGGAGGGCCAGGACTACACAGAGAAACCCTGTTTTAAAAATGGAAGGGCAAAAAAGAGGTTTATTAGGAGAAAGGACATTGAGGTCATGATCTTGCTTAATTAAGGAGGGAGAGAGAACTTTAGAAGAAAGGTTATAGTCTATTAAAAACTACATACAGGGCCTGAAAGGGAAAGAAACTTCCCTTAAAATCTTCAGAATGAAAAAGAGGGAGAAAAGGAGGGTTGGAAGCACTTTCAGAGAACTGTCCCATCCTAAACAACTAAACAAAAGGGTCCCTTTCTTTTACATGATATAACAGGTGGCAGGAAGTTTCACACCAGGTGATTTAGGTGAGCATAACATGTGACAGAGGGCACAAGAGAGCCAAGTCCTGGCTAGACCATAACTTAGTTGCTAGCTACCAGACAACTTCTCTCCCTGGGAAAGAGGGGGCTTTGGCTGTGGGTGTGCATGATCACTGTCTTAAAAGGGTAGGTTTGTGTGCTGGCACTTAACATTGTAGAAATTGGTAAGTATAAGAAGTCTGATACTTGAAGTAAGGTTCTGTAGCTAGTTCATCTCAGGCACAGTGGGAAAATTACATATTCAAAGTCAAACATCCTCAGATACTTTCTTGCCTCGATTTCTGGAGTCTCCAATCTTTCATTATCTTAGTCTTCCTTATAGTGATCTACTTCTTGTATTTTAAAGAAAAGTATATATAATGCTGTTTTTTTGTATATTCATCTAATCAATATGAACATTTTAGACAAGCACTCAAGACTTGAAAGCAGAAAGGTTGTCGCCTCATTTGCCTTGATTGTGTCATAGGTTCAAGAAAATATGGAGAATCCGGGCAGTGGTGGCGCACTCCTTTAATCCCAGCACTCAGGAGGCAGAGGCAGAGGCAGGTGGATCTCTGAGTTTGAGGCCAGCTTGGTGTGCAAAGTGAGTTCTTGGATATCCTGAGCTGTTTGTTACACAGAGAAACCATGTCTTGAAAAACAAAGAAGAAAATATGGAGAAAATCCAACCAAAAAAAAAATATATATATATATATATTTTCAGTAAGGAACAAAGTGGTCCTGTGGAAGAAATACAGAAATGCAGGTGTTTTATTATTTTTTGCTTTGGGTTAAATGACCAGTTAGTCCAGGATGAATGCTTGGTTTCACTACAGAATTCCCACAGAATTGGGCACAGTTTGTATCTCCCAGTAAGTGGAAAGATGGGTCTTTCATGAATGTGGTTGCTGTCCTTGGCATCTGAGGATGCCAAAAGGAAAACCATGAGTTAAAAGGGAATGGGCACAAAGTTACCTACTCATCTGTTAGGTGCTACAATGGGAGGAGGAGCTACAGAATCTGAACAGTGTCGGATATAGAGCTGGAGAGAGGGCTCAGTGGGTTAAGAGTACTTAGCTGCTCTTGAAGAGGACCCAAGTTTGGTTTCAAGAGCCTTGCAACCACGTGTTACTCCAGTTCTACAGGCTCCAGTGCTCTCATCTGGTCTCCAACGGTGCTGCACAAATGTTTGGTGGGTGATGCCTACTTACATTCATGTCATATTGTTTGGACCTACAGTTAACATATGATCTTTATATCTTGTATTTTAAAATAAGATTTTCTTCCTGTGAAATTGTATATGAACATAAAAGTTCTTTTTTTAAAACCTGGTCAACAAAATTACAAAGGTAAGAACTGCCAAAAATGCTTCAAGGATTCAAGAGTTGCACAGCTACTTACACTGTCATTGAGCTCTCTAGAGACAGATGTGAGATCCAGGAGACAGGCAAAGCTCCGTAAGCCCTACATCATGCTTGACACTCAAAAGACACACAACACCCCTGTGGCAATTCCCTGCTTGTGGCAAACACTCAGACTCACTTATCTAAGCAGGACCTTGAAATATGGGCATTAGTAGGAAATTTAAATGGTGAAGAGATCACGTGGTATCAAATGCCTTTAATCTCTTTGGTCTTAATAAAATCCCAGAGTGAGCCAGGCAGTGGTGGAGCACGCCTTTAATTCCTGTGCTCAGGGGGCAGAGTTGGGCTGATCTCTGTGTTACACAGAGGGCTTTAGAGACATGGTCCAGCAGTTAAAAGCTGTTCTTCCAGAGGACCTGGGTTCAGTTCTCAGCAGTCACATGGCCTCTCATCACTGCCTGTAACTCCAGTTTCAGGGGATATGACATCTTCACATTTACATACATGAAGCAAAACACAAAGCATATGAAATAATGAAATAGGAATGATTATTTTATAAGATTTTATTTATCATGTATACAGTGTTTTGCTTGCATGTGTCCCCTGCAGGCCATAAGAGGGCACAAGATCTCATTACAGATGGTTGTGAGCTACCATGTGGTTGCTGGGAATGGAACTCATGACCTCTGGAAGAGCAGCCAGTACTCTTAACCACTGAGCCATCTCTCCAGCCTAGGAATAACTTTAAAAAAAAAAAAAAAAAAGAAAAGAAAACTGGAGCAGCCAGCTCTTCTTACCTCTCAGACCAAATGGACAATCCTTTCTCCATGAATCCTCAGAATAAATGTCCATACTGACTGCCTAGACTGCCAGGAGCGCCTGTCTCCTCCCACCTTATGGGTCTCTCTACCACTTTAATGCGGGCATTAAAAGGCATATCACTCTTAGTGCCTAGATCACCTTTGTGTGAGCTCTGTTTCTTTTCTAGACTAGATGAATTTCATGTGGTCCAGGGTAGCCTTAAACTAACTGATCTGTCTGCCTCTGTCTCCCGAATGCTGGGATTAAAGGTGTGTGCCACCACTGCCTGACCTCTATGGCTAACTATTGTGGCTAACCTTGCACTCTGATCTTCAAGTAAGCTTTATTTGTTAGATCACAAACAAAAAAGCACCACAGTCTACAGAGTGAGTTCCATACACAGAAACTGTCTCAAAAGCAAAACTACCCTACCCCCAGACCCCCAGAAAAAAAAAAGGGGAAAATGTTTCAGACATGTTCAAGGAAACAATAAAGTTTAGTCTGACAAAAGATTGTGTTCGTGGATTTTTTTTTTTTTTTAAAGTACAATGGGGACAGACTGGTTCTATTTCAGACAGTTCAAGAAATGGACAGATTGTAGGCAATCTTTTATTTTCCAGTAAGTGAGTAGCAAAGATATAGTTCAGAGATTGGAGAACATGATGGATAAGAAGAGGGAAGTAGTTAATACTTAGGCTTCCTTTTCTTGCATGTATGTGTGTATGTGTACCACATGTGTGTACCAGGTGTCCACAGAGTCCAGAAGAAGGTGCTGGATCCCCTGGGATGGAATTAAAGAGAGTTGTAAACTGCCATGTCAGAACTGAGAATTGAACGTGGATCTTCTGGAAGAACAGCCATTGCCTTTAATCATCTCTCCAACCCTCAGAGACTTGCTTTAAATACTGAGTCAAATCCAGGTCTCAGATACAAGAGACAAGAAGGAAACAAAGAATGCTTTCTCAGAACCTGTTCACCATATGAGGTTTGTCCTGGGATGACGCAGCAGGTGTCATCTCACATTCATGTTCCCTTCAAAATATTGAGGACACATTATCTGCCTGCATTTATACTGCTGGTTTAAAAAGAAAAAGGAAAAAAAGTACTAACTCATCCACATTACACACAAAAACGGTTTACTAGGAAGTAAAACAAAAACGTAGGAATGGGCACATTCACGAAGTTCTCACTGGTTCTTTTAAACCAAAATATTAGCATAAATTACTTCTTCAATATCTTTTTTTTAATTGACCTAAATAGGAATTTAATAGGAACACTGTCGGACATAGTGTTCCTATTAGGTGAAGTTAGTTCAGTTATCCTTTGCTACATATGGATCAAGTGGAGGCCTTCACTACACAAAACTCACAAAAGTATGTATGTGTGTAGTTTTCTATACTCATGGAAAGGGCTCATTGTGTTTTGTGTTCTAGTTATTTCTCATGTCTGTCCACAACTATTTTACAACATACTGCTAGCAATTCATGTGCTCAGTTATGCATTGCTTAGTAAATCACATACTATGGCTATAAAATTAGTTATCTTAAGAATTCCGGACACTTTAAGAAAAGCGACAACAGGTAAGGATCTTCAGGAAAAGGCAGACGAATGAAACCTGGAGCTGCCACTTCCCTAAACATTTTCTTGACACATGTATGCACCCAAAGGTCATGGGTTTTATATATATATATATATATATTCAGGATAGTGGTGGCACATGCCTTTAATCCCAATGCTCTGGAGGCAGAGGAAGGTGGATCTCTTGAGTTCGAGGCCAGCCTAGTCTACAAAGCGAGTTCCAGGACCTCCATCAAAGTTCTACAGAGAAACCATGTTTCAGGGGGGGAAACAGCAACTCAGAGGCCTCCCTCCCCAAGGAAACAAGAGGATTTAGCTGCGAACAGGGTAACATTACCCTCTCCTCACTAAAAGTCACGTTTTTCACACCCTTTGAGCCAGCTTAGGCGGGCTCTTTTGCACACGCGGTTCTGGACGGCAGCGTTCTCAGAAGCACCCAGGTGCGTGCGAGGCGCGTACAGAGAGGTAGGGAGATGGGGGGACGGCGGGCAGCCCCGGGCCTGCAGGGCAGCACTGTGTCCTCGTCCCGCCCGGGGCACCCCAACGGTTCCACACAGACACGTTCGCGGGAAAGCGCGACCCCACCGGGGAGGTCCATAGAGCTGGAGCCGAATAACGGCAGAAGACCAAGAGTCCGCGCGGGGCGGGGCTACAGCGCCAGCCACGCCCCCCGCCGTTCCCGAGCTCTGATTGGCTCCGGCGACCGCGCGCTCCGGGCTGGCAGCTGGCGGCTGAAAAGCGGGTGTTGCTGCCTGCGAGCGACCGGCGCGCAACCGCCTGAGGCAGCTGGCTGAAGCGGAGGCTGCGGGCCGCTCGCCCGTCGCCGGGCTGCGCAGGTACCTTCGCCCTCACGGGGCCGGCGGGCGTGGTGACGAGACCCGAGTGTCGGCCGCGTCTGTGCCCTCCGCACGCTCCCGCAGTCCTGCGTGAGGAGGCGAGGGTGCCGCAGCCCCGCGGTCTCGCGGCCTCGAGCGCCCCGCCAGCTCCAAGGGCCAGGACGCGGGTGGGTGGCATCGCGGAGGAGGGACGGGACTGGCGGCGCGGGGCGGGCGAGAGGAGGGAATCCCGGCGGGCTGAGGGTAGGGAGCCGCTGGAGCGACCCGGCCGCCCGGCAGGTGGCGCGGGCTGCACGGGGCGAGCTGAAGGGGATGCGAGTCCGGCCGCTTTGTTCCGGGTCCCACGCCCTAACCCCGAGCCACACCGGAGTATTAAATTCTGAGCGGCGTGTCTCATCGCGACACCCTTAGCTGGTTTCTCCAAATGTACGAAAAGTTCTCCCGCCTACCTGCCCCTAGTCACCAGGCTGTTCGGTTTTCATACAGAAACACTATTTCTGTTTTATGATTCTATCGCCAGATGCCCTTTATACTACATCCAGAGAGAATTTTCTTCAGATGCTTGCAAAATTCAGATGTAGTTTCAAAAACAGACAAATCCCCAAACCTCACAAACCTAGACATCGTCTTTATGAATTTTGCTAAAATATTTCAAATGTTGGGTTGAATGCATGCAGGTGAATTGCAGGACTTCCCCTTGAGTGGTGCAAACCAGTATCCACTTACCCCAGATGGGAAATCAATGGCACAAACGTAGGTGTCCCACCCAAGTCCAGTTTGGTGAACCGGTGAGTGCTCATTGGGGTTACTTAAAGAAGCATGGATGCTTACAGGCTGCATCACTGAAGAGCCCACCCACCTTGCATGATGGCTGGGAAAGCTGCACAGGCAATCTACTTCCTCTCCCTGCGGGATCGTGAATTTCGAGTCTTAAGCAGCTTCCCTCTAGGATGGGATGTATCTGTTTGGAGAAAATGACTGCACAATAGTCATGGACACAGTTGCTCTTAATCCCCCTTCTGCTCTTTCTCTTGAGAAAGGTCGCATATTTTAATTTGCCTTTTATTTTTTCCCTCTAAACAAAGAGCTAAATCCAAGAGATCCTGCAAAGTGGAATTTGACATAGGCAGCTTCTGTCCTTAAGTTCTTACTCCACAGCTTTCCTAAAGTCTATTCATTTCAGTGAATCTCTGTTTGGGAAGTTCAGACGTTCCCTTTTCCTGTGTTCTCAAGTCTTAGATGAAATAGTTTAATACTCAAAGTTTGCATTTTCTTATTTACCCATGGCTTCAATATAAAACATTATTTGAAAGTCACTATTGAGTCAAACTTAGTTTGTGGAAAATGTTCCACAATATTCTGTATTCTGGTATGTTCTACCACTGAACCTAGACCTGCCCCACTCCATTTGAGAAGCTTCATGGCTACTTAGTTTTGCTTGTTTGTTTGTTTGTTTGTTTTCCCAAAAAAAACAGATAGAGGAAGCAAACAAAAAACAAGTAATAATTGTAGAACTAATTATAATTTCTTCTGTCTAATTTTTGTTGTTGACTGGACGGGTCTGTTAGTTTCTTTTGAGAGTCTCTATATATTGTCCAGGCTTGTCTCAGATTAAAGACATAGCTGTGGTTACAAATACTTATCTCTATTCCTAACTATCCTCTGCTTAGAGTCTCTCTCTCTCTCCCCCTCTCTCTCTATCTCTCTCTCTCTCTACACACACACACACACACACACACACACACACACACACAATTTTGCCTGCATGTGTGTCTGTACACCACATGCATTCCTGGCACCCTCAAGGGCCCTAGGAAGGCACCAAATTCCCTGGAACTGGAATTAGATGCTTGTGAGCCACTGCGAGTGCTGAGAACCTGGGTTCTCTCAGGAACAGTTCTTGTTAGCTCTTAACTGTTGAGTCATCTCTCCAGCCCTCTCTGCCTAGTTCTTTATAATCTAAACCTACACTGGTCAATACTGTAGTCAGTCACTAGCCACATGTGACCATAAACACTTGAATTTGGCTGGGTGCAACAGAAAACTTTATTTTTTACTTAAATATAAAATGGAAGGAGTGTAAAATATTCTCTCATACACTACTTCATTTTTATAGAACTACACCTTGAATTAACTATTTAGTAACTAGCATAAAATTGAGATATGTATAAAGTATCAAAAATGTACCAGACTTAAAAAATTTAGGATGTAAAATATTTTATTAATTTTATATTGGTTAGATGTTAAAATAATAACATGTTTGATCTTTTGCATTGGATTTATTAAAATTAACTTTGTTTTCAGCACTGAGGATCAAGCCCTGCTCTTGTGTATGCTAGGCAAGTAGTTCCCCTCCCCACCCCACCCCCACTGAGCTATAGCCCAGCCCTCATGTTTTATTCTTAAATATGACTTAACAGTAGAAAACTATGTATGTGACTCCCAGATTGGACAGTATTGGTAGTATCCAGCTAGTCTGAGTGTAGCCTTGCCTTCAGCAGGGAAGTTTCTGAGAGGAGGAAGGAAAATCTGTACATGACTCATTGAATGCCAAGGGGAGTGTGACTGCTTGGGTCACTATGAGTCATGGATTCAGAAGTTCTCATTAGGATCATGGAGTTGTTCTAGCCTGGTCTACCTGGCGATTTCCAGGCCCCCCCAAGAACTACATAGTGAGACCCCTGTCTCAACAAAGTGAGATCCTACAAAGCACATGTGTCATTTATTTGTGTGAAATATTGGGTAGATATTTTTACATATAAATAAATATATGTGAAAATCCTACAAAGCACTAATTGCTTATTGACTATGGAAACTTTGTGAACAAGGAAAACTTACTAGAAAAAAGGAACACCACAAAAAAGAGAGTAAACAAGTTTCAGATTTGATTTTGAGTCCCAGAATAACCAAGGCAAAATGGAACAAGAGGGAGTATATACTATTACCCAGAGGAGGCATAGCATTTCTGAGCACTATAAGAACAAGAACAATTTGTAATATGACTCAGTGTTACAAATAACATTTTAATAGCAAAAGTCAATCTTTAATATGACTGCATATGGTAGTATCCAGGTAGTTTTTATATAGAAATGAATGAATGTGATCAATAATTTTGTATTTTTATTTTTATAGGAATCTTGGGAAGACAAAATGCGGCATAATCAGATGTGTTGTGAGACACCACCTACTGTCACTGTTCATGTAAAATCAGGTTCAAATAGATCACATCAAACTAGAAAACCTATTAATCTGAAGCGTCCTATTCTTAAAGATAGTTGGCAAGCATCTGAAAAAAATGCACATAATAACAAATCTAAGAGGCCCAAAGGACCTTGTCTAATTATACAGCGTCAGGAAATGACTGCTTTCTTTAAATTATTTGGTAGGTGTAAGACATTTTAATAGTGTAAAGTATTTAAGAATCAGAATGTAAATCTCTTGTCAGTTTTTTTTTTTAAAACAATGTAGCCAAGAAAAGGAGCATGCTTTTGCAGTCATAGTCTAAGGTAGACATTAGACTAAGGGATAGTGTGTATGTTTCCTGATACCACAGTCTAATAGTTGTGGGTAATAGACTTCCTTGTTTATAGAGGAAGGCTATATGTATGCAAGAAAACATGATAAGATCATCAAACTAAAAGATTATATTCTTCACTGGTCATGAGAAAATACCTGATTCTACAATTTTAGGTAGCTTATGAAATAGAAACAGAATTAACAAATTAATGCTCAGAAAACCAAGTTATTCTTAGACTTTTCCAAATATTAATTCCATTCATGAAATTCATAACATGAAAAATGAATAAAAAGAACTTTTTGTTTGTTACTAAAATCAAGAGGGTTTTCCTAGGTCATAGTTTTCAACACATTTTGAGATTATCCATTTTAATGCTTTCAAATCAAAACAAGTTTTTTCATTTACTTTTTGAATGTTGTGTTTTGTTTTGAGAATGGGTGTTACTGTGTAACCCTGGCTGCTGTGGAATAGAACAGACCAGTCTTGAACTCAAAGAGATCTGCCTGCCTCTCCTTCCCAAGTGCAGGGCTTGTATCATCACTGGGATAGATATTATTCTTCAAGATTTTGTTGATCTTTTTATCTTAATAATCAGTTTTCTCACAATTAAATGTTACTTATAAACCCAAGTAAAACTTGAAGTTATTTATATAGACATATTTATGTTTTATTTGAAAAAGTAGAATAGAGAGGAAGTAGGAGAAAGGATCCAGAATGAAAAATACCCAATTGAATAATATCCAAAATGTAAAAAGGAGAAAGTAATAGAAAAAATAATACATTTAGAACAGTATTAAGGTACTATTTCTTAGAAAATGAATGACTGTGCAACAGATTCCATTTCTGCCTCTTAAAATTGACTCAGCAAGCTGGGTGGTGGTGGCACATGCCTTTAATTCCAGTACTCGGGAGGCAGAGGCAGGCAGATCTCTGTGACTTAGAGGCCAGCCTGGTCTACAGAGAGCAAGTTCCAGGACAGACTCCAAAGCTACAGAGAAACCCTGTCTCAATCAATCAATCAATCAATCAATGACTCAGCAAAAGAAGGAAGAGCTGGAGTTACCCAACATGCTGTTGGATACTCAGAAAATCAAGTATATTATTCATCTTTAAAGTTGAATATATACATAATAAAGGAAATCAGATTGGAAATGGATAGCTCTTGCAATAACAAATATACTAAAAAACTGACAACTAAACCTTAGCAACTATTTTTTTAAATTTCTCAATACCACTTTAAAATGTCGCAATATAGAAATTATTTTCCAGAAAGAAACATTTTAAAAAAGATGAGTCATAGTTATCTTTTCTTGTAGATGATGACTTAATTCAAGATTTCTTGTGGATGGACTGCTGCTGTAAAATTGCAGACAAGGTAAACTAGAAACAGAATAATCATTAACCGTCATTGTTCTGTTACTAGAGCATTAAAATTTTTATGATACCCAATAAGAATTTTGTCCTTCATTAGATTAGAAAAACAGCTAGCCTACATTTTTCCTTCAGAGAAGAATTCTTTTGTTATATTTATCTTGTGTGTGTGTCTCTCTCTCTCTGTGTGTCTCTGTGTGTGTGTGTGTGTGTGTGTGTGTGTGTGTGTATTACAACATGTATGTCATAGCCAATATGTGGAGGTCAGAAGGCAATTTACAGAGTTGTTTCTCTCTTCCACTATGACAGCCTTTACCCATTGAACCATCTCACTGGCTCCCAAAGCAGAATTCTTACCAAATCTATTTAGGATCAAGAATATAGGCTCAATACTTTGGTGGCAGGGGTAGGAGGTGGGGGGTGGCTCAGCCTGACTTCAAACTCATAAATAAACAATCCCCTTACCTCAGCTTCCTAAGAGCTAGGAGTATAGACATATATCACTAGGGTTCAATACATTTTGGGTAGAATTATTACCCTTAGTTGGTATGGAGAAAAAGATCTTGAGACTCACTCCATTAAGGCAATCTTCTCTAAGTTTGAATGTTTTATAAGTAATTCACACCAAAAATTCCAATTATAATTCTAATCAATTTTATTACTATAATTCAACAGGCATTAAATTATTATATATAAGTGTGTGTGTGTGTGTGTGTGTGTGTGTGTGGTTTTTTCAAGACAGGGTTTCCCTGTAGCTTTGGAGGCTGTCCTGGAACTGGCTCTTGTAGACCAGGCTGGTCTCTAACTCACAAAGATCCACCTCTGTCCCCTGAGTGCTGGGATTAAAGGCGTGTGCCACCACCACCCACCAGCTTTTTTTTTAATAATGTAATTTCTAATAGCATATATAACCTCTTACTCCATGTTGGCTTCCTCACGGATGGATAACAACCATAGATCGGCACCTTTCACATACTTTGAGAAACATTAGACAAATGAAAATTGAAGATTATTCTATAGAACAAATGACTTGTGGGCCTGGAAAAATGGCTTAGCAGTTACTTTTCCAGAGGATCCACATCTGGCTGCTTACACCTACCTGTAACTCCATCTCCTGGAGGGTGCGTGAGTGTGCGCACACACACACACACACACACACACACACACACACACACACACATTAAAAACTAAAATATTTTTTAAAATAAAAAATTTGGAAAAGTTTTTTAAACTTCAATTCTATGTATTTTGGGTGTTTGGCTTTTATGAATGTCTGTGCATCACTTGTATGCCTGGTATCTTTGAAGATCAGAAAAGGATGTCAGATCCCCAAGACCTGGAGTTACACACAGTTGTGAGCCTCCACGTGGGTGCTAGGAATCAAACTCTGGGTCCTCTGGAAAAATAGACAGCATTGTTAATTAATGGCTGGAGCATCTTTGCAGTCTTTGGAGACTGATTTAGAAAAACTAAAGCACACACAACTTAAAGACAAAGACCTTCCATGTGGCTCTTAAAAGTACAGTCATCATTAACATGGCCACTCTTATTCCTTCTAACCCTTCTTTCCAGGAATGTAAATTATTTTGAGGTAAATCTGAGGCATGCTAACATTTTATCATAAACATTTGATAATATGAGGCTGGCAGGATACATACATACTACATCAGCTGCTAAAGGTGCCTGATGCTAGCCTGGTGACTGTGTTGATTCCCAGAGTCACATGGTAGAAGAGAGAATGGAATGGACTTCCATAATTTGTTCTTCTATGATCTCCACACCTGGGTGGTGGCCCAACACATGACACACATACATAAATATATAAAAATAAGTATAAAAATAGAATGTGTCTCTAAAAAATGAAATCTTTAAAACAATCACAGTGTCAGTTTTCAAGAAAACAGTAATGATATGCCCAAATGCTGTTTCTTTTAGAGTTGTGGTGAACAGTACCGTTTAAATGCTCTAATGCTGATGAACAGCAGGGGGCAGTGTTTGAAAAGTAACTAACCCAGAATACTTGACATTATTTCCAGAATCCTTTACTTGGAAAGGAAAGGAACACTTAGAATCGTCTTCTTGTACAGTGCTCAATAAGTATGAGAGAGAAAATATTCATATTTTAACTTGTTTCAAATTTGAACCATTAGATCTTGGCATACATTCTAATAGGATAATTGTTTATCTTTGTAATAACACATTTAATTTTCTCAATGAAAACTAAGCTTTGCTATCCCAATTTCTGAAGTTATTTAGAAGCCATTCTTAAACATTATTTTTAAAAATAACTATTGGTGAATCTAAGTAAAAGATATTTGGTTACTCGTTGAAATATTTCAATTTCTATAAGTTTGAAATTTAAATTGAAAAAATAGTTTTAATATTAGAATGCATCAGCTATAATAAAACTTAGAAATCCACCTAACTAAATATAATAAATTATCAGCAACTCTACGTTTTTCAAGTGAATTAATTACAGGAGAGAAAAAATAAGTGCTCTGGTGATTATATCAAGATTAATAATGTTTTTAAGGTTTAAAGTCAACTATTTTTATAGCAGTTGTATTACTGAAAACAAACCATTAATATTAATTTCTAACTTTTCTTTATAGTATCTTTTGGCTATGACCTTTGTTTATTTCAAGAGAGCTAAATTTACTATAAATGAGCATACCAGGATAAATTTCTTTATTGCTCTGTAAGTATGCTTTCTATTAAATGAATTTTATTCGTTATTTACAATATATGTGATTTGTAATTTAAAGCAGAAACATTACATTTTATGGATATTGTTAATAAGCCTTCTTGTGTATGAAAATTACATATATTTTATTAGGATAGTTTTATGTTCTTTGCCCTGGTCTTACATTACATGCCAGAGATGTACTGTTAGTATCCCACTTCAGGTTGTATTATTATCTTTTACATTTTTCACATTGCTCTCATATATATTTCCCCAATTCTCCTTCTCTTCCTTCCTTACTGGTTTGTTGCGGTTACTGTTGTTTTTGGGGTTTTGGTTTGTTTATTTTTTATTTATTAGAAATAGGGTTTCTTTGTGTAACAGCCTGGGACTAGCTTTGTAGACCAGGCTGGCCTTAAACTCACAGAGATCCACCAGCCCCTATCTCCCAAATGCTGGTATTAAAGGGTTTCATTACTACTGCCCAGCTTAAACACTGGTTTTTTTGTTTGTTTGTTTGGTTTGTTTGTTTGTTTGTTTGTTTGTTTTTTTGAGACAGGGTCTCTTTATGTGGCCCTGGCTATCCTGGAACTCACTATGTGTAGTCCAGGCTGACTTTGAAATCACTGAGATCTACCTGCCTCTGCCCCCTGAGTGCTGAGATTAAAGATGTGTGCCACCACACTCAGCTATTTATATTTTTTAAAAAGAAGATAATGCCAGTTAATATGTTATGTGAAAAATGTTTTGGGTATCTTCTCCTCCTTCTCCTTCTCTTTTTCCTTCTCCTCTTCCTCCTTCTCCTGTTTGTTTTGACTTTTTGAGCTCTTGCTGTACTGGAACTCACTCTGTAGACCAGGTAAATTCACAGGGATCCACCTGCCTCTGCCTTCCAAGTGCTGGTAAAGGCATGCACCACCACTGCCAGGTTTGGATATGTTATTTGTAGATCTGTATCTAAAAGGTAGAATTATTCATATTTAATACTTTTGTTTTCACTGATGGTATTATCAAACACTGGATATTGTTTATTCTCCAGATTTTCTGTCGATGTCACATTGATTAATGATAGCTTTGTTATCTGTTATTTTAATGACGTGATCTTCCAATTTATAGGTCATAATTTAGTTTGGGTAGAATTTAGTGGTTGACTACTTGCCTGGCATGCACAAACCCTGGCATCAGTCCTCAGCACTGTTTTAGAATAAAGGGGAAAGGTTAAATTTAAGAATACACTTTGGTTCCAGGACATCCGGGGCTGTTACACAGAGAAACCTGTCTCAAAACAAACAGATAAAAAAGGAGAATACATTTTGGAAGTTGTGTTGGAGGAAGTGGAGTTTCCCTAGTTTGCATGAAGCCTTGGCTTCAATTATTAGCAACCCTTCCCCCACTCTAAAGAAAGACAAATGATATTTTTTTTCTACCCTATATGTGGATACAACCATGCAGCTAGAATGTATGCTCATTATTTCAATTGTTAAACTAGGAACTGTATACAAAAACATGGCAGTATTGGGGGCTGGTGGGATTGGTTCAGTGGTTTAAGATAACTGCTCTTCTAGAGGACCAGGTTCTACTTCCCAGAACAACCACCTATAACTCCAGTTCCAGGGAATCTGATGCCCTCTTTTGGCATCTCGGCTGTAGGCACACTCATGGCTCTCAGGCAACAAAACACTCAAACACATTTAAAAAAGAAGAAATTGAAGTATAGCAGTCAGCACTGAGGAATAAGTTTTTACTCAAAGTCAACTTAGAATCAGGGTTTTTAAAGAAATCAGACCAGAGGAGCCTTACCATGCTTTAGAGGGACATTTGTCCAGAGCATAGGAAAAAAGCTGAATTTAACATTTGGTGATGATTGTTAAACTGGAAGAATTTAATGGTAACAGCTAATACTGTGTATTATGTGTCAGTCGCCACATCTTATACATTTATACCTCTAGTTTTCTTATGAAATGTGTTTCTTTTGTTGTTGTTTGTTTTTGTTTTTCCAGACAAGATTTCCCTGGCTGTCCTAGGGCTCACTTTGTAAATCAGGCCAGCCTCGAACTCACAGAGATCCACCTGCCTCTGCTGGGGTTAAATGAAATGCATTTCTTATTCCTGATTTACAGACATGGAAACAGAATTTAGAAATTAAAGCACTTTGCAAGATCACAGTAGTTAGGAGGTCAGTGTTGTATATACTCCCAACATTTAGGAAGCTAAAGCAGCAGGATCGTGAGTTTCAGGGCAGCCGGGGATAAAACAGAAAAAATAAAAAGAACAGAGTTGCTGAGGTGCAAATTCATGTATGACATTTCCAAGAGCAGATTCAGCTTTCACAATACTAAGTTGCCATTTACATGTTTCAGTATTATATTTTTACTCAATATTACATACATGCTGTAGTTTTCTTCACCTGACAATTAAACCAAAAATGGCTTTAGTGCCAATCCAGGTAGAAACCTGAAATTGAATTTGTTTCACTTGTTTTGTGGCTATAGCCATTAAAGTGCTATTTAACTTCTACTGGGAGGTAATCTTTAAGATTTCACTCCAGATTATATTATATTTTAAACAGTGTGAATTATAATTTCCATCCTGTGTCTGATCATATGTTTTCTATGGGATAACTTGGTATTTCTTTTCATTAAGCATTTTTTGTTAGCCACTGTTCTAAAGCTCATATTTTTCTATGTAGTCATGTAATGTTTCCTTACAATATTCTTGTAACACCCTGAATTTCAGGCTGTCCTGGAACTAGCTATGGTCTTGAACTCACAGAGATCTGTCTGCCTCTGCCTCCCAAGTGCTGGGATTGAAGGCGTGAGCCACCACCGCCCAGCTTCTTTTCTTATTTTTTTTTAAAATCTCCTGAGACAAGGTATTTGTCATCTAGGCTGGCTCCAAATTCCCTATGTGATCTGTACTGATCCTCCTCCCTGCCTTTGCCTTTTAAATGCTGAGATTACAGATGCTGGGAACTGAAGCCGGGTCCTTTGTAAGAGCCTCTCCAGCTCCTAAACAGTTGTTTTATTATCTGTCTTGATTTGGGATTTGCTTCTGCTCATGGTGTTTTGCTTCCTTGTGTGTTTTGTTATTAAAGTAACCTATGGAGCCTGCATTGCTTCTGACTGGAAATGTGGCCCATCCTTAACTTTATTCCTGTATTCATTTCTTGCCTTTCTTTTCTTCTTTTCCTTCCTTCCTTCCTTCCTTTTTTTCTTTCTATTTTTCTTTCTTTCTTTCTTCCTCTATCTTCCTCCTTCTTTCCTTCCTTCCTTCCTTCCTTCCTTCCTTTCTTTCTTTCTTTCTTTCTTTCTTTCTCACTCTCTTTTTTTGGAACAGGGTCTCATTGTAGCCCAGGCTAGACTCAGAGTTACTATGTAGCTTTGAATTCCTGATTATTCTGCCTCAATCTTTCAAGTATTAGGATTGCATGTATGTACCAACACACTAGCTTAATGTGTCTTTTTTTTTTTTTTTTTTTTTTTGGTCTGATTGCTTTTTAAGATTTTTATCATTGCCTTTGAACAATTTAGCTAGGATGTACCAGGGTATAATTTCCTTGTGAATTCTTGCTTCTTATTCACTGAACTTTTTTTGTAGATTTGTAGGGTTTTTTTTTTTTTGTTTGTTTGTTTGTTTAGGTTTGATTTGGGGATTTTGTTATTGTTGGTGGTTTGTGGGGTGGTTGTTGTTTTCTTTTTGCTTTTTCAAGACAGCATTTTTGTGTATGTAGCCCTGGCATCCTGGAATTTGTTTTGTAGACTAGGCTGGCCTTGGACTTCGAGACCTCTGCCTGCCTCTGCCTTCCAAGTGCTGGGATTAAAGGCATGCCATCATCAATTGGCTGTAGATTTATAGTTTTTGTCAAATTTTTATAAAGGGCCTCCTGTAGTCCAGGTTGGACCAAAGCTTTCTATATAGCTAAGGATGTCCTTGAACTCCTGATCTCTTTACCTCTACCTCCCAAGGGTTGTTATAGGTGTATGCCACATACTTATTTATGCAGTACTGGGACCAAGTCCAGGGCCTCCTGCATGCTGTGTGAACATGGTAAGAGCTATATTATAACCCTTGTCCCATTTTCTTCAAACTCTGAAAAAATTAATCTACTTCATCAATATTTTTTTATTACCTGCTACTTTTCAGATTCCAAGTTCACTTTGAATTCACTTCCTGAAGTTTTCACACATTTAATATTCTGTTTCTGATTTTTAATTTTTGTCTTTATGTTCCAGTTTGGGTAGATTCTATTACTGTACTTTCAATTGACAAATCTCTTCTTCAGTACTCAATCTTCCATTAATCTAGTTCAGTATTTTTCATCCTACACATTGTTGTTTCCATCTCCAGAAGCACAGTTTTGACATATCTCCTTTTTGAGCATATAGAATAGTTGTAGATGTTTTTATGTTTGTTTTGGGAAGTTTTTGTTTTGTTTTTCGAGACTGGGTTTCTCTGTGTAGCTTTGGAGCCTGTCCTGAAACTCACTCTGTAGACCAGGCTGGCCTTGAACTCAAAGATCTGCCTGCCTCTGCCTCCTGATTACTGGCATTAAAGGCATGTACCACTACCACCTGGCTCATAAATCAGTTTCAGGTTGGTTTTGATTGATTAGTTATGCTCTTTATCATGGTTTTTGTTTTTCTGCTTTGTTGTATGCCTGGTTCTCCTCAAGTATTTGGCAAGGAGCTATCTGAAGATAGCCCAAAGAAAGACAGAAAGAGTGGCTCACAGTGCAACCATTTTATTATGTATTTTAGATATTAACATCTGTTATGTGTGAAGCCATTTGTGTATCTTTTTTAAAAATCTGTTGTTCTTGTCCTTACTCATTTCTTTCTTGGGTTGTTGATCCTCTTTGTTAGGTACCTGGCTAATACAGTTGAAGAAGATGAAGAAGAAGCCAAGTATGAAATTTTTCCATGGGCTTTAGGGAAAAACTGGAGAAAATTGTTTCCTAATTTCTTAAAGTTAAGGGACCAACTCTGGGACAGAATTGACTATAGGGCTATTGTGAGCAGGCGGTGCTGTGAAGAGGTAAGGATTTAAAAATACTTTTTACTTTCAGAGCAGACTACTTCTGTACTATTCTTATTACAGTGTCTTCCTCCTGTCTGAAAGATCACCAGTATGCTAGCATAGGGTTTGCGGACATATTAAAGCATCTTATTTAATACTATTATAAAATTAAGAAACTAGAGTTGAATAATAATTTCCACTAAAGTATATGGATTTTCAAGTTTCTAACATTGAGACCAACAGCATGGTATATAATTTAAGTAAATTTAAATACATTTAAAACCCATACCTTTTTTCACAAAGAAAACATTTTTTATTTAAATTTTTTTCTTAAATTTCATTTGAGACAAGTTCTCTCTCTCTCTCTCTCTCTGTGTATGTATATATATATATATATATATATATATATATATATATATATATATCCCTAATTATCCTGGAACTCTCTATGTAGACTAAGCTAGTTCACAGAGATCACTCTGCCTTTGTCTCCTAGGAGATGGGACTAAAGGTATACATCACCATGCTCAGCACATTGTTTTCTTACTGTTATATTTTATTAAGATAAATTGTTCTATTTACAAATAAGGTTTTTTTTGTTGTCGTTAGTTTGATTTTAGTTTTGTGGAGACAGGGTTTCTTTGTGTAACAGTCCTGACTGTCCTGGAACTCGATTTGTAGACCAGGCTGAGAGTAAAGGCATACACCACCACTGCCCAGTCCTAGTACACATGCAAGGATTTAGAAATAACAGAGGAAGGCCAGGTGTTGGTGATGCATGCCTTTAATCCCAGCATTCTGGAGGCAGAGGCTGGCAGATCTCTGCAAGTAGAGGCCAGCCTAGTCTACAGAGTAAGTTGCAGGACAGGCTCCAAAGTTATACAGAGAAAAATTCATTGTAATTTTTTCCAAGTATATACTACTCTGCTTCTATTCTGTTATCTTCCATTCTCTTTGAAACTATTATATAAAGCTTTTCCTCTTTAGTTCAGCAGAACTTTGTCAAACCTTATGATAGCTTTATGCTGCCAAAGCATAGGTCAGTTTTAGCCCTCAGTTTAGCGGCAGTATTTGACACACTTGTTTCTCTGATACACTATCTCCCTGTGGTTTCTGAATATTGAGGTTGAAGGCTTTTCCACTGATTTTGTCAGTTCCCTTTCACCTCATGGGTTTATTAAGATGCCGAAGAGCTCAGTCTTTTGAACTATTAGAAAGTGATCTTGTTCATTCGTAAGATGTTGTCTTAGAGGGACTGGAGAGATAGCTAAGCAGTTAGAACAATTGTAGTCATCCAGAGGACCAGAGTTCAGTTCCTGGCACCCATATCTGGAAGCTCACAGCCACCTGCAACTCTTAACTCCTAGGGATCTGACACACTCTTCTGGTGCCTGCAGGCATGAGCATGTGCAGATACACATAAAAATTAAAATATTTCCTAAAAGACTTTAACATAAGGATCTAGAGGGTGTATGTAATGACTTTCCATTGTTCTGTTTTCTCTATGGCATATAGTTGCCATAAAAACTTCTCAGTGGTAAATTCATCTGTACCCAGAACTAAGAAGCATAACTGCCCTTCCTATTTTCCCATTTCTCAGATGAAAAGGTGTAGTTAAATTATGATTTGTTTTCCTTTCTTCTTCTTTTTTTTTTTTTTTTTTTTTTTTTTTTTGAGGTAGGTTCTCTCTACATAGCCCTGGTTGTGGTTGTTCGGGAATTTACTATGTAAATGTCTCTGACCTCACAGAGATCTGCCTGTCTTTGCCTCCTGACTGCTGGGATTAAAGGTGTGTACCACCATACCCAGCCCCTTTTTCTTTTTAAAGCCACATTTGCAAAGCTATTATCTATAACTGTATTAACTGCATTGCATTTTGTTACTCTTGTGTGCTTTTTCTCACTTCAGTTCAATTTTGCATTTGCATCCAATTTAGTGAATTCTTTTTGTTTGTTTAATTTTTTTAGATTTATTTTATGCATATGGGTGTTTTATTTGCATGTGTGTGCCTGGTGCCCATATCAGAAGAGAACATTAGAGCCTCTGGAACTGAGATACAGATAGTTGTGAGCCACCATGTGTATGCTAGGAACCCAACCCAGGTCCTCTGCAGGAGCAACAAGTGCTCTTAACAGCTGAGCCATCTCTCCAGCACCCCTCCCCCCAATTTTGTGTTCATCTCTCTTACATACTTGAAGTGAACTATAATTATATGCAAATAAAAATACAATCTATATGTACATATACATACAAATACACATGTGTGTATAAATAAATGGCTTTTCCAGAAAGAATGAAGACTAGCTCCCTACCAATTTTGATCTTGGCTTCTTTTTAGACGTAGTTCCTTTGAAGTAAAATTAATTTACATTGAAGATGGCTTAATTTCTAGACTGGTTCACAGATTAGAGAGGGTGCCTATCCACTGAGAGAGATTCCATCCTAGTGCCTTTCATGTATCAGAGGGTGGCAGTTGATTGGAGGGGAAGCTTTTGTTTATGCTGCTTTATGTACTCTGGTGTAGTTGCTACAGTATCACAGCTAACTTCTGTTAGCTACTACTTGATTTCAGATTAGTAATTTAGGGAGCAATAGTATTGGGCAGAATAAACCAATGATGGTATGCAAAAGACCCTCTATTCGAATGTGCTGGGAAGAGCTAAACTTGTTATAGTTAGGAACTAGTTAGCAGTGCTCTGGAAGTGAAGCCAGTGTTAGAAATGTTACAAAATTACAATTTTCATGACTTAGTAATAAGTTGGCTATATAGCATATGTAGGAAAGGAAGTTTTGGGTTTCAGATCTATATGGAAGAATGTGGGGTTCTATAATGTAGAAAAAAAAAGGAAAGAGAATCAAACTGGTTTATTGGAAAGCTAAATGAATTTGGCATTTAAACATAGGAATTTAGGGTGATAACTGGGTAATAGCTATGGAGCACATATAAATGATGCTTAAAGCTTAGTAATACATTTTCATTGTAGAGGTCTTTTATTTCCTTGGTTAAGTTTATTTTATTCCAAGGTTTGGTTTTTTGTTTGTCTTTTTTTGAGGAAGTTGTGAATAAGATTGTCTTTCTGGTTTTTTGCTCAACATTCTGTTATTGGTATATAGGAAGACTAATGATTTTTGTATGCTTGTTTTATTTATATTGCCACTTTAATGAAAGTGTTTATCAGATCTAAGGGTTTTCTATTGGAATCTTGGGATTGTGGACATTATGATGAAATCACATCATCAAAAATAAGGATACTTTGACTTCTTTTCACATTTCTAACTTTTTTATTGTCCTTTCTTGTCTTACAACTCTGAAGACCTCAAAAAACACAAATACCACATTTCTGTCTCTTTTGTGCACCTTAGACTTTTATAGAGATACACCAAAACATGTATGTATAGCTGACATGAAAGTATGGCTGGGCACAGCGATGCACAACTTTAATGCCAGCACCTGGGAGGCAGAGGCAGGCGGCTCTCTGTGACTTTGAGGCCAAGCCTGGCCTCCATACTGTCTCAAATAAGAATAATAATAAATAAAATAAAATTTACAAAGAAAGTAAAAGCAACAAAAGCATAAAGAGAAATAATAGGGAAGGCAAGGAACAAAAAGAGTGAGGGTAGCAAGGTGTAGGGTGATGGGGAAATACGCTTAAAGTACATTACATACTTGCATGAAAATGGCCTTGTCATTCAGTATAAAGATTCAAGGTGAAAACAACCCTTGAAGTCTTTGAGAGCCTGTCAGGCATGGCTCTAATCACTCAAATTACCTCTCAGGGAGGTAATACCAGGTGAAGGGACTGATAAAGCACAGAGAGGGCACGTAACTTCTCTAAGGACACACAATTAGTACTGCAGTGTGTCAGTGCTGAAACACAGGCAATGTAACTGCAGGGCCAGTGCTTTTCACACTTACCGATAGCCCCTCTTGGGATCAAAACACCACCCAATCTTCATTTTAACCAAAGGCACCCAAACAAAATATCCCTAATGATAAAGTTTTTTAAAAGGAGGAAATTGTTTTAATAGGTCAACTGCTACCAGTGTTTCAGAGAATTCTCTTTCATGGAATCTGACTTAGCATTGACAGTTGCATATGAAAGATACTCCAGAACCTAGAAAGTTAGCTAATTTGCTCAAGGTTCTAAAGAAGTAAGAACGAAGAACAAATTGAATCTTAAAGTATACTTAAAATGTAGAAATGTGTAGCTCAATTGGTAGAGTGCCTATCTAGCATGCCCAGTGCCCTGGGTTTTATCTCTAGCACCACATAAGTAAGGCATGAATGTATACACCTGTAAAGCCAGCACTTAGGAGGTGGACAGGAAGACCAGAAATTCAAGGATAAGGTCATCCTTAGCCATATACTGAGTTCAAAGTCACCCTGAGTTATATGAATCATAGTCTCTCTTCTCTCCATCATCTTCATGTGTACATACATATATGTGTATATATCTTTGTATGCATATTTATTAGTTTATGGATTTATTATATCTCATCTATATATGTGTATATAAATACACACATAAGACTTAAGAAACTTGTATGGATATTTGTGGTACAGCACTTGCTTGGTAAGGTCACACCACTACCATTTGCTGAACAGACTAATCTAGTAGTATATTATTTTCCTAACAAGAGTCTTTTCTCATCAAACAAAATTGTAAACCTTGTACATACACCCATAACACTGAGCTCCTTAGCCAGGCATTGGTGGCGCATGCCTTTAATACCAGCACTCAGGAGGCAGAGGCAGGTGGATCTCTGTGAGTTCGAGACCAGCCTAGTCTACAAGAGCTAGTTCCAGGACAGTCTTCAAAGCTACACAGAGAAACCCTGTCTCAAAAAACAAAACAAACAAACAAACAAACAAACAAACAAAAAACCATTGAGCTTCTCTGCTACTGCCTTTCCTTGTCCTTCCTAGGACCCCAATATAGCTTTGAGAATTTAGAAAAATCACTAGTTTAGGCAACTAGTATGGCTTTGTCTGGCTCTCATTTTAGGATTATTGTAATTCTCACTTAATTGTGGATCATTGATAACTGAAGTTAAAAGTTGACTTAAAACTCATTGATGTTTTGAATTTCATGAGGTCAGCATAATAATATGCTGACAATCTTTGGGGTTGTCAGCATTCCCATTTTATCAGTGAAGTAACTGAATTTCAGAAAGGTTAAGTAACTTGCATATAGTCAGCAAGTGGTAGAGCCAGGACAAGATGGAAAGTCCACAACTAAAGTCCATGCTTTATTTAACAAACCTTATGACAACACCTGATAGTGAGGTCTTAAGTGTTTTATAAAATGCATCCTCTCCTCACCACCTTCTAAAAATATACTCTTATCACTGTGTAACAAATAAGGAAATCAAGGAACAGATAACTTACATGTTTTGTTTTTTACCATATCCCTTGATATAACTGCAATTATTTAAAAATTAGTTAACAAACATAGGTAGGAGCCTAATATTTTAACCTAACACTCAAAAATTAAGAATTATGTAATGTTTTAGATGAGTTATATTATCTTTTATAAACTTAGAAATATTCAGAATTTTAAAAATAAATACCTTTCCCTGGTACTCAGGAGGCAAAGACTGGCAGATCTCTAAGTTTGAAAGACCCTACACAAAGAGACCCTGCCTCAAAAAAACTGACTAAATAAATAAATAGCAACTTTAAAAGTTTCTTAATTTTTATTATCTTCTTGATACTTTGTTAATTATAATATTAAAGATCCAAGCAATCACTCTACAGAAATACTACTGTAGATATTTTAAACTTGGTAACTTGAGTGTTTTTATTGTTTGTTTTTTGAGACAGTTTGACTGTCCTGGAACTTGCTCTGTAGACCAGGCTGGCCTTAAACTCACAGAGATCTGCCTGCCTCTGCCTCCTGAGTGCTGGGATTAAAGGTGTGTGCCACCACTGTCCAGATCCACAACTGTCTTTTTCCCCTTTCTTTTCTTTTTTTTTTTTTTAATCTCAGCTTTAGAAAAACTTGCTCATGAAGTACAATTTCTATACTTTACTCAATTTAAAATTTTATTAAATTCACAAAGTAACCATTTCACTATAGGTTATGGCCATTGCACCAACCCATTACATCTGGCAACGAGAGCGCTCTGTGCATCACAGTGGAGCTGTTAGGAACTACAACAGAGATGAAGTTCATCTGCCCCGGGGTCCTAGTGCCACACCAGTAGATTGTTTACTGTGTGGTAAAAAAGGAAGATATGTGAGATTGGGACTGTCTTCATCGTCATCGTCATCCAGTGACACAGTAGAGCTAATGGAAAAAAATTCTCAGGAATTACACAATTCATTATCAATGGACATGATAGGTAAATCTTCTCAAGCTAATAGCTATTCACAAGGTATGATTTAATGGTAAAGTAGAATTAAACTATTGTATATTTATCCATTCACACCTTTTAGGCAGGGATGCATACGTTTCATAACTGAGTTAAATTAATATTTAACGTTTTCCCTCTTTGAGTTACCACTTTTTATTTTCTGTCTATAACTGTTTTGTGGTACCCTATAAACACTAAAAGTATTTTAACATATCTTAAGCTGAAACTCAGTACACTGTGAGCTCCAAGTATTAGGGCTTGAAGGGTTTCTATGAAATGTATGTTTTATTTAAAAATTATTTCAAGAAGAAAATAAATTTACTTGTAATCACCATCCAACTATTGGTTTCTTCTATATACTTTCCTATTTCTAACAAAATTAGACCATATTTTAGCCAGGCTAGCTTTTTATTTGATTAATATAAATAATTTTCCCATGTTATTTAGTCTTAATTGTGATGTGTCATATAATTTATTTGCATATTTCATTTTTGTTGAGATCTAAATGTTTACTTAGAACAATATTACTAACTAGAAAATAATTGTATTAACCAGAAATACAACTATATCATAACTTTCAAATTATGTTTATACATAGCATTTCCCTGAGATTTCTTTTCCAGATTTGAAACAGTACTGGAATAATACTCTATAATAGGATACTGTTTACTTCTTACAGATTTCTCTCATTTGAAAGATTTCCTTTTGAAAGTAGTCCCTTCTAAATATCATGAAAAAACAAAGCCAGACACACACAATTTTAGAATTTTACTGGTTTATTTTTACCATATTCTTATGAGGACAATGACTACTGAAGCTTTACTGAAGAGGAAACTAAACTCTAGTCCTTTGAAAGTAGAGACTGAACCTTAGTTCCTGTTCCTTTCTTTGGACACAGGGTTTAATTAACAAATTTTACTGACAGTATAGTTTCTTGCTCTTAAACATCTCCAAGCACACTCTTTATTGTCATATTCATATTTGACAGTAAGTGGGCTGAAGTAAGAATTACCATTTATCATCCCTCTCCTATTTCCAATGCTTCTTTTATTTTTACATTTTTGGATCCTTAGAATAGGTAAGGCTTATTGCATACTTACATGTCCCAGGTAATACAGAAAACCCCTTACATTCATAATGCACTTAACCTTCAATACCACTGAAGGTTAAGTATTGTTATCTCCACTTGACAAATAAAAAACTGAGGCTTCTGTAATTTGCCCAAGGATGGTAGAGTAATATTTGAAAATCACAGTCTGTGAATGGAACCTGAATTCCTATTTAGTATGCTCTATGGACCTTTGAAGAAATCCCGCTTTCAGCAATGAAAATAAGCTGTGGCAGAAGCATTTAAGAAGATTGCTACAGCAGAGGTGGAAATATCAAGAACCTTCTGAAATGCTCGAGGAATGAGTTGGAAGCAAATTCTAATAATGTGAATAGATATCTACAGAAAGCAGAAGAGAAACTGCCATGTTTTCTTTAGACCAGTCCCTGTATCTCTCACTGGAGTATACTCTATACCCCAGGTCTTAACATCCTAATAGGAAACTGGAATGCATGCAGGAAATAAGGCGCTTTGCCAGTCACTATACTGAAAAGGCTCGGGGCAGGGGATGTGTCAGTGGGTAAAGCCTGCTAACTGATTATCTGAGTTCAGTTCTCAGAGAAAGGAAGAGAGAGAGAACAAATGTAATTTTTAGAAATTTAAAGTCTTTGAGACATTATAGCCAAAAATAGGGTAGGGAGTGGTAGAAGGAATTGTGCTTACTTGTTTGTTGATGAAATTACCAATATAGGATCTTTTGTTTTGTATTTTGTTTTCTAGACAGAATTTCTCTGTGTAACTCTGTCTGTCCTAGAACTATTTCTGTTGACCAGGCTGGCCTCTAACTGAATGCTGGGATTAAAAGTGTACACCACCAAGCTGGGCAGCTATGGTGTGGTGTACGTCTTTAATCCCAGCACTTGGGAGGTAGAGGTAAGTGGATCTCTGAATTCAAGGCCAGTCTGGTCTACAAAGCTATACAGAGAAACCCTGACTCAAGGGAAGAAAAAAAAAAGTGTATACTACCAACCAATATCAGGCTGTGAATTTTAAGGTTAACTTTGAGGTTAACTCTAAAAGCCTTTAATAATGTCAGGAGGCATGAGATATAAAGAAAAAATATTTCTGGAGATTGAGGGGGGAGGATTGAAAGTTGGAAGCCACTTTGGGCTACAGTGATTTCCCATTAAAAAGGGGAGGTGGCCAGGCAGTGGTGTTGCATGCCTTTAATATCTACACTTGGGAGGCAGAAGCAGGGGAACTATGTAAGTTTGAGGCCAGCCTGGTCTACAGAGCAAGTTCTAGGACAGCTAGGGTTATACAGAGAAACCCTGTCTCAAAATATAAGAAAAAGGGGTGTGGGCACTGGTGAGATGTCTTAGTAGTTAAAAGGACCCCATTTGATATCCAATACCCACATGATGGCTCACAACTGTCTGTAACACCAATCCCAGGGCACCTGATGCCCTTTTTTTCTGACCTTTACAGATACCACACCTATGATACACAGACATACATGTAGGAAGACACCACACACACATGTGGTACACAGACATACAAGAAGGCAAAAACACCTATACACATAAAACTTAATAATAACAATAAAAAACCACTACCAACAACAAAGACTGCTATTAGACAGACAGATGGATAGCTATGAAATATTGATCACATATACATTTGAACACTGAAGAAGTCTGCACTCATTTTCTGGGATTAACAGAGTGAACTAATTAGGGATGAAGTTAACAATACAATGTAGAGGGAGTCGTAGCATTACCTACAGTAGGGTCAGTCCCCCTACAGTATACATAAGCTCAGAGTCACTTGATAGTTTATAGTCATGAAAAACTCATTCCAGACTAGACAGTGGTGGCACACACCTCTAATCCCACCACTTGAGAGGCAGAGCCAGGTAGATTTGAGTTCAAGGCCAACCTGGTCTACAGAGTGAGTTCCAAGACAGCTAAGAATACACATAGGAACCGTCTTGAAAACCGAAAAAATTCTTCGAGAAAAACACAAGGAGTTGATATTGGTGCCACGTTTTTATGCTACAATTTATTATAGATAGTAATCAGTGCACCTTTCAAACAAAGCAACTTTCTTCCATCCTCCTAACTTGCTTTTTTTCTCTCTCTGCCCCTCTCTCCGGTAAGATGAGACCACGTGGAAATACTTAGATTAATAGAAATGTGTTAATATTTAAGACAGAGCTAACCAATGAGAAACACTAGTAGCAGGCCAACAGCATTATATCTAATATAGTCTCTCTGTGTGTTAACTGGGGCTGCCACGGCTGGGGGACTAGGCTGGCAGGAAAACTACTCATAACAAAATGGTGCCGAACGTGAACCTGTCTCTCTCTCTCTCTCTTTTTCCTTTTCTTTTTTAAGACATGGTTTTATTGTGTAACACTGGGTGGCCCAAACTCACTACATAGATCAGACTGGCCTCAAACTCACAGAGATCCACCTGCCTCTGGGATTAAAGGTGTTCAATACCATGGCTAAAGTTGTTTATTTGATTTTTAAGTAACATGTACCAAAAAGCAATTTTAACACAGAAATGCTTGTGACGTTTAAAAACAAAATGTCAGTTTGACAAGGTAGAGGGAAACACTGTCAAAACACTTTCAAAGGGATAGGTGAGGCATTCTTTAAAAATTCAGACTTATTATTACTACCAATATTATACTAACCCTTTATACTAATCACATTTAAAAATCCAATTCAAGAAGTTTCAAAATAGTTTTCTTTTTTTTTGAAATGGTTTTTTAATATTCATTTTACTGCTAAAAAACAAACTCAGAATCTAAGTCACACTATTACCAACTAAAGCAACAGCAACAGAAATATGGGATTCAGCTTTATCTAAACATGCAATTTTAAAAATTTTATCATATGTACATGTGTTTTGCCTGCATGTATATCTCCTAACCATATGAGCATGTATATTTCCTAACCATATGAGTACATTGCCCAGGGAGGCTGGGAGAAGACATAAGATCCCTTAGGACTGGAGTTAACGTGTTTGTAAGCAACCATGTAGGTGCTAGGAATTGAACCAAGATCCTCTAGAAGAGTGGCCTAGTGTTTGTAACCACTGAGTCATCTCTATAGACTCACTTTCCTGTTTTTGCTTGTTTTGTTTTAGGTGTTGGTGTTTGAACCTAGGACCTTATATATTATATATATTATACTCACATTCTTCCATTAAGTTATACGTCCGAACCCCGTGCACCATATTTTGTAGCAAACTACCACTGTTACCCTTTATGCTGCTTTAAGCCCCAAAGCATCTAGGCTAGTCCAAGTAGACATGAATTATATGCAAACCTGGTTTTAAAATAAAGACAAAAGGGGGAAAAAAATCCACCAAGACTTCTCTTTGGCTTGGACAGGCACAGACTAGTTTCTTTTTCTTTTTTCTTTTTTTTAATTTTACTTTATTTAATTTTTTATAACAAAGTCCAATTAAATGAAAACAAACATTTATACACAATATTTGGGAATTTGGGCGTCGTTCTTTCCAAACTACTTCCTGCTGGTAAGGGGCGCTGTCATGGGGGATTCGAAGAAGATTCAGAAATCCTGGCTATAGTCGGCACAGACTATTTTCTATGTTAGATAACCTATAACCAAATAATTTTATTAAAAAGAAGTCCACTTTTGAACTTCATTTTTTGTTATATTGTCATTCACTGTTCTGGACATCTATGTTTAAAATCTTTGCACTTAACAAATATATGACAAAGGCTCAATGGACAAGTATATTTTGGCAGGCACTGAACACTGGGTTCAAGCCCAACACCAAAAAATAAACAGGGTAGAGCACGTGGATTAATAATGTGATCAGGACTATGCTATATGACCAACATTTAGGAGCATAAGATATACAGAATTATAAACCCAAACTCTGAGGCTGAAGGAGAATCACTGTAGGTTCTAAGCCAGTCAAAGCTACAAAGAATCCTATCTTCAAGGAACAAATAATAAATAGACTACAGATTTATCTCTGTAGAATGAGAAAGTTGGTAAAAGATTTTCAGAACAAGTACCATACGAACAGGACATTGAATGAGTCCTGTTTTCCCAGGAACTGGAAACATAAAGGACAGAGTAGGAACAGCAGACAGGAATTTGGAAATACAGTTTATCATATATGGAATCACTAGCTAATCTGGTTCTTTTCTCACTGTTTTTTTTTTTTATATCTGTCTTCTTTAATTCTTAATCACATATGTATTACTATAATTAAGTCAATAGATGAAACAATGCATGATCCAGTGTACACTTAAAAGATATCATCAAACTTACTCACCATTTATTGCATAGGAAAGGTAGAGTAAGGCCTCAAGAAAGCAACTGAAGACAGTTTTGAACCAGATAGCTTAAGATTTGAGCATGATACATAAGGATCAGACACAGAAAGAAACTATCATATAGCTAGGCATGGTGACACACACCAAAAACCTCAGCATTTATGAAGAGGATTAGGAGTTCAAGGTCATCATTGGATACATAGTCAGTTTGAGGCTAGCCTGAGCTACACAAGACACTTTCTCAAAAAATGAAAGAGAAGGAGAAAGTTAACATTAGTTAGCAGTTGTCCTTAGCATTTGTCGTTGGCATTAGTACTTGGAGGCATGAAGATCATGAGTTCAAGGTTAGTCTGAGCTACATAGGGAGTGAGATTCTGACACAGAGCCGGCGATGGCATCTGGCTCATAACTAGATTGCAAACATAATGAGAGAGAAAGGTTGGAGAAAGGCCTTAAACTGGGCCTTCATGAACTATCTGAAAACAAATGCTAATTTGTTTATCATTCAATTCAAAATTAAAATGGATATATAATGAGAGATTATGTTCAATTCATTATCCATTGGACACAATATGCTAAGCAGAAACTAAGTTCACTTAGTTTGAAATGAAATAGGTTAAGTGTTGTAATTTAAAAAAGCAGCACGCGATGCCCGGTGGTGGTTCACGCCTTTAATCCCAGCACTGGGAGGCAGAGCAGATCTCTGTGAGTTCGAAGCCAGCCTGGTCTATAAAGCTATACAGAAAACCCTGTCTGGAAAAAATAAGAAAAGATGTGCCAGGATCAAGGTCCTGGTGTCAATACCAAGATCCAAAAGCAACATTACACCTTTATTATAATGTTTAAGATTATATCATTCTCTGTGGGGCAGTGGTGGTACACACCTTTAATCTTAGCATTTGGGAGACAGAGGCAGATGGACCTCTGTGAGTTTGAGGCCAGCCTGGTCTACAGAGCGAGTTCCAGGACAGGCTCCAAAGCCACAGAGAAACCCTGTCTTGAAAAACCAAAAAGAAAAAAAAGGTTATATCATTGTCATCAGCTCTTCCCTACTATTTCCTACAGCCCTACTTCCCTTTTATGTCTGTGTGGCTTTTGGAGGTTGCCTTCTACTTATTGAGGTAATCTCATTCATTTGTTTTTGCTGCTGTACCAGGCACTTCAGGCCAGCTGACCAGCCTCAAGCTCACAGGTGAATCTGCTGTCTACACCTCCCGTATTGCTACAGGAGTGTTGGGATTACAGATGTCCACCCCTGCATCCAGGTTTTTTTTTTTTTTCCTTTTTCTTTTTTTTTTTTTCCCCCTGACAGGGTTTCTCTGTGTAACAAGCCCTAGTTGTCCTGAAACTCACTCTGTAGATCAGGTTGGCCTTAAACTCACAGAGATCCACCTGCCCCTGCCTCCCAAGTGCTGGGATTAAAAGTGGGTATCACCACTGCTTGGCTCATTTTACTTTAAAGTTCCATACAAGCAATAAAAGTATATACTAGGGCCTTTAATCGCAGTACTTGGGAGTCAAAGGCAGTTCAATCTCTGAGTTCCAGGCCAGACTGGCCTACAGAGTGAGTTCAGGACAGTGGAGGCTACACAGAGAAAACGTGTCTTGAAAACTTAGAAAAAAAGTAAATAAGTAAAAGTAATAAAATATGTGCTAACTCAGGCACTTAGGAGGCTGAGGCAGGAATATCAAAAGTTCAAGGCTAGGCTAGGTTACATGATGAAATCCTATTTCAATCTTTTTGTTGTTGTTCTATCACACCCCCCTTTTGAGATACAGCTTCTTGTAGTTTGATCCTCCTGCCTCCTCTCCACAAATCATTAGTAGCATAATACCACTCCCAGATCGAGTCTCAAAAAGTCTAAAAGTATTAAAATATATAAAATTTTGTCTTAAATACATACAATTTACCTTAAAATGCATATTTTATTTCAGTAGCCAATGACCATCGATCAAACAAAGAAAAGAAAATTAATTTTATGAAGAAAGACAAAGCTATGGAGTGGTTTACAGGAAGTGAAGAATGACATGGCTCAACTAAAGCAACCTGGAATCATTGGCTACAAAATGTCAAACTAAATGCAAGACACTGTCAAAATGGGACAGTTACCCAGTTGTACAATGTTCTTTAGCTTTTGTTATTCTTCAAGCATATGTAAAAGTTATACAAATCATAGTACTAACTAAAAGTACCAATTTATGACAGTGATTGATAATATAAAGTTCTAATTTGATACTTCTCTGCCTTCAAATTGATTGCTGTCATCTCAGGTACTCAGTTCATCTGTGGTTTGACCTTCCTCAACCTAACAAGAAAAGCTAGTTTAAAAGAGTGATTAAGGTCATAACCCTGCATTAGTTAAAAGGAAGAAACATTACTAACATGAGTGACCAGTTTGCCAGTGAACAGATCTAGCAATATAAGAACATGGTCTGTATAGAAAATCAGAATGGGATTCTTCTGTAACACAACAAAATGTAACACTACACTGTATAAGTGTTTTATAATTTGTTCAAAAAAAGTATTGAAATATTAAACACTTTCCTTTTCCTGTGAGCTCTTTTCTTTTTCTTCCTTTTTTTTTTTTTTTTTTCTCATTTGTTTTGAGCTATGTTGCTAGTCAGAATACAGAAACATTTGCCAGTGATCACACAGTAAGTAACCTTACAGATAAGCTTATAACCAAATGGATAAGCCTGTTTCATAAATCAATATATCTGCAACACTTTCCACAGCCTAAATAACGTACACAGACAAGGACCTAAACTTGCTTCCTGGAAGAACTCCAGCAGCATTTTAGGACTTACATTTTACAATTAATTTAACAGAATAGAAAAACACTACATTTCAGTTTCTGTACCAAGCAAAGCAAAACAAAATACCCAATAATCCCTGAAGAATATCTGATAGTTATGGAAGTGTATTATTAAGTGAATGTGTTGGTCAACACACTTAAGAATCTATAGTACTTACTATCAAAAGCACAAGCATAAAATAAAACTGAAGCTCATCAAGGTTCTCCTCTTGAAATACTTCATTTCCAACTCCAATATCCTTTTGAGAATATAATTGTAAATCTGTGTTGATTTTTGGTCTGACTTTTGAAGGCAGAATTCCATTTCTCTGTTGTGTAAGGCACATCAGCCAATCTCTCACTGGCTTGACTTATCTGTTCACAAGAGAGAGCAAGTTCCCAGGTTTGAATCCCATCCAAAAGTTCAATGACCTGTGTGATGTTTCCAAAAAAGTGAAATAGTACAGAGCAACTATTTCATTTTTTTAAATTGTGGATGAGGTTCAGCCTTCCATGTGTTTTGTATTTGTGTATGTTCCTGGAGAGTACACCCATGTGGGTGAAGACCAGCGGTTGACATTGGTTATCTTCCTCTACTTCTCTCCACCTATCTTTTTAAGACAAGGTCTCTTCACTGCTTCTATTACATTGGCTGACCAGTGGGCTCTGGAGATCATGTCTCCCCCAGCTCATGGCTTCCTTTAGTTGCTCTAATATTACCTGCTTTGGATAAAAATAAGCTCGTTTCACCACAGCTCAAGTCTGTTTCTGGGCTGGCTGATGTCCATCATCAGTAGATCATTAATATTCTATGATGGAATACAGTGTGAGTGACTCATAAATACATGCTAAGACCCATTATTATCTTACACTACTATCGGGAAAAGAATCAAAAAGGAAATAAAAATTCAAAAATCAATTAGTGTCTTAGGGTTTCTATTGCTGTAAAGAGATACCACAACCACAGCACTCTTATAAAGGAAAAGCATTTAATTGGGATGGCTTACATTTTCAGAAGTTTAGTCAATTATCATGGTACAACATGGTGGCGTGCAGGCAAAAATATGGTGTTGGAACAGGAGTTGAGAGTCCTACATTTTGACCAACAGGAAACAGGAAGTGGTCGAGACACGGGTAGTATCTTAAGCATAGAAGACCTCAAAGCTCACCCCCACAGCAACAAACTTTCTTCAACAAGGCCACACCTACTTAAAAAATATACACCTCCTAAGAGTGCCACACTCTTTGGAGGCCATTTTCTTTCTTCTTTTTGTATTTTTGTTTTGTTCTGTTTTGTTTTTGAGACTGGTTTCTCTGTGTAGCTTTGGAGGCTGTCCTGGAACTCCCTCTGTAGATCAGGCTGGCCTCCAACTCATAGAGATCCTCCTGCCTCTGCCTCCGGAGTGCTGAGATTAAAGGCATGTGCCACCAACGCCAGGCTTGGAGGCCATTTTCTTTCAAATCACCACAATTAGCAAATACAGCAGCATTTCAGAACCAACTACAAATTACAGATAAAGGCCTTAGAGCTAGAGGTAGCAGAACACCCTAGCCCCTAGCTTAAAGTCAAGAGTAGAGAATTAAGGAGGAAAAAAAATCATGATAAGAACTGCTTTTATTATTATTATTATTATTATTATTAAAGACAAGAGTGGAGAGTTAAAGAAAAAAATCATGGTAAAGACAGGGCTTCTTTGTCCTGAAACCAGCTCTACAGAGCAGGCTGGCCTTGAACCCCAGTAATAGATAGTAGAATAGCTTTAAGCATAGCACAAGCAGGATAAGCACTGTAGGACAGGAGACAGAGACTTAAAAGTCAGCCTGGGGCATTGAACTAGGCCTGATAAGTAGTTAGGGCATGTCACTGAGGCCACAGAAAGGGCATTTTATGAAGATTGATATGGCAAGGGAATACATAAGAGGCCAGAAAATCAGTTATGAAGTTATTAGACACCTTTTTCTTGAAATGATGAGAACATTTTAATGTAAGAAAAAAAGAAACTTTATCAAGAAATTGAACTGGTGGTGATGTTTAATCCCAGCACTTGAGAGGCAGAAGCAAGTGTATCTCTGAGTTTGAGGTCTACAGGACAAGGACCGTCAGAGTTATACAGAGAAATCTTGTTGGGGGGGGGTTGAAAAAATGCTTAACTTTTAATTTAGAATTATAATATTAGTGAGTTTGGAACCTTGCTATGTAGACCAGGCTGGCCCAAACTCATAGCACTTTCCTGTCTCTGCCTGCTAGGTGCTAAAGGCATGTACCACCATGTCAGGCTAATAGTAGAACTCCATCCTCTAGGCAAATAAGACCTTTGTAGCCTTGAAATCAATATATGACATTTCCCGATGACACCTCAAAATATCCCAAGAATGGGCCTATTAACATTCGATCCTTGAAGTGGGGTAGGGGTGAGTTTCACCCACCAGAACCCAACTTGTCCAAGTCCCAATTTCGATCTCACGTGGTTATTAGGGGTGGCATAGCATATAAGAGGTGAAAGGTTAACTGGGACTGGGACTTTATTGATGTGGCTTTTAGAAGGTAATAGCCATGCTTGAATTGGGCTTTTCTAGGAAGAGGCTCTGTGACATCCACACACATCGGTACTTAATACTAATCATCTCATTGGTTCACCAAACTAGACTTAAATGGAATAGTTTCTTTGGTCGGTTGGTGTCTCATCTGGAGTGCATAGCCATTTACATTCATCTCCCAAAAAAAAAGAACGGAACAGAATGCAGGTTTTTTGATGCATTCTAGGCAAGCCCTCTACAGCTGAGTTACAACTGTAACTTAATATAAATATATGTGATAAAATATACTCCCAGTAACATGCCTTATTAAGTATTATTATTAAAATACCGCCATGGGGCCTGCAAGATGGCTTGGCCAGTAGATACATTGTGGACAAGCCTTATAAACTGAATTTGATTCCAGGATCTCACAAGGTGGCTGAAGAGAGTTATATTCTTTGACCTCCACACTCTGACTGCGGCTCGAATGCACGCACACACCCCAAATATTTAAAAATAAAATACTACAAAATTTACCCCCCCCCAGTCAACATTCTCTTAAGTACCGAACTCATATAAGAGCTGTGGGGAACAAACGATTATGTCTCTGTTTAGAGACCACATCACTCGAATACAAAACTGGCATAATCTCCATTTTAAACAAGGGAGTGGGGCTATCAAATTTAAACTCAGTGTCTTTCCAAAATTATCAACACCTGAACATGTTTTAAAACCCAACATTTTGAGAAACTCCAGCGTTTGGCGATATGATGAGGTCATTCATCAGATTGTGGTACTGCACCCGTCTTTGCCCCTTGCTGGAACCCACACCCACCTAATCCCCATCCCCTAATCCCCTGTTTTTATCAATAGTTCCCCAAAACTGGCCCCTGCAGCAGAAAACTCTTACCGGGGAACCCATCAGGACCTGGCCCGGGAACTTGCCCACAATTTCGATGAACGGGATTGTCCCCGGTTACTATTAAAGTGTCAGGTGTAGCACAGACGAATTTGTCTTTTTCCCGTCTGAGCTAAAATAAGCTCCCCGACCCGAAAGGGTCCCTCTCTGGAAGGGAAGCAAGAAGAGTATTCCAGGCTCGATCGCCAACTGAGCGATCCCCGAGGTCACAGTGGCTCTGCTCTCCACTCCAGTCCTACCGATCTCGAGGGGTGACTTTGCGAAGTCCATAAGGGGTGACTTTGCGAAGTCCATAGCCTGAGGTTTTCCACAGCCTGGAGACACCGAGTCCCCACACCCGGAGCAGGAGATGAGGACGACCGGCGCACGCGCTCGCCATGCCGCGCATCTCCAGGATTCGCAACACCCGAACCAAGCTACCTCTCAAGACACTAAGACAAGGAAGGTACAACAGGAATGAATCGACTAGGAGCTTAGACCGACCAAGGAAAGCGCCTCAGCCCCACAACGAAAAGCAACAGAGCAGGTGCTGTCGCACACTTATGACGCAATCACAGCCCCAGCCCCTTCGCCTTGTTTCGGGCAGCGTAGGCTGCGGACTCCCGGCGTCGCAAGCAGAGTTGCGTCACTGCTCCTGCGTCCAGCAGACCAGGTGGGCGGAGCCTGAGGCTGGTTGACCTCGGGGCTAAGGCACTGTCTCTGGATCTACAATTCTTGCTTCTTCTCCCGGGTGGCGAGAATACAGAGATTACGGCACAGCAACCTCTGCCAGCTGCCGGGGGGCAGGAGGACCAGGAAAGACGAAATGTAGAGACTGTGGAATCTGGAAAGTCTTCTACTAGGTTTAAGCCACTAGTGATGGTGAACGGGAACGTCACCTGTCACCGCCAAGAGGCAAAAGTAGACTAGCCCTGAGATTGGTTGGTCAAACGTTGTAGATCGCACGGCTTGGTGACCCGTACACCTTGCTGATAACGCGCAAATGGGTGGGAACTGCTTGTCCATCTTCAGTCCGAGAGTCAGAGTGTCCACAGATGTGGAGGAGAACAGTAGTGGCCAGTGGGGGTATAGCTCAGTGGTAGAGCATTTGACTGCAGATCAAGAGGTCCCTGGTTCAAATCCAGGTGCCCCCTTTCTTTCTACTTTTGAAACCAACTGAAGCCAGGTATGATGGCACATACCTTTAATCCCCACCACTCAGGAGTCAAAGACAGGTGGATGGATCACTAGAGTTCGAGGCCAGCCTGGTCTAAATAGCGAGAATATGTAGAACTGCCAAAGACCAGAGCAACAAACTAAGTAAGAAGTGACACTATTCACTTGTGTTCTTATACAACAGAATTATTCAAAAAATAAAAATCAAACAACACAATTGTTTTAGCCGACCCTCCCCCAAACTAAATAGATGCTTCTTAAAACTGAACTTACCTTTTGCACCCAAAGTTAAATATCATTTGCCTGTTTGCTTGATCACTAGGCATATGTTTATTGAGAATCAGGCAGTACCATGCTCATATACTGAAAATTTACAGTTCAAGAGGAAGATTAAATCACTTCAGCAAGGTCCATGACAAGACAGCTGAGAAATAGAATGTGAAATTTCCAACTACGTCAACCAAATTCAATAGCCCTTTTTGATTATAACAAACACATTTTCTAAAGACTGACCACAGACTAGGGCAATAGCTCAGTATGTAAAATGCGTGCTGTGCAAGCACTGGGATCTCTGCGTTTGATTTCCAGAACCCACGTTTAAAAAAGATGTGGGTATCAAGATGGTTCAGTAGATAAAGGTGCCCACCCCAAAGACTGATGACTAGATTTCCATCCCAGGAACCCATACGATGAAATAAAGGTGTGCTGGTACACACCTTTAACCCCCAGCAGACCAGCCTGGTCTACAGAACTAGTTCCAGGACAGTCAGGGCTAGAGAGAGAGAGAGAGAGAGAGAGAGAGAGAGAGAGAGAGAGAGAGAGAGAGGGAGGGAGGGAGGGAGGGAGGGAGAAAAACTATACATATTTGTAGCAATTGTTTCCCTCCCCCAAATATTTTTTTAAAGCAGGGTATGATGGGTATGTAATTCTGATCCGAGGGAAACAGAGACAGGCAGATCACCCCAGCACTCATTAGCCGGGTAGGCTTGCTCACTGGGTAAGTCCTAGGTCAGTGTACAGGAGTCTGTCTCATGCACCAGACATGCACATGGTACACAGACATATATGCAGGCACTCACCCACACACATACACAAAAAGATAAAATAGTCTTTTACATATGAAAAATAAACCCCACTCATAGTCTGGGAGTGTAGCTGCTCAATAGTTAATTGTAGGTCTTGAGTTCAAACTTCACCACCACTGGGGAAAATTTTGTTCATATTTCTTAAATATACCTCATTTTGTATTTCAAAACTGAACATACTGTCCTTTAAATTTCTGTAATATTTTTCTTATATTTATGGTTGTGAACCTAGCCTTTAACTGCTGAGCTATCCCTCCAGCCCAATTTTCTTATGTTTCTGTTTAAAAAAAAAAAAAAAAAGATTAGCTAAGTGGTGGTGGCCCACACCTTTGATCCTAGCACTTGGAAGGCATAGGAAGGCAGATCTCTGAGTTCCAGGACAATTTGGTCTACAGAATGAGTTTAAAGACAGCCAGGGGTACACAGATAAGCCCTGTCTTGAAAAATGAACAAAAAACAAAAACTGAGAGAGAGAGAGAGAGAGACTTATGTATATGAATATTTTGCCTTGTATGCTTGTATGTCTATCTCATGTGTTCCCGGTGCATTCAGAGGCCAGAAAACAACATCAGATCCCCTGAAACTGTAGTTACAGACAGTTGTGAGCCACCACCATATAGTTGCTGGAAATGAACTGGGGTTCTCTACAAGAGCAGCAAGCACTTTGATCCTCTGAGTCATCTCTCTAGTCCTTGCTTACATTTCTTTTGTGCTTATCATATTCTGTTTTGAACATAGAATCATCCAGTAAACATTGGTGGATTGCATCACTTCTAATTTTATTTGTCCTTATAAGTAAATTTTTAAAAAGAAGAACCATACAAGAAGTTCTATGAGCAGAAACAGTGTCCTTTGAAATGTCTTCCATGTATTTCCTCAGAGAGTACTTCCTTGATTTCCCTCCATTCTGTTGCCTTGGGCTTTTCCTCATCCCCACAGGTGAGATTGTTTGGCCCCATTGTCCTCTCCTAGGTTTCAGTCTGCTTTTGAGTTACGAGAGTAGACTCTATTATTCTACATTATATTCCTGAGATCCTAGCATGAGTACTGAAAGAATGGATGAGAGAAAGCTACAAAACAGAGCACCTCCAGGTGACTTGCCTGCAAAATATGTTTACTTGTGATGGATTGTGAAACAGGAAAACAAACCAATGCTCAGAGCCAGGAGAACAAGAGCTCCCCAAAGTCACTTAACTACTGGGTGCAACAGTTCCTCTGCTCATAGACCAGAGGAGAGGATCCCAAAATTTATGGTCTCACATTCCTTAAATGTACACATCTGTGTAAATGTCATTAGATTTTAGAAAGTATTTCCATTTTTTTCTTCAAATTTCTGTAATCATTATCATCCCAACTAGGAAGAGAAGTAGTTTTCACTTTACTTGTGCTGTAGGAGGACATGGAGAGCAGTGAGCTTCAGAAGGTTAAAGAGGCAGAAAGATTTGGATTTGATGTCACTTGTGAAGAGCATGCAATGTGCTGGAGACATTACTCTGCATGACACCGTTCTTTGGACAAGTTCTAAGAACATAGGATCTGCATAGCCAGACTCAGGGATGCAGAAGTCCCTTAAAGGCTGTCATGCAGGTCTTTATCTCAATCCTTATCTTTAATTTTCTCCAAAACATTTTATAAAAAAAATTGAATTCTGGGGGGTTTTGTTGAATAATAAACTCCTCAAGTTTTCCAAAGTTAACATATTACTCAGTAATATTCTTTTATTAGTAGCTATGGATTTTTCTATAATGTGAATCATTTATTATTGACTTCCCATGATGCAGTTGAGATTTAACTGTTTCACCCCATTTTCTGCTCCTAACTCTCAACTATGCATGTATTTTCCCAGCACAATCTTATCAATGCTCAGATCATTGGGCTCTCTGTCTTGATAGCTAGATTTTCTGGGTTCAAATTCTATTTTCCTTGGGCTTTTGACACACTTTAATTATCTTCTAGCTTTCATTTTCTGATAAAACAAATTCCATCTGATTCCTGGTAATTTTTCTGTTTTTCTCTTTCTCTGAATCTCCTTATGAGTTGATCACAGTGATGTATTTTAAGTGTGATTTCATCCACTGTATTCATTATTTGTGGGGCATTTTTTTTATTTTAGTTTTTCTATGTGCATAGATGTTTTGCCTACAGGTGTGTCTATGCACCATTTTCATGGTGCCCATGGAGGCCAGAAGAGGGCATCTGATCCTCTGGAGATGGAGTTATAGATAGCTGTGGGCCACCATGTGGGCGTTAGAAATTGTACCTGGATACTCAGGAAGAGCAGCCATTGCTCTTTCAGTTGTCAAAGCTGCAGAGTCACCTTTCCAGTCCTTATTTTCCTTTATTCAGTTTTCCTCCCCTTGCCTCTCTAACCACAATTTGACTCACTTTCTACACAATAGACCATTTTAGATGTCGTGCAGGTGAAACCCTGCAGAGCTTGTCCTGTGATTGACATCCATACTTGATATAAGGTCTCCAGGTTCATCCAGTTGTGTCAGACAACATGACACTTGTTCTTGCTAAAGGTTAAATATCACTCTCAATGTATACACAGTTCCTGTATTCACTCATTCCTCAGTGGGCATTTAGATTATTTCTGTATTTTGCCTAAAGGCAGTGAACACAGGACTGCTGACAATGTCTTTGATAGCCTAAATTCACTTCTTTCTCCTATCTGCCCAGATGGGATTGATAGATCATATGATAGTTCTATTTTTAACTTTATTTTTTGAGGAACCTCTATACTGTTTTTCTTCTTCTTTCCACACTGCTTCCCACAGAAGCTGTATAAGTTCACATTCCTAGCAGCGGCATGCAAGCCTTCCTTATTCTGCATGTCCTTGCCAATATGTGTTTCATATTTTTCCAATAATAACCACCCAAGCAGATGTGAGGTGACACTGTGGTTTTAATTTGCATTCCCCTGATAATTAGTGATGTTGAAGATCTCATGTACTTGGTGACCATGTGTTTTGGAAAAAATGTTGATTCAAGAACATTTTAAGATGAGGTGGGCTTTGTTTCCCAAATACTTCCAGTTTAGAACTTCATGTCCTTTGCTTCTGGAAAAATCCTTTCTTAAAAGTTGTTTAAATTGAGCAGAGTGATGGTGGCACATGCTTTTAATCCCAGCACTCCAGAGGCAGAGGCAGATGGATCTTTGTGAGTTCAAGGCCAGCCTGGTACACAAAGTGAGTTCCAGGACAGCCAGGGCTGTTACACAGAGAAACCCTGTCTGGAGGACCACCTCCCCCCAAAAAAAGTTGTTTAAATTACAGAGAGAGACAGAGGAGAGGGAGAGACTTGTATGTGGATGTCAGAGGACAACTTGCAGGAGTTGATTGTCATTTTCTACCATGTGATTCCTGGGACCAAACTCATGTCCTCAAGCTTGTTAGCAAGTGGCTTTACCCATACAGCTTCTGTTTAAAGAATAAAAACAAAAAGCAACACACACACACACACACACACACACACACACACACACACACACACACGTAAGTTTTTAAAAAATTGAGGTCTGAGGTTATAGTTCTGTGCTTGTCTATCAAAGCCATAGATTCACTTCTAAGGAGAAAAGGAATAAAAAAGAAATGAAGGAAGGAAAGGGGTCTAGAAAGATGACTCAGTAATTATGAGCCTTGACTGCTCTTCTAGACAACCCAAGTTCAGTTCCCATCACCCACATGGTGGTTGACAGCCATCTCTAACTCCAGTTCCAGGGTGTCTGCCACCCTCTCCAAGCCTCCACTGGCATCATGCACACATGGTGTACACACATACATGCAAGTAAAACACTCAGATGCATTAAAAAATGCAATGATACATAAAAAGTTAAATTAAGGGGATCTGGAGAGATAGGTCAGTGGGTAAGAGTATTCATTGATCTTCTAGAGGACCTGAGTACAGTTCCCAGCACCCTCATGGTGCCTCACAACTGTCTGTAATTCCAGTTCCAAGGATCTAACACCCGCTTCTGGTTTCCCTGATACACAAGTGGTGCACACATCTGTGCAGTCAAAACACCCACACAGATATATTATTATTATCATTAATAATAATAATAATAATAATAATAATAATAATAATAATAATAACTTTTAAAAGAAAGGGAAGAAGGGAGGAAGGAAGGACAGGAAGAAGGAAGGGTTCTGGTTTGGTTTCAGTGATGCAGTACCTTTTCTTATTTCATTGTTTTAAAGGTTTTGACCACTATGCCTGGCCCTCTCTTTATTTTTACTTTATGTGTGTAAAAGTTAGGGATCTAAGTGCACTACATTCATGCAGGTTCCTTTGAAGTACACAGAGGGCATCAGATCATCAGATCATCTTGAAATGGAGTTAATAGGCTGCTGTGAGACATGTGGGTACTGGGAACTGAACCCAGCTCCCCTTCGAGAACAGCAAGTGGTCTTAACCACTGAGCCATCTCTAGCTCATTTTTTATTTCTTTAAGGTTGTTGTAATCTACCAATTTTTTTTCAGAGACAAGGTTTCTCTGTATTGCTTTGGAGCCTCTCCTGGAACTATCTCTGTAGATCATCAATGATGGCTTTGAACTCACAGAGATCTGATTGACTCTGTCTCCCTCCCTAGTGCTGGCATTGAAGGCGTGAACCACCAATGCTTGGCTGTAATTTACCAATTTTTAAGACATACATTTTTTGGGGGGAAGGCATTGGTGGCGCTTGCCTTTAATCCCAGAACCTAGGAGGCAGAAGCAGGAGGATCTCTGTGAGTTCAAGGCTAGCCTGGTCTACAGAGTGAGTCCTAAGACAGGTTCCAAAGCCCCTGTCTCAAAAAACAAACAAACGAAAAAAAAAACATGCATTTCTCACATTGTAAACATTTCCAAAGATGGAACTGATTTAAGTGTGTTGACTTTGAGAAATCCCTCAGAAATCATTGTTTCTTAGAGCTGCTGCCACAGACTACTGTAAACATGGCAGTGTAACAACAGAAATATGTTTGTTCACAGCCTGGACACTAGGAGTTCAAGGCTTTAATATGACCAGGCTCCCTCCAAAGGCTCCATGGCAGAACTTTAGTATAAAATATTATTTGCAGTGCCAAGGATTGAAGCAGGGTCTTAGTAATGCTAGACTTGCTGTATACTGAGCAACATCCCCAGCTCTTCGGGAGAGAATTCTTCATTATCTTTCCCTTGAGACAGGGATTCTCTGTGTAACAGCCATGGCTCTCCTGGAACTGGCTTTGTAGACCAGGCTGGCCTCAAACTCACAGAGATCCATCTGCCTCTGCCTCCCCAGTGCTGGGCTTAAAGAAGTGTGCCATCACTGTCTGGCTTTTTTTGGGGGGCAGGTAATTTTTAAGAAATGAGAAATAATAGAATGTTTATGTTGACAATGAAGTAATTAAGAGATAAAGACTGATGCTAGTAAAGAAAGAAAAGACTTTCTCAATTAAGTGACATCCTTGAGTCGAGCACACAAGAGACTATATAACTTAGAACTGAAATAGAGGCTGGCCTTCGGAATAGGGGAACTTCCTCTTTAGTCCCAGGAGAGCGGAGGGTTGGTAGTTCTGGGAGCTTGTGGTAATTCCTTGCTGACTGCTTCTGTTTGCCTAGGAAATAGTAAGCAGGGTCACTTGAAGAGAAGATGGCTAGAGTGAACAAGGGTGGAGAAGGATGTTCAAGGTAACAGAAGTTGTGTGTTAGTATCTCAGAATTATGGGAACAGTAGTACTAGGGAACAACTATTTCATAACTTGGAAATGTTGACTTCTCAAGTGAAGTTAGAAACTGTGAACTTAAAGCGAGTAGAAGTCACAGTAGAGCATGACTTTTTTCTAGCTCCTTTCAGGTGTTTGTGGGTGGAGAGTTAGACTCTGCCAGGTTGCAGTTCTGCCAAAGATGTATGATGAGAAAGAGAGAGGGAGTTAAAGGTTACAAAGATAGATTTAAACAAAGAATGAAGAACAGTGGTCTGAGAGGTTCGTGCAGGGTAGAAGCCAGGAAGGAAAATGGGTCTAAGGATTAATAAGCTTGGGGATGGAAGGGCCATCTGGGTGACCCCTCCAACACCCTCATCAGGTAAGGTGAAAAGAAATACAGCTGTCTATTTCCCAGCCATATGCCTCAGTTTTCCTATCTGAGAAATGGATAATACTGATGGTTTCTTCTACCTTATCACACAAACACCTACAATAGCGGTTTCTGTTAATGGTCTTAGGCCTTTCCTCATGCAGACACCTACCTCCTCTATTATAACAGATGTCCTTGCAAAGCCCACTGGTTCTCAGGCATTATCTTACATCCTCTGACATGGCTTTATAATGCCTTGCTTCTGAAATTGCTATGTTTTTAGTGGATCTTACTCTTGGGCTTTTACTCCTCACTGCTACCTCTTCTCAATCTCCTTATTGACCGCTTAGCTTGGCGCTATCTTCTCTTCTTTAAACACATTCTTTTTTTTTTTTTTTTGAGGGATGCTTTCAAAACAGTTTTTTTCCCCGTGTACCCTGGCTGTCCTGGAGCTCTCTTTGTAGACCAGGGCGGTCTCAAAATCAGAGATCCCTGACTGCCCCTGCATTTCTAGCGTTGGGTTGAAGGCATGTGCCACCATACACTGCTTCTTTGTTGGCATTTCAACTCGATCTCCCTTCGTTCTGAATAACATCTGAATGATTTTTTTGTTTTTGCGAGACAGGGTTTCTCTGTGGCTTTGGGAGCCTGTCCTGGAACTCGCTCTTGTAGACCAGGCTTGCCTCAAATTCACAGAAATCGGCCTGCCTCTGCCTCCCGAGTAAGGGGATTAAAGGGCTACACCACCAAAGCCCGGCTAGCATCTGTATGTTAACATCCCAAAATAGGCATCTTTCTTCTTCAAGCCCCAACTATTACTTTGATAGTACTATGATTGGATAATTAATGTACGCACATGACTACATCCTTGAAGAGACTAAAGGAAGATGAAAACAGTATTTACAGTCTTTGAAATGTAAATATTTCATTTAAACATTTCGTCTAGTCATTTCACAGGACATATTTTTAAAAGGAGAGCCTTGTCCTGCACTATGTGTGCAGTCACTTCCCCACTCTGGCTTCCTTCTCAGAGCAAGTTAAGATAGGCCCCACCGAGCCACCGTCCATTGGGTGGGCCCCGCTCAAAGCTCTTCTGCGTCACGATCAGCCACTCCTTGGGCTCCCAGCGTTCCCTCCGCCCCACTTCCTCCCTTCGGGCCCCGCCCCGCCCCGGTGCGCCTGCGCAGGGGCGAACACGTGGCTGCCGCGGAGCCAGAGCAGCAATGGCGGCCGGTGGCGGCGGTAGCTGCGACCCCTTGGCCCCGGCGGGGGTCCCCTGCGCCTTCTCGCCGGACGGTCAGGCCTACTTCGCTTTAGCCTCTAATGACGGTCACTTGCGAGTGTGGGAGGCAGCTAACAACCGGCTGCACCAGGAGTACGTGCCTTCCGCGCACCTCAGCGGTACCTGCACCTGCCTGGCCTGGGCGCCAGCGCGGCTGCAGGCCAAGGTAGAGTGAGCGGGACGGCGGCGGGGAGAGCGCCCCCCTGGCTGGGCTGCGGCGTCCCGGGCTGAGTGGCGCGTGGCACCGTGTCGCGCGTGGCCTGGGGCGCTTGGGACGCACGGGGCGCGGAAGCGCGGAGCGGGACGGCGGCGTCCCTTAGCTCCATGCCGCGGCCGAGAGTGCGGCCTGTCCCGAGGGGGCAGTGAGAGGGTGCGGTCCGATCCCGCGGTCTCCATGAGGTCTGCGCCCGGCTTTCGCTAGGCCGCCATGTTCACCGAAGCCCTCGGTCCCCCCGGGGGCGGCTTCACGCTTCCAGGCCTGGCCCCTTATCAGAACCTCTCTTTGAGTACCTTGGGACAGTCTCGCTCTTCCGCATCCCAGACCCTCGGTATTGGTTTTGCTTTGGGCAGTTGGAATGCGCAAGTCTTGTTTTCCTTCCGGGACGGGAGCCCCTTTACTCGGATGCGTGTTCAACACGTGTTCTCTTCTGCCTCTAGGTTTTGGGATCTTCACACACGCACACTCTTTACTTTCCTAGCTTCCTTTCATTGTAGGCTGTTTAACTTATGCTCAGTTCCACCTTTCCCCTCTTATCCTGAGGTCTGCATAGGATGCAGAGGCAAAGTGTAAGTAATGAAGTAGTAGAACCGCGTGGTTTAATGCGGTGATGCACGCCCCAGTGATTTTTTTCCCGTAGTTGGGAAACTGCCGAGGTAGGGAATCCTTTTCGCTGTCAGGTAAATGCTGTTCACCGTTGAGTCACTCGGTTACAGCTCTTACCCTGTCCCGCACGTGGTAACTGCAGCTCGGCAGTGGGTAGGCAGAAGGAATCACTTCTGTGTGATGTGGAACTGGAAAGTATCCTGAAGTATGTGACGCTTTGCTGTCACTGGTGTAAAAGTTACAAAATTAGTGTTTGGGATAGCTTACTTCCAATCACCAAAGAAAACTTACCCTTAAATCTTTGGTTTGAAAGTTGTTGGGCTTGTATCTAACTTTTGCTATATTTTGGGTGAGAATGTTTAGCGATTTAGCAGATTTTTATGCAACATTTTGGTGACAAAGAGCACTTATCAGGCCCTATAAATCAAAACATAATCATGGACTTGTGAAAAAGCTATGTAACTGTTATTATTGGGAGTACTTTTTTTTCTTTATGAAGTTTTCTTTGTAATGTTAACAGTGCTGTAAAAGGGGTGAGAGTACTAACATTCAGAAATACAGATAAGCTCATGTACACAAGCCGTAAAGCTTGAGTCCAGCTCCTCTAATAATTGTGCCTTTTGTTCCCACATCAGTCATACCTACTTCATAGGGTAATTATGAAAGGTAGTACATTTAATAATGCAAAATCACTTAGTATCCGGTGTTTTAAGGGCAATGCTAATTATCATTGGTATTAATTAATAGCTTATATTTGTATAGCTAGTCCTACATGGTACATAAAAGTAAGCAATTTCAATAAAGCTTGAAAAGAACTAGACCTTGAACTCAGGTCTTGAAAACCCAGTTCTTGGTCATCTGCAACAGAGAGTTAATACTAGTTGGCTAGAACTTCATTTACTTGGCTTTCTTGTTGACTTCCAATCCTGTATGCCCCACAATAAAACTTAAGTTTCAAAAATCAAAGTTTCAAAAACCTAAGTTTCAAAAATTCAAAAATGGTTTGGACTTTGTATATATTCGTCCACTGTGATGCAGGAGGAATAAAAAACGTGTTTTTTAAACAAACTTTAATTGTTTTTTTTTTTTTTCAACAAAGCTCCTCAAATTAAAACAACTTTTTATGACAGACAGGACATCTTAGTTGAGTCCTGGTTATGAAGCCAGTGTGGTATACTGGAGATTAGCATATCCAGAGTCCTGTGGTCAATCCCCAGCAAGCTCTGCCCCTAAATGTTTATAAAGTGAGTTCCAGGACAGGGCTACACAGAATTAACCAAAGCCTCGATCACTAATAAGCAGTGTACTAGGATCCTGTACCCTGCCTCCTAGTCCTGTGCCCTTACACTATTGCCCTTGCACTTTAGTAAAGGAATTGAGAGCAAGGATGACTGCAGAGATAATCAGTTCCTATCTTAGGTATGTTATCTACTGACTAACTACTGCATTTTACTTGGAAAATTAGAGTGGGTATGGCTTTGTGATGGGGTGAGGGATTATGGTAGGATGTGGATCAAAGTTTGTGGTAGATGCTCAACCTCTTGCTTTAGGCTCCCTGTATTGTGTGCCATGCTGCTTGAAGTACTGAGATGATTTCATTGCACCAAACCCATTTTATTTTAGATTTTTGAGTCTTTAGAGATGTAAAAAATATATTATCATGAAGTCCATGTTCCCAGCATTTTGGTAAAGGTCTGGCATGGGACCTGGTCTCCAATGTGGAAGTAGAGATAACACTATCATATTTCCAGAGCCCTTAGCATTAAATGAGGCAATGCATAAGATTGTAAGACGTGGCCCATAGGTAGTGCTCATTATGTGTTGTATCCTACAATGTAAATAAGTTCATAAAAGTGTCCTGCCACAAGGACAATGAATATATGGTGATTCTCTTATCAGCAGAGAATGATAAATTCATGTTCTGTTCATTTCTTGGACAGTATAGTAATGGTTCATAAATGTTTGAAAAAGCTAGATTGCTTTTCCTTGAATGATCATAAGGCCTTTAAGTTAATGGCATGATAGTTTTAGCATTTCTCCACACAATCAAGCCACCTAGGAATTGATGCTGATTTCTCCCCCACCCCTCTCCAAGACGTTTCTTTCTTCATCCTCTGGTTGTGGAACCCTGGCAGTCAGGCATGCCATGTCTGGTGCTGGCTACACAGTAAGTGCTGCTTGGTGGAAACATGACTGAAGGACATGACACTGCAGGTACTAGGTGGGAATGGAGCTGAAACACTGGTGATGTTTCTAGGAAGAATTTGAGCTGTCTTCATAGCCGTCTCTTGGAGATTCAGCACAGTTCAGCTGTGTTCTGTCAAGAGGCCCTCAAGTATTGAAGTGTCAAAAGAAGGTAAAGGTTGCAGATTAGATCTAGTGGCAGAAACAGAAGAACATTTGTTTTGATGTGTTTGTGACTTTGTAAATATATACTTATTAAAATCTTATCTATGAAATACATGTCAGAGTAAGGGCCATTAAAACAGGCCAAGAAATGGATTTAAGCTACCTACTAAAAATAACATAATTTTCAGTGTCTAGAGGTCATTTTTTAAGACCGAGTTTGATCCATTAGTGGATAGAATGGAAAGGTAAGGAAATAGTAAAACTGTCTCTGTGTATGTATGCAAACTCTGATTCTGTAGTCTTAGTCTGAAAAGCCATTGCTTAATTGCTGACCAGAATCAGGCAACTGGACATCTATCTGGTCATGCGTTTTAAACCTTTTGTCTTCATCGGTCTATAATTTGCTGCTTTTAGAAGTCACACATGTGTGACAATCTCAGCCTTGATACCCTTGATGTGTTATAAACATCCATCAGATAGGCTTGTGTTAGCATTTTGCTCTGATTTGAAACCTCTTTACTAAGGAAATCATGCTTTTTTGTTAGTTTTCACTCCTAGTGCCTCCATTCTGATTTTCCAGTGACAGGTACTTGAATCAATTTTCAACCAACCCTTCTCACTCCTTAAGCTTTATTATGTGTAGTCAGTATTCATGTGATGTATGCTTAGCTCTTCAGAGGAAACAGCTATGACTAACAGAAATGGACAGCTCAGAATTTACTGGCCTATGTCACAGTATGAGTTCTTAAGAGAAGCAAGAGATTTCTGGAGGAAAATTGTGTGTGTAAAGTTTAGAGAGTATGGTGTAAATATGGGGCTAGAATCAGTAGCATCGACCTCTGGGTTTGAGAACTGTTTTGTGTGCAATTGTACTTACAACACTAGATTTTGGGGGTGCTGAATAAACACTTATGTCCCAGTCAGAGGGCTTGAGTTTGGATCTTAGTGCCCACATTGGGTTGCTTAACAAATGCCTTTAACTAGAGCTCCAAGGGATCTACTACCCCTCCCTGCCTGCCTCTGGGCATTTACACACATATGTACACACTACTAATATTTTAAAGCCATTCTATTTTATTAAGTAGAGTATTGTTTAGCTTTAGACCAATGAGTGATCCTTGAAGTTGCACAAAAATCCAAAGTGATTTTTTTTTTCCACCAGCCTTTGCTTCTACCAGAAGTAGATTCTGAAGGTTGAACAGATAGAGATTTGATAATGTTTAATTTTTTTTTTTTTTTTCCTGGCCTCCAACTCAAGAGCTCTACCTACCTCTGTCTCCCTAGTGCTAGGATTAAAGTTATGTGCTGCCTGTCAGGCTCCTTTCTTTCTTTTAGACAGTCCCAGAAAGTTCAAACTGGGTTCAAACTCTTACATAATGGAGACTAGAGGTGTGCCTACACAGAGGACAGTGTGCTAAGGCAGTGGAGTTTGTAAGGTGTTGCAGAACTGAGAAGTTTGGGATTTTCGAATATTTGCCTTCACTTTACTGTTTGAGCATTCCTACTGAAATGGTCTGTTAGTGCCTTCCCCACTAGATGGATGCCTGAGCCTTCACAGTCAGCAGAAGCAGCATGAAAGCACCAGACCTACCCTCCATCAGCCACTGGATCCCATGACTAGTCAAAGTTATTTTGTTAACTCAGATCCAAGTTGATGTATATAGATATAAAAAAAAAATTTTTTTTTCTTCTTGAAAATGAAGCTAGAGCTTGAGAAAAAATTGGGAGAAAAATGGAAAAGCTAGTTATCCCATTGGTAGAGTTTGGCCTGGATTTATGGATTCATAAACCCCTGTGAATCTCTGCTTGAAGAGGGGAGGCTTCCCTGGGACCTGCTAGAGACACTTGTTAGTGTTTGAGAAGTAGAAAGAGTGTTGAGGCTATCATGTCTATTAGGAGAGTGTTAAGAGCATAGGAAGTGATACAGTTTACTGTCTCTGACTTCTTTCTAAAGGGGTTGGAGGTGGGCCAGGAAACTCTTAAAAAGTGTCTTTGATGGATGGTTAAAGCACACTGGTGTTTATGCATTAGTGATGTTTTGGTGTCTATTTATGTATTTGAAATACTAAGTTAAAATCTTATTTTTACTTTTTTTTTCCAGGAAAGTCATCAAAGGAAAAAAAGGAAATCAGAAGTTATAGGAACAAGTGACCAGGTTGACTTGTTGGCTCTTGGCACAGCAGTCGGTAGCATTTTATTGTATAGCACAGTAAAAGGAGAATTGCACAGTAAATTAATAGTAAGTATATTTACACATTTTATATAAAAATGTGACAAAAGATTAGAAATACGTCAAGATATTGATGAGCTTTCTATGTGTAGAAGCAGTTTCCCATCTTAATTGCATTAATAACTACAGAGTATTAAGAGCTGTAGTAGGTAATACAACAGAGAACTGTTGACTAAAGGTAAAGTCAGAAGGTATCGGTAGCAGCTTCAGGAACAAAGGAGGCACTTGGAGTTGTTGCTGACGTTGAGTGAGGCCTTAGGAGTTGACTTTGTAAGCACTACTGTGGGCTTGGGGTGTATATTTCAGAGGCAGGTGTTTCTCTCTGAAGGGAGGGGTGATGCTGGTGCCTTCATACTTTCTGTTGTTGCCTTCAGTTTACACCACCAAGGTGTTGGGGTGATGCGAAGGAGAACAGGAGGAATAAGTCCCTGTTTTTCCCTCCAGCCACGTCTCCTCACAAAACACATTGGCAGTGGATCTAGTTGGCAAGCCAGAATTGTATTGCAGAATCCCAGCCCAATATCTCAAATTATAGAAGTGTGGGTTAGGTGCTAGAAGACAGTAACTTCCTTGGTGTACTTGGTTTCAGGCTATGTCTTCTGCAGTGTGCTTTTAAGTTCACTGGGTGGACTTCTGTATAGAGAAACGGTTATTGTGTGAAAGAACAAGACAGTAGGTTTTCCATTTTAAACAGCATCTAACAGAAAAGGAATGACATGAAATTGAAAATGAGAAAAGTTTACATACACATTTGTCATCAAGACAGATCTTTATTTAATAGTTTACGTATTTCTATACTTCATAGATTAAGATATAGATGACTTCTATCTGGTCATTTATTTTGTTTTGTTTTCATTGAGTTTTAAGCAGTTTTCATCTTGCCTAAAACTAACCGTAATCTTTCTAATGACAGCCATAAGTTTGCATTAAATTGGATAGTACCTTTAGTACATAACTGTTATTTACCATTTGGAGGTTTCCATTTTTTTCTATCACAAAAGAATGATACCCTCTTCATCCTGTAGTCCCTTGAATTTATAATGTAGTTAAGGAGTCAGAGTTTCAGAATTAATTAAGTTTTCTGGAAGTCTTCCTCATTTGTTGTCATCACTAGTGGAAGGATAATACCTATTGGCATCCTTAGTAGTCCATTCAAACAGCAACAAGAAAATCCCTAGTGTTTGGTGGATGAGAAATGCCTGGTTTTCTTCTAGCCTCCATGGGTCTATGTGTACAAGCAGACAAATAGGCAGACACATATACACATACATTAAAAAAAATACAGCCAAGCCAGGCAGTGGTGGCACACTCCTTTAATCCCAGGTCTTGGGAGGCATAGGCAGGTGGTTCTGAGTCCAAGGCCAGTCTGGTATAAAAAGAGAGTTACAGGACAGCCAGGGCTGTTATACAGAGAAACCCTGTGTCAAAAAACAGAAAAATATAATCTGAAAAACTCATCTGCTTTAAATTTGCCTTTAGAAATTATTGGGCTGGGAGATAGCTTAACTAGTAAGGGGCTTGTCTTGTAGACTGAGGACCTGAATTCAGTCTCTAGAACCCACATTAAATGTAAAAGGGCTAGGCATGGTGGAGTGTGTTTTTAATTCCAGCACTGGGAAGAAAAAGGCAGACGGTGCTCTGGGGCTGGATGGTCAGTCAGCTTAGCTTACTTGGCAAGCTCCAGACTAGGGGAAGACCTTGTCTCAAAATAACAACAGTGTTTTGGGGAATTCACCTGAAGTTGTCCTCTTGGTGGCACTCCTACATGTATATGCACATATATAACTACAATGTCCCCAGCATGAGCACACATACATTACCCCCAAAATTGCCTGCATAAAGATTATAAAGATATAAAATATTGACTGACATGTATCAAGTAGAGGACGGTTCTTTGTGTGAGCTCCACATCTGTTGTTGGAATACAACAAAGATTTACCTGAAGAAAAGTGCCCCCCACCCCAACCCCATAGCACATTGCTGTGAAAGCTCAGGCTGGCCTTGAAGTCCCTCAGCTTCCAGTGCTATTGTTGGAGGCCAGCACCACCTAGGTTGGCAGGTTTGTTTGTTTTTTTTTTTTTGTGATATCTCCAACTTTAAAACCTTAAAAGTGTATTTCAGCTAGACATTGGTGCGTGTCTAAGATTCAAGTTTGGGAGGCAGAGGCAGGAGGATCACTGAAAGTTTAAGGCAGTCCTCATCTGTATAACAAGCTCCTGTCTTAAAAAGAAGTTGATGTTTGGTCGCCATGATTTGAGTTCACTTGTTCTTTCCAGTGTTGCTCATACCTTGTACTGGCATTTTTGTTCAAAGCAATGACATTTGGTTAAGTGCCCTTTGAGGATGTAGATGTACATTTTTTTCCTACAGAGAAGGGGAAATTAACATTTCAAGCTCTAGCTGGTTTACCTCATTTTTGATGTTGGAATACCAAGGTGGGTAAGATGTAGGTTAAGGCTTTAGCATAAGGACTAAGGTTTTGAGGTAAATGTGTGTTAATTTCAGGATTCATACTATTATGTAAGACTTTGTCTCTTTGTTTTTTAAATCTCTAGAGTGGTGGGCATGAAAACAGAGTCAATTGCATACAGTGGCATCAAGACAATGACTGCATATATAGTTGTTCAGATGATAAGTATATTGTGGAGTGGAGTACACAGACATGCAAAGTAAAGTGGTAAGTACCAGCAATGCCCGGAAGTGGAGGTTTACCCAGAATCTTTTGGGACCCAGTAGGAAATGTTTACATTCATCAGGTTATATAGATGGTTCTCGAGGATCTCTCAGTCTAACTGGGCATTCAAAGTTTTACTACATAGAAGTGACAGAAGCTTAAGGAGAAGGGTGGAGGGGAAACAACTAAATGATTTAGAATAAAGAAATGTACAAGAAATGCAGATGGCATGAGGTTACTTGTCAGCAAGGTAGAATTGGAAAGGGCTGATGCGACTATGGTGGTTAAGGTTGGACCTTCTGGGATAGATAGATGGATAGGTAGGTTTGGATGGGGAAAAATGAAACAGCTCTTTTAGGAATGGGCAAAGAAAGGTAGAAATGTGGCTAGAGATTAACTTGGGAGTGAGTAAATTAGAGGTGATAGCGGATAGAAATAATCTTTAGTTAGAGAAATTGTGGTCCAAAGAGAGAAATCATTTGGGAACTTTCATAAAACATGAAGTGAAAGACATGACCCATATACATGGTCACAATGAGGGTTTAAAATCAGAAGAAGGTTTGGGGCTGGAGGTGCAGGTGCAAGGACCAGTGTTTGCAGTGAACTTATTGGCAGTCACACTTAACCATGTAGGTGACTGTCAGAAACATGTGTGGAGAGTCTCAACAGTGGTCTGGGGTGGGACTTGCAGTGTACATGTACTCTGGGTGAGAGGTATGGTCATTCATACAAAAACTGTTGAGTATGTTAGACATACCATTGTATTTGATCATAACTTCAAGAGCCTGGATGTGTCCCTGCTATACATAAGAAATAGGTTAGATGAAAGCCTGACCTCTTTCCTACTAAACTGTGCTGTCTCACAAGATAATTGAGTTTCCAGCTTTATCCACAGGGTTTGTACACCACTGTTAATTTTTTTGTTTGTTTGTTTTTTTTAATTAAAAATTTGACTACTTACTATTAGAGTTGAAGCATATGCTTCTTTGCTGAAAGTTTTGCTTGGTCTCTTGTGCCTATTTCCTTACAGTAGTGTAACTTGACTCAGTTACATTTAGAAGTGTCTTTTAGTCAGCTTTAGATTTGTCTCAGGAGTTCCAACACCTTCAGTCAGCTGAGCAGCTACCAGCCTGGTTCTCTGTTTACTGCAGAAAGTTTTCTCTTGATAGTTAAGCCTCCCCTAATCCCATTTCCCTCTCCCACCCCCATTGGTGGACATGCTAATTGGTTGCTTCCTGAGAAAAACTGTACATGTGTGTACACTAAGATTTTGCTTGCTAACCACTGTCCTTAATTCAGTCCTTAATTCTGTCCTCACAGTTGATAATTTGTGTGAAAAGAGCTTTAGATTAGAAATAACTTTCTCGGGGTTCTTTTCTTTTTAAAAATGCATTCAATTATGTGTATGTGTATGTGTGTTAATATACCCTGGAGTTTGGAGCTTTTGCAAGCTCAAAAGCTGGATGCCAAGACCTGAACTCAGGCCTTCTGCTAGGATAGTACTTATTCTTAACTCAGCTGTCTCTTCAACTCCTGAGATTATTGTCTTTTCTTTTAAAAGTTCCTTTAAAAATTACATTTATTTACCTGCCTGTTTATTCATTGTGTATTGTGTGTGTGCATTATGGCATGTGTGTGGAGGCTGGAAGACAACTTTTTGGGGGAATTGATTCTCTCCTGGGTCCTGGGATTGAATTTAGGCTGTTAGGTGTGCTGGCTTGCACTTTTCACCACTGCAGTATCTTGTAGGCTCTGATAGGTGCATACATGTATGAGAGCGAGAGAATATGAACAGTTGGCATGGTCTTCTGTAGTCCATGCTGGCTTTAGATTTTCAGAAAGGTCCTCCCTTTAGCTCCTGGTTGCTGTAAATAACTACAGGTGTGCACCACATGCCCACTTCCCTGTGTATTTAAGGAAATACATTTGATGCTTGGTGGCAGTGTCCTGGTTTCATAAATCAGGCCTTTTCCTCCTCTCATTTTATGTTTTTGTTTTTCCTATTTTCTTTTCATTGTGTTCTTTAAATGGCACTGTAGGATTTCAAAATTTTCTTTTGTTCTGATATTATGTCTTTGGGGTTGGCATGCTTTGAATTATTGGGTGTAGTTCCTGTTAACATCTTGTAGACATTCCTCAAATTGCTGAAGATTCTTGGCATAAGAAGCCAATAAGAATGGTATTTAAAATGAAATTGTTTAAAAGCAGGCTAGAAAACCTAGGGATGTGGTTGTGTTTAGTCCTTCAGCCTTGGGAGACTACAGGAATCCGAAGACCTTTAAGGTGTCACTTGACATGGATTAGCATTCTGCAGCCTGTCACACTCCTCAAGAGAAGGCTCTATCCTAGCCCTTTGCTTTTTTTGGGGGTGGGGGTTAGGTTTTGAGACAGGGTTTCTCTGTGTAGCTTTGGAGACTGTCCGGGAACTAGCTCTTGTAGGCCAGGCTGGTCTCGAACTCACAGAGATCCTCCTGCCTCTGCTGGGATTAAAGGCGTGCACCATCAACGCCTGGCTAAGGAGCTCAGTATTATGGGTGTATGTATAAAGTTTACAATTTTGTTTGATGGGAAAGGACTCTTGTTAGGAAAATAATATACTACTAGATTAGTCTGTTCAGCAAATGGTGGTGCTGGAATTAAAGGCTTGTGCCACCACTGCATGGCACAATTTGCTTTTAAGAAACAGGTTTTTGTTCATTTTATTTTGTATGGGTGTATATCTCTGTACCACATGTGTGAAGTGCCTTTGGAGGCTAGAAGAGGGCATCAGGTTTCCTTGGTTATAAACTGTCTTGTGGGTGCTAGGAATTGAACCTGGATCCTCCCTCCTGAAGAGCAGCCAGTGCTCTTGACACACACACCCCCCCCCCCAGTGTCTGTGTGTGTGTGAGTGAGAGAGAGAGGGAGGGAGGGAGAGGGAGGGAGAGAGAGAGAGAGAAGAGCAGAACGAAAGAAAGAAAGGTGTTTCTTTGTTTAGCTGCCATGGGTGTTCTGTAGCTCTGTCAATAAACCAGGTTGGCCTTGAACTCAAGATATTCCCCCTGTCTCTGCTTCCTGAGTTCTGGGATTAAATTTGTACTCTAATGCTTTTTAAGCTTACTTGTGCAGACCGATCTGCTGTGGTGTGTCTCTAGTAGGTTGAGCCTTGGCAATCTGTCATACCTCAAAGTTCTCAGTTTCTTTGGGTATAGTTGTCAACAGGGGAGGGGGCATTAATATTACCATGTACAGGTGGGAATAGATTCAGGAAGCTTCTTGGGTTTCTCACAGCAGTGTGTGGAGTATGTGTGTGTGTCTGTCTTTGTCAGGTACTGTCCCATCTTTTGTTTTATTGTGTTTCTTGTTAGTGGAACTTGTTAGTTTGGCTAGACTGGCTGATCAGCAAGCCCCAAGGGTCCTCTTCTTGGCTCACCCTATTCAGTGTTGTTCATTTTAATTAATTAATTTATATTGTAGTTATTTTTAATGTGGGTATTGGGATTAAACTGGGGGTCTAGATGCTCAAGGGGCAAGCAGTTTACTTACTGAGCTGTCTCTTTATTCTTAGCACCATGTCTTTTTAATATGCTTCAACTTGGTGCATAATAATGTCTGTAAAAAGCCTTAAAATGATGGAAATTGATAAGAAATTGGGAAACATTTAGAAGTTAGTAATGAAAAAGGGTTTTTGGACTTTGTTCCGTGGTTACTAGTGAGTTCAAGTGTTTTCTGTTTATCAGCAGTATTTGTCTTATGAATTGTCTGTTTATATTTTTTGTTTTCATTTTGAGTTCTTATTGATACAAAGGAGTTGTTACTGCATTCTAAATATTCCTTCTTTGTAATGTACAAGTTCGATACGTGAACAGTCAGTTTCCCCATTGCTTATCACATTACTAAGTATAGGAAGTTAGACTCATGCTTCTAGGACTTCATCAGTAAGATCTAGGATAGGGATAACTTTGGGGGCTGCAGAGAAACCATACATTGCCAAGGTAATTAAAGACTGGCTTATCAGATAACAGGAATCTCTATGGGGATAGGATCGACTTGTGGAAGCCCAACTAGCAGAGTGGTTTCCTAGGCATTGACAATCCGCCTCCTGGGTCCCAGGATACAAAGTGGCTCCCTATATTATGCTCTTCCAGCATTTATCTACCCTATTCCCTGGCATGTCAGGACATTTTATCCTGTGTTTACCAAAGGGAGACCTGCCTTTAGGGATGCTTTACTTTAGTGCTGTGTTGGGCTTAGGAACTATGTAAGATTTTAGGGAAGGCAGTTGGCATAGGGCCTTAGCATTTTTAAATGTCTGACTTGTTATTTTCTGCTCTTAATAAAGTTTCCTGTGTTCATTGTAATGCTTGGTTCTCTCCACAATTCAGCAAATGGAAAGGAGACAATAGCAGTGTCAGTTCCCTGTGTATCAGCCCAGATGGAAAGATGTTACTTTCAGCTGGTCGAACAATCAAACTATGGGTTTTGGAGACCAAAGAAGTCTACAGAGTGAGTTAATTACATTGTAAGACTGACAGTTCTATAGAGCAAGTATATAGTAGTTAAATCATAGAATATTGTTGTAAGAATATAAATCTTAGCTCAATTAGTAGAATAAAGCTTTGGGTTCAATCCCAACACCACATAGGGGACACACACGCACTACAAGCAAGGCTTAGATAACAAAATAAAATTCAGTCCCAACAAAAACTAACAAAACCCCAAGTTCTTTATTTGTAGATAGATTCAACAGAATTAACGGCTGCATTTCAGCTCAGTTGGTAGAGTTCAGTCCCTAGCCCCGAGGAAACTGTACATGGTAATGTATGCATGTACTCATGCGCCTTGTGTAGCAAGGCCAGCCTGGGCTACAAGAGATCTTTTCAGGGGAAAACAAACAAACAAACCATTTAACGGTTGCCAAGTCGTTTGTTTAAATAGAATTAGGACCAGAGAGTTATTGGCTTAGAGATTGAGAGCATTTGCTGCTCTTCCAGAGGCCAACCTAGGTTCAGTTCTCAGCATCCATGTTGTGGACTAGGGGATCTTAAATCCACTTCTGGTATCTGTGCACCTGGTATGCAGACATACATGCAGGCAAAGCACCCATACACACAAAATGGTTTTAAAAAATAAATAATAGAATTAATAGAAAGCATTTTTCAAATCTTGAATTCAGTAATGCTCACATCCATTTGAAATGAGTGAAACAAGTGGAATTTGAATTAAACCTTCATTATGCAATGATTATAGTTGTATTTTTAGTGTGTAACTAGCATTTTGTCTATAGTATACATGGTGGGGATCTGCTATCAGGAGTTTTAACTAAGTTGCATTGGGGGTATTGAACTTATGGTGCTGTGATGATGCCTTAAAATTGTGGTTTCGACTCTCTGAGAGTATCATGAGGACCTGCAATTCCTTGGCTGTGTCTGAGCACCCTTTAAAAAATGGTAGAGCCAAGTCCAAAATGGTGGGGTATGCATGTGACCCCATACGTGAGAGGCTGAGGCAGGAGGAGTTCAAGGTTGAGGTCAGCCTGGACTGCATAGTTCTAGGATAACATGGCTTATATAGCAAGACCCTGTCAGTCTTAAAAAAAAAAGCTGGTGGGGAGTTAGGAGGCAAGCCAACAAGAGGAAAAAGGACAATTAAGCAAGTCTTAATTCAGAAGTGAGAAACTGGTTGTGGGGTAGGATAATAGAAGAGACATTTTACTTTTGTTTTAATGTTTGCTGTTTTTTGAGACTTTCGCTGTGTAGTCCTGGAACTCACTGTAAACCAGGGTGGTCTTGAACTCAAGAGATCTGCCTACCTCTGCCTCCAGACTTGTTGATGGATATATATATATATATACATTTTTTTTTTTTTTTAAAAAGAAGGGAATGGATTATAGCACAACTAGCCTTTTGCTTAGAATGAGTTTCTGCTGTAGGCACTGTTGCAAGATGAATGATTTAGCTTTCTTAAGATATGTAGGGACTTTTAATTTTGCATGCTTTGAGTCCACCCTCTCCTAAATGAGATTTAACTTTTTCTAGCACTTCACAGGCCACTCGACACCTATTTCATCACTTAGGTTCATTACCATCAGACCTAATGAGAGCCAGCCTTTTGATGGGATTACAGGTCTCTATTTCTTATCTGGAGCAGTACATGACCGGTTACTTAATGTCTGGTACGTAGCTGTTTGGGAGTGGGAGACAACCTTGCTTTGTAAGAATCTCACAGTTCGTGGGGTCAATATGGATGTTAAGTTTGGTTTACTTTATTGCATTAGAATAAGTTCAAGTTAGAATGGATCTTATTAAGAATTTAAGTGCCTCTTTATATAATTACAACATTGTTTGAAATATATTTAAAAATAAAATTGTGCATTTACTGCATATTAAGTTAATTATTTTCTAGACTCAAATATAAAATTGTTTAATAGGAAATAAATTCTCAATAGTTACAACTACATTTGAAGCATATTTTTCTTCTTAAATTTTGTATTTTATGTGTATGGGTATTTTTTTTGCATGTAGGTCTGTGTATCACCTGTGTACCCAATGCATTCAGAGGCCAGAAGAGGGTGTCAGGTCTTGCACTGTGCCTGTAGACAGTTGTGAGCCGTGATGTGGGTCCTTCAAATTAAACCCAGCTTCTCTGGAAGAGCAGGAAGTGTTTGTTATTAACCACTGAGCCATCACTTCAGCCCCAAAGCATACTTTAAAACCACACGTTGCTTATTCTTTATCATTTAATTTGTACCTAGTTTTATTGCTACAGAACTTAAAGTGTACAGATTGAGTCTGGGGAGATAGTGTAGATTATAAATGCTTGCTATCCAAACATAAGATCAGAGTTTGGCCTCTGGAAAATACTTGAAAAAGAGTAGAGTATGGCTGGGTGTTGGTAGTGCAAGCCTTTAATCGAAGCACTCTGGAGGCAGAGGCAGAGGTATTCACGGTCTAGAGTGAGTTCCAGAACATTCAGGGCTATGCAAAGTGACTCGGTCTTGGAAAAAACATAAATAAGTAAATATAAATGAACTAAAATTTTAAAAAGGTGGGTGTGATGCAAGCTCTTATACACACACACACACACATACAGACACACAGGACAACACTTAGATGCATAACATACAGATCTGTGGGGCTGCAGAGCTACCAGGTCAGTGCTTCAGGTGCAGAGAACCTGACACCCTCTTTCTTCTGGTTTGTGTGGTCAATAGGCACAGACTAGGTGCATAAACCTACATCTGTCATCATACCTAATGGCTGGTTTGTTATCTAGGCAGGTCCGGTCAGAGAACAAAGAGAAGAGTGCAGTGATGTCTTTTACAGTCACAGATGAACCTGTCTATATTGATTTGACTTTGTCAGAAAACAAAGAAGAGGTAAGTAGCTTGATGTGTAAGAATTGATTTTTAGGTCCTACAAAAGTTACGGGACTAAAGAGATAGCTTAGTGGATAAAAGTGTTGACTATGTAGGATCCCAAGAACCCATGTCAAAGCTGTGCGTTGTGGTAGCTGCCTGCCCTGCAATCCTAGCACTTGGGAGGTAGAGATTCAACAAGAGATCATGCATTAGTAAATGAATCTTAGAGTGATTGAGGAAAACAGCAGCTTTGTCATGTGTCCCCTTCTCCCCCCAACCCCCCTCCCCCCACATACATAACACACAGAATTTTTCTTTAAGTTACTGATCTTTTTTTTTTTGGAACACAGTATTTGCGTGTTATGTGTGTGTGTCTGTTTGTCTATCTGTAGTTTAAGTGTTTGTATGTCTATGAGACTATTCTTGCCCATGTACATGTGGACATTGGGTACCCTGCTCTGTCACTCTTCCTTAGTCTTTTGAGGCAGAGTCTCAAAAAGCTTGGAGCTAGGGTGGTGGTGAGCAAGCCACTGGGGTCCTCTTACCATCTTTCTTCCCCCGTCCAGTGCTGGGTTACATGTGTGCATGTGATCATGCCTGACTTATTATGTCAAATCTCAAGTCTTCATGTTCTTAACTTCTGAGCCATTTCTCCAGCCCCAAGACAGTCTTCCTGTTTAGCCTGATAGTTGCTGCTATGTATTTCAGGCTGGCCTTGAACTCATGGCAATCTTTTACCTCAGTCTCCCATTCTCTGATTATAGGCATGTTCTAGCATGCCTAATTAGTTGTCATTGTCATGATGATGATCATCATCAGTTTTTAAATTTCTTCGTATTTTTGTTTTTCTTGAGATTGGGTCTCATATACCCCAGGCTGCCTTTCAATATACCGTATAGGCAACAACAATGATCTTAAACACTTCATCCACCTGCCTCTACTTCCCAGTGCCAGGATTACAGGTGTATGCCACCTGTTGGTTTATGGGAGGGAGGGCTATTACATTATACCAATTGAGCTATCTGTACCTTATGGTCTGGCTGAATGTTATTTTAATAATTCAGTTATGGACATTCAGAGTAACAGCAAAATGTAAGCTGGGTAATTAGTTTAGCTGGCTGGTCTGACAATGAGCCACAGGAATCTTCCTTGCCTCTGTCTCCCTAAGCTAGGATGACAAAGCTCACACCACCATGCCTAGCTTTTATGTGGGTGCTAGGACTGGACTCAGGTCCTTATACTTGTGTGGCAAACACTTAACTGAGCCTTCTCCCCAGCTCCTCACAGGTTCTTTAAAGGTAGTAATTATCAAGCATAAAACCCCCAAACAAATCCTTGCTTTTGATCTTATCAACACTCTGTTCTGTTTCTGTTACCAATAGTTTGGGTTGGGTGAGAATATCTGTTAGGACTTGTGGGAAAGTGGTGTTGCTGCATGGCCTTCCTCTGGGAACAGATGAGCCTGATCCTTAGAGAGAGCTAGCATTTATTTCTTCAGGAGCATCTTTCCTCCCCAAGCTCATATCCTGAAAGCTTTCTGTGCTCTTGCGATGCTGCACTGACTGTATTTCAGTGTTAGCCTTTCTTTGAATTCTCCAGCTAGACATAATGTAGAATACAAATGATGAGATTTTGGACGTGCTAATACTAAGAAAACCTTTGCTCAAGAAGCTGCAGAACTTAATTTGGTCCTTAGCACAGGAAGCTGACAGCCTCTAGACCTCAAGAAGGTAGAAATTGACAGACTTGAGGAGGTGGGAAATATTGTGGTGTTTTCATCAACCCTGGCTGCTGTGACTGGGACATTCCAGAGCCATGCAGATATTCTCTTTGTCATAAAGAGCACATTTACCTTGGAGGTTCTTGCCTAAAGATTATTTACAATCTCGACCTGAACAACATTTTGTCAGAGATACTGTTGTATGTAGTGGCACACTTTTTTTTTTTTTTTTTTTTGAGATAGGGTTTCTCTGTTTTGCTTTGGAACCTGTCCTGGAACTAGCTCTGTAGACCAGGCTGGACTCAGACTTATAGAGATCTGCCTGTCTCTGCCTCCTGCGTGCTGGGACTAAAGGCATGTGCCACCAACGCCCGGCCCCAGCATTCAAGAGACAGAGGCAGGTGAATCTCAGTGACTTCAAGGCCAGTCTGATCTACAGAATTCTAGGATGATCAGGGCAATATAGAGAGAAACCCTTGTTTTTTGTTATTCTTCTTGAGAGAGGTTTCTATGTAGCCTTGGCTGTTCTGGAAAGCATTCTATAGACATGGCTGGCCTCAGAGTCAGATCCACATGTCTCTGCCTTCCAGGCGCTGTGATTAAGGGGTGCACCACCACTGCCTATCTGAGACCCTGCGTTAGCTTCCCCTCCCCCCAAAAAACAAAAGAAGAGTGTTTTTTTGGGAGTGTTGCCAGAGAACAAAGTTGTAGTCTCAGTTCTCTCCATCTTTATATAAATTCTGGATGGCCAAATTGAAGTTACTAGCTTTTCACGAGGTGTCTTTACCTGTTGGTTGAACTATCTAGCTGTCCCCCATTTTTTTTTTTTTTTTTTTTGGAGACAGTTTCTTTGTGAAACAGTCCTGGTTGTCCTGGAACTTACTCTGTAGACCAGGATGGCCTTGTGCTCACAGAGATCCACCTGCTTCTTGAGTGTGGGGGTAAAAAGTGCTTCATGTGCCTGAACCTCCCTGCTCCAAATAATGATTTTTAAATCTGTTGCTGTTTTTTTGTTTTGTCTTTTAAAAATTCTAGTTACTGAGGAGGTGGGACAAGAGGTCAGTTTTCAGGGGTGAAATTAAAGTTGGAGTATATAATTGACTAGAATTTTTCTTTTAGCCTGTCAAGTTAGCGGTTGTGTGCAGAGACGGTCAAGTTCATCTTTTTGAACATATATTAAATGGGTAAGTAAGAAATTTCTAAGTCAGAAGTGCTTGTTCCTGTGTCTTTTGGGTTGTAATCAACCTGATTCTTTGCATTATATTCCTGCTCTTTCCATTATTGTGAAAGTACTCCCGATTGCTTATCTACATGAGTATGTGAAGAACTCAGGTTTTGAGGTCATGGGCCATGTTATTTCTCTGTGGTTAGGAGTGTGATACACTTTTTATGAAGTGTATCTACTGAGTATTTTTAATAGTAATAAAAATTAAAAAAAAAGTTGATCAGGGAGAGATTGCTTGTGGATTTGGGTGGTGCCTTGGATTGTCTTCTGTGGTTGTTTATTTGCCTTTGCCTGTGTGTATGTAACTTAGTGATGTGTCACTGTGCTGTTTCCTGATTCTGAGCAGTAGGTAGGGAGTTAGGAACATTCTGTAGGGCAAGGGATATAGCTGTGTCATGTGCTTGGTTAGGATCTCCAGCATACCAGGAAGTAAAAAAATTACAAGAATTTTGAGTCTCCTATTATTTAGCTCTCTTAGAGAATTTATGTTATGATTCATGACAATATCAAAATTATAGTTACAAAGTAATGAAAATAATTTCATGATTGGGGGGGTCACCACAGTGTGAGGAACTAACTATTAAAGAGACAAAGCATTAGGAGGGCTGGGAACCATTGCACTAAGCCGCCCCCCCCCCCACCAAGTTTAAGCAGAGGATTGATAGTTCATGATGGTTACTATGTCAAATCTGTTGAAAATAAATTAAAGAGAGGTAAAAGGCAAAACAATTGTGAAGTCCTGGGTGTAGAAATGGTTGTGAAGTCAGGATACTAGGAAGGAGTTGAAAAGGCAGCATAATGTTACATAAAAATTGAGATGATAAACAATGTGAGCTCACTAGAAATGAGTGGGTAGCAAGATTAATATGGTGTGAGGAAATGTGGGATTAGGATGCAACAAAGGGCCTGGGCCTTGGTTAAGAGTCCAGAGTTTTAGAAGAATCTGCACGTCAGCAGCAGTATTGTATATGGGAACCTCAGAAAACAATGCGTCAGGAATAGAGTTAGATAGAGATGGCCATGAGCCAGTGAACTCTTTATATATATATATATATATATATCAATAAAGATTTTATTTATCATGTATACAGTGTGTTATGCTTGCATGTATGCCTGAAACCCAGAAGAGGGCACCAGATCTCAATATAGATGGCTGTGAGCCACCATGTGGTTGTTGGGAATTGAACTCAGGACCTTTGGAAAAGCAGTCAGTGCTCTTAACTCTGAGTCATCCCTCCAGCCCAAGCCAGTGAACTCTAAAAACAAATGTTGTGCCCTTGTTCCAGAAGGTGGCAGCAGGATGGGGAAGTAGTGCAGACAGTTCAAAGGTTTTGGGGATGAAAGTGGAGAACAAAGTACACACAAGTCCCTGATATAAGCAGTGTGGTGAGAAAACAGCTATCATTTAGGACTACACAGATGAGCCAGACAGGGCAGTGTCCATGGAGAAGACACAGAGGGTGTACTCATCTCTCAAGTTGGGTACCAGAGGCTGTGGTGAGGCTTTGAGGGTTAAGAGTAATGGAGATGAGACTACTGGAAAAGGATATATGTACGGAATCCGAAGTTGAGGTCAATGAGATCATTTGAGAATCTGCAGCCTGCCTCCTTTTACTTTCTAACAGTATTGGGCAGAGATGCATTAGAATCTCAGGACTGGTTTTGGGAGGGACATTTGAAGTCTTGAAAGACATGTCTTTCTGTCTACTTGAGATGGTTTGTGGAGCTGAGGGGAGGGTTGTATCTTGTGACTTGATGGCAGTTTCAAATTCTCTAATCTTACTTTTCCTTTATTCCTAGACACTGCAAAAAGCCTTTGACTTCAAATTGCACAATTCAGATAGCAACACCCGGAAAAGGCAAGAAGTCAACACCAAAACCCATCCCTATTCTAGCAGCTGGATTTTGCTTAGACAAAACATCCTTATTGCTTGTGTATGGCAACTGGTTTCAGCCTACCATTGAGCGAGTGGTAAGTAGCCGCTTCTTTGGAGACAATAATTCAGATTTTGAGAGGGGCATTTTGGCTAAATTGGATTACTTTAGGGAAAAATAAACAACATTCTCCTTTAATTAAAAAGCTCCCAGTGGGCAGTGGGTGGTTTAATTTGTGAAAATTCTTTCTTATCTAACGCCAACAGGTGGAATGTCACCTCTTTCCTCTTTTTTTTTTTTTTTTTTTTTTTTTTTTTTTTTTGGGGGGGGGGGTCTTTGAAATCTGATGTTTCCTGTGTATGAACCTCACTTTGAACTAGTCCTAGTTTCATGTTCCTACTGGATACTTTTCCTTAGCTAAGTGTAACTTGAATTGAATTTTGTTCAGTTACATAAAATGCACTACTTACTAACAGCCCTTAGTGGTGGCACTCATTGTATTTTCTAATGGAAATGCAATGGGTAGTGCCCTGACATTTTTAAACCACAGACTTTTTTCTAACTACTTGCAAGTTCTTAGTCGTGTACAATGTGTTTAAGCTTAGCTTTATACTACTTTTACTTAGTAAGGCCCCTAGGGAACCAAATAAGCTTTCTTGAATTTATTGCAAGAATATTCTATTTTTTTTTTTTTTTTTCTCCCTTGTAATGCCAGGATTAAACTCAGAGCTTTATTCATGCTAGACAAGCACTGTATCATGACACGGCTCTTGCCTGGTAGCCTTGATTGGCTGTGAACTTGTAAGAGTTCTACTGCCTCTGTCCTCGGGTGCTGGAATTTCAGATGTCATCAGTTTCAATAAGTACTTTGAAAAATTGATTGTGTGCATTGAGTTTGATTCTCATGTCATTGGTGGTTGCTTTGTTTGACATTGCTTCTCTCTCCTTCCTCTCTTTGAAAAACCTTTCTAGGCTTTGAACTCCAAAGATACTCACATATGCTTGGAAAGAGACATTTCCAATTGCTGGGCTCCAACAGTAGAAACTGCTATAACCAAGGTGAGCACATTACAAGCTTGATATTAAGAATAATATATTTGACTAAATTGAGTTAAATATAGTGCCATGTAAGAGTGACTTCATTTATTTTTTATTTTGTTTCCTGGGACAGTTTTGCTATTTAGCGTAGATTGAATGAAACTCATGATTCTTCAGCCTTGGTGCTGGGGTTTCAGGGGTTTGCACTACTACACCTGGCTTCTAAGTTCTCTAAGTTTCTCTTTAAGCTCTTTTCTTAGAAACGTGAGACTCTGCTTTTAGACATAAAGGTTATAAAATTTGTACCTGTGCTGGTACAAATCTGGAAGGGAACTCTGTAGACAGAGTGCGTGTAAATAACAGATTTCAGTGTTGCTCACTAGTTTCTGAACTTGAAAGAGCACAGCATTGTTTAGCTGTGTATTGTATTTCAGGGTAAAATCAAACCACACTAGAGCTGGTGTTCATTGCCACTAGGACTGTCACCATGGCACTCTGTTTTGAGTGTAACTTGCTGTTGACATGTAGCTGTCATGAACTAGGAAAGGAAGCCAATCCATGCTGTGATGATACCCACATGGTTTCGCGTCTGGCTGAGTTTCAGTGATGACACCTTTCTCTTGGCTGTCTGAGCATGGTTGGCAAAGATTTGGTTTTGGAGGTTGTCTGGTGTATAACTTAAGCCGTTTTTTAAATCACACAGCTCTTTTGTATTTGGTAGATTTTATTTTTCTTGGTCTATACTCTTAATGAGGTAGTACAAACTTTAAAACTGTGAACTTTTTTTTTTGTTGTTGTTGTTTTTGTTTTTCAAGACAGGGTTTCTCTGTATTTGTTTGGAGCCTGTCCTGGAGCTAGCTCTGTAGACCAGGCTGGCCTCGAACTCAGAGATCCACTTGCCTCTGCCTCCCGAGTGCTGGGACTAAAGACGTGCACCACCAGTACTCAGCTTAAAGCTGTGAACTTTTAACCAGTATTTTAAGTTTTATTTGTCAACATTCAGTTCACATTTTTGTCTTAAATTCCTGTTTTGGTGAGTACATTGTATTGCATGTCTGATGGAAAAGCCTTTGGAGAGAGAGCTGCTCACTTTCTCTAGTAGGAAGAACAAGAACTAAGTTACATCTTTCCCACACTTTGCTGTGTGTGACAGGTGAGAACACCAGTGATGAGTTCAGAAGCTAAAGTTCTGGTGCCTGGGATTCCTGGACATCATGCCCCGATCAAGCCGCCTCCACTCTTACAGCCCAAGGAGGTGGAGAGCAAGAGGAAATTGGGCGGTAATGAGGTAATGACTGCTTACTTTGGTTCGAGGCTTGAGAGACTGGGGGTCATATATTGGGTAGAGCTGGAGCTAGTTCTTCTGAAGCCTTCAGCGGTTACTGCTGTTTTCCAGACTTGACTAAAATTAGATCTTTGTCATTTCTTAGTAGCTGGGTATATCAAGTTGTATAGGTTAAGTCAGGATTTGCTGTGATGACTTAGATTGGGTTTCGCATACTGCTGAGTTCCCATGATGCCTCTTTTCTCTTGGCTGTCTGAGCAATCCTGGCTGGTTATATGTCAGTTGGTCTTGTAAATGATGGCCATAGTCACTTATAGGGGTTAAAAGCTTTGGTATTTCAAACATACATTTATTTATTTATGCATGCATTTTGTACATGAGTGTGTGCGTCTGGGTGGGAGGCTTGGGCATGAATAGAAGAATATTTGTACCTGCTTGCCATGTGTTTGAAGGCTGAGGACAGTTTGGCATAATTGGTTATCTTCTTCCACTTCTTGGGCTCTGGCGATTGGGATTAAAGTCTGGTTGGTAGGCTTGGTGGCAGGCTCCTTTACCTGCTGAGCCACCTTATCACCCCAACTTTATATTCTTGATATTTCTTAGTTGATGCCAAAAAATGGTTGTATTAGGGAAACACATGGTAATAGCTCTTTTCCTTGTATATTAATAGTAAGATGCCAAATCCTTGCGTTTTTAATCTTACTGAATAGGGACTTGTGATTTCTGTGTTCAGGGCATGTGCCTTTTTTTTTTTAAAGTGAAAAAAAAATTTACATGTATGGGTGGTTTTCTACATGTATGTCTATACTGTGTGTGTACAGTGCCTGAAGAGGCTAGAGGAGGGCATCAAATCCCTTAGAGCTGGTGTTCAGTGATAGTTGTGAGCAGCCATGTTGATGCTGGGAACCAAACTGGGGTCCTCTGGGAGAGCAGCCAGTGCTCTTTACTACTGAGCCACTTCCCTAGTCCCCTCTGAGCCTCTTCAGGTGTTTGCTTTTGCTAGACTGTGGGAATTTGGTTTGTAGATCTTAACATTTCTTCCACAGTACTTCTGAGGTGATGAGATTGTTTGGGAATGTGTTTCTATGGCTGAGGTGTGACTCTGAGCTTGTTTGCAGCCTCCAAATCCCTGTCTGGTTAATTTAGCAGATGTTTCCATTCTGTAGGCTAGCATCGAGGAACGCCTTGGAGCCATGGATCTAGATAGAAAAGGAAGGAAGGACGACCTTCTGCAGACAACCAGCTTTCCAGTCCTTCTCACACAGGGCTTAGAAAGCAATGATTTTGAAATGTTAAATGTAAGTATTGCAACAGATATTCAGTGAACTAAAAAAGTAGAAACTATTGGACTGCAAACTCACAGAATGTAGTCACGTCGTACAGCAATTTTTTTTTTTTTTTTGAGTTTGAATTTAATCAAATGTTATACTTGGTGGCAATATACAGACAGTCACCAACCTACCATGGGAGTGTGTTATTCTCTTGAACCTGGAATGCATTTTCTCATAGAAATGATATTTTGAATTGTTGGGTTATTTAGGCTTTAGTTTACAAAAGCCTGTATAAAGTGCAGCTGAATTATAACACTCAGCATTCTAGATCACAATTTATATTTTTTTCTGTAGGAAAATGCGTTCCTGAGTTTTTACTCTGGATTCCAGAAACTTATTTCCCCTGGCCGTGAGAGGGGGCAGTGAGGTGGAGCCTTGGCAATGGGTAGGAGTTCGGGGGGGAGACTCAAGAGGGTTGGGGGCTATGTATTGTGTAGTTCTAGAAACTTAAGGAAGCATTAGAAATGTCTGTATAAGTTGGTGACTGCTTGTAGGAAACTACTCAGTTTGGCTATCTTAAATCCACAATTAAATCTACCCAGAAAAATTGACAAATAAGACGGATGTGTGTAGTCCCTAATCAGTTAGTGCAGTTTCCATGTATTAAGTGCTTTCTTCATGACTTAGCAGTCAAATATAGACAACCTGGGACTTGTGATTTTTTTTCACTTGATTACAATGTAATTATCTTATGTTTCTGTGTTAAAGTAATCTTGTGTAGAGAGAGGAGGCCTGCAGGTCTAAATACCTCAGTTTACTTTCTGAGTAGTTTGTAACAATTTGTTTTAGGTAAATTTTAGTTTAATGTGACTTGGAAACCTAGGAGAATTTAATAAATCTGTAAAAATATATTTATTCAGTAGTTTTTGAGACATATTGATGCTTATGTGAATACACTCTGTAACCTTCCTTCCTCAGCAGATAGGTAGGTTCTAGAACAGTACTGTAGATCACCAGGAATTCACTTCTCAGTTTCATAAACTCCCCACATTATGTGTTTATTTATCTGTTCACATGCTTCTGCATGTGGAGTGAAGCTTAGAAATGGTGGGATTTTGTTTCACTCTTTTAAAAAGATGGACCATAATCCATTACTCTACCTAAGAAAAGTTAATAGTAGTACTTTTAAAAATAGTTTTGTTATTATTATGTGTGAGTACACGCAAGTACATACGTATGTATGTAAAGGAATACATGGTTGCTTGGACACCTTTAAAACAAGAGACTTCTGCCCAAAGCACGCTGGATGCCTGGGCTGTTGGGGCACAATGTTAATCTCAGCAGTTGAGGTGAGGCAGAGATCAAGGCTAGCCTGGTCTGCATAGCCCAGGGCAGCCAGGGCTACATAGAGACCCCCCCATCTCAAAAAAGGACAGTGGTGGTCAGGTGTAGTAGCAATCAAATGACAGTATTAGGACCATGAAACAAAAACAGCATGATGAAACAACAGGGTTTTTTTGTTTGCCTTATACAAGAGTGTGCCACAGGAGACATGTGGAGGTCAAGGACAACTTTTTTGGAAGTTGGTTTTCTTTCCACCATGTGAATCCTAGGGATTGAATTTAGGTTGTCAAGGCTGGTGCTAAGGTCCTTTGCCTTCTGAGCCATCTCACCAGCCCGCATGTAAAAAGTTTGTTTCAATATGACATTAATCACAGTAAGGCAAGGTAAAGTCTCAGATGATATTACATATCTTCTATAGGTTTTTTAAAATTAAAAAGATAACATTGTGTTGTAAGGGTATTTAACTGCTGAAAACCATGCCCTACTGTTGGCAGTGTGAAATGGAGCAGGCCACTGGGGAAGCACTTCCCATCCAATCCCACTGTTCTGTTCCCACCTACTTATCAAGAGACTAGCAAGTGTGTTCTTGCAGATTCTTCCATGTGAATGTTCATTGCCAGTGCAGATAATGGATGGCTCAAAGTGTGTTCTCTGAGGGTTAAATCTGGCACAAAGGGAGACTATTGTATAATTGATTCTGGAAAACAAGTGCCAATACATAGTACAGTGGCTGTGATGGGGTAGAATTTAAAGGAAGGAGATTGTATTGAGGGTGATAGAACTTGACTGTTTCCTGGTAAAATGTTCTTGTCACATTGATGAAATACTGTACCTTTATATGTGTTTTATTTATACTTAGTTGCGTTGCAGTGAAAAAACACTCATTGCTAGTGTCATATTGATAGTTACAACTGGTTAATAGGGCTGTTTCTTTAAATGTGGCCTTGAGAAAAACTTAACTGTAGCTGCTTGTTTTGTGTGTGGTGTCCCGTGGCCCCCGGCTGATGCCCCCCCCCCCCCCCCCAACCAAACCCAGCTATCCTGGAACTCTCTGTAGACCAGGCTGCCCCAGAACTCAGAGACCCACCTGCCTCTGCCTTCGGAGTGCTGGGATTAAAAGTGTGAGCCACCACTGCCCACCTCCTTTTTTTTTTTTTTTTTTTTAAAATACCAGGCTGGCCTCATGATGTAGTTGGCAAATGACTTGGTCCACTGTACTTGTTTTTATGTGGTTCTAGGGACCGTACCTGTGGTCTCCTTCATGTTGAGCAAGCACTTAACCACATTCCCAGCCTTATTTATTTATTTTTTAAATTTTCTGTTTTTATTTTTGTTTGGAAAGGTCTCATTGTAAAGTCCAGGTTGGACTTTAACTTTATAGATACCCTCCTGCTTTTCACCTTTAAATGTCTCTGGGTCCCTGTGATGCATGTGCATGCACCCCACCCACACATACACGTACCCTGCATAGGAAAATAGTTTTATTTGCCAAACCACAAAGGAAGCAGCAGACATGACAGTAGTGAAATGTGATCACACTTGGTATAAATCGTGACGTGACAGGCTGGGTTACTTTATATTTCCTGAATCTCCACCATGCTCCTTGCATGATTATGGTAGTAGGGGTTGGTGTGAAGGGACATTTGAAATGTTACAAAAATGTGACTATCCCCAAATATTGATGTTTCTGGTAGCTTCTAGATGATTAGAATTTCTAGGTCACGGATTTATAATCAGCACATTATACTTTTAGTGAGATAGAGTTTTCTTGTTTGTTTTTGTACTGCTGGGGTCAAAGTCAGGGCTTGTGAGTGCTAGGCAAGTCTCTCACTGAGTCACATCTTACGTTTTGTTGTTGCTCTTGTTTCCTTGAGTCAGGATATTACTGTGCAGTCAGTTCAGGCTGGCCTTAAATTTGTGATATTTTTGCCTCAGCTTCCTGAGGGCTGGGGATTATATATTTGTAGCTGTTTTTGTTGTTTTCTTAAAAGCAGTGCTGAAATCAATACTGTGTCTTTATGTGTGCTAGGCAAGTGTCCTACCTACACCCTTTAGAACATTAAAAGTTCTGAGACAGAATCTTGGTAAGTTGATCAGGCTGGCCTGGGATTTGTAATCTTCCTATCCCAGCTACCAGGTAGCTGGGATTGCTCGCTGTGTGTCACTGTGCTGAACTTCATATTTTGCTTTGAATCTTATATTGCTTACTTGAAAATGGAATTAGCTTAGTCAAGAACTATTAGATTAGAACATTCTGTGTCTTGTCTCAGTTTCCCAAAGATAGTGTGTAAAATAAGAATATATAGTATAGTCTATAAAATCTTATAATTGTATGAGAGTTTAATTATTATTTGGTAGAATCAGGTTGTTGTAAAGGTCAATTTTATAAGAATAGTAAAATCTGATGAGGATTCTAAGGACTTGGAGAAAACTGACTGGAAACCTCCTTCCTGTGCTTGCCTTTAGGACCTCTCTGTTGCTTAAATTTAAAGGTATTTAAGAAGACAGGTTTATCAGACCTAACGGATTCTTCTCCCAGTCCCTCCTTTCCTGCTTCTGTGAAGCAATCTGACTCTGGTTTGGAATACTGCCTGGAGGATGTAGGTTCAGTACCGGTCCGCTCAGTTGCTTTTTCTGCAACCCAGGGTGGAATGGCTTTCAAGGGCTTTGGTTGAAGCATCTATTGTGTTATCATTTGATTGACTTACATTTTTATCAAATGGTGACAATTTAAAAGTTTTTTCTTTTGAAACAAACTTGTTCAACTCACTCTATTGGAGACAGTCTAATTTAGTGAGAGGGAAGTTGGAGAACATCCTTAAAATGGCACGTACTTGCATTTAAATGTCTAGAGTGTTATCTGAAGGCAACTTAACCTGATTTCCAACCTGATTTGCCCAGCTCAATCAGTACTTGCCTTGATCTATTTTCAGTTACATAAGGGTTTTCAGTAGTGTCCTTATTGGAAGTATGCTCATCTTAATTGTCATTTTATTTTCTTGCAGAAAGTGCTTCAAACTAGGAATATAAACCTAATCAAGAAGACTGTGCTAAGGATGCCCTTGCATGCTGTTATCCCATTGTTACAAGAGGTAACTGCAGCCATTTAAAGTGAGCCACAGAATACTGTGGGCAGCTGTTGCTGTTTGTGGGTGTAATAGAATACCCCAATATAGAGCCCCAAATCCTTGCTTTTTCCTTTGTTTCCCACCTTTATGTTTTGTGTGGTATCTTAACATAATATTGAAACTATTTCCTGTTTTATTTTCTCTGATTGGAATGTGGCATTGGACAGGATGATTACCCAGTGGTCCCACCTTTTGACCCCAGAGATAACTTGCATAGTTCCTGCAAGAGTTGTACTGCCTTCGCTTACATAACTGTTTAAGTGTATTAGCAAGGCTAAGCTAGGGAGTGCAGGATGGCAGGACCCAAACACTAAGTGATACCAGATGCTTAAATGAACACATACAACTCAGGTGAGACTGAGTCTGCATTCATTCTGGGTGTCAGGGAAGGTAGAGTGCCAAGACTGTGCATATGCTGAATTCAGTTAAGCTTTTAGTCATTAGTTACAATAGGGAGGTAACTTTCTCCTTCAAAAGTACGTATTACAATGTATTTTTACTATACAAAAATATAATTGCACTGAAACATTAAAAGAGTGGGTACCCATTATCAAATAATGAGACCTAAAGACAGAATGCTCAGTAAGTAGATGTTGTACTTGAGTTATGTTTGTTTAAAATGGTGTGTTTTATGAGACTGGTTTTGATAACAGTGTATGCTATTTTTGTATCATTGGTAGGAAAATTTTAGAAACTAGTAGAAGTCTATGCATGTATTGAGCTATTCTATTTCTTTCCTTCATTTCCTGTATTTAATTTTTAATGAATTTTTAAAATGGAAATACTGTTTAATCTTTTCTAGCGTACAATGCAGTTGCTTTTCATATGTTCATAGATTGTCCAATTGTCATTCCAAAAAGAATCTTGTACCCATTAGTTGTGACTATATGCCCCTTCCCATACCTTCCTATTTATATGAAATTGCCAGTCTGTGTTTGATCTCTATGGCCCAGCCTATAGAACCCTAGGCTATATTTCTGTCTTGTAATTACTCTTATGAGAATGAATTCAAGTATGTGTGTTGAGTAAAAGTGGATTTCTAGGTGGAATGACTTGTACAGCCATTATTACATCGTGGGATTGATGGGGAATGTTTGCCTCTGCACTGCTGATGTTAACGGGTTTTTTTTTTTGTTTTTTTTGTTTTTTTGTTTTGTTTTGTTTTGTTTTTCCTCTCTTAGCTTACAAAGAGGCTGCAAGGACATCCCAATAGGTAAGTTGTTTCTATGACTTAAGTTTCTTCATGATTGAGACAAAGCCTTACTATGTAACTTAGAATGGCCTAGAACCCAGCTTTTTCCTGCATCAGTAAAGGTGTGTGTGTGATCACTCTGGGATGAATTGCTGTTTATAGATGAAATAAAAATAGCAGTATCCAGAGTTGAGTGCTTGCCCGACAGTGTCAAGACCCTAGATTCTATCCTCAGCCTCAGATTTTAAAAGAATTCTTGTGTTAAGTATTGCCCACCTCCAGTGTTTAAGTTAAGTTTATTCCTAAGTGATTTTATTGTTGTGTTCTTTAAACAACAAAAACTACAATTTGTTCCAGCTTTTATCAGCTCATTGGCCTTTGGGTAATTTCCTTTTTTGTACCCTAAATTATGTGGTGTTGCTTTTTTTATTTTTCTTTTTTGGTTTTTCAAGCCTGGGTTTCTTCCTGGAATTTTCTTTGTAGACCAGGCTGACCTCAAACTCACAGAGATCCTCCTGCCTCTGTCTCCCAAGTGCTGGGCTGGGATTAAAGGCATGTGCTACCATGCCCATCCTGAGAGTCTTTTGTTTTTAATCTGTGTATAATTGTGTTCCATCTTTTTTCAAATAGTATTAGAGGGAGCTGAAAACAAGCATAAAAGGGGTCAGTGAAACTGGAGAAATGGTTCGGCATTTGTTGTTCTTACAGAGGATCTGTGTTGGGTTCCTAGCACACATGTGGCTGCTCACAAACATCGGTATCTCTAGTTACAGAGGATCTGATGTACTCTTCTGACAGCAGTCAGCAGGCATGCATGTGATGCACATAGACACATGCAAATAAAACATCCATATACATAAAGTAAATGAGTCTAAAATATAAAAGTAAAAAAACAGGAAAGACTTTCCTAAACTGTACCTGAAGGGAAAACTGAGCTAAAGCAACAAAAAACAGACAAAGTAATAAAATGCAATGCAGTTAATATAGTTATAGATAGTAGCTTTGCAAATGTGCTTTAAAAAAGAGAGAGACAAATTATAAATCTCAATATTAACCTAAAAGGGGGGGGCTTATATTCTTAACAGAGTAACAGAAAGACAAGTCATAATTTAACCACACTTCTTCATTTGAGGAATAGAAAGAATAGTTATACTTTTTAGTTCCCAAGCTAAGCTACAGATGAATCTTCTAAATTACCATTGAGAAGTTTATATGTAGCTTCGATGCCATAGAGGAAACAGAACAGTGGGAAGTCATCACACACAGCAAGTTGAGTTGCAGGTCTGCTGCTAGTCAGCTTTTGAGTAAATCCATCTATAGGAAACGTTCTTCCTCAGTGGTGTCTTTGTGAGGATAAAACAATTCATATTGAGTTTGAATTTTCCTGAGTTCCTTTTCTGTTGCTATGATGAAACACCATGACCAAGAAATCTTAGAAGGTGTTTAATTTGGGGCATTTGATAACAGGCAGACAGAAAAGGTGCTGGAGCAGGAGCTGAGAGCTCATACCTTGATCCAGTAGCATGAGGCAGAGAGAGCCTACTGGGAATGGCACTGGGTTTTGAAATCTGAAAGCCCACTCCAGGAACACACCTCCTGTAACAAGGCCACATCTCCTGATGCTTCTTAAACAGTTCCACCAACTGGGGCCATTCTCATTCAAACCATCACAGATGTAAGCACATAACTACTGTTTCAGTTTGGGTTTATTTTAGAATATAGAACTAAAGAATTGTTTGACAGTATCCTAGTCCCAGGATTTCAGTAACAGTTGTATAGGTTACCTAATTTCTAACAACATGTCTTACTACTCAGTCTCCAAGTGTTCAAACCTGCATGGGTTCAAGCCAGACAAAATTCCAGCACTCCTCTGAGTGAAGGTAGACATAGGATCTCACTCACCCCAGTCAAATGTGCACTACCACCTGGTTTGGGTTTTTCATACTTTAAACATTTAAATTGGAAATTGATATATCAGATACTAAGCTTTCAATATAGTATTGTTAGGTTCTGTAATGTATGGTTTTTCATTTCTAATTTATAATATTAGCTGTGTGTGTTACATGTACATATAGGTGTACCACCATATTTTTGGAAGTTAGAAACTAACACAGGGTGTCTTTATTTTTTGAGATGTAGTCTCTCACTGAACCTAGTACTTACAAACCTGGCTAAGGGATTATACACATAGACACTATTGTACTTTATCTGTCTATTCTCCTCCAGTTTCTTCTCCTCCTCCTTCTCTAAAGGATTATACACATAGATGTAAGGAGTACAGTTTTTTTGTCCCGCCGCCGCGCCAGCCCCAAATAATACACAGAGACTCTGTATTTGATATTATGCTGTTGGCCAGTTACTTGTTTCTTATAGGCTAGCTCTGTCTTAAATATTAGCCCATTTCTATGTATTTCCACGTGGTCTTACCAGCGAGAGGCGGCTGGCGGTTCTATTCTCTCCAGACTCTCCATCTTTCCTCTCCTTCCTCCTTCCTCCTTCCTCTTTCCTCTTTCCTCCTAGTCTTATCTAGCTTTCCTATTGGCCAACAGTGTTTTATTCATTAACCAGTATGAGAAACATATACAGAATGACATCTCCCGTCACATAGACACTGCTGTACTTTATCTCTCTATCCTCCTCCAGTTTCTTCTTCTCTTCCTCCTCTTCCTCCTCTCTCCTCCCTCTCTTCCTCCTCCTTCTCCTCCTTTCTCCTCATCCTTCTCCTTCATTTTTTAATGTAGGTTCCCTTATTTTTATGAGCTCACAAAGGAGGAAATCTAAAGAAGTCCTTAGGGTCTCATTACAGAATTTGGTCCTCTTTGCCTGTTAATGTTAGTATGGAAGGAAGGCTTTGCTTTTTGTCCCAATAGTGAACAAGTGGATTGGGCTCAGATGTGGTTATAACATGGAAAATCATTCCATCCTGTCTGGATGATTGATACTGTCCTAATATAATTAGTTATATGAGGTAAAGCCTGGCCTTTGGAAGTATTCATTCTTTGGGAGGTGGGGGGTTGTCCTACTTGCTAGTTCAATGTGCAAAAGCAAAAATATTTTCCTGAAATCTGCCAGATTCCATAGAAGAATGAATGAAAGGCCTGGGAAATGTACTTGATGGTTACCTTTTTATAGACTTCCCCTTCTAGCTGTGTTCACTTTTGAATCAGTGACCTGACCTTCACTTGGGTTTCTCTTCTTTGTTAGTGCTGTTTTAATGGTTCAGTGGCTGAAGTGTGTGCTGACGATACATGCATCGTACCTATCCACGGTAAGTCTTCTGAGGGCGAATCGTTGGGCTTTGGTATAGGCTAGAGAGTAAAACCATCCTTTGCTTCCTTTAGAGAGTTTATTATTCTTCATCATCATCATTACATATATTTTTGAGATAGGATTTTACTATATCACTCTGGCTGGACTAGAGCTTGCCATGTAGATAGACCAGGCTAGCCTTGAACTCAAAAATATCTGTCTGCCTTTGCTTGAGAGTTGGGACTAAAGGTGTTGTACTACCATGCCTAATAAGAAACATAATATTTTCCCCCAGGACAGGATTTCTCTGCATAGCCCTGGCTGTCCTGAAACTCACTCTGTAGATCAGGCAGGTTAAGAATTCATAGAGATCTACCCCCCTCTGCCTCATGAGTGCTGGGATTAAAGACGTGGATTAAAGACGTGTGCCACCACTACTCAACTTGAGTTTTTTATTTTAAGAAAATCATGTTTATTTTGTATATATGTGTTTTTGGGTTGCCCTTTGCCCATGGCATGAGTGGAGGTCAGAGGGCAATTGACTCAACCCTAATGCAGGTTTTGGGGATTAAATTCAGGTCATTAGGCTTAATAACAAATTGACCTGTATTGATGTTATGAGCATGAGCATTTTGTCTATATATGTGCATATTTCCCACATGTCTGTGGAGGTCAGAAGAGAGCATTGGATTTCTAGGAACTGGAGTTAACAATGATTGTGAGCCACCTTGTGGGTGCTGAGAACCAAACCTGATTCCTCTAACTGCTAACTCATGTGTGCAGCCCCATTATGAGGTTCTTTTTGAGGCAGTGCTTTGTATCTTGGTCTGGCCTGGAACTCACTTTGTAGGTTAGTCTGGCTCTGTAGTCCACCCAGTCCTGCCTCAGTTTCCTAAGTGCTGCATGAGCCTACACGCCTGGCTACCAGTTAATACATTTAAAACTAAGAATAAAATTATCATTTTACTAGCCTAGCATTTTCCCCAAGAGGTTTTAGCATATAACCTAAAACAAAACAAAACAAAAACCACCCACAGATAAGTTCTAGGTCCCTTTCCCCTATGGTATGTAAATAGTATGCATTCGTGTGTGTGTGTGTGTGTGTGTGTGTGTGTGTGTGTGTGTGTGTGTGTAAACACTCAAGGTTAGGAGAAGCTTCTGGTGCTCCAGAGCCTGTGGCGAGTGTAGGTGACATGTTGCAAATGGGTAAGATTCAGAGGACAGTCCCTTCAGCTCAGATTGTGGTGCAGGATTTTTATTATCGACCCAATGTTGATCTTACCTGCCTGGTTAGTTTTCAGTATATAGTAGTTGGCCCTGCCATCTGTCCTAGCTAATGAGGAGTTGTGTCCCATCCCCACCTCCTTAACCCCCCCCCCCCCCACCTCCAGAGGGGTCTTTCTGTATAGCATTGGCTGTCCCAGAATTCTCTCTGTAGACCGGGCTGGCCTTGGACTCACAGAGATCCACCTGCCTCTACCTCCCAAGCTCTGGGATTAAAGGTTCCTGGCAGTGGTGATTTGTGCTGTTTTTGAAGTTCTTTTTTCCTGCCAAGGTATCAAGGGCCTTCTCTGAAAGTTTGTCATGTTACTAGACTATGCCCAAAGGTTCCCCTGTCCCTAGAAGCGTTTCTGACAGATAGATGCCTGTGTAGGTGCTAGCTCCTGTGAATATTGAACATGATTTCTGTGTGTCCCTCTTCAGAATGTGGTGATGTTGAGTGGTGTTATTTGTTTGTCCATTTGTTTTTCTAGTTGCCTGACCTGGTGCACCAGCTGGGGACCCTCTATCAGCTCATGGAAAGCAGAGTCAAAACTTTCCAGAAGCTCTCACACCTGCACGGGAAGCTCATTCTTCTCATCACACAAGTGAGCAAACCCAGTGATTTCCAGCTCAGACTTGGGTGTGATAGAGTGGAGAAGACAGGCTGAGGATTGACTCCAGTAGTAACAGTTCAGTAAGAAGTTGGCAAATCAAAATCCAGGCTTTAATATGGAAGTGTTTCCTAGTGACAGTGGGAATGCTTAACTGTACCCTTCCCGATCTGTGTTCATTCTCTCACCCCTTCCCTAGGCTGGCCTTGAACATACTCTGTGGCTAAGGGTGATCTTAACTCCTGCCTCTATCTTCCAGAATAAAGTACAGCAAGCACCCACCAACTGAGCTAGAGCCCCAGCCTCTTCACCTCACCACTGTACTTTTAGTCACTTTTAGTGAGCAGTGAGGTTCAGGGCATCCGTAGTTAACATTTTGGTGCAGTAGTACTTTAACCACTGTATGTGGTTTCCTAACTGGCAAAAGTAATTTCCCTTTTTATATTTTTCCTGTGTTCGTTTCAAGTTGTATTTTGGCTGTCCATTCCTTTGGGGGAGTCCAGTAGGGGAGGGTAAACAGGCTGAATATTGGGGAGCTGAGTTTGATGTTGGCTATACTTGAGATAAGCTTATAATTGTTTCTTCTAGGTTACAGCATCAGAAAAAACGAAAAAAGTGCTTTCCCCTGGACAGAAGGCAAAATTGGTGTATGAAGAAGGTAAAAGTTGGGGTAGAGGCTGCTTGTGGGTAGTCTGTTTTCTTCACAGCAATTCGGTTCTGTAGAAATGCCCACATAATGGGTTTTGTCACGAAATCTTCAAATCTATGTGTCCTCATAGTTTTCTCTTGTCCCACATCCCTGCTGCCTTACTTCATGTCACCTCCCCTCAAGCTGGTTAGTCCTCTCTTTGTCATCACATGTCCTGTTGTCTCTAGTTCCCATTTTGGTGACTTATACAACACACATAAGTTTACATATGTACGTGTGCATTTAAACCTAGTTGCTGCACATAAATGAGAACATGAACAGTTTTGTTTTGTCACATCTCTTCTATTGAAACAGTAATGGCCCTAACAAACCAGGGAAATGAGGCAAATGTGTGATCTGATGCCTAGGACAGTAGTGGCAGAAGAGTCTGAAAGTAGGAGATTATGGCATTAGTGATTAGGAATGTCAGTTACCAAAACTGACTTTAAAAACATTTGCTCTAAAATGTACTTATTATTAGAGGCCAGAGAGATGACTCAGCAGGTGATGAAACTTGCCACCAGACCTGAGGACCTGAGGATCCACATGGTGGTAGGAGAGAACTGACTCCAAAAGATGTCTCCTGACTTGTACATGTGTTCTGTGGCACATATGCAGGCACACACAAGAGTAGTGTAATAAAATAAATTTAGTCAACACCCCTGACGGATACCTAGTTGAAGTTTTGTGACTGATTTTATTAAGTCTTCAAGGGATAATAGATATTCCCTCCCCCGTATACAGTGTAGGTGTGTTATGAACATCTGTGAGTGCTCCTGATGGTTGGAGACTTGAAGAGAGGCCATTTGACACTGTAGAGTGCTTTGGTATATGGTTGTAGATGTGCTTCCTCTTGGGTCATTTATTGTTTCCTGTAAAAGCTGACATTCTTTTGAACTGGAAGTGACATATGAGACTGAGTTGAGTTTCAAGCCACATTTATGTGGGGGTTTATCAGTTTGGGTCGGTTTTCTTAAACTGCCCTTTATGAGGGCCTCAGTCTGTTCTTTCCCATGGTAATAATCTAGCTCTGTTGTTTTACACATTTCTCAAAACTACATTTTGACAGCAGTTTTTTGTTTTGTTTTCCTGTAACCAGCACTTTTGTTACGGGTCACAAACCAAGAAAGTGCATTTATTTCAGATAGATGCATGAACCATCATTTCTTGCATAGAATTTTTACACACCCACTTTGTCTATTTGGTGGCTCAGAAATGACTGAATACTTTAAGATGGGATTTTATAGGGGTTTGGTACTCATTTTGAAATAGCACACGTAATATTTTTTTATAATATGCATATAAGTTTTAAATTTAGGCCTGGAGATGGCTCAGGGATTAAGAGTGTGTCTTGTTCTTGGAAACAAGCCATGTTTGGTTCCCAGCGTCCACATTAGATTGCTTATAACTGCCTTTAACTTTAGCTCTCTGGTACCGCCGTATTGTTTCTGCTGTCAGTTAACACTTATGGGTGTGCACAGGCATGCATACATACAGTTTAAAATAAATGTTGAAAACCAGAATAGTAAAATTAGAAGCTAGAATTAGAAGATGTCTGTCATTTCCATCTTAAACCATGCAGACAATAAAGAAAAATATCCCTTGATTAGTACACATGGATGGTAGATAGCCTAGTATAAGCACTAGCCTGTGTTTCAGCCTGTATTCTGCTTTTCCTTTACAGAGTCTTCTGAAGAAGAGTCTGATGATGAAATTGCAGAAAAGGATTCCGATGTGAGTGTTTTTCTCTGATTGACTGCTTGTTATCCTCATTGTAAGGGAGCCCTTCATGAATGCTTTGCTTTGCTATTTCTGCCAGGATAATTGGGATGAAGACGAAGAAGAGAAAGACAGTGAAAAAGATGAGGGTGTTGATGAAGACAATGAAGATGAAGACACTGACGATAAAGAAGAGAATGGAGAGGACAGAGATGTGTCAAGTGAAAAAGAATTAAATGGAGATTCTGATTTAGATCCTGAAAATGAAAGTGAAGAAGAGTGAAGACAAGCAGCCAGTCACACTGTGAACCCTGGCTCATCTTGCCCAATGCTGCCGCATCCTCCCGGGCAGGCTCGCCCTGTGCCAGGAGACAGAGGCCATCATATGCTTCCAAGTTCACAGAGGCCATACCACCTTTCTGTCCTCAGTGCCCCAGACTTTAACTGTGTAAATAAGAGTGTTTCATTCAAATGTTAATAAACTTTACACAGTAAATAGACACACTTTCTGCCATGTACTGACATGAGTGTCCAATATATGTTATATTTTTATAATATAATACTCTAGTATGATTGGTTCTATCATAAGCTGACTTAGGTGAAGACAGACATGCTGTAGGGTCAGGAACTGGACGCTTGTGAACGAGTCGGCTCTCGTCTCAGGTTGGTATCTTTCATCAAGTCCAGATGCCAAAGTAGCACTAATGGATTGTTTTTAATCTGGCTTACCTGATTTGATACATTTTCATACAACATGAAGGAATAACAAAGAAATTCAAACAAAAACGGTTGTGATTTACAGAAATGAAATCACAGTGTCCCTAGTTTGTTTACTAACTGGTAATCTGATTCGGGTCAGATTGGATATTTGGAGTGCTTCCCCAAAATAACACTTATTTTTAAAGTGTTGTGAGATATTTTTTTAAACAAAACAAAATAATGGTAATTAAAGAAGCAAAGGTTTAGCCATATTAAGGGTGTTCCTGTCTGCAGATTGTAAAGAATTATCCGTGTATAGATGAGACTTGCTCTTATCTTTGACTTTTTAAAATGTCACTCAGCTGCTTTTGAAGAGGTTGCCATTTTTATTTAAATTACTAATGGATCAGAGAACAATTGTTTATTTTTTTCTCTTTGGTTTTAGATATTAATGATAACCTTTGCTGAAGTTTTTTTTCCAAAGAAACTATTTTTATAATTAAGTAATTTAACATCTTCTTTCCTTTTCATTACCCACTCTTGGCAGGACTAGGGTATCTGTTTATCTTTAAAAATGATGAATCTTACTCAAGATTTTTTTATGTATGTATAAAAAAGTATTTTGGTGTGCTACACAGCTTTTTCAAATTACCAGTAATTTGTCTTGTTTTTAAAAGAGTGAGCTAATACTGACTTAGTGCTCACTAAGGGGCAGATGGAGAGCTCACTTCTGCAGAAGGACTCAGATGCGGTGACTTTCCTACCTGTGAGTGTGTAAGAACACCATTGCCTGGGAGGACTGTCAGGCAGAGCAGGCTGCACAGCTGGAGCAGGAAGAGCATCTTGGGCAAGCTGCTGGTGCGATGTACAGTTGTTACTTGTCTATAAATGGAGTTGTTTATGGCAATTTAATACCATTCTCTTTGTAAAGTGAATAAATACTCATCTTTACCCAGCGCGTGTCTCATTGTATGTGTAGAAAAGATATAGCTGGATGTTTGGGCTTGTGGTGTGAAGGTGTTTAAGGTGGTTTCACTACTAGCATGCACAAGTGAACATTGAAGGCCTGCTGTGTAATCAAGTTTGCAGCAGGGAAAGGAATAGGCCTCTTGTTTTAAATCTTTCAGTGATGTCTGGTTATTTCTGGTTGGGTTGCAAGTCCATATTACAAGGTTCTATACATACACAACAGGCGTTTATGTTTAATTAGATAAACAGCAAGGGAAGCTTTTACTGTTTTTGTTTTCAGTTTAGAAGAAACATTCAGGCTTTTTTTTTTTTTTTTTTTTTTTTTTTTTTTTTTTGCTAGTGAGACTTTCACTGTTCTATCAATTGAGACAATGAAAATTGGTAGTGTGTGTTCTTGGGTCTTGCTGATTTTTCATCAAAATCTTTGAAGCCTTGCAACCAATGTCAAGTCAGTGATGACATATCCTAGTTGTCATGTTTACTCTTTAAGTCTGAGATATACTCCATCTTGTGTGTTGTTTTGGTATTCAGTAAGTTCACAAGAGTTGTGTTGTACAGTACCATAAGTTGTGGGCTTGTGGTCATTGCCTTAGGATGTGGAATATGTTTATCTGAGTAGAAGTTAAGGCTTTATTTGGAATTTTTGAGTCCTTGATTAGTTTGTGTGAAATTAACATAACCCTTGTGAAGGACAGTTGCCATCATGCTACATATATATACTCATTGTCTACTATGCTGGTTGTTATTTAGGTGCCTGATGTATATATTGTTGAACAAAGGGAACCTCTACCCCAAGCATCTGGTTGTCATGATTTGGATAAATATCCCTAATGGCTGAAGCTTTAAAGGCCAGGGGTTCTCTTTCCCCTCCCTTCTACCCCCCACCCTCATTCTTAGTAGTTGAAGATTCCTGTTGTGCTCTCAAGAAGTACTGTGGGAGTCACCCTGGTCTCTTCCTCTTTAGCTTTGTTTCCTGGTTGAAGAGGTAAATGTTTTGCTCTGCCCCAGGCTTCCATCTGTTTTTGTGCTTAGCTTGACAAAATGTCCTCACAGGTGGACTGACAACTCCAGTTTCTAAGCCAAAGTGAGTCACCCCAGGTCTTTGTTACAACAGTAAAGAGCCCATGGTCTGCCAAGGAGGGTGTGTGTGTGTGCGCACGTGCACATGGAATCGGCACATAAATGGATGAGTAGGGAAGGGGATTGGGGAAAGTGTAGATTAGTAGACTGGTTATTGAGAGATCTGGAAATTGTTAAGAGATGAGTCAAGTGGATTATCTGGGAGAAGGTGAGCATAGGCCTAAGGGCAGTTTCATGTTTCAAGTTCAGTATGAGAAGCAGTGCATGAGTTAAGGTTAGACAGGGTGAGCACAGGCCCTGCAGACCATTGCTGACAGTTTACACTCTGAACTGAGAGGGGAGGAGTTTGTTGTGTTTGAGCAAAACCCTCAGCTTTTCCTGTTGAGAGTCTAGTTTTTCAGGACTCTAATAGGAGAAACAAAACAAAACCCTTGTGGTTGAAGTAATCCTTGATGTTGACTTGGGCCAGGACAGTGCTTATGGAGTTGGAGAGGATTGTTGTTTTGAAGTTAGACTTGGTGTTTGTTGCAAGGTGTGACTGGCATTAGGTAGCTGGTCCACCGCCATTATTCACACTTCTTTTGGTAGGACCGTGACTATGAAATTGGCATCCTCTCCGGTGTTACTAACACTGCTGGTTATAAGGCATTTTCTATAACAGGATACTTTTCAGGTGATGCTACCAACTAGTTATCTTGAGAGAGAGAGAGAGAGAGAGAGAGAGAGAGAGAGAGAGAGAGAGAGAGAGAGAGAGAGAGAGAGATTTGGATGGAGGTAGCAATCTGGCCTTGACATGGATGGACAATGCTCCTGAGCTATCCATGAGTTTCCCTGGACAGTAATAGGAATGGAAGAAGCTCAAGGCATGGTATGCTCCATCATTTCAGAAGGAAGAAAAAGTGGGACTCAAGAGGAGCACAAGTGCAAAGAACTGGCCCTTCCTGGTATTCTTCACCTTTGTGTTTACATCTTGGCTGTAGGGTCTTTGAACTGTAATTGACAGCTCTACTGAATCCACCCTGGCAGCAATGGTTTTTATGTTGCCCTTTAAGTGGTCATTGGTTGGTCTCTTTGAAGGCATCTCGGGCGTATACTTCAGTTTTCTTTTAAATTAGTGTAGTGGTCTTGACTTTGTGGTACCTCAGCAGTATTGCTTATGCTGACAAAACCTGACAGCAATTCTGAAGACACAGGGTGTTGTTCATAGATTAATGAGCTTCAAGTTCACTATGAAGAAAAAAGTCCTCAGCGGATTGCAAGCTGAGGTAAGTGGTGACATGACCTCTTTCTACACAGGAAAGTCACACACTAACCCAGTTTTATCATTAAGTGATTGATTTTGAAACAAGTGTGGCATTGTAGAGAAATGGATTGGGGGGGTGTCTTTACAGCTGGTGCCAGGGACAGCTGTGATCTTTCCCCAGTGGCAGGCTTTAGTGTCTTGGCTTCATTAAGGACTGTCCTAAGTTCTCTCCCTCCATCCCAGCTTTTCTCCTAACAGGACAGTGACCTCATTGAGATTTGGGTGTGTTGGGTGTCCTTAGGTACCATTCAAGGCTGTTGGTTAGGGTTGTGAGTGGCTAGTTGACTTATAACTGTGGGTACCCCAACAGTACATGTAGCTACCCCCAAGGAACAGACAGGTTCATCTAGACTTTGATCTTGTTACTCATTCCCAGTCTGGCGGAACCCTTTCTCTGATTGTGCTAAAATACACATGACAAAGATGAACATTCTAACTTTAGGTGTAAATTTCTGCATATCAGGCAGTCACATTATACAGCTGGCAGCCTGTTTAATTGGTACATTGTGACAGATTTGGGTATAAGAAGGGTGGGTCCGATTACACTTCATGAGAGGAGATGAGATTAAACCAAGTGACAGAAGCTGGAGTGCAAATTCTGGGTTCACACTAAGGTGCAGCAACCATCAGTGTACCCTGTCATCCATCCCCTCCCCTCCTTGTGCGCCCCTTTGGTGTGAGTCAAGAGAGTGACCGCAGCGCCATCTGCCACATGGATGCATTAAGAACCCAACGGGACAGTAACTGAGGGAACCTTGAATCAAGTGTGACCTGTTTAAGGGAATATTTTCAGACTGATTCATTGTTAGACATTTTCCCAGTATGGGAAGGAAAGGGTAAGGGGTAGGTTCTAGAGAAAATTTCTGTTAAAGAAATTTAACCCCTTGAGTAGACAAAATCCCTCTTTTCAAAAAGTGAACATTTTTAGAAAACAGTTATAAGCAACAACAATGTTGGAGGACTTGAGGAAAAGGGAACCCCATTCACTGTTGGTGGATTGCAAACTGGTGCAGCCACTATAGACATTCATGTGGAAATTGTCAGAAAGCTAAAAATAAATCTCCCATGTGATCCAGCTATACCTTGGGCCATGATTGACATCAGTGACCATGAATAATGACATGATAATCCTAAAGGTACGATAGTAGCAAGCACATCTTGGTGGTAACCAACAGCTCTCAAATTGATCTTCAGATCCTCTCAAAAAGAGGAAAACTATGCCTGTTCCTGGAAACCTAGCCAGCTATTTAGCGCTAATGAAGTCATGGCTATTGGATGAGAACCTACAGTCACTAAGTTATTAAACCAGCATAATCCTCAACAACAATCAACAAACATCCTTATAGATGGATAAGTCTAGTCCTTACCCCTCATCAAGAAAATGTCTCTTTGCAACAGAAGGAGACCAATTCAGAAAACCACAGCCAACCAAAATGCAGAATTGTGGAGACTGATCCCAATGGATATAAAACACTCCTGCACTTCAGGCTTAGGGAACTTTGCAAAGAGGGGCCAGAAAAATCGTAAGAGCCAGAGAATTAGGGAGTTTGCTGTGAGACTGTGTTTCCTAGTAATATTAGATGCTAAATCCATAAAGTCTCACCAACATGATCACCAACAGGAGCCGAACAAAGGCATGCCCAAGTAGACAGGGAAAAGCCCACAAGGCCTTCAACTCTACACAAAAAACTACAACTGAGGAGAGGTAGGAGTGAGGGAGGTGGTCTTCTCCAGGAAAGAGCACACCAATGTGTTGTTCAGCACCTAACAGTCAGCTCTGAAAACATACAAGTAACATATGGACAGCACAGGTTATATTTAGGCATACATACATACATACATATATACATACATACATACATACATACATACATACATACATATGCAATAACTGAGAAAAGAGGCCACAAATTTGAAGGCGGGCAAGGACGGTTTGGAGGGAGGAAAGGGAAGGGTGAAATGTAATCAAATTATAATCTTAAAAAAATGTAAAGTGAAGAAACATTTTTCTGAAAGTATGACATTACTGGAGAGATTTTGGAAAATACCAAAAGATTTAGAGATGGAAGACAAAGCTGTAACAGCAATAACCATTATATTCTGGTACCTCTTCTTTACACTTTTTCCTCTTTGTGTGAATATATATATATATATATATATATATATATATATATATATATATAGTGTGTGTGTGTGTGTGTGTGTGTGTGTGTTGTGTGTGTGTGTGTTCATTAGCTCTTGCATCTCATGGCATGTATATGGAGGTCAGAGGACAACTTGTGGGTAGATCCCAGGATTCAAACTCAGTTGTCAGGCCTGGAGTCAAGTGCTTTTACCTGCAGAACCATCTTTCCAGCCTCGTGTTAAAGTAGGCAAGTAATGTAGAATGCTTGGCTGTAAAACAGTGTTTCTCAATCTGTGAGTCTCGACCCCAAGTCTAACAATTTTTTTTATAGGGGTCGCCTAAGACCATCTGAAAACATAAATATTTACATTAGAGCTCATAACAGTAGCAAAATTACAGTTAAGAAGTAGCAACAAAAATAATTTTATGGTTGGGGTCAGCACATAAGGAATTGCATGAAAGGGCCACAGCATTAGGAGGGGTGAGAACCACTACTCTCGAGAGAGATGAACGCTGTGGGCTACTGCAGAGCCCCACTGCTTCTGACCCTCTTCCAGAATCCCAGCTGGGAACAGCTGCATACAGAGCTAACCCTCCATATTTTCTCTGTGGATCTGTGTGCATATAGATGTGCTAGTGAGAAACAATTGATCACTTTTTCTCCACGTAGATCAGCAGCTCTCAACGTGTGGGTCTCAACCCTCTTGGGGGCTGCATATCAGATATCCTGCATATCAGGTATTTACATTGGATTTCATAACTAGTAGCAAAATTACAGTTATGAAGTAGCAACAAGATAATTTTATGGTTGGGGGTCACCACAACATTTGGAACAGTATTAAAGGGTCAGAGCATTAGGAAGGTTGAGGACCACTGACATGAATGGTAATACTGTATGTAGCATTTTGCAGTTTAACCTTTTTAGGTGATAACAAAACTTCTTCACTGTGGTGAACTGTCAAGATTAGCTTGGGGTGGGGGAGATCCAATACAGATTACTTTGTCCCGCCTTGGAGCTTCAGATTGTTGGGGCATTTACTGATATATGCTAATAGATTGTAAGTGTCCTGAAAATAAGCAAGGTTCCAGGGGCTTCTTGTGTTCCCTGTGTAAGTGCTGTGCCAGCATCTTTTTAGGAGGCTGAATTGGATACTTGTCTTTAGGAAAGATGGTCTGTTTTGTTTGACTTGTGGTTTGAAAGTATGTGGACCACCAAGGCAGCAGGACCAAGGCAGCTGGTCACACTGTTACCAGTCAGGAAGCAAGTGTTTATTTGCTTTCTGTATCTTATCCTCTTTATTAGGTCTGGGGCCCCAGCTCATGGGAAGGTGCTACCCACATCCACATCCAAGGAGGCAAACCTCTTAGGAAACATCCACACAGGCATGCCTAGAAGGTCCCCTGGGTGGGTCTAAATGCAGCAAAATTGACAATGAAGGTAACTATGGCTAAAGGGGAGTATTCTGGGTACAGGCTATGGTACTTAAAATTTCCATAGACCTGTCGGGTTGTCTCTCAATTTGGCTTTAACAGATTTCAGGTGAAATTTCACATGGAAAACTCTCCTTTGACCCAAGTTAAACAAATTCTATAAACCCTATGGGAATTTTGAATTGTTTTTTGACCAGCCAATAAGTGTATTAGAATTGATTTCTTGGAATATTATGACATTAATATTTAGAAAGTGATTATTATTTTTAACAATTTATTTCTATATTTTATGTGCATTGGTGTTTTGTCTGTATGTACGTCTCTATGAGGGCTTTGGACCCCCTGGTACATGTGGGTGCTGGGAATTGAACTCGGGTCCTCTGAAAGAGCAGCCTGTGCTCTTAATTGCTGAGCCAGCAGTTAACTCCAGCACGTTAAAAAAAAAAAATCTCTGAAAAACCATGCCTCTTGCTTCCACCCCCCAGCCTGGGGTAATTACGAGGGAAGAGATGAGCAGAGCCTGTGGTGTTTGTGAGCCCTACCTCATGAACGAATGACTTTTTAGATCCACGAGGACTGGGGGCTACCTTGGTGAGAGCCTCGTTGATAACGAGTCTTGGGGCACCTCTTCTCTCTGTGCACAGGTGGGTCCAGTCCCTGGGAGTGGGACTAAGGTGCTTGCTACTTGGGTGTGAGGGTGGGTAGGGAGACACAGTGGATTGATTGATGGAGGGCTGCAGGAGCCACAGAACAGCACTGACCTCAATCAGCGGCCAGTGTGCTCTAGCATTTGAAGGAGAGTCTTTGAGGAAGTAGGGGTGTTCAAAGGAAAGCCAGGGACAAATAGTTGCTTGATAAAGATGCCTTCCAGAACCCTGCAACTAAAACTCCTTAGAATTGAGGCTTTTGATTCAGTTTACTGAGAGAATTCTGCTTTTGAGAAACCAAATGAGTAAGACACACACACACACACACACACACACACACACACACACACACACACACACACAGGGGGGGGGCGGCGGAGGAGGCTCTTTTCAGGACTCAGGGTTCCTTCTTCCCGCGGACGTGTTGGCTGTGGATTTTACAGGGTAGTCCTGTGTGCTGCTCACGTTTCCTGAACATCATGAAAGTGCTTTTAGGCCTAGAGCAAGGAGTTCCGATGAGCAAGTTTTCCCTGGCTTATCTATGTGTATCCGGGTTATCCTGGTTTCTTTTGGGGGAGGTCCAAGTGTAAATCGTCAAAATCAAAGTGAGCCACTAGGTGTCAGGCTTGCTTCGGGCAACTTGTCTATCTGAGGGCTAGTACCCGCAGGAAGTGGGGTGGGCGGAGAACGCTGTGCTGGTGAACAGCCTTCTGCAACTGACCACAGAAACCCCGGGGTGCTTCCAGCTTTCTTTTCAGGAAAGCACCCCATTTGGAGGACACCGGGTCTTCCGGTGGTGGCTGCACCCCCAGCTCCTCTGGGGTGGGCAGTGCCCCTGTGGAAACAGATGTTCCCTCATCCAGGATCTGGATGCACTCCCACCGGACTAACCTGAGCTAATGTCCAGCTGACAGCAGCAGCATGGGCAGCTCTCAGTGTCTTAACAGTCAAGCAGCAGAGACTTCTCGTTTCCCCTCTTTTCCTTAAGTGGAACCACCTGCTCTGTGCAGCAATGGACACAATTTCCCGGTACCGGACTTTGTTCATGAGAGCTGGGATTTCACATTCGTTCAGTGGCAGCGTGGGGGGTAGAGTTTGAGTTTTCACTTGGTTTTTTTCCCAAGTTTTGAAAAATTCAAGTATACAGAGAAACGAGAAGAATTATCTAGGTGTGATGGTGTATATTTTTAGTTCCAGCACTCAAAAGACAGAGGCAGGCAGGTATCTTGAGCTAGAGGCCATCTTCATCTACACAGCAAGCTCCAGGACAACCAAGGTTTTATATAGGGAGGCTGTCTCAAAAGCAGGTGGATCTCTGTGAGTTCAAGGCCAGCCTGTTCTACAGAGTGAGTTCCAAGACAGCCAGAGCTGTTACACAGAGAAACCCTGTCTCAAAAAGCAAAACTAAAATAAGGAGGAGGAGAAAATAATCTTAAACCAGGTGCTGGTTTAAGCACTTGGGAGGCAGAGGGAGGTGGATCTCTGAGTTTGAGGCCTGTTTGCTTTACAGAGAGTTCAAGGCCAGTCAGAGCCATATAATGAGACCTTGTCTCAAAACAAACAAATAACATTTACAAAGTTTTAAAATACAAGTGGAAATAAGATCACTAGTAATCTGTGCCCCATTTGCTTCGAACCCAATGTTACAGCATGAGTTCTTTCAGACTGTTCTCTGTGACCCGTATGCACCCATTTCTGCTGAATATGAGACCCCATGGGTTTCACAGGACAGCATTGCACTTCAGAGGTATTTGTCAAAATGGGCTGAGAAATTTCTTATATTACAGAAAAATCTGTTTGTTTTGTGTTGAAAAGTCTCCAGGTTTGCAAATGTACAAGTCTGTGAGAAAAAGGCATTCAGTTTTAGAGACTCACAATACATTTTCAGGTTCACAAGGGACTTGTGGTTTTTTGTTTGTTTGACGCATGTTGTCATGTAGTCCAAACTGGTCTCAAAATCCTGATCCTCCCACTTCTGCTCTCAGTGCTGGGATTACAGGAGTGCATTTTAGACTAATTTTTATTCATGTGTATATATGTATGCAGGTGCCCACAGCCACCAGGAGAGGGCGTTGGCTCTTCTGGAGCTGGATTTATAGGCAATTGTGAGCCTCCCAAAACCGGTGCTGGGAACAGAGCTTCAGTTCCTTGGAAGAGCAGGAAGTGCTTTCAACAGCTGTGCCATCTAGCTCCAGGCCCCTTACATTAATTAATTAATAATTAATTATGTTCAGACAAGGTCTCACTATGTCACCTTGGCTAGCCTAGAACTTGCTTTGTGGATCAGGCTGGTTTCAAACACAGAGAGAGATGTACCTGCCTTTACTTGCTAACTGGATTGTTTAAAAAAAAAACAAAAACATTGCTTAAGTGGATGGGCAAAACCAGATAATTTTTAAAAAATGGATTGTCAGATTTCAAAATCTTTGGAGCTTAATTCGAGCTTTATTTATTTATTTATTTATTGGTTTTTCAAGACAGGGTTTCTCTGTGTTGATTTGGAGTCTGTCCTGGAGCTGGCTCTGTAGACCAGGCTGGCCTTGAACTCACAGAGATCCACCTGCCTCTGCCTCCCAAGTGCTGGGATTAAAGCCGTGCACCACCAATGCCTGGCTGAGCTTTATTTATTTTTAAGCAACAGAAATATATCACTTTGATAAAAAAGAAAGGAACAGTGCAAATTAAAGCTGGCTCTTGCCTGGGACTGTCCTCTGCTGTCCCTAGCACAGAAGGCCCTGGGCTGATCCAGCATGCCTTCTCCTGTGAAGGAACTGAGTGTTTTGAAAGCTCTGGGGTATGCTCACACGGCCCAGACCACGAACCCCTCCGTGGCCTTTGGCAAGCCTCTTATCTTCTATGAATGCTATTTTTTCCATCTACAAAACCAAGACTGGATAGAGCACCTCAGATGGAGGCTGGGGGAGGAGCTAGAACAGTTTGCAGTATGTCCAGGAACCAGCCCCACACAGGGTTGAGGCTAGACTAAGGCCATTGAGCCAGGTAGGCACCAGCTGCACAACTGATCTTCTTCCTGTCCCAAGGACATTTAACTGAATCTATTGTGAAAAGATTTGTTTTTATTATTTTGAAATTGTGTATCTGTGTGTGGCTATATGCATGTGTGCCCAGTGAGGGCAGATATGTAGGAACCCTGGAGCTGGAGTTGCAGTGAGCTGCTCACTGAGGATGCTGGGAGCCAAGCTGAGACTCTCTGCAAGAGCAATGCTGTATATTTAAAGGGTTTACTTACTTGATTTTGTGTATAGGTTGTTATTATTATTTTCCAAGACAGGGTTTCTCTGTGTAGACTTGGCTGTTCTAGAACTCTCTCTATAGACCAGGCTGGCCTCAAACTTACAGAGATCTGCCTGCCTCTGCCTCCTGAGTGCTGGGATCAAAGGCGTGTACCACCACTGCCTGGCTTTGATTATATTATTGATTATTGCTTTCTTTTTTTGAGACAGGGTCTCTCTCTGTTGTCCAGGCTGCTCTGTGCCCAAGCTATTCTCCTGCCTCAGCCTCTCAGGCACTTGTCCTACAGATGTATGCAGCTATGCCTAGCTTTCTATTTTAACAACATTTATTTCCCTTCCATCATCTGGGCTTCCCCACCTCCTTATAGGATTTTTTTTTCATTACAAATTCTAGACTTGGCTGCTGTCGTCATCTGTTTACTTGTAACACAATCCCTCAGGATGGATAAGTTATAAAGACATCAGGTTTATTTTGTGTCTATGCCTGATTGTCCTTTCGCCTGAGCTGCTGTGTCTATCTCTGCCTGCCCATGGCTCCGAGAGAGAGAATGCTGTTTATATTCAGTGGCAACTGACAGGTCCCAAAAATTGATTTATATCCATGGTTACTGTCACCCTGGCGAACAGTGAGAAACAAGAGTCTTTTCTTCCCTTACACATCAGTCAGAGCCAGAGCCTAAAAGCCATGGGGCTGCTGTCCCTCTGGTCAGTGTGGCTTGTCGTCCCCCAGAAGATGCGTGCATTTATCGTCCCCACTCACCACCTCTTCCGAGGAAGCCTGAGGGCTTGAATCCCTGGGGACCAGCAGCTTGGAAAGGAACCTGAAGGCAGCAACTCTGGTAACCTGGGAGTGTTTGTCAGTCACCTGACAACTCCAATAGACTTGTGTTTTAAAATTGGATTGGTGGGGTGGGGACACCTTTAGCAAACTTGCTTGTGGTGAAAACTTTTTTTTCTTCTGGGGTGCTTTGAGGGGAGTAGTGAGGGTGTCCTGGATCTGTCGGAAAGAGAGAGAGAGAGACACCTGGACAAATGTGGACATTTTCCTGGGGATCTGACTTTTCCTATGGTCTTAAGGGGCACAATATTTGTATCTGAACTGAATAATAAACTTGTTATTTGTCTGTGGACATCAAGCTCTAGTTCATTGCCTGGAAAACTTTGAAATGTATGAGAGCTGAGATTCACAAGGGCTCTTTAAAACTCTGGTCTTCAGAAATCTTTCGTGCACAAACTGGTTTCCATAATTGTGTGGACTTGGAGGCTGCTTCATGCTCCAACCCTATTGGTGATCAGCTGACACCCCCTCACCAGTTCCTAGAGCATGCTAAAGGCTCTGAGAGGTAGGAAACAAAAGGCTCTGAGAGGTAGGAAACAAACACAGTGGCCTTTATGTCCACATTGTCTGTGTTTCCTTCTCCATACAAACTTCCATTTTTGCTTTCACATTTGTTCTATAAAAACTCAGCTGGGGAACTTCTGGGCTGGAGCATGCTTCTAGACAAGCTGGAAGAGAGCATACAATTACCTGGAGTTCAGGGGTACAGTCTTCTATCCCCCCCCCCCCCCCCGCATTCCAGAATCTAAGAGCATAAAGGCTCTTGGTAGGGTTGGTAGATGGGTAAGGGTTGATGTGGGAAGAGCCCAGATCTGTAGTGAATATTTTGGAAGGTTATCTGGCTTCTTGAACATCTCTAAAGATTGTGGGGAGGGGACTGGATCTTTCTTTTGAGTTTTGAGTTAGAGCTGTGTGTTAAGGAGTTGGCCCTCTTCCCCTCCAAGCGCCTGGAGTCTTTGGCCATCTTGGCTTGCTACTGTTGATGGCTGAATGGGACTCTAACAGTCTTCTGTGTCCTCACTCTGTGTTCACCACTGCTTATGAGATGTGTTCTGGAAGCTCCTCTTTGGGCCTGCATAGTTTCTGATGGAAAACCCATTGTCATTCATTGTGTGAGCCTTTATATACAACAGCTTTTTCTCTCCAGTTGCTTTCAGGATTCTTTCATTGTCTTTAATTTTCTGAGCCCTGATTATGGCATGCCCTTTAGATGGCTGCGATTTGCTGACATCCTTCCCTAGGGTGCTGAGGAGAAGTGGATCTTAAGCAGGCGTGGCATTTCCTTAGCACCTGGCCCCAGGCTCCGGTCCATGTGGGTCAAGTCTGATTTGATTGCTAGCCATTTTACTCAGGGAAGTCCACCCCAAAGATGTAATGCAGATTCATGTGGGTCAGATTGGGTAATCAGTGCAGGAAGCAGATGTGCCAGGATCCATGTCAGTGATCACATACTGCTTTCAGCACCTGAGGCTGTCAGTGTCACTGATGGAGTTGATCGCTCCACTCAGAAAGCTGTCAGCTTCGACTCAAGTCCACCTCCCTCTCCACAGTAATGAAGGCCTTCATCATTCTTTTTATCTATTAATTTAATTCTTGTATTCTAATCCCAGTTTCCCCTCCCTCCTCTGCTCCCACTCTCTCCACTTCCCCCCACCTCCCATCTGCTCCACTAGGAAGTCTACTAAGTCTGTCCCATCATCTTGCTGAGGCAGGACCAAGGCACTGCTCCACCCACACCCCTGTGTCTAGAACGGGCCCCACTAAGTCAGTTGTGCATTAGTGTTAGATTTTGGACCCACTTCCAGTGGCCTCATATATTGTCCCAGCCACATGACTGTCACCTATATTAAGGGGGTCTAGTTCAGTCTTATGCAGGTTCCCCATTTGTCAGACCTGAGTCAGTGATCTCTCACTAGCTTGGGTCAGCTGGTTCTGTGGGTTTCCCCAAAGGGGTCTTGACCCCTTTGTTCATATTATCACTTCTCCTTCACTTTGATTGTATTCCAGGAGCTTGGCCTAATGGTTAGTTTTTCACTAGCCATTTTTTTTATAATTTATTTTTTAAATTTTTATTTTACATATAGATCCCAGTTCCCTCTCCTTCCCTCCCTCTTTCCCTCTCTCCCACCCTCTCATGCCCCCTCCCCTCCCCCTTTCCCTCCCATTCCACATGTAGGGTGATGCCCTCCAGGAGGGGTCATCTAAATCTGTCAAGTCATTTGAAGTAGGGACTAGGGCTTCTCTCCTGTCTCTAGGCTAAGGCAGTTATCCCTCCATGGGGGATGTGCCCTCAGGTCCTTTTGTGCACCAGGAATTCATCCTGGCTCCACTGTCTGAGGTCCCTTAGACTGCTCAGTCCTTCCAGCTGAGACCCATGTTCAGGGGGTCTGAGTCATCCCATGTTGGATTCCCAGCTATCATCACCAGCCATTCTTGATCCAGTGGCTCAGAACGGCTTTATCTCTCGACTTCCACCTTCATTCTTTACTTTTGGTCAACTTTCAGTTATGTATTAATTATGGATCCATATTATCCCTCCTTTTCATTTCTTCTTCCAACCCATGATTTTCTGATGAACACAACCCTCCTGTCTTCTGCCTTCCTATTCTACCCCATCTATTTATTCTATCATGTCTATCATCTCTACACCATCCTGTCCATCTGTCCATCCTATTCTCTCCTATTTCATAGACCCCATCCTATCCCACGCTGCCCCCCTGTCAGCTGAGGGACTCCTCCCTTCAAACCCTTTCCTGTGACTGCAGGATGGATATTGCTCTTCTCTGACACCCCATTTGGAGGGTAGGGAGAAAGGAGAACAGATACATTCCACACACCCCATAGAGGCAAACAGTTAGCTTCACAGGCCAGGCTCTGAGGGTAGGGGCTGTGGTTAGGGGGCAAAAGCAGGGATGTCAGTTTGGAGGTGGTGCCACTTGCCTCTGTCTCTCTCTGCTTGAGAGGTGGCAGGTGGACGTGAGGAAGGCATCCATCTTCTCCAGCCATTGGAGGTCACCCAGTGACTGAGGCTCCTAGTCATGAATGGCAGTTTGGAAGCCTATGTAAGGCTTCATCAGAAACCACAGAGTAAACTCAGTGACAGAATTGGAGTAGAATCATACCTGTCTCCTTGTCTGCACTGGTTCTTCTTCATCTGCCCTCAGTTGTCCCTGATAGGCATGATGAGACTTTTTTTTTTAAAGATTTATTTATTGTGTTTACAATGCTCTGCTTACATGTCTGCTTCAACACCAGAAGAGGGCACCAGACCGGATTACAGATGGCTGTGAGCCACCATGTGGTTGCTGGGAATTGAACTCAGGACCTTTGGAAGAATAACCAGTGCTCTTAACCTCTGAGCCATCTCTCCAGCCCATGATGAGACATTTTTATGCCTCTGTTCCACGAGCTTCATGTCCTCTCCAGCCCTGGCTGAGACCATCCTGGTTTGTAGTGGAAAAGTCCAGAGGGTCAGAACTTCACAACCCATAGTGCTCAGAGCCCAGGTTTTTCAGGTTGGAGACACAGTCTGATCTTGGGGACAGCACTATGTCTAGAGAAGAAGACTTCTCCAGGTTTCACTGTCCCTTCTCCCACTGGAGTCAGATTTGTGTCTCTATACAGCCCTGGCTGGCCTGGAACTCTCTATGTGGCCCTGGTTGCCTTGAAACTTTCTGGATAGTGAGTGATAGCTTTAAGAGATACAAGAGGGTGACACGGGCCCCCTGATTTGCAGGATAGCACATGTGGCTGGCTGGCTGTGCTGGGAGCCAGTGGATGAGGGGAGGTTTCTTGTGTGAAGCCAGTAGGAAGGGTCTTCAGGTGGAAGGAAGGAGGCTATGCAGTGGTATCCCGCAGACAGCTGGGCAGAGCATAGTCCCTAGGCTGAGCCTGGCCGTGATTCACCATTGTCTTACACTGTACCCTAGGTGGTTGCTTACCATGCAGTAGGGCACATGTTCAGGATACCTATATCTTCCAGTCACTAGACATGGATGCTGACCCAATTCCCAGACTGGTTAAGAGGGTCAACATGCTTGTTGAAGGATTAGGCTCTACCAGTGGTTCTCAACCTGTGGGTTGCGACCCCTTTGGATCTTGCATATCACATACCCTGCTTATCAGATATTTACATTAAGATTCATAACAGTAGCAGCATTACAGTTATGAAATAGCAATGAAAATAATTTTATGGTTGGGCCACTACAACATGAGGAACTGTATTAAAGTGTTGCAGCATTAGGAAGGTTGAGAACCATTGGACTAGGGTCAGAGCTGAAATGTCTGCCACTGACTAGAGTTGTCAGCCTGGGAAGTGACAAGGTATTGATCACTGAGACCTTCTTGGGAGGATTCCAAGGAAGATGAAGTTCTTGAATGTGGCAGTGAGCTTTAAGCTCTTTCATTAATTTTTCATACAGAAGTTACTGTGAGCCTGGCTTGGTGGCACACACCTTTAACCCTAGCATTTGGGAGGAAGGACTATGAATGTCTCTCTGCGGGTTCAAGGCTAGCCAGGGTTATATAGTGAGTCCAGGACAGCCAGGGCTACACTGAGAGTTCCAGTACAGCGTGAGCTACACAGAGAATCCTAGGACAGCTTGATCTACATAGAGTTGCTGGCCAGCTGGGGCTACATAGAAAGATTCTGTCTTTAAAAAGGGGGAGGGGGAAGCTACTGCGGAGGTGATGTGGGACGGTACTGTGGAGGTGATGCAGGTCTGCGTGGGTAGTAAACCTTCTAGTAAACCTTCGGGGTCTTTCTCGGTTGCTCAGGGGCAGCCTGTGCTCTCTCCATGTCTGCTGGACACCCTAAGGAAACTTGATGCTCCAGTCCCCAGAAGAGCGTGCTCTCAGAAAGCAAACAGAGCGGACAGAGTAGAAGGGATGTAGAGTCAGGGTGCTGTGTGGCTTTCCTTCAAGGCCTGCCTGGGGCTGTGAAGGATCCTGGTGGGGGTAGGGATGGGGTCGGGTCAGAGATCTAGGGACTCCCATGCAGGCTGGGGTGTAGGGTGAGTTTGGGGAGGTGCATATCTGGTTTCCCATCTACAGGACACAGAGTCCTTCCTGTTCCATGCTCATCCTTTTTGCATGCTCATGGCTCTTTCATTCACAAACAGCATAATTTACCAGGCCTCAGTTTCCCCATCTGTAACATTGGGGTTCTTCATATTTACCTCCCACGGAGAATCCAAATCCAGTTCGGGTCTAGAGGAAGCCCCTCGTTTATGGGCATTTGCAGGCGAAGCAGGGGAATTGGGCTGCAGTTAGCTTCTCCCTTAGAGGAGGCCCACTGGCGCCCTCTGGCGGGATTAGCGTTCTGTGCAGGCAGACCCAGTTCCCCGTTCTCTCTGGCAAGCCACCCTTGGAGCTCGCTTCAGGAAGCTGCTCTTTAGAGAGGCCCCAGGGTGCCCCCCCCTCCCCGGGCCAGGGGAGGAAAGCATTGCATTGGGTGAAAGCTGTTCAGCTGCTAGGCTTCCCGGAGGCGAGGCAGCCTGCTTCAGACTCCCCTGCTCTGTATTCTTGGGTCTGCCAAGCTGACTCCTCCCTGAGAACTTGAAGGGGCCGCCAAAGCAAGCAAGCAAGCAAGCAAACAAACAAACAAACACCCTTAGTCTTTGGGCAAGTGACTCTCTGCAAAGTTGTATGAGACCTCTGCTGCTCCCCTGTATGCCTCGGAGGGGGTGGTGGTGTTGAGGGTCAGAAGTGGGCAAGGCAAGGGACAGGAGCAGTGAGCTGCAATCTGAGGGGCTGATTAACCAGTGTGGGGGCTCAGTGAGGAAGCACACACAGGATTACGGACTTCATATTTCCCAATTGCCTGGCAGAGGAATGTGGCTGGGAGGAGACCACGGCTTTCTGCTACATAAATATTTCTGGAGAGATTAACGTAGGGCCAACTTTGTTCTAGATCTAGACAAACGCCAGGCTTCCTCCTGGCAGCCATTTAATCCTGACATCAATTCTACTGAACAAGTACTATTTTATACCCATTTTATAGATGGGGAAACTGAGGCCAAGCAAGGTTAAGTCGGCACAAGAGGAGCACAAAGACAGCAACAGAAGAATCAGGGTCAGACCTGACTCTGCTTGCTGCCTACTCTTCTTGGTTTGTGGAGGCAGGCTAGCAAGCAGTGGCACCTGGGACCTGCCTATGGTTCCTGCCTCACCCTGCTGTACACCTCTTGATGTAGCCATTGCCCAGTGGAGCACAGCAGGCTCCAGCAGGCTCTGTGCTACTCCCCTCCCCCCATTCCCCATGTGCCTAGAAGACAGGCTGGCCGCTGGGGCACAGCCAGCACCTGGGGGAGTCACAGGGGAAAGGAGACCGAGGGGAAAAGTCTCAGCTCCGTTTCTCCCCCACACAGGGACTTGGACTCCTTCAGAGAGCGGTTGCCATGCAGCAGTGTTTATTCAAGAGGAACCTGGCAGAGAGCAGGAGTGTGCCAGCCGCCGCTGTGACGGCCTTGAGGCTGCTTGGACAGGAATCTGTGGCCTAGGGTTCCTAAGCTGGGCCAGGGCCAAGGCAGGCCAGGTGGGTGCTGCCCTGACCCTGCCTCCCTAGATTCAGGGGCAGCATGGTCTCCAGGGAGATTAAGGACCCTGGATTCCACCACTGACAGGGGTTTGGCCTCTGGATGGAGAGGTGAGAGATGATGGTGTTCACTGAGCTGTTTGGATGGGGTATGCACTTTGGGTTTTTCTCTGGGCTAGATTCCCTGGAGGTGTTGAGAATGATGGCCCGCAGGGGTGGGGACAACACTGAGCTTGGACCAGGGCACCAGCTTACAGAGAGGGTTGGGATGATTCCGCTCAGGGTTTAAATTCTAACACCAGACACATGTGCTGCAAATATGGAGCTTTGGCTTGGCTGTTTTGAGCCTCAGTTTCCTTGTATGTTGTCTCTCCTGACCCTGCTTTTGAGAATGGAGACAGGGGTGGGGTGGGGTGGGACTTGGCTAGGCCATGGACCGGATGGAACTTGTAATTTTGACGCTGTCGTAAGAGTGGAGATCAGTTCATTTCTTGCTGGACTCATCTTGGTCTCAAGGAGGCCCACATTGGTAGGAGATCTGGAAGGGTGATTTGTTATTTTTCTTTTGTCTTTTTTTTGAGGCAGGGTCTCATGTAGTCCATGCTGGCCTCAAAATTTCTGTGAAACGGATGACCTTGAACTTGTTGTGTCCCTGTCTCTCCCCCCAGAGTGCTGCGAACACAGGTGTGTGCCACCCTGCCCAACCCTCAGAAGGCAGGGTTCTTCTCAGAAGCATGAGGGTTAACAGGGCTTCTGTCTGCCCAGCACCAGTGAGGTTGCCACAGACCGTGCAGGTACCCGGCTCCAGGTGGAGAAGCCATAGGCGCAGAGTCAGGATGTCTTGAGTTAGGCAAGTCCTATACTGTTCACACAACTGGCTGATGTTCAGTCGGGGAGCAGCAGATTTGAAGCAGGGAGAAGGAGGTGGAGAATAACGGACAGAGGGACAGGGCTCTAGAGAAACCTGCCTCTGAAGCAGCCCTCCCATTATTCCCCAGGGTCACCATCATTGCAGACAGAAAGATACAGTTTATGATCCATAAGCAGTAACAAAATGAATGCTGTTGGGGCCACTGCCCTCTTCAAGACAGACATTACAGATCCCAGACCCACGGGACCTTTCCTTGCCCTTATCACAGACGCCTCCTTCCCAGGGCTCATCACTCTCCTAGATTCTCTTTGTTTTATTACAAAGCCCATCCCATGCATGTATTCCCAAGGACCTGGGTCACTCTTGCTTTCCTCCTAGTGCTTTGTAAATAGTGTCATAACCCACTGTCTTCTGGCTTCCTAATGGCTTCCTCCACTAAACACATTGTTGTGGTCATCCTTGGTACTGAATCGGGCAATTACTGTTTTCACTGCTGTGGCGTGGTGCACATTTGGTTTGCTTCCAGATTCGGTGGTGAGCCACCTCTCAGCGTCTGTGAGCTCCAGGACTGGAGTTGCTCCCATGGTGTGCATACATCTTGAGCTTTGTTAGAGAAAGCCAGTCAGAGCTCAGGTGAAGGACTGTGTACAAGTTGCTCAGCCAGCATGGGTTCCCATCACTCTCTACTCATGTCAGCATTTGGTACTGTTTCTCATCTTAGTGTATGCCAATGTAGAGAGTGACCACACCACATTTCCAGTGTTTCCATGGGCACCAGGGGGATGTGCACCTAGCTTTTCTCCTTCCCCATTTTCCTTTGCCTGTAGGTCCTGCTTTCCTCTGCTCTCTGCTTTCTTAGTCTCACCCTGTGTGCAGCGTGGGCTGATGTTTCCCTCCCCACCTGCTCTTCCATCCCTGGAGGCCCAGTCACCAGCAAGTGTTGTCACTTCTCTGCTGCTGCAGGCCTGGAAGCTGTGATTTCCACTGGGCTGGTTCAGGGTTCCACTCATTTTCCTTCTCACCCTGGGATTTCTCTTCCATCCTAGCTTAGAAAACAGTGGCTCTACAAAAGTGCTACCAGTGTCCAGGTAAACCCTGGCCTTTGACAAGCGGGTCCCTGCCAGGACAGTTGGCATTCTCCTTTAAAATTTTTGTTTATGACTGTTATTACATGTGCATGTATATGATATATGTGTGTGAGAGCCGACGTGACATAATACATGTGCAGGGGTCAGAGGACAACTTGCCAGAGCTATCTCTCCCCTTCCATTGTTGATTCTGGGGATGGAACTCAGGTTGTCTGCCTTGTGCTGCAAGAACTCTTACTGTCTGAGCCATCACGTTGGCTCAGTTCTTTACTTCCCCGTGACTGGCCTTTGGTTAAAGAACGGAGCTGTAGTCTGAAGTTCCCCAAGGGTCCTGAGGAGAGTCCTGACCTGTGACAGGCAGGCTTTCAGACTGATTAGTAGATGCAAGTTGCTCTGTCTTTGCTGGATAGGTGTTTTATCCCTTCTCATCGTCTCCCAAACTTCTGGGAACCTGCTCAGGCCCATGGACCACAGCTAGGTGATTTGAGCTCCAGAGACTGAATGAGATACTTGGACAGCCAAACCATGCAGGAGGCCCTGAAGATCATTGCAGAGACCTTGGTGGGAGCTAGAGAAGGAAGTTCCCCCATCCCCACCAAGGCCCTGCTGCCTGGTGACCACTCCACGTCTGGCAGGGTGTATGCCCAGAATAGGCATCGGCTGCCCATAGCCTTGCCCATAGCATTGATGACCGAATGCTGTGTCCCTTCTGGAGTTCACACTGAATCCCTGACATCCCTTCCCATAAATTAGTGCTGGAGGAGGGCCTTTGTGGGGGACATTAAGTTCAGAGCAGGTCAAGATAGTGGAGTCTTCATGGGAGAATGAGTACCCCACAAGAAGAGACCAGAGAGCTTGCTCCTTCTCTGCTAAGCGGGAGCACACCAAGGAGAGCACTCTGTAGCTCAGCAGGTCCTCAGCAGGCCCAGGGCCATCTAACTCCTTGACCTTAGTCTTCCAGCTGGAAACCATGTGAAATTCTACCTGTCGTTTAAGGCCACACTCTGCAGGCTTCACCAGAGCAGGCAGCCAATACCCGGTGCCCCTCTACAAGGAGAGGGGATAGTTGACCCCCCCAACTGCCCCCTTCTTCCCCCAAATTCCCCAGCATGTCTCCCTTCCCTTCCCTGCTTCATGTCCTTTCCTTTTCTTCTGGTTTCTCAAGGCAGGGCTTCTCTGTGTAACAGTCCTGGCTGTCCTGGAACTTGATTTGTAGACCAGGCTGGCCTTGAACTCAGAGATCCTGTTGCCTCTGTCTCCCTAGTGCTGGGATTAAAGGCGTGCGACACTGCCACCTGACCTCACATCCTCTTTGATGACCCTCTGAGTCTAGCTGGAATGTTGCCTGGTGTTGCCTACTTGGTCTTGTTCAGGTGACCATAGCTGTAGGGAGTTCGTAAGTGTGACAGCTACAGGTCGTGTTTCACAGTGCCCCTCCCATCCCCCAGTGCCCCTCCCATCCCCAGCTCCTACGGTCTCCCTTCTTCTCCTTTGCTGCGCCTGAGCCTTGGGGAGATTGAGATGAGTGTCTCATTTAGGGCTGAGCACTCAAGACCTATTGCATTTTCTGAGTATTCTTCTGTTTTTTCAAGATTTATTGTTATTTATTTAGGTGTGTGTGTGTGTGTGTGTGTGTGTGTCTGTCTGTCTGTCTGTTTGTCTCTGTGTATATGTATGTAGGTGCCTTCAGAGGCCAAAAAGGAGGTGTCAGATCCCTTGGAGCTGGAGATACAGGCTGTTGTGAGCTTCCAGCTATGGGTCCTGGGAAATGAATTCGGGTTCTGTGTAAGATCAGCAAGTACTCTTAGTAGCTGAACCAGCTCTTCAGCCTCTTGATTACTCTTGATAACCCTGTGAAAGAGGTGTTTTTAATTCCACTTTCTGAGAAATAGGGTTCATAGAGGTTGACTAATGTGCCTGAGACCACATGGTCAACGGGCGGTATGTCTGTTGGCTCCTAAGTGAACAGTCAGAAATCCAATGAGTCAGCATCTACAGAAAGCACTGGCTTGGGCTCTTCTGATGCAGTGCTGTGGCCTTGTTGAGCCTCACTCATCTTACCTATAAACAGGGGGTCATAACATCTTTCTTTCTTGTTCTATTTCCAGGGTAGATGGCATTCTTGGAGGTATGTAGTTCATGTACCTGACTGTTCTTTCAATTATGTTTCCTTGGCAAGACTGTCATGATGACATGCTTCCCTTGAATTCATTCATTTAGCAACACTACTAACATTTATTGAATTGTTATTATGCACTAGGTGCTGTGTTTGGCCCTTTGTATTCCCTCATGAGTGTGTACATGTATGTGTGAAAGTGTGTGGGTACATGTTTGTGTGTGGGTGCATGTGGAGGCCAGAGAGCAACCCCAGGTTTCATTCTGTAGGCATTGTCAGTTCCTTCTTATCTCATGATGGAGGGGTAATGGTAGATGCAGGGAGTGGGGCGGCTGCCGAGATGCTGGAGAGGCGCAGGTTACACGTGGGGCCCTTCTCCAAACCATCTTCTTGTTGGTCTGCAAGCCAGTCTCCGCATGATCCAGGAGTCCCGAGTGGGTGGTTGGGCCTGGGATGCCTCCGCACAGGGTGTGATGGGTGAGGGCATCAGTCTCCCTGGTGAGCATGGAGGGGTGAGGGTGGAGGTGACTTGGGACCTGTGTCAGTCAGTGTTCCATTACTGTGACAAAATACTTGAGGAACCTGACTTGAAGGACAGGTTGGTTTTTGGTTCATGGTTTCCGAGGTTCTGTCCACGGTCACTGGCTTTGTTGTTTCCTGGCCTGTGGTGAAGGGGGCACCATGGCAGAATGTACAGGGTGGGGCAAAGCTGCTTGCTTCATGGCCGATGGGGGCAAGAAGATACATGAGAAAGGAGCTCATATCCTTTTCAATATCCATTTCAAGGTCACCTCCTCAATGATCTGCTGCCTCTGCCTGATTCCCTAAAGGGTCCCCTCTCTCCCAGTAGCCACACCCCCAACTTTTTCATGCAGACTTCAAGGAATTGTCTGCTCACCACTTCAGCTTCTTTCTCTCCCACTGGTTCATCACTCCCTGTCCCCAAATGCACAGTTGACACTGGATGCCTCAGTCACTCGCCATGTTATTTTCTGGCAGGGTCTCTCACTGAGTATGGTGCTTTCTAGTTGTCTAGACAGTTGACCAGCAAGCCTCAGACATCCTTCTCTCTCTGCCTCCCCAGTTCTGGGATGATGGGTGTGTGCAGCCATGCTCAGGTGTTTTTATGTGGGTTCCCAGGGATTGGAACCCAGGTCCTCACACTTTCATAGCAAGCTTTGTGCCGCCTGAGCCATCTCCCCATGTAGCTGTGGTGCCTTTGTTAATTGCAGCTGCACTAATACCCAGCCACACTGATCACAAACTAGGGGCCAGACCCCTCACTAAGTGACCATCTCTGTTTATTGGATAGGTGTGGGGGTCCAGGCGTTATCTTTTTCTGCAGAAGTTGGGGCTTAGAGGCCTTTAGCAATGTGCTATAGTCATACTGTGCTCAGGGGTGGGTGTGATCTCACTAACCTTTGTATCCTGGCCTTTGGGACGTGGTGGAATGAAGTGGGCATCAGACCTCCAGCAACAGCTAGGAGAGTAGAGTTAGCAGGCCACTTAAGGGCACTAGGGTTTTCTCTGGAGGGCTGTGGCTGGGAAGCAGCTTGATGTATGTGTGATCAGAGGTGGCTGCTCCTCACCCACAGGAAAAAAGTATGGTGCAAGGAAAAGTCTTCAATCCAGCCTATACCCTGTTCACACTAGCAGGCAAGTCTCGATCCTGTTTTTTTATTTTCTGCATCCAAGCCAGAGTGCTAGGGCTGGGTCTATAAACTTCTGTTCCTTGATTCTGCCAAAACCATTGCTTCCTGAGTATGTGCTTCCCAGGGCCCACCCCGGGGTCTGTGCCATGCCTACCACAGCCTCCCAGGCTGGGCCTCTGGATCCCCAGACCTACAGCTGCACATGTCCCTCCATGCCTGGATTTGGAATGCTTCTCTTCGTTTGACCCATTGACACCCTGAGTCAGGTCCAGCAAGGGTGTCCCCCTTCCCCCACCCCACACCTGTAGTTGACATCTCAGACAACAGTATGGTCCCCCCACGGTGCATCCCTGCCCAGAGACCGTGTGTCCCTTTGTTCCCCCAGCATGGCAGTGAATACTTATTCTGACTGGTGTGACAGTGCTTAAGTACTTTGGCAGGGGGCATCCATCACTCTCTTCTCTTGCTCTTATAGGAAGCTTTGTTCTTCCTGCCTGGGTGACAGTAAGTACTCACGCAAAACATGGACTCATAATGAGCCCCCAGGAGGCCAAAGGGACTTCTGAACTAGGTATAGTGATACATGTCTGGGAATCTCAACACTCCAGAAGCTGAGATAGGAAGATCTTGAGTTCTAGGCCAGCCTGGGCTACATACTGAGTCCTATTTCAGAAAAGGAAAATAAGTGTGTGAAATTGAATTGAACTTCCTGCCTGTCATTAGTCTCCTCCATGTCAGTAGTCGGCTATGAACGGTGGGAAGGTCATCTCCATTGTAACTTTAAAGATGGCGTGAGTGAGCATTTGTGTTTTGCTTTGCCCTGCCCTGCTGTTTGCTCTTCTCTTTGGGACAGTAGTTCCCTGGGAAACAAGGTGAACTTAGCTCTGGCCCTGGCTTTGTGGTCTGTGAGAGACACAGGGGCAGCTGCAGTTGGCTCTCAGGCTGACACGCTCCAGAGCCAATGCTAACTTTGTTTCCTTTCTACTTGAAACTTGAGTCCCTTCTGTCCTGTAGCTTCACTTCCACAGCATGGGCCACTGCAGAACCCCTGTCATCACAGATTTATGGAAGGGGGTAGACAATGTTTATTTGAGGAAAACTGAGGCTGAGTCTGAAGGAATCAGCTGCCTGCGACAATGTAGAACTTGGAGGAGTGAAAATAAAATCCTGGTTATTAGAATCTGCTGGCTCACTGAGCCCTTCAGGTTGAGGTGGGATTAGCCAACAGGTAGAGAGGGTAAGGCCTTTATGGCCAGAGCAGTGTCCTTTGCAAATGAGACCTCAGTGAATTCTACCTGGGGCACAGGTGCTGAATGGCCTCTGAGCTCTGTTTGTGTGCACTGGAATTCCTCATTCTGACTTCTGTCCTAGGGACGGGGATCTTTTTTTGTTTTGTTTTGTTTTGTTGAGACAGGGTTTCTCTGTGTAACAGGCCTGGTTGTCCTGGAACTCACTCTGTAGAGAACGCTGGCCTCCAGTACTGGGATTAAAGGCATATGCCACCACTGCTCAGCTTAAGGACAGGGATCTTTGGCTTTCCATCATACCCTGGGCCTGAGTGATATTCCTGTTTCCTTCTTGTGAGTTTCTAGGGACATGGAGGAATGGGTCTGACTCAGGACATTCTGACTTCCAGGAGGTAGCCAGTGAGGACAGTCTTATTCACAAGGCATTGCAGTAACAGGATTATAAAAAGCTTACAGTATGTGCTCTTGGGCAACTCCAAATGGTCTGTTTAGAAAGAAGCACTTTGAGTAAACTGAGGCATCAATAACTCCCTTGACAACCTAAGGTGAGAAAGGGCAGCTCAGCTCTTACTATAGGATAGACCTGAACTATGTAGGCTGGTGGCTCAATCCTGCTTGAACATCAAAAATCATGTCCTTGTAGTAGGTTTACTAGAAAAATACAGTGTGTGTGTGTGTGTGTGTGTGTGTGTGTGTGTGTGTGTGTGTGTTTGAGGGCTGTGTGCTAGTGTCTTGATCTGTAATATTAATCAGACTCTATCTAGGTGATGAAGATCTTCTGCCATGGTTGTGAACAGGAATGGTGTTGAATGTGGCTTATTTACCCAGATTGTCCACAGATGGTGCATCCTCTATTGAGAGCCAACCTTTTGGGCCTCCAAAGCCCCAGGCTCCAGCCCATGGGCTTTCATTTAGGCTCAGAGTGGTCCTGGGTCTTCCAAGAAGTTGGTGGCCTGGTCAGCATGTTAAATCTCTTTCACATCCCTCTGCCTGAAGGGTGGGGTGATGTCTCAGTGGACCAGGATCTTCCCCATTGGCTTGGAAGAAGCGTTGTGTCTCTCAGGCCTTCTTGGCTGCTGACACCACTATGTGGTTAAATCTGTCTCATCCTTGTAGTCACTGAAGAAAATTCTGGACCAGAGGACCCAGCTGGCTGGAGGTGCTAGGCAGGGGCCCAGGGCTGGGTCAGGGCTGAGTCTGGGCAGCTGGCTAAGTCTCAGTCAACCTGTTGAGCCAGACATTGTCAGGAATTCCCCGGCCTTCTGGGGCTGGGACAGGGTCTGTGGCAGGCTGGCTTCCAGGCAGAAGGCCTGGTTGCCAAAAAACAGTGTTCTTGCCTGTCCCCCAGTAGGCCTCTGGAGAGAAGCACTCTCAGGAGTGTGCACTAATCAGGACTGGCCATGCCTAGCCTCCACATGTTACCCTGACTCAAGAAGGAATGCATGGAGTTGCAGAGCATCCAATGAGACCTTTGTCAAAGAGAAAATGAAGTCCAGTCAGAGGCAAAGAGCTGATGGCTGACTCTGAAGGCTTGAGGGAGGAGAGAAAGAAGCTCAGAGTAGCCACGCCAGGTAAACAAAATGGTCAAGGTGGCTAGGAACAAGCACCATGCTCTTTTTGCTGGTACAGACAGGGCTAACCTGAAAAAAAATCAACCCCCCCCAAAAACCTGGAGCACCAGTGTTGGGGAAACCCCACCAACACCCCAAGCTTGAGCTGAGGAGCAGCATATGGCACAGGCTCCCAGGCAGCTGCTGAGGGAAGGGCTTTGGAAGAAAATAGGAATTCTAGAGAGAGTGATGGAATTTCACCTTCCCTGAGGCTTGAAGGTGTCCTGTGCCAGTGAAAGGGGTGACAGGTTGATTGGACTCCTCTCCAGGGTCACATGGCCTCGGGACTTGGGACTGGGGCATTTCTGAGAGAGGACAAAGGGCATCCTGGGCCTGCATCGATCTTTTCACCTCAGCCGGGCTTTAGCTCTGGTACATTGCTGCAGAGGATTTAAAAGTGTTTTGTTTCTTGTTTTTCTCCCTCCCTCCCTCTCTCCCTCCCTCTCTCCCTCTCTCCCTCCCCTCCCTCTCTCCCTTCCTCTCTCCCTCCCTCCCTCCCTTCCCTCCTTCCCTCTTTCCCTCTCTCCCTCCCTCCCTCCCCCTCCCTCCCCTCCCTCCTTCCCTCCTTCCCTCTCTCCCTCTCTCCCTCCCTCCCTCCCTCCCCTCCCTCCTTCCCTCCTTCCCTCTCTCCCTCTCTCCCTCCCTCCCTCCCTCCCTCCCTCCCTCCCTCCCCTCTTTTCTCACAGGGCCCTGGATGTCACAGGTCAGCATCCTTTTGACCCCTGAGGCCTGCACTCAGGGCCCAGGGACAGCTGCCACCTCCAGACAGCCTTGTGGGCACCTTCCCCACCCAGGCCATGGACACCTGTGAAGATGTCCCACCAGGTAGGGGACCTTGATGGGTTGGGAACATTCCCTAGATGGTTCAGGGGTCATGTTCCGCTGGGGAGATGCAGCCATATGCTGATCCTGGATGTCCTGACTTCAGTGGCCTTGACTGTCAGCCTGCAAAGCTCCCTGGCCTGGAGGGGTCTCCAGCTGGCTTTGTGTTTGTTCTGAAACACAGTGGGTTGGTTCCTTGAAGGGTTAATTCCACCTTTGGTTATGAGCCTGTGAGTGGCTGGGTCAGGAAACAGTACAGGCATCCCGGTTTCTGGTGGAAACTGAGGGATTTCCCTCTGCCCCAGGGAAGTGTGGAGTTACTGCTAACCTCGGATGAGCCCAGGTGTGGGGGGGCCCAGGTGTCTCCAGGTGACCTTGGGAAAGAAGGTAGCAGCCAGAGATCTTCCCCACCTCTCTACCCACCCAACTCTATGATCTTTCTTTCTTAAAACAAAAACAAAGAATAAAAGTAAACAAACAAACAATGAAAAATGAAGAAGACAAAAAAATCCAAACAAAACAAAATGAAACAAAAAGTGCACAGTAATAACAACTACAGACCATGGAGTTCATTCTGTGTTAGCCAAGTACTGGTGCGTATGGAGCCTGCCCCGGAACATGGTTGACGTACCCAGTGTCACTTCATTGGAGAAAACGGATTTTCCCTTTCCTAGCAGCCATTAATTGAAAATAGCTTCCTGGTTAGGGGTGTCCTAAGACCTAACTTCATATATACTCCCCCTTTTCAGGGCTGGGGTTTTGTTGGGTTTGGATATGCACAGGCTTTGTGTGTGCTGCCAGTTTCTGTGAGTTTGTGTGTGTATCAGCCCTGTTGTGTGTGAAAGACACTTTCCTTGGAGGATCTGCTTCCTCCGGCTTTCATCACCTCCTACCTCCTCTTCCACATGGACCCCTGAGCCGTGAAAGACGGGATTTGATGAAGACATTCTCATTTAGGGCTGAGCGTTCCAAAGTTACTCTGTGTAAACTGTCCAGTCATGGGTCTCTGTGTTAAATCCCATGCACTTCAAGACGATTCTCTGATGAGGATCTGATCTATGGGAATAGCACCATGTCGTTAGGAGTCATTCATTTCTGTTTCTTTAGCAGAATAATAGTAGTAGGTTTGATGAAGGCTTCTTCAAGGGGTGGTCCCCTAGCCACCTCCCTCTTCTTTACCTGGCGTCAACTCTGTTTCCTCCCCTACTGGGAAGCCTTCTCATCTCTGTCCCTTACTGTGTCATTGCTTATTCTTCATCATCTGTCTGTCACTGACCCAATCTCCTTACTGGGTCAGCCTTGCTACCCTCTGGTCAATGTGTACAGGCCAGAATCCCTGCAGGGCAGAGGCACTAGGAGTGAGGGTGGGTGCCATTTACTTATACCAGGGAGGCTGTGAAGGGAAGACCCGAGGTTACTGCTTGAGGTCTTCTGGGGCGAGGCAGGTAATAGATGCTCTGAACCAGGGCTTTGCCAAGGCCAAGGCTTCTCTCTCTGTAATAGGTAGCAGAGAGTAGTCCAGGGGGAGCACTGGGATACACCGTGACAGAAGCCAGGGCTGTGGTCAGTAGGGATCAGTTTCACTGGCTGCTGGAGGAGGGAGACTGTGAAGGAGGCTGAAGGAAAACATAACTAAAGGACTTGACCCAAAGCCAGAAGGAGCTAGAGAGCAGACAGAGATGGAGAAATCAGGGAGAGAGAGAGAGAGAGAGAGAGAGAGAGAGAGAGAGAGAGAGAGAGAGAGAGAGAGAGATCAGGCACAAGGGAGAAGGGACAGGAAGAGTTTGATGAGAGGGGAATGCTAGAGAGCTGGGGGGCCTGGGTTGGTGAGGTTTGTGGGATTTGTTTGAGGTCACTGACTGACTGGTACCCCTATCAGTGGACCTGGACCCGCCCTTGGTTCTTCTAGCAGAGACCACGAGGTGGAGAATGGTAGTGGATATAGGTCTATTATTCTCCTTTATACCCTGGTTTTGGCCCCAGATGACTCTAAGATACCCTTATCCTGAATTCTGTCCCTAGCCCAAGTTCTGGCTCCAGTGGCTGTGTAATGTGGGAGTGTTCCTCGGACTGGTGTTGGGCTCCGAGTGCCCCCACCTGGAAGCATCAACTCTAGTCTTCTTGCTTATGGCCAACGTAAGAACCTGGCCTGGTGTTTGGGTCACACCTGGTGGCCTCCCTGGGGTCTTTGGCATTGGATGGGAGATGATCTTCTAGAAACTTTCCCAGCAAGGCCACTGACCACAGAGCTGGAACCCAGCCTGGAGGAAGATGCAATGGTACCCAGATGCTTGAACATTCTCAAACTTTATAGCAGGCATTTTTGTTTTATGTTTAAAATGTTCCTAGAGGCTAGCTTCAGCATGGTGGAGGGAGCAGGGGAGCAGAGTTCAAGGTCATCCTCAGCCACACAATGGGGTTTGAAGCTAACCTGGATTACACAGGCTCTTGTTTAAAAGGAAAAAATTAAAAGCTGAAAATTATGCACTTGTGACCATTTAAATCTGATAACATTTATATGCCAACTCTTATACGTGTGGAGTGATGTCTAGTTTTAAAAGTTATTTTAAGGAGTAGAGTTGAAACAAAACAAAACAAAAACAAACAGAACCACCCAAACAAAAAGCTTAAACAAAAAGTAGAAACAGACAAAAAAATGTCTACTTAGCGGATGTCATAGAGGGATTTCGGTCTCCCCAGGGGCCTGCATCTTGGGCTTAGGAAGGCACTGGGTGTGAGTATTAGGAGATGGAGTCATGGTCATGACCATGGCAGCCCTGTTTTGGTGCTTGCCTTCACTCCACTCAGCCCCTCTGTCACCTTCTTCTCCCGGACTCTGTGCTCTGGTGTCTAGCTATAGACTGTCAAGGGCAGGGCTCAGCCCCTTTGCTCTGAGTGGAAGCCTCCATGGGTTGGGGGTTCTTGTGTTCTCTCAGGGTTGTGGCTGGTCAGGGAGTTTGGCCGTCCTTGGGTTGTATGCCAGCTACAGTCCAACTTCTGAGCATCAGGTCTTAGGACTTATGTCCAGGGATTTCAAGAAGTGAAACAATGTGGAAAAGCCTCTGAACGCTCCCTGCCCACAATTCCCCTTGCTCTTCCAAGTTCTAGGACCCCTCTGGGCTCTGAAGTTCACTATCACCTTGTACATCACCACTCACAACAGCAAGCACACTGAACATTTTTCACTATAACTTAAGACACATTTCATATTTACATTGAACCTATTCACAGCGAATCATATTGAAAGTCCCTTAATCACTAAGTCTGTGTTCCATTCGTCTCTGTCCCTCCACTGATTGGACAATGCTCTGCACACTGACAGTGCCTATTGAATGCTGGATGAATGAGAAATTGTATGGCTTCAAGTCTGCATTTGAGCATGACTTGTTCTGAAGGCCCAGCTTGTCCTATGGATCCATGTTTGATAATGTTGTCAGTCCTCTATGGTTGGATCCTGGAGCCTAGTGGTCACATTCCCTGGGAAGACAGCCTTTTTCCTATGTAGTTAGCATTTCTTGTTCATTCTTCAATAATGCTACACACAGATCCCCTTTATTCCTAAAGGACTTCATGATATGGGTCTCATTTGGGGTTAGGTGTCTCGTGGCACCACTAATCTATAAATGGTCCCCAGGACTGGGTTCATCAGGCATGTGGCTGGCTATTCTATGAAAGCAATGCTAACACATTTGCTGGTGCCTGGTTCCACCTTGGGTCTTGGCTGAGAAGCCATTGTGTCTGTTTCTCTCAGCCTCTCTACAGCCAGTGTCAAATGTCCTTCTAAGCAGTGAGAAGCCATCACAGCTCTTGAGTGGACACAAGGCCCAGGATAGCCTCACAGGGGATGATCCTTTGAAAGGTTGGCAGGCCAGGAATGGCTACCCCAGGAACCTTGGAGCTCTGCCCTTGGGACCCCACCCTGTGGGAGCCATCCCTTCCCTGGAATCAGAGGCCAGGAGTGTTGCCCGGGACACTATTCAGATTAAGGACAAGCTCAAGAAGAGGCGGCTCTCAGAAGGCATGGCAGCATCTTCTCAAGGTGAGCCGTGACCCTGCCACCACCCACTCTGAAGTCAAGGACTCCAGACCACCGAGGCCATGAGGATCAGTAGGTGTTCAGGCTCTTGGGGTCTGATGGGGCTGCTCAGTGGGTTTCTACTGATGGGGGCAGAGAGGATAAAGTAAAAAATGCTAGAAGAGGGGCAGCATGTTTTCCAGGCTAGGTTAGGAATGTTAAGGCAGCTCTACCCCACATCGGTATCTGAAGAAGTGGGGAGGGAGAAGGAATTGATCAGCCCATGTCTGCCTGGCACCAGATTGACATTGTGTGTAAACGCACGGAATGACTGGGAATCACCAGGGACTCGGCTGACATTCTATGGGGTCTATTCCTTGAGTCTTAGTGGATATCTGGTTCACAATTCCAAGCCAGGGTGAGGAAGGTGGGGAGGGGCAGTTCCATCCATGGCAGTAGGTACATGTGTCTGAGGCTGTTCACAGACCAGGAAGCCGAGGCTGGACCCAGGGTCTCGATTGTAACCTTCCAAGTTCTCTCCCGCATGACCTACTTCTGCCCTCCTCCAGCTGGGGCCTTATCTCTTAGAGCCTCCACAGTTGCTCCAAATAGCACAGCCAGCTGGGGAGAAAGTGCTGCAGACATGAATCTGAGGAGGAACATTTTAGATCTGAAGTTAGGAACATGCAGGGTCGTACAGTTTCTAGCCAGGGCCAGCTGTCCCGTCTCTTAGCCCACCACTGCTCTTGTATTTCCCCCCATACCCTCTTTGACTTTGATTGGCATTTCTACTGAATTCTATGGAAATGAAAAGGGACCCTCAAAAACCCTCTGCTTATCTGGTCTTCTGGTGGGTATGGGGCTTAGGGCTGGAGGGAGCCCTGCTCTCTCCCCTCAGCATCCCTGCTTCTCCTAGAATGCAAGTCCTAGGTTAGCATGGCAATCCTCCTCTGCTCTTCATGCCCAAGATACTAACTCATTCTGTATCTTATCTTGCTCAGCATCTCTAGGTCCCAGAGGAGATCCCAAAGGAGTTGTTCCTCTGAGGAGTACCATCCCGCATACCACCTCACAAAGGCTGCTGAGGGTTGCCAGGCCCATGCCCCCCATCCAGAGCATCCCCACCACCCCTGAGGCCAACAGTGCCAAGGAGAAGGACCTGGACCCTCCTGGGTACAGACAGGGTCTCCAGGACTCGGGAGCCAGTGCCCGGGAGGTAAGGAGGCTCCATAGCCTTGGGTCTTTACTGCAGGTACCCTACCTGCTTTTCTTTACCAACTCTTGTCCAGTGTTCTGTGCATCTCTGCAAATGTCTCAGGACAGCCTTCAAGGTCAGGATGGCATTGAGAGAGACTCAAGGCTGTCATTTCATTCTTCTCCCCATTGTGATCCAGACCTCTACAGCTGGCCCGGGAGTTTGGTGGGGGGAGGCGCCTGAGAGATACAGGGGCTACAAGACTGCCCATCCTGGAGTTGTGGCCCCCAGGGTTTCCCTGGTACTCATGTCTCAGGACTTGCCTGGTTTTCTTGTCATCTCTTGTTTAATGCCCATGAGTTGACATGGGGGACCACTCCCCACAGGCCCTATTTTGTACATCTGTAAAAGCAGAACTTTGAATTGGGTATTTTAGAGGGTCCCTTCCTGCTCTGATAGTCACAGATTCTTCTGAAATAAGAAGATTAAAAAAATCCTAGCAATAATAAAACAACAGAAGAGCTTGTCAGAGGGGCTGGGTTGGCAGCTGGTTCCTGGAGACAGATACTCTGTGTGAGGTCACTAGGAGCTGAACATACAGTGAGTCATGCTTCCAAGGACCAGGTTCCCTTCCCCTTCCAGGTACAGATTTCCAGGCAATACCTGCATTGCAATGATGAGAAGATGCACAAGTCTCTAGGAGGCATCGTGATCCCGCCCATTCCGAAGGTCCGGCTGCCCACAGGGACCTCTTCCTGCAGGCCTAACTCCCTGCCCAGCCCCTCGGGCCCAGGCCAAGATGTGCTTATGGGACCAAGGGCCCCACATACTCGGTAAGGGACCAACCTCAAATCTCAGGTCTGTTTGTAGTCATCTCTCCTGTAACTTGTGCACCCCCGCCTCCCCTTGGATTTCCCATTGCTGAGTCACTATGGTAGGTAGGCACAGCTTTGAGGTTAGGAAAGGGTAAAATGCCCTGCCCACAAACTCCAGACCAATGGAAGCCATAGAACTGATGTTGGGGCTTCTCTCATCCATGAAAACATACATGACAAGTGATGTGGGTGGCCTGTTTTCTAGTTTCTTAATGTCCATGGTTGCCATAGTGATGAATAAAGTATATATTGTTTTAGGGCATGGTCAAGTTCATAGTGGATCTTTAGTATTATGTATTTCCTTCACTAATAGATACTAAAACCACCACCATTAGCACGTGTATGAGTGTGCTCATGTGTGTGTGTATGTATATGTGTGAGCATATGGGCTTTCCATAAAACTTTTGGACTTAAAGTGGGGGGGTCCTTCATACCCAGAAACAGTTGGGGCAGGAGCTCTGAATTGTTTTGAATCTTGTAAAGAAAACAGGAGAGTCTGCTAGATGTCTCTCAGCATCCAGTGGCCAGCCCAGATATGTCAGAGGGAGTGAGTAAGAATTCATATGTACACACCTCTGTGTATGTCTGTGATCATGTTTGTGTATGTGTGTGGGTATGTGTGTCTGAATGTATCTCAGTGTGACTATATGCTCATCGACCATGAGCCTAGCTCTCCTAGTGTGGCATATTAGTTTACTTTTCTATTGCTTCGATAAAAGACTGCAGGACCGAGGAAAGTTATAGAAGAAAGGGTTGATTGCACTTATAGCTGCAGAGGGGTAAGAGTTTGTTATGGCGGGAAGCACCAGGCATGGTGGCACGGGAAGCTGAGAGCTCACATCTTGACCCTCCAACAGGAAGCAGGATGGAAGCACCGGGAATAATGCGAATGAACCCCAAAGCCTGCCCCCAAGTGACATAGGTCCTCCTAAACCTGTCCAAACATTGCCACCCACCCTGGACCAAGTATTCAAATGCTGAGACCATGGGGGCGTTTCTCACTTAAACCACTACGTACAGTGTCATACCCTCTGTCCACACTTCTTTGGTCTCTCATTTCTCTCTGGCTTCCTTGATCTCCTGTCTCCTGCACTGTCTTTTCTCCGCATATACCACATCCCCATCTTTCTCCAGACTTGCTGGGGTGTGGGGACATGTCCATGCTCCTGCTCCTGGATGGGAGCTCTCTTCCATTTTCACTTTCACACGTAGTTCACCTGCTCCTCCTGACTGGCCATTGGAAACTCCTCTTCACACCCAGATTCCTCTCCTCTCTGCAGCATTAATGGTGGAGTCCTTGCTCTGCCCAAGTCCTCTCCTCACATCTCTTTTTTTGTTTTGTTTTTCTTTTCAAGACAGGGTTTCTCTGTAGCTTTGGAACCTGTCCTGGAACTAACTCTGTAGACCAGGCTGGCCTTGAACTCACAGAGATCCCCCTGCCTCTGTGTTGGGATTAAAGGTGTGCACCACCAATGCCTGGCCTTTCCTCACATCTCATGAAAACTTTCTCGTATCTTTTGGACTGTGGTCAGCCCTCAGACTTTTTTCCTTCCTCTCCTCTCTGGTTTTACACCCATGTCTTGACCTTCCAGGCAGTCTCCTACAGGTTTCTTTTCATCTGTCACTTAAATTTACCCATGCTCGGAAATTTCTGATTATCTTCTGGAGCCTTTACCTGTGCCCATGGCCTCCAGGATCAGGGGTTCTGGGTGACTTTGCTGTGGTCTGGCCTCTCCCTGTAGACTCACACTTTCACTGGGAACCTCTGGTTTCTCATGGCAGATGAAGGTCAGCATTAGAGGAAGTAGAGAGAAAGGGAGCATAACATGTTACCATGGCAACACGAGGCACCTTGTGCTTCCCCAAACTGCCCTTCCATGGAGGAGCTGCTCTTTGCCTGCACCTTCAGCACCCGGGCTCTGGCTTCATGTGCCCTTGGTCCCTCACAGATTGCCCCTCCCCATGCCTGCCTCACAACAACAGAACACACAGCAGTTCCCACCTGGTTCATGTCCCTGCCATTCCTTCTCACTGATCTCTTCTAGCTGCTTCATTACTTCACCCCGAAGGTCCTGTCTGCCATCTCCAGCCCCTCGCTGCCCAGCCTCACTGTTTTCAATCCCCATGCAACCCTTCATGACCTTCTCCTTCACCTCTTGCTGCCAGCGGCTTTTGAGAGCAGTCTGCTTGGTTTGACCCTAGGGAGCACCTGACCCTCTTCCTGTGTTATATTCAGGGAGCACTTCACCCTCCTCCTGTGCTACACACAGGGAGCACCTCACCCTCCTCCTGTGCTACACACAGGGAGCACCTCACCCTCCTCCTGTGCTACACACAGGGAGCACCTCACCCTCCTCCTGTGCTACACACAGGGAGCACCTCACCCTCCTCCTGTGCTACACACAGGGAGCACCTCACCCTCCTCCTGTGCTACACACAGGGAGCACCTCACCCTCCTCCTGTGCTACACACAGGGAGCACCTCACCCTCCTCCTGTGCTACACACAGGGAGCACCTCACCCTCCTCCTGTGCTACACACAGGGAGCACCTCACCCTCCTCCTGTGCTACACACAGGGAGCACCTCACCCTCCTCCTGTGCTACACACAGGGAGCACCTCACCCTCCTCCTGTGCTACACACAGGGAGCACCTCACCCTCCTCCTGTGCTACACACAGGGAGCACCTCACCCTCCTCCTGTGCTACACACAGGGAGCACCTCACCCTCCTCCTGTGCTACACACAGGGTCAATCTCATGTCTTTGTGGGTCTGCCGACTCCCAAACCAGAGCCTCACTTCCTGTGTGGTACTTTTCTATCCTGCACAACAACACAGTCCTTCTACTGCCTCACTCGGCTTTCATGGCTGGCAAGGACAAGAAGTGGCCGCTTTTGCTTTGTCCATTTGACATGGACTCTCTGTCTACTCCCCACTTACCTTTCATTGTTTCATTAATTTAACTAACAAACCTTGGCTACTTAAATAGACTTTTGTTTCTTTTTATGTTTGGTCATTTTATTTATTTTGTCTTGTTTAAACCTCATTCTATTCTTTAATTTGGCACTTTAGAGGACAAGGGCTGTATCTCAAAAACCTGTGATGCTAAGGTCAGTGCTTGGCATGAATTAGTCACATAGGAAACACCTGCCTTATGCTGTACATCCACAATTCTGTAAGGCTGTCTAGAAAATGGATGGGAACACCATTCTATTGCCACTTTATTCATTCATTCATTCACCCACCTAATCATTTATTTACTTAAAAACTATTAAGCGCCTACTATCTGCTAGGTGCTTTGGAAACCAGGGTGAATAAATCTTTGGGGATGAGAGAGACTTGTTTGCAAATCATGGGCACAAGTCCAGTGGGACTGGAGGTGAGGCAGAAGGATGCCTGTCATGTTGGGAAGCCCAACCGAAAAGTGTCTCAATCTAGCTGGGGTGATTCCTTGGAGGAATTTTGAAGGAGAGACAGTGTAAGATGGAGGAGAAAGATACACAGAGAGGAATACAGCTATGGCGACTCTGCTTGTGAGATAGGCTCAGCCTGTCTGAGGGGCCTATGACTGTCCTCTAGAGGGGTGTAACCTCTACTTGAAGCAATGAGGTGTCATCAAAAGCTCTTAGGTGTGGGGATTAGACAAGCTCTGACTTTAGAAGGCCACTGTGGGGCTGGGGCTCTGGCTCAGCTGGTAAAGCATTCACATTGTAATCTTGAGAGCTGGATCCCTAGAACCACATGAAATCTGGTGACCATCATGGTCCATCTTATGGCCCCAGTGTGTGAGAGGTGGAGATGGAATCCTCAGGGCAAGTTGGGCAGCCACTCTAGCTGAAACAGTGAGTTCTGGGTTCAGCCAGAGACCCTGCCTCAAAGCATAAGGGGGAGAATGATGAACAGAGAAACTCAGCATCAACCTTGAGTCTCCAGACACATGCACACATACTTGTGTGTACACCTTCCATGCACATACCCCCACAATGAAACACTGATACAAACAGGCATGAGTGGTGAGCAGAGATGGCTTAGCCATGAAGCACAGGTGGCTATGAAGCAGGGGCTGTGGCAGGAACTGGGGGGATGGTCCTAGCTCTCCCATTCAGGTAGAGTCAAAGACACGAATCTAGTTTAAGACAGCAGTTTTCATGTGGATGCTGTTACCGAGGAAACAGATGATTGCACTGCCAGGGACTGCCTAGCCCTGTGCCTGGACTCCCATCCTAGTCTGGCAGATAGTTAACCAACCCAGTCTTTGTGTGAGGAGCTACATCTCCTGCCACTCTGACGGGGAAACTAGCCCCATTTCTTTGTCCATCTCAATGTCTCACACCTTGGAGCAACCCCAGGCTTCTCACCCCATGCCTCTGGCTAACTGGATCTCATACAGTTCTTTTCTCTCTCTTCCTTTAAGACTGACTTGCGAGAATGGGCCTCTGGAGAAGATGACTAGATCTCTGGGTATGTATTCCCATGACCATTCATCTTGTTTCTGTTCTTTGCATCTGTGAACTGGGTTATGGAATTAGGCCAGCAGATATCTGAGGACCCCTCATTTCACAGACAGATGGGGAAGATGTCAACACACTATAGCGTGATGACAAGCCTGTACCAGGGACTAGGGAGGCAACAATTCTCACCAGCATCTGCTCTACTGAGCCCCAGGATGCACACCAACTTGTGTAGCCCATGGTGGTCCAGATGAGGGGGATACACTGTTCCTTTTTCTGAACCAGGTGAAACGGGCTGAGTAGTTTGATCCAGGTCACCTTGAAACTCACTGAGCTCCCTGTACTGCCCTCCAAGCCTGGAAAGCAGACCTGTCAGAATTTCACTGGGGCAGGTAGGCCTGACTCAGCAGGCAGAGGCTTCTGGCTTTGTGTTAAGCATATAGAGATGTCCTCACTGGATAGAACATGACAGTAAACCACCTCTCACAAACCTCAGACAGTTGCTCTTAGCAAGTTCAAAGGTCAGGAGAGCAGGCCAACCTGTGGGGCAGCTTTCTAGAAGGAGAAGGGGTAAGGGAAAGAGAAGCCGGGGAAAAGGGAGGATCATGAATGTAGAAGGTCATCCCTTTGGGGCTGGTGATCTGGCTTGGAGAGGGCATGGGATGAAAGGGAGCTGTGGCATGGCTGGAGAGTGATTAGGGGCAGGAAAAGAGACCACAGCCTATGAGGGGCTCTCTGAGCTCAGGCTGCTGTGCTGACTGGCAGGAGGGTGACCAACTTCCTGGTAGGTCCCTGACTAATCAGCTCAGATGAGGCAGCGGGCAGAGTGCCAGGCAGTTGTCCAGGACACTCTGGGATGGGATACCTTCTGGGCCTGAGAGGCAGGCCTGGCAGGGACGCCTCAATGGCTGATGCTTCTCCTGTCTTCCTGGTCCAGTTGTGTGGGATGTTCCTGGGGTGCCCAACGTGATGCACATGACACCCGTATGTCTTTATGAGCTAGCCCTCAGGGGGACAGCCTGCCCAGACAAGGTGCCCCTTGGGGCGTAGGTGAGATATTAGATACATATACAAGATCTTAGAACACAGTTTGTCTCAGGCTGTCAGCTGGGGTGACATTGCCAAATAGCATACAGTAAGGACTGCCACACTGTTTCAAATCTAGTGGCATTCTCACAGACATCTGAACGTCTGCATCTTCCCCCGTCTTTGACTTCTTAGCCCTTCTCCGCCCTATCACAAGCAGAGGGACCCTTCATGAAGACATAGGTGAGGCAGAGGAACCAAAGAGCTGTGTAAAAACCCCAAATGGCAGCCCCACTTCTAATGAACCCCGATTAGCTGGCTCTCTTCAGGTGATGAATTTAGGGGCAGGAGAAGATTAAGGAACTCATCCTTATTCTGTCTCTATTAAAGACAATGTACCTTTAAGTCCATTGATTAGGAAAATACAGTGATGAATAGATTCTATGGAATTAATATTTGGAAATGAAGGTGTTGGGCCTCGGTTTTCCCATCTGTGAAGAGTGAGGGTTGGTCTAGTTTTCAAAAATTCTCTGGCCCCTTCTAGTTCTGCTGGAGTGGTATAAACAGGTATGTTTTATTTGACTCTGTTTTCCCACCTTCTCTCCTCTTTGAATAAAATACTCAATGCTTGCTTTCTGAATGAATGAATGAATGAATGAGTGAGTGAATGAATGAATGAATGGAGAATGACATGGTCCTTGACATCCCTGGCAACGCTACTCTGGAGAGTAAACCTAACTGCCCCCTTAGGGAAGTGTGTGCCAGAGGGACTGGGGAATAAGGACTTGTGCAGTCAAGTCCTGACAGCCCATGATGCCACAGTCCTCAAGTCTGTCCTTGCTCTTGACTTCTCAGAGCCAAAGCCTTTGGTCCCAGCTGTCAAAGCCAAGTCTGCTGAAGACGCCCCAAAGTCCCTGGCTTCGTCACAGTCCACCTCTACTCTGACAGCATTCTCTCCGAGCCATGCCAAAGAAGCCCACTCCCTGGTGAGGGAAGAAAACCAGGAGTCTGTTGCCAAGGTACCAGGGGAGTGACAGGAAGAAGAAGCTGAGGCCCAGCTGGCCTGATGCAAACATGCTTCTAAAATCTGCTGTGCAGGGGGTGGGGAACAGCTGCCGGGGAACGAGGCGGAGCCAAGAACTGCCAAGGCAGTGTCCCCAGGCGCTTCAGACCTTCTGTGGACAGTTTGGTGGGGGCTGCAGAGGACAAGAGAAACTGGGGTGGGGGGAGATGCTGAGGAGGAGGGTGGGGGCTGGCAACAGGGAAGAATGCAGACTGAAGGAGCAGGAAGGACAGAAGAAGGTCGCTGTCCTTCTGGACAGGGAGGGGATGCTGGGAAGAGCCCAGAAGGCTTGGATGATGCAGGCTGAGTAATTTGAACTGACCCAAGATAGCAGCCTGAGGCAGCTGACTCAGAGGTTCACCGGGCCAAAGCTGCCCTTGACAGGCTGACAAATATCTTGCACTTGGAAGGTGACCTTCGGGAGGAGGTGGCTTCTCTTCCCTGATTGAGATGAATTTAGTCAAACTTATAGAGTCGCCTTGGGATCCTCATGTTTGTCCTTTGAAACAGCTATGGCAGCAGCTCAGTTCTGCAACAGACGTAAAAGGCCTGCCCTGAGCATGTGCTATGTCACAGCCAGAGATGCCTTGCTGACACGTACCAAGGGTGGCCATGAAAAGTCTCTGTGTGACATGACTTTATTCCCCAGCCTGCCTCAGCCACTCATTCCACAGTTATTCCATAGGCCTGGATGTTACAAGCTGTTTTGTCCCTACCCTATTATCCCAACTCCAAGGTCCCGCTTGCTCAATCCCCTGTATCGAATCCATCCCTCACTGCTCCAGTGTTAGCCTTGGGCTGCATCCTTGGATCAGTGACATTCAGATCACTCCCAGCAGCCCAATGGCTCTCTGTTAGCCTTGTCGTTTTAGCATCGCAACCCTGACTCCCTACTACTCCTGTTTCTCCTGAGCACACTGCAGTCTGGGAGTCTCACTCCCCATTGCCCCACTGAGGTCCCAAATGCCACATCTCAGTCCTCTCCTGCCTTACCAGCTTTTGACTTAGCTTGTGACATGTCCCTCTTCAATTTTCCACCTAGAGACAGAGGTGTTCCTGTCATTCATGATAGACAGCTCATCCACTTCTTTTGTACTCTCCTCCATCTTCCTGGCCTATAGACACTGAGGACCCCAGGGCTCAGTCCTCTGGTCTCTGGGCTGTTTAGTTATCTCAGAATGTGTGTTCTAGTCCATGGCACCAACAGCTGTGTCTAAAGTATGACAGGCTAAAGATTGTAAAAGTCCTTAGCACACCTCCTCTGACCTCCAGCAACACTACTTAAATAGAGAATTAGGTCAAACCTACCATGCCTACTTTTGAATTCTTACCTGCACCCAGTGCATGACAGCTACTCAGGCCAAAAGTCTCAGGTCTGCTTTGGCCTTCTCTTTCTCTCTATATATATTTTGTATGTTAGCAGAACCAACTCTACTTGCAAATAGCTATTGTGTCCCTGTGTTATCCCTTTAGCCTGGTTCACCCAAATCTCCACTCTTGCATGGATGTTCCATTATTCCCTAGTGATTTTCCAAAGTATGATCTTTGGGAAACAGAAGTCAAAACATCTTATGGTTTTTGGTAGCATCATGGGGCAGGCTGGATGAAGGACAATGGGGTTTTTCATCCCATTTTTATAACTTCTCCCCCACCCTCTTTTTTTGAGACAGACTCACTATGTAGCTCTGGCTGTCCTGGAACTCACTATGTAGACCCCTAGGTTGTCCTGTAACTCACAGAGATCTGTCTGCCTCTGCCTCCTGAGGGCTGGGATTAAAGGCATGTGCCACTTCACTTGGCTCCATTTTCACAGTTTCTTAAGAATATCAAGCTATTTAAAGATAAAATGTTATGAAAATACGGCCTTTGAAGAAACTGCTTTCCTCAAATGGAAGTTGAATCCTGTCTCACCTCTGCTCAAGACTTTAAACGATCTCTTATGTCCTTCTGAAGAAAAGCCTGAGTCCTTGTCATGGGCCCTAAAATCAGTGTGAGATGTAGCCTGCTTCAATTCAGGGTGCTCCCACTTAATACTAGGCACACCCCAACCTGAGCAACTTTGCCATCATTCAGCTGAAACATCTCTCTCCTCTAAACTGCGTGGCCTGCTGTCTCTTGCTGTTTGTCTTCACTTAAATTTCCCCCTGAAAGGAGTCACCTGTCTACAGGGTTTCTTAACCAAAGGCAAAGCCACTTCATTGCTGTGCTTTTCTTTTAACATATCTCATATGGCATTACAGACAGGTTGACTGTTGTCTGTGCCCCACCCCTGCCCTGAAGCTCCCAGGGACCAGGACTTTACTCTGTTTTGTTCCCTCTGGAAGTAGTGGCTGACACAGAGGAGGTAGACATATGTTTCATGACTAAATGAAGGAAGGTGTAGAAAGACTGGTTGTGTCTCCAAGGTTAATAGACATTTGCTTGACCTTGTTCCAGGTCCAAGTCACTATTTCCAAGTCTGCCCAGGAAAAGATGCGGCTGAAGCAGATGAAGGAGTTGGAGCTACTTCGGAGGGCAAAGGAGCCTGAGCTGGAGCAGGAACTGGCTTCCCAGGGCTTGGACACATGGAGAACCTCAGCAAAGGAAGGTATTGCTGCACTGGGTGGGGACACTGGTGCACTGGGTGAGAGCATGCTGCACTGGGTGGGAGCACTGCTGCACTGGGTGGGAGCACTGCTGCACTGGGTGGGAGCACTGCTGCACTGGGTGGGAGCACTGCTGCACTGGGTGGGTGTCTTCACTGGAGAAGCCTCCTGGACAACTCTGGAACTTTCGATCTTCCAAAGGAAGGGCGGCACACATATCCTCCCTCCCTATCCCGAGATAGAACAGGGAATCATGTCTACTCCCTTGTCACCTGCTGATGCACACATATCCACAGAAACTTGATGCCAAGGAGGTGGAGGACCTCCTTAGTCTAGGATTTTTTCCCCCACAGGCCTCCTTCCTTTGCGGGGCAGTGGGACCCTGTCTGTGCCCACTGGGCTGAGCAGCCCATGCAGAAATAACACTGGAGTCCTCCTGAGGAAGCGGGCCAACCGAGCCTCCCTGCCCAGCATCCCTGTCAGCAAGCAGGAGCCCAGCTTTGCCCGACATGCATCAGGTGGGACTTGACCTCTACATGGGGCATCTCAGGTGCTCTGGGGTATGGCCATGGAAACCTAGGCTACCTGTCTTTGTCATGTTGCCCATGCTCATCTTACTCAGAGAGGCAGTGTCTGGGGCCCATAATTATCCTAGGGCCAAGCTAGGGGACCCAAAATGGCTCATCTAGCAAATAGATGGTTAAGCAGGTCTACCAGCCTACTGTGACATGTCTTAGAGAAGCCATTGGTATATGAGGACCAAAGATGCTGACAACCAATTACTTCTCAGAGGGCCTCTGGGAAGATCTTGGAGGCCTGTCTGTGATATCATACTGTTGGGGCTAGATGGGGTTGGCTAGGACCAAGGAATCTGTAGATGTTGCAAGGACATTTCAGGGAAGGTGTCAGGGAACTGGGGAAGCTCTGTCCCACTTTCAAAGGAGCCTCACTTTTTTTTTTTTTTTTTTAAAGTAAAGGTTGAAATTAATCATTCTGACTCAGATTTCCTTTTTCTGTTGTGTGGCAGAGAATGATGGCCGGCTAAAGCAGAGCTTTCATATTATAAATATTTTTGACTCACTTCCCTTTTCCATATCTTTTTAGTTGTGTCAAATAGAAAGCCTTAAGTTGGGGCTTCTTTAAAATGCATTTTATTGATATCACTTTTGTGACAGGTTTTACTATGTGGCCCTTGATCTTTGTACCTTGGCCTCTAAGTGTTAGGGTTACAGGTGTGTATACCATAAAAATGATGGAATTTCAGGACTGGAAAACTTGGTTGTCATCACAGCCTTAATGAACTTCATGAGATTCCAGTCTGTCTCATGGAACCATGTGCCTGGAGACCAGCTCTCCTGCATTTCTTCAGTTCTGTTCTGTGTGTGTGTGTGTGTGTGTGTGTGTGTGTATGTGTGCGCGCGCACACACATACACACACACACATGCACGCACTTCTCCATCCTGGGTGAAGCTTGCTGTCTCTTCCTCACATGCAGCTAACTCATTACCTGCTGTGCTCACCTTGGGCTCTCCTGAATGGGAGGAAGAGGAGGAGGAGGTGGATCTTCGGGCCTTCAGGGAGTTGAGGCCCTTCTCGAACCCAGAGCTGGGGCTGACCGATGCCCTCCAGTGCCTCAACAGCAATGACTGGTGAGGGGCACCTCTGCTGTATGGCCTATGGCGGGTTATTTAGGAGGGCTATGGAAGAGATCCAGCCACCCAACATCCTTCGTCCCTTGCCCCTAGGGTCTGCTGCTATGGGAAAAGTGTGTGTGTGTGTGTGTGTGTGTGTGTGTGTGTGTGTGTGTGTGTTTGCAGATGTGCAGGGTGTACAAGCACAAATGTAGGTTCATATGTGTGGTATCTCTAACTTCTTGTAAATGCCCTGGGTTCTTCCAAGTGGCACCTTGTATTGTTCTGTGACATGTTAGAGCCAGGCATGATCAGAAGGAATTTGACTACAGAACAAAGAGACTGAGAAAAGTCACAGCTTTATTCCTCTACATCAAGTTTATTATTTTATGTGTTTTATAACAGGGTGTCATGTCCTAGACTATCCTTGAACTTACTGGGAATAACCTTGAACTTCTGACTCTTCTGCCTCTGCCTCCTGAGTACAGGCAGGATGACAGGCGTGTGCTACCATGTGCAGTCTGTGTGGTGCTGGGCCTTGTGCATGCTAGGGAAGCATTTGACTAACAAAGATATATCCCAATCTAAATCAAGTTTAATTATGAGTTGTCCTCCCACTATGCAAATGATCTTAGTCACCAGTGAAACAGTGGCCCAGAACACTTGCAGAAACCTTCAGGCCTCACTTCAAGCAACTTCTTGGCATTGTCTGTCGTGTGTGGAAGATCCAAACAGGTCCTGGGTGGCCAGCCAAGAGCCCATAAACCAGCTTGTATTGGCCTATAAGGACCCCAAGCCTGGGTGTTGTTATCCATAGAACAAACCTTGCTTCTGAGGCCATCCAATCACATTCTGCTGGGGTTGTCTGCAGAGAAACAGGACTCCTCCCCCGTCCCCCCTGTGACAGGCCTGGCCTTGCTTCTCAGGCAAATGAAGGAGAAGGGCCTGGCGAGCATCCAGCGCCTGGCAGCTTGTCACTCGGAGGTCCTCGGTACCCGGCTGCATGATGTGTCCTTGGCAGTGACTGCGGAGGTAAGGCCTCTCTACAGCTTCTGTATTTTGCCTCTTCCCCTAATCATACCCCTTTCCTATCACAGCTCTTCAGGTGAGTCACACTTCAGGCCATGAGAGACTATGTCTCTCTGGAGCATAGCTTATTCATGCTTATTCATCAGCCACGCGCCACTGAGGTAGGGGGTCCCCACCCATCCCTCAGATACCAGCCCTGAGACCCAGGCTTTCTTTATCGCCTGTAATCTTTGGGACTTGAAGCATTTGGAGAGGTGCGTGCCCATTTGTCACTCCACTGACTTCTGTAGTTCCAGTGTCTAAAGAGGGCAGGGGCACTCTGGGTTGATCCTCAGCCTCAGGGCTATTATAGCATTTCCCAAGGCTTGCATCTCAGCCTGGGTCCTGCCCTGCGAGCCTGTAACATGAGCTTGACCCTTGTAGAGGCCAGTCTACACCCTTGGGAACAGACTGCTCTAGCAAGGGTGGGGAGGTTATGACTGCAGAGGCCATTGTGGAGTGACCGAGGGCTAGTTTCTTCCTCTGCAGAGTGTGGTATGAAGAACAAAGAGAGACATTTCTATAAATGTGCTGTATCCCTTCTTTTCTTGGTGTTGCGACAAAATACTTGAGAGAAGCAACCTAAGGGAGGAAAGATTTTGGCTCGTGGCTTCAGCCTATCATGGCAGGTGGTAATGCTTCTATGGCAGAGGTAGCTAACAGAGAGCTCAGAGGAACAGGGGTGGGGCTGGAGCAAAGGCCTGCCCCTAGTGACCTGCTTTCATTGGTTAGGCTTCATCTCCTTCTTAAACTAGCACCGACAACTGGGGAACAAGTGTTCATAACATGGACCTGGAGGGAAAGTTTCAAATTTAAAGCAAATGCACAAATTTCAGATAATGCTGAAGATGGAATTAATAGCTGTGATGATAACAAAGTGGGGTATGATAATAACAAAATGAGGCTGTTCTGCCCAAAGACACTGAAAGGTTTTCATTTCTAGTGTGGCAAAGGATGAGGGCCTAGGCACAAGGGAGGAGGCGGCAGAGGAAGCCACACAGTGTGTTCAGAGCCTTGGGAAGGTACAGCTGTGCTGGAGGCCCCTTCTCCTCTCTCTCCAAGGTCACCAACCTCCGCTCCAAGGTATCCCGCCTGGCCATCAGCACCCTGGGAGACCTCTTCCGGTCTTTGAAGAAGAGCATGGACCAGGAGGCTGAGGAGATTGCCCGATGCCTTTTGCAGAAGATGGGAAACACCAGCGAGTTCATCCAGCAGGCAGCCAACCGTGCTCTGTGTGCCATGGTGGAGAATGTGACCCCTGCCCGTGCACTGGTGGCTCTCACATCTGCGGGTGTCTAGTATGTGGTGTGTGTGTGTGTGTGTGTGTGTGAGAGAGAGAGAGAGAGAGAGAGAGAGGCCTGGCAGAGAAGGATGGGAGAAAGGGACAGGGAGGGAGGAAGCAGAAACCAGGGCTGTATAGAGGCTCTCTAGGGTTGAGGGGGGTGTCAATATGCTATGGTATCCACATAAGGCTTCAGAGAAAGCATCTCACGCATTTAGCAGAGGGAGCAAAACCCTGTATCCTGTGGGCTCCTGCTACCTTTCCTAGGAGAGGCTAAGGAGAATGGGGCAAGTGAGGGTGGAAGGATAGGGTGATATTGTTCTGCTTGGTGGTCATGGCAACACTTGGGAGACAGGGTTGTAGAAGCAGACTCAGCTCTTCCCTGGGGGCTCCTACCTCTCAGGGGAGCAATGTTTTTTTCTGCTGAAACATGGACAAGCAAGGAGAGCCAGGGACAAAACTGGCCTCTCTCAGAAGGGAGGCAATGGGATATAGTTAGAGCCAGATTTACTTCCCCCTAAGTCAAAACTAAATCAATAGCAAAACCAAAGACCTTTCCCAAGTCCTTCCTCCCATAGGGCAAAATACCTTTTTGCTCCCGTAAGTTAATCATCACGGAGGCACAGGCTTCTCAGCCTACCCAGAGCAGGCTGCACCTGCCAGCACACTCTGCCTATTGTATCAGTGACTGTTGCAAAGCATAGGCTGCTCCTGGGCCAAATGACCTGGACTCACACCTTACATTGCCATATCACCTCTCTAAGCCTTTGCTTCCTCAGCTGATGGAGATAGCAGTGGTGTCTCTCCCCTGAAGTGGTTGTGAGGAGCTAATGAATACAGCATCCAGGACAGTGCCTGCTTTCCCTAGCATTACTGAACAGTGGAGGTGGCTGGATGAACTTGGGGGAAATGGTGCCTTTTCTAGATTTTTCTCTTTGCCTCAGTTTCCTTGCCTGCAGTATGATGACAGCAGCAACTTGTGGTTGCTGGGAGATAATGGATAAGATGAGCCTGGCATGGTGCCTGACATGATGCCTGGCGTAGGGGTTGTAACCATTGATCCCTGTCAACAAGGATCAGGGTAGACTGTTCTTAAGATGCCCAGAACAGGGTTTATATGTTTGAGTCACCAGGGGACCTTGCTGATATGACACCAATGTATAGACTTGTGGGTCACACTTGAGTAGGGGGAGCTTTGATATTCCCCTTTATGTCCTCAGCAGTGGGGCACTGTGTTATGTTTAAGTCTGTGGACACACAAGCCTTATTTGAAAGAGGCAACACTTTGATGGGTTTCTCTCATCAGAGATCAGGTTCCACTTGTTAAGGGACCAAAATGTGCCCCACTGCTATTGGATGTTTTTATTCTTTGTTCTTTAGGCTCTTTGGGGGACCCGTTACCCAGCTCCCAATTAAATCACACACAGAGGCTTATTCTTACTTATAAATGCCCAGCCTTAGCTTGGCTTGTTTCTAGCTAGCTTTTCTTAATTTAAAATACCCCATCTACCTTTTGCCTCTGGACTTTTTCCTTTTCTTTCTTCTGTAATCTTACTTCCATTCTTATTCCGTGGCTGGCTGTGTGGCTGTGTGGATGATCCCTTTTTTCTCACTCCTTAATCTCTCTTCTGCCAGATTTCTCCTCTATTCTCTTTGACTGTCAGCCCCACTCATCCTTTCTCCTATGTGGCTATTGGTTGTTCAGCTCTTTATTAGAATGATCAGGTGTTTTAGACAGGCAAAGTAACAAAGCTTCATGGAGTTAACCAAATGCAACATAAAAGAGTGTGACATATCTTTGTATCATTAAAACAAATGTTGCACAGCATAAACAAATGCAACACACCTTAAAATAATATTCTGCAACAGCCTATTGTCACTAAGCACCATGCAAGTGCTTAGCATCAGCAGGAGTCTGAGAGATGCAACTGAGAAGGTAGCATGGTACCCAATTCCAGAGAGCTGGCAGCCTGATTTGGTGGGCAGGGGATACAAGAGTGCAATTATACTTAGCAGGGACCAAGCAGGTGCCAACTCAGAGGGAGCATCTAGTTCTACCTGTGGGGCTAGGGAAGGAAGAGATTGATTGGGAAGGGTTTTCCTAGGTGTAAGGAAGATGGCGACACTCACGTGGGGGGAGGGGGTAGAAGGAATCCTTGGGCTCACGAATGCTCTGAAAATGATGTGGCTATCATGTGTTTTCATACAGCTGCTCTTCCCACTCCCATTGATCCTGTGGTCAACTTTAGATCTGTCACTGGGAACTGACTACCCAAAGACCACCCCTGTTCCCCCAGTCACACAAGATAGGTTTAAAGTCATGACTGCCGTGAACATGGGTTTAAAGACTGCAATTACAGATCTGCATGTGTGTTAGTCTGCAGCTTTCATACCCCCACTCCATGACTGAGCTCTTTGCCATGGCCATGACTGTGTTTCCTTTTAGCCATCGGAACCCTTTAGTCCGGAAATGTACTGCCAAGCATCTCTCCACTGTCCTGGAGCACATCGGCGCGGAGAAGCTGCTTTCAGGGTCTAGAGACAACACAGACATGCTGGTGCACAACCTGGTGAGGCTGGCCCAGGACTCTAACCAGGACACCAGGTAGGGCAGGGCTCTGGACTGGGTGTGGCCAAGGTAACAAGCCACTGGCCAGGTCCTGGCCCCATAGCTGCATGTCCCCAGGATTTAGCAGAGAGACCAATGGGGGCGACATTCATTGAAATGGCGAATATTGCAGTAGAAGGCTTGGAGTTCTCTGTAGTTGTTGAGAGGGTTGAAATCAAGACCTAATACCTCCCTAGATTTAATCCCTCACTGGATGGCTCTGATCATATTTTGTTGTCCTTTATGGTATTCTGGTTTCTGGAGGCATTGGACTTCCTGATTCTCCTTGCCTCTTAGGGCCAGTTCTGCCTGGCATCTGGAGGTAGCTTTGAAATGATCTTAGTCCTCTGTCTTAATTTTATTTCCCATTGCTGTGATAAAATACTCAACACAACCAACTCAAAGGAGAAAAGGGTTTCATTTTTATTGTTAGTTTTTTTTGGCTTGAAATTCTAGGTGACAGTTCATATCACTGGGGCAGCCAAGGCAGTGGGAACATTTGTTACACCCATGGTCAAGAACACAAAGCAGTGTATGCCTGCATGTGCTCAGCCAGCTATCTCCTTTTAGTCAATCCAAGGCCACTGTAGATGTGTCTTCCCATCTCAGTGAACTCAATTAAGAATAGCCCTCACAGGTGCACCCACAGGCCAACCTCTTCCAGACCATTCCTCATTGAGACTCCCTTTCCTGGTGACTCTATGTCAAATTGCCAGTTAAAAGCTAACCATCACATCCTCCCTTCTCCTACTACCGGCACCAGATTCTTCTAATACTACCGGGGTACCCATCCCTGCATGGCCCACTCCCATCTTCAGTGTAAAGTGCCCTTAAAAGAACTTTTTGCTTTTCCCTAAGCCTGTGCCTTGGGTTGTACTCCCTCGGTTGTTCAAAGTCACCATTACTCACCAAGACACCTTCTCACTCTCTACTGAACCCTCCCTGACACATTGTCCTCCACATCATAGCATCTTTGACATTGCCATCCATACATGTTCTAGTCGGAGGCTTCTTGAAGTTGCTGTTGTTCAACCAGTGACCATGGCATGGGTGTTGTTTTCTATCTGCACATTTGCAAATTTGGTGGTGGCAGTTGCTCATCGTGTGAACTTTGGAATTAAAGTTTGTACTGTAGAGATGATGCTAGGAACTTTTCCTTGCTTGTTGACTGTGGGATTTATTTCCAGAAGTCCCTTTGGATACTGTTCAGAGAATGTTGAGTTAATTCCCACACTGTCTCTTGGCACCGAAACCACAGTTACAGTAGTGAAAAGCTACATAGAGAATCAGGGAAGCAATGAGGCATCATTAAGCAAGACTTCATGCTGAAGGAATGATCCCACATTTTCTAGCAAGGCAAGGAACGCCACCCAGAGGGAGGGAAAGACCACAATAATGTAACCTTTGTTCCTCTGGTAGCCTGCACATACGGGGCAATAGCAATGAACACAGTGGAAACTGCTAGCATTTTCTTGTCTCTGTTTTCCTTAGTGGAAAATAAAGTAGTGATGCATTTTATAAACAACAGGGGCTCAGGCTGGGTCAGATATGATCATTCTAGATGATTCCATCTCCAGACAGCTTTGTAACATTGCAATTTCAACCCTTTATCAGGTCTTGAACCTGACTGCCCTTATCTCTCATTCTCATTTTGTTGCTCATTGCAGAACTTCATCTCTTGCCTGATCTATGATGTGGCCCTTAACAGGTCTCCGAGCTCCTAAACTTGCCCCCTTGCCACTCCTTGCCAGAGTTAAACAAATTCAGTGTGTGTGTGTGTGTGTGTGTGTGTGTGTGTGTGTGTGTGTGTGTGTGTGTGATGGGGTGGTGGAGGTCAAGAAGAATGTTAAATCCCCTGGAGTTGGAGTTATAGGCAATGAGGCATCTTTATTTCCTGGAGATATTTTGACTAACATGACTAGTTGGACATTCCCCAGTTTCCTGTGGCCTCTAAACCAAAGCCCAGTCCCTTCACATTGCCCTAAACACAGTTTGCCCCCTTCTCTGGCTCCTTTCAGCCTCATATCCTCCCACCATATCTGGCTGTTATAACAGATCACATTGTAGACGCTAGAATGCCCTCCCCTTTCCTCCTAGTCCTGTCCTACGAGTGAACTCCCACTCATTCATTGAGTCCCAAATCCAAACTCCTTTCGATTCTCTTACCCAGCCAGCAGGGAATAAAACTTACCAACACTTCTGATAGCCATGCAGCAAGATATTAAATATTCTACTATTGGATATATAGCTATAAGGAGATTGGATAAATAGTTATAATAGATAGCTAAAAAGATAATATGTGGCTGGAGAGATGGCTTAGTGGTTAAGAGTACTTTCCCAGTGAGGAAGGGTATGGCTGCTCTTATGTTGGTAGCCAGAGCTACCAATATTGTTCTGCTTGTGGCTCTGGGGTAGGTTGTGGACAGGGGTAGACTGTGGACAGGGATAGATTGTGAACAGGTACATCTGAGAGGTCTTCCAGAGAACCTAGATTTGATTCCCTGTATCTACATTGCACAGCTTTTAACCAGCCGTAATTCCAGGGGCTCTGACATCCTCTTTTGGACTGTACCTGTACATGCATACACCTAGACACATACATATATATGCACATTTTAGAAAATCTTGAAAAAAAGGTACATGTGAAAAATATTACATAGTCTTGGAAGATGATTAATAAGAAAGCAAAAAGGCTTGTAAATGAATTGCCCATGTATTCTGCTATCTACTAAAATGTAAATGCACAGAAAAAAAGACCAAGAAAATATATAAAAATTTAATAGTGATTTCCTCTTGGTAATGTAATGGCATTATGGATGATGTTTATTCTTTTATGAATCTAATTTTTAACTGGGTAGGGATTGCTTTCCTAATTAGAAGTGTGCAAACCTCTCCTGTTATAATTGGGAAAGTTGTATAAAGCTGCAGAGTGAATTTACTGGGCCTCTCCATGGCTGTTTTCTCATTTGTTCTTTCCCTGGTGGCAGGTTTTATGGCCGGAAGATGGTGAATATTTTGATGGCAAATGCAAAGTTTGATGCATTTCTGAAGCAGTCCCTACCATCTCATGACCTTCGGAAAGTCATGGCAGCCATCAGACAACGGGTGAGCTGGTGGAACTCAAGTGGCCCACAGCCCTCATGTAGGTCAGGGGAATGAATTGGGATCCCAGGAACTTCCATTTCATCATGACTCAGGGCCAGGGTGCCTATCCAGTGCCTATGCTTGGGCCTGCCCCTATGCAACTCAGGACCCCTGGGCCCCCATTTCTTCTTGTCTTGAGTGGAGGTCTTACTCTCTTCCCAGCTACCCCCAGAGCTTGGCGGTACTTCCAAGTGGAAAGATTATCCACCTTGTTACGCTTTATACTGGGATGCCAAGCCACCCCCTTTGGCTTATATTCTGTGTCTGTTTCTTAAGGGAATACAAGACAATCATGAACTTCTGTCTGCCAAAGGCCGAAAGGTGTCGAAAAGTTTGGTAGTGTGTGAGAACGGATTGCCCAGTCAAGAGAGGTATGGCTGTCCTTGTATCTCTTGGGCCCCTTGACCAGAGCTGCCAATGGTTTTTCTTGCCTATGCAGTTGATTGTGGACTGGGCTATGTCTGATGGACATCTGTGACTATGGATTTGTCAGGTACATTTCCTTTCCCACATCTTAGGCAGACCCAATCCTAACTTGGTGGCATCTACCAGAGATGTTGAGTTGGGTAGTTTTGGCCAAGGGAATGTAGTTCTGCATTGACTAGGCTCTCCCTGTAAGCACCTTTTTGTTCACTTAGATCAACATGTCTTTTAGCTACTAGGTTGATCAGCCTGGGACCATTTCCTAGATAGAGCTGGACACAGGCTGATAAGAAGACTTGGCTTGAGAGCTGGAGGGTGTATACAGGGAACAGTTAAAGATGAAGCAGGAATCTTCTGCTTGAAACGTGAACCTTCTGCCAGGACCATAGCGGGATGCAGGAAAGGTCCTTCCCAGCTCTTCAGTGATGTCCTACATTCTCCTACTCTCCCTCCCTAGACTGGACCAGTCCCCAGCCTTGCCATCCTCATGCTTTCTTTCTCTGTCTTTGCTTATCTTGAGCACCTAGAACTTGCTTGTTGATTCTACAAAATGCAGCTTGCCTGTTACCTTCTTCCAGACATTCTGACACTGTGACCCCATATCTCCAGAATAGACAGCTGTCCCTGTTTTTTGTACCTCTGTCTCCCATTTGTTTGTGAGATGCTTATAGCACAGACTGTGTATCTCATCTCTTTGTTCTCAGGACCCAAACACAGCTCTTGGTTTTCAATAGGCAAGAATGTGAGATGCAGGAACAAATGATAGAATGGATGGTATTGGAACCTGTTGGGTGGGACCTGGGTATAGGGCAGAGCTCAGAGATCCTGGCTTCGAACTAAGCATGGGAGGCAGGAATCTTATGTGGAGCCTCTCTTATATTGGCTGAACAGTCTAGGCTCTGATGGACATTTGATCCAAATACTATCGCTTCCTGGAGGAGTGTGAGAACCTAGCTAACAAGGGGCATGACATGGGAACCAAGCGGATGTAAAATGTGATGGCCTCCAGAATACTGAATCTTCCCTTGTTCTTAGGTTAAACATACTGCAGCTGGGCTGGCGGCCAGGCTGTCCTTCTCTGTGGTAGAATACTTGCCTAGCATACTTGAGACCCAGGGTACCATTCTCAGGACCCTTTCTCCCCAACACTCATACCTTCCATGGTACACTATCACTTATCTTCCCTACCCCCAATTCTTTACATGTCCTCAGAAAGGAGAGGGTAAAAATCAGGAAGGAAGGAAGGGCCTTGTTGTTCTTTGAGAAGAAAAGATGCCCAGAGTTTCCAAGTGCAGTGTCTCCAAGCAGCATTTAGAGGACAGGCAGGGTTTGAATGAAGCTGTAGGAGACACCACTGTTTCTGCCTTGCCTAGAAGTGGGATGTGGCATGGGATGAGAGCTGTTTTCATCCCTGGGCTCTTCCCCAGGGGTCAGTCCCTGATTCCGCCTAGGCTTGGCTCCAATGGCCCACGGCTGATGGGGTTACGCACCTCCATGCGGGGTGGTGTGGAGATGGCAGAGCAGCTACGGGAGCTGACCAGGCTGCTGGAGGCCAAGGAGTTCCCAGCTCGGATGGAAGGTGTTGGGAAGCTCCTTGAATACTGCAAGACCAAGCCAGAGCTTGTCGCTGCCAACCTCGTCCAGGTGAGTACCCACCCCTGTCCTCCCTGATTCCTCCCTGTGGGTTCAATCTGGAGAGCTCTGAATTGGTTTGGAGGGGAGCCTGCTAAGCATTCACTTTTCATGTGGTCTTTATAGAGTGAAATGACTAGTTGGATGTGGCTGTGGGGTTGAGCATATCATTAGAATGCTCAGAGATTTTCTGCTTGGCTTCCATACCTCTACCAGAGAGGGCTCTGTGGTCAAGATCGTGGGTCACATTCAATTAGCTATTTGCATAATATTTGATATCAGAGCCTGTGGTTGGGCAGTAGCTGGGTCGAAAATGATAGATAGATGGAACACACTTGGAGTGATGTTGATAGGCAGGTTTCCACCCAGGCTGAGTCAGATTCCCTCTTAACAGTGTGATGCAAAGAGACTCATTAACCTCTGTGAGCTTTCACTGTTAATGGGAAAGTAGAGTTTAGCAGCAACACAGCTTTGGTCTTCAGTGTGGGATGGTAAAGAGAGGGCCTACCCCAATGCTCTGGATGATTGACAGATGAAGAATGCTCAGTACATGTTTGTCCCTTTTTTTTTTTTGCCTGTTCCCTCTTGAGGAGATGAACTCTCCTTCATTGGGAATGTGATAGTACAAGTGTGAGGACTGCTTTCAGAGATGCAGGAGTCCCAGCCAACGCCTGCTGAGCTTGACTTCCCACATACTCTTGGTTTTTGTTCCTTCAATAGGTCTTTGATGCCTTTACCCCAAGGCTTCAGGATTCCAACAAGAAAGTGAGCCAGTGGGCACTGGAGTCCCTTGCACAGATGCTTCCCATCCTGAAAGAGAGTATATATCCCATGCTGCTCTCCATCATCATCGCAGTTGCAGACAACCTCAACTCTAAGAACTCTGGGATCTCCACTGCTGCCTCTGCTGTGCTAGATGCCATGATGGACAGCCTGGGTGAGCATCCCACTGTTGTCCCCTGTGGGGCTGTGGGAGGCACCGGACCTGAGACACCACACCCATCTTCTTGTGTGGGGATCAGCTGCGTTGCAGACAACTCTGGTTGGTTTGTTTGAGGCTGTATGGAGCTTGTGCTGACAACGTGGGACCTCCAAGTTCCTGTATAGATGCTTTTCCATTTTCTGTCTATGTTTTAGTCATCATTTTATTGCTGTGAAGAGACACCATGACCATAGCAATTCTTATAAAACAAGGTATTTAGTTGGGGCTGGCTTACAGTTTCTGAGATTTAGTCCATTTTCAACTTGGTGGGAGCATGGTGGCACACAGGCAGACATGGTGCTGGAGAGGTAGCTGAGAGTTCTACATCTGGGTCCTCAGGCAGCAGGAAGAGAGAGACTGGGACTGGCTTGAACTTTTGAAACTCCAAAGCCCACCCCAGTCACATACTTCCTACCCCAAAAGGCCACACCTGTAATCCCTCTCAAGTAGCACCACTTCCTAATGATCAAACATTGGCATTTCTAAGCCTATGGAGCCATTCTTATTCAAACCATCACAGTCTACTAGGCACCGCATGGTCAGGAATGGAGATGATGAGAGAGGACTTGGTCTAGCCCATGAGGAAAATGCCTTCTCAGAGCCACACAGAACACCACAGGGGAGAGTGAGGGGTGCTTGGCAAGGCCCGGCTGTGTCAGGGGTGGGTGATGGGCTGTAAGACAGGAACGAGGAATGGAGAAAGAAAGGAGGGCACAGCGGGCAGGTGACATAAGAGTCAAATGCATGTCAGATCCTATGCACGCTGCAGCCTCACAACTCAGTTCCTCAATGTCAGGTGGACTTTCTGGTGCATCTGCTTTTCCTTTCCTGGCTAGAAGGTGATATTGAGTATATCCCTAAAGGGAGCTGTGAGTTTAAAACTTAAGGTGTGCTGAGAAAGAGGTAGGCTTATGTCTGGGCTAGTGTGAAGGAACTTGTATCTGAAGACTTCCTTTGCTGTATATCTAATATACAAGGTGGCACCTGGCCTCTGGCATTCAAAGAACACCTTGGATGAGATGTCCCTGGCAAACTCACTCTTCCTCCCTCCCCATGCCTTGGCCAGAGCCCAATTCCTGGGCTTGGGATAGTAAGTTGTGTCCTTGGCTAGAACCACCAGGAGGAGTTTCAGTTACAAATCAAAGGCTTGGTCAAGCCCTTCTCTGCCTCCTGAGTTCATAAATATTGTCAATTTCCACATTTCATCTTGGAGGAAATTTATGATTTGCTGAGTTTGTTGCTGTGGAACAAACAATACAAATCGAGCCCTAAATTACAGCTTGTTCCCTGAGCTGCTCTGGGTGAGTGAGATTGCTGTTGCCAATAATCAAGGCTCTTGGTAAATCACCCCAGGCCCTGGATTTATTGGGAAAACCTACACAAAGTGGAATGGACTTTAGGTATTGAAGGAGGCATGTCTAGGGAGTGAACTCTTTTAACTCTTCCTCTCTAGGTCTTCTGCCTGCTCTTTGCCACCAGGCCAACCTTCCCTAGCAAGGGAGAGCCTGGCACTTTGGACAACAGAATTTAGTGTCTCCCATATTTATGACTCAGATACTCTTTACCCAAGGGTCTGCTGTACCTACCTAGGATAAGTAGGCCTGGGAGTGGCCTGAGTGTTAGTGGGCTCTCTGCTGCTACAACAAAAATCTCCAAGGTCAGGAAGTTTATATAAAAAAGAAATTTAATTCATGGTTCTGGAAGTCCAAGAGCATGGTACTGGTTTCTGATCAGCTTTGATGAAGACCTCACAGTGAATGGCATCACAGTGGTAGACGGTGTCACAGTGGTGGATGGTGATGGTGTCACAGTGGTGGACGGTGTCACAGTGGTGGACGGTGACACAGTGGTGGACGGTGACACAGTGGTGGACGGTGACACAGTGGTGGACGGTGTCACAGTGGTGGACGGTGACACAGTGGTGGATGGTGACACAGTGGTGGATGGTGTCACAGTGGTGGATGGTGACACAGTGGTGGATGGTGTCACAGTGGTGGATGGTGACACAGTGGTGGATGGTGACACAGTGGTGGATGGTGTCACAGTGGTGGATGGTGTCACAGTGTTGGATGGTGACACAGTGGTGGACGGTCACACAGTGGTGGATGGTGACACATTGGTGGGAGTTCCTGTGGAAGAGATTACATGGTGATACAGGAAGACAGACACCAGGAAAGAAGGTGGCTGTGCTCAGTAAATAGTTTTCTTCCTGAGTCCACAATTTCAGATCCCAGAACCCCCTTAATTGGGACATAGAAGCATAAGCACCTCTGTAATCCCAGTGCATGTGGGGAAACCAGAGGCAGAGATGGGAGAATCATGGGAAGCTCAGTTACAGATGGTGAATGCAGCAAGTAAACAAACATCTGAAACAAAGTGTAGGGCAAAGGCCAATACCTGAGGTCGCCTCTGACCTACACACACACACACACACACACACACACATACACACACACACACACGGGCATGTGCACGTGAGAGAGAGTTTTATTTGTTTGTTTGATTTTTAAAGAACATATGTGGGAACTGATTCATTTCTCAAGGCCTTATTAATGCCTTCCAAGGGCAATGCTCCTAATGACCTCAGTACTTTCTGCTGAATTCTACTTCCTGAAAGTCTCATCACTTTCCAACATTTTCACACTGGGGAACAAACTCCTAACACAGAAACCTTTGGGGACCAGCTTGCTGCAAGCAGGGTTTCAGCCGTGTGGTTCTCTCTGTTGGGGCTAAGTCCTCTCTGATACAGCTGAAAACAGTCCTTGGTGCAGGGAGAATGCTGCCTGTGTGTGAGGAGGCTGTCTTCTGACTTCTTAGATCAGTACTGGGGTTTGACACAGAGTGGTGTTGGCTTAAAGGTCCAAGGGAACCCAATACATCCCTGGTAAAAGCTCCGGTGGAGCCTACTTGATGTAGTGTGCTAGCTTGGCTCTGGGTATGGTGGTGTTTGAGCAGGCGTGGGATGAGTTGTCTGGGCCAGTTGGCTTTGCTGTGCCACATACCTTCTCAGTCCCATCAACAACACTCATTCTGAAGGCGTTTTTGACTATGAAGTGGTAAGCTGAAGGATTTAGGTTAGTGACATGGAGAATTTAATCTCCCCCAGTGAGTATCAAAGGCAGAATCATGTTGTCCCACTGCCCAGAGCTTTGGGTGGTAGCTGCAGAAAATGAATTCAGTCTTCCCAAACTACCCAGCTAAGCCTGGTACTTCTAGCGGTCCTTTGGATTTCTCTTATAGAGGTGCTTTCTCCACAGCCTCCTTCTTCATGGCCCCTGGCTGCCAAATACTGGGCAGTGTTTAAATGTGGGGACAGAGCAACAGCACACACAGCAGGCTCCAGCCTGTTTCCTGCTAATTGCAGGGCAGGAGGATCAAGAACAATGCCAAGAGAGGCTGCTGTCCTCTGGCATGAAGTCAGATGGCACAACTAAATGGGGAGGCTGGCTTTCCTAGGATGACATGGAAGATGGCACTTGATTGAGAAATTCATTGATAGCATGGTCTCATCAGCCACAGTCATGTCTTCCTCCTTGGTTTTCCTGAGGGTTGGTGGCTTGGATGCTGTGTCAGTTGACAAAACAGGTGCTGGTTTCTGCAGCTGTCCCCTTTGGGTGCACAGGAAGGAGACTGGCCATTTTGCTTCCTGGCCTCTGTTATTCATCACCCATTCATTTCCTGCTTTGGGATTTCTCTGAGCTTGAAGCTCAGTGCTGTTTTTCCCCACTAGACACAAACCTGATTTGAGGTTTTTTTTTTTTTTTTTTTTTTTTGAGGATTAAGGAAATGCTGGAGCAAACTGGTTGGCCCTGTTGGGCTCTGTTACTGTTGGGTTAGTTGGAGAAGATATTTGCCTGATGAAAATGCCAAGCTGCAGACAGCTCTGCCTTCCCCAGATGACCTTGATGTTCCAGCTTCTCACAGCCAAGAGGAGCTCTCAATTTAGTTCAGCCTCTAGCTAGTGCTGGAGAGGCCTGATAAGCTTGGGGTGGGGGTGGCCTTGGATCTAGTTTTGTTGTTTACTCTCTGATTTTAAAGGTCTCTAAATCAGTATGACTGATGTTCTATTGTCAAGGGGCTTAGACTCTGCATCAAGATGCCTCACCAATGTACCAAATGCTCAAAAAGGTCTATATGTGTCCAAGTTTACCCAGTGAAAATCCACAAATGAATCCAGTTTTGATGTGGGCTCTTTCATTTAGTTCTATTTAGGACAGACATTGATGGTCATATCTGTAATGTCAGCATTTTGGAAGGCTGAGGCAGGAGGATTAACACGAGTTAGGGCCAATCTGAGCTATACATGAGCCCCTATCTAAAAAGTTCAAAGAGAAAACAAGTAAACAGTAAGCAGTTTTCAATGTTACTTTATATCTTCTAGTTACTTAGACATAAAAAAAAACTCATTCTTTTCTGTAAAAGTCATGCTTGTGCTGGGCAGTGGTGGCCCATGTAGTTAATCTCATCAATAACTACAGAGTGAGTTCTAGGATAGCTAGGGCTACACAGAGAAACCCTGTTTCCAAAAACAAAAAACAAAACAAAACAAAAAAAAAACAAAAACAAAAACAAACAAAAAAAAAAAAAACAAAAAAACATACTTGTTAATTATTGGGAAATGGAAAAATTTAAATCATTTGAAAGGAATATAACCCATTTATAGTATGAGTGTGTGTGTATGTGTGTGTGTGTGTATGTGGGTGACAGGGACACCTTTGGAAGCTGTCTATCTTGTTTTTTTTGAGACAGGATCTTTCACTGTGACTGGGAATAGCTGCATAGCAAGCCCCCAAGGGCCCACCTGTTTCTACCTTCCCAGTGTTGGGTGTTGGGATTCTAAGTGCACACTGCCATCCCCAATGCGTGTGTGTATGTGTGTGTGTGTGTGTGTGTGTTTGTATGTGTGTGTGTGTTCTGGGCATAGAACTCAGGTCTACAAGTTTTTGTGGCAACTACTTTACTGGCAAAGCCATCTCCCTAACCCTATAGAAGAGTGTTTAAAGGAAAATATGAAAAACATGGCAATGTGTACATGGTGTTGATGGTCATTTGGGGACACTCATCACAGTTCAGTAATGTAAGATACACAACAGCTCTATGTGGCCAAAACTGGGTGTGGTCATCCAGGAAAAAGATAGGAGGAGGTGTGTGTACTTCAGGGCAGCCTATGGCTCAAATGTGACACCATATGCAAATGTTCATGCTCTGATTTGGTTAAATAGGAAGCAAATTCAAATGTATAATATCACAAATATAAAAATGCACAGGAAGAGTGAGGTGGAGGCAGTCAGATTTCTGAGAGCTACACAGTAGGTTAAAAAAAAAGGCTGAAATGAAGGATGTCAAATGTTAATAACACTTCTTTTTTCTTTTTCTTTTTTTTAATGATACACACAGTTCTGTGGCTTTCAAGTAGTCTGAGGATAATGTGGCCTGGTGGCCTTAGGGCCACTAAGTGGAACATGATAGTGCTTGGGGATCCCTCTGTCCCTTTGTAGAGAGGGAGGACAGACCAACTAGCCAGGTCTGTTTTCTTTTCATCATGAAATCTTGTGTTTTTCTTCACTGGATAGCAAATCTTGACCTCTTTGTGAGGCAAAAAGAACCCTCTGGAAACATGGGCCAAGCTAATTGAGTATTGATGTTAGCCTTCCAAATGTTAGGTTCCATCATCATCATCTATTTTTTTTTTTAAAATGATGCTTGGAATTGAACTCAGGGCTCTTGCACATGTTAGGTAAGTATTCTATTGCTGAGTTACCTCAAACCAGCTCAAAATTCTTAGCTCTTGTTTGATTTTTCCATTGTAAGAATTTTAGGTCAATAATAAAACTCATTACAACAGCAGTTATATTATTAATTATATGATATGGGTCCAATCCTAAATATTAAATCAGCTCTTCTAAACCTCACAGCAACTCAGATTATCCCCATTTTATAGATGGTAAGCTGAGGCATGGAGGCAGTGAGTGGCTCATACAGTGTTACATAGTAAAATATGAAGGAGATGGGATTTAAACTTGCCTAGAATCTGTACCCCTTTGTCATACTCCCTTGTCTCATTAAACACGAGTGTGACCCAAGAAGGCGAGATATATAGAGATGACCAGAACAAGACAAGGCCAAGTGCCTGAGTAAAGTGCTCTGACACTCATACACCAGCCTGGAAAACTTGTGCCCTCTTGTCATATGACTCCACAAACATTTACCAGGCACTTGGACCCAGCCAGTGTTTGTCAAGCACCTGTACTCTGCAAGCAATTATGGAGCATCTGCTGTATACTGGCTGCCATAGGAGCATTGCCTGGTTGATCAGTTGGTGGCTCATTTTCAAGGAGTCCCAAGACACAGTTCTCTGTGTCTCTGGAGGACTGTGCCGAGGGCCAGGAGCTGGACTGAGCTCTGTGGGAGGGGACTGAGAAGGGACAAGTGCTTTGCTTTCACTGTGCTGCATTGACCCAAACACTTGTTAATTTCTTTTCTTAACTTATTTTAATTGTATATATGGGTGCTTTGTTTGCACACCAGTAGAGGACATCAGACCCCATAGGACTACAGTTATAGTCAGTTGTGAGCAGCCATGTGGGTGCTTGGAGTTGAACTCAGGACCTCTGGGTGAACAGCCAATGCTCTTAACCACCGAGCCATCTCTCCAGCCCCAGCTTCCAAGCACTTATTAAAGCCAGCTCCTGACCTTAGGCGCTTTGCTTTGAGGTCCCTCCCCAAGCACACTTAACTGAAATCCCTTTGTGGTGGTGGTGAATGGTAGGATCTAAGAGAGCAGCTTAGGTTAGGGGTTCTGCTCTCATGGGCAGATGAGCACATTGCTGCCGGGATGGCTCAGTTGTCACAGGGTGGGGTCCTGATGTAAAGGGTGGCTTTGGGCTCCTTTTTATATGTTTCATATATAAGTGTGTGCTTCTGCCTTCCTCCACAGACTAACACAGTACTCACGCCCTTGCCAGAGGCCAATACCTGCTCTTAGACTTTCCAGTCTCCAAACCCCAAGCCAAATAAAGCGTCATTGTTCGTAAATTGCTCATTCTGCTTTTTAAAATTATGGAAGCAGAAAATCAATTAAGACACCAAAACACACTCGTTGGGTGGCTATACCTGCCCTGCCTTCCTGGCAGGTGTGGGCAAGTCCCATAACCATTGCCCTGAAAAGAACATTTCACTACTTGCCCTACCCTCTATTAAGTTATTCCACGGCTGTTGTGGTTGCAAAATGCATGCTGGCAGTTGGGTGTGCTGGGAACTGGGCATGTCAGTGCCTCCAGGTTCGTGTCAGGAGCAGTGGGGAGATAGCAGGAGAGTGTTCTTCTTTTGCGCCTTCCATGGACAGACCAAGGGGTGTTGACCAACCCTTACTCAGGCCCTTGTTACATGAGCATAGCTTCCCACCCTGGCGAAGTTCAAATCAAAGAAACTTCCTGGAGAGTGGGGAGGGGCTCCTTTTTACTTGTTCTAGTCTCCATGTCCATTACAAAAGGGTACCAAGGAGTGCTCACTGTGGGAATAAGCGACCATCTGGCATGGAGTATCCTCATGACCAGGGTGTGTGTGAGGCTCTAATAAAAGCCTTGACTTTTGAATGCTGTCCCTAGCCCTTTAATGACCTTTGTATACCAGTGCTGAGTGCCTCGTTTCACCCTGAAGCTATGGATGCATTCAAATACCATATATCCATCCCCTTGTCTATTGCTAGCATCATTTCTATGTCTGTATTTATCTACCAGTCATTCCTCTATCAATGTTTACCCCAAGCCTCACTTTAGGACAATTTGGAAAATCAGACAATATGAATCAGACATATGAGAGAAAATGGCAGACTGGGAGACAATCTAGCTGCTTCAAACTGTCCATTGTTCCCCCCTGACAGCCTGTTCATTTGCTTTTTCAAAAACTGGTCCTAGGCTAGGATGATAGCTCAGTGGGCAAATACTTTTAAGTGTGAGGACCTGATCCTGTCCGCAATCGAGATGGAGTCTATTATCCCAATTAGACTTATTATCCCAAGTCCCAGATGCTTGCGAGCTTGCTAGCTTGATATATAGCAGTAGAGAATGAGAGACTCTGCCTCAAATAAAGTGGAAAGTGAGGGCTGGCATCTGAGGTTATCCTCCAGTCTCCATGCTTGTATGCATACACACACACACACACACACACACACACACACACACACACTTAGACACAGTCAGATAAACAGACACAAACACACAGACAACAGACATACACACCCAGACAGTCAGACAGACACAGACAGACAGACAGACACAGACACACAGACATACACACCCAGTCAGACAGACACAGACAGACAGACACACAGTCAGTCAGACAGACACAGATAGACATACAGACAGACACAGACAGAGAGACACACAGACAGACAGACATACAGTCAGACAGACAGTCAGACAGACAGACACAGACAGACAGACACACAATCAGACAGTCAGACACAGACAGACACACAGTCAGACAGTCAGACAGACACAGATAGACATACAGACAGACACAGACAGAGAGACACACAGACAGACAGACACACAATCAGTCAGACACAGACAGACAGACACACACACCCAGAGAGTCAGACAGACACACAGACAGTCAGACAGTCAGTCAGACAGACAGACACACAGACACAGACAGACAGACACACACACCCAGAGAGTCAGACACACAGACAGACACACACTTGCGCTCGAGTGCACTGATCTGGGAGAATTAGTTCAGCTGTCTGTAGGCCCCTTCCTCATGAGGGTGTGTGAACACCTAGCACCATGGGGGCCTGATGTGTTGTCAAGTCTCATCTCTGGCATCTCTGTCTCTTTCAGACCATCTTTGCCTCCTGCAAGCCTTTGCCGGCCGTGTGCGTTTCCTGAGTGGCCCTGCAGTGTTGGATGTCACAGAACGCCTCTCAGGTGAGCACCCATGATCCCACTCAGCCCAGACAGCCTGTCCATCATAGCTCTCTCCCGGAGTGTAGTTTTTTATATCTCAGAGACCATTTAAGAATTTTCATAGTCTGCTTTTTCTATGACACTTTCCACATTACCTGAAGACAATCTTTGTTTTAGATGAAAATGAGGCACATATGTATGTAACCAAAGAGTTCCTAAGAATGTATTTCTTCCTCTTTAAAGACTTGGGTTTCTCTATCCCATTGAGTACCTTTTTAGGTGTGTGTGTGTGTGTGTGTGTGTGTGTGTGTGTGTGTGTGTGTGTGCATGCATATAGAGAACAAAGGACTTCTTTGGCTTCTTTCCTTAGGCAGTATCCACTTAAGTTTTTTTTTTTTTTGGCATGGAAGAAAGGGTTTCTTTTGGCTTAAGAGTCCAAGGTAAGACATGGTGTGAGGCAACTGGAGTAGGAAAGCTAAGGGCTCATATACTTGGATGCAAACATGAGGCAGAGAGAATGGATGGGAGGTGAGGTGAGGCTAGGACCTCTCAAAGCCTGCCTCCCAGTGATGTACCTCCTCTAGGACGGTTGTACCATATTTTCAAACAGCATCATCAGCTGGGGACTGAGAGTTCAGTATGTGAGCCCAGGAGAGGCATTCTCATGGAAACCACTATGCATGGGTTCTGGGGACAGAATTCAGGTTGTAAAGCAAGTATTTGATGGGCTGAGCTATTACGAGACATAGACTTCCTTTGTATGTATGTATGTTTGTTTTGGAAACAAGGCTCTTCCTATGTAGCCCAGGCTGGCCTCAAATGTGAAGTTCTCCTGCTTCAGTCTCCATACTGCTGGGATTACGATGTGTTTCCCCACATCTGCCTTCCACTGATGAGTCAGGAAGGCATGGCCCTTCCAGGTAGGCGCTGCCTAGCACATGACTCAGTAACTGACAACATTGTCAGGAAAAAAAAAAAATGCTGCTTCTTTGGCCAGACAGACGCTGGCTGGAGCCATCCTGGGTGATGCCTATACTGTCTTAGCACCTCATCTGTCTCTTTTCTCCCATGCTTTTGGGAGTGTACCCCATGGTAAGTCACCAGTGTGCTGCCTCCCTCAAAGTCCCCAAGTCTCGGATGCTCGGAGGTGCTTGGTTGTCACAGTCAGCATCATTACGGATTTGGTGCTCCCTTTGCATTCTGACTTCCCTGTTCTAGATCTTGCCCCTAACCTCGTCTGTGTAACCTGGTTCAGTCTTCCTGTCTCTGGGATGGCTCTTTACCTCCCATTCATGTGCCAGGGTTTCTCTAAAGATGTGGTATGAGGACCAAGAAAATCAGTGGTGGCTTCAGTATGGGGTTTGGATGCCCTGGGGTGAGGATGGGGGGCATGAAACTAAGATCACTCAGGAGACCAGATGCTGTTGCCCACAACCAGTGTTTTACAGACTAGAGATACAGGTCAGTGGTGGAGTGCCTGACTATAATGTACAAGGTCCTAGATCCCATCCCTTGCACTGAGGATGTAGCTCAGTGTTAGAGTACTTTCTTAGCAAGCACAAAACCCTGGGTTTGATTGGCAGCCCTGCATAAACTAGACACAATGACACAAGCCTGTAATCCTCATGCTTGGAAGGTGGAATCAGGGGGCACAAATTCAAGGTCATCCTTGGCTACATAGGGAGTTTGAGACCAGTCTGGGATATAGATCCTGCCAAAACAAAAACAAATCACGTCCTCCTTCAAAAATCCAAAACCAAACAAACAAAAAACAAAAAAATATCCATAGGTAACTTAGTGGGTTGAGGTGGGTGAGGAGTCTCACTGTACTGTTAATATTCCCCATTTCTTTTCAAGAGACCTCAGAAGCAAGCTTCTCCCAAGCATTTCTGCTAACTAGGTGTTTTCTAGAAATCACTCCGACACAGGCACCACCTGGGAGTAAATCTTTTGTAATTACTTCAGCTGTCTTTTAAGCTCAAGTTTAATGGGATTGCTCCCTCGCAATGGCTTCCAGAGGGCTTCTGTCCCTCTGCCAACTTGAGCGACTGACCTGGCTAGCTGAGTGACTACTATGTTCCTGTGCCTGGGGACCGTGGCTCTGAGGTGGCTGAGATGTGGGTAGGGCAGGGAGTGTGGGCTGGGCAGCTAAGGTGGGCAGGTTGTTGTTCTTCCTATTTGGATGTCAGGAGAGTGAGTGTACCTCATTGCTCAGAGTCAGGGTCCAGAGGGTCTGTGGGCAGCCATGGCAGGACAGAAGAGGGGTCTGATAGGGAAAGGGTAGTGACCTCATTGGTGGAGGCCAGTTTCTTGTTCCTGGACTGGGTTAGAATTAGGGTCAGGAGTTAAGGCTGGGGTTAGGGATGGTTCTTGGGATTTCTCTCATTTTCCTTTTTATTATTTCCCTCCATTTTTTAATTGTTTTAAGATACAGATAACTTATTACATTAACTTTGCCACTATCTCCATTTAAAGAGGTTCTTTGGTACTAACCACATTCATAATGTTGTCCAACCATCACTACTGGCCATCTCTTTTTGTCTTGTGAAACAGAAAGTCTCACCCTATCACACAGTAACTCTCCCATCCCCTCAGCCCCAAGACCTTTATTCTGCTTCCCTTCTCTGTGAGATGGACTGCTGTGGGCACTTCATGTGAGTGGACTCCTACTCAGTTTAGCTTCTGGAGACTGTATAATGTCTTCAAGGTTCACCTGTGTTGTAGCAGGCATTAGAATTTGTGTGTGTGTGTGCGCGCGCGTGCACATGCGCGCGCACGCGCGCACGTGGGTGGGTGTGCATATGTGTACATGTGGAGGTCAGAGGTTGACCGATGGTATGGTGTCTTCCTCAGTTGCTTTCTACCTTATTATTATTTTTTTAAAAAATATTTACTTATTCTGTGTATGTGTGTTCCTGAGTGTATGCCTGTTAATCATATGTAAGCAAGAGCCCTGGGAGATCAGTAGAGGTGTTGTATCCCTGAAACTGGAGTTACAGTTGCCATGTGGGTGCTAGGAACTGAACCCAGTTCTCTGTAAGAGCAGCAAGTGCTCCAAACCGCCGAGCTAGCTTTCCAGTCTCCTCCGCTGATTTTGTTTTTTTGTTTTTTAAAACAGAGACTCTCAGTAAACCTGGAGCTCATCAATTTGGCTAGATTAGATGACCAGACAACCAAGAGGTTCTCTTGTCCTTATTTCCCCAATGCTGGGATAAGTATATACTGCTATGCCTGGCTTTAAAAAATGTCATTATCTGCCCCCCCCTCTTCTTAAAGATGTGAATTCTGAGGGAGTGAACTCAGACCCATATGCTTTTAGCAAACACTTTACTGACAACCATTTTCTAAGCCCCAGAATTTTCTTTCGAAGAAAGACTATGATAAGCTCATCCCAGACTGTGCTCGCCCTCCATCTGAGAATGGATACTGGGCTGCTCCTCACTTTGGGCCCCTGTGAGAGTAATGCCACCACACAGAGTGCACAAGTCCATTTTTCATGGCCTCACTTTGGTTGAGTGGATGGGATTCCACAGGGACAGAAATATTTTGGCTGTTGAATATGTAGGAGCCTTTCTCCTGTGTCCCTCATCCCCCTTCCTCAGTGCTACTGGGCCACTCTTCTGCCCTTTTGGTGACTGCTCCCCAAACATAGCCTTCTCCAAGCCCAGAGAACACAGCACTCAGTTTGTCCAGCTAGCCCCCCTTTTCAGGGAACCTCTCCAGGGCTCTTTGTGTTAGAGCCTTTCCCAGTGATGCCTACACGGCTGCAGGGTGCAGACCCATCTTCCCAGTCACCACTTTGACATCTGGAAAAACTGTGACCGTTGGTGCTCCCAGAGAACGCCCCCAGATGGGATGATGGAACCTTGGGTAGTTACAGCCAACACTGACATTCCCTGGAAATGCCATGGAGAGTATCAGTCTGGTCTGAAGGGGGCATTTAGGTCATCTCTGAGGGGGACATCCAGGTCATCTGGTTCCCCACTGTCTCAGAAATCAAAGAATGCCCTTGGGTTTGGAAGATGTTAAGTTGGTGACAGAAGGGCAAAATGGGCATTTTAAAGCTCTAGACTAGCCTCTGAGACATGTGACTCCCTGAAGGTTGGAGGACAGTGTGGGTGTAGGCTTTTGGTGTTAAGTCAAAAAAAAAAAAAAAAAAAAAAAAAAAAAAAACTGGCCTCTGTCTTCAGCAAGGTCTTGATGAAAGAGAAGTCCTTGGCATGAGTCTTGCTTTCCTCCTCTGAACAATTGGAGAAGTTCCAAGTCTTGGATTGGAGTTTTTCAGATATGGCTAGGCCCACATATTCCAGAATCTTCTAGTTTCTTGTCCCCACAAATCAATTAATCATTGTTCTTAGACTTATTACACTTAACCACGATGCTGGGAAGAGAAGAGTGGGCTGCACGTGTGTGTGTGTGTGTGTGTGTGTGTGTGTGTGTGTGTGTCAGTGTTGGCTAGCACTGTTGTACTTAGGATAATAATTGCAGGCTCAGGCTAGGAAAACCTCTCCATGAAAGCCTAGGGAGGCTTTGACATTGGCTGCGGGCCTGGTACCTACTGTGTCGATAGAGAGCTTGCTGCTGGTTCATATGGGTGATGAGTATTATTGGGTTTAGAGGGTTGGTGTTCTTCACTGGCTTGGAGGGTCTATTTGGAGACTGATGGCTTGCACATACAAATTCATTCTCACAGACTATTGGCTTGATCCTGATGTTAAATATCCAGATGCTGGGGAGGCCCTGTGGGTCTTGTTCCTTGCTAGCTGTTTTATACGTCAGACTACTTCTTTGGAGACTCTGAGCTTTTCTCTACATTACTGGCATTGGTAGAGTTGGAGTCTGGACTCTGGCAGCCCTAACAAGCTAGTTTTGGCTACCCATCTTCAACAAGCCAACTAAAAAACAAATAAGAGGAGAAAGCAGAGAAAGGAGATTTATTCAATGTGGCCACATTGGGAGGAGCAACAAAGAGGTCCAGTGGCTTTCCTGAGTCTGTCTTTGGGGTCCTGACCTGAAGTTTAGGTATAGAGGCATACATAGTCACATTGTTCCAATCAGGTGTAGTCATGTCCATTCTCATTATCTCCAGCCTCACTACAAGATGGTCTAACAAGGACCAAGGAGGCGTGTCCCTTTTCTTCTCTCAGCACAAGGTTCCTGGGGAAATGACATTTTTTAGGGACTGTTGTTTGCTAGTGTAGCATTTCTCTGTGTTGGTCTGACTCTCACAGGTGGCAATATGGATTTATGCAATGCTAATATTGGCTACTATTTGCCACCTGCATACTTGACATTTATTTAGGATGGGTTCTCTAACAATCTTGAGAGCCTGGCTTACGCTTGTGATTTCTTACTTTACAAACATAAAAAGGCCCAGAGAGGTGGTATCTTTCTCAAGTTCACACAGTTGGCAGATGGTAGAGCCCACTGGGGCTGAGGGGACACATTTAGTTAGGTTGTCATGGACCTACCTCATTTGTCTTGGCTTTTGGTCCTTTCTTTCATTAAAAAAAAAATAAAAGTATATTTTATGACTATTATGAATACAAACCAATGTTTCTCTTCTGATCTTAAAATAAATTGAAGCATTTTCAGGATCCCTGAATGTCATGAGACTTGAACACAGGGGCTAGGTGGGAAATTAGCCCCATTGGGATGCCTGCCCTCCAGAGCACAGACTTGATAAAGCTAGAGGGAGAAGTGGGATTAGAGACCCTCAAACGATCCTCTTTCTTTCCTTTGTGACAGTGCTGGTGGCCTCAGTGTATCCCCGAAAGCCTCAGGCGGTGGAGCGGCACATCCTTCCAGTCCTCTGGTACTTCCTGAACAAAATGATCGGCAATGGTGTGCTGCCTGGGCGTGGCGGGAATGTCCGCACCGTGGTGTGCAGGCTGGCCGGAAGCCTCCAAGGGCAAATGGGGACCCGCCTGCAGGACTTTGCTGCCAATCAGCCCCAGCATGTTCTCAAGACACTCCAGGGACTTTTAGACTCTGAGTCTCTGGGGGTAATGACAAGGTCACTGGTGAAGGAATGCTCCCCAACAGCAAGATGACTGAAACCGCCTGCCTCCAGCAGCTTGGTTAAAGATGGATCTGAAATGTGAAATTATAATTTTTTACTTTATTTTATTTTTGTGATGGAGTCAGCTCCTCCCCACTAGGGTCCCCAATGTATATAGTCTATTTTGAAGTAGAAATAAAAGAATTGCTTATTTTTATATGTTTTTTTTTCAATCTTACACTTTTTTTTTAACCTCAGAGAATTTTCCAGTAGACAGGTTTATGAGACATGACAACAGCAAACCTAGTTTTAGATAAGATAGTGACAAATATCTAGGAAAGAAAGGGACACATAGGTCCACATATTGCAGGAAATACAGCCCAGTGCCCACATCTGTGAGCAGCTGGGAGCCTCCTGCATCTCATCGTTCACTCAGATATGGTTTGTTTATCATGGACTTGATTAGAAGCCATCACATCACACATCTTCTAGTCTCTCATGATTCAGCCCTATAAAATCTTGAGTGAAGTCTGTGTGTATCCCATGGGGCATTCTATATGGATTTGCCCAGCTTGTCACAGAGCAGGAAGAATTTAACAAATGTACCACTAAATGCCTTAGCTAGAAGTTGGCCATTTGGCTTGTTCTGACAGGGACTAGATGATGTTTCATGGATGGGACTGTGGGGTGGAGTCTGCATGTTCCACATTACTCAGCTGTCATATAGACCTCACAAAATGGCACAGGCTGCTGTAGATGTGCCGAATAATGGGAATGTTGGGCTTCATGTAGGCAAGGTTGTGAGAAAGCAGAGAATAGTATTGGTCTCTAAGGAAAAGCCAGTGAGAGGGGTCCTGATCATGGGGTGGGGGAAGGGGGTCTGTAATAGCTTTGGATTGTGTTGACCAGTAACAGGTTGACAATGATATGACTAGGATTTAAGAGCTCAGGTCACTGCCTTGAACACACAGCCAGGCAGCTGCTATGTGGTGAGGGCTGAAGGGGTGACACTTTGCTGTTGCCCAAGGACTCAGACATAGCACCATATAGGGGCAGCTCCAGATGGTGAGGTCCTGAGGCCCAGCCTCATGCTAGCAGGTTTTCTGGCAGGGCCAGCCCACCCAGTGGAATCCCCCTGCCTCATCCATCATCTGACCTCCAGGTTTGATATAAGTTCTATGCTGTTCTGAGCTGCTCCAGGGGAGCCCGGCCTTATGCCAGTGAAGCTCTGGGCCAGGTGGATGTTGGCCAGTCCCTCCCCATGCTGAGTGGGTGATTGCAAGTCAGGTTGGGGCTTGGCTTTTAATAGCCGGATTAAGTGTGACTTTGGGTCATTCCAGAGCCAGTGTGAGCTGCTGTTCACCTGATGATGACCCCAGCAGGGCTTTCTGGAAGTCAACTCAGTCTGGGCCAGGAGAAATGCTTACAAAGAAAGTTGTGCAGAAACACTCCAAGAGGCTGATTTGTAAATCTTCCTAAGACTTTATGCAATTTAATTAACCGTGCTTACTGTCTGAGCAAACTTTTTTTGGGGGGGGGACCTGTATTTTCTGCTTGTCAAGATCCAAGGAGAGATGAGAGTATTTCAAGATTCTTTGGAACTGAAAGAGCCCAGGGACTTAGAGATAGGCAGAGATAATGAAGCTTAACAGAGCTGGGAGGATTGCTCAGAACCCCAGGAGTGGGTCAATACTGGGTCATTCCAGCCTCAGAAGGCAAAAGCGGGGTTCCCAGAGCAAGCTGACTGACTAGCAGACTAGTCAAACTGGCAAGCTCTGGGTTTGACTGAAAAAACTTGCCTCATTGGATAAGATGGAGGGCCTTCCACGTATACACACACACACACACACACACACACACGCACGCACGCACGCACGCACGCACGCACGCACACACACACACACACACACACACACACAGAGAGAGAGAGAGAGAGAGAGAGAGAGAGAGAGAGAGAGAGGAAAACAAAAAGGAATGAAGCTCGATACTGTTTCCTGCCTTCTGTACCCACCTCAAACCAAAGCTTCCTGTCCCTAGGGTTCTCGTGGGTGGATGTGTTGAAAATAACCGTCAACTGTGGAGAAGAGAAAGGCTGATCTTTGCTCTGTTCTGTTTTCCTTCATGATCTCAGAGTTTAATCTATTGCTTGGCAGTGGAGGTCTCTGCAGCCCACACTCCTGGCACATTGTTAATGAGAAAGAGCTGGGCAGTTCTGGCAGACTTTGGGAACCCAAAATCAAGTGTGGGGGATTGGAGTTTCAGATCAGCCTGGGCTACAGGTTATTGCTTACAAATCACAGAGAAGATAGCAGGGTAACAACCTGGGCTTTAACTTCTAAGTGAAGTCCTCCTAGAGCCTCATATGAAAGTCTATAAGAAAACTGGTTGAGCAAAGCCATGAGGAGCAAGCCAGTAAGCAGCACCCTCCACAGAGCCTCTGCCTCCAGGTTCCTGCCCTGCTTGAGTTCCTGTCCTGACTTATTCAGTGATGAATTGTGTATCTGGAAGTGTAAGCTGAAATCAACCCTTTCCTCTCCAATTTGCTTTTGGTTATGGTGTTTCATCATAACAATGATAACCCTAAGACAGGAGATGTTTCTGGGGATGGGCACATAGCTGGTGGCTATGGCAATTCCTCCACCCTCAGCATGAGAATAACACACAAGAGAGATGAGAGTAGACTGTAACTACCAGGAGTTGCACATCACTTCACCCGTCTCAGAGTATTTGACAGAAAAAACTGATGGAAGAAGTCACTGGATCCTGTTTTGAGGGTATGATCCATTGTGGTGAGGAAGGCGTGGAAGCAGGAGAATGAGGCCGTTGGTCATATTATATTCTTGTTACGGCATCAGAGAGAGTAACATTGGCACTCAGCTTGCTTTCTCCTTTTTTATTGTTTGGAGCCCAGGCCCATGGGACACTGCTGTGGTGGTTTGAATGAGAATGGTCCCCATAGGCTCATACATTTGAATACTTGGTCTTCATTTGGAGAAACTGTCTGGGAAGGATTGAGAGGTGTGGCCTTGTTGGAGGAGGTGTGTCGCTAGAGTGGGCTTTGAAGTTTCAAAAGTCATGCCATTTCTGGCGTCTCTCCCTCTGTCTTGTGGTAGTGTCTCAAGATGTAAGCTTCTCAGCTGTTGCTCCAGTACCTACCTGCCTGCTGCCATGATAGTCATGGACTCTAACCCTCAGAAACTATAAGTCCCAAACAAATTCTTCTGTGAGTTGCCTTGGTCATGGTGTCTCATCATAACGATAGGAAAGTAACTAAGATGGGGACCATCCACACCCTGGGTGGGTCTTTCCTCTTCAGCTAAACTTTTCAGAGACATTCTCAGAGATGTGTCTCCCAGATGATTTCAAAGCTAGCCATGATGACAAAGAAGAGGGATCAATACAACTTCCTTTTATGTCAAGTGGGATGCTTGAGATTTTAGGAATCATTTGCCCCCAAATCTGGCTTTTTATCTTGTTTTCTCTGCCTTTATTCATCTCCTGCCTTCTAGGTTAAGAGTGGGTCTTCGGTTCTCCTTGAACAGGAGCAGAGAAAGTGGAGTCTAGAAGGGAGGTGGGAGGAAGGCAGCTTCACAATCCACCGTATGCTTCAGACTCATCTAGCAACAGTCAAAGAGTGTAGCAGTTGGGTCTTCCCTCAGGGTTTTGATTAAGTTGATGTGGGGTGGGGCTCAGGTTCCTTACCTCCCTCTCTCCCTCCTTTCCTTTTTCCATTTCTCCAGGCATTAATTTGTTCCTTCCTCTCCTCCCCTCCTTCTCTCCTTTCTTCCCCTCCTCTTCCTTCTCTTTTCCTTCATCTTGTCTTCTTTCTCTCACCTCCCTTCTTCAAGAGATTCTAATCTGTGTTCAAATTCAGAAACTGCACAATGTCTTTGGCTCTATGGTGTTCCTAGCCTGTCAGTTCTCTTCTCCTGGGGTGTCCTGCAGTTGGAGATAGATACTGAGATGAGGTACAGAGGCCCAAGGCCTGAACTTAAAGTCTGGGCATTGGGATTTGCTGATGTGTGACTCTGAAACCTTTTCACAACCTGTGTGTGTGTGTGTGTGTGTGTGTTAGTGGTGGTGAGGTATATATGACAATAATATCGGTCTTAACCCAGTTTCTGTGCAGATTGTTGAGATAATGCTTACAAACTGCTTAGCATTGACTGGGGGTGAGGTCAGTGTTTTAGAGAAGCTAGTGATGTGGATCTCTGCCTTCCTTGCAATGCTGGTGCTTAGCAGAGCCTGAGACCCTCCACCTACAGGGGCTTAGGGCAAATGAAGTGTTTTGTCTTCTTTACTAGGAAATAGGGCCCTGCTCAATTTTGGGGGCTGTTGTTTCTGCCCCTTTGCCCTTGCAGCTGCCCTTGGCCTTTCTTACTCTCACCCCTTCCACTGGAGGAGACATGGACCCCTCCCTCCTATCTCCTTGGAGGCTCACAGCGGGGAGCAGAAGGCTTTGAGTGGAGCACTTTCAAGTGTTTTCCTTTCATTATAATTCAGCTACATCTGAGGATGGAGAGGAGGAGCTGGGGAGGGAGGCACTCTTTCTGCTCCCCTTGTGGAGTGAGACAAGGGATGCCAGAGAACAGGGCAGCCTGCCAATCAAATGCCTGCAACGCTCTGGGTTTTGTCAGTCTTCTTGCTGTCCTTGAAGGAAGAGGTCACTTCTCTCTCTCCCTGGAGGAGGACACTGGGACCCAGGGGTGCAGGGTGAGTGTGCTCAGCCAGGGTAGAGTTCTCAGGGAGTTGGGTCAAGTGCAGATTCTGATTGGCAGACCTGGCCAGGGCTTGAGCTTTGACATTTCCAACAAGATATGGGCACGGTGGATATAGCATGGGGTCTAACACTAGGACATAGCTGGAGCTTGGATATGTGCTCAGGACTGTTCTCTATGGATCTTGACTTATCAAGGTCCTCTACACCTTTAAGACAGTTCTTCTCTGAGGTCAGTCATAGCCCATTGAAAACCCATGGGTTCCTGGAGCCACTCTGATCTCAGAGATTTTTAGGTCAAAACTTCAGGTCAGAGAGAGCTTTAGTATTTGAGGCAGGGTCTCTCTCTGACCCAGGGCTCACTGGTAATAAGGCTAGGTTGTCCAGGGAGTCCTTGACCTGCCTTGACCAGCCATCTTGACCTCTTCAGTGCTGGGATTTCAAGTACGAATTACTGTGCCCAGCTTCATTATGTGGACTCAGGTCTTCATAAGCACAAGCAAACACTTTACCAACTGATCCATCCTCCCAGCCCAGAACCAGCCTAGGATTCAAGACCTCTGCTATTTCATTAATACTCTGATGGTGAAGTTCCCAAGCAAGTCCCCGCATCCAAGTGGTCAGATTTTCTAAACTAGAATTTCCCAAACATGGTTGATGAAAACTGCTCTGGGCAGAGGGAGGCAGGGATGGCTGCTTGGTTAGTCTTCCTGTAGATCTGTCTCTAGGGGACGGGCCTGGGAATTTGTAGAGGACCAGGCAACCAGGCTGGTGTGTCCCAAGAGGAAGTAGGTTGGAGGAGTTGCTGCTGCTAAGTGGGCCCCAGGCTTCTGGCAGCATCAGGACACAGGATACTACCCTGCTCACTCAGTGGGTGTTTCTGAGTCAGAGCCGTGGGGGGATGTGTTGGGTCATTATTCTTCCAGCTTATTCAGGGGGCAGCCTGGTGTCCAGTTTCCTGTCAAACTGGTGTTCCATTGAAGAAGGCTGTGACATTTGAAGGCTTTGTTTTATTTTAATCATGGCTTTATAATTACCTCTCTGAGGGTTGACAGCTGTTATTAGCGTCACCTTGTGCAGTAAGTGATCCAGCACCTTCGGAGCTGGTGTCAGAAGCTGTTAACTAAACAATAGTAGTTTTTAAAAGGCACCCAGTTTTGTAAACACAGCCAATCCTAGCCTGTTCAAAGGAGGGGGGCAACTAGAATAATTTTCATGAAGGGCCTACTTTTTTTCCTGTTGAATCTGGACATCTTTTACCATTTTGGGGGATTGAAGGAAAGCCAGTGCTGTTCCCAGAAGGGGGTATGCTGCAGTAACAGCTGGGGGACTGTCATCGTTACCTGGTAGCTGCTTCATGGGTTCATGGAAAAGAAAGGAGCAAAGAGTTTTGGAAAATTCCCTTAATGCCAGGGTAGTTTGACATATGTTTGATATGTTGGGGAGAGAAGAGGAGGACTAGTTGAGTTCAAAAGAGATTATTGTTTGAAATTCTATCCAAGCTAGTTTAACAGGAATGGATGAAATTATGGTGGGGTTGTGGTTGGATATGAAAATTAGTTTATTTGTAAACGGAAGCCCCTCTGTAAATGGAGTTCTTAATTGGTCTAGATAATAAAACCTGGGAGTCAGATATAGAGGAAAATGCTGAAAGATCAGAAAGAAGGTATTGCGGTTTAATAAGGATCAGGATAAACAAATAGGCCGAATGTCCTGCCAGCAAGAGAGCAGTCCCAGCTCCTCCTCAGACCTTCTTCCACAGGTCACTTCCGCCCCTGGCTCCACCCCCCAATGGGCGTGGTCAGTGCCACAGAAGGAGACAAAATGAATATCCTACTACAAGAAGGAGCAAGCCACTGCCACATCTTACCTCCTTTGTATCTCAGCAGATCCGAGAGAGTTTGTTCCTGTTTCTCCCTGCTTATATCGGTTTCTGCCCAGCTATCTCACTTCCTGTCTGTCTGTACAGGCCTTCAGACCTGTATGGTTGGCTAGTGGCAAGCTTCATTCTCTGACCTTCAGACAGAATTTATTTGTACAAGCAAGGTATCTCCACACCCCTCCCCTTCCAAAGAAGTCTGCCCAGTCTCTTAGAGCTGCCTTACCCTACCCTGGAACAATCTAGGAGCTGTTTGCTGCAAGTGTATTGGTAAGGAAGCTCTTTTGGAACTCCGTGTGTGTGTGTGTGTGTGTGTGTGTGTGTGTGTGTGTTTGTTTCTTCTGCCACTAGCTGGTGACACAACTTTGGAGCAACACACTGGCCAATTCTCAACTTTACTTTTTATTCATTTTTGTAAGGGGTGCTGAAGAAATTTTTTGTTCATAATTTTAATGAAACAATGTAAGTGATTGTATTGGAAAGGAAGAGCATTGTGTACAAAGAAAAGGTGTAATTCTTGTGGGGTCTTTTGTGCTCCCAGCCTCTATATAAGGGCTGCTGTTGTGGGGCCAAAGTAGTTGCTGACCCTCTATCTGACAGGACACCCCAAGACTCTGCCTGGAATAAATGGGCTTCAGGAACTTAATTTCACCCCGTTTGGTATATTTGACACGTGGACTTGTGTCTCTAAGCCAAATGTTTTCATCTTATATTATTTTCACACTGAAAGACATGGACACTCTTAAAGAAGTTAGTCAGTTCTTAGTTTGACAACTGATTTTCCTCCTCTCCCTGTCTTTGCCCCTTCCTTCCTTCTTTCTTTAGAAAAAGTTTAGTTCTATAGCCTAGCGTGTCTTGAGCCTGCTAATAATGTTGGCCAGGCTGGTCTGAAATCCATGTCTTCCTCTTTCTACCTCTCCAGTGCTGGGACTGACCTGTGCCACCAGGCCCAGCTTTCTGATAGCCATTCTTCACTTTTTTTTAAATTCAGTTTTCTCAGTTGCTATGTTTATTCCTTGTGCTTTAGTAAAGCTCCTTCCTTCCTTTCTTTTTTAACTTACTAATCCCAGTTCCCCTCTCTCCCCTCCTCCTGCTCCACCCACCTTCCCCTCACCCCACCCCACCCTCTTTTGCTCCTCAGAAAGTATAAAGCCCCCATGGGAGTCAATGAAGTCTGTCACATCACCACACCAAGACAGGACCAAGGTCCTCCCTGCTGTGTCTAGGCTGAGCAAGGCATCTCTCCATAGGAAATGGCTTCCAAAAGGCCAGTTCATGCATTAGAGATGTTAGAGATAGATTTTGGTCCCACTACCAATGCACCACAAACTGCATGCATTCAGAGGGTCTAGTTCAGTCCTATGCAGGTTCCCCAGCTGTCAGTCCAGAGTTAGTTAGCTCCCACTAGCTCAGGTTAGCTGATTCTGTGGATTTCCCTGCCCTGATCATTCTTCACTTTATTTATGAATTCCCTTCTGGAAAGAGGGGGAAATGACAGTGAGTTCTTAATCAGAATTGTGAAATAAAGGAGGGAGGGAGGGAGAGAGAGAAAGAGAGAGAGAGAATATCAATGGTATTCTGAGTTCTCTAAAATGGTTCAAAAAGGTGGTTTAGACAGGCGTGCCTGCCCCCTAATTCCAGTCACCTGCAGCACAAAGCACAAGCTTGTTTTTTTTTTCCCCTTTTCCTACCCCATTTGACTACGAATGAAGCCCTGCCAGTGCCATTACAACCAAGGTCAGTTGCTGGTTCAAGTACCAGACTGCCAAGGTGTCTGGGACATCAGTTTTCAGAACCCTTGTTGTTGGACCAGTAGAAAGTCATTGTCACCTGAAGCAGGGGACACACATGATTTTCTGAAGTCCACAAGCCGGTAGAATCCAATTTCCTCCATAAAATTGAATTAGAGAGCTGAGTGAATTAACTGTTTGTGCCTCCTCTTGTGCAATGCATCTTTAATTACATTTCATAAAAATGTCTGGATGGATTGATGGAACTTTATTGAAACTTTAGGTAGGCACGGGAAGTAAACGATGGTGCAATATACCATGTTCTGTTAATACAGGCTCAGAACTCATTTACTTTATGGTGGTTCAACAAAATCTTTGATATGGGGCTACTTAAAAATATATTACCTTTGAAAAGATTTCCTTTGGAAGACAGAGTGGGTGCTTGGCAGCCGGTAAGCGGTCGACCAGATGATCAATTGACAAACATGTCAACATGCATAATTCACTGTACCAGCTCTCCTGGTACATGCAAAACACTGGTTTATTTTTGAAAAAGGATACATTTCTGAAAACTACTTTCATTCACACTATAGGATTTATGAATCGAGCCTTGTCAAACATAAGCTCTTTGCAATGAAGGGACAATTCTCTCTGGTCTGTCTGCCATGCATTTCTTTCAGTTTGGAATATTTGAAGATCTGGACTGGGTGTGTGACATAAGGAAGGAAAATAGATGTAGTTTATAGGAAACAACAGGACAGCCTGTTGAGAGTGGTTATATTTCATTGTGAGGATTGCATTTATACTTGCAAAAAAGCTATCACTGCTCTGCTAGAATACTATATTTGCACCATTTTTCCCACCTTTGTGAATGCCTTGATGGAAATAAAAGATTGTGTTTTTTCCCCCAGGGCAGATCTGTTTGCTATGTTACTAAATGTGTTGGGTAAAAGTTGGGCTGATGCCTCCCTCCTTACAGCTCTGAAGTCCCCATGGGGATGCAGGATGGATGCTGTAGTGCACCCACAGAGAAGAGTTGGCCCAAATAAAGTGTGAGTGTGATGTGACCTCCATGGATCTGTGGAGACACCCCCTTGTCAGGTATGAAGAATATTCCTTGCTGCTTTCTAACCCTACCGTGGAAGAGTACACTCATGAGTGCTTGCTTGGTAGGTTGGGCCCATTGGTTTAATTACTAAACAATTATACAAAAGCTGTCATCTTCTCTATTGAGCAAAAGAAGTAGATTTGTCCCAGCAAGGGCAAGGCTCCTAGATCTGAGAACTTGTGGAACTGAACTTGCCTTTCGTGGCTACCAGGAATTTACTCCCTATGGTAGAATCATAGACATGGGTTTTGGGGAAGGCCTGGTCTTCAGGAGGGATATAACTGAGTTGATGCTGTAAGCCTGGCAGCTTGAAGTGTGTTTAATTTCTTTTGTACGGAGTTTAACTCGCGGGTGAAGTTCGTGTGACGACCTAGTCCTTACTTCTTGCAACCCATTTGCTGTGGTGCCAGCTCAGCACTGCCTGACCTTTGAACTTCCTTGCCGTTCCTGCTCCCAGCTCCTTAGCTTTGGCAGCTCTCTCTGTCGACATGGTAGAAGGGACCTAGTTTCTCCCAATGGGCTCTGGTAGAAGGTGACTTAGAATTCCCATAGACTGTGGGTCACTGGGCCATATCAGCATATTTTCATTGATTCCTGGGTTTAGTGACAGTTGGGGCCTCACATGTATCACATGTTGGGATACATGGCAACTCATCCAGGCTTTCAGTGCATGAAAATGTCCTCTAGAGGGTTAAGAAGGTATCATCTATGGCTGATGGCAGGAACAATGAAAGCTGCTGTCCCCTGCCTCTGCTACCTGCAGCATAGCATGTGTGTGAGGGGTAGGCCCTGGACTCTCGGAGGCCCCCAGCATACATTTTCATGGGGCACAGCACAAGTTCATAGCTGGCTCTTCCAGGAAGTTGTCTAAGGTGCTGATCCTCTGTGTTATAGCATGTCACCTGGTTTCAGGCTGGTCACTTCTAGCTCTTACCACTGCAGTGGGACACCAGTGATTAATGAGCCCAGCCTAGCCTCACCTTGTACTGTTGGGCTCTTAGATGAGGGCGGCCTAGGCTGGTGATCTGCCTTTCCCTAGAATTATCAGGTTCATCTTTGCGTTTGGGTTCCAGAAACTACAACTTTTAAAAATCCTCTTGTGTTAGCATAGGACCTAACTAGACTCCCTAAATGCAGGTGACAGTGGGTGGATTGGGCAGTTTATGAGGCCACTGGCAGTGGGTGCAGGATCTATCCAAAACAGGCATTTTGGAGCCCATTTCCTATAGAGAGATACCTTGCTCAGCCTAGACCCAGCTGAGAGGGCCTTGGTCAGGCCTCATCATGGTGTTGGGACAGACTTCATTGACTCCGCATAGTCAATGAAGGAGGCCATATCCTTTCTAAGGAGTGGATCAGATTGGGGAGTGGGGTGAGGGAAATGCGTGGGGAACAGAATGAGGGGAGGGAGGGAAAACTGGGATTGGTATGTAAAATTAAAAATAAATTAAAAGACTGTCTTGTGTTATACCCACCTGGAAGGCTGAGTGAATGCTGTTTGCTAACCTGGTGATCTTCTGCTAGTTTAAGGAGCCAGCCTTCACCTGAATCCCCCCAAATCCCGAGCACAGCTTCTCAGTCAATAGAACCCACCCTTCCTTATGCATACTGCATACTGGTCCTCCCTAGGTCCAGCCTCCTAAGCAATGTTTCTCCATCAATAGAAGCCATTCTAGTAGAAAACTTGACAAGGGGCTTTGCTAAAGAGATTTTCTTTGTAAAGGAGTTTTGATATAGCCGTGCCTAAAGCTTGGCTGTCATAATTGTCATGAGGAAAAGTTTTTTCAAAGTTCTACTGTAAAAAAATGTATCACTTGGCACCAGACTTCGGAAGTTTGACCAAGCACTGGCTAACTAAATTGAGCTGAACTGAATTTCCTTCTTATCTCATCGGGATTGTTTCCCTGACAGCCATGATGCTTGCAGGGAGACCCCTGCTCCCCCAGTTTCATTCACTGTGCGATCCCACTAGCTGGGGCTCTGCCTTGTTTCATTAGATCTTCAGTATTCTTCCTATAAACCAGTGGTTCTCAACCTTCCTAATGCTGCCACCCTTTACTACCTCATGATGTGGTGACCCTCCCAGTCATTAAATTATTTCATTACTACTCCATAAGTGTAATTTCATTACTGTTAGAAGTCATAATGTAAAGATCTGATATTCAGGGTATCTGGTATATGACCCTCAAAGGGGTTGAGGCCCACAGGTTGAAAACACTGCTTTAAACCTTAGAACCATGGTCCCTAAGGCTACTCACATTTGAGTAAGCTCTCAGAGGTCACTGACATTGTTTGCTTCTGCTTGCTCAGTTGTGTTGTACTGGCCCAGCCCTGCCTGTTTGTTTCCCAAGCTGCCTGCCCAACTATTTAGGTACTGCCCTGAAGTCAACACAATACAACCACACTATCTATCGAACATGACAGGGATGAGTATGGTTCCTGTTGGTCATTTAATTGATGGTACTTCAGGTGGGTCTCTGAAGCCCAGCCACTCTCATTTTAATAAAGCAATAACTCAGGGGAGAGTCATGTGGTCAGAGTCACAAGCCTGGCCTCTAGGGAGAGAGGAGCAGGAGGGGCTGGAGGCTCCAGGACCGAGAATAACAAACATGTGCTTGAGCCCACAAACTATTTTAACAAAAAAGGATTTGAGGCCTATAATTTTCTCAAACTTAGAACATCAGCTTTGCAGCCAGTCTGGAAAGTTTGGCCTGCTTAGCTGTACCCGTGGGTGAGAATTCTTGTCTTTTAACAACCTACCGAGCAGGCATTGAATCACCCAATTACTGCAAAATTTAAATAGAAAATACTCCACAGCCCGGATGGAAGAATTCCAGGGTCTGCAGCAAGCATCTAGCTCTTTGGCAGAAGTAGGGTTTTTGGCATGAGTGGTGCTTCTTGGCTTTACTTCCAGCTCCAGCAGATGACCTAGGAATAAACTTGGCAAGAAGCTTGAGTGGAGAGGGGCATGTAAGAATGTGACATACCCTCCCTATCTTTGAGCTTCAGCCCTCACGGTGCAAAGAACAGGCCTCTTGTTTCAGAGGCTTGGTAGTGTTTGCTCAGACCAAGAAGCGTGTGGGTGTTTAACTGAGCCAGAGAATTTGATACACACAGGCCAAGGGTGACATGGCTGTCAGCGTGGGAGCTGGAAGCTTTGGAATTCATAGCATCGGCCTGAGCAGGGGATGCAGGGGTGGGTTGGAGAGCCTGGATGCTCTCATCTACTGCACTTTCTCATGTCAGGAGCAACTGTAAACAGCTTTTAATGGAGACTTCACTGTTGTGTTTGTTGAAACAAACCATGTGTGTTAGTTTCCCTTCTCACCTGTGGGACATAATATCTAGACAAGAGCCCCTTAAGGGAGGGAGAGTTTATTTTGGCTTATAGGTTAAGGAATGCAGTCCTTCATAGTCTTGGCAGGAATTGGAGGCTGCTGGTCACATTGCATACACAGTCAGGAAGCCCGAAAAAATGAATGCTGTTAAGTAGTTTTCTTTCTCTTTGTGCAGATCAGGATCCAACCCACCACGGAATGGTGCCAAACATAGTAGGGTGGGGCTTCCTACCTCAACCAATTCAACCTAGAAAATCCCTCACAGACATGACAGAAGGTTTGTCCTTTCAGTGGTTTTGGTCAAGTTGGCAACATTAACCATCATACATTTAACCTTAAAAAAAAAAAAAGCTTTTCCAACTGTTTATACAACTTCTTATGTCGTATGCTGTAGGCAGGTACAGTGTTAGAAGAATGCAGAGTTCAAGGCCACCCACATCGATCTTGTTTGTGCTCTGTTCTTGTATCTGTCCTAACTCCAGCAAGATCCTTGGGGGTGGGGGTAGGGGGTAGGGGTGGGGAGACTCCTCTACACCTTTGGTTTTCTTATCTGGAGGACTATTTCACACATTGTTGTGGTTTAAATGATGTTGTGATCACACTGATTATCTTGTAAAACACATGGCCCTCTAAGCTTGAATGTATTTCCCCTGTAATTAAGGCCAGCACTTGAAAACAGAAAGGGTGTCATTGCAGTCTCTGAAGTTTCCTTACCATTTAGACCCAAGGCAAAGCAGGGTCTTTGCTGTCAAGTGAATCCAGCTGTTGCTTAAGATTTTCAGAGCATTGGGCAGCACATTTTCAAGGTCTTTCCAAGACACTCCAGTTTGAGTTGGTTTGCCCATTGTCCACGGAGCAATAACACCTCACGACTTCTAGAGTGATTGGCATCAACGTGACCCCATGGGACACATGTCAGGCCACTTCCTTCTGCTGGTGTTGAGACTCTGGCTGGGATCTGTCCTGGCTACGGCTGACACGGGTTTCTGGCTGCAGCCCGTGGCCTAGCACACAGAGCTCCAAAGGAGATGCCCACTTGGTGCCGCTGCTCTGCAATTCTGGGGCACGGGAGTTGTTCCAAGATGGGGTCTCTTGCTTGGGGCTGTCCTCACTGCTGCTACTGCTGCCAAGAGAAAGTACAGTGAGAGGTCAGACACTCCTCTACTCTTCCTTCTGGCTCCTTCCTGGCTCCCCACTCTCCCCTGCCTACCCCCCCCCCCCTGTTGTTTCATTTCACACTTGCCAGGCTACACTGTGGCTTTTGTGGGCCTGGTCTGCTTAGCTGTGGTGGGAACCAGCTCCGGGCACTTCCCCAGTGGTTGATTCATGCTCTTTCCTCTATGCCTAGAGTCCTGCAACTCTCTGAACAGGCCCGGGGCAACTGGGCCTTTATTTGTTTCAGTTTTGTTTTTCTAAAGCACCTCTCATTTAATGAAGAGCTAGTTGCTTGAATTAAAAACAATAACAGCAAGGGGGAAAAGTCAGCCCAGCTTTGCACAGTTGCCATTCTTTTCCTGAATGGAATCAAATAGGAACCACTTGGCCCAGTCTCACCCAACGTTTGGTTAGACTAGAGCATCTCCACTGCCGAGGGGAAGGGATCCTCACAGAAGCCAACTCTGACTATGCTTTGGGAGAATGGGATGTGGCTGTGACAAAGTATGGGACGAAGCCAGGTAGACAGGACTAACTCTGAAAGGCACAGAGGGCTGACTGCTGACAGGCTGGCCTCAGGATTGCTAGGGGCAGCTGGAGTCTGGCTGCCTGGGTTGGAATCTTGGCTCTTGCTGTCACCATCTGTGTGCCTTGTTGCATGTGACTCAATCCCACTGAGGCCGAGTTTGTAAACTGGAAACCAAAACAGTGCCTTGCTCACCAGGACTCACAGGTACCAGTACTGGGTGAGATGGAGAACTGTGAGCATAACTCCCCTATACATGCTCAGTGGATAATGGGAAGTTGACTCTCTGGTGCTGCTTTATAGGAAGCTGTGCCCAGAAGAGACTCTAGGGACCAACCGTTATACAGTAGTTGGATACTGAGGCTCAGAGAATGGGGCCTTTGTTAGAGCTTAGTCACTTCAAAAGCACGCAACAATGGTGTGACTGGGACAATATATGAGGCCACTGGCAGTGGGTCTAACATCTAACACTAATGCACAGACTGACTTAGTGGAGCCCATTCTATATGGAGAGATTCCTCGCTCAGCCTAGACACAGGGGTGTGGGGTGGTGAGGTGCCTTGATCCTGCCTCAACTAGATGATGGGATAGACTTAGACTTCCTAGGGGCTTTACCCTCTCTGAGGGGCAGAATGGGGGGGGCGGGAGTTGGAGGAATGGGAGGAGAGAAGAAAGCGGTAACTGGGATTGGAATGCAAAAGAATAAATTAATAAAAAAGACTGCCTACCTGCTGCCCTGTTGGCCACTGGGCAGCTTGAGCCAAGCTCTCCATGAGGCTTGAACAATTCTCCTGTCTTACCAATTCAGATCAGGCAGTGATGAGAAACACTGCATGTAGGGGAGAAAAGTCTAGACCAGGGGTTCTCAACCTGTGGGTCTTTATCCCTTTGGCAGACCTCTGTCTCCAAAATATTTATATTATGATTCATAACAGTAGCAAAATCACCACAACATGAGGTGTATTAAAGGGTCATAGCATTAGGAAGATTGAAAAGCACTGATTTAGACCTTCTGGAATGTTTATAGGACACCAATATCTTGAGACTAGAGATGCATTAGCGGCAGAGTTTCTTGATGATGCCTCCAAGGACCATTCCTGATCCCCAGGAACCCTCAAACAGGAGGATATAGACATCATCTTTTTTTCTACAAAAACAGCTTGTGCCTAGCTTGGAGTGACAGAAATGGAGTCAAAACAATTCTAGGGCACTGAGTCTGCATGCTGTAAGACACAATGGGTGAGACATAGTATGACCTGCAAGCCAGCTTTGGAAGCACTGTCTGGCTCTCCCGCACTTGTGTGGTCTCAGGGAAGCCATGCCTAAGCCCCTGGTCTGGTTCTTTCATATATAGGATGGCAGAAAATTACACTTATGTTCTGTACAGAGGCAAAGACTCAGTGCTCTTACCACCGATGGGCTTCTGCTTCCAGATATTAAATGCACATCTTGGTGTAAGATGATTGGTGGGAGATAGGCATTTCCCCTTCATGTATTCAGACTTTGGAGTGGCATAATGGTATAGTCACACCCTAAGGGAGGGGAATGGGGGCAAGGGACCTCCACTTGACCTTGGGCAGGCTCTGCTTTCAAGTCATAAGTGTATCTCCTCACCCCCCTCCACGCACATCACACACACACACATTTCATTTACACATGCACGCACACACACATCACACGCAGGCACACAGACACAGGCAAACACAGTGTTGAGATTCAGAACACAAAACAGCCTTTTAGGCTGTCCTACTTGGAGGAGAAGCCTGGGCATTATTTTCTTCTTGAGCAGTTTTACACTTCTGCTGTTTTAAAATGTTAGTGTTTTTAATTAATGCCTTTTTATTGACCCTGTTCTCTCAAGCTCTTGCTCCTGAAGGGCACAGTTTTAGCAACCTAATAACGGAGTAAGCAGTGTTTATCGAGGTCCTTAGATGAAAGCCAGTGCACTATAGGAAATGTGTTTCAGATTTAAGAAAAGAGCAGTGTTACTTTAAGATTCTTGCAAGAATAATCAATATTTCATTTCTTTCAAGTTGCTGGGGGAAGGCTATAGAACTATTACAATACACAGCTTTCCCAAGATACTATCTTTATTTAAAATTGACTGTTGAATACTTTGTAAAAAAAATTACCATTTATGCCCAGACACATTGTGAAGCCCATGATGCATATCACCCAGGCAGAAATGAACTGCAGGTTTGACACAGCTGTGAGTAATACAGACTGCAAGTGCTGCTGTCGGAGCATTGTCTTACCGTATATCAAGTGCCCTGATAGAGTGTTTCTCTAATAGACCTGGGGTTGACACTTCCCCCCCCCCCCCCGTGTCCACCCCTGTGTATTCTGTTGAACCAACCAATTAAGAATAGGAGTTCTTTCCATGCCCATGGGATGGTTCTCCTGGCTCCTGGCCCCCTGCAGCTGTGTGCTCAAACTGCCTGCACATTGGGCGGATAGCATGCATCGACTTGCCTCTGCACACTGGGCACTGAGTCCTCCCCTGGGTGGGAAGGGCAGCTCATTCTCTTGATGCTGGTGCCCATGAACACACCCAGTCTACAGCCGTCTGAAGCTGATGGAGAAGCTGAGCTAAGCCCTCGGGGCTCTGGCAAGTCCACTCCACTATTCCTCCTCCTGTTTTCAGGACCATTGTTTTAAAGATGTGGTTATGGACCTGTCCATCTCAGAGACATTTCTGGGGGTGGGGGAGTTCAAAGTTCAACTAATTTTCATCATAATACAAAGGTGCTACTGGTCCACACTCTTGGGAGTGTGGGGAGAGTTTTGACTTCATAGATGTGCAGTATGGCCTATAGAAGCAGACCTGAAAATTCAGCTGTCAGAATAAGCCAGTTGATACCAACAAGTCTGCAAAATGCAAGATGGTAATATTCTCATCAATTCTTTCCCTCCCTCCTTTCCTCCCTTCTCCCCTCCCCACTTCCTCCATCCTTCCCTCCATCTTTTCCTCTTGTAATCCCAGAACTCAGGAGGCTGAGGTAGGATGATTGTGAGTTTAATACCAGCTCAGTCTCAAAATAATGACAAAAGGAAAATGCACCCCCCACAGAAATCTACATACTATTTATGTAAATATAGAATGGATTTATTCTTTCAAAATGTTCCTCAGTTTAAACTTACAATAAAAATAGGTGTAACTCACACATTTAAAAGTACTGGGTTCTCAATAATTTTTAAGAGTTTAAAGGGTCCTGGGGCCTGACGGTAGAGACCCCTCTCAGGGGAGAGACAACAGACTCTTGCTGCTGGGTCAGGCAGGCAGTGAGCCAGCCACTGGGGCAGGGTGGTCCATCAGGTGAAAACCAGCCATTCATGGTCAAGGGGAGACCTGGCCGTTCTCTGCAACTCATCTCTTTTCCCCTACTGCCTTTCCCCTTGGAACATAGTTAAAAATCTGCTACCACAGACAGTCCAAAGAGCTCACCCACTCTGCTCGGGCAGTGGCAAGGCATCTCTTACCTGCTTTGGCAGGGATGGGGTTCCCAAGAGCTGCCAGGCAGCAGAAGTGGATCGCCCTGCTGGCGCTGGCGCTGGCGGTCTGAGGCTGTCCTTCTGATGAAAGGCAGAGGGTTCAGGGCGCTCAGAGCTGTTCTTCTTTGCAAATCTGCCCTTAGCCGTGACCCTGAGCTGCCCCTCCAGCCTCCTGTTGGATTCTTCAAAGAGGCCCCAGGTTCTGGTAGTGTCCGTAGATGAGGTATTGAGAAGGATGATTTAGCTTCAAACAGAGAGGAGGCGGCTGGGCAGAATAGAGAACATGTGTTCCTGGGTGCTTTAGCCATGGTGGGTTCGCCACCCTCAGAGTGACTCATCTCCTTGAACCCCTGAGGGGGAGGAATTGAGGGAGATGATGAGGAGTCAGAGGAAGGGGTGTTTGCTTCTGTCCACTGGACAGGACAGCTTTCCTGGGCTGGGTTGGACTGCGGATGCCCACCAGGGGAAGTTGGCTTCTTTATGGCTGGAGGGCTCAGTGTCCTGGGGCTCAGAGGTGGGTCATGGGAGCTGAGAACAGCTCGGGGGCCTGACTCGGACAGTCCAGGAGAAGAGGGCAGGCTCTGTGGCCTCCTGTCCCCTTGGGATGCCCATTGTACTCTCGTGGGAGAGGCTTTTTTGACTCCTGGAGGGCTTCTCTCTGGCCCCTTCCTGGATACTTCTGGACAGTGTGGACCTTGTGAAGGTCTGGCCAGACTGGGTTCCAGGGTCTTGCTTTGCCCAGATGTGGTGTTAGTGTGGTGCCAGGGCAGTGTCTTCTGGTGATGCTCAGAGTGTCTTGCAGCATTCTCTGCTTCTGAATGAGTATGAGCCTCACTCTCTGCCACTGGGCTCACTGCTTGCTGGGAGTTCAGGTCCAAGGTCAGCTTTCTGGAATTGCCCACATTCCTGATGATTCCTGGCCCGGTGGTGTCATGCAGCCTCGGGGAGCTGCCTATGCCTTTGCTGGGGAGCAAGTCCATGGGGCCCATAGAGGCTCTCAGCTTGAGGGAAGCCCATGTTTTTCTTGGCATGCTATTTTCTTGCTGCAGCCCTGGTACCAGGGTCTCTTCCACAGAGCTGCCTGTGGCTGGTAGCTCCAGAGCAGTGAATGATTTGTCCATCAGGATTTCCAGAGGTGGTGGAGGGAGATTCTCTAGGTCTTCCCCTGCTTCACAGCTGATGTCTTCCCTTTTGCATGCTTCTGCTGGAGGAAGAGAAGGAAAGGGTGCGGAAGGCCTCCAGCCCATGCCCACTTTGAGAGGCTCTCTGCCTGATGCTGGAGAAATTTGGGGCTTAGGATACAGAGGGGCCAGCCCCCTGTATATAGGAAATCTGGGAGGCATGGCAGGGACTCCCCACTTCCTGAGGCAGGGGCTTGACCCCAAGTTCCTGGAGTTCCTTGGTGTCCTCAGATTCTCATTGGGACTGAAGGTCTCAATAAGTTTTTTGACTGATGTTCTGGTGCAGTAGCCCCTGGTGTCCCATTCAGTGTCCCTGGGAACCCTACTGTTCTTCTCACCACATAGGATGGCATTTGGCAGCCTCTCAGCCTTTTCCTGGCAGGGCTGGTCATGCTCAGAGAGGGTACTACCTCTTTGCAAAATGCTCTTGTCTTGATTGGGCAGAATGCTGAAATTTTTGGTGAGGGAGGCTTTGAATTTGCTCATGGCACTGCTGGGACTCACCTTGCAGTTGGAAGGGGGGCACAGCACTGATGCCCTGGATGGCAGAAGCCGTTCCTTGTTCTGTCCCTGCCGTGTGCCACCCAGGGCATAAAATACCTCCAGTCTCCGACTAAGGTCTGTCTGGACCCTCCTCAGCTCCTGGAGGGTGGGGTCTTCCACATGGCTCTTAAGACACCCCTCTGATTGTGACCTCCTTTGTCTCTCAGGGGTCCTCCTGCTGCCACTGGCTGTGCTAGGTCTTGGAGGGACCATTGTTCTCCCCTCCTCCTCTTCTGCCCAGTCCTGGGGTCTGGAAGGCACAGGAACAAACTTGATCCTTTCACTGATGGCCTCTTTCATTTTCAGAATCATCTCCTGAGCCTGGGGGCTCCTCAGCTTCCTGGAGTATGGCTGAAACAGGCTCTCCCGGGTGGCAGGTGAGGACCGTGGTCTTGAGGATGCTTTCAGTTGCTCAGCGTGCAGATCTGTGCTGCTGACTTCATCTTCCTCCTCTGGGCTGCTGTCTTCATCTTCACTCAGGGAGAGAGCCTCCACCAACCCAGAGCTTTGAGAAAAATGTGTTTTCACAGGGTCCTCAACCCCCAGGGAATCCTGCATAATGCTTTTGGTACCCTCTGGAGGCCTGGAGGTGGCTGCTTCTGGGCCTGTGCTGGAGGCACTAGAGTGTCTGGCGTTGTCCTGTGCTGCAGGCTGAATCTTTGCCATCCCAGGCCTCGACAGTGGACAGCCTTGATGTCTGTCTGAACCTGTCCAATGTGGACCTTCCTGCCAGGCATGCCCTGCCAGCCTGGCTTCCACTTGCCGTGCCGTTCCCGGCTTCCATTCTCCAAGCTCTGTTGCAAAGTCCCAGCTGGTTTGCTTGCCAAGCTTCTCCATGGACTGCACAGACTCATTGTCAGCACAGATGCCACTGTCCTCAGAGCACAAGGGTGGACCCAGCAGCCCAGGGTCACCATGGCCAGTGGTCAGACTCTCTATCTGTCCCAGAGCCCTTAGGAGGCATTCATCTATGCTTCGCTTGGTGCTTAGCTTACCCTCCAGGTGGCTAGCAGTGGAGCTGAGGTAGCTGCTGGAACCCTCCAGCAAGCTCCCAGTGAGGGCAGCCACTGTGCTGTGAGCCACCTGTAGCTTGTTGACAGTGTACTGCAGCAGCTGTTGCAGAAGATCTGGCTGCTCCCAGGGCTTGCCTTTCCCTGATGGCCAGGCCAGATTCCCTCTAACTTCCTGGAGGATCACTTCTCCATCTTTGGAGATTTCTCCTAAGAGTTGGTTGACTTCCTCGAAACACAGCAGCAGGAAGTTGAGCATGGGCTGCAACAGCTCCCGGGTGTGGCTGGCCTGCTGGACCAGATGCAGGATTGCTTCGTATCTGGAAAGGCTGGTGTGCAGGTAGGCATAAGCGTGCTGGTGGGCCTTTACCAGGGGTTCAGGGAAGTCCACTTTGCCTTTTGACTCAGGAGTAGTTTGGTAGCAATGGCCCTGGTTGTCTGAATGATGGCACATTGGCTCTTTGTTCCATTTGGAGGTCTCCTGGGAAATGTTTTTCTCACTCTCTTGCCCAGCAAAATCTGCTTCTTGTATCGTGTGGTAGCCTTCTATCCCAAATGACATGTGCGTAGCTGCGTGGCTTTGTGACTTGTTCAGCTGGAATCTTTGACTTTCTGGAATCAGTCCTTTCATATCTTTCGTGAGCTGACAAAGACCTTCAGCCATGGTTTGGGGCTCCTTGGGACTTGCTGGCTCTTCTGTTGGCCTCTGTCCCAGGTGCAGGTCCCCACCAGGGTCACAGAAGGCAGAACTTTGAACCAGCAAAGGGATGGGACATTTTGGGCTGCCCCGCTGACATCCTGGCAAAATTGCTTTGGGCTTCTTAAAAAATTGAATGCCACTCTTGGCAACACTGTTGACAATGCCATTGTGTGATGGTGTGCACCCCATGGTTCAGCTTGTCACCATCTTCTATCTTCGTAGTCTTTGGAGAATCCTTGGAACTTGAGACAGAAGGCTCTCTGGCTAGTCTATCGGGGCAGCCCAAACTGGTGCACACTCCTAGACTTGGAGCCCACACCACAAGGAAGAGGAAAACATGCCTGTTGTCCTAAGTTTCGAAGCCTCTGCTGTCAGTGAGTAGCGGGATAGTACTGAAGGGCCCCAGGCTCACGGATTATGAACCTGACAGATGTGGATAGCAAGTGGAGTGTTAAGCTTATTAGGTTAATCACACCCAGCCAGTCAGCACTAGGAGTGTTCTAGTATAGAACTTCTCAGCATTTGCTATCTTGGGAAGCAGATTAGTTTTGCACGTGCCCATGCTTTAATTCTGTTCAGATGCCTGCCATAGGAAAACTAGAGAAATGAGCCCTAATTGCTTGGCAAGATGGCGTGGGAAGGAAGTGAAGGCTTGCTGATTATAAATCCTGGAAACGAAGTGACTTTCACAGTTTAATAAGGGCAAACTAGCTGAGGGTTCCAGTCTGCTTTCATCAGGAAGACCCAAACACTGGGCACAGTGGTATGTGCCTGACATTCTGCCGTTCAGGAGGCTGGGGCAGGAGGATTGCTAGCCTGTTTGCTCAGTGAGTTACAAGCTAGCCTGGGCCACCCAGTGAAATGCTGCCTTAAGAAAATGAAAGCAAAGCAAGACAAAACAAGAATACCAGGATAAACAAGATGGAGTCAGAAGCTGGATGGTGGTGATCCCAGCACTCAGGAGGCAGAGGAAGGTAGATCTCTGTGAGTTCAAGGCCAGCCTGGTCTACAGAGTGAGTTCTAGGACAGCCAGGGCTACACAGAGAAACCATGACTTGAAAAAGACCAAAAACAAAAACAAACAAACAAAAACAAAACAAAAAGAAAAAAAAAAAGAAAAAGAAAAAGAAAGAAAGAAGGAAGGAGGAAGCAACAAAGAAAGTGGCATCGGATAGGAGGAAGTGTGCTCTTCCTGGACTGAAGGAAGAAGGTGGGAAAACTCACCATCATGCAAGCTCAGGCCTTGTCTTTAGAACCTGCAGTAAGTCAGGGCTGTGCTCTTCTGTGAGATACTTTCTATTGAATTGTCTTATAAGAAAACAAGCAAATCCTAGGCAGTGGAGTTATGTGTCCCTAAGAACATAATTCTAACACATAACAGTCTTTTCCACCCCCACCCCTTTTACTTTCGAGACAATGTCTCACTATGTAGCCCTGACTGGACTGGATCTTGCTGGCTGTAGATCAGGCTGGCAGTGAACTCACAGAGATTCCTCTGTCCCTGCCTCCTGATTGCTGAGATTAAAAGTGTACCATCACCATCTGGCTCTAATTCCTTTTAAACATCATGTTGGGGAAGTCTAGAGCAATCTACCATCTAACACGAAATTGAAAACTTACTTAAAACATTATTATTATTATTATTATTATTATTAATTATTTGTAGCTTGATTGCAGGGCTCTTAGGTGTGAACTTTGTAGATGACACAACTATGTTTGATGTAAAGATGTTCTAGAGGATAAGGACTTGGCAAAGGGAGGTTGACTTGGGAGAAATTATCATTAACGTTTTATTTTTGGAGACAGAGCTCAGGTTGTCTTTGGGTTCACCAAAATCCTGTCTCAGCCTTCTGGGTAGATGGGAATTATAGGTGTACAACCTTGCCAGCTGAGTTGGGGGAACGTTGGAAATTATTTAACTCTGCTGAAGAAGAATATTCTTTTGTTTTGTTTTAATAAAGATAGGGTCATGCTACATGGCAAGGCTAGCTTGAAACACACAACCCTCCTGCCCCAGCCCCTGAGTGCTGTGATTATAGGTGTGAACCACTGTGCTTGGAAGAGGCCATCTTTAAAATGGAGACAATGGTACCTGATTTGCTGTGCTCTTATGGGGATTAAGTCAATTAATGGTCTGGTAACCTCTCAACTCACTTTATTACTCCCCCTAAGCCCATGCTAGAGCTCTTATAATAGCAAAAGTCATCTGAAAACTCATGGTTTATCAAGGCCTAATCTTTTCTGGAATAGTCTAGAAATGTCTACCAATAGTGTGTTCTGAGCCTTCTGAATCCATCTTGTTTTTGTTCTTTTTTTAAATTTTGTTTTGTTTTGTTTTGCTATCCCCATCTTCATGAAAAGGTCCTATGCTTGGTGCCTGGATGATTCTCTGAGGTTTCACATTGACATTTCTCTACTTTTAAACATAATGGTCCCATCTTTCTTCAGAGGGCTAATATTTAACCATTTCTCATTTTTGGACAACTAGCTTATTGTCAGTTTTTAATTTTTATAATAGAATAAGGAAATTCACATTGTGTATCACCCTGAGGGTGCTGAGACTGTTGTTGGCTTTACCACCTTGTAAGCAGAAAAGACAGAGAAGCCACCTCCCTTGCTTTGAACAAGTGAGAGCTCAACGTCAGTCACAGCCAGTGCCCCAGAGTGCGTTATTTATAAAGTTCCCTGATCTGTTTATTTGAAGCAGAGCTCAAGGGAAGCCCAGCTGAATCAGAGCCTGAGGGTGAGCTATGTTAGACAGTGGGATGTTTTATTTGTCACCTTTCTGGGCTGGTGGGTAAGCACAGACTCTGTGCATGGACGATTCCTTTACACGTTGGGTCTCACATTGATAGAATAGAAAGCTTATCCAAATGATGCTTCATGTAAATCCTGCTCACTTTGGTATTTGGGTGACCCATGTGAATTATCTGTGTGCAAACCTTTGATCTCAATGACAGAAAATATTCCTAAACCGATGAGTGAAATCACAACATGTGCCTTGAGTTTGGCTGTCAGTACTAAGCTTCCATGCTGTTCCCACCCCCACTCCACCCCAATACAAATAGTTCAGGAAACTGTAATATGTTGCCATTCGTTATGCATTAAGACCAACTTTGACCCACTTTTATTTGGGGGTTGTTTCACATGCTTAAAGCCAAACAACTACAACAAGCAAAACAGAACCTCTGGGGCGAGAATGGGAAATAACTGCTCTTTTGGGTAAAACTCACATTTAAACATGTACCCTTTGACTCATCAATTCTCAGAAAAAAAATTCAGGACTATTGAATGTGTCTGTCCACAGAGAAACTGGTATGATAATATTCATAGTAACCATATCCATAACATTCTGAAATTAGAGACCATATAATTGTCAACAGGGAAGAATAAGTTTGCTATTTGTGCAAAAAAAAAAAAAAAATACTGCTCATCAATAAGGGGAGAAAACAAACAAAATACATGCAACATAGATAAGTTTAAAAATGACTGTGATGATGCCAGGGCATGATGGCTCACGATTGTAGCCAGGATGCTAAGGCAGAAATCTTGAATTTAAGTCTCACTTGTTTCAGAAAGGAAAAAATGCCAATTGTGGTGGTGCACACCTTTGATCCCAGCACTTGGGTGGCAGAGGCAAGTGGATATTTGTGAGTTCAAGGCCAGCCTGGTCTACAGAGTGAGGCTATAGAGTAAGACCCTGTCTGTCTCCAAAACAAAAACAACCCCTCTCAAAAAAACCAAACCAAAACAAAACAAAACAAACAAACAAACAAAAAAACTCTTAGCCAGGTCTGTCTATAATACCAGAACTTGAGTGGCTGAGTCAGGAGAATTACTGAGTTTATGGCAAGTTGGGCTACAGAGTAAGTTCAAGAACAGCCTGGGCTACATGCTAACATCTTGTCTCAAAAGAGAGAAAAACAAAGTATAAAAAAATTAAGAGTGAAAGATGCAAGGCTTGGAAGAGTACATATGGTAAAATTCCATTTATATGGTCAAAAGCAGAAGAAACTAACCTATGATTATCGATCAAAAGACTGGGCTCTCTTGGAAGAACTATGGACTGGTTATGGACATGGAAAATTTCCTAGGATAGTAGAAACAGTTTATATCTTGATCTAGGTAGTAATTTTCTAGGGATGTATCCTTGAGTTATACAGTTATTTTGTACTCTTTACCAATACTTCACATATATTCCTAATTATAACAAAGCATTGTATACTTTGTTTTGTGTCAGAGAGAGTTCTAACTATGATGTTGTGATTGGATAAGGGTCCCTGTTTTCATTGCCTGTTGCTATATGAGCATCTTAAAACAACAGATATGATCTACTGTTTCTGTCTTTATTGTGTAGGTCTCTCCATAAAGCTGCTTGAGTGTTCTTATAATATGGTAGCTGGCTTTCCCTGAGAGCAAGGAAGAGACCGTGTCTTACTTCATGAAGTCATTTCACTTTCTCCATATTGTGCTCTTCAGAAGACATTAAGAACAATCACACTCAAGAGGAAGGTAAGCTCTGCCTTCAAGATTACTAAAAATGATGCCAAACTTTGAAATCCAAAACAGACTCACATACTCACATGTAATGTAAATATTATTTTGTGACAAACTTACTCTTTGCCCCTCAATGAGTTAAATAAATTGCATTCAATTTTGGTTCATGTAACCCAGAGTTAATTAGCTAGTGTACTGACTAAGTTTATGTCAAATTGACACAAGCTAGAGTTATCTGTAAGGAAGGAACCTTAGTTGAGAAAATGCCTCCATAATAACGACTGGCTATAGGCATTTTCTTAATTAGTGGTCAATGTGGTAGGGCCCATTCCATTGTGAATGAGGTCACCCTGGGCTGATATTCCTGGGTTCTATAAAAAAGCAGGTTGAGCAAGCCATGGGGGACAAGCTAGTAAGCAGCACCCTCCATGGCCTCTGCATCAGCTCCTGCCTCTGGGTTCCTGCCCTGATTGAGTTCCTGTCCCGACTTCCCTCCCTCAGTGATGAACAGTGATGTTGAAGTATAAGCCACATAAACCCTTTCCTCCCTAAGTTGCTTTTGGTCATGGTGTCCATTGTAGCAACAGAAACCCTAACTAGGAGCTAGCAAGAGATAGTTCCAATGTGGAACAAGTTTTGACCTGAAACTGAATGTAACTTAAGTATTATCTGGAGTTTTATATAGATAGGCTGGTTGAATTTAAGTTTTTGGTTAGCTCCTTTCCCTCAATGAAGTTACCACTACAGATCACTGGTGTTGCCACGTACATTATATGCATACATATTCCTGGTACCCATGTTGGGTCGCTCACAACTGCCTGTAACTCCAGTTCTGGGTGATCCTACTTTCTCCTTTGGCCTCTACTTTCACCCACCCACACAATGTCCCATCACCCAAATAAAAATGGAAAGTCTTTACAGGCAGATTTAATTTTCTTTGTTATTGTCCATATGATGCAGGCTAATGTGAAGAACTTTAGAGATGATGGATAAAGTCATAATGCTCACCTTTCCAAACTCTCCAAAGAGATATGTAAAAGGATCTGGTCTCAGATACTGTCCTATCAATTCTTTCCAAAGCCTTATCTGATGTGCTTTGTGTTGTGAGATGAAAAAATTGGTCACCTGAATTATTTAATAATACTGTTTAATTAAAAATGTAATTTGAGGCTAGAGGCTTCATAAATGCGATGAATGGAAGATTACAAGTTAAGAAATTTAGGGAATTTCTGGACAATTCAATATTGGTATGGACTGGAGAATTTAGTTCAATTTAGTTGAACATATTTTAATAAAAGCATTTGAGAACTGTAAACAATATTTTCAAATGAAAACTTGCATATGAATATACATAGCAGCACTATTTAAAATGAAGATTGTGGTATTTTGAATGTATTTGGCCCCCTTAAAGTCAGGTAGTGGCAAGATTGGGAGGTGTGGCCCTGCTGGAGGAAGTGTGGTCTTGTTGGAGGAGGCAGGTTGGCAGACCTTGAGCTTGAGGCCACACCTTTAATCTTAACCTCACCTTCTGTTGGAAATATGTGTCTGTGGGGGTGGGCTTTGAGGTCTTTTTCTTAAGCTTCCCTCAGTGTAACAGTCAATCAACTTCTGTACCTGCAAGATATAAGAAATTCCGCTATTTCTCCAGCACCATACCTGCCTGCATGCCGTCATGGTCCCCACCATGATGAACTGAACCTCTGAAATGTAAGTGACTCCCCCTCCATTAAATGTTTTCTTTATAAGAGTTGCCGTGGTCATGGTGTCTCTTCACATCTATGACAAAGATGAAAAACAAACACAATGTTTATTAACAGACAAATGGATAAGTAAGATTTGGTATGTACAGATAGTAAAATATTGCTCAGTCACAAAAGAAAATGAAATAGTTTATATTTTATAACTCGTTTCAGCCTTGAAGGCATTATGTTAAGTGAGAAAAGCTATATCATAAGAGTTTGTGTACTGAGTGGCTTCATTCATAGGAAACATACAGAACTGATATGAGATAATGCTCTTGTACACTGTAAAGATTTGTTAACCACATTGCTTTAATAACCCATTGATTGGCCAGTAGTCAAGCAGCAAGCACAGGTGGGGCTACCAGATGAGGAGAATTTTGGGGAGACAAAGTCAGAGAGTGAGTTGCCAGCCAGACACAGAGGAAACACGATGAGAGTGCTTTATTGAGTGTTTGTGTTCTAATTTGGGTCTTTCTTTTTCTTTCTTTTTTTCTTTTCCTTTTTGCTTTTTGTTTTATTTTTCAAGAAGGGGTTTCTCTGTGTAGCCTTGGCTGTCCTGGAACTCACTCTGTAGACCAGGCTGGCCTCAAATTCACAGAGATCCACCTGCATCTTCCTCTTGAGTGCTGGGGTTAAAGGTGTGTGCTACACTGCCCAGCATGGCTACAGATTTTTTAACTGCTAAAATATTCAATTGAATTGAAAGTTAATTTCTATTGGTCAGACTAGTATTGAACACTCAGGTTAGATTTATGGTGAACAATGCTGATATATCCTTGTGTGAAAATCTTTGCTCACATTTATAACTTTTTTTTTTTTTTTTTTAGAAAAAATAGGTCACAAATGTGCTAAAAATTTATATAAATATAAAATAAACATTTGAAGAAACTCACAGCCTTTTTTAAAGGACAGCTTTAGATTTACAGAACATATGAGCAGAATTCCTGTAAATACCTCAATTCCCTGTTCAGTTTCTCCTAATATAAATTTCTCACTTTACTATGGCACTTCTGTTACAATTAATGAATGAAATGTAAACAAAATAGTTAAAATGGTCAATTTTGTCTTATGTGCTTTTTATATGGTTATATGGAACATATACCATATCAATTTTAGAAAACACAAATTGTGAAATAAAGCCCGTACTTTATTCAGACTTAGTGTTTACCATGATCTTTTGTTCTGAGTTCCCATCTCAGGACACATTACATCTGACTGTCATGTGTCTTTTGCTTCCTCTTGGAGGCAAAGTTTCTCAGAGTTCCCTTGGTTTTGGTGGCCTTGACCATTTCAAAGAGTACCAGTCAGACATATTGTAGACTGTGTTGACATTTATCTAGATGGGGTCATGGGTTTCAGAGAGGATGCTTGAAGGGGTGCCAGTTTCATTCCACCATGCAGTCTGTCAGCAAGATTTGTGACTCTGCTCACCTGGCTGTGTGGTGCAGTTTAGAAGGTGATTTATAGAATTATTTCTCCCTCCTGCCCATCTGCACTGTTTAGGAATAAGTCACTATGTACAGCCACATGTAAGGAGTGTAAGGAGTGGGGTGTTGAACTCCTCCTGGCTGTAAACACTTTTAGAGCGATCGATAGCCATAGCTGGTGACCTGACTTTCCAGGAAGATGACAACAGTTTGACTCCTTGCACCAGTGTGAAAACATCTGCATTATTGCAATCCTGCTAGCTTTGGTTGTTAGTCTTCACAAAACGTCTCTCTGGATTCAACAGAGGAATTGCATCTCATTCTAGTTTATATTTAAAAATATGTTTTGTTCATTTACTTGTTTTCTTTCAGGAATGGCCTGTACACTTCCTTCATTCATTAAAAGAATGATATGTGCATTTTTGTTAATCTTCACAAATTGTGCAGGGTAGATGCTCAGCAGGCAAAGCCCCTTGCTACCAAGTTTGATGATTTGAGTTCAATTTCTAGAACCCACACGGTAGAAGGAGAGAACCAACTCCTGTACTTGTTATCTGACCCCGTGCACTGTATGTGGCTACACACACACACACACACACACACACACACACACACACACACAAATTAAGTATAATAAAATTTTAAAAAATATTACTTATATTTCTAGTCACTTGTATTATTAGTTTTTAACTTTTGTCTTGCCTTTAAATTTAATAGATAATTGACACTATCTTTTCTCTTTGTAATATTTTCCTTCATTGTTATTTTACAGCATATGTATGTATGTATGCATGTACATGTATGTATGTATATGTACAGGTTTGTGTGCACATGCAGCTCTGTAGGTACATGTGTACTCACATCTGCAAAGGAATAAGGCAGGAGCATCTCAAAGGAGTCGGTACTAGACAGAACATCAGTGATGGGGAAGTGTTTGGAGAGACGCCTTCAAACCTGCAAAGGAGGTCAATGGTGCCTATCTTCCTCAATCATTCTATCTCATTCTTTTGAGACAGGATTTCTCACTGAGTGTAGAGCTCATTTGTCAAGACTAGCTCATCACCTGGCTAAACAACATTATTATTATTATTATCATTATTATTTGGTCATTAAGAACACTAAGTTGTTTAGAAATTTAGATTATTATTTTTATAGATTATTTTGTCATGTAGATTTATTTCCTTATAAATGGATTCAGATGAAATAATTTTGGGGATTCCATCTCAGTAATGTTGTCTTTCTAAAACAAACAAACAAACAAACAAAGCAAGCAAGCCAAGTACTGCAGTCTAAGTAGTTTAAACAATCAGAATTAATTTCCAAAGTTCTGGAAGTTCAAGGTTCAGGTTCAAGCTTGATTTCTTCCAAGACCCCCCTTTTGGCTCATAAATAGCTGTCCTCTCTTATCATCTCTTGGTCTCTCTTCTGTGTGTGTCCATGTATGCTAGGGTGCATAAAGGAGATAAGGTTCCTTACCTAAGGACATCAGTCACATCGGACTTGTACAGCCAACCACCATAATAGCCTAACTGAAGTACCTCTTTGAAGGCTCTGTCAGTAACACAGCCACCTTGCTTTCTTCTGTGTTTATACTCTCTGGGCTTCCTCAGAGCACTGTGGGTACCTTTACACATGGTCATGGCAGCCACTGTTTCAGAGGGTCTTCTTCTAGAATCCTTGGCTTCTCACCCAAAAGGCTGTGCTCTGGAATAAGGCAAGAACATCTGAAAGGAGACAGTATTAGACAGAACATCAGTGTTGGGGGAAGTGTTTGGAGGGAAACCACAGGGTCCTATGTGAGCAGGACTTCTTTATGTCCCATGACTGATCTCATCTGAGAGTCCAGAGTTTGAAGCTGGGGAGAGAACAGGCCATCAAGCTCTGAGTAGAACTGTCTTTTGGTGTGTTGCCCTGGTAGAGTAGGAATGGTGTCCGTGTATGAAATAATGGGAAGCCCCTGACCTCTGCTGCCTCTATCTCTCACAGGTCCAAGTGGCCTATCAGGGAACACTATGATGTTCTAAAGTAGTGGTCTACAACCTGTGGGTCAGGACCCCCTTGGGGTTGTATATCAGATCTCTATGGTAGGATTCATAACAGTTGCACAATTACAGTTACAAAGTAGCAATGAAATAATTTTATGGTTGGGTTACTACAACATGAGGAACTGTTCTAAAGGCTTCCATCCCCCCTCCCCGCAATTTCTTCAGAGCAAAAAGGAGTACCAATGAGTCAGTCTTGGGTGAGCTGTGGGAGTCAGGTGAGAAAATTAGGGCACTCTGAAGACAGAGAAGTCATGTCACACGAGTCACCTAGGTCCTGGTAGTTGGTATCTAATTTTTCTATAAAATTATTTATTTTCAAAAAGTATACTTATAGCTGATTCTTTCTATCATCTCTTAAAACTTTAGTTTTGATCCTCCACAAGTGTGGCAGGTTTAGTACCAGGTGCAGTTTCTATCAAGTCCTTAAGTATAATATAAACCCTAAGCCCATGAATTAACTTCAAACACTTCCTGTCACCAGTGTATCTTTTTATTATCCGTGTATATTCATTATACAAAGTGCTGAGTCTCATGGCGTCAATGTATTTCAAGTACACTGTAGCCCAGGCTGACCTGAGACTTGCAGCAATCCTTCTGCCTCTTCCTCCTAGGGGGAACACCTGAGACCTGTGACACCAGATGCAGACAGTACAAATTAACACCAAGTAGGGGACCCGTTATATAAGCCCCCAGGAGCTCAGATTGAATTTAGAGAAGAAAGAAAAAAAGAAAAAGAAGAGAATTTTCAACTGAATTGTGAGTGAATTATAAACTCAAATTGACTAAGTAAGACATGACTGTATTTGAATGAGTTTATCTGAAAGTAGCTAGATTAAATTTTCTCTGCTTTGAGATGAAATGAAGGCTCAGGGAAGAAATTATACTCAATTACAGGAAAATAGAGAAAATTACATTTTTGCACACTCAAGTCAGTAGCTGTGAAATTGTGTTGGCTCCAATAATTACAGGCAGCCAGGTGTCAGTAAAACCTCAAGGACAGACCGAAGGATCATTATGGGCAGCGTCTTCCAAGTGATAATCTGATCCAGGCTGTAACTGAGAAGGTCAGTGCATTGTCTCTTCACTAGACATCATGATGAAGTGAATTTGAATTTCTGCTCAAAATCTTCCCTTTATATCAGAAAGTTGGGCCTTGGGAGATAGAGAAAGCCTTTTCTTTCAAAGTTTCCAGAAGCTTGGTCCAGATTATAGCCTAACATGAAGAAAGGAGGAAGTTTCAGGTGGTGTTGGAATCCTGTGGAACCCTCCTCCCCCAGCAACTCTTCACACCACTAAGACCTGGATGAGACCCCTGGAGACTCCTGCTTTTCACAGGTAAGACCCACAGAGGAAGAAGAAGGAGAGTAAGCTTGGATATGAATTCTTTCATCTTCCAGTCCTTCTCCGTGGTTTTGTTGCAGACTCCTTTGGAAGCTCATAGCTCACATCTGGTAGCCTTCTCCACACACTTATGTGTCTCCCCTGGACTCCTGATCTTTATGCTTTCAGATTGGGATAGAAATGCACCGTTAGCCAGGCGGTGGTACACACCTTTAATCCCAGCACTAGGGAGGCAGAGGCTCCCTGTGCAGAGGATCTCTGTGAATTTGAAGCCAGCCATGTCTACAGAGGGAGTTCCAGGACAGCTAGAGCTGTTACAGAAACCTTTCAAAAAACAAAACCAACCAACCAAACAAAAACACAAAGAAGAAATTCTCTATTGAACTTCCCTTTCCCATGGGGTGCCTGCTAAAGCTTTGTCCACAAGCCTGAAAACCACGAATTTGTAATTACTCTCTAATTACTGTCCACTGCTGTGGTGTCTTCGCTGATGTTCTGGGGACAGTTATAGGACATCCAGTGCTATCTGCATGGGTTAGGAGGTGGTGCATGCTATTGGTGGACTGAAAGGAATGGTTTTCTCTTTACAGACAAATCTGAAGCCCCATGTGAGTAAGATTGTCAATTTGTTTTTTACTTGGTAGTCTTGCTCAAGTCAAAGTTCTGGATGCAGTTCAAAGTCTTTCAAGTCTCAGATTTTTCATTATAAACAGTAATTCCTATAGATGTGAAAAATGACAACCAGTAAAAAGCTCTGGTTGTCCTGTTCAGAGCACGCAACAACGACCCCTAAGCTGAGTGCTTTTGTTGAGTTGACAATAGCTGAGAATTCACCTTTGGATAGAAAGAGAGAAGGTCAGGGCACCTTGCCATCTTGAGCCTCTGATCTATTATAGCCACTAGTATTAGTTCAATAGAAATTTTGATCCCTCCAGCTCCTAGAAAGTAGTTTCCCATTTACAGAGAATTCTAGAAGCTTGAGGGACTCCATGACCTTGATATACAAGAGAGAAGGACAGTACTTTAATTCATTGTTCTATTTGTTCATTAGCTGAACACTTTAGTCTAAAAATAGACATATATCCTGATAACTGGAAGTGGTTTTAGTGGTTTTTTTTTTTTTTTTTTTTTTTTGAGGGGGGCCTGTGGGATGGCATCCTTCTAGACACCACAGCAACAGTTGGATCAAAAAGGCTTATAGTTAACTGTGCCGAGCCATGCACTGTGTGTGTCAGGTTTGTTTCTACAGGACCGATACTGGGAAAGCCACTCCAGGTGATTTTCATCTGAAAGGTAGATTTTATCTTTCCAGAGACTTGCCACAACTTGAGAACTCAGGGCCTGGCACTGGCAGGAGTGATGTCACTCTGAACACGAAGCCAATCTGATTGCTGGAAAGAAACCCAACAAAAACTCAGCGATGTCCATTTTCCTGTCCTGTTCTCAAGAGCACCCCAGAGCAGGCAGGTTTGGAACATCCTGGTGTCCTTTGTCTCTTACTAATCAAAGGAACTCCTCCAGCCTTATCTTGGGTGGTGGGACAATTTAGGCAAATATGGTTGTTTTGTCCTCCCAAGGTGTGTCCTGGTAGCAACCACACATAGCTAAAGGTACTCGCTACTTCAACTGACTCCTGCAGCCTCAGTTTTTACCATGGGGAATCCCATGACTTCAGTGAAGCCTTGTCTCCTGAACAAACCCAAAGAAATTGGATCCATCATCAGAAAGATTGATTTGGAGGGAGTCCTGAGTGGGAATTCAGGTGACTGATCTTTTTAGTCACTTAACAGTCACTGCAAGAATCTTGCCTTGTAGTTGCCTTGTAGGGGTAATTAGGGCTCATCCCATCTTAACCTTGCCTTGACTAAGGGTAAATTAAGGGTCATAGTTAATAGTGCCTGGCCCTTTAAATCTTGTATCCATAGCACCATAGTCATGCCATTGTTATGTATTTGTTGCCTGTGGGGACTCTGGCTAGCTGGGACACAAAGGGGACTCCACCAAAGGGAGACAAGCCAAAGCCTGCCATTACCACCCTGGCTTTCTGTAACTGGAATCTAGCTAGGGCCTGAGGAAGCCCATTATGAAAACACCCATTTCCATACACTCTGCACTAACACACTAAGCAATTTGGACTCTGCTGAGGAAGGCCCATGAGGGATTTTCCCCCCCTTTTTATCTGGGTGACATTGAGAAGACAGTCACATGATTTGGGTAAGTCATATTATAAAATGAATGTCTGCTCAGACCTCTGGTGAAACTCATTTCTGTAAAGGTATAGGTGGTTAACCTGAACAAGGCACACAGAACAACCTGGGTCAATTGAATGTGGGCTTTAGTAATTGAATACATACACTGCCTGGCCATGTAGACATATGTCAAAGAAATACATCATATACATATCAATCTCATAATCAGGAAGTCAGGACAGTACTCTGAATCTGAACAGTGTTGAAATTCTTCCACAGCCTATTCTTTCTTTTGATAATTGTTGAATTATTGATAACATTATTATTAAAGAAGACCCGTAGTTTATGATTATCCCATCATGTTGTATATTATATGGTTTTTGACAAATGTATAATGTCTTCACTATTACAGTATTAGAATAGTGTTCTTGTCCCCCTAATCACTTGTGCCTTCCTCCCTCCCCTCCCTTCTTCCCTCTCTTCCTCCCTCCCTCTCTTCCTCCCTCCTCTTTCCCTCCCCTCCCTTCTTCCCTCTCTTCCTCCCTCCCTTCCTTCCTCCCTCCTCCTTCCCTCCCTCCCTCCCCTTCCTTCTTTCTTTTCCCTAATTCTGGTAACCACTGAGCATTTATTGATTTATATTTTGGTTTTCCTAGACAGGGTTTCTTTGTGTAACAGCCCTGGCTGCCCTGGAACTCTCTTTGTAGACCAGCCTGGCCTCAAATTCACAGAGATCCACCTGCTTCTGTCTCCTGAGTGCTGGGATTAAAAGTATGTGCCACCACATCAAGCCTACAGAGCATTTATTTTTTGCCTTAGTTTCATCTTTCCAGATGCCAGTTGGAAGGTAGTTACCTTCACTACTGCCCATGCTAACTGGAATGTCATGTAGCTGAAGACATGCAGGATATAGCCAGGCTGACTTTTCTCTTTGAACAATATTAATGTGTCTTTTTGTGGCTAAATACTGTGTTTTCTCACAGTTTATCCACTCATCTATTAAGGAAAGAGGATGCCCTAGTTGTTCCAATATTTCAGTTTATGGGTGTGTGTGTGTGTGTGTGTGTGTGTGTGTGTGTGTGTGCGTGCAAATGCCTAGGATTCTGGCTGCTGGCTCATAGGGTCAGACAGAAGCTGCCAGGCTGTATCCTAAAGTTTCTGTGCCATCTTGCAGCCTCCTTAAGTAATGAATGGGGGTTCTCCATGCTCCATATTCATTGGCTTTTGTTAGTGTTTAGACATTTAGCCCTTCTAATAGATGTATAGTGGTATCTCATTCCTGTTTTAATTTGAGGTTCCCAAATGACTTATGATATGTTGTTTTTCCTATACTGACTAGCCACGTATGTTTCTTCTTTAGTGAGATGTCTGTTTAGATCTTTTGCCCATTTAAAGAATTTGAATTTTCTTATTAATGAGTTTAAAGACTTCTTTTGGGTAACATCAGATATGTACTTTGTAAAGTTTTTGGCTTGTGTTTTCACTATTTAACATGGCCCTTAAATACTATTTTATTCGTTTATGTGTGTGTGTGTGTGTATGTGAGTGTTGGTGAAGGCCAGAAGAGGGTATTAGGTTCCCTGGAGCTCAATGACAGGAGGTTGTGAGTCTCCTGACACAGCTATTTAAAGTTTCTTTTAACTGATGAGTCATGTTTGTAGCTCTCCTCAATATGGTCTCTTAATTTTTTTTTTAAGAGTTACTTAAAGTGTAGGAGTGTTTTTCCTGCATGTAAGTCTGCATACCACATAAATGCCTGGTACCTTCAGAGGTCAGAAGAGTGTGTCAGATCCCTTGGAACTGGAGACACAGATGGTGGTGTGTCACCATGTGGATTTGGGAACTAAACCCTAGTCCACAACAAGAACAAGTGCTTTTAATCACTGAGCCATCTCCAAACCTCTGAAGACGGACTTTTACAGAACAAAAATTATTGATTCCAGTTAAGTCCAGCCCAATTCTGGCTTTCATAGTAATCATTGAATCCAAGGTTACCTAAATTTTCTCCTGTGTTGTCTTCTGAAAGTCATATTCTAATTTTTTCCCTTTTTCTGAGACAGGGTTTCTCTGTGTTAAAGCTCTGGCTGTCCTGGAACTTGAGCTGTAGACCAGGCTGGTGTAGAACCCACAGTGATTCTCCTGCCTCTGCTCCCAAATGCTGGGATTAAAGGGGTGTGCCACCACCACCCATCTCTAATTTATTTCTCTGCTCGATTTGTAGTTAATTTTTGTGAAAGGTATGTTTTTTTTGACAATGAGTTTCCCTTAGTCCCTTGTCAAAGATTCAGGGACTCTGCTGGTGTGGGTGGTACTTCTGAGATGTTTCCTGACTTGTCAACTTTTCCAATTCCATATTATCTTCATTACTGCAGTTTTTTTTTTTGTGTGTGTGTAAATATGGCTACTATCTATCTACCTTATTTTATATATTGATTCCAATACCCTCTCTCCCTCCCTATCATGCCCCCCCAACTCCTATCCATCCCCCCTACTACACAGGAACAGTGATGCCTTCCAGGAGGGATCATCAAAATCTGTCAAGTCATTTGGAGAAGGATCTAGGCCCTCCCTCCTGCCTCTAGGCTAAGGGAGTATCCCTCCCTGGGGAATGTGCTCCCAAAGTCCTTTCATGTACCAGGGATACATCCTGGTTCCACTGTCAGAGGTCCCTTAGACTGCCCAGGCCTAATTGAGATCCACGTTCAGGGGTTTCCCCAGCTATCAGACTGGTGTCCATGAGCTCCCCCTTGTTCAGGTCAGCTGTCTCTGTGGGCCTCTGTAGCCTGGTCTTGACCGCTTTCCTTATCACTCCTCCCTCTCTGCAACTGGATTCCAGGAGTTCAGCTCAGTGCCTAGCTGTGGGTGTCTGCTTCCGTTTCTACCAGCTACTAGAGGAGGACTCTATGATGGCATATAAGTTAGTTATCAATCTCATTATCAGGGAAGGGAATTTAAGGAAGCCTCTCCACTGTTGCTCACATTGTTAGTTGGGGTCATCCTTGTAGGTCTCTGGACATTTCTCAAGAGTCAGTTTTCTCTTCAAACCTATAACGACTTCCTCTATTATGGTGTCTCTTTTTTTTTCTCTCTCATCTATTTGTCCCCTGACTCAATCTTCCTAGTCCCACATGTTCTCCTCTTCTCCCTTTCTCTTTCTCCTAACTCCCTCTCCACTCACTGGCCCCCCTCACTCCACTCCCAATATGCTCAGATCTTGTTCCTTTCTACTTCTGTGAGGGACCTTGTAGGAATCTTTTAGGTTCCTCCTTATATCCTAGTTTCTCTGGCAATGTTAATTATAGGCTAGTGATCCTTTGCTCTGGGTCTAAAATCTATATATGAGTGAGTACATACCATGTTTCTCTTTTTGTGACTGGGTTACCTCACTCAGGATGATTTCTTAAAAGTTCCATCTATTTGCCTGTGAATTTCAAGATTCCATTCCCTCCCCCCCACTCCGAGTACATTGTGTAAATGTACCACATCGTCTTTATCCATTCTTCATTGAGGGGCATCTAAGTTGCTTCCAGGTTCTTGCTACTACTACTTGTTACTGCCATGAACATAGTTGAGCACATGTCTTTGTTACATGTATGTGGATCATTTGGGTATATGTCTAAGAGTGGTATTGCCAGGTCCTGTGGTAGACTGATTCCTGAGGAACCACAATACTGATTTCCAAAGTGGCTGTACAAGTTTACACTTCCACCAGCAGTTGAAGAGTGTTCCCCTTTCCCCACATTATCTCCAGCATAAGCTGTCATTGGTGTTTCTAATTTTAGCCATTCTCATAGGAGTGGCATGGTATGTCAGAGTTGTTTTGATTTGCATTTCCCTGATAGCTAAGAAAGTTGAGCACTTCCTTAAGTGTCCTTCAGCCATTTTGGATTCCTCTATTGAGAATTCTCTATTCATTTCTGAACCCCACTTTTTAATAGGGTTATTTGGTGTTTTGGTAACTAGTTTCTTGAGTTCTTTGTATATTTTGGAGACCAGCCTTGTCAGATGTAGGGTTGATGAAGATCTTTTCCCAGTCTGTGGGCTGCCATTTGGTCTTGTTGATTGTGTCCTTTGCCTTACAGAAACTTCTCAGTTTCAGGAGGTCCCATTTATTAATTGTTGATCTCAGTGTCTGTGCTACTGGTGTTATGTTCAGGAAGTGGTCTCCTGTACCAATTCATTCAAAGGTACCTCTCATTTTCTCTAGTAAGAGGATTTATGTTGAGGTCTTTGATCCATTTGAACTTCAGTTTTGTGCATGGTAATAGTTATGAGTCTATCTGCAGTCTTCTACACACTATCATTCAGTTTTACCAGCACCATTTGTTGAAGATGCCTTCCTCCTTTCATTGTATAATTTTAGCTGTTTTGTCAAAAATCAGGTGTTCATAGGTGTGTGGGTCAGTATCAGAATTTTTGATTTGATTCCATTGGTCTTCTTGTCTATTTTTGTGCCAATACACAAGCTGTTTTCAAGACTATAGCTCTATAGTAGAGCTTGAAGTTGGGTATGGTGATGCCTCCTGAAGTTTCTTTATTGTACAGGGTTGTTTTGGCTATCCTGGGTCTTTTGTTTTTCCTTATAAAGTTGAGTATTATCCTTTCAAGGTCAGTGAATAATTTTGCTAGGATTTTGATGGGGATTGCATTGAATCTGTAGATTGCTTTTGGCAAGATTGCCAAACATTTTACTATGTTTATCCTACCTATGCAGGAGCATGGGAGATCTTTCCATTTTCTGGTATCTTTTTAAACGTTTTTTCTTTAATGACAGAAACTTCTTGCTATATAGGTATTTCACTGTTTGGCTAGCTTTACCCCAAGATACTTTATATTGTTTGTGGCTATTGTAAAGGGTGATGTTTCTCTGATTTCTTTCTCAGACCCTTTATCTTCTGTATATAGTAGAGCTACTGATTTATTTATTTATCTATTTATTTATTTATTTTGCATTAATCTTGTATCCTGCTAGTTTGCTGAAGGTGCTTATCAGCTGTAGGAGTTCCCCGGTAGTTTTTCTGGTCACTTATGTAAACTATCATTATCTGCAAATAGTGACAGTTTGACTTCTTACTTTCCAATTTGTATCCCCTTGATCTCTTTTTGTTGTCTTATTGCTCTGACTAGAACTTCAAGTACAATGCTGAAGAGATATGGAGACAGTGGGCAGTCTTGTTTTGTTCCTGATTTTAGAGGAATCACCTTACACTTCTCTTCATTCAGTTTGATGTTGGGTTATTGTATATTGGTTTTATTATGTTTAGGTATGTTCCTGTCATCCCTGATCTCCCCAAGACCTATATCATGAAAGGGTGTTGGATTTTGTCAAAGGCTTTTCAGCATCTAGTCAGATGATTGTATGATTTTTCTTTTTTATGGTGGATCACATTGATAGATTTTTGTATATCGAACCATCCCTGCATCCCTGGGATGAAGCCTGCTTGGTCATGATGGATGTTTTCTCTGATGTGTTCTTGGATTTGATTTGCTAGTATTTTATTTAGTATTTTTGCATCAATGTTCATGAGGAATATTGGTCTTTTCTTAGTTGTGTCTTTTCGTGGCTTAGGTACCAAGGTAGCCTCATAAAAAGAGTTTGGTAATGAACCTTCTGCTTCTATTGTGTGGAACAATTTGAGGAGTATTGGTATTAGCTCTTCTTTGAATTTCTGGTAGAATTCTACAATGAAGCCATCTGTCCCTGGGCTTTTTTTTTCTTTCTTTTTTTTGGGGAGGCGTTTGATGACTTCCTCTATTTCATTAGGTGTCATAGGTCTATTTAAATGGCTCATATATTCTGGATTTCATTTTGGTAAGTGATAGCTATCCAGAAATTTTTCCATGTCCTTTGAATTTTTGAATTTTGTGGAGTACAAGTTTTCAAAATATGACCTGAAAATTCTCTGGATTTCCTTAGTGTCCTTTGTTATGTTCCCCTTTTCGTTTCTGATTTTGTTGATTTGCATGTTCTCTCTCTGCTTTTTGGTTAGTTTGGATAAAGGTTTGTCTATCTTGTTGATTTTCTTGACACCAACTCTTTGTTACAATGATTCTTTGTATTGTTTTCCTAGTCTCTTCTTTATGGATTTCAGCCCTCAAATTGATGATTTCCTGGCATCTACTTCTCTGGGGTGACTTTGCTTCTTTTTGTTCTAGGGCTTTCAGTTGCGCTGTTAATTCTCTTATGTGACTATCCTCTGTTTTCTTAATGTAGGCACTTACTGCAATGAACTTTCCTTGTAGCACTGCTTTCAAAGTGTTCCATAAGTTTGGGTATGTTGTGTCTTCATTCTCATTAAATTCTAGGAAATCTTTAATTTCTTTATTTCTTCCTTGACTCAGGAATGTTGTTGCAATTGCACATTGTTTAATTTCCATGAGTTGGTAGGGTTTCTGCAATTTGTGTTGTTGTTGAATTCCAACTTTAAAGCATGGTGGTCTAATAAGATACAGGGGGATATTCCATTTTTTTTTTTTTTTGTATCTGTGAAGGTTTGTGTAGTTGCCTAGTATGTGTTCAATTTTAGAGAAGGCTCCATGTGGAGCTGAGAAGAAGGTATATTCTTTTGTGTTTGGGTGGAATGTTCTATAGATGTCTGTTAAACCCAATTGGGACATAACTTCTGTTAGTTCTTTTGTTTCTTTGTTGAGTTTTTGAAAGGTGGTCCTGTCTAGTGTTGAGAGTGGTGGTTGACGTCTCCCACTATGAGTGTGTGAGGTTTCATGTGAGCTTTGAGTTTTAGTAGTATTTCTTTTACAAATGTGGATGCCTTTGTATTTGGGGCATAGATGTTCAGAATTGAGACTTTGTACTGATAGATTTCTCCTGTGATGAATATGAAATGACCGTCTCTTTTGATTGATTTTGGTTTGAAGTCTAACTTGTTAGATATTAGGATAGCCACACCAGCTTGCTTCTTGGGTCCATTTGATTGGAAGACATTTTCCCAACCCTTTACCCTGAGGTAATGTCTGTCTTTGAAACTTAGATGTGTTCCTTGTATGCAGCAGAAGGATGGATTCTGTCCTGTATCTTTTTATAGGTCAGTTAAGACCATTAATATTGAGGGAAAGTAAGGACCATTGATTGTTAATTCTTGTTTGTTTTAGATTTGTTGGTAGTGGTGCCATTGTGAGTATATATGCCCCACTTTTTCTTTTGGGTTCTGGTAAAGTGGGATTATATATTGCTCATGTCTTTGTGAGTGTAGTTAACATCCTTGGGTTGGAGTTCCAGAAAGTTCCAGAACTTTCTGTAGGGCTGGATTTGTGGATATGTATTGTGAAAATCTGGCTTTGTCATTGAATATCTTGTTTTCTCCGCCTATAGTGATTGAGAGTTTTGCTGGGTATAGTAACCTGGGCTGGCATCTATTGTCTCTTAGTATTTGTAGAACAAGGACCATTTGTCCTTGAGAGTTTCCATGGAGAAGTCAGGTGTAATTTTGATAGGTCTGCCTTTATATGTCACCTGGCCTTTTTCCTTCACTGCTCTTAATATTGTTTCTTTATTCTATATGTTAGGTATTTTGATTATTATGTGGTGAGGGGACATTTTTTTTATTTTAGTCCAGTCTATTTGGTGTTCAGTATGCTTCTTATACTTTCATAGGCATGTCCTCCTTCAGAATGGGAAAGTGTTCCTCAATGATTTTGTTGAATATGTTTTCTGCACCTTTGAGCTGGGCTTCTTTGCCTTCTTCTATGCCTATTATTCTTAAATTCAGTCTTTTCACAGTGTCCTACATTTCCTGGATGTTGTGTTTAAGGATTTGTTGGATTTAAGTTTTTCTTTGGTCAATGAATCTATTTCCTCTGGTTTATCTTCAGTGCCAAAGATTCTCTCTTCACTTTCTTATATTCTGTTGGTTATGTTTGCATCTGTAGTTCCTGATCATTTACCCCGTTTTTCTATTTCCAGCATTCCCTCAGTTTGTGTGTGTGTGTGTGTGTGTGTGTGTGTGTGTGTGTGTGTGTGTGTGTGTTTATTGTCTCTATTTCAGTTTTCAGGTCTTCAATGGTTTGAGTTGTTTCTTTCATCTGTTTGATTGTTTTTTCTTGGCTTTCCTTTCTTTAAGAGATTTGTTCATTTCTTGCATTTTTTTTGTTTGGCCTTTTCCTCTGTTTCCATTTTTTTACTTTTTCTTCCATTTCTTTAAGAGATTTTGTCATATCATTTTTGAGGGACTCTATCATTTTTATGAAGTTATTTTTTTAAGTCATTCTCTTATGCTTCATATGCTTTGGTGTGTTTAGGTCTATTGGTGTAGAGTCCCTACCTAGATTCTGGTGGTGTCATACTGGTCTTTCTATTGTTGAGTATTTACTTGTATTGCCACCTTCCCATTGCTTCTTCCAGTGGGTGCAGGTGGAGTCTCTCTCTCTCTACCCTGCTCTCCTGGTGGATGTAGGGGGGTCAGGAGTTCAATGTCTATAACTCTGGGTGATCTGAGCTCTTTTGGAAGTCTCTCCAGCAGAGGGCAGGTGATAGGGCCCAAAGATCAGGTGAGTTCAGCCTCAAGGTGATCCCATGTGGATAGGCAGACCCAGTATGCTCAGAGCTCACCCAGGAAGTTCCAAGGAGGTGGAGGGGTTGTTGGTCCTGTACTCTAGCCCAATGCTCACCCAGAGCAGTGGGCCCAGCAGGACCAAGAGTGAGGGGAAGCTCAGATCTCAGGACCATACAGATTGCATAACATTACTGGATATGGATGATCCTCTATCCCTGCTAGCAACATCATCTCTGAACTGGTGTTCACCCATGCTCTAATATAGACTTTATGGTGGGGAACCTCTCAAGTTCAACTTATTAATGGTATGCCAGAAAGTCTAGATTAAGGCATGGGTGAGGCTGGAGTAGCATAAGTGTGGGTACTACATGGAGCAGGGTACCTAGGATGGGCAGCAAGCCCCTGAGCATGTTGATGGATGGGACAGCAATGTGGCAAGTGGCATAGCTCTTTCTTTACTAGGACTACGCTTTTATCCAATGGATGCATATCTCAAAGATTATATGCTAGTATATCAGTATATAATGGCCAGTGGTTAAGATGGTAATGTGGGCATTCTTATTATACTGCCAAGTGGTTAACAGATGATAGCAAAGGCAGAACAAACAGAGTCCCACCTCCTGGGGACATCAGGGCACCTTATCTCAACTTCATTTTCAATGCAGATTATCAGTGAGGATAGATTCAATAGAAAACTAACACTTGGTTAAAAGCCACCTCGAGGTTAAGAGTACTCACTGTTCTTGCAGAAGACCAGAGTTTGGTTCCTAGTACCAACACAGTGCTCATAATCAATCTATAACTCCAGTCCCAAGAGACCTCTGCTAGCACTCTGCTAGCATAGTTCATATACACACATGCAGGCAAAAACACTCATATACATAAACACAAATAAATCTTAAAAAATTTAACCTCTGGATCACGGCAGTCCAGTTTTCAAATCCTGGTTCTGCTTCCTAGTTTGTGCTCTTGGGCAAGTTGCCTGACTTTCTCCAAATTGGGACTATGACTCTTCATGGGTTTTCTAGCTGAATGCAGGGATTAAAGGGGCTGTTGAGTGGGAAAATGTTGTAAACCCTTTCTATACCAAACTGGAGGAATTAAACCTGAGTTATATTTAACTCATAGAGGTCTAGAACAATGAAAATAAACCCACAAAGCCTCCAGGATAGCTAGCTCCTATGCCTAATGACATCTCTTCATTTTTCCCATGAGCTCAGGATGTCTGTATGAAACCTTCCCTGAATGCATCAGTCTACAACACGGAAAGTCTCTTCTAGGAAAAAAAAATGGAATAACCTGTTTCTTGGGCAGGTGCCTGGCTTTCTTGTCGGGTGCTTATGTCTTTGGATGGTCATTCATTAATGAATATCACAGTGAGTCAAGCCTGTGCAAAGTGAACCCCATCAGGAGGCTCAAGGATTCTTTATTTGATTTTACAAAGGAGCATCCTGAGGTTCAGACACATTAAGAGGCATGACGGCAATTGCAGAGCTAGGGAGAGAAGATCCAAGGGCTCCTGTTGGGGCTGCCAATGGTGGACTGTGGTCATGGAGTGAAGTAAGTTATACCTGGTCACAGCTTCTATGTGGCCCCTGGAGTAGGAGGCACTCGATGTATTTCTGATAATTTTCTGGACCCAGGTGCAGTTTGGTTGCTTTTCTAAGTGCTATTTGGGACCTTAAGGCCCTGATTAATTTTATGAAAAAGATCACATGCTCTATTTCAGTGGACCTTTAAAAACAGACTATAATAACCCCTTACTCTTGTACTTCTTGAACTTCACATGAATCTAAAAAAGCAGTTCACATTTCTTTTCCCTCTGACTGTTCTCTGTGGTCTCAAATATGCTTAGATGAGGGATGCCAGAATCACACTCATTGCCAGTGATGTTTTTGTCACAAAGGAGAATTTCTTGTGACCAGAACCAGTTAATTGGTCTGTCATTGGCTTTCTTTGGTTAAGTAAGTCACTGGATAGCTGTTGACAGGTACAAAGTCAGTGTAGCTCCAGAAGGGTCTGATATTCTTTCAAGTCCTAATCACAATGAAGACATTGGTGGTTTATCATGACCCAGGGTGAAACTAAATTGCTTTGTAATAGCTAATAAAAAGACACTTTGGTAATACACCAAGCCCTTGCGCTATCATGTGTGTGTGTGTGTATGCAAATGGAAGGCAAGCACTAAGGTTTCTTGAGATTTGGGATGGCAGAGTCTATCTTGATTGAGATGGAAGAGAATGGTGCCTTCAATCAGCCCATATTTCCTGAATTTGTTCTATGCCAGAGACTGTGTGGGGTACTTATGATATAGCAGTGCCAGAGGTCCAATAAAATTTTCACTGTCTTAGAGTCCTTGAAACAAAACAAAATAAAGCGTTTTTAGTATAGAAGAGTTCATGTAAAGGAAGGAAGGATGGCCCACTTATCATTCAACATTTATTATTACTATTTAATCATTATTGTGCATCTGTCTTTCCTTCCATGCATTTATTGCTAATAAAACACCTCAAAGCAATCTCAGGCAGGAGACATTTCTTATACCCATGACTGTTTAATAGATAAAGACTTTTTAATAAAGAATACAACTGCAATGTCATTATCATAGATAACAGAATTAATAAAAATTTCTTGATATGACATAGTATCCACTTTGGGTTAAATTTTCTCCAGTGGTCTTATGGTCTTTCCTTTCCTTTCCTTTCCTTTCCTTTTTTCCTTTCCTTCCCTTCCCTTCCCTTCCCTTCCCTCCCTTCTCCCATTTCTTTTTAAAACAGGGCCTCTCACATTGTATTACAGATTGATGTGGAATTCATTGTGTAGGCCAGGCTGAAACTCATGGGAATTCTCCTGCCTCAGCTTCCCTGGTGCTAGGCTTGTAGACATGAGGCATTCAGCCTAGCTCAAGAGCTTCTTTCTATTATGTATCTGTTTGACTCTACATCCAAACAATATCTGCACACTGTAGGCTGTGGCTATGGCTATGAGCTCTTCTGCTCTATGGTAGTTTCTCCAAGCTGTTTTGTTGGTTGTAGGAATGAGTTTTTTGTTCTGTAGAGTCCTTATATATGAATTGGGTTGATTGCATCTTTATGATTTTGAATGATATTTCTTTGTTTCACCTCTTCAGTAAAATGATAGCTTATAAAGAGATCTAGTTAGTGTCAGTTTCAGTGGTAGAAAGGAGATCCTCATGGAAAGTGGCTTGATTCTATTTATGCCAGAGATGTTTCTAGAGGTACCTTGGTAGCTAGAAATTTAAAACTGATGTGAAAAATTTAGTTCTTTGTGTGAATGTTTGTGTAGGTCAGAGGTCAATGCTGGGTTCTTGTTTCAATCACTCCCCACCTTGTTTTGAGACTGTGTTCCTCACTGAACTTATGATTTTAATAAGGATGGCTGGCCTTATTTAATAAGGGTGGAACCCCAGGGATCTCCCTGTCTCTGTCTTCCCAGTGCTGGGGTTACAGGCCTGTGGTACTTTTTGTGTGGGGCTGGGATCTGAGCTCAGGCTCTCATGCTTGTGTGGAAGGTACTTTTCTAACTAAGCCATCTCTCCAACCCCTGAAAGAAATGTTCTTGTGCCACAGTGTCAGTTCTGATTCTAACACTATGAAACATTCCTGTTGTCCCCTCCTTTATGTTGGCATATAAAGATGACCTTTAAAAGTGGCTGTTCTGTCTGATTTTTGGCAGTGATGCCAACCATGTCTCTTTTAGCAGCTAGTTGGGCCTGATGATTTGAATGTAATTGGCCCCCACAATCTCATAGGGAGTGGCCCTATTAGGAGGTGTGGCTTTGTTGGAGTGGGTGTGGCCTTGTTAGAGGGAGTGTGTCACCATGGGGGCAGGTTTTGAAGTTTCTCATGTTAGGATACTGCCCAGTGTCTTAGTTGACTTCCTCTTGCCCATTTCTGCTGATCTATGTATTTTCACGTGGTCTTCTCTTACCGGGGAGCTGGCCGGCATTCTGCTTTCTCCAGACTCTCCATCTTGACTCCTCCTTCCTCCTTCCTCTTTCCTCCTTGTCTCCTGGTCCCTCCTATCTTTCTTTCCTATTGGCCAACAGTGCTTTATTCATTAACCAGTATGAGAAACATATATACATAATGGCATCTCCCATCAGTGGTCATGGTGTCTTTTCACAGCTTAAGACATTGGTTTTGAAAAAAATTCATCTGTTCTTATTGGGAACTCAGGCTAACAAAGGATAGAATAAACTTACAGATAGGATTGTGTGAGCTTAAATGAGGCCTGAATCAAGAGTATTTGAAGATGACCTTCAGGGTTTATTTTGCAAAAGGTTTTAAAATATTTAAAATGCATGGCCAGACATGAAAAGCACTGTGGGCCATCTGAGGCCTTTTCAGTTTAGAGTCTACTTCAACAGGGAGTTGGTACATGCAACATTGGCAGAGGAGTTGGGTCAGAAACAGGTAGCCTAGTAGATTCAGTAGGAAGTGCCTGGGGTCTCAGTGGCTGTTGGTTGATATGGATTTCCATGGCATTGATGAGTTTCTTCAATAAGTGATATAATGTTTGAAAGAGACGGGGAGTCTAGATAGGATGACCCCCGTGAGCAAAGGGAAGAATATAGTTGTTATTTTCTACATAGGCAAAGTCATAGGAAAAGGTTACATTTTGCACATGCTATGTTGGACATATCATAGAGTAGATGTTGAGTAAACATCTGAAGAACAGAGATGAAAATACATGTTTGTGATCAGGAAAAGAGATGGTATTTAAAGGCATGGTTTGGATACGATCACCCAGTAAGAAACTGGATTCCTGGAAACCTCATGGAGATGATGCATAGGGAACTGCTGTAGGGTTTCTCTGATATATACATAAGAGGGCACTTGCTCACTACACTTTTCACTAAGTGCTGCAAGACTATGCTACAGAATGTATCTCTCACATTAAATCCCCATCAATAGAGCAGGAGGTTTCCCATTTCCCCGGATCCCTGCCAACATTTGGGATTATCTCCATGACCTTTTTTTGTTTTTGCCTCTGATGGGAAAAGCCATGCTGAAGCCCTGGAGCTCTGCTTTAGGCTTTACCCTTTCACTATCAATTATGTTTTTATGTACTTATCTAACACACACATGCACGTGTGCATACACACACACACACACACACACACACACACACACACACGGGTGCACACACATGCTGAAAAATATAAGGGTTAAAACTAGAAAAACAATTAGCTTTGTATAATCTTTCAAGGCTCACATGTTCTTTACCTGCATTCACCCTTCCTCATGATGTTATTACCCTTTCCTGTTCTTTGAGATGCTATGCTCACAAACACGTTTGTTGACACACATACATTATAGACTAGAATCCACATATAAGAGAGAACCTTTTTTCTAAGATTGGGTAACCTTGCTTAATATTGTACATTCTAAGTCCATCCATTTTCATGGAAATTTTGTGATTGCTTTTATTTCTTGCCCATCTCTCCTCTGCTTGCCCATCATTCTGGGCTTTCCTTTCCTACAGTCTGGATAGTCTATGTGTCTTAGTAGGATGACTGTTGCTTTGATGAACCATGACCAAAAGCAGCTTGGAGAGCAAAGGGCTCATTCCACTCACACTTCCATATAACAGTTCATTTTCAAAAGCAATGAGGGCCAAACTGGGCGGAGCTGATGCAGAGGCCGTGGAAGAGTGTTCTTTACTGGCTTGCTCCTCATGGCCTGCTCAGCCTGCTTTTATTAGAGAACCCAGGACCACCAGCCTAGGGATGGTATCACCCACCATGAACTGGGTTCTCCCCCATTGGTCACTAATTAAGAAAATGTCCTATAGGTTTGCTTGCCTACAGCCCAATCTTATGGAGGCATTTTCTCAATGGAGGCTCCCTCCTTCTGATGACTCTAGCTTGTGTCAAGTTGACGTAAAACTGGCCGCACACTGAGTTACCTGTCAACCTGAAGACATCTAGGTTGGCTAGGCCTCTGGGAATGCCTATAGGAGATTATCTTGCTGACATGAGAGGACCCATGTAATTGTGAGCAGAGCCATTCTCCAGGCGATAGATCCTAAAATAGAGAAAGGGAGCCAAATACCAGCATTCATCTCTCTGCTTCCTGGCTGTGGGTGTCATGTGATCAGCTGCTTCCAGTCCCTGCTGCCTTGGACTTCTCTCTGGTGATGCACTGTATCTTTGAAATGTGAGCTAAAATAATTCCTTTCCTCCTTAATTGTATTCATCAAGGTATTTTATCACAGCAACAGGGAAAGAAACCAAGACACCCCCAGCCCCATGAGCTGCCTACTGTTACCCTTTCCTTAGCTTTACATTATTTTCAGCTGCTTTTTGATGATGTACATGAGTACAGTGCCCAGGAAGGTTCGAAGAGGGTGTTGGACCTTCTGGAGCTGGTTATAAGAGACTGTAAGCTGAGCCTACCTAGGTGCAGGGACCAAACTCAGGTCCTCTACAAGAGCAGTACACACTCTTAGCTCCTGAGCTGTCTCTCTACTTCCTTTTCCACTTGGCGGAAGAATTTTGTAAGGATTTAAACAACTATGGTTCCTTGTTAGTCCTAGTTCCGATAAGAATAGATGACGTTTTTCTGTGGCATTTCTTTCACCATTTTTGGCATTGACTCCAGGCCCTCCAGAACTTTTAGGTACCCTCTCCACCCCTGAGATCCATCCCCAGTGCTTTAGCTGTGTATTACATTCTTATTGTATATTCATACTATCTTTTGTAAGTCTTTACTCAGAGTTCTATTAACTAAGCCTGTTTCCCCAACACCATCTTAAGAATCATATTTTTATCATTGGTTTGAGGTACCATCTTATGTACATCGAAGGCTTGCTTATCTAGGGGTCTGTATTCTAGGTCATTTCTGTTTATTCCTACAGCAGCACCAGATTATTTTTAATTATGATATAGTAAAGACATAATATCTTGTGGAGCAAGGCTCCCCCCTTTGTTCTTGCTTTTAGAAATCTGTCTTATTTAATGTTATGTTCATCCTCACATATTTTATGTTTATCAAGTACCTAAAGTTTGTTATAACAAAACTTTGAATCTAGTGATGAATTTGACATTTTTACAGTGCAAAACCATTCTATCCACAGCATATTTCTTCATTCATTCCATCTCCTTTTATGTCTCCAATAGAGTTTTAAGATCTCCATAAAGTTCTGAAAAGCTGTTAAGCTAATGCCTGGATATTGCATGGTCAGGGTTTGCCGCAAGCATGAGAGGTGTCTTGTTTGCTGCTGGCGTAGAATCTAGTATTAGATTTTATAAATTGATCTTGGATTTGGCAGCCTTGCTAAACTAATTGCTTCTAGTAATTTGCTGGTTTCTTTTGGGTGTTCCATTCGGAGAGTCACGTTGCCTATGCATACAATAAAGAGGAAGACTTTACACTCAGCTAAGTGTTGTAACCATTCCTCTGGGCAGAGCTTCCATCTGCCTGCCTCTGCCAGAAGATTGTCTCCCATGGTCCTAAAGCCTTGGTCTCATACACTCATTCTGGGAAAGTAAACCTCTCTTTCTTCTCTATGAATAATATGCCTGCCTGTGCTCAGCCTGGGGAAGAACAGTGACTCTGCCTTCTTTTGCTTTGCCTCTTTAATTTCTTCCTTATGGTATGGGGTCTAGCAGCAAGTGACAGAGCTTTCTGACATCTGAATTCCTGAGTGATCCCCACTCATCTCCTTAGCTATCTCTGGGCCCTTATGCCTACATGGACATTCTCTATAAGTGATGCCGAATGGTGGTTTGGAAGACTTTCAGAGCAGACACTTCTATCCCACTTCATCAGTGAGACCAAGATCTTACAGGCAAGAGTTCTGTAGGGTGGATAGTTGGCCACACTTTTTCTTCTCTCTGTGGTACTGATCACTGATAGATGCCACCCCCTCCTGGCACTTTGGTTCATTGTGACATTACTCAGAAACCTGGTGCCTTCAGATGTAATGGAATCTCAGCACCTGTAATGGATCATATCCCAAGTGCCTAACCATCCCAATGGCTAGTTCAAGCTCCAAATTCTGGTCCCTTACTATTCTACCATTTCACTGTTGTTTATTGGCAAGACCTGACTGCAAAATTTGTGCAATATGGGTGTGTGCATGTTCCAATAAGGGCTTGTATGTCTGATGAGTAGGTAGAGAGTTGTTTCATTTTTTGGAATAAAGCCAACTAATTGGATAGAAGACTCTCCCTGGTGACTTGGTGTCTTGGGAATTTGCCCGTGTACTGTGTATGTTGGGTGTAGCTGAAAGAGACACTAGTCTGTCTGGCTCTAACAGAGATCTTTATTACAGTTTAGACTCACTCAGCTAGCCACACCCCATCACTTACTAATAGTGATCATCTTGGTGGATAATTGTGAAAAAAAAAAAAGCAATAAAAGTAAACTGTGTAGCTTAGAAATGTCACCAGTCACTCCTGTTACAACAGATCTTTATGTGTTTCCCATTTAAAGACACTTAGAGCCAACTACAGGCAAATTGCTTTCTCTCTTAGCCAGCTGAGGAGGTGTGTGGGTTAGGCAAGAATTGGGTGTGATAAAAACAGGGAAAGGGAGAGGGAGTCCTCCAGGGGAGGAGCATATGTTACATTGCCATCCTGAGAGTGCATGAAGTACAGAGTCTTCAGGGAAAGAGAAACTGGCAGGTGCCCAAGGGCGTGGGATGGTGGTGAAATTTAATACTGCATAAGCACCCTGAGTTTTAGTTGCCCCTACGCCCTGCCCAGTTCTCCACTGTGGTGTGACTGCCTCAAACAACCATTTTGATATCTTGGGCTGTGTTCATAGAAGCTTGAGAGGTAGAAGGAGGTGGCAAGCTCTCTCTCTCTCATGTAGGCACTCAGCACATCACCGTCTCACTTCCGAGCATCACATTTAAGAGGGCTCAAGACAAGCCAGGATGTGCCCTAACGAGTCCTTCAACACGCTGGTGAGTGGCGTTGCGACCATGCCATAAGTGAGCAGCCTGAGAGACAGTCTGCTCTTCTTTGTACCTTGAGCTGGAGTTGTATGTTCTTTGTGGGGCAGAAACAATCCTGGGATTTGCTCCCAAGGAAAGATGTTTTTCCAAAAGGCTAGTCACTTAAGGAGTAGAGAGTCCCTTTTTCCTAGAAGTATCCAACCAAAGCCACTTGGTGGGAGAATGTTGTAAAGATCAAGCAACTAGAAAGTATCTGTTTGTTTTTGTAGTTCCTAGAGCCAGTAGTTCTAACCGATGTGTGGTGTGCACTTACCTCTGACCTTACAGGGACACTGATGGACATCCATTCACATGTTCTCTCAACATGTTATGGCATGATAGGGAAGAAACAACAACAGTATCCATTTGTGAGGCCTCACTGAGCATGGGTGTAGTATGACACTCTTAATTCAAGGTTACAAATGTGATGATCATATTAGGTCTCCCCAAATAAAAGGTCAGCACCTTCCTGTAGCACGGGGAAGAAACAGAATGTCAGTGCCCCCCACATGTGTTAGGGGTCAAGTTCACTTCTTGTTCATTATGAGAAGATGGGTGAGATGGGAATAGAAGGTAGGTAAGGAGGGAGCAGAAAGCAAGGACCATTAAGTGCCCACTGTGACCACTCACTTCTTCCCTGAGCTGCCACTCTTCCTTTGTAATTTCTGTACGGTGGTACTGAGAAAGGTTTTCCCAGCAGGAACTGGAAATAGGTAACTGACTGGTGAGTCTACCCTAGGCCATGCATGGCTACACTATCTAAAAGGGGTAAGATGTGGTCTCTGGCTACAAGATGCTGCAGGGGGAGGGTGAGGGGGGAGGGATGGGAGATCCGGTCGGGTAGAGATGGGGTGAGGCGGTGGTGTCTTCCAGCCCAGGATGCTAGAGAGCAAGGGAGGTCAAATTGGGCAGACTAACTAAGTTTGTCAGAGGAGGGTATGTGTGCTGCAGCCCCAAATCACCGCCCGGGCAAACCAAGATTTCTTTAGAGTCTGGTTCTGCTGCGCTGGATAGATCTCCAGTGTGCAGGGCATGCCAGGGACTCCCGGGAAGCCCTCCAGACGTCGTGAACGTGGAGATAGCTGGTACAGTGGCCGCAGACCTTCCGCCTGTTGAGGGGCGCGAGGACACAGGCGGGAGGCAAGCGACCGCAGGCGCGTGCGCGGGGCCGAGGGCCCAGTCCTGCGCGCAGCCCGGGCGGCTGCACTGCGCGCGCGCCGAGCCGCGCGTGGGGCCCGGTTCCGGCTCGCGCGGCGTGGAAGTCGGCGGATTGCAGCGGCCCGGCTGGAGGCTTCGCAGAGGCCTCGGGACCCCCTGCGGGAGGGCGGGAGCGCGCCCTTGCGCCTCGCCTCAGCGCCCCGCGTCAGCAGCCAGCGCTCCGCGAGGACCCGGAGCAGGCAGGTGGCGGGACGCTGAGGGGCAGCGGGGCCCGGGAGGCCGGGAGGCCGGGCCGCGGGCGGTTGGCGGTGCGGGCCGCACTAAGGCGTCCGGGGCCTCCCAGGATGCAGTCCGGCAGGCGGGCGGGCTAGGCAGAGGTGGGTGCTCGTGTCGGTTGCTGTCCTTCAGCTGAGATGAGTGCCTTGCCGTGGACGCCCGGAGTATCTCCGACGCATGGGGCTGTGCACCCTGGTGGGTTTCTCCACGTGGGCCTCTCGCCACCCTTTCTGACTTAGATCAGTAAGAAACCCTTGGCCACGCGTGTTTAAAACTAAACCAAGTCGCGTTGCTGTTCTGAGATTCCTTCCTTCTGAGTAGCATTGGGAAGTTGCAGGGGATGTGAGCTGAGAGTCCCGTGCAGAACCACATGAATTAAATGGACCGGTTCATAGCTACACGTGAGGTGGTTCACTTCGTGCAGACGCTGGGTGGGCCCATGGGATTCCAAGTCTGTTCTGTGACAATGTTTTCACATGCATCAGGATGCTGTTTTGGTGGGATTGCAACTTGGTGCGTGTTTCGAGCTACACCGTGGGTATATTGTAGCACTAACATAACGTAAAAGAGTGCCTTTGAAATTCTTCTGAAGTGTGTTCCTGCGTCTCTGAGACAGCCATCAATTACTGTAGCTGCAGTTGACTCTTGCTTTGATGTTTGTTAGTTATGAGTCTTCTGCACAGTTTAAATTGAGTATGTGGCAGAAGAGCAGGTGGCATAGGATGCAGAGTCTTCAGGGAAAGCGGAAACTTGGAAATGGCAGGATTCCAGCTTTCTATATTTTGACAGTGCAAAACCGTTGTGATTTCATGTTAGCATCGATATGATGCATTTTTTTGGTAATGGTTTCATTTGTTAGTGGACTCCTGACACACAACCGAAGTGTTTATATTTCTTTTGTAGATTTAGCACACGGTACACTGCGTTGAATTTATTTCCCAGATAAAACCCCAATAGCAAGGCCTTTTTAAAAAAGTGATGATTATATTGTTGCCATTTTGCTTATAATAGTCCCAGGTTTGAAATCTCTACTTGTGAGCTTGAGTGGATGGGATCAACTTCACTTTGTCTCTCTGTTAAAACCCGTTTTAAGTGTGTGGTTGCTTTTAGTCTTACTCCTCTCTAAATTATTTATAATTATACTGCTGCAAGCCTGCTTGGCGCTCGGCCTTCTTTTCTCATTCCAGGCATTGGTAAGTTGTTTTCTGAAGAGTAAGCTGAACTGTTTTCATTCAGTGCTGGTTAGGAGAATGTCCATAGGTGAAATGTCCCCTTCTTGTTTTGGTGCAAACTGACCTTTTGACCATCTAGAAGATCTAAAACAGGATATATCACACAATCCCAGGTATATAAACTGGCATACCAATCAAACAATTATTGATAATTAATATACTTAGTGTAGAACAATACTTTGGTGTATATGTGATTTTACTATTTATTAAAGATAAACAAATTTGCATGATAAAGAGATGATTGCTTTTACATTTAATTTGGACAAATACTTGATACTTCAGGGTAGAGAACATCTTCACTGTTTTGCAGAATTTATAGTGCTGACTGCTGACAGTGCTGTTTTGTATGAATATAATAATTGTGGATATCATAAGCATATATAATAAATATATGTATGCTTAAGACCCTTTCAGAAGTTATTGGAAATAATGCCCTAATCCAAAACCAGAATTAATTTATGATTTTAATAAAACGATTTATTTTTATTTTACATGCATGAGTATTTTTGCCTGCAAGTATGCACGTGTCTGGTGCCTGTGGAGGCCAGAAGAGGGTGTTGGATCCTCTGGAACTGGAGTTTAGGAACTGGAGCTGTCATGGGGATGGTGAGACTCCAGCCTGGGGACAACCCAGCCTGGGGACCAGGGTAGTAGCCAGGGCTCATAACTGCTGAGTCATCTCTTTATTGTCAATGAATTTTGCTTCTCATTGTGTAGCTCTTGTCCTGGAATTCACTATGTCGACCAGGCTAACTTTGAACTCACAGAGATCTGCTTTCCTCTGTCTCTCAAGTACTGGGGCTAAAGGCATATGCTACCATGCCCAGCCAGTGATTTTTTTAAATGTAGAACACAACCAGCAATTAGCAAAATCAAAGTTCTAACAAAATCTAATATTAAAATATGCTAATGTGATGCCTACATGCTGAAGAATGACAATGGGAACTTATTAAAAGTCTTTGTTTTCTGTAATCAAACCATTATATTTCTGTAAGAGCAGAACTCATTGTAAAAACACTGCAACCCTTGATGGACACCTGATCTCACATCTGGGAGGAGCTTTTGCAGGCGGTGTCAGATGGCATCGAATGGCATGTCCACATGTGCAATGCTAAGGGAACACTGTGTGTTTAGAACCAAGGCTGAAGTGAGGTCACATGATAATACGTTATAAGCACTGTCTCAAACACCTCAGATACATTATGTATTTGATTTTGTGTTACTTTTTGGTGATTGCTCATTTAGAAACCTGAACTATTTCAGATTGCCACTTTTTTCCAATGACACTCCACACTTACTTGTCCCCCACCCTAAGCCCACAGTTTAAGAAACTCTGAGCCAGACCAATGGAAATCTCGGCTTTTAATTATAAGGCCAGAAATCCTATGCTGTGCCTTATATCTGTGTTTGCAAAGCACCCAGCTCTCCCCAGTCAGAGTACTTATTGTACAGTGATTGTACTTTCTTGTAGCAACCTACAGGATCCTTGGCTGGAATGTACAGGAGGGCATAATTCATTTCCTTATCTTTGGAATGCACAGCTTAGGTTTTTTGGGCGTGTGACTAAACTTGAGTTCTGGTGTCTGATGTTCTCTCTAGGGTCTAGTGCTTCTTTTCCAGTGTTTTGTCTGTAGCAAATAAAAGGGTCACTGGAGCCATGCTTTTACATCCTTATTTGCTTAGGTGTGTTTTGAATCTCATGGGAATAAAGGTTTACATACTTGTAATATATGTATGGTGAGTGGACAGATGTTTTATAGGTGGCAAACAAAAGGACTGTTGGAGTTGTGCTTGTAAAGTGTAAATAATTAGTCTTGTTCTGGGGGATGAGGAAAATCTGTGACTGTGATGGAAAACTGAATGAAATGCTCTGATTCCAGTCAATATGGGCACAGCTTGGGTCTCCTGATAGTCGAGGAGCTCCAGTATCCTGCTCTTCAGCTGTCTCTCAAGCACTTGTGGTAAAGGCTGGGTGTAGCTTAGTGGTAGAGCATTTGCCTGGTGTATGTGAGCCCACAGGTTCAATCCCCAGCATCACAGAAATAAACAATTCTGGAAGGGATTTCTTGGCATTGGTTAACTCTCTTTGGAGGCCGATGACCCAAACCTCTTTGAAGATGTTGGTTGATGGGCAAAGCAGGGTCAGGCTCCGTGGAAAATCATGAGCTGTTGGAGCTGTGTGACAATATGCTTTTACTCAGAAGGGGTGTGAGTTAGTGTGATAAGATGGAATTCCCAGGTGCCTCAAAGTTTAGAGAGTTTAGTTCTAGTTATTTAAATTGTAAGGCATGGTTGTACCCAGTTAATCGGGGATGATTTCTTTCAAACCAGCCTTTACCAGTTAATTAAAGGAGATTTTTGGGAAAAATACCTACTCAGATTAGTACATATTTATACTCCGTCAGGTTCCAGGTGCCACAGCCCTTTAGATAACAGAAATTGTTTCTAGGGAAGGATTTGAGAATATGTGAAACTTGTGTAGCTTGTGGTGAAATGAGAGATTGTTGTTGTTGTTGTTGTTTTTTCCCAAGAAGGTAAAAATAAAAAAAATACAAAGAATGTTCCTCATGTGGGTTAGGTAATACGTGGCTTCTCTGGCCCTGAAATATGTAAAATAATGAAGTGGATTCCATGTCTCGTGTATGAATTCTCTTTCCACCTTGGAGCTGGAGTTTTAATGTTTATTTTGTGTGTAGTAGTCTTGTTCTTGTAGTTGCTGACAGTCGTGTAAAATGTACTTCTATTTCTTTCTGGTTATGTGTGTGCACGTACGTATACATATTCACATCTGTGCGTGTTTCTGGCTAAAGTTTGATGTCACCTGTCTTCCTCCATAGTTTTCTACTTTATCTACAAAGGTAAGGCCCCTGGCTGAACCCTGAGGTTTTGATTTGTCTGGTCTAAGAAACCAGCCTGCCCTGGGCATCCTTGCCTCCACCTCCCCAGTGCTGTTATAACAGGTGGACCACTTTGCCCACCCTGCTTTAATGTGGGTCTTGAGGATCTCAACTCCAGTCCTTACACTTGTACAGCAGATGCTTTACCCATGGAGCTATTTCCCCATATGAAGGTACTCTGGGGGAATCACACCAAGCAGCATTTTTTTATCGCTTTGCTGACAAATTAAGAGTATAGAAAACAAGTGTGAGTCCCCGAAGTGTGATTATAGTCGGATCACTCTTCCTAAAACATGATTTTAAGCATGCCAGTCTCTTTTGGTATGCCAGTCCCCCGGAACTTATGGAATTGATTGGTTTGGTTTTTCTGTCAGTTAAGAACTAGCATAGCCACCCCTCCCCCCAAAACACTCCAAACCCCAGCTCTCCCAGCTGCATACTCACAGCATGCTATCCTTTTCTGTGTCTTCCCGTGCTCAGCTCAGGACATGGAAGTTCCCAGGACAAAGTTTCCTGGCACTCACTGTTGGGAACACGTCCTCTACTGTGTCACTGCCTGTGCTCATCAATAATACTTCATTGTTTTAAACCAATAGAAAGGCTTTATTAGCCAGCTGATGACTACACTATGTATTCAGGGACCCATGTAGCCCCAAGCCTTTCTGAGGGTGAGCGTTTAAGCACAAAAAACATACCCTGGGTTGGCATACTTCAGTGAAAAAAACAGTTAGCCAGAAGAGGAACTACAGAAAACAAGGTTAATACATTGAGAGAATTTCCCCGAACTATGTACTTGGATGGGTTACATCTTTGTTTATGCTTTCGGCGGGTGGTGCTGTCTATATGCTAGGTATAGTTATGGCCTGAATGGCACTGCTATCATGGAGTCAGTTGTGCTAAGGTCTGGGGCCTGTTACAAATGTAATAAAAATAATGATACTTCATTTTAAAAACAGATTATAAGCTATGTACCATGCATGTTCCATCAGCCACCCCTTTTTGTCATCTCTGAAACATGTAGAACAGCCTTGTATGTGGAACCGTAATGGAGGTTTACTAAGTTTTGTTTTTGTTTTTTCGTTCCAAAGGAAACTTCCTACTTTGGGGAATATTTATCCCAATTTGTTACCAAGCAAACAGGGGCCTGCAAGTAGAACCCTGTAAATAGGAGAGTGTAATGAGAAGAAAGGGCTGTGTTAGTGGTGTGCCTTACTGTTTGGAATGACTAATGAAGATCACCTCTGGTATTTCACAATAACCCTTTGGTTTTATGTCATCCCTGTGCATTCGGCAAGGTTGATGTCAAAAGATTCCATGTATTGGGTGCACCAGTTTCCCTCTCCCACACACAAAAAATTGAGATTCCTTTAATATAGGTAAGAATGAGGCTAGTTTGTTTAACACGTAACTTTCCTGTGTGCATAAGTATATACTCTTTAAGCCAAAAGAGAACACACTGTCCCTGCTGGCTTCTGCTCACAGAGAGGAAAGGTCTGAATAAGTGAGAAGGAACCCAGTTAGTTCCAAGTGACAATTTTCCTGGAACGGAGTGGACTGATAGTTTAAGATGCTGTCTTAGGGTGTCTATAGCAGTAATGAAGCATCATTATCAAAAATAACTTGGTGAGGAAAAGTTTATTTCATTTTACAGTTTGTAAGTCCTTTATCCAGGGAAGTCAGGGCAGGAACTCAAACACAGCAGAAACCTGGAGGCAGGGGCTGAGAGACCTCTGAAGCCATGGAGGGAGCTGCTTACTGGCTTACTCCTCATGGCTTGTTCAGCCTGCTTTGTTATTAGAGTCCAGAACCAGCAGCCCAGGGATGGCACTGCCCACAGTGAACTAGGCCCTCCCCCATCTTTCATCGATCAAGAAAATGCATCACAGACTTGTCCACAGGCCAGTCTGCTGGGGCATTTTCTCAATTGAGAGTCCTTCCCAAATGACTATGGTCTTGTCATGTTGACATAAAACTAGCCAGCATGTGTTTGTTTCCCAAATATTCAAAGCACACACAGAATCATATATGTGGTATGTCTCCTACTAGATTAAGCTGTTAGTAACCCTTTTCCCCCCCTTACTGGTATTCTTTGTATTGAATATAATCTAAAGTCATTTGGTCTTGCATATATCTAAAAATAAACACGAGAATCCAGAATGAGATCAAAGGAAACAAAGTTTCTAGTTTTATAGTTGAGCTTCACTTAATATTTCTCTCTCATTTATGGTATTTCTGAGATATAGGCTGGGTATACCACAGGTCTAATTTAGAAAAACATTCCTTCTACTTCCTGTGTTTTTTGGGAGAAGGCTATTTACTCCTCCTGTTATGGAGTAAACAGACCCCACATTGCAAATTGGGGCAGTCTCAGCCATCTCTTCTATTTGTGGAAATAATTATTTTCAGTGATGTTTTCTGGGATATCAGAAAATAATGGTAACCTGCTGAACTAGTCTTCCCATGTGATGAGCATGTGGCATGGGCTGATGTCACACTGTGCCCTTGTTTAGTGCTGCCCATTTGGGTTAGCTCAGCCTTGTGACCAGGTTTTTATCTCTTTGTGGCAAGTTACTTTCTTTTTAAAAGTCTGTCATAGTTTATCTCTCCAAGCTTTGTATTGCAGCAGACCACGGGTGCAGGGCTGTGGGAAGCCACACATAGCTCCTAGACAGCTGTTACAAACGAAGCTGTCAGGATCTTTGTGACTAGAGGCACCACTAGTGGAGTGGAATGTTTTCTGAGTTTTCCTTTCCCATTATAGGTGGCTTTCTAGAAGATGACCATAGAGGACCTCCCAGATTTTCCATTGGAAGGAAGCTCGCTGATTGGAAGATACCCATTTTTATTCACAGGCTCCGACACACCAGTTATCTTTTCCATTTCTGCAGCACCAATGCCTTCGGACTGTGGTATGTCAGGGTCTGTCTAGTGTCTGTGAACTGGTAACTGGACTTCTGCTTCAGGCTCTCTTTGCACATGCTAGTTTGAAACCATTTGCTAGATTTTTATAAGATTTTCAAACTTTTCCTTTTTCAAAAACAATTGGTTATCACAGTTTTCTGCCACTTAAGGTCCGTGCTTTATTTCAGCACTTTTCTTATCTAAAAATGTTGATTTTTAAGCACTTGTATGGATTTGGAGGGTTTTATATTTAGAATGTAATGGTGCTCAAACATGTGCCATTCTGCTGTTGATGTAATAATTGTGGTTAAACGTACCCACTTGAAAAAGCAGGGCTACATTGATATCTTCATGGGGGCTGCAATGAAGTCAGCTTGTATTGAAGTTGATCCATTTGAGTCTTCTCTGTAACATGTAAACTTGGAAAGGGTCTAATTTCTGTTCTTTTTGACTTATTCTCCCAAGAGTATATTTTATAAGATAGTAAATGAATAAAATAATTTTAGGAGATGGACAGATAGAATTGTTACATTTCCACTGTAGTTAAGAGTTTTCAGGTCAAATTGGTCATCATTTCAGATTGTCTCTGGCGGGATAATTCAGTTTTTGGATATTAATATATAAGTAGATTAAAGTTACTACACGAGGAATTTGCCTTTAAAAAGCCCTCATATCTATCTGTTCTAGTGCTTCCTTATTTTCAGGCTGTGTTCTTGCTGGTAACAGTCATCCAAGGGCTTACCTGACACTACCTGGATCCTAGGATTATCTGTGTGTAGCATCTACTAATGTTGGCTGTATTTATTTCAGCTCTAACTAAATCATTTATGTGGGGGAAATCTTGAGCAAAGTTTACCTTATTTCTTTAACTAGACCTATATCAGGCCTTGATATGGAATAGCAGGTGTATTTTATTTGGCTTACCTAACAGGGTAAGGCAGCCATTTGCCATTAGCTGCTTAACATTTGAGAGTACATACAGTGGATGATGACAGTAAGTATTGATCCAGAGGGCCTAACTGAAAGGGAACATTGCTTCTATTAGGATAACAGACACTTGGCATCCGTGTAGGCATTCCCATATAGATATTTCATTTGTGAGACCTCTGACAAAGCCAGGCAGTCTCTTGAAGATTCTCACTTGTAGTTATATTAGCTGCCTTTTTATTGCTGTGATAGAAGACGGTGATGAAGGTAACTTAGAGAAGAAAGGGTTTATTCCAAAGGAATAAGCGCTCATCAACACCACAGTGGGGAGCAGGGCAGCAGGAACAGCTGAGAACTCACATCTAGACTCAGACAGAAAGCAGAGAGCTAAGATGAAATGGTGGGGCTCTTGAAACCTCAAAGCCCACCCACACTGACATTTTCCCAGTAAAGGCACTCCTAATCCTTCTCAGATAGCCACCAACTAGGGGACGAGTATTCACATGCCTAAGACTTATGGAAGACAGCTCATTCAAAACACCATGCTGAGAAACTAATGCAATAATATTTCATTGTTAAGCTTCAATTATAACATGATTTTTGCCTATGAACTCAAAATGTGACTCCTTGGACTCTGGCCACTTGGTACTTGTTTGATATGTAGGACTCATAGTGCCTTTAGGGTTTTGGAGGTAATTTGAACACTATTAGTCTGTACTTCCTTTAACCACATGTTTCTAGTCTCCTTATCAGTTTCTGGTGGTCAGGATTTCTAGGCTCTTCATCCTAGGTCTTTACTTACTAAGCTGTACCAGTGTTGCCTTAAATAATAGTGTACAGGATACTGGGTGGTGGTGATGTACACTGTTAATCTCAGCACTCCAGAGGCAGAGACAGGTGGTTCTCTTTGAGGTTGAGGCCAGCCTGATCCACATAGTGAGTCCCAGGACAGTCAGGGCTATAGAGAGACCTTATCTCAAAACAAAACAAAACAAACAAAAAAACCAAAAAACAAAATGGAGTCCCATCCCAGCTGCTAATCAAACACTTAATAAGTAAACCCATTGCTACTATTATTTAAATGAGCTATCTACTTTCTTGTCATTTGAATTTTTTTAATTAAATAATATAGTGTGTGTGTATTTTGTCTGCATGTATGTCTATGTACCATGTTCATGACAAGTGCCCTTGGAAGCCAAAAGATGGCATTGGATCCCCTGGGACTGGAGTTACAGATAGTTGTGAGCTGCCATGTGGGTGCTGGGAATTGGACCCAGTTCCTTTGAAAGTCATCTCTCTGACCCCATTTGATTGTTTTAATTATTGAAGTATTGTTTCAGGCTTTCTCAACCCTGAGGGCTGATGTTCTCTGCTCAAGACTTATTGCTTATTTCTCCTAAGTTTACTTTCCAGATCTTTGCTATTGTCTGTCTCCTAGGCTATTAGCATGGCATCTTGGAGCTCATTAGAAAGGCAGTCTCAGGCTCATCAAGAATACAAGGTTAGATCTACATTGTAACAAGATCCCTAGGGCTTGTCTCCATCAGTCAGCTCTGAAACAGCTCTGACACAGAACAAGAACATACGTGTCTCTGTCCCTGTCCAATAAGTCCTAGAGAAGGTTTTATTAAAATGGAGATGACTTAAAATGCTGTAGAGAATTAAGAGTGTTGAGAATTAACAGTGTTAAATTGTTTTTCTTACAATCCATGAGTGTGCTGTTTCTTTTCTGCTCAAGTCCCCACACTTCTAAACTTGTCTCTAAATAAGACTCACAAATATTGGCATGCCGGTTATTTCCCCCTGTTAGGTAGGAATGTTATTTATTTATTTATTTGCTTTATTGAGATACGGTTTCTCTGTATACCAGCTCTGGCTCTTCTGGAACTTGAGTTGTAGACCAGGCTGACCTCACACTCACAGATATCCTCCTGCCTCTGTCTCCTGAGTGCTGGGATTATAGGCATTCATCATCACCACCTAGATATGTAGGAATAATTTTTCTGGAGAAAATATCCATTTGACATATATACATTTGTATCAATATATAGCCACAGTTGGTATGGTAAACTTTTGACATAGTTACTTGTGGTGGTTTGGAAGAAAATGGCCCCACAAAGGAGTGACACTATTAGGAGGTGTGGCTTTGTTGGAGTAGGTGTGGCCTTGTTGAAGGAAGTGAGTCACTGTGGAGGTGGGCTTTGGATCTCCTGTATGCTCAAGCCACATCCAGCGTCTCAGTTCACTTCCTGGTGCCTACAAGTCAAGATGTAGGATACTCAGCTGCTTCTCCAGCACCATGCCTGCCTGCATGCCACCATATCACACCATGATAATAATGAACTAAACCTCTGAAAATGCAAGCCACTCCAATGAAATGCTTTTCCTTTGTAAGAGCTGCTGTGGTCATAATGTCTCTTCACAGCAATAGAAACCCTAACTAAGACATTTAGATAAAATTTTCAAAGAGATGCAGTTTAAGTTTTCTCTAGGTCCCCTCTGCCACCATTCCCCTTGTTCCCAGAGGTAACTACTGTTATATAGGTAACAAAATGTAAAAAAAAAATCATTTATTTAATTAGCTGTGTGAAGACATGTAACAATAGGTAGTATCATTTTGTATATTGACAGTTTTATGTAAATGTCTATATAATTTTGTAACTTAATGGATTTATTGATACACATTTTGAGATATGTTCTTATCGATATATGTTATTTATTAATGCATTTATTTGGTTGTTAATAAATATATTCCATCAATTCCTCTAAAGAGGTATTTTATTATGTCCCCCTAGTTCCATCGTTGTTAGAGTAGACATTCACTTTTTAAAAAATATTTAAAATTAAAATGTAATTATACAGTTTTATCTTTCCCTCTCTTTCCCACCCCCTCCTAGCTTTCCCATCCCTCTCAAATTCATGGCCTTTTTTCCTTTAAGTGTTACTGTTTTACTGTTTTGCATACACACACATGCACGCACGCACGCACGCTCGCACACACTGAGTCCTACTTGCATGAGTTTGCTTGGTATTGGATAACCAGCTAGGAAGCTCATCCCTGGGGCTAATTCTCTCAGCAAAGAAGGAGAATTCTTGTGGGCTGTGCACAAGAGGTCTTCAGTTGTGTACTCAGGTATATTTAGAAATGGCTCCATTAGAAATGTCCAGCACCTTTGAAAGTGACTAGTACATGAGTGACTGAATTGAACCGGAAAAACAAATCCATTAACTGCTATTGGCAAGAAACACACCTGAGCTTATGACTGAGAAACTGTGCACGGCATTTCTCCATGTTGTTTACAGTCTTGTTCTTCCAGATTCTTCTCTGTTGACTTGACAGTGTGACTGCTCCGAGGCCTTCTCCCAGTCCTCACTTCTCCTTTCCCCACATCTGCAGGGTGCACAGCTGCCCTCAGCAGGCTCTTCTGATGACCCCTGTTCATACAGTTTCTGTTGTTGATTCCTGTGGAGACTGTTTGCCAAGTTAGTGGACATTTAAAAGGTTTGAAGACTCACAAGAGTGAAACACACAAGACAGATTGTGAATGTCCCTGTCACAAGGGAATTAAACAGCATCAGGAGTGTGTGAAGTCAGGTATCTGCCATTCAGCTTCAACTGGCTGGAAAGGTGAAATGGGCTGTAGTCAGGTCTAGGCTTCATTTTTGCAGACATCGTGTAGTAGGGCTTCAGCTTTCTGGAGTGACTGAGACAGTTACTGCATGATGCCTGAGTGAAGGCACCTATTCCTGATTAAGCTGGTGACTCATCCAAGGCCACATGGTGCCTCATGCAACTCTGGAGGAAGAGTCTATAGGTTCTTATAGTAGGTAAGGCTCCTTGCAGTGAGGTTCAAGCCCAGTGTTTGCTGTTGTCTTTTCTGGGAAGCCAGGTTCTAATGTTTGGGCATATTGTCTTTGGAAGCAGGTCACAGGATGGTTCTGAGACCTGGTGGAAATTTACCATGAATACTTAACTTAGTACTCGATGAACATGAGGATATTTCTTTTCAGGAGGTATCAAGACACTTAAGCCTCAACTCCAGTGGTTCTCACCCTTCCTGATGCTAAGACCCTTTAATACAGTTCCTGCTGTGGTGACCCCAACCATAGTTTTCGTTACTAATTCATAACTGTAATTTTGCTACCATTATGAACCTTAATGTAAATTTCTGTGTTTTCTGTTGGTCTTGGGTGACCCCCAAAGGGGCCGTGACCCACACTGTTCTGCCCAATTTGTGACATTGGCCATCAGGTATTTAAGGGACAGTTCACTGTAAAGTACTTCCAGTTAGCTGGGTTTCTGGGTTCATGCTTGAATCTCTAGATGGCGAGGTGAGGACAATGTTCTCAATGGATGGATTGTCATGGCTTTCTGTTTGAATGATTGTGATACAATCCGATATTGTAGCAAACATTTGAGGATCCTACATAGCAGCAGGGGTGTAGATTATTCATGTCTGACTGGTGGCTATCTCTCTGGGGTTCACATGGATATTTTAGTTTCAGCTTGGAGAAAACTGGAAATGTTAGTTTGGAAAGTGCTGGCCAGGTATTGGAGGAACACTAGAGAAACTAAGGGCACAGTCAGGCTTACAGACAGCTGAGACCTCCAAGGCAATGGCCAGGTGAGAGGGTCACAGGGGTGCAACATGCTTCTCTACAGAAATATGATTGTTTTTCTGCTACCATCCATATTTCCTACCAGAGACATCACAGTAAAAGTAACTTGATTGTAAAGTAAGTTTAGTGTGTTTCAACTTGGCCTGGGTATTCATAGAAGTGCCCCAGAGAAACCAGCTCTGTGCTTATTTTCAAATAGGACCTTCCAGTCAGAGCTCTGAGGATATCCAGCAGACCTCATTGGTGCTGTAGAGACAGCCAGGTATCTTCAGGCCGTCTGGTAACATGGCCTCTCAGAGCAGACTTTTAAAATTCATTCCAGGCCAAGATGTCAGGACAAAGTCTCACACATGTGACCTAGAAAACAGGCTGTCCTGTGTGCAGTGAGAGCTCGTGAAGTCTGGATTCAGAGAGAAGGGCATGGATTCAGAGAGAAGAAATACTGCCTCCTTCTGTTTGTAAAGGCTTGCTTTCCCAAACTGCTGTTAATTTCCAGACCTTAAGAGAAAAGGGGCACTTTAAACCTGGACAGCAAAACACTGAAGTGCCAGAAATATTCCAAACAAGGCTAGACGCATAGTGACCCTGCTAGTTCTTTGAGTCTTGGTCTGTCAGTCCCAGGCCTACTGGTTGCTTAGCTTTCCACAGGGCTCTGGAGCGTCTCACTCAGCCCCGTTTACAGGCTTTTCCATAAATCTTCTGGCTCTGGCAGGTTTTTGGTTTTTTTTCAGATGCTTGTAACCCTTTGAGAAAGACATTGGAGAAAACAAAACAAAACAAAAACCAAAAAAACAAAACAAAACACCAACAAAACAAAACAAAAATTAAGACCATGGTTAAAGGTTTAAGGGTTAACGGGAGTTCATTATAATGTGATCAATGTAGAAAAGTGGCCAGGGCCTTCCGGATTTCTAAGACTTTCATACAGTTACTGGACAACTCACTGATACTTGTCATGTCAGTCATCTGTCTATAACACAGAAGTATCATGTCATAAAAATAGTTAAGCAGCACTTGTCATTTGTCAGCATTTTAAGTTGCTCAGTTTAACACAGAGTCAGCCTTTAATTAGTTTCACTTTTGCTTGATAATTCTTCCCAAGCAAGTAAGTCTGATTAATTAGTAGAGGTCTTTCTTTCCCTCTCCTCCTTTCCTACACCATTATATAAGGGAAGGGAACAAAATAATTTTCATTAGAAAATTTTGGGTCCCTCTGAAAAGCCCTAAAGTTAATGTGAAGGTAGAATGACTGTAGAATTTGAGTTTTTAGAAGTTAAAAAAAAAAGCCAAGAGATTAAATAGGATCATAGTTCAGTTTTCAGTGACCGTAATTTCAAACCCAAATAGAAAAAGCCGTATAGTTTTAAAAAAGATGAACAAAACCTCTCACTTCTTTTAATTAAAAAGTTAAAACATTTAAAGATAGCATATGGCAGAGAAAATTACCTTTGATAGATGCAGAATCTTCATTTTCTAGGATTCCTCCAAAATTAAAAATCCTTTACACTCCAGCACCAAGAACAGACTAGAGAATAGACCAGAACTGGAAGAAAATGTCATGGCTATAGGTCAACTCAGGTTTTTGCCACTGTGCTCACATCACAGCCCTTTCCCTTGCCATCTCCTCCTTTAGTCATTTGGTTCTGTCCTCTTCCGTAGTAACGTTTCTGACTCCATACTTAATACCTTTTCTTAGCTTCCGTTGTTGAATGCACCCTTTCACAACTTTTAGACACACATTTCCTTAACATACAGTTTTTCAGGGTAGCACAAGACATATTAAACCCAGATAATTGTTTATTTCTCTTTCTTAAGGTATATACTCTTAGTTTAGCAATTGATTTTTATTTTATTGGATACTTATGCCAATTTAATAGACTTAAAGTTATATTAGATGACTCTCAAAAATGTTATGAGACTTTACTTATTTTTCTTACTCAGGAACCTTTTTTTTTTTAAATGTAGAGATAGCATAAGCTAACTAGTAACTATAACTATTACATGCTTTTTTTTTTGAGTAGGAAGTCAGGAAGAATTCAGGTTAAATGCTGTCTATATTACTTGCTGACAACTCTGGAGCCATTTCATTTTAAAAAAGTAAATGAATAGGATTTTCATTTACTCAGATCATGTCCCAAGAAGCATTTGGGTTAGTTCTTAATTTTCTAGATGTTTTAGGAATATTTTTATTTAACAACACAAATACATACAAATAGACCTGAACAGAAATATTTTAGTAGTGTGCCAGATAGAATAGCAATAAAAAGCTTCCTGGTTGTCTTAGTTAGGGTTATTAATTGCTGTGATGAGATTCCATACCAAAGCAACTTGCAGAGGAAAGGTTTTATTTGGCTTATACACACTCATCATTGAAGTAAGCCTGTGCAGGAGGAGCTCATGCAGGGCAGAACTCATGGAGACAGAGCTGACATAGAGGCCATGGAGGGGTGTTGCTTACTGTCTTGCTTCTCATGGCTTGCTCAGCCTGCTTTCTTATAGAACCCAGGACCACCAGCCCTGGGGTGGCCCCGCCCACGATCACTAAGAAAATGCCCCACAAGCTTGCCTACAGCCAGATTTTATAGAGGCATTTTCTCATTTGAGGTTCCATCTCTCCAAGGACTCTAGCCTGTGTCAAATTGACATAAAACTTGCCAGTACACTAGTTAATAAAGGAAGCTGAATGGGCATTGTGTGTCCCTGGCAGACATCAAAGTCCCCACTCAGCCACAGCTCTCTACCTGTGACTTTATTTACATGCTACAACAATCCTTTTAGAGATGCTGTTATGAGTTCTTTAGGCATCAGAAACTTGCCACACAAATCAAAGACTACTTGCCACGGCCCTTGAGAGACTCAGGGGCCTTTCTTTTCCAGGGCAGCCTTATGATTGACATCTCACTTCAGTTAAAGTCTTCCCAAAGTTGTCATTGTAATGCCAGGTGTCACCCATTTCTCCAAAAAGGCACCCGTTACTGATCCATAGCTGGTTTGGGGCCAAGTGAAACCCACCCTGGCTTTAGAGTTTTTAAAAGAACTTTAGATTATTTTTTTCTTTTTGAGACAGGCTAGCCTCACACTTACTATGTTTCTTACGCAGTCAAGGCTGGCCTTGAACTCCTGATCTCTATCCTCTATCTCTCAGGCCTGGGGTCTCAAGCACACTTCTCAGCTGAGCACTGACTACCCTTGGCTTCTCTAAGGGGTCCTAACTGTGAGCAGTCTCATTTTTCAGTTAGCTTCCCTGAAGCACAGTGAAGCATGTCCTTTCTTCTTTCCCTGTTTATTCCAATATGAACAGGATGACAAACTAGAAAGCTGGTACTCGCTCATGGATGGCTGCTGTACTTTCATAGATGCCCTTGGTTCTGTGCTTCCTCTTCAGCTTTCGGCTGTCCCACCCCAAATATGTGAAAACATGGAGAAAGAAGACAAACTTAAAGACTCCAGGAGTTCCAGGACAGTGTCTGTTGTCACTATCTAAACTGAGTTAGTTCATCAAAGCATTGTAATTAGGGAAGGACAGACAGTGGAGACAGACCTGGTTTCCCACCCGACATTGCCACTCCTTAGTTGTGTGACTTTGAGCCGGTGTCATTTATGTACACTTTGATTTTTTTTTCTTTATGAAAAACCAGAATCACAATTTGTGGGGATTTATATGGTGTTTGTTAAGCTGTTGGTATTCAGCAAATGTTGGTTCTGGACTATTTCCCAGGTTTAGATCTTTTCTGCCTTTTATAATTTCTTTTTTTGGATTAAGACAGTAGAATCTGATTTTCTTCTGAACCACTGTGTTTCCTTCATGAAATAATCTCTTTTTTATTTATTTTTTTCTCATTTTACATACCCATCCCGGTTCCTCCTCCCTCCCCTTCCCCTGCCTCCCCATCCCATCCCCCATTCACTCCTCAGAGGATGTAAGGCCTCTCATGGGAGAGTCAAGGAAGTCTGAGCCTGTGTCTTTTATCTTTAGGAGGTTTCCCTATTTCTACCAACCCTTAAAAGGCACAAGAAACCCTGAGATGAGTCCTTCAGGTTTTTTCTTGTGGATTTAATCGGTGCAGATCCCAAAATAATCCAGTCACTTTGTGCCCTAGTTTTCTTTCATTCCTGTATTGCTAGGCACTAGGGCCTTACCTGTTGGAATAGTGTCTTACTCAGTGCTTCGAAGAGACACCGTGACCACAGCAACTCTTATAGGAAAACATTTAATTGAGCTTGTTTACAGTTTCAGAAGTTTAGTCCCCTATCATCATGGCAGGACATGGCAGCACACAGGCAGACATTCTGCTAGAGAAGTAGCTGAGAGTTGAGTGTTCAGATCTTCAAGCAGCAGGGAGAGAATGGGCTTTTGAAACCTCAAAGCCCACCCCTGATGACACACTTCCTCCAACAAGGCCACATTTTCCAATCCTTTCAAATAGTGCCCCTCCCTGGTGAGCAAGCATTCAAATCTATGGGTGTCATTTTCATTCAAATCACCACACATGGCATTTCCCCTCAAACGTGGCCAGTGAGTGACAAGGGGTGCTTGTTTAAAGATCGTTGGGAAAATAGAAGAGTAAAGAGAACATGTGGACCTCCTACTTAGTATGTTATACTCTGCAGTGGGAATCTACTACCTGCCATTTGTGTTTTCAGAGAAAAACACTGATGAAATTTGGTAATGTCTCTGTGCTTTAGAAATTACTACTTTTGCATGACGCAGACTTTGAGATCACACATGTGGTACTTGGGAACCTCACTCTCTGTACTCTTTAAGCTTGCCTCATTAAACTTGCTTAATGTTATCTGGCTTTTTTCTCACCTCTGAAAATGTTTGTATCAGTTGAATTACTTACTTTCAAAATGCTAAAAACCATTAATTGTAAGGAGTAAGCTTTTTCCTCCCGCCACTGCTGGTTTTGTCCCGCCGCCTCGCCAGCCCCAAATAATACACAGAGACTCTGTATTTGATACAATTCTGTTGGCCAGGTACTGGTTTCTTATCAGCTAGCTCTGTCTTAATTATCAACCCATTTCTATGTATTTCCATGTGGTCTTACCGAGAGCGGAGGAATGGCGGTTCTGTTCTCTCCAGACTCTCCATCTTGACTCCTCCTTACTACTTCCTATTTCCTCCTTGTCTCCTAGTCCCTCCTGTCTTCCTTTCCTATTGGCCAACAGTGCTTTATTCATTAACCAGTATGAGAAACATATTTACAGAATGACATCTCCCATCAATTAATAAATTCAATTTGCACTATTTTGTATTTCAGAGTTTTCTTTCTTTGATCCCAATGATGCATCATGTCAGGAAATTCTCTTTGATCCCAAAACTTCAGTCTCAGAATTATTTGCTATTTTAAGACAATGGGTTCCTCAGGTCCAGCAAAACATTGACATTATTGGAAATGAGGTAAGTGTACCTGGCATGTTAAGCTCTGTGTTATTGCAACTGTTAATGATTAAAATACTTTCTCCTTCTGAGAGGAGAGGTCCCTATGGAAAGAAGCCCATCCCCATCTGCAGTCTGTCTGCATTTTCAGGTTTCAGGGAGGGAGTGGTAGGCACGCTGTGCACACGTCCCACATTTTCCTCTTGTACCTGTGCTTGTCGCTCTCTCATTGCAGACTTCTGGTGGCAGCAGGGAGAGGCATTTTGCACCGTCTTTGTACAAAGTAGTTCTGTGAATTCCATAACATTTCATGAAGATTTTTGTATACCATCACATTCCTTCTACACTTTGGAATGGTCTGGTACTGATCTAGGCTTAAATACAATTTTTAAATATTCGGCGTTTTGAGGAAGGGTTTTGACATGCGTGTTGTAACGCTGTAGGAAGAAGCCACACATTTCTTTCAAGTATCATTGTAACCATTGGAAAAACATTTTGGTCATTTTTGAAAGAATGTGTTTGGAGTGACATCATGCTGGGATCATCTTTAAGTATGGCCTCCTGCCCACAGACAGGTTCAGATTTCATTATTGCTGAGTGCACTGTTGAATGCTGTGTGATCAGGTGGGGCCGAGTCGGTTTGAAGGCACGGGTATCCCTTTGTCACACTGTAATCATGGACTTCCTCATATTATTTTTTAAACTTTAATCTATTTTTTGTAATTAAAACATAATTATATCTTTTTTCTCTTTCTCTTTTCCCCCTCTAAGCCCTCCCTCATACCCCCACTGTTCCCTTTCAAATTTGACCTTTTTCTTTATTACATATATGTATATGTCTGTTACTGAATATAATACAAATACAACCTGCTCAGGTTGTATGATGTTACTTGTATGTATGATTTCAGAGCTGACCACTTGGTACTAGATAAGCAATAGACATCCCTTCTCAGGGGAAGGCTATTTCTCCTGATCTCAACCTTCCTTAGTTGCCTATAGTTCTTTGTTGGTTGGGGTCCCATGAGATAGCCTCCTTCTGTGTTAGAGCATCTGTTGGCGTCGTCCTTGTTCGGGCAGTCATATTGGTGAGGCTTCATGGGTGTAGTTTCTTGTAGACACAGTTCATACAAACTTCCTGTTTCTCAGGCTCTTATAGTCTCTCCCTGTCCTCTCTTACGCTGTGACCTCTGAGCTTGGGTATGGGAGTTGAGTTGTATCAACTGGCACTAGTTACCATACACCTTTTCTCTGCATTTTGATCAGTTGTGGTTTTCTGTAGTAGTCTCTGTCTGTTGCAAAGAGACATTTCTTTGATGAGGGGTGAGACACACTCATCTTGGGCATATGGAATTATTTAGAATGTAGTTAAGAATTATTCTGGTTTAGTTAAATGGTGGTAGTAGGTTCTCTCAGACCTGTGACTTCACTATTCCTGGGTAGGTTGGCCAGGTTTCCAGTATCAGGCATGATCTTCCTCTTGTTGAACTACTGGTTACTGCCAAGGTATGCCTGCTACTGTTGTACCCTTAGGGATATCATGGATTGGGGGCCATGGTAATTCATACCTAGCATACCTGGGTTGGAATGTTGGTTACTTCCTTCCCTTAGAAGCTTGCATGGTACTTTCTAATGCTGTGGAAGCTAATGCTCAGGGAGGAGGCTGCCAGGTCAGATCCAGCTCAGATCCTCTGGTTTTTGTGTCTTAAGCACACAGTGTCTTCAGCAATAGAGACTTAACTTCCACTTCCAGGAGGCCATCAAGGGCAGCAGCAGTAGCCTATGATGTTTTGGGAGTCTCTTGGACACCTGACCATAAACTCAAAAGGAGAGTTTTCATGACTGGAAGTGAGGCTTTTGTTAGCTTGTGACATTTGGGGAAGAGGAACATTGTCAGCCCAGATGGGAAAATTTCATTTGAATTATAGGTGTATATTTTTTTCATGTATTATATGTAAATTTAGGTAAATAGATAAAGGGATTCCTTATGACTCTTTCAGACATCCTTTTATTTCACCTCCTTCCTCAGATTCTTAAGAGAGGCTGCAATGTGAATGATAGAGACGGACTGACAGACATGACTCTGTTACATTATACTTGCAAGTCTGGGGCTCATGGCATCGGTGAGTATGTGCCTTGCCTCTCCTCACCCTACATCTGTGCCTGTGTAATGTCTTGCCGGCCAGTGACCTGGGTGGGGCATTTCAGCTGCCTATCTGTTGAGTAGGTGAGGATTCAGTTTGGTTCACTCAAAACTTTGTTCCTTTCCCTTGGGAAGTCTTGATACCTGTGATTTACAGCTCAACATTTGCTATAGTAGGCTTTGTGCCTAACTGCCTTTTCTTTTTATAATCCACAATGTATCAATACTTCCATAAAATCAAAACAAACTTACAGTCTAAAAGTGAAATCAAGACAAAATAGTAGCCCAAATATTTCTGCACTGGTCTGACATTTTTCTTTTAGTGCCTTCATTGTATTCCATAGCACGGAGGTCTTAGTTTATTTCAGTGATTTCTTACCATGTTCTTAGGCTATCAGAATTTTACTCCTAATCAGTAATGACATGGCAAATGTCTTCATTCTGTTTGTTCTCACTCCTGAATGGGAGTGTTTGCTTGGGTTAACTCCTGAAAGGTATAATTTTTGAAGTATAAATGTAGGTCCTGTGTGCTGTTTGCCTTGGCTTTTAAAGCAAGATATTAGACAGGTATGAACTCAAAATATGTCCTGAAGAAAAATAATTTACATTCTTTTTCTTCAGGTGATGTTGAGACAGCTGCAAAATTTGCAGCTCAACTTATTGAACTGGGAGCAGACTCGAGTTTACGGAGTCGCTGGACAAACATGAATGCCTTGCATTACGCTGCATACTTTGATGTCCCAGAGCTTATAAGAGTGATTTTGAAGACATCAAAACCAAAAGGCAAGTGCTGGCATATGTCTCTTCCAATGGGTGTTCTGTAATGGCATCCACGTCACTGGTGAGGAGGACTTTAATGTTTTTTATTTTTGTATGCCTTCCCACCTTGATTTACTTCTTAAGTAGTTTAGAATTTCATTGTTGGATGTTATTGTCCTTTCACAAAAGCCATACAGAGAGCTACAAATTTAAAGAAAAAAAAAGGTATTTTGTGGGTCTTACTGTATCTACAGATTACCAGTGTAGTGTGGATTTCATGTGTAACCTGTGTGGTGTATTTTATAATTCTTTCATCTTGCTTGGGAGGTCAAGGGTAGAGCAACAGAGTGTTTGGGCTAGCATAGATAATGGGGAGGTGGGGTGCTCCTTTTAGATGTCATTATGTTCAGAAATTCTTTGATAATTTTTAGGGGTCCCCCACATCTTGATGGTGACACCCTAAAGTTAATATTCTTCCTGGTCCTCCACTTTTGAGAAGAGTTAAGAGCAAGAGAGCGGAGTCTTCTGTCTTAGAGTGCCCAGTGCCATCCTGTTACAAAAGACGTTTTAAAGATGCAAAAGATAGACCTCTCAGGATGTTAGTTTCTGACTTCTGCTCTGCACAATCAGCCAGTCTCTTTAAAATTCTGCCTTTCCCACTTGTGACATTGGGAAGAGAGTCTCTGCCATGGTTCTCTGTTCAGCAGTGCAGGAGTCTGTGTGAGCAGGTCTGTATTGTCACAGGTGTGTAGTCATGCCATCGTGGTTCCCTGCTGATTAATGTGCAATTGCGGAACCAGAGACTATTAAACCCTTGTAGGAAACATTCAAAATAGGATTCTCCATTCCAGATGATTTCCTGCTCAAGTATAATGCAATGTGATTTACTGTTATTAGAGCACCCTCAGAATTGCAAAGTTCCTTTTCTTATTGTGGAGTTCAAATTCGCCTGTCAAGTAGTGTCATGAATCAGTATGTAAGCATTCCTATCTCAAGTACTTGTTATTGATTATGCACAGTTTAGTCATCCCTGTCTGCAAAAGGCTTACTAGTAAATAACCATTTTTAGCATTTCAGACTGTCTGGTGTCTGTCACAGCCATTCATTTCTGCAGTTGGAGCATGGGTTCAGGCTCAGAGAACATGTCTGTGCATAAGTGTGCCTGCATTCCTATAAAAGTCTGCAAAACGGGGTAGTGTATATTTGGCCCACAGGGTTCATTTGCTGATCCCTTACCTAAAGTTGATTTTGTATTACTGTGTATTACAAGGTATGTTGCATTACAATGAAATGCCTGTGAGTATAGTGAGTGGGCATGGAAAGCTAATTATTTCACAGGTATGAATTACTACCATTCACTGCCTCTATTGCAGGTTATTTAGGATAGCTAGAAAACTAGTGATCTACCTCTCCATTTTGTAAGGAATTATACCGAAGTAGGAGGATATTCATTTGGTTATATTAGGCAAGTTATAATTATGGAGATTTGTTCCACTGTGAAATACTGCACTGCAGGGGGCTAAATCCCTAAGAGGCTAAAATCCCCTCCCTGAATCCCCTTCCCATCTTCTTGGAAATTGTGATAGCTGAATTTAAAGTTTTAGTTAATATATTTGTGATGTTTAATTGTAGATGTGGACGCCACTTGCAGTGACTTCAGTTTTGGGACAGCCTTGCATATTGCAGCGTATAACTTGTGTGCAGGAGCTGTGAAAACCTTACTAGAGCATGGAGCGAACCCCGCATTCAGGGTAAGAGGTTGAAGCAAGAGAAGGAAATATCGTGGTATCTCCAGTGAAGAGTTGAATTTGGATGTTATTTATTTCCCCACATCCCGTTTTCTAACTGGCCCACTGGACATCTCAGATTTTTTTTTTTTTTAAACTTGGTTACTGCCTCTCCCTCCCGCTATAAAATAATGTGAACTCCTCATTGTTTGGAATTAAAATGCCTCTGGAGATTCTGTTTGTAAGCTCTTCCCTGAGAGAACCAAGTGATTGATTTTTTTTTTAATGATAGGTTTTAAATTACATAAACATCATGCAATGAACTGGTCTTATAGCTGGCTTGCTTTATCTTGTCACACATAAACTACTCCAGGATACAGTCTCCTTCATAGGGTGAGCTGGGCAAGTTTGTTGATTGCAGCTTAGGATGCAATTGATAGTATAGAGACTGTTGTCTCTATTTCTGAAGTCTGAGTTGTTGCATGACCAGGTAGGTGGCTGAGGTCACAGAGCCAGTGTGGCAACTGTGGGATGGTGGAATGTAGTCATATGACCCTTAATGACAGGGACAGGTTCTGAGAAACATTGTGTACATTATCTCTGTACAAACTTGATAGAGGGAACTTATGTAAACCAAGGTGGCTGTGAGGTGGGGTCACTATGTATGTGGCCCTTGGTTGGTTAAATGTCCATAATGGAGTGTGCATGGATGTAGCTGGGTCTTAGATTGGGTAGCTAGGCAACCTGCTACTTCACCGTGCTCGTGTGTGGCCAGGCATATTTCTCTGCTCCGGTACTTGCCCATCTCAGTGTACAGAATGCCTTCCCCTACCTCTCCTCATCTTTGCATCTCTGGGTAAATGCATCTTGTCATTGAGGGTTCCCTCACAATCTTTATGTCACCAGCTCCTCTATAGCCACCTCTCTGCCCATATTCTCTGTGCCTTGGTGTCTTTCTACTGCTCAGCACCCAGTTAGCACACCATATAATCTGTTGATGCTCTGTCTGCTACAGATGAGTGTGTGTACTCTTTGAGGGCAGAGTGTTTGCTTCCTTCACTATGGTATCTTTAGCACCTAGAATGGTTCCTGGTACAGTGGAGGAGTTCATTGAGTAGTTTTGAGTAAATAGATGACTGTGTCTGACTTAAAAGCTCTCCATTAAAAATTATAGATGGTCGTCTAGTGCTCTTAGTATGTAAGAGCTAAAAATTTTTCTATTTTCTTTGTTGTAGAATGACAAAGGACAGATCCCTGCGGATGTTGTTCCAGACCCAGTGGACATGCCTCTGGAGATGGCTGATGCTGCAGCAACTGCTAAGGAAATCAAGCAGATGCTCTTGGATGCAGCACCGCTGTCCTGTACCATCTCGAAGGCCGTGCTTGCAAACTGTGATCATGTTACCAGCAAGGCCATGCTGACATCTCTTGGCCTGAAGTTGGGGGACCGTGTTGTCATCGCAGGACAGAAGGTACAGGGAGTCACTGCAGTTCCTGAAGCTTTTCTTGTGCTCTTCACTCATGGCCTGTGTCTAGGGGTTGTGTGCCGCACAGTCATAACTTTGAGTTGTGGGGAAAGCTTCAACACATGTGGACAGAAACATACATGATTGAAAATGTCCTAGTTTTTTTTTGGGGGGGCAGGGGTTCTCTGTGTAACCCCCTGGCTGTCCTGGAGACTCACTTTATAGACCAGGTTGGCCTCAAACTCACTGAGATCTGTCTGCCTCTGCCTCCCAAGTGTTGGGATTAAAGGTGTGTGCTGCCACTGTCTAGCAAAAATGTGAAATTTAAATGTAAGTTTACTGACACTTACAGAGAGCAGGTTAAGAATATGAGCTGTTTGAACTTGATAGGGAAGGTTTTTTTATTTGCATGGGGAAAAGTGGCATAGTGGAGAACTGTTGAATGAATTTGGAGGCTGGAGCTGAGAAATGACCTTGCTCTGTCTACTCTGATCCTCCCTGCCAGTGGCACCTCTCCTGCCAGCTGCACAAAGGAGACCTTTATTATTGTTCTGCTTGGTTTTAAAGTCTCACAAATAGGCGGACATTCAGATGTTACAAAACCTACAGACAGTAGGTCAGCCAGTGCCTCTTTACATAAAGGCTTGACAGACAGACAGAGCTGCAGTTTCTGTGTGATCTTTACTGTGACTGTGGCGGTTTCTTCTTTGATACCTTTTCTGGGAGCGCTCACTCTCTCCCCTCCCTCACTCCCTCTCTGTCTGTCTGTCTCTGTCTCTCTCTCCCTCCCTCCCTCCCTCTCTGTCCCTGTCTCTGTCTGTCTCTATCTCTGTCTCTGTCTCTCTCTCTCTCGTGCTTGAGCACAGGGCCCTGAGTAGCTTGGGAAGAGCTGTATCACTGAACCACAGTCACTCACTAGCAGTCTTTATTCTTAGTTTTGAGGTAATAGGATGCTCCAAGTGTGGAGTGGGACAGGGAATGTGTACCTGGACATTAACCTTCCAACTTCTTACATCTTAGTATTTGGATAGATGACAAGGGCTTCTGAGAACGGTGAAACTGATGCTTGGCCTGGTGGGGGGAACTAGTTTTCAAAAGAAATAGCCATAGATGCGAAGAATGACATTCACCCATTCACAGAACAATAGGACATTGGTTACCTTTTCACAGGCTGAAATTAAAATGTCAGGAAATTGAATGTATAAGTATATATCGAATATATAGCTTTTAAAAAACAATGGCTGAACATCAAGTCTCTAGCATTCCTCTAACTGTGTCTGAGAAGGGCTTGAAAAGATTACTGTCTGTTGCAAAGAGGAGTTTCCTTGATGAGGGGTGAGGACTACACTTACATGTGGGTATAAGGATAAATGTTCAGATTGTTATTAGGGGTTATGCTGACTTATATACAAGTAACATTGAACAGACAGAGCAGGTTATGTATATGTGTAGACATATACACATGTATAACAACAACAATTAATGAAAGAAGAAGACATGAACTTGAAAGAGGGCAAGGAGGAAGTATATGGGAGGTTTTGGAAAGGAAATGGAAAATGATGTAATTTTATTAAAGTTAATTTACTTTTTGGGTTGCATGGTTTTACATCCAAGTAGAAGTGTCTATTTATGTAACTGAGAATGATTTTGAACTCTAGATCTTCCAGCTTTCGAAAAGCTGAGATTGGCGTGTGTGTGTGTGGGGGGGGGTGTATAAATGTGGAAATCCAGAGGATGACTTCAGGTGTCTTCCTCAGTTTATCTCTGCTTCTTGAGATCCAGTCTGGTCTCCCTGATTGGGCTGGACTGGTTGGCCAGCGATCCCCAGCGATCCCCAGCGATCCCTCTGTCTATACCTTCCTAGAGCTGAGATTATAGGCATGTACCATAATGCTTGGCTTTCCAGTGTGGGTGGTGGGGATTGAACTCAAGCCCTTATGATATCCCCAACCCCCTTGAGTTAATTTTTGAGAGTACCAACTGTAGCTTGGATTTCTTCTATTTTTAACCACATGGTTGCTTATTTGCTACAATACCATGCCCCGAGCTCTTCAAACATCCCTTGACCATGTGTGTTGGGGGTTATTTCTGTGGTTGGTCCTGCCCTATTCTGATGATCCCCCTGTTTTCAATGCTGTCATCATCATCGCATTGGCACATTCAGACTTCAGTTTCCTTGCCAGACTGTTTGATAATTCTATTTCCTTTCCTTTTTCCATGTACATTTTAGAATTTTTTTGCTATTTCTATAAAAGATTCTTCTAGAATTTTGAATTGAGTATTGTTGAGTCTAGATCTGGTTGAGTAGATTTTACATCTTAAGCACAGTACCCAGGATCTTCTTCTATTCATTTGGGCTTTGGGTTATTTAACCAACTTTTGTGTTTTTTAACCATTTAGGGGTTGCATATGATTTGCTAGGTTTAGACTGAATACTTTTCAAGTTTATTTTTTCTGTGCTATTAATGAAATTTTCTGGTTGTCCATTTCTAGTATGTGGAAATAGTTGATTTTTTTAAATATTGACCACATGTCCTAACTTGTTTACATTGTGGATTCTCTGTACACAATCATCTTGTCTCCTCCTCCTTATCCCCTTCTTATCCCTTCTTTCTCTGAGTGAGGTCTCATTGCTTTGCTAGCTGTGGTTTTAGTATAGATCATTTGTCAAGTTGAAGAGGTCCTCAGTTGCTAAGATGTGTCTTTAAGCTGTCATCATGGAAGGATGTTGCAGTTGGTTATAGGAGTCTTCTCTATCTTCTTTTCCTTTAGTGTGTGGATGAGTTGATTATGTGGTAATTCCCTCAATGACCAGCTTTGCATGCCATTGGAGACTTCCCTTAGTCACTATGTAGTATTCTCCTTATCACTATGTTTGATTGGTTCTAAATTTGTTGAAGATGCCTATGTTTGTGTTCTAGAGGGATGTTGGTCTGTAGTTGCTTGTGTCTTTGGCCATTTTTAATGTCAAGGTAATGCTGGTTTCCTAAAATGCCTTGGGAACCAGCCTCTTTGCTTAAATTCTGGAAGAGCTTGTGCAGAATTTCTATTTTGTCCATACATGTTTGGTAATATTTATCATTGAGGCCATCTGTTCCTGAGAGGTTTTTCTTGTTTTTTAGTTTTAAACCACTAATCAAGTGTTAGATTTTTTTTGATTGTTTGTGTCTTTCAAGGAATTGCAATGTTTTACAGCGAGTTTGAAATGGGTTGGCAAAGCTGTAGTATCAGCTTATCTTTTTAAATATTGATAACAATGCTCCTCTTTTGTTGGTGATGTTGGTATTGTATCTTTTCTCTTTTTAAAAAAATTGGTTTCTGTTTGGTAGCTTAATGATTTTTATTCTTCAAAGAAGGTGTTATTGGTTTCATTGATTTTTTTTTTCTGTATTATTTTCATGTTCTCAGTTTATTTGAATGTTTATTCCTCACTCCCTTTCTTTGGCTTTGGATCTTAGTATTAGTTTGCGGAGTGGGAATTAGAGATTGATTTTAGACTGTTTTTAAGGTGCATGTTCCTGTCTAAGAGGTGGTGCATACTTTTAATCTCAGCACTCCAGAGGCAGAGGCAGGCGGATCTCTGTGAATTCAAGGATACCCTGGTGTACAAAATGAGTTTCAGGACAGCCAGAGCTACACAGAGAAACTCTGTCTCTAAACAAAAAACAAACAAAACTAACAAACAAAAAATTCACATTTATTATTTCATTTCATGTGTTTGGGTGCTTTGCCTGCATGAATGTATGTGCATCATTTGTGTGCCTGGTACCCACGGAGGCCAGAAGAGGACAGCAGATTCTCTGGAACCTAAGTAACAGTTGTGAGTTGTGAAACCAATTTTTAAAAGAGAAGGATAAAAGCCATGTGGGTGCTGGGAGCTGAGGCCCAGTCCTCTGGAAGAGTAGTCAGTGCTATTAACTGCTGAGCCCTCTCTCCAGCCCTGCTCTTTTACATTTGCATGCTTCTGTTTTGGGTGGAGTGCTCCTATAGGTATCTGTTTAGGGGAGTTCCTTTATAGGTGGCTTCATATATTTCTGGCCTGCTCAACCTGTTGGTAATTGAGAGAGGTGAGCTGAATCCCACTGCAACATGGATTTTCCTTTCTAGTTCTTTTGGGAAAGAGCATCATCACCTTGGGAGGATCCCATGTCTTCCTGGTAAACTCCTTTGCCATTAAAAAGAAATCTTTGGCAAAGTTCCTTTTTTAGAAGTCTACTTTGAAAAACATTAAAAGTAATATTGCTAAGAACAGGGTGTTTAGAATCACTAATAAGACTGAAAACCTATTTTGATTTATCTTTTCTTCAGGTTGGGACATTAAGATTTTGTGGAACTACTGAGTTTGCAAGTGGGCAGTGGGCTGGCATTGAGCTGGATGAGCCAGAAGGAAAAAACAGTGGGAGTGTTGGGAGAGTCCAGTACTTCAAGTGTGCTCCCAAATATGGTAAGATTGCACCCAGGGCCTGACAGACACTGACCATGCTCTACCACCAGTCAGTTCTTCACTTTCCTTGTAGTTTTAAATTAAGCCCTTTCCTGGTTACCCGTGTAATATATAAGAGGGCGTGGACTGAGGATATTTGAAATGCAGGAGCTGGCATATCATGTTCCTGCTGATGAGAATGATTTAAAGGAGGGGAAGGTGCTGCTGGAGACGAGGGGACAGGCGATTGGAGGAGGAAGGTCCTTGAGAAGTTGAAAGGGTTGTGCCAGGGTTAGCCTGGCATTAGTCCAGGCATGGCTCACCTTCCCTAAGGAGCGAGATGCTGGGAAGATGTTTCTGTTTTCTCAGAAGTGAGGTCATTTGCTGATGTAAGGAGCACGGCTTCAGGGTGGATGGAGGTGGGAGAGAGGAGGATGGAGATGGACAGAGAGGAGAGAGGAACTGTGACCAGGTCAGGGCAGTGCAGGAGGCAACCATGTGATGCCAGGGACCAACTGTAGACTTGTGGACATAAATGTAGAGTAGTAGGCAGGCTGCAAGGCTAAGGCCTCTTCTCATCAAGGCTTGGCAAACTGTTTGGGAATAGCTACTGATAAGTACAGAATCTGGTTTACCCAGGTTGTTTCTTCTAGAATTTTCTTCCAGAAGAAGTTTATAAGAGATCTGAGAACAGATGAAGCAGGCTGACGAGAGGGATGGATGTTAGAATCCAAGGTGGCCAGGGAGGAAAAGGAGGATGTGATGGGGAGGAGAGTCCAGACGAACATGCTGGGGTCTGTGGTTCCTATCCCAGGGACTTGATCCAGGTGTTCCATCTTGTTTTTGCAAGGTCAGCAGTCACTTACCTGTGGGTCCTGCGTGTCCAGTTTATACAGCATGCAGGCAAAGCAGTCCACACAAGAGCAGTTTCTTGCCCAAATGGCTATGTCTGCTGTGTTGAAGGCAAACTCCACATTGAGTTTCTTTGATGCTCATCTTCCTCTTGGATGTAATTGGTGTTGCCAGGAGCAGTTGTGTCTCACTGTCATGAAAAACCCTAATAAACTATTTAAAAGCCATATTCTGTAGGTCTTTGAAATGTTTGGAGAATATCCATTTGAAATATATTTCTGTATATCTAAAAAAACCTATCTAGCATGATTTTTAAATTATGACTATCATAGGTGATTAGCTGAAATCTATATTTAGTTACACATTACATGTTTAAATGAACTGTATAAATATAATACCTAAACAAGAGGAAAAATGCACCTATAACAAAATTGACCTTAAACTTGTATCAATAAATCAAAATTCATACCAATACAAAGTATTCGTTTTTATATAATTTCCCCCTTTTTTTCCTTTAAAAAGAGATTGGCTATGATCATTAACCATTTAGAACAAACCCCATTTAATTAAAAAAACCCAATTTATTAACAATATTTGGAAATGTGGGCCATTCTCTCCATACTGCTTCCTGATGTTTCGGGGTGCTATCAGTACCATGCGGATGCTGAGAAAACCCAGAAACCTGGCCAAATCCTGGCTGTAGTGGTCTGTGATGCTGCATTGTCTCAGCTGTTTTGGATGTTGGATCACCTGGGCCACTCCTTCAGGGGGTCTTGCTTGTTCAAACCATATTAGTCTGGAAGCAATCCATAGCTTTTCATCTTCTGTGGAAACAAAAATGAAATCTTTTTTCCAAAGTAACATGTTCTTAGACTTAAATTTTGAAGTCAGAGCATTTTCAAAATATATAGATTGGATTAACCCAGCAGCATTTATAATCAAATGTCTGTTAGCATCTGTTGCTCTTTCCTCAGCAACCAAACAGTTTAAAGACAACACAATAACATATAGTATCCACTCTATGTGTACTTTTCATCTTTACATGGCTTTTGTTTTTATTCTACATCTTTTACCTTTAGTTTTTATTTTTTGAAACAGGGTTGTTCTGAATACTTTTGCTTGTCCTGGAATTTACTCTGTAGACCAGGCTGGCCTTGAACTCACAGAGATCCGCCTGCCTCTGCCTCCCAAGTGCTGAGATTAAAGGCAAGCACCATCACTGCTCAACTACTCTATTTCTTTTTTAACCACTTTATCTTTTGTCTCCCAAGCCTACATATATTTTTAAACACACTGTAAACTGTTTAGAGGGTTTTCTTTTTCCCTCTGAATCTGTTTTAACTGTATATCTTTTTCTGGTCATGAGTCTTATCTGCTAAACAGCATTGCTAAAATTAAAGTGGCACCTGGCCCCATTCTATTCCTTGGCTTTCTGAGAATCTAGCTTCATTTCTAGCTTCATGCTTATTGCCACAACTCCATGGAATTTCTAGGTTCATGCTGCTGTGAAGAAGCATGCTGCCAGCTGAGCCTCTTAAAAGAACCATTTACTTTTTGTCACTAATCCTGAGTCAGGAAGCTCCCTTAAAAGATCCACAAGCCTCTGCTTGTCTCTAGAGTCCACCTGAGAAAATGCTGCTACCAAGAAGCTATACATGACTTTGTTCTTTTGTTTTTAGAATCCCTTTTTAAAGCTTTTATCAGGTTTTATATGGAAATTCTTGCAACCCATGTTGGTGGTGCCATTTTGTTGCTGGAATTTCCCACCTGATCCCACAGCCACTTCAGCTCCAAATAAACACATGGACACTATATTAATTATAAGACTGTTGGCCAATGGCTAGGGCTTCTTACTTGCTAGCTCTCTCTTAATTATTAAACCATAACTACTAATCTATATATTTATACATGGCCTTGTCTTACCAGAGAATTCCTGGAGCATGGATCTTCCCCATCTCTACATGGCATCCCTTCACCCTCCCTCTCCGCCTTCCTCTCCCCAGCCTTCTCCTGCTCTGGTAACCCTGCCTATGCTTTCTGCCTGGCTATTGGCCAAACTGTTTTATTCATTAACCAATAAGAAAAACATATATACAGGAGGACATCCCCCATCACCCTCCATTCTGACAGCATGCTGATTTCTCCCCATTTCATGTGGTAGTTTTGGGCTAAGGAATGGGAGATTCTAGCATGTGTCCCCTTAGTATTTTGAAGACAGTGCCATCTAATGTAGTAGAAATTAGCAAACTTACACTGTGGAGACCAGATAGTGGCTCTTTCATGGGGCCACGGGGCCTCTGTTGTGGCTGCTCAGCTGGGCTGTTGCAGTGAATGAGCAGCCACAGACAGTGTAAACAGATTGAAGAGGCACTGTGCCAGGACAACTACATAGCCTAGTGGTGGCCATTTTGCCTTTCACACTCACTGTCATTTGCCAGCTGCTTACTTGAGCTTCTCAGATTGGTGCATAGGAGTTTCAAGGACTGCTTTCCTCTTCTCAAAATCTTCTATTTTCTCCTTTAAAAAATAAATTTCTCTTAGAGTTTATACTGTTTTATTCATTGCTAATGTTTTAAATAGGCTTTAACACATTAAATGAGCCATATTTATCTAAGAAGTCATTGCTCTTTTAATAGAGAATGAGTGTGTGCTTCTTTTTGGTCAACCTTAGAGCTGTGTATCTGCCTCTGGGGAAGGCTGGTGAGTTTACTGGGTTACCAGGCAGCAAGAAGACTGCCCCCTGAGTTTACTGCCCACTGTGCATCCAGCCACATCAAATGTAGTTGTGGTTTGCCCAAGTGACTTGAAAATAATAATAATAATACATGAAGACAAATGAGATGAGGAATTGTGTGCAATATAATTCTTTTAAGCCATTAGAAGTAAACATTTGATTAGCCTTTGAAACAAATATATATTTCTATGTGGAAATTTCCTTTGGAGATTACCAAAGATAAAAACCACTTTTTCCCTTAAATTAAGAAAAGGAGGAATCGGGGCTGGGGTTGCAGCCTCAGTTAGTGCAGTGCTTGCTGAGTGTGCTCGATTTTGTTGAAGCAGCACACAAAATATACAAGGTGGTCCACTCCTGTACTCCCATCATTTGGGAAGTGAAGGCAGGAGGATCAGAAATTTAAGTTTGTCCATGGATACATATGTAACGTGAGGTTTTCTTGGCCTGGCTAGGACCCTTTCTGGTGGGACTGCCAGTCTCTTCCCCAAAGAAACACGCAGATGCTATAATAATTATGAAACTGTTAGATGTTGGCTGTGGTTTCTTATTGGCTAGCTCGGTCTTAATTATTGACACATTTTCTATTAATCTAAGTATTCCCACGTGGTCTGCTCTTACCAGAGAAAGGTGTGGGGATCTGTAGCATCTTTGCTTGCAGAGAAGAGAGCGACTTCCTGTTTATTTCTTCTTATATTCTTTCTGCTCAGCTATGTTACTTCCTGCCTGTCTGTCCAGACCTCCAGACTTCTATGGTTTGCCAGTGGCAAGCTCTGTTCTCTGACCCCAGAATCCTCCTTGTGTCCTAGTCCTACGTGTCCTCCTTCCCCGTCATACACAGCCAGGTTGAGCCATTGTCGGTTACCTTCTCTCAAAATAAAAACAGAAGAAAGCAGATCACTCATTGAGCATTATGCATGATATTACTGACACTAATCAAATACATTAAAAATAGTTTGTATTCTGTTTTCATATATATGTTTTCATTTTCAGTTTTTTGGTTTGATTGACTATACCCACATAAATTTACCACAGATGTAATATAATTTTATAATGTAATAATATTTTTCTGTTTTTACATTTATGTATTTGTGTGTATATTTCTCTCTCTTTCTCTCCCCGTGTGTGTGTGTGTGTGTGTGTGTGTGTGTGTGTGTGTGTGTGTGTTATGTGTGTGTGTTTCAGTGTGCCATGGTGTGTGGAAGTCAGGGGACAGCTTGTGGGATTGAACTCAGGCTGTCAGGCTTGGTGGCCTCTTATGAACCTTACTGGCCTGGTTTTCTTTATTGTGTTTCATGAATGACTCTCTTCATTGGTGGTGGTGTCTTAGTGGTGGTGATCTAACACAGTAGGCATCTTTACTATGTGTGATTTCAACTCCCCATGGTCAACCACACACAGGACCATAAGATACCCTGAGGGTGGGCAGGAATGACCACACCCTTTCAAGTCATTGCTGGTAGTACCTTGTTAGTTGTTCTATGCTATCATTGGCTGTTGCTGATTCCCTACTGTACTGGATTTCTTGATTACATTTTGCCATGGATCTGGATAGGAAAACAGAGTCTATGTAGAACTCCCAGGGAACATATCTGGGCTGAGAGTGGGGGGATCAGTTTCATTTGTATTGTTGCCAGACAGTTACTTTTTTCCCTAGATTTTATTTTCTCTCATAAGTGTCCCTGGAACATGGTAGTGTGTTAGACATCGGTACATTTTGATAAGCTAGAAATACTGTGCCTTTGCAATCCATCCTTTTCTTTCACACATAATCTCATAGCCTGTGTGCATACCTCTAAGTTTATTTCCTTATAATTAATTCCATAAGGAGGATTAGGTAGGAATTCCCAAGTTCCAGAAAGTGTAGAAATTCATAAATTGAGAATAGAATATTTCTTTCTTTAAACCTTGCCAGATTTAATTGTGATTATCATTGTCATCAACATAATTATAGTCAAGCTTTATTCTCTCCCTCTCCCTCTCCCTCTCTCTACCTCTCCCTCTCTCCCTTTCCCCCCATCTGTACAATTGACAGTTGAGAGAATTTAAAATAGAAAGGATAACCTCAGATTAATGACATGAAAGGTAATTACAAATAGGTTTTAACAAATATGAAAATCAAGAGAAGGTCATGCAGAGTACAAGGTAGAGAAGAATTTCAAAGGTTTTTAGGAAAGTAGTGCAGCTGGCATTTGTCAACTATGAGCAGAGTGGCCACATTCTATAAGGGTGCGAGGGTTGCTATCCTGCTTTACCAGATCACATTCTGTATGGTGCATGTTTGTTAGGAGGTAAACACTCAAGAGTGTAATGTACACATTATGACTTTGTTTTCTTTTTAAGTGTGTTAGGGAGATAATCTTGGCATTTATAGTCTGTTCAACGTCTGTGTGTACTTACTCAAACTGGGTATTTTATTGCCTCCATAAACTCTTTCTCAGTGGGATTTTATCCTCCCAGCTGCTATAGGTAGGCAGTCCCCTGCCTCTGTTTACCTCCCTTCCTCAACACACACTGTATTGTTTCTGATGGGCAGGGATTGAGGGTTAGGCCTTTGGGGAAGATTATTTTATACAGTTAAACAGATTTATTGTGTCTGTACTGTGTGTAAGGGACTGTAATTAGTTTCCGTGGGAGGATGCAGACAAGGGGAAGGGAAGATGAGGCAGGGGTATGAAGAGCTGTTCTGTGGGAGGGGGAAACCCTGAGCAGACAAGACATGGCATGGCTTACACTGTGTGATAACTTAATCTCTTAGAGAAGATGGTAACTTAACATTTATTTTTCCTCTGAGCTTTACTCCACACAAGATTATGTATCTCTTAAATGGTTCCTAAATTATTGCGTATTTAAGCTTGGCAACTAGATTGTACACTCTCTGAAGGCAAGTGCCTTGTCTCATTACAAGATGTGTGTAGGTACTAAACAGAGCCTGTATTAGCAACAGTTAACATTTGCCCTGTATTTGAAATGCTTTTAGTCTCTCCACACTAACAACAGTTCTGTTTTTGCTCTCAGGTATTTTTGCACCCCTTTCAAAGATAAGTAAAGTAAAAGATGGGAGGAAAAATACCACACATACTCCTTCCTCAAGAGCGGCGCCCCATGTCCGGTCCCAGAAGGTTGATGTAGCTCATATCACATCCAAAGTGAATTCTGGTAGGTCAAGCTGGGAAGACAGATCATGACCACCTAAATCATATTTCAAATTGTATTTGTGTGTGTATTGGTGTGTAGACTGTTTTACTCTTTTTGTTAGTCCACCACAGAAGCCGAACCTCACAAAACCAAGGCCTTTGTGTTATGGGCCTGCTGTGAATAATAACTTAAGTTCCAGCAATGGCAGTCCAGCTTTGTCCCCTCCCCTCCCCTCCCCTCCCCTCCCTTCCCCTCCTCTTTCCTCTTCCCTCTTCTCTTTTCCCTCTTCTCCTTCCTTTCCCATTTCCCTTCCCTTTTCCCTTCCTTCCCCCTCTGTCTCTTCTTTCCCTCCCCTCCCCTTCCCTCCCCTCCCTTCCCTCCTCTCCCCTTCCCTCCCCTCCCTTCCCTCCCCTTCCCTCCCCTCCCCTCCCCTTCTCTTCCCTTCCCTCCCCTCCCCTCCCCTTCCCTTTCTCCCCCTTTCTGTGTGCTTCCAATGCCCCATGATTAGCTCAGTGCTGAATTTTATGCTGCCAGTGAGTATTCACAAAACACTCATGAGTTCCTTCTCCTCGCCTCTTCTGTGAAGTCCCTTTGTCCTGCTGCATGCAAGTGTTCACTGTCCTCCTTACCTGTGGGTGGCCCATGGATGTCCTTGCTGTTCCTCACTCCACACAAACCCTGCTCCTCCCCCAGGAATCCAACTCATTTAACCTCTTAGTTCCCCAACTTTGTGTGTGTGTTCTTTTAATCTGTATAGCCCAGTTGTCTTGTCCACTGCTTGCTTTATGTGTGTAAATCTTTTGTGCTAAGTCAAATTCTAAATTTAAGTAGACTACAGAAGAGGTTGTGATTTTGTATTCACAGAAGCTCATAACACAATATAGGCATTCACTAAATGTCTGTTAACCCATTGGTAGCTGGAGCAGAAAGGCTTTCCACTTTCTAAAAGGATGTCACCCAGACATTAGTCTTCCTCTGCTGTTTTGTTTGTCCACTCATGTGCCCATGATTGACTTCATAATTACTGTGATGTTAAAAAAGAATCCTGATATCCAATAGGGAGGAAAACCTCCTATCTTATTTGTAAAGATTATCTCCCTTCTTTGGGGCCCCTGTACGTTACACTTCCTTACATATTTTAGAATATGGTCTTAAGTTTCTTTTAAAAACAGATTACTGAAGTTTAAGATGATATCACATTTAATCCTTTTACCAATTTAAAAAGAGCTGACATTATTATAGCCATCTTTAATTATGTGCTTGGAATATTTTTTTGTTTAGTTGGATAATTTAAGGTATCTTAATATAATTGTAAAGTTTTTTTCCTTGTAGGTATTCTTGATACTTCATACCTGGGGCTATATAATGAGACTTTCCCCTCAAAAAACTCAAACCAAAATGCTTAAAGAGTATGTCAGATTCATGTTCTCAGAATGAAAATTAAGATGAACTCTCTTGCAATGAGCTTCAGCAGATATAGAAAGAATGAAATGAATGTGCGCGCGTGCGCTCTCTCTCTCTCTCTCTCTCTCTCTCTCTCTCTCTCTCTCTCTCTCTCTCTCTCTCTCTCTCTGTTGTCAAGGGAGCTTGGGGTGATTGAAGTAACATCAGCAGCTGAGAGCAATGCATATGTCCTGGTTGGGGTACTGTCTTGTAGTTTTGTGAAATGCTGTTTTGGGGAAGCTAGACAGATACACAAAGAGATCTTTATATCATTTTTAAAAGTCATGTCATCTTGATAACAATTCAAACAAAAGGGGCAAATGGAACTTTAGACTGAAAAATAAAATAATTGGGAACTGCACTCTGCAGGATGTTTTCTCACTCGGCAGCTGCCGTGGTGTCTCGTTTCCTCCTTGGGCCTCTGGAGTAACTTCCAATGGCCTCTGCTTCTAGCCTTTCCTGCTCTTCGTTCTACCTGTGGCTGCTAAAGAAATGTCACATACCTAGATGTCTGTCCAGGCCAGTCCAGGACAAACTCATCCTTGACTGCCATCTCCAGTCCCCTCTCTCCACCTCCACTTCTCCCTTCCCTCCAACCCTTTCCCCATCCTCCTTCTTTGTTTGCAGAACTAGGGATTGAATTCAGGACCTTGCAGTGACAGGCAAGTGCTGTCCAGTCGAGCGGCACTGAGCCAGGCATTGCCCCCTCTGAGGTTTTCAGTATCTACTTGTTCAGCTTACCTCACCTGAGTCCCCAGAAAACTCCTTATCAGCTAAGATACCCACATGCTGTGTCATTCTGCAAGATTTTCTCTCTGACTTTCCAGAATCCTCACTCTCACTTCTTCCTACGAGACCTCTGGTTTGGTGAAAGAAATCCCACCCACTTAAGCCCCAACTCAGAGTGAGATCCTGATGAGACCCTCTTTCTCTTTGCTGAGTTTCCACCTCCTGCTTCACTAGTTCTTTGCATGAAGCATCCTCACACAGTCACTAGCTCTGAGGTCGTTAGCCATACTAAATGGAAATGTCCTCTTCAAGGACAGGTCTATGTCTTGTTTCGATTTGCAGCAGGGTCCTATGTAGGGTTCTTTACTCAAAATACTTTTTGAGTTGACTGGGAATGTAAGTGAGAAGATCTACTTGCTCTCTCTAAATACATTGATACAGTTGATGTGAAAGTCCTTATTCAATAGCCATTATTCATTATTCAAGAGTCCTCCCCCCCCCCCAAGATGGAGTTGTTGTGGGAACTGGATAGGGTAGGAAACTATGCCCTATAAGTTGTTTCCAAGTCCTACTCATCTGTATTTCAGCAGTGACAGTTTGCCACATCCTCTGGCATGAAGTGAAGTTTTGAGCAAGCCTATTAAGTATCAGATATGATGCTTCAGACATTTTAGAGGTCTTCAGCTGGGCAAAGCTGGGCAAAGTTCTTACATGCACTGCAAATCTGTCCTCCTTTCTCTTAGTTCTGCATCCTAGAGGCTGTGTGTGCTGGGCAGGTGCTGTGCACTGAGCAGTGTGTCAGCTCCTTCTCAGGACCTGAAACCTCGAGGTGCTGGGTCCATCTATCCGTGAAAGCGCATTCAGTGTGGCTTTAGAAGTTTTAAAAATGGATCCTAGCACTTGGGCTGATCTTTGTGAGTTTGAGGCCAGCCTGGTCTACAAAGTGAGTTCCAGGACAGCCAGAGCTGTCTAAAAACAAAACACACTACAAAGAAGTGGAAAAGACTGAGATATTGAGAAGTGCATGTTCTTTAAAGAAAATGCATTTTCTTGTTTACTGTTAAACAAAATTGTCTTTTGCTAAAACCATTTTTGTGTCTGTTCACCAGGGTTGATGCCATCAAAAAAAGAGAATGCTTCTGACTCCACACTCTCATTGCCTCCCAGTGAAGAGCTGAAAACTGTAGCAGGAAATGATGGTAATGTAACCCATCACTTCCTGTTCTAAAGCTACATCTCCTGGTGGGACTTTGAGATAACACAGTGCAGAACAGCTTATATGAGTGTTACAGCTGGGAAGGAAAAACCACCATAGTAAAACTACCCTCAGGGGAAAAAAATCCCTTTAGAAATACTCTGTAATCAGTTTCTTACCAAGCACAAAGAATACCAGTTTATCAGGTGATGCAGGGGCAGGAGGTGTGGGGGAAGAACCTCTGCAGTCTTGCTCACCTTCAAGTTGAATACAGATGTTTCAAAGTTAAAAATGTCACCTTAAGACATGTTGGTAGTGTGTGTGTGCACGCGTGTGCACATGTGTATCTGAAGGGACTTTATTACAGCTTCCCCAAAGGAGAGTGGAGAGTGTTTTGGGGTTAGATTAGTTAACATTAATTAAAGGTGACGCCCCCCACATAAGATAGTTTCCTGTGACTCCTTAAAGTTTTTTGCTTGTGTAAAATGATCCAATTTGTGTGAAACAGCCGTGCTTTGGATGAAATCAGGTATTTAATTCGACACTAGATAATCCACAATTGAGGAAACGAAATGAAGCATTTCAGGAGAATTTGCACAGAAAACATCTTATTAGTCCTTTTCTTTCCTTTATTTGATTTTGCTTTTTAAAATACCCTTTAAAGTCTTTCCTGTTCCCTCTCAGTTACCCAGCCTGGGTCCATCAGCAGCTCCTCCTCCACATCCTCGCTGGATCACAAGCAGAGCCACCCAAAGAAACTGGCTACAAGCAGCAAGGGCAAGAAGACCCTGGCCAAAAGCCCCTCTCTCCCATCCAGAGCCAGTGCTGGTATCTATGGCTTTTTCAACCAGGCTTTCTTGGTGTTTTTTATCTTGGTTTGTTTGTAAGTGGATTTGCTGTTTTTAATGTGTAGGAGCCCTTTCCCCTTCACCTTTCCCCCTCCCCCTCCCTCTCCCTTCCCCTCTTACCCCCCCCCCCACCCTTCTCCTTCCCTGCTCCCATCCCCTCTTCCACTTCACCCCAGGTGACTGAGCTGTGCTTTTTGGGGCAACACCATTTGGATCGCTTTACCCCTTGGCTTCAGTCACACTGAGTTTCTTGCTGTGCCCGGTCCACCCCCCCCCCCAAGTCAGGACTCCTGGCTGTGCAGTTGGATTTGAGAAGCTGCATTTACTGTCATTTAATTCAGCTCTCTCACATGCCTTCCTATCATTTGCCTCTTTAGAAAAGTGTCTTTGCTTTTGCTGAGGTAATTTTTAATCTGTTCAGGAGAGGCTCAGGGGTCCCTCCTGGACGGCAGTGATGTGGGGCCCACATAGTCCCCTGACCCCATGACTACTGCTTCTCAGGGTGTGTGAGGACCAGCAAAGCACTCTGCCAGACTTCCAGCTGGAGAGCACTTAGATGGTGTCAAACTCTGTTTACCTGCCCCTTAGGAGAGTAGAGCCTTTAAAAAAATTTTTTTTTGTGTGTAGGCTGTTCTAAATGGGTCTCACAATGGCCACCACTTAATACCTGCAATACCTACACAGAACCAGTATTTTATTATGGAAAATGTTCATGCTGGTGGTTTTTGTTTTTGTCTTCCTTCCTTCCTTCCTTCCTTCCTTCCTTCCTTCCTTCCTTCCTTCTTCCTTCCTTTCTTTCTTCTGTTTAAAAATACATTTGGGGGAAGCTGGAGGTTTGGTTCAGTTTTTAGGTGCTTGCCTAGCACAGTGAGGCAAATCCCAAACCATCTATGGTAGTAGGGGAGTTCCCAAACCCTCAGCAGTGGCCCTAATGCAAACCTAGAATCCAGAATCTGGAAAGTTTGGAGCCTGGAATTGGGCTTGGAATCGTTTCCAATGCAGTGATGCAGTTGCTCCCCCCCCCTGCTCTGGCCACTTTCTCTTCTGAGTCCTGGGGACATCATGCTCTTACCTTGTGTTTTAAATACACCCCTGTTTGGGATTTGGACTTTTGACATTTACTTGATTTTAGAATTTATATATGAGTGTAGAATTACCCGCTCCCCGCCCCACCCCTGGAACAAACAGTGTACCTGTACACTTTCCCTTCTTATGCATTTGAGGTTTATGGTGACCTAAATAATAGTAAGGATGACAGTAATGATCAGAATGGAAAAAAAATCACCTTTCACAGGGAGGGGCAAAGAATGGGAGGTGTGTGTGGCTGTGGGGGTGGAGTGTGGGTGTCCATGTTTGAAGCCCCAGAGACGTTTGCATAAACTTTTCTAGAGTGAGAACTTTGCATGTCAGACTAGCCTGGAGGGACAGTAACTGGAATGAGAAGGAAAGGGCTAAGAAAGTGGAGAGCTGGGGAGGGCTTCACTCTGACCTTGGCTCACTGGCTACCTTTGTTGAACTGCAGGAGTAGTGGGCAGGCCTGAGGTGTCCTGACCCTCGGTCTGGGAGTCATTCTGGCTGTAGCACCTGTGAGCTGTGCACAGGTCTTTGTTAGCCCTTAAGATCAAGATTTCTTCCTCATTCACCTTTAATGTAGAGTTTGGTGACTGGATCTGGCCTTCCCAGGGGCTCCGTGGGCCCACAGCTCCATCTTCCCATGGTTGACCCTTTAGGCCTTCTCAGATGGTCAATGTTCAGTCTCCACTGTCTGCCAATAGGACAGGGTCCGGTATTCCACAGATACCAAATAGCAGGCATTTTAGGAGTAGTTTTGCATTAAATAGAAGGAAAGCAAGTTGGGGTAATCAGGACCAGTCATAAGTTGGCTATTCCTTACCTAAAATGTTTGGGATCAGTGTTTTGAATGTGTACTCTCTGGGATTTAGGAATATTTCACAATCTACTGCTTGACCATCTCTAACCAGAAGCCCTGAATTCTTAAATACTTCACAATGCAAAGCTTTGAGAGGTGGCTCTGGACCCTGAATGTGAATCTGGGACATTCAGACTTTGGGACCCTGCACATTTTGGACTGTCCATTTAGGGATGGAGCCTGTAGCAGTCTCACCAAAACTGTTCCTGTCTGTCACTTACACAGGGTCTGGGTAAACACAGCAAGGCTATGCTTTGTGTGACTGGGGCTTACTCCACGGGTCATGTCTGTCCTTACACTTGGTTTCACATGTTCTTCCTGTGTTGTCTGTATCTACTTTGATGCCACAGCATGGAAGGGGAGTCATCGTGACAGGAGGCAGAAGCTTGCACAGCTCTGGTTCTTTACATCCAAGGTTCTGTTGGAGCAGAGAATGTACCAGGCTGTGTTAGTGGAATAAGGTTTATGCATTTCCCACAGCAGTGGTTCCCTCAGGGAACCTTACTTGCTTTGAGTGCCTTGCCCTCCTGAGTGAGTACCACAGCTGGGATGAATATACGTAATGAAATTCCCAACCAGCCAGACTAGTGTTTTGTTTTTTTTTTTTTTAACTACTTTGCTTTTTGAGTTTTTCCTACCTTTGTTTTCTTTCCTCTTTCTCTTCCTGCCCGAATCTCCAACCCACCACTTCAACAGGTTTGAATTCTTCAGTGCCATCTACAGCAAATAATACCTGCCATGAAGGAGAGCTCCGCCTTGGAGAAAGAGTGCTTGTGGTAGGCCAGAGAGTGGGGACCATAAAGTTCTTTGGGACAACAAACTTTGCTCCAGGTAACACACCCGAATGGTCCTGGCTCAACATGGGTTTTGTACCAAAGCTCTAAAACTAAAGCAGCAGATGGGGTTTAGTCAAGGGGTTCTCACTTTGCAGCAGAGGAAGAGAGCGTGGAAAATGATACAGATGCAACTGTTTGTATGGGACTAATGGGCATGCATATGATTCTCTTGCCAGTTGTGTTTAATGTTTGTCTAATATTAAAATTGGTTCTGACTTGCCTAGTTTATCCTCACTGACTGCAGAGTATGCAGAGTATCAGTTCGGGGTCAGTCCCCTCTCCACCCCCTCTGGGATAATCCTGGGTTGAGCAGGTAGCTGGACCATCTAGCTTTTATCAGAATGGTTTGAAGAGAAAAGCAAAGGAAATATAAAAGTTGTTTTGTAACCTGGGTCCTAAAAATGTGCATCTGTGAACTTAAATATTCAGCCTCATTTACCTAACACTGTGGAGAGATGGCTCAGTGGTTAAGAGCACTTACTGCTCTTGCAGAGGACCTGGGTTCAGTTCCCAGCATTCATATCAGGTGGCTCACAATTCCAGGGGACCTGATGACCTCTGGCCTCCATGGTACCCGCACATGTGGTGCACATAAATGCACACAGTTTCACATCCACATACATGAACAGAAATAATAAATATTTTTAAAAGGTAAAGATGATCAACCTTTGTATTTACAAAGATGAAAATTCTAACTAATTGTGTTTTAAGTAGCAATATGCCATATTAACACATGGTGGCATTGCAGCATTTTAGGAAAAGGTTACCTACAGTATCTATTGAAAAATAAGTTTGTAGTGTAGTGTTCTGCTAAGACCCACGAAGGAGCTGAGATTGTTCTCTGTTTGCAGACTAGCAAGTTAGCTTGCCACAGTGTCATAGATGCCGCCCTAAACTGTACCAATCCTAGGCCTATAGGATTATAGTGATTACAATATTAATAGGGGGCAGAATATCTGCACCTCAGCAGGGCTGGAGCTAAGCAGGCTAGGCAACACCTGCACACCCAGAAGCTCATGTTCTAGAAGATGAGCCTGAACCCTTAGAGGTTCACCAGGAGCATCCCCCTACTGTGTCTGAGAGAAGCATGGGAGCCATGGCAAATCCCCTCACATTCTTTGGGATTAGTGCCGCTTTTAGTTTGAGTCAGTGCATTGTTTGAGCTATTTTAGAGTCCAGATCTCTTGAGTCTCACACTAGATAGCTCTCTGCTTGGCTATTTTCACAACTACTGTGCCAGAATACACTTATTTCTGCTGTATGTCATGCATTTTCAAAAGATATAATAATCATGTCACAGAAATGTAGCCAGTTAGAATGGGACTTTTAATTAAAGAAAACAGCTACATGGAATGGTGTGTCAAAGGCAGAAGGAAGTAAGACTGGAAAATCACAACTTTGGCACTCAGAAATCATTCCACCCAGACTAACCTGTTTTAAGCAACTCAGAAAGCTTATAGTCTGTTTTCAAAGAATTAGTGTGGTTAGACAAGAGGCTTGTGGACACTGCTTATATTGCATAGTAGGGCCCTCAAATATAAAAGACACTGTCTGTGCTTGAATCTTTTCAGCCCCAATCTTAGTATGTAGTGGGCCTAGGTGTAACATTAAAAACAAAAAAAACAAAAAACAAAAACAGCAACAACAAAAAACCAAAATGAGAACTTATTCTGAGTTGGCTTTTTAAGGTTCCTGAAATTGGAACTGACCCTGAGCCAGTAATCTGAAAGAAGGGATACATTTTATGTTTCCTAATTTATATGTAGTGAGCTGTTTGATACTTACTTGCTTATTCTTTATTTGCTACTGGTTGTAAATGACCAAACAGGGTCACCCCTGTGCTCTTATCTCAGACCACAAGTATGTAAACTGTGAGGCATGTGAGTCTTGGGCACACTCAGGAGCCCTGGATGTAGGAATATGCCCATTTAGTTCATGTTCCCTGCGTGCAGCCGTGCTGCTTCGGCTTTAGTCTCTTTAGGGACTTGCCTTTCTCTGAGTGAGGCCTGTAGATACTGTCTTTTAGACAGGTTTTGTTTTTTATTACCATATCTAAGACTCTTCATTTAGCTAGAAGACAGAGTGACATCACTATGCTGCCCTGTGTTTTCCGTGTTATCTCTGCCCTTGTTTAATTATTTAATGATTGTTTGCAGTGTTTCACTCTTGGGAGGGTGAAACGAAGAGTGAGAGAGGTCCATGCTAGGATTTATGATTCTCAATATCATTCCGTGCTGCTCTCATGGAAGCATGCTGTTAGAGTCAAGGACAGCTTCTTTTGCAATATAGTCTTAAGATATATCTTGGTGGGGCTCCCCTTGCATAATAGCTAATTCTCTGCAAATCTGAGTTTGTCTATTTTATTTTTCTCCCTTAATGTACTGCTGTGCAATTATGCCGCTAAAATGTTTCTCCCACTTTTCAAATTTTCAAGTTTTATTTTATAATTTTATCATTTGAAAGCTTAACGATCATGATGATCTTCCATCATCTCCATCATTTGTGAGAATACTGAGCCATCTAGACTTTGAGTTCGTATTACCGCATAATGATTGTGAATGGAGTGTGATGCTTTTAAAATGCAATATTCATGTTCCAGGGTATTGGTATGGCATAGAGCTGGAGAAGCCCCATGGGAAGAATGATGGTTCTGTTGGAGGTGTGCAGTATTTTAGTTGTTCTCCGCGATATGGAATATTTGCTCCCCCATCCAGGGTACAGAGGTGAGAAAACACTGGGATGTGTATCTGTTTACACAGACTCTGTGATTCCTCGTGGTACACAGGAACCCAAATTTCATCTGGCAGATAAGCACATGCATTCCTTCAATGGGTTAACTGGCCACCTTCTTGGGAGGAAAGGCTCATGGGAAGCTAAATTTGCCTTGCTGAGGATTTGCAATTTTAAAAACCTCTTTTCTCCCTCATTTGCAAACCCTATGAGTGTGTGTAGGCTATTAGAAGTGGCGTTCGCTGCTAAGAACAGTGCGAGGAGCAAGCTTAATCTGTCATGCAAACAAAAGTAAAAATGCTCTCTGATTGCTACAGTCACATCCTAACTACATTAAATTTCCTGCCAGCAGGCACCCATTCATTCTCCTACAAACCTAATGGAACCAAAATGGCTTTTTCCTCTGATTCCCTTAGTTTTCAAAAATAGATAGGCAGTAGTTCTCGGGGGAAGCGAAGTCTCAGGGACTCATGTGTAACAAGCCTCTGGAGTGTCCCTTGGTGAGACACCTCACTCTGGTTTTAAAAGCGGGCTGATCCAAAACACAGGCCCTCGTGTACTTCTGTGAAATGTGGAGCTGGTAGGCCCTGGCTCTTATTTTCAGAGGCTGGAAGAGGGGTTGTGATCTCTGAGCAAGCTACAACACACATGGTGTAATCAGACTCATGAGAGGGGAACTGTATCAGTTTCTGGAGTCTCTCCTGGTTCCCTTTTATCTGGATGATGGTGGTTTCTGGGCAAAGTCAAGTTTTTAAAAATCGTATTTCTTCCTCAGTATCATCTACATATGCCTTTGATGTTAATTTTCTTCATTTCCAGTGTATTTGACGTTATCCTTTATAGCAACAAAGCCGTCAGCATACACAGCGTTGTAGCTCTTAAGGTTTCTTCACTTCAGGGAAAATAACACTAAGTATTATCAACTTTTATCAAGTATTTATTTAATGGTAGGCTCTATACTGAGCATCCAAGTGGTGTGCATCACTGCCCTCTGCAGACCCAGGGAGTCATGAACTGCTCTGTTTATTCCCAGCTTACAGGTGGGAAAATAGTGTTCCAGAGAAAAAGTAGCAGAGCTGATGTAACATGGCTGAGTTACAGACGGGCTGGGAAGGGCTGTGCTTAGCCCAGAGTTGTTATTATACTGTTGTTCTGAAGCCCATGCTTTTAGCAGATAGCACTTACCAGCACTGGGACATTGTTCACAGTGCTGTCCTTGTATCAGTGACTTAAAGCAACCTGTGGGTCCCAGAGAGCTAATGCCAACTATGCTCTGCAGTGGGGATTTGAACCTCAGGTGCCTGGAGTCAGAAGTGAGCTCTTCCCCATAATCCTGTAATAGTTACTGGGGCTTCTGTGATTCTTCTCTGGACCCGGGTCTGGCAGGTGATTGACATACTACCTTGCACTAGTTTGATTTGTCTCTCAGTCATGAGGACTGGAATTTTTCCACTTTCAGTTACCTAGAGCACAGAATTTGGTATATATATTTCAGGCATAGTGGGTACTGGTCAGCTCTGATTTCCAGTCCTGTGCTTTCTGTGCCACCACAGCCTTTTCTCCGCTTTCATTTATGAAGCCACACTTTCTCTGTAGTTTTGTATTTTCATTGCTTTCTTTAGGAAGCACACATTGGCTCCACTCTGGTTCACTTGCCTTCCCTTTGGTCTTCTCCAAGGTAGTTCATTTGAAAGCAACCCCCACTTCTCAGAAGAAACCGTTTCTGTTGAAATGAACTGCTGTCTCCATCCAGCTGTCTTCCTGTCATCTTCTGATTGTCTCATTCATCATCATCAAATACTATTAAGTGTCTTTTAGCACTTTGTGCTGTGCTAGGCATTCTGTGAGCAAACAAAACAGACATGGTCTCTGATTTTAAGGCATTTCTAATGCAAGCCAGTTTGGAGCTCTTTAAAAGCCCCACTGGTCTTCAAGACAGGAAAATTTTAAACTTGGGACTGCTGGAGACTTCTGGGTGACTAGTCACACTCTGACCTCTAGTGCTTCAGGATCTAGTGTGTCGGGATCAAAGCTGACTTTTTTTTTTATTTCTCCCCTCTGTTTTTAAAATGGGCGCTTGTCCCAGCATCTGCCCACATGATTCCTCTGTTTGAATAGCTTTCCCACTCTGTCATTACACAATTTTCATTTAGTAAATTGTCTTGGTTAATAACACCAATGAATATTCTTTAAAGGCAGTCTAAAGAAGCTCACTCACTAGATCAAATTTGACCCCTCCCCTGACTGCTTAATGGGTCCTAGTGAGCATGGCGTTCGTGTGTTTCTGTCCTTGCTGGACCTATTTCTAATGAATTCATCACTTGCAGAAGAAGTTTCCTCTTAGCTGTCCATCACCTCTTCATTCCAGTACCTGCTGCTTCCCTGGTGTAGGCTTTCTGTCCATCAAGCCCTCCTTGATTGTGCTGTATTGTGTGTCCTGTAAAATGATGCATATGAACTTTGGGATGCAACTCAATACACTGCAGAGGTTGCAGGATTTTTGTTTTTTATGGAAATAAAGTTTGTTGGGGAAGTGATTGACAGATGAAGGACTTGCAGGTTTAGATCAGTGAATGAGTGAAAGAAAATGAGGCTTTCAGGACCTTGTTTTTTAAAAATAATGATTCAAATATACATAATATATATATATATATATATATATATAGAGAGAGAGAGAGAGAGAGAGAGAGAGAGACACAGACAGACAGACAGACAGACAGACAGACAGAAAGACTGACCGACCCTCACTGGGAGGCAACCCTTGCAGTTGTGGGCAGAGTCAAGCATAGAGGGCTTTGGATTATATTGTTGTGCAGGTTTATCAGAAATTCAGCTGGTCTCTTTTTTCCAATATTAGAATTGGTGATATTTTTACAATTTTATTTTTATATCTATTAAACTTGGTATAAAATAAACTTATCTCCATAGTGTTTAGTTTTACCTTTGGAGATAAAATTTGAAAGGAAAGTCAGAAGTCACTGTGGGTCCAATTCCTAGCACTGAGAAAACAGCAGCAGCAATGACAGAATAATAACAAGGCAGCAGGTACAGCACAATGGCAGGACTGTCACTTGCCAAGGCCCAGGGTTCAATTCCCAGATCCATAAATGCCACCAAGCACGTAAATGTCAGAAGTAAGGCTCCTGTTTCAGATGAGCTGAATTTCCTGTGCTACCTTTCCTTGGTAGTGAGACCCTGTCTGTGTTATCGCCTGCCTCCCATGCTCTTTCCTGGCTCATGTGGTTGCCCAGTCAGTGCTGTCAAGTGAATGGGATGGCAAATACCAGTGTTGATGTGAGGGCATCATTTGAGAGTTCACCCTAACCAGAAGACCAGCTACATCTAACCGGACAATATCTCTTTGTTTTCTTCACAGATTATCAGATTCCCTGGATACACTTTCAGAAATATCTTCAAATAAGCAGAATCGTTCTTATCCAGGTAAGACGATGGCTTTAAAATTTAGTTTCAAGTATTTCTTCACTTTCCCTCATTGAAATGCGTTTTTATTGTTTAGTACCTATATCAATATCTTTCTACTAAAGAGTGTCTGGAATGCATCTGTATCATGCAATGTAAGCCTCCCAGCTGATTCCCACCTCCCTCCCCTTTTGTAAACCCCACCCTATGGTTGTGAGCCTCATAATTCCTTTGATTTTCTTGATCTTTTCTACCATGTGCAGCTGTATCAGTGAACAATATTTTGATTCCATTGTCTACTATTTTGTTTTTTAGCATTTCAGTGGAGTATGTGACTGACAGTATAGCTGCTGGTCATTTTTGCTGTGTCCTTTTTTTATTATTATTACTAACTATACACACGTGTAGACGTTGCCCTGGGGTTGATAAGCATGGCTATCATCCCTGTGCCCTCCCTAGGGGACACCAGGTGTTTGCACTGCATGCATCCCTCAGCCTCTGCTCCCCTAACCTCCACAACTGCCATCTTGTTGGGCATGGAAACACTTGCTACTCTGCTAGATATAAATAGTACTTTTGTTGTGACTTTAATTTGCTTTTTCCAGATTTTAATTAGTTGATGTGGAAGCAGTTGGTCCTTTTCAATTTTCAGTTTGTGGGACACACACATTTCCTCTCTTCTGTTTAAGCCTCTCCCTCATTCTTCTTTTGGGCCATTTGCTTCTTATCTTGCCAATTTGAAGATTTCTTGTTTACTTTGGGGATGAATCTTTTGTTGGTTTTGTGTGTTACAAATATGTGCCAGCTGATGACATATCTTTACTTTTCTGACATCTTTGGTGAGAATATTTCTTTAATTTTTATGTAGTCAAAGAATGAAACAGTTCATGGTTCGTGTTTTTTTATATTAAGTTTTTTTTTTTCATGAGACAGAAACCACAGTGCTATTTTCTGAATATTGTTTTAAGGTTTTGTGTTTCAGTTTACCCAGAATTGACTTTGTGTGGGATAAGGATTGAGTTTGTTTTTTTCCATTTGTGGATAGCTGTTTATAAAATAGTTATTCTGATCCTTGGATATTTGTTGCAGTCAACCTCATGGCCATGGATTATCACCATTCTAGTGGACATGTTTTGATGTGACAATCCTGGTGGCATATGGTGCTGTGTGAGTTTCCTGGGCTGCTCTTCTGGCACTTTTCCATCTTTCCAGTGGTCTTCTCCATTGTGTCTGAGTGTCCATTGTCCTCGTGTGTGTGTGTGTGTGTGTGTGTGTGTGTGTGTGAGTGTGAGTGTGTGTCTCCACATCTTTTTGCGCACACACACACACACACACACACACACACACACACACACTCTGTGCCAGCCAGAGGTCACCCTTGAGTGTGTTCCTTAGCAGTCATCTTTTCTTTCACCAATACCACACTGTTCTGATTCCTGTAGTTTTACAGTAATTCCTCACATTAAATGGTGCCAGTCCTCCGACTTTATTCTCCATTGATATTGTGTTGGTTATTCTGGGTTCTTTGCCTTCTCATATAAACTTTATTATCATTTTGTTGAAATCCACATAGTAACATGCTGAGATTTTGATGAAGTTGGGAAGATCTGGTCTTACTTCCAATCTGTCTGTGAACATGGACACTCTCCACCTCCTTTTATTTCTGTGGAATTGATTACTTTATGTTAACTAAGTCAATAGCTGAAGCTTTGCTATGTCTACCTCTGCAGCCTGTCCCTGTTGAGCCTGACTCAGTGTCTACTTTCCTTGTGACTTTGTAATTTATCACTGTGAAATGCTTGTTTAATGACAGTTCTTTGATGCCTTCAGATGTATTGACTTCTACTGTTTTTGCCTGGAAGCACTGCCACCCTAGATCTGAGTTAACTCACAATCTCTGCAGTGGTTTTCTTTGTCTTCTTTTCTTTTCTTTTTTTTAACATAGATAATAACATGGATTTGTGAGTGGCCACCACATCTGAGAGCAGTAATTCTAGCCTTGCACTGATAAGAAAGTCATTGTTTCATTTTGTTTCTTGCCCCAAGTTATATTGAGCATGAGCTCCTTTAACAGAAGTCTTGGGTAGGATCCCCCATGTATCAGGCCCTTACTTCTTCCTTTCCCATGTCCCATGTAGGAATTCACTACCCAGGGGTTGAGCGGCAACCCTATGGTACAAGTTTGTACTCTGGGCACTTGGCAGCTTCTCCTGGCTTCTTTCTTTTTAGGTTTGGCTTCTCTGAAATTGTACTTGGGGGATCTTAGTGTGCCCCCAGTATGCACACACAGGCATGCACACATGGGTACACACACACACACACACACACACACACACACACACACACACACACACAGATACAGAAATATGATTTTGAGTTAGCTCAATAGTACATTCTATAAAATTATAGTTGTTTTAAATTGGGAGTTATTTTAATCAAGAGATTTCTTCAGGTTTGCCTGAATTGGAAATCTGTTTTCTCTCTGTACCTCTACCTTTTGTAAAGTCATTTGATCTTTGAAAATTTTTGTATGGAAAGGGGCATACTGAGGAGTTCAGAAGTTTATTATTCAGTGTTTTCAGAAGTTTATTATTCAGTGTTTTGTTACTGGAATATTTTTAATGATAGTTTTTGAAAAACATCCTTTCCATACAATTATCAAGATTGTAATATTTAATCATATACTGAGTCAATTTTATCAGTATATGACTTGGTGTTACTCAGTTTTCAGGAAATCTTACAGGAGAAAGCTCCAAAAGTCATATTTTACTCATCACTTATTCCTGTGTGAGCAGAGCTTGGTGAAGAAAGCAAGGAGAGGAAATTGTTCAGAAACCTAAGCTAGTTATGTTCTGAGTAGGCACTGTTTTCTTTTCATTGTGTGATACTGTTCCTGTGGAGATATGAACAAGTGTTTACTCAGACCCTGTAGGAACCAACAACAGACCAAAGTAAGGATGCCACCAAAGTCCAACTTGGTGAACCAGCGAATTTTATCGGGGCTCCTTACAGGAATGTGGGTGAAAGGTTATAGACAGGAGCAGAAGTGACCAAAAGGTAGAAAGCTGGAGTATTGTGCACAGCCCACAGACAGCTCTTTCAGGCAGCTCAGGTGGTCTGAGTATCTTTTAGGCAGGTTGGCTTTCAAGCAGTAGATCTGGTCTCCTGTCTCTTTTGCCTGTGTATGCTCAGGAGAGAAGGGCCTGTTGTGTCTGGTCAGTTTTAGGGACTTCCTAAGGCTTTTGAATGGTTTACTTCCTGATCTTAAGACACTTCCTTACTGTAGGATGGGGGGTTTTGTCTTAAAGGAACTGTTGCATAACAGTTTCCTCCAGGAAAAAATGAAAACCTCTTGGTATCATAGAACATCTGTAGAAGTAATTAAAAATAACTTCGTAGAGTTTATTGAAAACAAATGACGTATTTTTCTCTTCTGACTTTTACTCTCAAATTTAGGTTTTAGGAGAAGTTTCAGCACAACCTCTGCTTCTTCCCAGAAAGAGATTAACAGGAGAAATGCTTTTGCCAAGTGAGTATTGAGAAGACTTAGGAAACTGCCTTTCAAGATGAGCATACCAGGATTCCGTGAAGGAAGAAAAATGGAGTTTTGTGTCTCACACCTTGCTCGATAGAATGTTAGCACATAAGAGAGAAAGTGTGATTGGTGTTTTGAGTTCTCTCTTCCTCCTTTGAAAGCTCAATTAAAAATGTCACAAGTGGCTAAAAGCAGCGCACTGCGTGTGTTTTCTCTTCTAAGAGGTTAGCATGGCCACTAATAGAAGCTGGGGGGATTTGAAGTCCTGTTTACTGAATCAATCAGATCTCACCCATGCATGAAAGAAATGTAAGGCCCGTCTGCTTAAGGCAATTGCTTAGAATTATTTTTTTTAAATGTTCTTGATTCCCCTATTGTGTATATTGCTCAAATCTATCACCAATTTAGAGTTTAAAATTGGCCTCCCCGATCAAATAGCTGGGAGATAAGGACAGTAACTTGATGCTCCAGTTTACTGAAGATAGTCAGACATTCTTAGACAGCATGGGGCTGGTGAGAAGACACAGCGTGGACAGAAAGGACTCTGCAGATGGAGGGCAGCAGAACTGGTGTGAGGAGGATGGTACAGAGGATAGAGGGGAAAGAAGCAGCACTGATCGCTGGCAGGAACACAGTGTCAGGTCTTATGTGCACAGTGCATACGTGGAGCACGTAGTAGTAATACTTACCTGCTTTTCCTGTGGAAATAGCAAGAAATCAAACTTCACAGATATGTAAACACAATGACACCAATACCTGTTTAGAGAAACTCTTTTAAAAAATAAGATATTTTTATTAACCCTTTGGGAATGTCAAATGTTCACCATTGTTTGATCATATTCACCCCTTATTCCTCCCATATTCATCCCATATTCCCTCCCAAATTCATGTTTGTTTGTTTGTTTTGTTTTAGATATAATGCTGTTGGCCTGTTATTAGCATTACTTATTGGCTAGCTCAGTCTTAAATATTAACCCATTTCTATCAATTTAATTATTTCCATGTGGTCTTACCGGAGAGAGGGCCCAACATTCTTCTCTCTTGGTCCTACATTTTGACTCTCTTCCCTACTACTTCCTCTCTCCTAGTCTCCTAGTCCCACCTATCTTTGCTTTCCTATTGGCCAACAGTGCTTTATTCATTAACCAATCAGAGAAATATATTTACAGAATGACATCTCCCATCATCTCCTCTTTTCTGTCTAAAATTAAAAGGGTTTTAACTTTAACATAGTAAAATATATACCAAAACAGTTATCAAACATGAACCACAGTTAACAATATTTAGTCCATTAACATTTAGCAAGATTTAAAGAAAATATTCCATCATCTATCCTATTTTTGTGAGTCTGAAGTCCTATATGTAACTTATCTTTAATCTTAACTAAGGAAAATTATAACCATAACTATCATTCTTCAGCTCCATCAAAGATGACAGAAGGATAATTTATAAACTCTAAAAATGACAGAAATATCTTGTTACCTGATCAGTTACCTGAAGTTCTTCTGCAATGTTCCATCTTCAGCCCATAGCCCATAGCGTGTCTGGCAGACTCCTCAGCAAAACAGGAAACTTTAAACTGTCCACCTATATTGGCAGTTTGTCAGTCACTTTTCTCTATATCCTGCAGAATGTCTGGCAGACTCTTTCATGAAGCAGGAACCCTGTAGCAATGTCAATCTTATATCAGCAGTCACTTTCCTGTGGGTCCTGCATGTCCAGTTTATACAGCATAAGGCAAAGAGTCTAGACAAGAGCAGTCTAGACTAGCTCAAATGGCTAGTCTTTCCATATTGGAGGCAAACTCCATATGTGTTTCTTCAATGTCCATCTTCTTTTCTGATGCAGGTGGTATTGCCAGGAGCAGTTATGTCTCACTGTCAAGAAAAACCCTAAGCCATTTTAAATGCCATATTCTGTAGGTCTTTGAAAGGTTGGAAGAAAGCCTATTCATCTCAGATATATCTCTGTATATGTAGAAATCCTAACTAACTTAACTATAAGTTTGGACTATTATAGGTAAAACCTAACTAAAGTTTTGACTATTATAGGTAACTATCTAAAATCTGTACTAAATTATACATTACATTTTTAAATGAGCTATATAAACACAGTACCTAAACAAGAGGAAAAATATACGTATCACAAAATTGACCTTAAATTATATCAATAAATGAAAATCTATTTCAAAACAAAATATTCATATCTATTCCATAATCCCCTTTTTATCTTTAAAGAGATTGGTTGTGGTCATTACCCATTTATAACTGACCACATTTAAATGAAAACAAACATTTATAGACAATATTTGGGAATTTGGGCATCGTTCTTTCCAAACTGCTTTCTGCTGGTATGGGGTGATGTCTTGGGGATCCTAAGAAGACACAGAAATCCTGGATGCAGTCTGCAAGGCTGCCTTGTCCCAGCTGTTTGAATGTTGGATCTCCTGGACACTGCTTCAGGGGGTCTTGCTTGATCAAACCATGTTTGTCTAGAAGGAGTCCACAGCTTTTCGTTTTCTGTAGAAACAAAAATAGAAATCCTTTTCCCCAGTAACCTGTCCTTATACTTAAATTTTGAAGTCAAAGCATTTTTAAAATATACAAATTGGAATAATTTAGCAGTATTGCTAATCAAGTGTATTGTAGCAATTATCTCTTCCTTAGTAATTGAGCAATTTAAAGACAACACCATAACATATAGTATCCAGACTTTGCATGCTTTCCATCTTCACGTAACTTTTTTATTACCCTATTTCTTTTACTTTTTTTTATTTTTTTTTTTTTTTTTTTTTTGAGACAGGGTTTCTCTGTGTAACTTTGGCTGACCTGGAATTCACTCCGTACACCAGGTTTACTTTGAAATTACAGAGATACAGAGATCTAGTTGCCTCTGCCTCCCAAGTACTGGATTTAAAGGCATGTGCCACCAATGCCCCAACTACTCTCTTTCTTTTTCTTTTTTTTTAAACCACCTGTTCATACACACCATTGAATTGTTAGCAGCTCTTCTTAAAAGCCTTGTGATTTTTGCTGCTTATGTTGAGTCTAGAAATCTCTCTTAAAGGAGCTGTGCAAGTTTGTGCTTGTCTCTAGCAAAACAGAGCCCGAAAAATGCTATTACTAAGAAGCCTCACTTGTGTCCGTTCTTTTTTTCTAAAACCCTTTCTTAAGCTTTTGTTAAGTTTTAAGTGAAAGTTCTTAGTAGCTACATTGAAGGTACCATTTTTGTTACAAGCATGTTTTCCCGCCTGCCTGGTCCCAGAACTGTGCCAGCCCCAAATAATACACAGAGACATTGTATTAGATATAATGCTGTTGACATGTTATTAGCATTACTTATTGGCTAGCTCTGTCTTAAATATTAACCCATTTCTATCAATCTAATTATTTCCATGTGGTCTTATTTTACCAGAGAGAGGGACTGGCATTCTTCTCTCTTGGTCCTACATTTTGAATCTCTCTGTTTGTTTGTTTGTTAGTTTGAAGTCCACTGAAACCAATTTATACCCCTATAAACTCATAAGTGTGGGGCCATTCTCTGGAATATGATGGATCTACCAGGGGCTATGCTCTTAAAGAAAACTCACTCTCCTTCCTACAAGAAGCCATTAACTGCCAGTAGTTCCTCAGCTGGGGGTGGTGGTGGTGGTAGGGATAGTGGCTGGTGATGTTAGGGATATTTGATGGCTTGATCTTGTGCTGGTCACATGCAGGCATCCATAGCTTCTGTGAGTTCCTGAGTGCAGCCATTCTGATATGTTCAGTAGATACTGCTTCACTCTAGTCCTCCATGACTTCTGGTTCTTACATTTGTTCTCTGGCCCCTTTTCCACAATGGTGCCTGAACCTTGGAGTAAGGAGGTGTGATACAGATGTTGCATCTGTAGCTGAGCATTCCATAGACACTTCTCTGTACCTTGACCAGTTGTTTCTGTGACAAATTCATCCATCACACAAAGAAACTCTTTGATATAGTCTGAGAGCCGCACTAATCTATGGCTATAGGAATGTGGACTTAGAGGCATTTTGATACTATGTCCTTTTAGCAAAATAATAGTAGTTGGTCTGTTCCTGTGGCCTGTGGGTTTCCAAAACATGGGTTCTTAGCTAGATTTACAGTGCTAGGCATGCGTTTTCTCCAATGGAATGGTCCCTTAATCCAATCAGTAAGCAGTTGGTAACCCCCATAACATTCATGCCACTATTGTTCCCTTGGGAATAATTTGCCACACTGTTCCTTACTGTGACCCACAGGGTACACAGATAGCTAAGATTGTTGGTGAATTTTCTTCCCAGCAGCCTACATAGCACCTTTCTGCATAGGGAGAAAGTTGGTCATTTCTTCATGTCTTGTGACTAAATTGTGTGGTACCTTCAGCAGTAGGGTCTTACCATAAGTTTCTGGTGGGCAACTAAGAGCAGTGGCAATAGCTGGTATTGTTTTTGTGGTTTCTAAGACACCCCTGGCCAGCAGCTTGAGGGGAGGTATCTCATACCTGGCACTGGACCTTTTATTTGTCAACCTATACTTCTTGTAGGAGCATTATCCCTTATTCAAATAAACTCCTTTTGTTTTTAGGATTTTTTGTTGTTGTTGTGTGTGTGCATTTATGTGTGTGTGTGCATGCACATGTGTACACACACCAGTGGGCCCAGAAGATGTCAGGTCCTAGAGCTGGAGTTGTAGGCATTTGTGGGCTGCCAGGGTGTTGGGGTCCAAACTCTAGGCCTCATGATAGAACAGTGAGTACCAGCCATCCTCTCCAGCCTGGCTTACATGACACATGAAATGGTGGTTTCTATATGGCTTTTCCAAGCACCCTTATAGTTAATTATCCTTTGTCTCACCTTATCCTGTGTCCTACACCCCCATCCCTCTCCCCACTTGCACATCCATTGCCATTATTCCCCTTTGCCTCTCTTATCACCTGTGTTCAATTAACTTCCCTTTGAAAAGTCTCCCCCACCCCCACCAAGGGCCCCTTAGTAGTTGTCTGGCTTCATAGGTACTCCAAGTTAAACAAATTTAAAGATACAATGCCAGGATCTACATATAAGTGAGAGCAGGTAATAACTTGTCTTTATGGGTCTGGGTTCCATCAATTTACCTTCAAATTCTATAATTTCAGTTTTCTTTACATATTAATAAAATTCCATTGTGTGTAGGTATCATAGTCTTATCTGTTCATTAGTTGACTGAGATCTTAGCTGTTCATATCCTCCCATTGTGAATATAGCAACAATAAACATGGATGAGTGTGTATCTTTGAAGTAGGAAATAAGAGTCCTTTGCATATATATACCAAGGAGTTATAGCTGGGTCAGATGATAGATCTTGCTCTAGTTTCTTGAGGCACTGCCACACTGATTTCCATAGTGGCTATACTAGTTTGTACTCTCACCAACAATGCATAGCAGTTCCTTTCTCCCCAGATCTTATCCATTCAGAAATACAGGATTGGGGCTGGAGAGGTTGCTCAGTGGTTAGAGCGCTGGTTGTCCTTTATAGAACTGGTGTTCAATTCCCAGCACCTTTACAGCCACATAAAACTTCCTGTAACTCCAATCCCAGAGGATCTGGTGCCTTCTGACCTCTGCAGGCACCATATACATGTGATGCAGTGATGCATAAACAAACACTTAGGCAAAATATCCATACACATAAAATAAATAAATACCTACCTACCTGTCGACCTATCCACTCATCATCCACCTACTACTCTCCCATCTGTCTGTCCGTCTGTCTATGTATCTTTATCATCTATCTGTCTCTCTATCATCTGTATCATCTGTCAGTCTGTCTCATCTACTCATCCTACCCACTCATCCATCTACCCATCCATCCATCCGTGCATCCATTCATCCATCTACCCTCCCATCATCTATCTATCTATCATCTACCTCCCTCACCCACTCACCATCTACCTATCCATGCATCGCCTGCTTGCCCGCCCGCCCGCCCGCCCGCCCGCCTGATCTATCTATCTATGTATCTATGTATCTATGTATCTATGTATCTATGTATCTATGTATCTATCTATCTATCTATCTATCTATCTATCTATCTATCTATCTATTTATCTATCTATCTATCCATCTTTCCATCCATCCATCCATCATCCATCATCTGTCTATCCATCTTCTGTCTTTGCCTTTCTGTGGACTGCCTCTTCACTGGATGAGCTGTTTACTCCGTGATAGAGAAACTTTCATTTTGGGAAGTCCCACTTGTTGACTGTTGGTTCTATTTCCTAGGTGAATGGGGTCATGTTCAGGAAGTCCTCACCTCAGCCTACATCCTGAAGAGTCCTCTGTACTCTTTTTGTCTAGTAGTCCCAGTGTTTGAGGTTTAACATTAAGATCTTTGATCCACTTGGGATTGATCTGTTTGCAGGGGATGAGTGAAGGATCATTTCAATCTTTACGTGACTGTCCAATATACTCAGTGTTGTGTGTTGAAGATACTCTTTCCAGCAGTGTGTATTTTGGCATCTTTGTAAACAATCAGGTGGCTGTAGGCATGGGGGCTTGGTTATACCGTGGTCCCTGCTTGTACTGCATCTGTTTAGTGTGTCTGGCTTTATACCAGTGCTATATATGCGTTTTTACAGTGGCTCTCTAGGGTGATTTGAAGTCAGGAATGGTTATGTCTGGTAGAGTTTTTATTGTAATAGTTGTTTTAGATATCTGGGGTCTTTTGTATTTCCATATGAACTTTAAGATTATTATTTTTTTTTCAATTTCTGTGAAGAGTTGCATTGGAATTACGATGTGTATTGCATTGAATTCAAACATTACTTTTGGTAGGATAGCTTTTTTCACAATATTAATGCTACAAGCCCATGTGCATGAGAGGTCTCTCCATCTTCAATCTATTTCTTTAGTGTTTCAAAATTTTCATTGTAAGCGTCTGTGACTTTCTGAGTTAGGTTTATTCCAGGTGTGTTTGTTGACTGTTGTGAGTGTGATTATTTCCATGATTTCTTTCTCAGGTTGTCTTTGGTGTATGGGAAGGATATTGGTCTTGGCATGCTAATTTTCTAACCACCACTTTGCTTCACATGTTGGCCAACTCTAGGGTATCCTGATGGAGTCTCTGGGGGTATTTCTGCATAGTCTTGTCTCTGCAGAAAGGGACACTTGATCATTTCAGTTTAAAAAATCCAATAACCATTTGTGGTTAAAAAAAACCCAAACCCAAACAAACAAATAAACAAACAAACAAAACCCTCTCTGGAGAGACTAGGCATGGAGGAGCATACCTCAGATAATAAAGACTATAGCCCCCATCCTGTTACATGAGGGGAAATGTGACACATTCTCACTAGCGTGAGAAGACGGGTGCCCACTTGCCCCATTCCTGCTCAGTGCATAGAAGTTTTGGAGGACCTAGGATACATATGGAGAGACACAGGAAGTAGTAGGGAGGGGCTTAGACAGATCCTGGAGGGCCTTTGGGATGGGGAAGGAGAGGGAGAGGCGGTCACGGTCTCTTCACCACTTCTCTAATCAATCAGCTGTTCACCCCAATATTTGCCTCCTGAGCTTTTTTTTAATTAATAAGGAAATTCAGATAAACTCATCATGAGGTGTCAAAAACCATCTTTTTGGTGTGAATTTGGAGAATGAATGAATAAATGCTTTTGTGTAAGAATAGAACTCAACTGTTTCTTTTGTGTATTCAGTAAAAATTTGTTTCTGTGTTATCAAATGTATTATGCATTTGATGTGATAGGTAATTATAAGTGGTTCTGTTTTATTTTATATACTTCCTCCCTTTCTTTCTCCCTCTTTCTCCTGAAGTAGTTCTTCATATTGCCCAGGCTGTCCTTGAACTCCTGACCCTACTGACCCAGCATCTTGACTGTTTGTATTACAGCATAAGCTGCCATGCCTGGATCCTTATATTCTGTTTTAAGTCAGGGTTTCACCACACAACCCTCGCTAGCCCAGATTTCATTATGTAACTGAAGTTGTCTTTGAACTCATGATCATTTTGCCTCAGCCTCAAGTATTGGAATTATATGTGTGTACTATTACGCTGGGCTCTACAAGTATTTTCAGGCTACAGTTTTCCTTAATGCTTTGGAAGCTGTGGACTAGGGAAGTTTCTGAACCCTGAAGTCCTAATTATACATTTTAAGTCCTCTTCTTTTTTTACAGGGTGGGTGGGGGACTTTAGGGACAGGGCAGTCTTGGATCTGTTTTGTTCCACTCAAAGAGATAGCAGGTGCTAAGGGCCACCTCTAGAGCATCTTAGGAGATGTGTTGTAGGATAAGAATACTATTCAGCATAGCCCAAACCTTCTTGTATTTGCAGAAGTGAAGGATAACTGGAGACCATGGGAAATACCTATATCTTTATTGAAAATTTGTTTTCCAGAGTAATGGGTTTTAAGATTTGTTTTCATATAAACACTTTAAAAGAAACAAAAAGAAATTTTAATTTACTACATTCAGAATGTCAGTTTCCTTTTAAAAATATATATTAATTAAAGTTATGTAAGTTTCCTAATTGTTTACTGAAATTCTGTGTGAATATATATACACACACATATATATACATATATGTGAGTAGATTTAAAAGAGCAAAAAGGGAAAAACATTTAGAAATTGGAAATATATTCCTGATACTGCTATTTCCAATTTTTAAAATTATAATCTCAAAAATAAAAGGAAAGAAAAAATCCAAATGCCCTCTGACTGTATGAATGGATATTACCTTTTACATTTAATTAAAAAGAGATAGTGATATTAAAATAAAAGATGCCCTTTATGACAATTGAAAAATAGAGCAAGATTTCACCTATAATTTAGATTCTTCTGAGGAATGAGAAAGTAAAAGAAAACAAAAATGTCTAATGCAGCCGGGCAGTGGTGGCACACACCTTTAATCCCAGCACTCGGGAGGCAGAAGCAGGTGGATCTTTATGAATTCGAGGCCAGCCTGGGCTACAGAGTGAGTTTCAGGACAGCCTCGAAAGCAATACAGAGAAATCCTGTCTCAAAACAAAACAAAAAGAAAATAAAATAAATAAATAACACAAAAAACCCAACCAAACATCTAATGCTATATTGCTCAAAACTAAAAATAAAGTTATTATGCTAAACTTTTCTCTGTAGTAAATTAAACAAACGTGGAAGTGGCTGTAGGTTCCTTCCTGCTGTGCATGTGGAAGCTGCATCCAGTGGCTCCATGTCTAAGGCCGGTTCTTCCTTTCCCTTCCCAACAGGTCCAAGACCACACTGCACCGCAGCTGGAGCAGCAACACCACAGCAGGTGGCCTTGAGGGTACCACAAAGCTGCATGAGGGCTCCCAGGTCCTGCTTATGAGCTCTAACGAAATGGCTACCGTTAGGTACGTGGGTCCCACGGACTTCGCTTCTGGCATCTGGCTTGGACTGGAGCTCCGAAGTGCCAAGGGAAAAAATGACGGTGCTGTGGGTGACAAGCGCTATTTTACCTGCAAGCCAAACTATGGAGTGCTGGTTAGACCAAGCAGAGTGACCTACAGAGGGATTAATGGGTCAAAGCTCGTCGATGAGAGTTGCTAAGTTAAATGTCTAAGGCATTAGATGGGCTTCTCTGAATATGTATATGTGCTAGATGTAAAATAGGGTTTATGACAAAGGGTTTACTTTATTTAGATATTAGATAAAAGCTGAAAATACAGTAATCCTCATAAAAGAAAAAGAAAAAAAAAAAAAAAAAAGAAAAACAAAAAAATCCAAAAGGAACACACATATGAACTTTGAGGGTCATGGTTCTTTTTAAAAACTATGTCCTGCCAGGTGATGGTGGTGCACACTTTTAATCCCAGCGCTCGGGAGGTAGAGTCTCTGTGAGTTTAAGGACAGCCTAGTCTACAGAGAGAGTTCCAGGACAGCAAGGATTGTTACCCAGAGAAACCCTGTCTCAAAAACAAAAGAATGTGCTATTAAGCTATGTGTGATGGTTACTTCACCATTACACTTAATGTTTGCACATGATGTTCTGTCCTTCACAGAGGTAAAACTTTTAACCAGCTTCATGATGCTCACGTGATCTGTTTCCTGTCCAGGTGTTCTGGAATGTTCTTTTCTGTCCGTGGTTGTTACTAAAAAGTACCTAGAGAGAAGTCACAGCGTAACTGGAGTATCTTTTACATGTTTGATAAACTTGCCTTTTCGGAAAAGGCCCCTGTGAGCAGCTAGATGTAGGAGGAAGGTGGGCTTTGGCAGTGTCTGGCCCTGCCTTGCACCCATTGCCACCCACAGAGATGGAATTTCTCCCACCAGAACCACTAACTAGTAGGCCAACAGCACCGAGAGTGAACGCGGGTCCCCTGACTCAGCGCATGCCTCCGAACAGTGTGCCCTCAGGTGTCCCCTCTGCTACTGGACTGCCCCATCTGTATGCACCACCAGAGGCTTGCAGTTATAAGTTTATGAACTCAAGGCAGAATTTTTTGCACACGTATTTAACATTGTATGTTCCTGACACATGCACAGCACTTTGAAACATGATGCACTTTCCTCCTTTTAATTTTTTTTTTTTTTTTTTGTATTTTTTGAGAGTTTGCTATCATTTCCTCCTGGGATATGGAAAACCTTTCAAAAGTATTTCACAGAACAAAGTAAATTAAAATGTGTTAGGCAGGGTGTGTTACCCGTTTGGATGCTCATGGTGTCTGGGTTTGGGGTAGGTGGGGCTTAGCTGTAATTGCTGGGTTGTGCCTGCTACACAGCTGCAGAATTACTCTGAGAAATTCATTGTTTTGGATACATGTTAAACTAAGCTTACCATAGTAATGCAATAATGTCACACATTCATCTTGTGGCTATGTATTGAAGTTACCATCCTGTTATTTGTAAAAATTCATCCTCTAGTGTAAATACTTAGACTTGAAATTCCTACACAAATATTCCAACAGTTTGCTTTGTGAAATTAAAAGTATCCTTCAGGATGGAACTTGCTTTGTGTTTAGAAATATACCTGCTGACCTGTTTTGCAATATGCTATCTTAGAAATCTAAATCTGGTCACTTGGTTGCCTTTTTTTTTTTAATGTGGTATTTCAAATAGAGTTATTTTCCTGAAATATATTTGCGAACTCAAGCTGCTTTATAATCAAGGAATATTTTTATTGATTGAAGAAAATGACTGCTGCAATTCAAAAATGAACTTATTTTATTATATAGATGATTTCTTAAAATCTATTTATACCATAATATAAAATCCATGACTATAATGAGCCTGGGGATCTGTAGTTCTTCATGTTAAATACTAAACACTATGTTAGAGATAGCAACACCAACACTGAACTTATTTTTGAGGTAAAAAGCCAGTTCTCTTCATATTTAGATGGGAATTATTAAATCCTCATAGCATATATGCTTGTGTATGCTACATGTGCAGGTTAGGTGGTGTTTGTTGTTATTGTTGTTGTGTAGTGTTTTGCTTATTAAATGTCATTCAGATTCACTTCTTTAATACTAATAAAAAGGAAAGATGCTGGAACAGTGTTGTGTCATTTGTCCTATCTGCAAATCTCCTCAGTGTCTTGGGGCCCATGTGCACTGAGCTCCACCCCACCATACTGGCTAAGGTTTGTTCTATCCTTATAATAAAGAGTCTTAAAGGTCTTTAACATAGTACTTTATTTCTTCTTTGAAATTCCCATGCATGTATGCGATGTGTTTTGATCATTCTCAGAGGCCCCTCGCCATGTCCTCACCATGTCATGTCATGTCCTCTATTAATGTATTTATTTATTTTGAACTACTCACTAATTATTAGCAATGTCCCCCCACATGTGCATGGGTGTAGGGCCATTTACTAGAACATGGACAACCTCCCAAGAGCCACCCTCTTAAAAAACAAAAGAAAACAAAACAAACAAACAAACCAAAAGACCTGATTCTTCCTCCCTCAGCATCTATTAACTACCAATGGTTCCTCCCTCCCTCATGCTGGCTTGATCTTGTACAGGCAACCACAGCTGGTGTGAGTTCATGAGTGTATTGCTTCTGTCATGTCCAGAAGTTTTATGCTTTTTATTCACCAAGAAAAAAATGTGATTTTAGCCACCCTTTGTTAGCATACTTGAGGAGTTACTGGAGAATGTGATTCTACAGTTTGATAAAGTTGCTTTCCTCTCCTTCATTCTGGCTACAGTTCATTGGTTTTCCCAGAGCAAGATGGAACAATTTGAGTTTTGGTTAAAAAGCTCTAACCTCTCCCTGCCTAGAACATTGTGTTATATTCAGAGTAATTTGGGAGAGGTGATTTTGAGTGTTCAAAAATGTTCTAATTCAAGTGATTCCTTCACAAGTGAAACTGGATTGAGGCTAAGGTCTTGGTGGGAATTCTCTACCCTCCTTCCCAGAGTGTCTCATGCCCATCATGTCTCCCACCCCCACTTCTCATGTCCCCCACTTCTCATACCCCCACTTGTCATGATCCCCACATGCTCACACCCCATGTTGCTTCACTTTTCTCCAAAGCCATGACCAACATTCTTTTCTCATTTCCTGCACTGGATGGAGGCTAGATTCTGATTGCTCTGTTCATCGCTTTATCCTCACACCTAGACCAATCCTTGGTACCTGCCTACCAAACAGAGGTGACCCTGAGAGATTAGGTCAGGGGACAGGTTCGTTTTACTAGATACTTGAGGAAAGAGGACAAGATTCAGTTGCAGCATCCAGCTCTGCCACATGTCTAAGTCACTTTTCTGTATCGCACACCACGACCAAGGCAACTTACAGAAGGGAGAGTATATTTGGGCATATGGCTCCAGAATAACAAGCAAGAGTTAGTCATCATCATGGTGGGCAGACATTCAGGCAGGAACAGGAAGCTAAAAGCTCCAACTTCAGCAGCGCACTTGAAGCAGAGAGAGCAAACTGGCAGTAGGTTGAGACCATAAGCTCTCAAAGTTCACCTTAGTGACACACTTCTAATTTAGTGGAACTTCCTAAACCTCCCCAAATAATGCCATCATCGGGGGCCAAGGAGGGCAATTTCACTCAAAACACCACACCCTGGAAGAGTTGAGAAGGAAGAGATGGAAGGATGCTAATGGCAGAGAGAAGGAAGGGAAGGAGAGATAGGCCCACTAAGGCAGTTCCGTCTGCGGCGTGACCATGGTTTGGATCATGGCACTAGGTGGCTCTCATGGAGAGTGCTAACCGTGCCCCATAAAAGTGTGCACAATGTTGGTGTCTAGTGCTAAATAGTTTCATTTTAGAACTTGAGTTTGAGGGTGTTTAGAATTTGTGCTAATAGTAATTAAATTTCGTTGATTAATGGCTATAACAATGTATTAGAATCACTTTAATCAAGAAACATTACTGAGTAAAATTAACTATTGGCTGGATATTTGTTACCTAAATGATTGACACAGAGACATACAATATATATCACAACATTACAAGTCAGTAGGAACATTTATAAATAAATTATGCCCTTTGCTTCACTATATTTACTTATAATACAAGGGCACTTGGTAATAACTCATATCATCACCCGTGTTGGTATCCCAGTCCTCATTTACCATGTATAAGCTTGACTATGCAAAAGACATTTCTAATGAGGCTCAGGATTGGTTGACTAAGCTATGCTTATAGGATCTGTTAAAATTCCATTACACTATGGTATGATGCCTTAACCTCGGCAAAAAAAAAAAAAAAAGATTTTTTTTTTTTGTTTCTCTTAAAATTTTTGTGACTGTACCAGAGGGAGAAAAGTGTGTATGGGGAGATTAAAGTAGATGGGCCCACGTTTCTGCCATTAATGTGTTTTCATTTTTTGATGGAAATGAAACTTTGTTTTATAGCTCTCCTTCAAGGGGGAAGCACCAAGGGGCATTTTCCCCTTTGATATTTTTCACTGCCTTCCATGAGTAGAATTTCCATAATGATGAATCAGTGGCGAGGGCCAAGACCTGCTTTATGATGTGGTCCTGGCATGCTGAGGAGGGCCCAGGAGTGTGGGAGGTACTGTGAGTGTTTGAGACTATTAACCTAAATAGAATCTGTTCTTAGCAATCTGCACACTGAAGAAATCTCCAATCTGGCTGTAGAGTTCAGCTGTAGAGTTCTGGGTGATCCATATATTAATGTCTCACAGTATAGATAATTGCACACATCTGTACCTTGCTGGACTTGTCAGGACTAGTTTGATCTCAGGATTGGGCGGGTTATTGGTTGTTTGAACCAAATCTATGAGACCACATAGAGACTCTCAGAAGTCTGCCTGCCCTGTGCTGAATTTGAACTTAAGGCTTAGGGGGCTTGAAGGTCTGATGCTATGTGTCCCCACTCTGTCAGTCTGACAGAAGTTTAAGCCCAGTCTGTTTAGCCTCGGAGGACTCTTCACAGCTTTGCCCAGAGTGCGTTTGCCTCACTGGAGACTGAGCTAATTATTATTTTTTTATGTAACAAATTAAATCAGACTGACATGAAACTGAATCATGCCCAAACTGTGTGCACAGCTTCAAGCTATTCTTATTCTCATGCCAGTATCAGCAGAGGTCCATTTTAAAGGTCAGTCAACAGTGTCAATGACATTGGCTGCCTCTGACAGTACTTGTGAAGAGTTGCTGTCCCCCAGGGGATTTCAGAGTGAGTTTTGATAGTCATTGCAAGTCTTAGATTGAGTGTGGGAGACGTGGTTGTGTTTTGTGTTCGCAGTGGAGTGTACAGAGCAGAGGGCCACTGCAGGGGATGGAAGCCAGCTTCATCCCAGCATGCCGATGACAGTGGACCTCTCATAATCCCAGCAGGCTGTACATATTAGCAAAAATGCCGGAGACCCCGCCCCCATGCTCTTCTCTCTTTCTCGAAGGGAATGGGGTTTAGGGAATTAAGAACTTGCCTGAGAGTCTTGTGATCTCACATCATGCACCTTGTTGTGACAAGGGAAAACCCCTTTTCACGTTCAGCTTCATTTATCACCATTGTCAACTGCTTTATTATTAGCATGTACATTAGGAAAAAGAATTTCTGTGTTTAAAATGACTTCTATTGAGGTTTTAGAAATACTACATAAATAATACTTTGAAAATAAGGCGAAATAGATTTTGGTTTTTTGAAACCAAGTATCAGGTATACTAAGCTGTAGGAAAATCACCTATAGTCTTCATTTTCCCACCTTTGTGTGATATTGAGTTGGCTGTCTGTTGGAGATTCCAGTCCCAGATATGCCATAAAGGGACATCACTGAAAACAGGCTTTTGGCATTTGGAGGTATCTCCAGTCCTGTGGTAATAAGGGAGGAAGACTCCTCAAAGAATTCGCTATCATGATGGCACTAGAACCATGCTTGAGGAATGCCAGAGTTCAGGTACCTCCTTCTGGAAACTTCTGGCCCCCACTGGGCTTTGCCTCCTCTCTTTGAGAATGGGCACTAAGAAAAGCAAACTGACCACTGCCAATGCACCAGGCATCGCATCACCGTTCCAGCTTCAGGAGATACATTTCAGGAGTTTCCTTGGGGGAAATCAGTCTGTGGTTGCAGCAAATACCAGAGACCTGAGTGGAGTGATGCTGAAGACAGGTGGCCATCAGACATGGCTCATAGTCTTTCCCACTATGCAGCTTGCAGGAAGTCTTCGGACCCATTTCATCTTGCCAATGTCTTTATGATTTTGACAAGAAGGGGAAGCGTGAATGGATGCCGACCCTTCTGTTCTGCTTCTCTGTGAAGGTTACATATAATTAATTTGTCTCACTGGGACTGAGCCCTGAATTAATTCTTTGGCATAAAATGAGGTATTAGGGTAATGGATACACAGCTATACTGTGCAGATCAGGGCTGACTATTAGGGTTTACCTGGCCACGCTGAAGTTTCACAGATCACACAACTCAGAGTTGAAAGGATCCCTTGAGACTGAACCCTTCATTTCCCCCCCATAGGGTCCCCTCACTGTCTTCTTTGAGGTGGTCTTTCTGTGTCATTCAGGCTACACAGAAACTCATTGTTTTCCTGTCTCAGGCTCCTAAATGCTGGGATTACAGGTTTGTGTCACCACATCTGGACTCTTTAACTTTTAAAAGAAAATTCCATTGCCTTAGCTGAGTCACCCATGTGGGTGATTGCTGTCTAACACAGAGTCCCTAAACTCCTACCCAGATTGCTCACTGATTGTAAAGCAATGGATGAGCGCCAAACCATCCTGCCTGACACAATCATCTGAAATGTTATCAACTTGATGTTCTCAGTTGGCAAATGGCTTCCTTACAATGTAAATATTCTAGGGAGACTGGACAGTACAGTTGTTCAGAACTGTATGGATTTGATACAAATTCACCTTTTAACTGACGCCAGCTGGCAGAGGAACATGTGTGATAGATAACTACGTGAGTGTTCACAGGGAGGCCTTAGGCCTCTGTAGATTGGAGAGAGGGTGAGCATGTTGGAGTGTCCAACAAGGACTACCAGAAGTGGACTTGGGAAGGAACTGAAAACAAGCTTTGGTTGTAGTTCTGAGCATAACATGGCAACACCATTGTTGCAAGTGAGGGTGGTGCACTTCTACCATGCTTCAGAGAGAGCAAGGGTGGCTTTAGTTTTCTGTCCTATTTAATGGAGACTTCATTGTCCCCTCCTAATTTTATGTAAGTCATTCTGTTCTTGTCTGACCTATTGAGTGTTTCCGGCTGAGCTAGAGTTCGTATTCAAGGATGCTCTAGAAATTAAATATACTTGCTTCAGGGTCCCGAGTGAAAACAGAATCTTATTAACAGCCTCCCTGTCCTTTCTTAGGCATCCTCTTATTTCAGGGCATCATGTCAAGGGATCCGGGAACACTGGCATGTGTCTGTGTGTGCACAACATGGATAACCATCTGCGGCTATGAATCATCTAAGTCAAACTGTGGGTTCTCTGGGGACTCATTTAAAAATTGTTAGCTAAAGACAGATTGACAACACTTCACACAGCTTTGGGAATCTTGTTGTGGAAAGCCTGGATGTGGAGAAGCTAGATCCACATATATGTTGTTTTAGGGCTCTCTAGCTTGGGGGATTTTTAATCCCTGTATTACTGGAGAAAAACCTATCAAAATAGCCCAGCCATTAGAATTGCTTACAGATGCACCCTGTGGATTTGGATGGAAAAGCCCCATATTTTAAAATAATAAAATTGTTCTGCAATTATATGATACTTTACAGTCTTAGGGCTCATAAAATATTTTGTGGAAATGACTACTTTAAAAGATTGCCTTAAATTGATGGAATGGCTTTTCTTGGTGCTTTCTTTAATATTTGGGACTTGAGAGTCTCTACAGTTTTCTGAGTCTCAAAGGAGCTGATCAAGGTGATATTCTTGTGATTCATTAGATGAGTGGCAGATAAAGCGAAACCATGTCACCATTGGGAAAGCTAAGAGTCCTGGGTGTGGGTAGCACAGCCAACCCCATAGCATCTGGGGGGCAAGAAGGCTGCTTGTGTTGTCACAGCTTATGATCTCCTCCGGATTGTGGGGCAGGGGCAGACATTTTTGTGCATAGAGGTGCCATTAGGTTGATTTATCTCCAGATGGCTAGGATTCAGATGCCACTTGATGCAAGAGAGTCCAGTCCTGTCTGTAAAGCAGAATGTACCTTTAGAGAAAGGCTGTTCCAGCTCTTCTGGTTTGCTATAATTTAGTGTCACATACTAGCAAACTGGTCATTCCTCACAAATTGCCTTTTCCACAGTGGAACAGCCATGGCCTTTTTGAGTCCTTCTTTATAGACAACGGAATACAAATAATTATACTAGCTTATGGTTTAATTAGCATGGCTTCTGCAAACCTTAATTGGGCCTGTTCACATTTGAAGTGGAACTTGCTATCATGGTTAATGAATGTATTAAAGTCCAGTGTCTGCATAAATTACCATAGCCATATGGCTGGCACAATATTTAGTGGACAGTAATCTAGATTCAATGGCATCTAGGGGTTACACTAACTTCAATGAAACATCTTCATGTCATCGTAGCTCCGTGTGGAGTTGTTTATTGACTTTTCCATGTACACAGGTTTGAAGATTGAACCATCATTTACATGAATATGTAATAATGTAATAATATATATATCCAATATACCAATAAAGACGATTAGAGAAAAGCAAATCCTTATCAGTGGTAGTAAGGCACAACCTGAATCTGTAGGTTTCGAGTGGAAAGGAGCAACATTCCCCACCCCCATTAATAACAGAGTTAGCTCTTCACCCACGAGGCACACTGCCTGCTTAGTTGGTCAGTGACGTCAGGGTTAGAAAAATGGAGCTGTTTTCTCAGTTACAGACAGCTCCTCTGGCATCACCTTCAGTGTTTCTCAAAGTGAGATTCTGGAACCCCTTTGGGCAGTTTGTGAGCTGGAACAAGGCTTTTTTGACTGTTGTCACTATTTTTGCAACAAAACTTGAGCCAAGGGTGGAGCAAACCGAAACTTTACTGGTAATGCTTCTCAGAACTGTTCTCCTCTGTCTTCCAGCCTCAGGGACCTGGATGGGAAATGTCTGGGGCAGTTATAGAAAAGTAGTTACCAGTGAATCCTTAGATGTTCAGAACCAATTCGAGGGCCAGGCAGTTGCTTTAAGGGAACTGAAAAATCGTCTGGAATTGGCACAGAACAGAAAGGATCTCCTACACTCAGAAATGACACTTTTGAAGAACACAAAATGGAGAAGGTGGAAAGACACACACACACACACACACACACACACACACACACACACAAGCCCTTCGCTTCGAAATGCTTTATCTAGCAAGTAACAAAACTGTTTTCCTCCAAAGAGATGCTTTGTCATAGCTACCGCTAGGGCTGAAGTGAACAAGAGAATACAGAAGCAGAGGAAAGGGCAATGAAAACATACAGATAAACTCGGTATTGCATAAGCATGTGTATAAAATTTAATGAGTTCCTGATTCCATTTCATAGAAATAAATGTCATCTGTGAAAACCAGGTTCAGAACACCCACTGAAACACAACATCACTGTTCAAGCAACCCTTAAATCCTTTCCTCACTGCCACCTGGAGAAAAAAAAAATGCTTTGTTGTAATCTGCATCTGAGATCTATATGTTATGCTATGAATATATGATCACATTTGTGTTCTCAGCACATCAGGATCTCATGGCTAAGGGAGAGAAAGCTTGAGGGGGGACTGGGGAAGTATAGACCAGGGTCTAGGACACTGGAATTGCCCAATGAGTCACCAAGGGGAGGAACACTGGTTTGGGAAGGCCTGGGCCTCAGATGTATTGACATGTATGACCACACATGGGCATCTTCCTATGTGTCTATGTATCACTGCTACTTAATTTTTTTTTAAGTGATCAGATCTGAGTTAATGGAAGTTTGAAATATAAGTAATTTTAATCTTGAGTTTTAAATCCAGTAGGAAACCTCACACTCAGTATTTTTACTTTTAGTAGGAAGATTTTCTTAAGGCATGAGGTATGTTAAAAGGGTGTTTGAATTGCTGGATCTCTACTGGTGTTTCATTGTACGCAAAGCACTTGAGATGTATGCGTTTCACTTGGATGACTATATACACGTTTTTCACTACACTACCAACTAATCACTTTTTTTTTTTTACAATAGGCAATGAGCTAGAACAATTAAAAGCCTCTAACCACCACCCACAGCGATGCCAGCTTATGATTTTTCTTTTCCAAGTAAATAACATCTCTCTCCATGCTGAGTCATTGCAATTAATGCCTTCATCTCTGTTCCCTTGCCTCCAATGCTTCATGTCCACAAGGCAAGGAAACATCCATGACTCCCCCTTTGAGACACGGAAGCAGCTGCTACTGACTACACGGAAGCAGAGAGCGCACAAAATCGGAAAGAAGCCTTAGGGGACTGTACAGCGGACCATGCACGAAAACTTTACGCAACCAATCTGGGCCTTGTACTGATCACTTTTTTAAAATGGCATTTTCTTCTTTTGGAAGGATAGATGAACCCATGCTCAAAAACCTTTCTAATGCATCTTGAAAATACAAGTTTTCCTTATCATTATTATTTTTTAAATGTGGCACTTCAAAACAAGTTGGCACAAAATGAAAGTGATATTTGGTCTCTGGTTTGTGGTGGAGCCTTTCAGTCCGTCCCCCTCTGGGAGGGCTCCTGCTCAGCCAGGGGGAGAAGCTAGTGTGGTGTAGGGCTCAGGGCTGGGTGACTTTGTTCGTGCTTTTCTGCACGGTGTCCCCAGGGGCAGCGGTAGCTTCCAAGGGGAGACCCTGCTGCTGATAGCCATAGTTGACGTTCCCGCAGGGGAAGTGGCGCAGCCTGAACAGCGGCACCTCCTTCATGGTGGCGCTCAACGCCGATGGCTCCAGCAGCAGCGCAGCCCCGGGTCTGCGGGGTCCCGCGCCCGGCCCGGTCCAGCCACCCTCGGCTGCTCCTGCCCGCGCCTGCAGCTCGGCGCCCGGCGGGGGATGGGTTTTTTTGACCGGCTTCTCGGTGAACCACGAGCCATAAGTCGGGTTCCACAGGCTGGTCGGCTTGTTTCTGGAGCCCGCGCTCTTGTGCAGCTCCGGGGCAGGGTTGGACTGAGAGAACGCCATGTTCACATGACCACGATCAGCCGCCCCTCGGGGCACACGGCCAGCGCCCGCGCCCGCGCCCGCACCCGGGGGCTTCTTCACCACGGGGCCTGGCGTCGGCAGGGCTGCGGGCTGGGGGGTGGCGGGCACCTCCTCATGCTTCGCGGGCTGGGGAGACACCAGCAGAGGAGGCATCCCCTCGGGGTCTTTGGGTCTCATGGGCACTTTTTCCTCCTCCTCCACTACTGGGCCATACTCTATGGGCAGAGCTGTGTTGATGACATCTGGATCCTGTGGAAAGGAGAGAGGACAGATGAGAACGCAATCAGAGATGTTGGATATGGAAGTGATCTCAGAGAGAGTAACATCTGTTTACAGAGGAGCCATTTTTGTCAACTTGACACAAACTAGAGTCACCTGGGAGGTGGGATCCTTAACTGAGTTATTGCCTCCATCAGATTGGAATGTGGACATGTCTGTGGGTCATTTTCTTAATGATTGATGTGGAGGACCCAGTCCCCGGTGGGCAGTGTCATCCCTGTCAGGAGGTCCAACAAATTCGGGAGCCAGCCGGAATAAGATAAGCAGTCTCCCTCCACGGCCTCTGCTTTAGTTCTTGCCTCTAGGTCCCTGCTTTGATCTCCTTCCTGCCCTGGCTTCCCATGACCATGGGCTGTCAGGTGTTAAGATGAAGTAAACCTCTCCTTCCAGAGTTGCATTTGCTGGTGATGTTTACTACAGCAACAGTAAATGAATACATTAACAGGTAGGCTTGAGTAATGAGCGAGCATCACTGTTCTTGAAGACCTTAGAAGAAGCCTTTGTTGTAGGAGAGGGTACCAGGTGCTTATGGTGTGTGGGAGACACCTGGTCTTGGGGCAGTGGAATGGGAGCAGTGTAGAGCAGACATGTGTGTGCCTTGGTGTGTGTGTGTGTGTGTGTGTGTGTGTGTGTGTTGTGTGTGTATGTATGTGTGTAACTTGTTGAGGAAGGGTGCAGAGGAGAAGACACCACACTTGGCTCTCTTCCCATATTGGGTGATTGGCTCCTGATGGTGACCTTGTGTTGTATGTTGTCATTACATGGGTAGCTGTCCCAGTGTAGAGACTCATTTGCCCATTCAGATGTGAAGGGGCTTTTGTGTAGTCGAGCAAATTCTCAGTCTTGATGAGGAGAAACCATTCACAGAAACAGCTTGGTGATAGACCATTGTCACAGTCATAGACTATACTAGGAAATCAGATGCAGCAGTTGGCCAAGGGTTTAAGGAAAATTTGTGGGCAAAACTCCAGGGAAATTTAATTTAGTAATAGTGTATACAAATGGAGGGGGAAGCTCCATTACTTAAGTTTTACAGAAGAACTCACCAGTCCAGTGTCTATTATCAAAGGGTTTAAGAAAACAACAAATATCTTTTTAAAAGTCATTTCATTTCTTCCGTTTCTTACTTTTACAGTAAGTCATTTAAAATATATAGCTGTAGAATTGCCTGAAAAGGTATTATGTATTTTGGAAAAAAAGAACCCAAAGGTGTGTGAACATATGTATGTGCTTATGAGTGTATTCTATTCCTATTACAACATAAGTTAAATGTCATTAAGCAAGGGTCCCTGGTTTGTGCCCCCCTCACCATAACATGGTCACTGAATTCTACCTCAAGGAAGACAGCAGCTCAGCTTTACAGCAGAAAGGCCTGAGATAGTGTGGCCAGGTAGACAGTTGCTGGAATCTGGAGAAAGTGCCCATCCTCGGTCCCAGTTGAGAGAATTTACAGAGAGGTGGCTCGTTGTTTGACTTTTCTAAAACACTCAGTGTTTTAGAAACACTGGTAGGCTTCCTGAGATCCAGCAGATGAGCCCATCCCCATGCACATATGGTGCTTATGTCAACTTGACACAAGTTAGTCATCTGAGAGAGTCAGGCTGAGAAAACAATGAGGAGCAAGCCAATAACCAACACCCTCTGTGGCCTCTGCATCAGCTCCTGCCTCCATGTTCCTGCCCTGACTTCCTTCAGTGAAGGACTATGGTTTGGAAGTGTAAGCCAAATACGCCCCCTCCCCAGTTTGCTTTTGGTCATAGTGTTTCATCACAGCAATAGTAACCCTAATTAATACATATGGGTGGCACTAACTGGACTTAATGGGTTATCCAGCAGACACACAACAAACAAGAGCAACAACAAAAAGGACCTGAAGTCGGGAAGGAGCCATGTTAGGGAGACATTTAGGAGATGGAAAGGGTAAAGTGCGTGGAGTGGGGGGTGGAGAGGAGGGGAACAGAGGGGACTAGACAAAGGGGGGGGGATGTAGGGAGAAAATTCTAATTTAATTTTGTATCCTGGTAGGTTCACAGCCAGGAGGGAGGGAAAGATCAGGCACACTAAGGAGAAAAGTGGCAACTGATGTGGAGTCCTACAAGGTAGTTGGTGATGTCCCAATAGGGAGATCGATGGACTGGGGAATGGGGCTCCTGTTGAGGATGGTGGCAGATGCTGGCAAGTCCGTGCTAGAGACAGGGAGGAAAGGAACTGTCCCACCACCACCTCTATCCCCACCTGATGATGAGTGGGAGGCACTCCGGATTCAGTCAGTCAAGATTGGAGGAATTAGGAGAGGGATCTACGGAGAGCCCAGGATTGCTAAGAATCCTTGTGACTTGGACAGTCTCTCTAAGCCTAGCTCCCTCCTCTGTAAAATGGGGTAGAATGAACCCTCCATGGGAACAAAATAAAAAGACATAGAAAAGCAACTTGTGTAGTATAATCCCATGTAAGTGTTACTGATGGATGGTTTGAATGTTTCTCCTGATTGCTTTAGCAGTCATATAGTTACTATCTAATGTTATTATTTGTCTGGACAGGTTGTAAGTCTTGAGAGCTGTCATTCTCTTTGAAGCCCCAGTTTCATGTACAAAACATTAGCTGTTGAGCTATCTATCCTTGATACCACAACAACATGGCTACCTAAACAAGACCAGAACATCAACAGACACACTAACAGGGAAGGGAGAAATCTCACGGGCCCCATGCCAAGACAAAGAACTATGGGCAACCAATGATGGTTGAGAGGGAGAATTACTCTTCCCCAGGGTGGAATTCTCTAATTGGTTATCCAGTATCAAGTTGTTAGCTCTGAAATCATTCATATATATACATATATATATATATATATATATATACACATATATGAAGCACAAAATGGATTTAATAGGTTGTATTTATATGGATATACATCAAAGAAAAAAGAGGTCATGAATTTGTGAGGCAGTAAAGAGGGGGAGTGTTGGAGAGGTTGGAGTGAAGAAAGGAAAATGATGTAATTATATTTTAATTGTTAAAGGATGACAACAAAAGCCCGTTATCTATAGCAGGATCAGCTAATGCTTGAGTTTGTCTGGTGCTCGTGAAGAAAGTACAAGTTTTCAATGTTTATTGCAGGATATGGGCAAAGTGATATGCCAATCATATCATTTCAGAGATAAGGAATATTGAGTCTCACGATCACCAATCTTACACTTATGAGATTATAATTATTATAAAATTTCCCCATGGAGATTAAAGGCTGGGAAAGGGAGAAAACATTTTACCTGGGTGCAGTATTCAATCCTTTCCAAAATGATGGCGAAGTTGGGTCTGTCTTCAGGCTGATGCTGCCAGCACTGAGTCATTATCCGATAGCTGTAAGAACGAGCATGTTAATAGACAAGAAGAGGCATTGGGAAGGCTCTGTCTCCCCCAGCTCTTTTCTCAATCAAGACAAAGCTTTAAGGATGGGAAGACATCAAAGTCCAAGTGGTTGATCTCTTCTGCCCCCTGCTGGTGGGATGGGAATCACGCCCAAACTTAAGTCCCATGAAAGACATCCAGCTATTTACATCAAATCCCACTTTCCTAAAGCCACGTTTAGGGTGGGGTATTTTATTCCCATTTTGGTTTTGGAAAGGAGGTGAGGGAATGCCATAGAGGACAGGGAAAAAAGTAACAAGGGGGAGAACTATTTAGGGGAGATACACGTCTGGAACACGTTTCTAGAGGCCAGTATGATGAATAGCGCTCACGAGTCCACAGTCCCCAGCCAGGCAATAATGAGATGAAACTAGTGTGTTTGAAGGGCTGGAAGACAAACCCATCTTACTGAAGTCACGGGCACACTGCGTTTGGGGGCATCTTAAAAAAAGTCTGCCGCTTTCCTTTTAATGTTAAAGGAGCATATGTGATCCAAATACTTAAAAATAAGACCGTGTTCAGTTTCTAGTAGGAAGTTCCCAAAGGTCATACACAGGCCCGGGGCAGTTCTTAGGTGGGTCCATCCGTCCTCCACTGGTAACAAACTCCAGAACTTCCTGGTTGCTCTTGCTGGGGTATGGCATATAGCCGAGAGAAAATATTTCCCATAGCAACACTCCAAAAGACCTGGGCATGAACAGAAGACACAGATATGGGTGTGGATACATGTGTACACAAAACATACACAGCTAAGTTTTTAGTATGTTTTCCATTATGCCATTTTCTGTTTAAAAAAAGAAAGAAAAAAAGAAAAAAAAAAGAAGGGATGCTCTGTGTGTATGTGTGTGTGTGTGTGTGTGTGTGTGTATACACTTTTGTGCACATACACATGGAATTCAAATGACAACAACCTTGAATATTGTTTCTCAGGAACCATCTATCTTGTTTTATTGTTTTAAATAATTATTTAACTTTTATCTGTGTGTGTGTGTGTGTGTGTGTGTGTGTGTGTTGTATGAAGGTGTTCATAGAGGCCAGAAGATGATGGGAGATGTCATTCTGTAAATATGTTTCTCATACTGGTTAATGAATAAAGCACTGTTGGCCAATAGGAAAGCTAGATAGGCAGGTCTAGGAGATGAGGAGGAAAGAGGAAGTAGTAAGGAGGAGTCAAGATGGAGAGACTGGGGAGATGAGACCACGTGGAAATACATAGATCAACAGAAATGGGTTAATACTTAAGACAGAGTTAGCCGATAAGAACTAGTACCTGGTCAATAGCATTATATCAAATACAGAGTCTCTGTGTGTTAATTGGGGCTGGCGTGGTGGCAGGAAAAGACGGAAAAACCTTACTCCTTACAAGAAAAGGACATCAGATCCCCTGGAGCTGGAGTTATAGGTATTGTGAGCCATTCAATGTGGGATCTGGGAACTGAACCCAGCAAGCTCTCATAACCGTGGAGTCTTCTCTCCTGACCCCAACTTGTTCTGCTTAATTAAACAATTTTTTTTTTGTTTTAAATTAGTTACAGTCTCTCAGTGGACTGGAGTTCCCCAAGAAGGCTAGGCTGGCTAGTCAGTGGACCCAGGGTCCTTCTGTTTCTATTCCTCAATTTCTAGCATTATAAGCAGCATTACCTCTCATCTTTTTTCTTGCTTTCCTTCTCATAAGTTCTGGAGATTGAGCCAGGTCCTTTTGCTTGAAACCCACAAGCCCTTCACTGGCTGAGCTATATCTCTTCAGTCCAGAGGGCTTTTTAGACCCAGAAAAATTGAAAGAATATTCAAGCACTCATGAGACTCTCTATTAAAAGATAACCTGTTAGCATATTTTTTCATTCCAGTCAAGCTCTGTGCCTAGAATTCTTTTATATAACCATATCTATTGAACTTTGATAATTTTGTTCATTTCATGATACACAACCACTTTCCACCCTAAACATTTTATAAAAGAGTCTGAAATGCCTATGAGATGTAGCATGGTTTACCTTATCACATTGTTTTCAGTTTTCAAAGTATTTTAAACATTGCATGAACATCTTTTTGCACTTTGATTTTAGTTAATTTTATTTGAATTTTAGTGAGGGAGTCTCATTTTGTGTTTCATTTGCTACAGAGTCTTGCTGGCTTCAAACTCAAACTCTCCCTGCCTTTTGAGTCCACCATGGGTGGACCACCACACCTGGCTTTCATCCATTTAAAGATTCCTTTGAACAAAGCATCTGAAGCTAATAGAATAGTGAAAATCAGTCATATTTCTAGTATAATAACTAGATGTAAGACCACAACCCCTGAAACCCTGTTGGTACATGCTGTTGATTCTGCGTACCCAATTCTATCTGACCACTATTGTTACTCTACTACCTTTCAATATGTACATCGATAGTGACATTTGCTCACTTTAAAGCAAAATATGACAGGATAACTTTTAAATTTTATTTCACTTTATTTTTTATGTGTATAGGTGTCTTGCATACATGTCTGTGCACCACATGCCTCCAGTACCCACAGAGGCCAGAAGAGGGCATCAGAGTTCCTGGAACTGGCATTTCAGATGGTTGTGAGTTGCCAAGTGGGTGCAGGAAACTGAACCCAGGTCCCCTGGAAGAACAGTCAATGCTCATAACCACTGAGCATCTCCCAAAGTCCCAGAGAGCCCCCCTCATCTAGAAGAAGAAAACAAGAAGAAGAAGAAGAAGAAGAAGAAGAAGAAGAAGAAGAAGAAGAAGAAGAAGAAGAAGAAGAAGAAGAAGAAGAGCAAACCAGACAGACAGAAACCTCAGGGCAGAAGTGTTTCCAACCTAATATTTTATTTTGCGTTCTTTTGTGTTGTTGCTACTGTTGCTTGCTGCCTATTGCTTTGGGTAAGCCAGCTACTAGCTGGGGCAGTTCTGGAAAGTTCATGTGATGAGGGCAAGACCAACCCAGAACCAGTCCCAGGACCAGGGTTCTAATAAGTTGGTCCACCCTGTCTGTGATCTGCTGGAGCACATGAAGGGGCCAGTCTTACAGACCCAAAGCTGCAGGATCTCCATGACACAGGATATCCAAGAGGAGTCCCAGTGAGGGCCCAGTATTGATGGTGTAGCAGAAGCCACAGGCCTTGAAACAGACCAATGACTCTTTGCAATGAACACTTGCAAATAAGGATGCAGGGACTAAAGAGTGTGCTGTGTGACTTACTGTGACACACAGCAGCTTCCATGATGAGAGTTTTATCTTTTAAATTTTATTTTATTTGTGTGTGTGTGTGTATGTGTGTGTGTGTGTGTGTGTGTGTGTGTGTGTGTAATTGTAAGAGCAGAGGGAGGATACAATGGGTCAGGGGGATAAATGGAATCAGGTGCATGATGTAAAATCCACAAAGAATCCACAAGTTTGCTTTTTTTTTTTTTTTTTTTAAGATGTTAGCCCTTTATCAAAAATAAAAAAGCTTATTTTTTGGTAGAGTTGGAGGCAGAGGTAAGAACTCTCTAGTGGCTGGCTACTTTGCTTCTCTGATCTTCAACTTGAACCCCAATATCTGTCTCTGGGTTTTTATTATTTGTGCAACAGGTGTGTTTGTTTTTATCTCTCCTGGAATTCGGTTAGAATTTGAGGGGACTGAATCCAGGGTCATGTATACGTTGGCAAGTATTCTGTTTCTGAGTGGGATCTCCCCACTTCCCTATTATTATTATTATTTTCATTATTTAATTTTGGATAGTGGATCATGTTGGTCCTGAACTCACTCTGTGGCCAGGCAAGCTTTGATATTGCAATCCTCCTGTCTCAGTTCCTTAAAGAGTTATAATTACAAGAATGTATTACCAGGCCTAGCCAAAATACTTCTACTAGTTGCTTTATGATCTAACTTTGTAGTGTATCAAAGGCTTGCACTTTCAAGTAGTTAAATGTATTTACCACATTTTTGTAATTTTTCTATTTGTTTTACAGTTGTGCAATCTTTTCTTCACCAAAGATTAAATAAATGTTTACTATTTTGTAGGTGTGTTTCTTTTTCTCTCTCGAGTTCACTCAAAATTTATATACAGTGAGAGGGGAGGGTCAAAATTGGTTTGTTTCTCTGAATGATTCTTCCAGCGCTTTATAAAATGATTCCCCCTTTCCTATTGATTTTTGATTAAGGATAGGGCTGTTTTTAATAGGCATGCCCACTTATTCCTTCCATCTGTTTGCTTTGTGCATTGGCAATATTATGTTTCGCTTTTCCTGTCTGTGTTTTGACATCACATAAGACATTTTCCTCTTTTTAAAAAGGTATTTGATTTCCTGTTGTTTGTCTTAAAGGACTTTTGAGACCCAGTTTATTAAGTTCCAGAATAATATCTTCTACTTTAATGCCATTTTAATTTCCAACTCTTAGTTTAATGATCAGATTTTGGAGAAAGAAAATCTATCTTTGTTCTAGTATCTCCATGCAGTGTTCTGCTCTTAGTAAACATTGTCCTAAAGTGGTAGGAAAAATACACTTCTATGGAGCAGGAATGCTTTCTTTTACTGTTACTATGTTGGTGGAATTAGCTGCCTGCAAGTTGCCAGAAACATGAATTGTCCCCTCTCACGTGGTCTTTCTGACCTCTAAGGGGAAAAGAAGACCGCCCCTTCCCCAAATACAGCAAAGAACAGCATAACAAACAAAAACCAGTCTCCAGCAAGGAAGATGTTTGAAGACCCACAGCCTCTGCTTGTCTACAGACAGGTACATATAGGTAGATACTAGTTTGTGACTGCAGTATCTTTTGTTAGACAAGACAGGTCTGGCTGTAGCTCAGGCTGGCCTGAAACTATTTGACCCAGGTTGGCCTCAAATTCCCAATCTTCCTGCCTAAGGCTTCTGCGTGCTGGGGTTACAGGTGTGTGCCTCCACATCATTTGAGAGAAGTTTGGTGTGGTTTTGCCCCCCTGATGTCAGTGTTTCCCTTTCTCATTGAATAAACAGATCAGACATATGCCCTCTCCATCCATGCTCTTTTGTCCTCTCCCTGAAGTTTAGAATGCATCACCCTCATTTTTCATATTATTTAACATGTGAAGACATCTATAACTAATACTTTTTTTTGCATTGTAAAATTTTTTTTAAATATTCCATATTCCTTTTGTCCCCTTCACTGGCTCTTGTACTATGGATGAGCATTTTTCCATGTTGACACTGTAGGCTGTGTGTCCTTTTTACACTGCTCAGCTGTTTCTGTCCATTTAGCTTCCCATCCCCTGATTGAGAGGGAGTTAGGTTGTTGTTGCCTTTTCTGTTTTATAAACTATGTGCCAGTGGGGATATTTGCCCAAGTCTATCTGTGCCAACGATCTTTAATGTGACACAGTCTCGAGCAGAACTGATGGGTCATAGGACATTCATGAACAATTCAGAACAATTACTAACTTGCTGATGCTATTCTGCCTCTGGAAGGTTAGGTGGCTGTCACTCTTTTTGGTGCCCATGTGATTCCTCTAGAGGGCTTGTTAAAACAGATGGGTAGGCCTCCACTCCCGCAGTTTCTGCTGCATGAGGCTTGGGGTGGTTGGGTGGGGAACTGATTTTGGAGTTGCTAATGATGAATTCCAGGTTACCCACTGTCTCTGGCCTGTGGAGACTCAGTGGGTTAAATCAGGGCAAATCTCACAGGCCTGGAAATAATGAAGCCACTTGCTCAAAATAGCCACCATGGGTCAGAAAGGGGAGTCGTCTTCCATCTTAGGACATTATCGCAATATGGGGCTTTCAGAACTTGGGATATTTCCATTGTCCAACATTTTCTGTGCTAGGAACCATTTCCAGGCCACTTTGAGTCCCTGATTTTTTAACCTCTGGCCAGTTTCTCTATTTTTCTGCTTGGAAATGTACAGAGTCATTATCAGCTTTAGCCTGGAACTTTTTGGCGATACGCTTATGTGGTTCTTGAGCTGTGAGGCTTGACACTTAGTGGGTACCTTTACCCTGGAGATGTATGTCCTATCTGCACAATGTTCCTTTATTGCTTTGACATTTTTAGTTTCTGTATTTCCCGTGTCCTTCCTGGGACTCTTATTTTGCAAGCTTATCAGATCAATTTGCTTAATCCTCTCAATTTTTGTCTTTTTTCTTTCCTGTATTTCCTATCTCTTTAGAATTGTTTCATTTCTCTGAAGTTTAACTTAATTCTGTATTCCAATTCATTCATGACTTTTACATTTCAGTTATCAGATGAAAAAAAAAGAAACTTCATTTTGAATAGAATGGTCCACATTGCATTTCCATACACTCTATACCTAGTTTTCACTATTTTTAGCAACACATTAACATGGTACATTAATTACCAATTAATGGATTAGTATTAAGGCATTATTAACTAAAACTCATAGTTTATTCAGATTTCCTCAGTTTTCATTGAATTTACCTATTCTCTTCCCAAATTATATCACATTAAGCTGTCACATCCCCTTGTGACAAGGATGGCCTTGTTCTTTTTTGGGCCAGTTTGAATAATCCCGGCCAGGGATTTGGTGGGATATCTCTTATCTGGGACCTGATTTTCTCATGATTATATGAGGGCTAAGGAGTTGGGAGAGGACCACATTTACACCCCTTTATCTCATACCAGAGGGACACAGTGCTGATGTTGACCTTGAGCAGCTGGCTGAAGCAGTGTTTGTCCAGTTTTCTCAACTGTGAGTCTCTCTCTGACCCTTCCTTCCCACCCGTGTCCTTGGAAGGAGTCTATTATGTGCAGTCACATAGGCTTCAGAGGGCCTCCTTGAGGGTGTCAATCATATTTTTATTCTGGAGACCTTTCTCCTGTTTTATTTTCCATTTCTTGTGTGTGAATGGTGTGCATATGTGTAGACACATGTATGGTGTGCATACAGGTAGGTGTAGGTCTATGTAGAGCCCTGGTGTTGATGTCGGAACTCATTTTTCATAACTCTCTGACTGTATTCACTGAGGCAGAGTCTTTCAGTAAAAACCAGAGCACTCCAATATGGCTGTTGTTGGGAAATAATCTTTTTGTACACTGTGATTTTGTGTCACTCTGATTGCTTTAACAAAAAGATGAACAACCAATAGCTAGGCAGGGTTTCCAGGCACAGAGGATGCTGGGGAAAAAGAAGGGTAGAGTCATGAACTAGATGGAGAGGAAGCAGGAAAGCAGGATGAACAGTATGTAGATGAGGCAGATGAAACTCGGCCAGCACATAGATAAATAGAAAGGGCTTAATATAAGAGTTAGTTAAAAACAAGCCTAGGCTATTAACCAAGCTTTCATAATTAATAAGAAGTCTCCGTGTGGCTATTTGGGAGCTGGCTCAGCAGACAGAGAAAGACTCACTACAGCAGGTCTCACAAGCTACTTGCTGTAGGGATCCCTGGTGTCTGCATTCTGAGGCTGGAATTACAGGTGGGCTATTATTCTTGCATTTACATAGGTTCTAGGGAATCTGAATTCAGTCCTTCACTTAGGCTTGCAGTACTTTGTCTCTCTGAGGACAATTGCAATGTTAAAAGAAGTTTCCTAGAGTTTTTATATTTTATTCCTCTCCGTCCAGTTGCTTGTGCCTTTTCTTCACTAGAACCGTTTCTCAGATATGCATTGTTCTTGGCTGACTGATGGTGTTTTTAGGTCGGGCTATCAAAAGCTGCAGAGAAAGTGCTATGTAAGTGAGCCAGCTTGATGCCATGATGAGGTGTGGCTTTTTTTTTTTTTTTTTTTTTTTTTGGTAGCTGGTTTAACAAAAAATGCCATTCACTGGGTGGCTTAACACAACTTGGATGGGTCTGAAGCCTGCACATTTGAAATGAGTCCTGCTGGGTTTATGTCACAATGTTAGTGTGATGTGGCTCCCTCCCTCTGAGGCTCTAGAGCAGCCGGTCTCAACTTGTGGGTCTTGACCCCTTTGGGGGTTGCATATCAGTTATTTACATTATGATTTATAACAGTAGCAAAATTTCAGTTGTGAAGCAGCAATGAAATGATTTTATGGTTGGGGTCAGCACAACATAAAGCACAGTATTAAAGGGCTGCAGCATTAGGACAGTTGAGAGGCCCTGCCCTAGGGCAGGCCTGTTTCTTCCTCTGCTTGCTTCTTTCATTGCCTTTCCTGTGTGACTACTCCACTAGAGGCCCTGGGTCAAATCCTGTTCACTCCTCTGTATATGAAGAATTTCCCCATTCCACAACTCTAATAGGAACACTGGTCATGGCATTTGCTTCCTTCCAGGAGGTTATCCAGACTCAAAAAAAAAAAAAAAACAATTCACTTTGCCTCAAGATCCTTAACTTAATCATACCCTTCAGGAAGTTTGAGGTGGGGCTATGGATTTGCATATTTGTATTGTTAATAAGGGCCAGGGGATCTGTTGTTGTTGACCACTGGATTAGGTTCAGGCAAATCTCAATGGCCTAGAAATAGCCAAGGCTTTTGCTCATTGTATCTAACCTAGGTCAGAAGGGGGCTCTGCCATTGTGGTGGTCTGAATGAAAATGGATGGCCCCCCATAGGCTTATAGGGCGTGGTACCATTAAGAGGTATGGCCTTGTTGGAGTAGGGATGGCTCGGTTGGGAGGAAGTGCATCACTAGGGGTGGGCTTTGAGGTCTCAGAAGCTCAAGCCATGTCTAGTGGCTCACTCCCTGCTGCCTGTGGATCCAAATGTAGAAGTCTCAGCTACCTCTCCAGTATCATGTCTGCTTGCACGATGCTGTGCTTCCAGCCATGGTGATAATGGACTAAACTTCTGAGCTGTAAACCAGCCCCAGCTAAATTCTTTTGTAAGAGTTGCAGTGGTCATGGTGTCTCTTCACATCAACAGCACTCCAAGACAGCCATCTTAAGACACCATCATTGAATCAGCTAACAATTGTGGGCTTCTGGTATTAGGATCTCATGATTTGGTGACTGGTTTTCAGCCTAACTTCTCATGGGCAACCTCACTTGTGAGTCTATGCCTCATTGCTCACTTTGCCCAGGAATCCTCTCATTGGTAGCCTGGTTGCCAGTGTTCTTGGAGGATACACCCTAAACTAGGTAGACTTTGAGAGCTGTTCTTGCATAGAATTGTGTGCCTCACCCTTGTTGATGTCTATACCACCAATCCCAGAGGGACTTCGATTGAAACTCTTTGGTGAGATTCTCACAGCTTAATGGCAGAGGAAGGACAATCCTCAAGATTCGGGGTTGAGGGCTGAGCCAGAGGATTTGGTTAGTTCTAATTTGGTTAGACCTTTAACCAATTTTCCTATTTGATGTACCCTTACATGACATTTCTGAACCTTCTGGGACCCTCAGGAAACTGAGCAGCCTGGTTCTGGATCTGAACTGTGGGCTTGGATGTCAAGTGAGGGATGACTTATCTATGAACTTGCTCAGGTCTAACTTGTTTTAAGTTTTTTTCCCTCATCTTTCTGTTTTTCTTCTTATTGTGGGGTTTAATTTAACTCAAAGGACTTTCTTTATTGGTGTGTGTGTATAAGAGAGAGTGTGTGTATGTGTGTGAATGTGTGAGAGTATGTGTGTATGAGTGTGTGTGTGTCAGTATGTATGTGAGAGTGTGTGTCAGTATGTGTATGAGTAGTTGTGTGTGTGTGAATGAGTGTGAGTGTGTCTGGTAGGGGGCTTGGGTTTAATTTGCCATTTAAAGTGACAAGAGTTCCAATGTGTGGTCTCCCAGCCAGAGAGCCCAGCATTACTTGGGAGCTTGGTAGAAATACAAGTTTATCTGGATCCCACTCCTGAAAAATCAGCTCTCAGCTCTGGGCCTTGTGGTATGCATTTTAAGGAGCCCTTCTGATCACTTTGATAAACACCAACACTTAACAGCCTCCATTGTGGCCTCTTCCTCCCCTTCTTCCCACAAAAAGAACTCCTGGAGGATTTGGTCCAAGATTATCACTAAGTCACAGGGATGCCTGGAGGAGGGCATTGGGAAGACTCACCATGTGTCCGTCTTAGAGGTGAATATTCCTTCCATGAAGGCCTCTGGGGGCATCCACTTTACTGGCAGCATGGCACACCCACCCTTTCTGTAGTAGCTGGCCCTGTGGGGGAAGAAGAGGAGACCAAGCTTGGATGGGAGGAGGTCAGTGAACAGAAGCTCTGCCTGAGAGCTTGAGAAAGGGGCTGCAACACTGCCTGCCTCTGGGAAAAAAAAACCCTGAAATTAAAGACAGGTCCCGGGTGGCTGGGGAGGAGAGCTGGGGAGCACAGATCATTTAGTTAAGAATCTTGGTGTCACTTAATGGCCCTCTGGAGGCACAGAGGAAAAGATCTATGCAGTGACTAAGGTCCCTGCTAGCAGGTGTTTAGATTTCCCTGTTGGGTTTTGTTTATTATAACTCACAATGAATAACATTACTCCAGCCTTATAAGTACAGCGTGTTTCTGATGACCTACAGTAATTTGAGTTCCAGAATGGGAGGGCTGAGAACAGGGCTCAGGTCTCATTCATTTCTGATCCTCCATGGTATTTATACAATGGCATTTCATTCACTGTTGACACTCAACAAATAATCTAGACAGCTGACCAGAGGCTGCTTCCCATAACACATCCAGACAGAAGGACACAGGGCTGGCTAAGCATGGAGACAGCTTAACACATAGATGAATTAATTTATTAGTTTTCATCAGTAATGCCACTGATGCAACTGGCTAACAAGAACTAATAAATTAACTCATTTACTTGTTAAGCCGATTCTACACCTAGCTTGATGTTCTGTGCCTGTTATGGGAGGCAGCTGTCTACACTAATTAATGACTTCAATAAACATGTTCTGAGTATTAGGATGTATCAAGTGCTCTGCCATGTATTGAGGACTTAAATAAATCATAGTCTCTCTTTCTCCCAAGGATACAGTTCAGTGGAAGAAACACACACACCTGAAATCACAGCACTGACACCTCCTATGATAATGGTGTGGGTATGGAGTTTTGTGATACAGGCAAAAGATTGATTTTCTGTAATAAAATAAGGGCATATACAGGGGCAGCATCACAGAGAGCTAGTCAAGGAGTTCTCTCCAAAGACCATTCCTGGTCCAGAATATCTACAGATGCAGGGGACTTGAGGGAAGCAAGGATGGGTAAAGTCTGGAGATAGGATTTGCTTTAGTTTGGATCTTATGGGTCCCTAGAAGCCACATGCTAGAGCCTTGGTCACCAGCCTGCTGCACTTCTGGGATGCAGTAGAACCTTTAACTGGTAGGAATTTTCAGAAGGCAGTTAGGTCATTGGGGACATGCTCCTGAAGATGTGTGGACCACAGTCCACTCACTCCTTTTCCTGTCTTTGCTTTCAGTCCGCCATGAGGTGGACATCATGTCATATGCTCCTGTCCCCATGTACTGTAACACTACAGGCCGGAAGCAACAGAGTCAAACATATGGGCATGGACTGGAGGCTCTGTAACTATGGTTCAAAGTTAATACTTTCATCCCTATAGATTCATTTAGCTTATGTGTTTGTCATAGAGGAAAACAAAATCTGACTTCCAAAGAGTTGTCAGAGAGGAAGACCCAATAAGTGTTGAGAGCTGGATAACATGCTACATTGCTATATTTGAAACTGGAGGCACTCCCCAGTGTCCTAAGAAAGTACAGGGGGTGTGCAGGGCCCTGGAGAGGAGGCTGTGATGGGTAACACCGAGTCTCAGGCTCACAGACTCCAGAATCACCTGGATGCTGAGCTTCTCTGGCCATGCCTGTGAGGGATTATCTTGAGCAAGTTAACTGAGCAGGGAAGACCCACCCTAGAGGAAGGTGGCATTATTCCCTGGACTTGGATTCTGGATTAAAAGAAAAAAAGAGGAAAGCAAACTGAGCACGCATGCACCTCTCTGCTTCCTGATTGTGAGTGTGATGTGCCCAGGTGCTCCAAGCTCCTTCTGTACTGACTTCCCTGGTGATGGACTGTACCCTTGAGCTGAAAGCTGAATAGCCCTTTCTTCCCTAAGATGCTTTTGCCAGGACATTTTCTCATATAGATGAGAAACCTAACTAAGATGGGGTTAAAACGCAAAGTGGGAAGATGTGGAAGTCATACAATGATAGCAGCAGTAGATGGCTCCAAAGAACCCTTCTTTGATTCTGTCCTCCACACACTATGGCCTTAAGGTCCCAGCACAGAAACAATGCCCCTGGCCCCTTGGACATGCTACTACTTCTCACCAAAGTCCTCAGCAGTTTCCAGATGTTCTTATTCATCCCTCAGATAATGAAACCATTCCCATTTCTGAGCATTAGGGAAGGGACCAATTAGTGACCATGTAAAGGAAAGCTTGCTCATCCTGTCTAGCAAGTCAGAATTGCTAATAGTTAGAAAACTAAGAGACTACAGGTTGGCAAATAAAGAAAGTCCAACAAAACACTATAATAAAAACCCCTATTTATTACTATTAGTATCATCACTTACAGTGTTGAGGACCAAGACTGGGCCTTGTGTATGCATGACAAGTTCTTTACTAGATGCTACAGTATCATTCCTTCACTGGTAATTTTTATGTAGCCTTGAGAATGTGAGAGGGGAAAAATGAAGCTGAATGAGGAACCTTTGTGGTTTAAACCAGTATCCTATCCATCCTAGGGAGCTTGTGTTTGTGGTGGTAAATATCACTGCAATAATTTAGAATCTCTGAGTGTTGAGGGCACGAGCTGAGTAATATATAAAGCCCACTTCAAAGATTTTCACACATCAAGTGTCCATGTTGAGCTAGAACACGGCAGGATAAGAGAGTTTGAGCCAGAGCGATAAGCCAAGATGAAACATGGTATCCAGTACTGCCGGGATTTAGACTGGGCACTAAGTAGAGGTTCTTATAGCACATCCTGGAAAACACTCATTGAAAGTCCATGTGGGAAACTGACAAGGTCATCATAGACATCTATTTGAGGAGACTGGATGGTGGAGGAAGGCTTTGGTGGAGCAAGGCAATTCTCTCACCTGTAGATATCTCGGGCCATCCCAAAGTCTCCAATCTTTGCTATTCTTCCAGCTCCTGGACAGGTTAGAAGACAGTTTCTAGCAGCAATATCCCTGGGAAGAAAAGCAGATGAGAAAATAGGTTTCCTAAAGTACGCATGAAACATCCTAGCACCTTTACCTCCAGTGAAGTTCAAACAGTTCTTTTCTTCTCCCTGTATTTATATTGTTATGTTATACTTCGCTGTGGAGGGAATAGCAATGCTGGTTCTAGATCAGGACTGGGGGAATTGGTTGAAAATGGTGGTGGTTTTAATGAGAAATGTCCTCTCTAGGTTCACACATTTCAACACTTCCTGGTTCCTGGCTGGTGATGTTTTTTTGGGGGGAAAGTTGTGGAATCTTTGGGAGATGGAGGCTGGAGGAAGTACATCACTAGGGGTGACCTCTAAGTGTTTACAACCTCACCGCACTTCCAGTTTACTCTCTGTGTATTTGTAGGTGAAGATGCCATCTGGTGTTTCCCGGAGCATCTCTCACCAGAATGGACTCTACCTCTGGAATTATAAGTCCAAATAAACTCTCCTATAATTGCTTTTGGTCATTGTGTTTTACCTCAGCAACAGAAAAGCAACTACTATTGAAGGGCTCTCTAACAGGCCCAAACAATGCAAACATGGAGCCAATAGGTTTGGCCCTTTCATCTTCCCCCTTCCTTACTAAACCATCTGGTTAAATTACTAAAGCTAGCCCTCAAAGTCCATTCCCTTATTTGGCCACTGACTGAGACTGAGGCTGAACTCTAAGGTCCAACTATTAAAATACCAAGGTCCAGCAATTAAAAAATTAAAACTCTAACTCTTTTTTTTTTTTTTTTTTTTTTTTTTTTGGTATACTGGCTAACCTATCCAACCAGGACTTACAAACTCACTGTAACACAGACTGACTTCCTCCTTTCTTCCTTTCTCCTTAAAAACCACTCCTATCCAAACATCCAATTTCTGCTTTTGCCAGATCCAGAGGCAGTCCCCTTGCCCTCCCTGGTATTAATCTCCTTTGTGCTGAGATTCTAGTGTCTGGGTGTGTCCTGTGCCAACTCCAAGGCTCCTTTAAAATGTAACTATGCTTAGTAAGATATGAGTAATGATGACAAGTATAACATAAAGGAGAACTTGCTGCTCTTTTAGTGTGTGCTAGGCATTGTTAAAGACCAATTCTCATTACAGACACAGGGGCATAAGAAATGCTATCTGTCTTTGGGATAGTTATACATAGGGCATGGGTTAGTGTTTTTGCCAGTAGTTTGAAGAAATGTTCCAGAGCAGTATGACTTCAATGCAAATGTGGTTTTTTTCTTTTGTTCGTTTGTTTTAAATAGCCAGTTTGGTTTTAACACCTGTGACTGTCTACTGTCTTTGTTAAGCCAAGCAGTCAAAGAGTCACTTTTTCTACATTAAGAAGTTGGCACTCTGTTCCTGGGCTCTGGGTGGTTCATTTTCCTGTAGTATATCTCTGAGGCATCACTGCTAAACTTCCCATACTTGTCTCCCTTGACCCCAGATTGTTTCTACATTGTCATACGTGTGAGAACCAGAGACCCCAGCCAGAAGTCTGGAATGCAGTGCTAATCATGTTAAAACCCTATGCAAAAACAAACAAGCAAAACCCAAGTATCTAAGGAGTCACAGAGGTTCTTATCCTTGGTTGAGGAACATGTTGGAGGATAAACAACTGGTTAAGATGGTTTTTAAAAATGAGGGTGTGCAGGGGAATTCCTCAATGGTTGTGGAATCTGCTGTGCTATTCTGTAAGATGAGGACTAGATTTAGATACCAATAACCCATATAAATGCCATGGATGGTTTGCGGCATGCCTGCAGTTCTAGCCTTGGAAGGTGGCTACAGGGAATCTTCAGAGCAGGTTGGCTAGCAAGACTAGCCATATCAATGAGCTCTGGATTTGACTGAGAGATCCTGCCTCAGTGAATAAGGTAGAAATATGATAGAGAATAATTCCTAACATCAATCGTGGGCTGTCACATGTATGAGCACACACGCACACACACACACACACACACACACACACACACACACTGAAAAAGAAAGTAAAAACCTTGGGAAGGTGGTGCACATCTCTATTCTTAGCATTTAGAAGGCTATTCTGGGCTATCTAGCAAATTCTAGGCTAACCTGGGCTACCTAGTGAGACCTTATCTTTTTTTAAATTAATTTATATTTTACATTCCAATCCCAATTCCCCCTCCCTTCTCTCCTCCTGCTTCCCCTATCCCACTCCCCTGCCACCTCCCATCTGTTCCTCAGAGAGGATAAGGCCTCTCCTTGGAAGTTTACTAAGTTTGTCCCATCATCTCCTTGAGGCAGGACCAAGGTACCTCTCCAGCCCCACGCCCCTGTATCTAGGCTGGGCAAGGTATCTCTCCATATAGAATAGGCTCCACTAAGTCAGGTTGTGCATTAGAGTTGGGTCTTGGGCCCACTGCCAGTGGCCTCATATATTGTCCCAGTCACACCATTGTCACCTGTAGTAAGGCAATCTAGTTCTGTCTTATGCAGGTTCCCCATTTGTCAGACAGAGTCAGTGATCTCTCAGTAGTTCAGGTCAGCTGATTCTGTGGGTTTCCCCATCATGGTCTTGACTCCTTTGTTCATATTATCACTCCTCCCTCACTGTGATTGCACTCTGGGAGCTTGGCCCATTGGTTAATTGTAGATTTCTGCATCTGCTTCCATCTGTTTCTGGAAGAGGGTTCTACCTTCTCTGGGGTTATGGATTATAGGCTGGGTATCTTTTGCTTTATGTGAGACTCTATCTTAAAAAATGAAATAGGAGGGAAATGGCGAGATGGCTCAATAGTTGAGAACGTGGTGCTCTTGCAGAGGACCCGGGTTCAGTTCCCGGGTCCCACATGGCACTAGTGGATCTGATGTCCCCTTTCTGACAGCACAGGTGCCAGATATACATTGTGCACATACATACACTCATGCAAGACACTTGTACTCATAACAAATCTAAAGGAAATAAAAGTTTAAATATTTCTTAAAAGTATGATTTAGGGATCATGGCTTAAAATTCAGAAAAATGGTCTGTAGTAAGAACTGGATGTTTGTCAATGCCACTAACCCAGTTCATAAGGTTTAAGTTGAATTTCTGAGGAGCAGTGGTCCACAAAATGTTCAAAGAGAACCTTAAAAGCATAAAATGTATGGCATCAAAAATAGGAAAAGAGTTAGTCATAAATTCTAAAGAGAAATGGGAAGTAGATTGGGAAAAATATGTCTCCCAAAAGATCTTTACCCTGAAGTATATGAGACCATTGCTTAAAAATGACTGTGAGTTTAATAAGGATATAAATGTAATAGCATCAAACACACAAGGAGTTGAGAGAATGGCATATACATCTTGAACTTTCAGCAAACTGTGTCCAGAAGCAACAGATTTCAGTGAAGAACCAGTGTGGGGGAGTGTGGCTCTGGTTGAGGGAGTCTGCTCTGAGCCTGGGAATCCGGAAGACAGGTTCAAGGGTGGAGCAATGAGACAGGAGAGGTAACTGTTGTGGAATGTCCCATGAGCCTCTTAGCCAGTGGGAAGCTGTAAAAGGTACTTCTCTGATATAAACTACCACAGGAGCCCAGGAGAAAAGCTCTGATGGAGGTGAGCAATTTCTACACAGTCCCTTTTGCTTCCAACAAGTCATTCAACACAATCTTCACTTGACCTTTGACAATTCAATTTCTTGAAAAAGACAAAATGAGAGGCTGGGGAGATGACCCAGTTGGTAAAGAGCTTGCAGTGGATGCATAAGGAACTGAGTTTGGATCTCCCAAAACTCACATTAGCAGCCGGGGGTGGTGGCTTATATTTGTAACCTAGCATTTGGGAGGCAGTCACAGGCAGGTAGATCCCTGAAGCTCCTTGGCTGGTTAACCTAGGTAAAGCGATGAGCTAGGTTAAAGGAAGGACTGTCTTAAATATAAGATGGAGAGCAACTGAGGAATACACTTGGTACCAACCTCTGGTATGTGCATACATCCATACAGACATGTATTTATTCCCTCCCCCCATACTCACACATACACACAGATCAAAAGAGCAGCAAATGATGACTCAGAGACTTAATTCTGATCTTCATGAACCGTTTCCAGACCCAGAGGTGGTGGGAGTTATGTAGAATGTGATCCCGGTACCCTTACAGGACATGGGATGTCATCTTAAGGAAGTGGATTTCAGGTTGCTGGTGAAGGAAATGATTCCCTCAGTTGCTACTCTGTTGCTATGGTGCTGAATGTGGGTGGAATGCCAACCCCCACTGAAGCCATCTCCATGAGAAACAAAGGCAGACACCTGAAGTCACCAAGGTGATGCATAGATTGCTGGTAGATGAATCCAGACTTAAAGATCGTGAGCAAAAGATGGGGAAGTGGCATAATTGGAGGCTGGTCTCCAAAGGAGCATAAACTTGCCCCAACTGAGAAACAGAAAAGCCTGGAGTTGGGGTTTATGGAAAGTCTGGGGTACAATAATAAGGCCAGCAAACGTATGGCTATGGATGAAGAAACAGAGGAGTGGTCCTGGCTACCCTGTTGCTTCTGTTATTTCTATCAATCAGAAAGGCCTACAAGTTGGAAAAGGTGAAAAGTAAGAGGAGGACAATGTGTGGGCAGTGAAGGGAGGAGGTGGTTTAAGAGAGGCTACCGTCTGGTCTTCAGAGAGACTTTGGGAACTTGGGTGGGTCTACTTCCTGCCTTCCAGCTTCCTCATTCTAACAGGGAGAAAGCCTGCCTTGTATATACCTCCACGCTTCTCTTCTAAATGCATACAGTATTATTTTCTAGACTGTGTCTATGTGCACTAAAGGTGATGAGCATGACTTAAATGGTTTGAAGTCATGGTTAATAAATAATTGTGAGTTCACTAGGCAAACATTTACCAAGTTGGGATTAAGAAGAGCTTTGCAAAGAACGTAGTAATAGATTTGATTTTTCAGATCTCAGAGCCAGCATCATCAACAGCCAGGAGGGAGGAAACCTGCAATCCATGATGCTCATGAGCATTGAGTGTGAGTGTGCCTCAGTTCACACAGCATTTAGACACAAGCTTCACATATGGCAGAGAATTACACAGCAATAAAGGATGCTATAGTTAGGCTTCACTTCAGCGTATTTTAAAAAATTAATTTATTCAGCCAATATGCTAGGGAGACAAGGATGAATTGAAGACTCATTTGAAGAGCCCAGTTTCTAGAGAGGGGGAGCTCAAGAAAACTTGAATGTACAGGCAGAAGGACCATGGGAGGGTGGGAGTTGCCCACCAGCCTCTAGCTAGCCCCTGTGGGGAAGTGTAGAGATTTTAGATACTTTACACAGGGACCGGGGATGCCTTGGAAGAGAGTCCCCCTCAGAGACAAAGATGACACAAACAGATCTGGAGAGAGACATAGTCTTCTCTTTCAGAAGGGGGTGGGGATCTGTTCTTGGGAGGAACAGGGACTCATGCATGCTATGAGGGCTTGAAGGTCACAGGCTCACCGGTGGATGAAGTGGTTTTCCTCCAGGTACTGGCAGCCACAGGCAATGTCCCGGGCCACATGCAGAAGATCCAACATGGCCAGGGAGGATGGCTGGTTCTGTGGGAAGACAAGAAGAGCAATAATGAGGCTTTTGTGGAAGAGAGAAAGATGGGGTATTGGTTTCTGTTGGGGGGGGGAGGCTGAGCCCTCTCATGCTGCTCCACCAGGTCCATCAGCCCTTTAAAATTCAGTTGCTTTGCCCCAATGATGGTCAAGGGGCCCATATTTTTGGATAGGCATGACTTCGTTTATTTAAAAGCACCATTGGTGGTCTAATGTACAGCCTGGGCTAGGGTTGTCTAGGCCACAGGAATTCAGCAGGGCAGACAATCTTACTCTTTTATGTATTCTACATTCTTCTACTCCAAAGGTCATGTGCATGCTACAACCTGATAAACAAGCCTGGGGGAAAACCAATGAAGAATAATGTTTTTGAAATCTTCTACTGCAATGTCTCTAAATGATCTGTATATTTATTCATTATGTTTTCTCATTTGTGTCTGTGTGTTGTAAGTGTGTGTGCCTGTGTGTGTGCAGGTGGTTATGCATGTGTGTGCATTACAGGTCCCAGGCTGATGTCAGGAATCACTAGCTCTCATCTTAGTCACTAAGGCAGGGTTTCTCAGTCACACCCACAGCACCACCTCTACATGGCTAATCTTGTTAGCCACCTGCTCTAGAGATCCCCTGTGTCAACCTTCTGGCTCTGGAACTGCAGGCAGGTTACCATGCTCATAAGATATTTACATGAGATGATGTGGGAATGCAAACTCCAGTCCGTGTGTGACAAGCACTTTTAACCACAAGTGTTTTAACCACCGAGCCATCTCTCCATCCCTTAAATGTTTTTAAACATGCTCCACTCCAATCTCTATGTTCCACCTGTACAGATGTTAAAGTCAAAGAATGGTAATGCAGGGGCTGAAGGCTGGGCTTCATGGGTCCACCTTAGAGTTCATCACACATTCTGTCCCTCAGTCATGAAACTACAGGCACATATGCTACCTCCATAAATATTCCAGCATGTTAGTATTTTTGTTGTTTTATGGAAAACTACAAAGCAGGATGCTGTGTATATTTGTGTGAGAGACGAGTTGGAATCAGTGGATGGAAAGCTAGTTAGTGACATGGTTAGCATGCAAGTCCCTTTGATTCAGAGTCATCAAGTCATAAAAAGATGACAGGCTATTGAATAAATTTTGTGTAAGACTTGCACAGGGGCCTTATGGCTGGTGTTCTTTCTGTCCACTCAATCCTGCCCAATTCTGTATCGGAACCATAGTGCTGATGACTCCTAGGATCCCATCAAGCAGGCAACGTCCTAGGCAACCCACTCCTGCCCCCCTCACCCTTGATCTTTTACTGAAAACGGAAGGGAAGATTGGCTCTCACTCACTCACCGGGCGAGGGCGTGTCTCCCTGAGGAAGGACTTGAGGTCTCCACCAGCCATGAGCTCCAGCAGGATGAAGCGGGGCAGGGCTTGCAGACTCACCCCGATGCAGCGAACAATGTTCTGGTGGTTAAATTTGCTGCAGGACAGAGGGCGGAACCAAATACAACTGAGCTGGGTCTGGGACCATTAAGAGAAGCAGGACACTGAGTCACAGTTGCAGCAACCATGCAGTAAAGCTGCATTCTGTATGGGAGAGCCTGAGGTGAACCTCCCTGGGGAGCTGCACAGATGAGGCAGGCCCCGTGGGAGGTGAATTAGCAGGAAGGAATTCTATTGGAGTGGCAAAGTATATGTACGAGTGCATGTGTGCATGCATGCATAAATGTGTGCATCTGTACATGTGTTTGTGTTTGTGGGTGGGCATTGCTACATGAATTCATACTTCAGCTCTTTAAGAAGGGTCTCAAGTAGAAGATGAAGGACTGGTTTGTGGAAGGGACAGCATGTGACCTGCAGGGGGACGGACTGTGTGAAAGAGAGTCAGGAAGAGATATGGCCCCACTGGTCTCTGCAGGCTCCTGTGGACTCCACAAAGGCAGGGACTGAATGAGACATGAGGTACTGAGATTTGGGTTATCTTGTCATTTTAGGATATGTAGAGCTGTGGGTCTAGGAAGTCCCACATGGACACACACGGACATACACATTCTCTCTCTCTCTCTCTCTCTCTCTCTCTCTCACACACACACACACACACACACACACACAGACATACACACACAGTTGAAAGATTGGTGATTATATTGGTAAATTACAGCCATTTATTATTACCTAGTAGGAATATTACATAATTAAGCTTCCTATTTAAGTTTATACTTTTTAGGTTTTATTTAATACTCTCACATTACATATATAACTGGAAAATGCCCCGAGGGGTACGATCTCTGTGACTTTACCTGATGATCAGGGCTTCCATGAGGAAATCCAGCTCATCTTGTTCTGAACACACTTCTGGCAGTGTCTGGAAGGGAGGGCGGGAGGAGAAGGTGGCTGTGAGCTCTGGGTTGTAGCCTATAGGGACCTCAGACTAAGGCTAGGCGAAAGGTGGAACCACCCCTCACCTTTACCGCCACTTGTAGAGGGCTTGGGTCATTGGGCATTCCAGATACCTGGCCTTCATACACCTCCCCAAATGCGCCATGGCCTAGGCCCCTGTACCGAGAAGACAAGATAAGTCATAGTTAAGTGAGCCACAGGCAGCCGGGGTCCTTGAGATATGTGTCACTTTCAGTGTACACAGACAAGAGGTTGACACATTCAGGAGTTACACCTTCAGCTTGGTTTGCTATGTCACCCTGGGCCTCCATTCATTTATTATTTCTTTTAAAAATTATCTTATTTTGTTTTTATTTTAATGAAAATGGATAGTTTCTCATACAATGTCTTCTGATTGTAGTTTCTGCTCGTCCAACTTTTCCCAGATCCTTGCCACCCAAATCCACATCCTTTCCTTCTCACTCTCATTAAAAAAACAAGCAGGCATCTAACGACCAATAAATAAATAAATAAATATAAATAAATAAGTAAAATAAACAAACCAACAAGCTGCAAGGGCAAACCAAACAAGCAAACAGGAAAAAAAAGAGCCTAAGAAAAAAAATATAAGAAACACATATAGATTCAAGAGAAATCCCTTAAAAACATAAAACCAAAAATCAAAGTATATAAGCCAAAGACTTGTAAGCAAAACAAAACAAAACAAAAAACCAATCAACCAAACAAAAAACCCACTTCCCTAAATATCATTCTTTTTGCATTGGCTGGGCATGGGGCCTGCCCTGAAGTGTGGTTTGAACAGCCATTGAGACTGTTGGAGAAAACTCATTTTTCCTCTTCGATTGAGGCCTCCATTACTTTACCTGAACTCTGGTGAGAACAAGTCTATTAAGATTTGGAGGTGGTTTGTGGTTCACCAGCTGGAAAGCAATCCTGACTGTGAGGTGTTAGGAACGTGGAAAACTACTGATGGGAAGTGATCTAGATAGGACAAAGGCATTAGGGTGGCATCCCCCTTGGGCAGATCCTGGTGGATCATAAGCCCAGCTGTCTTTGCCAGCAAAGGAGGTCATCACCAGATATAGTCAGAGACCTTGGATCCTAACTCTGAGCCCAAGCAAACCCCTTTTCTTTATAACTCACCTAACCTGTGTTACCATGTCCCCAAAAACAGAAAATGGATTAAATGCAGTTCTAACCAGGGATTCATGAAGATGGTCAAATGTTCATTCATTCAGTGAATATTTTGTAAGTCTCTGGTATCTGCCAGGGACACGGGCAAGAGATGACTTTGGAAGAGGGTGGTAACTCCTAGGGACAGGGACAGATGATTGACACATCCTTGCTGTGGATCATTGCAGTGAATGATAGAGGAAATGATAGGTGTTTTGGTTCAGAGAACAAGGGGGTGGGGTCTAGAATCTTTGGGACAGGGTGCATGATGGGTATTGAGAACTTTTATTCTTCTCATCAGTTTATCCTTCTCATTGCATAAACTGCATGAACACATATGGTTTTGAAACAAGCAAACATCCCCATGAGCCTTGTCCCCTGAGAGGCTGCAGGTATACTCCTTGAGCTTAAGGAGTCCACTGTATAGAGAAACAGGTCCAGCCCTGGGAGAGTGGCAGGAAGCTCACCGGATGAGGGTGATGTTTTTCCGTGGCACCTCCTTCAGGTCACTGATGGATGAGGTCTTGCCAGCAAAACAGTAGTTGGGGTTGTAGTCTGTCATGATGGTCGAGGTCCGGAGCTTGCTCAGCTTATACTCAGGGCTCTGCAGCTCCATCTGCATAGCTTGCAACTCCTGGTGCTTCCGGCGGTACACTGTAGACAGATGGGGGTCTGTTGTGAGCAAGCCTGGACCATGTGGCCTTCATCTCCTCTAGACCTTAAACTGAACTTTCCCATCACTGTTAGCAATGCTGACAAAATGATGATGACCATCAGCGTACTCCTTCATCATGGGAAGCAAGTGTGAAGCCTAAACCACTTCACTGGAGAGATTTTACTGTGTCACACAGGAATGGTGTTTTCCTTCAGTTGCTGTGATAAAATAGCCAGGCAGAAGCAATGTCAGGGAGAAAGGGTTTCTTTTAGCTCACAGTTCTAGGATACAGTCCATCTGTGTAGGGAGGTCAGGGTGGCTGGCAGGAACTTGAAGTGGTTTGGTCACATCCACAGTCAAGGTCAGAGAAGGAATGCATGCATGCTTCCACTCATCTCACCCTCTCTCTTCTTAAATACAGGTCCAGTAGCCAGACCTGCAGGGAACAGTGCTGCCCATCTTTAGGCTGGGTCACCTCACATCTATTAACCCAATCAGGAACATCCCTCACAGACATGTCTACGGGCCAACCTAAATTAGACAATCTGTCATCGAGTGACCTTCTCAGGTAATTCTACACTGTGTCAAGTTGAAAATTGAAACTAAACTGCACAGTGGACATGCCAGGGTTTTATTAAGGAGATGGCTGAGATCCATTAGATTTTAAGGGACGATACAGGGAAGGTTAAGGACATGCTGAGGCCACACAGGGGAAGGATGTATTAGTGAGGTTCTTGTAGAGCATTTTGGGATCCAAGATGACCATCAGAGGTATCTCATGTCTCCTATGAATGAGTCTGCCTGCACACTTCTGGGACATTTCCTCTGCCCATCCATCAGTGCATGGTGGTTCATATTGAACCTCCATGATATGAGGTTGGGATGGGAAAGGCTCAGAAACTAGCTTCCTTCTTTGGTTGAGTGGGAGGACCTGGCCAGCACAGCTTGAGCTGTTACACAGGGAGTGGTCCTCAAACACAGAAGAGCTGCCAGTGAAGGTGGGGGTGCAGGAAAAGATCTCTCCATCATGTTGGTCACTGAAGGATACCCATCCCTGTGAGCAGCCAGGAGGCTGTGCAGAGTCAAAGACAAGCATCCAAGACTCCTCCCTGAAACAGCAGATTAAGGTGGGTGGAGGGCTGATGCTTCTGTCCTCACTTGGCTTAGTTCACCCAGCATGGCAGGGTGATGCCTGGTGTCCACTGCACATCCTGAGACCCTGCTCTTGCCCGTCCTGGCTTGGAAACCCTGGGGCTCTGGCACACTCACCAATCATGATGCCGGAGAATGCCAGGACAAGGGCAGCCACCAGGGCAGAGGTCACGACGGAGAGGATCAGTGAGAGCGGCAGGTGGGGTTCCGGGGTGGGTGACACTGGAAGACAGGTCCCGATGGGGCACTGACCACTATGTTGACTCTCCTCTGAGCAGGTCCCAAGTCAGAAATACCCTCCCCAGCTGGAAAAGCCACCTGCTGTTTCCCGTCTCTGGAGATCTTGTCACACCTCCCTTTTCAGGGGACCATGGGCCCTAAGCAGGCTCATCCTGGTTTCACAGGCTCCCAGAAGTAGCTTTGGGGTAGAGGGAAAATTCAACAGGGATGAATATCAATCTTGGGTGTTGGCTCCAAACATCAGCTGCACAAGGTTGGGGTGAGCTCAGAAGGAGAAACAGAAGTGGACATGGAAGAGACTTGGGGACCATAGGGAACTCCGCACCCAGTAGGACCCAGCAGTCGAATCCCTTGGAGACACCCTCAGAGGTGGAATTACTTCTTATGGTCCCAGAACCGAAGGTCTTCTGAGGCCCATCTGAGCCAGCCTGTAATGTGGCTCACAAAACTCTCTTCCCCCTTTCTCTCCCCTCCCCTTCTTTGTCCCTACCTCCTCTCCTCTGCTCTCCTCTCCTCCCCTACCCTCCTTCCTCCCCTCTTCCTCTCCTCCCCTACCCTCCTTCCTCCCCTCTTCCTCTCCTCCCCCTTCCCTCCTCTCCCCTCCTCCTCTCCTCCCCTACCCTCCTTCCTCCCCTCTTCCTCTCCTCCCCTCCCCTCCCCTCCTCCTCTCCTCCCCTACCCTCCTTCCTCCCCTCTTCCTCTCCTCCCCTCCCCTCCCCTCCTCCTCTCCTCCCCTCCCCTTCCCCTCTCCTCTCCTCTCCCCTTCTCTCCTCTCTTCCCCTCCCCCTCCTCCTCTCCTCCCCCTTCCCTCCTCTCCCCTCCTCCTCCCCTCCCCCTTCCCTCCTCTCCCCTCCTCCTCTCCTCCCCCTTCCCTCCTCTCCCCTCCTCCTCTCTTCCCCTCCCCCTTCCCTCTCCTCCCCTCCTCCTCTCCTCTCTTCCCCTTCCCCTCTCCTCTCCTCTCCCCTCCTCTCCTCTCTTCCCCTCCCCTCCTCCTCTCCTCTCCTTCCCTCTCTTCTTTACTTTTCTCTTTCTTCTCCTCCTTATTCCCCTCTCCTCGTCTTCTCTAGCCTTTCCCCACCCCTCTCCCTTTCTTCCCTTCCTCCATTCACCATCTCCCGTTGGATTGAACTCAAGAGTCTAGTGTATACCAGTCAAATACTCAACCACTGAGCTACACCCCCAGACCTTTGTGTATGTTTAATTTTGAGACAAGATTTGATTAAGTTACTCAGGCTAGCCTTGAACTCCCTCTGTAGCCCAGGCAGGTCTTGACCTTTCCATTCTTCTGTCTCCACTGGGATTAGAGGCCTGTATTCCCAGGCCTGGCTTGGAACTACATGTCCCAGAGGAGACTTGGAGCATGTAGAGGAGGGATTCTAGCATGGGAAGCAGGCTTAGGCCTCTATCTGTGTGATCAAAAACGAATAGGTCTTGAATGTGGAGATGACTCAAAATCAAAAGCATTCTTATTGAGTGTATGTGCTGAAGGCTGGGTCCAGTCAGGAACCATATACAGGAAACTCAAAGGCACAGGGCCTGGGCTTGGAAACTCCTTGACATGAGGGTGTCTTAGGAGAGCTCTGGTCCATTTTGCTGGGTACTTGAGTAGAGATAGGATGTCTGGCCCCTTGGTGAAGATGCTGGAGGTTTGTTTCCTGGCTAAGGGAAGGGTATAGGCAATTCTGAGACCCCTTCAGGTGTGATGACCCACCTTTTGTACAAGGTCCCTTTGCTCAGTTGCTAGAACACGAGCAAGAGAGGAACAAGACTTTTAGAAAACAGCTGGATTTCTTCAGTTGGCTCAAGCCCTCTTCCCATCTCCCATTACTGCTCCTTACCAATGCAGGAGACACCATCGTCAGCCAGCACGGTCCCATGGTCACAGAAGCAGATGACTTTGTGGCTCTCGGGGTCCATGTGGCATTCGTCTACCTCACAGTGACTGCAGTTTAGATAATGCTTGATATTCACTTCCCCATGACCCTCCATCACTGTGACAAGGAGGGAGGGTCAGTCTCAGGATGAACAGGAATATTGATCAATTGATCGCCCTATACCCTCAGGTCCCCAACTTTAGACTTTATCTCTGGCTGCTTGATGTGGGTTCTGTGGTCCCTGTCCCAGGTCCCTCTGCTACTTCGAGCACATCTCTGTTTGGGAAAGCATCTTTGGGCTCCTAGTGAGCCGCGCTGAGAGTGAGGATGTATGTTTGTCTCTGTATGATGGTATAGGTGTTCTAGGTACTTTTGTGTCATTTTCTAGGACCTGCCTGCCTGGTGGTCCATATCCCACCTCCCCCTACATTCAATCACACTCTCCAGCTTCCACAAAGTATGATGAGATGAGCTATAGAAAGACTTGGGTTATAAAGTGTCCTGTAGTCCACGCCTTGGTGTCCTAACCCTATGTCAATAAAGTCCATATTTTGGCTTGGTGAGAGAAGGGGCTAAAGTCTGTGTTATCACCTGGTAGAAGGGTACCTTTTAAGGCCGGGGTGTACAGGATACCCAATGGACTGATGAAGGAAACCCCATCTTCCCCATCCATTTCGGGGTCATTGTTTGATGCTGCATTGCCACCTGTGGCAAACCAGAGAAGAGTTGAACCCCAAAAGGTGGGTGCCCAAGTCTCAACACACATGCATATCAACAAGCATGCAATATGGCCAAAGCTATGGGTCAGCGGGGGCTGTGGGGTAGGGAGGCAGAGAGGGAAGGGAGCTTCCAGGCACAGAGGCTGCACTTTGGCTTAGCTCTGCAGATGTTTGGTGTACATCAATTTCCCTTCCAGGTTGGGCCAGATCATCCAGGGGAGCCTCTACTACACTGATGAGGCCCCAGTACTAAGTGAGCAAGAGTCTAGAAGTTTCTAGTCTCTTGAGGCTGGGGTGCATCCTTGTGGCTTGGAGGAGTTGCTCTCTGGAACCTTGGGGGTCAAGATGGGGCCTGGGTGAGATGAGCTGCTGTGCCTTCAGGCTCCTGTCCCTCCTTTCATCAGGAATTGGGTGATCTTGGGGTTCCCCCTGGGGTCCTCCCATCCACCCAAAGCTTGGAAGGGAAGCCTGTGTGGTTAGCACAAGCATTTCCATATAGCGACAAAGTGAAACACAGACACAGACATCACAGTGCTGGCATGCAGTGTGTCCTAATCTGGGGGAGGGTGGGGGTGTCATCTGCCAGTCTTTTAGCTGCAAACTCTTCCCAAGGCAGTGGGGGACCAACAGCAGGTTGTTTGCTGCAGGACTGGGTTGAAGCCACCCCAGGTGGCTTCTGGGAGTAGTTCCCACCTGCATGGACATTGCTGCTCTCTAGCAGCTGTTGGGCTGGGCAGAAAACTGAAATCGAGGAGCCCATGAAACTACAGACCAGTCCCTTCTATGCTGGCTTGGCCAGGTCCCCAAAAGGAGCTGTAGGGACTAGAAAAGTCTGAACTTCAGGGCTGTGTGGTCCTTGTGGTGGCTTATGCAGCCATCTGGAAAGCCAAACACGTTTTATGTTCAGCTTTGAAGGGGCAAGGGATCAAGGATCACATAGGATCTTGATGCTGTTGCTACCAAGCCTGGAGGCAGGATGCTGGCTCAGAAGCCAACACCCTACCTCTGGCGGGCCCAAGCCAGGCAGAGGGGAGGGGAGCATGCAGTCACACAGTCCACACTGGGGGGGGGGTGATGGGGGCAGGAAAGTGACAGGGAGGGAGGAGCCTAGGACTAAGAGGGGAAAGAGTGACACCTAGAACACAAATCATCTTTACCTATATATCCTCCGCCTCCTCCACCTGAGGAGCACCCCCCTCCACCCCCTCCGAAACCCCCTCTTGTCTCCCACCCCCACTTCTTCATGGCCTGGGGGCAGGAATGTCCTCCAGCAGCGCCCTCCAGCAAAGACTTTCCGGCCCAGAGCAAGGAAGTGTTATCATTCCAGCCGCCTCCACCACCTGCGGGAGAAATGAGAGCCTCTCTGAGGAGCTGGTGGGGACTGAGAGGAGAGCAGAGCTGAGAAGTTGGGAAGAGGATGTGGTGGGGTCTGGGGGGAGCACTTCCATTTGTCCTGTTCCAGGGCCTGTTCATGGTGGGAGCTAGGAGTAGCATGCAGTTGGCACTAGGGACACCTCTTAGGACACACCATGTGCCGACACAGTTGTGCCTGGTGCCCTGCCTCCTGGCAGGCCTCTCTAGCTCAGGGGTAGGCAGCAGTGGACGCCAGTAGGTATTGGAAGGACACTGGGGACAGGCAGAACGATGGCAGACGTTCTTACTGCATGGCTGCCACCTCCTGAAGGCACACATTTACTTCACTTTTTCCATCTTAACGAGACCTGTGGCCCACTGTGTGGCCAACTGCTGGGTACCTGCAGGGTTGGGGTCCTGGGCCTTCACAGATTAGTCCAGGCAAGCATCAAGCCAGCAAGATAGCTTCAGAGGCAGCGGTGACACCTGCCCCCTTCTCTTGATAGTGGTGTCAGTGGGAACAGATCCCATCACTCAGTGCTTAGTGACACTGATTCCTTCAGGGTCCCTGAGAGATTTCTGGGAGAGGGTGGGGCTTTACCTGCGGCTCCGGAATTGCCGTTCAGCCCTAGAACTGAGGAGTTATTCTCCAGTCTCTCTGGGTGGAATGTGTCTGTCTTGGCCCCATAGGCCCTGCCACCACCACCAGCTGCAATGATCAGGGGCACAGGCACTCCATCTTTCATCTGCCCAGGAGAGACATTCAGAGATAGAGAGAATGAGCTGGGCATCCATTAGGGAGTTTCTATACCCCAGTGTAAATGTTCAAATTTAACAACTTGCAGGGCAGTGGGGTGACTTCTCTATCTGTAGGGGTTTGAGGGCCCCAAATTGATGTTATAGTAACCTTCTCTGATCAGTTTCTGTATCAGTTAGGGTTCAACCAGTGATGCAAGCCCACTAGGGTACCCACCTCTTAGGTTACAAGTGGATGGATCTTGGAGGATCTTTCCCCAAGCCCCTTCCCTGAAGCTCCTTGGAGGTCTTGTTGCTGGTGATTAGAAGCAGGTCGTGCTTTGGCCTTTTCTGTACTCTCAATCATCTCTTGGACTCCAAGTTCAAGAATAAGCCCCCTAGAATCACCATCTCCAAGGGAGCACCCAGCAAGAAACTCATCTTTCAGTCTGTAGCCTAGCTTTGGCAATGTTAGAAGAAGTCTGCCTGGCCTGGTTGGACAAGGCAAAGGCACCAGGACACCCTTTCTTGGGTAGACAAACCTGAACTCCCTCTGGACCACTGTTTCTCATCCTTAACTTTACACAGAACATCCCATAGGCTCCCATTTAGGTTTGTTCTGGGACTGTAACACCATGTTGGACGGAAGCCATTGCTTTATCTTCAGAGAGGACCTCACCTTAAACACGTAGGTGGCACCACCCCCACCACCTCCTCCTCCTGCCCACTCATGCACGCTTCTGTTCACTCGGATCTCTTCTTCTATCACGTTGTTCTCGCCGACACAGACTTTCTGGATTAGTTGGTTTGCCTACACAAACAAACAAACAAACAAACAAACAAACAAATTCCACCTCATTAGGTTTGTGCCCAAGTCAGGGACCTTGTATGCTTAAGGTAGGATCTGATCACATGTCAAATAACTTATGTTTGAATTGAGGAGACAAACATAAATACACACAAACAATGATCACGTTGAGCAGTGTTAGGAAAGGCCATAGGTCAGCTTGCATACAAATGTTATGAAAAGCTAAGGGTTGGATTGCAGCTAGAGGACTTCCTCCAGGTGGCAGCTTCCTCTAGGTGGGCTATAGAGTACAGGGAGGATTTTAAGACAGACAAGGAAAATTTGGGTCACTCCAAGGAGAAAGAGTAGCATGACCCACAGTGAAGGAGGTAAGTGAGTGTGTGGGGAAAGGCTTAAGGTTCTCTTGCTAAGAAAAGTCTAGCTAGTCCACAGGGTCCAGTTAGGATCCCATGGCTGCTGAAGATGTGAAATGGGTTGGAAATTGGGTTGTGAAATGGGTTGGAGGGCATAGAAGTGGGGTAACTACAGCGATTAGATAAGTAGGCAGGTCATGGGGGCAGGGCCTTGTGGATGATCAGAATTGGACTTGGGAGTGGAGAGTCAATGAGCGCTTTCTCTTCCTCCCTCTCTCTCCCTTCCTGACTCCCCCCTTTCTTTCTCTCAAGTTTCAGTCCTGGAGAAGTATGCAGAAAATGAAAGATAAATACAGAACAAATAAGCAAAACCCAACAGTGGAATTTCACTCTCAGCTCGCCTGTGGGAAAGTAATTTCTTCATCTCAGACATCTCAGTTTTCTCACCTAATGTCCCATTTCCTGTTTCTAGAAATCTCCAGCATGGCCCCAGGTAGAGGGTAGAGTTCCCTGGCTGCCATGGAGAGGAGGGAGTGGACTGCAGAATTGGACAGCTACACTCACCATCACTTTAGGTGACTCAGTGGTGTTCAGGTGTGGGATGGAAATAGTGACGTCACAGGTTTATGGAGACGGGGTGAGCCATTACCATTGGGGTCACACTTGTTAAGGATGGGGAGATGACTGAGTTAGTGCTTCATTAGTTTCAGTTCTGGGCCTCACAGGTTCCTAGTGGGATGTCTGTAACACAAAACCCTGGAATCCTGGGAGGAAGAGCCTACTGTCTGAAGAACAGTCATACCTGGCTTGTCTGATGCAGCTCAGATGAAATCTCTAAACACCAGCCTGACCTCAGAAGAAAATTACTTTCCTTTCACTTAATGGAATAAAAGCCAATAAAACATCAAATTTTCATCAAACGCCGCTGCAGAACCAGCCAGTGGACACGGCAATCCATCTTGAGCCATTCCTTATGCTAAAGTATTCAGGAGTGCCAGCAGTGGGTACTTGAGAAATTTCCAGATAAACAGCTGAGATGCAATTTGTTTGATGGCATTTTGGATTTAATGATGGAAATAATTTGACATTTCTTAGAGTGGATTTAGTGTGCATGGAAAGTTCTGGACTGCTCGGGTAGAGCTAAACATTTCTCTCATGTATATGCAGCGATGCCCAGGGCTGTAGGGAGAAGGCTGGGATAGGAGTGGGTGGGTGCGGGGGGACTGGGAGAGGATGGGGAGCTGCAAGTTGAGCAGTTCTTTCATGAGGCTTTGGGTCCTGGGCTTGCATCCACGTATAAATAAGGGTTGTTTACTGACACCAGCAGAGTTGCAAAGACCGGCTTCCACACCTGTCTCTCCCTCCTTCTCTCCTCTGGCAGTCAGCAGTGTGACCTCCACATCTTTCTGAGAGAACTGATTCTGGAGACTTTGGATACAGTGTCAGGCAAGAGCAGTGGAGCCCGAGGATGGCTTGTCTTCCAACTAGCCCTTTAAACAGGGCAGAGGATGCCCAAGAAATGACCCCTTCTCAGCTAGCATCTCTGTGGCTCAGCAGCAGCCTCTGGTGGAGACAGGGCACTTCCCCTGATTCCAGGGACTCTGCCTGCCCCAAGTCCCTCCTACCTCCCTGGCTCATTGTAAGTTTCTCTTCTTTCTCCTTCTAATCTCTAAATGCTGGGGACCCAGGGCTCGTCCTTGGTTCCTCTTTGTTATTTGTATTATACCACAGGCAATCTCAGCTCGTTTGAACTTTATGCTGACTGATGCCTTCCACCCTGGACAGCTCTTCTAAATTCCAGTCAGTGGTCTACCGCTGTTGCCCACCTGCCATCACCTGTTGTGTACCAGATCATCACAGTCAGTGTATTTGACCTTCACCTCCTGACCTTGCTGGGTTATTTGTTTGTTTTGAGGCCATCTCACTTGTAATTGAGGCTAGCCTGGAACTCACTACCTAGCTCAAGCTGACCTTGCACTTGTTGGGGTTGTAGGCATGAGCCTGGCCTCTTCTGCAGCGTTCTTTGGTAGGTGACAGCAGCTCTTCAATCCTTGGAGTCCCTCTTGACCTTTTTTTCTCTCAGTTTCTCATATAATCATACAGGAAGCCCTTTTGAATTTTATATTCCAAACATGCCCTGTATCCAATAATTTTCCACACCTCCACTTTGACCACGCTGGTCCAAGCCCCCAGCATCTCTGACAGGATGAATGCAGTAGCCTTTGAATTTGGTGCTTGACTCTTTGTCCCTGTGAGATCCAAGCTTCCTGGTATAGCCATGGCAAGACTTTGGAGGTACAAGCCATTATGTTAGCATTTGGCTTTGAGGTTGTATGCATCATTACAGTGACATGGCCCAGCACATTTCCTTTGTCCTCACCTCTTAGCTACCTGCTTTGCTCCTCCCTTCCTTCCCTCAGGTGCACAGGCACACGCCCACCTCAGGCCTTGGCCAACTCCTGCTCTTCTTGCTAGAAGAGAAATGCTTCATGTGTAAGGGTCCCCTTTGTTCAGCGAATGTCTCAGTTTCCTAGAATGGTGGATGGTACACACAGGGACTCAATACATGCTTGTGGAATCAGTTTGAACAGACAGAGAGAACTGGCTGGCTCACGTATTGGCCTTCCTGGTGTTTGGTGGGTGAGAATATGGGGCTTGGCAATTAGGTTAGTGACTTTGCCATCTAGAGGGCAGCTGAGATTTTTCAGGAGGTGTGTTTTGATGGTTGTTTTTGGGGATATTGCTGGCATCAAGTGGTAGAGAAGAATGTGATTGCTGGTAAACATCATACATGACAAGGAACAGCCTCTCCCCCCCTCACCACCATAAAGAAACTCTACTCTAAAATGCCAAAAGTGCTTTTGTGGAAGAAGCCTGATTAATACCCTCATGCTATGAGGCAAGGTCTTGTAGGAAATAGATTTTTCCTGTCTTGTCTCCATCTCTGCCTGTCTCCTTGTCTGTCTCTTCTGTCTCTGTTTCTATCTCTATCTCTTTCTGTGTCTCTGTCATCTCTCTCTCTTTCTCTCTCTCTCTCTCTCTCTCTCTCTCTCTCTCTCTCTGAGTGTGTGTGTGTGTGTGTACAGGGGTGTTTTTCAGCAGCAGCTGGAGCTGACTTCCTATACCAGGAGCTTGGGATAGCCCAGTACCAGGTACAGAAACTCCCACAGATCTGTAGTTAAGCCAGTTGAACTGCACCTTAGTTCTTAGAGCTCACTTCAGTCTAATTTTTTTTTTCAGTAAAAACTGGAGGGGTAGATAATGCCCAGCATGTCCCTCTTGCCTAAGGATCGACAGGGAGAGTATTCTGGAACCAGGAGGTCCTTCTCATGTCCAAGTGTGCATGGCATGCCTGACCCGACCAGCAGAGGGTGCTTCCCTTTGCTCCTGGCTGAGATGGCTTCCTCCTGCCCTCCTAGGAATGCTCCCTATGCATCCACAAAGTTTGAGAACAAGTAGGTTGATTAATAAGAATGATAAAGTGCAGCAACCTAGAGGAACAAGTAGATTACAATTGAATTAAAAAAAAGGACATAGTCCCGTGAAAAGACATAACTGATTACAATCCAATCAAGTAAAAGTCCCTTGCAGAAGTCAATGCAATCTTTCTGCTTAGATGAAAGAATTACATTAACACTCAATAAATTCCCGTGGAAATTACAGCAGCCTGTAATTTAATGACTTAATATATTATAACAGCCTGCAAAATCCTGATTATAGTTCCTAAATAAAAGTTGGAGTGGAGGCATTTCTCAGACCCGTGGTTGTACCCACCAGGCTCAGTGCTCTGGTGTGTTAATGCTGGGAGGAGTGGGGGTCCCAGGAGACTAAGCTCAAGTGAGAACTTGCTGCCCCCTGAACCCACAGCCCATCACCTGGCTCTTTGGAATGAGTTTGTTTTGTGGAATTAAACTGCTTTCTTGGTAGCCATGGCTCCCCCAGGCTGTCCTCCCAGGCTGCTGGGACAATTCTTGGAGAAGGTGCTGTGCCAGGCCCTGGGATCCAGCAAAGCTGTGCTTCAGGGGAGGGCATTGGCCTGACCCAAGCAGGATAATCTGCTCTCCTGGGGCACCGCCAGGGTCCTGCCACCCCACTAACACTGGCAAAGCAAGAGCCGACAACTGGGGGTGTCTGGGGCTTCTACAGCTGCTATCTAGTTAGCCCTCACTGTCTTGTTCTATGGGTTACTTCCCAGTGAGGCCAGGAACAGTCAGGCGATGTGTTATATAAGTGGAAATGGGAAGAAGGTCACAGAAACAAAAAACAAGTGTCGGACACCGCCAACACGAATGCTCTAGAGTTCTGGGCCACTTTGTGAGTGACATTGGGCAAGCCCCTTCACCTCTGTTGTTCCCCCCCCCTTTCCTCATTTATAAAATGGAAGCGTAAGATTTAATCCTGAAACATCCCCCACACTCTGAATGCTTGTTTCCCAGTTGAGAAGGTTGTTTTGGAGGTGGGGGAGTGTTTAGGGGGTGGGGCCTAACTGGGGAAAGCAGGTCATCAGGGAGGGGCCTTGAAGGTTTTTCTTGCCCTTGGTTCCTGCTTCTATCTCTCTGTTTCCAGATGTGCTATTATGAAGTTTTCCATCCCTTCTGCACAATGATGGACTGAGACCCTTGGAAACTATGAGCCAAAATGAATGTTTTTCCTTCCAGTCATTGTTTCTGGCACAATTTTTGTCAGAACATAAAATTAATGGGAAATGGGCTACCCACATTCTGGCTCAGTCTATTCTATGCTTTAAAAACTTTTAGTTTTAATCACACACATAAATAATATTTGAAGACATTCTTTTACTTCTTTTCTTTTTTTTTTTTTTTTGAGTTAGGGGTTCCTGTGTCCTAGGCTGACTTCAAACTCCATACGCAGCCAAAGGCAACCTTCAACATCTGATTCTCCTTTCCATCCCCCAAGTGCTGGGATTACAGGTGTGTTCCATCATACCCAGGAAAAACAAACAAACAAACAAACAAACAAACAAACAAACAAACCCTCCTGCAAGTTAGGCAAATAGTCCCAGACCCGAGAACATTCTTTTTGTGATATTGTCAGACATTTGCTGGCCAGCACCAATCTAGTGTCCTCTCAGGAAGTGTAGCTACTGCAGCTGTATCTTTCAGACACTTTTTTTTCCTTTGGGCATTTTTATGCACCCCTACTTTTGAGTGAATGTAAAATATTAATTTTTTCAGTATGCATACATATGGTTATATACACTACAGCAGTGTGTCAGCCACAGCATTCAGAGGGAGGCTGCTTCTCCTACTTCATTGTAGAACATCCAGCCTTGGTCAAATTAGGATTCAGACCTTGGCTTCAAGTCACTCATGAAACCCGTGGCTCAGCCGTGGCTCCTATAGGACTATAAAACTCCGCTAGGCCACATTCCCTGTGTCCGCAAGCACCAAACGGCCTTAGGAAAGGAACTCACAGGTGGAGTTGGTGCACTTTGAATATGAGTCCCAGGCCACCCAGCAGGTCCTGGGACAAGCCCCTACTCTGAGCACTTACCCTGGGACAAGCATCTTCCCCTTGCTGGCCGACAAGGATGTACAGCATGTCATCCTTCTCCAGGTTGAAGATGCCCAGGACGGACACGCCGTGGGACCGCATCATAGTGTTCTTCCCACCTTTTCCACCAGCTGCTCCATAGCCTGAGATGCTGTAACAGGTCAAAACACCACGGTTCCCACTGTGGTGGGAGACTGAGTGCCTTGCCACCTGTCAACACATGGGGTTTCAGGGGCCCAAGCACCTCCCCATCATGTCTGAGAATTCCTGTCCACACAGCTCCGTGAGTTCAACCAGGAGGGAGATCCTCCCCACTGTTGGGAGAAAGCAGTCAGTTTAGAGGCTTGAGGGATGGGGGAGCATGGCACATGGGACACACACCTGGAGTTACTCAGTCATGGAGCTAGGAAGATGAGAGATTAGATAGACGTTCCAAAGAGTGAGATAGGGAGGCAGCTGGGTTTGGGAAAGGGTTGACACCTAGGCCCTATTTGGGATGGGATTTCCCAACCTATAGTCAAGAGTCATGTGACCCTAGACAAGCAACCTCCCTGTTCCTTATATATGATTGGAAAATTAAAAGACCTTATCTCTTATCCCACAAGTGTTATGGTCAATAAAGGACTTCAGCCTTGAAGTCCTCTGGGCTAACACACAATAGACACTCAGTAAATGTTCCTTGTTAATGGGTGTAAATGGCAGTAGTAGCTAGTAGGATCTGGCTTGGTACAAAGTTTGATACTCTCTCCTCGGGGCCCAGAAACAAGAAGCATCATTCGAGGATACTGAGCTTATGAACCCAGACTGTTTATTCCATTCCAGCAGTAACTCATCCTGGAGCAATCTGTGCAGAAAACAAACTACTGATCACAATGAAAATAAAAACAGAGTGCCTGGATGTGGAATTAGATCCGCCACCTTTGAGATGGCTGAGATGGATCCCAGCAAGGATGGGGAGAAACTCAATCCTTGAACCATGGCAGAGGAATGACATGTCTTGAAGACAGCCAGCATACCACCTGACAAATGCTAACAAATACCTCTCTGGAGAATAATTGCCAGGGGGCTCAGGGAGGTTCTTCCCTAATAGAAGAATAACTTCATATTCCTTTTCAAACCCACATGGTTGTCGAAAGCAAAGAGACAATGTAGTGGAGATGCATGGGTGCTGCAAATTCCCACAAAGAGAGCCAGGGGGTCAGAGGACTGACAGGTGCCAGAGGCTGGAGGTACTGGAATGAACTGGAGGTCTGAAGTTGACTTTGTAGTTGGGGTGACAGATAGGAGGACTCTCAAATTCAAATAAGACAAAAGGGTAGAGTATGGAGTCAGGGCTTGTGTGATCACAAGTGAGGAGGCAGGGAGCCTCGCTGATGTCCAATGGCAGCACGTGGCTAGTGCAGGGAAGGTGAGGTTGTAGGTTTGGAGAAGGAAGGGAGCATGCTCCAATGTGCCTGCTGTAATGTGTGCTGGCACATGGTAGATGTGATTAATCTCATTTGACAGATGATGAAATGTGGGCTCAGAAATGAACCCACCTGAGGCCACACAGCTAGCTAGTGGACCAAGACTATTTCCTCTCCTGCAGGCCACTTCCTCCCCCATGTGCACTGTTGGGAGGCATATGGATATTAACCAAGGGGGCCCAAGAGGACACTTGTACATGTCAATTTCTTCTCACCTTCAACCAAGCACTCTTGATACATTATAAATGGACACGAGAGAGCCAAGAAGATGGCTCAGCAAATAAGACAGCTTTCTGTGCAAGCCAAGGACATGAGTTCAAATTCTCACGCGTAACCCCAGCACTGTGAGGGGGTGGAGACAGGAGGATCACTGGGGCTTTTGGCTGCCCCTATAGTCAGTCTTAGGCTCAATAGGAGACCCTGTCTCAAGAGAATAGGGACACTCAGTGTTCTCTGAGCTCTGCACACAATGTGTGTGCATGTACACACGGGACCGCAATGCACACATGGGACCACACACGCACACACACCACCACCACCATCCTGGATCAGGGAGATAGGGCTGAGAGAAATGGACAAGAAGAGTGTCTTGGGGAGGTAATTAGGCTTGCCCAGCACCCATGCGCCCTGGGTTTGACCCCCAGCACTGCCTAAAGCCAGACAAAACAGAACATGTTTGTAATTGGGAGGCAGAGGCAGGAGGATGGGAAATTCAAGGTCATCCTCAGCCACATAGTTTCAGACTAGCCTAGACTACATGAGATCCTAGAGAGAGAGAGAGAGAGAGAGAGAGAGAGAGAGAGGGAGGGAGGGAGGGAGGGAGGGAGGGAGGGAGGGAGGGACAGAGAGGGACAGGGAGAGGGAGGGAGGGTCATAAGGGCAACACAAAGGGGAGCTCATTGGAGAAAAGTGAGAGAATTAGTTAGCTAAGAAAAATGTGAGCAGATAACTGTGGGGTGGGAAATATGACTTCTGGCTTCCGGAGAAGGGCAATCTCTGGATGGAAATGCTCACAAGGCCCCAGGTTTGCATTGCTTGCCCAATAGCTGTGTGACCTTGGGCAGATTACCTTCCCTCTCTCAGGGAAGTTTGAGCCCTAGTTTCTTGGCAATGAAAACGGGAGATAATGATGATATTGGCCTTGAAAGATGATTCCTGAGGCTTGGTGAACTTGCATGAAAAGGTCTCATATCCACCCCAAGATGGAGGTTTGCTTGGAAAACTTCTACCTAAGTCCTTGTCCCGCTCCATCCTGCTCACTGCAGAGAGGTAGGCTGCACCACCTTGCTCATTCCTCTCTGCATCATTTGCATAGTCATTTGCATCAATCTGCATGCATTATGAATCATTCTGAACTCTTTCACATGTTTAAATTTAGCCAAATTATTATATTTCTGAAGTTGTTTGTTTCTGACTTCCCCTCCCCCCACTAGGCCTGCCTTCATATTTAACCTGCTCTTCCAGCAATCCAAACTCCACCAGCTCCCTCCAGATCTCAGCTCAGTTCTTGGCAATAAGGGGCTGGCAAGAGCTCTGAGCTCTGAGCCACACACTGGCTCTAGCCCTGGAAGTTCTGGCTGTGTCACCTGAGTGAACCCAGCTAACTTATAGGAGCCTCACCTCCCACTACTGAGGGGGAAAGTGAAGGCAAGGACCCCTGCCTCATTGATGGGGGAGAAATAGTGGGTATAAAAAATGCTATGAATTAAGGCAAAGACAAGGCCAGGACTCCAAAGTCAACAGCAGAGCTTGACCACCAGGTGTCACTGACTCTAACCCCTGATGGTGGCCTCAGCCTCACATTTCCACCTTGGGTTAGGAACTCAGTGTTTGTTGTTGAGGTCTTAGGAGGGTGTAGTCTATCCCTTCCTCCTCCCCCTGAAGCCTGAAACCTCAGAGCTTAACTTTCTTAATACTGTAAGTCTGGTCTTGCCTCAGAGTGACATGTGACACAGTGAGAAAAACCAGGGCTCTCCTTTGCACAAACCTTGAACCCAATCTCAGCGTTGCCCTTCAGGGCAGGGAGCACCTAGACAGTACATTTCCTTCTTCGAGGTGCTGATCTGCACTGGATGACCCAAAGTCACTGCCTCCTTCAAGTTCATGGTCTTGCTTTTGGCATTCTTGTCCTGGCTTTATCTGTCTTACTCAATAGCTGTGTGATCTTGGGTCCCTTGGTAATATAAAAGGGAGATGATAATAATACTGGCCTTGACAGATGATGGTGAGAATTAAATGAGATACCTGACTGTTAGAGCTGTCAATGAGTGGCATGTGTAGAGGCTGTTAGAGCATGCCCCTGCCAGTCTGTGCTCTTCTTAGGGGTGGCCTCTGGGAGGCAGAAGGGAATGAACAAATGGTAATGGGGCACTAGGTAGATCAGGGCATAGCTGGAGGTCCTGGGTCCAGTCCTGCTCAGTTTCACCTGGGACCCTCTTCTGTATTGAGCTGATAAAGCACACATTGGTTCTGTGCTGCTGTAGCCTGGACTCTGAATCATACTGTGCCAAACCAGAATAATCACACAGCCCCAGCCTCTGACATGCTCTCCCCAAACCCGGTAAACAATTTACTTTTGATGGTTGACAAATGATGAGAAATTAATATACCTGCCACTCAAGTGGGGAAAATGACTCACGGTGGTTCCAATTTACTGGAAATTGCAAGCTAGTACTCTGAACAGTTGATGCTGTAATTTCTTTGTTTTTCCTCATCTAAATCTGTGTCCCCTGGTCAGATGGGATGTTTACTGGATTTGTGTTTTTTATTATTGACTGTGAGCTATTGTTACCTGGTGTAATTGAGTTGTGAATCTTTTTTAAATAAAGAATTAGTAGAAGATCAAAGTGGCTGCCTGCTGGATTCTGAACCGACAGCACAGCTGGGTCTCAGCACATTGTCAGTGGTGGAGCCTACCTAGGAGGGGTGCTGGAGAAGAGATGGTGAGGGACTCCCCTCCCCAGAGGAACACACAAGCATCTCACTCCTCACCCATACCCTCTCCAGATGTGCAGCAGACCCACACTCCATTCTACAGCATCTCACTCCTCACCCATACCCTCTCCAGATGTGCAGCAGACCCATATCCCATTCTGGGCTCTACTAGCTTGGGGTGGGACCTTAGATGAGTCCGTTTCCCATTGGCTCCCTCCCCTATGAAATGGGGATGGTCAGATCCAGCCCATACAGCCTACAAAATTACTGGGAGAACATATGAAGGCATGGCCAGCAGGGATTTTCTAATGTTATGTTCATGGGTGCACCCTAGGGGTGGTGTTGAAGCAGCCAATTGCACCTTGGAGTGTGGACACCTTGGTGGAGTTCTGTCCATTTCTTCCTTTAACACCTGGCCTGCACAACTCTATTCATGGACAAAATGGCTGTCTCTAAAATCCTTTGTGTTGCAGATGGACTTGTCCTTTGAGAGGGGGAAGACAATTTTCAAGGTCATATTGGCTGGTGGGTGGTGGAAGTTGCACCCAAATTCCATTCTTCTTGCAGCTCATTGATCTTCGCCTAATCCCCCACCTCCGACTTTCCCTGCTCTGCTGATGACTATCTGCACAATTACTCTGGCAATTCATCATGCCTGTGACATCTCTCCTACTGTTGTCTAGAACTTGATTGGCATCATAGACCATTATTGAATTCCTGCCCTGAGATGCTTTTCCCAGAGATTGTGAGGCTCTGGAGTTTCGGTCTTCACTACGAGTCCTGAAATACATACTCACTGCTGGGTACATAGTAGGTGCCTCATAGCTCATTATTGGGCACACAGATCAGTGTCTGACACACAGTGAGGGCTTTACAGTTCAGTGCTGGGCTCACAGTATGGCCCCAATAGGTTAGTGCTGGTTACACAGGAGTGGTCCCACAGCTCATTGAGGCCCTCAGAAGGGTCTCCTGGCTGGCTGTGACTTGAGTGAATCGTGCTATCCAGCTGTGCACACTGGTTCCTGGAGACATGTGAGGAAATGAGTGCCATTGATGGGGACCACCAGAAATAGCTGTGGCCAGGTCAGCCTGCTCCACCTGAGATCTGGGGTCTCCTGTGCAAAAGGGAGGGAACTGCTGTCGGGAGCCGTGGTTGATTTGTGCGCCATCTTTGAGTATATGAGGGTGTTGAGGGTGGGGAAGGATGCAGAGCCCCTAGGGAGGGAGGGAAATGGAAAAAGGAGGTAGGTGTAGGGGGAGGGGCTGAGCCGGGAGTCAGAGAATGGGCTAAGCTATGCCTGGCTTCTGTTGACTGCTGACTCAGTGCGCTTGATGGTTACCCTCTCCCCATCTGGCTTCATTGTTCACACTACTCATACCCTTCCCCCCTCTCACACATTCTCACCACCCCCACCCCACCCCACCCCACCCCGGGTTTCAGAACTGTGCTCTGTCTCCATTTATGATTAGGCTAAGGCTCGTGTCCTCTGGCTAGCATGATTCTCTTGTGCGGACCCCACCCCCCTAGTGGCCTTCCACTTTCAGTTGCTACAGCCCCCACTGGGGACACTTCAGAAGGCATTGTTGCACAATGAGGTCCACAAAGCTCTGTGTAAGCAGAGCCTTCCCAGTTCCCCAGTTGCCTCTTCCCAGCTTCCTTTCTTTCCCTCTTGTAGCCCAGGATAAAATTCAATTTAGAGCCAGGAAAAGCCAGGTGTGCTAGTGGAAGTCTGTGATTCCAGCTTCTTGGGAAGCTCAGACTGAAGAGGTTGGCAAATTCAAGACTAGCCTGGGAAACTGAGTGAACTCTGGTTCAAAATAAGAAGTAAAAATTCAGTTTGTTTACTATGCACAAGACTCTAGGTTAAATCTCAGGTATAAAACAGAGCAGGACAAAACAAAGGAGAGTTGAGAGGAGGTCCTTCCAATTGCACACGTCCCCAGGAATGAAGGCTTCACCTTGGCACACAGCCATGGCCAGCGTCAGCCCCCTTTTCCAAACCCCTGACCAGTGGGGCCACCATTGCACCAGGCCTCAAGTAGCAGCCAGACAGTACTAAGTGGGCACCACACTCCAGGGGAGATGGATTTTGCAAGACAAAGGATTCTCCCTTTGTCTTTCCAGCCCAAGACTCCTGGAATACCCGGTGTTTTCTTCTCAGAGGAATTGTACTAATTAAATAATAATTATTCAGGAGAAAAAGTCTACCAGAAGAGGGCAGGAAGTTCCCTATGTGGAGCACTGGCATATATGAGAGGTGTGTGTGTGTGTGTGTGTGTGTGTGTGTGTGTGTGTGTGTGTGTGTGTCTACCACTGGGCCTTCGACAGGGATGTAGAGAGTTTAAAGGACCTTCCCATCTCTCCCCTCCTCTCCCCTTCTCTTTCCTTTTCTCCCCTATCACCCTCTTCCTTCCTTTCCTTCCTGTCTTTTCATCTTAGGTTAGGGATGGACCCCAGGGCCTCACAGATGCTAGGCACTTTGATATAACATAAAAAGCAAACAAACCACTAACTATCTCTTTAGTTTACAAAGTTAATATAACCATTATAGCCATTGCCATCAACGTCCTGAGTATCATCTGGGATCAAGAATGAGATGAGTGGCTGGGATACGCATTAGAGCAGAGCTCTAGTGTCCAATAGCAACAAAGACAAAAACTCAGCTTCCCTTTTTGTTTTGTTTTGATTTCCCATTTTAATATGGCCAGATTAAAACCCTCTATTAACTTCACCACTTCAAAGTGTATTGCATATGTGTTCAGGAAGGCAATGGGCAGACAAGGCTGTGGCTAGGGGACCCTCTCCCATGTAACCAGCTGTCCGATCTGGGCAGCTGTTTCATCAACACAGTGGCTAAGACTGTGTGCTTCCTGCGGATCAGAGCCTCACTAGAATTGGATAGGTTGTGATTAATAATAAATGGGCAGATGCATTTATTATTATTTAATAAGTGTAGTTGGACTGGCTAGCCAGGTCTTCTAAATCTTAGGGCAGGTCTGAAGAAATCAGAACAAAATCCTCAGATAGAAAAGTGAGACCCATTTAGTCTCAGAAATTCTGCCATCAGCTACTTCTGTTTCTCCAGCTGATTTCTCTATCCAAAGGCCAGTAAACTCCTAACACACACACACACACACACACACACACACACACACACACACACACACACACACAGTGTGCACGCATGCACACATGCACCGAGATGGGCACCTGCAGGTATCAGCAAGTCTAATCTCAGGTGTCGAGGAAATGGAACATGGGGAAAGAGATTCTGTAACCTCTGCATATTTGGAAGTGGGTGTGACTCAATGTCTTGGGGGAAGTGAAGCCTAAAGGACAAGGCATGTGCTGAAGGTGACCTTTGTGGGCCACAAGCGATCCTCAGTGTGGCTTTGGACTTGCTCTGGGCTGGGAACACCTCTGATTCTATTTTTTCCCTGTGAAAATTCCTGATAATTACCACAGCAGTGTCATTCGCCTCACTGCTCAAGGCACGAGATACACCTGGTAGGCCCTCAGCTGTCTCTGCCCCCTTCTCCCTGTTGTGCATGGAGGTTCTTTTGGGAGGTCTAGTTGGCTGGTGTGGCATGGGAGGATGGCTGGAATCTTTAGGACATTTATGGGTGGCGGGCAGGGATGGAACTTTCTCATATCCTTGCCTAGGACTTTCTCTGGATGGGGCTACCATAAAACACACTAAGGGAAAATCGGGCAACTTGAGTTGTGTGTGTGTGTGTGTGTGTGTGTGTGTGCGCGCGTGTGTGTGTGCACACGCGCGCGTGCTCTGAGAGCCACAGGGAACATCTACATCAGCACTGCATACTGGTGATGATCTTCTTAGCATAGCTGGGCAGTGCTGGGTGGAAGGGCTGGGTTGTTTCTGGACTGTGACAGTTGGGGGCAGGGGACTCATCTGAGCCTTTTTTCTTGTTTCTAAAATGAGGCCTCCCTCCAGCAACTAACCTTGCCTCCATCATAGAGTCCTCCCGAGGACACATAGTCAAATCTCAGACCAGGGTTTGGTGTACCTCAGTGTTCCTCACAGGATGTATCAGCTCACCTGGGAACTTTCTGGAATTCACACTTCAGCACCGGAGTTAGCCTATAGAGGTGGACCCTTGAAACCTGGCTATTAACCAGCCCTGCTATTTCACCATTACCTTTGCTTGGTACCATAGACTCAAGGTGGCATAGTGGAATTGGTCTATTCTTGCCTGGTCTGGTGGAAAATTGTGTGCCTGGGATGGGCTCAAGACAAACTTTGAGAGTGGCTTGCTTCCCAGGAAAGGAAAAGAACATTAGCTTTTAGGCTGGGAAGATGGCTCAATCCAGTCCAGACACTGGTTTGGATTCCCATTACCCACACGAAAGACCAGGCATTCATGTAACCCTGGCACAGTGAGAGTGGGAACAGGCAAACCCCTGGAGCACTAGAATTATAGGAGGAAACCCCAAACTCACTAGTCAGCTAGCCAGCCTAGCCATTCAGTGAGCATGAGGCTCTGTGAGAAACCCTGTCTCAAAAATAAAACAGAGAGCATTCTCAGGACCAGCAAGGTACCAGCAAACTTCAGACTCACATGAACATGTAATACTCCTCTCCCACACAAATGTGCTACACAAGCCGATCAGACTGGATACTTCTATCAAGAGCTTCCTATGCCCACCTTAATTATAATTAATAATAATTCTGAAGCTAGCTCATATGTTTATCTTCTCCACTAATGGCCTGAGTTTTTTGAAGGCAAAAGACATCTTTGTTGCTGCAGTCCACCCTCAGTCACTATATCCCATTAATGGCCAGCGTCTGTGGCTCTTGGCATGCTTGGGTACCCAGGAACCCCTCCCCCAGGTAAGACTTGAGTCTTTTTCAAGGGAGCTGGGCCATCACTATACATACCTGTAGGTGTCAGTAGCTGGCACTTTCCAAATCTGGACTCCCCTCAACGGCCCTTCGCTCCCCACCACCACGCTCAAGTTGGAGTTCTGGTAGGCATTGTTGCACTGGGCTTGTGTGGGGCCGTGGGGTCCACTGGCCCCACAGGTGGTGAACAGCCAGTGAACTGTGACACAAAAGGAGAGACAGCCAGTTACTTCCTGGACCTCCCTCTTCTCAGACCTCCTTGGGCTGTCTACAAGGTGTCTGCTCCATGACTTGAGGCATAAATTCAGAGAAGACACCAAGGTTGTGGGGAGAAAATACTATCAGCCATTCAAACTGGAGAGTTATGATCGGAGGCTTCCTGGGCCATGTGCTGGCTGGGGAAGAGATGGAAACAGAAAGACTTGCAGGACAGCAAGTGGGGTCCATAGGAAGATACTTTTAACACCATAGCACCGTTCTCTTACTGAGAGGGAGTGACATCCTCGTTCAGGATCAACAGGCACAGGCCATGGCTGAGTGTTCTCATGTCTCACTGTGTACAGCATGGTGAGGAGCAAGCCCCAGATACTTACTCCCCACTGTGGTCTGTCCTTGTCCTCCTCGTGTAGCTTTCTAGGGACATCACAGGAACACAACTGAAACCCTACCTGCCACCTCATATTCTCCTACTATCACATTTCCTTTCAAATTGGAGATCTGTCAGATCTCTTGGCCTCAACTCTAACACCTTTTACAGCTTGTAAAAGCTTTAAGAACTGTATTCTTGATAAATAAGCTTCTACTTAAAAATAAATCTCATTTTCAGATGGCCTAAATTATTCCTCCTTTTAAAGAGAGATTGAGTCCAATTCTGTGCACAGAAAATGATGGAAAATTAATTTGAGTGTATGTATCACCATCACTAAAACATTCAAAAGGAAATTTCTTGAAGGCTTTGAACTAATTTGATGATGAAAATGTAAGAGGCCAATTTGACAGTCAGACAGAGGTCACCTTGGCAGAGCTGAAGCCTCAGCCAGCCTTGATTTACTTTTGTGATAGGACCCTGGCCTAGAGGTCGGACATCCCAGTGGGAGTCTGATGCATACATCTCAATGGAAAGGCCACATGGTTTCTGAAGGTCACTTCAAGGTTTAGGAAGTAAAGAACCTATTGGCTGATAGAGAGCTGTCTGATCAAATCTATTAACTCATAGGGCTAATTCTTTATGGAAGGTTCTGGGTTTTTGTTTGTTTTCTTGTCTGTTTGAGGCAGGGTCTCATTGAAGAACTCAGGCTGGCTCAAATTCGGGCAATAGTCTACCCCAGGGCTAAGAGAATGAACTTGCTTCACCATGTCCTGCTTACAAAAGGTATTTTGGCAGAATTTGTTTGTCTCTTTGGTTTGTTCCAAAGCCAAAATGACACATGTAGAGGAGTGAGGTGGAAAGACCATGGGCTTTGACATCTTCAAGAACAACTGGTTTGAGGGAAATGATCCTTCATCAATGATGGATCATTAAACCTTGATCTAATTCTGTCATCTGTGAAAGGGGCTGGTTGGCATGCTAAAAGTAGCAGGGAGTAGGAAAGGTTATGGTAGAGTTCTAAACTCCACAAATATGAGCTGGTTGTGCCTGTGTCTAAGGCCCAATCTTGCCACTGACAATGGGGAATATATCCAGGGGAGTCTCTATGACTATAAATTCCATGCCCACAGCATCCAGGAACTTGAACTCAGTGAGCCGAGCATGAAGCTGGGGCATAGACCAAAACACAAAATGAAGAACTGCAGTTGACACCCCCACCTTTCTGTATGGCTAGCTAGAAGCCCATTCTGCAGACAGCCCATATCTACGGCAAACAGCTTGGATGTGGAGAAGCTTTCCCAACCTGGCCACAGATGAGTGGTGCTTTCTTTAGTAAATTCTGTTCGGGACATAACATTTGCACCTTGCTTGAGCACCTAACCTTGAGCAGGACCCTCTTTAACTTCAGCCTGTGTAACTACAGTGCTCAGAGGTTCTAAGACATTCCAAGGAAAGATGGTCACCTGCTTTTTGGCTACAATGTCTGATGAGGGAGGGAGAGGATTATGGGATTACATGGGCCAAAGTTTCTCATTCTGAACTTTGTCCCTGGATAGCTTCAAGACCCAGATTAGATTAAAGCATCTTAGTTGGGGATAGTGACCATGACCATATGAGGTCATGTAACAGAACATGTGGGTTGTGAAAAATTTGGCAACAGTAGAAGGCTTATGAAGGTACAATGACCAAAAATTCATTCAAAGTAAAACACAAGATGAATCTGAAATGTTTCTGGGAGTACTCGATTTGTGTCCTGTGACTTTACACACACACACACACACACACACACACACACACACACACACACACACACACACTTGCTTGTGTGCCATCACATCACACAATGCCAAAAAATGATGCCTTGAAATATCAAAGCTCATACTTGAGACTATTGTATGTTGTGAGTTGCAGCATCTTCACTACACATACAAAATTTCCTCCTATAAAAAAGAATAGTTAAGTCATCATAAACAGACCTTTAGTAGTTTTCATGCCAAAATTCTTCAGCATGTGGGTTTCAAACTGATACATCTCAGGATTGTATTGTATTAGACAAACAAGCATATTTATCATTAGCATGCAAATTTGCTCCCCTCTTTTATAATTGGTAAGATTATACATACATCAAAGACTTGTTTCAAAATAAATTCCTTTGTGACTTATTATTAATAAATGCTTGATACTTTGTACCCATTTGATATCTATGTTACCAAGGTCATGTCACAACTTCTCAGGCTAATGAGAGTTGCAAATAGACAAGGTTTAAGAAGACCTGGGTTAGATCACTTGACCTGTCTGAGCCTTGCCTTTGCTAATCTGAACAAATGGAGATTATACTACTTACTGCTTAGACTTTCGATGAAAATTAAAAGATGAACCTAAGCCAAGTGCTTATCATATCATGTAACAGTAGAGAGATGCAGTGAAGGTAGCTGCAAACCATGTGATACTTCCATGTTCAGTTCCTCACTGCAGGATCAGACACCCATCCTCAAGATTTATGCCCCCATTCCATGAAGAAGCGACTCTAGGGCCATTTCTTAACAGAGGCACCCATATTTCCCCAAACTCAGTGGACATATATTAGTCTCAGGTGGTTTCCATACACAAAATTTTGTTTTTACTTTCAGCAGTTTCTGATGGAAAGGTCCAGAGAGGAAACTTTTTTTCTAAAGTGGATTCCAAGGGAATAGAGGATTTGCCCTCCAGGTCAAACTCATGATTCATCTAGCCAGACTTTTGCTGCTCCCAGCAGCCTTTGAAGCAAGATGGTGGTCTCTGTTCTTGTAGATAGTTCCGACCCCTGTAAATCAGCCTAACTTTGCTTGGAATCAATTTATGTTTCCTACCATCATCACCCCTTGGGGACAGAGACTTTCTGCATTTATTTCCTCTTGTGCAAGGCCTTTCTTGCTTCTCTGCTGGTTTGTCTTGTCCAAGATTCATGCCATTGATTCTCTTTATTCTTTCTGACCCACTTATAGATGTACCCAGATGTTTCATTAAGATGGGACATTCAGTCATTCCCAAAAACACCTGACGACCAAGGCTTTGGGGATTTAGATTCAGTAGAGCTTATTTGGAGTTGGGAGGGGTCCTTTAATAAAAACTTTTCTAATGAACTCTGATACCCAATTAGATTTGCACATTAGTCCCATCTATTTCACCATCCTGATGAAGAAAGAACATTAGTGACCCTTGTGAGCTTGTGAGCAGTGGAGATGGATTCAAAGTTGAGCATTACTTCTTCTCTGTCTAGGGCCCCTTGGGGGTGATCAACTCTCTGCCTTGGAGACTTGCAACCTTTTAAGATTGTTCACACATGAGTCTCTGCCACACTGTGTCTTTCTAAAGAGAATAATTTGCTTGTTGAGGTGCGTCTCCTAGAATGGAACTGTGAGTACTTGTGACTCTGTGTAAGGGAGACTTGATATTCTTTATTTTAAATGCCCCTCAGAAAGTGCTTGCTTGGGTCAGGCTCTATTTCCAAATCATTGCCTAAGGTATATACTATTGCTTTAACTCTGGTGATGCTGATTGCTGTGAGCCTAGGTAGGTCCCTGAGGAATCTTCTGGAACAAGGGATGGTAGAAGCAGGGTAGGTATGATTTCCAGGCAAAGACAGGTCAGAGACACAAAAGGGCCAAGATGAGGGTCTAGTCCCAGGGGTGTTCCAGGAAATCCAGTCACTGGGCTGTAAGTTCCAGGAAATCCAGTCATTGGCTGTAAGTTCCAGGAAATCCAGTCACTGGGCTGTAAAGTTATAGATCAGCAGTGCCAAGGAGAAGGTCAGCACCTCATGCCACCAGTCACAACTTCAGTGTCAGGAGAGAGGATTAAGGTCACAGGGAGATCATGAGGGAGGCAGGCTAGAGCTGAGATGCCAATCTGAAGTCCCCATAGTTCCTCAGCTGAGATTCTATATTGGTTCCCAAAGCTCTGTGAAGCCATAAGAGCATGAAATGGCCCCCAGGGAAGAGATATGATGAGGTCAAGGGAGGTAGGAAGCTTACCTCTTCCTTCTCTTAAAAAATAATATAACCCCCCCTATTTTATTAAAAGTCTTTTATGGGAGAAAAGAGCCCATGTTTATCTTGTTGTTATACACACCACACACTAGAAACATAGTTGAAGACTCATTCACATTTAAATTGTACAAAGAACCCACAAACATGAAGATACTGATTGGTTATAGACAGCTGAGTAAAGAAAAATCCATTAAGCACTGGGTTTCATTTTAAGTATATTGCAGAGTCCTTCAGGAAGAAACAAATCAATTAGTAATATGCAGCACAATGTTTAAAAAATAGGCCAGACAGTGATTGCACTGGTTTTATTGCTGTTGCTAAGGCATCTCATCTGCTCAATTCAGTGCAAAGAAATAAAGTGTGATACAAAGGAAAATAAGTTCTCAGCTATCTCTATTAATCACAGCAATGGGGGTCTGCCTCAGGTTCAAGCCCTGTGTTTGTCGTACCAAAGAATAGCACTCAGCATCTCATGTGGAGCATTTGATCGGGCTCCATTGGAATTGAATTTTAGCCATAACCATTGATGGAACTCAACTTCACCGAAGCTGTGCGCTGTGGACTATTTGCATGGCACCCTACATCCCATTAAATAAATATCAGGCCTAAATCTGATTAGTCATCCAACTATAAATGTATGTGGCACCATTCTTTACTGAAAGAGGGGAGAATGACCTTTGCTTCGTTATCCATGAAGTTGGCTTGTTCCCTAAGTAGGACAAAATGAAAACATGTGTATACCTTTAATTCTTCCTGGGTTAAAATGACTCTATCGCCTGTCTCAACTCTATGATCTGATAGTGTGATCATGGCAACTGCCAAAGAGTAACATGGAATTAGACTACTCTGTTATTTAATATATATTATTACAACAGATAGCTTTGTTTTTTGTTTTTTAAAGTCCCGGCTTATTCCTCTGTCCAGCTACAAGTGCTAAAAAGAAGACTCCAGCCTATTAAATAGCCACTTGGGAACTAAATAATTCTCTCTGTTCAGTGTCACAACAGGAGATCCTTTGATGACGATACAAAAAATTGAGCCTTTTAATTTTAAAATAAATCATGGAGGAAAACACAAATCAAGTGTATATTATATACTCGATGAGTTATTACAGAGCAAGTGCTACTACCCAGGCGAAGAAAGAAAACTTGGACAGTGGCTTCATGGCCTCTCCAGTCTTCACTCCTTGCCCTTCAAAGGGATCATCTCCTGGAGTACATTATAATCACTGTTTTAAATTTCTCAATAGTTTTACCCCCTTCCCCCAGTGTGCATTGTCCCTAAGTAGCACTCTTCAGCCTAGCTCATTAATTTAGCTTTTGTGAGGCTGAGGACTGATCCCTGAACTTTGCATATGTTAGGCATGCTCTCATCCATGAGTTACAGCCCTAGCTCCCTACCCCACTTCCCTTCCAGGTTGATTTTGGATCTGTAGTTACTCCAGACTCTGTTTCTCAAGTTTCTGAGATTACAGGCCTGTGTGTGTGTGTGTGTGTGTATGCATGTGTGTATATAATATACATACATGTATATATACATATATATTAAAAATATGTACATATATTATACATCATTTTTGTTTCTTTAAATTGACAGAATTCTCTACTACTTTTTCTTTTGCTTGATTTTATCTTTTGAGGAAGAGGGTCCTTTGAATTTTGGCTTTTTGCAGAGTCTAAATTTTGTGTTTTGCCCCCCACAGTTCAGGTCAGCACAGTGCTCTGTCTTGGAGGCTTGCCAGCTACATCTCTTCAATATCTCAGGAAATAATGCCAAGGACCGACAATATGGGATTATATGAAATGAAAACATTTCTGCTCAGCAAAGCGCCTATACCATGAGAGAAACATATTTGCTACCTATATATTTGACAGAGGATTACTATTCAAAGTATATAAAGAACTAAAAAAACCTAAACACAAAAAACATAAACCCTATAATAACCCAAACAATTTATACATGACCAAATGAAATGAACAAATATTTCTTGAAAGATTAGAATAAATGGCTAAGAAACATGAAAAATGTTTAGCGTCCTTAGCCATCAGGGGAATACAAATTTAGACTCCACTGACATTCCACTTCACTCTAGTCAGAATGGCTATCAAAGAAAACAAAGCATCTGGGGGCAAAGAAATACACTCCTGGTGAGATGGTATATTAGTTCAGCCACTGTGGAAATCGGTACAGAGGCTCCTATAAGAACTTAAACTAGATCTACTGTATGACTCAGCTCTACCGTTCTTGGGTATAAACTCACATGTAAGTCGACACACCAGATATACTTGCTATCACACAGATATGGGGGTTTGTCTTCATTTGCTCCTATTTGGAGACTCTTGGAAGATAATTAATTTATCATCGTTTTGGTGTAATGTTGTCCTAAGGTCTTTGGGTGTGATTTAAGGTCTGTGTTTATGTAAGGATTTAGAAGTTGAAAACAAAGCAAAACATCAAACCAATTATACTGTCGCCACCATCACTGCCTTTCTCCCAGAATTTTTGAGGAAATAAAATACAGCAGCCCAGCTCATTTGCTAGGATCAGCCTTTTAGGATAGCCTTTCAGGTGAGACCCTTTTCATCCACCTCTGACCTCTGGCAGCTAGTGTTCTAATTTGCTTCAGAGATGTCTCCAAGGACCACGGTCTTGAACCTGCTGCTCTAGCATGCTTTTCTCTTGTTGGATTCTCCCCAATAAGTACAATTTAACCTTGGCTTGGCCTTGCTAAGGTTTGATGAGTTGTTCAGGGCCATCTGAACTTTCACTAAATGGTCCTGGGTACAGATATTTTATATGCATGTGTATGTTTTTCTTCCCTCTCAGAACTTCAGCAGATTCCACTGTATTTAGTATCCAATATTGAGGGTGTGAGAGGGGAACTCTACCTTTCATGGCTCAGACAGTAGGGCCCCTGACTTTTATCTCGGAGCTTTGGCATGTATTTACATTTCCTATTTAGTGGCTGCAAGTGCTGGAAGTTTAACTCCAGATAAGAGGATGCCACCATGGTGCTGAGCTAGCACAGTTGGGAATGCGTTTAGGTTTTCAACCTCAGCATATTTAATTACAGTACATTTGAGTAGCATCTCCATCCTCTAGTGAGCTTCAGTTTTGCAACCGTGTTAGGTCAATAGAAAAGGAAGGAAAAAGGGTTGCTGCCTTCATCATCTAATAATGAGTCATGTGAAAAGTTAAACAGTAAGCCTGGGATGGTATAGTGAGCCTGAGGCTGAGTGAGGAAGAATGGCCCTTCCACAACACACTCCCACAGTCTCCCGGGGAATTTTCATTGGTTGTCTTTCTAGTTTGTTTCAATGGGAATTATTTGTTTGTACATGCAACACACATGTTTGTATGTGCACCTATGCTATGTATGCATGTACTTGTGTGCAGCTGTCCTGACCCCCCCCCCCCCAGGTTCATTCACACAAAGTTCTCGGGTCCGCCATTGCTCTTCTGTCCTTTGCTGCTGGAAGCTTTAGGTGGTAACAGCTATGGTGACACCAGCCCTGGTTAGCTATGTGCTCTCACATGAGAGCTCATTGGACTCTTGCCCTTTGGCCTCCATTACTCCATATGTAGTCCCTCTACACGGGTGAGGTGTCTTACAAATAGTGAAGTGTTCTGGGACAGAGACCAGAGGCCTGGATGCCCTGCTGCTGGGAGGTGACAACTCTCTTGAGAGAGGGACCTCCCCACCAGCAGGCAGCGAGTGAGGGCTGTTGAGATAAAAGCTGCTTTCAGGACTGAATTACCCTAAACAGCTCTGACACCCAGCAATCTGCAGGAGCTTAATGGCGCCTGTGATGGCTGCTGCTTTGTGTTCTCAGCCACCCCCTGCTCCCTGAGGGAAACTCAGTCACACATAGAAGAAAAAGGTCACTGGGGGAAAAAAGCCCAACAAAGGCAACTCACTATCCTGAAAGCAGAGCTGTAAAAATTAAATTACGGGAGGCTTTGGGCTAATTCAGTTATCCCCACATTGGCTTCAGGCCAAAGTTGGGCTAATAAAGTATTTGATGTTGACATGGGTACTGTAGACTCAACCATCTGAGGTTATACATAATGGATTTAGTGGCAAGGCTAAAGTGGGAAGTGATGGTAGGTAGCTCAAATACTGGCTGTGCCCCACACAGGCCAAAAGAACCAGAGACTTCTGCCCTGCTGAGTTCTAGGACAAGACTTGATTGGTGTACCATCATCAGGGTATGTAATTGGGATTCTCTGTCTCCAGAGAGAGGGCCCCTTTGGAAATCACACCTTAACTATTTAGCCCTCCAGAGTTTTGCTGGTTGTGTGCCTCAATGCAGCTTACTATCACTCTCCCAGGCTGGTAGTAATATGATCGATCCCTCTGGAGGATGGGCTGCCACACCAGAAAACCCTCAGAGCCCACTGAACTCCCCTGCTTTGTCCCAAAAGTATCTATTAGCATCCCCTGGACATTTATCTATTCACAAAGCACCTACTGAGAGCTACATAATACCAAGTGGTGGACTGGCAAGGGGCCTAGAGCCCAAGGTTCTTTCTCAGAGCTGACTGTTGTAGTAAGAAAATGAGAGCATTTCTAACAGGTGACCAAGGATATAAAACCAAATATTCATATGAAATGTTGTGTTACTATTAATTCTATTATCAAAATATGTAGCCAAAATATTGGGCAAATTCATTCCCATGAGAGCTGGAGAGAGGGAGAGAGAGAATTATGTCCATTTTATTTATTTATTTATTTATTACTAAATTCTGAGAAAATTCTACTTGCTGTTAACATCTAATCAATTTTTTTTTAAGTGGAGAGAGAGGACAGTATTATGCATTTAGAGCCCACTAAATCAATTCCCCAACCAAACCAGTTGTCTATTTGCAAGTAAAAGCATTATATTTACTTGTGTGGGAGAAGGGATAGATGTCTTGTGAGGGTCCTGAAGGATTGCCCGATATGAACCTTCTTATCGACACTGATAGACAGAGGGTCTGTAGTCTTCCAAAATTTGTCCGGATCTTAGAAATCATGGAAACTCCTGAACCTTCCCCATGAATTTTTTTCCAAGTAAATCCCAGGCGATTGGTCCTGAAAGGCCTGATTTGTTTTTAAGTGTGAATATTGATTGTGAGTTCACAAAAAGGTGAAAGCAAATCTGTTCATCTGATTATTATTGTTTTAGTAAGTGACTGGCAGGTTTAATGATCGCACTCCAGGATTAATGTTAGCATGTACAGAAAACAAGGCAGAGCTCTGGGTTGTCTACCAACCTACCTGAGGATCAATAGCAAAGCCTCCACATTATTCAGTACAGCTACCTAGGAAAAAGGACTGTTTCTTTCTCCTCAGCCAGCCTTGTGACTTTGACCTTTCTGACTAGTCTGCTCAGCCTATCAACTATTCTGTTCCATCAACCGCTGGGTGAGGAGAGAGTCCCCACTGCTTAAGGAATAGTACTGCAGTGTTTTCTCAAAGATGCAGTTCTAGTTATGTATATATTTGGGTATGTACACTTGGTATGAGTGTATACTGGGTGATCCTAGGGAGACCTACCCTGTTTCAGTCATGGGCAATAAACAATGTAGCTTCCAGCAAGCATATAGATAGATACACTATCAGAAAATGTCCAGTCTAACGCCTCTATTGTTTTACTCTTACACAGCTTAACAGACAAAGTCTAGGACCCCTCAGTGTTCATGACCTCTCTCTTTAGATGCTCAGATGGGCTTGGGAGTGGGATGTGAGCTGCTTTCTTCTTTCTGTTGTGTTTTGTTTAGGTTCTTGTTCCCATCTAATACTACTCTCTGTGTGCCTAGCATTATTGTTGGCTCTGGATGTAAGACAGGGAACAGAATAGACGTAACCCAACTCTAATAAGACTACACTAGTATACAGATATCATCTTCTCCTACACTGACATGATAAAGCAGAAAATAATCCAGACAGTTCTGACTCTAGGTCTGGGTCTCAGAGCCTGGAAGACAGCTGGAGACCCATGAAAGGGTGAGGCATCCCAAAGCCTAGGGCAGAGAGGAAACCAGTGGGAGAGCCCTGGGGACAGATGTTCAACCCCAAGAGCAAGGTTTGGAGGTTAGAGGCAAGATGAGAAGACATGGGTTTTCTCTCACGCCTGCCTGCATTATGCTGGCTGCAGTTGCAATGGCCATTTTAGGATCATGGGGAAAAGGCCAAGACATTGAGTCTTGAAAGCACCAGGTACTGAACTAACAATAGTAGTCACTTACAGGGCCACTGAATAGATATCAACAGCTATCTGTGATATTTTTATTGTATTTATTTCATTTTCCCTTTTTTCTTTTTCAAGAGAGGATCCCTCTGTGTAACATTGGCTGTCCCGGAACTTGCTTTGAGTGCTGGGATTAAAGGTATGCACCACCACCTCCCAGTCTTTATTTTAAAATTTTGATGGGTCCTGGTTTAACCTGAACAGAGCATCCTAGATCAAGGCCTCCCACTCACTTGCAACACCACTGACCTGATATCTGGCTACAAGGCTTTGAACAGTAAAGTCAATTAAGTGAGACAGGTTTCCTAAGTGTTCCTTAGATACTGGCTGTTAGTATTCAGGCGTCTGAACTGGCCTGCCCTTGGGGTTCTGACAGGATATGTCTTCAGCTGCAGACACTAAGAGCACCACTTGTGCAATTCACTACATTTCCTTTTAAAAGAGCCCTGTCCACTTCCCATATCTCTCTCTCACTTCCTTTATCTCTCTCTATCTTTGCTTCTCTGCCTGTCTCTCTTATCCCCCTCTCTTTTTTTCTCTTCTGCTGCTCCTATCCCCAGAGGTTTCTTTCCTTCCATTCCCCCCTTTCCAGTCCTTTTCGCATAATAAAAGAACCCTCCACATAAGCTCTGTCACATAGCATCTTTCTCTCTTGTGCTGCTTTTTAAATTACAACACTGGCCCATGCATTCTTTGGTGGGGGCAGCTATCAGAGATACCCACTGGCCTAGATTGCTCGGAGAGTCCCTCCTTTATCCTACTGTCTGCTGCATCTTGGGAAACAGCATGGTCAAGGCCTTTAGACCTTATGAGTGTGTGGCTGGTTCACAAAGAACCTTGATATGTTTGGGTATGTATGTGTGTATTGTATGTACACTTGGCATGAATATATACTGGGGTGGAGGTGGATTCCTAGGAAGACCAACCCCCTTTTAGTGATGAGAAATAAACAGGGTAGTTTCTAACAAGCATATAGATACATGATCAGAACTTGGTCAATTAATCTACTTCCCCTGTTCTAAGTGAAAGCAGAATCTAAGAGCCAAAAGTCTTTCTCTAGCCCACATACCTAGCCGTAAAGCCCAGGGACCCAGTATTCATACACAAAAATTCATACACAAAAATTCATGGGGAAGGTTCAGGAGTTTCCATGATTTCTAAGATCTGGACAAGTTTTGGAAGACTATAGACTCTCTGTCTATCAGTGTCGATAAGAAGGTTCATATCGGGCAATCCTTCAGGACCCTCACAAGACATCTATCCCTTCTCCCACACAAGTAAATATAATGCTTTTACTTGCAAATAGACAACTGGTTGGGTTGGAGAATTGATTTAGTGGGCTCTAAATGCACAATACTGTCCTCTCACTCCACTTAAAAAAATTGATTAGATGTTAACAGCAAGGAAGTAGAATTTTCTCAGAATTTAGTAATAAATAAATAAATAAAATGGACAATATATGCACATAATACTCCCTCTCTCTCTCTCTCTTTCCAGCTCTCATGGGAGTGGATTTGCCAAATATTTTTGGCTACATATTTTGATAATTTCATATGAATATTTGGTTTTATATCTTTGGTCACCTGTTAGAAATGCTTTCATTTTCTTACTACAACAGTCAGCTCTGAGAAAGAACCTTGGGCTCTAGGCCCCTTGCCAGTCCACCATCTCGGTATTATGTAGCTCTCAGCAGGTGCTTTGTGAATAGATAAATGTCCAGGGGATGCTGGGGACAAAGCCTGGGAGTTCAGTGGGCTCTGAGGGTTTTCTGGTGTGGCAGCTCTGATGCATGAGAGCCACTATGGGTGGACTTGAGCTGGTTGCCATGTGAGGTTCACACCTGTGTAACCCTTGGCCTTGAGTGTGAGACCGGTGAGTTGCTTCTACTAAGAGAATAGCCAAGGTGATAGGATGCCATTTTCAAGATTATAACTTCCATCTTGCTAATAGATTCTTTTTATCACTGTCTATCTTTCCTTGTCCATACCATACTAGAAAGGAAGCAGGCTGCCAAGGCCAGCAGAAATTGATGATAGTGGTCTCTAGTCATCTTGGAACTGGGGTTCTCAACCCCATACCATCTAGGAACTGTCAAGATCCCAGTGCCCATGGTAGGTCACCTGAGGACCTGAGCCGGGCCTGGCTTCCTTCTCACAGGCATTGATAAACAAATGTTTGTTGCTTAAGGATCATATATTCAAGGCAGCTTGCTTCAAAGTACTGGATCCTCCCCACACAGTCCCTGCCCATAGCAAGCTTTTGCTTCTGTCTGTTCCCCTTGGGAAGCCCCTGTCTGGGTAGATTTCTGCACTGTCCCTTCCTTTGTGCCCAAGGCAGTTCTAACCTGGTGTTTCTTTTTCTCTTGGCTGGGGAGGAGCAAGCAGAGAAGAAAATCTTGGTACTTCTCTCAGAGCTCAGTCTACCTCCTGGCCCAGATGAATTAGGAAATAGAATACTTTTCTGTAAAGGTCACTGAAACTTTAGTGTAACAAGAGGGGTAGACAAAGGTTATCAGGGACACAGGGCAGGGCTCCTGGCTCCGGCATTGAGTCTGGGAGGAAAATAGCGATTAAAGTGGACTTGCTAAACAATTGCTTACTGTGTGCACGGATGGACGGAGGGCCTTTGTGCTCTGCTGGTCACAAGCTAAATGACCTTAATCAAGGCATGCTGAGCCCAAAGCTCTTGGATCATTTATTGTCTCCCACTTATGTAACCTGTCACCGAAACAAATGTAGGAAAACGATACGTTTTCTCAAGGCCAGCTCTGAGAGAGGACTGTGGTGGTTCCTGCCTGCTGCTTGGGGTAGCAGTGGTGGCCCAGGTATACCTTAGGTATTTGCCAGGAGCTTGTAATGCCCCCTACCCCAGAGCATTGGACTAGGGTCTCACTAGGGTGGTGTGTGTGGGTGGGTGGGATGGCGGTGGTGGTTGTTCTAAAGTGACAGTATGGAGGTTCTGCTCATTTGCTTCCTCCTCCTCTTCCTCCTCTTCCTTCTCCTCCTTTTAAACACAAGGCCACATGTAGCCAAGGCTGGCCTTACACTCACTCTCTAACCAAGGATTATCTTGAATTACCTACTCATCTTCTGCCTGAGAAGTGCTGACGTCAAAGGCAATACCACCTGAGTTGAGGATCTGCTTTCTAGGAATTGGCTTCCTTTATTCCTTCCTTCCTTCCTTCCTTCCTTCCTTCCTTCTTTCCTTCCTTCCTTCTTTCCTTCCTTCCTTTTTTTGTTTTTCGTTTTTTTGAGGCAGGATTTCTCTCTGTAGCTTTGCAGTCTGTCCTGCAACTAGCTCTTATAGACCAGGCTAATCTCGAACTCACAAATATCTGCCTGCTTTTGCCTCCTGAGTGCTAGGAATAAAGGCATGCACCACTACTGCCAGGCAGAATTGGGTTTCTAAAAAGGAGAAGGAGAAGAAGGAGGAAGGAGGAGGAGGAGAAGATTGGTTCAGGATGTGGGATGTACAATGTACCACATGGACAAGAGGAAGTCAGAGATGTGTGGTGGTGATGGGCATGTTCTAATTCTGCATGGGAAGAGTGGCCTGTGTGAACCAGCTCTGAGTGGTACAGTTTCTGAGAGCCATGCTTGATTTGTCCCCAGTCACAAGCCCTGGCACAGTGTAGGTACCTAATGCAGACCTGTTTCATTGAAAACACAAGCTCTTCCAGGAAACAGTGTTGTCTTGTGCACTGAGTGCTGAGCTAAATGCCCTGAATGGAAAATGAAAACAGCCTCTGTCTTGATGCTAGTGAGTAATTGGGTAGTGGTTGACATCACTCCGACAGGCACGGATACACTGTGGGGAGGGCTTGGAGTGATAAGCCTTGATGCTGAACCTTGATTTAGAGATGGTAGGTAGGTAGGTAGATGCCTTCTGACCCTCATTTTTCTCAATCCTAAAACAGGAAAAATAAGAAAGGCTCACACACATACTACATTAGACATCTTTCTGAATGCTTGGCATGTATTAACATATGTGGTCCTTATAGAAGACCTATGAGATATCACTACTAATACTATAAAAACCAATTTCTTGAGTATGTTTGGTGTACATGTGTCTCTGTATTCATGTTTGCACATGTGTGGGTACTTGTGTGTTTATGTGGGGTACACCTGCACATTTGTCCGCATGTGTGTGGAGACCTGAGGTTGGCACGATATGTCTTCTTCAATCTCTCTTTACTTTGTATACTGAGGCAGAGTGAACTTGAAGCTCACTCTTTTGGCAATATGGCCAGCCAGCTTGCTCTTGGATCCCCTGTCTCTATTTCCTACATGCTGGGATTGCAGGTTGGCTACCACATCTCCCAGTTTTAATGTGGATTCTGGGGACCTGAACCTGTGCAACAAGTTCTTTAGCTATGGAGTTATCTTCCAGACCTAAAAAACACTGCTTTTGATATAAAGGAACAGAGACAGACAAGAGAGGAAAGTTGTTTAAAGTGATCTGCATTGCTAGGATTTAGACCCAAGTGTCTTGGGGTCTGGAGAAATGGTTCATTTGGTAAAGCACTTGCCAGGAAACATACAGATGTGAGTTCAAACCTTTAGAACCTATGCTCACAAAAGCCAGATGTGGTGGCACAAGCCTGTAATACCAGGGATCCTCAGATAGGAGGTGGAGATAGGTGGATCTCACTAAGTTCATGGGCCAGTTAGCTTGGCCTATATGGTGAAGTTCCAGAGCAACAAGAGTTGTTCTCTTAAAAAATGGTGGAATGTGCCTTAGGACTGACACCTGAGGTTGTCTTCTGACTTCCTCATATGTACATTGAGTAGTCATGAACCCACAGCTACATGAACCAAATGCTTGTACTCATATGCATACATAATACACACACAGACCACAACTATGCTATATTTCTTCCTCAAGCAATATCCATCTTTAGAGGCCTTCAAGGACAACACAAGAGAGATATTGTGTGTCCTTAATACCTACTTGTCTGCATACAATGGAAGCCTGCAGGAATGGTGGTCTACAATGGTGGTCACCTGCTATACAAACATGAGGACCAGGGTTCAGACGCCCAGAATATCCCAGGAATCTCTTTCTGGTAAGAAGGATGCCTTAAACCCAATCTCCAGTTCCATGCAATTTCTGTCAGCAGGTCCCCTTCCTTAGCTACCAAGCAGACCCTGGTCATTAGAGTTGGGGTGCTGTCTGATTCTCCAGCATGCAAAGCCACTTTTGCTAAAAGGAACTTGTTGATTTCAGTGATAAGACTCATGAATCACACATTATTTCCACATCACCTCTCTTCCTGGAACACAGCCACACTAGCTCCCGGGGAAGGGAGACATATCCAAATGAAGAATGACATGTTAATTCAGAGGGTGCTGAGCCTGTGCAGTGACTGGGAGCCCCTGTGCCTTATTAAAGAGGGTGCTTCATGCATAACCATTACTATAATTATTCTAAGGAGGTAATAATCTAACACCAGAAAATGGCTGGTCTTTGAATGAGTTGCAAGGGATGTATCTATGTCACCATGCTTTCCACTCCTTAAAGAGCTATTTCCCCAATTGAGGGGGAGTGCACTGGTGAAGGCTGGGGTGCATGGGGATACACCAATGAGCTTCAATGATCAACGTTCTTGTGTGTGTGTGTGTGTGTGTGTGTGTGTGTGTGTGTGTGTGTGTGTGTATACTGCTTGGCTAGCAGCATGCTGTCTTATTTGTTAGTTAAGAGTCAGGTATAGTCTGTTTGAGTAAACAGACTAACACAGGAAACTAACACAACAAACTGGGTTTTCTCAATAGGTAGATCCTTCTGGAAGACCTTTCCAACAATGGGGCTCTTCTAAAGTTACATTATCACAGCTTTGTTCTTCTAGGTGTTATATGGCTTAGAAAGTGTTACTTTTTATGTGAGCCTTAAGACATGTATATTTAAACCATTTACAAATGTATAATTTAGGGCTAGTTACTTAATCTCTGTAGACCCAACTCTATAAGGGGTTAATATCATAGTAGCAAGTGAGATAACCAATCACACAGCTCAGCCTAGCTCCTGGCCCCATCTAAAGAGCAATGGTTATTATTGCTACATGATTCCAGGCCTTTGCAAATGAAAGATGCCCTATGTCTCTGTTCCACTTTATCACCCTCTCTAGGTTAGGGTTCTTCATCTGCAACCCTGGGTTTCTTCTAACCTTTGTTGCTAATGAGACATTTCCAAAGGGCTTGTGTGAAATGTGGATTTTTATTTTGGTTTTTCAAGACAGGGTTTCTCTGTGTAACAGCTCTGGCTGTCCTGGAACTCGTTCTGTAGACCAGGCTGGCCTCAAACTCACAGAGCTCTACCTGCCTCTACCTCCCAAGTGCTGGGATTAAAGGCGTGAGCCTGGTGAAATGTGGATGGCTAATACTCCATTCCAGATGTCCCACAGACATGCAGAAGCCATGTTCAATGGGTAGCACATGGAGGCAGCCTGTCTCAGACAGGGGACTCTGATGCAGATGAGGTGAGGATGCTCTTAGAGTAGGAAAGTCCCTGAGAATGTCCATGATCAGGCATTTATGATTTATCCGAGACTCTAGTATGGGTCCCCTACCCCAGGGTGAGTAGGTCCTTTTGATCTCCTGCCATTGTCTCATGACATTCTCATACCCTGGAACTCCTTGCCTCCGAAACTAGAACCCAGGGAAGAGCTATGGTTAAAATGGGAACTTGGCTTCCTCCATATTTCTAACCTGCCATGGGGCTGTCTACAATACCATCATAGGAGAAGGGAACAGAATGCATTAGAACACCATTAAATAGTCTTTTAGAAATGGAGATAACCAGAAGGCAAAAGATGCTTCACTGTGGGTGTGTCACTATTGTGTGCCCCTATAGTGAACTTGATCGAGCCTACAGGGTCTGAGTACAGAAGGCTCTGAGGCACACAAAGACCCCCATAAAATGAGAAGATGGGTTCTAAAAGAGGGGCTGGGCCCTGGGAAGACTTCCTTCCAACAATGTCGTCATCCCCAGAAGGGCGTGCTTGTAGTATAATGGCTCTAGCTACAAATTCTATTAACTCTGATAGTTGTTCTGAGTGAATGGATAATGCATTTAGCAGAAATAGACCCAATCAATTTATATGAAACACATAGAACTTTCTCATTGGAATTGGCATCTGTTCTTGAATCATAGAAGCATGTGTGGAGATAGGCAGTCTGTCACCATGACTTCTGGGCACATTAGCCAAGCTATGGCTTAACTGGAGAGAAGGATCAAAGAAAGCTTACTCCATATTGCCTTAGCCCCAAGTGTGTGTGTGTGTGTGTGTGTGTGTGTTTGTGCAGATGTTAGTGCACATGTGTGTGCATAAGTGTGGAAGCCAGAGGCCAACATGTTTCTCAGATGCCATTCATCTTGTTTCTTGAGACAGGGTCTCTAATTTGCCTGGAGTTCACTGATTTGATTGGCTGGCTAGCTAGTTAGCTCCATACCTCCCCAGTCCTGGGGTTACAAGTGTGCCTAGCTTCTGAAAATGTGGGTTCTGGAGATTGAACTCAGATTCTCAAGCTTCTGTGGTTAGCTCTTTGCCGAGTCATCTCTTCAGTCCCTCAGACCAGGACTTCTTAGAAACAGTGGGCTAGAATTCCTAGAAATGGTAGGTACCTGTTCCTGCCTGTGTTCACACCAGCCTCTCCCATAAGAGTCATCCCTGCGTGTTTGCTGGCATGCAGAGACAAGGCCCTGTGAAGCTGGACCACCCTAGGATCCCTAGGATCATGGCTAGTGTGAATTGGCCAGGACATAGTTCTGACTTCTAGGCTTGAGATCTTTTCAGGGCTGTATAAATGTGAATATATATATATATTCATCATCATCATCAGTGTGTGTGTGTGTGTGTGTGTGTTTGTGTGTGTGTGTGTGTATACACCCAGGCCATGGTGCTTGTGTGCAGGTCAGAGGTTAACTTTCAGGCATCCGTTCTCTTCTTCCATCCTGGGTTCCAGGGATCAAACAGGTCACCAGTCACCTCACTGGCCCAGGGTCTACACAGTTTTGTTTTTCTCCCTCTTTGTTCAAGATGCATATTTGGAAATGGTAAACCAACCCAGGGATGGATTTGGAAGAGGCAGGGTTGTGATTCCTCCTCTCCCTCCCTTCCCCCTTCCTTCTTTCCTCCCCCCTCCCCCTCCCTCCCTTGCTTTCTTTTTGTCAAGATTCCAAAATTGTGGCATTTATTGTTTCCCTTGGTCCTACCTATGCCACATTTGAGCCCATAATGGGGGGGGGTACAGGGCCCTGGAGCTTTCAAATCCTCAACTAAACTCTTTAGGGAGGATGACTGGTGGAGCCTGATTGTACCTGCTCAGAGGCAACATCACATGCTATCATGGGGACAAAGACAGAGACTGAAGTGGAGACAGAGACTGAAGTGGAGACAGAGACAGGGAGGTGGAGAGTTAGGACTGGAGGGAGAGGGAGAGAGAAGAGCCTAGCCCTAATCGCATTAGCCCGACCATTTGGTTAGTGTAATTGCATGTGCGAAGCTGACAAACGTAATTTCCCGGGACTTAATACTTGCCCCATTTTCTCCTCCAGCTTCTTCATCTGATTAGCTAAAGTGACTCAGAGGCTTCCGAGAAGGCCACGTGTACCACCTGGTCAGGCTTTTCCTTGGTCCCTGGGCTGGAGGCTTCCCTGATCACCCACACCCCTGGAGTGAGCCCGAAAGGCTTGGGAGGGTGGGACTCAAGGAGTTGGGGATCATTGGTGGTAATAGTTTTCTCAAGGCCCGGCTTCATTTGGCTTTTGTGTTTTCAGTCACTTCTATGCTGACTGCCTGGAGGAGAGCTGAAATGCCACCCACCCCTGTTCCGACTCAGTGCGAACTGACAGCGCTGAACTTTGGAGAGAAAATCTTATTATCTTGTCTCCTCGATTCTTTGTCAGAGGGTCGGGAGCTGACTGTTTAGGGCTGATGCAGGGGCTTTTCTCTGGGACTGTCCCCCTACCTCCTTCCCACACCACACTGCTCTCTGATTGGAGAGCTCTCTACCCACGGTGGGTGACAGAGCTTGTGAAAAGACTACAGACTTTGGGTTCACATCCTGGTCCGCCTTCCTAGCAGCCATGAACTCAAGTCTTCTTTTATTCCATCTTTCTTCTCCCTTCAATAGGAGTGAAAGTAGCTACCCCAGGCCAGTATGAGATCACATTGACTTGTGAAAAAGCCTGGCTTAGGGGCAGGCATTGTCTGATTTCCACTCTCTTCCCTTTCCCCTCTCCTCTCCTTTATCATTGCCCCTCTTTTCTGCCCTTCCCCCTTCCTCTCCTTTCTCTCCCTCTTCTGTCTTTCTCCTCGCAGGTCAATGCTCTGTGCTTGGATCTAGCCAGACACTGCAGACATGCCTTGCTGGCTCTGACCCTCCTACCCTGGATCTGAAGCTTCAGTGTGGCCAGTACTGCTCAGTCCACTTTCCTGGTATGGTGCACACAGTGATGGATACAGGGAGGTACCAGGACCGTGTGCGTGCTGGACGGGTACTGCTGGATGGGTGCTCCATCCTTGCATTTTCAGGATCCCCTTCCCCTACCCCCTTGCTCCAGTTAAATCATTGTCTACCTGCTCTCTCCCCTTCTAGACTATGAGTCCTTTGAGCTCCATCCTAGTGTTGTGCTATTCAGTGACTCTTAGCAGAGAATGGGTTGAGGAAGGAATGAGCAAGGACAGCATTTGGGTCTGGATGAAAGCCAGGTGAGTCCTGGGCTAGGTAGGACCCTCCCCCGACCATAAAGCTAAGTCCAGTGGCTCAGGAGACAAGCCTGTGAGAAGTGGCCTTCTTTCCCGAAATTGCTCCTTAAACAGACCCCCTTAGCACCTCCGGTACATGTCTAGATGTGAGATGGGGTTTGGGGACCCAAATCATGGTGGAGACAGATACCGTCTGCAATAGAGCATATGAGGGGAGGGTTGTGTGACCTGAGCCCCCTTTCTTTTGCCTTAAGCAGTTCCTAATGTGGCAATGAGTTCTTGGGGGAAAAATAACAGTTCCATATTTAGTGTCCTAGAGCATTCACAGGGAACATCAAGGCTACTCTCAGACATATTTGGTTCAGTACCTTCTGTTTCCCTCAGACCTGGAGCTGGTTTCTTGTTCTGAGGTAATGCTACTCACTAGGGTAGCCTGGTGTTTTAGTGGGGTCTACAGCTAAAACAGCCCTCTGGGAGCTGTTTGCTTCTAATTCTGTTTGGAGATGGTAGGAATCATGGTCCTTTCCCAGCTCCCATGTGATTTCATTTGTCTGAGTGGCCAGTGGGCCCTTTATTGAGTATCCTTCTGGGGACAGTGGGAGTTAGTTAAGTGGTAATGAGTCCAGACTCAGGCCAGGTAGCCCACTGTTCTCTAAATGGTGGTTGCAGTGTTGTGGCTGTTGGCTCAAGCTTCCAGATGCCCACCATCAGTAGATGCTTCTGGAGACCTGGTTTGGTGATGAGGTCAGGGTGGGGGTTGTCACTATGTTTAATTAGCACAGGGAATGAAAAGGGACTTGTGGTCCCCTTCTGAATTCATGGATTTGTAAGTTGCATAAGCTAATCACAAGGCAGTATACAAAGGTGAGTCCCCCGGACATGGGTGACAGGAAGGGACACTGAACAGATGAATGGGAAGGCTAGACATTTCTGTGAGTCATGGCAGCTGGCAGGCTATAGTGCTCTCTAGGCTAGGTCCCCAGGTAGACTGTGTGTGTGTGTGTGTGTGGGGGGGGGGATTAGAAAGTTCTGGGGGAGGGGCTTTGAAGGCGAAAGGAGACACCCTCCTCCCTTTCTCAGCTCAGTAGCTGGCCAGGTCAGCAGGAACCAGTAAGGGGTGAGAGCCAGTTTCAAGCAGCTTTTGTCTTTTTTTCAAAAACAAAGAGAAACTAAAATTTAGCTAATGAGCAGAGAGCTAACCAATTTGGTGTCAAAACTACATGCTTCTAATTATTCTGTACTTTGCATGGAATCAGGATTCTACCTTGTAAGTAGAAATTACAGATTTATCTTCTGTATGCCGTTATCCTAATCAAGATGTATACAGCAGGATGTGGTGGATTGTGTGCTGTAACTACTTCTCATGTGAGCAGTGCCAGTACCCATGCTCCAAAGCACTCAGGGGCTCTGGACACACTTAAAAACAAAGACCTGAGGGGTGTGTGTGTGTGTGTGTGTGTGTGTGTGTGTGTGTGTGTGTGTGTGTGTGTAGGCCAGAGGTTGATTTCAGATGACCTTATTTGTGTTTACAAGCTCTCTTACTTAATCTAGAGCTCACCATTCAGCAAGACTGGCTGCCCAGCAAGTTACAGGGACCTTCCTTTCTCCATCTCCCCAGTGTTAGGAATGCAGGTGTGAGTCACTGTGATGGGCTTTTTACATGGATACTGGGGATCTGAATTGGGTACTGGGTACTGGAGCTTGTATAGCAAGCACTTTACAGATGAAACCATCTCCCTAGGCCCCTAAAGGTGAAGCTCAAACAATGGCTTCAAATTTATCATCTTCCTGACTCACCCTCTATGGCATTCATCTCCGCTGTGTGTCATAACCACTGGCCATAGCCTGACACTCCCTGCCATTGTGTTGCTCCTTTGTATATTTCCAGTAATTAGTTAGGTCTTATCACCATTACTCATGTGATAAGAGACCCACACAGCTTCTTGGGACCCCATAACAAAGGTAGTGATGCCTCTCCTGGAGACCAACCATTACTTTTAACCACAGGACCCACCTAGCCATAACACAGACCATTCTTCTCCCTTTGGCAACAAGAAATAATGTCCAAATGTGCCAGCTGTGCCAGCATAACCCTTACCTGTAGGGTCAAAGATGGGAATTGGTCCTGATGTGTTTGCCCAGGATTTTGGCTCCTTGTTTGGATTTTTCTCAAACAGATTTCTGGATTTGGGTGCTGCATTCGAAGGCATTTTATCCTCCCCACTGACTAGAATAGAGAAGGCCCAGTGGTCTGAGTTAGGCAGAGTCAATTTTAGGAAGACAGAAGAGGTTGCATTGAGGAAGGTAGAAGAGGCAAGATGGCTAAGATTCGGGTCTAGAGATGAGACCATGGGTTAAGGGAATGAAGTTCCAAGGTAAACTCACTAGTGAGGTAGCAGTCGAGGCTGATGGAGACGTTGTCAAATGCCACTGTTGCCCTGGATCCTGGACCCCACCATGCTACTATCTGCAGCCAGAACCTGTATGGTGTTAAGAAGAATGTGTGTTAGAAACCTCTAGGGTAGGTGAAGTCCTAGGAGTCAGTTTCAGCTTATGTGTGCTGACCTATTTTGCCAAAATTTAGTGTGTTCAGCTTTATCTCATCCCAAAGCATCAGTAAGAGAGCAGGGCTTATTCTTTTTAAACTTCCCCTTCTCCACCACAGAGCATAACCCTTTCTGAAGGGGCGCTTCGTCACGACTATGGCAGATATGAGGCTTTTTTATTTATTTATTTATTTTATATTTTACATGTCGATCCCAGTTCCCTCTCCCTCCCTCCCTCCTTCCTTTCCTCCCTCCTTCTCTCTGCCCCCTCACATGCACTCTGACCACCCTCCCCTCCCATCCCCCACCCCAATTCCACATGTAGGGCAATGCCATACACGCAGGGACATGTAAATCTGTCAAGTCATTTGAAGTAGGGACTAGGGTTTCTCTCCTGCCTCTAGGTTAAGGCAGTTATCCCTCCATGGGGGATGTGTCCGCAAGGTCCTTTTGTGCACCAGGGGTACATCCTGGCTCCACTGTCTGAGGTCCCTTAAACTGCTCAGTCCTTCTGGCTGAGACCCATATTCAGGGGGGCCTGAGTCAGTCCCATGCTGGATTCCCAGCTATCAGTCTGGGGGCCTGTTAACTCCTCCTTCTTCAGGTCAGCTCTGTGTTTCTGCATCCTGGTCTTGTCCTCTCCCTCTGCATTTGGATTCTAGTTCGACTCAGTGTTTAGGTATGGGTGTTTGCTTCTGTTTCCAACAGGTACTAGATGAGGGCTCCATGATGGTGGATAAGTTAGTTGTTGATCTCACTATCCGGGAAGGGCATTTATGGTAGTCTTTCCACGGTTGCTCAAATTGTTAGTTGGTGGCAGTCTTGTAGGTCTCTAGACCTTTCTTTAGGTTCAGTTTTCTTTTCAAACCAATAATGGCTCCCTCTTTTATGTTCTCTCTCTCTCTCTCTCTCTCTCTCTCTCTTCTGTCTTCTATTCCTACCCAACTCAGTCTTCTTAGTCGCATGTGCTTTCCTCTCCTCCTTTCTCTTTCTCCTACTTCTCTCTCCATTCACTGCCCCCCCCCCCACTTCACCTGAGCTCTGGGAGACTTGTCCCTTCCCCCTTCTGTGAGGGACTTTATATGAATCTCTTAGAATACACCTTGTATCCTAGTTCCCCTGGTGATGTGAGGCTTTTAAAGCCAGTTTGGAGTTCTGCACTTGGGAGACATTTGCTTTCTGTGCATACATGGTGCACAGAAATGAGTGGGCTTGGTATCCTGCCCAGGCTCACCCATGGGTGGGCTGAAGGCACTATTTAAACATTAAAGTGCTTTTGTATGGTACTGACAGATGGAAAACCCCTCAGTGTCTGTTGCTTCAGGTAATTGGGCTCCTTCCATGGCTTGACCCTGTTAACCAGCAACCAAAGAGTTAATTTCTTGCACAACAGAGGTACTGAGCACCCTGGGTCTTGTCCAGCATTAGTTACTGTTTTCCAAATGGTGGTTAAATATTAGATGATTGACTGTTTCCCCTGGGAGTGCTTGTAATCAAGCCACAGTGGGTCATGAAGTCTGGACAGTAACTCATTGAGATTATGTTTCTTTCCAGTCATTTCATGGCTTAGAGTGCAAGGTCCTCTGACTACAGTCAGAGAAAACACAAGACTGAGATAAACAGAAAGATGTCATGGACTCATTTGCTTCCTAGTTTTTCTTGGGAAGTCTCCTTCCTAGAAGGCTACTAGCAGTCAACCACCTCCTTTTGAGATAAAGGGACCATGTCCTGAGAACCCTAAACACTTTCCCCAGATTTCAGAAAATTGATCCAGAATGACCTGATGAATAGAGTGCAGTCTCTGGTGTGGATGTTGAAATGGTAAGAGAGGGAAGCCATGGCTGTCAATCACTGAATGGATACAGCACATATGGTTATATAGCCGCACATCAGGATGCTAATCTACAATAAAAAAGAATGGACCAGAAGACATGCTGTAAAATAGATGCCTCTCAAAAGCATTATGCAAAGTTAAGGATGGCAGACAGTAAGTTAAAGACCTCACATTGAGTGATTCTCTGTATAGGAATCATCTAGAATAGACAAATGTGTAGAGACAGAGAGCAGATTAGTGGTTGCTTGGGGCTAGTGGTGGGACGATATTGACTGCTAACTAGCAAGAAGCCTCATTTTAGGTGATGGAAATGTTCTAAAACTGGGTTGTAGTATTCTTTGTAGAATTCTAGAAACTTGCTGAGAGTCATTGACTTGCACACTTAAAAACAGGTGAATGTTATGGCATGTAAATTATAGCTTTCCAAAGCTGTTGGGGAATAAGGAGGGAAACAGGAGAGATAGAGAAAGATGGAGGGGGATGAGAGAGAGACAGACAGGAGAGAGAAAGATCTGTTTATCTATTTATCTATCATCTATCAATCATCTATCAGTCATCTCTCTCTCTCTCTAGAGAGAGAGAGTGCAGGCTGATAATGTGGGTCAGGGTAGGTGGTAGACAAGAAATACTCTTTAGGAAGGTGTAAGAGGCACACAGTGAGAAGTGTGAGGTAAAGTTCTTTTGTTCCTTTAGAACTCAGCTCAAGAAAGGGATGAAGTTTCCCTGTATGTTCAACCTGGGCCACATGCAATCATGACCCAACACAAAATCATAAGCTTACTTACAACATTATGTAGAATTTTTTTTGTAACTTTATTGAGCTTTACTTTAGTGTGAACTTTGTAGATGACTGTTCTGCTCTGATGTGACAAGACTGAACATGCCTGGGTCATGAATTGCAGTCAGGTGGAAGCTCCCAGCAGGACTGAACACATAACCCTGGTCAACACTTAGAAGGGACAGATGATGGCTTAGTTCTTTCTTGCCAGAGGACCATTATTGCTCCACTGGAGAAGAGCCTTGGAATCAGATATGAACTTATATCTAAACAATGTATTTGTGACCAATTATTCAACTGCTCTAATCACCACATCTGTCTCTTCCATCATCTATCTTGTGGAATCTGGTAGCCCTTTCAGTGTAAAGGTCACAAGTAGAAAGCACAAATGCTTTGATTCTAAAGAAAAAATTACTGTTCAACGCCATTTTCAACTGCATGGAGAATTTGAGGCCAGCCTAGGCTACCTGAGTCCTTGTCTGAAACAAAACAAAACATCTCAAACAAAACAAAAATTATTATTAATAATAATGATAATAATAATTGTATTATTATAAAGCTACTTAAAGAATCTGATGACTAGTACAGGTGACTAGAAAGAACCATGTTCTTTGGTTGGGAATGTGAGATATCCTGCACTGTAGTGGGCATTGATCCCATAACAACCCACATTCTCATTCTTCTCCCTGGTTCATCCTCTATCCATTATCCATAGGCTGAGGGACCAGGCCACATGTTTTCAGTGCTAAGGTGCATCATCAGCACACCTCCTTGAAGGACTTCAGGTGGAAGGAAATGCATGTCTATCGAGCAAGGGAAGAGTCAAGATCTCCACTGTTCTCTCTATGGACCCTGGTGGAAAGCTCTAGGTCTTCTTACTTGCTCTGCTTTTTCTGCTTTCATTTTTCATGACTGGGAGATTAGAGCTGCAATGTTCCCTAACAGCCTCTTAGCATGGATGGGATGATGCAAGCTGGGACTGGAATGGTTTTTAAATACAAGAGTCTGTAAAGCATTCTGCAAGACAATGGCAATGGAAGTTGCTGTTTAAAAACATTTAGCCGACAGAGGGACTTGCCCATATTTTGTGTCAGAGGCACTCAGGACAGGCAGGGAAGACTCATTCAGGTGGCACCATGAACAAATGTGGGCCCACTCTAGGGCCAGAGACTTGGGTAAGGGACAGGTAGGACAAGTATAGATGAAGGTCAGATAGAGGCGAACAGTCATGGCAGGACAGTGGTGAAGTGGTGGCAATGTGGGAATGGGTCTGGAGTAGCAGGTCATGAGGTATAGGGTGTAGAATAGGGCTCATCCTAGGAGTGCAGCTTTTGTGAGGGAACTGGCCAAGAGACAAGGTGGACATTAGGTCAGTTGTGCTTTAGGGTTTTCTACCTTGGATACTGTCTGGTTGAGTGTCTTCAGAAGAACTGTAGAAGAGAGTCTTTGATAGCCTCTCCCAGATGGATATGGGCAAGATTTCCTTAGGGCTCTGAGTTTTTCCAATTCAATCACTCTTTTATGGTCAGCTTCTCAGAGACACAGATAGCAGGTCATGCTTCAGAGTGAGCTGTGGCCTCAGGCCTTAGGTTCTAGCACTTATGCTCATGTACTGGACTGGTAGGAAGTAAGGTGCATGGCATATTATTGCTAAGACTACAACAGACTAACAAACAGGTTACTCCCCTGCTCCAAAACCTTTACTCTTGATAGGGAGGGTAGTGCTGTTTTCAGAGCTAGAAGCTCCATCCCCCCACCTCTCAAGGGGGGCATCTGGCTAAGGAAAAGGTAGGGTAAGCTTTTGGGGGCTCCTCCTGCTCTCTGGGAGCCTGTCAGGTGAGCCTCCCCTGTCTTTGGTGTGTAGAATTGGCTTCCAGCCCGTAACCATCAATTTGCTTGGTTTTTTTCTGTTTCTCCAAAGTAGATTTGTGAATGCTGGAGTTGGTGCTGGTTTTCCTAATTTTTTTTTCTTTTTTCTTGTCTAAATCAGTCTTGCCTAGAGATCTTGGCTCAAACCTGCTTTTGTATAAGAACACATCCGCCTTTCCATCTTGTGCAAGCTTTATAGACAGTCCGCTGAAAATTAGTTCAGGGGGATTCTGGGAGGTGATAGTTTGGGCCACTTGCCAGGTTTCCAGGAAGGAGCTCTGGAAGTGGGTGCTTCCTGAACTCACCCAGCAGATCTATGTGGAGGCTATGTGGATGCTGCTCACGCACAGCCCCGAAAACACGCACTGTCTCATTCAGGCAACAGACTGTTAATGGGCAGTGAATATGAGGCCTTATTCACCATCCTCCCAGCCTTGGGGATTGACAAACCTAATTAAGCTCACTTAATGATTCTAAGTAGCTGACAAAAAGGTGTGTGTCTGAATGTGGATTGAGGGAATAACAAGGCTTTGGTGAGAGAGGCGAAGGACGCTGGATGGTGTAAGAGGCATGTGATGGATGGGCACCATAGCTCACACTCCTTCCCTGGCCATTTAGTAGGATCTAGAAAAAAAGGGGTCCATTTTCACAGCTGGGGTTTGTCTGGGATCTTGCTGCTTAGAACAGGACTGGCAGATGCTGCTGAAAGAAAAACCACTTTCTCCCATTTCTTATTGCTTAGTTGATTTGCTCAGTAAAAGTCTTCTGAAATGGACTGTCGCAAGGCTGGGGTTGCGGTATGCATGTCTATTAGAATAATGTCTGAGATGAAAAAGCCCTGCCACATCCATCCTATTATCTGCATAATTGACTTCAGTTACTGGCTACAGGGGAGGGGATGGGCTGGGGGGCATCTTTGGATTCCCAGGACCAGCCCTGGTTGGATCTGAGCAGGCAAGCACTAGACATGTGTGCAGATGCCGGGAGTGTTTGTGAATGGGAAGAGGCCATGTTGAAGGTCAGGCTAAGTTGGGAGCATTTCCCCATCCCATGCAGCCCTACTCTCTGAGGTAATTTACCACCTTGAGACTTGGTTTCTCTTCTGGGCATAACACCAAAAGCAGGAGAAAAGTCAATTCAGAGTTTCTAGGGCTGCCAAGGGTCAGAGAGTTCTTTATTTCACAATGAAGTTGCTTGTGGTGAGGGAGCAAGCCTTCTGGAAAGAGGAGAGGAGATAAATCTTCAGATAAACTGCATGGAGAATCATAAAAACCTTCCCATACCTGCAGGTCAAGCGCCCAATCGTTGGCTTTCTCTTGTTTATTTTTATTTTTGTTTGGGTGGTGTATGCATTTATGGAGGCCAAAGGAAGACATCGGGCACCCTGCTCTATCATTCCCCCTTGAGAAAGTGTCTCTTGCTGAACCTGGAGTTAGGCTGAAGGCCAGCAAGCTCCAGGGATTCTCTGGTCTCATCTGCCCTCCCCAGTGCTAGGGTTACAGGTGGGTACTACCATGTTCAGTGCTTTGCATGGCACTAGATACTCAAACTCAGGTCCTCAGCAAGGGTACAGCAAGTGTTTTTACCCAGTGAACCATCTCCGCACTTAGCATTGGCTTTCTATGCTCCCTGGGGGCTGGCACTGAAGTGCAAAGGAGAAACCAGAGATGTCTGACAGGTAGAAGACAATCGTCTGTAAGTTCCATCTTGGCTATCTCATTCTCTCAATCTGTGTCATATCTATTGCACTCTAGTGTGATGAACAGGGTTAAAGGAGAAATCAAAGGAAAGGGGGTCTTGCTTTATGGAACTCAGGTCCTGCAGTGGAGGTAGCTATAGATAAAACTACTTGATTCACAGATTTGATTGACAGAGTTAAGGAGAGAGAGAGAGAAAAAAAGAGAGAGAGAGAAGCTACAGAGATAGGGAGAACATGAGATCACCCACCTCCACTCACCCCTACTCCCACCCCAACTTGTGTACTCACAAGGATATGAAGAATGTCAGAGATCTCTTGGGAGCATCATTTTCCTTGGACAGTTACCTACTAGGGAAGAGCAGGCCTCTCATTGCCAGGTCACGTTTTCCTCCACTTGTTGCAGAGCCATCTAACTTATTGAGTCTCATCTAGGATCATACACACTCACTGTTCAATGAGCCCTTTGGGACCACTGAGGCTGTGGAAAACTACCTAGGTTAGAAGATACCAAATCTTCTCTTCTTAGAGACGGGAGCGCCCACTCCTGTGTCTCAGGACATGCAGGTAGTCCCCACAGTGACTTTTCCATTTCTGTCTGTTGGTTTGTGGCTTGGAGGGCTGAGATGGTCCTAGATATGGAAGCCTTCCAAAAGTGAAAGGACCTAGGAAAAGGATGCCTTTAATTTCCTTCTCCCTGAGAAGAACATCTTGATGGAGATAGATTGATAGTCTTTGCTTAGGGGAAGTGAACTTCAAAACACTGTCATACCGTAAGACAGGGTACTGAGTTGGTGGGACCCTGGGCAAATCACAAGGACTTTAAGTGTCATCTTAATATTTCCCCACTGCCTTTCTCTAGGATGAGAGATTGTGCTTCATTGTTTCTGTTTCATATTCTATTTTAATGATAAATCTGTGCTCCCTTGGACAGTGTGACAAATTATACATGTCATCCTTTGCCTTGGAGCAAAGATCATCTGAGCCCATGTTGTGAGTCAGACGCCTGTGCCTGCAGCCAGGAGCACAGAGCACTGACCTTGTCATAAGGAGTTTGCATATTGTATAATTCATATTATTCATTGACCATGGGACTTCTGAACTTTCTTTTTAGCTTTGACCCTATGAAGCTAATACCTACTCAAGTTAGGGAACATGCTGATTGGGACTGGTGAGAGAGAAGCCAAGGGAGACTTCAGAGAAAGTAACATCTCAGAGTGGCAGAGCTATGGGACAGAGGCTCACATGGAAGTCATGCTTTGATGTCATGAGATGCCAATCAGGCTGCTGGCAATGTGGGTCCAGGACTCATGAAGACATGTATCTCATTTACTTGGAAGTGGGGGTAGAAGTGATGTTGACAGGCTCCTACTGGGGGACAAAATATGTTTAGTTGGATTCTGCTTAGCTTCAAGTTCAGAAGCTCAATTATCCACCCCCAGATTTTGTGCCTAGGGGGAGAAGGGCTGAGAACATAGGGCTTGATTTTAACAAGCATTAAGAGTTATGAAAAACACATGCACATCTGTTGACCTGTAAACTGAGCTGTGAATGTTACCAAGAAAATGTAGAGCAGATCTGAACATCAGTTATTGTAAAGGGGGTTCACATAGTACCATTTTGAACAACCGCCTCTTAAACCAGGCTCACGGGCCTGATCTGCCTCAGCGCTCTGCACTCTTGGTTGTGGAAACTGAGCAATCAAAAGCAACAGCTTGTCTTAAGTGTCACAGTAAATCATGATTAGAAATGGGGTTTAAAGCTCAGAATTAGTAATTTACCCCTTGCTCCAGTGATCTGAGATAATTTCTGAGAAAGGAAACAGGGCCAGATCCTGCTAGAGTTATGAGTGTTTGATTTGTACATATCAATGCCTGGGTGCACATTGCAAGCCAAGCCACCAACCACGTCTCCCTTCTTCTTGGAGTGCAGCACCAAAGCTGCTCCTCGCCCCCCCCCCCAGCAACTTTTGGGAGGCAGTAGAAGCTAGAACCTCTGTTGCAGTGGCTCCCTGACTCCTCCTTTCTGAGTTCCACTTTGAAGATCTGGTCTGATCATTTCACATTTTTTTCCTTGGGAGCCTCCACCAGACTCAAGGCCAGTGAGTCTCACTAGGCTTCATAGTCCAGTTTCCTATACTCACAGCTCAAAGCACATGGCCTCATACCATTCCCTCTTGCTCAAGCTGGCTTCCCACAATCCTGACACAACCCAGAAACAACAGGAAAACACCCGTCTTTAGGTCTCTGCTTGCCCTGATGCTGTCTCTGGAATGAATAACCTTGACTCTCATTTTGCTAAAGTCTGAATTTTTCTTGGGGGTTGGTCAATTAGCCCATTTTCCCCTTTCAAGTGGCCCTGACTTCTAGGATACTGGAAGCTCTTGGGAGCCTGCACAATGATAGTGGGCTAGGCTGCCTCTGCCTGCATATTCTCAATGCCATTCAGAACCAGTGACTTAGCAAAAGGCTGGCCACATGCATGGAGGGAACCTAATATATGATTGCTGACAATTTGACAGTCATGATACATCTCTAGATACTTCTGGGTTTCCCATCTGGCCCACAAGAGACTTGGATCTGTCATTTTATTGTCAGTGTCTTCCAAACAGTCACACATCAGAATCATTTGGGGGAACTTCTTGAAGGTAGGGATTCCAAGCCTAAGATGTGGGGCACAGGGGTTTTCTCAGTGGCAGCAGGGGAGAGAGTTCTCTGGCATATATTAACAGTCATATGTGTGAGTCTGAAGCTTTCTTGGCAGCCTTGAGCCTTTTCAAAACACTCTTTTCCTGATTATTTTTTGTTTTTAGAAAAGAGGAAGTTTGGTGAGAGAAATTCTGGGATGGTTTCTGCCAGAAAGTAAGAATTTGCTGCATCATAAAATTTTGGGGAATGAAACATTCACACCTCAGAATAGATCCTGGAATTTATTTCAGCTTTGAATTACGAAGCTTGTGAAGATGCTGGCTGATCAGTGCTCAGAGCTAATGAGGGAGATGTACTCTCAAGTGACACTCTGATAGATGCTCACAAATAAGCTGTATTTCTTGGAGGCTTTCTTCTATTTCTTCTTTTTCTTCTTCTTCCTCCTCTTTCTCCTCCTTTTTTTCCTCCTCTTTCTCCTCCTCCTTCTTTTCCTCTCCCTTCTCCTCCTCCCTCTTCTCTTTCTCCTCCTGTTTCTCTTCTTCTCTCCTCCTCCTTGTCCTCTCCTCCACCCTCTTCTTTCTCCTTCTTCCTCCCTTTCTTTCTCCTGCTTGTACCTTTCTTTTATGCCGTCACATAGCTAGACTATGTTTCCCAGCATCCTTGGAATCTGAATTCTAGCCAGTGGAAAATGAGAAGTAGTAACACATAAAAATCTTCAAGTGCCTCTCTCCATGCTCTTTTTCTCCTGGTTAGTTAAATGCAAAGGATTCCAAGGCTGTAGAAAAGACCAGAGCCACAAAGTATAAAGGGTGTGTGTAGGTTCCTGAACCCACCAAGCACATGCATGTTTGATTATTAACGAGAAAGAAATATATTTCATTTATATAGCACTCTAGGGACCAAAGATTTACTGTTATTCCAATCAACACAGCACTAGTACTGCTTAGGCGGTCGGGATTTGTTCTGTATACCTGGCGTAGGTGGGGTGATGACTAACCTGCTCGTGGTAGTGATGGGTAGACTCTGCCCTTTTCTGGTTGCAGGAGACCACATAACCTTTCCTTTTTAGCTGAACTATTTCCCTCACAACACTTTGGCACCATTGTAGGACCAGGGGCACCCTGTTGAGCCAGGCAGGGTGCATTGAAGGAAAATATTCTAGTATGCTAGGTCCATGATATGACAGTTTTCATGCTCGTGTGGTGTACCTGAAGCTCTGGGATCATAATGGAAGCTAGGGCCCTCCTCTTGTCGTTTGCTTTTTACCTGTGTGTTGATCACAGGTCTACATCCATGTCTGGATGATCTGTGAGGCTGCTTGGTTCCACCCAGGCCATGTTTGGCTTGCTCCACCCAAGCCAGTCTTTTTCCTGAATCCTCCTCGAGTGACTGGTCCTTGTAGGTCCCAGCTGACCTCATGGCTGACAGCAACTCTGCAGGACCTCCAGGTTGCTCAGGCAGACTCTATAACATGGTTCTGTAATAGCAGTTTTTTTCTGAAAGACAACACTGTTGCCTAGGGAGCTCAAGATTCCAAAAGTCAGGTCTTGACTCTGATAGCTGGTGTTTGAAAGAAGCTGGATACTGAGTTACAAAATTCCTTGGATTTCTGATTGTGTCTCTGTGCAGACTATTTCTTAGCTTCTCTGAGGTAAAATGAGAGCTTGAAGGCCCATGTTTTGATAACAAAGTAAGTAGGCACATGCATATGGCTCAGTGAGGCTCTCTTCGGTCCTCCAAGAAACACACGACAGAGGCAGAAGGAATGGGATTCCTTCCTGCCAAAAGCCCTCACCTTGAAGATTGCCAATGAAGCCAGAAGATCATTCCACATCCCTTGTGGGCTTTGAGAATGAAAGTGTGTATATGGTATGTGGTGTGTGTGGTGTATGTGCGCATGTGTTCGTGCATGTGTGCGTGCGTGCGTGCGTGTGTGTGTGTGTGTGTGTGTGTGTGTGTGTGTGTGTGTGTGTGTGTGTGTGCGTGCTTATGAAGGATTTGAGTCCCTTTGGGGGAAGACTTGTTAGGCTTAGTGGCATGATTTACCTACTGTTTTCTCAAGGCCCAGGGTCCTGACTCAGGCTGATGTCAGCATTGTGTTCAAAGCTCCAGCTATTGCAGCACTGACCACCTATTGGGAGAGTTGAGTCCTTTCTGTTTTCCCCTGGTGTTTCTTGTATACATGGACTCACCTTAGGAAAACATACGAGATAGCCCTCTCTCATTCCTATTTTGGAGTCTGTGGGATTCTCTATGCTGTCTTCATGTGTGACTGCTGCCTGAAAGAGACTCCTTGGCTTTTGTTCTTCCTTAATGCATGCCTCTGAATCACTATTTAATCTCACTGGACCACAGTTTCTGAGAAATACGGATTGTGGCATGGCTGGCCGAGAGAGGTCCCTGCCTAGCACTTAGAGAGGTGTCTCCTAGGAAGAAAGGTACCCTAATAGTCTTACTAGACTCCATGCTGCTCTGGATTCACAAACTCTCTTCCCAAGGCATACAGGCTCTGCCATGCAGCAACTGTTTTCCTGGTCAGGCCCTATGAGATAACCTTCCTTGAAGCCTACACTGTTCCAGAATATACATGGGAACCAACCACCCAACACTAGATAGGCAGCAAATATAGGATGAATAATAAATACACAATGCTTGGGTGATCATGAAGGTTGGTACCATTTCATCCCGAGAAGCTTCATAGGATCACATCTGGCTAAGTAGGAGATGGAAGTGGGACTTCTACTGAGACTCTGCTGTGTTTCTGTGAGACCTTGGATCTCAATCTTTTCATTTGAAAGGACATCCTAGCTGCCCAGTGTTGTGGACCTGAGCAGGTATCCTGTACTGGGAAAGGGTATAGCCTCCTGGGCAGGGGTGCATGGTGGGTAAAGATGAGGGAATACAAAAGCCTTGGTATCAGTTATAGCAGCTTTTCCAGCAGAGGGCAGTCAGCACTGGCTTGTGGGGCTTTGCATGGAGGATGTACCTTTCTCCTATTCTGTAACTCTCTTTTCTGGGGAGGGACCAGACTGGAGGTAGAACAGTAGTAATCAGACATTTGAAGGAGGCAGGGCAGGGAGGAGAAGAGGGACATAGAGCTAGTCCCTCTACTGTGTTCCCCTGGTGATCAAGGAGTTTTCCATCCAACCTGGTGTACAGTTTTAGGGCTGGGATTCCTCAATGTCCTCCTGGCAATGAAGTTCATTCTCATCTATAGGGAGGGAGACTCATGAAATATATAGCTAAATATCTTTAATTTTTATCACTTTGTTAGGGTGCATTAAAATGCTTGCATTTGGAAATCTTTGTCAGAATCTCTACTTGCTTTGGAGTGGGAACATATGGTGTGGGGACAGACAAATGCATGCTAGAAAAGGCTTGGGGAGGGGTACGATGGCCAGGAAAGGAAGGAGGAGCTATCCTCTTTGGGTAATGCTATCCATGTTGGAGATGGAGGGTAAAGAAAACAGGCAGAGTAGCTTGGATGGGAAGTGGTGGTATGGTGGAGATTAAGAAGACAGATAAGGAGCCAGGCGTTGGTGGCACAGGCCTTTAATAACAGCACTTGGTAGGCAGAGGTAGTGGGATCTCTGAGTTTGAGGCCAATCTGGTCTACAAAGTGAGTTCTAGGAAGGCTCCAAAGCTACACAGAGAAACCCTGTCTTGAAAAACAAACAACAAACAAACAATGAAGACAGATAAGGAACAACATAGAGAAGAAGAGTTGGTTTTGGTTTCTGTTGCACTAATTGTTATGACAATCTGTAACATATCTCATCTAATGTTTGTGTGTGTACTTGTGTGCATGTGTGTACATGCTGGTGTGAGTGCCTATGCACATGTATGTGCAAAGCAGTGGAAACTAGATGTTGATATATTTCTCAATCATTTTCCACATTATGAGATATGATCTTGGACCAAACCTGGATCCCTGATTCATTCGGCAGTAGTGGTTAGCCAGCATGGACCAGGAATCTTCTTATTTATGCCTCCAGTGCTGTGATCACAGCAATGCCTGGCTGTTTTATTGTTTTAGCTTTTTTGTTTTGTTTTTAAGATAGAGTCTCATTGTACAACCCTGGCTGGCCTGCAACTCACTATGTAGACCAGATTGACCTTGAACTCACAGAGATCTGCCAGCCTCTGCCTCCTGAGTGCTGGAATTAAAAGTCTGTGCCACAAAGCCTAGCCTGGCTTTTTTTTTTTTCTTCATAGGTTCTGAGAACTCAAATTCGTGCTTGAAAACAAGCATTTTCCACAACGAGCCATCTCCCCAGCAGGCACACCTTAAGAACAAAACATAGTAGGAGCTTGAGGGGGTGATAAAGCAAAGGAAAAACAAAACAACTAGCTTGAAATGTATAAGAGATATGGTATAAAAATTAACCCAGGACCAAAATATTTTGTAAGACACAGTTTCCTTTCTCTCCAAATTCTGTGCTGTATTTCCTTGGGCAGGGTCTAAGGAGCAGACTGGCCTAAGGGTTAAGGGAAAAATCATTTAACCTCTTTAGCACTCAGATTTCTAATATATAAAGGGAGTTAATTATGGTTTCTATCCCAAGGGGCTCTTTGAAGGATGAAAGGAGATAATGCACGCTAAGTACTTGTTACAGTGATTGGCCAGCAGTAAGCACTCGACACATGTTAGCTCTAACTAGCATTTGAAACTCAGCTATAGCTCTACCAGGAAGCTGTGATGCAATTTCTAAAAAATACCAGTTAAGCACCCCATTCATTTCCAGGGACATGTCTAGACCCCTGAACCCAGGACCACCTACAGTGTCTGTTGTGTCTACTCCTTTACATAGACAAGAATGGAGAAAGTGCCCCATTAATGTTTTTCTGGGTGCAGAAGAAAGGTACACGGAGGGAGACTGTTGCTATCCACAGTATTCCCATGTAAAATAGGAATGCTGTGGATGATAGCCAAAGGTTGGGTAGGAAAAAAAAAGAGTCTTTATGGCATTTCTGGTATGAATGCACGGGGACATAATTCTCACTTTAACTGAGCTCGTTTACAAGATGCATTTGTGAAATATCTTACTTGTCGTTTAGGACAAAGGATGCAAAAGGGAACAGGAAACCTAAATATCTCCAGAGGGAACGTTTTTTCTTGTTAGACTATGTATACAGCATGCAGCTAAAAGCCTTCCTAATGACAGTGTTGGGGAAACGGAGCTTACACAGGTGCGATAAGTTACGTGCTTTCCATTTGACTGTGCGATCGCAGTGATTTGTGGGACATGATTTGATCCATGGTGTCTCCACATCCATCTCCTAATGAGCTTTGTGCAGCAGCCTCCACTCTAAGTGCGGCAAAGCTTAGGGTGGTGGGGAATACTGGGTTTAGCAAGTTAGGTGATTGTGGAAAGGAAAACCAGGACGATATCCTTTGAAGAGGCTGGCGGTTACAGTAAGGGGAGAGAACTTCCTTTTCTTCCATTTTGAAGAAAGGTAAAATTAATTCCAGCAGAAATAATGGCATCCACATTTGAGGAGGGGGAAGAGAATGAAGTGAGGAACCGTAGTTTCCCAAGGTGGATGTGGGCCTTTAAACACTTACCAAACTCACATGTGGATTGATGCTGCTCTTCAAAATTACCCTGAGAGGATATATCTGCTCAAAACACCCTAGGAAACTGCTCTTGGGACCTTTCCTTCTTGCTACTCTTTGCAGTCTGGTTGTAGAATATGGTAATTTTATGATGACTGGTGATGTCACTTCTATCATTTGGCCCAGTCGTGAAGACAGAAGAAATGCCATTCATGGATGCACAGCTCCCAGCTGCTGGCCTTTTACACCTACAGCCCAGTCATTGAGCTATTGCAAGGCTGCTGTGGTGTGGGAGCAATTTTACTACAGTTCTTTGGTCTCCGTGCTCAGCTCTAGCTCCCAACTCACAGGCACAGGGCACACGATTAAGATCAAAGCCTTTCTTATAAAGTGATTCTGACAGGACAGTGACCACAGACAAAGAGCGCACAGGCACCAGGCAAGTCTCTAAAGAGGGTTCCCTGCCATGAGAGTTAACAAATGCTGTTTTGGTTCTTCTGACAGGACACAGCTGCAGCTCTGATATATGGGACACAAAAGCAGTTTTGTCTGTTTTACTAGACACAGGATGAACAGAGGAGGTGTGCTGGATGGCATCCAGTGTTGAGTTGGGGAATTCTCAGTTCATTCTGCTGGGTTTTGGAGCTACATCCCATTCTTCTAAGTACATATTCTGCCAATGCAGGTCTATTGAGTTTCCTAGATATGGTACTAGGTTCAGAAATCAGTGACACATAAGATAAGAGCATGATCACTTTTTTTAAAAAAATCATAAAGTGACAAAAAAAGCACAGGAATGTCTTGAGAGTCACAAGGACACATTGTAGGCACACAGATTGTCCCGGGGTCAGGAAAGACTTCTTAATATATGAATGAGGAGTGATATGTAGAGGGATGGAGCACAAAGGAAGAATATTAGTGTGGAGAGAATGGAAGATACAAATCCTGGCGGTAAGGGATCTTATAGCATGGCACCATTGAGTGGAGAGGAGTTTGGGGCAGAGAGGGAGAACAGGAGAATGGACGGTACAAGATACTGAAGTTGGGGTCGAACACAGCACACATAACCTTAAATGAAGGTCTTATTAAGAACGTAGGAAATATCCTAAAAGCCACAGGAAGCTAGGAAAATGAATGGATTTATGTTTAAAAGGATTTCTCATGCGCTGTCCAGGGGCTATGGGACTCTTACCTTTGACAGGGCTGATAAGAATACTTGCTAATGTGTAGAGGCTGGAGAACCTGGGAGCAGAGGTGATCTGAGGAAGCCTAGGGGATAAAGTTCTTAATGATTGCAAGGTGTGGGACTGGGGCGCTGTTAAAGAGGAAGGTGCTGAAAGCAGAAGCGAGGGTCAGCCTATGGGAGCTTATGGGAGCCAAGGCTGCAGATGGGCATACCGCAGCGTTAAGGTCTACCCCATGGAGTGGGAGAAGGGAGCTGGTTTGCCATCATCCTTTGTTCTTTTTCTCTTTCCCTAACTGTACTCTTTCTCTCCTTCCTGCTTTCTCCCATTTCGCTCTGGCAATCCAGGCAGCCACAGTTCTCTCCCCTGGGAGGAAGGCAGGAGAATGCACTTCTTGCCCCTCCTCCATCAGTGACTAGAACCCAACAGAACATTGATTACTTATAGCTGCAAGAGCCTCACCTTTACAGCTCACATGACTGGATATCATTTCTAAGCTGACTATGCCAGCCTCTTCTGAGGCATCATGTGGGTAAGGGGGAGCTATTGTCATTTTTAATTATATTCCTTATTAGCAGTTTTTACTGATTAAGAATTTTAGTGTGGATCAAGGAGTCTATCCAACACTTTTTTTCCTCAAAACTAAGAGGCAACTGTAAGTCTCCGTTTTGCAGAACATGCCTTATGTTGGAAGATCAGGGGCTGGATTTGCACTGTTTGTTCAATAAATTACTTATGAGGCCACTTAAAGGCTAGAATGAAAGATGGTAAAACAAAAACTCTGACACCCTATTAAGCATAGATTCTTTTGATAATCATATTATTTATTCCCATAACAATCTGGTGAAGAGAAGACGTGCTGATTACAGGAGGGAATAACAAGGCTTCAGGAGGTTCAATAAATGGGACGAGGTCACTGCTACAGTCTAGCTTTGTTTAAGGGAATGAAACTGTCAGTCTGTTCACCCATGGTTCCTCATCTTATGACATACTGCCTCTAGCTTTGGGAGCATGTTGTTGGCTGGCAGAATTTTTGTGAATGGAGATACCTCTCCACAATAATTATGAATGAATTAGGTCACGATGAATTAAGAACCAGGCTGGCTTTTGCCTGAATCCTCACTGGACATTTGGTTTCAGTATCAATATTGGAAATATCAGTCTGCTAAACATCTTTCAGCGGGGGTGGGGGGTGGGGGTGGGGGGGAAGAAGGAGGATGGGAACAAAATCTCTGTCAAACAAATCTCTGGCAGAAGGGAGCAAGCAGAGTCAACATTTTGCTTGCTTTAAATCCCCTGAAGTAGTTATGAAAGAGAGAACTTGCTGGATTGGATTGGGGATAGAGGGGAGAAACAACACTCTAATTCACCAGAATTAATTTGACATCTCCCAGGAAGGAGGGCTCCAACATCTCTAGGGAGTTTCCAATCCCCATGTGCAATGCCCCTCCCCCATCCCAAAGAATAAAAGACCTGCCTGTGTAGGTAGCACCCACATTTCTCCCTCCATTCACTAAAATTAAACATGTTTGTCCCAGGGTCATTGAGCCTGGGGATATTCATGGCTTTTATCATCAAGCCACACGCATCTAAAGAGTGGGCAGCTGTTGCTCACAGGAGGAGGCTTCTCTCTGCAACAGGAGAGCTCCCTTTAGAAGCTGTAAGCAACAGCACATTATGAGCTTTGGGAGAAGAATTCAAAGGCCAGACCCACACTCATGACAACATGCATCACTCTCTGCTCTGCCTTGAACCTTTGGTCCTCATATTTCAAAGGTAGGTTCATCAGAATGGCAATTTGAGTATGTTCTGTGAGACTTCTCTGAAGGCTTTGCCTCATAGTAGAGTTGGATGTTTAGCCAATAGCAAATGGTTTTCCCTTCCAGTCCCCTCTGTAGAAATGATCGTGCCCTGCCTTTTGCTGTAGAACATGTCTGCACCTTCCATGGAACACTTAGTATAGCACAGCAGAGTGTCTTGAGAATGCTGCTGGGCCAGGCCATTTTCCCTCAAGACTGCTTGCTTCAGGCTGACTGCAGGTGGCAGGGTAGTGCCATCTTAGGGAGATGAGTGGCAGCTGAACTCCATAGGCTTCTGCTCCAACCCAGTGCCATCCCTATCCATTCAGAAGTGAGGACAACTGAGGCTCAAGAGCAATAAGATCTTGTTCAAGGTCACAGAGGTCATTAGTAATAGAATCTGATAAGAACCAGGGTCCCTGGCAGATCTTGTCTCTGATTAGTGAAGAATTTGGCAGCTACCTTTGTCAATCCACCTCTGGAGCTGAATTAATGGAGCCTTTGGGTTCAGTCTTGGCTCTGAGGCCAACTTGTGGGTCCTTTGCTCCTTTGATTTTCAGCTTCTCCTTTTTAAAAGAGTAGTAGAGAATAGTGGCAAAGCTTTCTCACCTAACAAGGTTTTGTCGTTAATGAGGGAAAAGAAAATGGCAAATGAGAAAGAGAGACATCTATCAAGTGAGAAGAAATGCCATAGAGATATGAAACCCAGTGCTATTTGGTAGTAGCTCAAGAGCCTCATTTTTCTGCTCTTTCCACAGACAGATCCTGAAGGAAGCTAATCAGACCAGGTGAGAGCTGCAGGAGATGAGTGTTCATTAGCACAACATCCCTTGAAGAAACTCACACTTCCAGTAATGGGCAGGGGATGTGTATGTCTCTGTGTGTACACGCTTGTGATGGTTAACATTGATTGCTGACTTGACAGGATCTAGAATTGCCTAGAAGACAGACCTGTGGGCATATTGGTGAACAAGATCTTAGATGGGGTTAACTGAGGTGAGAAGACCTAATCTAAATGTGGACGGTACCATTCACCCAGTCCATTTACTTGGAGTGAAGAAAAAGGAGAAAGCCAGCTAAGCACTGGCATTTATCGCTCTCTGCTTACTCACTGTGGATGCAATGTAAACCAGTTACCTCATGCTTTTGTCATCAATTTATTGCCACTATGATGGATTAAAACTCCAAACTATGAACCCAAATAAATCCTTCCTTCTTTAAGTTGCTCTCATCAAGTAATTTGTCATAGCCATGAGAAAAATAACTAAGAAAACATCTTAGATACCGGGCATGGGAGCTGGGAGACCATCCTACTTCATCCTGCAGGGGATGGAGAATAACCCACCTGTCAGTCACATCGAGGAGCGACAATACTGTCCACTGCCACAGGCTTAAACCTTCATTGGTGGCAACATGCCAGACTGTTCGGCTTTGTTCCTTCCCAGTTTTGTTCTCCACCAGCACCAGGGATACATTTCCTCTTAAAACTCCATGGATGAGCCAGGACATCCGGAGCTGTGAGGGAGGGAAGCAGTAGTTAATAATGTTAGTGTTGAAGGAAAATATGTATCCTTCTCAGATAAAGCTTAAAGAGCATTCCTGGAGGTTCACCAGAATTGATCCAGCTAAGGGTAGCAGGATGCCCACTTGCCTGTCCTTGCTTACTGCTGCCCAAAAGGCTTTCATCAAAGTTCAAGGTTCTGAGCCAGGACCACCAGTAAGCAATTCTAAAGCCTTATTGAGGTTGATGATATCACCCCAAATTTCACATGGTTCTACTTCTGTAGTGGAGCAGTGGGGTTATTTGGTGAGCTACCCTAAGCACAAAGATTACTGTTCATGGACACAAGTCACTATGTGACCTAATAATAGGTGATTTTTTCATTAAATTTCTTTCAATTTAGGTATAATAGATTTTTATATTCCTTCTAATAATTACAGGTATTATTTGAATAGTATCAGATCACATGTTAGCTAAGTAGAAACTTAATAATTTGGTAGGCAGAAATCACACACACACACACACACACACACACACACACCCCTCTACCTCTATATAATGGTCTCCTAATATAGTTATCTTCCCAAATGAGGCTTTATCTTTGCCAAGAGGAAGCTGCAAGCGTATGTTTTTGTTGTGTCATTATGAAAGGTTTCTATGGCACAATTCCCTAGACATTTGAGGAAATTGTTACTAATCATCTTTCTAAGAATGTTTAAATGTAGTCATGTTCAGAAGCAGAGCATGCTACAAACTGAGGCTTGAAATAATAGAGATTGTGTCTGATAGAGATAATCTATGAACAACAGCTAAGATGTAAAAGAACTAGACTCCTGCTCAGGTTCTGAATGAAAAAGGTTACTGAAGAGAGAAGGGCAAAGTGTATCCTGAACATGCTGAGTCCTCATTAGCTGTGGGTTTTGGGTTCTCCAGGTTTGAAGAGCCACTTCTCTGTAACCCTTAGCCTTCATCTTCTAACGCCTCTATGGTAGCTGCCTTACAATTTCATTGAAGAGGACAGTGTCACTTACCATAGGAGCCTGACAAGGAACAGTGTCCTACCTACAAAACCTGTCTCTAACCAAGCTGTGGCTGGACAATGGGTCCCAATCTGGTGAGTCTGATTTATGGTAATAGGTAGACTCTACACAAACACACATCTCCATTGAAACATCCCATGGTAGCTGAATGAATATATCACTTTTTCTATCCTTATTCAGTTTTCTTATATGTCTGGATGCCATCAATTAGAGAATTTAACCCTACCTTTGATAATACCAAACTCTCTTTCCTATAGTCTATGGCATGCAGTGTCCTGCTGGGCCCATGGCTAACACATGTTCTCTCTTTCCTTGTGCCACATTGTGGATTTGAAATTGTAAAGTCAAACTGTTGTGCCTCAGTGTCCTCGGTGGTTGTTGCAACTTGTTCTCTGTGCATCTCCATTTTTGCCTTTTGGGCACACCTAACACTTTGGGTAGTTCAAACTCTCTCGCAGACAGTCCTGGGCCCCAGCTTCTGATGCACTGATGCAATTTCCACTTTCCTGAGAAAGTTCTAGAGCAGGCACAACCTCTGCCATTCTCGCCCTCCTCTTCCAGCTTAAGTGTTGCTCACTAATCTGTTTGCTTCTGTCCTGGAGGAAGATTTCTTCTTCTCCCCCCCCACCCCCATTATGTGGCTTCCTGTTCTATCCTCTCCTAGGTCCTGCCTTTTCAATTCTTTTTCTACCATCTCCAATCTCTCTGCTTCCAGCTCCCCTGTCCACAAAGGATCAGATCCTACCCACTCCAGAAAAGAAATACCTTTTATTTGATTCTTGTGGTTCTTCTGGCTTGCAACCCATTTCTGTACCTCTGCTTAGATGTTCACATATCTAGTGGCAGGGAGGTAAACGATATTCCCTTTTCATTCTCTTTTATGTTAGAAATGGGACCCGAAGCCTTGTACATAGTAGGCAAGCACAGTACCACTGAGCCACATTCTCATTCATTCTTCAATCTTTCCCCAACTGGCTTCTGTCTTCACTTCTTCAGTGTTCTAACAACAGAAGAATCACTCCTGCCTTTAGAACTTATTCTCTGAACTACATCCATGCTCCTAAAACACCCCTTCCTCACTGTCTCTCCTCTGAAACCTCATGTGAACCTCTGTCACATTTTTGCCGCCTGTCATCTGTGACTCAGCTCTACAGCTTTCAATGGTTTCTTCTCCGTTGGAAAAATCAAGGCAGTCATGGTCCTTTATGATCTAAGGAAATCATCATGCTAGCTATTCAGTGAATACTAATGGAGGCACCCAGGCTGGGTCCCATGTATGTGACAGAGATAGGTGCACAAGAGGTTTCTCCATCTTCTAGCAACATGTTTTTAGTTCAGCAGGGTTGCAGAGGGGAAGAGAGAGAGAAGCTGGAGAGGAGAGAGGAGTGAGAAAGGAACCGAGAGGAGAGAGGGAAGGAGGCAGGAAAGGGGGGAGAGAGAAGAGAAAGGAAATAGGAGGAGGAGGAGAGAGAGGAGAGATAGGAGAAGACAGGAGAGGAGATAAGAGACAGGCAAAGAGGTAGAGAGGGAGGGAGGAAGGGAGGGAGAGGGAGGGGGATGAAGGAAGGAAGGAAAGGGGGGGGGCTTAAAGCAGCCCCGAGGAGGTACATAAGGCTCCTTCATGCCATCAGCCCCTGGAATGATCATCTACACATTCGTGAATATTTATTGTGCTTTATTCCATGCAATACTTCCCTACCCTCATATTGAGATATAACTTACAAGTTAGAATCAAAACAATGCAGCTAACTTTGAGTATGCTGTAGAGCTACTTTGATAGTTCATATAAGAGATACAAGACAATGTGAGACCCTTGACATTCTTAAGACTTCAGACACCAAAGCCATTGTCCTTACTATTAGGAGCAATGCATAAATTGAATTAAAACAAACAAACTGCTTTCATCTTATAATGGCATCCCTGTGACCTCCATGTTCTGCCTTGGGGCCAGTCTTTGTTGTTTTTTCTTTCCTGAGGCTGATCCTCACCCTGGGATCCTCAGAGTTAACCAGGGAACTTGTTAGAAAGGCAGACTACCTGGTCTGTCCCCAAACCCATGGAATCAGACTTTGCAGAGAGGCACTGAGTGATAAGGCGGCCTCTGGGGTTCTGCCTTGGCATTTCTATGACTCATTTACTACCTTTCCAGAATGCACTGGAAGCAACTGCCCTTTGCATCAGTACTCACTCTCTTGGGGCTCTTCAAACCACTCTAGTTTCCTGGCTTGAGGACAATGGATGAACTCAGAGTCTGTGCTCCAAAACTGAGACACATTAACTGTGCAACCTCAAGTTTCTCACCTCCTCTGAGCCCCCAGGTCATTGTGATCATAGCTGTTCTTTCCAGGACTCATTTCAAAGGTTGTTATGGAGACTGAGTGAGACAGTGCATGTGATGCCATCAGCCACACATGAAATCAGTGGTTTTCAAAGTAGGGCTGCAAACTAGAAAAACCTATGGAGTTTTTCAAGCTGCTGGTGTCTGGGCTCCACTTCAGAGACTCTCAGTTAAGAAGTCTTGGAAGGTTCTGGATAACAGTAGGCTAAGTGAGTCTGAAGTGAGACCACTGTGGAGAAGAGACTACTTAATTAATGCAGGAAGTAGCCTGGCTCTCCCAGTGAGGGGGTCCATTTTCATCTTGGACTTGAAGTTAGAAGCCATTCTCCATCACCACAAAATGGCTTTAAATGTACCCACAGTTACCAAAGCAGAGTGAGTGACTCTCCGAAATGGGGAGGACACAGCTCTCAGCAGAGGTCTTCATGGGGTGTCACAGGACAACTTGGGCAGTGAGAGTTCCCAGGACTGAGGTTGAGCAGGAGTTACCTGAGCCAGAATTCTCTCCTCTTGGACCTGCAGACCAAAGTTCCTATGTGCATGTGTGCATTTGTGCATGTACATTGCACATGCGTACACAGACGAGGGACACCCTGCTGGAGGTCAGCCTCGAGTGTGGCTTACTAGGTTCAGTCTTTGTTTTTATTTTTTCTTCTTGTTTTCTTTTGAGATGAGTCTCTCACTGGTCTGGAACTCACAAAGTAGGCTTGACTGTCTAGCCAGTGACCCACAGAAATCTCTGCCTGTCTCCAAATCTCCTAGAGGGGATTACATGTGCAGGTCACCACACAGGGGTTCTGAAGATCAAACTCTGGTCTTCAGATATGTAAGACAAATATTCTACCAACTGAGTCATCTCCTCGGCCCACCAACTTCTCGGTGCTAAGGACTGGAGGGCTTGTGTCAAGACTCCTGAGAATCCCATTGATTTGCTCTGCCTAAAAGCACTATGGTGGTAGTTGTAGATATACTTTTACAGCAGACCATAGGCTCTAGTTCTCCCTATGATTTTTATTTCCCTTATCCAGATCTAAAGAACCCCTTGCATGTCACTTATTGTAGATTTACCAAGCCAAGTGTACCCAGCTTGATCTTGACAGCAAGTTCCTAGTGCCCATGGCAGGAACAAAACACTCTTATAGTTCTATCTTAATATCCTTTCTATCTGGGTGGCTTATAGGGTATGAGTCATTTTCTTTATTTTTCTACTTTTTAATTTAGTTTTATTTAAATAGCATTTTTCATTATTTTATATACCACCTGCAATTTCCCTCCTTCATCTCCTCCCAGTTCTCCACTTCCCATCTACCCCTCCCCTTCTACTCTGCCCCTGTCTCCATTCAGAAAGGGACAGGCCTCCTATGGGCTCGAACAAAGCATGGCACATCAAGTTTCCCTCTTTGCTTCCTGGCAGCCACAGACTGAGCAGCTGTCTCCTGCCATGCCCTTCCTCCATGTATGACATGACCATTGTGTCACGGATCAACATGCAATAGTGCCAGCTCCTAGACTAAGACTATTGACATCCCGAGCCAAAAAGAATCCTCTGTCCTTTACATTGTTCTTCTCTCAGGTTATTTGCCACAGCAGCAGAAGCTTGGCTACCAGGCATCCATCCTTCAGAAGAAGAATCTGGAGCATAAAGAGGTGAAGTTAGTCACCCACAGACACTAAACACAAATGCTACAGATCAGTACTCCACACTGCCTATGTGTGGTCTTTCTACCACACAGTGCCTCACATGTATGTAGTATGTTTTGCTGATCCATACGGCTTCAGGGACTTACTCTGAAGAGGCTGTAAGTCCTTACTTCATGAATCATGGTCCTTGGATCAACGATGTTGGTGTCCTCTGGGAATTTTCTACAAATACAGGGTCTCCCATCCCGGCCCGGCTCAGCTGAATTGGAATCCATATTTTAACAAGATCTTATCTGAGGACTCTCAGATTGGAGGAATTAGGGAGATAGTGAATTTGAATCCATGAATTACTGTTGTCTCTGACAGCCAATTAGTGGTATATGTTTTTACACATGCATGCAGATTCTTACATAAATTTAAATTTATAAAAAGTAACACTTGTTTAAGCCTGTAACAATAGATTTTTTAATTCTTCTGGATGTTTCCTAATAGATACAGGTCATAAATGGTAGCTTCTGACTAATAAACTCTTTTGCATGCAGACAGCACGTGAGACAAGTGAATAGAGACACTACCAGGAGCATGCCACCAGCAATTATATCTCCTGGCTCCAGCTGGCTCTTTCACAAGGGCCGTTTTTCCCTGCCTCTTGGTGGGGCCTGATAGACTTTCCAATTATGTGGTACCAGTGTTTGTCATTTTATTAATTAAAGTCCTGTATGTAAAGCAGGCGCAGCATTGTGGCTAGGCCTAATGCTATTATTTCTCTATGGCCCTTTCCTCCTCCAGAGGTAATTACTGCAATTTTATGTCTACATTGTGCCCTGAGTTTGCTATGCATACCCTGTGTCTGTTTCAGAACAATCTGTTGAACTCATAAGAAAAAAATCGTAGTAGAATTTAGGCTGAAAGATTCAATGACAGCAAATATTGTTCATGCTGCTTGCAGTACCCACATCCCTGCCCCACAAATGTAGGGAATGCTTCATCAGGGGATTTTTATAGATTTTCAAATTACTGAAGGGCAGTAGGAGTTCCCACTATTAGAGCCAAAATCAAGGATAGATGCTCAGTGAGTATTTCATTAAAGTAGAGGGAAACACATTTTACTAGACAAAGATGTGCAAAGATGGGCTTGACTGGAGTGTGAACAGGTTTCCCAGATGTCCCCTGCATCAGGGGTCATGTGACAAAGAATAGATGATCAAGATTGGAGTTGTTGCCAGGGACACTGGGACACTGGGGCTTGAATGTGAATTGTCTCCCATAGGTTCATACATTTGAACTCTGTGTCTCCAGATGGTAGTGATGTTTGGGGAGCCTGTAGAACTTTTAGACATAGGGTGTAGCTAGCTGACATAGGAGAGTAGAGAGTGGGCTTGAGGGGTCCAGGCTGGCTATGCTTCTGGTCTGAGTTCTCTGCTTCTTGATCCACAGATATATGAGCAAGATGCTCCATGCTTCTACAGACACTGCCAATAACAAAAGCCCCTCCTACCATTATGAATGTCACTACACCTTTCTTATCCTGATACTGAAAGCTACAATAAATTCTCGCTCTCTTAACATTTTTCTGTCACATATTCTGCCACAGCAGTGAGAAAAACAACTAACATGGTGCTCAAGGCTCCTCTGTGATCTAAGGTAACAAGTGATTCCGGGTATGAACTTCCTTGATTTCAGTGTGGCATCTCATTAACTTGAGCTAAGAATATTGACTCACAGCAAAATCCAGTGTTTTCTGTTCTCCATCTTCTAATTTGCCTGGAGAAAACAAATACCAACTCTCTAGCTATAAATAGCCTAATGAAAAATCAACCCCAAACAACAACAGGCTGGCCAGATGCAGATATTTTTTGATAGCAGACAAATAAGATATGATGTTGGCAAGTACTTACAATTATACACTCTTAAGAAATGTTGGATGCTGGGTCATTTAGGAAGCTCAAAGACCAGAATCCTTCATGAAAATATTATCAGGGACCATCCCAGCCAGTAATGTTCATATGCCACTTTGTGAAAACATGTAGATTGCTCATAAAAATCCCTGGATGGTAAGGCTTTGAAGTCACTGTTATTTGCTTTTCGTATTGGATTTTTATTTTTTTTCCTTTCTTTTGGGGTGGGGGAGTGAACATCTATAAAGTTTGATAACTAGAACAAAAACTATAAAATTAACTTATGGTATACAATTTAATACATACTATTGTATATATTAAAATCAAGCTTCTGAGGAACAACACTGATATATAAGCATCAAGAATAAGGAAAGAGAGAACATCCCAAATATATATAGCCCTTTGATTGTCTCTATGTCCAGGTCTTTGTTTCCCCATCTGGAAGGAAATCTACCAATTGTGGGCAATTTCATTCGCCTTATTCATACTTCATTGTATTTTCCAAATGCACTAAAATGAGCACAGAATACCTTTATAATCAGAAAAAAATAAATGCTACATTTAGAAAAGCAGAGAAAGGATTCTGATGGTAAACTGGGAAAAAAGGGTATCTTTGCCCATCTCAGAAGGGTGGGTGCTGTTAGCTGAGCTGTGGGTTTTGTGAGAGACCCACTAGATGGAGGAGGTGGTAGGGTGGGGACTCTGGATCAGAAACAGTGGTCTGTCTGTTACTTTTTACAGACTATCTCAGAGTCTCAGTGTCTTTGAGAGTGGGGTCAGTCAGTGGTACTCTCTTTGCAGGGATTTCATGAGGTTCTGTGAGCCCCTTGCCCAGCTTAGGTTTATTCTTCTGTGTTAGATAGGGCAGGTAGGAAATCCATGTTAGAAGCATAGCACACAAATGCGTGTGCGCGCGCGCGCACTCTCTCTCTCACACACACACACACACACACACACACACACACACAGAGAACAGGTGGAATGGGAGTGTCTGTGTTGAAGATTTTAATCTTCCCCTCCCTCCTAGATTCTTTAATTCTCTTTCCATTCTTAAAGAAAGAAAATGATCTTTTGCTCAAGAACATAAAGGTGTAATTTCTGGCAAACAGCTTCCTTTATGCCTCGGTTTCTCTGTGAACATTAGAGACAATGCTGGGGGATAGATTTGTAACCCTCCTGTAGGGAGAAGGGTTGAGTGTAGGTAACACTTCTACAACCTTCATGGACAGTTGTTGGGAAGACTGAGCTCAAGGACTCATGTGCGTGTCTACAGAAGAAGAGTCCTCCAGGCATGTAACCCCTGAACAGTCAGGGAGAATGTGTGTTCTACCAGTCTGGCCCTCTGGATAAGGGCCACATGGAGATCAGGTTCATCACCGTGGACTATGAGCATCTATGATGGACACTGCTTTTGAATTGGACCCAAGTCTGCTATGGGCCACCCCTGGCCTTGATAGTCATTCTTCATATGCCTCACTTTCATCACGTAATGGGGGAGGGATTAAGTTTGGATGGCTCAAAGGTATTAGATTAATTATGTCTCAATGTAATTGTAATGGCTGTTGATTACTTCAGCCAATTAGCATGTATCCTGGCAGAACTCACCATATCACGAAGGGGTAACAGAATGCTAGTCTCCAGTTTCTTAGCTCTATGTGCTGAGGTAAGAATTACTTTGGCTCACAAGTTTCAATAGGGCTTTATTTGTTAGATTTCTGAGATACATGAAGAGGTTTTTTGATAGCCCCTCTCCTCGAGGGACTGTCATTAATTAATTAATTATTGATAAAGTGGTTTTATTCAGCATGCTCTCCTGGCACTATTGCTAGTAAAACATTTCTTGCAACCTGCCTACATACTGCAGACTGCTTGAGAGGAGAACACACAATGTGTTTTAGCAGTGATTTTTCTTGCATGACAAGAAGAGGGATAACAGCAATAATTGCCGCCATTCATTAAGCATTGTGAAGATTACAGAGTTTTTGTGTTTCCATCTGATGGTAGCAACAGTCTCACACAGCAAGTAAAATGGATATTCTTTATTCTCAGCTTTGAGGTGTGACTCTTCAGAGGTCAGATGGAGGTCAAATAGGTCCTGGTGAGGCAACCATAGGATTTAAAATCATATTGACCTATGTTGAATTCAATGACTTTGGAGTGTTTAGAGATTTGGCTTTGGAGGGACCTGGTTTAGGCCACTTGGCAGCAGATTGATCTTGTATGAGACATTTAACCCTCTAACCTCCAGTTTCTTCATCAGTAAATGGGCTTTACCCATATTCACCAGTCTGTCCTGATAATGAGGCAATACAAGTAAAACGCTGAGAACAGGAGCTGCTGAACTAGAGACCAAAGTTTTAGAAACACATCCAGGGTGAGCTTTACATACAGTAAGAGTTTCTTCCCCTAGCCATAGGATGAGGGAGGGTTTCTTTCTTTTAAGGTGCAAAGAACAAGGGTCTCTGAAGGCTCTAATTAAGATTTTTGATTTGCTTTTAGGGTAATACAGATGAGCGATGTAGAGAAACCCAAAGACTGGAACCCTTCATACTGAAAGCAAAGTTTCTCTTAACTTTCCTATGAAATAAACACTCCAAAAAAGTTCTAAGGGTTACTTGGAGGTTGGCCTCCAAGTAAGGTTAGAAACAGTACTTACTGGCTCAATCCTGTTGACTCTGTGAACCACAGCATATCTGTATTGATACCCTCTGGCTCCACAGTCCCACTAGATGTCTATGAACTATGTAGTGTAAGAGATCAATCCCATAGCCTCATCTCATTTTTCATCTGTAGCACAGAGAAGATCGAGCCAGGGGAAGGCAGAGGGAGTAGCTCTGCCTTGTACAGTGGATTCTTACTATAGTGATGTCTTTATAACCACATGGGATTGTTGCTATTGGGAACCTAAAGGAGGTCTCTGTATCTTAGACACATTCCATCTTAGACACAGTCTCATTTCCCACCTCCTTCCCCAAAGCAAAGAAGCATTTTCCCAGGCCCCACTGAAGGCTCTCTGAGATTATTGTCTCCATCCCTGGGGGGTGCTATTCCATTCATAGCCAGCTAGAGTCCTCTGGGCACAGGAGACAGTATGACTGTGGGGCTACAGGGAAAGGGAAGGCAGCTACCCAAAGCTCCCATGTTGCCATGACTTATTCCAGATGACTGCATCACCCTGTAGGAGTCAGAGAGGCCTTACACTTCCTGCTGAACTCCAAATCATGTTCTCCTGGATGGAGAACGGACAATTCAAATGGATGCCATATATTTAGCATGAGCTCCTGACCCTGGTCCTAGGGCAGGAGGGAGGTATTTTCCAAATGGCTTTCCCCAAAGATACCGCATTGAAGAAAATATCAATGTGAGTGAGCAAACAACCCCTGGCCTGGCCAGTGCTCCTAATTGAGCCAAAGATTGAAGCCTAGCATTGGGATGACTTCTTCTTGAGATGAGGCCCTGTACCTGTAGAGATGCTGCCACTGTCCCTGTAGAGACTTCTGAGCATCAGATGAGATGTGGCTGGATACTCACAGGAGCTCTGCCTCATGAGTATCTTGGTCCTCTAGTGCCAGACTGAAAGGACCTGTGCTTGGTGGAAGGGAAAGAGATGATGATGTTGCCCTGAGGTTCCTTCTAGACAGTGCTAGTCCCTAATTGCTTACCAAGGGGAGTTCTCCCTCGACCATAATGTATTTGTGCTGCACTGCTTGGCCACACAAGAGCAGAGGCAGGACTCAGGTTGACACTGCTCAGGCTCAGCTCTTAAATACAACACAGGGGAGAATGGATGAGCAGAGCAGAGAGAAGGGCAGAGCTTTCCTCGCTGTGGGAGCTGCACTGGCTCTCAAAATGACCACCTCATTCAGGATCAAGTCCAGGAGGCTTTGCAGCAGCTCTTCTCCTTCCCATCAGCCGATACCGGCTAGACACCTAAAGGCTAAGACCAGGGCACATACAAGGAACAAATAGCATATGAATCCCATGAGGGAACAGCGATGTCCTGGTTACAAATGGAGTGGTAAATGCTCTTCCTCCGCAACTGAGAAACCCTCTTGGGGGTGGAGCTCTGAGTAGACAAGTGTGATGTCATGCTCATGGTGGCTCATATCAGCTCCCCCTAGGCTAAGAAGGGGTCATCAGTCCCACCGGGCAGCATAAGAGAAGAGCATGACACTCAGACTCAGGAGGTCAGGCGTTGGTCTCGACAGCTTTGGGACTGTGATATATTTCTTCCCTGCCTTGCCAAGGAGAACGTGGCATGTACCCTAACTTAGATCATGGGTGTAGAAGACCCTAATATGGATGTGTATAGAATCTGCAATCTGAAATGGACATGAGCTTTATCAGCTCTTGGCTGATGCCATGTGCATGTGAGCATATGAGTGCTTGCATATACACAACACGGCACACATACACACACACACACACACACACACACACACACACACACACACACACACACACAGGTATCCTGGAAAACATACAGACCTTTCCACCCTGAGCTCATTCTAAGGGATGAAAACACTACTACTACTATTACTAACAACAACAATAATAATAATAATAAAAATAACAACTTTAATTCACTGCTTGGGCAGCTGAACTCCATTGTTTTAGTTTCTTCCTCTGCCTCAAGCCTCTTTATTCTTGGTATTCTCTTTTTTTCCCTCACCTTTCCATAGGAGATTTTGTCATTAGTTTGAGAAACTGAAAATCCAGACATCATGAAAGTCCCTCTGTGTTTCCTTGCCTGCCTGCTCAGGAGACACAGAGGTGGCTTTGATTGTGTCCAGTCAAACTGCCAATTCTCATACTTAGGCTGTGGTGAAGGAAGGGCTATCATTCCATGCATGGTCACCAGAAAAGTCTTCAAAAACCTAAACCAGAGAGCAATTGATGGGAGAGCTCCATGTTTGTATGGGACTCACCATAGGGCATTGTTTCTAAGCAGGGTGTGGGCAGGGCTTGAAGGACACAGCAGGGAATTCACCATGCCAGTCTTCTCTCCCACATCTGTCCAGGTCACATTCGCTAGTCTTAATGACACGGAGTGTGGGTCTCCTTCCCTCTAGGGTAGAGAGCCCACACAGACATGGCAGAACCCACAGTTGACCTTCTGCCTGAACCCAGCTGCCCTAGCAGTGAATTAAAGTTGTGTTTTCATCCCTTGGGTTGACCTCAGGATGGAAAGGTCTGGAAGTGTTTTAGGATACCATTGTGTGTGTATGCATGTGTATGTTCATGTACACACATGATTGTGTTAATTGGGGCAGGTGGAGCGGCGGGACCAGACCGGTGGTGGGCAGAAAAACCTTACTCCTTACATATGGCGCCCACGTGGCTAATAAGAACTTCCACTTAAAATTTAACAAAAGCTTTAAAAAGGGTTTTATAAACAAAAGAACAGAGACAAGCAAGGTTTCTTGGTAGCAGCATTTTTCTAGGTTGGACTCTGCTTTGCGGGAGACAAGCAGATATTTGCACGGCTCCTTTAAGGGAAGGTTCCTGACTCAGCATAAGCGGCAAAAAACTGCACCACCTTTAAGAAGCACTGCTAACAGTTTATTGGCAATGGCAGTGACCACATTTCCAAGCCAGCAACATGCTGCTGGATGGCAATGCAGACCAAGGCAGTGAGCATAGCTCTCAGTGCTGGCGGTAAAATAGCCTCAACCATCTTTGATGAACCACGGCAGAAACAACTATGACTTTCATTTTAGCAAGGTTGTTGTTTACCAGATAAAAGACCTGTGGCCAGAAAAAGATAAAGATTTAAAGTAAAGACAGATTCACATTAAAAAAAATCGGTAAAGGTTTACAGTGTGTTCTAAAATATATGTAGGATTGGGAGAGAAAAGGAATAAAATGGTTTAAAAAATACAGCTAGGAATTGGGTGTGGTGGCACACGCCTTTAATCCGAGCACTCCGGAGACAGAGGCAAGCAGATCTCTGTTTTTGCAAAGTAAACTTGGTATGCAGAGTGAATTCCAGGACAGATAAAAGTTACACAGAGAAACCCTGTCTCAAAAAAAAAAAAATACAACTAACAGAAACAGAGTAATAAAAAAAAGCCATGTAAAGATGGGAAGCACAGAAAAACTGTGGATGCTATATGCTATTCTGTTGTCTTTACATTGTTTGCTAAGGAAATAACAGCTGTTAAAACAAATGCTGCTGGATCAATGCAATTTATATATTTTAAAAATGCTTTGACTCCAAAATTTAAGTCTAAGGACAAGTTACTGGGGAAAAGGATTTCTATTTTTGTTTCCACAAAAATAATAGGCATTCTTCAAACTTTTCAAGACCTACAGAATATGGCATTTAAAATGGCTTAGGTTTTTTTTTTTTTTTTTTTTGACAGTGAGATATAAATGCTCCTGGCAACACCATCTAAGTTAGAAAGGAAGATGGACATCACAGAAATGTGTTATGAAGTTACTTCCAATATGACAATACTAGCCATTTGGACAAGATACTGCTCTTGTCTGGACTGTTTGATTTTTATGCTGTATAAACTGGACATGCAGGACCCACAGAAAAGTGACTGCTGATTCAAGATGGACATTGCTACAGAGTTCCTGGCATACTGCCAGACAGTATGCAGGACACAGAGAAAAATGACTAACAAACTGCCACTACAGATGGACAGTTTAAAGTTTCCTGCTTTGCTGAGGAGTCTGCTAGACACACTATGGCCTATGGGCTGAAGATAGAAGATTACAGAAGAACTTCAGGTGACTGACCAGGCAGTAAGTTGTCTCTGTCATTTCTAGAGTTTATATATTATCCTTCTGTGGTCTTTGAAGGAGTTGAAGACAAATAGTTATGGTTATAGTTTACCTTAGTTAGGATTAAAGATAAGTTACTTAGACTTTAGACTCACAAAGATAGATGATGGAATATTTTCTTAAATCTTGCTAAATGTTAATGAACTAAATATTGTTAACTGTGATTCTTACTTGATAACTGTTGTGTTATATATTTTGCTATGTTAAGGTTAAAACCCTTCTTTTTATTTTATACAGAAAAGAGGAGATGATGGGAGATGTAATTCTGTAAATATGTTTCTCATACTGGTTAATGAATAAACCACTGTTGGCCAATAGGAAAGGAAGATAGGAGGGACTAGGAGACAAGGAGGAAAGAGGAGGTAGTAAGGAGGAGTCAAGATGGAGAGTCTGGAGAGAGCAGGACGTCCCGGCTCTCTGGTAAGATGAAAGCACGTGGAAATACATAGATCAACAGAAATGGGTTAATACTTAAGACAGAGCTAGCCGATAAGAAACTAGTACCTGGTCAACAGCGTTATATCAAATATAGAGTCTCTGTGTGTTAATTGGGGCAGGTGCAGCGGCGGGACCAGACCGCTGTTGGGCAGAAAAACTTTACTCCTTACACATGATCACATGCACATAGATGTAACAGAGCTGCAGTTCTGATGAAGTTAGAAAACCAGCAGTAAGGAACTAACCCTCACAAAAACTGGTGTATCACACCCACCTTCATGGACCCTTCATATCCCTGCATATTCCCATAAAGGACAAACTGCTCCCATGTTTGAGGGCAGAAAGGAATGAGAGAAACCTACTCTCTCGCGCCCCAGGCCTTCTTCTGGCCCGAGAACATGGCTTAAAATATTCTAGTCACAGTCAGGCTATTCAAATAACACAGAGTTTCAAACTGCATGGGCTTGTTGAGATAGTCAGGCTTCCAGGATGTGTGGAAGGCAGGGGGAGGGGTGGGACAGCGCCTGCCCCCCCCCCTGTAATAGCAGCAGCTGCAATGCTAGACCCATCAGAATGTCTCAAAGCCAAGTCAAACTGGAGTGGGCCTGACAGCGAGAAGCACATGAGAGCCACGGCAAGGCTTCCCTCCCCTGTGGCAACTTTAATTATTTGAACCGGAGCTAAGTGAAATAAAAATAAAAAAAAAAATCAGAATATATTGTAAGTGGCTCCCTAGTTTCCTGCAGAGACTAGCTTATGGAGGGGAAGGGAAACCAAAAAAAAAAAAAAAAAAAAAAAAAAACCCACAATGCTCTCTCTGTCTGTGGCTGGGCTAGGCAGGGGTCTTTAAATATTCATGCTTTATGTGCAACTGTGCAAAGAGCAGGAGGAGGAGGTGCCTACAGTAGTGGTTGGGCAAGAGAGGTAGCAGTAGTGGCTGCAGGTAGCCAGAGGGAGGACATGAGAGCTGGGAGGCTTCTGGAAAGCTCTGGAAGTTGGGTTGGCATAAGGCCCATGCTGGCTATATCTTCATTATTGGTGGGTGTCAGACCTGGCTCTATGTGCCCTTCCAGCCTCTCTGCCTCCTCCACCTGTTTCTGCTCCACCATTTCTAACTTCTTTTCTGACTCATGTTTCTAAGTGGCAAAATGCACACCCTGTTTGGGGTGGAAGGTATTGGGGGAAGCTTTGCATGCACTCAGAATGGATTCTGCTTGCCATTGCTTCAACAGCCAAAACAGCAGCAGCAGCAGCAGCAGCAGCAACAACAACAACAACAAAATCCAACCAAAAACTTTCACGATTTAGTGCCAGCCACTAAGTCATCAAGGGTGGAGATTGAAGATGTAGAGATCCAGCCTCAGTAATATCTTTCAGGAAGCCAACGTAGATCCTAAGAAAGCCCATTTGTCCATTTCCCAAGTGAATGCAAGTGGAGAAACATAGACTTAATAGTGGCTATTCCTAGATTTTGAGAGGCATTTGTCAAAGAGGACTTCAGTTTTCTGTGGGAATCCACTGAAGGATTTAGAATATCTATAGAGAGGGTACTTTTTATACTAGGCATTAGTCCTGAAGTCCAGGGCAACCAAGCTATCAGTCCTCATTGGGGACATCTCCCATACCTCTAACATTTATCCCTCTCCTTTATTTTTATTTTATGTGCATTGGTGTTTTTTCCTGCATGCATGACATGTGTGTCTGTGTGAGGGTGTTGGATCTCCTGGAACTGGAATTACAGACAGTAATTGAACCTTTAGAAGAATAGCCAGTGCTCTTAAACACTGAGCCATCACTCCAGCCTTCTTAATCTAGGGAAGCCTTTTTAGGAGTTGTGAGGTTAAAGACCTGAGTCAATCTTATGGACTGGAATAGCAACGGAACAGTCATTGGTGTCCCTGCTATTGGAGCTCAGCTACCCCGGAAGAAAGGAATCCATTTCCTACCTTCTGCATTGAAGAAGTGGGTGTATAGTGTGACATATTTTTCACCCCTGCCCCCATGACAAGAACAACATACTGCTCTTAATGCCGAGAGCCCATCAACCACAGATGATCAATGGTCTGAAAAGCTGTCCGTGAAGTCATGGTAGCATAAATATAAACAAACATGAATGATGTGAGTGTGGGGGTGGGGACCCACTCCTTTTCTTCCATTGTGTCTGCTCAGCCAAGTTCTGGAAAAGGGCAGGAAATAACAGAAACAGCCTAGAGCAAATCCAACTGGAGAAAAAAGAAAGTCAAGGAAACCTGTCTCAGCTATTGATCAACTCAAAGGTTATCATAGAAGTGACAGAATATTAGGAAAATATCGCTTTGCTTTGACATTTCTTTCTCTGAAATGAGGCTCACATTAAACCCAGCAAAGAATAAATTTAAAGACCAAATGCTCCTAAGGAGCCTCCTGTCCTCTCAGGTGGGCCAACCATCTGTCTCCAGGTTTCCTCCCAAGAAGCCTTCCCCTCTTTGTACCTGCTCTGAGGCATATCAACAGTGACTGTGAAATTCCATCTGCACGAGATACCATGGCTTCTCAAATACAAGTTATTTTAATGAATCTATTTATTTCTGCCCAGACTTCTTCCAAGAAGTAGTTAAGGTGGCTCAGAAATACACAATGCCTGATAAGATGATGTGAACAGAAGAGGGTAAGAAAGATGGGTCCCATGCATAGTTATAAAGTCAGGCAGCTACAAATAAATTTGTTTGCTTGCTAACCATTCATTTGATTAAAAATCATTCACATGCCTCTTCTGTTCTTTGTTTTATGGTGGAGTTTTTGTTTGACAAGAATGCTGGAGGGTTTGAATCTGGGCCCTTATCAAGGGGAGTCTGGTATACTTCTGACAGCTAAAGCCTTCCTTCCTAGGATTTTTACCAGCTGAAAGAGGGATGCAAACCTGGATAGTTTTAGAATGTCTAAAGTGTGAAAGGAAACAAATTACCTAGAGGGTACATAGCTAAAACTAAGTCAGACAGGAGTTTCTTCTGTGGATTTCCATAAAGAGGATGAGCTGAATCTATGTTCTGGTTGGCTTTCTGTTGTGTGCAAGACGAAGCTGCATGAGCCATTGGGTGTTCAAATGTCCCCAGGTATGACCTGTCTTCTGTGTCTCATGTCTGGCAGAGACCCTTTTCTTAGCCCAGGCTCCTTGTGTTCACACAGGTTGCCAGGCACTGTGGTTCCCATGGTCTCCTAAGCCTCTTACATGTGTTAACCTGGTTAATCTTCATCTATGTGGGCTGGCCTAGATAGAGAGAATAGCATATCCACTTCCCAGGTAAGGAAACTGATGTCCAAAGGGGTCAGTTAGCTGCCTAGACAAGTGGTACAGTAAGTCATTGTGGAAGCTGTTTCAGATTCAGGTCCTTGGTAGAGTACAATGTGCTATTTTGTGTATGGGCAAGTCCCTCATGCATTCTCAGCCCCCAGATACTATGACCCATATGTTAAATACCTCAATGCCTCATACTCAAGAGACAACAGCTTCAGGAACCACTTGGGTAGCGGCTTTGTTGTACCTGACTGAATACCAGTGATGTCTTAGTGAAATAATGTAAATAAAGTCTTTTGGTGCTTTTCAGTGTTCAAAATATATTTATACGAGCTTGATATTTTGAAAACACATTTTAAAGAAAGACTTGTAAATCCTATCACTCTTCTCTATTGTAGGAAATATTTTCCTGGGCTTGCTTAAATTAAGGTCCTACTGCCAAAGTGTGGTACAGCTGACAGCGGGTGGGCATTTAAGGTAAGACTCTGCTGATGGGTCTTCACAGTGTGGGTGAATGTAATGTGTATAAATATGGCAGAAACAGTTCTCCCATCTTCCCACAAGAGCTCGGTAAGCCCAGATGGCCAGGCTACTTTCTTATTCTGTTTTGAATCACCTGGAAGTGACCAAGGGGTGGGAGGAGAAGGCAGGGACCTAGAGGAATCACAGATACTTACCTCACAAGGAGAGTTCTTCATTGGTGCTGGGAATGTTGCACTGGTCACTGTTGCACTTTCAGAAGTGGGGACATCAGTGGTGCTGAGCAACAGGACATGGCCTGGGGAGGAAGGAAGAGAGTTACAAATGTATTGTATGCACTGAGGGGTATGGTTGGTGGACTATGCAGGGTCTGGTTTAGCACATCTTTGAGGATGCTGCTTTCTTGCCTACAGTGGAAAGGACCCCGGCTCATGCTTAGTCCTTCATTCCAAACTGCCTAGGAGGTCCCTGCACTATGCATCTGGCTACTACATCTCTACATTCTCAAGGTCATCAGCTTAAACCCAGGAGCAGCTGGAAGCAGGCTGACTCTCATGTATCATCAACTTCAGCCCTTGTCTTCCAATAGTCTCACAACCTTCAATCTCACCCTGCTCAAGAACTCAGGTCATCCCATGGCCCATGGCCTTTCCAAGGAGACCATTTTCTTGTCTTTCCTCAGTGTCATTTGGCCTGAAAATATGGGTGATGGTGAGCTGCCATTCATCTTGGTAGAAGGAAGAAAATTCTTTAACTCTCTAGGAACTACAGAGCATTTTTAAGATGGTCAGTGCTATGGAGATGGGAGCTCTTATCTTTTTACTGGGAACTGATCAAGACTGAATCATGGCTGGGTGGTAGACCCAGGTTCTCTACAGCCTGACTTTGGGAACTACACTGGTCATGCTGACCCTCTGTCTCTAACCCCTATAGCTGGTGTCCTGAGTTGATGTCAGCCACCTCCAATGAAGGTGACCATATCTTTATGGCAGAGCATGGGTAATGATGAGAGAGACTCCAGGGAGGGAAGTCAGTTATTGCTGGCTGAAGTTGGTGGGAGTGAGCAATGGCTGAGGAGCCTGGGACACAGAAAATAACCCAGCTGTGGAGCAAGGTCCCCAGGGCATAGTCCAGGCAAATGACTTAAGGCCTCCCTATGGCCTTAAGTCTTTTCAGGCATAAAGGGGGCTTATCTCTATTTCCCAATGCATTATGCAGGACTTCAGCACTGAATAAAAAGAATGGTTTTATTGGGATTATTGTGGCTGGTTTTCAGCTAATCCCTCATTAAAGCTCTACATTTAAGTAATAAAAGGTGACATTGAGCTTGGAAATGTTCAATAATTCTATAGCTCAGGAAGGGATGAAGAGGTGATCAGGTATGCACATCCCAGGTCAGCTTTGAGTGTGAGCATACCAGGTCAGCTTTGAGCAGAATACTGCATGTGAGGAGAAGCCTCTATGTGCTGAGTCAGGATCCTACATCTCTGATCTATCCACCTAGATACTAGGATGGACACCAGGGAGAAGGAAAGAGAGGGTGTTACCTTGGTGGTCCCAGGAATGGGCATCCTTTAGGGTCCTCACTTGCCACTGGGGCAAATGGAGTGGAAGTGGACCTTGGGTCCAGCCACAGAAGCTATCTTCAAAGTTACAGTAAAAACCAGCAGGAAGTTTACCTGTGGAGAGATTGTGGGGCACCATCATTATAGGTACACTAATGGAAAACCATGTAACACAAAGCAAATTGGCCAGGGTGATCAAGGTATCCTCATCAATGGTGGCCATCCAAAGAGAAGATCGATCCCAACTACCTGAATGACTCCCCTGTTGCGTGTGTGTGTGTGTGTGTGTGTGTGTGTGTGTGTGTGTATTAAGTGTGTATATTGATTAGTGATTCTCTGATCTTCACATTTAGAGTGAAATGGTAATAATAACTATACAGAGTTATTACAAAGCAGAGACTCAGAAATGCTAATCAAATTTAAACAGCCAAGACTCATCCCACTGGGACTAGAACCCAAGTTGTCTGCTTCTCAATTCTGTACTCTTAATGCTGATCTACTAAGAACATGGTCCAAAAGAGGATGATGCATAGTTAGATGGCTTCTATCTGTAATGGTTGACATGGTGACAAGAGTGTGGTGGTGGCAGAGGGAGAACTAACTGGGAGTGGCTGGTTTGAATTTCTCAAATCACCCCTGTCTGCACTGGCTCCACTTTGCTGGCAGTGAAGCAAAGCCACATGCAGAGTTCTGCACAGTGTGTTAGATGATCGGAAGTTGGGTGTGTCTTCTATGGCTCTAGTCTGTGAAAAGCCAACCTGGGTCCTGAAGAGCTGAGGCCTTGCCCACCTTAGCGCTCAGTGGACAGGTACTGCAAATGCTGGGTTAAGCAGTTGATGTTTGGGGATATTTAATTCTGGAAACATCACCTGGACAATCCTGCTTCAATAATCCAGGTTATAGTGGGCTCTTCATCTTCTAAAGGTTCAGTAGCAGGGGGCCCATGCTTTCTTTTATATAGGCTTTCTGTGCCATTTATTTTCCAGGGTTCCCCAGAAAGGGGAGGAATGAGAGCTCACTTTCTCCTGCTCTGAGCTGTTCTAGACTGGACTATTCCGACATCAGCAGCAGCTCCAGGCTGAGCTATGAGGAAGCATCAGGTTCCTCCCTCCAGGGGGAGAGGAGCTCTCTAAGAGACCACTGCACTCCATGTCCTTCCTCTGCCTCAGCTTTCTTGGCAGCACAGTGGCTGAGGGCCCTCCTGCTTCCTGGCTGTGACAGCACCTTAGTGAATTATTACTCATTTCCCCCTCGATTCTCTGTGCATTTCACACAGAGGCAGAATTATAAATTAAAACAGGCTGTCACTGACTCTAAGAATCTCTTCCCATTTATACCCCCCTGAAGAAATCATTTCCCCCAAAGCCCTGCGTGTTCTTCTGATTAAAAATCCAAAAGCTAAGGAGATCCTTCTGTTTTAGTTTTTACTCCCACCCTCAAGGGATCCCACATGTACTTCTTGCAAAGAAACCAACTGGCGTCTAGCAGTGACCTTCTAGGAGAGCCCTGCACAGGCTTTGCTTTAAAAGCCAAGGGTCACCTTGGCAGAGGGTAGGCTGGTGGGAGGAGTCAAGGGAGAGCAAGGGCTTGGAATGCCCCACCCCCACCCCTTACAGGTAACCCAGGGGCTCTAGATCCAACCTTTCCTTTCTGTTGGGTTCCCTTAGGGCAGTCACTTCTTCCTTAGACCCATTAGGCTTCCCTTTTGCAGTGTGTGTGTGTGTGTGTGTGTGTGTGTGTGTGTGTGTGTGTGATTAGTTTATATTTGGAAGGGTTGGGATTTTAATGGGGATTGCATTGAATCTGTAGATTGCTTTTGGCAACTGAAGAATGGATAAATATGTGACACATTTACACAATGGAATACTACTCTGTGGGAAAAAACAATGGAATCTTGAAATTCGCAGGTAGTGGATGGAACTTGAAGAAACCATCCTGAATGAGGTAACCCAGTCACAAAAAGAAGAACATGGTATGTACTCACTCATATATGGATTTTAGACAGAGCAAAGGATCACCAGCCTATAATTCACACCACCAGAGTAACTAGGATACAAGGAGGAATCTAAGAGATTCATATAAAGTTCCTCACGGAAGGGGAAAGGGACAAGATCTCCTGAGCATATGGGGAGTGGGGTGGGGGCAGTGAGTGGAGAGGGAGCTAGGAGGAAGAGAAGGGGAGGAGAGGAAAGCAGGTGGGACTAGGAAGATTGAGTCAGGGGAGGAATAGACAAGAGAAGAGAGAGAGAGAGAGGGAGAGAGAGAGAGAGAGGCAGAGGGGGAGGGTGAGGGAGAGAAAGAGAGAGATAGAGACAGACACACAGAAAGAGAGAGAGACACACAGAGAAAGAGAGAACATAAAAGAGGAAGCTGTTATAGGTTTGAAGAGAAAACTGAACCTAGAGAAATGTCCAGAGACCTACAAGACTGACCCCAACTAACAATTTGAGCAACAGTGGAAAGGCCACCATAAATGCCCTTCCCTGATAATGAGATTGATGAATAACTTATCCACCATCATAGAGCCCTCATCTAGTAGCTGACGGAAACAGAAGCAGACACCCACAGCTAAACACTGAGCCGAACTGGAACCCAGAACCAGAGAGAGAGGACAAGACCAGGCTACAGAAACACATAGAGACAGCTGACCTGAACAAGGAGGAACTAATGGGCCCCCAGTCTGATAGCTGGGAATCCAGCATGGGACTGACTCAGGCCCCTTGAACGTGGGTCTCAGCTAGAAGGCCTGGGCAGTCTAAGGGACCTCAGACAGTGTATTCCTGGTGCACAAAAGGACTTTGGGAGCACATCCCCCATGGAAGGATACTCCCTTAACCTAGAGACAGGAGAGAAGTTCTAGTTCCTACTCCAAATGACTTGACAGATTTATATGACTCTTCCTGGAAGGCATCACCATACATGTAGAATGGGGAGTCAATGGGAGGGGAGGGTGGTCGGGGGCCATGAGAGGGTGGGAGAGAGGGAAAGAGGGAAGGAGAAAAGAAAGTAAAAAGAAAAAAAGAAAGGGTTGGTTTTAGGGTAAGATAAAGAAAGGGGATGCTAATACTGATAAGCAAAATTGCGCAGAATTTATAAACCATGGCAGTGGTATTAGTCATTGCCATTTACAGCCATATCTAGGGAAGTCATTGGGGGAGGGGAATAAGCAGCTAGCACTACCCTCAGGCTACAGGGCAGGGACATGTCCTCCTTGCCTTTCAGGAAGGGTCTACTAGAGCTGAAAGGGTAGGGTCCTATTTCTTTTTGTCTAAACAAATGGAGAGGAGGCAGGAAGGACAATGAGGCAGGTCAATGGCAGTTTATATGACATCTAAACCTTGATGTGAAGAAGGGAAGCCAAGAGGATACCTATCTTTTTAAGCACATGGGGCAATGTGCTCTGTAAGAAAGGCACTCTGAAGGGGTCTGGGGTGGGTGTATGTCAAAACAAAGACCTACCTGATGGGTTAGGCTGAAGCCAGGAAATCATTGCTGAGGCCAGTTGCTGAGCATGAGGATGGTCCATAAGACTGACTCTGTTAGTACTGTCTCAACCTTTGATTGTCACCTCTTCTCACTCAACCTTAGTACCTACTGAGTACATGGCCCCCTGCAGGACTTTACTATCTATTTGCTGAAGGAAAGGAAACAGGTTTAATCCTTAACTTCTTGTCATTGAAATTGGGCTCCAGGAACTAGGTACCCCTCGGTAGTCTGTGAATTCAGGGCTTCATCCAGCCTGCTGGTTAGAATCTGTCTTTTAGCAAGTTCTCCAGGGAATGCCTGGCTACCTCATATTGGAGAAATGTTGCTTTTACAGGCGCCACCCCCCTCTTGGGCTGTGGCCAGGCTTCTCATCTGCTGGATGGCAAATGGAGTTGTGTGTGTGGGTCAATCAATTCCATCACATTTGGCAATTATGACACCTGATTCCACTCTAAGGGAGACAAATGGGTAGAGTCACAGGGACATGACCCCAGCCACAGCTGCAGAAGCTGCCAAGTGTAAATGGCAGGCCAAATGACACTACTTCTTTCTCTTCCCCTTGTGACAACTCTGTTAACATTTTTGATAAATATGTGTTATACATTTTCTTGAAAATATGGAGTCATGGGGAAAATGCTAGAAGAAACACATCAAAAATATTATGGTTATCTTGGAATGTCTGAGAGGAAGGATTATGGGCAATAGTATTTTTCCCATGCATTTTTCTGGATCTTCCAGGTATTTTACAACAAAATGTTTTAGTTTATAATAAAGAAATAAACTTAAAAAAAATAACAATGATCTGGCTTTGGCTGGAAGGAAGCATGTACCCACAAAACAGATGAGAGTGTGGATCCCCAGAATGGAAGGGGAAGTAATCTACCTGCATAGCTACTGAGTGGGTGAAGGGGATGATGGAGGGACTCCTGGCTTCTTTAAGGAGCTGAAAGGGTAGGGTCCTATTTCTTTTTGTCTAAACAAATGGAGAGGAGGCAGGAAGGACAATGAGGCAGGTCAATGGCAGTTTATATGACAGTTTATATGTCATTGAGGTCAGGACACATGGGGCATTAGCATGTGCTCTCCACTGGTTACACACCTATGATGTCTCCCTTGGATTTGGTAATGTTTTTAATCTGAAAAGCATGTGTGTGGACAGGTGTTACATCACAAATAAGGAAACTGAGAACCCTCTTGCATCACAGTAAGGTGGTGGTAGTACCCTGGACCTCTTTGGTTCTTCTAAGCCCCTCTGTTCAAGGAGAGTCTACAGCAAGGTTTAGTGCACAGAGCAGCCAAAGTGGAAACTCATGCAACAGGTGGGTGTGGCCTGCACTGTTCCAGACCATGAGGAGGGCTCTGAAGTCAGACTGAGCCTGAAGCGCTGCTCAACTGCAGATGACTGCTTTAGTTCCCTGCTCTCTGTGACCATGAAATAGGTTCATCCTGGGAGAGAGTACCTGGCACGGAGCAGATGCTCCTGTCAGCTGCTGTTCCCATCATGGTGATGGCTTCCAGCATCAGCGATGTTACAGAGAAAACAGTAGAAATGCCAGAAATAATAGGGCCAAGAGTGAGAGAAAGGATTTCTGTTAAGACTGTTGCCAAGAGCTGGTAGAAAAATGGGATGAATTCTCTTTTTGAATGAAGCCTTCCTTCCTAGCAACTGGCTTTAGGCTTCTGTGGCACACGTGGATGTTCTCCAGAAAAGCTGGTCAGAGCAGCTTTTCAAAGATGGCTGAAAAGGCCACTGGGTCTCATGCTCCTGACCTTGGTACCCAACTCTGGGTGTCCTGAAGCTGAGAGCTGCTTCCAGAAATCCACGATGACAAGCTATGGAGGAGTGGAAGATGCCCCAAGCCACAGTAATGGGCTGTATCCTGAGGTCTCCAAGCTCTAGCCACAGCTTTGTTCCCCACATGCTGTGTGACCCTGAACAAATCAATCACCTTCTCCCTACCTTCATTTTCTCAATTGTAAATCAGGGCATGGCCTGCCTAACCTAGGTCCCAGCTGGGAAGTACATATCAAAAAACTTTCAAAAGGTATTTGCAAAATTACAGAGCACAGAGGCACTGCTGGAAATGCCTTGGGCACAAATAATTAGACATATGCATATAGACTGCTGCCCAGGGCCCTGTGGGCAATCCTGGTTGCATTTTGCTGTGAGAATTCTGAGAAAGACTGGGAACAAAGAATCTGGAGGCAAGCAACATGCCACCCTACAGCCCTTCATGGGGCTGGGGATGCAGTTCACTTGGCAGGATGCTTGTTTAACACACAAGAAGTTCCAGGCCCCCATAAAACTGGGTATAGTGGTTCAGGCCTTGGTTACATAGTAAGTTGGAGACAAGGCTCAGATACACAAGACCTTGCTTCAAACATTTAAAACCTACCACAACTCCATTATCATTGAGACACTTCTTTTGGAGTCTTTCCATAAAATGTAAGACTTTTTTTTTTTGAAATTGAAAAATGAGTGTCGATTGCTTTACTTCAGATGTATATAACTGCTTTTTAATTTCCATGGGGCCCAAAAGACTTGGGGAACACTGTTGAGTTTTTAAAGTTATCTGACAAAACTCCTCAGAGGTCAGTGTGTCTGTGGTCTGTGTATCGGAGTCCCTGGTCTGGGCCCCACCACATCCCAGGCTTGACAGCCTCCCATCCAGGGGTCACCCAGTACTTCATTCTCTGCACCTGCTTTGGACTTCCCCTGCTTTGCAGATTAGATACTTGCAATGCTCCTGTGCTGTAGGCATTAGCACATTTTCTAGCTCACTGCAGGTGCTCTGTAAGTGTGTGGTTTCCCTGGCAGAAACTGAGAGCTTAGCTGCTGGGAAGACACATTCAAGTGAAGTAATCATTGGTGGGGAGTCTACGCTGCTCCCAGATATCAGCGTGGCCACAACTGTTGGCTTTTCTTTATAGTGCTCAAGTTTCCCAACTTACCCATTCATTTTGGTCACTACTCAGTGAGCACTTATCCCTGTGCCAGGAATCAGGAGAGATTCTGGCACCGAAAAGATAACCAGACTCATCTGCCCACAGACAGGAAGTGAGACCTGGAAACTACCCCCATAATGAATACTTGATACATGCCTGCTAGGATGGTTGAAATAAAAAAAAAAAAAAAAAAAAAAAAAGAAAGAAAGAAAGAAAGAAAAAAAAGACAGATAATAGCAAGTGTTAGTACAGAGAAGAGAAAACAGAACATTTGTATATTACTGGTGAACATGTAAAACAGAATAGCCACTTTCAAAGAAATTTTGACACTGGTTCAAGATGTTACGTGTAGTGTTACTGTATGAGCCAGGAATTCTACCTAGGTGTATATAGAGAGAATTAAACACTTATCTGTGCACAAACTGATATGTGAATATTCATAGCAGTATTATTTATAATAGGGCCAAATTGAAAACAATATAAATGGCCATGGATCGATGAGTAAATAGGAAAACGGGTAAATCCATACAATGAAACAATGTTATGCAATAAAATGCAGGGTTGGTTTGTGCCATGGTATGGATGAACCTCAAATATACTAAGCTAATTGAAGAAATTAATTTTAAAAACATGTTTTATGAGGTTTAGCTTATATGCAATGCTCATGGAGGTGTAGCTGTAGAAATAGAAAGATCAAGACAAAAGGGATGGAGGAAAAATGCAGAGATTGGAAGACATTTATTTTTTTGGGGGGGTGTGGTAAAATGTTATAAATGTTATAAAATTCAACTATGGTATTGGTTGTACAACCCTGTAAACTATTCTACAGAACTGACGTGTGACCCACTTAAATGAGTGGGTTACATAGCATATGGGATACATCACCAAAGTCACGAATAACATGTTTTGGAAATGATTTTGAGTGGATACACCCACTTGAGTTGGTAGGGTCGGGAAGATGAAGAGAACAGCTGCACTCTTTGGAGAGGACCAGATGAGGGTCCCTGGAAGAACGGACTGTGGAGGAGACTCTTGAAGGAGCAGAAGGGATTCAAGAAAGGAAGTGTGTTCTAAGCAGGGACCACTTGAGCAAAACCAGGGAGGTACCAGGGAGCCACAAAGTGGTTTGATACGGCTGCAGCTGGGACACAAAGGAGACGAGAAGGAAGAGCAAGGAGGGGCTTGGAAAGTGAGGGCTGTGTAGGCACAGAGATGTCTAATGTCACACAACAGGGTTGAGCTCCATCTTGTTCATCTCCTCTGGGCCTGATGATACCAAGAGAAAAACTTAAAAGATGTTAATTTTTGTTTTTAAAATATGTATGTGTATGTGTGCATGCTTGTTTGTATATGCATGGCTTGTATTCCCACAGAGGAGGGTATCAGATCCCCCAGAACTGGAGTTACAGGCAGTTATAAGCCATCCAGTATGGGTGCTGGGAACTGAAGCCCAGTCTTCTGTAAGTGCAGCAAGTGCTCTTAACACCTAGTCATATCTACAGTCCATTATTTGGTTTTTAACAGGTGTGGTGTCTGACCATGGGTGACTGTGGTATTTCTAGACCTCATATCTTAGCTCTACATTTTAGGAATTGTGTTTCCAGGAGAGTAGTCACAAGAGTCAATGTCAGAAAGGCCACCCAGGCTTGCATGTTTGGCATGATGGGAATATGAAAGGGCTATAGGCATGGGTGGCTAGGATTTAGCAGGATCAGAACCACTCCTGCCAACTTACTGCATAGCTGGCCCTCATCTTCTCCTTGGCCACAGTCCTGGTGGAAGTCACAGGCTTGTCCAAGCTGGAGGACCGTCCCATTCCAACAAGTGAAGGAACTCTGCAAGGCCATCTTGGAGCCTGGTGATGTTCCTAGAGGACACACAGATAGACACATGCTCCTTGTTAGTCTGGGTGGCTTAAGGCATTGGCTGGTTTTGTGGAAAGACTGCTCTACAATTATAACCCAAGACCTGACACACTCAAGGCCAATGGGAAGCATCAAAGCACCTCAGACACATTCATACTCTACCCAGGATCTCACACTCCACCAATGTGTTGAGAGTTGGTCCATATTCTCTGAACATTTTAGGACCCTTGGATCCATGATTTTCATGTAGCAGAACCTCTTGGTGGAGGCCCCACCCCACACATCTCTACCCTCAAGGTAGAATTTGGGTGTTCAACAGGTATATCTGATCCAGTATAATCTCCCTAGGCTCTGACATCAGATCCTGGTATTGGAGTCACTTACTGAGCAGGTTTAGAAAGTATATGCACTTTCTGCTGTGAGGAGCAACACATATCATTATGGAAGATGGACCTGACACTTCCGTGACTGGCTAGGCTGACGATGTCCTTTCTCTATCTGGCCATTGTCTCTTCTATGGAAGCATGGATTTTGGCTATATTACTAAGATGTGCTCCAGTCCCAAACCCCTTAAAGGAGCCACAATTTCAGGGAAAGAAGGGAGGGCTGGGTCTTATAATGTACATGTTAGCAGTTTTGAGTTTCTGAATGAATAGTGATGTATTCTGATAACTAGCCAGCCTGCTGCCTAGCAGATGGAGTGAGGAGATGGAGCAGGCTGACCTGGCATCATCTCCCTTCTGAACAGAGAGGAGCAAAGGTTTGGCTTGTGCTTCCTGATATTTAGCTCTCAGTGTGGGGTGGCTGGCGGTGGTCCCAGTGGAGATGAGATGCAGGGTCCACTTGGCGTGACCCTCAGGTGTGGCTGCATTATCTTCTACTCCTAACCATGGCAGCTGGAGCCTTAACAGGCTTCACACCTGCTCCTGCCACCCCTGTGCTCCTGATGGCCTGGGCTCTGCCTCTTTGAGACTCACAGCCAGGTGAGCTTCTCCAATTCTGTCTTAGAAGCCAGATATACTTGATTATGATGTGCGCTCACCCACAGCTGATATTTAATAAAAACAACCGCAAATTTCAATGATTTTTTTAGTTCACTGGAGTGCTCCCCATGGCACAGAAACTAACACCACACTGAGCCTGTTTACCTCTATAATTCTTCTGCCTACTTGGCACACTGAGCTCAATATGGCTTCTATGCTGGTCTTACTGGTGCTCATCTCAACTTCCTAAGCAAGGAAACTGAATTTGGAGAAGTTTGGTGAGTAGCCTAAGGTCTCACAGCCAACATGTGAGACTCAAATCCAGTCTACTGGGTTGCAAGGCTGCTCTCCCCATCTCATGGAAGGGACTGCCTAGGGGTGACTCTAGACCTCCATCTGTAAGCTAGGCCAGGCAGAGACAGCTCTGTTTATCAAATGATGCAGGTGTTATGGTGCAGCCATTTCCCCTGAATTCAAATACCCTCCCCTGTCGGAAAGACAAAGGCTCCCAAGATTTAGGAAGCCTAGCAAATTCACAGGGTCCATCTCTAATTATGCAAAGGGCAAACAACAGTTATGGAGCAGAAACCCTTCAGTGTTGCTGACTGCAAAGTGAGCAGGGACAATAGGATTTGTTTCATTACTCATGCAGAGATGGGCCATTCAGTGATGCAATTGCCTTTAATTCACCCACACTCCTGTAAGTAACCTCAGTGAACTCATCTACCCATCAAGCCAGACTTAGGCACAATTGTTTCTTAAGTATGTCACCAGCACTCTGTCTGGGGTGACTCGACATTCACATTTCCTCAGGAAAAGTCACACAACAGATGGTCACTTGACATGGTTATGCTGGACTCCAGCCTGGCTGGGACTGCTCTGTAACTTCTGGAGACAGGAGAAAAGGCTTTGTGTCCTTTCACAGAATCCAATGTAGGCTCTGTAATCTGTTCCTGAAGGTTCTAAGATGAGGACTGAGTCGCCTCTCTGTCTTATCTCCTCTAGCTTCTTTTCATGAGCCTACAGTCACACATGATGGTGCATTCATGTGTTACACGTGTAGGTCCAGCTCCAAGACTTTACTTGTGATGCATTCCCAGAATGCATCTGGCCTTGGCTATAGAGGGTTCATGAGCACCTGTGCTCAGAGGTTATTTCTAGAACACACTGATTGATACAATGGTCCCCAAGTCCTAATAGGGGACGCATTTTATTGACTATGGTAAAGAGACATTTTACTTGGCTGCTGTGATCAAACCTTTTAGGTGGCTTGATCCTCCTGGATTGTTTGCAGTGGAGGGGCAGTGGGATATGTAGGGTCCTTATTGGAGGGAAGCAGGAGAGTCTGTAAGAAACAGGAATTGTGGATCATTTGGGTATCTTGTGGTAGACTGATTCCTATTTTCCTGAGGAACTGCCATATAGATCTTAAAAATGGCTGTCCAAGTTTGCATTCCCACCATCTTCTCCAGCCTAAGCTGTCATTGGTATTTCTAATTTTAGCCATTCTGACAGGAGTAAGATGGTATCTCAGAGTTGTCTGGATTTGCATTTCCCTGATGGCTAAGGATGTTGAGCACTTTCTTAAGTGTCTTTCAGCCATTTTGGATTCCTCTATTGAGAATTCTCTATTCATTTCTGTACCCTACTTTTTAATAGGGTTATTTGGTGTTTTGGTGACAAGTTTCTTGAGTTCTTTGTATATTTTGTCAGTTGTGGGGTTGGTGAAGAGCTTTTTCCAGTCTGTGGGCTGCTGTTTGGTCTTGTGGACTCTGTCCTTTGCCTTACAGAAGCCTCTCAGTTTCAGGAGGTCCCATTTATTAATTGTTGATCTTAGTATCTGTGCTACTGGAGTTATGTTCAGGAAGCGGTCTCCTGGACCAATTTGTTCAAGGGTACCTCCCACTTTCTTTCCCAAGAGGTTCAGTGTGGCTGGATTTATGTTGAGGTCTTTGATCCATTTGAACTTAAGTTTTGTGCATGGCGATAGACATGGCTCTATCTGCAGTCTTCTACACACCATCATCCTGTTGTGCCAGCACCATTTGTTGAAGATTCTTTCCTCCACCATGCAACAAAGACATCTGTTCAACTATGTTAATAGCACCATTATCTGTAATAGCAAGAACCTGGAAGCAACCTAGATGACCCTCAACTGAAGAATGGATAAAGAAACTGTGGTACATTTACACAATGGAGTAATACTCAGGGAAAAATAATCAATGGAATCTTGACATTCACAGGCAAATGGAGGGAACATGAAGAAACCATCTTGAGTGAGGCAACCTAGTCACAAAAAGAGGAACATGGTATGTACTCACTCATATATGGATTTTAGACATAGAGCAAATAATCACCAGCTTATAATTCATACCCCCAGAGAAACTAGAATACAGAAATTCATACAAGGTTCCTCACAGAAGGGGAAAGGAACAAGATCTCCTGAGCATATTGGGAGTGGTGGTGGTGGGGGGGACAGTGAGTAGAGAGGGAGATAGGAGAAAGAGAAGGGAAGAGAGGAGAACATGTGGGACCAGGAAGACTGAGTCAAGGGATGAATACATGAGAGCATAAAAATGAGATACTATAATAGAGGGAACAATTATAGGTTTGAAGAGAAAACTGACTCTAGAGAAATGTCCAGAGACCTACAAGACTGACCCCCAACTAACAATCTGAGCAACAGTGGAAAGGCTACCTTAAATGCCCTTCCCTGATAATGAGATTGATAAATCAACTTATATGCCATCAAAGAGCCCTCATCTAGTAGCTGATGGAAATAGAAGCAGACATCTACAGCTAAACACTGAGCCAAACTCCTGGAATCCAGTGGCAGAGAGGGAGGAGTGATAAGGAAAGCGGTCAAGACCAGGCTACAGAAACCACAGAGGCAGCTGACCTGAACAATGGGAGAGCTCATGGACCCCCAGACTGATAGCTGGGAAACCAGCATTGGACCGACATGATGGGTCTCAGTCAGAAGGCCTGGGCAGTCTAAGAAACCTCTGAGAGGATGTATCCCTGGTTCATGAAAGAATTTTGGGAGCACATTCCTTATGGAGGGATACTCCTTTAGGGGAGAGGCAGGAGGGAGGGCCTAGACCCTACTCCAAATGACTTGACAGATTTTGATGATCCCTTTTGGAAGGCATCACCCTCCCTGTGGAGTGGGGGGGATGGAACGGGAGGAGAGTCAGGAGGGCATGGAAGGGAACTGGGATCAATATGTAAAATAAGAAAAAATAATAAATATTAAAGAAAAAAGAAAAGAAACAGGAATTGTAATGGTGGTTCTCAGATCACAGAGGCAGGGGACCTGTTCCCTCCTCTGTTCCTTCGAACAGGCCCTTCCAGATAGCAATGCCTAGAATGTGCTGGGGCTACAGGCAGAACTGGTGCCAACTAGCCCCTTGTTCCTCCAAACACCTTTCATCCAGGAATTGCATTGGTTCCTCTCTAACACTTGCCTCAGCTAAGTCTGGTAAGACGATGCTAGCTGGCCGTGGACCAATTCCTTGGTGGTGCACGGCATCTTCTCCACTCCCTATTTTCTCACAAGGGACTTTAAGAGAACGAACTCTGCCCTCCTGCTGCTCTGTCAGATAATAAACTCTTCCCCCAAGATCGATCCGAGTCTCTCTCTCTCTCTCTCTCTCTCTCTCTCTCTCTCTCTCTCTCTCTCTCTCTCTCTCACACACACACACACACACACACACATGTGCGCGCCTCCCCCAACTTAAAAAGGAAAGCATAAATTTCAGAATGGGAGGAGGGAAGATTATGGTCCAAGGACCACAAAGACCCCATAGAGGCGTGAAGAGGCAGGGGAACAGCCATGTCCAACTGCATGCTTATAGAAACTTTCCAGGGAAGTCTCAGTTTCAGACGGCTTTGCACATGTCCAGCAAAAGCAATTTCATAGCTTGGCCCTCAGGAGTAATGAGAGAATAAATTTGTGTTGTTTGCAGACATTAAGCTTCTGGTAGTTCATTACAGCAGGGACAGTCCAAAACCAGCTCTAGCAGTCATCCCTGCTGGAGCCCAGCGTGGCTTTGGCTTCAGTTGGACATCCTAGTGCTTTAATATGCTTTCGGGATGAGTACCTGTTAGTTCCCAGGCCTGGTCATCTTTCCCCATCTCCTCCTCACAAAGAGGGAAAGATCTTATCCACCTTTCCTGTGCCCTGGGGCAGCATAGGCTAAAGTTTCTTCCAATGGCTCTTGGGTTCAAAAGACAGCATGCATTTTAACATGCCATGAAGCCTTGCCTTTCTTCCCATACCCTGCCAGTTCCAAACACATTCGGATAAAAACCCAGGATAAAAAAAAAAAAAAAAAAAAAAAAAAAAAGCACATCAGAGAGTCAATGCTCTTATGAAAACGTAAGGTCCAGAGTTCATTTCATGGATTTAATTCCATACACCAATTTTCCACTTGTCAATCATATATTTAACTTAAATTCCAGGTTTAAAAAGCCATGCCCATGTTAAACATTGATTTTGACTAGAAGCCCAATTTGGAGAGTTGGAATGTTGTAGGTCCAGAAACAAATTTTCTTGGCCTACGTACCTTAGCTCCATTTATTGGCTACTCTTGTGTGTGACCCAGCATCTTTGTAACCATTAAGTAAGTCCTTTTGGAATAAATAAACCAACCCTTATCTCCATCAATCCACACCCCTAGAATGTCATCAGATAACATCCAAGGTCAATAGCAGAGAGATTTCCTCATATTCTTATAAATTGCCTACCCCATGTTTCTACTAAGGGATTTAAAATTTCTCTTGATTATGATTTTCTCATATATATACATATATGTATATACACATACATACATGCATACATACACACACACACACACACACACACACACACACACCATAGCTGAGCGTTGCCGGCACACGCCTTTAATCTCAACACTCAGGAGGCAGAAGCAGGCAGATGTCTGTGAGTTTGGCTAGCCTGGGTTAAAGTGATATATCCAGGACAGGTTCCAAAGCAATATAGAGAAACCCTGTCTCAAAAACCAAACCAAAACAATAACAAACATAAAAAAAAAAAAAAAGAAACCACTCGGGTATTGTGTGTTGGGGTAACTAAGTCTGTGTTGCCAGGCCATGGTCATCCTATTTGGCTCCAGAATAAACTCTCTTATTCATTTGATGTGAGAACTGAGAACTTTTTTTTTTATGTTGACAGTGTCTTAGTAGAAGTTAGGAGAGAAATGCTTCCTCAATGCTGGTCTCAGGGAAGATCCGGGCTCTCTTTCCAATGCCATGAAGCAGAGGAGAGGTATTTCCTGAAGTGCTGACTGTAGGAGCTAAGCACGGTGCTGAGAACCCAGGAATCCAGGGTGCATGGGGACAATAGTCATCTGTTCTCTGACCTTGTGACAAATAGGACAGGACTACTTTATTATTGACACTATGTGGGAGGAAATGGGGATTCTGGGGACACTGCCTGATCTCTCTATCCTCCTCCTCAGACAAAGGTCTAAATATAGTTTCTGTCCTGTTTCCAAAACCCAGCAAGCATGTAATCTTCAAAACCAAGTGTTAATAGGGAGGGATCCCACTCCACCATGTTTAGACATTTAGAGACGAGGCATTTGAGGAGGGGCTCGATTATGACATTAGGGTGGAGCCCCCTGTGATTGGCTCCTACTGGCTTCATTTAAAAAAAAAAGAAGAGCAGAGACCAGACAGAAACACATTTATACGCAGGCCATGATACAGTACAGCTGAAGAGGGGCCCAAGCCAGCACGCTGCTGTTTGGATTTCTAGCTATGAGCTGCATAGAAGATGGGCATTTAGAATGATAAGAAAAGCACTTCATGTGCTTGGTGACTTCATTTTCAGAGCATTTTCCCTGGGTTTTATCATGGGAGATACTTAATCATAGGACAGATTGCTCTTTCTCCAGCCTGCCACAGACAACACCAGAAAACTGAAGGGCATTTTAGAGCCTTCCTCAACCCCTGGAACAGTTAAAGCTACGTTGTGTTTTATGCATACTGTGCATCCCATTGTGCATCTTAAGAGCACATGAGTATTTCTCATTCCAGATGTGTCTTATTGCTTCTATCACCTTTTGTTTCATTTAAAATACAAGTCTGTTGTCTAATGTTGAAAGCAAGATAAAAGCGAACAAAAAGAGCACCACAACCCCGCATCCCAGAGATGCTCTCTCTCCCTTTTGTAAAATGTGTTGGCTAATTTATCTTGAGTTCTTTCTATCTGGGATTTAGAAAGTGTTTATAATTCTGTCATACTTGTACAGGTCTTAAAATAATGATGGTGCCATCACAAACTTTTTCAAGGGCTTTAAACATTTCCCCTATGAATTCTTTTTAATAGCTACAACCCAGTGTGATACTGGCCATCATTTATTTAAACATTATTCAACGATTGGGCTGCTAGTCTGTTTATAATAACACTTTGAAGAATATCTTTGTGCATAAACCTTTGCCTGCATTTCCGATTATTTTCATAGGATAGATTCCCAGAAGTGGAATTACTGAATCAAAAGGTATAAACATTTTAAAAGCTCTTGATACACATTGCCAAATTGCTTTCTAGAAGTGAATCCAATTTACACTCTTCACCAGCTGTGTTCATACATGCACGGCCTTCATTCCACATCCTGATCCATCTTGAGTATTATCACAATTTTGATTTTAAACTAAAAGCTCGTTTACTTGGAATTTTTCTGAGAAGGAGGTTTTCATGTGCTCTCAGCTTTAAAATTATTTTTATTATTTTCAGGGCTGAGTATCAGACTCATGGTATCAGATATGTTAGGCAAGTACTCAACTCACCTCATCTATTCATCAAAGATGAGGAAGGTGTGTGAGGTCATCTAATTATGGTAGAATGCATTATATTTACACATGTAGTGTATATTTTCATTCTTTTCATAGTGTATTTTGATATACAGGTATCTAAATCTTGAGTGTAATGTGAATGTGTCTATATTTCCTTGATTTCGTCTCTTCTATCTCACTCCCTTCCTTTTCTTCTCCTCCCCTCCCTCCTTTCTACTCTCTTTCTCTGATGCTTAGAGAATTTGTTTCCTATGGAATTGGTAGGCATGTGTGGGTCACCTTTCGTTGTTTGGGTGTTGACCTGTCCTTGGGATATCTTCCACTGGCCCTACTTTCTCAACAGCAGCGTACTCAATCTGGTTCCTCACCCATTTCCATGGATTCCCTTTCTCTCCCACAATACTCCTTTTACTTGGGCCTCTGAACACATTACTTCTTGTATTAGCATAGTGGAGGTTCTGCCTTGTAGTATTACTAGCTGTTTGTCTTCTTCATCAAACCGCTGCTGACTTGAAGGGAGGTACAGAGTCTTATGCATCTGTAGCAGTGCCTGGTAATACAGAACTCTCCTGCCCTCTGATGCCTGGTATTGAACTGCTCCTGTGTATCAGTGGAGGAAGGTGTTAAATTTGTTTTACTGTTGAGAATACAAAATCCTAGAGTTGGTCGCTGGTTTGCTGAGGGATTGGTGGTAATCTATGCCTTTTCACATTGTGTTTTCTCCTTTGTGCTGTGTCTAAGGGGTCATCCAAGTGATGGATATGCCCAGTGCTGATAGTGGGCATAGAAGTTCAGGAAGCTGGCAAGTTTGCCCTTCACTCACAAGCCTTGAAGAGGGCACAGGAGTGGAGGAGAGTGCTTCTTTCACTCTCTGGATGCCTGGGATTTATGGATTTTTATTCCTGGGACCTCTTTCTGGGCTCAGGCTCAGCAGTAGCACAAAGAAACTAGCTCTTTTATCTCTGTTTTCTCTGGCACCTCTCTTCCTCTCCTGTAGATGTGCAGGTTCCTTGGTTGAGTCTCCTCTGGATGGAGTGAGCTTCATGTTTACCAGAGACTCAATTAAACAGACTCCTGGTACTCTGATCTCTACTGCCAGCCCAAACTAGAACTAATGAGGCACAACCAAAAACAAGAGCTCTGTTTCCTCAAGCTCCTTTTTTTATGGGGCCCATAAATTCCTAGGAGAAAAATACCCTTGGTGAACTCTTTTAAACAAGAGCCCTCGATTCCCAAACAGCATATTCTCTGTGGTTGCACAAGCATTGTTCTAGCCTGAAGCAGGCTACCCTGAGACACTGAGTGGTTGTAGCCTGTCCCTAGAGAAAGGAAGGGAAGGGCCCGGGCATGAAAGACTGGCCTATTCTTTGCAGGTATATCATGGGGTATCATGGGGCTGGTAATTTCTGAGTATCCCTGCAACACCCCATGTCCCCAAATCACTTGTGGGAGGGCTGGTGCTCACGGATCTTTCATTAATAATGGTCATCACTATTGAAATTTACTTATTAACCTTTGAAACAGCACTTCCTCCCAGATCAACAATGTGAGTCACTGGATTTATTAAATCTTTGTCACTCCTTAGTTTTGTGTAGAATTTTAATAGCCTGCAATGTGCTTCCTTGAGCCTTCTTTGTCTGAAGCTCATAAAAACCTAGTTGAACAGTTATTATTCCCACTTGATTAATTAGAATAACTGGGGATTTAGGTACCTAAGCAATGCTTGTTGCTTTTTAAACAGTAAAACATGTGGCCAGTTCCTTAGTGGGGTGTTTTGTCTGAGATTCACAGCTAGTAAACCAAAGACAAGGGCCCAGAATTTGGCCAGATAATTCTCCAGTAACATCTTGTCCCATGACTCATGACAGATCATCTGCCAGAAGCAGTGCCCCGATGTCTACAGAGTCACTTGGCAGGCAGGTGTGAAATAGCATTGGTGTTCTTGCATCACCAGGGTCAATGCCATCAGTATCTCTAGAGGAGATGTCCTTGGCACTGGTGGTGCTCAAAGACTCCTGGATGTTTCTAGGGGCAGCTGAATGGCATGACCTTGGAGGACAGAAGGAATCTGGAGCTTATTATCTGTGGATCTTGGTTGGGTCCTTTGTCTCTGTGCTTCCACTGTCCTCTGGCACAGTGTTGACCTCAAATTTTATCTCAAAGCCTCTTTCTATCTATGATCTTGTGATTGGGTTCTAAGCAATGGTGCTGATGTCTACATGTTGATGAGATGGATTTGCTATCATTAGTGCCATCTTGATTAATGCCCACCATTGTAGATGGCTTTCCCTTAAAGCCTTCTGCTAAGTTGCTCACCCAGCAAGCTGGCCTCACATTGGCATTTCCTGTCCTAGTCATCTGTCATTTGCATCTTGGAACATCTCTTCTGAAACAGCCTGGCACATTTGTTTGTCTATTTATCTTCTCAGTGGATGCTGAAGAAATTAGTTTAGATATGCATCAGCAACATGTGCGGTCCAGGTCAAGTTCCATGAATCTCTGTTCTACACCGTGGGTGTCTTATTGGGTTGACTGGCTGGAGATGAACCCCTTCTGTGACTGCATTTGAAACACACACACACACACACACACACACACACACACACACACACCTCCTTCCTTTTTGTCTTAGAGATTAAATGCTATGAGATCTACACAACTCTCTAACTTAATTTTTTAAAATAAGTATCAGATTTTAGGACACTTAATAATTTTTAATTAAGGGGATTTATGTGGCATTTCAAAAAGGCACATTTGTCTCAGTTTTCTGGCCATCTCCCACCTGCTCATTCTTTCTTAACTGATGGTCTTCATTATAGGGGTGGGGAATGAGAGCTTTTTGGATGAGAGGGGGGGTCTTGCTCTTAAATTAAATTGGAGATGATGTGTGGAAGAGTTTTTAATGTAGAGGATTTGTGGGTAGAGGCCTGGGCTAGAATTGGAGTCCAGGGTTGGGCTTGGCTCCCACCTGCCTGATAGGAACTAAATATTTCTCAGGGATAGGAGAGCCAGGTGCTTAGGGCTAAACAAGCCAAGAGACATGAAAATGGACAGTGACATGGCGAGGACAGGCCAACAGCCACAGCTTCCTTGCTGACTTTAATGGGGGTGTTGGAAAGCTTGTGAACTGTGTAAATTAAGGCTGGCATAAACCAGTCTTTCTGAAGTCTTTGGGCCTCATAAATTGTAGTGTGGACAACCTCATTAAAGACCTGGCATCTTGGTTCCTACCCTAAAGGAGAGGCCCAGTTACAGATGGCTGCCTGTGGGCTGGGAAAGAAATCACTGTTCTACAGAATTGGAGAGCTAGACAAAACCATCACCTTGCCTCTAGGCCTCTGAGATCACAGCTAAGTCCTTTTGATCTTGGCTGTAGCTTCTTAGTTCCAATATTCTCTAAAGCCAGACATCCCCATGGGCTAGGGCTATTGTTCCCACAGACCTAAGAATCACACAATGGTGGAGCTGATTTGTGGGCTCATTGAAGGCAATCAGAAGAAGGACATTTAGACAAGGCCATGAACTAACATATTCCACAATCTTTCAGGATAATAATTAGGTTCACCCAAACTGAAGCCCTTTCACATTGGACAAATGATCCTCTAGTTTCTCCTCTCCTTAGAGCAATCCTAAACCACTCCCTGACCCATGCTCTCACTGTGTGGAGTTGCTCCAAGTCCAGGAGTTCCTTTAGAATGCAGACTACATTTCTATAATGACTCTAGCAGACCCAAGATCAGTTTGTGTTGGTAAGGTCTCTCAAGGTGTAGAAAAAAGGATTCTAGGTTTCAGCCCTCTTCTTTCAGTTAGTGGGGTGAATACCAACTCAACTCTTGGGTTTCCTTCAGGAATGCACTCTAACAGACAGGTCTCTATGTCTGTAGGACAATAAATAAAACAATGTGGGTTTTTATTCTGAACTAACTATAGTGGCATGAAGCTCAGAGAATTCATCATGAAATATGGACAGAGAGACCCAGCTAGAGTTGGCTTGGCAAGACCAGTTCTTAGGGACCCAAAGAAGCTTTGGGCAGCCTTCACATCTCATGGCAGAGTTGAGACTACAGAGCTGGACCCTTAGAACAAAAGTAATAATGGGAACAAACCCAAAGTAATTTCCAGCACATATAATCATTATAAATAAAATCACACTTGCAATGATGAATTCTCAGCTCTATTTGCCTCTTGAGTCACCTCAGAGTCAGATTTAACTTTCTGAACCCAGCTTCTTCAAAGCCTAATTTCACAATAGTCTTTTCTGCATGCACCCCAACTCCATGCTCCACTTTCCTGTGTCTCTCTGAATCTGATTAGGCATGAAGATTAGCAGTTTATAGTGGTTGTGCAACCTGTTTTGGCTGTCTAGAATTGCTCAGTTTGGGTAATTCCTCCCACTTCAGATGCCATTTTCTCTACCCTCTTGCTTATTCTTCTGCCTAAAGGAAGGCCCGTGTATCCTTCTAGGCAGGAGGGTTTGGCTTATTCATGTTACCTCCTGGAGAGTGTTTGGCATGTCATCATCAGTAGTGGTGACTTGGTGCCAAGGAAGGGCAAATTAGATCACCAAGCAGAAGAATGTTATGGGGAAAGATTTCCTTGAATCTTGTTGGGAATTTCTCTTTCCTTTGAGTTATGCCAAAGGGAAAGTTCTGCCCTTGTTCTTTTCCCTCCTAGCCATCCAATCTAATGCTTGGTTTATTAGAGGGCTGTTTTTAGACTTTTTCCCTAACTTGGAACTGGGTGAGTGCAGTGGAGAGTGGCTGAGAGATCTGCTTGATACCATGAATACAGGGATACGAGAGCTAGTATTGAGTGACAAGAGAGGACCAGCCAAGGAAAATGGCTGTAGAGGAGCCAGGGTGGGAAGGATGTCATGATCTAGAAACAGAGCAAATGCCATTATGGCTAAGAATGGACACAAAGGGTCACTGGGGCTGTCTATAGGAGGAGGGAGAGGCATTGTCACCCAGGAACCTAAAAACGTGGGTTAGGGGATGTGTATTTTCTGTAAGGAATTTAAACAGCAGATTTCAAAATCAAGAACTCTGGGAAGACTTTTTAAAAATGTAATTAACTTTTATTTGTGTGTATCTGCTTGTCAGTATGTGCACCATGTGCATGCAGGCTTGTGGAAGCCAGAAGAGAACTTTGGATCCTCTGGAATTAGAGATGTAGGTGTGGGTTCTGTAAGAACAGCAAGTGGGCTTGACTGCTGAGCCATCTCTCCAGACCAGCTGGCAAGTCTTAATAAAGTTCACTGTCAGTGATTTGGAAAGATTGAGTTGGAGGGTGAATAGAAGTGTGAAAAGTCGGCTGGCTAGCTGCCTTTGTGACTTACCATGCAGGTCATGAAGATGGCTTGAGTGAAGTTGATGATTAGAGAGCTGAAGAGACAAGAATGGACACGAGTGACATGCTGGAGGTGCCCCTGACGGGACTGGTAGCTTGGAGGTGAGGATGAGAAAGATGGCAACATGAGAGATAGGCATTAAGACGAAAACAGTGATGCTAGTTGGAAAGACCCCAAGGCCTTGTTTCAAATTCCTTCTCCCCATGACTTTCCTAAGAACCAAACAGATTGATGAAGGCCACCAGAAGAAGGCAGAATGTGCTTCATTTTCACGGATGAGCTCTCTGAAGAAATTAAAAATATCTTATTCCTTTTCAGCCTCTGATAGCCCCTTCATTTTGTTACATCATCTTTTTTTCCTAAGGTTTCCCTATTTGACATTTATCTTCATTGCTTTTTCTGAAAAGGCACACCAATAATTTTATTTTTAATATTATAAATGACCCCTGCGAACACTATACCATTAATCTCCCTGAAACATGGTGATATTTAACTATTCTGCTCCATAGCTCCCCATAAAATCTGTCATTTTCTTCTCTTGTTTGTTCAGTAAACATCAAACAATTCCAGTTGTACTTTGAATAAGAAATACTAACCACAAATAAATTATAGCTACAAGTGAGATCACTGCAGGGACCAGGTTTCACCCCATGTAGTAGAGCCTATTTGGGATGGGAAAGGGATCAGTCATGCTGGAGGAATAGAGTACCACCTGGCCATGTGTGGCCTCTAGGCACACCCAGTTAAGAAATAGATGGCCTCAGCCCTTTTGAAGCTAGAAGGAAAGTCATCATGCCCCCACTTGCTCCATCTGTGTTAGTCATGGTAGAAGAGGTGGCTGCTGGCTGAAAGGACAGGAAAACCATTGGATGTTGATGCAGATACTAATCATGCTAACAGTAGCCACACCCTCACCAAGTATTGAGTGCACATAATATTATAGATCCATATGAAAAACTCTCTCTCTCTCTGAATATATATATATATATATATATATATATATATATATATATATAATCTATACCTATACTTACCTAATTTTATTTAGAGCTCATAGGAAATATATGAAATATTATCTCTTGTCTTTTTATTACTATTAATTCTTGACAAGGTTGTCTTATAAAGCCCACAATCCCACTGCCCCCAACTAGGATTATAAATGTACTCTATTGTGTCTGGTTATTATTGCTTTTTCTGAGGTGAAAACTGGGCTCCAAAGATGGATTTGTGAGGTCATTTTCAAGGTCATAACAAATGGGCAGCACTAAGATTTTATGTCTGCCTCACTGGGAAGCCCAAGTTCTTAACCAACTTTCTAGATGAACCAGAGTAGTAGAAGGCACAGGAATAAACACTGGGCTGTAGACTTCAAGCCAGTAGACTGTCAAAGAGCATGTGCATGACAGGCTATAGATGAAAGCCATCAAGGTGGTGAATAATTATAATTCCAGAATGAGGGAGTCAGAGGCAGGGTGACCATGTGTTTGAGACAGCTTGACTATCTTAAAATAACCAGTCACAACAAAACATTAGAAAAACAAACCCAAACAAATAAAATGCTAACCAGGCTGGAGAAAGAAAGAGACCCAGGCAAGCAAGGTGGTGGTTATAGTGAGCCATTGAAACTGGTAGGCTAGAGGCTGAGGCCATGAGATTCTAGACAGGATTGTGGTCTCTTAAAGATTGACAGCTTACTAAGATTAATCCCAGGCACAGTGAGTAAAAGAGGGACTGGAACATCAGATTTCATGGTTTGTTGTCCCTACCCCTGACCCTCCCCAGCCACACAGAAATTTTCTCCCTATTAGAGGTTGTTGTGGGTGTGTGTGGGATGTACCTGTGTCTTTTCTCATCATTGTGACCAAATACCTCTGAGCCTCAGGGAGGAGGCACTGGGAGATGGAGGCGGAGGCTCTTCATACAGTGTGGGTCAGGGACCAGGGAACTCAGGCTGTAACTAGAAATGGAGATGGCTTTCAAGGCCTACCCCCACTCAGCCTCCTTGTCTAGCTAAACCACATGTTCTATAATTTCCCCAGCAAGCTACCAGCTAAGTGCCCAAAGCCTGAGTCAGTGAGAGAACATTTTGGATCTAGTAATAAGAAATGAGACAATTACTAACAAGTGTTTTGTAAGCCATCTGATAGCTTTACAACAAATTCACTGAGACCAGAGATCCATGTTCCCCCATCTCTTCATCTCACCTGTTACCTCCCAGGAAGCTTACCTTCCAGGAACGCTTTCCCCGAGATTTCACATCAAACCCTTGGCATATCCCAAATTAGATTCACTTCTCACTCCCCTCTATGCTATCCCCCTCTGATGCTTGCTTCAGGCAATATTAATTTTCTTGGTCAGTTTGGTTGACTCTTTCTCCCAAGTTTAGCATTCAAGGGATGGAGAAAGTACTTACTGGATTTTCAGTGTCGAATACACAGAGCCTAGAACACTATCTGATGTTTGTTGATAAATGTTTGTTGAAAGTGTAAGTGGACTCGACTGTTTAAGAAATATTTTGTGAAATAGCATCAGAAGGAATTTGTGCCTCGTTTACAATTCAGAGTAGGTAGTTCAGAGGAAAGGCATTTTTCTGACGAAGACTTCAACGGAGCCCCAATTCCCATGAAAAGCTGGGATTTGTCTATATGGAAAGTAAACCAAGCAGAGGTGGCCTTGCAGCATTAGCAACCTTTAAAAAGACTGCACTTGGAACTATTAACTTCCCTCAGGAAGAGAGCTGCACACTTATACCTTTGTAGATCTGGGGGACTGATAAAGCTGCAGCAGGCAAGCTGTTGTGTGCTGTGTCACATGCAGAGAGCAGAAGAGATAACTAATTTTTAGTAAAGCATCAAGAGTCTGGGAGACAGCCAGAAAGAGCTCCTTCTAGACACAAAACAAACTGGTGGCCCCAGTCTTGCAGTGGGGTGTAGAAAGGTCAACCTTCCAACCAGTGAGTGAAACAAGGGCCTCTTAGAGGACAGGCAGGAGAGCTCCAGTACTATTTAGTATGATTTACCCAGTCAAGAGTGTGTGGAAGGGATTGAACCCCCTGTGAAAAGACAAGGTTGTCTGCACCAGTAAGAAGTCCAGAATTTCCTGGCATATTTCTGTTTCTGTTGCTTTATAAGAGTCATAGGTTAGAGTTGAACCATAGAAGGACAAAGCAGGGAGAAATACTATGAAGAAGAGGATGATGGGTGGGGAGGATGGGACAATGGTGATAGTGGTGATGAAGAAATAATCCATGAGTGCCTACTATGCACTGGCTACTTTTTATACTGCCTTTCACTTGATTCTTTCAGGGACACAGAAGGAACATACACGATCACTGGTGTAGGATGGCAACTACCAAAGAAATGGAAAATGGCTCATGTTAGTGATAAAAATGGAACCTGTGTGCATTATTGATAGGATTGTAAAATCAGAATGCAGTGAAAAACAGTATAGAGAGGACTCTACCAAAACAAAAAACCAGAATTACTTCCTGACCTAACTTGTAGCAGACAAATACCTCCTGGGACGCCCTGTAGCACACACCTGCCTCTTGGTGACAGTGGGCCCTAGCATCAGAAAAGGCTGCATCTATGCTGCTTTTCCCTTTGTGGCTCTCTGTTATATTGTACTTGGGACTCCGGAGGGGAGCAGCAGGTGCCAGAGAGGGCTGGCTCAGATAACAGGTGTCATACAATGTTGTACTCTGCTCCTGAACAAGCAGCAGCAGAGCCTCCCTCAGCCATTTCCAGGTACTGCCTGAAGCAGCCTCCTTGCCTTTTGTAGATCTCAGGTCAAGCATCAGTTTACCAGGAAATCATCCAAGACATTTCCAGGGCATGATCTGGAAAGCCTTATCCTGGGAGGCCTTAGGTCAAAAGTCGATTGCTCTGGGCTGGGGATGTAGTTCAGCTGGCACAGGGCCTGCCCAGCATGCACAAAGTCTGAGGTTCGATCCCCAGTACTGTACAACTAGGTGTGGTGGCACGTGCCTATGGTCTTAGCTCTCAGGAGGCACAGGCAGGAGAATTGGGATTTAAAGCTTGTGGCCAAATATATAGTGAGTTTGCAGCTAGCCTGTGTTAGCTTTCTTTAAAAAAAAGTCAGCTTTGCATAGCAAGTCCCCTTGAGCAGATAGATGCTTGGGTACAGGGCTGGACTCAGGACATCTCAGAGCCAAGCACCTTATTCCTTGCCTTGGTCATGTTGAAGCCCTAAGGCCTCTGGCCACCTGAGGGTAAGGATGGGAGGGCAGGCTGGGTGGGGAGTGAACTAGTTCAGTGCAGAGTCTGGATTGGAGACCTCTGTGAACTGTCATGTAGAAAGGGATTGGATAAGAAAGCCACCTGTCAGAATAACCAGGGAAGTCAGAGCATGTGGGCATCACTGTACCCTTACAGTGAGTAGGGTTCCTTTAGATATCATAATTTTCTTTGGTTACATTGACAAAGCTACTTCAATGACAATATGAAGGTCAAGATTTTGGAGGTAATAAATTTAATTATATCTGCATCTTACAAAAAAAGATTGAGTTGTTGAGGGTGGTGGCATATACCTATAGTTCCATCACTTGAAAGGCTGAAGAAGTTGGATCACTGTGAATCTGAGGTCAATCTGAACTACATAGTAAGTTCAAGGCCAGCCTGAGTTGCATAGTGAAATTCTGTCTGAAACCAAAAACCAAAGCCACAAGCAACCCCAAAGGGGAAAAAAATCATCCAAAGAACTTGAGGTGACTTGCAATCACTATTTACATATAGCCCTAGGAATAAGTAAATCAGGGTGAAATAAGAATGATATTATAGTCTTAAGATTTCTACATAATAACTAAATTTGATTGTTTTATGTTTTGTTTTTTCCAGTAGCCAGGACAAAAAGGAGACCATCAATTATAAGGCACAAAGTGCTCATAGTAAATTTTATTTCTGACACTGGACACTGACTGGAAGCATTTTGAGTGTTCACACAACTACAATTAGCCACACTCCACCTACTTCTGTAAAATAAATATAATGGCATGTCTAGCCCTGTATGTATGTATGCCTGCATCCATGCATGAATGAGTGCATGTGTGTATGCAGGCATGCATGCATAAATGCAGGTGTAAAGTATGTTTGCATGTATATATGCATGCATGTATGTACGGATATGCTACAATTTATGATATCTGTGGGAGTGACACCATTTGAGAAAGATTAGGAGGTATGGCTTTGTTGTAAGTCACGGGGGGTGGTGGGCTTTGAGGTTTCAAAAGCTCATAATAGGCCCAGTCTCTGCTTGTGGATGCCATGCTCCCTGCCATGACAATAATGGACTAAATATCTGAAATTATAAGCCAGTACACAAGTAAATGCTCTCTTTTACAAGAATTGCCTTGGTCATAGTATCTTTTCACAGCAATAGAACAGTGACTAAGGCAATGTCATACGTTAACATTGCATCAAATGTACCCAACCTACTGAACACTACAGCTTCTAGTGCTATGCACTATGAGTACTGGGGATTCTTCATGTTTGGTGTGGCTGAGTAGGAGCTATGGCTTACTGTCCAGCACCACAAGAGAATATCATGCCATGTACCAGTAGCCCATAGAAAGGACACAATCCAAAATTCAAAGTATGGTTCCCATCAATGCCATCTCTTTTCTGCACATTTGTAAGGAGGAAAAACCATCAAGTTGAAGTGTGATAAGCTGCAGACCATCTGTACTGCTGGTAAGAATGTGAAGCCATGTAGCTTTCCTAGCAAAGGCTGGCAACACATTTGAAGAACTTTACAAACTTATTCAGACTCTTAGAGGTCAGAGTTCAGCAACTGGGAAGTGACCTTTGGGAAAACAGAGGTATACATATGTTTAGACTCAAAGTTACTCATCACAGACCAGAGTACCATGGAAATTAAAACAAAGACTCAAGAAGTCCAATAATAGTGAGATGGTCATAAGAGCTGGCATACTTGAATCAAACACATAAAAAAATTCATGACCCATTCATGGAAAAATGAAACAAAATCCAAAGCAAAACAGATACTAAATGAAAATCCAGCATCACCATATGCAAGACTGTCAGAAAAGCATGTCAAAAACCCATTTTTATATACAATGAAAAGCCAGAGAGAATATATTAAATTGTTAAGCCTAGTGACTGCTAAGCTAGAGGCTGATGAATGTGTCGAATTTTCCTTCTTATCCTTTCCGGATTTATGCGTTCTATAATGAGAATTACAACTTTTGTAACCTGAAAAAGTGAAGTAAGACTACTTAAAGGCAGGAGAAAGCCGATTTGTCTTCTGTCTCTTTTCTTAGACAGAAGTTTACATTCTAAAGACATTGGGTTTACTCTGTGTTGCTATTTACAAGTCTTCAAAGCACTTTGTCGTCCAGTTTCTATTTACTCCATTGGTAGACAGGCTGAGGACTGAACCCATCTTTAGAAGAGTGCTAAGGGAAGGCATCATTTGAATGCAATCTTCTGGGAATCCACAACTTATTCATACCTCTGACCCCTGATAGCATCCTGCAGAAGGTTGATGTAAGTGAGGTCACCTAAATGATGGATCTTACCTAGGGACCATCCACTGAGTTGTTGGCACTTAATCTGAGCTACCGCTCATCCCTGAACAATCACAGAGCAGTAGCGAGTTCTTTAAGTCACAGGGTACTTCTGACAGCCACAAATCGCTACTTCATACCACATGTGGATCTCAACATCTGATTTCCATTGACAGCTAAATTAACAAATCAACTAAACATCGGTATGTTTTATGCCCTGTCTTATGCCAGATTTAATGTGTTCCAGGCACAGTGCAGTGCAGGCAAGTTTTGATTTACAGGCTCAGGGGTAAACTTTCCACTGCATTCCTTTCACTGGGTGAACCAGGAAGCAATTTGGGTCCCCATCTGTCAGAGCTCTGAACTGGGAAGACACAATAGGGCGACTGACCTCCATGGGCAGTTCCCAAGAGCTGGCTACTAACTCAGCAATATGACTCCTGGCTCTTTGTTCCAATCAGTGGGGCCATTTCATTATTAATTTCTTGCCCTGCTGGGCTTCATCTGCTTCCCTGACCTCACTTGTCTTCCTTGAGGATCAGCAACTCGGGTTAATAAAGATCTTCATTTGCACAGTGCACTCCAGAATCTGAGTTTCAACATAAATGGATTCATTTAATCCTGACAACAATCCCAAAGCATGGGACTGCCAAGGTAATTTCACAGAGGAGGGAGCCAGCTCAAGGTCAGATTCATGATGAAGGGCAGTGAGTGTGAGCATTTCAACCATTTTTCCTTACAGTGAGAACTAGGATTTGTGTCTGCATCACCAGTCCAATGATCTTTCTAGAACATTCTAAGTGTGCAGTCTTTGACCCTGTGTACTATGCCCACATCTCTCTAGAATTTTCTTTACCCCTAGGTGGAAGAGATTCTGACCAGAATGTAATTCTCAGGCAGTTGTGCCCACCCCTTTCCCTTTTGCATACTTAAAACAATGAACTCAATCAAGGTCTCCAGCACTCTACAAGTGGAGTTCTACCAGTTTTCTCTTTGGTTTCCTTATTTCCTTAGTGTGATTAGCATTCACAAGTCTTGTACCTTCTGATGAGTTGATAGCTCTAGAAAAGATGAAGAAAGGGACTAGGGTGCTCGCAGCAAAGTTACGGGACCTGTGCTCAGTGTGGGTTTGTGCACATACATGCATGCTCACGCACGTGCAAGCACACACGCGCGCACACACACACACACAAACTTACTCATGCCATACTCCACTTGAAAATAGTTCTCACTAGACTTGTCATCAGGAACATGGAGGGCATCCTCCATATCTTACTGAGTTTTGAAGAATCCTACTATAATGTCCAGAATTCCCTGGGTTGGGGGCCCTGGACTGTCACAGTACAGTGAAAACTAGAGTGATGACACAATTCCCTGCTGCCTTCTAGAACATGGTAATAGTCAGGTCCAGACCCTGAACCACCAGACTTCAGGGGTCTGACTAGCCACTCCTGACTAGCCTGTCCCACCAATCCTCCATGGTAGTTGCTGTTTATCCCCGCTAGTCTGGATTTGATTGATATCTGATCACTTTGACCAATGCAGTGGATCACTCCACATTCTTCCCACCCACGGGGTTGCCACTTGATAACAATTGTGTTTCTTCATCCAGACTCTATTGATGTCACTCTAGGAAGACCCAACTCAAAATGACAGAGTACTTCTCCAGACTATGCAGAATTGCAGAGAAAAAATGAGACCTGGCTTGGTCTCTGATTGCAGGGTTCTCAGACCAGGTAGAGTATGATGCTGAGAGGTGCCAGACTAGACCGAATTCAGCGGCTCACCTCTAATCACATGGGAATTACCAAGTAGCCTGGAGCTATCCACCAAGAGCAGACATTGCTCAGTAATGAGAGGTAGGGGCATTTCTAGGAGCGGTTTGGGAGATGACCTAAGGCAACCACTTGGTTTGCCTAGAAGAGGGTGTGAGTGGGGAGGGAGTGATGGGACTGGTGTTCCCAGCTGCTGGGTGAGGGGGAGTCAGGCTCAAGCTGAAACCTGGATGCTGTACTTACAGGGAAGAATGGAGATTTAGATCCAAATCTGAAACCTTCGAACAAAGCATTTGGGATTATTTATTTTACTGCTTATTGATTTTGAGAACTTGATATGTCATCCCATATACTCCTAAGATGCTGGGACTACTTGGCCAGAGGGGTGAGCAAATAGAGAAGGTACTGTAATCAATGTAGCCTCTCAGACTCCAACCTGGAACTAATGACTGCTCAGTAAGTGCACTACCACAGGGCTAACCTTCCACTTCTGCCCTGGTTACCCTTTGCTCTTACAATTAGGTTTCCACACTTCAACATACATCAAAGTCTATATAGCTTTGTAGACCAGGCTGGCCTTGAACTCTCAGAGATCCATCTGCCCCTGTCTCCTGAGTGCTGGGATTAAAGGCATGTGCCATCACCACCTGGCTCAAAGTCTTGCTTCTTATATACCCACAATTTCTAATCTAGTAGATCTGGGGTAGAGTCTGATCATTTGAATTTCCAACTGCAAATTCTGGCATTGCACGCCTTGTACCTTGAGACCTTTGAGTGCATGTGCATGGCTTTTGCTTTGAGGAATGGCCTCCATGATATATTCCCATAAACTTGAAGTGGACGGTTGAACTGATCTGCAAGGAGAAGTGGAAATTTGGGGATGATAGAGTTGCTTCTCTTTTCAGAGGAAACACAGTCTGTCTGTCAGACTGGGTAGGAGAGTTAGAGTAAGACTTACATAATTCTGCTCCCATGCCAGTGAGTCCAAGTGTTTCCATTTCTCAGAAGCTGACTTGGCACACTCTATCCGACCAGATGGTCCCCCAGGGTGGTCCATCTGGGTCTGCTTATGAAAATGAATGAACTGTGTCTATAAAATGCTGGCATCTCTCTAGAGAGGGCATCTTCCCACAATTACTGTAATAATAAATGCACTCTGTTCATATGCTGTGCTCTGCATCCTCTTGGCACCAATAGGCCTTAGCTCATGGTGGCTCTGCACCAAATTGGACCATCAGGTCAGTTGAAAGCAAGGTTACAAGGTGGCCATATGTCAATAATACAGTTTATAGTTAAAAAGTGGGAGCTCTGAGGTAACAGTTTACAAAGTTGTTTGGGCCATCTCAGTTACCCAACAAGATACAGAACCACCAGACGACAGTGGCACTTTACAGCAGAGTCATGACACTGAAGACTCATAAACAGTACATGTCACAGCTTCTGCAGCACTCTGACACATAGGAAATTCTGTCTTTGCAATCATCCTTTAAAACTGTAAATATCAATCTAGTGAGAACATGGGTTCTTTTCCTGACCATGTAGACAGAAGGAGGCAGAACTGGAGGTCCTCCTTCTACTGTTTATACTTTCTCATCAGAACAGACCCTTAACTCAATGCATTTCCTGAGGATTCCCTACGAAAGGGACAAGAATTCAAGCAGGGCTCCTCAGCTCAGTGGCTCTGAATAGAGGCCTTCCTGAACCCAACTGTGGGCTCCATCCATGGCAGTGTCTTCGTAGGTTCTGGCAGGCTTATTCTCTGTCAGCCTCAATTACTCACACATATAATGGGATAATAAGAGACCTTGTTCAGCAGTCCTTGAGAAGAGTCAGTGAGCCTGTGTCTGCGGAGATCTTTGTACCCAACACAGAGAGGCTTTCTGGATACTGGCTGCTTTACAGCCACCACTGAAATGGGCGGTGGGGATGCTGTCTCCACTGCCTGGATGGACAGCTTAGCTAGCCGCTCATCTGGGGGCCTTGCTGGGCTCTAATACCAGGAAGCAGACGTGTTCTTGGCCCAGCATGCAGCTTTCCTGCTTGTTCTGGAGCCTGCTCTGGCTTGAGTTTCTGACAATAGGCCTCAGCCTAGGTTTTGGCCTCTGTTTGTTTGTGACCTCAACTAGGAAATGTCATTTCAAACTTGTTTGTGAGTGATGTCTTCTAGGTTGAGATTCATGGGGCCACATGGTCTTAATAGGCCATTACAAACCACAGTGGGGAAATCAGAGTGTATTATACTAAGGCAATTGGCACAGCTCTTTCAGGGTAGGAGGCAGTGGGTGAAGGAAGGAGTTTGTTTAGACACAAATCAACTTCACATTCAGGAAGCAGAACTTGTCTGCACGTAGGCTATTTCAAACTCTCATCACAAAAAAAAAAAAAAAAAAAAAAAAAAAAGAAAAGAAAAGAAAAAAAAAAAAGGGCATCCTTGTCCTTGGCTGGTGACCTCTTTCATCATAATCTCAGCTTTTGGGAAGCATCTGGTATATGGTAGACAGTGGACATTGACTGAGAGGAGGCATGTCATCAAGGAAATGTCTAAGACACTGGTTTTCATGTACAGCACAGAGGATGAGCTATACCAAGAGAATGCTGTGTGGGATATACATTGGGGTATACATTGTGATGTATAGGGAGGCTCCAAGCTGCCTAAAGAGAGCCAGCATCAGTAGGGTCCTTGCCACTATGGCTACAAAGAAACATGGGGGCTCGAGGCTGGGATGTTTGATAAGATGAGCTAGGAACATTGCCTGCTCAGGTAGAGGGAGCTGTTTAGAGTCCTGGGGAGCAATTCATAATCCATGGAATATTTCTAGCTGGTATGGCCAATTAGCTGTTGATCTTCAGGCAAAGGCTTGGACAGTTAGCTTGGTCTTTCCATGTCTTACTGATTCCTATCTGAGAACCGGGCATACATTTTTCTTTTCTTTTCTTTCTTCTTTTTTTTTTTTTTGTTTTTTGTTTTTTGTTTTTTGTTTTTGTTTTTGGGGACAGGGTTTCTCTGAATTGTTTTGGAGCCTGCCCTGGAACTAGCTCTGTAGACCGGGTTGGCCTCAAACTTACAGAGATCCGCCTGCCTCTGCCTCCCGAGTGCTGGGACTGAAGGTGTGCTCCACCAAAGCCCAGCTGAGAACTGGGCATACTTGATCCTTATTCTGATATCTCTGTTGTGTTGTTGAGATTAGACTGCTATACAACACCAGGAAATTTCCACATGAGGTCAGTGCTGAATTGCCCCATGAGAATGGCCTCAGGGCAGCAGACAGTTGTAGCTAGAGAGATCCAAGTGATCCCTTGGTGGTTTCAAAGGACCACTGGTTCCCGATAGGAGAGGGGCAGATGTGGAGACCCTGGGAAACATCCTCTCATGGTAATGCCTGGCCCTATACAGGGGGTTGCTGGTGGCTCTGGTCTTGATGGCTTTTGCCTACTGGTCAGTAACTCTTCCAGCTTCTTCATGGCACTGTGCTTCCGGAAATAATCTCTCATCCCTGCTCCAGAATAAAGTCTGCAACAAGGGAGTACCAAGGATCCACAAGAGTCTGTTGATATGCCACCTGCTCAGTGCCAGCCTCTGTGCAGATCACTTTGGACACCATCCTCCTGTCTATGAATAAATGTTGTTATTGTTTACAGACTGACACACCTATAGAGGATTCCTCACACTTGGGTTGAAGTGAAATTGCTGTGTTGGTATCTCCTGTGACAAAGCATTGGCTCTGTTTCCGGCGTTTTCTGAAAAATGTGATTTTGTGGCAGGAAGTGCAGGAAGGTCATGGATTCCGTTTTTTTTTTTTTTTTTTTTTTTTTTTTTTGGAAATTCATACCACTCCTGGGAAAACTAAAGCTTCTAGGAAGTCCTGCCCTAGAGATATTTGGTCAACAAACAAACAACCCTTCATATTTCCTGTACATATTTGAACATGTTAGGTTTTTCACCCCAACAGTTTTAGGAAATACTAAGTTACATCATGCCCACTTCTTCCCTAACACATGGAACGATTAAAGACAGATACAAATCATGTTTTCTTCTTGGGGTTCTTAAATTTTTGCTGGAACTAAGAAATGTGACACCCAAGGATAGCTGAATGGAAACTTAGACGAGAGATCTACTCTCACTGTCAGCGAAGGAATGAATCAGCCAGAATCACCTTGTAATTCAGAGACAATGCCAGCACCTCGAGCCTCAGCACCTGCGGTAGCTATGGGTATCCCTGTCTCTTCAGGGTCCTGTGCAGCAGGCTTTCCTGGCTTCCCTTACCACTAACAGAGCCACAGACAGCCAAATCCTGAGCCTGGGGTGGCCCAGCCTGAGGGGCTAACAAAAACAATCAGATTCTCAACAGGAGAAATCTGATCAAACACACAGAGAGACAGAGAGGTTTGCCTTGGGATAGGGAGGCAGCTACTGAACACTGCTCTGTTGGCATCCTGACTTTTTTTGGCTGTCCTGAATGCAAGGAATGTGGTGTTACAGACAAGCCACAGAGCTAGAATCAGACATGTCAGTTCTGATTGTAGATGTGTCCCTTCCTGGGAGTTCTGTAGCCTCACTCTTACTGCTCAATTGGAGAAGTAATGATTGCAGGAAAGATCAAGTGAGATGCCAGGGTAGAAAGCCTTTCATAAGTGGAACAGTTCATTACTGTTATCAGCCATAAAATACAGCAAAGAGGGGAGACAGAGATGTACTTAAAAGCTGGAATGGAAGTCAGCTGTGTGTGGGGACACTACAGGAGTCAGGGTCTAGCTGATGAGGACCATGTGGCCATGAAGAAAGAACATTGCTGTGATGCCTCTGCTCCAGGATCTTTGTAGCTTGGCTTTCCTACATCACACCCACAATACCGCTTGTCTACGGTAGGTAAGGCAGAACATCCCCAAAGCAAACCGTAAAGGGTAGAATCTCACAGTCCAGGAGACTTCTAAAGATTCAGTATCCAATTTCCTCCCTCTGTAGATGGGAAAACTAAGATCTAGAGGGATGATGAGATGGGATTCTGGTTAATTCATAGCCAGCAAATCAGACCCATTTACATAAAGTGATGAACCTGGGACACTTGGGTTGTGATGGGAAAGGGAGGAGAGGTGGCTGGGTTGAAGCTCTTGGGTTGTTAGGAATAGGAGGGAATGTGAGAAGAGGCAAGACTTCAATAGAACACGGGAGAAATGAGGTGTCTGGCAAGGGGGTAAAAACAGCAGGGACCAGGGATTGAGGGCGTTGGTAGGGACCTCTTATTCACCATCACAGTTGGGTCAGGGCTATCCCTGGCTCCATGTCATCCGAGGTAAACTGTATTGTGTGCACCCCACCCCTGATATCATCAGTACCAAAAGCAAGTGAGAGTTTACGTGATCATCTCTTCATTTCACTGAAAAGACATCCGAGGTTCAGACACAACAAGAGAAGTTAGCAGTTGACTTGGGCCTAGGTCAATGTTGTTTTGGTTTTACCTTGCTTCCCCCATCCCTCCATCCTTAACTCTTTCACCAAGGCTTGCTTGTGCTAAGAGGAAATGCAGGGCCATTTCAGGGGAATGATGGTTGTTCTCTCTTATCCATCAACCATTGACTTCTCACTGTGTGCGTCTGTCTGTCTGTCTGTCTGTCTGTCTGTCTGTCTCTCTCTCTCTCTCTCTCTCTCTCTCTGTGTGTGTGTGTGTGTGTGTGTGTGTGTGTGTGTGCTCGTGCATGCGTCCCTGTGCATATTGTGTGGGAAATAAGATTCTGGGACACAATATAGGCTGCTTGATGTTTATTTGGGGAGAAATCACTTACACCAGAAACAGATGACCGCTATGGGTTCCAGCTCCAAGAATGCCCCAGGATGCTCTCTCTTTCTGACCAGGAAGTAAGAGAGGGAGCTGGGGTCTGGGACCCCAGAGCTAGACTCCACATGTTATGTCTGCATTGTTCCCATGCCCCAGTGGTTAGTGTAACAGGTTCGGGCAGGGTGGATATCTCACTACATGTGTGTTTGACTCCAATTTTCAAGGAAGAGAGGAAATAACAGGATTACATAGAAAACCTCTCTCTGGAGTTGGTCAGCCAGAGGACACAGAGCTCTGACAGTCTGCTAACTCTGAGTCTGGTGCCATGTACGTACAGCAAGTCTCTATGTCTTGAGAGCAAAGAGCAGGGCGTTTACAAGGTGGTGCCATAACTCTAGCCTGTGTCTATTCACCTGTCTACTGAGAGAGGTGTTTGGTCTATTACATACTTGTGTGGAGCTGTAAATGACCTGGAGGTGGTGTGCTGTAGTTTCAATATTTTCTAGTGGAGAAGGTCATGGTAGAGTGAGGGTGTAAAGGAAAACATATGTATTGGGGGCCCCCTATTAGGAAAAGCCAGATGAAATTTTGTCGACACTGGACCATTTTGATCCCATAAAAAAGCAATTTCATATGAGTCAACCTAGTGCATTCCCACTCTGTGCTGAATTCCTCAAGGCATTCCAAAGGGAAACCTTGGTACTTCTGTTTGCTTTCTTAGGATATTGAAACCCAAATGGATGAGGGCTGATGTTTCCAATAAGGAAATCCATTTTGACCCCCATGTAGAGGAGAGCCTCAACTCCGACACTGAGCCATTTCTTTTTCTACCCTTGTATTCCATCTATGACTTTCACAATGGTCTCCTATGCTGGCCAGTTGGGTTTTTTCAATTAGTCTTGTGAGTATATCAGGAGCCACGAAGCTTCGAGACATGTCCTAGGGAAGGGAGATGGTGTAGAGAGACCTGCACTAGTGTGTTCTCTACTCTGGGTCCTAACGAGCCTGTCCTATTAGCCTTTCTGTATTTCATGACCCTTTCTGGCTAAGGTCACAGGGTGGCTCTTTTTTAGGGGCCAACAATGGCCTGTGATTTTTGTGGCTTAAGTCCTGGTTTGGGTCAACGTGGGTCTTTTCCTTAATGTTTGAAACCAGGATAGACATGGCCCAGTGTGAGTGCTGAACTGGAAGGCTGGGTAGATTTGGGGCATCTTCTGGGCCAGGAACCAGCTGCTGTAGAGAACAGTATACCTGATCCCAGAGCACCCCTGAGAATGAGGATAACATGGTCCCCAACTATTTAGAAGGAGAAACCAGGAGAAATCCAGGAGAAACCTGGATTCCTATACCAACACTATTCCTCTGGAACCTCTTAGGATCTCTGGGTGCTTTCTCCCAAAGTAACTGCAAAGTTCTTGAAGGTGCCCAGCTCATCCTGGCTCAGGCTCCCCATGACACCCTTCCCACCCCAACACGCAGGCGTACCACTTATCCTTGATAAGTTTCTGTTATGCACGGCCTTATGCCACTATCCTATCGCTCAGCAGAGGCGTGCTGCCCAATGGGCCCTAGAATGAATTGAGTGGCTGCACTGGAAGGGAGGGCTTCCTAGTGCCAGGAGGCACTTTTGCTGATTCAATCTCAGCTAATTAAGAGTCACTGAACTGTTAGACGCAGGGCCATTTGGATTAGCCATTAAAACCTACGATTCTGAGCTTCTCAAAGTCTTCCTTTGTGCCACTCTGTTCCTTCCCTTATGCATGCTTGACATTGCATAACTCTAAAGTCTGAGGTGTCCTGAGAAAGATCACAAAGCCAGGCCTGGGCAGGTCTCCAAGATTCTCTGGCGTCCATACCAGGCTCTTCAGGGTCTTAAGGCCAATGATGTTCTGGAACTGACTGTATTTGTCTCTTCCCAATTCCATGCTCAGTGACCTCATGGTGCCATCTCATAATTGGTCACCATGGGAACGTTTATATAATGGAAATTGGCAAATGGTAAAATCAAGGCTTTCACCCCCTGACATCCCAAAGAGCCACTTGTTGAACATTTGCCAGCACACCACTGCCAAGGCCTCTTCAGGAGCCACGGAAGGCTTGCTGGTGGAGGCTGAAGGGTAATGACCACAGTCTACCTCCTTCTTACCCCATCCTGTGGTAACCTGGGCAGCCCTCCGGTTGTCCCACAGAACTAAGCCATTTATTGAGCATGAAGCTCAGGCTGGTCCAGTGCTGAGGCTTTGAGTATTAATTCCTTTCAGGTCCTCATAGCCCCAAGAACAGAGAGTACCATGGACTGCCTCTTCACAGAGAAAGGAATGAAACCCACAGAGGTCATGGGACTCATCCCACATTTCACAGCTGGTAAGGGTGGTGTCAGGATTTGAATTCAAGTGTGTGATGCTTAACCCACACTCCTGATCTCCACACTGTACTGCTTCTTCACATCAGTTTTACTTCATAAAAAAAGAAAATTCCCACATCTATGGAGCAGGCTTAGCAAGGTGCTTCCAAGCAAGCATGTGGACCTATATTTGGATCTTTGGCACCCGTGTAAAAACCAGCGGTGGTGGCATGGCTCTGTGATTCTAGGCAGGAATAGTAGGCCTAGCTGAACTGCTGAGCTCTGGGTTCAGTGAAGAGCTCTGTTGCAGAAGGTAAGGTAGAGAGCAATTGAGGAAGACACGTAATGTTGACCTCTAGTCTTCACACACACCTGTGTGCAGGCACCCATATGCACAGGTACACACTCAGAAGCAAATACACAAATACACACATGTAGAACATACACACACACCCTTCCCCAATAAAGACTTCAGAAAAGTAACACTGTCATTAAAGGGAGGGACAAGAAGGCCCTTGCCCTCTTGTTGCCCTACTCTGACACTTGGATGAGTTGCCCACTTGAAGGTGACTCAGTTGCAAGGGATAAATACCCTTCAGATGATACAGACTTACCCCTCTCCTGCTTGAATCTGGGGTGAGAGACTGAAAAGACCCACTGGGGTGATGAAATCACTCAATCACATTGCAAATGGCATCTAAATAAATAAAGAAAATCAAGTGCACCATCTGTGTCCTGTGCACAGCATGGGCCTGCACAGCTGCTGGCTGCTGTTTATTCTGGGCTGTCTCGGACAGAGAGGGACCTGAGTTCAGTTGAGGTAAACAAATGCTCCAGGTTCCTGGGTGAACTAAAACCTGACAGCAGAGGACTCCTCCACTTACTCCAGGACTGTCTGCATCTGAATTTCCTCCATAGGCCCGTCTCACTCGCTGGAGCCCTGGTTCTACCAAACTTTTCAGAATGAAGACCTTGAGCCTGCCTGTGTGCTCGCTTCTGCTTTCACACGTGAGCTGCAAGTGAAACTTCTGGACATTAGTTTTAATCTCTAAAACCTGCCACCTAACTGCCATAAGGGTTGTGGTAAGGGGGACAGGCTGATACATTGCACACACTGAGCATGAGGTCAGGTATCTGACCAGGACGTAGTACTTGTCAGCAATGATGGATGGTGACGATGTGCTCTCCTTGCCAGTGTTTTCACTGTCCCTTGCTTTGGGAATGTCCCCCAAAACTTTCTGCCCTAAATGTTAGCCCCCAGCAAAGCTAATTATCTTTACCCTTTCTGCAACAGAATGACTTTGTCCAAGATCATCATCCAAAAGGAAGACCACAGTGTCTGGTGAGGGCCTTGCTGCTGTGTCCTTAAGTGGCAGAGAGGCAAAGTCTCTTTTCTCAGAGTACCCAGTCCTATTTTCTAGGATGGAGTGTTCATGGCCTTGTGACTCTGACAAGCATCACCCCCCCCCCATACTGTCACTCTGGAAGCACCTGAATACCTTTAAACCACACACTCAGCTTCCATGATTCTTCCAGGGAGAACATGGCTCTCTCTTCATTCACATGGCACACTATAGCCCCACTTCTTGCCTTTAGAAGACCAGCTCTGTCACTTCTGCAACCTCAGCAGCCTTTGCTGCTGAGGGTCACATATGACCGAGTCAGTTCCTATTTTGTCCTTCTGAGCACAAGTGAGCACTGTGACAAAGCATAAACCCACACACTCTCTGAAGAGTGGCCTTTCCTTGCTTATCCTTCCATGGGAGTATTCATGATCCATGGTGCCAAGTACCATGACTGGGATGTGACCTGGCATGCTATCCTATGTCAGCTTCCCCTTTGTGCAATCTGAAGGTGACTTAGCAGGAGACAGGAAGTCTGATGTAAGCCATGGACTTCTTGGAGAATGGAGGGTAGAGTTCTCTTGCCAATAATGGTCAAGCCTGGTTTTCAGAAATAATCCTTCTAGTTTCTGAGATGTTCAGTGATATATCTTTGTTTGAACCTTTCAAGAGCCACAAGTAAAATATCCCTAGCCTATGATAGGACACTGTGTGCTTTTTAAGTTGAGACTAATAAGAAGTTGAGTATTGATCAAATTTCAGAGCCAAGGAACAGCAGAGAGAAGACTAAAGTTGTGAATAGCAGGCAAGAGCCAAAGTTGTTCACTAATATAATACCAACTTGGTCTGGGGCATCTCTCAAGTTCTGTGTGCCACAAATAATTCCTACAAGGAAAACTGGAAAAAATATATATTTTTTAACTCTCAATGGCTACATGGTAGCAGGCACGTTCCTTGAAATCAGCAAGGATGTCTTTATAAGGTATTCACTAATTTGGAAACTTTAATCTCTCTAAGGTGGTTGACAGGATTAATCAAATTCTACCATTTTTACAAACATTCTGGAAAGTGAACATAGAGAAAATATCATATAAAAGCAGAAGTGCAGAAAATATCAGGTCAATATTTGAACTTCATGTTAGAGAGGTAAGCCAGCTTCTATTTAGGACTCTTCAGCTTGTTTGTCTCCAAATAAGAACCAAAATCTCTTGGCACCTGGATCCCAGAAGCCTTCTGGTTGACAGCAGATTCTCCCATGAGCACTAGAGGAAGCTTTTTCATCTTAAGTTTTCTCCAGTATCAGGAAAAGTTGGCTGCTCATTAGTTGAACTACAGGGTGAGTTGATTGCCCATGGGTGCCTTTCTTTATAGCTTATCATAGAATTTCTATAAAATAAATGGTGGGCCCATAGCCAGGCAAATGCAACACAACCCCTTTCACCAGGCCATCACTTGGTCACGTGTCTGCTTCACAGCACCCTGCCCATGTTGGTACTAATTTCCTTATAATGAGTTGTTATATATTCTTTGCCTTCACTACCTTAAAACTCTGTGAGGACCAATAGTTCTCTACTATGCATATTTGTAGATGAATAATAAATCTTTGGGGGGCTTAATAAACAAATGGTGATAGCACAGAAATGTTTTTAAGCTAAGAGATGCACAATTGATAATGTTCTGCACATGATGGCACAGAATCTAAAAGGCTGATTAAGCAGAAGTAGAGAAGAGAACAGATAGAGTAATGATGATCAAGAGGGTGGGGTGACCTTGACCAGTGAGTACAGATAAACTTGGTCAATGAGTATGGAGCTACAGTGGTATAGGAAGTGGTTCACTGTACTATGCTACTTAAAGAACTCTAGTTAACAGTGATGTCATGTATATTTCAATACTGATGCAAGAGAAGGTGTTTAATGTTCTCACTACAAAGAGCTCACACATGTTTGGGTTGATGGATGTGCTAATTGCCCCAATTGATCATTACACAGGGTGTGCATATTTGGAAACATAACACTATACCCTGGAAATATCCATAATTATTACATGTCAACTACAAATTAATAACATTATTTTTCACATCTATAGAAAGATCTGTTGTACAACTTTGTGTCTATACTTAGCAGCACTATATCATGAATTTAAAGACATTCTTTAAGAGGTTAGATGTCATGTTGTATGGCCTTACCACAACAATGTTAGTAGAAAAAAATTCTGTGAACTTCTGAAATGGTGACCCAAAGGTTCATCAGGCACAGTGGCACCTGTGTGTCTTCCCTGCCCAGTTGGTGTTGCAGCCAAGTCTCTATTTCCTGAAGCATGGCTTCTCCAGGCTCTGGACTCCTTTGAGGTGACATGATTTGGCTTTCACATTGTCTCCCACACAGAGGAAAGTTCCTAGCAAGCTTCTTTAGTTAGTGTTTTTGTTTGTCTGTTTGTTTTTCAAGACAGGTTTCTCTGTATTGTTTTGGAGGTTGTCCTGGAATTCCCTCTGTAGACTAGGCTGGCCTTGAACTCAGAGATCTGTCTGCCTCTGCCTCCTGAGTGCTGGGACTAACGTTGTGTGCCACCAATGCCTGGCTGCTTCTTTAGTTGGTAGGGATCTTAACTAAAGGTCTGAGAAAGCCTGTTCCTTCTCCTGGGGGTGCTTTCTTGGGATGAGGCCAATGGGATTTCATTAGGATCATAAAAGGGAGAAAGGCAGACTCCTAGAATTTGAAAGTCTCTTTCATAATGAAAGTTGACTGGCTAGTCCATCTAAGGGTGGCTTTAGGATCAATACATTTTCCTCTAAGACTTCAAGACAGTTGATTCTTGCAGGTTCTCACTGTGGCAATAGTAGGTTGTTTCCAAAGGTGACAAGCTCCCCCAACCCTCCCAGGCTCATTTACACATTTAACATCCCAGGAGCAGAGTATGGTTTGGGAGTCTCATATGCACACGCAAGGGCACTCACACATGAGCGAACACACATATACACATGCAGGCACCCACACACGGCATATGTGCGCACGCACACATACAACACACGCACACGCGCACGCGCACACACACACACACACACACACTCATGTACATGGCACACAATCCACCATTATCATGGGCAGGTTCTTTTATCCTGCCCACCTCATCTCTTGCCGTGTATTTGACAAAATTGTCTTTCTGTGCTCTGATCCTCTACCTTGTGACTTGAGGACAATTCTACCTCACCCAGAGCCAGCAGCACAGCCCTCTGGGATGCCTGAGACCTCATAGTTTTTCTCCAAACGCCTCTTCACTACTGCAGGAAGGAAGGCTTTTCTTTAACATACCTTCTTATAAAGGTTTGTCGTTTTATCAGCACACATTAATTTCGCCTGTCAGTGGAGGCCAGTGAGATATTTCCATAGGAGCATGAAGCACGCTGATCCAATCCAACCTCCATTCTTTTCCCTTCCCTTTTCACACCCTTCCCCCTTTTCACCTTTTTCTCTGCTCCTAGCAATCCCCACTCTGTTTTCACTTAGACTTTACCCTACACATCTCAGAGAGGGGGTATGACATTTGACTTTCTGTGTCTGGCTTGTTTTGTTAACACAATGTCCTTCAGTTCAATTTATTTTCGTGCAAATGACAGGGTTTCATTTTTATTTATGGCCAAATAAAATTCTGCGTGCATATATAGTACATTTTCCCCAACCATTCATCTGTTGATGGGCAACTAGGCCGATCCCATATCTCAGCTATTGTGAAGAGTGTTGTAGTAATCATGGGCAGGCAGGTATCTCTTTGGTATGCTGATTTCATCTCCTTTGTGTATGTACCAGATGTGAATAGCTATGTTATATGGTTAGATCTATTTTCAGTTTTTTTTTTTTTTGAGACACCTCCATAGTGGCTGCATCAATCTAGATGGCAACCATTAGTGTGTAAGAGCCCCATTTTCCTCTACATCTTACCAGCATTCACATTTTGTTTTACTGATAATAGCCATTCCAACAGGGAGGAAATTGTACTTTAGATTTGCATTTTTCTGATGACCAACACCACTGAGCATTTCTTCCTTATATTTGCTGGCCATTTGTATTTCTTCTTTGTAGAAGTGTGTGTTCATGTCACCTGCCCATTTTTCATTGAGTCATGTGGGTTTTTCCATCCCTCTTATATCCAGGCAATGAGGAGGAGTCCAATGTCTGGAGCCCTCATTAGATTTACAAACAATGGCCTGTAGCTTTTCTGTAGCTGTCTTCAACTGTTTTGGCTTTTCTCCCACTGTAAAGAGACCCCACTGCCATGTTGGAGGCTCCGGGTCTCAAGCACCATTAAGCATGGTGGCTTTCCTTGCCTTGTTCATTAGGATAATGCAGTGCTGTGTTTGTGTGCTATCGTCAGCACTGGTCAATCCATTTCTCCACACACAAGCCTGGGGAGGGGAGGCATAAACACATCTGAGGGTTACTTTAGGAATGGCATGACCACAGTCCATGCAACAGGCCTGCCATCCTGTAAACTTAGACCCCCTGCTCGGTTTTAGACATCAACCAATCAGAACTGCTCTTATTGGCTGGAGAGCTGGATCAGTGGGTAATGGCAGTTGCCATGCAAGTGTGAGGATGGATGCAGGTGGGATCCCTAGAACCCACAGAAAAGCCAGGCAGCAAATTCAGTGGCCACTTGCTATATGGGAGGCACAGCAGGGGTTTTCTGGGGTTAGGTGGCTGGCCAGCTTAGCCAGAACTGGAGAGCTTTGGATTCCTAGGGACGCCCCGCCTTAGTAAATAAAGTGGAAAGTTATTTTGAGAAATTGAGGAAAAAATCTGATGGCAAATTTGGACCTTCAAGTGCACTCACACACAAGCAAACACATACATACACATACATGCAGCTATACCACGCACACATATACCACACACAACACACAGCACATCACACACACACACACACCTCATTTACATGACACACAGTCCATAGGCAGTTCCTTTTTACCTGCGCCCACCTCATCCCTTGCAGTGTATTAAAAAAAAACAACTGCCCTTTTCTACACTAATCCAACTTGGGAAATTTCTTCCACTGCCTACAACTCTGACCCACCACACTATCTATCCACCTGACACCAGGAGAACGGGGAGTCTGCGGGGGTTCAGGACTCAGTCCCTCCTACCTAAGGGTCTACCTCTGGCACAACGAACACCTTCTCCTAAAGCTAGGTATTGGACACAAGTTTTCCTATTGTGTTACACTAAGGATTTATTTACTGGGCAACTTTTGCAGGTGTGGCTCTGTCCCTGGCAGGTGCTGGGTATGGTGGAATGCAGTATGATTCATTAGCTCATATGCTCATAGTTGCAATCTCAGGATGGATATGACAGGAACACAAATAACCAGGAATTGGGATAAAACATAAATACTATCATGGTGATAAAAATAAAAGCCTCCAGACATTTGCAGGAGGGGAAGCTCTCTGTAGGTTGACGAGATGAATTAATTACGTTTAATTTATGTGTTTATAGTGGTGTTTGTATGAAGTTTGTTTATAAAAGAGTGGTCCTCTAAGAATGATTTTTTTCTCTAACTCCTCCCTTTTCTCTTTTATTCTCTCTTTCCCACCCTCCGTCATTGGTGCCTTAAGATAAATAGGTCACTAATGGCCACTGACCGACACAGAGAAGAAAGGCCACATCCCAAGGATGTGAGCTGATAGAGCCAGTCTCGATCCTTCTTATTGGAGAGAGCCTGGAACCTTCAGAGAACTGGTGACTCTAAAGGCAGATGATGAAGGCTGTCTCAAATTGATACCCTTGACTGGCAAAGAAGGCCCCCATGCTGTTCAGAGTGATGAGAGCTTTCAGATGGGGGCATAAACCAATTGTTAAAGACCCCTTAGCGTTATTCACCAGGGTGGGAGAATTTGTTTTGGTATCCGGGAAAAACAGCCATTTGGATAATTACATTCTGTTTCCCCTTGTCTCTTCAAACACATTAGCAGGAGATAATATTCTTCATCCTGAGTCCAGAACCATCCCATAGAGCTACCATTAAACAGCTGTCACCTTCCCCTCCCTTTCTGTGTGCATTTCTCAGCAGGAAGAATAGCTATCTATGTGTCAGCTGCATCAATCTTGGGTATAGGCAACAACTCCCTGGACTACACTGGTCTGAGGCTTGAGTGACTATGACTTGCTGTGTGACCTTGGATAAGTCGCATAATCTCTCTGGTTCATTGGTTCTTAAGTTGTGAAGTGAGGAGGCTGGGAAAGATAAATCTTGAGGACCAACAATTTGGAGACACAGTGTAGGTTCTGGTTTTTTTTTTTTTTTTTTTTTTTTTTTTTTTTTTTGCCAAGAATGGGCTCCCTATGGCTTCTTCTCTGGGCTGGAAACCTTTCAAGCTCATTCACTACATGATTTTTGTGTATCATGAACCATCCCTTGCCACCATAAATCCTTAACATCTTAGTCCTTCTTTGATCATCACTGACCTAGACCTAACTTGTAATCTTTGAAACAAATGGTTTCCACTCATCATTTCATTCCTTTGATTGCTCTTCATGAGCCATATCAGGTCTCTGCTCCCACCAACAGTCATGGGATGTCATGGAAGGAGACTTACAGAAGGGTGAATGGACTTAGTGGCAGATGTAGGACTTGGGGAAAGAGGAGAAAATAGAGGAAGAACAGATAGGAGACTGAGGGCAGAAGGGACCAGGGTGCTCAGGAATAGATGCGAAGAACAAGCATGGATGAAAATGGTAGGTAAGGGTGAGAGGTGGGGAGTTGGGGGTAGGCTCACAGAAGAAGTCATTGGAAGGAACACATGACGACAAATCCAAACAAATGCCAGCAGCCTAAGGAAACCAGTGCTGGAAGCCTAAGAAATTCACCTCCTTCATTTCTTCACTTCTTTCTCTCCATCCTCCCAACAAACACGTATTATCGTCTCACAGTCTGACACAGAACTATAGTTTCTCAAGAGGCAAACATGAATAAAACATGCTCCTCGAGTGCCAGGGGTTGACATTATATTAGAGGGAGGCTGAGTGTCTTATGTGTGACAAGGTGTGGAAAGACTATCCTAAGAGGGGTGTGTACAACCAACAGTGGATTGATCCTGCTGGGGACGTGTTGGGGGATGGGGGAGATTGGTGACAGGAGGTGGGAGGCTTTGAAGAACCAGCTGCTCACAAGTGGGAGCAGAATTCCCTTGCTATTCTGTACTGCTTCACTCCCTCTCTAGGCTTTGTGGTAGCAATCATAACATTTCCATGGCTCTGTGACAGGCTTTATCCACAGTCATCTCACTGGAAGGGATCACTTCTTCAAACATCTGTCTCTCCCAGGGACTGAGCCTCTTTAAGGTCAGACAGAATGACCTTCACATTTATGTTGCCCAGGACACCTAGTATAGTGCCAGCCAAGATGGAGTATGAATCTTTTCCTCTCCAGTATGAACCCCAAGTCAATCAAGTGCAGTGTGAGGCATATACACATGGGTTTGCACCCTCACCCATGTTTCCATCACACTGCTACTTCCTGTGGGGAGAAAGGAAGCTATTTCTCTGGATAGTTGTACCACTATCCACGGCTTGCCTGGCCTGGTCTCTTCCCTTTTCATGTTTCCTCTCTTCTTTCTTTGCATTTTGCCCTTTCCTTCTCCACAAGTCACAAATAAGAACGAGTGACCTTCTTCTTTCACAGAGGCTATTCAGGCAAGACCCTGAGTGTGCTCTGATGTCCCAAGTTCAGGGCTCTTGGGTATGCTTGGGGCCTACATCTAACACCAAGGGGCTTTGTTTGGAAACTAGACACTTTCTATGGAATTTCTATGAACTGGTGATCACTTAGTATAAAAAAATCTGTCTTTTGAGATGAGTGTGTTTGTGGGGGTATTGAACACATGCCCTTGCATGTGCTAGGAAAATACTCTACCACTGAGCTACATGCACGAACCACCAGGCCCTCCCCAGATCTAAAGGCCAGAATCAAATGGTTGCCTAGACTATAGCTGGTTTGACCTGCATACAGGTCTATTTTTCTCAGGGAATTGTGTCTTGAATCTTTTGTACACAAGCCCAGGGCCCTCAATAATGGACACATTTTAAAAATCCAAATAAATAACTCTTCAATTCATCATTCCCAACTCTGAAAGCCAGATTCTTGGGAAGCTGGTACAGTTTGAGTCAACAATTCAGAGACTCCATCGTTTCTTCAAAAAGTTATTAAGAAGTGCATTGAGGAGCCAAGATTGCAATCCTGCTCTTGAAAAGCCCTGAGAAATATAACACGTTAGCTGGATGCTGGGTACTGCTGCTAAGGAGTGGCTCCCCCGCTGTTGCCAGACCCACTCCTTCTTCCCGTGTTGGCAGTGAGATTATGAAAGCCTCCAATGGTCTCACTGAAATAAATCTAAGCCCTTAAAAATGTCATCCAACCTCACAGTCCCTCATTATTATGGGCTATAAACACAGATTCAAAATGAGAATAATCTAAATATTACTGAGCTAATGTTCTACACTGGATGAGGGCCCTTCATTATTAGGAATTAATTAAAGGGAGGGTATTCAGATACATGTGTCTAAAATAGATACCTGAGTTTAATGGCAGACACCTGTGTTTAAAGACAGGGAAAGGGAGCCCAGCTTTGGTAATGATAAGTCCTGACATGGGTAAGAGACTGTGATCTCTGTTGTTTCCCTCATTTCCTTGGTGAAGAAAGAGAAACAGAGCACTGTGAGTTGCCATGGTGACTTCTCTGAGGCCCAGGTCAGAGGGAGATGAGCTGGATAACTAGGTTGTCTTGCCATGGTATTCATGCCACTGCTTAGAAGAACTGAATATTCCTATCCATAGTCACCAGGAAGAGATAGGGCCCTGACAGACATCCTGCCAGTTATTTCAGAGGGGTACAGCATCCTTGAGGGAAAAGCCTCATGCAGGCTTCATATTTCATTCTTAAGGATGCTGAAGCCCCATTCAGGGGTCTCTGCCAAGCTTTTTCTTAGGAAAATGGCCATGGAATTGCTGTGGCAGAGGACATTGGTCAAGAGGCCTCCTAAGGCTAACTCTGGGGAGCCAAATAGGAGGCTGGGAGCAGGTGCAGATAAAGATACACTTTTAACCTATTTATTCTCATCAGTTCATCCGTCCATCATCTCCCATCCAACTAGCTCATCTTTAAGTAAGGCACTTATGTTTTCTGCATTGTGCCATTACGAGAGCTGGTAGGACCTTTTCGGTGACTGGAGGAGAAGCCAATACAAAACTCTAAGGGACAGGAGGAGAAACAGCTTTACTGAAAATTCCCTATGTGGCTGTTCTAACACAGGGTATCTTGCTGAGCCTAATCCCACTCCTATAAATTAGCCATTACAATTTTATGATGGGTAAGACCAATGCTCAGGAAGGCTTTCCCAGATAAGGGCCATCTGGAGCTTCCCATTTTTTCTATTGTAGCATGCTATCTTCAAAGATTGATCAGCTAGATGGGCAGGAGCACATTCTCTTGGATGTTGAATGAACCAAAAGCTGTTCGACTGTGCCCAGAACATGGAAATATGCTAAAAACAAAACCACTGTAGATGAGAAGTCATGAACAGGAGATAATTTAGGGTTAGAGCCAAGTGAGCGGTTTAAATGGCACTGAGTAAAAACGTTCAAGGATGCCACTGGGGGATGGGTGGTGAAATGAGACTAGTGATGTCCTTGACAGTTTGATGGGATTGGGACAGGTGGGATGACTATGCTTGGCTCATCCAATGACTGCTCGATGATGTAGTGAGGCCAGGGTATGGATTTAGTAAGAGGCCAGGATGGATAAGGGTGAGCAGGTTAGCCTGAGCCAGGGAAAGAAGCCTGGCTTCCAGGTCTTTGATAGATGGTAGGGATCTGGAACAGAAAAAAAAGCAAGATGTGAGCTATGCTTTCAGAAAATGAATCTGGCCATAGCGGAGTTGGAAGTAGGGGTCTTGGGAGACACTGCATGATGGAAAGGGAAGAGAGAAATAAAGGTAACTATATTTTAATTATTAAAGTATTAAAAGTAAAAAAATGAATCATAAATGATAAAAACTTCATTGATATATAATAGCTAGAAATTTTCTTGGAGGGCAATATAACATGTTGATACATGTGTACATCAAGATCATACATATGTGATCTCAGGATGCTTAGCACATATGTTGCAATGTCAGCCTTGTTAGAGCTAACAGTAGTGCACTGCATAGCTAATATGGCACATTTCAAGCTCTCAAAGGAAATGCTAAATGTTTTGGACAATAGATTCATTCCATTATAAGCAAGCCCTCTCTGACTCTGGCTGGCCTTGTTTTGAAAATATCAGCTGAGATCCAAGGTTCCAATATGCTTACCACTCAACTGATACTTTATTAGGACATCAGCACTCCATTTTATTTTTCAATTGGAGACACTGACTGAACATCTAGTGGTACCTGGCTCAGCACTAGACTGTTAGACAATGGAGCCAAGCTCCCAGACATCTCTGAAAGATTTAAAAGCTATTTTCTATTTCATCCTGGCTGCACAGTAGATAGGAGAAGTTAAAAAAGAAACAATGGAATTAGAGGCAAAAGTCCTTGCCATTTTATATCTATAAAACACTAATGTCCTTGGCTTCATTTTGCTAATATGCAAACAAAGGAATGGAGCCTCCTCTCCCCACTAAAACCTTCAGGCCCATTCAGGGCCTAAATTGTGAGTCTTACAGTTTTTTCGGAGGCAGTCTCTTGTGTCACAGGCTGACCTCAGAGTTGCTATATGACCTAGACTAACCTTGAACTTTTGATACTCTGGTCTCTACCCCCATAGTGCTAGGATTACAGGAGCTACTGTGGTTTTAGTGGTTCTGGGTGTCCAAGCCAAGGCTTCAAGCATTCTCCCAGCAAGCAGTGCTGACCGCAGTGCATCCCCAACCCTTCATCTTGTGGTTTTCAACAGTGAAGAATCATACAATCAGCATGAACCCCAGATGGTAAAAGAGTTGGCACAAGACAGTGATTTTAAGCTCATTTCTTTTCAGTTCTGTTGGAACACCCTTAGAGATGTGGAGAAGTCCCACCATGAGCCAACCATGTGGTGGTGTGTATTCCTGATCATTTTCTGTGGCATCTTGGTGGCACTTAGGGGTGGAGTTTTTGGGTGGGGCCATACTAAAGACCCATTCTTGGAATTATGCTTCTATAGTGGCAAAGGAGAATCTGGAATTTAGACGTCTCTAAGCATATCTGTCTTGCCCACAGCTATAAAGTTGCATGTCCCTATGGTTATGGGACTCTCTAAAATTATCTAAAAGACATTTTTCCGGGCAGGTTTACCATTTTTACTTGACTATGTCAATTTCCTATTGTGCTTTGCACTCATAGACAGTTTCCCTTGCCTTGTCTTTTTGGCTTGTTTGTAGGCCCACTCACTCAAAACTCTACAAATTTATAGCAACCTTATTATTATTGTGTGCCAGGCATTGTGGTGAATGTTAGGGATTTGGAGCTGAAGTGAAAGACTCACCATGGAATAAAAAATTGAGATAATGCAATAAAAAATTCAAAGAGAGTATTGTATATATTGGGATGTCACCCCTGGGGACAGGAGTCTCGGCATGGGAGGATGCTGTAGGTGGATGGTTGGGATAACCACAGAACACACCAAATAGGACTGTCTGCAAGCCAGTAACAGATACCATGGAAGAAAGTCAACATCCAATAAAGGAGTTCACCAAATGGGGACTGGGCGACTACCACAGTACCCTTAGTTCTAGGATCAAACAGCAGTGAAAGACTATCGCCTCACACACCAGAAACTATGACAATATGGACATGCACAAAGGACTTCTTGTTTTAAAAGCTGAAAAGTACCAGTTGTTGGGGGAGAAGCTCACATCTGAGCATGTGCCAAGTAGAGTGACTGCACCATCCTTCATCACCACGAGCCTCTGGCCTCCAAGCATGGCATGAAGGTGAACCCTTTTAGAAGGGAGTGGCTTGACCTCATAGCTTTTTTTCTGTTCTCCCTCCCTGCTTCCTTCCTCTTTTTATTTTTTCTTTCTGAGATTTGCTGCTTCCTTGGAGAGTCCTATGGACTACTACTGCCATCATAAATCTGGTCCCAGGGGTGATATTTAAACACTGTAAAGCCTTGGCAAAATCCCAGACAAAACTCTGGAAGTACTACCAATATTAGCTGGGATGTTCAACACAACTTTACTAAAATCTGGGGAAAAAGAAAGGAAAAACTCCAGCACTAGCTCTGCGTTCCAGTTCTTTCCTACTGACCCTGGGGGAGGAAGTGGCTTCCTCAAGACCCTGCTTCCTAGGTTCTAGTGTTGTATTTTGTAGTGAACATGATCTCAGCTCCCATTATCAGGAGGGCCCTCTATTTCAGTGGTTCTCAGCCCCTCTAATGCTGTGACCATTTAATATAGTTCCTTGTGTTGTGGTGATTCTCCAAGCATAAAATTATTTCATTGCTATCTCATAATTGTAATTTTGCTACCGTTAATGAATCATCACGTAAATATCTGATCACAGGATATTGGATATATGACTCTTTGGGTTACAACCCACAATTTTAGAACTGCTGACCCTCAGAGGAAAATGAGAACCATATTATTTACCATATTCCTTGCCTTTACTGGGTGACTCACAATAGCAAAGACCTCAGCCTTGGTTAAGATCTCATTTGAACAAGCTAGGCACAGAACTATATACCACAGTCTCATTTACACTTAAAAGTTGACCTCAATGAACCAGAGACTAGAATATTCATTAATAGCTCTGGAAAGAGCTGGGGGAGGTAAGGATGGAGAAAGTTGAATAATAGCTACAGGGTACAGATGGGCAGGAGGCATAAATTCTAACGTTCTATAGCACAGGAGAATAAGAATAGGTGACAACAATTAACTGAACATATCCAAGTAGCTGGAGGAGGGAGTGGCTAGAAAGATAACTGGGTGGATAAAACCTATGCTGAGCAAGTGTAAAGACCCGAGTTCAAACCTCCAGAACCCATGAAAAGCCTGGCATGCTAGCATACATGGGTAATCTCTGTGATCCTACAGTGAGATAAAAGACAGAGACAGGAGCATCTCTAAATGCTTGCAAACTAGCTGTGCTGGTCCATGCAGTGGCAGATGATAATAATAACAGGAGAGACTTTGTCTTAAATGGAGTGAAAAGCAAGGACTGACACCCAAGGTTGCCTTCTGACCATTACATGCATACACATAATTCATTCTCATCCTCTCTCTCTCTCTCTCTCTCTCTCTCTCTCTCTCTGTCTCCCTCTCTCACATACACACATGAGCATATATGCAAAAGTGGCTTTTTTGCATGTTCCCAACACAAAGAAAATAACCCTGTGAGGTCTTAGATGCATCAATTACTCTGGTAACTGGTGGTTTGTAACACATTGAATATATGTATTAAAATGCTATAATGCACCTCATAATATGCACTGTACCCCATAATGCCACACTGTATTCCATTGTATAATTACTATGTGATAATTAAAAGATAATTTTAAAAACCGAATTATCTACAAAGGTCTTACTCTTCAGCTAAAAATCTGTGACTTTCTGAGAGATCAACATGTTCAGGTGACCAACAAAACTGAGTACACATGTGGACCCTGTCTATGCATGTGTGCATACATGTTGCTTTCTTAATGAAGGAATGGCAGGTACTCTAGGATAAGGAGAAGTGAAAGCAAGGATAGAGGAGACTCTATCTGAGTAAATGCCAGAGCAGGTCCCAGTGTGCATCATCTGGATGTTTCAGTCACCTCATCCTCAGAGGCAGAGCTTTCAGTCTGATCCTGAAGCAAGGCAGTGAGTCAGGCTTTGCTGATAATTGTAGGGGCTACGGAGGTCAGCCAGCCAAGTCTACAACCCTGCTTTCTTCCCCTCACAGAAGGTAAGAATGAGTTAGGAGCTGGGCAGTTGTGGCACACACCTTTAATCCCAGCATTTGGGAGACAGAGGCAGGTGGATCTCTGTGAGTTCGAGCCCAACTACATGGAGAAACCCTGTCTTGAAAAACCAAAAAAAAAAAAAAAAAAAAAAAAAAAAAAAAAAGAGTTAGGAGACATGAAAAAAACCTACAACATCCATCCTCCATGGAAGGCCTCACCTTCCCTGGGGAGTGGATGGGGGGGTGAGATGGGGGGGTCGGGGACATGGGAGGATGGGAGGGAGGAGTAACTGAGATTGATATGTAAAATAAGATTGTTTCTAAATTAAAAACAGAAAACAAAAAACAAACTGCAACATCCAGGGTCTGGAGAGACATGTGGAAGACAGGCTAAGGCTGAGGGCAGGGAGATGCAGGGAGAGGCTGTCCCCAAGATAAATGTCAAAATACATGGTTGCAATAAAGATACACCTGCATTTGTTTATTTGTTATCAGTCAGTGTGGAAAGAGAAATGAGGCTAAATGGCATGGATGCTTTGGCATCACATATATCCACAATTAGGAATGGAGAGAATGGAGCAGAGAAGGACATCATTAGGGGGACATATGTGCCCTCATGCATCAGCACACACATGCAAGGTGGCTGAGGGAGAGACAGAGATCTGTGTCTGTGCACAACAAGGAGGATATTGATCCTAAGATGCAGAGAGCAGCTCTTTTGGGAAATGTCTGTCTTGTGTTCAAATCCATACAAATGTAATTCTGGAAGTTTCTCACCCTGGCTTTACATGCTCACAGGTCCAAGTCTGTAGGACAGAGGTCTTGGGACACCTAGAGGCTCTCTTTGGCTTCTGGGGAGTGTAGTGCTTGTTGCCCAGTGTTCTCCCAGACAGGCCTGCCTCCAAACAAGAGACAACTCTGGCCTTCTTCCCTGCCATTCATTTACTTGCCCCATTGGGGGTTTGTTTTTGAACTGCAAACTGCCAGCTATCCGGTCACGGGAACAGATGGCTATCCTCATGCCCCTCATCTTGGTTCACCTGCCCCTGTAGCACAGCAGCTGACCAGAACTCTGGCCCGGATGTAGTACTTTCATTATATTTAAAAATCCATAAACGATGGGAAGCTTATAAAAGAATGATATGCATTCAACCTCTCTGATCTTTTTAAGGCAACGGATTTAATGTGTTCATGAAAAGCCTGAATGAATGCTTATTGCCTCTCAAGTGTCACTGGCTAGCCATGTGCCCTCTCCTTCCTGTTAATTAGAGTAGAAAGGGCATCCTGGTGGGATGGACCCTCACAGACCCCAGGCCCACTCTCTAGCGGATCCAGGCAGTTCCTGATGTTGCCATGAGCCAGCCCTTGTGGGGAATATGAGGTATAGACAGGATATTACAGTGTTCTTGAAGGAAAAGATACAGTTCTATTCTACTGGTTGAGTGAATGATTAATGAGGGGATAATTAGTCAATGTTTGTTCATTGTTTCATAGACACAAAGTGCTGGCTAAGAGCTAAATGGAGGTGCAGGAGCAGCAAAAACCCACACATTTCACATCCCTCCAAATGCTCATCATGGGAACCAGAAAATTGGTGTGTGTGGGAATATCAGAGACCATTTCTTTGGTGGCTTGCACACTGTACTTTGAAGGACCATCTGGGAAAAACCCAAAAACCACCCACCAAAGAAATCACAAGAAGGGCAGTAGTAAATTCCCCAAACATATGTGCTCAGTGTGGCTTGACAGCAGAGAGTGCCCAGCCTTTAAAATATCCATGAACACAGAGAAAGATCATCGTATCCTAGCAGTGCATTTGCTCTTCTAACTATGGCTGTCAGCTAGCAAAAGTCTCTCTCACTTTATGCCCAACGAGACTTTTGACATTTTATTCCCATAGTTCCAGGGCTGTGAAGATAGCTGGCTGGGCTCTGAGCCTAGAGTAAGTATTTCTAGGATGTCAGATAAAGATGAGGTGTTCATTTCTCTTGCCTTCATCAAACCAACCAACCCACAAACCAATTCCATCCTCTAGAAGATTTTAAATACTTTAGGGTTGCTGAGAGATAGCTCTATTGGTAAGGCACTTGCCTTTCAAGCATGAGGATGTTAATTTGGACTCCAGAAATCATGTGAAAATAGCACATGTAATCCCAGCACTGGTGGCTAGGTGGATCCATGGAACTTATGGTCAACCAGCCTTACCTACTTGATGAGCTCCCAAGCCAGTGGGAGACATTGTTTAAAACAGCAAGATAGATTGCTTCCAAGGAACAACATCTCAGTCTGTAGGCTGGTCACAAACATACCTAGGCATACATGTGGACACACATAAAACATTTCAAGCTAATGCACAAAGGATTTAAAAATAATCTAGTATTTGATGAATATGACTCTGAACTTTATGTCAAGTTTAGGAATTGAGCCCTCATTTACCTCATTTGGGAGGATGGACCCAACTACTAGTCTCTAGGATCATCTTGAGGCACTATCTACTGTTTGTCCAACTATGGTTTGCACTGAGAGAACATCTTCCCTTTTAGCCCCAGCTCTACACATAGGAATGGAAAGCCTATGTGTTTCCTTCTCCTATTCATATTCCTGTGTCTCCTTACCTCACAAATACCTCTCTGATGTACTTCACATGCCAGGGGATGGAGAAAGTCAGCTATAAACAGGAAGGGTATTTCAAAGCTCACACTTTATCTCAAATGTTGTCTGTAGTTTGCAACGGAACTAGCTATATAGTTGTGGTGATCTTAATATTAGGATGTCTTCCCAGCGTGATTGCTTATAGTAAAGTTCAAGGTCAGAGAAGAAGCATGCTCTAAGAGGTACAGCATCCAAGTATGGGACACTTGACCTCTCTACTGGTCCTTAGATTTCCATGGCCCATTTCCTTTAGTCATTTTTCACAAGTTGAACATCTAGAGACACTATATATAGAGAGTTTGTTCTCTGGCTTATAAATGCTGATTCAACCAGCCTTTCTTCATGGGTTTTCCATGGACTTCATTCACATCCTGTTGGCTCAGGTTTTCTCCATATCTCCTACCTATGAGCTAAGAATTGCCAAAGCCATTGAGTCAACCACACTATGACATGTTACTTGGAGGTTGGAGTAGACCTAACTCACTAATTGTGGACACCATGTCAGGGATCACAATTGCTCTTCGCATGGACACTCAGGTATGTATTGGCATCTTCATTTCTTGCACATAGTGCCATTAGGAAAACGGATACACAACATCTTGATGATTCAGGAATCAGACTCACATTTTCCATACCCAGATCCTATCCCTTTTGCTTTGTCCATGTTAATGTATCTCTTGCTTTTCTTTCTGGTTGCTAGACATGACTTCTTTCTTTCTTCCTATCTTCCTTCCTTCCTTCCTTCCTTCCTTTCTTTCTTTCTTTCTTTCTTTCTTTCTTGCTTCTTTCCTTCCTTCCTTTCTTTTTTTTTTCTTTCTTTTTTTCAAGATAGAGTCTCACTTTGTCACTATAGTTTCTTTTAGACAATGGAAAAAAAACCCCACAGGGACATGGGGTTGAAATGCTTGATTCTGCCTTTATCTGCTATTTGGGAGAAAGAGAGACTATGGGAGAAGTGATGGGTTGAAAGCAATGTTGAACTGACATCTTATTCTTTCTGGTCTCCATTCACATCACAGCCACAGATTTTAAGAAATGGCTACACAGGGTCCTTGGTGACCTAAATAGGAAATATATTCCTAAGCCCCTTATTCATCACCAGTTGGTACATTAGTCTCATTAATAACTAGAGCTTAATCCTCCACCTTCAAAGAGGCTTTCATTACCCCAAAACAATAATTTTTTTAATTACCAAGACAGGGTGAAATTACATATTGAATACTAAGGACAATTTAAAACTAATAAATACTTTTGGAAATTCTTTGAACATTTTAATGAATTAAAAGTTATGAAACATTTATAAGCAGTAACAACACTATTTAGTACCATTAATAAAATAAATACATTAGTCAGAGAATGAAATTCATTACTATTTTACTACTAGACATCGATGTCAATGACAGAATAGTGCTCCAAATTACTTGTAAAATAGACCAATTATTTTAGTATGATTAATCTTTTCAATTATTTCTTTTATGTAGTTGTAATTTGAAAGTAATTTTCTTCTGGGAGTACCATGACCTCAGCATATCCATTCTTTATTTATTTATATTTAAAACCCCTTTTTGAATCTAGCCTCCATTTTCGGGTGAGTTTCAATGGTTCAATATTTAAAGTAGGGACCCAAGCAGTTGTTACTCCTCCTAAGATCTCTATGGGCATTTGTAATTGGCTTTCTTTGTGATTATGAGTAAGTCGTTCCAAAGTAAGGAAGTCGTTGCCAGCAGTGGCTGTTTGCTGAAGGGGAAAGGAAGCCAGAACATGGCCTGGCTCTATCTGGAAGCTTTAGATTATAGTCTGCTTGAAAGGCAGCATGAGCAGCATGTCTAAGTCATCCACACAGGATTAAACAATATTAGCTCTTTGCAAGGCACAAAGACTTGTAGGGACTGGGTCAAAAAGTGATACAGAAAATGACATTATCAGAGGTTAAAGCACTAGTTGTGGGGGGAAAGAGGAGCAGCTGCCTCTAAAATCATAAAGCAGATCTAGGCTATTAGAGTCTGCTGGAAATAAGGTGGTTTCCTCTCCACCCTGTGGCTTGGACAAAGCACAGATGGAAGGCAGAAGGTGGGTGGAACTCTGCAAACACCCCGTGGGATAGCTCTGCAGAATTATTCTTCTCTGGTTCCAGAATGAGGAGACTCAGCTTAGTCAAGGGACGCTAGAGAGAGGAGGCAGTGGTATTTATCATGCCAGGCACTGGCTAGGAGCTCTGCACACAATGTCTGTTTTAATCTCCCAACAAAGCTATAATTATGTATTATTAGCCCATTTAATGATGAAACCCCCCAAAAAACAAAGCCCACAGATTTAAGAAACTCTTCCAAGCTCACAAAGGTGGTAAGCAACAGAACTGAGCCTCCACGCTCATTTGGTCTGATTTAAAAGCCCATAATCTCCCTCCTCCATTAGGATAAGCAAACCTTTATTGAGCACTCACCATGAAAACAGCACTCTTAGTTGCTAATTGAGACACATGGATAAAAAAAAAGACTTTGATTCTAGGAAGTTAGCGTCTATTGAGTGAGACATATAAATAACTCTGCAGAGAAGTGGATTGTTCTAAAATAGAAAAGCATGGAAACATAATTCTGAAGTGAGACAGAAAATAGTATCTCAGCTGAGATCTGAAAGAAGTGTGGAGCTGCAGAAGGCAGCCTGTGCTGCAAAGCACTCGTGGAAGAAACTTCAAGCTTGGGAGGTGTTTAGGAAATGCCAGTAGATTTCAGTAGCTGGATGAAGTCATGACTTGTGTGTGTGTGCCTATGTGTATAGATTCCTGTGTGGGTGGTGTATGTGTGCATGTACATGTGTAAGTGTGTGTGTGTGTGTGTGTGTGTGTGTGTGTGTGTGTGTGTGCATGCATAACACTATAGATAGATATATAGATGATACATAAATAGATGGATGGATAGATATGTAGATAGATACAAAGATAGATACATAGATAGATGGATGGATAGACAGATGGATAGATAGATGGATGGATAGATAGACAGATAGATAGATGGATAGATTCTTGCAAACAAAGGCTAGAGGTCTTGGCCATGGGTCTTGTCCTGAATCTTTCTCTAACTTGTTTTTTGGAAACAGAGTCTCTTTGACTCCACAGCTCATTGGGCTGGATAGCCTGGCTTTCATGTGAGCCCCAAGAACCTCTCTGTTTCTGTTTCTTAATAGTGATATTATAACCATGTACCTCCACACTCTTTATTTCTTATTATATCTACTTATTTATTTTCAACATGGGTTCTGGGGATTGAACTTAGGTTCCAATACTTTACTGACTGAGCCATCTCCCTAGCCTGACATAATTTTAATGCTTACTTTTAAGTGATTCAGACTACTTGATAAGGCAGAGGTAAGAGATTTTGGAAATAGAGAATTAAGAAGGGGTGTTTTGAAAATAGGGTCCATCCACTACAAACAGGGTTCCTCTGGAGGCTGTGACTGCAGTTTCCCTGTGCTATTCAATTCCAAGGATCAGACCCAATATTTGCAGAGCTGACTCAGTCCCTTGAAGTGACAAGCCCGGCTGGTGGAACCTCCCAGACTGGTCTTATGTGTTTTTCATCACCTACTGTGCATTTGGCCATTAGTCACCATCACCAAGCTGTGCAGGGGTCCAATTTGTTCCTGTGAATGGCAGCTTCTCCATGGGAAACGGAGAAGCAAGGAGAGAACAGCTCATTTTAACTGGCTTCAGGCATGGGAGGCCCAGAGAAGTTTGGCAGCCCATGGCATCCTTTCTGTTGCATCTTTAAGTCAGTTTCTTATTGACCCTCAAGGTGAAGTAAACGCCAGGAAAACTATTGACATATTGGTATTCCCACTTTCAATTAAAAAACAATTAATGTGCCAGTTCTGGAGGAGACCTTTAATGTCTCTGGAAATGAAGAGGTGGGGAGGGGACTTATGTTCAGGATTTCTGATTGCTAGTTCCATGTTATTCCAAGATCTTGCTGAGAGAGCAACAGTAGAGCTAGTTTGGAGAAAGATATCTCTGAAATGGAGCAGCTGCTTTGTATTTCTGGTTAAGTATAAGCAGGGATGCCTTTTGGGGAGCAGTTTCTGTATCAAGTAGAATGAAGACCGTAAATTTACCATACCAAATCCAAGCCTAGATAGGAAAAACAATTGTCTATTAGGGTCAGTAGGTATTGAGATTTTCATCTTCTGAGTAAATGTCTGTTTAATGAACAGGCAGATGCACTGGTGGATGCAGAGATAAGTCTACTGCAGAAAGGGGAGTTATTGTGTGTGTGTGTGTGTGTTTTCTTTCTTCCTTCCTCCCTCCCTCCTCCCCCCTCTCTCTCTCTGTCTTTCTTTCTTTCTTTCTTTCTTTCTTTCTTTCTTTCTTTCTTTCTTTCTTTCTTTCTTTCTGCTGGCAACCCTAATACAGAACACCACCTAAGACAGAACACAGTTTGAGGACCCTGATGGAGCATTACTTGCTGCTGAAACACAAAAATGACCAGTTTGGACCAGTCTGCCAGGAACCCATGGAATCATCTCTCATTTTGTCCAGCAGGATTTGGAAGCCTACTGCAGACTCTAGTTGGCTTCACATGACTGACCAAAGATTTGAACTTGTCTTTTTGGCTTCTCCCATTTCTTTTCATTCTCTCTTAGGCTAAGGAGGATGTCCTCCATTGCTCACCATCATCTCTGGTGGGGAAGGCTGGCATAAATCACCAACCATTGTCTGAGAACACCCACACTACCTTTACAGCTAGAACACCAAAGTGAGGACCTATGTGGGAAAGAATTCATAAAAAGGATTAATATTGAAGGTATTCAAACAAGGTATGGAGTAAAACTGGTTTTGGCTTTCATATTTTATATGAGAACAGAATTAAAGGACCAGAAAATCAAGACAACAAAAGAGCTGAATATCAGGCTGTCTAGTGATTCTCAAACTGTATTTTAGAAGCCGTTTCATGGGGTGCATCAACCTATGGAAGAAGTGGTTCTGGCCCCTATTTCTTATGCCAGTTCTACAGTGTAACTATATACTAGACTCCAATATAAAACTTTTGCACGTGGTTCAGTTTTTAAACCATGAATGTAGTTTAAGTCCTTTCAAGGTGATCTCAGAGATGTTTAAGATATTTGTGCATCTCCAACCCTGAGAACACAAGTTTCAGGGTAAGTATAATCACAATACAGGGTTTGTCCTCTTGCATCCCTTTTCCTTTCTGAGCCTGTGAAGTCAGTGAAATAAGTCCTCATGTTACCCTTCCTAGAGGTATCAGGAATGTAAGGGATCTAGACTGCTTTTGGTTGAGAAAATTGTGAGCAGCTTGAACATGGCTCTGGGCTGGGAAGCCTCGGGTGTGTTTCTTGCAGGTTCATCAAACAGGAGGGTTATAGGGACTTGAAATAAAATGTATTTAGGCTCATTCTGGTGTCATTAGCTGTTCCCTCCTTATTTTATGCAGGTGAATCCTTTGCAGGTCTTTACATTCATTTTGACCAGTAGGCAATGGTGCACCTCAAAGGCTCTTGACCCATGAAGGTTGAGAAAAATGCTGAATTGTTTTCTTAGAAACACTGAGATCAAAGTAGATGGAAGGATAAAGTACATTAGGCTGGTCAGCTTTTCCAAGGAAACGCTTTGGGTTTTTGTTCATTACACATTCATACAGGGAAAGAGGCTGTCTAGATGTCTTCTGTCACCCTTCCAGTGGTGACCTTCCATAGGAAGCAGCTAAGACCCAGATGGCTTCCAATCCAATTATCAGCTGTGACTCTGGGTTAATGACTTCATTTGCTGGGCCTCAATTTCCCCATCCAACTAAGGGATGTAATAATGGCACATAGCTTTCAGCATTGGAGTGAGGATGAAGGTAAGTAATAGGCATGAGAAAGTACTAAATGATCATTTACAATGTGTATTTGTGAGCTGCTCAGAGCATATGGACGCTGTTCACTCCTTTTCAAGGTGCTGGCCCTGCTCACTCTGTGTTGTGTGGTTTGTGTAGGAGTAAAGATGGAGGTTTTTGTTCAGCCTGGTCCCACAGCCACTTTGCCCCTAATAAACACATGGATGCTATATTAATTATAAAACTGTTGGCCGATGGCTAGGACTTCTTATTGGCTCTCTCTCTCTTAATTATTAACCCATAACTACTAATCTAAGTATTTCTACATGGCCTTATCTTACCAGAGACTGTCTGAAGTGTCCTATCTTCCCCATCTCTATATGGTGTCTCTCCATGGTGGCCTCTCTCCACCTCCTCTTCGCATTCTCCTAGTCTCCTAGTCCTACCTATCTTCCTGCTTCTATTGACCAATTAATGTTTTATTCACCAACCAATAAGAGAAACATATATACAGAAGATATACAGAAGGGCATTGCCCATCATAGGAGTGTCCCTGAAATTGAGGGGCCTTGGGGAGTGACCTCTGGGTTATCCACCAAAGGCTTTTTGTGAGTGGGACAAGGGAGCCCATACCTGGGTGTCTCTGGAGGGTGATGTCCCTCTCAACCATACCCAATGTATAAACTTCTTTTTCATTAGCTTATCTAGGGGAACGCCTGATTCCAAGCAATTTCTACTCACAGCTACCATCCTTTGGAAGTAGGTTCATTGCCCTAGCTTGAAGCTATAAAACAGGAACAGTATTTATTAATCCATTGATTAACCAATCTGTCAACAAACATTTATGTGTTGTTTCCTATGTGCTTAGCACTGTGCTAACTGCTCCCTCGAGCAATTAAAGAAATAAAAGACAATGTTTTGAACTTCAAGTTAGGGTTCCCTGATGACTAACTGGCAAACAATAGCTAGATTTAGATGCAGGCATCAAAGTCTTCCAAGTGCAGTTTCAGTAGCTTCCAATGACATATCCCTAGCAAAGAAGTACATCACAATCCCCATATTATTTTCGACATGGAAGGGGATAAGGGATTACCTGTGCCTATTTGGAAGGACTGCAAAGAAAGGGAATATTGTGGTTTTCAAATGTGAGAAAGATGGGCAATAGTCTTAGGGAGATCACCTAGCTGATGCCTAAGTCTATATTCGTCTACATAAAAGATATAAGAAGAATTAGGCATGGTACTAAGAAAATGAAATCTGAAGGATAAATTCAAGAGTCAGCAAAGTAGCTAGCTGGGTGGGGGTTGTACACACCTTTAATCCCAGCACTAGGGAGATCTCTGAGTTTGTGGCCAGCCTAGTCTTCTAGCACAGCCAAAGCAGCACAGAGAAATCCTGTCTTGAAGCAAGCAAACAAACCAACAACCATGCCCAACAAAGAGTCAGCAATGGAGCATCTATGTGGGCACAGATAGAATATGAGGTGGCAGTAAGCTGGATGTTCTGGTCAGTATAGGGCTCAGAGGAGCAGGAAGGAGTTGAGAGAATTCTATGGCATACAGTAACATATCAAACTACACCTTCCACAAAGGCAAGAGAGTGTCAAGGATGCACTGGTGGCTTTGTGATTTTGGCATGTTTCGAAGCACCTGTGACTTTCAGTTTCCCTACTTGTTAGATGAGAAATGTCCCTGTTCTCTATCATTATTATAAAGCTTATGGGACACAGTACACATGAAGAAGGTGGTGGACATTTAGCCTATGTGAGTGCTCCATCAACATTGCTATGCATCAACTGAGTACCGATTAAGGGTATACACTGTGATAGATGTCAGTGTTGAAAGAGGAAATAAGTACATTTTCTGTCTTCCTCAAGACATCACAGATAGACGTTGTCTCCTTTGCAGTGATAATTGTGCCCAGTATCTCCTGTCAGCCTTCTTCAGATGAGCTAAAACAGTGTTCTTCCTCACTGAGCCAAGAAAGAATAGTAGAGTCATTTTAGCCCTGTTTCCTTTTAAACTTTATCTGTCCCTCACTATGAGGGAGATAAAGTTACAATTAAGTAATAGACTAGATAGCTTTCAGACCCATCTATAGCCCTGGTTAGCATGTCATCAGCTCTATCCACACTTCAAAGACATTATTTTTCCCCTTCTCTCCTTCATGACCTAACCAAGGCCATAGCCCCAGAAAACACAGGCAGCTGTCTACAACACATAGGCCTCAAGTATACCAAAGCATCCCCCTATATCCCCTTGATTTTTAAACATGTGGATGCAGTTTTAGGATGCGTATTATGTTTGGAATTTGTCTGCATCATCTGAATTTGCTCCATTATGGGATGAAAGTTCTCAGAGCATCCTGACATCACCATTCTATGCTTTATTTTCTCACATGCCCACAACAGACTCCTCTAGTGCACTGGTAGCTAACATGTTCTGAGTTTAAACAGGGGAGGATGCATAGCTCAACTGTTTCCCCATGAATACCATCTTGCCCTTGAATGTGGGGCCTCCAGACCTAGAGACAGGAAGGTGGCAGGACTGTCGGGACCTCCCTAGGTTTCGTGACCAGGTAGAGACAGAAAAGGGTTCCCTGCAGAGGTAATTTTCTGAGTCATGAAAGGTTACTGAAGGAGGTGAAGTCCTTTGGTTTTGCAAGGATGGAGAAGCAGACAAGGAATGAGCTTAAGCTCTGTAACAGATTCACAAGCCCTGGGGGAAGAATTCTCGAGGTGAAAGGGGCTTGTAAAGTAGTGGATGAAATATCTGTGTGTTTAATTAAAATTCTTAATTTGAGAATGCAAAGAGTTTTTGCAGAGTCAGACATGCTGGCTTTATTTTGTGCAGGGCCTGATATCTGGGCCTTTGTACTCAATTGTTTTCTTTCCTGATGTTTTTTCAAATGGGATTATGCTATTCATGTAAACTTATGTCTTTCCCATGTGATGGCTCTGTTAACTGGCTACATTTTAACTGAGGGTGCCTTTTGGATGAACCCAGATCCTCAACATCTGTGAAGCTTGATGGTGTTCAGAGACCACATAAGTTCACAAATGTGGAAACCTTCACACATAGTCCTGGTTCGCTCCCAAACCACACCCTTATTCATGCATTGCTTTACAGCACAAGCTAACCTGCATATCCACTGTAACCAGTTCAGTCTATCACATCATGAGTCTTCTTTCCCCTGCATAGAAATCAGTTTTGACTAAAACAAGAATAATAATGAAATTCACTTGTGAAAGGCCATTGATGAATGGAGAGTCACACAGCAAGAGAAGGGACAGGGAGTCATTGTCCCACTCCACCACTAAGAGCACAACAAATCCAGGCCTTCATACACAACAGAAGAACCTCCGTGAATGGGCCTTCATGATCGCTCACAAATATTCTAAATGGAGAATTAAAGTCTAGAGGTACAATGGGATCCTTTCCATACTTCATTCTTAGAACGTTCAGGTCCCAGATCCGTACATGACATGACAGTACCCTTCAATGGACCTCACAGAAGGAGGAGGAGCAGCAGGAGGAGTAGGAGAAGGAGGATAAGGAGGAGGAGGAGGAGCAGGAGGAGGAGCAGGAGCAGCATAGATTCCATGAAAGCGACTCCTCCCTGAAGTCCTCTTCTACTCTCTACATCCAGGAAGGAATAAAGGATGCTTCTGCTAGACAGGGGGCCTTTCAGTGAACCACAGGGAGCTGGGCCATACATAGCTACTGATCAGGATGCTAGGTGGGGAATCATGTACTATTTATTCTATTTACGTGGTGTCCATTTACAGTTTTCATAATAAAATATTAAGTAGTAGGAAGCATTTGGCACCACAGATGTCAAGCTAACATATTATCTAAGAAAGGCTGTATTCCACTTGACCAAGTTTTAAGGTAAATAGATACAACTTTATTCTGGAATTCTTTGAAAATGGATTGCCTAGGCCGTGGAGCACCTGCTAATGCTCAGAATCAGTTTCTAATCACTGCAGACTTTGTATTCATGCTAAATACTATTATTGATGCATTCAAGACAGGCTGTGGAGAAGAGGGAGACAAAGACAGATTCACATACCTTCACTACAGTTCTTTAGGGCAAAGAAGTCCACTGCAGACAAGCTTCGGTTTCCACTGGAGATGTATTCCAGGGCCACTCGAAATGGGTTCTCTGGACGTCCGATTCTTCCATGCAGCACGGTCCAGCTGGATGCAGTGGGAGGCAGAGGAGGAAAGTATAGGAAAACAATGATGAGAAGCCAGTCTAATATGCAGAGATTAGGTATCACACTCTTCATGGGTACCAAGAGATGGGACCCTAAATAATAGTGAGGACAGACCCCGAGAGCCACATCTGTATCATCCCTGTCCAGTGAACTCAGAAATCCCACTCTCAAACTCACTGTGGACAGTGGTAATTCTAGACAATTGCAAATATTTACAGTAGTGTTATAGCTAGTCACATAGAGCAAGGACATTCATCAATGAGATAACCCAGCAGCAGAGTCAAGGAATGGCCTCCAAAAGCTTACCAGCATATTCATAATTACCTCTTTGAAATAACAGTTGGTTTTGGCATGCTCAAGGTCTTATCATCCCCAGATTCCCTGTGTAGTTACTTATGGGGCACTAGTGAGAACTATTTATTTACAGCTGCAAATTTAAAGTGCACCGAAGCATGTACTTTGGGGTAAAAGGTATTGAAGATTGACACAGACTTGGAGAAACACTGCAAACAGAAGAAGATGAAAACATGATAGTTGGTGAGCTCTGTGATCTCAGATGCTGACACAGCCAGAGAGCAGAGGATTAGCTAAAGGGGCATTCTTACGCTGTGCTCATGCTATTAACCTCTTGGGATAGCCTCCTGTCAAATATTAGAACATCCAATTTCCTTTTCAACAGTGACTCAGATATATATCACAATACACACATGCACGTACACACACACACACACACACACACACACACGACAGATAGGGAGTGAGGGAAGGAGAGAGCTTATATTAATTTATAATTGCATATTTAAATAATATTCTGTGAAAAATAGAAATTATCTGGATTACTTTTCTTTCTTTAAAAACAATTTTATTGAGGTATAATTGGCACATTATAAATTGCTTGCACTGAAGGTACATAAAAATAATTTGATTTTTTCTTTTTTATTATTTAATATTTTTTCTTATTTTACATATCAATCCCAGTTCCCTCTCCCTCCCATCCTCCCATGTCCCTTACTGACCCCCCCATCCTATCCTCCACCCAGGGAGGGTGAGGCCTTCCATGAAGGAACATTAAAATCTGTCAAGTCATTAGGGGTAGGTCCTAGGCCTTCTCTAGGCTAAGGGAATATCACTCCATGGGGAATGTGCTCCCAAAGTACATTTGTCCATTAGGGATACATGCTGGTTCCACTGTCAGGTCCCTTAGACCGCCTAGTCCTCCTATCTGAGACCAACATTCAGGGGTTCTGGGTCGGTCCTATGCTGGTTTCCTAGCTATCAATCTGGGGTCCATGAGCTACCCCTTGTTCAGATTAGCTGTTTCTGTGGGTTTATCCAGCCTGATCTTGACCCCTTTGCTCATTACTTCTTCTTCTCTGAAAATGGATTCCAGGAGTTCAGCTCAGTGTTTAGCTCTGGGTGTCTGCTTCTGCTCCCATCAGCTACTAGATGAAGGCTCTAGTATGGCATATAAGGTAGTCATCAATCTCATTATCAGGGAAGGGCACTTAAGGTAGCCTCTCCACTATTGCTTAGATTGCTAGGTGGGGTCATCCGTGTAGGTTTCTGGATATTTCCCCAGTGCCAGATTTCTCTTCAAACCAGTAATGGCTCCCTATATCTATAAGGTATCTCTTTTCTTGCTCTCCCCTATTCTTTCCATAACTCAATCTTCCTGTTCCCTTATGTTCTCCTCCCCCTCTTCTCCCCTTCTCTTTCTCCTAACTCCCTCCCTTCAATTTTCTCAGGAGATCTTGTCCATTTCCTTTTCTGTGAGGGACCATGTATGTCTCTCTTAGGGTCCTTCTTGTTTCCTAGCTTCTCTGGCTGTGGGGATTGTAGGCTGGTGATCCTTTGCTCTATGTTAAAATCCATATATGAGTGAGTACATACCATGCTCCTCTTTTTGTGACTGGATTACCTCACTCAGGATGGTTTCGTCTAGTTCCATCCATTTACCTTTGAATTTCAAGATTCCCATTTTCCTGAGAAACTGCCATACTGATTTCCAAAGTGGCTGTACAAGTTTGCACTCCCACCAGCAGTGGAGAAATGTTCCCCTTTCTCCACATCCTCTCCAGCATAAACTGTCCTTGGTGTTTTTGATTTTAGCTATTCTGACAGGAGCAAGATGGTATCTCAGAGTTGTTTTGATTTGCATTTCCCTGATGTCTAAGGATGTTGAGCATTTTCTTAAGTAGCTTTCAGCCAGTTGAGATTCCTCTATTGAGAATTCTCTATTTAGTTCTGTACCCCACTTTTTATTTGGATTATTTGGTGTTTTGGTAACTAACTTCTTGAGTTCTTTGTATATTTTGGAGATCAGCCCTCTTTTCTATTCTATGGGCTGCTGTTTTGTCTTGTTGACTGTGTCCTTTGCCTTACAGAAGCTTCTCCATTTCAGGAAGTTTCATTTATTAATTGTCAATGAGTACAGACCATGCTTGTCTTTCTGTGACTGGGTTATGTGAGTTCTTATCTAAAGTTAGGCCCTTGTGCTTGCTTGGAAGGCATTTTGCCATCTGAGCCACTCCCCCAGGCCTGTCTTGGTTTACTTTTGGTGATAACCGTATTGCTTAAGGCCACATTGACCCTTGTCAAAGTGTCACCCAAGTGGCAGTTTTCTGTCTGGAACTCTTGCTAGGCAGGGTTGTGGGACATGAAGTGGAAGTCTGTTGAACAAAGAAGTGGGGACTGCTGTTCAGTCTCTATGCTTTTCTGTAGTTAATTCAGATCACTGGAGGCAAGTCTTCTGCCATTGAATAAAAGCGTGTTAAGTTTCCCCACTATGGATGCTGTAGAAGGGATTATTGCTGCTGTAAAGCTTGTTCTTTCTTACGGTACCCAGCAGGGTTTCCCAAATAAAACCGGTGCAATTGAATAAGGAAAAGGAAGCTTTTCAGTTTAAATGTGGAACTGTCAAAGAAAGAAATATCTGAAAGGAAATGTAACGAGGGGTTCTTAAGGAAAAGAAAAACAAATAAGCAAAGAATGCAAAATTTGTCATATTTTTCTGAAGCATAAAGGGCTCTAGTTTTGAGGAAAGATGATCTTGAAAGGTGTGAGTATTCTTTCCATATCTCAGCTCTGCGCTCTGAGGAATGATGGATTTTAATTTCAGGTACACAGTGGCCCTTGATAATGATTTCCATTTCTGGATTGGTGCTCGCCCTCGGGATAAATGTATCAGGACTTTTAGGGATTAGTTTCTGAGTTACTGATGCAATAACTTTTGCTTGAAATTCTCTGGCCTTTCATAGTTTACTGCTGCAACTTTAATAACTTTCAGAGCAGTTGCCAAACATGTATTTTATATCCAGGGAAGCTGGGACTAGGAAAGGGCAAGCTCATACCTAGGGTCAGATTTGTTTAAGAGACAGCCCAAAAGCCCAGTGAAAACCAGATCTTAGCTCTCTTGTCTCCCTGCTTCCATCTTCTTTCTTACCTCCCAGTGGTCACAAAACTGCCTCATTAGGGCTCTATTTCCATGTTTTGATTGCTCGCAACTCAATTATGCTGAAAGAGAAAGGTTTTTATTCTGATCTAGAACCTTCTGGAAGCAGATGTGCAACTGTATCCATGTGCTGGGGATTGGTGACATTCTAGGACGGTGCTGCAATCAATCAATCTGACAGTGTGGGCATCCACCCAGACTTTAGAAAGCCAGAAGGATTGAACGGACAGCCTGTCATAATCCATTACTTTCCACGTCTCTCTGGAACTCTCCGATTCCCCATTCTGCCTCTGCCTCTCATTTGTCTGATGACTTTGAATGAGACACTTTTCTGAAAATGTCTAAAATGTTGTATGTTTTCAACCAATTTTATTCTCAAGCAGAGAAAATGTCTCCAATTTGCATGACTTTTTTTTTTTTTTTGAGGAAAACCCTGACCACCCACTTTTGCTTAGTGATTGCAACATGATGAATAAATTAGAGACTATCAAAGACCATCTAAATCAACCAAACAAATAAACAAACAAAAAAGACAAGAGGTTTGTGACTACCAAGGTCTACTTCTAACCCGGGGGACAGAAGTCTTGGATTCCGGTTTTGGCTTGCTTAGACTTGGACAGTTTTCCACACCTCCTTGGATGTAAGCTTCTTCATCAGTAATATGTAGCCATTGAGGTGAAAGTTCTCTATGGGCCTTAATTGAGTATGGCTTACACACCTCTAGCATTTTACAGGATGCCTGGTGATACAACATTTTATGAAAACCCTGGAAGCTGCAACTAACAGAGCTAGTTTGGAGAAGAGTGATCTATCTTCAGTCACAGATCTCTTTACACAAGAGGCTCTGTCTTGCTCTTGCAGAGAAACAGAGACATGCTCAAGGTCATACATTGAGTTAGCCACAAATAAAGCCCAGTACTGCTCCTGGGTACTGAGGATCAGGGACAACACGGCCTATGGATCGATCTGCCAAGACTATTGCATTTTCATCACTAACAACCACAGAGACAGAGAAGGGTATATGTATTTGGCACTGCTACAGGGACCACCAGCATGGCTTTTTAAGACTAGACACTGGACAGGCAGTGGGAGGAGAAATCCATAGAAAAATACTAAGAAGGTGTGATACAGAAATGAAAGGAATTTCTCAACCAGGGTAGTGCCCACATACTTAAAGGAAACAGACTGGCAACATTTGCTGTAAGGCAACCTGCTGGTGAGACTGAGGGTTGGTAGCCATAGGTCAAGCACATGAAGGCATCAACTTATATTAAGCCTTGAATGCAGGGACATTTTTATGTCAGCACATGAAGGCCACAGGTGGTGTTGACAAGACAGAATGTGTCTTTCTTTGTGTTTATGCAGCGTCTTGGAGTACATACTACTATCAGACAGTCTTGTAAGAGGGAGCTCTCAAATCCTCAAATAAAACCATTCATAGGGAATCCTGTTCTGAGATGGTTTTGACTGTTGCAATGTGGGGAGTGGGACCCAGACTCAGTTCTCAGTTTCACAGCCTATTAGCTATGCCACCTTAGTGATTTAATTTCTATGAGTTTCACTTTCCTAATTTTTAAGATAGAGGTCATACAATGAATTCAGGGTCATCCTGGGATATATGGCAAGACCCCATCTCAACCAACCAACAAACAAACCAACCAACCAGCCAGCCAGCCAGCCAGCCAACCAACCAACCAACCAACCAACCAACCAACCAACCAACCAACCAACCAATCAACCAACCAACTTATTCAGTCACCCATTGGCCATAGTGACTGTCTTGTGGAGAATGACTCAGGCAAAGTAATAAGGTGAGTTCTTATCACAAAGTAGGTGCTCAACAAGGGACTTATTATTAAAGAAGACATTTTTGGAGTCATATTGGTCTTGGTAAACTTTTTCAGTTTAATTTCTTCATAAGATGCAAGGTTGAAAGGATGGCAGATAAAAGAAGACAAGGAGAACACTTAAGAGTTCCGAATCAGCAACTGTTTTTTTTTTTTTTTTGTTTTTGTTGTTGCTTTTGTTTGTTTTTGTGTTGTTTTGTTTTGTTTTGCTTGCTTGCTTGCTTTTCAAGACAGGCTTTCTCTGTGTAACAGTGTTGGCTGTCTTGAAACTCACTTTATAGACCAGGCTGGCCTCGAACTCAGAGAGATTCACCTGCCTCTGCTTCCTGAGTGCTGGGTTCAACAGTGTGTACCGCCATGCCCGTCCCTATATTTATTTAAATAAAGAAAAAGACAAGTGAGTCTTCATAACACAAACAGAACTCTATTAAATTATGTTGAAACATCCCTACGAGAAAATATATTAGCCTTTGATTAATTGATCAATCATCATCTCAGAACTGGGAAAAGGCCCCCATATTTCAGAAAAGCCTTTGTTTCATCTCTGTAGTTTCCTGCAGCCTGGAAAAAAGATGCTTGCCACCTGCTTCACAGTTAAAATTTGTTGAGTCCCTCTCCCCCATTTTCAGGTGTTACTGACACATTGCTTACATACTCAAGTTTTTTTTTTTTTTATTTTGTGGGGCTACTGAGTAGCATATAGACTGGTGAGAAAAATATATACTAAAGTTCGTAATGAGTGAGAGGGCATCAGAGCCAAGTGACTGGTATCCAGGTACTAGGTGTTACATGACAGGCAAAGTGATAGCTCAGACTGGTTGATCAGAACAAGTGTCCCAAAGCAAACTAGCATGAATACCTGGGCAGAAGCTGAATACACACTGGTCAAATCTGGTGAGAAGGAATATTTTTTTATTGAACTCCTCAGGGAGGATGATCATGTGTCTCACTTCCCTGCCTTATTAACAGCAAGATGATGGATCCTTTATCATTGTATCTTATGCAATGTGGATACTCAGCCAGTATTTGCTGAAGGAGAGGAGAAACAATTGAAGGTATTTCTATTAAATCTGACAACATTCTGACATTCTTGGGCAAAATTTATATGGTAGTAGAGCTGAGTGAATCTAAAAATTCATGTTCACTCACTAACCTCACTAACAATAACCACTGTCTCTGTCCAATGCCTTTCCTAAGAGGAGGCACCAAAGGATAGGCCGGGGGAGTAGGGTGATACAGGGATGGGTTAGTACATACAACCACATGGTTCCTCAAGTAGCTCATGGTAGCTGCATTTGTCCACAGCCAATAAGTAGCAACCAGAGAATTATACAATCAAGACCTGCAGGTGTTTGAGGAAGGGTGATTCTTCCAAGAGGAAGAAACTCCCATCTGATATACTAACACTCTCTATCTTACAGATCAAGGCAGTATAAGTATCACCTGCAACAGCAACACTAGATACAGTAGCTGCACTGATATGAAGACAAACAAAGCCATAACACTCAGTGAAAGTCAATCTAGGCTCTACTTAGAACAGTCTATCCAGGTCTTCATTGCAATTTCTACCCCTGGAAAACATGGCTGGGGAAGTGGAGCTTTAAGACATGGCCATCTTCATGTTCTGTATCATGCTGTCATGAGATGGGTTGGGGGTGGCAGAAGGCATGTGAATCAGACAAGTAGCCAAGTCCTTGTCACTTGGAACTCTGTGGCATGGTGGTGGTGGTGGCTGTTATTAGGAAGTGTAATCCTGTCACAGTTCAGGCTGCACAATTGGCATTCTTCTACTGTGTCTTTGCTCAGACTCTCTTTGACAAAGGTTCAGCTCAGGTGTGAAGGTGTGAAGACATGTTAGAAACAAGGAACTGAGCCAGTGGGAGCTTGTCTAGATCAATATGAGAGGCAAGGACACCAGCTGGCATGTCTCATCTCACCTGGCAAGACATATACTCGGCCCTCTCAAATTTTCTTTCAAATATACTTTGTGGTAATTTTGCAGCCAGTAAAACTATTTGGCACTTAATATTTTCCCCCTCAAGTCAGACTGTATTTAAAGAATTTTTTTATAGGAGATGTAAGGGAGGACATGCCCAATCAGTGTAAATGTCACTGTGAAGTCCTTTGTTGTTTATTAATTTTCTGTAGCAATACCATATTTGTGGCATGTGGTCTTTTGTCCCAGTATCCTTAGCTTTGCTGTTTGTTTGTCCTTCAAAATGTCCTAGAAGTAAGAGAAGGGAGTCAAGGCAATGGCTTAGCTCACAAAGCGGTTATCTGAGGACCTGAGTTTGCATCTCCAGCACCCACATAGAGGCAAGGTGCTGTGGTGTATATCTGTCTGCAACCCAAGTGTCAGAGGTAAGGGCATTGGAGACCCTTGGATCTCTGAAGCTCACTGATGGGCAACCTAGCCAAATTAGCAATCGAGAGACCCTGTCTCAAAAAATAAAGTAGACAGCAACTGAGGAAGACACACGAAATTGACCTCTGGCCTCCATACATGTGAGCACATTCTACACCCCCCACACACACTCAGTATGCTCTGGAGAGTGCTGGGACTTGGTACTGGACAGGGGCTAAGGATGAGGTTTCTAACTTAGTCAAGATCCGAGTCCCATGGAACCATGGTAGGGAAGAGCTGCCTATAGCTAGCAGTGGTCCCAGGCTCTACAGAAGAGGGCTGTCAACAGAAAGCATACTAAGGCAGGATGAACTTCCTCTGGCTCCAGGTTGTCTTGGCTGTGACTTAGCATTGGCAAGAAGTTTAATATTATCAGAGATGAGGAATATGTGATGGAGTGGACCCAGGCTCTACCATGGAGCTACGTGCCAGAGTATTCTTACTCTGGCTTATCTTTAGCTTCTTTTGATTATCTTTGTCTCCTTCCTCCCCTCCATGCCTCCCTCTGTACCTCTTTCCACTCCCCTTCCCCCTTCTTCCTCCTTCCATTTCCTTTCTTCTCTCTTATTTTCTTACCTCCTATTTTTATTCCCTCCTATTCATCCCATTTCCTTTAAGAAAAATGTATTGCTTAAGAACAGAAACTTTGAAGCCAGATTTTCTGATTTGTGCCTCTTACGAGCCATGTGACCTCAGGCCAGCCACCTAACCTCTCTGTACCTGAATTTCCTAGTTGTGATTGTAAGAGAAACTTGTAACAGAAATATTCTTAACTGGTCTCCATGTGACCAATTTACCTGCTGGATTAGCATACACCATTTCTTCATTCACTGAAACACCCTATGCCCTCAGAACACTTCAAGATATTCATACTACCTGGTCCTCTCACCTCTACTCCCATCACTTGAGTTATACACCCATTGAGCATCACTTATACCCATCCAGACCAGACCTGTTAAAGTTTGTCCACAATGGTGAACTCATTAAGCTGATGCAACAGACAGTAGAAAACTTTGAAAAGACAGGCTAAGTCACTAGGAATATTGCTGTCAAATTAGGTCTGAATAGGACAACAAAAAAGATTGGGGGAAAATACTTAAAATCCAGAGATCCTCAAAAGCATTTTAAAATTACTTCTTCTTTTGATACACTGAGACAGAGCATCACAGATTAAGGAGGGTGGCCTGTGCATGACTGATGTGAGAGACAATGTGGAGATCTGGTCACAGATGACACTGATGCAAAGGTGGTGGGCTTATTCCAACAGTGGGCAGATTAGCACACATTTGTTCCTGGTGAACTGGAAGCTGATTCCCAAGCAACTACGGATCCTAGTCTCACAGTGTGGGAAGGGTTTTCCTGTGCCTTGATTTGTAAAATGTAAAAAGAAGTACAAAGAAGATTCAGAAACATATTTTCCCTCCATTTGAAGGGATGATGATCATTCAGACAAAAGAAACAGGTGGCAGAAAATTTCAAACAGAGAGTAGTGAGCCTGAGAGCCCTGAAGCCCTTCTCCCTCTGGATTTTGGATTAGGTTTCAAGCAAGCCCATGTCCTTCAGGTCCTCCAGCATCTGTTGATGCCCATATAGGGATTGCAGGACTGGGTGGGGCTCAGCTGGATTTGAGGCAGTGGCTATGAGAGGAGAATGGGTTTGTTCTGCACTGGTATTCAGAAGGCCAGGGGATTCTAGAAAAGCACTGTGAGAGGGACTCATCAAGGTTTCCCACACCACAATGGGAAAAGGCAGACTTTCTGGCAGGGTGGCTGGTAGATTTTCTCTGATTAGAGTCATGTATGACCTTCTTCCCCGGCGGTATGGTCATGTCACCCAGCTGTGGCCAGCCAGGGCATTTATTTGGTTCCTTATTCTCTCTCTTCCTGCCATTTGCTTTTTAACACCCTTTATTCTTTTCAAATGCAACCTTGTCTTTCAAGCTATCCAGTTCTGGCTTTTGTAGTTTGTTTTCATACACATCGACTCATGGAAAATGATGAAGGCAGCATTGAAATACAAAGTGCCATTTCTGTCCATTGCTTCCATCAGTCCAGTCTGCCCCTAGCTTGAACCCTGAGTCCTAAGGGGGTCAGGGAAGAAGCAGCCATCCTGGGCTACCACCTCCCAGCTCTTTCCCCCAGGATCCCCAGCCTCAGCATGGTACTGCTGCACGTTCTCTAAAGGCTCCGAAGCCCAGCCTGTTCCCCAGAGAGGCAGCCTAAATGTCATCTGACATGCTAACAGATTGATTGGTCTGAAGAAGAAATCAAGTCTCTGAGCCAAGCAAAATGCTGATGTCTTTGCTCAGAGGCTGTGTCAGTCATAAATCTCTGGCCAAGTCAAACCACTGTACTGAAACTTTACATGGTAGGTGAGCCTGGCTATAAACTTTTGGTTCCCATGGGCAAATCTGGGACTGGAATCAGTGTTCTGCCACAAAAGGTTAAAGGGGCCTAGGGACATGGGGGTAAAAAAGAGTCTGCAGACTTGGTACCACCAGAATTGATGTTACATTTTGCAAGCTGTACCCATTCTGTACCTTTGTTGGAGTGGCCATTCAGGAATGGGGAGGCCTTTGGCAGCAGGTGAGATGAACAGAGGGAGACTCAAGCTCCTTGGTACACAGGATCTCACAAGGTCTGCTACCCAGAAGAGATGTTAAGAATCATGGACAATGATATCATGGCAGGTCTGGGAGGTGAAAAGTCTGGCCTGAGTTTTGGCTATCACCATATCTAATTCTCTTAGTAGCCTGGTTACTCCATTGAACAATGGCCTGTTTCTCCAAAACTGGGTTCCAGGCTACATGAACCTCTACTCCATAGTCATTTTACAATGAGGGTTTGGAATGATCTTGAAACTCAGATATAAGCAGGGACCAGCCCTCAGTCCTGCCCTCTGCTTCCTGCACATGGCAAGGCTCTTTATGCCACTGTCCTTGTTGCCAATGTTGCTCTCTGTATCTAAAGCCCCCTTTCTATTCTTTATCTACTGAATTGATTTTCACTAACTTAGACTCCTCTTGGCATCATGGGAGAATTCAGTTTCTGGATTGAACTAGGCAACTGTCAGAAGGAACAGTGGCAAGAGGTGCCCAATTCTGCCCGTAAGTCTTGGACATGCTTCTTGAAGGTGATGTCCTTTGCTGAATTGTGTTCCTGAGTCCCCAACACTGATTGAAGCCTTAAAGCCACCTGCTCCCATACTATCATTACTATTATGAACAACCTCCCTGGAACCATAAGCCCGAAGCAAACCCTTCTTTCTATAAGTTGCTTTTGGTTAGGCTGTTTTGTCACAGCAACAGAAAAGTAACTGACACAGTCTAATCACTTTGTGTTTTCTTATGTATTTGCTGCTGCCTCTCAAATGAATAGTATCACCAACACCTACAGGGAGGCTCCTCTGTACAATGACCTCTTTAATGTTCTTACTCCTCTCTTTGCTGTGATGAACACAATGGAAGAAAGAAAAAGACCAGGTTAAGGTCCATCATGGTTGGAAAATTCAAGGGAAATGAATGAGGCATCTGGTCACATTGTGTCCACAGAATGGTAGGGCTTAGCTCCCAGCTTTCTCCTTTTATGTCAGTCCAAGACCTCAGTCCTTAGAATGACCCTGTCTGTGTTTAGGATGACTTTTCCTACCTCAATTAACCTCATTCCAATAATCTCTCACAGCTATGCCCAGAGACTTGTTGCTCACTGATCTTAGAGCCTGTTAAGGTGACAGTCAAACTTTATCACTACACTTAGGCATCATTGCCCCCTAGACTTGCACAGGAGCTCACACTTTTAAGCTCGGCTTGAAGCAACTAGTGGAGTCTGGGCTTCAGGCATCTAGTGTGTGAGCCAAGTGGGAGCTGACTGTAGCACAGAAAAGCCCCGATACTGCATTTTATCTGGGAGTCAGTTTCTGGGCTGGGATGGACTCTCCCAATTTTCATCTGACTTTAGATCAACTCAAAACATGACCTGAAACTAGGGAAGACTCCATGGAAGAATGTCGGAGAACATGAAACCTGGACTAGAATCAGAGGCACATGGGGGAAGAGCAGAACAAGGCTGGGCTGGGCAGGAACGCTCAGGCACAGGGCCAGCTCTTCCTTTTGTCTTTGGAGTCCAGGAGGACTTCGAGTAGTTACAGTAAGAAATCCCTGAATATTCAGAACCCTTTGACACTGGACCTGATCTTAGAATCCAGAACTTGCCATTTTCCAGAAGGGCTGGCTTCTAGGTTTTGACTTTGTCAGTCCTTCAGCTTGGGAAATAGCTGCTACGAAATGGGGCATCCCATCTTCCTCTATTTGCTTCCCACAAGATGTATGCAAACTGTCTGAGGAATGAGATGCCTGGGTACTCACTGTTTATAAATGTCACCACCACCCCACTGGGACTTAGATTGCATTGTGAAAAGCAATCTAAGCAGAAACCACCAAAGAGTCAATAATAACTGGCCCCTGAGGATGAGGATGCCACAATATCTGTGGTGTTTGTAAAAATACAGCATGGGTGAGGAGGATGGAAAGATGGCTCAGCAACAAAAGGCATGGCTCACAACCAAACATATAAAAGTATAGCATGTGTGTTTCCTGTGTCCAGAGATGACTCCTACTAGGGAAATAAGAGAGCTGTAGTTGGGATTGTGAGGAGCAAGGGTGGAGCTTGCATAAGTGTGTCAGTATGGTGGTAGATAGTAAAATATAATATAACAAGAAATGTAAGATCCAAGTTAGCAGTGCCCCAGTAACTCATTTTTGCATGCCCTGGCCAACTGCATTCCATTTGAAGATGTCCTAGGCTAGCCCATTGCCAGAGAATCCCCATTCTTGGGAGAAGTAGACAGTCTTTGTTTTAGTTTAGTCCACTAAGAAGTCTGGCTTTTCAGTGGGCATTGCCTGCCAAAGCAAAAGATCACTCATGTCGCCGTGGAGGGCTCTGACTGATGACCTAGGACACTTCCTCTCCCAGGCTGTCATTTCCTCTTGGCTATCTCTACCCAATTTTGGGATTGTATCATTGGCAGACACTCTGAAACTTGTTTTTTCCCTTTCTTCTCTTAGTCTCTTCAGTAAAGTCCTCTTTTCTGCATCCTGAGCTCTGTCCTTCATCCACTCCACTCTCTCCCAACAGAAGCATGTTTGGGGCCTACAATGAAACTTTCCCTGAGATTAGTGACTCAGGATGGAGAACTACACGTTTATGTTGTACAAATTGCTGCCACCAGATACAAAGCATCCAATGCATCTTGGTGGCGTTGCTAGCTACTCCATCCCCAACATTCTGCCTGGGTCACTTTCGATGTACTTTCATCAGCTGCTCTTTGGGGAACAAGTCAACAGCATGCTATTTGCTCCTCCATGGCAAGATGGCCCTTGGCAGGCTGTTGCTATGTCTGTGTTCTCTCTGGGACCTTGGTACTTGTGTTGATGTGAAGTCCCTTTCCAACATCCCATAGCTCCCTCAGAAAGGACCCACTTTCTCTTTCTCAAGGCACTGTAGTCTTCCTTAGGGCTCAGCGAAGTACCTCTCTCCCCTCCACCCTAGCATCACTTTACTTTGTTGTTTTCCATGGAAGGATTTCCAGTATGCATTTTCATGCTCACAGAACTGTACAGCTTTAAAATAGCAAGCATGGGCGGGCATGCACGTCCTACTCCATCTGATTCTTGCTTCCTTTAAGTAACTGGAAGAGGGGACATGGATAGGAGCATGGTTTTCAAACACAACTGCTAGACAGATTTTTCTGGGAATGCAGCACTCCTTTGTAGGACTGCATGGCAGGCCTGGTGTCCTTTCCCTACATGGCTATGGCTTCCATGCTGGTCTCCAAAAGGAGGTGACACAAGTTGAGTGTTCAGATTGGCCATGTCCCAGGAGGCATCTGTGTAGAGATAATTGAAGTTTTTAAACTGAGGTGTCTAAGAGAGCGATTAAAAGGGAATTGTAATTATTGAGCCCAGAGGTAAAATTTCAGAACTGGCTCATAAATCCTGGTCTGACATGAAATTTAAAACTCCCCAATGGTCTTCAGTGCCATATTAAAAGGGCTTTAATACTAAGGAGTAGAAATAATGAATGATAATCAGGGCATTGTTTCTGAGTGTAGCAGCAGCTGTGAGGGACAGGGTGAAGGGGCAGTGTGGACCAGCACCAGGCTGTGCTGTTACATCATTCACTTCACAAGAGACCAGTGATGGAGGGACAGGTGGGCATGGTGGGTGGAGACAAAGGAACAAGCTGGCTCAATTATTTTCCACTTAACTCTAGTCCAAGGCCTAACACAATCCAGAAGCAGTGTGTGCACCTGGTATGTGGACAGTCTGTAAGGAGCAGGGTCCCTGGCGAGGGACTCACAGTCTGTGGCTATTGACTCTTTTGGCCCTTGGCATCTTCTGCACTTCTGGAGGCCAGAAGTCTGTCATGCTGTGAACTCAAAAGCTCAAAAGCCAGCTCCGTCATTTGGCAGGTGGCTTGGGACAGGCCACCTCCATCTCTTCACTCCTGGCACCACTATGGTATCAATGTTTCATGCCTAGGGGAGGCTGACAGGGAAGGATGACCAGGAAAGTGTATTGAAAGTATGAATGATAACATGTTTCTATTGTTTTGACATCTATTTTTTAGTGTGTATTTAGGCATAGCTATTCTCCTCTGGGTATTTTTTTAAACCTCTTTTCCTATAAAATTTCATGGGGAAATCTAGCTAGATTAATTCTTGCAGCTCCTGGATACTAGGGTGATGGTCTGACCAGTGCAGAAAATGCTCAGGTTATTTCTCTCTGGGATTTGAGTCCATGCCTGCAGGCTCTTACAGCATTATCTTGCTTGACAGTTTCAATCCACCATCGCTTTATTTCACATGGGAGCATTTAGATTCTCTGCTCTCTGCCCCTTTCTAGGTTGCCCCCCAATTGTTTTCATATCAATAGCTACCAAACTGGATGCTATAGTTCCTGTGGTGTATGGTTCACAGCAGCTGGCAATTTTGACCTTGACTGCAGAACTATGACACTTCCTGTAGAAACATTTAACTGTTGTGGTTTAATTTTGTCATTGTAGGCTAGCTCTCCTGATAGCTTTGTGTTCCCAGCAGACTGTGTCTTCAACCAAATGAGATTCTGTGCAGACAGCTTCCAACCCTGAGTCTGCAATGCAGAAGGTACTGACCAACCATTAGATGCTATTTCTGCTCCCACCTCTGTGAGACACCCAACAACAAAAATCCCAAAACCAAGAGTTCTTTCATGTTTTTGTTAGAGATTCCTTCCAAATGGATAGACTTAGTCATTCTGCCTCTTTGCATAAAAGTGTTCAATTTGTCAAGGACTCAAATAAATGCCTCAATCAATATTCTGTGTCTGTCTAGTCCCCTATTCTGATCAGCTCATGACATTGATTTTTTTTAAACAGGGTGCCTCAGGATTCTAGACTGGCCCAGAATTCACTTTGTATCCTCAAACCATAGCAATCTTCCTACTTCAGGTTTCTGGGATTAGATGTGAGTCACCAAGCCCAACTTTTTTTTTTGCTTCTCTCTCTCTCTCTCTCTCTCTCTCTCTCTCTCTCTCTGTGTGTGTGTGTGTGTGTGTTTGTGTCTGCATGCACATATGTGTGTGCACACCTGAGCACACATGTACCTGTGTGTGCTCCCACAATGCAGAATGCATATATAGAGGTTAGAGGGCAGTTTGTGGAAGTTGATTCTCTTCTTCTCCCATGTGGGTTCCAGGGATAGGACTCACTGAGCAATGTCATTAGCCCAAGTCAAGCTTCTGAAGATGTTCTAGAATGACTTATTCTAGGTCAGCTTGGAACCATCCTACTGTTCTTCAGCAACTTGTGTGGGATTTTATTGGGATTATACTTCTACTTTAAAAGCAATTGATTTAATTCCAAAGTCAACAAAATCCTTTAAAGGTGGAGATCCTTGCAGTTAAACACACAATGCATTTGCTTCTAAGAGGGGGTCTTCTAATTTTGTTATCCCAATCTCCCTTACACAGAGAGCTTTTAAATATTTATTAAAATAGAACAGCTTAAAGCACAGGCTAGGATTATGTAAAAGGTGACTTCAAAGAATAATGGATAAGGTCATCCATGGTGGGAAGGACAAGTGACAACCATCTTTCAGCAAGATGTCTAGGAGAAAGACAAGAAGAGAATATGCTGAGGCTTCCATCCTCGAGGGGTGGCTGGTGTGAAGACAGGCGAGAAGCTTATTGGTTACTTTTGTTATTGCTTTGATGAAATACCACACAGGAAGAAACTTGAAGGAGAAAATATATTTGGACTGACTGTTTATGGGTATCCTGCCCATCATGGGAGAGAAGGCATGACAAGTGACATCTGTGCAGATCACAAAGCAAAGAGAGGTGACTCCTACTCCTCACTGGTTTTCTTCCTTTCCCCTATTTTATCCAGTCCAGAACCTCAACCCTTGGATGATGCTGCCCACATTCAAGATGGTTTTCTCTCTTCAGATAAAACTCACAGAAATATTTTCAGAGACATAACTAAAGGTGTTCCTCATTAATGCCCTCGACATCTTTTAAACCCATCAAGGTGACCAATTAAATTAGGCATTGCAAGGAACATGAAATAAAAACAATTGAGTCTAGGAAATTTGCACAAGCAACTTTACTGAATCCCATAGTAGAGTGTGTGTCTGGTGTTGTAGCAGGTCCTAGATGTGTAATGTATGTCCACTTTGAGGATAAGTGCTGAGTACATTCCAAGCTCTGCATGGAACGGATTCACTAACTGGGAAAAGATGAAATTGAAGAAAACAGGGGTAGAGAAAGACATTCCAGGCAGGTGCCACGACATGAACAAAGTGCACACAAGTCCTGCTCAATTCCAGGGAGGAGAGAAGAGAATTTCTTGGGTGGTGGAAATGAGTTTGAGATGCTGTCACCTGATGACCCTCACTTTCTAAAGTTTTAATGCTGCAGATAGGGAGGATGGTAGCTGCAGAAGGAAGGGGAGTTAGTTCAAGTTTAAAAGAAAGAGACAATGTTACAGCCTGGGAAGAAGTTTCAAAACAACTTTCCTTTTTGACAGTGTTCCTTTAAATGATATGACTCCAGCGCTCTGCCACCCTACACAGTAATTAGCCAGTGACACATTTTGTTGTTGTTCATTAAAGATTAATGAGAGGCAAAACTTCAGGTCTGGTTTGATGGCGGAACCCTGAAGGGGTCATTTGAACCTTTCACAGTGTTTCCTTTTAGACAGTGGTGAGCAGTTTTTCAACAGAACAGCAGCTGTCTGCCGTCTCACCTACAATATGTCTTTGGCGGAAACCAAGATGTTTTTGGCATGCTGTCTCCTACCTTCAGCTCAACAGCACATGGGTGAAAGGAGGGAGAACAGCTGTTTGGAGCTCTGCATTGGGTTGAACACATTCCATGCTGGGGTGATGGACAGTTTCAGCAGAGCGTGTCTCCTCATTCTGGGCTGAGTAGGAATGTCAGTTATGCAGGTGTCAGTGTGCAAAAACAGCAAGGCCTGGCCAATTCTGAGGCATGTCTTCTCTTACCAATTTATCTTGTTCTAACTGCTGAATTTCCCCCACCCTGCAGACAGCCATACTGGGGAGAAAGTTTACTTAACAAAAAAGATAAAAGGAAAACTAATGGAGGTTCAAATACTTTGGATTAAATAGCAAGTTGGAGTAATGTAGACAAGGGGAATAAAAGAGACCTGGAATAATTAATGTCCTTCTGGAATTTAGGAGGCTCTGGACCTCTAAGATTAGTTCACACCAATAGATTCAGGCTGATTTATATCTTGTTTCTCAGAATGGTGCCTGGTTTGGTCCACTTTCTGCCCATTTCCTCTCTATTTTTTTTTTGAGCCTGTGCTCAGCACCTTTTAGCATCTTGTACAAAGCAGAAGAGCTCAGAGCCCATTAATAGATGATGCTGATGATACCAATAATCAGAGCCAGGAGCTGTGATTGTATGATAAGCAAAGCATTTGAATAATTGCAGAACTAACAAAGCCCAGAGTGACACTTCTCCATCCCTATCACTGATGAGTACGACCTTGGGACAAGTCAACCATAAGATGGGATGCTGGGAAGGCTGGGGCAGCCTCCCATAGCAAAGCCCAAAGGAATGCATCATTCACCAAGTCTGATGCTCTGTGTCTCTCTGAGTCTGACCTCTTAAAACCCCTCTAGATAGCTTTCCATTTATACTTCTTTTATGAACCCATTTACATAGGGGCTGCATGGGATTTGAAAAGGAATGGGAATCTATGAGGCTTTGAGCTGAACTATTTCTAGCCTGCTTTCTTCGGGTTGGAGGTTTCATAGCTCTGGACAGAAGCATGGAAAGAAATGGCTGAATCTGCCTCATTGCAGAGCCCACATGGAACAGAGAGGACTCTGATTCACAGATCTCCTCTATTAGGAAGTTAGAACAGTCAGACTGCCTGGAAATAACTGGCCTGAAGGATGATTTGGAGGTAGCACTTCGTGCTCTCACTCCATGGCTCATGATTGGATTTGTTTATTTATTGGCTGTCCCCACTGCAGCACATCTAATTTTGTGTGACAACTATGCACATTACTTGGAGTGGGTGGATTCCTGGGTGGCTATAAATGTCCCTCTGCTTGCTGGTAAATATGCTGAATTGCCTAGACGGTGTAACTTTCAGATGTGTGGTAGCCCTGCATCTTTCTTAACAGGGCACATTTCCTACCAGTTTAACTAGCAATAAGCCACTTTAACTGTTAACAAACCTATGCATATCTTCTCCAGAAATTCCGACACCTGGATTGTGATCCTAACTTTGCTCCTTTTCCCAGCCACTTTCACTGAGCTAGTATTAAGTGGCAGTCATGGTGTTCATCCCTTTGTAGCCACTTCATGTAACTTTTACCAGAACCATAATTAGGTAGATGGACTATGATGAGAAAACAGAGACTTAAGATTTGACCAGGGTCTGGCTCAAGATCACACTGCTAGTGATAGTCTGAACTCAGACATGCCTGACTTCAAACCACGACTGCTTTGTATTATCTTCCATACAGAACCACACAAGCCCCTGGGAGTCTTTGGGACTGTCCTTATATACGAAATGAGGGAGGAGGACTGGGGCTTCCTTTGAGTCTCAGCTCTCAGATGCTGTGGGTCAATAACTCAGCACACTCTTTGTCTAATCCAGTAGTATTTTCCATTCCACATGCCCAGGGCTCAACCCTCTTCCTGCAGGATCACAGTGTTGCCTCTGAATATCATGTTCAGTGCTTTACCTGCAAACTATGCTCTTCCAGTTCACCATTGAGAACCAAGTAAGAGCCATTCCCAGGAGGGATGTAAAAACAAAACAAAAAACAAACAACAAAGTAACAATGAGGAATTCTAGAGGACCTCAGACATAAAAAGACACATGACTAAGGTCAGAGGAGAAAGAAAGTGGGATCCAGGATGGATCCTGGAAACCCCCCCCCCCGCTCCCCTCCCTGTCCCGTGTCCCCCCCCCCTCCGTCAGTGGTCTTTCTCCTAGAACTTGCAGGAAACCAGGGTGAGAGTGAGCTAGGAGAAGTAATGAGCCTCTTGTAAGTCAGGATGTGCCAGTGAATAAGGAGTTTGTCACTGTCTGTCTGTCTCTTTGTTGGGCTGTCCATCTCTCTCTCACACATCTTTAATGAAACATTATTTTTTCCATACCATCTCCTTCAGCTAAGAGGCACTTTCTTAACTCAAAGTCTGGTGTTCTCTGAAGGAGTAAGCAAAATACAGGGGCTCATCAAATACCTTTTCCTCTTCTGAAAGCAGCAATGCCCGTATTCTGATTCAGGAAACTATGGAGTCATCACATGTGTTAATGACTTTGGCCATCCTGTTTCATCTTTCTGCTTTTTCATGCTGTTTTTAGGCGGGGGAGGGTGGGCTGATGAGAAAATTTCGCTCTGTGAAGAGAGGACTTGTGGCGGCAGACAGTTCTCTTTCAGATTGCTACCTTGGCTGATGGCTTGCACGAGGAGATCAAGTTTTGAGAGTCATCCCCCAAGAAACCAGCACCGAGTCTGTGAGAGTGCATGAGTTCTTAACCAAGAGAGAGGAGAAGGAGAAATAAGAGCAAACAACAGTCTGAGGGGCATCTGAAGGGCTGGGAAATAGACTCAAAAGCTAACTACCCCTTGCTGTTTTGGACAATATATTAAGGACAGAAAGGAAAAGAGTGAGAGATATTTTAGAAGAGATAAGAATGAATATGGTACCTGGTGGTATTGATGCATGCATTAATCCCAGCATTCAGAAGGCAGAGGCAGGTAGATCTCTGTGAGTTCGAGACCAGCCTGGCCTACAAAGTGAGTTCCAGGGCTGCTACACAGATAAAATCTATCTTAACCACCCCTAAATAATTAAATTGGCTTTCTTTTGCAGGTGATTACTCAAGTCCATTGGGTGCCTCCTTCACTTATGTTATTGTTCACCGCTGTGGCTTCTGCACTCTCTCCGGAATGCAAGCTACAGTAGGACAAGTGCCTGTTGCTTGGAGTCATTCCTACCTGGATCCCCCTATCATGTGGCACTCCAGTTAACCAGCTCCTTTTTCTAGAGGCCAGGGAATCGTCACAGATTCAGGGTCCCCTTGATCTCCTCCAATCAGAGTAGGTGCCTTTAGATCCTAACCTGCTAATTTCACCACCAGGAGCAGCATCTGTGTCCTTGATTCTTAGTGGGTTTCTTACTGCCATGGGTGATGTTTTTGACCTTTGAACCTGAGTTTCTCCAGCCATCTCTCTATCCTATTAATAAGTCCAGGGCACAGACACGTTTGAACCACTGGTCCCTAGCTGGTGATGCTATTTGGGGCAGGGATGCAACCTCTAAGAGATAAAGTGTGGCTGGTAAAAAGGGGTTCCTAAGGGGCAGGGCTTGAGGGTTATAATCTAGCTCTGTTTCCATACTCAGTGTTTCTTCTTTCTGGTTCATTGAGATGTGAGACTCCAGACTACATAACCCTGCCTTCTTGAACTTCACCTTGCCTTCTCTGCCACTATAGACTGTCCCTTCTCAAACCATGCGCTAAAACAAATCTTCTGTCCCATTGGTGCTTCTCACAGGTATGCTGTCACAGTAAGGAACAAAGCCACTAATGCCTCTGGCCCCTGCGTGGCCTTCTCTCCATGTCCATGTTTGCTTCGTATCTGAAGAGGAGACTGCATTTAAATGGGGGTGTGTGAATTGGATTGGCTCTTAAGGGTTCTGAGCCATGAGAATTTACAAACACAGGAAGATTGTTTAGCTCAACTTTGAAAAGATGAGGAGAAGACTTGGGAAGACAGAGCGGGTGACTTCACAGCCTGAAGCCTGGGCCAGGATTAGAATTTAGGTTCTTTGAGTCCTCCATTTGTTCAAACCCTTTGCCTTTCTTTCATCCCCTGTCTCTGCAAATAGATCTCAGCTCAATTCCCTGACTGTATTTTTACATTGTTGTTTATTTGAAACCAGGAAAATAAAATACCCCTTGCTCCTAGGTCATTCTTTGCATTAGTAGCTTCAAGATGACATTGGGAATGTACAAGCCACTTACGAGAACAAACTGTTTTTAAGGACACAAGCACATTGATTGTGTGCTGGTGGCACTACTAATTACAAGTAAGTCCTGTCTATTTATTAAAGCAGGGCCCTTCCAGACACTTCCTGCATGCAAATGATCCTTCCCCACAATTAGGGTAAATTAGCAAGGTTTTACTGAACTAATGAGACAGTGTTTGTGAGACTTGTCTTTATGTTTTCCCGTCTGTTTTGAGACAAGAGTCTATAAATGGGATCCTCAAACTGCCATATTCCAGAAAGTCTGTACAAGAAGGGGGTCATAAAACTTCTAGTCACTTCAGAGAGTGCTGCATGGAGGTAGAGCTCCAGGCTCAAGAACACATAGGTGCATGTATGGATAGACAGGATATATATGTAAGCCATCCAAGAGAGATGCTTGGGTTTGAAAGATGTTGTCTCCTATAGGCTCATGTGTTTGAATACCTGGTGCCTAAGTGGACCTTTACAATGTGAAGCCTCGTTGAAAGGACTGGGTCATTGGGGGCATGTCTTCAGATTTTACATCCAAGCCCATTTCCTGCCTGTAGCTCTGCTTCCTGGCTGCAGATGCAACATGACTAACCATCTCACATCCTTGTTCTGTGACTCCCATATCATGACAGACTGGATCCTCTCAGACTGGAAGCCCAACCAAACTGCTCTTCCCTTGAGCTGTTTCTTGTCACAGCTGTAAGAAAAGTAGCCAGTATTACTGTTCCCATTTAAGAGAGGAAACAGAAGCTGAGCAAGCAAAACACATGGCTAGTGAACTCAGTTGCCATTCAAACCCATTATAGCCCAAATGCAAAACATTTCCCATTTCTTTAGCTAAAGCCTTCCTGGTCAACTAATCTATTTTTTCTTCTCTTTTTTAAGACATTTTCGTCACTAGACACTGGCCTTTCCCTCATCTCCAATCTGCCTGACTCCATTCTTAGATCATTGCCCTACAGAAGAACAAAGGGTTACTTTAAAATAGGCAGGTTTCCCTATCAGAACTGTTCTCTCAACGAATGTATAGTTGGTTTTATGTGTCAGTTTGACTGGTGCTAAGGACTGCTCAGAGAGTTGATAAAGTATAGTTCCTGCTGAGACTGGGAGAGTGTTTCTGGTAGAGATCTGTGAGTGTCTCTGGCAGAGATCTGTGAGAATGTTCCTAGCAGATACCATCTCTGGTGCCAAATTTACTCAGCAGACCACAGAAAGCCCTGTCCTTATTGATGGGGATATTCACCGAGTTTGGGTCTATTTGGGTCTGAAGGCCCAAACAGAACAAGAAGGTAGAAGGGGAAGGGGATTCTTTCTCTCTCTCCATCTCTCTCTCTCTCTCTCTCTCTCTCTCTCTCTCTCTCTCTCTCTCTCTCTCTCCTTGAGACATCTACTCCTTATTCTGACCTTAGGGGCTCTTGTTTTTCAGATCCTTGTTTCCCAACTGAATTGAACCACTGACTTTATTTCACTCTCGATATCACTAACAATATATTGTAGGACTTTTGTCCTCTATAGTCATGCAAACACATAATAACTTTTATCTATCTATCTATCTATCATCTATTTATCTATCATCTATCTATATATCTGTCATCTATGTACCTACCTACCTACCTACCTATTCATTCATCCATCTTACTGGTACTGTTCTTATGAAGAACCTATTGATATAAGGATAGAGGACTAAGGATGGAAAAGGAGGAGAGCCTGGGAGGTGGGAAGGGCACAGAGTCATCTCTACATCCCCAGTCACTGCCAGGCCTCAGAGACTTGTGTGTAACTGCAACATGAATGGGATTAGGAATAAAAGACAAATTTACTGCGAAGCCATTTTAAAGCTATTTCTTCACGGACTTGGTTCACAAATTGAAACATGACTAAATTCCTTTTCAGCTTCTAGAAATAGCAGCTATGGCTCCTGCTTCAGGATCAAATTTTAAGTTGTCCAGAACATTTTTCAAAATGCATAACATGATTAACAGAGGGCATGTTTCCAAAAAATAGTCAAGGAAGCAAAGATTTACAGAGACCACCAGCCTTTGGGAATAGTATCAAGAAACACAAGAAGTCCACTTTGGTGACTAAAATGGAAAGAATATACTGTATCTACAAACCAAAGGAGTGGTTTCCTTTTCTAGCTGGATTTTATTTGTCCTTTAATATTCTGATTGGTGTGAAGCACAGAGCTAAGTCTCACCATCTATGACCTTTAAGGGTTGAATCAACTGTGCAATTAAAATATGTTCACCTGAACCAAACAGCCGCTAACCTCTTGTATGTTTTCACTGCTCTACTTTCTGATTTTCCAATTATTTCACCTCAGTACTCTTTGAGAATCCCTGTGATCAGGAAACTCAGACTTTCAGTCAAGGTTTTTAATGCTCCACTATCTTAAAATATTTTCACAAGGGAAAAGCCTAGTAACACAGTGCGTAATCTGTCCTTTTAATAATATGACTAAGAGGTGACTTTTTTTTGCTCTGAATAGCTTAGAAAAACAAAGGGTTTCTGGCTAAAGGGAAGTATGTCTAGAATCAATAAACTGACTTATTGCTCTCTTACATATTTATTCTTTACTTAAAAGCTATTTTAAAAGTGAAGGACTGTGCAAAGCAGCAGGCTTTAGAGTGAGGAGGTACAATAGAAATATACACATATTCCCTTCTCTTCGAAGTGGGAGGAACTAAGATATTTACTCATATAATACAAGCAGCTTGTGGCCAGCAAACCCAAGTGCTACTCCTGTGTGTGCCCCACAGCACAGAGGTTAAGGGCTTTTCACATGGAGGCTGGGGGTTCGAAGTCAGGTCCCTCAGATTGTGCATCAAAAACTCTCACTCTCCAAGCATTCTCCAAGGTTCAGAATTTGGTTCTCGCTGGAGAGTTAATGGGAAGCTTAAGAAATTTCTCATCAAGAAATCTACACACATAAAGTTGTCCCCAGGTCAAACGCTTTGGGCATCAACGGCAACAAAGACATGTGAGGGGAGCACTGTGACGAATGGCAACGAGTGGGTGACGAATGGCAACGAGTGGGTGGCGAATGGCAACGAGTGGGTGACGAATGGGAACGAGTGGGTGACGAATGGCAACGAGTGGGTGACGAATGGCAACGAGTGGGTGACGAATGGCAACGAGTGGGTGACGAATGGCAACGAGTGGGTGACGAATGGCAACGAGTGAGTGACGAATGGCAACGAGTGAGTGACGAATGGCAACGAGTGGGTCCCCATAGGGATCCATTTTGAAGGGAGAAGGGTAGAACCCAGGTTTGGAGAAACTTCATTAGAGAGACAGGGTCACACGCAATAGTCTCCAGAGTGTCATATAAACACACCTGATAGCGAATTTCTAACAAACACCAGCTGATGTCAAATCTCCCCCAAATTCTGTAGTCTAGGGATCCACAGACGGAAGTGAAAGTATCTCTCACCGACTAGCACTTGAAGGATTTACATGCAGTCTAGAATTGGTCAGAAATATGGCTGCATCTCCAAAGAAATCAATTTCACCCTGATGGACCATCTTTATTCAGTGGTTAGTCTCATGTGAGGAAGCCATTCCAGCCAAAGACTATGTTTTCCTGCTTCCCTCACTTCAGCCCTGCAAAACTAGGGCCTTCTAGCATAGCTGGTTCAGAGGAGGGAAAAATTCTTTCCTGCTTAACATTCTGCAAAAAGCTCGAGCAGATCTCCGAAGTCAATCATCATGAATGAAGCCATTTAAGAGTGAGGCCCGCGACGCCTCTGTGTGGATGAATAACCAGGCCGAGTGAATTGCTGGCAGAGCAGACTGCAGGCCACTCTTTCTGCTTTGTCACCCTTTATGGCCTGCCTTACGGTCCCGACGCCCTTCACAGGAATGTCTTGCTTTGCAAAAAGAAACAGATAATAACCAGAGAGAGGAGAAATGCCAGCCCTGCAGCCTGTTACTTAAAAAAGTGTGGTGGAGTGGAATGTTGGGCAGGCTGTACTGTGTGCTCTGCTGGGCAATGGCATACCAGCCTCCCTAGCACATTCTATAGAATCAGCAATGGAGGCCACACACCTCTCCCATGTTACACAACTTGGCCAGAAAAGCAAAGGGGCTGATTGTGGCCGTTGGCCCCTCTTGCCCACACACTGCCAGTCTCTGATCAGTTCAGGGGCGCTCTGGCCAGGCAGCACTGTTGGCTCCATCTGTCCTGGCTTCCAAAGTGGAAACTGGCTCTAATCTACTGGACAGTGGAGAGTCTCTGGAGCCCTGGAAACTGCAGCCCCTTCAACCTGAAGGTCAGCATGGCCAGCAGTAGAAGAAAAGCTCCATATTGGGAGTAGACAGGAAGTCATTTCTGTATGCCTGGGTTCATCTTCAAGTGTATGTGTGTGTGTATTTGAATGTGCAAAGCTGTTCTGAGCACTGACTGGAGTGACGGGACTGAAGAGTGAGCCTCGTTTGCTAATTTCACATCTATCATGGGGCCAACAGCACAATGTGTATTCGTTTGTTCCACAAGTGCTGAGCACCCATCTTGTGTCATGAAGCATGCTGGTAGCTGGGAACATTAAGAGGAATGGAGCCCCGGAGGGATACACTAATAGAGAAGAGATCTGGAAAGCCCCCCCTACTTCCCTGGCACTGTCTCCTTCAAAAGCATAGACATGGGCATGAATTTGAAGGCACCTTCCTACTCTAACGGTCTGACTCCATCTGACCTCAGACCCCAGCAGAGATGAACAGCTGATTAAAGATGGGACTCCCAATTCACAAGCTCATGTTCAGCTAGGCTGCTTCCTACATCTCAGAGAGATCAGAGCATCCAAGTCAGACCTAAGAGTCTCATGTGACTGGCCTGGGTCAGGCATTCTGAGTGCCTCTGCACAGATCTGAGGCATGATGGGAGCAGAGACAGCTTTTGTGTCTGCTCTCTCTGAGTCCCCGTGCTATACATGGGGAGATGTCATGAGGGAGAGCCTTTGTTTTCCAGAAATTTAAAAACAGCAATTCATTTTACCCTCGGCATCTCTTTTATTAATCTCTGATGGCAGTGGGTATTTCGGATTAGTTTTAAGGAACATGCTAGAATTTTCCAAGGAACATCATTTTGATGAGTCCTCCATAGTGAGATTCCTTAGGTATTATGCTTTATGAGACATAAAGGTCAAGGACAGTCCAGAAAACAAGACCAAGGGTGTCTTTGGGGAGCCCATAGGGAAGGGAGATGTGGCTCAGGCCCCTTGGAGTCAGAATCATAGTGTTCTAAGGTTGGAAAGAACATTAGTTATAATCAAGCTCTTCACAGCGGCACCTAAAGGAACCTTGTCAAATTGGTCAAGATCTAGCCTAACTAGATCCAACAGAAAACAGTCCTTGCTGAGGGACAGCCTTCATGCTATCAGACCACAAGTCTGAAAGTGGTGGGACCTGTTCACTTAGGAAAGGCTCATTCCTGATTCTATGGAGAGGTGCTCTATAGTCCCAATTTTCTCATCCAAATGCTGAAGATGCCCCTGGCATTGTTAAATTAGGGGCTCAGTCCAGGCTGCTATATCCCAGTCTCTTTCAGCTTCTCCAGTATTCCCTTTCTGAAAAAGTCTTGAGGAAAACAACAGACACTCAAGAAAGTTTTTTGTTTAGTCTTCCATTTTAATTTCCTGGAACTTAACAGTGCTCTTTACACTGCTCTTTATCACACAGAAGTGTTGAGACATCTCCTGCCAGCTTCTGTTTCTTCCTGACAGTCCCTCTCTAATGGAAGGATGCAGTGGGCATGGCCTAAGGTTTCTGGTCCTCCATGGGCCCAAGTCTTGTTCATCTTGTACTTGTTGGGATGCTTTCATCTTAAAAGCCTTCTTACGAAGTACTGTCTGGGCCCATGACAACTCTGCACCATAACTGGGAAAGCACTGGTGTCCTGGGTCAAATCTCTGTTTAGCTGGAGGGGTTTTAACTTTGAGCTCCACCAATAAATGCCAAAGGCAATGGGCAAGAGAGATATGTTCCCTGGAGTTTGTACAAGAGGAAAGATAGTATATTAATGCCATAAGAAAAGAAGAGTCTTTTTCTTAGTAGAGAAGAAAGTTGTAGTCAATCATGGAATACCACTTATGTGTTCCAGTGATCATTGAACTTCATTCTTTCATGTGTCATTTTCATTGACTTCTAAAAGAAAAAGGGGAGAAGGGTGGAGGAAGGAGGCAGAAACCAAGATTTACTTGAATAAAACCATTATTTGCCTGTCAGCCCTTGAACTACAAAGAAATAACAAGACTAGCAAGTACAGCAGTGTTGAAACCAGGATCTTGTTCTTCCCACTACACAGCATGGCCAAGACAACAGTGAGAGTCTAGCATCTGAGCCCACTGCGCCAATCAGCATGGACAGCTACAGACCAGATTGAGCCACACCTGACCTTTTGTCCACAGGCTTCAGACTCCAATCCCTAAGCAAGGAATCAGCCTGCTACCAGTGACAGAATATGGATTTGGAAGCTCCCTTTTAGTTTTCTCAGCTTCTTTGTGACCAAGCTGTTATTAACTGGCCAGACAATCTCACCAATAAAACTGCCATAAACAGCAACAGACCAAGCTGATGTAAACTGTACCCTGAAGAGAGGGGATAAAAAACACACATGCAAGAATAATAGCCCCCCAACTCTGTTACCCAACTTGGAAAATTCAAGAAGGAGTGAGGGATTCCTCAGGAAAATGGAAGGTGGTGTTATGCTCAATAGGAGGTTTGGGCTGAAGTATACATTTTGGCATCTATACCTTGCCATGTGTTGGCATTGAGAATGATAGTGAACAGAGAGACAACAAAGGCGAGGAGACTAATTCTCACTGTAAAATATTTAAATGTTACAGCAAAGTCTGACATTCTCTTTGACCAGCAGACTTTCTTTTCCCATTTCCATCTCTAGAGATAATCACTATATTGAATTCAGAATACAATTTTTCAGAACTTTTTTTTTCATGTGGCACAGACACATAAATATGTATTCCCAGAACTTTTCACAAGTAGAATAAATGCATGTTACTGGGATAATGAAAATTTAATTCCAAACACAAGAGAGGAAGACAGAGGGGAACTAAAAACCAAAGTTTACTTTCAGAAAGGAAGTACTGATTCAACTTCTAGACTATGCGATAGATTGGTATATTTAGTAGAGATAGCCCCAGGGAGAGTCACACTATTTAATGTATATCTGACAGGAGTTTCTTAATAATATAACATTTAAAATGGATGCCATAAAAACAGTAAAACTGACAAAGTTTGCAGAAATAAAGTAGCACACACACTACTATAACCTAGCACAGAAGGGCGATCTTGGCAATAAACAATTGAGAAGAAATGGGTGATTTGTGGAAGCAACAGGCTAAATGGTAGACCAGCCACTAAAAAACAAAACAAAACAAAGCAAAACCACCACCACCACCAACAACAACAACAAAAACAAAGAGAATCTTAGAAAGGGACAACTAAGAAGAGGCTGTTTGAGGTGTGTGTGTGTGGGGGGGAACCCATATAATCTTGGCCTCAAAAACTTCTGCAAAGGGACTGTCATTTAACTGGAACAACTGTGGAATACTATGTACTTCAGAATGCTGCCAAAACAATGGGGCAATCAGGTGACAATCAGTGACTCTGGTCCCAACAAAGGCATTAGTTTTACTAAATCATTGATAAAAATACAGAGTATCTGTTTAAACTACTGACATCTGAGGATGACTCAGTTTGCTCCAGGCTGAGTCTGCAAAAGAGCAGTATCATGAGAGTCACAATTCAGGGAAACAGGCTGTTCTGAAGTCAAATATTGTGCCTTAGGTGCAGGGATCCGCACATCCACATATCTTTGTGGTGGACACAATTCAGATCAGTTTACAAAGGCAGCATAATAAAAGCACCAAAGACAAGGACAAAACATGGAGAGCAGAAATAGCACAATGGCTTGTTAGTTACAAAGTAACTGCAGTGAGATTAACAGAAACATTGGAGGATAACCTGCAACAAAATGACTTCAGAGAGCTGGAAGCATTTTCATCATCAGAGAACCTGATATCTTAAAAAAAAAAAAAAGGAAGAAAATTAAATAACAGCACTTCCAACAAAGCTGCAGAGTGACTATGGCTTGCAAACCTGCTTTAAAAGAAATACTAAAGGAATTTCTTAAGTCTTAATGCATGTAACAACGGATATTAATTAATTACATACATACATACAAACACACAACACACCCACACACATACACCAAGAAAGTAACCATACTTATTCAGTTTAAAGATTTATTTTTACAGTGTATGAGTGCGCGCCTGCGTGCCTTTGTGTGTGTGTGTGTGTGTGTGTGTGTGTGTGTGTGTGTTCTCACAGAGGCCACAAGAGGGCACTGGATCTCCTAGATCTGGAGTTACAAGGCAGTGATGAGCTGCCTTGTGTGGACAACAGAGTTCAAACTCAAGTCTTCTGCAAGGGTAGTACTTTCTCTTAACCACTGAGCTATCTCTCTAGCTAGTAATTGCATATTTATAGGAGAGAATTTAAATGTATATTTTATTCATCTCTTATTTTTTTTGTAAAAACTGCTGCATAAAAGAACATGCATAATATATAAAATATATTTAGTAATAATAGCACAAAGATGGGGTGCAGTAAAGTTATACTGAACTAAGAAAATGAATTTTAATTCACAGGAACAAATTAAGAGAAATGGTAAATAAAAAAGTTCATATAACTAACACTATAAATATATACTTACTCTTCCTTTTCCACTCCCAGCTTATTTAAAGAACATAAAATTATATAAAGTAATAATTATAACAATGTATTCATTGTAGGAATTGTAATATATATAATTGTAATATATACAACAATAATAGAATTTTAAAAAAAGGGAAACAGAGCTATATGAAAGTAATACTTCTATATCTCACTGAAACTAAATTACTATAAATCTAAAATGGATCCCAATAATTTTAAAAATTTATTAAGAATTCAAAAGAATGGAGGAAAAAAAATAACCAAAATTGAAAAATGTTAACTTGATAAGAAAAGGTCATTTTGGATCAAATGTACAAAAGAGATTCCGGGCTTATAGGAAAAATATATGATGTAAGATACAAATCCAATATATTAATAATATCATTACTATAAACACGTTAAATAATAAAACATGAAACAGTCTTTCCGACTGTGTGCTTACTGGGATAAGGAGACCAAGATTTACCGAGGTGCTCTCTATAGCAGTCATGGATACAAGTTCCTGTCAAGAGCATATGAAATGTTCTCTAGTACAGGCTACTCCACAAAAGCCCCAATATATTTAAAACTGTTCCCATCATACCAATTATTTTCTCTAACCACAATAAAAGTTTATGTTAATTGAAGGTACTACACAGATGTGTAGATAATTATAAATAAAAATATGGGTGATATCAAAGAAATTTGATGAATGAAAATGAAGATGAAATAGACCAAAATGTGGGAAAGAAATGAAATAAAGTTCAGAGAAAGTTATATTGATAAAAATTCATACAATTAAAAAAGAAAGAAGACCTCAAATAAGCAGTGTTACCATCCACTAATGTGGTTACACTAAAACTAAGCAAGCAGAAATCGGCTCATGAGAAAAGAGAAGATCAATGAAATCAAAGTTGGTTCTTTGTAAAGACCAACAAAATCCATAAAGGCATAATTAATTAGTCAAAAATTAAAACAGATAAAACCAAAACTGATTCACAAAAATCAGGAACCATAGAGAGGGAATTACCACCCATCTTATAAAAATACAAAAGATGATAGCAGAATACAAAACAAACAAACAACTAAAAAAGAGATACTTTATATGAAAATATCCTAAACACAAACTACTGGAACTAACTCAAGCAAGAAATATAAAATATAAATAGATAAAGAAGAAAGGAGATAAAATTATTTTAAAATTAATTTAATTATTTTAAAACATCCTGCAAACAAAATCCTAGGTCCAGATGTCTTAGCTACTAAATCTAAATCTAAGGAAATAATACCCTTTTTTTCTTACAAACTATTCCAAAAATAGAAAAAGAAACACTTCTATGGTCATTGATGATGCCAATGTTACCCTGTTAAAACTTTGTAAAACATCACAAGAAAGTTGCAGACCAGCTTCTGTCATGGATATAGATGTAAACATACTCAGCAGAGATAACCCAGCAACACATGGAAAGGGCGATACAGCAGGAACAGCTGTGTTTGTTGCAGGGTTTGGTTAAATATTTGAAAGCCAATTAATGTATAGATGATATCAATAAAATAAGAATAAAATGACATCACAACTAGGATATAAAGTGCACCTGATAAAAATGCAGTGTTCTTTTGTGCCAGTCTGTTCCACAAGCAAGTAGTAGAAGGAAGCTTTGTTAAGATAAAATAAAAGTCATACAAAACCTCAAAGTTGACATTACAGCTAATTATGAAGACTGAACACATTCCTGTAAGATCAGAAGACAGACACGAATATTAGCTCATATCATTTCTATTCAGAGCTGTCCTAGAGGTTCCAGCCAGGGAAATTAGGTGAGAAAAAGAATAAAACGTGTTGAAGTTAAAAAGGAAATTAATAAAACAATCATTATCAAAATACACTTTATAGACTATATGTAAACCTTAAGGTTACAGTTTGTATCTTTGATGTCCTCCAATGCTCCACTGCTTAATGATTAGTCTTCAGGTGGGTGTTATCTGACAAGTGGATCCTACTGGATTTCCCTGGTGGTCTGCCCAGATAGTAGACAGGGGGACCCTAGATCCCTTCTCTTCCTTTTTTTCACATTCCAGACATTAGACACATCATGTTTTCATGGTATAGTCTCTGTTACAGTATACCTTGCTACAGTCTCAAAAGCCATGGGGCCAAGTGATCATGGAAGGAAACCATCAAAACTCTGAGTCAAAATGAACTCCATCTCTCTGTAAGTTGATTTATATCATGTATTTTTTAAACAAAAATATTATCAATGCACTGAAAAACTACAAACATTGTTGACAGAATCAAAGACCCAAAAGATATCCTATGTTCATGGATCAGAAGATGGAATACTGTTAGAAAAGCAGTAACTCCCCAAGTAATCTATTGATTACTGAAATATGTTAGCATCTTAGGTAGACAGAATAAAAATTGACAAGCTGATTCTAAAATTCATTCCAAGTCATCCCCAAAGCCAAAGTAGTCTTAAATAAGAAGAATGAAGTTAGAGGATTTGTGTTCTTGTTTTCAAAGCTCCATCATGCAACCATATTGAAGCCAATGTCTTATTAGGTACACACGACAGGTTAGTGGAATAGAATTGAAATAAAACCCCAAATTTATGGTCTATTGATTGGGTGTGTGTTGAGATTTTTTAAATTTAACTTTTACTAGAAAATGTTCTTTCATAATTTCATACATGTATGTTATGCATGTGTCATACAGTGCTTAATTAGGATCATCTTTGTGAGTCTGAGTTTAGAACTAAACATCACAGTATAATGGGTTCACCAGGGGGTGTACAAGTAAATATATGTCTCCTCCTCTCCTAGAGTTGGCAGGTTGTCAATAGATATAGTAGGACCCTGTAAGTTTCTTCTATTCTCCACAGTTACTGGTTGGGTTTTGCAAAGCAAATGAGAGAAATAACAATTAAAAAAAAATGTTTCCTAGATCAACAGGATAGGGAACAAAACACAATGAAGTTGAACTCTTACTTCATATCATGGGTTAGAGACTTAAATGTGAAAGTAAAACCATAAAACTCCTACACAGAAACATAAGGGCAAATCTTTACACTTTTCGATTTGGTAAAGGCCATTTTTAAAAGTGACATGTAAATCATAATTAAGAATAACAAAACAAAACAAAACAACCCATAAAAAAACCCCAGAGAATTCACAAAGATTAAAAACTTGAGTTCTTCAAATGTTGGATCCATCAGGAAAATGAAAACCATCACACAGTATGTGAGAAAATAATTGGAAATCATTTAATTATTTTAAAACGGCCTGCAAAGAAAATCCTAGGTCCAGATGTCTTAGCTACTAAATCTAAGGTATTGTATCTATAAAACATAAAGAATCATACTCAGTAGCAAAAAGACAAATACTCAATTTTTAAAATGTACAAAGAATTCTACAAAGTAACACCAGAGAAACTGTGAATGGTCATATGGTCAATATTTTAGCCTTGTCTCTAGCACAACCACTCAGTGGCTGTTGCATGAAAACAACCACAGGAAATATGCAACAGACAAGCATGTCTATGTCCCAGTGAAATTGTATTTATAAAACAGCTGGCTGGTTTATGCAAGCCACAGTATGTCACCTCCTTGACCTAGAGCGACCCTTAAAAAATAAAGCAAGCTGCAGGTAATTAGTCAAGTCCAGAAATAAAATGGGACACGTGGGCCTACTTAGACTGTGCTGGGTGCTTATTAATGAAAACTGCTAAACAGACAAACAAGGAAAGGAATGGGGAGAGCCAGACGTCACTACTTGTCATGCTTCTCTTGGAACTCTCCTTCTATCTTGTTGTCCTACCCAAGTCTCTTGACTCCTTGTTGCAGGGCATCTTGACTGAGAACTTCAGAAAGAAACCATTCGTGGTGCAGTTCTCTCAGCTTCCAGAAGGAACTCAGATGGGCGTTAAGTGCACGGTGAAGAAGATTAGATGGTTGTACTGCAAAGGCAATGCAAGAAGGGTTCTTGTAGTGAGATAGTCCTTCTGTAGCACTGACCACGCCCATTGGGGGGTGGAGCCATGGGCGGAAGTGACCTGTGGAAGGAGGTCGGAGGGGGCCAGGAAGGCGCTCTCTTTCTGGCGTGACTCGGACAGGAGAGGATCGGGTTGAATTTCCTGGTGTTCATCTGTCTAGGTTGTAAGTTATTTCTCCCTGAATAAACATCTATTCGGCCTATTTGTTTATCCTGATCCTTATTTACCGCAATAGGTTCTCATAGTAATAATTTCTTCAGAGAGAGAGAGAGAGAGAGGGAAAAGAAGAGGGAGAGGGAGGGGGAGAGGGAGAAAGGGGGAGAGAGAGAGAGAGGGAGGGAGGGAGAGAAGGGAGAGAGACAGATCCGGAGATGCTAGACACATAAGAATTGGCAAGGCTGGAAGCCAGGAATGACAATGGCAAGCTAGCTGAAAGTAAAGAAAAATTGATTTAGGTGATTTAAACAAATGATTTCTGATACACGACACAGAGGGGTGGGGGATGCTGTAGAACCAAACCAAATGACAGATATGGGAAGACACCAGGCTTTCAGGTTGTATTCCCTAAGAGTCATTAATGGGTATGTAAGATGATGTCTATGAGACATAAGACCACAGTGAGCAAGGCTAATGGACTTAGAAGGAGATGGGAGTCAATCCACTTGACCCCGATAGCTGACTGATTCTGAATTTTAGCCAAAACTAAATTACAAATAAAAACCACTAAAGTGATTTATTTTTCCACTTTTAGTGGCTTATTCTAGGCACGTGAAGATGACAAATTAATTTGTTTAAACTTCCTGCTCAGAATGCTGTTCAAACAGCCTGTTGTTTTAGACTCAGTGAAGTCGGGATGAGGTGTCTGTAGGCAAGAGCTACAACGGGGGTTTAGGATGCATTTAGTAGGACTCCTGGCAATGGCTGCCAGTGGATGTGGGATTCCCTGAAATCCTTTGCTGTCACTATTTAGATAAAAGATGAATCAGTTTGAGAATTGCTGATTCTCAAACTGCAATTCCAATGGCCCCACCAAACACAGGACTGAATGCTCCTGGCTACAAGGCACTTTGTGGACCCAGTTCTGCATGTGCTTCTAGCTTCAGGAACTCTTGAGTCAGTAGGGAAGAATGTATTTCATTCTAGTCTATTGCCAGTATTTGTACGCACTCCTAGGGACAGAGCTGTGGGTGGGTGAACTTCCGCACAAAGAAAACTCTGAGGGGAACCCTTATAGACAGCCCTCTTTCTGATACCAGTTTCTCAGGGTCACCAAGGGACAAATGACCTTGGATTTGTATAACTAGTACAATTATGTAATGATTGAATGTTATCAGCTTCTATGTTTCTATAACTGGATTTTCTCCCCCTTGAACATTTGATAGAACAAAATGGGTTGCTCAATGGCCAAGTAGGTGCCATCATTTTTGGTGAGTGGCTCGATGCTTTGTTCACCAAATGATTTACAAGTGATTCACCAGACATGCTCTTCAGTCTCTGTGTTCATTTCTCAGTGAGGTGGAGCTCAATATGCTCTGGACAGAAGTATAGAAAGCTCAGTTCTAGCCCCAGCTCCCCTACTTACCAGCTGTGTATGAGCTATCCATCATTTTCCTGCTCTGAGTTTCCTTATCTATTGAGAGGAAGTAGGGAATTAATAGGATCCTTCCTTACTGTGTCATCTATAATTCCACACAATCAACAAGATGCCCTCTCTTATAGGACCCTTAGGGAGAATCTATAATTGGTTCCAAACTGAATGGGTAATGTCCAGTGGCTATTATGACACTGTTGGATACATAGAAGAGACTTTAGGATGCTCCCCATGAGCATTTTGATTTGGTTAAGTGATTGTTTCTCAGACTCCTGTGGTCTACAGCAGTGCTTTTCAATTTTTAACGTGTATGAGTGTGACAGGAGGATTTTGTTAAAACAGATACTGATTCAGTAGGTTGATGTCAGAATGGAGATTCTATATTAATAAAAAGGTCCTTGCTAACAGGGATACTGTCCATATGCCGAGTAGCAAGATTTCAGAGGGGCTCTGATGAGGAAACAAGAGACTACATGTCATATCTGAGACAATACAGTGTCAACTGATTTGTGTTTCCACCATACAGCTCAAATGGCTTCTTCATCTGAAATATGGCATCCCATTTTCCCCATGCTAGACTTCTTTATAGATCAATTTTAATGGAATACCTACAAGATAGTTCAAAATTGAGAACTTCTCTGAGCCTGGCCTCCCAATATCTGGAATCGGTCCACATGTTTTAAGAGAATAAAGTGCGTGAAGTGTGGGAAAGGGTAGGGATGGGGAAACATCATTTGGCTAGGAATTTCAGAAGGAATTCAGAAGGAATGTTTTCTTATCACTTTACCACTTACACCTGTATGAAATTACTCTCATCCTGTCTGGTTAGACAGGAAGTCATAAAGTTCTTGCATGAACATTACAGAATTAATCTCCATCTTATACCATGCACCTATACAGTATAATTCAAGGAAGTATATTGTCCTTTAAAAAGAAGACAAAGATCCTAGTGGCCCAGTTATCCTGGGATTCAAGCAACAGTGGACCACTAGGAGTGGCTTGTTCCTTTTCTGAAAGTTGAGAAAGCAGAATTAGTCTTGAGGCCCATCCCCACCCCTGTTTTGTCTCCTAGGAATATCAGGTTCATATTGATTGTTCTGTTATGGGCAGTTTTCATGGCTCAAATGAATACATTTGTCAATTTAAGCTTTGTCTTGTCATAATGTGTTTCCTCCTGACTGGTGTTCATTACTTGGAAGTAAGGCTAGTTGCATCATAAACATTTCAATGTTCAGTACTTGTTTCTTTGACATGGCTCTAAATCAGTCAATAAATGATAACAATGGCTTGGTCTTGAACACATGGGAGTACTGATAGTCCACATGGTTAAAATTCATAAGACAAGCATTTGTCACAGTAACACTTAACTGACAAAGCAAGGACACTGATCTGTCCCAAACTCATATAATAACCACTTTACCACAGAGTGTGCTTTCCAATTTTGATGGACATGGTCGGGCTTGTGGCTGGGTGATGAAGCAATTGTGTCTTCTCCCATTAGGTCAGTAGGGAACCCATTTATGAGGGAATAGCCAATCTTGAATCATAGATCATTAGAACTGGAAGGAATCATAGAAATCCTCTAGCCCCAAACTGCCATTTCCTAGACATGGACACAGATCTAGTGAATTGAACAAGATAACACCATCAGCTAAAGCATTCAGTCTTCCTGCGGTTAAGACAGTGCATTCCAAAGCAGCACCTGAGCTGCATCGAGCAGGGCCACTGGCAGCTCCCAGTTTGGAGCATTTTACCATTTCTATCAATGGATTTTATTTATATCTCTGGCTTAAAACAGAATGAAAATAATTAGGCAACTAAAGGGAACAAACAGGGTCTCTACCATTCAGCACTTACTCACACACACACACACACACACACACACACACACACACACACCATATTTAGCTTACTCTGTACAGAGATTCCAATGTTTAAATCTTTGAGGAACCACTGACCCTTCCCTCCATTATCAACAACTCAGAGGAGCCTTCAGTACCATCAAGAATGACCATTTTTATCATCCAATAACAATGCCTTTCTGCATCTGTGAGAGATGGTCCTGGAAGATGCTCTTAGCAAGAGAATAACAAACAGCATAGCATCAGTTTTTAAATGCCAAGTGCATTCTTGGGAATGCTCTGGCTTAACCACCAAGTTCAGTGCTGGACAATTTCACTCCTGGGTCCTCATGCAGGGCTGGTAGCAGAGTATTACTCTCTTTCTACCGTTCTTTTGACGACATGATAGAGAAAGCTGAAAGTGCTTCATGATGCCCATCCAATAAAAGGAGCTCAGATTCGAAAGTGGGTAAATTTAACTGCAAAGGCCACATGCACGTTTCTGTCTCTGACAACTGAGAAACTGTTGTGAGCTGTCAGTAAAGCTGGTCTGGGCAGTTTGACCCACAGTTTCACAAAGGTGGGTTTCATTGGGCCTCCGCGGCCCTTTCTTTTTACTGGCCACTCGTCACTTTTCCACTTCCACCTTTGTTCATTGTAGTTTCTCTATAAAACATCCCTGGCAATGATAAGTTGTGTCTTGAGTATAACTCTGGTGCCAAACCTGACAGGAATAAACAACTAGTAGAAACAAAGAAGGCAGAAAGGCCAGTGGATTTTCTTTAGCAATGTGACAGCAATTGAGGGTCCGTGTATTATAGAACCACCAAGAAGGCTTGAACTCCTTGGACCTTTGACAGGCACTTAAAATTTCCCTACAAATTGCCATGATTTGGATGTGGTTTATTCCTTAGAGCTTCATTTGCTGGTCTTCTTGTGGCAATGCGAATCATGATGAGAACTTTAAAAGGCAGGGCTGAAAGGGAGTTTTTTAGGTCCCACAGAAGAGATTAAGGTAAATCTAACAGGAGTAAGCTCATATAAGACTGAGTCAATACAAAAGCCTGAGCCTGAACTCTGAGTCTGGTGACAAGACCTCTCATTCCTTCATCATGCTATCCATGGTGCCAAACAAACTAGTCCTAGACTTTTTCCCAAACTCAGTCAAATCAATCTCTTATAAAGTTTCTCAGGTTCAGGTATTTTGTTACAGTAATACAGTGGACTACAATGTTGATTAACACCAACCAGTTTTGCTACACCTCTCTGGCTATGTGAGGTGAAGTAGACTGACAAGGAAGACAGGGACCTTCTATGACCGTATCACTTCCTAGTTCTCTTTGTCTACTGCTCAGGGGACTGGTTTTCTGATGGCGTCATTTTTTCAGGTGATATGCCAGCATCAAATTATATCTCTGAACTCTTTTACATCATTTTCATTAGTCCCCTAAATTAATCTGATTCAGCTAAAGCTATTAACTGAGATATGGCAGGCACCAAGAGTTCATCTTCTGGGCATCATAAGGTCTTTGAGAAAAACCCCTTTCAACAGAGGCCAATTTTGTTGCTATCACACTGATGTTCATTCATCAGCTGATAGCCCTCTATTAGCCCATCAAGTCTAACTTTTAATGGTCAAACTGTATCTGTGACCACAATTCAATCTCCATCTTGCACTTGTGATTCCTCAATTCCTTGGAATTCTTTAAACCTGCTTGATTAGGCACCTAGGCAAATGGCTCAGTCGTTTTAAGTTTTATGAAACATCTGTGCACTTTGATCAGAGACCAGCTGAGGAGAAAATGGCTCTGGAGTCTTCCTCAAACCATTCAGCAGACTATAATATCTATGTCACATGGAATCCTGCAGGAGTTGGGGGATGTAGTTAGGCTTGCAAAAAAAAAAAAAAAAAAAAAAAAAAAGATCAAAACTATGATCAATCCCACGATTTGATTAAAGTGGTGTCTTTTGCAGGAGTCAAATGGTGTTGGGATTCTGTGGCTTACTAATCCTAGTAGCCCCAGTGTGTGTGGGGTTCTGTTGTCAAGTGAAAGTGTTTATTTGTTCCTCCTTATGACAAATCTCAATGAATGCACAAACACAATAAAGGGGTCTCGTTTCTCCTTAATTCTTCTTCCCTCCCTCCTTTCTTCCTCTTTCTTTTTCACCTACTGAGTGTATCCGGTTTTGAAATTGGCAGACTCTGGTTTCCCAGAGGATTTGTTGGTGTGAGAGAGGAAAGAAGTCCTTGGCATTTGGAGGCTGTCCTGGCACTCACAGCTAGGACATCTGATTCCTTCCTTAGATATGAACACAGAAGGTGAAGCTCAGACCTGTTAGACTTCGTTGTGATGGCCTCTGAGGTAAACAACAATAGAGAGTCTTTGGCTCAGACTTTCAGAGGTTTCAGTGCATCATGGTTGGGAGTGTGTGTAGATTGCTGCAGCTCACCTCATGGCAAACAGAACAAAGAGAAAATGCCTATGCCTGATGGCTTTCTTTCCCTTTTGTATTCCATCTGAGCCCCAGGCCACTGGATGGTGCTGAACATGGTGGGTCTTTCCTGTAGTAACTCCTCTTTAGGAATGCTGTCACAGACATTTCCAGAGGAAGCATTCCTAATCTCTCAGGTCCTTCTCAGTTCAGTCAAGTCAATCGTGTGGACTAAGTGTCCATTTCATACCATGATATGAGCTCATGACCAAATGAGATAAAGTGAAACTACTTCTGTGTGTAGATTAAAAAAAAATAGCATTATGTGCTATATACAAATCACCAAACACTCTGTACATGGTGGTGCACCCAGTACTCAGGATGCAGAGGCAGGTAGACCTCTGTGAGTCTGAGGCCAGACTGGTCTACATACTGAGTTTTAGGCCAACAAGGCTACACAGTTAGTGTCTCAATAAAGAAAAACAAAACACCACGACATCATCTTCTCTTGACAGCACTAAGTATTCCTGGTTCCTTATAAGTTATAGCTTGTTTCTCAGTCTTGTCTTTCTTCTTAGTAGAGATGATGCCCAATGATGCTCAAAATACTCACCCCTAGGTATTTCCTCTCTTAGGGCAGCAAGCTCCTGGTTCTCTGGGCCCTCTCTCAAACAGCCAACCAAAGCCCAAGTTTGTGATAGTTTTGTTATTTGTTTGTTCCTAATAGTCTCTTACGAAGTACCTATCATCTTTATTCTCTAAAGCTACAACTAGCAACTAATCAAACCTGTTTAACTGTGGGTATATTTCTGTGGTATTTGGCTGAAGGTACTTGGCAAGTAGGAAAAATAATCATATTAAAGTAGCAATTTACATATTGAAAGCTTTCCCAGCCATTATCTTATTCGATCATGATATGAATGAGTAAGATGAGCATTTAATATCGTACCTATTTTTCTAAATTAGGTAATAGGGATGTTGATCTTGAAAAATACACAGAAGTTAGCAAAGCCCACTTTGGAGTATATCTGGGAAAGACTGTCCAGACAGCATTAACCAAGAGGAGGAGGTACCTGTCCTGAGGATTACTGATTACATAGGCATCTGTTTCTCGGCTGCCAAGAGATGAGCTATCCTGCTCCACTACTCTCTTCCCATCTTGGTGGGCTGAAAACAGAAGCTAAGAAATATATTTTTCTTCCCTTCAATTAGTTTGCTCAGGTATTTTCTCATAAAAATAGAACATTGACTACCATAGTAACTAAGACTAAGTATAGGTGTATGGGTTGTGTGACTTAAAACATCTACTACATATTAGAGTCATGGTTCAAGTTGGATATACTTGTTTCATATTCAGTGTCCATCCTAATTGGTTGGCCATAGAATAAAGAAGTCCCTTACTAATTGTTGTTTAGTGCATCACCAATTAAAATCTTGAAGGTGAACAGGGGATGAGTCTGGTGATTGGCAGATGCCTTTATGCAAGAAAAATCTGGAATAGCTTACAAAGAAACAAATTTGATATTTTTCTAAAAGAGTGGAGCTTAAACATTTTATTCTGGAAAGAAAATTCAAATAAACGTTGCATTTCAAATGGAAAACAAAGGGATTTGCAGTTATTTACTGAGTGTAGGGGTAGTCTTCCAGCCCCTCTCTCCAGAAGTCTGAACTTGGAGACTCTGAAGCAGGGCTTAGAAGCCCTGCTGATGGGCATCATTCTGAATCAGACAATTTGAGGTAAGAACTGTGGGTTGACATACCAGTGTCTTTTGGGGACACTCAAGGACAAACTTGTCCTTGGGGCTGTGAGGGTCAGTGAGAGAGGTTGTATTATTCCTTGAGGCTCTCACTGATTCTAGCAGAATAACATTCTGGGCTACTTGTAGATGTCAATCTCTTCCTGTGATGCCAAGGGCCACCTCTCTTCTTGGAGCTTGGCTCTGTCTACATGAGTTCTAATTGTAGTATAAGCCAGACTCTGAATCTCTTCTGATCCATATAGTACCCCTGAGAGACACAGAGCATGGGACTCTACAGTTTCAAAATCAGAGGGTTACTCCAGGCCATTCCATAGCTCAACCCTCATTTTTGGCACATCTACTAGTCACAAGGGCTATGCAGCCAAGAAAAGTGTTCTTTTGTGTACATATGCACTTTTAAGAGATCTGCTCAAACATACAGGCCTTCTGACAGACACTGTCTCCTCTCACATCTGGTATTTATTCAGACCCCAGAGGCTCTAGTACTGATGCCACATGAAACTACTACAAATAAATTAGGGGGAAGGTTCAAAGATTACCTGAGTTGACAAATTATGTATTCTCATGATATTTTACTATGTGCAGCATGGTATGCATATAGCTCTTGCTTGCTATTAAAACCAAACAACAATTCAATAACTACTTAATATAAAGTCAATATAAATGTACCAAACCATATAGTGCAAATTAGCAGATCAATTCGATGCTATGGCAAGCACTGTGTGCTGAAACAACATTGTTGCTCATAGGGAAAACAGCTCATAAACCGGTCTTCCAAACAGATGTACTGAAACACTATCCCATTTTACCAATGGATATGACCATATATGGCAGATGTGAGCAAGTTAAATGAGGTGATCAAGGTGAGGCCAACCCAGCATGACTGCTCTTCTGGTAAGAAAGAGATGGGAGGGACATAAACAGCATAAACAGGGACTACATGATAATAGAGACAAAGGATGGGCTGGGCAGGGGTGGAGAATGGGGGGGAGGGTTATGCAAGACAAGGAATGCCTTGGATTGATGCTACCACAAGAAGGGATGAAGGATTTGATTCAAAGTTTCAGCAGCAGCATGGCCTTGATTTCCAGTTTCTGCCCTTCAGGACTACAAGAGTTGTCATGTTTGTAGCCCATTGTCACAGCTGCTCTGGCAAGTGAATGTGTCTTTACATGTTGAAATGCTTATGCCATTTTTGTTATGTGATGATTTAAAATTTCCACATGTTTTTTGGTAGACTCCTGAAAATCTTATCTCCTATGATCAACTAGTCTTTGAGGGTTTCAGCCCTTGCCAAGTCAGCCTCATTTGTTTCATTTTGTTTCATGTTTATGACAATCAAAGAATGAACTTTTATACTTAAGCGACAGGAAACAATCCTTAAGGGTGAAGGTGAAGATGCTTTCTGATTAGCTTTGAAATCAAAATGACAATTAAGTTATCATGGAGAACTCATAGAGGCTTCTATATTCATGGATTCTGATTGAGGAGTAAGACAATCCAGACTCTGTTCTTTTTTGGAATCCAAAAACCTTATATACTAGGAGCTTTGGGGTGTTAATTACTTCCTTTTGTCTTTCCTGATTCTTTGGCTTCTACTTCTCTCTGGTTCCTCGTTGGTAACTCATGGACCAACAGCCTATAACTCTCTTAGTCAACTATGCAACACAACTTCCTACCAGTTTTGGCCCATTTTGTTCTTTAAAACTATTTGGTAACCATTCTCCCTGGAAGCCAGAAAGGTAGGTATGTGGATGGGTACCTAGTTACTAAGTCAACACTATATCAATTTTTATCAGGGCTCTTTGTGCCTGGTGCAGCCAGGAAAGTGATAATGGACTTCTAGGACTTGGAGAATTGGCTGTTTTCCAACTGACTGAAAATATGTCCAATTTTAATAACCAGGAAAATCACAGTTGTGTAAAAAACCTGAATGACAGCTCCAAAGTAGCAACCACAAAAATGCCTATTTTGAGTTTACGAGACATGCTGGCTAGGTGTTGTTGAAGACCTGGATGTGAGTATTATGTGTATACTGAATGTCAGGGACATAACATCTTCCTAAAGACTGTCAGAAACAGGACTGTCCCTCATCCTCCTGCAGCTCAGCCACACCCCTCTGTTACATCCATCTGGCACAGGGTGGGGCAACTAAAAACTTACAGGAAAGAAACCAACTTTTAGTTATGCTGTCTTACAGAGGCACAAATCATTTTTAAACAAGCTAAATAAACACTAATTGGGAAGCAAATGTCCAACTCCTTCTCTGGAACTCACTGGTTCATCATTCAAATCTCTGCAGCAAGCAGTCTCCTAGGTACACTGAAGCATACCTAGGATTACTAACGACAAACCCAAGCTGCCTGCCTCACCTCTCCTCTGGCAGGCATCTCTCCTCCTCTATTATAATCCTCATGATAATGCCACTTGACCAGTAAATGGAGCATCTGTCAGAAGAATGCACTGATTCCAAAAACTTTATGTACTAAGAGCTTAGGGGTGTTAATTACTCAAATTACATATCAACACCATTGTTACACTCATTCCTCTGATAAATTTTTAAAAAATGTTGAGAATTCTAAGCATGCATCCAGTTGGATGAGAAGTTTTCTATAAATATTGTTGGGAATCCTGGCTTTTTCAAAATAGCCAACTGTCTAGACCACTGACTTCAAGGCAGAGTGGTGTGTCCTGGGAGTCAAGGGTTTAGGTTTTATACCTGCTAACTAGTCTTGATCTGTGTAAAAATGGGCATAGTATTAATTTTCTGGGTTGGGTTGGTAAAAGGATGAAAAAAAATGGTAAAATTGTAAACAAACCTAGTCTCTGAGCATATGAAACTGTGCGTATGTGCCCGTGCGATGAAATCAGCACTAGACTTGACACCAGAAGACCTGGGTTTCAGTCCTCACCACCTTGCTGTCTGAAATTGCAATCGCAGAGGCCTTAAGCTGCTGGGTTTCAATTTGTTTGTTTGTAAAAGGGCAATGTTGGTCAAGTGATTTGAAGTGTTCCTTTAAGGTCAAAAACTTCTGTGAATCTAACTCAGAAATGAAATAGACGAAGTAAGACTTTACTGGTGGCTTGGATTTTATCAAGTGGGAGCTGCAGAAAGGCAAGAGTGTGGGTGGCCTGCAGATGCTTGTTGAAAGGACAACTGTGAAATGAAGATAGTGAAGACACAGTCTGGAGTGACACTAGAGAGCTAAGACTGTGCTTCCTCATGCCTGTGGCATTCTGATTGTCTTTTCTCTTCTTGCATTTTCCTCCTTTCTCCTCTCTTGCCTCTTCCCTGATTTGCCCACTGACCTAGATCTTTGCTACTTTGCTTGAAGAAATGGGCCAATTTCCCAAGCTAAGCCCTTCAGTGACTTAGTTGGTCATTGGTGTAGATGGAGAACAACTGAAAAGCAGGGAATTTTTAGTAGTGATGAAATTAATAGATGGTGATTCAGGAAGTGGATGCTCAACTCTATAAGCACAGGAAGCCCTTACGCTCTGGGCACCCTGAGGTGCTTGAGCTCAATGATCAAGTTGATGATAACTCCATACACAGCCATACTGTTCTTCCAAAGACCATCCTGCACTTTCGTGGATTTAATCCCACTTCTCATCTCTCCAAGGAGGAAGCTCATTCAGGCCTAATTTGCTGATGGAGAAGCAGAAGCACAGAAAGTCACACAATGAACCACTTCCTCAATTGCTTATGATAAACACACCACAGTAAAAAACCACGAGCTTGCCATTACAATCCTTATTCACTCTCATGAGCAGCTCTGGGATGGAGAGTATCTGGATGGGCAGAGTAACCAACAGATGAGCAAGCTCTACAGAGCCCTCTCCTTTCTCCTATTGTATAGCTTCAGATAGTTGGGTTGAGAGCAGGCCCATGAGGGAACTCGAGGAATGTGGGAAGATCCTGGCTAGTGCAACTGGACAAAACAAAAGTCATCTCAATACTATGGACTTCCTCAAGAAAGTTTGTGTTTTCTTGGGAATCCTGGATGCTGTGGCCATGTCAGCCCATGATTGTCTGGCTTAGGTGTTTGTCAATGAGCAGATAAGGAATTTATGTCCAGGAGATCTCAAAAGATTTAGTGAGATGATCCAGGGCTGCATCTTAGCTTTCATCTAGATGATTGTATTAGCTGGGATTCTCTGGAGTCACAAAACTTATGGAATGAATTCCCCTCTATCTATATATAAAGGGAATTTATTGGATTGATGCACAGGCTGCAGTCCAGCTAATTCAACAATGGCTAGCTATGAATGGGGAATCCAAGACTCTAGTAGTTGCTTGGTCCCATAAGGCTGGGTGTTTCAACTTGTCTTCTGTAATGCTAGAATCCCGAGGAATGAGGCTCCAATGCCCGTGGAGGAATGGATGGGATAACAAGGTGAGAACAAGCAGGCAGAGAGCAGAACCATTCTTCTTCTATGTCCTATGTAGCCTTTCAGCAGAAGGTGTGGTCCAGGTTAAAGGTGTGTCTTCCTCCCTCAAAGGTCCAGATCAGAAGTGGATTTATCCTCTTCAAACCCAGCAGAAAATCTCTCTTAGGTATGCCCTCCATTTCTGGATTGTAGTTTATTCCAGATATAGTCAAGTTGGCAACCAAGAATAGTCATCACAATGATCAAACAGTGATTGTAGGCTAATCCTGTAAATTTCAAGTGTTTAACCAAGTACTTTAGCTTTTATGGGACCCTACATCCTGAACCATTAAAATTATATTGACTACTGGATTTGTAGAAAGATAAATACACTAGAATTACATATTAGGTATTTTTATTCAACCTAGGGTTTCATGCTTTTTTGTATGTGATTTTGTAAGAAATTACAGTTTATTGAGAGTTCTAAAGTGTAACAGTGGACCCAAGGCACTGAACCTTCTACCTTATAGATAAATGGGCTCTGAGAACACATTCTGTACTTGAAAGTTGCTTGCTGCAGCAGACTACCCTTCAGCCTCAAGCTTCCAGGCCAGACTCACTCCAAGTTTATTGGATTATCCTCAATGTATTGGTTTGGCCATCCAGAAAGCATAAAGGTGTATAACTACTTTATGAAGAAACAGAATATTGGAGGAACTCAGAGTTAAGGTTTCTTAAAGATGCAAGAAGCAGCAAACTGTAGCTCAGCTCTGCTCTGCAGCCCATGCTGGACTCCAGCTTTCCAGTGCATATTTCTCTTACACTTGCTAAGCAGCTGTGCCCTGGCCAGAGGGGATCTGTACTAGCAAACTTTATGTGGATCTTAGTGAATGTGAACATTCATAATTAGGCAAGGGCGGCTCTGTGATGGCAGATCATAGGGAGAGAAACCTAAAAATAAAATGTACTTCCTCCAGTGGAAAAGGTCCCACAGAGATGAAGAGAGGCAAGAAAAAAAAGTACAAAAAAATTTACAAAATCTATCCTCAGAGGATTAATGTTCTAGTAAACTGTAAGCTGCTTATATTCTCACCCCATTACCATAATTTTCAAATAACTGCCTCAAGTGATAAAAAGGCAATTACTTAGGGCCAGATGCATTCAGACTGAGTGATGCTGTCCTAGTGTCATCAGGGGGTTCCTTCACACCACTTCCCCATGTCAGTGTGGTGTTGAAAGAGGCTGGATTAACAGTCAATGGGGATATGTTGCCTCCTTTCTAGGCAACTCTGGATCCACTCACTGAGAATCAAGTCTCCAAGGTCTGAGTGGCCTGGAATAGTTGTGGGTTTGCATCTAGCCATGGCTAATTTCACATAGCCAACAAGTCATTTGACCTCCATAATCCCCTTCTTAAATTCCCAGCCATTGCTAACCCACAGGGTTTCCCAGTTTAATGGAATGGTCTATGGATGCAAACAGGCTCAGTTTATGACTTGCCAAGGGGACACCCTTTAGATGCCTGAGGCCTTACACTTTCCCACAACTCTATTCTCAAACCTCATATTGTACCTGTGTATCTCTGGATAAAAGGAAGAGGGGGATGATGAGATCGTCTTAGAAGTTTGCTCTTGGCTCCTCCAGTCACTGGCCTGTCACCAGCAAGATCCCCAAGCTGGGCTGCATACAATGGCAGTAGATTACACTAATTTGTTTTTATTTGATGTAGTTAGAATTAAGGCTTTTTGAAAGCACTATGCAAATGTATTCAAATGTCTCCATTTCATGCAAAATAATGTGCGCATAGTGTGCCTGTGTGGGCTTAGAAAAATCTGGTAGCCAAAGACTGTTTATATCATCTAAAGAATCAGAAAGAAAAAATATTAAACTTCAGTTCCCCTTCCGGTTTGAAGAAGTATGGGATGTTGAGGGCTTAAGACCTTCCATTGTATTTTTATTATACATTTTTGGTGTTCACCAGGATATATGACATTAGTTAAGCAAAATCACCTATCCATTAATCACTCAACAATCTTCATGGAAGAGGAGAGAGATCTGAGACCTTTACAGACTTCCCTGGCAGTTATGAGAGTAGGCATTAGCCTCCTTACCAACATGCATGAGCTGGGCCTGATGCCATTTGAACTAGTCTCAACACCTGGTCCAAGTGAAGCTCTTAGAGCCATAACATTCCACCTTGAGCCTTCTCCTCTCCTCCTCTTCATGCTACCTCTTTCTTCCCAGGGGCATGTTCTGCAAAATTTAGCATTCCAAATACACCTGAAAATTTTACCCCTCACTCCTCTTTGATGCATATCTTTCAAATGCCAAAGAATGTTATGTCATAGCTCTTGGCTTAAGTATCCCACCAGCAAAGAATATGTTGTTGGCTTAGTCTCTAAAAGACATAGAAATGTAAAGCAAGTAGACCTTTGGTTATTCATCACATATCCAACACCCACATTCTAGAAGGATAAATTGAGGCTTAGGGAAGGGTTAGGGACTTGATCAAAGTGGCAGAACATGAACAGAGACAGAGCATTCTAACTCAATTCTGGGACTCTGGGACTCTGGGATAACAGAGCATGGTCATGGGTCATATCTATGTGTGATCCATTTCCTTTTAATCATTGCAACAAGTTGGGCTTGGTTTAACATGTACTACCTTAGGTAGATATTGGGGGGGGCATATCAAATTCCTGGGACAAGACCAATTCCTCCAGGGAAATGAACATTACAAAGAACATACTACAGTGATGTGCACCCATCTTTGGGTGAGTGATAATGATGGTAAGGTCAACAGATACGCAGATAAGCCAACCCTGCGAAGGGCCTTGAACAACCCCTGAATAAATAGTTCTTAACCATGCACTCTAAAACTATTGGGGAGACTTGAACTATATTTACACTCAGACTCCACTCTGATCACTTCCCTGCCATGCCAGCTCAGTGGGGGCAGGAATATTTTGAATAAATCAGGCAAGGCCAGGCTGTAGAGCTAAGGATAGGTAAGGTAAGGCCTTCTCTGTATCCAAATCTCTTCTGTGTCATCTGACTCAATCACCAAAGCAACTCCATTTGGTTCAGTCCAGTGGTGATAGCACAACTAAGGCCTGAAAGCACCACTTCTGGGTTGAGCAAGCAAGAGGGACCCACAGCTTCTCTTATCTCTGGCATGAACCAGAATGCTTGCTGTTATTCATTTATACTGGGCATGCTGATGTTCACCTATAATCCTAGCCTATCAGTTGGCAAGCTAAGGCAGGAGAGAGTTCCAGAGGAGTCTTGGGTTACAGAGAGGGACCCTGCCTCAAACAAAGAAGGCCCAAAACATTAGCAGTGGGCATAGTGATTTCCTGAACTCACCTGGGTAACATTCAGACTGAGTGGACATGGTACCCATGTAAGACAGAACAGAGAATCCACACAGAACACATCTACTGACATGTGGAAATTTTCTCAGGATGGGAAATTATTTTGAGCAGCATAGCAGTGTCTGTAAGAAAAATAAAACCTCTATGTGTTTATTACAATGCAGTCAAAGAAGAGAAGAGTACCCAAATAAAGGAGCTATAATAGAAACAGTCCTGGCTTACTGAACAAAAATAGGGAAAAGAAGGAACATAGCCCCATCCTCTCCAGAGTCCATTTCTATTAGGATATTACATCATTCAGTGGCACCCTTGGGATTAAAAACCTGGCTGGTGAAGATACAGGAGGGCCTCACCTTGACCCCAGATGGCCACTTTTAAATCTCAGGTTCAGGGTCTCAGGTAAGCTCCTGGCTCTGCTTTCTGCTTAGAAACTCAACCAAACACCTTATCTTCAGAATGGCTTTCTATTCCCCTCCACTCTTCTTATTCATTGTTGTTTAAATATGTGTGAGTTTGTGGGCAAGAGTGCATTTCTTTATGAGAGGGTCATGGAGAGGGATGCTGTGGAGGAGGATGCTATATGGATGAGGGATTCTTTGGGAGAGAGTGGAGTTGTGGAGGAGAAGGATGCTGTGGGGAGAAACAATGATGTGGGGAAAGAGATGTGGGTACATGGATGCTGTTGGGTACAAGAATGCTGTTGGGAGAAAGATGCTTCAAGAAGGATGCTGTGGGGAGAGGGATGCTGTGGGGAGAGAGAGGATGATACTTTCAATACATTTTTGTAATTGATTAGGTAAAGGGGCAAACAAACAAAAAATAAAAAGGAATACAAAATCTTTTCTTAAATGACAAAGAAGAGAAACAAATTTAGTTTCTTGCATTATAGTTTTCTTTATAAATTTAAGGCCAGATGTAGCAATTTATCATGTATTATTCTTTCCTGTAGCGCTGGTTATAAAAAAAAAGAAAAGAAAAAGAAAAGAAAAGAAAGAAAGAAAAGAGGAAAATTTCAAAGCTGTACCATACTGATTTTTTTCCTTTTGTATCTTTCAACTAGCAGACACAGTTTGAATCAAATCCCTAACAAAGAGAGGAGGTTTGGAGCCTGCTTATTTGTGGAAACTGCTGGAAACCCTTTTGATTTTGGGGAGCCACAGAAGGTGCTGGAGCTTCTGCAGACCACAGGAACAGGCGGTGGCGATTTCCCAGGCAAGATGACTTGGTTTTGCTAGTAATGTGAGTTCATTTGTAAATTTTTTCTTCTTTTAACAGGCTTAAAATCAGGTGTTGAAATTCCATAAAGGGTGTGTGGAGGTATGCTAAGCCAGAGGGTGTGTGCTCTCTTGTCCCCGCTCCAGGGGAAGGCAGGTTGGCCGTGTATCATTTTTTTACAGCTGTATTTGCCCAGGTGGGGAAATAACAGTGTCATCTTGGAACGGCAGACACAGTGATATACGTGTTTAGGGGCATCGATAGAGCACAGTGAATCACACAACCTACGAGTCAGCCGCTCTATAAGTCAATCCACTGTGCCCACCAAAAGCTCCATAGGTAAGTGGGGAGGCTGCCTCTGGATCACTTTGGAAGATGAAAAATATCCCCATATATATTCATACCAATAAAGGAACTGTGCAGGTGAATAAAAGCAAATTCTGAAATCAGAGTCTCAAGGTTGGAAGAAACCCAAAGGTACGTAGAACAGCCACATCTCCACGTTTCCATGTGTCAGGACATCCTTGCATATTTTTAAGGTTGTAGCTCAAGCACTTTGAGAGCTGGTCCTCCCTGCCTTCCCCAGGGCACTTAACCTGTCCCAATTTCTCAGTGTCCAGGTTGTTAGGACAAACCAGGGCCAGTGACAGGCCACAAAAGCCTGAATGCTGGAGTTCCCTCCCCAGAAACTATATCATTAGGACAGAACTGATTCCTGAAAGTTTTCATTTGATATCTACATGCATGGCATACACATCTGCACACACACACACACACACACACACACACACACACACATACACACACATGCATGCACACACCATATACAGGTACACCCATACAATAATAAATACAAAAACTAAATCAAATCTGTTTACCTTTCATTGTTTGTTAAAACCACAGCACATACTACTTGAGTTCAGTTCTAACCATTGTTAAATAAGGACAAAACCAATATTTCTTTGCATGACCATCTCCCCAATAGTTGCAGGAAGCCATTGTATCATGTCATGTTGTATAATAAATGCATGTGTTCATTCATTTGGCAGACATATAGGAAGTCTATGGCGTCCTATTCTATCCACTATTGCATAAAGGGCAAAACCAATCTCTACTAGCAACCAGACCAACAGTTTCAGAAAGCTGTTGCATCAGCCCATGCCAATGTCATTTCATATAATTAATGTCAGCCAGGGCCTGGGGATATGAGATAGATAAGACATGGCATCTGCTCTCAGAATTAGTAAAGAACCAGACACCTAAGCAAGGAACTTGTATTTCCTGGGGTGAGTGAATACCCAAAGCAGGGCCATTGAGGCCTTACCTGAAAGCACATTAATTTCCTAGTGGAAATGTGGGTGGAAGCAGAGGGGGCCTTCGAAATTGATGAGCCTGGTCTTGGACCTCTCCTTCAAGCTGACTTGTTATGTTATTGGGAGATTGGCATGGTGGTGTTTGTTTAGCCACTGTGTTTGTGTTTCTTTCAATGTAGATTTTGATGGATACAACTGTGTGGTCCATATTTACTTCCAATGCAGAACCATTTTGCTCCATCAGGGCCAGGAGAGTCCTTGGGAGTTAGACCCACAAGAGTCTAGCTGCAGATGCTTGGGTCCTTCTCCACTCACCTTACAGGAACTATGTTCAGGGGAGGCTTCGTCTCAAAAGCCTCCTCTGCTATGTAGAGGCATGGGTAGCTAACGGGAATCTTCAAGACTTTATTTTTGAGAGCATTTTGTCTGCAGTGTGACATATTTGGAAGAAAGGGGCAGTGTTAAGTTGTGAAAGCACCTCACTTGTATAGAATTGGAAGAAAAGTCCATAATTATCACACTCTGGACTCCCCGTGTACTTGTGAATTGGGAATACTGGTCTTTCAGAGGGGCTAATGGAATGTCAGCCTGTGAATGCTGATCCTGCCTGTGCCTAGTATTGGAGAAACAGAAACAGAAGATGCTGGAGTTGGAAGCAGATGACAGCAAACAAAACCCAAGGGCAAATAAAAGAAAACTGTCACCTGCCTGCTCCAGCTGGGATAAGAGTGTGGCCTTAGAGGAGGAACATTCTCAACCTCCATTTATCTATGTGTCTTTGAGGCCATGTTGGTAAAGGACAAGCCTATGGAATATGAAGTTCGGAGCCTTGATGTAAAGACCTTGGGTATTTTACCTGTGTCCTTGAGGATACTCCTCACAACCTCCGAGACTTCATAATTTTATCTGTGAAATGACTTTGGTAATGACTTCAATTCCCAGGGTTATGAGAACATTTGTGGTCCCCATGGGGTCTAAGCTATAGGAGGGTCAGACCAGTTAGCTGTGGTAATTCCAGAATGTTTGGCTGAGACCCTAAGGTATGTGGAAGTCACTCCCAGATATGTCAAGATGAGGGATAAGTGGCAAAGGGTAGGCAGATTAAGTTCAGCAAACCAGCAGAAAAGAGAATGAAGGAATAATTCACTAAGCCTATCTTAAGTTGATGAGAGAAAAAAAATTGTGAATGGAAAAGAAAGTGTTATAGTCCTTTAAGTCTACCAATTCAGATAGTCAGGAAGAGAAGACATAACAAAAGATTTTTTCTTTTTGTTGTAGGATTATAGCTGATAGATAATGAGAAGGAGAGTCTGTTACCAGGCACTGTTTCTTATTGACCACCCTCAACATGGCACCTTCTGGTAAGAATAAATCTTAGCCCTCACATCCAATGTATTCAATTGAAAGCCATGCATTTGGAACCCAGGAATCATCATTGGAACCAAATGCCCAAGAGTTTCTTCCTTCTTTCCTTCCTTCCTTCCTTCCTTCCTTCCTTCCTTCCTTCCTTCCTTCCTTTCTTTCTTTCTTTCTTTCTTTCTTCCTGAGTAAAGTTCAGAAACCTGCCATGAGGGAGAATTAATACCCTTAAAGAACAATTAAAATATTAAATAGCTTAATTCAATCCTGCGGGACTAATATATACTCACTATAAAGAATAGGCAGTGTATTTTCAAATCTCAAACCTCCCCCCTCCCCTCTTTTTTTTTTTAAGACAGGATCTTTAGCCCAGGCTGGCTTTGAACTCACTGTATGGCTGAGGATGATCTTTATCTCCCAAGAGCTGGAATTACAAGCACTGGCCACCACCTGGTGATTGAACCAGAAGATCTTGCATGCCAGGTCAGCACTCTACCAATGGTACTGCACTGCAATCTCTCTAGCTTTGTCTTGGAATGCTACATCCCAAGCAGCTTGTTTTCATGTGTCTGAAAATGTTATTGGATTTGAGAAAAATATATACAGGAACAGGAATGACTTCAGAACCTGCTCCTTTGCAACAGACCTTCGGTCTCCCTGCCTAGTGTATATGCATTTTCTATTCTTTCTCTACCTTCAGCCTCTCACACAAGTCACAGTGCTCCCCACTGTCCTCCCCAAACATTCCAGATTCACCAACCTTTCTGAAACACAACTCTGATAATGTGCCTTTGGTAAACTCCTATGATATCCACCTCTAGGGCAAAGATAAAAGTTTTAGCTTGGTTCCAAGCTTAGCTTGGTTCAGATTATATCCGCTAAGCATCCCTCTCACATTCCCCAGCACATAGCCAGATTCCAGGCAATCTAGACTGTTTGCTAGTTTCAATTGTCCTTGCTGCCCCCGAAGCCTCAGCTCAGACTAAGCTTTCACCAGGCATAACCTCTTCCTCTCAGTTCCAAAAGGTGTTCTGTCCTACCCTTGGCAGTGAAGCAGACTTCCATGGAGCCTTTTCTTTGGATCTAATTGTCAATTGAGTCATCTGATGCCTGCATCATTTATTTATTTATTTTTCTTTTTGGGCCCTGACTATAGTTCATTTTCCTTTTCTCATTTATAATTTTAAAAATTAATCTTTTGGGTGGCATACAGAGAAATGGGTTTCACCATACCATCTTCATGCTTATGTGCCATTGTACTTCCTTCTCATTTGTTCCATTCCCCATGCTGTCCCTGGCAGCTCCTGCTCCCAGGTAACCCCTCCATCCATTAATCCTCCTTAGAATATGCATTCTATATCTCTCTATTGCCCACCTTCCATGATCCCCTTTCTAGTTTTGTGACTTATACATACACACACACTCTACATAATGATCTTAAATATAAGCTTTGCAGTGAAAGAAAATAGAGAGAAAATATGTAGTTTTTGTCTTTCTAAACCTGGCTTATGCTTAAGGTAATGATTTCTAGTACTATTCATTTTCCTGCAAATGATATACTTCATTTCTCTTCAAGGCTACACAAAATTCCATTGGGTATTTCCTTTATCCATTCATCTGGTGGTGGACATTAGGCTGGTTCTATTTCCTGGCTATGAAATGAGAATTGAAAATGGACGTGCAAGTATTTCTTCAAAATGCTGACACAGAATCCTTAGAATATATACCCAAGGGTGTTATTTCTGGCTCTTTTGGTTTTGTGTTTTCAGACCTTTGAGGACAGTCTATACTGATTTCCATAGTTCTGGGCCAGTTTGTATTTCCACAAGCACCAAGTAAGAGTTCCCATGTTCATAAATCCTTGCCAGCATGTGTTGTTATTTGTTTTCTAGATGTTGTTAGTAGCCATTATACTGGGATGAGGCTAAATCTCAAAGTGGGTTTACTTTGCATTTCCTCAATGGCTAAGGATAGTGAGCACTTTCTAAAGTACTTATTGGTTATTTGGATTTCCTTTTCTTTTCTTCTTTTTTTTCTCTTGAGAATTTTCTATTCAGTTCATCAGCTCAATTTATTGGTTAGATTACTTAGTATTTGGGGTTTAATTTTACAGTTCTTTTTTTTTTTAAATTTGATTTTTCAAGGCAGGATTTCTCTGTATTTCTTTGGAGCCTGTTCTGCAACTCACTCTGTAGACCAGGATGATCTTGAACTCACAGAGATCCACCTGCTTCTGCCTCCGGAACGATGGGCTTCAAGGCGTGTACCACCAGCTCCTGGCTCACTTTCATTCTTTTACAGGTGGAAACCACTCCCCCCCCCACACCATTTGTGAAAGAGACTATCATTTCCTCAATGTTTCTGATACCCTTGCAAAATCTGGGTAATTTAGCTGTGTGGGCTTATTTCTATGTTCCTATCCTATCCTATCCTATCCTATCCTATCCTATCCTATCCTATCCTATCCTTTGTGGCCATGACTCAACATTTGCTGCCTAGAATTACATTCACTCACACATTGGTTTACTAACCTTGAAGTTACTGGGGAAAAAAGGGTCATAACTCACTTAGCTATATATCTTTCATAGAAACTAACATAAAGAAGGGCTTATGTGGCCTAAGGAACACATAACCAACAGCCATGACTAATAGACTTGCTGCCATGATGGACAGGTTTTGTAGCTGTGAGAGTCCATAGTGTAACCATTAGCCACAGAGTGTCTAGCAGGCACTTAAAATTGTGGCTTAAGGAACTGAATTTTAAAATATAAATTGATCTTAATCCAAATTCATACTAAAGTAGCAGACACAGTTGGTGACTGGCCTCCTGGGCAGGGCAACTAGAGGACACAGCTAGAGAAGAAGTTGCTGTAAGGTCTACAGCTCCATATCCTCCCTATGGAGTTCACCTGCCTGGGGTTCCTCATGTTTGCATCTTTATCTGCTACCTGTTCACCCTTATTCACTTCACGCCAGCCATGCCTGGCTGATTGCCTTTCCACAAATAGGCCTTGCTCATCCGGGCTTCAAGGCTTTTGTTCTTGTAGTATGATCCACCTGGAGTACCTTTCTCTTGGATGGGTATCACTCAGGCTTTTTTTTTTTTTTTTTTTTTTTTTTTTTTTTTTTTTTTTGTCATTCAGGTCTCATCTCAGATGTCACCCTCTTGGAGGAAGCGTTCCTGATGTGCATCCTAAGAGACACCTGTCTCTTGTCACGCTGTATTTCTCACAGCATTTGTCTAACACTCTCATTAGCTAGAGTCGTCTATTTTTAACTTATCATTTTATTGTCTAACTCTTTCTAATTAAAGGGAAGCCTCACAAGTGAGGAAACACTCAAAACACATCTTGTAATAAAACAAGGACGTAAGCACGAGAACCAGGGTGTTGTGCAGTCTTAAGACACTCCTCTCATAAAACAGGCTAATTATCAAAAGGAAAACAGCAAGTTTGCCATAGAAGAGAAATCTATCAAGGCACAACTTTTTCAGAAATTAGCTTCACCAAATACAACCTAGGGTTGGTAACATCTTCAGTAATCACACACCTTGACACCAGGTATCATCTTAATCCTGAGACAATATCATTTCTGTGATCTTGTCCCAAGTGCATAGGACCTCAGTCTAATAGGAGAACATTTTAGATAAACCCAAGTTAGACCACAAATACATGGCAGCCCTGACCCCAGCAAGGGTAGATATTATTTGTCTATTTTCAAAGCCTAACATGACATATTCTAAATCTTTGGTTGAGTTTAATATAATTAAAGCCGTGTGTTGACACATGCAGTTCCCTCCTAAGAGGATTATCCAGATCTGGTGGGCAGGTTACCAACACTGGCTGCTGACCAGAACTGTCACAATGTAAGGGCTTGCTGATGTGAGTCTCTCGGCTGAAGAAATCAGAGCAAGTTTAGTTCATAAGAACATAGTCCACCCTGGGTGACCTATGGAAATGAATTGTTTTCAACCTCAATATCTATAAAATTATGTGCTGTCATGTCCTCTGAATACTAGGATTCAAAAAGAGATCAAACTTTGGAAGTCTCTCCAGTGTGGAACAGGAAATTTAATTTGTAAATATTATTTAGTGCCATATATCAAGGCTTAGTATGTGCTCATTTTCTGATTATATTTATTTATTTTTATTTACAATAAAAACTATGTAAGGTTATAGATGAGAAAACTAAGCCTCAGGGAAGTCAAAACAAAGGTCTTAATTTATATAGTACTAAAGACATGGCATAAGAAACTCAAACTATGCTGTCAATCATCCAAAGTGCTTGACAAGGGGCCTCCATAGTAACTGATCTCACTTTACACTTCTTTGACACATTTTGCATGCTGCACATAGACATCTGCAAGTGACAGTATCTAGACTTCTGGTCATGGTCATGATCTTGCCTGAAAGTGGCTGAAGCAGGCGACTGGCTAGAGCCGTGTCCAAAAAGCTCAAGGGACATTGCCACCAGACCAGGACCCTATCATGTGTTACATATGATTTTGATTGTAGGGTCAGTCAAGGGCATTTGCCCTTTTTGAGCTTTAGCTAAGTGATCTGTCAGATGATGAAGACATAAAACCCTTCTGATATTCCAGTGATGTTCCAAGGTGGATGTGAAGCCTAGCCTCTTCTTAGGAGAGTCCTGCTATCCTATTTGCAATGGACAAATGCAGATTTTTTTTTTGCCTGAATTACATGCCATGCTGATTACATCAGCTTGTCAGTCCTTTTCCTTTCTTGCTCTCTTCTTTTACTGCTTTTATATCTGTTCATGCCTCTCTTTCATGTCCATGTTTCAAATAAGACTGTTTGTTAGCTTCACAATCAAAACAGTCTAATTTGCTGCACAAGGGAACATGAGCAATGTCCCTAGAGGGGTCCTTGGTACAGATACAAGAAACAAAATGTCAAAAACACTCTGCTGACCGAGAGAAGTCAAAGAAACTAGAATCCAAAAATTTCTATTAGTAAATGTAGAATGCCAAGTTCTCAGCTGTGCTTTGGGTGAGGCAATGCTTTAGTAAGGGTGGCTTTTTCATCCCTGGAGGGGAGAGGGGTCTTGGAAAGGGGAACAGTCTTGACTGTGGGTTTTTTGTTTGTTTGTTTGTTTTTGTTTTTTTGAGACAGGGTTTCTCTGTATTGTTTTGGAGCCTGTCCTGGAACTCGCTCTGTAGACCAGGCTGGCCTGGAACTCACAGAGATCCTCCTGCCTTTCGAGTGCTGAAATTGAAGACATGTGCCAGCAATGCTCAGCTCCTGTGTTATTTTCTTAAACAGGTTTCCTCCTATGTGGTTTTTCCCAGTGATCCTGCATCCCATAAATTGTAGTGTTTCGAGGAACCACCTTGACACCTGGCATCACACCTTGATCTGCTACCCTGAGACAATATCTCTTCTGCAGCCTTGTCCCATTTGCATAGGATTAAGAGCTCTTGATTAGAACAGAGCATCTTCTGATTGTCAATAGATTGGTGTTGGATGTTACCCTTTGTATATAGATATATATACCCTTGATGAATATAGAAGAGAAAGCCAGTAAGCAGATGTCCCCCAGGTCTCTGCTTTACTTTCTGCCTCCAGATTCCCGCCTTTAGCTTCTGCCCTGCTTTCCTTCAGTGATAGCTGATGACAGGAAAGTGTAAGATAAAATAAACCCTTTCTTTCTCCGTGTTATTTTTGGTCACTATCCTATCACAGTATTACAAAAGGAAACTAGAACAGAATCTGGTACCAGGAGACAGGTATTGCTATGATAGGCTTGGTCATGTTTTGGGGAGGACTGTGAAGGATTTGAAACTTCGAGTTGGAAAAGCCATCAGATGCTCAGAACTTAATGAAATGCTGTGGGAACTTAGAAGATAATGCTGGGAAAAGGTAGGCAATGGAGGCTTGGCTTAGGAAACTTCAGACTGAAGTTTGAGAATCCCTCAAAGACTCCTCATGACTGTGTGATGTTTTGAATCAAGAATCTGTGGTTTCTGGTTAGCTGAGACTGAAGAATCAGCCATAAATAACAAGACACCAGCCCTACTCTAGTGTTTCATTTCCTGGGACAACCAATGCTGGTTATCTGGGTGGAAAATATCAGCTTTGAATAACAGGAGCTGGGCATTATTGACCTGAACTCTTATTTTCTCAAAGGTCAGCACATAGAAAATGTGATTTAGAGGGCTTAAGGTTGAACATCAAGATGACAGTGGCACTTGATAATGTATAAGAATTTCTCATGTGATACTAGTTCTGAAGGCATGATAGGCTTGTGAATAGCAGCTGAGTTCTGGAACTATGAGATGTCATGAAGAGCCATTGGTGAAGATTCAGTCTCACTTGCAGTGGAGGCCCCAGCATATTGGAGATGCCAGCACTGTAGGATGACTGGCAAGGACAAAGGAATCTATGACACAGAGGCAGTCTGAGCTTTAGAGACAAGTGGTGTGTGCCAAAAATAGGAGAACTGGAGTAGTGGAGCTACCCAAGATATTTGAGGCCCAGAAAATTGTGACCAAGTTCCAAATGTCAGACATTGAGCTACAATATTTTAGTTGTAATGCTAGTCTTACAGTTTTATTTAAGTGTTATTATTTTTATGCCCTGGTTCTTCCCACTTTGGGTAATAAAATATATAACTTTAAAAAATAGTTTTACAGAAGCTCTCAGTTAAATGACTTTAATTATTTTAAAGAGATTGAAAATTTAAGCCATTGGCATTTTTAAAGACTTGGGGGCTTTTAAAGTTACATTGAATTTTATATTATATATATATTATATTAATACATTATATTATATGTATTATATTATTACATATTATATAAATACAAGGTCTTGGGGAAAACATAAAAGAAGGTTATGTTTTAAAGTATTGTGTTTGTGTGTCAAGTTGACAAAGGGTAGAATATTATAGTTATCTTTGGTTTTCAACATAATATACCTAGGAAGAGAGAATCTCAACTGAGGAATTACTTCCATGGGATTGGCCTATGGGCATGCCTGTGTGATTATTAAGGTCTAGAAGGACCCAGGCCACTCTGAGTAGTACCATCCCTAGGCATGTGGGCCTATAGTTTATGTAAAAAGTAGCTGAACAAGAGCCAGAAATTAAGCCACTAAACAAAATTCATCCATGGTCTGGAATTCAGATTCTGCTTCCAGGTTCCTGCCTTGAGCTCTTGGGGTTTTTCTCCAGTGATAGACTATGGCACAGAAGCATAAGAATACATTGATACTTTCCCCGTGTTCTTTGGTCAGTTACATAACTGGAGAAACAAACTAGAACCCACCATATTTTCAAACCCCAGATAACTCAACATAAGAGGAAAACCAATATACATCAATTGAGATGGATATTTTCCAGTGACAGCATCAAGAAAATAGTAAATGTTGATTGGTTGTAGAAAAATTAGGACCTTCATGCATATGCTGGCATGAATGCAAAGAGGTATAGTAGCTGTAGGAAATTCTGGAAATTTCACAAAATGTTGAAAGTATGATTGCCATATGACCCAGCAACTCCATGAGTAGGGATGTATTCAAGAGAACAGTGAATAAGGTCCTAAACAGATATTTGTACACTTCTGTTCATGTCTGCATTACTACAAATCATCAAAACAACTATCTTCTGACAGTTGAGTAGATAAATGAAATGTGACACATTTAAAAATATTATACCATTTGGCTTTGAAAAAGAAGGAAATTCTGACTCGTAATCAACCCAACACCAATGAACACTGAAGACATGACATTAAGTGAAATAAGCCAGTTACAGAAAGACAAATACTATTAAAATATAAGTTCTTTTTTCATGTGATGAAAAGTGACAGAGATATAAAGTGGAATTGGAGAACCAAGGGCTGAAGGAGGATGAGGAATTAGTGTTTGCCCAGAGCAGAATTCAGACTTCACAAGATGAAAGGAGTCTAGAAAGAGATGATAGTTATGGCTGCACAATTAGCCAAATGCACTTCATTTCACCATCTTGTGTATTTCCAATGACTGAACTATGAAATTTTATCCACAATAACATGGTTTATTTTGAGACTGTTAGATGTTACATGTAAGATATTTGGAAGAATTCCCACCATGTAGTACTTAATATACACATATTGGCTTCCTACACTTCAAAATTGATAATTTAACATCTTCTCTTTTACCTTCTTAAGAGATTAGGACTTAACAGTGGCCATACACACGGAGGCATAAAGATTAAGAGTTCTCCACAAAGATGATCTCTCTCACAAATGGGAGATGCTAATTTCAAGTCATCTTGGAGACACTACTTTCTTCCATCATCTTTGTTAAGAACAATCAACCTTTTGAAGCAATACAGAATAACTACATTTCACTTGGAAACATGAGGGGAGAAAGTTTCTGATTTGAAAGTTTATTTTTTGTTTTTTGTTTTTTTGTTTGTTTTTGTTTTCCGAGACAGGGTTTCTCTGAATTGCTTTGGAACCTCTCCTGGAACTAGCTCTGTAGACCAGGCTGGTCTTGAACTCACAGAGATCCACCTGCCTTTGTCTCCCAAGTGCTGGGATTAAAGGCATGCACCACCAATGCCTGGCATGGTTTGAAAGTTTAAGGTAATGATGGCTAGTTTTGGTCGTCAACTTGATTACACTAAAGAACTTGGAAAAGACATTGAATGCCAGAAGCAGAGCTAATGGGCTATTTTAGTGAGAGCTTGGAAGATAAGAATGCTGAGAGAAATGTGAAAGGTTGAGGCCCCAGTCATGAGGTTTTAGAAATGAACAATGACACCACCAGGAATAGGCAAGTATTGGGCAGGTGGTGAAATACAGGCTATATAGAGCAAGTAGGTCACTAGGATTGGTTCCTTGGGGGTGATATCATACTCTGACTCCTTTATGTATTCTTTCTCTGTTTTCTGGACTGCGATAATGTGAGCCTGAATGAATCCTCCAAACTGTGAGGGGAAATAAGTCTTCCACCTGTTGTTTCTTTCAGGCATTATTCCACAGCATAAGTACCACATACCCACATAGTCATTAGCCCAACAGACATGTGAGCATGAGGCTTAATTGAAGTGTTGGAGCTACAGACTTAGTAATTAGGCTGAATGTTGTTTCTGCCACATCTGGCTACCTATGCCCAGCTGGCATTCAGAAGCAAGACAGAAGGGCATACTAGAGGAGTGGGAAGGAGTTCTGTCAATTATGGGAAAGAGGCTTCCATAGAAGACTGCAGAAGGCTTTTTTAAATCCCAATTTCTGTGTATTAGTGGCCTCCACATATGGACAGCCTGCAAATATCAGGGCTAACTCTTCCAAAGAGCCCAGTTTGCTGGTTATATTTTTGTTAACTGGACAAAAGCTAGGGTCATCTGGGAAGAGGGAACCTCAGTCAAGAACATGCCTCCATCACATTGGCTTGTAGGCAACTTTATGAGTCATTTTATCAATTATGACTGATGTGAGAAAGTCTAGCCCACCATGGGCATTGCCACCATGAGTTGAGCAAGTTGTCCACTGTTGTATAAGGCAGACTAAGGATGACATTGAGAGCAAGCCAGTATGCCACATTCCTCCATAGTCTCTACTTTAGTTCCTGCCTTTAGGATCTTTGAGTCTCTGCTCTGTCTTCTCTCAATGATGGGGTTGTGTAGGAAGTGGAAGATGACACAAACTCTTTTCTTCCCAAGTTGCTTTTGGTCATGGTGTTTGTCATAGGAACAGAAAGCAATATAGGACTCAAGGTCAAATCCTTATCAATACTCATCCCTATCTATCCGGGCTGGGACTACATCACTTTTCCATGTTCTTTTTTTCTGATGGAAAATCTTTTAAACACCATGGAATAGGAAGGTTGGGCTTAAATAACTGCTTCAAACCTACTAGATCTGAGTATAGAAGGAAGTAAAAGTAAAAGTAAGTGAGTTATTGATTACCTGCTATGTGTCAGACCCTAAGAGCTTTGGATACATAATTACATTCATCCTCCATAATAATTCTTTGAAGTTAGTTTTATAATTCCGATATTACAGATAAAACACAGGCTTAACCAAGATTTAAAAAAATTCTTCACACACTTTCTCCTTGCCCAACCAAAACCTCCCAGTATCTCTAAGGTATTTTTTTTTAACACTTTAAAAAGTTTAGGAAGGTCTCTCTCTCTCTCTCTCTCTCTCTCTCTCTCTCTCTCTCTCTCTCTCACACACACACACACACACACACACAGAGTGTGGATTATGACTGAGTATGTCTATATTTACATTTGATAATCATTTGAAGGCCAGTTATATAACTTAGGAAACAGACTGGTAAGAGCTTCAATAACTTAATTTATTTGGTTTAAAATAGAGCAGGAAAACATCTGCTCAGTTACTCCCAGTACTTAGCTTCACACATGTTCTGCTGTTATGTTACATGGAAATTTTAAGTATTCTGTTAAGGGTTGGAGTCATTTATCATCTGTCCTTCCCAACATGCTGGGATAAGGAGAACCACTAATCATTACTACTTGAATTTGCTGTTTTTCTTCTGTGGAATCTCTATCCTTTATAGATACTGCATCAATCTTGCAAATGCCTTTGAAACAATCTTGAGGCATGAAATTTCCTTGACCTACAGAATGCATTGGAAATAGCATACTGTTCCCTGTGGATTGAACTGGGAGACTTCAGTGGTGTCTATTGCAAGCAGATGTGGGTGATAGTGACTTCATTTCACAGATGGTGACCAAACAACTGAACCATAGCTGAAGCATCCATTAAGGTCTGGGTTTCCTGGTGCTGGAGAAAATTGTCAATAATAATAAAAGTTGCCAACAGTACTGACTGCTTACATTGTATGAGAGGACGTGCTAAAGGTACAGTTACTACTCAGCTACCTCTTTTTATTAGTATACCCCCTCCCAAGGAATAAAATAATGCACTGTAGATGTCCATAATCTCAGAATACCTGTCTCTACCTCACTTAATTATCCCTAGTCATGCAAGACTATGATTTTCCATTTTGATGGGTAAAACAATCACCTGGTAAATAGCCTAAAAAAGTAGTTCCTGAAACTCACCATAATTTCACTTTTGATAGGTGTGAACTCATGTATAATGTCATGAACATTTCCAAAACCACCCAAAGGATGTATTGTGAGGTTAGAATTTAACCACCATGCATACAGAACATTGAATGCCAATATTTTTGAAAACTTATTTTTTTAATTGTGTATATATGTCTGTATGGAAGAGGCATGTACACATAAGTGCAGGTGCTCCCAGAGACCAGAGGTGTCAATGCTGAAGCTGGAGTTACAGGTGGTTGTGAGTTGCCTGGTGAGAATGCTGGGGATTGAGTTCTCATTCTCTGGAATAGCAATATGTGTTCTTAAACACTGGGCATCACATGGAGGCCATTGTAATTCTCCAAAGGAAACTTAGTTTGTTATCACTCTTTACTAGTTCCCAACAAGATTTGATAATGAAGAATCCAGTCTCCTTCACAAACACTCATATCTGAATCAGACAGCAGCAGACAGCAGTCATCTATCAGTAGGTGTGTGAACAGATAAGTGTGGTAGAGGCCAATGATGCTCCTCTCCTGCTGCCCATCTTCTGATGACATGATTCTGATTCATTTGGGGGTTGTGCTAGAGATCCGGTGACTCTTGAAATCATGAGTCCATACCTCATTCTTGGAAGAAAACAAGGTTGACTGTTCCAAAATGATTGCTTTAACAACTGGTTGGCTAATGTTGGCCATGTTCTAGCTAACATGATACAAAACAAATCATGTTGGAGAGAATTTCCTTTAAATTTTCAGAAGTTGAAAATTAGTTTCTGGAGATAAGAACCTTTGATCTTCCTTCCTTCCTCCCCCTTTCCTCTCTCTCTCTCTCTCTCCCTCTCTCTCTCTCTCTCTCTCTCTCTCTCTCTCTCTCTCTCTCTTCCTTCCTTTCTTTCTGGAATTGCTACCTTATAACTTAGAGGCAGCACACATATGGTAAATATGGAAGGACAGAAAGAATAAATGTACTGGATTCATTATAGTACATTTGAGCTAGTGTATGGTGGATTTCCTCATGTTTTGTTTTGAGAGATAGCCACCATCAGATTGCCTGTAGGCAAGACTTTACTAATGATTAAATTAAATGGGTACAGTCCACTGTGGTTGGTATCACCCCTGGGCCAATGATCCTGAGTTGTATAAGAAAGCAAGCTGAACAAGTCATGAAGAATAAGACAGTGAATACTGTTCCTCCGTGGTCTCTGTTTGAGCTCCTGCCTCCAGGTTCCTGCCCTGCTTGAGTTCCCCCTCTGATCTCTATCATGATGGACTGTAAGCTGGGAGGTAAAATAAATAATTTCCTTCTCTTTTCCACTTACTTTTGGTCATAGTATTTATCCAACAGGAGAAACCTAACCAGGACAGTGTATATAGTCAAAGTAGATGAAAAGAACTGATGCTCTCCCAAATAGTAAACTTTTGAAAAAAATTCAACAATTGTATACATTTGAACTTTTAAAAAATATTTAATTTTCTTTGTGTTGCTATAAACCCAGGGTATTATATATTGTTAATATCTGCCACTGAGATACAGCCCCATCCTTGACCTTAAGAAAAATTAAAACCTTTATTTGTAGGTGTATGGGTGCTTTGTCCAGAAGAGATGTCATATTCCTCGAAACTGGAGTTACAGAAGATTGTAAGCTGCCATATGGTTAGAATCCACCCGAGTCCTCTAGAAGAGCAGCTAGCAGTCTTAACTACTGAGTCATCTCCAGTCCTTTGAACTTGTTTTTAATCAAGAAAAAAATATATACTTGTCTTAATCACTGTTATTGAGATTTTTCTCTACTACTTTCAGCTAATGACATTCATAAATGATATAGAAGTATAGTTATAAAATCCATCTTTCTTTTGTAGAAGATAGGCTCAAAAAGTTAAGTGACATTCTCAGAATCTTTCAGCAAGTAAATGATGGATTCTGGATCTGAAGTAGGATTGGATGACTCCACATGCTGGGCCCCATCTACAAGTAAGGGCTGTAACCACTAACATGCATTAGAGCTGGGTGGGGCCTGTGAGTGGGGATCTTGGCCTCTTATTTTAAATAGAAAAACTCTTGCTAACCTAGTTTTCATATTGGATTTTCTTATAAGATATAATTTACAGACACAGTTTTAATGGCTAAAGAAATAAAATAGCATCCTGCAATACATACAGTTTCCTTCTTATGTGTGAGGCAGAGCCAATATGAAAGATATACTACTTGATCAATGTTCTCAGGGTATCTCCTATCACAAAGCATATTGAGAGGAAGGAGAAGAGATGAACTAGAGTCTTTTATGAGGAATATCTACTATATGCGTCAACATGTCCCTGAACACAGTGTATTAAAAGTAAATCATTATGGAATGATTCCTACTTCCCTGTGGGATTATTTCATAAAAAGGTTGTGCTCTAAGCCCAAAATATAGGATCCAATTAATTATAAATATAGCCAGTAACAAGGCACAAAGGCAAAATATAACATCATTTGAAATAGTAAAATTATGAACCAAGTTCTATAAAATGGGAATAAATATACTGAACATATTATAGCACATTTGGGCTTAGTGTAGAATCAAAGTAATCATATAACATTATAAGCATAAAATTCTCTACCATAAATCTAACCTAAAATGAACATGCTAACAATAATAAACCCAAAACATGTAATGAATGATAATTTTATTTGCTCCAGACTTGAGGTTGATTTTCACATGATAATTTAGATGCCACTTCTCTTATCCACATGGAATATCCAAGGAGCTAATATTCAATATTCCCTTATTATTGAGTGATTCCTGCACTGGGCAGAAGTATTCCAAATGCTTCATTACTCAAAATCCTGGGGAAAGTGATGATTGCTGGTCAAAGATCCACAGTAGAAGCATGGTATTTCTTTGTTTGTTTTTGAGATTATAATTTAATTATAATAGTTCCCCTTCCTTCCCTCCCTCCAAAACCTCCTATATATCCCTCTCTGATCTCGTCCAAATTCATGGCCTCTTTTTCATCAACTGTTATTGCATGTGAAAGCCAACTGCTACTTTTGTTGGAAGACCCACATGGAGGCCTCTAGATTGCCCCATAGTGATTAAAAGCTAAAGGGACCAATCTGATTAAAAGTAGAGAACTGGAAATTTGTATAAAATATAAAGTTTAAGTCATTAGATGACAGATAGGTAGGGCCTTAGCTCTTAGAGAAAGAATTTTAAAAAATGAGCCTTCAGATTTTCCTGGGGTACTGTCTGGAAGCAATTTCTAGGATACACTATAAACAAAATAAAATCTATCTTAGAGGATGTTAGAGGGTGAAGGAAGACCTACAGAGGATTTTCCTGAAGTACCTTTCTGAGAACAAGTTATTACAGTCAAGGTTCTAAATAATCTGTATCCCAACTAGTTGGAGAGTAGACAGACCTATTAATTGATGGGCCATTCAGTACAGTCATCATGAGAGTTGCACTTTAACAGTAGTGGGGTAAATTATTCCATAGGAAAAATCTGTCTGGAAACAGAACCACGAGTGATACAGATATGAGAATTATCAGAAAGTTATCTTCAAATGGCTATTAGAAACCTTCTAAATATAGTCAATGAAGTTATAGACAAAGAGATAGAGCAAAATATATAAATGCTTTGGGGATTTTGTGTTATCATCAACTTAATTCTTCTGTTATAGTATGGAAGAGCTGTAATAACATACTGGCAAATTAGTTCAAACTAAACTTTATTCACATGAAAACATGTCAGCCTAAGAACCCGTGGATTACACTTTGTTGATCTGTGCAGACAGGAAGATGCAAACACATCAAGAAAGATATGAAAGACTTAAAAAGATCCAACAGACATTTGGCAATGTTTGTGATTGTTGTCACCAGTGGGGAAAACTTACAATTGGCCTCTAGCAGGTGGACACTAGGGAAGAGTCTAAACATGTGAACATTGTCAAGATAGTTCCCCTGACAAAGTATTATCTAACTCTGAATGCTCATGGCATCGTGTTGAGAAATTGTGCTGCAGGGGAAATAATCAGATCTGAAGACAAAGTTATGGAAACCACTCAATACGAAGCTGGAAGAAAAAGGACCCAAACAGCAAATTCACTATTAACATTAAACAGCATGCCCTATAATATGTACAACTGTTGTTTGTATGTACATAGTGTAGCTATGTACAGTTCCCTAAATGGATAACTGTTTACAGAAGTAAGAAATTTGAAAATTTTCTGAAAACTATAAATCTGGAAAAAAAAGCTTGAATGAAAGAAGACTGAATCCTATAAAACTGATTTAAAAGAGTGGAAAGGATATTTAAGTTGTTCAGAGATAAATAAGAACAAACATAGACACAGCAGGAAGCTGTCAGAAACCATGTAAGCAGGATGACAATAGAGATGGAGTAGTAAGGATAAATACCAAGTTAGAATTTTAGAATTCTATATGTATTGCTATATCTTTTTTTTTTTTGAGGGGAGCAAAAACTCACAGAAACTTTTGTTCTAAGAAATGAAGAATGAAGTTCCCCAGGCAGAAGGAAAATACAGCAGATGGATAATGGAATGGAATATGCTACAGTGGAAAATGCCTAAGTAAATATTAAAAATATAATTTTGTCTCATTTAAAAATCCACTTAAAGAGCTTGACTGCTTAAAGCCAAATAATGGCAGCACAGTATATTATGGGCCTCATGTAAAATTAAAATATACGACAGCAGTAGCACTAAGGCTTGGAGAGGGATTGGAAATATACTAATACAAGGATCTGATTATTATGCATGAAACAGTATTAGTTAAGTATAGATTGTAAGAAAGTGAAGGTGGATACTAATACTCCCAGAAGTAAGAAGTAAACAAGGAAGAGCTGACAAATTACAGGTGAATTTAAAATGAAATTACAGAACAGTGCTCTAGTAATGAGAAACTCTGTAGTCCTGAGTCTCCTGGATATCATGTGGACATTGTTCTTTCTTTTGGGGAATCCAAGCAAACTGTCATAGACCTGGGGAAAAGTATCTTCTCAAAGCGTGTAAGTGTTGACATCATAGTTTCAAATATCTGTTATCTCTCAAAGTTCACAGCAAACACACACACACACACACACACACACACACAGATTCATAATGACACACACTCATACATACACACATCACAGTCACAATTATGCACATTCACATTTGTACAGTCACAGAGACCCTCATACACACACACACACACACACACACACACACACACACACACACAGATATACACACTCAGACACAGTTTATTTGGACAAGGAGTTCCTAACACATCTCATAGATATTTTTACAATTTTCAAAGAAATGTCAGTAGTATCATGATACAAATCTATTTTAAAGTCTCATTTAAAAAACCCATTCAAAGTTTATGATGAACACTTACCTCCTATGTGGGAATCATTAAAGGGATCCTTGATAATTTTTTTTTCTTTATTTGTATCATGGATTCCAGTTATCCTTAGGGTGTTACTTTCTTTAATGCAACTTTGCTTTAGGCTACCTATTTGTTCTATATTATGAAATATGTTTCTACATGTTTGTTCTGAGGCTCACCGGCCAAAACTTTATCAATTAATCATAAGTCAATCACTCAATTACTAACTTGGCTTGCAGACAGCTCTCTGCCCATTTGCATTACTGAAACCACTAGACCATATATTTTATAATACAGTTTGAGTTTACACTTGGTTTACTAGTAATTTTTTGGTAGGTTATTGTGACAACTCTAGTGGACATCTGTAATTGTATGTGATGGGTGATGATCAGCACTCCCAATTTTAGGGGAATTTTCCCCATCTCTTGTGGAGCTGTGAACTATTCACTCTCTCCCTTCTTAGCCTGGCATTTATTTATTCACTGCCTTCCCATGTAATAGCTGTTTCAGCTGGACTCATAAACCAAGATGGGATAGTCAATCTTCTTTTAGAGGATGGCATGGATGCTGGGTGAGATCTTTCCCCTCTGGGGTTATCTATATCAAAAAGCACAACTGTAAGGTGTACGGTTTTTCCGCCTGCCGCCGCTGGTCTTGTCCCGCCGCCACGCCGCCAGCCCCAAATAATACACAGAGACTCTGTATTTGATACAATACTGTTGGCCCGGTTATTTGTTTTCTTATCGGCTAGCTCTGCCTTTAATTATTAACCCATTTCTGCTGATCTACGTATTTCTCTTACCAGGGAGCCGGCGGCATACTGCTTTCTTCAGACTCTCCATCTTGACTCCTTACTACTTCCTATTTCCTCCTTGTCTCCTAGTCCCTCCTATCTTTCTTTCCTATTGGCCAACAGTGCTTTATTATTAACCAGTATGAGAAACATATATACATAATGGCATCTCCCATCATCTCCTCTTTTCTGTTTAAATAAAAAGAAGGGTTTTAAGCTTAACATAGCAAAATATATAACACAACAGTTATCAAGTAAGAATCACAGTTAACAATATTTAGTCCATTAACATTTAGTAAGATTTGAAGAAAATATTCCATCATCTATCCTATCTTTGTGTGTCTAAAGTCTATGTAACTTATCTTTAATACTAAGGAAAACTATAACCATAACTATCTGTCTTCAACTCCTTCAAAGACCACAGAAGGATAGTCTATAAACTCTAGAAATGACAGAGACATCTTGCCTTGTCAGGCACCTGAAGTTCTTCTGTAATCTTCTATCTTCAGCCCATAAGCCATAGTGTGTCTGGCAGACTCTTCAGCAAACAGGAAACTTTAAACTGTCTTCTTGTATTGGCAGTTTGTCAGTCACTTTTCTCTGTGTCCTGCATACTGTCTCGCAGACTCTTCCATGAATCAGGATCTCTGTAGCAATGTCCATCTTGAATCAGCAGTCACTTTTCTGTGGGTCCTGCATGTCCAGTTTATACAGCATAAAGTCAAACAGTCCAGACAAGAGCAGTATCTTGTCCAAATGGCTAGTCTTGCCATATTGGAAGCAAACTTCATAATGCATTTCTTCGATGTCCATCTTCCTTTCTGGTGCAGGTGGTATTGCCAAGAGCAATTATGTCTCACTGTCACGAAAACCCTAAACCATTTTAAATGCCATATTCTCTAGGTCTTTGAAAGGTTTGAAGAATGCCTATATATCTCAAATACATCTCTGTGTATCTTGAAAACCTAACTAACTTAACTCTAAGCTTTGACTATCATAGGTAATTATCTATAATCTGTACTACATTATACAATATGTTTCTGAATGAACTATATAAACACAATGCCTAAACAAAAGGAGAAATATACACATTACAAAATTGACCTTAAATTGTATCAATAAATGAAAATCCATTCCAAAACAAAGTAATCATATCAATACCATAATTTTCTTTTTACCTTTAAAAATAATTGGCTGTGATCATTACCCATTTATAACCAAGTCACTGTAAGGAGACTGTTAATTCTGGATGGAAAGCTAGAAGTACTGCTGAAAAAGGTGAGCCTCAGTATCTACTCACTTTTGCCTGTTTAAAGCTTACAGGTACAGCTAGACAAATGCTTCCTAGAGAGTCTGTCAGGGCATCCTCAAGGTCAAAATTATTTTCATTATATCATTAAGAAATCAACTGACCATTTTATATATATTCTTGTGAAAATATACAGAAGAATTTTCCAGAGGCTTTATAACCAGACATTAGGGAATGTCTAAAAAATGTACAACATTGACATTCTTCGTACTAAATTTGTTTTAGTTTTAGTGCACATGACTGATTTTCATTAAAACACATTCATATTAGTATGTTATATGGATTTGTTATTTATTTGTAAGTAAATAGGTTCACTTCAAACTTTCTCAATTTAATATCTAACGTAACAAAATCAATAACTATAACTCACATGAGCAAAACTCTCTGGGATCCTCAATAATTCTTCATAGGAGTGGAAAGGAAATGAAAAATTGTGAGAACACCTGCCCTAGACCAGCACTAAGAACATGGGGGTCAGCAGGGTCACAGAGATACAGAGTGGGACATTGGCTTACAGGAGAAATGCACACAATAAAAGTTCACGAACAGAAATATTTTTGCTCTATTCTTCTAAATGAGAAGTTCCTGCTTCTAATAGAATTGGCACAAAATGAAGCAGTAATCATGTTACTGCTGATGTCACACACCCATCTGGCTTAGAGGTTACCAGTCCTAATGAGGCCTGAGATAGCAGAAATGAGTCTGTGGAATTCTCCTAAGGAAGCCACTCTTGCTGCCAATCTGTATGAAGGGGCAGACAACTGGTTAAGAAGGTTAACATTTAGACCTGTACTTAATATGCTCTCTCTTCATAAACAGAAAGCTACTTGTGCTCATTCAGTCCTAGCATCCATTTGTAGACATGCACTATTTCTGTGGTAACCAAACTCCTCCTTACTCTTTCCCCATGCTGGTCTTCTTTGTAGTTCTATTAAAGTCATCCCTGAGTATCCCTGGGCTTAGAGTGTTTAGCTTCTGTCTTATTAATTACTACAAGACTTTTCTAGATGCCACAAGTTTCCATAATTTCCTGTTTCCCACAAATCTTTCACTGAGACTCTAGAGTCATGTGCCACTGAGCTGTAACTGTATTGATCTCCTCTGCTAGTCAGAAGAAATTATAACATCTCTGGAGAACACTGTCATCCATAGCTTATAGACTATACATGGTCCTACCTAGAAACGGTCCCAAGGGGCTGAAAACAAAAACTAAAAAATAATAACAGGAAAAAAATCTAGACCTTGAAGTCCATGTATTTAAATATTTAGTGAAAACTAATCCACACAGTCTTAAGAGAAAACATGAAATAAGGCAGATTTCCCATGTTGGTTGATGCAGCATAACTTTGATAACATGGGCTAGTAAGGCAGGCAGGAAGGAAAACTGTATTAGAGATATCACATGCAGAATAAAATAATTATAGGAAGGATATGATCAAGAAAATAAAACCAAAAATCTATAAAATAAAAATAGTGGATGAAAATTCCTTAATCAGTTTTGGCTCCAGGTCAACGAAACTCTGAGATACCATCTAATTCCTGTCAGAATGGCTGAAATCAGAAACACCTATGACAGTTCATGCTGCAGAGAATGTGGCAAGAGAGGAACACTCCTCCACTGTTGGTGGTTTTGTAAACTTGTACAGTCATTTTGGAGATCAGTATGACAGTTCCTCAGGAAAATGGGAACCAGTCTACTACAATACCTGGCAATCCCACTCTTAAGCATATACCCAAAAAAGATGCACATCCATGCAACAAGGACATCTGTTCAACCATGTTCATAGCAGCATTATTTGTAATAGCTAGAACCTGGAAACAACCTAGATGCCCCTCAACTGAAGAATGGATAAAGACGATCTGGTACATTTACACAATGGAGTAACACTTAATGGAAAAAGACAATGGAATCTTGAAATTCTAAGGCAAATGGATGGAACTGGAAGAAATCATCATGAGTTAGGTAACCCAGTCACAAAAAGACAAACATGGTATGTATTCAATCATATATGTATTTTAGACATAAAGCAAAGGATCACCAGCCTACAATTCACACCGCCAGAGAATCTAGGATACAAGGAGGACCCTAAGAGAGACATACATGGTCCCCCAAAGAAGGGGAAAGGGGCAAGATCTCCTGAGCATATTGGGAATGGGGGGTCAGTGAGTGGAGAGAGTTAGGAGAAAGAGAAGGGAAGAAGAGGGAGAGGAGAAGAGGAGGGGAGAGGAAAACATAAGGAAGCAGGAAGATTGAGTAGGAGAGGAATAGAGGAGAGCAAGAAAAGAGATATAACAGAGGGAGCCAGTATAGGTTTGAAAAGAAATCTGGCACTAGGGAAATTTCCAGAGACCTATAAGGATGACCCCAACTAACAATCTAAGCAATAGTGGAAAGGCTACCTTAAATGTCCTTCCTGATAATGAGATTAATAACTACCTTATACGCCATCCTAGAGCCTTCATTCAGTAGCTGATGGAAACAGAAGCTGACACCCACAGCTAAACACTGAGCCGAATTCCTGGAATACAGTTGCAGAGAGGGAGGAGTGATGAGCAAAGGGGTCAAGACCAGGCTGCAGAAACCCACAGAGACAGCTGACCTGAACAAAGGGGAGCTTATGGATCCCAGATTGATAGCTGGGAAACCAGCATAGGACCCACCCAGACCCCTTGAATGTGGGTCTCAGTTAGAAGGCCTGGGAAGTCTATGGGACCTGTGACATTGGAACCAGGTTATATCCTTGATGCATGAAAGGACTTCAGGAGCACATTCCACATGGAGGGATACTCCCTTAGCCTGGAGACAGGAGGGAGGTCCTAAGCCCTACCCCAAATGACTTGTAGATTTTGATAATCCCTCCTGGAAGGCCTCATCCTCCCTGGGGAGTGGATGGGTAATTCTCACTCCCTGGAGGGTGGTGGGGGGCATAGGAGGATGGGAGGGAGAGGGAACTGGGATCGATATGTAAAATAAGAAAAAGTATAAAAGAGAAAGAAAAGGAAATTCCTCAATTAACAGGGCTAGATTGGACTATGGAGAGGCTCACTAGCAAATAGTTGGGGTCAACTACCTGCTATGTATCAACAAGTTTCCAAATGATGCCTGTCTTCTACTTCAAATTGTATGGTGGTGAACACAGACATTGTGAACATGGATAAGCTTTTCCTACTCTATTCTGTCTAGATTCTCAACCCACATAATCTGCGAGCATACAAGGCACATATGTGCTTGCAACATACTACTCATGTATATGTATATGTATATGTATATGTATATGTATATGTATATGTATATGTATATGTATTTAATTCCAATCAGTTTATTATTAACCCAAAGGTCCTGGAACATACAGAACTTCCTAAATCTGATAGATGACATCTTCACAAGTTCTATAGCTAGCATCACACTCATGAGGAAGCAGTCAAAGCTTTCTCTGGAGTTAGGGAGCAAGATACTCACAATTTCCCACTTATGTACACAGACTCACTCCTTAGGCAGTAGTAAGACAAGGAAAGAAAGAAAAGAAGAATGTCTGGAAAAGAAACATTGAAATAATAGAAGAGAAAATTCAAATGAATCTATCAACTTTTGGAATCAGTAAAATCATTAATGATTTAATATGATCTTTGAGATAGAGTAAATACATGCCAAAAAATCTATTTTTCAGTATGAGTCACAAAGGAAAAATACACCTAACAACTAATTTTTCACAACTTTCTTATGTGTGACATCATAAGAAAACCATGATAATTTTAAATAATCAAGCAGGATTACATTTTAAAATAATATTTCCATCATATTGAATAGATGGAAGTTGAAAAAAATGTGTATTCTTATCTCCCCTTTACTTCTAAAATAAAAAGTAGGGTACTGTGAAAAAGTAAATAACTTTTAGAAAGTAACTAATAACATACATAAATAAGCCTACAGAAAATATGAGCAAGAACCTAAAGGAAACAGTAAAATGTCACAGAGAGAAGTTAGAGGACCTAAATATATGGAAGGCTTATGTACTGTGCAGAGGAACCTAGAGACTCAATGCCCAAGAATGTTGGCTCTCCTGAATTAATGTTTATTTAATATAGTCCAAAGAAAAAGCCCAGCAAACTTTTTTACATAACTTATAAGGTAATTACAAAATATATACATAAATGCAAAGGATATGCATGGCAAAGACAATCTTGAAGATGAATGAATTCGGTGAGGTGACAACCAGATGTCAAGACATATTATAAACTCCATTAATTAAAACAGAAGGTTTGGTATAAATATAGATGAGAGCTACCTACTGAATGGAGCCATAAACAAACGCAAATTCATCACTACCTCCTTACCCTAGTGCAAAGAAGTGGGGACAGGATAATGTTTTCAACACAGTGTTGTGTCATTGGGACCTGACTATGAGAAGTGAGCATCAGCTCTACTCCATGCCCACACAGTGACCCAGACCAAGTGAACTGAAGAACTAAGTATGAGAGGAACAACAGTAATCCTCCTAGAAGCTAATGAGAGAGGGTCCATGTACGGTAATGAGAGGTTTCTTAGTGTGGCCAGTAACCATAAACAACACGTTGGAAAGCGGGAAAAATATTTTTAATTAGACAGTAAAGAAATGGGATGGCAAGCTGCAGACATGGAGAAAATATGTGCCCACATCTGCAACTGGACTGTGTAAAGAACTCCTAATATCAATAGGAGAGATATAAAAATCTCTTTAACAAATGACGAAAGGTTTGTACAAGTTTCTTAAAAGAAGTGTGCAATATGCATATGAAAAGATGTCCTGTACCATTATTCATCTGGGAAATATAGATCAAAACCACAAGGAAAAGCTATTTCACACCTATGCCTAATAAAGTTTTATTCCTTCCACTCCTCTGTGTGTGTGTCTGTATGTGTGAATGTGTCACACTTCACACTTTTCTCCCCATTTCTCTCTCCTCCCCCCCCCTCTCTCTCCCTTTCTGTCATGTTGAGGATTGAACCTATGGCACTGCATATGTTAGGCATGTGCTCTACCACTGAACTTTATCACCAGAAGGAACATATTTTCAGTATCATGCCACAAGGTGTTACCAGCTGGCACAGTCACTTTGACAGACACTCTAAAGGTGATTAGACATATATTTTCCCATTTCTGCTCCAATGAAAATATCCCAAATAAATACATAAAACAACCCAATTTACTGGGTAAATTGTGATGTGTTATATACACAGTTGAATATTATGCAACAGGAAAATACAAACACTACTTACAACTGAGTGGAAATCTCTCACAGAAGATGTTAAAGAGTAAGAGATGGTGCAGTGGTTTATAGAGCTTGCTGCTGTTCCAGAAGACCTGATTCTGTTCTCAGCACCCACATAGGGTAGCTCACAACCACCTATAACTCCAGCTTCAGAGGATCCAATTCCTCCTCTTCTGGCCTCTGTGAGCGCACACACACACACATACACACACACACACACACACACACACACACCTACATACACACACACCTACACACACACACATACACCTACACACACAAGTATAAAACAAGTAAATGATTAATATTTATATGCTTATTCATATAGGCTTATATGAAATTTAAAACTAGGGCACCTTAATAGAGGGAGAAGTCAAATACTGATTCTCTTTAAGGGCCTTAATGACCGACGGGCACAGGACAGCATCCTACATGCTGGAATGATACATAGTTTGGTCTTGGTAGCAGTTAGATGAGTGATTTCCTTTTGGAATAATTTACCCAGTGGCATGTGATCATTGTTATATGTGTTTGTATTTTGTAAAATGAGATCGTAAACAATAGAAACATCAAGGGTGCTTGTGGAGCTTGCTGTGACAGTGATAACTCTGATTCAAGGCTGCTTCGTGCATCTAAGTTTATCAAATGCCCCAAGGGGCAGGTTCAGTGCAACAACCAAACATGAGCCAGATGTGGACTAGCATGCCCGAGAATCCTAGCACCTGGAGGAGAGCAGAAAAGGAAGCAAAAGTAAGAGAGAAAGAAAAGAATCAAGGAGGGACATCTAGCTTCCCCACTGTGACCATCTCTATACTTGACATTTTACCCAGCTGGATTTAAGAACAAACTCTCTTCACAAGGAGAGCTGCAATGCAGAAACTCATTTCTTGAGTTCATTTCTGATTTTGTTGGACTTGGATCTGGGGGAGTTTAGTTCAACTTGTGGCTTGTGGTGGAATATAGTGGGCAGGAAGTGTCGGGAGGGTGACTCATCAGATCAATTTAAAAGGCAAAGACTGAAGGGCCCAAGAGCCTGATCTTATTATCTACTCAAGTGCTCTGCCACTTGGTTCTCTCCACCATACCCGTACGTGTCAGGAGCAGCTCTAACATCCCTTTGAAGAGAGGCTGTGGGGGAGCCCTTGAAGTTCCCGCAGAAGCTGCTGAAGGCTTTACTCCTAATCTGTAGTCTACTCCTATGTTACTTCTCATCTCCCACACTTGGCTCCCACCTCCCTTCCTCTTGAGTGTCTGATCGTTTAATTTGCTTCCTGGACAAGCATTACATGGTGCTGAGTAGATGAGGGAAGGGGTGGACAGGAGGCAGGAGGTCAGGCGGCAGCAGCAGCAGCATGGTCAAAGGTCAGTAGTAGGTCTCCCTGTGAACCAAGATCATGTGGCTGGGATGCCCCAAGCCTCTGGAACTTAATGGAGGCAGGCAAGAAGACACCTTTCCTTCCTGGAACTGTTACAGTAATATTATCATCTGAGTTACAAACAATGGGCATAAAGAGAGGCTGTTGCTCAAGTTCACATAGTGTGTTGGTAACAGATCCTCCTCTTCTTCTGTCTGATAATTGTTTACAAAGGGGCCTCCAGTGAGTATCTAGGCAAACATATAAGGACATGTCTGGCCCTGTAGTTAGCAGAATGAAGCTGTGTGTGTCTTCAGTTTCTCCCAAATGACACTAGCAGGCATGGCTAATATGTGGCCTGCAGGCTGCTTGTACTCTAAGATAGTTATAAATGCAGCCCATCATGTAATCCCACAGTGATTTAAATTTTTATGAGATTTTATGTGTGTAAATGCTCACATGGGAATGTAAGCATGTGTTTGCATGGAGGCCAAAGGCCAACATTAAGTATCTTCCATGATTGCTGTCTTTATGATCTCGATTACATAGAACTTATAAATTTGGTGAGGCTGGCTGATGGTTAGAATTTCTATTGCTGTGATGAAATACCACAACTAAAAGTAACTTTGGGAGGAAAGGCTTCACGTCATCTTGCTTGTAGCCCATCATCCAGGGAAGTTAGGACAGGAAGTCAAGGCAGGTTCCTGGAGGCAGGAGCTGATTCACAGGCCATGGAGAGATGCTGCTTAGTGACTTGCTCAGTCTACCTTTTTATTTCATAAGGACCACCAACCAAGAAGTGGCACCCCCTGTGGGGTGGACCCACAAACATCAATCAAGAAAATGCACTACACATTTGCCCACAGGCCAATATGGTGGGGACATTTTTTTCAGTTGAGGTTCCCTCTTCCCATATGACTCCGGTCTGTGTCAAATTGACATAAAAACTAGCCAACACAGTGACCACAGCTCCAGGGATTCACCTGTCTCTGTTCCCAACTAGTGTTGGGATTACAGGCAGAGATTGTGGTGTCTGACCTTTTATGTGGGTGTTGGGGATCTGAATGAACATCCTAATACTTTTATGGCAAACACTTTACACACTGAGCCATCGACTTAACTCCCATTATGAGATTTGTGTGTGTGTGTGTGTGTGTGTGTGTGTGAGAGAGAGAGAGAGAGAGAGAGAAAGAGAGAGACCTCCTTCCTTCCCTCCCTCTTCTGTCTTTTGTAATCCTGAAGCTCTCCATTGTGAACTTTGGAAATGACAATTGTCACTCACATCCGGTTGTCAAAAGTTTGGACACACCTGCTATAGGGCTATAGGGTGGCAGCAGCTGCCACTGTTCCTTTTCTCCTGTAGTCTGGTTAAATCTTGTTCTCCCACGCAGGTATCAAGGAACTCTCTGCACCCGCAAGGCCAGTGTCTGCCTGGTATGGCCTGGCCTTCCAGTCCAGGGACTGGGGAAATTGTGACTGGAAATTTAAGACTGCCAAGGACACTGCTGGCTTCCACAGAGTAAGGGGCATGGAGCTCCCGATAAAGGCTCATTCATCTCAAGGAGCTTCATGCTTGAAAGGCTCTGAGCGCCTGAAGAGAAATTGTGCAAACTGACATCACAATAAACAGGAGAAGTATGTCTATAAAACCCCAGACAGGCGGCAATGTGACCGACCGGTGACATCAAGTCCCACAGCTGCTATGAAATGAGCCTCAGTCATCCTGGGTAGGGATGCTTCAGATGGGTGAATGGTGAGGAGAGGCTGTGGGAGAGGGCAGCATGCTTGCCCCAGCAGGGCTTGTTCCACTGGGGCTGGGGTGTGTGGTCACAAGCCACTCGCTACAACAGTTTGCTCCTGCCTTACAGATGTGCAGAGCTAGGGCCAGGAACACATCTTTTGTTTATTCCCTCACTTATTCACATGATGTACAGTGAAAACATTCTAGGTTTTCAGTTCAATATTAGATTCTAAATATAAAACAAAACCAGACCTGCTTTCTAGCTTGATCCTAAAAGATCTACTATCATTTTAAAGCACCATTTTTTCTCATTTGTAAATGTAATCTTAGGTTATATTATAGGAAATGGATGAAAACACCAAGGAAACTTAAGAACCATACAAGAACTTGCTTCCCAGAGAGAGCCACTGTGTGTATCTGTAACACCATGGATAGAGTTCTGTGTTTCCCCATACTCAGTGCTGGAAGAGCCTGGAAGCACCGGAAGCATGGAAGATGAAACAATTTACCCCAACATGAAGCGGCCTTTGGTGGAGAGAGCACAGGAAGGGGTAGGAGAGCCTAGAGCACTGGTTCTCAGCCAGTGGGGCATGACCCCATATCAAATATTTGCATTACAGTAACAAAATTACAGTTATGAGGTAGAAACAAAATATTTTATGGTTGGGGATCACTACAACATCAGGAACTGTATTAAAGGGTGTCAGCATTAGGAAGCTTGAGAACCACTGGCCTAGGGTAAAGGCGGAGGCTCAGGGTACCGAAAATCACCCTGGCAGGAGTGGGAGAGCAGGAAAAACAGAAGACTATCACAGAGCTCCCAGCCTGTGCAGAGCTCAGATTCCACCCTCCAGCATTTCTTACAGAAGAAACAACTGAGGTGTGTCAGCAATAGGTGTTACTAATGACTTTCCAAGTATGACTGAATTATTTTGAACTGTGAGCCACATCAGAACAGATTTGTGGTTGCCACATGCACTTTGGTCTCAGTTACAATGCATTCTGGTAGTCTTCATAGGGAGGTGGGAAGGGGGAAAGACAACGCAAGCAAGAATGGGGAGAATTCCACCCAGAAGAGATGTCCACCATGCCCAAGTCCACTGTCTTTCCCTTCCCTGGCCTGATGAATTGCCAGTACCATGAAGACTGAATCCATCCAGGTCCTGGTGTCAGCCATATCTCAAGCAATTAGCACATATGGTTTGTGAATTCAGATAAACAGTACTTATAGAATGCATATGTCTTAGACAATTAACACACTTTACTTTGATAAATGACTTTCCTATCCTCACAGCTAGTCTCCGGCTTGGAGACTAGCTGTCAATGTGAGAGGGACAGCTTTAAGAAGTAAAACATATCAACAAATGCTTCGTGAGAAATGGTGACAAATAATGAAAGAACAGTAGCAGAGGTCCTGCCATGGGGATAGCTAATTAGACCACAAGATGGGAAGAAATTCCTAAGGGTTATGTCCCCTTCCTTCCTGGGGGAGCTGGAGTGTATCAGACACCAAATCATCACTGATTAGAAGTTATACTGTGCTTACCCACCCTTGGCTGTGTGTCCTGGGTGAGGCTGCCACTTGCTGAGCTAGAAGCCTGCCTGGCTAGTGTGGCTAACAGCACTGATTTTAGTGACATGATCAGATTTGTGTTCTGAGAAGATAATGGCTGCCATGTGTGGTCTTTTAAGGTCCTTTCTATAGTTCCCAGGAGCAGGTCTAGATGATTCATTACAGCTCTCCAGTCATCCCACTTGGAATTCTTGTCCTTAGGCAAATGCGGGCAGTCACTAGTGGCTCACTTTGTGCCTATGGAGGACAACCTCGACTATTATACCACAGGTGCTGTCACTTTGCTTTTTTTGTTTTGTTTTGTCCTCCCCCTTTTCCTTTTCTTTATTTCATGTTTTCTGAGTTCCATTTTCTCATTGTTATTTTTTATATTTATTATTTTTCTTATTTTACATATCGATTCCAGTTCCCTCTCCCCTGCCACCTTCTCCCATCCCATCTACCCCCCCACCCCCACCCCACAGGGAGGGTGATGCCTTCCAGGAGGGATCATCAAAATCTGTCAAGTCATTTGGAGTAGGGACTAGGCCCTCCCTCCTGCCTCTAGGCTAAGGGAGTGACCCTCCATGGGGAATGTGCTCCCAAAGTCCTTTCCTGCACCAGGGATACATCCTGGCTCCACTGTCAGAGGTCTCTTAGACTGCCCAGGCCTTCTAACTGAGACTACCATTCAGAAGGTCTGAGTCAGTTCAATGCTGGATTCCCAGCTATCAGTCTGGAGGTCCATGAGCTCCCCTTGTTCAGGTCAGCTGTCTCTGTGGGTTTCTGCAGCCTGGTCATGACCCTATTTTCTTATCACTACTCCCTCTCTGCAACTGTATTCCAGGAGTTTGGCTCAGTGTTTAGCTGTGGGTCTCTGCTTCTATTTCCATAAGCTACTAGATGAGGGTTCTATGATGGCATATAAGTTAGTAATCAATCTCATTATCAGGGAAGGGCATTTAAGATAGCCTTTTCATTGTTGCTCAGATTGTTAGTTGAGGACATTGTTGTAGGTTTCTGGACATTTCTCTGGGAAATCCTAAAGCTGATAAACACCTTTAGCAAATTAGCAGTATACAAGATAAACTCAAAAAAAAAAAAAAAATCAGTAGCTCTACTATATACAGACAACAAAGAGATCAGAGAAACATCACCCTTTACAATAGCCACAGACAACATAAAGTATCTTGGGGTAACACTTACCAGCTTACCGAACAAGTGAAAGACCTATATAGCAAAAGCTTTGTGTCTTTAAAGAAAGAAATTAAAGAACATACCAGAAAATGGAAAGATCTCCCATGCTCTTGGATAGGTAGGATAAACATAGTAAAAATGGCAATCTTGCCAAAAGCAATCTACAGATTCAATGCAATACCCATCAAAATCCCAGCACAATTCTTCACTGACCTTGAAAGGATAATAATCAACTTTACTTTATATGGAAAAACAAAAGACCCAGGATAGCCAAAACAAGCCTGTACAATAAAGGAACTTCAGGAGGTAACACCATCCCTGACTTCAAGCTCTACTATAGAGCTATAGTCCTGAAAACAACTTAGTATTGACACAAAAATAGACAGGTAGACCAATGGAATCGAATAAAAAATCCTGATATTAACCCACACACCTACGAACACCTGATTTTTGACAAAACAGCTAGAAGTATACAATTGGAGGAGGACAGCATCTTCAACAAATGGTGCTGGCACAACTGGAAGATGGTGTGCAGAAGACTGCAGACAGACCCATGTATATCCCCATGCACAAAACTTAAGTCTAAATGGATCAAAGACCTCAATATAAATCCAGCCACACTGAAATCTTAGAAGAGAAAGTGAGAGGTACTCTTGTCACTTTGTTTTTGAGATAGGCTCTCTCCCTGGCCTGAAGCTCACTACACAGGCTAGGCTCGTTTGGCCAGCGAGGCCCAGGGATCTCCCGGTCTCTGTTTCCCTAACACTAGGATTATAAACATGACTATAAGCATGTGACAATATGCCAGTTAATCTTTCTAGGTGGGTTCTGGGGATCAAACTCAGGTCCTCATGTTTAACTAACACACACATACCAAAAGCACCACCTCCCAGCTCCAATGGCTGGTCTTTTAATTGTCCCTGAACAATTCTGAAGGGCCTCATGAGGAGTTTTCTTTCTACATTAAAGTTGTTTTCATAAAGTGAAGTCAAAGAGGAATGTAGCATCTGATAAAGCACAGTGCCATTGCTAGGTCCTCTACTAGCTGGGAGAAATAGTTAAGCTTATTAAATGGCAATGATGAAGTGTCAGCCGATCAGAGGGCCCAGGGCTATATTTGGGTTCCATGAGTAAAGTTCTTCTGCCTAAAGTACTTAGCTATATACTAGGGAGATGGGTTCCACATCAGTGAGACAGAGAACATAGGGAAGCCTAGGTTGACTAATATAGATTTGGTGCTACAAAGAACTACAAAGAACTATAAAGGCTGTGGTGGCCATGTGAAGAGATGATGCATGGGGTGGAGAAGAAGACTGGGCTGGGCAGTGTAGATTGCCTTAGGCTTCAGTGTGAGATACAGGGAGATACTACTAGTGTAGAAGGCATGAGAGAGTCACTGATGCTGGAATGAGACAGACAGCCTGCAGAAGGATGATACCCCACTATTAACAGGATAAGAGCCCCTTATCCCAACTTCTGAATCAGTACCATGCAAGAGAGAAAGTGGCTATCACCAGCTGTGAGATCTGGGGTACTTTTACTTAGCCTTTCTGAGATCTCATTATATACAATATACTGCAATGTCTGGCTCTCTCACTGGGACTCAGTGAGACTGAAACCTGGAGGCTGCCTTGTCAAGTGCTCAGCACACTTATGTGACTTCCTTTCCCAGCAAAGCAAGCAGTAAGTCCCCACCTGCAGGCTTCAGGTTTTTGAACAAATGCTTGGCTGTATATGATTCTTCCTAAGTTAGAAAGCTGCAGGATTTTGAAGGTCATAGACTAAAGAGATGATGGCTTCTCCAAGTCCCAGCTCTGCTTTCTTGAGGATACAGCTGTGCTGAGTGTGACGGATCTTTAAGTTGTTTCCAGTTTCAGAGGTGTAGTGATGGCAGGCACAGGGCCTGAGTGGAGTCAGAGGCAACAGTACATGTGGTCACTGTGGCCCTGGCTAGCAGTCAGAAAACCTTGGTTGACTTTGATTAAGACTTAATCTCAAAACATGGGTCCTAGCCAGAGCTGCTGTGTGGAAACACATTGAAGAGGCAAGGCAAGATATTTGACAAGCAGACAGAATACTGATTTTAAACTAGCAACAACAAATCCCTCCAAAAGACTATTCTCCCAAGGCTTTTTTCAATATTGAATAGCTGTGCAAAGTTCTGTCCCTCTTGATACATGTTTCTGTATTCATAAAGATGAAGAAGAACCTCACTCTTTCAGCTTCTTAGAGCTCCCTAGGTTTGCACTTTGGGCTCCAGACTCAAAAGAAAGAAATATGCATATTAATTGAATCACAAATAGAATATGGATACAAAACTATGCATGTGATTATAAGTGAACATATAGATCTTTCTCCCCTGGTCTCTGGGAGAGGACAATTTATTCCAAGCTCCATTTGGAGTCAATCAACACATCATCTTGGGTGTGGTCCATAACAGCTTTCTTGGTCATTGTCTGCTACAAGCCATCAGTGTTTTTGTGTAACAGAGCTTCACCTATTGATGGCTACTGCCTTCTCCCCAGCCCCCTCTATGAGCTGACCCTTAGGAGAACTTTGAAGTAAAGGATTGCCTTGTTCTGGGACTTCTGCACACTGATTAAGAATGGGCCATTTGCATATACAAGTCCTGTGCACCTGCTGGTGATGTTCAATGTGTATTTATGAGTATTGGACATGTTCAAAGGAGGAGGTCATTCAAGGTCAGGTGACGTGGGAAGAAGTTTCAAGGAGGATCTGAGGATTTAAGATGTCTGTGGAGTGGAAGGTAGGATCTGGAGAGGCAAAGGCAGGAGTCCCAGCTTGCTAGAAGGACACAAGCATGTGCACCTTGTTTGTGTACTTGGTGATTGCTCAGATGTCCTTCCAGAGACAGGCTGATAATACAACACTCAAGAAAACTTCAGTTTCTGCAACATATAGGACATGAGAGCAAAGTGTTTGCATAGGTGGATGCCACCCAGTGAAGCTTTGCCCATGACATCCTTCTTCTTTAACAGAGTGTTGACATCCTAAGCTGGTCTATTAAGAAAAGATGCTTACCCGATCACATTACATTAATGACACCACACTGGAGAAGATGCAGGTATGTTAAAGAGGGTACTAAAATGTAGGGCTATCTTGGGAGTCCCTGCCTGTCTCCTGCAACATACTCTGAATGGAGGCTCATTCTATCACAGACATATCTCTACTGCTCTGCAGAAAGGTACTACCCTGAGCTTCCAAGGTTTACAGTGGGAGGTAGTCACAGGTCCTGAGCTCTTAACCCTAACTTAGTTCTTAGAACCTAGCTCTGTAGTCAAGACCTAGGAGGAAAGAGGCTAACAAGCTGATTCAGGGATGCTTGAACATGTGGGGCCCAAATTCATTCCTTACCCTCTCAGTGATTTGGGGAATTAATTAAATATACCATTTTACCTAAGCTTGAGGGTATTTTTGCTCTAGAAAGCATCTTTTCTCTTAACTAAATTGAGGCCCATAAATGAGAAATACAGTGCATGAAATCTCTGTGTGTCACGCCATAAATCTCAGGCACAGGCCTTTGCAAATCTCCCGTAGGATAAATTGTAGCAATAAAATGTTTGCATTTTCTCCTTGTAGTTTCTGGGTACAGGGAGTTGAGCCTTTCTTAGCCATGGGCACTTTGATTGAAGATCATGAGGCTACACAAGGGGATATGAGGCAGCCAGACTGTGGGACCTGAGGATGGCCAATCATCTGCCCTCTTGCCACTGTTCAAAAAAATATAGATGCTCAGCTCTGGCAATGACCTTGGAAAAAGTTAGGAAAATCTGGAGGAGAGGTCCATATCAGGCGAAAGAGATAGTTTTAAACAGGAAACGAGTACCATGGTCTAGGAATCTGATAAGGACCTTTGATTTTAACTGTTTTTTACTTATCTATAACTAAAATTTGCTTGCATGTGTATATATGTGTACACACACATTATATATATGTATATATATACATATATGTATATACACACATATATACACACAATATATATTTATATACTGTGTGTGTGTATGTGTACATATGGAGGCAGATACTCATTCTTCACCCTAGTTTATAAGATAGGGTCTCATGCTGAACCAAGAGTTCACCAATTTGGCTTGATTGGCTGGTCAGCAAGCACTAAGGATCCTCCCATTCTGCTCCTCCCACTCCTGGAGTTATAGGTGTTAGCATTATGCCAGGCCCTTTGCATGGGGGCTGGGGGTCTGAACTCAGGTCCTTAAGCTTATATACAGAGCACTTCATCAACTGAGCCATCCTCCCATCCCCCCAAATTGGTTAGCATTTTTCCTACCAGTCCTCTTTGTCCTTTTAAGGGTGTCTTTCAGTGTCTTATTCATTCAGTTAAATATGAAAGAACAATTTTTAAAAAGAATGAATGAACTCTTATATCTCTACATAGAAAAACAAAACATAGAGAACACAGCAACACTTTCATAGACAGGGATGATATGACCTCCAATGTGAAACAATAGCTAGAAACTTCAGAGAAGAGCAAAGAAAGACAGAAGATGGGTGAGCAATTATCTCAGTCTATTAAGAGGAAAGCTCAAAATATTTAATGTAAAATATTAATATGTACTAATTTTAACTATGAGTATATGGGTAAAATATTATATATAAAGATATATATAAACTATATATAAAGATATATATATATAAATATAAAGATATGTATAGCTATATATAAAGTATATATATATCCTTATATGTAATATTTCATAAATAAAATGAAGATATTTTTAAAAGAATTAACATTATACTCACTCCCTTTGGAAAGGTGATAAAGGGCATCTTCTCAGATTTGTATGGGATGGGACTATTTATTCCAACATTGATGGTCCTAGGTGACTGTCTGGTTATGTTTATTGTGTCCCCTTGACATAGAGATACGTTCATGTTTTTTTCTTGTATCCATGTAACCTTACCACTCTACACAGCAGCTGAGAGAAGAGCTGGTCAGACATAAGAAGGAAGACCTGGGACCAGTAACTCAGGCCAGAGTCCAATAGGCATTTCTAGAAGTATGCTGGCAGATGCAAAAGTGGGAATTGGGAAAGCTCTGGAGAGAAGTTCTTTAGCATCAGGGAAAACTGGATCAGGTGTCTCACATCAATCATCTCCAGCTTTAATGTGGGGTCTCTAGATGGATACTTTGTGAGATGATTTGAATAAGAATGGTCCCCATAGGCTCATAGATTTGAATGCCTGGTCACCAAGGACTAGCACAAATAGTAGCACGATTTGGAAGGATTAGGAGGTGTGGCTTTGTTGGAGGAAGTGTGTCACTGGGGGTGGACTTTGAGGTTTCACAGGCCCAAGCCAAGCCCAGTGTCTTTTCTCTTCCTGCTGCTTTTGCAGATCTGGATGTAGAAGTCTCAACTTCTCCAGCACCATGTCTGCTTGTGTTGCCACAGTGGACTAAACTTCTGAAACTGTGAGCAAGCCCCAATTAAATGCTTTCCAAAAGAGTTCCTGTGGCCATGGTGTCTCTTCACAGCAACAGAACACTGAGGGAAAGATCTTGCAGATTCTGACCAAGAAGGATGAGACATACATTGTACATTTCTGCTGAGCTGTCTGGTGGCCTGGGGACCACACTCTGGGGACAGAGATGGCCTGAGCCTCTTTGCATCACCCAGTATATCTCATGGTATATTTCTCTAACAGGTGCCCCTCTCCCATGTCAAAGGACCAATTCAATAAAAAGAAGGGGAGGCAATGGTGAACAGATTGTCACAGGGTTCCAGCCACTTTCCCAAGCTATGAAGCTGGTCTGTGGCAGCTCTAGACCAGCCTTTGGATTCCCAATCAACACATAGTTCAGTGGTTTAAATGAAAATAAATGCAATAGAAAGAACAATAAGCAGCCTATATACCTTAAAGCAACTTGCTACAAACATGCAAATTTCAATCAGAAAAGCAATGGAGAAGCAAAGGAAATTCTTTTTTCCATTTTTAAATCTTACAGTTTCTGTAAATTTTAAGTTCCAGTAACAGACTTCAAGTATAATTTTATTTTTACCTGCACACTCTATTTTCACATGTTGCATAAATGAAGCCTCGCTACCCCGATTAAGATGCTTGTGCCAGACTCCCAGTGTCTTTCTCAAGGTTCCTGTAATGTGTAACTTTGACAAAGTCTCTTCTCTATGGTTCAGTTCTTGTCACCTAAAAGTGGTGTTGGTCCAACTGTCTATAAGGTTTTTCCAGTTTTAATAGTTTTCAAGTCCAAAGTTTTCTTCTTTGTAGACCTTAAATGTGATTTTCTGGGACTCTTCTCTTCAGCTGTCATTTTCTCTTTACATGGTTCACAGCTTTCCTGCCCAGGAAAGTGATAAGTGAACAGAAGGACTATTGATATAGCAGTTACTTTATATTCAGCAAAGAGGGTCAAGGTACTATTTAAAACCCAGCAACAGAATGGCTTTCTGTTTGATTCTGAGAGGCTCTTAAGCCTCAATTCTGTGCACAAAGAAAGAAAGTAATTAATTGTCCCGTGTCTTGCCTGTCTTAAAAGAAAGAACACTGTCAAGTATGTGTGTGTGTGTGTGGGGGCATCAGAAAACTGAATCAAGCCAATTGGTTTTTTTTTTTTTTTGCTTGTTTGTTTGTTTTTGTTTTCTTACCCTTTTCTGCCCATGACCACAAACTTCAAATGGTCAAATCAGACTTCTCTAATTTAACCCCGAAGACATGTTTCTGCCCAGGAACTTCCTCCTTCTCTGGAGACAGGCCTTGTTTGACACCAGTACTGGGAATGAGAATCCTGGTAGGGCTGAGCTCATAAAGACTCTTTCTTGGCTTGTAAGAGTATTGCTTTGGGTAGGTTAGAGTGGCCTATCTAGACCTCATCTGAGGGAGGGGGTGTTAAACTCACAGAATGCAGAGTTCCAGGCAAGAAGAGAGGTGTAGCATTTGGGAATGGCCACACAGATTTTATAATGCTTTCTATTGATATTAGGTCAATGGTGGGATCTGAGAGAGTGTGTATAAGGATTTCCTCAGCCATCCATGCCTGAGGTTCATGGGTTCTTTGCACAGAATAATACTGGAAAAAATGGAAGGAAGGGAAATAATCATGTAGCAGCCTGTCCCTATTTATAGCCCTGTTGAGGATTGTCCAATCCCTTTCTCCAGGCTAGATCTATACAGGCGTTAAGTTGGATGAATGAGCAACTTGTGCTCTGGGATAGGAAACCCAGAAGGTAGGTTTCTTAGTCAAGATCCTGTTGCTGTGAAGACACACCAGTTCTTAGGAGGCAAGAGGCAAGTGGATCTCTGAGTTTGAGGCCAGTCTGAACTACAGAGAGAGTTCCAGGACAATCAGAGCTACACAGAGAAACACTGTCTTAAACAAACAAACAAACAAACTGAGCAAAAACAAAACAAAACAAAAAATAATTCTTTTGAAAGAATACTTTGGTCCATTGATTTCAAACTTTATTTGCATATAAGCATCACTCGAGGAACAAGTGCATCAGGCTGGAGGAACCAGAACCCCGGAGGATCACAAACATCAGGGGTCTTTTAAAGATAACTCTAGTAAGTGTTCAGACTTTAGAAATCTCTTACTGCTCTGAGATTAGTCAGGGTATTAGGAACAATATCAAGAGCTTTGCACTAATAGCAGCTCTCAGGCTCAGAGGTTACTAAATAGCAATCTGTGTTTTAAACAAATGCGGGAAATCCCAACATAAGTGGGCCCTAAATATTTTCATTGTTATTGTGAAACATTTTTAATACTTCGAAATACATGGAATTATTTGGTTAGCACAGATATATTTTACCTGGCTTTATTAACTATTAGTTTTTACTATTTTGTGTTCAATTTTAGCATAAGAAAATTTATTTTCAACTTATGTATTTCTTATGAATTTTTTAAAACTTTTTCCATTCATGTACTAATTATCCTGAATTTTGCATTGCAAGCATGTTTTTATAATGCCTTGTGTCATGATTACACAAATAGAACTTTAGCTAACAGCCAGTTAGTTAGAACAACCTTGCCTAATTAATAGATTTTTTTCTAATTGTATTCTTATTTCCCTGGGCTAAATATTGATAGGACACTATAAACATGCATGCATGCATTCATACATACATACACATCATGCTTATCAAATGCAAATGATTAATTTGCTAGTCTTTTACTTGAGATTTATAGCAGTAAGCTAAATCGGTCTAAAGTGCTCCGTTATTGTCAATTTTGGTATGAAGAGTGTGGTGTCTATATATCGAATGAATAGGGAAATTTTAGATTTTTTTCTATTCTATATCAACTTAATGAAAAGGAATTACTCATCAACTCCTTGCATATCCTTCAAAACACAGGACTTCAAATCCAATCAGGAAGCAGTTGGTAATCCTCATAACATTTATGACACGATTGTAAGTACACAATAAAAGATTTACCTGTTTCTAGGGATTGGGGCTAGACAAGGTGCTGACAAAAACCCCCTGGGTCTCGTAAGAGATTTCTTTGACAGTTTCATACAAGTATGTATTGAATTTCAGTTGTTTACACCTCTTTCCCATGGCAGTCCTCCCTACTCCATCTCCCAGTGAAACTCTTCTTTGCAACAAGTCCTCTTCTGACTTTCATGTCCTTTTGTCTGTGGCTCACTGAACTTAATTGTGTTGTCGCATACTCTTAGGAAGGTTATTTATGGTCATCTGATTAATCAGTTATTGGTGGCTGGTGTTCACTCTAGTGCAATACTGGATTAGATGTTATGAGGATTAACAACTGCTTCCTGATTGTATTTAAGGTCCTGTATTTTTGAAGGGTATTTAAAGGGTTGATGAGTTACTCCATTTCACTAATGGATATTGGTTCATCCAGTTTCTCTTTCTTTTTGGGTCACAGTTGACAACTTATTTGTTTCTAGATAAGTGTGTGTTAGATCTAGTTTCCAAACTTACTGTTATAAAATCATTTAGTACACTCATTTACAAATATTTCTGTACTTACCACCTGTCTTCTACTTTTCTCTCTTGTCTCAGTTATCTGCTTTCCCGTTTCTCATCTCATTGTATTTCCTCTCTTCTCCTGTCCTCTCCTGTCCTCTCCTCTCCTCTCCTCTGCTCTCCTCTCATATCCTCTTCTCTGCTCTCCTCTCCTCTGCTCTCCTCTGCTCTGCTCTCCTCTCCTCTGCTCTCCTCTGCTCTGCTCTCCTCTCCTCTCATATCATCTGCTCTGCTCTCCTCTCCTCTGCTCTCCTCTCCTCTGCTCTCCTCTGCTCTGCGCTCCTCTGCTCTGCTCTGCTCTCCTCTCCTCTCCTCTGCTTGCGCTCCTCTGCTCTGGTCTCCTCTCCTCTCCTCTGCTCTGCTCTCCTCTCCTCTCCTCTCCTCTCCTCTGCTCTGCTCTGCTCTCCTCTCCTCTGCTCTCCTCTGCTCTCCTCTCCTCTCCTCTCCTCTGCTCTGCTCTGCTCTCCTCTCCTCTGCTCTCCTCTGCTCTGCTCTCCTCTGCTCTGCTCTGCTCTCCTCTGCTCTGCTCTCCTCTGCTCTGCTCTCCTCTGCTCTGCTCTCCTCTCCTCTCCTCTGCTCTCCTCTCCTCTGCTCTCCTCTGCTCTCCTCTCCTCTCCTCTCCTCTCCTCTGCTCTCCTCTCCTCTGCTCTCCTCTGCTCTGCTCTCCTCTCCTCTGCTCTCCTCTCCTCTGCTCTCCTCTCCTCTGCTCTCCTCTGCTCTGCTCTCCTCTGCTCTGCTCTCCTCTCCTCTGCTCTCCTCTGCTCTCCTCTCCTCTCCTCTGCTCTCCTCTCCTCTCCTCTGCTCTCCTCTGCTCTGCTCTGCTCTCCTCTCCTCTGCTCTCCTCTGCTCTGCTCTCCTCTGCTCTGCTCTCCTCTCCTCTGCTCTCCTCTGCTCTGCTCTCCTCTCCTCTGCTCTCCTCTCCTCTCCTCTGCTCTGCTCTCCTATCTTCTCCTTTCCTCATCTTTTTTGAAAATATCTCACTATGTAGGTTAAGTTATCCTGGAACTCATGATCTTTCTGCTTCAGCCTCCCAAGTACCCAGATTATAGGTGTATACAGGTGTGTATGCTTAGTCACTTTTCTCTAACATTATGTCCTTTTTGTAGCTTATGCTTAATCTTACAACTAAAAAGTTATTAAAATAAGACAATATATTTGACCTTTAAGTATATTTAGCTACATGTCACAAATTTTGATTAGTGCTTTTATTGTGTCTTTAAGTTCTAAATATTAGCAATTTCCATTGCAACTGCCTCTTTGATGCCTTACTAATTTAGAAGGGCATTTTTATATTTCCAAACATATACTTTCACTGTTTTTAGCCATTTAAAAACCACTGTTAGTACTTTTGATTTAATTGCACTGTGGTCAGAGAAAACTATTTCTAGGCATTGGGCCTGTGAAGTAGGAGTTCTCTGGAATATAGAGTGTGACCACACTTTATAATTGTTGCATGTGATTATGAACTTATTGGGTTCATAATAAAATGCTGCATGGTGATTTTGTTTACATGTTCTATAGCCTTAATAACCAATTTTCTCTTTAATCTTTACATTTTGATAGGGTTGCTTTATCATAACTGTGTTTTCTGTCAGCTTTTATGTATATATAATGCGTCCATATCATTAAGTCTATGAAAGCTTGCTATTGTTAGACTTTTTGCTAGATTTTCTTGCTCCTTTATTCCTTGTTATATCTCTCTCTTCATTAGGGCCTTTTAATGCTAAATTCTGTAACTCTTTCTGGTGGGGAGGGTGCCTTTTTTGTTTTTGTTTTGTTTTGTTTCATTGGTAATGGTATTTCTGGAATTTGTTCCATTGGTAATGGTGTTGCTGGAATTGGGGCCTACGCATGCTTTGGTTAGTCATCCTAACATTAGCACCTGTACAGTTTATTAAAAGACAGGGAGTGTATCCAAGGCTTTCCTAAAAAGTCAATATGTATCCAAAGATGACCTTGAACTCCTGAGCCTGCTAAGTATTAAGTGCTGGTGTCACAGGCATGTTTCACCAAGTCCAACCCAATTGACCTTCAAAAAGGCCTATCAGACTGATAGGAAAATCTCTTTGGAATCTGAGAAGGCTTGATATATTGATGGTTTGGTTCTTCAGCTTTCTTTCTTGGTATGTTTTTATATTTTCAAATTTTGTATATGAAGGCTAGGCTCCCTTTGAGGGTCAGCCAACTATAATTCCTTTCCTTTCCTAGTTAGGGTCCTTCCCAGTTGCATTTTTTTCTATTGTTCCTCTCTTAAGACTATAACCATATCTAATCCTTGAGCATTTGGGTTCTGACATGGGATGTTCTTCTGTGTGCTGCAAATATGTGTTGTTTTTATTGGTTAATGAATAAAGCTTCTTTGGCCTATGGCAGGGGAGAATATAGCTAGGTAGGAACCCCAAGCAGAGACACAGGGAGAAATAAGGTGGAGTTGGCAGGAGACACCAGCAGCTGCCGAGGAAGCAAGATGTGAGGTAAGAAGCCATTAGTCTCAAGGTAAAATATATACTAATAAAAATGCATTAATTTAGTTGTAAGAGCTAGTTAATAATAAGCCAGAGCTAATAGGCCTAACAGTTTGTAATTAATATTAAGCTTCAGTGTGTTTATTTGGCAACTTGTAGGCAGGAGAGAAACCTCTGGGTATAGGGTTCAGTTCCAGACCACAGACTATTGCCTCTATGACTGCAACCTGTTCTAAAATGGTAGCCTCAATGACAACTTTTAAGCCCAGGTGATAGTGACTATATCTCATGAGCCGGCTATAAGCACTTCAGCTTTTCATCCTGATAACATTTTACCACTTGTGTGGCCTCCAGTCCATCTACAGCTCAGTCTGATCTCCTCTGCCCCTCCCACTTCCATTCTAGTTTGAGAGGTGGAGACAGGATGTGCTTGCATCACTGAGCACAATGGTGTCAAATTCCACATTTTCTATCTGCAGAGTTGGATAGTAGAATAGACTTCCAGAGAATGGCCCAAGCCCAGGTGCCACAGTAATATTGGGCAGTATTGTTTTCTCAGAAGATGAAGGCTGGTATATATTATGCCACCCTTCTAGAACACCCATATCAGAGTGACAGGCACCATGGTTCTCTATCATCCTGTGCATTTTCAGGACTCAGGAGAATATCAGCCATAAAATGAGTACAAAGAAAATGAAATGAATGCCCCCGCATTTTAAAACCTTTTCTGATTATGTTCTTAGACTCCAATTCATACACCTATCCCCCCTGGATCATAACATCAGTGTTGCAAAAAAAGTCAGCATATTTTTAGGATCAGTGATGACTTGAAGTCAGCATAAGCCTGAGCTACTGAGGGGGGATATGAGCATGCTCTGCTTTATAACAAAGCAGCAACATGGAAAACCCATTCACTGATAAACATGCCAAGCACTAAATTAAAGACAAGAAACAAGTACCTTCAAATGGTCTCTGCTGGGTTTGTACATCTTCCTCTTTTCATATTATTTATGAGGGCCAATTTACTGATATTGTTGCTATCCCTTCCCCCAAATTATATACCAAAGAAAATTAAAAAGAACTATAGATGAGGAAATAATGAATAGTAGCATTTAATTAAAACCAAAGTGGGCCCAATCAATGACTGTCTAATACAATAATGAGCTTAATTTAATTTTCACTTAATGGAAAAAGAGAAGCTTTAAACAACTGCCTATGGAATTAAATGGCAGCAATGCTTAAAATGTAAGTTTTTCCAAAGTGGATTCCTAAAAGAATAACAATGACAAAAAGCAATATTAACCCCACGGATCTATATTCACTTTCCAGGGGCAGTAGAGGGACAAGCTCCCCATAGTAAGCAGGGCTGCAGTTGGAAGGCTGAATTAATTATAAAGCAATACTCTAACTTCATGAACTTTAGAGTCACACCCACCCAAAAGAAAAAGAAAATAAAAATTGGATTTCTAAGAATTGCTACTCTAGGGTCATGACTCAAAAAGAACATATAAACAGATATCCACATTGGGGATTTGGATGGCTACTTCCCAGAGGATCCTGACTTCTTGGAGTACAGCAGTTGAGCTTAAGGTGCAAATGTGGTGTGGGAGGGTTTTCCAGGACCCTCCTAGTTAAGGGATCCATAGCTTTGTGGCTTGGCACAGGATTTGGTTTAGACAGGAATATGAGGCTACTTTTCCAATGCCTCATTTTAAAAACTTAATTTTTATTTATGGTTTTGTGGACACACAGGCATGAATGTTCACGTATTCAACCCCAGATGCCATTCCTTAGGAGCCATTTGCTTTGTCATTTAGTTCAGGTTCTCTAACTGTGGCTTGAAACTTAGTGATTAGGCTAGACTGCCAGGCCAGTTAGCCCCAGGGAGATGGCTGTCTCTCCTACCCCAGGCTGGGATTGTGAGCATGTACTACTGTGTCTACCTTTTTAATGTGGATTCTGAGAATCAAAGTCAGGCTAGTGTGGCTAGCCCTTTACTAACTGAACTATCTCTCACCCTTACTCCAAAGCCCAGATTTGTGGGAATAGGCCATTGTGTATTTGTTAAGAGTGAATTATTTGTTTTCTAGCCCTGCAATAATTGTTACCCCAGAGGCTTCATCAGTAACTGATAGAAGCAGATACCAAGACCCACAGCCAAACATTAGTTAGAGTTCAGGAAATCCCTCGGAAGAAGGGGACAAAGGATTGTAGGAGTCCGAGGGGTTGAGGACATGAAGAGAACATGGTCCACAGAATCATCTAACCAAGGCTCATAGGGGCCCACAGAGACTGAAGTAACTGTCAGGGAGCCTATATGGGTCTGCACTAGATGCTCTGCATAGATGTGATGGTTATATATCTTGGTGTTCTTGTGGGACTCCTAAGAGCAGGAGTGAGAGCTGTCTCTGACTCTTGGGCCAGTTTTCTGTACCCTTTTCTTCTTGCTGGGTTGTCTTACTCATTCTTGATATGAGGTTATATGCCTAATCATATTGTAACTTGTTGTGTCTTGTTTGGTTGGTGTCCATGGGAGGCCGGCTCTGTCTGCAGGAGGAGTGGATGGGGGGGGAGGGGAGAAAAGGTAGGATGGGGGACTGGGAGGAGAGGAGGGAGGGGAAACTTCAGTCAGGGTGTAATACATGACAGAAGAATAAATTAACTAATTAAAAAATGAACTATTTAGAACCTCATATTTTCATAGGAGAAAGGGCTGCATTTGAATGGGTTAATCCATGAAAATGTGTAATATGTGGCAACCTGGCATAACATGGCAGGAGGGATCAGACTTATGGGGCTCAAATTTTCCATCTGGGATATTGGATAGATGCTACCCATACCTTGTGTGATGTTGGGGTGCTTCAGCAGATAGTGAAGAAACACTTCCTCGGCATCCACCATGTATCAGTCAGCTTACTCAGCAATCAACACAGATTTATGAGCCACATGACATTTTACTGGGACATAATCAGGCCCACAAATACTGGACTAGAACCAGAACTGACAGCCTGTGTTTCTACCCTACACTCTGCCACCTTGTGTTTTGTTCATAGAGCTCATCCCATGGGCAAATATGAGGGCTTTGTGTGGTTGGAATTATTTAATCTTCTTTGCTCAGTTCATTTACTCTTTTCTTGTTTGTCCCTATAAAAGTTATGTATCACCTGTACACACAGAGACATGCATTAATATCTGTTATGGAATATTACTTTAACTATGTAAAGGTGTGTTACATTTGTTTATGATATAAGGATGTGTTGCTTTACCTGCCTAGGGCACCTGATTGGTCTAATAAAACACTGAGTGGCCAATAGGTAGGCAGTAGAGGGATAGGCAGGGCTGGCAGGCAGAAACAATAAGTATTGGAGGAATCTAGTCTCAGGGAGAATGAGAGGGCAGAATGAGGGAGAAAGACAGGGAGATGCCCTGGGTCACCCAGCCAGTCGGCCACTAGCCAGCAAGACATGGAGTAGGACTACGAATGAAAGAAAGGTAGGAAGCCCCAAGGCAAAACATAGGTGAAGACAAACAGACTAATTTATGTTATAAGAGCTAGAAAGAAACAAGCCTAAGACAAGGCTGAGCATTCATAACTAATAATAAGTCTCCATGTCATGATTTGGGAGCTGGTTGGTAGCCCAAGAGAAATCCTGCTACAAACATACTTTACATTCTGTCTGTCTTATGGGTGTCACCTTCAGAGCAGCTGCTATAGCCCCATACACAGTTCTAGGTAACTCCAGGACCGGTTTGAGGGACAAAGCAGGTGATGTCATTATGTGCCATGTGAACAGTTCTACAGTCTCTTAGGCTGCTTTTGGGCACCTGCAAAGTTCCTGTTACTTGCTCTTTAATAGTCTGTCACCTGCTCCACTGGGTACCTGGTTCATTACTGTTATACAGTAGTGTTTCATCACACTACTGTATTCAGCAGGATGCTGGGGTCAATCCCTAGTCCCCCCAAACTGAGACCAGAACACCGATGACTCACCAGCTCTGCTAAAAGTCTAATTAATCACAGCAGCGCCAGAGCAGAACAGCATTACTTCAGGGTGTGTCAAGCATTTCCCCCAATATGACTGATGACTCTGAAGCAGTGGAGTTGGCTTGGGCAAGACAGTATTGGGAAGATTCCAGATAGCCTTCATGGTCACATTTCATACATTTTGCTGTGGTTGGTTGAAAAAGCAAAGAATGGAAAAACAATGATGTCTAGTGTTCCAACCCTCCATAATTTCCTCATGATCTCCACATTCACTTCAATAAAAGTGGTCTGTAGGGAGAATGTTGAAGTGTTTTGTTACCGTATAACTTTACGGACATGGAGTAGCTTCAAAGGGAGATGCAGATGTTGGAAGTAGGAGGACCAGGTAGATTCTGCAGATGATGGGGTTGGTGGCACACTTTGATTATATCCTGGTCTCCCTCCATGTGAGAAGGCTGTTGTCTAGGTGAGCTCGTTAGTTGGTTTAACAGTTCTGGGTAAAGGGTGTTACATTAGCCAATTCAGCACTGGTGATCTCTGGGATAGAAAATGGGACCACAACAGAAAACAGCAAAAGGACTAAGGCTGATAAAGATGAACCCCACACTGACCATCAGGCTTTGTAAAAGCTCCATTGAAAGCAGAGTTCAAGATGCTCTACTGATCAAAGTATAACTATGTAAATGGATATGCAAAGCAGATAAGTGGAGACAGATTATTTATTTATATGTTTATATCTCATATTGCCTAACAATTTTTCAAGCAAGAGCTATACTTTTAGTTGGCTTTTGTTCTATTCTTAAAGCTTGGAATGATGCCTTATGCTTAATAGATATGCTATGAATGATTGAGTTCAATAGTCATCAAGTATATAAGCTTTTCCAAAGATGGTGTATTAATCTGATGCTTGCTCTTACCCCAAATAGCAAAATGTGACAAATGTGCTATCTTGAATGTAATAGATTATGACACAGTGAACTCTAGCAGGTAAGCTAAGCAAGATAAGCTAAAACTTGGACCCCAGGTACTACTCTAATATATAAGCTGTCTCTGGCACCAAAATATGGGAAATGACCACGATATGGTATCTCAGGGACATGCTAGATATGAAGAGAAAATAGTTCCCACAAAAGGAGAAATAGATCCAACAAGAAGACAGTAACAAGTCATTCCCATAAACGCATAAAGGTGCGAATTCTGAAAGTACTGGGACATGGTCATTGTCATACATCCTCAGGGGTGGGCTGTTGTCTAGTAGAGACTAGACTGGTTAAAGACTCTTCTACCATGCACAAACAGGTATCCTATACATGTTCTCGTGATTCCTTTGGGATCAAATGACCCTTTCACAGGGGTTGCCTAATACTATTGGAAAACAGATATTAAATTACAATTCATAAAAGTATCAAAGTTATAGCTATGAAGTATCAACAAAAATAATTTTATGGTTGGGGGTCACCACAACATGAGGAACTGTATCAAAGGGACACAGGATTGGGAAGGTTGAGAACCATTGCTGTATGGGAACACAGAACAAGGGATTAGAATCAGAAGGCAGCAAGTATATCTGGATGGTAAATCACAGAATTGCCACTATCAATCACTGAAGCTATCTACGGAGAGTGGGGACTCAGCCTGCTAGCAGCAGAGTCACATGGTCTTGGACAGGGTAGAAGAGGAGTTGTAACTCAGCACATACAGTAAAAGGTCCAAATCATATGCTAATATGTCATTCTAGGCCATCTGGTAGTGCTCCCATGACATGCGGTGCTCATGTGTCCAGCCAACATAGAGAAGGACATTTAAAGACTGCTTACTAAGTTCGTGGGTCAGTGGTTCTGAGTGTTCTGAATCAGTGGCATTAGGCTCATTTGAGAACTTGGCAGAGGGGCAAGTTATCAGGCCTTGACCAAGACCTGCTGAGTCAGATACCTGAGAGGTCAGGGAGGAGCTGGGAGCCAGCAATTTGTTCCCACAAACTCTTCAAGGGATCCCCAAATGTGCTCAAGTGTGGAAACCGCAGAGGGTGACATTGAGTCTGGCATTCTTTCTTTCTGTGGAAGCCATAAACTTGTGAACAGTCTAATGAGACCTGTAGGCCTTTTCTTAGATGAATGTATTTCAAGAATATAGGACCACAAAGGAAACCAATCACACTGAAATATACTTACCTGGAATGACACTGAAATATGGCTATAAAAAGTTATGATACAGTAATATATATGATTTTTTATTAATGCATTAAATAACGGCATCTTGTGGCAGATCTAATAACATTTGTAATTTTGAAGTAGCAATGAAGTTAGTTAACAGTATTTCAAGATGCCTGCAACACCTGTCATGTGATTTTCATTAGTGACAAAAACCATAGCCCACTGTTACTGAGTAGCAGATTTGTTGCTCACATTCAAAATTGGAAAAGTGCTAACTTTGGATTAATGATAAAACAATGATGTGTTTTTATCAAGTGAGTTAATGGACCCCTCAATTCTACTCAGGGTTCTCTGAGGATCCACGAACTGTGGTTGGAGTTTCTTTCCTGCCTGGTCCCGTCACCGTTAGTGCCAAATACATACGGAAACTCCAACTACAACAGTACAACAGGTGTGGGCTTAAGATACTTGTTATAAGCATTTGCAAACATTATCTTACTTTGTTCTTTTAATGTTTCTTCAAATGTCCATTGTATGGGTGATGAAGATAAGGCTCAGTGAACTGAAAAGTCATATCAAGCATTTTATGCAACTAGGGTGAAGGTTGAGATCACATGTGGAATCTGTTTTTATTTTAGTGGGGGGGTGGTCTGATCCATTAGTGTTTCCTCAGTGCCCAGAACACAGTGTGGACCATGGTATGTGTTCAACTATTTGTTGAATAAGTGAATGAATGGACCAAATTGAATGGAAGTTGTACTTGTATTTTTTTTTTTTTTTTTTTTTTGTGATCAAATATCCAAGAAGCCACTTAAAAGAAGGGTTTGTTTTGCACCCTCGTTTAAGGAAGTGTTTAGTCTGTCATGTCAGGGCAGACTTGGCAGAGTGTGAAGCAGCTTGTTGTGTAGGTAAGGCATGAGATGATGAGCATAAGTAGTGCCTGGCTATAAAATCTCAAGGCCCACCCCTGCCCCCAGTAACCTACTTTCTTCAGGGGAGGCCACTCTCCAAAAGGTTCAACCATCACCTGCAATAGCAAAAATCAGCTGGAGATCCAGTGTACATATGAGCCCATGGAGTGACATTTCATATTCAAATCACCAGAAAAGCCAAGCCTGTCATCCCTCTATGCTGTTGTCATGGCTGGTGTGCATTTGTCTGTGAATAGTGTGTGTGTGTGGGGGGGAATAGAAACCATTGTGTATGTGTTGTGTTGAGAGGACAACCTCAGATACATCTTCACTTTCTACCATGTTTAAAACAATTTCTTCATGTTTTTCTACTTCACTCACCAGGTCCCTGGCCCTTGAGCTTTAGGCAAGTCTTCTGTCTCTGCCTCCCACATTGCAGTCGAAGCACTGTGATGGGAGATGTTATTCTGTAAATATGTTTCTCTTATTGGTTAATGAATAAAGCCCTGTTGGCCAATAGGAAAGCAAGATAGGTGGGACAAGGAGACAAGGAGGATTCTGGGAGATGTAGTAGAGAGTCAAGATGTAGGGACTTGCGAAGAAGGTCTGGACCCTCTCTCCAGTAAGATAAGACCATGTGGAAATACTTAGATTGATAGAAATGGGTTAATATTTAAGACAGAGCTATCCAATAAGAAAAGCTAGTAACAGGCCAACAGATTTTTATCTAATACAGCTTCTCTGTGTGTTATTTGTGGTTAGCGTGGCTGGGGAACCAGGCTGGCAGGAAAACTGCTTCTAACAGCACTGGGATTATAGATATTCATTCTATACTGTCTGACATCTGGGTTCTCGGGATTTGAACTTGGGTCCTTTTGCTTATACAGCAAGCATTTTAACCCACTGTGCCATTTTCCCAGCCTCATACTGCTATGAAAAGTAGACATTTTCCTTATTCATTTTGCAGGCAGGGAAAGGAAACTTCATCACTGTGATCTTCCAGGCCTGACAGCTGAGTTTTGATTTTAAATTTATGTTGAATATACATATCACGACCAACATTATTCCCCACGAATCAGAACACAATTCAACAAATTGAGGAGTGGAACATCTCAGCAAGGAGTGCAGGCCCCTCTGGCTTCCCTTGGAAGCAGCTGGGATTGTTTATGAAACAGGTTGCTACTTCACTCAACACAGAGTTCTTCCTTAACTGACAAATTAGTTAGTGCCAGCAGGGGAGCAAAGAAGACAGTGACAAACAGGGTAGCTGCAGAGAACCTAGAAAAAGCAGAGGCAAAGAAAGCCTCCTTCACTTCTCAATCACCCAAACATGTCTCTGGAGCTTTCCATAGGTGTCTAATGTCCTTTACTAACCACACTTAATTTAATTATCTTAAAGGTGAATTGGATGCTGAAAATTCATTTACATAACAGCAATGCTAATGCTTATAAAATGTACCATCAATTAAAGCCTTAAGAAGAAATGTATAGGCTGTAAATGAAATATATAACCAGTAGGATTAATCAAAAGCTAATCATGTGAAGTATCACCCTTGGCTTGGTCTAAGTGGAAGAATATGCTATTGTCGCCATTTCAGATTACAGTCTTGCAGGGTCTGCTTAACTACTTAATCATATTAATCAGCAGTCCTATATTTAATGTGTTTCCACAATTTCTTCTTTCTGAATCTGAAATTGTTTAGCTCTGGGCTGTTTCTTTTGGCAGCAACCTGTGATCAACATTGTTATCATTGCAAAAAAAATGTGTTTGAGAGTGTTTCCTATGGGAGACTTGGAGAAATAAACATACATAATCCTTGTCTTTGCAAAGAGAAGAGGTGGCAATGTATGGGCCAGGGCTGCACAGAGAGAGAAAGAAAGGGAGAGGAAGAGGGAGAGGGAGAGGGAGAGGGAGAGGGGGGGCATTATTGATGGAAGGAAAAAAAATAGTGCCACATTGACCTACAATGGAATTTCTTCAGTCCTGGGCATTTCAAGTGCTTAGCACATAGTAGGCACGTAACCAAAATTTAATGATTTCACTTGGTCCAGTATTCTGCCTAAGGGTGAACCCAAGAACACAGGTAGGAAAATTGTGTCAGTAAAGGTTCTGAAAGATGACATTTGAGAAAAGGTGTCCCATGAAGGTGTGCTTGTCTAAGCCAGAGAGGTAACCCACTGTTTTGCTACATACCTGCTGTATGCAGATCCACTGTAGGTAAATTCCTGGTTTGAAACATCAGCTTCACAGTGGGAAATTGGCATAGATCCTTGACCACATTTAAATACAGATTTCTAACCAAATGGTTGGGGAACACTTTTTTTTTTTTTTTTTTTTTTTTGCAAAGCATGCAGGGATCCGTGGAAAGCCACTATCAGTAAATGCAGGATTGTGCATGCCTGAGGGCCCATCTCTAGTCTGATAGACCTGGAACATGGCAGGTGGGGGGGGGTCACAGTTGAGAGCATGTATCTCCTTTCAGCTTTTGATGAAATCTCTCTCGCTCTCTTTCTGAGTAATAAGATAGATATGGATTAGCTGATAACATTTTTGAGTAGGTTTGTAGTTACCAGTCATTAACAGTGAGGAGTGTGCATTAATGTCTCTGTGTCCCTTGTCCCTGTTCTGTCATACATACTTATCTAACATGGAGACAAAGACAGGCAGCCTGACCCAACCCATCAAATTTTCATATGGTTTTCTCTCACAGCTTAACTCTGGCATCTTCAGTTGCCTTGACAACTCTTTTGTTCCAAGTCTTGATCTCCCTTCATTCTCTAACTCTTTCCCAACACAGCGCCAGCCAAAGGCATTTACATGAGATCTCTGAGGCCTCAGAACTGAGTGAGCTGTCTTGGGATTGCAGCCTAAGTCCAAGTTCTTTTCGGGATGTTTCTAGGTCTCTGCTTCACAGGGAGGTTGAGAGTGGTGATCTCCAATGTCCCACCATGTTCTCTGATTTTCAGGAGCACACATGTGGTGAACAAAATAGGACTGACTTCATTCTTATTCCATGGATAAGCCTCAATTTTCTTATCTCTGTATAACAGGAATAGTTCCCACTTCTCTAAGTAGTGGGAAGAAGTGATGTTCACTCCATTCTGGACTCCAGCACCTAGATCCAGAGGCACACTTTGCAAACAGGCAGGAGACTCTTTGGAAGGAATCATGGTAAAGATTCTGAGATGTAGTTAGATGTTGTCCACCAAGGATCTCTTTGCAAAACCATCTCATTGCCAGGATAAAATAGCGTCAAACACAATAAAGGGTGTGTGTGTGTGTGTGTGTGTGTGTGTGTGTGTGTGTGTGTGTGTGTGATCTTTCAGCCCTTGACTGTCCTCGTTCTGACAGAGCAGAAGGGAGACAGGACACACTAGGCTTCCAGTTGACTTGTTCTGGACACTTAAACAAGTCACTCAGTGTCCCAGAGTACTGCCCCAGTGAGTGTCCTTACATGAACCACAAGCAGACTTCCCATCTTGGTGAACTGGGGAAAATTGGATGGAATGTGATATTTAAGGTTTCTTGGGTCAGAGCTTGTACCTAAAAGTTGCTTGATAAAGAAAACATTCACCTTTATCATCTGTAGCAAGGACAGTATCAAAGGCATAGATAGCTTCAAGGTCTCCAGAACCAACATAAAGACTACAGGGTCTCTGCTGCTAGGGACTGGTGGGGAGGGGAGATTACCAAAAAGTCTGACAGAAATTCCAGGTGAAATCCATAATGAAAATCTTGAGAGTCTTTAATAGCACTACACTTGCTGAGGGTTTTAGCACTATGAGGTAACCCTAGGGGTAAGGCAGTGCTAGAGGGGAAGCAAGGCTCTTGAGGGGAGGTCAGCCTAGACATGGCTCCAAAAAGAGGATCTGTTCTGTCTGTCATCATGGGCACCTAGCCTGTCAGGCCCCTCTACAGCTTCTAGCAGGCTAGCCTGGAACACTAAGAGTGGACTGGATTAGCTTTACCTTTCAGACCAACTCAGACATCAAATCTCTGGATTCCAGGTCTGCTTGACCTTCAAGGTGACATTAGAATGGGACACTGTGGGAAGCTCAATGACTTTTGTCTATGACTGAACTCCTAGTGTTGACCCCCTACTGTTGTGAGAAAGCCAAATCTTCCCTAGAGCGGGCAGTGTATGTGTGCATACGTTGTCTATATTCTCAGAGCTCCACACTATTAGGTCTTGGTTGCAACTATTTTTGTTCATGCATTTATTCATTCTATAAGTATAATTAGCTCTCCTGCTAGGGCTCTCCTGTTCTATATGCTGTATTCTTCTACCACATCTAACATTTGGCACCAGGAGAAGTTTAATGCACCTTAATTAAGCTCATAGCACTGGGATGGAATTGGGGATGTGCTAGCTACTTCCTGCTGCTCTCACTGTTCTTCCCCTCGATGCAGGAGGGTGAATTGCCAAGATAGAATACATCAGGACTTTCTTATTCGTGGGTTTCTAGCTGGGAAATGCAGAAGACTAGAGTGTGGCATTGAGGCATTATTTTCCCCAATCTCTTTACTGTGGCTTTGCACAGTGTGTCCCTGACCAAAGATCACTGCCCCTCATCAGCTAGCCTCTTCTAAACACATTTCCCTCTGGGTTATAATAAACATGCTTATCTCTTCAGGTCTGACCTAGCGATGGCCTGTCTGAGGCTACCAGCCCTGGGCAACTGCTCTCTGCTGCTAGTTTCCTTACCCAGCCCACACCTCTACAAAGACTCTTCAGATTATCCAATTTAATATGTCATTTCTCCTCTTCTGGGTCCTTGAGTGATAAAGGTCATCTAGTCCAACCTCATTTTGACAGTAGAGAAATTCAAGAAGTGACTCAGCTAAGGAGAAATCAGGACTCTAATCAAAGGAGCCCATGATGACTGTATGGGAAATTGACCCAGATTTTTCTGTTTTCTTGTGTTTAGTCTTTTTTCCCTCTGCTTAGTCCCTGGAAAATGCTGTCAGGGGGTTTCACAATATAATTAATTATGCAGGCACATTCAATGAATGGAGCTATGATTTAGGATATCTGCTGGAGAGGCTGATAAATTAAATAATGAAATGCACATTTCAGGTTCAGTTATTCTAAGCCTAGTTGAGTAAACATGTATCATCTAACATTCCTTTTTTTTTTTTTTTTTTTTTTTTAAAGATGGAAGCGTCGTATAATTCCCTCTTCCTCCTTGTGTCAGTTCTTTCCTGAGGAATCCACTGTGGTTCCACATGTAGGAGTAAAAGGAAATGACATATGTGAAGTGTTTAAAGAGGGTAATGTTCTTTATACAATATAAAGCATTATAGCAACTCAGTGCTGAGCTCATCTCTGATTTAAGGACAATATATGCTCATTAACAGCCTTTCTGACCATTACTTACTATATAAATTCTAAATGCTTTTAGCAAAAATTTAAGATCCTGTGAAAGCTTATTTACTCTTCTCTGAAACTTGCTTTTTCATTAAGAATATACTGTGTGTCAAACACATACAACATACAGCATGAATTCAAAACCAGCTTCAAGTCTACAGTTAGATAGAATTCGTACACAATGTCAAAGTTGCTGTAGATTTTGTGACTTTGTGACTATTTTCCAGGAGATAATAGTAGGGTAGTTTGTCCTATAAAAATAGGTTGAGGACAAGTTTACAACAAATGATAGTTTCATGTCTTGAAGAAGGAATACTTTTCCTGATACTGTAGACCTTCTCTTAATATTAAAAACAAGTCTGTGGTATATTAGAAGCAAATATGTGGTTTATGAAGATTCTTTAATTTAACTCTAGCTTTCTGGTTCAATCTGTAGGCATCCTTAAAAGTAGAGATGGTAAATGTTTTCCAGAGGTACAGCAACACATTCTGATCATGAAGACTTCAATAACCAACATAGCTTCCTATCTTGCCTAGTCTGGTTTCAGAAAACCACTGCCCAACAAATGGATATGCTATGGCAGTCTCCACCTACTGCCTCCTGTCCAGGAGGGATGTCACATGACTTCAGGGTTTTGTTATAAGATGAATCTACAAAGCATGGCCCAGTCTGTGAGGACACGAGACTTTCATGAGAGCCCCCTGAGCACATTCCATATCCCATATCCCATTCCCCTCACTGGCAATGCTTAGGTTCCTCCTCTCTGTCAACTTATGTCCTGTCTTGATTCATTGACCAAGCACGAGCAGAGCTGTGGGCTGTATCAGGCACGGTACTAGCTATTTCAGCAAGGCAGCTTGTAGCTCCACCGACCCCAGCTCACTGGCCTCACTTCTTTCCTCTGCAGACCCAAGCTCCATCACTTTCCATGAATCAGTGCTTGACAGCAATTTGTAAATCAGTAAAACTCATTTTAATTCTTTTGTGTGTCAAGGCTCCGAATTCCTATCAAGAGAGAAAATCCTTTGGAAACAGCATCTTTCTCTTCTTTTTAGGCTCAATATTCTGTGCATGTGGGAAATCCACAAACCATATTGTTTTGGTCATGTAGGGGGCCTTGAAAAATAAAGCATGATCATTTGTTATAACTAGTCCCTGGTCACCTTTTTCATCAGAGGCCAAGAAAATGAATATAGTCATAAAATGATTATTGCTCTCTTGGTCGAAGAAGTAAATTTATTTCCCGCTTTTCTTCCTAAGTCCAAAAACACAAAACTAATTGAGAGCTTCTTAAATCTTTATAATACTACCACTCATAATAAGTAATATTATGAGTAAAAACTCAATTTCTTATGCTATTACTATTAACTTCTTTAGGACTCATTTCCTAACCACCCACCTCCTCATTTGGCCAAATGTATTTCAGTAAGTGCAGATGGGAGCTGAGAAGATGATAAAGAATTATGGGTTTCAGTATTTATTCCATGCCTTCCTAATATTACAGCTATATTCTTTCCACATGAGATGGAATTTTGGCTGTGAGTGATATGATTAATATCCAAATATGGTTTTAGAAGCAAGGAGGGAGGCAGTGTGATGGGGCTGAGGTGGAGGGGGAGACATCCTTCATTAAGTGTTAGGCTTTTTGGGCAAAGAAGCACATTTAGTGATGTAAATACGAAGAAATGAAAACAGAGGAGTTGTGAAATATGGCCTTTTCTAGGAATTGGAACATGTTGAGTATGTGCAGATAGAGTCTGTGGATACAGGGAACTTACTGCAGCTTTAGTTCTCTGGTGTCCACATCTGTAAAATGGGAACAGTGTGCTGCTGTCAATCATCTCTCTGTCATGAAAGTTGGAATCAGGCATGGGCACCCTTGTACAGCTTGGGTGCTGCACAGGTGCTCCTCTGCAGGAGGAAGGAGAAGGCCCCTAATCAAGCCAGCTAAATTCACCAAGTCAGGGACTTTTGATCATTTGTCTTTGCTCTTGACTGCTAAGAGCTAGAGGATTTTTTTTTTCTAATTTGCAAGAAGGAGCTTTTTGTGCTCACAGCTGCCCTGATTGAGATAAGTACATAGAGACATCATTATTCAGCTAAGGGCTTTTGCTTTTTCCTAATGAGTGTGTCTCCTCCCACCAACAGAGAGAATGCAGAATTGGACCACCATTCTAATTGAGCACAGGCAGAAACAGGACAAGGCTGTGGACACAAACTAATGGCAGTGCACAAAGCTAGGGTGATCCCTTGTTTCAACTACTACTATTTTGTGGCAAATGCATCTAAGTTGAAGGACAAGATTTTTTCCTCCTCTGAGTAAAGAAAAGGCTTACTGCTTATTAATTAGGTCCATGAGGCTGGCTGTCAAAAGAGGACCCAGGATTCTGATAGGCAGGTCTACACATCAGAAGCAGGAGCTCTCTCTCTGAGGCATGAGCTGGTGACACTGGCCTGTGACATTCAAGTGTTCAACACCCATATGTCTTCCTAGCATCCTTGAGGATTTTCTGAGTTCAGGCCAACAAAGCCAACTTGTTTCACTAACAGAGTTCTGATGATTTTGCCCCCACATAAACCACCTTAATGCCACTCTAGATCCTGACCCATATCTCCAAGCAGTTCTGTCACCCAGCTACTCATCATTATGTCTCAAATTCAAAATCCCAACAAAAGCTTTCCCTTTGAACCATCTTCTGGGGAAGTCTGTTCTCACCCCAGACTGACTCCTTCCCTTCCTTCCTTCCTTCCTTCCTTCCTTCCTTCCTTCCTTCCTTCCTTCCTTCCTTCCTTCCTCCCTTCCTTCTTTCCTCCTTCCTTCCATCCCTCCCTCCTTCTCTCCCTCCTTCTCTCCCACCCTTCCAGTCCTGGTGTCTCCTGATGTCTTCTCAACCACACCTACCCACACTTTAGCCTGCAAGCTTTTACTTCTTTCTATCCAGCCAATTAAACATTCCTCTTACAGTCTCTGCAGTTGCTGTTCTTATTCATTTAACATCTATCTCTACCTCATCAGTTCCTGCCATTTCCAGAAACATCTCAACCTCCCTCAAATACTGGCATTCTAACAGTTCCTTGACTTAAACTTTGGTGGTTTTCCCCTCCTTCCATCATGTCCCTTGGACCTTTCCCTCCCATTTAGCTGTTTTTCACTCTTTTAGAATCTAAAGTTCCGCCCTGCCCAGTGTTTCGTTTCTTCTGACCATCCTAGCTCTCTTTCTTCTACATCCAACTCTCCACTCTCATCATGCCTTGAGCCTTGAATCCTGATTTCCTTGTCATCCATCCTAGACTTCATGGATGTTGGTGTTGTCTGTGTTCATGCGTGTATGTGGAAGCTTATACCTCTAGCCTACTGACCTGTAGAATCTTCAATTTGGTAAATAATTATCTGTTCTCTTCCTAGTGGGCACCAGAAGTGAAACCTAGCATCCCTTGTCTCTGGGCCTATTGGTTTCCTTACACAAACACAGGGGCTCTAACTTCATAGGATCCAGGGTTTTACTCAACTTAGTCTCCTGTCCACTGCATTCCATGCATCTCTAATTCCAGGATCTCCAGCTTTTCTCTAGGGCATTCTCCTTAGCATCAGGTTTTAACCCTGATTCTCCCCACCCATTTCTTACCCATTTGGAGTACTCTAAGCTCCCTTTCACCCTTGACTTTCCCTGAAACTTCTCCTCCCGATTCAAAGGAACAAGAACATTCTTAACCCACATTTTTTTTAAGTCACTCAATCTTTCCAGAGCACCCACTCTTTCTGTAAATCTCCCAGTCCTTTAAAGTCTTCCTTCTCTTCCTCATGGACTGTACTGAGTCATTCAAGTTTCTGTGCTTCTCATTTTCCTTCCTATGGTGCCATAACTCAAAGCCTTATCCATTCCCTGTACATTTGGCTTTTTACAGATTACCCTCATGCCCAAAGTTCTCTGCAAATGTTCTATCAAGGGTTGCTGGTTGCTTCTTAGTTGCCAGATTCAAAGATCTTTGGTGCAGCACTATCATCCTCCAAAGGCTTCCCAGAAATGCTCTGACTTTTCACTTCTATGCCCCCCAACTGCTCTGCTGCTTCTGAGTGCTTTGGCCATGCTTTCATCCTCCTTTGCTTGGAGGACACCCCCAGAGTATGTCTGTACCATTTTTCTCTTTCCTCTTCCTCCTTCCCAAGGCAGGTTCAAATTCCTCCAGTGCACTAACTCTTGAAAGCGAATGTGCACCTCTTACCTCAAGTGCTTTCTGGATTTATTGTTAGCTTCTTTTCTTAGTTACTTTTTCATTGTAAAGTCTACACATCACATAGAATACAGTTAAGTCTGCTGTTCAGGGTCAATAAGTACATCCACATGGCTGTGCAACCATCACCATCATCCACCTAAACAATGCCTCTCCATTCTTCTCCTTCCAAGAACAAGTACTTTTCAGAAGTGAAACCATATACGTGTGTGTGTGTGTGTGTGTGTGTGTGTGTGTGTGTGTGTGTCTGTGTACATGTGTGCATGTGTCCTATTTCTTAATGTCTTCAAGGTTAATACATATTACAACTCCTAACACAAACTTTTCCCTTTTAAAGGTTCAATACTATTTGTGCATTTGTATCAGATTTCTGTCTATCCATTCATCTGTCAATAGACACCTATAACTGAATAATTTTTAATGGCTTCTTTAATGATTGGGATAGGTACAATATGAATATAATACTCAATAAAATATAACACTCAATAGACTTTCAGCACTTAACAGCCTTGTCACAACTTCCCTAATGTGAGTCCTTTGAGGGTACAGACCATCCCTGGATTCATTGATAGCTTCCAAAACCCAAGCCAAACTTTTGGAACATCCAGCCAGTGCCCGGTAAAAACTCATGAATAAGTGAGTGAACTCAGCAAGCACACACAAACAGATCAGTTTTATAAAGACATAACTGGAAATTCCACTCTTGGAGTTTTGTCCCCAGAGGGTGTTTGTGCAGAAGTTACCCCCAGACACAGGGTAGATCACTCAAGTTTTTATTACTGAGAGGTTCCTGTTACTTCATATATTGTGACTCCCCCAGTGTAAATTGCCATTGAACAAGCAGAACAATGACATGGGCATTCTTTTTATCAAAGGCCTGGTATTAAGACAGATTAACTCAGAGGGAATGACACAAGCCTGGGTATCTGCCCCATCCCTCATTCTTATTGTGATTAATGAGATGGAGCACATTTTTTCCAACTCTGCCTGAAAACATATTGAGTTTATGCCTCGTCCTACAATGTTAAATATTGTCTTAGAATTACATTATCTCTTACACAGATGGATGGCTGGGTGTCGTGTATACTGCTGACAGTTTTCTTGAAGTAGAACTAGACTTGCTGAGGGAATCACTCAGCCATGATTAGAGCTGGAAAACAAGCAAAGAACTCCAGCAAAACCAGAAGGCAATGGTATGAAGTGAATCTAAAAGGAGTGGATTCATCCAGAACTGTGTAGATGCTATCTACCAAGGACAGGGGTGGTGAAAAGCAGATGTGTACTTATGTTAGGCAACTGTTTAGCAATAAGAATGGAATGAGAACCTCAGAAAATCATGTCTTCAGATATGTAACCTTTCTGCATTGTTACTTAATCATGACTCAAGACATATTTTTAAGTGACTACATTCACATTTTTCAGACTATATTTGCACTTACCATTTTATTATCATGCTAACCTTATGAAATAGGTTTGCAGTAATTATTATTCCCATTTTGAAGATGGAGAGACTGAGACACAAATGGCATGAGTTGGGGCCTAGTACTGGTTCATGGGCTATATGCCCAGGGAATTACTTTCTACTAGCTAACTCCTTCTCCTCTTCCTTCTTTTGTTTGTAGGGGGCAGAGATCTAGTCTATAGCACAAAAGGGTTTGGAACTCATTGAACAGTCCAGAATGGCTCCCAATTTTGCCAATGCATCTGCCTGCCTCAGCATCTGTGATGCTGGGATTGCAGGCATGCAGGTTGTGGGGCTACTGTGTTCCAGGCTAAGCATTTGATTGTGACTGAAGCAGAGAAGAGAAGGGGTAGACGTGGCCTCTTTGCTCATACTTTACAGACAATATGGATATGGTAACAGTCTTTGCAAACAACTTCCCAAGAGGGGAATGAGGGCCTGGTTACTGGTCAATGGCACATGGTGGTCTTGGGACTAATGTTACTTAGAAAGGGGGTGATATTCCCATTAAAGGAGTTTTCTAGCAAAGAATGGTAGCTTAAGAAAATGATCCAAGCTGGGTATAGTGGCACACAGCTTAAATCCCAGAACTTGGGAAGCAGAGGCAGGTAGATCTCTATGAGACTGAAGCCAGCCTGGTCTGTATAGTGAGGTTCAGGTCAGCCACGGCTATATAGAAACCCTGCCATGCTCCAAAAATTCCAGGTCACAGCTATAAGCTTGGTTGGGTCTTTAGAGGAGTTCAGATCAGTGCTATGAATGGCACTGGATGCTGATGATCCTGTGGGTGTGATGAGATACATAAGAGTCTTGCTTGCACTAAGCTCTTTTGTATCAAGGGAATTCAGACATTAAACAAGGAACCAAATATTCATTAATTACAGACTGCTAGTAGTGCTAAAAGGAACTAAATGAAATGCTGAGGCAGAAAAACCAGACCTAGCACAAGCATTCCCGAGGTGGTGATCTTTCTTAGCTGAGATCTGAGTGAAGCCAGATGTCAGCATATGGTTCCATGTTGGGAAACAGTAAGTACATAGGGCCTGTGGCTTGGAGAAAAGCAGCTAGAAAGTGGAGGCAACTGTCACAAGAGAGGAATAGGGCATGCGAGGTCAGACCACTCAGGGCTTTAGGCTAACATTTTATCCCAAGACAAATGGAAAGTCACCCAAAGTTTTGATAGTAAAGTGGAATATTGATGTATAACCCAACCATGTGTGCCTCCCTGATAAGAGCCTTGTTGTCCCTCATATCCTGACAGAGCAGGACACCTGGATTGTCAGCAGGCCACAAGCAGTCTGGCCTTTCTGCTCCATTCTAGGCTATTGCCTCTGCGGAACATTGAGGTCACCCTGGCTGTTACTCTCTGGCTCCATGCTCCCTGCTTGCATTCTCTGCCTGGCTGTCAGAATGACCATCTACAATGCCAGCCTAGCATATTGTGGAGTTTATCGCCATTCTGTGGCTTCCCACTTTCTAGAGGATCAAACCCATCCTTGCTGATGAGCCTGAAGGCCTGCCCAGTTTCTTCCTGTGTCCCCATTCCTAGCTGCCCCCACACACCACTGGACCATTTACAACTCTGTGATTTACCCATCTCCTCCCTTGTTCTTTCCCTCAAGTGCACAGGAAGAAAACTCTGTATTTTCTAATCAAAATATATATTTACAATTGCCTATTGTATTAGCTGCTTTTCTTATCATTGTCAAAAAATCAGAGAGAGACACAGCAAGAACTACTGCTTTGGGCTCACAAGTTGCTTGGCCCCATGTACTTGGGCAAAACATGAAGACAACAAGAGTATGTGGTAGGGGAACTTCCTCACCTTGCGTCAGACAGAAAGTGGAGAGAAGGCATGGGCAAGACACTTGCAAAGACCTACTTTTGGTGACCTATTTATTTTGTTAGGCCATACCTCTTATAGTTTCCAGAATCTTCCAAAATAACACATCATCTTTGGCATCAGGTCATGGCTCTAGCCTATGGAGACATTTCATGTCTTATCATAATATCCAGTCTGTCCTCACCACCTTGGTACTGTAATGTTTCACCTGGTACAGTAATAGCCTCCTAAATGGCCTTTCCACTTTGGCTCTCTTCCAGTTCATTATTTACAGCACCCAGAGTAAATGTTTAAAAAAGTGGGAAAACCTTTGCTTAGTGAGACCTAGCTGGGATTAGTTGTTCTGCCCTGGGATCCGGAGGCCAGAAAACTGAGGACTTGCCTACTGAATGGGGGTACCCCAATGGCAGTTTTCCAACCCCCCTAGATTATCTAGGCACAAAACAAAACAAAAACAATAAAAGAAAACTACCAACCAACCAAACAAACAAAAAGCATTTAGCAAGCCTTCCCAAGTTTGCAGGAAATAGGAGGTAGTCCAGGGCTCGGTTTCTCCATCAGTGCTGGGACATGGAAGCTGTATAATGGAGTTCACTAAGCTGACTGAACTGCCTCTACAGACAATGGTCACCCTGACTAACGAGAAGTCCCATAGACTAACAAATGCTCAATGGGGCCCCACACATATAGGAAGTTGTACTAGGTGTCATAAGTACACTGTTCTTTTTTTATGTTTTTTTTTATTTAAATTTGCAACAAGCTTGTTTTACATAGCAAGACAAACATGGTGTGTACTCACTCTTATATGGATTTTAAACATAGAGCAAAGGACCACCAGCCTATAATTCACCGCCAGAGAAATTAGGAAACAAACACTCAGAGAAGGGGAAAGGGACAAGATCTCCCCAGCAAATTGGGAGCATGGGGGTAGGGGAGAGAGTTAAGAGAAAGAGAAAGGGAGAAGAGGAGGGGAGAGGAGGGCATGAGGGAGCAGGAAAAAAGTACACCTTTCTTTTTCAAGTTTCTGGTTGCCCTTGGGTCCCAATGAATGCAAGAGGCAATCTATACTGTGTCAGACTCCCCTGAGGAAACTAGAATCCAACCCAGGGTAGAAAAGAAGATTCAAAGGGCAAGGACTGAGCCCTAGGCTCTTTTGGGCCCTGTGTGTGTGGATGTAGGCTTCAGAGAGCTCTGTCATGCCAATCAATGAAGGCGACTCAGGAACCACAGTGGAACCTTATTCATCAGTACATTGAAGAAATGGCAGAGAAAGTCATCATTCCAAGAGGCCAGCACTGTGCAGTTCTTTCTGTAACATAAGGCAGCTGAGTAGTACCATAGCATTAAGAAAAAGACAGTGAGAGGCAGACAAGAATTTAGACAAAGAAAGGGCATTTTCATTTGGCTTGGTTCAGCAGCCAGCATGAGCCCCAGAGGGGCTCATTCTCCATGGGCTGAATGGGTGTGGAGGAAAACTCAGCCTCATGTAATGTAAGTGGCTGCAGAGTTAGGATAAAATCAACTAGGGCTCCTATAGCAATCCCCCGAACTAATAAATTCGGTTTTGCTGCAGTCTGTGGCTCATTCTCCCAGAGCATGCCTTCTCTAAGGAGGTATCTTTCCTTTCCAGATAATCTTCAGGGTCAGGGCTTTCCAAGGTGACTGTGGCCATGAGGGACAAGTGAACTCCATCTTTTCTCCACACACTCAGTTTTCAGAATCAGGATCAGTATTTGGTTATTGAACCCCCTTTTGGTTTCTTTTTGTGCATGATTCTGCATGCTTCTTGCTTTTCTTTATTTGATTCTATCAAACAAGTCACAACAAATGCCTTTTTTTTTCTGCTAGACAAGTACTAATGGTTCCAAGGGCCAGATACAATAAGCTTGCCAGTGGATGACGCATCTAACCTTTTAGAAATGGCACCTCTTTTATTTACAAGTTGAGATTTGGAGGGGACAAGGAAGGCTGGAATAACATTTCTGGGGAGACATTCAGGCAATGACCTAGGTTACAGATGAGAAAGATGCTTATAGTTAAAGGCAGAATGTAATCGAGGATGTGTAGAAATTGAAATCCATGTGTACTATTACAGGAGGAAGTGTAAGTGATGTAGTAGCTATGGAAACAATATGATGATTCCTTAAAACATTCAAAATAGAATCATCATTTCATATAAAATGTTCTCTTCTGAGTATATATTCAAGAAAATGGAAAATAAGATCTTAAAAAATAATAGTATAGCCATGTTCATAGTCACATATTACTTAAACCAGTGAAATGGCAGAAGCAACCAAAATGGTCAGTATATGAATGGATAAAGAAAATGCATTAAACGGAATATTAGTCATTAAAAGGAAGGAAACTATGACACACCCTACAACATTATCAAATCTTAAGAGTTTATGCTAAAACACAAAAGGGCACATAGTACATGAGTTTATTGATGTGAAAAAACCTATAATAGTCTAATTTTTATAGAAATTAGAGTGGCTGCCAAAGGCTAGGGGAAGGGGACATGGGGGAAGGGTACTATGTAATAAGTATGAAGTTTCAGTTTAGTATGTTGGAAAAGTCCTGGATATAGTGTTTATGGTTTCATAGCAACATGGATGTGCTCAACACCTCTGAGCTGTTTATATAAAAACTGGTTGAGATGGTAATTTTATTATGTATATTGTATCATTTAAAAATATCAATAAAAAGCTGGGGAGGTGCCTGAGTTGCATGCACAAACCCTAGGTCCAGTCCCTAGCACTGTGTAAACTGGGTATGATGGTGCAGACCTATAATTTCAACACTTGGGAGATAGAGGCAGGGGAATCAGAATAGGCTACATAGTGAGCTCAGAGTCCATCTTGGGATACACAAGACCTTGTCTCAAAACAATAAAAGATAAAAAGATACCAAAGATAATAAAAAGGAGAAAGGATGCTTTGCATATCCACTGCAGAGCAGGGCCAGACTTTTATGGTCCTTTCTGTGAACAGCAGCCAGGGCTTCAGAGGGATCTGTGTTTGAAAGACCTGGGAGTGAGTTGCCCCCAAACATCTAGAGAAGCAAAACTTCTCAGCATAGCAGCAGGGATGACCTAGCTTATGAGCCCTCACTTGCCTTAAGTTCCAGGTCAATGAGATCACTCTGGCCAGGCTTCTGGGACCCTGCTAGCTATGGCTCATTGTGACTGATTTTGGCTGCTCGCTGACTCTCTATGCAACATGGAGAAGATTTCCAACAATTGTTTTGGGTTCTAAAAATGACACTCACAAGTTCCTCTGTCTTCTGTGAGTGCTTAGCATGGGTCCTGAGCATGCGTGGGTCTAGGCTTGCAAAAACAAAGTCTGAACTAGAACTTGGTGAGGCGAGCACTCTGAAATGACCACCGTAGCCAGGTCTTTCTGGCCTTTTTGAGAGTATTTCTCAGCATCCTCCAGCCAATGGCAAGACTTTAGGAAATCACACTGAACTCCTTGGTTGTTCTTGTGTCTAGCCTCAGCTAACACCAGTGTGTGAGCACTGAGGTGGTATTTTGCAGTGTACTATCCCAAGATGTTCTAGCCAGAGCAGCCTCAACTTCAACAGGGAGCTGGTTAGAAATCCAAATTGCCAGACACATCCCTGACTTCCTCAGTCCATCTGCATTCTGACTGGCTTTTTGGGTGTTTCAAAAGTAGGTCAGACACTGAGCAACACTGCTCAGTGCTATCTGAGTGTGTCTTCTCACGGGCATCAAGCAGGGTGCATTATCAGAGCAGTGTTCAAACTTCTTCCTGTGTGAGTCTGATTTGAGAAAACTTTTTCTACTATAGTGAAAGGAGAAATGATGGGAAATGAGGCAGGAGTAATGTGTAAACCTCACCACCACCTGTGGACAGGCTTCTGAGACACATGGATACACACATGCACTCACACATATGCACACACACGTGCACTCACACACATACATGCCACATATGCACTCACACATGTACACATGTATGCACACATTTGCACTCACACAGATGCACTCACACACATGCATGCACACATATGCCTTTACACACACATATTTACACCCATAGGAGCATGACCACAGCACCCATGTTCACATATGAAAGACCTCTCTACTAGACATAAAGGGCCTTGACTGTTGTGAACGTTTATAAGCAAGTTGTGAAGATTGTGGGCATAATCAGTATTTACATTTTGCTTTGACCTTTGACCATCACTGACTCCTTCATCTCCTGTGGGAGCATTTCTAACATAGTCCTGATGTTTTACATTAAAAGAAGCTTATTCAAAAAGAAAGAAAGAAAACTAATCCAGTCAAGGTAGAAAGGCTTAAGGAGAACAAGCTTCCCTCAAGCATAGAAGAGGCTGTTTTAAGACTAAATTAGATCCGTGAAAGCTGTACTCACACGTACAATTGCATTCCCTCTCTTCTCCTGTGCTTTTCAATGAATATAAAGTTTAAAATCCAGGAGGAAGGTGTTTTTCTTTCTTCCATATAAGTATTTCAGTCTTGGTTTCTTGGAAACCTGTGAAGGCCGTGATTCATGAATGAATCCTAATCCCTCTTTCCTCCTGTTTGTATTTGGCAGTGAGTGATTGACCCCAAATTGCACAAAAATCAAGATCACGTAAACTGGAAGTTAGATTTTTTTAGTACGCATTTCTCTTCTTTTGTTCCCATTTATGCCTGGCCAAATGTTATTTTATAACAACTCCAAAGGACTTTTAGGCAAACACTTATAATGGAGACTTTGGGACCTCAAAGAGCCAGAAGAACAAACACAACATTAGACAGGGAGCCTTACTGGAAAGATGGAGTGGTAGTGGTATTTCTGTGTAGCAATTGCCACCAATGTGTGGGTAAGGTGTGGGACCTGCCATATCACAATGAGAAGGAAGACCAAACAGCCATTCTGGGCTTTCTTCTGCACCCCAAGGGTCCCTCAGGGTCATGACTGTGATGGAAGGTCACATACTGGGTCTGGAGCAAGGTGATCAATGGAAGTATCTAGAATGCACTTCTAACAGGGAAGGGGAAGTGGTTCCAGAAGATAAGGAAGGACACATAGGTGAGTGGAGAGTAGGAAGCCAAGAAGCCAAGGCCTCTCTCTTTTCCCATATAGGCACTGACAAAAGCTTAAGGCTCCTACTAATTCCTTCTGATCTGGCAAGGATGAAAAGTCCTTAGTAACTGATATATTTAAAGCCCTTTAAGAGTCCCTAGTGGCAGGTAGTTGCTATTTTAAAGTATAAAATTTTAGCTAAGGGAATCAATCAATGAATGAATCAATATTTGTTTAGCATCCACAATGTGCTTCACTCTATACCAGTTTGCAACACCATGCAAGGATTATAATACATGGGTTGTAACTGGGAAGGGTCTGTTCCTGTAATACTCATGAATAGGCTTTAGGGATCAAAGGATCTGAGTTCAAATCTCTGCTCTGCTACTTTGGAGAATTGCCTTATTTCCCCAAGCCTTAGTTTTATTCCCTGGAAGTAAAAGATAATAATATTTCATGGGCTTTACAAGTATTCAATATGTACAGTGTTTGTAACATGTTTAGCTCATGGTGGAAACTGGATAGCTAGCAGTAAAGAATACATCCTCTAGGGGAACCAGAAATCCTTACTCAATTTTTAAACAAAGACAGTCTTGGAAGTTGACAAAGAAACTGAGAGCACCTTCCAGGTACTGAAGGGTTATTTTGTAGTTTAGGCAGTTTCTTGTTTTATCTTTGTTTGTTTGGGATGAGATCTCACTATGCACATGAAGAGGGTGTGTGATACCCTGGGACTGGAGTTACAGTCAGCTGTGAACCACCTAGGAGTGGGTTCTGGGAACTGAACTCAGCTTCTTTGGAAGAACAACAAGAGCCCTTAATACTGCTGAACCATTTCTCCAGCCCCTTAGTTCTACAGAGTTGAACACAGAGTATGTGGACATGTTCCAGGAAATCTTCCCGAGGGAAGTTACCCATGAAGCAGGAACCTAAAACTCCTAGCTCTACCTTGTCTAGCTGTACCTGACCCATCCGTGTCAGACTGGACAGGTTGGCTCTGAGCTTTCCTGCTCCAGCTGTCACCTTATTCTTTACAAGACCTTCATATTTAAACTCTTAAAATGCCCATGTCAGGGTATGTACACCCTACTTTCTCACCACCTTCTGATTTAATTCTTGACTTTTAGGTCTTCCCATTGCATTCTTGGTACATCAAAAATTACCTTAGTAAAGTGCATAACTTATCTGCAGCTAATGGCAGATGGGAAGAAGGGGAGCAGCAGACCACAGGAGAGGGCACAAAACAAGGCCATGGGGAGATAATTATAATCAGCACTCATTATATGCACATATTATAATATCACAACACCCAATTATTTTGTACAATTAATACACATGAATAACTTTTTTGTTTAAAGAAAAAAGTGCATAATCTGATAACTTATAATGTTTTTTTACACTAGGAAACCACAAAATGCATTCAAAAATATAGAACACTTCGATTATCTGCAGCCCTCCTGTTGTGTAATCCAAAGGCTTTGCTGTTTCTTTGCTGTCAACTTTCTTTCCCTACTTCCTGGACAACCATTGCCCAGCTTTCTATCAGTTTAGCAGGGCAGTTTGTATTTTTCTGGGATTATATATAAATGGAAGCACATAGCCCTGGCTTCTGTCTATTGTAATAATGACCTGAGGATTCATTTATGTTGTCTATGCATTTTTATTTATTTTATGTGCATGTGTGCAAGTATATATGTATATCAATACACAAAAGTGTGAAGGAAGACAAAGAAGAACACCCTGGGAAAGAGGAGGGCTTGTACCTTGGGATAAGGTCTGGGAAGACAGTGGAGTCAAAATAAAATCATGGGGTTGTGGGAAACAATTGTTGATTTTCTTTTTGAATTGAGAATCAATACACAATTTTCTCTCTCCCATCATGGAAGCAGACTATTAATTACAGCAAGCCTGGTGGGACTTACATTAGTCTCATCAAAACCAACCTGTTTGTAAGCAGCTTTAGAAGCATGTGGTAAAGCAGTTTCAATACAAAAGATGCAGATGTAACTCTAAATTCTCTGACTGTAGCTACTCCCTGTTTAAAAGCAATTAAGTACAGGCATCAAAAGGCACAAGCAAATGGAGAAAGTTTGATCAGAGGGAAACATTTTCATGAGCCAATTGGAAAAGAGCTGTTTTCACTTTTGCTGGAGGGCTCTGAAGTCCCCAACATGCAGCTGTGCAAGGCCACCTCTGACTTGGTTTACTGGAGTGGGAAGAGACCAGTGTCCTCAGGTTTGAGTGATTTCAGTGAAGGCTCAGACATAGAGAAAGGTGGAGTCTGGCTCTACATAGCAGAGGAATGCATATGGACTTGGTTGTTTCGACATTGTCTGGGTTTAATCTGATAATACATTATGTATGCAGTTCCCCTCTTAGTGGCCTGTTATTTAATTTTTGCTATGAATAAAATAAAGCAAGCTCTTTACTAAGTGCTCAGTTGGGGATGGTGGGTGTGTAGATCAGATTCTGACTCCTGGTCCTCATCCATCCATGACCTGGGGATAAAGGGCTGGGCAGAACACACCTCTCCTGACCACACTGAAAGCCTTTTATAGCTCTGCTCTTTGTTTATCCCAGATAGATAATGCATCATTGTCTCTCCTGGGTCTAATAGGGGCAAAATGAAGGAGGTCCATTGGCTAGATAGTAGAGATGACGTTTGATGTGGGACATGGAGATCTCCTCATTGGAATTTGCCTTTACCACTAGACATGTTATCTGATTCTGATTGGGCCAATGCAGACCATTTTCTTGGAGTCAGAGAACACTTCCCCTGGGGACTGAACCAAGAGGTTTTTTTTGTTTTGTTTTCTTTCTTTTTAAGACAAGACAAGACAAGCACTATACTAATGGAGCTTACATGCCCAGACTATGGTTTCTTATCTGGAGAGATTATAAAGAATTTGAGGGTCACAAACTCTGAAGTGAGATCCTATAGGCTCAAATTGTACCTCTGTAGCTATGTGACTGAGGAAGTTCAATTCTTCATCTATTAAGTGGGATTAATATGATGTGACATCACAGGACTATTGTGAAAATGAAATGGATAAACATAGGTAAAGGGACTTGGTGTAGAGTAAGCATCATACTGTGGGGAATCAACTTTGTTTCCTGCTGCTGTTAGGGACCCCACTGCTTTAGACTTGCCTGCATAAAAGGAAAAAATATGTCATTCTCATCATCACCGTCAGCTCACAAACCAGAATGATCCCCTCTCTCTCTCTCTCTCTCTCTCTCTCTCTCTCTCTCTCTCTCTCTCTCTCTCTCTCTGTGTGTGTGTGTGTGTGTGTGTGTGTGTGTGACTGGCCTGGGAGTTCACTGATGCCCTCCAGACATCTCCATACATCTCCCCATCTCTTTCTCCACAGTGCTGGGATTATGAACATCTAATCTCCACTCCTGGGTCTTTTCATAGGCTATGAGGTTGGAACTCAGGCCCTCATGCTTGCATACAAGGTGCTTTACCAACTGAGCCATCTCTCTAGCCATTTGAAAGTTTTTACTCTTTACTGTTTCTTGAATACATGTCTGTGGCAGGCACTGTTTTGGACTTGAAGACACAGAAATGAAAACATAAGGTATGTATGTCTTGATAAAGCTGAATTACCAGTAGGAAAAGAAACGTGCATGACGCTGTGCTAATACAGACCTGGGACACTTCAAAGACCATAAAGAAGAGACTGGGGTACAGTGATGCTCTGGCATATCTTCCTGAGAAGGTGCCACTGCCATTTCCACATGGCTGATGGCTCCACATTTCAGGGCTGTGGGGTCTCTATCATACAACTGATATTTTACTTCTCTTGTGTGTATATAATGTATCATGATATCTGCAGCATATAATTAAAATAGACCAAACAGATTCCCCCACCTTTTACTCAGGCACTGTGCTAAGAGCTTTCACACACATTAAATCATTTAGCCAATTCTCTGTGAGGACATCCAGGTTTCTTCAGAAGCCAGTATGCCAGATAGAATAATTTTTTGATGTATAGAATCCATTACCAGTTTAGGCCATGAGCCCAGGTGATTGAAAAAGCATAAGTCAGACAATTGTTCTAGTGTTGCCCCTCGCTCCCATCTTTAAACCTCCTGCTACTAATGGAGATATTATCTGATTCTCCGGATGACAGAAGAATTAGCTCATCCAATCACTACAGTGTAGCTTTGCTTTCTCACCAGTTATACAACATTGTTGAATTTTCAAATCAGAGTGTTGACAGGCACTGTTTACGTCTTGTTATTTTCTTTGTTTTACATCCAAAGACTTCTGGCTGTAGGATCTGTAGTTAAACCTGGTTTTGCATGTGTCTGTGTGTGCATGAGGCATGATGAGCAAGCAAATGAAGGGGGTGGGCACAGAATCTCTTCCCACTTTTGTCTCCTCTGCCACCTTTATTCATGTGAGCTCTCACCAAGTCAAACTGGGTTTTGTCCATTAGACCCTTAAATCTGCGCTCTTCAAAGATATCACCGAGTAGAATTCCTCCCCGGGAAGCTAGACTAAGAGAGTGCTCCCCAGCTCCTTTCCCTGGGACTAGAGACTAGGAGGGGGCTGCCCAACTCCCTTCTCTGGAGTCTGGCAGCAAGGGATGAGTCAGAATAATGATGAGGTTGTCTCTCTGGCACTAACCTGCACCCATTTTAAATAGCTCATCTGAATGTTAACGCACACTTGAGACAGGAGTGCAGCTTATATTCCTCTCAAATTGATTCATTTTGCATTGAGTCTGATACAATTGACTCGGTATAAAAATGTCTTTGGCAATTAGGGGAACAAAGGGGCAAAGCTGGCAGGCTATGGGGATGACAAAGAAGAGAGATGACATGGACATTGGGGCCGGAATTAAATTTCTTTTTGAATCAAATGTTTCTGAGGAATGGGGATGGCATATAAGAAAGTCCTTCTTACCCAGAAAGAGAAACTTGAGGATTCTCCTTTGGGAAGAAAAGATACAAATTGTGTAAGAAATGGTTCTTGTGAAATGTTTAGCAACCTCTATGGCTCCTCATGGTGTTGGCTGGGGCTGGGGGCCAGGGCACAGCTAATAACACAGTGAGTTAAGCTTCGATTACCTCCGTAGAAGGAGGTTCATTGTTAACATCCTCTCTGAATGAAGAACAGAGTTCTGGAAAATGGAAGTAATCTTCAAAGGGATGACAAAGCGTCTTAGTAGAAGTGGGCTTGCTCTATGTGACTCTGAGGGGCAAACAAAAGATCAATAAAATAGTAGATGAACAGAGGGAAATAATAGATACTAACATTATCCTGGAAGCTGTATATGCATTGTTATGAACTCATTTATAGAAAAAAATTAAACTATTAAATGCAACCATATGCCTTAGCATTGTGAATATGGTAAACAGCCAGTGTGGGCTGCCTGTTATTGCTCATGGTGATCTTAGAAGGTATTGCCACTGCTTGGAGAAACACTAGAGGCTTAAAACTATGGGATACAGGATGACTTTCTAAAGTTTCATAGCCCAAGGACCACTATCAACCTTTCCCAAGGAGCTACAGCTGGCCTGCAGAGGGCTGATCTGTTTTGTAACATGATTGACAGCCTACTGACTAGGGCAGGTCAAAGCTGAGCTTTGATTAACATGCTACTGGCTGAGGCCAGGCAAGTCAGAGCTGAGCTCTGGAAAAGGCTCTTCCATGGGCTTAGGATTGCAGAAAGAGGTGGGATTCAATTACTTTCTTTCATACCTCAAGATGCCTCAGCCGAAACACTTTCCATGTTCTACTGTGCCTTGAACTCACACAAAGTTATGTGGGAATGTGAGATTGGAGAAGCTGTCACAGGACCAGGACCCTGTGACCCAGGGGTCATGGATATTTCCATTATAACTCTGGCTTTGCCAATCACTGAATTTCCTGGCTCATATGCAGTAGATAGTTGTACTTGTTGCAAAAGCTGTCCAAACCCCAGAAACCATCCCTAAGCTGGACAAAGTAATAAACAGTTTAGCAAGAAAGATGACAGAGAAGTAATGATTTTTTCTTTTTCTTTCTCCCCCTCCCCTTTTTGTTTTGGACATGAATAATCTAAGCCTCTGAAGATGGCTAGGTAGATAAAGAACTCCCCAGAGGAGGTGAGGAAGTCAGTGCAAGGAAGACCAGAAGCTCAAACAGGGGAGTCACTCTGAGGTGTGTAGGTAAACATTTAATAGAATACCGATTGTAACTTCATGCAGTCAGGAGGGATTTTAGTCCTGGAAGAGAAAAACAAAATAATGAAGGGAATATTTAAGGAACAGTTGGAGAGAAGGTAATTGGAATTCAGTTTAGCTTGTCTGAAAAAAAAAAATAAAACACTCAACAGGAGTTGGTGTGGTTAAGTGGTTACATGAAGACTAGTAAAGTCAGGAACAGGAAATGGATGAGGGAGGGGAATACAGACTAGATGTCTTGAATGGGGGAGTAGGAAATATACAGGGTATATTCCAGAGAATGGAAAGATGGAAGCAAGCACAGCACAGGCGATAAGAGCACATCCTTGGGATGCTAAGGATCCTACAATGTACACAGGCCAGCATTGGCCTGCCAGTGTGGGATGGCCAAGGCTACAACAGACAGAGGTGATGACGAAGGGCAGTCACTGTTTTCATGACTGTGAACACAGTATCTTGTTTCTGAGTCAGAAGGTAGTGAGCTTTTATGGAGAATAGAGATGAGATTTTGGTAGTTTTATTTTCCTTAAAGCCATGTTTCTATTCTCACAAAGTTTCTGGTCCAATTAACTTAGGAATTTGTTGACTTAATAAGCATTTTCTGAACACACACTAGGTTGAGCACTGTGCTGGAAGTATAAAGAGAAATAATGACCATCTTTTACTGAAGGAGCTCAATTAATAAGAATAAACATGGCCCAGTGCTGTGAGACCTCTAATAGGGATATGGAGTAGCCAGGAAATGTCCATATAAAGGAAAACATAATAAGCTCTGCATGCATGGATCTCAGGTCTCTAGGGAGGCTTTGTGGGAGAGGAGCTAAAACATGTCTTCTTGAATCAAGAGGAATATTCTTGATGATCAAGGTGGTCTGAAGCTTTTGCTTCATGTGGACAATACAGAATGGTTTGATCTGAATGACCAAAGAAATGGGCTGAGCCAGTCTGGAGAGCTGGGCAGCCAGACCAAGGCTTTGGGAGCTGTGCTGAAGAGAAGTTCTGTGTTGAGCATGCATCCACTGAGTGGTCTGGTCAGGAGCAGATTAACAGGCTGCAACACTCACTTCCTCTGCTTCCATAATCTGCACTTGGTCCATTTGGAGACTTCCTGTAGGAAAGTTCTCTGATGTTACTCTAAGGACTTCAATTGATGTTCTTTAGAATTAAAAGCAGGAGAGAATTGAGGCTACTGTGACTTCCTCCTTGGGCATCTTTTAGGTAAAGAATTTATTCCACAAGCACGAGGATCAGATTGGATATTCAGTGCTCACATAAATAGCTGGGCATGGGAGTATGTGCTTGTCATTCCAGCACACACTGGAGGTAGAGACCACTTGATTCCTGGGGTTCACTGGTTGGCAAGCTAGCCTAATTGGTAGGCTATAGGCCGTAAGTGGAAGGATGCTATCTTAAAAACAACAATACCCAAGGTGGATGGCTTTTCAGGAAAAATATTGAGTTGACTACTGCTGCAAGGTGCATGCACACATATGTACACATGCACGCACAAATGTGGGAATGGGGATGGGGAGGGAGGTAGGCAGAATGCATACTGCTCTCCCAGGCCCATTGTGCCCTAGGCATCTGAACTGTGGGGCGGGAAGACCCAGCTCTTGGACAGCTCCTGACTCTGGGTGGATTGTAGTGATTCTCATGTCTGGGCCCAAACCTAGTATCAGGAAGTTGTGACCTTCCCTAAGTTTCCTCCCTTCTCTTACAAAAACAAAGCAAAACAAAACAAAAAAACAACCCTCATCCACTGGCAAAGAGAGAAGATCAGTAATCTGAAGCTGTAGGGATGCTCATTCACTGGGTTTAGTGATGTAAAATTCTCTCAGGAGTAAACACTGCACCAAATCTGTTTGCACACTTTGTGAAGCCTTTTAAATTTGAAATCCCATGGTGGCTACAGCTTTTAACTAAGGCTCCGAACCATAAGAGAACGCATTTCTGCCAAAGCCCAGAGTTTAGTGAGGCATGTACGCACAGTACTATAAACAAAACAGAAGGAGAGAGGGGTATCTAGGAGCAGGCTAGGCAGTCAGGAACAAAGAGCTTTGCTTTGAGGCTAGGAATGAATGGTAAGTCCAGCTGGGCTACCATGTGGGCTACAGTGCTTTTGTTTTAAACCCTGGAGCCATCACTTTCAGTTGGCTAGACAGTTTGTTTAAAAAAAAAAAAAAAAGCCATTTACTTCCTTTTCCCATTCTGTGTCCTCATCATAGGCATGCTTGGCTCTTGAAAGGTGAGGGAACTACCCAATGGGACCTTCAGGAGACAGGATTGCAGGGACCTGATTCCTTAGATGGACCATGCCTCCAACAGTATGGGTGTCAGGCTTGTCAGTTCTTGTTTCTTTATGTGATGGCTCTCCAAAACTACTTTCCTCTGTAAGACAACTCACTTGAATTTCACCCTTTGTCTTGAAGAGGATGGATTGGATTTATGCTATAGGTAGCATGAATCTGGGATTTCTTTAGAATAAATAATGACTGGTAATAGTTTATTGCTAGTTATCAGCTGGTGTTGGTGGGAGAGGGGACACATAGGGTTGTGACCAGGAGCATAAAATGTGGCATTGGATGGTGTGGATTCAATACAGTCTTCATACCTACTGTGTGATGCGGGCAGACCTCTCAGAATCCTTACTGGAAGAGGCTTAGAGCAAGGTCTGATGAAGGAGAATGGGCAATGAGTTCTACCACCACCTCAACCTCACTGGTTTTCTGTATGCAAATTAAGGAGAACGCAGAGTGGAAGAGGGCTATTCCCTCAGGCTACAGGTCTTGGTTCTCTCCAGCTGGTAACTCTGTCCTTGCCAGATCTTTTATGTGTGAGAACTTAGAAGCCAACAGGAGACCATATTGAGGGCAGGTCAGTAATTGGATGTGAGGATCCCAAGGCTGCATGGTGCCACTTGTATTCAATGCCATTTGGGAAACACTACAAGGTCTTGTTAGAGAGAAGGTACTGCAATAGGTATTGAAGGGTGTGCAAGATTCTCTGGTGAAATGGGGCAGAGGATAATCAAACCACAAAAAATAGCTCACTTTCCATACTCCTTCAAAAGGGGAAGGCAGGGGCAGTAGGAAACTGGAATCTGAGCCATCTTCAACAAAGACCATGATCTCTACTCTGAGATCCATTTGCATTATGGTGAGACATTTTTGCATCTGTGCATTATCCATAGATACCTGGAGTTCTCACTGGAAAAGAAGACAGCAACAGCTATGGGGACAGCACCTGGACCTCTCAGCTTCTACACCAGGCCGTTTTCTCCAAGCACAGGCTGGGTGATATGGGTCCAGAGAATAGACTCCTTGAAGTAGCCTCTGTGGGCAGCTAATGGCTTTGTTACCACACAAGCCCAAGAATGAGTAAAAACTCCAAGAGACTGATCAAGGAATTGATGGGAGGCTTCTAAATGACAAACACAAAAGATGTCACAGCCTCAGCTCATCACCTACCTCCTCAGGTTGTCTGACCTCTTGTACAACTGTACTTTATGCTAGATACATTCATCTCTTAGGCACATGACCTAGCCCCTTACACTATAGAGACAGCTCTTTGGGCTATTTTGCCTAGTGATCACCACAGCACCTATGTGAAACAGTCATCACAAACCTCTCCACACAGAATTGTAATAATTGCCGCAGTCCAACTCCTAGAAACTGCAAGAGCTGCCAGTGTCCCAGTGATGCCAGTGGCTGAGGAAAATTATAAACTGTTGTTGTCAGAACAGATGAATGAATGAGAGAATTGTTTTGCCCCCAATGGGCTATCACCTAAATTCCTCTATTTATTCTAATATCTCTGTCCCTGCCTGGAAATGGTGAGCTTCAATGAACACTTCTGAGGTGAGATGTGATTCTTTCAATCCATTTTGACTTCTCTTTGTACACAATGTCTATTTATTATTATGGAATTTGCCAAGATGCCATTCTGACAGGCCAAGGGTTACAGGTATTCACAATTCTCTCATCCTTCTGGGGTTCAGTCCATCAAATAACCAGGGCAGAGTAAAAAGACAAGAGCAGCTAGCTCAAGAGGCCCCACCACAAGCTGTCAAACCACGAAGGTCAAAGCTGGCAGAAGCTGATATATATATATATATATATATATATATATATATATATATATGTGTGTGTGTGTGTGTGTGTGTGTGTGTGTGTGTGTGTGTGTGTGTAAATAAAAAGCAATCGTGAGTAAAAGTTCTTGCCAGGGAAGGAACTGTCCTTTGTACCTAGTGGCAACCTTCACAGTTGAGGTAAACTTTGACAGCTGATTCCTAGTCCCAGAGAGGAATACATATCTATCCATCCTAAGGTGGAGGTGGGAGGTAGGGAAACAGGCCTTTCCATCTTCCTGTGGCCCGAGCACTCTTCTGTAATCTCTGCCTGAGCCTTGGCATTAACTTTATGTCCAGAGCATTTGAAGTGTTGTCTTGTGGAACTATGATTAACTATATCTACTCAGCTATCACTGAATGCCTACTATGTGTTACAAACTATACCAAATGCCTTGGGGAGTAAAGCCAAGGTCTCCACTCTCAATGCTGTGGTTCAGATTTACACAGTTTCTTCTGAGAGAAAAGCTTTGCTAAAGGAGGAGAACAGTTCTGTCTTTCCTCAGAGCCAGGCATGGGGCCAGAACATAACTGCAAGGCCCTCTGGGGAGATAACAAGAGAAAAGGAAATGGACCCAGCAAACTGTGTTCCCCTGTCCATGGCTGCAGACAAATCACAGAGCTCCCTGAGTTCAGTTTACTCATCTATAAAATGAGAATAATGTGCATGACAGAGTGAAGAAGAGATGGGTTAGTGGATGCTGATGTACCTGGTAAAATAAACAAACACAGCACAGAGGATTCTCACCATAACTATTAACTGGAGAGAAGCTGCCTCCAAAGAACAAAACAGGGAGCTATGTAGTTCAGTTCAGATAAGAGCAACACATGAAAGTCTGATACATAAATGGATGGATGGGTAAGTGTATAGATGGATTCTGTGGGATATTTTGACTGTACCCTGACACTCCTGAGACTGCTAAATAAAGTTACACCTTGAATCAGGGGGCAGAGCCAGCAATTAGCTGACTGGAATTGACCTTAGAGAAGCCAGCAATTTGGACAAAGAAGATGCACAGTAAGGAAAGGGCAGGGAGTACAGTTTGTGTTTTCCCTTGTTTCTGGGAAGAGGGAAGAGGCATGCCTCTTGTGTCTTTGACCAAAAAGCAAGGTGAGCTAGTTGCCATGCCACCTCCCTGAACTAGCAGGTTTTACCCCAGCCTTTGACTTCTGATATTATTGATAAGTAGATCAATAGAGACTTAATTTAAACCTACATATGGCAGCTGCAGCAGAGCTGGGGCTGCAGGACTGGAAGTTCCACCAGGCAGAGGCCTGAGTGGCTGGTGGGATGCTGACTGAGGAGACATAGAGTAGCAGATAACAATTAAAATATAGGTAGACCCATGTGCATCCACTAAGCCGACAGAAAACATCAAATGCATATATGAAAATAGTCAGATGATAGATTTATAGATATTTAGTACAGATACATTCATCATGATGGTTTTGTAGCTGGCTGGATAAATACATGGGTCGGGAAGAGATTTTCTCTGAATCCAACAGGTCTGAACTTTCTAAACTCTGCTGTATTCCCAGATTCTCAGTGTCCTGTGTCTTTGAAAATCCCTTTGGAAGTATTCCAGTAAAGGCAAGTTATATACATGGCTTAAGTACACTCCGGCTGTCCTAGCTTGAGGGCTGCGGGGTCAAGCTTGGACTACCTACAGTTAGACTGATGAGAGGAAGAATACAGACTGTCCACCTTACATCAGTCCCTCACACACTTCCCAGCCTTTTCTTTTCTCTTTACTGCTTAGTCAAGAGGCTATGTAAAGCAGTTTATATGATCAAGCAATTAAGCCAGGCTGATTACTATGATTCTTAACTTTTAATGTAGAGTGCAGTCCCTAGTGAGTTTTCTAAAAATACATATGTTAATGGCCCCCTTGAAGGTGAATAAAATAATATGAGTGGTTGAGGATGGGACTCAGTTATATGTTTTCTTTGGTGTGTGGGGGGGTGTTGATGGGAGATGTCATTATGTATATATGTTTCTCATACTGGTTAATGAATAAAGCACTGTTGGCCAATAGGAAAGGAAGATAGGAGGGACTAGGAGACAAGGAGGAAAGAGGAAGTAGTAAGGAGAAGTCAAGATGGAGAGTCTGGAGAAAGCAGAATGCTGGCCTGCTCCCCGGTAAGATAAGACCATGCGGAAATACATAGAAATGGGTTAATACTTAAGACAAAGCTAGCCGATAAGAAACTAGTGCCTAGCCAACAGCATTATATCAGAAACAGAGTATCTGTGTATTTGGGGCTGGCACGGCGGCAGGACAAGACCAGGCAGCGGGAGGAAAAACCTTACTCCTTACAGGGTGTGACTCTGATTTCTGTATTCAACTTTTCTGATCTATCATGTTGGATGGTAGACCAGTTCCAGCAGAGAATTTCAACATTTTAAAGGTTGCCTCAATATTATTACACAAAATGGTGAGAAATATGGTAACTCCAGGCATAGTAAGTTGGACTCCACCACAAAGGGTTCAGTTAATCACTCTAAGGATAAAGGAAATGAATTCATATCTTGACTTTATGTCCCCAAACCATGGTGGCCTAAAGTAAGAGCACCTTGGACAATCTAACAGAGGTGGGAGAACAGTTTAGCATAGTTTCCACACCTTGTATAGTTTGAGCTTCACAATGAGCCTCAGGGTACATTAATTATTGTCACTTTACTTAGAAACTTGGGTCCCCTCAAGCTTTCTATTGTGGGCAGACAGCAAGCCCCAAGAACACTTAGGTGATGTGTTCACAACCACCGTACTCAGAGAACCCTGATTTCACCATTGTTTCTAAGCTAGTGTATCCAGGAAATATGTCTCTGATGAGCCAGGGTGTGAGTTTTAAGACTTTTAAAAATTATCTCTAAAGCCTTTGAATGGAGCTCCCTTTTTAGTGTAAATCACCCAGACATTAAAGCCCTTATTGTATATTTATTAGTGTGTTATTCAGACCAAGGGGAAAGAGAGAGACTCTGACACCGTGAATGACTTTGAAAGTGAGAAAAAGCTGGGCCTCAAATTAAGTCATTGTGACACTGCCACTCGAGGGCATCAGTTTCAATAAATGATCACTTTTTTATTCCTGAACCCATTTATTATGCAGACAGGATTTGAGGAGAACTCTGGAAGGATGCTGACTGCTATAGGCTCTGATTTCTCTGCCTTGGTCAGATCTGCCACAGTGCCCTGGGAAGCCTGATGTTAAACCCAGCACAACTCAGGAAAAGCAATCAACTCCTTTTAGAAGCAAGTCCCCTGTGGCATCTTTCCACTCGAGTGCTTCTCTAGGACCATCCCTCACTCAGCCCCATGAGACCATCCTGCCTTATCAACTTCCAAGCAAATCCAAGGTTCTGTGTGCAGGGGAGGGAAGGTCTATGTGGAAAGGTAGGAAGAATTGCCCCAGTGGTTGCTAGGAGTGACCAATGGCAGAGAGATGGAGAGAACTGTTGGCCAAGATCTGGGAAGCATCTAGGAAAAATGTCAATGGTATAGAATGGATGTTGAGTAGTAGCAGAGTATCCCTGTGATGGCCTCTAGAGGAGATGAGGCACCCAATCTGGAAGGGCTGTTGTTATTCACACTGCAAGCCACAGAAAGGATCAGGACCCAGACCATGCCTCCAATGTCAATCTCTTTTTGGGTTACATTACTCTGGTGCATCTGGTAGTGTCATTATCACTTTTTTAAAGCTGAGGTCTTGGGTTAGAACAGATTTGCCTAAGTAAGAGTGGCATCCAGGCTGGACACACACTGGAGCAGGTATCTGCAGATTTTAGTTTGAGGGAAAGGGATGTGGGCATTTCCTATCATAGCTGCTCAGCCAGGATAATGACAGGAAAGAGCTCGGAAGCTCTTGAGTACATGTATGATGAGTCCTGGCTTTCCCAGTTTGACTCACACAGAAACTGATGGGGGCTCTGGGCTTCAATATCTTCTGAAACTGGGGCTACATGTGCAGAGAGGTGAGGGTTTGCATGGAAGAGCATCTCAGTACTCTCCCACCTTCTGCAATATACATGTTGGCACTGAGATGCTCCTGACAGTTTTGCTGGTACTCAAACCTCACAATCAACACGTTCTTTAGATATATGACTTTCAAGTATTAGCAAGTCAAGTGATTGGCAACTCTTATGCCCTTAGGGACCAATTGTTCCCTTCACACACTGTGGAGATCTGGTCACACATAATAAAATCTCCAGATAGTCATGGCCGCAGGAGAAATCTGTGTGGTTAGAGAGGCAGGGAGAACTTGAGATGGATGTCTGGGAAAGAGCCTAGGAAATTTTCTCCTACAGCCTCAAACACCAGAAGCCCTTAAGCCTATGTTTCAGAACCCAGGAGGGCACTAGCTATGCACAGCCGATTGCTGCGGGATTGATCTTGTTAAAACACAACACTGGGGCAGCATGGTACAGCAGGCAGCTCACCAGGCCAAGGCAGAATCTGGCTAAGCTCTTACTATCTCTGCAACATAGCTGTTGCTATGTGACTTGTTTTCATCAATGGTCTGGATGTTCCTTGAAAATCATGGCCATGTGTTCTTTGGCTCTGTCATCTTTGGCACTTCTTACAAGCAAGGCACTCATTTCACTATTGGAAAATGAATGCTTGTGTGGAAAAGATTTAGCATTGCTAAGTATTCCCGACAATTGGGCATAATGTGAGTCGTTTTCCTCACGTCACCTCACAGCTCACTACATTAAATAGGTATTGTCATATTCATTCAATACATGAGGACTTACTGACCTCTCATTTCTAGCTTTGATGTGTTCTGTCTATCAGTAGCCAGCCAGACCCAGGACAGTCCTGGCTCTTTGTTTCCTTGCTTCTTTAGTCATTTTTGACTGGGTGGTGAGCAGACTGAGCCCACATCTCTTGTTACCCAGGAGACCCCTTCTGAAGCCAGGCAGTCTTGGCAGACTCGGCTGCTCATGCCCTGCCACACTCTACTGCTTTCCAGGTGACTAGGAAGTGAGCAGCTGCTGTGAGTCCCCAACTGCCCTTCCTCTGCCTCCAAGTGCTTTTAGGCAAGCTGCTGTTCCCTGAGATGCCACTGTAGAAGCTTGTGGTGGCTTGCTGGAATCTGACTTGTCATTCCTTAACCTGCTCCTCTGAGGGCTCTTCCCAGCTGACTCGGATATCGATAGTCCCTCCCTTGTGGCTGCAAACATTGAATACTTCTTTCCAATGACTTGACTACAAATTACCATCATTTTCTACGAGAGGAAACCAGACCCACTTGTAATCCTAACTGTCAACAGCCCATGGTTGTCAGTTGTCCCTCTAGCTGATCTGAGTGTTATGTTACTGTGGGAGTGATATAAGCCACTGGCTTCTTCTGGAAAAACCCCAAAAGCAGAGACCATATTAATCTCTATCAGAATAGACTATATTAGGATATTAAGCATAGCCTTCCTCGACTTGTATTTTATCCCATATGCAGAATGTCCCTGTCCTTGAAGGGACCCACAGCATCACATGGACAGGTTCCACAGCAGCATTCCTCATGTAAGTGAGGAAACAAAGGCCTAAGAGGACGTAAGATTTGCCTGAAGCCAGAAGGCCCTTTCACAGAACACTGTTGGTAGTGAGGTTGATCTTGTATATTCTTTGTACCTCTGTGGTCTTAACAAATGTCAGTCACATGAAGCTGAGAGAACCCTGATCTAACTTACAAATATCCAGGGCTCTCTGATCTTATCAAAGCTGACCAGTGAATAGCAAGACAGGATTTTTAAATCCAGGACTTCTCATTCAACACAGCTCTTGAACTATGATTTTCCCACTGAACTACCATGACCTGATTGCATGCTCTGACAGCAATGGATGAAAATGTTCTCAAGTCTGGCTGCTGGGTAGGTTCAGAACACCTCCAAACTGCCCAGCCTTTGACTTCAGACAGGTTAATTGGCTTCACTGGCTGTCTTCATCTACAATATGGGAAATGATAGCAATAATGTATTTCATTGTGATTTTATTAGTACTAACTAAGGAAACACCTGTAAGGGGTAAAGCAGTGACTGGCTAATATATCTTGGAAGTACTAAATAAATTTATCCATAGCTCTGTTATTACTCAAGGGTATAAACTAGGCTTTATATGTCATTGTAAGCCATGACTAACCACAGTGACTGACACACTGTCAGGAGTGCAAGATTGCAGACACTTAGCTTGACAAAATAAATCTTGTGATGTGACATGAAGCAAGTTTCCCTCTTCCTGGTCCTTAGTTACTACATCTATAAATTGAGAAGTTTGAACCAGGCTAATCTCATAGTTTCTCCCAGCTCTACAATGCTCCATAGAACTGATTGGTTCTCAGTGTGAGCATTTTTGCTGAGAGAAGATATTTACAAAAATATCTGAGGATGTTTTTGATTGCACATCTGTGAGGAGTGCTAATGCCCTGCTATCATTTGGTTTAGTAGAGGCCAGGACTATTGGTAGAAAATGCACAGGACAGGCCCACCTAACAAAAATAATTCTTCTGCCTTAAATGTCAGTAATATGAAGTCAAAAGACTCTGATATAACTTACAAATACCCAGAGCTCTCTAATTTGCTGGACAAGGGCCTTGTGTCTACCAGGTTGCCAAGATGTCCAGGAGAACAGAACTCCTCATTGCAATAGAATGGGCTATTGATTGTCCCTTGTGCTGACACCTCATACTCTCATCATATTGATCTAGTTGGAAGCAAGAAGCTGGCCCAAGGCATCTTTAATTTAAAGTTGGAATCATTCCTGTACATCACTGAAGCCCACAACGGCTCTGCCAATGATGGGGAGAACATTCCTCTAGCGGACATTCTTGAGTCTAAGATAGGGACAAAGTCTCTCTAGATGTGGGGGGTCCACATCACCAGATTTGTTTCAACATAACCCTTATTCCCCTCTCCTGTTTCAGTTCACACCCTGCAGAAGCAGCTCAACCCCTCTGGTGACCAGGAAGAGATGACATTGAACAGTGGAGCAGATCTAAGTTCATGGCCTATCTACATAGTGAGATGGTGGCTCCCTTGGTCTCATCAAGTGTGAAGGGAGGGCTGTCCCTGAAGTTACTAGACTCACATGGCTCTAGGCTTGTTTGTCTTGAGGAACTAGAACAGTGATTCTCAACCTGTGGGTTATTAAATCAGATATCCTGCACATCAAATATTTACATCATGATTCATAGCAGTAGAAAAATTACAGTTATGAAGTAGCAACAAAATAATTTCATGGTTAGTACAACATGAGGAACTGTGTGAAAGGGTTGCAGCATTAGGAAGGTTGAGAACCATAAACTGGAGGACTTAAGACAGGTGCCTTTTGCAAGGTTTCTGTTACCTCATTTCTCTTTCTCACTCCTCCTTACCCCCTTATCTCCACTCCAACCCTCTCACATTTTCAGAAAGAACACAAACTAGGGGTCAGTGTGGTATCCAGTTAAGATAACGTCAGTTTCTATTTCTTCTATCTGTATACATGCTTTCATCTGTTAAATGGGAATTCACTTGTCTGTGAACACGGGAAGACACTGAAGCAAATAACTTTTGGGTAGTCATCACAGAAGCACATTTTCTTCCTGACTCTAAGCCGCAAGGACACTGGCCATGCCATGTGGGAGCTGTTGTTATACCCTGGCACTCAACAGTATCTCAGGGTGATCTCTAACTCCAGCCATTAGACATTGGTGATTCTCTGCCTTAACCCACAGGAACCTAGGGATTCATTGCTTGAAGGTTCAAAAGCTCCAAGCAGCACTCTCTGGTCTCTGCCAGGTGGCCTGAGGAGGGGATGCTGGAAATGATAAGTCAAAATAATCAACCCGTGAGGCAGACTTGTTCTGAAGCTACCACTGGCCATGCCTACCAATCGATGGGAGGCCTTATCCTTTGGGCTTTCCATTGTGCCTGAGAACAGCTTGTCCAAAACAACAGGCAGCTCAGGCACCTGACACTCCTTATTTCTAGTGATTAGAGTAGATAGAGCAAGAGACCCAAAGAGGCATTCCAGAAGCAAAAAAGATGTGAGTCTAGCTTTGAGGTTAGCATTCTTACTGGTACTAGATGTCATTTGCAAATGAATACTATGTGTCATGATTATATATACTCCCCATATCCTCTCTCAAAGTCCTCATAGAACCCAACCCCTGCATATACCTTCCCCCTTCTCTCCAGTGAGTCTAGTCCAATTGGTTTGCCTATATGCACATACATGTGGGCCATCCACTGCAACATGGGGACCCCCCTCAAAGAAAAGTGAATTTTCTTTCCTTAATAACCATCAACTACCAATAACTACCTAGCCAGGAGCCAGGGCTCAGGGTCCCTCTCCTACTAATGCTGGAATCTTAACTGACATGATCTTGTTCGGGTGATCACTGCTCCTATGAGTTCAGGTCTGCAACATTCTTGTCATGTCCAATGAAATAATAAGCAAACCTCAGGAATACAAATAGAATAAAGGATTTCATTCCTGTTGGTGTTGCTGTGGTGTGTAGTTCTTCTAGATACAACTGAATACAGACAGATCCTTAGCATGGGATGAAAAAGAGACTTCAAAGGAAGCACTGAGGAAATATTATAACCTCACTGGAAAAGTAATAGTCAAGATTCCACCACTTAACACACCATAGGGACAAAGGATGGGTGACGGGCATTGGTCAAAAGGACTCTTCTCAAAAGCAGTTTTTTTTTTTTTGGAAGGAAACCAAATCCAAGCATGGTTGTAAAATCAGAAAATTTTAAAACATAATCATTACAAAGTAGGATCATCACCCTTGCTCATTGAAAAGTCATCAAACATGTGGCCACTCAGAGCTGAGACCTTGACATACTATTTATAGAATTATGAAAAGAATGGAGACAAAAAGGCAGACAGCCCAATTCAAGTTGCTTTCCCATGTCATTCTTTGTAGAGACATGACGGATCACTGAGAGAGCAAGCTATGTTTCCAGAAAGTTTAGCAGACTTCCCCGTTGTCAGCCTTGGGTGATTTCAGGGTTTTACACATCTGGAAAGTTCTAGAACAAATCTGTGTCCTTGACTAATCTTATTTTCAGGCTCCATAATCTCATAGGATCTGCTTGGGTGGCTACACTATTTTGTCTTTCCCCCTCTCGCTCAAGTTCTACTGGTAAAACGCATTTTCTGGCATATAAAATTGATTTCATGGCAACTGTTTAACATTCTCTTTAGCTGTTTGCTCCTTGGCTCAATCTGGACCTCAGAACATGAATATCTATAACATCCACATATTACGTGCCCAGTCTGACAGCTGGTCCTCTGGCCTTTGGAAGGACCACTAGCCAGGGCAGTCTGGGGGGCCCATAGATCAAGGCCCAAGGCACTACCTGGGGGACATTAGCAGTAATGGTTCAATCTGGACCTACACATTAAAGGACAATTGTGAGTCTTAAGTAGATGTCAGTGTTTGGAAATGTGCATTCCGAAGCCAAATCACCTTCTCAAAGAATCAATTTGGACCTTGGGAAAGACTTACCCATGCTTCCCTGGAGTGGGCACCAGGAGAATCTCTCTTCCGGCCTCATTGTGCGGCAGTAACTGGGCAACATATCTCCCTGAGGGCTGTAGATGTCTGTGCACTGAGACAGCCAGTGTGCAGTGATCACTGCTGCTCCTCATCCAAGGGCTCAGGATGGCATGCTTGGAATCGGCTGAGGCGTTCAGCAGGAGGAAGGAGCCTGGAGAGATGAAAGGAAATCAATCTGAAGGTATGTACAAGCAGGAGGGCTAGGAGCAGCTCTGTATAAGGGTATGAAGGTCCACAGCAGGGAACTCAGAGGCGCCAGGTGTCTCCTGTCTTATTTGTACATACACAGCCAAGTCCATTCTGGAGGAGTTGGATGGCAACCAGGGACATGGCCTTGATAACCACTCAGGACAAAGTTCTAACCTGTGGTGGTTTGAATGAGAACCACCCATAGGTTCGTGGATTTGAATGCTTGGTCACCAGGGAGTGGAAATGTTCAAAAAAGGATTAGGAGGTGTGGTCTTGTTGGAGGACAGTGTGTCACTGGAGGTGGGCTTTGAGGTTTGCAAAAAGATAAGCCAGGCCCAGCAAGTCTCCCTTTCTTCCTACTGCCTGCAGATCTGCCTGCATGCTACCTCATTCCCCACCATGATGACAATGAACTAAACTTCTGAAATTGTAAACAAGCCCAATTAAATGCTTTCTTTTTAGAGAGTTAATGTGGTCATGGTGTCTCTCCACAGCAATACAACTTTAAGAAATAAGCTTAGTGTCCCCTACTTAACTGGCTCTATGTCCTTGAGCCTTGGGGTGGTTTTGTTTGCTTGCTTTTGTTTTTATTAGCGAAACAGGGATAAAAGCATCTATCAAAGGACTTTTCTTTTTGCTTAGTAGCTAAGTCCTTTTAGGCAAAACAACAGCTCAACCATAGAAGGTTTGAGAGGGTTTAGCTGAACCCAATAATCTCCGCAGCTCTCTTTCAGACCTCAAGTTTTTGAGTCATGTGACTGGTTTCCACAAAGCAGACCCTAGAAATCCTGATTGGTTCATACTTGGGACAGAGTTTCCTTCTGGGCCTAGTTGGATTCTAGAGGCAGAGACAAGATCACCTACAAGAAAAAGATGTTCCTGGAGATTGCTATTTGCATAGAAATCCTGGCAGCATTTTATTGTTCCAGGCACTCCCTGCAATGCACTAGTTTTACTTGCAGAGCTTCTGCATTGAACGTTTCCACCAGTAGATGCTGCTCCTTTCTCAGCAGAGACTTAGTCTCTTGACCCCCCACTTCCCTCGTGGACATAAGCTAATGAGGGCTCAGCCTTCTCAAACCACCTCTGGTACTTGCCAAGCTTTCCTTCTGCACAATTCAATTTACCAACTCGGCAAATAAACTAATGGTCTGTGATGAGGAATGGTAAAGACGAAAGAGCAGAATCCTTTCCAGGAGCAACATTCGGAGAAAGATGGCATTGCTCCAAGAATCAGAAACTTGCAACATGCCAAAAGTAGGTAAAAGTAATTTAAGGTTAAAACAAGTATGAAGCAAGTGTGAGGATGCCTCTGAGACAGGTCGAGGACATGTGGTCAGTGCTACAATCTGCACACTATATCTGTTAAAACCTTTCAGCAAGGCCTATGGGCATTTGGAACACTGCTCTGTAACTCTCACTACATAATCTATCTAACCCTCAATTTAGAGTGGAGATGAATGTTCTTGTCATAGCTCATAGCACAAGAAAAGAGACTCAGAGCTGTGCATGTCATCTAGTACAACCCTTTGCATCTGAAGAGAAGTAGACTATTGACCCAGATGGGGCACTGATGGATCCAAAGTGTTTGAAAGTCAGGACTGGCTGCCAGGCCTCCAGAATCGCATGCAGTGCTAGCCCTTGACATCTTCCTTATCCTTCACTACACAGGCTCCTTTGCCTAAAATGTGGCCAGGGAAGCTTTGTCTGGGTGTTTAGGTCAGAGGAGTGCACCCAGAGGTGCACTTAGGAGAGGAACAGGTGGGCATTGGGTCAGATCACTTCCTTCCTCACTTTGTTCTGCCTCCAGATACCACTTACTGGCTGATTATCTTGAGTCACCACCCAATCACAGGCTCTGATCTGGGAAACCAGCATAGGACCAAACCAAGCCCCCTGAACATGGGTGTTAGTTGGAAGGTCTGGGCAGTCTATGGGGCCTCTGTTAGTGGACCAGTATTTATCCCTAGTATATGAATGGACTTTGGGAGCCCATTCTACATAGAGGGATACTCTCTCAGGCTAGACACATGGGGGAGGGCCTGGGCCCTGCTCCAAGTGATATGGCAGACTTTGAAGATTCCCCATGGAAGGCCTCACCCTTCCTAGGGAGCAGAAAGGGGATAAGATAGGGGATTGGTGGAGGGCAGGTTAGGAGGGGAGAGAGAAGGAACTGAGATTGATATGTAAAACAGGATTGTTTCTAATTTAAATTAAAACATTAAAACATTTCCTGGAAGATCACATACATGTGAACACAAGGGAGCCTCCAGAATCCAGCAGAGTTGCTGGGGTTTGGATCTGGGGCCTCTCCTGCTCTTCTTTCTGGGTGTAGGAACACATGGGAATTCTGTCTCTGTAATTAGTGTTATAGTATCTCAATAACGGGGCTTTTGCATAGCTGACAGGGGGAATGGATTCCTTTTCCAACTGTAATATGAGAGATGTTTATATGAATTTCATTTTGTGCAACTGGACTATCAATATGAGAGCAGGCTTAAAGAATTTTCATTTTCAATGAAACTCTGTAGCCAAGCACTATCTTTTCATTGGCAGTTTCCTCCACCCCATAAGCTTCTTGGATGTTGTCAGTATAAATCTTTTAAAGTCAGTGAGGATCTTTCCACCCCTCCCCCACATTCTTGTTTATGTTGCTCAGAATAGCTTGGGGCTAAGAGACATCTCCTGGGGTCCTGTGTAATTAGAAGGAAAGCCTGGCCTCACAATCCTTCACCCAGGGTGGCACCAGGGAGATGAGGGAGTAGAAAAGCCGATGAAAGGGCCTGGGCACACAGTGGCTGCCTCCATGTTTCCTTTTGTGTGGGTGGTTGACCATCTTGTTTTCTCCTTATTGCTTGCCTTTGAACCAACAGGACCTAAAGCAGGAGCTAGAAACCTACGGTCATGAACAAAAAAAGGTTAAAGGTCATGATGTCAGTGGTCAGACTGCTGTCAATACAGGCTCTACTTCTGTCTCCTTATAGGCCTTAGGAAAGTGATTTAAAGTCTCTAAGTCTTTAGTTTGCTCAAGTTTAATTTGGATACAATCTACTATGAGGATGAAATCCTATGGCAGGCACAAGTGACCAGGCTGTTACTGACTCATAGGAGATGTGTGAAAAAATGTCAGTACTTTTACTGAGTATGGTGTCTAAATTTGGAAGTGTTGCTGTTGGTTGTTTGTTAATTAAAATATCACTTATTTTATCTGCATGTTATTTCTCTGCACCAGAGTATGCCTAATTCCCATAGAGGCCAGAGAAGGCATCAGATTCCCTGGGGGCTGGAGTTACAGCCAATTATGTGGCTACTGAGAACTGAGCCTGAGTCCTTATGATGAGCCGTTGAGCTCTTAGTGGCTGAGCTATTTTGATCTAGCTTTGAAATGGAATTGAATCAATCAGAGGGACTGAGTTTCAACCCGATTTCCACCAGGGCCATGCTTTCTTTGTTTACACAGTGAAAGGTTGAGTCTTGTCTCTAAGGATCCCTTCAGCTTGAAACTGTCAGTAATTCTATCTGCTTGACTAGAATATTAGTAATCTAAAGGAGCCAAAGCAAGTCTCAGAGCCCCCAAGTCCTAAACACTTCTTCCCTTAATTCATCTCTCTGAGGCTCCTACACAACAGTTTCAATCAATTGTCCAAGCACACAGTGAGCTCTACTGAGAGTAAACTGTGAATCTTGCCCTGTCTTCCTCTCTTCCACTTTGTACAAACACATCCTTAGGAAGGGCTCTTGGCTTAGCATCCTGTACTTCATGCATCTGCTCTGAGGCTGTCTGGTACTCAACACAGTATCACAATGGGTGCTCAAGTGATCTTAGAGTATCAAAGTACACAGGAACAAACAGGGAAGGATAACTTATAATAATAATTGTAGGAAATGGTCACCAAATTCTGCTTCTCCAACCAAGTCCCATCCACTGGAAGGTATATTTGAAAGGATTTCTAATTTCTTTAGATGGCTGGCCACATTATTCAAAATATGATCATAGTGTCATTTGTGTGTACAACTGTAGTTTTTTTCACATTAATGATGTTATAAGAGAGATGATAATACCTCCTTGAAATACTCATTTTTTAATCTTTAATTTTACTGGTCCTTTGAGAATGAATTTTACTGTCTGGTTTGATCATATTCACTCTCTCTCTCCACTCTTCCAAGTTCAATCTCCTTTCTCTAATCATTCAACTTCGTGTGCTCTGTGTTTTTCCCCTCTGTTGTTTTTTTTTTTTTTCTTTTTTCCATTCTTTCTTCTAAAGTCCAGTTTGTGCTGCACACATATTCTTCAGTTTGTGGCCTTCCACTGGGGCTTGGTCCACTTACCAGGAACAACACTCTTAAACAGAACAAAACAAGGAATCTTCTTTCCCAGAAGCTACAATTGACAGCATTTCCTTAGCTAGGAGACCTTGTGTTCACCGACTCCTCTGCATGGCAGGATTTGACTTGGCTTGAGTTTGCATAGGCTTGTACATGCTGTCCTAACCACCAAGGTCACATGTGCATCTTCTCTGCTGTGCTGGGAGACACTGTTTCCTTGTACATATTCATGGCCTATAGTCTTCCTATCTCCTCTTCCTCAATGATCCCTGAGGCTTGGGAAGAGTGGATGGCCCCTTTAGACCTGAGCACCTCCCAGTCTCTTATTCTGTGATCACTGTCCAGTTTTGGGTTTCTGTGTTAATCACCATCCATGGCACACAGAAGCTTCTCAGATGAGAGATGCATTACTCTATCATTGCTTTATCAGTATAGCAATGAGTAGTTATTGGTTTTTCATTTAATTTTAGGTCTTGGGCTGTTCTGGGGATCAAGCCTAGGGCCTTGAGTATGTTAGAAGAGCCACATTCCCAGCCCTTGTCTTGATTTTTAAAACACCTTTTTGTTTGCAACTGCTTAGTTTTTGAACTTTACAAGAGGCTTTTCTTGCTTGTTCTACAAGCCTCAGATAGTTACCACTGGAGTGCTTACTGCCAGCTGGGCTATTAGTCAACCTTGCTCTTAGTCCTCCTGATTCATCTGACGACCACCTCTGAGTCAGCTATATATTTCCTTCACCTTATAAAGGTTGTGTAAGAATGATTAAGGCTTTTGTGTACTGTTTACATGCTGATGCAAATATTGAAAATCAATAAACAGAACTACTTTTATTCTGATGAATATTTATTTATTTATTTACTTGCTGCAGTGAATAAGGATTACATTTCTAGTCTTCTCTAGAGATTCAATAAGATACTGCATGACAAGGAAAATGCTTCAGAAGTCGGTGCGATCAACTGAATTCTGTCTCTCTGCCTATGTCTCTATCTCTCACACACATATATACATATACACACACTCATCAAAATTGTACCACATTGAAATTATGACTTCTCTGTGATGTTCCCGATCCCCAGGAACTTGATTGTTTTTTTTCGAATTATATCACCTAGCTTGTCTTTCCTGTGTGAGCCTCTTTTTCATACTGCTGTGTTATTACTATGTGGGGTGATCCTTGATGAGCTTCTCATCTTTAGACAGAGACTAGGAAGGCATGCTCATAAGTGTGTCTTCTTCCTCATGTTAGGAAGTTTCCTGATGATGAGTATCAGGGGCAGGCCATTTTGCAGGCAGTGCCCACATGACAGATATGCCACTCTGGGCATCAACAGTCTTACTCCACTTGGAACTTTGAGAGGAACTTTATTTTTTCATAGCTTGTGGTTAAGCATCCTTCTGTCTTTCCTTCCTAGAAAGTATTATTGATGAGGAGTGGGTACCATGTGGTCAACACACAGACTCCTCATTCATCCTTCTTGCCCTTGTCTTCCTCCCAGTGATCTTCCCTTCCTATTCCTCCTCTTAGCAAGTGTGAGGAGTAGGGTACTCCCAGTAGCATATCCTGGCCCATGCTATTCCACTTTTCCCATCCACATTTTCTATTTGTGCTTAAAGGGGCCACTTGTGCCTTCTCTCCTGTTCTGTTGGAATTTACTCCTCTATTGAACTCTTAATATATAATGTTAGGAAGACCTCAGGAGAGAAGGAGACAAATGTGTGCTCAATATGCCTTGCTGAACAAGAAGCCTCTTAATCATATTCTTTGAATGAGAGCATGAGTAAACAAATGCATGGATAGATGGGTTTCTATCACAATCAATCAAACATGATTCTGGATCATTGGCTAATTGCTCATAGTGCAACAAACTATTAATTCAAAGTTGTAAGCTGATCATCATTCACTGATCATGATGACAATGTTGTTATGTGGTATTAAGGAACAGTGGGAGTTTCGTGGGTTGGGATATAGACAGAAGTACTATATGGTGCATGCAGACACATTGACACATGACGCCAAAACAGCACCAGTGAATAATATAATACCAACTCCCAGTGTGTCTTCAAAGAACAGCAGCCCTATGGTGGTCTTAATAGGCATTATGAGGAAGCTCTAAGAGCCAAAGGAGACACAGGATTCTTTTTTTTTTTTTTTTTTTTTGTTATAAAGCTGTTGGCCAATGGCTAGAGCTTCTTATTGGCTAGCTCTGTCTTAAATATTAACTAATTTCTATCAATCTAAGTGTTTCCACTTGGACTTATCTTACCAGAGAGAGGGTCTGGACCTTTTCTCCATGTCCTACATCTTGACTCTTCTTTACTACATCTCCAGGATCCTCCTTGTCTCCTAGTCCCACCAATCTTATCTTCCTATTTGCTAACAGTGCTTTATTCATTAACCAATAAGAGAAACATATTTACAGAATGACAGCTCCTCTTTTCTGTCTAAAATAAAAAGAAGGACTTTAACATAGTAAAATTACATATGACAAAACAGTTATCAAATAAGAACTATAGTTAACAATATTTAGTTCATTAATATTTGTCATGAATTAAAGAAAATATTCCATCATCTATCCTATCTTTGTCAGTCTAAAGTCATGTGCATAACTTATCTTTAATCCTAACTAAGGAAAACTATAACCTAACTATCTCTCTTCAACTCCATCAAAGACCATAAAAGGATAGATATAAACTCTAGAAATGACAGAGACATCTCGCTACCTGGTCAACCAAAGTTCTTCTATAAATTGGCATATCCATTTTTGGCCCATAGGCTATAGTGTGAGTTCAACAAAAATAACAAGCCCTTCTGCTGAAGGATGTTTTAGAATTCCAAGATGTCAGTAAATGTCCTGTCTCTTCAGGAGTGGAATACAAAGTTGAGCACCATCCAAACTCCTTACATTATAGAACTCACTTGGTGTGGTGTGCTATAGAAGCTCTTCTTGAGTATAATTTCATTCCAGAAATTATTTGCAGGAAGTAAGAAGAAACTATAACATACAAGATGTTGGCATCTATGTCTACATTTCTCTTTACTTCTGTATCATATATATTTAAATATATCATCTCTCATGCCTTCCATGTTTACTGAATTCCAGACCATCTTGCAAATGAGACCCAAGCTTCTTATGCAGAAGCATGCCTATGGGAGGCCTTTTTTGCTGGTCTCTTGTCTGAGGAGACTCTTAATTTTTTCCCATATCTGACTTTGGGAATGCCATTTAAACTAAATATGGTGGTCAATAGGTTAATTGCTTGTTGTATTGAGGAAGCACTCCAAAGCACAGAAGTTCAAGACTTGCCCAAGGAAAACTGCACATGAGTGATGGGTCTTGAATTTGGAATGAGATTTTTAGATTGCTAGCCCAAACAATACTATAATACCCAGAATCAACCTGTCTGTCATAGGAGTCTATGAGGATCAGTCTGCCCGTGATTGGGGTCTATGAGAATGTTCTCAGCCAAATATCCTATGGTTTGGCCTCCAGTATTCTCACCATCATTTCCCTCTGACTGCACTCTCCCAACATAGAGGATAAGGACCAGCAACCAATCTCAAACTCTTCATTTGTCTTTCTCTGAGGTTACAACAGAAGGTGGGGCCCAGACACGTGGCTCCTAATTTTGAAATAATTATGGTCCCATACTAGCTAGGTAGTATTTTTGAGTCTGTCAGTGTGGCTCTATGCATTGGCCAAAGTAAGGAGTCTCTGGAAGAATTTGCTTATTGTTTATTTTCCCACTCCAAATTCTCCTACCCTATGCAGCCTTGACTTGTGTGTTAAGTTACAGAACAGAACTTTTTCGTTTAGGAGAGTAGGTAAGGTTTTCTTCACTGGCATACTTTCCCAAGATGGGTGTGGCAAACAAACAAAGCATCAAGGATCTAGAAAATTCTGGAGAACATTTAGTCCAATCATATCCTTACAACTAGGCAAGCAGCTCAGCACAGTGCATGAACATAGCTACCTACATGCCATGGAAGGCAGCTGGGCAGTGTTAGGATCCTGCCCCAGTGCACTTGGATGGGCTTACACTGGTTCCATATGAAATATTTGGAATTATGTATATTTTTTTCTACACTAGGACTTATATGGATTGTTGTTCTTGACCTTCACTTGAAATAGAAGTACTTTCAAGAGAAATAATATTTATTAACTTTTGAAATCAAACAATTAGGAAAATAACAAGTGACTCATCAAGGAAGGTAAGGAAGGTGAAAAGAGTTGGGATTTCTTGCTAATATTATTAGTTAGAACACAATGAGTCAAGTTTCAGCACAGAGGTATTGACACATTTGCACATTTAATAAATTTCTAATAAACTAAAAATGTAAAACAACCTCTGAGGTCCAAGATGAGGAAAAGTTTCATAAGAAACAATAATAGATATTTATGCTTGCGTAATACTGATATTTATATTTTGATATATGTGGAAAGATATAAAGAGAGTTAAATATATACATTTATAGTCCCACACAAAGCTAGAGACATACATCTATGTGTCCATGAGTATGTTTTTATGTATCTCTTTTCATATCTCTGATCCTGTTAAAAAGAATAAACTATTGCTTAAAAGAGGCACATGGCTATTTTTGTTTTAATCCACAGATTTTTACTTAGGAAAAAGGGGAAAAGCCAATAACTTCTGCATACTGAATATGTGTCCTGGGAAGTCAGCAAGAAAAGATAATAAAAGCAAAACAAATAGAGGAAACAGAAGCTAAAGTGCTGAGAAACCTTTTTCTCCCTGAGAGCTCATTTTGGTAATCCTGGAGGAAATAGAATAGCACTTGATCTGAGGAGAGGGAGAAAGGGGAACCAAATGAAAATGAAACAATTGATTTAATTCAGTGAGAAAGCAGGGGGAAGGGAAGATAAGCACATCTGCTGCTGGATGCAAAGGATGGAATGGAGGTGGAGGACAGAGTGGCTCTCCACTCCGGAGAGAAAAGCAGAGGGTTTTTCTTTTCACCTATATTTATAGCTCTGGAACCAGATTGCTCAATTTGTGCTTTACATGTCAAGACAAGGGTAATCTTCTATGTTACTTGTTAAATGTTAGCAAAGAGGCAGCAAACTTCACTACATTTTCTGTGTATTTCACTGATTATTTTTAGTAGCGATCTTAAAATATATTATTTTTAATTGTGAGTGTAAGTCTGTGTGAGGGTAAATGCATGTGAGTGTAGTTGCTTGCAGAGGCCAGAAGAGGGTGTTAGATTTGTAAGAACTGAAGTTACAGGTAGTTGTAAGCTGCCTGAGGAATGCTGGGAACTGAACTCAGGTCTTCTTCAAGAGCAGCACTTCCTTTTAACCACTGAGCCTTCTTTGAAGATCATAATTAAAGTTTTTTAAAGTCATTGTTTCTATTTCTTTCCTTGCAGGAGCCTGACAAGATTCCAGATCTACACTAATGTATTAGTTGTTTCTCTAGTTTCTGTGACTGCACACTTGACAAACAACTTAAGAATGGGAGGTTTCTTTTGTCTCACAGTTTGAGATTCTGGTCCATCACAGAGCAGGGAAGTCCTGGCAGCAAGAGGCTTGCATAGTTGCACAGATTCTGCATTGTATGTTTAGTTGGGAAGCAGAGAGGAGAGTGGTCAGTACTGCCTCAGGTCCCTTTCTCATTTTTCATCAGTCTGGGATATTAGCCACTCACATTTAGACATGCTTTCTCACCCTAATAACAGAATCTAGAAACTCACTCACAGATAGGCAATGTCTAGAGGTTTGTCTCCTAGGTGTATCTAGATCCTGTTGACGATACTGACCTAGTGTTCCAGGATTCCAGGAACTTTGGCTCTTAAAAGCTCTGTGGCTGATGGGGGAACCTGGGCCATAAACAAACCATGTTGAGGAGCTCCAATGTGAGGGAAGATTGAAGATGTGTGTCCTGTGTCATCTGTGTGCCTTCTTGGGATTCCAGGGACCACTTGCATATCCCTCTTCATTGTTCAGAGGAGACATGTGCATGCAAGGATATGGTGAGTAGAAGGTTCTAGAAATATCCAGGCTTCACTCAGCCAATCATTCCACTTAAAACTTACCTACCTTCTTACAGCTTGCAAATAATAGCTGCACCCATCATATTAAATGGAAATTAAATGTCACTCTCCTTGTTTTAAACTCTGCAGTGCATTCCACCTGACCACAGTTTAAACTTCTCTGGGGCTGAAGAGGTGATTTCGTAGCTAATAGAACTTCCTGTACAATCATAAGGACCCAAATTCAGACAACAGCATCCATGTAACAAGCCAACATTGTCTTGCACTTGCCTGTAACCTCATTACTATACTAGGCTGAGACTGGGAGTTTATTGGGTCTGCCTACCTGCCAGATTATCATTTAAAAAAAGCTTCAGGGAGAGACACTGCCTCAAAAGAATAAGTAGGAAATTAACGAGGGAAGATGCATACACTCTCTTCTGGCTTCTAAGCCTGAGCACAGGCATGCTTACCCATTCCTCACACACACATGTGCACCCACAAATACCACACCTGCACCATATTCACACTCATACACTACATTCACAAGCATGCAAACACACATAGAAAAGGAAACACATTGTAAAGCAGTTCCAAAAAACAGAATATCTTAAAATTTATGATCTAAAAAATTAACCAATAGAAAATTCCACAGTTTAATCCCTCAACACCCACACCAACTTTCTTCTTATCTTTCTCATTTGCTGAGACTAGAAGTTGAAAAATGTGACTTGACTTAACCAGCTTTCCTTGCAGGTGGGACTGGCCGAGTGACAGTTGTAATTAGTGAGATATAAGCAGCACTGAAGTCACATTGTGCCAGTTTCAGCGCATAAAAATACAAGAGTCCCATTTGATACCATCTTTGTTAGCATTTCTATTGCTGTGATGAAACACCATGACCAAAAGCAAATTGGGGAGAAAAGGTTTATCTTATCCACAGTTTCATAGAACAGTTTATCATCAAAAGTACTGACAGTAGGAACTCAGGTAGTGCAGGAACCTTGAGACAAGAGCTGAAGCAGAGGCCATGGCAGGGTGCTGCTTACTAGTAGGCTTGCTCCTCATGGTTTGCTCCGCCTGACTTCTTATAGAACCCAGGACCACCAACCCAGGGATGGCATCACCCACAATGGTTTGAGTGCTCCTCCATCAATCACTAATTATGAAAATGCCTTACAAGCTTATCTATGGTCTGATCTTATGGAGGCTCTTTATTAACTGAGGTTCCTTCCTCTTCAGTGACATAAAATGAGCCATCACAGACACTGGCTGAAACTCTCAGCTAACCAGGCATTTTATGCTTTATCTGATACTGGATGGAGATTTGGGAGAAAAAACTTCCTTTTCTGACTCCTCCTCCTCCTTTGTTGCCCCTTCCCCATTCTTATTCTCCTTCTTACTCATCCCTGGAATGTGGACATAGTTAATGGAGATGTCCTATCTGCCTTGTGGCCATAAAGTGACATGGAATAGAAAGCACATATAATAGAAATATGACAAGTTCCATGTCACCAATGGTGGTGTTGAATAGTCACACTAGGTCTCAGTTGCTCATATCAGGAATTCTAGTTTCTTTTCCTTTCCCTTTGTAACTGGCATTTTCATTTCTTTTTCTAAGTTAGCATACAAAACAATGGCTTTCAATTTGGCATTTTCGTTTATATGTGTGATTGCACCTTACTCTCCCCATTGCTCTCACAATCTCTCTCCTCCTTTACTTTCTGTCTGTGTATTTAAAAAACACCTAGATTGTACATATGAGAAAGAATGTGATAATTGTCTTTCTATCTCCGGCTTGTTTTACTTAACAAGATGATTTCTAGTTCAATTTAGATGTCTGCAAGTAACATAATTCCATTCTCATTTATGGTTGAATAAATTTAATATATACACATGTATTTTTACAATCACATCCTTATCAAGTTTTCTGTTAATGAATATCGAAGCTAGCTCCATATCTTGGATAATACGAATAAAGCAAGCATTTCTATGCTGTGCTGACTTAGTTTCCTCAGCTATATAGGCCCAGAAAATCTATAGCTGGATTGTATGTTAGAGCTGAGTTTAGTTTTTCTGACTTCGGATTTCTGTGATGGCTTTACCAGTTTACATTGCCATCAGCAGTGTCTAAAGGCTTTAATTTTCCTATATCCTTGCCACAATTTGCTGTTTGCTTTCTTGGTTATGGCCACTCTGCATAGGGTGAGACAGAATCTCAAACACCCAATTTGCCCCAATGGAAAGAATGCTCTTTGTGTTACAGCTCCTAATGGAAAGGATGCTCCTTGTGTTACAGCTGATGCTTGAAGTAGAGGTCCCATCCTAGGCTGCCCACTAGCACCCAAGGCAAGGGCAGTATTAGGCCCCTCCCACAGACATTTACTGGGTAGATAAAGAAATGATACCGAAGCAAAAGAGATGGTAATTTATTTATTTCCCATATCTTATCTAAAATAAAGTCAGACTTGGTTTTTCATGTTGTAGAGGATGTTTTCCCTCTTGGAACTGAATGATGGCTACAGAAATGTTATTATTTATTACACAAAACAAATCAGTTTTTAAGATGCCTGGAAGTTTGGGCTTTTAAGTTCAATATTTTTCAAACTGTAGTTTATAACCCATTAGTGAGCCATTAAATCAATTTAATGGGTCATGACCATTATTAAATATGAAGGGGGAGGAGGAGACTAGCAGGAGAAAGAAATAGTTGAAATTCAGAGATATTTTTACTGTAAATCTCCTTTGGGAAATAATGCTTCTCATTCATCTACATGTAGATGCACACACACAAGTGCAGACACACACACACACACACACACACAAAAGCACACACACACAAGAGCACACACACACAAGTACACCTACACACACACAAAAGTACATACACACTCAAGTACAAACACACACACAAAAGTATAAACACACACTCATTGGCTTGTGTCTCTTGTGTTGCTTTGTAAAACGGATCCCACTTTTGAAATAATAAAAGCCGGTCTCATGATGAGTATTGGTTTTTGTAGAAATGACATTGGCCTAGATTTGGGCCCTGGATCACTTGTCATTCTCTGGGACAATTTGGGTAACTTCTGAGATTTAGCAATCTTATCACAGCAAAGAGAAATATATGCTCTTTTCGTAATTAGCCAAATGAAGACCTGTGTAGCTCAAATGTGGCTGATGATGGTGGATGACCAAGGCTGGGGAGGGGGCCAGGTAGGAAACTGCTTTTAACACAGAGTGATGACTTAGTGTTCACATGGGCTCTTCCAGAAGCTAGGCTGTGGTGATGGGTGCCTGCAATCCTAGCATTAGGGAAAGACACAGGAGAATGATAGAATTTGGTCACCAGCCAGTCTAACAAAATTCAGGAGCTCTAGGTTCCATGAGAAACTGAATCAAAAAGACAAAACAGAAGGCAACTGAGGAAGACGCCTATGTCAGCCTCTGCACACATGCTTACATATGTTTACATGTGTACGTGCGCACAAGAACATGTACACATGCACACAAGAAACTGAGGAACTGAGTTCTATATTTGATTTTAATTTAAACTTGAAAAATGGACATCTTGATTATGTTATTATAAAACTATGGAGCAATCTAGGTATGTGACTCTAATTTTTGAAATACATATTTTATGAAACATTTCAGCCAAAAATTTAGCTTTGAATTAAAATGTGATGTCAATATAAGATGCATACTGGAAAAGGAGTATAAAATGCTTTGCTAATAATTTTAGACTTATTAATTTGTTGAAATGATAATATTATATATTGGGCTAAGTAAAGATGTTAATATTAAGTTCACTTGTTACACCTGACTTTGCATAATGTTTCTACAAAATTCAAACTAACGTTTTCTTTTGCTTTCAATTATTTTGCTATTGGACATCCCTGCTGGAGGGATGAGAGCCATGCTTGCCCTAGGCCATTGATTAGAGAAAGCTTCAATCACCATCATAGCTCAGACCACTTGGCTCCAAAACAGAGGGTTTTCTCACTGAGCTAAAGCAGTTCCTACTTTCCCAGGTCTCACCTCATCTTATCTGAAAAGGCAGAAGGAACCTGGCATGATGATAGTATTAATGATAGCTTACATTTAACCACTGCCTTCCCTGCCACCATCACTATATTAACATTTTACCAAAATCACTGTATTTGATTGGGCAGCAACCTTGGAAGGTTGGGTAGTGTGCTTGCCATGTCTTATCTTCAGATGAAAGAGAATAATTACATTTTCTGTCAGCTCAAGGGAATACAGATGAGAGGTCTAGACCTAGGAGATCCATGCAGGTGAGTGACAATTAGGGCCTGTCCCTGGGCTACAGCCCTGCCTGGGTAGCTAGCTGCACTGTGATTGAGAGGCAGCATGAAATAGCATCTCTGGACTCCTCTGAGATTAATTTCCTTTGGGAAATAATGGCCGCCCGATCTTTCTGCCAACGCCATCACTGCAAAGCAAAAATCTCCAAACTCCACAGCCTCTGAATGTACAGGTAAGAATCATGAAGGTGACTTCGAATCTGAAAAACTGTGCACCAGAAGACTGAAATGTGGGCTTCATTCTTACGGGTACTTATTTAACAATCGTGCACAATCAGTGAGACTAAATGTTGGTGGCAGCCTTTACATATAAGAAGAAACCATAATATCCCAAGAAATACTCTTTCTTTAAAGAGGTTGTTTATCTTCATTAAGTACAGTCTAGCAAAAAAAAAAAATTAAGAGAATAAAATTATCTATTGTTCTGTTACTCAAACTTCCTATTGCTTTTGGGCATTGTTCTTACATGTGCATAGGACTTAAAAAATTAACATTAAAAAACTAATATTTATTCCATGATCTTTTAAATTAACATCATGTTATAAGCATTCCCTGGGTTTTCATGTAGCCTTTGCCAGCATATTTATAAATACTAATAGATGGCAATGCGTAGGCAGCATATGGAATGTGTAATTTAAGTCATTAGATTATTTCTAATTATTTTACTACTACACCCAAAGTTTATGTTCTGTGCCTATGAATTTTACACTCTGGAGGGTATGTCCACCCACACACATCAACAACCTTTAACTATGCTTATTGTTTGGCCCAGCAGTTTCCTTTCCAGGATTTTTCTTGAAATAAGCAGTTTTTTGTACAAACTTGTTTGGAAACTGAGAGTACTGCTCATTTGGTGAGGGTTGGTGAGGGTGTTCCATGAAGCCCCGAGTTTGATCCCCAACTCCAAATAAACTGGGCATAGGGGTGCACTCCACAACTTGGGAAGTGAAGGTAGGAGAATCGTAAGTCCAAAATTATTTTTGTCTATGTAAAGAGTTTATAAAGTTTTTCCAATATTAGTTATGTGAACACATACTTAGAAATAGCTAGTATATGTTCAAAATAGACTAGTTATTAAACAGTGTATGGTGTATCTATGCAATTAAGTGTTCTTGATGCCATTAAAATATTGTCTTTAAGCATAGGTCAGACTTATTAAATATTAAAAGCAATGGCTTTTCTTTTACTGAGTACTGAGCACCATGTTATTTAGGATATAATTTAAATCTTAATAATGTATGTGCTTGATATTATTCTCATCTCTTTTGTAAAGATTAGGAAACCAGCCTAAGGTTAGGTGACTCCTCAGGGCCAAACAGCTAGTAGTGAAATCAGCAAAGGGGAAACAAGGTCCAAACTCTTATCTGTCTCCATAATAGGCATTCTTTGTGACATTGCTGTAACGCTAAAATGTTCACAGTTGTGCTTTGAATTTGAAATGTCCCCCATAGACTCACAAATTTTGGTTCTCAGTTGTTGGTGCTTTTTGGGAAGGTCCAGGAACCTTTTGGAGTAGGTTCTCATGGGAGAAAGTGGATCACTGGGTGGGAAGAGGGACACTAGTGGAAAGGCATCATGGTCCACCCCGCTTTCTGATCTCTTTCTGCTTTCTGAGACTGATTGATGTATTGAGACAAGCCGTTATGCACCCTGTCCCAGTCAGCTGTCAATCTGACACAGCCCAGAGACAGCTGAGGGAATCTGAAAAGGGGAACTTCCTAGATCAGACTGCCTATGGCCATGTCTATGAGAAATGTCTTCACAGTTTATTGATGTGGGAGGGTAGAAAATCATTGTGGGTGATATAATCCCTAGGCATGTGGGTCTGTTTGTAAGAAAATAAACTAAACATGAACCAGAGAGCAAGCCAGTAAGCAACCTCCCTGCATGGTTCCTGATTTGAGTTCTTGCCCTGACTTCCTCCAAGGATGGATGTAGCCTGGAAATAGTATAAGATGAAATAACACCTTTCCTCCCCACTTTGCTTTTGGCCATGATTTTTTTTTTTAATCACAGAACAGAGAAGCAAAGTAGCACATCTTTCCTGCCTGTTGCTATGCCTTCCTGCCATGATGGACTATATCCCTTTAGAACTGTAGCCAAAATAAACCCTTTCTCATTTACATTGCTTTCCTTAGGGTATTTTATCACAGCAACAGAAAAGAAATGAAGACAACAGTCTATCACTAGGTAGGAAAAGTTAGTTTCAAAAACACCATGGATGGTATTGTGATGATACATTGTTCATGATTTATTAAAGCCACCGGAGAGCAAAATAGCAAGGTAGCCATACTAGTTAGCTATAGAAGCTAGGTGGTGGTGGTACATACCTTTAATCTCAGGATTTAGGATTAAGAGGTAGACAGATTTCTGTTAGTTTAAGGTCACACTGACTACAAGAAATTGATCCAGTCAATTGACAAAAGTGATTTCAGCCCCTGGGGTCACACACCTTTAATCCCAGCACTAGAGAGGTAGAAACAGGAGTGATGTGACTGGGTGAAAAAGGAAATATAAGGAGGAGGAGTAGAATTTAGAGCCTTTTGCCTCTGAGGATTTGTGGAGACAGAATTGCCATTTCAGCTAGGTAGAGGTAAGATTACTGGCTTGGCTGCTTTGCTTCTCTGATCTTCAGCTTGGAGTTTGAATCCTAATATCTGTTACAGGGTCTTCTATTTCTCATGTTATATGGTATTACCCCAATTTTGTAAAATGTAATAAATGAATGAATATGCCTATGGCAAAATAAGACACTTGAGAAGATTCACCAAAACACCAAATGAGCAACTCTGCTTGGTATAATATTTACATATATAATATTTACACATTTAGAAATGTATGCAAATATGTATATATACATATATATGATTTTCTAAAGCATCTGTTACTTGGAAAACTTTGTTGTAAGATATATAACATAACAAAAACAACTTCATTAAACCATTAGATAGCAACTCTCTCCTAGTAGCTCAGCCCAGCCCTGATAACTGCTATTATACTTTCTGCCTCCATGATTGTGCCTAGTCTAAATTTCTTGTGTACGTGGAATCACAGAATACATGTTTCACATCTGGCTTATTCACTCAGCATAATGTTTTCTAGGTTCATCCACTTTGCAGCATGCATCAGAATTTCTTTTAAGGTCAGATATTATCCTATTGCTTTTACATTCCACATTTTGTTTACCTATTGATCTATTGATGTCAGCTATGTTGAGTTTATATTTTGACTACAATTATTATTGTGGCCATGGCTACAAGTATAAAAGTGTGTTTGGTGTTTGTTTTCCTTATTTTAGAGTAAATACTTAGGAATGGAACTGCCGGGTCATGTGATAATTCATTGTATCTCAAGGTGGTGTTGTATTGCATTTCCTTAATTTCCCTATACTGGTCTTAGTGAATCCTCACATTAAGACTAGTGAATCTGAGCATCACTTCCTATACTTAGTGTCTTTTCATAGTCCCACTAGAGAAATGTCCACAGGAGCCCATTTCCCAGTGTTAGAGTGTGATTCTGGGATGTCACCATGGTTTGAATTCTTGGTCTCCAGATTCTGGTGCCATTTTTAAGGCTATGGAGCCTCCAGGAGGTGAGCCCTTGGAATGCTATATCCTTCCCCAATTCCCACCTAGCTTGTTCTACCTCTCAGTCTGTAACAATGAGAGGCACATGCTCCTGCCACTGTGGATGAAGACACTTTGCCATAGTCCTCCCCACTATGATGGATGGAAATGGTGAATACAAAAAAAAAAACAAAAAAAAAAAAACAAAAAACAAAACAAACAAACAAACAAACAAAAAATACCAAAAAAAAACCTTTCCTCCCTTGTTCTGTCAAGTATTGGAATATAGCACAAAATAGCTAATACACCCATCTAAAAATTGGATTGCTTGTTTTCATATACTCTACTTTTTAAAATAGAAAACCTTAATGGTACATGACTTCTTTTAAAGGCACACCTGGTTGAATCTGTTCCCTACTCCATACCTCAGCCTGCCTCAGGGATTAAGTTCCCTGTAGCAGAGCACAGACTAGACCACTGACACTCCTCCTGCAGCTCTTTACCCACACTAGATGCTACTGCAGTTCTTACTGATGCTTCCTTGTTTGATGTTTCTGTACTAGAAGGCATGATACCTTTGTCCATGCTCTGCCTTGCACCAAATACACTCTCTTCCTTCTTCTCCCTCCCCCACCCTTTGCTTTTCTTCAGTTACATAAACTCTAATCCCCTTTTTCATTCAGGTCAGCATCATTTCTTCAGGCAGACTTGTTGTGATGTGAATACACCTGCCTCAGCCAGAGTTTATGTTGGACCTTAATCTCCATTGCAGTGGTATAATAATGTGAAATAAAATAAGTCCTTTAAAGAGGTGATTTAGTCATAAGGGCTCTACCCCCAAGAATGGATTGGTGCATTATTATAGGACTGGGGGCACTAGTTAAAGCTCCTTTTGTCTTTCCTTCTCTTCTTCCTCATGAGACATAATAGCAAGGTTCTACCTTGAAGCAGAGAGTAGCCCTTTGGGACATTTGCTTTCCTGACACCTTGATTTTGATCTTCCTGGCCTCTATATCAAAAGGATAAGTTTTTATTGCTTAATAATTGCTCAGCCCCAGGTATTTTGTTACAGCAGCATAAATGGATTAAGACATCTAAACCCCGCAGACTTCTCCGTGGTCTTGGTCGCATGTTTGTTGTTTTCTGTAGATGCCTCTGTCATTTCACTGTATAAATAATGAGAGGGCTCTTGTCAGTTTCCCACAGGGAATGTACACACTTGAGAGTAGGGGTGGACCTTGGTCATTTTGCATCCAGTCAATGTCTACCACACAAAAAGAGCTCAATATTGCTTACCAGAAACAAATCCCTGGTTTACACTATTAAATTGCTTAACAGAGAAGCTTTGGATTTTTATCTCTCAGTAACATACAAGTTTCATTGAACCTTTGTCTGAATTGGGATTGTTAACATTTGTGGTTTCAGTTTGTTTGCCTTTAATTACTAGTAATGTTGAGTCATTTCCTCATGTGCTCTTTAATTGGTTGTTTCTCTTCTTTTGTGAATTGTCTGCTAAAATTTATTTTGTTCAGTTATCTGTTGGAAACATAACATTTCCCCTGTTGATTTGTAAGAACTTAAAACTAAGCCACCATTAACCCTTTAGTATATTTGCCACAATAAATATATCTATTTATTCTTTCCCAGGTACTTTTGTTTTTATTGTAAATATCTGAATAGTTTTAGGCTATCAAATCATATATATATATATATATATATATATATATATATATATATATATATTAAGTTTACCAATTTGCCTTCTTATATTTATGAACTTGAGCATTCCATAATGGCCTTCTGTAGCATTACTTTCAATAATATTGCATAAGAATAATAATATTAAAGGGATATTGATTGCTTTATGAGTCTGTGGCTAGAAATTTTAAGCAAAATTATATTCATAGAAATCATTAAGTAGGTGGGGGAAAGGGAAAACACTAAAGCTAAGTGAAAGTCATGGTAATCATACTGTAAACAGATTTATCCAGAGCTTCCTTAGTTATTATTAGAGAGAATAAATCATTAAATTTCAAGTGAGATCAAATTTTAAAATAATAGTCAGGTCTGGAAGAAGGGACATTAAGAAAACAGCGTTGTAGGTAAAAGGGGGACCCTAAGAGGGACACATATGGAGGACCTCAGAAAGGGAAAATAGTTAAGAGCTCCTAGGTAAACTGGGAGGAAGCAGAAGGGAGGGGATGGGAACGTGAGGGATCAAGTAGAATGAGTTGTGGAAGGAATGGAGGGGAAGAGCAATGATAGAGATTTATTTATTTATTTATTTTTATTTTACACATCGATCCCAGTTCCCTCTTCCTCCCTCCTTCTCCCCCTCCCTCCCTTCTTTTCTCCCTCCCTCCCTCTCCCCTTCTCTTCCTCCTCACATTCACCCTGACCACCCTCCCCTCCCATGCCCCCTCTCCACATGTAGGGTGATGCCATCCAGGAGGAATCATCTAAATCTGTCAAATCATTTGAAGTAGGGACTAGGACTTTTTTCTTGTCTCTAGATTAAGGGAGTATCCCTCCCTGGGGGATGTGCCCGCAAGGTCCTTTTGCGCACCAGGAATACATCCTGGTTCCACTGTCTGAGGTCCCTTAGACTGCTCAGTCCTTCTAGCTGAAACCCATGTTCAGGGCATCTGAGTCAGTCCCATGCTGGATTCCCAGCTGTAAGTCTGGGGGCCCGTTAGCTCCTCCTTGTTCAGGTCAGCTGTCTCTATGTGTTTCTGCAACCTGGTCTTGTCCTCTCCCTCTGCATCTGGATTCTAGTTCTACTCAATGTTTAGTTGTGGGTGTTTGCTTCTGTTTCCATTCCAACAGGTACTAGATGAGGGCTCCATGATGGTGGATAAGTTAGTTGTTGATCTCATTATCAGGGAAGGGCATTTATGGTAGCCTTTCCACTGTGCTGAGATATCTTTTTTATTTATAAACTATTTGGGTGATGGCTCAGGCTTCTTATGGGCTAGCTCTCTCTTAATTACCAACCCATTTCTATTAAACTATGTATTTCCATGAGGCTGTGGCTTACCCATGAAAGAGATACCTTAATCGAGGGAGCTATTGTGGGGTTAGGGAGGAACCTGGCCCTAGAGAAATTCTCAGAAATCCACAAAGATGACCCCAGCTAAGACTCCTAGCAATAATGGACAGGGTGTAAGAACTGGCCTTCCCCTTTAATCAGATTAGTGACTGCCCTAATTGTCATCATAGAGCCTTCATCCAGTAACTGATGGAAGTGGATGCAGTTACCCATGACCAAGCACTGGGCTGAGCTCCTGGAGTTCAGTTGAAGAGGGGAAGGAGGTATCATATGGGCAAAGTGTGTGGGGGGTATCAAAAACATGATGGGGAAAACCACAGAGATAGCTAAACTGAGCTGGAGGGAGTTCATGGACTATGGACTGACAGCTGGGGAACCTGCATAGGACTTAACTAGACCCTCAGAATGTGGGTGACAGTTATATGACTTGATCTGTTGTTGGGGGAGGGGGTTTGCAGTGGCACCAGAACCTATCCCAGGGACATGAACTGGCTTTTTTGAGCCCATTCTCTATTGTGGGATACCTTGCTCAGCCTTGATACTGTGGGGAGAAACCTGGTCCTCCTTCAACTTGTTATGTCAGGCTTTGTTGGCTTCCTAAGGAAGGCCTTCCCACCTATGAGGAGTGGATGGGGGTGGGAGGAGGAGACAGGGGTGGAGGGAGAAGAGGAGGGAGGGGAAACTGGGGTTGGTATGTAAAATAAATAAAAAAATTGTAATAATAATAAAAAAGAAAGAAAAGAGCTTTGACTGTCAGCCCTGGGCACACATGGTTCACAGGTAAGTCTAGTCTTTATCAGCACTGTTTTTTTGTAGATTGTTTATCAGTGTTTAACTGTCTAGAAATGACCATTACATCAATACCAAGGTAACTGGCTGCTCTCCATTAGGAGGAGACAGAGAAACACCTGGCTATGCTGGGCCAGGATTGGGTGAAAGAGCTGACCAGCGTTGAGTATCTATTTCCCTTCCCTAATAGCTATGTCTCTGCAATTTCCCAGTCCTCACCATACCTGTGGCCTGATCCCCAATGCTGCAGGGCAGTGGCCATTTTCCAGCTTCACTCATTTTCTTCATCTGACAGGTTTCTGTGGGCATTGGAGCTGGTGTAGGATACTGGGTCAGGCTGCTGCAATATGCTGACTCCTCAATCAAGGAACCATGAGAGAAATCCTAGTTCAGCTTTTCTGAACCGGAATTGGTCAATTGTAAGTATTTGATAAGTGTGTGTCTATGTGTGGTATTGAAGTCTGCTTCCTACACCTGCTCATTACCTGCCTTGGACTGGATCTAATGAATAAGATTTGCATTGATTTTAGAGAATCTGTAATGACCAGATGCAGAAATGAATGAGGAAGTGACCCCTGTGAAAAGCCCAAGGTGCCTTTAGAATCATAGATGTTACACTCCAATGGCAGTAAGTTATAAAGAAACTGGAAAGGAAGATGGTCTTTATTTCTCTGGATGGGAGGAATGCTCTGAGACTCAGAAACCAGAAGGGCAGGGGGAGAAAGAATGAAGACATTAGTTTAAGTTTAGAACCAAGGAAAAAGGTAATTCAAATACTTGGAGATATACTTTCAAAATCAAAATGGTTGTCAGAGTAAAAGAAATGGGTTTGGGGGCTGTTGGAGGTACCATATTGTACAGAGAGAAAGCATTTGAAATACAAGCTAAGGGATGAAGAGCATGTTCATTTGGTGAAGTGCATGCCATACAGGCAGGAGATCTGGGCTCAATCCTCAGAATCCATAGCTTAGCTGGTCACGGGAAAATTACAGGCCTGGTAATAGGCTCCAATCCCAGTTCTGCAGTGATGGGGAAGGCCAGCCAGCCTAGGCTACTTGGAGGCTTCCAAGTAAAGAAAGACTGTCTTTTTTTTATGACATAAAAAGAATGGATGGCACTTCCTGACTAAACCTAAGGTTGTCTCCACAAGTACACACACACACACACACACACACACACACACACACACATTGATGGATCTCATGTAACTTTTATCACAAACTATTATCCATTCTTTAGTCCTATTTATTTTCCCTCAAAATCATCTACTCTTCCTCTAAATTGACTACAGTGCCCACTTCCTTTTCGGCTAAGAAGAAAAATATGACAATTTCTAAATTTCACTCACTTTTCCAATGATGGTTTTGTGCATTTAACACTATTGTGTGCCCTTCTCCCTGCTGACCTGCCTATTGCCCATTTAGCAGACCGAGTAGTGAACCTTTTTGGGGCAAACATAAAGTTCCCTAAGTCCCTACAGCAGTTATTGCCAGCTGAGCCAGGATTTGGCCCTACTTTTATTTGTTGTGTGGATGCACTGTAAGAAAAGGCATAGCTTCTGCATCATCTAAGAAATAGAGATGTGATGGAACCTGTCTCACTTAGGGTTTCTGTTGCTGTGAAGAGACATCATAAACATAAATGGTAACTATTACAGAGAGAAACATTTGATTGGGGCTGGCAGCTTTCAGTTCAGAAGTTCAGTTCATTATCATCATGGTGAAGGCAGATGGGCTGGAGAAGGGCTGAGAGTTCTACATCTGGATTGGCAGGCAGCAGGAAGACAAAGCCACACTGGGCCTGGCTTGAGCATTTGAGATCTCAAAGTCTACCCCCAGTGACACACTTCCTCCAACAAAGCCACACCTACTCCAACAAGACCACACCTCCTAATAGTGCCACTCCCTATGGGCCTATGGGGCTCATTTTCTTTCAAACCACCACAGGACCCCTTCTACCAAATTTTATGAGAAAATTCAGAGTGGAAACCTACTTTAAAGTGCTTAGTATGGAGTCTAGTATTCAGCAAGTTCTCAGTAACTGTTCACTTTCATTAACATCATCATCACCACCATTACTGTTGTGAACAAGCTGTCCTAAGTAATTGTGTGATGTTAAGGCAAATTTCAGTGATGAAGAATACAGGAAATGCAGCAGGAACCAATTCTCAATGTCATAGCCACTGGCTAGAGGCTTGGACTATGTCAGGCAAGGAAGGGAAACAGAAAGGTAGACAGTGTGATTTCATGGATTCACTCTTGTTTAATCACAGCTGTTATTATCAAAAAGTCTTAGGTTCTGCTAGTGATTTTTTGTGGGGCCTTTGAGAACTATCCAGTTTCAGTGAAACCTGGAAGCTACATTTGGCTTAGGGTTTCCTGATCAATATTCCACCTACAGTGGCATACTGATGACATTTCCCGGTTTCTCAAGGCTTGTTAAACTGGGCCTCAAGGGACAGGGGGTAGCCTCCACTTGGAGCTTATAAACTCATGCTGTTTAGTCTCTGCTTATAAGCTGTAAATATCCCTCCTCCAGACAATTCATAGTAAATTACATTTCCATATTTTGATCTCTTTCTTCTTTCCATTCTAACTAGTTAAATCAAAACTATCTCTACAAATGCTTCGGTTTTATGATCTGCCTTCTCACTCTACAATGTTTCATAAAGCATGGAGTCTATTCCACAGATAGGAACATTTGTCACACAAATGTGTAATAAAATCATATATTTTCTTCCCTAAGTTCTGTGTGGGTCCTAACCAGGTAGATATTCTCTGACTGACTGATGGCTGAACAAAGCAAATGCAAGTATTTTTTAAAAGAAAAAGATGAAATAAAGGAACTAAGCATTGCCCTGAAATTGAGACACATCCTTTAAATCTCACTCCTAAGTCGCCTAGAGCAGGTCTGAAATGACATATTAGGAAGCATGAAGCCATATTGAGGGTGTTGGGTTCTCAGAACCCAAATAACCACCAGGATACAATATTTACTCCCAGGTTAAGATAGTCATATTCTCTTAGAAGAACTCCCTTGAAATTTTCTAATTGTATCTTCTGGTCCCCAGGGGATAGAGCCTCTTGCTAGGTCCCTGAGCTTTCAGCCAAAGATATACAAATGCTTCCAGTTTGAGAGTGGGTAGCAGAGATCAGTGTGTACCCTTTGACAACACAAGACCAAACTCAAAATCAAGGACTCTCAAGTGAAGCATTCTCCCCTTTATTTGGGACATATATTAATGAATCAATAAATAGATTTCAACAGCCTTCCTGTCCTCAGGGAAAATCAAGTAAGAATAATACAATGCAAAGGGCACAGACAAAGGTGCCTGAGACTGGAATTTTAGGCTGGACATTTGCAAATATCTGGTCTGCTGCCCACTGTCATCCACTTGGACCCAAAAGAGACTGAGCTTATACCGACCCATTTTTTGAATCCCTGTCACAGGACTCTTCCAAGTCAAGAGTCTTTGGCGGCCTTTCAAGAATTGAAAGGCTTTTCTCTTCCCTGTTGGTCAGGGATACTTACGTTGCCTTCCTCGATGGACTCCTATTATTTCAAATATTCTTCTGATTTCAACAAAGGACAGATATCAAGCTTGTCTGATGAGTTCTCCCTTCTTTCTTGCATGGTTTTCTTTATCTACAGCTTGCCTTTTATTCACTTCAGACATACTGATTTCTTAAAGGAACCTGAAATCATTCATAGATTCAAAGATTGCTAAGACTGGCCATTTCTAATTCCATGTTGACACAATTCCGCTCATCTTATGGTTAGTCCTTGGCTAACCATCTCCATTGCCTCCTCTGTGAGTCTCTTAGTTTTGCCTAGGGGATCAAGCCAAACATCTTCAGCCTCACCCAGCATTGTCTCTACATCTCTTTTCCCTCACACTTTTTTGTTTATTCTGTGAGCTTTCTCCAATCCAAAGGACCAACCATAGCCAAACGTGTCATTCTCCTCAAGGTTATCATAACTTTGCCAATACCTCCCCCTCTGACGTTTCTCTCCTGTCCCTCCCAGAAGTCTACTGACTCATCCTCTGGGATGGCTTTTCCAACTCCCTCAAACAAAGTTGGCATTGTTCCACTCTCTACCAGTTACAACTTCATGTGTAATATTTCCTAAAGATTAATGAATTATTATTACCACCTACCCTTATTTCCAGTCAGAAACTATATAATGAACTCATTCTGATCACACATTTTAGTTCTGGCTCATAGCAGATGACCATAACAAACTTCTAGGTTAAAGTGAAAGGGAACATAGATTTGGGGATGTGAAAGATCTCATAAATTTATATACTAACTTAAATTTGAATATTTAAGAGGATGGTATATACTTTTCTATCTTTAAGCATTCACAAATCTATGTACAAAGTGGGCAGGGTATATTTATGGTCTGTATGTATCATACGTATCCAGTATTTAACATGCCTTGGAAAGTTCAGAGAAAGTGAAACAGAACTGGAGCCAAGGAAAAAAGTTCCTCCAAAATTGGCCAGATCAGCTTAGCTGCTTGAAATGGTGTTAAAGTCCCCAACAGAATACAACAACTTTTTCAGCAAGCTGGGTACTGCGGGTACCTTTTGACATTTGTGACCTCACTCTGTGTAAGTAGTTTGAGAGGACCAAGAAACCAAAGGTCTTTATGTTTTAGATAAGAGTAATTAAGTGGATGGGAGAACAGATCTCCAACTCCTGTCCAACAGAGACCCAGGCCCTGAAAGCTGTACCACAGGCATGCAATAGAAATCCAGAATTAGGACACAGTTTAAAATGTTCTGCTTTCCAATCTTGGTTGTCTCTCCACATTCTTAATATTTGCGATCAACCCTTAATGAGGTTCTATATCTTCATTTTGTGGGGTATATTTCTGTTAATTTATCACCTTCAATCCCAGGAGAAATGTGTTTCAGCAAGACATGGATAAATTATTGTAAAGTACATTTATTTAGCACAATCTAATTATCACATCATTCAGTAAAAGCGAATGAATACATCATAAATGAAGAGTAATGGGGGTGAAATTCCCATGCACATGCTTATGATGTGGGAGAAGAGGAGGGAATTCATGTATACATGTATGTATATGTATGTGTTAAGCCTCAAAACACATTCTTCTCATGGGTCTTTTGATTCCATACAGGCATTTGGAGAGAGATGTTGATGGCTGTTTTCTAATACAGACATCCTAAGATGCAGGTACAACAATGCTATTAAACTTTTGCAGTGTGGCTAGTCAGAATTCATTTGTATTAGGAATATCATAAACATACCAGAGTTGGAAGACTTAATTTTTATTTAAATACAACATATTTCTTCCTTTATAATGTAGTTTTGTAGTTTATTAAAATACTAATGATGAAGTTAGTATGTCTCTATTAACCCTGTTCTTAGGTATGGTGCCAGAGAAATGGTAACTTAAATCTACACAAACATTTGTATGTGGATGGAGAGTGGTTTAATGTATGTAATAGCCAAGGAGTAGAAAAAAAGTCAAATGTCTCTTAATTGGTGAATGGATTAAACAAATTAGTGGTATATCCATGCAACAGAATGCTATACAGCAATTAAAAAGGAATACTTGGCTGGTATATGCTACAACATGGATAAATATAAAAGTATTATGCTGAAAGAAAGAGGCTGAGCATGAAAGACTATATATTTTATGGTTAACTTTATAACTATACAGGCAAAAACAGATTACTACATGTCTAAGTCTGGGAATGGAAAGTAGAAATGACTGAAGGGGAACTGGATGTTTCCTGTGGGGATAATGGAACTATAATGGAAAAAAAATCACTTAATTATGTACACTATCATCATTAGTATATAATAAATTTAAATGTCCTTTAAAGTACTTATTAGAATATAATTCTTAAATAATTTTAGTGAAATGATTTTAATATTTTACATATTGAAGTGGTACCATAGTAGTTATACTGAGCTAAATAAAATATGTTGTGATTAATATTACCTACTTAATTTTACTGTTACAATGAGGCTACTAAAGAACCTCAAATTATGCATGTAGCTAACATCATATTTCTATTGGGCAACATAGACTCAGAAGACCACATTATATCTGATATCAACTCAGCCATCTCCATTCTTCTATTCAATTTTGGTGACTGTCTTTCCCCCTACTCTTGGCTTTCAGCCACCCTGGTATGGGAACAGAGAGAATTTATTCTTCAAAAAATTTGGAAAGAGGAGGGAGTCACTCAGACTTCTGCTGCTCTAGGCTCTAATTATAAGCAGGATCTTGGTGACTGGAGGAAGAGCGCAGGCCTAGGTATAGATGAAGGGCCCACCTTGTATCAGCTGAGTTACAGGAGTATAAGGAAAATCACATTCAATGTTGGAAAATGGATCATGCATACTGATAACCAAAAATCCATACAATCTTTATATCTGTGGGAGCCAGTTAATACAAGATTAAATATGTCCAGAAGGAGCTAACATTAAATGTTGCTAACTTAAGACAAATAAGCTTGATTTTCAAAAGTCACACCCTCCAACAGGTTTAGTGAATAAATGTTAGCTCCTGGAGGAGAGAAAGGTAGTTGTCACATCTTGTCAACTGCATCAGAAGTTATGAGTCTTTGATCCCCATGGAAATTACACCAGAGGGAGGGGTTTGGAAGGTTTTTAAAAATACATGGGGTTCCTGGGTCCTACTCTCTCACACTGTGGTTGATCTGGTCTGGGGTAGGGTCTGGGCAGTGATTTGTGTAAAGGATTTCAAGCAGATGCAAGTGGGAATCCTCAACCCTGAGCCTTGCTCATCCAATACTTCATAACGGATTTAAAGTATGTAATAGTGACCTTAAAAATGGACAAGGAGACAGATTCTCACTGGCCAAGTTAACTCTACGACCCTCAAACAAGCCAGGGCCAGGATCCCCTCTCCTCCATGTGTAGTCACCTGCCTTTTGTGGGATACTAAATAATGGTGGATGACGCCGAGGTAGAGCCAGCTCCTTCTGTTAGAAGTTGCTGTAACTGTTGGCTTATCTTTCCCATTTTATGTTCGGCCCTGCCTGTCACTTGTAATGTCTACCCATGAGTTTTGACTTTGCTCTCTGGACAAGATTGAAGAAGCCTATCCTGCCTCCACACAAGACATTTCTCTTTATTTGAAAACAGTTATGAGGACCCCTTGACCTCATGCCTACTTCCCTGGTCTGTTCACAGAATGCTCTCTTTTTCTAGGCCTGCAACCAGCTCTCTGTACTAGTTTGACAATTTCCCTTTTGAATTGTGTAGCCTCTGAATTTTCACCCTCCAGATGGTGTCTGCCCAGGGCCAGTCCATCAGGGCAATTACATTCCTTGATAAGGCCATTACAGTTCCAGTAATGTAGCCACCACACTGCATTGGCTCAATAGCAGAACAATTGGAAAGAGGAGAGGAAAAAAGGGGGGGAAATCCAAAAGCTACATTTTCTAAAATCTCTCATCTATAAACTCTAAGCGTTTGAGTATATCACTTCACAAGCTACTCATCCAAGTGAACGTGGATCCAATTTGCTAGAATGGAGACACTGTCAGCAGAATGGAATTCTCATTGCTCCGACTTATCTATGAACTATTAATTTTCCATCAAGCGTTCCAGAGGCTGAAGATTGGGAATAATGGCATAAAGACACTACACAGCAAAGGGCTTAGCAGATGGGAGTTGGAACTTTATGGGTGGAGCATTATCCTAGTTAGCTTTAACTGCCAACTTGACACACCCTAGACCTTAGGGCCTAGAGTTACTTGGCAAGGAATTCTCAGTTGAGAGATTGCCCATGTCAAATTGGCCTGTGAGTATGTCTGCTAGACATTTTCTTGATTGTCGATTGATATGGGAGGGTATAGCCCCCATGGGTATCACCATTGCTTGTACTGTTGTTTGGGCTGGTTAAAAAAAAAAAAAAAAAAAAAAAAAAAAAAAAGCCAACTAAGCATGAGCCAAGTGAGCCAGGAAGCAGCACTCCTCCATGGTTTCTGCTTCTAGTTCCCACTCTAGTTTCTACCCTTACTTCCCTCAGTGATAGACTCTAACCTGTAAGCTGAAATAAACCCCCTTTTCTCCTGGATTGTTTTTAGAGTGTTTTATCACAGGGATGAAGCTAGAGTAGGTATATTTTATTTGGGAAATGATAAACTAAGATCAAAAGCAAACCGCTCCTTGCCACCATCTGATGAGTTCATTTAAATTCCATCCTGTGGATTGAAGCTGGGCCCTTACATGACTTTGTTCACAAAAACATGGACTCCCAGAGCACAGTGGCCATGTTGGACTTCTATCTGCTGGCACAGTGCCCAGACTGTGAGAGCATACATTTGTTTCTTAGTCAGTCCAATTACCTATATCTCTCTCTAAAGAATTCATTTCAAATTCAACTTACATATATTAAATACTCATTATCTGAGCTGAGTACCTAGGTGGAGTGACTTTACATATGGTTTATTACATAAATATGTTCGGGGTATTGTGGTAATAGGGTAACTTGGGCTACAGAATGGAAAAGAAACACTGATTACCATTCAAAAAGGGTCATTTGACTTCAGAGGGATAGAGAGTTGATGTAGCTCTAGGGGGAGGACTAAGGGAATACCTCAGAGACCATCCTTCTGTTTGGTCCTGGGATAGTCATTGAGAAGGACCATTTTCAGGATTTCATCTCTTTCCATAGAAGCAATGATCATGTGAGTCATGCCTGCATTAGTAATAAACAAAATCCTATAGTCAGGAAAGGCAGAGGCTAAAAGAACTATTTAGAGGAAGGAGGCAATGTCTGACTTTTGTGGCACACAAATCAATGGCCTTTTATCTGATGCAAGGAGTTGATGCCTAGACTCCCCAGTTTATTTCTGTACTTTGTAGTTAGATAGACCTACCTCAAATCAACCATCCTGATTGACAACAGATAACTTTCTTGACTAAACTATATTAACAATCAAAATCTAAACACAAAACAATACAAGAGCAGACATCACCCAATGAATCTTGCAACAAAAAGAGGAGACATTCTGCTTGCTAGAGCTACTAAGACTGTGGCAAAGTGCCTACCACCTAGATTTCTTTTGTAATGTGGTCATTTTGAGGAGATGCTGCACACTGGGTTGGTCAGGCTGTCCCCAAACCTGCTTCTTTTCTTTTTCCATATCTCTTAAGACATTAACTAATGCAATAACAATCACACACAGTTAACAAATCTTGGAAAGGCAGAATTCAAGGGATCACTGGCACCATGATGAAGAAGGACTTAGAAGTCTGAGAACAGTGGTAGCATCTAAGGTTCCCATCCGACTCAGAGATTAGCTAAACTGTCCTTGACTCATTTGGGAGTTGCTTATCTTAATTTGTGGTTTGTTTATGTGGATGTTAGCAAGTTTTTTCCCCTAGAGTTTAAAGTTAGAGGACTCTTATGTTCTCTTGTGTGATCACAAAGAGACCAGAGCAAGACAAAGGCTGGCTTTTGTTTCCTTTCTCTCAAGACCCTGGTTATGGTATTAACAATGTATCCTCCAAGTTCTTCTCTGGGAAACAACAGCTTACAAACAGTGTGAAGAGTAGTGGCCAGGCTGATTCCCCCAAAAGACTTAACTACCCTCTGATAAAGCAAATAAAATACAGCCAGTAGTGAATTTCCCAACATCCCGATATGAAAAAGGAAGAACCATGATGTACTAGGCAGTGGCCAATCTGAGCCTCACTTAGGTGAGGCTGTACATCCTTGGCTTACTCTCCAGTTAGACCAAAGATTGTTTTCCAAGCTGCCATGAGAACCACCTTTGAGTTTAAAACTAAATGCTGCTGTCTCATGCTGCGGAATATTATGATATGTCAGGCATGGTGACCCGAGCTTTTAAATTAAAAAAGAAAATCTCTAGAAAATGCTAGTTTAAGGATAAGTGTGGGGTGAGATGAATTGTCTGGGATACATTTTAGAAGAGATCAAGAAATCAGTTTGATAATTGGATCCATTCTAGACTCACTGTCTATGGACCAAAGGCACCAGTGAAGCTAAGTTACCTGTTTCAACGATTATGAGGGAAACCCTTTATTCTTACAAGGGTGGCATTTCTACCTACATGACTATTCTGCCTGAAAAATGATCACATAAAGGGCCATCAGGAGCTATGTGTGTTCTTCTTAAAGAAAGAGACTTTGTCTTCTGATCTTCCCTTATGGATCTTTCCAGATGGGCAGGAGCCAAACTTTTACTGGGCTTTCAGCCTTTCAATTCAGTTACAGGTAAGACATTTGTTGGAATTACCTTGAGGGCTAATAGGGTCATTGCCTGGGGGGGGGCTGTTCTCAGAAAGAAATTTGGACTTATCATACCCACAGCAACTATTACCATAGATTCCATTATTGATCAACTCTGTGTGGCAGCTACACAACACAATTCTAGATGACAATGATAACAGTGTCCTTTTAGGTTAGTGCTTTTCTATGGCAGGCGATATGATTTGTTCTTATTGAGCCCTTGCATAAATTCTAGGAGAGAGCTGGGTGATGGGCACACGCCTTCAATCCCAGTACTCAGATGGCAGAGGCAGGCAGATCTCTGTGAGTTCAAGGCCAGCCTGGTCTACAAGCAAATTTCAGGACATCCAGAGCTGTTATACAGAGAAACCCTGTCTTGAAAAACAAACTAATGAGAGAGAAAGAAAGAGAGAGAGAGAGAGAGAGATAGAGTGAGAAACCCAAATCGGAACACAAACACTCTAAGTGGGACTGGACTGAGGTTTGAACCCAGGGCTCGCCACCTGCATTAGTTACTCTATTTGTTGCTGTGAGTGACCAAAAAGTGGCTCACAGGAAGAATTTGTTTTGGATTGGCTCACAGTTTAGAGAGATATAGTCCATCATGATGGAGAAGGCATAAGGCTTGTTCCATGGCGTCACCCAAGAATGTGTGTGAGAGAGTTTGCATCTTTCCTCTTTGTTTTCTTTACAGGACTCCAGTTTAGGGAATGGTGCCACCTACACTCAGGGTGCGTCTTCCCTCTTCAGTTAACCCTCTCTGGAAACATCCATCCAAAGCGATGTTTTACTAATGTCCAATGTTTCTTAACCAATCAACTTTACAATTGAAAGCAGTCATCACAGTAGCAAGAAACTTTCTGTTGGAGAGCCTGATAGGCACAGGATGGCAGGAGAGTGAACATATGTCAATCTTAAGGTCTTATTTGCTACTTAGCAAAGTTAAGGGAAGGGTAAAGTTTGTGAGGATGGGAAACACAATGAAAGACAAAAGAAAAAAAATGTAATGTTGAGAATCGGGCATCCAGCAGGTGGGTGTGGGAAAGTCATATTTAATAGCCACTGAAGGAACCTGTGAAAACAAGAACTCATGGCATCCAGTTCTCAGAGTACCCAGTAGAGGCTCTCAATCACCAGCTCCCCCCTCCCGCCACCCCAATCTCTAATAGCCACATTCTCCTAGTTTGGGCTTATTCCTTGCGTGAGCAGGTGATATTACTAAGGAGGCCTTACTTCACTCAGGCTCTACCATATAGCAACAATTTAATAGTGCTTTGCAAAAATTGATAGATTGTTATTCTCAACATAAACTCTGTTTTATTCCTTAGAGGATTTTATTACCTCTCAGGAATGAGTTCGATATTGGTGCGATTAAATTAGAGCAGTTATAAAAAGGAGGAGGAACTGAAGAAAGAAAGAAAGAAAAATCTATGAATAGGTGGGAAAGATCACCATTAACACCCAGTACTTTGTGTGACAGAACCAAATCTGTCCTCACTACCTTGGGAGAGCCTTCCAGGGTGTCTCATTAGAGTATTCACTGGCATTGCTTTTGATGGCAAGTCACACCAAGACGAGCTTCACGCCTGCAGTGAGAGGAGCCAGGCCTGGAAACCAGATGAAGGTTATACTGCATAAACCCATCCTGAATGGCTGCTTTGCCTGGGTCACTTCATGAGTGTATCCAGGCCATTCCAACCTGTTGATGGTGGCCACACCTTATGTTTACACAAAGCTTTCTAGAGCTTCAAAGAGGAGTTACTAGTATGCATCATTGTGTTCAAGACATCAACAGCAGTAACAAAATCAACTCCTGTCATCCCCATAAAATAAGAAAGGCATTCTGGGTCCACTGACTCCTATCCTTATGGAGCTTTGACAGTTTTGGGGGGCAGGTTCTCACAGATAAGTTTAATATGTTAAGCAATGAACCCTTGCTGGACCTGGTGGCTCAGGCATTCAATCCCAGCTATGTGGAAGGCAGAGGCAGAAAGATTAGTAGTCTATGTCAAAATAGAAAATAAAGAACAAAAGAAACATGGAGATGTTCAGGGAAAAGTATACAAGGCCATAGGTTCAAAACTCAGGACAAAAAACCCAAACTTGACAAAAGAAAGAGGTAATCTCTTGAGAGACCAGGGAACCAAGAGAAACAAATCACTACATACATTGCTGGTAGTAATATAAATTAGTGGGAGATTTCTATAGGAAATTTTGCCAAAATTCTTAACCTTGGCCAAAGACCTTAGGCCAGCAACTCAAAATTTGCCTAATGGATATGATTTGGGGAGTGAGTTAAAATGTAGGTTTCAGAATATTCTAACAGAAAACACTGATTCTAATGGCAAGAATATCAGAAACAGTTTGAAGAGGAATTTAGTTGAATGAAAGAACTCATGTTCGCAATGAGAATAGCGATGAGGTTGAAGCACGGCAGCAATGACTCAGAAGGTCATTATGGTATACTTGTACTTAAAAGAGAGTCACAAAGAATTACTGCAGAGGGATATGCAGATGGTGTATGTGAATACATGGAAAGACAACAAGAAACTGAGAGGATGTGTCCCCCAAAGTGAAGTGTGGATACTTTTTCATTGGAAGCTGAGAGCAACTTTTCTGATTATTAGTTTTCTCCAGTAACTATGTTGGTTTTGATCGGACTGACTTATGTGTTTATGTGACCACTTGATCAAAGTGACTTATGTGAGTTTAAGTGCCAAAGAAAATCCTGGAGGACCAAAGGCAGCAGAAACCAGATCATACCTCCCCTGAGCTTCCTTACAGGAAGCTGCCTGCTCAAAACTGAAGAACGGAATTTCCATCCTATCCTTGCAGACAGGGCGTCTATGGCTGACTGACAATGAGTTCAAAGGATCACACACCAGAAAGTCTGACTTTCCCAAGACCCAACAACCAGGATCGCTGACTGTATCTGATTCAAATTCCTCATGACCAGCCAAGGACTGAACTTGTACTCTTCCGCGTGTACCTAGCCCCTACCTGAGCCTGGCACACAGTAGGTATTCATGTATACCACTTAGGTTCACATGGTTTTGTCTGCTCTGTTTCTATTAGGGTAATCTTTGAAAGCCTCTTATCTTCCCAAGGCACATTCAGAAAGACATTTCACAGTCATGCCACGTCATAAACCGTTCCTGGGGCAAGTCTGGCCAGCTTTGTGCTTTCTGAGAGGAGAGGAAAAGATGAGGCAATTATCTAAAGAGTTCAGGTAAAATGCCACCTTTCTTTTGAAATCTCCTTTCCAGTTTAAATCCCATTCTGTTTCTAAGAAAAGCATTTTCCTGATTCTGCTACATTTTCTCAATTCCTGGTTCGGTTTCATAGGTTCAGTCGATTAGAGTTAAGCAGTGGACTTGGGGATGATTGTACCTTCTGCCATTTCTTGGAGGAATATTTTAGCATGAGAAATGGGCTTTAATAACTGAACGTTGAGGAAGATGACACAGGGATGATTTAGCAATGCATATATTGTGACATATAAAATCGCAGACAGTTTGAGTAAGATGGAGCCTTAAATGAAACATCCAATATCAGCTCCAGCACACAGCCAAAGTAACTGCAGAAAAACAAAACCACAGAAACATCCATATGTCACTGGGAACAGCAGGGCCAAAACCAAGCTCTTCCCCACCCCCTCAGCCCTCCTTGGAAATGGCTCTGCAGTGGGTTGATGCCTAGCTGCGGAGCAGTGAACTGAAAAAGTGGTTAATTAATGAAAAACTTAAAATTCAGCAATGAAATTACCTTGTGCGGTGACTGACAAAGGCAGTATAAATAATTCAGTCTCCCTCACAGTTGATTGAACAGAGTGCCTTTTCTCTTTTGTCAACAGCATAGAGACATTTTTCCCCTCACTGCTACATTTTATAGAGGCTACAAGTGTCACTGCCCAAGAGACAGTGGCTGGAGAAAGGAGAGGGGAAGAGAAAATCAAATTGAGACCTGAACTGAGTGAGGAATTCCTTCTGGGTATCATGCTTTTCAGGGGGCTGACTCAAGGTGTCAGCTGTACAAGGCATTGTTCAGTCATCTCTGAACATGCCACAGGTGCTCTGGGAGCAAATAGCTAGGGTGCAAACCTCCCCCCGCAGTATAAGGCTCTACACCATTATTGATCACACAGCCTCTGCTTGGAGGAAGGGCTCCTGTGGATGTGTGGGACTGCGTGTTAGGAAAGATGGTAATAGGAGGAGGAAGACTCCACTTTGAGGCATGTACATCTTCCCCCACTCACTGAAAAGTTGGCTTGTTGGTTATTTCTCTCAGGTGGGAAAAGTGGTCCCTGGCAGTAGTGTGGCCATGGGTGAGTTCTCAGGATGACCTTTGTGTGCCATCTGCATCAAGGATCCGGAGCCCACCTCCCAAAATTATACTGGATCCTTCCAGTTCTTTTCATGGGGAGAAAGAGTTCTGCCTTTTCAGGGTCTTTGCAGGCTCCTATTCCACCTGAGGAAGACGGAGTATAACGGAAGCCATTATTGTCAATCCCAGCAAGTCCTGTGGCCACTGCCTGGTAAACTGAATCTTCGTGTGGCTTAAACACTTGAGAGTTTGTTTTTGTTTAACCTTTTTCTTCAATCTTAGAACAGAAGCTTGAGAATCAAACAACCTACTCTTTTATAGCCTTAGTGGCAGCAGTGACTGCTTCCTACTGAAACCTTCTAGTGCCATTCAAGTTCCTTAGATTATGATTGGGTTGTGAAGAACATATCTCTCACTTGGGAAGTCACCTAGTGTCACCTACTCAGTCTGTTTCCTATCTATAAAATGGAACCAATTCTGAAATTCCTTGGCAATACGGGCAATAATACACAGACCCACTACAGGAAGCCACTCATTGTACATATTCAATAAATATGACTTTTTTCTCTTTTCCCCCTAAATAAAGGAGAAAAGGGTGGGAGTGAGGGGAAGGGAGAGGAAGAGGGAAAAGAAGAAAGAGAGGGAGTGAAAGAAGGAGGGGAGGATGGTTGGAGAGAGAGGGGGAGAGAGATGTAGATAGATAGATAGATAGATAGATAGATAGATAGATAGTTCTACATATAAGGATGTAGAGGCACAGGAATGCTGGCTGAGCCCCTCAACATCATTCAGTCAAGGGGCACAAAGGGTTGCAGGGGAACTCATCACATGGGGATAGAGCCACATTCAGACTTTGCTGGGGATTTCTGGAGTGCCCTAGAAGGATCCGTTACAACCCCAGGAGACTCAGTTGGTAGAGTTGCATATATGAGGCCCTGAGCTCGATTCCTAATACTGCAACAACATGGCAGAAATGACTCTGGACCTGAAGGAATCTCAGTATCTGATTGGGAGTAACTCGACACTATTGCAACTATTAGCAAATCTCCTTAATGCGGGAGCCTCTGGATAGAGTTTATCCTTCATTACTCCAGGAGGCTGCTTAGAATTATTTATTTCTCATTACACTCTCAAGGGCATGCTAAGAACTGCACAATTAAACTGCTGATATCAAAGGAAAAACTATTAAAACCTAGGACTCTGCAGAGAAAGAGAAAGCAGACAACGAGGAGTGATCAATACTCAAGATAATACACAGACACTAAGCCCAGAAGATGATGTTTTAGACAAAGAGTTGATGCACATATATGGTGTCACTATTTCACAAGAAGTTCATTTGAATTTTAGAAGCTCTTCCAGGGAAGTTGCCTCAGATTTTGAGGAATGTGGAAATTCTGAGTTTTGCCTGTGGGGAGGAAAGAGAAGACTGTGGGTTGTCAGAGATCCTAAGCATCACTTAATATTAGACTGCAGTGTCACACGACGAGAGGAGAGTCTCAGCCCGAGTGCATTAAGATTCAGCCCTTGGAGAAAGCTATTCTAGAGCTTGGAAAAAATCTTCCTCTAGGCAAAGTGTCACCATAGCCTCTGTTAGGTAGGGTCTGTCACTCAGACTCCGCCTATCCTACAATAAGGTTGGCTGTGCAGGAATCACATTGATGCAGCAGAGTTCTTAGCGAAGGGTTTACTTGGGCAGAGAGCAGATACTGAGAATTATAAGGGTCCGTTCAGCTAGATGCTATTCAGAGAGGTCTCAACCACAAATTAAAAACAAATAAACAACAAAAAACCTTTTCTTTATCTGATTCTGAGCAACAGGAACGGAATACTTTCTCTCAGCAGCCTTTTGAGCCAGAGCAACAGGAACGGAATACTTTCTCTCAGCAGCCTTTTGAGCCAGAGAAGGAAGCATAAAACCTTTTCAAATAATTATAACAAAATAATAAAAAATGTTCTGTTTAAAATATGGATAATCACCGAGCAGAGACACAGGGAGAGGAGAAGGAAAAGAAAGGGAAAGAGGCACTGGAGGACTGACAAGGAGAAATAAAGGAACGCAGACAGAGCCCATGGGCCTGGAGGATGGAGGGAGTGCTGGAGCGGGCAGCTCCTCCCCATATGCTTCCTATTCTGTGTTAAAGATTTAAATGAGAAGCCCCTCCAGAAACAAAGTGAGAGACCCCAGAGAACTACAGATAGAGGCGTAGACCCATAGAGAGGTGCCTTATAGCATCTGCCCCTGCAGGCAAATCTCACCAAAGACACCAAAGACAGGCAGTCCTTACCAGATTGAGCCCACGTGGTGGGGGCTCATCTTGTCCTATATTTGCAACATAGGACTTCCTTCCTTCCTTTCTTCCTTCCCCCTTCCCTCCCTCCTTCTCTCTCCCTCCCTCTCTTTCATTTTAAGTGGTAGGAAACCCAAATACTATGTACTTAATTGCCACTATCTGCCAATTAAATTTTTACAAAACACAGTCATGCCCATTAATGAGCATATCATCGAGGGACGCTTTTATATTTTCACGCTAAAGATGAGGATGGTGATGGAAAGTTCCCGGCCTAAAGCACCTCACACACTTACTGTCCAGCCCTTTACCGATACACTGACTTATGATCTAGACATGGAGGAATAAGCAGTAAACAAAATTTTGGCTTGACAGGAGACAGACACACAAATAGAAAGTAAACAAACAAGAGGGAAAGAGAATAGAAGGGATGAGCATGGATAGTGGTGAGAAAAGATGATACTGATGTCGGAGCTGGACCCAGACTTGATAGGTGGAAGCCATTGATATAGGAAAGGAAGAATTTTTGGTGTGCTTCATCAAGTACAAAGACCCACAAGAAGGAGAGTCATCAGCTGGAACCTCACATTTGAAGATTTTTATTTTAGTGTGCATCACTGTTGGAGCATGTGCAGCCAGTCCCCATCTACAGGGTACACCAGGTAGGAGTACTCACTACATGACAGTGTGGCAGCGTTATAGAAGCCCTACTCTACTGCTGTAGCCTCCTGAGCTGAACCTGAGCCAACTTACATGTAAATCGGGGTTACTGCCCTTCTCCCATACTGCCCCCGGTGTGAGGAAGAGCTCTGATGGAGAGGCTCTTTGGAAACTGATGCATGCATAAGGGGTTGAATATCATTACACTGGACCTGTCCCTTCCTGTCTGTGCTGCTGTTCTCTGCTTTTGATTTTGAGTCCCCATGGGTTGACGACCATTTATCTTACATTGTCTAGGATGGCTTTGACTTCATATGTTTGGCCCTGCTGGCCCTATAAACCACTGAAATGTCCCAGGAAGTCTCATATTTCCGCTTCTAAACTCCATCTCCCTGACACCTTCTTGGCAGGACCTTGTTAAGGAAGATTTGGTGAGGAAAGACTGACCTCTGGCCACATGGACTGAAATGGGTAACAACTTTGAACTTCTAATATGTGTGGGCTTCCTGCAGGGTAGTGTTTTCTATGGGTTTGTTCTTGGGATGAGCAGGTGGCCCTAGACTAGTCTCCACTGTTGCCCAGGTCCTGGAGAGGGAAGTTTTAGACCTGCCTTTGCTATTCTGGAGACCAGCTTGCCACACATTCACGCATTCCCTTCAAGATGCAGGTGAGATGTCTGAAGCTTTGATACCTGAGAGATGCCTGCCACAAAGTGACATGTGAGAGCGGGGTGTTTCATTATTAATGCCCATTCTGCTGCAACTTCAGAAGGTTCAGGCAGGTACACCCAGTGCCACTGCAGCCTTCCTCGTGTGTCTGCTTTCTCCTGCACATCCCATCTGAGAGCCTCCCCATCCAACCTTTTCTGATGTGCTCAACTTAGTTTGCCAATGAATTCTGATTCATGAAGTGGCTACTTCAGTGAAAATTTCCATAGAATTTGAGGCCAATTGATTGTGGATGAGTTTAAGAGTGAATGGAGGGGAAGTGAGCATCCATGGAAAGGCACCAGTCATGGAAAAGTAATTCATAAGGGCAGGAGAATGGGATCAGTCAATGGAGCGAGACCCTCACAAGTCTGAGGTCCTGATTGTCCTTAGTCAGGGTTCTGATTGCCGCTGCTTACACTTACATGTGGATGTTCATCATCAAAGGAAGTCAGGACAGGAACTCAAACAGGGCAGGAACCTGGAGGAAGGAGCTGATGCAGAGGCCACAGAGGAGTGCTGCTTACTGATTTGCTCCTCATGACTTGCTCAGTCTGCTTTCTTATAGAACTCAGGACCATCAGCCCAGGAATGGCCCCACCCAAAATGGGCTGGATACTCCCACATCAATTACTAATTAATAAAAGGCCTTACAGTCTTAAGGAGGAGGCATTTTCTCAATTAAGGTTCCCTCCTTTCAGATAACTCTAGTTTGTGTGCCAAGTTGACATAAGAAATGTCACATCCAAGTAAAAACTGGGTGTAATGGCACAATGTGTACTCCCAGAGATGGAGAGATGAAAAGTAGGAGTGTCCAGGTAAATCTCTGGAAGCTCACGGGCTTGACACCCTGGCCTTACATGGTGAAGTTCCAGGTAAATGATAGACTTTGTCTCAATTAATAGGTGGGATGCACATTCAAAAGTGGCCTTTGACCTCTGCAAATGTGCCATGTATTAGAATACTCTCCATGCATGAACACATATAGATATACATACACATAGAAAGCATTAAAATTACATTAAAAAGGATTTTAAACTGTCAAAATAAAGCTTTTTATTCTTGCACAGTCTAATTAACACCTCTTGCCTACAGTATTACTTTATTGCGAGCTGTGAATGTTTTAACCTGTTTTTTATCAGTATCATCTACATGGGACTGAGGGCTGTTATGAGAGCACATGATAGGTCCCCATCTCCCATGGCACCCCTGTCCCCCCCCCATCTGACCTCATCTCCTAAAGAACTACTGTAGCTCTGTGACATTTTAATTTGCTAGAATGAGACAGAATGTAAGCAGTCAGGCTCAGGTCTCTGCATTTATCTTGCTTGGGGGAAATTAGTGCTGGCTCAAGAGCACACCCACTATATACACCAATGAGAAAACACAATTCAATTTGTGTTGGCAGCTTTAGGAGAGCAGGGCAACCATTTGTTAAGTGCAGGGTAATTCAGCGCCTGTTTTTGCAAGGAAGCGGCACTGAATCCCCAGGTTGGCAATTTTTGCCAGGAGATAAGTGAGTTCCCTGCCCTCTGGAAAGTTTCTGGACAGGTGATTGCTCTTCTGCAGTATTGTGGCTCAGGAATTGTGTTTCTGTTGGCCAAGCCAGGCAGATTTACCAAATATGTAACACAATGGCGTCCAGGGCTCCTCACACCAGAGCTCTAATTGAAGGCTTTGTGGAAAGACATACATAGTTGACCAGAGTGATGCAGAGGGAAATGTTTGTATTTGAGAACATTTTTGTTCATCTGGCCAGTCTGACATGCCCATGAGCTGCTGTCTGTCCTACATCTAAGCAGAACAAATAAGAGCTTTGGGAGAGACCAAAGTTGTCCCATTTCACTCTTAGAGGGTGGAATGGTGGTGGGTGTCGAGTCAGGGACTGAGGCTGACTGATAGGCTCTTCAAGGCTTCATGAACTGAAATAGAGGTTTAGAGATTAGTGGATGAGTGACACAGAGAAATACGATGTGCTGAAAATCACATTCTCAAATAATCATAACACATTACCCAAGTCCTAAGTGTGCTCTGCCCCAAACTCCCCAGCCCCACAGAGCTCTCAGAAGACCAGGAGCTGGGTTTCAAGCCCACCCCCCTCCCACTCTCCCCTGCTTTCTGCCTACTCTGGGTGTGGCCAGCCAGCCCTCGATGGGGCAGATCCCTTCACTTCTCTCACTCTGCTTCCTTTTGAAAAGACACAGTAGGTACCCCAGCCCCCCACTACAGGAAAGTCTGGCTGCTCTCCACATCACTTGTCATTGCCAATTTAGTGAGGCCAAGGGCTTGTGTTCCCAGCTGGAGCTGTGCTGGCATTTGTCCTTCCCAGTTTGAGATTATATCTCAGCCTGCCAAGTGCCCTTGGTGAGCTACCTGTTGGTTGCTAACTCACCAAACAGCTCCTCCTAACAGGTGGTAGGGGGCACTTTTTAGCTGCCTCTCAGCCTATATGAGTTACCCCTTCCAGTATCCCAAGGTTTTATCTGTGTTCCCAGAGGAAGTAGTACTCAGTCTGTGCTCAGTGCCAACTGTGATCTCATTGAGTCATTCTACCCCACAGATCCTCCATTAGTTTACTTGTAAATAAACAAAGACACCTACTTCAGAAGGTGTTTGCAATGGTTCTGGAATGTTGAGGCATACAGCAGTCACTTGATAAACGTACACTTCCTTCCTTTCCTTAAGTGTGACAAGAATCAAAATATGGCCCCAGTCTAATGTTCGAACTGTGTCCGGTTGCTTTAAATAGCATAATTAATAGATGTAGATACACAGAGGGATGTGACTGCTTAAGTCCACATGGATATCTGGCACCATGACAGTAAGATTGGTGAAGGGAAAGAAAGGAGAATCCCCATGGCTCTGGAAATGCAGAAACAGCTCCCCGACTTCCCTGCTTCCCAGGGGCCTGAAACCCCCATGGGAGCAAGCACATCACATGCTTGGTGAGTCTCTGACTTACTGTTCATGTGGAATGAACTGGCAGCTGCTGTGTCTTTTCTAGATGTCTAAACAGTCCAGCCCAAACCTCAAGGCAACCCAGACCTCTGTTTTGGTAGAAGAAGATCTTCCATCCTTGAATTGGAGGTAAGCTGGAGGAGGATCATATGACAGACCAGTGTATCACCTCTGCCTGCACTGGGCTCTTTACCATGGGCAAAGGGGATCAAGAATATTTTTTAGCCTGACGTGTCACAATAGATAGTGCTACATGGTATTTTCAAACACCAGAGTCCAGGCTATTACTGTAGTTGCTTCACCTAGTTTGTCTGTATGTTTCTATCCTGCCTGGACTTCAGATGGTCTCAGAGCATCGCTATGCCTTCCTGACTGATGAGAGAACTTTTGTCATGATTCCTGAATGGGGGAAGCTGGACAGGCTGTAAGCAAGCAAGGCTGATGTGGGGATGGTGTGGTCTGAGAGAAGCAGTGGCTGTCCCCACTGATACTTTGAGAAGCTCCTGGTTCCCCTACTTCATTTTTAGGGATCTTTACATAGCCCTGCTGAATCCATTAAGGAATCCACATGGTGTCAAGTAACATCAGAAATGTCCAAGGTGCAGGATTCTAGCCCCAGAGCTGTGGACAATTGGCCATGTGATCTTTGCATGCATTTTGGCCTTTAAATTGCTCAATATATGGATAGATTACTGTTAACTCTTCCTGCTTTGGAATTCCCTACTTTTAAAAATACTTCATCCTGTACCAAGGACTATATTTTATGTCATCCTGCCTTGGAAAATCAATGTCTGCCTTCCCTTTCTTATTTTAAAGCAGTTCTTTTTGTATATTGTTTTGTTCTGTTTTGTTGAGACATGGTTTCTTGGTGTAATAGTCCTAGATGTCCAAGAACTCACTCTGTAGATGAGGCTGATTCCAAAGTAAAAAAGATCTACCTGCCTCTTCCTCCTGAGTGCTCTATCATACCTGACTTTAAAGCAGTTGTGTGATGTACATGTAATTTTACCATTTATTAACATGAAAGCAAATTTGCCTCCTAATGAGGTGAGCATGCTTGCTTGCTGTGCATAAGGATTCCATCTTGGCAGAACATTTTAATACTGCAGGACATAACTCATCTTCAAATTAGAATCAATCACTATTTTAATTGTATAATCATCAATGATGAGAACAACTGCTTTTAGCACAAAAATCTGCTTTCCCTGTCTATCCAACACTCTTTGGGTGACTTGTTTATTTTGATCTTCAACAAGGCAAAATGCTTGCTCACATGGAAGTGACATAAAACAGAAAACATCTAGGCAGGTCACATGTATTGTCAAAAGAGAAGTGCCCCCCCACCCAAAGCCAGCCACCATAGCCTCCCTGGTGGCCACTCACACATTCTTGGTAGTTTTTTCTTTTCTTCTCTGCCCCACAAATGAACTCAGCATCTGTGAGCTAGCCTTAGGCTTCTTCTCCTAGAGTACCCACCATGCATCAGGCTAGAATAAAAACATCCATAAAGGCAACTCATGAGCCTCAGAAACAGGTGCTCTGAGGTCCTGGAGAGGCAGCATGGAGCTATGGGGGGGGGGGGGGTGGAGCCAGTGTTGCTGCTGGCAAAGGGAGTTCCCAGTGCTTTGGAGGCTGGCTATGCAAAGGAGAGGTTAACAGACCCCATCAGCAAAGACTTTGGTTGTGACCAAACTGGGCACGTGGATATATTGCTCTCAGGGAGGTTATAATTCTAGGAGTCAACAGCTTCAAGTTCCTCACCCACAGCAGCCCAGACTCGTTGTAGGGAAAAGCCATGATTCACTCTGAAGCTCCAGAATGGTATTAAATTACTTGTCCATTACTAGGTGATTTATGCTGGAATTGGGTTGAGAGGTCCCTGCCTTACTTTCTCCTCCTCACCCCGCCCACCCCAGCTTCAGCCATGGCCCAAACACAGAAGTATTTATTACAAAGAAATTGGCTTGGAGACCCAGAATTGCGGCACTTTCTCCCTCTGCCCCTCCCCCACCTTTTTTTCTACCATGTCAGTTTTATGCATATGTCCAGAGGATTCTTAGATTAAGCCACGGGAAAAAATTCAATTTGTTTTTTTTATTAAAGTCCAACTGCTGCCCTGCCAGTCAAACCCATTTATCTCACTGAGGGTGGATTGGTCATGTCACACTGTGATTACTGTACACTACCTCCATAACAGCCGGCTGATTATCCCAACATCTGAAAAGCTGCCTTTTGTAAATTACATTGCAACTAATGAAGGCCAGATGCATCCTCTTCAGTGTCTTCTCTCACGCACTCTCTCTCTTGCTCTCTGTCACGCACAGAAGCCAAACCACAAGGCCAGTGCTGGCATCTGAATGTCATCATTACCAAAGCCTAGGACTCCAGGCTCAGTCACAGCAAAGGCTACCTTTCACACTGTGACTGCATAAAAAATCAGATCTGCGTGGACTCCCCCTCTCATCTGATGTGCCTTCTCCCAAAGTTTCGCTGGGAGTCAGATCAGAGTTCGGTTCATACAGGGAGCACAGAAAATCCAGGGAGCAGCCCAATTTTAATTTGGGATAATATGGAAATGAAGAACATGTGGTCCCAATTGGATAGGTGCAAGGGTTGTGATTTTCAAATTATACTAAACAGATGTGGAGGGGAAGGTGGCCATCCATACGACAGTTTAGTTCAGCTTGAACAAAGACAGGGCCTGATGAAATTTGGGGCTATTTATGCAGCCCAGCCATGAGGAGTCAAAGACGCTGAGCAGGGAGCCTATGCCAGTTCTGGTGCATTTTTCTGATGGGTGGTTTATGGGCCATTCCTGGCATGGTGTTCTTATGTCTTCCACAGGAAGAAAGAAATGTCCAGGACATAGGGATGGACCAGTATTGGTGAACACACTGTGTCTCTTTGCCAAGATCAAGGGTTTTCTATTTATCTCTTAAGTTGATACTAATAACTTCATGAACAAGAGCCTACCCATGATAACTTCAGAAGAAAACTCTAATTTGTAGCTCTCCAGCCAAAAGAAAATCTTCTATGTCCACTCCCCTGCTAGAATCTATTTGCCATTCTCTGCGGTCCATGCCCTGGAGAAGGCAGATCCAGGAAGGGAATGGATGACCCAGTGTACCTTGAGGTTTTGATTGTGGGTCATGGTTAAAGAAATGATGCCAAGACCTAAGTACCCCCCAAAAAATGATGATCATCACAGACAGCCAGGGCAATGAGGGGGAAGTGAGAAACTCCAGCCTTCTGAGTCCAGAGGAAGACAGAGCCTCTCATCTCCTCCCTCTCCAAACTGGAACAAGTTCTGGAAAAAGACAGGATGTTTTGTTCTGTTGAGTTTATTTAAATTTTGATCTATTTTGCTTTCTTAGAAATAGAGTAAATATCCATCCTACCTCCTTTCCTCATATTTTAGGCAGAGTCCAGGGGGCAGAAAGGACAAGACTCAGGGAGGAATGGCTGTGGGTGAGTGTATTGTATGGTGGACCCAAAGGGTGGTTGGGAGGGAGGGCAGAGCTTACTGCAGAGTCCTGGCTCTTCTCCTCACATGCGCAGATTCAAGTTGGACATTCACATCCATCATCCAGAGTTTTCTGTGTCCTCCCTGTGTAAGGCACATGTACTGTGAAGACATGGAAATCTTGCCCTGTTGGTCCCTGGCTTTGCATACTTTCCCCCCTTTTCTTGAGGAGAATAACTGCACAGACTGAGCTGTGTCTGCAGGATAGAAGGGGATGGGTACCCAAGGGCTTTAGAAACAAAAACCATGACAGTACAGCCCAGGGAAGCAACTTTCTTGCTGAAGAAATCACAGAGAAAGAATGTGTGAGTAGACTCTGGTACCTCTAACCCAGATCCTGGAAGAGCAAACACCTCACCTTCCTTGGTTGTTTTATGATTGTTGTTTAATGTAATTTTGTTCTTTTCCTAAATGTAAAATGGATGCCACCTATAGTCCACTGTCAGAGCCTGGAGAGAGAACATGAGGCAGGAACTCATGAGTATGGTAACTAGAAACTGAAATTGACTCCTTGGCTGTGATAGATTGTTCAGACACCCCGTCCTGGATGTTCTCACCTGTCCTGCACCTGCTAGGTTGCTGAAGGGCATCTGCAAATTAAAGGGCCACCATGGTGCCATCTCATCTTGCTAGTTTCTAGGTCAATGCTCTAGAGAACTTTTCCCTAAACAGTTAATTCTATTGAACAGAATTTTCCCAAACCTGGCATTGGAATCCCTTCTAAGATATGGCCACACTTGTTTCCCAGACAGAGATGGAAAGAACACACATAGACACAGAGAAAGATAGAAACTGAATCTGCAGAGACTTATATTTCTTTCCAGTGTAGAAATAAGGCTGCATTCAAACCCAGAGAAAGCATTGTGTACTTCCCTTTGCTTCTGTCTTCCTAACTTTTCCTGTTGCTGTGATGAAACATGACAACCAAACCTCAGGAAGAAAGGGCATATTTTAGCTTATAGTTCAAGGGTGGCAGGGAAGTCTGGGTAGCTGGTCACACACTGAGTCCACAGTAAATGGCAGATAATGGAGAATGCTATGCTCATCTCATTTCACATGTTTATGGAGTTCAGAGTTAGGATGGATCTTCCCACCTCATTCAACCTAATAAAGATAATCCCTCACAGGCATGGTCACAGGCATGATTCTTAGGTGATTTAGATCCTGTCAAATGGGCAATCAGTGTTAACTCCGAGTTTCTGGCTATAATCTATATATGAAAATAGAAAGAAACATTGGCATTATGATGTGTGGTGTTTGTTTTATACATATGTATACACATATGTGTGTGTATGAGAGATAGAGATAGAGAGATGTATGCATGCACCTGCATACATGCATGTGTTCATACATGTTTGGAGGCTAGAGGTTAACCATGCTTTTTATAGCAGTCTCTTTACAGACAAAGTTATCTCTATGTATTATGCCTTGTTTCATAATATACAAAGAATTCCTCTTCCCATTACTGACTGTTTTTGAAGACAAAGAAAGTTACATAAGTAGGTATAGGGTAAGTTGACAAAGGCTACTTCTGATCAATGGAGCTCTTGACCACACTCCATTAATTCAAGAAAATTTCCAGAGACCTTTCTGCCTCTCTGATAGACCCTAGTCAAAGCAAAGCCCTCCCTAAAAGGAACAAAGGTCAGAATTGTCTTGAATCCATCATCAACCTTTTTAGACCCCATTAAATTTTTTTAACACACAAATCTTGGTGTTCTGTTCTTTCATTGTCCAATCACCACAAGGAACTTGCTTTCTTTCTCTGCAAACTCTGTCTTGGGTACTGCTCTCTGGTGGCTTCCATGATCATGAATGGAAGAACAGTCTTCTGTTTCCTGAAGAATGTCTTTTGCAAACCCTGAACTTGTTAAATAAGATAAACTTTCTATAATAAATGTGGGCTGCTATCAGGCTAAAGGGCTATACATGCCTCTGGGGTGCTGTACAGCCTCCAGCCGAAATCTCATTATCTGCCCAAATTTGTTTACTAAATAAATGAGACAACCTATTTATTTATTATGGAGATTTAATTAGACGTTGATTTATTTATGTGTCTATCAACACTCCCCATTTTCTCTAACTCAATGTCAAGCTGGCCTCTATAGCTATAGCAGGACACAATAAGAAATTAGCTCCTGTCTTCCCAGATCCCAGAGCATCAATGGGTAGAATGCTAAAGGCAAAAGCCAGACGGACCATGGTGAGAGGAGTGGACGTTCAAAGGAGAACTCTGGAAAAAGACAAAACTCCCCAAACTCTGAAAAACAATTCAACCAATTCTAAGCTTAGACTATATGAAAATGAATCTCTGTGAACCACCCCTAAGTAAAATCTAGCAGAATTAACTACAAGGCAACAGTAAGACATAGTGCAAGGCTGGACATGGAGCGAATGTTTGCAACCCCCGTATTCAGGAGAGAGAAGAAAGAGGATTGTCAGAAGTTGGAGCCATCGTGAACTACATATTGAGTTCTAGGCTAACTAGGGCTGTAGCAAGACTATCAAAAATAGAAGGGAAAGGATAAAAAGAGAAAGGAGAGGGAGAAGGTGGAGGAAGGGAAGGATGACAGTGATGAGAAACAAAGAGACAGAGAGACACATAGAGATAGAAAGAGAGAGACAGACAACACCCCACACACAGAGGACAGAGAGAGACAGAGAGAGCAGCCACTGTAGTAAGTCCAAATATAGACCTTCCATGAGATGACTTTCTCTTTATTGTTTATTAAGTGATAGTTCATTTATCTAGACATTTTTCCTTATTTTCCAGTTATAAGGATGAAGCCTAAAGTGTTGTGCAGGCTAGGCTGTGATGGCATCTTTCTTTCTTGTACAAATAAAGCCTGTCTGAGGGTCAGAGAATGAAGCTTGACACTAGCTAACCACAGAAGTCTGGAGGTCTGTACAGACAGACAGGAAGTAAGGTAACTGGGCAGAAATAGGATATAGCAGGGAGAAACAGGAAATCACTCTCTTCTGTGCTGAGATGCTTAGGAGGTAAGATGTACTGTGGCTTGCTCCTTCTCTCTGATCTCTTGGCATTTCTGTCTATATCTGACACCGGCCTTTTATTATCTAGACCAATCAAGAACTTTTACACTAGGCAAGCACTCTTACCACTGAACTGCATCCTCAGCCCTACAAGCTTGAAAGACTATGGATTTTCTTGTGAATTTTTACCAAAGTAAAATCTGAGAAATGGTGGTGACTGGTTTATGGATCTCAAAAGAATCTTGCAAAGAAATTTGTGAATGTTTTAAACCTGGGCAAACATGGGTTAAAGACCAGTAGAGTTGGTAACATTGGCCTTGGCTTCTAGAGAGGGGCAGAGAATGTGCTCCCACTGAGTGGCCACAGAAAACAGTTGATTAGGGGTTCACAGAACTCATTCTAGAATAGTAGATTTCAGGTCAGGAGGCTCAGCTTCTGAGTAAAGGGTTTGGCTAGAACAGCTGGTTTCTCTGCCCTAGAGCCCAACCATATTACTTTTCTGATTGCCCCTTAGTATGGGGACAGCAGCCTGTATTTAAGGGCCATGATAAGCCACACCTAATCTGGTAGCACTGTGCTCCAAAGCCTGGAAGACTTCAAACATTGATGTAAAATGTTAAGTACCAGATATAGTTTCTTAAGTAAGTGATTAGATTTTGTTTTAGATACATTGTGAATTTTGTAACTGAAAGCAGACCTTTTCTGTCTGAAGCCAGGAAAGCCTAGAGCCAGGTGTGTAACATTGTCTCTCAGCTGCACAATAATATGTGGTTTGGTCTGGGGTACCTAGGAGCTTCCAAGCTACATGGCAACTGTTTCATATATGTTTTTCCCTCCATAGTTTCTAAGTATCTTTATTTTACTCAATTATTCATGTTTTAAACATTTAATTCTGTTTTGAATATGCATGAACGTCTAATTTAAAATGTTTAAACGTAGGATGGGAGAGTTGGTTCAGCAGCTAAAGGCGCTTGCTGCCAAGCCTGACAACCAGAGTTTGATCACTGGACCTTAAATGGTGAAGTTAAGAATGGAACCCTGTAAGTTGTTTTTTGAATTCTACTTGCATGCTGTAGTGTGTGTGTGTGTGTGTGTGTGTGTGTGTGTGTGTGTGTGTGTGTGCGTGCGCGCGTGTGTGCGTGCATGCACATGCATACACACTCACATATAAATATAGAGTATTTTTAATGTTTAAATGTTCTCATTTATTTATGAAACAAGATTTTATCTAGCTCTTTATCAAATCTGCTATATAGCTGAACACTGAACTTCTGATCCTCCTGCCCCGCTTCCCAAGTCCTAGGATTGCAGGTTTCATCACCACACCATATTCAGAACTGGGAATGGAACCCAGGACTCTGTGTTTGCTAGGCAAGCACCGTACAAGTTCAGCTACATTCCCCAGCCTCTGAACGTTCATTGTCAATGACCATGTAAAGAAGGAAACTAAGGATCAATTGTGATTTCAACACCTGGACAAGAATGTATTGTTACTATTTTGACATATTTTATGGCAATCATTTTTATAAATAAATAAATTAAATAAATTAAACAGTATGAGGAAGTGTCTTCCATTTCTATAAATGTTTTATAAAGTGTTAATTTATGTAAGTGTCCGTGAGTGGGTGTGTGCACATGAATGTGGGTGTCAGAAGAGGATATCTGAGTGGATCCAGTTGGGCTGCAGTTACAGGCAGCTGTGAGCTGCCCAGTGTGGGCCCTGAGAACTGAACTTGGGTTTTCTGCAAGAATAATCTTCAGTCTTAAACTTAGAGCCATCTTCCTACTCCTTTGTTTTGTATCCCTGCTCTCCCCCCATCCCAGAGCACACTCACAGCTTCACAAACATTTTCCTGATGGTTGCATTTTCATTGGGGGCTTATAGTATATTTCCAGGTTTTCCTGCTTGTTTTGGTATTATTAATGTTGTTAAAAGTATCCCCAGAGTTTACTTTTAGTTTCTAACCAGTGTCTTAGAATACATTCCCAAGAGTCCTTTAACTGGCACCAGCCATGGGGCTTTCTCTGGGCATTACACCCGTCTATGTTCTTGCTAGCATCATAAGCAGCTTGCCTGTTTTATTTGCATTCTTGGTGAATTTATTGTGTTATCACTAAAACCTGATAATTTTTACAGCTGAAAATGGGTTGTTTCATGATTAGCAGTTTTGATGACCAGTCATCTCTATCACTTTTCCTATCCTTGTCAATCTCTTTGATGTTTTCTACTTTGAATTGTTGCTTTCTATCAGAGCCCATTTTTCCTTGAGAGGTATTATTCCTCTTTCTTATTTATGTGAGACATTTTATGTGTATTCAGCTACATCAATTATTTTTCTATTAGTTTGGAGAAATACATTTGTGCTTCCATTATGTTATAATTTCTGGATCACAGAATTTTAATCCTTATATAATCATCTCAATAGATTTGTTCAGTTTAATTCTTATCTACATTTGAGGATAACTATCCACATACACATTTCAACATTGCTTTGGTCTTTTAGATTTAACCATGTAAATTCAGCTAAAATCCATAATTAATATTGGTAAGTATAGGCTTCTGTCAAAATCTTAAGGCATGGGCTCACAACAACACATCAGTTTTCCTGACATCCTCTGGGCCAGTGTACTGTTCTCTTGTACTGGAAGCAGAACCAATTGTAGCATCTTAGACAGGCTTCTTTGAAGGGAAGGCAGTAATCTGAGAGTCTGGAAGACCTGTCTCCCCACTGTCACCTCCTAAAAAACACACTGCCTTTTAACATCTAGGGCCAGTGTTCAAATCTCACATTTGTACAAGTATGGTTCAAACAAGTAAACAAAAAAGCTGAGCTTGGGAAGAAAAACCCAGAGTTTAGAATATCAGTTCTGTCAGACTTTTGGTGAGCCCAGACTCAGTAGATTCTGAAGAGCATTGGCCTAAGGGAACTAGTGAATGATGCCTGTCCAGGGCGGTAAGACCTGGGTCACTTCTTTCCATACCATCCATCATCAATGTTACTCTTCCCACCCAACAGCCTCATCTTGTCTGATCTGGGGAGGTAGGGGTACACTGCTGCTTGAGTTGTCCTGAGGTATCATTTAACCAAACATCTCTAGAGAAAGACTTCAGTCCTGGACACAGACACCATGTCCCTGGTCTCCCAGGGTAGCAAATCAATGCATTCTGGCTGTTGCCTGATGTATATTATCTGTCTTCCATAACCGATTTCAGCTTGGTGCTTAGTTTTTAGCACAACTCAAGACATTGATTTCACATTGAAGGATAAATCCGGGATAATATGGAGCCCACTTTCCTGAACAATCACATCTCCTACAAGAGTGAATTAGGTGTCTAGGAGGTTGTGTCTCCTCCTCCTTCTCCTTTTTCTCCTCTTAAGACAAAGGACTTAGAAAATTCAAAGGTCCCAGGATCTGGGATCCATTTCCTTTTTAGTTGAGCCGCATGCTCGGACATAAATTCTCTGGCCTGGGGCAAGCAAACAGCAGCTTCTACATGGTTTTCTGAGAACACAGAACTGTCAGAGGCTTCATTTCTTCTTCTGACATCTTTCACTCCTGATCTACACAAATAACTAAACTGTGAATGATGGGCATAGTTTCATTTCCTTCAGTAAATGAAAGTGAAAGATTCTGTTTATGCTGCAGTCAATATTCTTTTATGTGCTAAAAATAAAAGAATTTAAAGAGTTTATTCCTCCCAAAGCAAGGATTTATAGCAACATCAAAATATTGATAAGGTAGAGGATGTGGAATGGAGGAAAGATATTTATTCTCCATCCAACCCCTTCTCTATCATTAGCCCAGGAGATGCAATGAATTAACCTAGCAGCACTTGGACACTGCACCCTTCTAAACCCCATGTTGGACTGGTTGACCTTGGGACTGCTCATACTAAAGGTGTTAATAGGGAGACAGTGTCCATATATGCACTGTGTCCCCATTTGCTCTCAGAAAGGTTCAACTGGGACAATATGTTACACAGTTGTCTAGATATTCATGTAAAAGATGAAGGAGGCTTGAAGTAAGATGAGTCACAAGCTGTGGCAGACGATGGCAATCCTCTCCTGGAAAGGACCAGATAGTAAATATTTTAGGCCTTGCAGAGCAGATGGCCTCTGTTGTAACTCCTCATAGACAATATCAAACCAATGAGCTTGGCCTCATGCCAGCTAAATTTTCATAGGCACAGAGATTTGATTCCATGTAATTTTCACTTGTCACAAAGCAGTTTTCTTCTTTTGATTTTGCTTCACTCATTGAGAGTGTCAAAAACCACTCTTAACCCCCAGGTCTGCTTAGACTGCAGGCTGTAGCTGCTATGTGGTAATCTAGCTCCTTCATGAACACACTAGGTGCTGAGAAGTGGCCTGGTGGATGTTTTTCTGTATTGTGAACTGGGATTTATTCACATTTCTGAACTATAGAAGACTGGGTACTCTCACTGTAACAATATAATGCTGTTCTCCTTTGCTAGCATTTTGATCCACTTTCTACAAATTAGAGAAGGAGTTAGGTGCAAGATGATTAATAAATGAACAAGACAAACCATCCTAATGTCCCAGAGCAGCGTTAGAGAAGAAGGTGAGACCCCCCCTTTTTTTAGTCTAAATGGAGGAAACACCTCCATTGAAAAGTTTATTAAAGGTGTGGGTGCCATTACATTGGTATAATGACAATACCCAGAACAGATAGGCAGAGCAGCTTAGTGAACTATATGTTGGGATAATATGATTTGTAGGTCTAGTTAAGACACAGATTTACCACACAGACCTCAGAGACAACTCAACCTGCCTCCCCCCATCCTCAAGCTGCGACTGTAAACCTGTCCCAAAGTTTTGGCTTAACCATGCTATACTGTACTGAGTTGGGGCTCTATTCATGACCCAGACATGCATCTCTGCATCTGATGGGTTATAGAATGTATGTTTGAGATGTTACTACCTAGATCAAAAGGGGTCTTATCAAGAGTCAGACAACCTGCACAAAGTGTGCCTGTACTAGACCTGACCACCCAGCAGCAGGCAGCCTTCTGCAGGGGATAAGCACTTTGTGAGAATAGGAAAAAAAAATAGCAAAGTGCCCTTCAGTAAGCTTGTCATCTGCCAATCTGACAGTTGGGCTTAGGGGTTAGCATGTTAAATGTTTTATGTATGTGGAATCAGATATAATTGAACACCTCACAGGAAAGTCACCCCTGGAATACCATCCACCTAGAGTTACAACTAGTTTGTCCAGCTTGTCATCAAAAAAGCATTTTTATTTTATTCCTCAACCATTTCATAATCTACAGGACAATGGTATCTGATAGATAAAATTCTGACCTAGAGGCACTCTAAGAACAAATACATTCTGAATCATAAAACCACTGATTATCTTGAACATGATGCTCCTGGTAGTTTCATTATGTTTTAATCCCTCAAAAACCAACCACTAATTTGAACTGTACTAATTATTCTACAACTCTACAACTTTCAACTTGCCTTGTGGATAGTTAAAGAGTTTGTTTTCACTTGGACATTTTCGAAGGTTTTTTTTTTTTTTTTTTTTTTTTTATCCAAACTCATTTTCTTGTTAAATTACCAAGGATTCTTTCATTCTTTCTTTGACCAAACTAGTCAAACTTCTATTTGCTCATCTGTTATCTGTGTAGTGTGTGTAGTGTGTGTGTGTGTGTGTGTGTGTGTGTGTGTGTGTAATCTGGTTCTATTTAGTACCTTGATCATCTAGCTCATCAAAACCCCGCAAATATGGTCACCTTGGGATATGGCCAGGCCCCTCCTCATTCACTATCCCACATGTGATATCCAAAGACTCTTGCCTGGCCTTAGCAAAAGGAGTCTGGCTCAGCCAGAAACCCCCTACTCTAATGTTTAACAATAGTAGGAAGAGATTCATAGTATCATACCCACTGACCTGCTTCCTGGATAGTTAAATTACACTCAACAATGCTATATTTAGAGTTAGCCCAACTTCTCTCCCTCACTGTAAAATGCCATGGTGACAGTCGTGGTTCCGGTCCTTAATGCAGCCTGCCCTACAATGCTTGAACTGTAGCCCCAAATATAAACACAGTTTCAATGTAGTCTAAACTAAGATCCAGTCTCTTAGAGTTCCTCATGCTGACATCCAGAATTCTTTACTCTCCTTATATCATTAGCAAATTAATGTACTTAACACCTGAGCTGGAGACCTCAGAGTCCACTTGGCTTAGTGGACTAGGCAGTTGGCTTGGATGGCAAACAATGGTAAACTCTGAAAGGGACTCAAAGAATCAGGTAGGAGGGCTGGAGAGGAGCAAGTGTGAGCAACTGCCTCCTCAATTACACTCCCAAGCCATGAAACATTAACACTGATGGCTAGAAAGAGCGAAGAATATAAAACACCAGAGGCACCTAGGTGAAAGCTGGGTTCTGCTGGATTGCAAAGAGATAGAAAAAAAAATCCAGCATTCCAAAGCAATACCACAGAGACTGTGCACCTCAAATATTTCTTACTAAAGGTCAGAGAGAAGAGGGAGTTCAGGACCAGAAAATGGGAATGGGGAGAGAGAGAGAGAGGAGGGAGAGAAAGAAAGGAGAGAGAGTCAGAGATAGAAAGAAGTAGGGAGGGAGAGAGAGAGAGAGATCAGAGAACAAACCTGGTAAGAGAAGGGAAATGTTTTGCCATAGGTAGTCAACTCACAGTGCGTGCACGCATACACACACACACACACACACACACACACACACACACACACACACACAAGCCATCCCTGAGTGGTGCCTACACTTCCACATTCTTTCTGTTATCAGAACCCAATCTTTTGGGCTGACACTAGTATTTTTCAGTACCCAAGTTCATTTTGGGTTTTGCCTTTTCTTCTTCTTTCTCATAGCTCCATCCTTTATCCTATCAGCTCACTCCCTTTGGGTCAGTCTCCCTTCAGTCCCTCTAATCCTCAAGGACGCTGATATTGAAGGCTGGAAATCCCATCACTAAGGCGCCTGCCTCCCCCACACACAGAAAGCAGATGGAATGAATGGTGTGACAGAAGACAGTTCCTTTTACTCAGGGAGCCCAGGACACCTTTTATTCCTTCCAGGTTTCATCTTGTCAACAGCCTTTAAATAGAAAGAGAACAACAACAATAATACCACAATGAAGGAAAAATACAGCACTTGGCTATTGGCTAGAAACCAGTGGTTATATGCAAGAACCAGAAAGTTCCAAAGTGTATTGTTGTTTGCCTCTTTTCATTTCTTCTAAGGCATTATGTGACTTTGGCAAGATATTTTACTCTCAGAACAAAAGTCTGGGCCATGGTGTGGAACTCATGGGACAGGCAGGACCAGCTTTCAAAGAAGACTTGAAATTGTGAAAGAAGTTGTTAAGTACAGCCTCTATCAAAATTAAAATATACATACTTCAATAAAATCATTGTTTCTTACTGGGAGTAACTGGATCCCAGGGAACATGAAGTCTAGAGACACTGGGCAGCTTTGTTGTTGTTATGCTGGGGACTACTAGTTCTTACTGGATGGGGTCAGAGGTGCTGATAAACATCCCAGAATCCCTGAGCATACTCCCACAACAAAGAATAATTCAGTTTAAAATGTCAACAGTTCCAAAGATGAAAAAAATTCTGAATTACATCTGTTATATGCATTAAAACAAAGGCAATAAGATAATTCTAACTCATTAATTACAAATGAATTATTTACTAGTATATTTAGAGGATTATACTTGGTTTTAGACCTACAAATGTATTGCATCTGTCTTGTGGAAATGCTATATAATGGTGTGAACTATGCATGTCTTTCCAACTGCACATTCAACAAAGCCATGTCAATAGCTTAAAGGTGGCCAAGGAATAGCTATACCTTGGAAAGGGGCAAACACTATAAATAAGGCTTCTTTCATGTGTTAAAAATTCCGTTGTCCAACTCTCCCTTTGGAGATATGGGATAGAATGTCTCTACAGGAGTGTGTGATTTTCTGTCTTTTATTTCTCTGGGAAAAATGTAGTAAAAACAAGGCCTTGTGCCTTGTGTTTTCCTTTACAGAAACAGGGGTTAAGGGGTTAAAGACAAAGAATCCTGAAAAATGGAATCCCTGATAAAATACAAAAAAAAAAAAAAAAAAAAAAAAAAAAAAAGAGCAGAGCAGAGAAGGAACAGGATATTTTCAAGAAGTAATTTTAAGTGGAAAGGAAGACATGTGTCTAAATGCATCCTTTTAGACTATTCAAACATCTGGATGGGAAAGGGGAAACAAAAATCAGTCCCTTACCCAGATGTCTGTTCTTTGTGATGCCAAGTAGATGAATATTTGAATATTTAGGTTGTGTGAAGCATAACAGCTCAATATCAGGAACCATCAAGTGATTTTTCAGTTTTCACTTCGCGATCAGATATTTGAAAACAATTCAGCTTTTGCTAAAGTAGTACTTAGTTTCAGAGTGATCTAAGCAGGATGCCAGGTCACCATATGGCAGCTACCCCATGTGGATTTGCTTATTTGTCACATACAGAATTTGAAATCACTGTGGGATGCCGAAAATGGTACACTATGTGGGGTGAAGGGGACAGAGAAGAGCAGAGAGGAAAAATGAAGCAATCTTAACTAAAAAATGAATATTATCAAATTTTCAACTATGTGAGTGGAACAAATCTGATGAGACAAAGTGGCAGCCGAGAAGGTAAAACTCAGGAAAAGAGCTTTCTGAAGTCAAGTGACTTCTAGGATGGAAAGTCAAGATGGAAAATCCAAGATGATGAAAGGCAAGAGCACACAGGTAGATGGAGGTGTAGCATCTTGCATAGTAGGAGAAAAAAACAAGCTTGCCAAAGCAAATGGGACTAGGACCCTACCTGGGCATGTTTAGATAAAGGGAGCCTCCACTCACATGGTGGGGGTGTGGCAAAGGAGCCCAGCTTCCTCCTGAGAAGGAAGAGGTCAGAGCAGAGAGCTAGTCCTGGGCTTCTCAGCTGTTGGTCAATCATGAATAATCAAATTAGCCTCAACTTGGAAAGCTGCATTCAACACTGGTATCTTAGGAAACAGAACGACAAAACAAAACCAGAAGAGACAATCCAAAAAATCACAAGGAGGCATTACCACTGGATGGAGTTTCCATTTTCCTCTTAGTATTGTGCTCTAATTAAAAATAGTCTATGATCAGAAGCTAATTTACAATAAGAAAGAACAAAAGGGTAGTTTCTTTCTTTACCAAATATTTATGTACTATTTTAAAATTTGTATGTGTGTGTGTGTGTGTGTGTGTGTGTGTGTGTGTGTGTGTGTCCTGCATGAGTTTCTGTGTGCCATGCACATGTATGGGTCTATGGAGGACAGAGGGCCACAGATGTCCTGGAACTGGAGTTACAGGCAGTTGTGAGCCACCTGATATGCGTGCTGGGACCAAACCCAGACCCACTGCAAAAGCACTGAATGCTAATAACTGCTAAACCATCTCCCCAGTGCCCACATGAGATGAGATTTATTCTAAAAATGATAGAGGTAGTGGCACAGGATTGCAATCCAAACAGGCTGAAACAGGAAGGATGGTGAGTATGATGTAAACCTGGGCTGCACACTGAGACACTACCCAAAAATAAAAACAAAAATGAAAAATAAAAAGAAGAAACCAGTGACAGTAATTATAGCATAATACATATACACATACAAACACATGTGAGCACACACACACATATACATGTGAGCACACACACACACACACACACACACACACACACACACACAATCTTTCTTCTGTGGCATGATCTGACGTAACAGCACAGAACCATCATTATTGCAGTCCGGGATGCTTATTGGCTTCTGCTGGTTTGTTTTGGTTTTGATTTCCAGTTGTATTGACACTCCATCTGGCTATTGATGCTTCAGATATTTAGCAACGATTCGGCTCACATCTCTTTGATTGGACCACCTCAGAGAAGAGCAATTTAGGACTGCAATTCTCAGTATTCTTTGCCTTAGCTCTCTGATCCAACAGCAGCTTGACACGGCTTAGACCCAAAATGAAACTACATTTGGCTGTTCACTTTGTATTGGAATTTCAGAATGCTACTTTTATTTCTGCTGCTTTTGAAATTTGATCTTCGTATTGGCTGTCTGACTCTATACATGTCCCCAAAATATCAATGCTTATATTTTTGACTCAATGAAACAAATGATTTCATTTATTTATAAGACAGATACATACTTAATATCTACTACCCCGGGGACTATTCTGTGGATACAACATAAATAAAACATTTTTCAAAGGCAACATTTCTATATGAATAGTAGTATGTTGGGTACATATATTTCTAGAAAAAGTTTCAGTACTAGGGTTACTTCTCCTGGCATTGCATAACCTTCAATAATGTGCTTGATCTCAATCATATGGACACTGAAGTCAAAGATAATAGTGACTTAGCTGTTAATTAGAGGATTAGAGTAGAACCTCTAGGGCTGGAAGGATTGCTCAGTGGGTAAAATGCTGGCCATGCAAGCATCGTGAGAACCTGAGGTTGAGACTCCAGGACCCTTGCAAATGCTGGACATGATGATGTGAACATCAGCAATCCCAGCCCCTGTTGGAAAACAGGAGGTAGAGATGAGAGAATGCCCAGAAGAGCATGGGCCTGCTAGCCTGGCATGTGTAGCAGTGAAAAACATAGTGACCATGTGTCACACACAGCAGAAGGCTAGGACTGACTTCCATGCCCATACTTACACACATGCGCACGCGCGCGCACACACACACACACACACACACACACACACACACACAAAGATGATGATAAAGAACACAATCTCTGTATTTCTAGCACAGTTCCTCTTCTAGTATCCCCAAAAGATAATAAATACCTTTAAAGAGGCAAAGTGAACACAAACAACAAAAAATGAACTCAGCAGGTTGTATTTATTCATTGGTGTGTGTGTGTGTGTGTGTGTGTGTGTAGCAATGATAATAAAAGAAAGAGAGAATATCAATTTGCGAGTGAGTGGGGTGAGGGAGAGGACGCGGGAGAGCCTGAAGGGAGCAAAAGGGAAAAAGTGAAATAATCTCATTATATTCCAATTAAAAATTATTTAAAACAAAATACACATTTTTAAAGAAGAAAATACTAGAGCTCAACAATGCCTCATCGGTCAGTAATCATCAATGACTTCCTTCAGCAAGACCGAGCAACTCCTCTCCATCTTCATCCTGATGATCAGTCTGTAGCCTCTACTACTGGCAGCATCTTGGAGGATTCTTGAGCTTTAGCTGGGTTTCCAACTACATGGGTCTAGATCACATAACATAGTGTTGGCACTTACTTAGTAAACACTAAACAAACGTTATTTTCTACTCTAATTTCCAATCACATACTGCTGTGGCTTTCCTCTTGGCTGTTCTCCTGTTGGAGTGTTCTGTGAAACTTTTCTTCCTGAAACCCCAGTAGAAGTTATGTTTTGGGCACTATGTACCTCTCCCTAAATTCCCACCAATACTTAGAGTTAGATTCTCTGAAAATGAGAACGGGGTTCATAGCTGAGGCTCCAGTATCACTATTTTCACATCTTATATTTCAAACAGCCTATAGGCATCTAAAATATGTTGTTGTTCTCTTTACTCACACAAAAGTATATCAGCATTTCTGTCCCCAAACAATTCTTCTTTCAATGAAATTGTTCCAGGCAGTGGAAAGAACCCAAAGACTTGGGGACAAGAGGGGAGCAAGGATAGACAAAGAAGTAACATTTAAATGGGCTGGAGGAGTGAAGAAAAGAAAGAGGAGTAGTAAGTCAAATGCCAAGGGCTTGGGGACAAGAGTGGGGAGCAATGACACACAAAAGAGGAACATTCAAAGGGGCTGGAGGAGAGAAGAAAGGAAAGAGGAGAGATGAGGAGGTCAGAGGTCAAGGGCTTTGAGTCAGGTGAGATATAGGCCTGCAGAACACTAGCAGAAAGGGCCTGGGTACATATGCAACAATCTTTGAAAAAGCAGACTCTAGGTGGTAGAAGGGTGCTGCCTGTGTGAATTCCTCAGGCACTCCAGGGAAACACCCCTCCACTGCTGGTGGGAGTGCAAACTTGCACAGCCATTTTGGAAATCACTATGGCGGTTCCTTAGGAAAATAGAAATCAGTCTACCACAGGGCCCAGCAATTCCGTTCGTAGGCATATAACCAAATGATCCACATCCATTCAACAAAGACATCTGTTCAACTATGTTCATAGTAATATTATTTGTAATAGCAAGAACCTAGAAGCAACCTAGATTCCCCACAACTGAAGAATGGAAAAAGATGTGGCACATTTACACAATGGACTAGTACTCAGCTGGGGGAAAAAAACAATGGAATCTTGAAATTCACAGGCAAAATGGATGGAACTTGAAGAAACCATCCTGAGTGAGGTAACCAGTCACAAAAAGAGGAATATGGTATGTACTCACTCATATATGGATTTTAGACATAGAGCAAAGGACCACCAGCCTGTTATACACACTGCCAGAGAAACTAGGATACAAGGAGGATTCTAAGAGATTCATATAAGGTCCCTCACAGAAGGAGAAAGGGACAAGAGCTCCTGAGCATATTGGGAGTGGGGGGGGCAGTAGCTGGAGAGGGGTTAGGAGAAAGGGAAGGGGAGGAGAGGGGAGCATGTGAGACCAGGAAGATTGAGTCGGGGGATGAATAGACAAGAGTGGGGGGAAAAAAGAGATACCATAATAGAGGGAACAATTATAGGTTTGAAGACAGAAAACTGACTATAGAGAAATGTCCAGAGACCTACAAGGGTGACCCCAACTAACAATCTGAGCTACAGTGGAGAGGCTACCTTAACTGCCCTTCCCTGATAATGAGATTGATAACTAACTTATATGCCATCATAGAGCCCTCATCTAGTAGCTGATGGAAACAGAAACAGACACCTACAGCTAAACACTGAGCTGAACTCCTGGAATCCAGTTGCAGAGAGGGAGGAGTTGATAACAAAAGGGGTCAAGACCAGGCTACAGAGGCCCATAGAGACAGCTGACATAACAAGAGGGGGCTAATGGACCCCCAGACTGATAGCTGGGAAACCAGCCTTGAACCAACTCAGACCCCCTGAATATGGGTCTCAGTTAGAAGGACTGGGCAGTCTAAGGGACATCAGACAGTGGAACCAGGATGTATTCCTGGTGCATGAAAGGACTTTGGGAGCACATTCCCCATGAAGGGATACTCCCTTAACCTAGAGGCAGGAGGGAGGGCCTAGACCCTATTCCAAATGACTTGACAGATTTTGATGATCCCTCTTGAAAGGCATCACCCTCTCTGTGTAGTGGGGGGTGGGGTGGGAAGGGAGGTGTTGCCAGGGGCATGGGAAGGAGAGGGAACTGAGATCGATATGTAAAATAAGAAAAATAATTAATAAATAAAAAAAACTTTTAAAAATCATAAAAACAAAAACCTCTTTCCTCTGTGACCAAAAAACCCCCAATGCTACGTAGAAAAAAAGGAATTCAGCCCCTGCAATTCAGTTGTAGTGGTCTTCGCTCCGCTTTCCCGTGGTGATTTTTGAGGAGAGCGTCGAGTTTGCTTGAGGTTTTGCTGCTTGAATCCTGCACTGGGTCCTCAAACAAACTGATATGAATGCAGTTTTTCCCATTGTGACAGAGCAGCCACCCCCCCCCCCCGAAGAATAGGAGTAAAAATCTAGATCTATTTCAAGTTTTATCTTTTTGTACATGAAAATAAATAATAATAAAGTTTAAAAAAAAGAAAAGGGAATTAGAAAGTTAAACCTTAAAGTTTCTGAAAAGCAACAAACACAATGTGTCAGACACCAATGGCTATAATTAAAGCAATAACCAAAGGGAAATACACCATTTCATGTATTTATATCTACTTCTTTGAAAATTTTTGGCTTATTTGATTTGTGTTGTGCTGAGAAAGAGGGTTTCAAGTCTCCTATTTCCTTTTAAACTTGCCTCTTCATCTGCTTAGAACTGTAAATTTAAATGTACTAAAATTAGAGTTAATTTAAAAAATATATAACTCGCCAGTGCATTTGCTATGAATATTCCTGTTGTAGAGTCAAGAATGTAATTTGAGAAGTAAAAATCAGCTTGACATAAAGATAATCTTGTTAAAATATCCCACAGAAAAATAATGTACTTTGTTAATAGGATTATAATGGTCATTATTATTAATAAAATGTAAGTATCTTGAACTAGTAAGAGAAAAGGAACACAGAAAATACTACTCATTCTAAGGCCGGGAACAAGACAAAAATCTGTGACCACAGAAAAGCAGGTATGGAGCTATGAGACTAGTCTAAAACATTGAGTGGAAACAATGGGAATGATGGGATGGGATTTGGTTCCTGGATGGGCAGTGACAGAGGCAGTGGACAGAAGGCCTGGCCAGCTTCACAAATCAGGTCCCACTCAAGCAGCCACTGTGAACAGGTTAGTGAGAGAGGAGAGATTTGGGGCTTACTCCTTCAGCCACCATATTTGTTATGTTTGAAAGCATGAGAAAGACAAGTCAAGGAAGAACGAGAGATGCCAACCCTCATTTGGTGTGGAGTCTTCCCATTTGCTATAGAGTCTTCAGAAATTCCCCCAAAGCCAGCTTCTCTTTTCCTGTGTCACATATCCAACTGAATAATAAAGTCCTTAATTCCCAATAAGGAAGGTGACTCAGGCAGATTTTGCTTTGGTGTAAAAGAAATATCTGGCAGCCAAGATGATTCAACTGGTCCTAAAGAGCTGATGAGTAATTCTGTCTATAACAGGAGGATGTACCCTCCTGATGGACACTGAGCCTCTCAGTGATTTACATACAAGTTTGAATACATACTGGTGCTCACCTGCATGGTGCCTTATTAAAACTTTGGAGGCTTACAGAGGGCCCCATTTTTACTTCCTTAGCTTTGAAGGTGTAGGTGGGTTGCAGTGGAGACAAAAGACAAAGGTCACAGAGATGGAGAGGAGAGATGATCATGAGAATGATGAGGAAGATGTGGTACTCATGCCTGTCAAGAGATGGAGCCGGACTCTGCTTGGGTTTTACCTCCTACTCTTGCTCCCCATCCAGTGGAGAAGATAGAACCCATTGTGTAATTTAAAAAGTGAACATAAAGAATACTTTTTGCATAGGGCAAGGGCATGCTTCCTAAATGTTTTCCACCTATGACAATTTTGTGACTGAGAATTTATGTGATGCCAGGTATATAAAATAGATATACAAGTCAAACATTTACTGATGACAAATCATGATGAAAATTTTAAATGGTTTCTTTTCTTTTCTGTGATTATAATTACATCATTTCTCCCTCCCCTTCTCTTTCTTCCTGGAAAAATTTTAGAAGAAATTCTTTGGTGTGCATATAGTTTACCATGTATTTAAGATTACATCAAATTTGCATACTAACGAGATGGATATGCTTACTTATTTTTATGTAAAGAATTAAAAGTTGGCTGAATATTTAATACTGTGGGTAGTGGGGCATCAATGGTTTTCAGAGTTGATTTTTATTTTATTCATTATTGCTGAGAATACTGCTTCTACTATAAATATGTTGTACAAAATGGCAGAAGTTGGTTTAGGGCCATTTCAGAAATTGTTAGAAACTTTATCCTAATCCTAAGTCAAATTCAATAAAGGATTTTGTTTTTATGATATGAAAGTCAGCAACTCAAATAGCAATTTTAAAAATCAAACATTCTAACACAATGCAATCCAATGATACACTAATTTGATATTTATATACTGTGAGATGATGGTAGGAACATATTGAAAGTCTTTGTTTTCTGTAATTAAACCAGGATGTTTCTCTAAGGACCACAAGCTTTGTACAGTAAAAACTTCACAATTTATGCACACGGCAAATGTGAGTCCAAGTGCCTCGGCAGCATTTGTCAATACTGTATGGTGTGATGGCATGCCCAGGGCAAAGTGTGCAGTTGTGTGTTCAGGACCAAGGCCAGCAGTGAAGATACATGATAGAACATGGGTGAGTGCTGCCAGAAGCAGCTTGCTTCCTATGCAGCTGCCCTCAATGAATTTTGGATCATTGTTTATTCAGAAACATTTTATTGTCACCAATGCTTTGATGAGATCTGCAAACCAGTTTGAGAAGCTGGGGATGAATATAATAGAATCTAATCTAGAAAGGCAATAGGTAAAACCAAGCCCCTGCATGATCTCATAGCAAATTCTTTTCATCCTACCACATTTTATCAGTGACACCAGGAAAGCTGGTAGTGTAATATAAATGACAATGGTATAATATTACGTGCTGTTGAAGCTCACTGAGAAAAGAACTCTAGGAGTGAGGAGGGTTCTCTTAGCCCAGACTCCAGTACATTTACTTTAAGCATTTTCTGGAATACCCTGTCCTGGTGCAGGATGGCCCCCTAGCCCTGTTGCAGTGAGAAAGGAGAACAGCAAAGAACTGTGAGAGAGAAAACAAACCACTTCCAGCAGGGGTTACTATTGTTTACCCCATGGTGGAAAAATGCCAGCAGCAGGAACTGGAAGCTAGAAGCTCAGCCATGGAGAGAACATTCTGCTTTTCCCAGGGGGAACCACCAGGAACTGGTTCCTCCAGTCATTCCTGCTGGATGTTGTAAACACCCAATTTGATGTTACATTTGCTCTTAATCGGGTTACTCCCCCATCTCTGATAGTGTAAGCATTTGGATTGATGACATATTACTACCTATCTGCTACTCAGTATGCTTTGACTTTTGCTTACTACATACTTAATAAATCCATTCATTTGAAACTGAAAGTACGGCTGTCTTACATCATTCTTCTAATACAACACATGGCTTCCTCATCTTATAAAGTAGAGGGGACAGCAGATGAGTCCAGAGGGCAAAGGGCGATGGCTCTGGTTTTAAAAGTGCATGACACAATGAGGTAGGCGAGATGATTCAGTAGTTAAGAACACTGGCTGCTGGTGCTGGCTGGCTCCAGTCAACTTGACACAAACTAAACTCACCTGGAAAGAGGGAACCTTAATTAAGAAAATGCCCCTACCAGATTGTTCTGTAGGTAAGCCTCCATTGCATTTTTTTAACTAGTGATTGAAATGCCAGGGCCTCGTCCATTGTGGGCCATCCCACCACTGGGCTGGTGGTCCTAGGCTGAGCAAGTCTTGAAGAACAAGCCTCTAGGTTCCTAATTTGAGTTCCTGTCCCATTTCCCTTGGATGATGGACTACAAGCTGTAATAGGAAATAAATCCTTTCCTCCCAAGTTGCTTCTGGTTGTGGTGTTTTAGCACAGCAATAGGAAAACTAATTGCTCTCCAAGAAAACCCAAGGTCAGTTCCCTGCACCCATGTGGCAGCTTAAGGTGGACTTTAACTCCAGTTCCAGAGGATCAAATCCCCTCTTCTAACTGCCATGAGCATTGCATGCACATGGTGCATAGACTTAAATGTGGGTTAAAAAATATTAAAATGGCATGGCCCTCAGTAAAGACAGCAGACAATAAAACTATATGCAATCAGATTCTAAATAAGCAATGTGCTACATGTAGGTACACTGAATGCTTAGAAGAAAGAACAGAAGAAAATATTCCAAGATATTGACTGTAACTGGAAGCCTTTAGATAGGATTATGAATATATCGTATTTTCTTAGTTTGTAAGATAGTATATCTGGTAAACATTCTGTAAGAGGCATGAATTGTTCCTATACCTGAGAAAAAATTACAAGTAAAAAATTTATATTATAAAAATAGTTTATGTTTCAAAGCACCTTCAGCTACCTCTTTCATTCTTTAGTACAATATAATACAAATGTCTCAAACTACATAGAAAATAACTGTAGGAAATCATAGACCAAGAAAAATAATGTTCCTACTTTAAAGTAACGATGTCCCGGCACTTAAACTGTATGGTGTGGAACACTGTAAAATGATATAGCTGTGTCATCACTAGACAAGTTACCCTCAGAGGTACAAAGAGTCAGGCTGTCTTTACAATGGCTACAAAGAAAACCCCTGACAATAACATTCCATTAAATATCTGACTCTGCAAAAAATATATTATCCCTGTCCTGGAGGAGTACGATGTAATTGAAAAGCCCGTGGCGTAACAAGCATATCTTCAGTGTGAGGGACAGTCCCCAATGGATTAAAACTAGACTGGGACTGCTGAAGTATATTTTAATGTTACAAAGTCAATGGCTTCCAGGAGTGGGATAGTGACTCTGACTTGTTAATGCATTTTTAAGTTGGGAAAAACAAACAAACAAAAAACCAACAAAAAACAAACCTCTTGTAGTGTGAAGTTGCAGTTGGGATAGTTAGTGATTGGGAATGGGAGGCATTGAAAGAGCTTTTAAACAAAGTGGCTTATCCACAGGCCTTGTAGGAAGGAAGACACAGGTTCTCAAACACAGGCCAAGATAAGGAAAATCAAACTTTAACTTGAATTCAAACATTCTCTTCAAGATAAAACAAGTTGAGCATAAACTGGCACTTCAATTTTTTGTGTGTGCCTAACACTAAAAACTATACAAAAAGATTTAAGTGCAGCACAAGTGAACAAACACACACTCACATTCAAAGGCAAGAAAGATGTAACTCAGGATCATGATGGGGATTCTTTAAATTTCCAAATGTGATGCCCCAAAAGGGATCCCCCAGAGGGCAATAGAGCCAGTGTTTTCTGCTTGAGTTGGGCTAAGGCCAAACTCACAAAACTGGGAGCTGAGTGACCATGTGTCTTATTGTTTCTATTGCTGTGACGAAACACCATAATCAAAACACCATATCTTGGGAAGAAAATATTTATTTAGCTTACACTTCCAACATCAAAGTTCATCACTGAAAGAAATCATGACAGGAACACAAACAGGAACCTGGAGGCAGGAGCTAATGCAGGCCATGGAGGGGTGCTCCTTGGCTTGTTTCTAGTGGTTTGCTTTATTATAGAACTCAAGACAAGCAGCCCAGGGATGGCCCCACCCACAACAGGCTGGATCCTCCCCCATTAATCACTAATTCAGAAAATACCTTACAGGCTTGCTTACAGCCCAATCTCATGCAGGCATTTTCTTAATTGAGGTTTTCTCTGCTCTGATGGCTTTAGCTTGTGTCCCGTTGACATAAAACAAGCCAGCATGCTACATGATGATGAACAAAGCTGGATATCTGTCTAGTATCTGACTAACAGCCAGACATTATACAGAGAGTGAGAGACCTTGGGACACTTAATCCTAAATAGGATATCTCCATCAAAACTGTTTCCTCGGGGCTTAGAGAAGAACTAGACAGAAATCCAGATTTGTTCATGAGAAAGAGGAGGCAGAAAGAGTGTAGGAGCCGGAGGGGATGGAGGACACCAGGAGAACAAGGCCTCCTAAACACAGCACAGCTGAAGCACACATAAACTCACAGACTGTGGCAGCATACATACGGCTGGCATGGGTTTGCACCAGATAAAGGCCCAGAGCTGAAAGGAGATGTAGACATACACCCTCATCCCTAACCCAGGAGCTATCCCCAATTTATAGCCTTTTGAAAATGAAAATTTAATTTTCTCCCAAGAATTCTCACTGGGGAAACAAACCAGTCTTAAGAAGAGGCCTCATGCCAAGCAGTGCATGGCCAACAGACTCAATAGTATCTTTGGAGGTTCTTTGTTTCATGATGTGTTGTCAGGATGTTTCTGTATGCTTGTTTGCTTAACCTTACAGATCCCTTGTGTATGTACCATGACTTCCTGTTTTATGTTTTCATGGATTTTCTGTGTATGCAAATCCTGATGCCTCTGCTTCCATATGTGTTTCTTGTGCTTTTTCTTTGGTTCTTTTTCTTGTTTGGTTGTTTTGCCATATTCCAATTTGTGTTTTTGTTTTATCTTACCTTACTTTTATTGATATTCTTTAGATGCCTGTTTGTCTTCTATAGAGAGACAGAAAGCGGAAGTGAGGAGGAACTGGGAGATGTAGGGGAGAGGAAACGATAATATTGTATGAAAAAAACAATCCATTTTCAGTTAAAAAAAGAAACCTTGGAGATATTGGATGAGATTTTAGACTCTTAAAGCTTATGTGGGAGAGAGCCTTGATGGGGCAGAGTAAACACAACTCATGTGGGGACACAGGGGTAACAGAAGAAACAGAAGTAGGCTAGCCTAAGTACTGTCTAAAAGTAGTTTTAATTCAGGTGTTTGTGTGTGTGTGTGTGTGTGTGTGTGTGTGTGTGTGTGTGTGTGCATATGTGTATAGACTTGTATGTTTGTAAAGACCTGAGGTTGACATGGGACATCTTCCTTAATTGTGCCCTATTTTATTTATGGCTTCAGGGTCTCTTGGCTCGTCTAGAACTCCCCAGTTCTGTCTATACATCTCCCCAAGTAGTTCCAAGTTTTATTTCTGTCTCCCTAGTGCTAGAATTACAGGCAGCTGCATGCCTTCTAGGCTTTCGATGGGTTCCGGGGATTTGAATTCTGTTCATCTTTCCATTGCAAGGGCTGACATCTCACCAGCTCCTACCTAAGGACTTAAAAATGACTCAAGGAAGCTGGGTAGATGGCCCAATTGGTAATGTTCTTACCACAGAAACATAAGGACCTAAGCTTGATGCCAGACCCATAAATTTATACTGGGCATTGTGGTACACACTTGTAATTTCAGTGTTGGGACTGTAAAGACAGGTAGATCCCCCAAACTTGTTGGCCAACAAGCCTAGTTGAGTCAGCAAAAGTGAAAAGTAAAAGTGAGGGATTACATCTCAAAAACCAAATGGAGAACAACTGAGAAGACTTCTAAGGTATCTCTCTCTCTCTCTCTTTCTCCATCTCTCTCTCTCCCTCTCTCCATGCCCCCCTCTCTCTCTCTCTCTCTCTCTCACACACACACACACACACACACACACGCTCAAATGTGTACATATACACAAAGAGATACAGGAGGTAATTTGATCCAGGGAAAATTATAGACAATTATGGATGAAGCATTTGAAGTTCCCAAAAAAGTAAACACCCAGAAAATCGGAAAACAAAGGGTGTAGACAGAAGAAATTTAATCACTTAATCACTACCTTAAAAAAATGCAGAGGCTAAAGACATAGCAAGAGAAACAAACAAAAGAAAGACTGAAGCATGCTGGGAGATGGATATGAAAGTCCAGCACCCTGAATCCTGCAGCTGCCCATGTCCTAAGGACTGCCAGTGTAGACTGCTGGTCGCATAGTGGGGATAGTCCCAAGAGCTCAGAGGATTCGGGCTGTGCTGTTCTGTGGGAACTGGAGAGAGGGTGACACCTGAATGCTTTAAGAGCTGGGGTGGCAAACACATCACAAATTGTGACAAATAGAGCTGAAGTGGTATGGACAGGCTCAGGCTGTATATTTAGAAACAGACAGCTCAGGACTGAGAAAGGGCTCAGTATCTCTACTGAGGCATAAGAGACAATTCCTGAAGAGCTGGCCCAGTGGGTTATCTGCCCAGGAAAAGAGGAGATGACCGCAGGGTCACCAACTATATTGGGTTAAAGGTTTCAGAACTGGGTTTGTGCTGTATTCTAAAATTCCTTTCTCAAACTCAAATTCACCATAAAATAGCTCAAAATAACCAGAATTGTATTTGCACAAAGCTCTGCCTATATGCAGAGAATTTGCTTTCTGGATACCCTTTCTAGTGGTTTTAAACCAGAGCTCAGCAGATAGCTTCTGTGAACAATACAAACACCTGAGGAATCAGAGTAGTAGCCTGAGGTTGCACTTAATAAATATTTATCAGACACTTCAGAAATGGGGTACCAATTGCAGCTCCAATCTCTGTTTAATTGCTTGGTCCTGGTGTCTCAATTTCCTGTGAAACTTGTTTGTCCCCTCTACCTATGTGTTAGGATTATGATGGGGGAATGCAAAGGGGGAAGGACAGACTCTAACGACTGTGGTATGGTGACAGCAGACAAAATGTACGGCCAGTAAAAGCATTGCATGCTATGCAATCTGGAGTCTCACGACCATTTCTATTGGTGAAGTGTCAAGAGGTCCAGTAGGGTTTTCTCAATGTAGCAGCCAGCTAGAGGGCTTAGGACACAGAATTATGGTACTTCCTCAGGTTCTGAGTATTAGTGTTCAACAAGACAGCTGTGAGAAAAGAGCCCCTTAAGTAACACAGAGCAGGCAAAAAAGTCATATGATTGGTCATAGAGCACATCTAGTGGAGTGAATGCTTGTTTGGGGTGATTCAGAAACACTGGGAAGAGCCAAAAGAGAGGACAGGAACCTTGCCTGGCTTTTTGTCCATCAGGACTGAGCTGGATGCACAGATGGAGGAAAGTTTATTAATCTGGATGGGAGCTGAAGTACTGCAGGGCTGCCTAAGGGGATGCATGAAAGTGGGGAAGGATGGAAACAGCTTGGTTCAGCATCCTGAAGATGTAAATGCCTTGGGGTAAAATGCTGATTAGCTGGCAAGGCAAAGGACTGCCACCCAGTTCATGTCACTAATTGCCTATGACTCCACTGAGGCAACAGGAAAGTCAACAACCTTAATAGGAACTATATAAGTTCCCCCCCCCCCCAGTTATTTTGCCATCAGGATAACATATTGTTGTTGTTATAAAGGAAATGGTTTGAGTTTCCCTGACTACCACTGCTCAGGGAGCTGCAGTGGTCATGGTCATGCCCATGGTATATTTTCCACAGCAAGACCAAAGACCTGACTAAGATAAAAAAGATGGACTTGAAGAGGAAACTGTTCACAGAGTCCCAAGGACCCAGCCTGTACAAATGTCAGACATCATCTAGTCCACAGAGCTTTTGTGTACTTCTAATCCCAGAACTCAAGGATGCTGAGGCAGAAGCATTAAAAGCTTAAGGTTATCCTGCCTTATAGGCAGAGAAAACTCTGCCTATAAGCAATAAAGAAACAAATTAATCTTATTTCAAACAGATACATGAAGAAGAGCATGGTGGTATACACCTGTGATTCTACATTCTGGAGTGAGACAGGAGGATTGAAGTTTTGGGGGTAGCCTGGACTACACTGATAGTTTCCTGCTAGCCTAGGCTACATAATGACCACCTACCTGGAAACATTTGATGTATAAAACCACTTCAGTTCAAGAAAGGGTAAGAGATGTGATTAGGATTAGAAGATAAGGTGACAACAAATGTGTATCTGGGAACCAGGCTACATGTTGACCAGTCCCACAAAGTCCCAATTTGCTACATAAAATCATTACCCCTTTCCTTCCTCCAATTGGACAGAGCAACAACTCTAAAGAGGTATGCCAGAGGATACCAAGGAAAGGAGAAAAAAAAGTGCACTCAATAGCTGGACATCATCCCTGCCAGGCTCTCTTCCTCCATCAGGCTGGGTACCATGGTTACTCTGGAAGCATCCCAGAGCACCTGCTGTGGGACTGTGGAGAAGGGGAACACACTGTGGGTGGAACTGTCTGTGCTTATGATCACCACTCTGCCTGGAACTCTTCCATTGTTTGCCAACACTTCTCTGGACCAACCCTTTAGTCCCTTCTTCCCCTGACTTGAAACTTGTCCAATTCAAACAGTATTTTTATGTTATAATTCCCAATCATATCATTCTCCTTCCTATGCAATTCCTGGTTACATGAAAATTGTGTGAACAATTTATGTCCATTTCTTTCAAAAGTGCCACATGGCTGGAATATGTTCTTCCTGGCCCTCTGTGGATCCAGAAGGCACAGTGGCTGGCTAACTCTGATCTCCTGTCTGTTTATAGCCTTGGGCTTGAGCATGGTTTTTCAGTACTTCTGAACTGCTGGAAAATAAACCAAATACTGTTTCATGATATATGAAAATTGTATGAAATTCAGATTTCAGTCTTCATAAATAAAGTTTTATTGGCTCATAGCTGTTCTTTTGTATACCATCTGCCTATGGTGCTTTCCCGTTGCCATGGCAAAGATGAGCAGTTATGACTGAGCAAAGGGCAGTGAAGGGTCATTTGATGGTTCAGATATATCAAGAATTAAACTTGGATCTTTTAAAGTCTTGCAAGATTTTTTTTTTACTTGTTGAATTTCTCCAAAATGGCAAATGTATATTTAACTGTAAAAATCATGACCCAGAATCCAACCTGACCTCTCACCCCACCTACCCACAGTAATTTTTCTAGATATCCTTGCTAGATAAATATCCTGAGGGCTTAAGATAAAAGTGCATTGTATAAAGCCACTTTGTGCACCTCCCTGAGAAAAGACACTTCAAAGAATAAAAGCATTTTGGCTGAAAAGAGTCCAGTATGGCCTATCTATTTCCGAGTTGAATTTGGTTTCCATTCTCTTATAAAATGCAACAACCTCAAGAGTTGTGGATTCTGGCGTCACATGGCTTTGATTTCAGACTTTGCTTTTGTTTATGTGCACATCTCTGGCACGGGAACAAAGCCAGGGACCCATTATGACAATTGTCCCTGGATCGGAGGGCTTTGCTTGGCTCATTCTGCTCTAACCAGAACTACACTAAGATGAAAATACTTGTTCATTCAATTCTCTGGAAAGTCAGAGAATCCTCCCTTAAAACACTGTTGTTGGGATATTCTGACATTCCATCACTAAGCACATGTGATGTGCAAGGACAAAAGTGGGCAGGGGCAGAGTTGTACTAGGAAGCTATGGAGAAAATAACCTCCGATCCAAGTATAAACAAACAAAGAGCTATGTTTGGGCTGATGGTTTTAATTTTATAAACATTTAAAGGGCCTTCAGTTGTTATGAATTGGGTTATCTGTGTTTCTTCAAAAAACTCACATCGCTCCCCCCCCCCCACCTTCCCAATGAGCTAGAACTTGGAGGTGGAGTATAAGGGAGACAATTAGGTTTAGATGAGGTCATGAGGGCAGGAGTCTTGTGACATGATTAGGACTTTTATAAGACTAAGGAGAGAGATCAGGACACACACAGATGGCTGCCTATAAGCTAGGGAGAGGCCCTTCTCCAGAGCTGCTCACAGACCCCAGAAAGCCTGGCTTTTAGAACTCAAGGAGATCAGCGCCTACTCTTTGGTCTATGTAGGCTATGGTGCTTTCCTATATCTCAGACACACCCACACACCAGAATTGCAAGTCACTTTCATAACCACTGTTCAAATGTTTCCAACATGCTATCTCCCCACTCCACTGGCAAAAGTAAGAGACTTCTGACCATCACATGAAATTTGCTCCCTGTGAGTCTGCCCTGATAATTTGGGTTCCATTCCTTAGAGCCCAAAGTTTATCTATTTTTCCACTAAATGTTTTAACCATTGCATGCCTTCCCAATACCCTATCACTTTCTTGTTGAGACCCCAAATAAGTTCATACTTTCAAGCCATCTTAATTATGCCATACCTTTTCCAGCAAAGCTTTGGATGAGAGAATAAGTGGTGGACACTTACCTCATTTCCCCTCCCTCATCTAGCTTACAAAAAAAGAAAAGAGAGAGAGAGGGAGAGAGGGGGAAAGAAAGCTGGGAGATGCAAGCAAAATTCTTTCAGAGAGGCTACAATCAGGATAAGAAAGAGTTCTTATCAATTTGGTCTGGAATAGTTGTCTTTCAGAAATGGCATAGAGGATGGTGCCTAAGGGGTCAACTTTAAAGTAAGGAAGAGGGCAGAAACCATGGAATGGAGTGGGAATCTGGTTGAATCATCTTGGATCTTGGGCTCCTTGATGAATTTGAAAATGTTTAAGTGTGCGTGAGCACGCACCTAATCAGTAATTAAAGAAAGCTCTGCCACAGAATTTCCTGGGACTTAGGGTAGATATCCCTTGTGGGTAGAACTGGGTACCACTGAAGAAGAATGAGCTCATCTCTTCACATAGTTCAGTAGTTGTGACAAAGACCCACCAAGCTGGAGCAATTTGCAATCTGTCCTTTCACAGAAAAATCCACCAACCCCTCATCTAGTTAACTGTTTCCTGTTTTGTGTGGCTGGGCCACTCCCTCAAGTATGTTGGGAGCATTTTCTCACATCAAACGCCCCTGTTAGAAACCCAAAAACCACAGTGCTTCACGGTTCCCAGCAAGGCCCACAGCACTACAGCTACACAGCTTAATTTAGCCCAGCATTCCTCCAGCCCGCTTGACCCTATCAGCATTCCGTGAAGCATGAGGAGCACGCTGGGCAAAACACCAATCTCGTTGCTTATTATTGTTCTTTGAATTGATTTTCTTTCTATTTTTTCTAAGTCTGTAGACAGGCCTTGCTCATATTTTCCAGCCCAGTGACAGCTTTGCTCATGACATCTGAGGGAAGGGTTGTGGTTTTCTTCTTAGGCCTGAGTGGTAGAGAGGAGCACAGTAGAGAGGTAGTCACAGTAGGAATTAGGGAGCACTCTCAGTAGGCAGAGAAGTAGCCTCTAGTATCATCTGACTGCCCTCCCCCTTTTTATTGGATTATCTCTTTATGCAGAGAAAACCTGTCCACCTTTAAAAAAGCAGGGCATAATTCCTTTGGCAATGCCGTTTCATCCAGTTTCTCTTTATTTCTCTGGTGATATTTGTAACTTCTCTAAAGTGTTGTCTATAATCATTTCCTCCAGGCCCTTCTTCCTGCCCTCTTTTGAGAGACCTTTAATCATGATTTCTCTTCCACTGCCCTCATGAAACCTTTTCCTATTAATGTCACCCTGGCCCCCAAGTGCTAAGTCCAATAGTCATAGCCCATAGCTGGCTGTATTTTAAGAATCTGGAACACTCCCCCTGGATGACTTCCTCCTCCAAATGCCTTCCTCTTGGCTTTTGGGATGTCTATCTCCTGGCTGTCCTCCTGGCTCCTTCTGCTGCTGCTGGGCTCCTTTGCCCTTCACCACTGCCCCCTTACTCCAATACTCTTCATTGATTGCATTTTTTTTCTCACCACTTTAAATACCAAGTGGATACTGATGATTCACAGTTCTGCTCCAATCTTTTTTCCAGACCATTCTCAATCCATTTGGCTGACACTACTAGGGAGGCCCACTTGGACAACTCTTTATACATGTTTATATCAATCACACCCACCTTTGGTCCCTGCCACCCAGGGTTATCTGCCTTGATCTCTGTTCTTCCCAGAACTTAGCACCATAGACAGCCTCTGAATCCACTTGGCTATGCTCAGATGTCTGTCTTCTCTATGGAGCATAAGGTTCATGAAGGCCTGGGAGGCTCCATTGCTTATTTAGAAACTCACCTGTCATAGCATTGGCTCTAAATTTTGCTCTTGTGGAGTTTTTGTGGTTAACAATTAACTTTTAATGGAGAATGGACATTGGCTTTTTGGCCTCAGGCCAGGCCCTTCCCAATACCTCTTTTAACTGACCTCACAAGGACCCATTACAAGTGGAAAAAATACATATATTAGTTTTGAATTGCCATCTCACTAGGCAGCTCAGCCTGGCCTTGAATTTGTGATCATCCCAACTCAGGCTCCCAAGTACTGGATTACAAATATGCATCACCATGTTTACCCCTAGATATTTGTTCTTAAACTGCTAACCTGCTCTCCTGAGGCCTGGGCTTGGAGAGGTCTTCTCTTTTTCTTTCAGGAACTGATCTTATACCCTACACAGAAAGTATCTTCATCAGCTCTCTAAACTACACTGGCTAAAGGTTGGATATTTGGGGGAGTTTGGGAGGTGCCCCAGTATCTACTGGCAGTTTTGATGGCACTTCTAGTTTGTTTGTTTGCTTGCTTGCCTGCTTGTCTTTTGGGTTTTTGAGACAGGGTTCCTCTGTGTAGCTTTGGATGATGTCCTAGAACTCACTCTGTAGACCAGGCCTGTCTTGAACTCACAGAGATCCACCTGTCTCTGCCTCTGGAGAGTGGTAGGATTAAAGAATTACACCACCACTGCCAAGGCATTTCTAGTTTTTAGTGCCCGTGTTTTATCTGAGTGAACAATTCTACTTCTGTCCACTCTTAGTGGCACCCAGTCCAAAGTATTAAAAACATTCTGTGTTGAGCAAATAACATTACACAGAAGCAAGCAGAGCATGCAAAGGCTTTATGAGGCATCTACCTGACCCTGGTGGCCACAGATGATGTAAATTAATAACAATGGTTCTTTAGAGGGGTTCTCCTTACTCATTATTATCAAAGTGAATATTGAACTTATATGGCATCTTCATTACCATTTCAATCCACCAGTTTGCACCACTGCATCAGCCCCTAAAATATCTGTGACAGAGAACTCACTTTCAGTGATCCTGTCTCACATAATCACTCCTGCAACTATTATACCAAAACTGGCTTCCCTCATGCTCAACAAAGCAGCACATTTTCTGAGTGATTCCTGTCTTGCCTTTACTTGTCAGGTCTTCAAATATGCCTGTGCATGTAAGAAGCAGAATTTATTTTGTGCATTCATGCTGCCTGAGAAACCAGCATAACTTCGGTGCCTATTACAGTAAACACAGGGTAAACCATTGCTATTTATTCACAGGCTGCAATAGGAATCTGAAGCACTGCCATCATTGGGGTATGGATGGGGAAACCAAGGCTATGGGTAGCATATAACTTACTGATGGCTCAGTGGACAAATGATTGAAGGCTGCTTGTCCTTTGCTCTGACTTGGCTTTCCTAATAACATGTTGCACACTCTGGAAAAAGCTATTACACTAACGACTCCAACAACATTAGAATTCCCATTATTGAGAAAGATGTATTTTCATTTAAAGGGTTTCATTCGTCTTGGATGAAGTCTACTCTCTGCTTTCTTTTCATTTGAACCCTGTGTTTATTATTTCCACTCCATTGCTGGTCTGATAAAGCTAGAATTTCACTCACTCACACCAGCCAGCCAGCTGGCTTCCAAGCAGTGGAGGATGAGAGTGCTTGGCCAGTTGGAGATAAAGCTTGCTCTCCTGTTTGGTCAGCAAACTGTATTTAATCTGACAAGAGCATAGATCTACAAAAATAAGATCTATTAATTGTCCTGTAGAAGGAAAAGGTCATTGGGCAAATGTTGCCCTGTATCTCATTTTACAGGCAGAGTCTGGGCATCAACATCAAATCAACTCTCTGTAACTAGATTCTGACTCTCAACAATAATTAAAAAAAATGACTCTGGATAAAATCATACTGTAGCTCTGCTTGTGAATTTTGTTACTTGAATGTATTTCAAATATTTGAAGTCAGTCTGGAGTTGCTGATGCTGTACTTTCTCCAAGACCCTGGTGAAAATTTTATTTGAAGTGTCTGGGATCATTAATTGATTCCTCCATATTCCCTTTGGACCCTATTCCACAGGCTGTAGCTCCTAAAGTAGGATGCAACTTTGTTTAATGTGACACCTGCAGGTGAGAGGGGCTGGGACACAGAGAGGCTCCTCCCTCAGACCCACTGCAAATCAGATGAAGCCTTCAGGATGGAGGGGATGCAGAGAGATGGCCACCAAGAGCCCCAAGGTCAGAGTGACAGGAATGGAGAGGGAAAAAAGTTGAAGGCAATATATCAGGGAAGGAGGCCACTTAAGTTCCCTAGCTCTCTAGTGGGCAGAACCTACAGTGCCCCACCTTAGGCAAGTGAAGGCTCACTTTCATATTTAGCAAATGTTTACTCCTTATTTTTTATGTGCCTGTCAGGAAGGAAATATTTTCATAGGTTAGAGACACATAATTCTAATCTCGGCACTCAAGAGGCAGAGGCAGGAGGATAGTTAGTGAGTTGAAAGCCAGCCTTGATACATAGCATGACCTTGCCTCCTACCCCATGAGATGAGTAAAGGTTAGTTACTGCTTTCTTATTTGTTCATTTGTTTTCTGTTAGCACTTTGAATGGATGGTTGTATTGGTCTCTTTAAGACTCATCCTGAAGAAGGCAGAAATTGAACAAATGTGTGAACAATAGAAAGCTTATAGAATCTTCTACTCTAGTATCAATGCAGGCCTCCACACAAGAACACTTGCATAAAATCACAAGACCCAGGAGCAGCAGAGTGGGACTTGATATCAAGGTAGAAACCAGGAAGCACGTTTCCTCCTTGTTATAGTTTGAAAGGGAAATACTCCCATTGGCTTATATATTAAATACAGAGTCCTCAGTTTGTGGTACTCTTTGTGGAGCTGTGCTTGAGAAAAACTATCACTGGGCTTGGAGAGTTTATAGCCTTGTCCCTCTTCCAGTTCATGGTCTCTGTTTTCTGTGTTAGGTTAAGATGAGATCAGCTCAACTTCATGCTCATTCCATGCACGTTTTGCCATTACAGCCATCAGACCTCTAGGACCACAAGCCAAAGTAAACTCTTGGTTTTGGTCATGAAGCCCCATCACAGCAACAGAAGAGTAACTCACACACCTCTCCTTCTCATTTCCTCTACTCTTCTCTACCTTATTTTCAATATCTCCAGGCTTGTAAGATACCTTTATGGTCATTCCCTTCCTAGGACAACACTATGACTTACTACATCTGATGGTAAGCTCTGACTTTAAAAATGAAGTCAGCTTTAAAGCTAAGTTTTTATTAACATAGCCTGAAACTTTCCCCTTCATTTGCCATTGTGAGTCTCTATGTGGTTGGTTTCGTACTTATCTGGGTTATTAGTACAGTCTTTGATAAGGTTCATGCCTCTCTAATTTCCTGATCTTACTCAACTTGGTATCTGCATTCACATTTCAAGGTTCCTTGCTAAAGGCAGATGTAGAGCCCCAACTTACACATGGGAAATTTCTCCCTGGTTCTCAAAGTCATGTGAGATCATGGAGCCAGTGGATGGGGCACTCCCTTCAAGCCCAAGTGAACTTCCTTTGTGGTCATCTTCCTACCAACACTACCTTGACAGTTCCCAACTCCCGACCTGAACCTCTTCTTGTACCCCAGTCTAAAATCTTGCTCTGCTGTGGGGAAGTCTTGACAGCAATGCCTCCTACTGGTTCAGGACAAGGTTGGAGTAATGAAAGTGGGAATGGGAACCACATGGGAATTAGCAAGGGGCTGGACTGTCAACAAGGGAGAATGAGTAGCAAAAAGAAGCAAATGACTTCCTAGTAGACATTTTTTGTTTGCTGTCTTCCCTCCCACCTTTTGGATGTTGAGAATTGTATGCTTCCTGCCTCAGCAAGCCATCAGATCTTGGAGGGAAAGGACTCAGAACAAACAAAACGTATAGAACAAGACCTCTTTCCACAATGATGCACACAGTGGGTGGCCTGAGCATCAGTGAGTACACACTATCCAACAGGAGCTTCAGACTGGGACAGGACTGAAAGCAAAGGACTGCATTCTCATTCTATTTACATTTCCATGCCCATGCTAACTGTTTAGTGAAAAGTGTTCTTTCAAGACTGTGGTCATTAGTAGTTTTCTGTAAATGAACTTAAAAATCTTTATTATCCCAAATTATGTTTTGAATGCTTGAGCCACAAGGAGGCCTGAAGCTAAACACAGTGCTCAAATGCAATAATAAATTTATCCCAGATGCCTGGCATTTCTCGTTCTCTTCTCCTTTTAATTAGTTCTGGCTGCCTTTCCATTTTTAATTGTCCAGGTTTATTTGAGATTTAACATAATAAACCACCTCAATCCCTTTCGCATTTCTCCTCAAGAAATCAAATTAGCTAACATGTTCAGTTGCTGACACTTCCTTTCAAGGCATATGCTCTCCCTTTGGGGGAAAAGGGCTTTGAAAAACACAAGCGTAGATGGAAACACAGTTAACTGGCTTGGACACTCTTTGTTGTGTGTGTCATTTGACATGTGATCTTTGGCTGGGGAATTGTCACACTGGTATACATGTGCATGCCACTATGATGAGTTATCACCAAGAAAACACCATTTTCCATGAGTGGAGATGTTGAACACTAAGTAGAGTGCCCATAAGTTCAGTGATTTTCCACAATAAATAGCATTTTAAAAAAAAACACACAAAATAAATTTGTAGTGTCTGAGCACAATGGTTCGCATACTGCCAAATGTGATTATCTTGATTGATTTACTCCTGCCCTGCAGTAACCTAGTTACTTAGCTTTGCAGATCTGGCTGGACTTGCTTTTCCCTCTGGCTAAATAGAGACAGATCTACTTCTAGCAAGTCAGGGAAATGGCAAACACTACATTTCAAAGACTAACGGGCAATCCAATAGGAGCCAGTGTTTCCCTCCTGACTTCATCATCTTCTCCCAACTACAGTTGATCCCGTCCAGGAAGCTCAGCTTGACAACTGACTTACAGGCTCTGATAATGAGGAGCTAGGGACAGAGTCACTGTCCTTACCTTCCTCCAGCTTGTTCAGTACACTGGTCTTTTGCTTTTTGGGGCCACTAGGTCTTCAGATTCCTGCTCACTATATGTTCCCTCCAACCTCTCCTGGTCATGATGCTCATAACAGGTATCAGTGGGAGCCAGCATCATTGAGGCATGATTTATAATCCTACTTCTGATTTCTATGAGTTCTCCTGCACCTTACCCCTCAGCAGTTCTGTTGCTCAACAGTGAGGAGACTTGACACTAAACCCTACCTTGCCAGTCCATTCCAAGTACCCAGCACAGTGGCAGCTATCAGCAAGGGCTTTGTGACTATTTGTTCCTTTTGCTCTTGATTCCCCAGTCTGTTTCCTCACACACTCAGCTAGCTCATCTTTTTCTTTGTGTGTTCTTATCTTCATGGCCTGAAAGCAGGTTCTACCTCCCCAGAATGATCTGGAGATTGACCAAGATCCTCTTTTTGTGGTCAGTCTGAGCCCATCCTCTAGTTTGTCCCTTAGAAACCCAATTTTAGGACAAAAAACAAAAACCTATCAAGTTGATTCACCTAGAACATCCTACTTTCAATATCTGATCAAATACCTTACCATCTTTATTTACTTTACCTTTAGCAAGACCCCTAGGAGGTCAGTTCATCTAGACTACCCCTCTTCCCCCTAATGATATCTCTTAGCAATTTCCCACCCACAGAGAGCCTCCCATTCTCCAATTCATTAATATTATGGTTGAGAATTATTTTATTAGAACTTTCCTTCCATCTCATAACTAATGTTACTCTGTGTCCTGTGCCTGTACCTAAGCCCTCAATATAGACCAGGAAGCTACTTAACATGAAGAATAAGCTTTTATTTATTCTTGTACTTTTCTTCCAGTTTTTCATGGCCAGAGAACACAATAGGTTCTCAGTTTCTGTGCTGATGACTGTGACTCTGGTCAAGGATTCACAGCAGGTGTGGGTGGGTTCTCAAGGTTGGATGTTCTTCACAAGGCAACTTATTTTAACATAGTTCTCCAAGCAGTACTTGAACTGCTAACAAGTACCTTAGGAAGTCAAGGTAATTAGTATTGAGAAGAATAAGGCACTTGAACTCTTGGACATTTAGAACCTTAAGGTCTCATTAATATAGGCAGCATCTCCTATGCAGAAGAGGTCCCTTTAAATAACTTTTACTTGATGATTCTCAGTAAGGCAGAGATGAAGGGACCTATACACAGCCATGAACCTCTTAGAGTCACAGTCTACTATCTTATGTCACAAGATAGAGTGTGGCCAGAATGAAGGGACATGAATGTTCTGACAGTGGAGCTTGAGCTGGTTCTTGGAATTCCTAAGATCTTTAGTGCAAGTGTTGGCATTTGAGTTGGAATCTGAAGATTGACAGACTCTGCTATTGGGATCAAAAGGAGGCAGCCCAGCATGGGGGCAGGGATCACTGAATATGAGGAAAGAAAGCAAGGACTGCTATTTTTTTTGGCTTATTTGTCTATCTAGGAATTAAACTGAGCTTTTAAACTTTCATGGAACTCAAACTGTCATGAAAGAAGACATATAATTCAAGAACAAGGGTGTAAAGATGAGGTGAGGAACTTGTACGGTGTGAAACCCTTCTTCCTACCTGTGTGGGCCATTCCAGTCATATGCACAAATGTCTCAATAAGAAGAGCAAGTCCTCATGAGGTACCTGGAAATTATTATGTGATGGGAAAATATTGGGCTTCGGAATCAGGAGAACCTGAGATAGCACCTAAATCTGCATGTTAGATTTCTAGGCCCTGGGAAAGGGCAAAACTTTCCTATATTTCCCAGCTTGTCACATTGAAGTCAGCATTTTTGTCATATAAAATGGCATGATGACTGTATTTCAGTACACATACCTCAGTGCCTAGCACCCATGGCACCCTCCATGTTTTCAGAGGATTTTCTTGGCCAAGTACATGTCAGGCTCCTTTGAGTCCTCTTCTTGGCTTTGGCCTTTATAGCCATATTTAACTTGTCCACTTGGCCCAGGTTAGAAAGAATCTCCTTATTCGTTATCCAGTCACTCTAGACCCTCACTAGTCCTTGCTTTAAAAAATAAGTGGAGTGGATTTTTTATTCCAGTGACAATAATCTGCCTGCAATTGTCTGCAATGTACCAGAGTCATCATTACTTGTATCTTTCCTCCCTTCCAGAGTATAAAAGACAGTGGTGTGCGTCTACTTGTTTATGGTTGAAACTAATTTATTTTCACAGCCATGTGACAATTCTTCTTTACTGGTTCCACATTTGGGCTGGAGAGACCTGTCATTATGTGGTGAATTGAATCCAAGCAGGTGCTCTGTGGTCCAATGGGGATGGAGAGTACAGAACCTGCCTCCAAACTTATCTTAATGTCTCACCTTGTGGTCAATATGGTGATATGAAAGGTGAGATTTAGGCAGAATTTTAGAAGTTAAGCAGCTTCTGATCGACATCCCACCCATGTATGAACAATCAAATCAGCCTTTCTTGGGGGAGAAGCCTCATTCTGGGAAATCAAAGTTCCAGTCAAAGGTCAACCTCAAAATCGAATCCAGAAGCAATTACAGTAGTCTTTTAAGAACCACAGTTCAGGTTCAAAGTCTAGCTTTTTTCTTTTCTTGTTTTACCCTCTGAAAGAACTAGCCCTTGGACAAAACAAAGTTAGTCTCAGATGGAAGAAATGCAATTTGAATTTCAGACCTAAAATGCAGTGATGCTTTCAAGTTGTCATCAGTTTGCCATATGTCAGTTTGTTTTGTTGAAAAGTCAAGGTCAGTGGGGATGAGCTCTGTTATCTACTTATACACATGCGTGTGCGTGCGTGGGCGCGCGCGCTTGTGTGTGTGTGCGCGCGCGCACACACACACACACACACACGAATGGAGGTCACAGGTCTGTTTTAGTTCTTGTGCTTCAAGTGCAATCCACTGTAAATGGAGTTCTTAATTGGTCTAAATAAAAACCCAGAGTCAGATATAGAGGGAAATGCTGAGAGATCAGAGAGAAGGAGTAAGCCATGCTATACCTTACCTCCTTAGCATCTCAGCAGATAAGAGAGCGATTTGTTTCTCCCTGCTTATAACTTGTTTCTGCCCAGCGCTCTCACTTCCTGTCTGTCTGTACAGACCTCCAAACCTCTATGGTTAGCTAGTGCCAAGCTCCATTCTCTGACCTTCAGACAGGCTTTATTTGGACAAACAAGATAACACCACAATCCGCCTTGTTTTTTGAGACAGGGTCTCTCTCTGGACCCTGTCGTCAATTAGGTGAAACTGGCTGGCCATTAAGCACTAGAGATCTGCTTATCTCTGTATCCTCAGAACAGTAATTATAAATACAAGGCACTGTCATTGAACTTTTGATGTGGATTCTGGGGAATGAACTCAATCCTCATGCTTGGATGCCAAATCCTTGACTGACTAGGCCATGTCTCCAGTCCCCTTAATACTCTTTTAGTGTTACTTTATCACCAAGCCTATTCACTATGATGTAGTACTATCACTACACTTGACTGTTGACCTAACCTGCCCCCACTTAACTGTGGTCCTAACCTCTCAGAGTCTGTAGAATGATCTAATTTTCCCCATCAGATGCCCTCTGTCTGAACCCTGTCTGAGTTAGTTGCCCACACTTTGGAGCAAGTAGTTTTTCTACCTGTGGAGTATCAAGAGGATTAGAAAAAAAAATACTTCAAGAAAATAGTTTTTTGAATCTGTATTAAGAAATCAATTTTAAAATTTAGTAGATATTATTGCTTAGAAGAGGAAAGTACTTAAGTTTTTAAAAATGAAATGACATATAGTGGTGGTTTGGGACACAATGGGCTGAAGTTTGTATGATGTGTGTGCTAAGCTTGGCCAGGGGCCCTTCTGCATCTCACCTACTGCATGGCCTTAGAATTCCAATTCCCTTACTTCCCACTCTAATCTCTCAATGTGGATTTATGGCAAATTAGCATTAAGAGTTGGATAGGCTTTGCATTTGTCACTGTCCTTCCTGTCCAAAAAAGCACCCTTTGCTGGGAGGCATTAACAAGAACAAATGCCTCACACCTCTGGAGGCCACACAGGCAACACAGCAACACAGAGGCTGATAAAGTAGGGGCCCTCTCCAAGTTCCTCCTGGGATTGTGGAGGGCTGCTCCATGCCCACCTGACATCTCTGTAAACTTGTTCAAAGCTCTGTCCTTCAGAAGGTTACAGTACAACCAGTTAGAACCCTTCCTTCTCTGCAGCTCAACTCATTACCTTTGTAATCTCCCTATTTCCAATGAAGAGCACATTCTGAGTTCTTGGGGATTAGGACTTCACAGTGAGCATGGAGGAACACAACCCAACCTGCAGCCATCTTGGAGAGATGAACAGGGCATCAGAGCCCCTGAATGCTAGATGAAGCTCTTCTACTGAGCAGTGGGGTAACACTGGAGTACACCTTTCATTCTCTGGCTTCAGACTACTTTTTGGTTCTCACAGGGAAGGACTCAATTCAGTGCTGAAGGCTTCTCCTAAACTCTGAGAGCCAATGGCTTCATCATCAAACTGAACCAGATCTAAATGTTTGCAAAGCCTTTACAAAGTCTCTCATGGAGATACAGTGTCACAACCATGAGATAACAATCCCCAAGCTTCAACACAGAGTTTATATAAATTTAAAGTGGTCTTCAAACATTATCTCATTAATCCTCGAAAATCCCCAGTGAAGAAGCATTGTCAGAGAGCAAACTGACAGTTGTGCTATAATCTGGTCAAGTAAAAGAACAATATCTCAGACGAGATAATAGCAGACACATCAGCCACAAGGGAAGGCTGACAAGCAAAGGCGAGAGAGTGAGAAACAAATAGAAATTTTTATCTCAGGTGTCTTTGAAATAGGGGTTGAGAATGAGGCTGTGGCTGCCATTTGGGGCTTCTCAAAGAAAGGAGGGAGATTTACAAGCAGGCTGGCTGGAAACACATGCATCATTCATGCCTTCTAATTTTTCATGCATAAATGTTTGAGTTGATATTTAAGATCTAGGAAATCTGCTGGGAAAGAATTATAATGTTTTCCGGAGGTGAGGAGGAAAAAAACACTGTCCTAGATGTTTTTTTTCCTACTAGGCTCCTGAAATGATAGAAATTCTTGCTTATCATCGATAAAAAGGTCATCGATGAAAGTGGTCCCTTCACATGATCCCTCACCCTCCCAGTTACTGGTCAGTGGCCTGACCCAGCTAGTATCCATGTAGAGCAGATAAGTAGAGCTATCATGGGACACTAATCATGCTAAACCAACACTCACGTGTGACCTTGAATGAAGGCCCTTTGCCATAGTAACTTAGGGAGGCCAGTGGGTCATTTCCTGACCAGCCTTAGGCAACCCCTTAACCTGCTAGTCTTGTACCTAAAATTCTACCTCTGGAGATCATCCAGGTGGCATGAATAACTATCTCTGAGTGATGACATCTAAAACTCACATGCTTCTGGAAAGGGGCCAGCCAGACTTCTTAACCACCAGCCCCATCACTGTAGATGTGTTTCCTTCACGATCTTCCCCCTGGGCATCTTGAGGTAATTTGGCTGGGTAGGGCTTCAAAACTTTGGTGGGGAGGAAAAAGTAGAGGGGCAAATAGAGTAATATTGGGTTGTAGAAAGACATTGAAGACTGCACATATGTCTCATTATGATATCAGACAACCAGACTCTCCTCATTTAGAAACATGCTGGAGCTAATAGGATACATAAAACTGAAACCCAATTGGTAAAGGTAGCCACATACAGTGAGAAACTCCTTCATAGGACTCTACTAACACTTGTTTTAACAAAAACAACCAACTAAGCAATCAAACAACCAACAGATAGCATCCTTTATATAAACACTGCCTTGCAAACTAGGAAGAGGGTATCTCCAGGAAAGTTCTTGTCATCTAAGTGTGAGGACCTGAGTTCCGTTCCCAGCACCCATTTAAAGCTAGGTATGGTGACAATTCTAGAGCCATGAAAGTGAACACTAGATCCCCAAACCTTGATGGTCAGCCAGTCTAGCCCCCAAAGGGGAGCCCTACAACAGTGAGAGACACTGTCAGCTGCCACATAAAGCAGCCTGCAGAGTACCTGGAGAACAATATCTGAAACCTGAGGGTTGACTATTGTCATCTTGTCTCTGTATAACACACACACACATATGTGCAGGGACACACACACACACTCATACACACATAGAACACAATTTAAAAAAACAATCCCAACTTTTAAAGAACCCCACTGTGTGACCTGCACTGGTCTCTCTTCTCAGTATCACTTCAAATCTCTCTAAAAATAGTCAGTCACTCTTAGTCAGGCTTCCATCTTTGTTATAAAAAAATAGCAACTTGAGGAAGAAAGGGTTTGTTTCACTTCTGCTCCCAGTTCTGCTGCTTTCTTACAGCATCCAGGACCTCCAGTCCAGGGATGGCACTGCCCAACAGTAAGCTGGACCCTCCCATATCTATTATCAACCAAGAAATTGCCCCACAGGCTTGCCCACAGGCCAATCTGATGGAGGAATTTTCTCAGTTGAGGTTCCCTCTTCCAAAACGATGCTACTTTGTGTCAAGTTGATCTGAAACTTGGCAGCATTAGTTTCTACTAACACAGCCCTCCGCTAGACACCACTCCTCTCAGTCTTCCAATGTTCTGTTCCCTCACTGTGGTGCAAACCTCTACACCTACCTCCTGCTGGTCCACCCACTCTTCTTCATCTAACACAAAACCCAAGCTGCCCCTTCCAGGAAGCCTCCACTGACCTCCATGGCAGGTTAGGTGTCTCTTCAGTGCCTGGAAATACTTAAAAGACTGCTTGTAACAATTAGTTTCTGGTATCTTGCTCTATAGCACAGGTAAACCCAGGATCCTGACTCATTACCCACATTGGAAGCACTGAACAATGTTTACTGCTTAGAAACCATTCCATTCCTATGCCTGCTGAAGGCTTATAATTACACACACACATACACACACACACCCCTAGCAGAACTCAGTTCTTTCAAGGGGAAACTGAGGCACGTGCTTTTGCTTTGTGGTGGAAACAAACTCATTCAAGGTCCTTGGGAAGCCATTTGGCAAGATGTTCTAAGAGCACTGGGAGCAGTAACTTTACAACCTTTGACCCAGTACTCCTCTTCTGGAAATCCATCTTGAGGAAACAAGATCAACTGATCTTCATGATGGTATGTACAGAGTGCCATTTAAAATAAAAATACCTATGACTAATCTAAATGTCCAATACTAGAGGAATAGTTATAATTGGATGCAGTGTTTTATAAGCACTAAAATCATAGTAATGAAAATTCTAAAATGTGAAAGAGAATTATGATAAAATATCATTAAAATAATTTAAAATATATACATATATGATAATCATAATATAATAAAATAAAAAGGAACAGGCACATTTAATAATTTAATAATTCCTCTAATTCTTGGGAGAGATTTTATTTCATGTGTGTGTGTCTGTCTGTCTATCTGTGTGGGAGTATGTGCATGTGTGAGTGCACTTGCCTGCAGAGTCTAGAAAAGGGCTCCTGATTCCCTTGGAGTTTGAGTTTGATTGAAAAGCCCCTGATGAAGGTACTAGGAAGTGAACTCAACTCTTGGAGACAAACAGCACTCTATATCATAACCCATCTTTCTACAACCCCCTTAAACATTATCCTCAATGCACTCTTATTATATTTTCAAGGATATCTTCAAACTCAAAGGCTAAAATGATCCTCTTGTCTCAGCCTCAAAGATAGCCAGGATTACAGCTGTATGCTGGCTTGAGACATTTAAATCTAGTATCTCCATTTTTCAGATGATGGGGCAGAGGCACAGAGAGACTTAGGGAGTACCCAAATCCTAAGTCACACAGCTAGTAAGTGACAGGGACTGGATCCAAACCCAAGACAAACTAGTTCTTGCCACTGCATTAGCAAAATTCAAGAGTTTGAAAAAAAAACAGAACCAAATTCTATTGCTTTATTAAGGCTATAAAAAATATAAGTGAATTTCTTCTCATATATTTACATTTTTCTATAAAACCTTAATAATGTAGAAATCTTCACCTGCTTTCTTGAGAAGCATTTTTGCCACAGTTGTTGGCTTACATATTTTGGAACTGCACAGTGTTTCAATGCTAAGTTACCTGATGCACTCACAGACACATAGAACTAAAATTGAATTTCTGTTCATGTACTTTCTCCTTTTCAACAATGTGTATTCACCACAACATGCAGCATATGGGATTTGATGTTTATTCTCTATAAGGCTCTTTATAGAAAGACATCAGTCTACCACTCAGAAAAAAACTCCTTTGTCAAGCCATGTGTCCTGTCTTTCAGTAAGAAATATGATTGTTGCAGGGTGAGGAGTTAGGGGTGCTGTGACAGAAAAAGGTGAACATGCTGCAGGCTCTGCTTCTGGTTGACAACACCCCACTACTATGGCTGGAAGGAAGGACTGATAGTCATAGCTTGGGATGTGTTCAGTAGCTGTTTCCTTGCAATTGAAGCATGTCCTACTAAAGGGAAAATGTGTGTGTGTGTGTGTGTGTGTGTGTGTGTGAGAGAGAGAGAGAGAGAGAGAGAGAGAGAGAGTGTTGGAGGCATGATGGATCATAAAGACCTAGGAAGCTAAGCAAACTTCTAAGGCTCAGGAAGCTGAGAAGGTTACAAGACTAGATGCCCCTCCCCTGAGGTAATATGATTAATGAACAATTATTGGAGAAGGGAGACTTTTCAGAGGAGCTGCCTACAAATTGGGGGAGGAGGGCTACATGTTAGGAACTTACTTTAATGAATGGTGGGATGAGCTTTCCAGTGGCCCGCTGCCTTTGAGTCACCCAACTCCTGTAAGCAATCCTCTCCCAAATCTGTAAGCAACCCAGTAAACTCATTAGTTCATAAACTAGATGTGAGTGGATTAATTTCTTTGATTTGTCCTCAGTGCCCTGTCTGGGGTAAATTTGTTCACATATCTCTAGAAAATGTCATACAACAGGGGAATGTCTGGGTGGCTGCAGAGGGGGAGTCTGGTGGTGCCTTTATGAAGTATAAGGAGAGGTAGCCTTAACCTTGTACTGATTTAATTGGTCTCTGTACACTGAAGCCAGTTCTGAATCCCTTGAGCTTTCATCCAAAATGTTTCGACACCCACAGAGGAGGTTTACCACATGAGAGCCATGAGAGGAAACTTACAATTGCATGGAAGTGGAATGCAGGGAAGCCACCGCTGAAGCTCCTTCAATCCTGGAGAGAGAAAGGTAGCACATGGCTGGAGAAGCCAATACAGAGAGGATAGTGATCAATCACTCTGGCTCAGAACATAAAGACTCCCTTTCCTCTGCTTAATTTCAGTCCCTTCACTCTACTGGGAAAGCATTTACTGTGGCCAGGATTGGTTAGCACTGGATAAGCTGTAGGTGGCCCCGCTTTAGAAGTCTCTATGCTAGTTGGGGGCACACAATTCATGCCCAGGGAAAAGCAACCCCTGGATGTATTATCCTGTTGGCCAGCATGCGTGGTAGAGGTACAAGGAAGGCTACCCAGAATGAGAGCCACAGGGAAGGTACTGGGTCTATACTGGTGGTTGTGGGAGATGTGTGGGAGATATAGTAGACACAGGAATGAGCACCTGGGCTGGAGGTGTACCTCAGCAGACTACTTGCCTAGCACACAGGAAGCTCTGGCTTTGACTCTTGGCATCCGTGCCAACCAAGTAAGGTGGTGTATGCCTGTATGCCTAATACTTGGGGGGTGGAGGCAGGAGGATAAAGAAGCCAGTCTGGGATATAGAAGATCCTGTCTCAAAACAAACAGATGAAAAAATAAAACAAAACAAAAACCAACAACAACAGAAAGCAGCAACTGCACACGGTACTGCACTCAACAGTTTCCATTATTTTCTTCTATTTTCTTAATTTTATAAACTAGAAAATTAAAGATTATCTAACCAAAGAAGGGCTAAGTTGAACTTGCAAATTAATTCTCCTTGACTTCCAAAGTACAAGAAGGGAGAAAAGCCTTCCAACAACTTGAAACAATATTTGATCATGTACCAAGATCTTTGCCTCCACGATTCGCTGGAGTCTCTCAATAGTCCTGTGAAGCAGCAATTATAATTACTTCAATTTCACACATCAGAAAACTGATAACCATGGACTATGAGAGACAAACAGGTTAGTAAGTGGCTAAAGAAACCACGAATGCTCTTTTTTTAGAGGGTTCAGCCCATGCTGGCTACCCTCCTGAGACATCAGCCACCTTTCCTGACAGGTACTGCTGGACTGTTGAAGACCTACCAGTGTTTGAGATCCTCTCCTGCCCCATGGACAGGAGGCATGGGAGTTTTGTGTGCTGTCCAAGGGGGTGCTGGTGTGAACATTCACTAGGGAGCTAGGATCAGGTGGGAGAGGGTTTTAAGGACCCCTACAGTTACATCAAGATGGGAAGGCATCTCCTGCCAGGAGAAAGCTTCATGGGACTCTGGAAACTGCAGGGTAGCTCTACACTCACAGGTTAAAGCCCTAACCTGTGTAATAATATTTGGAGAGGAGACCCTTGGGGAGCCCTTGGGAAGCCACTGAATTTAAGATGAGGTCAGGAGGGAGGGTGGATCCCCAGGATAAACCAGCATCCTCATAAAAAAAATTGATCCACAAGAGACCAAGGAGAGCTACGTTATCTCTCTGCAAGCCAGGAAGAACCTTTAATAAGAACCCAAAGCATCTGTAGCTTGGGCTTCCCATCACCCAGAAGAATGAGTGGGCTGTGTCTATGGCATTTTATCATAGAAGCTGACAAAGATGTCTTCACTCCTCAGTTCACCTTCTCCATCCCTGCAGAGACAATGAGCAGCTCCAAAAGAGGAGAGTTACAGCACAAATAAAGCTCCCTTCCTTTTTTCCTGGATGGCAAGACACCCCTTGCATCCCCTAATGATGCTTAATGCCAGGCTACACCAGCTCTGCAGCTGAGCAGAGTGGCACAGGGGCTCCAATGGGTAAGATGGCTCTCTGTCTGGAAGGCAGCAGCCTGTCCAGACCACCATAGTTTCTCTTTTGGAAAGATTTCTTTCTTGCCCAATTATAACAGAATTTTCTCCTCTCTTCTCTATCCCTGGCCACCCCTGCACAGTCCCCAGTGAGGGCAACAAAGTCGTTTCATGCATTCAAAACACACTGCTATTCTTAGGGAGGACTTTGCCTGCCTGCCTTTGCGTTGCTGTTTCCCGGAAACACACCACTCACTGTGGATGCTGCAGATTGCTGCATTAGGTAGCTGCTAGCCCATTTCCACTCCCTCATTTAGCAGATGAAGGTGATTATTGTATTTATGTTGTGTGAACAGCAACAGACCAGGGAATTGAGATATTCAGATCTATCCAACCTAAGTCTCATTTCGTGTACATGTTTGTGCCTGCTTTACTTCTACGACCCCCACAGCAAAGAGCAGAAGGGAAGTGGGACCCCACCCTCACCCCTACCCTCAAGGAGTCCCAGGACCCTGCTATGGGAGAAAGAGATGGAAAGATGAACACTTTGAGTTCTTTGTCTCAAATATGAATTGAATTGACATCTGGGCTATAAGTTTAGGCAGCATATAAGTTTTAAAGGACAGCAGAAAGTAATTTACTCATTACCATATAAGCAAAAAGAAAGCTGTGTGTCTAAGGAGAGAAAAGTTCAGCATGCCCACATTGGATGGTACTGCAAATGGTCCAATTTGAAGGAAAATGCTGGAAAAGCAGGAGAGAAGTGAGTTTGGGAGCATCGGACCTTAATTTGCCTTGGGAAATGTCATTGTCTTTTACAATCCAACAGAGGAATCAACCACATTAATTTTAAGAAGTCTTCAGATGAAGAATTGGTAAATTCAATAAAACTTGATCTTATTTCTTGTATCTCATGCAATCCCTAAACAGCTCTATGTAATGTTAAATGTGTGTATTAAGCTGCATTCTTTTCCCTTTGACTTCCATTATGATCTCACAGATATGTTTCCTTGAGACCCCGAAATATAATAAAAGCACCATTTAGGCCTCTTATGATTCACAGGAAGCATTTTACCTTTGTCAACATGTGATCCATGAGCATTAAGTCCTCCCACACAACCACAAGCAAAATTTACAAATTCTCCACATTCTCTCACACCCAGAATGAATTGCAGGAACCTTCTATTAAAACACGGTATATAGCTAATTTCCACTTTAGTGCAATTTTTCATGGTTCTGTGGGACTATGGGACTGAGTGTATAAGCAGCCACAGTTACCAGGAGAGTGTTTTAGTGTTTCAGCTAAACTTAGGAGTTGGAGGAACCATATGTAGGGGATGTGGGTTTAATGGGGGTGGGGGAAGAGGAAAGTTCACTTTTATAAGCTCACAAATACACTGAACTCCTATTGTATGACTTATACCGTGTTGTAGTCTGAAGACTCTGGCACCATTTAGTTCTATTTTAAAATGTAGTGGCATTCTGTTTAAAATGCTTGACTCAGAAAATATGTCTTGGTACCTTAATAATTAAAACTAAATCTTTGGCAGAAACTGGGTTGCACAAACTGTTTGCAATTGTCCAGATATAATGCAAACATTTCAATTCAAATGAATCTCAAACTAAGTTAACCTTAAAGGAGAAATCAAAAATCTGCAGAGCATAGCACATTATAAGGAGTACAGGTTTTCTACACTCTAGACTGTGACCTTTTTTTTTTTTTTTTAACCTAAGCATAGGGCCAAGTCATTCTTTCTAATGTAGAGAAGATACAAAGACCTTTGTGAGCTTCCTTCTCAGCGTGAGCAAAATGCCTATAAGGACAATTAAAAGAAGAAGGATGTATGTGTTATTATTGCTAAAATTTTATTACATTTATGCTTTCTCTCTCTCTCTCTCTCTCTCTCTCTCTCTCTCTCTCTCTCTCTCTCTCTGTGTGTGTGTGTGTGTGTGTGTGTGTGTGTGTACATACATCATAGCATATATGTGGAAGTCAGTGGTCCATTTTCTGGAGTCAGTTCTCTCTTTCTACCCTGTGGGTCTGGAGGATGGAACTGATGGCGACAAGCACCTTTATCCCTGAGCCATCCTTCTGACCCAGAAGAATTTATTTTGTTCATGGCTTTAGAGCATTCAGTTAATAGTTTATTGGATCCATGGACTGGGCAGAACATCCTGGTGGTGGAGGCATGTTGTAGGAAAGTCTTCAACTCATAGAGGACATGAAGAAAAGAAAGGAGACAGGACTGGGGACCAAAAATAACCTTCAAAGCTACATTGCCTAGGTGATCTAGTTCTCTATAGGACCTTAAAGTCTCTACTACTTCCCCAAATAGAGTCACCAGTTAGAGACTAAACATCCAACACATGAGCATGTGGGGAGTCATGTTCAAGTTCAAATGGTGATGGAACCAAAGTGAAAATGTAACCCAAGATTGTCAAACACGTGTTTAGATGGAAATATATGCACATCCAATGATAAGCTGCAAGGTGCCATTTGGAAAAGGCATCCATTGCCCCATGTGGTTATGTGTCTGCTATAGCAATGGCACCAGAGTTAGACACAGGCTCTTGGGAGTGTTTCCTCTTTTGTGCATGTCTCTGCATGCTTAAGAAGCTTTGTATGCAAAGACAACCTACAGGGATGCTGAGTATTCAATACAGTTAAAGTAAGTTATCATAATAGCATCTAAACTTTGTGTCTTACAAAGCATTTTTTCTATATAGATGCTAGATAACTTCAGACACTAAGGGGAAAATGACACAAATTGAAACTTGCTTCTGAACACAGATATTCCTTCGGGCAGCTCATGTGAGAGCAAACAGACAGGCACGGCCTACCACAGTTTTATTAGCTTGAAATAGGGTGCACCATTTCCTCAAAAAAGACTTGGACTTCCCTGTAGGATGTCTAAAGCTGAGGCTCATGGGAAAGTCTCAATACTCTTCAATTGCTCTTATAATTTTTTTCTCTCACATTAAGTACAACTTCTAATAACCCATCATCCCAGGCATTTTCTGTGCAATTAGCAACTGCATTTTGTCCTTCAATAGTGACAATGGCAGTGATAATAATATCTAGCATTACTGAGTTGCAAGGTTCTCTGCTCAGCCTTTTACATACACCATCCTTGTTAACCCTGACAACTCTCCATAGTGGATATTATTACTACTCCCATTTTACAGATGTAGGTAGTAAACCATACTACACTAAGAACTTGATGCATGTTGGTTTGATTCCACATCCACGGTTTAATCATGAATTATTGGAAAGATGCTGAGCCTGTAGAAGTTGGCTTTATAAACCAAGGTCTATGAAATGACAGCCATGTCTTAGAAATCGTAGAATATGTACTGGACAGTTACAGGTCTACTCCAGCCATCAGAGTGCTTCCAGAGACAACAGAAGACACTGTTTCAGGTTACCTCCTTTCTGTTGTCTGCTGAAGGAACCCCAAGTATAGTATTGACAGAAACTTGATTGCACATCAGTCCCACCATGAAAGTGTTGAGAACTGACATGGGGACTGGGAGGTAGGACACTTAGTTGATGCCCAAGGAACTCGCTGAGTGGTGAACATTTATCTTGTCTCAGCCTCTTCCAAAGCCACTGTAAAAATATATATATATTCTTGCAAGGAAAGAAGAGAGTAAGGAAATGGCTAAAAGGTGAATTTGAAATCAGGATTCTGTAGTGATAACAAACATTTTATTGTGTGTGTGTGTGTGTGTGTGTGTGTGTGTGTGTGTGTGTGTGTGTGTGTTCAACTGCAGGGTCTCTAATCCCAAGCATCAAGGAATTATAGATCAGGCTATATACTTTGACAAGAGAAAATAGTACAATTTAGTAAAAGTGGAAGAGAAAAGAGAGATGAAGTAAAGGTCAGCAAGTGCTAAGTAGCTAAGTGCACCAGGTATTTACACCTTCAATATAATTTTATAAATAATTTTTATTTTGTTTTTAGGTTTTGCCTGTCCTGGAATAAGCTCTTATAGATCAGGCTGGTCTCAAACTCACAGAGATACACCTGCTTCTGCCTCCCAAGTGTTGGGATTAAAGGCATGAGACACCACCACCCAGCCTATAATAATGATCTTAAGGGTTGCACTAGGAGAGTGATACAGATTGTCAGGTATTAACAAGCTCCCTGAATTAATGCTGTTATTCTAATAAAGAGTTACATTTTCACAAGAAACACATACAGGAATTATTGATAGTAGGTTTTATTTTAAATTATGCTTATCTGTGTCTTTGAGGAGCTTTTGCACTTAGGCTATATGACTGACTCATGGCTCAATCACTTACAAATAAACAGTTTTTCCCAAAGGCCAGCTGTGCACATCCTAGTGAGTGTCATTCTAGCCATCAAGAATCAAGGACCCCTACTAATAATCTTTTTGTAGATGTGTAATCTATATAACACACGATATTTTTTTAAAGCCTCTTTATTTACAAAAGTAAAAACAGCTAGATATGTACACATACAAGTCAATTCACAAATCTATTGACGACAGAGCAAGGTGAGTTCTCACTAAACAGATTTGTGCACCTTTAATAAAACCATAAACAAATACTATTCTTATAGCTCAACATGGAGCTGTGAGATACAGCGAGAATTTGTACATTCAGGATGTCACAGGTTTTCTTCCTCGAGATTCCTTGGGGAAAAAAACTCCTCATTGGCACATGTTATTTAACTAGGAATGTTTTGGGACCTTTGGCTCTATCTATGATGAGGGGATGCTATTTAAGTAAAAATTTGACAAATGAAAGGAAACATGGTCTTTATCATTATTGTAGGGAGGAGCTGTGCCCAACTTTAAGACAGTCCAGAGCAAGCAGGCAACGTTGGCAACTCTGAGGTGCCCTATAGATCCATGAGTAAGAAAGAAGACAAATCCCAGGTCCATACCCTGAGCTGTGCTTTCCTGCAGCTGGTGGGAGGGTCAGGGAATAGTGAATTCGTTCAAAAACCCCTGAATCTGTCAGATATCAAATCTGATCAAACATAAAATCTTAACAAATTAGCTAACCTCTTTTGCTTTTTTAATGTTTTAACTCATTAAACAATATCTGCTCCATGTAACAGAGAACTAGGTAGCAAAAGAAATGAATATAAGAGCTTTCTGAAGGTTGTAAAGCAGTTAGTTATACACTGAATTTCACTGGGGATCTATCTTCCTATCCTGAGAACTAAGGTTAAATCTTGGACTGTATCTCTCAGTATCCTGTGTCATCCAGTCCTACCCCACACTTTGCCTTAGTTTCCTCTCTTCTGATCCACATCCCTTCACTCCAGTACCATCCATTGACTTCTCATCCCCTACTCCATGAGAACCCAGCATTGCATATTACTGTGTTCTGGTTCATACCTCAGAAATACAGCATTTTATTATGACAACCCTGGGTGGCAGAAGGCAGAACTACCTCATCTAATGGAGAGATAGAAAATGAGTGACTTGTTCAAGTTCCACACAGGAACTGGTGAAGCCAGCATACAGGTTTATAAATGTCTCTTCATGCTGTCTCATGTGGAGAGGTTTTTCAGGTCTCTTACCAGTTGTGGGGAACTCCAAGAGTGCTAAGACACTCTCTCTACCTCTAAGCTATCTGCATACAGCTTTGCACAGAGAATGAAATCAACAAAAGGAAGTGAGAATTAATTAAATCTGAGTTGAGAGAAAGCCAGGTTTCCTAATGGTAGTGAGTATATTAGTTCTATGGATTGTATTGTTTCCCATCCCTTCAATTCATCTGCTGAAACCCCTAAACTTCAATGTGATCATAGTTGGAAACATGGCTTTTAGGAAGTAATTAAGGAAGCCAAAGGGCAAAGATGCAGATAAAACAACTCACTCCCACACCACAGGCAGGAGTGCAGAAATAGCACAGCTATTCCAGCAAACAGTTGGGCATTCTTAGAAACCTAAGCATGCAGTTAACCAGAAGACTTGGCAATTGCCCTTCTGGGAATCTGTCCCAGAGAAATGAAGATAAGTTCATACAAAAACTTGTACATCAGTGTTTAGAGTAGTTCTGTTCATAACAAACCCAATCTGGAAACCCAGATGTTCCTCAGCAAGTGGATGGTTAAACAAACTGTGGCATTTTCACATCTCAGAATATAGTTCACATCTCAGAATATTACTCAGCAATAAAAGAGGTAAACTATTGGTGTAGAAGAAAAATTGGGAGAATCTCCAGAGAATTTGTGCAGAATGAAAAAAGGAAAGCCTCAAAAGTTACTTATGTAGAGTCCATTCCTGAAATTATACTTAAACAAATACAAAACAGATTAAGAGTTGGAGAACAGACTAGTAGTTTGAGGGAGTAGTCAAGAAGGAACGAAGTTGGAGAGAAGTAGGTAGGAAAGTAACAGGGAAATCTGGGCCTCCTTGAGGTACTAAAAATGTTATTTTTCTTAACTTCCATCACTGTAATATTACTCTTAAGGTTTTCAAGATATTAACATTGGTGGAAATCAAATGAAAGAAAATTAGTGTCTGTTATGTTATTTACATGTTAATCTATAATCTTAAGAGTAAAATAATTAAAAATATATGTTGTTTGTTGCCATTAAAACTTAAGGTGGGAGTTAAATCTCTCATGGGATAGTGAAAGAAACTTGGAAAATGGATGTGCATGCCAGCGAAGTAAGCAACAGTTTTGTGTGCAATGTTGAGCTCTGTGGAGGTCTGTGGGATTCATCCTGTATGGACTCCATTTTTTCTAAAGGGATCCTTGACCTTCACAGTCTCAGCAATAATGGGAAGTAGAAGTAGGAAGCTGGGAATCATCACTGATGATAGCCTGACAGCGGGGAACGTCTAAGACCCCTGTTTCTCATCTACAGTGGGAGAGATGCCAATGCCTCCTGTGCTAGCTGTTAGGGAGTTTAAGTGAGACCAAGCACCAAAGGGCCCAGAACAGGACCATCCCCCAACACATGCCAGCATTCAGGGAATAGTGTCTATAGTGGTTTGAAGGAGAATGCCCCCCCCCCCCATAGTCTTGAGCATTTGAATACTTGGTTCCCAGTTGGTGGCACTGTTTGGAGAGGTTTCACCGGAGGAAGAGCTTCACTGGGGTTGAGTTTGAGATTGAAAAATTCTGGCTTGCTTCCAGCTCCCCTCTCTGCATTGTGCTTGCATTTGAATATGTGAGCTCCTTTCCTGCTGTCACCACACCTGCTACTTGCTCGCATAATTGACTCTTCCACCTCTCTAGAACCCTAAGTACAAATAAAGTCTCCTCTAAGTTGCCTGGTCATGTTACTTTATCACTCTGACAGAAAACTGACTAATACAGTATCCACCTTAAACTGAATCATCTCCCACTAGAAGGATGCTTAGCCAGTAATCTCCATTTTGTTTGTGGAGACAGGGTAAGTATATTCAGGAGAGCTTCAATGACAGAGGATGTGTTTGTGCCCATAATCAGATGTCAAACAGGATGGGAGATAGTTGTGGTCTAGTAGAAGTCCTTTGACTTCTGCCTGCCTCTGACTTCTCAGTCTCATCAGTGGAGCACCCTGCATCCTATTTCCTTCCAGTCTCTAGTGGGCTACAGAACTCACATGGCTTCAGCCCTGTGTGCTGTCAGGAGATCTGGATTAACCTCTAGATTATCTCTCATTAGAAAATTACCCCAGGCAAGTCTCTCCCTGAGTCTTGCATTTCCTATATATAAGGTATAAATCTCACTTCATGGGGTAGCTATGGAAATGAATTTGGCCTCTGTGAGTCATACATGGGGCATCCGGCATACTTCACATGTAGAGCCCACACTTTCTCTTGCATTCCTTTGAGGGATGAATGTCAGCTTCTTAAACCAGATAGGGTTTCCATGGACACCCAAGGTGAGTTGGAAAATGTCAAACAGTATAGTTTTGCCTACAGAAACATTCTAATTCTGACCTCCTAACAGACAAGCACATCTCAGGGGATAGGTGGCTTTCATACGGAATCCAGCACCAATCACTGAGTTCCTCTATTGAGCCATCTGTAGAAAGGAGTCAGACTGTAAATAGAGGATAGTCACTCAGACTCCTGAGTCACTTGGGGATAGCTACGGAAGAGATGGGCAATAGATTCACTTCCACATGCTGTTGCAGAAGGGCCCCCATGCTGCATACTGCCTACCCTGTCCATGTGTGTGGAGGAACACCCTTACCAGCCATTCTCTCTCTTCCCTCACTCCTCCCAGTACTTCCCACAGAAAGGAACCTCCACACTTTAAAGGGAATGTATCTTGGAGCTTCATGAATTTATTTCTTTCATATATCTCCCTGCCACAGTCCACCAAGGACCTGAGGAAGCATTACAAGACTTGGTATTCTCAAATAGAAAGCTGTAAATAATTTAACAAATCAGGACTAGAGAAAATATTATATTTAGAATAAAAAATCAAGACCAGGAAAGAACACTGGCAGGAATATGAGCCACAGGCTGTAATAGTTACAAAGATGAACTGAGAATGTGACACTGTGCTTCACGGCAGCCATTAAAAAAAAAAAAAAAAGTCATACATGACTTCAGTGGGCATAGGAAAACACTAGGGTCCTACAGAGGCAAAGCCCTGATGGACATTTAAATATAAATAAGACATTTACTAGGGTGTCTTTACTTACATAAGGGCCATAATGGCATCAAAAAAAAATCTTCACAAAAGTATAGGACTGGGTTTTGCTGGTTTACCCATTAATCCTTGAAGACGAACAGTCCACAACTATTCAGGAGGATGAAGATCAACCATGCTAGGACTGGATTAGGCAATATAAGGTATGTTAACTCTTTATAGTTATTTCAAACACATTTTGGAGAATGAGGAAGTTTTACCCTTGGAAAAGAAAAGTTAACCCTTAACTCTTGGAACTAGTCAGGGGGAGGCCCAGCCCCTTTAATTCCCCCCTCATATCCCCATTTCCTGAAGCAATCTTACATTCATCTCCCCAGTGTACAACTACTAGGTGTCTTATATGGGCCACCTATGCATTAGATAATGGGCAATTAGCTTTGCAAGCAGTTCTGTTTTGGGAGGGGGGCCATAATTAGTGGAGGGAGGGAACTATCCATGAAGCACTACTTGCTACTGGTATAAACATTGTTATCAATGAGGCAGAGTGAGGCATTACCAAAGGGATTGCCAGGAAGTACTGGATTAGTCTTGGTCAAAGAAGGCTCCCCAAGAAATTGAAATTTAAGGAGGAAAAGGAAATAGCCAGAGAAAGACTCTTATAAACAGGAAGAAAAGCATATTCAGCTCTTCTAGGTTTTCTGAAACTGGAGATGTTAGAATATTCAAGAAAGTAAAAACAGTATCATAAATAGAAGGCAAGTAGTTGTGAATGAAGAAAGTCCTGGTCTAGTTCCCTAATGGCCAAGTAATTCTTGCTAAAAAAAAAAAAAACTGTATTTTCATTCTCAAAGAAATAGGCAGTGATTAACAAGTTATAAGCAAAACAATGACAATTTTCCAGGGATCATGAGCCAAAAAGAGTGAAGAACAAGGTAGTAAGGGAGACATGGCCATTTGCATGCAAGGGACTTGAACAAACTCGAATGTCCTCCAGGTCAGTACCAGAAAAGAAAAAATGTACTGAATTCTTCAAGCCACCCAATAGCCTGTGAGTTGAACACTCTGAGTACGGTACATTATGAATCATATCTGCAGAACGCACTAGCCCCTGGGAGAGGCAGGGGCCCTGAGACAGACACTAATAACAATGCAAAGTCACTCATGCTTTTATTGTTCAATTATAATGAGTCCACTCATGTTGGTAATAATAATGATGATGTGTTTGAATAACATAATTGCTTAATAGCCATTCCTTACCACTACTACCACCCTACCAGAAGAGAGAATGATAATAATCTGCAGCATTTATCATTGTAAAAGAGGCAGAAACAATTGGTTTTCTGTACCAATAGCTTTTTAAAACAAATTGTATACAGGACTTGGTATTTCTGAGACTTAAAAGGGGAATTTTATGTTGGTTAGCAAAATGCACACAAGTTATTCTTTTAGGAAAACCACCTTCAAGTAATAGGATCTCCCATGTGATATTCAAGTAGCCTCTGGGACTTTCCTTGTGGGATTCTCTGTTTGGGGATCCAGCAAAAATGTGGTCACCAAACCTAGGTACATATAAGAACATATTAGAAACTCACTTATGGGGCTAGAGAGATGGCTCAGTAGTTAAGAGCACTTGCTACTCTTGCAGAGAACTTAGGTTTGGTTCCAAGACTACAAATAGGGTACCTCATTGCCTGTAACTCCAGTTCTAGAGACTTCTGGTCTTCCCAGGCACCCATTCGAATGTGAGTCTACATACACACTCACACACACAGACACACCCACACTCTCAGACACATACATACACACACACACACATTCACACACTCACACACACACATACACACTCTCTCTCACACACACACACACCAGCACACACACACACACACACACACACACACACACACACACACACACACGTGCTCACACATAAAAAGAAATATTTAAAATGGGTTCCCTGCATGACTCTGTGGCTGACATGTGCTCCCAAATGACTCTAATGGCTAGCCGTAGCTGTGAGCCATAGGCTTGGATGAACGTTCATGACCCTTCTGTCTCCAAATATTTAGGACTGTACCAAGAAGCATGGGCTCTGTAGAGCTGGTTTGACACTCAGACTCTTAGGCCCCAGTCCAGAGCTGCAGAAGCAGCGTCTCCCTTTCAGCCAGACTCCCAGGAAGGGAAGGTCTGCGGGCCCATCACTTATCTGAAAGTTGGGAAGTAACCAACTGTCTTGAAGTCTCACAGAAACTTCCTGGCTGAGCCTAAGATGCAAGCCCATTGTCCTTCATCAGCAGTGACACAATGCTTCTCCCATAAATACAGTGGGTGAGAAGAAGCTGACTCAGCAGAGGTGAATCAAGTCCTGAGTTGCGCTGGCTCATGCATATATTGGGAGACAAACAAAAAAGTAAGCACTGAGGTCTTTCCATATTTCTTTAAAATATATAAGCAGTTAGTAATCAGAGCTTGACTCCACATCTGAATCTGCATAAATCAAAATTTTAGGAGTACTATATATCCTTCCTGCTTTCTTTCCTTCCTTTCTTCTTCTTTTTTTTTCTTTTTTATTATACTACATATAAAGCCCAGGGTCTCATGAATGCCAAGCAAATGCTCTACTGCTAAGCTATAGACCCAGTTCCTATGCTTCCCTCTTAACTTCTCATTCTGGACTACCTTCTGCAGTTTCCTCCCATCTGACACCTGTGTCTTCCTCCCATCTAAAAAGCAAAACAAAACAAAGGGGGTAAAGTTACAACAACAAAAATATGTGTTGTAATGGGCAATTCCTGAGTCATTCTTCTCCCTACTGCTTAGTGCAATTCAGTTTGCCTGTTGGCATCCTCCCCCACAGTAACATACATTTAGTCATCCACTCAACTAATATTTAATGAGTACTCAGGTAGCATTACAGTGTCACTTAAAGATATATTCAACAGAAATGTTATCTTTCCTCTTGGAGCTCATAGCTTAGTTTGGATTTAAGCCCCCAGAATAAGAACACTAACTGACAGGAAGACGTGAAGACTCATGAAGAGAAGCATATAGCAGGAAAGCCCATTAAAAGAGTCTGTGTGGTTCTGGGGGATTGAACCCAAGGCTGTAGGCATGCTCCACAGTTCTGCTACCCAGGCCATGCTTTGTTTTACTGTGCAGCAGCTATTGTAATTGTGTGCCACCATTGTGGCCATTGTCCTTGGGTGGCAAGCACTTTATAGACAGAGCTCTCAATCCAGCCTGAAAATCATTTTTTATTATGGGAAATTAATGAAGCTTTATGTATGGTCATAGTAAATTGAATGGCACTGAAAAGTAAAAATCATATGGTTATGTGTTAAATTTCCCAGGGCTGGCCCTGCAAAGAAAGGTTCATTCTACCAATGGAAATAAAGGGGTCACTGTGCACAGGGCACTTTTACATCTGCACAAAACAAACTAGACCTCAGTAGCGTTTGCATGAAGGTGTATATATGTAATTGGGAGATTGTGGAGGATCTTAAATATAGGCCAAAGAATCTGAACTGTACTCAGTAGTGAGTAGGAACCACCAAAAAGTTTCTCAATGAGGAAGTCACAGAGTTGAGTCTGAGCTTGTCAGTGAAATTGCTGACAAAGAAGTGCTGCCACTAAGACTCAGAGGAATCAGAGAGTGCATTAGTTGCTTTGCTCATTGATGTGATCAAGTCCCTGGTAAAAAGCAATGTAAAGGAGGAAGAGTTGCTTTGGTCTTATGGCATGAGAGTCCATGCGGTTCATCACAGTGGAGAAGGTCAGGTGACAGTGGTGGCTCTCAGCTGCTTGCTCACATCTGAAAAGGTCTGGAAGGCGAGAAAGAGGAATACTGGTGCCCAGCTGATCTGTCCTTTGTTTGCTTTGTTAATTATCCCAGGACCTAACCTATAGGATGAGTTAACCTATGTCCCCTCAACCTGTTAATCTCAGGACATGCCTCCAGGTGTCTTCTGTGTCACTGTGAATATTAACCAGTACAGGAGCCATTTCACAAAGCTTTGGAGAAAGCAGCGAGGGCATGGGGTAAGAATGGTAGAGATCAGTGGTTCTCCACCTGTGGACCATCACCCCTTTGGGTCAATTTGTAATAATGAAAATGCATCCTGAATATCAGATATTTACATTATTATTCTTAACAGTAGCAAAATTAGTTAGTAGTGACGAAAATAAAATTTTGTGGATTAGGGTTGATCACTACAACACGAGGAACTGTATTAAAGGATCACAGCATTAGGAAAGTCGAGAAATACTGATATAGCAGGAGAAGGGATATGTAGAAGGGAGAACATGGCGACAAAAGAGATTGCAAGTCATCAATGCTTGTTACAAAAGAGAAAGAGGTAAAGAGGTAAAAGTGATAGTCAACACTTGGAGTAGGATACCCAGATGGACAATGATAGTCAGGGAACCAGCAAAAACATTTTTCTGTAGAGGTACAAATACTACCTGAGTTGTCAGACTGAGTTGTCAATAGGAATTAAGGAGGAACTACTCAGTAAGAAACTGGAACTACATGCTTAGAAACTGGTCAAGAGACAAGGATAAACAAAACAAAGCATAGGATTGTATAGAAAGGGGAAAGATGCAGAGGAAGAAGGCACCCAAGGTACACAGATGGGTGCTACAACATCAATACAGCAGAAGATTCCTTATCTTCTCTACCCTACCCTATCCATCCATCACAGTGGCTCCTTCCACCTCATTCAGGTATATCTCTGAAGTCTTAACACTTCAGAATGGGCTTAAAGGTGCTGCTGAGGCACTGGAAAACTCAGCCCGATGGCCAGAGGTCTGCACTCTGCTCTGGGTTGTATGGCAATTCTCCTGAGTTTGGATAGCTAAAGCCACTTCTCTGACTTTGTATCCAAGGCAGAGAGGAAGTGGCTGTAAGGCCTGCTGTCTGACTCCGTGGGTCTGCCTGTTCTCACATGACAGAGAGATTATCGAGACAGAGGCTTGCATTCTCCACATCACTCAATGCCAGATGGGTACTGGCCATTTCACAACTGTGCCACTAAGTGTACCTATTCTGCCCACTGCTTTGACAAAGATAATTTCAGACTCCCAGTGGATTCTTATTACTTTTCACATCAAATTATAAACTTGAATAGTAGTAAGCATAGCTTTCCACCATCACTTGTGTCCCAGTCATTTCCTGTCAATTTCTGCCATGGTGAGCAAATTGCCCCCTTCAAAATTAAGTACTACAATCTTAAACATTTATATAGAATGATTTGAAAAATAAATATCCGCAGAACTTATCCTTCTTATGTTATCTTGAATTCATGTCATATTTGACCAATTCTTTTATTGAGGAAAAATACACACTCTTTCTCCTCCTGATTTGATTGTGTTGAGATCCTGTGTTACTCAGGACACTAAGGACATCTAGGGGGTTGCCCTTTTTACCCAATATCATTCATTGTTGTGACTCTGTCTTATAACTTAGGCCCTCTTCTCTGAGATGGTTAAAAGACTCAGGGCAGTAGGAGAGGAGGTGGAGAAGCTGCTTGGACAGAAATCTAGGTTTCTCGTTATTCCTCAGAGCTGCTTCCTGCTACTCCTGTGGTTTCAGAAACATGGTGATATGGTTTACAACTGTGTCTTTGTAAGAACAGAATAAATCCTATGTATTTCTTTCAAATTAAAGGTATTTTTCCCTACTCTCCAGGGAAAGCAGAGCTTTGCTATTAGTAAAGGAATCCAATTGCTAGCCATTATGCTTGTGGGTAATTCAAATTCGCCCCCTTAGCAACCAGTTTGCTCACAGTTTGACAGGGAGGAAAGATTAACAAAAAGCTCAGATTCTATTTTCTAAAAGTATTTACTCAAAAGGTAAAATTTTAATAACAATTCTTACAAAGGTTGCTTCTAAAGACTGAAAATGTGTTCAGAAAATCATTTATTATGACCACCTAGACTTGGTTCATTTCCTCAAGAATATTTGGTTAGTACTCGACTAGTCGGGATTTAGATTCCATCAGATTTAGATTTCAGAGCTCAAACTAAGTCCTTTTTCATGGGGTTCTTCAAATCTCAAGGTCTAGGAGACTTTGGAGATATCCCAATGCCCAGATTAACAAGAAAGACCCACACTCACCCTTTGGGGAGAAAGAATGGAAAGGGGAACTTGGCCTTTCCCCATTACACACTATTTTATAATCTTTTTCCTACCACAAGGTGGTAGTAGGGAAGTAGGTGTATCCACAGGAAAGGTAGAGTTATCAAAGTTGGGGAAATTACCAAAGCAAACTCTATTTAATGAGACTCTGAAAACTTTAATTAAATAGAATCAATATTACAATAGAACAAAAACAAAAATACAGATAGAAACTGGATGCCTTTCCTGTGGGGGAAAAAGGTGTGTGTGTGTGTGTGTGTGTGTGTGTGTGTGTGTGTGTGTGAGTGTATGTGTGTGTGTTCGTGTGTGAGAGAGAGATGTGCATCTGTCTGTGTGTCTATGTATGAGACATGTGTGTGTGTGTGTGTGTTGTGTGTATGTGTCTGAGTGTGTGTCTCTGTGTGTGAGATGTGTGCATCTACAGGCTAATGTGGTTTCATAAAGGTCAACTTGTTAAATGTCCTGCAGGTCCATTACTCACCTCTTCTCAAAAGAGAAGACCCTTCAGCAAATTTCAGATCCCAAGCACCTATGTGGTATTAGTTCCACAAAAATGAATAAAATTTGCCCCAGTAAAATCAATGAAATTGCAGAACTTTAGAGCTACATGGTAGCATTAGGTGTTGGGTCTTAGTTCGACATGAGAGGTGTTGTGTCGTTTAGCCAGGGTCTCCGAGTAGGCCAGTGAATGGACCAGAATCCAGCATCAGGCTTGCTCACCTCCCTCACCTTCCACCCCAGCTCCTGCTAGCCAGGCCTCAGCTGTGTGTGTGTGTGTGTGTGTGTGTGTGTGTGTGTGTGTGTGTGTGTGTCCATCTTTAGCATTTATATATAACCAGCTACTCCTCTGTCATGTTTTCCAGAAGACAGAACTCCTGTTTTTTGTTTTTCCTTTTTCCTCCAACCTTATAACCTTACTACCTTACTACCTTACAACCTTACAACTTTGCTGCTTGTGTTTATCTTCCAAGTTTAGTGTTGAAGTTCACTGATGCTCAGCCATTGGGACTCCACCCTCCTGCCAACTGTGTTCATTTCCTTGGAAATCATATCCAGTTGTTTTAACTTAAGCTGTATCTCTCCAGTGGCAGCCAGCCTCACTGTTGAGTCTTCAGACTGGACCACTACTACAACTTCTGGAGCTTTCTAAAGATCTTTACTTGGACACTGTTAAGGATTGTGTGCCTCAAATTTTCTAAGTAAAAAACAAAAACAAACAAACAACAACAACAACAACAACAAAAAAACCTAACTAAACATGTGATCTACTCAATAAAACTTCATCTACCTATAGTTACTCCTAAACTCAAATCAGCTGCAACCTCATGCTTCCGGGTCTGAACCTGTGAAATCACTTTGTATTCTCCCCCTCTTTTGCTTCTCGGTCTCTCTGCCTTCCTCTCTCTTGCACTATACATCCAAATCACCAGATCTGTCTCAAATCTAACCACTTCTTATTATCTAGCACCTGACTCATTGGCTTTTTTTTTTTTCTAGCTTACAATCTTGAAAATGCCTGCTAAATATCTAAGTGTCTCAGCCTGTATTATGCCGTCATCTAACAGCTAAAAGGATCTTTTTTAAAAACTTGAATCAGAATACATCAGCCCTTTGCTTCCACTTCTTTAACAGTATAAGCAAAAGTAACTGACAAAGCCTTACACCCTGCCATGAAGCCTCCTGGCTTCATACTCAGCCACTTTCCTAGAACCTTACTCTGCTCTAGTCATTTACATAACCCTTCTTTATATTTCTGGAGAATTCTAGGCACTCTGCCTTTGTACTTACTGTGCTCTCTGCCTGGATGTTCTTTCCCAAGAATATGTTATCTTCTTCATATCTGCTCAAATGTCATTCTCACACAGGCTTTAACTGCACCCCATAAAAACTGCACCCCACCACTCCACCCTTGCTTTCTGGTTCTTCCTAACACTTACTTGTTCCCGGAACAGTGTATACTTTATGTATCTTTTTCTGTCTTGCTATGAACATGTAAGTGCCAGGAACATAGGGATTGATGCTTGCTCTGTTCATTGATGGGTCTTCTGTGTAAAAGGCAGTCCTTAAACAGCTGTGCTGGACAGATACGTGTTGAATAGGTAGCTGTTGGATTGATGGATGGCTAGATGACCTCAAGTCCTATTTTCTCTACTGTACCACACTTGGGAAAATCAGTATCTAAAATCACTGCACTTAACAATATAACAAATGTCGGCAATCAAACCTAGCAATGAACCTCTACCATCTCTTTTGTATCTGAGTAAATGGAACCTGGTCTCAAAGAGCCATTTGTTTCTTCATAAAAGCTATTCTTCCAGTCCCAGCGAGATGCTTCAAGTAGAATTTTGGCCCTTCACTTAGAGGCTCTGGATCCCATGGCCCTTCACTCCCTATTTACTGGTCTACTTCACCTCTTAGACAGCTGGTGGCATTATTTCAGCTGCTTGCTCCCCCTCAGCCTTCCTGATCCTGATCTCCAGGCCAAAATGATCTCTCCCAGTGGCCTGCATTCTTTTACTTTTAGTGGTTATGTTTTAATCATGGGAAGATGAATATAGAATGGCATCTCTACTTGTGTAGCCCACTCTCTGCTTCTGCTCTCTCCCTCCCTCAATTATGTCATTCTCTTATTTCTCTCCATAGCTTCTAGAACCCAAGAAGCTGCAGAACACAGTTCATGACCTTCAGATACGGCAAGTCATCTAACTTGGTGCTTCCTCCCCCACCACACTATCAAGGGATACTATTTGTCTGAAGAAGTGTTACATCTAACTTGGTTATCCATGAATCTCTTTCATGAATTAAAAACAAACAAATAAACAACCCCAAACATTTTTCTCCATAAAGGAATGCTTTTAGTTACTGAATAATCATTGCATAAAACAATGGGTTTCATGCAAATGCTCTCATGGGTCTCCTTCTTCTTCTTAAACAATCCCTTTCTATTCCATATCTTATATATATTTTTAAATGGGATATCATCTTCCTGAGCCTGGCTTATTTTACTTGACATGATAATCTCTGGTTCAACCCATTTTCCAGCAAATGGCATAATTTTCTTTTTCTTTGTGACTACATAAAACTCAATTTGTACATGTCCCACATTTTCTTTATCTATTCCTCTGTGGATGGGCATCTAGTGATTCAATAACTCGGCTATTGTGACTAGCCCTGCAGTACACATCTCTATGGTATATGGCTTAGATTCTTCAGATATACACTTAAAGCTAGACCATAGGGTAATTTTTTTAATTCCAATGTTTTTGCTATAGTTGTATTATTATTCTGTTATTGTGCATTTGATTTTTTCTCAAAAAGTGGTCTGTATGTCTGAATTAAAATTGAGTTGAGGGACTCTAAATCATGACTATCATCAAGGATGACAAGGATTAAGTTTATCTGCAAGTACACACTTCTCTGTGGGAGACACTAACCTAGAGAGCAAGCTCCCAGCCCCTTTATGCAGATTGTTCAAAACCCTCCGGGAACATGGAATTTCAGGTTCTCTTCCTTCTGTGTCACATCTCCCAAAAGAGATAGATCTGTGTGATATAGTTAGTTCTCTCCACCTGAAATGCCCAACACAATTAATTTTATGTTTTTATTCTTATTTTTATTCAACTACTCCCTATATATAATTTTGAAACATTTTATTTATTCCTTGATAATTTTATATAATATATTTTGATCATATTCATTCCTTTCTAATTCTTCCCATATATTTCCAATTTATCAACCCATATATTTCCAATTTCTTACCCACTACATACACAAAAAAACTAAGAGTTATTGTAATTGATACCTTCTGGGAAAGAGAAAATCAATATTCTTCCATGGGATGTTACTGAGTACATCAATAACACTTTCAGGCAGATCTCATGCTCAGAAGGAGTTGGCCAACACAAAAGGGACTCCACATTTTTTTTTTGAAATATATGCTTTTTGTTTTTTGTTTGTCTTATTGTTTTGTGCTTGCCTTTATTTTCATTTTTGTTTTTGTTTTGTTTTGTTTTGTTTGAGAAAGAAAGAACATAAAGTTGGGTGGATAGGGAGGTGGGGAGGAACTTAGAGGAGTTGGGAGAAGAGAAAGAAGGTACTCAAAATATATTGTATGAAAAAACTAAATCAGCAAAGATACAATGTTGAGGATATGCATACATGGAAGGTATTTCACTTTATATTTAATGGTAATTTGGCTGGGTATAGAATCTTAGGTTGTAAATCATAAATACATTTATCAACCAACTTCTAGAGCTTTTATACAGTTGATGCTCCCCAACATTTGCTTGTAAGCTATATATTTTTCTTTGCAAGATACAAAATCCTTTTATATTCTCTATTGTTCTATAATTTTGCAATTATGTTATTACTTACATCTTTCATATTTTATATTTATAAATGATTGGCAATTTCTGAGTTTACCCTGTATTCTAAAAATTTCTTTCTCTATAGTCACAATGTCTATTACCAAATGTCTAGTTTTTTTTTTTTGGTTATCCTAGATTATATGAGATTGAAATACATTAAATGCTTGTTGAAACCTGTTTGAGGATGGAGATTGTTGCCTTGTAAACTCCACAGGAAGGTGATTGGGAAATGACACATTTATTTATTGTAAGGTTTTCCCATGTCAATAATAATAGATCATTTTCTGTGCTGTTTAGTTTCTTTATGGAACAATCTTATTTCCTTCCTAGGTAGGAGACATAAAACTAACTCACACTTTTCTGTGACCTGGGCCAGGAAGTAAGCTTGGGAATCCTGTTGGTCTTTTTTGAGTTCCTGTGGCTCAGTGCTCTGTACAACTATGCTTACTCCTCTTCCTTTCCCTTAGACTGAGTTCTCATATTTTATTTTGTGTCCTTCTGCTCTTTCCCTCAGCAAATCCACCTCTACCCCACAGTTCCTCGTGGCTTCCTTGTAAGCTTTCATTGTATATATAACATCCTGCTTTTTTTTTTAATGAACTCATCATCTGTGCAGAGGACCTTTGGAAACCAAACCACACATATTACAACCACAAGGAAGGGAGATGTGTTAGTTAGCTTTTATCGTGGAGGTAAAATACCCAAGACAGAACATTTGGAGAGGAAGGTTTCTGATTGGCTTATGGTTTTAGTCTTTGGTCACCTGCTTCTGTTGCTTCTGGACACCTAGTCATGATGGGCAAATAAAATGGAGCAAAGAGGACCCACCTGTGTGGATAGGAGGGGGAGAGGAGGAAGAGGGGAGAAGTGGAAAAGAGAAGGGGAGGGAAAAAGAGCTAGTTGGGAACAAACTATGTCTCCCAAAAAGCACACTCCTCTGTCCACAGCTTCCAACTTTCTCCAACAAGACATGTCCCCCTAGAATGTCTATGACTCCCCAATAGTGCCATGACCTTAGGAAGCAAATTTTCTACATGTAAACTTTAAGGAGACATTGACAATCCAAACCCTAACAGAGAAAATGCTAGCGTTCAACCCGTGCTTTCTAGAGCTAGAGAACCCCAACTTGAAGATACCAATTAATAAATTACAAGATGTGTATTGGCAGGCCTTGAAGTGAACATTCCTATTGGAGACACTTCACTGAAATACAAAAAGGTGAACTGACCATTTGGTAGGATAGCAAGTATGTGGTTACTTATAACTGGAAGATGTGGGTAGGGACTTTATATATCTATAGGTGCTTCACCAACAACTGACTTCCTCAAATTTTGGTGATGTGTTGCCTTCTTTCCAACCAAGCTTAATCTTATTGGGGATAATTCTCTAAGCCAATCTTAATAGGGCTTTTAGGTTTCTATATATTCTTGTATCTGGGTATGTCTGCTCACTTAAAGGCTTTCATCCAGTGACAGTAACCATACATGTGGAGGTCTCCAAGCTAAAAGGGCTCCAGTGTTTGCTACTCCCTCAGGCTCTTAGGGTGATGATTCAACCAACAAGAAATTGGGAAGTGAATCTTTGCACCCCTCCCCTCTGACTCCAGTGCATTGCAATGGGGCTACTTTTAATGTGCTTAGCAACAATTAGCTCTTGAAGCCGAAACAGCTGCACAATGCTGATGCTCTCCAGATGCAGCAAATGAATTAAATCATGTGATAATTCAATTGGAAAATTGGGTGCAATTATGGAGAATGCAGAATCTGCTAGTCGCCTCATGGTGACTTGGAGTTCTCAAAACAGTTGTGTGGGCTGCTCAGAGAGTTTGTGGCAAGCTCCAAAACTGATTTGGGTATTTGCAGGAATCCTGGCCCCCTTTCTGACAATGTTAATATATCTGTTATTTACTGTGGATGTAATAAAATACCATGATCAAAAGCAACTTGTATAAGAGTTTATTCTCCTGGTACAGTTCCAGAAGAATGAGAGTCCATTATGACTGGGGAGGTACAGTGGCAAGCAGCCAGGGCAGGAAGCTGAGAGGTCACATCTATAACATCAAGAATGTAGCAGAAAGAGTGAACTCTCCCCAAGGAAGTAGAGGGAGTTGATAGATCCTCACAGCCTGCCTCCAGTGACAGGTTTCCTCCAGCCATGCTTCACCACCTCATAACATCCCCCAAAGAATACCATCAAATACCTGAGCCCTTGGGGGACATTTCAAACCACCACATATGACATAACCTACCCCTGTACTCAGATAAGAGACAACTGAATGTCATATAAGACAACAGCAATGACAAAATTCTCTTAAAACACAAAAACTTTACTCACCTAAATCACTCTTCCTGTAAGGCATCAGCTCTTCCTTGAATATTGTTTACTCAACAACATGATAACACAAAATAAAGTCCCTATGACTATTTGGTGACCAAGAGAATCACAAAACAGTAGACTTTAACTATTTTTTTAATCAGAAATCTCCAACATGGGTATTATACATCAATGTTTTGATTTAGGGTCATGTCCAAGGCTTGCCCTGCATGTGTGTCACTGTTCTTATGTTTACCATGCTATTAATGTGTTGTTTATGATTTCCAGTTTGAGTCCATGTAAAGGGAATTACAATCCTCAAAATAATAATTTTCAGATTATTTTCAATAGTGTCTTCTTGGAGGTATTTGAGCTCTCTAGCTTTAATTTCTACATCCATCTCATATTCTGCTCAAGGGCATGTGGGCCTACATGCTGCTTTGCAGTCAGATCCTAGACAACTTGAGAATGTCATCTATGAGAGCTCCTGGAATTTTGCAGTGATGGCCCACAGAGCTGTTCCCAGAGACCTTGCCTCACTGAGCACTAACTTTACTTTCAATGGTTTTCGTTTCTTGGATCTCCCCAAAACAGTCAACTGGATTCTCAGAGAAATCATACCTCTCATCTTGCTTTGCAATTGAATTTTGTAGTGACCATAAATATCTTTTAGAATAAATACCAGAGACACCAGGGAAGGAAATATCTTAAGGGATGGCAGCAGCAGTGTGCAGTATGGTAAAGTCTGCCCATTCACCCCGAGAGTACAGGATGCTGTAGGCATCAATCACAATGCTTTACAGAGCAAAGTCTCATACACTGATGTGGTAAGGCAAAGGTTAATTAAGAGAGCATCCAGTGTCTTATAAATTTAGTGATGCTCTTAAATGAATTTCTTTTTTATTCACTATTGTATGTATGCCTACAAAATATAACATTTAGAGGAATCACAGATTTTTTTCATCCACAGATTAATTTCTAATTTCCTTATTGTAAGTTCCCTCCTGCACCATACATGCTCAGGTTGGAAACTCCTGGCTTAGAATTTAAGACCCATAATAAAATAAAATGACAATCAAGTTTTGCTAATGAAGTCGTAAGAGTTCCCTTCATACAACAATTTAAAGGTCAAAGAGGGAATGATGAAAGTGTCCACCAAGAGCCACACTTTCCCTAAGGAAAGAGGCTCAGACAGTTTGAAAGACACAAGAAACTAAAGGCTATCACCTTTAACCATTTGGACATTTTCTAGTTCTTACTCCTTTGGTTCTCACCCGAGTCTATCATATCTTACCTTCTAATATGATCTAATAGTAAACTTTAAGACTTCTCAGAGAACAGTGACTTTGAATCAGTTTTTAGTTTAAAACTGATGGTACCTCTACCTTACCTAATTCAAGCATTAGAAAGATAGGTAATTTTTTTTGTGTGTCTATAAAGGGGTCCTGGCCATAAGTGATCCACAGAATTATGATAAGAATTCAATGTCCCAGATTCTCTCAAATGGCAAGGCATGAATGAGTTATTGATAAATGGTTAGCAAATACAAAGAACAGCTAAGTCTCATCAGAACATAAAATACCTGGGAACAATATAAGGAACAATATAAGGTTGAGAAAAAAAGATGCAAAATGAGTAGAAAAAGAAAGAATATGTAAAGCAATAGTAATGACAAAATAGAAAAGACTACAGTTGAAGTAAATCTGTGCTTATGGTATCACGATCTCTCCCAACAACCTTGTGAAATATACTGGGTGGCAGCACTCGTTTTCAATAGGGGGAAACTGAGGCTCACAAATTAAGATTTGGCTTAAATGATGGGGCAGAATTAGGCCTAGAGATAATATGTCTGTCTTCCCACCCAGTGCTAAGTGTATGAGACACAGGATCTCTTTGGCTCTGTCTTGACCATCTTATGAACAAGATCCCACATCCCATAAACATACTTTTGGTACACAGAGGATTAAAATGAGGCATCGGAGCTCTGGAATGATACTGTGGGCTTCTACATCTAACATGGCCTTCAAAACGCCAATTTAAAGTGAAACAAAGATGGGGGAATTCATGAAAAAACAAAAACAAAACAAAAAAAAAAAAAAACAACACTGGATCATGAGATTGCTGGGCAGATAAGCATGAGTATAGCATTACTCACTGACCTTAGGAGCTGGGAAAGGTAATGCCTGAGTCCCATGCTGTTTAACAGTGGACAGAACACTACTGGAAGTGATATGTTTTGAAGACAAAAATTTCAAAGGTCTGATGTAACGCCCCAGGCATATTAAATACATTATTTCCATATCCTTCTTGAGTAATCAATCATACCATAGCAGATTAAGAGTTCTTATTTTTAGCCCTATTAGCTACACAATGATAATGAAAATTGATTACAGTCACATTCTATCTTAAGACATTGTCAGTAAATGAACTGAAATGCCCCAGAATCAATCTATTTAAAATATATACTGGAGGTTGGAAAAAAAAACAAAACAAAAATGCTTCATCAATTACTCTGACATCTGTTAATAAAGAAAAGATGATGAACTGACCACTCTGTCATCACTAGCTCACTGGAGGCCAACAAAACAAGTCTTTTGTTCCCACTACAAGGGAGATCTTTAACAAGCTGAATAGATCTGAGCTTCTGAAGACCAGTTATTGGCTTCCAGAAAAAGAAATCATAGAAATTCACAAAAATACTATGAGGTGAGTGCAAAAACCACCAACAAAAAGCATGGTTTATAAACCTTCAAGGTCTACATGGTTCTCTGTACTACATTTAGAGAATGATGACCCCAGGATCTCACAGTTCCCTGTAGGTAGTGAAAGTTTCTTATGAGCTCACACATTATCAGTAAAATCTACCTAAGAAGATTCCGCAGGGACTTGTGATGTGATTGGGTCCTCTGATTATCCCAAGCTGAGTCTAGAGTGTGCGAGGAGGGCTCTTTGGTGACCACACAAGGCAAGAAGACTATTCTTCTGGTCCTCAAGCTCATGGTTTATGCACTCTGTCACCCACATGGAGGAGCTATAATGTTCTAATTCATCTAATGATAAAGGAGGAACAAATAACTGTAAGGATGTTTGTTAAAGTATCAAGGAATTGCATTATTTTGTATTTACCTAAAATTGTATGTAACAGATGTATATATATATATATATATACACACATATATATATATATATTACACATATACTTATATGTGTTACATGTTTTAAATTCACACACATATATACATACACATATATATACATACATACATACATACATACATACATACATATATTAAATGATGTTATGCTACTTGGACTGACAATACTTCCCATAAGAGCCACAGACTAACAAAAATCCTAGTAACAAGCATGAGAAACCTCTGTTCAAGTTGTTGGTCAGGGCTTCCTAAGTTACCTCCAAAACAACGTAGTTTATTGTAATTGCCCTTGTTTGCCTCTCAGAAAGGTTATAAAAGATACCACACATTTCAGAAAGAAAACTTGGAGAATTCAAACTGGATTAACCTTAAAGCCTCCTTCTTTCAGGCTGGTTTCACAGCCCCACAAGTTTCCATGCCAGCTGCCTATCCATCTGTTATACCTATGAACCACAATAATGGCCATGGCAAGATATCCCTAAAGGTACAATAGTGGCACTCATAATTTGGCAGTAACAGTATCTAATTGGATGTAAGGCCTAGCTAACAGAAGGGAAATAATATCTGGCATTAGTAACCTAGCTAACTACCTGGAACTAGTGAGCTCCTGGATCTTAGAGAAGAGCCCACTATTGCTACCTTACTCTACCAGCATAATTCCCAATGCATTTTAAAATGTATCCTTCTACACACGCACATAAGTGCAGCTTTCCCCCTTGTCAAAGGGTCTTGTCTTTGAAGCAAATGAAGGCAATCACAGAAACTCAAACTTGGTCACAATGCAGAGATCAAGTGATCATGGGGAGCCCACAAAGCAAGCCTTCACTGAAGACTCAGGGAACACTGCAGAAAAGAGAATGGAAAAACCTTAAGAGTCAGTGGACCAGGAAGTCTACTGTGAGATCGTCTCTGAGGAATGACAGGGAAACTGCATCGTGACACCTCAGCTATATGGCTGCCCGAATGAGACCTGATCAATGACAATGTCAATAGACATGCTAACCTGGAAGGGGGAAATCACCATAGAACTATTAACAACTAATGACTGCAGAGAGAGGGAGAATTAATCTCTTCCATGGACAAGCCTCCTAATTCGTTATTCACTATGAAGTGGGATACCCTAAAATTATATACATATAAGCAACACCAAACTGACTCAACAGGATATATTTATATATTGTATATGTACATTATAGTAACAATATATGTATATATAGTAACATATATGTACATTATATTAACCATAATAATCAGAGCAAAGAGGCTATTCATTTGAAAAGGAGTGAGGAAAACATGGGAGGGAGGGAGCATGGGAGGGGCTGGATGGAGGAAAGGGAAGGGAGAAGGGGTGTAGTTATATTTTAATTAAAATTTAAAAGTAATTTTACAAACATACTGCTTTTGAACAATTGTAAAAGTTTTAAATGCTCTTTGCAGAAGAAAGGGTGATAAAGTATGGGGATTCAGTTCCCTGGTCTAAAGGATTATGTTTAAACAATTTGAGGGAAAAGCTGTGTTAAATCTTAGATTTCTCAATATTTCCTGCATTTGCCTATGTCCTGACATAAGCTAGCATGCTGGGGAACACTGTTGCCATGTCAGAAAATGCTATCATCTATCTATCTATCTATCTATCTATCTATCTATCTATCTATCTATCTATCTATCATCTATGTCTCTGTTCATAAACTTTTCCCCTTAAACTTCTGTATGTGGAGAAATGATCCACTGGGCAAAAGTGTTTACTGCACAACTTTGATGGCCCGAGTTTGATCCCTAGAACTCATATAAAACAACTAGATGCAGTGGTACCCATCTTTAATTCTAGCTCCACACCCCTATAGTGAAGAATGGGAGGCAAAGGTAAGGGAATCAAATAAAGCTCCCATACACAGCACCGTGACAAAAAATAAGAAGACCCTGCCTCAAAATGAGGCGAAAGGAACAGACTTCTGAAAAGTTGTCCTCTGACCTTCACGCACATGCATGGCACACATGTGCCCACATTCAGACACCCACCTATTCTACAAACCAAATTCATTTAAGAAAGGATATGTGAATCTTTCTGAAGGTTATAAGCATATGTATAAAATTCAAAGACACGGCAGAAATAATTGTGGAAAAACTTCTCTTCCACTTTGGAGTTGGTTATATGGCTATCTTCTTTGTCAAGACTCATAACTGTTTGCTACAAAAAGTAGATTTTACAAATGTAAATGTGTACATTAAATACTTCATTACACCCAAGCTAAAGGCACACAGTGAAATTCTTAAACACAGATTCTATGATGAAGTCTACCTTAATGATACCATTAAAGGAGCACAGGAATTGGCTGACTGTATGTAATATCCATTCCATGTCTAAAAGTATATGAATACTTCCAAACCAACCTAGCTGAAGCACTTCAAATTCCAGTCTTGTAAAACACTAATGACATGAGCCTGTATTTAAACATGGCTAACATATGCACATGTATTCCTTTTCATGTACAGAAGAACATAGCATCATAAAATATTGATATCTCATGTTGGATTTAATATAATACTAGATGACATTTTAAAGTAAGTACAATATAACAGGCTATTCAACACACATTAATTTGTTTATTAAAGCAATCCTATGAAATCAAAATTCTTACTGTCTCTTATCTATGAAGAATCTGAAATATAGAGATACAGTGGTTTGTTCATAGTTGGGTTGCAGGTATGGAGAGAAGTTGGGATTTAAACTCTCCATCCCTTTGACACTGTGATATAATGCCAAAATAGACAAATATGTTGGGCTATATTCACAACTATTTGGGAACATATGCAATCCATGGCCTACAGGACGGACATGCCTGCTATAAGGCCAGGCAATCTGACTTTGATTGTGTGCACACTGTGGGACACCTCAGAGTCTAGAGCAGCAATCTCAACCTGTGGGTCACAACTCCTTTGTGGGTCAAAGGACCCTTTTACAAAGGGTGCATATTAGATACACTGCATAGCAGATATTTACATTAGGATTCTTAACAGTAGCAAAATTATAGTTATGAAGTAGTAACTAAAATAATTTTATGTTTGGGGGTTCACCATAACATGAGAAACTGTATTAATGTCATAGCATTAGGAAGGTTGAGAACTCCTGCTCTAGAGAGTGCTGAGGGACTAAACTGTGCTCTGTGCCAAGGTGGATCTGGAGCTCTGAATGCCAGGAGCTCTGGATGGCAGGACTATCACCAACTCTGTTATCCTTGCTCCTCATGCACCATCCTACTGAAATGAAACCATTCAGAGTAAATCATAGAAACATTTGGCAGGGGGCACAACGGTGCCTCCTTCATCTGCCCCTCACTTTCCCCCCCTCACTAAGCACCCTCACAAAGAATTGACAAAGGGTTAGAAGAGCATTCATTCGTTAGGCAGCTGTTAGCCTAAAGAAAGAGCTCTGAAATTTCCAGGGAGATGTGGGTGCTTTCAAAGCCAGTGCCCCAACCGCTCCACCCACTTGTTAGTGGTTTTAAGAAAACTATCCAAGCCCCAAATGATAAAGGAGCAACAGTGCTAAGATCAAAGAAAATGAAGAAGATGTTCCCATGGACCAGAGGATAACATGGCAGAACAAAGGAGTATGAGTGTTGTATCAGGGAAGGCAACTCATTTAGAACTGGAAATGCTGGTCACCGTGTGTGTGTGTGTGTGTGTGTGTGTGTGTGTGTGTGTGTGTGTGTGTGTGTGTGTGTGTGTCTGTGTGTCACATGCTCAAATATGTATGTGCTAGCCATGTATGGAAGATATCTACCTCAACTGTTCTCCACATTATTTTCTGAGATGGGATCTATCTTTGAATTTGCACTCACTGATTTGAATAGATTGGCTAGCCAATAAGTCCTTCTGCCTCTAGGCCTCTTCAGTGCTGGGATTACTGACATGTATGCCTATGTGCAGCTTTTCACATGGGTTTTCCATGTTTCAGCAGCATGTGCTTTACTACTGAGCCCTCCCCTTGGCCTCAGTTGTAACTATGAATAAGCAAATGGCTCTAGGTATGTTATTTTCATCAGCTTCCTAGACCTTATCTGGGAAACAGGGAGAACACAGTAGGTTTGTCGTGATGCCCAGAGCCACACTTTTGAAACAGATGTGCACAGGTAAAACAAACTAGGGCTAGAATTAAAACAGAAGAGCAGCATCCATAAGCATGGAGACAGGCAAGCCAGGGAAGTTGGGGCAAGAGACCTGGGGTGGACATGATGGTTTTCTATCCAACAATTGTTTGGGCCATGAACACTAAATAGTTCTTCTGCCAACCAAAATAAGACAAAGCAGTGGGTATGTGAGGAGGTATATTTGAAAGTCATTTCTGAAAGAGACATTACAGGGAAGATGAGGAATGTCAGCAGATGAGAGAAACCCTTCCCAGGGAGGCAATGAAAGATGACAAGTTAGGTCACGGTGGCTGAAAAGGAGACAATGATTTGTTGTCTGACTCCCTGGCCATGATAGGACTGTAAGTAATGAGGCTGTTCTGGTTACAAAGGAAGCATTCAGCCCACTAATGAAAAACTCTTTGGCAACTGGTGTTAGGGAAAGAAAACACAAACCAGCAGCTCATTATTAGTTCCACAGCAAGTTAATTAATTTTTGCCGTCACTTCAGGTCAGTGGCTGGGCTGAGCATCTGTCTCGGCCAACTGAACAGCTGGAGGGACGACCAGCATCTCTGTGGGCCATGCTCATGTCCTATTCTGGGAATGGCTAGGGAGGTCAACTCCAAAGTTGGAGAGAAAAAAAATAAAAGAATGAGTTTCCAGAGCTTTCTGCTCTTCTCTTGCCCACTGTACAAGCCAAGATAAAAGGCAGAAATTTCACAACAAAAAAAAGATGCAGTTGTTTCAAGGGAGCATGCCCCTGCCTCTGTGCCTGAGGAGCAGAATGGTTAGTTATCATGAACACCATATTTTCAACAGAAGTCTGGTCCTAGTCTAAGTTCTTAGAGCTATCTGTTTCATTGATCAGCTTGGAGCTCTTGTAGGGTTGCTTAACCTTTCTGGAGTCACTTGAATTGTCTGTCCCTGCAAAGAAAATGTGTCCATTTGGGATTCTTTGTACTACTTGGAAATTTCAGTTGCTATATATGCCTTGCTGTATTCCAGTTTGGATCTGAAATGCAAGGTCTACACTCACAAGTTTGGTTCCCAGCTCAGTACTATTGAAAGGTGTAAGACTATTAACAGGTGGGGCTAGTCAGGGGTGCAAGGGAATTGTAGGATGCCTGAAACACACACACACACACACACACACACACACACACACACACACACACACACACACACACACACAAACCATAAGGTGAATAGTTTTTCTCCTCCACTCCCTGTTAGCAAAATATGCTGCCCACCTCAGACTCAAAGCAATGGGGGGAGGTCAACAAATCAAGGACTGAAACTCCCCAAAATGTGAACACTAATAAACCTTTTGTCTCTATAAATTGGTGGGTCACAAGTATTTAGAATAGTGACAAGATGCTAACACAGCTTTCTTGGATAAACACAAGCATCTGCCAGGTACTGTTGAATGATTCTTTCAGAAAGACTATAGTGGCCTGGCATAGTCCTTTTTGAAAGATGAAAGCACTAAATCTAAAAATGTGTTTGAATAAAAACATGCATGAAGTTAACCTGATCTTAAAGAATAATAGCCCTTTTTAAAGACAGCTATTATATACAAGTTCAATAAAGACCATTTGTTAGCATTCATAGTAGTAATGGTATATTTACTTTCTAGGGCAGATTAAGTGATACAAATTTTCCTAACTACCTGTGGTACATAATACACATATGTGGTATTTATTACATAGTCACCTCTGGAACAGACCAAGATAAAGAAGCTCATAAACCAACCGAAGCATAAACCATAATTTTAATCCCCTTCTTGGCTCAGCTTTATGGTGCTGTTTGGCTGTTATGGTTTGTTAAATTTTCTTGGTATTTTATTCACAATTATAGAGGTTTAAAAAAAGAAATTAAACTGAGAAAAGTTTCATTATCTCATGCCACATACTAATTTCTCTGGTTTTTAGAATAGCCCTCTCCCTCTTCTGTACTTGAGCAAGAAACAGTGAAGTTGCAATTTGAGTTTGAATGCTTAGCCATAGCTCATGATTGTGTGTTTCCTCTGTTCCTCCTCTCCCAATGTTCATGTTCTCTGTGGAACCTGATGTCAGTAGTTAACAAGAATGATTGGGATGCTCAAAATGTGCTCACACTAAACAATTAGTGGCTGATGGGAGATTTGCTGATGGGAACAATGCTGCTTAATGAAATAAATGTGGCATTTATATACTGCATTTCAGATCATGTGGCAAATCAGTAGGTGAAACCTCCAGCAAGCAAGAATCCACAACTGATATCACTGATCCCAGGAGGAGTGGGCTGCTCTGCTTAGAGAAACTGGCTGAAGACTGTTAGGGTCTCCATGGTGAATCTTCCACTGTGACTCAGCACTGCCTCCAACCTGTACACACTGTTTATGAGCAACCCCTGAGGGGTTAGTAGAGTGGAGAGAAACTCGGGCCTCTGAGTTAGATTAAGAGCTGACATTCATAGAAAGGAAGGGAACCATCTAGTTTCTTATGGATGAGACCAGACCCAAGATATTAAACAAATCAACACAGGATTTCCCCTGTCAGTCCTGTAAACCGTTCCATCTGTTATGGCTTGAATATGAAGTCTCCAGAAGAGGCTCCTCATTTGAATGCTTGGTTTCCAGCTTGCAGTGCTATGGCTGCTGAGCCTTTTGAAGACGGGGCCTGGCTGGTGAGAGTAGGGCACTAGGGGAGCACCTTTGAAAGTAACACTCCACATTCCATGTAGCTCTTTCCATTTCATGAAGACGCAACACTACACACACCTGCCACCGTGCACTGACCATCCTTGTTGGCATGCCTTCACCACAGTGTTGAACTGAACCCCCCTGAAACTACTCTGCACCCAATTAAGAACACCAAGTTGTATCTTCAGGTGTTGTTAGACAGCAATATAGAGAGAGCTAAAGACCCCAATTTTACATTTGCAGTATCTGAAGGGATATATGAGGCTCCACCCCAGAACACTTACTTGGGAAATGTGCTAGTTTCAAAGCATGTCTATACAGATATATGTATGCAAATTTATTTTGGAGCTTTGGCTCTATGAAGTAAAATGCTAATGTAAAAACATAATCAGTGCCTTAAGACACTTTCTACCCTCAATTTCTCTTCCCTTATTTTTTTATTTATTGTGTGTGTGTGTTATTTTCTACCTTTCCTTTTAGTCTCTTCTCCTCACTGCATCCTTTATTCCACTTTTACCCCTTATTATTATAGGAATACTTTGTCCTTTAAAATGTTGGGAAAGCCTTCAGCCTGTTTATCAAGTGAACAATTCACATGCCTTTGAGAAATGGTGATATGGAGACTTTGAGCAAAATGCTTCCCATTGGACCCGGGACTCAGCCACAGCTCTTCTCACAGATTCCCAGAAAGAGCTGTAGGCTGAGTGATTACACAGTGGTCTCATCTAGAAGATGCAGTACCAATTGAATTAGGCGAGTTTGTAGTTTAACCAAGAGCAGAAATGAAGACTTTGAAGGCAGCATAACCTGTTCTCAGTTTCTTCTAGAGGGCTGGGAATAAATATTCCAAAAAGAGGAATTAAGAAAAGCGGACAACTCTTGAGAAAGCTTAACTTCTCATCTGGGTAGCTGCTCCAGTCTTGAGAGGTCTTAGAGATCTGGATCAACTTTGAGTGCCAGTCACCCAGCTCTCACCTGTCAGATATGGGCTTAATTCAGTTCCCATTTTCCTTCACAAAGAAAAGGAGCCATGGAAGTAGGGTAAGAAAGAGATGCAGGGGAAAGTGAGGAGAAAATAGCAGAAAAAAATGAATAAAGATAGATAGACAGGAGGTCAGAGAATATTGGAATCTTCCATCTAGGAAAAGGTGCTCAGAGGTGGACTGAAGTCCCTTCTTTCTTTCCTTTGGGATCTTCTCGGATTCCGCTGCTTTCCATAGTTCATGTCTATTCCTCTCCAAGCCTTACCCTGTAGTTCTTTCACCTTCAAGGTAGATAAATGGATCATATACTGTTCTCATGGAAGCTGGTACTCACCCCTATCTCCTTTTGTTGATTTCTCCCATGAAATATTCATGTCTGATGGCTTCCTGGGTTATCAGAAGCACTTACTGCCCTTTAGTCTTCTCTGGTTATTTGCAACATAGTTATGTAATATGATTAAATAAATTGATGTTTATTGGGTATTAAATATTTTTCCAGGAATTTTATATACATTGACTCATTTAAATACTATTGACATTCTACAGTAAGGCTAGGTAGATAGTTCAGTGAGTAAAGTTTTTGCTGAACCAGCATTCAACCCTGGGATGATGGAGTTGGAGGGTCTTAGGGTTTGCTGGCTAGACATGCCAACTGACTGGTTGGTGAGCTGTAGGTTCAATGAGACACCCTGACTCAAATCCAAGGTAGAGAAAGACTGAGAAAATATCCACCATTGTCCCCTGGCCTCTATATACAGACACAGAAGCACACAGACACTCTCCCCCCCTCCTTCTTTCTTTCTTATCTATCTATCTATGTATCTATCTATCTATCTATCTACCACCTATCATCTCTATCACTCTGTGTGTCTTCAGAAAGCTAGTATTATTATCCCTGTTTCACACAGAAGAAATCTAAGATCTGGAGAAATATCTTGACAAAATCATTCATCTGCCAGGAGCAGAGTGAGATGGATCTGACTTTATTCCTCAATGCATCAAGCAAACCCTCCTGCTTATTTTTTCCACCCAGTTAGAGGCTGGTTAATAAGCAGAGGATAAGACTAGAGAGGAAATGTAATTTTGTGCTGATTCTATGATTGGCATATCCCCAGCATCCGCCAGGTCTGGTTCATTACCTTTTCATTGAATGAATAAATAAATGTTTCCACTGCTATGAATGGGATAAGAATAGTTCATGGCAGTATTGTAAGAACACATGGGTGTGAAATTACTTTGGATTCTAACAAGAAGATGAACAATGATTGTTTGGATCTTGTAGGTGTTCATCTTTGGGTTGCCAGATATTAATTACTTAATCCTCACAGGATTAATTATTTAGTCTTCACAGTTTTATAAGGGAGGGCCCTGTATTTGTATTACACAGATAAAAATGTATTTTTTCAGAGGTCACACAATGAACAAATATGAACTTAAGCAGTGTGACAACATGGGTCTTCATAACCTGTATATTCCACTCATATACTTATTGACCTGTGTGGCATGTGTACTTAGAATCTACATAGCAGAAGACTTGAGATCCAACAAAGGTCAGCACAAAGAATACTATCTACTGAAGTCTTCCATAAGTAGGAGCCACTGTGCTTAGAGTTTCTATTGCTGTGAAGAGACACCATTTAATTGAGATGGCTAATAGTTTAGTGGTTTAGTCTGTTATTATCATGGTGGGAAGCATGGGGGCATGCAGGAAGCAAGATGCTAGAGAAGGATCTGAGAATTCTATATCTGGATTGACAGACACCAGGAAGTGACAGAGAGCCTCTGAGCCTGGGCTTTAGCTTCTGAAACTTCAAGGCCCAGCCCCTAGTGACAAACTTCCTCCAACAAAGTCACACCTACTCCAACAAGGCCACATTTTCTAATGAATTCTACTTCCTATGGGCCAATGGGGGCCATTTTTATACAAACTACCACACACTGTATCACCCTTTTATACCTTTTCAATACAAACGTAACTTGTCATTTGTATTGTCATACCACAAAGTCAACTTGTGGTATGGCTGCCTCCATGCACTTTCAACTTCTAAAAGATAAGTCTGAACTTCTAATTATGTATCTTAAGGAAGTCTAAAATTCCCATTTAGATTTCTACAGTTTCCATGTGTTCTCCAGACACTATCTTGTCTCATTTGTGTCCATTTCATGTACATTTTATGTGAAATAAGTCAGAAGTGAAACTTGACCATGTCTTTGAGGTCCACTAAAGCCTACTTATGAAAGTCAATCTTTTAATACAAGGCTTGTGGGAAGTGGAGAAAAGGATAGAGGATTTTAGATAAGAGGGATACAAGCAACATCAACATGAGCATTCAGTATGTCTTTTCCTGTATTTATAATTATCTCTCCAGGAAGCAATATCAAAGATAGCCTCATTGGTCCTCCCCCCTCTACCTAGTATTATTTCAATGCATATATATATATATATATATATATGTATATATATATATATATATATATATATATATATATATTCTTCATGATTTCAGCTCTGTCATGTGTGCCAAACAATTCATGTAAGATTATTTTTCCAAATAAAGATAATGTCCTTCAGAGAGGAAGTTACATGTCTACCTTTCTGGATTTTAACATTTACTACATGTACTAAAGAGAGAAGGATGTATTCTACTTCACAGTTTGAGGAGATATAGTCCATCATGGTAGAGAATTCAGGTGCATCTGGTTGGGGCAGCAAGAGTGTAAGACAACAGACTACATCACAACAATGGTCAGGAATCAGAGAGCTGGGGCTGAAATCTGGGCTAGGGTACAACCATAATCTCTACCCCTACGCCCTAGGTCTGTCAACTAGGTTTCACTCATTACCAAAATATTCCCCAACTTTCCAAAACAGCACCACGAGGTGATGACCAACTGTTCAAACACATGAGTCTGTGGGAGCACATTTGACACTTAAACTACATGTATGTGTTTTCAATGATGACAGTGTAAGCTATCTGGAAGAAGTATCATGGCTTTCAATGCTGTGTATATTGCTCCAAGCCAAGAGGTACCCAATAGCCAGCAAATGCTCCAAAGCTGCTTGGTGATTGACACAAAACCAGAGATTCAGTGACATCACTAAGTTTGACTTTTGAACTAGTGCTCCCTCCATGGGCACACCCCATAGAGCACCAACTCCTCATAAACCTACAGTCATCTACAACTGTGCTTCCTGAAAGGGCAATTCATAAATCAGAACAGAGTAAACTGTGGCCTGAATGTCCCTATTGAAACTCAAAATATTCATCTTCCTGAACAGCTTTAAAACATGACTCCAAATGACCTGGTGATTATGTCTTGAGGTCACTGGTAAAAAGTTTTAAATAAAAGTATCTTGATTATGCTGACACAAAATCTTTCATGAATCCACACTCTTATTAATCACTTCAGGTGAGTCAAAGTAAACATAGTCAATCAAAACTCTAAAGGAGGAGTTGGGAAGGAAATCCTTGGTACTAAGATGATTGCTCTCCCTCCCTCCAGTTCTCTTTTGGATTATTTTTCTCCCACCCCACCCCATTCTCTCACCAACCTTTATCCAAGAAAGGAAAACAACAATGACACATGCATGAGACACATGCAATTTCCTTCTATTGAGCTGAGGCTCGTGGGCATCATTTTAAGAGGACCATATTGTATTTTGGGTGACTCACAGTTTGTTATATATCTAAGACACAATGACTACCTCTTGCAACAGGCAATGAATCAGGCAGTGACTCCAACTAGTTTTCACTCTCCTTTGTTCAATGTTTAAAAGAAAACATAGACAAAAATCTAACTTTGGGCACTGATGGTCATGAAAGCTTCAACTTTGCTCTGCACCTTCCACACAGCCAACAGTTTGTAGGTTGAGGTCAGGATATTACATAATGCCTCACGCTAGTGTCTGTCTTATCTCATAGAGAAAAATGAAGATACATTTGGTTTCATGATGAAAGCACCCTGAGAGGGACTGGGAAACCTTCCTTGTGTTGAAACATAATGAAGTGAAAAAGAAGAAAGGGGAAGGCAAGATGGTCCTGTTTGTAGGAAAACCCTTCATTCATTTCTGGGTCTCTGAGTTATTGCTTTCTGATTGACCATCTTTCCCAACCCTTCCCCTGGCCAAAGCTCTCAAGATGTTTCCCCTAAAATCCCCTGCTCATGTTGCTAGTTGCTCTGAGAGTGGAGAGGAGTATCCTTAGTTGTAGCCTGTTGATACCTCACATCTATAAACAGAGGTAGCAATGTGACATTTTAACCATCATTCAGTGGTTCAATTTGCCCATCTATATTGACTAGGGGTTATAAAATTGGTCTAGCTTCTCAATTTGCTGTTTGCTGTTGTTGGTGTTACTGAATACCTACTTGCCCATATTGTACAATTTGGCTCTTATTGATTCTCTTTAGCTGTAAAACAAACTGGCTTTTGTCTGTTCCTGCTTCTACTGAGACTGAGTTTTTGTCTCCATCTTTCACACGAGTAGCCGGTTACCTGGAATTCTTTTGGTCACTTTCCATTGTATTCTCCCTCCATCACAATCAGAGTGATCCTAGTAAAACAAGAGCCACCTAAAACATACTCTCATCATCTGCCCAGTGAAGTTTGAATTCCTTATATGGACCTTTAGGATCTTTCACACCCTGCCTTTCCCTCACTGCAGCTGGTCCTCCACCATCAGCAGTGGCAGAATAATGGTGGCCATGGATAAGGATATACACATCGTTCTCTGTGCTCATCATGGTGCTATGGTCTAGAGACAGCCTCCACTTTGTTCTTGTAGCATTTAGGACTAATATAACCAGTTATATCTTCCAGATCATTAACACCGATTAGAACTTGTTCATGGATGTGAACTACCTTCCATCCTCTAATTGAGCTCCCACCTCTTAACCATTCAATAAAAACATTCCGCCAATCCTTTAAGTCCCCAATCAAGTAGCCCTTCCTCTTTGCAGCCTCTGGAAGTCCCAATTCTCCCAAAGTCTCCTTATCTGTTCCTCTGAACTTTGCTGCTTTTTCCACAAAGCATTTATGGAAATGTGACCACAGCAATGACCACTGCTGGCTTAACACATTTGCTACTCTGAAACACAAACTCTCTTTTATGGTTCATCTAATTATGACACCCATCACATATGCCATGGGCCTGGGACATGGTGGATAATCAATAGTTATTTGTGGCTTTAAGTATTGGTCTCTGAGGTGCCAGATGACTCTTATATATTGGGGTTGCAAGGGGATCCTGTACAGGGTAAGAACATGATGATAAGAATAAGCTTCGGGGCTCAAAAAGTATCCCTCTTCCATCACTCAGAATTAGAGCTGAAGTTAATGCTGCGCCATTTGGTACAGCCTGCACATCAGGGCTTCTCCTGGGACCCGGAATGAGGCTCCACCTGGGACTGAAAACTACATGGACTGCTGGCTTTCAGCGGCTCTTTCTTTTCATTAAAGCACACAGATAAGATACACTATGAATTTCACTCACATAAGAGCAGCCTCTTTCCCTTCCTGAAAAGTAATGAAATAATTAAATAGAAATGACCCCTGACCCAAGACTCACTGTCCCACATCTCCCCACCCTGATGTCTCACCTTGGCCCCTTCCTTACCGCAGCTCTGCCACTGTGTGAAGTTCATGCAACAGTGCTCATCGCTGGACCATTTTCAATTAATTTCCTGAGTAAAATTTCACGAGACACTATCAAACCTTTTGCTAAAATCAAGATATATTACATCTACTCTATTCCTTCAGTCTACTAATCAAAAAAGCAATCAACTTTGTCTGGCATGATTTGTTCTTTTAAAACCCATAATGCTTATTGCTCATAATTCCATTATCCTAGATAGTATTTTTTCCTCTTAATATTTGTTCCACTATATTAGCAGGGATTGAATTACTAGATGATTTCTAGGATTTCTTTCTTTCTTTTTTTTTCTTACCCCTCACTGCTTTGCAAATTTGCTACCTAATTGAAAACTATCAACAAAATGGTATTTCCTTATTTTGCTGAATTGCATAAGACTAAGAAAGAGGCTTCCAGATCTCTTGGTCAATTCCTGTTTCTTTTCCAGGAGCAGGTGACCTTTCTTAACCAATCTGGGTTACTGCTCAATATTCACTGTTTCCTGCGTGGAAGATTATAAGATCTTCTTGGCTAACTGTGTAAGTGATTTGTGACCCTATACTCAGGTCATTCTTGGGGGAACATAATATAGTGGGGAAGGCACAGAGCTGTGTTCAAATACTGGGCATTTGCTACTTTTATGACTTTAAGTATGTTGTTTTGTTTTAATGAAGATTTTAAATAAAAGTATTTTAAATATTATATTTATTTTTCTTTAGTTTTTAATCACAAAAGAGAAAAATATAAAAAAAAATAAAACCTGTAACTGTGCAATATATATATTTCCCTTCAGACTCTTCAACCCAAATTCTACTCTCAGAAGTAAGAGGCAAACAGCTTGATATAAACCTACATAACATACATAAACCAAAATGGGCTATAATATGCATGCTGTTTCACAATTTACAATTTTTACTTGGAAAAGCTCATATATGTTTACATGAGTGTTTGTGAAAAAGATGAGAACCAGAGGAAGAAAGAAAGGAGGATAAGAGGGGCTAAAGGGGATGGGACAAATGTGAATGAAAGTGAATATGGTCAAAGTACATGATATGCCTGTATGGAAATGTAGCAATAAAATCCACATAGGAATGTGGAAGTCAGGGAACAGCCTTGAATGTCTGTCTTCACCTTACATGTTTGGAGATACACTCTCTTGTTTGCTTCTGCTAATGTCAATTTGATGGTCAATGGCCTTCTGGGACTCTCTGCCTCTGTTGCCTATCTTCCTATAGGGGCTAGGATTACAGATGTGTATGTCCTGGCTTGTTGTGGGCTCTGGGGATATGAACTCAGGTCCTCAGGCTTGAACAGCAAACACTTTACCTACTGAACCATCCTCCCAGCTCTCATTTTTTAATTATCTAATTTGGTGCAATATATTATTTTATAATCAAATGTGTCATAGATAAATACTAATTAATTTGGCCAGTTCCCTGTTGATACATATTTAAAGAAGTTTCATGTTTGTCTGAGTTTCAAATAACACTGATAATGAACTATTAATATAATAGTGTTTAAGTGGTTAGTACAAATCCGGTAAAGGAGAGTGGGAATTCGAAGACCACCAAGAGGGTTGCCTGTGGAGGCAAGATGCTCACATGTTTCCTCTAAATTAACATCCCTTACCAGCAGGGCCAGATGGAGAACGATGCTGAGGGAAGCCTCATCTCTCTTCACTTTGAAGATGACCATGGAGGCCTCTCTCAATTAGTTCATGTGAAGCCCACCTGTGAGATTCTCTAATCCTTGTTGGTCACTTCAAGATCTAGCTGTTGACAAGGCAGCTTATGCCCCAGTGTCCTAGGCCACTTCTCCACCCACCTGCTGTGCAGCTCTAGTTGTTTATTTACACAATGTAGGCAACACAATTCTCACTGTCATTTATAAGTATTTACTGCACAGCAGACATGGGCCAAAGCAAGCTCTTGGCACATTATCTTAATTCTGATTAAATCCTTTTGATGTAAGTGGTATAAATCTCATTTTTAAATTGGGGTTTTAGTCTTATTATTGAATTGTAAGAGTTATTTATAATCTGTATACAGTTCTTTTATTGTGATACATGATTTGCAAATATTTTCTCCTAGTCATTTTCATGTTCTTAATAGTGTCCTTTGAAGCATGGAAAATTTGACTTTGATCAAATACAATTTATTAATTCCTTTAATGGTTCTAGCTTTAGTGCTGTATCTCATAACTTCTGTTAACTCAGTCACAGAGATTTTATATTATTAACCTAGAAAGCTTATAGTTTAAATTTTGCATTTAGACCTGTGATCCATGGTAAATTTTGTGTATAATGTGAGGTAATGGTTGGGGCTTTGCATTAGTATGTGGATTTCCAATACTCATCACCATATTTACAAAGAATATTCTTCCTCTAATGAATTATTATGGTAACTTTGCTACAAATCTACTTGCCAAAAATTAAGATTTTTTTTCATTCTTAATTCTAGTCCATTTATAGATACTGTTACTCTTGCCTGTCTGCTGTCTTTATTGTGTGTGTGTGTGTGTGTGTGTGTGTGTGTGTGTGTGTGCGTGTGCATACATACATAGGTACATACACAGGTATGTACTGGATGGTACAAAACATACACAAACACATTGACATATAGTTTTACCATATGTACCTATGCATTTCTATGGACATTTAAGATGCACACACACACACACACACACACACACACACACACACACACACACACATACACACACACATGCAAGGACTGCTAAAGTTTTGATATGGATTACACTGAATTTGTGACTCAATTTAAAGAGAAGAACCATTGAAACTACAGGTTTTCCTATTTTTTAATTTTTAAATATTATTTCATTTTACATGTATGGGTGTTTTGCTCACATGTGTTTCATGAACCTACACATCTGACTGACTTCTCATTCATTCCTCCTCTTGTAAAATCACTTATTCATTTAGCTTCTTAGTTCTTGGTTACTGTAGATAATTGTCTTATAATTTAACCCCTAAACTTTTAAACTGCTTTTTCATGTATTTAGGACACCTGATTTTAAGTCTTTATATTTTTAACTTAGTAAACAAGGACATTGAAAGCTAATTCTATTGGTTTCTTTAACAACCCCTTTCTATTTCTTTTAATGTATTCTACATTTGGGGTGGAAATCTGATATTTTCCATATTCTAGTGCAGCAACTTCAGAGGTTGCTTTTCCCCTTAAAGATTGTTGTGGTTTGTCTTATGTTATCTTTTTTCTTAATTGTTGTTGCTTAGCAACTCAGACAAGCCATATCTTTGAGCTCCTTCCCTTGAATTGCATCTTTGTGGATTCTTTGCCATGTGCTTGTTTTCTTTCTAAGGCTGGCTTCTTACAGCTTCTCCTTTTGTAGTTAGTGATCTATGAATACTGAAACAGAGACTATGCTGAGAATATATACAACTTCTCTGTAAAGGCCATGACCAGAACTTGTGACTGGTAAATGTCTTTCCCTCCTCTGTACACTCTACCCCCCTGATATGAGTCATTTTCACCTCTGACATTGCTGAGCCCAGACACTCCCAGATCTCTTCGCCCATCCAAATCAAATGAACTCCCTTTGACTGTGGCAGAGAGACTGTTGGCCCTCTTTGTCTTCTCTGGTGACTGTCTGTGTTGACAGAGATGAGTGAACAAGAGTGGCACCAGGTCAAAACCCTAAAGACTCCTAGTGCTCTTACCTGAAGTCCAACCGTTTTTAAGCATGTGTGCATCTCAGAGTACTTTACATCTGATCAATCTCTAGAACACTGACATTGCTGTTTCCATTGATTTTTGTCCAGGTTTAGAGTTGATTTGTTGAGAGAGAATTTTCCAATCTCTTCATGTGGCCATAGCTGTAAGTTTTATCTAGCTTTATCCTTTAAATGAATGCATGAGGCTTTATTTGAATCATTTATTTTTTCATTTTCATGGGTTTCCAGAATTATCTATACCCTCTTATCAATTTAGGGAACTAAGCATGTCTCTTTGATAAGCAATGTTTCTTTACTATACCTTTATTTGTATGCCATGCAAAAGGCAAACAGCTGTCTGAATTTGCCATTATTATCTAGATAAGCACTTAGACTGTGTGCCAGCCAATCCTACTTGCCATGCCTAGTCTGCACCCAGATTTACACAAGGGGAGAATGCTTTAGGCTTTTGACAAGGAAGAAGGTAAGAAAAAGTTATACACACTCTGAATTCTGGCACTAGGTGGCATTCATCCAGGGAGGTGGAATCCACCTAAGGAGGTAGCATTCACCTAGGGGGTATGGCATTCACCCAGGGGAGGTATCATTGTCCAATTTCTCCAACTAGAGGAAGCAAGTTTTTTTGTTCATTTTCCTCATTTACACAAAAGTGTCACATAGCCTAGCTATGTTCCTGAGCCTTGGTTCTTATTTCCTTTACTCTCTTCAAATGACACTTGATATTCCTGCTACAGTGCAGGCAGTTTACCTAGAGCATATGACATAGTCACACAAAGGATCTTTATCACTCTCAAGCTTCTGGGGGTGGGGTGGTGAGAACTATCAACAGACGGTACAGAGAAAAGAATGAAGCACTCCTGTTAAGGCCCAATGATTTTCTTGACCGCTATCTAAAACATTGAAACTGCAGTCTTCCCAAGATCCTCATTCTTCAAGTACTGATTACTCTCACAGCTCTATTCTTTTTACTATCCTTGGAATTCCTTATGTAATTTGTATGTAAAGGTTCCCAGTATGACATAATCTGTGATACATACTCCTTACCACTCCTCACCACTCCCCCCAAGTACACACTGGTAAAGAATGGAAATTTTTAGGACAGAAACAACTCACGTTAACAAATGAAGAAAAGACAAAGAAATAATATAGGAAAGGCACATATAATATAAAGAATGATATGTTAATAATGCTTTATATTTATGCAGCGATATTGAAAATGAGAGGATTCAGCAGGGGCTCACAAACTATTGTTACAGGAGGGAATTAAATGTTTGTCTACTATATTATAATGATGACATACAACAAAAAGACCATTATCACCATGAGTGCCTTGTGATGTTTCCTTATTCCCAGAAGAACATTTCAATTACCTCTTCTGCTGCCTTAAGGTAGAGAGTGCTGACCACAACAGGGAGGTGTACTCAAGGGCAGGTCAAGGTCCCTGAGAACTGAGACATAGATGCTGCCCTGCCTCATATACCAACAATTTCACTAACAAGCAAAGAAATGACACCCAACAAATTCACTTTGCGAAAGCATGAATCCAAGTTAGTGCTATGAATCTTAAAGAAGGAAGCAGAAAGAACCAAAATAGACTGGCATCATTTGAACAATAATAATCTAGGTCATAATTAGATCATTTCCTTAGTGCCTTTGTAGGCAGTGCTGGATACTGAGATCTGTCTATAATCCTATGTTTGCATATGTATGCACATGTGAATGCTGGCAAACATGCACATGTATGCATCTGTGTATAGAGATCAGAAATCCACATCAAGTATCTTTCTCAATAGGGTTACACTTTTTTTCTTAGACAAGATCTCTCACTGAACCTACAACTAGGCTGGTTGGCTGGCCAGTGAACTCCAGGAGTCCTCCTGCCTCCACACTACATTGGTGGGATTAAAGGGAAGGATCACTACTCCTAGCATTTGTACATGGGTGCTCATGCTTGCTTGAGAAGCACTTTGCTGACTAAACCACCTTCTGATGCCTGTGCTCTCTTTAGAACCTGCTACAGTTCTACTTCTGAAAAGAATCTTGCTTTCTCTAGTTGGAGAAATAGGAAAGGATAACTCTCTTGGAGGAATGCCACCCAGTACCAGCATTATTTTTTCATGTATTTTACATACCAACCAGTTTCCCCTCCCTCCTCTCCTTCCATCCTCTCCCATTTCCCATCATTCACTCCTCCTCCAGTCTCCATTCAGAAAGGGACAGGCCTCCCATAGGCTCGCACAAAGCACAGCCATCAAGTTGAGGCAGGACAAAGCTCCTCCCCTTATGTCTTGTGGGGCCATGCAATCCTGCATGGGGAACAAGTTATGAAAATTCAGTTAAGTGCCAGAGAGAGGTCCTGCTTTCACTGTTAGAAGCCTTACTAAGAGTCCAAGTTACACAATTTTACACATATGCAGTCCCATGTAGGCTCCCTGAGTTCATTCTTAGCAAATTCTTTTCCATGTCCCTAAAGTCCTGAATGTAGTGACACCCAAAGACAAAGTAACACACAGACACCTGAACTGGCTAAGCCTCCTGCTTTACACAGTCAGGAGTTTTAACCCAGGGTAGGACAGTACCAAGAGCCTCCAGCTGCCATGGCCGGAATAACTCTTATCAGGTCAGGCCACACGTTACTCTCCTGAGCCATTTCCCTGCTTACAGAATGGTCTCTTGCACATTATTTTGATTGATTTTTTCTAACAAGTCAGCAAAGAGAGCCAAAGAGATAAAATGACCCCCAGTTCTCTTCGACTCGCATTGAACCAGACTTTCTCTGTCTTGAATGAGTAAAGATTACCTCGCTGCTCTAAGTAGAATTATACTGTAGTCATCCCATTCAAGAGAATTTTATTTCTTTCTTTTTTTGCAAGGTCTCAGCTTTCCTTCACATCATTTCAGGCATAAATTTGGAGTGGTTCACAGCTTTTCTTAAACAGAGCTCATATTTCTTTAGGATGTGTCTTACCTGAACCACTTGATATATAGAAACCAGTGAGGCTAAAAAAAAAATCCAGATAACATTAACAAAAAAATTTGTTATAAGAGGAAATGGGGAAATAAATGCAACAGCTCCATAGACTTTTATAGATTATCTGGTCCCACCCACAAAATTCACTGACTAAGGAGCTGAGCTGGCCAACTACCCTGGTTGTGGACCGTGTTCCTTCCATTTTTGAATGGGCAAGAGGGCTGTGAACAACAGCCTAACTGGTCACTACGACCTTTATGCTTCCCAAAGAGATTTCACTGCCTATTGGTTAGATGGCCACTTATGCATGCATGTGTGCACATACACAAACCAACCAAAAACAAGCAAAGAAACAGACAAATGTCCATAACACTACAGTTTAAGATCAGATCGCCATCTACCAGCTTCAGAAAGTTTATGTTATTAGTTGCCTCTCTGTTTCTAATTGTAGGTCAAAAAGTATTAAATATCTGTGTCATACTGGGTCTTGGATTAGTCCTCTCAAGATATAATAGACAAAAAAGGGTTTTCCTTGCTTTGAAGCTTACCATCTAGTCTCAGCTTACCAGCCCTTAGGTTAGGATAATACCTACTGTGCTATGCTATGAGAATCAAAGTTGATGGTAGATAGAAAAGCATGTTGCAGTCTGTAGCTCTTGCTAGTTTCATTTGCTAATTGGTAAGCCTAGGGCAGTGAGATACCTTGTATCAAAAAAAGATAGATGATGATGGTACCTAGGAACAATACCTGTGGTTGTCCTCTGACTTTCATGTACACACACACACACACACACACACACACACACACACACACACACACACACATGCACACAATCAAGGCTCACAGAGGAAAGAGATAACCTTAATGGCAGAACTGGGACTACAGCCCAAGCCTTTTCTTTGCCCTGCCCTTCTTTCCTTACTTCCTCTGACTACCTCCCTGCTGTGGTTTGAATACAAAGTGCCCCCTACAGGCTTATGTGTTTGAAAACCTGGTCCCCAGCTGGTCATGTTGCTTTGAGAAACTATGTAACCTTCAAGTTGGAGGGGGGGGGCGGTAACTGGAAAAAGTAGGTCTCTAGAGGGAGGTTCTTAAAGCTTTATACCAGTTTCTTTTCTGTTGTCTTAAAATGCCATAGCCAAAAAGCAACTTGCAGAAGAGTTTATTCCAGCTTCTAGTTCCAGAGGAGGAGTCTAGAATGGCAAGTGACCTGAACAGGAAGCTGGCTGATCACATTTCAGCCACACTGGAAGCAAAGCTAGAAGCAGGGGCAGGCTATAAACTCTCAAAGGCTACCTGCTGGTGACATACTTCCTCCAGTAAGGTTCTGCATCTTAAAAGTTGCGTACCTATCTGGGGCATGTCTAATTCAAATAGCCCAGCACCGTTTCTGGTGGTCTCCCTCCAGTGGTCCCCCCTCTCTTCCCTCTTCTCACATTCCCTTCCTCCTTGCCTCCATCTTTCTCCCTCTTCCTCTCTTCCTTTTCCAGTTCACCAAGATGTAAAACTCATGACAACCCTCTGAAGCCTTGGATAGGAGCTGGGCCTTCTGGCTTGCCTTCTCCATGAAGAGACTGAGTCGAAATGAATTCTTGCTTCTTCTCAGACATTATGTTACATTGAAAAGTGACCAAGCAATCCCTGTCACCCTCTGGACAGAATTAGATGACCCCATTAGGAAAGTGCATACAGTCCACCAGATGTTCATAACCCATGCCTTCTCATGAAGAGACTTGTAGAAGGCAAAGATAGCAAAACCTCAGGAGGGGCCAGTTCTGACAGGGTCAGTCATCCTGCACCAGGAACTACCACTTGTGAGGCAAGTATGCTGGCTCACTCAAGCAAGTCTATCTCTGAAATGCCCTCTCCAGCCCCAGCATGAGGATACATCACAAACCACAGCCCATTGATATCACCGCTCAAGGGTCAGGACCGAAAACTCAAGATCATTATGGCTCAGGAGATGAGGGGTACATTGCTGCAAATAAAACCAAACAGCCAATGTGGCCTTTCGTGGTAAGTTCTAGAACAGAGTGAAGAACCTAAGTCTATATATCTATTCAGTGACCTTACTTGATGGGCGGTCTTGCTAAATGGGAAGGTGACCACCAAGAACCCTTCTGGTAAGTCTGCAGGGACAAGGATTGAAATGAAGTAGGGATGTCTATGCCATTTCTGCTTAAATGCTATCCTTGGTCCTGGGTGTGTTTTCGAGCCCACTGCTAATTTATTTTCACAAATATCTTTGTCTACCCATCAAAGATGAACTGAGAAGATATCTGGTAGATGTAGGAATGCTCTAGCTGATGCCATCTGGCAATGACGCCATCTAGCTGATGCCAACTGGCATTGCACTGTGCCCTCCATGGGCAGGGTAAGAAACCAATGTGCTTATCCTTCTGCTTGTCTACCTTACCCAACTGGTCTCACTGTCACTTAGGGCTGTTACAGAATAAAGCAATTAACATTATGTCCTAAAAGGTTCAAGCCAACTCAGTAGAAGATTGTCTTAGGTTTTCTATTGCTGTGAAGAGACACCTTGACAACCATGGCAACTCATTATATATATATATATATATATATATATATATATATATATATATATTCTTATTTTACATATCAATCCCAATTCCCTCTCCCTCCCCACCAAGCTCCCCAACCCCCCTCCAATCCCATCTTCCCCCCACTCCACAGGGAGGGTGATGCCTTCTAGGAGGTGTCATCAAAATCTATCAAGTCATTTGGAGTAGGGTCTAGGCTCTCCCTCCTGCCTCTAGGCTAAGGGAGTATCCCTCCATAGGGAATGTGCTTCCAAAGTCCTTTCATACACCAGGGATACATGCTGGAGTTCTAGCTAAAGCAATAAGACCGTGAAAGGAGATCAAAGGGACACAAATTGGAAAGGAAGAAGTCAATCTGTCACTATTTGCAGATGACATAATAGTTTACATAAGTGACCTGAAAAACTCTACCAGTAAACTTCTACAGCTGATAAACAGTTTCATCAAATTAGCAGGATACAAGATTAACTAAAAAAAATCAGTAGCCCTACTATATACAGACGATAAAGGGGCTGAGAAAAAAATCATCCTTTACAATAGCCACAAACAACATAAAGTATCTTGGGGTAATGCTGACCATGCAACTCTTATAAAGGGAAACATCTAATTGGGGTGGCTGGCTTTCAGTTTGGAGATTAGTCCATTATCATTACTGTGGGGAGCATGATGGAGTGCCGGCAGAACTGGTACAGGAGAGGAGCTGAGAGGAGCAGAGAGGAGCTGAGAGTTTTACATCTGGATCCTCAGGCAATAGAAAGGAAGAGTGAGCCATGCGCCTAGAATGAGCTTCTGAACTTCAAAGCCCAATACCCTGTGATTCACTTCTTCCAACAAGGCCATACCTACTCCCTAGGGTCCTATGGGGGCCATTTAATTCAAACCATACTTGGATCAGAAATTAACAATGTGTTAATCTTATTATGAAAGGGATGCAGTGCCTGTGCTCAAACCTGAATACTATCTAATCACACAGAGGAAACAAAAACCACTGGCAATTGAGTCACCCAAAAGTAACATTTACTACAAGGCTGGTCTATTGGTCTATTGCCTTTGTGAACAAGTCTAGAGTTTTTGTTTGTTTGTTTTTGTTTTGTTTTGTTTTTGTGTGTGGTCACTGTTGTTTAGTTTTACAAAACCAATTTCTCTTATACATAGTATTAAACCTTTTCTGTTTTAATTTTTAACCTATTAATGGGCCTTGAATATTTCCCTATATTATTAAATATATTTCTTTGTTGTTGTTGGTAGTGGTGTATGTGCATATGTGTGTGTGAGAGAGAGAAAGAGAGACAGAGACAGAGAGATAAAAAGACATAGAGAGAGACAGAGACAGAGACAGAGAGAGAAGATGCCCTCGGAGACAAGAGGCATCAGGTGGCCCTGGAGCTGAGTCACAAGTGGTTTTGAACTGTGTGATGTGGGTGCCAGGAACTGGACTCAGGTTCTCAATTCCCACAAAGTATAGTGGTTCAGACATGTTATATCTTATTTAATGAATATTCATTGTTCTGTTCATAAAATATTTCTACTTTTTCACCCTCATAAGTGAGTCTAGATGAGTCAGTAGAAATTATTTGTTATGATTACATACCTTAGGTCTAAGAAGGAAAAATGCCTGTTGCTTGGGAAAACCATTATGCTAATGGAACTCAGCCTAAAAGTTATTCCCATCCTAACCCACCCCACCTCCTTGGGAAAACCAGATGCAGATACTGAGAAAAAAAGACTAAAAGTCTTTGAAACTTAAACAAGACCTGGAAATCTAGACCTGTCTGGAGGAAGAAGCAAAGCATCCCCTGTTCTTGATGAAGAAGCCTCTGGTTAATACCCATAGGTTATGGGAGCTGAGTGAACAGTGGAAACCTGCACCAAAAGTCTCCTTTCAAACCAAGGAAGGCAGGGCTACAAGTAACCATGCCACTAGGGTGAGAAGACTTAAGTAGCTAGTCTGTTTCCATTATAACAGGAGAGTGGGCTCAGTGTGGCCACAGTTATATTTCTTTTCATCTTAAAAAGAAACAAATTGAACTTTGCCAATAGTATTACCCATGGTCACATGCTCAAAATGATTTCATATCATGAAGGACCATGAAAGACAGCAAAGCCTGGAGACACTGCCTGAAGTTGAGACAGCTTGGGGGAGCTGGAACTTGAGGAGTCTTACATAGACGCCCTAGTACCAGTCTGAAATAAACGAAAAGAAAGAACATTTTTCTGTTCAGATCCCTGCTTGCAAATCACCCATTATCTCAATTGCATTTTTTCTTTTATTCCAGGTGGATTATTACTCTTGACTTTTCCAACTGTTTCAACATCCTTCTAAAACCAGAGGTCTTTGATAAAGGTTGCTTGTATAGAGAAAGTGAAACATGCAATTATTCACTCCCATTAACTAAGTGACCTCAGGGGCAACCACTGGGTCCTGTGGGTTGTAACTGCTATACTCGCAGCCTGCACTGGGGCATGCCACCATCAGGGCAGGAATGAGGGTAGAGCTCTTGGGATAAAGCACAGTGATTCGTCAGCTCTGAGCTAGTCTCATCTCCAACTTGTTGGCAGCCTGTCCTTGTCCACAAAAGACATACCCTGCTTTTACACACATGTGGAACTTGCCATTGGGAAAGAGCGAAAACGAACACATGTAGGACTCAGTGGCTGAGGGGTTAATTGAGCAGACACCAGTCAATCAGCAAATGGAGGCTGGACAGAAATGATGAGTTTCAATGTGTAAAAGAAACCCAGCAGATTTAATCACTCTTATCATTTATCCATAACCTAAGCCTCAAGAGTCAGGACATGCAGCCCAGAGCAGTTCAGCCACCCAACATGTAAGAGTTACTGGAGCATGAGGGGTGGGTGTGGGACTGTATCAGAGACTGAGTTTCACCAGGTAGCTCAGGACAACCAGGAATCTTCCTGTCTCAGTGTCCTAAGTTTCTATATGAGAGTACAAATATTTACTACCACCACAGCCTTCTGGGATTTCTTTGAGGACTTTTAAGCCCTTTGACGTAGGAGGAAGGATTAGCAATTCTGGTACTAAATGGTATCTTCTAAATGTGCCTCACTGGACTCCCTGAAGGTTTGAGAGCTTAGCCTGTGGGTGCAGAGAGAAAGAATGGGATCTACCTACCAACTTAGATAGGAGAGAAGAACCCAAAGCTCCAATACCTATGAAGAAGAAGGCATTTGGACTTTTTATTTTCATTTTTGCAGATTTAATTAAGGATCCTGAGAAGAAATCATGCTGGATTTAAGGCAGGAGCCATCACCAGGAGCCAGGGCAGGGACATGGGATGGAATCTCCTTCAGTGACTCCAGTAGTACCAACTCTGTTGGTGGCTTGATGTATATCTCTTGGCTTCCATATTCAGGAGAAAAATCCACATCTGGGTTGGTTCTGTAAACCACCCAGTTTTTGATCAATCTGCTAGAACAGTCATGCGAAGTTAGCAGCTAAACTAAGGTGAGATGTCTAGTCATGTTCAAAAGCATCTGAAGCTGTTCCAGGCCTCAAGATGATGTGTTTCAACCATTTGGAAACTAAGTCACCTTTATGAAAATAGAATTTCAGTAGCAGCTCTCCATCTGAGCTATCACCAAAAGTAAAACAAAGGGAAAACTGGAGACTTAGAACTCCAGAAAAGACATATGCTTAAGTTCACTCTTCATTTGTATACAAGAAGGTATGGTGCAAGGAAGGGGACACTTAGGAATGGCTGATAAGGTGTCTTTCATTTTTAAGCTGGAGTTCATAACAGAGATCAAAATGGAGTCTTGCTGGGAGAAGAAAAGTGTGCTCCCTTGAATTCATTCTGTAACATTGGAAGTAGTCTGCATTGAAAAATGTCCTGGGGAATTGAAAAGTCAGAGAATGCCCCAACATGATGATTCCTCAAGAGCTTATTAATTTGTAAGTATTGTGTCCTATCAAAATGATCGCTTTTATTATCTTACTGGTCTAAATTGCATGCCCTATATTGTTCTCAGTTATAGGAACCATAAATTAAAAACATTCAAAATTTATAATCTATGAGTTCATTACCTGTGATTGTTATTACTTTTCTGCCTTTTGCTGGCCCATCTTTATCCCTGACAAGAAATATTGCAACATAATCTAAATACCATCCAACTAATAAATGTTCAGTTAAAAGAGAAGATCAAACCCTAAAGGACACCCCATTAATCCTCCTTATCAACACTGTAAGCCTGCTCCCCCACAACAGCTGCGAAACAGAGACTCTGGAGAGCAGGGCATTAGGACTGTACTGTGGGCCCAGACTGGAAAAGTTATCTTCATACCTGTATATGGAGAGCAGGAGATGTCATTATACCAGCCCTCTTTATTAGGAACAGCTTCACATCAAGGAATAAGGAAGGATACAGTGAATTGCCTTGAAAAGTAGAGAGATATCCATGGTTGTAAATTCTGTGCAGAAATCCCCACAGCATGTAGGTGGGGGGCTGATCCCCCCTTTTCCTTTGATTGGTCAATGCTGACTGTTAACCTTGGCAGTCAACTTGACTACATCTGCAATGAACTAAAACCCAAGGGACTAGGCACTCCTGGGAAGAATTTTCTTTACTGACTCATTTGATGTTGGAAGATTCATCCCAAATCTGGGCCACATCTCCTGGTTGAAATCCAAATAAAAGGTCATATAAAAGGAAACTTTTTCTGCCTACTTGTCTTCACTTTTGTTGGTAAGTCCATCTATCCTGTCACTAAGGCATTCCTGAGCTGGTATCAGAACCTTTTTCTTTAGGATTCCAAGACAAACTGGAGAGCAGTAGCTCTCTAGGAATCCTCCTGGACTCCAGCAACAGAATGGGACTACAGACGCATCCATTCTCATGAGCTGAACAAATGGCAATTCCCAGCCTTTCTGTTGTGTGACAGCCATTGCTAGACTACTCAGATAATGGCCTGTAAGACACTCTAATATCCCCCCTCTCTCTTTCCATCAGTTCTGTTCCTTTAGCAAACCTTGATTAATACAGGCTCCTGCATTTGGAAGAAAACACAAGTGTAATTTCTGACAGTAGGAACATGTGCATCACCAAAGGGTCTGATAAAGCAAAGGGGTACATGAACAATGGCTTTTGTTGTGGTTGCTTATATCAGTCTTTATGGGTAAAACATACTAATACATCATACGAATGGCAGCTTTTCAGAGAGACTGAATTTGACAAATTTGTAGTTAAAAATGGGTATTCCCATCCTGGCTGAGTCATCTAATGTCAGAAGCTTTGCATCCACTGCATGTACTAACCCTTGGGATCAAGCTTCATAAAGACATAAAGGTACCTGCTATATGTCACACTACAGACATTTCTCTCCTTCCTCTCCTCTCCTTATTTGCCTTCTCATAGCTTTGGGTGTGACACAGCACACACCAGAAATCACAAGGAGAAAGACAGAGAAGGAGATGCAGGCCATAGGTCAGCAGTACACAATTTATTGCCACTGTTTAAAACATGTAAAAGGTTCCAACTTCCAGATGCATAGCATCTGTCATCACAGAGTCTGTGGGATTCATGCAGAGTCTAGCTGTTGTGTTCTCCAAATCACTACATTGTGGTGGCCCAGTCAATCCTTAAACTATAGCTATTTTAAAAATTATATATGTATACAGTGATTTAAAAATATAGATTTTAAGAAGTTGGAGTCTTCTTTAGGGTTTTATTGCTGTGCTAAAACTTAACAACCAAAGGTAATTTGGACAGGAAAAGATTTTCTCACCTTATTCTTGCACATTACAGTTCATCATTAAGGAAGTCAAGGTAAGAACTTGAGGCAGGAACTGACTCAAAAACCATGGAAGAACACTGCTTACTGTCTTGATCCTCATGGCTTGCTCAGCCTGCTTTCTTATGGCACCCAGAATCACCAGCCTAGGGTGACACAGCACACAGAGAGCTAAGCACTCCTGCATCAACCAGCAATCAAGAAAATGTTCCATAGGCTTTCCCACAGGCCAATCTAGGGGAGGCATTTTATCAATGTAGGTTTCTTCTTCCCAAAAAGACTCCAATCTGTGTCAAGTTGACATAAAACTAGCCAGCCAAGTTGGATATTAGAATCCAGAGATAATCACAGTAGTGGCTATTAACCATCAAAATAAACCTGAAGAAATGGCTTTTGTCAACAGTACACAAGTGAATATATGACTTAGAATCACTTAAGAAATAGACTTAGGAATTCTGAGAGTCAGAGACAGCTGTGGGTAAAGTGGTTGCTGTAAAATCATGAAAATCTCAGTTTGATCCCCAGAACCCACAGAAAGCCAGGACTTTGAGGGGGAGCACTAATTTTGTTATGCCACCTCTTTAGCTCACATGAGCTCTCCCCCTGATAGACTCTGCAGATGTATGAACCCATGATAATCATTCCCAAGAACGTGGGTTCAGTACAGGCTCTGGTCATAGCTTTTGCTACAGACAAAGAAACATGACGTGGGGAAAAGAGCCCTTGCTTGGCACTCACCATAGGAGACATGTAGACCTGCCCATGAAAATGCATGCTGTGTGGTCTTGGTCCAGTCACTCCCTTCCTCTGAGTCCTGCCTTTCCCCTGACTAATTTTGAATCCAGCAGAGCGGGGTGAAGGATGGCAAGTCCTACTTGTGGCTAGTGAGTCTATTCCAATTTCAGTCTTCACCTCTTCCTAGAAACCAGAAACCCATGTTGTCAACTTAAGGGCCAGCAGGGTTTTCTGTGTCCAAGGAATTGGAAGTCTTATGGGTCAGCTTGGATAAAGAGACCAGAAGGCTAGATTGGAGCTTAATGTTTTCACATCTCCCTGTAAAATATTCTCCAAATATGTAACCAGGATCATGACTCAGTATCTACTTTTCAGGTCCTAAAAGTTTGGCAGGTGATATTCATAAACAGCTCGGGACTGTTGATAGCACCGTGTAAAAACAAGCATGCAGCCTGAATATTCATGAATGACTCTGAAACACATATTTAAACCAGTTATACTGCACCTTCCCCATTGACATTGGCAGATTTAGCAAATGAAAATGCAGATCACACTTGAAGTCTTTCATATGATTGGAATAGGTTTTGGTCTATGTATGTTCTGAGCATCACCTAAGACATACAAAAAAAAATTAAGAACTTATTCTTCTTTAGAAATTCAAATCAACCGAGTTACTCCGGCTTGGCAACCCCATTCCATATGGACAAACAGATCAACATGTTTTCAGTATCTTACCTTGGGAAATCTATGTTGAAGAGTTCTAGAACCCTACTCTATTACTTGGTAAGAGTAAAGGGCTGGATTAATTTTAAGCTTAGATTCACACGCTCCCTTATACATGGGTCAAGGAGCCATGGAGAAGCATAGATATTCAACGAGTATTTTCAAGGAGCCAATGACAGAACAGAGTTGGGAAAGCCCCTTCATTTCAAAGGAAATGGGCAGATGATCCTTATCCATGATCACCCAGGACACTCTCCCCTTACCTCTGGGCGTCGCCTTAGAATGCTCTGCCTCTGGCCCATTCAACAAGTCCATCTGCGAGGCCTCCTCAGAGGGTACACGGCGCCAGGACCAGCTCTGGTTCCCATGGTTGTGGAGGGGAGGGGAATACTCCAGTTCACAGGGGAAGTCAAAGCTGCACTCCAGACCTGCAATGACAATGAAGGTTACTGGAACAAGCTGTTCTCCAAACATGGGCCCTCCCCTCCAGGGGGCCAGCCTTCACCTCATCCACAGCCTCTGCCTGTCCTGGAGAGGAAGGCCCCAGTAACCATGCCCCATGCTACTGATAGGAAAGAAAAGATGTTCTTTCTCAAACTCCTATTATGGGAAGATGAGGCTGTGCCTCTGGAAACAGGGAGAAGTCTTCACTCTGGGTCAGCACAACCAGTCTGAACAAGTTGTCTGAATTTGAGTCTGCCTCTGGTACTTACCAGCCCAGCTCTCTGGCTTTTGATTCCCTCCTCCTCATTCACTGGAAGTGATGTAAGCCTTAAGAAGTGTGTGCAGGAGAAGACATAGGCAGGTCCTCCCCTTACTCCCAGCCTTGCTTTGCCATCCCAGCATCTCCCACTTGGGGCAATGCTATGAGTGGATCCTGTCTTACTCTCTCCTGAAGGAGCACAAGGGGTGGCCACTGAGTATGGGGACCTAGGGAAAAGTAGCAGGAAGAAGCCTAGCCCTGGGACAATTGTGCTCCATGTTGGCTTGTGTGGGGGAGATGAGGACATCATTCTGTTAGGCACTGTGTACTTGCCTCACACGCAGGGCACATGGGCTGCTCAGCATCTCTTTTTTTCCCCCCTTATTCGCTGTCTAGTATCTAACATAGTTGAAATGCTTTGCATGGGATAAGATCTTCGAGCTCACTGATGGATTCACAGAGGATGTTTTTCATGTGTGGACTTAGTTTTGTTTATCAGAAAAACAAAGGGTTTACAGACTAGATGATTCTAGAAACAAGCTCCTAGTGAACCTGACACTCCCCCTTTGTTACTGATTGGCTGGTGACCTTCTACAAGTCGTTTACCCTCTCTGGGCCTCATATTCTTCAAATAGAAGAGCACGGCCAGATGTTTTCTGAAGTTCTTTCTCAATTTAACTTCTGTAAGATTCCAAAGTTCTTGCTCTTAGGGGAGAGAGGTATTGCTAATTTGATAAATCAATCTGTGGTCCTGCTAATGGGTGCTAACTCCCAATTAACACTGGTACTTTTAAAAGCTGCTCTGGGGCCACTATTTCCATCTCCAAGAGAAGCCTGGTACTAGGAATTTCAGAATGTAGTTGAGAAGTGAGGCTGATTCTGGCACAAGCAGCCAGTTACTGGATGGTCTTGTAATCATATCTGTGGGCAGCTGGCCCTTCCTGGGAGTGGGACTGAAGTAATTCCCATCGACACAGCTGAACTGTCTAAGTTAAAAGGGGAAAAAACTCTCAATTACACTTCTATTAAGTGTCTTTCTGCTTCTGGGCAATAGAGATTTGCTTTATGTTTCCCAGTGGCTCTCCAGGAGCTGTATCCTGTGGTCCTAAGGTTAATACCACTCATCCTTTCATGGTACAGACAATTCCCCTTTATAATGGGGAGATGCTACCTTGCTTATGTTGACATGTCACTTGATGCCTTTGTATGAAGATGGTCTGCTTGCCTCTGAGGGCTGCAATGCTGCTGTTGCAAGTGTGTGGGCACTGGTTTTCTTAATATCTGTGTGTGTTTGTTTCTATCCGTGTGTCTCTCTCTGATTCTCTCTCTCTGGTTCTCTCTCTCTGATTCTCTCTCTCTCTCTCTCTCTCTCTCTCTCTCTCGTCTCATATATACCATTTGGCTTTCAATTTGTCTCTGTAACAGAGGATGATTAAGAACTCCTATTTCCACTTCCTGAGCATTAGGATTGTAAGTATACAATCCTTGTTTATGTGGCACTGATAAATGAACCCAGGACCATGTGCATTCTAGGCAAGCACTACGCTATGAGCCCCATCATCAGCCCCCTAATCTTCAGCATGGGTTTGCCAAACACCTTGCTTTGGTATCAGAATAGCAGGGGAAAACTGGTACTATGTTTAGTACCTTGCAATACCAAAATGGCCTCAAAATGAATGTCATGGCCATTACACATGGCTTTGGAAGAGAGGGCCCAAACTCTCCATTCACATTAGTGAATGTGAAAAGATGCAAGAAAAACAAAGCAGCCACCACCCCACAGTGACAATTACCGATGCCTTCCCCAAAGCTTCAACTTCCAAAACAATAATCTATTGCATCTATTCTTCTCCAAATAAAGATGTCCCATTTCTATTGAGACAGAGGTGTGTTGTGCCAAATCAGACACTGCCTGGCAAATGAAATGTGCCTGTGTACATATTAGGAAAAGAGACCACAGACTGAGCAGCATCAATTCTGGGATGTCTGGCCTCTGGGGATTGTGATAATCTACTATGTTTGGGTCAAACCTTGCCTAGATAAGCAGGCTATGCAAATGCCCCATCATCAAATGAGTTTGTTTTGAAATTCTTGCTTGGAGGCAGGCCTCCCCTTAGCTATCACAGCTGTACTTCCTGGCTTTAAATAGGAATGGAGTTAATATTGCTGCTCATTTTGGGCGAACTGAATTGGATTTTTCTACGTTCTGATTTAATTTCTTATAAAACATTGAGAGACGAGTTGTTTTTTCTCCCTCCTAAACCACCTTTAATATCTTTAGGCAATGATATCTGGGTATCATTTTCCCTAACAATACCAGGAAAGACTCCCTTCCTTGGACTTTTTCAAAGGTTTAGTCGCAGGGTGTTTCTTAGAGACCTCTCTTTTGCTCTCTTCTGACTCAGGGTCAATGAGGCAGGAGATCTAAGCTCTCTTTCACAAAAAAAAAAAAAAAAAAAAAAAAACATTCAGAAGGACCAAGGGGCTGGGCAGTGGTGGCACACACCTTTAATCCCAGCACTTGGGAGGTAGAGGCAGGCAGATCTCTGTGAGTTCGAGGCCAGCCTGGTCTACAGAGAAAGTTCTAGGACAGACTCCAAAGCAATTCAGAGAAACCTTGTCTCAAAAAACCAAATCAAAAAACAAATAAACAAAAAGAACAAACCAAAAACAATAACCAAAAACACCAAAAACAAACAAACAAAAAACAGAAGGACCAAGGGATTCGTCAATATGCCCAGCCTTCTAAAGGCTGAGTAGGTCCACACTCAAGGGAAGAGACTGGAAAATCTTATCCTGTGCATCCTTCGGTTATCTGCTGGGGACCATTCTAAGGACATTTCCCTATCACCATATTTAATCTGCAGAGCAACACTGAGAAGTAAGTGGTATTTTCTTCTCTGTAGACAAGGAAACTAGAGCTCAGAAAGGTTACTTTTAGGAAGATGATTGCCTGCACCCACCTCCATAGAGAGCCAGAGTGAGACCCAAGGCTTGCACACTGTAAATCCAGGGTTTTCTGCTTACTCCACCACTGCTCAAGAATCAAAACCCAGGGCCAGAGGCCAAACTAAGTAATGTTTGAGTGTAGTGGCTAATTTCATTTGTTGATTTATCAGAATAAACAATACCTGGGGCATTAAAGAGGTGTGTCTATGGGGGTGATCTCAGAGGGATACCAGAGGGATACTGTAAAGAAAGATACCCCAAGTGAGGATGGCACCATGCCCTGGGCTCCTTGGCTGAAGAGGATAGAGAGAGCTGGGAGCAGCAGCATCCAACTCTCTCTGCTTCACAACCAGAGCACAATGTGACAGTCATCTCAAGCTCCAATGGCCTCATGTCTTTGCCTCCATGATGAATTGTATCTCCCTCCATCCACGAGTCAAAACAAACCTTCCTTCTCTGATCACCCCTCATCAAGTGTTTGGTGACAGCAAAGAGGGCACTGTGAAGATGGCTGTTCTTGAACTTAAACTCTACTCACTGTTCATAGCTTCAGATTTTTGTGCCACCCTCAGGGGACAGATCTATTGCTCCTCAATGTCAGGCCCTTTGCAGCCTCAGCCTTGTCTATCCATTTGGTCTATGAGATGATGACCATTGAAAAACGACAATGAGAGGGGGAAAAATAATCATCATGTGCCAATTAAAACTAAAAAAGAAAGAAAGGGAGAGACCATCCCAAACCGCGAAGTGTGCAGCTACCATCAGTCACTGATACCCGATACTGGTCTTTCTTATCAGTCCCTATGGAAGGAAGATAGTGGAATAGTGAAGCCTTCTAGAAATGATCAGCCTGCTGGGAGGAACACAAAGTGCTGTAAAGTAAGTCTTTGTTGGAGTAGTCATGATGGCTCTGAGTCCTGCACACAGCAGCTGAAGAATCCTAGGAGGGCCATTCTCTAAACCTGCATTTCTACATTGAAAAATAGCAGCATCCTCCCCTGAAGCACTCATCATCTTCAGGGCTCCATGACCCTCCAGCTCCACATCTGCAGCTCCTCCTGGTCTCAGCCAAATCTTTGGACTTACAGACATTGTTCATTAGCACTGGAAGGAGGCTACAGGTGTGTGACACTCAAAGGGGACTTTTCCCCTCTGAATTCCTAAAGACTCATTCATGGAACCCCAAGCAAGTTTTACAACAGAACAAGACAAGAACAAGCTCTTCTCTCCCTCTCTCTCTCTCTCCTCATCTTCCCCTTTCCCTCTGGTATGTGTACACGTGTGTATGTGTGTGTGTTGTATCTCTACCCTAAAACTTACCAGGATAGGGTGTTGTTCTTTTGCTGCAGCTAATGCCTATAAAACACAAACACAAGACTCAGTGCCCACGTGGAGTTTATTGAGAGAGTGGAGAGAAAGGGAGTAGTTGGTGGCCAACCGAAAGCAGGAGAGAGAGGGAGAGAGAGAAAGAGAGAGAGAGGCACACTTGGCGTGCTTGCTTTAAAAGGGGGGCTTGTGCATGCATAACTGAGTCCTCTGGCAGCCAGCTAAAGCCTAAGGTAGTGATGACATGGCCATGAGCATCCCGCCCATCATCAGGGGAGGTCAGCTGGCTGCTAGTTCTTAACATAGGGGCCACATTTTAAAACCGAAATATACTAACAGTAAGTTCAAAAACATTACATTCAGGAAAATGTACAAAAACCATGCTGTAGAACGGATATCTGGAGGGGTTGGCAATGGCCACATGCTCTAAACAGTCTGAATCTGCAGGTGGAAGAGGGTGCAGATCTGGTCTCTAGCAAAGTGTGAGACTGATGACAACAACAAAGCCATGCCTAAGGCCTAAAGCAGTTAAGATAGAGGTGGGGGCTTCTTAACCCAAGCCACATACCAGGAAAAGACACTCAAGGGATGGGGTCCCCGGTGCTCTCTACAACACCACAAAGCAGCAAAAGGAGAACTGGTATCTCCAGACGCTTAGAAAGTCCGCCAGTCCCTCCTTGATACCCAGATCACCCTGAGGTCCCCAAATGGCCCTTTGTGTTTCCCAAATCTTCAACCTGTTAATGCAATGACTTTACACAGGCTTCTAAATCACCTTGACTCAATTTCAAGGCAGGAAACCAGCAACCATCTTTAGTTTTCAAGACATTCCCTCAAAACCAGCCATTTTCTAGGTGACCTCAGGCATAGTAGGCGCTTTAAAGAGCAGTTTTCCCACAAGATTAAGAAGCAAATGTTGTAGAGTTCACTAGGAGAGATGATGCCATGCTAGTGCGCCCTATGACATTGATTCTCTGTCAGGAGTGTTTCAGATCTCAGGCTGGCCGTTGATCTAGGGCCTTGACTCTGGGACAACTTGTCAACAGACTTTGGAAGATTCATAATTTGTGTGGCCACACCCATTCCAATACAGATTCCAGTTTATCAGGAGAAACAGTTTTTATGATGGCAGATGGCCCTTTTTAGTATTCTTTTGTACCATATGGCAGGTGATATAACCTTTAAGCAACAATCCCAGAGCCAGAGACTATTAGGACTTGGAGTAAATGACAATTTGTAGTCAAAACCTATTCCTCCATTGGACAAACTCTTGGATCCATGCAAAGGAAAGACTAATCCTGAGCTGTTTATGTCACTGGTCAGAGTCCTTCACAAAGGACATTCCTCCACATAGTGAGGGTATTTTGAATTCCACATCTCCAGGCCACATGAGCCAAGCCTGAGCTACCTGAATGTCATGGTCACTGACCACCAGTTCTTACTTCTCAGGGCTCCGTTAATTGGCACATCTAGCTAGGCTCACTGACTTCATGGTATAGACATCCCAGTGCGTTCTTGAGAAGTCTGCTTCATGTATTTAATAATAAACTGCTTGAGGTGTCAAGGACATGTGGTGATGCTCTTGCCATTGGCTTTTAGAAGCATCTGTATTTGCAGCCACAGATCATTAATCAGAACAGGAGAAACCAGCATTCCCAAAACCATCAGTCCTTCAGGATTATACCAGCTCAAGGGAACATCCCCAACAGCTGACAATCCGGTGGCACAAGCCAATGCCTCATTTCCTTCAGGGATCTGTCAGTGACTCTCAATTGCAGACCCTAAGAGCATGAGGAACTTTGAGGTTCATCAGAGATGTAGAAACTGAAGCCAGAGGCATTGTGGGGCTTGCCAAAGGATGCACAGTGGGTGGGTTGCAGAAATGGTACTAAAACCCTGTGATTTTTATTATAATTACTTAAAGCTTTGGGTAACAAATGAAGTAATAACTTACACAATTAGGAAAAGTCTCAAAAAATCCACTGACGTTAGTTTTTGTTTTCTGGAATAAGCTGGCACAACCACACATGGCCACATTTCAAATATCTCCCAATGATTGGATGGTTCAATTCATCTCCAGGAAGGCTTTTAGTGTTCTCTCAAACTATATCTGCTCTTCTGCCAATAAACCACTCTTCGATGGTTGCTGGAAGCTCCCTGCTGGTGAGAAGGTCTGTTCATAGGCCAGAAGTTACAGTGTGAATGAGAAGCTACAGTGAGCATGGGATGAGGGAGCACACTGGACTGGGAAAGAAGGGGAAAGTTCACCAGAAAGTTCCTGGAATGTCTCCCAGACTGTGCCAAATTAGCCTTGTGGTTTGGGGCAATTTGTTTAACCATTTGAGGCTTGATATATACACACACACACACACACACACACACACACACACACACACACACACACCAAGAGGAGCATGCTAGTATAAATAATGAGGATAAAAATATCATAACTCCTGTGAACTTCATGAACTCTTATAAGGTAATAAATAGAGATATGTGTGTGTGTGTATGTGTCTATACATGTGTGTACACGCATGCATATGCATATGGGTATATGTTCATATATAAGGCACAAGATTTGATACTGGAAATCATTCTCAACTGATTTTACACATTACAGATAAGACTAGTCTAACTGGACAGTTTTCTCTCTGCCTTCCATGAATGGAATTCCAGGCAGGTTGTCATAGCCACCTGACATTTATGTGGGTTCTGGGATCCTGACTCACACAATTGTGTGGCAAACACTCAACCACTAACCTATCTCTTCACCCCCAGATATCCTTTCTCAGCTACATGGGTAGATGCCTGCATACTATCCTGGCTTCTGTTATGCAGACACATTACTTTGTCCCCCTTGGGGAAGAACTAACTGACTTAACTTGTAGAACTCAAGCTGACTGTAGTGGGAACCCCTTCTCCTCTCCCTGTTTTCTATCAACACCTGTGGGTAACAGGTGCCAAGGTGTCTGGGGAGATAGGACAAGTATGTAGAGGCATATATTCTGCTTGACATCAAGCTTTTCAAAAGATACGTTTAAAACTTATTTTTGTCACTAGCCAGCCATGTTTCTCAGGGAAAACCATTTCCTATCCTTGTTCTTCACTCTGTTCAGCTACAAAATGGGGACTAAGGCAGAGACTGTGGCATGGAGTTTCATTGTAAAGCATAAATGTAATAAGCATATACTGGATATCTGGTATGCGAGGTACACACAATTGACTTTATAATGGACATCATTTTGGCTGTGGGTACAGTGGACATGTATGGGTGCACATGAAAGTGTGTACATATATGTACATGTACATGTGCACATGGAAGCTCAAGGTGAGTGTTGGGAATCGTCCTCCATCACTCTGGTACTTGTTCATTGAGACAGGGTCTCTCAATCAAAGCAAGAGATTTCTGCCATGGCTAGTTTTAGGTGGGTAAGGTGGTCAGCAGTAGCATTGGATGTACAGTGCTGAGGGCAACACCTTGTTTCTCTCAGAGGTGAAAGGGATGAATGAGTACTCATCACCTAACGCTTCATCCACAAGAACTCAACTGAGATCATGCAACCTCATGCATGGCTTTTAATCTGCATTGAGTTCTGTTTCCTAATTAGGAAATGAAGTAGCAAAATAAAGTAATTTCAATTTTCTTCTATAACTACCATGCTAAGACTAATCGCCCCCTTTGGGAAGGTAGCCAAAACAAGTTCTCTAACATGGCTCTTACCAGCTGGGCAGCAGGAAACTGGGAGTTCTTCCTTCCAACCTAGGCTTAGATGATTAAGGACTGCTACTTCCTCTTCCTGGGTAATTTCCTAAAGGGACACTTGGCCCACCAGTCACCTTTAGTATTAATCCACCAGCTGCCATCAACATCTGGCCACTCATTTCATAACACTAAAAACCCAACCTGGCCCCTCTCCACCCCTCACTCACACCCACCATTCATTTGTCATGGGGCCCGGGAATTTGAAATCACTCACTCCCTTCCCATTGTCCTATGTCCTGGAAAGCATCTGGGAACCAATCACTCAAGTCAAGACATCTGTTTAGCTCACAGTCAAGCTGCACAGAAGATAGGCCAAGTCTCCTTTAATCAATCAATTACATAAACACAGCCTCGGATGGGGAGGTGCATGAGCGTGAGTGCACAGGGTGGTGGTAGATGGCAGAGAAAGCTTAATTCTCACTGTTCCCATCTGTGGGCATCACAATGTCTCCATCTACATAATGTGTAGACAGAAAAAAATGAGATTCTGCTCTTAATCTCAGGAAAAAAAATACTGTAAGTAATTAAAAATTACAGGTATTCTGAAATTAACAAGACCAGCTTCCTCATTTTATAAAAGGAAAACTGAGGCATGAGACAGTCAGGTGGATTGGCCAAGATGATATGGACTTCAGTCTAGAAAAATAAAGGGCTGAGGCTTGAGTTCATGTTGGCATTCCGGTTCAGTGACCTTGCAGTTTGTAGGAAACATTTAGGTATGCTCTTGCTCTCTTTGAGTGTGGATGTGGGTGAAGTGTGAGGTCTCAGACAAAATAAACCAGAGTTCAGAGGACACGGTGAAACATTAGCACCACCAGTCAATATGACACCTCCCTAAATGGGTCTTTGTGACTGAGATTCTTGAGATGAGAACTTAGGAGAAAAGCTCTGAGCCATGTGGAATCCACAGCAACAGGAGGAAGCTGGTGGACAAGGGAGACCTGAGAAGATGCAACGTGCTTTCTCTTGCTTACTACTGTGTCTCTGGAGAGGCAGAGTCTGCTGAGTGTTGCAAGCAAGCATGAGGGTTCCCAGTTGATGGTTGATGACAATACTGAAACAGATGAAAACTAGTCCGCCTCAGCATGTTCTCTACCTGCCATATATTTGCAACCCAACTGAGGAGTTAGGCCGGTCATATCTAACTCTTAGTATGAAGACTCATTAAAGACACGGGGAAACACAAAGAAGATAGACAACATGTACACGGCATCTTGAAGACTGGAAAAGATTTCCACAGACAGTAAAGGAATTGCCAGGAAGTTTGCTGAGAACCAAGGATAGAAAAAGATTTGAGCTGGCCTGGGAACTAACATTGCCCAACAGTATAATTGTGTGAGTTTTGAAACCATATTACATTGGGTGGTATCATGATTAAAGATAAAAAATATTTTCAGGCTATGGGAGGGAAAACTAGACACTCATAAAGTCATAGCTTTGGATATATTTATATATATATATGTATATATACATAAATATATAAATTATAATTTGTGTGTGTGTGTGCGCGGCGCGTGCACGTGTGCATACACACACACACACGAATAACACTATAACACAGGATACTGCTCCCATGGCACAAAGTTCAGAAAGCATTAGTAAATTAATAAAACACCTGTGCTCTGAGCATATTCAGATCTTTCTCCACAATTATCACAAAATGCTATCCCTAGGAATCATGACCACTGACACTTTATAAAGACCATCAGTGCAGTGATTATGGAAGAGGTTAGAGTGGACAACATGGAGGTAAAGCACATGCCCACGACTCTCAAGCTTAATTGCCAGTGCAGTGACCCCCAGAATCTAGATTTTGATGTTCCCCAACTAAGCCTGGCAAGGAGTTCATCTCTTGTAGGGAAGTTACTGCTGCACACAGAAACAATTCTTAGAGCAACACAGCACAGCCAGGCTGACATAAACCCATGATATCCAAATGAGATTGGTAAAAGAATAATTGGGGCTGATGTATGATGAATTTCATATTATTGCTGGCACAGAAAATGCCATAACAATGCCACTACCATAAAGAGGTAAGTCATAGGATTTGCCAAGAGGCATCCTAGATTTCAATCTCCACTTTGCCACTGCTCTGCAGATAATACAAGGCCCTCTGGGCCTTCCCTTCCTCAGATAAAAGATGAAGCTATATGACCAGACAGCTGTGGGCCCTGACCATTCACAGTTCCTATGACTTTCTCAGATGAAATTATTCTAGTCATATTTCTAAATGGTTTAGCTAAAGTCCTACACAGGAGAGGTCTCTTCTGATGTGTGGTTTTGTACCTGAAGTCACTCCTGACAAAATATTTCATTTGAAGAGGGCTGCCTCTCACGTCTGTCAGTCATTTTTCTGCATATGCTTTGGGCACTTTCCTTTCTCGGTTGGTTAGAAATACTCTGATACAATAGCTCAGGTCTCCCAAAGCTGTCAAAACCAAACTCTGCACCTCACTCATGACTGCTGAATGTAATTCTTACAGCTTGAGAAGAGGGGGAAAAGATTTTCCAACCCTCCTCTGGCCATTTCCCCATAGACATCCTGAGGTTATTTCAAATGTCTTGTGTCCAGTATTAATCTTGCCACCTTATCCTTCTCTCTTGATACCTTGGGTACCCCCTCTTATTGCTAAATGTTTATCTTCTTCTCTTTTTAGTTAATGGTATTTCCACCCACTCTGTCACTCAAGTGGATGCTCCAGAAAAGGGATCTTTGTAATGACCCTCACGTCCCTCTTCCTTGTGTCCCTCTGTCTTAGTCACTGTTTTATTGCTGTAGAGAGACACCACGACCAAGGCAGCCCTTATAAAAGAAAGCTTCATTAGCATCATGGTGGGGAGCATGGTGGCATGCAGGCAGGTGCAGGAACAGGAGCTAGGAGCTATATCATGACCCATAGGCAGAAAGACACTGGGCTTGGCATGGACTCTTGAAACTTCAAAGCCCACCCTCAGTGACACACTTTCTCCAAGAAGGCCACACCTCTTACTCTTCCTAATCTTTTCAAATAGTGCCATTCCATGGTGACTAAATATTCAAATATATGAGTCTATGGTGATTCTTATTCAAACCCCCAAACCTACGGAAGCCATGTTTTCACACAAAAGGGCTCAGGTCTTAAACCTGAACACATTCAGAAGCAACTATTTCTCTAGTCTTGTCCTTGGTACCCTTCCCAGTTTATCTACACTCTGTATCACAAAGCTCATCATGGTTTGTGTCCTCCTTACTCAGATAGCACTCATGACTGGTCTCTTCAGTCCTGGAGTCAAAGGCCTAGAGCTTAATTTTCCCCATCTCTGCAATGTCTACCTCCCTAAGTCCTCTACAAAACTGAATCTTCTGTGTTTGGGTCCCAGGGCGGTTTGAACATCCCTCCACAGCTGCACTTATCATAGAACAGGCAGGCTACCTCTTCCTCCAGAGTCCCTTGAAGGAAGAGAAAAGATTCCATTTGACCTTACCAGTGATAGTTAGAATATAACCTGGTAAGCAGTGGGTGGTCAATAATGAATGCTCATAGTCATTCCCTGTATTGCTGGAAACACAGTAAGTGGGGGGAATGATCTAGCACATGTAAATATGCAACAATAATCAAGATAAAGAGCAAGATTGGGAAGAATATTGGGGGATTGCATGTCCAGGGGTGAAGCCATGCTTCAGGACAGGAATATGTGACAACACGAGCTCAGTTAGCCATGGTGATTTATGATTTATCCCCCTCCCTCTCTCCTAGTTCCTTTTCTTCTCTCTCCATGACAAGTATTTTCAGTGGATTTCTCAGATCTGATTTTCTCATATCTATGCTAGTTGGTCAATCATTATCTGCTCTTTTATTCAGACTTTTTTTTTCCTTTTTGCCTCTCCTCTGCTCAATGCGCCTTTACATAAAATGTTCATTCATATTTATTCACTGGCTTTATGCATCTTCATTTTAAAGGCATATGACTAAAAGGAGCATTTTAAACATCCTTCTTCCAAGCCAGCTGCTTTCTATTGAATTTTTGTGGATTGATTCCATTGGCTCCCAGCAGGTCATGGCCTCAAGGTGACAGATGGTCCATGTTCTTGGGTCTTGTATGACTGCTGGCATTATTATTCCCTCTGGGACTGAGAGAGGTTTTGGTGAATGCATTCAGAGGCCTTTTTCTTGCCATCTTGCAGATAAGAATACAGATGTATGAGCTAGGAAATAACTTGATTTCTCAGCTCAGTGGAATAGGGCTGGGAGAGGAACACAAAGGATCTCCTGGCCAGGGCAGAAGAGCCCTAAGGAAGTTTTCAGCCATGACAAGGGTTCATGGGGAGGCTGGAAGCTGCCTTCCAGTGACACTAGGTTCCTGAAGGCCAGAATGGCTGATTGTGGGCAGTCATATGAAATATGTAATTCCAGAAATGTGATCAAACTGACTTCCTGCTCGAACTCTGAAGTAATTCTGCAGGGGAGCTGGAGGATCCTTCCGATTTCTGCTTTTGATTCTGTGTTAGGTCAATTTTTTTTGAGAGATAGATTTAATTGACCCAGTCTTTTCAATCAAAGAAATTGATACGTTAACAGATCAGATGGTGGTGGTAGCAGGGAAAGTAATTAAAAAGTCTATTTTTTCTTTTCAAAAGCATCAGCCCCTAAATTAGACAGGTCCCTCTGGTCCCAAAAGAAGACAAAGTTTCAATAGAACTATTATTCAAGGCCCAATGTAAACTCAGGTGTTGGTAGGAATATTTCATTTAGTGAGAATCAAAATTGTGAATTTGGGGGTAGTGAAGGATGGATGATAGTTTGACTTTCATTCTTAGGGATGTCATAACAAAGCCTAACAAACTGGACTCCTTAAAATAAGAAAATGTTATTTTGTCATGGTTCTGGGGTAAGATATTTGAAATCAAGCATTTGTCAAGGCCATGCTGTCTCTAAAACTCTGGAAGAAACTCTAATCCACACCTTTCTTTTAGGTTGAACTCCTGCCAACATCCTTGGTGTTTTTTGGCATACAAAGCATGGACCCAGTTTCTGCATTCTTAGCCACAAGGTGTTTGTCTGGTGGATATATCTGTGTCCGTGGTGTCTCTTCTTATAAGCCCAGAAGTCATATGGTGTCTGGGCCCAATGAACCCCTATGTTATCATTTTAACTTGATTACAGCTACAAAGATACTGTGCTAAATAAAGTCTTATTCACAGTTACTGGGATCTTAGAATTTGAATATATCTTTTGGGGTAACCTAATGCAACCCATAATAAGGACCACAGTCTGAAAGTGAAAATTGCATGAGTGTATAAGATTGTTCACAGTGCTAAATGGCCCAACCTACTTTCTTTTTGGAAGGTGACTTGTCTAACCTGACAGGAATGATCTCAACCCAGAGACATAAAATGCTTGTTCTACAGATAGCCAAGGATTTAGAAATCAGCCTGATCATTCAGCTCCAATGCTAGATCATTCAGGAAGAGTGAATATTCTCTATGGTTCATCTTTGAAATAACTTTGTGATATGACAGAACACCCAGTGTGGGGTGAGAGAATCTGAGGTTTTTGAGTTCACCCACTCTGTGGCTTTACAACCACTCATGTAAACATGGAATATAAAATAATTTCTTCCAACTATAATTTCATAATGCCACTTAAATGAGAAAAATACATGGGAGACGGTTTTGTAAAGTACTACAGTTTAAAAAACAAACAAATGAAAATATCCTTTGTCTTGGTCACCTGGGCAAGAATCCATGGTTATTCTGTTTAAAATATTGATTCAGGTGCTAGAGGTATATCTCAGTCAGTATGGTGTATGCCCTGCAAGTATGAGAACCTGAGCAAAATGCCAGCATGAAAGCTCATGCATAAAATCCCAATACTTGGGAGGTGGTGAAAGAAGGGTTATTTGGACCCAGTCTAGTATGATGAGCTCCAGGCCAATGAGAAGGCCTATCTCAAAAGAAGAAGGCAGTGTTCCTAAGTATGATGCCCAAGGTTGTCCTCTGACATTCACAAACATGCATTTATACACACCAGTGCACACAAATATGCATACAAAATAATAATAAAATACCGATCTGATTCCTCATCTCCAGAGAGCTAAAGTTAGGAAGAGCACAGCCTGTCTTTGTGGCTCTAGAGCCCAAGGTAATCAAACTCTTTCCCCGAAGCTGTATTGAAGCAACCCATGGGATTGGATGGAGGAAATTTGTATCTGAGTGCCTACTCAGAGCCTAATCCTTCAACCATGCATGTTACTAAGTCCACAGGCATAAAAGCCAATGATAAAAGGAAATTTGGGGAGGAAAATCTGTCTTCTTATGTCCTCCCTGTTTCAAAGCCTTGGAGAGGAATGTTCAGCTCTCAGCTCACTGTGATGAAATTAGCAGGCTATCGTCATTCAAGACAGAAGCCAGAAAGAGCTGGAGTCTGATACTGAATGCCACTGAAGAGAATATATTTTATACAACACAAAAGGCCCCGACATAAATTAGAAGAAATATTGGGAGCCTTCAAAAAGGTAGGTCAAACTTTTTCCTCAAGCAGATAATTACAGGCTGGGGGTGAGTAAATCTTATTAGCCTCTTTCCACCTCGTCTCTTCTCATAAAACACTAGCAAAAAGAAAGCCACTCACCATTCAGGGTGGACAGCTTGCCTGAGAGAAGACTGGCTTGTCTCTGTCAATAGCATCACCCATGGGTGGCTTGTTCAAGCTGCTCTCACTGCCCCCACCTACCCACCAGGATGTAGCTTAAGCCAGTCAACCAAATATGGAGTTCCACACTACACTGGCCAATACTCCATGATGTCCCCCAATCTGAAGAACTATCTATTCAGGTGGCAATTTTACAGTCAAATTTCTCTGTCCATGATTGAGGACTTAAAATTAATGAAGTTGTTAACATTTCTTAAAATGTCTTTCCTGGCAGATGGAAGATGTGGATTTATCACCCATGAGCCTGCTGGCCTTTTTGATGCATAGACATGTAGGCTGAGGCCCCACAAAACACCTGTAAGAGATAGGAGTCCTCCCTAATTCTACCACTAGCTTTCTCTATGACAGGTCTCAGGGAGACTCCTCATTGTCACTCACTGGCAATGGGATGAGCTGCCTACAGAATTACTAATCTGGCCTGTGAACTCTGTGAGCCCAGGACCCCTCTAACTGATTTTTTAGTTTGCCTCAGCTCCAGCATCTAGCATGGGGCTGGCCACACAGATGTGGACATGGAAATGCTGGTGCTGGTGGTGATTGTGCAGTCTCTATGAGTCCCACAGAATTAAATATGGCAAAAAGAAAGGATTGGAAAGCATTAGTACATTTCATCAAGGAGCTGTCAACCCTTCTGTTATGAACCAACACTAATGATGGTGCTGACGTTGACACCTTGGTCCTTCATTTGGATACTAACTGACCAATGGTTTGAGTCTGCTCAACAAAGAAGAGAAATCATGAGTTTGTAGACCATGGTTTGGATGGTATCTTAAGGAACATCTTGATCTATTTTTTGCCTGAGTTATCCCAGCATTCCAATTTACTGGTAAGGAATGTGGGGCTCAGAGAGAGGAAGTGGGTTTACCAACAGGTGATAGATAATTGGGTCCTCAAGAACTCCCATTGTTTTCTCCCTTTGATTTGCAACCTCTGTCAATGGCCTCAATAGGTAACTGATAGTTGCTATCTATTACACACAGGGAAAGAGAACATGAGGGATCAGGAAGGTCGAGTCGGGGGAAGGACAGAGGAGAGCAAGGAAAGAGATGCCTTAATAGAGGGAGCCATTATGGGCTTTAGGTGAAATCTAGCACTAGGCAAATCTCCCGGAAACTACAAGGTAAACCCCAGCTAAGAGTCTAAGTGATAGTGGAAAGATTACCTTAAATGTCCTTCCCCTATAATGAGATTGATAGCTACCTTAAATGCCATCCTAGAGCCTTCATCCAGTATCTGATGGAAGCAGAAGCAGAAATCCACAGCTAAACACTGAGCAGAGCTCCTGGAATCCAGTTGTAGAGAGGGAGGAGTGATAAGCAAAGGGGTCAAGACTATGCAGGGGGAACCCACAGAAACAGGTAACCTGAGCAAGTAGGAGCTCATGGACCTCAGACCAACAGCTAGAGAACCAGCATAGGGTGAACCAGGTCCCCTGAACATGGGTGTAAGTTGGGGAGCTTGAGCAGTATATGGGGTCTCTGGTAGTGGAACCAGTGTTTACCCTTAGTGCACGAATAAGCTTTGGGAGCCCATTCTCTATGGAGGAATACTCTCTCAGCCTAAATACACAGGGGAGGGCCTAGACCCTGTCCCAAACAATATGACAGACTTTGATTATCCCCCAAGGGAGGTCTCACCCACCCTGAGAACTGGATGGGGGGATGGAGGGATGTGAAATTGAATGAGAGGAAGACAGGAGGAAGACGGACCTGGGATTGGTATGTAAAATAAGATGGTTTTTAATTTAAATAAAAATGAATTTAAAAATGTTGTCCTACAGAGAAGGTGAATGCCTCTGAGCAAGATCTCCAAGTGTTATCTGAAGACCAGTTATACTACATATCTGGTGACAAAACATCAACCACACAAAAGACCAGCTTTCAATTATTTATAGATACTTGGTCTCATCATAGGATGGCATTGGTGTGTCTGCTTTAATTAAAATCAATAAAGAACTCTAATGTGAAACCTTCCAAAGAACCACCAAGCCACCCCTCCTCAGAGATACTTAGGAGTGGCAAGCAACATCTCAGCTCAGAGTAGAATCCTAAACTGCCCAAGGGGGTTATATGCATTTCTTTCTTTCAATTTGAAATGAAAGGTGCCATTAATACAGGCCAAGACTAACTGTGTAACAGATGAGGGGTTGCAGACTTCTGACTGAACCTTTTTTTACAGTGAGTGGAAGATCTCTGTTAGGTGTACTTTAAATAGATTTGGCCCAAGGGCAGAGACTAAGAAGCAGGAATAGGTAAATATGCCCAGAAGGGCATCTAGAACTCAGTGCTGTACTGGGCTCATAAATACTTAATTGAATTAGGTCTGATGAGAGAATTCTGTATCGGGAGCCCTTCTGCATTCATTCATCATACATAAGTCTTTAGCAGTGTCTTCCAGAGAAGAAGTAAAATGGGGGTACAAACACGGCATATTATCTGTCTTTGAGGGGCTTACACCAAAAGACCTGAAGAAATGAAGGTGTTCCTTGGAAAAGTCCCACCTCTCCTCTACCACTAATGTCCCAAAGGCAGTGGCCCTGTTACTGTGAGCTTTTAGGCTGAGCACTGAGAATGAGTCAACACAATTTCCTGAGAGCTCATAGGACAGCAGCTCACAGGTGGAGTTGGTGGTCTCTTGCAGGGAACAGGACTATAAGCAAAGAATACGGGCATTGTGGCTAGTGGCCCCACGCTATGTGATACTGTTAAGATTAATTTCTGCATTCGCACAAACTGGAATTGGACCAGTTCTCTTGACCTCTTGAGGCAGTTGCACAATCAAATGAGCAGACATAATGTCAAACAATTTGTTTGAGAACAGAAGTTAGCCAAATATAATGGAACCACTGAAGGGGCCCTGGAAGACCTGTGTCTTCCATAATAACAATCCACTATTAGGAGATCATGGTCTATAGAGACACTAAAGGCAAGAACTTTAAATCCAGAAAGCTATAATCAAATACTAATAAGTGTGACATTGAAGGAACGGTGGAATGATACCAGAATTCTATATACCAGGAAGGCTCAGAGGATGGACTATGTGAGGCAGAAAGCCCTTGGCTTCCCCCCAGGACTCACAGTGCAACATAAACATCTGAGCTGGAATGGACGAGTGGTGTTCTTGAGCAACCTTACTCAGTACAGTAATATGTGTCTTGTTATAGGGGACTGAGGGACTCCTGGATCACTGGTGATCACACATGGAAACTCAGAGCTTCCTTAATTAAATGGCAGTGATGAGGTGTCACAGATGTCAAAAATACACTTACCATATCGGCTGCGGTGGGACAGGAAAGGGAAAGAGTCTTTCATTGTCCAGGTCAGATTCCATACAAAGTTATCAGGAGGAGAAGGCATTCCTGAGGGCGACTCCAAGGGACTAAGACCTGGACACAACAATAAAGGAGAGAACACTGAATCTTGTGCTTAGGATGGGTCTTCTAGTTGTCATTCAATATCAGTCACAAAGGAAGTCCATAATAGGCTTTCATGATACTCTGTAGACAGTTAAACAAAAGAGGAGAGAGGCACAGATAACCTGAGTTGACCACATGGCTGTGGTATACATTTTCTATCAAGGGAGCTGTGTCTGAGAAGTCTGAATACTGTGAGCAAGTCCCGCCCAGGCTCTCTGGAAGATGAACTAGAAACCAGGCAGCTTAATGGCTCAGTCTAATAGCTCTATCCAAAGTCTATTCTGCTGGTAAGAATTTGTGCAACTTTACAGAGAACTTTAATTCATCTCATTCAAGTGATGCCTCTACCCCACATCCAGGCTTGTAACTTCATCTGATGTTGTTTGCTTGGGTTATTGCCTTATCAATGAGAGGGCTGAAATTGCACTCAGAAGTTATGGGTACTTGACAATTAGGTTATTTTCAGGGAGGGGGAAAAAAAGCTGTGTTATGGGTTTCTCATATCCAAAAGGCCAGGGAGTCTCCAAGGATCGATGTTTCTGATTTGCATGAGCAAAAAAAAAAAAAAAAAGGTTGAGAGAAAAGAATAAAGTGACATTAGCTCTTTATTTAACAGAAGTGCAAGTGGGTCTTGTGGTGGAAAGTCATTACAATCTATCTACAAAGCAAATGAGCACACCCTACATGCTCATACATCGTTCTTCCCTGAAAATTCCCAAATCCATCACTACTTGCTAATGTTTCATGGTGGGCAAAGTTCTCCTCTGTTAAAAAAAAAAAAGGAAGGGTTTGAGAATTGGCTGTTTAGAGGATAGATGTGTGGTGAGGCTGTGGTGGTGAGGGGTGGGGAAGAAGGGAGCACGAACATCTGTAGTTTCCATGGTGCAAAACCCTGCTTCATCCTTTAGTCCTGTTGTAAGACAGTTACAGCTTTTTGAGCACTTCTTTCCTCTCCATTTTTTTAGGCAAAACTGAGAGTGAAAGGGGCAAGTGAGGGAATCCAAACCAGCGCAGACCAGGCTCTGCCCTGAGCTAGCTGACCTGCCACTCCAGCCCTTAATGGTAAAGCACCTGCAGTGCCTTGTGAAAGGGAGCAGTCAGCCACAGGAGGGGTAACCAAAGCCCTTCTCCAGCAGGTGCCTTGCAGTTTAAGCACCTTCTCCAGCAGCAGCAACTCAGGCCTACAGACTGTCTCCAAAACAAGGCAACATGAATACAAACTCAGGTTGGGAAGATTGCTCAATCAGCAGAGTGCTAGCCATGGGTTTGAATACAATGTCTCTCCTCTTGCCGCCTTTCAGAATTGATCCCATGTCACTCACTTTGAAAATCCCTGGCCTGGATGCCCATAGCTGTCTTCTGCTGCTGGTATCATCCATCCTTTCTCTAGGCACTCGGGTAAAGCAGACAACAGAGTCACATACTCCGCCAGCTCTTAACTGGTACCCTCTAAGAAAAACCAATCCCTGTCCTTCTCCCACAGAGCTGAAATAGAAGCATTGACTCTTGAGTGTCCAGGGAAGAGACCTTTACTTTGCTCTCACATATGGTCTATAGAAATTAGAAGCGAACTTGAGCTCTCTTCCTATGAAATGGCTCAGAGAAGTGATTGTAAGGGCACAGAAGGTACACAAGCAAGCTCTAGGGAGACCCTGTCTCATCCTGTGCTCTTTAGAGAGACAGTAAGACTTAGACAAGAGAACTCAGGCCATGTAAGTTCTCTTAGGGCTAGACAGTTTAAAACTCAATATTATGATTGAACTAATAACACACTCTTAATGCCAGCACTTGGGACGCTGAGGCAGGAAGATTATGAACTTGGAGCCAGGATAGGTGGCATAGCAAGACTGTCTCTGAAACAAAAGTATTAATAAATCAAGTGGTGGAGATAGCTCATTCAATAAAGTACTTGCTAGGCAAGCATAAAGGCCTGAGTTCACATAAAAAAAAAAAAAAGCAGCCAAATATGTTAGCATATGCTTGTTTTTCTTTTAGTTTGGTTGGAGTTTTGTTTCCTTTTGAGACAGGGTTTCAATGTGCAGCCCTGGCTAAACTGGAACTTGCCACATAGACCAGGATAACCTTGTACTTATAGAAATCTATCTGCCTCTACCTCCTGGATGCTGGGATTTAAGGCATAAGCTACCACACCCAACCAGTGGCACATGCTTATAGTCCTGAGACCAGTATGACAGAGGCAGGTATCAGCAGGTGCTTCACCTGCTCAGCCAGTCACAGACTAGTGAGAGATACTATTGTAGTGAGAGAAACAAAGTGAACAGCTACTGAGGAAAGCTGAGTTGTCCTCTGACTTCACATCCATCTACAACTCTTACACATGTGCCCATACACTCACACCTATGCTCAGAGGAGCATAGACGCACACACGCACACACATACATGCGCACACACATACAAAAATTGAATTAAAGATAATGACATGAATTAAACAGATGTGGCCACCATACTACACTGAATATTTTAAATACATGATTTCATTTACTTCTTTCAATAATCTGTGATTTGGTATCATTGAAGCTGAGGAAACTGATGCTAAACGAGATGAGATACCTTTACTGAAGACAGAGACAGTGGGCAGGGCATCAGAGTCAGCAGACCAGGTTGACCTGACCTGATGCTAATGCCCAAACTTTACCACCACTCCACAGGGGTCCCCTACAAAAGTAGACAGCAGCTCTCTACAATACCTTCCATGGCCCCATAGGTAATGTTCAAGGTCAGGGGTTACTACCAAGCATAGCCACAGTGTGAAGGGTCCAGAAGAGGATGATAACCAAGCCTTTGCAGTGAATGAATGGACACAAATACGGGCAATCTGTACTAAGCCATCAGCTTAGCTCAAATTTGAAGTAATCCAGAAGCAACACTAAGACTAAAACTCAGCAATGTTTGCCAATGATGTCATTTTTCATAACCCTTCTGTTTGGGAATGGTATTTACTTCTTCCTGGATGAGAAGGATCAAGTGGATTGGAATAGACTTCAGGAGGCATTTATGACTCTCTGAGTAGGTGCAGAACAGATGAATTTTCACATGGAAGAGGTCCAGGTAATATATTCAGGTTTAAAAAATGTATATGAAAGCATTGAAAAGGGAAGTCTCTGGAGGCTGAGTCATGGCCCAACAAGGAGTCATAGAGATCACTGTAGCTTGTCTCTTCAGATAGCACTTTACTCATTGTTAGTCCACCAGGAATGCCAACAAATTGTTCTGCATCCTCAGAGTTGGGCAATGGAGAGAAAGCAGCATGTTTTATACAGCTTCTATAGGAACTCCTATACCTCTGGGCTCATAGGAGCTTCGAGAAGGTCCCTAGTGGAGGTGAGCATAGTGATTAGCCAGGGGAAGCTGGTGAAATAGCTAATGAGAGAAGAGGCAAAGGGGCAGTCCCCACCCACCCCATGCCCGAGAATGTGAATACTAAGGAGAACACAGCCTACACAAATGAAGTTGTTTGCCGGAATTGAAGACACTGGGACAGGAGAAAGTGCTAACTATAGTTCACAGAAGGTGCATCATTTGGGAATACACAAACTGAAGAACCCTGATTGAACAGTGTGGGGAAAAGGGGCTGCAGGCTTCCTTCAGTTACCACTCTTTCAGCTTCACTCCTGGTGGAAGAGAGCTCTTAAGCATAATGAAAAACTATGCCATGGGAAGCAAGCCATTTAATTAAGAGAAAGGAGGGGATGTTAATCCCAAAAATGCAAGGGGGAAAGACCACCAGCCCAAATCATCATGGCCAAATTAATTAAAACAAGCAATCAATTAAAGCAAGCTTCTTAAAATTCGTTGACTCCCCCTAAAGGCAAGGTTCAATAGGTCAACATTGGACATGGACAAGATAAGGGTTTTTGTCCCTTGGTTTTTCAACACAGGATTACTCTGTGTAGCTTTGGAGCCTGTCCTGGCACTCACTCTGTAGACCAGGCTGGCCTCAAACTCACAGAGATCCACCTACCTTTGCCTCCCAAGTGTTGGGATTAAAGACATGCACCACCCCCACCCAGCAAAGATAAGGTTTGTTTTTTGTTTTTTTGTTTTTATAGCTCAGGAGTAGGGGTTTTTCAAATGGAAAATTTGACAGGCAAATTGGGGTAGGGGAATTAAAGGAGCAGCATAACAAGGTAGTCATAACCTTTGAAACAAAGGCAGGGTTGCTGTTTCTTGGAACAGGTAGTATGTAGTTAAGGTTACAGGTAGGGTTTAATCATAAACAGGAACAAATCTAGTTTGTCTAGTTGGAAATATTCGAATTAAGCTACTGGCTAAAAAAGGAAGAGTCTTGGACTCCAGGGAATGAAGAATGGATAAAGGAAAGAGAGAGGAGGGTGAATAGGAAATGAGGTTCCAGGTGTCCAGGTAAGCCACTGATGGCCTAAGGAGGTGAATGGAAAGAAACACACCTGGCCTGAGGGATTATTGATTGATACTTTAAAGAATTTTTCCCTCTCTAATGATTTTCTGAACCCTCTCTAGGCTCTGTAGGAAACTGAGATGGAGTAAAGACCCTAAGCTCTTGACATTTCTCCCCCCCCCCCTCTCTCTCTCTCTCTCCACCCCCATGTTGTGCTCAGCTTAGATTCAGGGTCCATCTCCATCTCTTACTATATTAGTGAGTTTGCCTCTTGCTCCTTCACAGCTGTTTTGAAGCAGCTTCATGTGGTACCGAGGAAGAAAAGAGGAATACACATTATGCTGATAAGTCTCACTTTAAATGCACCACCAGGAATGCCCAGGACGGCTTAGAAACCCCACTGTATTCCCTGACCAACCCACATCACTCTAGCATAGCTATTTCCAACTTTAGCTTCGCAGAGCCCTTTTCCCTCTCTCTTCAGCTAACAGCCTTGTTTTGTAGCTCACTAGGAAGCAGAAGTCTAGGTACTCATGACCAGGAATCATGACTGTATTGCCATCACTCCTATTTGAAGGTCCACTATTTATCCTCTTCAGAAGTATCAGCCCCATCTTGGAGGTGCTAACCTTATCCCTGAGAAGTCTGCTGTTGCAATGGATGCCCCTGGCTCCTGCTTCAGTGATTTACCTCTTTACAGAATACTAAGCTGAACCATCTTTAGGAAACAAAACAACTCCCTTCAGCCACTGACATCAGCACTCTACAACTAAATCTCTTGAGAAGTTTGTCTCTGCTTTCTTCCTTCCACCTTTCCTAAAACACAGTAAAAAGCAAGATTGCTTCTCCATATCAAGGTCATGGCCAACCCCAGTCTTGAACTTACAGACCATCTGCAGTGTTTGACCCAACGGACACCTCCCTACTTCTGGAACTTCTCACATCATGGTTAGCACATAGTCCTTGGATGCTTCCCACGCTGGTAGTAGGTCCCACTCATTCTTCTTTGCCAGATGTTCCAGACCGAACAGGAAGAAGTCTCCAGGTCTTGTGAGCCTTTGACTGGGACATTTTGTAGCTAAACACTGTACTGTGTAACAGTGAGTGGTTCTAGCCAACTGACAATGATCAATGACAAAGAAGTTCAAGGTATCCAGGACCTAATTGAGGAGTCTTTGCTGACCAATAAAGAGCCCAATTTTAAAGAAATTCATAGTGATCTAGATCCACACATTCATTCATATGTACATTAGCATTTGCACCTTCAAACTCTCAGATTCTTTTTTCTTTTTAGAGAACCACTCGGTGAATTTCTCTTTGCCTAGTCTGTAAATAAGCTCACCTTTAAAGAAAAAAGTCTATGGAATATCTCCAGGCCCAATCACTCACCTCAAAGTAGAATAGATTCACTCATCCACGTCAGATCTCCATTTTCTTGCCAGTTCATTTTCTTACCTTACAAACATTTCAGACACAACGTGGGCTAACCCAAACTCTTCATACCTTTTACCTAAACCTGACTTCTGAAGTTAATACTAATGCTCACTCAGTTGCTTAGGGCAAAAGCCGAGAGCAGTCTCACATCTCCTGTCAATCTATCCACAAAGCATGATGACTCTCTCTCCTGGAATTGGACGCTTTCTCATCTTTCTCCCCATCACCTCTCAGCCTGACCACTGCTGTCTGTGGAAACCCAGCTGGTTTCCCTACAATCTGTCCTTCACACATCAGTTAGATTGACAATTCACCCCTGGAAGTTTCTTTCTATAGCCTAGCTTCAAAGGACTCCATATGATCTGACCCCTACTTCATGTTCTGATTTCATTCCCAACCATTTTCCATTCCCCACGAGCTAGGTCTTAGAGGAGCCCTTGCTGTTCTTCAAACTCATCAAATGCACTCTCATTCCAGGGCTCTGCATGGGTCATTATCTCACCTCATCTCAGAAATATGTGGCCATCCTTCCCTTTTCGATGTCTATCCATGTATCTCCTTAGGCACAACACTCATCGTCAAGCACCTCCCCCTTCTCACTCTGTCTTCTATTGTTTCTTCTATACATATGTCATATATATTGACTCACTTATTGTCTACTACTAGAACTGGTCACTACTGTGACCAGACTTGGAGCAGAGCAGGAACTCAACAAATACTCATCAAATGGATGAGTGAAAGGCCCTTGAGAATATTACTAACTTTGAAACTATTAGCTATTTAACTTCAGGCTTAGGACATACTTGGAGGAACTTCAATTTTCTGTAAAGGATGATAAGAATAAGAATAAAACATGCTCTAAAATCTCCTAAGGTTTTGTAAAGGCCAAATGAGACAACATGAGAGTATGGTGTACTATTTAATTACCAGCCATGCCATCCTGTGTGTGAGTACGTGAGAGTGTATGTGCATGCCCATGTGTGCTCCATCACATGTACCTGTGGGTCTGGAAGCCAAAGATATTCAGGTATCTTCTGTTGTTCTCCACCTTATTATTTGAGACAGGGGTCTCTTCATTGAACCTTAAGTTCACCAATTTGCTGGGCTATTTAGCTAGCAAGACCATAGGATCTGTCTGTCTCTGTGCCCACAAAGCTGGCATTACAGGAATATACCATCTCACACACCTGACTTTCATGTGTGTTCAAACATGTATCTGAACTCAGGTTCCCTTGTTCCAATTGAACCATCTCTCTAGTCCCTCCCCCATGTCTTGATACCTTATGCTTATATCTCCATTGTAGAAACCAAGATGAATGGGAATCCTGGTCCCTTTTCAATACCAAGGAGATCTTGTATTGATAAATGTGATGTCTAAACATTAAAGGGCTTACCCAGAGCACTCTTCTGTTACTCACTAGCTAACTGTTGACTTGGCCAATTGTCAACAGCCTTGAATATCCAAATTTCAGCCAGTAGGTTATATCTGTATTTCAGATCTTCATTTTTGTATGTCTTGCAGGGTGTCCATTAATCTGAGCCAATTTATATAATATAGTGGATTTATCATATTTGTGTCAATAGAAGAAATAACAAGCTATACACAGTGCCAGTTATTTTCGTGACTGCCTTAGGTTCACTCTGAACCATGTTTTACAAACCTCCATCAATAAAATGTAACAAGTGCCTCTATTTGAAACACTCCTTGGAGTTCTCCTGCCATCCTCGTACACATTTTACTTATTTATTTTCCTTCCAACAACAAAACAATCACTGACAGCTTGCTGCTTATTCCCCTTCATTTGAAAACACACTTAATAATGCATTATTTTACAATGATTTTGTGTCACACCAGGCAAAGCATAATGTGGCCAAATAAATAGCCATCCAGATGCCAAACAGTAGTAAGCAGGCAGAGTTCTGCAAAAGGCAAAAGGCAAAAGGCAGAGGGCAGGCCTTGTGTGGAGACTGGCAGCTAGGGGAAATGGTTCCGGTATTTACTGAGCTAGGCCCACACCTGTTCACCGGGAGGAATTTTCTTGGTGAATTCACTTGACAGTGTCACCAGTGATGATGGGGTTTGCAACAGGCAGTGAATTCAGTCTAATACGCAAAGATGTGATTTTTTAGAGAAAGGAAAAGAGGGAGTTAGCAGATGTACTCTTTATCCTAAATACCCAGACCTCCCCACACCTTTTCTGGGCTGGAAATGAGGGGGTTGAACTAGCTGCTTGCTAAGGACCCCTCTGGTTCATGCATATTTGGCTCTCCATACACTGCTTTCACGCTTTCTTCCAGCTGGCTCATTCAGAGAGGAGCTATTAGTGTCAGGGGTGGAACCTGAATAGAAGGAAAGGGTCCCCACTCCAGCTCCCCTTTCTCTAAGTGCCACTCCCATCCTGCCAGAAACATGGATGCTCTTTCTTCAGAGCTCAAGTCCTGAAGCAAAAATGACTCTCATAATATTCTCCCGGACCACTGAAAATCAGGTCCAACACATGTTTCTTGCCTCTCCCCTTGTCCCCAGAGATCCTGTTTATAATTGTGGAGTTCATTCCGTGTAAAGCGCATCTGTATGCCCCAGGAAAACAGGCACTCCCCAGAAAGGTTCAACATTAAAGAACACCGCAAAACACAAAGAAAAGAACTATTCTGGCCCCTGCTCTCAGAGTGTTAATTACTCAAATTAACTAGCCAGAAGGTGGCTAGAGGTACACCAGAAGGGAATCCTATGCACAGTACAGGGAAGCCTTTGTGCCCTAATGACTAAAGCATGTAAATCTGAAATCTGACACTTTGACCACATTTGGCCTTTGTGGAGGTTTGGATGAGAGTGACAGCTTCTAGGCTCATGGATTTGAATATTTCATCCCAGTTGGTGGAACTGTTTGGGAAGGATTAGGAGGTGTGGCCTTAGAGTAGGCATGTCACCACTTACTTGTGGATCAGATGTAAGCTCTCAGGTACTGTTCCAGTGACATGACTGCTTGCCTGCTTGTATGCTCCTTGTCATGATGACCATGGACTCTCATGCTCTTGGCTATGGGCCCCCCCCCAAAAGGTATTCCTTTATAAGTTGCCTTGGTCATGATATGTTATTACAGCAATAGACAACCATTTTATCATTTTCCCCATTCACATCATTTCACACACATTCTTAGTCTCTAAGCTTTCACACAATCTAATATATACCTAGAATATCTTTTCCCACCTCTGCCCCTCCCTATAGCCCCCGCCCCGCCCCATTCTCTTCCTTTTTTTTTTTTTTTTTTTTTTTTTTCTGAGACAGAGCCTTGTTACATAGCTGGCTGGCTTTCTGAGATTATATGCATGGGTCACCACCTGGGAAATCCTTTTTTAAAGGATCAACCAAATCCATGCCCCCAAAAGTCCCCATCTTCCCTCAGCTGGACCCCCATCAAAGCAGTAGTTCTAAGATTCATCTTGTACCAAGCAAATCTCAAACTTAATCCCTGTCTGCTTTGATCATCAAGGACCCCAAGGACAGGCATTTGAGCCACTCTTCAACATACTGTATCAGCCACCTTGAATGCTTATGATCATGCATTACAAGACTACTTTAGCTTCATTCACAAATCCAAAGTTGCAAATCTGTTGCTCATGTTGAATTTCATTTTTCTTTTTCTTTCTTCCCTTCCTTCCTTCTTCCTTTCCTTGCTTACAAAGCTGGAGGAAAATGTTAGGAAAATTTTCATGGAGGCTGTTGTTTTGTCTATGTAAAATAGGCTAGTCATTATTAGAGGCAAAGTCAGATCAGGGCATAGACCAATTTCATCAGCTAAATTGGTGATTAACAATTCACAGTCCAAGTCAAATAGTGAAGACTATTACACTTGATGCCCTCTCTTTCAAAATTTATCTCTCTCTTTGGACAACCCCAATCCATGCCATTTTTGTCTTAAGTAGAGGTGACCTCATTGTCCCAAGCAGTCTGCTCCTGACACATGTGAGCTGTCTTCTCTTGGTCTTGATATGCATGGTCACTGTACCAATGCTCCATAATCTGAATTTCAGTAGCTGTAGAAGACCAACCAGTGGCTCACTAATCTGAGAGAGCACTAGTGCGTGCATCTAGGTGATCTGATTGGTAACACATGCCTCCTGTGTCCACACACACCCACACCCTAAGATCCTCCATTAGCAGGGCACCATGCCTGCCTGCTCTGGGTCTGCTCCAGTGACTTGCTTATGCACTGTTCTTTATGGAATTCACTCCACTGTGATCTCAAACCTATTTTCTCCCCCGAAAATATGTTGACTAGAATAATAATCAAAAGGAAGACTTTGAACTGCCACTAGGCCTTTCATCTTGTGATCTCAGAGAGCTTTACCAGCCCCTAAATAATTAATGTGCTGAAAGTGACACAAAGATGGCGCAGCCTGCAAAATCAAGTCCATCAACAAAAGGCCTTTCTCTTTCAGAGCAAGGGAGTAGTTATGGGGATAAATACCCACTGTGAGTCCAGCAGTCTCCAGGGATGTTGGACAAGAGACTATAAAACATTCAAGAACAATTGGCTCTTCTCTTGACCTGTTTTGAGCTTGGAAGTGACAGTTACTAGGGAGACCACTGAGATGATGCAGCAAACACTCGGGGGCGGGGCATCAGCCACATTTGGGAAGGGATCTCCAACATGAAAAAGTGGGTAGTAACTACTTATACATTTTCTATGACATGCCCTCCAGTGCCATCCACTCTATGATACTCACAATGACCCTGTTAACTTTTTTGGAGATGCAGAGATTAAGTATCCTACACAAGGTCAGTATATTACTGTTCTGATTGCTGTGAAGGAAAAAAAACTGACAGGAGTAACTAAATGGCAGGGTTTCATTTGATTTCTAAGGCTCCATCATGGTAGGAAGGCACAGTGGCAGGACCATGAGGTGACTGGTCACATTATCAATAGTCAGGATTCAGAGAAGGAGGTAAATGCTGGTACTCAGTGGCTCCAAGTTTGTCCCTTTTTATTCAGTTTGGAACCGGAGCCCATGGGGTGGTGAAGTGGATGTTTTCTCACTTAAAACTCTCTACAAACACATTCATAGATCTGTGTAAATTCAGTCCAATTAACAATGAAGATTAACCATCACAGCCTTATAGTCAAAACACATTTGAATAGAGCACAAAAAAGCCATCCTTGGATTTGTGGGCCAGCCAGGAATAGCACTCAGCAACACAATCCCCAAGAGATGGCAATTTCCTTGGAGAACTGGGACACTGAATTCAATACCACAGAAGGAGATGGATCAGATCACAGCATTCTCATAAATGAAGACAAAGTTCTTTAGGTCAGCCAGGAAGGTGACCCAGAAATGCACACCTTTCATCAAGACAGCTGGCTCTCCATAGACTTAGACTCACTGTTTCCAAGGCAACTACCATAAATTTGATGCCCCTGGGCCCTAGAGATGGCCCACTGGCTGGTCCAGGTGGATTCTTGGGATGAGAGGGGAAAGGCACAGAAAAAAATTTAAGAACTTCAAGTCCTTTCTGTCCCTCTTCATGTACTTAGCACCCACTTCAGTTCAGGAAAAAGACTGTTCAAGAGGCCACAATCTAGGATCTCTTGAACCCATAATCCAGAGGTCAGAAGTGAAGTTCTCACCAATGTGTGTGCTAGGTAGACCCCAGGTTTCTGAGAGCAAGGATACTCCTGGATGACCTTGTAAAAGCTACTTAGCCTTTTTTGAAGCATTGTTCCTCTGCATTTAAGGCAGAACTCATGATTTCCCACATAACTTTACAGATGTTCGGAGAATTAATGAGACAGTACATACACACAAAGCCCTCAGGCTCTTTTGAACAAAAGTATGTCAGAAATCCTTGTGCTGGTACTAAGGGGCACTGTCATGATGATACATTTTAAAACAGTCTTCACCTGTATTACTAAAATAAACTTGCCTTGGATTAAAACAGATAGGCCAACAGCCTAATTTGCTTTGCCCTTCTCTGACACCCTTCTACTTCCATTCATCTTATCCTGAGAATAGCAGTTGTCACTGGTACCCTTGACCTCTATTGCAGAGCTTTGGAGTGAGAGTTGGGAGGACCTGAAAGGTGATTTGTCTATGTCTTCCTATCACACAGACAAGGAACCTGAAACACTGGGTGGGGGGAGGGGCCACTTCACCCAAAGTCATCTCACCAGCAAGTGTCAGAAAGTTTCTCTCTTTCTCCTCTGTTTCTCCATTTTGTGCCTCCCTAACCATGGAAATAGTGAAGAAAACAGGAAGGGAAAGAAAGAAACAGGTATACAGGTATTTTGAAGCTTCAAAGCTATAGATTCAATTCTTTCCACAATGCTCTGGAATGGAAAACTAAAAAAACAAACCAACCAAACAATTAAACAAACACCAAAATTTAACAAATGTAAGTTAAGAAGCAACACTGTGTGTGTGTGTGTGTGTGTGTGTGTGTTATACTGTGCCCATGCCAGGCACTGGTGAAGTGTCTTGCTATTAATGGAATCTTATTTTTCCCATTTTCCAAAGAGGGAACTGAGACTCAAAGAGACTGAGTAATATGCCCAAGGCCTGGGAATCAAAAGACATACAAGATAAGATGTATTCGTTCAGTTACCAGGTCCTGAACATCTCCTGGGTATTTACCTCTGTTGATGAAAGCTAAGCTGCCTTGGTGAACAGAAGAACCACCTTTGTCTTGGTTACTCTTCTATTGCTGTGAGAAAATGCCATGACAAAAGCAACATAAAGGAGAATGGGATTAGCTTGGCTCATAGTTCCAGCAGACAGCCAGTCATGATGAGGGAGTCACAGAGAGCATCAGGAACCTGAGGGAGCTGACTGTACTGCACCCACAGTTAGGGAGTAGAGACTGATGGACACTATTGCTGACTTCCCTCTCTCCTTTTGATTCAGTCTAGCATCTCAGCCAATAAAATGTCTCCACCCACATTTATGGTGAATCTTCCTACCTCCATCAACCTATTTGGCTGTTCCCCTAAGGATCCTTTCCTAGATGATTGTGGGACATGTCGAGTTGACAATCATCACAACCCTTTTGGAGCTTCAGGATAAGGAGTCCAGAGTGTGGAGAGCAACAGTGAAGGGTTGAAGCATTAGAAGATAAATATCCACCCATACTTCTGTATAGTTTTGCCCTGTGTGTTAGGAAAGAAGGAGAGAATGCACAGCTCTTTGGTGCAAGAAGTGGGAGTTTAACTTGATTAAAAAGGTTAGAAGACACCTGAGAAGTTGATGCTTGAGATGAGGCCTAATGCAGATGACTAAAGTGAACTAGTTCAAGAGGGTACATTCCCATTGGAGGCTACAGAAGGCTGGGTTCTATACAAACCCGTACCTCTCAGTCCATAGCTTCTATTCTATTCCTTGTGGTGTCAAAATATTGCCCATCCCAGAACTCTTTGGGGATCATGTGAACTGTTTTGAATTAAACATAGCAAAAAGATATTGGCCAGGACATGGATGTATATACCATTCTCCTGAGAATGACAGGCCAGTCAGGGAAGGCAGCACTTGGCAAGACTTGTGTCTTTTCAGCCACCTTTCTGGCTGTTCTGTTTGGCACTATTACCAAATTTCTTATAGGGAGGACTCCTGGGACTCATGCACCAGACCCCCATCTTGTACTTGGCTTTGAAACCTGGATTTCCCTCTAGAAAAGAGAAGGGTTGAAATGATCCCTGGAACTTGCAGCCACCTAGCTGCAAACAATGAGGCTGGATCTGCAGTCTCAACATGGTGTGGGCTGATAGTGTCAGGGCCTGGCCTTCACAAGTGTACTTATGTCCCTTCGAGGCCTAGGAAGTGAGGCAAGGAGGGAGAGACAAGGGAATGAGGCTGAGAAGGACAGTGGGTAAGATGAAAGTGAGCAGACTAGCGCTATGGAGTGGAGCTCACACACAGAAAGAAAGCCAAGTGAAGATATCTGAGATTTTTTCACTGTTTGGAAGTTACAGAAAGTTACTCACAGACCCATTGTTAAAAAAAAAAAAAAAAAAAGGCCATAAAATACCTTGGGGAAAAACATGAAATTCACACTGCCACCATACAGATGAGCACCCTGGAATTAGCTGCCAGAGCAATGTCTGAAGAGAGGAAATTCAATGGCCCACACTGAGGCCTCCTCCCTTTTTGCTCCTAGCTCCCACTCCCATCCAAATCACCTGGCTCTGAAAGTAGAGGCAGTAATTTGAAGCCAGCAAGTGTGAAAGAATGTCAGAACAGTTATTTGCCTTCATGCAGTACATCTTGAGTGCATCTTTTAGAAATATAATTTAAAATACACTTTCAGATTTGCTATAGAAAGTCTAACAGAAAATAAAAATACAGGGAAGTCCAAAGAAGAAAATAAATACCATCCCCATCTCTGGCAACCAGAGAGCTGGCATTAATATTTTACAATGTATTGTTTCTCAACTTGGTTTTCACTCACTAATAGTGCAGCATCCATGCAAGAAGTTCCTTTCCAACTGTGAGGTCTGTCTACAGTGCAGAGAGAAGTCACCCTCTATGACCATCTAGGGACCAGCAGCAGCCAGTTTTACACCCTGGCTCAGATGCCAAAAATATGAAAATCTGAAGTCTCCTCAGCCACAGGCAAGGATCTGAATTTAAAGATCCAGGGACAACAGGGCTCCCCCTCAGCAGGAAGGGCACTTGGATGTGCACACAGGAGGAAGAAGATGCCCTGTGGTGTGCCACCACAGAATAAGTGGGCTGAGGAGTCAGCACCTCTGCTCCAATGGGTAACTTATAGATTTCTTCAGAAAAGGCTAGAAAATGTGTTATGGTGATTCTTGAGCCTAGATGGCAGGCATAGTAGCTTGATTTCATGACTTGGAAGAGTTCCTCTCTCCAACGAACAACCAATGGGGGTGAACTGATGATGGAGGAGAGGGAGTCTTCTGTCAGCGGCCAGTTCCATGCTCCACAAATGAACAGATAAACACTTCAAGACTTTCATTCAAATCCCTGATATTCATAGAGAACTAACAAGGTGAGATAATGCATTCCAAAGAAGAAGGGGTGAGGGAGGAGGAGAAGAAGGAGGAGAAGAAGGAGGAGGAGAAGGAGGAGGAGAAGAAATATTACAGCAGTTACACTACTACTTTCCAGCCCTTTTAATTTTTTCCTTTTTTATTTAAATTTGAAACAAGCTTGTTTTACATATCAATCTCAGTTCACTCTCTCCCCTCCTGCCCCCCACTGACACCCCTATCTTATCCCCTTTCTGCTCCCCAAGGAGGGTGAGGCCTTCCATGGGGAGTTTTCAAAGTCTGTCATATCTTTTGGAGCAGGGCCCAGGCCCTCCCTATGTGTCTAGGCTGAGAGAGTATCCCTCTATGTGGGATGGGCTCCCAAAGTCCATTCATATACTAGGGATAAATACTGATCCACTACCATAGACTGCCCAGGCCTCCTAACTAACACCCACATTCAGGGGGTCTGGGTCAGTCCTATGCTGGTTTAAGGGGAGCTCATGGACTTCAGCCCTTTTTAGATTTACTCAAAAACAAAAAACAAGACAAAACAAAACATAAAGTGCTACAGCTCACTGGGGCATACAGAGGTGGATTCCCACAGTGAAAGTAACTGGCCCAAGGACTTTCAACACTTGCTCTGCTCTGGACTTTCAGCCTCCTTGAATACTAGGGACTTAATACTTCAGAGTTCCTATATACCTATTGTCAGCTGAAGTTCAAGTATGGCTCTGGAAGACTTCGAGGGACAAGGTACTCTAGATCAAATGACATAGCCACCAGTAAACAGAGAGAATGAATAGTCTTCTATGCCTCTTCATCCTTTCCGAGGATGTCCGCAAACAACAACAAGGATGCTGATCACAGAGAACTCTCAGCTCCTTCTCCAGCACCGTGTCTGCCTGCATGCCACTGGGCTTCCCACCATGACGATAACCAACTAAACCCCTAACTAAGGCAATTCAATTAAAAGTTTTCCTTTATAAGAGTTGCTGTGGTCATGGTGTCTCTTCACAGAAATAGAAACCCAACTAAGACAATAAACTTGGGGAAATTGCTTTCAGTAGTGACTCCAGAAGTCTCTTCCAAGATAACGGACTTTGTCTGCAAGTGGCACTCTATCTCCCTGAGACTTCTCTGGTCTTGCTGTCATTGCAGAGTCTTGGCAGCAGCAGGCACTATGGCTGCTGAGACCAGGTATAAAAGAAGCTAACCATTGAGACTACTGAATAAATGATTATATTAGATCTAGGTAGGTCACAGCCACAGAGGGTACATGCAATATTAAAAGTCTAAATGGAAAATGAAAATATTTTCTTAAACCCCTTTAATATCTCCAGATTAAAACCCAAGATTTCCATTTTTCTTTTTCAGGATAATAGTGCAATAGAAGTATTTGGAGCAGGTGAATGAGACATGGGCTAATTGAAAAATACTGGTTCTGGTGGGGGTTTTTTTGTTTTTGTTTTTGTTTTCTATGCACAAGAAGCCCTTCAGATTCCTAGAAGGATTGCTGCCACAGGCCTGCAGAGTTGTTGTAGGAAAGTGAAATCATATGCCTGCTTATTGCTTGTATTCTGCAGCAGGATCAGAAGTGGGCCTCAATTTTCTGGTTGCTATGCACACAGGGTAACCCTGGGTGTCTCTCCAGGATGCATCCATAAACTTCAGGAATTCTCACATTCATGAATCCTGATGTAACATATTAACACCTCCACAAAGTGCATTATCACAATAGGCAGAAAACAACAAATCACAAAACAATCTTAGTAACTTACAACCACACCTCACCTAACAGTGCGGTATTTTCCAAGTCCTATCTCAGCAAGAAGACAATTTATTACATTTTGTATAATTTGGGTTTGCTTGCAAATAGTCAAACGGTAGCTATTAAAACTGGCACTGATGAGGGCCTGCTGTAGTTAGACTATGAAAAAGGACTAAAGTCAGACAGACCTCTATTGAGGTCACACACTCTGAAACAGGCAGTGGAGGGCAAGAACTAGTGGGTACTTCAGACTTTCATCTCTGGCTCCTTCACTGCCCACTCATGGAGGTCTATGCATGATTATGGTCAGTGATAATCATATCCATATAAACTTCATCTCCCTTGAAGTGGGAAGAATTGAGGAAGACATACTTATGGATTGCTCATTGCTAGAATGCTAAGGACTTAATATTTTTGTTCCCCCATCCAATGCATAGATTGAAATAATTCCCATCCATATGGTTCTATTATGAGGTGGGGACTTTAGGAGATGAGGCACTTAGTGGAAATCTATTAAACAGTATGTGTGTAAGTAATATGTACAACTAGACCTATTAAATAACATATGTACAAATAGAGATTTCTCATACCATCTATCACATGAGGGCATAATGGGAAGGCCCTACCAGTGAACGAGGAAATGTGCTTTCAACAGGCAAAAATTATGCCAATGCCTACAGCCTAGACTCTTCAACTTCCAGAATTATTATAAAGAAATTTCAGTTGTTTCTAAGATACCTGGCCTCTAGTGATTTTTGTAGCAGCAGCCATTGAGTTCTTGACTTTCGAGTATAGATGCAAGTACAAAGGATATAAATGAGAAAAACAAAACAAAACAAAAACACTAGAATTTTCAGTGTCTTCCAGGAACAGCAGGAAGAAGACCAGGGATGAGTAAAAGGAAATGTGTTTGCAAAACAAGTAGGAGGGCTCTCACCCGAAAAGATAGCCCTGAAGAAGACACCAACCACTTTTCTGATAAGCCACATAGCAAGGAAGTGTATTAGGGGCAACCACATGGGGGATCTCAGATTTTTTTTAACAGATTTATCATCTTTATTTATTTTTTTCTTATTTTACATATCGATCCCAGTTCCCTCTCCCTCCCTTCTTTCTTCCTCCTTCCCTCTCTCCCTCCCTTCCATGCCCCCCGACTACCCTCCCATCGCATTCTCCTCCGAACTCCACAGAGAGGGTGATGTCTTCCAGGAGGGGTCAAAAAATCTGTCAAGTCCTTTGGAGTAGGGTCTAGGCCCTCCCTCCTGCCTCTAGGCTAAGGGGGTGTCCCTCCATAGGGAATGTGCTCACAACGTCCTTTTGTGCATCAGGGATACATCCTGGTTCCTCTGTCAGGAGTCCCTTACACTGTCCATGCCTTCTAATTGAGACCCATACTGGTTTCCCAGGTATCAGTCTGGGGGGCCATGAGCTCCCCCTTGTTCAGTTCAGCTGTCTCTGTAGGTTTCTGAGCCTGGTCTTGACCCCTTTACTTATCATTCCTCCCTCCCTGCAAATGGATTACAGGAGTTCAGCTCATGTTTAGCTGTCGGTGTCTGCTTCTGTTTCCATCGGCTCCTAGATGAGGGCTCTATGATGGTGGATAAATTAGTCATCAATCTCATTATCAGGCAAGGGCTTTTATGGTAAACTTTCCACTGTTGCTTAAATTGTTAGTTGGGGTCAGTCTTAAAGGTCTCTGGACATTTCTCTAGAGTCAGGCTTCTCTTCAAACCTATAATGGCTCCCTCTTTTATGGTCTCTCATTTTTCTTTCTCTCTCTCATCTATTCCTCCCCTAATTCAATCTTCCTAGCCCCATGTGCTTTCCTTTCCTCCCTTTCTCTTTCTCATGGCTCCCACTCCACTCACTGCTCCCCTCCAAATATGCTCAGGAGATCTTGTTCTTTTCTCTTCAGTGAGGCACATTGTATGAATCTCTTAGATTCCCCCTTGTATCCTAATATCTCTGGTGGTATGAATTATAGTCTGGTCATCATTTGCTATATGTCTAAAGTTCATATATGAGTGAGTACAAACCATGTTCCTCTTTTTGTGACTGGGTTACCTCATACAGGATGGTTTCTTCAAGTTCCATCCATTTGCCTGAAAATTTCAAGATCCCATTGTTCCCCCCCCCCCAGAGTAATATTCCATTGTGTAAATGTGCCACATCTTCTTAATCCATTTTTCAGTTGAGGGGCATCTAGGAGGCTTCCAGGTTCTTGCTATTACAAATAATGCTGCTACAAACATAATTTAACAGATGTCTTTTGTTGCATTTGGGTACATGCCTAAGAGTGGGTTTGCCAGGTCCTATGGTAGACTGATTCCCATTTTCCTGAGGGACTGCTATATTGATCTCTAAAATGGCTGTGCATGTTTGCACTCCCACCAACAGTGGAGGAGTGTTCCTATTTCTCCACATCCTCTCCAGCACAAGTTATCATTGATGTTTCTAATTTTAGTCATTCTGGCAGGATGACTAAAGTATCTCAAAATGGTATCTCAAAGTTGTTTTGATTTGGATTTCCCTAATAGCTAAGGATGTTGAGCACTTTCTTAAGTGTCTTTCAGCCTTTTTGATTTCCTCTCCTGAAAATTCTCTCTTCAGTTCTGTATCCCATATTTAATAGGGTTATTTGGTGTTTTGTTGACTCATTTCTTGAGTTCTTTGTATATTTTGGAGATCATCACTCTGTCAGATGTAGGGTTGGTGAAGATCTTTTCCCAGTCTGTGGGCTGCTATTTGGTCTTGTCCACTGTGTCCTTTGCCTTACAGAAGCTTCTAAGTTTGAGGAGGTCCCACTTATTAACTGTCGATTTCAGTGTCTGTGCTAGTGAAGTTATGTTCAGGAAGTGGTCTCCTGTACCAATTTGTTCAAGGGTACCTCCCACTTTCTCTTCTAAGAGGTTCAGTGTGGCTGGATTTATGTTGAGGTCTTTGATCCATTTGGACTTGAGTTTTATGCATGGTGATAGACATGGGTCTATCTGCAGTCTTCTACATACCATCATCCAGTTGTGCCAAGACCATTTGTTGAAGATGCTTTCTTTCTTTCACTGTATACTTTTACCTGTTTTGTCAAAAGTCAGGTGTTCATAGGTGTGTGGGTTAATAACAGAATTTTCAATTCTATTCCATTGGCCTACCTGTCTATTTTTGTGCCAATACCAAGCTGTTTTCAGGACTATAGCTCCATAGTAGAACTTGAAGTAGGGGATGTTGGTGCCTCCTGAAGTTCCTTTATTGTACAGGGTTGTTTTGGTTATCCTGGATCTTCTGTTTTTCCATATAAAGTTGATTAGTATCCTTACAAGGTCAGTGAAAAATTGTGCTTGGATTTTGATGGGGATTGAATTGAATCTGTAGATTGCATTTGGCAAGATTGCCATTTTTACTGTTTATCCTACCTATCCAAGAGCATGGGAGATCTTTCCATTTTCTGGTATCTTCTTTAATTTCTTTCTTTAAAAACACAAAATTCTTGTAGGTCTTTCACTTGTTTGATAAGCGAGACCCCAAGATACTTTATGTTGTTTGTAGCTATTGTAAAGGATTATGTTTCTCTGATTTCTTTCTTAGTCTCTTTGTTGTCTGTATATAGTAGGGTTACTGATTTTTTTTTGAGTTTATCTTGTATCCTGCTAGTTTGCTGAAGGTGTTTATCAGCTATAGGAGTTCCATGATAGAGTTTTTATGTCACTTATGTAAACTATAATATCATCTGCAAATAGTGAAAGTTTGACTTTTTCCTTTCCAATTTGTATCCCCTTGATCTCCTTTCACTGTCTTATAGCATTAGCTAGAACTTCAAATACAATATTTTAGAGATATGGAGAGAGAGAGCTGATTTTAGAGGAATCGCCTTAAGCTTCTCTCCATTCAGTTTGATGTTGGCAGTTGATTTACTGTACATTGCTTTTATTATGTTTAGGTATGTTCCTGTTATCCCTGATCTCTCCAAGACCTTTATCATGAAAGGGTGTTGAATTTTGTTGAAGGTTTTTTCAGCATCTAGTGAGATGATCATGTGGTTTTTCTTTTTCCAGTTTGTTTATATGGTGGATCACATTGATAGATTTTCATATGTTGAATCATCCCTGCAATCCAGGGATGAAGCCTACTTGGTCATGGTGGATGACTTCTCTGATATGTTCTTGGATTTGATTTGCCAGTATTTTATTGAGTAATTTTGCATCAATGTTCATGAGGGATATTGGTCTGTAGTTCTCTTTCTTAGTTATGTCTTTGTGTGGCTTACGTACCAAGCTAATTGTGGTCTCGTAAAAAGAGTTTGTCAATGAACCTTCTGCTTCTATTGTGTGGAACATTTTGAGGACTATTGGTATTACCCCTTCTTTGAATTTCTGGTAGTATTCTGCCCTGAAACCATCTGGCCCTGAGCTTTATTTGGTTGGGAGACTTTTGATGACTGTTTCTATTTCATTAGGGGTTATAGGCCTATTTAAGTTGCTTATCTCTTCTTGATTTAATTTTGGTAAGTGATAGTTATCCAGAAATTTATTCATTTCCTTTGAGTTTTCAAATTTTGTGGAGTACAGGTTTTCAAAGTATGACCTGAAAATTGTCTGGATTTCCTCAGTGTCCATTGTTATGTTCTCCTTTTCATTTCTGATTTTGATAATTTGCATGTTTGTTCTCTGCTTTTTGGTTAGTTTAGATAAAGGTTTGTCTATCTTGTTGATTTTCTCGAAAAACCAACTCTTTGTTGCATTGATTTTTTTGTATTTTTTTTTTCTGGTTTCTACTTTATTGATTTCAGCCTTCAAATTGATTATTTTGTGGCTACTACTCCAGGGTGAGTTTGCTTCCTTTTGTTCTAAGGCTTTCAGTTGTGCTGTTAATTCTCTAATACTATCCTCCGTTTTCTTCATATGGGCACTTAGTGCAAGGAACTTCCTTCTTAGCACTGCTTTCAAGATGTCCCATAAGCTCAGGTACGTTGTGTCCTCATTCTCATTGAATTTTAGAAAGTCCTTAATTTCTTTCTTTATTTCTTCTTTGACTCAGGTATGGTGCAATTGCACATTGTTCAGTTTCCATGAGTTTATATGGTTTCTGCGGTTTGTATTGTTGTTGAATTCCAACTTTAAAGCACGGTGGTCTGTTAATATACAGGGAACTATCCAATTTTTTGTATCTGTTGAGATTTTTTATGTTGCCTAGTATGTGGCTGATTTTAGAGAAGGTTCCATGTAGATCTGAGAAGAATGTATATTCTTTTGTGTTTGAATGCAATGTTCTATAGATGTATGTTAAACCCAATTGGGACATACATTCTTTAGTTCTTTTGTTTCTTTGTTAAGTTACTGTCTGATGGTCCTGTCTAGTCATGAGAGTGGGGTGTTGAAGTCTCCCACTATGAGTGTGTGAGGTTTTATGTGAGCTTTGAGTTTTAGTAGCATTTCTTTTACAAACGTGGATGCCTTTGTATTTGGGGCATAGATGGATAGAATTGAGACTTTGTGCTGATGGATTTCTCCTGTGAGTAATACTAAATGACCTTCATCTCTTTTGATTAATTTTGGTTTAAAGTGTAACTTGTTAGATATTAGGATAGCTACACTTGCTTGCTTCTTTTCCCAACTCTTTACCCTGAGGCAATGTCTGTCTTTGAAGCTTAGATGTGTTTCTTGTATGCAGCAGAAGGATGTATTCTGTCTTCATATCCATTCTGTTAGCCTATGTCTTTTTATAGGCAAGTTAAGACCATTAATGTTGAAGGAAAGTAAGAACCATTGATTGTCAGTTCTTGTTAGTTTTACATTGATTGTTGGCAGTGGTACTGTGAATATATTTGCCCTGCTTTATCCTGTGGGTTCTGGTGAAGTAGGATTATCTATTGCCTATGTCTTTGTGAGCATAGTTAACTTCCTTGGGTTGGAGTTTTCCTTCCAGAACTTTCTGCAGGGCTGGATTTGTAGATACGTATTGTGAAAATCTAGCTTTGTCATTAAATATCTTGTTTTCTCCATCTATAATGATTGAGAGTTTTTCTGGGTATAGTAGCCTGGGCTGGCATCCATAGACTCTTAGTACTTCTAGAACATCTACCCAGGACCTTCTGGCCTTGAGAGTTTCCATGGAGAAGTCAGGTGTAATTTTTACAGGTCTTCCTTTATATGTTACCTGTCCTTTTTCTTTCACTGCTCTTAATATTCTTTCTTTCTGTATATCAGGTGTTTTGATTATTATGGTCAAGGGGTCTTTTTTCTTTGGTCCAGTCTGTTTGGTGTTTGGTATCTTCTTGTACTTTAATAGGCATGCCCTTCTTCATATTGGGAAAGTTTTCTTCAGTGATTTTGTTGAATATGTTTTCTGTACCTTTGAGCTGGGCTTATTTGCCTTCTTCTATGCCTATTTTCTTAAGTTTGGCCTTTTCAGGTGTCCCACATTTCCTGGATGTTTTGTGTTAGTTGAATTTAAGATTTTCTTCAGTCGCTGAATCTATTTCCTCTAGTTTATCTTCAGCACCTGAGATTTTTCCTTCCATCTCTTGTATTCTGTTGATTATGCTTGCATCTGTAGTTCCTCATGGTTTGCCCAGTTTTTCTATTTCCAGCATTCCCTCAGTTTGTGTTTTCTTTATTGTCTCTATTTCAGTTTTCAAGTCTTGAACTGTTTGAGTCATTTCCTTCAACCCTTTGATTGTTTTTTCTTGGCTTTCCTTACTTTCTTTAAGGGATTTGTTCATTTCTTGCATTTTTTGCTTGTTCTTTTCCTCTATTTCTTCCTTTTTTTGTTTGTTTTTTCTTCCATTTCTTTAAGAGATTTTCTCATATTGTTTTTGAGGGCTTCTATCATTTTTATGAAGTTATTTTTTTAAGTCATTCTCTTCTGCTTCATCTGCTTTGTTGTGTTCAGATCTAGTTGGTGTAGAGTCTCTAGATTCTGATGGTGTCCTGCTTGTCTTTCTATTGTTAGTTTTTTTTCTTATATTGCCATCTTCCCATTGCTTCTTCCAGTGGGTGCAGGTGGAGTCTCTCTCCCTCTATGCTACTCTTCTGGTGGGCATAGTTGGGTCAGGAGATCCATATCTATAGCTCTGGATGATCCAAGCTCTCTAGGAATTCTCTCATCTGGCAGGGGCCTTGGGATGGGGGATCAAAGATCAGGCATGCAGGGACTCAGGGTGGTCCTCAGGCAGAGGCCTGGCAATGGGGTCAAAGATCAGTCAGGCTGCAACTCAGGGTGGTCCCGTGTGGATGGGCTGGTCTAGTGTGCTCAGAACAGATCCAGGAAGCTCCCTGGAGGTGGAGGAGTTGTTGGGCCCTCTCTCTGGCCTAGTGCTCAACCAGAACAGTGGAACAGTGGGCTCAGTAGGGCACAGAGTGTGGGGAGGACAGATTCTGGGTGGGGGCTGGTTGTAGATCAGAGTACTAGGACTGTCCTCTCTGGATGATAAGCTATAGGGGGGCAGCGAAATTCGGGCTAACCCAGGGATTTCCCAGGGGAGGGTGTGGGGGGATTTGACCTGAACTGGTCCCAGACTCACTTTCAGCAGATTCAGGTCAAAGATCAGGCAGGCTGGGACTCCGGGGGATCACAGATTAATCCCCATCTAATCTTACAGTTCAGTTCATGATTTCAGAAACCAGGCTGATCTCAACTCAACTCAGAGTTTTACCATTTATCTCTGTGACCTCAAGTCATCTACTCAACTTCCTTGCTAATGAAGAAACAACAGCCAATCCTGTCTGCTCATCTTGATGATGTCAATAGGAGCAATAGGAAATGATTAAGAATCACTTAGCACAATGCCTTCTACAGAGTAGATATTCAGTAGGCATTATCCATATTACCATAATTTATCATTATTAATATTAAGACAAGTGGAGGAAATTTTGGACATAATCAGGGCCTGGTTGTTATGTAGTCTGAGTTTTAATATTTCAAGAATAATTATGTGTTTTCTGGGATGAAAACATTTACCCTACAGGTAGTATATGAAAATCTGGCACACAGATACACATGGAAATGAACAGGTCCCTTAGGCTATGTTATGAAATGACTGGAAAGGTTGGCAGTCTATTTCATGAAAGGATGCAATAAAAGTTTGGGCCTATTTTTCTGTGGCCTTCGGAACATGGCACACAATTGGCTTGTATCAGAGGGGTCAATAGCAGACATTCTCAGCTGGAGCTGTGATGCCCACAAAGGAAGGAGAATGGCAGGTAGACTGTCAGTCTAGGTGTCCATAAGGCATGAGCAGATTGTCAAAGGGAGAACTTGAGCATGTAATAATAGTCAGAGACCCAGTTAGGGGATATGAGAACAAGTAAGGGAACAAAGACTTAGAACCAGAAAGGCCCATGTCACAGCCTCTTTCTATGTATACCAAGATCAGTGACTCAGTGACTGATCCATCAGTGCTCCTCAGCCTAGTTGAGAGATTCTGCAGATGACCCCACCACTTGCTAAAGTCTTGGGCAGTCCTGTAGATGGCTTGCTGTACCAGAGGTAGAAAATGGCCAAGTTTTTAGAATTTTATAATTTAAAAAAGTGATAAGTGTCAGAAATGACAGACTCATAAGTTTAACAATGCTTTCCAGCAAAATTCTTGAATGGATAATTAACCAGATGGCATGGAAGCTTGACAAACATACAGTGGCCACAGGGAAATGAAAACAAGTTCAATAAGACAAGACCCATAATAACTCTCAAGTTCTCTTATTCCTTATTTTCTCCCGATCTCTCTCATACACATAGAAGTTCAACTACAAATAGCAACATTTAGCAAAAGTTTTACTCCAAAATTAGCCCCAAAACCATACATGAAAACACCAAAATACTACTTTCCATTTATGAGATTATAAAAAGAAATTTCCTTTAAATAAATGTAAATTTGAAACATTTTTAATAATTATGCTTGATAATAATGAGAAGCAGGGAGACTGATCATTTCCTATATTCCTAGCAGGAACATAATTATTATTTTACTAATAATAGTTAACATCAAGGGCTTAACATTTTATATATATATATATATATATATATATATATACATTTACATATATGTAAATTATTTTACTTAATTGTCACATCAATCTGTTGACATCTTCATTTTGCACTTAAAAAACATTTAAATGGCATAAAGTTAGAAATGACCCCAACACTATGATGTTCATGTGTGTTTTGGGGTAGACAGATGAACATGGCCAAAGAGGGGTAGCAAGAGGTGAGAAAGACTCACAGGTGATTCTGATCTGGATCTAACCAGTTTTCTGCTTAGAATAACAGCATTGCACTGCACTGGAGATTTAGACAGATACATTTTCTGGTGATAGGCATAGCCTTGAGGGTGCTAGTATTTATGACTCTGATTCTCTTCTAAGAAAACATTCTAAAGATGAACATGTTTGTGAACAATTACAGCCTTCAGTGATTTTAAATAATGCTTCTTGGTTGGAAACAAAACCTAACTATAGGTAGAGTGTAGTGAGGTAGTCCTTCTGTAGCACTGACCACGCCCATTGGGGGGTGGAGCGATGGGCGGAGAGGACCTGAGGAAGGAGGTCGGAGGGGGCCAGGAAGGTGCTCTCTTTTTTCTGGTGTGACTCGGATAGGAGAGGATCGGGTTGAATTTCCTGGTGTTCATCTGTCTAGGTTGTAAGTTATTTCTCCCTGAATAAACATCTATTCGGCCTATTTGTTTATCCTGATCCTTATTTACCGCAATAGTAGAGTGCTTAAGAAACAACAATAGAAGTAGTTTACTAAATGCCTTTTATGAACTATGCTCATGATTAAGCTTTACTTGGATTATCTCATGCAATGCTTATAGAAACTGTATGGGCTAAAACTATAATTATTCCCATTTTTGTGTAAGAAAACTGAGTCATGGAAAAGTTGAACACCTTGTCAGAGACAGACGCCAGCCAACAGCAGCATCAGAATTAAAGTCCATGAGGCTTTACTCTGGAGCTTTCACTATTAATCATCATATTTTATATATTAAATTCATTTCCATAATGGCATATTATGGAGCCATTAGAGATAATGTTTTCAAAAACATTTTGATAACATAGAGAAATGTTTACATTACATGCTTGGGAAATTGCATATGTACTATGATCTCAGTTTTGTGAAAAAATATACAAAGAAAATGCCTGGAAAGAAACACACCAATTAACAATAATTGTCTTTGAATGGTCTAGTTATGAGTCATTTGTTTTCTTCTTTATACTTTTCTGATTTTTCTAATTTACTAAAATAAGCATGTATCATTTTTTTTAAAAGTCTACGGTGAAAAACATGCAAGTCATGTTCGCGCTAAATTAGCCTTATTTTCATCTTGACAGTGTATTTAAAATTTGACAAAGTAACTAATACTTTAGAGCATAAAGAAATAAAGGCAAAGGAAGAAATCTAGCAAAAACTCTTCAGTTCTTTGTTTATGGTTTATGGGGTAGGGCTTCCTGTATTGGAAAAATAAAAGAAGACAAAGTCATGATTTCAAGAAAGTTACTGGCTTGTACACTCTTGAATCTCTACTCCCGTCACCCAGTGACTACTAAAGTGCCTCACATAGTATTAACTTTTGGCAAACACTTGTACAATAAATGATCTTATCTTGTTTGATAGCTTATTTTTTTAAATGACAAGACATAGAGGAAAGGCTGGAATTGTGATAATAATACTACAGAGAAGAGAGTCAATGTTTGAAATTATCTAAGCAACACAGAGCATGAAATTTAATCCTTACTAACATTCCTAACCTATAGTCAATATTTCATGTTTCAAAAGTCTCAATTGTTTTAATCAATTGAATTACTGACCTCAGTTCTAGAAATATCTCAGGGGAATATGCATGAATGAGCACAAAGATTCAGCCTCAATGTTTTTTTCAGTAGTACCAACAATTAGGAAAAACAAGGTGAGTGAAAGTACTCAGTAGATTGAATGGAATATGGGTATCCTTAAAATGTAATATTATCCTTTAAGACAATATTATAAAATTTTACTGGTGCAGATATATTTTATAATATGCTAAGTAAAAAAGAGAAAAGCAGGGAGTAAAACAATATAAAGTGTCACCCAAGGTAGTTGAAATATGTTGGTTGTTAACTATGGATAAATGTATGGCATATAGATTAGAAAGCTACATAGCAAAATGTGAGAGCTACATTTCGTTGCATGGTGTAATTGTGGGTGGCTGAATGTATTTGTAATTTTCCTGATGCACCAATAAATAAAAACTACTCTTGAAAATCAAACATAGGCTGTAGGAGGAGGGGTGTACCACAGGTGGGTTTGGCTTTACATTTTCTGTACAATACAAACAACCAGGGTCTGAGTTTCTGATTGCCCCCAAGCTCTGTATAGCCGGTGATGCATCAAGGGACCTAAATAGGTGATAATGGCAAACTTTTGGGACAGAACTATAAACAAAAGCTCCAGATAGTGTACAGCAGGAACCCCTGGGGGTGCCACACTCAGCAAAGCACATTGATAATATTGCTCTCCATTCTTATATTGGTTTAGGAAAAGAATCGACAAGGCAGGAACTCAAGAGATCAGCTGTCAGCTGGAAGAGGCATCTGCCCATGAGCACAGTTCTTCCAGAAAAGAAGAGTCTTCTGGGAGCCATAACCTCCACCCTCCTTCTCATCCTGGTGTCTACTTTCTATACACCATTCTCCACAAGTATCTCCCACTAGTAAATTCTGCATAGTTCCCCCCAGATTAATGCAGTCCTCCTGCAGGGAGACTGGAGACTCAAGACTGAAGGCTTGAGTCAGAGTTAAACCCAAAGAAAAAAGGTCATAATGGAAATACCTGAACTAAGTAATATAATGAATAAAGACAGGCTCACCTGGGCACAAAGGGAAAAATGCAAGCTTGGTGTGTGTATGTGAGGGCCTGAAAACCCAGGTCCTGTCAGGAGACATTTAGAAGGAAGAGAACACCAACAGCTAGGCACAAAGTCACCTATGGCCAACACAGTCAAAACCCTAAGGTCAGGAAGAAGATCCTGTTACAATGTCTTCATCTATATATTCAGAAAGCACAAATCCAAGCCTTTGTTCCGCATCTATGCTGCAAGTAGTTCCTCTACCTAGCTGCACAAAGGTTAGTGTTACACCAAAGTGGCCCAGCCACCAAGAGTTCACAGTTGTCAATGGATAGAACAGCCAAATGGATTCTGTTGAGAAGTAAATGAAACATCACAAATCTGCATGTTTTTCCCTCAGAAGAAACATGCTCATATTGTATGTATCATTACTTTCATCATGAAATCATCTCCCACATTTAGGACTTGATGGCATAATTTAGCATACGAGCCCACTGGGTGAATGTTGTAATGTACACAGCCATCTCTTACATTGTTCTCACTTCAGAATTACAGGGTGTTGACAGCACAACCTGTAAAGAAATATCAATTCATATTTACAGGAGATTGTTGGGTTTTGAAGATTCAGAGAATTCTGGGGCACATTATGATTATATAGACCTTGGGAGTTTCTGATGTGGGGAAACACTGTCAAATAAAGAATTGAAACTGCAAATAGGGAGGATGGAAGGCAGATTCACGTACCTTTTTCTGTAGAGACCCAAGCTATTTGGGTGACTTCAACTTAAAGCCAAAACATGGTAGAGGCACCATGAGCCATTTGTCTCATCAGCAATTTAAAATCTAATGCTAACATGTTGTACTTTTTATTAATTAAATTTATTAGTTGACAATTTCACACATGTATGTAACCTATACTGATTGCCCTCATCTCCAACTCTTATGCCCCTACTATCCTTGTCTACCCCCATCCCCTCATACATACAAATATCTTTCTCACATTTCCTGTCCATTTTAATTCTGTGATGCATTGTATTTAACCCCCGACATCTGTGTGAAGATTATGACTCTTCTCCGCAAGAATCCATCAATAGCCAATAGCTTAGCGCTAAGGTATAGTGCTCTATGAGTCCCTTCTCAATTCATGACTGTTGACCAGGCCAGTCTGTGAAAGCCCAGAATATGTAATTACAGCTACTGTGAGTTACTGATTGCAAATGGTTATCCCAACCTGCAAGATGGTATTCATCCAGTCATCTTACTTTTACACACCCCAGCTCTACAGTGTTCCCTCAGCCTTAGAGGAGGTGAGCTAAATATGTTATTTAGAGCTGATCCCTAAACTTTTATTTACTCTCAGGGCTACTCAAGATGCTGAAAATATGGCTAATGTTTTAAGATTAAAAATGGAACCTACAGAAGGACATTTAATAATGGTGACTCAATAAAAAAGCAGGACTGGGGATGTGGTTCAGATGGTAAAAATGTTTGCCTTGCAAACAGGAGGACCTGTGTTCAATCAACAAAAATGATGCAGAAGAGATGTATGCAGTGTTTGCATTGGTAATCTCGATGCTGAGGAGACATAGACAAGAAGCCCTGAGTGCTCACTGGTCAGGCAGCCTGAGCTTCTCCAAAAGCTCTAGACCAATGAGAGACCCCTGTCTCACACTAATCAAAAAGAGAGGGTGGCACTTATGACTGTCATTTGGCATCCACATGGACATGAACACATGTGTGTGTGCACTTATACACACGGGAGCTCACATACAAACACACACATGGCAAACCACCTATTCTTGTGACATATGATTTCGCATGTGTATAGAAAAGAGTAGAATGTTATGCCTGTATGGTTTATGTTTTGGTAATTTGGTAATTTAAATTTCTATCCTACTTCTTACTAGGTATAAAATCAGGTTTGATTATATATCTTGAGCTCCACTTTTTTTATCTGATACAAAATGTAATGACAAAGATTTTGCCTTATATGATCGTTAAAATATTTCATAAGATGTGTATTGTGACTAATAGGCACATTCCAATGTCAGTTTTAAAGTGAACTCACCTCCCTCATTAGAATCAAATAACCAAAGACAAGCTGGGGTGATGGGGGATGTCTTTCTATATATATGCTTCTCTTATTGGTTGATGAATAAAACACTGTTTGGCCGGAAGAGAGGTGGGTTGAGGAGGTAGGCAGAGGGAGCCCACCAAAAAGAGTCACCATGTAGACCACAAAGGAGTAGCAGGTCTGGACCCTTCTCCAGTAAGATAAGACAAATAGAAATACATAGATAATTAAGACAGAGCTAGCCAATAAGAAGCCCTAGGCATTGGCCAACAGTTTTATAATTAATATATTGTCCATTTGTTTATTTGGGGCTGAGAAGGGCAGTAAGACCTGGCGGGACAAAGAGAACCACCAGCAACACTGGGGTCCTAATGCTGCAGCTGATGATTCATAACATTGTAGCATAAGGAACTCTATCAGAGGTACCAGGCACTGGGGCTGCAGCAAAAGACGTAGGCAAAATGTCAAAAATACCTTCTAGCACATGTAATGAAGTTTTTAAAAATGTGTTCGGTAATGTCACTTTTATCATTTTTACTGCATTCAATTCAACAAACATTTATTGAATGTCTATGCCATACATATTCATTCACTATTTCACTAGAACTTCAAAGTGCCATTGCATTTTGATGGGAGGTCAGAAGCTGGCCTCTCACTTTGGGTCGCTGGTTTTGACATTGAGAAGTTTTCTATCTCCAACTATGCACGGTCAGTTTGTTTGAGCATACACTGCCACTCTAGTACAAAAGACTGATACCAACTACGTGAATTAACAAAAGGTAATTCTTTTCAACTAGTCCAGAGAGCAAATATGCATTCAATGACAGAACAAAAAAACAAAAGAAAGAGATAGAAGATGGGGGAGGGACCTGAAAGAGGAAGAGAGAATGAGTGAGAAAGACAGACAAAAGCAAAACCAGACCCACAAGGGAACATGTGGTTAGAGACATAGAAGCAAACAGACACAAAGACACCATCTTTTTCATCTTCATGTTCTTTCATCTTTTAGTCATGAAATTCTTACCTGCATGGGGCTCCTGAAGTGAGCAAATTAAAAATGAGAGAAAATATTAAATCCAAATGCTAATGGATGTTGCCAATAAAAATTAAGTCTTAAGTAAAACAGATAAGTTCTATTAATGGAAGTCTGTTTGCTTACTTAAAAATTCCTATAATCAGGGTGCAGTTTGAGAATGGAATATTATTCAGCATTAAAATACAACATCAAGCCCTGAAAAGACATGAAAAATAATTTCACTGCATGACACTAGGTGTGAGACACACTATGCTGAAAAGGCCACAGTCTGTATGATTACAATCATATGACTCTAGAAAAGGAAACACTATAAAGGTTCCTCAAAGATCACCAGCTGCCAAGATCTGGAGTGGGAGTGGGGATGGATGGGGAGTTTATAGGAAGTTTTAGCAAAGAAATAATGTGTAGTATAGTAGAATGTACATGTCATAAATTGCCCTAAGTCTACAGAAAGTATACCTAAGGCGAAGTGACATGAAAGTTATGGACTTTGGGTGACAATGATGTGTCCTTATGGTTCATCACTGTAACAAACACACCACTCTGGGGTGAATTGTGGTATCAGGAGAGGCTAAGCTTATCTGACGGAAAGAGATATATGAGAAACCCTTAAACCTACTGCTCAATTTTGCTAAGAACCAAGACTGCTCTAAAAACACAATCGAGTCTACTGTTTATTAAGATTTTAAATTTCTGTAAACTACATAGTGAAACTAATCATGTTCATCAAAATGTCTCCGAAAGGTCAGATCCACTCTGTTTTTAAATGGAGCTGTTTGTTAAAGCTGACCTCAGTCCTTACGATATGCAGCTGGCAACAGGAAGCCGACAGTGAGCAACTCAGCCCTCTCTTAGGCTTGAAGAATCACTCGTGGTGGTTCTGCCAAGACAGGTCTCTTCATCTCTGGGACAAGTGGAAGATGTTATCCTGATAGTCTATGACACAGGAGTCAAGTTGCAGGACCAGAGCTATAGTGGCCAAGGCCTGCCGTCACAGGGCTGTGGTCTAGATGAGGTCTGGAGGTAGAGTTGGGGACAGTGGAGAGGGACAATAAGTCACTCCAAGTGCTGGGGCAGTGAAAAGTTCTGTCATCCAGTCTTTCCAGCAACATGATCTGAAGTTTGCCTCCCATATCCATGAGCACTTTGGCCACTCCCACCAGCAACAATGAATGGGACTCTCTACTGGGACTCGGAACAACCTCTAGTGCATAATAGAGTCTTCGGTTTTTTTGCACCTCACCTCAGGCATGGCCTGAATGACTAGGGATGAACTAAAGAGGGTGGTTTGCTTTGCCTGTGACTGAAGTAAGAATGTGGGGGCCCAAGTTTGTTATATCAGATGCCATCTATAATTTGAAGGTGGTGGTGCTGACAAATACCCATAGGGCAAACATTCTATTTGCTTTCCTTGTAGAAGATAGGAGCCAGTGGTGAGAATCTCTCCTCTGGTCACCACTATGCTCGGGAGCCTGAGTTTTGGGCTTTTTAATCTAGGCTGAGCCCTGAACTAGACAGAATTAGGAGAAGAGGCAAACAAACATCCCCAGCTCTGTGACAGGCTGTGTAAGTAAACTACTTCATGGCTGCTGGCTCAAATCTCCTCACTTATCATAGAAAGGGAAAGAATACCTGGTCATCAAAACCCTTCTTAATTTTAGCCATCAGTTACTTCCATATGTTAGATCCTCTACCCAGCTACCTAAGAACCCAATATTGAATACTGATCTGGTACTCAAGCCAGCAGAGGTCAGCAGACACAGTTTGGGATCAGGATCTTCTAAGAAGGAGGCCTCAGGTATGTCAAACCTCACCTTTCCATTCCTGCATTTCAGAGGGTAATCAGGGATGCTTTGTTTGGATATAATATATATATATTATATATATATATATATTATATATATATATATTATATACACAGTGTTCTGCCTACATGTATGCCTCCATGACAGAAGAGGGCACCAGCTCTCATTACAGATGGTTGTGAGACACCATGTGGTTGCTGGGAATTGAACTCAGGACCTCTGGAAGAGCAGCCAGTTCTCTTAACCTCTGAGCCACCTCTCTAGCCCTATTTTGCAATCTTAACTGAGATTCCTTCCCCAGAAAGCTTACCCATCCTTTCATTTGTTCTAAGACAGATTAGCCTTTAGCTAGACCTCCCCACACCATTGCAGGACTCACCAGGGAGGAAAGCTGCACAGACCATGGATGAAAAGGATCCTGGATGTGCAGGCTGCCCTTCAGATAATGACTCATCACCACAAATGTCCCTTACACTTTGGCACCATCTCAGCCAAATCTCACAATAATGCCTGAGCTCCAGGCAGTCAAAAGAGAGAAAACTCAATATCCTAGCCATCTAATCCAATCTCAGTGCCTTAAACAGACAAAGGAAAACAGGCTGTGTTCTTGCTGGGCTTTCACATTAATTTTTCCTGATAAGGGGTTTCATAATTTGCCTATCCATGGGTAGGGCTGGAGTAGAGAAATAAATAATATATACTTTTAGACTGATATTCTATAAGCTATCTACAATCTCTAAAGTCTGTAGCTTGTCTAAAACTTTCCTTTAATGTCCCATCTCATTTAGACGTGTGATGCTGAACTTAGAAATGAGGTTTTCCAGGATAATCTCTCTTGGGCTGGCTTTTGTTCATCAGAGGAGTCCACCCCAGGACACCCTGTGATGCATGCAGAGTGAGACTCTCCCTGGTGATATGAAATTAAAGAACAAGTGAAGGAGGCAATACATTTCAATAGAAGAGCTGGTGCCTGGGCAAAAAGGGAGGGGGATGAGAACATGGATTTGTGGGACAGCCTGCTTCCCTTTCCACTTGTCATTAGCAAAGCCCTGAGGACCAATTCCTGTTTGACTTGGAACCTGCAGTTTTGACAAAGTCTCTGAACATGACCTCTAAATTGATTTTAAATCCCTCTTCAGAAGAAACTTACATGATAAAACACACATAACCCTTTAGAGACTACACAAGGAACCACCCAACAGATGGAGGCTTAAAGCGTAGCTAGCCTGCAGCATGACAGCCTCTGTTTAAACATGGAGAAAACTGCAGGTGTTAAATGGACCCCTAGGACTCAGGCCGGTAAAGAGCACAGGTTCTAATGGTGACTCCTTGAAAATTGCCAGTCAAACAGATCAGGGTGGGCTCATGAGGCTCCAACCAAGCCATTTTCATACTTCACATGTAGGACTCGAGGCATGAAAAATCTCCCTCTTCAAATCTCTTTTAATCAAAAATGCACAAAGGTAGCTTTCAGAGAACACTGGGTTTCTATACTGCTGTATGCAAAAAATTAGACATAGGATCTAAACTTCTGAAATATTTTTCCTGTGTCCACATCCGTCTCCTATGTAGCCTTGGGATAAGCAGGAACATGGGCATCTTGTATTTGAGGCCCACAGGAGGGGAACTACTTGCCCAACACATTGCAAGATGTAGTTACAGGGCCCTTCCTCATCCTCTACTACTCTGGGCCCAGGATGGCAGAAGACACACTGGTGGGGGTGAAACCAGACAGTAAGTATTCTGGTTATTTGTTGCTAAAAAGCAATCACCGCAATATTTAGGGATTAGCACAATGACCACATTTATTTAGCTTCAGCAAAGCTTGCTGAGGACAGCCCATCCCTACTCTATGTAGGGTCTGCTGCACAGGCTGTAGACAACTGAATATACTTTCAATCCTTGCCTGATGGTTGAGGCTGGCATACAGCTGGGACTCCATGTGAGGCTATGGTTAAAATGCCTATATGTGGTGTTTTCATGTTGCTGTTGGCTCTGTCATGGCATGGTGGTTGGATCCCCAGAATGGGCATACAAAAATGGAAATGAGAAACTTCACATTTCCAACACAGTCTCAGAAGCCACTCAATGTCATTGTCCATTGAGACCGGCTGCTTGGGAGTGAGTCACCCAGGCAAGTTCACAATCAAGTTGAGGAGAATTAGATTTTACACTGGAGGACATACTAAAGAGATTGCAGGCATGAGTTTTTTTTTTTAAACCATTACATGCACCATAAATTTCTTTTCCTCAGCATGAGGCAGAAAATGGGGGCTACGTTTCCATTATTTCTTGTCTTTTCCCACCTGACAGGTACACACTGGTTATACGCACTCTCATTTTGAGTCCAGGCTTGACTACACAAGCCACGTTCACATTTTACCATGAAACCAAAGCCCAGGAAAATAGCTAGTATGCCTCACTAACCACACTCTGCTGGGAAGTAACAAAGCAACACCTTCCAACCCAGGTGTGGCTTTCAGACTATTCACTTGTGACAATTTCTGCTTCTTCGGTGACGGGCAGAAACTAAGTCATCCCTAGAAATGCTGAACTCTTTATTAGTTTGAGAGAACTGGATCCTCTACCCTATGGCTAGGAAAGACCTCTAGCCAGCTGGTGAGGTCTCCTTCTTAGATGAGAAGAAAGGTGACTCTTATCTAAGGAAAGACTATGCACACCAAAGCTGTGCCTACTTCTCTTGTGAAAGGAAGAACCAGCAAGATCTTTTCCATGGTCCAGGCAAGGCTGAAATGTCGCCCCTGAAAAGGTCCTTACAGAGCTTCCCATCCCTGCCTGGTGTTTGCGTCCTTCATGGTGTCTCTCCCGGCCTATAATTGTGTGAGTGTAGTCTTCTTCTCAGCTGTCTGGCTCATGCTGTAATGTCTGACAGAGAATAGGTGCTATGTAAGTATCCACAGTTTGAATAAAGCCCACAGCAAATAAATGTGGAAGTTGTCCAATATTGTAGAATATTTAGAGTTTTCATTTTGACCTTAGGATGCTAGAACCATGGACGAACCTTAAGTCCACATGGGAGATCCCAGAGAGCATCAGAAAGTACTGACTGTGAGCTGAACGGTTTCCCAATCACGCAGTGGTGCAGACACTAGAATTGGGTCCCATTTTCTAGACGAGGAAACTGAAATTCTGAAAAGACACATACTCTGACTAAGCCAAGAACATGTCAAAATGTGTCCTAGTTGGTTCTGTCAACTTGACATGGCCCAGAGTCACCTGAGAAGGAAATTTTCACTGAGGAATTGTCCAGCTCAGTATGGCCTATGGCTATGTCTGAGAGAATGTTCTGAATATTGATGTAGCCCAGCCCACTATGGGCTGACATCATTCTCAGGCAGTTTGCCCTGGACTGAATAAGAAAATTAGCTATGCATGGCCACCAAGTAAAGCACCAAGCAACACTCCTCTGTGGTTTCTACTTCGGGTATCTGCCCAGCTCTCTCCAGTGGTGGACTGGAACATGTATGAAGTAAACTCTTTCCTTCACTAAGTCATTTCAGTCATGGTATTTATCACAGCAACAGAATGAAACCAGAGTGGCATGCAAAGTTAAGACTATTGCTGAGGTCAGCTTCACAGCCCACTCTCTTAACTAATAGAACACTTCCAACCATAGGCTTCTTTGAAGTTTTAATTTTAAAAATACAGATGGAGATCAATTTTAAAGAATTTTTATTGAAAATATGATTGCATACTCAAATCTCTGACAACAAATTCCTGGCATAAAGTTAGTATTTAGACCAGGTCTTTGCATGCTGGTGACAGCTACCCTGATTACAGGTGCAGAACCTTAAATCCTTGAACCTTAAATCATCAGACCTTAAGTCAAGGACCTTAAGGTCCTTGAACCTAAAATCATCAGAATCTGGAGGAGTGGCACATCGAGATCCAGCATTGTTTGACCTCTTAAAATAAGAAAACTACTTGAGTTGACTTTTTTGGGCTCTCAGCTTCCTGTCCAAAGATAAACTTAAGGCAGCCCTTGGCTCCTGTGTCTCTTAGCATCATTGCTACCTGTTGTAATATGCTCATGTAACCTGGAGAGAGGTTACTGAGCAGTCAGATATGGATTTGTTTTCTGCACATTATAGGCATTTAAACCAGCTTAGGAAGGAAAGTTCTTGTAAGATTTCTGATTGCTAGCTTTGAGGTATTTAGTATATTCTGGGACCTCTGTGTTCTTTACCAGTCTCTTGTGTTAAAATTATATTTCAAGATCATTGTTACACAGAGAGAAAACAAGAATCTAACTTGTATGTCCAAACTTCTTAACCTTGATGCCTATGCAGAAGTACAATGGAACAAGCCAAGTGGACCTGAGAGCAGAAGAAACTATAGTTCTGTGGTGAATCTCATGTGGCCCTACCCTGCTTACAGAATCTCAAGGTCTCCTCAAAGCCTTTAGACAATGCTCTGTCGATCTTTCTTATACTGGTCTCATGTGTTGTGCAGGAGGTAATGTTAGTCTATGAGCACCCCACGAAGGCTGATAGAAAAGTCTTCCTTATTTAGACTTAATTTGACTTCCTTCAAACTGTCCTTTGAGGAACTGGAAGGGAAAGAGTTCATTCCTTCCCTGTAATCAGTGCTGTATTCACAACATGGTTGTTGTTCCAATTGGTAGGGATTTAAAGAAAACTTATCTTTGGAACAAGTGCTCTTAAGAAAGATTGCTACCATACTTGAACCAAAATAATGATAATAATAATAATAATAATAATAATAATAAATCACATGATCAGTTATCTATAGGTATTTGACATTACAATCACTTGTTGAGTAAATTAACTGAAGTGTGAATGCATGTGTTAGTGTGATCCCAGCATGAGGGAGTTGGAGGCAGGAGGATCAGCAGTTCAAAGACAATCTAGGCTACATAGTGAGGAGGGGCCCATCCTGGTCTTCAAGAGACCCTGTCTCAAAAGGCAAACCAAGCATGCATGTTTGAATGAATGAGTTTCCACTTACAATAAAAATAAAAGTGTAAATCAGGGTGCTATATATTTGAGGAGAGAAGAACATCTTACAGAACTAGGAAGAGAGCTGAAGTCTCTTCTTCCACCCCACACCTCAACCTAAGAGACTGGAAGAAGTATCACTTTACATGTCTTACCCCCTCAAAGCCCTGTGTGGAGCCTAGCACAAAGCAGAAGGTCAGCAAATAATGTAAAGCATTTCCAGCAATGGGAAGCACCCCAAAGACTCCCTCAGCTCATTTTTTTTTCTTCTCAGAATATAAAACAGAAGCAAACAATAGCATTCAGATGTTAGGTTCAGGTACACTGGACCTGAGTTCAGGGGGTCTGCATGTTCTTTACTTAACCCCCAGGCTCTTCATTTGTTTTTGCCTAGAGTTCCTTTTATGGAAGAGAACGCCCTGTCATAGGACATAATGGTAAAATTGTCATCCTAAAGGGGCAAGACCCCTCCAAAAAGGTAAATACCCTCCACTCATGCTAAGGTGTGAAGGACTCTCAACAGACCCCGGGGTGAGTGGTAATTGAAGGGTACTATGTGGATCTTTCATTGTGGGTCTTAAGGACCCTTTAATTGGAGAAGTCCAGGGACAGAAGAAATGGCTTAGTAAAATGTTTGCTGTACAAGTATGGAGACTTGCCTTTGGATCCTTATTGGCCATGTAAGAAACTGTGTTCAATGGGACACACCTGTAATTCCAGTCCTTGAACTTGGAGGTAGTGAGATCCTTGGAACTTGCTGGCCAGTCTGGCTGAGTCATTGAGCTCCAAGTTCAGTGGAAGACTATCTCACAAAATACTCTTGGGATTGCCCTGTGGCCACTACATGTACAATAGCATATGTGTGAACACATGCATATAACACACATACACAGAAAAAACACACACTTGCATATGGAGGGATGTCCTTGAAAATGCTTATCCATATTGCCTTTTATTTTCCCAAAGGAGACAGGTAAGCAGTCTAATCAGTGTATAGATGTCACCTAGCCCAGGAAGCATACAATTAGGATTCTCATTATTCATTCTTGTGTTTTTAGTTTAATGTGACTTCCCAGAGGGTCTGTTGAGAGTCCTTTACACCTTAGCATGAGCAGAGGATGTTTATCTTTTTGGAAGGGTCTTGCCCCTTTCGGATGAAAAGTTTACCATTATGTCCTATGACAAGGCTCTCTCTTCCAAGGTCTCTAATGTTTTGCAGTGGCATCCATTATACTACTAATGCCATCCCATGAGAGCTTCAGGATGTCTGAGTCAGAACCCAGGAGACACTGGTACTTTTGGAAGGGATCTTGGTCTATCCTAAAATGATACTTTCCACTTAGTTCATGTTGTCTAAACTATGAATCAGCTGCTCCCACACAGCAGATGTTTCAGGCATATGGTCCAAAGCCAACCTTTTCAATATGAATGTGTATGTGAACCACCTGGGTATCATGCTGGAAATGTGGTTTCTTATGAAGTCTGGGTGAGGGGCTGATAATCTGCCTTAATAAGAAGCATCAGGAGAAGAAGGAGCTAGAACAATGAAGTCTATCTCCAAATGCGTTCAGTGTAAGGACCTCCCCGGAAGCTTGATGAACAGGCACAACATCAGAGGATGATGATAGAAGGACTGTCACTTAGACCCCTTAAAGATATGATTAACTAGAGTTCACTAACACAGTATACACAATTATGAGAATTCAGGAAAATGAGGAATGGGAAACTTGATCTTTTGGGTGAACCTTTGCTCTCTCATGTTCCTGCCAGTGGTAGGGGGTCTAGGGGATGGAAAGGAAGGGGAGGGGTCAGTGAATCAAGTTGTGGGAAAGAATGGTTAGGAAAGGGCCTTCAGGGATTGCAATTTTATGGTGAGGTGGTTACATCATGTCCTCAAATTACTTGGCTTTCTTGCACTAACAGTTTGACTAAATGAGCCTCCTCCTACTCACTGGAAAGTCATACTACACTCTGTGTATATAACAACATACACTGTATATGTTATCTATCCTCCCAGTACAAGCCTATAATGGAGAACAGGGAAGAGCTTGTATTGGCCTTGACTCAATGTTAACAAAGGTTCATCAAAAAGGGTCCCAATTCCAGCCCTGATCCCAGTAGGGATAGGAAGAACTGGAGCAACTGCCACAGGCATCTCAACCTTGACTGTTGGGGATGATCTCAGGCTGTATGACCTGAGTTGAAAGAGCAAAATGCTGCATAAATTTCACATCCCCCCTTTTTGGTACCTCTCTGTCCAGTTTTATCAACAAACAAGCTGCAAGAGACAGGGCCTTTCTGGGTGACTGTGCAGGGCTCTGCATCATCCCACAGAGGCCTCTTATTTCATAATGCACAGGAAATGAAGCTGCTTAGATGTGGTTGGCTTTCAGTGAGTTTCCTGGGGATCTGCACCTGTTGCTCAAAGGTAGGAGTGGAGGGTGACAAAGAGCTTGTGGGAGCTGTCTGACAGTGCCCTGGAGTACGTGCATGGACAACTACTTTGAAGAAGGAAAGGAAGGAAGTAGTGATAATGATGAGTAAAAGAAGCTGGGAGAGAAAGAGAGAAGAGAAAGAAGGAAAGGGAAATGAGGAGAGACAATCTCAAAGAAAGAAAAAAGTGAAAGAAGGCACTGGTCAGGAAATTGATATCAGACTCTGTTCACCTGGTCCCCAATGCTGACCACCTATTAGCATTAGTCAGACCACTGATTTTTACCTGGTTGGGCTAATGATGAGACCCGGCATCCTCAACTTCATAGCCAACTGCATCAAAAGGAGAAGAAACTCAGTTAAGCTGCTAGTCCCTAGGACCAACTATGTCCCAGAAAACAGAATAAGTCAACAATTTGACTCACGACCATAGAACCAGTGGAGAATGTGACAGGGCAAGCCAATGCAGAGGTTCCCCCATCTTGAATTCTTGCTTGTGTCATTTCAGGTTTAACTAGAATTTGATATCCTTGATAGAGAATCCAGTGGAAAATTACCCAGCTCTATTCTAGAAGCCCAAGGTTAGAATGCCCAGTTAATTTATCTTAGTTTCTGTTAAACTGCTTGTTTGTGTGAAGCCCCCTGCAGTCCCTGACCATGATGCCAGCATGTGGATTTGCCTCCAAAAAAACCATGCTCTGGACACTTGGGACCACACCTAAATCCTTAAATATCTGGCCAAATACTCATGTGTGGTTCCAGAAGCAGGAATAAAGACTTTCAATTGATTAAACTGTGCCTGAGTGGTCATCTCTAGTGGGCTTCCCATAACACTATCTGACAGCAATAACTTAGCTGCCATCCATTCCTCCAGACTACCCAGGACCCTGACTCAGACACATCAAAATGTTAAAGTACAAAGTGGTAGCACTATGCCCAGGATGTCTGACTCAGTAAGAGAGAGGGCATCCAGTGGGAAGGATACAGTGACTGGGGTAGGGTCCAATGGGAGGGATGTATTCCAGTGGGTTGAGTGGGATCCAGTGAGTGAGATGGGATCAAGGTGTCTATATTGCTACTAATTCTCCAAGTGATGCTGACATTGCTCTTGAGAAGGACACATTGACAACATGCTCTTGAGGATAAGTAATTATTCTAAATTGCTTGAGGAGCTATCCAGCCCACCTTCGTTATCATGTGCCTGAGGACGCCAGGGCTGGTAACTCTTTTATATCAGTTCCTAGTGCTTTGCATCCCCCTCCCAGACAACAAACACCAATGAAAATGGCCTCTTGGTGTAGAATAAATAACAGAGTTAAGTAAATACAGCCCCAGGATCCTGAAAGCCTCCTGAGATTGCTAACTGAACCAGCCTTGGGGGAGACAACAGGCTGTGCCTTCTTGAAGGAATCTTCAGACTCTAATCTAATAAAAGACTCCACCAGAATGCTGAGCTGGTTGGGAAGCTCTGAGTTATAGTTTTCTTTCTGTTGCTATTATAAAACACTAATTAAAAGTAATTCGTGGAGGACAGGTTACAATCCATCCCCAAGAAAATTCAAATAGGAACCAGGAGACAGGAACTAAAACAGAGTTCATGTGGGAATGTTGCTTACTGGTGTGTTTCTCCTGCCTTGCTCAGCTGTGTTTCTTTTACAGGCCAGGTATAGTACTGTCCACGGCGGGCTGGGCCCTCCTACATCAATTAGCTATTAAGAAAATGCCCCACAGAGACACCACAGGCCAATCTGATGGAAGCAATTCCTCAGTTGAGGTCTCTTTTTCAGGGGACTAGTTTGTGTCAAATTGACCAGCACAGTTGGTGGGATTTCACTCACTTTCTCAGTCCCAAAGAAAAGAAAGAACTGGCTTCTTCCATGGTCCACAAACATCCCAACCAGGTGAGCTTGACTGGCATTTAGCCTCCAGGTGCTTTTAAGGAAAGAGCCAGTATCAAGCCTATGCTGAAGGTGCATGGCTTTGACATAGGCCCAGGAGTAGTTTCATCTAGGGTCATCCTACCCATGTTCTCAGTGCTAGTGAGGGCATTGAGCGGCTTAAGGACCGTCTGCCCCTTTGACCTTCTGCTCATCTGAGTCACTTGATTATACCAGGTGACTGGTCTGGGTGACAGCTTAGAATCCCAGGCTCCTACCTACTCAAAGTTTTGCCTTATCAACTGCTATGGTCAATTCTGAGGTTGTGACTACTTTGGGGGCAAGGAAGGGACAGAGATGGTGCCCTGTGTCTTCCTGTTTTGCTTATTTGGGATACTTTGCTGCTCAAATATTCAGTTCTATTGTTCAACCGTAAGGGCTAATTTTGAGTGACCAAAATGCACATAAACCCTAGTTTACTAATTTTCATCAATAGTTTTTTTTTTTTTAAAATAACCATGAAGGATAGTCACTAACATTTTTAACTGGAGTGGTGCAGATAGTTAGCTCCACTTTAGGGATAAAGGAACTGGGGCTCTGAAAGCTAAGGTAACAACTGATGACATGCCATCATTAAGTAAAAGGTTTTACTATACTATGAGAAAGAGAAAAGGCAGGGGCATCTGGAAGAGTCCAGAGCAAGGAGAGAAAGTAGACTGACCACTGCCAGCAGCTGGACCAAGAGAAGGAGCATAATCAGAATAGCAGGGTCATAAGGAGGAGTGGGGGGAGGGGCCTGAGCAGGAGGGCAGTTAGGGTAGGAGCGGAAGGGAAGAGAGCTGAGGAGATCCAGGATGTCCAGCATGGACTCTGAAATACGGACCAGGTCCCTGTGACACTGAGGGAGCCTGGAGGCCAGGGTGTGTTTTGGTATGATGATAGGCATCACAGACAGCCATCTGTCCCCTCTGTCTCTTAGAATTTGGGGAAACTGGAGTTTCTTTGGACCTAACAACAACCACTGTTAAACTGAGGATGTCTCAAAGAATTTTTATTCTCTGTGCTCAGTTGTTTCTACCTTTACTATCAACCAATACTGAAAAATATCCCTGAAGGTAGGATGGAGAATGAAAGACTTCTAGAGCTAACTTCCCAGAGAGACTGAGACACATCCAAGGCTGTGACCAGGTCTAGCAGAAGGGACAGGTGCTTTGCTGGATAGGTGGCAACCTTCTAGCAGCAGCTAGGTGAGTGTCTGCCAGGGCCTATAAGAGGAGCCAGAAGGCTACTCTCTGGGTGACACACTTACCCTGTCAAAAACCCTTGAGGCCAAATGGAATAGGGCTATATGTCTCACCCCTCACATTATTCTTCAGCCCCAAACCAAGTGTCTATCTCCTTTGCTAAGACCATTTCTCCTACTCATCTGTCTAATGGCAGCATGGGTGAGGGAGAAGTGTCCTCCATGCCCCCATCAATGCCTAAAACAGATGGGAGAACTGTCCCTCTCCCCCCCACACACACACCAGCTTCAACACTTGGGACAGCAGACCTGGACCTTACCTGGGTAGCACAGTAGAGTTGGTGAGCCAACCCTGACATTGTGAGCATGGGGTGGGAGTGATCTGTCCTCATTACTCACCTCTCTTATGGCAGCACAGCAGAGAGTTGGCCCTGAGGTCATAAGAATGGGAGAACTGTCCCTGCCCTTCATTAACTGCAGCCTTGGGAGAGTGGCCCCCTACATCTTACCTGGGCCACACAATACAGCTGACCCTGAAGGTGTAGGTGTGGAGAAACTGACCCTGTGGACTGAAAGCCCAAGGATTGGCCCTATCCCTTGCTCATCTATACAAGGAGTGAACTAGCCAGGGCAATGCTAGAAAACCCAACCTGATGGCAAAGACAAGGGACAGCTGGTGGGTGACCAACCCTGCAACTACCCAGGCCCAGAACCAGAGTTATGTGTTGGCCCACCCCACTATCCACCCACCTGTGATCTGCTGGAGCACGGGAGGGGTTGGGGTGGGGTGGTCACTCCTGTGGGCCCAGCGTTGCAGGATCTCCACGACACAGGGCAGCAATGGGATGTCCAGAGAATCCCAGTGAGGGCCCAGTATCAATGGTGCAGAAGGGACCAGGGGTCCCAACCCAGACCAATGATTCTTTTCGGTAGTTGCCTGCATGTAAAAATATATAGATAATGGGAGTGGGATAGGGGTGGGAAGATCATTCTCCTGTCCATGTCCTGCTGATTATCTGCTAAGGAAGAAAAGGCCTTTGATGCTCACGAACAGGGCTATACCCACAGCAGACACACACAGAGGAGAGAGAAAACAGGTCGGGAATGTCAGCACGTACAATAAAACAAAAACCCCTCGAACATTTCCAGCACTGAAGCATTAAAATAAAGCCATTTGACAATTATTTGCCTGGATTGAGAAAGTGAAGTCATTTCAGAGATGCCACTAATCTTAAAAAATAACAAGAGTGATTTGATCCTGGAGAGGAAGCAGAGCACTTGCAGGTTTCTCAGCCAGCCGCAGGCTCTGCACTTTCACGGCTATCGACAAAGACCCGAGGGTGATTTACGGGGAGGGGGTATGCGACCACTGTGAGTGTTCCCAGAGGTAGAATGAGCCCACTAAGTTAAGATCAATGATTTCCTTGATTGCCTGGCTTTCCCCTCTCCTAAGCTTGGTCCCCATCTCCATTCCTATTCCTATCAGCCAGAAAAATAAAGATTGTTTACAGAGCTGAAGTAACACCTGCTTGGTTTATCTTATTTTAGAAACAATAAAAGCCAGGGAGTTGGAGGGATTAAGGAGGAAAAAAAAATCAATTGTGTTCTTTCATGTTGGAAACATTAAAAAATAAGTCACCCAGCTACGTACTCTAAGGCCCAATTTGGCTCTCCATTACCCAGGGCAGTTTCCAATTTCTTCCTGTAACTTCCCAAGGTTTAAACTTGATGGAACCATAACTGGGTGCCCTTGACAGACTTCAAGAAAGTTCTTCTGTTTGGTTTCTGACAATTCTTGTCACAGCTGTAATGTTCACATGCAGAGAGAAATAGAAATCTTCCCTTTGGCACGAACACGGAAAAATAGTTTGAACTTGACCAAATTGCTCGACATGTTCTTAAAGTGTTTCACGTCATGTCATTTCATATCATCTCCATAGGTTTTTAATCCATAATACAGAACTTGGTATCAGAACCAAACCAAACCAAAACAAAACAAAACAAAAAACACCAATGCTCAATAATAGTAAGTGACTACAACAGTTGAAAGGAATGCTTAGCACCAAAGAGCTGATCTCAAAGATCTGCCAGCCCGGTACCTGTAAATTAGATAATGCAGGTGGCCCACAGAGATCTTTGGGTGGTTGTCTATCATTTACAGCAGTAGTTCTCAATAATTAGTAATAATAAACAATGTCAAAGGCCACATGGGATAATAATAAATAAATAAATAACAAATAAGCTGATTCCTAATTCGCATTTCTTGTACCTTGAACTGGGACTGGATGCTGCCAGCCAGAACATGTGCATAGACTTATCAGGGAAGACAACCAAGTTCTCCAACCCAGGCTATGCCTGGCTGAGCATGAACTAGTTGAGCAGAATCCTCCCTAGGAGATTTAGAAGAGGGCAAGGGAAGATTCCTGGATGACTCCATATATATGACTGCATATAAATGAATCCAGAAACTACTGTGTGCCTCTATCTGTTTGTGCAGACTTTAGGTATAATGCCATCTGTTCCCTGACTCAGTTTCTTCATTAGTGAGGACTATGAAATTTTCTAAAGCAGTGTTTCCAATCTATCTGGGAAGGAAGATATCTTTTTAGGGTAAACATTTTTGCCAACCCATGCATGTTGGCAGTTCTGTCTTATTAGTAGTATTATTTATCACTAAGAATTTTTTCTTCAGTGAGGTTGCATACTTCAAAACATAATCACCTTTAAATCCACATAAGAAAAAATAGTATAGAAATATACTGGGTTTTGGCATGCATATGTGGATAGGAAGCCCAACTCTGTAAGAACCCAGGCTCAGAGGTGTGTTTGTGTGGTGTGTGTGTGTGTGTGTGTGTGTGTGTGTGTGTGTGTGTGTGTGTAATTTTATGAAGTAGAGCAGTGAAGATTCACTATCTAGATGCTTCCCACAATGAGGTGATTTTTATTCCCAAAAGCTTGTAGCTAATACCACAAGCTTTCTGCTGTTTGTTAACCTATCCCTGTCTCCCCTAGAGACCCCCTCTTCATGCTGTGTGTCTCTAGGACCCTCATGGGATTTGAGTCCCTGAAGATGAGTTGCCCTATATCAAGACCTACATAACATAAAGTGACTTTGCTAGGAAGTTCCAATGTCAAACACATACATATCCTCAGCCTTGTGGTAAAAAAATAAATTAATAATAATAATCTTGAGACATACTTTGAGAAGGAAACTTTGGGGAAAATTTTCTCCATGGAACTATTTTGCCATTGTACCTATTGCTGCACACTCTTGGTAAAAGTGGGATTTCAAAGGGCACATAATAAGAAATGCTAGCCTTGAATCCCTGTTCTCAGGACAGATCCTGCCAAGTAGAAGAAGGCTGGGTTAGAGAAAGGAGAAATAAGGAAACAGTTTCTGATTTCTCTTATGTGCCAAGTGAAAAATATGAGTCTATGTGCTCTCTCTTTGGTCTTATTTTTATGAGGTCCTTCTTAAAAACACTTTACCATCTGTGTGTGGGAAAATAGATGATCATATGTGGTAACCAACTTTGTCCTAGTTCATACAGGTGCAAATTTTGGTCCTGCTTCATGGCTTGACTTTCCTTGGCCTTCCTTGACCTTTTTGCTAAATGCTCTCAAGGCTCCCAGGGCCTTACATTAACTATCCTTTTCAGATTTTTTACTTCTTCATGTATAAGTGTCTGTGTTCTGTCCTTCCAACTCAGCTGGAAACTCAGAAGGCAGCAAGGATCCTATTGATGTGAACCACTCTTCCTCTGAAACTTCTCCAGTCACATACTGATGTCTCTGCAACAGCCTCCTTGACTGTTCTTCATTCATTCATTCATTCATTCATTCATCCATCCATCCATCAATCTACTTTTTCATTGGGTCAATGCTAGCCATTGCACTTAACAATTACAAGCATAATTGGCCCTTAGAAAACTAACATCCCACAGTTCGAAAGGAAACCATGGAATTTAGAAGCATGGATACATTATATTATGGAGAGAAGAAAGCTCTGATGGCAAAGTAAAACATAAGAAGGAGATTTAAAAAGAAAAGAAAAGGCCAGGAGCTTCTGTAGAAGACAGTAACAGAGCTGAGTCCTGACTGTAGATGAACACTATAGGACCCTGAGAAGAAGAGTGCTTCTAGGCAGAAGATATGGCACAAGGTTTAAAGCAGGGTCCTGTGACTGGAGTTAAACAGGGGAGGTGGACAGTAATAACATTAATGCAAGTTAACATCTAAGGTGTAGCTTGGAGACAGAGGACACAAACACAACACCCACTCCTCGCAGTCTTATTAAATGCTGTACACTATTCCAGGTGCCCTAGGAGACACTGTCATGCTGGTTCTGCAGTGGACAAAGGGTGAGACATGGAAAAGCTAACTGTCCACTCAGCTATGTGAGTGAAGGGCTAGAGTCATATTCCAGAGCTCACATCCTTGTTGACCTGGCCCTAATGTCCTGTACATAGGTTACCAGAGACATAGCTATATCCAAAATGTGTAGACATCCTGTATGTGTTATTGGTGTGTGTGTGTGTGTGTGTGGTGTGTGCTGTGCATGAGTGGTGTCTGTATGTGTGTGTATGGTATGTAAGTGTGTAGTGTGAGTGGTATCATGTCTGTACATTGTGTACATGTTCAGTGTGTGTGTGTTGTGTATGAGTAGTGTCTGTATGTGTGTGTATGGTATGTATGTGTGCAGGGTGAGTGTGTATCATGTCTGTACATTGTGTATGTGTTCAGTGTGTGTGTGTGTAGCCATGGAAATTCTTATAAATCAGGATGCTGTTATATAGAAGCCTGCAGGGGTTTCCTGTGATGTGAAGGTTTACAGTGACTAGAGGAACAGCCACCTATTGGTTTCAGAATCTCTTCCCTTGCACATAATTCTCACACTGTTGTTCCTGACTGAAACTTCATGTTTTTTCTCAGATGTGACTTGGCCTTGTAGCTGAGATAGTGACTCAATCACCAGGTTTCCATGTTCACAAAATGTATCAGAAATGAATAGGATTTGAACCTTCTAGACCAAGCTCCCCACTCCCCACCCTGTGTTCCTTTCTGCTTCCTCTTCTGTGTATTTGAATCCAAGCCCACAGTACTCTCTTGGGCTCTTTCCCCTGCCTCCTTCATCCTGAGCTCTGGCCTTATCCATCACCTACATCCATGAGTGTTATTCTTTCTAGCCCCTTACTGCTTCTTACTCCATTTTCTTTTCCTAAGTAAAGGCTTCAGACAAAATAAATTCCCACCTCTGTCAGGCCTTCAACTTTCTTGTTCTCTGAGCATTGCAGACATGCCATCCTGAGTATCTAAGGTAAAATTCTTTCTCCATTTGTTCTCAAGTTGCCCACTTGGATTCTCACAGGCAAGACTCCCACCACCTCCTTTATATGCTTCCTGTACTTGGTTCCACAGTTTGACTTCTTCTGGGATTAAAAGCCACGCCTCTCTCTCCTATCCGTCTCTTCCCCTTCTCTCTCCAAACCTCCCTCTCTTCCTGTACTTTACCTTGCACATAAGAAAGTAGAGAAAACACAAGAATATTTACTTAAAAAAACAAAACAAAACAAAACTCTGCCAAGACAGTGGAATTCTTTCATTTCCCATCCCTTTCTCTCGGCCTAAGCTGGTTTCTCTCTGCTTGGCAGTCTCAGTTCTTTTCTGAAGTTTTCCCATTTGAATGCAAGTCTCTTAGATCCTCTTTCTTTATTACTGTACCTTCCGGTTCCTGTAGAATATTCACCGTCCTTCACCTAACCTGGGTTTTCTGTCTGCCTTTCCATTTAGCCAATTTGGTGGGTGATTTAGCTAACTGTATGGTGCCTGATGTGCAGGAAATGGTGAGGAATAATAAAACAGCCAAGCTGTACTATTAACTGAGACATCACTCGGTACTTAGGAAATTCTAGAGAAATGAAAGGTAAGCATGGGTGTGTATGAATGTGTGTGTGTGTGTGTGTGTGTGTGTGTGTGCGCACACGCATACGCACAGATATGCTCCCTGAAGTCCAGAGAGAGGAGTGTCATTTTGATTTAGTTTTCTAGGGACAGGATGCAGTGCATGCTTGACATGCTCTCTGGGGACTTTCCAGTGTCTGGCTGTTTTAAATCAGAAACACTCTTTTGCTTTTGGACAGGTTTCAAAATCGTCATAAGAGAGATGTCCTCTCTCTCTCTCTCTCTTCCTCCTTCTCTCTCCCCCTCCCTCCCTCCTTCCCTCCTCCTCCTATGCATGCCTTTGGGTTATACAATGCAGTAGAATTTGTAGCTGGAGAAACCCCATTAGTGATTGGCACCATGATGAACACATCTGAATATTTATTTAACAACACCACAGATTAATAAGTCACCGCTTCCAGAGTCGAAAGCCATTGTCACATTAATTCACTTGTGCACACAAGATGTCCGCTGCTCCTAAGGGTGCAAATAATAGCTTTGCCAATATGAAAGCAAAACATAATTACTCAACAATAAACACACTGTACACTGGTAACAGCTGCTATCAACAGCATGTTTGAAGCCAAAACAAAGGAAGTATTACAGGACTTTTTTTTTTAATCCCTGCCTATCATCCTCATGGAGATGAAGTTACAGTTTTTGTTTGTTTGTTTGCTTGCTTCTGTCTCAACAAATGTGACTAGGCAAAAAGCATTTCCCTTAGCGCCCATTCTGTCTGGATTTCAGGCCAGGTAAAAATGTTGGCCTCATTCTGTCTAGCCTCAGAGTGGGAGCATGAGGTTTAAAGGAGAGTTGCTTCACAGTCTTCAGGATGTGTCTGCTCACTGTGTTCACTAAGCTTGCAGAGTTTTCGTTCCTCCCCTGACACTGGGGATGGAGCTTTCATCCCGCTTTGCTTTAGCTATGATGTTCACTCACATTAGCTTCTAGATCATCAGAAGGCCACATGGAATGACGGGTTACCATATGCACAGAGAACTTGTCTAATGCCCCTGACTGCAGAGAGGAAAGTGATGGCAAATAATGCATCACAGTTGGGGATTTCCTCCAAGTACAGTTCTAGATAGCCACAAGAATGCATTGCACAGCTCAAGTAAACACACACACACACACACACACACACACACACACACACACACACACACCTTCTGCTATGTCCAGCCTGTCTCTAGACTCACTGGCCTGGGACCAACAGTGATTATCTGGGAAGGCTGAGACAAGGTGTCCCTCTAAGCCTCAGCTTTTTTTCTGTATGCTATGGAAGACAGTCTTACATTCTTATTGGCTAAGGATGGAGTGAGGAGATGCATATGGAAGTCCTGCCTTTCATACCTGGTATCCAGTAAGTGCTTAATAAATTCATTGTTGTTTGCATTAGCTTGGCTTCTCCAGTAAAGTCTCATCAAGCCCCACTGCCCCACCTTTTACCAGGATCACTGGTACAACGGACCCATCAAATCCCACAAAACCCCATTCTCTGCTATCTAGGACTGGCTGAGGAGGTGATCTGGATGGGTAGCTGTCCTAGTTTAGTTCTCTACTGCTGTGATAAAACAATAACCAAAAGTACTTATTTGGCTTACATGTGTCCATTACAGTTTACCACGGAGGGAAGCTGGGACAAAAGTCAAGTCGGAAGAGAGGCAGGAACCAGGAAAAGGAGGCGGTTCCTGGCTTGCTCTCTGTATGGCTTAACCAAACTTGCTTTCTTATAGGTGCCACACCTATCCAGAGTGGCCCCACACACAATGGTCTGGGCCCTCCCACATGAATCATTAATCAAGAAAGTAACCCCACGGCCAGGTACACAGGAGAATATCATGGAAGAAATTGCTCATTTAAGTATATGCCCAACAGTAGAATTGTAGGGTCTTGAGGTAGATGTCTTCTTCAATTGCTGATCATGGCCCTGGGATTAACAAGTGGACATGGCTATGACTAGATTTTTACACAGGTTGTGGGAGGCAGGAGTCAAACTCAAGTCTTCATGCTTGCACAGCAAGCCCTCTCCCCAGCACCTGCATGTCAGGATTCTGCAGGAACTTTGGGCAGTTTGCCTTACCACTGCCTGTGGCTTTGTGTTTTCCAGAAAACACGGGTGAGCCCTCTGTTCCTGCAGTTCTTCCTATGCTGGCTGAGATGGGTCCTCTCTTAAGAGACTTGCAGTAACATTGCTGGACCTGCTGAGTGGGTGCAAGACCAGCATGAGCTGGGGGAACCCTCATGCACTAATAGAAAGGAAAAGACAGTTTCTTTATGAAAACTCAAGAGGCCCATGGGATCCATTTAAAAATTCAGGAGGTAATGTCCAGAGGAAAATAGATGATGTCAGCAAGATGGAGGGATTCGAGATAAGTATTCAGTTTCTCCACTTTGTGATGAGGGGCCATCTTACTTGGCCTTTGGAGGCTCAGCCACCATATAGGAGGCAAGTGGACATGAACTGCCTGGGGAAGCAGGCACTCCTGAATACTCATTGTTCTCAGCGGGACCCAAGGGCATCAGTACCCCTGGGTACACAGAGGTGCCATTTTCCTGAAGCAAAAGCACACAGAAAGAACCAGCACTTACAAGCAAAGCTAAGTAGATTGAGAAAGATTTTCAGTGATCTTTAAAGAAAAATCAGAGCCCTGTTTACAACCTCCTGCTCTTTGGTGGGAAAGCACTGGGGAGTCTCCTGGTGCCTGCCCCTTAAATCATGTGATTCTGCTCAACTTTAGATAGATGATCCCAGTCATCACTGTGAACTGAGCTGTCATCTGCAGATGAGAGTCACCTTCCTAGACAAAGGCAGACTTCAGGATGGGGTGAACAAATCTTTCCCAGAGTTTCGAAGGACTTTACCCAGGAGGCAAGTAGAACACAATGTATATTTAGTAGCTAATTTAGATGGTTCATTTAAAAATCAGAAAGCATTCACCTCTACTCAAAAATGGCCCATTCTAGGTTAAATTCTTAATTATTCTGGAAAATGCAAATGAGAAGCTATAAATACAGAGTCGGGGAATAATCATGGTTTGCACAGTGTAAATCCAAGCCAATCGGTAAAGGGAAAGAAAATCATTTGCCTTTGACATTAGATCCAGCTGTTCTTTGAAGCTGGTTTTCCCTAGCTGAGGATTTTGTATTTGGCTAAACTGTCTCCAAAACCTTCAGAGTTTAGACAATACTTAATCTGAATGTCTAATAGTTCATTCTTCTCAGCTACCATTGAACACTTCCATTAAACCCAAGTTATTATTATCAACATTATGAGGCCTGTCAGACGAAAGCCCATTGTTCAAATGAATTGACCTCCACTACAATTGACCTTAACATTGCTCAACTGTTTGACAGTCAATTATCTCATGATCCCCCTTCAAATGGGCCTTGTTGCTGAAATCACCAATCCATTATAGAGGGAAGGTTATTTAATAGCTCAACAGTGTCTCTCACTTGCTGCTGTTGTCCCCCAAGTATATATTGTGGGAAAACGTATAGCCCTCAGCCCAACTGAGAGAAAAGCATTGTGCCAGGCCTTTGTTTCAGGGAAGAAAAAAAAAAGCATAATAAAGGCCTGGCTGAAACTCAGTGATGGCTGAGATGATGTCAGCCCTTAAAATATGTCAGCTCTCAGAAGCGTAAACATACCCCACTGTGCCTCAACCAAAACAACAGAGGAGAAAGTGGAGAGAAGGAGGGTTAGCAAGGATCTGGAGGTGGGAGTGAAGGGTTCCAAGTCTATCTGGCTGTGAGAATTTGTGGTAGTGAATGAATGGGATCCTCTGAAGGAAATGGTCTGAATGTGGGTGCTGTGTCCCACTCTAAAGCTGTGTGGCACTACTGCATACCTTTACTAAACCTTTATTTCTTCATCTACATTATGAGGGTGATGGTATTATTGTTGTTGTTGTTCTTCTTATTATTAGTATTAGTATTAGTATACAGGACTGCTTTAAGGATTGGATAATGTTCAAGGTCTGGGTAAGGAATGAACCCCCATTGAAGTAATCCAAATAGTAGTTTTGCAATTGTAAATAGCAACATTCTCCTTCAATCCCCTTTGAGAACTAGCTTTTCTGTCAGCTGTGTCGTCCCTTGGCATCTTTCTGATTGGATGGAGAGCCAGGCATTGAGAGCCACATGGATAGGGGTTTGCCCAGGCTTTGAATGAGAACTAATAAAATTGACAGTCAATAAAAGTAACAAGTGCATCATGAATCAGGAAATTAAATACACCACCCTATCCCACCCCCATTAAACCAGGCTCAGCCTCCATGTTTATAGGCTGTTGGAGGCTCAACCACCCCTGGAGAACTGAAGAGCATCCATGTGACACAGAGGTCAGTTGGCCCAGCCTGACAGATGTCCGTTGGAGAGTGCTGATCTACTGTTTCTTTGAAGGGAATGCTCCATCACTCTCAAAGTGTCTCTGTCCCCTGAGATGTCTGACACCTTAACTCATATCTTCTAACAAGGCATTGAAAGAAAGTTCTGACCCCGCACAGTCCAGTCCAGGGTGATATGGGGAAGGAGTACAGGGAGAGAAGGAGTATAAAGGGGAAGAGAAGAAAACAGTATCCCTATTGCTACCATTTGCAGGATATTTGAAATGCTCTTCATTTCACCCTTATCTACCCTGATAGACAACGTGTGAGGTGTGGATTACTAATGCCCAAAGGACAGAGACCCATGGGCACCCTATAATGCCTCCCCATCCTTGTCATCTGTGACCAGGACTCAGACTTCCTTCCACCCCAATGAAGTTTCCAGCAAATTCCCTGTTCCAGATCAGTTACTCTTTGTCCACAGAGTCAAGCAGAGGCCTTGGGATAATAGCAGAGATGAGGCAGGGCAAAGTTCTCCAGCTGACTTCCTGAACACCAAATAGGCCAGTGCCAGCTGGCTACCCTATACTTTCAGGCTCCCAAGAACACACTGGGTTTGTCCCTTCCCAGTCCTAAGCTCAGATACCACACTTGCAACTTTGAATTGGCCATAGTGAGCATAATTCACCCAAACATCAATGACCATCTCAAGCCAGGAATTGTTTTTTTTTAACATTTACCTGCCAATACTAGTTTATCCACTCACCAAATATCTGGGGAGTTTTCACTCTGGGCAAGGTCCTGGGTGAAGTACTGCAGATATTAAAATAACAGTTTGTGTCCCTCGTATATTTTGTTCAGCCATTGGCTTCTTCTATCCCAGTAAGTTGGTAAATATTCCTTTACAGAAAACAGTCAAGTTGAGTCACTCTGATTTAGGGTTATCTGTTTCACCAGTGAGGTTGCTAAAGGTTTTGAAATGTCAGACTAGAGCAGAGGCCATGCTTATCCTTGGGTTATTTGTAAAAGTGTTGAGCAGCTGTGCATCCTCTGTGGAATTCTCATCTGGGTATGGCTGACCATGTCTGAAGTGTATGAGGAAGCATCTTATGGAAGTCTATGCCAATTCCCAGTCCTCCCTCACCTCAGGAGTGCCCTATCTATCTCATGTTCATATAAGCTACACTCAGGGCTGCTGACAAGGTTTCCACTTGATCTTGCTGCTCTTGATGTACTTTATCATCAGAGTGTGATGTTCTTTCTTAAGTTAAAGTAGAAAATTACCTTAGAAATCAAGCCAATTGCAAAGACTTGAAAGTATAAAACAGGGGAGAAACTTAATCTAATCTCACCACTCAAAGATGCCCAGTTTTTTTTTTTCATATATTTGTTTATACACAGTGGTATTCTGCTAGATATTTAATAAGAAGTTCTATGTTTTTTAAAACTCTTGATTCATAGTTTTGCCAATTTACATAATAAACACTTCCACTTGGCTTATTTCAAGCTACCAACACACTATCACTAAACATGGACTAGGAAAGAAATTCTAATCAATTAATTCTTGTAAGCGCATGGGAGCTGGTTCAGCATACCACCGTGAAATAAACATATAATTTTAAGTGAAATGGGGAAATGCTACATCTTGCTTTATAACCCACTCTTCAAAGTCTTTTCATTCCACTGAATATATGTCATAAAATATAACATTAAATACCTGGATACCATTCCATTCTATCAATGCATAATTGACTCAACACAATCCTATCAACTATCTCTAGTATTTGTTAGCATAAACAATGCTATGATGTACATAATTGCAGACAAATCTCTAGAGAAAAATTAATAGTTCAAACGGAAGCACCTGGAGTGAATCCCCCTTGACCACCCACAAAGCTCAACCTCTTTCATAGAAATCTCAGGATCTCAGGCTGCTGGCAATCTTTCAGACCTGAAAGATAGGCTTTTAAGATTTCACAACATGAATCCATCTTTCCCCTCAGCTATCATGAATTATTCCATAGGCTCCATACAGATTGTCATGTGTCATGCCTTTGCATGTTGTCTCCAATCTCCTGATCTCCCTGTTGTCCCTTCTTATTCATCAAGACATATATATGATGAATAGTGATTACTGGAGCCTTATAACACACACACACACACACACACACACACACACACACACACCCCTCAGCTGTAGAACTTAAGTAAATATATGTGACCTAAACCTACCCATCAGGATATTGACCCTCTAGTCAGGGGATGAGTCTATCTCACTTTTCTGTCCAGATAAATTAGTATGAGTTCCAGAGCAAGGCTCCTTCATGAGAACTATTGCATAAAATGTGTTACACACTTTTTCTTCCTGGTCTCCTCTGCAATAGTTACACTCTAATATAGCTCACAGAACTTTTCCTAACAGAAACCATTTCTAGAACAAAGGGGAGACTTTGCTGTGTCTAAGTATGGTTCCTACCTTGAAAGAGGTTTTAGAAGCCTTCTGGGGCTCTTGTAGAAGCCATGGAATGCCTTGTCTTTCAGAAGCAATACTTAGCCCCTCCGAATACATGCAATTCAACACAAAGAGGGAAAAATTAACCTTCCTAAATTCAGTGATACTTTCAGAAGTAATGACACATCAGTGGCATCTACTTTTGACAGCATTGTCTCTACATGTGTGATCATAAGAAAGACCCCACAGCGGGCATTAATAAAGCTTACAATACACTAAGCACTGCATAGGAGCTGACATTAAATTTTCACTTTCCCCTTTAATCTCACATGAAATTGATGCAGAATTCACTAATATTCCTATTATAGGAACCAGGAAATAAGACCAGGCTTAAAGGTGAGGATTAAATCAAGACTACATACCTTATAATTTGTCCTGCCTGCCAGTGCATTGATGATACTGACTTCAACTCTTGAGGAGCTGAGGAGGAGCACATGTCATGAGGAGAGTGTCCAACAGGAAGAATGGCAAAGTTAAAGTCACAAAGCTGGATAAGGAAACCACCCCAGTTTGCCCAGAGCTGGAGTGATTTTAAGTGAAATCACCAATGTAAAGGGAAGCTCAGCAGTCACAGACAAACCAAAGTGGTTGGCCACCTCATGGGGGAGTCAAACCCAGGGTTTCCAATAAATTTTAATAAGTGCTCACAATTAAAATGACTTTGTGATTCTGCCTCACTCTAGTTAGAATGGACTATCGTTGAAGATCATGAAAGGAAAGTGGAACATGCACTTACTGCTAAGACGGTAAACTGGTGCAGCCATTATGGAAATCAGTATGAATGTTTTTCAAAAGGCTAAAAAATAAGAATAGCATATGGCCTAACTACTCTACTCCAGCATATACCCAAAGCAGCCTCACTCTTAAGAGGCAAGTCTCTTGAGAGATACTTGCACTTCCATGCTTATTTTTGTATTATTCGCCACAGCTAAGATGGAGCCAGCCTAGATGTCCATCAACAGATGAATGGATAATGAAAATGTGGTACATATACACAATGGAATTTTATTCAGTCATAAGGAAAATTGAAATCATGGCATTTGCAGGAAATTGCCTGAACTGGAAATTATTATATTAAGTGAAATAAGCCAGGCCCATAATAGCAAATAACTCATGTTTTTCCTCATGTGCAGAACCTAGATTTTAATGTGTATATGTGTGAGGAGGGGGTATGAGTTATGGAGCTAGACAGAGGGCAGTGGAAAGGAAGAGATCTTAAGGAAAGAGAGTTTAAAAGAAGGTAATAGAATACATGTGACACATATGGAAATGGAAGGGGAAATATGGGTGGGGGAAGTCACTGCAGGATTGGTGATGAAGGTCAGAAGAGGGAAGTTTGAGGTATGGGCCAGTAAAATCAAAGTATATATGAAAATATCATAATGAAACTCATTGCTTTGCATGTTAATTTTAAAACTATCCATAAAATAAATATAGAAATGAATATAGGCCCTCTGACTTGTAACACAGAGCTCTTTCCACCACAACCATACCTTCTCTCTACACAGGGTCTTAATGAAAAAGAATAAAAATGAAGTCATTAGGATGTATGTGTTCATTTTCCTGGGACCTTCGTGCAATAGGCATTTCAGAAGCGGTTCAGAACATCAATCACTCAGGCTCACAGGAAGAGACAGACCCCAGCTGGAACTTTTCTTTCTAGTACACTCCAGTGATGGAATGACCAGCTTCCCCCACCTCCTCCCCACCCCTCAGCACACCTGGACTCCTGCCATTCATCTGTAGAATGCTCTCAACACCATCTGGCCCTGCATCACATGTCCTGTCAACAGGGATGTCAAACAGGCAAGATGAAAGGACATAACTCAGAGGAACATGGCTCATCTTCTTGCCCCAGTCTGAGGGAAGTCATGATGATTACTCATTAGGTAGCTACAAGGGGAGAAAAACGACTTGTTACTGTACGGTTGTCAGCTGGTGTCTGGAGCCCTCTTCACCATTTCTTGTCTTGCCAAGTGTTTTGGGATGATCCTAGGACTTTCAAATAAAGTGCATGTAGCTGAAGTATTCTAAGAGGATGGAAAGGAATTTTCATAGTTTAGAAATCTGATAATCACAGATTCTGGCAGAACCACAGACATTCCTTTCTAAGAAGTTGGGTATCCTTCCTCAGAGGTTACAAAGAGAATGTACCAATTTAGCTAAAGGAGTTAGGGGGACAGGGAGCTCTAAAGAACTTCATCTTCAGGTGATGTCTTAACGGCCCTTCAGAATCTGAACATGGGTTATAGAATTAAACATTGGCCAACTTAAGAAAACCTGAGGCCTTTCTAGCAATAGCTGTCTTTATGTTCCTTTCCTACTCAAATTTCCCTATTTTGAACCAAGAAGATATTATAGAGAAAGATGGATACCTTGACTACATAGACACTTACTAATATTTGAGTGCCAGAACTATTCAAATAAATGTAAGAAAGGAACACAATTACCTGGTGGGAAGGATATGATAAAAGGTGAATCAAATGGATGAATAGAGATGCTTTTTAATATCAGTTAAAATTTTAATTGAACAAAATAACAGTGAAGTCACCTGGTGTCTAAGGAATACAAAGGGATAGTTCAACTGGACGCAAATGTCATTAATTACTTCTGTGTGTATATGTAAAAATATATGATAACAAACTAGTTAAAGGTAAGGCTATCAGCAACTTTGTTTTTCTTAAATATCTGTTTATTTTTCAGTTTTCCAAGAACACGTATTACTTTCATGATGGGAAAACAGTATTTTATATGAAGGAGTACAAGGCAGAACACAGAAGAGAGCTGGGGGTCTCTCTTCCTTGTCCTCGTTCCAGTCCTCCCTGTCCCATTAGGTCCTAGAAAGAGGGGATGCTTTCATCTAGGCTTGCTTTTCTCATCCATGTCTTTTTGCTAATAACAGGAGAGAAGTGGAAGCTTATCATAAAAGCGATCACTGTTGTCTTTAACCACTGAGGTATCAAAAGTTCTAACTAGCTGGGCCTAGTGGTGTACAATGATAAGTCCCGCTTGGGAAATGCAGGCTTGACAATCAAGAGGTTGACATCACATGATCCTGTCTCAAGAAGAAAAAAAAAAAAAAAGAAAATGCCAATGAGCTGCTTAGTTTTATGTCAACTTGACTTATGCTAGAGTCATCTGAGAGGAGGAAATTTCAACTGAGAAAATGCTTCCATGAGATTGGGCTGTAAGCAAGCCTGATGGACACTAAGAAAGTGATCTAGTGATCTGGTGTGTGAGCACTCAGCCCACTGTGGGTGGTGCCATCCCTGGGCTGGTGGCCCTGGGTTCTACAAGAAGGCAGACTGAACAAGCCATGAGGAGAAAGTCATTAAGTAGTACTCCTCCGTGGCCTCTGCATCAGCTCCTGCCTCTAGGTTCCAGCCCTGCTTGAGATCCTGCCTGGACTTACTACTGTGATAAACATTAATGTGGAAATATAAGCAAAACAAACCCTTTGCACTCCAAGTTATTTTTGGTCATGGTGTTTCACCACAGAAATTAGAACCCTAACTAAGACAGCCAACAAAAGAATGAGCAGCCCTAGATGCTCCACAGCTCTAATCATGAGTTTGTTGGTAGCATATCTGAAACCTATCAGTCAATGTGCCTTGGCACAAATTCATACCTTCCCAGACATTGGCCTTTAGCAATCTTTTCCCTGACACATGGAGGGCACATGAACCCATGAGATGGCACAAACCAGAACCCTCCATCCAAGTCCCTGTCAAGCTCTGGGCCTCCAGACCACCACACTGGCTTCAGAATAGTGAGACTTCAGCGATCTCTCCCAGAGACACACCAAGGGCACTTGACTCTGTGGGATGCAAGCCTTCCTTCTGAGAAGCTCACTCTCTAGAGAGAGATCAGACAGATTTACAGTGAACCATAACACATAAAAGAGCTGCCATGAAACAAACGTGTACCGAGATGCTGTGGGAGGGGACCGGGTAATAACACACAAGGACAAAGAGAATGAGAAAGCAGACAGCAGCGGCCACACTTTGGAAACTGGGCAGCCCTGAATGACTGGGTTAATAACCACTGATTTCACCAATTTCAGAAAGCTATGCACTCCATCAACAGAAGCAGCATTGTCCAAGAACTCTTGATGTGGACCAGGAAGGGATATGGAACTAGGCCAGAAGTCTTGAGCAAATTCATACAACATTCACTGGCACCAAGCAACTCCTCTTCACCCCTAGCAGGAGAGAAGAGGTTTGTCTTCTTGCTGGAATGAGAGAAGCAGAGATGCCATGGTCTGGATGCCAGACACAGCCAGAGGATGAGGGCATGCACCACATGCAGGGAGAAGGCGGGAGCATTTATATCCTAAATGCCAGCACACCTGGCCTCCTTCCCTATTGCATTTCTGAAATGCAACCACCAGGCTTGCACCTCCAAATGTGGGAAGCTGGCAAAATTGTCTAGGGCTTTTGAAGCATTCGGGTGTGTGTGTGTGTGTGTGTGTGTGTGTGTGTGTGTGTGTATGTGTGTAAAGATATTACTATTAAGGCTTTCCATTAAAATAGCCAACTGTACCCTACAATGAAGCCTACATATGGCAGTCCCCATTGGTAAACTCAGAGCTTGCAAACAGCTTTATAATCTAAGTCTAACAGCAATGACTACAGTTCACTGGTACTCAAGGAAAATCTCTAACAGAAAAGATGAAAATCAAATCATACCAACAGGATAAAGGCAACCTAACAGGAATTATATGAGAGAAATATTTAAATTCAGAATATATTTAATATCCTGAGAGACATAAAAGAAGATGCATTGCATTTACAGAAACAAGAACTGGATAATAGGAAGAAGTTAGCAAAGTGGGCTGGTAAAATTAAGAATATTATAGTAGAAATGGGGAAAGTCAACAGAGGCTATAAAATAAAGAGACAGAAAGCAGTCCAGAAAAGATAAGAAAATACACAGCTGATCCAGGATGCATGTCATAAAAATACTAGGAGTTTCAGAAATTAAACACCTCTCTCTCTCTCTCTCTTTCTCTCTCTCTTCTTCCCTCCCTCCTCCCTCTTCTTCCCTCCATTCCCCCTCTCTCTCCCTCTCTCCCTCCTCCCCTTTTTCTTCCCCTCCCTTGGGCTTCTTCCTCCCTCTTTCCCTCTTCCCCTCCCTCACTCTTTGCCTTCCTTCTTCCCTCCCTCCCTCTGTCTCCCCCATCTCTCTCTCTCACACACACAGTAAGAAACAAAATAACTCCAGGAAATATCTATAAACTGGAAGACTGAAGACTGGAGTCTGGAGATGTAGAGCCCACAATGCAATCCTAGCACTTAGGAGACAGGAAGAACTACTGAGAGTTTGAAGTTGATCTGTTCTACATAATAAGATATAAGCCAGCCAGAGATATATAGTGAGCTTGGGTCCCTCTCACCAGAGGCGGCAGATCCACATAGTAACATAAATAGAATAAAGTGAAATGAAATAAATGTACAGTGTCATGAAATTTTAAAACACAGGGAACAAAGACACAGACAAGCTTCTAGGGCTAGTGGGTAGAGAGCATAGAGAGTGTGTTTAACAAGTACGAGGTCCTGGGTTCAAGCCAGCCTCAGTGCAAAATAAATAAATAAATAAATAAATAAATAAATAAATAAATAAATAAGAAGCAAGTAAACAAACAGACCCAGTTCCAAGGATTGTGAAACTGGACTTCCCTTCTCAGTAACAATGCCAGAAGCCAGAATACCTTGGAATGAACCCCTCAAAACCTGAAGAGAAATGATCTCCAATATAGAATTCTGGACCCAAAGATGCTAATGGTGTTATTAGATAGTGATGTGAGCAGTTACGCAAGGCATCCATTATTTTCTCTCCTGTTTCCTTTCTAGAAAAGCTGAGAATATGCTTTCCCAGTGTCTATAGTACACCATGGCGAGAAGTCATTCCAGAAGTAAGATATGTATTTCCTGGGCTGATGCCAGAGAATAACTGGGCAGTCTAGAGTAGGCAAACTGACAGTCTCAGTTTGAACATGAGACTAGAAAGAGAGACCCAAGGCCTCTGATACATAGAGAGAAGATCCAAAAGACTGGCAGGGAGTGGAGGCAGAAACAATGATAAATTCAGAGGTAACTAAGATAATATAAAAAGACACAATGTAATACAAATGTAAATATAAAACAAAACAACAACAACAAAACTAAAACCAAATCTCCAGGGTAAACACAAGATTGTGCATGGAGAGAAAAGTGAAGGCTTAGCCAGGAATATCATTTGCATTGCCATATAATATAAACCCTGAATATTGATTTAAACAAAATTAGGCTATAATTCTATTAGAGAAGAGGGCTGGGAGAAGCATGGCTTAGCAAGTGTGTGAGTTTGGGGTTGTAGAGCATGAGAGAAATTATTCTTCACCTACCATAGAAGCCACAGATGCTGTTTAAGACCCTCCATCAAGAAACAGCAACAGAGCTGGAGACCCGTGTCTCCAAAATCAACTACAAGAATTAGTTGACTCTATACTCTATGGTAAGAGGCAATGAAGAACAAGAGCAATGAGCTGTTCATTTTTTTGTTTTGATTTTTTCCCACAATTCTTGCACCTATTAGTCCTTTTTAAACTATAGGCCCAGCACTAGGAGGTGGAGGCAGGTGGATCTGTGTCAGTTCAAGGCCAGTATGGACTACAAAGCAAATTCCAGGACAGCCAGGGCAGTTACACAGAGAAACCCTGTCTCCACAAACAAACAGACAAAAGCTATGGGCAGCTATAAATCGAGATGGAATATTCCAGATATAGAGGAGTGAGTCTCAGTTTTCTCTTTCCCCTCACAGGGCTCAATCATGCTTTCCCATCCTTGTCATGCTACGGCTGAGAGCTGGTAACATACAAGGGAAACGCTGCTTTCTCAGAACTCCAGGGAAACGGGGCTCATGATGTGCTGGAGTCCCTGCAGGCATCTGTGCCATTTTACTTTTGTCTTGCTTGTTAGTATAAACAAAAGTATTGGCCAACCCTGATGTCAGATCCAGACTCATTTGCCAATTATAACCATATGTTAGCAATGAATAAAAATAAAAACATTGGTAAAAATCAACAAAAGCATTCAGTAGGAATCAATTTGAAATTTCAAGACAGGAGTATTATGCTGTCTTATGAATGGCACAGCGGATGTCTTTTAGAACGCATAGCTACATTTTTCTTTTCAGAGACCAAGGTTAGACATTTATCAGCACCGCAACGTATCTATAGCTATTGCTCACAGCGAGGAATGAGAAAATATCAACCACAAACAAAATTGGCCAAAACAAAATCCCAGGGGCCCATGTTCTGGAAGATGACTCCTATGCACCCCTCTATATTCTCTGCTAGTTAGGAGAGAAAGTCTCTGCCCTTTGGGATAATCTCAGTTCTGACATCATATTTAGCATCTTTGGTAAGTCTCCCTCAGAGGGAAGTGAACTGATGAGCACAGGGAGCAATATGTATTCCCATACTCCCATCATGACAACCTTCTTTAATATAAAATTGGGAATTATTCACTGAGACATGCATTGTTTTTCAGAGTAATATGGGGGAAGCATCGATCCTGAGATGGTTGATAGAAACAGCAGTCAGAATTTTTTTTTATTGTTTAAGTACTATCAGTGTTTTTAGACAAATTTTCTCATGAAATTCTGTTCCTTTCAAAAAATATCATGGAAATGAGACTCCAATGAGAGAGGAGACTGATTTATAATCATGAAGGAGCATGGGGAAGGGGAGGACCTCTGACACCATCTTCTATGTGAGGACTACTTGAAAGACATCTTAGAACTAAGCTAACACCAGATGTATAGCAACTTGGGGACAGAGCTAGGGAGATGGCTCGGGGAACTGGCTGCACAAGCATGGGGACTTAAGTTGGGACCCCCAGAACCCTGTGAAAGCCAGGTGCACTGGTGTGCATGCATCTGTAACTTGAGGATGAAGAGAGATATATCCCAGAGGCAAGCTGGCTAGCCAGCCAATTTAGCCCAATCAGGGAACTTCCAGCTCTGTGAGAGACTGTCTCAAGAAATAAGGTAAGGAGTGATAGGTACCCAGCAACTATCTCTGGTACCCACATGTGCACTTGTTGGCAAGCACACCTGCACATATGGATACACATACATTACACACACACACACACACACACACACTGAGAATGTAACTTGATAGGATAGCATATGATCAAAGGCTATTCCAAATGAGAATAACATGTCTGAAAGATCAAAATAAGACATTCACCAGTTCTCAGAGCCACTGGAGGCAGAGAACAGTGGTGGCTGAACAATTCACCTCTGGATGCTGCCAACTGCATCCAGAAATAGCAGTAAGATTTACATTGTACTATCTTTGGTGCTATTTACAAACAGAGTGCTTCATTAATGTTCATTGAACATGTACAAATGACTGTCAGCTCACTCTCTGCCCCCTGTTGCTTTGAAACCCCAACTGACACATTTCTGACTGACAGGAATGCTCAGCTCAGAGGCAACTTCATCTCAGCTCCTCCCAGACCATCTGCATGGGGGGGAGGAGGATAAACAAAAATCAGCTGTGGGTTGCTGTTTGGGAGTTTGAAGTTTGATAACCATCCTCAAAATGTGGACATCTTTATGAGATCTAACTGTGCACTAAATGCTGTGCCACATGTTGCCTGTTTGAGCCCAGGGCAGAGATGGCAGGATGCCCTTTTTCCTGAGGCTGAAACCAGAATTCCCAAAGGTTAATTCCTGACCAAGATCCCAGGGCGGAATCAAAGCCAGGTATCACTCAGTTGTTTTGGCTTCCGGCTTAGCACTCTTCCCACAAAGTGCTGACATTTGGACTCCAAAGTGGGTCTAAGAGGTAAAAATAGAATGTCATGACTCTGAGAAATTCCTTCCCAGAGAATGCAGAAGACACCGCTCTGGGCATCGGACAAGGATGAAAACCAAAGCCCATAATTAAATGAGGTCTGTTATGTACATATCATCTCTTTTGGAAAATGGGTGACATAATTGTACTCCCTAGAAAAGTTGGTAGCTGAAACAAACTTCACCAAAGATTTGCTGAAAAGATGAGTTCAAAATTCTAGTTTGGGGATGATTTTATTTAAAATTATATAGTTAATAATTTTATAACTGGGGAAAAAGATTTCTAGATGTAATTAACCTAAGAGCTCCTGTCTACCAGACAAATAGATTCTAAAAGGAGAAAAGATGGAGATAAGAAAATCAGATTTGGAATAAAGCATAAATTTTAAAAAAATTTAAGGGAACATTAATTATACAGTATATATATAATGGGTTTCACTGTGACCATTTCACACATGAACAAAACGCATTCTGGCCATATTTGTCTTTTCCTCCCTCCTCCCCTGGCCCTCTTTCTTGGCTCTGACAACCTCCTTTTATTTCCCTGTTGTTGTTTTTGATTTTGTAAGTTTCTGATTTTGTCATTCGAAGTATGAAAGGTAAGCTTGGCTGATGAAATGATAAACCAAAATAAATGATATTTTGTGGAATGTTATAAAAGGAATCGCAAGTAAGATGGGAATTTGGGTAAGAGGACTTTTTAAACTACCAACTCACAGGACTTTGTTAACTTAGGAATCTCTTCCTTTGTTAGTTTTTATTATGTTTCAATTATGAGAATATGTGTGTTTGTGTGGGTAGGCACATGAGTGAAGGTGCCACACCTTCACTTCAGGGAAGGGTCCCTGAAAAACTATTAGATCCCCTGGGGCTAGGATTACAGGCAGTTGTGAGGTGCCCAATGTAAGTGGTAGAAACTGAATTTGTGTCCTCTGCCAGAGGAGGGGATGCTTTTAATCACTGAGTGCTCTTTACAGTCATAAGACTATATTAACTCTTAGTAGACCATTTGGTAAACAACTAACTAACTTGCAAGAATTGGTAATAGTTAACTGTAGCTAGCTAGTCCTCTGACCTAAACACTCGGCTTGAAGGAAAATAAGTTTGCTGGTCAAAAGCATTGGAGAAGAAGCACATGCTAAGTGACCGCCTGTCACACAAGGCTGAGATGCCGCATCTCAGACTTTTTCCTCATAGAAAACGGTTCTTCTGCAAAACCATGCTGAATTGCTGGCTGGTTTCTGATTCTCCACTAACCAGCTGAGTAGCTTTGGTGAGATCTGGCAGTAAAAGCAGTTCTTCAGAGCCCACTGCAAGCATACCAAGTTAGTTGAGTAAAGTGCTTGCTTAGTAGGGAGACTGAGGGTGGGCAGGAATCACTTAATGCACTTTAAAAGCAGTGAATGTTGTAGTCTACTTTTTAATGAGAAAGGAGCTGAAGAGATAGTTCAGTTTCTGAAATGCTTGCTATACAAGCGTGAGGACCTGAGTTCTACCCCCAGGGCCCACATACAAAAGCTGAGCACAGCAGTGGGCATGCAATCTCAGTGCAGGGAGGCAGAGACAGGGATCCACTGGCCTAGCCACTTTGGCAAGTCCTATGCCAATGTGAAAGCTTGTCTCAAAGAACAAGGTGCGAGATGGAGCTAGAGGTGGGTTTGCACTGCAATTAGGCCACTCTTCCAGAAGGCCTAGCCAGGTTCTATTCCACCACCCACATGGTGACTAACAATTGTCTTTAACTCCAGTTCCAGATTATTTGTTACCCTCTTCTGGCCTCCATTCATATGAAGTACACCACATGGTTCATATACATACATGCAGGCAAACATCCATATAAAAATATAAGTCTGGGGTCCTCAACCTGTGGATCATGACTCCTTTGGGGGTTGCGTATCAGATACTCTGCATATCACATACTTACATTATAACTCATACCACAGTTATAATGTAGAAAATAAATAATTTTATGTTTGCAGTCACACCTGAGGAACTGTATTAAAGGTTCACAGCATTAGGAAGGTTGAGAGCCACAGATATGAGTAACATATATTAAAAATACTAAGGCAGATGGAGCCTGAAGAATGACATTCAAGGTTGATTACTGTCTGGCTTACACACATGCAAACATACACATTCACATACATCTGCATGCACACACAATATACCAGCACACACAATATACACACACAAAACATAGACGAGATAAAAGAAGTGTTGCATTTAAGAGAACCATAAAATGTATGGCAAGCGGGGCACCTTGGAGTCACAGACTGTTACATAAATTCTTGGTCATCATAAAAGTCATCTGTGGTGACTCAGGGGACTCTCAGGTCTCCTAGGACAGGAAGGCAGTAATGAAGGAACATTTTCAATTTTCCATTTTTGTAGTAGTGCTCACACTATTGATGGTCTCATAAGTCCTTCATTGAATCTGATCACCTGCACTGTTAAGCACAGCTCAAAGACCCTCCTCAAAGAACAAGACATCCATAACTCTAGCATATAGCTGGACCTAAGCTTTCAAAAGGCAATAGAATTTTTAAGAGATACTGCTTCTGAAAAGAAGGCCCACTGCCAGTGACACTTGGTTATGACTAAGCTAGTTCTTTAAACATGGATGAGAAAGATGTTCATTAAAAATTGATTTGAAAGTTAAAACCAGCTATTCTTCTTAAACCCTTTGCTCATTTCTTACAGTCCCAACCCTGACCTATTGTTGCACAGGAAACAGCAGTAGGTGGTAGGTTGAGAATGGCCTTTAGAAAGATTATTTCTCCTTTCCTGTCTTAGCCACTCTGACCTTCCAGGCATTGTCAGGGAGCCAGTTGGCCTCTCTCTTTAATGAGCAAAGTAGTAGGCTGATTTCATCAAATCAGAGTCAGGTCTGTTTGTCACCAGTTCCCAGAGACCAAGATGTAGCCAGACTCAAAACAGGTGCTAGGGGGACCTATTGTTGTCGTTGTCGTTTGCTAAATAGTCATGTTGTCAAACTACCTTCTAAATATTTATAGCATAGGTTCGTGCTGCCTCCAACCTTGGTCAAGGATGTTTCATATTGCAATAGGTAGTGATTAATGTAGAAACTCATAACTGCTCCAAGTGTTCAGAACTGAGAGAGCTCAACCTAAAATAGGACATCTATATCAACCCTCTCCCCCAAAGCTTAGGAAACATTGTGAAAGAAAAGAAAGAATGTAAGAGCTAAAACAATGGTTCTCATCCTTTCTAATGCTGCAACCCTTTCATACAGTTCCTCATGTTGTGGTGACCCCCAACCATAAAGTTATTTTAATTGTAATTTGCTACTGTTATAAATCATAATGTAAATATCTGATATGCAGCATATCTGATACATGACCCCCGTGAAAGGGTCATTCAACCAGCAAAGAGGCTGAGAACCGCTGGGCTAGAAGATGGAGAGGAATGCTGTTTTCTGGACATAGCATGATTGCTGCACTCATGAATTCACAAGGCCAAATCCATTATGGAGCCAGGTATAATGGTACATGCCTTTAACCCCACCACTTGGGAGGCAGAGGCAAGTAGATATCTATGAGTTCTAGGCAAGCCTAGTCTACTTAGTGAGTTCTAGGACAACTCCAACAGCTTTGGCTCAAAACAAAACAAAACAAACAAAAGGTAAAAATTTCATTAGGGATGAAGGAGGGGCTACCAAGATCCCAGCCCTAGCCGAGGAGCTTTTGGAAGTTGATGAGGGGAGAACCACTTTCCTTAGTTGGGGTTTTCTTTAGTAGATTGTCCATGCCTCACCGGAACATATGGGCAGCACTAATTAGACTCTATGGGTTTAAACTGATGATAATAATTTAAATTTTAAAAATAGAACATGAATTTGGAAGGAGATGTGTTGGGAGATCTTAGAGAGAATTGAAGAGGGGAGTGGGAGACAGACATGATCAAGATACATTGTACACATGAATGAGATTTTCTAAACCTAGTTTATAATATTATTTTTTTAAAAAAAATAAGTGCTGTTTTGGGGTTTACAGTGTGATTTCTGTGTTTGGATGTAATCTCTTATAAAGCAAGGCATCTGGACCCACAGAGATTTCCACCTTGTCCTATATTTGTGAGTTTGTATTTCCCACTGATCCCATGATAAAGACTTTTATAAATTCTAGCATCAAATAGGGCCTTCACTTAGGTCAACACCTGAAAGCAAGGGATACCTTCGTGAGCATCAGCTACATAGAGGAAGACCCTACATTGATATGAATAGGATTGCTTGAGTAGGGTCCAAAAACAGAGGGTTCTGGTCCCAACCTATCCATAGCTTGTTTGTAACTGGGATATAGCCACAGTACCTTTGCAAGAGGGAGGGTACCTTGGCACCTTTGTCTACTCTCAAAAATGTGACTTCTTTATCTCCAAGGAATGCATCAGCACAGTACATCTCCCATTCAACATTTGTATTTGTTGTGGCAAAACAAGCTCAAAGTACTCATCAGGGGAAGAATTAAAATGTCAGTAGACTTTTATACTTGGTTTTATAGTTTACAGTTTAAAATTTTAATTATGCCAAGCATATAGAAACGGCTACAGAATTAATTTCTTAGTGACCAGGGTCTCTCAAAGTCATCATCTAGCCTAAGGGTTGTAGCTTACAAGAATTTATGGGTAGCTGGTGTAAGGGGAGATTAGTGTATGTGAAGGCAGGCAGAATCTTTGTCCATTAAAGACCTGTTCTCTATATGCTCAATTACTAACTTGCTGTTGTTTTGCCACTTACTGGGTTTTCTGTCTTTCTGCTGTTCAAAGACTCCAGTCAGGAGCCCATGTGCCAATTCCTGCCAATTGGCTTCCTTTACTCTCCCTAAATGGTCATTCACTCAGTTCCCTATATGTGGTGGTTTGAATGAGAATGACCCCTAGAGGCTCCTTTGTTTGAATAGTAGTCCTCAAGGCTGGAACTGTTTGGGAAAGATTAAGAGGTATGAGAGGTATGTCAATGGGAGGTGGGCCCTGGGCTTTCAAAAGATGGGATAATTTCCAGGTATCTCTTTCAGTCTCCAGCTTACAGATCAAGCTGTGAGTGCTCAGCTATTCCTATACTATGCCTTTGCTCTGCCATCATGGTCTGTAACCCTCTGAAACCATAAGCCCCACTAAACATTTTGTTTTATAAGTTGGCTTCATCATGATGTTTTGCCAGAACAATAGAAAAATAACAAAGATATTATATCTCTGAGGATCAATGACCAAAAGAACAACCTTCAAATAATGTGCAGGTTCTTTAACATATTCACTGATCAAATGGGGGGTTAAAATGCAGATTCTGATTCAGCATTTGAGGAGGCTTGGTTCTGAGTTTCTGCATGATCCAGGTCTGTGACCCTTGAGTCATACTATGACTTGGGAGACACCAAACATTCATACAGACAATACCACACCCCTATAAGTTCATGCATCTTAGAAACAACTTGGCTAGAAGTTTTCAGAACAATCACCTCAGAGATCATTCCTAGAGGCTCCTTGACTGTTGTACAATGCCCACACACCAAATTAGCCTTCCACCTGGTAAAACACTGACTTGAAAATACTCCAAGTGTTAGGAGGACACATTGGCCCCAGAAAGAGATATCGCTGAAGAGGCTTACAAACATATTGTGATTGCTATAGCAGATAGTCAATAGTCCCAGTCATCTCCTGGAGGTGTCTTCAGCAAAGGATTAAAAGTCTATAAGAAATACCTTAAATCATTTGCTTTCTTGGCACAGGAAAAAAAAAAGTAAACACATTAGGATGTACACTGCAGTTCTTGATGTCAGATGTCAGGGCTAATCACCTCAGGATGAACCTGATGGAGTTGGTGACAGTAATTTAGTGTCCTTAAGCATCACTCTGGACTTATATGTGAGGATAAAAGACTAAAAACACTCATAAAGGAAACAAAGAATGACTTGTATGACAATTCTAGGCTCCAGGGAAGGGTCAATTAGCATGGAGTAAACTTCAGCTCATAGGCTGGCAATAGAGACAGAGGCTTTCTTACCACAGAACAGCAGAGTGTGGTAGCAGTGTGTGTGTGTGTGTGTGTGTGTGTGTGTGTGTGTGTGTGTGTGTGCTGAGATGCTAAGATGTGCCTGCATGCTCATAAGTACATGTGTGCATGAACACATACATGCTAAGGAAGGAACAGATGATAAGGAAGAGGCAAGCAAGCATGCTGACCCTTACTCTGTAAAATGTCCACCATGTGCTTAGAGTTCTCCTTTTGTATAACATTTGAAAGAACTTAGCAACCTTTTCGTGGGAAAACGAGAAGAAAAAACAAAAAACGTGGCCAATGGGAATTGGCCATCTAGACTGTTGACTCTTTAGTTTCTGGGCAACAGAAGGACCAAGGTACCTAGTTATCAGCCAAAGAATAAGTAGTTAATAACAGAGAGTACAGACTGTAGGTCTAAGGACAAAGATTCTGCCCACGTTGATATGATCTCCTCTTCATCCTCCCAAACCCTTGCTGGGTACCATTTCTAGACTAGGTAATAATTTGAGAGACCGTGGTCACAGAGAAGCATCTCCCTAAGGAAGAACTTCTTTGGGTCTGTGGGTGACACATTATGTACTAAAGCATTCAGGGAAGTGCCACCCAATTGTTAAATAAAGAAGTTTAATTGCCAAATATTAGACTTTAAAAACCAATCAAGTGTAGAAGGTAGCTTTAATTAGACAGAAGAATCAGATAAACAGAGTATAAAAGGCTTTGTGCCTGAACAGCCTGTATCTCATTGTGTATTCATTCTCCCAGGACAGAGTGAAACAAATTAGATCTTTGCTAGCCACTTTGGGACAATTCTAAGTAAAGGGAACAAGTGTATTGTTTCACTCATATCCAGTAAACATATTGAGTTTATGGGACTTTGGGACATCTTGAATTTATGGGGGCTTTGATCTTAGGAATGTCGACTACTAAATAACCAACATCAATTGTGGATCAAGCACGGAAGCCCTGAAGACAATGGATATCGACTTTGTTATCTCCACGTGCACAGTCAAAAAACACAGTCTGAAGATTATCAATTGACTTTCAGTCAATACTGTCTACACACACTTGTCTTGAAAAAAGACAAGAAAAAATGTTTTAAACATGTCACAGCCATTTCAACTTGGGCATCCAGTAACACTCCAGATCTCTGTTGCTGCCTCATGTGACAGTGCTTTCCTGCCTTCTGTGGTGCTGAGGGTATCTGGTGACAGAACGCACATTTCCGCACTCTACCTTTCATTTAGTCCATTTCCTGAAAGTGTGAAGGTGTTGAAGAATTCACCCAAAAGAGCTTACTGTCAAGCCAGGAGACCCTCACTTAGAAGAATGGATTTGAACTACAATGGCCTCCTACTCACTAAGGTATTTTTAGAACTGAACATAGAACAAAACTGAACTTTTCAAGCAGGCAAGGAATGCAAAATGCTTAGGGCTGGTGTTCAAAGGGCAGAGCTTCTTTAAAAAGACTATTGATTGGGCCTAACTGCAACACGGCAGGGCCAAATGGACTCAGAGTGTGCAGAAGGAAGCTAGGTCAGGAAATGCAATCTCTGAACTCCTGAGGGACAGAGATCTGAGCAGCACCCTCCACTGAATAGATGGTACAGGGAGTGTTAGGTAGCAGATGTCACAGTGAAGTGCCCATGTTGGTTAAAGAAGGTGATGTGGTTAATGTGTCTCTGAATATATCCAGCATTCTCTCAGTTGGCTGAGCTCTGGTCTTTCATCACATAGAAGTCTGAGTTCTCATTTTTAAAATCTGTTCCTCCATTACTCAATAAAACATCCTTAGTTTGAAGAAGACACACACCATGTAGGAACTGACCTAAAATATGCACAGGGAGCTAAATATCCTAATCAAAGAAGCAACTACCCTGAGATTCACTCTTAACTCTCATTCATTGTTAGAGAAAGCCTTTGTTGTGTACCCACATTCCTGGGCAACTTGAGACGAAGGACCGATGATGGTTCAGTTATTCATCCCAAGAATTTCAGGAGATGGGTGTTAATGATTACACACACTACCTCATTTTGAGCCTGAGTCTGAGTGGCTTCTAGCATCTGGCAAGGATTAGACATTGGTTCATTTTCCATCCCATCCTCTTCCTTACCAGTATGAATTATACTTCGACTTTTAAACTTTTGTATAGATGGTATATTCCAGAGATGAGTAGAAGCCACTCTCTGAACTTCTCTCAGGATTCTTCATAGCTTCAGCATGCTGCTTTGCTGCTTTCCTGCTGATTTTTTCATGCCAGATACAAGGCTCTCACCACCAGGGAGGAAAACCATGCCAGCATTGCTTGAGTGACTCTCTAGACACACTGTATTAAAAACAGACTATCTGAAGAGCAATATCTAATCATCACACAATGCAAAGAAAATTAAGTTAAGTCACCTATATAGAAAGGATTCTGCATACCCACTACAGTGAATGATGAAGTAAATTGAGTTCCTTTTCTCTCTCATCCTCCCCAAACTATGACCCAAAGATTATGAATCATAGAAATTTCAGATCTTCATTAAATCCAAGACTCCCATGCCTCCTGTTATATAAATGACTTAACTGATGGGACCAAAGAGAGAAAATTTCTCTAGTCACATATTTCATGAGCTCTTTTCTGTTTCTTATCCTTATTCCCACGTTACTACACAAAATATATATCCCTAATGAGTTTGGCTCTTTGAAATTGCCTTTGGTGAGATTTTTTTCTTACCAAGAAGACTTGAGTGTATGGGTGGTTGACCAGATGGCCTGGGTAGAGGCTTCTAAAGCTCAACCAAGAGCAAATGTCAAAAACAAAATAAGTCAGAAATATGGCAGGAGTAACAGGTGTTAGTAGATGTGTTGCATCTCCTGTGGCTTTCCTCTTCCTAGAGACAACACCCTTTTCCATTTCTTTGACTCATAGGATGAATGGCCAAAGTAGAAAAACAAACTAAATAAATAAATAAAGTCATTGAATTCTAAGTGCAATATCAGCTTTTCAAGGGTTTTAGGTTTTGCTGTAGCCTGAAACATAAAGAGCTAAAGCCTCAACCATAATTTGGAAGTCAACTAATAAGCTAGCCAACTTTGTTCTGAGGTTAGATAAGGACTCAAGTCAGGGAGCCATGAGAGGGTCACAGAAAGGATCACTGTACCCTGTGCCCTCAGGAACTGGGGAGGAGTTTCTTCATGAAACTGAGCCCAACTTTATTTACAAGACTCTCAATTATCTGCCTTCTGGCTAACACCAGGATCCCTGCAGCCCTCAGACTCCTGGGCACTAGAGGAATAAAGTGTTTCCTTCTTTGTTTCTTTCTTCTGACCCTCATGGTCCCCATGACTCCCATGCCTCTTCTCTCTCCATGCCATCTCTGACACATTCTCCCACCCCAACTCCAGCAGAATCCTCTCTAACATATGCGCCTGTCTTCATTCCTAACATTTGTCCAATTTCTAGGAAGGGAGACCCATTTCATTATCACAACCACTGTCCAGAAGTCAATTGACAGGCAAGAACTAATTTCCCATCAGTCATCAAGCAGGGGTAGTTTCTAGCTGTTTGGGTTTGAACTGAACTGGTGACCCCACTGAAAAGCTCCAATGTGACAAACCCCCAGAAACAGACCCTGTGCACTCTGTCTATTATGTCCTTTTTTCAGTACCATATACAAGAGAGCTCCTCTCCCGTGCTCCTCACTCTATACTCTTCCCTTTAACCACAGCCTCAGAGGCTCTCCTATTGGGTGAACTATTCATTAACATTACTCAAATGGTGATCTACAATATCCCTTCTGCTTCTGATGGTCAAGGCATTGGACTCCATTTCCAGGCTGAATCAAAGAACTCAGAGCCAGTACAGGACATTTCCTATCATTCAAGGGCAGTGACTGAAAGACAGCCAGCTACATGGCAGGCTCCTATTTTTTCCTGCTGTCTTCTAGAGTATGTGCTTTTCTTTTATGGGTATCATAATCAATAGTTCTTCTCTCCTTTGTGATGGATCACATCAGTCACGACTATGCTAAATTGTCACCTGACATTCGTTTAGATGCTATTCTTCTGGATGGAACACAATTTTCTCTCTCTCTTCGATGCCTGGAATATTGAAAGAGCCTACATAACAATGCTCAATTATGTGTCAAGTCACAGTTTTACTATAGGACTAAGAAAAGAGAACATAGCTGCAGCTGGCTCCCAACTCATCACAGACCAACCAAAAGCAGGCCCAGTATCAACCTGTCTCCCAACAAAAGCCCATTTGTTACCGAGAAATCACATACACACAAAAATTAGTTCAAAGGCTCGCTCATGTCTGTTCATGCTGTATTAGCTGTGCTGAGCAACTATAGGATTTTTTTAAGTAGGGAAAAAAATATCAAACTGCCCCTAGTCTGATCCAACAATAGCAGAGTTTCATTGGAAATCTTCGCTGAGTTGTGCTGTCCCTGGAGATGATCTCGTTTAGACATTTTCTCAAAGATCTTTGCAGTGTAAAGTGTTCCTGGGGGTTTAAGAAGGAAGGAGTAAAACACTACCCTTTAGGGAAGCTGAGAATTGTAGCACCTGGCCCTAAGCGGGCTCCCTCGGGATAAATGTCTCTCTTGTGGTCACACCCAGGGACAGGGACTCACATTAGAGAAGGTAGACAGAGTATCTACCAGGGCTCCCCAGTATTCCTTTGTTCTAGTCTTGCCTGTGTTAGATGTCAATATCCTTGGGCATGGGATAGTGTCTCAAACACAGTGTCTGTATCTGAGATGCTTCAAGGACTATTTTAGGCCTGAGATGTGCAATTCTTAAATTGGGGAAGGGGTGGTGGAGAGAGAGACAAAGTGAGATAGATAGATATAGATAGATAGATAGATAGAGATAGATAGATAGATAGATAGACAGATAGATAGAAAGATAGATAGGCAGGCAGTATATATTTTTAGATAAATGTACACAAACAAAAATCTGGGCAGTAATAATAGGCAAAGAGTGGAGATGAAAACAACTTCATGGCCACTAGTAATGAATAACACCTATATTTTTTTTTTTTTTTTTTTTGTGCAGTATCTATTATGCCGTGTATACATCTTCTCTAATATTTACATCTTTCTGGGGTAATCCTTAATACATCTATTTCACAGGTAGGAAAGAGAAGCTCAGTCCATCAAGTAATTACACCCCAAGCCAGCCTTTCATGTTATCAGATCTCCTAAGTCCTTCTCCCAATTGTGACAGATTCAGTGCTTTCTATAAAGCAATGTTCATCCAGACGAGCTGTGCAAAAGCTAGAACCACAGCATCTCCTTCCATCCACAGCTATGAATATGCTCCTGACACAGAAATACAGGTGAGTGGGCCTAAATCACAGCCAAGAAGCTGCATGCTATAATAGGATGAATCCTATGGGGTGGGGGCAGTATAACAAGGATTAATCCTATGGGGAGGGAGTAGTGTAGCAAAATGAATCCTATGGGGTGGGAGGCAGTATAACAAGGATGAATCCTGTGGGGTGAGGGCAGTTTAATAAGAATTGATCTTCTGATGTATTCTTGGATTCGGTTTGCCAGTATTTTATTTGGGTCTCAGCTAGAAGAACTGAGCCGTCTAAGAGACCTCAGACAGTGGAACCAGGATGTATCCCTGGTGCACGAAAGGACCTTGCGGACACATCCCCCATGGAGGGATACTCCCTTAACTTAGAGACAGGAGAGAAGTCCTAGTCCCTACTTCAAATGACTTAACAGATTTACATGACCCCACGTGGATGGCATTGCCCTACATGTGGAATTAGGGTGGGGGGGATGGGAGGGGAGGATGGTCAGGGTGCATGTGAGGGGGTAGAGAGGGTAAGAGGGAGGGAGGGAGAGAGAACTGGGATCGACATGTAAAATAAAAAAATAATAATTAAAAAAAGAAAAAGACTAATTTGACCTATTAGTATATCACTTCTCCAACAGAATAAAATTCCATAAATCTTCAAAAAAAAAAAAAAAAAAAAAAAAAAAGAATTAATCCTATGGTGTGGCAGGTGTAACAAGGATGAATCCTATGGGGTGAGGGCAGTGTAACAAGGATGAATCCTATGGGGTGAGGGCAGTGTAACAAGGATGAATCCTATGGGGTGAGGGCAGTGTAACAAGGATGAATCCTATGGGGTGAGGGCAGTGTAACAAGGATGAATCCTATGGGGTGAGGGCAGTGTAACAAGGATGAATCCTATGGGGTGAGGGCAGTGTAACAAGGATGAATCCTATGGGGTGAGGGCAGTGTAACAAGGATGAATCACATGGGGAGGGAGTAGTGTAGCAAGATGAATCCTATGGGGGTGCAGATAGTGTAACAAAGAGAGACTTTGAGTTATCAGGAGAGCTGGGTATGGAATTTGGCCAGGAATTAATCCCACAGCTCAAGGCTGCCTCTCTGCCTCCCTCCCAGCTCTGCAAGCGAGCACACCAATTGTGCATGGTGTAGGTAAAATGAGTTAGATAACAGGGAGGGGACTTCCCTTCCCAGGTGCTTCCAGATCTGAGGGGGGGGGGTACAGGGGCATTCTGGTGGAAGGTGCTGCTATCTTGCAAATTGCAGACACCTTGTCTTTGTTTAGAAAACTCAGCTTTAAGAAAATTGGTGATTAAAAGAAAAATTACCTTTCAGAGGAGACAAACTAGGATGTAAGTAAGATTGCCAGAATCGGTTTCGTTTTGTCACAAACTAGGCCCAGCTTCTGTCAAACTGGAAGCTCCCGAGTACGTCTGAGAGATGATTAGATTTACAAAAGTTCCATTTGTCTGTAACCTTTCACACTGCCTTGCATTAACAGAGGAGAGTTATGCAGGTAGGGGCCCATGTGACTTAGGAAAATGTGTAAAACAAGAAGTAAAGCATCCAAATTTGGACAGACTTCAAGGCTGTGACCCAGAGAGAAAGCAGACAGGACTAAAAATCAATTCTGCCATGAAAAGATGAGTTTGCTATTAGCTGAAGCCATGAGCACACCCTCCCACCCAGGCCCCACCTAACCTGCCCTTCAGCACCTTCTCTGTGGGCTCTGAATACTTCTAGCCCTGTGATATTATACAGCATGGGAAAGATTCAGAAGAGTTTCATCCTCTCCTGAGAAAATGGTTCAGAATTGATAGATTCTCTCCCCTCATCCACAAGGTTGGAATTAAAGATCTTTCTTATTCACCGTTCATGTGAAAGTAGCTTTAAGAACTTATTCACATTGACATTGTCACCTGTGTCTTCACTCATACACACACTTGGAAATGAGATGAGGGTGGGAAAGATTGATGCCCCCTTTCTAATGACAAATGGCACCCATTTGCATTTCCCTTGGACAACTCTTTTTTCATATTTGTTTTCTTTTTATTTATTTTTCTTATTTTACATATCAACCCCAGGTCCCTCTCCCTCCTTCCCTCCCTCTCTCCTTTTTTCCTACCCTCTCTCCTACCCTCCCATTCCATCTTCCACCCCACTCAACAGGTAGGGTGATGCCTTCCAGGAGGGGACATCAAAATCTGTCAAGTCATTTGGAGTAGAGACTAGGCTCTCCCCTCCTACCTTGTTTTCTTTAGATAGGTTAGTTTCTTCCCCTCCCCATCTCCCATTTAACCAGTTATTTCTTTCCATGACATTATCTGTACCAGATATAGAGCCCCAAAAGGACAAAGGTTCCTCCTTAACCCTAACCATTACTCACGGCCAACACAGGTGGTCATTTCCAATATTGTGAAAATGGAAGCCACCTTGTTTAGTGTTAATTAAAGCATCCACACAAAACCCAGGGTTCTTTAAAAAAAAAAATTAGGGTAGGCTAAAGGCAGGAAAGTGGTACTGGAACAAGTATTACTTCTCTTAGAGAGGAAATAACATCTGTGATGATTGATGTTAGACAAAAATATGTTAAAAGACATGATGTGAGAGGAGTTTCTGAGTGATGAGAGGCTGCTCTGGGGTCATACAGTCTATAAAAACCTAGAAAAGCACTAGTGTGTGCACACTAAGCTGGGAAACCAGAGTACACAGTGCAAAAACCCACACTCCCAGAATAGAGGGTCAGACTCCATGGTAGAAGTCTATAACCCAGGTGAAAATTAAATGCATCTTAACTCTACTCAGAAAAATACTCTATGGACTATCTAGGAGCTTTTTAAAGGGGGTGGGAGCCCCTTCAACAGGCAGAGAGAAGTCTCCTACTTTCCATTTTTTCCCCATGTTCTGTATCTGGATCAATCCAACTCAGGCAAATAAGATTTTTAGATTAGACAAGTTGGCACCATAAGAATCCATCTAATGATGGTTCATTCATCTAAAATACATGCATTGTACCACATATTTGTATGTTCTAGATAGCACGTGAAATACAATTTGGAAGATACATTGATGAAATAACTAACCAGGACTTAGTCCTCAAACTATTTAATATTTGTTCAGACATACAAGAGGGCCATGTCTGCATGAACTTTGTATACTTGAGCCAAACACCTTCTGTACCCACAGACATTACGTGTGTGAAAAGAAAGGGTGCATAGGCTTCTGGAGAGCTCAAAGCAGGATTGGTAGTCCATTAAAGAACTGTTCACAGAGAGAATTAAAGGTATGAGCAAGTCAAGAGCTAGTATGTGGTCTAGTTTTTGAAAGATGAATAAGAATTGTCCAGGAAGAAAATGGGAAAGAGATATTCTACAGGTCAGGAATAGCAGGAATTGTTCTCTCTGTGTGTAAGAGAGAGTGTTTAGTGTTTGGAGCAAGGAGCAAGAAATGATGATGAAAACTGAATAGAACTTGATGACTTGCCATGTCTCAGACCTAACAATGGAGACATAGCCACCAATGGAGCTCTGGCACTCCTCCATAAATATAGAACTCATTAAAGGATACAGCATTTCTTCCTCTATCAAAAGTGTAGTATAAGGGAATGGGAAATCACTCCGCAGTTGAACACTTGCTGAATAAGCATAAGGCTAGAGTTCTAATCCCCAGAAATCCAATGAATGCCAGATGGGCTGGTGGCCTGCCCATAAGTCCAACCTTGGAAGATAGAGAGAGGGGATTCCCAGAGCAAGCTGGCAAACAAGACAAGCCATATAAAGGAGCTATGCATTTGACTGGCAGGTTATACTTTAATGAATAAGGCAGAAAAGCCATCCAAGAAGATTCCCAACATAAACCTTGGGCCTCCATGTGCACATGCAAACACATAAGTGTACCTACAATATATAGAAAAACATGCATATATTCTCAACATACATAGGAAAGAATACGATATGGAAATAGTGGTTAGGTAGGGCAAGTAAGAATAGTTGTGGGAATGGAAATAGACCATCATTTGCTGCAGACATTACAGACGTTGAACAAGACAACAAGGCCCCTTGAAAGCAAGGAGCAATTAATTCCAGTGAGTGACAGGGACTTGCTTGATTGTGTCCTCTGTCTGGTCTCTAACCTGGGTCCTATCTTTAGGGACAGATAACAGAGATGTCTTAGCTCATCCATCCATATGGATGTGATTCAAGTGACTTACTAGTGATTAACTTGTGGAGTGTCTCCAAGGTGGGTCCTGGTCTGCCTATGTGGAAGCAACACCTACTGTGACACATTTCTCCACAAGAAGGGATATGTGACATGGAAAAGCAGGAAGTGAGGGGCTGGTTTGTCCATTGTATAAATCAATTCATGAGCAATGGAAGGAATCTGTCTTACTCTCTAACTAGACCTTGGGGTCTGGGAGTGACAGTCACTTTGTTTCTTTTCAGAGTTTTTTGGTTTGTATAATACAGAAACAGGACTTCTAAGACTAGAATTCCACAATTGTACAGGAACTCAGGAAGTCATGAGGCAGGGAAAGAGAAAACTAGACATAAGCTTAACTCCCAAACAGAAGATATGGAGGTGGGAATTCAAAGTTCACCTGGGTTACTTAGAGGACCTCAGTAAGACTGACTCACTAACAAAAATAATAGAAGCAAAAGAAGCAGACTTATTGAACTGAAAGATGGGAAAGGCCCCAGATTACAGAGTCAGGGGTCTAGAGCTTAAAACCCAGAGGGCTAAGAAAAAGGATCCAAGAAATCCATTATAGATCTACCTGATAAAAAGTTTCAAATGTGTTTCCTTTTTCAGATGGGGAAACAGCCAAGTTTAGACATGTTCTTTGTGTTATAGTTCCCCTCAACCAATCTTACTTGCTCTAGTGCCTCTTTGTATCTAATGATGAGAGGGTTAGAAGAGTTGTTTCTTCCTCCAACCATCACATAGGCAAGTTTTCCAAAATCTACAGAATGCTCCATACTAGCACAGTGGCTTTGTTCATCTATGACTATTCATATTTACACCCACTGACACTGTCTCTGATGTTACACTCTCCCAAGGTGATAGGAGCTTCATGAGTATACCCATGTACAGAGTACCTGCGATGAATGGCAAGGTGAACTCCTCATTCTGCAATCCTTGTAATGTTAGAGGGAAAGACTTCACTTATTGACAGGGCTAATACTTCTAAGCATGAGTTTATGTTAAAAAATAAATGCTATCTTAAATCTACATAAAGAAGGCAACCTATGCCAAAGCAACGATCCCACTTCAACAATCAGGGAAGTTATTCCATCTGGAATGTCTATGGCAGCCCAGCAACTGATTAGACTGACTCTAGCTAGCTGGTTTATGATTGGTTACATGGCCTCTTCTTTATGATATCTTTGCTAGTGAAATCATGTATGAAATGAAGAAATCACCCCAGATCATTTCTGTATGAAAGATGCCAGCCTGGATAGGACATCAAGAACATGAAACAGAAACCATACTATATGGTAAATAACAGCCTTGTAAATCTGTGGAGATCTACTGAGGTAGATACACAGGCTACATTTCCTGGGTCAACTGTGGTCTACTCAAAATTTGAACTTGGCTATTTATTAGAATCACCTAAGAAGCCTTTAAAACTATTGCTATGATAGGTCCCAGGAACTCTGATTAAATTGGTCTGAGTAAAACCCCAGACAATAATTTTTAAGGCTTCTCAGGCAATAAAAACATATATCCCTATCCATGGCTGAGAACTTGGGAGTTAGTGTGCTTCTCCATCTCCATTTCCTGTTTGCTTAAGAAGAATATCAGGGCAGGTGATATATAGGGATATATAGGATCCTGCATAGTCCTAAGATTCCCTGTGAATCCTGACCCCATCCCCAGCTGGCAGGCTGCTCTGAAAAGACCACTTTCTCTTTGCATAATTCAATTCCCAAATGCTGCCAAGACTGCTGACCTACTACAGAGGGCTGGCGTGTGGGTTAATGAGATCATATTTGCAAAGTGTTGGGGGCTCTAGGGAAGGAATCTCTAATCTATGCAGCTAAAGAATGATTACAGCAACACTAATGTCATTTTCTTTTTTAAGAAAAGTAAACCATAGTTCACAACCCTGAGTCTGCCATAATTAGACTATCTTGTGGGGATGGAGAGTGGCAGAGTGGAAAGTAGATTAAAGCAGGGTTGCTCTTGTTAAGACTAGATGCCAGGTCAAGTCTTTGAGAGGAATCTCTATGCAATTAACATTGACAGGGACTGTGAAAGAAAAAAAATGCAACATTAATCCCAATGAAACCCTCTCACCCTGAAACATGCACCAGCATCCTTCTATATCGCATGAAACTTTGTGATCCTGCTTCTTGTTCCATGCTATAGAAAAGAGGAAATGAACCTTATGCTTCTTTTGCAACAGTAAATAATCATGTGTGGGTCTCCAATTCTAAAACTTCATTGCCTGGGCTATTCCTCACATGTTGATTTTGGAACAATAGAAATGATCCTTTTTTTCCTTTAAAATCCTATATATTAGAGCTGCCCCTGCATAAGAACTGAAGTAAAAGCAAAGGCTGGAGCTCCAGAGACCTTCTTGGAGGCAAGTCTCTTCCTCCCTTCCACATTTTGCTCTATTGGATAAATTGTAAAATACCTAGTATAACCCAGGGAGTGTTTAGCTTCCTTACTCTATAAAATATATGGATATTACTAGGCTTGATATAAGATATTTCCAAACTACAGTCACACAGTGTTTGGGGGAGGTCAGATCACTTGCTTCAGTGGCCCATCTATAATAGGCAACCATCCATCCATCCATCCATCAACCATCAGTCCATACATCATTGACTTAAATTCAATGACTTTTTTCCACTTTGTTCAACATAGTTCCCCAAAGCCCTTGTCATTGATGATCAGTTACTAATTGGAATTCTAAAGAATATGACTCATTATATTTCAGGGTTGTCACCAAACATCAAGAGTGGCTAAAAATGATCAAGTGATCTCAAAGTCAGTATTTAGGAACAGAATCCTGCCCATGGCATAGGCTTAAAAGTTGAATCCTTGAAGGATGCTGAGTTTGTGTGTAGCTATAAACAATCTGTCCAAACAATTCATGAAGAGGATTTATCTTTGGAGCTAAAAAACTGTTGCTCACATTCTATTACCATAGTAGATAGTTAAAAATAATTTGAGCCCAAAGTGAATGAAAAGGTTACTTATTTTATTGTATGTTAGGTGTCCAATGAAGTCCAGGTTCCTGGAAATGATGCTACCACAAAGCATATCGGTACCGAATATGAATTCTAAATCTCACATAAGTCTACATACAGATTTAGTATTGAACAGATGGGGTCACTCGGTGTCATTGGGAAGATAGAACTAGTCAGCTAGCATTGCTGGAATAAATGGTTAACTATTTGGGGGGAAAATTCATCTGGAACTTACTCTCCACAAAGAAACAATGAAACTGTAATAAAATTTGTACAAGAAAAATTCATAATCAACATTAGTAGTAATTAGATGTGTTTCTAGGAAAGACAAAGTTTTAGATGATTAAAATCAATAAAAAATTACTAAAAGAAACGGGAAGAAAAGTTGCTCATGTAAAATGTAAAAATTACATATTATTTTTTCTAATTGCAAACATAATGAATAATGTAAATAGGATAACTGATACTTTTAATACAATTCAAATAATTTAGTAAAAGACTAAGACTAGTAGTCAAAAATGTTTGTGGACATAAATTGAAATTTTACACACACACACACACGCACACACAATCAAACATGGAAAATTGTTCAGACTCACTACCAAGCAAAGAATGACAATTTAAAATAAACTGTCATATTTCTCTTTACCTACCAAACACACCACACACACACACACACACACACACACACACACACACACACACACTTAGTTTTGCCAAATGTTCAGTGAGATAAGCATTTTGCTACACAGCTAGTAGGAATATAAATTGTTCTAAAAGCTTTTCTTTCTTTTTTCTTTTTCTTTTTAAATCTCTGAAGCAAAATACAGGTAGCCTTTAAAATGTCACTAGCTTTGACCTAACAATTTTACTTACTGAAATCCATACTAGGAAAATGAATTGCTCTGTATGTGGAACTTTTTTGCCACAATCATTAAAGGAGAAAACAAACAACTAGCTTTCTGAATGAGAAATGATAAGCTGTGGCACATCTAGAGGCTGTTTGACAGCTTCTAACAAAGGTAGTTATTAAAGTTTATACAGCATTAAATCAAAAAGTCATTTAAAATTTTCTTACAGTGGAATATATTCTTAACATTATGTTTCAAACTTACAACGTAAAGAGTGATTTTTTTTTAAATCCATTTAATCATTGGTTCTTATCTTTGGTTGGTAAAATTGTGGATAATTTTTCTTTTAATTTAATTTAAAAATAATCTGCATAATTTTAACAACTAGAAAAGCAAACTGTTTTGATCTGTGTTTTTTGTTTTATGTGTGTGCATGATGTAAGCATGAGAGAAAGTGTACAGATGTGCTCCTGTGTGGGCATCAAAGGACAGCATGCAGGAATTGCCTTTTACCCTGCTCCAGGCTGGGTCTCTCTTGTTGTTTGCCTAGGCAATGCATACTCCAGGCTAACTGGCCTAGAAGGATTACCAAGGCATGGGAGGACTGTGGGGTAGGAGAGAGTTCTCCAGTTTTTCTGTAGGAGAGGTAGGATTACAGATTTGTCTTTTTCTATACGTGTTTTCCAGATCTGAACTCTGGTTATCAGGCTTATAGGAAACATGCTTTTACCCAGTGAGCCATTTTCCTGGCCCCTAATACAGCAACCATTTATACAAAGTTTATAGATGTTTATTCTGGGGGTTACTTTGTAATGGTAGAAAAATTCAACAAAGTTGACAATCATCTTCCAACTCAGCCATCCTTCTTTCTTCCTGCTCTCTTCCTTAATCTTTACCTGGCCTTGAAGGGAAATGACAGAACCTCTTGTAAGCCTGCATCTTCTCTTTTATCCTAACAGCCAACTGGGAAGACATTCTCCAAACAGAAGATCTAAGGTATTATGCAAGGTAAAAATAGGTAAATGCTTCCCAAAGACTCTGCTGGGGAAGAGCCCCTGGAAGGGCCAGATCTTCTATGATGAGCATCCAGTCTGGCAGCTGTCTCCCTAATGACAAAAGCACATTTACTATCGTCTAGTGGGTGATGAGCAGCAGAACTTACCAGAAAAACAGCACAGATTTCCTCTGAGCGTTTGCAGCCAATTTCCCTCTGGGAGGTAAAATTACTGGAACTGATAAGCCAATATTAAGGGGCTAAAAAAGCTCCTTAAAAATTCCAAAGACCAATTTGAGCCATCAGACCTGCAGCCGAACAAATGGGAAGATGGCAATCTGAAAATTATAATAAGAATGAATTGATTTTGTACCTCTTCTCTAGTTTCATCATGATCTCTGACAGGAGAATGGATTCATTTTATGTCATTTTCTTTGGAGCTTTGGAGAATATTTTCTGTCAGGTCCAGAGCTATGTGTGAGTGAAAAGCACAGATGGCCCCATTTTTGGCTCAACCCAGCAGAGACTGGGAATGACTCTGGAGTTGTTTAAACTTGTTTAACAATGTTGCTCTCCAGCAGCTGCTCACTTTAAGGCTCAGAAAGATTGGGGGAAATGAGAGACAAGTCAGTAGGGAGGGCATTCCTTAAAGGAAACTCTGCAGGTGGGGTAGAATGCTTAATAATAGAGTGGAAGATGAGCTACTTTGGTTTGTTTATTTTAATGTAGGAGAATAAGCACAAATAAAATCCTATTTTGTTTTAGAGCTTTATATAAAATGGCTTGGTAGCAGCAATAGCAACATATGTATACACATAAAAAGATATATGGGAATATATGAAAGAGAGAAACAGAAGGCGAGAGAAGGGGAGGAGGAAGAGATAGAGGAAGAAGAAGAAAACAGAAGAGGAGGAGAATTACAAGGTCTAACAATAGGGCTCAGCTACAGAGTATACTGTTCCTGAAGAGTTTGCTTCCCAAGCCCTACTTCCAGCTGTTCATGACTGCCTGTAATTCCAGTTCTGAGGCATCAGGTGCCCCCTTGGGCTCCCGAGGGCACTTGCACTTACATTCCCACTCACAGGAAAACATACACACACAATTTTTAAAATTAAAAAGAAAATCGAACAAAAGAGTATGTGTACAGAAGTCCATATTGCTAACTAAAGAACATCAGAAAAACAAAGCTTTAGATAGGAATCACTTTTGAAACAATCTTTAAAACTACATTTGCAAGCTGCTTGTTTGTTAAGTTACCTGGAATAACTTCACTCCTAGGCATTTTTAACCAGACCAGGTAGCTGTAGCTCTTGGGGACCCTTTGTCCCCCACCTCTTTGTCCTTGTCCCTGCTATTTTCCCCACTCAAAATGTTCCTCCAATCTTCTGATTATAGATATTTCAGAGTTTTTCTTTCTGAAGTTGCCTCTCTCAATCCTCCTCGAATCTTTACCCCTCATTTCTTGCCTTTGACTTTTCTTATGATCTTGTTTAGAAGAATAGTCATTCAGGCTGTGTTGTTCCATTCCAGGGCCACTCTCTTTTCCCATCAGATCACATTTTCAGTATTACTATTTGTTCAACTCTCTCTCTCTCTCTCTCTCTCTCTCTCTCTCTCTCTCTCTCTCTCTCTCTCTCTCATAGACTATAAATCCTCCAAAGAGGAAAAGATGCCACTCTTGTTTGCCAGGAAAGTTCAAAGGCCATAAACAGTGCTTGGTAAACTGGTGTTCACCAAATATTTGTAAAATGATGCTACTAGATTTTTATACCTTCTTAAGTCAGAGGCTCTTTCTGACTTATTTCAACAAGATATACACAAGATAAGTTCTCAACAAATATTTATTAGTTGAATTTTTTTAAGTACAGAAAAATAAGAGTAGCTTTTCACTTTCATCAATGTTTTAGTCACTGTGAAGAAATACTATGACAAGGGCAAGTTATAAAAAAGCATTTAATTGAGGGCTTATGTGCAGTTTCAGAGTATTAGTCTATGATCGTCATGGTGGGGAATGTGGCAGTAGGTGGTCAGACATGGTGTTGGAGCAGTAGCTGACAGCATGCATCCTGATCTGTGGACATTAGGAAGAGAGGAGCCACTTGGCCTTGGCATGGGCTTTTGAAACTTCAAAGTCTTCCCCCAGTGGCACAACTCCTCCAACAAGACCATATCTCCTAATGCTTCCCAAACAGTCTATTAGTTGCAGTCCAAATCTTCAAATATATAAGCTTAGACGGGCCATTTGCTTTCAAAATTGGGTTTGTTAATTCATTATTAATTATGTTATTCATTATAGGCTCAAGAATTCAGGCTAAGAAAAGTTTTGCCCTGACCACATAAGGGACCAGGGGAAAACTAAAGTGAGTATTTAGAAGAGCCTGGCAATGAGTGTCAGGCCTTCCTGGTCATTGAGCAGGTCTGACTTGAAAGCTCAGAAGAGTTCACAAGTGCCGATGACCAAGTATCTTTAGGGTAGCAGGTCACTGGTGGTATCATAAGGTCAGGCCAGGTTCCTCACACATGCCGGTATCATATTAGCCATTTAGGAAATAGGCTAAGAAACCAAGCCCAAAAGGGATAAACTGGCCGCAGAGTCACTCATAAGGATAAAATGATATACAAAGTTCCATTAAAAGAAAATTGAAGGGAGAGATTTCTTTTCTATTACAGTTGGAAATGTGTGGTTTGAAATAGGGCCAGAATGTCAGTCATTGGGTAGTATTTGAAAACCATGATTGGCAAGGAAATATTTTGTACAGAAAACACAGCCATTTTCTGCATAACACTTTGGTCAGGAACAAACCAATTATATTATGATAACTAGGTCATAATACTGTATTTACTAGGGGCATTGTGGCCATCTTAGTTTGTGTAAGTATGTACTAGGATAGTCAACAACACCTTTCTCAGAAAGTATTGATAAAATGATGAACATTAATTGCACCTGTAGCATTAAGTGGGTCATGGCTATATACACACTATGCTTTCCAGGTCTTTAATCTACAAAATCTTTAAATCTACAAAAGTCTTTAATTCTAATGTTGAGCTATGCCTAAAAAGTGTAATTCCATATGCAAATAAGAATGTCAACACTCTCCAGGAGTAAGATGCTTGGTAACTGTTTTATCAGTAGTTTATCTAGAGTCTGCTGTGCTTTGTGACACTGAATGGCATGTGGCCTTCACCTGCATCTCATCAGTATACATCTTCACAGTTGCCAGCATACCCTGAAGACAGGGCAAGGGATCTAAAATACCCACCAGCTTTATGTATTTCAAAGCTATTTAGAGTGGTTACATTAAAGTGAGCCAGGAAGAGGGGTTTCACTCTCTACATAATAAGTTGTTATAGAACAACTGGCCAATAGTCACAGGCTCCTTGCTTACAACCACCCTGTCCCCACAAGTCATTGGAATCAGAGCACATGCGAGCTTCCAGTGGATGTAATGGCAGTGGGGAGGTTCTTCCCAAAGGCTTTGGAGATCTCCCAAAGGCTTTCAGAGTTTCACACACTCATTGTAAGAACAGACTCATTTGCTTGAGACCAAAGAGATATTTTCTTCAAATGTGTACCCAAAAATGAACCATGAGCACAGCCACAAGGTCCTGGGCAGTGGATCCCAGGTCCTAATCAAGGTAGTTATTCTGGGAGTTAGAATAAGTCTGGGCTTATTCAGTTTACATCTCCAATGTGTGGTGAAAAATCAGAACCTTGCAGCCAGGCAGGCCATGTTCTGTTCTATTCCTTTCTCCTGAATAGTGCCCATGTGCACTGTCCATTTCCATGCAAATGATGTTGAACCTACCAACAGAGGGGTGGGAATAGTAGCTCTCAAGGCACACAAATCTTTTGCCTCTGTGGGAAGGAAGAAGTACTGAAGCACCCCTCAAACATGCCTATCAAATAAAGATAGTACAGCTTTCAACCCAGAGGAGACCAAGGACACTCCTCCCCCACTCGATGACAGAGGGAGGGGGATCCCCAAAGCTGTGTTTAATAACTGGAGTATGTGGTGTTAGAAATGCCTTCCCCTGAGAGTAAATAAAGAAATCAATAAAACATAGGAAACAATAACCCATTTCCTTTCCTAATTTTCAGTTCCCCTTCACTGAACCTAATTTGAAAAAGTGCATAGAATTTCTAAAGCTCAGTGACCAGTCATCCATTGCTCAGTCCCAGAAACCATTTTGCTCACACACACTCACACACACACACACACACACACACACACACACACACACACACACACACACGGGGGGGGGGAGAGGAAAGAAAGAGAGAGAGGTCTCGTTGCTACCTACACTGAGCAATGCTTCAGTGTTCTCCTTCACGTCTAATGATTATTCCTTTAGCTTGAAGACTATAGATGTTTCAAGCGCTCTGCACTATGTGTATTGTGTGTTGCTGTCATGCTACTCTCAGCCTTCAAGAATCCAAGAAGATTACAAGCACTTCAACAGAAACTGGCTTCTACTCCCTATGTTTGCTTACTTCTCCTCCCTTCTTGTCTCCCTGCCTGATTTACTTTTTTCCTTTCTTCCCCTATCTTAATAGTAAAAAAAAATACTACTCTCTATTTGGTAGAATTATACAGACCAATGAAGATAAAAATAGTCCCTAGAAATCATTCTGTGACCCATCATAGCAAATTGAGGGCAATGAGGCTGAGAAATCATGACTATTTATTGAAGCGTCAGCCAGAGGATCCCAGGTCACTTGTCTCCTCTGTCAACATTCTTTCAGCTGAAGGATGGCAAAGAAAATGCAGGAGAAATTAATTTAGGAAATAAATGATGGAGTCAACAACTTCTTAACCCATTGGTTTTTTAGAAGGGTATGGATGATGATGATAGTGATGAGGAGGAAAATGGACTCTAAATGAATCCTACCTTTACTTTGGAGTGATAAACTGTACTGTCAAAGAAAACAGTTCTGTTCAAATGTTGACTTGTTTTAAATGTCAAAACAAAATAAAATTTACCAAACTTAATTAAGATTAAATATGTTTTGCTTGGTCACATGAGAATCCCACAGGTCTCTCCAAAAATAGTAACCCACTTTAGATCAATGAAGTATGAGAAGAAATGAGAGGAGAAGAAAGTTTGGGAGCTGATTATAGTCAGTAAGTCCATGCATGATGTATGTGGGTGGGTGGGGGGGGGCAGACAGAGACCAACGGAGACAGAGAGGCTGAAGCCAGAAGCTAATGATCAAAATGACAGCTAATTGAGAATTTTCATTTGTTCATCATCCTTTGGCTGTATTTTAGATCACTACTCAATTCCCTGGTGTCTACACTGGAAATCAACAAAACTGTATATAATGTGAATGACTTGCAATTGCAGTTGTAAGACCACAGAGAAGGGGACAGATGCTGAAAACTTTAAATATCTCAAGAAGAAAAACAAAAAACATGCCCAACCCACTTCACACAGTTACAGCCATCCCTTCTTTGCTGACCCCAATGCATTCCAACTTAAGCTCAATCTCTTTATTTCCCGATGTGTGCAAATGACTTAAATGGGACTTTCGAACTGTGAGGGAACTTTTAAAACATAGTTTAAATACATTCAAAGGATCTCAGTCTTAATTATCTAAATGGCTCAAACTGCTACACCAGTAAGGAAGAGCTTTTATTAAATGCCAAATCTTTTTTTAAAGCAACCTCAGAGAGACACAATCTCAGTGCGCTGTGACCATGCCAGCAAAACAAAGTGGCAATTTGGGCAATTGTCCACGTAATTCAGACCAAAGAAACTTGCCATCGCCAGGACTCCATTAACAAGAGATTCTGAACAACTTAGCTCATTAGGCATCAGATTTCGGCAGGGAATGAGCCAGAAATGAGTTCCCACGAGCCATTATTGAAAACCGAATATAGTCAAGCAAGCCTCTGATTGCCAGAATTCAACTGGTGGTTATAATAATTAAACAACCAACATTTTAAAAAAGCAATGGTCTGCTTGTACAATTCCATACTTTTATTTGGGTTATTCTTCACAACCAGTGTGTGAAAAAGTGAATATAGACTCTTCACTGTGTCTGCCTCTGCTTAGGGAGGAAAATACCACTGTGCTGTCAAGGCACTGGACCTCACTTTCTTCACCATCCACTCAGATTGCTGCTGTTTGATCGAACCCTTCATGTGGAAACTGTCTTCTTATTCTACTAAGGGAAATAAATTGACTGCACTGGGGTTGATTCATTCATGTAGAATAAACACCGTCTTGGTTGTCTACAGGTGAAATGTAGATTAAAGAGAGTAATGCCGGGAGATACTGGGATCCCAAGCTTGGAGGTCGGGGAGGAGAGAAGAAGGGCAGAAAATGAGTCTCTACCCAGGAAATCTCACAGTTCTCCACTTCCCCATGCTTGAGTGTCCCTCAGAGGAGACATTTTTGAGGAAGAAAGCAACTTAAACTGAGAAAGAAAATCACCTTCCCCAAACAAATGTGGTAAATAGCTAAGTATGCTGAGAGCTATCCTATGTGTGTGCTTAGATGAGAAGTTGAGAGAGAATCACCAAGTCAATCGTTTTGCAAGATAATTAGGCAATACTAAGAGGCAAACCAGGAAAAGTGATATCTCTATTTTTCTCCTCATTATTGCATTGCAAAATATAAACGCCCATCTATCTGTGTGATAACAGGTAGAACATTTTTTCCTAACAGTGACCTCATCTTCTAGGGGCTAACTTCTCAATTTAAAGATCCATTTCTACATGGAAGGGGAAAGGCTGACCGCTGTATCTGGCCACAGAGAAGAGACAGCCTTGTGGTCCACATCTCCCTTGTCCTTCTGACTAAGGAGATCTCCAAGAACTGGACAGGACTGGACAAAGGGTATGAAGCAGCTTGAAAGCCTTATACAGCATTGCACTGATTTGGTCATAAAGAACTTTCATATACACTGCCTTTGTGCAGCTATGTTCATGACCATGGAAAGTAAGCCAGGCCAGGAAGCTGGGCCACAGTCAATGGGAATGGCAGTGGAGTTTAGAGAGACAATAGAGCTATTTCTAAGAGTAGCTTACTTACCTAGAGGCCTGTGTCTCTCCTGCCTCCTTTTTTCACAAGGAATATCAATGTTGGGCTTAAGATCCTGCCAGGGGAACAGTGCTGGCCCAGGAGTTCAGCTTCTGACCTTCTAGACTAGGATGCCTGCCTATGTTGTCTATTTTAGATCTATTACCTACAAAATCAGAATGATACCACTAGGGAGTGGTATCCACCTCCCTAGCATCACAGAGATATGTGGCGGTACTGAAATAACATGCAAGAAGTCTTCACATGCATCCAGGGTTACAGACAGGATCACGATATAAAAAGGCAAAGGTCTTGAAGTCCATTGTTTGTCGGTATTGCTATGATCATATCCCCAGTTTTGTGTATATCAGAATGCCAGTGTCTACCATGTCTGCCCACTTATTCATCTGTTCCATGTCCTAATCTGAACATCATATTTCTGGGTTTCATAGACAGACATACCAGCTGAAGATAACAAAGCCAAAGCTGCAAGAAACTCAGCACACTCAACAAATGTATGCCATTTTAACTGTAAAAGGGAGGTATGTCCATGTGTGCTCATGTGAGCACAGCCATCCGCATGCATACATACATACATTCATACTAACAGTATCAGAGATGTAAAGATGAGGACTCAGGCTTCAACAAGTAACTACCACAATGTTTAAACATAGCATCGCCTCTTATTCAAGACAGTGTGGATAATCCACATTTCTAACATGCATGGAAACCCAGGATAAAGTTTAATTTATAAATTAGGCACAATAAGAACTTTCAGTAATTAATAATTTAATAGAACCATCACAACAATATACTATAACAAAAACTACATCAATATGCTCACTCATTCCCCCACCTTCTCCAACCATCTTATATACTGGACTGTGTTTTTAAATCAGGATGTGGCCACATGAATAAAGGGCCCTATTGTGTCTAGATGTATAAAGAAAACTTCTACCACGTTAGTGTACTTTTTAAAAATCTTCTAGCTGTGACACCATGTGGAAAGGCCTGAATGCTCTGAGAAGAGTTTCAAGCTACAGAAAGGGTTGGAGAGAGTGGAATGCTTTCCTCTTTCACTGTATTTCTCTGAGACAGCCTCTCACTGAACCTGGAGTTCATTGGTTAGGCTACACTCACAGGAGAGCAAGCTCCAGGGATCCACCTATCTCCACATCCCAGTGCTAGAGTAGAATGCCTGCTCCTGCATTCACCCACACATCCACACACAGACATTCTGTAACATAGGTGCTAGGACTTAAAGTCTGGTCCTCATGTGGGACCATCTTCTTAACAGCACTGGAAAAAATAAAAGACAAATGTTTTATATGACAAAGCAAAGGACAAAGGGGAAAGAATAGATAGCTTTGAAAAGAGATGAAGTGGAAAGTTGGGGACAAATCCAACATAATGAGTAATAGTAGTAAAACCTACTATCGGAATGTGGGGGGTTAGGGAGCTATAAGTTTATGTAGGCAAATACAATTTTATCAAAGATTACATGATAGATGGCAATTTGGGCATTCATCTACTGAGATCCAACTGGAACTCTCCTTTCCACGGCCTCACCTGGCCAGATTTTGTACCTATACACTGGGCTATTTCCAGATGTTTCCTGAGTGCAAGATTTGCCAGGAGGAGAGGAGGAGAGGTAGAGGGAGAGGACAGGGAGAGGGAGATGGAGAAGAGAAGGAGAGGTGAGGACCTAATGCCACCCAGGAGGATGCTGAAGAACAGGTGGAGAGGATGTGGCTAGGTGGAGAAAGTGGGTGTTTCCCATACAAGTATGAGGATAGGAGTTCAGTCCCAGCACCACCAACTTCAGTATTGGGAGACAGGTGAAGCCCTAGAGTTTGTTAGTCTGCAAGCCAGGTTCGCCAAATGGATGAGTCCTAGGTTTAATAAAAAGACTTTGTGTCATGGGGGAGGGCCAAGGCCCTGCTGCAAATGATATGACAGACTTTTAAGACTCCCCATGGTAAGCCTCACCCTCCCTGGGGAGCAGAAAAAGGATGGGATGGGGGTTGATGGGGAGGCAGGGGCAGAAGGGAGGGTGTGGAAACTGGACTTGACGTGTAAAGCAAGCTCATTTCAAATTTAAATTAAAAAAAATTATCAAAGGGAAAAAAGACTTTGTATCAAAAAGGAGGAGTGGGCAATAGAGAAAGATAACCAGCATCCATCTCTGGTCTCCACAAGCATGTACACTGCACACACACACACAAGCATCCCTCACACAGCTGCACATACATAAACAAGTATGCATGCATATATCACCCCAAAAGTAATAAATAAGTTGTTCTAAAGAACATCAGGTAGGGACATGGATGATTCATGGCAGCTGACCTCGCTGCATAAGAATATCTCAACATTGACAGGTCTGTTTGTGAGTCACCAAGATACAGGAAACATAAAAGGAGTTCTATGGAAGCACTGTGGGACACATCAATAATCTCAGCATTCAGGGAGTTGATGCACAAGGATGTAAGTTCTAGGGCAACCTGGAAAACCTGGAGTGACAGACTAAGGTCTGATGTTAGATGCTTGGAAGAATAAACAGAAATCTTGGAGAAAAGAAGACTGGTCTATGGTAGAGGGTTGCCAGGGACAACAAATGCACATGCGTGCATACACTCCCAGGCATCCACCATTGAAAGTACTTTAAACTACACTTGGGAACAATCTTCAGCCTGGATTACAATCTAGGCAGACTGAAGATGACAATTAAAGAAGCCTTATTTTTTGTTTAACCCACAAACAGTCTTTTGGGTTTTTCTAGAAAGTTGCTGGGTACTTCAAAAGAGCTCATTTTTCTAGTGCCCCCATGACAGTCTAGAAATATCTGTCATTTGTGTCCCTGTGGCTACAACAGTGTTCTAATAAGAAACAAGGGAGAAGATGAATCTCTCCCCAGACTCTCATCTGGGCAAGCCAGGGGAGCCTGATTGATAAAGAATAGAAGATAACCAGAGTGGCGTGAGCCTTGTGCCATCGATTTCACATCTGTCTCAAAAACATTACTCACTGGAATGGAGTCAGCCCTCAGGAAGAGAGGGAGGGAGAAGCTTCCTTCCCCTGGAGAGGGCAATGATCTCCAGGGCCCAACCCATGCCAGCCAATGGAGGTGAGTAGAGGGAGTCTCGGGGGTTATGTCCTTGGCTCATTTCCATGCTCCTGTAATTTTCTGAGTGAAAATGTCAGTAGTTTTGAATTAGCACCTGGAAGGCTCTGCAAAATGTAAAGTACTGAATGGGCAGTTCCGATGACCACTAGTTTATCTCAGGCCAGTACACAAGGAGTACGTGGGAGTGGGTGGCTGGGAGTTTAGCTCAGTGGGAGAGAGCTTGCCTAGCATGGTGAGACTCTGAGTTGTATCCTCAGTATTGGGGAGGGAGACAAGTGATCAATAAGGTGGTCATTAGGGTTAATAGATGGAGGAAATAAAAAGTTGGAGTTCACAGGGAATTAAAAAGTCCCTAGTGAAATTTCTCCTCAAGTGTAGACTATATGATGGTGTGAAATGTTTTAGATAGTTCACAGCATCCTTTATTCTTGGATCCCATTAAGTCACAGCATGAGGAAGTTACCCTCTCAGTTATCTCTTACTCCTTTTGTGTTCTAGTAGGTAGAAAGCTTCAACTAAGTACCAGCACATTTTCAGTGCCTCTTGGCATCTGCCAAAATTTATACCGAAGTCTCTGGCAAGAACCTAATTGCATTGTCTGGTGTTCATGTTCCTTCAGGAATGTTCTATATTCATTAGCAATAATAGTATAGGGTTTCTTGTCTACAAATTTACAGATATTCAAAATTGGATCATTTGGGAAAAAAAACTTTAGTACATCTGACATGATTAGCACATAGGTACAAGTGTCCACAAACACGACTGAAGCTTGGAAAACAAGTGTTGGACCCAGGGCATGAATTAGTTGTCTACAATGACACATTATCTTCCTTCGAAGGATAATAATCTAGGCAAAAATAAAAATTACTGGCATTCTGAAAATTCACACCTTTTCTCTTTCCTACTTATTAGCCATCCATCTGCCCTTTCACACACCCATTCATCTACCCACCCACCCACCAATCCATCCATCCTTCCATCTGCCCACCCACTCATCCATCCATCTATCCACCCACCCATCCATGTATGATATTAGGGACTGAACTCAGGGCCTTACCAGGAACTCATGAATTTTAGTGCTCTCCAGTGAGCTGCATACACAGTTCTTGTAAAATACAGTTGTGTTTTGACACAGGGTTTCTCTCAGTCTGGTCTTGCCTCACTCGGCAGCTCGGGCAAGTGGTCCTCCTGCCTACCCTTCAAGAAGCTTGGATTACAGACCTGTGCCCTGAAGCTCAGCCACATGGTTTTTCAAAGCTCTGACTCTTGAGGGTCTCATAAGAAGTTAGTATCTTCTTACTTGTGTGTGTGTGTGTGTGTGTGTGTGTGTGTGTGTGTGTGTGTGTGGTGTGTGTGTGTGTGTGTGTGGTGTGTGTGTGTGTGTGTGTGTGTGTGAACACACATGTGTGGTGTATATGAATATGGATAGACAAGTATGGGCATTTGTGTAGAGAACACAGGTTGATAAACCAATTCTTCACTGTCCACCTTATTTTTTGAGGCAGAGTGTTCTTGTTGGAACCCAGAGTTCCCTGATTTGGCTAAGCTGACTGTCTCTGCCTCCCAGTGTGCTTAGATTTCAGATGGGAACCATGTCCACTTTCCATTTACATGAATCCTGGAATTCAAACCCATGTCCTCATACTTGTGTGGTGAATGCTTTATCTACTGAGCCATCAACCCCATTCCAGTTCTCTTGTAAAGCCAAGAATCAGGAACCTTTGACCCAACTGACCACCCTCACTACTCAGTTCTCCAAACTCCTGCTGACTGAACACCACTCCTTAGGAGAAAGTAGCTACAAAGTAAGTATAAGATCCTCGTTGCAGGGGGCTTGGTCAGTGTCAATGTCCTATCACCGGACACCCAGCTTGATCAGAATACAAAACCAACAGTCTGCCCTCACACTGTCTGCCATGCATCACATCCACATGCATTTGCTTCTTGATAGATGTAGCAAACACAACTTCAAGTGTCTGCCAAGGCCTCAGTGACCTTTCAGATCTATGAGTTAAAGGGACCATTAGTCATCTTTATGTACAGCTTCCTGTGACAGGTCTGCATGATAAGGCCCAGAGACACTTTGATGAAGTAAATAGTTTAGCCCCATCCATAATCACCTGCTGTTCCCAAATCCTAATACCTTCCCAGGGATTGCTTCGCCAAACCAATGAAATAAAGAATCCCTTATTGATGACACCAGGGAACCGTAAACTTGATGCAGAAGCTCAGCTTTAGCCAAGAACACATCCATTTTAAACAAGGATGTGAGTGAGGGACACTTCTTACACACAGGTCTGTAATCACAGTTACATTTCCATCTTATAATTATGTATATTGATTATGGGAAGTTACCATGTGGCAAATGCTGGCTTTAGATTTTTCCATGTATTATTTTGTTAAATTTCCAAACAGACCTGCATATCAGCTGTGGGAAATGCATTGTCCAGAAAAAAATTAAAAAATAAAAACAGGCACACCTGTGTCAAATATTCTGCAAGGCAGGCAGGTTAAGTAATTGTAGGGATCTGAAACGCTACAGGTTTGGGAGCAAAAATTATGGCTCTGTAAGCAGCCATTTATTAACCACCCCTGTATGTGACCTAACATTCTTGTGACATTAGATAAGTCATGTTGGGTTACACACAGACCCCCAGCTTCCACTAACCCAAAAGCTGAGAGTGACATCAGGTGACACCTGCGGCCTAAGCTAGCTATTCTCTGCTTTTCTCCAACCTAGATGCCTGGTGTTCCTACCAATAACTCCAGTTAATGTTAATGTATAGCTCTCTTAGTTCTGCTACTAGCAAAACTTCGTTAAATTATTGCCATGATAGGATACTAGCTAGGGTAATCTGAATCTGTTTCCAGCCCAAGGTCACTCATATTTGGTTCCAGAATAAACTGTCTTATTCCATCTTATTCCCTTTAAGGTAAGAGCTATGTTGTTTTTTGTTTGTTTGTTTGTTTGTTTTGTTGTTGTTATTGTTAATTGACAACTATTAGAGACTATTATACCGAGTTACAAATCAGTTAGCAGGCTTCTAGAATGTCACCCATATATCAAGTGGCAAAACTGCAAGTCATTGAAAAATTCTTTGGGACAAAGGAGAAAGTGAAAGAATGAAGGACTTGATGGCAGGGCTAGATGTGGACTTTATTTTTGCCTGACTCTTTTTATAGTCTACTTCTCTCTGTGAGGTTTGACAGCAGGATGGGGCTTCTTCTTGATGTACTTACTAGCCTCTTGCACTGGTGCTGAACATTTTAGAGAGTATCAGAAGTCCCCAGTGAGGCCACTTCCTTATGGTTACTTCTGCTCTGCCCAGAATTCAAACAATGATGAATTCCCACAGCCATGTGTAAAACTGGGAGATTGCACACAGAAACTAACCTTGGCTGGTTTGTGAAGAGAATACCAACACACCTGCTAGACAGGCCCCAGTCACAGGAAAAGAATCAGTCTGGTCTATAACCAGAATAGATACTATGGTGTCATACTTGTTCATGGCTTTGAACTTTTCCTACATCATACAGATAAAGAACTCAACATGCCTATGAATTTCCTAACCCAATTTATTAACCACAAAGGAATGTAGTAAGTATATACAGATTTAAAACAATACAAAGAATAGTAGTATTATCAGTATGGTGGTATTTTGGGTAAATTTTTCCTTAGGAAACCAAGGGTGAGGGTTTAAACAATGGAGTAAGAAATTAAAACATGATTTTTTAATTTTCTTTCATCAGCAAGTCCAGCTTTATATGTGCATACAAGTACATGGGACTGGAGAGATGGTTCAGTGGTTAGGAACATGCACATTATTGAAGAGGCTTTAAATCCAGTTCCCAGAACCCAGATCCAGGGGATCTGATGTCTTCTTTTGATCTCTACAGGCACTTTCACTCATATGCACACACACCCACAAAGACACACACCCATATACATCATTAGAAAAAAAATCGTATCTATCTATACATATGTGTATACATATACATATAGATAGATAGAGATATAGATTATTCATAGATACAGGCAGAAAGAGATCTACTTGAGGAAGTAAATGAAGAAGGCTAGCAGGACCATAGGAAGAATGATGGAGGGGTATGGGGAATGAGTATGAACAAAGAAAAATTACATCTATGTTTGAAAATACCATAATGAAACCTATTATTTTGTATACCAACTGAAAAGTTAATTCTATGAGGAATTCAAGTATATAGTCAAATCCAAGAAGAGTAGGAGGAAACCCAATTTATAGCCAGTTTGTCAGAAGTATATGTAACACCTACTATATCTTGTAGATGTCTGTTCAAGACACATACAAAGAACATTATAACATTTAATATGAAGAATCATGATATTACTGATAGCAAAAATATTTTCCTTTGTAGAATATTTGAGATGACTTTGATACTGTGAAATATATGCTTTGCCTTTATCCTGTTTTTTGGAATAAACTCCTAAATCTCTAGAATCTTCAAATTGGTGGTATATTTTGGATATTAATGAATTATGGCAGCTCCTAGGAGACTTTGGGATGAATCTCGTCACAGGAAAGACCAAGCATGATTAAAGGGTTGGAACCTTCTGCTCACTGCATTTAGCTGTAATGAGTAAGTCAGGAGTAGGAAATCCATGGGCTTGTTAAGCTCTTCAGGGATTGGTGTTGAGTCAGACATCAATGGCCAATGGTTTAATCAGTCATGTCTGTGCAATAAAGCCACTATAAAACCTCTAAAAGGATCAGAGAGCTCTGGGAGCTTTCTAGAAAGTAGACCAGTCGAGCATGAAATTCTAAACCTCATCGTCCCCTTTGTTCACCAGTGTCGTTTGCAATATCATTATAACAAACAGCCAATATAAACAATGTGTTTCTCTGAATCTTGTGAGATATCCAAATGTATGAGTCAAACCCAAAGAGAGTAGTGGGAACCCTGATTTATAGCCAGTTAGTTACAATGACACTAGTGTTTGTCAACCTATTAGTTGTGATAGGTGTTTGCCTTGGGACAATACTGTGGGTTTAAGCACACTACCTACTGTGTCTTAGCAGATGGTGTCAGTACTGAACTGAATTAAAGGCCACACAGTGGGTTTTCATTGAAGAATGGTAGAAAGTCACCTCCAAATACTTCTTGATGACCAAAAATGTACCATTGAGTGGTAACACAGGAGCACCTTGCATTGTATTGTTTCTACACTTTTGAAGTGCCATTAAGAGACAATGGACAGGAAGTCATCTTGCTTAATGCTATCAATGATATAAGACAGAGAAAAGATCAGAGGGGGCATTGTTTTGGTTTGGTTTAGTTTGGATAGACTTGAGCTGGGGACCATGGAAAACAACAAGAGGCAGAAGCTGAAAACTCAGTTTTTTTCCAGTTCTAACACTCACCAGCATGGTAATCCTGGGTAATTTCCTGAACTATCAGAGGCCCAGACTCCATGCTAACACTACTATAATCACAAAGCCTTTCCTTTGTGAGCCTTATGTTACAGGTCTATTATGTTTTTTCACCAAACCCATGGGTGCAGGCCCTACCCCTCATTGTGTCATTTGAAGCAGATAAATAAGATGAAGTGAGGTTATGACTTGGAACACTGTAAGAACAGAAAAATCTCTCTGTTGTGGAATGTTGAAGATGAATTACATTTTTTTTATGCAGTTGCACCTTTGTTTAGTGATGAAAAGATGTGTTGCATTCTTTTATGATGCATTTGTTTAACTCTGAAGCTGTGTTACTTTGCCTGTCTAAAATGCCTGATTGGTCTAATAAAGAGCTGAATGGTCAATAGCTAGGCAGGAGAAAAGATAAATGGAACTGGCAGGCATAGAGAATAAACAGGAGGAGAAAGAGAGGCCAAGGAGCAAAAGGAGAAGAGGAGAACTCCAGGGGCCAGCCACCCAGCTACAGCTACACAGAAAGCCACTGAGTAAGAAGTAAAGAAAGATATACAGAAAGGTAAAAGCCCAGAGGCAAAAGATAGATGGAATAATTTAAGAAAAGCTGGCAAGTAATAAGCCAAGTTAAGGCTGGGAATTCATAAGAAAAAATAAGTTTCTGTGTATTTATTTGGGAGGTTGGTAGTAGATCAACCCCCCCCCCCAAAAGAGCAGAGTAAAAGTAAAAACAACCACTCTCTCACACACATTCTCTCTCTTTCTCTCTCTATTTATCTACCTATCTCTCTATCTCTCTGCCTATCAATCTCTATCTCTTCCTTTTCCTCTCCCATTCTCTCCCCTACCTATATGCTATATCCCAGAGGAATGACACATGAGGACACTGTGAAAATAGCCATCTACAAACAGGAAGACCATACCAGACACCACTCTGTTGGTGTATAGACTATGAACCCTGAGTTTCCACAATCACAAGAAAGTAAATTTTTTTGTTTAAGACGCTCTATCTGTAGTATTTCCTGTGGCAGCTCAAGGTGATCTGGAGGAAACAGGCTTGAGAAGATCTATCACATGCACACAGTATTCCAGATTCTTCAAATCTCCTGGAACATCCAAAGGGGGGACGGACACTCATGCCTGAATTAAAAGGAAGGCATAGCTGCTAGGAAGAAAATAGAGAAGTAAGGAGGAGTTTAGTGGGGAGGAGTCAAAATCCCTCCCATAAACAGAAAAATTACCAACTGGAGACATATTTCAAAATGGCATCTACAATGGGTCACATGCAGTTGATTTGTTACTCAGGAAAAAGTATTAGTCCAAATGTAATAGTTCCTCCCACAGGATGATCATTGGTCCTGACAGTCATGCAGTCTTCAGACTTTCAGGCATGTGATTCTCTGGCAGAGTGTGATGTGAGAACTCACTGTTTGCATCATATCAGTCCTGTTCATCTAGGACACACTGATTCCACACAAGGAGGGGAGTCCAAAGTATAAAAGCATCATGACAAAAAGCACATCCGGTCACCCTGAGAGTAGGTTGAGTCGAAGCATCTCTATTCCCTCTGCTTCTCTGTTCCTGGTTCTAGCATATGATAATGTCCATGGTATGTACCTCTCTTTTTTCTTCAGGGCAGCACAACAGATTGTAGAGATGAAAACTAGGTTAAGGCATTGTTGTCAGATTGTATTCAAATTCTAAGTTAGTGACTTAGAAATTGTATAACACTTAAGAAGTTGTAGAGTCCTTCAGATACTCAGGTGTCCCAGGCTTTTTCTTTGGGGCCATCAGCCAGCTCCCAAATGATGACAGGGAGACTTAATAGTTATGAATGCTCAACCTAGCTTAACTCTTATTTTAATCTGTCTCTCTTTCTCTACATTTTGCCTCAGGGCTCTTTACCTTTCTTTCTGTGTCTCTATTCCTTGTCTGTCTGGTGGTTGCCTGGCTTCTGGCCCTGGATGTGTCCCTCTCTCCCTTGTTCCTTTCACTCTTTTCTTCTCTGGAGCCTAGATTCCTCCTTTTATTTATTTTCTCTGTCTGACAGCCCTGCCTATCCTTCTCCTAGCTATTGGCCATTCAGCTTTTTATTAGACCAATCAGGTGCCTTAAGCAGGCATGGTGAAACAAATGCAACACATCTTTACATCATTTTTTAAAAAATCAGCACACACAAATGTAACACATATTTACATAGCTAACAAAGGCAGCAAAACAAATGTAGCAAATCTTCACATAATTAAAGTTATATTCTTCAGCATAAAAAATGTAACACATATTTAGATAGTTAAAATAACTTTCACAACACTCAGTATGCTTACCTACAGTATAAGGTAGCCTGAATTCAAGGTCATGGAAAGTATACAGAATATACAAAGTCAGTCCTCACTCTTGAAGCCCATGCCCTTGACAGACATAATAAATAATAAAACCTCTCTCTTATTCCTACAAATCTCAGTTATAGATGCAGATTCATAACATAGGATTGCCTCTTTCAGTGAGCTCACTCTGCTCACTCTGGCACAAGAGAAAAAAAATCAATATACCTTCCAGGGTACTAGCTGATGTCTAAGTCCCTCCACATTCAAATGTTCCCAGACTCCGTGATGCTAATGCAGTAATCTTATAACATAAATGGAGTAAAAGCCTGGGGAAAATGGAGAAAATACGAGGGTAAGGGAGACTGGAGGGCAAAAATACACAGGCAAATATGAAAGATGACGAAGTAAATCCCTGTTTCTAGCAGGCGGTAAATCAAATCTGTCGTGCTTCTTTGTACTTACTGGGAGAGAAGCAAGTGCCTGCACAGAGAGGTTATGAGACTCAAAATGCTATTGGAGACTACATGCAGTCCTTTAACCAATCCATACTCATCCAAATCTCCTTCATGCAGGTCACTTTGCTAGGCCTGTCAACATGATACATAATGAAGCACAGTACATATAGTGGAAGTGTATGGGGGCAGGAGGTGTGAACAGTTGTGTGATGACAAACCCTCGAGAGCCATGTTTGGAGGGTGGAGCAAAAGCCAGGATAGGCAGGCTCTGATTTGTAGCAACTGTCAATTTCTGTGGTGCAAATAGTCCCATCACTGTCCATTTTTAGCTGATAATAGAAAGACACTGAACTTTTAAGTTGAGTTGACAAGATGTGCACAAAGCTGGTTCTTGAGCTGAAGCCTATACACTACTCTGGGGGGGGGGCGGGGAGTATGAGGCTACTAACAACTGCTCAGCAGCTTTTATGAACCACTCACCCTAGATATTTTACATACCCCTTCTATATATATTCCTGCAAATAAACAATGGCTCTTCAGATTCTACTCCATCTGCCTTTCCAAGCACACAAGAATATATTAGCAATGTCACAGTAGGGCTTGGCTCCAGAAACAAGCAGCCCTGTGAAACATGAAGAACCCCTGACTTGTTTCTGCCATAGGCTGGCTGATGGTGCCACATGAATAGGAAAAATAACATCAGTTGGCTATTTCACAGTCACTTCTATCTTAGGCTGATCTTCCTCCCATAGCATCTCTTGCCTTGATCCCATATATATAGCACATCACATGGAAGACTGAACTGCACACTGGAGCTGTGTCATGATCTTTGGTGCATACACACACACACTTTAAGAAAGGAGATGACCTAAAATCTCATAGTGAAGAAGTGCACCACAAATCCATGCCTTTTTCCTGAGGCCCATCACCTAGCAAATGCCTATAGAACACCAGTCCTGTTTATTCAACAGTCTCCTTGTTCAACTTCCATTATAAGTCAAAGCCTCTACCAAGAAAAGTGAGCATGAAGAAAGGAGGAAAGAACTCTTCCTGGATCAGGACTGACTTCTAGGGCAGCGGGTCAACAAGGCAGGGCTTGAAAGATCAGTAGAACTGTGCTGACAAGGCAGGCCATCCTGTCAAAGGCCTAATGAGTGTCTTCATATGGTATGGAGGTAAGAACTAAAACCATTGAAGAAGCTGTTGTTCTGCTGTAGAGTAGGGAAGCAAAGATAAGTGAGAAACATCTGTGGCCTAAAGGAGCCCACAATCAGCTGGGAAAGATAGACTTGGAGTTACAGTGCAGGGTAACATGTCATATCACATGCAAGTCTTTTTTCCTTGGCAGGACTGCAAATGTCCTTAAGCAAAGAGCTGATTGGCCTGGTCTTCTCTTTGCAGTACCTAGAATGGAACCCTTCAGTGAGACTCTTATATGCAGTGCAGTAAAGCATTTTCTCTAAGAGGATAATTTGCATTGAAACACCCTAGGTAATATTGCTCAATAAAGTTGGTACTGTGGAAACTCCACAGAAGGGGTGATGAAGGACACCCTGCTAAACACAGGTGGTTTTGATCAAGCACTGAACATTCATACCTTCATCCAGTGTTTAAAACATTTTAAAATTGCTTCTATTTTGTAGAGAAACTACTACTACTGGGTGGGGGAAGCAAAGGTGTCTGCACACACAGAATGCAGTGTATGAGCCTTCCCTGGGAAAACCACCTTTCTCCATCATGGTATCTCCCCTGCCAGGTAAGAAACCAGCCAGTGTTTAATGAGAAACTACTAAGGATTATCCTATGCCAGAAATCAAAGGCAATACACTGACATCTCTTCTGGACTCCCTGCCTCCTCTAGTCAATGTGTTCTTTCTTATATTAGGTGGAAACACCAATCAGCCATTTCCATGTAACCATGGAGTTCTCACAAATGGTGCAGCAGACCCACAACCGTAAAGTTATTTTTGTTGCTACTTTGTAAGTGTAATTTTGTAATTTTGCTACTGTTATGAATCATAATGTAAATATCTGATATGCAGGGTGTCTGATATGGAACCCCATATGAAGGGCCATTCAACTCCCTAAGGGGTCATGAGAACCACTGGGCTAAGGGCTCTGAGAAAAGAAAATGATAAAGGCTAACACATCAGTGAGTGCCAGGCACTGCTCCAAGTATTCTATGTATGCTAACTCCATGGCCACACTAAGATAGTTACACAAAATGGGAAAGAGTGATTATTACTGTTGCCCATTTCACAGGCAAGGCTTTGAGGCTTAGTGAGTTTAAATTACTTTTCCATGTCACACTGCACTGTAGATAGTAGCACAATGATTTCAGACTGCTCTGGTAGCATCTCTGAGGAGGCTGGACCACACCCACTTTTCATTTATGTACCACCCCATCTGTGCCCAAATCATGGGTCTGGTCGATTAGCTTTGTGAACTTCAGCAAGTTACTAAACTTCTCTGAGCTTAGGTTTCCTCATCTGAAAAGAAGCTGATTCCTATACTGTAGGATGGCTGTAAAACCACATGTAATTAAAGATACCTAGGAACTGGGAAGGCCATCTTTCTGGAGACATTAGTGGCAGGAGTGTGGGAGCTATGCCTTAGAATCACAGAGTGTCCAATGTTGAGGGACTCCCTCTTCTAATCCAAAACGAATAAATGGACCTGGCCCAGTTCCTGTCCTGTTGAAGGCTGCTAGCATAGAATCACAAAAATCTAGAATAGTCCATAAGCTGAGTCTAGGACCTTAGGTATACCTCCTGTGGCTATGGGTTTCAATGCTGCCTCTACAGTTAAATAATTGAGACATTGGTTATGTAGGCTATCTTAGCCTTTGTTTTCTTCCCTGTCCAACTGGAAGAACAGTAGCCCAACAGCAGGGTTGTGAAGATAGGAATTAAGATGTGGATAAGATTTAATGCTATAGCTGTCATTTCCTTACAGTCACGAACCTTCCTGGTTCATTTAAAAGTAAACTTGCTTAATTGAAATTGTTCTGTTGAAGGTCTTGAAGGTCGGGTTGATTGCCACTGAGAATGTGAGGGTGGGGCTCTGACTCTTCCCAGCCCTCTCAACAGGGAAAAAGGCTCTTCCTTAGAAGCCTTCTGCTGTTGCAAAGATCTGTCTTATGAGTTTCACAGAAGAGGCCACATAGAATTGCCTGAAACCAACTGCTTTAATGAATTATATTAAGGCGGCAATGACATCATTAATTCATGAAATAGGATGCAATTAAGATCAAGAAAACAAGGAACAGGAATGGGTTAGTCTGTTGCCTCCTCCCACTTCCTGTCCACATCCTCTCCAACCTTTGCTTCCTGATGTGACCCTGAAACATCTGCCCCAAAACAGTTCCCATCCACACTTTCAGCTGTAACAGCCCAGTTAAAAAGCATCCACACTGCTTACTTTCCCAGGCTGTTCTCAAAGCATCATCAAGAATTTCAAAGGAGGCAAATATAGCTTTAGCTACATTGTACAAGGAAGAAAGAGAAGCAGCCTGGGAAGCAAGTGTGTGAGGGCACATGGCCAATGGCATCTGTGTGTGTGTGTGTGTGTGTGTGTGTGTGTGTGTGTGTGTGTGTGTATGTGTGTGTGCATGCGTGCGTGTGTGTGTGTGTGTGTGTGTATGTGTGTGTGTGTGTGATCTATGTCCTCAGGGTTGGTGGCAGCCAGTGAAAACATTGAATAACTTCTTCAATAAGTAAACATTGTGAATCTGTTGTGAACACTATCGACCCAGAGACTATAGAGTTCTTGTTGTGAATGCTGACACATGCCCACAATCCCAGCACTCAGGAGGCTGAGCCAGGAGGATCACAAAGTCCAGGCAAGCCTGAACTATAGAAATCTATTCCAACAACAATAAAAAATAATTTTTAACGCATGGCCCAAGCCTTCTGGTTCAGTGAATAAGACAAATCCTCATGAACTAGTCACTAACAGGTGTATTCATTCATTCAAGCAAGTGGGACTAGCTGCAGCATCTGCAGACAGATTCTCCTTTGTTGGCTGAGTAGCTCTGGGAAACTCTTCCTTAAAACTCTGGTGTCTTGCCTAAGTGATGAAACAAACACTGCCTCATGAATCAATGAAATGGGGAGATTTTATTCATATAACACAAACCACTTTTATTACCATTAGCAAATGCCTACTTTGTACAAAGCAACATAGCCAGCAAGGAAGGGGGATGAAAGCTTATTCATGAAACACTATCCTAAAAGAATCACTAGCTATACCATCATAAAAAGCTTTGACTAGAGAGCAAATACCAGAGTAATGATACTGAAACTGGCGGTTCTAAATTTCTCAGTTGGAAGCTGCCCAGTGCTGGAAGGAGAGGCCAGGCTGCAGTGTTGAACCCCTTGGGTTTATGATCAGGTCTGCATCAAGCTAGCTCAGCGACCTTGAGCAACTGAACGTGCCTCTCTGTGCCTCTGACTTTTCATCTGTAAAATTAGGGGGTTGGATTCAATTATCTATATGGCTCCTCCCCACTTGACAGACTGTGATCTATGGTCTGGGAGGGGCTGCACCTTGAAAGCCGAATCCGATTTCAATAGAGAAGTGGAAGCTCATGAATAGAGGCACAGACTTAGAGACAGGAATATGCAAGAGAAAGAAAGCGGGAGAGTAATAAAGGGCTGACATTTATTGAGCGCCCACTTTGGGCCCTGTCTTAAGTACTTTATATGTATTAACTCATTACATTCTCACATTCTAGGAAGCAGAAAAATGATCAGCAGTCTTTTATATGGGACAAGACTGGAGCATGGGGAAGTTACTTAGTAACTTGCTCAAGGTCATACAGTTTGGTAAGGAGTAGGGCCAGGGATATTAGTTTAACACATGCATATCCAAACACATTATGACACTGCCACTCATGGCATGGTTCTACTCCAGTCCCATGGGGGTTCAAGGTTCCTATTAAAGAGGAGGTATGTCACCCTGAAGCGGATGACCCACAGTCTCATCTTAATAACTTCAGTAATTTCCCTACTTCAGCTGGACAGCTCAGCTTTTCTGAGTCTCACTTTTAACTAGGACAAATTATAAATCACAATGTGTGGGTGTGATTACAGGACAAGGCCAGAGCTGAACAAACAATACAACTACAGGATGATGTGTTTTCTGATGGCTTTTTCTTCTCTGAAACTCTGGGCATCAAAGCTGGGCCATGTCTTTACCATTTGTCTGCTAGATAGACAGACACACTGCTCTGGTGGAGAGAACAAACAGAAAGGGCACGTGGAGACCATTAGAATTTGCTTGTGTAATGTCCAACAGACTAAGATATTTACATACAGCGCTCAGCTGGTGGGGCTGTCTTTAGAGGTACGACCTTTTGCACATGGTGCCTAGCTGTCTGATGTAGGATTTAGGGGTGCTGATTGAGGATTACAGACTGGCTCCCCTACTGGATAAGCTCTCTGCTTTCCAATCTGCTAAGATGTAAAAATTCCCAGCTACACATTCCTGCCAGCCATTTCCTCTGCCATGCTTCCCCTAGCTACTGAGGGACTAAATCTTTTCAAACCATCTTTCTATTGTATATTCTGTCACAGAAAAAGAAACGAAATGGAGACCACTTACCCAAATTCTTTTCTACTATTTACTGGCTTGGAAATAGAAGCCCAAGGAATTTGTGACTTCCTGAAGTACTCCATTCATTCATTCATGCATTCATTGCATCTCCTAAGCATTGCCCAAGGTCAGGGGTGGGGGATGTAGCACTAGACTAAACAACAACAATTAAAAGTTAAACAGCAACAACAAAAATACAGAGAAAAGAATCTCTTGATGGGTACTGAAGAGAATTCTAGAATTTGCATCCAGAGAACTTCACTTAGTTTGAGGGATTAGAGGATGGACACCCTCTATGTTTGAGATAAGCCCTTCAGGTGGGGTTATTTGATTAGAAAGAAAGCAAAGAATGAATTCCAAATTGTATATGGTGTGCCCTTGTTGGGCTTTTGTAGCATAGCGACAGTATTGTATCTCTTGCCATTCAGCATTTTTCTACAGAGAACAAAGCACATTACAGATACCTTCTTGGTTTGCCAGACACCTCTGTGTGAGGTAAGAAGGCAGCCTTATTATTCCCTTTATTATCTCCTATTACTGTTTGCTTCCATTTTTTCCTCAGGGTTTTGAATTTGTAAAATAGACGAGGAGTTTTGATGTGACCTGGATTATACAAACACCTGTGTGGATGCCTCTGCTGTTTTGTGTGTCTGAGAGAAATGGCTGCAAGTATGTGTTTGAATCAACTTGGTCATTATATTATTTGAGGTTTTCTTTGTTTTTCATTTCCTTAGCCTATTTTTAGATTTCTTCTTCCATTTCCCCAGCCCTATTAGAATAAGGTTTTCATTTTAATCACACTCTCTGGGCAGGCCAAATTTAGGCATAATGAAAACAAAAAGTGTTATGCAAAATGAGGGAGACCAGGCTGTGAGTACTGCATGCTCAATGAATACTGGCCAAGAACAGTGCAGCTTTTTCCACCAGGACCAGCGTGGGGGCCTGAATATTCCCCCAAAGGAAAGTAGCCCATTAGCACTCTAAGAATAAGCTGTTGCTTAAGTAATACTGCTGTCTCCAATGCTGTCAGCAGCCTAGTTCCAGATTCAGGCTTTGGAAGTCTAGGCAGAAGGTTGTCCTGACATCTATAATGGTCACTGGAGCCTGTAGGGTTCTACAGTGGGTGGAGCTACAGGGAACATTTTACTACTATGCAGATTCATGCACTTCATTATTCATATACCCTACATGCACAGAATCTGGCCTGGGATGTGTCCCTACAAAGGCAATAGGGACAAACTGAAGCTGAAGTTCTGAATGTGAGGTTTGGTCAGGCCTACATGATTCTGAGGCTTGCAGGCATAGAGAATCCTCACTTTCAGGAAGAGAAATTTGAGAGACGTAAGACATCTCCTTCTGAGTGTAGCAGCCTTCTTTAGCAGCATCCAGGAACCATGTAAAAGATGGAAGATTCTCAGACTCCAATAAGCACTGACACAAAACCAGCATCTTAACAAGTTCTTGAGATTCCAGAAGATTCTTACTCATGCCCCAAATTAAGAAATGTTGCTCATCTCCATTCAGAACAGTGAATGAAGTCACTAAATCTTATGAATGAGCAAGACAGTCATTGGCATCTGGCTGCGTATTTGAAGTTGAAGCCATCTATAACTTCTTCCTGACTCAAGTCTTCTCATCTATACCACGAGCCATCACTTCCTTCATAGGACTTTGCATGAATGAGTATTGCCTGACACAGGGCCTGATGAGATGACTCTTCACCTGGTGATTTTACTCCTGTCTGTATCTCCACAAAGCACAGAGGGAAAAGGTCATTACTATTTTAAAAAAGCTACTGCCAGTAGATTGAAAATAAATGTGTGTCAAGACATCTAAGGATGATTAAAACAAAACACTCAGAGTATTTGAATATATTTTTGTCAATGGTGGCTTTGATGGATAAAAGGGCTTACTTCTAAGAGTATTAGCTTCTGCAACTTCTCACTCTTTCATCCACTGAAGAAGTTTCCAGAAGAGACTGTTCACCTGTTGTCAATCATAGCACAATGTACCAAATGAAACAGTGTCTTTCTTTGGCTTCATCCCTGACCTAGGTGGGCAACAGTCAATTCCAAAACCCATACTGGCCAGGCATGGAAGTGGAGAATATCTGTCCTTAAGAGCAAAATATCTTAGATATTGGGACATACGGGGTTTTTTAAACATCTACAAACTATTTCATGGCTCTCACTACAAGAAGGGGGACTTAATTCCTCTCTTTGAAAGTCACCAATATTTTGTTACTGGCTCCTAATGAATAGAATATAGTGGCCCTGGCAGTGTGTCACTTGCAAAGCTGGATAGCAGAAGGCTTGAGGATAGGAACAGTTACTCTGCCATGAACTCAGTCCATGCTGCAGAACTGAGGCCATGAGCAGGAGTCCAGGGCAAGTGTCTTCTCCATCTTTAGCCAGGCCCTCATGGCTACAACTTTGACCAAGGACAAGCCACGACCTTATGAAAGCTAAGCTGTTCCCATACCTTACCCATTAGCACTGTATATATGGAGGGAGGAGTTGCAAGTTTTAAATTGCATATAGGGGCATTTTGTTTTGCAACACCAGAGGACTTGCACATTAGCCTTGAAAATCTCTTATGGCATCTTCTGAAAAGCTCAGCTTGGGGACTAAACTGAAAAAGAAGCAAGTCCTGGACCATGAGATGACAAGGACTCATGGAATCTTCACAGACTTTAAAGCCTGAAAATGCAGAGTTTAATTCTATCTTTGCCACTGATGGGTTCTGTAACCTTGGATGGATCTTTTAACAGTCCTTCCTCTTAGAATAACAGAGATTGGTATGATGCTACAGACCTAATACAGTACTTCCTGAGTGGTGTCAAAGGTTAGAGCTGCTCCTAAAATACTCTCTTCTTTCCCTTTCTCTTAGCTCCACTGTTTTGAACCACACACAGCCTTTAACCTCAGCACACTTACCTTCAAGGCAGCTGTTGCCTCGCAGAACAGGAGCATCGAGGGAGTGTGAGTGTGTGGAGAGGAAGCGGTGGCATATCAGTGCTGTATGGAATGTGCTATGGGTAGAAGGGTTGTGTGCCTGGCTTAAGGCCTCAAAAGAGAGGTGGGTGGAGAGTAGTGCCAAACCAAATGATAGCGGGGACTCTTGAGAAATGCAAAAACACAGACTGTGTTCTTGCACTCATTGGTAGAGGAAGAAGATGGTTAGGAAATGGTGAGTAGGGTTTGCATCTCACCGCTCACCCCTCCCTATTCCCAGGAAAAAGATTTCTATGGAGATTGTCCTCTGAGCCTCATGGAACAGGCCTTTTCTCACCCTTCCTCTCCCCTTAAGAATCTATCTCTTAGCTTGACTTTGGAGACATTCAACTTGGCAATTTCTCTAATGTAGGAGATCAAACAGAAGAGGGTCTGAACCTAGGACCAGAAGGCTCTCACTTCCCCTGTGAGTTCAGATCCCTGAGGATCAATCCTCCTACCCTGGGAGGGCTCTTCAGCCCAGCAAATGAGCATGAGAAGAGAGGCAGCCTTCTCCAAGCCCTTAGCCATCTACCCTGATGAAGTACATCTGTAGGGTTCATGGTACTCAGTCACTCCAGACCACTTGACTCCTGACATCTTCCTGGCACTCACTGGAAGACCTATGCATTTCCTAAATTGAATTGTCTGGACCTTCTTTGCTATCCTGTCCTCAGACCTGGGGAGGGAGAATGGGAAACTAGATCTCTTGACTGTCAGCCACAATTATGTGGGAAATCTGTCTTGTCTGAGTTGCCCTTCCCACAGTCATGCCCCCAGATGATAAGAAAAAAGAGGGGGGAATCAGTGAGCACTCCAAGGTGGCCATCCCACATGCTGTCCTGATAGCCCAAAGGGCCTATTGGAAGTAAGAAGATCACAGGAAGCTTTGCTGGGCCCCATTCTCAGTTTCTAACCCTGTAATCAGGCCCTCTGCTGAGGAAAAAATAATGATGTCTGGAGTTTACATGCCTCTTTCCTCATGAAGCCCAAAGGATTTGATGCACATTTCCTACTAATCCAGTAAAGTAAGCTCCCAGACCCAGAAGATCTCCTGTTTCCGCAGAGGGAAAAGCAAGAGCACAGAATGGTGGATGATTTGAAGTCTCCCCTACAGAAGGGAGTCTGGAATCCAGAGGCCATGGATCCTAACTTGGTTCATCATTAACAACTACCTAGCTTCTACTAGGTCAGCTTACAGGACTAGCCTTGAACACTAAAGCCACAGGGGTAATTAGACAAAGGGTAGAGAAAGGAGAAGCAGTATTTCAGCTAGGGTAAGATGATAGACACATGAATGTGGCATGGCCTATTGCTGTCTGCCCATTTGCTGGGGGTATCATCTTACCTCCTGTGCAATCAAAAGTCAAAGAGTTACCTCATCATAGCTTGGCAGTAGTGCAGCAACTAGCTAGGCAGTGTCTATTCCTGGTCTCTATAACCTGGTCTGTCTGTAAAATCCAACCTGAAGCAAATGCTTTTGCTCTGATATTCTTCTAGTTCTAGCCTAAAGAATGTCTATGTTGCTGGATGACTTCAAGGGAAGTTTCAGATTTTGTATTTCTTCACCTCCAAAAGAAAGCTGTTTTCTATACACTCCTGAAGTCTCTCCTAGATGTGGTCTCTATCCTTGGATTCAATGATTCAACATGGATTGACATATAATAGAAAGAGGCTTTTGACATCTTCATCTGTCCAACTATTCAGTCATCACATATGTATTGTCTTTTATGTGCCTAGGTTTTCCGTGTGGAGCTGGAACAAAACAAGCAAGAGGGACAGGGTTTAGCCCTTGTCTTATTGAAATCCCATTCAAGGAAAAGAAACAAAAGAGTAATTAATATCATAAAGGATGTGTGAAGACCCAGAGGAATGAGAGGTCTTATTACACTCAAAGAATATTAACAGAGTTGATAACACTGGACCATGAGTGGCTCATCTGAGAGAAAACATAGCAGTTGAAATCAGAGAGAAGGCAGGAAGCTTATCAGGAGGGCTTGACACTCTAGGTTGAGAACAATGTTGTCAATATAAGGGAGTCTAGAAGAACCTAATAATGTCAAGCATGGTTATGATAGAATTATATTTTTATTTGTTAGAATTACTGTTCTACACCAAGTATTGAACTGATGAATATATAGGTAACTAGACAGAAGATCTGTGGGGTGGTCTAGACAAGACATGATGTGAACTTGATTGGGATGGAGATGAAGAAATGAAAAGCATTTGGGCATCTGGGAAGTATTGAGAGGTTAGAATTAAACAAACAAACAAAAAATCATTGTTTTTTTCTGGGAAATGGGTGTTAGAAGAGAGGAGTTGAACAAAATATGTTCTAGAGGCTGTGTGTGGAATTACCACCAAGGCTGGCTGGTGACTGCTGGCCAGGTCTTGTGACTCACTGAATGCTAAACAAGGTATGTTTCTTCTGTGTAACTGCTCCCAGTGGCCCTTTCAGGTGAAAAGTGCTCACCTATGACTACACTGTCCTACTGTCACCTTCCCAGTGGCTCCAGAGAAGCTGATAGATCTGTGGGAAGAAATCACCAGGAAGTTAGTCTTTCTGTGGGGTAAGAGAAATCCAACAGAGAAATCTCAAACTCTTGGAGGCAAAGAAAAATGGACCAGCTATGTCTTTAGGATTTGAAAGAGAGAGAGAGAGAGAGACAGAGAGAGAGAATGTGTGGTGGGGGGATCAAGTTTAAATCAGAATTTTTTGATGTTTAGACTTGATCTTTGATGGGCTTTGATAGATATCTCTCTCTCTCTCTCTCTCTCTCTCTCTCTCTCACACACACACACACACACACACACACACACAACAATGAGCATCATCAGAATACTCTGATTTTCTCCAGACAGCCTGTCCAATTGATAAACTAGAAAGACGGTCCTGGGTCTTTACTCAGCTCTCTCACTTTGTCTCTTTATATGTCAGAGTTTAGCATTCACACACTCAGTCAGTCTTATACAAGCTTCATGCAATATTAAAATGTTTATGCAACTCTTTCTGTGCTTGAAGCAGCAGCCAATGTTCCTGGTGTGCAAGGAATGAAAAGAATAATGTTCTTACACTTTCCCCAGAGAACTCCCAATGCCAAAGCAATGTCTGTCTTGGCCTTCATGATTAATTGGAGCAATCACTCAGATCTTACTCACCCCAACTTCTCCAACACCTCTCTGAGACCCCCACGCATTGGCTATGAGTACTAAGCAGAGAGTTGTATGTATTTTCTTTGCCTCAAGGAACAGAGCGGTGGATTGGCACTCAGAACACTTTTACCTAAGTATACATACAACATGTATTCTATAGCATACATGGACATGCTAGTATCAGTCAGATGTCAAACTGCAAAGCCATTTAACCAATATGTTAATGGTACAACATTCAGAGAGATTTGCTTTCAAGAGATTTGTTTCCAACACATGAATCTACATCCAAGTGTGGGAGACTAAGAAACAAATCAGCCTCAACCCAGTAATGATTTTAAGATGGAGTAAATATTGCTGGAGGGAAACAAGAGCAGCTTAGAGACATCAAGTAATGGTCTCAGAACAGTACACAGCTCAGAGGCAGCACTGAATGCATGGCTTGTCAAGCCCAGAAAAATTAAACTATCAGGGCTAGATGGGAAGGCCTATAAGGTTATTTTATATACTGACAATTAAGGTTCAGAGGAGCTAAGGAATTATTCAAGATTCTTAGTTGGTGGTCCCTGTCTGATATAGAACCTCACTGACCTTCAAAGAAGGTCAAATCAACACTGCCAACAAGAAACACACTTGCTTCCTGTAGTTCACTGTGATGACATGAAGCTCTCTAGATGTTCATTTTATAAGGTGCTCTACAGTAGCAAGTTCTTTGTCAAGCCTACACATACACGATATTTTCAGATTATTATTTCCCTTACACAGTCCAATCTGTTTAGTGAGCCCTGTTGGTTGAAGACAAGGTCAGGGATTTAATTGGTAGGCTCAAGCCCTGCATGAAATAATTTAATATTTCTTCTAAGGAGCTGGTTTCATAACTCAAGCCAGCTTCTCACAATTTTGTATGATGGAAAATGGAGAGGAATGTATGCCTAGGGACTTCTGAACCTCAGCTTATAGATACTCATGTCTATTGCAAAGACAGGAAGCCCTGTGGGGGAGCATTGCAGGTGGTTGTAAAGTGGAGAATAAGAACATGCCTTACTCCATTCCATGGAGTCTGGGACCAGTAACAAGCAAGTTTATATACTTCAGACATGTCACCAGTTTCTAGAGAACCAAACTATAGGCATGCATTTGCATCAATGTAATAGCCCTAGTACCAAGATAATTCCTATCCATGAAGAGTAATTTATTATTCTTAGCAAACATTAGCTCCATCTTAACAATACTCAGTTATAGTGTTAGAAAAGTCCCCAAGTACCAGGCAAGACTGTCCTGGATTCGGTAAAGCCCATTGTCCCAAGAAAAGTACATGGATGGCATGGTCATCATCTGTGAGGCTACCTATTTCTACTTGACTTTTGGTTTCTTTTCAGTAGCTACTATTTCAGCCAGTGCTGATAGTGGAAGTTGAGGAGCTGTCAGCCTCTGGGTGAAGATATGAGATTTCCATTAAGTTGATGCCATAATTTTCTGTCTCCCCCAAGGTTCTGCTTTCCAGGCTGAGCATCCTTCATCACTCCCTTGGCAAACTGAAGTGGCATGAAGCCACCAGCTGCTGAGAAGCTTAGTGTAGATTTGACTCTGGCACGCTGAAGACAGAGTGTTTGTGTGGCCTATCGCCCCCTCTATTCACTGTGAAGTGGATGTTTTAGCAAAGCTCTTGGCTGTAAATACCTCCAGGAAAACTTACTTTCAATCATTTCTTTCAACATTGTGAACAAACACATGCTTTGTCCTTTACAAAGGCACCAGCAGCAAAGAGTTCTCTCCACTTTCAATGGAATTAATCATTGCAGGAAAGAAAATTTCCTAATCTTCAAAAAAGTAGCTATCATGGGCTATGACAAAAAAAAAATCATTAGTCAGTTTCCAGAACTTAGGCATAGCACAGGATTCCTTCCAAGGACTGTGCATAGGGAGACCTTATCAAAGGAGATCTGGGGCTTTCAACTGAGACATCAAGTTGGGAGAGCCATGTTGGTTCAAGTCTTCTCCAGTCTTATCCCAGAGTTCCTGAATTTTTGCTATCCTGAGTGACTTAGTGCTCAGTGACATCAGCATAAAAAGTCAGAGTTCCAGGCCTCCAAACAGCCTTCTGAAATTGTATGTGCAGTGAGGACAAGACCCCCAGGAGATGCATATATTAAACTGAGAGCTGTTTTCTCCCATGTTCATAAGTGACCACCAGTTAAGCTTCTAGTTGCTTCTCAGGTCTTCTCCCTCTTTCAGTGTTTAGCTGTGGGCTATCCTGACCCAAGCCAAGCACTGTTGATCAGGATCAGCCTGTGCATTTTGGCTTTTAATCCTACCATCAAACTAACTTACAGATATTATGGCATAAGTCTTCTAAGAACAATGCCTTCTCAAGGTTCAAAATTTAATAGTTAACCTTGGGAGTATATGAGAATCACTTTACCTGTCTGGGTTATAGTTTACCCAGATGCTAAATGGTGATATACATGCATGTCACTCTCTATGGGACATACATGCTAGGAGAACAAATGAGGTCATTCATATTTAATGGCACTCATTATTATACAGTGAGTGCAAGGCATTATTTGTGAGCATCTGTCTGGGTTAATGGCCAATCTCTCCTGAGTAGACTAACCATTTTCATTACATGCTTAATTCTAGCAATGCTTGGACTGCTGGGGTTTTAAGTAAGTTATCATCCCAGGATCTCAGTGCTTAGCAAGTTTACCATGCACCTCCAACAACAGGAAAGAGGTCCTGAATAGGAGAGCAGTCAGGGCATTTACAGTCACACTTGGAGGTAGGGATTCTTATCTGCATTCTCATCTCAGTGAAAACAGACAAGCAAGAGATGGTCCCATCATAGCTCATCTTGTTCAATCAACATGGTAAAGAAATTTGATTGGAATCCAACATGCTTAGATACAAGTTCACAGAACTAGAGGCAGAAAAGGAAGTATGGGAGGTCTAGAAAGCAAAAATATAGAGCCATCAGGTGATAACTTCAGAAAGCTGGAATGGGAGTCTTGTAACATTGGTCCCTGACAAGAGGTCTCTTAAACAGGTGTATAAGAGGTACACAGAATCTAATGTGTCAGAACCATGGAACCAAAGTAAAGTGAAAAGAGAGGAATAAGTCTCTCAAGAGGGCAAACCAAACAGCAGTTGAGAAATGCAGGATCACTTTTATTTGGCAGTGGCATTGAATATGTCACGCACATATGTGCAAACAAAGACTACACACACACACACACACACACACACACACACACACACACACACACACACTACCTTTTTCTATTATGCATCATCACACTATGGGAGTATTTTACTTAAGGATATAGAGCTTCTGTGTATAGCTACCTGCAGCCAATAAGAAGCTAATTTCTTTTTTCTTTTCTTTTCTTTTTTTTTTTTTTAGCACATTGCCATCTGAAAGACCAGTATAGCTGCTTCACAAAATTCACTCATGCAACACTTAGAGAGCACTTGGTAAATGGGTTCTGAGTAGAGAGGCTGCAAATCAAGTAAGCACAGAGATAAATGTAAACAATGTGTGGCTTTACTATGAAAGAATGTGTGGGAATTTGGGAGGGATGGAGACCTCAGGCTCAGTCATAAAAAATTCTACATGCCCAGAAGACCAGTGAGCATCAGGCCCCACCTCATCCTACACTGACTGAATCCTCAGGTATCTGACTACAAGAAGGATTGAAAGAATGTGCTATCCTATATCCTGATGCCATTATCTCCCTCCATCACCCTCCACTGCACTGTGTAAGAAACAGTTCTACATGTGTAAGGTAGCAGACTGGATGGACAGTTGGCCATGAATCTAGAAGACAAAAGGGAAAATCTGGCTGCCTCCTCATGATCAGTCTTTGAATACAACTGGCTTCCAAGCTTTTCAGTGTGATTTTCATTGGTTGGCTTGAAGAATTCAGTGCCACTTATTTTCTATAATGTGAACTATCTAAAGGAGACTGACAATGATCATAATAAAGGAATCCTACTGTCAAAGGTCTTTCAGTTCACAGAAGAACAGCTTCTTTCTATTGAGTACTTCCCATGATTGTTCCATTCAATCTGTACAGCAATCTTGCATGTTTGGGGGTAATTTGTATATGTGTATATGCATATACATGTTTATGTACATGTATTCCTATGCATATGGGCGCACATGGAGGCCAGCTGTCAATGACTGGTATAACCTTCAATTGCTCTCCATCTTAACTTTTTGAGACAGTTTCTCCCTGAGCCTATAGCTTACCAATTCATGAGACTCAGTGCCTCCTCAGAGGAAGGATTATAGACCCACATCCCATGCCTGTGTGAGCTAGGGATCTGAACTCGGGTCAGGCTGAGATAACAGAGCCATTTTCCCTCCTGACCTGTTCTGGGTGTTTAACCCCCATTTTATAGATGAAGAACCTGAAATGCAGCCAAGATGAGAGGGTTAGTAAGCCACAGTCTTAGGGATCACAGTTAGGTCTCCAACGTGTCCCTTGAGCAGCAAAGAAAGTGCATGGCCTTGGTTTTCCTGAAAAAAACTACAAGCCTATTTCATAGTTCCAGCTGTAGATAGTTTGAGGCCTTTGTTCCCAGAGACCCCGTATACATCCTCACCAGAGCTGTCAGCTATACCTCTCAACCCAACCCAGCCCTCACTTTCTCAAGCTAGAGAGCTTCATTTAACCTTGATAAGTCAATAGGACATGTAGGTAGAAAAAGTAAATTGGGATAGGGATGTCAAAACACCTTGCAAACTGCCAGGGGTCAAACAGAAGTAGGAAACATTATTAAAATTACCCTAAGATATAAATCTCGAGTACTCAACTCCAGAAGCCAGTGACATTAGGTACCATACCTAGCAAGTTCACATCTGCTAAGGTCAAAAGCCTGGTGTCTGATTCAATGTTGTGGGAACAATCTGAGCATATTCCCAAGCAGGAAGAGCCAAGCACACAGCAGCTCTCTTGCCTACATGGTGCTCACACACTCAGAAAGGGAAAAGGAGGTAAACAATTCACAATGTTTTGCAGGCTTGACACAACACCAAAGTACCTGACCTTGTCAATTTCTTCACCTGATCTGACAAGTTACTTGGTAAATGGGTTGACAGAGCTGGAGGCAGAATGTTCTAGAGAAAGTGGTTTTAAGGAATGAGGGCAGTGCTAACATGTGGTAACTAGACATAGTGGGTAAAGATTTTCCAAAGCTAACAGGGAAGTCTGTTTAAACATCAGCTATAATGTCAATATAAGAGACGTTCTATCAGTTAAAAGTCACAAGAAAGGAATGAGATTGCCATAGGACATACTTCATCCAGAAATGTCAACAAAGCAAAGGTGTGTGAGTAGGCATAGGAAGAAAGAGCAAAGGGAATCAGAGGAAGAGAAGGACAGGCATGACTCTCTGCTCCTCATTGGTAATTCCTTCCAAACCACTTTAGTGGGGCTAATTTTAAAGGCCTGTAGCATTCACAGCATGACACATAAAACCTGGAGTTTTCTGATCTCCCCTCAACACCCATGTGACCATCAACTGCAGCAGAGAGCCACAAGGTCCCTCCACACCATGGCAGGCAGAATTCCATTTGCTTTACTTTTCAAAAGAAGAAAAAGGCAGTGAAACTTACTCTGCTCTCTGGGTAATGTGAGCCACCCCATGAGACAGGCTTCCCAAAGCCTGGCAATCTAACCAAACCAAGAGGCAACCAGGATTCAGGGTGGCTGTTGAGTGGGTAAATCAAGTGGCAACAAGGAAATCAGTAATTTTGACCTGTGTCTATACAAAAGTATAGCAAACAATTCTGAATACCTTGCTGGCTGCCAGCAACATAACAAATAAGAAGAGTAGAAGGTAAATTTTTAAAGCTTTCTTTGGCTCTGATTTGACTCAGAGGCCGAAAACTCAGGAGAAAATGGAAAGGTTTGGGGATAAAATTCAGCAGCCAATCTGCAGATACAGTCATTTGAGATAAAACACAGAGAGACATGGCATCTGCAAGTGAGACTCACGCAACCACTAGTACATGAATCCACAACATTGCCGTGCATCTACGCTATGGCATCTTTACAGGAGATAGGGAATTGTGTAGATGAAAGCAAATGCCTTTTTCTCCTCCCCCTACTAGTGTATACCATGCTAGTACTTCTCTAAGAAGTCTTAACCCTTTCCATTCTGTGTGCAACACCCTCCCTCCTTAACCTTGGCTGATGAAGACATAATAACTGCCCCCCCTCATGTGTGTGTGGGGGGGTGCATGTGTGTGGGGGGGTGCATTGTGTGGGGGATATATGTGTGCATGTGTGTGTGCATGCTTTCCTGTGTGAGGGCATGCACCTGTACATGCACATGTGTGTTTGTGTGAGGAAGCCAAAGATTGATGTTGGTTGTCTTCCTTGATCTCCACCTTCTATACTAAGCCAGGGTTTCCCTCTTGAACTCAGAGCTCACTGATTTGACAAGTCCAGCTGGTCAGCTTGCTCTATCTATGGATCTATCTATTTATGGATCCTGTGTCTTCCTTCCAAACACTGAGATTATGGGCATGCTGCCACACCCTTTCATTTATATAAATGCTGGGGATGAGAACTCCTGTCCTTGTTCATGGAGCTAGTGCTTTACACACTAAGCCATTTCCCCAGTCCTACACTCTGCCCTGATATCACCATGATCTAGAGCAACAATGGAGCTCACATCAAGGACAACTCATCTTCAAGGGTTTCCTTGCATGTGCAAGGAATGCAGGCTGCAGCCTGAGTTACTTGACATCCTGTCTTCTTAAGATTCTATCTTCATTCAACTTCTTCCCTTCCTTCTGTTTTTCCCACCCTGTAAGCTATTTCCCCTGGGAACATTTCTGTAATGAGTTCACATATCCACTGATTCTCATCCCAGGCTAAGCTTCTGAGGAAACAACCGAAGACAGAGAATGCTCATCATAATTATCTGTATCACATTTGGGATAGACTAAGTCAAAGCTATGATTACACAAAATGTCCTTCCAAATCTCAGTGGGAACTGAAAAACAATGAGTGATTTATTGCTATTCCTTATTACCATTGCTTGAAAAGAGATCTTTGTTCACTTATGACACCCAGAGTCTCAGGTTGAGGGTCACCATCTTCAACATTGATGGTTGTCAATGTTAAATGAAGCCTCTGGAATATCCCTGCCAATAATGGGTATGTATCCAGAATTGGCATGAAGCTCTCCTGTTCATAACTCAACAGCTAGAAATGGCCTCAATCTTCTGCCAGCTTGAAGGGGCCAACAACATGAAAAGCACTATGATACCGTCTTAATCCCTGATTGGGGACAGGTTCCACTAGTAAGAACTGCAGCAAATGAAAGCCTAGATCACTGCGATCCCTCTCTTGTCTCTGGTTTTCTTGAATATCAAGTTACTTTCTTTTTTGAGATTTATGTTTATTATATAAATGTTTTGCCTATGCATGCAGCACATGCATCCAGTACCCAAAGAAGTCAAAAGAGGTCAGAGAACCAAACTCTGGTTTTCTGAAAGAGCAGCTGGTACTCTTACCCACGGAGTCATCTCTCCAGCCCCTCCACCTATTTCTGTAATCTGCTTAAAGGTGATTTCTATTAGAGGCTGTGCTGTTGGCTGAAGAAGCCAGGAACTGAAAATCATAATGGGTATGCCAGCTTTACCATGGGTTGTAATAGAGTGAGCCTGGGTAACCTGGGGTCCATGCTTTTGTTTTTCCATTTACAAAATGAATCTACAACTACTTTATTTGGCCAAGCTGCAAAAACAGCTGCAACCTGTGGTTATCTTTGCCTTAATATGGACATTATAAAGAAAAATGAAAAATAAGAGTTTCTATGACTATTTTTCTACAACTGACCATATAGGACTGATTGAGAAACAGTGTTGTCACACCACAATGGAAGATCCTCAATAAATGTGTACAAATCCCAGGAAGTCCATAGTAGGAGAAATACTAAAATAGCCCTCTCTTAGGCCATATTTAATGAAGTTCATAGATAAGCCTCAAAGGCTCAAATGGACTCACAAATACATGCATTAATTCTCAGAACAAAATACAACTATCCACCAAGAAAAATAGCAAAGTGGAGGCATGCAATGATGCAGCATCAACAGTGTCCAACACACAATTTTAAGATGGTCAGCTAGGCAAAGAGGAGGAAAAGTCAACTAACAGAAACAAGCCAGAAATGATAGAAAAGAATGAGCCATTTGTTGTCTTATTGCTTAGCTAGAACTTTAAGTACAATATTGAAGAGATATGGAGAGAGGGGGCAGCCTTGTCTTGTTCCTGATTTTAGAGGAATCGCCTTAAGCTTCTCTCCATTGGCTGTTGGTTTACTGTATATTGCTCTTATTATGTTTAGGTATGTTCCTGTTATCACTGATCTCTCCAAGACTTTTATCATGAAAGGGTGTTGAATTTTGTTGAAGGCTTTTTCAGCATCTAGGGAGATGATCATATGGTTTTTCTTTTTCAGTTTGTTTACATGGTGGATCATGTTGATAGATTTCCATATGTTAAACCATCCTTGCAATCCAGGATGAAGCGTACTTGGTCATGGTGGATGCTTTGTCTGATGTATTCTTGGATTCGGTTTGCCAGTATTTTATTGAGTATTTTTGCATCAGTGTTCATGAAGGATATTGGTCTGTAGTTTTCTTTCTTAGTTGTGTCTTTGTGTGGCTTGGGTACCAAGAGTTTGGAAATGAACCTTCTGTTTCTATTATGTGGAACAATTTGAGGAGTATCGGTATTAGCTCTTCCTTGAATTTCTGGTAGAATTTTGCACTGAAGCTATCTGGCCCTGAGTTTTCTTAGTTGGGTCATTGTGTGGCTTGGGTACCAACATGATAGTAGTCTCATAAAAAAAAGTCTGGTATTGGCACAAAAATAGACAAGTAGACCAAATCAAATCAAAACTCCTGATATTAAATCACACACCTACAATCACCTGATTTTTGACAAAACAGATAAAAGTATACAATGGAAAGAGGAAAGTATCTTCAACAAATGGTGCTGGAAAAACTGGATAATGCAGATATACCCATGTCTATTGCCACACACAAAATTCAAGTCCAAATGGATCAAAGACCCCAACATAAATCTAGCCACACTGAACCTCTTAGAAGAGAAAGTGGAATGCACCCTTGAACAAATTGGTATAGAGACTTCTTCCTGAACATAACTCCAGGAGCACAGACACTGAGATCAACAATTAATAAATGGAACCTCCTCAAACTTAGAAGCTTCTGTAAGGCAAAGGATACAGTTGACAAGACCAAATGGCAGCCCACAGACTGGGAAATGATCTTCACCAACCCTACATCTGACAGAGGGATGATCTCAAAAATATACAAAGAACTCAAGAAACTAGTCACGAAAACACCAAATAACCCTATTAAAAATTGGGGTACAGAACTGAAGAGAGAATTCTCAATAGAGGAAATCAAAAAGGCTGAAAGACACTTAAGAAAGTGCTCAACCTGAACAAGGAGGAGCTAACGGGCAGCCAGACTGATAGCTGGGAAGCCAGCATGGGAATGACTCAGGCCCCCCTGAATATGGGTCTCAGCCAGAAGGACTGAGCAGTATAAGGGACCTCAGACAGTGGAGTCAGGATGTATCCCTGGTGCACAAAAGGACCTTGCTAACATATCCCCCATGGAGGGATAACTGCCTTAACCTAGAGACAGGAGAGAAGCCCTAGTCCCTACCTGTCAAATCTACATGACCCCAACTGGATGGCATTCCCCTACATATGGAATTGGGGTGAGGGATGGGAGAGGAGGGTGGTTAGAGTGCATGTGAGAGGGCAGAGAGGGTAATAGGGAGGGAGGAAAGGAACGAGGGAGGGAGGGAGGGAGGGAGGGAGGAAGAGGGAACTGGGATCGACATGTAAAATAATAAATTAAATTAAAAAAAATGCTTTGACTCCAAAATTTAAGTTCAAGGACAAGTTACTGGGGAAAAGGATTTCTATTTTTGTTTCCACAGAAAATGAAAAGCTGTGGATTCCTTCCAGACTAATGTGGTTTGATCAAGCCAGACCGCCTGAAACAGAGTACCAGGTGATCCTACATTCAAAACAGCTGGACAAAGCAACCTTACAGACTACAGCCAGGATTTCTGAATCTTCTTAGAATTCCCCATGACAGCGCCCCTTACCAGCAGGAAGTAGTTTGGAAAGAACGACGCCCAAATTCCCAAATATTGTCTATAAATGTTTGTTTTTAAATGGACTTGGTTATAGAAAGAAAGAAAGAAAGAAAGAAAGAAAGAAAGAAAGAAAGAAAGAAAGAAAATGCTCAACATCCTTAGCTATCAGGGAAATGCAAATCAAAACAACTTTGAGATACCATCTTACCCCTGCCAGAATGGCTAAAATTAGAAAACCAATGACAACTTATGCTGGAGAGGATGTGGAGAAAGGGGAACACTCCTTCACTGCTGGTGGGAGTGCAAACTCATACAGCCATTTTGGAGATCAGTATGGTGGTTCCTTAGGAAAATGGGAATTAGTTTACCACAGGACCCGGCAATCCCCCTCTTAGGCGTATACCCAAATAATCCACATCCATGCAACAAAGACTCTGTTCAACTATGTTCATAGCAGCATTATTTGTAATAGCTAGAACCTGGAAGCAACCTAGATGCCCCTCAACTGAAGAAAGGATAAAGATGTGGAACATCTATACAATGGACTACTACTCTGAGGGGGGGGGGAGACAAAACAAAACAAAAAAAACAATGGAATCTTGAAATTCGCAGGCAAGTGGATGGAACTTGAAAAAACCATCCTGAGTGAGGTAATCCAGTCACAAAAAGAGGAACATGGTATGTACTCACTCATATATGGATTTTAGACCTAGAGCAAAGGATCGCCAGCCTATAATTCATACTGCCAGAGAAACTAGGATACAAGGAGAATTCTAAGAGATTCATATAAGGTCCCTCACAGAAGGGGGAAGGGACAAATTTTCCAGAGTACATGAGGAGTGGGGGGGGCAGTGAGTGGAGAGGGAGAAAGAGAAGGGGAGGAGAGGACAGCACATGTGACTAGGAAGACTAAGTCAGGAGAGGAATAAAAGAGAGAAGAGAGAGAGAGAGAGAGACCATAAAGAGGGAGCCATTATAGGTTTGAAGAGAAAACTGAACCTAAAGAAATGTTCAGAGACCTACAAGACAGACCCCAACTAACAATTTGAGCAACAGTGGAAAGGCTACCATAAATGCCCTTCCCGGATAATGAGATCAACGACTAACTTATTCACAATCATGGAGCCTTCATCTAGTCCCTGTTGGAAACAGAAGCAAACACTCACAGCTAAACTCTGAGCCAAACTGGAATCCAGATGCAGAGAGGGAGGACAAGACCACACTGCAGAAACACACAGACAGCTGACCTGAACAAGGAGGAGCTAATGGGCCCCCAGACTGATAGCTGGAAATCCAGCATGGGACTGACTCAGACCCCCTGAATATGGGTCTCAGCCAGAAGGACTGAGCAGTCTGAAGGACCTCAGACAGTGGAACCAGGATGTATTCCTATTGCACAAAAGGACCTTGCGGGCACATCACCAATGGAGGGATACTCCCTTAACCTAGAGATAGGAGAGAAGCCCTAGTCCTTACTCCAAATGACTTGACAGATTTAGATGACCTCTCCCAGAGGGCATCACCTACATGTGGAGGGGGGGCATTGGAGAGGAGGGTGGTCAGGGTGCATGTGGGGGGGGAGAGAGCAAAAGAGGGAACGAGGGAGAGAGATTAGTGTAAAATAAGAATAAAAAACTAAATTAATATTAAAAATGAGCCAATATTTGAATAATATATTGAAATATTTAAGAAAAATATCAACTTAATAAGAAAGAAAAGAGGAATTATGATAGATAAACATTGAGCATAGACGGGGAAGAACAAAACTGCAATTCCAGAGTAGAAAAACACAGTATCTAGAATAAGATTATCCCTGAATTGACTTAACAACAGGCAGGCATGCAAAGCAAAATGTTCTGTGAGCATGAAGGTGATAATGGGAACCAGCTAGGCTAGCACTGAGAGAAATATGGAGCTTAAACATGTTCAGAGCTATGATGACTCTTAGCAAAGTACTACTACACAGTGACTCACACATGTTACACTGAGATAAAAAATTGACTGGACCAGGGATGATGCTCACTAGGAGGGTGCTTGCCAGCCCATGCAAGGCCCTGAGTTCCATCTCTCACACCACACACAAACCACAGAAAGGAAAAGTTGAGTCAAAGAACATGTAAAGAAGTAATATTGAGATTTTTCTCCAAATTTCATGATAAATACAAATGGGCAGATCTAAGAAGCTGAAAGTGAACTATGCATGATAAATACAACAATGGCTATACCAGAACACATCATAATACAGTTGCTAGAAATGACAGAGATAAGAGAACATACATGAACACACAGAAGAACATTATTCATAATAGACACAAAATAGAAATAACACAAATGCCCATTAGCACAAATGTGTCAACAACATGTGGACTAGTCCCACAATGAAATACTGTCCAGCAGTCAAGAGGAACTACTGATAGAACCTTCCAGATGTCCTAGTGAGTGAGAGAAGCCACACAGGAAACACAACTTCCATAAAAGTCTACTAAATAAAGTTCTATAGCAGGCACATGCAACCTATGACAGAAGAAACAATGCAGTTGCCTGCATTAAGTGGATGAGAGACAAAAGGCACAAGGAATTTTGCTATACTATCAAAAATATTGTCTCTAGGGGAGAGAGTCAAACAGGTGGGTGTAAGGTTTTAGTCACAAAAGTTATGTGCTTTTCATGGAACAAAAACTATTTTTGGTAAAAAAAATAATTTTTTAAAGCTATATTTTAAAAACCCAGAACCTAGCACTTTGTGTACGATAGATGTCTGTGTTTTAAGTACACACTGGCATCTCTCTTGTCCCCCAAAATGACTTCCATCTATGCCAGCTGATGCCTAAAATTCTACTGATAGCTCAACATTTACTTAACTTGAAGTCCTGTACCTGGAAAAAAAAAAAAAAAAAAAAACTGTAGAGGTTTTTTTAAATGAAGTCACAGTGAAAACTACCCCCACTAGAGGACACATTTATTTTCTAAGACTATGTTTTTTTTTGAGAGATGGTGGATTGAGTGCCCTGGTGGGGTGGGGGTGGGGCGAGGAGACAGTTCATGCGAGCTAGATTTTCTCATGTGCCATAAATTCTCTTTAATCAAAACATTAGCTATACAGTCTTTTAAAAAATGAACAAGACTTTTTGCATATATAGAGAGATTCTGGGTGCCTGGGGTATGGATTGGGTAGGAGACCTCAGTGAGATGGAAAACCAGTTAAAAGTGGCTGAGAATTCCAGAAAACAAATTTTACCACCATCAAGATTTCACATAACTGCCTTCCAATTCAGACCAGCCATGCATTAGGATAATTGAGTCACTTTCCTACGCAGAGAGACATGGCAAGATATCTTTATGGAAATTTCCAAGTCAAGATGAATACATTAAGTAGACCATACGTATGCTTTTTTTGTTCATTGCAAAAAATGGCTGTCTTGCCATTCCCAGCATACCACATTCTTTCCCTCCGCCCTCTGCTGTGCTCCTCCACTCTGTGTTCCTCATTTTCTCTACCAATGGTAAATCCTCTTACCCTCTAAAGGGTCCTAAAACCATTGCTCACAAAGCCTTTCTGGGATGCTCCTCCCGAACTTACAGCATTCTGGCACCTCCTCCCTATGAAACACAGCATGACTTGTGCTTCTGCCATGATGATGGCAAAGATGATTGTGAGTTTTACTACATGCTATTCAGAGCACACTTGGCACCATCAGCTCATTTAACCCTTACAACCACTCTTTAAGATTGATAGAAAAACCCAAGGTTCATTAAAAAAAAAAAAAAAAAAACAAAACAAAACAAAAAACCTTGCTTTAGATAAAGGCTTAACTGGAGGGCTGTCTGACTCTATGGCTTTTACTATTAACCACTGTGTTACACAGTCTCCTCTGCATACATCACATTTAATAAACAGAACCAACATCAATCTATCCCTATCTTTTAAATTGTCTGCTAAACAACAGGCAGGATATTTGTTGTTCCTTCAAAAGAGGAATAGTGTCTTACACATCTTTATTGCCTCCTTGCAGTTGACATCACATTTGGCAAACAGGTACATGTCAGCGTACACTTGAAGACATGAATACCTAACCCAATTGCATGATTGGTTCTGAACTCTCAGTTCTGAAATTTGTATCCAGGAAAAAGCCACAGAAAGAATGGATCATGATAAATCTTTGTTCTTCCTTCAAACATCATCACAGTGTTGTCCACACATCACCTGGCTCTGCTCAGACTCCTAGGCAACCCTCTATTCTAAACCCACACCTTAGAACATTTCTGTATCTCTTGGCTAATTTGTTTTATGTTGACAAAGTACAAGAGAAATGGTGATCAACAACGTGGCTTATGTGGAATCTTAAGTTCAGGAAAGAAGGAAATCAAGACATCCACACATACCACACCAATGTGCCACTAAGTATCACATCTATTAACATATGGACATGTGTGGGCACAGCATAGTATGCAAAGCATACTCTTGCCTGACCTACACAAATCAGAACAGGCGAGGCCACATGGATTATCCTATTATATAGAAACCGCGACTCAGGGCAGTGAAGTGATGTGTAGAGGGTAATATTTAGCTGTTAATCTGCCTGTGAGCTATACCACTGTTGGCTCTTACCTCCTCTGTTCTGTCTTAACTCAATGGCCATCAAAGTGCATGACTCATTCCCACCACTGCTAGAATAACAGCGTCATTTTGTTAGGCTTGTACTGTTGGATAGGATTAACTCCTTTAGTAATAATTAAGGTGTATTTTACTGAATCTAATTACAGTAAGTTGCGGTAATAAAAGGTTATAATGTAAAAGATATTAGAGGGGTTAGCAAGAAGGCTCAGAGGATCAAGGCATTTGCTATGCAAGCCCGATGACTTGAACTTGTTCTCTGAAACCCACTTTAAGGTGGAAGGGTAGAAGCATCTCACAAAGCTGTCCTCTGACATTTACAAATGCACACGTGTAATAATAATGAAACCAAGTATTTTTTACAAAGTCCTTGATTAGAAAGCCAAACTCACAAAACTAGTTTCACTCTTGAAGTTTTTGAACTAGGCATGTGATTCCTAGGAACAGTAGGTAATTGTTTTTCTACATGCCATATTGCACACAATCAGGACTTCAGCATATCCACCACACAAGCATTTTATAAAACCCTGTCACCTAACTCCAGACAATGATCAATATACTGGCCTGTGTGCAGTGGAGACCTTAATGCCACTCTAATCTGAATCTCGTCCAACGCACGAGATGGCAGGTCTCCCCATGTGTACTTCCCCATCCAAGCCCAGCTCCACTCTTCAGCATGTGAGGTACCATATGAGACACTATTATTCCAACAGAACCTCCGAGAGGTGACTTCCACCTAATTTTGCTCAGTGTTCTTGGGAGCCCTCTCTTGGCCTTCTGGGTAATAACAGGCTGGCTCTGCTGGGGTCTGTGCTCCTGGATCCAGGGGAGCTCTACTGAACAAAACAGGCTGCTCATTTTGGTGCCATCTGAAGCACAAAAGGGGAAGAGGAAATCTGCGCTTGCCAAATTCAAACAGGCAGAGCTGGTGGGGAAATACTCTTCCACTTTCTTAGCTTCCAAAAATACACATCAACACTAGCTAATCCCCAAACAAAACTCTGCTCTGCATCAAAGACTTGTCTGGTCGGTTTTTTTTTTTTTCCAAGAAAAACTCAGCCAGGAATTTTCCCTCATTTCTACACAGGTTCTGACCCACCTTTTCCCTTAATCTTACCCTTGGCAAGGTGAACAAAGGATGCCAATCTTGGAGGTTATGTCCTTCCCCAACCTACCCCTCCTTTTTTATTCCTCCTCCTTCCTTTCTCTCCTTGCTCCTCTCTTTATCCCAGTGAACTTTCATCAGGTGTTAGAAAGACAACCTGACGTAGTACCTGATGCTAGTGTTCAGTAGGATAGGCTTATTGGAAGGATTCGTTGGGAAGTCATGTCCCATCTCAGGAAATCAGAAGCTGGGCAGTACATTTGAGTGTGGCACTCTGGATCCACATCACCCAGCCACAGCCATATTCTATGCTCCTTTCTTCATATTATGATGGATGACCTTTCTCCACCACCACACAGTTTCCAGTCTCCAAGGAAAGGAGATAGCATAGATAGAGATCCTGAGAATGCAAGAGCATGGTGAGTATGAGAATGTTTTAGAAAGCACAGCCCACCAGACTGGCAGCAATTAGGGGCAGAGAGGATGGGTGGTGACAGACAGGCTGGTGGGGAAGAGTCTCCTGCATTAGTTATAATTAAGGGAAGTGGAAAACTCAGAACACTGCCAATGGCAACAAAACAGCAGCTGATTACACCATGCTGTATAGCGGGTCCCACAGTAGTATAGTGCTCCTCACATAGGACACACTGGAGCTTACCAAATCACAAAGGAAGACTGCAAGAAAGCCATGCACAACCAGAGTTCATCTTTGCCAAGAGTCCATGGTGTTCTCAACTACCGGATCATATTCCTTGAGCTCCTGGGGCTGCAGGAACTTCCCTTCTCAGGCCAGCTTCTCCCAAAATTTCTCTGTTGCAGGTGGAAAGTGAGCTGCATCTTGAGAATCAGGCACTCAGTGATGTCCGAGGGGTAGTATGCTGAGGGGAACAGGAAGGATGGACTAACACTCCAGCACTAAGGGAGCAAATGAAGGGAGTGTCTCTATTGTCTCACTGCTATGTTAACACATGTCAAGCACAAGATGAGCATGTATGGGAAAGGGCTTGATACTCAAATAATGGTGATATTATGAGTTTGTATTCATGAATAGGAGGCAAATGAGAATGAGCTAGAAAAGGGGTTCACAGTTAGAGTCCCGATACCCCTCTTTACCAGATAGAGTGAAATGAAATTATTGGTAGTATTAATTTGTCCTGCTTATACTCAACCTACCAAGAGCACACACACACACACACACACACACACACACACACACACACACACACACACATATATACATACACACTTCATTTCAAAAATGCTGTGTGGGACTAGAAAGTGGGCTTAATTATTAAGAGTTTACTTCTCTTTCAAAAGCCCTGAGTTCATCTCCTATGACTCACATGGTGGCTCTAACTCCAGCTCCAGGAAATCTGATGCCCTCTTCAGGCCTCTGCCATTATCTGCATGTGGGACAAATAAACTCATGTAGGCATAAACACATACACAAAAATGGATCTGTGCCAATGAAATATTATCTAGCCATGAACAAGAATGAGATCATGATAGTTGCAGGAAAATAAATGGAGCTAGAGGTCATCATTTTAAGCAAAATAAGGCAGACTCAGAAAGATAATTATTGAATACTTTTTTGCCTGTGAAGATTCTAAAATTTAAAGAGGGGGATGTGGAACGAAACCGTCCCTACAAAATAGACTATTGGAAAAAGATAAAAAGACTAGGGTAACAGTAGGGAGTAAATGAAGGTAGATATCGTAAAGGCATAGTATGTGCATACACAGAAGTCCCATACTTTGACCCTCTAGTTTGTACAAGTAATATACATTAGTATTACAATACTCAAAAGCTATATGCATGGATCACTTCCAGTTGCCACATTATCTTTTCCTTTAACTGTATCTAATTTGCATCCTTTCATTGCAATGAAATTATAATCGTAAGTTTAAATAAGAGTGGCATGTGTCTAAGTATATTCATATCCTCAACTTCTTAACTTGTCAGGGGCTTTCAAAAAAACTGGCAGAAGGAAAGAAGGGAATGTAATTATGAGTATGGTTGCTGATGGACATATCTATGGTGTGGTCCTGAGGGTGGGTGAATACAGTCCAAATCTACATTGGATGGATCCATTATTATAGAGGCCTATCTAACAGCTTCATGAAGACTGAAGTTGCCATTGATTTACTCATAATAAACATGAGCAATAACAGAAGCCCTGGGACCATGATGAGCTTCTTGGAGAAATATAGAGTACTCATGACCAAAGATCATCTCTCACCTACAGAGTGCTAAGCACATCAGTTGGTGTCTACTCCATGCCCTCATGACACATACTATGTAGAGGAAGAAGTTGGAGGGAATGGCATAGAAAGAGGCCCCAAGGAAAATCAAGAGCATGGTGAAATATAAAAATGCTCTAGGGAAGTACAGCTTGACTGGCATCAATCAGGGGCAGAAAGACTGGGGAATGACAGACAGGCTGGAGGGAGGGGCCTAGGAACTGATCATTCCAGGCTGGGCATGCCATTTTAAAGAATGCTTATACCTTATCTTAAAAGCAGTCAGAACAATAAAGGGGGGTTAAATGGTATTCAAAGAAAGGTATTGAGTATAAATGTCTAAAAGATACTAGGAACCAAAAAGTCCTGGAAACCTCTGATGTCATGAGTGGAATGTTACTTGAATAGTCACCTGTTCTTTTCCCCCTGGGGTAGGTCCCTAATGGGCACTAGATTCCCAAAGTGGCCAAATGTCTCCCAGTAGAAGAAACATTGTTATGGTTGTTACTGGGAAAGATGATTTCTAAGTAAGGTCCTTTGTCACTAAGAACCATAAACCAAGATAAATTTAGAACCACTAAAGTTATTGACAACTAAGTTCCTTGTCACCAGCATAGAAATAAGAACCCAAAGTTAGAAAATATGTCTTTATGTTGCTAGCAGCAGAGTAAAGCTGAGAATTCCATCACTCTTGCCCTGATATGCTCCCATTCTCCCTTACTCTCTCTCTCTCTCTCTCTCTCTCTCTCTCTCTCTCTCTCTCTCTCTCTCTCTCTCTCTCTCTCCCCTAAGGAATGCCTGCCCTTGCCCTTGCACATACACACTCTATCTCCAAAGAGGTTTCCACGTGGGCTTTTGATCCTTTTTAAAAAATCCACACTGGGAGTTCACAGAGCTGTTCTTGACGGCTAGAGAAGGTTTTCATGAGCAGTCCCTCCCAGCCACATCTGTGGTTGTGAATACATATCTATGCACTTCCTCTCTCCAGGGCATTCACTTCCCTGCTAGGAAAGTGGAGCAAAAGCCAAGTGGATCAGAACCAGCAAAGGTACAGTTAGTTGACACTGAGTCACTGGAGGAGATCATCAGCATGGACACCGTGGACATCAGTGGCATGTCGCTCCAGCTGAGGTCCAAGCCTAAAGTAACTGAGGCCCTCATGTCCCTGCAGGCCCCTGCTTGTCCTTCTCTGGGGATTCCCAAGGGGTGTTCCCTCTCACTTTACTTCTGGAACAAGCAGATGAGAATTCTGAAGACTAAGTTTCAGTGCTGAGTGAACTTGGAACATCATTTAAATTACTACTGTTGTTAGAGAGTTTGCCAGTCCTTAATGGCATTTTTTAACCTTGGAGAATTAAATATAGTTTAAATTTTCTTCAGACTTTTCAAAGGCTTTCAGAAGTCTTTGGCTGAGGGAAACTTCCCAGTACCAGAGCTTCAAAGCAGATTTGGGGGCATGTGACTCTCCAAAGTGCTCTGATAAAGCATCTGGGACCCTATTCATGCCAGAGCTCTGTTAGCACAAGACAAAACCTAGTTTCCCATTCCAGGCTCATGTTAAATCTGCCTCATGAAAGAAGACTTCTCCAGTGGTTTATATTTAGTACTTCTAGTCTGGACCATACACTCAGCCCATAATTATAAGGACTCTAATCTCAGACTTGGAAGTGAGATGCCTTGTCATCTATGGATAGGCAGTACCTCCCTTTAGAGGGGAAAGTGACAAGTCCTCACCACATTGTTGGCAAAATGTTACTAAGGAGGCCAGCAAAGATCATGAGCAGGGATATGTTGACACCACATCTCTGGGTGGCTGCTCCCCACTAACTCTGGAATTTATCCAGGAGCCCAAGAGATGAACAAATGTTCCAGAAGTCATAAGGTGCTAGGAAACCAACAGAGGATTTTAATTAAAAGCAACTTGCTGATCAGGTATATAGTTAATGTTATAATTACCTAGTGATGACAGCACTATGAAGTACAGGCAAGCAGGAAGTACTGACCAAGCAATTTTCAAAGGTTGGTCTAATGCTGTTCATTTTTCACTAAAGCCTAAATTGAGTTTGTACTTTCAGGGAATAATGAAAAAGACAGAAAGGTGAATATGACAATATATTTCCAAGTGCCTCCAGTTGAAAAAAGAGAAAGTAAAAGCAGGCAAATATTTCTCTGAAGCCAAATAATAGTATCTATCCATTCTTGAATCAACCTTCTACCTAATGTCCTATGCCAGGATTGGGCTCAAACATGCTACATTTGTTGTGACCATTGTTGTTTCTCATTATTGTGACCAAATACCTGACAATAAGCAACTTGAGGAAGAAAGGGTTTATTTGAGCTCAATTTAAAAAGGGATATACTTCATCCTGGCAAGGAAGAGTAACATAAGGAGCTGAAGGCAGCTGCTCACATTGTGTCTGAAGTCATGCAGCAGATAAGGGGCAGGAAATGGGCCAGCCTATAAAACACCAAGGCCCACCTGAAGTGATACTTCCTCCACCAGGGATCCTCTCCAAAATATGTCACAACCCTCCCAAACAGCACTACCAGCTGGAGGGACAAAAAGTTCAAACATATTCGTACCATAATGGTCAGGCTGTAAGAAAACAAGTGGGGGTTGGATGAGATTGAGAAAAGATGAATTACACAGAGACTGGGGAAAGAACAATGAGGTGGATGGAGAAAGAAAAAGAAAGACAAGGGAAGGAGGATGGAGGAGGGTGGTGAGAAAGGTAAGAGGAGGACAGAAACTGTCTTGCCTTCAACGAGCTTACTGCCTACTGGGAGGATAGACTCCCAGCTCCCAAAGAGAGGGTCGGCTCAAGGGCCAATAGGTTTAAAAGCATCCCTATGTGTCAGAGACATCCAAGTCACCACAATAGCCCTCTAGGCTTCTGCAGAGGCCGGGTACAGTGCAGAGCTGCCAGGGTCCCCAGGGCAGCAGGTATGAGGGGCAGGAGTTAGGTGCATCTTTCTGATTACCTTAGAGGTGAGTGACAGCAGAAAATAGAACCACAGACATTCTAAACCATTTCTAACCTCAACCCCCACAACTGACTGCCAAGTATAATGCACTTGCTTCATTTTGACATCTTGTTCAGGAAGGCTTTTTGCAGCAAGTTTGAAACCACTGGGCTAAGCTTAACAGAAGACATAAAACACATACGTGCAGATGTGGGCTTTCAAACCATAATGTCTTCAAGAGAATCACCAGGCTGCTGCAGAATCCTGAAGCCTGGTTGCCAGCCTGCAGTGATTTCTGCACAGCGTTTTCATATCTAGCTGCTAAAAATTGTAATAAATGTTAATAGACATGTTGTCAGGGATACCCAAGTTGGGGAACATAGCTTAAGCTCTTCAGCCTTCCAAAGGACACTTTCAAGAATGTGCTGCCTATGGCTCCACCCTGCAGTCTTGCCCTAAGGCTCTAGGTGAAAGTCCCTAGCAAGGCCCTATTCTGAGGGTACCATCAGTAGCCCAAATTCAGACACTGTCTGGGGGAAGGAAGTTGAGTTCATGTGAATATCCAGGTGAAGGCTTCTGGAAAGTGCAACATTGGCTCAGCCGGCTGAGATTCTCAATTGTGGGATGTTGATTTCGGAAGGCCTGGGTGGTTTTCTCTGCCACAGGAGGATCCTGACGCTTGCATTCCCAGAAGGCACACCTTTCCTGTCCTCGGAGAGCCCTTGCTCTATGCAACCTCCCTGGCCACTTGCATTCTCAACACCAGGATGTTGGCAGGAGGGGATTCCAGATGCGCCTCATCTCACAGGACCACCCTATATTCTCCACCTGTCTATGCCTCACCTTCCCCCAGATCCTTCAGGAGCCCACACCTCCTCCACTTTCTCACCAGGCTTCACCAGGAACAAAGATGGCTGCCTGCTTCTCTGTAGCACTTCCTATTGGCTATGCTCATTTGACACCAATCGTGTGGTTGTTACAAGCATGGAATAGAGCTCTGCTTCTTAATTTGGAAGTCACCTCATATCCTAGAACTCATGATTTCCTGAGAACCTCACTCAGCCCAGCCAGGCATTCCCTTCCCTATTTGCATATGAGTGAGGTTATATGAAAATCACAGGAGACACCAGGCTTGCACCAAAGTGCTCCACCAACATTTCCCAAAGACTCCTCAACAAGCAGACTTCAAAACACTGCTTCCAGGGCCTGCCTGACATGTCATAGATTCAGAAGCAACATGTACACTTTATTCTATTTGAAACTCATTCATTCAAGAAACATTTACCAAGTGCCTACACCAAGCCATTTATTAAAATGAGTAAGATTAATTTTCTGCCCTCTGTGGGCTGCTGAGAGCAATCCACTTTGCTGAGTTTTACAGGTAACCTGGCTGTCAGCAACTGGAGCTGGCTGCAGTAGTCTCCCTCAGCCTGGGTGCTCAGCAGGGAGGTGGAGCAGGATTAATGGCAAGGAGAAAAGGCATAAGAAAGAGGAAGAAGAGCCTCTCCCATATAAACATTGCCCTGCTGCCCTATCCATTTGGATCTCCAGTGTAAGACAGGCTGTGTGTGTGTGTGTGTGTGTGTGTGTGTGTGTGTGTGTGTGTGTGTGTGTGGTTGTGTGGGTGCCCGTGTCAATGTACACATAAAGAAACCAAAGGAAATTGTCCATTGTCTTCCTGCTTCTCTCCCCATTGTTGATATTAGACAGTGTCACTCAACCTGAACCTTACCATTTCTGGTAGGTGATCTGTCCAGAGAACTCTCCAGATCTGCCTGCTTTGCCTCCCAGTACTGGGGTTTCTGGCATACACAGTGACAGAATATTTTTTTTAATGGTGGTACTGGAGAATCAAACTCGGGCCCTCTGCATGCACAGAAAGTGCTCTTACACACAGATATACCTCCTCTTCCTCTAACTGTTTTTATTTGGTATTATTTTCTACTGTTTCCCTTACCAAATGCACATGCAATAGATTGGTTAATTTTAGGAGTGGTGAAATTAATAACAATAAGGGGAATGGGAGCAAACTGAAAAGGAAGCCCCAAATTAAAGATCAAAACAGAATAAAATTATACCTCTAGACTAGAAGCTACCCAAACCTGTGCAGTGAATAGAACAGATAAATACTGCAGTGCGTTCATGAAGGGGAACACTAGACACCGAGGAGAATGAAGAAGCTATCTATACCTGTGGGCACCAACATGAACTGACTTCACACACAATGTTGGCAAACCAGAAACTACAAAAAGGATGGAATCAGAAGCCAAGGTGGTAACTTTCTTGGGGAAAGGACTAAGACAGGGGGATAATTGGGTGCTAGATAAATCCTGGTTCTTCATCACCATCAGAGTGACACAATGACACTCATTTTGGGAAAAGTTTGTGCTGCACACTCAAGCTGTGAGAATTCTTTTCTATTATTATTGTGATTCAATGACCCATTTAAAATCAAAAGCAAAGGCATTTCTGGAGACATCCCTGAGTTTAAGAAGGAGAATGGACAATTGTCAGCACTAACCTTAGAAAGTTACATCAACCTGAACCCTGCTTGTGCCCTTCTAGCAATGCCATTTGCCAGGACCTCCAAGATGGCTTCACTTAAGGTCAGAATAATCTGCAGCCGATAGGTCAAGGTTAGGGGAGGTCTCCTCTTTTGAGGCTTTGCTGGACAAATTCATCTTGACCCACCTTCCCAGTGTATCTCCAGTTCTTTTCAGAATGAACTGCAGCTCGCAGCTAGCTTGCTTCCCTAACCCACCTATGATACAGAAAAGTTCCATGCTATTCTCTGCTTCTCCTTTCTCCCTCCTCATGTCCTCCACCAACTGGATGTGTACCTTGAAAATATCTGCAGTCCCTCCCAGGTGGTCCAGCGCTTGCCTTGTCTTCTCTTATCTCTCAGGCCCTTAGAGGAAGGAGACCCTTCCTCCCAGCCTTTCTGTGCCTAGCAGAGAGGCAAGCACATAATGGGTGTTTAATGCACATTCATGGATTCGCCTGACACTTATAGCCTGACTTTTCCTCCCCTGATTAGAGTGTAAGCTCTAATTAAGACAATTAACTGCCTTTATTGGGCTATAAGAGGATGTTTTAAAATTACAATAGCATGTTATTGACCAGAAAAGGCCCTTCCCTGCTCAAAACCCTTTAATGGCTTCCAATCGATTTGCATTTAAACTCCCAAGTCTTTCACAGGTATACAAGGCCCAGTATCTGGCTATGTTCTCAGTCATTTCTACCTGTTCTCCCTTTGCTTTGACCACATCTGAGCCCTTCAGTTTTTCATTAGTTTCCTTTGGGACTGGAGGTTGAACCTAGAGCCCTGTGCATGCTGAGTGAGCACTTTACTACTGTCATTTCTAGTTTCTAAAAGCCCACACCTATTGTGGTTATAAGGATCAGGAGAAACAAATAGGCTGAATAGATGTTTATTCAGGGAGAAATAACTTACAACATAGACAGATGAACACCAGCAGCAGGTTCCTGGTCCCAAGGATGCCTCCGGACCTGCTGCAAGCAAGGGAGTGCTCCCGGGCTTCTCCTCAGACCTAGTTCCCCTAGGTCACTTCTGCCCCTGTCTCCAGTCCCAATGGGTGTGGTCAGTGCCACAGATGTGGACAAAGTGAATATCTCACTACACACACCTGTGGCAGAATTGTCCTTCGGAATAGTGTCCTGAATCCCACACTCCTCCCTGCTTTGTCTACCTCGATTACAGTTATGTCTCAGGAGCTATTCAACCCATCTCTTCAAGTAGCACCTTCCTGACTGCCTAGTCCAGTAGTTCTCAAACTTGGGTGTGAGTCAGAATCTCTAGGGCTATCTGCTTCAGCAGGTCTAGAACAGAGTTTGGAAGGTTTTATTTCTATCTTGTTCCTGACTGATGTTGCTCCTGGCCTAGGGACCATACTGAGAACCATGACCTAGACCATGGGGCCCCTATTGTTATCCTCACCAAACTAACTTCCTAAAGGCAAAGATATGACCAAATGCATGAAAAAAAATCTCATATCCATGCCATGCCACTTAGTGTCACCAAAGTACTTCTGCACTTGTCTTGTTTGTACAGAGGCTCCTGTTCCATAATCAGACTGCCTGGGATCCAACTCGGTCAGGACTGTGTAGAGTAAGCTCAGATGGGCAGTAAGCAGGGCTATGGGAGGAAGACGCTGCATCTTTTTGTGGCTCAACACAAGAGAACTTTATTATACTGTGTCCTGGCCATATCTGCCTGCAGGTGAAGAGGGAAACAGAATGAAACTCATTGATTTTTCTTTCCTGTTCCCTTAGGTGGCCACAAAGGACTGGGAAATGCAGCCTGTCTGCAGCATTTCCCCCACGACCTATGGCACCAGGTTGGATTCCTTGGAGGAGGTATGCTAAGGTAGTTTACCAAGGATTGACAAAAGCGCAAAAGGCCTTAACTGTCTGTAGCTACTCAACCTTCCCCAGGTGACCCTAACATGGCAGGTGTGGATGGGCTACACAGAAGCATGAATGAAACTTTTCTCTCAACTAGAATCCACCCCACCTGGAGGGACCTCTTAGCATCACCATGCTCAGAAGACAGATGGAAGGATTTCACATCATCATCCAAGACTGGCCTTACCAGTCAGCTATCAAACTATGGCAGCTGCCCTTGCTCTGTCCAGAGATGTGGAGAAGGCCCCAACACAGAACTACCAACCCCAGGGACAGGGATTGGAATCGGATGAGTACCATGTGCAGCAGGACTCTAGTAGCTCTGAGACCCTCCTTGCAAATTCTCCCTTCACTCAAGTCACCTGCCTACGGCTCCTGGTGGTATCCGACCAAACAGTTGTACAGCCAGTTGGATGGACTGTGTCCCTGCAAAAGTTATATGCTGAAGCTAAATCCCCAGTGTGATGGTATGTTGAGGTGAGGCCTTGGGAGGCAGGTCATGGGGGTGGAGTCCTCAACAATAGGGCTATGCCACACAAAAGGAAAAAGACCACAGCACTTGCAGTAGCACTGGATTACTGGCCCCTCCTTTCCCACACACATCTGTTTGTTCTGCCCATCTCCCTCCACCCATATCAACCACGCTTGCTCCACCAACTAGCCTACTAAATGACACTTTCATCCTCCCTGTTACTTAAACCAAAGAACCAGGCTTTATCCTTAATGCTTTTATCTTCTCTCCCCTGGCTACTATCTGGAAGCAAGTAATAACGATTGTGGCTCTGTACAAGCCAGCCAGTCTCACCCACTCACCATGTCCCAGTCACTTCTGCTAGCCAGCCAGCCCCATCATCCCTCACTGAAACCCTTCCCACTTCTGTTCTCCTCCGCACCCACTCTCCATACTTGTACAGGTCCTCAGTGGTCTTTACATGTCATCTGCCCACTTCATCCTCCTGAAAGGCTTCCCTTGAACATTGAATAAAATCTTGCCCCTTCCAATGGTTCACACTCCTCTTTTCTCCCTCGGTCTCTCCTCACTTGAAATTCATTTTTCAGATTGCCAAGCCCTCTGCACTGCCATTCCCTCTTCTTCCCATACCCGACCCTCTTCCATCCAGTGCAGGATCACTGGTCATTTTAACTATCACTTCAAAGATGCCTTCACTATGCACACTACTTATACAATTTTTTTCTGTATGCAATGTCATCTGTGGATTAATATAAATTGTTTCCCTGATCACATACTGTGAGACATTTGAGGCAGTTTCCAACTTTAGTATATTAATCCTAAAGTTAAATATCTCAACTGAATCTTCTAGCATCTTGCAAATATTCCCTTAAAATAAACCAATAACATTTGAATTCATTTTTTATTTATGTATGTGCTATTTACATAGTACCTCTATTCCACAAAATATTCCAAATGCTTCTCTAATATCTACATCAATATTGAACCACAGGTCTTGTGGTTAAATGCACTGTGTGTGCATTTTATTATGGTGAAAGCACTCAGTGTGAGAGTTAACCCCCTTTTCCTCCTTAAGGTCCATCCTCTTGACAAAGTTCTAAGTGTATAATATAGTAGCTCACCTTCTCTGCTAGTCATGAACTCAGTGAAAGCAGGAATGATGTCTTTCTTGTTTCCACTGTAAACAACACAATCCATTGTGTTCCTGGTGCATGGGTCTGGCATTTAAAGGAACTCAATAATTAATCAAGGAATGAGCAAGCACCCTGGCCTCTTATTTCCATGGTTTCATTTGATCTCCCAAGCACCCCTATGAAAACACCCTCTTCTTTCTATAAGTGATCACACAATGACTCATAAGTAAAGAACATGTAAAGAGAGTGAGGCCTGAGCCTGCAAGAATCCTGGGCAATGCTCACTTTGTTGTTCAGCACTGATAGCCTGGTGCACAGATGTCCATATCTATGAAGGACTGTGCTCATTTGTGGAGGATTACAGAGGCAGAGCATCCATCACTTCCTTCCATCAGAAGATGGCTGCCTCACACCCCTGGGGATATGGAAATGTAAAGATGAGAACCTTGATTAACAGGCCTATATATAACCTTTAATTAATTGGTCAGCATCCAAGGATTACACCCTTGAACTTTAGGAAAAATTAACAGAAGAGCTCCTAAAAATTAATGAGTATGAATCAACATACAGCTGTCTCTACACTCCCTTCAAGAAATGCATACGAGAAGGGATGTGGTCCTTGCATTAGAGCCGCAGAGAAGATGGGATAGAAAAATGTCTGGCCTATGTTGTCTTAAGGAAGGTTTGACTTTTGGGTACTGAGAACATTCCTGATCAAATCTAGTCTTCTTCAATTATTCAGTTGTTTATTTCCCTGTGGTTTGCTTTGTATATAGAATCATCAAGTTTTTAAACCCCAAAGTACCCTAACGATCATGTTTTGTTTCCTTAATATATGACCCCATTTATTCAGATGACATTAATTTGAAATTCATGATAATTACATAAACATTGAGTAAGCAGTACTGTGGATCCTTCCGATTGAAATATGCATATTCTCTTTACTGATACGACGTCTCTTCTTAACCAAGGTGTGAGGTGACTGCATGATTAATTTATTGAAGCTCTCTGAATGAGGAAGGAGAAAAACGAGGGACTGAAGCCTGCTTAAGATTTATGCCTCCAAGTTCAGAAATATCTGGGGGGGGGGGCGAATTCCTTTACTTGCCAGCTATGTGGCCTTGTACAAGTGACCAACCAATGCCTGGTCTTTAAAGTGGGAGATGACTTTTAAGTGAGAGGAGATGAGTTTTAAGCTACTCATTTACAGAGTTCAGGGCTGAGTTATCACTCAAGATCAAAAGAATTTACTTGGGACTCTTCTTCAGACTAGACCCAAAGGACTTCTATATAATGTGTTTCTGCATTAAAAACTTTAGAGAGAAAAATTAAAAAGGAAGGAATATTGGGAATACAAACCAAACAAAAATGATCCCATTCTGATTGTGCTGAGTTATGATGATGGCTGTGACTGAGTGTGGTTCTATCCCATGAGCCTTAAAAAGCAAAAGTTCATAATGAGAGACCAGAAAGAGTATTTTTAACAATCATAGAGCACTAAAGCTAGATCAAAATTCTTGCCCACAAAATCATGCCTGTAAAATCAAAGAGGACTAAGGAGAAGCTGAGGCTGTGGGTACATTCTGGAAATTAAGTGGGAACATGCTGTCATTAATGAACAGGAATTCCAATGAATCTATTGTGTGGATAATAAGTGTCTAGTAACTGCTACTAGCTGATGATACTTGATACTAATTGGCTAGAAGATGAAATGGTTCAGCTCAAAAACTACCACTAAATGTTAGAATGTCAGTGTTAATGCTCTTCTAATTAAACTTTTGACTGGAGCAAGCATAGCACCATATACAGTTGTAAGAAATAATACAGACATCTTATGATGCTTCCCCTTACCCATTTCCTTCTAACAATAACATCTTAGATAACTATACTATAACAGTATAGCCACTGGCATGAACATAATCCAACCACCTTATGGACAGTCCCTACTTTTAATTGTTCTTATAGGTCCATGTGTGTTTGTGTTTAATTCAGTACACTTTTATCCTGTGAATCTGTTTCTGTGTCCTCCATCACAGCCAATATACACATTTCCACCACCCTAAGAGCCTACATGCTGCTCTTTTACAAAGACATTTGCCTTTTTCCCACCCCAATCTGTAACACCCAGTAACCACTAATCTATTCTCAGCTCTATAATTTTGTCATCTTTCATGTTATATAAATGGAATCATAGGAGCTGCAGCATTTTATGGATAACAGCACGCAATTATGGATGAGGAGCATCCCTTGAGGTGATAATTGAGACCCCGTAGAATATCTCATGCTCTAACAGTAAGCTTCAGGGAGGATGGGCCTTGTGCAGTTGAACTTTCTGACAGTCTCAGAAAATGGCTGCTTCATCTCACTTCACAATCTGAATATGGATGATGAGGACAGATGCAAGGAAGGGAGTCAGATAGAAACTAAATTTGTTCCACTGGAAGGGAACATACTGGGGACAGGACCCTGTAGAGATGGCAGGTATGGCAAGAAGATGCAGTGTGACAAGTCAGGTTCAGTCTGTTTGTTCAGGGAGTAGTCAGCTCTGGATGGGCCTGAAAGAAAGTCCAGAGAGCCAGTGTGGTAGTGCTCACCTGTGATCTTTGCACCCAGAAGACAGATAGAAGAAAGTTTGGAGTTCATGTTCATCTTCAACTAGTAGGAAGGGATGGTTGCTTGGTCACAGCTATGACCAAAATAGCTGAGAAAGCAACTTATTGAAGGATAGGTTTCTTTTGGCTCACAGTTTCAGAGACTCTCAACCATTGCATGGCCCATTACATGATATTATAGCAACAGGAATGTTGCAGCAAGAAAGGGTGGGGAAAAGCAGGGACTATGGAAGGACCAAATATGCCATTCAAGGTCACACTCCTAGTGACTCACTTCTTCCATTTATGACACACAGCCTGAAATTTCCACCTGCCAAAATAGTGCCATTTGCCAAGGACCAGGCATTTAACAGATGAATTATGGGAGACATTTCATAATCAAACCATGAAATGAACATAGGAGAGTTGAAAGAGGCAGTATGCAGCCTGGGAAAGGTAACAGCTAGGCAGCAATTTGGCAATCCCATTACTAGTTGGTGTCAGAGAGGATTTCTGAGGAGAAAATGCTAAGGGTTTATAGTTCCACAGAAGAACTGAATAAGAAAGTGCACATGGATGAAAAGAGGGGGAATGGGTTGGTACCGGAATCAGAACAAAAGAAAAGATCATATCAAGCTGCTACACAGTTGTGTGCTTCCACACAAGTGGTTGAAGAAAATCAACAAGGTTTGGTCTCTATAATCTTCCCCTAAAACCTATAGTCTGGGATTACCTCAAATGAAGAAATTCTTTCTTGTAGTCTGATTTTTATTATAAATTGAAAATATGCATCTGATACCATAATTGAGGTAGCCATTATAGGTTTTAAGAGAAATATGGCACTAGTGGAAATGTCCAGAGATCTACAAGGATGACCCCACCTAGCAATCTAAGCAATAGTGGAGAGACTACCTTAAATGCCCCTTCCCAAGAATGAGATTGATGACTATCTTATATGCTATCCTAGAGCCTTCATCCTAGTAACTGATGGAAGCAGAAGCAGATACCCACAGCTAAACACTGAGCCAAACTCTTGGAATCCAGTTGCAGACATGGAAGAGTAATGAGCAAAGGGATCAAGACCAGGCAGGAGAAACTCACAGAGACAGCTGTCCTGAACAAGGGGGAGCTCATGGACCCCAGTCTGATAGCTGGGAAACCAGCATAGGACCGACCCAGATTCCTTGAATGTGGTGTTAGTTGGGAGGACTAGGAAGTCTATGGGGCCTCTGGTAGTGGATCAGTATTTATCCCTAGTATACAAACAGACTTCAGGAGCCCATTCCACATAGAGAATACTGCCTCAGCCTAGACACATGGAGAAGAGCCTGGGCCCTGCTCCAAATGATATGACAACTTCGACGATCCCTATGGAAGGCCTTACCCTCTCTGGGGAGCAGAAAGGGGATGGGATGGAGGTTGGTGGGGGGGGGGTGGAACAGGGGAGGATGGGAGGATTCGGAAACTGGGATTTGATATATAAAACAAGCTTGTTTCAAGTTTAAATTTAAAAATTATTTTAAAAAAAGAAAATATGTACCTGAAATTTTCTAATACATTAAAAATATACATATTGACAGAGTCTGTGTTGTGTTTTGATAAATATATTCATCATGGAATGTTCAAATGAGGGTACAAACATCTATATCCTCAAGTATGTATTCATGCATGCTGAGCAGATTTCAAATATTGTTTTTTAAATATATACAGTGTGCTATCACTATCTACAGTTACCTTAATAGCACACCAGGAGTTCTCATTCCTATCTAACTATTATTTAACACCAACTATAACCTTCCTCATGCTCCTCTTCCCCCAATCCAATTCCAGACTCTGGTGAGCACCATTATATTCTTAACCTCTATGAGATGAACTTTCCTAAAATCCCATATATGAGTGACACCATGCAGTGCTTGTCTTCTGTACTCGGCTGATTTTACTTCATATAATGATACCTTGTTATATCTATCATGTCTCAGATGACACTATTTCATCAAAATGAAGGTGGTTTATTTTTTACATTTCATTTTTTCATTCATGTGCTCGTGGGGGAAGGGGGCAGCAAGTAAGTCAAGGCATGACGTAGAGGTCAGAAGACAACTGACAGGAATCAATTCTATCCTTCTACCATGTTGGTCCCAGGAATCAAACTCAGATGGTCAGTCATGGCAGTAGAGCTATTGCCAGGTAGGCTATTAACCAGCTAACTTGTTTCAAATGGACAAATTTCTAATGAAAGAATTTTGATAAAACAATAGGTGTGCTTGCTTGCTTGCTTGCTTGCTTGCTTACATGAATGCAAAAGGGTAACATCAGTAGTATCTCCCAAATTCCAACAGATAGCTACCAATTACTGTAGCTCTTGTTAAAGATTCTTTTGTTTAATAATGAGGTATGGAGGTAACATTTGAGGGTTCTCATAGGTACTGCAAAGGGGAAAAAAGCAGGGAAGAAGCTGGGAAGGCAAGGATAAGAACAATAGCAGCCATCAAGCTTTCTTGGATTATTCAAGCAGAAAAATCAATAAGGAAACATCGGACTTGAACTGTACCTTAAGTCCAAGGAACCCAGAAACACACATAAAACACTAAACAGCAGTAGAATGTGGACTCTTCTTGGTGCATATGGGATATTTATTCAGATAGACCATATGGTTATGCCACAAAACAAGTCTGATCATACTGAAGAATATTGAAATCATAGAATGTATTTTCTGACCATAATGATATGAATTCGTACATCAATAATAGAATAAATTTCAGAGAGTTCACAGATATTTGGAATTAGAACAACATGCTATTGAGCAGCTGATGACCAAGAAAGAAATCAAAGCAGGAATGTAAGAAATCTCTTGAAACAAAATTTGTAAGCTAACATACCCAAACTTATAAAATGAAGAAAAAATTATGTTAAGAGCTCTACATTATCAATAAACACTTATAGTAAAAAAGGAAAAAGCCAACATTCCAGAGGTGGAGGCAGAGGCAGATGGATCTCTGAGTTCAAGGCCAGTCTGGTCTACATAGCAAGTTCTACGCCACCAAGGTTAAAAGTTAGACTATGTCTCACAAAGCCAAGGAAATAAAAAGGCCAAGAAAAGAAAAAGGGAAAAGGGGTTGGGGATCTGGCACCATAGTACGGCACTTCTCTGGCACACACAAGCCCTGAGGTTTGATTCATAGCACTACAAACAGGAAAAAAAAATATAAGAACAGAGATGAATTAGTAATTTAAAAAAAAAATTAACAAATCCAATAAAAGAAAAGTCCAGAATATAATAGCTTACTGACAGAACTCTACTAAGGCCTTAAGAACTAGTGCCAATCCTCTCAAACTCAGATTAAAAAAATGGAGAAGATATAATATTTCTAAATTCATGTTAAAAGGCCACAATCACCATGATAACAAAGCAAGACAAGACCACAACAAGGAAGGGAAATGATAGACCAGTATCTCTGGTGAAGATAGTTGCAGAAATCCACAGCAAAATATGAAGAAGATGAAATGGACAAGATATGACTGTAATAATTATGCTTCTGATTAATTTTGGTATGATAAGTGCTGCTTTCCATTGGGTAGTGGTAACTATGAACACCTATAATTGGTCAAAGTGTTGAGAATAAGTGAACCTCTTTGAGGTCCAGGGGAAGACAGTGTGAAAGGAATACAAGCACCTCAGGAGTAGTAGAGTGGAATGTGATGGAATGATGCCTTTAGAGTAGAAAGTGACATTGTTGTTACACTCCTGATCCCACGGCATTTGAGATTATCTGAACAAGACTTGCAGAAGACTGGGTCTATTGACATTTTATCATGGGGAAACGGGGATGTTGAGCCTTTCCCCAGAACTCCCACAAACAAATAGCTAGAGATGAACTTTCCTAAAATCCCATATATGAGTGACACCATGCAGTGCTTGTCTTCTGTACTCAGCTGATTTTACTTCATATAATGATACCTTGTTATATCTATCATGTCTCCCCTGGGGGAGGAGTCATAAGGTTCCACTCATCCCTAAGTATGTATAGTCCCTGAATGGTCAAGAGAAGAAGAGATCTTTCTTTGAAGGAGTAAGCCACTGGTGGGGAGCCTATGCTCCCATAAGTAACCTCTCACCCAAGATCCTATATGCAACACTAATAAAACCCATTGACTAATCAAAAACAAACAATAAATAAGACATAAAAATAGAAGTGGGGCTTGGTAAAAAGAGAAGGGAAGAGTAGGGGGAGAATGGGAGAAGGTATTGAGTGAATATGATAAAGTGTTACATAGCTGTATAAAATGATACCATAAACCCATAATAATGTATAGTCCACATATATAAATAAAAATTTTAAAAAGCAGTACAAAGATACTACCACATTAATTCAATAGCATTAAAAGAATCACTGATCAAATGGTATTTATCTCTGGGATACAAAGATGGGTCACATTGGAGATCAATAAATATAATATATCACATTAAAAGATCAAGTCATGTGGTCATCTCAATAGATGCAGAAAAATGTGATAAAATTCCACATTGTTTCCTAACAGAACTGCTTGATTCTCTGGAAGGGGGCAGGAGCCTCAACATACTAAAAGTTGCACATGACAATCCCACAGCTTGTCATACATATCCTATGAAGAAAAGCTAACAGCCTTTAAGATAAGCATATCCACCGCCACCACTTCCATCTGACATGGAACTGGAAGTCCTGCACAGAGCCAGTGGTGTAGACAGATGACAGACAGACCGATAGACCCAAAGTACATAAGGATGTCATTCAATTGATACTGCTTGTGTGAAACATCATGTTCAGATTAAAAAAAAAAAAATGCTAAGGCTGGCGGTGGTGGCGCACGCCTTTAATCCCATCACTTGGGAAGCAGAGGCAGGCTGATCTCTGTAAATGTAGACCAGCCTGGTCTACAAAGCTACACAAAGAAACCCTGTCTCAAAAAAAGAACTTAAAAAAAATATTCCAAGGATTCCCCCAACATTAATTAGCCAATTTGATAAATTTGCAAAACTTCAAAATCAACACACAAAAATCAATAGCATTCCAATATACTAAAAATAGGTTATATGAAAGTGCAATCTTTGGAATACCATCAAAACATAACAGGTTAATTTTACCCAAGAGGCAAAATATCTACACATTGAAAAATCACCAAGGAAAGAAATTAAGGAAGACACAAATAAATGCAAATAATCCTCCTAACTAAAAGAATTACTATTATAAAAATGTCCATACTACCTAAAGCAGCCTACAGATTCAAAGCAGTTTTTATCATAATTACAATGACATCATTCAAAGAAATAGGAAAAAAAAATCCTAACGTCAATTTAGAAACACAAAAGAGCTGGCATAACCACAGCAACCTGGAAGAAAAAGAAAAAATCGAAAACAAAAACAAGGTAGAAACATTAAAACACTCAACCTTAAAATCTGTTTTGAAGCTATAATAATCAAAAGAGCATGATACCAGCACAAACACACACAGACCAACTATGCAGAAACAAAGCTCAGAAATAAATCTACATTTGTAGCTAAGAAACTACAACAGGAAAAGACATCATCACAACAACAGTGTTAGGGAAAAATAAAACTGCACCTATGTCCTTCATCTAAAGAGCAACTCAAATAGAATTGAAGACTTAAACCTAAGACCTAAAACTATAAAACCAGTGAAAGAAAACACTGAGAAAAAGCTTTGTGACATTTGTCTAAGTAAAGAGTATTTGGATGTTATCCCAAAAGTACAGGCAACAAAAGCAAAAAATAAAAAATAAGTTGGATTGTACCAAAATAAAAGTTTACAAGCAGCAATGGAAACCACAAACACAATGAAGAGAAAAATCGTGCTTGTTGAAAGTATTTGTAATAATAATAATAATAAATTTAAAAAGAAAGTATTTATAAACCATGTGCCCCATAATGGGTTAATAGGCAAATAACTAAGGATGTCGACCAACTTAATAGCAAGCAAATAGATAGCCCAATTTGAAAATGGGCAAAGGACCTGAAGAGACATTACTCAAAAGACAATATGTAAATGACCATGGGTAAAGAAAAAGCACTCAACATCACTAATCACCAAGGAATGCAAATGAAAATCACAATGAAATATCACCTCCTGCCTTTTAGGATTAGCTACTGTTAAGAGAAAAAACTTTAGACCTATTACATTGAATATAATTGAACTGGACAAGGAACAGTTTTGAGAGTTGGACAGTCTACAAACTGAGAAGAGACACAGAAGAATTCAGTGGCTACCACATGGCTGAATAATGTTTACAGACAGAAACAGGAAGTGAGGTACAAAGGAACTGGTGAGTTAAAGCTTGGGTTTGCCTTACTTGAACCAGGTTTGAATAGATGGCTTCCTGTGGATGACTGAAATGGAGCTATCTATTACAAAACTAGGTGACAGTCTACATATCAAGTTAAGTACAGTCCATTATGAATGAAGAAACAGGCCAAATTTCAGTATATACAGAAGCAACAAACATAATGATGCATAATGCTGTTCCAGAAATGAAAAAAGATGTTATGTCATCTGTCAGTGAGAAGGAGAACAGAGAGGCCATGCACACTGTTGGATGGGATGTAATCTAGTTCAGCAACTATGCAAAGTGGATGGAGCAGTTGTTCAAAATACTAAAGCTTGGTTCATGGATGACCCAGCAATTCCACGTCTAGATTTTTGGATAAAGGACATGAAGTGGTCGCCCAAGATCATACAGAAAGGCTGGGATTTGAACCCATGCCTGTCCCACTTGTCTGTTCTGTCCCTGACTACCCACACATGCAATCTGTCCCCTTATCTACTGCACTACAGTTATGTTAACTATATTGGATGCCAAAAGGCTTCCATACCTCTTCCCTAGACTGTCTCTGGAAGGCCCAGATCTCCCTGTGTGGGGCCTTGGTAAGAGAGTACCCCTTGTTCTCTCAAAGTGAGAGTTTCTGTTTATGTCCTTCCTCTGTTCTTGATCTATTTCCTCTTCAGCACTCACTTCAATATATAATGATTTCCTTTTCTGCACAGTGATGTGTCTCTTCCTATCCCTATGATGCATTCCATCATAACTGACATCATATCTTTCTCTTTTAGAATTTTGTTGATAAATCCTGCTACAGTTCCTATCATATAGTCAGCAAACATTTGTTGAATAAATGAGTAAGTTCATCCATTCACATTGTATCTCTCCATTATATATCCCATTTAATGATGAGGGTAAAGAATTCAAAGGACAGGAAAGAAAGGTTACATGTACCAGAGGTAGAAAGAGATCACTACTCCTCACATTACCCAAAAGGCCCCATTGCTAGGTTGTCTAATGACAAGAGTATATGGCCTTTGTGGCTGTGTCCTCTTAAAGAAAGAACAGTGCTTTTCATATAAGAGATGTGTGTAGAAATAGCAGTTCAACATGCCAGTCACATGGTGATGACAAACACCTTCAGGCTCTACCCTGAAGGACACTAGAGAACAGGCAAGACTGAAATCCATCAAAGGTGTCAGAGATGTCAGCCAAGTTGTCTCAGCCATACTCTGGCTGACAACCTTTGAGTTCAATGGCTTTGTCCCTGTCAGTCCAAGGCAAAAATCTACAGTCAACAATTAAGTCCAGAGAACTGGTAGCTGAGGAGGTGAGGAGGCAAGACCAAGGAGAGATCCTTTCTGTAAAACCTGGGGAAGTACTACCTAGGGTTCTGTTAAGAGGAAACAGGGAAGTCAGCACATTCTTTTGCTCAAATTCAATCTTCACTGAACTCAAGTCTTTAGGCTAGCACCAGGGTCATCTTAAAACAATGGAATACAGCACCAAATTCAGGCCTCCTCCATCTAACACCAGCTAAGCTTAGTATCATTTGGTCTCTATTGGGAAATTCTCATCAAGTATTTTGTAGGAGATATAGAGTTTCTGTTGCTGTGTGATTATGTTAATTAAAGTCATCATGGTTGACATCACTGTGGTCATTGTCATCATCATCATTGTCCCAAAATACCTTAAGTTTTAAATAAACTTTTAACAGCTTACTAAGCACCTTTGGGAAACCAGGATCGTCAGTATATTCTGACAGCTACTACTTCACTCTGAACAAAAGAAATGTATTACTGAGAGTTTTGTCACACCAGTTTTGAATCCAATTCACACTAGTTCCAGCTCAAAGGGAAGATTTCTCTAGGGTACACATTGACTAACACAACATAAAAACAGGCAATAAGCCAGGACACAGGTTTGGGGGCCTGGGCAGCCCTGGGAACATGGGAGGCCCTAGGGACCCCATCACCTTCCAGGCTGCTTTGTTAATTTCTCATTAATCGATTGGCTTCCTCTGACACTTAAACTTCCTGAGTGCTATACAAACCTGCATGTCCAGACACTCACAGATTCACCTTCTCTTTTATATCCTTCCTCCCCTACCTCTTACAACTTTTTGCTATTCCAGGATTGCAGAGTAATCCTGGTTCATATTTGCTCAGATATCTATTGTTAGATTCCCTCTACCTGCTATCCAAGTATAGAGTTTGGGTTTGTGGCATTGGAAGAGTTAGGCTGACAAGAAGTCTGTCTAATATGAGCATTTGAGAGCTGAAAGGATAAATTTATTTGGATGATGTATGAATTCATCTAAGATTCTATGTGGCATATAGTATTTCAAAGGCTTATTAGTGTTATTGATGTTGTTGCTATTGCCTAAGATCTTTTTGCAGGCAAGAGTCAGAACCTAAAACCCATTTCCCTGATGCTCAAAGTGTTTTTTGGAGGGCCCCAGGGTCCCTGGGAAAAGTTTAAATTCTGTTTATTCAGGTATGTCTCTGGCATTCATCCCTATGCAATACAGGGACTTGACATTTTAATGTTTTAAGCTAGTGGTTGTCTCTACTCTCTGTAGAATCACAGCAACATCAATAGCTTTCTTTGTGGGTTAAAGAAAGACAAGGACATGGGCTTGGAAGATGGCTCCGTGGATATACTGTTTGCCATGCAAGTATGAGGAGCCCAATGCAATTTCCAGAACCCTTGTAAATAAGCCCAGCATGGAGGCTCCCAAACCCAGTGCAGAAACAGGGTGAATTCAAGGCACTGACTAGCCAGTCAGTTTAGCCTAGTCAGCAAGACTAGTTTCAAAAGCTAAGATAGAATGACAGTCATGGTTGACCTTTGTACTCCACACATGTGTGTGATACACGTGTGTGTGCATGTGCACGCACACACACGCGCACTCACACAAAGGAAAAGAGAGAAACAGACAGTCAGACACAGACAGAAACTGACTGACCCCTCTGACTGGTTCACAAAAGATTCCTTCTTCCTCTCAGGAAAGATGAGGCTCTTTACCCCTCCCCCAACCTTAGAGAAGATATCTTCTTCCTCCTCCTCCTCATCTCTCATCTCTAGCATAGCTTCAAAAACCAAACTCATTCACACTGGTTCTGGAAACAACAAAGAAAGGATAGGTAGTGGGACTTGTGAGTGTTTGTAGAGCAACACTGGAGAACACAATGCACAACACACTGGGGGACTCAGGCAGGAGGAGCTGGCAGCATCTACAAGCACTGTGCCAACTCAGTGTGTGGCAGGCACAAAGCTCTCACAGCCTTCTAGGAGCCAGCGGGTTTAGTGGACCCTGTCTAAGGACCAAACCTGCTTGTGAGTGGAAGAATTTTTAATTTCTATGGTAATAAGGAGCTTAAACTCCATTTCTATTTACAGGCTAAACTTACGCACTATATCCCTGTGCCCCAGGCTGATCACTATGATATGCAGATTTGCCAGGACCTGGCAGTGACTAAAGAGAAACTACATGAGGAGGAATTACAGTTAGAAGATAAAAAGAACTCAGTGATTAAAGGCGTTGAAAGATACTGAAACAGAGTCAGGATTGAAGGGGAAAGGCCTTAAAGGCCTGTTGAAAATGAGCCAGGTGGGGTCCGATTCAACTGCTGGAAACTTCAAAACTCTTACAATAGCCAAGGGTGCAAGGCAAGTATCCCCTGTAGACTCCTCAGGCTCTGTTGCTAATCGAATCAGTGGTTGACAGATGCAGTGTGCACTAGAACCCCAGGGTACCTGTCCAAATTGTGTGCCTTTACTCCTTTCAAGAACCTATAGGCAAGCCTATAGGTTGGCTGGAATACATAGAAGATATTCAATATTTGAAGGATAAAATTCACTATCTGGCTGGCACTGGATGGTAGCTTCCAGAGTGGTGGAAGGATTAATAGATTTACATAAAGAATGCCTCCAGCCCACTCCACCTTCTGCAAGACTCTCCATTCCACAACACTATAACACTGTTTGAAGGGAATCTTCTAGAAGAATAATCCCAGTTTTGTCGAGGCTCAGAGTGCAAACAGGCATCTCAAACAAGGAAAAATAATGTTTTTCTCTGTGCCTGCATGTCCCGTCATGGAAGTTTGCTCCTTGAAGAAAGATTTTTCAGACCCTCAAAATGCCCCCCTCTGGAGCTAAGGTAGGTGGAGGGGCAGAACCTCTTAATCACTGTGTAACTTCTGCACTAAAAATAGTCAAAATGGTACTTCTAGGCAAGAATGTGATCAAATTACAAGGTTCACTTGTCACAGAGAGATCTTCGACCATTTTGTAGCTGCATTCATGCTATTTAACAGAATCATGAATTGCAATAAGGTTGCTTTGTCCTTGACAGCATGAGTTGTCTTGCAACTTGGGATTTTTATTTATTTCCCTTGGGGAAAAGGGAAACACAAAAGAATCTGAGAAGTGGTCTGGAGCCACACAATAACATAACTGCTACATGCGAAGAAGATGGTGGCCCATAAATGGAGCTTCCTGGATTCCAAGTTAGGGCCTCTTAGATGTAGCTAGCCATGGTTCTATATGACTTTGGATGATACATTTTATTACGTGGCCCCTCAAGCTTCTTGTCTGTAAAATGGGAGACCCTAACCCTGACCTTCACATCCGCTGGGGTGGTTCTAATGATCTAGTCTCGCAAGACTCTTCCCTTGTAGAGATTATACTCTACAGAGGAGAAACAGATACAAGTTATAAATAACACACAGCACACATAGTAAGCTATACTACATGTTACATAAGGAAGGGTTACTGAAGAAAGGTGAAGTAAGGAAGGCTAATAGAGCTTCAGGATGTAAACAAGATCAAATTCAACAGTGGAGAAGAGCTCACTGAGAAAGAAATGTTAAGCAAAGATTTGAAGTTACTGAGGTAGTGAGCCCTGTGGCTTTCTGCAGGAAGAAAATACTAAGCAGGATAAGTTGCTTAAGCCTCGACTATCTTGTCAGAGTTCTCCATTCAGACAAATTATGCCTTCATCTAGAGCAGTGTTCTCAACCTTCCTAATGCTGCAACCTTCAGTACAGTTTCTTATATTTTGGTGACCCCAACCTTAAAATGGTTTTCATTGCTACTTCATAACTGTAATTTTGCTACTGTTACGAACCATAATACAAATATCTGATATACAAAATATCTGACCCCTCACAGTGACCCCTCACACTGAATTCTAGCCAGACTTGTGCCTATGAATAAAATGGTGATACATAACTCCTGAGGCTAAGACAGAAAACATCTTCCTGGTAATCTTAAGACATTCATTCTTGACATCCAGACATTTCATTGTCAAGAAACCCAGGCAAAATAATGCAAAGAAGAACTCTAGCCTATGTCTCCAGCTGAGGTTCTGGCAGACAGCTGTCACTAACCAACGAGAGAGCCAACTAACCTGCAGGTGGTTCCATCTTGCAGCCATCATCACCTCAGCTATTGAGTCTTCTCATCTGAAACTGAAAACATTATAAAACAGAAACAAAACATGGTCACGGTGTCCTTAACAGACTTCTGACATACATAATCCATAGGCATAGCAAAATGTTTACTCTCTGCTTCTAAATTCAAGTGGTTTTTTATGCAACCACTTTGCAAGTAATGACTATATTAGTATAGAGCCTTACCCCAACTAATAATGAAGTACTATTTTGAAGTGTGTCTCGTGATTAGGCACCAAATAGGGTTCCTAACTAATATCTCTTCAATAGTCTCAAAGGAGCTCATCAAAATGGGACAGAAACAAACTTAGATAATATTTAAAGAAATACCACATAGTAGTAAGAAATGGAATAGTTATCTAAAAGTGGATATTGTAACAACTTCTAACTATTTAGAAGAAAATTTAGATTCAGCACTTAAATAAATACAATATGATTCAAAGAACTGAATGTAAGAAGTGAGACAATGAGGAAATCATGGGCTAACGGTATATTTTGTTTCTTGCAGGGAAAGATTTTTCCTATTCAGAAGCAAAGGAATACAAAAGGAAATATCAATAGATTGGATTGCATGACAAAAATCATAAGCAATATTAAAAGACAATGAATGAGGAGTAATATCTGAAGCAAAGATTATAACCAAAGTGCAAATAGTAAAAAGCAAATACACAAAACAAAAACACTAAGATCCCAATTGATTAATGAGCAACAGACACAAGCAGAAAAATTCTAAATGAGAAAAATCCAAATGGTAAATATACAGCCTGGTGCGTTATCAGAGAGCTTCAAATTAAAATACTAATGAGGTAATAATGATCTCCATTTATAATAATAGCCAAATGATAATGAAGGTGTATGCTGGCTTGAACAGTCTCACACATTATGGGCAGTATTTACTTTTACAAATCTTTGATGAAGTAAGTTGGCAACATGCAAAACAAAAGTATCTGAAAACAATTTATAGCAAATTCCTACCATTAGAGAAATAGTTAAACAAATCATATATGTTCATTTTAGAAACATTATGTATCTATTTAACTCTTGTTTACAAATAGTATTTAATGATGTGGAAAATGTAGTAAAATTTTAAGGAAATAAATGTATGCAAATATATTTATATTTCTTTAAAGAACAAAGTCTAAGATAGTGCACCAAAAACATCTCCAGGAAATACTGGTGAATTTTTGCATCTACTTTATGCATTTCTTGGGGTTCTTTTTGTTGTTGTTGTTATTTGGCTCTTGTGAAAACAAAAGAAGAAACCAGAGCAGCCAGGTGGTGGTGGCACATGCCTTTAATCCCAGCACTCGGGAGTCAGAGGCAGGCAGATTCCTGTGAGGTCCAGGCAGCCTTGTCTATAGAGCTAGTTCCAGAACAGGCTCCATAGCAATACAGAGAAACACTGTCTCAAAAAAAAAAAAAAAAAAAAAAAAAAAAAAAAAAAGAGGAGGAGGAAGAGAAGGAGGAGGCGAAACCAGAGCTAAATGGATAAAGACACTTGTTGCCATGACCAGGGTTCACTCCCTCAGAACCCATACGGTAGGAGACAAACAAACAACTCCTGAAGGATGTCTTCTGATATCTATACATACACTGATGTACCATGGCAGGTGTGTGCACAACACACACAATTAACTAAATAAAATAAATTCAATTTTTTTTCAAGGAATCAACGCGCAGCAGATTAATGGTGTATTGGTTTTAATGAGCTGAAGAGAAACAAGCACATCCAGTAGAGAGGTGTTCCTTCTAGTTTGCCTTCCTGGTCAAAGAAGCCATGAGGCTTGTTCTCATTCCTACATTGAATATTATCATAAATTACATTTCAGTAAAGCTGTGTGGTGTGCTGCATGCACTTGCAAACCTACACAGGAAAGCCCCACTTTTTCCACCTACTCTCTTCTTGACAAAGCTCTGAGTGTTTTCAGAAAAGAGACCAAGGGATTAACTGGAGTTGTTGGAAACTGGGCATTATGCTGACCCTGCCCCCTAACGATGGGTGGGACACGCATGCCCAGTCTGGCCACATCATGGCTACCTACATCTTGCCTTATGGGCTGCGTGAGGACTCAGTAGGCATGTGCAAGCTTCCCCTTTTAAGCAAGAGCCCCTCACTACCACCCTCTGTCTCTTCTGTGCTCCCAGTTGGCTAACATCTACCCCTCTTCTTTTCCCTCCACGTGGGCACAGTAAGTCAGGTATTCGGGTTTCACTGCCCTCTGCTGCAGCAAAAGAACAACAGAAGTGGTCTGAGAGCACCGCCAATTCAGAAGGGATAGCCTTCCTTTGTTGGTTTGTCAAGCACAGATCTGGGCAGAGGACACAGCTGTACAAGAGTGCCATATAGTACTCCCTGCCATCTTTCCAGGCCTCAATTTCAGATAAAAAAGTGGTCAAACCAGATAGTTACTTACGGTTTTGGTGACCACACATTGCTTTACAGTTCTTCTTCCTTCCTGGCTAGGTTTATTCTCATTTGTGGATTGTAGTAAGCAGTTTAAGAGGTGTACAGCTTCTCTTTGGAAGCTCCTCAGGGAATTCCCAAGGACCTCTTTGATGGTGGCTTAGGCTACATGGACTCCTTAGTTTGTCTTCAAGAATCAAGGATGTCATTCTGTCCACTCAGGGCTGCGGCTCTGGCCACTGATTCTGATGATTTATCAAAGTGACAGTTTGGTGCTATGGGATCCTGTTTCAAACAGGCAAGAGATCCAAGTATCATTTGTCATGATTAATGATAAGAAGCCCAGAATCTGATACCATGGTTTCAGCTGCCTCTTTCCCGCCACACTTCGAAAATCATACCTGGAGCCAGGATGACATGTGGAGTGGGTAGAGGGAGTGACAGGAGGGAAAATGGGTGCTGGGATCCAGATAGTGTCTGACACCAGGTCAGCCCATGCCAAGGGAGCAGCAGACGCTGAGGCGGAACCAGCCTGCAGTGCTTGGCAGTTGTAGAGGTAGGGAATGTACAACTGTCGGTAGTAATGAAGAGACAAAATGAGCTCTGGGCTCTGATGTTTATTGCAAGTCAGAGACAAAAGGAACAGAGGAAAGGAAAATCAGTGATGCAGATCAAGGTGGTAGAGATCAGTCCAGAAATAGAACCCAGAAGGAGCCTAATAGATCTCGGGAGAGAATTCCACAACAGCTTTCTAAGCAGTCTCAAAGGAAGTCAGGTGGATGAATCAGGTGAGCCACAGAGGCCCACGCATGAACTAAGAAGAGGCCCATGGAGCCAAAGTCCTTTCCTGTACTCCATGGTACAGATACAGTACCAGAACAACAAAAACACTCCACCCATTGCTTCCTCAACGCCCAGAGGAAGCAACCTAACAACCACCTCTCCTCTAGGCCTCAGTGTATCTTTGGGTCCTGCAATGTCTCCCCAAAATACAAGCCACTGGGTAGTAAAGCAGATTCCCTGTATCATGGGAATCTGGTTTGCAGTGGGATAAGTTCTGTGGGTGTGATTGACACTTAGCAGAAGGAAAACTACCAGTTCCATGAAGGGTCAGTCTTGCAATGAGCCTTCTAATACTGATAATGTCTAATGTAACACTAATAATGTCTCTAAAAGAGACATTACATAAGACCAAAACATGCATCTACTGATTCCCCAGCCAAAGGAGGTGTGAGCAAACATGTGAGTACCACTGCCTAGGGATTTGAGCACACAAAAAACACCTGGCATAATTCTCATTTTGACTTTGGTTGGTTGTAAATCATTTCTTTCTCTGTGATTTCCTTCACTAGTCCCCACTCTACCCCCATCACCTACTATCAAGCAACACTTGATAACTGTCAACTTAAGCTCAGTATGGAAAATGCTCTGCTCCTGTGACAAAGGCTCACATACTTGAAACAAACCTCATCAATGACAAGCTGAACCCAAAGGAACTAAGTGAAATATCAGACACATCAGATCAAACATTTCTCTCCCCCTTGAGAGCAATTCCAAATCCAATAGAGAAAATCAGATGTTTTAAGTACAAGACATTGCCAGAGCTCTTGCCTAAGGCAGTTGCCAGGCCATGAACAAGACACCCCAACCACCAGCATGCCTTCAGAGGAAATGCTGTTGATATTGTTCAAACACTCTCCCAATACTTTTTCTACATCCAGTCAATGTCATTTCTTAACCTGCTGAGAAGAAAGAGAAGCATGCATGATGCATGTTCTGAGAGGAAAGAGGCATGCATGATACATGCTCTCCCATGAGTAAACTAAGAGATGTATGAGATCATTTTTTGAAAAGCCTAAGAGATACAAAGAGTGGATTCTGCATTCAAGCACAAATAATTCCCATATCAGAAGAATCTCTGTGAATGACACTAGAAGAGCATTTGTAGACACAAATATCTGTGGGCTCAACTTCTAACATCTGCCTTTATCTGGCTCAACATCTCTCCCTGAGAGGTGAACCTCCTTAACAGCCCTCGCCTGTTGTCTGTCAGTCAGAATTAGAAGCAGAGTAAACTCTTTTTCCCTTAAATTGCTTCATGTCAGGGTATTTTATCACAGATACAAAATGAAACTAAAGCAGTATATGGAGACCAGAAGGAAAAAATGGCTCAGGTACATGTATGCAAATGTTTACAGCACAATTATTCTCAGTAGACAGAAAATGGAAACAATTCAGATACTCATCAAAAAATGAGTGAACAAACAAAATATGGTATAAACATAGAGCAGGATGTCATTTAGATGTATAAGGAAAAAACATTGGTGCATCTACAACACTGATAAACTTTAAAAACATGTTAAGTGGGCTGGAGAGAGGTAGACTAAATGCTTTGGCTACAGTGTGAGGAACTAAGTTTAGGTCGCCAAAACACACATACAGCTGGATGGATCTGTGATCGTGGCATTCACACTGCAAGATAAGAAGTGGAGACAAGAGCTCCTTCGCCCTTGTCACATGCCAAAGCTTTCTGCTCAGCTAGCCTTGTACATATTTCATGAGGACTGGATCCAAGTTGTCATCTGACTTACACACACACTTTATGGCATGTGTACCTGTGAACATGCATGCACACACACACATTAAGTGAAATAAGCATGTCATGTCATAGAAGAACAAATAAGATTCTGCTATTCCCTGGTCTTGGTCCTGATCCTGATGAGATTACTTCAGCAGCCCTGTGAAGGAGTATAGGTCGTTGTTATATTTGCATTTTACTGAGCTCAGACAGGGCAAATATGGAAGCAGAGAAACAGTAAAAACCTTTCATCATGTCCAGGCATACAAGAAGAAAGAAGCATGCTTCATAGAAACAGAATAAATGAAAAGAAGGGAATGGAATGAAGAAAAGAATCACAGACAATTCCCAGGTTCCTGAATTGGAATACCAAACTAGCATGTGGTATGAAAGCAAGCCACAAAGTGAGATCACACATCTTGAATGATGGCTGACTGACTAGTTATAGTTCACCCACCTTCCCCAATTCCTTCTGGGTGGATTTTCCAACCTACAGGGTAATGACATGTTGGAAGTAGCACACACTGAAGATAAACTTGTCAATCATCTTTCCTGGCCAGCTGCCAAGGTGGTTACCAGCATCTTGCAGCCTCAGCTCCTGGCCTATTGCAAAGTGGTGCTACATCCGACATAGGAACCCACAGGGTGTCTCCACAAAGCTCTGTCAGGAGCACCTGAGGACCAGGAACTCATGTTTTCCATGCTTCATACCAGCCCAGTTCCTTCTGTATAGCTCACCCTAACTCAAGAGCAATGGCAGTTCTGTGCTTGATACTACCCTGACTGTTCTCTTGGGACTCTGTTTTATGTGCTCATAAGGGTCTCATTCCAGACTTCTGGATCACTCTGCAATGCTTTCTTATTATTTTCTTCCCTCCCTTCCCTTGACTTTATAGGCTAGATAGCTTTTGGATTATTTTACCTTTCTAATTCTTAGTTTTCTAATCTTTAAAATTCTCCCAAATCTGATATTGTAGTCAGTATTAAAGAAGATAAATAGAAGATGCTTAGAATAACATCTAGAGCATGATAAACTTCCATTACATGCTAGAAATGGTGATGATGGACATGTTGATGGGCATGATGGTGATGGTAGTAAGGGTGACGATGGTGGTGCTAACGGTGGTGGTGGCAAATATGATGGTGATAATGCTGATAGACATGAAGATGATAGTGGTGATGAATTTGATGTTGATGGTGGCTATGAAGATAAGAGTGGTGATGGTAGTACTGGATGTCATGGTGCTCATGATGGACATGAAGAGGATGATGGTAACAATGGTGATGATGACAATGATGACTGCTGTGGTGTGAATGTAAAATGTACTTCTTGGGCTCATGTCTGAACAACTGATTCCTAGCTGGTGCCACTCTTGAAAAGTTATGAAAATTTTTAAATGGGGTCTAACTAGCAGGAATAAAGTAGGGAGCATGGGCATAGAGGCAGAATTTATAGGTTATAGGCTAGCCTGAGTCTCTAGGATTCCTTGTCTTTGAAGATATAATAGATAGTCACTTCAGGCTCCTACCACTATGGAACCATACTTCCAAGCCTTCCCCATCATGATGGACTATATACCTTCAAACTGTGAACTAAAATAAATCATTTTCCCTTAAGTTGTTGCTTGTCTGGTATTTGGTCACAGCAACAAGATAAGTATCTACCATGATGACACACATGATGGTGATAGTGATAAAGGCCACCATGTCTTCCTTTAGAGCACTCAATGGAAGTAGAGCTCACCTGTGCTTTGAACTGGCTCTCAGGCTTGTGCCTCTTGATTCCAACTTCTCTTGCACCACCTACCTTCCCAGCACTCAGTAAAAGTCAGGGTCTTCAGGTCAGGAAGGTTAGCACTGACCTAACTCAGAACATTTATATGCTAAGTAAGTAAGTAAGATGAGGCTCATTGAAGTCTTTTATTTGGGATCATTGTCTCCTTTGGTTCCGTTGGTGTCACATTTATGGATCAGAAATAAATATTCAATGTTTTTAGCCTGCTCATAAGGTGAAGTTGGACATTGATATAGGCCAAATAGACTCATAGGTCAATCCCTTTGCACTTGCTACTTCTTAATCTAAAACTCTCTTCCTTTACATCTCCACACTTCTCTGTCACTTGCATGGTTCCTATTACCTACACTAACATCAGCTTGTCACAACAGCCTTTCCTACTCATTCTCTGTAAACAAGTAGCCCCTTATCACCTTCTGTCTTCCATGCTTATCACCACCTGCTATGTATCTCTTGGCTTATTGTTATCACTCTCTGTGGAATGATAATTCCCTAACAGCAGGAAATTCTTTCTGTTTTGTTCACTGCTCTATCCCTTTTGCCTCAAATGATGCCTGGCATATAGTAGCTATTGAATAAATAACTGTTCATTTGATCATTCAGCAGGAAAGTCAGTCCATTGTTTACAGGATGAATTCATAAGGCTTCACAAGGTATACAACTATACAAAGCGTAGAGCAGATTAGGTAGATTCCCACTCCCATCTGTATATTGACTTTATTCTAACTGTTGTTAGTTTATAGACAAGGCCTCCAGGCAAGAGCAGTGTTCCATGTGGCTGCCATGGCTTTTAGAGAAGAATCCAATCCAGGGGGTATTCTCCCCTATAAAATGACTGGTTGACACATGACCCCCAGATAAGCATAGGAAAGGGAAGCCCTCTTCCTTCTGCTCAGGCCTGGGCTTCTGGATCCTTCCTGATCCAAAAGAGACATGACCACTAGAACAGAACATTAGTGGGCCCACCTGTTTACCACAATCTGTAGGTCCATTATCCCACCCATCCCAACTTGGGACACAAGCTGAGAAGAGCATTGTTCAGTGAGAAAGGCTGGACTGCTATTGTGTGGCATCAAAGCTGTCTCTTTGATTTTGTTAGATTGCAGGATAAATCAAGTCCACAGCTTTTTGTTTACCAAGAAACCACCTGTTTACCATTTGTAAAGGGACTTGATTGCCTTGGAGAAATACCAGTGTGGAGCTGCAGCATTCTATACACTGTGGAAAAGGGAGAGGCACAGAAATCAAAGAAAAGACAAAGAAGGGAGTTCTTGGCTTTCAGGAAATAGGTCTCCAGGAGACTTGATGAAAATAATGGAAACTATGACAAGCCAGGCCTTGCATTAAGCACACTATCCACTGTGTGTGTTAACCTTAGAAAATTCCTGCAATTACCTGTACTTTATACATTAAGGCACAGAAACTCTGAGTTTCAATGGTCTACAAACTATAAACTTCAAGCCTAATTTTGTTTACTAATTATTGTTCCTAGGCAAATCTGTGGGACTGTCCTTCTAGTAAAGCTCAGTTGGCTTTGATTTTGATAGTATCAGTGGGGTTCTGGTTCCTTCCCAGACTCAGAAGAGTGAGATAAGCACCAGATCTGAAAATGGGAGACTTGCTTGCTTTCCACCATTCTCCTAACCATGGCCCAGTTGTAGAAGACAAACTGAGTAGAACACTGCCTTCTAAACTAGATGTCACCATTGGGATCAGGTCATCACAAAGACCTGGAAAGTTCCAATGAGTTTCCAGTCACTGTAATGGAGGATCACACGTTTCATGGTATTAAGGAGACAGGCATTCAAAGGACAAGAGTGTGGCTGGTACAGTGGCCATAGGCATAGCAGAATGCATAGCTAGGTGTCTATGAAGCCCTGCTGCAGGATGATGTGAGGTACAGGGCTACCAGCTCTAAGTGGAAGGTGACATCAGGCAATAGCCCTGGCCAGTGATCCAAGATGTAATGAGAAGATGAGAGGAGAGCAAGGAAATGGGCCAGAGTTAAAGGCCACACAGAATCAGCAGGCTGGCTGGGAAGGGGAAGCATAGGCCTAACCATTAGGCAGAAAGCAGGCCCACGCTCCCCCAGGAAAGGCAACGCACCCAGCATCCTTTAACTCACATGTACTATGAACTCAGAACCAGTACACTGAGCTCTCTCTTGCTGGGAGCACACAGGTGGTTGCACCACAAACAGCCTGAGGCTACCAGAAGACACAGACCTGAATCAGAGAACAGAACTGTCCTCCTAGGTGGACATAATCTGACATGGGAAACTTCCCATATTTAGACAAGACAAGTTAAGGGAATAGTCCTGTTTTAAAGTGGTCCTTCCTTCTCAAAGTGGCAGTCACCACCTAGGTATACACACAGCTCCTCCACTGAGGTGGGGTTGGGATGGAAGCATTGCTCAACTACCTGCAAACTTGGCTAGGAGGGGACTTTATCTCTGTGTGTAGCCCTCATCTCACCTTTGACTCCATGACACTCTATGAGCTGGCTTTAAACTACTCTGTTTCAAGTCCTTATTCTAATGCCTTCTCCCTCCCAAGCCAATCCCACAGTTCCACTTGCATCCCGGCAGACCTCAGAGGGTTGTCTTCTAGACAGACAATGGCCTATCTGACTTGTCTCAAAGGATGTGGGGCTTGTTTTTCCCCATTGTTCACAAAGCACAGAGTTACCATTCTTTGAAACAAAGACAACAAGCCTACTTATGAGTCAAAAGAAGGATGATTGTCACACTTAACTTATTTTTTTAGGGAAAACTTTCTCTTCCCTATTAGAAGTAACCAGTAAGTTCCCTGTAAAATCTGTTAAGAAGCCAGGCTGAAACTGCATGGATTCATCTACCAAAGAGAAGAAAGGTCATCTGAAGTATTTCAAAAGGATGAGCTATAACTTCATTGTCATTTGATACTAATCCAACTCTATCACCCAAGATGGTTTTCTCTGATATCCAATGTCCCAGGTACATTTGAGAACCCCATCTTACAAATTTCTTCTGCACCTATGCTGGGCTGCTGTCTTGTCAGACAGAAAATAGGGAAATACCATCTTTTATGCCAGCCCATCCTTAGAGAAAAGTCTGCCTCATTACTGACAAGGCCACTTAGTCATCTCTGAGAAAACCTTCTGGCTATGGAAAACAAAAAACAAAACAAACAAAAAATAAACCACCTACCCACCTACTCTCCCTCCTTCCTGCTCTTGCTGCACCAACTTCTATCTTGAGCCTATCTGTGCCCATTTCAGAATGAACTGTGATGTAGAAATCACTGGAAAGCCTTATAGAAAGTCAAGAGGATGCTGTCAATCTGCTGGCCTGGGGTGGAAAGAGCCAGAGCCCTTCACTGATTGCTGAATAACCTCATGGCAGTGAATTTTAAATATTATGGGTCACAGACCCTGTTGAGAAGTAGATGAAAACTATAGACCCTCTACTTGTGAACTAGAGCCTAAAGCCTTTAATTTCCTGGCCCTCCCAACCTGAAGACCTGGCAAGCACCCACTTTGTAGATCTCCAGACATCTACAGATAGATTTTGAGTTTCAGTGTTGAAAAAATAGCCTAAGGGGGCTTATGAAGTCATATGCTTGAGAGGGAGGAGAATTGTAATTTAATTCCCTTAATATCTAACTGGTCACATTTTCCCTATGTTCCACCCCATAAAAAACATCAGATGATTGGAGCTAGAGTTCAATTGATAGAACATTCTCCTAGCATGTATAAGGTTCTGAATTTGATTCCCTAGAGCCACACAAACTGGTCATGGTGGCACATGCTTATAATCCTAGCACTCGGTACAGAGAGAGAGAGAGACAGGGCTTCCAACAAATCATGATCATCCTGGCCACAGAATGACTTCAAGAACAACTTAGGCTATATAGAAACCTTGTCTCAGAAAATAAAAATGATTAACAATTAACTACTTTTCAATGGGGGGGGGCTAAACTTTCTATGGAACAATGAGTTGGGGCAAATGAGGAAACAGGGCGTTGTAACTGTTCCTTCACTCTTCCCTTACAGCTAGAATAGTTTTTCTGGCCTCAAAATGTTTGGAAATTTTTCTGGATTAACATTTCACAAGGACCCTCCCTTCCACTGCTAATTTATCAGCACATTAGATATGGTCAGCACAGAAAGATGAGCCAAGGGCAGGTAGGTACCTCCATAAAGGGGCCTGCCACAAGCTATTTTAGTTTCTTTTTCTTGTTGCTGTACATGACATGAAAAAAGTTAAGGAGGCAAGGGAATATTTGGGCTTACCGTTCAAGGTGCTACAGTCTATTGTGTTGAGGAAGGCTAAGAAGAACTTTGGATTGACCTGTCACATTGTGTTATCTGTAGTTAGGGAACAGGTAAGAAGCAGGGCTGGCTGTGCTATGAAACCCACTCTCAGTGGCCTATTTCTTCTATCAAGACTCTCATCCTCCCCCACAAACTTCCAAACCAGAGCTCCCAGCTAGAAACCAAACATTCAACACTTAAACCTTTACGTGGACAGTTCACATTAAAACTATAACACAAGCATGCCTTGGGTCTTGCCTGCATCCCAAGAAAATAAAGGTTCACAGTTAACATTATAGCCTTGGGTTCAACTGGTTTCTAACAGAGCTACCTACAAATGATATGGAGCAAGCGAAGAAGAAAATCCTTGTTGGAAAAGGGGGATATAGACTTCCTAGTCCTAGTTTGCAATGCTTCCATTTCAGGGAGCTGAGCCTTGGAAAGTTCCAGGGGAACACTGTGAATGCTCAAGGAAACAGCAGGCTGCTCCCACCCTATTCAGTGTCACACTGTGTTACTGGAATTGTTCTGCTAACTTGCTAAATCTCTATAATTAAAACCAGGCTATTATCATTAATTATGATCTTCCCTCTTCTGATTGGTGGGTTGGTGCTTTCACCCAGTTACAAAGAGCAGGAGTCCTATGTCATACAGGAAATAAGAAAGATAGAGGGGCTGAACTGTTCTAACTTTGAAGCAATGGGAATGGGGGCAGCATTGTGGGACTCAGCAAACTTTTGTGTCCATAGGAAGGACTTCCCTGTCTGCTCCTCCAGACACAACAGGCTCTGACTGCCACCTCTGCAGGATGATCTGTGCTTTACAAAAGGGCATGCTGGGACTGGGAGGGTAGATTAGATTCCAAAGGCATCTGTATTTAAGCGCAGGTGAAATTTTCCCCATTTCCCTAGGCTCCTAAGCTCCTTCACCTTCTCCAGATCCAAATAAGTCAACCCCCTCTCATCACTTCATCTCCCTTTGTCTTAAACCTCCAATTCCTGTGGTTTCTATTCCCACCAATTTGGAGAAACAATCAATGGAGGTTCATTTCCTCAACCCAGATATCACAGGAGTCCTAGCAGAACATCATGTTTTTCTACACCCACCTATCCTGATCCCCAGCTCTTCAACAGCTCGATGGAGACTCGTGTCCACACCACCACAGCACCACCTGATTTGTGCATGAAACAGGGATTCTTTGTGAAATTAAGACATAATCATGCTTCAGTTTGCCATGAAGCAGAAGAGATTATAAAAGATTATAAGTCTGAGACCATAGCTATATCCCCAAGACAAACCTTGGCTTAAAGAAAAACACCTTCTGGAACTGTAGTCATCATATATAAAAGTGTGACAATAAGGAGATTAGAGATGGGCATAGGCAAAACCCTTGATCTTAGAAATACAGAGTATAAGGCAAGAAGATCACACATTCAACAGCAACCTGAGCTGTACAGTAAGATTCCGTCTCAAAAGACCAAAGAGATGTAGATCAGTGGTATAGAACTTTAACAGCAGGTAGAGACCCTGACTCCCAGTACTACAAAGAAGAGACAGGAAGGAAAAGGTAAGAGAAAGAAAACATGGATAAAGAGGGGGAAGGAATAAATAGATGAGGAAAGGAGTAGGGCTTGGGAGGAGTAGGGGGGAAAAGTAGGAGTGGGACAAATAAAGAAACCAAATAGCCAATTGCAAATCACCTACAGCCTGGTCTTCCTCTCTAGGCTTTCCCTTTAAGCGTTATGAAGTCTTCACCTCACCTGACCATTAAATGCCTTCTTTCTTTTCTTTTACTTTCTTTTTATATTCATTTATTTTTATTTCACTTGTAGGAGTGTTTGCCTGGATGTCTGTATGAGCACCATGTGCATAGCTGGTGCCCACTGAAGTCAGAAGAGGGTGTTTGGAGCCCCTGGAACTGGAGTTGCAGGCAGTCATGAGCCAGCATGTGGGTATCAGGACACTAGAGGAGTAAGTAGTCTTAACTTCTAAGCCTTAAGTCTTATTGAACTGTTCAGTGACCATATTAAGTCACCTCCCGAGAAGCCCCCTGGACTTCTCAGATGACCAGTCCTGGTTGCCTTGTGTTGTTCACAAATACATCAAAGTGAGCTCCTGAGGAAGGGTACTTCTTGTCTGTCCCTATATTACCCAGAAATATCCAGCATAAGACCAGATTCACAGAGGTGCTCAGTAGAAAATGCTTAGTTGAAGTTAATTTCTCTCCCAAAACATGAAAACAGAGAAGTTGAATCATTAAAGCTCAGTGGGGGTAAAGTCTAGATTCAGAACTACCCATTCCTTCAAGAACAGCATGGAATTTTCACTTAGGCCAAAATTATATGTTGATAAAAGTTTCTGTCCTGACAGGTCCTACAGATGTTTTGTCCCAAATGAAACACACAGAGGGTGTGTATTAATTATAAACTGTTTGGCCTATGACTAAGGCTTCTTTTTGGCTAGCTCTCTCTTAAATATTAACCCGTTTCTATTTATGTATTTTCACGTGGTCATGCTTACTGGAGAATGTCCAGGCATCTTATCCCAGTAGCTACATGGTGTCTCCCTGGCAATTCGCTCCCTCTGTCCCTCTTCCTCAAAATTTCCCAGTCTCATAGCATCACCTATACTTCCTGCCTGGCTATGCCCTGTCTGTCCATTGGCCAAAATAGCTTAATTCATCAACCAATAAGAGAAACATATTCACAGCATACAGAAGGACATCCCCCATTAATTATACTTGAGTCCATTGCTGATGATCTAGAGCATATGTCTTGGCCATCTCTAGTCACCTGTAAATCAGTCTTTGACATCCCTTTGATCAAAAAGTAGACATGGAAAAAATAACTCAGGATGGTGGCACTAGCCATACCCATTTTCTCCCAGAAGAAAGAACAGAGGAAAGGGCTTTCTTTAGCTAACAGCCCTTTGTCAGGTCTGAAGACAAATACACCTCAGCCTCATGCCATCAAAGCCAAAGGAAAAGAGCATTTAAGTTTGACCTATATTTACCTCCCAACTGGTCCATCTTAGATGAGTTCTACAGCGTTTAGTCTTGGTGTCACATTTACAATACATGAAGATGACAATACATGCACTTTTTCCTGGTATATTGCTGCCAAATAAACTTCTTTCCGTTTAATTCTCTCACGCATTTTTGTGATGCTGTTCTTCTGTTCCATGTGGTATTTACCAGCATCATGAGGTAGCTTCATTCATCTGGTTGTTCATTTTACCAAGATGTCTAGAAGTCTGGACTTAGCTGGTCCACAAACAAAAAGTGTCTCCCTATCTGGGAATACTCACATGCCTCAAGTGATTGCTGATTTCTGCTAAAGCAATTATCTTAAGAATCCAAGAAAAAGCTGCATGGTATTTTCTGACCTATATTTAAAGTCATGCAGGCTCATTTTTGTCACATACCATTAGCCAAAAAGACCACAAGTCTACTCAGATAGATTCCAGGAAAGAAAGAATGAATAGCTCTCTGCTTCTCAGTAAGAGGAATATCAAAATAAAGTAGGATCCCATATACAGATCTGGGTCCCATAGGTCTAGGGTTGGGCCTAAACTTCTACATTTTAGCCAGCTCCCAAGTAATGCTCAATTACATTTTGAATAAGAAAAGTTTTTGCTGAGCTATCATGCTTTATCTTCCATTGTATCTTCCAATAAATAAATAAATAAACCTGTCTCTTACTATTTCTGTTGGTTATCTTATTCTCTAGAAGTCTTATTTAAAGTCAAGTCAGCCAATCTTTTCACATCCTTACAGGAAGGGTTGCTATGTTCAAAGTACTTTAATTCCAAAAAACAAAACAAAACAACTCTCTGTGTCTCTGTGTTTAGATTTCACAAGGGAGTTCCAAAATGGCTATAGGGGGAAACCTTTGACAAATGAGGATGTCAGGCCAGGCAATCACAAAGCCTTCTGGGCACTTTTCCCCCACAATATCTGTTTTAGGTAGACACTGGGTCCAAAACAGACAGTTGTGAGAGGGAGATACACTAGAGGGTTATGGACAGTATCTGTGACTCAGTTAGTGAGTAACCAATAAATATTGATGCTGGGTTTCCGGTGATAAATTGTGGTTATCACTGTTGTTCCTGTGTATGAAGTTGGGCCTGGGGACATTGAACACATGGTCCAATTTGTTCTTTTGATCACCCTCCCTGTGGAGTGGGGGGGGGGATGCGATGGGAGGGTGGCCGGGGCATGGGAAGGAGGGAGAGGGAACTAGGATCAATATGTTAAATAAGAAAAAAAATTAAAAAAAGAAAAAAAAGGAAATGTGTCTTTTGTTCTAACTATCAGTGTTAATGCAATTTTACTTGCAAACACTTATTTGCTGATTGAAAGAACTGTTCAATACAGAGCAGGGGCCAAGGAGATTCAAGTCCCAGGGTGCAACATGGCAGTTCTGCAGTACCGAGCACATGCCATAAACTACTACTCTCAAAAGACACAAAATGAGAGCAGGCTTTGCTCTGTGTCCAACTGCCAAAGACTGCCACTCAGCTTCTGAATCACCCTCACAGTACAGAGGCTTATGGGTAGCAGTGGTCTTGAAATCTATACGACAATTTGCCTGAAAAAGATCATTAAGCCTTCCTTTCTGTGTGCCTAATTAGCTCCTGTGCACTCTAATTTCATTGAAGTCATACCTCGGATGTCTGTGAATTCCTATTAACTTCCCTAAAAGAGCTTCCTCTTACCCACAATTTTTGAGTCTTTTACCTTCCATTCAAAAACCACTTTAAAAAAACATACTGTGTTAAGTGCAAGTTCCTAAAACGGCTTCTTCATGATCAGAAAATTGTTGTGCTAAGCATGATGGCACACACATAGAATGCCAGAACTCAGGAAACAGAGGCTGGAGGATCAGGAGTTCAAGCCCATCCTTGGCCATATAGCAAGTTTGAGACCAACCCTATTTTAAAACAAACCAAAGAAAAGAAAGGTAGGCAGGATAAGGAAGAAAGGAGGCAGCCATTCAGGACATCTGACTTCTGACTTCTGAGAACTCACTGTTGGTATAAAAGTAGATTTACATGCTAGTTGTTGATTGAGATGCTCTGCCAAGTGAATTACTCAATAAATCAAACCAATGAGAGTGAGCAGTTACAGTTGAATCAAAGATGGGGACATGGCATCTCTGAACTGTCTGAAGACCAATGAGCAGGGGTTAATTTGAACTGAAAGATAACTTTGAATAGAAAGCAAGTCTAGTGGCCTCCTTCCTGAAAGTTCTGTCTTTTTTGCTTCATTAACACTTTAAAGCCCTGAATGGAACAAGATGTTTCCAGCACCTTACAATGGCTTCTTTGCAGAAGGAAGAGAGAGAAACTGGAAGGAGATAATAAAGAGGAAGAATAAAAGCAGAACAGAGACAGAGGCGGGGGTGGGTAGGGGTCCTGTGGAGCATAGGCTCTAGTACTCCAAGTCCTGGAAGACCAAGGAGCCCTTTCCTCCCCAGCTTGTTAACAGAAAAGAACAAATGGCTCCTGCGAACTGTGCTGTGAAAACAAGCTGATAAAACAAGACAGCAGGATGCTTTCGGTACCTTATAGAAAAATGCTAGGGGGGAAAATGTATGTCCAGAAGCTTCTGGTCTCTTAAACAAGTAATCTTAGACCATTCATACATTCGGCTGAGTACTGATTATCCTCAATCAGGAGAAAAGACATACTGTTCCCTGTCTTAAGACCCCATGAACCATGCCCTCTGCCCCATTGCATTTTCTTCCCAAGTAGTCAGGCTGTTATGTCATTAGAAGAGGCCTGTCCCTTACAGTCAGTTCTTAACCTAGGCAAACAAGCTTGAACATGTATATTAGTAAATGCCTTTGGTAGAAACCTGCATTTCTACAAGCTATCTAGATTTGTTCTTCCTTCTTTCATTCCTTCTTTGATTCTTTCCATACATATGTATGTCTATGTAGGGACACATGTAAGCATGTATGTGTAGAAGCTAGATCTCAACCTCAAGTGTCATTCCTCAAACACCCTCTACATTCATTTTTTGAGAGTGTGTCTCACTGGCTTAGAGTTCACCCAGTAGGCTAGTGTGGCTGGCCAGCAAGTTCCACAGATCTTCCTGTCTCTGCCTCTCCAGGACCGAGATGGGAAGCATGAACCACAACACCAGCCTCTCAGGACTTGAACTGGGCTCTTCAAGCTTGAGCAGCAACCACTTTACATACCAACAGACCAAGCTACCTCCCCAGGTCCCTGTACACTAGAAGACAGGACTTCTTGCCCTTCAACATCTTCTTCCATATACCTGTCATATCATGCTGCTTATCGGTCCTTGGTGGCTAGAGATTCATCTACTTGAAGAAAGTAAAAAAATTAGTCAGGCAAATTCTGAGCATACCTTGTGGCCCTTTCATTAGATATTTTTAAAAGATGAAAGGAGAAAAATAGAGCACCCTGGGGTAAAAGAAGACAAGGAGAAGATGTTGAGTACCAATTGTCCATTTGTAATAATAGAAGTAATAAGTCCTAAGTGAATATAATGTTGGAATTAACACTAAAGTACATTAGTGAGTTTCAGACCAAGTATTTCAGGCACACCTCCTATCCACTAGTCCATCATTATGGGCATACATTATAGGAACTAGAAATAACCTTAGAGATCCCTCTATCACATCTCACTTTTAAATGGACAAATCCAAGGCCCATAAAGAATATCTTATGGTTCTGTGGAGGACCGTAAGAACTATAAGAAAGTACTGAATGATAATGCTGCCTAAGAAACAAGTGTTAGCATTTGCATCCAACTGTTTGAGGAAACACTGACTTGTCATCAGTTCAGACTCCAAGTTTCCAGAGGTCTTTACCAAATAACAGGTAAAGACTCAAATGAACTAGACCTGAGAGAACAGGGGCGGAGCATCTGGGTACAAACCTCCTGACAACCTGCTCTTCTATATATGATGAGGTCAAGAAGCTTTATCCAAAGCTTGTTCCATGATCCTACATTCATTATTTCAGGAAACAGCAGTTTAGGTAGATCTAACCTGCAACATGGCTATCTACATATAGCCATGTTCCTAAATGGAGCTCTTAAGGTAGACTCTCTTTATTGCTCTACAAACAGTCTCTTCCCCAATTGCCTCCCATAGGAGGATGGTATTTGCTGTGTTAGGAGGAAGTTTTTGCTGTCTTTCTGATGTTGGCCTTGGCCTCACAACTTTTCCCAGCTGGGATGTATGCAGAAAAGACAAGGTACCAGTTCCATGCAGAGGCCCTCTGGGTTTCCTTGCACTAGTTTCCTTTGCCATGATAATGTTGAGTCTTAGGACAAATAGAGAGATGACTCAGTGGGGAACAGCACTTTTCATGTAACCCTAAAGACCTAAGTTCAAATCTCCAGAACATACACAAAGTGGGACAAATCATGCACATGTCTGCAAACCAACATGTCTATATTAAAATGGGATAGAGTCAGGGGAATCCCCATTAGCTTACAGTCCAGCTAACACAGCACCTATGATAGAAAATAATAAAAACCTATCTCAAAATAAGGTAGAAGGTGAGGATCAACAACAGAGGTTGTCCTCTGAATTTCACATGTGTGCAGGGGCAGGCACAGCAACACTCACAAATATCTGTGCACACACAAAAATCAATCAATCAATTAAAATAAGAAGATAAGTGTTACTCTTCTCCTGACTCACAGAACAAGAGGCATGAAGCAGACAGGAACTTCCCACAGCTCCAACCAGCAACATAACCAAGTGGAACTTAATACATGAACTAGTGAAAAATGTCAAGAGCTTGACTGTGCAACATGACCACATGAAGGCTATATGCCACACTCTTCCTCTGTCGGACCATGATTCTTGGATGACCAGCTCTGACTATTTACCCTGCACAGGCTGTACTGAGAGCTTTACTATAGTGGATCACATGATCTAGACAACGAGTAAACTGAGCTATTGTTGTCTCCATTCCACAGATGACTGAACTGAGGCTGAGCAAGCCTGGAAGCACAGAACTGCGGATTCATGACATGATTGACAGGTGACAGAAGTGAGACTTGGCATCAGTCCATGCACACCAGTCAGGATCCAGGCTTTTTCATGTGGCCTCTGTGTACATTAATGAAATCAGAGGGAGCCTCTGCCCTTCTCCACATGCATTCCATCTCTCATTGCTTTAAATGAGCTCTGGTGAGGTGAGTGTCTTATGAATCTTCAGAATGATGTAAGTGTCCACAAGCCCATTTTGAAGAATATGTTGAATTTTTGAGACATTCTACAGTTGACAAGTCAAATTTATGTGGTCACAGCCAAGCTGGCTAAGCTTTATAATGTCCTCTAGCCCATTCCCCTCTAGGGCACAGCAATGCCTTCCAGTGACCATAGTACCTCCCCCTCTTGATTTCCTGCCTCATCTATTCTGGGACACTCCTAACATGCCATTGTTGCCCCTACCACTGACAGCTTTGGTGGGTTTTTTCCTCAGGCCATAACATCTAAATAGTTCCACCCTTACCCTCCCTTAGCCCTGGAATTTCAACTACTTTCCATTCAGAAAAATACCACTTCATTTATCCCCAGCTTCATGGGCCTTTTTAGATCTATCTGCTGCTCAGCTGCCTTCCTGATCATGTATTTAAAGATAAGCCTGTCTGCTTCCCACCAGTGACCTTGCTCCTTGTTGCTGCAGCTCCAAGTTTCTCCCTTGCAGGATCAGTATCATTTCATATATTTGCAGGCTTCCAACTTACTTTGTTATGCTTTCCTTCTTATCAAATGAAGATAATGGATGCAGACAGTCCTGGGAAACTATAAAGAGGTATATAAATATTAGTTCTTTTTGAAGTTGCTATTGCTGTTACTAACCTCTTCCTGAGTTGGATTCACTATGACTTCACTGTGGCAGAAAGGTAAGTCTCAATGCTAAGGAAGGTTCCAACATTCATTCGCTGCTTTAAAGACACAAGCACCAGGGACTATGCTCTCTACATGTCTGAATTCTCTGGCATGCAGTCACACCCATTATAAACAAGTGGTTGTATGGGCTTCAACATAACAGGAAACACAGGATTCTTTCCATGATATCTGTAATGATAAGAAATTAGCTGATTTAAACAACTAGACATTTTTTAAAAGTCACAAGTAGAATCTGAAGGAGTTGTCTACACAAGAAAAAAGCTGGTAGAACTGGATTGCAATTCCAGTTCAGCAGTTACAAGATGACTAACCTCAATCAAAGTAACCTCTGCCCCTCCTTTTCCATCTTGTCATCTCTCTGGAACTGGATTCTAAATTCAAGTATCCCATAACAACCCCCCAAGCAGAGCGTCTGGCTCATTACAGTCTCCATTAGAAGGGTGTGACTAGTAATAGTAATATAGAAATGAAGAGGAAGAAGAGGAAGAAGGTGCTGCAAACAGTTTACATGATCATAGGTTTTCAAATTCAAAATGGTGCCAAGGATCCGAATGCCTTTCTCAGAGTACAAAAAATCAGGTCACCTAGGAAAGGGATGTAGATGTTCTGGTTTGCACACTCTGAGGCTCATGGTACAGTTTCTGTGGCTGTGCTGGTGGCTGTTGTTGAACTCAAGGGAGGAAAAACAGCATGAGAGCCATCAGCAGATTCTAGGGATCTCTGAGTCTGGAACACAGGCTCCACTTCCATCCAAAGCAGTAAGATCCTTGGATGGATGATAACCTCCTTAAACCTCTGTGAAATGATAAACTAGCAGCACTACTCCCTTCAAAAGGTTGTTGGTAGGGATATATGGCCAACAAAAGAAGCTTGCTGATAATATTTATTTATTAAAATTATCAATAAAGGAGGTAAGAGATCAACAAGAAGCCAAGTGGCATGACTTCTGAGCCAGGGCATTTTCTTTCTATTTCAGAAAAAAATAAGATTTACAAACCATGGTGTAAGGGTGGTATTGATATCTCCTAAGCATTTTTTTCTTTTTGAAATGCAGTACTTTATGTGACTCCAGACTCCCTTTAAATTCTCAAACATCTTGCTCTTATATTAGGGAGAAAATGCCATCATCTAGGAGGAATAGTGATGCTTCACAAACACACACACATAATCAATGCATTTACACTTCTTCAAGCCTCATCAAATGCATTATTGGGGGGGGGTGTTAATGTTTCTCTACAGAAATATATATTTATCCAGCTATCTATGGGAATGATACATACCCTACCATTTGTATCTTGGTGAAATCTTGGTATGTCCTGCCATATGATGCCACATGTGCCATCATTACTAACAAAGCATTTTTGAATCAGGTCTTAAAATTTAATGGAGCTCTTATCCCTTGGGATGGGCAAGACTTCAGTAAGGAAGTTACTGAAGTATACAAGGGCCATTGGTTGATTCTTATTCTCCTAGATGATTTAAAGCCTTAATTGGCTCGACATTATTTCTTAGGATGGTCTCCTCATTGGCATTTTGCACTGAGGATGGGTGACATCAGAAAGCAGCCCACTCTGGAGGGAATGAGGATTCCATTAGAAAATCTTTTTTCATTGTGAAGGATGTCTGAAGTGAACAAGGGTTAAAAGACAATGCTTTCCTTTAAAAAGGAATGGGCTGTGAATTGAAAGTTATTAAGACTGAATAGCTTGGCAAGGAGACAAGAACGGAGAATGGAAGCAGGAACGGGTGGCTTCCAAGATCTTTGTATGGCTGTGAGCTAGTTACACCACAGCCTGGCTGTGCTCTACTCTGATGTCTTCAGAGACATAGTGCACAACTGATTAAATAATGTAGAAAAGAATCCATGGGCTTTGTAAATGAATGCTGCTTCATTGGCTATAGTTTTTTATTCTTTCTCCATAATATTTGCATTTTAATAGTCTTTTTAGTAGCTTAATTCAGGGCATTCCTAACCATCTCAATTCACCAATTAATTGTGAACCTCAGTCTGGTCAATTACCGGCTCATCAGCTGGCCATCACTTCTCCTCAGCAAGTTTTCTTTTGGCCAACAGGGTTCTGGAAAAGGACCACAAGAGTGATGTCATGGTGATCCAGGTTCTTAGTGACTGAGAAACCACATGGTACTGGTTACGGGTCTGCATCTCTTTCTGGCCTTATATAAATATCTGGAGCAATCTGTTTTGGTTCCAGAATGTTCTAGCATGGTTATCTGTATCTTGAAGTAAGGGATACTTACTAAATGTTCCTACAGGGTTCATGAACAGCTCTGTGCAATGGAAGAGCAAGAATGGTGGTGGGAATGCAGGTAGATGGAGAAAGTTAGGCCGAGGCATGCTGGGCTCACTGGCTCTTCTTTCAGTAAGAGGAAGGGAGGCAACTTTCTGTGATAAATCTATATTCCAGTTGTCTTTTCATTTTCTATTTTAGGACAGGGTTGTGCTAAAATGTCCAGGCTGGCTTTAGACTCACTCTGTAGCCCAGGCAGGCCTTGAACTTGCAATCTAAGTAGCTGGGATTACAAGTCTGAGCCACCACACCTGTCTTCATAAACTTTTATGAAGCATAAGATCACAGTCTCCTCCAAGATAGGGGCTTACAAGCCTTGGGAAGCACTGAAGAGGAAATGGGTGTCTGTATAGGACTTATGGTATGATACAGAAGACATGTTGTAGGAGACTTTAAAACTTCACATAAATATAAGGTATAGAAAGGGAACAAAAGGAAACTCTACCCCCCCCCCCAGAAGGGGAAGGTGAAATGCCTTAATACATCACAGAAATGGGAGAGGCCAGCTGCTATTATGGACCAAATCGTGTTGCCCCAATTCATCAGTTTAAGCCCTAATTCTCCATGTAAACACTCTTAGAAATAAGACTGTTTGAGTCATAATTAAGGTGAAGTGAGTGACCTGGTAGCATTTGTATCTTCATAAGAAGATACAGCAGTGATACTTGTGGCAGGAGAAAAGGCCATGTGGGGACACTGTGTTAAGGTGGGCATCTGTGAGACAAAGAGAGAGGCCTAAGGAGAAATAAACCCTGCTGGTATGCTGATCTTGGATTCTCAGCATCAAGAGTTATAAGAAAATAAGCATCTGATGCTTGTGCCATACATTCTGTCATATTTTATGATGCTAGCCCTACCAAGCTAATATGCATGTTCTCTGGGGAACGTACTTGTTTACCCCGAGATATACTGTGAAGAGTAAAAACCAGCCATGGATAACAGAAATAAGTTTCTATAAGTCCTACATCCATGCATAGAAAATATTTATGAGAACATCCATAAATAATAGCAGCTACCTCTAGAGAAGGAGGAGAAGCCTAGAGGATGTTCTGGACAAAGGACAACAAGTATAAATAAGCACAGAAAACTAGTACCTTTTAAAAAGTTAGAAGGGATGGGGAAAGAGCTCTGTGGGCATGTGCACATGACACAAGTTCAGCACCCAGAATCCATAGGAGTAATAAAGTTTTGCATGATATGAGCTGCATTCCAGCATCAGGAAGGCAGAGACAGGTGAATGGTTGGGGTTCAATATCAGTTAGTCAAGACCACTTGCTGAGTTCTAGCCTACTTAGTCTTAAAAAAATAATATAATATAATATAAGATACCAAAATGTAGACAATACTGAGGGAGAATGTTCAAGGTTGTCCTCTGGCTATGCACCTAATGGGTCAGGGCATCTCCTTCCCTCCTGCTCCCTTCCCCTGTGCAACAAGTGCCCATCCCTCAGTCTGTGCTGTCTTCACATAGCAGCTTCTGGGAAATAGACTCCAACCCCATTAGTTCCATCCAGTCAAGAGAAATGGAGGGATGAAAGGAAGAAGATGAACCAACAGTAATCCAAAGGCAGAATTAAGAACTTACAAGAAAATAAGACTGAATAATGGGAAAGAGGGAGGAAAAGTAGGAGAGGAAGAGAAGGAAAAAGAGAATGATTCGAAGAGGAAGGGGAGCAGAACACCCATTTTCTGCACTGTGGGTTCTCCACCACAGTCTCAGGGTCCTACTTCCCATCACTCCAGAGGGCCTCATTTCCACTGCCTGGAGGACTGGGTAAGGACACAGGCAGGTTTCTCCATTAGGCTATCTCCACCAGATCTTAAGATTGGAAACCAAAAGAGAAGAGTTTCTTTGAAACTGATCAAATGCAATGAAGGCAGAGTATCCAACCCATGCACCTTTGATTAACCTTAATCTGAAGAGAAATGATTGGTGATTAAGAATTAGATGAGGTGATTAATTATATCAAGAATCTGCTTTCGAAGAAATCTCTTTCAGTGCCAGAGAAAATGCTGATAAAAAACAATCATGGCTGTAATGGTCCCTTTTAAGGAGAATAATTAACCTGTAATAACAATTTTGGCCTCAACTTAAGCCCTGTAAAATAATCCTTTTTCATTAACTTCAAGTTCAATTAGCATCAATAATGAGCACTCATTTAGAAGTAACCACAGCCCTAAGTTCCCTGATGGCTAAGGCTGTGCCTGCTCAGCTTCCAAAAGAAAGACCATGGGACTTTCTCCCCATGACACTGAATGTCTTCCATATGGGAGGCTCTGGGAATTCCTATTGCCAGAGTATGAAAGATCTGATCTCCTGAAAGTAAGATGTTGTAGGGGCTGGTGAAATGGCTCAGCAGGTAAAGATTCTCACTACCCAGTGATATTAGCCCAATTACCTGAGTTCAATCCCCAGAACCTAAGGAAGGAAGGAAGGAAGGAAGAAAGGAAGGAAAAAAGGAAAACATCAACTCCACAAAGTTGTTCTCTGACCTCCACACACTTACACACACACACACACACACACACACACACACACACACACACACTTATGTAAACATGCACACACAAAGACAAGATGTTTCAAATGGCACTGACATTTCTGGTGAAAAATCGAGAAGAATGAGATATAAAAGCAAGGAGAAGCTGCCTGCACCACCTCCTGGTCAGTTACTCAAAATGTTTGACATCCATAATGTGTGCACCAGAAGGACAAAGATGTTTCTTCTGTCTTCAGTTCAGAGAAATGTGTAATCTAGACTCTTACTAGGACCATTTTAAATGAAGAGGGAGCCAGAGTCACAGTATAGAACCTTTTGTCCTTCCTTTTAGCCAACACAGCCTCTGCTCTGTTCTGCTTTGGAGTATCCTTGAACTTCAAGAGAGCTGCCCTAGGAATGAGAGGTTTGAGCCAATGTATTTTCAAGTGTAGTCCTGAAACCAGAAGATAATTCCTTAGAATCACAAATTCCTAGGCCCCACCCCAGGCCTACTGAATCAGGAGGTCTGGGGATGGAGCCCATCCATGTCCTGTTTTAACAAGTCCTCTTGGCAAGTCTGGTGCATGCTCACATTTGAATCTGAGCAAATTCTACTATTTCTCCTAGGAACCAACAAAGGGACCATGAGTGGAAATAGACTGAGGGAGGGGGGAGATGCTTTCCTCTTTCTTAAAAAGGGGCCTCAGGAAGAACAATCCTTCCCTTGTAACCTCTGATGGTGGCCAAAAGTGAAGGTGACCAGAGTTTCTGTAGTTATCTGCAGCCCTGAAGGAACCATTACCCCTGAAGAAGTGAGAAAACACATGGCTCTAGGTACTTAGACTTGCCATCTACTACTGAACAAAGCCACATGACCTCCAACCTTAGAGGTAAACTAGCACACTGCTTATTTCATACCTACTTTCAACTGGGTCTGTCACATGCTGCCCAAGTCCCTGTAATAGATAGTGAATTGGGTACAATGACCATAAAACCAATAACATCTATAATGCACTCATCCATATGCCAAGTACTGTAGTGGCTGTTCCGTGTGTATCAGTTCAATTCATCTTCATAGTTGGTCTTGCTTTCTCATTAACCTAAAGCACCTCTATTAGCAACATCCCTCTGGAAAGCTGAACTGACCCAAGTATGATAAAGAATCCAGAGCCATGCAAATCCCCTGACTTGTCCAGATTAACAAGCCTTGGAAAGTATGGACAGATTTTCTCTGAGGATAAGCCAACTCACCTTAAAAAGGTAAAACTCATATTCTAGAGAAGACATAGAAATGGATATCAAGGGAACAGAATTTTCATGCAGTGCCACCTGAGGGATGTCAGTGAAAATGGCTACATGACAGGGAGTCCTGAACGCATAAGAGGTACAGGGAAGCAACAAACATATAGTAGACCAAGGTCCACACAGAAACACACTTACTTGCCTTTTATACCAAGAATCTGCTAACCCCTAAAGAAGGGTGCTGCCTGCTCTTTTTCTTGTTGACTTTTTTCTCCTAGGCAAAACTGAAACACTTTTATTTTCACTTGAAAGAGCTTTCTAAGTAGCCACCCGAAGATACTTTTTTTTTCTGGCACCTACTGTGAAGCCTTGCATGTAGTAGGAATTTGATCCAACAACTTTGTGCAATCAAAACAAAAATGAGAAGTAAGTGCAGTAAAAACAGAGTGTTCGCCTGGTGCCCTCACAGAAGGTCAGTGAAAAGGTCACAGAACACCGAGAAAAGACTTGATGCTCACTGCTTCATGCTCCCCTACCCACCTTAAGACAGTGAAGTGTTGATGAAGGGTCATTTTGCTTGGAGAGGGTGATATAAAGTAAAGGAGATTACCAAAAAGGGCAAAGGGATAAAAGAAATTCAAGACATGGGAAAGGAGATATGTAGAAAATGACTAGATTGTCACCCAATTCCACCCTGGAGGTGGTAGGGATGGGGTATCTTTTTTAAAAAGCAAAAACTCCCTTCTAGTGGGGATAAAAAGGCAATACAAGTTTAGATTAAGAAAGGCACCCTCAGACATAGAAACTTGGAACCAAATCCTGGTCTAGCCAATTGCTAGTCACACAATGTAGGCAAGCCACTTCATCCCTCAGAACCACATATGCAACTATGAAATTTAAACAAGAATGCCCATAAAGAATCTGGTATATGATAATTAATCTGGTAATATCAGTGTCTTGTGCCCTTCTTCTTCAACTTCTCTCAACATTATCCTATCGAAAGTCAAGTCCAATACTTCCAGTGCTGATGAATGCTTAAGGATTTCTAGGTAAATACAAAATTCTTCTTCTTGAAGGGGAGGAAAAGAAGTGAAGCAAAGGAAATCCAGCTCCTGAGTGCTTTGTTCACCATTTTTGTGAACTTTGATGGAAGGAGACCTGGCCTCCAGCCGGTTGATGGTCTACTAAGGTTTGGAAGCCTACTTCACCTAATCACATTATCTCCCAAGCAGCTGATCTCCTGTTGGGAATTGGTTCTTTACTTAAGAAAAGCTGCAAATCAAACAACAGGGCTGTCCAGGGAACTGAGAATTTAGCTCTTTAAACATTTCCTTCTATAAATATAAATGGTTGTTTTTCTCTGGAGGAAACCTCAGCCCTCTGATCTTCACTGCACTTGTGAGGATGCAGAGGGGATTGTCACATCTAGTGGTGAACATTGCAGATCACCTAATCCCATCACTGCCAATCCTCTGATCTGACAGAAATAGAGGTTATTGTGTCCCTTGGTTTACAAAGAGGGGAAGAAGAAGTAGATCAGAGGGAAGAACAGAGAATTCACAAGGGAGATGTGGGGGGAGGGTGGAGAGAATTGCTTTTAATGCAGTTGTATAATCCATAATTCAGCAAGCTTTTCATTTCTCTTATCTTCTAAAAAACACAAAATTAAGTTCTAAGGAAAGTGCATAATTTATGAGAAGTCTCTGTGTTGATGACTCCCGAATCCCCAGGCCTCACTGACTTCTTACGCTTCCCACAGTCAGTCTCACAGCTCTCATGATATGAAAGATGTGGTGCCTGAAGCTGGGCTACCTCTCATTGCTCCACTAGCAATGGAGCTCAACTCATCTTCCAAACCCCTTCTTCTTCAGAGAGTCTCCTTTTCATTGTTATTCTAATCTTGATGGCAGAAAATTCTACAAACACTTCCTCTTCTGCCTCTGATGCCATGGTCTATGAAGGGTTCCTAGAATCCCGCCTTCCTCTCCCACCCCATTTGCACCTACTCCTTTAAAAGTCTTCACACTTCAGCCCCAGCATCCCAACCCTAGCATGTCCACACTAATCTAAACCACACACCATTACCAGTTTTGTCTGCTCATATCAGGTCACTGAAGGCTGTTTATTTCCTGTTCTGAGGAGATTAAATGCCCCCTGCTTGCTCTCCAAGGTCCTTCCCTCACTCATCCTGTCCATCTGAAACACTTAACCTCTTCTGCCCACACAGAGGTTTCAGGAGAACATGGAGCTCATTGCAGGTTCTCTAAAAAGACAATATGATCACTCATATTGGACTGACACCCTCTGCCTGATCCATATACACATTGTTCCACACTCCATACTCCCCAAGAGGAACCCTATTCTTACCCCCCCCCAACCATTCAAACTATACTCATCTTTCTGGAACCAAGACTCAGCTCCCTCCATGAATCTCTTCTCCCCCAGACACTATTTTTTGCCCCAAGACACTTAGCCAAGTCTACACTATGCCATGTTTTTGACTTTTTGATTTCACACTGCAGTCTTATTGATAATCCCAGTAGACTTCTTCAACATTCCTACACTTCACGAGGACTCAGAGAACTGAAATGAAGACCGTGAAACTGATGGTCATGTCAAGTATTGAACTTCCAACTTCTAACTCCAACCCCCATGGTTTTTATTAGACCCTAATCTCTTTAAAGCCAGGGAACACACTCTGTTGTTTATCATTCTTTAGGAGTTCTTATGATTTTAGTGCAAAATCCCTCCCACAGGATTATTCATTAAACACTTGTTCTCCATCTCCTGGTGCTGTTTGTGGGAGTGGTAGATACTGTGGGGGTGGAGACTGGCTGTAGGAAATAAGTCATTAAATCCATACTATTGAAGGTGGTGCCTGGTTATATCAGTCAGTATTTCAGAAAACACAAGCAGTAGAATATTCATATGTTACAATGGGAAATTTTATAAGAGTAGCTGGCATAACAGCTGAATACTCCATAGTTCTGTGGCCTTCAAATCTGGACACCTCAATATTCCAAATCAAGTTCTGAAAACCTAGGTAATTTCTAGAGAGATGCCAGTCTTAAGTCCACATTGGAAGGCCAGAGAAGATGAGTTCTTATTGTCAGCAATAGGTGCTAGAGGCAGCAACAACGGGACAGACACATACACTAGCAAGAAACAAGAGCAGGCAGGAAATCACAGCTGTTTCCTGGAAATTAGGTCACCCAAGCCCCTCAGTTAATCCTGCCTGCAAATGCCCTCATTCATAGGCCTGCCCACAGGCATGGCTCTTAGCTGATTCCAGGTGCAATCAAGTTCCAATCAAGATTAATCCTCACACTGGCTTCTGGTCTATTATCTTCTCTCTTTCAGTTTCCTCTTCCTCTTCCTCTTCTTCCCCTGGCCTCCACACTCTTTTTCTTTTTGTCTTTCTTTTCCTTCTGTTTCTCTCTCCCTTTCCTCTCTCCCTCTATCTGTATTTCTTTCTATCTCCGCCTGTCTGCCTGCCTGCCTCTCTCTGTGTGTTTCTGGGTCTCTGTGTGTCTCTCTCTGTCCCTGTCTCTCTGTCTCTCCCTCTCTCTATTTCTATCTCTCTCTCTTTTTTTCTCTTTCTCTCCCCCCTTCCCATCAGTCATAAGGTGAGCAGCTTCCAATCACTGTAATGACCTGTCTCACCATCCACTCAGAATGAACAGAGCCAAGGACTGGGAACCAAAACTTCGTAAAGCACAAACTTAAATCTTCCTTCTTTTTAGGTTGATTTTCTCTAGTATCTGTTCCAGTGACAATAAAACTGACCAAGACAGAACTTTACAAAGTTCTCAACATTTGCTGGAGAGGGACTCAGAAGTTAAGAGAACTTGCAGAGGACTCAGTTCCTGTCCCTAGCCCCCACATGGTGGCTTACAGCCCTCTGTAACTCCAGCTTAGCTCCCACATCTTAAACTCCCTCTTTGGGAGTTCTAAACATTTGAAAGTCTTAATGGTTATTTGTTGAATGGAAAATCAGAGCTAAGGAAGGAGCCAATGAGCCATTAAGATGTTAGTGATGGGATTTGTAAGACACATACTGGCTTCACTGAGGCATGTGTTGTTCAGGCAGTCTCTTGCACACACCATATTTACATCCCTCTTTCATTTGTTATCCTTCCTTGCATTTATTCAACAAATACCTGAGTGTCTCTAGACTCCATCACACAGAGATGGATGAATTAGACACTTCCAACCCTCAGCCCTGACACTAACTGAAAGAAACCTTGTCCCCATAAAGAAGATATACAATTGTATGTATATGCATAAATACATAGTTACTTACTGACTAGCCAATAATTCTTTGATCAATCACCTCTGTGCTTATACCTAGCATCTGACAAGTTGTAAATATTAGAATAGAAAATCAGAACATAGAAGCTTGAATGGGTTTACTAAGTGATGGAAAAGAGTCTCCTGTGGGGTAGATATCCGTCCTCTTACCATAGTCTCTGAGGTATATTAGAAGTAAGGAGAGATTATCATTACTTATTATTTACCAATTACATGAAAATCAGAAGAGGATCTCATTTTTCATCACTGATCTGTTGAATTCTAATTCTACACCAGATTTGGAGGACAATATCTTCCCAGTGATGCTATTGCATCTGTCCAGAAAACAGGTTAGAATCACGGAATCTGATGTGGAATACTGATATGAAATGGAAAAATATTAGAACTCACTTACTTGATAAGACACAAGCTGAGACTCGGGGCACTTAGGTGATTTGTCCAGGTTCAAACTAGACACCAAGCACATCCTCCAAGGAAAGCCTGGTCCTAAAATTCCCATTAAGTGACTGGGAGCATGCCCCTTTCCTTCTGCTGCTGACAGTCAGATTACAGAGCTGCAGACCACACTTAATTACAGAAATAAGAAGCACTTTCTGATATGAGGTGGACTATCTTCAGAGGTAAAAACTGCTCTTCACAATTTCAGTACTTTTGATGTGAATAAAGCATGACTTGCTGTTTCTATGCAGAATCCAGAAGTGATGGACAATGGGACAGAGCTGATTTTCTAACAACTTTTAACTCTTTGCCCCCCCCAAAGCTACGTGATGGAAAAAATATGTCCTGTAGGGATCTCTTATTTCTTTCCTTATGAGATAAACTCTAATTGTAAAGATGGTTAGATCCTAGTAGAGGATATGGAAAGGTAACCACAAAGCAAGGAAATGTGTCTATTAACAATTAGGAGATAGAAAAGCCAGAGTACCATGTTCAGTACATGAACCATGCACCAACTGTGGAACAAAACTATTAAAATTACCTCACTCTTTTTAAAACCCCTACATAAGTGCTGTAATGATCTCTATTTTGTAAGTGATGGTGCCAAGGGCAGGGGAATCTAGGCTCTTGTCTTACTAGATTAAGAACTTCCTCACAGTACACTGCAGCTGGTTACCCACCCCATAACTAACTCTAGATTACTTTTAAACACAAAGTAATAGTGTCTCCTTTCAGAAGTATGTGGGTTAATTCATGCTCACAATTCTTTGAAAAACAACAATACAAAACTTCGCCTCACAGACTGAAAAGGATGCTACTGCTTTTGATGATAATTAAATACTAGGTTAAGTAGAATACTACACTCAGGACTCAAGGATTAGACTTCTATCAGGATTTACAAAGCTGGAGCAAGATAATTCTCCCTCCTTCTGTTTTAACAATAAAACCTCTTTAGTGAAATGAGGCTAAGTAATATAAACACACACCTTAAAATTCTTTGTATTTTATCTGGAGATAACATATTGATTGTGAGACTTTCTCTGGTGCCACCATACCACATTACTCAGATATGGAAAATGCAAACACAATTTTGGGCTGCAAAATACTACCTTGATGTTATCAAATGTGCTCATTACCTACCAGGAATCATTTACCCACTTCTATCCTGTCCTGATTTTTCATGTCTTCTATTTCCCATCTTTTGTTCTCTGCAGTGTAAACATCAGTACTTGTGATGGATCCTTAAAAGGGCTCATGGTTATCTCAAGACAGCCTTCTCATGCAGATGAGGCTTAAGTAAAAATTATGTTTCTTGCCTAAATATTTAAGAGCATAAATAACATCTGGGCACCTTAACTGTCATTTTAAGCTATTTGACATTTATTGTTCAGAGGAAAAGAAAGGTCAGATGTAGCAAATCTGCATTTCTGCTTCATGACTTTTTTTCCTTACCATATTTTTCCAAATTGTAGTATTTGAGCTAATACTATGAAAGGGGTAAGGGAGAAGGAAGAAGAGAAGGAGAGAGTCAGGGAAGGATGGGGAGAGAAATCTTTCTCCAATATGACACAGGCATATTTAGTAAACTTCTGAGCTGTTCCCAATGGCTGCATTTGTTGAGAAGATGTGTGGGCATCCGAAGGCTGGAGCATGAAGGGAAGGCAACAGCCATGGAAAGGAATAATATGCATGGCTTCATAATCTATTTAGCATGACCTATGGTCATACTTCATGGAACAGACTAAAACCATCTGGCTTCCATCATTCCTTTCTGCATGGCTCTCTGCACACCCATCTTCTAGTCTCAGAGAAGGCTGTAGTGTTCTTTTCTGCAGCTTCCCTGCCCATGGTTCAACACATTACCACCCTTGAGGTCAAAACAGGATATGCACAATAGAAACTGGAGAGAAGACAGTACATGGGGGCAGAACTCTAGCCACAAGTGAGAGCAATGACATGGAGATGAGTTCAAGTCCTCCATTCTACATTTATTGTGACCTGGGCATGCTGCTTAAAGGAAACAGAAGAGATACCAAAACTAACCTTAGTATGTAACAGTAACTATTAAATTAAGAAATCTGTCCGGCTGCTATGCTTAGTAAGAAGTGACAAAGGAGCAGGATCAGCTGCTGCTAAACATTGTCCCAGCCACTCTGTACAGCAGTCATAGTGAGCCCTGCATCCACAGGGACTTCTTAAATGGGATATAAGAATTCCGTTTTATGGGACCTCCTGAAACTGAGAAGCTTCTGTAAGGCAAAGGGCACAGTCAACAAGGCAAAACAGCAGCCCATAGAGTAGGAAAAGATCTTCACCAACCCCACATCTGATAGGGGGCTCATTTCCAAAATACACAAAGAACTCAAGAAGCTAGTCATCAAAACACCAAACAATCCAATTAAAAAATGGGGTACAGAACTAAAAAGAGAATTCTCAATAGAGAAATCTAAGATGGCTGAAAGACACTTAAGAAAGTGCTCAGCATCCTTAGCAATCAGGGAAATGAAAATCAAAACAACATCTTGCTCCTGTCAGAATGGCTAAAATCAAAAACACCAAAGACAGTTTATGCTGGAGAGGATGTGGAGAAAGGGAAACACTCCTCCACTGCTGGTAGGAGTACAAACTTATACAGCCATTTTAGAGATCAGTTTAGTGGTTCCTCAGAAAAAAATGAGAATGAGTCTACCACAAGATCCAGCAATTCTTCTCTTAGGCATATACCCAAATGATGCACATTCATGCAACAAGAACATCTGTTCAAATATGTTCATAGCAACATCATCTGTAATAGCCAGAACCTGGAAGTAACCTAGATGCTCCTCAACTGAAGAATGGATAAAGAAAATGTGGTACATTTACACAATGGAGGGCTACTCAGAGGGGAAAAAACAACAAAAATGGAATCTTGAAATTCGAAAGCAAATGGATAGAACTAGAAGAAACCATCCGGAATGAAGTAACCCACTCACAAATGGACAAACATGGCATGTACTCACTCATACATGGAGACTAGACATAGAGTAAAGGATTACCAGCCTACAATCCACACAGAGAAGCAGGGAAGTATAGAGGACTCTAAGAGAGACATACATGGTCCCTCAGAGAAGGGAAAAGGGACAAGATCTCCTGAGCAAACTGGGAGCATGGGAGGAGGGAGAGAGAATTAAGAGAAAGAGAAGGAGAGAAGAGGAGGGGAGAGGAGGACATGAGGGTGCTGGAAGATTGAGTTGGGGGAAAAATACAGGAGAGCAAGAAAAGAGATACTATAAGAGAGGGAGCTATTATAGTTCTAAATCTGGCACTAGGAAAATGTTTAGATATCTACAAGGATGACCCCAACTAACAATCTAAGCAATACCTTAAATGCCCTTCCCTATAATGAGATTGATGACTGCCTTATATGCCATCATAGAGCCTTCATCCAGTACCTGATGGAAACAGAAGCAAAGACAGCTAAGTATTGAGCCAAACTCTTGGAATCCAGTTGTAGAGAGGAAGGAGTAATGAGCAAAGGGGTCAAGACCAGGCTACAGAAACCCACAGAAACAGCTGACCTGAACAAGGGGGAGCTCATGGACCCCAGTCTGATGTGGGAAACCAGCATAGGACTGACCCAGACCCCCTGAACATGGGTGTCAGTTAGGAGGCTTGGTCAACCTACATGGCCTCTGGTAGTGGATCAGTATTTATCCCTAGTTTATGAATGGACTTTGGGAGCCCATTCCACATAGAGGCATACTCCCATAGCCTAGATACACGGGAGAGGGCCTAGGCCCTGCCCCAAATGATATGACAGACTTTGAAGATTCCCCCATGGAAGGCCTCACCCTCCCTGGGAAGCAGAAAGAGGATGGGATAGGGAGTTGGTGGGGGGCCGGGGAGGAATAAAGGAAGATGGAACTGGGATTGACATGTAAAACAAGATTGTTTCTAATGTAAGTTAAAAAAAATTGTATAAAAAATAAAAATAAATAAAATAAATATCTTTTGACTATCTTTTTTTTTAAAAAAAAAAATCCATTTTAATGGAAGTCTCCTGAAACAGACAGGGATCTAGGTAGGATGGAACCAAGAGCTTGGTAAGATTTTTCAATAAGCCAAACATGGTGTCACATGTCTGAAAAGCCAGTATTCAGGAGGCTTAGGCAGAAGGAACTCAAGCTTGAAGCTAACTTGAGCTGCTTGGCAAGACAATGCCTCTCCCCCCTCCCCCCAAAAAAGAAAAGAACAGAGTATAATGACACATGTGTGGTACATGTATGGAGTTCCATGATGCAACCTACTACTTTGTACTTTAACTTAACAAAAACAAACAACAAAATTCTGTCTGTGTTAAATGATTTTGCTACATAATTATCCGTTTTATGTTTAACAACTAAAGTCTTTCCTTTTAGGTTTTGTCCTCCTGATTTTAATTTGAGGATTCTGACTGCCTTTAATACTTGTTTGCCTCATTCTGACAAACTCTTCAGCATCTCTGGTCCTCCATTCTCTTTCCTTTCCTCTTTTTTCCTTTCACAGATAGACTCCGTGAACACACATACACATACATACACACACACACCACACACACACACACACACACACACACACACACACACACCTTTCCATTGTATATGAAACATATGACTCCATGTAACCCTTGGTAAGAAAGCCTCTTTTCCTTTCTTAAGAACATTCTTGCAGGTGGCAGCACTAATTCTGCTCAACTGTGTAATTATGAACTTCGCTAAAACTCAAATTGTTACTTCCCCATTTCCCCCTCCTCCTCTTCTTCCTCCTTCTGGAAAGCCCATATGTTTTCAGTAATTAAACTACCAAGTTCAGGTAAATAGCTTCTGTATCTACTGTATAAACCATGAGTTCTCCCTTTGAGTTCTCAATATCGGTCCCATCCCATCATGTCCATACCAGAAAACCTCATCTCTGAGGGATGCCCCCACTGAAGTATAATCGTGACAACCACCGTACCCTCAAAACACATCTTCTTTCCAATTGTCTTTTTCATCTCCGATGTCACAGACATCAGGGAAACCATACGGAAATCTTAGGCTTCAATTCCTTCCTCCTGTTTCTCGTGTATTTAGTATATGCAGACCTATCTGTGATTTTTTTTTCACTTTTGAGATACTACAACAGCCTCTCAGGCTCCAATCTAGCACCAGCACTCCCTGCAATAGGAAACTCACTATGAAAATGTGTTTCCCGAGGAGTCTTCAGCTTGCAATCATGTACTTTCCCAACTCCAGATCTAAATTCTTTTGTATTTCTTTGACAACAAATCTAAATTACAAACTAAATAAGCCATCCCCACATATAATTCACAATATATTGTCTGGCACAGTTTCTCAGAAACTCTCAATATTCCTTAGACTTCTTAGACACACATGCGCACACACTGTTTGTCTGCCTGACTCTGCTGTTTAGATGTCTCTTTCTCTCTTCTCCCCTTTTCTCTCTTCAGCCAACCATTTCTCCTTCAGACATCATATTTTGTTATTGCTTTGCTATCAGATTACAAGGTCATTGCTTAGCTCTTAAGTAAAATGTTTCATTCCTTCCAAGACTCTGTTCTCAAATCACCTACTCCTGGGGATGTTTTTGTAACTCAACTTTGCTCAGTCCCCAAAGAAATCCATGGTTTTCAACAGATACCCTTTGGCCTAATTTCTTGCCCCAACACAACAAGCTTATTGCTCATAAATTTACAGGGCTATAATTTCCTGTCTCAGAGGAACAGAAGCCCTCTCAACACACAAGTAGAATTCATCTGCTTTTAGAAGAACATTTTTTGTTTTGCTTTGGGTTAATTTTTTGTTTTGGTTTGGTTTGATATCTGAAGGTACAGAACAGCCTTGTCCTTCATCATCTCAGTAATAACCAACCTTCAGGTTTCCACTAAACCATGATAACAAGCTTGACCATTCCTTCGGCCTTCAGAAGACAGATGCCTTTAGTTAGGGGTATTCGTTAGCATGCTTTGTCTGCCTTTCTCCTCAATTCATTTGTGAAATCCTCTTTGGAAGAAGGGATTTTTCTTCAGTCAACTGACCTAATGAATAAGTATTTTCTCAGGATATTCCAACACCTATAGACATCCATAAAATCTAGAGAAAGATAAAGAGGAGAGAAAGAGACCTATGAAACCTATGGCTAAATCCTAAGTCATGTCTGTATTCATGGATGATATACCACAGTGTCTCACCCATGGGATAAGAATGGGTGGGTGAGAAGAGAGAGAGGGAAGGAAGAAAGGGAGAGAGGAGAGAGGGAGGAAAAAGGGAGGGAAGAGGGAGGGGAGAGGGAGGGAATGAAGGGAAGGGAGGGGAAGGAGGGAGGGAGAGAAGGGAGAGGGGGAGGAAGAGAAGGGAAGAGAGGGAGGGAGGGAGGAAAGGGGAGGGAGGGACAAAAAGGAGAGGGGGAGGGATAGGGAGGGAAGGGAAGAGAGGGAAGGAAGGGAAGATGAGAGAGGGAGAGGGAGGGAAAGGAAGGAGAGGGAGGGAGGGAGAGGGAAGGAGGGAGAGGGAGGGAGGGAGGGAAGAGAAGGGAAGGGGAGGGGAGGGAGGGAAGAGAAGGGAAGGGGGGAGGGAAGGGGGAAGGAGGGGGAGGGAAGGGGGAGAGAGGGAGGGAGGGAAGAGAAGGGAAGGGAAGGAGAGGGAAGGAGGGAAGAAGGGGGGAGAGAGGGAGGGAAGGAGGAGGAGAGAGGGAGGGGGAGAGAGGGAGGGAGGGAAGAGAAGAGAAGGGAAGGGGAGGGAGGGGAAGAAGGGATGGATGGATGAAGGAAACCTACCAGGGAACTATAGGCAGAACACTTTCTACCACAGCTCACACAAAGTTGATGTTGAGGTTCAAATGAAAATGACCCACACAGGCTCATGGGGATGGAAACATTTGAAAGGATTAGAATATATGTGACCTTGTTGGACTAGGTGTGGTCTTGTTGGAGGGAGTGTGTCACTAGGAGTGGGCTTTGAGTTTTCAGAAGCTCAAGCCAGGCCCAGTGTCTCTCTCTTCCTGTTGCCTGCTGATCCAGATGAAGAACTCTCAGCTCCTTCTCCAGCACCATGTCTGTCCAAGTGCCACCATGCTCCCACCACGATGCTAATGGACTAAACCTCTGAACTGTAAGCCAGCCCTAATTAAATCTTTACCTTCATAAGAATTGCTAGGTCGTGGTGTCTCCTCACAGCAATAGAAACCCTAATTAACACATTTGGAAAGAACCTGAGTGCTCAATAACCAGCACACAGACCTCACCATACCTGAAGCATTTGTTAAAGACTTCCAAAGCATCAGTTTTAAATCTAAATTACCCATAAAACAATGGCTTAAGCAAACTACCTTGTAAAAGCTTGATGATCATCTGTGCTAGAATCAGATTGATGGGCAAGAAAATAAACTGTCAAAAAAATTTCAACAGTCTAAAAGGAAAACAGAAAAATCCCCAAATTCAACAATGCACTATTCACAATGAACAAGACCCAGTACAAAATTGTCAGATATTTAAAGACAGGAAATGTGACCTACAACAGAAGGAAAGAGGATCAACATAAACAGACATAGAAATATAGAATTGTTATAATTAAGAAAAGGAACTTCAAAATAGTTAAAATAAATATGTTCAAGGATATAGCAAAACATAAGAATAAAGGGGAAAGAAATAAAAAACCAAAGTAAGATCTAGAGCTCAGAATAATAAAGTATCTCCAGGACTGAGTGGATCCCAAACATTACAGGATAAACTCTAAAACAGCAAAGACAACTACCTAGACAGCAAACAAATGAGACTGGGAAAATAAGCTTAGATTCCCCTATGTAATGGAGCAACATATTATAATGTGCAACAGGATTATAATTAGAGTCCTAAAAGGTAGAAACAGAAAAAATATTAGAAAAAGTTCCAAATGTGAGCTTGGAATTGTGTTTCAAACTTACAATCCCAGATACTCAGGAGGCTGAGGCAGGAGGATCACAAATCCAAATCCTGCATGGAATACAGAGAAAGTTCAAGGTAACTTAATAACCTGTAGGCCTTATCTCAAACTAAAAAGCAATAATAAATAGGGGCTGGAGAAATAGCTCAGTGCTAGAATGTTCCACAGTACTTAAATTTTAAAAAAAGATAGATTTCCCAATTTAATCAAAAATACAAACCTTCAGATCCTAGTCTCTCAATAAACCCCAAACAGTGAAAACATCCAGCTCTATTATTAAGCAAATTTCTGACATACCACCATAAAATAAAAACTCCCAAGGAAACCAGGGGGTGAAGGAGACATAACAGAAGACATGGGCTAAACTGTCTCTGACTTCTCCTCAGAAGTCACTTAAGTACCCTCAGCTCAAACATTTTCAGTGAAGGTTATCATCAGAAATGAAAGAACATCAAAGAACAAAAGCCATGAAGATTTAAACAAGGACTAACACACATTAAATATTAAAAAGCAGAAAGAAAACATCATAGGTATAATCTCTCAACAAAACCATATACAGCTGAGGTGGCACAAACCCGCTGAACTATTTATCTTGGTTTTTACAATCCAAAACTGAAGGATAGCATATAAAAAGCAACTGTTAGGAGCTCTGAAAAGTAAATAAAAACAGGATTACTAGAGAAGAAAGTCAAGCTCTGGACAGGCAATATACTTAGAGGAAAGTTTTCTTTTCATTTCTCTTCTCTTACATATGTAAGCCAAACGCACACCCATGAAGAGCTGTGATGGTGACAGCATGAGATTAAAACACCCAGAGAAATCCTTTCTCCCTGTCCGGAGACAAAGAAATAGGGCTTGTCACCCAAGGGTATGAAGAGAAACCTCCATTTCCTTCCTTCCTCCCCCTCTCCCTCCTCCTCCCTCCTTCCCCCTCCTTCCTCCCCATCATCCCTCCTTCTCTCTCCCCTTCCTGCCTTGCTCCCTCCCTTCTCTCTGTGTGTTTTTTCCTCTCTTTTTCTTCTAATTTCATGATAGTGAGTCCCCAGCAAGGTCAGCCCAGCAGAGATGTCAAAGGCTAAGACTTCAACAGAAACAAGCCAGGGGCTCCTCCAGGCCAAGGACAACAGAGAGAATCCCTGTTGTCTCTCTGTCTCTCTTCAAAGACCAAAGCCAACCTTTACTGCAGTGCAACCCAAGCAAGAGTCTGGCTTTAAAGAGAATTCTTGATTTGGCCACACTAGCCATTTTGTCAAAAAAAAAAAAAAAAAAAAAAAAAAAAAAAGAGAGAGAATTCTTGTGAATGCTCGTAAATGTGCTAATTCTGAATGGGCCACTCTCTGGCTTTCATTCCCTCCAAGTGGCAATGATATGAACAGCCTCAAAGAAATAGACAGGTAGACCAATGGAATCGAATTGAAAATCCTGATATTAATCCACGCACCTATGAACACCTGATTTTCGACAAAACAGCTAAAATTATACAATGGGGCAAAGACAGCATCTTCAACAAATGGTGCTGGCACAATTGGATGAGGGTATGTAGAAGACTGCAGATAGACCCATGTCTGTCGCCATGCACAAAACTCAAGTCCAAATGGATCAAAGACCTCAACATCAATCCAGCCACATTGAACCTCTTAGAAGAGAAAGTAGGAGGTACCCTTGAACAAATTGGTATAGGAGACCGCTTCTTGAACATAACTCCAGGGGCACAGACACTGAAAGAAACAATTAATAAATGGGACCTCTTCAAACTTAGAAGCTTCTGTAAGGCAAAGGACACAGTTGACAAGACCAAACGGCAGCCCACTGACTGGGAAAAGATTTTCACTAATCCTATATCCGACAAAGGGCTGATCTCCAAAATATACAAAGAACTCAAGAAACTAGTCAACAAAACACCAAATAACCCTATTAAAAAATGGGGTACAGAACTGAAGAAAGAATTCTCAATGGAGGAAATCAAAAAGGCTGAAAGACACTTAAGAAAATGCTCCACATCCTTAGCTATCAGGGAAATGCAAATCAAAACAACTTTGAGATACCATCTTACCCCTGCCAGAATGGCTAAAATTAGAAACACCAGTGATGACTTATGTTGGAGAGGATGTGGAGAAAGTGGAACACTCCTCCACTGCTGGTGGGAGTGCAAACTCATACAGCCACTTTGGAGATCAGTATGGCGGTTCCTCAGGAAAATGGGAATTAGTTTACCACAGGACCCGGCAATCCCCCTCTTAGGCATATACCCAAAGGATTCACATCAATGCAACAAAGACATCTGTTCAACTATGTTCATAGCAGCACTATTTGTAATAGCAAGAACCTGGAAGCAACCTAGATGCCCTTCAATTGAAGAATGGTTAATGAAGATGTGGCACATCTACACAATGGAATACTACTCTGCAGAAAAAAATAATGGTATCTTGAAATTCGCAGGCAAGTGGATGGCACTTGAAGAAACCATCCTGAATGAGGTAACCCAGTCACAAAAAGAGGAACACAGTATGTACTCACTCATATATGGATTTTAGACCTAGATCAAATGATCACCAGCCTATAATTCACATCACCAGAGGAACTAGGATACAAGTTGTATTCTAAGAGATTCATATAAAGTCCCTCACAGAACTGGGAAGGGACAAGTCCCCCAGACCTCAGGTATAGTGGGGGAGGACAGCTAATGGAGAGAAGTAGGAGAAAATGAGAGGGAGGAGAGGAAGGCATGTGCGACCAGGAGGATTGAGCCTGGTTAGGAATGGAAAATAGGAAAGAGAGAGAGAGACAGAGACAGAGAGAGAGAACATAAAAGAGGGAGCTAATATTGGTTTGAAGATAAAGTTGAACACAAAGAAAGGTCGAGGGAACTACAAGACTGCTCCCAACTAACAATCTCAGCTTCCGTGGAAAGGCTATCATAAATGCCCTTCCCGGAGAGTGAGATCAACAACTAACTTCTCCATGGAGTCCTCAACTAATGCCTGTTGAAAACAGGAGCAAACACCCATACATAAACACTGAGTCAAACTAGAACCCAGAAGCAGATGGAGAGGACAAGACCATGCGGTAGAAGTACATAGAGACAGCTTACCTGAACAAGGAGGAGCTAAGGGCCACTAGACTGATAGCTGGGAAGCCAACAGGGGTCTGACTCGGACCCCCCTGAATATGGGTCTCAGCCAGAAGGTCTGAGCAGTCTAAGAGACCTCAGACAGTGGAGCCAGGATGTATCCCTGGTGCACAAAAGGACTTTGCAAACATATCCCCCATGGAGGGATAACTGCCTTATTCTAGAGATAGGAGAGAAGCCCTAGTCCCTACTTCACAGGACCTGTCAGATCTACATGACCCCAACTGGATGGCATTCCCCTACATATTGTATTGTGGTGGGGGGTTGGGAGGGGAGGGTGTTTAGAGTGCATGGGAGAGGGTAGAGAGGGCAAAAGGGAGGGAAGGAGGGAGGGAGGACTTGGGGGGGAGGGAGGGAGGGAGGGAGAGGGAACTGGGATCGACATGTAAAAAAAAAAAAAAAAAAAAAAAAAAAAAAAAAAACGCTTTGACTCCAAAATTTAAGTTGAAGAACAAGTTACTGGGGAAAAGTATTTCTATTTTTGTTTCCACAGAAAATGAAAAGATGTGGATTCCTTCCAGACTAATGTGGTTTGATCACACCAGACCGCCTGAAACAGAGTACAAGCTGATCCTACATTCCAAACAGCTGGACAAAACAGCCCTACAGACTACAGCTAGGATATCTGAATCTTCTTCGAATCCCCCAAGACAGCGCCCCTTACCAGCAGGAAGTAGTTCGGAAAGAACGACGCCCAAATTCCCAAATATTGTGTATAAATGTTTGTTTTCATTTAATTGGACTTTGTTATATAAAATTAAATAAAAAATACTCTATATGCATAAAAAAAAAAGAAATAGCTTTTAGAGGAGGGCTAAGGTTCCACACCTGTCTCAGAAAAAACAGCACAACATTCTGAGCCTCTGGGTCACGTTCAGGCCGGTAATACTGGCACACTCCATAGTGAACGAACCACTTTGAAAACAAGCTAGCAGATCTGTTCTTATAAAGTTGAACATATATTTACCATGTGCTCCAACAACTCTGCAGTGAGTGGGAAAGAACTGACAGCATAGTCCACAACATCACCTGTACATAAAATATTCCTGGTGGTTGTATTCATGAGAGTCCCAGACAGAAGATGTCTCTATACTGGTGCCTGGGATAAACCAGCCACTGTATGCTCATACAATGGGATACTATTCAGTACTAAAAAGAAACAAGCCACTAATACATAAAAATGCATATAATAAGATAAATCTTTAAAGTGAAAGAAGATGAACTCTACAGATGGGCTGTATGCTTCATCCATGGGAACCTCTGGAATACACTAAACTACTGATTATAGAAATCAAATCAGAACTTTCTTGGAGCAGAAAGTATACAAGACCACTTGCAAAAGCAGAGGTTGGCAGGTGGGGATAGATCTGGTAGGAATTAAGGGGAGGAGTTAAAGGTAAAATAGGATCAATTTACATGCTATAAAATTCTCAAATAATAAAATTTATTTTAAAAATTGTTCTAGCAAGACCTTTAAGGGTTAAAAATGTTATAGATACTGCTTAGGATGGTGATTGCACATATGTGTTTCTCAAACAAATTAAACTGCAGAGTTGTGTATGTGCCTTAGATTCTATATAGCTAGAGGTATCATTATTATATAATGTCACCCTAGGTTTAGGGTGCATATTTTGACACCTGGTCAGAATCCTTCCAGGACAGAAACAATCACATGTTCCTTCACCCCGCTCTGCTCATAATCCCACATCAATCATCACTTTACTGTTTTCCTGTGTCTAGGCATCTCCTTGGCCAGAAAGTGATTCCAGGCCTGTTTTCCTGGTTTGTCTCTTGCACACTCCTCTCTTAATTTCTTCACTCATATTTCTCTCATTCTCAGCCATTTCTGTCTTTTTCTCATTTTGTAAATACAGTCATACTTGTATCCAACTTTTTCTATCTCCTCTACTTGAGTCTAACATCCTTGGTAAGATAAAACCATGAAGAGATACATGTATTAGTAATTGCAGATTAATATTTAAGAGCTAGTCAATAAGAAATGCTAGTAACAGGCCAACAGTTTCTTAACTAATACAGTGTCTCTGTACTTTATTTTAGGACTGACACAGCTGTGAGACCAGGCTGGTGGGAAAGTGCTCATAAAACTGCAATATTCTTTTTTTAATAGACTTAACTCTAAAACCAAAGAATCTTTAAAATTATATACTGACTGGATGACTTATTTGTTAATGTTCTAGGCATGAGAATTTTAGTCAAGGTTATTTTATAAGTGGAGTTATTTATTGAAATGGTTACATGCCATACATGACCTTCAGTTGTTGTTACCTCCATGAGCTAACAACCTCCCCTTTAAAGACTTCCCTTCCCTACTTCAGGAAGCACCTTTGAAACATGCATCCTGGCTATCGAGGGAAGAAATACAATCAAGAGCCAGAGAAAGGACTAACATTTGTGTGATGCACACTCTTCATGGGGCCTTTTCTACAGGCTTTGCATCATGAAATCTTCACAATAATTCTGGCAGTAGCTATTGTTTTTCTCAGTTTACAGAGAAAAGATTAAAGCATAGAGAGAGAGAAATAAATAGTAAGTGACAAGGCCAATCTTCCACCTCAGATTTATGTATATTCTACATTTGTGATAGATTGCTTGATATCTGAGTCTCCTGCAGAGATAACACATTGGGAGGAAAAAAATAACATCTTAATTCACAGGAATGCAACACAGCAATTAAAAAACAGAAGATTGTGACCAAATGTGGAAGCATATCTCTGGAACACCAGCACTCAGGAAGCTGAAGCAGGAAAACCACAAGCTAAAGGTCAACCTGGACTACATAATGAGTTGTCGGCCAGCTTGACATACAGTGAGACTCTATCTCAAGAAACAAACCAAAAAAGGTAGAGGAGAAGAAGGTAAAGGAAGAAGAGAATATTTTTTAACAATATAGGTGAATCTTACAAAAATTGTATTGACTAAGAGAAGGCAGACACATAAAATGACGTAGTGCATCTCAGATTCTTTTCCTGTTATGATAAGATGCAGTGGCAAAAGAAACTTAACGGAGAAGGGGTTTGATTTCTTCCATACTTCTAGGAGCATCCATCATGAAAAAGTTGGGGTGGCAGGAGCTTGAAGCAGCAATTCACATTGCATCCATAATCAGGAAGCAGATATGGATGAAGGCATGCTATTACTCAGCTCACTTTCTCCATTTTATACAGTCCAAGATCCTCTGCTCAGACATTGGTTCTGACCACAATTAAGAAGGGACTCTCACATCAATTAATATAATATAGAATCTCTCCTACACACATGCCAAGAGGACCATCTCCCCAGGTGATTTTAGAGTCTGTCAAGTGGCCACTCAACACTAACCATGATATGTAGCATGAGTACATCTGCATAAAGTTCAAGAATAGCCACAATTAAATTGATGATGTATGGATCAGGAAAAAAAAGTGATTACTTTGGATGGAGAGTGGGTATTGGTTGAAACAGGATCTGAGAGAACTTTCTTGATGCTAGGAATTTTCTGTCTTTATCAGAGCAGTGATTCATATGTCAATTATCAAACTCTACACAAGATTTATACTCTCAAACTTTTTTTTTTTTTGCATCCCTGTGTTTTAAAAAAAAATCACTATTATTTAAAGGAAGAGTCTTGCATATCCTATTACACAAATAAAGTCTGGAAGCTGGGAGGATGTCAATATAGGGTCATTGTTTTGAGAAACCCTGGGGAGGGGATATAGGACCTCTGCAAGGATGTAAGGGTAGAAAACTGAGGACTGAACCCAAACCTGACTCAAAATCTGAGACCTTGCACTGCTGTTCCTAAATTCTGGGTTTGGTTGAAACCATGATTAGGAAAAGTAGGAACTTAGCATTTACAAATATCTGGGCTCAGATATTATAAATATCTGGGCTCAGATGGCTCAGAGCTTAAGAGCACTGGCTGCTCTCCCAGAGGTCTTGAGTTCTATTCCCAGCAACCACATGGTGGCTCACAACCATCTGAAATGAAAATGGGTGCCATCTTCTGGCATGCAGGTAGAACCTGTATACATAATAAATAAATCTTTTTTAAAAATCTGATAGTCACATTTTTTTTACTGCTTTTTATATACACATTATAATGATCTGATGTGGAGTGGTTCACACAGATCATCTCATTCAATGCTCATAATGACTCCATGAGGTAATGGAGACCTCGTGATGCCTTCCCTAAAGACCCAGAGGACCAGCAACCTTAAAGAATTGCACATGACTTCGAATTTAATAAGTTGTGAATACCATAACAGACTCTAGGTCCTCTGACTTCTTTTGGAGAATTCTCTCCACCACAGAACACTAACTCTAATTATGTAGGCTGATAATGTGGAAGTCTACAAAAGAGCCCTGTCCATGCCTACCTTCATGAACCCATGTTCCAATGAAAATTGAAGAGGAAAAAAAGATAAAGAATAGTTATGTCTTAAATTTTACTCTTCTAGTTTCCTCTGGTTAGCAGCCTGAATCCCTTAAGCTTGCCTACCTTTTCTGTGTTCTCTGAGCTCACACTATTTTCACTTCTCCCCTTCAGCCTTTCTTTTACTCTACTACGGGATTCCAGCCACCTACCTCCATACACCTGTTGTTACTTAGCCAGGAAGGCAGGTGGAAGGGCAAAGACTTAATTAGCTGAGTGTTTGGGTAGATCTGTTCTAAGGGAGCTCTCCTGTCCCATCCTGTAATTTCAGGCTTTCTAAAATATGTATAATATATCACCCAGTGAACCTGATAGAATTTCCCTGGGTGAGGACCCATGCTCAGAACAGCCAGCTGGAAAAGCAATTTAAAAAAATGTGAAGGGGAAAATGGTTTTGAGAAATCCAGATCACCAAAGAAGTTCCTGAGGGATACTGTCCACTCCTTTCACAGCCTAATCACCAAGCCAGCATTCTACTTCAATCCCTCATCTCTATTAGTAATCTCTCATCATGACAAAAGCAACTTAAGGAAGGGAGGGGTTCATTGTAGCTTGTAGCTCACAGTTTGAGGATATGGTCCATCAGAGCAGGAAAGTCATGGTGACAGAAGCTTGGAGTAGCTGGTATATTATATCCACAGCCAGGAAGTAAAGATCATTCACATGGGCATCTTTTGAAGGTGATGACTCAGCATGGCTTGTGAAAACCAACACCTACCAGATGTCACATGGCTACTGAATAGTCATTTTAAGGCTTTCCTGGGGAAGCCTACCTGAGTCCCTGGGTTACAGACACCGATGGGACCTCAAACATTTAGCTGCTCTTGATGTGCTCTTGATGTGTTCAGGTCTAGTAACCAATTGGTTCATGATATCTCTCTCCATGCTCTCCCTCATCATGAAAAAGATGAGGCAGACAATAGGTGGGAAGATCACAACTCCCAATAACCAGAGTAAAACAGATGCCTAAGACTGGGGGTGGGAGGTCCTTCACCCCTCAGGACATGACACAGCATGAGCTGCACAGGTGACATCTGCATCAGGAAACCACTGTTCTGTGTGATCATGGTCTTGCTCATTCCTAGGACTGATTTCCTGCTTTCTTAAAGTTAAGGCCACATCCCTTCTGTAGAACAAATAATCAGACTGTGAATGTGCTTGAACTGAATCTAAAGTCAAAAGACCTCTAAAAGGACACGAGTTGCTGCAAATGAAATACACCCCACACTTTGATCTTTCCTCTCTTCTAAAGGGACAGAGTTTGGGTGGAACAACAGAAACTACAACTATGGCCACTCTTTTCTAGTCCCTTGCCTGTCTTTGAAGTCAGAAGTCTGTTGCAGGAGAACCCACAGTGCCACCAGGGTCATCTCACATGGCCAAAAAGAGGAATCACATGGCTCCAGGTGGCACCATTTCATATGAACAAAGCTGCATGTGGATCCCTCAGAGTTGTAGATCACTGGATGCTGTAGTGATGCTTCTACAAGAAAAACCCATGAATCATATTGATGGAATACTCTATAATTAATCAGCCATCAGGCTAAGGATTCACATGTATCATTCAATTTAATCTCTATAGCAATACCCTCAATTGTCACCTCCTACTTTTACAATAACATCAGAACTTTTGCCATTTCCCTACTTTTATAATAAAAGTGGGTTTCAGATTTCCAGGAACTTTTCCAAGTAATGGCTATAGACCACCATACATTGACTTCATGGCCTTCGGAAAGCAAAATGCCCAAATCCACTTGTCTTTCTAGTTTATAACATGGGTCTTGAGATGATTTCTCCATTTGAAGACAAGAAGTATGGTTCCAGTCAGCACCTAGTACAGTATCTAACATCTCATAACCTCTCACCATGTAGATTAGAGTTTCCAGGCCTAATGCTTTGTACTTACATGACCTTGAAAGTGTGTTATCAAGCATCTGGATTCCAGTTAGCCCATTCACATAATAAAGGAGTTACTTTTCCTGCCTACTGTACAATAAATAAAAATAATAATAACCGTGAAAGTGATTTATGAATTGTAAAGTTTCATACAACTAGAATAGAATATTAACAACAGTTATAATGGAAGAAGAACTGTCCTTTACTTAGCTGGACAAATTCCCACAAAATGAGGTCATCAGTAAGTAACCTTTAAAAGTGGTAGAGCACTGAGAATTTCTGACAATGCAATTCCCACTCTCTTCCTATACATGTGGGCCAGTAACTCCTGCCCTTCAACAGACCAATGTTCTTGTAAACATACTCACTATTAAAGATAGGGTTCTCTCTGATACCCACATACAAACCTCTCATGATGAGTATTCTCTCTCCCTCCCTCCACCTCCATTGTAATTTGAACATTGTCCAAAAATTCATTTGAGGGGCTGGAGAGATGGCTCAGTAATTACAAGCACCAGCAGCTCTTCCAGAGGACCAGGGTTCAATTCCTAGAACCAAACTCACAACAGTGTGTAACTCCAGCACCAGGGGATCTGACTTCCTTTTTCTGACCCCTGTGTGTACATGGTAAATACACACGTGTGAATAAAACATCCACACACATAAGATTAAATAGTTTTTAATCCACTGAAACCATCTCAAAGAATTTTGAAGTAGCCAATACTCATCCAGAACAGATCATCTTTTTTAAAACACATTCCATCAATGACTCATTCCATTCCCTGACATACACCTATGGAAAGGCCCTGAACACAAATCCTGTAGTGAATGTGCCTTCCCCCAATGGACTACAAGACTATAGCCTAGAGAAAAACTTTAATGTAGGAATTGAAGGAAAAGACAAACAAACTTAGTAATTTCAATTTTATTTACTCACAATTTTAGAGATACTCCAGTAATTCTTCCCCCGGAAACACCAGTGCTCAAAAAGTTCCCAGGAAGGAGATTCCTGCTCCTTCGCCCTCCTGCCCACTGTTGCTTCAGAACTTATTAATTACAAATGATGTGGCTTATCTGGTCCCTATCTCACCTGACTCCCTGCTGCTTGGTCTCTTGGGATTTCATTCCACAGTCAGATGAATATCTATTTCAGAAAATAAGATTTCTAGATATGTAACTTGGTGTTTTCTTCTGGAAGTCCCAACCTATTACTTCTAAAGGATACACTAAATAACTCCTGATCCTCACTGACAGTCACTCTCTTCAGAGATTTGTAGATTGTTACCATGGCTTTCCCTTCATCACCATTTAGCCCAGCCATATATATTTAATTCTTTTCATCTTTCATCATAAATCAGTCCCTTCAGCTCTTTAATCAGCTCTCTGCTCTTCTCTGGACTGGTTCCAATTCTCCCAATTCACCTCAAATAACAGATATCCCTTCTGGGAGCTCCAATTTCCTTTCGATCTTCCTCCCCCATTCCCCACCCCTTTCAGAAATGAAATGAGAAGGGATGGGCAATAGTGAGATCAAGGGTCATATGTACTGCATTGCATCCATCTACTCTAAATTGCCCACTTTTCTCTGTGGTACACATAATGTCTCAAGCTGTGTATCTTCCTGAAGTGGGTATGGGAAAGGTCTGGGAAACAGACCCTTCTATCACACAGCACTCTCTAGACTCTGATTGTGAGATTACAGAAGCAGATCTCAAAGCACCTACAAGCCAGGATATGAGCCAGGCTGACTTCTTTGGGGAGCTTTGGGCTGTTCTGGATAGTGCATCACCATTCACAGAATCTCAGTGACTGCCTCTCTGAATGGGTTCTCCCAGGAACTGCTTCAGGCTTTGATGCATTGATCCCATTTATGAATTCACAGTAATCCACAAAGAAAAACCACAAGCATGCCATTCATTACAAAGACTCTCAATCATCCTTTTGTCCTCTCAGGCAGCCCAAACCACAAGTGATACAATGGTTTAGCTTTCCATTTTACCACCTCCATAGACATGGTCCTGCTCAAGTTTAGGAAACTATCTTCAGTCTATAAAAAATGGGTTCCTGCAGAATGCTGACTCCCACAGGTTGCAGGGCAGTATCCCCCAAGACAGACATCATCAACACCATTGCTCTGCTCTAGGCAGGACCACAGTCTCCTTAGTCAAGAAGAAAGAAATTGAATTTGTCCATTTTCTTTGTGTTAAATTGAAGATCATGTGTCACAAAAGAATAAACATCTCATTCTATAAATAAGAGCCCATACAAAAAGGGTAAACTCACCCATCCTACCCAACATGTGATGTAGAAAAATCAACCCCAGTGGCAAACTGTGAGCCAGAATTTCAATAAAAAATGATGAATGGAGCCACAATGATGTGTGCTGCCCCCAACACAGAATGCTGTGTGTTGCAACAGGGTGTGCACTTTCCACTCTATGGTAAGGTCTACAGAGGAGCTTGTGTCTCGGAGGAAGGGGGTGTGGGGAGGCAGTGAGGTGGGGCAAGAGGCTAGTCCTGTGTGGCTAGGTGCCTAACTGCAGACAGTATATGTCCTCAGAGACAAGAGAGGCCATCCTGTTCAAGAGTGAGCACAAGGCCTGAAGTGCTTTTGAATAAGCTATCTGTCTCTCTGGAGGTCACAGGGAGCTCATCCAGTTACACTTAGTGTCTTATTTGATCCCATCAATAACCATTTGATCCCAATCCTGCCGAAAAATGCTCAGCCAAAATTTCTAGCCTTTTAATGTCAGCATCCTGGCTCTCTGAAGCCAGAATTTCTATATGTGTCAAATGATGCATAAGGGTTGGCCCAGCTGCCAAATGGACTGCACTCCTAAGGGAGGGCTTGGGATGCTCACTGCTTCCCTGAAGTCAGTAGCAGAACAGCTATTGAGAGACACTCCTTTTTACATGAAACTTCCCTTGAGCATGGTTTGATTTCACACAGGGCTCGACTACAGCAGTATGTTCTTCGAATGCATTATGTGACTCAGAGACATCCACTGACAGTTTCTTTGCAGCATGTCTATAGTTGGCAAGTTCAGGGTTGGAAAATGACCTCTTTGCCTTCCATCAACATGTGATAACAGTTGATACAGACTGCTGGGGCTTATGGTCATATCACAAGAGGTGATACAGAAGCTCCAGCAATGCTCAAAGACATGAAAATGGAAGAAAATTTGTCTTTCCAGAGAGTCATTTTTCCATTCATTACAGAAGCATTGGACACTAAAAGAGAATGTTGCATACATAAACCACAGAAGCCACAATGCTATTAAAGCCCAGCTGTTCTTTACAAAAGTGTCCTTAGTGGGACAACAGTTTCATTCTCTCATCTCATTTCACTGAAGGCACTGCCAGGCTCATCAGACTCTGCCTTTCACTAGGCACAATATAAACCCCAGCACTGATCATAAGGGGTTGTTTTAAGTGGTGCTGATGTCACTAATGCCAGTGCTGAAATACAGATGCACACTCTGAGTTCCTTGAGGACCACATGCCAGTACAGTTTCTATGCAATGACAAGGGACTCTCTGCTTCTCTGTAGTTCTGTTGCAGGAGAGCACTGAGTGTAAGTGGGAGTGTGTGTGTGTGTGTGTGTGTGTGTGTGTGTTTGAGCACATGTGCATGCAAGTGCAAGCATGGGAGAAGTTGTACCTCTACAATGGACCCCAGTTAATGCTTTTCATCCAATTAATACTAACCATTAGTAATCAGTGGAGCAAAGAACTTCATTTATTTCTGATGATGAGAATGATAGAAAGGAAGCTAGATTTGCTCAATGGAATCAGTATGGGCTCCTTAAACACACACACACTAACTGATTTCTCTTTCTGTGACTTTTCTCATCATTTACACTGTATATTCATTCATTCAAGTCCTTCCCCCATGGTCCTATGAGAGAAACATTCATTCAAAACCACCTGGTTTGCCATTCAAAAGACAATAGCCGAAGAGTTAGAAGTGTGCGCTTGCACACATAGCCTCAACTTGATGAATGTGGGAAGATATGAGGGAGAAAACGAAACAGAAACCTCATTCCAGGAGCCTCCAGCAGTGAGATCTACAGTGAAATCAGTCTGCCAGAGACTGTCATCTAGAGCAGCTGCTACATACATGCCAGCTAAGATTCCCAGGGGAAACGGGGGGGGGGGGAGAGCAATAGACAATTATTGCTTCTCTCCCAAATCAAAGCAATTTCAACAATTTTCATCCCTTTCTCCACAACTCTCCTGCCCCTTGTCCCCTAGTTCCCCTGGGACTTTCCCCAGGACATCTGGGAAGAGTGTGAGTCTGACAGTGCAAAACAGACTCGGGGTGGGGGTGGGGGGTGTGGTATGGCAGAATGAATAATTAAGGAGGAGAGAGCCTCTGGGCTAGCCAGTACTGGGGTGGAGGGCCAAGGCTGGGAGGTTGGTTGAGACTCAATATAAAGAGGAATTCTATACTCTATGAGAAATTCTACCACATTCTCCAAATCAGTGGTGGCCTAGAAGAGGAACAAGAGTCCAAAAGAAAGGGCTATAGTTTGAGGCCTTCTACTAACTTGTAACTCAGGAGTTATGGGGGCACTTCAACCATTCTCAGAGAACAGGAAGGAAGGCATCCAATTACGATACAATTGAACCATGTGTAGTTCGGTGGAACTACTGGGAAACTTTTCTCCCAACTTGGTTGCCAAAAAGGAAAAATACGCTCTATTGGAAAGTGACTATGCTCAAAGCCCATAGCAAGAAACTATGGTTCTAATTTCAAGAATGATGAAAAAAGCCTAAGAAGGTATTGGTTAGTTAATAGTGGCTGCAAGTTGGTGTAACTAAAATGCAAATCCCAACACACTCTGGTGGGAGCTGCTCACCGGTACCGAAGATCTGGAAGAGAAGGCGGGGCTGGGAGGCTCGAATAGCAGTGGATAGCCTTCCCTCCCTGCCCACTTCTGATGCCTTCTTCTCGGGCATCAGGCGGATCCTCAGCCGCCCTTCGCCGTGGTGAATCCACCAACTGAACAGTTCGCTGAGGTTGAACTGGAGTATCCCCACAGCCGATGCCTCCTCTGGGGGTCCAATGCAGCCATCAAGGATCGCCTCTTCACCCAGCTCCAGCACTAGCTGTTTGGCACGCCTGAGCTTGCGCACAGAGCCTCCCTTCAGCACCCTGGACAGCGTCGAACCCACCTCGGGACTGGGCGAACTGGCTCCGTCTGCCCAGGAGACCCCAGGCGGCGGCCCCAGCAGCCTGAGCAGAGGGGCGCAGTCCAGAGCCAGTGATCCCCGCGCCTCCAGCCCACTAGACCCGGGCTCCGAGGGGGACGGCGGCTCTGGTAGCAGAAGGTCCCGGGCATAGACCCGGAAGAGAGAGGGCACCACGAAGTCCACCGCCAGACTCTTCCTCTGCAGACGCGAGTAACTGAGTGGCTCCCGGGGCTGCAGAGGAGGCCCTGCCGCCAGGGAACCCGCGCGCTGATCCGTTGCAGCTCTAGAGTCCGAGGCTGCTGCCAAAAGCAGCAGAGGCAACAGCCACAGGAGCCCAAGGGCTCCCATCCCGCTGAAGGGCTAGAGTTTATACTAGTCTCCCTTCCCTCGCTGGCACAGCCTCGCCCTACGATAGGAAGGGGCTCCAGACAGTCCTTGATCCTGAATGGTTCCTTCCTCTTGGTCTCAGGGATTGTGAGTGGGCTCGATTCTTCTGCTTTCCCCAAGCTTCAAGTAGGCAAGGAGCGTTCTCAGCAAAACCGATCTGGAAGTCAGGGACGAGTCCGGAGACTGTGAGACATGCTGGGCTCAACAGCTGGACCCTGCTCCTCTCGCAGTCTGCTGGGAGTGCTGCGTCCCTGATTGTAGCGGCCTTCGCTCAGGGACCAGAGAAACTATCATTGAAGGGAGGTGGCAATTAGGTACTGTTCTAGGAGCCCTAATCAACCAGGGCTCTCCTCGCAGCTCTTCCTCAACTTTCCAGGTTGGGAACCCTGACTCCGGGCTGGTCACTGTCGTGCCCACGTCCTCCGCTCCTGTCACTTCCTCTGTGCTCCTTCCCAGGTCTAGGCAAGGACCACCGGAGGGGGATGCTTTCTAGCGCCCCCTCAAGTGACCTCCGCTGCAGGAAGTCTTTGGATCACACTGCCGGCTGAACTTCTAGGCGTGAACGCAAGCTCTGCGTTGCGGAGAAGAGGCTCCTACTGCCTCCGCGCAAGTTTGCGGCGTCCTTGCTGTCACCAACGTTTTGGCTCCTCGGAGTTTACTCCCAAGCACCAGAACAGCCCCGGCCGCAGCCACCGAGTAAAAGCATTTCGGTCAAGGGAGTCGGCAATTAGCCCCCTTTTCACCTACCAGCAGCACCCGCGGTTTTGTTGACTAGTCAGGGGGCGGCCGGAAGGCGTTTCGCGGCCCGGAGACCCCCTGGACAGAAAAGCAGCGAAAGGTGCCAGCTGCCACTGCCGCTGCCGCCCCCAGAGCCTCTGGATCGCATCTGCCTGGGCGCCCGCCACTTGCAGCTGGCGGAGCCGCGAGCGCGCGCCGAGAGGGGGCGGGGCCTCGGTGGGGGCGGGACTCCTGAGCGAACTCATTGCAGCTGCCCAGCCCTCGCAGGCCGGACCCGCCCCCTCCCTTGCCTTCCAGCCAATGGTGCTGTGAGGTCCACTCTTATGCAAATCTACAGAGGCCTCGGTATTCATTGAGAAAAGCACCAAGCCCGCCCCGCCTCCCGCTGTTGCTTATTCCTTCCTGCGGATCGGCTGCCCTATTTCTCCGCTGTACGAACAAGAGAGTATTTTGGATAAATGAAAAAACTGGAAGTGATCTTTGCAACCAAGCATTCTCTCTAATTATGCATTTAACAGATTAAATATGTCCGACTTCAGAAGAGCAGGTTCCTGGATAAAACTGGAGGCAAAGGAAAACCAGGAGGGGTAGAGTCACCCTGCGAGATCCAAGGACAGCTTGTCTTGGGGCCTTGAAAGGGAACCTTCTCCCTCGACACTCCTGTTATTTGAAAGCATTCCTGAGAGTCTAGCATGTCTGAACCGCGGAGTTCGTCAGCCACATCAAGTGCCATTCAGACCCGTCACCACTTCGTTTTCTCAGAATGGTGTCTGAACAGGTTTTAGAGGTAAATTTGCCTTGCTGGAGATGGAACCTAGAGCTTTCTGCAAGACAGGCAAATGCTCTACTGCTAAGCTACCACCCCAGCCTGAGACTCTTTGTTTATTTACCTATTATTTTGGCTCTTTGAAATAAGAACTTGTTCTGCAGCCCAAACTGGACTTGAATTCACTACGCTGCCTAGACTGACTGAAAACTCTTGGCAATCCTCCTGTCTCAGTCTCCTAAGTGCTGAGATTACAAGCAAAAGCCACCACACCTAAGATAAATATTTTTAATTTCGATTCTGGATCATAGGGTGACAAGAGACTTCCAAGCCCACCCTTATGTCCTCTTGCCTTACTCACGTCGTACCGTCCATCCAGGTCAGAGGATGTGGGTGTGACTCAATGAAATAAGTAAGTGTGGGGCAGCTGCTCACAGACTCAAGACCTTTTGTTTACTCACTTAAAGTGCTTGGGTTCTACCTCTAGCCTCCTTTCATTTCAGGCAATGGCTGTGTTTCAAGAGAAGGTTCACCTGATAAGATTAACCTTTAGTTCACACAGATTTCTCAGTCCCTTCTCTTCAAGGTTGACTGTCTACCTTATGCTAGTCCTCCCAGTATTTAAGTAAATTGTCAGTGGACTTTCCCTCATTCAGCTCTGAGAGACAGAATATCTTGCTCACTGCCCCACATGAGACAATGGCCAAATGGATCCTCTGCCGGTCCAGGGGTCAGGGTCTTTTCCGGCACTGAACACTTAAAAAAAAAAAAAAAAAAAAAAAAAAAAAAAAAAAAAAAAAACACCCTTACTTCTCAGTGACTTCCTGCTTCCATGTATATTTGAAATTCTTACCTGTAGCTCATTTAATTGTTTAAGGGATAAGACTTATTTGACACAAGAAGGAGAAAGAATGTTCCTACCTTGGGTGGCGGGGAGGAAGAGAAGAAAAGGGAGAAAGGAAGTCATATGGAGTTAAATATTTTCCTAGTATGTTCGAATTCAGATCATTTTCTTGTATGCACACCCTCAAAAAAATCTTCTATCTGAAACATGAAAAGGATCAAACCACTAACCCCTTCACACCCCTTTCCACCTCTTTCCTGTCTAAGTAACTCTTATTCAAAGGCAAATTGACTACCTTAATTTGTCAATGACTGTGAACAGGCTTCTGAAATCAGTGGCCACTAGAGGGCTGCAGAGACTCAACCTGGACGAGCCATCCAGGTTTACTGAACCATTGCTTTTGTCTCTGAACCATTGCTTTTGTACCTCATGAACACTAGGGTCTCAATTAACTCTTAGCCTTGTTAAGTTCTCTCAAGGAGAGACAAGTGCCTTTCCTGTAGGTTGAGTTACACTAACTCAAAAATGTCCCTTATTTTCTAGGTAATTTTTTTAAATGAGTTGGGAAAGGCTATTGATTATCAGGCACCAACCATCTGCATCTACAGATTTGTATACATGTGCCTGTGTGTCTCATGTCATACAAGTAGCCTTTGGAGGGGGGGGGAGATATACTTGTTATTACTATTGTTTCCATTGCAGGCTCAAAGAAGCAAAACAAATTGTCGTAGGTCAAACATCAACATCAAGTAACAGGATTTAAATTAGTGATTCTTTCTCCCCCCCCAAAAAAATCACACATCCCAATGAGACAAATTAAGCCTTCTCATCAGAACTACAATTATAATTTGACATTGTTATTCTATATTATCCTATATCATTACCACTGACAAGTAAGGTTTTAGGGAAGTGGGATTTAGAACAAGCAGGGGAAGTAAAACAAACAAAAAAAAAAAACAAAAAAAAAAAAACAAAAAACAAAAATATGTGAGCATTGATAGCCAACATATCGTGCATATGGTGTGATCCCAGTAAATTTCAAACTAATCCTCATTTAATGTTTATAGAAATGGGGTAGTGGCTCAATTGTATAGACCTTACTTAGCATGCACAAGACCCTAGGTCCAATTCTCAATACTCAAAAAATGTATTCAGTAATTTTATCTATGGGAAGCAGGGGTTATAGGTCTCTATTTACAGAGGGTAAATGGCAGCTGAATTAGAGTGACTTCTCATTGAATGCATTTAGGTGTCAAGATTTATCACCTGAGTTGACTTAGATACCAGATAGGTAGTCTAGGATCTTAATTTACAACAGAAGGTAAATGGGATAGAATGGACTGATGGACTTGTGTGAACAGAGGAAACAAGGAAGCTGAGAGGCAAAGTAGAAGTGACACAAGAGGGTAAAGATGACAGAGAGGACAGACACAGATACTAGAGGATCTGAAAAGACAATCAAGGAAGGTGGACTGTTGTGATCACCTTACAGAAACTTTGGTGACTAACTAAAAAAAGAAACATGATCATTTGTAGCAGGAAAAGTAAAAGACCCAGAGACAGATATTGGGGTTCAAGCTAAAGATCAGGGAAGCAAAGCAGACAAGCTACCAAAGAGATCTTACCTCTAACAGGGTTGGGGCTGGGGCATTCCTATTCTCAGTGTGTCTGGAGAATGAATGCCCAATACTGAGACCTTGCTCCTGTCTAATATACCTCCCTAATGCTTGGATTAAAGGCATGTAACCCCAGGTGCAGAGATCATCTTTATGTGAGCTGTTTCTATTTAGAACTAGATAAATCTTGAGGAGATCTGGGTGGCCTTGGACTCACAAAGACCCATCTACCTCTTAATCCTGAGTCATAGGATTAAAAGTGTTTCTGGCTGCTGGGATTAAAGGTGTGTGCCTGGCTTCTATGGTTTGTGACTGACTTTGCTTTCTGAATTCTCAGGCAAGATTCAATAAATCTTAAATAATATATCACCACAATCATTTTCATGAAATTCCCAGTTTTTCTATACAAACAAATGGCTAAATCAGTCAAGGTGGGCTTTGAATTCTCTATAAGGAAGGCAATGGTAAAAGCAGATTTTAAATCCCAGAGGTATAATTTAAGTAAACACATCTCATGATTATGAAATCTGATTGGGACCTAGAGACTTTGGACATTCATTTAGTCAACAAACATTTCTTGAGTACCTAATGTATACCAGACACTGCCTGATTTGTGGGATATTGCTTTGAAGAAGATACATTGAGTCCTTCACCTCCAAATGCTCACATTTCCATGATGCAAAGACAATGAGAGATAGAAAGAGAATAAAATAAGGCCATGAAATCAAGGATAGTTTGGGGTGTGGGTTTGGATGTTGCTATAGATCTAGGTAACTAGCTAGAGAAGTGATCTTTGAGAAAGCTAAATGGCCAGAAAGAACTAATTTGTTGTAAGAGGTAATCTTGAAAATATTCTAAAGAAGAATGGTCTCCAGAATATCAATGAAATTCTGTGAGATTAGGACCCGTTTGCACATTCAATAGGCAGTAGAGTTGGAATATAATAAAGGAAAGTCTTAAATCTGGAAGGGTGAGCCAGGGTCCACCTCCTTGAGGGTTTTCAGAGAATATGGTAATAAAGAAATCTGACTTTTAATTGCTGCAAGGGACACTAGGTAGTTCAGTTGAGGAGTCATTAAATAATAATATAAAAGTTGTAGGGAGACTTCAGAAGAAGGAGTCCAGAGAGAGTGGGATGAGATAAGCAAGGATAGTGGGTGAACATGATCAAAATTTATTATATACATGTATGAAATTGTCCAAGATAAACCTTTAACGGAAGGAATCAGGACCTTGAGGACATCACCAAATAAAACAATTATGTTCAGGAAACTGGACTAGAAACACATCTTTGTGTCTTAGAGGCTGTAGGACCTTGAGAAGCCTGGGCTTCTAGCTGGACTCCTGGAAAATTTAGAAAATGGATGACACAGTCTTTAATATACAAGTTAAGAAGCCCATGAGTGGGTCTTCAAGTGACCCAATGGTCTCATCTTATACCAGTGACAAGAGCTGACAGATACTAGGAGACTTATTGCGGTAAATAAGGATCAGGATAAACAAATAGGCCGAATAGATGTTTATTCAGGGAGAAATAACTTACAACCTAGACAGATGAACACCAGGAAATTCAACCCGATCCTCTCCTGTCCGAGTCAGGCCAGAAAGAGAGCGCCTTCCTGGCCCCCTCCGACCTTCTTCCTCAGGTCACCTCCGCCCATCGCTCCACCCCCCAATGGGCGTGGTCAGTGCTACAGAAGGACTATCTCACTACAGAGACTAAATGTCCACAGAAACTAAAAATAAGATCAATATAATACTGAATGGGGGATTGACAAAGATTTACCTGATTGACAAAGATTTACCTAAAAGTATGTGTTAGCCCATAGACAATCCTCAGCCTTACTTTTGAAGCTTGCTATTGCTGGCCAGTCATATGAGCTATCTTCTAATAGTCATTATGGTAAGAGGTAAGGAAAACCATTCAGTATTAATTTAATCAATATTCATTAAGCACCTACTATGTGCTTGTCTTGGTATGATATGCAGAGGAAAGATACTTTGGCAAATAAAAGTTCAGTTTGCAGGGTTGTGGAGATGACTCGGTTAGTAAAATGCTTGTCTTGCAAGCATAAAGCCCTTAATCTGGGACTCCAGAAGTCAGGTGAACTATCATGCCCCTGCAATCCCAGCACCTAGGAAGTGAATAAGGAAAGATGCCTGGGGATTGCTGGCCAGCCACTCTAGCTAAATTGGTGAGCTCCGGATTTAGTAAGAAACTGTATCTCCAAAAAAACAAAGTGGAAAATAATTAATAGAGACACCATGATGACTTCTAGCCTCTACATACACAGGCACAAAATAACACACATATAAGTCTAGATTCCTACCATCGTGGGACCATTCAAGTATTAAATTTCAATTACCTTTGCTATAAATAAACAAAAATTACAAATAATCTAAAAATATGAGAGGGAAATACGAAAACAGTTACTGGAATGAGAATCACCTTTCCATCAGAGATAACTTTTAACAGTTTTATAGGATTTTACCCTCCCCAAGAAAACACTCAAATTTCAATAGCTAAAGAGCACTGAAATATGTTCATCTCTTAGTCCTTGCCTATCTCTGGGTTTTGATCACCAGTCACTTAGGAATACAGGTTGATGGGGAGGCCACTACTTCAAAGCTGTGAAGGGTCTTGCACTAACAAGCAAATGCTCCATATCATAAGTAACACATGCCCTGTCCACTGGTAAACTCTAGATGAAACACACACACACACACACACACACACACACACACACACACACACACATAACCTATATGAGATGGCCAGTGCTGTGAAGAGTTAGCAATAGCTAGCAAATTGCTTTCTTTCCTAGCCCCTGAGAGGATCTGAAAGATGTATGAAAGAAGCTAATATAGACTAGGAAGGGTCTATAAAGCCAGACCACCGAGAGAAGAAAAATGCCTTTAATATATTCACTATGAATCCACAGTCAATCTGAAGAGGCCAGCCACCATTGCAAAGTGAAGCCTCTCAAACATGCTTGCCATGTTGCATACATCACTGTGGTGTCATCTTTCCAAAGATAGCACATAGTGATGGCACAGGCACAGAGAAAGTCTTTTCCAAACATCAGAGCAATAGCGCTCTCTTGGAAACTACAAACAACCTTACATCTACAGAAGAGAAGGGAAACAACGAGATAAAAGCAAATAGCATTCACTATATCTCTCACAATAATCCCTGGTTCTCAGAACACCAATACATTAGGGAAGAAGGGCATGAGCTATTATTGTAACTCCTAAGTGCTGGTCTTATCACTTCTCCTATCCTAATGTGTTCTTGCCTTCTTAAAATGTCTGTTTTGGTTGAGGAAGATGAAAGAGAAACCTTTGGGGGTAATTTGGTTATCAACATAACCTTCTTGAGAGTCTTTCAAAGGGTCCCAAATCAGCACACAGCATTCTTCTATTTACTTCCCTCGAGTTTCCAGACAAGAAAGGTGAGGGTCCTAGCCTGTGACTTTCAGTGGCATCAAGAAGGCTTTGGAGCCCTGGAGCTTGCTGTGTCTACATGATGATGGATCAGACAGACTGTAAGCAAGTCAATCTCTAAGCAATGAACTAAATCCAATTGACATGCTCTAGCCATCCTAATGATCAAATAAAGTTTCCACTAGCTAGTCTGATTTGATCCATCATTTTACATCTGTGCTGTGCTTGTCTTGCTTTCTTATCCAGACCTTGGATGACTGACAGCCTTTGACTAATCCCAGAGAAGGTTTGGAATCCAATCTTGGTTCTGCTTTGGAAAAATTGTAATCAGATGCTCAATAACAACTCAACTGTCTTATTAAACCCTTCTCACACTGAATCCTAATTTTAATATGATGAATGGACCCAGTTTTGTTTTGCCTCTGTGACTGTGAATTAACTTGCTTATAGAGTTCTTTGTGTTAGGGGTGAAGTAGAAGGTGTGTATGTGTGCACATGTGTGTGCACAGGTGTGTGTGTGTGCACGCGAGCACGTGCGCGCGCACACACGCATGAATATTTGTAGGCAAATGTACATGTGTATGAAGTCCATAGGTTGATGTTGACTGTTTTTCTTAATCACTCTACACTTTAGTTTGAGACAGGGTTTCCCATAGAGCCTGTAGCTCATTGATCCAGCTGGGCTACTAGCACCAGGAATCTACCTATGTCTGCATCACCTGTGCATGTCATAAACCAGCTTTTATGTGGAGTCTGGGAACCCAAACTCTGGACTTCGTGCTTGTGTGACAAACAAATCTCAGTTCTGGCTCCTAAATTTCCCAAAAGTCTATTGAGACTTTTGAGAGCTGCTACATGTTGACCAGTTTTCTTGATCCCATGCTCTGAACACACAGAATCCTAGCCCTCACTCTTAGGAATATGGAATGAATGCTTATCTTTTCTTCCCTTTCCCTTTCGGACTGTGTTCATAGCTGGTGGCAGTAATCACTAGTTACTGTGGGAGTCCCAGATCACCATCATGGCTGATCAGAGTAGAAACTTGAATAGGATCCAACTCCAGTCTTGAGTCAATCAATGGATTATTGTTCCCATCTTTGAATTGGGAAGCACAGAGACTGTGAGAGCTTACACTTGGGTCATTTAAAAGTAGAGTGACAACATGTCCCCTCTCCTGAGAACTGATACTTTCCATGAAACCTGTGATCTCTTAATGAACATCTCACTTTCAGAGAAAACTTGGGATGGGCTTTGCCCTTGGCAAATCAAACCAAGACAAGCTAACCCTTGCTCTTGCCTTCTCACTGGCACCTCCTGCCTCACTTTCAAATATAGGTTTCATGGACAATATTCTGTGAGCATCTGCATCCGTCCACACTGGCATCCAGGGCTGTTCTTGTCCATCCAATGGTGGCAGAGCCTCAGTGTCCCCTGCTTTCAGCTCATGTGGATTTTTCTAGCCCTGGGAAAACCTATATGCACAGTGTCATCCTCCCAGAGCTACCAATGTAGGCGTACAGCCTGACAGGATTTCAGTGTGTGAAGAAGCACATAGGAAGCAATTTGGGAGAATCAGTTTGGATGCTACAATGTTTATGTTGCATGGATATTTCTAAGCTGTGTAGGAACTAAAATTAAAGCATGGTTGACACAAGGCATCCAAGATGCAGGGTTATAATACCAGTGGCCAATACTTAGGCCATCTGCCCTAGAGACACAAACTCTAGGACACAAACTCAGCAGCCTTCCCAATATTTTGAAAAGCCCATCATTTAGCCAGCTCTAAAGACACTGTCCTCTGTTTGCAATATTGTACACTTCCTTCCCATATTGACTAAGGCTAACCAGTGTCACCTAAATGACAGGCAGAAATATGAGTTTTGAAATTGGTCTTAAGGTGTCTGTAGCTGTCTTGGATCACCTAGTCTGAAAACCCACCTGCTTTGCAGTAAAGAGATCCAAGAAGCCTTCTGAAAGGCCGGTGTGACCCAAAACTCCTACCTTCAACCATCCCTAACTTACCAGATATGTGACTAAGCCCCCTGAGAGGTGGATCCTACTGCCCTGGTCAAACCTTCAGACGTCAGTAGCTCTAAAAGAGACCCTGAGCTAGAACTACCTAGTTAAGTCAAATGCTTGACTCACATAACTGGGAGATGACAAGCAAATGTTTATTGTTACACTAGATGGCATCACTTTGGATGGATTTGTTCTGTAGTAAATAGTTATACTACCTCTCAACTTCTGTGTTCCTCTGCTTCCCTTATTCCAAACCAGTCACTACAGGCCAGTCCACTGCAGTGGGTACCTCATGCACTTCCAAATCTGCCAGGTTAGTGTTCATCACTACAAGCTACAGTCAGAGAGAGGATACCTCAGGAGATAGATCCATTGTCCCCAAAGAAGCTTATGGGGAAGAAGAGCCCTAGAAGTCTTTTCAACTTCATATTTTATAGAATTTGTTCTCATATTATAACTGCAAGAAATTTGGAAAATTCATAAATATATTTAAAGGGCAATATAAATAACCCACACACTCACCACCCAAAACTAATGACTTAAAATTTTGCTATATATCCTTCCAGTATTGTTTTAAATTGGTATAATTTGGCTCATGCAAAGTTATGTCCCATGCTATTTTTTAAACTTAACATTATATTGTGAACATTTTTCCATATCACAGAACATTCTACAGATTTATGATTTTTAATGACTCCATAGAATTACAACATATAGAGACACTGTCATTTGTTTAACTAAGTTCTATTCTGGAGCACGTAGGTTGTTTGCAAATCTTAGCTGTTATATATAATTCTCCAACAAATATCTGTGTTCATCAGTCTTTTTCCATGACTCAGATTAATCTCTCAACATAAATCTCTGTTTGCATATCAATTCATTTTTTTAGAAACCCTGGGTTTATTTTTTGTTTTTACGAATGCAGTCATAGGCATAGAATTGAAATGCTCCCAAAGATTCCATAGTGGAAAGTACATCTTCCTCACAGCAGGATTCTCTGGTCCTCCAAGTTTAGTTTTCCAGAGGCAATAATTCTTATCCATTCAGAAATACTCATGCAGAACTCTGCTGTGCATGGATAACCACTGGAGTGTAGGGTGGTGGCCCTCAGTTTATGGACCACAGATTTCTAAGGTCTGGGGTCCTTGTGACCCCTTTAAGTTATCCACAAAGGTTGAAATTGTTTTCATGATACCACCAACACACCTTTCACCTTCTTCATGTTTTTTTTTCCTCTTCCAGACACACAAGGGAGTTTCTCAGAAGCCATGTGCCATTTGATGGCATCATCAACCTGACAGCCAGTAGAATGCTTGTTTGTGTATATTTGAATTTTGTAGAACCTTCTAAAATAATCTTTGTGTCTTGGTAACTTTTAAAAGCACAAGAACTTTTTGATGCTATAATGTTTGAAATTTGTTGATAGAGATATTCACACGCATACACAAACACACACATTAGTAGTATGCTATGCATCTCTGTCACTTTTCTAAATATGACAACTTACCTTTGTGATTGCTTAATCTCAGCACTCACAACACAGCCTGAGTATTTTTAAGCAATTGCATTTTATTTCAATTTGTGGTTGTTCTGTATGTACGCAACCAGTACCTATTGGTAAAATAGTTTGTTTTTAATTCTTTGATATTATTGTTGTTGTTGTTGTTATATGGCAACAAACGTAGTTGGGAGAAGTTACTTTCTCATATCTTCACCATCACAGTGTGTGATCACTAGAGTCTGGTAGTTCTAATCCCATGCACTTAGTTCTTCTCTTGTTATGATAAGTTAAATGGTTTCCTGCTCTGGAAAAGTCCTTTGTGTCATTTTTCCTGCAAAGTCTCTGTTTGTGAACTTACTGTTTATCTTTGTTTGATTACTAGATCTTTATATATTATAAGAAAATTGCCATATTTTTTTTTAACTTTAGATTGTTTTACCTTACCATGCAAAAGGTTTTGAGGATTCTGGGAGGTGTGTGTGTGTGTGTGTGTGTGTATACTTGATATCTTAAATTTTATCTTATATTTTCTTCTAAAATTTTCATGGACCTTTATTTTTGTTGTTTTAATCCACTGAATTCTTTTTTTTCCTCTCCTTTCTTCTCTCCCTCCCTCCTCCCCTCACTCCCTCCCTCTCTCTCTCCCTCCCATGTCCCCAACACCACCCTCCCATCCCATCCCCCTCCCCACTCCACAAGGAGGGTGATGCCTTCCAGGAGGGGTCAACAAAATCTGTCAAGTCATTTGGAGTAGGGACTAGGCCCTTCATCCTGCCTCTAGGTTAAGGGAGTATCGCTCCATGGGGAATGTGCTCCCAAAGTCCTTTTGTGAACCAGGGACACATCCTGGTTCCACTGTCAGAGGTCCCTTAGACTACCTTCTAACTGAGACCCATGTTCAGGGGGTCTGAGTCAGTCCAATGCTAGTTTCCCAGCTATCAGTCTGAGGGCCCATTAGCTCCTCCTTGTTCAGGTCAGTTGTCTCTGTGGGTTTCTGTAGCCTGGTCTTTTCATGATAAAAGTCTTGGAGAGATCAGGGATAACAGGAACATACCTAAACATAATAAAAGCAATATACAGTAAACCAACAGCCAACATCAAACTAAATGGAGAGAAGCTTAAAGGATTCCTCTAAAATCAGGAACAAGACAAGGCTTCCCTCTCTCTCCATATCTCTTCAATATTGCACTTGAAATTCTTCTGGCTAAAGGAGATCAAGGGAATACAAATTAGAAAGGAAGAAGTCAAACTGTCACTATTTGCTGATGATATGATAGTTTACATAAGAGACCCAAAAAACTCTACCATGGAACTCCTACAGCTGATAAACACCTTCAGCAAACTAGCAGGATACAAGAGAAACTAAAAAAAAAAAAAAAAAAATCAGTATCCCTCCTACATACAAATGACAAAGGGGCTGAGAAAGAAATCAGAGAAACATCACCATTTACAATAGCTACAAACAAGATAAACTATCTTGGAGTAATGCTTACCAAACAAGTAAAAGACCTACATAGCAAGAACTTTGTGTCTTTAAAGAAAGAAATTAAAGAAGATACCAGAAAATGGAAAGATCTCCCATGGTCTTGGATAGGTAGGATAAACACAGTAAAAATGGCAATTTTACCAAAAGCAATCTACAGATTCAATTCAATCCCCATCAAAATCCTAGCACAATTCTTCACTGACTTGAAAGGATAATAATCAGCTTTATATGGAAAAACAAAAGACCCAGGATAGTGAAACCCTTGTACAATAAAGGAACTGCAGGAGGTATCACCATCCCTGACTTCAAGCTCTACTATAGAGCTATAGTCCTAAAAACAGCTTGGTATTGCCACTGAATTCTTTTGGCAAGTAATTAAATTATAATCCAATTTTAATTTTGGATTTGAGTTAATATCTTGGTATTTTAGCTGTGTTGTTCAGGCTTCTTTGAACTTGAGTTCACCCCTCTTCAGCCTCCTGAGTAGTTGACACTATATGCATGCCTCACCACAACTGGCCTCAACTTTTTGAGACAGGGTTTCTCTGTGTAGCTTTGTAGACCAAGCTGGCCTTGAACTCACAGAGATCTGTCTGCCTCTGCCTCCCAAGTGCTGGGATTAAAGGAATTGCACCAGCACTGCCCAGGTCATCTCAACTTTTTAAAAAATTGTATTCACACATGATACTCACATCCCAATACAAATGTGTGTGTGTGTGTGTGTGTGTGTGTGTGTGTGTGCGCGTGTGTGTGTGTGTACCCATCCATCCCAAGGAGATGAGGGGGTAAGAACGAGGATCTGAGTTTAAATTCCCAGAACCCAAGTAAAATCTAGGCATAGCTACATATGTCTGTAACTAAAGTGAAAGATGAGGGGCAAGAAGATACCACAGAGTCCTTTGCCAGCTGGTGTACAATGTAGCCTAAGCAGCAAGCTCTGGGAAAAACAAAAGACCCTGTCTCAAAAAAGAAGGTAGATGGTGATAAAGGCAAAAAGCCCATTTCAATTTCTATCCTCCATGTGCACACACATGCACACACACACACACACACACACACACACACACACAGTGTGTACATACATGCACACCCTAAACATACAAACTCACAAACCATTTCCCTACCAATAAGAAATGTTACATTTTGGCTCAGGCAGTCTGCGGGGCTAGTGGCAGTGGGACCAGGATTTATCCCTAGTGCTTGAACTGGCTTTTTGGAGCCCATTCTCTTTGGAGGCGCACCTTGCTCAGCCTAATTATGGGTGAGAGAGGCTTGGTCCTAACTCAAAGTAAGGTGCAAGAGTTCATTGACTCCCATGGAAAGCCTTACCCTTTCTGAGGAGTGGATGGGAGTTGGGTGGGGAGAGGAGCGGGAACAGGAAGAGGGGACGGAGTGAGAACTGGGATTGGTTTCTTTTAAAATCATTCTTTCCATATTTGGATCTCTGTGTATTCCCCCATTAGGTGACAGCTCCGTCTTCCTCCCCTCTCCCCCCAGCCTTACACTGTGTGATGATACACCTTTAGAATAGTGGAAGGCTGCCTCTGCCTCACAGTTAATCTTCCTCTGCAAAGTTCCCCATATATTCTCACTCCTTTAATTTTGTCGTATGAATCTCAGAACTGACTCAACTAGTTCAAATAAATGATTTACTGAGATCACTTAAAATGCACAAATTAACATAGAGCTTGGCCCTCTTCACAGAACTGAGTCTTTCTAAGAATACAGGAAGTCATTTTCCAATGTGCTCAAGCAACATTTAATAATTTATTCATATAGACCTTGAGTATTTCTTATAAAGCTTATATCTTTTGCTACTGTAAATGAGATTTTTTTTCCTGTCAAATACATTTTATTTTATAAGTGGCTACTCATATTATATATCAGAGTACTATTGATTTTTCTATATTAATTTTGTACCCAACCTTCACTTTTGGAAGCACTCATTGCCAATTGCCATAACTGTTTTACCATGGTTCATCTTGGATTTCCCAAGTGCACAACTATCTCACCAGCAGAAAATAATCATTCTTCTCTTTGATTTCTGTGTGTGTTACTATCATACTATCATCTCTTGTCACATATTTTTGTCCAGCTCCTCCCCAAAAGATCATAGTGAAGGTATTAGGACTATAAAGTCTTATGTTGTTCTAATATTGTTGGAGGGGTCCAAAAACTCTACCATTGAAACTAGCAGTGGACTTTGCCTTGAGAAATATACCTTTTAATTTAACTACATCTTACATTTCTAAGTTCCATGCTTCCATCAATAGGTCAGATCTCCAAATCAGTATTTATGTCTTGCCCTGCCCTTGCCAGGCAATAATATATGGACACTTCAAATTGAAGGCATGAGTTTGTTGCTTAGAATAGGGTGGTCAGCCCTGGGTTTCACAGCAACATTAGGTTTTAAAAACATTTTTATTTTCTTTAAAGGAGTTTTTTAAGGACATAAATTTCAACAGAAGGCTATAGGGTCTGACTAGTTTCCAAAAACCATTTTAGGAAAGGAGAGAATATCTGCAAAAGCCGTCAACCCGGAGCCTGTTTGCTGCTTCTATGTCTGAGTTCTTTCTCCCCTGAGCCCCCTAAGTCCATGCCTGTCTCTGACTCTGATTCACAAAGCACAGCTGAGCCCTAGCTCAGCATCACTTCAGACACTTTCCATCCTGACACACAGTGTCTCCACTGACCCCGGAGGCAGTAAAACCAGAATTCACAGTAGGCTTTCCCAGTAAGCATAAGAACAGTCATGATGCTAGCTTAGAGCTTAGAATATCTGGCACCAGAGATGTTTGTGCAGGGCAATATTTGGGAAGAACACCAGTGCTGAAGGAGCTGCTGACGGACCTTCTTCCTCAACACTTCACTGACTGCACCTCCAAAGTAGTGGCATCATAGAAAGGACACAAAAATCCTGTGTTGATTCTGACTTCATGAGGTTGATCCTAATACCTCAGTGTTGTCAACTTGATGGAATCAACAATCTCCTAAGAGATGGGCCAGTGGAAAGATTATCTTGATTATGTTGATCAATTCAGGAAGAGCCACCCAAAGTAAGGGACCACATTGAGCAGCAGACCCAGGACTGTGTAACACGTAGAAAACGCATTGAGCACTAGCAAGCCTTCCTTGTTCTCTGTCTCTTGACTATGGATATAATGTGAGCAGCTGCTTCAAACTCCTGCTGCCTCAGCTCATCCACCATGCTGGACTTTAAACTATGAACCAAAATAGACTCTGTCTTCCTTAAATCACTTTTTTTTCAGAGTATTTTAATAGTAAGAAAACAACCAAGAAAGATACTTATCATTGACACTAGAGCCTGCCGCTAGAATTTACCTTGGGAAATATGTCTTTTAACTGAACTACAACACTTGCATTGCTAAGATTCATACCTCCATGCTGAGTCAGGTCTCTCAATCAGTTCTTTGATACACCATGCACTTGTCAGGCCATGCAGACGTCTCATACAGAAGACAAAAGTCTATTGCTTATAATTGGGTGATAAGGCTTCAACAACTGTTAAATCACCAGGCTGGCCCTAAGACTACTTAAATGTGTTTGTCCGAACACCCTAGAGGAACAAAAAGTACTAAACTATGTCTACTCAGAATATTCAAAGGTACCTATGCAATTTTGTGACAGTGGGGATAGCACAGACTATCCTGTGTTTATTATAGAAGATACTCTGAAGGAAGTAGATCATATGTACATGTTGAGCCTGGAATTAGGAATAGAATCTTGGAACTTCTACAGCCTAACCAGTTTCTCCTAAGGATAAAACATGAGAACATAATGACAAGATTTTTCTACCTTACCAAGGGACAAGTCTGCCTCCAGTCCCACAGAACCTGGGAAGCCGTGACCACACTTGAGCTGCCTAACATGAAGGCCAACAGGTGGTGTCTGCTTCCCTGGTTACAATGCACACTACTTCCTGCTCCTGTGGGAGGGAGTTGCCCTATTTCTACTTGATCTTCACTGACCCACACACCTAATCATGTGAGCAGGCCTTCTCAGAAAGCCCAGAGTAAAGTCAAAGAGTAAAGCAGCCAAGCCCGTTAAGGAACATTCTCTCAAAACCTGTCCCACAGCACTATCCCCCCCCCTCCCACCCACACCCCAGTACCTTCAGGGACTCAGCTAATGAACCTTTAGCACCAATGTAGTCTTGCCTGTAAGTCACATTACATCAAGGCAAGTTTGCAGAGAATCAAGTCACTGGTAGCACACAGGTATCCCATCTGGTAAGTTTCAGCAGCTTGACATAATGAAGGAGGCTCCTTTGACGAAAGCAGTGTGTTTTCCAGTCTGCACTGTTGCCTTTACAGCCATGATTTTCAAAGCCTGGCAAAAGCAAGAGATCTGTCTCCCTCTCTTACAAGGGACACTAGATTTACTTCATGAATTTGGGCATTTGTCTACTTAGCAACACCTCAGACCTGAGCTAGCCACTTTATTAACAAATGGCAAGCTTAAATAATAGGATTAGTGTTAGAAGGAAGGTATAATTCTGTATCCAGTTGGTAGGAAACTGGAAACTGAAATAAGCTACACTATGATTAACATGTCAGGGTGGTCAGTTTCTGGAAGAAGGTTAGGAGCCCCTCTTTAACCCTGGCATCAACTAACAAACCAAACATTGGGTGAGACAAAACCTGAAAATCACAAATGGGAGGGAGGGTGGGGTTATAAAAAGACCATACATGAACAGCATGGCATGATGCCCTAGGGCTTCTTCCTACCTCACTAGCCCACTTCCATACTTAGGAGACCTCTTTTCCTTTTTTAATAAGCTATCTTTCTATCCCATGCCTAGCTTAAAAAGAAAACATGACTCTTTCTCTACTCACCTCACGGCAGCTGCTAGTTTCATCTAGCCTATTTTTCTCAAAGACTCTAATAAAACTCTCCTCCAACTTCCTTCTGAGTCCCTTTCAAAATTCTTTTAGTAATGAATCTAAGAACCCCAAAAGGGAACTGCAGTTTCCCAGGTAACAGTAACAACTCAAATGTGAGTTCTCACCTTCTTAAACTGTGGTATTCTGACACTAAAAATAACTCATGGTTAGAGTTGAAAGAGGAGCTTCATTTAGTGTCCACAGGAAAGTCAGGTTATCTTCTGTGTCTGCTGCAGTCTACCGTGTGTGTGCACATAACACATCTGTACTCTGGCAACTTGGATAAAGAAGCATCCTTGTCACCAGGTCTTCCGTGTTATGATGAGTGATGCTCTTGAATGTACATACCACTTCTCAGGATTTTTTTATTATCGCCCCAGTACCATCAGCAGAGCAGCATCACCATTATTATATGCATATGGGTGTTTTGTCTGCATGTATGCTGGTACCACATACAGACCTGGTGTCCATGGAAGCCAGAAGAGGCTGTCAGAACCCCCAAGAACTGGAGTCACAGGCAGTTGTGAGCAAACATGTTAGCCTTGGGACTCTAACCCAGGCCCTCCGCAAGAGCACCCAGTGTTCTTAACCACTGAGCCATCATTTTTGTCCTTTCAAAGGATTACTATAGAGCAAGATTATTGCAGCTATTATGAGCTGGTGAGGATCTTAGGAGCCCTGGATTTTGCATTTTAAAGATGCAAGCTGCTATTTATTTAGCTTTATTATCATCAATTATTTGGTTAACTCTATGGTGCTTTGTGACTACCAGTGAACTACAATTTTGAACCTATAATTTTCTACTGATTAAAATTCAATATTACTTCTTTATATCCCTGTGATAATGTGCCTTTCTAAGAACATTTAATTTGTTGTGTGCTGCTTCTGAACTTGTACTACTTGAATACTTTGAACCTTCCTATCAAAGAGAGGATAATAAAATCACTGGGTTATTTTAAGACCTCTAGGAGTTTTTTTTTGCATATTTAGACTCTTAGATGGGCTTGTTTTCTTCTTTAGCAGGCCAAATAACACAAGTTTATTGTCATGAACTGGCTTTGTTCTCCAACTCTTTTTAAAATCTCCTCTAACTCCTATCAGTTACTGATAGAGGCAACTGGCAGGCCATGGAACTTCTCTTTCACCATGTGAACTGCAATAAAAACACATTTAAGGGTGGTAGTGCTGAGAGGGGGACTAGAGAGGAAAGCAGTGGCCGAAGGTCCGGGTGCCCAGCACTTCATGTAAGCATAGCAGCGTACCTCCAATCCGGGTACACAGTACATTTCTGCATTTTCAGAAGGAAGCCTGCTGCCTGCAAACATTCGGATTTCAGCACCATCCTTTTCTACCTTTTCAAATATCCACTTTAAACAATAATTTAAAAAAAATGGAAAATAAATAAATAAGTAAAGTGATGCAAAAAACTCCAGAAAGACTACCTGGTAGGTTGTGGTAATGACTTTATTTTGGGTACCCAAGGAGGAAGAAAGTTGAAAGTAGGTAAAGATGAGAAGGGAAGTTAAACTTGCTCAACTAAACAAAGCACTGGGACAGGATGGAATAAGGATGAGTCCTCTTTGCTTCAAGAGAACAGTTGCATTCAAAGCTGGCTGTGGTATAAAAGAGAGAGATGCAAATGGCACTAGTTGAGAGGATGGGTGGCACTTTGATCCTGAGGGACTACAGAGGAACCCTGAGCTGATATGACCTATTTAGTCACTCAGCAAAAATTTACCAGTGGCAAAGCTCTAGAAGGCCATGGGAAGGACACTGAGAATCAAGGGTTTTCCTTGTGCGTTTTGTTGTTAAGGAAAGTGTGGGAAGGCCATGCTTCTCAAACTGAATTGTCTGCGCAGATCACCTGGCAAGGGGATCTCCTGGAAAATAGATTCTAATTTAGCAGGTGGGGTTAGCTTCACATCCTCCATTTCTAGCAAATTCCCAGGTGATGCATGGGCTGCCAACCAGATGTTGAATATCAGGGTCCAAATAAACCCATGAAATCCAAGTGTAATGACACATTTGGAGGCAGTGACTAATACTGAGATTTGCCTACCTAATATATATTTCTTTTTTATTTTGCTATTAGGATCCCAGTTTGTTTGGCAGAGGGGTTATCTCATCTAGAAACATTTAATTCCCCCATTACAGCTAGGACAGGAGTGGACATACCACAATTCTAGCAAAGGAGATGTAGGGAGAAGTCCCTGCCAAGGCATCCCTTCCAAATTTCTGGTGGAAGGTCTGTCCTTTGTCTTGGCTTTTAAATCCCCCCCCCCGCCTTTTCCAGCCTGAAGTCTGACCCCAATTCTTAGGGGTTTCCAACCTTGAAATGACCTTTTGAAGCATTTTTTTTTTTTAGTCTTATCATTGTGATAGTTCTAATTTACAACTTGACACAATCTCAAATCATCTGGAAAGAGAGTCTAGATGAGGAATCTCAACTAGGCTGGCCTATGGACATTATTTTGTTGACATTAATTGAAGTAGAAAGATTTGCCCACTGTGGGTGGTACCATTCCCTAAGCAGGGCACCCTAGATGGTTTAAGAGTAGAGAAAGTGGGCTGAGCACCAGCAAACAAAGTAGGCTGTGCATTAATTCACTGCTTTCTACTCTTGACTAAGGATGTAGTTTGACTAGCTTTTTATAGCCTTTCCTCTCCTACAATCAAAGGATGTAACCAGGAACTATGAGCCAAATAAACACTTTCTGCTCTATGTTGCTTTTATCAGAGGATTTATCATAGCAAAGGAAACCAAAATAAGGCAATTAGCTTGTATTAACTGTATGATAATAGTTTTCATTGTATGTTCATACATGTATATAATGTTTTGGTCATAGTCAACCTCATGACCCTCTTTTGTTCCTTCCTATTTCCACAGATCTCTTCTTTTCAACCTATTGCGGTAAATAAGGATCAGGATAAACAAATAGGCCGAATAGATGTTTATTCAGGGAGAAATAACTTACAACCTAGACAGATGAACACCAGGAAATTCAACCCGATCCTCTCCTGTCCGAGTCACGCCAGAAAGAGAGCGCCTTCCTGGCCCCCTCCGACCTCCTTCCTCAGGTCACCTCTGCCCATCGCCTCCACCCCCCCAATGGGCGTGGTCAGTGCTACAGAAGGACTACCTCACTACAATTCCCCTTTTAGTCTAAAGAAAAGATTTAGGCTTAATACAAAACTATATACAAAACAGTGAATAACAAGTGTGCTCTAAGAAAAGGAAAATTGAGAACAAAATGACCTACATATCTAGTCCTAGGGTGAGGGCATAATGGAGTTTACAATAGAGTTGTCCTAAGCTGGAAAACGTAAGTCTAGTACCTAATATATCTAACTAGGAAGAGAGAATAATAGTTGTGATAGTTTAATCTTCAACCTCATCAAGACCTGAGAAGGAAAATAACAATACTAGAGTAGACAGGAAATGCAGATGGACAACTTCCAAAAGGTGCAGCAAGGACAGAAACAGCAAGCCACCTGAACAGTCACCCTAGGTCTCACAGCGACGTTGGTACACCCAGATTTGGCTAAGGCCAAGAGAACTTGACAGACCACAACAACAGCAGGGAAATAGAATGGCTGTCTTACCCTGACTTGGCAAGGTCAAGCAGTCTTTTATATTTGTTTTCTGTAAGCACATAGGACTGCATGTCCAAATCAGTGGTCAAGGTGGGGGCAATTCTATGCCCAACAGGCCATTAGCTGAGGCGAGATTGAACTCCAGCAGGAGCAACAACAGTGTCCAACATATTTTCGGGAAAGTGCACGGTGCTGTCAGGAGCAACAGTGTCTCATGTCAATGGAGTACTAATATTAAAACATTTAAATGTCATGTTCTGCATGTCTATGAAGTGATTGAAGATTAAGCATCTATATCTGACTAATCTCATAGGTACAGGAAATGTGAGTGAAGATAATCTGTAATACTCGGGAACTTAGCTAAAAGACTGATTAAAACTTTCCTGAGTAAAGCAGGAACAAATACTTAAACAATATAACTATTTACATATACCTACATGTAAATCCCTAAAATAGAGGTAGAGTATAAGTGTCAAAACAAGAGGTAGAACTATAAAGGGCAGCAAGATAAATATCCCAAATTGTATCAATATACAAAATGTCTTGAATACAGGAAAAGTATACATACATAGAATATGGTAAAAAATAATGTGCATAAATATTATAAGTGGAAACATTTAACACAATATAACAAAATATAAACTTAATTTTACATAGCTTACCACATAGGAATACATAACAATGTAAGCTGTAAAATACTATCTCATTCATACTCAAATTCTCAAGGAAATAGGCTAATCTACTTATATCCCATCTAAACCATACCTTTACTTACAACCTAGACAGATGAACACCAGGAAATTCAACCCGATCCTCTCCTGTCCGAGTCCGCCAGAAAGAGAGCGCCTTCCTGGCCCCCTCCGACCTCCTTCCTCAGGTCACCTCTGCCCATCGCTCCACCCCCCAATGGGCGTGGTCAGTGCTACAGAAGGACTACCTCACTACATCAACCAGTCCCCATTCTATTTTGATGTCTTTTGTTTGTTCATTTGCTTCATGGTGGACCAGTTAGTTTACTTAGGATTACTTACAAGAATAGGAGCAGGGAGCTATTTATAGCTGACCATTGAAAGATGCCTCTCCCTTCCCCCAGCAACCATTAGCTGTCCATAGATCCTCATGGAGAGTAGAGGCCTCCCTCACAGGTCCCCCTCTTACCTCATAACCACTGACTGCCTCTAAGTCCTTGCCATGGTTCTGAAAACAGGATTCCACATCCTGGGGTTAGAGTGAACCTGGATCCTCCTGGCCCCATGGACTGTGCTGACCCTTTTAGTTTTGCTGGTACCTGCTATTTCCATTTGTGTTTCTCCACAAATAGCCCCAAGACAAGAATTAAAATGCAGATAGGTTGCTTGGGAGATATTCCTAGGAAGCACCAGTGGGAGGATGGGAAGTGACACGGGAAAGAAATGGAAGCCATGACATTGTGTTGTCAAGCCAATTGCCACAGTGGGAAACTGTGGTTTAATCTCTGAGCAAGTCTGGAAGCCAGCCCCCTGGTTGGGGAGGAAGCTGCAGTATGGGTGTGTAGTCACCAAATCCCCACCAACCTGGAGGAGCTCAACATTGTGGCATGCTAATTATCCAGCATTGTGGTCAGCCTCCTCTAGACACAGAAACCCTGACTTGCACTAGCATTAAGAATGAGGTAAAACAGCAGGGTTGCAATAGTAACAGTGTCTGCTGCACCTGGGAGGAGTCGCCCCAGACTGTTACCCTACTGCAATACCAGCTGAAATCCACCCTGGGAAGATGCCGATTGTGAAAGAGGTTCTCACCTCATCACATTAATGCAGAGAAGCACTTGACACTAACCTGAGTGTCTGCAGCTGAAAACTACCAGGCATTCTCTTAAGAGACAGATAGCTTTTTTCCCCCAGCGAAGTTGAAAATATTATCCAGGCAGCCTCCAACCCTGTCAATACAGGGAGCAGCTGGCAGTCCTCCCGACAATGTGGGGATTTTGACACAACACCCAGAGCTTATAAATATGTTACTCACACAGAATATTTTCCCACTTAGTCTAGATATTATTTTTTTAGTTCTTTGGAAAATCAAAGAGACTTTCAATGAGTTGGGAAAAAGCATTCTCCAGGTAGAGAAAACTCCCATCCTCCTAAATGATTAACAACCTTCTGAGTGACCTAGAAGATGAAATAGGCAGGGAGCTCCTCGGAAGGGCATGTGGTAGCACTCTGAGACAAGGCAGAGATGGGAAGAAAGATTAAAGAATAAGTTCATCAAGTCCCTAAGCGTGGAAATGGAAGAAAGTGCACTGAGACCATCTTTATTCTTGTCCAAGCCCTTGGCTGACCTTGCGTGGGGGTGGGGTGGGGGTGGGGTTGAAAATAATGTGCAGAGAGGAAGGACCCATGATGTAGACTCCTCTCCATGAGAGACTCCCCATGTCTCCACTCTGCAGAGGGGTGGCTGTAGCCACAGCAACACAGACTTGAGACTAAGCAAACCTAGAATTTCAAAGGTCACCGATTTCAAAGAGAAACTCAACAGCAAAAACAGCCATCACTGAGGGCCAGAGAGCAGCAGCTCTGTCCCAGCTGATCAAGGAATGGGCTTTGGAGAGGCAGGGCAGAGTCCATCTGAGACAGGAAAACAGTGAGTTCAGGGTCATGGAGGGGGAAGAGAGCAAGCTTCGACTGAGTTAAAGTATTTGTGGAACTTTACACTCTTAAGTAATTCCAAATTAAGTTCTAACATAGTCGAAAGTGGTGAAACTAAACAAATGCATTCTATGCAAGAGAAAGCAACTTGTCTCCTTTGTGTGATACACACTGCGATAATGAGATCGTCACTCTAGAAGTTCTGATGTAACCCCACTGAAGTTAATTTTTCCATTTCCTTCTTAGTTGTTTGTTGATCTGTTGCTTTGCCCTTGCAAGTCTCAATTTCGTTAAAACATGAGATACCTCCTTCTTTTCAATACTTGTGGGTTGTTGCCGAAGTTACAGTCAAGACCATCAAGGATGAGGAACAGTATGTAAGTCAGAACTACAAGTAAAACTATTGTCCCTTAGCATGTTTTTTTCCTTATACAGAATGTTTTTCATTTATTGGTATAACTTTAGATAACACAGTGTATTTGTATAAATAATATAGCATATATAGGCTATATTATATATCGTTCATAAACTTTGTTCACAATATGTTCTCTGTGTATACTGACTACTATTATCAGTATCCCCATCACCATCACCACTATCACCACCATTCATTATAATTACCACCATCACAATTATTCTCACCATCATAATTATCATTGCCATCATAATTACAATCATCGCTATCATCGCAGCCATAACAGTTAACATCACTTTCATAATATATTCCTCAGCACCATAATATTATCACCAAATGTGGTGCATTTATTTTAGGTAACATGATATGTGTCATTGTAAATTCATGTAGATGTGACAAAGGCCAAAAACAAGGTATCAGATCCCTTGGGGCTAGAATTACTGGCAGTTATGAGCTACCAGACACGGGTGTTGGGGATTGAACTATGGTCCTTTGGAAGAGCAACAAGCACTCTTAGATGCTGAGCAATCTCTGCAGTTTCCAGTTCATTTCAAATTATAAACGTCCCCACATCAAGAAACATTCTCTTCTGTGATTCACGAACCTTTGGCTCCTTGTGTTTCCTTTTTGAGTCTTTGAACCAACAATCAGCATCAAAAAACAACAATGTAGTGAAGCTTTGCCTGATACCCTGAGAGGCTCTTCTCCAAAAGGTGAGTAATGCATGGATCCAAGATTACTTTTAAGAGGATCCTATCTCTTGTGTGGGATCCTTACTTTGGCCTTTCATTTTTGTTGACAGATTTGCCTGGATGTTTTCTCACCAAGCCTTGGGAAATGTGCATCTTAAACTTTTCTCAACAGAGCAGGTATAGAGCAGATTTTCCATGAGCCTAGAGCCAGGCAGATGCAGTTTATCCATCTGCAGATAAATGAGGTGCATCGCATCATCTTCCAAAGAGTCACAGCACCATAGAACTAGAGTGCTGGGAAAGCCTGGAGCAATGTAGCTAGAGCTTTCATCATGAAGATAGGGATGTTGGGGCACAGGAAAATACAGCTTGTGTGATAATGAGTAGCAGGAACAGGAACCCTTATCTGCTTAACTCTCAGCACCACAACATTTTCACTCCTGTCTTTTGGAGTTAGATGGTACCACCGGAGACAGCTGGGATGGAGGAAAGGCAGTGTGCATAGCAAAAGAAGCCAGGAACAGCTGGAGGTAAGCCGGGGTGTAGATGAGATGAACGTGGGAGTGAGTCCTAGAACCACAGAGAGGCTGGCATAACACAAGGCAGAAAGGGAGCAAGCGTGATCAAGGTCCAATAAAACAGATGGGTGCCAACACCCATCAGGGACACATAGATAACCCATCAAACACTCACATGACAAACATAAGGGGCTTACTGGTCCCTCCATGTCCAGGAAATCCAGTCTAGACCTGGAGTCTCCAAGGCTGAACACTGGGCCTACATTCTCAAACATAACAGGGTTGACTCAAATTTCAAGTATCATTTTGATGGTAGATGCCTCAACCTCAACATTCTGAAGGGTTTAACTCAATCAAAGGATAGGTCCAGACTAGAAACCACAGCCTAGGAATGAACATTCCTAAAATGTTGAATATTTTTAAAACTGGAAAAAAATAAAAGCTTTCTCTCAAACTCTGATATCAGACAGCATTTATTAGGGACTGGGAGTTATTAAGAAAAACAAAAGAAACAAGTCTTAAATAGGAAAAACCAAAACCAACTTTTTTTTCTGTTTGCCCCATTACTTAGGTTCACTTTTTAAAATTATTCTTGGAGCCTGAGGTAATGATTCAATGGGTGCTTACTGTGAAAGCATAAAGACCTGAGTTTGGATCCCCAGCACCCACGTAATACATCTCTGTAATGGGGGAGGGGAACAGGTGGATCTCCAAAACTCCCTAGCCAACTAGTCTTGCCAATCAGTAAGTTTCAGGTTCAGTAACAGACTCCATCTCAATAATCAATCAATCAATCAAACAAACAAACCAATAAATAAATGCCCAAGGTGGAGAGTGATAAAGAGCACTAACACTGGCCTCTGACCCCACACATACATGACCCCACAGACACAAGTACATGAACACACACACACACACACACACACACACACACACACACACACACACACAACTTTTGTAAATGATTTTTTAAAGTAAACCCTTTCCTTCTGAGGCAAATATATACATTGTTAGAAAGATTCCCACGGATGCTGCTTTCTGCACGCCACAAGTTTATGTATCAAAATCCTGACCCTACAGTAATAGTGTTGTGAGGGGAGCCTCTGAAAGGGTGAGTGAACAGGGATGCAACTTCACTGGCAGATTAGCATCTCTATGACACCAGCTCCATAGGGCTCCATTACCCCTTCAGACACCCCAACTTCTAAAGTGGTAAGAAAGAGATTCCTTTTACTAGTGAAGAGAAGCTGCCTAGTCTCCAGTGTCTCAGCTTGCAACATGCTTCTCTTCTCGGTGTCCCTTGAGAAAAATGACAAGTTGCCTCTCTGAGGGTGACAAGGGCAGTTCAGTAGCAGACTAAATCTACATTGAGCAGAGGTAAGGACAGCATCTACTGTTTGAAGGCAAAGGAATCAGCTAGGGAATGGGCATGTGTCCAGAGCTGTAGCAAGAATGGGTGGGAAGCAGGCACCTACAAGCATACCATCAGTGCTCAGAACTGGATGTAGGTCTCACTCTCACTGGGCAAGTGATCTATCACTGAGTTATATCCCCAGAACTTCTGTTACTTTTTATCTTGAGAAAGGGTCTCACTAAGTTGCCCGGGTCTACCTTGAATTTATTTTGTAAGCCCAAGCAGGCTTTGAGCTCCTGCCTCAGTCTCCCAGGTAACAGCAATTATAGACCTGTGCCACAATGTTCAGCTAGGGGCAGTTTTAGAGGTGCACAAAAGATGGAGAATTGGAGCTTGTTTGCAATAGATTCTCAAGAGGTCTCTGAAGTACAGCTTGTCCTATCAGTCACAGATTCTGTATTTGCATATTTTCCTATTTATTGAAATGTATACTCCAAATCCAAACTTGGAGTGCTTTGGGGTCCTTCACAGACAGAGCAAGAATAGGGTTTGTATGCATGCATGGGTGTGTACTGCCTCTCTGTTTCATCTCCCACACCAGTATCTTTTGGCAGTCTATTTAGTGCCAAGTTTCTCACATTTCTGTGCCTTTGTTGGTGATTCCACTGTTCAAAATAGCTCCTACACAGTGTTGAAGAGCTGTGTTGTCAAGAAGGCGTGACATGCCTTACACAGAAAAAACATACCAGAGAGATGCTGTCTAAGCACGAGTTACAGTGCTGTTAGTGGTGAGTTTGATGTTAATGGATCAACATGTCATAAATACCAGGTCTAAACAAAAACACATATAAACATGTACTGATAGAGTGAAGAAACTGTTGTGGCCTAAGGTTTGCAGAAACCTAACCTTGTATTCTCCTGGGGAACAAAGTCTTAGTATTTACTAACATAGCTCTCACAACTGTACAGAACATGGCTATCATGAGGAATGAGAACTTACTGTATTTGAAACAGCATCATTTTATTTTACTGTAAAATTTACATTTCACAAGTAGGGAACTGGATTCTCCTAAGACCAAGATTTGCTTAAGGCACCATACTTACAAAGTGTCAGGACCAGGATTTGAACACAAATGTTCTGACTCTCATTACCCTCATAGTTCTACTCTGTAACATAGCAGTTGCTAATATAGCAGAAATATTAAGAGCCCTCAGGCCAGGTTTCCAAAACCTACAGTTGGCAATGACACAGAGTAAAAGATAACTCAGCACAAGTCAGCTAGGATGCCTTACGGGGCTCCTGACCACAGAGAACCAGTGGCCAGATAAAGACCCAAATCTTGCCTGGGTTCTATAGAACTTGGTTTTATGAAAACTTTGTTATCAGCAGCCCAGAGCAGTATCTGAAGTAAGTGGTGGCAGCCCCAGGAGAAGTCCAGTGTCTTAAAATTCCAGAGGTAGCAGAGCCCAGAAGCCTGGGCTTGCATGAAAGCAGCTTAGTTATGTGCATGCTTAACATTCCCTCCAGCAACCCCGGATCTCTCTTTCTGTTTCCAAGTCCTGCTGTGTTGTTTAGAAAGACTGAACAGATTAATAGGGGGAAAAAAAAGCTATGGTATTCTGGAGAACCAAACCATGAAGAGGAAGCCCTGGGAGGAACAGAGGGAAAGGGAAGAGAGGGAGGGGAGGAGGGAGACAGAGGAAGGATAGAGGGCTGGACAGACAGACAGACTGATCAACCACATTCTATGCTACTGGATGATACTATTGGATTATTGGATGTCTGTTCAGTATTCATACACATGAAAATGTATGTTATGTATGCCTGCGAGTATCTGTGTGTGCATACACGCTCGCATGTGTATCTGTATGTGCATGTGCCTTTTTTCTTTCCTTCTGTCCTCTGTGTGTGCGCACCTTCACGCGCACGCACACACACACACACACACACACACACATTTGAGTGCACACATGTTGAACAAATAGGATTAAGAAGGTACCAAAGCATTAAAAGAAAGAAGAAAAGACCTTCCCCCTACCTATACAGTGATAAACTGACTAACTCCATGAGATCCCCTTTCAGATCAAACTTTGAGAACGGAAAATCCTCCAAAACTATGTCCTTCACTGAGAGAACAAAGTAAAAAGATGTTAGGAAAGGTGGCAGCATGCCCAGCCAAACTGAGAAGTTTTGTGAACTCCAGTTTCTCCTCCTGAGACTTTTGCTCTCTGTGGACACTTAGGAACCCCATGGCCTCTCCCTAGATTTACCTTCTTGTAGTATTGTGGCATTCACTGTTTAAAGGGCTCCACCAGGCCAGTTAACAAGAGACCCTCCTCAGAGTAGAGTTATAGAATCTTGCACCATTAAGAGAAATTCCACCCCTATACAGAAGTTATTGGTAATTAATAGCTACTGGGAAAGAAGGAGTTAGTTTTACCGGGGGTATGGTCCCTTATGGATTGAACATGTTATGGTCCATAGCCACATACTCAAGAGTAATTTGACAAGATGGGGATGTGTTTTTGTTTTTCAAGAAGGTTTCTCTGTTTAGTCCAGACTGTCCCGAGGCTTCAAAGTCAGAGATTCACCTGCCTTTCCCCCCAGATGCTGGGATCAAAGGCATTAGCCACCACAGTTTTGCTTCGTTTTGTTTTGTTTTTTAAGGAAGACACTAAGTTGGGTGGATATGGAATAGGGGATGGATAGGAAGGGGTGAATATAATCAAAATACAATATATGAAATTCCCAAAGGAGAAAAAAGAATATATATATATATATATATATATATATATATATATATATATAGAGAGAGAGAGAGAGAGAGAGAGAGAGAGACTTTGATCCTTGATTCAGATGCCTTTCCTGTGGTGGTGATGAAAGGAAGAGGTACAAACATCAACTTATGAAGTCCCTATAGTATGACTCTCTACAAATGGTGGCCCAATCTCACCTACCACCTGCTTTTGGAAATGTCCTACTGTGCATGACTATCCTAATTATGACTGTCTATGGATATTTTCATGCTACAATGTCAGAGGTCACTTATAGGACTAGATGGCAGTCAGAGTGGACATTCTCATGCCTCTCCTTCAAAGGATAGTGTCCAACCTCTGTTACTGACAGCTTGCCTTACATTTCACAGGAATCTGAAATCTGCCATGGTGGTTCTAGTCCCCTTTGAATGCCATGCAAAGCTATGTATCTATATCCTCCTCCAGAAAACAGCTCCCACTCTCCTCCATAGGGCAGCCCCCACCTCCCCCACAATACAGCTCCCATCCTCCACAGAGGACAGCCCCCCTCCTTTATAGGACAGCCCCCATGCTCCCCCAGCAGACAGCCCTCCCCCTCCCCCAGAAGACAGCTCCCACCCTCCTCCAGAGATCAGCCTCCCAACCTCACCAGACAGCTCTTGGCTGTGTGTAACCAAGCATAGTGATTTACTTTGGGCTCCCTATTGGCCAAGATAGAGACCCTTTCCTTACTCAGTGTCTATTTACATTTAGAAGAGGATCATAGCCACACAGGCTCAGTGATTTTCTGCCTTCTCAGAGGAGCTAAAGATTTCTTATGGCCACCCTCAACCTCGTGCTCATTATAGAAATCTCTGGGTTCTTAAACTCGATTTAAACTTCCATGTAACTTGTACTTATCCAACCATCAGTTCTCTTTATGAAAAGCCTAGCTAGTGAGGTTTGCTTGGCCCTATTAATCAATGTCTAGCCCCCAGCCAGCTGGGCAAGGTATCAAGTAAATGCAGACGAGAAGGAAAATAGTTTCAACTCAATTTGGCCAGTATTAGAATCAATGATTGTTGTAGCTAAAAAGGAGATGCAGAGCAATTTTTTATTTGACAGATGAGTGGGCAGAGTCCCAGAGAGCTTGTGGAACTTGCCTAAGGTCAAAAACCAAAAACTGATGGGATTTAAATCAGAACTCAGGAGTCCTGACTCTAGAATCCCTCTTTCCACTGTTTTCTTTCTGTATGACTAACTCCTTTAGAGCCACGGAAAACAGGCACCGGGAGCTTTAAAATCATAAGGTGAGGGAGTGGATCTTTTCTAGCCTACCTTATTTTCAGGAATCCACTTCCTCCAGCTTCTCTCCCCATTATCTGAGATTCCATGCCTTGATGTTCAGAAAAAAGGGACTAATGTGCATGTTAGGTTTTAATGCAAATGTTTTTCCTACAAATGCATGCTTTTGATACTTATTTCTCAGCTTATTATTGGTGTTTTTAAGTCTGTAGAGCCTTTTGGAGGTGGGGCCTGGCTAGCTGACATAGGTCACTAAGCACTGGGCTTTTGAAGATCAGTCACACTTCTGGTTCCTGCCTGCTCTCTGCTTCCTACTGTCATGTGAAGACTGCTGTGATATCTGATATCTCTTTCCCATCATGATGGGCTGAAATCCCTCTTAAACTGTGAGCACAGCAATTCTTCCTTTCTTAAGTTGCTTTTGTCTTGTATTTTGTCACAAGCAATGAGAAAAATAGCCGGTAGAATGTATTAAGCACTTAACTATGTTCCAAGTTCTCCAAGAACTCCTACACTGATCATGGGTTCAACTCTTATAACTACAGCACAGTCGACACCATTAACTATTTCCGTTGAATAAATCAGGAATTGGGGCTTTTAAGAGACATCTGAGTCATTTGGTAAAATTGGGAACAGAAACCAAAACTGGAATCTCTTACCTGACACCCCTTTGGCCTCTCATTAATGGAAGCTACACTTAACTGGTCTATGGCATTACAGAGTCCTCTCTTTCTCAGAGGAGGCTGTCCCCTATTGAACACACTTCACTTTCATGCTCAATCAAGCAATGACTTTTTGCTCAATCAGCAAAGATTGATAGTGGATCCATTACAACTTCTTTTTACTCCTTTATTCTCTTCCTTTAAAAGGCTTAGACCTACAAAAACCCAAAGGTCTTGCCAGCTCAGGTTCACCATACAGGAATAGTCCTGTCCCCCTTCAGATTCCTGCTGTGCTGAAGGTACAGTTGGTGCCATTGTCCCTGTCCATGGGTATTTGCCCTAACTCCGAGAAAGAAACAAGCTTGGAACCTGAATTCATTTCTACTAATACTGGGCCTTTTTATATGGTGCAGTATGATGTTGGAACACAAAGAAAAAATACAGCTCCTGCCCTCCTTGGAGTTTATGACCTTGTAGACAGAAAAATGCATTAACAAATCATTTGAAAAATAATGTGGGATCTAAAACATACTATGAAGACTGGGACTGGGGCACTGGTTCAACCTATTGAGGTCAAGGAATGTTCCAGAAAGAAAATATTTGAGCTGAGTACTTTAGGATTAGTAAGATGCATTTAAACAGGAAAAGGGAAAGAAGTCTATACCCACTGAGGACAGAGAAATCCCTTGAATCTACTCATGGGGGAAGACCAAGGGTCCTTTATTCATATAGCACCCACCATTTAGAGAGCTCTTATTCCTTCAGTATCTTGTGTCTTTGAACTGTTATCTCAGTATTCACAAACCACCAGATAGCATAGTCCCACTGTGCAGATCACAGATACCAATTCCATGCAGACAGAAGTAATAGCGAGATTGGAAATGCTACTCCTGACTTCCAAACCTGTACTCTGAATTTCCACCTATATTCTTGCTCTATTGTTCTCAGGCTGACCTTCCTAGGTCCCAGATGCAATGTCCAAGGGATGAACACATACAGGCCCTGAGCAGGCACATAGCCCAGGCATAGGTTCTCAGACTTCCTCCCTACTGTGGATCCTCCTGTCTCTAACCTATTAGAATGAGGAGAGGAATAAGTTCCTGGCCTGTGTGAGCCTGTTCCAACCCAGACACTCCTAGCCTCCTTTAGCTCAGAGTATTCATAAGAGGTGGAGTTGACCACCAAATATACTGTCAACAGAGAGGGTTGTATGAAGCCTGAGCAGAAGGGCATGAACAGCTTGTGTTTCCCAGAAGTGGCCTCCCAACAAAGCACTCTCTCTAACAGGGATGCTACCAGAAAAGCATCTACTATTCGAGGTACTGTTACCAATGTGTGAGCTTACTTATGCCTTTTCTGCCCTGCTCTATAAAGGACTGCATCTTCCCAGGGCTCTTGAGCCTGGCACATGAGACTAGCAGTCTCTTATTGCTTTGCAAAGTTCCTACTTTCTGCCTTGCTAGGCCAGATGCTATGTTTACACACTTGCTGACTGCTAGTGACAGAGGCCTCTGCAGTCACTAGGAGATCCTGGTACTGCTATATCTGTCTCCATACTCCCCTGTCCTGGAACCCAGCGAAGCTCCAGACTGGCTACCTGCTTGGAAAATAAAATCACCATGATAGACAAATGTTTTGTGTAACCCAGGCTTTTTGAAGAGTCTGAGTATTCAGAACTTTAAAGTATATAATTAAACAAGAACAGAACAGAGGTTTTTGTCTGGTTGGTTGTTTTTTTTTTTTTTTTTTTTTTTTTTTTTTTTGGTAATTTCCCAAAGTCCTAAAGTCAGAACTGATGCAAAGCCCAGATTCAAGTCAAGGCAGGGGAGCTGCAAGTTGAAGCCTATGTCTGCACCTCCCTTTGGGCCCAGCAGCTGGGCCCTGAGGAGTCAGTCTGAGGGCCAGGTGCAAGATGGGAAAACCAGATCCCCTTGGCATAGAAGCCAGTTGCTGGAGCTAAGTCCTGTAAGGTCATTCAACAGTGTGTTCTCTCCTTAAATATCCTAGGGATGTTGGTTACAGTCAAGATAATCTTCTTAAGTAACTGTGTTTTCTCCTTTCTGGTCTTAGGTCTGCACAGGACACAATTATAGAAGAGGACACAATTATAGAAGACAAGTTACCTTGGTCAGGTGCCCAACACTGGAGAGATCTGGAAAGTTTAAAAGCACTGTAGTCTCTTTGAAAGGAATGATACTGTTGTCATTTGTCCCATAAAAATGTTGTGTTGAGGGGGGGGGATAAAAAGCAAAATATGAGGATTTCCTAATGGGGGTTCTTGTAGGGTGGCTCACCTCTTGTTTTCCCCAAGTTGCAATGAAGAAAATCTACAACTGGTTGAGAAGATCTCAATAAATGCATAAAAATATGTCCACTACTTCTTGCATTCAAACATGATATTAGGACACAGGTGCAGTGATTTTTGCCTATGACATGAATTAAAACCTATCTGGGTGAGAGGGGGGGGGAATGAACCTTGGTGCACTCACTTACAGAGTGGACCAAGGATGCCCTACAGAGACAACAAAAACCTCTCTGAGAGTCAGCTGAGATCACATGTGTAGACCATAGCCCATGTCAGGACTTCAGCCCTTCTCCCCCACCAGAGATGGCCTGGCTTCTACCTCAGCTCCTCTTGCCTGCAGTGAACTATTGAGCAGAACAGCAACTACGATCATGACTCTCTTTTTGTCTGTTGACTTAGAATCTCTTAGGCAGGAAGGTAGCATCTTTCTCATTTTTCTTTGTATATCTGAAACCTAATGCATAGCAAATACACCTGTTAAATAAACTCATAGATCCATATGATTGGTGGGATCCAGAAATCCCACATGTATTTAATTAATTTATCTTTTTCTCCACTGGTCTTCCATCATTTTCATTCACCAATTCAGCAAATGTTGGTTCATAAGTATCATCCCACTCCAGGCACTATGGAGAACATGTGGTACAGAGGGTTTTCATCACCGTTTAGTCCCATATGAATGCTGGAATAGGTCCAAACGCAGTATGAGCTATATGCTGCAAGATGTGCCTGGAGTATCCAAAGGACTCTATGAGTTTAAAAACAAGAGAAAGCCTGTGGGCTTGCAGCGCAGCTTCACAGAGTACATGACCTTAGAACAGGATTACACTAGCCTGAGTCTAAAAATCTACCTACATTATTTCTAGGCATGTGATGCAGTTTGACTCTGTGTCTGCTCTCCTCTGTATATTCCTGATTTGCCCATCCTCTCAGCTTTCAGCTCATTGCCCAACTGAAAGTAAAACAAGGCACAGGATATTTGCAGGCTGCTGCCATATTTCATTTGCTTGTGTCCAAGCTTCATCCAGTCAGATATGATGGGAAAGGGAATAGAGTCACAAGGTACAATATGGTATGTGTTATTTACAGTTTTGCCAAGGACCTAGGCAAGACTCTGGGAAGACACTCCTATAGAAGGAGAATTCTATAAGGTATGAACTTTAATGACCTGCCCCAATGTGACTTTAGAGCTTATGGAAGAGATAGTACATGGGAATGGGGGAAAGAGAGGGGAAGGCATTATTCCAATCAGGGAAAAATAGAATGGGTCAAGTCTTGGTGATACCAACTCTCAGAACAAAATTATTTACGTCAATGATTCTCAACCTTCCTCATGTTGTGCTGGCCCCCAACCATAAAATTAATTTTTTGTTATTTCATAAGTATAATTCTGCTACTGTTATGAACTGTAATGTAAGTATTTTTGGAAACAGAGGTTTGCCAAAGGGGCCACAATGCACAGGCTGAGAAGCGCTGTTCTACATGATAGAATCTCCATGTGGCAGTGTTGAAAAGGCCCAAGGGAACCTAGACTATCAAATGACAAATATTGACTTTGGTGAAAGGAGATCCACCATTCAGGAATAAATATGTTTATTCCTTCAAAAACCACAAAACAGAATATACTACCTCTGCATTTAAAACAGGAATGAGTGTGCTCTATGCAGGGCAGCACAGGAGAGCAAGGCCTAGAGGCAGAGGGTATGACCTCCTCGCACACCTGCTATCAAGACTGTTGTAATTAGTTCCCAAAGACGGTGGACAGGCACTTGTCTTATTCCTCAAAAGGCTTCATTAAACATCAAACAGAATTGGAGGCAACCATTGGCAGAACTGAGAGTTCAATAAAGGGAAAAGGAAATTGTTTGGGAAGAACTGAGAGACAACAGGCGAACCTGCAGCTGGGAAGCATGTAGAGCTGGCACGGAGAAAGTCATATCCTCAGGCACAGCTGGGGAATGAGACAGGTACAAAGGAAGCTGGAGTCAGAAAAACAAGGGCGAGAGATGTGCATACAGCACCCCCACTGTCATACAGAGCCAGTTCCTAGGAGTTTGTCCCATGCGGAGGAAAAGGGGGAGTCTCTTTTTCTAGTGAATTAAAACAAACTAGCAATCTGGGTGAATGTCCAGCTGGTACAGTGCTTGCTTTGCAATCATGAGAAACTGAGTTTGAGCCTCCAAACTGACATAAAAAGTATCAAATATGGTGGTGTATGCACTAGTCCCCATGCTGCTGAGTTGGAGCCAGCTGGATCTCCGGGGCTCACTGGGAAGCCTTGTAATTTATTTTCTGAGTTCCAAGCCATTGAGAGAGACCCTGCCACAAATAATCAAATTATTAGATTCCTGAGGAATGACATCCATGCAAGGTTGACCTCTGCCTAAACACACACACACACACACACACACACACACACACACACACACACACGTTTATATGAACCTGTATTACATGCACATTCATGCACATATGTGTACATAAAAAAAAAAAACCATTTAGGACAATGTGAGTCATTATTGTAATGACTTGTTTCCCCAAGTATAATCTTCTGAATGTGGGCATTAGGGGAGCCTTTGGGACAAGGACTTCTGGTTTCCACATCTGAAGAAAAGTTGTCAGCTGAGAACCTCAGCCAAATGCAGAGTCTCTAAGCAATCTTTTCCCCAGCCTCAACCAAAACAAATAAAAGTAAATCAAACAAACAAAAAAACAAGCTAAGTACAGTTTTGTAAAATAAACAAACAAAAAAACAATAACATACGGTTTTAAACAAAAAAGGCAAAACAAATATGCCTCTGGCAGAATTAAAAAAAAAAAAAAAAAAAAAAAAGCACCATTTCAACACAGTTAAACAGTATCGGATACCATTTTGTTTTGTTTTGGTGTATTTGGGGGCTGGTTTAGTTTTTTAAGGCAGGATTTCTAACATATAATTCACACTAGATTCTAATTCATAATCCTCCTGGTCCAGTCTCCTCCAAGCAAATACATCACATCTGGCTCTGGCTGCCACTTTTTAAATACCAGAGAACAATACAGATCTCTCAAAATCAAAAATGTAATTTCCCTAAAATAAAAATTATTAAGTAAAAGTCACTAGAAAACAATGCAAGCAAGGACTGTATTCAGAATTAGAAGAAAGGAGATACACACTTTGAGAGAAAGACACAAAATAGCCAATTCAGGAAGTCTAGATTCAGGCTGGGGTTACAGCTCATTGGTAGGATACTTGTCTAGCATGCACAATGTCATGATTTGATCCCTGATGCTAAACAATGTCTCTATGCAATGGCAAGAGTTCCTAAGAGAGAAGCTTGGTGTTAAAGAGCACGAAGAAACATTCCCTTATCTAGAGTCATAACACCTAAATAAGAACTAATAAAATTACTGGGCAGGTGTGAACCACCTACACAAGAAAAAATAATTTAGGTTGATTACCATCACCGTAACTGTAGGCTAGAATAGGATCAAAAGGTATCTCACTGGCCTATTAGCAAACTAAAACCAAGCAACCGATTAACAAAATCAGAAAGAATAAAAAATACTTGTACAAACAAAAGCCAATTAGGCTCTGTGTGTATGTCTTTGAAACTTATTTTAGGATATATTTCCACAGAACAGGAGTTAGAAACAGGGGTAAGTATGAAATGTAGGGAATGATAGCAAAACGTCCTGGGATTCCAGCTACGAAGCAGACCTCACAAGCAGTGGAGAATAGACCAGAAGGCTCTAAGAGCAGCCCAGGAGTGGGAGGAAAGACTGAAGAAGGGACAGGGTGAGGCTCAGGATGGAGAACACTTTAAGAATGTTAAAAGCATGGTAAGCATAGAGATGAATAAAGGAAGGCACGTGGACACCCCAAGAGAGAAAGAAAATCTCTCAAATATGAAGCAGATGGTTCAACAAAAGAACAGATCATTGTCCTTGAGGAAGAAATGAAAGGGATTCTGAACAATAAAGAGATTGAGTGGTAAAAGGAATGAAGTGAAAAGATAACAGTTTCTTTGATTACCAAGAAAAGTGTGAAGCTATTCATAATTGGATGGTGCTGAAGGGAAAAAAAACAGGTACAAGAAAGGTGACCTCAAATTGTGAAATTTGCAAAACTTACTTATTTTTGAGCAATTGGTGGAGTTTCAAAAAGAATTGCCTATTTAAAGTTTTTTTTCCATTTATGGATGTGTATTGCATATGTGTGCATAGTCTACATGTGGTATATGTGCACTTGTGTGTGCAGATGTGTTCACCTATGCACACATGCAGAGACCAAAGAAGGACATTAGGGGTTTGGTTGTAACGCTCTTCCTTGAGACAGGCACTTCACTGAACCTGCAACTAAACTGTTAGCCACCAGCCAGTGATCATTCTGTCTCTTCCTGTAACAACACTAGGGTTAGGGGCAAGACTAGCCACTCCCAACTGTTGTGTTTTCATTGCTGTTGGGATATTTTTCTTTGAGCTGAACAACAACAGCAAAAAAAAAAAAAAAAAAAAAAAAAAAAAAAAAAACAAGACATTGCAACCATGGTGGGGGAGGGGAATATAATTGGAGCACCTCCTCTCAATCACATGAAATCTTTGTGTTGAGTCCATATTTAGAACAACCTTAGAATCAAAGCAAAACAAAGCTAAACAAAACAGCAGCAACAACAACAAACCCTTAATTGTAGTTCCAAAATAGAATGTAGAATTCCCCAGCCTCCACAGTACAAATGTTGAGTTCATGGAAACTAAGTAGTTGAGGAAGGGCGGAGGGAGGGCAGGGGAGAGGAGGGACCACTTTGATGCTCTCATTTCTCAAATCTAGAGTCAAGAGGTTTGTCTTTGCTGCTATAAGACAGAAGTTTGGGTGTCACTTAATGCTGACCCAAGACACAAACTCAAAGCTCCAGGAACTCGGAGGTGGTGACGGCATTCTTTAGAAGAAAGAAAAGGAGAGGACAGAAAGGGAACTATGATCAGAGGAAGTCAGATGACAGCATTCCCAATCAAGAATGGTAACAGTGTAGCACTTAGCACATGCTTGGCAGCATGCTTGGCAGGAAAAGTCTGAAGAGATTGCTTCTGAGGAGCAGGACTCAGGTGAGGATGGGAGCAGGAATGAGCTGTTAGAGTCCATTATCAACCGTGTGTGTGTGTGTGTGTGTGTGTGTGTGCGTGCGTGCGTGCGTGCGTGCGTGCGTGTGTGTGTGTGTGTGTGTGCGCATGTGTGTGTGTGTGTGTGTGCGTGTGTGATAATCTATTAAAAGTAAATAATATGTCTAAAATATTTTTAAACATCTTAAAATACAGTATCCATGAAAGTGCAATGTACACTATGTCTTATTTCTTACTAAAGAACAATCTAATTCATAGACAATATAATATTGCCTGAGACAATATAACATTGAATTGGTGTTTCTCTTTGGACTTGTTTAATTGAAAGAGGTTTTCACTGTTTGTCACTCAGGAAATGGCTACTTTTGAAGAAACAGTGGGTTTTCATTTTTACAACCTTCTGTTTTGGGTTTGTTAGCTGCTTACTCATGACTACATCATCAGGGGCAGTTTTGCTATCTGCTTACGGAAATCTCTGAGTCTTCAACTTATTTTTTTATTTTTTTCGGAAGGTTAAATTTTAAGCTAAATAAGGAATGTTTTTTTAATATATATTTATTTTATATAACCAAGTCCATTTAAATGAAAACAAAATTTATAGACAATATTTGGGAATTTGGGCGTCATTCTTTCCAAACTACTTCCTGCGGGTAAGGGGCACTGTCATGGGGGATTCTAAGAAGATGCAGAAATCCTGGCTGTAAGGCTGCTTGGTCCAGCTGTTTTGAATGTAGAATCACCTGGTACTCTGTTTCAGGCGGTCTGGCTTGATCAAACCACATTAGTCTGGAAGGAATCCACAGCTTTTCATTTTCTGTGGAAACAAAAATAGAAATCCTTTTCCCCAGTAACTTGTCCTTGAACTTAAATTTTGGATTCAAAGCATTTTTTTTAAATTTAATTTATTATTTTACATGTCGCTCCCAATTCCCTCTCCATCCCTCCCTCCCTCTCTCCCTCCTCCCCTCCTTCCCTCCCTTTTACCCTCTCTGCCTTCTCACATGCACCCTAACCACCCTCCCCTCCCATCCCCCACCCCAATTCCATATGTAGGGGAATGCCATCCAGTTGGGGTCATGTAGATCTGACAGGTCATGTGAAGTAGGGACTAGGGCTTCTCTCCTATCTCTAGATTAAGGCAGTTATCCTTCCATGGGAGATGTGTTCACAAGGACATTTTGTGCACCAGGGATACATCCTGGCTCCATTGTCTGAGATCCCTTAGGCTGCTCAGTCCTTCTGGCTGAGACCCATATTCAGGGGGGCCTGAGTCAGTCCCATGCTGGCTTCCCAGCTATCAGTCTGGTGGCCCGTTAGCTCCTCCTAGTTCAGGTCAGCTAACTCTATGTGTTTCTGCAACCTGGCCTTGTCCTCTCCATCTGCATCTGGGTTCTACTTCAACTCAGTGTTTAAGCATGGGTGTTTGTTCCTGTTTCCAACAGACATTAGTTGAGGGCTCCATGGATAAGTTAGTTGTTGATCTCAATATCCGGGAAGGGCATTTATGATAGCCTTTCCATGGAAGCTCAAATTGTTAGTTGGCAGCAGTCTTGTAGTTCTCTAGACCTTTCTTAGTGTTCAATTTTATCTTCAAACCAATATTGGCTCCCTCTTTTATGCTCTCTCTCTCTCTCTCTCTCCCTCCCTCCCTCTCCCTCTCCCTCTCCCTCTCTTTCCTGTCTTCTACTCCTAATCGGGCTCAATCTTCCTGGTCGCACGTGGTGTTTTCCTTTCCTCCTCCTCGTTTTCTCCTACTTCTCTCTCCATTCCCCCCCCCCCATTTCCCCTGTGCTCTGGGGGACTTGTCCCTTCCTGGTTCTGTGAGGGACTTTATATGAATCTCTTAGAACACATCTTGTATCCTAGTTCCTCTGGTGGTGTGAATTATAGGCTGGTGATCCTTTCCTCTATGTCTAAAATCCATATATGAGTGAGTACATACTGTGACTGGGTTACCTCTTTCAGGATGGTTTCTTCAAGTGCCACCCACTTGCCTGTGAATTTCAAGATACCATTATTTTTTTCTGCAGAGTAGTATTCCATTGTGTAGATGTGCCTCATCTTCATTAACCATTCTTTAATTGAGGGGCATCTAGGTTGCTTCCAGGTTCTTGCTATTACAAATAATGCTGCTATGAACATAGTTGAACAGATGTCTTTGTTGCATGAATGTGGATCATTTGGGTATATGCCTAAGAGGGGGATTGCCACGTCCTGTGGTAAACTAATTCCCATTTTACTGTAATTCCCATTTTCCTGAGGAACCGCCATACTGATCTCCAAAATGGCTGTACAAGTTTGCACTCCCACCAGCATGAGTCCTCATTGGTATCTCTAATTTTAGCCATTCTGGCAGGAGTAAGATGGTATCTCAAAGTTGTTATGATTTGCATTTCCCTGATAGCTAAGGATGTTGAACACTTTCTTAAGTGTCTTTCAGCCTTTTTGATTTCCTCTATTGAGAATTCTTTCTTCAGTTCTGTACCCCATTTTTTATTGGGGTTAGTTGGTGTTTTGTTGACTAGTTTCTTGAGTTCTTCATATATTTTGGAGATTAGCCCTCTGTCAGATGTGGGTTTGGCGAAGATCTTTTCCAACTCTGTGGGCTGCCATTTGGTCTTGTCAATTGTGTCTTTGCTTTACAGAAGCTTCTCAGTTTCAGGGGGGTCCCATTTATTAATTGTTGCTCTCAGTGTCTGTGCCTCCAGAGTTATGTTCAGGAAGCGGTCTCCTATACCAATTTGTTCAAGGGTACCTCCTACTTTCTCTTCTAAGAGGTTCAATGTGGCTGGATTGATGTTGAGGTCTTTGATCCATTTGGACTTGAGTTTTGTGCATGGCGACAGACATGGGTCTATCTGCAGTCTTCTACACACCCTCATCCAATTGTGCCAGCACCATTTGTTGAAGATGCTATCTTCGCCCCATTGTATAATTTCAGCTGTTTTGTCGAAAATCAGGTGTTCATAGGTGTGTGGGTTAATGTCAGGATTTTCAATTCTATTCCATTGGTCTACTTGTCTATTTTTGTGCCAATACCAGGCTGTTTTCAGAACTATAGCTCTGTAGTAGACCTTAAAGTCAGGAATGGTGATGCTTCCTGAAGTTCTTTTATTGTATATGATTGTTTTGGCTATCCTGGGTCTTTTGTTTTTCCATATAAAGTTGATTATTATCCTTCCAAGGTCAGTGAAGAATTGTGGTGGGATTTTAATGGGGATTGCATTGAATCTGTAGATTGCTTTTGGCAAGATTGCCATTTTTACTATGTTTATCCTACCTATCCAAGAGCATGGGAGATCTTTCCATTTTCTGGTATCTTCTTTAATTTCCTTCTTTAGAGCCACAAAGTTCTTATTATATAGGTCTTTTACTTGTTTGGTAAGCGTTACACTTTATGTTGCTTGTGGCTATTGTAAAGGGTGATGTTTCTCTGATTTCTTTCTCTATCTCTTTGTTGTCTGAAAAAAGTAGGGCTTCTGATTTTTTATTTTTTTGAGTTTATCTTGTATCCTGCTAGTTTGCTGAAGGTGTTTATCAGCTGTAGGAGTTACCTGGTAGAGTTTATTGGGTCACTTATGTAAACTATCATATCATCTGCGAATAGAGACAGTTTGACTTCTTCCTTTCCAATTTGGATCCCCTTGATCTCCTTTTGTTGTCTTGTAACATTAGCTAGAACTTCTAGTATGATATGGAGAGAGAGTGCAGCCTTGTCTTGTTTCTGATTTTAGAGGAATTGGCTTAAGTTTCTCTCCATTCAGTTTGATGTTGGCAGTTGGTTTGCTGTATATTGCTCTTATTATGTTTAGGTATGTTCCTGTTATCCCTGATCTCTCCAAGACCATTATCATGAAAGGGTGTTGAATTTTGTTGAAGGCTTTTTCAACATCTAGGGAGATAATCATATGGTTTTTCTTTTTCAGTTTGTTTATATGGTGGATCACGTTGATAGATTTTCGTATGTTAAACCATCCCTGCATTCCAGGGATGAAGCCTACTTGGTCATGGTGGATGATTTCTCTGATGTATTCTTGAATTTGGTTTGCCAGTATTTTATTGAGTGTTTTTGTATCAGAGTCTTCAATTTATTGAACCAATTGGTAATCATTGGAGATGACTCTAGATTTTCAATATGGAAACTCAGTTCACTAGTTCTGTGTCTTTCTCTTGTGGTAAGTCCCTGTTTGTCCACCATATGGTCCTCTAAATCCCTCAGCATCATTTCCTATACATCTTGGAGCACATTTGTACTAAGGGCTATTTGATGTCTCTGCTAAGCTTGCCCCTGGGGCTCACCCTTTCCTGCCGTTGTTCACTGCTTTCCCTTTTCCTCCCATGGCTTGGGCTTTTGGTTAGAAGTTGACACTATGATATGCATTCTGATTCCCACCCCTCCCCTTCCCTGGCAGTTTCCAGGAGTGACAGGGATCAAGTTAACTCACCTTAAACTACAGACACCACACACACACACACACACACACACACACACACACACCATAGTGAGTAGCTACTGATTTCTCTGCTTGGCTGTTTTATTCTTACCTTCACTTTTAAAAGAATATGGCTTTCTAGGAATTGCACAGCTTAGTGGTCAGTCAGTGGCTTGTGCTGAACTGGTTCTCCAGCACCATACCCTCTAGGCTCCCACCTTCTACTCTCCTGACTTGCCTGTGTGGGAGCATTCAAATCCTGTCCAGCCTTACCTTCCATGACTTCCCTTTCCACCAGTTTCCGGTTGATCTCCAGATCCCTAAAAGGACTGTTGTGCAATTTTAGACTTACACTGGGGGTAGAGGAAATGATAACTTCTTTAAACTTGTAGCCATAAATTCTACTGTCTCTGATACACTTGGAATTTATTCTGCAGGTCTCAGAGAGCAGTGGTTCTCAACCTTCCTAGTGTTGTGACCCTTTGATACAGTTCCTCATGTTGTGGTGGCCCCAACCATAGTTATTTTCATTGCTACTTCATAACTCTAATTTTGCTACTGTTACGGATCCTGATATAAATCTGTATTTTCCAATGTTCTTAGGTAGCCCCTCTAAAAGAATCATTTGACCACACACACACACATACACACACACAAAGAGGTGGAGATCCACAGTTTGAGAACCATTGATACAAATCAAATTCTATCACTCTATGCAGCTGTCCAATTGCTCTCATATCATTCAAATACCTATCTTTCCTTTGTTGATGTAAGATGATTCCTTTGATGTGTGCTAAACACATGGATTGGTTTCTGAAATCTATGTTGTTAGTTTGTCTATTTGTGACTGAGTATAACACTATTTAATTGTCAGGATATAGCTATTTTCCTACTGTCTCATGACTGTTTTCCACATGAACTTTTAGTATCATTTTGTTTTGCTTCAGAATAAATGGCACAGCATTGGCTCCACTGGGATTGCACTCAATTTCTAAATGAACATAAGCAGAACCAACAAACTGATGGCACTAAAATATTCTATCCAAGACCAAGGGATGACCTTCTATTTGTTAAACCTGTGTCTCCCAGATTGTTTAATGGCTTCATTTATATTGGATTCACATGTTTCTTACTATTTAGCCCAACATATCTTTGTTATTGTTATTCATTTAAATAACATTGACCCTTGGCTTCAAATCAGGCCTAGTAAGATGGAAAGAGCACAGCTGTCAAAACCATTACACTCACTGGGTTCAAATCCCAACTTTTCTTCTTGTTTAGCATCTGACATTCAATACATTATAGTCTTAACCTCTTTGAGTCCCAGCATCTTTGCCTGCAAAATTGGAGTGCATATTACACAGACTCGAAGGGCACTGTAAGGATGAACTAAGAGAACCATGTGAAAGGGCCTCCACACCCCAAAACTACCATATTATCCTTTTCCTGCACAAGTTTACAAGTGTCCTATCTATAGCATTGTTCGATTGCTTAAAAAGTGAGGCATTTAAGTGACATCACCCTCGTGGTGGATAGGTAAAGAGAAGATTGAAATATATGACTAGAAAACTCTAGAACAACAGTGCTAGAAGTATAAGATTTTAGAGAAAAAAAAAAAAGCTATTTTAGGGCTGACAGATAGCTCCATGAGTAGCCATGCTTACTGCCAGTCTGTCCACCTGAGTTCAATCCCCAGGACCCACAGGTAGAAGAAGAGACCTGTCTCCCACAAGTTGTCCTCTGACTTCTATATGAACATCACGGCATACACATGCCATCTCTCCAACACACACAAATAAATAAAAGTAACTTTTAAAACTCTCTTGCTGGTTGTTTAACATGGAGTCCATGCTTTGCATACAACTCTATGTTTATGTCCTTCGTGTTGTGAGAATCAAACAGAAAGCATTGGAAAGCAAGAAGAAAGAGAAAGGAAAAAACCCTAATCAAAGTATGGCTGCTTTACATTTGCCTAACCAGGGGGAAGGAAGTTTAGGATTCTTAGGTAGTAAAGTTTATTGTAATTCAATGAACAAAAGTGTTAACTGCTTTTAACAGGGCATAGCTCAGTCTAAACAGAGAGAATGGAGATCCAGGATTCTAGATGGGCTCTGGAATGTAGTCTTGATGCTGTATTTAATTGATGGTACAAATTGGATTGTATCACATAATACACATAATATGATTAAACTTAAGTTTTCTCATTTTTAAAAAGTTTCTTTTAATTACTATATAGAGGCCAGAAGAATAGAGTTGGAGTTTGAAATGGCTGTGAGCTTCCCTACTTGGTGGTAAGAACCTACACAATTGTTCTGGGAGAGTAACACGTGCCTCGGCTAGGGGCCGAGGAGGCATCACCATTACAAGATGGCGCCCACTTTCGTAGGGCAGGTGGTAAACAACTCCATTTAAGGTTTGGAGCCATCTGGGTTCGCGCCTGCAAGAGTGCGCATGCTCGTGAAAGCCCTACGTCTCAGGCCAATCCCGAGGTTTGGTGGCTCTGCAGACCGGCCTGGACCTATCAGGACCTTACCCGTGTCCCTGGTCCCTTTATAAGCAGCTCGTTTGGCTTGCTCGGGACCCTTCAGCTCCTGCTCTCCCTCAACCAATGTGCTCCAATAAAGTGTGACTCAAGAAGGATCCTCGAGTGGTGTTGAGTGGTGGTGGTTCTTCCTCGCTGGCCGAGGGGCTCGCCGCAGTGCCTCATGCTGAAAAACTCAGCTTCTCCATTTTTGTCAGGGAGGTTAAACAAAGTTATCTCTACGATCTCTTTAGATTTTAAAACTCCGTGGTTCTGTTTTGTGTGCTCACAGTGTCAGAAAATGATAATCATCAGGCAATTACAAATAAAGTGTGGTTGAATTCCAGAAGACAATAAAATAAAATGACCCCACATAAAATTGTCACCACTCTTTTTATGCTGTGATCACTGGTTACTGAACTCTGAGCATTTACTGTTATGAATTGCACATCTGTTTCTGTCTTGCAGCCCTGCTGTTAGATCTCTTGGTGAAACCGTGTTGATAGACTGCAGGAGGACTAGTTGGTACACAATGAAACTGTTATTCTCTTAATATAGGAAACATTCACATATGTGAAGTGTGATTGTTCCTTGGGTTCCTTAGTAATTACTTAACCCCCACTTTAGGACTAGATCTGTTGCAATGAAAATTTGATTTAAAAAAGTATGAAACCGGCCCTCTCTTTTCAGGCTCCCTGAGGTGGGACTAGGAAGAAATCCCATCAAATTTCTAACAGCGTTTCAAGGTCTCCTGCAGTCTGGGGATTCATTCAAGACTCACAGTCTCCTCACTGTCTCAAAGCAGCAAGGTCTACTCTTCTGGCTCAATCTTCTGAAGTAATCACCTGTAATGTCAGGCAAGGTGCTTGGAGATCCTAAGACAAGAGGACAGGGTTCCATCCACATGGACTTTGAGCAGTGTGATGACGCACACCTCTGAATCTTTTGTTTAGCACTGAGCAACTTTGCAAATCCTACTCCCTTTAAAAGTTGATGTACCACATGGGGAGCTGGGGACATGCTGCCTTTCAAGACACCAAATGCCCTATTTTCAGAAAACAGCCTGTTCATTTCCGAGGCAGCCCTTGGCTGCTGCTCCAGATTCCCTGAGCCAAACAAAACTTCCTGGAGCAGCTGGGCAAGCAGGTGCTTCCAGCTCCTCCAGGTTCACACCTGGGGCAAGAACAGAGAACATTCAAGATCTCATTCTTTGCTGGCCTGAAGCCTCCAAGCTCAAAACTAGAAACACCAGCTTCCCTATTCACCACCCCCCCCCCCACACACACACACTACTCACCCACAATCCCACAAATGTGGCCACCCAGGAGAAACAGTTTCCTTTGGATGTGACTTTTATGTTACCTTTTTTTGACAGTGTAATTTCTTTAATTCATTTTTCTTTTGAATTCAAGACTGAAGGACAAACAGTAATAAGTCCATTCAAGATAAGGTTGAGGGTGGTCTAAATCTCCTAACCCATCCCACACAGTCATACAGTGGTAGAGCCCTGAGGGTCTTTGCTATATAACTTGAAAATTAACATGGGGGGGGGGATATTTGGGTCTGTAAATGAGATTCACACTCCTAACCCAACCAAGAGAAGCATTAAAGCTTCATAAAGCAATGAGGTCATGAAACTGAAGGTACCCCATCCTCTCTTGCCCTTTATCCACAGCATGACCTTGACAGTTATGTGAGTCCTCCAGGCTTGGGTGCCTTGTTGAAGTACAGTTAATGCTATCGGCCCACATTCCCTGATGCATTCCCATATAGCCAGGTCTTCCCTCCTTCTGTAACATTGCATCACAATGGGGGCTGATATAAAAACATCTTTGCAGCACAAAACCAATGCTTAATATCTCCTGTGAACCAAAATACAAGCCCAACTACAACTCTATTTAAAATAATTATTCATTCCTTTATGTCTAAACCTGCATTTGCAATTGATTAAGGCCTCTGAGTTTTATAACTTTCTATATGATACATTTATTACACCTGTTTTTAACCTATCCCCACTAAAACTTATTCAGGTAAGGCAGACATTTTTAGGACATGATTTTTAAGTGGTAGTTATGTGCAAATGACATTGTTGTATCCAAATTAAATTGTTCTTACTGTAATGCATAGTGTCAAGTAGATAAACATCCACATTTGAATTCTTGGTGCTAGAGAAAGTGATGTAAAAATATCAATATTATAACGGATTTAAAATCTGAGATTTAGAGAAAGTTAGGCTCATGAACTCATTTTCATCTTAAAACTCGTTTTGAGGTTTCTAGATTTAGAAAGAAAAAAAAAAAGTCAGCAATTCCATGATGAGAAGGTGAGAAGGGAGAGAGATGGTGTACAGAAAACAAGGAGAAAAGGACAATAAAGCCTTCCTTAAGTTTGACTTTTATGACTGTTTTGTACATAACCCTTTCATGCCTGTCTCTTTTCACTTTCTTCTCAGGACCTCCAGGGAACAGCCCTCTTTATAACTATTTCTTCTGAGGGGGAAAGAAGATCTGTGGAATGGCTGGCCACTCCTGCTGCCTGGCCACAGAGGGAATCGGAACCTTCTCTTCCCCCTCTTCAGTGCTCTGCACTGGTCTCATAATTGCTAACATCCTTGGCCTGGCTGTTACAGGAGGAGACAAAGGTTCAGAGGGCAGCCACCAGTGTCCTGGAACAGGAAGTGGAGAGAGATAGGCACAGCGGCAGTCTATTAAGAAAGAGGTGCTCTGAGGAAGAAGTAAGCCAGAGAGCTGGCAAGGTTACACTCAGTGGTCCAGGGTCATGAGAGTTGTGATGGTTTCAGATATTAGCATAGCATCTACTTCTGGCATTTGCATGCTATGCTGTCTGTCCTTTGCCTGGTAGCCCCTAGCAGAGGGAATCAGGTCTTTTCTCTCTGTCACTAGTTTCTTTCATGTATTAATCTGGACGTATGTCTCCATGCCTTACTCTCCAGTTATATGGCTGCCCATAAAGAATCTCTGAGGACCTTCCTGGTATCAAAGGCTCCTCTGAGAAACACTACCCCAAGGACCATGCCCCTCAGGAACATCCTGATTGCATTCTGGAGACCTACATTCTGCTTCTATTCTTGTCTCTGCCTGACTCACATAGCAACCCCAGACATTTTGCTCATGTTGCCTTGGCATCTACCTCCGTCCATAAACTGGGTATAGTAATGTGCCCATTCACAGACACACAGGCAATGCAATAGAACTGTCTATGCCCATGAAGGTAGTATCTAAGCCAAGGATCAGATTTCATAGCATCCCATGAGTCCCTGGAGCTGCCTTCCTTGGGGACAACATCCTTCAGAGTCACACCAGAGCCTCAGGACCACCTGGCACAGGCCCTGGTTCCCTGACCTCATCAGGGGATCTGCCAAGGAGGCTGCTCCCCAGGGATATCTTCCTGCTTGTCAGCCCAGCCCTGCCAGAGGTTCCCCAGTTAGGTCACAGGTCAGCTCTCTTCCTTGCTCTGTCTCAGCAAGGAGCCATCAAAAACCTGAGAAAGTTGTGGCCACAGCTCTGAGAGTCAGTATCTCATGAATCAGCCCTGGGGCATGCTAAATAGAAGCTACTCCTAAGTGTGCCTAGTGGGCAGGTGGGGTGTGGAAGAGGCAGTTCCAAGCTGCAGCTGCTTCTCCATGTTAGATCCCAGGGCCTGTTCAGCTTCCTCAGGCATCCTCAGGACTGAGCCCTTAGTGTTCCTCCTAATCCATGAACTGTTATCAGGTTAAAGCTTCAAACACCACGGGGAATAGGCCATTCCAGGTCCTAGAAATCTGCAATGTTAATGGAACATGGCAAATCTGATACCCTAAACTGGTGCAAGAAAAGGGGAGGTGTGTGGGTGGGTACAGTCCTGAGTTGAGACAAGAGTAGGGAGGGGAACCCTGTGCAGGTTTTAACTGCATGTTACACACCAAGCCTGTAGACATGCCTCTGAGCCCTTCATAGCTTCCCTGACTGTCTGAGATCACAAACACACAGGATGAGAAAGACCTTGAGGCCCCTTCACTTTCATCATATGCCCTAGAAGAATCTGGAGTTGCAGAAGGTCTCTGAAGCTAAGCCTGCCCTGAAAGTTCTCTCCAAGGCAGTGCCACAAGGCAAGCTGTAAGGAGCCCCAGCCTAGGGAAATTTCTTCATGTCAACTGTCAAAAGGCTCTGGTTGGCCTGACACTCATTAGCACTAGACCCTGAGCTATTAGCAATATTTGCATGCAGTATTTCATCTAGTCCTCCCAGGCATTGTGTGACACAAGGATAATAGAGAGACAGGCTCACTCAAACACAGTCTGCAAGTACAACAAAGCTGAAGCAGGTCTAAGGTGTGGCATCAGCGTCTGTGCCTCTAGCCTCTTTACAAACAGGGTTTGCTAAGTGAAGGCTGGAGGCTTATACAAACAGGGTTTGCTAAGTGAAGGCTGGAGGCTTATACAAACAGGGTTTGCTAAGTGAAGGCTGGAGGGTTATACAAACAGGGTTTGCTAAGTGAAGGCTGGAGGTTTATACAAACAGGGTTTGCTAAGCGAAGTCTGGAGGCCCTCTTTTGGAGGAAGGCAAAAGACAGACCTGAGCTCTACTGGGGATCCACTCTGCACTCTCCTTCCTGGTTACAGACTAGAAGGAGATCATAAATGAACTGAGAGGCATCCGACTGGGATCTGAATCCACATCTGCTGGGTTGGTGCTGCATTCTTCCCAGCTGATTGACACCTGAGAGTTTGTGATTCTCACTCCATTTCTAGAGTCTATTAGAAGGGGATGGGGGGAAGCCCTGAGACTGTCAGGAGATTAAGGAGAAACAAAATCAGTTCTGACTAGGCAGTGGCAGTCCAGAAACATCTCTGCAAATCGTCCAAATCACAGGAGCTGCTGACCCACATCTAAGAATCTCTCTCAGAGCCATTAACCCTGAGATCTGAAGTCACATGGTTTTTTTTTTAAAGGGACAACAAAGGAAGAGTCAGAGATTTCACTTATATCCTCCCTCTAATGCTGAACGACTCAGGTTTTCCATTTCCTGAAGTCTGCCTAAAGCTCCCGTCACCACTCTCTACTGATCCAGTATCAAAGTTCTCTTGGGTTGTGACTCCCAGAAAGGCATCCTGACACAGTGATTGGACAGCATGCTGCAAATATCTTGTTATTAACATTAGATATGCTAAAGCCAACACCATTTAAGTAACACCCCTCTCTCATAATGAGAAGGGAAGAGGGAAGAAAACACCAACTCAAGCTAGGTGTTTTAGCAAGGTGTAACACAAATAACAATTATTGGTGATCCTAGGTAAGTGTAGGAAATGGGGCAGACCATCACATGACAGGACAGTCAGAAGATAGCATAGAGGAAGTGCCATTTTTGTGAATCTTGAAGAACAAAGACTATCAGACAGGACACAGTCTAGAAAGAGCGTCTTCGTCAACTATGTTGATAAAAGTCAGTCTAGCCATACCTCCAGCATCCTCAAGGGAAGTGAACCCAGGCAACAGTTTCCTGATACCCAGGAAGGATAGGTTCTAAGGTAGGTATTTCTAGGAACTGATGAGATATTCTCCTTCTTTCAGTAACTCCTTAAAAAACACAAGGGTCCAAAAAACCAGCAAGTCAGAAGATAGCACTTGCTCCCACTGTTAGGAGTCCTACAAGAAGACAAAGATACACAACTGTCACATATATACAGAGGGCCTAGGTCAGTCTCATGCAGGCTCCCTTGCAAATTCAGTCTCTGTGAACTCCTATGAGACAAGGTTAGTTGATTCTGTAGGTTTTCTTTTTCTTTTTATAATTTAATTTTTTTATTTAATGTATTATTTTACATGTCGATCCCAGTTCCCTCTCCCTCCCTCCTTGTCTCCCTCCCTCCCTCTTACCCTCTCTGCCCTCTCACATGCACCCTAACCACCCTCCCATCCCATCCCCCACCCCAATTCCACATGTAGGGCAATGTCATCCAGGTGGGGTCATGTAGATCTATCAGGTCATTTGAAGTGGGGACTAGGACTTCTCTCCTGTCTCTAGGTTAAGGCAGTATCCCTCCATGGGGGATGTGTCCACAAGATCCTTTTGTGCTCCAGGGATACATCCTGGTTCCACCGTCTGAGGTCCCTTAGACTTCTCAGTCCTTCTGGCTGAGACCCATATTCAGGGGGGCCTGAGTTAATCCCATGCTGGATTCCCAGCTATCAGTCTGGGGGCCCATTAGCTCCTCCTTGCTCAGGTCAGCTAACTCTATGTGTTTCTGCAACCTGGTCTTGTCCTCTCTCTCTGAATCTGGATTCTAGTTCGACTCAGTGTTTAGTTGTGGGTGTTTGCTTCTGTTTCCAACAGCTATTAGATGAGGGCTCCATTGATAAGTTAGTTGTTGATCTCACTATCTGGGAAGGGCATTTATGGTAGCCTTTCCACGGAAGCTCAAATTGTTAGTTGGCGGCAGTCTTGTAGGTCTCTAGACCTTTCTTTAGGTTCAGTTTTCTCTTCAAACCAATATGGATCAAGACCTCAACATCAATCCAGCCACACTGAACCTCTTAGAAGAGAAAGTAGGAGGTTCCCTTGAACAAATTGGTATAGGAGACCGCTTCCTGAACATAACTCCAGGGGCACAGACACTGAGAGCAACAATTAATAAATGGGACCTCTTCAAACTTAGAAGCTTCTGTAAGGCAAAGGACACAGTTGACAAGACCAAACGGCAGCCCACTGACTGGGAAAAGATTTTCACTAATCCTATATCCGACAAAGGGCTGATCTCCAAAATATACAAAGAACTCAAGAAACTAGTCAACAAAACACCAAATAACCCTATTAAAAAATGGGGTACAGAACTGAAGAAAGAATTCTCAATGGAGGAAATCAAAAAGGCTGAAAGACACTTAAGAAAATGCTCCACATCCTTAGCTATCAGGGAAATGCAAATCAAAACAACTTTGAGATACCATCTTACCCCTGCCAGAATGGCTAAAATTAGAAACACCAGTGATGACTTATGTTGGAGAGGATGTGGAGAAAGTGGAACACTCCTCCACTGCTGGTGGGAGTGCAAACTCATACAGCCACTTTGGAGATCAGTATGGCGGTTCCTCAGGAAAATGGGAATTAGTTTACCACAGGACCCGGCAATCCCCCTCTTAGGCATATACCCAAAGGATTCACATCAATGCAACAAAGACATCTGTTCAACTATGTTCATAGCAGCACTATTTGTAATAGCAAGAACCTGGAAGCAACCTAGATGCCCTTCAATTGAAGAATGGTTAATGAAGATGTGGCACATCTACACAATGGAATACTACTCTGCAGAAAAAAATAATGGTATCTTGAAATTCGCAGGCAAGTGGATGGCACTTGAAGAAACCATCCTGAATGAGGTAACCCAGTCACAAAAAGAGGAACACAGTATGTACTCACTCATATATGGATTTTAGACCTAGATCAAATGATCACCAGCCTATAATTCACATCACCAGAGGAACTAGGATACAAGTTGTATTCTAAGAGATTCATATAAAGTCCCTCACAGAACTGGGAAGGGACAAGTCCCCCAGACCTCAGGTATAGTGGGGGAGGACAGCTAATGGAGAGAGAAGTAGGAGAAAATGAGAGGGAGGAGAGGAAGGCATGTGTGACTAGGAGGATTGAGCCTGGTTAGGAATGGAAAATAGGAAAGAGAGAGAGAGACAGAGACAGAGAGAGAGAACATAAAAGAGGGAGCCAATATTGGTTTGAAGATAAAGTTGAACACAAAGAAAGGTCGAGGGAACTACAAGACTGCTCCCAACTAACAATCTCAGCTTCCGTGGAAAGGCTATCATAAATGCCCTTCCCGGAGAGTGAGATCAACAACTAACTTCTCCATGGAGTCCTCAACTAATGCCTGTTGAAAACAGGAGCAAACACCCATACATAAACACTGAGTCAAACTAGAACCCAGAAGCAGATGGAGAGGACAAGACCATGCGGTAGAAGTACATAGAGACAGCTTACCTGAACAAGGGGGAGCTAAGGGCCACTAGACTGATAGCTGGGAAGCCAACAGAGGTCTGACTCGGACTCCCCTGAATATGGGTCTCAGCCAGAAGGTCTGAGCAGTCTAAGAGACCTCAGACAGTGGAGCCAGGATGTATCCCTGGTGCACAAAAGGACTTTGCAAACATATCCCCCATGGAGGGATAACTGCCTTATTCTAGAGATAGGAGAGAAGCCCTAGTCCCCACTTCACAGGACCTGTCAGATCTACATGACCCCAACTGGATGGCATTCCCCTACATATTGTATTGTGTTGGGGGGTTGGGAGGGGAGGGTGTTTAGAGTGCATGGGAGAGGGTAGAGAGGGCAAAAGGGAGGGAAGGAGGGAGGGAGGGCTTGGGGGGAGGGAGGGAGGGAGGGAGAGGGAACTGGGATCGACATGTAAAATAATAATAATAAAAAAAAAAAAAAACGCTTTGACTCCAAAATTTAAGTTGAAGAACAAGTTACTGGGGAAAAGTATTTCTATTTTTGTTTCCACAGAAAATGAAAAGATGTGGATTCCTTCCAGACTAATGTGGTTTGATCACACCAGACCGCCTGAAACAGAGTACAAGCTGATCCTACATTCCAAACAGCTGGACAAAACAGCCCTACAGACTACAGCTAGGATATCTGAATCTTCTTCGAATCCCCCAAGACAGGGCCCCTTACCAGCAGGAAGTAGTTTGGAAAGAACGACTCCCAAATTCCCAAATATTGTGTATAAATGTTTGTTTTCATTTAATTGGACTTTGTTATATAAAATTAAATAAAAAATACTCTATATGCAAAAAAAAAAAAAAAAAAAAAAAAAAAAAATAAAAATACAAAGAACTCATGAAACTAGTCAAAAAAAAAAAAAAAAAAAAAAAAAAAAAACACCAAATAACCCTACTAAAAAAAGGGGTACAGAACTGAAGAAAGAATTCTCAATAGAGGAAATCAAAAAGGCTGAAAGTCACTTAAGAAAGTGCTCCACATCCTTAGCTATCAGGGAAATGCAAATCAAAACAACTTTGAGATACCATCTTACCCCTGCCAGAATGGCTAAAATTAGAAACACCAATGAGGACTCATGCTAGAGAGGATGTAAAGAAAGGGGAACACTCCTCCACTGCTGGTGGGAGTGCAAACTTGTACAGCCATTTTGGAGATCAGTATGGCGGTTCCTCAGGAAAATGGGTATTAGTTTACCACAGGACCCAGCAATCCCCCTCTTAGGCAGATACCCAAATGATCCACACTCATGCAACAAAGACATCTGTTCAACTATGTTCATAGCAGCATTATTTGTAATAGCAAGAACCTGGAAGCAACCTAGATGCTGAAGAATGGATAAAGAAGATGTGGCACATCTACACAATGGAATACTACTCTGCAGAAAAAAATAATGGTATCTTGAAATTCGCAGGCAAGTGGATGGCACTTGAACAAACCATCCTGAATGAGGTAACCCAGTCACAAAAAGAGGAACATGGTATGTACTTGTTCATATATGGCTTTTAGACATAGAGCAAAGGATCACCAGCCTATAATTCACACCACCAGAGAAATTAGAATACAAGATTCGTATAAAGTTCCTCACAGAAGGGGGAAGGGACAAGTCCCCCAGAGCACAGGGGAAGAGGGGCAGAGAATGGAGAGAGAAGTAGGAGAAAGAGAAGGGGAGGAGAGGAAAGCATATGCGACTAGGATGATTGAGTCAAGGTAGGAATAGAAGACAGGAGAGAGAGAGAGAGAGAGAGAGAGAGAGAGAGAGAGAGAGATAACATAAAAGATTTTGTAGGTTTTCTTGTGTTGTCCTTGACCCCTCTGGCTCCTTTCTCTCTCTTTAGCAGGATTCCCAGACTTGGCCTAATGTTTGACTGTGGGCAAGGTGCTTAGTCTTACTACAACTTGATATATCATGTTTTATTGATATCCATGGGAGGCCTGCCCTTTTCTGAATAGAATTGAAGGAGCAGTGGGTGAGGTAGGGGAAAGCAAGGGGGAGGGGGGAGAGGGACTGGGAGGAAAGGAGGGAGTGAAAAGTGAGGTCTGGATGTAAGAGAGAGAGGTAGGGGGAAGGAGGGAGGGAGGGAGAGAAGAAGGTAAGGAGGAAGGGAGGGAGGGAGGAAGGAAGACCCTAAGATTCCAGACTCAGGGAACTCTACAAAAGAGAAGATGGAAAGAGTGCTAAGAGCCAGTGGGGATAGAGGGCAGTAAGGTATTAAAGCCTCCTAGACACAACAGGGCTGGTGCACATATAACTCACAGAGACTGGCATCATGCACAGGACCTGCACAGGTCTTCAGCAGATAGTGTCCTAGAGCTGAAAGAAGACATGGACAAATACACCCATCACTAACCAGAAGCTATCTCCAATAGATAGACCATTGGAAATGAAAACACAGTTTTCTTAAAGAGACTTTCACTGGGGAAACAAGCCACTCTCAAAGGTAATCCCTGGCCCAGCAGTGGATGACTAACACAAATTAACTCAACAGCATCTTTGGAGATTCTAAGTTCCAAATGTTAAGTCAGGGCATTCCTTTGTTTTTTAAACCTTATAGGTGTTTAGAGTATATATTGTAGCTTCTGGTTTGGGTTTTTTATGGTGTTCCCAAGTATGCAAATGTGTATGTCTCTGCATCTGTGTGCATTTCTTGTCTTTTTTCTTGTTTGGTCGTTTTGTCATATTCTGACTTATTTGTTTCTGATATTTTATGTTACTATGTTACTTTATTATTAATCCTTAGGTGCCTGTTTTCTAATGAGAGAGACAAAAATGATGTGGCTCTGGATAGAAGGGCACTGGGGAGGAACTGGAAGGAACAGAGGAAAACATAATCAGAATATATTGTATGAAAGTATCTATTTTTAATATAAGAAAAAATGTAAAAAGAAAGGAAGGAAGGAAGGGAGGGAAGGAGGGAGGGAGGGAGGAAGAAAGGAAGGGAGGGAGGGAGGGAGCTGATACTGCCCCGCTGTCCTGCCATGCTCTGCTCCCTGACCAAACCTGCCCAGCCATGCCAGTCCTGCCAACCCTTGCCTGTACTATCCCACCCTAGGAGTTCTGCCGAATTCTGCCCTAGCCTGCCCAGTCTTGCCAGGCTCTGCCCAGTCCTGCTTAGCACAGCAAAGCTATGCTTTGTTCTGCCCAGTCTTGCCTAGTCCCTATTGCGGTTTAATAAGGATCAGGATAAATAAATAGGCCGAATAGATGTTTATTCACAGAGAAATAACTTACAACCTAAACAGATGAACACCAGCAAGTTCCACCAGATGATCCCCTCACTGTGACAGGCCAGCAAGAGAGCCTGCCCTGGCTCCTCCTCAGACCTAGTTCCCCAGGTCACTTCCGCCCCTGGCTCCACCCCCAATGGGTGTGGTCAGTGCCACAGAAGGAGACAAAGTGAATATAGTGAATATCCTACTACAAGTCCTGCCTAACTGCTTACCAGCTAAACCTTGAATGACACAGATCCAGTCCTTGTCCTGCTCCATCCTGCCTGGCTGGTTAAGTTTCACCTAGCCAGCCCTTCCTGTCCACTCCTACTGAACCTAACGCTGCCCTGTCCTGTTAGTCTGGTCCTGCCTGATTTTCTGCTCCATGCTGTCCTGCCTATCTAGGGCAGTAATCTTTTCCTCTGGAAAAGGCTTCAGTGAAAGCCTTCCTTATCAAAGATGCCTTTTTCCCTCTCTAAGGCTGTATTTGGGGTGATACTATAAGAAAACACCCTGTGAAAGCCACCATATAAGTTTCTTAGGACAGGTTGCTATGTGATTCCCTAGAACAGTCACTATATAACCTCTTAGGACATGGTAAACACACAGTCTCTTAGACTGCAGGCTCTCAGGACACGATCACTACATAACATTTTAGGACACCGTCATCATATGTCCCTTAGTACAAGTCACTATGTGATTCTCTTAGGACACAGCTATTATGTAATATTCTCAGGTCACAGAGAGGAAGTGGTGGTACACTCCTTTAGCCCCAGCACTCTTGAGGTGGAGGCAGGCAGAACTCTGTGAGTTTGAGGCCAGTCTAATCTACAAAGCAAGTTCTGTGACAGTCAGGCTACGCAAAGAAATCCTGTCTCAGGAAAAAAAATAAGATAGGGTCTCCTTATGATTTCTTAGGATACTATCACTTGATCTCTTGGTATATTGTCACTGTGAGTACTTCACAGGACAGTTACTACATAATCTCTTAAGACATGGTCACCATTGATCTCTTAAGACAAAGTCCATTAGATATTTTAGGACACTGTCTTATGATCTCAGATCATGGCCACTATATGATCTTGACAAAAGGCCTCAGAAGAAGGATCTCTTGGAACCTGGTAGTAGGTATCACATGTCACATTTCTTTCAGCCAGCAGGATTTTTTTCTACATATGGCCATTGTGATTGATAGTTCTGTTTGTTTGTTCGTTCGTTTGTTTTGTTTGAGACAGGATCTCACTATGCAATGCAGATTGGACTGGAACTCACTCTGTAGACCAGGCTGGCCCTGAGCTTCTGCCTCCTGAGTTCTGGGATTAAAGATGTGTACCACCTTTGCCACTGCAGAGACTTGCAAGAAAGGTAGGAAGCCAATGAATGGCCCACCCTTACAGGTGCATAGACCTTTGCATGTGCATTTGGGTATTAACCTTTTCACCTCACAGACAGGAACTTCTTTCTCCCTGTTTCCTCCACAACCCCCTATGGTTAACTTATTTTTCTTTGTAAACTACTCTGAATTCTTCTAAAAGAAAGCTGGAAAAAAACCATGGGGAACATTTATTAAGCCCACATTTTGCAGTGTTACGTGGATATGAGGCCCCTATACACTTGCATACATCCATAGTAGGCAGTTTCAAAGTTCTCAGAAGACCTGTGGTGTTCTATTCCACATACAGCTAGAGATCTTCCTCCCAGCAGAGGCAAGAATTTCACTCAGCAGGGAGCAATTGTACCCAGAAGGAAGAACAACCTTTAAGTGCTTAGAAACTGGTTGTGCTCATTGTGGGGACTTTAAGACATCAGGTTGGGGGAAAAAAATCCTCAAAAGATGAAATGACTGACAGCCTTAGTTTTCTTAGATGTAAAGCTAGCAAACTGAATATCTTAAGGCAAAGGAAAGGGGGAACCAAGTAGACACAAGAGAAAAGGAAACGCACACAAGTGCCCATCAAATTGCATGCAGTGGGCAACATTGACACTTTATTGTCATCTTCATCATCATTAAAAAGGAGCAGAATTCCTAGGGAACCCACTACAAGGCAAGCCAGAGAATACGGAGGAGATATTTACCTCCAAAGACATTATATTCTATCTAGGGGAAGAAATCAAAGAGATATTTTAACAACTACATAGTCAAAGTCTTATGTACTGAGTATTCCGTTAGCAATGGGAGACCATATTGGAGTCTTTAATCAAGGGGTATTTAGGGACTCCCCCTATCTCTCATGCAAAGAGTAGATGGGAATATGCGCACAGCACAGTGCTGGGCCAGTTAACTTGGATTCTGCCAGGAGTCTGGGGTGGACAGGTAACAGATGTGACTGAAAGGAAGTGATGAATCAATGCATGGTCACTGAAGGATGACAAAATTGGAGCATATCTTATTATGCACATGTCACATTTTCTCAGATCTAAGCATGGAAGTGGGCAGAAAAAGGGAGAATGACAAAAGAGGAGTGTAAGAATGTCCAGCCTTGTCTGCTGATCCTCCAGAATACAGACAACAGGAAGCTGAGACTCAGCAGGGCTATCCAAGTCTAATATGTAAAGGTCCTTTCTCGCATGCCAAATGGTTTCCACATTATCCTTGTCCCTTCACAGAACTACTTATATATTATATTTATGTATTATTTAAGGAATTTTCAGGAGTTAGCCTTGTCCCATAAGACTCAGCTAACAAATTATTGGTAAAATTTTGATAAATGACTAACTGAAGAGAAGACAGAGATAAGAATCAACCCTAGATTATGATCTTGGATGATTAACACAGTCAGTGAGAGAATCTCTAATAGACTAGAGATGCAACTGGTTTTGGAGAAACAGCAGCTGTCATTCTTTATGGCCATCATGTCATCACACATGTCATGTCCTCAGCCTACAGCTCCTCTTCTTTTTCTCCACCTGGACTACTTTCTTCTTGCTGTGGTATCACAGAACACAGTATATATTTCTATTACAGAATCTATCAGTAAGTGATTTTTTTACTTATTGCTGTGTCTATCACTACTGCATGGAACACATCAATTAACAGAAGAGATATAGTTAGAGACGAACAAAGATTGATAAGACATCCAGTGTGGTGGATTGTAAGACTGCTCCTAATTCTTTACCACTACCCCCTATTCTATAATAGCATCTTTGAAGAATGGCCTGAGAGAAAAGAAACTAGACTTGTTCATGACTTGATTTCAAAGTATGTGATGCAAATGTATAATTGAGGAGTCTCTGAGACATTTTTAGGGAGACTGTGATGTCAAAACTGTTTTTTTTTTTATAATGATATGAAGAAATTATGTTGACTTTCTCATGAAGCATGGTTAAAAAAAAATGCTAACATCTTAGTATAAATCAAGGCCAAACTACCCAATGACATAGGTAGACCTTATAATATTTACTCCATTCACTTATAGTAAAGGAGAATGTCTGTCTCCAGAAATTTCTGTGGTGAGGTAGTAGATGGGACTAAAGGTTTTGAATCTTGAGAAAATGGCTGTTTAATACTCCATGTAAGGAAATGGTAAGTAAAACTAAGTTATTTCTTGTTACGAGAATGTTTTCCCACTGGCCTGGTCCCATCAATTTCTGCCACACACCCAAGCACTGAACTGTTACAAGAAAAGGCTCTTGTGAGATGGACCTGCAAGCTGCACCAGCTATGTTAGCCAGAGAGTATCCTTTTTGCTTGAAAGAATGACTAACAAACTATGGCTATTCAGATTCCCATATTTGGCAGACACTTTGTCAAAACCATGCAGAGACTGTCACACATAGGGAAACACCTTGTAGCTAATGATATGATTTGAGCTTTCAAGTCTAAATTAGAATTTTGTAAAACATGTTTTATCAGTCAGTGTACTGGAGACACAGACTCCTTTTGATGCTTGACAAGCCCCACCTGTCTTTGTTCTCTTGCCCTACATTGTTTAAACTGGTAAGTAAACCAAGGAAGCCCATGTACTCTCTCTCCCTGGTGCCAACACTGAAGTTTAAACCACAAAAAGCTTAGCCATGCGGGAAGACATTTCTCTCCTGCTCACACCCCACAATAAGAAACAAAGCTACCCTCCCTTTATTCCATCCAAGGAATTTCAGGCCTGCTCTTTCCCTTACTGTTTGTGCAGTGCCATCTTTTTTTTGACCTCCGTGCCAACTCTGAGTGAGGGGCTGGTCCTGCCTTCTGAGAGCAACTGTAAGACAACAGGGACCACCGGTAGGATGTACTATGTAGTGAGAACATGTTAGGGGTCTTTCTTCTCTGGCCTTTGGCTTGCCAACAGCTTTGTAGCCTTCTGTCACCACACTTGAAGCTGCTTCCTGCTGGCCCTGTGTCTCCAAGCTATCTTACTTCCTGTGGATGAACTTGTCCTTTGAGCTATGCTGGTCTGTGCTACCATTGTAGATTTAAATGGCCTAGATAATTGTCCTGTAGGAAAAGGGGTCCCCAAAATGAGGTTACTACCTTTGGTAGTATGTCATGGTCTAGATCTACCTAAGTATTACAGATTGAGCTGTGTGTCTCCATTCTGATATATACCAAGGCTGATAGACTTCAGGCTCAAGAAATGCTTCCTACACTCTGATTATAGTTTATGTCCATCAACTAGCAGTTGACCTTTATTCTATAGAACTCCAATAGAAAAGCCAGGACTATATATACTACATGGGCTCGTTGGAGTTTTACTTATGTAAAGACTTGTAATGTGCTGAGGTTCAAGGTCTAAATGCAATTGGCTTACTGGGCCTCTGTAACACAACATGACAATGTTATTGCTGCTTCTTTGCATCTGCTACAAAAATAGATCCAGATCCCAGTGTTATGGTGCGGGGAACCTCAATGCCCTGAGGCATAGACTCTAATGAAGGGTATCTCGGAATGCTTCACCCTGTTTTCCCAAAGAGGATAATAGAACTATAAATTTATTCCAAGGCTGAAAAGGAGTCACCAAAAACTCTGAGGGCATCTTATAAGAACATATAAGTGGCCATTCCATGTACTCCAGATTCAGAGGCCTCTAGAATTTCAGCACAAGTGGTATCATAGGGTGGCTGTATAGAGAGGGTGGAATGTGAAATGCCTAAGCCTTATGAAACTCCCTGAGATTCCTTGGATAGAGAAGCATAAGAGTGAGATGAGAGAAAAAACTTCTCGGAAACACTTCTCATAACTGCTCGCTAAACTTTCCTTCAGACAGAAGAGACAGAAATGGAAACAGAGGTGTATGATTTGAGCTGATTGAAAATTTACTAAAAGAATTTATTCAACAGGAAGATGAAGAGAGAAACAATTGGCTTTTACACCTCTATAACACTAGCTAAGAATTAACTTTAACATCTGTTGAGAGGAACCAATTGGTAGGCATATCTTGTGATCCCAAAATTAATAATTTATTAAGAAACCCATTTAATTTATTAAAATTTGCCCATTAAACATTTCTCTCATCTAGTCAGTGTTGATGACATGGTGACATCCCATCCCACCATGACAACAGAAATTTCGTGCCTTCCCTAGCTGCAAAACCTTAAGGAACGATGACAATTATTCAGGAAAATTGGTACCATGTGGTAGGTTTGTTGCTATTATGTTGAACATGCCAATAGGCCAGAAACCCTTACCATCCTCAACTAGGACCTTTGATGATAACATAAGGCAATTATTTTTATGAAAAGTTAGTAGATTTTCATGAAGAATGAGATGAAACTCAACCACTCACCTACCAGTGATATAATCCAGGGAATAAGAGTTGTAAAGGATGCAAAGGTCATCACAAGAGACCATCCAGGAGTCAGCCTCCCCCAAACAAGGCCCATTCTCAAAACCTGATGCTGAATATTTTGGTGATGGTAGCTTTTTGAGACAGAGCCTCACATTATCCAGGATAGACCTGAACTTGCTATGTAGCTGAGGCTGGCCTTGAACTGTTGATCTACCTACATCTACCTCAAAAGTTCTGAGATTATAAGCATGGGTCACCAAGCCTGGATAAAAGACTTGATACTGAAGAGTTCAAAATCTGAATTTCCCAAATCATTTAGTCTTGGGAACAACACTTGAAAAGTGCTCATTTTTGTTTCAGCAGTCTATACGGAAAGCTAGGACCCCAGAACCAGATCACACAAAATGAATACAAGGTGGCTCCCAAGCTCACTATGTCAAAGTCCTGTCATCCAATATTCTAGTAATAGGGGATGTAACAACCATGAGCCTACTAAGGACTTCCATGGATAATGGCCACCAAATAGGAAGTTTCCTCTTTAACTTTGTTGGTTCAACAGTCTCCCTTTGTTTTTTACTTAAAAATTGTTTCATACAATATATGTTTATCATATGTTCTCCCCTCCCCAAACTCCTCCAACATCCTCTCTACTTCACTATCCCTCCAATTTTATGTTCTCTCTCAAAAATAAAGAAAAGAAAAATAAAAACAAACAAACAAACAAACAAGAAAGCCAATGAAACAAAGCCTACAAAAAAGTATGAAACCCATTTTATGTTGGCTGACTACTAAGGAATTGATTACTTCCAAAACATCTATGCCACTGCTGCCCTGGAGTGAAGTTGATATATATAGTGACATTTCCTTGGAGAAAATTGTCCTCTCTCCCTCACCCCCACATACATCAATTGCAAATAGCTTCTTGGTTAGGGGTGGGACTTTGTGTCAACTTCCCTTTGTCAGTGCTGAGATTTTTGTCTGGTGTTATGAGTGGTTTTTTCCCACCTGCCGGTCTGGTTCCGCCACGCCAGCCCCAAATAATACAGAAACTCTGTATTTGATATAATCCTGTTGGCCAGTTACTAGTTTCTTATCGTCTAGCTCTGTCTTAATTATTAACCGATTTCTATTAATCTAAGTACTTCCACGTGGTCTCATCTTACCGGAGAGAGAGACTGGCATTCTGTTCTCCTTGTCCTCCATCTTGGAACTCCTCCCTATTACCTCCTCTCTCCTCCTAGTCTCGCCTATCTTGCTTTCCTATTGGCCAACAGTGCTTTATTCATTAACCAATACGAGAAACATATTTACAGAATGACATCTTCCATCATCTCCTCTTTTCTGTCTAAAATAAAAGGTTTTAACTTTAACATAGTAAATTAAATAACAAAACAGTTATCAAATAAGAACCACAGTTAACAATATTTAGTCCATTAACATTTAGCAAGATTTAAAGAAAACATTTTATCATCTATCCTTTCTTTGTGAGTCTAAAGTCCTATATGTAACTTACCTTTAATCCTAACTAAGGAAAACTATAACCATAACTATCTGTCTTCAACTCCCTCAAAGACCACAGAAGGATAATATATAAGCTCTAGAAATGACAGAGACAACTCACTGCCTGGTCAGTCACCCAAAGTTCTTCTGTAATCTTCCATCTTCAGCCCATAGGCCATAGTGTGTCTAGCAGACTCTTCAGCAAAGCAGGAAACTTTAAACTGTCTTCTTGTATTGGCAGTTTGTCAGTCACTTTTCTCTGTGTCCTGCAGACTGTCTGGCAGACTCTTCCATGAGGCAGGAACCCCACAGCCTGTTCATCTTGTATCAGCAGTCACATTCCTGTGGGTCCTGCATGTCCATTTTATACAGCATAAAGTCAAACAGTCCAGACAAGAGCAGTATCCTGTCCAAATGGCTAGTCTTGCCATATTGGAAGCAAACTCCATAACGCATTTTTTTCAAGGTCCATCTTCCTTTCTGATGCAGATAAGCAGGGCAGTGCTGGCACACACCTTTAATCCCAGCACTCTGGAGACAGAGGCAGAAGAATCTCTGATACGGATGGTATTGCCAGGAACATTTGTTCCTCACTGTTAAGAAATACTCTAAACCGTTTTAAATACCATATTCTGTAGGTCTTTGAAAGGTTTAAAGAATGCCTATTCATCTCAAATACCTCTCTGTATATCTAGAAATCCTAAGTAACTTTAACGATAAGATTTGACTAGTATAGGTAACTATCTATAATCTGTACTAAGTTATACATTTTTAAATGAGCTATATAAACACAATACCTAAACAAGAGGAGAAATATACATATCACAAAATTGAACTTAAATTTGTATCAATAAACGAAAATCCATTCCAAAACAAAGTATTCATATCTATAACATAATCCCCCTTTTACCTTTAAAAAGAATTGGTTGTGATCATTCCATTTATAACTAACCCCATTTAAATAAAAACAAACATTTATAAACAACATTTAGGAATTGGGGTGTCGTTCTTTCCAAACTGCTTCCTGTTGGTAGGGGGTGCTGTCATGGGGATCCTAAGAAGATACAGAAATCTTGGCTGTAGTCTGTAAGGCTGCCTTGTCCCTGCAGTTTTGAATGTTGGATCACCTGGGACACTGTTTCAGGGGGTCTTGCTTGATCAAACCATGTTAACCTGGATGGAATCCACAGCTTTTCATTTTCTGTGGAAACAAAAAGAGAAATCCTTTTTCCCAGTAACCTGTCCTTAGATTTAAATTTTTGAGTCAAAGCATTTTAAAATATATAAATTGGATTAATCCAGCAGCATTTCTTTTAACAGTTGTAATTTCCTCAGCAGTCAAATAATTTAAAGATAACAGAACAGTATTCACACTCGTTTTGTGCTTCCCATCTTACGTGGCTTTTTTATTACTTTGTTTATTTTTTTTAACTTTTATTTTTTTATTTTTTAAGACAGGGTTTCTCTGTACAACTTTTATGTGTCCTGGAATTAACTCTGTATACCAGGTTTATTTTGAAATCACAGAGATCTGCTTGCCTCTGTCTCCCAAGTGCTGGAATTACAGGCGTGTGCCACCACACCCAACTACTTTCTGTCTTTTTAAACCATTTTATCCTGTTTCTTTTTCTCTCCCAAGCCTACGTATATTTTAAAATACACTGTAAACCTTTAGAGGTTTTTCTTAATCGGAATCTGTCTTTACTGTAAATCTTTATCTTTTTGTGGCCACAAGTCTTTTATCTGGTAAACAACAACACTGCTAAAATGAAAGCCACAGCTGTATTAGTCGCAGTCTATCCAAGATGGTGGTGGGTGCTTTTACCACCAAACCTGAGAGCTATGCTCACTGCCTTGTTCTATGCTGCCATCCAGCAGAATGTTGCTGGCTTGGAGATGTGGTCACTGCCATTGCCAGCTCTCCACAGGAAACCTCCCTTAAAGGAGCCATGCAAGTCTCTGCTTGTCTCTAGCAAAACAGAGTCCGAGAAAAATGCTGCTACCAAAAAGTCTTGCTTGCTTGTCTTTGTTCTTTTGTTTCTAAAACCCTTTCTTAAGCTTTTTTTTTTTTTTTTTTAAGTTTTAAGTAGAAGTTCTTATTAGCCAGGTTGATGGCAGCATCATTATGTTATGTGTAGGTTTTTCCTCTAGCCTGGTCCCACAGCCGAACCAGCCCCAAATAATGCACAGAGACTCTGTATTTGATATAAAGCTGTAGGCCAGTTACTAGTTTCTTATCGGCTAGATCTGTCTTAAATATTAACCCATTTCTATTAATCTAAGTACTTCCACATAGTTTTATCTTACTGGAGGGGGGGGGGCTGGCATTCTTTTCTCCATCCTCCATCTTGAAAGTCCTCCCTACTACCTCCACTCTCCTCCTAGTCTCCTAGTCCTGCCTATCTTGCTTTCCTACTGGCCAACGGTGCTTTATTCATTAACCAATACAAGAAACACATTTACAGAATGACATCTCCCATCAGTCTGGCTTGAACATGTACAGGTCTCTTATGTACTGCCACAGTGTCTATAAGGTGTTAACTATATCAGCCCTGTTGTGTCTGGCAGACACTTTCCTTGGAGTCATCCACCCTCTCTAGCTCCTACAATATTTTTACTTCCCTTTTCACATATATCCCTGATCAATAAAGAGAGAGGTTTGATAAAGACATCTTATTTAGGGCAGAATGCTCCTAAGTCTCTTAACTTTCTGCATATTGTCTGGTTTTGGATCTCTGTGTTAATTCCTGTTTATGAAAGAGTAGCTTCTCTGATGAAGGTTAAACAATACTCTAATTTAAGGGTATATCAATGTGTCATTGGGATAGTTACTTTATTACTTAGTTACTTTTCAATTTCTATAACAGAATACTATAACCAAGGCATCTAATTCGGGAGTCATAATTTTAGACGGAACCTATGACCATCATGAAAGGCAACATGGCAGCAGGTTAGCAGTTCTGAAGCAGTATCTAAGAGCTCACAACTCAATCCACCAGCATGAGGCAGACAGCAAGTTAATTTGGGAATAATGTGGGTTTTTTTAAACCTCAAAGCCTACCTCCAGTGACACACCTCCTCCTACAAGACCATTCCTTCAAATCCTTCCCAAACAATTCCACCAACTGAGGACCAACTATTCAAACATATGAGCCTATGAGAGCCATTCTCATTTAAACCACCACAGGAAACCATTTTATTGCCATCTTACTTTAGCAGAATAACAGGTTTCCACATAGGGCCCATGATTTGTCTAGTCTCATTATTTTGACACTTTGTCTATGTGAGATATGGGTTTCATATAATTGAGTTAGTTGGCCTTGAATTCCCAGCCCCCAAAATTAAGAGATTGGTTATTCCCATAACATTTATGCCACTGTTGTACCAGGATATTGTCTAGGCAAATTGCTGTTGTAGGTCACAGGGTTTGTAGCTGGGAGATAGTGATGATTACTTTTCTCCTCTGGTAGCATGCATGTAAAGTAGTGGCATAAGTTCAAGTTTTCCATATACAATGACATAAGTGAGTTGTATCATTAGTAATATACCATAACATTGCAGAGAGAAACAAATAGCCTTGGCAATAGCATGTGACTCCTTTGGCCAATGACTCAACAAGATGTAATCCATTCTCAGCACTAGAAGTTTTACTTGATTGCAGAAGATACTTAGATGAGGTATTGTCTCTCTTATTATATTTATAAGTCTTCTTAAAACTGGCAAGTGTTCATGGTTTTCATATAACTTCAACTTATAGTTATACCCAGAATTCTAAAAACATTAACAATGGCAGAACAATTAGCAGAAATAAAACAGAGCAAATAGACTGCCTCATCTTACCTATCAGAACTATTATCTTACATTAAACTTTCCTCAATCATAACATTCACTGCCCTAAAGTTTCACTTAGTTGGATAGTCAGAATGACCCAATGAGTAATAAATTAAAATCAAGTTGGTTTTTGTCACCTCAGTTCATTCCTCAAAATATGATCCTACAGACTTTACACACACACACACACACACACACACACACACACACACACACACACAAACACACACACACACACACACACCCCTATGTATACCCTTCCACCCTTTAAAAGAGCTACAGTCTGGCTCTTGCTGGCGTGACTCGGACAGGAGAGGATCGGGTTGAATTTCCTGGTGTTCATCTGTCTAGGTTGTCCACTCGGAGTTCCTGCGGGCAAGATCCTTGACCCCCAAATCCGGGCCCCTGCCAAAGAACGAGGTCTCAGCTGGAGAGCGCCAGTATCCAGTGAGATCCCACTACCCTGCAAAACCTTCTCAAGTTCCAGCCCAGCCCTCAACCTCTTCTGCCGGCTATTGGCCAGAGAGAAACCTCCTAGAGAGCTTGGACCACACAGAACTACAGACATTGAATCTTTGATCCACATAAGCCCATCGGGGAAGGACCATAGAGAGAGGGAAGAGACACCACCAACACCTACTGGAAGAAACTATGGGAAGAAGGCAATACAAGAGAACACCTAACAACAGAAAGACAAACATGACACCACCAGAATCTAGGGAATTTACACCAACAAGAATGGAACACAACAACAAAGCAGAGGAAGCAGAAGGGTACGACTTAAAAATCACCATCATAAAAATGATAGAGGCCCTCAAAGAAGATATGAGAAAATCCCTTAAAGAAATGGAGGAAAAAACAAACAAAACAGTGGAAGAAATGAACAAATTCCTTAAGGAAAGTACAGAAAGCCAAGAAAAAACAATTAACCAGGTGAAGGAAACGGTTCAAGACTTGAAAACCGAAATTGAGAAAATAAAGGCAACACAAATGGAAGGAAAGCTGGAAATTGAAAAGCTGGGCAAAAAATCGGAAACCACGGACACAAGCATAACCAATAGAATTCAAGAGATGGAAGAGAGAATCTCAGGCGCAGAAGATAAACTAGAAGAAATAGATTCATCGACCAAAGAAAACCATAAATCCAACAAATCCTTAACACACAACATCCAGGAAATGTGGGACACCATGAAAAGGCCAAACCTAAGAATAATAGGCATAGAGGAAGGTGAGGAAGCCCAGCTCAAAGGTGCTGAAAACATATTCAACAAAATCATCGAGGAAAACTTTCCAAATCTGAAGAAGGACATGCCCATGAAAGTACAAGAAGCATACCGAACCCCAAATAGGCTGGACCAAAGAGAAAAAGACCCCTCAACATATAATAATCAAAACACCTAGCATACAGAATAAAGAAAGAATATTAAGAGCAGCGAAGGAAAAAGGACAGGTAACATATAAAGGCAGACCTATCAAAATTACACCTGACTTCTCCATGGAAACCCTCAAGGCCAGAAGGTCCTGGATAGATGTTCTAAAAGTATTAAGAGAACACGGATGCCAGCCTAGGCTACTATATCCAGCAAAACTCTCAGTCAATATAGATGGAGAGAACAAGATATTCAATGACAAAACCAGATTTTCCCAATATGTATCTACAAATCCAGCCCTACAAAAAGTATTGGAAGGAAAATTCCAACCCAAGGAAGGTAACTACGCCCACAAAAATGTAGACAACAGATAATCCAACTACACCAGAAACCAAGGGTGAAGCAGAACTAATATATTCACAATACCACTGCCAACAACAAACCTAAACCAAACAAGCATCAACAATCAATGGACCTTATTCACCCTCAACATTAATGGTCTTAACTCACCTATAAAAAGACACAGGCTAACAGAATGGATACGAAGACAGAATCCATCCTTCTGCTGCATACAAGAAACACATCTTAGCTCCAAAGATAGACATTACCTCAGGGTAAAGGGTTGGGAAAAGATTTTCCAATCAAATGGAAATAAGAAGAAGGAAGGCGTAGCTATCCTAATATCTAACAAGTTAGATTTCAAACCAAAACTAGTCAAAAGAGATGAAGACGGTCATTTCATATTCATCTCAGGAGAAATCCATCAACACAAAGTCTCAATTCTGAGCATCTATGCCCCTAATACAAAGTCACCCACATTCGTAAAAGAAACACTACTAAAACTCAAAGCTCATATAAAACTTCACACACTTATAGTGGGAGACTTCAATGCACCACTCTCAACACTAGACAGGACCACAAATCAGAAACTCAACAAAGAAACAAAAGAATTAACAGAAGTTATGTCTCAACATTCCATCTTCTCTGCTCCACATGGAACCTTCTCTAAAATCGACCACATACTAGGAGACATAACAAACCTCAACAGATACAAGAGAATAGGAATAGTCCCCTGTATCTTATCGGACCACCATGCTTTAAAATTGGAATTCAACAACAACACAAATAGCAGAAAACCTGCAAACTCATGGAAACTTAACAATGTGCAATTGCACCACTCCTGGGTCAAAGAAGAAATAAAGAAAGAAATTAAAGACTTTCTAATATTCAACGAGAATGAGGATACAACATACCTGAACTTATGGGACACCTTGAAAGCAGTGCTACGAGGGAAGTTCATTGCACTAAGTGCCCATATGAAGAAAACAGAGGATAGTCACATAAGAGAATTAACAGCCCAACTGAAAACCTTAGAACAGAGAGAAGCGAATTCACCCGCAGGAGCAGACGCCAGGAAATAATCAACTTGAGGGCTGAAATCAACAAAATAGAAACCAGGAAAACAATACAAAAAATCAATGCAACGAAGAGTTGGTTTTTTGAGAAAATCAACAAGATAGATAAACCTTTATCCAAATTAACGAAAAAGCAGAGACAGAACATGCAAATTAACAAAATCAGAAACGAAATGGGGAACATAACAACAGACACAGAGGAAATCCAGACAATTTTCAGGTCATACTTCGAAAATCTGTATTCCACAAAAATTGAAATTTCAAAGGAAATGGACATGTTTCTGGATAACTATCACTTACCAAAATTAAATCAAGAACAGACAAACAACTTAAATAGACCTATAACCCGAAATGAAATAGAAGCAGTCATCGAAAGCCTTCCAACGAAAAAAAGTCCAGGGCCAGATGGATTCAGTGCAGAATTCTACCAGACATTCAAGGAAGAACTAATACCACTACTCCTCAAACTGTTCCACAAGATAGAAACAGAAGGTTTATTGCCAAACTCTTTTTATGAGGCCACAATAACTTTGGTACCCAAAACTCACAAAGACACAAATAAGAAAGAAAACTACAGACCAATATCCCTGATGAACATCGATGCAAAAATACTCAATAAAATAATGGCAAACCGAATTCAAAAATACATCAGAGAAATCATCCACCATGACCAAGTAGGCTTCATCCCTGGAATGCAGGGATGGTTTAACATACGAAAATCTATCAACGTGATCCACCATATAAACAAACTGAAAAAGAAAAACCATATGATTATCTCCCTAGATGTTGAAAAAGCCTTCAACAAAATTCAACACCCTTTCATGATAAAGGTATTAGAGAGGTCAGGGATAACAGGAACATACCTAAACATAATAAGAGCAATATACAGCAAACCAACTGCCAACATCAAACTGAATGGAGAGAAACTTAAGCCAATTCCTCTAAAATCAGGAACAAGACAAGGCTGTCCTCTCTCTCCATATCTCTTCAATATCGTACTAGAAGTTCTAGCTAATGCTATAAGACAACAAAAGGAGATCAAGGGCATCCAAATTGGAAAGGAAGAAGTCAAACTGTCTCTATTTGCAGATAATATGATAGTTTACATAAGCGACCCAATAAACTCTACCAGGGAAATCCTACAGCTGATAAACACCTTCAGCAAACTAGCAGGATACAAGATAAACTCAAAAAAATCAGTAGCCCTATTTTTTTTCAGACGACAAAGAGGCAGAGAAAGAAATCAGAGAAACATCACCCTTTACAATAGCCATAAGCAACATAAAGTATCTTGGTGTAACGCTTACCAAACAAGTAAAAGATCTATATAATAAGAACTTTGTGACTCTAAAGAAAGAAATTAAAGAAGATACCAGAAAATGGAAAGACCTCCCATGCTCTTGGTTAGGTAGGATAAACATAGTAAAAATGGCAATCTTACCAAAAGCAATCTACAGATTCAATGCAATCCCCATTAAAATCCCACCACAATTCTTCACCGACCTTGAAAGGATAATAATCAACTTTATATGGAAAAACAAAAGACCCAGGATAGCCAAAACAACCCTATACAATAAAAGAACTTCAGGAGGCATCACCATTCCTGACTTTAAGGTCTACTACAGAGCTATAGTTCTGAAAACAGCCTGGTATTGGCATAAAAATAGACAGGTAGACCAATGGAATCGAATTGAAAATCCTGATATTAATCCACGCACCTATGAACACCTGATTTTCGACAAAACAGCTAAAATTATACAATGGGGCAAAGACAGCATCTTCAACAAATGGTGCTGGCACAATTGGATGAGGGTGTGTAGAAGACTGCAGATAGACCCATGTCTGTCGCCATGCACAAAACTCAAGTCCAAATGGATCAAAGACCTCAACATCAATCCAGCCACATTGAACCTCTTAGAAGAGAAAGTAGGAGGTACCCTTGAACAAATTGGTATAGGAGACCGCTTCCTGAACATAACTCCAGGGGCACAGACACTGAAAGAAACAATTAATAAATGGGACCTCTTCAAACTTAGAACCTTCTGTAAGGCAAAGGACACAGTTGACAAGACCAAACGGCAGCCCACTGACTGGGAAAAGATTTTCACTAATCCTATATCCGACAAAGGGCTGATCTCCAAAATATACAAAGAACTCAAGAAACTAGTCAACAAAACACCAAATAACCCTATTAAAAAATGGGGTACAGAACTGAAGAAAGAATTCTCAATGGAGGAAATCAAAAAGGCTGAAAGACACTTAAGAAAATGCTCCACATCCTTAGCTATCAGGGAAATGCAAATCAAAACAACTTTGAGATACCATCTTACTCCTGCCAGAATGGCTAAAATTAGAAACACCAATGACAACTCATGCTGGAGAGGATGTGGAGAAAGTGGAACACTCCTCCACTGCTGGTGGGAGTGCAAACTCATACAGCCATTTTGGAGATCAGTATGGCGGTTCCTCAGGAAAATGGGAATTAGTTTACCACAGGACCCGGCAATCCCCCTCTTAGGCATATACCCAAAGGATTCACATCAATGCAACAAAGCCATCTGTTCAACTATGTTCATAGCAGCACTATTTGTAATAGCAAGAACCTGGAAGCAACCTAGATGCCCCTCAATTGAAGAATGGATAATGAAGATGTGGCACATCTACACAATGGAATACTACTCTGCAGAAAAAAATAATGGTATCTTGAAATTCGCAGGCAAGTGGATGGCACTTGAACAAACCATCCTGAATGAGGTAACCCAGTCACAAAAAGAGAAACACAGTATGTACTCACTCATATATGGATTTTAGAACTAGATCAAATGATCACCAGCCTATAATTCACATCACCAGAGGAACTAGGATACAAGTTGTATTCTAAGAGATTCATATAAAGTCCCTCACAGAACTGGGAAGGGACAAGTCCCCCAGACCTCAGGTAAAGTGGGGGAGGACAGCTAATGGAGAGAGAAGTAGGAGAAAGTGAGAGGGAGGAGAGGAAGGCATGTGCGACCAGGAGGATTGAGCCTGGTTAGGAATGGAAAATAGGAAAGAGAGAGAGAGACAGAGACACAGAGAGAGAACATAAAAGAGGGAGCCAATATTGGTTTGAAGATAAAGTTGAACACAAAGAAAGGTCGAGGGAACTACAAGACTGCTCCCAACTAACAATCTTAGCTCCCGTGGAAAGGCTATCATAAATGCCCTTCCTGGAGAGTGAGATCAACAACTAACTTCTCCATGGAGTCCTCAACTAATGCCTGTTGAAAACAGGAGCAAACACCCATACATAAACACTGAGTCGAACTAGAACCCAGAAGCAGATGGAGAGGACAAGACCATGCGGTAGAAGTACATAGAGACAGCTTACCTGAACAAGGAGGAGCTAAGGGCCACTAGACCGATAGCTGGGAAGCAAGCATGGGACTGACTCGGACCCCCCTGAATATGGGTCTCAGTCAGAAGGTCTGAGCAGTCTAAGAGACCTCAGACAGTGGAGCCAGGATGTATCCCTGGTGCACAAAAGGACTTTGCGAACACATCCCCCATGGAGGGATAACTGCTTTAATCTAGAGATAGGAGAGAGGCCCTAGTCCCTACTTCATAGGACCTGTCTGATCTACAAGACCCCAACTGGATGGCATTCCCCTACATATGGAATTGGGGTGGGGGGAGGGGAGGGGAGGGTGGCTAGAGTGCATGTGAGAGGGCAGAGAGGGTAAAAGGGAGGGAAGGAGGGACGAAGGGAGTGAGGGAGGGAAGGAGAGGGAGGGAGGGAGAAGGAACTGGGATCGACATGTAAAATAATAAATTAAAAAAAAAAAAAAAAAAAAAAAAAAACGCTTTGACTCCAAAATTTAAGTTGAAGAACAAGTTACTGGGGAAAAGTATTTCTATTTATGTTTCCACAGAAAATGAAAAGCTGTGGATTCCTTCCAGACTAATGTGGTTTGATCACGCCAGACCGCCTGGAACAGAGTACAGCCTGATCCTACATTCCAAATGGCTGGATGAGGCGGCCCTGCAGACTGCAGCTAGGATATCTGAATCTTCTTCGAATCCCCCAAGACAGCGCCCCTTACCAGCAGGAAGTAGTTTGGAAAGAGCGACGCCCAAATTCCCAAATGTTGTGTATAAATGTTTGTTTTCATTTAATTGGACTTTGTTATATAAAATTAAATAAAAATAAATAAGTAAAAAAAAGAAAAAAAAAGAGCTACAGTCTGATACACTTTGAAACAAAATAAGAGTTAAGTATCATTATTCAAAATTTAATGAATGAAAGGGTGGTCAGTCCAACAACAACCCTTTTTAGTATTCCAATTTGGTCTTCGTACAAACCAGATAGACAGTTTACCTAAAAAATGTTGGTGACAGTCTTATTGCTTTGGTACCCTCAATAAAGTTCCCATATCTAGTACCATGGACATCACTGCCTCTGTGTAATAGCAACTGCAAAGTATTTTGCTCTCTCATACATTTGGCTACTATATTATCCTTGGTGCCTATTTTGATGGCCTCTCAGCCACAATTTTCCTTCACCTTCAAAGGAGCACAATTCATCTTTACCTGTCTCCCTGTGTGGTGTTTCAGAATCCCTTCCAGAATACTCAGTCTTTGCAGGCAAGCTTTTAACCCATATTCAACTTCCTCCCAGAACATAGGTAAGACATAACACTAATGACATCTTCCAAGGATATTTAAATGACATATGCACATAGAATATGTAAGTGTTTGCCACAGAACTTTTCCAACTGGGGCTGAGCCATCATGTCTCAAAAAGATTCAAGGCTCTACCACTTCAGCAAAATTCTTGGTCGTTACCTGATCTGACAAAGGATGGATGAGCCATGCCCAATGCAGGATAGACTCAAATTCCTCATGTTGTCAGCCCCTCTGCATTGAAGTAGAACTACCAGTCATTACTCCTGTTCAGATTTTGGTAGCAATAGATTCTTCTCACCAACCACACTACTTTGTATGGGAGCCTTCTTTTTAAAGGGCCATAGCATCTTTCCAAATGAAACTGGTTATTTCATTAATGCTCACCAAGGACCCCTTCTCTATAGAGGCATTATCAACCTCTTTTCATGCCTCCTGAAGTCTTTGGACCACTGTTGATGACAAGAACTTGTGTGTGGTTTCCAGAACCCAAAGTTCCAAAGTTTCCTACTACATACAATTAGACTCAGAATTTCTGTCTGCATAATGGGCTCTTATGACATGGATATGAGCTTTCAAATACAGACAGATTTTGTCTGTATTTATCAGCTCAGCATTTATCCAGATGCCATTATGCATCCAGTTTGGAAGGCAGCAACATAGGACCAGCATGGCCACAGAATGCTTCCTTATTGAAAAGGAAAAGGGCATTTAAAGGGTAAAAACAAAACTTAGAGCCCCTGATATATCCTGTATACAAGGAAGAATGATTTCCCTTATTCTCAACTCATTGACAGAAGAAATGGTTTTAGGAAACACCACCTGTTCTTAAAGACCAAATTATCACTGGAATCAACTAAGTTATCAAGAAAGAAAAAACAAGTTCATATACTTTACAGAGAGTAAATATGACAGAACCTACTGGAAAGTGAGTTGTCTCCATTTTCCTACAGGGTGTACCTGACTTGTAGGATGGGATCCAAAGCCAGTGAAACTGGCAAAGCCCCCAGAGTCATTTCAATACCAGACAGAGTTCTGATTAATAACCAGACTCATCAGCATTTTTAAAGAACCTTGGGCCATTGCCAAGTGTATGGGTACCTGAAACAATTAACATTTTCACACTTTGGGGTATAAACCCCAGGAAGACTTCTTTATCTGATCACTTGATTCCAAAAGGCTCACAAACATGCAAAAGATAAATCAAGGAACCACAGACAATTGCATACACTAAAGCCACAAGTGAAGCCTCACCAAAACACTCCTTATTATTCCAGAGTTCCAGACATTGCTGATGGTAAACAAGGCACTCATTTGACCTCTCAAAGTATATAATACTAGGACCATCACCATGTTTCTCATATACAGCTGATTAATGTTACTTAATTATTCATTGGGCAACTTTCTACAAGCCAGGTACATGATTGGGTAATTGCAAAAGAGCATAGTAAATTTACTGAAAAGGTGAACTGAGAAGTAAAGAGTGAATAGAAGAGAGTGATGTTTAGAGATGAGGAAACTATATTAGGCATGCAAGAGAGAACCTGGATCATCCCAAGAACTGAAAGTTGCTCACTGAAATTACAGAGTAGAATGTTTGATAGCTGACAGAACCAGGAAAACAGAGACCTCTCAAGGCATCTCAAATCAAGGAGATTTAATGGATGTAATTTTACAACTACAGTGGAAAAGTTAAAACAACCAGGGGACAGTGAAGCAACTCAGTCATCGGGATTGCAGGAAGCCAGAGGAGAAGAATCAGGGCCCAAGCTGAATTCATCTGGCTGGGGTCACATTACAACAATGACTTCCTGGTGGGAGCTGAAGGCACAGAAGGAACAGGAGACAGCACTGTCTGAGGTGGGAGAGGGATGGTGCTAATACCCTACTACTATTCATGTCTCATCAGCGCCTTTGGTGAGCAGACTGAGAGCCTAGGAATGCTGATTGTGACCAAGCAAAGACAGCGAAGGAAAACATGGGAGGGCAAGTAGAAAATCCACACAGGAATCCTTGGGAAAGATAACACCAAAAAGGAGGCCTCAGTCAGATCAGAGAAGCTCTTCTATATTCTTCATCTTAGACTAATAGGGATCCACTGAAGTGCTGAAGTTGGAAGCAGATGATTGATTTTTGCCTTAAAAGATTACTGTATCATTTTATATATTTTTCATTTTAGTTCTTGAGCATTGCAAAGGCTTCATTGTAGTAGATGCAGCATGAAAACATTGATGCCCTATTTAGGTTACACTGGTTGTCAGGGTGGATCTGGAGACTAGCAACAAGAATAATGAGGCATCTGGGAACCATGTCACCCAAGGACCCATCTGAGGGTATCAGTCACTGTTTGCCTAGAAAAGAGTGTTCAGAGGGGAACCATGAGGTCCCAGTTGTCACGGTGTGTGAAAAGCTGACATGTAGAGGAGGTATGGTTTGACCCTGATTTTCCAGAAGGAAGAACAAGTAGTTCAGGAAAGTGGCAGGAAGGCAGATTCTATCTGTTTGCAAGAGGGAACTTCCTAACCACAAGACCCTTTCGGTGGTGAATGGCCCCCTTCTCCAAAGGTGGCAGGTGCCAGTGAGGAAGAGAATCCATGGGAAACTTCTGTTACTTGGGGCAGATTATGGGAGTGCACAGAATGTCAATAGCTTAACATAGAGGAGTTTGAGCTACCCACACAGTGGGAACATGGCAGTCTTTGATCCCTCAGTTATCAGCGTGATAGTGATGGGGACATAAACATCCATGACCTCCACTAAGGAGGCCCTCTTGGATCTTCTATTTCTAAGAAAAGTGATCCTTCCACTATACATTGTAATGGCCAGGGCACCTCTCAAAGAAACAATGTTTAAAACAATGATACTAAAAAAGCAAAACACCAGAAATAATTAGAAGAAATCATAATGATAAACCTCATTTCCCTGACAATATCTGCACTGCCCACTTTGGTACAGAACACCATTGGGTACATGAAAAGAATCCATATGCAATAAAGTGAAGGGTGTTGATGGCATCTTACATCTCAATCGCTGATCTCTTGGAATCTAGTACCATGTTGTTGAGTGGTCAGCTCAGAGGAAGAAACAAACAAAAGCTATTGGCTACTCAGGAGAATCCTAGCACTTCAGTGGAGGAGGACTGGTGTGGTGGTCCTAGGAAATGTGTAAGTTGTTCACCTAGTATCATTCTATTGTCCCCTCAAATAGCGCTGTTTCCTGTGGGTGCTGTATCTGAGATGGGAAGTGTCTCACCCTTGGACAATTAGTATAATCAGAGGCTGAGGAAATGCTTGCTGAAAGACTATATAGTTTAACATGTTCTTACAGTGTGAATGTCAAATGTCCTCCATAAGCTCATGTGTTTGGATCCTTGGTTTCCAATTGGTGCAGTTAGGGAAAGTTGGGAGCCTTTAGGACAATAGACTGTCTAACAGAAGAAGATTGCTGTGAAAGGGCTTTGGAGGTGATATTTATTTCTGGTTTCTGGTGAGGCTCTGTGCTTCCTACCCCAAGATGTGAGGAATTCCCAGTGCCATGAACTCCACACCTTCACCATCACAATGGACTGAAGCCAGAAACCAAAATGAACCTCTCTCCTCCCCTAAGCTGCTTGGAAGCTTGTAGTGAAGCAGAAGTCGTTAACACATAAGAATGGTGAGTTGATCTGATTTCTTACAGAGGCCAATGTAAACTGACCTTCTGTGTTATTAGGAAAAGAAGGCTAGTCCACTAACCAGAATGTTGAGAATCAGATTCCTCTGTTTATATGGAAGACAAAGTAAGTGACTCAAATGTCCTTTTTAAACAGGAACAATTTTTTTTTTCTTTGTCTACGCAGTTTCCTCCCTGGAGACATAAAAACACAATGGTAATCTGGAAATAATGGGCCAGGTTTCATGGCTTGTGAAAGGAACTTTATTCTCTCAAATAAACCCTCCCCCCATCCACTCCTTACTTTGTTGATTTGTCTTATTATCCTGATGGTGTGAAACACTTCCTGAGCTTCATCTGCTGTGTGTCCCCATCTAACACGGTAGCAAGTTGAAGCAGGACTAATCCTTCATTCTGGTTAGAAAATCAACCCTAGCAAGAGGCTGGCCTCACTGAGGACATACTGCTTTGGGAATGGGTCCAGCTTGGCCCAGAATAAAGTAAGAATTGTGAACATCACAGAACTAGCTCCAAAGCAAAAAAAAAAAAAAAAAAAATGCGAGAGATGTCTATAGCCTCCAAACTCCCAGAAAGAGCCCACCAAGAAGGCACCACTCCCAAGCCCAGTCACTTCACCTGCAAAAGGGCAGGGAAAGCTCCCTGGAAAACAGCCCCTTTGGGGAAAGATCCCTGGCCCTACAATGGCAGTTTTCTGTTGAAGCGGCATTTTCCCCAACACATTATGCAAAGGCAAGTTGGAGAAGATGCTGAGGATTGTTATTTCCTAATTTGATTCTGCCATTTCCAGTAATGGAAAACTGCACTCCAGCTATCCATCTTAATAAGTGACAGTCGCATTTCGTTACAACTTCCTTAAATAATTTCTTGTGGGTTTAGAAGGGGACGAACAAACAAGAAAGAGTGCTGGTTTGTGGTCTCTTGCATGTCAACATCTCAGGAGCCGTTAAACAAAGCAAGAGTTCCCCTCTGGTTGAGAATTAAGTGATCAACCTATGCCAAGCCAGGAGGTGTTTGCCAAAAGCACTTCTCATTGGTCCAAGGCAAAAAAAAAAAAAAAAAAAAAAAAAAAAAAAAAGCTGTTATGTGTGTTCGCAAATGAGTAATAATAGCTAGTACATGTGATGTGACAATTTATATTGAACTGTGTCCCTCCTACATGATACTTTACAGCATAGGGAAAGATAAATCTATAAATGGACTCTTCCCCTCTTCCCCTCTTCCCAACTTTGTAGCTGTTTACAGGCAAACAGGTACGTAAAACATTCAGTACAACAAAAGAATAGAACACTGGATTTCAGTTTTGGTTTCCTTACTATGAGCCATGTGACCTTGACTATACAATGACTTTTGTCTCTCAGTGTTTCCAACCCCTCTACTGTGATAACATGGTACATGTCAAAACTTCATGGGATCATCATGAGGATTAAATGAGAGAATGAAAAGAAAGAATGTCTTAAACTATAAACATTTACAAAGACACCGTCATAAACAAAAGAATTCCTCTTCCCTCCCTTAACCTTCCTTTCTTTCTCTTTCCCCTTCTCTTCCTTTATTTCAATCTTTCTTTCTTCTTCATTTTCATATCTCCTAGTCAATAGTATTGTTTTCTAATTTGAAACTCTATAGCTAATCTTATGTGTCAACTTCACTAGATCACAGGATGCCCAAATATGCAATCAAATATTATTCTGAGTATGTCTGAGAGGGTGCTACTGGATGATCTTAGTAGTTAAATAGTGGAGTAAAGTTGTTTGTTCTCCCAAAGAGTGTGGCCACCATCCAATCAGCTGAGGACATGAGCAAAGTAACTGAGTAAGAAGGAACTTGACCTGTCTGGCTACTTGAGCTGAAACATCATCCTCTGCCCTTAGACTGAAACTTAATCCATCAGCTTTCCAAATTCTCATGCCTTTGGATTTGGACTGGAAATTATGCCACTAGTTCTCCTGGGCCACCAGCTCACAATTTCAGAGTTCTCAAGCTGCATAATATGTGAGCCAATTCTTTACAATAAAATATGGAAAGATTGATAGGTAGATAGCTAGATAGATAGATAGATCATCCACCTGCTGAATCCTGTTTCTCACAATAAACACAATACAATGAAATGAAAGAATAATAGTACAGAACTTAAAATTGAAGATAAATGAGACAAATGTAATGAGAAGTTCAGCTGTAACTCAGAGCATGGGGCTTCACACTTGAACTCCAACTCCATGTAACTTCAAGGTTACATGGTTTATCTCAGTACTGTTGTTCTGCTCTCTTCTGAGCCCTCATTATGTGCTTAGCAGTGCACATGCATTATCCCACTTAATCCTCACAAGCCTGTTATTATCTGTTCTCTGCCCTCACCTAGGAAACACCAAGTCTTAGGAAATTCAAATCACTCACCTACCATCCCAGAGCCAGTGATGAACCAGTGTACCAGATTTAATTCTTCACCAGTATACCACCATCTCCCACTTGCCTCTATGGTGGAAGAATGGTAGCTACATAGTTTAACATGGAATCTTAATATAACCCAAGCCAAGTAGGCTTAGACATAATGGAATGAATGGCTCTATCACAGAAAAGCACACAATCAAGGGGTCTTCAATGATTTTGGTCATATTCTGTTCCATTTCTCTGAATCTGTTCTTATCCATGTGTCAGTTGCATCTCACCCTGGCTTTCCTCATGGAGCAAAATCATGACAGAGGATCTAACACAATGTTCATGTCTAAGACCATACAGAGGGAAGAGGGAGATAAATCTTCTCCTCTGGAACCTAGGGCACACCAGAAAACTCCATCCACTCTTAGTCAGACCACCCCGAGAGGTGGTCGAGGTATGACCATACATTGATTAATGTAGGTAGGATCATTTCCTGGCCCTACACAACACCCAGGCAAAGAGGAGGAAATTACACTAATTGTCCAAGGATGAGGTGATCTGCATCTTAGCTGCACCCCATGCAGGAAATGTGGTGCCATTTGACAGAAGAGTAGAGTGATACTAGTGTGCAACCCATACTAGGACATCTAAATCACTGTCTGCCTCACATACACTAAAGTGCCAGGGCTCTCCTTTGTTCCTTCCTCTGAGCCAGATGTGGCCTGACCAGTCAGTATCTTTCATTCCTTCCTTCTAATCACACAGTGATCCAACAGACATCTAAAAAAACAAAAACAAGCAAACAAACAAAAACCCTACCACACATGAGCACCACTGGATTGACACTCCAAAGCAAATACCGTGTCATCCCAGTCTCCAGAAGACTTGCAGTGGTAGAGCAGGCAAATGCCCATAATGAATGTGTCACTGAAGAGGAAGAAGAGGAGGAAGAGGAGGAGGAGGCACTTGTTCAAAGAAGGTGGGGTGCAATGTGTGCAGAGGTCATGCATGGTCTCAGAAGCCTGAAGCAGACCCCTAGACCCTTTCATCTCGACTGGAATCTGCCCAAACTTCTGGATCTTCCCTAATCCCTTTGGACCACAGCCTTCTTCTCTATTTTTTTTTCTCAGACTTTGAGCCCCTTAACATCTATGGTGCTTGCTCTAAGGGTTCCCAATTCAGCTCCTCCCTCTTTTCTCCTTAGTACAGCTCTCATTTATCCATGCTCAGCTTGCTCTCAACCACCTTTCATTGTAAACAGGGAGAGGGGCTGTCTTTAAATATTCTTATTTGTAGCCTGCCTGCAGAGTAGCTGTTGTTCAATACATATCTATTAACAATGGTAGCTACATTGATAAAGGATTCCAATCCCTAGAGCTGTTACTCAAATGCTTTTTGACTACTTCTAAATTCATTTCATCCTGAAATATTTATAGTCTCAATCATCAGCAAGTTGCCTAGTTGCTTATTTTTACTTGTTTGTAGAGTGAGATTAGCAACTGGCTTCTCCTTGTTCTATAGATTTTTCTTAGCCTTAGAAGTTTAGATGTTCCCTAAGTCTCGTGAGCTTAGGAGCGAGTCATTTTCACCACCCACATTTTAATGGATGGAAAAAATATAATATACTGAAATACAATATATTATCTAGGGCAGCCATAGCAGAACCAAGCCTGCATTTTTGTTTCCTGGTAACTTGTGCTCCTGGGTTTTCTCAACCCTTCCATCATCAATGTCTTCTAAAAGGTACAGGTGAAGAGGAGCTGGGTGCATAGCAGGCAAGAAGAGGAAGGGGGCAGGGAGATTTGTTGAACACTTGCTACATTACACCATACATGTGGTCACAGATTTTCTTGTGGACCATATTATTTATTCTGGTCTTAGACAGTTATCATTATTCTCCTTATACAAAATATAGGAAGATAGAAGAGCCTAGTCTGGTGACATAGACCTGCAACCCCAGTTACAGGAGTCTCTCACAGGCAACTTTGTGAGAAACTATCTTAAAATAATAAAAACAAAAGTAGAGGACTGGCCTACAGAGGACACGTATATCACCCTCTCCAAGATTCAGGAGACATCACAGAAGAGAAGGTGGAAAGAACGTAAGAACCAGGAAATTGAAAGGAGTGTTTGCAAAATGCTGTCTTCTAGATTTGATAGGCTCTTGCCCCCATGAATTCACAGCAGCAGTGGCTATCTATACAAGACCGGGTTCCTCGTTGTTCCATCATGGGTGGGAGAAGGACTCATATAACCCCACCCCTCCCTGTGGAGCTATATGCATTTAGTAGCTTCTGGGGAGGGAAAACATATTTGTCTGTCATATAGCCACTAGGAAGTTGCCCTTTCTCTAGTAAATAAGCCCCCAGCCATGCTCACACAGGCAATCCTAATTAAATTCAATGGGCAACAACAACAGAAAACAGGAAAGGGTGGTGCTTGTGAGGGGAAGGATTCAATGTTTGGGAGAAAGGGATAATAGTAAGAGAGAATCATTGTGAAAATATTAACAGTGCTGTGTGTGTATGTGTGTGAAAACATGAAAGCGACAAGTAATTTTTAAATAGAGGATTTAGGATATAGCTCAGTGTTAGAACCCTTGCCTAACATATCCAATTCCCTGGGTTTAATCCCCACTTACTGTTGCCCCCCCACACACACACACACAAAAGGAAATAAGTAAAAAAGAAGAAAAGAAAATACAGTTGAAATCATGTATCTAGCTTGTCCTGGCTAATAACAGCAAAACTGAGAGTTAAACCTCATCCTCAACCCAAACTCTACCCCAGCCTTTGCACCATTGTGTCTCCTAGAGTCAACAAATCCATGCATTTGAAAGTGCTTAGGAAACAGCATCTGGAAAATGTCTGAGCTGAGCATCCCTTGTGGCCTGATTGCACTGTCTTGTGGTGTTCTCTGTTAAAGACTTGATGAGGGTGGCAGATGTAGCTTGGGAAATGAGTCTTTCTGGTCCTCCAGCTGTCACTATCTGGCCGAGTGACCTTGAACAATCCCACTTCTCAGAGCACATCCACAAGGAATTTTAAGCTGATAGGTAGATAGATAATTGAACACTCAGTGGAGGGGCCTGTTAATAACTTTGGCTCTCTTTGCATCTGATACTCTTAAAGATACTTGAGAATTTAATGAAGATCTTAGAAGTGAGTTCAGACTTTAGCTGCTGTGCTAGCACAGTTGCTGTGGATAAAAAGCCCAGAGTTTAGAATACCTGCTTGCAGGAGAGTCAAGGCTCAAAGAACTGTTCTGCTCCAAGTGGACTGTCCTGGCTGATCCCATGGTAAAACCTAAAGAATTAAAGTTCTTTCCAAGAACCAGCTGGAAATGAAATCACAGTACAAGGTGGGGAACAAAGGAATCTACTAGAACAGAAAAGAGAGGAAGGGAGGGGGGATGGGAGGGAGGAAAAGAAAGGGAGAAAGGAGGTTTTTACACATTCAGGAACCTCACCACCACCCTCCCCCCCCCCCAATAAGAAGTGAAGTAGGAGTCAGTGTGGAGTAGAAAGGTACTGGGTTGGCAACCTGATGCAATGTGCCCATGGCTGATTCTATAGTGGCCCATGAGTGACACTAGAGAGCACATTCCTTTCCCTTGTGCAAAATACAGATAACAAACTTCATTCCAGTTCTCTCATAATGCTACCCTAAGAGTTCAGTGAGGTAAACCAGAAGAGGATGGACAGGTTGTTACATCACTTGGGGAATTCAGATAGCTTGGCCTGCCACTTTAATTCTTTCTCACTGGGTGGGGAACAAGACAATTGTTGTATAACACTACTCACTTCCATGACTGGACTATTTTAAAGGGGAGGGGTGACAACAAAAGTTTTCAGAGAGTCTACTAGGCAAAGTTGTAAAAGGGTATAAAATTATAAGATGGATTCTCATCCACTGTAAGGACTGAAAATACATACCTCCACTTTCACCCTGCCCTTGACAATAAAGCTATTTTGAGAGTTTGGCGGGCAGAATAATTTCTACCCAAGTCCTTTGCCTCCAAGTCTTCAGACCCTGTGAACAGAGACTTCTACAGAAATGGAGGGCTGAGTTTATAGACAGAATGGAGAAGATCCTAAGGCCTGTGGGGTGACCCAATGGGATCTCAAGACCCTGAAGTGTGGAAGAGAGGACAAAGAAGTCGTCAGAGAAATGATTATATAAGAAAGACGAAGCCCCAGTATCACAATGTATGTGCTAGAAATTAAACCGGGTCCTCTAGAAGGACAGCCATCTCTCCACCCTGACCCCCAACAGAGAGAGAGAGAGAGAGAGAGAGAGAGAGAGAGAGAGAGTGTGTGTGTGTGTGAGAGAGAGAGAGAGAGAGAGAGAGAGAGAGAGAGAGAGAGAGAGAGAGCTCATTCTTTGAAACCACTCTTGGTTCTCTAATGGTCTGCTCTCTATTCTCACAACCTGTGCCCACACTCATTCCCACATAAGAATAATCAGTCTTCCGTGTCTCATCATGCAGGGTACAGCCCTCTTCCTCTATCCAGCAGTGTGTTCGGGTTTAATGCTTCCTGTGTCCCAGCTGTAAACAACCACCAAGAACTCGGAGTGATAGAACTTTTGCTCAGTGGAGACTGTGGTTCTCCTGGGCTCTGGTATCTGTCTGTCCCAGAAAAAGGTTTGGTTTGGTTTGTACATCTGTTTACGTTTAGAAAAATAAAATTGAACACCATGGGCTTTGAAGTCCTCTTTTCTTTCCTTTTTTTTTTTTTTTTTTTTTTGAGACAGTGTTTCTCTGTATAGCCCTGGCTGTCCTGGATTTCACTCTGTAGACCAGGCTCAGAGATCCACCTGCCTCTGCTTCTTAGTTGCTGACATTAAAGGCGTACATCACCATGCCTGGCTTCAAGTCCTCTTTCTATAAACCTAATTTTCTTCATATTCCTTGGAATTTCAGAGAAATTAACATTGTTGGTGATATAAATAGGCCATACTTGTGTTCCTTGTGTTCTCCTTCCAAACACTGCCTAAGTCCTCTGTTATCAAGCCAGAGGTTTAAACCATTCTTTAGAATGCTCTCAAAACTGATGTTATCACTGAAACATGATGTTCCCACATCAGCCATGACTCCAGGGCATTGAAGCTAATCTCTGCCCACCCGTGTTCCAATAGAGAAAGAATTATCGACTCAGAACCAATTGGTCCCACTGCTGAGACATTATCAATCTGTGGTACCAACATGTGCTCCACTGGGACTCCTAATCTGTGCTCAGTCCCAACCTTACTGTGTCAGTGGCAACTTTAAGTTTAGTCACTAATGAGGCATCCTGTCCTCACGCAGGTTTGACGTAGCTCCCCAGGATACCATGTGCCATTTGGGGAAAGCCTTCATGTCTGTGGGCCATCACTAACAAGGCTGTTGAATCCTAATAGGTGGGCACCCACTCAGTCCTACTCATGGTCAAGGCTGAGTAACTGGGGTCTGGGTTCAGTCTCTTAGATGAGTCAGTCTTTCTCTGCTTCTCTGATATGTCCCCACAGAGCCTTCAGGGATGAGGCCCTCTGTCTATCACCCACACACCCAGCTTTGTCCTTCAAAATGCTCTTCTTCCTATGTCAACTGCAATATCTTGAGCACTTCTACCCACCTTCATCTCTTCCCAGGCAGCACAGCAATTACCCTCTAGCAAACCAAAAGCCATGAGACCCATTGTCTCAGGGTGGGGAGGGAGACTGATACTACTGCTTCTTGCAAAAGTTCCTGGGTAAGGGAACAGAGGCCTATGGGAGGAAAACACTGTTAACTGCATAGGTTTGGAGCACACACCATTGCTGTTTTAATAATCATGCTGCCACAACCAAATTACTACAGTTGCAGGAGGAAAACTCTGCTTAAATATTCTCATCACCCTTTCTCCCATAGGATGGTTGGAAAGGCCCTCTAGTTGCCTGTGATCTGAGTCATCACAGCTATTCTACCCACCAATACAGTGCCTTCATTTCTCTTCTTGTTAGGAGTGGTTTCATTTGGTCCTCACTCTTACTAGACTGCGGGGTTCTTAAGGGCAGGGTTTCAGATTATCTGTGGAAGGCAGGTACCAACAGGAGACAGATGGTTCAATGATATCAGATAATGTAAACTATTAGTTAACAGAGGGACTTTTTCAAAAAACAAAGGTTTAGGAAGTATACAGGGAATAGTTTGGGCATCCAGAGCTAGCAGAGCTAGGGAGGGATGAAACAAAAGGAAAGGATGGGACAGAGTTAAATATCAAGTCAAAATGATCTGAGAGAGGTCTATGAAATGTCACTTTCCCAGCTTCAATCTCCTCTGGTCAACTGGATTCTTTACTGGACAAAATACAACCAGGCCTGAGGCTGTGGGTACCACAGTTGTCATCCATTCCTCTCTGTCCAAGCTTCCTGTAGCCTGTGTGGGTGCTAGATATTGTGAGGTCCCTGTCTCTTGTGAGTCTTACAGTCCAGACATGGCAAAGGGAGCCTTACGTGGGGCCTCATTTCACTGCAAGTCTACAATCTGCTATTCTGCTTCCCTTTGCCACACTGAATCACTGGTGATTCTAAACCCTAAAACACTCAGTGTGAAAGACCCACTCCATTACTTAGAAGCTGCCTTGCAACTAGAATGGGTTATTTGAGCCTGAACTATAACCTCTGTAAAGACAAGGTTTGCATACTTTTCATGGTTATGAATGTAGTATGATATCCATATAGGCACTTGATACTTGTCAGATAGGTGAGTGAGCCACTGGGAAGATCTTTAAATGAGCACAGCCATCAAGCTCCAGATGTGCTTGTTCCTATAGAGATTTCCTGGGGACAGAACCACCTAGAATCAGTCATGGTTTCCAGTCTTACTCCTCCCCTCCTACTAATAACTGAACCATGGGAAGTAGACCCTGACATGCTCCAAGAGTAGAAAGATTCTTCTGGGATGCATAATTTCTCATTTTAATACACACAAAAATCATTAACAAGCCTTTCCTAGGTTCCAGACATATCAGGCTATAGACAGAGATGATACCTAGGTAGCTAGAAACATAGATAGATAGATAGATAGATAGATAGATAGATAGATAGATAGATAGATAGATAGAATGGGGTAGCTATCAGACATATTAACTAATGTAAAATTGAAAGGTTTAATATAGTAATCTTTTAAAGAGTGACATTAGAAACTCACAGAGACATGGTTGAAAGGGTCCTGCCCACATCCTCAGCTTGCTCCATCAGCATAAGGAGGCTTTTTGATTTGGGACATTTTCTGACTCCACTCTGGAGGAGGCCTGAAGTTAAGAAACTTGATAGTGTAAGCATTTTGACAGCTCAAATGGGATGGACAGGGATTCTGACACTCTGGAAACAAAGAATACTGAGTGTTACAGCTTGGATGGAAAGGTATTCTGACAATTGGGAGCCAAGGAATACCACAGGTCACAGTAAACATAGCAGCTTACTGCCCTGCTTCAGGGAAATGCTTGCCCAGTATATCAGCTCTGCTGGAGCAGGAGAGGGTTTCCTGGCTCAGTCCCCTGGAGAGCTGAGTGTAACAACTTCATTTTGCCAGGAGGATACAGGAGAATGGCTGCCCTCTTCTGGGTGGGCAGTAGGACAGCCCAAACTCCCACAAGCTGAACAGACACAGGGTTTATATAGGGATTCTTAGGGGGCAGAGTTTTCCAGGGAGATTTCCAGGGTGGGGCTTGGTCAGATTTCTATTCCTGAGCTCAGACTGGCTAGTGCTCAGGGATTGGTTGGTTTTCTGTATGAGTTTAGGGTCAGATTTGGCTCTGGTTTCAGGGACAAAGTGTGTTTCTTTCACTGGTCTTTTTTAGCTTTTTGGCTCTAATTTTAGGGCCAGGGTTTATTTTTTTCACTGGTTCTGATTCCACCGAAAAGTGTTTCTTTGACACTGGTTTCAGAGTCAGGGTGCATTTCTTTGGTTCTGGTTGCAGGGACAAAGTCTGTTTCTTTGGCTCTGCTCAGGGTGTTTCTTTAGTTGACCCTTTTCTTACAGGTAGGAATACAAATATTTCTAGTTATCATGACAAAATTAGTAGTGGAAAATGTTACTGTGGTAATAGTTGGAAGCAGACTGGTCTGACCTCTCCCAGAGGTGTTGGGTGCACAAGTGTACTATTGGTAGAGGTCAGAGCTGGACTGATCCAAGTTCTTTCAAACAAATCACTCAGGGGTCCACTTATTCTCCTGAGCACAGTGAGGGAGCACAGAGAAGAGGCTGCAAGGGAGGGAAGGAACACACACACACACACACACACTCACACACATACATTCACACACATACTGCATGCATATTCATTTGTTCATTAAACACATCATTGAGCCCCTCTTGCCCTGCACTAGTTGATTCACAGATGAAAGAAGATGGGGCTTTGGTTCTCAAGGAAATCAGCCCCTCAGTTGAGAATGCAGTTACAGCTTCCTGAAGTTTAGCATTACAAGAGGAGGCATGATTTCACAAAGATTCTAAGCAAGAGCATCCGTCCATCTACAAAGTGCCTTTTTCTATCCTTTGCGTCTGGTGAAGAAAACCCAGAGGTGGCATCACTTGCTCTAACAGTGTCTGTCCCCCAGTCTTACACAGTCCTAATCACCACCTTGGGGTGTTGAAAAGGAACTGAGTTGTCTTCTTTGGAGAGAATGGACCAATTAGTTGTTTCCCTCATCTTTACGGCTGCTAGGTGGTCCCCTTACACAATCATGTCCTATGTCCCTTCTATTCCCATTGCAATGCACAGTGTCTCGTCTCGTCTCCATCTTCCTCCAATAGGAAGGGCTACCTCCATCTTCCACCAATAGGAAGGGCCACCAGGCTTTCCCTTATCTCTTCCAAAATCCCAAGACTCTCAGAATAGATTTGGCTGAAATTACAGGACTCTGAATAAGTGAGTATTGTCCTCAATGTAAGTTAGTTTTCCTGAAACCTGGCAACAAAATTAGGGAAGACATTAAAGTAGGAGGAGACTTGGGGAAGAAGAGTTTTATTGTGGGAGGAAGAGGGGGCAAGAGATGGCAATGGGGAGGAAATGACTAAAACCCATTAGGTACATGTATGAAGCTACCAAATAATAGCAATAATAATAATAACAGATGCAAGCAATTTACTGAGTAGTAATTCTACTATGCATCAAAAGGAGAGTGGAAAAGGGCCCACAGGAAGATGCCAACCCACCCAGTGGAGGCCTAACAAGCAGGTGACTTGCTTTGGGCATTGGGCTCTCTCCCTCTGGGAACATCTGAGACAGCCTTTGTGTGACATGTGCCAGAATTGTACTTAAGGAGCAGCAAAGCAGACTTTTATCTACTGACATCTGTCCCTCACAAGATAAGGTTGCTTTTCTGTCTTAAATGAGATGGCACCCCCATTATGAAAAACCAATTACATGGCATACATGTGTTATGTTCATGTGTATGCATGCATGTGTGTATATGGGAGTAGGAGCCAGAAGATGACCCTGGTGATGTAGAATAATCCTTCTGTAGACTGTGAAGATGTGTTACTCTCATTGCTAATAAAAAGCTGATTGGTTGATAGCTAAGCAGGATCTTCAGGGCAGAAAGAACACTGGGAAGAAGGGCACAGTCATGGGAATCAAGAGGAGAAAACACCAGGCAGGAAAGAAGCAGCATGTGAAGTGTGTAGATGAGTGAACAAGCAGCACATAGGTTAATAGAAACGAGTTAAGTTATTAAGGCTAGCTATTAAGTCAAAGCTATTGGCCAAGCATTTATAGTTAATAAGAAGTCTCTGTGTGGTTATTTGGGAGCAGCTAGTGGGAGAGTGCTTACTGGTGGTCTAGATGGAAAACTCTGCCTACATCTAATATACTTCCTTGGTTGCTGTCCACCTTTTTTTTTTAATTTTAAATAAAAAACAAACTTGTTTTACATGCCCCCTTCTTCCCCTCCTCCCCTGCTCCCCACCAACCTCCACCCCCTTTCTGCTCCCCAGGGAAGGTGAGGCCTTCCATGGGGAGTCTTCAATGTCTGTCACATCATTTGGAGCAGGGCCTAGGCCCTCCCCTGTGTGTCTAGGCTGAGAGACTATCCCTCTATGTGGAATGGGCTCCTAAAGTCCATAATACTAGGGATAAATACTGATCCTCTACTAGAGGCCTCATATACTGCCCAGTCCTCCTAACTAACACCACGTTAAGGGAATTTGGGTCAGTCCTATGCTGGTCTCCCAGCTATCAGCTCCCCCTTGTTCAGGTCAGCTGTTTCTGTGGGTTTCTGTAGCCTGGTCTTGACCCCTTTGCTCATCACTCCTCCCTCTCTGTAACTGGATTCCAGGAGTTCCGCTCAGTGTTTAGCTTCTGCTTCCATCCGCTACCAGATGAAGGCTCTAGGATGGCATATAAGGTAGTCCTCAATTTCATTATAGGGGAAGGGCATTTAAGGTAGCCTCTCCACTATTGCTTGGATTGTTAGTTGGGGTCATCCTGGACAGTTCCCTAGTTAGTGCCAGATTTTTCTTTAAACATATAATGGCTCCCTCTATTATGGTACCTCTTTTCTTGCTCTCCTCTATTCTTTCCATGCTGATCTCTTTTCATGTAAAACCTCAACAAACATGAGTAGAACCAGACTTTGTTGTTTAAGTTAAAAATGAGTTAATGTAACTTAAAATAACTAAGAGCTTTTTTCTATACTTCCTCATTGTTGAGTATGTGTAGAGCAGGAGAGCAGCGATCTCTAGTATAACACTAAGAGGGTCAGGAGTGGAATTGTTATTTAGTTCTTTAAGAACGAGGTCATAGATTTTTATCTGCCCTTGCTCCATTATATTTTCTCTCCCAAACTAGTTCATTGTTTATTGATCCACTTTATTGATTTTTCTCAAAAATAGTCAATTCAATTTTTACAAAAGTAACTTGTCAGTTGAGTGGCAGAGGTGCATGCCTTTAGTCCCAGCACTTGGGAGGCAGTGTCAGACAGATCTCTATAAGTTGGAGGCCAGTCTGGTCTACAAAGCAATTTCCAAAACAGCTAGGGCTACACATACAGAAAATGTATCTTGAAAAATCACCTTTTTTTAAAAACCAGGATCTCTCATTATCTCTCTTGAAATTTACCAAGTAGGCTAGGCTGGTTGACCAGCAGCTCCTAGGGAATCTTCCTGTCTCCGTTTCCCTTCTACTTGGATTACAGGTATATGCACATGAGTTCTGGGAGTTGGACATAGGTCCTTGTGCTTGTACAGGCAAGCACCTCCCCCAAGAAGTCCCTCATTGCAAAGGAATAGTGAAGGTGAAGGGGCCTGAGTTCTGTGCTGCCTTCCATCTGCTTTGAGGTGTGAACTAGGCATTTTACTTCACAGCTCTGTTTTTATTGCTACAATTACTGAGCCAAGTAAATTCCAAGAACCTAAGACCAGGGACTTGGGGATCTTTGCCTTCTGGGGAGTTTTCCTTGTCCCACTAGGTCTGTGTGAATTGTTCCTTCTTTGCACAGCCCAGGGACCTGCTCTTTCCTTCTGTATGGTGCTTGTCACATTATTTTGTCTTCATCCAATCTGTTGGTTCCACTAGGGTGAAGCCATGTCATTTTGTTCTTTCATTGTATCCCCAGAATCTGAGATACTCCTTAAATATTGGCTAAATCTATAAATGTGATGTAATTCAGGGACCATCTTTCCCTCTCTCATGCCCTTGGAATCTGGAAGTGAATCAAATGCTAGAGAGATTTTCTATCTGTTTCTGTAAAAGAAATCTACTTATATTTTTTGCAGTTAAATTTTCTAGTGTGAGAGAAACAGCAAGCTATTTGTAAAGGAGTGGCAGCCACCTCCCCCATTGGTCCATTCATATTTATAGGCATCTGGGCCAGAACTATTGCTGTGCCGGCGAGTGCTCAGATTGTCAGTGAGGCTTTTAGCCATTTGGAAAGCACAATAAACTCTCCACTGCCATCTGTACCAGCTCATGCTGGAGTCATTCCCTCCCAGGGCCTCACCTGCTGTGAGGCTGCTTCCCCTCCCTAGGATTGGAGGAAATGGACAAATCAACCCTGAGCACGCTTCAGGTAGCTCTGTGACCTTGCATTCCTCCTGGTGACCTTTCTCATGTTGCTCTTTGCATGGGCAACTCCAGCCATTACATTAGCAACACACAATTACACCTTCAAGGTAGAGTCAAGTTCAGGTGCTGCCAGGACATAAATACCTTAATGAAGTGACAGCCATGCAAAACTTCAAAGTGGTATAAATCAGGACTCTGATAGATACAAAGACAGGTTGGCAGGTTCATGCCCCAGTGTAAAGAAAGTTAAAAGGGAGAAGGGGGGAGAGGGGGGAGAGAAGGGAAGAGGAGGAAGAAGGGAAAGCATGGAGGAAGGGAGGTAGAGGAGAAAGGAGACAGTGGGGACAGATTGGAAACAGCTTCCCATGGCATCACATTGTTCCTGAGTGATTTTGATGTTTTTACCCAGTGTTGGCACCTCATCCTTGGCTTCTCTGCTGGCACAGTCTTACTTCCAGCTTTTATGGGCAGCAAGCACTACCCATCAGTCATAAGACAGTGTCTGGAGGTCACACCTTGCCCATGATGATGAGAACAAGTGGGACCTCTTCTACATAGACCCTTAACTTTATCAGATTTCCAATGAAATATTAATCTCATCAGAGACATAAGTGCTAGAGGTTACTATCCAGCCTCTAACACCAGGCAGGACAGAAGACTCCAGTAATCATGTACTAGCCACACAGTGAGAGAAAGAGCTGCTTGAAGGACCTCTAATGGCATTTGGCTGTGCACAGCAAAATGACCCTGGCCACTCCACTACATACATCAATCCAAGCACATGGGCCTAAGACTGATGCTCATCCTAAGTATACCAAGCAGAATCCCAAGTCAGAGATAAGATTTATAGGAAATGACAAGCAAAGCACCTGTCCTGGTCTCCATGGAATCTTCCAAGAGTTCAATGGCTACTCTTTGAGTACGCATTCACCTGTTTCAAAAGACAGCTATTTGCACTGATGCTCAAAGATTAGAGGCCTGTTTACTCATCCCACCACCCTCACAAGTATGGCTGCTAATAGGAGCAGAGTCAGGGAATATCTTTACCCACCCTACCCTGGGGATGGCAGGAACTAGGGAAGCAAAAGCCAGCAGAAATATGAGGCAAGTAACAAATGCAATTTTAAAATTTACACTGGTTATGTTAAAAAAAATACAAACATATAAAGTTACCCTGCCTAACCCTTTCCTAAGAAGCCTATGCCTACCCTTAGGTGTGTACTGCTGTCTTTTTTCTTAATAAATTCCAATTTCGTTTCAAAAAATTAATCATAGCAATGAATTTTACTTAATTTGATAACAAGATACCATGCTTTCAACACACAAACAACACCAAGATTGACATATCTTGTGGTTTTTTTCATAGTAAGGGCTAATCCTGTCCATATTTATGTCCATAATGAACAGCTTCATGTCAGTTGTGTGATATTAAGTTACATGTATGGAATGGCCCGCGTAATGGGTCACCTGGCTCTAGAGGAATCTCTAACTATTCTTGAGCTTTTTACTTTAGGTGCATGGGCAAGTGAAGAAAAGGCTCTCTGAAGATACCAGAACCATAAATCACATGGGAGCCATAGGAATTAAGGAGAGCAAATGAGACCACACCCACCACAAAGAACCCCTCCAGTTCTAGCTCAGGGTTCTCATACTCCCCAAAGGGCAAAGCATTCTAAGATTCATATATTAAGAGACTTTGGTCCCCAAAGACAAAACATGGCTAGGATTTGGATACAAAAACAATTTGCCAAAGGTTGTATCTCTTGGCTTATTGGCTTACCTTATTTGACCTGCAGACCAATACCTCATCTTTAAAATTTTTAACTGGGCATCCATGCATAAAATTTGAGTGATTTTTACATTAAAATGTGGGTTTTCCGCTTCTTCTGAAGTATCAGATTTGGGGAAAACTGGGCCTGAGTTTCTGCAAGTCAGCACACTGCCAAGGCCAATATACCTTACACCTGACAAGCACCAGCCTTTCCTCCTTCACAGACCAAATACCTCCTCTCTCCCAAACCCAACTCCCTGGCCCACAGCACCCCACTGTGTTTCCACACATCGCACACTCACTTCATTATTTGTTATTTATTTATTTGAAGATAAGAAAGACAGGAACTTTTTGCCACTGTGTACACTGAAAGTGGGGAAGCAAGTGAGATGGAGTTCACCACATGCTCTCTCTAGCTTGCCTGCCTTTCTCACTGTGACCTGCCCTGAGGACCTATAAGTGTGTGAGCCATGATGTCTCTGTCCCCACAGCTTACCTGAAATCACAGTTCCAGATGTTTCTGCCATCATTTTTCCTCCATCGCTCTGCAGGTTTGAATGTCTTAATTATTCTTCCTTTCTCTGTGTTTAAGTTCGCCAGCTCCTCCCTGAAGCAATGAAACTGTCCCCTGCTCTGCAGTGCCATATACCAATCATCTGGAAAAGGAAACAGAAATGACGCCCAGATGCTCTGGCTTTTCCCTTTATTCAGCTCCATTTCACCCCCTACCCCAAAGGGAATCTGCCTCTCACGGGCAGGAGAGGGGTATATGTAAACCAAAAACCACACAGCCACATTGGACATAGTGGCCACAATCCCAGTGTTCAAGAGGCTGAATCAGGAACAGGACAAGTTCTAGGCCCATCTGGGGCAGTGAGACCCTATCTTAAAACAACAGTAACAAAAACCACACAGGTGAATTGATCCCTGGGATCCTGCAGTGTGTTATTCTCTTTGGAAAAGAGACTCTACTGGTACTATTTGAGAGTAGAGGAGTTTCCCCATCACATGCCACATTTTCCAACCTTATTATAGTCCCATCCCTGAACCCCAACTATGAGGCGGAGAACCTAGGACTGGGCCTGGGACATACATTCCCTCTGAATGTGGTAGCTCCTGATCATCAGAGCTGGTCCAAGGCTTGCTTGTTTTATTTAGTTTTCCACCCTTGTGTCCCATCTCTGATGGAGAGTCAGCCTCTGCATACACAGCAGAAATAGAAACAAGCATGGGGAACAAGAGCAAACCTTAAGTATAGCAGTCCTCAGTTTATAACCTTGCTATCATCTTTATTATAGCCAGACAACTGTGTGTGCTCTAGGCCTCAGTTTCCTCATCTATGAAGTGACAACCCAGAACTGTGGGTCAAGTCTTAGAATCAATGTGAGGAATCTGATGAGGATCCATCTGCAATTCCTGAGCCCAACTCATGATATATGACCAGGAACCCAGAAAATAAATGTACTTCTCTATTGAGCTATATAGAAAAGACCAGAGGAGCTAGGATTTGGCTCAAGCAACATGCAAGGTCAGCCCTCCTTGGCTGACTACAGGCTATTCAGTAGCCAGCCTCAAGGAGAACAGCAAAAGATGCCATTAAATTTGTGCCTCTGTTTGGGAAGCACCCTGCCATTGCAACATTGATACTATCCCTTGCCCACATCTCTGGTTAGCTGCACTGTTTGCCTAGCATCCTTGCTTGGCATGGTTACTCAGCTCCTTTGTCTCTTGCTGCTCTCTACCGTAAATTATTCCTTTTCTCTGTGGACAAATGCCTCTTGCCTCCTCCCAAGACAGAGATCTTTGTGGGACTTAGCTCTCCATCTCTTTCTTTGCCCCAAAGCCTCTTTTCTTTTGCTTTGTTTTTCTATCTTTCCCTTTCTAGCCCACTTTTTTTTATTATCTAGTATACACAAAGAAGTACACTTTAAAATTACCATGTGTATTGCTTGAGTATAATCTGTTTTGAAGTGGAAGGCTTTATATTTTTCTCTCTTGGATCTACCATGCTTGACCCACTCACTGAAGTTCTGCTTCATTCTCCTTAATACCTTATGCATATTTCTCTCAGATCCTCTCTCTGTATATTAATAATCTGTGTCTCCTAATAGCTTGCAAGCTCTAGGCAAGAAAAGGCTGTGCCTTCCTCATCAGCACATGTCCTAACTCAGAAAGGTGCTCATAGCACTGCTCAAATGGAATGAATACACACGGCTATAACTGGCACTAGTTAGTTCTTGAGTAGACTAAGCAAATAAATTCCTTCAGCTGGGATATGGGGAAAGTCCAAGTAAGATTTGACACATCTAGATATGAGGGCTCAGAAGCATCCCTGGGAAGCTACCAATAGTTATCTTGAAGCTTAAGAAGACCTTTTCCTTTACATGTGAGCGAGATCTCTAGACCTGGACCAAATGACTTGCCTTTCTCAGAACCAGAACTTATGGTTCTGACTAGAAGCACCAGGTAGTGTGCCTACTCCTGGAGCATGGAGCAAAGGTCAGCCTTACCCAAACACCACATAGGCACCAATGGGGAAAGCAGAGTAACATCAGGAGAACAGAAGGCTTTGCTGCCTTCTGTAATTCTTGTTGTGTTTTCACTAGAGGAGAATACACAAAGGTTTCACAGGCAAACTGTCCACCATATGCTTTCTTGGGTTGCTATGCCTTTACTTGTCCTCCTCTTGCTTCCTCCATTGTCTTCACAAAGACCCAATCCAATGTTTGCTGTCTCTTTGTTCCCTTCATAGTTGCCATAGATATCTGCAGCCTGACCCTGAACAGTGGCCACTGATGAGTACAGTGAGTGACCAGTGCTGGTCATCATGGTGAGCAGGTCTCTGCATCACAGAGCAGGTGAGGGCTGCCGCTGGGAGACACGCCACTTTGCAGAGCACCGGGTGCTTATTTGGATTAATGGCTTTCAGAGCTGCCAGATTTCAAATGTAAATTAAATATTTATTGGTGATAGGTGGCAAGGAAAAAAGTATACTTTGGAGGTAATTATTCATGTGTTCCCACGCAGCTGTCACAGAGGCACAGCTGCATTTCAGTAACAAACTCCTTCGTAACTCCCCACTCCAGAGCTGGAGCAGGGGCAGTTACAAGGGCTTGCCATTCATTATTAATTTTGGCTTTAAGTCACAAACATGTACGAGGTGAGCACCGCAGTACCCATTTTACAGATGAGAAAAGTGCATAATTCATCTTCAGGTAGGAAAGAAGGAGTTAAACCTTATGCAGCCTCATTAAAGGAGGAAGTTAGGTTTTGTTTGTTTGTTTGTTTATTTTGTTCACTTGTGATGATAGGGACCGAACCCAGAGCTGGATACAAGCTGGTACTTACTGGATAAGTACTCTAGCCCCAAGCCACATCCACAGCCCAGCTTAATTCTAGAAACACAGCTCTGGCCAGGATGTCACTCTGCTGCTCAACTCCCTTCCCGATTATCACTTTTAAAATATACATATAACCTGAGTTGAGGGATTTTCAAGTTACCAGCATCACTTCTTTTTAGCAATGATCTATGAGATAGATATTATAACACTTTTGTGAAAAGCACTTTCATATCAATAATTGCAATTCTGTGGCCCCTGAAATGGCCAAGTCTGATGACCTGAGTTGAGTTCCTAGGCTCCACACTGTAGGAGAGAATCAATTCCCAACTCCCACAATCTGCTCTATAATTTCCACTTGAACAGTGGTTTTACACACACACACACACACACACACACACACACACACACACACACGTAAAAAGTATTATAACTGTGTATAAACTAAGAAGTGAACCAGAAATAAATGGCATCATGTGGCTAGTTAGTGTCCTGCAAAAGTATTTTGCCATGTATACTTCTCCACAACCAATACAGAGTAGTGGTTGGCAGATATCTTAGCCTACTTAGTGAGGTCTAGGCCAGCATGAGACCCTGTCTTAAAAAAAAAAAAAAAAATAAGGTGAAGCCGGGTGTTGGTGGCACGTGCCTTTAATCCCAGTACTCTGGAGGCAGAGGCAGGTGAATCTCTGTGAGTTCGAGGCCAATCTGGTCTACAGAGCTAGTTCCAGGACAGGCACCAAAGCAATACAGAGAAACCTTGTCTCAAAAAACTAAAAAAAACAAACAAACCAAAAGAAAAAAAAAAAAAAGAAGAAGAAGAAAGAAAGATGAATGGAACCTGAGAAACAATAGCACATACACACACCATAGCAGAGAGCACCCTTGAATACATAGCTTACTAAAATACACTATTGCACTGACAAAGAAGCAGCCATTATAAGGATATATAAGACAGGGAAGCCCAATGCTCAAAATAGCTCAAGATGCCCCTAAATATCCAAGTGGTTATGTCTGATCATTAATCAAATGCATAGCATGACTGTCAAAGAAACTTGCCTCCTCTCTCAGAACAAAAAGAAAAAATGAGTCTGTTCTTTCATCTCAATTTAAGTCCCTAGCCATCACTCTCACAGATAATTGTCCATTTGTGCAAACCCAATTTCTGATCTTTTCAAATGTTCATCCATCGTGCTGATAGTGAGCCCCATTCCACACAGCCGTCTGACCTCCTTGAATTCTCTGGTATCAGCTGACAGCATTTTTTTTGACCCACTTATGCTTTCTTTTACATGCCAAGTGTCTCATTTGAATATGTGTTTAACCTCACAGAGAATTTGATATGAGTTCTTTGCCCTTGATAATGGCCCACCATTGTAGACTCTAGCATGTCTTGCTATAACAGGAGAGGAAGGGTAACTGGATGACCTGGCTGTGTGGTCAGAAGCTTGACTATGAGATTATGCTAAGGCTAATTTCAAGTTGATATATGACAAAGGAAGATATTCACCTCACTTTATATCACACGTCATATAGATATAAATATGTATGTATGTATGTATGTATGTATGTATGTATATGTATACTAGAGACTCAACTTGGAAAGGACCAAGCAGTAGCCAACCCTTCTTATCTTCAGATGAAAAAAACTAGGATCCTCTTGAAGTTTTTGATCAAAAAATAAGACTTCTGAGACTAGAGAAAGGGCCCTTCTTCTTCAGACTTCCTTGGATATTTCCTGTCTGTGCATATGTAGGCCAGAGGACGTTCTCAGCCATTGCCATCCTCAAATGCCATTAAGACAGGATCACTCCTTGACCTGAAACTCACCCACCAGACTAGGCTAACTGACCAGTGAGCCCCCTGGGACCTGACTATCTGTCTGCCTCAACACTGGGGTTTAAGTATGCACCACCATATCTGAGCTATTTTTACATGGGTTCTTGTGCTTGCAAGGCAAATACTTCACTGACTGAGCTCTCTTCTCAGCATGCTCTCTGCTTTGTTAATGTGACAGAAAGAGTTATAAACCTAAATGTATGACATCTAAGTTACATCCTGGTTCAGCCACTCTTGACTTGGGAAATCCAAAATGCCTTTTGAAACCTATTCTGGTATCTAAAATGTGGATAATTGTATCCATCCTCGCAACCTACTGTGGTAAGCAGTGATCTCCTCTGCATATATGAGAGCTGCCCTCAGCAACTCTGTCACATGGAAGGTCACTGTAGACTAGGGAAAAGGTGCTTTGCCTCTGTGTGGACTAAAAGCAGAGGAAAGTGACATTTCAAATGCCTCAGGCTCTTTGATCACCTTGCTCTTTAAAACAATGACCTTGGAGCTGGAAGGTGACTCCATGGGTTGAAGGTGTCTGCAGAGAGTCTGATAGCCCGAGTTCAGATCCCCAGAACCTACGTAAAAGCAGGATCACAAGAGTTCATAATCTCAGCACACACCCCTCTAGGTAGATAGGAACAAAAAGGCCTCTAAAAGCTCATGGGCCAGCTAGTCTGGCTTATAAAATGGCAAAGAGGTTCTGTCTCAAAGGAAGGCAGAAAGGCAAGGTCTGAAGCCCAAAGCTTGTTCTAGGCCCTCTACACACCTGCTGTGTCATGCATGTGCCCATTCCCCCTCCCACCCCCATTATCAGGCAAACTCATATCCACAAATGAGCCTGGGAGATATGGAACAATAGCTAGAGAACATTTAAGACTATACTCTTCTCCTCTACTGTGTGTGTGTCTGAGGAATCAGGAATAAAGAAGGGGTCTGGGCAACTAAGGAATGATGAGAATGGGAGAAATGGTCTTCTCCAGGGAAGAGCCCACCAATTGGTTACTCTGAAAACATACATGCAAGTACCACTGTACAGACTGAGTAGGTTAAATGTAGGAATATATGTGTATGTAATATACATATATGTATTTTAAAAGAAATTGTGAGTTTGAAAGAGAGCAAGAAGGGTTTGGAGAAAGGAAATGAAAAGAAGAAATTATATAATTACATATAATCTAAAAAATAGAAGATAGAGAGATACAGAGAGAAAGAGAGGAGAGAGAGAGAGAGAGAGAGAGAGAGAGAGAGAGCCTGTCTCCACACTGAGAAAGATCCCCAGTAATGTCATATCTTGGAATGTCTACCCTACCCTATATCTCTCCAAATTCTCCTGTCCCTTCTGTTTGTGCTGTTAGAGATCGAGTCCCTACTGACAAGTACATGACGGCATTCTCTGTGAACTCCAAAGCTACCTGTAAGACAAATCAAAGCTAGATGGCCTTCCATTCCTGCTTTGGGCCACCTGCAGGCCTTTCCCATGGTACAAGTAACTGGGGCAGCCACCTGCTCCTCACCTCTCATGCACTGCCCTATTCCCAAGGATTCCCAACAATTCTCTCCTGATCCCCAGAAAGAGAAGATTTCCTGATTTAACAATGTAGGCCACTTCCCAAATTTTTCCTTTCCAATTACTGAACATGGTCACAGGTCTTCTGGGCATTCAGTTCTTCCTGTCTCAAGTGGCCTTGCTATGTCCCAGTGCTTTGAACAATAGAATACATCAATTATAGTGAAATAGCTCCAATTTCTTGGCTCCCTAATGCCACAAGGCCCTCTTGGGAGCAATAAACTGTGTGCTCATCTAAGACAATCATCTCACTCCCTCTCGATTAACGTCTTTAAAATCCAAGCTACTGTCCCCAGGAATAGCAAGACCCCTTCTTGGAGTAAATCATGAGCCACTGCCAGCACCCCTCTACACTCCAATTTCAATTTCACAAACATGAATAAAGTCACCACAAATAGAAGCAGCCATCATAAATCAGCTTCCTCCCTTACAGAGATGCCTTGTGGTCATGGGATTGAACTGAGGTCACAGAGCTGGAGCAAGGGTCTCACCCCAGAACATGATAGGTGAGATCTCTACATCATTCAATGCAGGAGTCAATGGATGGTGTCTGATGCTCATAAATCAGGAATCAGCAAGCCAACCATTACTTAAAGGTATGCAACAAACTCCAAGTGAACAGTGAATGAAAGCCAGAGACAGCTCAAGTGCTTGCCTTCAGGAAACTCTACTAGGACGGGAGCTGGACAACAGGGCACTCTCTCTTTCCTTTTGAATACTTGTGTATTATTCAATTTGTTAACCGTATGAACTGATTTACTTCTTCAGGTGAAATCAAACAAAGAGGAAAGTAGATAAGAGTGAATTACAGGTCCAAGACTACAGAACTAGAAAAGAATTGAGCTGGCCTCTTCTCTAATTCACCTCCAGGCCTTTATGTATTTACATATGGTGGAAGCATGCTCAGACAGTAGAAACTGCTGGCCCTACATATTCCAGGTCACTGCTTCTCAGAATTGTCTAGTCTCAAAGCAGAGTCCTGTAGTAATGGTTGACACAAAAGTAGATCGGGGAAAAGTGTGAACCCAAATCCTCTTCTCTCATTGTATGCTGAAGGCCACAAGGGTCTTGTTAGCAGGACTAATTGCCACTTCTATAATGGCAGTCTCCATAGTGGAGGCTCCCCACTGAGTGGTGGGATGGTGCTCCAGGGAGTCGTGTTAGCTAAGTCTGGACCCACTGATGAGAAAAGGAATGTTGGGGTATTTTCATATATGGACAAAAGCTGAGGCTTTTGTTCAGTGGTACTTTGGTTCTCTGATTTGGGAAAGTTGTTCAAAAGGGATAATTTTAATTGATGAGCTGATACAAGCTAGACTCACTTGGGAAGAGAGTTGCATAGATTAGGATGCTAGTGAAAATGCCCAAGAGGGATTTTTTTCTGAATTTGGCTTAACTAAGATTGGAAGACCCATCACATTATAAGTGGCATCATCCCCTGAGTTTAAGTCCTGGATTGTGTAAGAGTAAACCCAACAATCAGAGCAGCAAGTATGCATATATTCATTTCTTTATGCTCCTGACCATGGACAAGGGGCTTCAAGTTTCTGCCTTGACTTCCCTACAATGATGGACTTTAACCTGGAATTGTGAGCTGGATTAATCCATTTTCTACCAAAGTGACTGTTTGCCAGGGGTGTCTTATCATAGCAACAGAATTGAAAGAAGAACACCACTTGACATCTCTGGGACTCACTGTGCTGATCAATACAATGAGGATAATGATAGTACCTACCGCATAGGAGTTTCTTAAGGAACAAGTAAGTTCATATATATTAAACACTTAGTATCATGCCTGGCACAAGCCAAAGTTCTTATTGGTGTTGATTCTCCCAAATACTATGCCAAACTCCTACATTACTTTTCAATAAAAACATATAAATACAGTATTTTGTGGACCTGAAGCCATGAATCCTATTTGACAGAGGGAAAAATTAAGAAGAAAGCTAGTTATTCTTTAAGATTCCAGAGTATTGACCATCTTCTGTGAAGACAATGTGAGGATGGCTCGCCATGCCAGAAAACCAATGGGACTGCTCCAGCAGATACTGTGCCAGGACGTTTCTCACCTGATGCACCAACAAACAAAAGGCAGTGCCAACTGATACAAACTTCCTGGAAAGTAACTAGCACATTCTAGCATGTCAGGAAGACTCATCGTTGAAAATGAATATAAGACCAAGACTTGACAAATGTCAGATGACACAAGCATACACTGCATCTCTCCAATAAAAGAACTTCCATTGAGGAAATACTGATGGGAAAATGTTCAAAGATATTTTCAAAAATATAGCTAAAATCAGCACATATGTGGTACACATATATACATGCAGGCAAAACAGTCATATGCAAAATAAATAAATATAAACATATCTTTAAGATCCTCTTAAATTAAATAAAAATTTGTATAAATAAGATATTTCACCAGATAATTTATTAAATGAATTTGAGATTTTTGAAATTAAAATTGATATTCTTAGCAGTAGAATAGACAGAACTAAAAAGAGAATTAGAGAAATGAATGATGAGAAAACAGTAGAAGTTACTCAAAATTAAGCCCAGAGAGATTTAAAAAAAAAGAATGTAAGAGTATGACATGTTAATTATAATGAGAAAAAAAGTATTTGACAACTAAAGATTTCTATTCACTATTAATTGATTGATTAAATACAGTACAAAGGGAGAGACACCACTAATTTTGTAGTCAAAGTTAGTATTACCAGTAATAAGATAACATCAATACTACATTACCCTGTTCCTACCCTTCACAAATACACAAAGAAAGGTACATCTCTTCTGTGGTATTTTTCCCAGGGATGTTTAAACTCAATCCAGGAAAAACAAAAACAAAACAAAACAAAAATAGGTAAATTTAAATTAGGTAATACTCTACAACATATTTGGCTTATTTTCTTCAAAAAGTATAAAAGTCATGAAAAGCAAGAAACTCCAAAGAGAGTAAGTCAAAGAAATCCTAGATCCTAGGCTGGAGAAAAGATAGCAGTGAGAAAAGTGATGAAATTCAAACAGGGTCTATAGTTAGCAGTACCAATACTGTATTATGTTAGTGAGTGTATTATATTGTAGAGTGTTGATGTTTTGTGGCATTGGTTACCTCCTCCATCTTTATATGCAGGTCAGCAGGCTTCTACACAAGCACTCTACTTGTTGAGCCATCTTTCTGGCCCCAACTTTGACGTTTTGATAACTGTACTATGGTTATACAGATGTTAAATTAACATTTAGAGAAAGTGCAATTAAAAATAGAGTAAATTGACATTTTTCTGGATACCTAAAATTATGTGAAAACAATAAACTCTTAGAATAAGGTCCAATACAGTACAAAGAAAAAGTTCAAGACATGGTTGTTGCTGCTATGCTTAACATTTGAGAAGCATTTTCTAGAACCATGGCCCATAACCAAGATATATCACAGAGCTACAGTAATAAAAACAACATGGTACTGTCACAAAAACAGACATGTAGCCCTAACATGAGTGACTGTAACTACAGCCATTTGATATGACAAAGATGACAAAGGCACACACTGAAGAAAGGACACACAGCATCTTCAACAAACAGTATTAGGAAAACTGAATGAAATCAGATATGTCTCTATCACTGCACAAAAATCAACTCCAAACCTACCAACAGTCTCAACATAAAACCAGAATCTTCTAGAAGAAAACACAAGCGGCTCCCTACAAGATACAGGTCTAGCAAAGGCCACTCTGAATGGGACTCTATTGCCCAGTAACCAAGGCCAAAAATTGACAAGTGGAATCTCATAAAACTAAAATGTTTCTGCACAGCTAAGGAAACGATCAAAAGAACAGGATTCCCACAGAGTGAGAGAGAATCTTAGGCAGCTATACATCTGAGAGAGGATTAATAAGAAGAATCAAGAAAACAAATCACCCAATTTATTTTTTTTAAGTGCTATTGCTATGAACATAAGGTTTTCAATAAAACAAATAAAACTGTCTAAGAAAGGTGTTCATTGTAGCAGTTAGGGAAATGCAAATTAAAACAACTCTGAGAGGCTTTCATCTCACCCTATTCAGAATGACTAAGATCAACAAAGCAAATGGCCTGTGATGGTGAAGGTGTGGAGAAACCTTCATCCACTCTTGGTGAGACTATAAACTGTTCCAGTCATTCTGGAAATCAGTGTAGAGAATCCTCAAAAATCTAAAACTATACCTACCATATAACTCAGCTCTACCATTCCTCAACATGCATCCAAAGAATTCAAAATCCCAATCTACACATACTTGCTCAGTCATGTTCATTGCTGCTATATTCATGACTAGGAACTGTAAACAACCTAAATGTCCTTCAACCGATGAATGGATAATGAAAACAGGATACATATGCTCTATAGAATACTATTCATCTGTAAAGAAAAATTGAATTTTCAGGTAAATAAATTAAACTAAAAATACCATACTGAGTGGGTAGTCTAGACCAGGAAAGAAAACTTCTCCTGTTCTCTTATAATTGTGGTTCTTAGCTCTAAATCTTTAGATGTGGGCATATAACCTAGAGTAACTTCATAAACCAGGAAAATAAAGAGGGATGGGTGGGGTGTTGTGGTGATACTTTGTCCTCTAACAAATAGAGCTTGCTTGAAGTTCAGAGAATGGAGCTAGCCACTAATTAACCATAGAAGTCAGGCAGTGGTGGCACCCACCTTTGATTCCAGCACTTGGGATCTCATGCCTTTGATCCCAGTACGTGGGAAGCACATGCCTTTAATCTCAGGATTAGGGAGGTAAAGACAGGAAGTGATTTGGCTGGGTGGAGAAAGGAATATAAGGTGGGCAGAGACAGGAGCCTCAGACCTTTTCAGTCTGAGATTTCGTGGAGGTGAGAACTCTAGCAGCTGGCTGCTCTGTTTCTCTGATCTTTCAGCTTTCACCCCCTGAAATCTGACTCTGGGTTTTTACTGTTAAGACCAATTAGAATTCATGTGGAGTGGAGAATGGTAGAATATAGGGCATAGGTGCTATGAAGAGAGAAATGGGGAAAATGTGGGGCTTTTAGCTGGAGAGGAGAAGAGATGTAAGTACAGGAAGAACAGGAGGGAGGAGGGATAAATAACACTAAGAATGCTTGAAAAGGATACAAGGAATCATTTTATATTTACCTAAAATTACATATAATATACTACCAAGTGGTCAGCCCTAGAAACATATACATGCAGGCAACACAGAACAGGCTTAGCAGGTTGTATTTATACATTTGCAGTTTATATGTATATGTAATAACAATGGTTAAAGAAGGGGAAGCTGTGGTTTGGGGGGAAGGGGCATTGCAGTGGCAGGAGAGAAGTGGGGAGATGATGTGATTATATTTTTGTTTAATTTTAAAAATTATTAAATCTTGCCTGCATATTTGATGCTACTAGATGTAGAACATCCTCAATGTTTTTCAGAGTCGATGGTATTTTCACTTTATAGTCATCAAAGCTGAGAATGCCATTTCACATAAATACATAGCACAAAATGACAGGTGTTTTTTAGGGTCATTCCAGAAATTTCTGGAAATTCGATCCTAATCCCAAGCCAAGATTCATTTAATAGTTTTTTATGAGACTCAAGTCAGCAACCCAAACAGCAAATTTTAAATCAAACATTTTAACATAATAACAATCCAAAGATTTACTAATTTGATAAGTATGTGCTGAGGAAAACATATTAAAGTCTTTAAACTATTAGTGGTTTAACTTCTAAAGTGGTTAAACTATTAGTGTGTAGAAGAGCAAAAAATTACACATACACTAAAAACGCTGGAACTCGTCAGCATATGATAGTCTTGAATTAGATAACCAGGCATGGAGCAGCACCTTTTTAATCATGGTACTTGAGAGGCAGAGGCTGGCAAAACTCTATGATTTCTAGATCAGCTATAGAATCATAGTGAGACCCTGTCTCAAAACAATAAATAAAAACAAAACAGCCAGCTCTGGTGGCACAGGATTTGCTAAAGGAGGCAGAGGCAGGAGAATCTAGAATTTGAGGCCAGCCTGGGATACACTTTTCCCAGATGATGGTTGTACATACCTTTAATCCCAGCACTCAGGAGGCAGAGGCAGGTGGATCTTTGTGAGTGCAATGCCAGCCTGGGCTACAAATTGAGTGTCAGGATATGCTCCAAAGCAATACAGAGAAACCCTGTCTTGAAAAACAAAAAACAAAACAAACAAACAAACAAACCAAAAACCCAAACAAAAGAAAGAAAGAAAACAGTTTGGCATCTGAACTAAGAGTTAGTAGCATTTATTGGCTCTACATGGTAGTATGCCATGTACAGTGCAAGATGCACATGTCCATTCAATACCAAAGATGCAGTAAAGCCATGAGATACGACACAGATGATCACTTCCAGAAATACTTCAGAGTCATCATACCCCCGATTGAAAATTAATTTTTAGTCACTGTATGTGCAGAACCTTTTACTGATGCCAAATTATTTCTGATCCCCACATTCAGCTGTATGAGGTTGTGACCCACAGTTTTAAAAAGCTGACATAGAAGACAATTTAATATAATTGAAGATATCCACCCCTGTGACACAATGTGTTCATGTGGACCACAGGACATTTGCAGGGACATTCCGGGGAGCATTGAGATAGTAAAAAGTATTTATCAACTGATAAATGGACAAATACATGGTTTGCTTATACCAATAACATCTATAGTTATATAATGTTTACAACAAATGATAATCCTCTTTATTTATGGTACACGTGTTGTAAAACATTCATTTGATGCCAAGAACTGCAGGTAGTACCAAATGCTATGAAACTATTGTTTCCCTATATATACATATAATTAGTCAGCTAACACTATGATGAAATACTTGAGAAAGTTAACTCATAAAGAAAAAAAATTTGCTTCATAGATTTAGATGTCCCCATCTGTGATTAGTTGCACCTGCTGCTTTTATTGATGAGGCAGCACATCACAACAGAAATGCACGAAGAGCAAAAACTGCTTAGCCCATGGCCACAAAGCCAAAGGAGGGTGCCTGAGGTCCCACAGTCTCCTGCAAAGAACCCTCCCAATAGCCCAAGGACTTTCCAGTTCCTAAATGTCCACAACCAAGAGTGACACTCTGAGGAGCAATGATGGTGGATGTCCTTCTGTATATATGTTTCTCTTATTGGTTAATGAATAAAACACTGGCCAATAAGGCAGGAAGATAGGCAGAACTAGGAGACAAAGAGAATTCTGGGAAAGGTAGGCAAAGAGGGCCTGCCAGAACAGTCACCATGTAGTCCACCAAAGGAATAATGGATCTGGACCTTTCTCCAGTAAGGTGAGAACATGTGGAAATACTTAGATTCATAGAAATGGGTTAATAATTAAGACAGAGCTAGCCAATATAAAGCCCTAGTCATTGGCCAACAGTTTTATAATTAATATAGTGTCAATGTATTTATTTGGGGCTGAAGCTGTTGTGGGGCCAAGCTGACAGGGCGAAACTTTCATCAACAGAGCAAGCCTTTAACAGATGAACCAAACTATGGCAATCAATACCTGTAATACAATTTAATCTTCTCTAGCCATTGGAATGGTTCGGTGGGTAAAAGCACTCACCAGCAACCATGATGACTTGTTTCAATCTCTGGGACCCTCATGTTAGAAGAAGAGAATCAACTTCTGCTAAGTGTCTACTGAGCCTACACATGTACTGTGCCATGCTTGCCACTCCTATCCCCAACAAACACACTAAATAAATAAATAAATGTTTAGGGGCTGGAGTGACAGCCCAGTGGTTAAGAACACTGGCTGTTATTCCTTTTATAACACCAAACCAAGTGAATCAGATGCTCTCTTCTGGCCTCTGTACGCATTGTATGCATGTAGTGCACAGACATGCATACAAACAAAACACCCAAACACATAAACATGAAGAAAAACAAAAGTAAAAATAAAAGGTCAGGGGTATGGTGGCACATGACTTTAATACCAATGTTTGAGTGGTAGAAGCAAGTAGATACTGTGAATTTAATTCCAGACTTGTGTACATAGTTACAGGCTGACAAGAGCTATACAGTGAAACCCTGTGTGATGGTTTGAATAAAAATGAATGACACTATTAGGAGGTGGGGCCTTGTTGGAGTATATGTGGACTTATTTGAGGAAGTGTATCACTGGGGATGGACTTTGAGGTTTCAGAAGCTAAGTCAGGCTTAGTGGCTCACTGTCTTTTCCTGCTGTCTGCTCATCCACATGTAGAACTCTCAGCTACCCGCCAGCACTATGTCTTCCTGTGTGCCACCATGCTACCTGCCCTGATATAAGCCAACTCCAATTAAAAGTTTTCATATATAAGTGTTGCCATAGTCATGGTGTCTCTTCACAGTAATAGAAATACTAACTAAGACACCCTATCTCAAAAACAAAAACAAAAAACAGAGTTTAATCTCCTTATCACGTGAGCATACATAAAATAATAGTTGAAAATTAATTTTCTTATGTCAGATGTTGAATAAAGCAAATCTGAAATTATATATCTACAATAAATCACTATAATTAAGCATATAAAGAGTAAGCAGGAAGTCAGTCAGGCAAATGCATATTATATTTTGTTCTAACTAGACAAACTTTAAATTCATGTAATTTTTTTTGATTGCCGAGGCAAGGTCTCATATATCCCAGCTTAGCCTCAAACTTGCTTTGTAGCCAAAGATGACCTTGAATTCCTGATCTTCTAGCTCAATGCTGAGATTACAGATGTGCAATACCACATCTAGCTATAAGAATGCTTTTAAAATAATCTGAGAGGTTAAAATTCTGTCAAATGATTATCACTGACTCCCAAATACCTCATTTGAAAAGAGAAAAGTTAATTTTTTCCCAAATGATAAATCTAACCTTCAAAGTTCTTTCTTTACAGTATTCTGTGAAATGTTCTGTGAATTCTGTTCTGGAATTTTCCATGTAATACTGTCAGACTGTGGTTGACTGTGAGTTAATGAGGCCACGGGAAATGAAATCATGGATAAGGGTGAACAACTGAACAGGGAATTGTTCTAAACACTGTTATACTCTTAAATCAGTCCCCAAACTACAGTGAGGTGAATATTATTATGAGCTTGTTACAGATGGAACAATGCAAGAGAAAGTTAAAAACTCTGTCCACTGCCACATATTAATAAATCATGGAGGATATGTGCAGAGGCTAAGAGACCAGCTCCCAGCTCCTACCCAGGGTTCCAAAGGTGAATAAAATGCTTCTCAGTAATGAGGGGGTATAAAGGATTTCTATAGTAATATCACACACAATCTGAGGGTCATGTTCTTTATTTCATGTGCACTTTATTATTCTGTTTCTACTCTAATAACCCTGTCCTACTTCTAAATTCTCCATCATGCTTCTCCTTCTTCCTCTCCTCCTCCTTTTCTAAAAACTCTTTTTCTACAGGAGCCTTGAAGCGATAAGGAAATCACAAAAGTTGTTTCTCATTGGTCAAGAGCACATTTTATTTATTTATTTATTTAAATTGCATTTTACATTCCAAGCACAGTTCTCCCTCCTACCCCTCCTCCAACCCCTTCATCTCCCCAGTCTATTCTCCATCCACTCCCCCCAATGGGTAAGGGCTCCTATGAGGAGTCAACAAAGTCTGGCACATTAAGTTGGAGCAGGACCAAGCCCCACCTCCACTCCTGCATTAAGGATGAGCATGGCATCCCATCATAGAGAATAGGCTCCTACAAGCTAGCTTGTAGGAACAGATCCTAGTCCTACTACCAGAGGCCCCTCAGCTTCATAACTGCCTCCCACATATGGAGGTCCTAGTTTGGTCGCATGGAGGCTCCCCAGCTGTTAGTCTAGAGTTCATGAGTTATAATACACAGCTCCAAAGAAGGCAGGTAACAAGGTGGACCCTAAGAGGACATTCTTAAAGCAAGTGATAAAGAGCTGAACCACTTACCATGGCAACACAAACGTGCAAGGCCAGGAGCAAAACCTCAACCATATGGGGTGGGGGACACAGTGCCCAATAAAAATTTTGAGACACAGATCCATTGTTAGTAGACTGGCAAGGGAAGAAATGGCATGATTTTTTAGTAGCACTGGTTGAATATCTGTGGTTCTAACTTTGTACATAGCTGTAAAGTTTCAAACTTGTGATCTATTTACAAAAAGTCTTTAGTCTAGTTTGAATTTGCTCTGAGGTGAAAGTGAGCTAATTGTATGCAGTTAGCCTGAGCAAGAGAACAAGTCATGCTGTTAAGTGTCCACAGTCCATGTGGGACAAATAAATCTGGTTATGAAACATGCCCGAGTATATTCTATATATCAAAATTATATAGATAAATGAAAAGTTATCTTCTAAACCACCCACAGATGTATGTGCCCAGCAGATGGAATATTTTTATGAGATAAACACCCAAAGTTATTCTTAGAGAAGAAATGGAGTTCTTAGGGAAGAAATGAAGTGGCCCATGAGAGAAATTACAGAGAGGAACAACTGGTTTCCATAGCCAGTGACCCCACAGCCTTGCCAAGTAGGGCTCCTGGATCAGGAACCATGCATCTGGTATGTCAACCTGTTAAACACTAGTTAACCCCTGATGTATCTCTCATGGCCCCTGATAGGTATGGATATGTCTCAGCTGTGTAGAGCATTTGCTGCTCTTACAGAGAAGCAAGGTATGGTTCCCAGTACCCACATACTGCCAAAACTGTTCCTAACTCCAGTTCAGGCAGATCCAGCCCCCTCTTCTGACAGTGAATGTTCATATATGTGGGCAAAACACTCAAACAAATAAAGTAAAAATGAATTCTTATAATAAATAAATGATAGACACCAAGATTTGAACAAAGACAATAGAGTTAGTTGTAGGAGCTGTACTCTGAATAACTAATGTAGCCTACTTTACAAGATACTCATTTATGGAATACAATATAAACAGCAGTATAAACAAGTGAGGAAAACTACACATAAAAATGCTGATAAACAGTAAACCATAACACCAAACAAGCAGAGAATTCATGGTACCGCAAAATTCACTTACAAAAAGTTTTAAAACATATAAACCAAACAAAGTTTAAAGCTATAAACACACATTAAAGAATAACTCCACTTATCCAAATATTAAAACGAAACTTAGGAAACTTATGTAGTGCATAAATAAAAACAATAATTAAAAATACATATGATTGGTCCCAATGTTATGGTGCATGCCTTTAATCCCAGCTCTGAGGAGGCAGAGGAGGGCAGATCTCTAAGAGTTTGAGGCCAGTCTGGTCTATGTATCTAGCTCCAGGCAAACCAGAGTTATGTAGTGAGACTCTGTCTCATAAACTATATGTCAAAGCAATAAAAGAAAAGAAGAGAATGATAAACATAAAGCTTTGGCAAATGCTTGAGTGGATGAAAAGTATAGAAGCAATTAGTTATAAGTTTCTATAGCATAGTAGCTTCACCAGAGGTTCACTACCACAATTCATTATGTATATCAAGGCAACTAGGAGAGGACTCTGAAAGCTCCCTACACACAAAAATAATAAATACCCCATCTGGAAACGCTAGTTACCCATATTTGATCATTGCATACTGAATACTGAGTTAGAGGCATACTCTACCCTGTATGTACATACTAAAATGACATATAAGTTTTAAAAGTAAAATCAAAAGTAATAATAACTTAACATTGGCTTAAATAAGACAATTTAGCTGAGAAGGGAAAAGCTGAATGTACTAATTAAAGAAAGTGTGTAAGACAAGAAAAAGAACAAGGGAGGTTCTGAAGGGGACTTCAAAAGTAATGTAATGTTCTTTTCCCTGTACTAGATTTGAAGTACTTACACGTTCATTGGATTTTTCTTTTGTAACTTATACATATTTTATAAATATTATTGAGTATATACTTAATATTTAATAAAAACTTTAAATAATGTTTTAAAAATAAGAAAGATCAAGGAAACAAATCAAAAGAGCTGATCATTAGACCTAAATAAGTATTGATTTAAAAAATAATAAAGGCTTTAATAAAACCTAAACCTAAAGTTTGAGTCAATAGCAACATGGGGTTCAGATAATAAAATGACAAATAAAGGTATGCTTTTTCTGTTATATATAGATATATAATATAAATGCTAATTAATTCTAAACTTCATTAGAAAAACATTTCCTTATGCATCATGGCACAGTGGGAAAAGAACCTAGAAAAATCAAAATAAAGTCCACTAGTTTCTAACAAGTAAAAGAAAATTTTCAAAACTGAAAACAACAGTATACATAGGAAATTAAAATTTCGAAGGCATATATCCAAAAAATGAATAAATAAAATTGAGACTGGGTATATGGTTCAGAGGTTAAGAGCATTTGTTGCTCTTATAGAGGAACCAGGTTTATTTCTCAGAACCCACATGATGAGACACAACCATCCACAACCCCAGTCCCAATGTACGAGATGCCTTATTCTGACCTTTTCAGGCACCAGACACACATGTGGTACACAGAATACATGCAGGAAAAAACACTCAGACACATAAAGTAAATAAATATTTAAAGAAGAAAGAGAAAATAGCTAAAATGGTTGAGTCTGGAGAGTAAGGAGTGAAAGAGAGATGAGTTAGACCATTTTTCTTTTTAACAAATGTACACATAAAACCTCGATAAGAATTAAAATTAAAACATATGATTATGCCCAAAAACTGCTGAAAAAGCATTTGATAAAATTCCAGCAGTTATTTATTATTCTTAAAACTTTTAGCAAATTGGATATAAGAAGCTAAAGTATTTAATTTGGTGCAAACAACTATCAGGAAAAGAAAAAAAAGAAGCTCCCCAAATCAATAACTTTTCCACCAATTAGCACTACCTACTACAAATACAGAAGAGAGTTTTTATACATTCTAGAAACAAAATCTATAACTAAATCTAACAAAAATGCAGAAAATAATTATAAGAACACACCAAACTTCTCTGTGCTTCCTGTCTGGCTTTGCTTTTAGGGATAAAGGTTATCATCCTGGCTGTCCTGTAGCCCAGGCAAGCCTCAACACTATCTGCTTGCCTCAGCTTGGACTAGAGGTGTGTACCATCATGAACTGCCTGAAAGACTTTTTTTTAAAAGAAGACATGAATAAACTATAAAGGAAGAGATTCAATGCTGTATTCATTCCTCCTCCAAACAATCTATCCTATACAATTTCAAAGTCTCAATATGCTATCAGCTGGGATCCCAGTAGAAAACTAACTGGGATGAGGGTGCTTCAAGGAGGTTAGTACAAAGTTTCTTCCTATACTATACAGGGAAGTCAAAAGACAATATAAAGATGCATGCCTTCAATAGAGGAACACAGCCCACCCAAAGTAATGCTTCAGGCAGTCAGGAAACCAGTCTTCTCAACATAACCATCCTCATGCCCTCATCTTCTACTACAGTATCATCCACTACAGATCCCTCAATGACAAGCCCAAATGCTGGAATGTGTCTCAATGCACTTTTCTTATTCCAAACAGTATGACCATGGCTGGCTGAAAAGGGACAATGGATCTGAAATATCTTGTCTCCCCAAAACTTGTGTAATAAAGGCTTGGTACCCACTGGTGGTGTTATTGGGAGATGGAAGAAACTTTAGGAAGAACTGGATCACTGGGGCATGCCATGGAAAGGGATGGATAGGTACATGTCATACTAGAGGACTATGAAGCACTTCAAAAAAAAAAAAAAAATCATTTAGTCTGTATGAGACAACCTGAATAGAGTCTAAGGAAATGTTTACAAAAAGAAGAAACCACAGAATAATACAAATAGCATACCATTTGACCTAAAAATTCATCTTGTCATCATAAAATACAAACCACGGACTAGAGAGATGGTTCAGTGGTTAAGAGGATTGACTGTTCTTCCAGAGGTCCCTGGTTCAATTCCCAGTGCCCACATGGCGGCTCTCAATAATCAGTAACTCCAGTTATATAGTATCCCTCTCCTGGCCTCCTCTGGTACTGCATACATGTAGTGCAGACATATATACATACAGGCAAACAGCCATATACATAAAATAAAAACATTTGAAAACATGTTTTAAAAAATGCAAACTAAAGTAAGGATCAAGTTAGAAGATTAAGATCTGGGATAGTAATGGAAAGCCCTTTGCCTCACGTGCATCTGTGTGTGTACATATGTACATACATGTACATACGTGGGGCAACTGGAGGTCAATGATATTGTCTTCCTCAATCATGTTTTACCTTATTTAAGACAGGATCTCTCACTAGTAGATTTATTAGGTGAGGCTCACTGGTTAATGAGTACTTTTGATCCACCAGCTCCCCAACCCCAGGCTCCGAGGTTAGCTAGCTTTTAATATGGCAGCTATACATCCAAGTTCAGGTCCTCATATGTGTATGGCAGGAGCTCACTTTACCTCCTGTCCATCTCCACAACCCTTGTTTCACTTTCATAGTACTTTACTTTGTAAAAATTAAATAAACAAAAAGCATATCACTATGTTATTTCTATTGTGCTATGATGGTAACAGTCAGGGTTCTGTCCTTTCACACTACCATAGATCACCTTTAGGCTGATGAATGTGAAATCTGTAATTCCAATTCAATTTATGTTTGAGCAGTTCCAAGGTGGGTGGCCCAAAGTTTCTAAAATCCTCTTGATATTTTACCTGTTGCCTTAGTTCAATAGTTCCAGGAAACACGAAGGGAAAGAAGAAATGGTGATAGTTTCTATAACAAGAACAATTTTTTCCTTAACTTCCCAGAAATCTTGACTCTCTTGTTGGCCTTATTGGCAATGAAATTCTAGTGGTCTCCTGTTATTTTACCTTCATCAAGGTGGCTGTGCTTTAAATTACTACCCTTTAAACTATTAGTGCCTGGCTACTTAGGCCATAGCCTGGGGGTATTTCTGTTCCCTCAGGCAATGGCTCTGTTGTTCAATCTCCGTCTTTCTAATAAACCCAGATTCAAAAGCTAGAGTGAAAACCTGTGAACTCAGAGAGTTAGATTAGCTAACTTTCTCTCTTAGTTGGCATCCTGGAAGCCTTTCTCTTTCCACAGGGCCCCAAGTAAAAAGCCCAGCTATGCTCTTCCCTGCTACTTCCTATCAACTGGCTGCTAACCCCGCCTCTCTGGGTCCAGGCTAATTTTATTTAATTAAGGTAAATGCAACACATCTTCACAAATGCAGTAGAAACAAATATAACACAGCTTTGCCTAGTTAAACAAATATTCCACAGTAGTTTTCCTTACCTACAATGGAAGCTGGACAATGTTAGCTGAGCACACTGTCATTAGAAGAAATGTTATAACATTCTCAGGTACCTGAAGCTACAAATGGCCGAACACACTTTTCATCTGAATGCCCTAAACTGCTCCCTCCCCTTCTGTGTTCTCCATCAACACACCCACCTGAGTCTCATGTCAGCTTTTTGCACTGATTTCTTGTCCTCAAATCTCATGAAAGGGGCTGTCAAGATTTCCCCAGCACCTCCTACACATGTCCACTTTCCATCTTTACCTGAACTCTAGCCTGCCTTCTCTAGGGGCTTCCTTCACCTCTGACCTACTCTCCATAGTTAGCCAGAGTGATCCTGCTAAAACACAAAAACAGATCCTAAGATGGCATCACATTGTTTCTTGGATGAAGTGAAATGGTCTTATCCTGCTTTGGAAGGCCCTTCATGATCTGCCCTAAGTATCTCTCCAGCTGTACTTAGGATCATTCTCCCCTTGACCTCTGTCAGTTCCTCTAAACTTATTTTCTAACAAGCAACACTCTCTTGAATGCATGGATTTTTGCAAGTCTTTATCTTCTACTTGGAATATCACCCACCCAAATCTACATTATCTTATTAATATTTATATCATCATGAGGGGTCAACTTAGAATATTCTAACAACAACAATAAAAATCTTTCCTGACTCTCTCTTACTACGAAATAATGCTGACATTGTTAGTCAGCGTTAATGTCTTAACAAATAATCACCAAATCTCTGTGGTGTATAATTACTACCACCTTTTTTGTCTGATGTTACATGTCAGCAGCTACAAGCCAGCTTGTTCCATGTCCCTTCTCATTTTAGGATGCAGGCTGACAGAGCATCTCCAATCTTTGACATGGAACTCTCATGGTAGAAATATGGGATGCCCTGGCACACATCAGAACTTCTCCCCTTCTGCTAACCAAAGTATGTCGCTTGGCCAGCCCTCATATTGTTGGACTGAAGGTATGATGTTTATTTCTTCATCACTGATGTCACTGTGTCCCATGGCAATGAGAGAGGATGCTTAATTGGCATACTGGGAAGGAATACAAAAATAATTGAAGCCAATTATAAAATCAACTACAATAATAGTGATGACAACATGACAACTATCACTTGAGTGTTCACTATAGGCAGTCAGGTCAGGCCAGACTGAAGCAGAATCCTGAGCCCAGAACTGTCTGTCACCAATCTTCATGATTTCTCAAATCTAAACTTTCTCTTCTTCTACTTCTTCTCTTTCTTTCTGGCTCTAGTGATAAACATGAGCAAGGTTATTATCCCCCCAATTGGAAATGCATACATTTACCAGGATCTACTGTGTACACCGGGGCAGTCAGCATCTTCTCTACAATGGGTACCCAGCAGAGCAGAGCCCAGCAAGGTATCAATACTCTTCAAAGCTCACAGCCCAATGGGAGAATGAGATAAGGAGTAAGACTAGAAGCAGAAAACAATTTCAGAGTCTAAGTTCAAAGATAAACAGAAAAGAGAGACAAGGCCTACTTACATAAGTTGGTCAGAGCAAGGTGTCTTGAGATAAAATGTTTGGCTGAAACCTGAAGGATGCCTAGGAACCAGCCAAGCTGATATGATGAAAGAGCATAGATCACTAGTAAAAAGGAACAGCAGGTACAGAGCGGGAACAAAGCTTGATGTACTTCAGGAATCAAAAGAAAGAGCATGGCTGGTGAATGAAGGCTTTGGGAGAATGTAAATTGATGGGACAAGGGGTAGACCAGCCTCCATAGGACTGTAAGGAGTATGATTTTTCCACCCACTGCCTGGTCTTTTCCTGCCGCCGCGCTAGCCCCAAATAATACACAGAGACTCTGTATTTGATACAATGCTGTTGGCCCGGTTACTTGTTTCTTATCTGCTAGCTCTGCCTTAATTATTAACCCATTTCTGCTGATCTATGTATTTCTCTTACTGGGGAGCCGGCCAGCATAATGCTTTCTCCCGACTCTCCATCTTGGCTCCTCCTTACTACTTCCTCTTTCCTCCTTGTCTCCTAGTCCCTCCTATCTTGCTTTCCTATTGGCCAACAGTGCTTTATTCATTAACCAGTATGAGAAACATATATACATAATGGCATCTCCCATAATCTCCTCTTTTCTGTCTAAATAAAAAGAAGGGTTTTAACCTTAACACAGCAAAATATATTATACAACAGTTATCAAGTAAGAATCACAGTTAACAATATTTAGTTCATTAATATTTAGCAAGATTAAAAGAAACTAGTCTATCATCTATCCTATATTTGTGAGTCTAAAGTCCTATATGTACCTTATCATTGAATCCTAACTAAGGAAAACTATAACCATAACTGTCTTCAACTTCTTCAAAGACCACAGAAGGATAGTATATAAACTCTAGAAATGATAGAGACATCTTGCCTTTTCAATCACCTGAAGTTCTTCTGTAATCTTCCACCTTCAGCCCATAGGCCATAGTGTGTCTGGCAGACTCTTCAGCAAAGCAGGAAACTTTAAACTGTCTTCTTTTATTGGCAGCTTGTCAGTCATTTTTCTCTGTGTCCTGCAAACTGTCTGGCAGACTCTTCCATGAAGCAGGAACTCTGTAGCAATGTCCACCTTGAATCAACAGTCACTTTTCTGTGGTCCTGCATGTTCATTTTATACAGCATAAAGTCAAACAGTCCAGACAAGAGCAGTATCTTGTCCAAATAGCTAGTATTGCCATATTGGAAGTAACTCCATAATGAGTTTCTTCAATGTCCATCTTCCTTTCTGACGCAGGTGGTGTTGTCAGGAGCAATTATGTCTCACTGTCAAGAAAAATGCTAAACCATTTTAAATGCCATATTCTGTAGGTCTTTGGAAGGTTTGAAGAATGCCTATCTATCTCAAATACATCTCTGTGTATGTTGAAAAACCTAACTAACTTAACTCTAAGCTTTGACTATCACAGGTAATTATCTATAATCTGTACTACTTATACATTACATTTGTAAATGAGCTATATAAACACAATATCTAAACAAAAGGAGAATACACATCACAAAATTGACCTTAAATTTGTATCAATAAATGAAAATCTGTTCCAAAACAAAGTATTCATATCTATACCATAATCCCCTTTTTACCTAAAAAAGAATTGGCTGTGATCATTAACCATTTATAACCAAGTCCATTTAAATGAAAACAAACATTTATAAACAATATTTGGGAATTTGGGCATTGTTCATTCCAAACTTCTTCCTGCTGATAGGGGGCGCTGTCATGGGGATCCTAAGAAGATGGCTGTAGTCTGCAAGGCTGCCTTGTTCAAGCTGTTTTGAATGTTGGATCACCAGGAACGCTGTTTCAGGGGGTCTGGCTTACTCAAACCACATTAGTCTGGAAAGAATCCACAGCTTTTTATTTTCTGTGGAAACAAAAATAGAAATCCTTTTCCCCAGTAACTTGTCCTTGAACTTAAATTTTAGAGTCAAAGCATTTTTAAAATATATAAATTGAATTAATTCAGCAGCATTTGTTTTAACAGTTGTTTCCTCAGCAGTCAAACAATACAAAGACAATATAATACCATACAGTAACCAGATTCTCTCTGAGCTTTTCATCTTTACGTGGCTTTATTATTACTCTGTTTATTTTACTTTTGTTTTTTCATTTTTTGACACAGGGTTTCACTGTGTAACTCTTATCTGTCCTGGAATTTACTCTGCATACCAGGTTTACTTTGCAAATCACAGAGATCTGCTTGCCTCTGTCTCTTGAGTGCTGGGATTAAAGGTGTGTGCTGCCACACCCAGCTCCTCTCTGTCTTTTTAAAACCATTTTTTTTCTCTCCCAAGCCTACGTACTTTTTAAAACACACTGTAAACTTTTAGCGCTTTTGCTTAATGTGAATCTGTGTTTACTGTAAATCTTTATCTTTTTCTGGCCATAAGTCTTTATCTGTTAAACAACAACATTGTTAAAATGAAAGTCTTTGTTGTTTCTACCGTGGTTATTAAAGATGGTGGCAGGTACCTTTACCTCCAGCAATGAAAGCTGTGGTCACTGCCCTGGTCAATGCTGCCATCCAGCAGACATACTGCCGGCTTGGAGATATGGTCACTGCCATTGCCACCTCTCATACACACCAATAAATTGTTAGCAGAGTTTCTTAAAAGCCATGCGGTTTTTTGCTACTTATGCTGAGTCAGGAACCCTCCCTTAAAGGAGCCGCGCAAATATCTGCTTGTCTCCCGCAAAGCAGAGTTCAACCGAGAAAAATGCTGCTACCAAGAAACCTTGCTTGCCTCTGTTCTTTTGCTTCTAAAACCTTTTTTTTTTTTAAGCTTCTGTTAAATTTTAAGTGGAAGTTCTTATTAGCCACGTTGGGCGCCATTTGTAAGGAGTATGGTTTTTCCACCCGCTGCCTGGTCTTTTCCTGCCGCTGCGCCAGCCCCAAATAATACACAGAGACTCTGTATTTGATACAATGCTGTTGGCCTGGTTACTTGTTTCTTATTGGCTGGCTCCTCCTTACTACTTCCTCTTTCCTCCTTGTCTCCTAGTCCCTCCTATCTTGCTTTCCTATTGGCCAACAGTGCTTTATTCATTAACCAGTATGAGAAACATATATACATAATGGCATCTCCCATCATAGGACCTTGTAAGTCATGATGGGAGTTTGATGGGATACCTCTGGAAGGTTTCTAGAAGAGAAAAGACAGTCTACTTCTCACCTCAGGGTCATCATTCTGGCCACTGTGTGAAATAAAGGAATGAAAGCATGAAGCATCATTCAGAAGACAGATAATGGTGGTGACCTAGATTAGACATGGGACAGGAAAAAGAATTTTACACAGCAGCACCTAGTTTCTAGCTTTGTAGAATAAAGAAGTGGATGTATACAGGTAAATACTAGGAAACAAAGCAAAGAATTTACTAAGAGAGGATGCACTTTAAAGCAGGGATAGTATATTAGGAGGAGAAATAATCCAAGGACGGAACCTGGAGCAGAGAGCTTGGAAGATCAATGGCCAGTGCACAGAAGCAGGAGCACCCACATCACCACAGCATGGGTTTCTTGGATCATTTCCATAGTGGAGTTTCTTCTAAGTATGTTCTACATGTTACATATAGTAACTTCATGCATTACATTAACCTCCATCCAGGAGTGTGGGCTTTAGTATAAGAGATAGAGGTCCCTTTCACAAAGAACAGGCTACCTCTGCTCTTGTGCCAGTAGATGATGTGGCTTTAGCATGTTTGGTTCAACTCATCTGTGGATGCTGAAATGAAGCCATCAGGTACTGGAACTTGGGGAAATCCACACAAGAGGTAGAAGTTCCCAGTCATCAGCATGGTGATGAGATTTTGAACTAAGAGCACAGGTGCTATCACTCCAGGAAAGAGATAAACCCAGAACCAAGCCTTGATAATATCAAGTCAGGCAGGCAAGGAGCTAATAAAGCAGGGTTAAGAAGATGGCTAGGGAAGGTACAAAGCAAACAGGGAGATACCAATGCCATAGAACTCAAACGAAAAGGTTTTAAGTACAGATTACTAATAAAGTTTAATGATCCATCTCTGTAACAGCTGGACATACACACACACAAACACAAACACACACACAATCCTTATCTTTTATATATCCCTTCCTTTATCCTTAGCTGATTATCTATTAATGAAGCTAGTCTATTACATCACAAGAGATCTTTCCCTAAGCCTAAGCTTGTTTCACCTAACATGTCTTCTAGATTCACCTAAGCTATGGCAAATGACAGGAGTTCATTTTTTATTGAGTATTTTATTTAATATTCATATATGTATATAATGCATTTGGACCTAATCCACCCATCATTCCCTCTCCTCCACCTTCTCCTGTATCCTCCCTACTTTTATCTCCTAGCTTCAAGTGCTCTGTATTGTTTTAACATAATATACACCTGTCTGTATATGCATGAGTGTGGGACCACCTCTGGGTGCTGCATTTCTGAAGAATAAAAGACTCTCAATCTCCCAATAGCCAGCAACTGCCAATATGTCCTCAAATAAGGAAGGGTGGGTTTTCATGAGACCTCATCTTCATGCTGAGATCCTAGCTGGCTTAATCCTGTGCAAGTCTTGTACATGCAGTTCTAATGGTAATAGTGATGGAGTCTGTCTTATGGAGCAAGCTTAAATCCAAACAGAAAGAAGTTGGCTACTTCCATAACACTCCTGCCACTAGTCATCATTGTAGGATACAAGATTCATAGCTCAGTAATCCGTTTAATGACTTTTTTTCCCTAGTAGCATGCATAGAACCTTCCAGTAGGAATGAAGCTTCCAGATGAGTACCAGCTTGATTTCTCCAGGTCCTATAATTCACATATGTGGTGCTATCAAGTTTTGAAGAGTAACCAAGAGCAATGACAATAGCCTGTAATATTTGAAGTGCTACTTGACCCACTGACCAATAAAAGAAATCAGTGTACCTGGGCACTCACTGGGCTTTTTATTTGATAGCTAGTGGCCCCTTTTGTTTGTTTGTGTGTGTGTGTGTGTTAAATATATTTATATATTTTAGGAAACCTCTGCAGTAATGGGTTTCTATACAGCACTTTCAAAGGTCTTTAGTGTTAGTTAGCCTTCACAATACTCCCTCCTCTATGCTTCCCTCCTATCCCCCACCTCATTCCCCTACTTAATCCTTGTGGTTCAGTCATTCCCTTTCCCACTTCTTACCAACTGCATCTATCTCCCCTAAATGGACTCTTACTATTTCCTTGCCTTCTGTGGGTACTCCAATGTAAACACACATCTAAAAATTCAAAGCTAACATCCCATATGAGATAAAACATGTGGCATTTGTTTTTCTGGGTTTTAGATAGCTCACCTACAATGATTATTGTAATATTCCATCATGCACATGTACATACCATATGTATATGTACATGTACATATGTTATATACATATACATATGGTATAATTGCTTCTCTGTATATTCGTTCCCCATAGATTTGTAAATTTACTATGAGTGAATTAAAAATAAAAAAATTAAAAGATTTGATTTCTATTTAAGGGATTTTAAATGTTAGCTCACATTCAATAATTTTTGGGGAAAGGGAAACACTGATAACATGGCATCTTACATAAACCCATAACTCCTTTTTTTTATAGGTAAAACATGCTTGCTAGGATAACTCTTACAAATCATCTAGTGTCCAGCTTGGTGGCATCAATATGAGTCTCACACTGCAGAGAGCACAGCAGCTCATCAAGTAATAGCCTATGGTTGCTCTGGGAATGGGTCCAACAGCTGGGTGCACTAACAAGCTCTCCAATGATTCTTCTTCAGGCAAAGTGCTGTATTATAGGGACCTTCAGGCCTTTAATGTCTTTCTTAGATAATGGATAATGCAACAGCATCCTGGGATAAACTATCCAAACCTTGAGCTGCTAACCAGGCATAAGCTGGCAATTTGGAGTGGCCAGTAGTGAGAGAACAGAGATATGCGAAGATCTATTCCAGGGCCCCCGAAGAAATGATGCTGGAGGTAGCAGAACAACCATGCACCCTGACTTGGTTGTTGTACCCACAGCTCCCAGTATGTGATTCCTTCTTGAGGATTCTCCATCTCAGTAATTCTGCTATCCAGGGATTATGGCCAACTGGAAATACATTAAATTGCAAATCACCTTCCCCATGTGGGCCAAAAGAAGCCCTGGAAGGATTCATTAAAGTATAATGGCACCTGCCAATATTGCACACCTCACTGTAGTGAGGCCACTGCATACAGATTATCTGTCTCAAATATGGCCACTCCATAATGAGCTCCTCCAGGACCAGCTCCTAATGGAAAACAGGAGAAAGGAGGCAACTTCACAGAACAAAAAACTTCCAGGGGCAGCAAGAACACAGGGCTGGAGCTTCCTTTTGCCTGTCATTAACTCACTGCACATCACTGGCTCTGTCCCCTCAGCAAGGACACGAACTGCTTCTAGTGCCTCCTACACTTCAATGTGCATAAAACCAACCCAGCAGACCCAGGACTAAGGCTGTCCATGGGATGCTGGAGCTAACAGTGCCAATCAAACTTCTAGAGGGTCAGATCAAGCAGAGTGCTGCTCCCACCCTGAGGTGGACTCTTAAACTTCACAGAATGTGATCCAAGAGTGTATAGACTCAACAGCCAGGGACGGAGTGCATACATTCTATAAACATTTAACATATCTGACGTGCTCATTCAAAACACAGATTCCTGAGTTCCTGCATTAGAAGTTCATATTCAGCTGGGCTGCAGCGGGGGAGCATTGTGTTGTTTGTGCACTTCCAAGGGGATGTCCTGAGAGGCTGAGAACTACAGGACTGGATTATGCCAAAGGTTCTTACTCTTCACATTGTATTGCATATGAAATATACATGTCTGTCTCCTTTCAGTCAAAGTTCCCTGAAATTTTGATGGATAAACTCCATGTCATTTTCTCTGTGCCTGGCTCAATTGTCAACTGTTAGGCATTTCCATTTTTGCCCTGAGCAAATACAGCTGTTAGAGACAGCACAAGAGGCATGGAGACAGGAGGGCACATTCAGAATAGACAGACATTCACAGTTACTCATGGATACAGCAATCTTTCTCCCTAGGGGAGACCCCAGTCTGTGTCAAGGAGTGCTAGCAAGCAGCCAGGATATGAGCCAGTCACTAGGGCCTCATTGGGGATGAGTGTGACCTAACCTGCTTGTGTCATGTCAAGTAAAGTCATATGTAGACAGTGAGGAAGTATTAAAAGTCTCCCATGCCCAAAGCTTAGCAGTCATCCTGAGGCCCATCTCCTGACCTGGCAGTCTATAAGCAATTTGCAGTGGAACATAATGGAAGAGTCTGCATGAAGGAAATGCTGTACACTCAACCCGACTGGAATAACAGGCCAAACCCAGGCTGTGCTCAGAGAGGAGCATGTGCTGCCATCTCCTGGCTGCAGCTGGTCTATGCCAGAGCTATTCAGATAGTCTGCAATCTCAAATCAGAAATTCTGGAGTGTCTATCTACACAGAGAGAGAGAGAGAGAGAGAGAGAGAGAGAGAGAGAGAGAGAGAGAGAGAGAGAGAGAGAGAGAGAGAGAGAGAGAGAGAGATTATCCTTGGCCTCCTTAGCTGGACATATTGAGATGTGTGACTAACAGGTGGAAAAAGCAGAAAGACCAAGTTGAGAAGCAGGATGGATATAAAGTGAAGCTGAATGATAAACCACTGTGCGGAGAGGAAACTATGCTCCTTGGATGGTCTCAGGCTTCTCCTCATGTGTAATTTATTTCCTGTTGCTGTGTTAAAAAAAATCGACAAAGGCAATTTAGTAGAAAGAAGATTTGTTTTAGCTCATAATACCATGTCATAATCGGTATAATAGTGAAGCCACAGTGGGAGGAGCTTGAGAGAACTAGTCGTATCACAACTATAATCAGGAACAGAAAAACGAACACATGCATGTCTGTGTTCAACTCACTGTCTCCTTTTTTATACCCAAACCCATAGGACAGTGCCATACATACATACGCTACATATCCACACATATCCACATCATATTCCACATCAGCTAATGTGATAAGGACAATTTTTCTACAGACGTGCCCATAGTCCTGCCTGATCTAGACAGTCCCTCTCTGGGTTTCTCTTCCCAGGTGATTGTAGATTGTGTAGAGATCACAATAAAAAAAACTATCCACCACACCCACATCCCAGACACATGGTGGAGCCAGATCATGTTCATCTCAGGATTCCAACCAAACTGCTCTGATCCAATAATCTTGGCCAGGCAAAGGAGAAATGGGGTCTGTAACAGCCTTGGCTGCCACTCAGGATTGGGCCAGCTTGACTTGCTCCAGGCTTAGCCCTCCTTTGATGGCAGCAAAGGCACAGCCAGGAGAGAGCACTTATCATTTCTCAGAGGAGAGAAATGAATGTGTCATAAAGAAATATTTTCAACCAGTGATCTCCAAGGCAAACAAGCATCAAATAGAAAATTTCCTACTTCCCTAATAGCAGACCATGCTGGCCATTAAGTAAAGTGCTTGCCACATAAAGATGGGGACCCGAGATTGATCTGCAGCACCCACATTTCTAAAATATGTTTTTACACTTTATATGTGCAGTCAACTTCAGGAAAAACTATTCTGGTTTGCTGTGTTGAGTTGGCATTGTACAGAAATAACAGCCTAATTGGTCTAGAAACATTAAGCTTATTTTCTTCCATTTGTCCAGGGGTAAGGCACTACATTAAATATGTAAGGCCTTATCTATGTGTATTTGATTACAGAAACTAATAAAGTATTCTCTAAATAATGAAAGAAGAAAAACCTTGGTTTAATTGGTGCATTGGGGCTAGCCTGTAATAAGGAAGTGGAGACCAGAGGCTCTCTAGGACTTGGTGGCCAGCAAGTACAGAGGAATGAATGAGTTACTGGTTCAGTGAGATACACTACTAAAAACAGTAAGGCAGAGAGAGATTGAAAAAACATCCAATGTTGATCTCTGATCTACACACACACACACAATTTGTGTGAGTCTGGCAAGAGACAAGAACCACCTGGAACAGATCTAGAAGCCAGGGTACCCCTGGGAGATTTTTAAAATACAAGGCTTGTAGGTGAGTAAACTATAGAGAAAGAAAAGATAAAATAAAAAAGGAAAGGGGATCTAGAGAGAAGAGGTAAAATGAAGAGCCAAAAACTAGTGAGGCCAACCTTATCACACACTCATCACGCATGGTGTGTGCCTTTTCTCTCCACAATATCCTGCATATCCAGTATCATTTACACTTGCTTTCAAAGAACATACAAAGTAGGTCTGCAGAAAAGAAACCCAAGAAATTACCACACTAAGCCAGTGATGGGTGGTGAATATAGTGCTTCAATTCTATAACACTAATGTGAAGTCTAAAATGGAAAGAAGAAAGGGATCAAAGAGGGTGACATCATCTCACTGGGGCTCTGAAATCATGGAGTATGTAGGAATGGGATTTCAGGCATTTGATGCAGGAGAAGGCATGAACTGAAATAAGACAGAAATAGATTTGAGAATATAGGACTATCCTTCTGGATAAAATGCAGGTACAAGAAAGGACCTGTCAAGAACAGTAGAAAAGGCAAGTAGACCAAACTGAGGAGCAGGATGGTGAGATGAACTCGAATGGCAACTTAAGTCTTTCCATACACAAAAGGAACCCTACAAACTACAAGCAAGACAAAAGGCAATTAGAACTGTTCCTTAAGAACACTCAGTCCCGACAGGATAAAAAGAACCCATTTCCAGGGCTGGAGAGATGGCTCGGTTGTTAAGAGCACTTTTTTCTCTTCCAGAGAACCCAGATTGAGTCCCAGTTCCCACATGGTGTTTCCTAACCATCCATAACCCCTGATATGATGCAACAAACATACACACACACACACACACATATCCAACAGGCATGTATACGCACAAATCTAAAAGAACATAAACAAAATAACAAAAAAAATGTTAAAACTTTGACATACAAGAAAGAAAAAAGCATGTGTCCAAGGGGCGAGGGTCTCCTATCCACTGAGTCTGTACTTTGTAATTAGATCTAAAGAAGTCAACAATATGTCCCAGTATTCATATTATCAGGATTACATCTGCCAGTTATGGCTTCCTGTATACTCATTGCCAGTTTCTACTCGATGAACAACCCTGGAGAGCAATAATGCCCTCTGCATCTCACTGGCCTCCGTTCAGTGCTACATCTGAGTATCCTCCTTGAAGGATAAAACTCATGACCATTGAAGTTCAAAGCAACTGTGCTGGAGATCTGGGTGGTTCTACAGCCACCATTACAGAGACTGAGGACTCCCTCTTTGGAGCCCTCACAATGGGGACATGTCGGACTTCTCTGACTCCCCACCTGCCCAGTGAGGAGCTTGTACAACAATGCCACTAAACAATTACAGCAGCTAGCCAAATGCCTGCATGTATAGAGAGAGGTGAAGGAAACCTCATCATGGCTGTGGGTGGGGGTTTCTTTCTCAGAGATTGATTTGTCAAGCAAACTTGCTAGATATCTCAACTTTAATTGTAAATGACTAGGTCCCTTTGTTCACAGCCAGATAATCAAATTCAGTATATTGGAAACATGTTTCAGTCTATTCTGGGTTGGTTTTTTTTTTTTTCAATTTTAAATAAATAAGAGTTCTTTCCAAGGCAGCTTTTTATTTTCTTTGCTTCACAGCCTGATTAATGATAGGCTCAGCTCCACATAAAGCCTAGGGAAGTGGGGGAAGGAGTGGGGAATAAATGCAAAGGCCTAGACATCTCAGCTCTCTCTTGGCCCACTGGCTGCTCCTGGATGCGAACTGGCATCAGACCAGAGCTGGATGCCATAGGCAGGCGCAGTCTAAGTCCAAATCTGTGGCTGAGCTCATTATCCTTTCCAGCCCCAGCCAAACAGTCTTGAAAAGCCAAGTCAAAATCACCCAGATCCTCCAGAAGCCTGACTGCATGTTTTCTTTGAGTGTGCCATTTTACCTACAAAGAACATTGATATATTTGGGAATGGGATCTTGAGGTTGAGATGAGAATCTAATTTCTCCTGGTCATAGAATGTTAGCCAAGGCATGTCTCTCTCTCTGAACTCCAGCCTTCTCTTCTTTAAAATGGGCTACACATGGCTGGGAAGATGGCTCAGTCAATGAAGTGCTTACCATACAAGCCTAAGGACCTGAGTTCAGACCACCAATACCCATGCAAAACTCAAGCATGGTAGTGTGTACCTGTAATCTGAGTTCCAGAGAGATGAAAACAGGAGGATTCCTTGGGCTCACTGGCCAGCCACTCTAACCAAATCACCAAGTCTATCCAGGGTCAATGAGAGACCCTGTCTCAAAAAAGCAAAGTAAAGCATAGTTGAGGGAGACACTTAATATCAACATCTGGCCTCCATACATGCATGTGTGCATGCATGCACACGTCACACACGTACACATGCATACACACACACACATACACACTCACTCACTCACATGCACATGCACACACCACTATCCCTTGCAGACTTGTTGGGAGGATTAAATGAAACAAATGGGTATGGCAGTACCTGGGCAGCAACAGGGTGTGTGCTTAGGCTGCATGACACTTGACCATTCCAACATTGCTTTAGAAGATGAAGAGGGTGACTCTACAGAAGCCTGCAGAAACCGTGCAGACAGACGCCTCCCTGAGCTGCAGAGGCCCTGGGTGACACTAACAGTGATATTACTGTTACAATAAGAAGAAAGTATGACAATTAGGGTGTTACACTCAAACAGTTAAACTCTGCATCATTTCCTGATGAGCACAGAATGTCTGGGCCACTGGCCCCACTTATGGCAGAATCAGGAGCCTATTTCCATTTTCAGTCTATTAAAATGCAGAAGGGTGGATGACAGAAGCATATGTTCCTGAGTCTCCAATGGTAAAGAAGGGCAGAACTTCCGCAATGGGGAAATAAAACAATAAAAAGGGGTTCACGAGGAATCAGAACTAACAATTTCCCTGGCAGGTTAGCTTTATGTCACACCTGTTCTAAAGGCTTACTTTCTTCTGCCTCAGTGACATTTTGCATATTTTACCCACAATGCCTTGAAGCCATTTAGCTTTCAATAGGTGGCTTTGGCAGTTCTCCTAACCTAATTAGGTACCTGCCTAAGCCAAGGGAGTGACTTTTTTTTTCCTGGCCAAAGTTGGCTTCCCAGGACCACAAGCCTGTCCAGCACATCTGAGTCCAATGCAGTGCATATGGTGGACATCACTTATGCAGTGTGACAACAAATGCTCCAATCTTTCATCTTTGCCTGATACTTATAGCCTATTGGATTTCCTTTGCAGGACATTATCCATGATATTGCCTGGCAAATTACTTATTCATGGGTTATTGTAGTAAACTTGTAAGCAGATGGAATTTTAGATTTTCTCTCCTGTCTCAAAGAAAAATGAACAAGGGATAGAAGACACCTACACATCTCCTCTGTCATTGTCAGCTGGAGGGTGATCTAAGTTACACAGTTCACACAGTACATAGCTCTGTGTTTCTCTCCTTTATTCTGCTACAAAGGAGAGTTCTGAATTGACAGCTTCCCTGGTGTAAGCCACAGCCAGATGTTGGGCTGCTCCTCTTCCCAGGCAGGCCCCTGCACCTCTCCTGGCTTTGGCATTCATTCACAAACCCTGACTTCTGTTCCCCTTTGCTTTTCAACTTCATGTCCTGAATCATGGTCTCACCTTCAAAGCTTCTCAGAGCTCTCTGCCCTGACAGACCTAAATTCTCATATTTCCATCAGGGTCTGTCTAACAGGCCTCTAATTAACTTCTGGCTCTCCAAGTTACAGAGCTCATTTGCTGACTCACAAGAGACAGCCAAAGGAAGTCCTTCATTAGCATTCCTGAGCTGCTTATTAGCTAGTGGTAGAATCACACCACCTGAACTGTCAAACCCATCCTCCTGCACAATGGAAACATAACTACATTTTGATTAACAGTACTTTACCTCCAGCAAGCAGTTCAGCACTATGGCAAGAGGGCATCAAGTCCACACAAGGCAGACTCCTATTGCGAAGGAGATGGGAGCAAGGCCCACAAGCATGAAACAAAATTCACTATGCAAGTAGAAAGGATGCTCATTTTCTTCAGTGGTGTAGCCATTTACCAATAAATAATCCCACCCATATTCACTCAAACAACCCTAATTAAATTCATTGTGTCTAAAAAGCAAAACAGCACACACACACATACACACACACACACAAAGACAAAGACATGAAAGCGTGGGAAACTGTTAAGAAGGGGTTCAGCAGGAGTGAGAAGGGGATGAAAGGATGTAATGAGGGGTGAAATGATCAAAATACACTATATGCATTTAAAAATTGTCAAAGAACAAAAGAATTGAAATATTTGATAGAATATTTGACAGAAATATACAAAATAAATAAATATTTTAATTTAGTTTATTTGAACAATCAAGAAAAATAAAAAAGGAAAGGATGTAAGAATGTTAGAAGTCAGCACAACCAAGTTAAGGCACTCAGCAAAAGAAAGTTGGTTTAACATTTTGAAAACATCTGTATAGTTTGCCAATTTAAAATAGCAAAAGTGAAAAGAAAATACAGTATAGTTGGTTTAATAACTGAAGGAACAATTGAGTGATAAAAATCCAATATCAATTCATAACTGAAAAGGAAAAAATAACATTTTTACCAGAAAGTAGTAAAATAGGACTTGAGTTGGTTGAATATAGAGACTGAGAATCCCATTTACCTTGTATGGATATAAACTGCTGAAGGCTTTTCCTTCTGAGACTGGGAGCAAAGCCAGGGGGACACCATCAGTCTTTCCATTTTCTGAATAGATTGGAAAATTATATTGGAGGGGGGAAAACATCTAACTCACACTACTGACAAAAGTCAAGTCCAGGTACATCATAGATGTGTGTATGGGAAATGAGACAAGAAAGCTTCTAGGCAACCCTGTAGGAGAATTCACCCTGATGGTTCCAAAGATAAAAACAGCACTGCTGTGATGTACAGCAAAGAATAAACTGATCTACATAGAAGCTGCTGTGTTTTCAAACACAACACCATTAGAGGCAAAGACATCATACGAGAGAGAGAGAGAGAGAGAGAGAGAGAGAGAGAGAGAGAGAGAGAGAGGTTATCCGAACTATACAAACAACTTCTGCAAGTCAGTTGCAAAGACAACTCAATGTAAAAAGCAAAAGACTTGAATGGTATTATAGGACATTTCTAAGTAAGAGATTAAGAATTACCTGCTCACTCAGAGAGGGCCCCCAATGACATACCAGACTAATGAATTCACCCAAGTCTAACTCTGAAAATCAGGGAATTTAAATGGAACCAGGATGAAGGCATGCTTATAGGACCATGGGCAGCAACACTCTGAGGCAGGTCTCCTTCTTGTGTCAGTTGTTAACTACTTATGTATCCTTAAGGAGGGGAGGAGGTCTCATGTGCTACACAGGCCACCTGGTTGGCTACTTAATGTGCTCTCTCATAATCCCCCTCCCACTCTCCATGAGGGAATGTTACCCAGTTACCCAATGTTACCAGGGTTTCATGAAGTAAATCACAGTTACTCTGAAGCAAAGGATACAACATACCTAGAGGACAGAATACCACAATAAATGATCATCTTACAAGGGAAGTATCTGAATGGTCAACAAACAGAGAAAATTTTCTTAAAAACAGTAAGACTCATGGAAATATACATTTAAGCCATATTATGACATCAGACCTCCTTAAGTATGGAGAAGACTATTCCAAGTACTAATGCATATGTGGATCATTTGGATCTCTCCTGAATTGCTGGCAAAGGTGTCAACCAGGATATTCATTTTAAGAAAGTGGAAAGACCCACTCAAGTTAAACATACACAGCCTCATGAACCAACAAGACCAATAAAAATGCAGGTATGTGTATACCAAAAGATGCATTCAAGAATAAAGACCTCTGGGTAAGATGCCAGACTAGGGGCTGGTGTGATGGCTCAGTTGGTAAACTACAAAAGCATGCAGACCTGAGTTAGGATTCCCCAACAACACATAAAAAAACCAGGTGTGGCAGTATGTGCCTTCAATCTAAGCTCTGAGGAGGCAGAGACAAGTGGACCCCCTACAATTTGCTAGATAACCATCCTGACCTAATCAGTGAGTTTCAGGTTCAGTGAAGACCCTGTCTCAAAATACAAAGGAGAATGCAACTGGGAAGATGTCAACATCTAGCCTCCATAAACATGGAGACACATGTACACACACCTGCACACTTCCCTGCACACACTCTCACACAAACATACATGCACACATGTGCACACATAGAGAGACAACACACATACACACACACACATCACACACACACACACACACACACACACACACACACACACACACACATACTGGATGATGACTCTTTGTGTCCTAGAGGATACAAAGCATCAGGGTATGAAAAGGTTAACTCTACCCAGAGAAAGAAATTTCTCAACAGTTTGAGAAATTCACAAAATGGGTGACAAAGCAGCCAAAAGTGAAAAGTGCATAGAATCAGAATAACAACAATGAGAAGATAGGTGAGCCCAAAACACCTCCAGCCACATAGCTGCTCATCAAAGGGAGGGAAGGCAGAAGACTCATCTGAAAAGTAAGCTTGTTGGTTCTGCTGAAAAGAGACTACCTTACCAAAGGACAAGCTCACAGTCCACCCAAGCCTTAAATCCAGTTGCAGGTTTGCTGAGATAGTAACTTCTCTGGCTGTTAAGGTCAACAGTAGAGAGAAATACCCCAGCTCAGAAGCCTGAGAACAGGGGACAGTCTCAAGTGAATGCGCCTGGAATCAACCTGCTGCATTTCCTGGGTAGAAGACAATTCCAGAAAGCTGTTGCAGAGAGTGGGACACAAAAGATGTAAAGGTGGCAGAAGGCTTTAGCCCAGACAGTGATGGGTATAGGCAAATGCAGTCCCACCCTCGGTGTCCAAGAACAGATCTGAGGATAAGTTGGTGTCCAAAGCCCTGACCCTGATGTCAGTGAGTGATCAACCTCTGTAGCTGTCACGTCTGTTATGAAGTTCACTGGGCTCCAGAAGACTACTCACACCAACAACTGCACACCCCTAGCAGTTGCTGAGTGCTGTAGTTGCTTTCTCTACTTTCAATTTACTTAGGAGACTACACACACACACACACACACACACACACACACACACACACCTAGCCCATTAGTCATCCTGGGAGTTATGATCTGGGGAGTTTTGAGAGAATAGGAGAACTGCCCAGCACAGACTGTAAAACTAAGTGTGTCCAGTAGAACCCCCTGGTATGCAAAGAAAGGAAGTGTTAAAGTTAATGAAGTTCCGAAAAACACTGAACACTTGTCCTATACAGGCTCATCACCAGCATAAGCCATAGGAATGAAGAGTCCACAAGTTCAATGAAGCCTATTCCCCACATGTGCCACTTGTCTCCAATTTTCAAATTCCTGGGGTGGGGACTGTTCTACACTCTATTTCTTCTTCTTCTTCTTCTTCTCCTCCTCCTTCTCCTTCTCATGTTTTTCATTCTCATGTTTTATTCTTTCTTTGTATTTATCATATTAAAAAACTGAGAAGAATTAAAGATTATCACCAAACTGTAAAAAGCTATGGGATATAAATAGGAGCTGAGATACAAAGCAAAGGTATATACAATCTATTCCATAAAACTGTGATTGAATTTGTTTTCAAATCTAGAGAGCTGGACATACAAGCATGTAAGACATTTAAAACCCTAAATAGTCATGACCAGAGAAGAAATTTTTGTGAAATATTATAGCTAAGACATTAAAAATACAAGTCAAAAAACAGTATCAAAACCGCAGGAAAAAAAAATTCCAACTCTCTTACAAAGACAAATACATCAGTCTAACATCAGATCCTTCAACCCTAAAATCCAGATAAACATGAATGACATATTTAAACTGTGAAAATAATTGTTTATTGAAAGTGCTATGTCTAGTAAAAGTATCTTTTACAATTGGAAGAGAAAAGGGTATATTTCAGAGCAAGATTAAAATCAGGAAAATGATGACTTCTGTCTTAGTTAGGGTTTCTATTGCTGTGAAGAAACACCATGACCATGGCAACTCTTATAAAGAAAATATTTAATTGTGGTAGCTTGCTTACAATTTTATAGATTCAGTCTATCATCATCATGCCAGGGAGCATGGCTTCATGAATAGTGCCACCTACATCTTGATCAGAAGGCAACAGAAAGTGGACTGTGACAGTGGGCAGTATCTTAAGCATAGGAAACCTCAAAGCTCACCCTCACAATGAGACACTTCCTTCAACAAGGCCATACCTATTCCAACAAAGCCACACCTCCTAATAGTGCTACTCCCTATGAGCTTATTGGGGGCCAAATACATTCAAACTACTACAACTACCAAGCCAGAGCTGTAAAAGATACTTAAAATAATATGGAAGTCAGACAGTTTCAACAATGAGAATGTAACAAATAATAAATCCCAAGAGAAAACCAGATTAACAAAATAGAATTAGGAAGAATCTAGCATGTATAATGCAGTAAACCAGCAAATCTCTAATACAAACAAAGACTAGAACACAAAGAGAATATAGATACAAAACAATAATCCAACCAAATAGAAAACAAAATCAATTAGTCAATATCTCTCAGTAATAATTCAACTCACCAATAAAGATGCAGACTAGTTGACTAAATTAAAACATAAGACCCCAACAATCTAATGTCTCTATGAAACATATCTCATTGGCAAAGAGATCCACAACTGTGGGTCAAAGTATAGAAGCCAAATTATCAAGCAAATAGAAGCTGAAATCAAGCTGGTATTATTGATACATGATAATAAAAAAGAATGCAAACAAAATTAGTCAGAAGAAACAAAGAAAGTAATCATTTATTACTGAAAGGAACAATTCATCAAGAAGATCAATAATTATAAAAATGTACATGCTGAATAATAGAACTCCCAATTTGTAAAACAAATGGGCTGGACCTAAAAGGTCAAATAGATACTGATATAACAAAAGTGGGAAATTTCACACCATTCTCATTTTTTGGATAGTCATCCAAACTAAAAGGTAACAAAGAAATTTTAGAAACCCTCCCCCTAAAAACTGGAAGAAAAAAAGAAACACCAAACATAAGAATATCTTTACATCAAACAGACATAACAAATATCTATAGAACATTCTACCCAAAAGATGTAGAGCACAAATTCAACTCAGTAGTCCATAAAGCTTCTCTAAAAGAGATCATATTCTAGGCCATAAAGCAAGTATTAAAACAAAGAAATAAAAGGCCTAAATGTTACCAGATAAATTTAAACCAATAACAAAAGGAAGCATAGAAATTACACAAATACTTAGAAGTTGAACAATAAACTATGGAATGGCCAGTGGGTTAGGAAGAAATCAGGGGAAGAGGATACAAAACTTTTGAAAAATCAAATGAAGATGAAAACAACAATGTCTTAGTTTCGTTTGCTATCGTTATGACAAAATATCCTAAGAAAACCAACTTAAAGGTGAGGGTATTTATTTGGTTTACAATTACATGTTACATACAGTCCATCATTGCAGTAAAGTCATGGTAGCTGGAACTTGAAGCAGCCAGTATGCCCTTAGGCAAGAGTCAAGAAAATAAATGCATGTTGTGTTCAGCAATCTTTATCCACTATCCTAAAGTTCAGGTTTCTCTGAGTAGGGGATGGTACCACCCACAGTGGGCAGTTTTCCAACCACTATTAACATAATTAAGATAATCCCTCACAGAAATAAACAAAACATCAACTACACAATCCCTTATCGAGACTTACTTCACAAGTGATTCTGTTGACAATTAAAATTAACCATCACAATAGTACTAGAATCTTTGGGACACAGATAAGACAGTTCTAAGACAGAGGAATGTCCACAGCTATTGCTACTACCAAAACAAAGAAACAAACAAACAAAAAAACCCCAGAGATATCTTAAGTCAATAACCTAACGATATTCCTCATGTCTTAGAAAAGCAAGAATAAGAACAATCCATACTCAAAAACACTTGGTGACAAGAAATGACAAAACTCAAAATAACAACACACCAAGTTTGTTATTTAAAAATTAATACTCTGAGAGAACTAAGAAAATTGAGAAGAATAAATAAATTCCTGTACACATATGAGCTACCAAATTTAAATCAATAAAATTAACAGCCTTAACAGATCTAAAGCACTAATGAGATTGAAGCATAATAGAAGTGAAAACCAATAAATAAAAGCCCCAAACATGACCAAGTCATTGTCAAACTGCATCAGACTTTTAGAGAAAAACTTACATGGGTACTCCTCCAACTGTTCTGTATAACAGAGAGTGAAATAACATTCTGAAGCTCACTTTACAAAGCCACAATTACCCAAATATCAAAGTCAGACCAAGACACAACAATAATACTATATAAAAATTTATCTAATGAACACAGTGACAAAAATCCCCATTTATAGAAGGCCATGTATTATGAACAATATGGTTTCATTTCAAGGATACAAGGGTTTGTTCAATATGCACAAATCAAAATAAACAGCACATTAGTAAACTGAAAGACAGAAGCCACAAGATCATCTCAATTATACTGAAAGTCCTATAACAAAGTTCAACTCTCTTTCATGGTGAAAGTTTCTTCAGAGAAACTGGGAATAGAGGGAACATACCTCAACATAAACAGGCTATACACATCAAACCTATAGATGACATCAAAGAAAAACATTTCCCCTAAAACCAGGAACAAGGTTCTCTTTGCTGTTGTTCAAAATAGTACTCAAAGTCTTAGCTAGACAAGTAAAACTAGAAAAACAAAACATATATAAATAGGAAATGAAGTCAATGATTACAGACAAAATAATACCATACTTCTGAAACCCTAAAAACTCCATGAGGGAACTCTGAGATATGATAGCAAGCAATTTCAACAAAATATCTAGATACATCAACATACAAAAATATGAACTTTATAATGTAATAATAGAAAGCTTTCCAAGAAAAATATCATTCATAAGGGTGTCAGAAATTAAAATTAAAAACATAAATATAAGTAAAGCTAATAAAAGAGAATAAAGCTAATCAAGAAGGCAAAAGGCCTCTATAGCCAAAATATAAGATATCAAAGAAATTTTGAAGAAAACATCTGATATGGAAAGATTTCCCATTCTCAAGGATCTTAAAAATTATTATTCCAAAAAATATTCACAAACTCAAGGCAATACCATCCAAATCCCAATAACATACTCCACAGAGTTAGGGGGGTAAAAATCCTAAAATCCATGTGGAAACACAAAAGATCTTGAATGGATAAGCCAATTAGGTAGAGAGATGAATATTAGAAATATAAAATTACTGTTTCTCAAAATATACTACAGAGCCATAGTAACAAAATCAGAAAGATACTGAACACACACACACACACACAAACAAACAAACAAACAAACAAACAAACACAGACACATAGACCAATGAGTGGAATAGGAACCCACAGAGCTATCTATAGTCACCTAATCTTTGACAGTGGTATATATAAATAAGAATATGCTAGAGGAAAAATATATAATAAAAAATACTATCTCATCCACAAATGGTGCTAAGATAACTAGATTTTCCCATGTGAAAGAGTAAAAGTAGATCCATATCCCTCATCCTACTTTAAAAAAAAAATCACTTCAAACTGGATCAAAAGTCCAGTTTGAAGACAGACCTGGAACTGGATGTTCTAGACAGCACTGAAGGTAGAGGCCTTACCTTCTGCACACAGTGAGTACCATCAGCCATGGCATGGGGGGATGAGCTCACCAAAGTGTTTCCTGCAAGTGGTATTCATCTCTGTGACTTGTACATGAAGAAACAACATTCTACTATCATAAAAGAACATTTTTCAGTCTCAAAAAAAAGAGACATAAGCAAAGACTTTCTGAAATATTTCCTCCAACACACTAGAAATAACACAAAGAACTGAAAAATGAGATCACATGAAATTAAAAGGATTCTGTATAGCAAAGAAAACCTTTGCCAATTATATCTGACAGGAGATTGATGTGTAGAATCTAGAAATAACTGTAAATATTAAAGCATTAATCAAACAGTCAATAAATGACCAAATAAAGTGAACAGATACTTCAAAAGGAAATAAAAAAGCCCAACAAATATTTTAAATTAATTTTGTGTATGGGTGTTTGGCCTGCACTTACGTCTGTATGCCATATCCATTCAGTGTCACAGAGGGCAGAAGAGGTCAACAGAACCCATGAGAATGGCAGACTGTTGTGAGCCGCCCTGTGGGTAATAGAAATCAAATCTGGATCCTCTGCAAGAGCAGCCAGTGTTCTTAATCACTTCTTTGTTCCATCCACCCAACAAACAACCTTTTAAAGCTTCCAACATTCGCGGACATAAGGGAAATGGGAACTAAAATGGCTTTGGGGTTCTGTTCACATTAGTCAGAATAGCTATATAAAGAAAACCCTTAGGATTAGGGCAAACAACTATACATTGTTTCATTATACATAGCAGGTGGAATATGATTCAGCTAGGCCACTCCTTGGTGCACACCAAAAGGGGTCTAAGTAAGCACACCACAGAGATACTTGCACAACCATATTTATTGTAGTAGTTTTCATAATGGCCAAGATATAGAACCATCTATAATCCATTAACAGATGGAAACATAAAGAAAATGTGGTGTATACATACACAATTGAATGTTGATTCATCTGTAAAAGAATGAAAATATGGCATCTGCAGAAAATGGATGGATCTAGAGGTCACTGGGTTAAATGAAATAAGCCAGAACCAGAAAGTCTATCTGCACATTTGCTTTTTGCTTGCTTGTCTTTGTGTCTCACTGGTGACTTTAACTGTGTTGCTTGTGCTGTCACCACCACCACTGCTGCTACCTCTGCAGCTACATCCCTTTGCTGATATCAGAAGTCAGCTTCTTCAGTCAACATGGATTGAGGACCAGTGGCATGCAAGGAATCCTCCAAGATATCATAATCTATTACCTAAATTGTACAAAAACAATATGATATTCTATCAGTTCTGTTTCTCTAGAGAACCCTGACTGATACACCCTAAGAACAAAGACTGTGCTAGCAGTGCTGCTCCTAATAATCCCAAATACACCCCAATAGTCATCCACCAAAGAAAAGATGAACTGGCACTTTCACTATAATACTACATAAAAACAGAAATGAGAAACTATGGCTATCTATGACAAAATGAACATGTCTCACAAAATGATACTGAGCAAGAAAAGTTAGACTTGAAAGAGTATAGACTACATGACTTATTAAGTCACCCTAAAATACTGGTGAAGTGAATCTTCGGCATTGCAAGTGTCCCTCCTATTTGCAGAGGTAGGTAGTAGTCACATGGAAGTGTTCACAGTGGTATTTATCAGGCTAGATTAAAATACAAAAGTGGGAGCTCTGGTGGGTCTTAAAAAGAGACGATATGAACGTAGGGAGGGCCCGTGTCTGAAAGTGTCCAGAAGGTGTGGGAAGGAGGAGCTGTGAGTGGATATGATCAATGTATATACAAGTGCATACAATGTACATATGCAAGTATGAAATTGCCAAAGAATGGATAAACATTATTCTTGAGGGGGTAAATGGTGGACAGTAAGTGAGTTCTTTATCATTGATATTGTTTAACATGCCCAGTGCACTACGCTGATAAAAAGCTGTTTCCTCCATCTGCTTAGCTTCTCTATGGTGGACCTCCTTGCTATCTGAAGCTGGAGTGAATTGCTCTTACCTTCCTAATACTACATGTCAATCTGCAAATGTAGGGTTTTATATAATCTGTTATACAATCTGCACTTGTAGGGTTTTATAATTTCTGAACATTTAAAAGGTTCACTTTAAATTTTAATGGCAGCAATTAAAGGAATATAACATCTCATTTCCAAATCAGAAAATATTAATATGAAAGATCAACCCAAATTCATTTCTTGACAGGAGCTGACTCTGAAATAGAAAAACTGGAACTTCAATTCCTTCTCTCTCTCTCTCTCTCTCTCTCTCTCTCTCTCTCTCTCTCTCTCTCTCTCACACACACACACACACACACACACACACACACACATCAGAAAAGAACTTACAGACTCACTTCTCTCACTATCGTCATATAGGAATGTGAACTGCTTGGGCCTGGTCACATGGCCACAGCACAGGAGGTACTCAGGGAAAAGAACTCAGTGAGGGGAAGTCTGGGGATCCACTGCTTCCAACCAGGAGGAGCAGACTCAGGCAGCACTCTAAAGGGTCTGGGGCTGCTACTGTAGAAGGTGCTTCTAGAAATCCCTGACTTCTGTAGAGTAATTGGTATAGGATCAGCACTAGGGGCGGGTGGTACGGTAGCAATGTAGGGTATATCAGGGCTTCTACCAACCTCATAAGACCAACCTTTGGTATCAAAGGGTCTGACAAAAGGAGCCACCTCCAGGCAAGCAAGGAGAGATCTATTTAACCTCAAGGTGAGTTAACAATGCCAACACTCATCCTTGTGGGACTTTGTGGTTCTCAAACACTCTCAGATATAATATTTTGTTATATTTCCTGAGCCTCTTTATAAAATTGGCAGAGACTAATAAAATAATTAGCATTTGTGGAATTTAGGAAATAGGAGAAGGGAAAAGGCCACCTCTAAATGATCACACTTCATGTTTTTGTAGTGGTTCACAATCTACAAACCAGTTTTGTTGTTTTTTTTTTTAACTAGGACCTAATCATGCTGAATATATAGATTTGTACAGCAGTTTGTCACATCTATTTAAAGACAAGTAATGTGAGTCTCCAAGAAGTAAAATAACTCATCCAGTGACACAGAAATATCGAGTGAGAAAGCTGGGTCTGGGATCACAAGCACTGACACTCTTATACACTTAAATGTGCTTAGAAACAAAGTATAAATCTCACTGCTGAGCAACCCTGCCAATTCAGGCAGCTTTTCTGCTTTTTCCAAAGCCTTTTCTGAGAGGTGGGGAGAGAAATCTACAGAACAGAACCACCAAGGCTGAGGCTGGAGGGTTGAGTCAGTGAGGCAATGTGTAGACCTGTGAGGAGAGCCACCACTGTCTTCCCATGACCAATTCTATCGTTGGGCAGTGCAGGAGACCAGGAACTGGTAGGAACCAGATGGTTCCATCTAAAGTGGGTAAGACTGTTAACAAAGGTGTGGAAAGAGCTAGAAAACAAAAACTCACCAAAAAGGAATAAAGCTTTCTGAATGTAAAAATAGTGGTATTAGAGCCTGTGAAATTCTGGGACATGAAAAGAACACAGTCCCTAAATCATGGGTAGCAAGGAAGGGGCTTGGAAAGCACATCCAATCCTTCATCTCCTTGCTCAGAACCTGTCAGCATCTCTCAGGTACTGAAATCAACCAGTGGGCACAGGACCTGGAGAAAGGCCGTGCTCAACCTCTCGGGACAGGAGCGGCATGGGTAAAGGGAAGGTTTCTTGGATTACTTTTCCCTTCTTCATCCGATGTAAATCCAAATGTTTGTGAAAGGTTGAATTAGATGACTTATAAGAGTAACACATTAGAATTCAGCTTTATTCTATAGCTCTTCAACAAGGAGAAGCCAACTATAGGCTGGATCTAGCTCAGAGCCTGTTTTACACTGTTTTATATGGACATCACCACCTCCATTTGTGCAGGGAGTCTCTATAGGGCTTCCATACTATGAGAGCCTGTTGAACAAATGTACAGACTTTACAACCTGCACAACCTAAAATATTTACTAGATGGCTGTTCATAGTAAAAGTCTCATAACCACAGGTCTACAGGAATAGTATTAATTCTATAAATATTTATGGAATGCTGACTATTGCCAGATACTAAGAACAGTGAACAAAATAAGTAAAACTCTATATCCTTATAAAATGTGGAGGGGGGAAATGCTAAACAAACAGGAGATCATATGAGATCTCAAACTCAGTGAGTTCTACGAAAACAATAGAAGAGGTCAGTGATGGGCGATGTCATTCTGTATATGTTTCTCATACTGGTTAATGAATAAAGCACTGTTGGCCAATAGGAAAGGAAGATAGGAGGGACTAGGAGACAAGGAGGAAAGAGGAAGTAGTGAGGAGGAGTCAAGATGGAGAGTCTGGAGAAGGCAGAACCTCCATCCGCCTCTCCCTGATAAGACCACGTGGAGATTAACAGAAATGGGTTAATACTTAAGACAGAGCTAGTCGATAGAAACTAGTACATGGCCAACAGCATTATATCAAATACAGAGTCTCTGTGTGTTATTTGGGGCTGGTGCAGCGATGGGACAAGACCAGCGGCGGCAGACAGAAAAGCCTTACTCCTTACAGGTCAGGATGTATTACAGTGGTGCAGGAGGTATGACATAATGCATATTATAGTTTATCTTAATACCATTGCAGAACTCCAACATAAATCAACAAGTTAATACTCTCCCAATGTTTCCCATGAAAAGGGAAATTAGGCATACACTGGACTAAGACCATATAATTAACCTGGGGCTCTGTTGGGATTTGAACTTACAGTTAGTTGTCTGTTCCACAGGCCTAGATTGTACCACCCTAAAAATTTAAGTTCCGACCCAACAAAGCAAGGCAACTTTCTTTCTCATGCTGAAAGGTAGACATGATGAGTTATGATTGACCATTTGAGGCTAATTTGCTTAAGGTCACACAGAGTTATCAGCCTACGAGGTTTAGAACACAAGTGATCTGAATCTAAAATCACACATTGAATTTCCCATAATAAAAACAAATTATTATGGTGCGGGTTATACATCTGTAGTGCTTGTGCTTGTGCATGGGATTAAAGGTATACACAAAGTGTTCATGCAAATACATACCAATAGAGGATGTTGGGTATTCTGCTCTATCACCTTCCACCTTATTTGCTTGAGATGGAGTCTCCCACTGAACCTGGAGCTTGCCATTTCAGCTAGGCTGATAGCAAATCCAAGCCATCCTCCCATCTCAGTGATCGTGTTACAGGCAGTACATGGTTATGTCCAGCTTTTTTGTGTGTGCTAGGGGCTGAACTAAGATCCTTGTGCCTATGCAGCAAATGGTCTTACCTTTGGAAATATAGCCTCAGCTCCCAAACAAAATTTAAACAGGATTTTTTTCAGTCATTCAGAACAGAGAAAAGTTCCAGACAAATGTTAAACTGACTCAAAAAACAAAGGAGTGTTTTATACTCACACTGCTTGGCTCAGGAATTCAGCTAAGCAAGGAAACACAGGATGGGACATAAAGAAAGACAGAGAAAAGATTTGATTATCATGGCTATTAGCTTTCCTGGGTCAGATTTTGCCAAAGATCTATAATTGATTCTTTTCCCATTTCCCAAAGACCAAATTCTAATCACCATTGCATGGAAGATGTGGGTCTAGCTTATAGAAAAGAACAGTGACATTTGAGAATGTATAAGCACAAAAGAAGAGTTTTCTCCCTCAGATGTCCATTCTAAAGTACAATGGCTCCTCATCTCAGCAGATATGGTTTAGGGAGCTGTACATAGGAAGCCTGGGGTCATAAAGAGCCTGCCATCATTCTCCCTCCAGCTAATGAAGTCCCTAGGCTAGGATAGCTATTAAATTTCAGTGCCAAGTATTAGTACCTTTTCCTGATTGTAGTGATTCAACAGACTCCAGTGAGGGTGAATCACAGGAAGAGTTGGGAGGCTGGATGTGGCCCTAGAGCCCAGACAAGTCATGTTCATGAACATCACCTGGCATTCACATCAGCCAGCAGCTGGGCTCTTGGACCAAATACTGACATCATTATTCCATCTGGTCAACATCACTCTGGGTGTGGCTGTTTGGACCTTGTCCTCAAAGCCAGGGCATGTCACAGTTGAAGATGGATTTTAGGTAGGTGAAAAAAAAGGGAAAATAACTCCAGGGGACACTGAAACTATGAAATGTATGTGTATGTCTCAAATGTCCTCCTTGGATGCTCTAAAGCACTAATAGAAAAGATAAAAGAGCTGAATTAAAGAAACAAAGGAAATGGCCTAAGTGGTCTTTGGGTGATAAGGTTTTGTAGAGAATGGGAGGGAAGGGAATGGGATTTTTATAATATGGTGCATCTTGCCAGGAAAGAGGCAGTTTACTAAATGAGATGCATGTGGCAGCCAGACAACAGGCACCCCTCATCTGGCACTTGTAGCAGTGATCTCCACAGTATACTCCTTAATGCTACTGGCCCAACTTCTGAAAGACACCATCCATTTTCAAGCAAGAGTTGATGACCAATCCCAGCCCAGATGCCTACAATTCTTCAGCAAACATATATAAAAATAATAAGAGAGTCCATCTAGGGGCCTTAGACTCCAAGGTTCCACCTAATGGAGGCCACAGGGGGCAAACAGAGACATAAATGCACAGTAGAGCACCCAAGGAACATTGTGAAACCCTAACAGTAGAGATGAACAGGCTCACATCATCAAATTTGGAGCCCTGAGGAAATAAGTTTGATCATTACACACTCTCTTGCGGCTGGTGGTAGTTTGAGTAAGTCCCTCTCCCTTGAAACTAGACTGTGCTGGACTTAATTATTTTGTCCTCCATGGACCTTCATAGACTATTATATATGAAGAGAAGATGATAATGGCTTCACTTTAGTTGGGTTTTTTTTTTTTGTTTGTTTGTTTTGTTTTGTTTTTAAGTGAGGAAATATAGCACCAGAAGAAATACTGTCTGGAGTCTGTAGATCTGAGTTCATGGCAGGGTCTGACTACTTCTCATTGTACAAGTTACCCCTGTGAGCCTTCTTCATTGTTAAAAGGGTCAGTGCCTCCTAGCCTACAGTCTATAAGCTCATGTGAGAAGTTCTGAAGAAATAATAGGGTTTCACAATGTCACACCCAAGCAAGCTCCTAATGGAAATTGTACAACATTTTTCTTACCAGTAAGAAGCAGAGGGCCCAACCCCTTTCTAGCACACATCTCTCAAGGCATTCCATAGGCACCAGCTCTGTTCACCTGGCTACCTAGGAGTTGTTGGGTTGCTATGTAGAATCTCTTAAATTTCTAACCATCAATTAAGGTCTTGAAAATAACTCCCAGGCTGAACAAATTCTGAGGCCAATGCTAGCCTACATTTGGTTTCATAGTGGTGGGGTTAAGCCTGGGTCGGGAGATTACTTACGTGGGCTTGTCTATAACCCTTGTGATATGGCAAAGCTCTTGCAAAGAGGGGCTGAACCTAATAGACATCATATAAGTAACAAAAATGGTCTGCTAAATGGTCTGAGAAACAGGGGTGAATGTTAAAATTCAGTGCTTCTTAGACTTGGAATCCCAGAGGTCAACTAAGATACACAGGTGAATCTCTATGGCTCCATGCCTTCTATACCATCATTTGTCCAAGGAGAAAAGTGGGTTTTTTTTATGATTTTTTTTAAATTTATATTAGAAACAATCTTGTTTTACATGTCAAACCCAGTTCCCTCCCCTTCTTCCCTGCCCCCCACTGATGCCCTATCCTATCGCCCTTTCTGCTCCCCAGGGAGGATGAGGCTTTTCATGGAGTCTTCAAAATCTGTCACATCATTTGGAGCAGGGCCCAGGCCCTCCCTCATGTGTCTAGGCTAAGAGAGTATCCCGCTATGTTGAATGGGCTCCCAAAGTCCATTTGTACAATAGGGATAAATACTGATCCACTACCAGAGACCCCATAGACTACCCAGTCCTCCTAACTGACACCCACATTCAGGGGTTCTAGATCAGTCCTATGTTGGTTTCCCAGCTATCAGTCTGGGGTCCATGAGCTCCCCCTTGTTCAGGTCAGCTGTTTCTGTGGGTTTCTCCAGCCTGGTCTTGACCCCTTTGTGGCGAGGAATTTTTTTTTTTTTTTTTTTTTTGTCACTGTGTAACAAATTACCACAGATATAGCAGCTTAAAATAATAAATAAGAAAAATATTTAAAGAGAAAAGACAAAACAAAACAAAACAAAAAATAATGCTCAATAGTTCCAAGTCATTGGCCTGTAGTCTCGCTGACTTTTACACCTGCAGAGATACCTTTGCCATGTAGTACAATGTAACTACAGGTTACATTGTAGCTACAGGGCTGTCTTCCACTCTGAATAACACACTCAAAAAGCACTTGTCATTCCCACTCTTGCTTTCTTCTCTAAACTTTCTCTATTCTCACTATATAAAAATCAGGATACCAGCTTCGCTTCCTTTATTTGGCCTTTCATCATTATGTTCTTATGTCATTGCACTTGAAGCATCAACAGAGTTATTTGTTAAGTGAGTGTTAAATGTCTTTACATGATGGTAAATGACAGAAGAAATAAGTCACCCTGAGTTGTATGAGAAAGAGTCCTCTACCCTGCTGAGCCCCCAAACAGCATTGACAACAATGAGAAATTCTCTCATTCTTGAAGCTTAGGAATTATGTGTGTGAAAATATTTTCCACAGAATGTGATTTCTAAAAAAAAAAAAAAAGAAAGAAAAGAAAAAAAATTTAATACAGCAGCTCCCTGGTCAAATGATATGCTGGGTATCCTCTACCCTGGTTGGTTGTAACTTACAGTGACTAGGAAAGTCTATAGTAATAAAAGTACTGGTCACAAATACTCCCTGCCTTTTTATAAATATTTTTTTAAATCCATGAACACCTTTCAAAAGTACATTAACAAGCCCTGGAGGGATACAGATATTTTTAATTCCCTACTGTAGTTCATATAATAATGTAATTTATATGACTGAGCTGAGTGCATGAAAGCTGTTCAAAAAATTGGGTGTTGAGGAAATGGATGAATCAATGTTCCAGTGAACATGTTTAAGAACTGCTGGTCTAGATTCACACATAGGCACAAGCCCATACCACAAAGTACAGTCTGAATCAAAGACAGAGAATAGTGTCTTGTACTTCATGAATGGATTTTTTTTCCTCTCCTGGAGAGTGACTTCCACACCAGCAAGTCAAGCTAAACGGGTTGATTGGCACAACCAAAAGGGCACACAAGTGAGTTCCTGCAGCCCTCAGAGGCCAGCCCAAGGCTAAGGGTCCTGCCAGAATCTGGCCAGGATCCCACAAAGCCACAAAAGCAAACTCACAGCAAAGGCTCATTCCTTTAGGTGAGGAATCTGATTGTAATCAATACTAAAAATGTAAACACTAAATTAAAAATAGCACAGTAAGCTATTGCCAGTTATTAGCTCAATAGTAGGATTTTTTTTTAATCTCTTCTAAGATTTTGATGAAGCAAGAGGATAAACAGAAGCAACTCCTTTGATGAACAGAGATTTGTAAACTTTAGGGTTCTTAGCAACCCTACCTAAAGCTTGTTAAAAATTTGATCCCCATCTGGGTGTGGTAGTGTATGCCTTTAATCTCAGCAATGGGAGGCAGATGCTTTGAGGCCAGCTTTGTTTACATAATGAGTCCCTGGCCAGCCAAAGCTACATAGTTAACACTCATCTAAAATAAAGAAATAAAGTTAAATGAAAATGAGAGCCCCACTGCAGAGACAGAGACTCGGGGTCTGGTGTAGTGCTCAAGGACTGTGGTACTAGCCGTCTTGGGAAGGCCCTTCAGTCTGAAGCTGACAGGGTCACACTCATGCCACTAAAGAAAGAAAAATAATATTTTTCTGAGTTTGATTTAGGAGACTACCCAGGGCCTCCAGCCTGAGCCCAAACATCAGCACTTCATGTTTTCTGGATGCAAAGCTATTTGTCCACTTCTAATTACATATTTCCCCTGGCCCCTTTCCTCACTTGCCGACCTCATGAATCATAAAAGGTGGCTGTTTTAGTAAATTCATTTTGACATTGTTGAGTATTTATAGGCCTTGGGATAGAGTGATACTGAGACTGTAATATATCCATGTTTTGGTCTTGGTTTTTTGGGTTTTTTTTTTTGTTTGTTTGTTTGTTTTTGTTTTTCACTTCTATTTTGATGGTTTGACAATTTTAAAGAAGAAAGCAATTCACTATTTCTACCTTTTATATTTTATCAAAAAAGATGTTCAGGTCACCAGACAAAACAATGTTTGTGAATAAAATCCATATTGAATTCAAACAGCAAAACTAGATCATTGAAAAAAAGATAAAATGTTGCCGTAAACAGGCCTCTTCTGTCTTGATTTTACTAAAGGTCGCCCCTAACTTTCAAGTGAATAAACAGCCCATTAAGTTCCCCCATTGAAGTAGTAAATTTCATTTATCAATATTCTCTATCTTTAGGAAATAGATGTTAGGGCTGGGAAGATGGCTCTGTGGATTAATGTACTTGTTACAAGAGGAGCTGAGTTCAAATCACCCTTGCAAAAAGCCAGGGTGGCCCTGTATGGCTGTAACCACAGGGCTGTGGAGGGACAAAGACAATAACCACTGGACTTACAGGCCACAAGCCTAGCTCCAGATTCAGTGAGAGAACCTGGGTAAAGGGAATACAGCAGAGCATTGAGAGTGGTTATGCAACATCCTCTTCTGGTACACACATACACACACACACACACACACACACATAATTTAAAAATTAAAAAGTAGAGATGTTTAGTATAGAGGCCCCCCCAGAATTATTTTTTATACTTACCCCAAGACATATATACATATCATCTTATGTGATAAAAAAGAAATTCCGAATATAATTCAGTTCAATACCTTGAGTCTGGCCTACAAATTGAATGCAGGAGAATGAAGACTACAGAAAGAGACCCTGTCTCAAAAAATAAATAAGTTGGAGAGTAAAATAGGACACCACCTGACATCAACCTCTGGACTCACAGGCATGCACACACAAAAACATACACACATACACACACACACACACACACACACACACACACATAAATAAATAAAAGAAAAAAATTAAAGATTTATTGATTATGTATACAGTGTTCTGACTACATGTATGCCTGCACTCCAGAAGAGGGTATCACATCTCATTATAGATGGTTGTGATCTGCCATGTGGTTGCTGGGAATTGAACTCAGGACCTCTGGAAGGAAGAACAGCCAGTGCTCTTAACCACTGAGCCATCTCTCTGGCCCCCAAGAGAAAAGAAATTTAAGATCACTAATAACAGAATAACCAAAACATTGACCTCTAATAAGAAACATCTAGATTGTCATAATTTGTGCCAGAAGTTGGGATGTGGCCACTTATACAAACGTTCTCTTTGCTAACACACTAAACTAAGTGTGGTAAAATATTATTTTCAGGTGTGTGACTTTTGTTTATGCTGCATTAGTTTAACTCTGTGAAGCTGTGTTATTGTGCCTGTCTAAAACATATGGTGGTCCTAATAAAGAAATGAAGGGCCAATAGCGAGGCAGGAGCACAGATAGGGGGTGCTGGCAGGCAGAGAGGATAAATAGAAGGAGAACCCAGGAGAAGGCTCAAGAGCAACAAGAGAGAGGGAGGAGGACTTCAGGGGCCAGACACACAGTCACAGATGGAAAAAGAAGGAAAGAAAGGGATACAGAAGTAAGAAAGATAAAAACCCAGAGGGAAAAAGGTAGATGGGTTGATTTAAGATAAGAAAAGTTGGCTAGAAAAAAGCCAAGCTAAGCCCAGGCATTCATAAGCTTCTATGTGTGATTTACTTGGGAGCTGGGTGTCAGGCCTCCCAAAAGGTCAAAGGAGTAAAAAAACATCTCCCACAACAACAAAGTGTGGGAGGGGATGTGGGGGTATGTGCATAGTGTGTGTGGGGGGTGCAATGTGGGGGTGTGGTGTGTATGTATGTAGAATGTGTGTGTGTGTATATACAATATGTGCAGTGTGTGCATTGTGTGTGGTGTGTGGTGTATATGTGTATGTGGTGTGTGTGTATGTGTGTGGTGTATGTGTGCTATGTGTGTGTGGTGTGTATATGTGCATAGTGTATGTGCAGTCTTCTATGTGCAATGTGTGTGGGATGTGTATGTGTGTACAGTATATGTATGTGCAATGTGTGTGGAGTGTGTGTGGTATGTATGTGTATAGTGTGTGTGCACTGTGCATGGGGTTCATATGTGTGCTGTGTGTGTGTGTGTGTGTGTGTGTGTGTGCAAGTTGTATGTTTATTAGTGTGCTCATATGGGGTACTATGAAGTCTATAAAATAAATGAACATGGAAATTTTTGCTGTAAAGAATTCTAGCCAAAGTTTTCATACATTTTTGTCATGTTACTTTTAATGTCTCATAATCAAGACATCTGGATTTAGGTTTTAAGCCACCAGGAAATGTTGTTCAACTCCACCTAAGAGATCACAAGTACAAATGTGGGAAATGTTAAAATTAAATACAAAGGTCCATGCCTCTATATGCCGCTCACATGAGGTGGGAGAAAAAGAAAGCTAAAACAATTATTTCACACACACTGAAAATATAAACAGAAAAATAGTGTTTGACTTTAGTAAGCAGCTTTCTATAGGAAGTATGAATTAAATACAATTCACTTATCTACTGTGTGTAGTTCAAAGGGGTTTTTGTTTTGGGTATTGGGGGGTATGTTTTGATTTGTTTTGTTTTGTTTTGAGACAGGCCTCATTATGTAGACCAGGCTAGTCTGAAATTTACAAAGATCCAACTGCTTCTGCCTCTCCATGGATGAGATTAGAGGTATGTGCCACCAAGGCCAGCCCTCAAATCATACTTTGTGCCTATTTATGTCTGACCTCTGGCACTAAGGTACCAGGCAATCCCTCTTCTATTTTCTATAACGTTGGGTTTTTTTTTTCTTTTCTAGAATCCATATAAATAGTATCATACAGAATAGAGGCTGTCTGTGTCTAATTTCTCCAGTCGTCCACGACTGAATTAGTCCTTTCTTTTTCTCTGCTAAATAATACTCTGTTATGCTTGGCCATTCACCAGTTTGTTTCTCTTTCTGCATTTATGTGTATCCTGGGAATTGAGCTCATGTCAGAAGGCTTACTCAGCAGGTGCTCTGACCCACTCATCTGTCACCAGCCCCTGACATGCCATCTTCCCTTCTACTTTTAGATTCAATCTCCCCTTTGCTTTTCAGTTTCTAACAGTAGAAGCTTAGGTTTCTGACTTTCAGACCTTTCCGCCTTTCCAGTGGAAGCATCTACAGCTGTAAATTTCCCTCTAAACTTTGCTTTAGCCACCTTTTTACAGTTTTAAACATTTTTCATTAAGTTACAAATATTCTCTAATTTCCCTGGTGATTTCTTTGATTCACAGATTATTTAAAAGCATATTGCTTCAATGTCTACATATTTGAGAAGTTTTCAAATTTCCTCTGTGTTGATTTTAGTTCCATTGTGGTCCAGTGATTTTAAATTTCTAAGTAGAGAGTCATTCTTTGTATGAAAATCAAGATTAGCTTTATTTTATAAAATAAAGATGATAAAAGAATAAGCTGGCTTCCCGCACACTCACCATCATATACTAAAAGACTACCCTTTGCTATTCAATTATTTTTAATTATTTTAGTATATGTATTGACAACAAATTACACAGGATCTGGAAAGTTAGTTCAGCAGTTACAAACACTTGCTACTCTTGCAGAAGACCTAGGTTTGGTTCCCACCATTCATTGAGTGGTCTACAACCATCCATAACTCTAGTTCCAGGAATTCAATGTCTTCCTCTGACCTCCTTAAGTACAAGGTACATAGGTTGCACACATACATAATGCAGGAAAAACACTCACACATATAAAAATTAAATAAATTAGAAAATAAATTAACTATATAAGGATTATCAATCAGCATTCTCAATACTATGCTAAATAAAGATCTACAAATCTATCCTTATCCCAGTTCCTGATCCCAGCAACCTCATAATCCAGTTCCTTTAAGCTTCCAAATGTAATTTCCTCAAGGATACAAGGCATACAATGAGGGTGCCAGCAAGAATCTGGTCTCCTACAAATATGAATTCCTTCCAAAACTCAGAGAGCTGTCCTTAGCACTAACAGACCCTTCCCCAACCCTTCTCAGTGCCCTATGACCCAGCAGAAGAATTTTGGGTTTGCTTTTGTTTTTATAAAGCTGATTCCAAACACCCCAGGCAGAATTACATGCTTTGATCTCTCAAGGAAATTGATTCATGACTGTGGTTAGTGTGGTAACTAACACCAAGACAGGTCACAGCAGTTCAAATCCTGCCTTTGTCACCTGCCTGCTCAGGGTCACTCCAGCAGATACGCCTGCCTTTCATGCCTGGACCAGAGACAGTCACAGTAGATGGAGGCAAAGTGTCTCTTTACATTACCAAGAGCCTCCCTGGGCCTTTCTCAGCCACTGCGCATTGAGAGTCCAGAACATACCACCACATAAAACATTGCTTTTTTATTTCAAGAACCAATCAATTTTCTAAGTTCTGTTCAGACTGTAATGTCTTTGTAATGTCACCAAATCAATTTTAAGCTGATATAAAATTATTTGTCCCCCCCACCAAAAGATATTTGAAAAATTCAAAATCAGAATGAAATAGAGAAAAATTTTTGAAGATCTATTTATTTTAATTGTACCAATGTTTGCCTGCATGTATATATGTGTACCACATGCATGTGTAGTGCCTACAGAGGTCAGAAGAGGGTGGTCTGAGCCCCTGGAACTGAAGTTAAGCATGGTTTTGAGATCCTATATGGGTGCTGGGAGCCAAACTGGGGTCTTCAGTGCCCTTAACCACTGAGTCATCTCTTCAGTCCCCCAAAACACCCCCCATGACTATAACCATAGAGTCTGCCACAAGTTTGTTTTTTACACAACTACTACAAATATTTTTATGAGTAATTCAACGTGTGTGTGTGTGTGTGTGTGTGTGTGTGTGTGTGTGTAAATTTACACCTGAATTCCTACTTCCCAGAAGAAACCACTGATGAGAGTTCTACTATTGTTGGCAGTTTTTATATGTGGTCATTTAGTAGCTTCCCAAAGGCTGCTGACAAGTCATGGATGGGTTTTTCCTAGAAGACAGAATTTCATCATTTGTTTCTTACTCCATCTCAAATTTCACAAAAATGGTGATAAGGAAATACAAGAGACTGACGTCAGAAAGTCAAAGAGAATGGAATCAACAAAAATCCATAATGATGGAGAAGAATTTAACAAATCCTTTAAACCCTGGTTTACATCTCATATTGTCTGCTTAACTAGCTGGGGTGGCAGGAGAGGGACAGCAAGATGCAAACTAGTTCACAACACAAACACTCAGGAATTAAAGATGCCGTTATCTTCTGAAGGTAGAATGCAAGATGAAGCAGAAGCAGCATTATCCATTAGGGATGCAGAGGATCCCATGACAACCCATATACAAACCATAGCAGGCAGTGCACCTGGCACTCTCGTTACCAAGGCCTTCTCATTCACAGCAACACATAGCCACATGCCATTCTTCACAGACCAATTTGTGTACCATTCTACCTGTAGCCTTTAGAAAGAGACATCTCCTTGACAGAATTTGCAACTCGTGTTTTGTTTTTCTCTCTATAATTTGCATCTCGGAAAGTCTTCCATATGTCAGGGTTGGTCTCATCACTTTTCTTGAAGTAGGGTACAGGGAAGATGAGCAGAGCTACAGTCCTAGTTTAAAGTGGAGCACACATAAATGCTATAATGGCATCTCCTTCTCACAGAGCTTATGAGCGTCTTATACCTACAGTGCCACCTTGTATTAATGTATAGATGATTTTTCTTTAAGCATCAAGTTTGAAGTGAAAAGTAGACCAATTGCAACTAAAATACAGCCTACTGTACTAGACTTTTATGAGACTAACATCTTAACTACTATTGTATACTACATTTTGTGAGCTAGCTGACTCTCATAATAACACTGAATATGGAAAGAAATACTGACTTACTGTACAAACTTCCTCTATCCTGAAGATGGTGGCCTACATTGTGCATCCACTCCACATGATTTGGCTCCTGGAAATGAGAGACTAGTGTCACTCACAGACATCCATTGAGTCATGGCAGCAGGAGGTGGAATCATGTCATGAAATGACAACAGGACTTGCCTTATCCTCTCTGGGCCTCTCAGAACTAAAACCCTACAATTTTAGTGTATAAACAATTGGTGTCTGTTCACACACGCAACAAACCATTCTGACATGCTTGACTCCCTTTACAATGACAAGAGAAGACAAGATTCCACAACACACTAATCTAGGCTCTTTTTCTTTCTTTTAACCTCCTGGCTTCCCTCTGGGGTTCTCTAAAAATTCTTCCTTCTAGACTTATATTCAAGAATCATTATAATGTATCATTATTCTGATAGAAGAATGAGAAAGTAGAGTAGGGATTTTTATCTAAGTAAATAACAAAGAGCAAGCAAACATTTTAAACTGCAATCCTCTACAATGCTCTTGACTTTTATCATATGCATAAGCTGCACATACACACAAGGTTTTAAATGTTCCTATGAGATGGTTTTCTAAAGTGGTTCATTTCACAGTATGGATTCCAGTAGGCTGGAATTCTTTAAACCTGTCTAATCTGCCTTGAAGATCCACAACTCCTTTTCTTCTTGCTCCTTCCTCAGTTTATGTCCTTTATTCTTGGCTTTAGTCTGCTACTGCTGCCCTTGCTGTCTCCAAGGTTGATGTTCTTGTTCAATGTGTCTGCAGAAATCCAAACAGCTACAACATCCATATATGTCTGCACCTGTATACCCCCAAACTCTCAAACAATAACCCCGCCAATGCCGTCACTTGGCTGGGACTGTAGCCAGCTGACACCATCCTTGTACTAGCTCATCATATCATCAGAGTTAGAAACAGCTGCTGTGCCATCTGCTCAATATTTGTTTCATCCCTCATTCTCTACATTGCCCTTACTTCTTTCCATAACATGACCAATGCAGGCATCTCCACCTTTTCTGAACTAGTCAACATCACTGTGTACTAATGACCAGGCTTGCCTATATATTATAGTTTACCCTAGCAAACGTTTTCATAGTACATTGACCTTCCATCCAGTGATTCTCAGCACTGACTGCAAAGCTATGAAAACATACTCACACTTGGACCTGGTACCAAAGGAGCTGATTCAATTGGTCTGGGTAGGGCCTGGGTACTGCTGTGCCTTCCAAGTGATTTAAATTGCCCCCAGGGTTGAGAACACCAGTTCTATTACCTCTATACTTCTATTTATATGTGAAGCATGTATGATGCTTACCAATTTAACAGACTGCATCATACCCACAGAAGTTAGTGGGATACTGAGTCCACTTAATCAAGTACAGATGGAACTCCTTAGCACTTGAATATGTCTAAAAACTGTCCTTGTGGCATTCCTGGCCTCAATGCTCAGGAGATTGTCAGGGATGTGCCTCCTTCAGCACTGATTCTGGGGTCTCTGTTATTGCTAGGATTCTGATGAGTAATCGCGTACAACTAAATATCTGTTCCTATACTTTGACCAGTATAAGGTAGAGAAGGAGTCATACGTCCAGTCAGGAGATAAACTGTCTCCCTCCTATGACAATGATGAATAGGCAAACATGAATCTCTTTATACTTAAGAGTCATCTTCCCCTGTTCTCAGTGAAGGGGAAGTGTCATCCAGGATGGTATAAACAGTTGAGAGTGAATTTGTTGTATCTTTGTGCAGCTGCCTGGCTCTCAGAGTCTATTCTGATCACCATGGTGACTCCATAAAAAGACTTTGTCTTGAGAAACGTCTTATGCTTGGACTGGGGGCATAGGTCAACAGACCATGAATCACCCACACACACACAACAAACTTGCCAGTGAGTTATGGCTTCATCCTCAGTGAGCTGGAAGATAGCCCAACTTCATGGTGAAGGGCATGAACTAGGTTACATGTCTCCCTTTGAATTCCAAGTCCAACATCTCTAGGGTGTATAAATTAGAATTAGTAATGATTAGCTAATTCATAGAGTTCTTTTGAGGATTAAATGAAGCAATGCAGGTAAAGCTTCTTAGTAGCCTGTCACGGTATGTAATTAATGTTTTCTAATAACATGCATAAAAGTCTTCACTTTGCATAACCTTAGAAATCATTTAGGGGATTATAAGCAGAGAGGACCATGGGAAGACATCCTAATCATGATATTCACTCTTAATTTGAGGGTAGAATAGAGTCTGTGAAGAAGAAATAAACTGAGGTGGAGAAATGATTTTCTATGGCACATCCCACCCCTCTGTTTTATGTAGGTAGAAAAGCTTGCTAGTAAGCACAGCCCAAGTCAGACGTTTCATTCTCCAAGCTGATGACAGATGGGTAACCAGGGAAGAAAGGAAAATCTCAGACCTAAATTTCCCTAAGGACTGGAACCAGAAGAGATTTTGTAGCCTCATGTTATGATCTCCAGGATGCTGGTGAGACTTAAGGACTTCTGGCACCCATGAATTGAGCTACTGAGACCCTGTGCATTGCAGCAAGCAACCTTCCAATGATCACTGGAGCTGGGACCAGAAAGGAAAGTTGACTTTCCCAAGGCAACAGAAGAAATCACTTTTCTGCTCCACATGGGCAATGCCACACGCTGTTTAAGTGACAAAGCAGTAACGTCAGGCTGTGAGCCACTCTCCCAACACCTCCCAGTGTCCTTAGCTGGACTCAGGGCTGAACAACACTCAGGAAAGAGAAATTTTCTCTCACCTTTAGTAAATAAAAAGGAAAAAATCAATAAAATAATTTCCAATCTGTTCCTTACAACTAGATGCCCCACTGATCAGAGTAAGTCAGGAACAAACGCATTAGCTCTGTGAGAAAACAGCTTTTGGAAATAGGATTTGATCTAGTTGGCTGAGTAATCATTATGCTTGAAATTTTCCATGCCATATTTACTAGTCAATAGAACACACGGGGATGCAGACTGCAGTGATGGCGCCTCTCCTTGATACCAGCTTCCAGACCACATCTACAATTACTGTCAAGATCGCCAAACCATCCAGAAGCTTCAGGGACACGCTTAATTCTGCCTAAACAAAGCAATGAGTCTGTAACAAAATAAGACAGTTCCCTCGGGACCAGCCAATTCATTCTAACTTCTGAAATCATAAGTGCTACCTGTTCCTGTGACTTAAATCTAAGCATAGGTCTTATAAGCCTATCCTCACCCAGGCCTGTTTAACTGAGGACCCAGACCCCCTCCCCAAGTCCTGAGCCTACTCTGATTAAGACAAGAGTATATCAGAAGTCCTGTTGCTTTTGGTGGACACTGGACATCAGTGATGTTGGCTCACAGTATAGGATACAAAATCTGTGGTGTTGGTTCACAGTATAAGATAATGTATAGGTCCTTGCTAACATTTTCTAGAACTACCTACTTCTTGCCTGACTGTAACAATGTCATGTTCTAGAGAGCCCATTGCTGTCCCATTCACAAAGTAGAGAAGGTTTTTACTATTGATAGTCTACTGTTCTTAAAAGTCTACAATCAATTGAGTCTCTCTCTCCAAGTCCTTCTTCACATTTGTCCTTCTCTGGGCTTGAAAGCATCACCCCCACCATGGCCTCCCAAATTATTTACGTGTTGTGCCTCTTTTTTGTTTTATTTTATTGTTTTTGTTTGGTTTTGGGTTTTGTTTGCTCTACAGCAGGAAAAAAAAGAAGGCAGAGAGGGAGGAAGGGAAGGAGGGAGGGAGGGAGAGTGGGAGGGAAAGGAAGAAGGGAGGGGAGGAAGGAGGGAGAGAGGTAAGGAAGTATAGATGGGGAGAAGAAGGAAGGGAGGAAGGCAGGCAGGCAGGCAGGCAGGCAGGCTAGTCTTACATAAGGCACTTAAACTATAAGCTACATATTTTTGACCTTGGGAAAATCACTAAACACCACACTAGTTAGTCTAAACTTGAAGGGACAGAGGCTATATCCCAATGGCTTAGCTGTGTGCTGCTAGGCCAGTCATTTACAGCTGCCAGTGTCAAACTTGCACATCAGGTTTGCCTAGTGTAATATGCACATCTGGTGTCCAGCCACAATGCTCATTTCTAGAGTGAGTATCCATCTCACAGTAGGGAGAGTATTACCTACTAAAACAGCCACCCTTCCTTTGAAGAACTGCTTTTGTTCATGCTCTGTTACCCTGGGTAGCCTATAGACACTGACTAAGTGATCACAAAGAACAAAGTACTAGACCCTTGCTTCAAGGTGGGGCTACCTGTGAGACACTATTTCTTCCCCGGGGGCATGGCATGGGACTCAGCTAAGGCTGAACACCACAGGAAATGATACTTTTGCTTTCCTTCCTGCTACTTCTACCCCAACCCCCACCACTCCCACCCCACTCTAACCACTGCATTCTCATTCCATTTCTCAGAAGAACATTCTTTTAATAAATCCCTGCATAAGCACCTCCAAGCCTTTGTTCAGATTTTGCTGGTGGGGAACCTGGCATGAGGCAACTAGGATGTTGTGTGGAGAAAGGATTAGATGTGGGAAGGGTGAAGGTGGGCTTTTGAGAAATGTGGGTTCTTTCCTGTTCTCCTGGAATTCTATGGCTCTCTGAGTTGGGTGCTGTTAGAAGTCAGTCACAAGCTCATGAATTCAGCTCCATTATGTAGAAACAGACATGGTTCAAAGTGTCACGGTGAGCTGTCTATAATAACAGAATAAAATGGAAACATTCTACCAGGAAACCATACTGGAAAAACAGATTATCTCCAGTTTGCTAATGAAACTTACTGTAAACTTCCTTGAGATCCAAATGCAGGTTTCCTGATGTGCTATGCTGCTGACTACACTCATATTATCCAGGAACAATCTGCAACCCTGAGACATCTCCCCAGTCCTCCAAGTAGTTTCCTGTGGGATGGGAAGGTAGTACAAGAACATGACCTGAGGTTAAGCGACTTCAGATCAGAGACTCAGCATGCAGCCAAAACCAGGCAAGTGCTGAACGTATAATTTACTCAACATGAGAGTCAATGCCTTTCCTTTAACAGATGTAAATATTTCAGTGTTTCTCAAGTAGGTCTATACACATGCCCTTAGAAAGTTGAAGTTTTTCTATTTTAATTTCTATGACAGTCTTTAAAGATTAGTGTGAGTGGATTCTGGATCTGATGGACGGACACTGGTGACTAAACACCACGAGGACATTTCAATATTAGTGCTATAATTGGGTGTTGACTATACTGAGACCCACAGATTACACAGAACTATAAATGCTAACCTCAGGAAAGGGTCTCTCAAGCTGGAGAACTGTTTATTCCTGAAGATAGCCAACACAAATTCCAGCTGCTAGCATGAATATGACCAACAGCTACATGTTCTAACTTCCAACAAGACAGACAGCATGTAAAGAGGTGTTTAGTTGCCTGCCACCCACAATGTGACATAGAATGATTAACCTGAGCATTAGAGATGAAGGCACAACCGTGAAAATTCAAAAGACATCCCCTTGTAGGCTTTTAATTAAAAATCCTACAAAATATTTTTGAGACAGGCTCTCATTTAGCTCAGGCTAACCTCAAACTCACTATGTAGCAACAGCTAGCTTTAAATTCTTGATCCTCCTACCTCTGCCTCCCTAGTACTGTAATTACAAATGTGTCACTATACCTTCTTAAGAATCCTTGCTTAATGTCCTACATAAGCATGAGGACCTGAGCTCAAGTTGCTAGTACCCATGTAAAAAGCCAGGCATGTCTGCATGTGCCTGTAGTCCCAACCTGGCCGGGGCAGTGACTCTGGAGGTTGCAGACAGGAAGATCCTGAGAACTTACTGGCCATCCACACTAGTCAAAATAGCAAGTTCCCAGTTCAGTGAGAGACTTTGTCTTAGGGCAATAACGAGGCAAGCAACAAGGGAAAGCACTTAGCATTCTGCTCTGACTTCCCCAAGAGTATGTACCTTAACACTCACACATTATCACACACATATAACAACTACACACACACATACACACAAACACCATACAAAAAAGCAAAAATATAAAACATATAAATTTTCTTTTGATGCTGGGGTAGAGAAATCAATGAATATGCCTGATATTGGCCATGAGACTATTTCAACTTAAAAACAGATTTATATTTATATGTTATATATTTCTGGTAGGGCCCCTGGGAGATAATAAACATTCAACAAGAGAATAACTAGGGATTATGCTACAGATCAGTTTAGGGCAGGGTATGAAAGACCCAGATTAAAGATGAGTATATGATCACAAAGCAAGTCTATGCCTTCATAGATGTGGAAACTAGAAAGAAAAGAAGCAAGTCACCATAAAGTCAAGAGACTGATGTCTTCTGGCAGAAGCAGGGAGTTGAGAACAAAGAGGGGGCACAGGTACTTTCTAGGATCAATGGTATTTCCTACTGCTCCATCATGACCATTATATAGGTGTACATTTTCATACAACTCAGTTCCCACAACAAGAAGTTGGCACAAAATATGAGCACAGGCTTCCCATTGTTGTTAGGGGTACTGGAGGCTTATGGTGGTAGAAAACAAGGATGGAAGGGGTGAGGAGATCCATTCATTTGTCCACAAGTTAGGACAATCTTTTGTTAGGTGCCTAAAAGTTTGGGTGAGTCTAAGAAGATAGAAGCATTTTCTAGCAATACTTCTGCATCTATTTTCGTTTCTCTCATTTCTCTCTCCTAAAACTTAAGCTATCTAGGGAATATCCAATCAATTAGAATATGCTTTAATTAATGGCATTGTTCAAACTGTTCTATGCTCATTCAGGCCCCAAAAGGCAATCTCATGAATGAAGTGGGGACTGGCGGTTTAAGACAGCAGTCTTCTTGTCAGTCAAACTCAAATCTTTCAGGCATGGACACTTTGAGGAAACAGTATGAAGATAGGCTTTCATGACTGGGTTGAGCCCCAGGGATCAATGGTCCAGAAGCAGCAAACTCAAATGACTGTAAATGTAAATAGCTACCTGCAAATATACAGCATGATTACTACTTTATTATTATCAACAATATGATAAGTGCTTTCTGTTGGCTACATAAGTAAATACCAAATAAGCCTGTGAGGCATGAGCAGACATAAGAATTCTGGGAAGTAGGTAGCCTATAGAGCAGGGACCACTCACAATGAATACTGCCTTGTTGCTTTGCTCTTCCTAATTCTGTGTAGAACTTCTGATTAGGAGTGGTTGATTAAACTCATACATTCATTTTTCCTTTTTTATGCAACAATAGTAAAACAATAGTAAGGCAGGTTTTGTTTGTTTTTTTTTTCAAATATGAATATTTACGGATAATGAGGAAATGACAGCAGACAAAGAACATTCATTACTAAAACCTTGGAAGATGAAAGTGACAACTGACAATAATGGGGAGAAAAATGAAAACTAAGCAGGAAAAAAAAAGGTTGTCATCAAGAAGCAAACTAAATTGTACCCTAAATCACAGAAGAGCTCTGATATAGAGGAATGAAATTCTATAGCGGCTGGCATGAAGACATTGAGCTGAAAACTGGTAGGACCAAAATAAGTTAAACACCCTACCTCTAGCATACCATACTGATCAGAAAACAGTGAATGAAGCAGGGACATTATGCAGAGGTTTTACATGGTTTCCTTTAAACGTATTATTGATAGTTAATGTTTAGAGCCATTATTATAAATGACATAGTTTTAAGATTCCACCTTCTGATTGTTTGTGGATATTGACAACTCACCACGGAACCAATGACCTGACCATGTAACCTGATCATTAAGATCCTAGAGCTGTGCAACCCCTGCACTTCCTAGATATATAAACATACCACCTGCCAAGAGCGAGTGTTATTTCTTCCCTTTGACTCATTTTAGTGATTTCTTCTTGAGCTAATTCCCTGGCTAGAACTTCGGATACAATGTCAAGATAAATGGCAATGGAAGAACATCATTATCTCCTTTCTGGTCTTATCAAGAAAACATACAAAATTCCACCACAGTTATTACTCTTTTAATAAGTACCCATCATCAGAACAAGGAAAATTCCTTTTATTGCTGTATCCAAGAAAGTTTTAAAATCACTGATGAAAGGTGAGTTTCATCAAATGTTTTACATCATCTACCAAATAGATTGTTGTTTTTTCTCCATTGTTACTCACATCTTCTTTCTATCTCACTATGCCAGCATACTCATATGTGATTTAAACCATACATTCTTCTCCAAGAGAGAGATTGGCTGAAGTCCCTTGAACAGATCTTGAGAGATTTGGGTGCACTATTCAGTGTTTCTGAGCCTCCATTTTCATTTCTGAAAAATGAAAACAGTGTCCCACAATGCTCTGGACTGTGATAGGATTAAAAGATAAAAGGTATGAAAAATTCCTGGCAGACTATGGGTACCCAACAAATATTTATCAGGACATGAAAATTGACTCCCCCTCTAATTAGTTAAAACTTTGAAATAAAGCCTATACAAAAATATTCTCAATAAAAATTAATAGATTCCTGAGAACCCAGGAATCACCACCTTGAGAGCAGGAAGTGCAGAAAGAAATAGCTAAGAGCCTCTCCCAAGATGCATGCCCTTTCAGTCTCTAACAGTAACTTCTGATTCTACTGCCAGTATAAATGACTGGTAAAACTCAGCCTAAACAGGTAGGGGTTAAGAGCACTGGATGTTCTGGGTTCAGTTCCCAGTAGCCCTCATGGCAGTCTAACTCCAGTTCCAGAGGATCCAACACCCTCATCTGGACTCCAACAGCACTGCAAACATGTAGTACACAGATTTAACATGTAGGCCAAACACTCATACATATAAAATTAAAATAAATGAACCTCAAAAAAAGTAGCAACAGTAGTCCCCACCCTGTCTCTGTCATCATATTGTTCAAAGAATGAAACATAGAGGTTTAAAGAAAAAAAATCTAGCTACCTGCAAATATACAGCATGATTACTACTTTATTATTATCAACAATATGATAAGTGCTTTCTGTTGGCTACATAAGTAAATACCAAATAAGCCTGTGAGGCATGAGCAGACATAAGGCACATGACTGCTAAGCAAATTGCTGGAGTCCTACAGCTGGGAAATGAAGCATCGATAACTAAAGCCAGACAGCCTGTTCCTCCACCTCTAGGTTATACAAAGGAAAATGCTGATCTCTCACTCAAAACAAAGACTGACAGTACACTGTTACGACTCAGCTCATTGATAATGAACATCTATTAAAGAGAAGCTGGGGGGAAACTTTCCTTTTATGATTATTCCTTTTCAGAATCATTTGTTTTCTCATTCATAAACAAACAAACAAAAGCCTGCCACAGGAAATGCCTTCCCCCACCCCCAATAAAGCTCCAGCTAATCAAAAATTTCCTTGGCCATCTGCCCCAGTTGCACAACTGGAAGACATTAAGACATTGGGGAGCTTACAGTTCTCCTGTTAATCTAATATTAAATTGTTCTAACATTTCATTGACTCAGAGATTGCTCTCCATCCGACAGTAGCTTCCGCCTCTTGATGTTCTTTCTTAGGTCTCTCTTGTCTCATTGTAGAATCTGCAAATAGCCATGAGCCTTCTCATGAATGTCATCTCCACACACACCTAATGTGTGTAACTCACTTTAGAGACAGATACTGAAAGAGGAAAACACAAATGCCACCTCTCCTAAAGCTTCGGGCTCATTGGTTAAATGAGGTACACCAGACCCACCTCCTTCTCTGGTTAGGAGACAGGTAAGGTAAGGTGATCCTGGGAAATTCCTGGACAACTGCAGGGCATTGTTCACAGTAAGAACTGACAGTCCTGTGGTTTGAAAAGGGCACCAGGGGAGCGGCAGAACCCTGGGCCTCCACTCTACAGAAAGCTAAGAGTGTGCTTCTGTCCTTTCTGCTGTTTCCCATGACTTAGGACCTCTTTCCCTATTAGATTTCTCTCAGCCAACACTCCATTTATTTATTTATTTATTTAGGTTACAAACAAAACAAGACAAGCTAAAGCTAGAAGTGATGATAAAAGTTTGTAATCTCAGCACAAGGGAGATGAATACAGATGATCTCTAAGGCTTACTGACCAGCAATCTAGTCTACAAGAAGGGCTCCAATCCACTGAGCAACCTTAATCAGAAATGCATACATACATACATACATACATACATACATACATACATACATATGTGATGGCACCAGAAGAAGGACATCTAAGGATGTTCTCTGGCCTACACACCCACTTCCATACTCTACAGATGCAGAAACACACACACACACACACACACACACAGCTGCCTTTCTCCACCCACCTAAGCCAAATACTCCCAATGATGGAGCTGGAGCTGAATGAAGACCCTGGAACTTCCTTCCTGTATTCACCCTTCATAGGCTCTTCTTTCACTACAACTGAGGCCAAGTGGAGCATTTGCTTTCCACTTCAGGTCTTCCTGACCTTCATCTCTACCTCTTTCCACTCTCCTTCAACTTGGAGCATTCACTGACAGCTTGTATTAAGATTTTGTGTCACCATAACAAAATACCAAGGAAGGAAGGGGTTATTTGGATCATGGCTTTGGATGTTTCCATCCATTGTCACATGGCTCCATGTGCTAAGGCATAATATCATGTCAAGAGGAACAGGTGACAAAGGAGATTCTTTTCTTGTGGTGAGTGTAAAACACAACAAATAACATATAGGAAGGGATCAGGGCAAGATAAGTCCCAAACAGCATGGCCCAGGAACTTACTTCCTCCAACCTGACCCCACATTGCATAGCTCTACCACCCCTCTCTAAGAGTCCATTCACATTTTAAGCCAATCAATGGATTAAACCAGCTATTCAGTCAGAGCCCTTCTAATATAATTGTATCCAAAAATACCCAGAGATAATTCCAGGTGTTTCAGTTCAATCAAGTTGACAGTTAAGATTAATAATGTCAAATTTCCTCTGTGCCTGGCCCTATGCCAGAAACAAGAAGATAAATTCAAACAAAATGGAAACTCCCCAAGGAATTTAAAAGTCTAGTAGAAAGGTGTCTAAAATGGACTGACATGACTAGAAATGAAGATGATGAATACCATTTTCCAGAGAACACCTAGCCCAGCCTGGAGTTATGGACAAGGAAGAAATTGCAGAGCAAAAGTCACCAGAGTAGGCTCTTAAAGAGAGAGTAGAATCAGCTAGGATAACTGAGATCCCAGGAAGAGAAAACAGAATATGTAAAATAAAGAAAGAGTAAATTCAGTCCTTGAGGAAAAAGTCAAAAGCAACATTGAGAAAATTCTAGAAACTAGGACAGAGAGATTTAGGCAGAAATAAATGTAACCATGAAACATCACTTCCTAATCAAGAAACTTGTGGGGAAAACACTGAGTAGTGGAGTTAAAGAATCAGATTTGCAGTTTGGGGCTCACTGGTAGCTAAGCTAGGAAGGCTGACTTCTGCCTAGATGCCAATTAGGAATGGCAAGAAGTAAAGAGACCCTTCATTACATGTGAACTTAACAGTGAAGAGGACAGACATGGAAGAGAAGGATGCTGGAGGAGCTTCTGGCTGCCACTCATGGGGAGGGCAGAGCAGAAGGGGGGGGGGGGCTCAGCAGGGCAGCACCAGCTTGCTGGCTTGGAATCAGAATAAATGGAGACAGCATCACCAGCAGCCTGGAACTAAAAATAAGGTTTTGGAAGGTGTTGAAGGTGTTAATTGTGCCGGGACAAAGAGATCAAGCATATGAGATAATAAGAATATAAGGGGGTTTCATTTTCAGGAAATTACAGAAAAGGCAAAACAACATAGTGACAGAAATCAGATGCATGAGGCTGAGGACCAGGCAAAGGAGCAAAAGAAAGTGTTAAAATGAGAGAACACAGTCAGAAAGAATTGTTCTAAGGCTCATATATTTGCCTGAGTTATCCAGAGGAAAAGAACCAACAGAATATTCTATTCTCTGTTATCTATTTTATACCATGAAATAAATATACCAATGTATGCAATTATAAGAGTAGATTTATTAAATTTACTTCCATGGCTAGAATCTGGGCAATGCCACAGTGACTAGCTGCAAGGTGAGAAGCCAGGACTTCATCAGTTGCTGCATAGATGACGAACCTAGAAGCCTCAGAACAGAGTGACCAATGATTCAGCACCAGCCTGAGGCTGAGGGCCTGGAAGCATCCTATAGAGGGGCATGTGCAATTCTATGTTCAAATGTCTAAAGAGCTACAGTGTGACAACCACTGGCAAACAGGGCAGCAAAAGCTGTACACACTCAAGTCTGTGTGAGCTTTCCCATTGTCTTCATTCCATCTGGGTTGCCACTGTTTCCCACCCAGCTGTCATCACTACGGGCAGGATTTCCCATTCAGTGTGTTGATTAGCACAGGTCAGTCTTCTCTGGAAAACCCTCACAGTCACAAAATTTTCTTTACTCGTTTTCTAAGTATACCCAAGCCCAGTCAAAATGACAACTAAGATTAACCATTACAGACAACAAGTATCTCAATTAAAATGGTGGCTTATACAACAATACAAAGTGACCAAGACTGATGGAGCTATGCACCTAAAGTAAAGAAATTTTAATGTATTTACATGTAAATACATGAGCTGCTTTCAAAGCAACATCCTCCAGGGCAGATGATATCCTCCAGTAGAGAGAACAATAATACACAGAAGTCTGGGACTGAGAAATAGATTTCTGAACTACTTACTAATTAGGTAAGAATACTGTAAAGGTAGAAAAACAGATAAAATGGCAAGTGCTTCAAGACATGGTAAAATGATATGAAGAAAGACCATGGAGGAGCAAAAAACTAACAAGTGAACTTGTTCATGCATGTGTACACGCCCCCCCTCCACACACACACACACACACAGAGAGAGAGAGAGAGAGAGAGAGAGAGAGAGAGAAATGAGGAGAATATTTTTAAAAGAATCAGCAGAGAAAATGTTCCAAAATAAGGCCCAGAAAGATGGAACTAAGACTGAGCACCCAGCGCCTTTGTTAACTAGAGGCCTTTGGTGAAGTGTGAGATTTCTTCTCCCTAGTCTTGCTATTACAATAACTAGGTTAACCGGAGGCAGTGATTTTGAACACATTTCTAGTAGCACAAACCATGGAGAGTGAATGGGAAATAGCTTACCATGACCAATTCTAAATTTGCTGGCTTTGGGTCCTGAAATTGAATGTATGAACATTTTGGCCATTTCTGGTCATGCACTGCTTAGGCAAAATATAAAATAAATTAGAAATGCATAAGCACCTTTTACCTGGAAATTAATGCCAAGATGGATGGTTGTGACAGCCTCCAGTGTTGATGCCAGGAACTGTTTGAACAGGTACTGGGCATCTGGAGGATCTAGGCTCTCTGCTGGGAACCAGGACTGGCATTGGAACTTGTCAGGGAGGATATAATCTACATTACAAGGCTGAGGGTGACACCTGGTGGCCAGAGCTATCACTGCAGGTTCCCATCATTGGCCAGCCAGGTCTGCTCTCCAGCTTGTAGTCTCAGAGGGCAAGCCAGGCTAAAAGGAGGGTTAGGCAACCAAAAGTGAACCCGTGGTATCCTGGGTAGCACCAACCACCCTTTCCTTTAGAATGATGAGACCTATAAGAAGACGTCATGGCTGTCCTACAGCACTGTATTATTTCACACACTCTTACAAAGCAGGCAGAGCCACCTGTCACAGCTCTGTTTTATGAATTAGAAGACAGGGGGTAGGGTGGGGTGGTGGATACAAAGAGGTAAAGGAGTTATCCAGAAAGCCAGGTCTTGTGGATCCAGGTGAAGTGCTCACTCTGTCATAGCATGTCATTAGAGCTTATCCAAGACATGCCTTGGGGGTGCAGTCAAGTACCTAGAGCCCGCATGCACATCTGGAGTCCACCATGAAATCTAACTTGCATTCTAAGAGATGCCAAAGCCATCCTGTCAGCAATCGTTTCCTACATTCTGACTTCATACCAGGCATAGTGTGTGTGCAGACAATAGAGTCCTGCCTGAGGAAGCACTTAGTCTATCCACGGTGGCAATCAAGGCTGGAATGGCCATGCCAACATGCAGCAGGAGTACATCATTGCAGAAAAGGATTGGAAAGTTACAGGGACACATCTCCACACACCTGCATAAGGCTTCAGCTGTGGGCAGCTCAGTATGTGCTGTCTGTCACCAGACCTCCAGGGATGAGGGAGTAGTACACATGTGTTTCAACACAATTGTCCCTTCCCAAAGAATGGAAAGTATGGAAGAAAATTCATCTTCAATGAAACTAGGAAATAGCTAACATTCTAACACCTGACTGAAGAGACAAGTCAAGGGAAAAGGCAGGTATGGCAAACATACATCCAGCCCTTGGGTGGTTGGTGGTTCTATAGAAGCCAGACATGCATTAGCTCAGCAACAAAAAAGCACCCAGAGGTCATACTCATCCATTCAAATGCAGGGGAAATGGGAAGCATGCCAGCAAAATCTTGACACAAAAACTGGAAATTGGCAAAGCATGTACAAACAGCTCTGCCTCTTCTCAAGAGATAGACAAAGAGAAGCAAATGCTAAAACACACCACAGAACCAGATGATATTCTGAGTAAACTTGCTGATCACTCCCCAGATGGAGGAAGAGACAAACATGAATCAGAGATGCATCCTGTGTAGAAGGCAAAGGAAATTCTGTGACAAAGTATGTAAGAGACTTACACTTCTGGCAAAAAGGTATCCAGATACTGCCAAGCAGTGAGGGAGAACCTGTGCTATAATTATATGTCAGTACAAGAAAGATATATGAAACCTTGTTTTGGGACACACACACCCCAAGTGTAGCTCAGGCTGGCTTTGAACTCCTGCCTCAGCCTCCCAAATGCTGGGATTTGCCTCACTCTCAGTTTTCTGAGTCTTTAATGCATACTTACTCAATAAGCCAAGAGAACCCATTAGTTCTAAGAGAATTGAGAGAAATGGCTGAGAGTGCTTTGAGCTTCCCTGAGGGCTTCTGCCCCCAGCTTAGAAGGGTACTAAGAAAATGGTGGAAGTCTAGGATCTGTGACAAACTATGCCCTTGGAAAAGGGTCATCCCTAAGGGCAAAGATCACTGCAGGAGCAGACATGGAATGTTACCCACTTCAAGCCATAACTTTGAATCACTTTAATTAATTTTCACAATCCATCAAACTATAATATTTGTAGAAAAATGGATAGAGCTTGAAACTGTTATATTGAGTATAGATAGTGACTCGATAGGCAACAACTCCATATATTTTCTCTCATATTCAGATCCTAGTTTGCAATCTGTATATGCAAGGATATAAGTGGATTGCATGGGTAAAGTCTAAAAACTAGAAAAGAAACCGGGGTGGGGAGTGAGGAAGCTGAGGGTGGTGTGTGTGTGTGTGTGTGTGTGTGTGTGTGTGTGTGTGTGTGTGTGTGTGTATGAGAGAGAGAGAGAGAGAAAGAGAATGCAAAAGGATACATGTGTCAATAAAGAAGAAAGACTGGGTGGAGGGAAAGACCCAAAGGGAGGGGGATGAAGAAATTGTGGGGAGAATCAAGTAAAATTATAATCTACTACATTATAGACTAGTCTTAAAAAATAAATTTTTAAAAATACAAGTTTCCTGCAAATGTATCAGCACAAACCTTTCCTCTCACAGGAGGGGTCTGAAGAGATACTCTCTCTATTCTGGGAACCCCCAGGGAAACATTAACCTCAAGTGTTTCTCAGTCAGAATCACACTGGATACCCCGCAGAAACAAATGGGAAAACACTCAGGCCTCTCAGGATTCCCACAGCGAGCAAAACATGAGCAAATCAAAAATGACCAAACACAAGAAAACAAACCACTAGGAGAAGTCAAACAAAGAAGCAAAGACTGGATCTGAAATGGTACAGATGTTAAAACGACAGATGCAGAATAAAAGCAAAGTAGAAATGAACACGCAGTGGCCACAGAAACCCTGGGCTAAGAACAGCAGCAGCTGTATGTATAATGACCAAATCCTAGAAACAGCAGCACCACCAAAAGAGGTAGATCACAAATGGTATCAGGCTCAGTCAATGAGCTGTACTCAGAATTAGAAAGAAATGAATAACAATCTTAAAAACAAGATGACCATGAATACTGTTTGGTACTATTTATACAAATCTTCAAAAGACAAAACTAATGTCAAGGCAATAAAAATCAAAATATCTAAAGAAGGAAGGGTAAATTAGCCACAAGGGTAACAACAGAACTTCCTGAAGTTACAGCAATATTCTATATAATGCTTAGATACTGATTTCATAGGCACACACAACTATGAAAACCAATTTCATTGAGTAAATATATCTAAGGGACAGACAACAAAAAAGAAAACAGAAATGATGTCTTCATCCATAAAAATGATCAAGAATATTTTGGAAAGATCAAAGAAGAAATTCTAGAAATAAAAATATACAAGCTGGGCCATGGTGACTCATGCCCTCAGTCCCAGCACTTGGGAGGCAGAAGCAGGTGGATCTCTGTAAGTTCAAGGCCAGCCTGGTCTATCTACAGAGGGAGTTCCAGGATGGCCAGGGCATACAATAAAAATATATAAGCACTAAACTCAAAAGCTGAATAGATTCTTCTTCAAGCTATAGTTTATATAAAATATTAAGCCTTCAGTCTCTCAAGAACATCTTTGGAGGACAGAGGGTTGAGACAGGGTTTCTCTGTATAGCACTGGCTGTCCTGGGACTCTCTATGTAGATCAGGCTGACCTTGAACTCAGAGATCCACTGCCTTCCAGTGCTGGAATTAAAGCTGTGTGGCACCACACCAGGCAAGAACATCTTCAAAGGCAGCAAAACACTTGGAACATGCCTCAGTGGGTAAAAAGGCTAACCATACAAACCTGTCAATCTGAGTTTGGTTCCCAGAACCCACATAAAGAACAATGTGAAGTGTCTCACCTCTGTAATCATAGTATTCCTATAGAGAGATGGGAGGCAGGAGGATCACTCGGAAGCTCGTGGGCTAGCTGGCCTGGAGTATAAAGCTTAAGAAACAACAAGAGAGACCCTACTTCAACAAGATGAAAGATGAAAACTGAATCCTGAAATTTTTCCTCTGACCTCCACACAAGTGCTGTAGCATACATAATATACATTCTCATACATGTACACACACATGCACACACATACCAAATTTAAAGGGATATTTTCAAACATCTACCAATACATGAAAACATGAATCTAGTTTTTAAAGATCAGGGCTACACAGAGCTGCAAGTCAGATACTTTTTCCTCACAACACATTTGCTGAGAGTAAGGGAATTGCAAGAAAATGTCATCAAAGATGCTGAGGACCTAAATAGTCTATTTGTAGTCCTAAGAGCTCGAGAGTTAAATATTAGAGTTCAGGATCCTGTAACATATTTCCAGGTTTTCAGGTGAAAGTTTGGCAGAGCCATCCCCAAGGACCAAAAGTGACAGCTTTCACAAAGACCCAAATGAGTGCCAACTGGGTTTCTTTTTTGTTTTGTTTTGAATTTCAAAATATATTGAGTCTTTGAGTATTTTTCCTGGTTCAACCATCTAAATGCAGTAAAATAATAACAATAATAGTCATCTTCAGAGAGACAGGTTCATTCAGAGTCTCAAATTAGCTCAACTTTTCAAACACAATGTTGCTCATTCCAACAAAGCCCACACAAGCAGAGGACAAAGGAAGTATGAATGCCACCAATTCCATGCTTGTTCTGCTGCCCAGGCTCCCCACTTCCTTCACCATGTGCTCAGAGATTACTCTAACCATGTATACTTGAACCACCATTATTTCACACAATGGCTGTCCTTTGGTTGCAACGGCCATCCTTTGGGCACAGTGTATCCATCTTAACAGAGATAAGAATTGAGTTCCCCCAATCATTACTAGAGTGCTTATCCCTAAATGAAACATGTATATCACACACAACCTGACCCTAAGACTAAGAGAAATCACAGAAGAGGGTGGAAAGATGGCAAGGAACAAAGTATGGGCTGTACCACTTAGGAATGGTGTCTTCTGGATGTGGCAAGGCTGTTGCACCCTGAACATACAACTGTGGCTCCCTGCAAAGATCAAAGCAGTCAACATTCCAACATGGGTGGAGGTGGAGCTCAGAAGGACCCACCCCAAGCTGAGGAGCCAGTGATAGTTGATGGCTGCTGGGGGAGAAGGAGCCAGCTCTCTGCAGGGTGTGATCTCTGGTACATTGCTCATGCTCTAATGGATAATGTATGCACATGCAGGTGGCACTGACTAGACTCAGTGGGTTATAAAGGAGGAGGAATGAAATTGGCAGTAGAGGGCAGAAGGGGGTGATAGGTAAACATGATGAAAATACATTGTAACATGTATAAAATTCTCAAAGAATAAACATATTTTATTTAAAAGAATATGTATCTAAATGAAATAAATATTTAATTTTAAAAACCTTATAAGATTTGAGAATTTGCTACCAAAACAGTATGAAAAACAAAGAGAACAAGACAAGAATTTTGTACTTTTCTCCATATGTCCATGAGGAATTTTAGGGAAATACTTTTGCTAATGCTTTGAGAATTTTATACATATATGCAATGTATTTTGACCACACTCTCCCAGTCCTCTCCCAACTCCTATATCCATCCATCTTCCCCCTCCCTCTTCATGAAGATTTTAGACTTTGTTGGGTAGCTACACTAGCCTGATACTCACTATATAGTCCAGTCCTCAAACTCATGACAACCCTCCTGCCTCAGCCTCCCAAATGCAGACATTACAAGTATGCAGCATCATGTCTGGCACTGAGGTACTCTTCTGTGACACTAGGGGTTGAACTCAAGGCCTTGTTCCTGCTAGACAAACATGCTACCACTGAGCTGTTCTCCTGTCCCTCTTTTGGTGATAATTGCTTTTAAAGGAATAGAGACTTTGGGTAAGAGTTGGGTCAGGGGAGATGTTTGTGAAATGTAATTTGACTATCTACAACCAGCACCCACCGAGCAGTATTGTATTTCTGCCACATTACCCTTTCATTATCTGCATACTGTTCTACATTTGCTGACTGCAACCTTCATTTTCTCATGTGTGTTCTCTGCTTTGAGTTGTTTCTAGTCTGAGGTAGTTATGTAAGACTTGCTTTTATTTAATACTGATGTCAGCATTGCAATGGCTGTGAAATCATGCGTTCTGTGCTATAAATACCGAAGTACCTGCTTTTCTTTACTCTCTGCTTATTCCAGGCATTAAGCTAAGTCATATACACTTTGCTTTGTGATGCTGTGACTGACTGTCTCTATGCCTGACTTCTGACTTACCAGCAGGCTCCCAGATAGGCCCTGCCAATAGGGGGCACTAAGAATAGAGTGAATGGAGAAGGAAAAGACCATCTCCTGTGTCTTCCTGCTTGCTTCCTCTTCCTGAGAGCACCCCTTTACCTGACTCAGGCACCCAGAGTTCTTTCCCATGCCAGCAGCTGGACTGAGTGCCAGACAAGTCTCATGGAATACCCTCAAGAGCTCAACACAACCAGCTAGGCCAGTGAATCTCAATTTGTGGGTTATAAGCCCTTTGGGGGTAAAGGACCCTTTCACATGGGCCACACATCAGATATATCTACATTACAACTCACAACAGTAGCAAAATTGCAGTTCTGGAGTAGCAATGAGGATAACTGTATGGTTGGGGTCAGCACAACATCAGGAATTGTTGTAGCATTAGGAACCCTGAGAAGCACTGCTGTGGCAGCCCCTCCCCTGAAGTTGCCAGTAGCCCAAGTCCCCACCTAAAGTGTTCAGCTTTTGACCACACTTGGGCACAAACCCAGCTAATGGCAGACATGTCATCATCACCCCTCACGTACAGGCTACACAAGCTCCCTGCTTTAGTTCAGACAAGTGACTTCTCCTACCTCAATCTCTAGGACTGGAGAACTTTCCCAGGAGTTGCTTTGCCCAAATAAATCTGTTCTTCTAATTTTTCAATTCATCTTTATCTGGCTTACTGCATCCATGGAGAAACTTACTGTCTTGATACATAAAACCTATACATACTAGAGATCTTACATCACATTTTTATCATTTTTAAGACTTCAAATTATACAGTGCTGTTCTACATAGGCAATATTTGTATATAATTATCTACATGTTTGGGCTATTTCTTTTCTCATTTTTCCTTTTTGTAAGAAAATATGGTTCATAACTGCAAAAATCAGTACTCAAGGCAAAATTGATGTTGGAAGACTGTTCTAAGTCTAGATCACATCCTGAAGTAAAGGTTAGCCTGGACTACTGAGTAAGACTTCTATCTAAAAACAGAGGGCTGGGGCCTGGGCTGGAGATACAGATCAGCAAAGTTAAGTACTTTGCCCTTCCGAAGTACCTGAGCTCATGTCCCAGAACTCATGGTAGTCTGCTCATAGCTGCCTGTAGCTCTAGCTCTGGGGAATCTTCTGTCTTTGCAGGCACCAGAACACACATGGCACACACTCACACATGTGCATGTGCTCACTCACACATCACACCAAAATAAGCAGATAAAGTAATGTAGCTTTTTAAAAAAGAAGGCAATCAACTTCCAGAACAATCTAGAAAGATGAACTTAAACAAGAAGCAAGTCTAAAAGACAGGTAAATAAGAAGGAAAAACATTGTAAATGTGGGCAAATAACCCATAATACAAAGAAGGGAAATTGATTATATGTGTTAATGTTAAAAAGAACTTTTCATTTTAGATGATAAGTATGTACTATTTGAAGACATTGAAAATATTAAAATATGAAAATTTTAAAGTAAAAAGTGGGCAAAGGTATATTATTTGAATATTAATTGATAGATAGCTAATGCTACATGGTGTACAATTTAACAAGGAAAAAACAGTACAGGTTAAAATAAACTCACTAATGAGAAAAGTTTTGATTCTCAGGAAATTAAAGATCCTCACTTGTATGCAACTTGTGCATATCTTCAAAACATACCAACCAAATACTGTTTGAATTAATAAATTCAACATCATAGTATTTTTCTCAGCTATTGAAAAGACTGTTACAGATGAGTTGGGCAATACATGAATAAGCTTTGTCTAAAGGACCTCATAAAATGATCACCCCAGTGGTTAGAAAATATATATTCTTTCAATTCTGTGTTTTCACTTCCACAAAGGTTGCTTGAATATTATAGAGATCTTAAAGCAATTTTTTTCTAAATTTCAAAGCATTTGTGTGAAATACTTCATATTTTTATTACAATGCAATTAATTCAGTAATCAAAAGGCAAGCAAAAACTTTTCAAATGCATATTAGTATCTGTTATCCCTCATGGAGTCTGAGCTCAGAGGCAGAATAACTAGACACTGAAATTTACGACAATCACAAAGTCAACAAATTAAAGAATATATACACATCTGACAGAAAACATTGGAATGAGTGAGCCAAGGTATTTCTCTAAAGTTTGAAAAGTATAATTAGAAAGCAAAGATAACTGTAAAGCAGAATTGATAAAAAAAAAAAAAGAACCACATGGAAACATTACATTTGATTATTATAACAGTTAAAGGGGAAAGCACAATAGAGGGAATAAATAGAAGGATAGGATGAACAGAAAGAATTTAATATTAGATTAAAGCAGGAAAAAAATAAAGAGATGAGAGACTGACCAGTAGTCACTAACATAAGGAAGACAAAAACAGAAGGGTCAACATCTACAAAGTAGGGAATCAAGAAGAGAACAAAGATAAGGATCTTCCATTTAAAGAAATGATGGAGCTAAATTCCCCATATTGAAGAAAATGAGTAGGATTAAAGACTGAAGGAGCTCCCAACAACCCAACAGCAAAGTGAAATAGATGGACATCTAAGTGAAACAATGAATCAATTCATATGTCTTAGGGTTACTGTTACTGAGACGAAACACCAAGACCAAAAAGCAAAGCTGGGAAAGAAAGAATGTATTTGGCTTCCACATTGCTGTTCATCACTAAAGGAAGTAAGGACAGGAACTCAAGCAGAGCAGGATCCTGGAGACGGTATCTGATGCAGAGGCATAGATGCAGAGATGCTGCATACTAGTTTGCTTCCCCTGGATTGCTCAGTTTATTTTCTTATAGAACTCAGGACCAGCAGCCCAAGGATGGCATCACCCACAATGAGCTGGACTCTCCCCCACTGATACTAATTGAGAACATGTCTTACAGCTGGAGCTCGTAGAGGCATTTCCTCAACTAGGGCTCCTTCCTCTCTGATGGCTCTAACTTGTGTCAAATTAATACACAAAACCAGCCAGTATATCATATTTGTCAAGATATTTTAACATCATTCCCCAAAAGCTTATTGATCAAGCAGATGAAAACAGGTGATGATATTGACAGCTTGAACTATACAGAAATTAACTGGAGCTATGGAGTAACTCTAAATTTGCCTTGATTAACCCAGTGTACCTGCTACCAGGGCTAGCTACTAGCAGACCCTTTTCACTATAAAGCAGGTCAGCCATAATTTGAACAATACATTATATAGTCAGAACTTTGCACTCAACATCAGAGAGTATAATTTTTTAACATCCACAGAACCTTTACACAATAGAGTTTGTACTGCTCTCAAAAGGCTGGAGAGAGGACTTAGTGGTTAAGAGCATTTGTTGTTCTTAGAGAGGAACTGAGTTACATTCCCAATACATGTCAAAGGCTTCACAACCTCCTGTGACTTCAGCTCCTGGAAATCAGACACCCTCCTCTGGCCTCCACAGGCACCTGCATGCACACACACACACTCTCACACACACACACACACACACACACACACACACACACACACACACACTCACTCTCTCTCACACACACACACAATTTTGGGGTTTTTTTTATCAATTTAATTTTTACATTCCAACTCCAGTTCCCCCTCCCTTCTCTCCTCCAACTCCCCCCGCCACTCCTGCCCCTACCCCATCTGCTCTTTGGTGAGGGTAAGGCCTCCCCTAGGAAGTCTACTAAGTCGATCCCATCATCTCGCTGAAGCAGGATCAAGGCACCGCTCCACCCCTACACCCTTATGTCTAGGCTAAATAAGGTATCTCTCCATATAGAATGGGAGTTTGTGCATTAGAGTTAAATCTTGAACCCACTGCCGGTGGCCTCATATATTGTCCCAGCCACATCACTGTCACTTATATTAAGGGAATTTAGTTCTGTCTTATGCAGGTTCCCCATTTGTCAGATCTAAGTCAGTGATCTCTTTCTAGCTGGGGTCAGCTGATTCTGTGGATTTCCCACCATGGTCTTGACTCCCTCCCTCACTTTGCTCCAGGAGCTTGGCCCAATGATTAGTTGTGGATTTCTGCGTCTGCTTCTAGAAGACAGTTCTAGCTTCTCTATGATTGGGTATTGGAGGCTGGATATCTTTTGCTTTATGTCTGGTACCCACTTATGAGTGAGTACATACTATATTCGTCTTTCTGGTTTTGGGTTACCTCACTCACTCAGGATGGTTTTTGTTTTTTTGTTTTGTTTTCAAGTTCTGTCCATTTGCCTACGAATTTTAGGATGTCACTGTTTCTTATCACTGAGTAGTACTCTATACACACAATGTTTTTAAAATAAAGAAAAGAGGGATGAGGCCAAGAGATAAAATAAGCCAAATGGTGTTGACTCCTATGGGCTTGATGTAAAGCCATTGACTTTCACACTAATGGATTCTGGGACTTTTAGAGAATTCTGACAATATGCATGGTTTTTCTAGCCAGGGTTTCTCTGCATTGCTTTTGAGGTTGTTCTGGAACAGCCTGTTGACCAGGCTGCCCTGTAACTCACAGAGATCTGCCTGCCTCTGCCTCCCGAGTGCTGGGATTAAAGGCGTGTGCCACTGACCCTGAGCCTGAGTCCTGTTCTGAAAGCATCATGGGGCTGCTATGTAGAAAGCAAACTGAAAGGCACAAAACTGTCCAAAAGAATCCTACAATAAAGTAGGTGAGTGATGGCAGGGGTTTAGATAAAAGTTGGTGTGGTATAAACACAATAATAGTCAAGTTCTGAGAGTATTTTGAAGGTAGAACCAATGTAAGTTCCAAACAAGTGGGAGTAAAATAGAAAGGGAGGAAGACAACATGGAATTAAACAAGTTAGGGGTGAAACTGCAGTGGGGTTCTGGGACACTGTGGAGGGAGGCAACTGAAATATTTATCACCCCCTTCTCCCTATCTGCTATCGCTGGGGCTACTTCTCCCTCCACATTCCTCTATAAGTGTTTCTCAGGGTCACTGTCCAAATAAATGCTTGCAGAGAAAAGAAATGCTTGCATAGAGTCTGCTTCTGCAGAAACAAGAAACTAAGGCAGGCAACGGGTGCAGAGACAGAGGGAACAGAGCTGAAAACTAGGAGGGCTCCCAGAGACTATTTAATCCACTTCCAACGTCTTACAAAGAACTGAGCTGAGGTTCAGGGAGTGCAGAGTTAAGGTCAGTGTTGAAGCCTGACAACTTTGTTGAGACTGAGGAGCTACTAAAATTGAATAGGCAACAACACAACTTGGGAAGTTTAGGAACTTCTGAGGTTAGGGGTTTGACTAATGTTGATAGTGTTTGTGCTCCAGTGTATATATAAATATGCAGGTGATTTTGCAATATTCTCAGTAAATGTAAATAAATTATTTTCCTTCTGATGGCTGAAATCCATTTCTGCAACTTAAAACAAACAAACCTCTTAGCTCATGTTTTAAGAGGTAAATTTTAAAAAGAGTTAGTGGTTCTTTTGCAGGACTTTGGAACATTCTGGACAGGTTGTCCAAACACAGCTGAAGGGAACTCAGCAAAGAAACAGAGGTGCTTCAGTCATATCCATCTTTCTGTCAGGCCCAGGCTGAGAGAAGACACAGGTCTGCATGGACCTGGGTGATGTGAGCACACACTCTCAGTCCTCCTGAACTAAGCTGTTTCCAGAGTGGAAGCTATGCTAGATCTGAATGCTGCTGAAATCTGCAATTCGACAGGCAGGTGAACCTCAGGCAGACACCAGCTGGCCACATGCTGGCAAGGAAGTCACCAGCGTCCCTGAGCAGCTGTTTCCCTATCTGGGACACAAGGTGATCATTGACCACTTCCTGGAGAACAGGGGGTGTCTGTCTCCTTCTTTACTTGAAGCTCTGTGCCTTACACAGTGCTGGGCTCAGAAGATTACATACATTATCTTCTTAGCTAATGATAACTCAAATGATGGGTATGGGAGAACATTCCTAAGTAAGCGCACACTACCCACATGTTAAGGGCAATCTCATGAGACTGGGTGTGGCTCATTTGGTAGTGTTTGTCTAATATGCAGGAAGCTTGGCTTCAATCCCCAGCACTTCATGTATTCGATACAATGGTGCACACAGATAGGTCCAGACTCAGGAGGGGAAGGTGGGAGGATCAAAAGTACAAGATCAGGATGATGACTCAATCAGTAAAAAATCTGCTACACAAGCATAGGACCCACAGCACCCACGTAAAAGCTAGGCACAGTGGTGCATATCTGTAACCCATTTCTGGCGGACTGCAGACAGGCAGGTCCCTGAAGCTCATAGGCCAGACAACTTAGCTGAATCAATGAGCTCTTGGTTCAGTATGAGACTGTCTCAAAAAATAAGGTGGAAATAGAAGACAACACCAACATTGACCTCTAACCTCCATACACATACACATGCATGTACATGAACATGTGCATTCACCAAAAAAATAATAAATTTTTAAAGATTTGTTTATTTTTATTTTATGAATGGTGTGCCTACATGTAAGTATATCACATGTGTGCAGTGCCTGAAGAGGCCAGAGGAGAGCATCAGGTCCCCTGGAGCCTGGAGTTACAGACAGTTGTGAGCTGTCATGTGGGTGCTGGGAATCACAACTCAGGTCCTCTGCAAGAACAGCCAGTGTTCTCAACTACTGAGTCATCTCTCCAGCCCTAAAAGAATAGATTTCAATTTTAAAAGCTCAGTGTCTTCTTCAGCTAGGTAGCAAGTTTGATGCCTACCCAAGCTACATGAAAATAAAGTAAAATAAAATAAAATCTGCCTTCATTTTCTGACTCATGGCCACCCTACTCACTATATAATTCTTGTTCCAGCATTGCCAATATGACCAGCCCCCTTTCAACCTAAAAGTCTCCTGCCCATTACACACACACACACACACACACACACACACACACACAGAGAGAGAGAGAGAGAGAGAGAGAGAGAGAGAGAGAGAGAGAGAGAGAGAGAGAGAGAGAGAGAGAGGACATGCTGTGGCCCCAAGCCCTCCAGCAGTTAGGCTTTCCTAACTTAGATTACAAGACTTCCAGATTCACCAATGTCTCCCAAGATTACTGGAAGGACAGGGACAGGAGCTGCTGCTGTATTGAACCCCCGACCTCCCAAATGGCACAGCTCTCCAGTTAACCTAACTTCAAGACCACACAACTGGCTTCTCTATTCAGCAGTCAGTCCCCTTTCCTCCCACTGCTGGGATTCAGACCCTGAGGGCTGGGAGGTGGCTCAGCTGATCAAGGGACTTGCCACATAAGCCTGACAAACTGGGTTATAGCCCTGGGATCACAGGATGGCAGGAGGGAACTGACTCTGAAAGTAGTCCTCTGACCTCCACATGTTCAAGAGCTCACACATACACATATATACAGGCATGCACTCATGCACTCACTCAGGCACATGCACACAAGTCATAATAATATTATGACTCTTCCAGGCCTAGTGCCATATGGCTTTAATCCCAGCACTCTTGAGGCAAAGGCAGCAGATCTCTGTGAGTTCAAGGCCAGCCTGGTCCACATAGTACCAGTCCCACCAGGGCTATATAGTGAGACCCTGTCCCAAACAAACAAACAAAAACCTAACTCCCTGACTCTGCCATTCACACTACTCATCAGCTATGTGCCAAACTGCCTAATGTCTCCAAGCTACTGTCCCACCATTTGTAAAGTGAGGGGACTAGTGGCCTTTCAAGGAGTTGAGAGAACTAATCACACTGCCTGGCACTTTAACACCCATGTAAAAGTCAATTCCCCTTCTCCATCAACTCAACTGGGTCTCTCCCGAAGCCTTGAATTCAAACCAAGCCCTTCTCTTAATGCTATCCTCATGAATCCTCCTCCTTCATCACTGAAGGAACAGATCATGTCACAGGCATACTCTCCACAAATGGACTTTATAGAATGGCCCTGAGACTTTCTCCTTTTTTTACAGAGGCTCAAAAATGTTGGGTGACTTCTCCAAAGTCACATAGCTCCCAAGAGGAGAGCTGATTCAACCTAATTCTTTCCAACTCCAGAGTTTATGATTTCTGCTTCCCACAGCACTCTCCTTCAAATGGATGAATGCGAATCAGAGTCACAAGCCAGTAAAAATGACTGCACTACATCAGAGTAGAAAGCCTTCATCCAGGAAGGACAGTTTACTCAGGGGACCTATACATCTTATTTTCCAATATCCCACAGTCCTTGAGTTTGCCTTTTCTCAGCTGCATTTCCCTCTTTATCCACAAGATGGCAATGTTCAATAAAGTTAGATGTAGTAAAGGGTGGGGTGGGGTGGGGTGGGGTGGGGTGAAGTTGGTTGGGTTGGGGATGCAGGGAGACTACCCTAAGCACTACCCTAAAATACCTTGGGAGAAAACAAACCTACCTCAGCAGAAAAGTCTCCTTCATCTCCCCACCTCCAGTACAAAGTGTGTGTTCTCAAGAAGGCCAACTCTAGTTCCTACATCACAAACAGAAATCAGTGGACCAGAAAAAGTAATGAATAAAAATGGAGTAAGAAGGGAAGGAGAGCCTGTGACATGGCTCAGCAGGTAAAGACAGTGCCTGATGACCTGAGTCTGAGCCCACACTGTAAAAGGAGAGAACTGAGTCTGACCTCCACAGTCATGCAGTGATACATACACACACGCACACGTTCATGTATGCACACAAAGACACACACACACATATACACACACATGACAAAATAACTTTTTAAGAAGAAATAAAAAGAAACAGGAAAATGAAGAATGAGGCCAGATTTAATAACAAGAAAAAGTGACAAATGCCTGACAATAAGAAACTTCAGGAAAAGGGGCCTTATTTGGGGTCATGGTTTGATAGTGCAGCTCAACAAGGCTAGGAAAGCATAGCTCTCAGGAATAGCTCTCAGACACCCTGATTTCTCTCACAAAGTGCATCTAAAATCCCCAAACATTAAATAAACATTAGAAAGACTCCACATATTGAAGAGAAGGCAGACAGACTCAGAACTTCAAAATCCATGGCAAGACATGGGGGTAAATTCTCGTTTGTTTTTGTTGAGAAGACTGGTAGTTGGAGAAACCGGTGACTTGGAAGCACCAGTACATGCTTACATTCTCTCTCTCTCTCTCTCTCTCTCTCTCTCTCTCTCTCTCTCTGTCTCTGTCTGTCACTCTGTGTCTCTGTCTGTCTGTCTATCTATCAATCTATCTCCCCCCCCCCACAGAGAGACAGACAGATGAATGAATGGACAGAAAGCCTATTCTCTTACCAAAGGACTAGGAAGCCAGCAACCTAGTAGAAATAACAGTTATGCTTGTATGTTTGTGTGGTATTATCGATAGGATCCATGATTCACTATCACTGAGCTATATTCCTAGTCCTTAAAAATGTAAAATTTTTGTACAGTAATTACTCAGCTATAGCCAAATGTCATAGGCCTATTTCAGCCTTGCCCTTCCCAGCAAATCTGGGGCAGAAAGCCTGTATTTCCATCTTTTTATACAGCATCCCCCTCTGCCCTCTCCACGATGACATCCAACGGGCACAGTTTCTGAAAGGGTCAACAAAAGCTGGGCTTTCATTCTTGCTTAGCAGCTTCACTGGCCATGTGGAGTGGTCAGTAGAGACCATGTAGAGATCGGAGCTCTACCACTACCAGGTAGTAACAACCTACTCCTGTGGTGTCATTGGAGGCCACCTGGAGGGCTTGAATTCCCACCACTACCCAATAGTTACAAGAAGTCTCTTTGTACCCTACCAGTAAGGAAGAAAATCTGAACTTTGTCCCCACCTTGCAATAATAAGACAATGTCCCCTTTAAAATAAAATACAAAATCCTGTAACATCTAAGATGCTTGGTTTCAATTTTTAAAAAATTACTCATCTGTCTTAGAAAATGACTGTTCCTGTGTGAGTGATATGTGTATGGCTGTGTGTGTGTGGTGTGTGTATATGTGTGGTGGCTGTATGTGTGTATGTGGCTGTGGGGGTATGTGTGTGTATCTGGTTCTGTGTGTGTATGTGGCTCTGCATGTGTGTGTGTGTGTGCATGTGCGTGAGCGTGTGTGTGTATGTGTGTGTGTGTGTGTGTGTGTGTTTAGGTCAGGGGTGGACATCAGATGTCCACCTTATGTTCTGAAACAGAGCTCTCACTGAACCTGGAACTCACTGACCCAGGACTAGCTAGCAGGTGACCTGTTGCCTCTGCCTTCCCAGCGCATGGCACCACACTCAGTTTTTCACATGGGTACTAGGTATCCAAGCTCAGCTACTCAGGCTAACATGGACAAGGATATGGTTGACTGAGCCATCTCTCCAACCTTTGTGTTGTTTTGTTTTGTTTTGCTTTGCTTTGAGATAGGATCTCCTGTACCCTAGACTGGATTCAAATTCACTGTGTACTGAGGCTGGCCTTATACTCTTGATGCTTCCATTTCAGCCTCCAAAGTTCTGAGAGTGTAGACATGCACTACCACACTCAGCCAAGAAAATGACTTTTAAAAAAAAAGACTTACTTATCTATTATGTACAATGTTCTGTCTGTATGCCTGCAGGCTAGAAGAGGGAACCAGATGGTTGTGAGCCACCATGTGGTTCCTGGGAATTGAACTCAGAACCTCTGGAAGAACAGCCAGTGCTCTTAACCACTAAGCCATCTCTCCAGCCCCGAGAAAATGACTTTTTAAAAAGGAACATGGCCATTAATGTGTGGGGGGGGAAGAGAAAGAGTTAAACCACAGGCAAATGCAACAGAGTTTCCTTCTGCTCTTGAGCTTCCTACAGTATGCTTAATGGTTGAAGCAAGACCTATGTAATATGGCTCTTGATGTAGGTAGCAGATTTAAGACAATTATACATGGGACTGGCTGGAGGGTGAGAGTTAAGCTGTCTGTACTTTCCTAGAAGTGGGAAAGCACTGACAGTAGAGGATACTGATAAACTATGTGCACATAATGCCTAGAGCAACCACAATAAAATCTAACAAACACACTCAAAAGCACTGCAGATAAGACAGAGTGTACTTCTTTAAAGTGTTCTAGGAACTCAAGGCAATGGGAAGAAAAATAAGACCAAGAAATAAAACAAACAAACAAACAAAAAAACACAAAAGAAGAAAAATCACATTTTAGCTCTGCCATCAATAATGGCAGTGAACACAAACTGCCTAAACAGACATGAGAAGAGCTTAAGGAGTCTTTGGTCAAAGGGTACAATGCTGCATTTAGACAGGAGAAACAGATTAAGTATTAAAGGTGATATATGCTAGTTAACCTAATTCAATCATTCTATGATACACACACATATCTGTATCCTATATTATTACACATGGTTATAGTTATTTTAAAAGACAGACAGGATAGAGAGAGAGAGAGAGAGAGAGAGAGAGAGAGAGAGAGAGAGAGAGAGACTAGCACAGGGCTTAAACACAACAGTATGTTTTCTGCCAGAAATAGGAGCAGGCAAGTTAGTACAGGTATGTAATCCCAGCACTTGTGAGATGGAGGAAGGAAAATCAGTTCTATATAGTTTAAGGTCAGCCCAGACTGCATGAGACACCATCTCAAAACAAAACCCAAATAAACTAATATATGTATACATAGAAGGTATTTGGAAATATAAAAGCAGATAAAGAGATACGATTAAAACATTAATAAAATAATGTCTAACTGGCTCCACTGAGTGATGGAAGACTTACCTGGCAGGTTGGAAGGACTGGATCCCATCTCTTGCAACACAAATTAAAAAATATAATTTCTTATACTACCATCAGATTGAGTAAATGTAAGAGCAGAGAAAATTACCAGGGATGGGCAAGAGTATCAACAGTACAACCCTTTTGCATTGCTGTGACCTCAAGGTAAGGGCAGAAGGATTTATTTAGTTAGTGTTTCAGAAGTTTTCATCCATCCCAGTAGGGAGGGTGTGGTGGGACAAGCTGTTCACATCACTGTGGGAGGGTGGAGTGGGGGTGTGTAAGGGGAGGAGAGAAAAGTGCTTTCTCCTTTCTCTCATTTACTCTATTAGGGTTCTGGCTGTGGGTAGTGGTACCCACATTTAATGTGGCTCTTTCTCCTTTAATTAATCCTCTCTGGAAATAACGTCCAACTCCCAGTGTTTCATTCACAATTAACTGTCATAGGCTGTAGAGATGCTCTCTGCAGAGCATATATCAGTGTTCCAAAGGACCACAGTTAAATTCCCAACACCCACATCAAGCAGCTCACAACTGTCTATAACTTCAGTTCCAAAGAGATTTCAAACTTCTGGCTTCCATGGGCACTTGCACTCACATTCCCATTACCACACTCAGACAGACAGACAGACAGACAGACAGACAGACAGACAGACAGACAGACAGACACAGACACACACACACACACACACACACACACACACACACTTAAAAATAAATCTTTAAGCTGGGCGGAGGTGGTGCTCACCTTTAATCCCAGCATTCCGGAGTCAGAGGCATACCAGCCTGGTATGCAGAGTGAGTTCCAGGGCAGCCAGAGCAACATAAAGAAACTCTGTCTCGAAAACCCAAAATAAATAAATAAGCCTTTAAAATATAAAAATTAGCACCATCAACCAACAAATGGACATTTGGCAAGTACTCAACCCCAGCAGCAAATACACTCAAGGATCTTTAGATCATTGACAACAGAAACCATGTCCTAAGGTATAAGCAAATCTCTGCAAATTTAGTGCCACTTTGAGATTGTGAAGGTCAGAGATAACTTTTGGGAGTTAGTTCTCTCTTCCCACTGTGGCTTCCAGGAATCGAACATAGACTGTCAGACTTATACTGTAAGAACTTTTGCTTAATGATGATCCATGTCACCACTAATTTTTTTTTTTTTTTAACAGATCTTGCCTCAAGTTTATTTGTAAAAACAGCATAGGGCACAGGGACTGGTGTCACACCAGTCCATCTGTTTTCACAGTGGCAGAAACCTTTTCTATGGAGCCTTGGTACCTTTGGGAGCCTGAGCTGGAGCTGCAGCCTGGGCCTTAGATGAAGCTGAGGCCTCTGCCTTGGTTTGAACCTTGGGCTTTGGTTGACAGAGCCTACAACCCTTGGCCATGTAGTTTCTAATCTTCTTCCCAAGCTTGGGGTGAGCAATGAAAGCCAGACAGCTGAGTTTGCAGCCGGGACCCTTTGGCATCTTAGGTTTTACCACCTTGGGCTTCACAAGAGCCTTGATGGCCTCCGCGAGTGCACTCATTGCCTTCACGTTGTTTGCCTGCATCTTCTTCGGGCCTTTCTTGTTGTGTTTCTTGGCAAAGTGCATGTTCCTCAGGAACTTGGGGTCAATCCCTTAAGAGATTCCTGTCTTTGCAATCGGGGTTTCTTGATGCCATTTCTGTGCCATTTCCGGGATTGCTTGTGTGTGGCGTGGTTCTTGGTCTTGGCCATGTCTGAACAGTATCCAGCCATGTCACCACTAATTTAAAAGAACTGAAAAGATAGTTTATTCTTTGACCTAGATAGAAGCTTCCATAAAGGAAGTTGCTACAACTGGCATCCTTAATGTTTACTAAGTCCAGCTTTGAGCTGAAGGAGGTCAACATGAGTGCACAGGACTTCAAGCTGTCCTTGTCCTCAAACTTGACTTTCTTCTTTGTTTGAAACAGGGACCCTCCTATGCCATCAGACTCTGGTAAGGACACCAGAGCATTGTCCTGGACTACACAATGAAGGAGTTCCTGCCTATGAATTTCATCCTCTGAGCTACTTTACCCTTAGTAGCTATTATTGGTGACAGCAGCACTTCAAACCAGTTTTCATTTCCTAGGACTTGAAGAGACAATCTTGCCAGGCTTTGGTGGTATATGCCTGTTATACCAACACTCTGAAAGAGACCAAGGCAGGAGAATTGTATTAAGTTTTATGCCAGGCTGGTATACATAGTGAATTTCAGGCCAGGCTAGTCTATGAAGTGTGTGGGGGTGGGGGACAGAGAGACAGAGATAGAGAGATGGAAGGAAAGAGAGAGAGAAAGGCAGACAGACAGAATGGGAGGAAGGGAGGGAGGGAAGGAGGAAGGAAGCAAGGAAGGGAGGAAGGAAGGAAGGAAGGAAGAATATCATGTTGCTTCAGAATTATCAGTCCAGGCTATGTCACGTCCCATCACCTCTCCTCACCATGTGGGGCTCCTCCCTCTGGGAATACACACTAACACTAATGGGTAAACCAGAGAGTGTCCACTGCCTTGAAGTCTCTTTTTTCTCTGCAAAGTCAGATGTTTCCTGGGGTTGTCACCTCCACCCTGCCTTAGTTTTTGGTGTCTTCCTGCTTCTTCATGCCTAGTAAGCAATTCCTCCTAGTAAAGGCTCTCAAGTGAGCAGCTATGGAGACAGTCTCACGTGACACCAGCTCCCACCCTGGAAAACACTTTTCAAGTACAGCTGTTGCTAATGAGCATAAGTCTGGTCAGCAGATGGTCGGCACCTTGAGGACCCTGTCGGGTGAGAGTTTGCTCCTCAGTAATCAGTTCACAGAAAGATGCATGGAGCATAGTGGCAGTAACGGCCAAGGCCCCACCCTGGCTCCATCCTCCCCTCGCCACCCTTGCTCTGGATTATTGCTTTCTTCCTCAAGTCCCACTCCTTTTCTGTCTCCTTTTAAATTAGCAATTGCAGTGTGCCCCTGTGTTTCACTTAGGACATGTACACTACAATCTATTTCCTGTCAACTTATGCTGTTTGACTTTTCCTGGGAAGAAGAAACATCTATTTATGTTGTGGAATATTAATTTAAGATTGTTACATTCATTTATACTGTGGGATATTTGTTTAATGATGCAAAGACATGTTACATTTGTTTGATTAAATAAAATTAACCTGGGGTTAGGAGGCTGAGTCAGCAATTAGCTGACAGACAGGAAGTGGTAGGGAGGAACCATGTGTAGCTAGGATTCTTAAGTGGGGGCTAAGCTGTTTTGGGAGACAGGAGTTAGAGGAGAAAGCTAGCTACTTGCAAGCAGAATTTCACCTCAGCCTTTGAATCCTGACTTTTGTAGAGGGATAGAATTCGTGATAAAGTTCCCTTTAATAGCTGTGAGAGAGCTGGTGCCTGAAGGAACAGAATTCCTTTCTGGCTACAGCCAGTGCAGAGGAGCCTCTACGGGTAGCCACAGAGTTGCAGCTGTCTATTAGGACAGCCGTTGCTTACAGGGCAGCTACTGAATTTAAAGAAAAGCAACATATTTATCACAGACAGGACACCAATGATAGACCAAAGAAATTTTATTCTACTCAACTCTAGCTTAGTGAACTAGTGAGTTGATTTCACTGGAGCCTGTGTGGCTGCATCTTTGGAAGCCCACCCCAGCATTAGTACCAACTCCCAAAAGCAACCCTAGGAGCCCCTGTACAACTTGCAGACAGTTCTGTTCATCTCAGTATCTTCTCCCCCGCAAGTGTTCACTGCTCTTATAACCTGGGAGAGGGACCTTGTGAATCTCATCCGCTTCTGAACTTCCTGTTTTATTGGCTTCCTGGGTCTTGAGAGCCTCTCTCCCTCAGGAATGTCTTAGTTCTGTGGAAACGGCTTCACAACAACTATATTCTATGGCAGACTGGGAGAGCATGCACATCAACTTTCAAACAGTGATGTATGGTTTTATTTACGCATGCTTGTTTCCTGTGAGAGCAGCAGTGTTGATTGCTAGGCTTTCTCATGCTCTGCCTTGCTGGCACCCAATAGGGTAATGCCTCCCAGCCCCTCCTAGATTCATGGCTGTCAACAAAATACAAAGGAAAATGATTTATCACTTCCAAGTAGAAACATCGAAGAATTGCTTTATGTCGCCATACACACAAATACACACACACACACACACACACACACACACACACACACACACACACACCCTGACCACTGCTTCTGGCAGCCAGTGACTTCCCTCCACCTTGTCTAAGTGAGGTGACGTGCAGCAGGAGTGCACAGTCACCTTGATGGAACAGGTGGCACAAACAAGAAATCAGCCTTGTTTCTAGTCACTAGCTTAGGTTAGGGCTTTATTTTGTCAGCACAGCAGGGCTCTGCACGTCCTCACTAATTCTTAAACTGGTTCTGAGTGCTCCTGTTTGCTTAGTGCAGGGTGCAGTCCTTGCAGCACTGAATGCTAATCGGATAGTGAAGAGACTGCACTCCTGTGACAGTCCACACAAAGGAACTTTGGGAGAGCACACAGCCCTGGGAACAGGTTGAAGCCCCTGCAGGTCTGGAGAGGCAATAATGAGCCTTCGAAAGCTGCAGCTGAGTGTAAGATCCCTCTGGGAGAGCTGAAGTGTGAAGCAACACATAATAAACATGCAAAGATAAGCACTCAGCCTAAAGACAAAAAGGTTCCTGAGATGGGAAAGCTAGCACTATCAATTGTTTTATGCCATTAACTTGTCTAAGACAGGCATGTGAATTGAAAAAGGAATATTTAGTAATGAGACAAGAAAACCAGGCATAATAGCATATGCCTGTAACCCTAGTGCTTGGGAAGTGAGCTTAACAAGCAAGAATTCAAGGCAAACCTGGTCTACATGAAACCTTATCTGAAAAATGCAAAAAGCGGGGGTGGGTGCTCAGCTCAATGGTAGAATGTCAGCACAGCATGTGCAAGGCCCTGGTATGCATCCCTAGTACCACATAAAGTAGCTTTTGCAGGAGCTGGAAAATGATAGGGGAGACTGGAGATGACCTGGGCCCCAGGGCTGAGAGACTGTCAGGTATGGCAGATGAATAGATGTTAAACACCAGCTGTACAGCTTTCATGTCTGTTGTCCAAAACACCAAACCACTACTTAGAAATCTCTTAGGAGATTGATCTCTCATTGTGTTCTCCCACAAAAGTGGATAACACATAAATACTAAATAGAAGAAACCTAGGCTGCTGGCTCCTACCTGTAACCACCACATTCAGAAAGTGGAGACAGGAGGACTGCCATGAGTTTGAGGCTTCCCTGGACTAATAGTGAGTTCCAGGTCAACCCAGGTTAGAATGAGACCATTTTTCCAATAAATACATAGAACAGAAGGAAAGGAGGAGGATGGGAAGGAAGGAGGGAGTGAGGGGAGGAGGGGAAGAGAAAAATACTCTATCAGAATCACCAATGCACACAAATTTCCTGAGACTATAAACAGTAAAATCAGAAAGTGGCAAGACAGGGATTCCATATGAGCGAAGCACAGGCTGTCAGTGAGAGAGGCTAGGAAAAAGCAAGTGCCAGATAACACACAGCACTGGAACCTAAGTTATGGGCGTTAGAGGGCAGCTCTCTGGTTGTGGGGAGAGTTGAGCAAAAGTAAGCAGGGTAGAATGAATGGGTGGGATTATCTCAGGCAAATGTCATTATTCATTCCAGTGAGACAACCAGCACTGGGTATGTAGAGAGCTCAGGTTCTCCACTTTCTGATCCCTGTGCTTCCTATGGTCTTTAGGGAAGGGACCTGGCTGTTCTCTACTGAAATACCCCAGCCCACTGAATGATCATAGTATATATACACTACGTCCTGAAGTCTCCTAATGACCATATAGCCTCTCTGGGAGAATATTCCTCTGCACCAACAGTTTCCATCTGGCTAGGCTCATTAGAAAGAGAGAATGACAGCTTTGCTCTCATCAGCAAAATAACAAGACAGAGGAAGAACGTTAGAGCGGACCACTGCAGTACCTATGAAGGGGCTCTCCAGAGTTTAAATGTCAGCCAGCACCTCTACTCACGAGATGTGAAGCCCTAGGTGAGACCCCCACATCTCTCTAATGGTGAGGAAAACATCCATCTAGGAAGAGTCGGCCCTATCTACTTTTATTTTTCAATGGAAGACTTATATGCATTTCTCAAACAAACGACTGTTTTACCTAGTTTTTAGCATGTTTCTCTCTCATGACTTGGGCACTATACATCTTTTTAAATGAATATATTCAGAAAAACTTGATATTTTATCACTGGTAAGCTTTTCCTACTAAGGATATGTAGGTTAATTCTGTGGAAATTTCTATGGAAAATTATACAAGTAAATTTATAGATAAAAGGTACATTTGGCACACAGAAAGATGCCCAGTAGTTAAGATATCTTAGTGCTCTTCCAGAGGACTCAAGTTCAGTTCCCAGCAACCATGTTAGGCAGATCACAACTGCCTGTAACTCCAGCTACAAGGTATCTGATGCCCTCTTCTGGTCACTACAGGTACTCACACATCTCTTCTCTCTGTCTCTCTCTCTGTCTCTCTCTCTCTCTCTCTCTCTCTCTCTCTCTCTCTCACACACACACACACACACACACAGACACACACACATGCACACCCCACAACTAAAAAATAAATCTTTAAAAGGTAAAAAGAATAAAAAGGAAAGATGACTAAGGTAGTCATGGCACTTGCCACCAAGCCTAATGACTTGACCTGAGTTCTGTTTCTGGAACAATATAATAAATAGGAGAAAAACCCAACTCCTCTAAGTTGTCCTCTGACCTCCACACTTAGGCCTGAGATATGCATACACACACACACACACACACACACACACACACACACACACACACACACACGATAATTTTTAACTTGAAAAGGTAAGAAAAGAAAGGTTGCTTTTCTGTCACTGTGGTAAAATGCTAACCAAAACTAACTTATAGGAGAAAAGAGTTTATTTAGTTTGCAGAAGACAGTCCATCATCACCAAAGTCAAGGCAGAAACTCAAGACAGGAACTTGGAGCAGAAACTGAAGCAGGGACCATGGAGGTAGGCCACTTACTAACTTTTGCAGCTACCTTTCCCATATAACTTTCGTAATCAAGCCCAACTGCCAAAGAATGACCTACTCACAGTGGGCTGGGCTTTCCTACATCAGTAAGCACTTAAGAAAATGCCTCACTGCCAGGGCACATACCAAGCAATCTAAAAGATGCAACTCCTCAATTAAAGTCTGTCTTTCCAGGTGTTGCAGGACCACTTAGCTTGCAGTTTGTGTTTCAAGTCCAAGACCAGGTGTCTCACTGGTTTGACCTCTAGTGAAGGTAGCAGATATCAACCTATCATGACAGGAGTATGCATGTGTAAAACATCTTACATCACCAAACAGGAAGTCAAACAGAGATTGGGAACTCACAACCACTTCTGAGAACATGCCCCCAGTGACCAAGGTGGCTACTCACTAGCCCTTACTTCCCAAAGGATCACTCCCACCACACCCTCAGACAGTGAATGTGAGTTAAGCCCCAGGCTGCCCCAAGGTTACATCACTCTCCTCTCCTCCAACCTCAGAGTGCTCTCAGAACACCAATTTAGGAGCTCTTGCAGGTTCTGTGCTATGCTCACTGAAGGTGACTTGAATCAAGGGTTTCAGGAAGGGGTCTTTGCCAGACAAGCCTCAGTACCTTGGTCAGCTGAACCTGGTTAAACACTGGAGGGAAGAGGATGGCTCTAAAATGTTGATGCTCTCTCATGATCGAGTCAAGCTGTAATTAATCCTCATTGCACTTGGCCTCTCCAACTCCAGGTGGCTTTCTACTCCTTTTCTATTTACAATTCATTCGTGATGGCCAGGTATTCAAATTAGACCCTGAAAGCAGGCTCCCTGCAGTGAAATAGCAGGTCTTCTTCTCACATCAAATTCCAAATGTTTCAAGGGCTTTTAGTCTAGCCCAATGCTTTTCCTTTTTACCACTCCCCCCATTTCATACAGGTCTGCATGTTCAGGTCTGCTTCACAAATGTGGATATTTCACTTCCTAGATGGATGTGACTAGGGCTTCCAAATGCCAGTAGTGCACTTTCTTTCAACAGGGGCAAGAGGCTGCCATCTAGTGCCCAACAGGGGTAGTGTGCACTTGCAGCAGGCCAAGAAAAAGTGGGCAAGGGTGTTGTACCTGTACCTGCCAATCTCCAGGAACACTGGTGACAGTTTGTCACACACTCAGACAAGCTGCATACATTAAGATGCTAAGAAAGCAGTGGGTGAGAGCGTTCTCCAGTGCGAAATGATGAGCTGCTCTGGTTTACCAGAGACTGGGGGTTACTAAAGATAGAGGACTTGCAGAACTGATATATACCAAGTCTATCTCCAGAAAACAGAAACAAATTGGTCACCCACCACATCTGAAAAGATGAGATGGCTCTATAGCAGGGTCTCTGAGAAACAAGAGATGTTGGATTTCTAGCTGTGGGCAGAAGCCACTGAGCTTCAGGAAAATGCTGACCTGGAGATAATGAGCAGGAAGAGGGTCCACTAGGAAGTGGACAAGTTATGGGGTTGTGGTGTAAATAACTAGCCAAAAATATCATGATCAAGAGACTGGGATGAAGATCTAGAGAGATGCTTCAATGGTTAAGAACACTAGCTGCTCTTCCAGAGGTCCAGGATTCAATTTCCAGCACCCACATGGCAGCTCACAACTTCCTATAACTATATGGGATTCAATTCCCTCTTCTGGAGTGCAGAAATACATGCAGACAAAACACCCATAAAATAAACAAGTAAGTCTTTGGGGAGGGGACTGGAATGAGGGCCAGCAAGATGACTAACTAAGCAGGTAAAGGCACTTGCCACCAAGTCTGACAATGTGAGCTCTTTCCCCATGGTGGAAGGAGAGGGCTGACTCTTGCAGTTACCCTCTAACCCCCACATGTGCTGGTTCTGTGTCCATTCCTACAGAGGTAACCCTGCTGATCTGGACAGTGTGTTGCTTTTGTAAATCCCCAGTGCAGTCTTAGGGTTTCACGTACACTCATTCCAGCCACATTCAACAAGTGAACAGAATCCAGCAATAAGCCTGTACTCAGAGCATGTGAGAGACAGAGGCAGAAAACTCAGAAGGTCAAGGTTACCCCCCCCCCGTCCCCAGATGCACAGGAAATTACAGGTATTTCACATGTGAGACCTGCCCCCAAACAAAAGCAAAGCAAGTGAACAAGAATGGGACATAGTGTAATTCCAGCATCTGGGAAGTTGAAACAGGAGGATGTATGTAAGCTTGAAGGCAACCTGGACTATACAGAGAGACTCCATCTTTAAAAGGGGTGTGTGGGGGTGACAAACCTTTTTGATTCAAAGACTGCCTTAGTTTCTTATCTATTGCTATGATAAAACAACACGACCAAGGCAACATAGAAGAAAGGGATTGGGGGTGCTTATGATTCCAGATAGATAGGGAGTCCATCAACATTATGATGGGGAACATGCCATGGCAGTAGGCAAGCATGGCACTAGAGTAGCAGCTTAGAGCTCACATCCAAGATCCAGAAGCAAGAGGCAGAGAAAGAGCACACTGGGAATGTTTCAAGTTGTTTGAAACCATGAAGCTGTCCCCAGTGACACCTCCTCCAAGGTGGCCACACTTCCTAATCCTTCCCACATAGTTCTACTAATGTAAGACCAAGTATTCAAACATATGAGCTCCAGAAGCCATTCTCATTCAAACCACCACACAGACCATGTGGCTGTGTGCCAAGCTCCTAGTGGACAACTGAACTTCCAGGTCAATTTGCTAGAGGAACCTCTGCCTCTAGCAAGTTGTTTGATACTGAACAAGTGACTTAACTGCTCTGAAGTTCCTTTTTCCTTACTATACTATTCTGCAGACCACATGAAACAGCCTATAGTGCACTCCCAAAGCAGGGCCTTGACTTTGACCAGTGCCAGGTAAACCACAGCAGCTGACCAAGCTTGGGTTTCTCCCTTTGTTTTCAGCTAGCCACAGATTAAACTCCATCTTCAATTTTAAGTTCCCACTGTCCACTTTACTTTCTGCTTTTCTTCCTACCCACTGGTCCTCACCCTCACGGTGGGCTGCAGAGTTGCAATATTAGGGGCAGTTAGAAGGGTTCCTGAGATTGTTCGTGCAAAGAAACAGAAGCAGGCCTGACACGTGCAAAGCTGGAAAGCACAGTCAGCCCTCTGGTTTTCTCACCTTTACTTCCCAGCCATCGTCCCTGGACTTTTCACCACTGTTAGAATCAAAGGGAAAATACAAAACAAAACAAAACAAAACAAAACAAAACAAAAAACAAGGCTGGGGATATAGCTCAGTACATACAGTGTGTGCCATGTAAATTTGATGATCTGAGTTAAAATCCCTAGCACCGTGTCAAAAGACAGGGCATGGTGGAACATGTTGTAATCCCAGCACTGAGGAGGCTGAGATGAGGACTACTGGCCAACCAGACTAACCTAAAATATCAAGCTCCAGGTCTCAGTGAGAGACCTTGTCTCAAAAGATGAGATGGTGGCTGATGGGAGATGTCATTATGTATATATGTTTCTTATACTGGTTAATGAATAAAGCACTGTTGGCCAATAGGAAAGGAAGGTAGGAGGGACTAGGAGACAAGGAGGAAAGAGGAAGTAGGAAGAAAGAGTCAAGATGGAGAGTCTGGAGAAAGCAGTATGCCGGCCGGCTACCGGGTAAGAGAAATACATAGATCAGCAGAAATGGGTTAATACTTAAGACAGAGCTAGCCAACAAGAAACAAGTACCTGGCCGAAAGAATTATATCTAATACAGAGTGTCAGTGTGTTAATTGGGGCTGGCACAGCAGCCGGACAAGACCAGGCGGTGGGCGGAAAAACCATACTCGTTACAAATGGCGCCCACGTGGCTAATAATAACTTCCACTTAAAATTTAACAGAAGTTTAAAAAAGGGTTTTACAAACAAAAGAACAGAGACAAGCAAGGTTTCTTACTAACAGCATTTTTCTCGGTTGGACTCTGACTTGAAAGAGACAAGCAGATTGCGTGGCTCCTTTAAGAGAGGTTTCCTGACTCAGCATAAGCGGCAAAACACACAGCTTTTAAGAAGTACTGCTAACAATTTATTGGTGTGTATCAGAGCTGACAATGGCAGTGACCACATCTGAAGCCGGCAACATGCAGACCAAGGCAGTGAACACAGCTTTCAGTGCTGGAGGTAAAATAGCCGCCGCCATCTTTTATAAACCGTGCAGAAACAATAAAGACTTTCATTTCAGCAATGTTATTGTTTACCAGATAAAGACTCATGGCTACAAAAAGATAAAGATTTACAGTAAAGACAGATTCACATTAAGGAAGAGCACTAAAAACACATCCCCCATGGAGGGATAACTGCCTTAATCTAGAGTCAGGAGAGAAGCCCTAGTCCCTACTTCACAGGACCTGTCAGATCTACATGACCCCAACTGGATGGCATCACCCTACATATGGAATTGGGGTGGGGGGAGGGGAGGGGAGGGTGGCTAGAGTGCATGTGAGAGGGCAGAGAGGGTAAAAGGGAGGGAAGGAGGGACGAAGGGAGTGAGGGAGGGAAGGAGAGGGAGGGAGGGAGGGAGAGGGAACTGGGATCGACATGTAAAATAATAAATTTAAAAAAAAATGCTTTGACTCCAAAATTTAAGTTGAAGGACAAGTTACTGGGGAAAAGGATTTCTATTTTTGTTTCCACAGAAAATGAAAAGATGTGGATTCCTTACAGACTAATGTGGTTTGATCATGCCAGACCGCCTGAAACAGAGTAAGAGGTGATCCTACATTCAAAACAGCTGGACAAAGCAGCCTTACAGACTACAGCCAGGATTTCTGAATCTTCTTCGAATCCCCCATGACAGTGCCCCTTACCAGCAGGAAGTAGTTTGGAAAGAACAACACCCAAATTCCCAAATATTGTGTATAAATGTTTGTTTTCATTTAATTGGACTTTGTTATATAAAATAAATTAGAAAAAAAGCGCTAAAAGTTTACAGTGTGTTTTAAAATATATGTAGGCTTGGGAGAGAAAAGAAATAAAATGGTTTTAAAAAGAGAGTGAGGAGCTGGGTGTGGTGGCACACACCTTTAATCCCAGCACTCGGGAGACAGAGGCAAGCAGATCTCTGTGATTCCAAGTAAACCTGGTATGCAGAGTAAATTCCAGGGCAGTTAAGTGTTACACAGAGAAACCCAGTCTCAAAAAATGAAAAAATAGAAGTAAAAGAAACAGAGTAATAAAAAAAGCCACATAAAGATGAAAAGCACAGAAAAATTATGGATGCTATATATTATTCTGTTGTCTTTAAATTGTTTGACTGCTGAGGAAATAACAACAACTGTTAAAGGAAATGCTGCTGGATTAATTCAATTTATATATTTTAAAAATGCTTTGACTTCAAAATTAAGTCTAAGGACAAATTACTGGGGAAAAGGATTTCTATTTTTGTTTCCACAGAAATCAGCTATGGATTCCTTACAGACTAATGTGGTTTGATCAAGCCAGACCCCCTGAAACAGAGTTCCTGTTGATCCAACATTCAAAGCAGCTGAACAAAGCAGCCTTGCAGACTACAGCCAGGATTTCATCTTCTTAGGATCCCCATGACAGCCCCCCCTATCAGCAGGAAGTAGTTTGGAAAGAACGACGCCCAAATTCCCAAATATTGTTTATAAATGTTTGTTTTCATTTAAATTGTCTTGGTTATAAATGGTTAATGATCATAGCCAATTCTTTTTAAAGGTAAAAAGGGGATTATGATATAGATATGAATGGATTTTCATTTATTGATACAATTTAAGGTAAATTTTGTGATATGTATTGGAATGGATTTTCATTTATTGATACAATTTAAGGTAAATTTTGTGATATGTATATTTCCCCTCTTGTTTAGGTATTGTGTTTATATAGCTCAATTAGAAATGTAATATATAATTTAGTACAGATTGTAGATAGTTACCTATAATAGTCAAAACTTATAGTGTTAGGTTTTCTAGATATATAGAGATGTATTTGAGATAGATAGGCATTCTTCAAAACTTTCAAAGACCTACAGAATATGGCATTTAACATGGTTTAGGGTTTTCTTGACAGTGAGACATAAATGCTCCTAGCAACACCACCTGTGTCAAAAAGGAAGATGGACATTAAAGAAACACATTATAGAGTTTGCCTCCAATATGGCAAGACTAGCCATTTGGACTGTTTGATTTTATGCTGTATAAACTAGACATGCAGGCCCCACAGGAAAGTGACTGCTGATTCAAGATGGACATTGCTACAGAGTTCCTGCTTCATGGAAGAGTCTGCCAGACAGTCTGCAGGACACAGAGAAAAATGACTGACAAACATCCAATACAAGAAGACAGTTTAAAGTTTCCTACTTTGCTGAAGAGTCTGCTAGACACTATGGCCTATGGGCTGAAGATGGACGATTACAGAACTTCCAGTGACTTGCCAGGCAGTGAGTTGTCTCTATCATTTGTAGAGTTTATATATTATCTTTCTGTGGTCTTTGAGGGAGTTGAAGACAGATAGTTATGGTTATATTTTTCTTTATTATTAAAGATAAGTTACTTAGACTTTAGACACAAAGATAGGATAGATGATGGAATATTTTCTTCAAATCTTTCTAAATGTTAATGGACTAAATATTGTTAACTGTGATTCTTATTGTATAACTGTTGTGTTATATATTTTTGCTATGTTAAGGTTAAAACCCTTCTTTTTATTTTAGACAGAAAAGAGGAGATGATGGGAGATGTCATTATGTATATATGTTTCTTATACTGGTTAATGAATAAAGCACTGTTGGCCAATAGGAAAGGAAGGTAGGAGGGACTAGAAGACAAGGAGGAAAGAGGAAGTAGGAAGAAAGAGTCAAGATGGAGAGTCTGGAGAAAGCAGTATGCCGGCCGGCTCCCCGGTAAGAGAAATACACAGATCAGCAGAAATGGGTTAATACTTAAGACAGAGCTAGCCAATAAGAAACAAGTACCTAGCCAACAGAATTATATCTAATACAGAGTCTCAGTGTGTTAATTGGGGCTGGCGCCGCGGCGGGACAAGACCAGGCGGCGAGCGGAAAAACCGTACACCTTACAGGTGGCATAAACTGCTTGGACTACAAATTGATTTTAAAAAAATATGCACTTTTCTTAGTCAATTCTGATAATCAGCTAGGGTATTAAAGAATTGTTATCACACTTAGAAAAAAAAATAATACTGTGAGTGGTTCCTAGGGGAACAACATCTGAAGTTGATCTCTGACTTTACACGTGTACATACATCTGTATACACTCAGGCACCCAAATGTGAACACCTCTCTCTCTCTCTCTCTCTCTCTCTCTCTCTCTCTCTCTCTCTCTCTCTCTCACACACACACACACACACACACACACACACTAATGTAAAAGAAGTTTTACCTTAAAATCTAGGCAATGTTGAAGAGTTTCAAAGGCTTCTTGTCCATCCTTGCACCCAAGCATATGGCCCCTGTGTCAATGTGCTAGTGGGTGAAAACACACCTTTGACCTCAGAGGGCTCCCAGCCAACAGAGAAGCCAGGCATTAGAGCAGAATTACTAGAGGGTGCTTGGGTCTCTATGAGGATGCTGTAACTGAGCCAGGAGAGTTAGAGACAGGAATGAGTCCACTTGGGAAAGAAAGGAGTAAATAAAGGGAATAAAAACAGACAAGGGAAGCCAAAGCCAGGGACTAAGGCAAGGCTGAAAGACTGAGCAACAGCAGCAAAAAGTAAGAGTGACCAGGGCAGATGCTAAAGCCAGCCTGGCCTGAAAGGTCTTTGTACTTCCTCCTGAGGGCAGTGGGAATTCTGGATGAGAATGGCACAGGGATGGAGTAGTCAGTTTTATCACTGCTGCTTCCAAAATACCCAGCAGAAACAACTTAAGTTGTTTCCGTGTAGGGCCCTGCATGGACCCCCGAGGCACCTTGAGCAAGTCTGAAGCTGTTGGCCAGAACTCTTTGCCCCAAAGCTGTTATTGGTACTCTTCCTGTTTTGATAACACGTACCTCATAGGGAGAAGCTAAGCCTAAAAATCCTGTTATTTTCCACTGTGCTGTAAGTCAGTATTTAAGCCCATTCTATCCCCTCAATAAATGGCATTTGGCATTTGGCGTTCCAACATTGCCATTGAACGAATGACCCGCTGTCTTGTCTCTATTTCAATCTCTAGGCCTTCGCCAGATTCCTGGAACAGATTGTTGCGTAGGCGCTACATTTCTGAAACTCACACAGTGTTTCTGAAGATTTAGTTCATCCCAGCAAAGACAACCAGGTGGATAGTGAAGTTTCAGTACATAGTAAGAGGGTCCAGGAAACAGAACCAGGAATGCTGGAGTTCTGGCCCTCTGCTTTCCCACTAACAGAGAGAAGCTACCCATTTCAGAGCCATTCTTCCTCATCAACTAATCCTCTCTGGAAACTCACAGACACATCCAGAGATGGTCCTCACTAGTCTCCCAGTGATTCTAGCTCCAGGCAAGTTGATAATGAATGATCAACATAAGGAGGCTGAAATTTGGAAAGTTCACTTTCTTATTCCTGAGGATGGAATTGAGCAAGATTTAGCCTTCTCCACATTCCTTTCTTTTGTAGGCTTTTCTAAGATGGTGTGAGTACAAACCGGGCTGCTCAGGTGGTAACTCTCCCACCTCAAATACTAGGAGACTAAGAGGCCCATTGGGTAGACAGTGCAACTTTTCCCATCAAAGCATCCCTGAGAGAGGAAGACAACTAAGAAAATAGCTTTGCTCCCACCCCAGATGGTGTGGGAGGCTGAGAACCACTTAGCAACAAGCCAGCTGCAGTGCCCACACAGCCCTCCTTTTTCTTTATTTAACTATAGTGCTAGTTTTTATAGTTGAGTCAACAACTCTAGCTTATCGCAACTCAGTATACTTCCCAAGTCTGTACCTCTATAGCTGCTGGTCTCATGTGATTTTACCAAAACAGCCCAACACTTCCAGAGGTGGGTGGATGGGCTGAGCACTTGGAGAAGATGGATATAAAATAGACTCCATTCTAGTGTTCAAAGAATTCATATTTGGGGAAGGAAAAACTGAATTCAGTAGAGAAAAGAACATGACAGTATGTACAGTTCTTGGTTGGTAATTGAGGCTGGGGATGATGTAGGACTACATCATCTAAAATTAAGGCAGAGCCAGCAATGAGGACAGTTGTAGAACCCAGTGGGAGCATACTGGCTCAAGTCATACAAAGACCTCTGGGGAAGGTCCTGGGGCCCTTTTCCTATCTGTGGGAGACTGAAAACAAGCAGAGGCCCAAGTCTCTGGCCATGGATATGCAAGAGGTCACTCCAGCCATAGAAATGTTCACTTGTTCCTCAAACAAACTACAGCCTGAGGGTATTTCCTTCCTTGCTTGCTTTTCCTTTTGCTTCTTTTTGTACCCCAGGTTGGTCTGGAGATCTGGAACTAATAGTGATCTTCCTTGTCTTCTCAGCCTCTCAAATGGTGGTGCTAACCACACCCAATGTTGCTACACTTTCTGTTGTAGTTCCCTCTTCCAGGAAATCTCTGAGCTTTCATCACTACTTCCTATTCCCCTCTTCTGGAACCAGCAGCAATTCCACCTCTTGTGAAAGCCTCTCCCACCAATGCCCAGATGCTAATGAGCATTTCTCTCCCATACAGCATGGTGCTTCCCTTCCTCATCAGACCCAACAGCCATCAGAAGCTGCATTCTTCTGGCATCTCCTCCCCCACCACTAGCCCTGCCCTGCAGACTCTGCATTTTGAGGGATGAGGGTCTTCCCTATCTGTTCAATTACAGGGCTCAGTCAAGCGAGAGGACAGCACAGGGAAACCAGTGGGAGAAATGCTATAGAAATGGCTTTCTCCGGGTAGACTTGGAAACTGTCATTTGTAAGCTAATCACATTCAAAGGAGATAGTGTGAAGCCAAAGTCATACTGAGCAATCATAAGACAGGAATGTAAGTGCCAGACGGACTTTCCTTTCATCTTTAGTGATCAAAGTATTGGGAACTCTAAATTCCAGATTAATTTGGAGAGTATAAAAATACGAAAGCAGGGGCTGACAGATGGCACAATGGTTAAGAGCACTTGCTGCTCTGGGAGAGAACCCGAGTTCAGTTCTCATGACTAGTGGCTCAGAACCACCTATAACTCCAGTTCCAGGGTATCCGGTGCCTTTTTCTAACCTATTTAGGTATCTACATGCACACATGCACATGCCAGCATGCATGTGTACTTGCACATGCACACACACGCACATGGATGTATACACACACACACACACACACACACACACACAAATAAATATTATCTTTAAATGAGAAAGCAGACTGGGAGAGCTATATAGCTCTGTGCAGAGAGCCTATTTAGTAAGCACAGAGTCCTAGATTTTACCCCCAAGATTTTAGAAACAACAACATACACACACACTCACACACCCACATTAGAAAGATTAGAGACTAAGTATACATACATGCATACATACACACATATATACATATAGATCTCTAATCCAAACAGCTGAAATCCAAAATGCTCCAAAAGTGAATATCCACATGACAATACAAGTGTAAAATTGTACACTTGACCTCATTCAGTGAAACTTCAGGTGCCCTAGTAAGGGCTATGGTGTAGCTCCATGGCAGAACACTTGCTTATCATGCATAAAACCCTGGGTTCAATCTCCAGCACTACAAACATTTTTTAATAAAAATAACCACATAAAAGATGCACAAGAATTGGCTTCTGTTTATGTGCACAATGTGCAAATATATATCTTTTAATCTGGTATCTAAAACCCTTCAGTTCCAAGAATTTAGGATAAGGGATACTCAACCTGCAGTCAATGCTCTATAAACTACAAAATGCAAATGAATGTATAGCTACTACTTTACAGAGAAAATTACTACAATGTTATTTATGTAACTACTTTCTTTTGCTCATTTAAATTAAGCTTTAGCTTAGAAAAAAACTGATTTAGAACCAGCATTTCAGAAACTCATCTAGTATATAAATGGAATCATTTCTACAAATGAGGGCAGACTATATAAGTTGTGTCTATTCTCAGACTGTTGTTTTCTTTTCATACTATGCCCACTGACAGCTGGCTTCACTTCTGAACAAGTTTTTGGTCTGTTTTCTTTCTTAAAAGGCTTTTTTCCTATTTATTTATGTAGTATATGTTTTTGTAAAAAAAAAAAAAAAGGAAAATTAGAAACTACAAGAAAAGAGAGCATAAAACAAAACCACCTGTGACCACATAGGCTAGGAGTAACTAAAGAGAATATTTCCAAGGGTTTCCTTCCAGATTCTTTCAAAAAGAGTTTCATGTTGTACGGAACATACAAGTGAACAGTGTACATACGGCAAAGTGTGGTAGAAAATGCACAAGAGTTTAGGTATGGCTTTCAGTAGACTGGAAGTCAAGTAAAATTACCAGGGCCAGGGAAGAATATTACATCATGATATATGAGTAAGGACCAGTAAAGCAGACATAACAATTCTAACTGAATGTGTACAAAAAGAAACCTGATAGAGTTGAAAAGAGAAATAGACAAACCCATAATTATAGTTGGAGACTTAAATACCCCTGTCTCAAAAATAGTAAAGGCAAAGTGCAGGGGCTAAAGAGATGGCTCAGTGGTTAATGGCATGTACTGTTCTTGAGAGGACCTGCATTCCACTGCCAGCACCAACGTGAGGCTGCTCACAACTCACTGTTACAGTTCCAGCTCTAGGGAGTCTGATGCTTCTGACCTCTGAAGGTACCTGCACAGCACATGTGTATACTACACACACACACACACACACACAGAGAGAGAGAGAGAGAGAGAGAGAGAGAGAGAGCAAAAATAATTAATGTGTAAAAATAATTGTAGATCCAACAAGATGGCTCAGTGGGTAATGCACTTAATGCCAAGCCTGACCACCTGTGAGTTTGATCCCTAAGACCACATGGTAGAAAGAGAGAACCAACACCTGAAAGTTGTCCTCTGACCTCCATGAAAATAATTGTGTACATGTCAAGTATCCAGGCAGAGATACAAAATGAATTCAGTACTCAAAAATCAATCATCATAACCACTGTATTAACAGACTAAAAAAGGACCACATGATTACATGAGCTAATGCAAGCATCCAGCAAAATTCATGATTTTCAAAAGTCATCAGGAGGGGCTGGAGACATTTCTCAGCAGTTAAGAAAGAGCACTTCCAGAGGACCTAGGTTTGATTCCCAACACACAATCATTTGTTCCTCTAGTTTCAGGCCATCAGACCCCCTCTTATGGCTCTTATGGGTGATGCCGAACTTAGTGCGGACACCCGATCGGCATAGCGCACTACAGCCCAGAACTCCTGGACTCAAGCGATCCTCCTGTCTCAGCCTCCCGAGTAGCTGGGACTACAGGCGTGCGCCACCGTGCCGGCTGACAATTCATTGGTGTGTATGAGAGCTGGCAATGGCAGGGACCACATCTCCAAGCCGTCAGCATGCAGACCAAGGCAGTGACCACAGCTCTCATTGCTGGCGGTAAAATAGCCGCCGCCATCTTTGGTAAACCACAGCAGAAACAACAAAGACTTTCATTTTAACAATGTTGTTGTTTACCAGATAAAAGACTCATGGCCAGAAAAAGATAAAGATTTACAACAAAGACAGATTCATATGAAGAAAAATCTCTAAAGGTTTGCAGTGTGTTTTAAAAAATACGTAGGCTTGGGAAAGAATAAAAAAATGGTTTTAAAAAGAGGGTGAAGAGCTGGGTGTGGTGACACACACCTTTAATCCCAGCACTCGGGAGACAGAGGCAAGCAGATCTCTTGTGATTTCAAAGTAAACCTGGTATGCAGAGTAAATTCCAGGACAGATAAGAGTTACACAGAGAAACCCTGTCTCAAAAATTAAAAAATAAAAAGTAAAAGAAACAGAGTAATAATAAAGCCACACAAAGATGAAAAGCTCAGAGAGAATCTGGTTGCTGTATGATATTACATTGTCTTTGTATTGTTTGACTGCTGAGGAAACAACAACTGTTGAAGGAAATGCTGCTGAATTAATTCAATTTATATATTTTAAAAATGCTTTGACTCCAACATTTAAGTTCAAGGACAAGTTACTGGGGAAAAGGATTTCTATTATTGTTTCCACAGAAAATGAAAAGCTGTGGATTCCTTCAAGAATAATGTGGTTTGATCAAGCCAGACCCCCTGAAACAGCGTTCCTGGTGATCCAACATTCAAAACAGCTTGGTCAAAGCAGCCTTGCAGACTACAACCAGGATTTCTGTGTCTTCTTAGGATTCCCCCATGACAGCGTGAAAGAACAACGCCCAAATTACCAAATATTGTTTATAAATGTTTGTTTTCATTTAAATGGACTTGGTTATAAATGGTTAATGATCACAACCAATTCTTTTTAAGGGTAAAAAGGGGATTATGGTATAGATATGAATACTTTGTTTTGGAATGGATTTTCATTTACTGATACAAATTTAAGTTCAATTTTGTCATATGTTTATTTCTCCTCTAGTTTAGGTATTGTGTTTATATAGCTCATTTAGAAATGTAATGTATAATTTTGTGCAGATTATAGATAATTACCTATGATAGTCAAAACTTATAGTTAAGTTAGTTAGGTTTTCTAGATATACAGAGATGTATTTGAGATGAATAGGCATTCTTCAAACCTTTCAAAGACCTACAGAATATGGCATTTAAAATGGTTTAGGGTTTTTCCTGACAATGAGACATAATTGTTCCTGGCAACACCACCTGCGTCAGAAAGGAAGATGGACATTGAAGAAACACGTATGGAGTTTGCCTCCAATATGGCAAGACTAGCCATTTGGACAAGATACTGCTCTTGTCTGGACTGTTTGACTTTATGCTGTATAAACTGGACATGCAGGGCCCACAGAAAAGTGACTGCTGATTCAAGATGGACAGAGTTCCTGCTTCATGGAAGAGTCTGCCAGACAGTCTGCAGGACACAGAGAAAAGTGACTGACAAACTGCCAATACAAGAAGACAGTTTAAAGTTTCCTGCTTTGCTGAAGAGACACACTATGGCCTATGGGCTGAAGATGGAAGATTACAAAAGAACTTTGGGTGACCAGGCAGTGAGTTGTCTCTGTCTTTTCTAGAGTTTATATATTATCCTTCTGTGGTCTTTGAAGGAGTTGAAGACAGATAGTTATGGTTATAGTTCTCATTAGTTAGGATTAAAGATAAGTTACTTAGACTTTAGACACACAAAGATAGAATAGATGATGGAATATTTTCTTCAAATCTTGCTAAATGTTAATGAACTAAATATTGTTAACTGTGATTCTTACTTGATAACTGTTGTGTAATATATTTTGCTATGTTAAGGTTAAAACCCTTCTTTTTATTTAGACAGAAAAGAGGAGATGATGGGAGATGCCATTATGTATATATGCTTCTCATACTGGTTAATGAATAAAACACTGTTGGCCAATAGGAAAGCAAGATAGGAGGGACTAGGAGACAAGGAGGAAAGAGGAAGTAGTAAGGAGGAGTCAGCATGGAGAGACCGGGGTGACCAGATGCCTGCCTCACTCCCCGGTAAGGAGACCACGTGGAAATACATAGAAATGGGTTAATAATTAAGGCAGAGCTAGCCAATAAGAAACAAGTAACCCGGCCAACAGAATTATATCTAATACAGAGTCTCAGTGTGTTATTTGGGGCTGGTGCGGCGGCGGGACAAGACCAGCGGTGGCAGGCGGAAAAACCTGTACGCTTTACATATGGGCACTAGGCACACATGAAGTACACAGACATACAGGCAGGCCTGACACCCATTCATATAAAATCATAAAATATACTTTTTAAACTTTTTACAAAGTTTTCAGGAAACTATACACACACATTGTTGCCTTTGTACTATTAGTGTTGGTAAATATTACTAAGCCTTTACATAACTTAAAATATGTCCACCTTTATATACACATTATCATGGATTTTTTTGTTTTTTGTTTTCTTCCAAATAGGCTTTTTCCTTGTAGCTCTGGCTGTCCTGGAACTCATTCTGTAGACTAAGCTGACTTCAAACTCCTGCCTGCTTCTGCCTCTCGAGTGCTGGGGTTAAAGGTATACACCACCATTACCCAGATTTTTCACATTATAGTTTTTAAACAAAAAAAAAATGTGGAATTATATTAAATATTTTCTGCAACTTAATTTTCTTGTCCAGTATATTTTGGGGTCTTTTCTGAGGCAGGGTCACACCATGTAGCCCAAATTGTATTAATCTTCTCTATATATCCAAGACTGGCCGTAACGTGATTCTTCTGTCTATTTTTGATCTAAGTGGTGGAATGACAGAAGTGTAACATCACATTTGGCTATTTTGGGTATTTTACTATAACAATATTCTCCTTCTCCCCTTGCCCTTCCTCCCCGCCCCCTTTCTGTAGTTTCAAGACAGCGTCCCATGTGGTCCAGGAAGGCTTCAAATTCTTTTCTATAACAGAGGACAATTTTGACCTCCTTATTCTCTTGCTTTCACCTGCCAAGTCCTGGAATTGTAGGTATACACCACCATTTCTGACTTAAATATCCCACTTCTATCAAAGGCTATACAGAATGGCTATACAATAACTTGATATTTTTTTAAATTTAGAAACAATCTTATTTTACATATAATTCTCCCACCCCATCCCTCTCCCTTCCATCCTCCCATGTCCCCCATCGACCTCCCTAACACCCCCCCCCGACACACACACTCCTCAAGGATAGTGAGGCCTTCCATGGGGGATCATCAAAGTCTGTCATGTCACATCATTAGGAGGAGGACCTAGCCCTCCTCCATGTATCTGGGCTGAAATAATAGCTCTCCATGAGGAATGTGCTGCCAAAGTCCATTTGTGCACTAGGGATAAATACTGGTTCCACTGTTAGAGGTCCCATAGACTGCCCAGGCCTCTAACTAGCACCCCCATTCAGAGGGCTTGTTTCGATCCAATGCTGATTCCCTAGCTTTACCACTGGGGTCCCTGTGCTCTCACTAAGTCAGGTCAGCTGGTTCTGTAGGTTTCTCCAGCACAGTCTTGACTGTTTTGTTCATCCCTCTTCCCTCTAAATAACTGATTCCACAAGTATGGTTCACTGCTTAGCTGTGGGTGTCTGCTTCTGCTTCCATCAGTTACTAGATGAAGGCTCTAGGATGGTTATTAATGTAGTCATCAATCTCATTATAGGGGAAGGGCATCAAAGGCAGTCTCTCCACTACTGTGGGATTCTTAGTTGGGGTCATCTTTGTGGATCTCTGAATATTTCCCTAGTGCCAGATTTCTCTTTGAACCTATATTGGCTCCCTCTATTAAGGTATCTCTTTTTTTGCTCTCCTCTATTCCTCCCCTGACTCAGTCTTCCTGATCCCTCTTGTTCTCCTTCCCCTTCTTCTTCTCTTCTTCTCTTTCGCCTACCTCCCTCCCTTCTCCCCCCAATGCTCCCAATTTGCTCAGGGGTTCCTGTCCCTTTCCCCTTCTTCGGGGGACCATGCATTTCTCTCTTAGGGTCTTCTTTGTTTCCTAGTTTCTCTGGAAGTGTGGATTGTAGACTGGCGACCCTTTGTTCTATGTCTAAAATCCATATATGAATGAGTACATAGCATGCTTGTCTTTCTGCGACTGGGTTACCTCACTCAAGATGGTTTCTTCCAGTCCCATTCATTTGCCTGTGAGTGTCGAGATTCCACCTTTTTTTCCTGCTGTGATTAACTCCATTGTATAAATGTACCACATTTTCTCCATCCATTCTTTGGTTGAGGAGCATCTAAGTTGCTTGCAGGTTCTGGCTATTACAAATAATGCTGCTATGAACATAGTTGAATAGACGTCCTTGTTGTATATATGTGCATCTTTTGGGTATATGCCCAGGAGCAGAATTGCTGGATCTTGAGGTAGACTATTTTCCAGAGAAACCACCATACTGATTTCCAAGTTTGCACTCCCACCAGCAGTGGAGGAGTGTGCCCTTTTCTCCACATCCTCTCCAGCATAGACTGTCATGGGTGTTTTTAATTTTAGCCATTCTGACAGGAGCAAGATGGCATCTCAGAGTTGTTTTGATTTGCATTTCCCTGATGGCTAAAGATGCTGAGCACTTTCTTAAGTGTCTTTCAACCATTTTGGATTCCTCTATTAAGAATTCTCTATTTAGTTCTGTACCCCTCTTTTTAATTGGATTGTTTGGTGTTTTAATGACTAGATTCTTGAGTTCTTTGTGTATTTTGGTAATCAGCCTTTGTCAGATGTGGGGTTGGTGAAGATCTTTTCCCATTCTGTGGGCTGCCATTTTGTTTTGTTGACTGTGTCCTTTGCCTTACTGAAGCTTCTCAGTTTGAGGAGGTCCCATTTATTGTCTATCTTAGTGTCTATGCTAATGAAGTTATGTTCATGAAGTGATCTTCTGTACCAATTCGTTCAAGGGTACCTACCACTTTCTCTTCTAAGAGGTTCAAGTGGCTGGAATTATGTTGAGGTCTTTGATCATTTGGACTTAAGTTTTTTTAATAATAAAAATCAGCTTTAATGAGGATTAAATAAAAGTTCTGTGTTTGAAGTATCACTGTAAGACATGCCAATGCAGCACACATGTTCATCAACCCTGGATCGACCCTGATAATCCTGACCAGCACAGAATCTCCCTGCTAGACTTTTGAGTAAACTAAGTGGGTCTCTTTAAAAAGGAGATATTTTAATTTTCATAGAAATGGGGGGCATGTGCTAGAAATATGCATTTCATAAAACAATGACACTTGTTATAAATATTTTCATTATCTTCCTATAGAGCCCATTCATTTAAAAACTTAAGATCAGTAAAGCAGTTTTATCTTAGGTGATATTATTTAAAAAGCCTAGAGATTTAAAAACTACAGTGAAGAACTTCACTATCTTTATACATTACACAGTAGATAAAGCTATTAAACTCCTCAGTATCACTACCACCAACCTAGTTACATCATTAGAAGGCAGACACCACTCAGTAGCTGATATGTAGATTACTTGGTTTGACTGCAGTAAAGCCATGTGATAATTAACTCATGAAGTTACAATGCTAGCCTAACATGCAGAAACATAAATACAGATATCTATACTTGAGGCATGGCTGTTGAGGAACAAGATGGATTTAATATGGATGAGCAGAGAGACAAGGGTCCCCACATGTGAGGAATGTCTTTATGGAAGAGGCTGAGATTTGCTTTGAAGTGTAATCAGACAGCAATTCCAAGGAAGGTACAATAGTTAAAAATACCGAATTCTTCAATTTCCTGAGTTAGGCTGATTCGGTTACTTTTTGGTGAATTCAGAATGATTAGGAGGGTGTTTTTCCTTTTCTCTCTCTCTCTCTCTTTTTCTTTTTGTGATGTTTTCCTTTTTTGATTTGTTCTTCTTTTCTTTTTTCTGATACTTCTGTTTCTTTTGTTTTGAAGAGTCCTCTTCCATGGAGATGGAGTAAGACCTTTTCCTCTTTTTCTTCAATTTAATTTTCTCCTTGCTTTTTTCCTTTTCCTTCTCCTCTTCTTCATTTATTCTTTTCTCCTACAGAGCCTACAATTTATTCAGTTCTTCATTTTCCTCATCGCTGTCCTAACTACTTGTGCTGCTGACATCCAACACGATGTCCCTTTTGGGGTCTACTGGGAGAAAATTGTGGCACTTAAAAGTTAGATGATCAGTAGATGATCAGGGTAACCACATTTTTTTTTTTTTTTTTTTGCAGCCTGTTCAGACACTGTACTTATTGCAACCTGGGACTGCTCTGACGCAGGTGAGCAGAGTCCTGGGCTTTCGAGATTGTGCTAGGTTCAGGTCCGTTGAGAGGACAACGTACTATCAGAGAGCTGGACTTAAGTTTTGTGCATGGTGATAGATAAGGATCTATTTGTAGTTTCAGTGGTGAGAGAAATATTATACTATATAAAACCCCAACATGTGGAATTCTAAATGTTAGATCAAAGCAGCTGACCCTGTAGAGGAGATCAGCCACACCTTATCCTCTACTAGTGACTTCTCCAAATTACTTAGCTCCTAACCTGTTGCAACCCCAAGGTAGGGTGGGACAATAGGATTAGTTTCCTAAATTATGCCTATTGGAGTAATTGAATACTTGACTGGTCTGCTAAGCTCAGAGACCCCTGCTCTTGAGCTCTGAGACCCTTTCCTTCTAAAAAGTCTGTAAGTGTAAAGACTTCCTTTTGCCTGCAGGCTGCTGGTGGATCTCTCCCATATTCTAGCTTCCCCTGATGAGTGGCCTATATTACATAAGGATCTGATTGCCCAGTATCTGCTCCACCATATCTCTCTAACAACCCTGGAAATAATCTTTAATATTTAAAATGCTAAGATGTGTTGAAGCAGTTAAAAGCACTTGGCTGTTCTTCTAGAGGAACCAAATTCAGTTCCCTGCACCCAAGTCAAGCAGTTCACAACTGTCTGTAACTCTGGGAATCAGATGCCCTGTTTTGGCCTTGACTCACATTTGCACACTCATACAGAGACACATAAATAAAAATAAATCTTTTTTTTTTTTTTAATCCACTAAAGTGACTATATCAAGAAGAAAAGTCAGGAAGTTAAAGCAGGTGTTTTTCTAGGAAGGCATGTAAAGGATAAGTGAGAAATACACTCAGGAGTTCAGGAACAATGCCCATACATCATCCAAAGCTTGGGAATCTGAGAGGACAGGGATAGTGGTACACAATGACATGAGGGAGGGGTACAGCAGGAAGATAAACAATAAAAGAAACTGAGAGGGTCTCTGCATTCATATCATTGTCTGAGAGGTTTGGAGGGAACAGCTTCCTGGGCACCCACAATTTGACCCGGAATAGAACATACACACTTCAGCCAGGGAGGATGTCTGAGGGGTAAGGGTACTTTTACATCCCTGGTCCTTTTTGCTTGGGATGGAATTCCTGCTACCTACTTTTCCTTGGGGGTGTCTGCAGTCCTAGGTTCTTTTGCCCAAGCCTCTTTCTTTACCTATCTCCATCCAACTTTCAGATACACAGAAGAACAGATGTCTCTCTCCAGCTGACTGTGGCTCTCTTGTGTTCATGCCTCACTGGTGTTTCCTTCATTATCTCTGGCTTGTCTGATGGCAGCTTGGCATCTGCTTCCTGGAGAACCTGAAGTGTCACACAGAGAATCTGAAGCTCTGCTGGGTGGTGGTACAACACCTGTTACTATCAGAGCCACCTTCTGTCTCCTTAAGACAGTGGCCTTAAGAAAGGCCACACTTTCTGCTACTCTTTTCTAATAAAGAATAACTGATGAAGTGAAGAGACCATTAAGATCTTCGAGTCTGAGGTCTGGTCTACACAGTGAGACTGTGTCTCAAAGAGGAAAAAAAAATTGAATCAGGATAAGTTATGTGTGCTGCAGACTGCAGAGCCAAGGAAGTAAAGGTGTCTAAGACCATTAGTACTCAGAATATTTAGTGAATCCCAGATGCCACCTTCTCATAAGACTATCCAAGGAATAAAGCCATATGGTCATGTCTATCACAGCAATGACTACCCTCTTGTACCAATTTCTGTATTAATTTGATTTTCTGTTGCTGTCATAAACATCCATGACAAAAAAAGAAACTTGGGAAGGAAAGGATTTATTTTGGTGTATAGACCAAATTCATCATCAAGGGACATCAAGGCAGGAACTCAAGTCAGGAACTTGAAACAAAAAATAGGGGAATGCTGCTAACTGGCTTGCTTTCCCTAGCTTGCTCAGCACCCACAAAGCTAAATTTTTAGTTGTTTGTTTATTCTCTGAGACAGGTTCTTACTACGATGGCCTGGCTGTCTGGACCTATCTTCTAAACCAGACTGGCCTTGGACTCAAGGAGATCTACCTACATCTACCATCTGAGTGCTGGGATTGATGGCATGTGACACCACACCCAGCCCAGGTTTGGGGTTTTGTTTTCAGACAGGACCTCACAATTGTAATTCAGGATTGTCAAAAACCCTCTGTAATCATCTTGTGTTAGCCTCTCAAGTGCTGATGTTAAGGTTTGAGCCACCACACTGAGTTACCTAAGTGTCCCAGCTGTTATCAGTCCACCATCCTTTTCAACTTGTTCATGTAGTCTAGACTACTACATACTACAGGCATGTCTGCTCTACATTCAAAACACACATACACATGTAGAGACAGAGAATTTAAAAAGAAAAGCCTAGTGTTTCTCTGTGAGTTCTAAAAAATAAGCACAATGACTGAGTACTACTCTAAACAAATGTTGAAAAAAAGGGGAAGTTGGAGGGAGAGGGGGGAAAAGAGAAAGACAGAGGTGGGAAGCTGGAGGATAAACAGCTGCCTGTCAGTATATTAGACTGTGATGTCCCATAACCAAAAGCCACTATTGACCTTCCAGAGCATGTTCATCTTCATGTTGGACGAGCCATCTGGGAGAGAAAGCCTACCCCTGCTCCAAGTCTTTCAGAATCCTCACTGACTAAGCTGCACTAGTGAGGCAGAACTGCTGCAGAGGAGTTACCCTCTAGCTTGGTCCACATTAGCTTGAAGGGGGGATGGCCTTCTGTATATATGTTTTTCTTATTGGTTGATGAATAAAACACTGATTGGCCAGTAGCCAGGCCAGTAGCGGGGCTACCAGATGAGGAGACTGTTAGATAGATGTCAGATTATGAGTAAGCCACAGCCTCATGGCAATAGATAGTTTAATAGAAATGGGTTAATAACTAAGAGAGACCAAGCCAGTACAAAGCTTAAGTCATCAGCCAACAGTTTAATAATTAATGTGTCTCTGTGTGCTTATTTGGGGCTAATTGGCTGAGGGACCAGGTGGAACAGAAACTCTAGCTACATTAGCTGACATGAGGTTCCCAGGAGTACAGTAGGACACTGTGGGCATAGTGCTGAGGGAAGAAAATGCTATCTGTACTTTGATAAACAAGCATCAGTGCCAGAGTCCACTATGTGTATACTGTTTTCCTACCTTTGAAATTCTGTACTTTTGCCTTTCTTATTCCACACCCCAACACCAGAAGCTATCTATTTACTTACACATCCTCCAAAGCCCATGATGGAGTCAGAGAATAGATTCATAGAGGTAAAAAAACAATAAAGAAAAACTAAAAGGCTTTCTGTGAGCCTCCTTTTCCAGTTTACTGACATAATTATGAACTTGCTAAAAAACAAAGCCAATTGGGGAATTAAATAAAAAGATGCAAGGTCCAAGGCCAACATAGGTAATTTAGCAAGACTCTGCCTTGAACTAAAATAATGAAAGGGAAAGAGGTGTGAATCAATGAAAAAAATACATGCCTAGTATAAGGCCCTACCTGGGTTCAATCCCCAGCACTAAAAATGAAAAAGGCTAACTACTTAGAATTAATTAGCTTTTTTGTTTAGGAGACATAACCTTACTATTGAAGTTTAATAAGGACCAGGAGAAACAGATAGGCTAAATAGATGTTTATTCAGGGAGAAATAACTTATAGATGAACACCAGCAGATTCATGATCCCAAGGATGCCTCTGGATGTTCTCCAGTCCCTGTGCTGCAAGCAAGAGTGCACTCCCGGAATCCCATCCTCAGATTTAGTTCCACCAGGTAACTCTGCCCCTGTCCCCACTCCCAATGAGTGTGGTCTGTGCCACAGGTGCAAACAAAGTGAATATCTCACTACACCTTACTTTGTAACACAGATTGACCTTGAATTTGAGACCATCTTGCCTTCTGCCTCCAGAGTACTGAGATTAAAGACATTAGCCACCACTGCCCAGCTGATCCTGATTTCTGAAGGACAGATAACAACTTAGTTTGAGCTTGGTGATGTAGGACAATAGCATTATTGTAGTGAGATAGTCCTTCTGTGGCACTGACCACGCCCATTGGGGGTGGAGCCATGGGCAGAAGTGACCTGTGGAAGGAAGTCGGAGGGAGAGCCGGGAAAAGCTCTCTTGCTGGCGTGACTCGGACAGGAGAGGGTTCAATTTCCAGGTGTTCATCTGTCTAGGTTGTAAGTTATTTCTCCCTGAATAAACATCTATTCGGCCTATTTGTTTATCCTGATCCTTATTTAACCGCGATATCTGGTGTCAGAAGCGGGATTAGGATTTTCACGGGACCTGGGTTTCACCCAGGCGGCAGACGCCACTACCCTCCCCCACCTTCCCCAACGGGCAGGGTTTAACCAGGTGGACTCACCGCAGCTTTGGGACATTTGCCTCTTCCTTAACTGCAAAGCAGATCTTTGCCGCCAAAGCGGACCTGAGAAGGCACTCACCGCTTTGCATTCGCGCAGAGCCGCTCTGCACCTGCCCTGCTTGCGCCGAATAGATGTTTATTCAGGGAGAAATAACTTACAACCTAGACAGATGAACACCAGGAAATTCAACCCGATGCTCTCCGAGTCAAGCCAGCAAGAGAGCTTTTTCCAGCTCCCTCTCGGACCTCCTTCTGCCCATGCTCCACCCCCCAATGGGCGTGGTCAGTGCCACAGAAGGACTATGTCACTACAATTCCCCTTTTAGTCTAAAGAAAAGATTTAGGCTTAATACAAAACTATATACAAAACAATGAATAACAAGTGTGCTCTAAGAAAAAGAAAATCGAGAAAAAAATGACCTACATATCTAGGACTAAATAGAGTTGTCCTAAGCTGGAAAACATAAGTCTAGTACTTAATATATCTAACTAGGAGAGAGAATAATAGTTGTGATAGCTTAATCTTCAACCTCATCAAGACTTGAGAAGGAAAATAACAATACTAGAGTAGACAGGAAGTGCGGATGGACAACTTCCAAAAGGTGCAGCAAGGACAGAAACAGCAAGCCACCTGGACAGTCACCCTAGGTCTCACAGCAACGTTGGTACACCCAGTTTTGGCTAAGGCCAAAAGAACTTGACAGACCACAACAACAGCAGGGAGGTAGAATGGCTGTCTTACCCTGACTTGGCAAGGTCAAGCAGTCTTCTATATTTGTCTCCTGCAAGCACATAGGACTGCATGTCCAAATCAGTGGTCAAGGTGGGGGCAATTCTTTGTCCAACAGGCCATTAGCTGAGGCGAGAATGAACTCCAGCAGGAGCAACAACAGTATCCAACATATTTTCGGGAAAGTGCATGGTACTGTCAGGAGCAACAGTGTCTCATGTCAATGGAGTACTAATATTAAAACATTTAAATGCCATGTTCTGCATGTCTATGAAGTGATTGAAGATTAAGCATCTATATCTGACTAATCTCATAGGTACAGGAAACATGAATGAAGATAATCTGTAATACTCAGGAACTTAGCTAAAAAAAACTGATTAAAACTTCCCTGAGTAAAGCAGGAACAAATACTTAAACAATATAACTATATACATATACATACATATAAATCCCTAAAATAGAGGTAGAGTAGAAATGTCAAGACAAGAGGTAGAACTATAAAGGGCAGCATGGTAAATATCCCAAATTGTATCAATATACAAATATCTTGAGTACAAGAAAAGTATACATACATAGAATATGGTAAAAAATAATGTGCATAAAATATCGTAAGTGGAAAGATTTCACACAATATAACAAAATATAAACTTAATTTTACATAGCTTACCACATATAAGAATACATAACAATGTAAGCTGTAAAATACTATCTCATTCTTACTCAAATTCACAAGAAAATAGGCTAATCTACCTATATCCCATCTAAACCATACCTTTCCCAACCATTCCCTATTCCTGTCTAAAAGATAAACCCAAGTGTAAGCATCACCTTCCATACCCAACCCTAAATAACTAAAACCAACCCAAAGACAATGACTATTATCCCAAAATTCCAAGGGTAGGGAAAGGGGGCATCGTTATCTTAAGGTTACTTCCTGCTGAAATGGGACAATGATTGCTCCAATGGATCCTGTAGGAAGAAAAATTTTTAGCAACCAAATTTCTCAACAGAACTGGCTGTGACATATGTAGCTAGTCACTGTGTGGCAGAAAATTCTTGACTGTAGTTCTATTTGAAACTCTGGCCAGGGTGTAATAAAAAGGTGCACCCTTACAGCTAGCTAGTCATGAGTTGTCTCGAGCAAAGCAGTCTCAAACCAGTTTTAGGGTGATGTTTGTAGTTCAGATGCATCAGGTTGAGTCAAGTGGAAACGATGATGTGGGCCGCATCTTCTTTCTGGAGAGTTCAAAGTCTGCTGTTAGGAATCGTTATTATTCCTTGTGGAAAAGTTACACATCAATATTAAAGTAAAATTTTCAAGTTTTAAGGTATGCATTAGGGAAAGACAACAATAAGCATTAAAAAGTATGTGAGAAAATTAGGATTTCAGAGAGAAAATTGCATATAAGAAATGAGTCCCCAGATTTTGTTTTCTTCTGCCTTACACCAATTGGCTTCTTGATTTAAGGCAGAAACCATGAATATAATCTTAACAACATGCTTGAATTTAGAGAAGGAAAGCCAAATCCAACTTCAAAGCCAGCATTGGTTTACATAAATTGGGACTTCAGGAATACTAGATAGTAGAGAGAAATAGATTTCTGTATAGAAATAGTTTACTACAATTAAATATTTTTTTATCATATATCAGATTCCGCTTCATTAAGTGATTGTTTCTGAAGAGCTGTCTTCTCTTCTGTAGGTACCTACATGTTCAGTGTTTTTTGGCTGTTTGATGATAGGTGGGAGATGTCATTCTGTATATGTTTCTCATACTGGTTAATGAATAAAGCATTGTTGGCCAATACGAAAGGAAGATAGGAGGGACTAGGAGACAAGGAGGAAATAGGAAGTAGTAAGGAGCAGTCAGCATGGGGAGTGTGGAGAGAATAGAACCGCCTCTCCCTGGTAAGACCACGTGGAAATACATAGAAATGGGTTAATACTTAAGACAGAGCTAGCTGAAAAGAAACTAGCACCTGGCCAATAGCATTGTATCAAATACAGAGTCTCTGTGCATTATTTGGAGCTGGCTGCGTGGTGGCAGGACAAGAATAGAACCGCCTCTCCCTGGTAAGACCACGTGGAAATACATAGAAATGGGTTAATACTTAAGACAGAGCTAGCTGAAAAGAAACTAGCACCTGGCCAATAGCATTGTATCAAATACAGAGTCTCTGTGCATTATTTGGAGCTGGCTGCGTGGTGGCAGGACAAGACCAGGAGGCGGGCAGAAAAACCCATACTCCTTACAAATGGCGCCCACGTGGCTAATAAGAACTTCCACTTAAAATTTAACAAAAGCTTACAAAAGGGTTTTAGAAACAGAAAAACAGAGACAAGGAAGGTTTCTTGGTAACAGCATTTTCTGGGTTGCACTCTGTTTGGTGTGAGACAAGCAAAAATTTCTGCGGCTCCTTTAAGGGAAGGTTCCTGACTCAGCATAAGTGGCAAAAAACCTCAAGGCTTTTAAGAAACTCTGCTAACAATTTATTGGTGTGTATCAGAGATGGCAATGGCAGTGACCACATCTCCAAGCCAGCAATCTGCTGCTTGCTGACCATAAACCAAGGCAGTGACCACAGCTCTCATTGCTGGCTGTAAAATAGCCGCCGCCATCTTTGATAAACCAGGCAGGAACAACTATGACTTTCATTTCAGCAATGTTGTTGTTTACCAGATAAAAGACTCGTGGCTACAAAAAGATAAAGATTTACAGTAAACACAGATTCACATTAAGCAAAAGCGCTAAAGGTTTACAGTGTGTTCTAAAATATATGTAGGCTTGGAAGAAAAAGAGAAAAAAAATGGAATGGTTTTAAAAAGACAAAGAGGAACTGGGTGTGGTTGCACACACCTTTAATCTCAGAACTTGAGAGACAGGCAAGCAGATCTCTTGTGATTTCAAAGTAAACCTGGTATGCAGAGTGAATTCCAGGACAGATAAGAGTTACACAGAGAAACCCCTGTCTCAAAAAATAAAAAATAAAAAGTAAAAGAAATGGAGTAATAGTAAAGCCACGTAAAGATGAAAAGCTCAGAGAGAATCTGGTTACTGTATGCTATTGTGTTGTCTCTGCATTGTTTGACTGCTGAGGAAACAACAACTGTTGAAGGAAATGCTGCTGGATTAATTCAATTTATATATTTTAAAAATGCTTTGACTCAAAAATTTAAGTCTAAGGACAAGTTACTGGGGAAAAGGATTTCTATTTTTGTTTCCACAGAAAATAAAAAGCTGTGGATTCCTTACAGACTAATGTGGTTTGATCAAGCCAGGCCCCCTGAAACAGAGTAGCTGGTGATCCAACATTCAAAACAGCTGGACAAAGCAGCCTTGCAGACTACAACCAGGATTTCCCCATGACAGCGCCCTTTACCAGCAGGAAGTAGTTTGGAAAGAACGACGCCCAAATTCCCAAATATTGTTTATAAATGTTTGTTTTCATTTAAATGGACTTGGTTATAAATGGTTAATGACCACAATCAATCTCTTTTTAAAGGTAAAAAGGGAATTATTGTATAGATATGCATAGTTTGTTTTGGAATGGATTTTCATTTATTGATACAATTTAAGGTCAATTTTGTGATATGGATAGGTATTGTGTTTATATAGCTCATTTAGAAATGTAATGTATAATGTAGTACATACAGATTACTGATAATTACCTATGATAGTCAAAGCTTAGAGTTAAGTTAGTTAGGTTTTCAAGATACACAGAGATATATTTGAGATAGATAGGAATTCTTCAAACCTTTCAAAGACCTACAGAATATGGCATTTAAAATGGTTTAGGGTTTTTCTCGACATTGAGACATAAATGCTCCTGGAAACACCACCTTCGTCAAAAAAAGGGAAGATGGACATTGAAGAAACTCGTTATGGAGTTTACTTCCAATATGTCAATACTAGCCATTTGGACAAGATACTGCTCTTGTCTGGACTGTTTGACTTTATGCTGTATAAACTGGACATGCAGGGCCCACAGAAAAGTGACTGCTGATTCAAGATGGACATTGCTACAGAGTTCCTGCTTCATGGAAGAGTCTGCCAGACAGTCTGCAGGACACAGAGAAAAGTGACTGACAAACTGCCAATACAAGAAGACAGTTTAAAGTTTCCTGCTTTACTGAAGAGTCTGCCAGACACACTATGGCCTATGGGCTGAAGATGGAAGATTACAGAAGAACTTCAGGTGACTGACAAAGGCAAGATGTCTCTGTCATTTGTAGAGTTTACATACTATCCTTCTGTGGTCTTTGAAGGAGTTGAAGACAGACAGTTATGGTTATAGTTTTCCTTAGTTAAGCTTAAAGATAAGTTACATACAATGACTTTAGACTCACAAATATAGGATGATAGAATAGTTTCTTCAAATCTTGCTAAATGTTAATGGACTAAATATTGTTAACTGTGATTCTTATTTGATAACTGTTGTGTTATATATTTTGCTATGTTAAGGTTAAAACCCTTCCTTTTATTTAGACAGAAAAGAGATGATGGGAGATGTCATTCTGTATATATTTCTCATATTGGTTAATGAATTAAACACTGTTGGCCAATAGGAAAGGAAGATAGGAGGGACTAGGAGACAAGGAGGAAATAGGAAGTAGAAAGGAGAGTCAAGATAGAGAGTCTGGAGAAAGCAGTATGCCGGCCGGCTCCCCGGCAAGAGAAATACATAGATCAGCAGATATGGATTAATAATTAAGACAGAGCTAGCTGATAAGAAAGTAGTAACTGGCCAACAGTATAATATCAAATACAGAGTCTCAGTGTGTTAATTGCAGCTGGCTCGGCTGCGGGACAAGACCAGGCGGCAGGCGAAAAAACCCTACACCTTACAGTAGTTCCAGTAAGGATCTTCCAAAGCAAGACAAGGGAACTAAGAGCAACAAAGAAGCCAGTTATAAGCACCTTCAGTAGGGCCTTCAAAAAGCCTGACCCAGAATTATAAGTTATTAGTTGGATAATCTACTTCGGTAGATGACTGTTAACAATTTGGGCAGGAAGTATTCTCAGTGACCAGAATAAAGACCAGAGTACGTTGGTATAAATTAATATGCTCTTGTTTCTGGTTTTTCACTTATTCATCACTGTTTCTAATTTTAGGCTCCCAAAGAATGTCATATTTAAGATCTCAATAATGGAGCTTTTATATGGAAATGCAAAGCTGATTCAATGTTGAGATGAGCAAAAGAGAGTAAGTGGAAGTAGTAGCCTGGGACTCCCTAGGTAGACTAGGCCAGCCTTAAACTCACAGAGATCCCCCTGACATTGCCTCCTAGTCCTGTGATTAAAAGTAGGCACAACCACACCTAGCCATTCCTTATTCTTTATTAGAAAAAGAAACCCTACAAATTACTGAAATTGGGTTGATAGCTATATTCATGCATTCAAGAATAAATAAATAAAGACTTAAGAAGAAACAAAATGGAAAATGGGTGGTAAAATCATGATCATTTAGAATTAGAAAATTTTTCTGTCATGAAAACTCAGGCAAATGGACATTACACATATATTTGGAAGTTATGTATATTATGCCGTGTATTACAATTTGATAGGGATGACACAGATTATGTGCCTTCAAGAAATATTAATTTTCCCATGGTTACTGAAGAAAAAGTACAAGATTAAGATGTCAGCAGAGAAGCTTCTTCTGAGGTATCTCTCCCAGGCTTGTAAACAGATGCCCTATCCTATATCCAGGCTTATAGATAGATGTCATATTCTGTATGCCAGCTTGTAGATAGGTGTTCTACCCTGTATCCAGGCTGATAGATAGATGTCATAACCTGTACCAGGCTTGTAAATAGATGCCCTATCTTGTAAGCCAGCTTGCAGAATGGTAGATACACTCACTATCTTGTATCAAGGCTGGTAGACAGATGCCCTATCCTGTATCAAGGCTGGTAGATAGATGTTCTATCCTGAATCTGAATTGGTAGATGGATGCCCTATTCTGTATCCAGGCTGGTAGAGAGATGCCCTATCCAGTGTCTAGGCTTATAGACTTGTTCTCTAGGTCTGCCCATGTGTAAAAGTGGGTCCCAGTCTCTTCCTATATGGGCTTTAGTCAGATTGCATTAGACTCCACACAAATGTCCTCATTTAAATTGAATCACCCTTTAAAAAGCCATATTTCCAATAGTCACATTCTGGGTTACTGAGAGTTCTGATTTCAAAACATCAATTTGGAAGTCTGTCATAACTAATGCCAAAACATCCTCAAAAAACATATAAATTCCAAGATGAAAGCAAGGCATGATGTCACACAAATGGAATCTCAGCAATTGAGAAGTAGAAACAGGAGGACCTAGAACTGGGGGCTAACTTCAGTTACACAGCTAGGCCAGCCTAGGCTCACAAGACTTTGTCTCAAAATAAATAAACAATTGAATAAATTGAGATACATATCATGTTCTTGGTTGAAGGATTTTACTCTTATAAAACAAAACAAAACAAAAAAACAAAACACCTGGTTGGCATGATGGCATGTATCTGTAATCTCAGCACTTGAGAGGTAGAAGCAAGAGGATCAGGAGTTCAAGGTCACTCCCAGAAACACAGCAATTCTGAGTACAGTCTGGGCTACAAGAAACAACTTGAAAAAAAAAAACTATACTAATAAAGGTTCAAAAAATTTCAATTCATTCTAAACTACTGCAGCCAAATTCCATAGGATATAGTTTAGTCCTCTTGTTCTTCCCTTTTCATTTTGTTACATTATATTTAGTTGTATGTTATTTAGAATTAAAGTACTATTTATTTCAGGCTCATCATTTCTCATCCCTAATCAATACTGCCAAGTACCTTAAGGCTAATCTCAACCAAGCTAGGCAAACACTCTACCATTGATCCCCATCCCCAAGAAGGCAGTTTTATTTCTGACTTAAAGATCAGCTCCATGGGCTGCAGTGGATGGAGGTGGTGGGGTAGCAGCAACAGGTCTAAATTAGTGTGGTGTTTCCATTCTTTCAGACTTTGTCATGTGCATACACAAACGTCTGGCTCGGGATGGCACAATGCAGTCAGTAATCTCTTGGGAAGCATGTTGAAGATACTTGCTTCTGAAATGTTCCTGAAAGTGTGGTCATTACTGTTTCAAATAACCAACTTCTTAATGGTCTTGGCTTTGGGCACATCCCAGGAGAAATTCATGAAGTGAATAGACTGCAGCCTTCTCTGGAACATCTTGGAACCCAGGCCTGCGAGACCTTTGCACCATATGTGTGAAGAGTGAACTTGTCCCTTCAGTTCTTTCACTCTGTTCCCACTTCCCTGGCACTCAAAATCTGCACATCACACCATTTACCTTTATAAATAGGATCTTTCCATCTTCCTCAAAGTTTATAAATACTGTATATCATAACTATCGTGTGAGCTGGGTCAGGCTAGTTACTGTGATTAGTTAATTCATCATTGATAAAATGAAGATGAAAACAGTACTTATCTCAAAATTACCAAATTTAGACTTAGTGATTTTAAAACTTAACAGACTAAGTATGGTGGTACACACCTTTAATCCTAGTAGTCTGGAGGCAGAGGCAGGTGAATCTCCATGAGTTTCAGGACAGTCATGGCTACACAGTGAGATCCCATCAAAAGAAGTGGAGGAGGAAGAGACTGTCCACTGTTTCACTTTTATCTAGTTCTCAAAGTTGTTCTTTCCTGTGGCTTAGTCACTGTACTTCTTTTCAAATTACTATATTTCGAAACACTTGCTATTTTATCAGTGATAAACTACATGTCCAACTGTAGGAAAAACTCAAAAGTAGATGATGATAGCATGTTATAGAAAATTATAGAGAGGTGTATTTGTGGATAAAAATATACATTTGACATCAAAGAATGATCAGGGATGGAGAGACGGCTCAATGGTTAAGAATACTCAATGCTCTTGTAGACGACATGAGCACCCATGCTGAATGGCTTACAACTGCCTGTAGGTCCATCTCCAGATGATCAGACACCTTCCCTGGCCTCCTCCAGCACCCAGACCAACACCGATATAAATATAAAGGTACACATCCACATAAATAATAAAATTAAGAGACAGATCATGGCTGCTAAATTAATATAAGAATAAAGCAAGTTGAAGAAGTATCCATTTTGAAACTGTCAGCAGAGGACAGAAGTCTCTGAGGAAATGAGGCAGTGTGCCGGAGTGGTGGCACAGGTCTATAACCCCAGCTACTCAGGAAAGCAGCACCCAGGTGGAAATAAGAGATCAGCAAGAGCAGTGTAGCTGGACATGTCCCAGTCTAGTATTTCAAAAGGGGGAAGGTGATGTTACTTAGTGGCAGATTGCCTGATGTGTGAGGCCCTGGACTTGTACTGGGGTAAAAATGAGGCCATGTACTTTCCTGTAATAAATGTACACCCTGATTTAAGACAGTTTCACTGTAGCACAGTTCCTGATCCTCTTGCCTCAGCTTTCTGGAGTGCTATGAATACAGGCATGCACCAGTGTGCACAGCTCTAAATATAATAGTTTTATATGAAGGAAGAAAAATAAAAGAATTATGAGAACCCCCAATAAACTTAAATGGTCCCCCCCCAAAAAAATCTCATTTACCCAAAGATAGTCTTTGATTGTTGGTGTTTAGAGTAACTTTTTTTTTTTTTTTGAGACATCATGGTTGTCCTGGAACTCACTATATAAATCAGGCTGGCTTCGAATTTACTGAGATCCCCTTGCCTCTGCTTCCCTGTGAGCCAGGTTTAAAGGCATGTTCTACAAAGTCAAACTAGAGTAACTTTTTTTAAGTGAATAAAAATACTTGGGATTTAGGGTTAAGGGTTTTCTTTAGAATACCTACTCCATTATGCAAACTAACTTCAAACGCTATTATATATACATATATGTATGTATGTGTATAGTATATACATAATATTTTATATTTATTTATTAACATTATATATAGCTACATATATAGTATATATTTATATGATTTTTTTTGAGAAATGGACATGGCCAAATATTTTTGTTATCTTTATAGTCAGCCGACACATTTAAGTACCTGGGAAAGGAAATGGAATGGCAAAAATCTGTCAGCTTAAACACTGGTGAGGACAAAAGGAACATTATTTTTTTTTTTTTTCAACAAATCTCGAGACTCACAAGGCAGATAATCTCCACATAGAAGACCGAAACTTTTGAGAATTACTTCCATGGTCAAGAGAAAACTTACGGAGTTGTAAATATAACCGAGCTCGTTGAAAAAAAAGAAATCCCTCATGTTCCATGAATTCAAGAGTTGGGGGGTTTGTTAGTAACAGGTAACTCTATGTAAGGCAAAGGGAAGTGACTTAAAGAAAAAATAAAATGGACACTTCAACCTAGGGTGCATTTTAACCTAAATACCTGTTTTGCCTAGTAAACAGCCTGTTGTTTTCGCGTCTTCGAGGCTTCCTTGACTAGCAGGAAGCTAAGGCCTCAGCCGCCACCTGGTGACGCTGATGGCTGGCAATGAGTTCCAGCTGAGGCAATTAATTAGACAGGCTGAGGCGTCGCCTTTAAGAAGCTGACTCACGTGGATGCTGTGTTGTGTGCGCTCAGCTGGGAAGGGAGGCGGGTCCTCACTCTCACCACATTGGCCACCTAGGCCGAGGAGGCAGAGTTAGCCTCCTTGATTGGCTGGAAGAGTGCAAAGTGTCGAGATTAGGGGCGGGAGGAGCAGTGATGAACCCGCCCATCCTCTGCGGCTTCGGGGCGGGGTGGGCGGCGGAGTGTCGGGGAGCAAGAGTGGGGGAGGGTGAGCCAGGGAAGGGGCGGGGCGCGGCGGAAGGGGCAGAGTGCCAGGGAGAGGGGCGGAGCCTAGAAATGAAGGGTGCTGCGGGCCAACCGGGAGAGCCGCCTGAAGGGAGGGCGGGGCCACGCCGGGTGATTGACGCCGAGACCCGACCGGGGAGAGGCGGGGCCAAGGCCTGACTAAACCTGAAGACTTGGAGGCCAAAGGGCTTCGACCCAGCTGAGGAGCGAAGAGCTGCTGGCAGCGCCGATCTCCCCAGCGCGCAGGTGAGTACGGCGGCAGGCGCTGGGCTCGGAGTCGGCGGGCACTCGGAGCCCTCGGGCCGACGGCTTCGAAGCCCTCGGGGAGCGGCCCGGGGCGGGGGCCCAGGCAGGAAGTGCCTCTTCCCCTCGCCACTCGCCCGGGGTCCCGGCGGGGCCACCAAGGCCCCTCAGGACCGTAGGGCCGCGGGCCGGGCCGTCGCTCTTTGTGAGGCTGCGGCGCGGCGGCTGCCATCGGCCCGCCCCCGCCGCGCAGCCGAGCGCCGAGAGCCCGCAACAGCCGCGACCCCTTAGCGACCCGCGACCCCCACCCGCCTCCTCGCCACCCTCGGGGATCGACTCCGCGGCCGCCGGTCCGCGGACAGCTCGCCCGGTGACACCCCCACTTCCTAGGCCGCCCCGCCCCCACGGCTGCCGTCCCCGCCGCAGCGTCGGGGGCGCGCCCGGGCTCCGCTCCGGGTCGGCCCGCGGGCCCGCGCTCCAGGGCCGCGCTCGCACCCAGCCGGCTGCGGAGGCCGGACTCGCGCCCCGGTGCTTCGGCTTTGGGCCATGCCCGCTTAGGTGCCAGCCCCCCCGGCATACTGCCCTCCGATCCCTTCGGACTCTGGGCGTGGGGACATTGCTGGGGAGCCCGCGGGTGCTGGGCGCCCCGCAGCCCGCGCCCGCCCAGCTGTTCCGCCTGTGTTTGTTGTGCCGAGGAGGCCCCGCCGCCGCCGCGCTCTCCGCCTTGCGCCAGGCGATTGGCTGGCGGGCGTCACGTGGGCGCGATCAGCTGGGCCGGCTGCGGGCGGTCGGCCTGGCAGGGACCCCAGAGCTGGCTGGTGAGCCCACCTGGCGGCTCCTCCCCGCGGGCGGAGGTAGGCATACTCATGCTCACCCTCTTATTCCACGCTGCTGTACAGGTAGGTAGGGTGACCGAGTACTAGCCAGCAGGAGTGAGGAGCCGCAGTAGTACAAAGGTCTGTTTAATCCTGACACCGACTAATCTATTTGGAGTGGCAGTAAGGAAAGGTGTACAGCTAGCTCATTTATTTTTAAATTTTTTTTTCTGTTTACAGAGCCCTGTTGGAAATCGGAGGAGTTTTATTTCAGGTGTCCCTTGACAGATGGAAAAATGTGAAAATAACCGCAGGCTTAACTTGCTTTTGGAAAATAAGTGAACTTGCTGGTGAAGGAGCAGGCATAATGAGAACCCTATGAGACAGTTTTGCAAGCCACATAGGCGAGGTTGCAGCTGCATTCCAAAATAGAGGAAGCCACAGTCTGTGTTTCTAGGGTGCAGATTTGTGCCAGATGGCAAGTGCCTTGATGGATTCTTTTACTAAGAATTAATTGTATATTCTAGTATTCAGTAGGAAGGTCATGTGAGTTCTTCTGGCTGGAAGTTCCCAACTTAGTAAAAGGTTAAAGTTCAATGAAATTGAGAAATGGCACAAGGCTAAATATTGCTAAGTTATGAAATGAGTAAGTGTTACAAGAAGTTCAAAGATGAGACAGTGTGACACCAGGAGGAGGAAGTAGGAAGTATTCTGAAGAGAACTGATAATAGGCCTAGAAAATGAAAAGTCTATGGGTTGATGTTGGCCAGATGGGCTTAGGAAAAACAGCCCTGGAACTTTTACAAATAGCAAGAAAAGGAAGCATGTGCATTTTGGCAGACATATACATGTGTATGTGGATATGTGTGTGTAAATGCACACAGCCTAGTGGAGCACAAGGTATTTTGTACTCTGGAAGGATGTGATTCACTTGCTTTTCAGTAGAGTCTTAACACCCATAGGCTGGGCTGGCCTTAAATGATTGGCAACCTGCCTTTTTGTCCTTGGTGCTGGGGTTTCAGGTGTGCTAATTAATGCCCATCTTATACTCTCATCTGGCCTACTGTTCAGTACAGATTTCCTCCTCAGTTTATGTGTAGCCATCACCTTATCTCTCAGAAAGGCAGACAATGAAATACGTTGAATTGGCAGGGGAAACCAACGTATATTTTTTAACAGTAATTGGCAAAATGTATCTGGCTTCTTCTAAAAGAACATCTAGTTGGAATATTAGAACTCTGCCTAGATTCATTTACCTTTTCTGCCCACTAAGGAGATTTAGAAACAATAAAAAGTAAAAATAGGGCAGTGAGAAGGCCTGCAGGTAAAGGTGCTTGATGAAAGCCTGATGACCTGACTTTAGTTCAGGGACCCACACATTTGAATTGAAAGCTGTCCTGATCTCCAAGTGTCCCACACAATTAAATAGGTCTAATAAAAATGTATAATTTGATAAGGAAATAAGATCTACCCCAAACCCTATGAAAAAGTCTGTGGTACACGAAACTACTGTGAAATACATATTCATGAAATGTGAAGATAGTCCTTATAGTCATGAAATGTAAGGGTAGTCCTACCTAAGTATATTTGTATCTAGACTATCCTTTGTTTTGTAGTGCCTTGATAGTTATGTAACTATGTAAATTAATACTGTTTACCTCGTAATGCTGTATGGTAGCAAATGTGTAATTTGGGAACTGTTAGCTAGACATGAATTTGCTATTTGGTACCTCAGTCTGGAAACCACACAAACTATATTGTAGTTATATATCAGCAATAAGATTCCAGTATTGTATCACAATAAACAAGGGGATCATGTTTGTCTTGCCAAGAAGTTTTTGGGGAGATGACCAACTCAGATTATTTGCTGACTCACCACTAGCTGCTGAGTTGTTTGACTGGGCTTGTTTTCTAATGATGACTAAGCCCTATTCTAGAAAATATAGTTAGTATGTAAATTGTTTAACAAAACATAAAATAAGGCATTATTAGGTGAGAAGACCAGACACATTTTCTTATTGTTAAATGAAGACTCAGTCCCACAAGTAGGACAGACATCATTTGACCCAGCAGAGTGACTTGATACTGTACTGTAAGAGGATGACATGGCTTTCTTACATCATTGAAACTTGGCTTTTGCTAACCAATTACAAAAGTAAAAACTTTTGTCTGGGAATGTATCGTAGTAGTAGTGTGTTTTCCTGGAATACACAGGTATTTGGCTTGATTTTCAGTATTACAGACAAAAAATACATAAATAAATTTTATAGCTTGAACTGTTGTTTCCTCATATAACTTTAAAGTAGAATATTGTTACAAATTGCTATGAAAATAGTTAATGAAACTTCATTAGCATCAAATATTTATTACTATATTAATAATTGTTCCAGTTATTAAAGTGTTATGGTTTTTGTTCTTTCCTTTGTTCTAGAGAGAAGAGACTGAAATCCAAATAGACCCTTCCCATATTAGAACCCTGTGTACCAGCCTCCTTACATGCACTTTATCTTCTCCCACCAGGTGCAATGGGAAAAAAAAAAAAATCATCTGCTCTGTCCAGTGTTGGTGGGAGCAATGGGATGGGTATTTGTGGAAATGCCCCAAAGGTATAATTCCTTGACTTAAGGGATAGTCTTTCTGAAGTGAACGTTTTCCACCAGGTTCTGTTCAAATGCAAAGAGATGCCTATTATTCTCCCTGGTATTTTCAGAGCTAGGAAGTGGTGCCTCCTTAGTCTAAATCCATTTGCCAGGATTGAGACCAAACTGGATTATTAATTATAAGGAGGTAACTATTTTAAGGCCAAAGTTGAGCCACTAAGAATTTGAAATCTTAGGTTTCTAACTTGCATCCTATCTATAATTTCTATTACCTGGATCTGTAACATTGCTGTAATTAATAGGAAGTGAAGCTGTTCATTGCTGTTTTGTATCCATTCTGAACCCTGCTTTCAAATCTGTGGTAGGGCAGAGTTGGAATGGGATGTGTAGACTACTCTATGACCTTTATTTAGCATTCACTGTACAGAGTACTGTTCTCAGGCTATAGTATCTCCATTTAATTGTCAGAGATACTGCTATTGCATTTTAGGAAACAGTAATTCGTCAAAGTTTACAAAGGTATTGGGGAGGGGGGAGCCAAAATCTAAAAGCACCTGATTTTGGGGGTGAAGTGAGGAGGCAGTAGCTGGGTATATATTACTGACTTGAGTGATCTTCGTATAGTTAATTTTCAGAATGCTCAAGTGGTTATGGAAAGCTAAGGATTTTTTGTTTTGAGACTGGGACTCTTCTCTGGCTGCCTCTAAACTTGAGATAGCTTTGCTCAGTCTTCTGAATGCTGGATTACAGGCCTGAGCCACTGTGCCCAACTCAGAATGTCAATGATTTAACCAGAAAATCCACGGAGACAATGGGACTGGAAATACAGTAATTTGTCAGCTTCCTATTCATCTTTAGACCTGACTGCCAACCAAGTTTCTGTTTTTCTGAGAAAGACTCCTAAGTGAAGACCTTTTTTTCTGTCTCAGTGTGTTCTTAAGCAGGACAAACTGGTCCTGGCAAGGACTGAGATGGTGACTGTTTTGATTATTGCAAGCCACTGGTCCATACAGTCACCACATAGACTCTTCCAGTAGCTAGTAGAAAGCAGTTGAGTATAAACAATCCAGAAACTATCTCCACTAAAATATTTGATGTTTTCTTCTTAACCTTTTAAAACAATTTTATTTTTAGCATGTGGACAGTTAAATTAGAGGTAAGCTAGACTTGACCAGCTGACCCCTGGGTTTTTGGTTTGGGTTTTATTTTATTCTATGTGTTAAGTGTTTTGGCTGCGTATAGTCTGTGTACCAATTGTGTGTCTGGTGTGGGTGGAGACCAGAAGAAGGCATCAGATACCCTGGAACTGGAATTAAGATGTTTGTGAGCCCATATATGGGTGATGGGAATCAAACCCAGGTTCCCTTGAAGAATGGCCAATGCTCTTAAGTGCTAAGTCAGAACAGACCCAACAATATGATCCCACATTCCGATGCTAGGCAAAATGCTCTTTCACAGAGCTACACTTGGACATTTTCCAAGTTCTGCCCCTTCCCTTTCAGTTTTTAAGTTTTTATTTTGATACAGAACTTCACTGGACTTCTCAGGAATATATTAAAGTCCAAATACTTCTGCCTCAGCCTCAAGTGTTTAATTTTTCTGTAAGAATCATCTCTAGGTAACTGTGATGGCATAGGCCTTTATCACTTGGGAGGCTGAACCCAGGAGGAATATTGTAAATTGAAGTCAACCTTGACTACAAAGCATGACCTGTCTCAAGGTTTTCCAGCAAAAGGTTTATAAAGAAGCAGTTTCATAAAACTTTTAGAAGGTGGTGGCTAAATTAATTTTTCTACTTTGTGCCACTAATCCAATGTAAGTGTAGCATTATTTGTGAATGTGCTGGCTCTAATAAAACACTATGGCCATTAGCAGTTTTAGATGGGATGAGTGTTTGAATACATACAGTGGTGAAAGGGAAAGAGACAGTTTCCCAAGCTGATGTAAGTGCCATTGTTATGTCTGTAGTTGTTTTCTAATTTTAGGGATTGTGTGATTAGATTGCCCCCTAGTTAGGGAATACAGGAGGAGAATCTGGTCAACTTGAGGGTGGGGCTGACTGTAGGAGCTGTTTGTTCCTAGATGTGAGGGGGTGAGAACTGGAATAAGAATTAGTTTGGGGCCTAGCTTGACTACTTGTGAGAAGTTACATGGGCTGTATTTTTACACCTATAAATATGGATAATATATACCTACTGTAAGAATTATCACAGTTAAATGATATATACCAAGTGCAGTGTCCCATACACTGGACATACTTAGGTCTAAGGCAGAGTTTACACTGTCCAGGTCCAGATGAACATGATGACTCTTGTCCTTTTAATGACTCTTCCTCAAGGAAAAAGTGCCTTTCTTCAGACTACTGTAACCAAACACTGTAGCCTGGGTGATTTATAAACAATAGGAATTTATTTCTCATGGTTCCAAGAAAGAAGTATGAGCAGAAATGGTGTCAGTAAAGACTTGTTTCCTAGTTCATTGATGCCTGTTTAGATGTGTCTTCATGGTAGAAAGGCAAGGCAGTGCGTGGAGCCTCTGTAAGACCCCAGTCCTCTAATGAGGGTCTATCTTGATGACCCAGTTACTCCCCAGATGCTATCACATTGGTGATGGGTTTCCTTGGACAAGTTTTTTGAGGACACAGATTTTCAGGATGTAGCAGTGGACTTGTAATTGATGTCAGCCTGGTGACAGCTATAGTGCTTCAATACTGCTTTACATTTGGGATATAATGACCATGAAGAGATTTTTGTTGACAACTTAACCTTTTGGCAAACAAACTACATTTTATAGTTACAAATAATTATGCTTATATGTAAATGGAAAGCACAATCAGGAATCATGTAACATAAAGTTCTTCCTAGATATTTTTAGTCTTGGTAATGAATCATATAATTGAAGCCAGTAAAAGTACTTGGGTAGAGTAAAAAATAGAATGAATTTGAAGCTGGAAAGAAGGCATATTAAGTCTATTTACTCTCAGTACCAAATGGTTGGTCACAGATATTCCTGCAATACTAACCAAAGATTGAATGCTGTAGGTAGAAGGCATTAAGTTGGCTTGGAACCATGGCATCTTCCACAGTAGCATCTAAGGTTAATCAAGAAATAGTTACATTGTAGTTAAAATGAATTGAGTCTAATACTTGTTAGTTGGAAAGAAAATTACCTTTAAAACAAATCTCTGAAGCTGAAGCTAAATGACAATATTGAGAACTTTAAAACTTTACTGTCAGTCCTTTTCATTAAACAATGTATAAACAACAAAAGTCAACTGCTCATGTATGTGTTGAATGCCTTATTTATATTGAGAGTCATAAATTGAAATAGTGGTGCAAGGATCAAACAGATAAAAATAATTGAGTAAACCACAGTGGATAATGAAAAAAATAAATTGGGATGAGGAAGAACAACAATAAACTGATAAACAGAGTCAGACACCATGGGAAAATATGTATTCCCTTGCCTGATCCCCTCCCCCAGAGTGAGAGAGTGTGTGTGTGTTTGTGTGGTGTGAATGTATGTGGTGTGTGTGTGTGTGGTGTATGTGTGTGGTGTGAATGTATGTGGTGTGTGTGTGTGTGGTGTATGTGTGTGGTGTGAATGTATGTATATGTGTGGTGCGTGTGTGTAAGGCCATAGAGGATATCAGGTCTGGGGCTAGAGTTATAGGCATTTATGAGCTGCCTGGTATAGGTGCTGGGGACAGAGCTTGAGTCCTCTGCAAAAGCACTTAAGTGCTCCTAACCAAACTGACCCATCTGTCCTGCTTCCAAATTTTATTTAAGATATATTGTGTGTGTTGGTCAGCCATGTGTATGAAGAGAGTGTCAGAGCCCTTGGAGCTGGATCTATAGTCAGTTTTGAACTTCCAGATGTGGGTGCTGAGAGCTGAACATGGGTCCTCAAGGGTACCAAGTGCTTTTAGCTAACTGCTGAGCATCTCTCTGGACATCTAGACTTGTGTTTTGTTTTTATTTGCTTTCAAGACATGGCTTTTGTGTGTAGCCTTGGCTTTCTTGGAACTCACTCTGTAGATAAACCTGGCCTTGGATTCATAGAGATCCACTTGTTTCAGCCTCCCAAGGGCTGGGATTAAAGGCATGCACCACTACCACCTTGCTTAGCCTATATTTTTATTTGTGGTATAAGTAGTGAATGTAGGACTTTACACATATTAGGTGAGCATTCTACCATTAAACTGTGTCCCTAGCCCTCTTTGAGTAAGGGTCTCTTTCCGTAGTCCATACTGGTCTGGAATTTGTTAAATCGACCACACAGGCCTGGAAATTGTGGTGTTTCCCTGGTGGCTCTGCCTCTTGACTGCTACGATACTGGGGTCCATCACCAATTCTGACTCTTCTGCAAATTTTAAGTATCAACTCACCTTTTTAAAATCAATAAGAGCTTGTATATAATTGAAATGAAATATGTCAGTTTTGTTCACTTAAATTACTTCTGTCATTTTCCTACCCCCCTTCTCTCTCCCTCCCTCCCTCCCTCCCGTATTGAAAAGCAACACACTTAAGGACTGTAAAAGTAAGCAGCAAGCATTGCCAGAAATGCAGTCAGATAGTTGACTATCATAGCTTAAGTCTGGTGTTAGGATTTACATATTGTGGCATTTATTCCTTAAACAAAAACAAAACCAGTAGTCCATTGTAGCCTTGGCTACCCCCTGGAACTCCCTCTCTCTTAGGCATTCCATAAAAGTGAACTGATACATCCTGTCTCTGATAATATTTGTTAATATACTGGTTTCTTCTTTGTTTGGTTTGTTTTTGGTTTTTGGAGACAGGGATTTTCTGTATAACAGCCCTGGCTGTCATCCTGGAACTCATTCTGTAGTGACCTCGAAATCACAGAGATCCACCTGCCTCTGCCTCTGCCTCCTAAGTGCTAGGATTAAAGGCATGGGCTTCTCTTTTTAATTAATATTTTTTGTTATCATAGAGTGGATTTCATTAAGCCATTTCAAATGTGTCATACTTTGTTTTCATCCATTCATACCATTTCATCCATTGCCTAAGGGCTGGAAAAGTTCATAAATCTAAGAAGTAGAGTTTCCTTATTAGTTTGTAATGAAAGTACTACAGATAAGTCAGAACCCTCCCACACACACACACACACACACATACCTCTGCTCACCTCTTAACATGTTAGTAAACATTTGAAACACAAGAACTGATAACACCCAGAAACACTTTAAAATGAAACCTGTGGTGTATTCTTGAGTATATCCAGAGATTTAAAATACTTGGGGGAGGGGAGGAGGAGTATGTTACAGTGAATTTAAGAAATTGGAGTCTAATACTAAAGTGTGGGTTATCCTGTTCTCAGAAACTTGTTTCAAAGCTTTGGTTGAGGATTTTAGTGCTTCTGTAATTTATCAAGTCAGTAATCAATAACTGATTTCTTAATGCCAAGTTACATCCTAGCTGGAAAGTCCATTTTCTCCTTTTCTGTCCTGGTTGCTCTAGCCTTAAGCTACCTATGTCTGCACCATCCCCTTCCTTTGGGGGAAAACAGTGGAGGATAATGAAGGAACTTTGTCTTGGAGCTTGTGAAACAGCATTCCAGATACTATTCTGTAACAGCTACAACCTTTGACCTGCCAACTTGTTTGGGTGAAGTGTGTGTGGTGGTGGTGGGGGGGGGGGTGAAACGCTCCCAGAATTGTGAATTTTAAAGTAAGTGCTCCATAGACTTTAGACTCAGTTACTGAATAAAGTTGATGTGTTGGCCCTGAACAGTGATCAGTATACCCAATGACAATAAACCTATCAACTCACCTCTCCCTCTCAAGCCACAGGTCCACTCTTGTTTTTATTCTTACTGTATTTTGTGTGTGTGTGGTGCTAGGGTAGAACTCAGGGTTTCCAGTATGTGAGGCAAATGCTCCACCTATATTTCCAGACCTTTCTTGTTTTGAAATTACACTTCGTCTGCTCTTATCTGATCACCCCACCTGTGCCCCATATCTCCAATTCTTTTCTTAACTTGCATACCATATGCTCAGAATGTAGACTTAACAGTGGTGCCATGTTAACTTTTTCACACTTCTGTGTGTGGGTGCCTGTATGTAGGTCTGTGCCTTTGGAGGGTATTGAATCCCCTGAGGTTACAGTCATGATCCTTCATATGGGTGCTGGGAATCAATCCCAAGTCCTCTGCAAGAGCAGCCAGTGCTCTAAATATGAACCATCTCTCCAGTCCCATCTGTGCCATTGATTATATATACATATTCCATTTTCCTTTTGTTCCTCACATCAACCAAAAGAGTAATGATATCATTCCTTAGACTCAACTGAGTATGCTTATGGCTACTAACAACTTGGAGTGTCTTATTGGTTCTTTGTGTGAACTTTGTATCCCATTGTTGGGGGTCATATTTCATATTACAGGTTCTAGGAAAAATGGAAAATATAGAATATAAATAACCTATAACACCTCCCCCAATAACTGCAACCAATTTTTTTTAAAATAATGTGTCTTATCTTTTTTCCATTTTTTTCTAGGTTTTTAGAACTTTAGCTCTCAAAATGGGCAGAATCTTCCTTGACCATATCGGTGGTACCCGTCTGTTTTCTTGTGCAAACTGTGACACAATCCTGACCAACCGCTCAGAACTCATCTCTACTAGGTTCACAGGCGCCACTGGTAGAGCATTTCTTTTTAACAAGGTTGGTGGTACAAAGCTTCATTCCTACATATTTGACAACAATACTAGACTATTCTTTAAGAGTTTACAGATACCAGGAACTATCAGAATGGCAGCTTGAAACCCATGGAAGTGGCTGCCTATTAGCTTGTCTTTGGGATTTCATTACTGGAACATGATTTTATTTTATTTATGTGTTTACTTTTATAAAGCCTAAATAAAGAGGAGAGAGGCAGGATGTAGTGGCTTCTGTCTGTAATCCTGGTACTTGGGAAGCTGAGGCATGAAGAACAAATTGGAGAACAGTCTGGGAGACACAGTGAGTTATAGGTCAGTTGGATCTGCTTCAGCTACACAGAGCTGTCTCAAAACAGCAATAAAAGAGAATGAGTCTCTGTCTCTTCTGGAAATATTCAGTATGAAAATTTTAGTTACTTCATAGAATTTGGAAAAAGAGACTACACCCATCTTCTCTCCATTAAGGGAGATATCTATTGCAGCTTATTTGTTGGAAGTGAATCTAGCTAGCTTCTCCTGTTATATAATTAATGATTGCCAGCCAGTCAGCTTTCTGAATATTGTTTGGTTTCTTTGGTTTTACCAAAAGGAAAATCATTTACAGATTTGCAAATGTGTGTTTAGTCTGTTTGGTTTTGAAATTTTGGACCTGTTCTGAAATTTGTTGATGTGATTGTACACCCTGGAGCCTAGCAAAGTTGAATTTCCAAATGTTTTAGGCTAAGAAACAGATCTAATCTTGTTAGTGAGTGTTTTTAGGAGGTCAGGTAAACTTTTGACTAGAAATTGTTCCTCTGTTCCATGAGTAAAGAAGCTTCTCTCAGAATCAATAGTGTGTTCCTTTTACAGAGAAAGATTTGACCCTGTGGCAGGTCAGCTGCCTTCTAACTGTAAACAATCTTCAATCATGTTCATTCATTTACTTAAATAGTGTCTGCTTTTTGTGTTAGAGTTTCAAGATTAAATAGTTGAAATTAAGAGTTTATAACCTGTAAGGAGTACAGTTTTTTCTGCCTGCCGCCTAGTCTTGTCCTGCCGCCGCGCCAGCCCCAAATAATGCACAGAGATTCTGTATTTGATATTATGCTGTTGGCCAATTACTTGTTTCTTATCGGCTAGCTCTGTCTTAAGTATTAACCCATTTGTATTAATCTAGTATTTCCACGTGGTCTTCTCTTACCGGGGAGCCGGCCGGCATTCTGCTTTCTCCAGACTCTCCATCTTGACTCCTCCTTCCTACTTCCTCTTTCCTCCTTGTCTCCTAGTCCCTCCTATCTTCCTTTCCTATTGGCCAACAGTGCTTTATTCATTAACCAGTATGAGAAACATATACAGAATGACACTCCCATCGATAACCTTTAAAGCCAATATTATTTATGATTGATCTTTTAGAGGAAAGTAAAGCATAGAGGATTGTTGGATATTTAGAATGGTTGGAAATTCTCCAGCTTATTTTAGAATCCAATTCTTGTGTTACTATCTTTGCACTTCTTGAAAACTAATGTGTTGCATTGCACAGTTTGTGGTAGGTTAGCCTATCCCAACCTGTTTGTATATGCAATATGTTTTCAGAAGCAAATATGACACTTTATGGAACACTGAGGTATTGTAATAGGTACTTTGATTATCTTACATTCATCATTACAGAATAAATTAATAATTAGACCCAAACTTGTATCTCACAGTTTCAATTCCAGGCCTTTTCCTTCACTACAGCTACCATACATAAATGGTGAGACATGGACCTGTCTAGTACTGTATAAAGATTGCATTAGATTGGGAGCTGGAAAGATAGATGGTTTGGCAGTTAGGAGCAGTAGTTGCTCTTGTAGCAGATGAAAGTTTGGTTCCTAGCATTTACATGGTGGTTAATAACCATCTATAACTAATTTTTGGGGATCTAGTGTCTTCTGACATCTGCAGGCCTGACATATAGGCATACATGTGAGCAAAATACTCACCTGTATAAAACTTACACAGTGCAATTTCCAGATTTTTACCTATCTCTGAAATGAATTTTTTTTTTTTACTCTTGTCTTGATGTGTGTGTCAGGGGGTAGTTTTTGAGACAAGAGTTTCCTATAGCTCAGGCTGATCTGAAATTGACCAATGTGGGTGAGGGTGACCTTGAACCCCTTTCTTCCTTCTGCCTCCCAAATATTAGGATTAGAGGCCTAATGTCACATGCCTAGCTATCCCAGCATTTCTTAAAACTAGTTCTAAGTGGCCATCATTAGTGTAACTATACGTGCTTTGTGGTTTGTTGTTTTGGTGCATGGTCTCTGTGTAGTGAGGCTGGTCTCACCTCAAACTCATGATCCTCCTGCCTCGGCCCCTCCACACTGGGACCATAGGGATGCACATCTATCTCTGTGACACATTTACTTACTTTCACATTTACTTACTGTCACAACTGCCAGCTAACTTACATGAGTTTACAAGGGTTTCTGTGTGTTCATGTCTTTCTTTCTTTCTTTCTTTCTTTCTTTCTTTCTTTCTTTATTTATTTATTTATTTTATTTATTTATTTTTTAGGTAGTTAACTTGCAATACAGTGAAGTTCAGGATCGGGTCATGCTCACTGGCCGCCACATGGTTCGAGATGTGAGCTGCAAAAACTGCAATAGCAAACTGGGATGGATCTATGAGTTTGCTACTGAAGACAGCCAGCGTTATAAGGAAGGCCGTGTGATTCTGGAACGAGCACTAGTTCGAGAGAGTGAAGGCTTTGAAGAGCATGTACCATCTGATAACTCTTGAAGAAAAAAGATAAATCCATCTTTTCCCAGGTCTCCTTCACTGAAAACAAAAATCTACTTACATACACTGTCACCTTAGCATCAGAGTCGGATTCATGAACTGCGGAACAAGAGGGTGTGAGAATCTTAAGATGGAACCTTTCTTTTTTTTTTTTTTTTTTTTTTTTTTTTAATTTTGTATTTCCCACCCAGCAGCAGTTTGTAGAGAGAATATTATGCAGATGCCGTTAATTTTTTTTCCCCTATGTTTACATTTTGAGGCAGAAGAGTCTGCAGCTACATGGTAGGCTATGTTAGGGGAAAAACTTGGGGCCCCTAGAGTGAAAAGGAGTGTTTTGTGTACATTTTGAATGGAGAATATGTCTAGAGCATGGTTTTTAAAGTTATTTGGGCTTCATTTTAAACTTTCTTTTAAACCCAGTTATTTCACTTAATTTGCTAGCTTCAAGAAGAGATCCGAATCTGTGCCCAGCGCTGGAGGCTCAGTGTTAGCGTGGCTTGTGCTGGCCAGTGTGCCATATTCTTGTTGGAGAGGAACTGTAGCACCAGAACCCATTCTTCCTTGTCAGTCTTGACCCACAGATGTCGCCATCCCTAGTTACTTGTCACCACATACTTGGTGTTGATTGGAAACTTTCTGAAATGGGACAGAACTGCTTGGCTGTTTTTCCCATGTAACTTAAGCATAGTAATATAAATAAAGTGAGAGTTGGATGTTTTGGTCCTGTGTTACTTCTAAAAATATCTTTTAAAAGAGCAGAGGTTTGATAAATGATTTTCTTAGTAGTTAAAGTGTTTCTTAATCTTAAGCTACATCGACTATGTGTAAGGTGTTTGTGTAAATGGAAGCATACTGTTAAACTGTATTGCATTAGAAAGCAGATGAGCAGAATGTCGGTGTGCATTCTTTCATAAACTATTAATCTGCATCTGTTCAAAAAGAGGGGGAGAAAATGAAGCTGCTTATCTAAAAATACTGCTTCACAAAGTGTTTCAGCCTTCCCCCTCATTTGTGAGTTGATTTTGACAAGTCTGTAGTGCCTAATAGTTTCACCAAAGGACTGGATCTCTCCTTAGCATGGTTTTCTCACATCTTCACTTAGAAGTTCAGCTATTGCATTTGAATTGCACTTGATTGATACCCTCTATTGGAAAGAGGTCAGAGTTGACTCAACTTAGCCCTCAAAGTATGACCTTACAAAGTATTAAGAATATGCTTTTTTATCCAGATCACTTCTAGGCAAACTGGTACTTGCTTTTGGTAAATATAATGTACAGGAAAATCGGCTAGTTATACAGATGAACAAACAGATGTTTGTATGCTCAGTTGCCAGGTGGTCTAATGAAGGAAATTTGCCTAAGTTGAGTAAGTGACATCTTTCTGTCATTGATATTAAACGTGATGTCTGAGTACAGTAAAGTTTCTCATACTTAGCTTTGCACTCTTGGCTAATGGCATGGTTGTTGATTGACTAGGGATAGTATAATTTTCCATTTCCAGTGAGTGAACACAACTCTGTCTTCAACTTGAACAAAACTTTCAAGACTTAAGAAACAGTATTTGTTTCCACTGATTTCCACACTGGCCTGTGATGATATGCAGATTCCTAGTCGCATGCCTCACCTACAGCACTGTGTGTGTTGCTGTCAAAATAAAGTATATTTTGTCCTGCATCAGTGCAGAACTGCTACTTATTCACTGATCTATTTGGTGATCATCTTTGTCATTTTTAATCTCTAAACACATAATTTTTTATTCGTTTTGAGGTGGCATCTCACTATGTAGCCCTGGATGACCGGAACTTTCTTGCTACTTAATAACAGGCTGGCCTTGAATTTACCATTGAGATTTTAGGTGTGCACCACCACACTCAGCTCCCTCCATGCTTTTGAATTTAGTTGTTTTGCTTGACAGTAGTAAAACTATAGTTAATTCTTTATGCCTGAACACACTAAATTTGCTATCATTAACTTTGAGATAATTTTGCCATAGATACAACTGGTTTCATACTAAACCAATTGTATGTATGAAAATTTAATTAGTTAACAATTATAAGTAAATGTCACACTATTAGGTTAACTTAGGTATCTGGCAGGTTTAAGCAACAGCCACTTCATTTTAAAAACTTGCATGTGCTGGACAAAGGTGTGGCTCCATGGCAGAGTGCTTAGTGTGCTGGGAGACCTGGTGTGATTCCTAGCACTGCAAAAGTAGAAATCCCATTTCCAGTATGCTTTAAAAACTGGAGGAGGTCTGGAGAAAGAGTACACTGCTCTTCCAGAAATGCCTGTAACTCAGCTCCAATAGAGATCAATGCTCTGGCCTCTGAAGTCAGTTAAATACACATTCCCCAAGAACTCCCACAACACATACAAAAATAATCTTTAAAAGACCAATTGATAATTTTTAGTTTAAGAATCTAGTCACATATGGGTTATTTACAGAAAAGCAAATGGAAACATTAATTGCAGGGACTAAATGGATATGGTAGTTTACTTCTGTAATACCAGCACTTTGGAGGCTGAATTTCAAGCTTGAGGCCTTCCTGGTCCCCAGCTAGTGTCTGTAATCCAGTACTTGGGAGGCTGAGACAGTGGGATTGTTGTGAGTTTGAACCTACCTGGGCTAAAGTGTGCATCAGACCTTAAGTGGGTATGGCTTTGACGAAAGTCACATATAGTAAATGCATGGGCCTGGCACAGCAGTTGTGTGGAGATCAGAGGGCAACTCTTCAGAGTCAGTCCTTCCACCGCGTTTTATTTAAGCAGGGGTCTCTGATGCTTCACTGCACACTCTCAACTAGCTGGCCCATAACCTTACTTGCAACTCTGCACATCCTATCTTGCAGTGGCAGTCCTGAAATTACAATGCCGTGCCACCTCCAGCTTTTTACATGGGTTCTGAGAATTAAACCTGGGCCATCAGGTTTGCACAATCTCAGATGGTTTGCACCATCTGAGCCCAGCCTTCACGTGAGTGCTTTAAGATATGCTTCTCAAATTCACGTTTATATAGTAAGGCAAATAATGCACTGAGGTTTTGTTGAGGGTTGTGATCCTGGATATCACTTGACACATTCAAGCTTTAAAATCACCTGCTACATGACCACCTAGAAAGTTTGCTGAGTGTGCAAGCAAAGTCCTGTCTTTAGTCCTGAATGGCATTTTTTTTTTCAGCCAAATTCTCATAGTAGCATGTTAGCACAAGAGGATCACTGTTTATTAATAAAGTATCATTTGGCTATAAAATGTCCATTGCAGGTTCATGTGTCTGAACCCTTTGCCCCCATCTGATGGTACTGTTTGGGGAGGTTGTGAAACCTCAGGGGGCATGGGGCTAATACAGGCCACTGGATACAAGCCTTACAGGTTATATTCAAGCTGTGCTTCTGTCCCTGCTTTCTGCTTTGTAATCTGCTAAAATGTGGACAACAGGCATCACAAGCTTTCACTACTGCAGACCAACCCATTCCTGCCACCATGCCTTCCCCAATGTAAGGGACTACACCCTGTGAAGCTGAGACCAAGCAAAACTCTTTCAAGTTCTGCTGTATTTTGTCTGGGTATAGTGGCAGGAAGAGAAATTAATACTAAAAATCAGGCAGGCATTGGTGATGCATGCCTTTAATCCCAGCACTCAGAGGCAGAGCCAGGCAGATCTCTGTGAGCCTGATCTACAGAGCTAGTTCCAAGACAGTCTCCAAAGCAATACAGAGAAACCCTGTATCAAAAAAAAAAAAAAAAAAGATTAAAAATCAATGTTTCCTATGTTACCATGTGGGCAAAGCGTGTTTGCTGCTAGAGGGTCAGAGAGTAACTAAGAATAAAAAACATAATACGACCATTTTCCTGCTTAAGGAATAGTGAGCCAGACATGATGGCACATACTTTGGTCCTAGCACTAGTGATTCTTAAGATGGATAAGTAAAGACAGAAGCACCTAGCTTAAAGATCTCTGAGTATAAAGACTAGTTTTCCCTAGTGACCAACTTAATTGGCTTTATGACTCTGGGAAGTTAACTTCTAAGCCTTTTTCAAGGGCTGACTAGAAGACTTTTCTCAAGCGATTCTCAGAATATCCTGCAAATGTAGGCCATACAAATGCATTGGTAGTATGCAAATTGTGGCAGAACAATTTTTCTCGTTTAGTAATCTTGAATAGCTCTTTATGTTGTAATCCAATTCTGTACTGAGCAGAAAGGGACCAGATGCTTTGAGAGTTCCTTAGTCCTTCCCAGGGTTGACATGTACCACGTTTTCTAGGTCTTCCAGAATTGAAGGCATTCAATCTGCACTTGTATCACATTGTCCTCTTGACCTGTGGTGTTAGGACCAAAGTTAACCTCTTGAAACCTCATTTTCTCAATTTTAAAATAGAAAAAATAATTCCAAGAACCTGAGTGAATTTTGAAGCTCATTCCTATAACAGGAAGTAGTTCAGTGCTACTTAACAACTGCTTAAAGTCTTAATTGTCAGTGTGTTTGATGCTCCCTTATCTGTGCAGCAGTATTTGATATCTGCTTCACCTGGCACCTACTTTCCAGAAGCTACGAAGGATATTTACAAAGCTCAGCAAATGCTGTCTCCAAAGGCTGCAGGAAATGAAAGTCATCCTGGGAAGGGTGCATGAGTTGGTGATACAGAGTGAAAGATCCTCTCTCTTGTAGCAGTTGACTCTTTCAGCAACTTCAGAGATAGGAAAGAGCGTCCTGAATTCAGTGAAAATAAATCGTTCCATATGCCACAGATTCTGAAATTAGATTTATCACAAGTTCTAAAACAAGTTTCATCTGTCCACCTCCCACAAGATGATCTAACCATTCTCAGGTCACATGGCAGAACTCTAATAACTGACAGCCAGCCCAAAGTGGAGGACTCAACAGCAAACGGCAAGGAGCTGAGGCTCGGTGTGTGCTCAATCAGTCTGACTTTCTGAATTGCTTGCAAGGAATATGTGGTGAACTTACAGACCCTGCAGCTACTGTGCTTGTCCCCAAATTCCAGCCCTGAGTCTTGGTGATCATGCCCTTGGGCATTTCCTGACTGTAGCCCCTTCATTTTTGTACTAACAGTACTTACTATGCAAGGTAGCTGTGAGGATGAAATGAGTTGATGGGTGGCAAGTGCTTAGGTCAGAGACAGCCCCTTGGTATTCATGCTCTGATCGCAGGGAAGGCCGCTCTACAGAGGTCAAGTCAAGTGTGTATATACACTGCTGGTATGAAACTCAGGCTTTCAATGGTTTATTTCCATTTTTACATGCATGTATGTGTGCCACATGTATGGGATGACCTCAGAAGCCAGGAATGTTGTTAGAGTCCTTGGAGGGAGAGTTAGATACCTGCTGGAAACCAAACTGAGGCCTTCTGCAGGAGCATCAACCCCTCTTAACTGCTGAGCCATTCCTCCAGACCCAAACAGTTTTATGAACACTCATCTCAGATCGTGACAGCTGAAGCACCTATGTGTGAAGCAATCAGGACAGCAGAGAAACTGCAGCAGAGCCCACAGCTAGGCACCATTTTTTTCCGCTTTGCAAAAGTAGTTTTCTAAAAGACCGCAGGATGAAGAAACAGTTCCTCTAATCTGAATTTCTCAGACTTTGTATTAGAGGATCTCCTGTTGAAACATTTTTGCTTCAGTTGTGAGTGATTTAGTGGGTCTGGGTAGCATATGAGAATTTGAATTGCTTATTACTGGTGGTCCAGGGACAAACCTTCCCCCCCCCACCACCACCACCCTTTATGCTTGCAGAACAAAAGCTCCGCTGAGCATCTCTCTAGTTCTCTTCAGCCCCTTCTAAGGACACTAACTTATTCATAAGGCTCTGCACTTGTAACCTAATCACTTCCCAAAGGCCTCTGTCTCCATACCAAAGTCCTGACCAATAGACACTGTGAAAGATAACTATTTTGTTTTTGTTTTTGTTTGTTTGTTTCAAGACAGGGTTTCTCTGTATTGTTTTGGAGCCTGTCCTGGAACCTGTCTCTGTAGACCAGGCTGGCCTCGAACTCAAAGGGTCTGCCTGCCTCTGCCTCCAGAGTGCTGAGATTAAAGGCGTACACCATAAAGATAACATTTTTTAAACTACCATTTGTTACATGAGACTGTTATAGAGACCTCCTTTTAAAAGGATAAGCCATTTCATTTGGGAGAATTTCCTTTTGCAACTGCATGCAGTATGAAATATGGGCAGCAGGGGGAGCCATTGTAACATTTTCTGGTCTGACTATGCAGCTAATTGTCATCACTAATTGTCATGCAGAAGACAAACCCAGTGAGGCTAAAGGAAATGCCAGACCAGTCAAGAAGCTGTAATGTGTGCGCTGGTACATGTACTTTGTTTGTTTGTTTATTTAGACACAAGGTTTCTCTGTAGCCCTGGCTGTACTGGAACTTGTTCTGTAGACAAGGCTGGTCTTAAACTCACAGAGATCCACCTACTCCTGCCTTCCAAGAGCTGGGATTAAAGGTATGTGCCACCATTGCCTGACAATTTTGGGGCTTTTTGTTTTGTTTTACTTGGTTTTTATTTCTGAGTTTTTTGATTTTGGTTTGGTTTTTGGTTTTGGTTGTTGTTGTTTCAAGACAGAGTTTTTCTGTGTAGCCCTGATTGTCCTGGAACTTACTCTGTAGACCAGGCTAGCCTTGAACCCAGATATTCACCTGCTTCTGCCTCCCAAGTGCTGGGATTAAAGGTGTGTGCTACCACCTGACCTAGTCCCCAGTAGCTGTTTTTAGTGACACAGTGATACATTTGCTCTTGAAAATAAAGGATCAGAGTGCCTTGGTGACAGGCCTTGTCCCTCTGCTTTCCTCTGTGCACTCCAGCTCTTCCACTCAGAAACAGCCTCTGGCTGCCTCCTAAGCAGAAGGCGGTGTCTTTCTGTGGGTGGGCAGTGGACCATCTCCAGCATCTCATGACTGAAGCTGTTGGGGTCCCTCGTCAGCCTTGAACATCACTGCGTCTCCCAGTTTTCAGATCTATGCCCATCTCAAGGAACAAGGGCCTGTCAATTGGGTGGTCCCTAACCTTAAAAGCAGTACTGTGTAGCCACACCTAAAAACAGCCTTCCAGCCTAAAGTGAGCCGCATGGTGAGCTGTAGACAGAGCACAGTTCTCTCCAGATCCTGGTCTGGTCAGGATGTTCCTACCTGGAAAATACACACGCACACACACCAGACATCAACGCTCCATCTATCAATCAATCATAAAGAGGAGCCGGAGGAAACACATGGCCCAAGCCTTGAGGCAAAGTCTCTTCCAGAAACACCTTTGCCTCTTTACAAAGAAACAGACTTTGCACACCACTGATCAAAATAGCCTTACCTGCTCCCCAGTAGGCACAAAATCAATTTTCTGTCCCCTCTCACCTCCCATGGGCAGCAGAACACAGTTACCAAGCTCTGCTTCCTGTTCCCTCGGTAACCCTATTTGGTGAAATTAGAATTAAGAGTTTAATTCAATGTAGTGCAAAGCTCAATGAGATTAGCTTTATGGTTTCAGACCTGTGCTAGGAAACAACATCCTTATGTTCTCTATTCTTCTTCCTAAAATTGACATAACTGAGGAGAAGGGAAGGTAGAGGCACATTAGCCTTGGTCCTCTGCCCTCCTGCACCCAATATGTGTGCTGGGATCTAAAATACAATTTTCTGAAGCTTGGCCAGCATATCTCTTTACAAGATGAAGTTACTCTTAGATTCCTTTTCCATATGGTGTAAAATAAGGTGGCAAACTGAGCTTCAGTGGCCTTTGCATGTGGGGTAGAGTTTCCATGTGGCATTTCATGTCATCTATTATTGGGGCTGTTGATGAAGCCTTGTGGATGTCCAGTGACCAGGCTCAGAAAGGCCATGCTCTGACAATGTAGTCTTAGAATTCTGTTTTTTCACATTTGTTTTATAATTATATAAATTGTTACATAGCTGTTTGACATAAGATATTTGTTTGTTTTTTTAATCCTAAGATTTATTTATTATGTCAGAAGAGGGTAGATCTCATTACAGATGGTTGTGAGCCACCATGTGGTTGCTGGGAATTGAACTCAGAACCTCTGGAAGAGCAGCCAGTGCTCTTAACCTCTGAGCCATCTCTCCAGCCCAACACAAGATATTTTTACACAGCCCTGGTGGTCAGAGATCCTCTAAGTGCTGAGATTACAGATGTGTGCCACCATGCCAGGCTTTAATTATTTTGAGCAAGGGACCCCACATTTTTATTTTGTCCTGCGCCCCAAAAAAATGCATGATTAGTCCTATCTTCACCATGACTCTTATTGAGGATGTCTTATTAATAAAAATATGTGTGAGAGGGTCTGTGTATGGTATATGCAAACGAGTGTAGGTGCCCTTAGAGGATGGAAGAGGATTTGGGTTCCCATAGCTGTTGTGAGTAGCCCAGTCCTCCCACAGAGCAGTGTATTCTTTTAACTGCTGCACCATCTCCCTGGCCTCCTAATCTCACTTTTAAAATGGAAAAGAGCCAGGTTTTGTATGATGTATCTATAATCCCAACACTCAGGGGGCTGAGGCAGAAGGATGGCAGGCCTGAGGCCAGCTAGACATCACAGCAAGTTCTGGCACAGCTTGTGCATATGATACCCTGCTATAGAATCTGGAAGCAAACAAACAGAGTGTGTCTGGTAACTCAGCCACACAAACAGAAAGGCAGGTCTGGAATTTGAAGCAGGATCCTTGCCCGTAAACTGTGCCCTCCGCCCCATCAGGACTAAGCGGTGACTCCCTCTCTCCTTAGTTGTCTAACTACAGCCAGCCCCATCTCTTAGGGTAGTTAGCAACTGTGGACATTTTAACTTAAAGCACACCAGCACTCTGTTTCTACTCTTAATCACCAAGATAATTACTTCAGCTCTCTAAGCGGTTTACATGTATTTATTTCCTGAAAGAAGTCTCCTTAGCAAAATGTAACAAATTTTATCTCTGAAATCTAGATAATCTTCTTATATCCTCATGCACTTTTAAAATGTCATTAGAGATGTCTACATGAAGAACATTTGCCCCTGTAACAAAATTACATTTCTTCCCAAGATGTAGTGACTTAATAATTAAGAGAATATCCATGAAATATAAATACTAGGTATCCATCAATAAGTTAGATTGTGGATGTTAGGAGCCTATTATCATACAAGAGACCTCCAATGGTTGAAATAATGAGGCCAAATTATTACTCTCGGCATTCTTTATAGGCCATGAATTGCTAAAATGGTCTAATAGATTACAGAATCTTATGAGATTTGAGGTCTCCTTAAATTATTCATTGTGTATTGGAAATTAGTCGTCTTGTCTCTTTTTAGTTATAATTCCACTATATGTTTACAAGATGAGAGACGGCAGGGTGCTGAAAAGAAAAACGTGTTCTGCTTATGAAAAAATAACTGAGATAGTGACACCATGGGTAAGAGTGTTCTGTGCAAATCTAGATTTGAGCCCAATCTCAGCTCTTTCTAACTTGTGGCCTTCAGTGATATAGGTTCTGATGAGTCAGTGCTTGAAGTAGGTGACACAGTGACTGGCACTTAGCAAACAAAAACAATCTTCTTATGATTTCTCCTGCCACTGGAGGGAGATTAAAGGCTTGGGGAGATGCCATCGTCCTCCATTACTTCTTACATATCAACTCTCATTAGGCTGCAATGCTTTCTGTATCATCAACTTGAAAAGCTCTTGGTATATTGTCAGTGCAGTGAAGGCAGATGTGAAATGCCCAGCCCCGTCTAAGTGGCAAAGGAGCCAGAGACACCAAGGTTTTAGAACTTGCTACTTTCCACAGGGTAAATACAATGGCAACCTATGTGAGTGTCCCCATTAAATGTGGAGTTGGGGTGGGACCTGTACACTCACTTCTCACCTCATGAAAGGACCCAATATCCTTGTCTCATACTTTCAGATTAGGAGTGGGAAGATGGGCTCTATTTCTGGCTCTGCTGCCCAGCCCAGCACCCACACCCCCAGCTCCCTTATGTGACCCTGGGTAATTCAAGTTTCCCTAAGCTTCAGCTTCTTTATCTGATGGATATAGCAGCACCTGTCTGGCTCCTACAGCTGATGTGACAATGAAACAAATAATGAGGAAACCTTTGAAGCCATGCAGTCCAATGGAAGTGAGCGGAATGGGTAATATCGTCCATGCACAGATGACTACTGTAGGTGATTTTATTAAATCCACATTCTTTACCTTTTAATTTACTATACAGCCAGGCCCCGGGGCTCCTGGCTCACTTACCTAATCTTTTTCTCCTTCTGTTACTGTTAGCTTACAGTGGTCACCTGAACAGTTAGTTATCTGTGAAGCCTTTTCAGGTTGCAGGAAACAAAGGTCAGCTCTGATTGTCTTGCTTCAGTGCAGAAGAGTCTTCAGAAGCCTTCAAATGGTTCACCACAGCCTGAGCATAGGAAACAATGGCCTGGGAACCTGATCATACTGTCTTCCTCTCAGAAGTAGAGGTGATTAATCCCTGTGCCAATCACAAGACTCGCCTTCATTTCTTTTCTCTCTCACTTGAATACTCTTGGCCACAACCACTTCTGCTGCAGTTGCCTTGGAGACAGAGGACTGGTAGAAAACCCATTTTTTTCACACCACCTCGGTCCAGATCCCTGGTCATTCTGTCCTTTCTTTGATCTGGCTATTAATCCTGCTGTACTTTAGTCTCTCCATCTATAAAATGGGGCTGTTGTTCAATTAAAGGAGTTGGAACATCCTTGTAGGATGTTCAAATGAGCATTCAATGTGCAATAAACACTGATTGTTGACAGCTGTCTTGTGCTTCCGTGTCTGTGGTCTCCCATGTAGTCTGGACTATCCTTAAGATGGACACATCTAAGTTAGTTTTTCCCTGATCTGTTTGCAGAGGAGTGGCCACCTTTAGCTATGTAGCAGCATCACAAGAAATAAAGCAAGGCCCATTATGTGTGAGGAGCCCCCAGGGATGGGTCTTCATCTGAGAAGCACAGTGGTCTTGCAAATTGGCACCTGGTTTCCTTCCCTCACAACAAGTTGACCCTTCCTGAGCACCTAAAAGGAGTGTGAATAGGGCCACAAGTGTGTTCAGGAAGTCACAAGTCCGTGGCTGAGTGTAACAGAGGAATACAAAGTTTTAGCTTCTTGGCCGTAGGCGGGCAAATTGGACGTTTGGCCTTCACTTTGCTTTCAACCCATCTATGTATTTCTGACACTATTGAAGCTCATGAAGAAGCCTGTGAGGCTCAGGCTGGGGTGCAATAACCTCTGATGGGTGTGGTTAGCTTGATAAGAAACAGCTTCTTCATGTCCTTGGAGGGAAAACATTTCAGAATGTACTTCCAAGACTCAACTGCTCATATACTACTACTACTACTACTACTAATAATAATAATAATAATAATAATAGGGGATTAGTTAAACAAATTAGGAAACATCAATAGTACATGATGCAGCCATTAAATGAAACAAAGTAAAACAATACTATATTGCATTAACCCGTATGCCACTTAAAACCTCTACCATGCTGGGGGTGTTGTGGGTGTTACAATGAGGATGAGAACTGTCAAGGATTTGGGAGCTCAAAAGTCAGTGCCCAATACCTCTTATGCTAAAGTCATATGATGTGAGCCAATGTTACATTTTCATCCTGGCTTGAAAGGGGAAAGAGATGACCCAGCATGCACTAGGTTCCTGAAGCATCACTGGAAAGCTGAGCGGACAGTGCAGAGATGAAGGGCTGCAGATAGAATTGTAATTTCTGGGGGACAGTGTGGTTAAGAACTGGATGTTCCAAGTGGAGAGCAAGTATGAGTCACCAGGCTGAGAGAGTGTCTATGATTCCTTGTGAACTCGATGTCAACTGGTCAGTATGGTCCAAGACCACTGCCAGCTGCCATCTGGTGGACTTAGCTGTCATTGTGATACTGAACATCTGGGAAGTCCAAGAGTGAACTGAGGAGGATTAACAGGGATCCAGAGCTGGGGAACAGACAAAGCTTGGGAAGGGCAAGGTTATGTGCCTCAGACGTGGCACAAGGCTTAACCCGTACCAGAAGAGACATGACATCATCTGAGGGAACATTTTCAAGGCCCCACCCAAACGAAAGTTGGCAGTCTCTGGGCTGAGGGAGAGAGAAATCACCCTTATCATTGATTCAAGTGTTTGGCATAGTTAAATAGATAATATGGGGACTGATGCCTTGAATTTATAAGCTCATGGCAAGGGACTTGGGGAATATTTTCTGGCTTCTGGTTTTCTGCCTGGGACCCAAGAATAAAGCTGGGGTGGCTCTGCCTGCCCTCACCAAGCTCATGCTGCAAGGACATCTTTGTTTGTTTCTGCTGCTCTCACAAAATCACACAGATCATAGCTTACAAACAACATGAATCATTTGTCACAGTTCCAGAGGCCAGGATGTCTGAGGCTAGAAGCAAGCCTGGCTAGATTCTGGTGAGGGCTCTGCTCTGGGTTGCAGATGGCCTTCTTTCTGTGTCCACCCATGATAGAAGAGCTAAGAGTTCCCTTCATCCTCCATCTGTTTGATTCATGGGGATATGATCCTCTCCAGACAGCTCTCACCTCAAGTGTTGGGATTTCAGCGTGCAAACAGGGAAAGCACAGACATCCAAGCTATAGCAGCCAGTATGCTGCCAGGCTTGCCGCCCTCATTGCTGCTCTGAGCTTCCACCTCCTGGAAGTGCTAGTGGCCTGAGGGGAAAAATGATATTAGCTAGCAGTAAATAGGACTAACAAATGAAATTCTGATCTGAAGTGTTCCTGGGGGCCTTAGCTGGAGCCAAGGCAAACATGGCTGCCTGGTTAGAGACAGACCCTAACATTCAAGACCTTGGTGGGCTCAAGCTCATGGATTATGAGACTCATGGATTATGAGACTCAATTTGTTTTCTCTCTAATAGATCATCCAAGAATGAGATCTATAAGAACCACTTACCTTCTGGCACCTGAGCATCTGTGTGAGAGACCACCCTAAAATGGAGGGACTTACAGATGCTACACAACAAATGGCCCAAATATCTTTCAGCGCAGAGCAATTATGGTTTGTGATTTCCATGGCTCAAAAAATGAGAGCACAGTACAGACAGGAAGGCATGTCCCTACTCTACTAGGTCTAGATCATAGAGAGGATAGTCAAAGGCTGGTGCTGGGATGATCTACAGTAGCAGTTCTCAACCTTCCTAAAGCTGTGACCCTTTAACGTAGTTCCTCGTGTTGTGATGACCCCTAATCATAAAATTATTTTTGTTGCTACTTCATAACTATAATTTTGCTATTGTTATGAATTATAACATAAACATATGTGTTTTCTGATGATCTTCGGTGACCCCTGTGATAGGTGACAAGACCCACAGGTTGAGAACCAGCTGATCTACAAGCTCATTCATTCACTCCTAAATCTGTAATGCTGCCAGCCATGGGCTGAATTCCAACAAACAGCCTACTGTGTGGCTGGGTTTTAAGGGTCTCAGGAAAGAAACCCAGGCAGAAGCTGTACCCTTTTGTCCATGACTTAATGTGGAAGTAACATCAGATCACCTTTGTCCTGTTTGTGAGCCATGCTTAGGGAGAGAAACAGAGTCCACCTTTGGAAAAGGGGCTGGTGGCACAGGCCTATAATCCCATCTAGGGGAGCAGAGGCAGGAGAAGAAAGAGTCCAAAGCCTGCTAGGGCAATGGAGCAAGATCAAGGTCAGCCTTGACAGGTTAGTGAGTCAGAAGCGAAGCAGGCCTTGGGAGGTAGCCAGGGTAGAGGGTTCACCTAGCATGTGCAGGAACACAGGTTTGATCCCTCCCTCCTCTAAGTAAATAAATAAGGGAATGAACTACTGCAGGTAAGGTAACTATACAGATTTAACAAATGGGGTATTTGAATTTATTTGCACCCATATTTCCTTTCCTCACCAAACCAAGATGTTGAAGCTTGGGGGCAGCTGGGGCAGGGGGATTGATGCTGAGGTACCATAGTGGCTTTTGCTTTCACAACCTGAGTATATGAGAAGGAAGAATTATGTCCCTTCAGGCTTCAGCCAACAGAACTGAGTGCAGTCTGGGGGTGAGGGTGGATGTGGAGAGGTTCTTAGCTGAGTTGGTGGCACACTCCTGTAATCCCAGCACTATGGATGCAGAGGCAGGCTTATCTCTGTGAGTTCAAGGCCAGCCTAGTCTACAGAGTGAGTCCCAGGGCATCCAGGGCTATGTGCAGAGGTTCTGTCTGCCTCCCCCCAAAAAAAAGCAGAAATGGGGGGATCTTAACCTATAAATAAGGAGGAGCAATAGACATTGTTAGGTATAGTTTTTAGTATTCCACCAGTTAAATGTAATACCTGACACAGGCTACTTACAAAGAATATAGGTTTATTCAGTGTGTGTGTATACATATATGTGTGTGTATATATATATATATATATGTGTATATATATATATATATGTCACATGATATCAAGGTATAGATTTGACTGTATATAAAAGCTTATATTACTAAAGAAGTCAGAGGAAGCAACCAGTTTCACAGTCCCTACAATGGTGATGCCCCAGGTGACCTAAGGATCGCCCATCTATTAAAGGTTCGAACATCTCCCAATATTGCCCAGACATTAAGCCTTTACTACATAAATTTCTGGGGGAAGGTAAACAAGCCCTATCCAAACCAGGACACTAGATACTAAACATTTCTTTGGAAAACTCCTCTGACTATCAAAGTGGAAAAACCATAGAACTGGGCAAAATGGTTACTATGTACACAGAAATCCTTCTACTGTCAGGTGTTTGACTCTGGGCTAGGAATGAGAGCCATTTTTCTTTTTTGTTTGTGGTGTGTTTGGTGTGTGTGGTGTTCAGTGTACAGTGTGTGGTATTCAGTGTGATGTGCAGTTTTTGCTGGGCAGTGTGGGCTGTGTAGTGTGGGCTATGTAGAATGTACATGCAGTGTGCAGTGTTCACTGTGTGATGTTCAGTATGTGGTATGCAATGTGTGGTGTTTAGTGTGCACTGTGAGATGTTCAGTGTGTGGTGTTCAGAGTGCAGTGTATGGTGCACAATGTGAAATGTTCAGTGTGTGTTGTGCAGTATGATGTGTTCAACATGCAGTGTGTGGTATTCAGAGTGGTGTGGGGTGTACAATGTGAGATGTGCAATGTGAACTATGGGGTGTGGGGTTTATAGTGTAAGGTGCATAGTGTGCAGTGTGAGGTGTGCAGTGTGAGGTGTGCAGTGAGAGGTGTACAGTATTCAGTGTGAGGTGTGCAGTGTGCAGTTGAGGTGTGCAGTGTGCAGTGTAAAATGTGCAGTGTGAGGTGTACAGTGTACAGTGTGAGGTGTGCAGTATTCAGTGTGAGGTGCACAGTATGCAGTGTGAAGTGTGCGGTGTGAGGTATGCAGTGTGCGGTGTGAGGTGTGCAGTATTCAGTGTGAGGTGTGCAGTGTGAGGTATGCAGTGTGAGGTGTGCAGTGTGAGGTGTGCAGTATTCAGTGTGAGGTGCACAGTATGCAGTGTGAAGTGTGCGGTGTGAGGTATGCAGTGTAAGGTGTGCAGTATTCAGTGTGAGGTATGCAGTGTGAGGTGTGCAGTGTGAGGTGTGCAGTGTGAGGTGTGCAGTATTCAGTGTGAGGTGTTCAGTATTCAGTGTGAGGTGTGCAGTGTGCAGTTGAGGTGTGCAGTGTGCAGTGAGAAATGTGCAGTGTGAAATGTGCAGTGTGAGGTGTACAGTATTCAGTGTGAGGTGCACAGTATGCAGTGTGGGGTGTGAGGTGTGAAGTGTGAGGTGTGCAGTGTGTGGTGTGAGGTGTGCAGTATTCAGTGTGAGGTGTGCAGTGTGAGATGTGCAGTGTGCAGTGTGAGGTGTGCAGTATTCAGTGTGAGGTGCACAGTATGCAGTGTGGGGTGTGAAGTGTGAGGTGTGCAGTGTGCAGTGTGAGATGTGCAGTGTGCGGTGTGAGGTGTGCAGTGTGAGATGTGCAGTGTGCGGTGTGAGGTGTGCAGTATTCAGTGTGAGGTGTGCAGTGTGAGGTGTGCAGGGTGCACTGTGAGGTGTGCAGTGTGAGGAGTGCAGTGTGCAGTGTGAGGTGCACAGTGTGCAGTGTGAGATGTGCAGTGTGCGGTGTGAGGTGTGCAGTGTGAGGTGTGAAGTGTGAGGTGTGCAGGATGCAGGCCTACAGGTTAGTCCAGGACATTTGGGTGAGAGTTGAAGTTGCAGCCTTCATTTTGATGCAAGGACAGGCTGTAAACTAAAGTAGAACTTTTATATTGCATTCTTTTCTTTTAAAATATTTTGTTACATTTATTTGTATATGTGGGTGCACATGCTAAGATCAGAGGGCAACTGTTGGGAATTAGCTCTCTCGGGCAAGTTCCAGAGCCTGAACTCAGGTCATTGGGTTCTGTGGCAAGTGCCTTAACCCACTGAACCATCTCTCCTGCCCATTCATTCTGATAAAATCTTGAAGAGCATCCCTCCTTCAGGAACCTCTATTGTTGCTTGATTTAAAGGCCTTCAAATGGTTGGCTGAAACCAGAGAGTAATTTCCTGAGTCTTCCAATTGTAAATGTTAATTAATCACATCTAAAATATACCTGCACAGGAACATTTAGGCTGCCTACCAAACACCAGGCACCACAGCCCAGGGCATTTGATACAGAATTAATGGCCAGAAGTGAATAGGCCAAAATTTCACAGCTAGGAAATGGTAAGCCAGGACAGGAACCCACATTTCCCTGGGACCAAAATCCAGGCATGGTGAGCAAGCTGCAATTCAGGGGAGTCCCCAGTGATTACCTCTGAGACTTTCAATGGAGAGGATGGTACAGCACTGTCAATCAACAGCTGGCAGCTCTTCGGAGTGCCCCTGCTCTGATGCTCACTATCTACCTTTAAGCTCCAAGGGATAGAGGGAGAAAGGAAGAGAAAGAGAGAGAGAGGAGCAGGCACCATAGGTAGTAAGATTCAATGACACCGAGAGAAAGTACAAATTACTACCATAATGATGTAGGACACTACCCACCAAAATGTCTAAACATAAAAAGACTAAAAATACCAAGTGTTGGCAAGGCTGTGGAAAAACTGGAAGTCTCAAAAATTGGCAGCGGAAGTGTCTGTCAGTTCAACTGCTTGGATATGCACCAGGAAGTACCTCCTGCATCACCCAGCAATACAACCCCTAGGAATAACCAGAAAAAGGAGTTTAATAGTTGGCAGAGGAATGTACACAACTTCTTAATTCAGACTTGCTCATACCTGAAAGCTGGCAACAGTCCAGTGTTCATCAGTAGACTGGATCTACTGGCAAGGGCACTTTAATTCATGAAATATTATACCACAATGAAAAAAAAAAAAAAAGAACTAACATGGTGAATACAGGGGTAGGGACTTGTGCATTTTATTGTACATGTAACTCATGAAAAAGCCCCGATGTCTAAGTTTGGGTTACTACTGCTGTGATGAAATACCACAATCAAAGACCAAAACCAATTTGGCATACATATCCTGAATTCTTTGAGGGAAGCCAAGGCAAGAACTCAAATGCATAGCAACCTGGAAGCATTGAGCAGATGCAGAGGCCCATGGAGGAGTGCTGCTCACTGGCTTGCTCCCTGTGGCTTGGTTTCTTTCTTTGTTGTTGCCACTGTTGTTTTGAAACAGGGTCTTTCCCTGAACCTGAAGTCTACTGGCTGATAAGCCTCAGGGATCCTTTAGTTTCTACCTCCCACTTCTCAGCAGTGGCATTACAAGAGCATAGCACCATGCCTGGCTTCTTACATGGGTCCTGGGGATCTGAACTCAGATTCTCATGCTTGAGCAGCAAACACTTTTTACCGGCCATCTCTACCATCTCTCTGTTTTGCTTTACATTAAGCAAACAACAAAACAAAACAACTTTAAACAATAAGAAACATGGAGGTTGTTGTGTCAGGGCTGTTAAAGAACAGAGGCTGGGAAGAACACCAGGCAAGGTCATATCCATTGGGAGGGGTACCCCTGCCCCCACCAGGCCAATGGCTCTGTTGCCCACCCCTTCAAAGCAGGAGACCCTGGGAAAGTGTTTCTTGCAGATAATCAGGGCTCGTTTCTGAGCTCGCAATCAAAAGGAGGTACATCTTGTAAAAAGCTCTGTCATTTCACTTAAAACAGAGCTCTTTTCCCTTGTCTGATGTGTTGATTAGATTTCAGACAGGATTAGTGGGGTTGATGCCATTAAGTTAAAAAGTCATCTCCTCGGGAAACAGACCAGAAAGCCTGGATTCTATTTTCAAAAGCCTTAGATCCCATTAGGATGAAATATTGAAAACCACGTGGATTTAGACTCAATGGAGAACTCAGAACTCTGAGTACCAGGAGGCTCCAATGGGCACCTGCATGGAGAGATGGAAGGGGACAATGGTAAAATGGGGACAGTGTACTTTGGCAGGGAGATCAGAGAATTCTCAGCAGCTCTCCTTCTCAAGAACAAGTGACCAATAAATCAAACATTGCCCCTCTGCCAGGGAATGGCTGGATACAGAGCAGTGGCTCTATGAAATATTGTGTAACTATAAAACATCCAAATTAGAGCTACACCAATGGACTTGGATGAATTCCCACCAGGTATTGATTGGAAAAAGCAAGACATTTGTGCTTTTAAAGGATGTGTGTGTGTGTGTGTGTGTGTGTGTGTGTGTGTGTGTGTGTGCATGTATGTATAGATATGTGTGTATATATATGTATGTGTATATATATACATATTTATATAAAAATGATCCCCTTGCATAAAGCAATAGCACCCCATTGCTGAGTATAGCAACCCATAGGTATATTCACACGCCTTTGTATGTGAGTTTACAACTGAGAAAACACAGAAAGAAAACCACCAGGTTGTTAATGCCAATTGTTCGGTGGGACTCAAGAATGAGATGGTAGATGTTGAAGAGAAGTGGAGCAATTTTTTAAAAATCGCCAACAAAAGTAGAGCTGGCAGGATGGATTCTGAGTGCATTTATGTGCTTGTGTGAAGATAGATAGGGAATAGGGATTAAATGGTCTCTCTTTTTTTGTTTTGTTTTTTGAAACAGGGTTTCTCTGTGTGGCTTTGGAGCCTGTCCTGGAACTAGCTCTTGTAGACCAGGCTGGCCTCGAACTCACAGAGATTCACCTGTCTCTGCCTCCCGAATGCTGGGATCAAAGGTGTGTATCACCACCACCCGGCTAGGGAACTGGGTCTCTTATCTCTAGCCCTGTCATGAATATCAGACCAGACAGAATAAAGGCGCTGTTCACTAGAGCTCACACATCCTTTGAGAAACAAGGCAAAACCCTGCAATGCTCAGAGAGTGAATCAACATTCTACTTCCCTGCCTCCTGAGTTCCCATCACTCTGCCATACTGTTTATTGAGCAAACATCTCCTCAACCCACACTAGCACAGGCATAGCCATTGCTGCTAAGAGGTCTGTCCAAGAGTGGAGAAAGAAATACCATTGGAGATGAATACACAGAAATGTAAGCAAATAGTTACCAGATGAGATTAAAGAGCTAGGCTTGCACAGAGAGCAGTATTACAAGAGATTCTGTCATTATTTTCTTGTAGCCTGTGCCAGCAGTCTCTAAGTCTGCAAGGGAGCAGTCACTAAAGAACAAAGTGACTTAGGTGAGATACAGATAAGTCTGTTTTAGTTTCTGCCATGGCAAAGACATAACTCCTGCTCCCTGCACATGTCTGTCATACTCCTTTTTGAACAGTTGCAACGTTTTGTGAGAATCTGAGAACACAAAGATGTGTTGTATCTGGATACCCACTCTTGTGCTTCTAACAAGAACAAAGAGTGGGGTGACTTGGAAGATTCCTAAGCTGGAGATGGTAGGGAGGGAAAGGGACTGGAATCCTTCCCTTCAGAGAGAAGATCCCTGGGCTATCTTTATATCAGTAGCTGTAAGACATGTGGTCTCCAGAGTTCCAGAAAATGCACCAGGAGTCAATTGGGCAGGGGAGATGGCTCACTGGTCAAACTGCTTGTTGTGCAAGCATGAGAACCTGAGTTCAGATCCCCAGCATCCACCTAAGAAACTGGGAATGGTGGTGTGCACTTGTAACCCTAGCACTGGGATGGGCAGAGACCAGCAGATCCCTGGAGCTCCAGCTGAATGGATGAGCTCCATATTCAGTGAGCAACCCTGCCTAAAGAAAACTAAGGTGTAGAGGTGAATGGAGAAAACATCCTAACATCCATATGTGCCCATATGAGTAAGCACACCAGAAAACACAGAATACAACATACATGCACATGCTTAAGTGTGCGCGCACACACACGCACACACACACACACAAGACACCACAAGTCATGAGAACATCTCTCATTCATTTCACACAGTATGACAATGCTGCATCCACCCCATTGCCTTTTATCTTCATAAACACTAGGTGCTTTGAACAAGTACAAGCATGTGCTAATTTGCATGCAGGGGTTTATGACAATGTTATTGATAATTGTCAAAACCTGGAAGCAATCAAGTAGGTTAAATGGGTGCACGGATAAACCCTGGTTCGTGCACACAATGGAATATTTTTTAGCACCAAAGATACAAACTGCTATGCCTGAAAAGATGCAGGGGACTATTGAATGTGTATAGAAAGGGGAAACACTCTTGTGTACTTGTAAGATCCTGAAGGTGGACACCTTGGAAAAGGTCAAACTATGGAGCACAGAGGAATTTTAGGCTGACATTGTTCTGTTTTGTCTTGTGACATTGAGGCAAACATGGAGCTGTTCTTTTTGATACTGAAATGGCAGGCACATGTCATTATGTATTTGATGAATGACAGGGCATTTGTAAACAGTAACATGAAAATAGTACCTTATAAATACAGGCAGCATTTTTTTAGTGCCTCTATTTTTTAAGTTGACATTTAAAGCAAGACAGCATCACAAATTTATATTCGAGCGAATATTCTTATTTAGACTAGAAATACAAGAAAGTTCACCAAACAAAAATATTTTTGCAGCTCCCAAAAAATATTTACTTCCAGGCAGCCACATATCCCTTTTTTTATGGTGCTGGTGTCATTTTGAAGGTCAAAGGCACCAAAAATCAAAATAGAGTTTAAAGAGGCCAGAGATAGTTCCGTCAGTAAAGTGCTTGCCTCAGAAATATAAGGGCTTGAGTTCGATGGGGGATGCCAGGTATGGTGGCACATGTGCAATCCCAGGGGAGGCAGAGACAGGTAGGTCCCTAAGGTTTGCAGGTCAGACAGCCTACCCTATGAGGTAAGCTCCAGGCCAGAGATAGATCCTTCCTCAAAACAGTAAGGTGTGTCACAGCTTCCTAAGGAATGTCACCTATAGTTGTCCTCTGGCCTCCCCATGTATGTGCACGCATGTACATGTGTACCTGCATATACGTGAACATACAAAAAAAAAAAAAAAGAAATCAACAATAGGATATCATTTAGCTCTTGATGGTGTTATTTGATTCTTTTTAAAGGCAGGCTCCCCTATTTCAGAGACACCTTGTATGGTTCCACGTCTCCCTGTCTCCACTGCCTTCAACAGTGTTGTTCCTGATTGTACCCATGTGACTTATTCCTTGTCTTCTTGGAAGCCAGGGATGGAGGTAAGGCAACTGATCACAACCTCTGGGCACAGTAAGTATTGAGGATGTGTGTATGTACACTCCAAAAGCGGGCCCTGCTATGCATTTGCCATGTGGCGTTCTTGGTTATTCTACCATAGAATTTGTGCTTTGTGAAGGAAGTCTGATAGCACGAAGGAGCCTCATCTGGTTGTTCTCTTCCTACTTCTCTAGCTGCCTTCTCTACCCCATGGTGCTCCAGACCCTGTCTGGCCTTTTCCTCTCCATCTGTGCCCACCTAGCCTCTCAACAGGGTTCCATTGTTAATGATAGACCCACAGGCATGGAGAAGGCCAGCATGGGAATGTGTCTCATGATATCTTGGGATTAGAGAGGTTGTCAGTTATCCATTGGGTTGGGATAAGTATCAGCTGGCACTGGTAACTTGTCTAGGACTTCATGCCTATCCCCATATAGATGCCGAGGATGTCTGGTGTAAAGGCTGTTAACATTTGGGGGTCTTTTGGCATCTCTGGGTTGGGGTAGTGGCTGGTAGGCCTGAGAATGGGAACATTTTCCCTGAGCTGTTATGCTTACATTTTGCCTGGGTTTCTCAAATTGTATAACAAGTCCTCCACCATGGGTTCTTTTCATCTCCTTCAGGGACATCAAGGTCCCCTAATTTTGTTTCATCCTTGTTGTATCTCCATGATGGTACCTCATCCTCTAGTCCTCCTCCTAGTCATCTTCAGAACCCATGCCTTTGCCCCATAGCTCCTTCCACTGGTCCTCATCAGAGTCTCTTCCTTTCACTGCTTGTGACACCCAATGATGTCTATGTCACCAATTCTGGCTCTTTATCCCGTGTTCTTTGCCTCCTTGGTCTTTAGTTACCCAATTAAATGGAGAGAGAAAGGTATGGCTGGATTGTAGAGTGCTTCCAATCCTGTCTTCCCAGATATCCACTTGAAAGAGTCTGGATCCACCTTGGAGATGAGCCTCTGGCCTTGCCTGTGAGGGACTCTCTTGATTAGATTAGTTGAAGTGGGATGATTCACCCTGAAAGTAGCAGCACCATTCCTAGGCCTGGCTCCTATTCTACACCCAAAGAAGAAAGCTAGCTGAGCACCACACTCACGCTGCTCTGCTTCCTGATGGTAGATGCAGTGTGCCCTGACAGTTTCCTGTTTTTGCACCACCTCCCCAACTGCTGTTGTTTCCCCCACCTGGGTGGCATGAACCCCCAGAACAAACCCTTCTCCCCTCAATTGCTTCCTCCCTTTAAATAACAACAGTATTTTTTTTATCACAGCAAGAGGAAAATAATCAAGACACTAGTGTAGACACTGAGTGTAGACACTGAATATAGACACTGGATATAGACATTGGGTGTAAACACCAGGTATAGACACCAGGTATAGATACAGGGTATAGACTTGGGTGTAAGCACCAGATATAGACACTGGGTATAGTTACTGAGTGAATCTACACAAAGCAATGTGTGTTGAGGAAGAACTACTCTGGGCTCTTTTATTTATTTATTTTTCTATTTGTCTCTGTTTTTACCGTGTTCTCAGGCAGAGAATCAGCTGGAGATGCTTAAGAGTATATGCCAAAGCCTACCATGTATCAGAGATAGGGCTGTGAGAATGGCCAGTTCACATATATGAAGAAATAGATCAAGTCATAAAAGAACTGTTACCATCCATTACTCAGAAAATGTCACCTTTGTTCCTAGGGGTTTGTGTTCCTCAGAACTATCATGAGTTAAACCCTAATCATTTGTGAGGAAGTGAAGCTCTAGAGAGGTGGCTAGCTCTCTGCTGTCATGAGGGGCCATCAGTGTTATAAAAGATTCCAAAGATGTGTGGACATAAAGCCAGAAGATGCCATCTTGAACCAGGGAGTGGGCCCTTACTAGGCCCTGACTCTGCTGATGACTGTAGATTTCCCAGCCTCCAGAAGTGTAAGAAGGGTTTGTCTGTTATTTATTGGTCATTCAGACTGGAATTTCATGATAGCAGCCAAAGAGATGAGGATGACTCATTCTTAGGCATTGTGTCATTTACTTCCGAATTATCTTAAACTATCTATCCCTTTAGAGTTGGATTATTCAAATCAGGGTCTAACAGCATCCAAACATTGTATTCAGTTGTTCTGTTTATAATCTTGCCAAGCACATCCTGTCTTTTTCCCTCTATCTTTATCTGAAAGAAATCCGGGCCAGTTATCCCACAGAAGAGGTGACTTTGAGTGTCCCAGATTGAAAGGGTGTTGTCATGGAAGACAGCTGGGCTTCATAGAGTGTCTTGGAATGAAAACCTATCTCTTGTGGCCCTCTGTAACTGAACCCCTCACTTTGACCCTTGGATTTGATCAGAAAGAAAGAACTAAGTGATACAGGCTACAGACATTTGGGGAAATCAAGCCTCACATTGCTGTGAGAATGTTAACCAATCTGCATACTGTGGCTGTTTCCAAGCCTATAGGGTCAGGAGTTAGGAAGGAAGGATGAACAAACTAGATGACATGAAGACAGACTAGCATCCCAAAGACCAGTTTGAACTCCTTTTTGGCTCACTGTCCTTTAGTGACCTGCAGGATTATTTGGTCCTCGTAGAACCAAATACAACTTGATCCAGGACTAAAAGCTAAGGCTGTGGACTCAGGCAAGATGGAAGAGCAGCAGCAGCAGCATGCCTGGGCCTATGGCAAACTTCAGGGCTTAAACATGGTGGCTGTTTCAAATTTTACAAGTCTCTTTGTGGCCAGCCTGAACCTAGAACCATACAGAGGAAAATTCCTTCCTGTTTTTGCTATTGACATTAACACAATAAGTAGCCACTGAACTTTATACTTTCCCACCCCCAATATGCTAGGAACAGCTCTATACACTGGGCCTCATCCCCAGCCTTAGCCTAACATTCTGAGGATGACTGATGGGGGATGTCCTTCTGTATATATGTTTCTCTTACTGGCTGATGAATAAAATACTGTTTGGCAAATAGAGTCAGGAAGATAGGCAGAACTAGGAGATGAGGAGACTTCTGAGAAAGGTAGGCAGAGAGAGAGACAGTGAGAAGATGCTGTGTTGCTGAGGGAGGAGTAACAGGTCTTGGTAAGATAAGACCATGTGGAAATACTTAGATTTATAGAATTGGGTAGTCTGAGGTATGACAGTAAAACTATCATGGATTTCTTTTATCTTATTTCACAGTGAGAAGATTCATCTCTACCACAGATCTTAGCAACTTCATTCAGCATATTTTTAAAGTCAACAACTTTCCACATTTTGCATAAAGGATACACTTTATGACTTCTCTTTGGCATATCTGGATTGCCAGAATCACCACGATTGAACCTTGGGGTCATTGTTTAGAAAATTAAGGATTGCTTGAATATCAACACTGATACCAAGAAGGTTCCAATCCACTTGTGGCATGATAGAGCTGGATAGCATAAGATTTCTTCTTGCTAGCCAGAATGGTGTGTAATTCAAAACGTACAAATGGTTTATTTCTGGAATTTTCCACTTGACATATTCAAGTTATGGTTAACCATGGATAACTGAAACCACGGAAAGCAAAACTGCAGGTGCCAGAGTAGATCACAAGTGTGCAGCTGTGGTCAGTTCAAGATTCATGCTTCCTTTGCCCTGAGGGCTGGCAATGACATGGTACAAATGGGTGCTGTCAGGTGTGGCAGGGCTGTGTTGGAGAAGCTGCAAGTCACTTTGAGAATAAGCTTCTCTTCCCAGCAAGAACCTGACCTGCATCCCTGAGATAAGAGAACAGAGCCAAGCAAGTGTATAGACATTTGAGTCTTCGTCATACTCCACTGGGAACAAGAATCCTGGGGTGGCTTTTTCACAGGCAGCAGAAATACCCCCCTCATTCCACTTGCCCAACAGGGTTTAGGATTTCTGATCACCATAGAATATGTAAAGATAGCAATAACATGGGGGCCACAGAGACAGCGCTGCAGTTAAGGGCACTTGTTTTTGCAGAGGACCCTGGTTCAATTCCATGTACCCACATGGTGTCTTATGATCATCTACAACTCTGGTACCTGGGGACCCTATGTCCTCTTCTGACCTCCAAGGGCACCAGGTATGCATATGGTACACAGACATACATGCAGACAAAACACTCATACATGTAATATAAAATCAATCACTCAAAAAAAGATACCAAAAATAACAGTAGTAACAGGCATCTGATTTTTTTTTTTTTTTTTTTTTTGGTGTCTATCAAGCTCTATCTTACCAATATATCATCACTTATATTCATGTAGCAAATAGCTAGTGCTAACTCACCAGGCCTGGAAGGATCAAAAAGGAAAAAGAGTGGGTACAACAACAAAAGTTAATATTATTAGTATAAATTATCCCAGATACTTTTCAAGATTCCACAAAATCACATTTTATAGAAATCCCTCAATGTTTACTTTCATAGAAACAGTAGTTTTACTAAACATTAATATTACATAATTCTGGGCTGGGAGATCACTCAAGTGGGTGAAGCCTGATAGCCTGAGTTTGGTCCCTTTACACAGGGTTAAGAAGAGAATCAGCTCCCAGAAACTGTCCTCTGACCTCTGTGCCATGGCACACGCATGGCCGTGTATATGCATACACAAACACACACACACACACACACACACACACACACACACACACACACGTGCATGCACGCTTAGTTGGGGGATAGAATAAGAAATAAAGAATATTACACACTTTTCACATGTAAAATTGGGGACTAACTACCCTGTGACTTGCTTTGGAATGGGTAGAAGGTGATCAGGTACCAGTGCTGAGCCCAGAACTCAAGAAAATCAGCCTAAAGAAGGGAGGCCAAGTGAGGGAAAACCTCAGACCAGACCAGCTGAGGCCCCCCCAGACAGTGTGTGGCCAGGAGAACACAGACAAGCACAGCTCAGTCAGGTCCAGAATTACCTGGACACATTGTTGTTTTCAGTCATTTGATTTGGGGGTTTGTTAAGAAGCAAAAATAGATTGAGAAATAGAAGCTAAAAGCTAGATTTTTTTTTTTTTTTTTTTTTTTTTTTTTTTGACATGGTCCTGCTGTGTGGTTCAGGCTAGCCACAAACTAGAAATCCCAGTCTTAGTCTAAGTACTAGGATCACAGGTATGCACCACCACCCCTCACTAAAGCTTTATTTCCTCTCTTTTGGCGTGTGTGCTTGTGTACACACGCATGCCTACAGAAGTCAGAGGTCAATGCTGGCATGGATACCAGGCTTCTTTCCATGATTGCTTTCCACCTTTGTTTTTGAGACTAGGACTCTCACTGAATCTGCATCTCATGGATTTGGCTAGGCTGCCTGGCCAATGTAGTTCAAAGATCTGCATACCCCTCCCCCACCACTACCCCACCCCCACACTGGGCTCACAGAAGCACACCTACAAGCCTGACTTTTTTTATGTGGAAGCTGGGGTCCCACACTCAGGTTCTCATCCTTGCATAGCACATTCCCCTAGGCCCCAGAAGATGTGCTTTTGTTTTTGTTTTGTTGAGACAGGGTCTCACTATCTAGTTCTGGCTGCCCTAACACTTACTTTGTAGACCAGGCTGGCTCCCAACTCACAGAGATCCACCTGCCTATGCATCCCATGTGCTGAGATTAAAGAGGTGTGCCTCTACTCCCTCCTGGCTTAAAGCTCTATTTTAAATCTACCTAAGGCTTTGGACTTTTATTTTTTTTCCCCAGGGGCTCCTTCAGTCGTTTTTTTGTTTGTTTGTTTGTTTGTTTGCTTGCTTGCTTGTTTTGTTTTTTTAACTCAGGGCCTTCCACACACTAGGCAGATACTCTACTACTGAGCTATATCCCCAACCCTAAGTTTCTTTCTGCATACCATTGTAGTCACCCCAACCCTTCATGATGGATAGGGTTTAAGAAGTACCATTTTTAGACAAATAGATTTTTTTTAACAAATACAGTTTTTATTCTGAGAGGAAATCATGATGAATAAAAAATTAAATAAAAATAAGAAACAAAAACACAATAATCCATAAGAAGTGTTCACATTTATAGTTTTTTTTAGAATATTTTCCATTATGTGGTATTAGTGTTATAAGTATTCTACTCATTCTCTTCACACGATTCTTCTATATTCTTAGTCATCAAAATTATCACAAGTATAACTTCTAAGGGGTATAACTGTCCATCATAAATGCATATCATTACTAAACTGTCCTTCACTGGTTAACATTTAGGTGGTTCCAGTTTTTTGCTATCATAAGTAGCAAAGACTTGAGCACCTATATACCTTTGTTCATGTCCCTGAATAGAACACCAAGAACACAGACTTACTGGGTTAAACACAGTGAATATTTAGCTCTTTATGACATATAGAAATTTATAATTCATCCATCTAGGAAGATGGCTATAGACAGTGTTTATTTATACACTTGCCATTGAAGCCAATAATGGCATGGATTCTGTTTGTCTGGGATGATGTAAGAAGTGAACAGTTGCTACCATGAAGGCGTGAGTCTGGGTATCACATTCCATCCAGAGTCTGCAGCTCGCAGCTCATCACTGAATAACATAAAGACCCCTCTGGATCTTCAGCTATGTTCTCTAAACAGGAGAGCCAGTGAGAAGAGCTGGGGATGGCTCAGGAGCCCTTGCCCTGTCTTGTTTTCCCAGCACTTTCTCACAGAGGTTCATTCTCCCTCCAGCTGGATGCCTGCCAGGCACTAAGGAACCGATGTACCCAACACCAGTACATCTGATTTTTGCTCTTGGCTGGAATTCAGAGCATGGAAGAGTAAACTATAGCTGGGCCAAGGTGAGTCTGTCTAGAGGCTGTCCTTGGGCTGAGTGGATAAGGTGTGAGACGACGCTGAGCCACAGTGGTGAGGGACTTCATGAACATGGTGGATAGCAAAACTAAAGTGAACATCAGACACAGGAGATCTCAGTCCTGGCCTGAGGGAGGGCAGTCTCTTCCAGGACCTAAAACTCCATAGTGTACATTTAGCACCAAGGTCATAAAAGAGAACAAAGTGTAAATCCACCAGGGCATTTGCTATGTGCCAGGAACATTATTCATATTTTCACTTTTCAAAATGAGCAAGCCACAGGAAAGAAAAGGTTTTGCTTAAGGTTACAGGGCTGATTAATTAACATTGAGACTAAAATTGAGCACTTTTCCATTTCTGGGAACTAAGGCAGATTCATCCGATAGATCACCAACCTTGACTTCCTCCAAGCACTTTGCCCCGTATGAATTCCTAGAATTTGGACATGGTTACTCATCTTTCTGAGTTTCAGGGTGCGTCTGTGAAACCGGCTCCACTGCCTACCCATCAGAGAGCTCCCAAGGGGACTAGTGTCCTCCTCTACCTCCAGGAGGACCTCGAGGACCTCGCTATAGCCAGTTGGGACATACACCGTTTTTGCTTCTGTCACCTCTTCTGAGTACCCTGTAGAAGGAAACCCATCCAGGTCTCCATCTCAAGGATTTCAAGGAAACTTTGGTATCTGGAATGAATCCCCTTTCACCCTAACCATGACTGGTTCTGCCTTAACATGCTGGCTGCTGGATTCCAGCCATAAAATGATTTCTCTCTGAGAAACAACCTGCTGGGAATGGTAGCAAGAAGGCTTAACACTGTTCAAACATTTCCTGGAACCTCGATAAACCCAGTTGTCAGCTAGGTGATGGCGGCTTAGACCTGGCTCAGTCCTGGCAGAGCAGTAACTGTACAACATGTCCTATATCCAGGTGCCAGCTCACCCTGCCTCGCCAGAAAACTATCCAGGGTGCAGCAGGGTCCTGCTTGGCTCACCTTGCTGTCCTCAGGCCCACCCCAAGTTCCTCTCAGGGGCTGATTGGGCACACACACCTGCTGAATCACTGTAGTTTGAGGTTTCCTTTAAAGGCTGTGGACTGAGCACAGCCACCTCAAATGAGACCACAGAGGACTAGCCAAGCCAACCAGAGCTGCTTCCCAGCCTGCCTGGGAAACTTGTCATTTTCTATTTGCAGAATCAAGGATGTTGACTTTTGATCTCTTTCTTTCTCCCTTGGGGCCTCAAATCAGTGGTGATGGCTATTTTGTTTCATTTTTACTTTTCCCTGTAAAGAGAAAATGTCAGGAGGAAAGAAGAAGGTTTTTAAAAAATTGGAATTACAAACCAGAAAGGAGGCACTTGCCAGTAAGAGCCCATGCCAATCACGTGATTGCATGATGTCTGGGTTGGGCAGTTTCTGAGGTAACACTTCTTAACCTGTAGGGTGTTTACAAACCACCCAGGGCAATCTTTTAAAAACAAATTGACCAATTTATTACAAAACATATATATGTACACACACACACACACACACACACACACACACACATATATATATATATGAACTAATTGTATCTGCAACTTTATTATATCTATGGGAGTTTAAGAAAATCATTATTATCAAATCCATTTTGTGCTCTGTAGTTTCTTTTATAAATTATTTTTTATTCAAACTTGACACATTTGCACATGTATGCAATAATTGTGAACATTTTCACCCTCTTATTTCCCCATCCCCCTCCTACTCTCCATGCTCCCTTCCCAATTCGTCTCCCTCTGATTTTCTTGTCTTTGTTTAGGTCTCATCTCTCTGTGTATTTGCAATTACATTAGCCATGTCGTGCCCAGAAGACAGCATGCCCCAGGGCCTCTTCCCATCCTCCAGCTGTTACTATCTTCCCACCTGGTTTTCCGTGTTCCTGTCAACCAGGGATCTTGTGATCATGCAATGTAGGCTCAGTATCTAATGAGTTCCAGCACAAGGGCCACATTGCTCCTCTGGGTCACACTTGGAGAAAGGAGATGTTGAATGGGGTCCTTCTTTGCCTTGACCTCACCTGGTCTTACAGCAGTGGGACTGGAAATCATCCCTACCACCATCACACAGCTGGGTGTTTACAGATAAGGCACTGGCTAAGTAATCAACAGACACTATAATCAAATTAAAACTCACACTTAGATTTGTATTTCTCCTGTTCCATTTAAACAGAGATTTTCTGATATATATGTATGCCAAAGAAGGCATCAGATAACAGTGCCTTCAAGCAATGAGCTCTTTCAGACCTCTTAGATGCTTTCTTTCTTTTCTTTATAAGTTTTGAGATCATAATATAGTTATGCTAAGTCTATAGAATGTTACTTGTATGTATGTTTTCAAGGCTGACCATTTAGTACTGAATAAACAGAAGACCATTTCTCTATTTCTCCAGCTTTCAGCATTCCTTAGTTACTTGCAGTTCTTTGTCTAGTGTTGAGGTCCTCACGACTATTCCCCCTTCCATTAGCATATCTATTAAGTCTGGCTTAACTAGTGGGGAATTCAGGCTGGTACTGGATATTTAGCCAACTACCTGAGGCTAATGAAGTCATGTTAGAAAACAACCTACAACCACCATTAAACCAGTATAATCCCTGACTACACTCTAAATATTTATCCCCACACCCACATGTAAGTGTGGTTCTCAACCCTCATCAAGGAATCTCCTCTTTGCAACAGAGACCAGTACAGAAAATTCCAGCTGATCAAAACAGAGTTGTGGAGCCCAGTCCTAATGGAAACATCTACAAAACATTCCTGCACCTAACACTCAGGAAATGGTGTAGAAAAGAATGTAAGAGCCAAAGGATCAGGCACTTTGCTGTGAGATGGTGGTGGTGTCTCTTAGAGAAGTCAGAGAAGCTACACCCATGAACTCTCACCAACATGGCTGCCTAAACATGAGCTGAACAAAGATGGCACCCATAGACATACTAACTGGGTGATTTTTTTTGGTGCAAGGAATGCCAAACCTGCCTTTTGGTGCAAGGAATGCCAAACTTTGCCCAATGGCAAAGGAGCCCCTATATAAAAACTATAGGCTCTAGGCATCTTCATCTGTCCCTCCCCTCCCCCTACTTTTTGAGACCTCCAGCTCTTAGCACCTCCTCCAAGGACTTGTATTTGTTCTTTTTCTTGTTGCTTTAACAAAATGCCAGCAAAAGCAACTGAAGGGAAGAAGGGTTTGTTTGGGCTCCAACTTGAGGCAGAGTGACAGAAGTCGGGGTGGGGGTGGGGGGCTGGTCATGCTGCACCCAGTCAGGAAGCAAACAAAAGAATGCTCATCTCACTCTCTCCCTTTGTCTAGTCAGGGACTCCAGCCTCTAGAACGGTGCCATTCACCTTTGGGGCTCATCTGCCCGCCTCAATTAATTTACTCTTCAATGTGCCCAACACTATCACATGGCATGCTCACAAGTTTGACTCTCCGGTGACTGTAGACACTAGCAAGTTGGCAATTGAGATTAGCCATCACAGATGCAGATACTGTTGCAGATGCGATTCTGAACCTTTTGTGTGTCAGGTGTCTGTTGGTTGGCTGGGCTCACACTCACACCCAGTAGGTGTGGTTAAGCACAGCTGGCAAACACTTGATTGGAAGATGGGAGTCTGCTACTCCCAGGGAGACACCAGAGTGGGGGAATTCATGAAGAAATATGTTTACATATATGTTAATGATTTATGTAGACAGTGTTCTGATTGCATGTATACCTGCATACCAAGATCTCAATATAGATGGTTGTGAGCCTCCATGTGGTTGCTGGGAATTGAACTCAGGACCTCTGAAAGAGCAGCCAGTGCTCTTAACCTTTGAGTCATCTCTCCAGTATATTTATCATATTCTTTCTCATCCTCCGACATCTTCAGAGAAAATATATTGATAAGTGTAAGATCAGGCAGTACCCAACCTGAATTCGCCCACTGGACAGTGAAGTAAATGGATTTGGAAAGAAGACAGCACATGCTATGAGCCTGCCCTTGGCCATCGCATTCGGGCCCTGCAGGTGTGGTATCACTAGGGAGAGGCTCTCTAAGGATGCAAGATGAGGTGGGGCAGGAGTATTGGAGTAATGGATATCTCTAATAAACCTTAAGGAATCCCTAGTGCTCCTGGCCTCCCTTCAGCTACCTCCCAGTTCTGAGGTTGTTTGAAACCTTTGGACAGAGTTCAGGCCTCAAACAAGTAAAGTGGGAGCAGCCACACCTCTTAAAACCCTGAATATCAACAAATTTAATGGGGCTTCTCTTTGGTACCTGCTCTGTGACACTCTATGCTTCCTCTTCAATCCTCACGTCCACTCCAAAAGATAAATATTATTATACCTATTTTACAATTTTGAAAACAGGCACCTAGAAGCTGAGAGATTAACTCAATACTACACAGAAAACATGGGGTTGGAAATGGGGTTTCCTGACATTTAGTCTGGAGCTCATAGTGTGATTTGCATTCTGTTCAAATACAGAGAGAGCTTATGCAACGGTGCTTAGATTACTAATATTCAAGAAACAAAGTGATCTTCAAAGGAATTTGGTGTCTGGAATGCTGTTAGAGCAATGCCCAGGCATTACCAGTAGGGGGCAAGAGCCTGCCACTCCAGACATTTACATCCTTTAAAACACTAGGGTAGGTGGGCGTGGGAGCGCAGAGTCCTTTTTTCCTCAAAGTGAAAGGAGCCAAGGTGGGCGGCATGGTCTCTTGGTGGGAGGACATGCCTCCAAGGCTTAGAGGCCATACAAGATACTGGAGCTCTCCTGGAATTTGAACAGAAACAACACAGCACAGCTCTCAAGTTCTCCACTTGCCCCTTTTTTACGGGGGACCAGTTCTCTCTACACCTGCTTCTGTATCCAGAAAGAAAGCATCACCTCCTGTACCTGTGGAAGTATGGGAACACTCAGAATAAAAGCCCTTTGCAGACATGTGCATGCTGGTCATTCCAGGTGAGTTCACAGATCACATGCCGTACTCCACGGAACAAAATTCTGTCTCCGGCCTTTGGGCACTCAACAATTTACACTGGCACGGGTATCAACACGGGTCTCCCACCTCTTATCAGTCCATTCTCTCTCCTAAACTTCTGTCACAGAAATAAAATCCCCATTATCAGTTTCATTATCATTATCAAGATATTCAAAGGTCACATTTTATTTATTTATTTATTTTGCCAAATTCGATATTGCTTTATTTTGTTTTTGTGTCAGCCTTTCATTCATTTGAATTATGTTTTTGTATATGGTATGTGGTATTGGTTCATTATCTGCCCCAACACAGTTTGTTTAATACTTCTCCATTTGTTGGTCTTTATGCTAAAACCACAATGTTTTAATGACTGTAGGTTTGTAAGACTTTTGAGTTTAGGCAGTATGTGTCCTCTACCCTGGCTCTTCTTAGCAGACTGTTATTTGGGTCATGTGAGATTCCATATTAATTTGCCATGAATAGAAATACTGTCGTTTCGCTAGGGGTTATATTGACTATGTAGATCCATTTAGGCACTATGGGCATCTTAACATTTGCACACCTAACATGAACACGTGGTGTCTTTCAATTTTTAAAACTTTTTTTCTTTAGCAATGCTTTTTTTTTTCTTTTTAGTTATTGTGAATGTAACTTATGCCATCACAGTTAATTATCTTAGAAATAGCTAATTCTCTTCGACACTGTGGTAAATGGAATTTATATTTTAGTTTGCTTTTTATATTTTTCATTATTAGTCACTTCTGACTACTTGGTTGCATGCTACTGTGGGCTTTTGTTCATCTTTATTTCTTTTTTAGTGATCTACTCTCTTACCACTGTATTCTTATGTGGCTTCCATCAAGGAACATTCATAGTTAACTGCAAAGTTTATGGTCTATACTCAGGAGTAGAAATTTTAGGTACTGGGGCTTGGGATACATGCAGTTACTTAATCCAAGACTGCCAGAATCTAACCCTAACCCTAACCCTATTCGTTACTCCCACCAGTGGGATTCTCTAGGCTTCCATTTCTCCATAAAATGGCTAACATTTTAGCTTCTCCTCTTTCTTGGTTTGCTGGATGAGTGATGTACAAAGATGACTTATCATTCTTTGATTATTAATGTGGCTGGGCATCTTACACATTTGACAACCATTTGAGTCTCCACCTGCTTAATTTACCAAGAGTTGTCTAATATCTCCTTTCTTTTCTATTTGCAAGAGATACAGATATTATCTGTGTGCAGCCCTTCTGGTTGTAGACATATCCTTCCAAACTGTCATTCACTTATATGTAAATTGCATTAATATGTAAATATGCACTTTTGGTATAATCAGCTTCATCAAGGTCCCTTTATATGGTTATACTTCCCCACTCCAAAGTCAAAAAGACTTTCCACATTTCCATACTGGGCTTACATGTCACTTTACTTTTCAGTGTAGAATGGAGCTAGCTAGATCCCATTGCTGATCTTCAAACTCCTTTTTTCTTTAACATTTTGGGTGCCACCTCCATCATAAATGTCATGTGTCTATATATAATAATGGGTCTGGCCCTACCATCTTGGCTTTGTTCTACACTAGTTGCTCATTCTTGTATTAATATCATATACCTTACAGCCCCATGGCCTTTTCATTTATTTTACAAAAAAATGTTTCTTTAGTTCCTAAAATAATTTGATGGAATTTTAATTGCAATCTAATTGAATTTGTAAATTAACTTGGAGGAAATTGATTCATAAAAAATGTTAAATCACTGGAACTGGAGAGATAGATTGCTCAGTGGTTAAGAGCACTTCTGGAGGACCCAGATTCAGTTCTCAGTAGCCATATCAGGTGGTTCACAACTGCCTGTGCCTACATGTCCAAAGTAGCCAACATCTTCTGGTCTCCTCAGGCACCCACACTCATGGAATACATATATACACACACATAAACACATAAATATAAATAAAAATACATTGTGAAAATAGTTCAAGCATCCCGTCAATGAACACACTGTCTTATTTTTTCTTCAGCTCTTCTTTCAGGCCAATTTAATGTTTTTTTCTCTTTAAAAGGGGTCTGTTTCTATTTTGCATTTACTATTCTGAAAATACCATTATATTCTTATATGTTCTATATTTTAATATACCTTCTGCTGCTGGTATTGGGGAGTGACATTCATCTTTGTAATATAATTGGTATCTAGAAAGCTTGCTGAGCTTTGATTAGACCTAAAATCTATTGACTGAGTTTTGATTGTGCCACAGGAGCCTTTTCCCCTTCCTCCCCACAGCTCTTACTTATTGTCGTTACTGCTGTGTTTTGGTTGATTGCTTTTGTTGGTTGCTTTGGTTAGATCTTGAACCATGGCAGTCATAATAGGGACCTTTACACAAAGAAGCCTAAAGTTTCTCCATGTCCTCCACTGGGCATAGACATTCAATGATGGCCTCATCCAAGTTAGGAAATAGAACATAGAGCTCTGTGATATTTCTTGAACTCCAAAGTTTCTTAGACTTAAGTTTGAAAAAAAAACTTTATTGAGATAATCATGAAGTTTCATGTTGAAAATTGTGGGTTTTTTCTCACATTAAACTTTCTTATTTCAACAAATAAACTCTAATTAGTTATAGCTTTTAAGTGTTTTACTTATTTTTATTTTATGTGCATGAATGTTTTGTCTGCATATATGTCTGTGTATCAAGTGCATTCAGTGCCCTCAGAAGCCAGTAGAGGACATTAGGTCTCCAGGAACTGGAGTGACTGGAAGTTGTGAGGGGCTGTGTGGGTGCTGGGAACCAAATCGGGGTCCTCTGCTAGAGCAAGTGTGCTAAACCACTGAGCAATCTCTCCAGTCCCAGTTGTACCTATTTTATTTATGTTATTTATTTTTATTTTTTTATTTTTATTTATTAATTTATTTATATATGTTAAAACAGGGTCTCACTATGTAGCTCTGGCTGACCAGGAACTCACTCTATAGAGCAGGCTGGCCTTGAACAAACAGAGACCTGCCTTCCTATATCTCCCAAGTGCTGGCATTAATTAAAGGCATGTGCCACCCAGACTGGCTGTATTAGTATTAGGAACTGTACCAAAAAAGTGACATTTTTATACATGATTATGCTTTGATCATCTTCAGTCACCTAATATCACAGCCAGCCTGCTCCCCTGCTCACTGCTCCCCTTTCTCTACCTCCCAAGTCCTGATACTCCCATGAATTATCTCTACTGGATGTTTATCTTAGATACATACAGCTAGCTAATACTTTATTTAAAATTTGGAAAAATGAAGTATTTGGAAAGTTTTTTTTGCCTCTATTGTCCTTATCTGGCTTTGTAATAAAGGTTAGTCTTATACTGTAGTCCTTCAGCTCTGTTTTCTGGTACAGCTTGGGTTGTCTAGGGATTATATCTACCTTCAACAGGAGCAGAGGTTATCTGTGCTCTGAGTCCAGAGCTTTCCAGGAAGGGGAAGTTCTTTGATTAGACTGTAGTCCCTTATAATGGAAGCTTGAAAAATTGGTTTGCTAATTCTTTTAATTCCAATTTTGGAATTTTAGAGTTAAAAAACTCCCTAAATTCTATCAATGTTAATAAACTTCCAAAGTTTAAATTCCATAATATTGTTAGCCTAAAACTTTTATTAGGTCTGTGGAAAGCTTTAGTACTCAGTATATGGCTTTAACATCTCTTTTCAATCCCCGCAGCAATCTTTTCAAGCATTTATGAACATATATTTGTATTTTAAAGTTTATTATTATTACATACATGCATGTATGATTACAGCATATGTGTATTGGCTCACATGTGCCATGGTGTTTGTGTAGAGGTCAGAGGACATCTTTGTGAATTGGTTCTCTCTTTACACCTTTATGTGGGTTCTGGGGATCAGACTCAGATTATCAGATTGCATGGTAAGTGCTTTTGCCAGTCCCATAGAATTTGTCTATTTTTAAAACCTAGCATGTTCAATGTCTTGTTGCTGTCCTTGACTTCTCAGAGTGTGTGTGTGTGTTGAAACAAGGTTTCACTATAGCAACAACTAGTCTGGAACTCTGTAGCTCAGGCTGCCTTTGAACCCTTGGTGACCCCCCCCCCCAAGGCTTTAGCCTCCCAGTTGCTGGGATTACAGGTATGAGCTGCCATGCCTGGCTCATGCATAAGTTTCTTTAGGTTTATTCTGGATTTTGTGTGTGTGTGTGTGTGTGTGTGTGTTATTGTTTTTGTTTCTCAGATTATGCTATTGAACACTTAGCTACAAGAATGTTTTAATCTAAGTTTCCATGTGGTCTCATCTTACCGGAGAGAGGGGCCGTCATTCTGCTCTCTCTGTCCTCCATTTTTAATCTCCTCCCTACTACCTCCTCTCTCCTCCTAGTCTCCTAGTCTCGCCTATTTTGCTTTCCTATTGGCCAACAGTGCTTTATTCATTAACCAATTCTAGAAACATATTTACATAATGACATCTCCCATCATCTCCTCTTTTCTGTATAAAATAAAAAGAAGGGTTTTAACCTTAACATAGTAAAATATAAAAAAAAAATTATCAAGTAAGAACCATAGTTAACTATGTTCAGTCCATTAACATTTACAAGATTTAAAGAAAATATTCCATCATCTATCCTATCTTTGTGAGTCTAAAGTCGTATATGTAATTTGTCTTTAATCCTAACTAAGGAAAACTATAACCATAACTATCTGTCTTCAGCTCCATCAAAGAGCACAGAAGGATAATATATAAACTATAGAAATGACAGAGAAATCTTGCTACCTGATCAGTCACCTGAAGTTCTTCTGTAATCTTCCATCTTCAGCCTAAAGGCCATAGTGTGTCTGGCAGACTCCTCAGCAAAGCAGGAAACTTTAAACTGTCCACCTGTATTGGCAGTTTGTCAGTCATTTTTCTCTGTGTCCTGTAGACTGTCTGGCAGACTCTTCCATGAAGCAGGAACCCTGTAGCAATGTCCATTTTATATCAGCAGTCATTTTCCTGTAGGTCCTGCATGTCCAGATTATACAGCATAAAGTCAAATAGTCCAGACAAGAACAGTATCTTGCCCAAATGTCTAGTCTTGCCATATTGAAAGCAAACTTCAATGTCCATCTTCCTTTCTGATGCAGGTGGTGTTGCCAGGAGCAGTTGTGCCTCACTGTCAAGAAAAACCCTGAACCATTTTAAATGCCATATTCTGTAGGTCTTTGAAAGGTTTGAAGAATGCCTGTTTATCTAAAATATATCTCTGTATCTCTGTATATTTTGAAAACCTAACTAACTTAACTCTAAGTTTTGACTATCATAGGTAGTTGTCTATAATCTGTACCAATTTATACATTACATTATTAAATGAGCTATACAAACACAATACCTAAACAAGAGGGGAAATAACATACCACAAAATTGACCTTAAATTGTATCAATAAATGAAAATCCATTTTCAAACAAAGTATGTATATCTATACCATAATCCACTTTTTTATCTTTAAAGAGATTGGTTGTGGTCATTTATCATTTATAACCAATCCCATTTAAATGAAAACAAACATTTATAAACAATATTTGGGAATTTGGGCGTTGTTCTTTCCAAACTGCTTCCTGCTGATAGGGGGCGCTGTCCTTGGAGATCCTAGGAAGATGCAGAAATCCTGGCTGTAGTCTGTAAGGCTGCCTTGTCCCAACTGTTTTGAATGTTGGATCACCTGGGACGTTGTTTCAGGGGGTCTTGCTTGATCAAACCACATTAGTCTGGAAGAAATCCCCAGCTTTTCATTTTCTGTGGAAACAAAAATAGAAATCCTTTTTTCCCAGTAACTTGTCCTTAGACTTACATTTTGGAGTCAAAGCATTTTTAAAATATATAAATTGAATTAATCCAACAGCATTTGTTTTAACAGTTGTTTATTTCCTCAGCAGTCAAACAATACAAAGATAACAGAACAGCATACAGTATCCAGACTCTCTGTGTATTTTCCATTTTTTACGTGGCTTTTTTTAGTACTCTATTTCTTTTACTTCTGTTTTTTCATTTATTGAGACAGGGTTTCTCTACGTAACTTTGGCTTCCCTAGAATTCACTCTGTACACTAGGTTCACTTTGAAATCACACAGATCTGCTTGCCTCTGTCTCCCAAGTGCTGGAATTAAAGGCATGTGCCACCATACCCAGCTACTCTTTCTTTTTATTATTCTTTTTTAAACCAGTTTATCCTGTTTCTTTTTTTCTTTCAAGCCTATGTATATTTTAAAACACACTGTAAACCTTTAGAGGGTTTTCTTAATCTGAATCTGTCTTTACTGTAAATCTTTATCTTTTTCTGGCTACAAGTCTTTTATCTGGTAAACAATAAGACTGGTCAAATAAAAGCCATAGCTATATTAGCCGCGGTCTATCAAAGATGGCGGCGGGTACTTTTACCACCAGAACTGAGAGCTGTGCTCACTGCCTTGGTCTATGCTGCAGCACATTGCCAGCTTGGTGATGTGGTCACTGCCATTGCCAGCTCTCATTCACACCATTATATTGTTAGCAGAGCTCTTTAAAAGCCTTGCAGGTTTTTTGTTTGTTTGTTTTTTTGTTTTGTTTTGTTTTTGCCGCTTATGCTGAGTCAGGGTATCTTCATTAAAGGAGCCATGCAAATTTCTGCTTGTCTCTAGCAAAACAGAGTCCAACCAAGAAAAATGCTGGTACCAAAAGCCTTGCTTGTCTCTGTTCTTTTGTTTATAAAACCCCTTTTTAAGCTTTTTAAAATTTTAAGTGGAGGTTCTTATTAGCTATGTGCCGGTGCCATTTTGTTATGAGCTGTTTTTACCACTGGCCTGGTCCCTCAGCCTCACCAGCCCCAATTAACACACTGAGATGCTGTATTAGATACAAAGCTGTTGGCCTGTTACTAGCATTACTTATTGGCTAGCTCTGTCTTAAATATTAACCCATTTCTATTAATCTAAATTTCCACATGGTCTCATTTTACTGGAGAGAGGGACTGGTGTTCTGCGCTCTCCGTCCTCCATCTTGAATCTAAAAATCTTAAACTTGCTGTTTTACTTTTTATTTAAGGGTAGTCTGTCTAGATATAAAATTATAGGTATGAAATCCTCATCCATGAACACATTAAATTATTTAATCATATTGAGTTTTATTAAGTTTTGTAATATCTTGGTGTTTTTCATCTTAAGTTTATCTAGCTTCTATCAGTGTTTTGAGAATTCTCTTTGTCATTTTTGTTCTTAAATTCCACTACAGAGATCTTTTATATCTGTCTTATTTAATGCTAGGAATCCATTCAATCTGAAGTTTTATATTTTATTTCTTAAACATACTTAGTCATTGTGCCTTCAAATGTACCCTCCCTCCATTATTTGTTTTCTCTTTCTGGCTCTAAAGCCTGTACTTGTAACCACTGCACCATCTGAAAAAAGCAGTCTTTCTTGCATTTGCCTGTATAGGTCTTGCTGACCTCCAATACACTGAAGGGCAGAAATCAGTCTTTTTCGTCTCTGTGTAGTCTTGTCTATTGTGAGTGATTGCATTAATGAATGAACCAAGAGAAAAAGAGGGGTGGAGGACTAGAGCAGAAAGTGCTGTATGTACACAGCCGACTCATGACTATAGTGTGTGCCCCACCTGGGGCATGACCTCTGTCACAGTGGCAACCCCTTCAGCAGGCCCCTCCCTGTGGGAGGGAGCATCTGCATTAACCAGCCCTACCCAGCCCAGCCCAGCCCAGCTCCAGACTTGGTCCAACATTCCATCCTGATAGTCTGCCTTGACCTCTTGGCTTCTTCTTGAACCTTGTTTTCTTTGCTATGATTGGAGAGAAAACTGCCCTGTGTAGCTTCCAGGGGTAAGAGGAAGCAAATGAGACCTCCTTGTGCTCTGTACACACACACACACACACACACACACACACACACACACACACACACAGGCTGCACACAGCATGATGCCACTCTCATCATAGTACAGATTGTCACAAACACACAGTAACCTCTATCCTGGTGTCTGAGAGCCTAACAGGAAATCTACATGTAATGTGGAGCTTTAATCCTGCTTTGATAGAGGAAACAAGATCTCCCACAGGTCTATAGCTAGTGAGATTGCTGGAGGCTTTCTAGGGACATTAGGCCAATGGAGAAGTAACTCCATGGCAGTCATTCCATCCACACTTTGGCCCTCCTTTGTTCTACTCTCTTCCATGATTTCCCAAACTGCCTCTCTTCTGATTTCACTGGATCGTCTCTGGCCTAATGGTAAAGGGTCCAATGTCTTTCCTTGTATCTTGCCCATCAGAACTTGTTATTCGACAATAGCATAACACAGAGGCCTACACAGAAGAATTCAAACTAAGGTAGTCATGGGTGATATGGCTTTACTCGTGTGTGTGTGTGTGTGTGTGTGTGTGTGTGTGTGTGTGTGTGTGTGTTAAATAGGGGCATCCAGAGTCTTAAGTCAAACAGGGCAACGGTGGTGGGAATTGTCAGCTCCCCTGACTGCCTGGTGGGGACCCACAAGTATATATACTGCAAACTCCTCTGGTAGCCCACTTAGGAGCAATGAAGGCCCAGACCTTTGCCGCTTGAGAGACAAACCCTCCCCTTCAGCTTGAGTGGCATTCAACCCTGAGCTCATTGAACCTGAAAATCAAAAGCACGGTCTAACTACAGCACCACCAAGGACCACTAATGATTACATCAACTGTATGAACAGAGGCTTTCTGTCCAGTGGGAAGATGTAGGGCTGACCAGTACTCTTTACTTACTGTTAAGATTACTCAACTCTTCTGACATTACCTGATTTAAACATTCAAATTAATCCTACTTAGAGCATGGCTTAGATGTCCTGTCTCAGTAATGACAGGCAACAAACACATCAAGGCACCTGAAACATGCCAGTCAGTGTCCCAAGCGCTTGACTCACTTTAGCCATTATTTCCTACAGTTACTAGGACAAGATAATTAATATTTTCAATGTTATATTACAGAGGGGAAACTGAGTCACAAGAGGTTATATATTTTGCCTAAGATATGATTTGATAAATGATCGAGCTAGAGTTCAGAACATACTATACTCTAAATACATACTATATTCTAAAGCTTGGAAAGCTTGATCGTGTGCCCCTTATGTGTGATCCTGCTTTTATATCTCTTCACTGAAGACTGCTAGAGGGCTTGCTCTTTCTCTACCCTGTCATTACCATATGAGTCTAGCTTTTATCACCTGCACACCTGGAAGAGTTGGTTGAATGTGGAAATTCTTGGAAGACATGGATGGCACCACAAGGAAAGATAACAAACAAGAAGAAATTGGACACAATACCTGAGCCAAAGAAGGGCTGAAGAGAGGACAAAAGAAGGAAGTTAAGAGTCTTACATAAGTGTTAGAAACATAAGGGCACCACACTCATACAAATAATTTAAAAGGAGATTTGAAAACAAAGAAATGTCATTTCTTCCAAAATTAGTCTATAGAATCTCAGTTAACATTAATAGTTTTTAAGGGGGGTTGTTTTGTTTTGCTTGGAACTAGATAATATCATTATGAAATTCCTTTTGAAAAGCAAAGGGCCAAGAATAACTGAGAAGCAATTTTGAAAAGGTACAAGCTAGAAGAACTGGCCATACCAGATGTCAACATTTAGTCTCAAAATATTTAGTGAGAAGACAATGCAGTTGGGCACAGGATAGACTAATGGAGGGCAGAAAACCCTGCCAAGGCTCATCTATGTGCAGAAACAATACAGGGCAGAAGTGGAGCTATTAACTGAGGTGGGAAAGGTGTTCTGTTGACTGATGAGTACAGAACGAGCTCCCATCTATATGGAAAACATAAAAGTAGATGTCTATATTAGGTCAATCTCAGGATGATTAAAGAATAAAAAAAAGAAAGAAAAAACAAAACTTTAGAAGACAACATGAAAATATTTAAAAAGCCATAATCTTAAAATAAAGAAAAATTTCACTAATAAAAAATCAAAACACACAGAAATTAGAGGCAAAAAATTCATAAATTTAGTTGCATTAACAGCTACTCAGCAAAGTCCATTATAACAAATAGAAGAACAAACCATATTATCTGAGAGAAGATCTTTGTAATTAATATAATATGTAACTAAAATTCTCAAATCAATAAGAAGTTGATACATGGAAGAGGAATGGAGGAATGGACAAAAGAATTGTAGAAGAACCACAGAAGATCAATGAATCTAAAAAGATGCATACACTCACTATTAGAGAAATACAATGAAAAATAACAGAGAGTTACCATTCTACCCACAAGACTGGTAAAAAGGTGCAGCTCATGCCAAGTATTGGGAAAGAACAGTTAAATCTCAGAGTCTCATGCCTTGCTGATGGGGCTGTCAGTTGATCCAAGTGCTCTGGAGAGCAATCTGGCAACAAGTCAGGAAGATGAAAGTGATCATGTTAGAAATTCCACTCGTAGCAGGCAGTCAAGAAGACATGTATGAAGATGTTTGCTGCCACGCTGGAAACAACTGAAATATCCATCAACAAGAGAATGGATAAGCAAATTGTATTGTAGTTATACAATGGAATACAACAGCCTGTGTCATCAGAGATCAAGATCTCACAATTATAATGCCAAGGCAGAAACATATTGCAGATTATAATTATGTCCTATGTAATATAAAGGGTTATAATACTTTATCGGCAAAGTTTCAAAACTCTGCCTAAATAAAACTTTATAATGTTTGTGAATACACACAGGTACAATAAAAATATTTTTTTAAAGAAGAGGGGAGAAGATGATTAAGATGGAATGCAAAACAAGTCCTAACAAATGAGGAAAGAGACTATGATAAAGTGTTCTGAGAGGAACTTAGTTATAACTAAGTTACTTACTCCCTTTCTTTTGTGTTTTTTAGAATTCATTTATTTATTTATCTATCTCTCTATTCATCCTGGAAATCAAGTCTCAATTTGCATCCTTGGCTGCCCTGGTACTTGCCCTACATTTCAGGCTGGCCTCGAACTTGCAGCAAGTAGTCTCTCTGTGTCTGTCTGCCGAGTCCCAGAGTGACAGATGTGCAATGCCATGCAAGGCTTCAACTATTTACTTTCTTTGAAGTATAAAGACACAAGGCAAAAAGGGTAATGTGTTAATGTTTGCTGACGCTCATGTGGCCATCATAAATGCAGCCCACAAAGTATTTTTTGGCACTCTGCTTTCCAGGCAGATGATTGTATTTCCTATCTGCTCTGAAGTTAGTGGTGGCCTGGAGACTTCCTCTACCAATAAAATAAGAGTGTGGCTGACATTTATGACCTCATAAGTCAGTGAGCAAAAAGCTTTGGCCAACATGGCAGCCCAGACACAAAGCTTTTAGCCTCCCTTGCCTCCGAGGAAACATGACACATCCAGGCTACTGGTGGAGAACTTAAGGACATGTGAGAGAGGAACCTTTGTGGGCTTTGGCCAGAGATTGGGGGTGGGGTGGGGCTTGTTAGTGCAACATAACTGAGTCCATCACAGCAGGAGTCAGCAGCCTAGTTTGAAAGTTTAGTCCTACTCCAGCCTGTGTAGCTCAGGCTGGCCTCAAATGTGTGACAATCATTCTGCTTCAGCCTCCAGAGCACTGGGGTCACGGGTGTGCATTGGCATGCATAGCTTCTAATAGTTACTTTGTAATAAAAGAATATGAAGCAAATAGCTGAGTGTGTTATTATTTTAAGAAAGAATTATGATGACTGCAATTGTTATGGACTCTGGGTGGCTTTTGGAAATGTCTTTCTACCTTGTTTTCTATCCTTTGATGCATCTGACCGACAACTGGTCCCCATCCTCATTGGCCACCGAACTATTTGCCCAGTTGTAGTTCACTGCTGTGAGAAATATCAAGAAAATGGTCCCTTACCTCCTAGACTAAGGTTCCTTTTCAAGACTGCCCTCGAGTTCCCCAGCAAATAAAAGTCCCAACCAGGAGTGGTAGACAGGCAAGGTGGGAGAAGGAAAAGAATCTGGCACCCCTGACTGGCTCTGTTTCATAGGTGCTGGGCAGAGAAACCCAAGTATTGCCTGGAAGTGGCTGTGACATGTGATGCCTTTGAGAGGTTCTGTGGAAAGAATGACATCATCACCAACCCCTCTCCCCCACCTTTTTTCCAGTGGGAGTGAGAAATAAATAGACGGACACATTTTCCAGTCGGGGAGCAATTCTGGAGAGCAAGTTTACCTTGGCAGAGGAGCCCAGGTGGAGTTGTGAGAAACCTTATCTTTGCTTGCCCAGTAAACAGGAGCCGCAGTCTCCCCAGAGCCTTGGCTATGAGCAGGTGATAAGAGAGGCAGGTGAATGGGGCAGGTGAGCAGAGGGAACCTTGGTCTGGCCAGAGCCACTACAGAACCAGCTTGACCCAGGATCACCTGTGCTAGGTCAATATTGTCTTAATTTGATGGGCAGACTAATTTGACTGACAGTTTGTTGCCAAGAGACGTGCCATTAAACTCACGAGGTTCAAAGGTAAGGTCCCTGACCTTTAAATTGACAAGTCTCAAATTGTGATGTGTGCATGGCCACCTAGGAAATCCCATTAAGATGCAGGTGGAGATGGCCAGAAATTGCCAGCAGTGTAAGCTGCAGAAAGGGCTGGCCATCAGGCCTCTCCGAAATAAAAAGTGTTGAGACCTCAGATGACAGTCTGTGTTTGCAGAAACCAGTCACCATCTAAAGAGATGGAGCACAGGTCCCATGCCAGATGTTCCTATCATTTCTTTTAGCTCTTCAAGCTCTGCAAGGTGGGTGTTCTTATTCCCACCCCTGCTTGGCAAGCAAAAGGACTGAAGCTGAGAAAGGTTAATTCATGTTTTCTACATGTCATTTCTAAGAGATTTCATTGCTACCTCTGCTCCTTTCCTGGTGATCTGAAATAACCCAGAGACAAAGGGTAATAGACACCCTGTGGCAGACAGGCGTTGTCTGTTTGTGGTGATTGGACCTCTCAACACCTGGGAGTGAGTCATCCCTTCTATATAGAATCCTGGGCCAAGCACAGGACTTCAGAGATCCCGGTATCAGCATTTGGCCTAGGAAGGTCTGGCTTCACAACAGGCAGAAAGTTGGACACGTCTGGTTTTCAAATTTCTCTAGTGCTGATGTGTTCAGCCTAAGGACATGGAGTTGGAGAAAATTCTTAATACTAGGAGGAGTTGTGTTGATGTGTCAGCTTGGAAAGAATGCCTCAGGCAGGCCATTGAGGCTTGCAGGAGAAAAGCAAGAACAGAAATGCCCAGCTTGTGGAAACATCAACCGGAAAGCAATGGTAGCCAGGTGGCCAGACAGAACATTCTGGGGGAAATGTGTGATGTGCTAAATAAACCCAGCTGCACCGGGGAAGGAGCTTCCTTGTGTCTGGAACATAGGGATGAGGCAGCCAGGCTTCCTGATCTTGGCCATGCTCTACCTTCGAGATAATTGGGAACTGTGAGACCCTATCCCAGACTCTTGGAAGACCTGAATTTCATAGTGCACTCAACATGTCTGGGTGCTCTATGGCTTTATCCGCACTGTAACCTGATTCATAGTGGCTCCCAAGTGCTGCCATAATTTGCACTGCAGAGTAGGAGGCCACATACAGGGCACCATCCCTGCAAAGTGGTTCCACAATAGAAAATGAGAGGTAAACCTCAAGACAAATGGAAGGCTTCCCTGAAAAGCATTACTTGATTTTATTATTTACACATTTCACCATTCTAGAAAGTATCTGAGCTTATAGCAACCACAGAGAGTGGATAGAGGCTTGAAGGCAGGAGCAGCTCAAGCCTAGAGCAGCCACTACCTTGGTGTATGCTATGAGTTACCAGGTGCTTGTACTGAGGTGTTTTCAATAGAGATCAGAATTCCTGACTTATAAGGCAATGCATGATCCTCCTAATCTATGCATCACAAGTTCAAAGTGGAGCTGCCTCAGGTAAGCATGATCATTCCCAATGCCCAAAGCCCCCCTGTAAAGCCTCAGAATAAGAACATTCAATCCCAATGCCATTGGAGAGGCCTCACCCATAGCCCTGTAGCAAAACCCAGAGTTTCCTAGGATGCTTCCCATAGCACCTTCCATGCAGATGGACAGCTAAGCCAATGCCCACTCTTGCAAGAGCAGGCTCCAGAATGACCCCTGCTGGTCCATTTTAATCCCAGGATAAAAAGTAGAAGGAAGAACCTATTTGGGGGCTCCTTGGAAACTTGGATTCAGTCTTTTGTTGGTCTTGTGCTCACTTCATTTTGGGGTTGAAGCTGCTCTGGCTTCCTGCAGAACTGTACATATGAAAGATGGGGTACAGTACCTGCCATTCCACAAGCAGGAGCTATGATCTTTCCCTTATGATTCTCAGAGCCCCTGTCTGTCTCTACCAAAGATTGAGAAGAGGCTGAGAGGAGGCAGGACCACAGGCTGGCAAGCCTAGGCTTATAGTGCCCTGCCTGTTGAACTTGGGAAAGGCAGATTTTTCTGGGTTTTTGTTCTGTACCCTGCAAGGAAGAAGAGTCAGATGAGAAGAAAGAAATCAGATATTCCCTGAGGAGCCAATGGGTTACAGAGCTGTGCAGTGCACAACTAGATGAAGAGAAGCAATGGGGCAGAGCTGCAGGAAGACATCAATTGAGCCACCCAGGTCTCCTTCTTTGCAAAAGTCTGCTGCCCAGTTGTGAGTGTGGGGTCAGCAGACTTCCTCCAGCTGTTACTGTCTTCCACGTGTGCCTCCCTGATGCTCAGACCCTTTCAAGACTGCCCATACTAAGGACTGAGCAAGGCATTTTGCCATAGGGAGATATTTTATTGAATGATATTTTCTCCATGGTTCCTTGCAGAGTTATCAAGATTTGTCAGGCCTTCATTCCAACTGGACCTCCCTCTGTCTTCTATTGGACATTTCCTCCCTTCTACAAGTGTGGGTCCCAAAACATGTTTCCTTCTGCTTCTACAGAATCCCATCCATATAATAGCGCGAACACCCTTGACACACACAGGCTCATGACCTTTATACAGAAGCCATGGTGCCACAGACCCATAGCTTGAGAGACAGCATTGGTAGTTAGACAATAGCATGGCTGCTACTTCATGGATGGTGGGTGACAGCATGTAAGCTCCATCTGCTGGAATTAGACATGACCTTCTCCTCATCAACCAGCCACTCTTAACTGGGCTTCTCAAATCTCCAAGCCTGATCCATCTCCCTCCCTCCCTCCCTTCCTCCCTCCCTTTCTCCCTTCTTCCCTTCCTCCCTCTCTCCCTCCCTCTCAATTCTCCATCCCTGTAGCCCTGAAGTCTGTAAGGTCTGTCTGGGTATCAACTTTGACCATCATCCCCACCTCCCATCAAAACTCACTCCTTTACAACCTTCATAGAAACCCTTTGGCCTCTCTTCTTCCTGGTGCCTGGTGGCTGGTCCTGTGCTATGATGCTTCTGTTAGATCCTGTGTGAATCATTGCCTCTCAGAAAGAAGAGAGGCCTGTTGGAACCAAACCTGTCTCTCGCACCTGTTCCCCTGAAGTCACTGGCAGGTGTTCGTTGCTACTAGCAAGAAATACCCAAACACAAAAAAACAAAAGATGGTAAAACAATGGGAACTGGACAAGCTCCTATTTTGACTGGGGTCAATGTTCTTTCCCCGGCATTGACCCAGAACGCAGAGCACTTGTTCAAGCGTTGAGATGCCCTTGGCCTGGAGCGTGTGTGCTTGTGAGGACATGCAGACGTTCCAAGAACAAAAGAGCAGAGCAACTTGCTGGCATTGGATACCATGGTATTTCTTAATGCTCCTATCAAAATGACAGCTAAAAGACATTGACAGAAACGTCTGCAGCCCTGGGTGAAGCAGGGTGGGTTGTGAGGATGGAGACTGTAATCCTGACACTGAGGACTGGAGGGCCATCTGCAAACCGCCACCCGATGTCTGGACTCTCAGTCCTGGGTATGCTGTGGACATGGTGCTGGCAAGTATGAGGCCCCATATAAATACACCTCAAAAGGTGCCTCACAGAAGGAGAGACGGGACATGGACCATGACCATTGGCATTGTTCTTTTTTAGGGCTGGCTAATGTGGGAAGTTCAGAGAGCCTTTCATGTGGTGCTTCTGCTGCTTTTCTACTAGTAAGAGACAGTGGAATCATTAGCAAAGCTCTCCTTCCTTCCCTCCCTCCCTCCTTCTTTCCCTCCCCCCTTCCCCCTCCCCTCCATACTCCCTCCCCTCCTTCCCTTCCTCCCTCCATCCCTCCCTCCTTCTACTCCTCCCTCCTTCTTTCCCTCCCTCCCTTCCTCCTCCCCTCTCTTCTTCCTTCCCTCCCTTCCCTTTCTCCTCCCCTCCCTCCCTCCTTCCACCTTCCCTCCATCCCTCCCTCCTTCCACCCTTCCCTCTGTCCATCCCTTCCTCCCTCCATCCCTCCCTCCCTCTCTTCCCCTCTCTCTTTCCTTCCCCCAGTCCATCTTCAAACAGCAGCTGATTAAATACTGCACCTTTCTGCTGGGGAAGTTGGGCCCTTGCCACTATTGCGCCTTTGCTGTGTAATACAGTTGAGGGTAGGCAGTATCATTTTATGGGCGAGTAAACTCCCTGATAAGGAAAGGGAACTGATGATGACTTAAAAAAAAAAAAAAACCCACCAGGTTCCACTGAGTAGCCCAGGCTAGTCTAACCTGGAAAGCACCATGCCGTGCCGTAGCTCCGAAGTGCTGGGATAGCAGGCATGTGCTACACACTGTTGTAAGTTTCTTTGTTATGGAAGCACAGTCAGCTCACATGCACATTGCTGTTTTCCTGCCTCCTGTTCTAAAGCAGGGTTTCTCAACCTGTTGGTTGTAACCCCTTTGGGGGTCACATATCAGATACTTACATTATAATTCCTAACAGTAGAAAAATTACAGTTACAAAGTAGCAATAGAATAATTTTATAGTTGGGGTCACGTCAACATGAGGAACTGTGTTAAAGGGTCACAGTGTGAGAGAGGTTGGGTACTGCTGCTCTAAAGCCTCCCGTGGTAGTACTGGGGAAGCTTTTCCTCTCCCAGAGAAGCAGCAGTGCTGAGGGCAGCTGTGAGAGTAAGGCCAGCTTTCCAAAGCGACCCTGAGTCATGAGGGTGAGTGGTATGAGTGGCCAGCTGCCCATTACCCTCACTAGCTGGGGCCAGTACTGTCGGATGAGCCCCAAACACCTGCTCTGGAGCTCTAAGGCATGGACCCTCTGGCACATCCTCAAGCACTTGAGAAGGCATTTGGCATCTGACACCACTCAGGCGAGTGGTGCTGGACTTTGTCACTGAGGCCATGGACATCTCTGCTGGTGCACATCAGTTCAGGGTCATCAAGTTCCCTGGGTCCAGCTAGAGGAGTTCCTTTCAGTTGGAGTCTCTCTCTGTTCTTAGAAGGAAGAAAATGATCTTCCTAGACATTTCATTCTCCTTCCATTAATCACTGGAGCCCATCTACTAGAATGCTGTCATCACTTCAGAGTGAGGGTCAAGTATTCCAGTCAGATGTTCTCTAGAAGGGTGTGACAGATGGGAATGGGGACAGCTGTCTCCTATGGGTGTCTGCTGGTGGTGTCTACCCCAGACTTCCTTCCCATGTCACCATGACCCTGTAGTGCATCCTACCTGCCTGAAATGCTACTTTAGCAGAAGCAGCTTTGGCTGGTGCCACACACAGGTCATCCTTGTAGCAGAGTTTATGTGTCATGTTAAATACTTGGCCTGGCTGCTTCCTGGACTTGGGAATCACAGGATAGACAATTAAGGAAAAGAGAAAAGGGAGGCTTGAGGCCTTGGGAAGCAGCCAGGAAGTACAGGTTTCTGAGGGCAAAAGTGCTGCAGCAGGTTAAAACCAAACAGGACAGAAGGGAAGTCTCCAAATACCTATGTCACACAAACTAAATGTGATGCACTTACGTTTCTGCTGAAGTGCCTCCCTGCTGATCACTAGCCCAGGAAACAGGCTCTAGAGGATTGGCTTGGCTAACAGGCTAACAGGAGAGAGAGACTTTGTTTTCTTTTTTCTTTTCTTTCTTTATTTTATTATTATTATTATTATTATTATTATTATTTAGAAATTCTATGCACTTCTCCTGTAGGGTACCTTTTCTAGCCATAGGTATTTATTCTATTTGATTCTATTTGCCATGCAGAGTCGGTATCATAGGAGGCTTCAGCATCTCTTTCCAAGATCTATTAAGCATGCCCAACCTACTCCTATGAGCTGCATGCAGAGGATGCTACCCATAAATGTGTGCTGGTTAAGGAATTCTTATAGTTGTGTTCACCTGAGGATGCTTATGGAGAATGAGAGAATGGCTTTGTTTGGGTGACAGGGAGAACAAAGATGAGGAGAAACCCAAAATCCTCCTAGCATGGCTCCTTGCAAACATGACCAACCCTCCTGATACATAGTAGGTGCTAATGCCTGATGGAACTGTTAAAAGGGCAGAAGGGTGTAAGATGGACCCAGCTATCTGATTCCAAGGTGAGCCTTGTGGGTGTGAAGTACACCAGGGACTCCAGCAGGCTAGAACTGGCTCAGGTTACTACTCAGAGGCAGCAAAGTGCTCAGAAGCCATTCTCTGGGGGACACCACAGGCTGCTTGCTCCTCCAAGGAGGAGCAGTGAGTGTGAAATCTGCGGGGATCAGTTGCCCCTGGAGGAAGCAAAGTGGAAGTGTGTTTCTACCCAGGGAACAACTGGAGTATTTTCTTCCTTTTTCATAAAGTCACAGGTATGGTGGAGTTTCTCCTGGGTCTGGGGACTGTTAGAAGCAGGATGGATTGGTATGAAATAGCCTGCATTGTTCTGGAGTCCCTGTTCTTTGTCTAAAGCCTTGACAGGCACAGCCCACCAGAGGAGCCCTCTGCTATGCCAACAGTGTTCCTGTGATAGTAGCCTCTCCTTCTGGCTGCAGAAGTGCATTCTTGTGTGGATGTGGAGGGAGAGAAGGGGAGATAGAGCTAGAACTAGTGCAGGAATGCGAGTGTTTCCTTAATTGGACACAAGGGCCTTGAACCAGTTCCAATTGGAGTGTTTTCTTTTAGGGCCTGGTCCCTCAAGATTCCGTAGTGTTTTCATTCTCAGAAAAAAAAATCTCTTTGATTCAAAGGCCCCTTGATAGAAATAAAGAAACAGCCAGGCCCAAGTTTCTTTGATATTTGGGAAGGCAAGAGTTTATGGGACAGCCTCTTTTAGGGTGAGGGGGATTCTGGCTGGACAGAAGTGGGCATTTTCTGGGATAGTGCAGGGCAGGAGAGTCATGGGCTTTCTGTAGGGCTGCAGAGTCCCAATGCAAAAGTGCTCTGCTCCAATAGTTTCCAGACCCAGTTTCTTTCAACCCCATTTCTCTGAGATCCGCAAGGTCAATATCTACTTACTGCTTTATTGCTTCAGGAGCCTGAAGCAGAGGTGTGTGTGTGTGTGTGTGTGTGTGTGTGTGTGTGTGTGTGTGTACATGACATCTCACTATGTAGCTCTGGCTATCCTGGAACTAAACTCACTATGTAGCCAAGGCTGTCTGAACTTACAGAGATCTGAGATCTGCCTACCTCTTCCTTCTGAGTACTGTAATCAGCCTCATGTTTGAGGGTGCACAGCAAAGTAAATCAAAGACTGAAAGATTTTCATCTTTTGGGTTTGGGGTTTTTGTGCTGTCAACTTCTCATTCCATAATGACCAAGGTGAGAAAGTAGATGGATATTATCAGGCTTCATCATGTACCAAGCGGGGCATGTCTTGGGAAGTACTGGTGCTGTATGAAGGGAGGTGTGGCACATTGGAGCCACAGTAGTGGCTACTGGACAGAACATCATGTTTGATGTTTATTCCTTAACAGCTGAAAACATCAATCAAGGGACTTGAGGGGAAAAGAAAAAGCTCTGTGTAAAATATAAGACTCTGTAGTGGATGCTATGGACTCTGCTAAACGTGTCTTCTTCCTCAAACACCTTGAAAACAAGTCCTGCATCTTCTCAGTTCTTTCCAATGCACCAAGTGTTTTTACAACATTCATCCTCACATCAGCCCACACACATTCTTGCCATTTAGATTTCTTAAGTACCCAAATGATATTCACTGAAAAATTGACCCCAAACAAACAAGCAAACAAACCCCTCAATCCTTTTGACTGCTGTCTTTAAGAAACTCCCAGGTTACCAGGGTGGATAACATGTTTATTCTGCCTGCCCTGCCCTACTGGACAACTATTAAGAGTCCTGTCTTTACTATCGGAACCAACATGTCTGTATTCAGCTTACAGTTCAGCTGTTAAAACAAACAAAGACACAGAGGCCATGACAAGTGTGATATTTTAGGGGACATGGACTTTGGAACTAGTCAGCCCCAGTTAAATTTTGTCTTGGCCACTAGAAGGCCTTGTTGCTGTGGTCAGGGTACTTAATCCCTGGAGATTGGTTGTCTTCACTCATCCATCAAGTGTAGTCACAGAGCCTGTGACTAAGGTATTTTGAGACATAAACATGAGAACACCTTCACAAATGTTGTTCCTTGCCTTTCCCAGCTCTCCTTGAACAGGTCAAACATACCCGGTAAAGTTCCATATAACTAGCCAAAGTATAAGCCTAAGCACCAACTTCACCACCACTAGACAACTTAAGTACAACACTGGCCTTGCAAAACACAAGAAACCTAATGTGAAACACATTGCTAGATGAATTTAGATGAAGACTTCCTAATTAGATGAATAGTTATCTATCTGCCTCCTATATATACAGTTACAACTGAGATAGTTAACACTATAAGATTGTAAGTTCAGCTGGGCATGATGGTTCACACCTTTAATTCCCAGCACTTGGGAGGCTGAAGCAGGATGGTTGCTGTAAGTTCCAGGCCACCCTGGGATATAGAGTGATATCCAGTCTCACACACAAAAAGACTGCTTCTAATATATATATATATATATATATATATATATATATATATATATGGCTATATATGTATATCTTAAGTTCATTACCCTTATTCTTTAAAAAAAAAGTAATTTTGGCAAAGGAGAAAAGAAACTAAGAAGCTGGACTTATGTGAGATTGGAAAGAGAAATGATTCTATCTAGGTTTTTTATTCAAGCCAAATTGCAGTTCAACCCTTTGATCCCTCAGGACAAGGGGTGATGATGGAGATAGTACAGACAGCTCAGGCTGATGCATCTAGTAGGAGATGCTCATTGAATATGTTGCTTGATGGCCTGAGGTGGCTTAGCAAGCCCAGGTCTCTCATTTTATCTCTGTTGTGGGCTTCTTGGCAAACACAGTGCACACTGTGGTGTGATCATGGAAAGAACATTTGACCAGTGGTCTGAAAGTGCAGTTTCCATCTACATCACTTAACAGCCTGGCGACCTTGGACATGCCATTTAATCTGTTAAGTGTCATCTCACCTGTAAAACGAGGAGCCTGGACTCAGCAACTTGGAAGGCCTCTTTCAGCTCTGAGGCTGGAACTTGAAGTCATTTCATTTGCTGGTGTTTCTGCTTCATTTATTCAAAGGTAGCAAGGGTAGAAACCTATCTCATGGGGAGGAAGGAAGACACAGTGTGTGTGTCTTAAAATCTCTGGATTCTTAAAGGAACCAGAAAATGCAGAGATGGGGAACCAATGTAACAGAAACAAGGTAACAGAAACAAGGTAAAAGAAACAATGTAACAGAAGGGGAAGCTGAGTGATGGAGCCTACACCCTCAACTTCAGCCCCATCTCAACCTTGCCTAGGTGTGACAAGCTTCCTAATTTATTTCAGCTATGGCTTGTACATCTGTAAACTGGGGGCTGTAAACTGTCAAGATGTGCCATTTTAATCACAGCACATTCTGTTGAAAGCCAACATAGTGATCATGTTTTGAAAACAAACAAAAAACAAAAAAACTGCAAGGAAAACTATATAAGTGTAGTAGCTTTGAGAACTGACATAGATTTGGGAGTCCTGATCCAAAGCTGATTTCTGCTCTAATTCAGTAATAGGTGAAATTGAGTTAAATTATTCATTCATACAGTCTCCCAAAGAGTAATCATCTAGTATTTGCTCAGTGTCTTCTGATATAGGGCATTTTCACAAGGCTAAGTCACTACTGTAGAAAGAGACCTTATTTCATACCTTCTTCCCTAAAAGGGCTAATTGACTTCCATTGTTGTATGTGGTGGTTGAGACAGCTTTCTAACTTTTGTTAGCGTCACTAGGTAATAATTACAAATATGTAAAGTACATCTGTGACACCGTGGTACAATAGCCTTTCATCCCAAGCCTTTTGGGGGATTGCTATCTGGAGACAGGGGTGCTATCTGGAGGCATGGGAGGAGGCTTCCTTCCGTGAATCTCTGGGGCTGGTTCAGGGACCACCCTCATAAGATTGCCAGAAAGTCTCAGCCTAGAATCTAGCTCTCAAGCACTGGCTCCCCAGGTGACAACATGTCACATGACAGCCAATGGCACTGAGATGTTTTCCACCCTATTCAAAGGTACAGGCAACCACTCTGTTAATAATAAGGTACCCTGGACCATCTTCTGTCAGCACCTGTTCATAAAGACTGGCCCTCCACCAGACCCCACCCCCATCCACCCCTACCCAGGTCCTGAATAGCACGAACAGCTCTAGATGCTCTAGATGTATCTGGAGGAGTAGGAACAGCCCCTTGCATTTTTCTGGTTACAGGGCTTATGAAATACTGCTCCTTTAAGAAATCCAGCTTTTACTCTGGTTGAATACATGGTTGGGGTGGGGGATATTGCAAAATCGTTCTTACAGATTCATTTTATGTTTGGATTAATTCGAGGGGAAGAGTAGATGCTGAAAATTATGGGATCCCCTTTCTCAACACCCTTATGGCCCTGCCACTGATAACCCCTCTCATGAACCTAGTAGTCTTTTACTGGAGAGGACCAGTGTAGTTTCACTTTTCTTTCACGGTTCAGACTTATTTCAAGTCGCATTTAATTGTGCTTAGTTTTTGATCACAGCTCTCCCTTTCCCCAGCTCCTTTATGCACATGGGTCAAGGTTATGAAGCTGTTTTACAGGAGTAATTGAAAGAGAGGCCACAGAGGGGCAGCGCTGGGTACCAAGTCCTATCTTCCTGGCCCTGGGGCCGCAGAACTGAAATTCCTGGGCAGTGTAGATCCTGGAGATCTTTGTGTTTGCTGTCAGAATGGCTCTGGGAGCTAAGGCTAGTGGGGTGTGCTTGCCCCCTGCCCACCGCCCCCTACACACAACCCAAACAGTGTGTTCCTGCAAGGCTGTGTGTGTGTGTGTGTGTGTGTGTGTGTGTGTGCGCGCGCGCGCGCGCGCGCGCAAACGCAAGAGCTCCCGCGCAGTGGAAAAACCCTAGTAAGACACCACATCCTTTCTCCCACAAACAGAACCCTCCAAGGACCCCAGGACTAAAGACTTTTTGAGGAGCCAACATGTCCCCCGCCCCGCAATCTCCCCAGTCCCCAGTCTCTGCAATCTCCTGTCCCATCTTTTTCTTTTTCCTCATCTCCCCTGGGCGCCGCGGGTGATGATCCCCAAGAGAGGCCTAGTTTGCATGGATGACCAGGGAAGAGGGTCCTGAAATGTGGGAGTCACAGAGAAATGCGGCGCCAGGCACTTGGGTGAAGGAATGGCGCTCTCCCCCGGCGAGCTGACACGACCCAAGTGGGCACCAACGCCTTCCTCACTCCCATCCATCCCCACATTCTTGAGTCCTGGGGTGTGCGCGGGGAGGGGGCTGCGGATACTGCGGATCTGTGGACAGGATGCAGCATTGACATTGAATTCCAGCACGGGAACGCGCGCGTGTGAGCTGTGGGGGAGGGGGCCGGACTCGTAGCTGCCTCGAACCAGCTCAGGCGGGGTGCAGTGCCAGGCTGGTCCCTGCCGCCGCCCCCAGGAGCTGTGAGCGCTAAAGCCATTCATGATTTTGGTGACGTTATTCTAAGAGTGGGCGAGAGGAGGCGGAGCCGCTCTCGGACAAGCCCCGCCCCCTCTCCTATAAATGCGGCTTCCCGGGCTCTTTGTGGGACCCGGAGCTCGGTGGAGAGCTGGGAGCTTGGTCTGCACTGCTAACGCCGCTGGCAGCGGGACTGTCTCGGAAGGCGGACCGACGGTCGCCTAGTACTCGCTCTCGGTTGCCCGCTGCTCTCTGCGCGAGTCATCCTCATTTGGGACGCAGTGGCTGTTTTGTTTTTTTAAAAATCACAAGGGCGTGGGTCAGCCTCCCCTAGGACTTCATGTCTGTATATTTCCCCATTCACTGGTGAGTATCCTGCGCCTGCGGTGGACGCCGGTTTAACCTGGGTGGCTGCGGGGCCCGGCAGCCTCCTAGTGCCGGCTCCGGGTGCGAGGCCAGAGAGTGGCACGGACACCCAGTGCTGGCTAACCCGCCGCCTCAGCCCCTGCAGGAGTCGACGTCAAGGTTGCAAAGCTGGGGGTTGGGGGAGGCGGTGCTGAGAGCATCCAGACAAAGGAAGTGAACTCGGAACCTTCACTTAAGTGGCGGCCGGTGGATATGGTGGCGATGGGTGGGGGAAGAACCTGGGTCCCAGCCTGAAGCCCCCCAAGGAAACTCTATCCCCAGAGGGCGGCAGGAGATGAGTCCTGCCTGGTTCAGGGGGCTCCGGCTCGCCGGGCCCCTCCCCTTTTCCTTTTTGTTTGCATGCAAGTCTCGGCGCCGAGGACGGCTGCAGCGGGGTTCAGCTGGTGCAGCCGCCCGGGTTGCAGAGCTTGGGAGTTGCGAGGAGGAGGGGAAGACGCTCTCCGCACACACAAGCCCACAAGCAGCAGGGTGCACGCTGCACCTTCTCAACCCCTGCTCTCCGTGGCCCCTAAAATCCAACGCGCCTTTGTGGAGGGTCAGAGTCGGGGAAGAGGGGCTCCCCCAGGGCTAGATTGGAAGAAACGGGTCACAGCTTGAGGGGTGGGGGGAGTGCTGCAGAGGTTTGCCTCCAGTCGGGGAGGGAGAGAATCGGTTGTGGGGATCAGATCCCGGGAGGCCCCTAACTGCTGGGACCTGCGAGCCAGCTGCTTCTTCCTTCCTGCTGTGGGGTAGAGGAGGAGCGCTACGGGGAGATGAGCGTCTGTGGTCCTGGAGCGCGCAGGTGCTGCCCTCAGAGAGCGGGTACTAGGTCCAAGCAAGCTCTGAGCCCAGAGAAAGTGGGCCCTTGCCAGGGCACTGTTCTTCTTAGCCCAGGAACTCTGAAAGTTCGTTTGTCGTTTTAACTTTTTTGGGCCCGCGCCACAGTTCCAAGAAAGAACAGAACGCCGCTAGAAGCCTGTTCGCAGTCCTGTGGATACTCTCCTGCCTCCCTTCTTTGGGGTTTGGAGGCATCATTTCTACACCCGGGAGGAAATTGTTAAAGTCTAACTTCAAAACCCAAACTTGCCCCCAAGCTATTCACCCTCTCTTGGTGTCTCTGCCCCCACCCCCGCCCCAGTTAGACAGGCCACTGAGTTTCAAAAGGAAGTAAAATTCCCCTACACTTGGACCTTGTGTACCCCCTCATGTATAGACAGGTAGGTTTCTTATGGGTGAGGCTTTGAAGGGTGGTGGAGGCTCCCCCACTCCCCCCGTGCGTGCTCAAAATTCACTAAGGTAGATGTTCAGAGCCCTCAGGGATATTAGCCCCCCCCCACTCACCCATTAAGGTTTATAATTATTTTGTTCTTTAGCACTTTCTACAATGTCTGCAAACAGTTTCCTCTCCAGACATAACTATGAGCTATGCATTGTTAGCTAGCATCATGGTAATAAACAGGGCTTCTGTAGCTCAGAGAGGTTCTACAATCTGTAAAAGCTAGCACAGCTCTTAAGTGGTGAGGGCTCTCAGAACTGATTGCTTTTTATTGCCAGGGCCAAATACCATTTCTACTCTATCTGGTACAAGAAAAAAAAAAAAAAAAAAGATTCTTGTCTTCCTGTTTTCATAGTCTCTCTAAAGCCTACCCCCCCCCTTGCCTTTTTCCTTTTTAAAACCACGTGCACAGACATGATAGTGAGAACACTGGGTGTTGGGTCGTGAGTACCTGGATTCTGTATATGTGTATTTGGCACTATGCATACTGAACTCTGTGTATGCCCATAGCCTGTGCAAGGATAATGGACTGTTTGTATCCTGCTTAGAGAGTACAAAGTGCTTTCACATGGTGGGCCAACTTGGCCCTTCTGGAAATTTCCTTGCATTCAGAATCTGTGTATCCTTCAAGCTTTTAATCCAGGGGATGTTTTTCATGCTGGGAGCTAGTAGCAGCTGCTACTAGGGCTACAGAAATGAGTAGGATGGCAGATGTGAAGCTTGGGGAAAAGCTGACTCCTTGGGGTGGGATTTTGCCTAAAGGGGCACAGACAGACAGAGACAGTGAAGAAGGCTCCATGATTAGACTTTGGCTCCCCAAGGGGGGGCTGTTATTGTTATGTAATTCTGCTGTGCAGTTCCCATTGGAAATTCATGGGCAACATTATTTTTATTCTTAATGGAAGAATGAGGGAAGACCTAGAAGTGTTCGTTTCATAGAAACCCACACACTCAACTGCCTATTGTGTGTGTGTGTGTTGTTGTTGTTGTTGTTTCTAGTTTAATAGAAAATCCAAGATTGCTTTGTGTAAGGTTTGGAGGTGGGGGAAAGAGAAGTTGAAGAGACTGGGGGCTTTGTCTGTCTCTGGGGATGAGCAAGCCACAAAGCTGGGGGTTTGAATGTTGCTTCCTCAGGTGAACTTGTTTTGTTGTGAGCTTTTGAGCATTTCTCATCCTATCTTTAGCCAATCCCCTGATCTCAGGGCCACAAAGTCACTAAGAGGAGGAATGTGCCTGTATATACATAGATTGACTTCTGGTCTGAATTCCTTCGCAGCCCTGACTATCTGAGATCTGCTGAAATGACTGAGGTGATGATGAACACCCCATCCATGGAAGAGATTGGCCTCAGCCCCCGGAAGGATGGTCTTTCCTATCAGGTGTGTGCAAATGTCTTAGGGCCTTGTGCTTTTCTCTAAGACTGGAAGTAAGCATGGTTTGGGGTTCCCAATATCACCTGTAAGAGTTTGGGGATCCCAGTGTCACCTGTAAGAGCCATGTCACCTTGAGAAAGTCCCTGACTGCCAATGAGCCCCAGTTTCTTCATTTGTAAAATGAGGCAACAGTGGTCCTAAACCTGTAGGACTGTGATGAAGAGTGAACATGATGAGAGGGTGGGTTTAAGGCATTTATAGTGCTTGGGTCAGTAGACATTCACTGACATCTATCTAGCCATCTTGATTCTCCAAAGGCCTTATGCAGTAACAATGCAACTGATGGGGAAGAGTGGTCTGATAGGAGAATCGCTACCTGTCTTTTCAGAGCTGACTGGCCGATTCAATGTTCATGTTTAAACTACACAGAGCTGAAGAGGATGCTTTTTTTAGGGATGCTGATACTAGAATGTAGCATAGGGCTCATCCTATCTTGTGGAGATAAATATACAGGACAGCAGAAAAAGAGAGTGGGAGACCTGCTTTCTTGCTCTTGGACAGTGATCTTTAAGTGTGGGGAAACCTCAACATCAAGGGAAAGTAGTGGATATCACCTCAGCCAGAAACAGAGCATTTAGTTACCTCCTGGAGGGACAACTGGTTTTGGATCACCTGAGAGTCCCTAGATTGCCAGTTTGGGAGGAGAGAAGTATTTGTAAGGGAATATTTTGAGGCTCAGGTATTATATACAGTGGCCAGTCTAGGCAAGAGCATAAAGTGCAAAACAATTTGTGCACATTACTTTGTCTGTTTTCTGCTGTAGCTCCCAAAGGAATGCCCATACACCTTTTACACTGAGACCCTAGCCCAGCCCTGACTTTCTGATGTAATCATGTCTTCACACTGGGCTAGTTCTGCCTGAGTGTAGACTTACTCCAGCTGCTTATTCCTTAGAGCTGTTTCAGGGACACTTTTTTTGTAGAGAAAGAAATAAATAGAAAAGCTGGGATGGGTGCCATGTGATGTGATGGGAGGAGAGTAATCAAAGAGAAGACAAGACAAAAGCTAAGGCTGGGAACATGTCTTCAGATACTAGACATGCTTGGGAGGTTCAGGAGGCCCTGTGTTTTATGTCAACACACCAGGCCTCACTTGTTGGCTGCAAATAAGAAGGGGGAGGAGAGGGGGACTAAGGGAAAGTGGTTTTTCAAGGCTGTTCTTTCTTTTCCTGGAGAGAGACTAAGGAAGGCAGTGGAGGGCTCCATGACCAGGTGGGAAGTATAGAAGTCCCCAGGCCTGCCTGCTGGGTACTTTTGGATACCAGTTTCTAAGCCTGTGAGTCAGACTAAATGTCGTGGTTACAGGTGAGAGCATATTTCAGTTCCTGGTTGTAGATTTCCACTGCAGAATCTTTTAGCTGCAATTGTCATACATGTGTGTAACTGGGTGTGTGTGCATGTGTGTGTGTGCGCGCACACGTGCGTGTGCACACGTCTGTTTGTCTGTCTGTCTGTGTCTGTGTGTGGCATTATTCTCCTTTAAACAGATCTTTAGTAAAGAGTCAGGCAGTCTTAGCCCTACACCTTGGAGAGCACATTCTAGTAGATAGGACCCTTACCCTAGGTGACATGGAGGAGGGGGACTGTCATACTGGGTAAAGGGGACTAAATTGGGGCTGCAGTGGCTGGAGACAAACAAAAGCATTTCTGGCTTCTTGTAGTGTCTGGACACCTCCTGAGAAAAAGACCCTCTAAGTGGGGACTCCTGCCCAGTGTCCAAATACCTTACCTGGCACTTCAAAACATATCTTGTCATAGACAGTATCAGAAAAGGCTCTTGGCTGTCCAGTGCAGAGAAAAGGGAAAGTTACAGTGTTTAGACAAGCAGCATTTACTAGGTATTTTCTGCATTTCACCTGATGTTCCGATTTCAGCATCCAGGGCCTGGGACTTGTGGGAACCCTCATGCATGCATACTTCTGAAACACATGCGGCCTAGCCAATCTATGTACAGGCACTGGTGATTAGATCTTACAGAATCTGAGATGTCGTGAGACAGGGAATCAGCAAGGGCTGGGCTTTGAACCACAAGGAGAATCTTGAGGAGGCAACCCCCTCTCACATGTGATTTTACGAAGCTTCAGATGCCCCTTGGTAGCCTGTGTATGCCAAGTGTGGGGCTCCACTGTGAGCTGGTCTGGCAACTGTCAACTTATGGGTACTCCAGGCCCCCACAAAGCTGGTGCCATCAAATTAAAAGTTTTCCCACCAATGCCCTGGGAATTGGCTCAGCCTGGCTCTTGGCTGAAGCCTGTTGCCTTGCATGCTTGGGCTCTGCTTGGAGCTAAGGGTGGGAACTGAGTACTCCATTCTTGGCTTTACTCCTGAGGATAATAATAGTATGTGGCTTTTACTGAGACCTGCTTTTCCAAGGAACTGAGTAAGGGCTGGAGACATCAATCCCAACTTGGCAGATAATTCAGGCTTGTAATTTGACCTTGAAACAAGGTCACCATATAAGTGACACATTGGACTTTCAAGTCATTCCCCTACCTTCCAGACCCACAGTGAATTAAGCTTCCCTGAATTCTCTGTTTTGTATACAGCCATTCTTTTAGCCTGTGCTTGGGGTTGGATTTTAAACTGTCCATTGATGCTGTGCTGGGTTTTCAGGATGTGGGCCCTGCACTGCCTTCCCTTTGCCAGGTCTGTAACAGCAGGTGTGCCTGCTCTCAGCTTTGTATCCTTTACCCATTGCCCTTTGCTCACTCGGGTCTTAAATGCTTCTAGAACTGGTTTTAAGGGAAAGGGTGTCCTGATTTGGAAACTAGCCACCTTTACCTCGATGGTGGCCTCTGAAGGTCCTGATGAAGTTATAGGCCAAGCCCATACCTGTCCAAACTGAGTATATCTTTTTTATCCTCTGAAGGATTTGGGTTAGCTTTTCTATTATTGTCTAGAAATTCATACCAATAATATTTTATTGTATTGTATTTTCAGACAGTCTCATGGATCCCCAGACTAGTCAAAGGTGATTTTAAACCCATAATCCTCTTGCTTCCAACTCTTGAGTGCTGGGATTAGAGGCACAGGCTACAATGCCCAGTTTATGCAGTTCTGGGGTCAAACCCAGGGCCTCATGCATACCAGGCAAGCGCTGTGCCACACTGAGCTACATCCTCAGCCTGGAGTTCATACCATTTTGTGAGCATGTATAAAAATCTGGAACCAATGATTTGTTTTGTCTTCATATCCATCTGGAGAGTCATTCAAATAAGTGAAACCCACGTGGCTCATTTATTTGGCAGGAATTATCACACCCCATGGGGTGGGTGAGTAAATGGTTACTAGAAAGCCTAGTACATTTAGCTCAAGCTGTGGGTGGCAGCACGCTCTCAGAGCCATGTAAGAGGGTCTCTGTGAGGATATTTATGTCCTTGAGGGTGGTAGCTCCATCTCCATGCTGTGTCTATGGGTTTCCCAGTCAATCACCAGCCTATGGGACAGGAATGTGTGCCATCCAGTCAGTGCAGACCAATCACTGAATGCCTGGTGGAGTCTGCTCTTCCTATGGACCCACTACTGTAAGGATGTGATATATAAGGATATGGCTTTCTCTGAGGGTTTCCTCTCAAATTGATCAGCACTCTATATGGGGAAGGGTCCTGATGATTTCCCTGTGAGTTCTTATATTGATGAACCCCAAGGAGCCCTGACATTTTAGCCTTGCCCCCCCTAACTCCTTCTGACACAGTATACAGGGACTGTACTAATTTTCCTCACCATGCTTAAGTCTTTACATACTTTAGGGTGCCTTCAGATTTAAACCTGTCCTCCCTCAGCTTCTGGTCCAAAGTTTGATACCAATCTCTTTCCATAGACTCCTTTCATTTTTATACTATTTATGTATAGACAGGGTCTCTAGCTCTGGCTGGGCTGGAACTTTCTGTGTAGAGGAGGGTGACCTTGAGCTCTCGTGGTGATGGAGAGCAAACCCAGAGTTGCATACATTCTGGATGAGTCCTCGGCCAGCTGAGCACACAGCGCAGCCGTCCCTATCCCACCTGCTATTACTTGTGGCCATGCATGCCTGCCTTTGACATCATCTTGCAGGCAGGCACGTTGGCTCTCCTTTCCAGAAGACCATTCTGGAAACCAGAAGGCGCACTTTCCTCACACTGCTCACACCCTACTGCTCCCCCGCCCCTCCCCCACCCTCATGCCTTCCTTTTGATCTATAGAGCTAAGGGCTTCCTGCATCTTCCCCATCATCTCCCAGGGTAAAGAGAGGGACAGTGGTGGGTTGGCCTTTCTTGTTACCTCTTAGTGTCTGCTTCTTTCAGGCCTGGAATCTTAGTTGTAACTCTGCCTTTGAGCAAGGACTGAAGGACTCAAAGAGTATGTACAAGAGAGTATCCTGCAGCTTCGTGGTCACCAGGAAATCAACTTTCACAATCATCATGCTTTAAAAAAGCCTCAGTTGTCCCCAGTGAGACATAAAGCTAAAATGCCGAAAGCCTGTGGCAGATGGTCAGCCATAGACAGGACACATGGCTGGTACCATGGCAAGTTGTTTCTCTTTCCACTTCTCTCCCAGATGACATGCACAACAGTCTGTCCATTGGACTTAGAAGCCTGAGTTGTCTCCTCTCAGAGACACTGGCTCTTCCTATGCCAACAAACACCTTTGCACTGCAAACCTTCTTGGTAGGCTAGTCCAGCACCTTCCTTTTGTTAGAAGCTGAGACACAAAGGTCATGTTCACTGTTGTGGAAAGTCCCTGGATTAGGGCCTGCGGATGGCTGGGATTGTTCCCATGGGACACTTCTTCTCCCCTACCCCCATGGGCACACCAGTGTATTTGTGCCTGCCCATAAAGAGAGCAGGCTTTTTTTCCCCACAGCCAGCCAGTAGGCTGCACACTGGATTCATACAGTTTCTCTCAAAAGGCCTGTGTTGGGTGTGACCCTTCCTTTTCCAGTGGCTGCGTGTTCATCATGTTGCAGAGCTAGGGCCTATGTCTCAGAGTGCTCTTTGTTCCCAGTGTCCTACAAATAGATGCTTAATGAGTACTGAATGATGGATTGCACCCTTCCTCTTTCCCTTTCCTGGGGTGAGACTATCTCCTTACCTTGGCGATCCCACGGTGAAACATTTTAACAAGATCAGCATTTTCTCCCAGTCAACCCAGTCTCTTATGCTGGATAGAAAGGAGGATTGTACTGTACTGTGAGGAAAAGGGATGCATTTGGGTGGTGAATCTTGTGACTGAAGCCAAGAGCTATTCCTGGGTGTCTGGTGAATGTCCTGAGATGATCTTTCATGCCTGAGTCTGAAATAATCCTTAGAGGATATGAAGACAGGACTTCATTCACACGGGGCTGCAGCTCGCGGGGGTTTCCTTCCTTTCCAGCCTGGTTAGACACAGTGCTGCCTCTGCCTGCCTCTCGCTGGCCATATGCCCTTCCCATCCAGCAAGGATCTGTGTCAACCAGTCAAATCTTGCATCCTGCAGTTTATCCTTGGCTTGCCGCTGGCCTATTGACTACACATACCCACCTCAGAAACACTGTCTGTCTCTGCCCAGAGTTTCTCCACAGTGTTATAGAGGCAGTATTGCGAGCCTCAGGGGATAGCTGCCCGTTGCTTCCACCTCCTCCCACTTGTCTTCATTCATCACCTTGCACTGGGGAAATGTTTTTTCTTGTTTTGGTTTGATTTGGTTTTTGTTGTTGTTGTTGTTTTGTTTCAGGTTAAACTTCATAGTAGAGGCCTCCAACCATTTAGCTAAAACTGTGCTGATTGCTAGTTTCTTGGCCCACGGATTTTATTGGAGCTCAAGGGGAAAAAAGGCTCTAGAGCTTTTATGTGAAGAGGCATGGACCAAGCCAGGAGAGCATCACAAACTTGGTTGTAGAGATGTTTGGTTCCTCAGGGCTTGAATTCATCGTCTGCCTTTACTTTGGAGGCCATAAGTGGATGGAGCAGGTGTAAGCGCTTGCTCTCCTCCATGTTCCCACTGTCACTTTGCCATAGAGCTGAGATAGCGGAATGTTACCTTAGTGCAACAGGGGACTTTAGTTTTCCAGTTAGAGTGTTGTAGTTACAAGGAAGTTCTTCCTCTCCTCTTTGTCAGTCATTTCCTGTTTCCACTGATAAAGTATGCATCTTGTTATTTTTATGTTTTTCCAAACTGGGTGGCTCCTAGGAAACATTCATTTTTCTTCTTTAATGTTTCTTCTAATTTTCACACATTAACCTGCCATAGCTATTCATTTTTAACATCCCTGCATCTTTCATCCTCTTTTCCCGTGTACTTCATGCAGTCAGAATTTACTCTGGTCTTAAGTTTTAAATAACACTGGCCACCAGCATCATGGCGTCACTACAATTTACATTCGGAATTGTCTAGTTCTTTCTTTATTTTATGGTCTTGAGGGATTTGAGCTAAGGCTTTGTGTTTGCTGGGAAATTGTTTTCCCAACACTTTTCCTTATTTTTGATTTTGAGATAGGTTCTTGTTAAGTTGCCTAGGTTGGTCTTATACTCACTATGTAGACCAGGCTGACCTAGAACTCTCAACAGTCCTGCCTCAGGCGCCCTAGTAGACATCCACCATGATACCATGGAAAAGCTAAAGTTGTATCATGAGGTTGGATGGTAATTTGTTTCACCGTTGTCTTATTGTTGAAAATTTTAAGTCATATTTTTCTCTTATACTGTGATAGTTTACATTAAAATTGTAATATAAATCTTAGTGAATAATTTGTATTATTTCTTTAGAATAGTTTTATGAGTAGGATTTCTGAGCCAAAGAGCAAAAGTATGGATGAATGTATATGTGTTATCATTATAAAGATAATATTTATTTTTCATAGAATGTAGCAAATTAGACTAGACCAAAGAGACAAGACCTGGTCACATTCCTAACACTGAAATAGTTTGGTATGTTTCCTTTCAACAGTTTTCTGTGAACATTTTTCAATGTGTAGCAAATCCTTTTCCATTTAATCTAATACTGTGACTATGTTCTTGTCACTTGGTTTTCTGTGTAAAACAGTGTTTCACTCTTTATGTATTGCTTCTTATTGCTGGATGTCTAGTTTGGGGGATCTTTTGTTCTTATAACTAATCCTGCTCTGGACATCATTTTATGAAAATCTCTGTACAACCCTAAATTACTTCTTTGGAATAAGTTCCTGGAAATAGATCTACTGATATAAAGAGACCCAGCAACATTAAGCCAGTTGATTATATAGCACCTTAAAAACCTCCAACAAGGCCATACCTACTCCAATGAAGCCACACCTCCTAATAGTGCCACTCTCTATGAGATTATGGGGACCAATTATATTACAAACTACCACACTCTATTAATGACCTTGAAGCACCATATAACCTTGAAAAGGCCAGTGCAATTATACAGACCCATGAAGTTTGGCTGGCCAAAGGCATCCTTAGTGTTAGGAACCATTTGGGGGTTCCTGGGTTTGCCCTATGGGACGTTCTTGGTTAAGAAACTTCACTTCTCTTGATGTTAGGATAGACTGAATACTTAGTGGATCTAAATTTAACAGGTATCTTGCATCTATTCAGCAAATTCCCAAGACTTCTCATGTAGGCCAGTGTTCAAGTGGAGTTCAGTACTCTTGTTTGATTATAAAAATGTCAGTGCCTTCCATGGCTCTGTCTATGGCACACAGGAGTTTTCTGTTTCTGTGGTGATAGAGTTTGATTTTTAAGTAAGTATGTTTTAAACAAATAAATAAAAAAGGAGCATGGCACCTACATGAATATAACTGAAAAATGAGGTGGTGGTGTGTGGCTGACAGACACCTATTCCCATGATGGGGAAATTTTGCAGCATGGTTCTTTAGGGGACCATCACTGGGACTTGCCATTAAGGAATTTGTTTTCTTCAAAAGTTGAGTCCCCTCTTTGGTATAAAAGCTATGACAGTTAGTGTTCAATTATGATTTCTGTATTCCTTTGTTATTTACCCCCTGAAATATGATTCATTGCATCCAGGTGCTTCCTAGCAGTTTCCCCCCAGCACTTTGGTATTAGAGGGGATCATACCAAATCACTTCTCAGTGATGCCCTGTGTAGACACTGCTTCACATCTTACAAAGCGTTAAAACAGAAAGACAGCTGCCCCAGAGGGTCACAGAAACTCTCCAGGGGACATGAGAACAGGGAGGAGTCTAAGGAGATCTATGCCCTCATTTTAGCTTCCTTCTGTGGCTTTGTACAAATTACTATTCTGAAGGAGTACCTTACTAGCTCTCTTTCTCCATCTTTCTGTCCAGGTTGTCTTTCTGTAACTCTTTACAAGGGAGATCTGCTGTCCATGGGCTAGAAACTAGGGGCATCAGATAAATGGACCATTCAAAGCAATGTGTTCCCTCCCCTCGTAATGAGAAACTTATCCAGTAAAAATTAACCTCTGTATTTAATAATTACTCAAGATACAATTATTGATCAGTTAGGCACTAATAGCCACATTGAGCCAATACAGAAAATTTGAATTTATAAAGCCTTATGGTCACCAGACTTTTTTAAATGTCAATTCATATACGGAATAGAGCTTTTTGTCGGAGGGAAGTATGCAAAAACCAATGGCTAAAACCTTGAAAATATAAAAGGATATTCAGTCAGGTGTGGTGGTGCATGTCTGTAATCATAGTTCTCATAAGGATGTGACAGAAAGATTATGAGTTTGAGGCAAGCCTGGGGTACTCAATGAGTTCCAGTCTTGCCTGGGCTACACACATGAAACACTGCCTAAATTAATAAACACAACAAAACAAGAATAAATCCCATTTAGAAATATAGTAGAAATCTGGTTTCAAGTAGAGAAAGGGATATTATAGGTTGACTTAGGACCTTACTTATGAGTATTTTAGTATAAAATGGTTGATGTGTAACTGGTAGCCTTCTCATAATACACCAAGTATAGTCTTGCTTTGTTTTTTGTTTGTTTTTGTTAGTGTATTGGAGCTTTTTGTTATTTTTGTTTGTTCTTCTGCTATTTTTGTTTCATTTTCTGGCAAGGTCTCACTATCCAGCCAAGACTGGCCTGTAACTCAGTGTGTAGCTTGGACTAGCCTTGAACTCTTGACAACCTTCCTTACTTCCTGAGTGCTGCATATGAGCATACATGGCTGCACTGAGCCCAACGCTGAGTACACTTAAAAGATTTGTCTGGGAAATCTAGAGCTTACCAGATCAATGACACTTGGCACCTTTGAGGCCATCTCCTCCCACCTCTTTGTCTAACACAGTATATTCATCCTACTAACATTTATGATATAGCAGGAGTACTTGGGCATGCAAAATGAGGTGAAGTTGTTCAAAATTCTTCTAGTGATTATGTCAACAAAAGGTGTACATACCTACACATCCTTGTACTCCCTGCCTCCCAGAATAAGAGCTGTAGTGCTACAGTATCCACACGGGAGGCAATTTTGAGATTGGACTAGTCATCTTGACATGAGTCTTCCTCTAAAGTCGCATGGTGTTGGACCCAGGGGTCCTTTGGGCAGCACCAGGAGCACAGAGCTCAGAAAGAACCCCTGAACTCAGAGTAGTTCAGGACATCTGGATAACTGTCATCTACTGTCAATTGTGTATTATCTGTGCCATCTCAGGTGGCTCATGTCACCATTGTAGGCCTCAACTACCTCATACATAGTAAGAATTAATCTCCATTAATTTTGTTGGACAGATGAATGATGACATGGTACTAGATCGTCACGATGGATTGAAAAACTTTTCTCTCTGGTTCCCATATTAGCCTTTGGCATATTTGAAATCACCTTTGATATTCTATTCATCTCTTTTCCAGTGTTAAAGAATATGTTTCCTTCAGCCCTGATTTCCCTAGCCATCTTTCTGAGAATGCTTTTTGTCTCTAAGCCAATGGTTCTAAACTTTGGGTTTCAGTTTAGACTTTGAAAAAGTAATTTATGAGCTTTTGTTTATGTGTGTTATGTCTTCATATTTATTGTTTCAGGAATTAAAACAGATTTTTTCAATTTTTGCTTATTAGTTTATTTAGAATAACAATGGAGCAATTATATGCTGATATAAATAATAGTTTTTCATAAAATAACTATATTTTCCAAACCAGAAAATCTTAGGGAGAAGAAAAGCATTGTTTTTACATTTTTAAATCTCTCTTATGTCTGGCCTAATGGAAGATAGAAAGATTCTCATGTGTGCTTCCCATGAGTAAATTCATTGCAATATGTGTTGGTTGAAGTAAATTAATAAAATCTGGCTTACACAGATTATGCAGTTAGGAATGGGAGAAATATTTTCACATCTTTTCCAGATTGCTTTTGGTACATTACCATAACATAAATGTGGTAGGCTCTTTTTCTTCTTTCTATTTCTTTTCCCTCCCCTTCTTTTCTCTTCTTTCCTTTCCCCTCCCTATTCCTCCTCTCCCCTCTTCTCCCTTGACTTTGTTTTGATACAAGACCTCATGTGACCCAGGCTGGCCTCCAACTTGTTATGTAGCAGAGGATGACCTTGAATTTCAAATCTTCCTTGCCTCCAACTCCCAAGTGCTAGGATTACACATTCAATAGCAAGTGATAGTTTCTTTTATTATTATCATTTATTTTTATTTTATATGCATTTGTGTTTTGCCATGGGTGTTGGGTCCCCTGGGAATGGAGTTACAAATAGTTGTGAACTGCCATGGGGGAGCTAGGAATTGAATCCAGGCAATCTGGAAGAGTAGTTAGTGCTCTTAAATACAGAGCCATCTCTCCAGCCCCCAAGTAGTAGTTTCTTAAATGTTGTATGTTTTCTCATGAAACCTTATGAGTGAACTTTTTGTACTTTTACATTAAAATTTATTAGTCTGGTTTCTACTTTACTTGATTCTTTTCTCCATATTCAGTTTTGTAGTATATTAAACTGATCATTTGGAAATTATTCAGATCTTCCAAATGATGACACATTTTATTGTATAATATCAAATTCATTGCAATGTCACATTGTGCAATATCAAAAAACACATATTTGTTAATATCATCACTGGCCTCAACAGAAAGCTAGCAAGTGTTAGGAAGTTATCAAGTTCATGGTGGCTGACACAAAATTTCCAAAACTCGAGAGCTCTATTTTTTTATCACTGGTGATAGATACCATTTCCCTTGAAACTACAGATCACTTTCTCATTTTTAAGAAATTGTCCATGTTGGAATAACCATAATTTTGTTTTCAGTCGTTTTTTAAGTACTTTGGTGGTCCTTTGAAAAAGTGGCTAGTTTAGCTGGCAACTCAACCATGTAACTGCTTTTTATTAGGGATAACCCAGGTACCCTGGTAAGCAGCAGAAATGCTTTACTTAACTTTGCATTTTACCATTCCGAATATGGAAACATGATTTAAGAGTTGTTATTGATGTTGTTGTTTGTCTTTGTTTTAAACCTGGAGGTGAGAGATGATAAGTGATGACAAATACAACCTTGTGAAGGTGCCAGCAGTTTCAGTAACTGTGGCTTTTTATATCATTAGTGTAAGTGTTAACACAGTGTAAAAAGCAAATGGAATCTGAGTAGTACTGCAAATATTTTCACCCCATCTGTGCTTCCTCCCTGAAAGGATTTGAACATGGCTTTTCTAGACAGAACCGAGTGTGGCTGTGGAGCCCCAAAGGGCTATCAGCTCGTTTTTGTTGGGGGATAGCCTTTTTTATGGTACCCCTAAAGGTGGATGGGTCATTAGCATATGACTTACTTCTGATGTGGTAATGAATGGCACAAGTGGTATTGAGTGAAAACAAAGCAAAGGCCTGAAAGCAGGATAGCAGAGTTTCCCTAGGAAATTTGAAAGAGTGTTTCCACTGAGGGGTGACTGTGGACGCTATAAGGTAAGATTTAGGGAGCACAGTCCTGAAAAAGATGCCAGAGTTGAAGACTCAAGGCTTTTGTCTCTAAAATGAAGAAGAGAGATGGTTGAAATGGCAGCTGGTCCAGTCAGAACTTTCTCAGAGAGGAGACATAGTCATGGGACACGTGTGTTATGCTGATGGAGAAGGGTGGGGAGAAGAATTGGGAAGACTGGACAGGAGACCATCTTCTTTCAAGGAGTAATGGTGATACATATATTTGATAAGATATAGATATTTGAAGTCATCTATACCCCAGAGAACTTTGCAGAAATCTCTAATATTCCAGAAGTTTCATCTGTTTCTGGACCCAGCATTATCAGGAGCCATTAGTACTAATTAATCAGAATTTGGAACCCCTGACTTGCAGGATGGGTGTGTTTCTGAGAGATGTTTATGAAAGATGGTGTTTATCCCAAGGATTTCCTTTTCCTTCCAGATTCAGGCTTAGGCGCTTAAGCATCTTTGATCTGAAGGAAGGAGGTTCAGAGTTGTTATAAAGGCCAAGTGTCTGCTCAAGTGCTCTGAAGGATTAGAAGCACCAAGGAAGAAGAGGGCGGGTGAGCTAGCTGTCCTATAGCCTTGATTGAGAGAAAAGTTGAGAGGTGAGATGGACAGTACAAAACTGGATAGCATTTAGGTTTCCCTGAACCCTCTGTGTGACCCTCTACCCCTGGGAATCCTTGTGTTTTCCCCCAGCCACTTGCTACATTGCAAAGTCAATAAGATGCTAATGGTGCTAACAACATAGCAGGAGGTCAGATTTGAAGACTATAGTTCTTGTCTTGATGCATAGTTTAAGGACCAAAGAGCAGGGTACATTGTTCATTTGAATTAGCTCCTGCTCATTCATTCCACCCTCTACAGAGCAGGATGCTGGGCAAGGTCTGCTCACTGTGACATCTCTGACCCTCCTAAGAAGGAATAAACACACAAGGCAAACCCATTGTTGTTCTCAAGGAAAACTAAGAATTCCAGGCTTTGGGAATCTAGGGTTCAGGAGGTATCTGACTTCTCTGGGTGAAGGCTCCTGGAGCAGGCCCAGGGACAAGTGACAGGGGCTTCCCAGGGCTCCCATGGGGAGAACAGGGTTGGATCAAGAGAGTGTTTTCCATTCCAGCCGGTCTAATCCATGTTATAGGGAGAACCAGCAGCTCGTGGATGGAGGCAGTGACATCACAGGTCTTTCTCAAAAGAACCTGGCGTGGGATTTATGTGTACAAACTCAGAGTGTGGTTCATTTGCTCCTGTCCCAAGCTACAGTTGTTGGCTTCCCATGCCCTTGCTCGAAATGCTCCTGGGGGACCCTTGCTCTACTTACTAGGCTAGCTAGCATTAGCAGTTTAAGAGTTTCCAGAGCGTGTTCACACAAGCCCTGTACAACCAGCATTAGTAGAAAACCAAATTTATAGAGGGGGGAAAGGGGAATAAGCTGGCTGTGCATCAGGACCCTGTACATATCCCTGCAGAGTACAAACCATGTCCTCACTTCATCTAAGAGGCTCAGAGAAATTAAAGTGACCCAACCAAAGTCACAGAAATATTAAGAGTTAAGGGCTAGGTAAAAGCCAGACTTTCCGAACCCATGGTTTATCTGTAAGAATCGTGATTCTTTTCCATAGCTGGCTTGGGGTTGGTTCTTTGTTGCTCTCTGCAACTGGAGAGGGTAAAGGGTTACTGTGTGGTTTTGTGTGCAGTGCCTTGGGGAGACGCCTGACTCTTTCTCCCAGGCCTTCTGCCCTCCTTCCCACCCCAGCTTTTTCTGCCCTCTGCTCCTCCCTAGCAAAGAGGAGCAGGGTATCCAGGGCTTCCAGTGTCTCAGCTTGCACAGCTGGTAATTAGTCCTTTGTGTCCAGCTAAGCGCCTTTCATCTACCCCACCTGCTGGTGTCTGCTTTCCCCATTAGCATCTCCCAGCTCCTTGCTGAGCCCTCCACCCTCTTTGTGGCCAGACCATCTTGTTTTTCGAGATGGTGGCCGGGCAGTGCACAGACAGGGAAGGGCCACAAAGACTAGATTTGCTCACATTTTCCATGGTAGGTGCCAGGCAAGTCTTTCTTATCCCCACCCCAGAGGCAGCTAGGTTTAAGTCACCTGGCTTAAAGGCAGACAGCTGATAGCTAGGTCTCCAAATTTGGGGCCTTTAGAGGCCTAGTTTTGTCTTTCAGTTCCTCTCTGTTCATGAAATGGGAGCTGGCTCACCAGCAGCTCTATAGCCCAAGCAGTCTCTAGAAACCTGGCCTCAGCCCCACAGCTCTCAGCACTGAGGCCACTACCATTGGTCAGCTAATCCAGTAGCTCAAGCCTCCCTTAAAACCCCGTTTTCGTTGTCCTCGTAATTATGTAGCTTGAGTATAGTAGCTGTTGAAATTTTCATTAAATTTGTGTTTATTTAAGTGACATGCAAAATTTGGCCACCTTGCAGGGGCTCAGTTAGCCACCCATGACTAGTGGCCACTGGGCTGGATGGTACAGACAACATTTTCATTACAGCAGAGCACTCTCTTGAACTACACAAGCCTTCACAGCCAGAAACTGCAATATGCTGCCATCTACATTACATCGGTCGCCTCCTGGATCACCCTAAAACTTTACCTTTCAGTGGAATCTTCTCAAGTTCCCAAAGTGCCAAGACCCATTGTGATGAGGGGGCATCTGGCAATGATACCTCTACAGAGGTGTCCTCTGTGAAATTCACCATCACCAGGGTTACACAACATGCCGCTTATGCAGGACTTAAGACGTTCTTGGCACATGTATGATTGACAAGATTCTATTCCATTTGCGTAGGTGGGAACTTGCTGCTCATTAGTTCTGTCCATGCCATCATCCTGGGCATGCCCATGTGACAACTGGTTGGGATAGGGCTGAAGAAAATCCAGTTGATTTCTGGATGCTTCTAGACTTGCCCTGCTGGATGATGGAAGGAGCCTCCCATATCTCTTTAGAAGCGTCTTTACTGTAGAAGGGTTTTCCAGTCTTTTGTTTGCTTGTTTTCAGCCCAGAGAGGACAGGGCACTTTAGACTTGAAGGTTTAACCAGAAGCAGTTTGTTTCTGGAAGAGAGGTATTTCTTTGTTCTGTGTCAGGCTCTGCCGGGCAGCCCAGAATGCAGCACAGTGTTTGCCTACTGCCCCAGCCATACCTGTCATGTGCTTGCAAATCCAATGAGAGTTCCTTCTTTCTTCTTCTTCTTTTTTCATTGTCTTCCCACCCCATCAAATTGTAGGTGCAACCTCTCATTTTTCTGCTGCCTAGATGATTAAAAACCATGACTTAGTGGAAAAATGCTGACCTCCTCAGGGTCAGGCTCTTAAGCAGCTGTCGGAGATAAGATTGTGCTGGCAGAAGGCTCAGAAACACTTCGCAAAGCTTTCTGTCTTTTCCCAAAGAAACAAAAGAAGCTGTTCTGGTGCAGGATGTGTTCTTTTGTTGTTTATTTTTGGAGAGAGCTATAGTTTTCAGAGACACAAATTTGTGTGACCTGATAATAAAATAAAATCTCTGATGGAAAGATTAGAGTAATTGTTACAGTCTTTTTTTTTTTTTTTTTCAAATACAAGCTTTGTAAAAATGATTTTTCCTGAGCTGGGCAGTGTGGTGCATGCCTTTAATCCCAGCACTGGGGAGGCAGAGGCAGGCCTGCATCTGTGAGTTTGAAGCCAGCCTTGTCTACAGAGTGAGTTCTAGGACAGGCTCCAAAGCTATACAGAGAAACCCTGTCTCAAAAAACAAACAAACAAAAAAAGGTTTTAGTTTTTTCCTTTTTAATGATTCTTGCTTTGAGCTGCTTACAGTATAAACATCTTTGGCAACTACCACAATATCAGCTGTCGGATGCTCAGATTGCCCCCCCCCCAAGGACTTAAAGGCCTGACTATGGAGCTCTTGGTATGAAAGCCATTGATTGTTATTATTTTCACCACTGTGTTAGTAGAACTGCTTCATGCTTGGAGAGTGGGTACACTCCAGACCTGTGGGGATTGTTGCAAAGGAGACGTTATGATTCGAATTTTGCTTCTGTCCTCAAAGCATTGACTCATTTCTGTATTTGTCATCTTGGACCTATTGAGTGTGATGAGCAGAACACTTGATTTCTCTGGAGGAGAAACTGAGGTGGGAGCTTGAGAGGACATGATGTCAAGAGTATAATAAGGATCCAGATTGTGTGGCTCAGTCCAGTGTCCTCAAGCAGATACTTCATTGAAGGCCTGTAGGCATCTGAGTCCCAGAGCAGCTGATTTCTAGAAATGTGGCCTTCATTTGCTGGCTTTAGGGATCAATTACTACCTACTTCATACAGTTCTTGTGAAGACAGAGATCCTGCCCAGTAATGTCCTCATCTACTGTCAGCATCACTCTTCTAGTTTGTAGTAGAATCTCCTGTTCTGTTGCTGCCCTGGGCCACCTGTAGTCCTTTCTGTTATACAGTGGCTTGGGTGTCATTAGAATCAGGCTCTTATGTCTCCCAGCCATGCCACAAGCTGTCCTGTGGAAGGACCAAAGGCTTCTTTTTAGTTCTCACAGCTACGTCTCAGGTCCAGAAGGATGAAGAGTCTAGGCTGGGAAATCTTGGGGCTTCTATTTATGAGACTTAATGTTTATTGGACAGTCATCCTTGTCCACAGGCTGGAGCCTATATCAGCCAATAGGACAGTGGGGACCTGAGTCATGGCCCCCTTGGTCAGTTTTCCATTTAGGAAATTAAAGTGATAATATGGATCCCAGTGTATCCCAGTTGAGGATGAGGTTTGAATCCTGGTTCTGCCTTGTGACCATTAGAATCCCAGATTCTTGCTATCCCTAAGTGATGGGGATATCTCAGTGAAGTGATAGACATCTGGTAGACCTGTGTAAACTGAAGTGTGCTTCCCACTCACTGGGGAAAACCTGCATCACACCTGAAGCTCATGCTTGGAAGGTTCCTCGTGTGCTCACCCTCAGGAAGAGCTCAGCTCCATAGAAGTGAGCAAACACCCTCCGCACAAAAAACCTTAGCTGACCTACTCTCCACTCACACTTGTTAATGTGAATGTTCCACGGAGTTCAAGGGCAAACATCAGAGTAGGGGGCATAACGGGCAGGAGACAGTGGGCAGCTTCCCCAGGCCTACCTGACTTACTGGGCCCAGCCCCTCCCTGATTTGTTTTCCTTCTGGCTGTTATTACCATACTTTTTATGAGCTCTTTTAAGTCTTTAATGATGCATGCATGCTCCTGTGGCTGGCTTAAGGCTTAATCCCAAGAAATAGGCCTTTATTGGATAAATGGTTAATAATCATTGGTCTGCAGGGATCAGGACGCTTTGTGAGGCCTGTGATTCTCAGAAGCTCCATGTGGCCTGTGACCAGGTATGAGATTGTATAGGAGATCAGATACCCAAGGAGTACCAAATAACTGGGGATGGATAAGCATTTCTTCTACCCTCTGGGTACAGCAAAGCCAGCAGCTTCCCAGGATTTCTCCAAACTCCAAACATCTCTTTCCATCCACTTGAGTTTGACTTGAACAAACTCTGTGACCTTCAGTGAAGTCTCCTTTCCTCTCAGGGGCCTTGGTTTCCTGTCTTTCAGACAAAGAGGTGGGAGGAGATGGCCTGGAAGGTGGCAAGTGTCAGTGATCTGGTAAGCCCCAGATTTCCCAGACCAAAGCTCCTCTCTCCTCTTGGGTGTGTCACTGAGGGCTACGAATGGCAAGGGACCAGCATCCCAGAGGATTAAGTACTTAACTACTGGGCAAAGAATTGGGTCAGCTGTAGTCACAGGGCAGTGTGTGCAAAGGGAAGCCAGACTTGGCTCCTAGTTTTATAGCCTGGCTCAGTGTCTGGTTTGGTCGGCACTGGACAGAACCCACAGTAGGCATTAATAAATGGAAGCTCTTCCATGGGACTCTGGAAGAAGATTTGAGTCCTCCAGGTGTACAGCCAGCAGGAAGACAGGAAATTCTCATAGGTGAAACAAAGGAAGGCTCCTTGGATTCTGGTCCCAGCTAGCTTGTGACTAGAGGCCTTGCCTTGATCTGAGTTTAGCCTTGACATGGCAGTTGCAATAAGATCCAAAGGGGCAGGTGATACAGGAGCGTGGACGAAAGCACACCTGACCCTGAGTCTTATTTAATTTCAGGCTAAAGGGGCCTGGAAAGGCGTTTGCACAAGCCTGGGAGTTTTAACATAATGTAAGCAACACTTGCTTCTGACTATGTCAGTTTAGCATCATGAAGAGCCCGGTTGTTTATTTTTTCTATGCACCAATAATTATTCTGGCAGGAACAAAATGTTTCCATGTCTGTTGTATGATGCAGATTGTAGGCATAAAAAGCTTATTCCAAAGCAACACCTGGCATACATGATTTTCTATTCTTTTATCTAGAAGTAAAACACTATGAGTAGAGTTACATCCCACCCTTTTGTTCAGTGGTATGGTCCACAAATTTTTAGCTTCAGGATTAGAAGGAAAGTCTGTGTAATGAATAGTTTTCCCTAGAACTTACTCCCGTGCTCCTTCCCTACACCTACAGTGTAAGGAAGAACATAATCCTTGGAAGATGGCCAGTATTCTCTCTCTCTCTCTCTCTCTCTCTCTCTCTCTCTGTGTGTGCATGTACACACACGTGAATGTGCGCACATGTAAGGAATCAAGTGTCTCTCTTCAGATATATATATATATCTTTTTTGCTCTTTAATTTTCAGATCTTTCCCGACCCATCAGACTTTGACCGCTGCTGCAAACTGAAGGACCGCCTGCCCTCCATAGTGGTGGAACCCACAGAGGGGGAGGTGGAGAGCGGGGAGCTCCGGTGGCCCCCTGAGGAATTCCTGGTCCAGGAGGATGAGCAAGACAACTGCGAAGAGACAACGAAAGAAAAGAAGGAACAGTAGAGTCTCTGCAGGCTCACCTGGGTCGTGCCAGCCAGCATACCTGAACTGTTTTTCCCATGGTGATGGAGGAAGAGAGTGAGCCACAATCATTCTGAAAAATGTCAAAAGAGGCTTCCGTTTTGCACCTGAAAATCACCGAGTCGGTTTTCTTTTCTTGTCTTTTTGTTTTGTTTTGTTTTGTTTTAATTCGTTGAGCAATGGAGCCCTCTGACAACTTGCAAGGCTGAGAAAGGAAGCTGCTGAGAACAGGGGTGTGGGTGGGGTTGTGGGGAAGGGGTGCTCTTCTAAGATCCCTATCTGAACTCTAGTGCCAGAGGCAGTGTGTATGTGGCAGTAGTCGGGGCTCTGGCTAGGGGTGGGGTGTGAGCAAATGAGCAAGAAAAATTTGGGGTTAAAAACAAAAACAAAACAAACCCCACATTTTTAAAGACAACTACAGCCAGGAAGTGCTTGCCAGCATTTGTTGGGGCATCTGACAACCAAGTTTTCATCCCCAGCCTTGTTGCTCACCACCACCAGCCTTTGCTTTCATTTCAAGTGTTGTGGCTACTACCCACAGAGAAACAGAACCAGGAGAAACTGCCTACAAAGCCAGCTGGAGGGCTACACAGTAATAGGAGAGGTCACCTGTCCTGCCCATGAACTCTGCCCCAACTGCTTCAGGCTCTCAGAGCCCCCAGGGACCTGGAGGCCTGTAAGGGATAGTACTTTTGAGTTTTTCTCCCTGTTTACCCTTTTTACCTCCCAATACATTGGGGAATAGCCAGAGCACTTCTGCCCTTGTGGGACATTCGAGGCTGCAGCCTGAACATGGAGAGCCTCCTTTTACTGCGGGTCTCCCAAGAGTCTCCATGGAGAAGAGTGATAGAGGGCTCAGCTCTTCCTTCTCCTTTGGCCACAGCAGTCAGGTGTACAGTCTCCAGCTTTGCTATGGACTGTCACCCATCTGATCTGCAGCAGCATCACTCCAGTGAGGTTCCCAGCCTGGCTCCTGTGGGAGCTAATCACAGAGCATGCTTTCTGGTTCGCTAGATGGCTAGTGGGCCAGGAATCTGGATGGTGCCACGTGAATATGCTGAGGTTCTCGCTCGATACCAGGTCTCCAGTGGAGTAGTTGTTACAGGGTCACTGCTACTCCCCGTATTGCTCCTGAACACAGGTCAGGGGATGACATGGGGTGCACTGGGGTATCCTTGTGGAATAGCAGCCTTCATTCCTTTCCCACCTCACCTGTTTCTGGCAAGGGCAACAGTTGCATGAAGAAGTTAAGATCTGGACTGAGCCTCTGATCGTAGCTCAGAAACTTTTGCAATAGCAGGTTAGAGGACATTTTTCAGAGCAGGACGGTTTGGTCAAAAGGTGGACTTAAAGCCTTCCTTGTGCTTCCCTCAGCCAACTGAGGCACTCACAATGTCTCCTCATGTCTGTTAGTCCAGGTTAACCCTTCCCCCTTTGGACTAGTGTGTTTAGCTGTATTTAATACCTCAAAGTCAGTGTGGCTCTGGGGCACGTTGGGGCAAGAGCGTGGGGGTGCGCTGTTGACACGGCATTCAGCAAGGTTTGGTTTTAGGATGCCGAAGGTCATCCCCCCACCCCCTGCATCTTCCCTCTGTCGTCTGCCTGTGATACACACCGATGGCAATAACTATTTCTGGCTCCCTCATAGAAGTAGGAGAGGGCTGCAGCCAACCCTGCCATGGGGGAGCCCCTCTCTCTTGCTCTCGCTCTGCTGTTTGGCTACAGAGATCTATTCATCCCACTCCCCTTCGCCCGCAGCATTTCTCATCCCTCACCTCCCTTTATGGACAGGTGTCTGGCCTTTTAAATTCCTGTGTTTTGGTGTTTTCTCACCCCTACCCCAATTATCTGTCTTGGTCTTGCCGTGTGATGGAAATGTGCTTGTAAATCCAGTATCAAATTGGCTTTGTGTATACGTGTCTTTATGGGGTGGTTTCTTCTTTTGCTGGTCACTAGACCATGTTGTACAACTGTGTACAGTCTGAGCAGGTGGGGGCTGACAGGTAATGCCAGGCCCCTCAGCAGTTGAGCCTGTTGGGGGGACCCAGCTGCTCTTGGACAAGTGGCTGAGCTCCTATCTGGCCTGCTCTTTCTCCTCCTCCTCCTTCTCCTCCTCCTCCTTCTCCTCCTCCTCCTTCTTCTTGTAATCTGTGTGTATTTCTAACTGATCGTATTGAAAGAAAAAAATCCTAGTATTTCAGTGACATTGCCTGTTGTGAGATGAACCTCCTGTGACTTCTGTCTGTTCTGTTTTGAGGCTCAGGGAGAAACTAGCATTTTTTTTTTCCAAACTACTTTTTGTCACTGTGACAGTTGTAAATAAAGTTTGAAAATGCTTTCCATTCTGGTCTGGATTTCTTTTTTTCCCTGTTGCATGGGGCTGGAGTTGGCTCAGGAGTAAGGGGACTTGTCCTGGAGAGGTCTCCAATGCATTTCTCCTGTTGGTTGGTCCATTACACTAACTCCTCACAGGAAACATGAATTAAAAAAGCCTGTTCATCCAAGTCCAGTGTAGTGAACTGATGATGAGTTTAGTGTTTTTTGTTTTGTTTTGTTAAATAGGAACATGGATGACCCTGAAGTAGCCACATCACTGAAAAGTCTCACTCTAGCATGAATGACAACTCCCCCACAGTTGAATAGATTCAGTCCTCTCTTCATTTAGCTCTCCACCCTCTGTGTATTCTAATAGCTCGAGAGACCACATTCAGTGGGGGGGGGGGGGTAGGATTACAGAAAAGTGAGAAGGAAACATAGGAGGTAGGGAGTGGCTGGACTCTCAGGGACTGGTATAAGGACCCTCCCCAGCTCCTCCTTCTAGGAGGGAACATCCACAAGCCTAACCTTGAGGGTCTCTGGGTGTGACCACAACTACTCTGATGAAGATAGTGGTGGTTGACACACTCAGGGGACAACATTCTACAGCTTGGCCTTTCCATGAAATGAAAGTCCATCCAACAGCTGGTGGGATGGAACCAACCTTTCCTCCGTTAGTTGTTCTCAATTTCTGATGCATATCAGAATTCTTTGAAGAATTCCATAAGCAAATGCTAGGCCCCTACTCCCAGAAACTTGGATTTTATTGGCTTGAAGTGGACTAGCCACCTGTATTTTCTAGACTGTCTTGGGGAGATTTTTAACATGAAGCCGAAGGTCTAAATTAACCTTTTAAAGGAAGGGAAACCCAGACATATCATAAGATTGTTCATAAAAGCTGGGGCTGGGGAGTGGCTGTACCTAGATATGAACACAGAGAAATGGAACATGGTCCCAGCCATTTGTCCAGTGCCCACTGCTTGTCAGACAAAAAGGAAAGTAAACAAGCTAGCAATGATCCAGGCTCTTGAAGTATATACTGTGTAAGTGTCAAATAACAGATGTAAGTTAGGTGCTCTGAGAATAGTTATCAGGTCAGTGGGCACATTAGGAAGGGCCTCAGGAAACATGAGGAGAATTTGCGGACCACAAATAACAGAGAGAGGAGAGATGGATGTGAATGGGAGAACGCTGCACACAGAGTGCCTGACTAGCACAGATGGAAATAAATAATATGATGAGTACTACCCAGCAATGGGGACCTAGCATAGTGTAATTTACATTTCAGCATAGTCTAACTCAGTGGGGAAAGGATGAGAGGAGGCAATGTGAGACTCTCAAAGACCAGAACAGGCTTTGTGAATGTCAGAGAGAGAGAATGTGATGCTTTGTAGAAAGAATTCTTGATCAGTTTCTACCCCGAGGCTGAGTGCTTTTTTTTTTTTTTTTTTTTTTTTTACTTCAATAAGCCCTAGTTTAGGCTCCTAGCTATAGTAAGCAGAAATAATCACGTGATCAGTGTTAGCTATCATCCAATCCTCATGGAATATCAGTCCACACAGATATCAGCCTTATGAAGCTAGCAGATCAATTCGTCTGTTATCCTGAGGGTGACTTGAAAAATCCATCTATTTCCATATTAGATTGTCCCTCTATTTCACTCCAATATTCTGAGAAGTTTATCTGATATGGACTTCTTGAACACAAACTCTGGAAAATCTATCTTTACTTGCATATGTTATCATTTATATGGAAAATGCTATGAAACTACAAAAAAGGAGAGAGAATTGATGTGGGGGTTTGCACTTAAACTCAAGATGTAAACATTTACTGGATTTTCATCTAGCGATAAATGACTGGAAGTTAAAAACCTAAAAATATTACTTAGGGATAAATGTTAGGCATATAAAACCTGGGCAACAAGTCCACAAAACTGAAATTAAAGAAGACATACAAAATTGAGATATATACCATGTTCATGGACTTGAAGACTTTATACAATTAAGTCAGTACTTTCTTGACTGATTTATAGATAGATTCAAGACAATCAAAATCTCTGTAAGAAACTTGTATACTTAAAAGCTGATGATATCTGATGTTGAAATATCTATAAGAACTCCAGAATGGCCAAAGCCATGTTGGAAGAGAAAGTAGAACCTCAAAGCTGAGCAATTCTTGATTTCAAAACTTATCACAAAGTGACAGCTATCAGGACAGCACAGTATTTGCATCAAGATAAACAAATAGGTTTATAGGACAGAATAGAATCCAGAAATAACCTGACATAGGCCAGTTGATTTTTTGACAAAGGTTCTAAGGTAGCTCAGAAGAGAATATAGTTTTCTCAACAATTGTGGAAGCAGTGGCCTTCTGAAGACCAATCACTTCTGGTCACAGAACCCCAACTCTTCATTTCTGTCTCCTGTGACCTTCCAGGCAGAATGATTCTTTGTTGAAAACAGCTCCTTCATTTTTCCTGGTTGGCCAGTCTCTTCAGTATTGTCCTACTTTTCAAATCTCTGATAGGGGTGTACTAAGACTGGTAGACTTTGCTGTGTTACACAGGCTGATAGAATTTGTCTGTTTCATTTGTACTTTGGTTTAGTTTCTTACTGCCTAGACTCCTGCATGTTCTTGGCTGGGGACTGGAGATAAGACAAGCAGATCTGCAACAGGAGTGAAGACTAAAATACTTAGGCAGCCCCCGCAGTCAGGATTTCTCTAGCCTCATTTTGAAGATTCTGTGGCTAATGAATAATAACGCCAGTCCTCTGGTCCTGCCTTTTTTCCTCTGGCTTCTCTGTTCACACTTTATAAAAGTAGTCTCACAGGAAAATGTTTCTCTCCCCTCAAGTTCAACTCCCTTCTTACACCCATTGTTCATCATCCTGAGATTTAGGAAAAATTTAAGCCTGATTATCCACCAAAATATTGAATAAAATATCAGGTTTGATTCATGCCTGTAATTATAGAACTCAGGGCAGAAGCAGAAAAATCAGACATTTAAGGTCATTCTTAGGCTATGTAACTAGGGATGGTTGAAAATGTGAACAGAGGAGAAAATCCAGGGGAGGGATATAGTATAAAGAAAGGCCCTGCAGTAGAGTTTAGCTTGGCTTTTCTGAGACATGTCTGTAAGTAGAGACATGTGGCTGCAGCAGAGAAAGAAAAGTGGCTCAGTTCAGAGACCACATGTGGTACCTGTGGGTCCTAAGGGCTATGGACCTGTGGATTTAGGGTTATTTGACCCTTTGTGAACAATACTCAAGGAAGTGAGGCAATTATGGACAGCTAGTGGTCTGTCCAACCCAAACTGGTTGACCTGAGATACTATCCCATCCTAAAAAGGATTCTACATCTTCAAAGAAGAAACAGATACAATTCAGTTGTCCATCTATCCCTAAATAACTCTGATTATGACAAGAATTCGAGCCCTGGGATAAGACTGCTGGATCTTTAGCTTAACCCTTCCTCTTACCTTTTCTTCTCTTTGCCTCACTTTCCCCGTTTATGAACCATTATGGATGATGGCTGTGATGAGCTTACATGAGTTACTCAAAGTAACCTGCTTAGAACTACATCAGACCCTTAATAAATGTTCAAGAGATATTAGGCATTATTCTGTTCCCAACCCCAAACAAAGATGTCCATGTCCTGATCTCAGGAGCTTGTGAATATGTTAGATGCCAAGGGGTGGGGTTACAGTTACAGATGGAAGTTGGGTTGTTACTTTGTCAGCTGACCTAAGCCTAAGGATCCTGGGTTATCTAAGTGAGGCCAGTCTAAGTATAAGGGTCATTGTATTAAAAGAGGGAGAAAAGTGCTGGAAAGATGGCTCAGTCAGTGAAGTGCTTGCTTTGCATGTACAAGGACCCAAATTTGATCTCCAGGACCCAATTTTAAAAAGTTCAGTGTACAAATGAGTCAACTATATTGTACCCCTCCCCTGAGGCTCAGGGGCCATTCAGAAGATGGGACACAAAGACTATAAGAGAACCCGAGTCAAACAGTATCTTCTGGGCCTGACTTCTGTACTCATAAACTCACAGTAGTTGTGACTGTGTGCATGAGCTCTAGCATTGGGCAGGGAGTGAATCATGAACCTTCTGAAGAGCTATTAACAATGATGGTTTCTGGAAGTACGAAAAAAAAATTAAAAAAGGACAAGAAGTTGAAATGTGGTTGGGAGAAATGAGTAGATCTGGAGGAGTTCAGGGGAGCATTGGAAGTGAATGTGATCAAAATGCTTTGTACGCATGTATGAAATTCTGAAAATAGTATCTATTTATATCTGTCTATTTATATCTATATAAAGATATATCTATGGATCTATAGGAACTATATATCTATATAGAGACATTTATCTATAGACCTGTAGATACATAGATCTATCTATATAGAGACATATCTACAGATCAATAGATGTGTCTCTATATACATATAGATACATATTACTTTGATAATATCTAGATAAATGATAGACAGATAGATAGATAGATAGATAGATAGATAGGCAGGCAGGCAGGCAGACAGACAGACAGACAGACAGAGTATAATGGTGCACTTGTTTTTCCAGCAAGGCAGATATAGGCAGATCCTGTAACCTCTAGAATTGTAAATAAGAGTAAATTACTTTGTTTAAGCTACTGATGTAATACTGTCATACCCACAACCGGAAACTAACACATCCCTGTGTATGGACCTTGTCTGCATGACCTCTAAGAGCAATGACTGTACAGGGTCCCACACTTTCTCAGTCTCAGTGTCTTCTGTAGGCAGAGACATCTGTCATGTGGAGGGGCCATTGGGACTTGGGATTGGATTGCTTTGGAGACTATACAGCCTTTGCACTAGACACTTGAGAATTAGTGGCTCACAATCCTCATTTAGTAGAATTCCCATCCGTCTCATTACCTGGATAGAAGGCTTGCATGGGAAGGCCATTTTATGCCATTTTATGCCAGAGAGAAACCAACTAAAGGAACAAAACGAGTTAACTCTTCTCTGTGTCCTGCTCCCATTTACAGAGCTCTGGCCCCCTCCATTTCCTGTTTCTCACCACACATCTGCACATTGTGGCTTTTCATATAGGAGATGATTTTGTTTTCACACAACTGGCAATTATGGAAATGATAAAAGATGATGGAATCTGGGGATGTCATCTGTCAAATCCCATTGGGCAGAAAATTGGTCATTTGCATATTGGTTTCCTTCTGATTGCTATCCTGCTCACCAAAAGGACTCCATATACATACATATGTACGTACATACATATATTCATACATACCCCCAATGAAGTAGGCATTTTTAATGTATTTCATCAATGAGCAAGCTGACACCAGAGAGCTTTATAATATATTGCATTTGTGATCAGGAAGAGCAGTACTAGAGTCAATTATGTACTAGAAAATACATTAACAACCAGCTGGCTGAGAGAAAAACCAAACAAGAAAAGCTATGACTAGTATTTTCCCATTACTGTGGTGTAAATGCTTTCTCTGTGGCCAATTTCATAAAAACTTACATGGAACCAAATTTGACTTGCCTGAACTCATCTCTGGACTCCTCACTATTGACCCCTTTTAAGTCATAAGAGCACAGAATTGGCTTCCATTTCTAAGGAATTAGTCTACCTCAAAAGCTAGAGAAATCCCTAGTTCAGGAAAGAAGAAATACTGCAAAAATAGAAAATCTGGTATAGTATTTTTTCAAACTGAATAATGACTCATAATGGTGATGAAATTAACTTGTTTGTGGATTACAACAAAAAACATTTTCAAGAAAAAAGTCTGTAAAGAAGAAAATGTGTCAGAGGGTAAAAAAAGGAACAGCAAATATATAGATATATCTGTGTTGGGTCATGAACACATATTTTTCTTGCTGTGGCTCACAGTCAAATATTTGAGAACCTACCTGGCGAATCTGGCTTTCTAGAAAGCTGTCCCTTTTTACATCACAGAGTCATGAGTGGGAGGGGGAAATGAGAAATACCTTGAGAGCTCTCTCTACACAGGAAATGGAGCTAGAGCACCCAAGGTGGGGCACAGGCAGACAGGGTATAGTTGAAAGCCTTAGAAGGCCTCTGTGCCCCTGTTCTCCTCTGAGGCCAAGGGTGAGCTACAGGAAGCAGGTGAACCAGAAGGAGAGAGACAGCATGCATGCTTGGGGAAGGAGAAAGCTACACTAGAAACTCGCTGCAAGCTGGTTGCCACTGGAACCCACCATAGCTTCTTCCAGACAACCAGCACCACGAGATAAAAATAACTTCAGGGCCTCAGTGCTGCTGTGCAGGGGCAAGGAAGGGCATGCTATGTAGGGGGCTAAAATGTCAATGGGCTGGGGTTGAGGCCATGCCAGTGACACTGTGTGGGGCCATAATTTCCTGTTCTTAATTAGAGGTCAGTTCTCCTGCCCAAGGTCATTGGGACTTGTGCCATGAATAGGATCCTCTTATCGCAGGGTCGCTGCTTCCCTGTTCCATTGTATAGGATGATATTTTTTAAAATGAATCACACTGTGGCCTGAGCAAATGTCTCAGGTGGGAAAGTGTTTGTCTCAAAAGTATGAGAACCTGAGTTTAGATTCCCAGTACCTACATAAGAAAAGCTAGGCATGACATTGAAACCCCAGTGTCAGGGAGGTGGAGACAGGAGGCTCCCTGAGGCTCTCTGAGGCCTCTTGAGGCTCCCTGACCAGCTAGTCTAAATTAATTGCTGAGAATTGCTGAGCTCCAGGTCTAGTGAGAGACCCTGATTGAAAAAGTACATTGGGGAAAACACTCAACATCAACATATGGCTTACACAAACACAAACACACAGACACAGAGAGAGAGAGAGAGAGAGAGAGAGAGAGGGGGGGGGGGAGAGGGAGAGACAGAGAGACAGAGAGACAGACAGAGACAGTAAAAATAAGAATAACATTAAAAAATCACTCATGTTAAGACCTTGTGGTTGGGATGCACCCTTACTCCCTAGGGATTATCAGGGCCCAGCAGTCTTTACCCAGAGCCTGGCCCTCCAGCAGATGATCTGGGAGCTGTGAGGAGGTAGGCCTCCCCAGAAGCCCTTTCCTTAGCTAATGCCTGCTCAGACTCTAACCCTGTGCTAAGGCTTCTTGTGTTACTAGACAACTTACTTAAGAGACTCCACACTCAGCTCAGGAAAGCAAGAGTGAGAGTTTTCATTCCCATCTGGTCTCACGGTGCCCTGGCTCATGAATAATCTGGTTTGAGCATTGCTTTCAGCCTCTCTTGCCCATCTTAGAAGCCAATATACCCCTCAATGACTAATAGCATTCACAAGGACATTGCACTTGACAGTTTGCAAGGTACATTTTCTTATTTTCTGTTAGTTTCTGTAGCTTTTCTTAGGCAGGAGTCTGTACAATTCAGGGTTGCAAGTGAATGAACAAAATGACACATACATTTCAATATACAATTCAGTGATGTTTAGCATTTCCTGTCATCAGGGGAGTGTAGGGCACAAACCACAGTAATGTCAGCGGTACCTATTTTTCACTAAGAGAAGTCACAAGTGTTTTCATTTTTCACAACACACTTGTTGCAGTTGTCATGGTATAACATTTATCATCATGGAGACCTGAAAATAGACCAGTGCAGTTCTGGACCACACTATGCAATGGTTTAAGAAAGAAGGAGCTTTATGCCTTCCCCACAAATCTATGTGTTAAAATATCTTTCAATAGCTGTGTCTGAGCAGAATTGACGTTCTTTGCAACCTTCCACATCTTATGGCGCTTAAAGCATTATTTTCAAAAGAGAATTGAAACTTCTTCAAGCTTCCAAAATGATCCACAACACAAAAACAATCCCTCCCTCCATGCCCACAAACTGGTGGTGCTATGGCCCCCAAGCAGGGCTATAGCTGTGTACAAAGGCAAGAAGGATGTACCCCTGACCCCAAGGTCTCAGAGCCCAAGGAGATACTCACAAGCAAATAAACAATTGCACAGTGTTCTGGATGTTGCACAAGAAGCATGGCTAGGGAAGCCTGAATGAGCTTGCGGGACCTGGGGTGTTGAGGAGCAAGTAGACACAGTGTTGTTTCTTACTTTGGATGCCTCATGCACTTCTAATCAAGATGACAATGACAAGGCTCATCAACCAAACCAAGGTAGGATGCTTGAAGAGCAGTGCCTTCCAAGGCTTGCTTCTCTTTCTCACCAGCTGTTGACTGCATGGCAGTTTCTCAGAAAAGAAAGGGAGAGTCATGAGACCCAGGAGGCAAATAAAACATCACTTGGGCACATAAGTAGGAAAGCAGAAACATGCAAGATTCAAGGTCACTCCCCAGCTTTATAGCAGGAGTAGTCAATAGCTGGCAGAGGAGATGCTGACCAGCTGTAGAGCTGAGACTCCTGGGACTGTGGAGCTGCTGGAAAGTCATGCAGAGAGCTCCAGATTGCAGCCTTGTGAGTTGTCATCTGTGATGTGGTAGGCTTCTGGGTGATGTTATTGCTTTTGAGTCATCCCTGCTCCTGTAAGTAACCATTCACCCATAATTCTGTTAGTAATCCCAACAAAAACCCCAAGGTGGACTTTGGTGCAGTAGTCACTTCGGTCTATTGTGGGTTCCCTTTCTGGAGTAAGTAGACCTATCTGTTCCACCTCCCCAGGAAAAGCCAGTTTCAGAGTGCTGTCTAAATGCCACTCACAGCCCCATGCCTGGAGATAGCGTGATGAAATGCTGTCCCATTTATCTTGATCAAGAAGCTTAGATCTTGGGATGCAAAACTGATGAAACAAGGGTGGTCTCAGTGCAGGCCAGCATGGCTTCTCACTCTACCTGGAAGTCAACATCCATCCTTCCACCTAGGACTAATTTGGCTTCCTGGAATTGGAATGAAGTTGTCATTTCTCTATCTCCTCATCTCTGTCCACACTTGCCTGGGTCTCTCCGGCTCTCCCTCACGTTCTCTCCTCCGAATTTATGCCTTAACTCTCAAGCTTGCCTAAGTCCCCTGCTTCTGTGTGCCAACTGCCCTGAACACTCATCTTTCCCTGGGGGCCTGTTGAGCTCCGCTCTCTCTTTGTTTATAATTGAGAGAATTTACATAAAGTGCCTGGTTTCCTGGCTGACTGTCACTATCACCATTTATTCACCGTGAAACCACCATGAGGGACAGATACAGAAGGCAATACCCAAGGCTCCTTAGCATCCTTTCCCAGTCAATGACTCTGCCAAGAGGGTACCGATCGGCTGATGCTTGTCACTGTGACTTGTGACTGAGAATGGCCTTCATATGGCATGGAGCCAGGCCCTCTGTGACCCACAGGAGTACAGCTGGCATAAGCTGCCACTTCCTGAGGACCATGAAACAGGAAAGGGGCAGAGAGGGTGGGGAAGTACCAGATGTTGTGGTTGGAGAAAATACATTTTCAGACAGCAGACTGAAGAGTCAGACATGACCGAGAGTTTTCCCCTGTTTGGCCAGCACAGGCTGCTTTGAGGACCACACAGACAGTGAAGCAGAGCTGAGATTAGAACTCAGGATGTTTTAACAGTCTCCTTTTCAGTCCTGGGCTGCCTCAGAGGAATGCCAAGACTGAGTGCTGTGCACGGGGACAGCTGGGAGGGCACCTGTACTTCCTCTAGTTTGCCCTGGCCAGGTGCCCCTGGCACCTTGAACCTGTTAAAGGGAAATGTTTCCCAATCCCTGACACATGTTAGAATCACTGGGAAGTTTTAAGAACTACCCAGTTGTCCAGATCTTGTTCCAGACCAAGGAAACTACCACCTATCGCGGTAAATAAGGATCAGGATAAACAAATAGGCCGAATAGATGTTTATTCAGGGAGAAATAACTACAACCTAGACAGATGAACACCAGGAAATTCAACCCGATCCTCTCCTGTCCGAGTCATGCCAGAAAGAGAGCGCCTTTCCTGGCCCCCTCCGACCTCCTTCCACAGGTCACTCCGCCCATGGCTCCACCCCCCAATGGGCGTGGTCAGTGCCACAGAACTATCTCCCTACAATTCCCCTTTTAGTCTAAAGAAAAGATTTAGGCTTAATACAAAACTATATACAAAACAGGAATAACAAGTGTGCTCTAAGAAAAGGAAAATCGAGAACAAAATGACCTACATATCTAGTCCTAGGGTGAAGGCATAATGGAGTTTACAATAGAGTTGTCCTAAGCTGGAAAACGTAAGTCTAGTACCTAATATATCTAACTAGGAAGAGAGAATAATAGTTGTGATAGTTTAATCTTCAACCTCATCAAGACCTGAGAAGGAAATTAACAATACTAGAGTAGACAGGCACCACCTGTCAGTGTGAGCCCAGGCTCCATGCCTTTAAAACTCTCAGGTGACTCCCAGCCGAGACTGCAAGGCAAGGGGCACAGGAACCTTCTGAGACTCTTGTTCAGGTATAAATTCTTTAGCAGGGTGGGGTGGGGCCTAAGGATTTGCATTTTTAAGATTCCAGGTGATGCTAATGTCTCTGGTAGGGGTGGCTCACAAGCCACATTATGAGTAGCAAAGATCTACAAAGAGCATTCTGCTCCTTCCATCTCCATCTCAGTTTTGGTCACAGAAGTCTATTTTGCAAATGTTTGCAGATTTAAAGGTATCATAATGCTTCCAACTCAGTTAAATGATTGCTGATGGCTCATCTTGGTTTTCAACTTGTGTCAGAGACCTTGGGTGAGAGATGGTCCTCTAGGGGTACCACCAAGTTCGTTCTTGGGATGGATAAAGAATTGCATCTCTGGGGAAGAAGTTCCACATAGAAAAAGCAAAGAGACAGGAGAAGAGAGGCAGGCCACTGAGGCAGAGGAGGCAGGAGTGAACTTCACAGGACAGTGAGCTGACAGGCGAATGAGGAAAGGAGGCAGACACATGAGACACGGGGGGGTGGGCAGGGATGGGGGAGTATAGAAACAACAAACTTCATTTAAACAGGCTTATATTGGGATTGTGAGAGGAGCTCCAGAAGTGGGAGTACCCTGGAGGACTATGGGTTTAATGCTCTATAGGCTCATCTCTTTTTTACCAGTCCTCTCTTCAAAACTTTATGTGCAAGGAACAGTTCTCTTGTTCTTGTTTTCTAGACGAGTCCAAGTTGATGCCAGATCAAAGCAGAGGCATCACTGGGTGGGTTTGTGAAGGTATTTTCAGAAAGGATGGGCAGCCTCTTTCAGTGACAGACAGCCCAGATATGCAGAAGCCTGCTTCTTCCTGGTCAGCGACTCTACTGTTGCTTTGGTCCTTCATTCCTGTCAGAACTTTCCATCATGGACTGCAGCCCAGTGGCTCTCCAGGAATCCTCTAGGTCTTCAGGGAAAGATTGGAATTGCTGGGGCATCCAGTCTTGCGATCTGGGCAGCTACCAGGCTGTCACCGTCTCTAGAATGAAGACAGCCATAGTTCCTACAATGTCAGCCAATCTAATAGATCTCCTTTGGGATATATATATATATATATCCCAATATATATATCCCATATATATATATATGTGTGTGTGTGTGTGTTCACTCTATGTGTTCTGTTCCTTTGGAGAGCCCTGACTAATACACTGACTTGTATTTCAAAAAGTACAATGGCCAATCACATGCTTCCTGTGTGTCAGATGTTGTCCCCAGTGACTGAGGAATTCAGGGCTCTATTTAAATGTTGAGAAACAGCAGCTCAGGACCCTAGGGTATCAGTGGCAGTTCCAAACTTTCATGGCTTCTCTGCTTCCTAAAGCTCTTTTACTAAATCACCTGGCCCTCCTTATTCAACCTTTTAAAAAATGTCTTGGGTTTTTGGGTTTAATTAAAATTTAAGTGCATGGGACTGTAGAGATGCACCTATGCTCACATGCTACACAGACAAGCACACATATACACGTACATGAAAACAAATGTTTAAATATTTGAAAGTTATACTGGTTTTGTGTCAACTTGACACAAGCTATAGTCATCAGAGAGGATGGAACCTCAGTCAAGAAAATGCCTCCATGAGATCCAGCTGTAAGGCTTTTTCTCAGCGATCAATAGGGGGAGAGTCCAGTCCATGGTGGGTGGGGCCATCCCTGGCCTGGTAGTCTTGGGTTCTATAGAAAAGCAGGCTAAGCAAGCCAGGGAAGCAAGCCAGTGAGCAGCACCCCTCCATGGCCTCTGCATCAGCGGCTGCCTCCAGGATCCTACCCTGCTTGGGTTCCTGTCCTGGCTTCCTTCAGTGATGAAACAGCAATGCCAAAGTGTAAGCCAAATAACCCTTTCCTCCCTAACTTGCTTCTTGGTCACTGTTTCCTTGCAGCAATAGAAACCCTAATACAAACTTTCAAGCTCCAACTGTTTTACAGAATAAACTGGACTAGAAAATTGCTGCCATTTTTCTAATCTTTGCTTCAGGTTACTAGTTTGCTGTTTTCCCTAACTCCTTGCTCTGCACAGTATGACTGATACTCACCCAAATATTGTTCCTCAGTGGTATTTCCAGTCCTCACTGCCACCATGTCCTCACTATATATCAAGGCAATGCCAAGGACCAAAAAGCACAGAGAGAAGCCTGGTCTAAGGATCGCAGGCCTGCCTGCTGGCTTCCTCATCTTTTGCCCAACACCAGCAGTGACATTTGGACTTTGGCATTCTGGCCTGAGAGTCCCCCAGGAGTCCCCTGTGCTGCTTGCTGTTCCTGGAGAATTTCCCCCACAAGGGCAAAAGCTTTATCTCAGGATTGCTGTAATGGTTAACTTTGTGTATCAACTCGACTGGCCTAAGGGAAGTCCAGATAGTAGGTGACACATGATTCCTAGGTGTATCAAGAAAGGTGTTTCTGGAAGAAGTCAGCATTTGGATGGATAAGCTAAACACAGCCTTCTGCATGTGGGTGGCATAATGATATTCATTAAGGGCCACAATAGAAACGGAAGGTCTGAATTACTCCTCCTTTGTTCTCCAGTATGCAGATGGTGGCTGGTATGGTGTCTTGACCTCCAAAACCAGGTGACAGAATTCCAATAATAGTTTCCTCTTATACATATTGGTTCTGTTTCTCCAGAGAACTCTTAATTAAAGCAATTGTGGTGCCACTTTAAGGAGCCTTCATGCCCCTTTTCCTCTAGGACAACAGAAATTGGTGACACACAGGTGGGGCCTAGCCAGTTTTGCCTCTGGTCTCTCCCTAGCATATCTGTTCCCTGGTGACTAGTTCATGGGTAGAGCAGATTTTTGCTAGCAACCAGTGTCTTGGTAGCTGGTAAAGAGTTAATAACTTGGGGCTCTCCCAAGGTGCCATAACTGCAGGTATAAGATTGCCTTCTTAACAGGGATACTGAGGGCCAGCAAGGTGAGCTCCTGATGGAGAGCAGCCTTTGCTGGGTTGAGAAAACAGATTTTGGAATTATACGATCTTCCTTCCAAACCTGATTCCCTCACTGTTCACTGAACAGCCATGTGACATAATTCTCTGTGCTCTGGTCCCCACATCTGTAAATTGGAAGGAGGCAGTGAATCAGTATCTGCAGGAGACTGGTTCTAAATACACTCTTCTGCAATGTACTAAACTCTGAAGATGCTCTAGTGAAATATTTGCACAGAATCTACACAAGTTCTACTGAACTCTGGGCTACTTACAACACCTCTCACAACGTGCATGCTATGCAAACAATTGTCACACTATATTATTTAGTGAGTAACACAGGAAACAAAACATATGTACAGGTTTAGTACAGATATAATTTTAGAAATATTTTCAACCCAGAATTGATTGAGTCTGAGGATGTGGTTCTTGGAAATGTGAATGGTTTATTGTAAACTTGGATATGAGTATGCAGCTCAGCATTAGCCACTTCCCTGGTGCTGTAGAGATGGTAAGAAATAAAGCCTGTGGGAAGAGTTGGTTAGGCAAAGCTGCTAGCCTGCACATGGTCCTTGCCAAGTATTGCCTTCTGCCTCTCTCCTGATAGCTATTTTCTATGCCAACCCAACCATCTCTGCAGGCATCCTTCATCCTGGATAACAAAGGAGTATGGAGTAGGGGCATGTGGGTAAGGGAGTGTGGGGTAGGGGGAGTGTGGGGTTGAGGGAGTGTGGGGTAGGGGAATGGGGTAGGGGTGTGTGGGATAGGGGAGTGTAGGGTAGGGTCAAGGTCAAGTCAGAACTCTTAATCGCTCAACTCCCTATTTTCCCATTCTTCCCAACAGGTTGTTCTCTCAACACCTACAGCTTGAACCCCTGGGATCAAGAAGCCAGCAATCCCAGACTTGGGCAGCTGCCTTAGGTATTGGGGGTAGGAGAGACAAATGCTGGCACGTGGACTGTTCTCGTGGGCCCCAGTTCATAATCTGCCATGGATAATCATTGTTTATCAATGCTGGAAAAAATGACTGCAATTACATTTTGCACATCAACACAAAGGGAAAAAAAAGCTCCAGTGGAATGTCTGAGTCACCCTCTGGAGTCTTTAAATTACATTCATCATGGCCCTCTCTTTCCTGTATCCTCTCCCTGCAGGGGGAAGGGCAGAGCCATGTGCCTGCTGCTTGCAAGCTTGGCCAGACCCTGCAGACCACCCCTTGTAGACCACCCAAGATTCATTTGCAGCTTAAAAGAGGCCATAAGAAGCTATTAGAGGGACCAGAGGAGACTGAAGGACCATCCTTTTATATTCAAGGACACTGGTGACTTGGGCATGTTATTCGCATAAGTACAAAAGCCCTGTGGAATGAGAAGGAATAGATACCAACAAGGAGACACCATTGTCGCATGAAACAGCACCTTTACTGTTATATGCCTATTGAAAAAATGAATCATTTGGGCCAGGGAGATGGCTTAGTTGATAGCTGATAGAATCCTTATTACATAAAAGTGACGATGTGAGTTCAATCCCCCCAGAACCCATGTACAAAGGCTAGGTGCCTAGGACTGGGGAGGTAGAGGTAGAAACCAGAGGATCTGTGGAGTTTGCTGGCTGGCTTTCCTAGCTACACAGGGAGCTCCAGGTTCAGTTAGAGACTGCCTCAAAACAATCAAGAAAAGTAAAACAAGCAAAAACAAAACAAAACAAAACAAAACAAGATATGGAGCATTTGAGTTAAACACCAAATACTGATCTCTAGCCTCTACATATATATATATATGCATATCTCTCTCTCTCTCTCTCTCTCTCTCTCTCTCTCTCTCTCACACACACACACACACACACACACACACACACACACACACACACACACACAATTGTTTCACTGAAAATAATATGGGAAGATACAGGTGTATCCTCTGTCCCAGGGTAGCAATGTGCCTGCCTGTAAGCCACCTGATTCATGCAACCCAGCATATCATTTGGAGCAATCCACAAGGTCTGGCACATGAACACCAGGCAGAAGTTAAAACTCTGATCTCTAAGGTCCCACAGGGCATTTTTAAAGCATCTGGGAGCAGGTGGTCATGCACCCATTTGAGACTATGATGGAAGGTATAGACATTCACCCACAGATGTCAATAGGTTGATTACAGATTTCAGGGGAGTCATGGGCTGGGAAGGTGAAACGGATATGGAACCCAAACTACACTAGACACACTTGCTGTCTGAGCATGTGTGAGTGTGTCCATGGCATGCCCACTGGTCCCTGGAATCTTTTGTCACACCTTATACTTTCTATGTGTCTCTAAACATTTGCTTGGCAAAATGAAAAGCAGTTCACATACTCTACTGGATCAGGCCAACCTCAGAACAAGTGCCCATGGTCGGGGCTTGATGGGAACTTGCCTCTTGTGAGTGGATCTTTTCTACCAACACTAGAACTGTCTCAGCTCTCTCAGCCAAGACTGTAATCCCTGATCCCCAAAGGCAACACTATCAGAGAGCAAGGAACAACAGGCTTCCAGGCTGAATGTGGTATCTCTGTGACACCTTTTGCTTCCAGAATCCTAGCCATCATCCACTCATTCTTCAACTTGGTCATCAAGTCTTCTGGCTGGAACAGGTAGTGAGCAACAGGTCTGGGCCAGAACAGGGTGTGTTTACACAGTACCTTTATGCCTGCCAATCTGCCTGTGAACTTTGGAACACTTCTCCACCATAGCAATACAGTAATTATCAATGGTGACTGGTGTGCCTTTTTACCCCATACAAAGCACTTATGAAGATACTTTTTATTGTGGAAAATATACATAAAACCTACCAGCTTAACTATTTTAAGTGTATGATTCAGTGGCTTCAAGTACATCCATAATATTTTGCAACCATCACACCTATCTATTTCCCGAACATTCTTATTATTCCAAACAGAACTATAGCTACTGTCTGTCTGTGAATTTGCCTATTCTGGAGCCCTCTACAAGTGAAGCTACATAGTTTCTGTCCTTTTATCAATGGCTGATTGTCACCCAGGATAATGTGTTTTTGGCTCTTTTGTGTTGTGTTTTAGTTCATAACATAACTCATTCATTTTTATTGCTGAATAATATCACATTGTATAGATATTCCACATTTTATTTACTCATTCAAGGCTATTGGTAGACATGAATGTTAGTGTACAAGTATCTGGTTAAATCTTGATTTTAATTCTATTCCTGTTTTAATTTCCAAACCAGGAATTTGGACTCAGCAAATTGGATCTACTGAGTGACTCAGCTTCTTGTGGAGCAGAATTATTGAACTATGTAGTAACTGGAGATAAGCAGAGGGAGTGGTTTTGGAGGGAGATTGACCACTTCTGGGAGCCCTACCTGCTTCAGGGTCCAGCATGCCCTAAACAGGGACTCCCTGAGCTTTTATTTTAGGTCTGTATATCCAGCTGCCAGCTGCCTACTCACATGGCTCACAGGCACTGGATGTCCAACGTGGTCAAACTTATATTCATGCTGTGAACCCCACAAGTGGTATTTCTTCAGGGTTTTGTGTCTACCCAGACTGGTGTGTGTGTGTGTGTGTGTGTGTGTGCCCAGCAGAGCTCTTCTTGGCTCCTCCTACCCATTCTACCTCTCAGAGAGCCATCTTTTTCTCTCATCTAGCATTTTACTCTAGGTCAAGCTACCATTTTCCCTTATGAACAGTAATGTAAATAATAGCTGACATGTAGGATATTTGACATTCAGCCCCTATGAAAGAGTCATTTGTCCCCCAAGGGGTCGCGACCTACAGGTTGAGAACCATTGCTCCACAGCTTATGTGCTAAACTCTTAAGTTACACACCAGGTTCCCTCTGACTACAGCACTTGGATTTTGCCTCTGGAACTCTCCAGTCAGTTCTGGTACAGTTCAAGGCAGGCCCCAGAAAGGGATTCGAGTAGGGAAGGCCACGGCATCCTCTGCTCTAAAAGGAAGGAAATACATTCATAGCTCAGGGTCCCATGGTACCACAGTTGTATCTTTGGTCTGGAGAAACCTGACTGCTTTGAAGCCCTGGTTGGAACACTTGTTTGATGCAAGGCCTCCCGTCCAGACTCAGGGTCACAGGTAGAGAATGCTGCCAGGGTGGCATTAGGAGGTCTGGATTGTAGGTGAGACAACGAGAAAGGGATGCTTACTGCAGACGACCTCAAATGAAAGCATTTTCCACTCCTCGCTCAGGTTGACGACAAGCCTGTTGCGTCTATGGTGGTCAGCTGTGGAAGGATCTGGAGCCTCAGCCTCACTTCAGTGCATCAGTGGGGCCCAGCTGGGGCAGGTGGGCAGAAGGCCCACTGTCAGTTCACCTCTACTGACCAAGTGGAGAGGGCAGGGTGGGCAGGTGGAGCTGGGCCAGAGGAAGCCTGTGGGGGTGTGTGTGAGTGGAGGCCCCCCGGGCACAGCCCCACCTGCCTACCATCAGGCCCACTTTCTGTTTCCATGACCAACCTCACCACCTGCATGGCAAAAGGAGTACAGGCCTGGAAAAGACTGCACTGGGAGAAGTACCAGGAGACAGGCAAACTTACTTCTAGTTTAGAAGATGAAGCCCATGTGCTGCCATAGGCATTAAGATACCCATTGCCATGAGAGGATGTGGGGCTGGCCTGTAGGTGAGATCTCATCTATGGGCTTCTTAGAATCTCTCAGCCCCATGCTTCAGGGACCCTTGGTCACTGGCTATGACCCAGACATTTATAGGCAGGAGCCCCCACTACTGCTCAATGGGCACAGGCTGTCACACAGACCCCCACCACACTCACTTCCTCTTTCCTGCTCTCCTGCAGCCTCTGAGGTTTGAATTGGTCTGAGAGTCAGAGCCCTGTATAGCCTCTCGGAAGATGGCCCTACATGATCAATCTACCTGGTCATTCAGTGTGAGCTGCACCTGTTCAGTCTCACATACTGGTATTGACTCTCCTGGCATCCTGCCTCACTCCCTACATCCTCTGCTCTTGCTTCCATGACCATACCTTAGTAAAGTCATGGCATATTGGCATGTGCCTTGTGGAACATAAACTTGTCATTTATGTTAAGGCTGAATAGTCTGGATTTTGTTTTGTGATAAGGGGAGCTGTGACATTAGGACCCAGTCCCAGGTGGGCAGGAGGAAGGGTACAAAATACAGATCAAGGCAGAAGATCTTGATTCAAGGCAAAGAGAATCTGGGTAGTGGCTCAAGGCACTAGTTTGGTTAGAGTAGTGTTGCTTGGTCAACATGCAATACGAGTTTGGTTGGGGTTGGGGGTAACTGATCTTTTCTGAAAGAAATAGTGGGGAGGGAGAGAATTGAATCCTTCTCAGCTGTGACATCTAACCTGCTGCACAATGGTTCCTTCTGGGGAAGTGTTTCTGGTCCCCATTAGCTCCACCATCATTCACTTGCCTGCGGATTTCTTTTTTGTCAGATGCAGAGGACTTGAGGCCTCTCTAATGGAGCTTATAGCTAGTTTTGGGGAAAAGTGGCCTAAGATGTCTGAAGGTTTTGAAAATATTGCTCATATTTCTTGCTTCCTAGGACAGCTGCTTCTAGCTCTTGTGTTCTTCAAAGGAAAGATTTTCCCTATGGGACCACTCATTAGCTGGGCACAGGAGACTGGTCCAATGCTCCCCATGACATCATCTCTCAGTGGTTCAACTTTCCTGCCTCCTCTTATTTTCTCACTCCATTCATGTGCCTATCAGCAAGTATCATAGGGATGCTCTCACAGTCAGGATGGTCCCTGTTGGCACAAGGTGATCTGCAGCAACATGGCATGAAGGTTCAGGAAGATGGATGTTGGCTTTTGAAACATGTGACTAAACTTTGGGAGGAGGAAAGATAAATGCAGTGAGTAGATTTATACTCATCTAGGCCTAAGCTTATATCCAGAACCTACCTGAGCAAAACCTATATGCTCTGGAAGCACAGCTCCCCTAAATTGCTCTCATGCAGTGCCCTAAGACATTCTTAAAAGATTTGGTTAACGGGAAACAGTACCAACACATTAATCACTCAAGGTGGCCTACCCTGCACTCAGCTCTCATGCCTTTCTGAGGCCAGGACCATGATGTCCTGGCCCTTTTCCCAGTCATTCAACCAGTGGCTCTCCCTGTGGCATTTTCCTAACAGCTTGTCCTGTATGAACAATGTTCTCCCACATGAACACAATACCTGCATCTTACCTGGAGAGGTCCTTTCTCCTCTGCTTCCTCCATTCCTTCTCCTCATAGGGCTAGTCACTGCCTCCAATATACCACAACAGTTCACAGAGGAAGAAGACAGCCTTTACAGCCGTGGTTCTCAACCTGTGGGTTGAGACCCCTTTGGGGGGGGGTTCAAATGACCTTTTCACAGGGGTTGCCTAAGGCCATTGAAAACAGATATTTACATTATGATTCATAAGAGTACAAAACTACAGTTATGAAGCAGCAAGAAAAATAATTTTATTGTTGGGGTCACCACAACATGAGGAGCTATATTAAAGGGTCATAGTATTAAGGAAGGTTGAGAACCACTGCTCTACAGCAAGGCAGATATAGGAGGGACCTTAAATTCTCCTCCCTGGTTTTACCATGCTCACCAGTCTTCACTGCAGGGGAATCTTTTCTGATTGGTGCAACCAAGGCATGTTCCACCACGTTTCATTCGATCCATTTGTGCCTTCATATTTCTGTTTCCTTCCTTCCTTTTCTTTTCTTTTTATTTTATTTTCCAAGAAAGGGTTTCTCTGTAGCTCTAGCTACCCTAGAACTCATTCTGTAGACCAGGCTGACCTTGAACCCACAGAGATCCACCTGACTCTGCCTCCTGAGAGCTAGGATTAAAGGTGTGCCCAGTTCTGGGTTGTTTCTAATGAACGGAATAGAGGAAGGAAGTCTTAAAGAATCTTTTTGGATGATGTTTGTATTTTGCACATTCACACTTAATGTTTAGAGTATAGACAGAATCAGCATTAAGCTGTTTTTCCTGTTTCCCCTTGTCCCATCTGTTTTTGGTTTTTCTATTTTTATTTTCTTTTAGATTAGATTTTAATCATTTGATTTTATTTATTTTATTGGTTTATTGGATACACACATGTGTGTGTGTGTGTGTGTGTGTGTGTGTATGACTTTGTTTTGTTTTCGATGTTTGCTTTTAGATTTATAGTACATCGTGGGCTTTGTTGATTGTTCTTTTAACAATAGCCATCGTGGTGGTTCATTTTTGATCAACTTGACCCAAGCTAGAGTCACCTGGGAAGATGGACCCTCACTTGAGAAATATCCTCTGTCCAACTGGCTGTGAGCATGCCTGTGGGAATTCCCTTCCTTCCTTCCTTCCTTCCTTCCTTCCTTCCTTCCTTCCTTCCTTCCTACCTCCCTTCCTTACCATGTCCTTTATTTTAAAAATTATTTTTATTTTTATTATATGTGTATGGGTGTTTTGCTTGCATGTATATCTGTGCATCACATGTGTGCCTTATGTCCACAGAGACCAGAAAAGGGCATTGGGTCCTTTAAAAACTAGAGTTACAGATGGTTTTGGCCTCCAGGTGGGTGCTAGGAATTGAACCCAGGTCCTCTGCAGGAACAGTCAGTGCTTTTAACTGCTGAGCCATCTCTGCAGCCCTGAGTGGGCATTTTCTTGATTGCTAATTTATGTAGTAGTGCTCAGCCCACTGTGGATGATGCCATTCTGGGGCGGTTGGCCTGAGCTGTATCATAGAGGTAGCTGGGGGCGAGACTGGAAGTAAGTCAGGGTCCTCCATAGGCATTGCTTTAGTTCCTGCATTCAGGGTTCTGCCTTGAGTTTCTGCCTTGGTTTACCTCAGTGATAGACCATAATCCATAAGCTAAAAATAAACTCTTTCCTCCCCAAGTTGCTTTTGGTTATGGTTTTAATACAGCAATAAAGAGGCAAACCTTAAGAATCACCTTCAATTATAGTGTGCCAATATATTGAAGAGCCCATCCTCTTCTGTCTTGTGAATTTCACATGCACATATACGCTAAATTCTATGTTACATTAATGTCTTTCATTATTTAAAGAGATTTTTAAAATAAATTTTAATTTTAAAATATTTACCATTTACAATATTTTCTGTTATTTGTGTAGCTCAAGACTTCCATCTTATTTCATTTTTCTATTTTCTAAAGGTTCTCTTTCAACTTTCTTGTAGACAGATGATCAATTGTTTCAGCTTTGTATGTCTGAAAACTATTTCTCCTTCACTTTTCACATACTGTTATACGCGTGCGCGCACACACACACACACACACACACACACACACACATATACACGCACCCACGCATGCGTGGTGCTTTGTATAGAAGTCTAGGTTCACAGTGTTTCCTTTTAGCTCGAAACTGATGAACCGTCCTTCGCACTGCATGCTCCTCAAGGATAAGTCAGCTGTCACTCCCGTTCTCTTAGTACCTTTTCCCCAGGTATTTAAAGTGCTTGCTTGCTTGCTTGCTTGTGTACTTTAGTAAAGCTTTCTTTATGTTTTTGGTTGAGCTTCCTGGACCTCTTTTCTAAAGTTGGGAAACAATTCCACTCTTGTTTCTCCCCTTTTATTTTCTACTCTTCTTTTGGGGGTGGTATAGTTATACATTAAGTTGCTTCAAGTTGACTGGCGGTGACTAAAACCTCATGTACTTTTTTCTTCAGTATTTAGCATTTAAAATAGAATTATTCTGATCTCATGTATCTCTTTATTTCCATCTTTATCACCAGGAGCATGTTTTTTAATCGTTAGAAGCTTGACTTAATCTTCTTTTTTCATATACGTGTATTTCCTTTTCCTCCTTAATATGCTCCATTGCCCTGTCTTATGGCTTATATTTATATCTTCAAAAATATTCTGGTCTGTTGCTTCTATCATCTTGTTCATGTCTGCATTTATTTCTAAGAATGGAATTTTTCCTCCTGATACAGATTTATGTTTCTAGTTTCTTGGCCCTGATCACTTTTATTGGGTGCCGGGTAATATGAATTTCACATTGCTCAAGGCTCAAGTCATCTTCTGTAGATACCTTTACATTTTATTCTAGAATTCAGTTAAGATGTTTAGAAGCAATGTGCTCTTTCAAGACTTGCTTTCAAACCGCTAAGGTAGGATCAAAACAACTTTTAACCAGACTGACTTTTGCTATTACTGGTGCTGGGACTGAAGTACCATTACACATGACTTGTAAGCCAGAAAAGAACATGGCTAAGATTTACACTGAAAACCATTCTGGCAGCATGAAAAGGACAGGTGGGAAGAAATGGAGAGGCCACCATCTATTCAGCCACAGAGAGTAGAAGCCTGTAGGTCAGAGAGCAGCCATTTGCCAGGGTTTGGGATCCTGTGACTAGGTCAATGGTACATAACAGGAGGAAGAGGCTGGGGTCTAAAGTGACCTGAGATGTCCCCATTAGGCTTCTGGTTGGTTCTGAGGAAATACTGTCAATTCACACAAAGCCATAGTAGGGTTCCAGAGGCCAGGAGCTCCAAATTCCGTTCTTTAATCACTCTGTTTGTACCAGGAGACTGGCAGAAGGGTCAGTGCTAGGACCGCACAACTTGGATATCTGTTGGGTTTTAATTTCTAATGGAAACAAATAAATGAAAGAATCAATGCTGTTAAGAGAATACTACTGGTAGCCACTGTCCTCAAAAACTCCCATACTGGGTCCTAATAGATTATACAAAAAAAAAAAAAAAAAAAAAAAAAAAAAAAAAGAGTCACCCATGCTAAACATCCTTGCTATCAATCTAAAGTAGCTGTTATCAGATCTGAGAAATCAAGAGTGAGAGAACTAGTCAAATATCCAAATAGTTCGACTCAGTGTTTATGTATGGGTGTTTGCTCCTGTTTCCAACAGGCATTAGTTGAGGGCTCCATGGATAAGTTAGTTGTTGATCTCACTCTCCGGGAAGGGCATTTATGGTAGCCTTTCCATGGAAGCTCAAATTGTTACTTGGCAGCAGTCTAGTAGTTCTCTAGACCTTTCTTTGTGTTCAGTTTTATCTTCAAACCAATATTGGCTCCCTTTTTTATGTTCTATCTCTCTCTCTCTCTCTCTCTCTCTCTCTCTCTCTCTCTCTCTCTCTCTCTCTCTCTCTCTCTCCTGTCTTCTATTCCTAACCAGGCTCAATCTTCCTGGTCGCACATGTTTTCCTTTCTTCCCCCTCGTTTTCTCCTACTTCTCTCTCCATTTGCTGCCTCCCCTTCCCCTGAGCTCTGGGGGACTTGTCCCTGCCCAGTTATGTGAGGGACTTTATATGAATCTCTTAGAATATACCTTGTATCCTAGTTCCTCTGGTGGTGGTAATTATAGGCTGGTGATCCTTTGATCTAGGTCTAAAATCCATATATGAGTGAGTACATACTGTGTTCCTCTTTTTGTGACTGGGTTACCTCATTCAGGATAGTTTCTTCAAGTGCCATCCACTTGCCTGCGAATTTCAAGATACCATTATTTTTTTCTGCAGAGTAGTATTCCATTGTGTAGATGTGCCACATCTTCATTAACCATTCTTCAATTGAGAGGCATCTAGGTTGCTTACAGGTTCTTGCTATTACAAAGAGTGCTGCTATGAACATAGTTGAACAGATGTCTTTGTTGCATGGATGTGAATCCTTTGGGTATATGCCTAAGAGGGGAATTGCCGGGTCCTGTGGTAAACTAATTCCCATTTTCCTGAGGAACCGCCATACTGATCTCCAAAATGGCTGTATGAGTTTGCACTCCCACCAGCAGTGGAGGAGTGTTCCCCTTTCTCCACATCCTCTCCAACATGAGTCATCATTGATGTTTCTAATTTTAGCCATTCTGGCAGGAGTAAGATGGTATCTCAAAGTTGTTTTGATTTGCATTTCCCTGATAGCTAAGGATGTGGAGCATTTTCTTAAGTGTCTTTCAGCCTTTTTGATTTCCTCTATTGAGAATTCTTTCTTCAGTTCTGTGCCCCATTTTTAAATAGGGTTATTTGGTGTTTTGTTGACTAGTTTCTTGAGTTCTTTGTATATTTTGGAGATCAGCCCTTTGTTGGATATAGAGTCGAAGTAGAACTCAGATGCAGATGGAGAGGACAAGATCATGCGGCAGAAACACATAGAGACAGCTTACCTGAACAAGGAGGAGCTAATGGGCCAACAGACTGATAGCTGGGAAGCCAGCATGGGACTGACTCAGGCCCCCCTGAATATGGGTCTCAGCCAGAAGGACTGAGCAGTCTAAGGGACCTCAGACAGTGGAGCCAGGATGTATCCCTGGTGCACAAAAGACTTTGGGAACACATCCCCCATGGAGGGATAACTGCCTTAACCTAGAGGCAGGAGAGAAACCCTAGTCCCTACTTCACATGACCTGTCAGATCTACATGACCCCAACTGGATGGCATTCCCCTACATATGGAATTGGGGTGGGGGGATGGGAGGGGAGGGTGGTTAGAGTGCATGTGAGAGGGCAAAGAGGGTAAAAGGGAGGGAAGGAGGGGGGAAGGAAGTGAGGGAGGGAGGGAGGGAGGGGGAACTGGGATCGACATGTAAAATAATAAATTAAATTAAAAAAAATGCTTTGACTCCAAAATTTAGGTTCAAGGACAAGTTACTGGGGAAAAGGATTTCTATTTTTGTTTCCACAGAAAATGAAAAGATGTGGATTCCTTCCAGACTAATGTAGTGATCACGCCAGACCACCTTAAACAGAGTACCAGGTGATCCTACATTCAAAACAGCTGGACAAAGCAGCCTGACAGACTACAGCCAGGATTTCTGAATCTTCTTCGAATCCCCCATGACAGCGCCCCTTACCAGCAGGAAGTAGTTTGGAAAGAACAACGCCCAAATTCCCAAATATTGTCTATAAATGTTTGTTTTCATTTAAATGGGCTTGGTTATATAAAATAAATTAAAAAAAAAAACAACTATCCAAATAGGCCCATTTTGGCTGGCATGATAATAAATCCCCCCCACACACACACATGCACACACGCACACCACCTGGAACCTGTCAGCCAATCAGTTGTTTTTCTGTTATGGCCTCTGTCTCTACAAAGAAAGCAACTTGACATGACCAGCATTCTCCTCATTCATTTTTTTCTGTTTTGTTTTGTTTTCTCCAACCCTCCTCTGCTATAAAACCATCTTCTGTTTATTTCATTGTCCCTCTTATTTTGTTTTATGGCCTGAAATGTGTGATTCTAGAATTGAAATAAAGCTGATTAAGATCTATAAACCACACTGTGACCTTTGTCCTTTGATGGTATCCAATTTTAAGGCCCTGAGCATGCACAATTTCTCCTGTCTGTCACATCACAGACTTTTGCCTGTTCAAAGAGGAATTTCCTCCATATAAGTGTACCATCTGGTGCCTCTAAGAGCTTGGCAAATTAGAGTCTTTATGGCACTGTGTTTTTATAATGTGACACAAGCTTCAAAATGCATCAATAGCTCCAGTGGTCCAATTATATTACTCTGGGATCAAGTCCGGCCCTTCCTAATGAAAAGTGTTAGCAAAGAATTTCATTCATAAAATATAGAAATGACATCTTCTGTCCTCCCTGAGCTACTCAGAGAAATGTCCTCAAGGTAGGGCCTGTTTAGTCCTTGGATGTGCTCTCCTCTACCTCCATTTTCAAAGATGTACTTCCTCAAACCACATACTATATAATTTACCCCTTTACCCAATATAACAGTATGTTTTCTGGCAGGAAATGTGAGCCAAGTGCTCAGTGGGAACTGTGGTTAAAATGCATGTTGTCCACACCACTGTAGGAGAAAGGGTTAAAAATGTAAAAGTAGAACATTCAGCATCTGCAGACTGGCTTTCTTCTTATTTCCCTTAGCTATGACTTTAAGAGAGATAATTAAATGATTCTAATTAGGTTGAACACTTTTCAAAATAAAAAGTCCCTATCCTAGGGACCCAAGAAAGTCATCACATACTGCAGGAGCAGTTGCTTCCCTGGGAAGTCTGGACCTGAGATGTGACAGCTGAAGGACAGGGAATGATTTGAGGAAGTCTCATAATTCAAACACTTTGCAAACTGGTGGGGCCTTCTCTCATTTCCTCTATGTGTTTCACACATACGTGCACACCCAAATAAGCCAGCCTAAATATATTGTCAAAGTCACACTCGGGGCTGTTGTAGTTCTTCATTTAAGAAATAATTAAAAACAAAAGCATTAACTGATGGCCTCTACTTTAATCCTAAATCCTATTCTAAAATGAAAAAGAGGGGAGCAAAGGGCTAAATTACCCACATAATTAACCTCATACCAAGGATCTGAAAAGATGCAGGCCCCTCAACCGCCTTCCAAAGCTAGGAAAATGCCAACTCTGGTCTCTGTCTCCTGGCACCAACTAAGCAGCCCTTAAGTGATCTTAAATACCAAAACATGCCCGGGCTGTATTTCTTAAGTTCCAGAGCTGAAATTTCCAACATAACAAATCTCAAAACATTTGGTTTCCAGCAGGGCCTGGATATGTTGGAGTCTGATTTTGCCCAAGTCTGGGGTAAGAACACAGCAGTCTAGTAGGAGGGAGGAAAGGGCTAAAGATCAGAGCCCAAGTGATGGCCTGAAAATAGAAACAGTCTTCTGGAAGGTTCAGAGGAGATAATGTGCTATTAAAGATAATTTTCAAAAAGAGATAAAAATCACGACTCGCTTACAAAAATAAAAATGCCCACATTAAAGAACGTATTTACTACCAGGAAGCCAGGCAGATGTTCAAATGAGAAGTTAACACACACATATTTCTGTAGGGTAAAGGAATGTTGAGATGCATTGCAAACGGAAACAAAACTGGTTTTCCCCCAAATGAGTAGGAAGTTAATTATATCAGACAGAACATAATTTATGTATCTATTACTTATAGTTTATAGAGCATTGCAAAATAGCTCAAAGACAATGAATAGTAGAATCTAATCCCCTGGAAAGCTGGGCTGTACAGGGTACATGGTTTTCTACTGAGACATCAGTTTTCCTATAGTATGCATAATAGTTATCAAGGGGATTTAAAAGTCTTTGAAAGGACTGCCCCTTCCTAGAGCAGACAATGTCATGAGGAGGGATATTGTTGGAATTTCTGTGCCAAAGGTTGGGGTAGAAAGCAATGGGCAAAGCTTAATAATTATATCATTGATTACATTGTTATTTCATGTGCATAGAAGCACTGACATAAAATTAGAATGTAAAATCCAGGGGATGTGGCCCTGATGGATCTTCTAGTGGAAGGTTTCCATTTCATAGAGAAACCTGAAGACCCTGAGCTAGTATCTGAACAAGGTCACACAGCTGTGATCGAAGTTTTTCATCCTTGGGGCCATCATTAGATAGACTCAAGAGGACCTAAGACTTGCCCCCAACATAGATGGAAAATATGCATACCCAATAAAGATGCATTGTGCTGGAGCTGGGTCTAGAATTATTTTTATCACACAGATGACCTGCTTGTGCATTATAACCCACAGCATACAAAATGCCCCTCAATTTAGTTATAACAAATGTAACAGAAATGACTAGCTCCTTAGAATTCTTGATTCCCCCCTAAGAAAACATTTTAATAGCCTATAACACTCAAATTAAAAGGAAAAAGGAGTCTAAAAAATTTGAACAATGCATCCCTTTTCCCTGAATGAATTTATCCTGTAACATGTGGAGACATTCCAGATCATTCCATTGTTGCTTCTGAAGTTAACCATTTCAGCATCTAAGAAGTAAAATGCTGACAAAAGTGTTTCATTATGTAAATATAAAGAACAGGAACATGGTTTAACTCCCCAAGACAGAGCAAACACTCTTTCTCTCCTGTCTCCTTTCTTCCTTTCATTCAGTCCCATGGCTAGGATGGAGACTGTTTTAGAGCCTCTGAAAGGAAGAGGAAATGAGGAAACAAACTAGCAGAGGTTGTCAATGAGATAATGTGGCAGTCAGAAGGAAAGGAAGATGTCCCAAGTCACTGTCTCTCCACCTGGGACTGGTGGTAGAGATCCTGCTTTAAAAGCCAGGTGTACAAATGACCAGCACAGAACACTAAGCATAAATTGCAAACACTGTGATCAAGAGAACAAACTTCCAGCACAGCTAGCACATGTGTTCTACAGCAAAGATCATTGATCATCCAGAGTTAGTCACTGGGTGGTAGTGACCCATGTCTTTAATCTTTGAGTTCAAGTCTAGCCAGGTCAACAGACTGAGTTCCAAGACAGTCAGGGCTACAAAGAGCCTGTCTCAAAAAACAAAAACAAAAAACAAAACAAAACAAAAAGCAAATAAATAAAAAGAAAGATAAGAGTTAATCTAAAAACCACAGGTTCTCCTATCTGACTGAGGCAGGTCAGGATCAGGAGTAACCAGAAACCAGCTAAGACTGTGGGTATTTCTGAGGTAAGGACATCAAGGTACTAGCAGTCATGTCCTGATGCCCTTCTTAGGAAGGGTCCCTATGTGGACCTCACTCCCAAGCCACTATCTGCTTAAGAATTGAACTTTCTATTATAATATGTGTCTTTCTGTTATGTGTCCACTATTAGAATAGGAATACTGTGTACAAATCCATTGCTAAAACTTATAAAATATTGAACACAAAGAGTAAGGTTTTATGTTAACTTGGACTTCAGTAAATGGTGTATTAGTATTGGTTCAGTCATCATAACAAATTTCAGGGTACCATCTAATGGAAGATATTTGTTTGAGGAGAAACTAATAGGAAAGGGTGAATCTGGGAACTATTAGTTTTTTTCTTCTCTTTAAAAAATATAAAATATCAATTAGTTAAAATTTAAAAACATATGTTGGGTCTACTCTGGGCCTCTGGCTTGGCTATTTAGTGATGTTACCACCCACTGAGACAATGGGGGATAGTATAATGGGAAAATTCCGAGAATAAAGGATACAGAATAAGTTTGGATATGGTGACACCAGGCAGTGTGAGGGACACCAGGTAGATATATCTTCCAGACCAGGGGAAATTCAAACTGAAATTCAGGCTGCCAAAACTACAATGGCAGTCGTCAGTTTACAAAGCCTTCAGATGCTAAATATGGATGAGAGTTTTCTGCCTAGCAGCTGTAAGAAATTGGGATGACCAAACACATGGTTTCCACTCTCGTTCATGAGCATGTAATGTGGGCAAGTAATGGCAATTAGAACAAGGACTACAAAGACTCCCCACCTACTGCACACGGACTTTCTACAATGGATGTTTACTGCTGCTGGGACATTGTGGTCCTTGTGGGAGAATGGGCTTCTCTGATTCATCATCCACAAGTTACTGTGTTTGTTCATGCTGTAGCTCAGTGACTGGCTTTGGTGTCCATATTAGGCAGAAGGGAGGGGTATCCTCCAGGGCTGTGTAATCCATCAGTGGGTGATCCTTTTGCACCTGCCACATCATCACTGATGACTTCAATCAGCTAAGACAGCCAAGAGAAAAGGGGGAATGTGTGGGCAAAACATGAGTCATTGTGCATATCTGTTCTCTAAACACACAAAAATGCCCACCATGTGAGTCCTGGCCAACTTCTGTGCCCAGTTCCCACACAAACACCCTCCCCCACCTCCTCCTTGCTACTCCTGTTCTCTGAGCTCCCAGCATTCTTGAAAGCCTAAGTCTTTATTCATTCTTGAGGGAACAGCCATTTTCTGGGTTTAGAGTTTAAAGTAAGGGGAGGGGGGCAGTGGTGGTCAGGAAGGAAGCAGTAAAACCCAACTTGAAATAGCCCTAACTATGAAGCCTGAAGCCCCAGGGTTGGTTAGCCTCATCTTCCCTTTCCTGATGAAATGATGATATTATTCACTTTGAATGGTCCTTCGTCAACCCAGATGACATGTTTCAGAAAGAATCTAGTATGTACTAAGAGCTAGCACTTTGGTGCATTTGAGCTGTATTAACATCAGGTGCTCTTTTGAAGTCTTTCACACAGTTAATTCTTACAATAACCCTAAAGAACAATTACCTTTATTTTAGAAGTGAAGAAACTAAGATGTAATAAAGAAAGTTTTCCAGGTCCTACCCAGAGTTAAAAAAAATGACGGAAGCAGAAACTTCTCCCATTCCAAAGCATTGGCTGGAAAACTCACACTCCAGTATTTCTCATGGGTGGTGGTCCCTGGGGCAGCAGCAGTATTATATAAGAAGATATAGAAAACACATGGTCTGAACCCACCCCAGAGCTACAGACTCAGAAACACAATGGTTTGATGAACCCCTTTAACATGATTAGTCAGGCCTGAGACATGCCTTGGTAGATGATGCCTATGTACACTTATCTGCTAGATATTAGGCACTGTGTGTGGCTATCACTTAGGTCTGGTTTTCCTATCTCTCTCTAAGAGAAATGTGGTCCCTTACACGGCTAGTGAGCTCAGACCATAAGGCGATACTTCCTACTGTATGTATAAGTGGCTTTGTCACAGCAGGCCATGACATGCATCCCAATTCTCTCACCCCATCCATCAACCAGCCCTGCCACGAGGACTTTCAGTCTCAAACTGACAGGTCTAATAACATTGGTCCAGGCTGTGAGGATAATCCAGGTTCTAGTCTCCCTGTCAGCCCCTGCTTAGAGGCTAGACCCAAGTCAATTTCTCCTGAGTTGCTCTTGATCCCCCTTTTTTATGGCAAGGACCAGAGATGTTCCCCAAGTCCCATGAATGAGTCCTGCCTCACACCCCACTCTTAATAAGGAGCACCCTAACTAGTGTCCCATTTGTTTAGATTATTTAATGGGCTCCCAACTCTCCCAGTGTCAGTCAGAGCTTCTCTTTGGGGGTAAGTTTCTTCTAATTATAAATAACTGTCCTTAAACCCCAGATCCTGACAGAATATTCAGGCTACCTTCTGGAACTCTCATTAGCCACCAGTCTCAGTCTTCTGGGTTGCCAGGCTCCTCATTTTTTTATGGTCAACACACAAAGTCTACCCCTGACTCTGAGTCTCCTCTATTCTCTGTGCTTCTTAATGTGTGACCCAGCCGTGTTTATGCCAAACCCTATTCTGTTTCCACTGGGCCCAGAAGATGCTGCAATGTCTTAGGGTTTCTATTGCTGTGAAGAGACACCATGACCACAGCAACTCTTATAAAGGAAACCATTTAAATGGGACTGGCTTACAGTTCAGGGGTTTAGTCCATTGTATTCATAGCAGGAAGCAGGGCAGCATGAAGGCAGTCATGGTGCTGGAGAGGGAGCTGAGAATTTTACATGTGGGTTATCAAGCAGCAGAAAGAACATGGGCCTGGCTTGAACATTTAAAACAGTGACACACTTCCTCCAATAAGGTCACACCTCCTAATCTCCCTCAAGTAGATCTAGCCCCTTTTTATCTACCATGCTACTGCCCCTGACCATCTCTCACAGGGAGCTTATCTGCAGCTAAAATCTTAGGAACCCCTGACATAAATCACAAATTTGCATGGATCCAGAGTCAAGCCTCAGTCAGTCTGCATGGTATGTGGGTTGAGAATCTACCCCAGGACACCCAATAGCCAGCTCCAAATGGAATGCATTGGGTTCATTTTGCAGTTTGTAGCAGATATTTGGATCATTGCTTATCACCTGATGGAAGACACTCTTAAACATCCCCTTATCTATTCTTGGAGTCCAAAGAAGGGAAGCAATGAGCTCTTTGCCTGAACCAAGCAAGTTAGAACTTAGAGTAAGGGTGGGGCCCTGCTGCTTGGTCTCAATGGCCCAGGTGAGTCAAGAGCGCTGCTTTGGAAAGAGGTTAGCTATTTGTCAATGAAACCAACTGTAACCCTGAGACAGAGTGGGTGGAGAAGCATGTGGATTACTAAATCCAAAGGGCTTGAGTTAGAGGTAGGATTTTATTCTTTTTCCTATCTTTAGGAATTAGGCAAGCCACCTAAACAGCCTTTGTCAAGACCCAATTGTACTGTCTATTTACTGAGAGAAACTTTATCTGTTTTATTAAATTGTTAGGAGCAGACAGTAATCCTATGTGTCTGGTGACTAGGGTGGTACCTGGCATAAATGACTGCTGCTACCCACTCTTCCTCTTTTCCAGTCTACTGTACATTTGGGTTGATGTTAATCCCTAGAGAAAAAAGGGAAGTTGCAGCTGAAATGCTCTGAAATTCAGGAAGAGAACTGGAGCCATGCCATAGTGACCCCTTTTACTTGTCAGTAATGTCAGGCCAAGCAGTACTGTATGAGGTTGACCTGGGCAGACTGGGCACCAGGTGCCTGGAAATGCTGTGATGGCCAGCAGCAACTTCTGCTTGCTACAGCACTAAAGAGCCCAAGGGAGGGCTTTCATAGCCCAGTTTTTTGGATAAACAGCAGGACAGGTTGAAATGAAAGTTATAAGCTCACAGACAGGGTGACTTAATTTTCAGGATCAGAGCTCTCTTAGGTCAAGACTCTGCCTCCTTTGCTTAGTTCCTGTACCAGAGCTTATGATAATGACCCACACACATTTCTTAAATTAATAAATGAATGAGCAATTGATTCCAAGTATCCAATGGACTCTGCAATGGGTAGTTAGGAAAACTCAAAGTATTTAACAATAAAAAACTTTGCCAACTATTTGTGTTTTAAACTATATCTAATAGAAGTCATCTTTTTACGCATAGAGTCCTGAGTTCTATTTAATATATAACAGGTTCTTAAATACTACTAACAAAACAAAAAGAATTGCAATACCATAGAGAATGTCTTTCTACCACTCCTTGGCATTCAGACCATCCCTTCATTTCCAACCTCTGACAGCCAGGGATCTGTTTCATGTTCCTAAAATCTATAAAGTAATATAAGTAGAATTATAAGCATCACCTCACGGCTTACTTTACCTAACATCATGCTTTTGAGATTCATTCATTCATTCATTGAGATGTAATCATTCACTGAGACCCATTTTATGTGAAATAACGAAGCTAGTTTTCATAATTGCTATACTATTTTTATTCCCATCACTAATGTATGAGAGTTCCAGTGTATACCAATAGTTTGTTACTTTTTATTAAAAATGAGTATCCCACAGAATGACTACGTTAGAGAACATTTATGAAGGGACACTTAGTTTGCATGCAGATTTTTGGTAATCACTAATAATTTTGCTATATATATATTACTCTATGGGTTTTTATGTGAATATAAGCTTTTATTTCTTTAACATGATACCTTGAAGTGGGATTGGTGTGTTTATTGTATAGCAAGTATACATTTAACTTTGTGAAAAATGACTATTCTATTTTCTCTAATGGGGATGCTATTGTGCTTTCCCACCATCAGGGTGTGAACATTCCTGTTGCCTCACATCCTTGCCAGCACTTGCTGGAGTCAGTGCATTTAGCCCTCTTAGTGGTTATGTGATGGTATCTGCTTCTGGTTTTAATAGGCTTTTCCTCAGTGACTTACAATGCTGAGTATCTCTGCTTGCCGTTTTGTTTCCTAACGCATATTTTCAAAGCTTTTACCAGTTTAAAAATTGTGGTCATTTCTGCTATCAAGATATATATATATATATATATATATATATATATATATATATATATCTTCTGAAATAAAGTCTATTGTCTGATGTGATCTGCAAATATTTTCAAATATTTTCCCAAATCTGTGGGGTTTCTTCTTCTTTAATCTTTGACACTTCTGTAACAGAAATAAAAGTGTCTAAGTTGGATAGAATCCAATTTGTTATTTTTGTATGTATCATGAGTTGGTTGCCATGTTTAAGAACTTGTTTACTAATTTAGAATCACAAAGATCTCCTCTGTTATTTTTGCAAAGCTTTATAGTTACAAATTCCACATTTAGTCTATGATTGACTATTGGTTCACTTTTGAATAGAGTATAGGATATATGTTATATAGGGTATACATTTTGGTATATATGTATATATATTATATATGATCTATATGTATAGAATAAAGAGGGAAGAAATGGACTTCCATTGATATTGTCAGATCATTCTTGACATATGCAAGGGTGACTTCATGGGGGAAAGAGTAGTCTTTTATATGTCATATATGTTATATAGTAGTCCTAATATATGCCTTATATATAATATGGGTTATATATTTATATGATATGCATATTATATATAATGCATTTTTATATTTTATATCTAAGTACATATTGTATAGGGTATATACATATATACAAAATAGAGTATATATTAAGGTTATTTGGTCTGTATAGGATGCCTAGTTGTTAAACCACTAATTGAAAGATGTACTCTTTCCCCCATGAAGTCACCCTTGCATATGTCAAAAATGATCTGACAATATCTGTGGAAGTCCATTTTTTCACTCTTTATTCTACATATCCCTTTCATCAATATCCCTCTGTCTACATTGCTTCAGCTTATACTATGAATAGTGAGTCTCCAAGGCCTGCAACATACATGTGACAGTTGTGTAGCTTGGTCTGTTTGTGGGACTCCTAGCAGTGGGATCAGGGCCTGTCCCTAATGCTTGAGTTGGCTTTTGGGAACCTATTCTCCATACTGGGTTGCCTCACCCAGCCTTAATACAAAGGGAGGAGCAAAGTATGTTTTGCTTTGTTGACACCCATGGGAGGCCTGCCCCTTTCTGGACACAAACGGAGGAGGAGTGGATGGAGGGGCAAGAAAAGAGGTGGGAGGGGAAACTTCAGTCAGGGTGTAAAATAAATTAAAAAAAAAAAGTTTAAAAAAGATGGCCTGCTTCAAAGTTAGTCCAGCTGTGCATTCCCACACAAATATAGATTATCTGCCCATATCTGTCAAGAATCCTGTGACTTTGACTGGAATTGTGTTAAATTGTGTCTAATACAGAATTGCATCTTACCTGAGGTGAATATTCTAACTTGTAAACATGTTCCTTTGGGGAGGTAGAGGATACAGAAGCCTAGGCTGGTCCTGAGAGGTCACCCTGACCCATGTCCCAGTTCTGCCACTAACAGACAACGTGCTCTTAGGAAAGCTACTTCTACTCTCCCTTGTAAATAGAAAAGTTGGAGGTTCAACCAATACATCACCTTTCAACTCAGATGATCTGTTTTCCAGTGTAACCTTGAAATGACCTGCCAGGAACAATAAACTATGTGATCAGGTACACCTCAGGGCCCATCTGATGAAATGTTCCAAAAGAAAAACTATGCCTCGGAAGCCAGGTTGAGAGACAACGGCTTCCTAAAGGAGTTCTGGCAAGTCTGGATTCAGAGGCTTCAGCCAACCAGGGCCCTTCCTCTTTGCTGGGGCACTAAGAGTCTGATAAGAAGTCCCTGAACAAGTACAAGATACTGGCCTGCCTGTGATCGAGTAGCAGGCATTCGTTTCTACTGCCTCCAGGCTAGGGAAGCTTGTGTGAATAGACATTTCCAGGTGGAGGGGAGAAAAGCCAGGTGGCCCCATGGTGGTATTTATAGCACTCAAATACTGGAGGCAACCCAAACATCCAACAATCAGAGAATGCTTAAACAAAGCAAGGGACATCGGAACTCTGGAATCCAGTGTAGCTATTATTAATAACAGTGACAAGTATGTAGACTATGCGTTATAGTGTGTAATAGATAAAATAATGTCAAATAAAGAATTTGGGGAATCAAATATCATTTGCATGCCATTACAGTGAGCCAACATCTTTAGAAGCCACACTGATGGGGTTTGACAAGAAAGCAGAGGCAGTGCAGTCTGTAATTGATAATGTGGGTTTGATCAAGTAGTTGCTCTTAGGGACTTGGGGTTTCAGAGGTGACTAGGACTTGAAGCTTGTCCTGAGAGGACACCACAACAAAGTGGGGGGTCTACTACTACACAAGCAACAGTGAGGCCAATTCTGATGAAGGCTGTTTCCACAATTATTCCGCCTCAAGATTCCAAGGCAGAGTACCAAAAGCTTTGACACTGCATCCCTGCCAGGCATCTCTGGAACATGAGACACAGCTTATAAGACACATGTTAAAGAAAGACAGGAGCCAGCTGGCACTCCCGCTGCTGTGGCTACCCAAATCACAGTCCAGGATGAATGTCCTTGGGCCTTTAGCGCCGAGCTTAGGGACTCACAGACTGAACATTCCCTAGTCTTGCCTTGAGACACTCCCCAACCCCTATGTCTCTCCTCCCTGCAGTGCTTAGTCCTCTACCCACAGAAGTCAGAGCTGAGGGAGGGAGTAGAGACTCACTGGGCCTCCTGTCTATAGAGAAGCACCAGCAAAACTAGAGTACCACATCCTTAGAGAACCATGGAGGGCAAGGTTGTCTGGGCTTAGATGTCCTACATTCGGACCCCAGCTCACCATCCTCCTGGAGGTCCCAGTCAAATGCCATAGTTTATATACATGTACACGGAAGCATTGTCCAAACTTCCCAGAAGATTCTGTAGTCATTGATAGAATAGCACTGGAAAAGTCTGTTTGCTGATAAGGAAACAGAGGGTTAGAGAGCCCTCCACCCCAAGATGAAGCCCAGTCCTCAACCACAGCACTAGTCCCATGTCTAGGACCAGAGTAGTCAGCCACTAAGTAGGTTTCTTGTGGAGTACAGTGTTCACACTTAGAGCCAACTGGTTCTCAGACTGGCCTCTAGGACATAGGAAGGGGATGGGACAATGGCCTGAGACAGATGAGTGACCATCCTGATTCCCAGGGAGTCCTGGTGGACACAGGCTGGACTCTCCTAATTCTAAGAACTCAGGGGGTTCTTCAGTGGGAGGATAAGGAGCCTGGATTGCTGTATCATAATTGCATCACTCCTTTGTTGATAGTTAATTAGTTAATTACCGTGGGAGAGGCAGAATTCAGCAGAAATGCCAACTCCAGGCTGGAAACAGCACTTAAACTATGAGTAACTCTCATTAACTCTGATAACAGGCCTCTTCTACTGGGATCAGGGTTCTGAAAGCTGAATCCTCCCAGAACATCGCAATTCCCTGAACTACTGAGCACCAAGACTAAGAGGTAGGAGAACAGGTCTGAGTGTTCTCAGAGGAAGCCCTGTTCCAAAAGATTCAGTGTGGGGAAGAGATTGAGAACCCCTAAATAAGTTATATGAGTACAGTCACCCACTCATACATGACCTGGGCTTAAGGAAGATCAGCTTGCTTCAGGCTTCTGTGAAAAGCAGGTGTCTTTTGACTTCTGTTCTGGATCATTTACAACTGGCCCTGAAATGTCTAGAAAGTCCTATCTGAAATTTTCAACCCTGAATAATCTGTTTTAAATTTCTCCAGTTTCCTGACAAAGAAGCTACTGGTCACAACGAATCTGTGAGGCCATGAACTGAAGCATGTCTTTTGGCTTTGAAGTCCTAGCTATCTTAAAGGTAGAAATGGGCCACTTCATGTCTTGAAACATCTGGTCACATGCACCCACATCCTCTAGAGGGGCTGGAGTTCTCTCCCTACACAGTTACAGCCCCTGCCTTGCTTAGCTGCCTCATCCAGAAGGCCTAATGATCAGACTATATAATTTATCATCCAACCCAGGAGGTTTTGAAGGGTGAAAGGAGACAGAGTCATTAATCATGGCACTGAGGCAAGAGACACAAACCATGACTCTCCCTGGCAAACTGGGTTGTGGGGACTCCTTTTCAAAGAGAAAGTCACATCACTTAAGGGGCCCTTCCTTCCCAGATAATTCAGAAGCTGCAGCCTCAGCTCCAGAGAGATTACCTTTGAGTAGCCTCCACCTCCACTTTCCAGGCCTCAGCTCACCTCAGCACCTTTCTCTTTACTGTTCCCTCTGACTGGAACCTCTGCCACCTGCTTGCCTGCCCTGCTCCACAACTAACGTCAGTCTACTCCAGAGCACCCAACGTCTCCAAGCACTGCTTCCTGGAGGCATTTCCCAGTCCCCACTCTTGCCCCCAAGTCTGAGTGGGGTGCCCCTCTTACTGCACCCATGCTCCATCACCAGTCCTTACCCTGCTTGAGGTCTCCATGAGCACAGCCACTGTGTTAGCCTTGACCACCTCATCTTCCCAGAGTCTGGAGCCAGGCAGATGCACGCCAAATGAATGAGTCACCTGTTCAGACTTGTGCTCAACTCCATCAACTCATTCTCATCAGCTGTATTTTCCTTGCACAGGTGGTGAGCTTTGTCTAACTTAAAAACTCACCCTATTCTCATTACAGATTTCAACATCAGGAACCAGCCAGAAAATCAGCATTCACTCCATGTAGGCAATGGTAAATTCCACTTAAATCCAGCTCTGAATGGAGGTTATGGTAGGAAAAAGGTCCCGATAACTTTGATACAGAAACAGTTAACTATACTTGTTACTGAATGAATTCTTTAACTGATTGGGAATGTAAAGAAAACTATCATAACACTCAAAACATTTTATTTTGAAATACCTTTGTCTTAAGAATAGTAATTATATCTTGATGTTACTTGTAGTTTGGTAGCTGATTTCATGTCTATTAATGTTATCTGCTCTCACACTGGATGAAGGAAGTAAAACAGACCCTCTTGCAAATGAAGAATAAAGAAGGTTAAGTAAACTCGCTCAAGCCTCAGGCCAGCATCTGGCAGAGCCTAAAGTCACGTACACAAGGTGTGACTGAGGCCTCTGGTGCCAAGGCTTTCTCTCAACAACCCTTTCTACACAGAAAATGGAACCGCTAGAGGGCTGGGTGCCTGAGATCATTGTCCATGGATTTCAGATGAAATATTTTCATTCACTCTGATGGGTAATTTTCACTGGGCTAAAGGGTAGGACCTTATGTTAAAACAGTGTTTCTGGGTGTTTCCATAAGGGTTTCTAGAAAAGATCAGCATTTGAATCAGTAGATTGAGTGAAGTGAGGTGGGCATCATCTAAACCATTGGAGGTGTGCACCAACCATCCAAGCCACTGAAAATGTGACTAGAATGAGAAGGCAGAATAAAGGAGACTTCTCTTTGCTTCGGCTGAGATGCTATCTTCTCCTCCCTCCTCAAACAGAATCACAACACTAACATACATGTCTGGATCGGCAGCTCACAGACTGCAAGTGATTGAACTCAGCTTCCACACTCTGGTAAGACATCCCCAATCTCAGCTGGAAAGATTATAAGAACCAGAGAACCAGAAAGCATGCTGTGCTGTGTCCTAGGCATGTCAGAAACGTTCTAAACATGAGCTGAGCAATAAGCATGCAAAATGGTACAGGCGTTGGGAGTTTAACCCTATACAAGGTAACTAAGGAATGTAGAGTGGAGAAGCTCTCTAGGAAAGAGTACAGCAAATGGTCGCCCATACCAAATGGTCAGCCCTGGAAATCTACATATGAATAACACAATATAGACTAAGTTGGTTATATTTATGTATTTAGGAATATATATTCCTATATACATAATATATATTTATAAGTGTATATGTAATATATATGTAGGAATATATATTTTAGGTATGTATATACACATTTCTAAATATACATACTTTGTGCATATAATTAATTAAGAAAAAAAAGATGCCATGCATTTGAAATGGGGCAAGAAAGGACATATGGGCAGAAGGAAAGGGAAAGGGGAAATTGATGTAATTATATTATAATCTCAAAAAATTAAATAAACAATAAAAAAAAAAGAAATTCCCCCTCTTTCTCTCTCTCTCTCATATGTGTTTATGTAGATATGTGAATTTAGGAGTGTGGGTGCATGTGCATGAGGAGGCCAGAGGGTGATGTTGTGTGCCCTCCCCAATTGCCCTCTTTGATCTGGCCAAGAGCAAAGGGACTTTTCAGCCTCTTCTTACCCCAGTCCCAGTGCTGGGTTACAGATGCATACCACTACACCCGGCCTTTTACATGGGCGCTGGGAATCTAAGCCCAAGGCCTCATGCTTGAATGGCAATTATTTTACCAAGTGAGCTATCTTCTCAATGCCAGCAATTCTTTATACATATAATGTAAATTCTACATATGTAAAATAGTCCTGGCATTACATACATATGCATACAAACACGCAACATTATATATGTGTACATATACACTATGTACATATACAGCCTCCTTGATTTTACTTTGCCTCCTTGATTATAACTCCTCCAGGATCAGGAATTTATGCCTTTCAGTCATGCATGTTTGTAACACAATTAATATAAACTAAGAGACAAACACTGGGGTTCAAGTTGAAGATCAGAGAAGCAAAGCAGCCACTAGCTTTTACCCTTACCTCAGACTGAAAGGGTGATCCTGGCTCCAAAAATCCTCAGAGTGCACGCCTTTCCCTGTCTGGAACTAAATTTCATGAGACCCTTTGCTTCTTCCTTTTATACCTCCCTAGTGCTGGGATTAAAGATGTGAGCTCTGCTACTCTTTTAGACTGATTCACTCTCGTGTAGCCCAGGGTGGTCTTGGACTCACAGAGCTCTGTCTGCCTCTGTCTCCTGAGTGCTGGGATTAAACGTTTGCACCACCACTGTCTGGCTCTGTGGCTGTGGCTAGCTTTGCATTCTGCTCTCCAGTGGCTTTATTAAATCATAAATAATATATCACCATACATGCTGTTCCTCCTTATCATTCCTTGTACATTCTGTTGGAACATAAGCTTTCAGAGGCTAGGGATTTGCCTCTTATAACCACACTCCCAGCATGCCATAAGTACATTATGTAAGTACTGAGCAAAATTGTTTTTATGTTGTCAGGACACAGTCAACACATAGTAAATGCCTAGGATTCACACAGAGGCCAGCACTGGTTCCTTCTCTTGGAAGGAAGGTTGCCCATAGAACTGACAGGAGGCCCAGATATCTGGAAGAGAGCTGTACCAGACACCTATGTGTCCCTTCCATTGAGAGAAACAGCAACAGCAATCAAGAAGGAAACAATGAATCAAAGCCTAGGGCTGAGCACTTATGACAACACCTTTGAAAGTATGGCAAGTGGTGTCACCCTGAGATCTCAGCTCCAGTCCCTCTCTGCTGTGGGTCTTCCAGGGAGGGGAAGGTAGTGCTCTATGGGGACTGTTAATGCTGGGTGTGAGACAACATTCTGAAGCTGTGACTCGAGGGTACAGGAGTGTCAACTGTCTCAGACTCTGGGAGTCTAAGTGGCACCACACCTGCTGATAGCTCTGTGACTGAAGACTTGTCCCTTCCCCTCTATCAGTTCTGTGGGCTGAGGTCACATGATCTTGATTCCCTAGAGCAAAGGTGCTGAACTGGCAGTACCAACATCAGCTCTGGTTTCCAACCCGTGGCTGATTTAGAGAAAGAGAAAAGAAAACATCACCGACGACTTGAGCCTTGAACATACCTGAGCACCCACTGCATTTATTTCTTTAACTCTGGGTCTCACAAAGTCAGATAAGCCTGGGCCTGGTGGCAGCCATGGAGCCTCCCTCTTGTGGCCCATGCTCAGCTGCTGGTGGAAAGGAAGTCTTGACCTCCACAGTAAGGTAGCTGTGAAGCCGGCTAAGTGCCAGGAACCTCGAGTTCTCTGACATTTGGACACAGTTAAGAGCGAGGCAGCTCCTAAGAAAACAATTTGGTTCAGAAATTGGAAGGCTGTGACCTTGGGGGAATCCAAAGCCTGAGTACATTTGTTAGGGAGGTCTAGAAGGGAGTGGTATCGAGGAAGTGTGGGCTGAGGCTGAGGAAGGGAAGAACAGTGGGCTTGATGGGTCTGAGCCCTTACATCCCCAGCCTCCCAACCCCTCCTATGCTGACATTTGTTGGTGGTTCAGACAACATCACAAGACCTTCAAAAACATCTAATCTCATGATTTCACTCACACAGGGTGGGAGCCAAGGCCCCATCACATAAAGGGATTGGCCCAAGGACTAGTTGGCAGCAGAGGCAGGGAAAGGAGAATCAACACATGAGGCTTGTCTCGGGGCCCTTCCCCTACTCCACTCAGGCTGAGGGAGGACTGGGAGGCAAAGGCTGAATGCAGCTTGTTCAGCAACAAGACAAAGCACGTCAGAAGGGGACCACAAGAAATCAGCCTGCAGATGCCAGCATTCTACAGGATGGCAAAGGATTGTGAGAAAACACAGATTAAATACAGAAGGGTAGACTCGGAGTTGATGGATCAAGGACTATATGGATAACTCGTTGAGGTGACTGACAAAGTAGGGCTCTCTGCTTGTACAGTGTTTCTCTCATAGCCTGTGGGTCTTTGGGGCAGCATCTATACTTTCCTCATCTTTAGATCTATGGCTTGATCCCTGAGCTGCTAAAGAGTCTAGTAAAGGGATGAATGAATCAGTCAATAATCAATGAACAATGAATGCCAGAAGGGCCCTCGGAACAGCAGCTCTGGATCTCTGTTCTTAGCTCTGCCTCAGCAGCTCTGGACTTAGGGCAAGGAGATGGAAAATAGGATAATGACAGTACTCACTTCATAAAGCCTTGTCAGGGTTAAATGAGATCAGGCATCTAAAGTGCACAATAAATGCTCACTATTTCTAGGATGGCTATTTTAACAAGGCAGAACCAAGGGGGAGTTAAGTCAGGTGAACCTGAAGAATGACTCACAGCATAGCAAGGCGTTTAGGCTCTGCTACATTGTATGTTTCACTTATCACCCCACTTTCTTCTGCATTGCTGGCATAATGTCTTCAGTTCACCAGCCCTCTTTATTTGAGGCTTAAGGCCCATGTCTAGACTGTTCTGTCATAAAAATTCTGAGTTACAGATAACCTAGGCAGAAAGTATGCATATTTTTCTCTTCTGTCGATAGGCATATTTCAGACTTCATGGCACCTAGGATGAGCAATCAGCTGTAGCCATACAGTGATAATGGCAACCATTTTCGATAGAGCAACAGGACAGATCAGCTATGACCACTCTGAACATGTTTCCTCCTTGCTTGGATAAGGCAAGAGGAGGTGGCATAAAAGCAGGCAGGCCCTGAATGTCTGGTTCATAGTTGGTGTCAGGCCTCCCAAGATAGCTGAACTGTGCATGGGGAGGACTGGATATTTACTAGACACATATCACACATGCCAGTGTTCAACCCAAGAACCACATAAAAATACAAACAAACAAAAACAAAAATACAGAATGTGATGGTGCACTTCTATGGACCTAGTGCTCAGGAGAAAGATCAAAAGTTCAGGGTCATCCTTAGCTGCTTGGATAGTTTGAGGTCAGCCTGGGTTTCATAAGATTTGTTTTGTTTTGTTTTGTTTTTTAGAAAATTTTGTCACAACAACACTTCTTTGAAAGGGAAAGGAAATGCAGATACCCATCTAGTGAATGAAGGAACTATGACTAGACTCCAACTGATGGTGCTCCGAGCTCTGAAGTGTGGCCTATAAGGAAGCAGAAGCCAATGCTCATACACTTTGGTAGCCTGGCAAGAGTAAAGGGGGAACCAATAGGAGCAGGGACCTCTATGGAGTGAAATTCCAATCTGCTGAATGTCAGATGGCCTTGGATTGAGGGAGAAGGAAGGGTGTTGCCAGTTCTGGGGTGTGTAGCCTCCTGTTGAGGGGCTCCCTAGAGGGAACTGGACTTAGCAAGTTACCACAAACACAGATAAGAGCTTCTCTTTGAGGACACAGCTGTCTGGTTTCCTTTAAGAGGGACCAACAAGATATCTGAACAGATTTGTGCAAAAAAGACAGCAACCATGGGGAAATGCAAGCTTTTTCCTCAAGGGAGGTGAGGTAGCCATGTAGACTGGCTTGTCTTAATTGGGATCCTGGAAGGCAATGTTGAGCCAAGAATCAAGGACAGCCTGGGAATGGTGGTTGGATCCATGTGAGGGCAACGAGTATTGGGGTATCTTTATTTTCTTCCCATCACATGGGATGCCAGAAATCATTCAATAACAAAGGTAGTTAGTCCACTTTTTCAAAGCAGAACCAGGCCAGTTGTACACTCCTTTGTGTTGCTTGGCATCCTAATTGTTATAGCAGGATACATGTGCCCTCCCATAGTTAATATAGACATTGACTTTCTTTTACAACGGAGTTTAACAATCCCAGCCTTATTAACTCTGTTGGTGCCTCTCAGGGTACTGAGTTGCTAGGAGCAGCCTACTGACACAGTTACTTTAAATTCCTTTCTTCCAATATACTTAGTAGCAAGTTACTTCTCTGAATCTCCATTTCCTTCCTTCCTTCTTTCCTTCCATCTTTTCTTCCTTCCTACCATCCTTTCTTCCTTCCTACCTACCTTTCTTTCTTTTTTCATCTTTTTTTTTTAATTCTATTTTTATAATATGGGGGCACTGGGCTAGATCAAATTCCAGACATTCTGATTACAATCTTTATTCCAGTTTTTGACATTAAGGACGATGAACACAGTACCAAAAGGCTGGTGATCCAGTGACCTTACTAGATGGTGGCCATAAACTCACTGGGCACACATAGTGTGCATTCCAGCATATTAAAGACTTCTTTTACTTTTTATATATGTGCATGTGAACGCCAGAGGATGACTTCAGTTATAGCTCTTCCAGTTGTCTTGTTGCTGGTTTGTTTTTGTTTTTTAGACAAGGTCTTTCTTTGTTCTGAAATTAACCAAGTAGGTTAGAATGGCTGATTTGTGAGCCTCAGGAACCCACCTGTCCCTGTCTTCCTCAGCCTGGAGATTACAAGTGTGTACCAACTCACGAAGCTTTTTAAAATGTGTGTTCTGGGGATCAAACTCAGGTTCTCATGCTTGCAAGGCATCTCCCAGTCCCATATTTTATAGTCTTCATCAATGCATCGAAAGTATCGTTCCCATCCCTGGGGCTTTTATGGTGTACTTAACAAAGGACGTTATTGTACAAATATTTGAGGATAATTTTAAAGGAGAAAAGTGTGAATTAATCAATATATATATTGGAGCCCCTTGACAACAAATGTCTTTGCAACTTTACATGGATAGGATGAAGTTATTAGTAAATAGATGAGAATGGTGACATTAGAAACTATATAATTAATTATATAAGGATTTCAGCACATAAGTAGTTTACTTTGCACACAATATAGACACACTGGGCCCAGAGGGTGCTTCATATGCTTAGTGCTTAGCAAGAAACATTATTTTTCACTCTATCTTTAAAGCAAATTTTAGGCATATTCTTTATTAACACAATGCCTATGGTAACATTAAAAGCCAAGATTTAAAGACTCATTGGATAAAGTGCTTATACCAGCATGGGGACCTGAGTTCAGATCCCATGTGATAGGTGAGCACAGCTGTGTATGTCTAAATCAATCCCAACACTGAGGAAAGTGGAGCGAGACAAATGGACCCCCCAAATCTGCTGGCCAGACAGACTAACTGAAGTGCTGATGTCCAAATTCAGGGAAAGATTGTCAAAAAAATTAAGATGAATAGTGATAAAGGTGGAATTATGATGTCATTCTCTGGCTTCCACATGTACATGCATGGGTTCATACATGCACACACACACACACACACACACACATACACACGGAAGGATGGGGAGGGGGAAGAGAGGGAAGGCAGGGAGGGAGAGAGAGAGATCTTGATTTAGGGAAATATAGCTGTCATGGTCAGCAACACATAGATGTCATAAATCTGACCAAAAAAAAAAAAAAAAAAAAAAAAAACAGATTATAGCTGCCTCTGAGAATAACCCATTCACTGCTCCCAAAAGCCTCAAGCTCAGGGCTTGCCATCATTGCCTGGAGTCAGTACCTCAGAGTCTATCTGTCTCTGCATCCTGGAATTTGCCCATCCTCATCCAAGAACACCATTTCTGAATGCGCATCCACCCTCAGTGAATGCACAGAATGCTTTGGCTAACTCTCCCAAATGTCCTGGTCTCAGCAGCTGCTCCACGGATGGGGAAGGGATCACAGGAGCAGAACTCCCTGAACGTGTGTTTTCAGTCTTGTTGCTTCTATTTTCATCTCTGGGTAACCTCAGTCAAGGCACCTACTACTTCCACAACCACATCTGGTACAAAACATGCAGTTATGAAATCTCAGCTCCCACCAGAAGCAGCTATCATCTGGGGTGGTTCAGAAATAAAACACCTATTTAAAGATGGGCACATGGCAGGACTGCTTGCGGAGGCTTACCAGAAACTATGTTCAGCTGGCATGCCACTCACTTCAAATGGCTTTTCCATACTTTCTTTCTCATTTAAACAAGTGAACTATAAATCATGCCTATTTGAAGCTATCTTACTCACATACTAACAGGTCTCTAACTTGGTTTCCCTTGTGCTTAACTTTAAAAATGTGAGCTTTCTCCATATATACAAGGTCACATTTTATAAAAGATCTTTTAATAGAAAGAATTAAGCAAAAAATGGACTTATTTTTTCCAAAATGAGAACTGATTTATTTTCTTTTGATGTTTTAAAAATAAAGTGTATGCTTGGTGGAGGAAAAATACACACATATACACAGAACACACATATTTGTTTCTCAGTCTTAGTGTCACATTATGGTCACTCAGGAATTTGAGTTTAAACCCAAAGCCTGAGTTCCAGCTGGAAAGACTGACCTGGGCTGGGACCTGGGAAATGATACTGGCTTAAGAACTCCCAGAGGAGTCTACAGCTACTCTCAGGAAGTATTGACTTATAGAAAGGCAAGAAAAGTGTATGAACATCACCCACACCCTATTCCCCAGATATAACTCCTCTTGGTTTTTAGTGGCACTGATGGAGAAGTCATCAGTGTGAGTTATGGGGATCCAGCTAAAAAAAGAAGAGACAAATGAACCCACATGTGTCAAGAAGCACCAGTTTAGGTCGTCCAGGTTTCTAGTTGTCTTAGTCACTGTTCTACTGTTGTGAAGAGACACTATGACCATGGCAGCTCTTATAGGGGAAACCGTTTAATTGGGGCTGGCTTATAGTTCAGAGGTTCAGTCCATTGCCATCATGGTGGGCCACAGGAGCATGCAGGCAGACATGGTGCTGGAGAAGGAGATGGAGAAGTTCTACTCTTTTGAGCTGCAGGCAACAGGAAGTGAACTGAGACACTGGGCATGGCTTGAGCATATATGAGACCTCAGAGCCTGCCTTGACAGGGACACACTTCCTCCAAAGCCATGCCTACTCCAACAAGGCCACACCTCCTAAGTAGTGTCACTCCCTATGAGCTTACTTCTAACTGCCATACCAGTCCCAGAAGAGAGCACCATCTCACTGCCCTCCTTCAGAAACAAGGAACAATGATGTATGTGCTGCTGTCTATCCCTGTTTCTTATGGACCTAGGGAGGCCATCAAAGCAAACATCCAGGTTGCCCATAGACTGTGTAAGTCAAGATTCCAGAGTAACCAAAATGGGGTAGTGTGTAGTGATGGATACAGAAATCTGGGAAATCCTGAGGAAGCTGTAGACCACCTGTTCATCCTCAGTTCTCCACACACCAAATCCCAAGTTTCTTCTGCAATGAGAATACCGGCTGTCTCAAGGCAAAGGCGGTGATTGGAAGGTCCAGAAAAGTATAGACAAGAGCTTAAGTATCAGAAGGAAAGGAAGGAGGTTGAAAATGATCTAAGAAATGCAATAAGGCAAGTTATCCCTCTCCCATCTACACTCCCCACACTGCCAGGAACCAGCCACCTGCCTACCAAGATTAACCCTTTCATCCTCTTCACCACTCTCTGGCCTGTGTTCAGTGGAGTAGAGTGCTAATGGCTGAGAGCCACAGGCTTCATCTTGTTGGAATGCCACGCAAGAGGGGGATGTGTGGTAAGTCATTTAACATAGTCACTCACCACATAGCCTTACTGGATAAAAATATCCTTTAATTGTCTCTTTACCAAATCCTTTGGTAATTTTCATTTTTTGTCCCCAGAAACTTAATTCTGGCTGTCAACCTAAACACTCACTTGTACCATGTAGTTAGCAGCCATGGCCACCTTTGAAAGCAGGTCAGCAGTCCAGTGCACTTTTGAAGTCACAGACAGCCACCATGTTTTCATCCCACAGAGGTAGGGTGTGGCAGACAAAATTAGGACTTATTTGGCCATCGTTCTCTTGCCTGTGAGACCAAAAGAGATGTCTCCAGGAATCAGCAATGAATTAAAACTGGGGTAAGTTCCTTCCCCTGAAGGAGACTTTTAGACATTTCTTTTTCTATTTTTATTTTATATGCTTTGATGTTTTGCCTGCATGCATTTCTGTATGGGGGTTTCAGATCCCCTGGAACTGGAGTTACAGACAGTTGTGAGCTATCATGTGGTGCTAGAAATTGAACCCAGGTCCTCTGGAAGAGCAGCCAATGCTCTTAACCATTGAGCCATCTCCTCAGCCAGACTTTTTTTTTCCCTATTGCCTCTTTTCATAAAAGTATAATATCACCAGTGGAGTGTGTGTGTTTCTATGACCCTCCCCCCAAGAACTGATTACCATGATCTGTAGGATATCATCCCCAATGAGGATCAATGTTTTAAGTTATCAAAGAGGTGCTTGTTTTTTACTAATCATTGGCCTACAGTTGACATCTGGTCCTGTTCTGGCCTATGCAACATGAAGACATCCTGTTTGAGAAAGACTTTCACAGTAAGAGATGTCAATGGAAACCACAGTGCAGGTCAGCATCAATTGTCAAACTGGCAACATCTAGAATCACCTAGCAGACACACCTGGGAAGAATTCTGGAGTAGATTAACTGAGGCGGAAAGAAGCCCTCTGAGGCTGGAATGCATTCTCCTGTGTGCTAAGATTCATGAGGAGTTGAGTTCCAGCATTTGTCACTATTCCTTGAATGTAGATGCAGTGTGACCCTGCCTCAAGCTCTTTCCATTATGGCTTCCTCACCATAATGCACTATATACTCAGTGAGCCTATATAAGCTCACCATTCTTTAAGTTGCTTCTTGTCGAGCATTTATAACAGCAATGAGACAAGTAACTAATACAATGACCTTTAGAACTCACCCATTTCTATCCACTTTGGAGGTTCTTCTGTGAGGACTTGCTTCTTGAAATTATGGCCAACATCTGTGACCATGTGATGACAGATAGGATGAACAGGGGAAGCCTATGTCCAGCTGAAATTATTGGGTCACTAAACAATTGCAACTACTGTCTGCTTCCACTGAGCATGAGAGTATTTGTGCTTTAATTCATTCCTGGTAGGGTATTTTGGGACTTACAACCAAAAGCCTCCTAACTGATAAATGGGGTTTCTGTTGCTAAGAAAGGACCTTTCTCTTTCAGTAGAGCATTTATGGAGGCAGGCTTGAGCCTGAAGGGCATTGGGATGGCTGGCTTGGTGGGGTTGCCAGCATTTGAGCATTAATGGGAGAGGTGGTTCAGGAACCCCAAGAGAGCAGCAGACAGGGAGGCTGTGCACAAGTTGCCACCATGGCCATACACAGGCTCTCTTTTATGTCAGAGTTCCACAGTAAAGTGCAAGAATTTGTTTGAGCCCTTGTATCGTACAAAATAAATGAGCAAGGATGACAGGAATTTTCTAGTTCAGAATATTTTTCTGGGAACATTTTCCTCCAGATAAAAGTGCTTTTGTTCTCATGTCTTACCCAGTGGATCAGGGACTTAGGCTGTGTACGCTCTCAGCAAAGAGCTTGTCTTAAGTAACCCCCCCCAACACACACACACACTCATACATATGCACACACATACTCACACATATTCACACACACATATTCACATACATACTCACACATATTCACACACATACTCACACGTATTCACACACACTCACACATGCATACACACACATACACACACTCACATACACACTCACTCATACACACATATACACCCTCACATACACTCACACATACATATACACACTCACATGCACAGTCACATACACACAGACAGACACACTCCTCCATTGCACTCCAAGCACCAGTTTATTTTCTCTGTCCTCACTGTGAATGCCTCTAGCATGGCCTGGGGAGGAGGGCAATAAGGCCTAGACACACTGAGTGTTCTGCTTCCAGTTTTGTAGTCAGGTCATCCATGAGAAGCCAGGTTCTAGCTGTCAACTTGATGTGTTGTGGAACAAAGACATAGGATGTGGAAGCTGAAGCAGATCTTTTTGGGTAAGGGGTTCACAGAGGTAAGCATGGGATGACTATTCACTTCACAGAGATTGGCCAAGAACCTCCCAGGTAACAGGGAGATGTGGGTGATCCTAGGACCCCCAGCCCAGTGACTCTATCACTGCAGCCTAGGACTGTAATACATGTGTGTTCCTCTGGGATGTCCTGAGCTATCACCTACAGCTGCTGCCATTTGCAGACTCAACTACATCTCAAGTCTCCCAAAAGCTGAGATCTTGACATACCCATCAGGAATCCCTTGCAGCACCCATAGCCTCCTTAGTACCAACAATTAGTCAGCTGGTTTCTAAACAGCTGGTATGTAAAGAGCCCAGAGGTATTAAGATGTTTTGGGAACACTGGACTTCACTTTTGTAAAGGGTGACTCTTGAACTGCCCCAGCTCCATATGTGGGAATGTTCACATCATCCTTAGAACTTGGGTCCCTTCTTACATATGTAAATCAGAATCAAAATTGGAATCATAGGAACCCAAGGCTAGCAAAAATGTTCTGTATTTCAGACATATCTTCAACTACCTTGTAAATGTTTGTTTTGTTATTGTTGTTTGTGTGTTTGTTAAGACAGGGTCTTCCTATGACTCACTATGTATGTAGCCCAGGCTGCCTCTAACTCCAGGTCCTCCTGCCTCACTCTCCAGAGACCGAGGATAACAAATATTCGCCACCCACCATGCCTGGTAACCACTTCCTTTGAAACAATGCCTTCATTTAGCCAAGGAAGAAGTTGATAAATGAGGAGCGGAGAGTCTCACCCCGCTGCTTTTGCCTGCCCCTTGCAATCCTCATCACTAGAAACCTCTTTCCCAGGCAGCTCTCCAGCCTTCTGCCTGCTGTGCTGTGCAATGAGAAAGACAATTTACTTGTGTGTTTTTGATTCTCTAGACATTAGCAGGGGAGGAGTGGCTGTGATGGTAGGGCAACATTAAGGGACACAATATCATAAGCAAGACAATACTAAGAGCTAAATACTTAAATATAAGCATTTGGTAGACTGCGAAGAGAGAGAGAGCTAAGAGGTACTCCTGTGGCCATCAGGTTGACTCTGCCCCCTACCCTACCTGATTAGTTTTAGGAAAGTCTCTTCCATTTTATTTTTTCACTTGTTATATCAAATTATTATATAATCACATTAAATATAAAATTGGATGAGGAAGTCTAAAGGTCTATCCTTTTTTTATTTTTTTTTCTTATTTTACATATCGATTCCAGTTCTCTCTCCCTCCCCACCTCCCATGTCCCCAACCTCCCTCTCATCCCATCCCCCTCCCCCAATTTCACAGGGAGGGTGATACCTTCCAGGAGGGATCATCAAAATCTGTCAAGTCACCAGGCAGTGGTGGCACACGCCTTTAATCCCAGCACTCGGGAGGCAGAAGCAGGCCAATCTCTGTGAGTTCAAGACCAGCCTGGTCTACAAGAGCTAGTTCCAGGACAGCCTCCAAAACCACAGAGAAACCCCATCTCAAAAACAAAACAAAACAAAAAAAATCTGTCAAGTCATTTGGCCTAGGGTCTATGCCCTACTCCCTGCCTCTAGGCTAAGGGAGTGTCCCTCCAAAGGGAATGTGCTTCCAAAGTCCTTTCGTGCACCAGGGATACATCCTGGTTCCACTGTCAGAGCTCCCTTAGACTGCACAGGCCTTCTCACTGAGACCCATGTCCAGGGGGTCTGGGTTGGTTCAATGCTGGATTCCCAGCTATCAGTCTGGGGGTCCATGAGCTCCTCCTTGTTAGGTCCATCTTCTAGTTCTCTGCTAAAACTCTAAATGTAGAGCACGGAATGGAGAGTGGTAAGACACCAGCAGTAGGAGAAGCAGGTTTTGTTTTTTTGTTGTTCTTTCTTCTTTTCTTTTCTTCTTTTTTCTTTTTCTTTTGTTTTGTTCTGAGGCAGGGTTTCTTTGTGTAACAGCTCTGGCTGTCTGGAACTGGCTTTGTAGACCAGGCTGGCCTTCTGCCTCTTCTGGAATTAAAGGGCATTGCCACCATCACCCAGTGAGGAAGCAGTTTTGTTTTGGTTTGGTTTTGATAATTTTTTTATTTAAATGTGAAATAAGCTTATTTTACATGTCAATCCCAGTTCCCTCACCCTCTCCTCCTCCCCTGTCCCCCCACCAACCTCCATCCCATTCCCTCTTTGCTCCCTGGGGAAGGTGAGGCCTTCCATAGAAATCTTCGAAGTCTGTCATATCATTTGGAGCAGGGCCCAGGCCCTCCCCCTGTGTGTCTAGGCTGAGAGAGTATCCCTCTATGTAGGATGGGCTCCCAAAGTCCATTAGTATACTAGGGATAAATACTGATCCACTACCAGAGGCCCCATAGACTGCCCAGTCCTCCTAACTGATACCCATGTTCAGGGGGTCTGGGTGGGTCCTATGCTGGTTTCCCAGATATCAGACTGGGGTCCATGAGCTCCCCCTTGTTCAGGTCAGCTGTTTCTGTGGATTTTTCTAGCCTGGTCTTCACCCCTTTGCTCATCACTCCTCCCTCTCTGCAACTGGATTCCAGGAGTTCAGCGCAGTGTTTAGCTGTGGATCTCTGCTTCTGCTATCAGCTACTAGATGAAGGTTCTAGGATAGCATATAAGGTCGTCATCAATCTTATTATCAGGGAAGGGCATTTAAGGTAGCCTCTCCACTTTTGCTTAGATTGTTAGTTGGGGTCATCTTTGTAGATTTCTGGACATTTCCCTGGTGCCAGTTTTCTCTTTAAACCTGCAATGGCTCCCCTTATTATGGTATCTCTTTTCTTGCTCTCCTCTATTCTTTCCTTGACTCAATCTTCCTGATCCCTCACATCCTCCTCTCCCCTCCTCTTCTCCCCTTCTCTTTCTTCTAACTCCCTCTCCCCTCCTACCATGCTCCCAATTTGCTCAGGAGATCTTGGAGGAAGCAGTTTTAATGGTAAACATTAGTCCAAATTCTGCTGGTGCCTCACACAGTGTTTATTTCCATTCACAGAGACAGAAGATGCAGGGGATGTCAGTTCTCACTCTACACAAGAAGAACCTGGAATCCAGTGCAATAAAACATTCAGAGTGATATACCTAAAAAATGATGCAGCCAGGACTTGAGTTGCTTAGGCAGTGTAAATGTACCACTGAGTGTGCTGGTTCCTGGCCTCTAAGGCAGAAGCAGCACTGCTGTTCCCTTTAGCAATCTCTCCAGGGAGTGCAGCTAAAGCTACTAGGTTCCTGAGGCTGGGGAATAGATTAAGTACAAGCAACGGAAGAAGGAAGGTTAGAAGTGTGAGGCGGAGCTGGGGGATGAAGAAGAGGAGATGGAGAGCCACTCTTCTGTTTGGGGCACACGCATACCTTGCCGATTAGCAACGATGGGAAAGGAAACACAGCGAGAGCCTTTGACAGCTTAATGGGGTTTTAGAAAAATACACATCTATATTTTTAAACTTTTTTTTCCATTTGAACATTTTTAACTTCAAGTTCTGGACTGAAATAGCAATGGTTTTAGATAACTCTTCATCCTTAGGCTCCCACGTCTGGAAAAGGTCTCAGCCGGGGCTGGGGAAAAGAAAGAAAGAGAAACAAGCTTGGCACATGGATTATACAGCAGGCACATAGGTTCACTGAGCAGCTGATTTGACAGGTGTATGATGGACAGATTGAAGAATGATGAATGGATGGATGGGCAGATGGATGGAATGTATGGATAGACAGATAGATGGGTAAGTGGATAGCTGGATGGATGATGGGTTGATGTGAGGTGGGTGGATACATGGACACACTGATGAATGGATGGATAAATGGATGGATAGATGGATGAGTGTAGGCAGAAGGTGAGTATGGGTAGTGGGTGGGTGGTAGATAGATGGATGTATGGGTAAATGAACAATTAAATAGAGAGAATGGCTATAAGAAACCAAGAAGACATTCTTACTCATACAATCCTCCTGAAATGTAAGAGTAGCTCCTTCTGTAGAAAGATACTCAATCTTGTTTTGCCATTAACCACACTCAGGATTTCTGAAAGGGTCTAACAGCTTCCCATGGCTTCTATGATCTGGCCTCATGGAATTAGCTTATGCCAACCCTGCACACAAAATGCCACTCACAGTTCAGTCCCTACCTACAAGCCCCATCTTCTAATGGCTCCTAACAAAATAGGGCACTCATACCTTTTGTAAACACACTATAAACAATAGTAAACAAACTGTTACAACAAAGTTGGTAAGCATTACTTTCCATTCACTTATGTCTTTCCTGTCTCTCCTACAGAGAATGAAAAGGAAAAGACTCAACTGTTCATCCTCCCTCAGGTAGATAAGGAATCAGGAGACACCATCGTGGCTGTTTCAAAGCAGACTGCCATCAAAATAAAAGGGCAAAACTTTGTTCATCATTTTCTCTTCTCTGCCTGGAGCTCTAATGCAGTGTTTGGACAAAGACAAATGCCTCCATGAAAGGATACCAGAGAAAGGAGATACAAAAACTGGGTCCCCAATGACATCATTAAACTGCCATGCTCGCTCTCTCATTCTGAGAGAGATGCATTAGTTTCTGTCACCTTTGGCCAAACATAACACTCAGATCTATGACACACAGCTTCACATTTTAGACTCAAACCCTTGTGCACACAACCCCTCTGCCTGCAGTGGCCACCGGTCTTTCCCCTTAACAGGCAGACACTACGTAAATATTTAAGTGGGACACCCCTATAAAATCGGGACACGTTCTCTAAATTGCCACCTCCTGTTCCTACTCTAGCTAATTTTCTTTTCCTTCTTGAGGTCCCGTCTGGTTTTTTGCAATATTAAGATGAGGTTAAACTCTGGCATGAGCTAGCTCCCCCTTCAGCCACCATTTTTGTCTATCTTTGTCTTTGATCATCCCACTCTGAATACTGGGCTGGCATCTACAGCATGAGGATAGTCACCTTCGCATACAGATATTCAGGTGTGGCGGCATCAAGTGTACGACTGTTATTTCTCTATTCTGATGGCTTTTGTCCTCGCCTTCTCCTGATCACTCCTCTTCCTTTCTTCCATGGCATTTATGAAGCATATCCTAGGCCCTGAACTAGCCTTACACTGGCTTATAAGTCACAAACTTCACAAGTCTTACTCTTTTCTCTCTCTCTAATCCTTAGCAACTTTCCACTTAAGTTTCCCCCTTAGTTTCTCAAACTTCTCATATACATTCACCATGTTAACTCATAGTGTCTCTGTTACCACCACCACCACCACCATTTCCAAATCTAAGGGTGACTTTTCTTCTAAATGTCATATTGGGTTCCAATGCTCCAGAAGCCCTCCCTCCTAAAGTCCAGCAGCCAGCCACACTCTTCTTCCTTACACAGCTAGAAGACATTTGGTGGAGCTTTCTCTGCCTACTGCCCCTGAGGAGGAGAGTTGCTCTCCTTAAATCATTGCAGCTAGGAAGCTGCAGAATGCTACCACAGTGAAGCCAGCTTGATGGCACTGCCTTTCAGGACTGCACCCCTCAGTCCCAAAAGGACGAGGTGAGAAGCTAGGCAGAGCTAAGCCCACCTTTATAGCCTGAACAGTTCACTTGGGGGAATCCTGGGTTGTAGCTTTGAGAGTGCCTTCCCTGTCCACAGAGGGAATCCATTAGTTCCTTAGTCTCCCAGCACACCTCCCCCACATCCCTACTTGGAGGCTCCCTGGATACATGGCTTGTTGCAACCACTCCCAGCTCTCGGTGGAGCTCTTTCTCTGGAGCACAACATGGAGGCTGAGGAAGGCCCTGCTTACCCTCACAGCCTTTCCTGATTCTATGACCCCTAAGCATGCCACCAGACAGTCGCCACCCCCACCCAGCTGACCTACTGCAAAGGGACTGAGAGCAGAGGGCAGAAATAACTCATGAGAACCAGAAACAAAACTCCAATGGAGCTTCACATGGAAACAGCTCAGGGAAAAAGGGTCCCAGGGAGATTGGGCTATTAATAACCACATGTTGCTTCAGCCCTTTCTTCTCCCAGGAGGAAGCTAAGCTGGCTCAGGGTCAGGCATGTTGATTCTTGGGAAGGCCCAGATGGCCAGGTAAAATGTGCCTCTTACCCTAGTCACTAGGTAAATATGCCATATCTCCCTTCCTCCCTGTTCATCAAACCTTCCAGGACCTGCCTGTCCTTTAACCCCTTGCTGGCCCCTGCAAGGAGAGAACATACTGACCAAACAGGAAGAATGTGAAGCCCAGTAAAAATTACTAGCTTTAAGGGTTTGGAGACCTAAGGACTAAGTCTTGGCTTCAGTTGGGTGACAGTGCTGTACCTTTATATTTATCATCATAAATATAAAGAGGACCCTGGGAATGTGGACCTACTAGCATCAGTCCTATAAACTGATGGGGGGGGGGAGGGAGAGGGAGAAGGAGAGGGAGAAGTATAGGATGGTCCTAGTTATTTCCCACACTGTTTCCTGGTAGAGCAAGAGAGCAGGATATTATAATCACCCCCACTGCAGAGGACTCTTCCCACCCATACACTCCATGACCAAAACCAGATCCTTTTTAAGCCATGTCTTAGGTCAGAGGTTCTCAATTGGCACATGATTACAGCCCCTTTGGGGGTCCAATGATCCTTTCACAGGGGTCACATATGAGATATCCTGGATATCAGGTATTTACATTATAATTTATAACAGTAACAAAATTATATTTATGAACTAGCAATGAAAATAATTTTATGGCTAGGGGTCAGCACAACATGAGGAATTGTATTAAAGGGCCACAATATTAGGAAGGCTGAGAACCACTGTCTTAAGTGATCAGAGAAGAGGTAAAGACCCCAGTACTTAGAAGGTTGTCTTTCTTTTATTTTCTTTTTCAAGTTCAATTAATTTACATTGTTTTCTAGAACTGACAATGGCAAGCATGGGGCATGGGGTCGCCTTCCATAGTAACCTTCATAGCAAAGAAAAGGTTTCCATGAATAATAAGCACAAGATAGTGCAGTCTGAGGAGCAGTGCATTCTGGAGATACAGTCTGAGGACAGGATCGCCCATTCTGTCTGAGCATTGGTAGAGGTAAGAACTCTCTAGTGGCTGGCCACTTTTGCTTTTCTGGTCTTCAGGCAAATTTAATGTGTTAGATACTAAACAAAATATCACTCCAGTAGTCACTGTGTTGATTCCTTGTCCTGTTGCTACAATGAAACACCCAACAATAGCAACTTAAGAAAGGAAGGATTTAGGTTTGGAAAGATGGCTCAGTTGTTAAGGGCATTGCCTGCTTGCCCTAAAAGACCAGGGTTCAAGTCCCAGCATCTACATGGCAGTTAACAACTGTCTATAGCTTCAAGATCTGAAACTCTCATACAGACATACATGCAGGCAAAACACCAATGCACATAAAATGAAAGCACTAATAGATTTTTTTAAAGAGGGGGAAATGGGATTTATTTTTGGCTCACAGTTTGGGACTATAGTCCATTATGGTGAAGGAGATCACATGGTTTGGTCTCCAGGTAGCAGGACACTAAGTCTGAAGTCAAGAAGCAGAGGGTAGTAGACACTTGCTTTTTCATTTTTATTCTCAGTCCCAGACCCTAATCTATGAAACAATACCACTACATTTAGGATTAGTCTTTCCATCTCAATTTAATCTAGATATTCTCTCATACATGCATCCAGAAATGTATCCACAGTGACTTCAGATACCATCAAGTTGACAAAAAAGTCAATAATAATCACAGTCACCATTGTGGGGAAGGATCTTGGTGGCATTTTGGGGTTCTAGTACCCTCTGATCCCAGGCCTCTTGAGACGATGGAGCAGCTCGTTGGTCCTCTAGGGCTACATCCTGCCCAGATACTGCTCTAGCTGTATTAGTGAAAATTTGGGCATCAAGCAACAGGAAACAACTTGGGTTAATATTTAATGAAGAAAATGGCTGTTTGGAAAGGGACTAGACTCCTTTCAGAACCAATGAAAGGCCGGAAACTGAAGCCGGCAGAGGCCAGTCTAGCTACCAGAAGGAATCTGCAGGTGTTCCTATAGACCCCATTGCCTGATGCCACAGTGGGTCTTTCATCAGGGGACCTTGGCCTCCTCAAGTGCTTTTCACTCTTAAGACTGATGCCATGAGCAACCCTCTGATAGACCCTTGAGACTTTGTGTGATGCCTCTGAATCCTAAGTCCCAGGCAGGTACAACAGTTGGCCAAACTTCAGTCCTTACTAATTTATCTGGAGTAAGGAAAAGAACTTGCATAGGTCCTAGGAAGGGTTTAGACACTCCCCTCACATCATTTTTTTTTTTTTTTTTTTTTTTTTTTGCAAGACAGAAAAGGGATTGCAAATGCAGAGGGTGCAGGAAAACCTTCCCTAGTGTGGATGCCACTGAAGAAGAGGTGTATTTGCTTTGTGGGTAGAGAAAACAGCTCAGGTCTCTCCTGTGGCTTCCTTATGTCATGGGAATGCATTTCATTTTCAGCTAAGATACTTCAAGGATAGCCTTTGTCACTTGCAGTCAAAATAATTACCTTACTTCTATTGCCCTACCTGTGGTTTTCAACTACTGGTGGCATCGTGCTCCCCAGGGATACTTGTGAATATATGGAGTGTAGTTTTCCCTTTTGTCTAGGGCTTTGCCTTCTGAGATCTCAGTTACCTGAGAGCAACCATGGTCTGAAAATATTCAATGGGAACTTCTAGAAAAAAATAATTCACAAGTTTCACATTCTGTACCCTTCAAAATAGTATGACAATAAAGTTCTGTTCTTTTTTGTCTTGATTAACATGAGAATTGTCCCTTTGTCCAGCATATTCACTCTCTATATACAACTTACCTGTCAGTCATTTAGTGTGAGTCTAGGTTATTAGATCTCATGTCACAGTACCATTGTGCTTGTGTTGTGTGATCTTATTTTACTTAATAATGGCCTGGATATGCAAAAGTAACAGCACTGGCAATCTTTCCACAGTGTATTATTATAATTGTTCATTTTATTGTTAGTGTTGTTAATCTCTTGTTCTTCCTAATTAATAAATTAAACTTGATCATAAGAATCTATATACACGATTGCAGTACATTGAGCTCCATAGAGACAGCGCCGGGGCAAGCGTGAGCCAGACGGGCACTGGGCGACTCTGTGCCTCGCGGACGAAAATCAACTGAACATGGGCAAAGGAGATCCTAAAAAGCCGAGAGGCAAAATGTCCTCATATGCATTCTTTGTGCAAACTTGCCGGGAGGAACACAAGAAGAAGCATCCGGATGCTTCTGTCAACTTCTCAGAGTTCTCCAAGAAATGCTCAGAAAGATGGAAGACCATGTCTGCTAAAGAAAAGGGGAAATTTGAAGACATGGCAAAGGCGGACAAGGCTCGTTATGAAAGAGAAATGAAAACCTACATCCCCCCCAAAGGGGAGACAAAAAAAAAGTTCAAGGACCCCAATGCACCCAAGAGGCCTCCTTCGGCCTTCTCCTTGTTCTGTTCTGAGTATCGCCCAAAAATCAAAGGAGATGTTGCAAAGAAACTGGGAGAGATGTGGAACAACACTGTTGCAGATGACAAGCAGCCCTATGAAAACAAGGCTGCCAAGCTGAAGGAGAAGTATGAAAAGGATATTGCTGCTTACAGAGCTAAAGGGAAACCCGGTGCAGTGAAAAAGGGGGTGGTCCAGACAGAAAAGAGCAAGACAAAGAAGGAAGAGGAAGATGAGGAGGAGGATGAAGAGGATGAGGAAGAGGAGGAAGAAGAGGAAGACGAAGATGAAGAAGATAATGATGATGAATAAGTTGGTTCTAGCGCAGTTTTGTTTTTGATTTTTGTTTTTTTTTTCTATAAAGCATTTAACCCCCCTGTACACAACTCACTTCTTTTAAAGAAAAGAAATGAAATGTAAAAAAAAAAAAAAAAAAAAGAATCTATATACACATGGAAAAATATAGTATAGATAGGGTTCAATTAAACTTGTTCGTAAGAATGTATGTACACATGGAGAAAACACAGTATAGATAGGTTCAATATTATCCTTCCCAGAATCCAATAGAAGATTTGAGCTTTCTCTCCACAGCTAAGGGGGACTGTTTATGTGTGTCACCAAATAGTTAGTGAATGACCTTACACAACCCAAGAAACTTAACTATAAACTACAGTAAGAACTACCCATATCAAATGCCAATCATGCCACTGGCAGGACAAGCTCCAGTTCCATCAATAATACCGGGTTGGTCATAATCAAACCTCTTCAGCTTCCTGTTATAACTCAGCACACTGATTCACTGGATAGGAGCTGAGATGAATCACCCTTCTGGGGTTTGCTTGGGTAAGTTATACCATTGACAACATGGTGAGGCCCTGAAGTGGAAGAGCAAGGTTTCAGATCTAAAGAAATCCTTCATGAAGACAGATGATCATCACAGATTGCATGATGAAAGCCCTGAAGGGACAGGGCCTTCAATTCTAGAGAACAAAGGGGTATCTTATTCATATAGATTTCCTGGGGGTCATGAGGGGAAGTTTCATATCATGCGGGTCTCCAGGCAGGAAGCACTAGATAAAAGTAAATTTTAAATTCTAAGTTATTTTGGGGATGGACATGGGGGAGGGTCTCTGGGTTACTAGAAGCTGCAAAGGAAGAAGACTACAAGGCCACAGGGAGAGAGAATGAAGGAGGGGGGTCCTGATTTCTGGGAGATGGGTCTGTAACTATCACTTTACACAGAGGTTGGTCATGGATTCACTATTCACAACAAAGTGGAAGGTAGTGACCAAGTCATCAGACCCATCCAAACCACGCACTGGCTATCCCTGAGAGAGGACCAATCCTTTATTTACAGCTAAGGAAACTGAGACTTGGGGTCAAAGCATCTATCCAAGGTCACCTAGCTCAGTTGGTGGTAGAACTCAGTGTTGAATCTATCCTCTGGCCTGGCTGTTTTCCAGGGGGCAGGTTTGAGAGATCTCAACTCCAGTGATACAGCTCTGATTCTAGGAGACTGACTACTTGGAGTTTCCAGGTGACTGGCTTGAGGGCTCAAGGCTGGGCCTCTGTCTCAGGATGCCACCTGCCAAGGTTGATGGTGACAGGGGGGGCTGTTGTGGGAGGGGCTGAACTTTGTGGGCAGACCTGGCACCAAGCAAAAGGAACAAAGAGTCAGGGAGCCTGAGCCTCGCCCCTAGGGAGGATGAAGGCTCCATGTGGATTTGCAGAGACTTGGTCCTGTTACTTTCCCCAGATAATCACACAGGAACTAATTAGCACCTTCCTCGTGAGCACAGCCCTCTGGGGCTGGAGGATGCTTGGGAGGAGAAGAGAAGCCCATTAATTACCTTATCAGGAAGCACTGATAAGAACCTGTGAAAGGTATTGCTTTGAGGCTCTGAGCTGATTAAAGAGGGCTGTGGGGTGAAGGAATGTGTCATCCTACAACAGAATGTAGCAAGGGCTTTGATCCTGAACCCTGAAGCCTTGTATCCCCAGGCTGAGAGAAAAAAAAATCCACTATCCAAGGAAGCTTCATCTTTGCAGTTCATGACTCTAACATTGGGTGGGGTGTTCGGGAGTGAGCCTGCTGGCAGTGATGCTGACTCATCCTGACTGAGGACTGAGATTGTGGGAGGCTTGTTGAGCTGGCTCCCATGACCCTATAGCAGAGTTTGTCTAGGGTTTCTGGCCCATGTCACCTCTCACTGGTGTTACTAGCAGGCCTGTGTGGTTAGGGAAGAAAGGGATCAGAGGATGTAACACACCAAGTCAAGGGTAGGAAGAGCTAGGAGCTAGACTTGAACCTTGGCCTCCAGCTCCTCACTCCTCTGAGCAATTGTTTTGTGGGTTCAAGGATGCTGGCTGGAGCCAAAAGTGGCCTTTAGTCCTGGGACTCTTCTCTTCCTATCTGTTAGAGCCAACCCTTTTCTTTTTCTGAACCCTGGTCTCTTTGTCCTTGATGTCATGCCTACTCAAAGGGGTCTAAAGAGGGCCGTGAAATAAGATGACCCATGCAGGTCACCTAGGACAGAGATCAGCAATCATAATTTTGTCTTTAATAGGCCATTTTATAAATTTATTTTTAGGTATAGAATACTAATTCAATTGCACAGAAACTATTCAATTGCAAGTCAACAACAGGGGGCCATCACTGAAGGGAAGGTGGTGGATAGCTAGGCCACTAACCCCTCAGGCCTGCTTGCCAACTAGCAAAGACACTGTTGACTACCCAGAATCCCTCAGGGTACACTTGGATCACCTGCCCTGAGGAAAACAGAATGCTCTGGGATTTCAAGAGACTGAAAAATATCCCATGTGAAATGATGATGCCCTTTTATCTCTCAGAAGACATTGGTGACCCATTATCCAGGGCCTGTGCATTCGAGCTAGTCTCTCAAAGGAACGAATGGGTGTTCCCCGACCTTTTTCTTTGTTAGCCTAGTGCACTAGCTTAGCCTAGTGCACCTGTAGCAAGTAACACGGAGGAAATACTCCGCATGCCTTGGTACCAAACCTATGACCTTCACATTCATTATAGTACTTCAGTACACCAGGCTAGCCAGCCTGGGGTCCATCAGTTAAGAGGAATATTTTGCACAAGCACACCTATTAGAATCTACTAGGAGTGTCAAATATGTATGTCATAGTACCAATGGCATTGTTTTGCTGGATATTCATAAAATAGCCTAAAGCCATATCAAATCAAGAGCTGGGGATATGGAACTCTGTGTCCTAGAATGCAAGAGACTCAGAAAACAGAGTGCAGCATTATACCAGCATGAAGCAATTGCTTATTTGTTTTTTCCTTTCACTAAAGGAGGTCCAGAACATTAGCTGCATCAACGCCGTGAAAGCTCAGGATTATATGTAATGATTACAAAAGCCCTGTGGGTATATAATCTCCTACCTCTGCCCTCTGCTTTGCCAGTCTGCTCAAAATTTAATATTGACTAAACAGCTACAGCATAGCTACCGTGTATCTCAGAATTGCTAGGCATGTGCTGGGATCACCTCACTGAATCCTCAAAACTGCCCAAGGGTATAAGTGTCATACCAAATTATGATTGTGACTTTGAGGCAGAAGAGTCTGGGACCTCGATCTTGCCTTGCAACTTTTAGGCCACTGAGATTCAAGCCAAGGCTGTCACAGTCAAGATGGCTTCTTGATGGTTCATAATTGTTCATGATAGTTTCCCAGAGAAATCTGATCTCTGTCCAGCCACTCTTCATCCTTCCTAGGATACCCTAGAGTTAAAGATAGGCTGGGCACAGTGTGGCACAGAGGGAGAATGGACAGAATGAGTTCTAGCTGGTTCTGGTTTTAATCAAATAGGTTCCTTTATTTTCTGGTCTATAAAGCAGAGGGAGTGGCTCTCAAAGCCACTTCCTGCTGTACCTCTCCACTGGTGACTGCCTGTGAATCTCTGTAGGGCTCTGGGTCTCTGTCTGTGTTTGTATGCTCATGGGTTCCTTTGGCTTCTGTGCAGCCTTATGCCCAAGGATGCGTCTCTCCTTTTCCAGTTTCCCGGGGAGAGAGAGAGAGAGAGAGAGAGAGAGCCCTATGAAGTTAAAAAAGGAATCTGGTCTCTGAAAGGTGCACAGCCCCCTGGTGACTGGAGGAGGAAACTGCAAGCCCTTTCTCTGGATTCCAGCTCCAGTCACACAACCCACCTCCTGGAAAAGGTGAACACACCTACCTTGTGCTCACTGTCCATTTTCTGGTCCACATGAAAAAGTGAGGAGATTGAATGATTGTGGAAAACAAAACTCCAACAAGATGAGGTGGGGCTAAAACTCACTAATGGCTAAGAAATTTTAGGAAAGGCAACCTCACCTTCACACGGGACATTAAATTCGGCTCTGAAAATGTTGCCTGCCCCCACCCCTGCTCTAACTTCTCAGTAGAGTGGAACAGCTGGCTAATTTTCAGAGGAGAGTGTGATTAGAGAACCACTCCAAAGGGCTCGAGTTCAAGAGGATGTAGAAATTCCAGGAGTTGATTAAAAGGAGGTTCTTGAGGATTCTGGGAGCACTCCCATCCCAAGGTCCTCTCGCAGCCAAGAGTTGTAAGGGGAGGGCACTGACAATGAGCAGGGAGAACAACGAACAAATATGTAACCTCCCATTGAGAAGGTACTCCATAGAAGCCAGGCAGGGTGACAGGAAACAATAGTGTGTCAGTGGAAGGGTGGAGGCCACAGGAGGCTCCATTTGAGAAGGGCACAAGGTGACCTAACTGTGTGTCTAATTAAGAAAGCAGCTGGCCCATAAACTTGGAAAAGAGCTGGAAACATGGTCAAAGCCACCCAAAACAAGAGACAAATGGTGACTTTTAGATCTCCTGCTCCATAAATCTGTCATGCTTGTGCCTCAATAAACCTTTATATATAAACCAGCAGCAGGCAGTAGTATCCTGCCATCGTTTGCATTGAAAGGAGGAGGCTGGTGAGCAGGCGGAGAGGAGTGGGAGGTGACAAGAGTCACGAGGAGTTATCAAGTGCAGATCATGGTGAGGGCCTTTTGGCTTTGTGCTAGAAACCACCTTAGAGGCTTGAAAGCAATGAGAGACAGGGCTTGATTTATGCTTTGTCCTTAACCTTCCGAATGCTGCAACCCTTTAATACTGTTCCTCATGTTGTGGTGACCCCAACCATAAAATTATTTCATTGCTACTTCACAACTGTAATTTTGCTACTGTTACAAATTGTAATGTAAATCTCTGTGTCTACCCATAGTTAGAAGACCCCTGTGAAAGGGTCATTTGAACCCCCCATCCCCAAGGGGATCACGCCTCACAGGTTGAGAACTACTGCCCTATAAGCTACCCCTGGCTATTGTGAGCCCTGGAAAGAAGAAAGGAGGAAACAGAAAGGCCATTTTGGAATCTGCAACCATCATCTAAAGAGAGATGCTAGCCATCTATGGAGAGGTGGAAAGGTGACCAGAGGATTCCTGGTACATTTTGAAGGTAGAACTGGCTGGACTTTCTGAAAACATGGATTGAAGGAGAGAGAACCCTCATGTATGGCACTCAGGTTTCTGCTTTGAGCAAGATGCTGAAGGTACTGAGTGGCCTAAGACAGGGCATGGACGGACTGAGTCAGGGGAAGGAATCTGTGATATGTACCAAGAGTACAAGTTACACTCAAGCTCAAGTTACACTTGCAAGATGTCAAAACAATCAAATGAACAAACAAACATCTAGTGAATAAACACGAGTCTGTCTTGGGCCAGGAGTCACACTGTCAGGGTGATGGTCCACTTTCTCCTTCAGCCTCCGTGTCTCATCTACCCCTGGGTTTGACCATTTGCCATGATTCCCAGCATAGTGTGATGACCTTTGCTCACACCGCTGTGCCTTTGTCTCTCTGACATCATAATGCTCCAAGGATGAGAGTAAAGTTTCTTCACAGCTTCCATGTCACATAGGAGAGCCCATGTCCTGCCAGTGGACTTTTGACCCCTTAGATTCTCAGTGAGTCTCTAGAAAGGCTGGTGACATGATCAGAAAGTATAAAGTCTTAGCATCCCTGGGGCAAACTTCATCCAATGAGAAACAGAGACCAAAGGAACAGGTGAGCACCTCTCCCACACCGCATCCTCTCCCCACATAGTTTAGCCCATTAAGCACCAGCTATGATTTTTGTAGGGCAGGTGTGACCTAATCACACTACCATTAGCTCTCCTCACTTCCTGTCCTACTATGTTTCTCCTCCGTTCTACCTCCCTGGGGTCCTTCCCATCAATGAGACCTTCTCCCTAAGCTTTGCCTCATATCTGTTTTGTAGAGAACCTGGGCTAAAATCCTCCTGTTAACAGTTCTGTGCACCACATATTTCACAAACAGCTAGAAAGTACACATTATATGTCTGCTGTGATCTTATGTGCCCCACAACTACTAACACATTTATCCTTACCATAACCACTGAAGGAAGAGATTTGTTTTCTTACTTTTAGTCTACAAATGAAACTGTGGCAGACATGTCAGCAGCCACATTGCCTTGCTGTCCAATGGAAGCATGATGTAAGCTGTGGGCAGTGTCCTAAACCTTCTGGTAGCCATATTAAAAAAGCAAAAGAAATAAAATTAACTTTGATGATTTTTTTTTAAATTTAACTAAATAAATCCAAACTGTTATTTCAAACATGAAATCATCAAACAAATTTCAGTGAGATATTTTACATTGTTTCTTACTAACTCTGTAGTAGTGAGTATTTGTGTTTCATTTATGCTACATTTCAACTTGGAAAAGCCATATTTTCAATGCCAACAGCCACCAGTAGCTAGATAGGGCAGAAGTGTATGCCCTGTTGTTTTGTGAGTGAATGGCCATGATAAAAAGAATATTGCTTCTGAAACATGGCTCCCAATCCTTGAGCCAGATATAAATGTGGAGGGTGACACCTTCCTTAAGAAAAGGGAAGAATTGTTAGTGGATGAAACTTGGTTTACTGTTCTCACTTCCCCAATGATAACTGTTACATGGCTGTCTGCAAATGCCAAGAAAAAAACTGAGCACATTGCCAGCAAACTAGATGAAAACATCCTGGGAATAGATGTTTATAGTTTGTGCTTTACCCAGACATGGGAATGCTTCAGATTTTTTATACTGTACACAGTCAATTCTGCTAGCAGAACTGTCCCTAGTTTATATGGCTGAAATAAACTTTCATCTGAATTTGGTTTCCGTTTCCATGATGATTTGCTAAATCCTGGCTGTGGGCCAGAGCCATGGTGCGGTCTGGGACTACAGGAGTAGACAGGATGATGGGGAGTTTTTGGTCTCTAGATGAGCAGGACCAGGAACTATGACAAAGTTGTTTGGTGACTGTTGTGACAGGAAAGGTGGATCACTGGAGAGGAGACCAGAGGGACACCTGAACCACAGTCAAGGTTAGAGAAGGCTGGAGTGAGGATATAAGCTAAGCCAGGAGCCCAAAGTGAAAAGGAGAAATTAAGGGAAGAGGGATGTAAGGCGCTATAGATGATGTTTCAGGCAGAAGCAAATGCCAGATGAAGAGAGCACAGGGCATTCAAAAAACAAAGATAAAGTCCCTGCAACTAAATCACAACATAAGGCATTTTAAAGGGGGAATCAAAGATTAAACACAGATGGGGAAAGAGACTAGAGTTTTGGTAGATGTACATGGAAAAGGGAACTCCTGGGGTCTCTTTCCACATCCAGCTGGAATTTGGAAATTTTCATTTTAACAAGCTCCATGGATGAATCTTTGACATAGAAAAACACTGATAAAACATTTTAGAGGTATCTAACAAGTTTTTCTAGCAAGAAATACTTTGAAAATGCATTTCCAAGCCATAAAACAATAAAGAGAAAACAGGACAAATTTGAATACATTGACTATATTAAAGAATTATTCAACTTTTAGTGTGTCAAGGTATTGTATTTAAGTCTTTTTAAGGACCCTTGTGTCTTAGAAATGCAGACCAAGATGCTTATGAATAAAATACGTGACAGCAACAAAGTCTGGACAGAAGAAGGGGTGGATGGGAGCTAAGAAGTGAAGTAAACTGGTTTGAAATTGGAGCAAAGAATCTCATACACATGCTGCATCGTCCCATTTATTTCCCTCTGTGTCAGAAGCCTTCCCCAATAAAACAGTTCCTAAGACCAGACTTCCATGGCATTCACACATCATACTCACTGTTCAATATCAGCCAAGCCCCTAAGATGTGACCAGAAAGGATGCTTCGTGCTGGAGTGGAATCTTCCAGTCTAGAACCAAAGGCAGGGACAGCAGCTCTTTCGGAGGTAGCATAGGGTCACCCCTACAAGGGACTGATGGTGCTGAGATCTGGTGTGTGTGTGTGTGCGTGTGTTGTGTTCATATGTGTGTTTGTTTGCCTCATGGCACACAGGTACAAGCCATAGGACAGCCTTGGCTGTCAATCCTCACCTCCTCCTTTAAGTGGGCTCTCTGTTTTTTCTCTTCATATTCCAGGTTAGGTCAAAATTCTCCCATCTCCCCTCACATTCTCTCAGAAGACCACTAGGATTATAAAAACCTGTGCTAAGACCTGAACCTTTATTAAGTTTTGGGGCCTCGAACCTAAACACTCAGACTTGCTTAGCAGTTAGGTGGCTTCTTTTTCTTTTCTTCAGTGAAAAGAAGTTGCCAAATCCAAGGATGAGAACAGCACTTCTGGACATGAACTGTCAAGACAGATTGAGGGAAATTACAGGCGATGTTCAGAAAGTGGTGGAGGGAATGCAAACAGCAGACAAAGCTTAACTCTGCTCAGAACATCCACAGAGAAGGCTCTCACAAGACAGAAACTGGCAAGCCAGGAGCCTGTATTTATGACCCAGGAATGGGGATCCAAGAGATGGCACATAGACATAATAGACATAGATCCCAAAGCCAGTGAGGCTAGCCCGGAATGTTACCAGCTCCACAACACTTGGATATAATCTATACATTAAAAATATACTGTGCATGCCATCATAACATGCCACAAGCAGTGGAAAGGACATTGCTGTTAACCTCTAGTCTGGGGTAGGAGGCAGAGGTGAGTGGTCTTGGTAAATCTCTCCCATATCCACAGTAAACCTGACCCATATTTTCTGCCCTCTGAGCCTGAATAATCAGAGGAAAGGAAGAAAACAATGGCTAGCCAGAGGACCTCAGACTGCTGCTGAATGGGGATTTTGGTCGGATGTTGAGCTTACCTGGAATGCCCTGGTGTTATTTTGGGAAAGCAGACATCCTATGGAAACAGTGATGTGGAAAAGAAAACAGCTAAAGCAAATGCTAGCACCCAGTTTTTTCCAAGAGTCCCATGTGACCAGGGTAGGCCCGAGAAGCCCAGGTCAGGCAGATGGAGGGCTTGAAAATCAGGGTATCTAGGTCACTAGCAGGAAGCATGCAGGAAGTAAATGGAAAGGAAGGGTCTCGAGGAAGTGCCCAACAAGTAGTGACAGGGTAGAGAGAGCCTAAGAATGTGTGTCTTGCCATTTGTGTGACAGGAAAAAAAAAAAAGAGAGAAATAAAGCCTGCCTCAAGTTGGAGCCTGGGCTTCCCCTGTTTGCTGAGTGATCTCAGGCAAAGACACTTTACCTTTAAGATAAATGGGGACACAGAAGCTGCCAAGCATGTTTCACAAACAAAGCAGATTAGATGCCATAAACACAGCCTACATATATAGGCCATGTAGCCCAGGCTGGCCCTAACTTGTGACCTTCTTGCCTCTACCCCTGGGGGCTGGGACACTTGTTTCAGTCCACTGCCTTTAAATCTCCTATTTTTCAGGGACGTGAACCCCTACCTTTCCCTGCATGTGGCTTCTCTGGGAAACGAGAGAGAGGTGTCTGTCCCATGTTCTCTGTTCACTGTGGGTTGGAGCATCTTTTGGTGGTGGCAGGGGCAGTTCCAGGGAGGTCTAAGTCAGCATGTGGTTAAGGTCACCAGGAATAGCTGCCATCTAAAGATGCAGTTTAGGCATGTAGGTGCTTATTTCAGGTGTTCCAGGAGAGGGATACATAGAATGGACTCTGAGATCCTCATTGTCTTCCAACAGGCCTGGCTCCAGCCCAGCTGGGGTAAGCATTCCCTTCCTAGTCTTCCAAAGGTGACAATGTTGAAAGATAATTACAGCTCAACTGGGCAAGCAGTGGTGACTGAGGAAAAGGTACTGAGGCCCTCCAAGTGTGGAAGACAGAGAGCATCCTGGATTATTAATTAAGGATGCTCACATTCGCACTGTGTCAGGACAATAGTCAAGCCCTAGCTGGCATCTTTGAACAATGTTTGAATATCTAGTTGAGTTGCTGGCAGTGGGGTCAAGAAGCGCTCCACAGTCATTTTGGGGGAGGGGTCTGGAGGAATGACTGACAAACAACTCACATGCCACCTCATTTTTTCTGCATCCCCATGGAGATGCCAGAATGTCTTGGCTGGAATGGCCTGTTTTGTAGGCTTGGAACAGGGGTCATAGCTCACACCTCTAATTCATCACTGGGAAAATAATGGGGCAAAACAGTGAGGTGTGTGACACAGGTGGTGGGGAGCATAGGGCCAGATGCACACTTCTGGGAGTCAGGCCAATACACCCTTGACACATCACTCTCTGAGACCAGATGACGGATCATTTCTGTCTTGCCTGGAGGTAAGGAATGAGCATGTGATTGGCTTCCATCCCCAGGACAAGGCAGCTAATAAAGGCAAAAGCCACTGCAGGCTGGGGAACTGCTGGACTGACTTGTACCAGGATCAGAAGGCAGAGAGAAAGGTGCCAGGACGAAACTCTCAATTACATCAGCCTCCTCCATGCCTTCCTTACTAGTTACTGTCCTAAGGACCGGTATGCCACAGGTCAGCTGCTGGTGTATCTGATGGATACCCTGTTCTGAATATTCAGTGAGCCTTTCTCCTCCCCTACTCCACCTGCATGGGGACAGAAGCTACCATGCTTGCACAATGTGGCACTGTCTGTAGAGACATTAGTCCAGATGTCCAACCTGAATCACAACTTGGATAATGTGTCTCCCTGGGTGTCTCAGTTGTAGGCACCATGGAAACTTAAGGCAATTATCTTCTGCCATGAAGGTTGCAGGGGGTGAGGTCAGAGCAGACTGACAATAAAGATATAGAAAATCATCCTGAACACCAGCCCCAAATCCACAACTGACTAACTATGTATCTTAGAGCAAATCCCTTAATTACTGATGCAAAGAATAAGTCTACCTACCACAGGAAGTTGCTAAGAGGCTTAAATGAGAATGACTAGTACCAGCGACCAAACCAACAAGTATTGATTTCTTTTCCATCTTCTGTCTCTATTTCCTAAGACCAAGCAAGAGTGATGCAGACTGAGTGTTGAGGCCCCAGTAATTGCAATTAAGCAGGGCATTTAATTGAGCCCAAACACAGTTCTTGCTGGCTTGCAAAGGATTTTTAAAAACCATGTGAACATATTTATATGAAAGTCTTAATAAGATTAGGTTAAAAAACATTTATTGAAGAAACTAGAGATGACTAGCATCAGCCAGTCTCATAATAGTTGCATGTGACATACAACTTTAACAGCTGCTGGCAGGACTCATACTCAAGATGGTATGTTGGGATACTGTTAGCTCTCATGCTTCATCTGTCAATGAGGATCTAACTCAGAGCATGTTAGGAGCAGTACTTGAGTGGACAGTGCTATTCCTAGTGGGCTATGAGTATCCTTTGTCAGTGAGCTTCAGGATGGCGGTGAACTCTCAGCTCTTCTGATACCCTAGATGTGGGATGTGTGAGAGCGCTCATGTAAAGTTACATTATTGGAGACAGCAGGAGAGGAAAGAAATTTTGGGGGAGTTGCAACAGAAGTAAAGGTGGGAACAGGCCTGGGTCATGCCAGATCACAGATGGAAGACAGCCAGAACAGTAGATTCTTATTGGCAGTAGCCAGGATATAGTAAGTAGGGTCTTCTCAGATGTTAGATCTGAAATATTTGGGTTTTTTCCCCCATGGTCTTATTTAATCCTCCAAAAGTCCTACGGAACAGGCATGATTGACATGTCAACTTAAAGGTAAAGCCTAGATAGGACATTAATCCAGGGCCATGCTGGAAAAGGGTAGAATGAAGGCTCTACCTAAAGGTTTTGTGATCATAGAGTACCCTAGTTTCCATGTCTACATTGCTTCCAATATGTAAGCCTTATGAGTCAGCTGTTTGTTGTTCTACCTGAAGTGCATAGACCAGTTTACCAGGCATTATTTGGGAGCTAAACCTTGGACCAGTCAGCTATGGGGATCACAGATAATAGTGGGCAATAACCTAACTCTTGGGAGAAAAACAAGATAATGGTGAATCAGGAGAGTATCTCTGAGCCATCTAGAAGGGACAGGGACAGAGTACATGCCTCTTACTGCCTGGGGACTCTAAAAACTCCTTGAGATCTCAAAGAGACAACTTCTCTAGCATCTGTCTAAAGTTCTACGTCTACATGGGGAATGGCAGCAAGGTCATTGAGGAAGGCCTCTAATCATCCTTCAAGAGCCCAACTACTTGAAGATCCCACTTTGTTTTCCTGGGAACTCTACTGGCTGCCCCATATATGGCTTTAGTTAGTGTTTCTATTGCTGTGACGAGACACAATGGCTGAGGCTGGCTTATAGTTCAGAGGTTTAGTCCATTATCATCATGACAGGGAGCATGGTGGCACACAAACAGACAATGTGCTGGAGAGGTAGCTGAGAGTTCTTCATTCATGCTGGTAGACAACAGAAAGAGTGACATACTGGGCCTGGCTTGATCATCTGAAACCCAGCCCCCCACATACAACAAGGACACACCTACACCAATGAGGTCATACCTCAAAATAATGCCACTCCCTATGTGTCTTGTTTATTCAGACCACCACAGGTATCAAGGACATTTTCCCAGAACATAGACCAGAGTAAGTGGACACAATGCTCTGAGCCACAGCTGGTGAGAGTTCTCTAGAGCAGGATTTGGCCAAGAAATTCTGTGCATAACTCTAGAGAGACAGTGATATAAACTGAGGGTATAGGAAGTAGGGAGAGTACTTGCCTTCAAGCATGAATCCTGGCTGGGTTCAATGCCTGGGACCACATAAAGCACATGTATAGAAACATGCCAGTAATGCCAGCACTCAGGAGGAATTTCAAGGTCATCTGCTATATAAAGAGTTCTACATGAGTCGGACTCTCAGAAATAATAAAAAATAAATAAATGGGTATACAAGTCAAATACTGTTAGTAAATCATAAATTTATTTTAAAATGATTCATGGAAATATGATTTTATTATGTACTGACTGTGAAAGGAAACTTACATACTAATGACGTACATGAGTTTGTTCTTTTTTATAAAGAAGCAAATCTAGACTGGATGTTTGGTAATGCAGGACATAGAGCATCTTCAACTTTTTTCATGGTTAGTCGATACTTTGATTTTATAATCATCAGTGCTGAGATTCACATAAATAATACAGGATGGTAAAAGTATATTTAGGGCCATTTCAGAAGTTATTGGAAATTCTATCTGATTCCAAGGTAAAAATCTATCTAGTGATATTTTATGAAACTCAAGTCAGTAACTCAAACTGTTCTTTTTAAAATCAAACATTCTAGAAAGACAAATAAAGTATGTACTCACTCATAAGGGAATATTAGATGTAAAGCAAAGGATAGTCAGGATACAATCCTCAGCCCCTGAGAAGGTAGGTAACAAGGAAGATCCTAAGAAGGATGCATGTATCTCCCTGGGAAGAGGAAATAGATGAGATGTCCTGGGTAAATTGGGGATGGGAAGAAGGGGTGGGGGGAAGAGTTGGGGGATGGGAACATGAGGGATAAGGATGGTTGAGTTGGGGTCAGGACAGAGGGGGAGAGTAATAAAAGAGATACCTTGATAGAGGGGACCATTATGGGGTTAGGGAGAAACCTGGTGCCAGGGAAAGTCCCAAGAACCCACAAGGATGACCCCAGCTAAGACTCCTAGCAATAGTGGAGAAGGTGCCTGAACTGGCCTTCCCCTGTAATCAGACTGGTAACTGCCATAATTGTCATCATAGAGCTTTCATCAAATTATTGATGCAAGCAGGTGCAAAGATCCATAGCCAAGCACTGGGCTGAGCTCAGGGAGTCCAGTCAAAGAGAGGGAGGAAGGATTATATAAACAAGCAAGGGAAGGTCAAGATCCTGACAGGGAAACCCACAGAGACAGCTGACCTGAGCTCATTGGAGCTCATGAACAGACAACTAGGGAGCCAGCATGGGACCCACCTAGGCCCTCTGCATCTGGGTAACAGTTGTGTCTTTTGTGGGGCCCCTAACTGTTAGTGGGACCAGGACTTATCCCTAACACATGAGCTGGCTCTTTGGAACCTATTGGGAGAGGAGCTTGGTCCTTTCTCAACTTGATATGTCATGCTTTGTTGATTCCATGGGAGGCCTTACCCCTTCTGAATGGAGACATAGGAGGAGTGTATGAGGGGAGGAGGTGAAGGGGAGGTGAGGGGATGGACACGAGGAGGGAGAGGAAATGGTGGTTGGTATGTAAAATGAATGAATGAATAAATAAATAAAATATTCTAACAATACAATAGAATAATATGCCAATTTGATACTTGCATGCTGAGGGGTAATAGTGGGAAAATGTTAAAAATATTTATTTTTTTTGTTATTAACCCATTGTGTTTCTATAAGAGCAGGGACAAGTTCATCTAAGCTCTGGGGATTCTAAGCACAGCCAAGACTGTCTATGGAGACATCAAGCTGAAGTAGCATCCAGTGTGTGTAACAGCAGTGTCTTCTAATTTTTTCACTGGCCAAACATGGCCTTCGGAGCAGTTCTCCTACCTGGCTGTGTAACCTTGAGTGAGTCACACAGATCTACCATAAAAGACTTTGGTGTGTTTAAACTCTTTGGACACGATCTGCCATCAGCCTCCTCCTTAACCTGTGCTGAATAATGCAGAAGAATGTAAGTGAGGATGGCCTTTAGGAGTCTATCATGCTTGAGCCTTAAAGACAAGGCAGTTCTTGGGAGGCCCTTGGCTGTGGTTTGCCAGGGGAATGACCTATGTGAGATGGAAGCCCAAGTGTTTCAAATAAATGCCCTGTCATTTGACTCAATTCTGTCACTGTCTGCATGGAGGTAGTGCCACAAGACTGTCCTCCAATCCCTCTATCCCTGTTAAACTAGGTATAATTAAGTTCCCCTAAACATCTTCATTTGGCTTCAATGAACATACTAGAGAGGCTCATAGAACTCATAGAAATTACGATTAGCAATTTACAGGAAAAGTCACAGATGAATAGCCCAATGGAAGAGATGTGTAGGGCTATGGCAAGGCATAAAGAAAGAGGGCAAGTTTCCATGTCTCTTCTGGGTTGAGCACCTGCAGGGATCCCCACATGTTCAGCTGTCTAGAGGCTCTCCAAACACAGTTCTTTGCTTCATACAGAAGTATGATTGATTAGATCCCTGGTGATTGATTCAATCTTCAGTGCCTTCTTCCCAGAGATTGGGGGATGGAGAAGATGAGTGCTGGAAGTTGTAGCCATCTAATTACATAACTGGTTCCTCTGACAACCAGCCCCCATCTTGAGGCCTTTTATGAGCCCACAAAGAATTTCATCATCAAAACCCAAAATGTTCGTATCATCTGAAAAATTCCAGATTTAGGAGAACTTTGTCACATATTCCTATCACTCTGTATATCCAAAAGATATTGCACAACTGTGCCTTAAGGTATGGTACATTTAAAAATAGCTGGAAGAGAGTTTGAGGTTCTCACCACAAGAAATAATAAGTGCATGTGGTTGATAGGCTAGCTACTTTGATTTGATTTGATCAATATAAAATGTATGCTTGTATTGAAACATCAAATCATACCCCATATATATTATAAACTGTAATAAACAATAGTAAATGTCAAAATACTTTTTTTCCTAGAACAGGGAGGGAGTAGGCTTCAAGGACTTTGAGAGTGCAAGTCAGAAACCAGGAGGCAGGAACAGAAACCAAACATGTACTTCTGATTGTATCATAATATCCCTATACTCACAATGCCTTGTTCCAGATGCCATAGTGACCCCAAGAGAGACATGTCTAGGTGACAGGCAAGGGACCCCATGCGTAGGGTGAAATTTCTGTTACTGAACTGGAAAGGCAGCCATGGGCTGAGGGACCCTATCCTATCAGGAAATGAGAAAGACAAGTTCAAACACATGCTTCTGGCTGCGTGTGTCTTTACCATATAAACAGATGACTGGCTAAAGCCCTAGTATAAATATCCTAAACCGTCCCATGTTTATTTCCAGCATGAGGGAATTGGGTGAGCTTTTCACTTTTTTGAGTGTCCATTATTTTGATATTTACCTTTTTCATAACATTCATTCTGCTACTTTTGTCATAAAGAGTAATGAATTTTAAAATGCTGCTACAAATATTTGCAGAGCCCCGGCTGCCTCTGCTCCCAAGTGCACTTTAAGGCAAACATTCAGTCATTTGGAGAATGATATTAAGGTTGTTGTAACCTGGGTCCTTTGTCTTCTCTTCTTTGTTTATAGTGGTAGCTTCCTTAGTTCTGATGCAGTTACCCCTCACCTTCCCACCCAGAAGCCTTTGGGGCCTCTTGAACCTTCTGTGCTCTGTATTGTTTTGCCATCTTGTGCCCCCTATCTTTTTCCCAGCCTTCCCTTGGACAGATGCTCTGGCAGCTGTAGTGATATGTCTAACCCTTGTTCCACATCAGGGAGTCAGCAGTTGCCAGTTTCTAACAAGTGATTCCTTTACGTGCAGGATTGAGTGGCAGATTCAAACTTCGATTATGTTAGAGAACACATGTTGTTTGGTAGCAGAAAGTGGTCCCAACCTAGGCTCTCCTCACTCCAAAACTGCCACAGAAAAACTAGGCTTTCTTCAAAGAAAACAAAGTGGCCTAAATGCACAGAGTTCAAGTCTTGGCTTCTTTACATTATCTGTGATGACTCTGCTACTTTGCTTAGCCTGGCATCCAGACATGCAGATGTTGAGTGTCAACACTATAGAGTCCCATCATGTGGATAACTAGGTTACCAAACTACCTAGTGAGCATGTACCCCAGGAGCCAGAAACCCTGCATCCATCTCAGTCAGGTCAACCTCCTACAGTGTTACCTACAGTGCTTAAAGGTACACATCAGTCACACAGCACAGTCACTCAACATGAAGTGATCACACCTGTGTGAACATTCACTGGTGTCTCCAGTCTCCTTCCTTTTTCTGAAGGGGTGAGGATGATCTCAGACCCGACATATTGTTTTAAGCGAGGTAATACTTAATCTTCGTTATGAACTTAGGATTTTAGTATTCAGCATGGAAACAAACCTCTGGACATGTCTGTGAAAGACTTTTTACCTTGTGTTACTTGAAACCCCACCCATAGGCCCACTCCCACACTAAATGTAGGTGGCCCCATCCACCCACCCCCACACTAAGTGTAAGTGGTCCCCCTCCCCCCACACACACACTAAATGTAGGTGCCATCATTCCCTGCACTGAGGTCTTTGGCTTAAGAAGCAGCAGAGGGAGTTAAGCACCTACATTCATCTCCTTCTGCATCCAGGTCCAAGGTAACCAGTTTCTCAAGCTCCTGCCCTGTAACTTCCTCACCCTGGAAGTATGAGCCAAGATTACCTTTCTTCTTTAAATTGCTTTTGTCAGGTATTTTGTCACAGTGAGGGAAAAAGTAACTACTACAAGAAAATTGCACTGTATGAGACTTGGCAGGTGTGTGGACATCCCAGGATCTGTTTGGATTGGTTTCCCAGTCCTGCTTCATTATTCCAACACTCAATTATTATTTTTATCACCCAGCTCCAAACTCCCAAGCCCTTATTTTGGCCTCCCCCAACTCTTTACCTGTAATGGGAAATCAATAGCTTCATCATGGAAGTGATCTCCTGGAGTATTACAGACCAGAGGCCACCAGAATGTGGGCCAAGTCAAACTTCTTACAAGCTAGAAGGACTTGTAGGCCTAGGGGTGAACTGCAAATGTATCTATCATCTTCCCTGTGGGGGCTCAGCTACAATTGTCTGGTACTCATGGGCAACAAGCCTTTCTTGGCCATGGGAATCTGAACTATGGAGACACTGGCCAGGGGACAAGACTGTGGGCTCAAAGTGAGTTGGGGTATTGCTCTGGGAGAACTGGCCCCTTGTAGCCCTAGGAAGTGTGAGGGCTTAGCTCCTAAATGAGATTGCTGGTGCTGACAGCTGGGGGCCAGGAATCTGGGACTACTTGCTATATGGGAGCCAGTGACCCTAGTGTACAAGAGGCACCTCTCCAAGATGGGGGCTCTGGACTCTGTGGATACCCACATTTGCCCCCGCCAAGGCTCCTGTGGTGTCAGAGACATCTCACAGCACCTGTGTGCTTATCAGTTTGAGCTGAGTGCTGCTAAAGTGTGGACAGGGGCAGAGACCAGCAGCTCTGGGCTTCCTGCCAGACAGCTCAGGGCCCAGAGGAGCCTAAGAGTCATGAGACACTTGCTTTTACCCTGCAACAATCTCCAGCATGCTGGGTCAGGGCACACATGCGGAGCCAGGCAGGCTGAGCTCTCAGTTAAGTGCTTACAGTGTGATTCCTTGAACTTCAGCATTCTTACCTGTCCTATGGGGTAAAGAAGCCACCTCCATCCTTCTTACTGCCAGGCCAGGTTAGAGAAGGCCCAAAGCATACATTATCATTTCATGGGAGAGGAAAGAATAGAAAATAAAGACAGGAAGGTAGAGGAGAGAAGAAGGGAAAGAGAGGGGAAGAGAGAGAGAGAGAGAAGGCCAAGTTGTTTTTCATTCGCAGGGCTTGCTGACCAAATGTCACCTTTAAATACTATTGACAACACAGTCAATTTAGAATTTCTGTTCTAAATTGAAGAACCGATATCCATGAACACTGTGTCTATTAGCTATTAGCGCAGTCCTCTTTGCCTGTGAGATTCAAGATTGGATCTAGCCCAAGACTGCCAAGGTCAAGTGATGATTTCCTTGACTCCAGACAAGAACACTTGAGAGGAAGCAGAGGGCTGCAAAAGGCCAGGTGTAATGGAGGGAAAGCCTCCCAAACAGTCCTTCCTGCCCCGCAGCTAGCTCCTGCTCTCTGCATTCTTAGGTGTGTGTGTGTGTGTACACTCACATCTGCATCCAATGCTCTACGTGCTTCTGCGGTAGTTCACACAGCCTCAGCAGGGAAGCATTTCTGCATCTGACCACAGCTAAAACTAAATGGAGAGGTGAGGCAATCATTCTAGTTCTTCAGGTTTGAAGCTACTTCCACCTAAAATAACCAGATAATTGAGGTTAGAGTGGGTGGTCCATTCTGCTTGAATTACCCACATAATTACCTCAATTTTCCTGTTGCATTCATGTATAAGCCAAAACATTAATATCATTCAGGTCAAAGAACACGGATAGAAATAAGCCACATAAATAAAGACAGAACTTCCCAGCGCAGTCTCCCTATGGGTGGTGAGCTTCATCTCCTATTCAATGATAGTATTTTTCAAGCGACAGGTATGTGTTGGGCCAGTGATTGTGCCTGTGTAAGGGATACCATGAGAATAAAGAAAGCATGGTTTTGTCCATCTAGAGCATAAATTTTAGTCAAGAAAAAGACAAAAGCCAGTAAACTAACAAATACAATGAATGAGAATGTAGCCAAAAAAAAAAATCTATGCTTATTATAAGCAATTTTAGGTAGTGGTACACATGCGTGTGTGTGCCCACGCACACACACACACAGTGAAGAAGGAGGAGGAGAGACCATAATGAGCCAATGAGCCTGTAGGGGATGCAGGGTTTCTCACCTATGATTGCCCCCTCTCTCAGTATAGTTGGTTATTTGACTAACCACTGCCAGTAACCTCTTTCCATGGTAAGAGCTCTTCAGAGTATCAAAGAAACAGGCATGCAGGGGAAAATCACTGACTCCCACTTGAAAAGCCCTAAGCATATGCCTCAGTAGCTGGGTGAGCTCAAGCATGTCAGTGGAGTTTACAGATTTTTCTAATCTGTAAAATGGGCATAAAGACCAAGAAGCTCTTGGGTGAAAATACCCTGCAGGTGGTAAAGTTCCAAATAGAGAAAATGGCATCGACTAAGTTTGTCTGAGAAGAGTTTAGTGAATCTGAGAATAAAGGTAGCCATCCTCACCAACAAAAAAGAAAATAATAAAACAGAAGGGGAGGTTAGAGGAGAGGAGGGGAAGGGAGGAAGGGGAGAGAAGGGTGGCAGAGAGAGGAGAGGAAGGAGGGGAAGGAGTGAAGAGAGAAAGATGAAAGGGAGAAGGAAGCAGGGAGATGAAGGACTGGGAGACTACAGAGAATATGAATTTTCTCCACTAGAGCAGCCAGAATGAGAGAAGGGAAGGATGGTGGCAGAAGAAAGTTCCAGAATGCCTCTCACTGGGGTGCAGACAAAAAGCAGTAGTAGATTCCAAAGAGACAGAACTCATCCCCATGGGTAGAACCAAACAAATAGTAACAGCCCACCCAGGACACAGTGCCTGGCCTTCTGGTAACAGGAGCATCCATCCTTGGCTAAGATGCCTTTTTGAAGAGGCTAAAAACAGAAAGTGTTGACCATTACACAGGCATTTTGATCACCAAGGAAGGACCTTAAAAGCAGATAACAATCTAATGACTTTTCGTTTGTTTTACATGAGGAGCACAGCAATAGTGGCCCTTGTAACTTGGGCTCATGATGAATAGCACAGTAAGGATTTCACATTTACAGTCCACAACAACACTGTGTCATAGTCAGCCTCATGGGTTAAATAAATGGAGGCCCTGGGCCATTAAGGAAGCTGCACAGCTGATCTTGCAGAGAGCTGAGGGTTCCTCTAGCCACCTCCAAAGGTTTTCTCTTCTCACAATGCAATAGCCAGGCCAAAAGAGAATCTAGAGCCCTGAATTTGAGACCTCGATCCTCCATCTCAAATGGCTTGGGAAGTGCTACAGGTGTGTCTTGTCAATGGAAGAAACAGTCCCAATCACAGGACTTCTAGAAATCAAAGAGGTTATTAATCAAGTCTCTACAGATGCAAAGTCTTTATATAGTTTAGGTGACTTGCCTCAGGCAATAGAATTGGGTAGTGTAGCCTGAGGGAGAGAAAGAAAGGATAATGGCTTCAAACAGTGGGATGCTACCTGCCATGAGTGGGTTAGTCCCTGGATTCACTAAATAAGAAATAACCAGAAGTTTCAAATAAATGAAATAGAATCCAATAGCAAATAGAGCTTATGGACGCACGTGTTTCCTGGTTCTTCTCAGCCATATGTGTTACTCTGTGCCTTCAAACCCTGTATGTAAAGTAAACTGTCTCTAGGTCGCAATCAATAGCCTTAAAATGCCACTGGACTAGGGAATGAGCACAAGGGAGGAAGACCTCATGGGAGTGACAGGAAGTTGGGTAAAATCCAACATTTGCTCCTTAATGCTAGCAAAACAGTTTGGAAATAGCTACTGGACCTATTTTTAGCCCTACCAAAATTACCTCCTACTTTGATCTCAGTCGATGATCAGGACAGCCCCTCCCCAGGCTGGTAGCTCCTCACTAATATATGCTATTCATATGGACCAGACAGAGGCCCAGGGAAATCATCACACCAGAAAGAGGCACAAGCCAGGTATTTCTCTCTACCCCATAACTGTTTCCCATATCCGACTTCCTTCCCTGCCTGGAAATGAGAGCAGGCTCCTGTAAATAGAGGCCAGCATTCTTCATAACAGGATGCAGTGAGGCCCTGGGGCCATTTCACCAATGTAAGACACCGTAACCCTTCAGAGATCAGGAGATACTGCCCAGCCCTACAGAGGACAAAGGGGACATTCCCTGCCCTGATCCTATAGACAGGCCTTCTACAGTGTCAGAGCTCCAAACACGGGTAGCACCTAAAGATTGGAGTGAGAAAAAGGAGCATCTCCCAGATTTGTCCACATCAGGGCTCACTCTGGCATATGTGTACATGGGTGCACACTTGTGTGTGAGAAATGAACAAGAGAAAATATGAGGAAGAACCCATAATCTTGCAATGAAGCGCCCAAAGCATCCTGTCTGGGTCATGGTGGGAAAGGCAAGTCTCCCCACTGGTGGTAGCAAAAGCACGGACTTCCATCTTTCTATATGCAGGGGGGCAGTAGATGTGAAGGGTGGGAAGACAATGTGAATAAACTATTCAGCAGAAGTCATACAAAATATAGTTTTAACTATATTTTTGAGTTATAATCCGAAATCACCGAGTGATACTAGAGGAATGATTTGGCTACCACAGTTCCTTTAAGACACTGTCCATCACGGAGGTCCAATTTCTGTCGACTCAGTACTGACTGAGTCTGGTGGAATGCTGGCTTGGCTTCAGGCTTTGTTGGATTGATTACATCAGGCTCTGCTCATGGGTGATCAGCCTTTACTGAATGCTGCTCCCAGTGGAGGGCTGCTACACTCACAGCTTAGACCAATGGTTCTCAATCTTCCCAGTGCCCAGATTCCTTAACACAGTTCTTCATGCTGTGCTGTCCCCCAGCCATAAAATTATTCTGTTACTACTTCATAACTGTAATTTTGCTACTGTTATGAATCATAATGTAAATATCTATTATGTAAACCATGGGGAGTCAGAACCCACAGGTTGAGAACCATGGATAGAGCATCACTGAGAGATTGTGTGTGCTTCATGAAATGTATGTCTCTTCAACATCCATGTGTTGAGCCAGAAATGAGAACACATTCTTACAGTCTCAGCCCTTCAGAGACTCAGACAGCAGGATCAGGGGTTTAAAATTAGCCTGGGTTGCATAACGAGACACACATACACATACACACTCACACACATACACATACACACATATACACAGACATACACACAGACACACACAGACGTACACACACACTATAACACCACACACACACATACACTCATACACACACACATACACTCATACACACCACACCACACACACACACACACACACACACAAAACATAGACACATACCACACACTACACTCAAACACTGACCCATACACACCACACACATGAACACTCTCACACACTCCCATACACACATACACACACATGCAAATCATATGTTGAGAAGTTAATTTTTAAATGTTTTATGTTGATTCTGCTTGGAGGAAGACACTTGTAAGGTAATTGAGGCTAAATGAAGTCTTACTAGAGAGACATCCCACACACAACAGTAGTTGTAACAATGATTATATAAGAACAACAGTGTAATCACACTTGATCTCTCTTGTTATATGATGGCCTCTGCCATGTTAAGATGAAGTAACAAAGCTTTTCATGCTGCCATCTGGACCTTGAACATTCTAGCTGTAAATGTGTGAACTCATATCATTCTGTAAATATGTTTCTCATACTGGTTAATGAATAAAGCACTGTTGGCCAATAAGAAAGCAAGATAGGTGGGACTAGGAGACTAGGAGGATTCCAGGAAGTAGTAAGGAGGAGTCAGCATGTAGAGTCTGGAGATCTCCCTGGTAAGATGAGACCACGTGGAAATACTTAGATTAATAGAAATGGGTTAATCATTAAGACAGAGCTAGCCAATAAGAAACAAGTAGCAGGCCAACAGCATTATATCAAATACAGCGTCTCTGTGTGTTACTTGGGGCTGTTTGTCAGTGGGACCAGACCAGGGCAGAAAAACCTACTCTTTACATATGGTGCCGCAATGTGGCTAATAAGAACTTCCACTTAAAATTTAACAAAAGCTTAAAAAGGGGTTTTAAAAACAAAAGAACAAAGGCAAGCAAGGCTTCTTGCTAACAGCATTTTTCTGGGTTGGACTCTGTTTTGCGTGAGACAAGCAAAGATTTGGGCGGCTCCTTTAAGGGAGATTTCCTGACTCAGCATAAGCAGCAAAAAACCACAAGGCTTTTAAGAAACTCCGCTAACAATTTATTGGTGTGTATCAGAGCTGGCAATGTCAGTGACCACATCTCCAAGCTGGCAACATGCTGCTGGGTGCAGCATAGACCAAGGCAGTGAGCACAGCTCTCAGTTCTGGCGGTAAAAGGACCTGCCACTATCTTGGATACACTGTGGCTAACACAGCTATGACTTTCATTTTAGCAATGTTGTTATTTACCAGATAAAGACTCATGGCCAGAAAAAGAGAAAGATTTACAATAAAGACAGATTCACATTAAGAAAAAGCACTAAAAGTTTACAGTGTGTTCTAAAATATGTGTAGGCTTGGGAGAGAAAAGGAATAAAATGGTTTTAAAAAGACAGAGAGGAGCTGGGTATGATGGCACACGCCTTTAATCCCAGCACTTGGGAGACAGAGTCAAGCAGATCTCTGTGATTGCAAAGTAAACCTGGTATGCAAAGTGAATTCCAGGACAGATAAAAGTTACACAGAGAAACCTTGTCTCAAAAAATGAAAAAATAAAAAGTAAAAGAAACAGAGTAAAAAAAAAAAAAAAAAGCCACATAAAGATGGAGAGAATCTGGATACTGTACTGTATATTGTCTTTGTATCATTTGACGGCTGAGGAAATAACAACTATTAAAACAAATGCTGCTGAATCAATCCAATCTATATATTTTAAAAATGCTTTAACTTCAAAATTTAAGTCTAAGGACAAGTTGGGGAAAAGGATTTCCATTTTTGTTTCCACAGAAAATGAAAACCTGCAGATTTCTTCCAGACTAATGTGGTTTGATCAAGCCAGATTCCCTGAAAGAGTCGCAGGTGATCCAACATTCAAAACAGTTGGGACATAGCAGCTTTGCAGACTACAGCCAGGATTTCTGCATCTTCTTAGGATCCCCAGTGACAGTGCCCCCTATCAGCAGGAAGCAGTTTGGAAAGAACAATGCCCAAATTCCCAAATATTGTTTATAAGTGTTTGTTTTCATTTATATGGGGTTGGTTTAAATTGTTAATGATTAAAACCAATATATTTAAAGGTAAAAAGGGAATTATGGTATAGATATGAATACTTTGTTTTGGAATGGATTTTCATTTATTGATACAAATTTTGTGATATGTATATTTCTCCTCTTATTTAGGTATTGTGTTTATGTAGTTCATTTAAAATGTAATGTATAATTTAACAAAGATTATAGATAGTTACCTATGATAGTTAAAACTTAGAGTTAAGTTAGTTAGGTTTTCAAGATGTATTTGAGATGGATAGGCATTCTTCAAACCTTTCAAATACCTACAGAATATGGCATTTAAAATGGTTTAGGGTTTTTCTTGACAGTGAGACATAAATGCTCCTGGCAACACCACCTGCACCAGAAAGGAATATGGAAGATGGACATAGAAGAAACACATTATGAAGTTACTTCCAATATGGCAAGACTAGCTATTTGGACAAGATACTACTTTTGTCTGGACTGTTTGACTTTATGCTCTATAAACTGGATATGCAGGACCCACAGAAAAGTGACTGCTGATTCAAGATGGACATTGCTACAGAGTTCCTGCTTCATGAAAGAGTCTGCTAGACAGTCTGCAGGACACAGAGAAAAATGACTGACAAACTGCCAATACTAGAAGACAGTTTAAAGTTTCCTGCTTTGCTGAAGAGTCTTCCAGACACACTATGGCCTTTAGGCTGAAGATGGAAGATTACAGAAGAACTTCAGGTGACTGACCAGGCAGTGAGTTGTCTCTGTCATTTCTAGAGTTTATATACTATCTTTCTGTGGTCTTTGAAGGAGTTGAAGACAGATAGTTATGGTTATAGTTTTCCTTAGTTAGGATTAAAGATAAGTTACATATAGGACTTTAGACTCACAAAGACAGAATAGATGATGGAATATTTTCTTAAATCTTACTAAATGTTAATGGACTAAATATTGTTAACTATGATTCTTACTTGATAACTATTGTGTGATATATTTTGCTATGTGAAGGTTAAAACCCTTCCTTTTATTTAGACAGAAAAGAGGAGATGATGGGAGATGTCATTCTGTAAATATGTTTCTCATACTGGTTAATGGATAAAGCACTGTTGGCCAATAGGAAAGTAAGATAGGTGGGACTAGGAGACTAGGAGGATTCCAGGAAGTAGTAAGGAGGGGTCAGCATGTAGAGACTGGAGAAAACAGAGGTCCGGGCCCACCCTCTGGTAAGATGAGACCATGTGGAAATACTTAGATGAAGAGAAATGGATTAATAATTAAGACAGAGCTAGCCGATAAGAAACTAGTACCTGGCCAACAGCATTATATCAAATACAGAGTCTCTGTGTGTTAATTGGGGCTGGAGCCGCGGTGGATTCAGGCCGGCAGGAAAAACCTTACTCCTTACACAACAGTAGTTGTAACAATGATTATATAAGAACAACAGCGTTATCACACTTGATCTCTCTTGCTATGTCATGGCCTCTGCCATGTTATGATGAAGTAACAAAGGCTTTTCATGCTGCCGTCTGGACCTTGGACATTCTAGCTGTAAAATGTGTGAACTCAACCACTATTCTTCCTAATTGCACAGCTTGGACACTTGGTTGCAGCAGCAGAACCAAGTGAAGATAACAGCAGATCCTGAGACGTAGTTCTGGTTCCTGCTTAGAGAATAGTCTGCTTAAGGAAAGAAGAGAGTTGCCAGACAGTGTGGCCAGCCGGAGATGAAGCAAATGCTCAAGCAGCTTGACTCTGAGACAGATCATGCTGTGCACAATCCCTCCTCTCTCTCCATGTCATATTTTCACGAGAAGGAGGTCTCTGAAAGAAACTCCCCAAAGAGACTCCAGAAGCATTGCACTGAGCTCCATTGCAGCTGAAGACACATGGAACCACCTTGAAAGCCTGGGAACGACAGAGACATACCTGCATTGTAATCACAGGTACACTCTTAAAAACTGTGTAACCTTGACTAAGTCACTTATTGTGCAGGCTAGTTTTACGTCAACTTGACACAAGCTAAAATCACCGGAAGAGGAGGGAACCTCATTTAAGGAAATGCCTCCATACGATTTAGTTCTAGGCTGGAGAGTTGGCTCAGTGGTTAAGACCACTGACTGCTTACAGAGGACCTGAGTTCAATGACATGGCAGCTCACAGCGGTCTGTAATTCCAGTTTCAGAGGATCTGGCGCCTCAAAAAGAAAAAGAAAAGAAAAAAAAAAAAAAAGCCTGGGCACACACCTTTAATTTCAGCACTCGGGAAGCAGAGGCAGACAGATCTCTGTGAGATCAAGGTAAGCCTGGGCTTCAAAGCAAGTTCCAGGACAGCCAGGGCTTGTACACAGAGAATCCCTATCTCAAGACAAACAAACAAAAACAAAAACATTGGACTCCAGCATTTTCTTAATTAGTGATTGATGGGGGAGGGCCCAGTCAGCTGTGGGTGGTGTGGGAGGTACCATTTCTGGGCAGGTGGTCCTGGGTTCTATAAGAAAGCAGGCCATGAAAAGCAAGCTAGTAAGCAGCACTCCAGCATGGCCTCAGCTCCTGCCTCCAGATTCCAGCCCTGTTTGAGTTCCTTTGATGATGAACAGTGTAAGACAAACAAACCCTTTCCTCCCCAAGTTGCTTTTGATCATGGTGTTTTATCACAGCAATACTAACTGTGACTAAAACACTTAGCCTTTTTCAACTTCATTTTCTCATCTCCACAAAGTGGGTATTGAACTCCTGTCTTCTAAGAATTAGAGGAGACCTCCGAGCCAAAGCTGCTGGCCAGAGCTGAAGAGTTTAACTCAGTTGAGATTTGCCCTTCTTGTAAGGGTTCTCGTTGACTTAGAGTTGACCACTGGGCAGGGAGTCCTCACCAATTATTCCTTTGGGCTTTCTGTGTTTGGGGTAGCATCTTGGCATCCAGTGCTCCTAACTCAGTGAGACCCAAGATCTCCTTTCCTCATAGCAAGGCCTGGAGGATGCTCTCTGGCCCCAGCAGGCACAGACTTGCTGCCATGGCTCCAAAGCTATTGTGACTTGGAAAGAATCTCTGGCATGTGTTGTATTGTCTCCCACAAGCCGTGATCCATGTAGAAATGCTTTGTTCTGGGGCCAAGAGGTCACTTCATAGGAGGGTCACTCATAAATCTCCCAGTTGAGGTGCTGCCTTTAGCCATCTCTCCTCTACTCCCTGTTCTGATACCATCTGCTGCATGTCATAGATACAGTCCAGAAGACCCAGCAGCAGCCTTCTTGCTGGAGGTCCAGAGTGCCTAAGATGGAGATAGCTGATAAATAGCTATGGCTATGGGGGAGACCAAGACTGGGAGGAAGGTCCATGGAGATGTGACCAAGAAGGATGAGGGCTGCCCTGAGGAAGGGCTAGGGGCAGCTCCCAATCCTGGTTGCTCAATTGTATGGAGACTCTGAGAAAGGTGTCTCCCTCTCTGGGGCCCAGGTTCTTCACTGATGAAATAAAGTTACCAGGTCTTTCTGAACTCCCTCTGGCTTTGTTATTCCTAGGCTACACATTTCTAGGTTTTCTATTAGGTCCACTTTTCTATAAACTGGAGCACAGTTCAGCAGTTTTGAGTAGATGGAATGGGCAGCAGGCAAGGGAAGGAAGCAGAGGAGGCAAGAAATAAATATGACTTTCCCACTCTGGATCTACAGTGCTATCGCCTTTCTTCACCTGTAATTGGATTGATTTTCTATCTCAAGTAGTCCTTGTGGCAAATGCAGAAACACCAGCATAGTCATTTCCAGGTAAAATCAGGCACCAGAGTCTTTCTGAATCCTTTCAGTGTTCAGCTATATTAAATTCAGGGTTATCATTCCCTTCCCCTGATACTGAGGCTAAGGAAATCTATATGGTTGCTCAGTCTGTCCTGGATTCCTTTTGTCAAACAGTAACATGTCCCTGTTTGACCCTCAAACATGACCCCTTTCCAAGCCATTCTCATCCATCCCCTCACTGAATGGTCAAGGCCAGAGCATCCTGTCTGTTCCACGCCCTGGATCCTTCTGGATGTCTCTTTACAGACATGCTTGAGGCTTACAAATACTTCTGTATCCGGTCCTTTTCTCACTGCTGTGACAAAATACCTGATGAAAAGAAGGGACAGAGGGGACCTTTTGCTCACAGTTTAAGGGTATATTCCACCACAGAGGCAAATCATGGTGGCAGGGCATGAGGCATCAGGTGACACCTCAATCAGGAGGCAGAGAGAAATCAACACAGGTTACTTTACCCCTCTTTAGTCTTGGGATATTCACATTTAGGTTAACCTGATTTAGAAAATTCTTCCCAGATGTGCCCAGAGGTTCATTTCTATGATAATTCTAAATGCTATTGACAGTCTACTTTAACTATCATACAGCCCCCAGGAAAGCCCTGAGAAATTTACTTGCCTGAGGGTAGAGAAGGGCAGAGAGATGGAGGCCAGGTGTCCTGGGTGAGCATACCACACTGCCTCTACTGCTCTGCACCTGCTGCACCAGGGGCCAATTCCCTAATGCTTTCCCAGAGAAGCAATGCAATTTCCCCCTTGCCTGAACCTTATCCTTGTAAGATTTATCTGCCTTCCCTACCTGCCTCTACCTCCAGAACACTCTAGATCAGTGGTTCTCAACCTTATTAATGCTGCAACACTTTAATACAGCTCCTCATGTTGTGGTGACCCCCAACCATAAAATCATTTTTGTTACTACTTCATAACTGTTATTTCGATACTGTTATGAAACAGTCATTTAAATATCTGTGTTTTCAGATGTTCTTAGGCAACCCCTGTGTAAGGACTGTTGAGAGCCCCTGCTCTAGATGCCCTATCTCTCTGAATTTGATTCTTTTTCTGCAGATGACAAAACATTGATCTGAGTGGAGCAGGACACAGGGAGGACTGTCTAATGGTAAAGTGATTTTACATGTTACATAATATCATCTTAATCATTCCTGACTCTCATTTGCGTGGAAGCCTTGGGTTTTGAAGGCCAAGTGTTTGCTGCCTTTGTTTTTTTGCCATCTTTGATTGAGATTCCTGCCTTTTCACTGCCTGAAGTTTGAAAGGGATGCATTTGTTAGTACATCTCAAGCCAAAGGGCCTGGGAAAGGATGACTAAAGGATCAGAACTGGTCTGGGGCTCTGAAATGCCTTTGATAATGACATAGAATTGCTAATAGCCTTATTATTATCAAATAATCAAAGTCATCCACAGTTAAGTTCAATGTGCAAACTCTTCCCCTAAGCTTTAAAACCCGGCTCTTCCTCCTTATGGCCCTTTTCAATTCTCTTCTCCTGGCCCCTCCCCTACCTGGAACTTCCCAGGTCTTTAAGCAAACTCCCTTCACTCAGCTGAAACCCTGCATGTTTGTTTCCTTGGCTTGTTTTTGTGTATGTTCTGTAGCCATGCATGCATGAGGAAGCATGTACATGTGGAAGCCAGATGCCAACCTCAAGTGTCGTTCTCCAGGCATTGTTTGCCTTCTTTGTCTTGTTGGGCTTTTGTTTTGTTTTGTGGGGTTTTTGTTGTTGTTGTTTTGTTGGTTTTTGGTTTTTCCAGGTAGGGTTTCTCTATACAGCATATATTTGTGTGTGTGTGTGTGTGTGTGTGTGTGTGTGTGTGTGTGTGTGTAGTCAACATCTTCAGCTACCAGAGAACTATAAAGCAAAACTATATTGAAATTCCACCTGATTCTAGTCAAAACGGTTGTTATCAAATAAGTAAATAACAAGTGCTGGTGAGGATGTGGTGGGGGGAGCCTTATACATTGTTGGTTTGCATGTAAATTAGTACAGTCACTATGGAAATCAGTATGAAAGTTCTTCAAAAAAGCAAAAGATAGAAGTAGCACATGACTCAGCTGGAAGGGATAGAGATATGGATAGAGATATGCATAGAGTCATGTTTTCAGCATCGCTCATCATAATAGCCAAGATACGGAATCAGCCTAGGCTCCTGCATCACATGAATGGATAGAGAAAATGTGCTGCATGTACTGAATAGTGTGATTCTATCGCAAAGAAGGATGGAATCGCGTCATTCATAAGGAAATGGATAGAACTAGAGGTCATTATGATTAGTAAGATAAGCAAGATGCAGAAAACACTGTGTTTTCTCTCACACGTAGAACAAAAGGAAAAGAAGAAAAGCAAAGCAAAAGACTTGAAAATGGTAGAGAAATTACTAGAAGAGAATAAGAGATGGGGCAGAGGGGAGAAGGAAGATTAAAAAAAATAACTGGGAAGTGCATATAATCAATTCATGACCTATTCACATATGGGAATGACCATAAAGTGCAGTAGTATGTACAACTAATACACATTAGTACTTACAATTCAAATATACACTGGCTGTGAAAATAGTTGTAATCAGAAATGTAGATCATGGACTATTAAGTATTGATGGACAGGTATTGATTTTTGGTGATTGAACCCAGAGTCTTGTATATCCTAAGCAGGGATGTTACATTAAGCTTTTTTCTCTAGACCTGGGAAAAGCTAAAAATTATGAGACTATCTGAGAATTTCCAAGAAGTAGCTGCATCCTGGGGATAGCAAAGCACCAGACATTGCCAAGGAACTACTGGTACAACAGATGTGAGAGATGAAGACACATGCTCCCTCATTTTCTCCATCTGTCATAGTTTCTGTCTTCCTTTGTCTTTCATGACCTTAGCTCTTTTGAAGTATACTGGCTATTTTATCCCATACGATGTTTCCCAGTTTGGGCTGTCCAAAGTTTCCTCATGATTGTAGCAACATCACTGAGATGACATCTTCCTCAGAGCATTATATTGGGAGGCATGTGTCAGTTAATTTATTAACCTGATGGATTCTATAGTCATCTAGAAGATAAGCCTATGGGTATGTCTGCAAGAGTTTCTAGGGTGAGTTAATTGAAGTGGAAAAACTCACCCTAAATGTGGCCATACTGTCCATGGGATAGACTCCTAGACTACATACAAAGAGGAAGAGCAGCTGAGGGCTATCCAGGAGGGGCTCTCTTTGCTTTCTGACTGTATAAGCAATATTACCATCAGCTCAACTGCCACCATCTCTTTCCCACCATGATGGATGGTTCCCTTGAACTGTGAACCAAAACAAACCCTTTCTTCCTCAAGTTGCTTTTGCTGTGTATTTTGTTCAGCAACATGGGCACACACAGTGTTGGAGTGTTGTCACTTGTGCAAACCCTATTCCACACTATTCCCCACTGTGAAGAAAGGGTTTGATTCTTTTGTAAAAAGTTATTTCTATGGTATTTGTCCAATTGTGATTTTCTTCTGTTTTCATTTTTCTTTCTGTATTAATTAATTTCAGTTCCACTGTATGGAAAAGTTTTCCTCTTGGCACTAACTTATTCATTCAAGGATTTGTTCATAACACTACAAACTTGTGGCTATCTGAGTCATTAATTTTGTTGCTCCACATGCCTCCAGTTTGGCTCTTGGGAGCTCCTTTGGAGTGGGCATCACTGCCATGCTAACGTGCTGCCATCATTTGCAGGGCTTTCTTTGCTATTTGAACCTGAGCTGATTCATTGCTCCAGATGTGGGAACAACTGGGCTTGGCTTTTCATTTCCCTGGGGTATCATTACTTTTTGGCTCTCTTTACTGAATTAGGAAATAATGTTTGCTGCATTCAAATTCTGGCCCTCCCTCCACCCTATGTTAATGCTCACACCTAAAATTATCACTTAATGCTATTTTTAGTTTCCCTTTTCCTTATTTTTAATTCTTTTCCATGACACTGAGAAATCTAGCTTTCCTTGTCTGAAATAGACTTACATTTACCTAATTATAACATATATACTGAATTGTTGACACATATTTTTATGAGAGATAACATAGCAGCCACTCTGTGTGCATTTTTTTTGTCTTTAGCCTGAGAGCTGTCACATTGAGATTTCAAATATATTTAGATTAATTCTTGTCCTTTCTTCCCTCCTAAGTATGGTTATATAGTCACATGTAACATCATTGAGCTCCTTTATTATAGTTTATATATCAGCTGGGGCTTTGTCTACAGTGTTTGTATCCTGTGCTCAGTTCTTTCTGGATTTATGTGTACTCTGGAGAGTAAGGAAGCATCACCTTCTGGGAGTTGGAATTGTACAAGAATCTCCCCAGAGAACTGTGACTTCCTCTTCATTCGAGGTACCCCATTGTTGCTCCCCAAGGGCAGTGAGCATGTCTTAAATTGGTCTCTGTGATGAAGGGGAAAACTGGATGAGAAGAGAATGAGAGCCACATTCAAGTGAAGGGTTAGCGAGGAAGGAGGTGCTCTGGAAAAGGCAGGAAAAAGAACAGATGTGGGAGATCCACAGGGGGGAAAGGGAGCAAGTGGAACTTATGTTTGGTGCATTGGTCAGGGTTGCTCCACTGCCACTGGTGCCAACTATGAAAACAAAGGGGTTTCCTTCTGAACAAGTTTTATATTTTTACTAAACCTGGTTATACAAGGCATTTTCATGCAAGCTTGTACTCTGAGTGTATCTTCCCACACTGTTACCATCACATTTCACCTCCTCTCATTGCTCCCCAATTTTGTTTCTACTTTCACATCACTAGTGCACATGTGACCTTGCATATTTATAACACCCATGACCCATCATTAAGAGAAAACAGGGTCTGTCTTTCTGATAGTCTTAATTCATTTAACATAATAATCTCCAGTTGTATCCACCTTCTAGAAAATGGCATAGCTTCACTCTGTTTTATTCTTTGGCTCAATACATTTCATTACAGTATAACTCACATGAGAAAAAGATTTCTTTGGGCTCAGAATCTTGAAGGGTTCTTCTACAATGGGTAGGCCCATACTTAAGCCTCTTATGAAGGAGCATGTGGGAACAGAGCTGTTCAGGTCACCTCAGAGAGGAGAAAGAGGAAAAGCCTAATCTCCATAATTCTCAGCAAGGGCCTATCTCCCCACATCCAAAGCTCCTCCACTAGACTCCATTCCTCAAGGCCCCACTTTCTCCCAGGTGTACCACAGAGAAGTCAATGGCTTTCATATATGGATCTTTGGGACACTCTAGATAAAAAACAAGAGCATCAGTGATGTCTCTTCTCTCAAAAGGAGAAGCATCTGTCCATTGGGATCAAAGTGGGAGGGGGGAGGGAAAAGGAGGTCTGAGTGTGAGTAGAAAGGGATGGCTCGAGGAAGGCAGGGGACAACAGTAAGCCAGGATACTGACAAGGGATTGTGACCAGAGGAACTTGTGAGCATGAGTTTGTAAATAAGAGGTTTTTAAATTTGGTGTGTGTGTGTGTGAGAGAGAGAGTGTGTGTGTGCATGTGCAAGTGGTTTGAATGAAATTATCTCTGTACACTCAGATGTTTGAATACTCAGTGTGCCCCATTGGTGGGAACTGTTTGGGAAAGATTGAGATATAGTTTTGTGGAGGGAAGTGTGTCATGAAGGCTTCTAAGGCCTTCATTCTCAGTGTTTGTGGATCAGGATGTGAGCTCTCACCTGCTGCTCCAGGGCTGTGACTGCCTGAGTGCCTGCTGCTAATAGTCCTTCCACAATGGTGACAGACTCTTATCCCTCTAGAACTGTAAACCCAAATAAAAGCTTCCTTCTATAAGTTGCCTAGGTCATGGTGTTTGGTTGCAGCAATAGAAGAATTACTAATGTGGGATGGGGGGAAGTATCCTGTCTGGATAAAGAAGGAGCAAATTGGGGGAGACTTAAGGTAGTCATGTTAGGGAAGAGTAAAGGGTGTGGCTGGAGAGGTGCCCACTTTAACTTTAAGAATGAAGCCAACTCAAAATGAAGATACCAAACCCAGAGTTCATTCTCTGCTGTAGGTTGGGTGCTAAGCTGGGGGTGCAGCATTGTCTCCTGGGAGTTAATATTTCATTCTATTTATGACACCGTTCATGGATTCTATATGACAAGTGCCTTGAAGTCTTTAATTCCACATTATCCAGACATAGAGGTTCTTCCTAGGCTCCATTGGGAGACTAAGGAGAGGTGACTTAGCTTGTTTAAGGTCAGACAAGTTGGTCACCTTGTCACCAGCAGAACCAGAAATCCAATCCCTAAGAGTGGTTCCTACATGCATATTCTAAATGCTCTTCAGAAAAGTTGGGGTCTTGAAGGGCAGTGGAGTTGTCTAGACTAGGAGACCAGGAAAGGAAGAATGTCACCTATATGGAGGCAGAATCACCTGGGACAGATGCAGAAGTCAAAGCAAAGAGGAGGGCTGTGAACCAAGTACCAGGTAGGGTGGCATGTTTCCTTGTTCCTCAGCTCACAGATCTCTACTCTGTGAGCCTGGTGTATTAGTTTGTTGTTATTGTTGTTGTTGTTGCTGCTGCTGCTGCTGTGATAAAACACTATGACCAAAAGTGAATTATAGAAGAAAGTGTTTATTCTGGCTTACGATTGGAGAGCTGCTGGGTTATGGTCACATGTCTTTAATCCCAGAACTTGGGAGACAGAGGCAGGGGGATCTCTGTGAGTTTGAGGGTCAGCCTGGTCTACAGAGTGAGTTCCAGGGCAGCCAGGGGTTACACAAAAAACTCTGTCTCAAAAAAGAAAAAAGTAAAGGATTAGGGAAGGCTAGTTTATAATGGCTGGGTTACCATGGTGGCAGGACCAAGAAACCCGAGGATCTTATTTTTCAACCACAGACATGAATCAGAGAAAGAATTGCATGTGGAGTGAGACTTTCAAAGATTCCCCCTAGTGAGGCACCTCCTCCAACAGTGCTCCAACCCCTAAAGGTTCCATAACCTCCATGGCCACCAGCTGGGGATCAGATGTTCTCACACCTAAGCCTATAGGGGACATTGCTCATTCAAACAGCTACAGGTGGGACAGAGGGGTCAATCCTTACCTGACATGAAGTTCTATTCTACACTCTGGGACAAATCTAGTCTACAGGATGGTCTTTATTCAGGGTAATCAGTTGTCCTCTGTCTCAGCTTTGGAGACCATTACTCAGGTGGCTCCAACTTGGACCTTTTCTATCTGTCTCAGGCAGGTACCACCCTCTGTGGGGAGGAGATTGGAGTCCTAAGAGTGGTTGCTAGAATGATGCCCTTGAGTTGATCTCTAAGTCTTTGTCCAACTTCAAGGACCTATGTCTTCCCCCTCATGCCTCCATCTGGATCTGTCTGGACTCCCCTTCTCTGCTCCATTCTGATTCCCCCACATCAGTTAGGACCATTTGAAGACTAGAGGCTTGTTGGCAGGGGAAAAGACCTAGAAACACTCAAACCCAGATGTTGGTCTCGTTCTTTTTTAAGCAGCAGTGAGGCCCTGGGGAAGTTCCCCTCCTCATAGTTTCCACTCCTGCATGGTTGAAGCAAGTCTTCACTGCTCAGAACCCTAGGATTCAAGGTTACAATATGATCTGCCTATGTCTCCCCTGAAGCCCAAACCCATTTCCTGTGCCCTGCTGTGCTTGTCCTGCCTGGACCTCAGCTTGTATTTATAGTTAGGGTTAGAACAGTCCTTGCTCTTGACCTGTGAGATAGCAGGAGATTTCCTCATTATGTTGCCAAGTGGGCAGGGCCTTTGGTCTCCACCTTCCTTATTCTCCACTGTCTTCATACAGAAGTCTTTCCCTCAAGAATAAAGGCTCAACCAGAGCAGCCCAAGCCGGTCTGTCTAAGAGGCTTGGGGTCCTTTGGTGCATGAATACATGCAGGCATGAATGATGTAGTTACTAATTATGGTGTGTATGGGGGTGGGGTGGGGTGGGGTTAGGGTGTGTCTAGAATTCTGAAAAATAAGCAGAACTCTGCCAGATCCTGGCTTTTACTCTTCTCCCCAGCTGGGGACATGTTAAAGCCAGCACTGAGCTCATCCTGATGATGTGCCCCAGGATGCAGAACATTAACTATGTGACCACCCTGTGGCATCACAGACAGCCCTGTGACAGACACCATCATTCTCACAGAAGCTTTCAGGGCCTGTGACAGACAGGTGGGCTGGAGTTGTGAGGCACACAGTCACTTTGCAAAACCTGCATGAGAACCTCAGTTACCCTTTGACTTTGTTTGGGATTCTTTCTGCTTCCTCCCAGACAACACTTCTCAGCTGGATCATAAATAAAAGGACAGTATAGCCACATATTTATAGTCTCTATGAATCTCTATGAATCACTGGTGACTAATTTTCCCCATCTTGTCACCCCAGATAGTTTTCTCTCTAGCCTCCCAGCCTCCCAGGCTCAGCACCAACTAATCATTTAAATGAAAGTGTACGTTTTTATTGTTAAAAAATTCCTTGTCTAACATGGGACAAAAATCCACAAATACAAAATCTGAACTACAGAATGACCATTTTGTTCTGTTTGTTTAATCTGCATCTATCTCAAGAAGAATCAGATGTTTCCCACTGAATCTCTAGGCTGCTAGGACTTTCCAAGGCTCTGTGGTCTATTCTCTCACACCCAAGGAGATTTTTAAATGAAAAAGTAAAATAACCTCCCAGAGTGAGGCTCCTATTTTTTCACTGTGTTTGTTGGCTATATCCCCTTGGTATAGCAATGGTCCTCCAGGATTTTGGTTACATGTCATTATGTTTCATTTAGTAAAACCAACTTATCAAAAAGGAGGATGGAGCCGCCAGATTCCAGCACCTCACAATCTGTGACATCTTATTTAACACTAATTTTTCCCTATAAAACTTGGCCTTTTGTTTTATTTTGTTTTGTTTTTTTCTATGATCAGCATTCTTTACATCTCCTACCCAGAGGCTCTGCCACTCATGCATAACTCACACGAGTTATTGCATTGCCTTGGAGGGATTTATTTCTGTGGTATGCCTCTAAAAGATGTGATTGGCTCCCAAATAAAACCACAGAGGGACAGGAGAGAGGAGAGGAGGGGTTTCTGAGAAGAGATGGAGGGGGGGTAAGGGTAGAAAAGATCAGAGGATGCCAAGGAGCCAAAAGACAAGATTTTATGCAATTATCTTTTCCAATTTGCTGAGAAATGACTGAATAAAACTGTTGGGTACAGGTGAAAGGGTTTGGGTCAGATGGCCTGTGTGTGTGTGTGTGTGTGTGTGTGTGTGTGTGTGTGTGTGTGTGTGTGTAAGATAGAAAAAGAGGCGCTATGGTGAGCTAGAAAACAACACCAACACTATAGAAGTGTCCAGAGGCCAGTGGGTTTCTGAGAACCATCCCGGAGGGGCTGGGAGCCTTGATCTCCCTGTACCTGACTGATGTTGGTTGCTGCTGCCCTTCACCTTTCCTCTAATGACCCCTGTTAGGTCTGGCAGCCTCACCAGCCTCTTCCTGCAATGAGTATGTTTATGAAAGAATCAGTGCTAGGCAGAACACAGCCAGCTGAGCCATGCAGTGTCTTTTGCCCTAGACAGCCCTTATGTGCCTTTCTGGCTTTGAGTCAGTGTCCTGCTCCCAGGACCAAGGAACTTTCACCTCTGCATCCCTACCATGGCATATTTCAACCTTGGACTCAAGTGGCTTCCCAAGAGCCAGGCTCTGCTGCCTGCCAATTGCTGATGCTGATTTTACACATTCCAATTCATTTTTTTAAAGGAGTATTTATTCTAGTTATAAAATAGCAACTGCAGGGCTGTAAACTCACAGATCACATGACTGGAACTGCATGCTTTCATTTTCTGAGGGTCTTTATGTAGAGCCAGCATTCTAACCTTTTATTAACCCCTGTTCTTGGGCAAGGGTCAGTGTCTCCAAAATGGCACTAAAAGTAGCAGCAGCTAGGATAGAGGTTCTCAATTTGTGGGTCATGGCCCCAAGTTGACCAGCCTTTTCACAGGGGTCACCTAAGACCACGAGGAAACAAAGTTACATTATAATTCATTAACAGTAGCAAACTTATTACAGTTATGAAGCAGCAACAAAAATAATTTTATGGTTGTGGGTCACCACAACATGAGGAGCTGTATTAAAGGGTTGCAGTATTAAGAAGGGTGAGAACCATTAAACTAAGATGCAAGGATTGAACTAAGCTGGAGCACATAGGTAACCCTCATTTTGAGGACTGGCAAAGCCAATGGTACACAGACTAGATTTCTAAGACAGGAGTCAGTTAGAGCATGATCAAGGTAGAAAGGAGTTGGGATCAACTGAAGAACATCCTGGCCACTGCCTAGGGTGCTGAGTCATGGCTGCTGAGCCAGGCAAGGGGACATCTATGAGGCACTATGAGGCACTCAGGCCAGTTTCAATGGGTAGCTTGTAACTTCATAGAGGGTGAGGAATACTGATGATTGACAGTCATCCTGTGGGAAGGGACAGGGAGCTCTGGTGTGGGCTGGCTGTGTGGAAGTGGCAGGGGAGCCTAGTGATAAGGGTTAATGATTGATCAGGACTGGGACTGGAGTGGGAGGGGCATTCAGTGGAATAAAAACCATCAACACAAGCCTGCCTGTGTTCCAGTTGGCTGGGGCCAGGGAAAGGAGGGAACTAACTGAGGCCTATTGCTCTAATGTATCAGATCCTGTGGGAGAATTCATATCCTAGGGGTGTTCCTTAAAGGAGATTTGTGTATAGGGGTTAGGATGCCCATCTTCAAACTGTGGGGGCTGGAGAGATGGCTCAAGCAGCAATGTCCTTACCTTGCAAACATGAGGACCTGACTAAATCCCTAGAACCCACACTAAAAAAAATTGATGGGTGGTGGTGATGCTTGCAAACATGGTGTCAGAGAAACGGAGAGGATATCCTTGGGGCTCCCTGGCCAGCTAGCCTCCCCATTTCTTGAACTCTGGGACAGTGAGAGATTGTGTCTCAAAACACAAAACAAGCTGGGCAATGGCAGCACATGGATTAACACCAGCAGAGATAGGTGGGTCTCTGAGTTCAAGGCCAGCTTGGTCTACAGAGTGAGTTCCAGGATAGCCAGGGCCAGTAGCACCCTGCTTCCTTATACATCTTCTGAGATGTGGTCAACCCATTTGTTAAATGTAATGCAGTCTCAATATTAATCTTCTGTTGGGTCAATGGCTGGGAGAGATTTTCTTCCATTCTGTTTTCTGGGCCCCCTAAACCTTCAAAAAATTGCATGTTCAATGTTAAACCCAAGGTCTTTTTTCCCCAGCTATAATCCCTGGCTTTACAGTATGTACCATCATCTTCCTGATGTCCCAAGCAAGAAACCTACTCTCTCTTCCTCTCTCAGTTCTCACCTCTGACCAGTCCTGGGACTTGCCAACTCCACATCTGGAATACTTTCCCACAACTCAATCTGATGCTTTCTTCCTCCCTGATAAAATCCTCTTGTTCCCTGTTCTGCATCTGGTGTTCCCTGTGCACTGGCCAAAGCCAACCACTATCCTTCTTAAATCCTGTTTTGGCTCCCAGGATAGAGCTGAAAGATCTTAATGCAACAGTCGGGGTCCTCCATCATGTAACCCATGACCCTCATCTCTCACATTCTTTTCTTACTTTTGCTTCTCTACAAGCACTACACTGGTATTAGGAACATATATTGAATCTCCTAAAATAATGCCCCCTTACTCATCGCCTTTCTCTGTTTTCTTCCTTCATTGTGTTTATTATAATGTAATGGTGGTCTAATCAAATCTCTGCCATTGACTGTCTCCTCACAGAAGCTCTATGAAAACAGACATTTCTAAAGTTGTGTCAATTATGCATGGCAGGAACTTTACTATAAAAGTCATCTGAAGTATAAAATCCAGTAATATCAAGCACATTTACTCAGCCATTCCTATATTTATCTCTAAGACTGTTTCATTCTCTCTAATGGAGACACTGTGTTCTTTAAATAGTAACTCCCCATTGCTCCTCCCTCCAGGCTCTGGTGGGCACTGTTTTCTCTCTATGTAAATGTGCCCATCCTGAGTTCTTCATGCAAGTACAATCATATGTATTGGTTGTTTCATGTCTAACTTATTTCACTTAGCATAATGGTTTTAAGGTTCATTTGCTATCACATATATCAGAATTTCATCCCTCTTAATGGCCATTTAATATTTTATGCATATGCCATACTTTATCCATTCATCCATTCATGTACTTGTGGGCTGTTTCCACATTTTGACTCTCATTAGCACTTGTACTCGTAGTGTGAAGTATCTGGAAATAGAAGTCTGGTCATCAATAGTAGCCAACAGCTTGGAATAACATTAGTTCACAGGCACCCAAACAAGCTCTCCTCTTGTGAAGCTTTGCCTAAATGTAGACTGTTTCTTCTATCTAGAAATTATTCCCCTTCTTGTCCTTGAAGACATTTTTTTGTCTACTTCATCACACATTACAGCTGAGGCACTAAGCCAGTACTTCTCAACCTTCCTAATGCTGTGAGCATTTAGTACTGTCCCTCATGTTATGGTGACCGCCAACCATAAGATTAATTTCATTGTTGTCATAACTATAATTTTGCTATTATTATGAATTGTAAAGTAAATATCTGAAGTGTACAATATCTGATATTCAACCCAAAGGGTTGTGACCCACAGGTCAAGAACCACTACACTGAACTACCTTTTTCCTTTCCCAAAGTCTAAGGGATCTTCTTGTTATTAATCTCCCTTCTTTTCCTTTCTTATGTGCTCCATCCTCAGCCAATCTTGTCCCACAAGTCTGCACCATTCACCAGCTACATGCTTCTTCTGCCAAGACCCAGTTCTTCTGAGAAGAGTCACACTAGGCCACATCATCAGTAGCTTGCAGTGGATAGTGTTATCTTGACTACAGAATGTCCTTCACAGGCTTGCCTTTTGATCACTCAGTCCCCATCTGGTGGTTCAGTTTGGAGACATTATAGACCCTCTGTGATATAGAGCCTTGGTGGATGTAAGTCACCACAGGTGGATCTTTGACAGCCATAATCACCTGTCTTTAGTTCCGTGTAGTTCTCTATTTGTTGCATCATAAACATGTTCTAGACATTTTGAAACAATCTTCCTCAGCTACCATGATAGATTGCATCCCCCAAAACCATGAGTTAAAATAAGTCTTTTCTCCCTTAAGTTGTTCTGTTAAAGTGTCTTGTCACGGTGAAAGAAAAGTAATGAACCCGATCCATGTAGCTGAAGCAGGAAGTAAGTAGGCCATGCCTTGCTCAGAGCTGGCCACCCGCATCTCAGGCCTGAGCCAGGGCTGGCTCAGATTCTGCAGAGAAGTCAAACACCAGCAGCAGGCCCATGACGTATTCCTGGATCCACCTGCAATAGTCCCCTCTGTCTTTGTTGCAAGGAGCAGAAACCCCAGTGCTGATCAAGCCAACAGAAGGAATGACTAATTCTGAGAGCCTGATGAAGACATCCAAGTGCTGTGGGGGTCTGGTTTTACAATCTGCTGAGAGCAAGTAGGATTTTCATTCAATTTTACAGCCATATATTTTATGTATAATAAGAGAAAGGTGTGATCATCATGGAAAAGCATGAGAAGCAGGGGGTGGGAGCTAATAATTCTTCTCTCTAGAAACTACCTGGAAGTTACAGTTTTCTCCCTGGTCCTCTCTTTATGTGGTTCTCACTGAACTCCCACTGGCTTCTTTTCCAGTCAGCAAGCATTTCTTCCCTATTCTTTATATTTGCAGAGATATTACTTCCTTGAATAATTTCTGTGAAGGAGACAGAACTCCTGTGGTGTTAAATTGTTTATGATCTAATAAAGCCACTGAAGAACAAAATGCAAAGCTAGCCACATCCATAGAAGCTAGGCATTAGTGGCACACACCTTTAATCCCAGGACTCAGAAGACAGAGGCACATGGATCTTTGTGAGTTCAAGACAACCCAGGGCTACATGAGAGTGAGTCAGTCTAAAAGAAGACAGAGCTCATGCCTTTAATCCCAGCACCAGAGACTAGAGAGGTATAAAAGGAAGAAGCAAAGGGTCTCATGTGAAATTCAATTTCCAGTCACAAGGAAGATAGGACCTCCATTTCAGCCTCAGTAGTGATAAGAGCTACTAGCTGGCTGCTTTGCTTTTCTGATCTTCAGCTTGAACCCCAACATTTGTCTCTAGGTTTTTATTATTCATGCAACAAAGCCCAAACTTCTGAGTGTAAAATAATCTAAAAGCAGCATCTGTGTGTGTTCATGTGAACACACATGCATGTGTGTAAGAAGCCAGAGTTCAACCTCAAGAGTTGTTTCCCAGGCATGATCTGTGTCACTTTTGAGACAGTGTCTCACTGGCCCAGAGCTTACCAAATAGACTGCTGACCACTGATCCTTGGGCACCCTCCTGTCTCTACCTCCTGGGAAGATTTCAAGTATGTAACAGCACATATACTTGTAATCTTGACTTTTTTCACATGGTTTTGAGAATCCAGCTCAGGGAGGGCCTCACACTCAGGTTCTTTACTAACAGAAGAACATTTTAATACTATTTCAGATACATTAAAGAAAACACAAAATGTGATCTAGATATTTAGAAAGAGAATAAAATAAAGGAAGGAAGGAAGAGAGAGAGAAAGAGAAAGGAAGAAAGGAAAGAAAGGAAGGAAGGAAGGAAGGAAGGAAGGACAATATTTAGCTAAAGGAGTTGAAAAACAGTTGTTTCTAGAGAGGTGTGGCTGCCAAACTCTTATTTTTCCTAAGGAGTCTGGTGACACTTGCTGAATCTTGAAACCATATACAACTGTGATAAAATGAAACATTAGCTTCCAAGAGGGAGAGAAGGCATGCTGTATTGATCTAACAGTAAACCCAGTTTATGTATTGTACTTTGTAAATGTCATTTTTAATGGTTATATATTGCCCCATCATGTAGAACTAATACACTTCTTTTTTCCCCCTGTTATGGAGCATATAATTTTCAACTAAATTCTATTATTCAGGCAGCATTCTACTCAGCAGCCATTTATATGAGCCTCTTCCTTATCTGAGATTTGCCTTATAAGAAAGTAGAAATACTAAGTAGGAGTGCTGGCACTGATCTATAATCCTAGTTCATAAAGATCATGAGGTTGAGGCTATCCTGTGCAAGACTCTGTTTCAAAATAGTAGAAGAAGGGAAACAAAGAGAAAGAGTGAGTGTCTTGAGAACACACCAAGCAGACTCTGGCTTTGATTAAGCCTCTTTGTCTAAAACCTCAAGAAATGTAGCAGTTTTGAAGATGAAAGGGTGGAGTATGCAGCTTTTTGAGCTCACACCAGGCTAATCAGAGATGGAGCCTGCTTCTAAGCCTAATCTATTTGAAAGCCAAGTACTAGACACAACACTTTCAATCTGGAAGAACTTTTTACTGCGTGAACTGGGTTCTAACCCAACCTTTCCCAATAGATAGCACTCTTTGATTCCCAATTTCTTTTTTAACAAAATACAAGTGCCCACTACCACCCACATACACAGAGCTGTGGGAACAAGTGAGTTCATAAATATGAAGATGGAAAATTCTGGAAAGTTTCATCTGCTATAGTCTTTAAAATACATGGGTTCAATCGTCTACAGATGACATTTATCTAGAACTTACATATGTCAGTTATTCTACATTAAATGCTTTCTATAGGTTATCTCATTTAATTATTCCAACTACCTTCTGGAATAGATTTTTGTTGTTGTATTTTGAGATGAAATATTGTAGCTATGACTCACTGACTGACTGACACAAGCTTGAATATAAGAGTTCTGCCTCCAGGGTTTGAGCTCATGTTTTAAAATAGAGATTTTATCATTATTATTTTTTGCTGAGTCCAACGGATAGGTGACTATTGCCAATGCAATTTTCAAGAAGAAATAACCACCAGAACCTGTGGGACTGCATGGGAGGCAAAGGGGCTGATCAGGGCTGAGGAAATACGTGTATATACCATGGATGTTTGAAGGAATGATGGTGATACAGGGTGAGCAGACCAGTTGGATGCATCTCTGGCTGCTTTCCACACTTTTTATGAGCTCATGAGAGCATGTAGACTGCTCCTTGGCCTTCTTGCTGCCTTGCCCTGGAGTGACTTAGGCTACAGAAAGGCAGTTCAATCTGTAGCTCTGTAGGGGACACTTTGGGGCCCTTCTCAGCTGTGAGTTAGTTGGTTTTCATGGAAAAGGTGTATTTTTAGAGGACCCCTTTGTTAGGTCTAGGAATTAGCCAGCCCAAAGAAACCATCTCTCCAGCCCCAGAAAAATCTCTTTATGGCAGTAGTTTAAGAAGAAAGAATGGGAGAAAACAGAGTTGATGCACTGATAACTAATCCAAATTACTAGTGTTGGATAGGTCCTGTCATTGTAAACCATCCACCAATAAGGATTCCCATTCTAGTCCAAATGCAAGGTGACTCACATAGCCCAGTGCCTGGCACACAGTAACCCTTGGGATGGCTTTTTAGAATAAGTGAATGAATGAATGAATGATGAATGAATGAATGAATGAATGAATGGACAAATGAATAAGTCTGCTGAGTCTAGGGCTTCCCATGCTCTAAAGGACACATAGATGCAGCTTGGTAAATCCATTCTTTTCTTTATCTAGTAAGCAAGAGGGCAGAAAGGAGAATGCTGGGAAACAGTTTCTGCATAACCTTAATGGCCAGGATCTAGAACTCTGTAATTGTGAAAAGCTCTTCCCTGAGGGCTCAGGGCATTCAGATATTGCCGGAATGTCACAGTGACTCCTGCTTTGTCTTCAGAAAAATCTATCCTGACCCCTCAGCTAACCATTATTCTCTTCTCTCTGGAGACCAAATGTCTTCCTTATTTAGCTGTCTTGAGAATACACTGAGAAGACTCTGCCTTTTCATTCTCATATGCCTGTCCTTGGCTCCAAGGCCATCTCGAGGATCTTAAGTGGCTGACATTCTCATATACTGAACAACATACCCTGATCACTATGATTGATGCTGATCCCTTTATAATTGGCAATTGTCTTCAAAGTGGGACAATACCACATAACCTTGGTCAATGGTCAGAGTTAGAGATGCTAAGAGCTGGCTGGAGGGACAGGTGTTGAGAATACCTTTTCTGTAGTCATTCAGAGAAGTCTATGCTGCTATACCTCCTAGGCAACTCTGTGAGAGGTTAGAGAATTACACAACTGTGGAGGCATCCAACAGAGGTCTTCCTGTCCTTAATGTTTTTGCAAGGAATGCCATGCATGGAAACTGAAGGACACAAGCATGGGACCCAGTACTGTCAGCATGAGGTGACAACTAATAATAATTTTAAGGGGCTAGGGAGATAGTTTATAAAGAGCTTGCCACATAAGTGTGAGGACCCAAGTTCAATCCTCGGAGCTCACATAAAAAGCCAGGTATGGTGTTGTGTGTGTGCTTATAATTCCAGTGCTGGGAAGGTAGAGATGAGAGGATCTCTGGGGTTCGTTAGTCGCCCAGTCTAGCCCAATTGAGGAGTTCTAGGCCAGTAAGAACCCCTATCTCAAAAACAAAAAACAAAAGTAGATGGCTGTGAAATAATAAATGAGAAGTTACCCTCTGGACTCCATGAACACACATGTACACACACACACACACACACACACACACACACACACTTACCCAAAACACATGAAATGTATGTTAAGAATGCCTATGACAAGTAAAACATAGACAGCAAAATAGCACAGAACACAGCCAATTCACACTACTCTCTTCCTGCAGAAGTTCCAAGGTCCCCAAGCAACCTAGCCTATCTTTGTAGTGCCAGTGAGATGCTGAGTCCTTTCCTCTCCCTGCCCAGCCCATTGGAAAGGCACTGACTGACTCTACAAGCTACACCTACAGAGAAAATAAAAACAAGTGACTAGGAAATGAGAATGATGTAGACTAGGAGAGACAGATGTGACTTCAACCCCTCATCCAGAGATTGTCACATTCACTTCCTTTTCCAGCCCTATTCCAAAAACATCTCTCCACATTTGCTCAGGGATGGCTGTTGCCATGGCTACTGGGTGACAGATGCTTTTTGAATCTGGTATGTGAAAAGCTCTTCCAATTTGGGACCCAACCTGAAACAGGTGGCTATTTTTAGTCACACACTACTGTGTGCCTTAGAAAAATCAGTTATTTGCTTTGTATTTGAACATCACCTTTATCACCACCCCAGTCCCATTTCATTGCTCTAGTAGCTTAAAGTATTTGCAGGAATTTTTATCCATATCATAATACCCTAATGCCTGCAAAGACTCCACGATACAGAACATAAATGTCTTATTTCAGATTCAGGACATTCTTCAGGGATCGGAGAGAAAGCCCTAGGCAGCATGTGTCATCTTCCTCTTTGAAACAGGAGGAGGATCTCTCTAGTGAACAATATCAGTAACAACTGCAACACACACACACACACACACACACTTCAGAACCGATGCCGACACCTTGTTGAGGGTTCTTGCTCTGGCCTTGACCTCCAGCTTGGGTAAATTCATTCATGTTCTTGAATTACCACTAACATTTGCAAAGTTCCACTTAGGCTCTGTGAGTATCACATGCAATGTGAAGACAAGCATAAGAGAAAGATTAGGTCTCACTCACCTTCAAATTAGCAATACATTAAAGAACTTACTACATGTGGCACTAGGTTATCTCTCTAAACCTGCACTTCTTCAGTCTCTCACCCTCAAGTCAGAAATGTTCCAAATGTGCAGCAAGTCCCTACTTTGAGTTCTACAAGGTTTTCCCTGCTTATTTCAAGTTCCTCTTTCCAATCAGTTACTTGTTCCAATTTCTCCTACTCTATAGTTTAACTAACTCAAGCATTTTCTTTTTCTTGGGTCTTATATTTCAACAGTCGGGGCACTGGACACAGAGCCTTCAAGCTGTGTGTCTGGGGCATTTCTTGACTTCCTAATTACCTCTGAAGCTTTAGGAAACAACACAGGGTCCTCTTTCTTTCTGCATGATGTCCTCTCTGGTACCTGATTCAGTGCTTTGCACATAGAAGAGATTTGAGAAGTATATGTGGAACTGAGTCACTACATGGATTCTGCCACAGCCTCCCCAACCCATGCTGAATGTGTTCTAGAGCTCAAGTTCCAGATGAGTAAAACAGGCTCATTCACAAATGTTATCATTAGAGATACACTGACTTTGATTCATAAACAGCCAGTTCTGATAGGGAAACAAATGTCTCTTCAGAGATCAGGGAAGAGGATGGGAAAAGTTCAGGAATGCTAGTGCTGTGGGAATGCTAGAAGCAATTCAGACAAGCTATCCAGAGGAGGAACAAAGGAAACGTAGGCTTGAAGTGGAAGACAAAGAGGAAGAGAAGGAGGAAAGAAAGAGAGGGGGTATGAATGCAAGAGACTCATGTGATCATGGACCATACACAGTTCAATGGTCCAATAAGCACAGTGATAGCAGAGTCTTGGGATGGCACAAGCTTTCTCATGTGCCAGCTAGCCAGGGTTGTATTGAAGTAATAAGTCTCTAGGTCCTTAGGAAGGAAAGTCAGATTGTGAAAGGACCCATGCAAGGCAGAAGAAGTAGGGATGGAATTAGAAAATCTAAATGTCACAGGAGATTCTGGGTTTCTCTCTTAAGAAATACTGAGCTAATCAATCAAGGCAAAGAAAAACTAAGACTTGTATTGGTCCCTGGAACCCAGAACCCAAGAGGAGGAGAGCAAGAATAGAAGTAAGACATTGCAGAAAGCCTGAGAAACAAGGAAGAAACAAGAAGGCAACATAGAAAAGAAGGCCTGACAATATTGGAGCAGAAGTTTAATGCATGGGATAAATAGTACAAATCATATGCTCAGAATATTAAGAATAACAAACATCGGTTGATTTTTTTTTTCAAAATTGAAGATGAACAGAGTAATTGGTTACTGGTCAAGGCTAGACTTGCCCCTTAAGTTCAAGAATGGCAATCATGCAAGAAAAAAATTTATACATTGTATACCAATAAACTTGCTTTTTGACAGTTGTAAAAGGACAACAAACAAGAAAAATAGAGGGGACATGAGAAATAATGGTGAGTATGATTCAGAAGAGTCACAGAACAGTGAAAGGTAGGTCACATGACTGTAGAGAGCCAAGTGGACAGTGTGGGTTCAGGGAGGTGATCTCAGGACCATGGATAGCTCTGAGCTGTTCTGCCTGGGGCAAGTGGACCCTTCCAGGTGTGTGTGTGTGTGTGTGTGTGTGTGTGTGTGTGTGTGTGTGTGTGTGTGTGTGTGTGTGTAGAGGAGGGGGAGTTGTTTGTTTTGGGTTTTACATTTTTTCATGTTATTGCTAATTTTGTGTGTATAAGTGTATTGCCTGCATTTCAGTTAATTGAATGTATGCAATAGCCAAAGAGGCCAGAAGAGAACACTGGATCTCTTGGGACTAGAGTTAAAAGTAGTTGTGAGGAATCCTGCAGGTGCTGGGAAATGAACCCAGGTCCTCTGGAAGGCAGCCAGTGTTCTTAATCACTGAGACATCTCTCCAGCCCACAGTTGCCCCTTTAACATAATGTGACCTTGGCTTTTCTTCCATTTGGGTAATAAATAGACTCTGCTTTTATTCTGAACTATACCTATCTTGTGTAGTGCCTAGAATTAGCTTCCAACAAAATGATTATAAGACTTTCATAGAAACTCCATAAGACCAGGGGACATGAGTGGGAGGATAAAAGTCCACCAATGTCACCAGTGTTTTTAGCTTAAAGCCTGGCTCTGGCAGCCTTAGTAAGCTATGTTCAGCCATTCATCTATGAGTGCCAATTACAGAGACGATAATGGTGAAAAACAGAGAAAGGATTCTTGTTCATTATGTCTGTTGAGGAAGTTCAGTGACTCCAAGCCCAACTTTGGGTGCTGACATGAGTTCACATTTAAGTAGAGGGCTAGATGTATGTATAATTAAAGAGTCTGGTCAGGGTGCTACCACTCATCATAACCTATCATTATCTCACTTGGGTCTTTCATGATGAGCCAATAAGATGTTAAATTGTTAGTTTGTTTGTTACTGAGGTTGCAATGTTTTTATCTGAGGGAGAGGTGGAGCCTGTCCTGCAAGAATTGGCTCCTCCTGAAATTCAAGGTGTCTCCGGAGAAAAGGCAAGGTTAAGTTCTTATCTCTCTGTGCCTGAGCCAAAGTGTAGGCATAAAACATAAGCAGAGCTGCCAGCTTTCATCTGCTTTTAGCGGCCTTGTGGGCCTCAGTAGAGTCAATGCTTTTTAGCATGAGGAGCTTCTAAGTGCCTTTTTCAAGTGCCCTGAGTCTCCTAAGGCTAAAGTAAGGCCCTGAGAGAATGTGGATTTTGAAAGCCATGTTATCTGGGTGAAAAGCTGAAAAAATATGAAGGAAAAATAGAAGCAAAAGGAAAGATTTACAAATAGTCATGACTTTACCAAAATAGGAGAAATATCAAGAGGAAAAAGTTGGCTAGTTTATGCAAATTTAGGGATAAAATTAAAAGGAGCTTAAGCATTAAGTGGGCTTAAATAATTTCAATAGTAGTAATCTTCTTTCTCAATTTTATAAAAGGCCTTTCTGCTCAATGTGGATTTCCTTTTATATTTTTCAATTTTTAAAAAAACTTAGTTTTAATTTTGTTTAAAAAATGTGATAGTTATAGGGGAAAATTAGGTAATATTTAACTATGCTCTCAATCCTACTGAAATATTCTTGCAGACTCTGAACACCTATGAAAAGAACTAGCTTCATTCATGTCTTTGTTGCATGGATGTGGATCATTTGGGTCTATGCCTAAGAATGGGATTGCTGGGTCCTGTGGAAGACTGATTCCCATTTTCCTGAGGAACCACCATACTGATCTCCAAAATGGCTGTACAAGTTTGCACTCCCACCAGCAGTGGAGGAGTGTTCCCCTTTCTCCACATCCTCTCCAACATAAGCTGTCATTGGTGTTTCTAATGTTAGCCATTCTGGCAGGAGTAAGATGGTATCTCAGAGTTGTTTTGATTTGCATTTCCCTGATGGCTAAGGATGCTGAGCACTTTCTTGAGTGTCTTTCAGCCATTTTGGATTCCTTTATTGAGAATTCTCTCTTCAGTTCTGTACCCCACTTTTTAATAGGGTTATTTGGTGTTTTGGTGACTAGTTTCTTGAGTTCTTTGTATATGTTGAGATCAGCCCTCTGTCAGATGTGGGACTTCATTTCTTTAAAGCAGGCATGGGATCATGGCCCCCATGATCATCTTCTCAAATAGCCAAGAACTCAGGAATATGCCATCATTCATTTATATATATATAAGATTTATTGTGTTAATACATCATAATTATTTGTCCATCTTCCTATTGTTGGATATTTAAGTCATCCTAACCAACATTTCTTTATTGCAAACTTGGATAAGGAGTTAGTAGAATCATTAAAGCTATGAATTATGCTGAGGAAAGAGAAACCCTATTCACTACTGGTGGGAAAGTGCTGGGGTGACAACCCTAAAAGTAAGTATATGTGGAGATTCCTCAAAAAACTGGAAGGAAAGCTATCATGTTATCCAGTTATACCACACTTCACTTGGGTTTACAGACATCATGACAGCTAAGAAATGGAACCATCCTAGATGTGTATCAATAGATGGATAGATAAAGTGAAGTGGTATGCATACATTATGGACTTTTATTCAGTCATAAAAGAAAATGAAATCATGACCTTTATAAGAAAAACAAATGCAACTGGAGATCATTGGCTATTCAAGATAAGTCAGACTTACAAAAGACAAATTCTGCAGGCTTTCTTTCATATGTAAGCTATAAGTTTAAATTTCTCTCTACACACACTCTGTGTGTGTGGGGTGGGGCATAGAAAACAGACCATAAGAAGAGAGGAAGAAATCAAAAGGAATGGGAAGGGGGAACAAAAAATATAGTAATAAAATAAAGTATGACTGAAGCTGGGGGAGGGTGTTTAGGAGATCAACAAAAGGTAGAGAAGAAGGGTTAAGGGGGAGGATAGCAAAGAAGGATGACTAATAACAAGGGGTGACATACATGTATGACATGTCACAATGAAACCCATTACTTATTCCATATGTTAATTTTTTAAAAAAATAAATATAAGAAAACTTGAAAAGGGAAAAGGTTTGAGCTAAATATACAAACTTTTCAATGAGTTCCTGTTAAAAAATATTGCATGGGAAAATGTAAGGATCTACAGGAGGTACTGCATGACTTACTGCATATGTTAAGTTTTAAAGATCCTGGAGTTGGGGTTGTTTAGTTAGGTGCACCAGCATTGGAGCCAACACACATAAAGTGTAAAAGTATTTCAGATGAAACAATGAAACACATATGGTTTTTATTCCAAAAATTGAGCGTAAAATTTGCAAAAGGTGATGCAGAAATAAGCTAATAAAAAGGACAAGCTATTCATGAGCTAGGGGTGATTACAAACTGTCTTTCTGATCAGGAAATCCAGAGCAACAAAGATACTGGAGTGATGTATGCTTATCTTTGTGTGAAAATGGGGAGTCCAAGGCACACAAAGCTAAGTGACTGACACAGTGTCTCACGCTTTCTTAGAGCAATGGCCAAGGTGCTTTTCTCCTGATCAAAAGGGGGTATTCTCACAATCTTGGAAACTTGGTGAGATGAAGCCAGAAGAAATTAAAATTGTTAAAGAAATCATTAAAGAAAGCATGGCCTCTCCTCCTTCAAGATAACATGAAGTAGGGCATGCTAAAAGGGCATAAAGTGAGGCATTGAGCCAAGGACTTGAAATATCAGATTAGCTCTTCCCTTCCACAGAAAGGATAAATGCAGACCATTTTACCCTATATAAAGGTGAAGAAAATGGGACAGAAAATAGCAAAAATCAAAGGACAAGTGAGGGAAGTCTCCACAAACAGGGTTAGGGGTTAGGGAGGTGAGCATAGACAAAAATGACTAACAAGAAAAAAGGCAATGGCTATAGATGCTTTAGAGCATATCTCCTTTAAAAAAAAAAAGTTACTTTTTTTTGTCTGTATGAACATTTTGTATATATATATATATATATATATATATATATATATATATATATGTGCACAATGGGTGTTTGTGGTGCTTGCAGAGGCCAGAAGAGGGGATTGGATCCCCTGGAACTGGAGTTAAGGATGCTTATGAACTGCCATGTGGGAACTGAGACCCAAACCCAGATCCTCTGGAAGAGCAGCAAGTTCTCTTAACCATAGGGCCATCTCTCCAGCTCCTAGAGCTCCTTTCTTAAAATTGGGTATCTTTTATTTCTTCTTTGACAATTGCATACAGGTAAGCAATGCATCTTGATTATATGTATCCCCAATTCTGCCATCCATCCTCCAGGCACACCAACATATCCACATCCCTCTCTCCACTCTATATCTTCTCCTTTTTTGCATGTAACACTCAGTCTAATTAATGCTGCCTATTGGAATGTCGACAGGGTCTTGCTAACTTGATAGCTGCAGCAAGCAACTGCAGCTGCAGTGAGCTCATGAGTGCAATGGCCATGTTATGCTCAGAAGATAACCTTTCACTACTCCCTTCCCCATCCCCGACTCTTACATTGCTTCTGGCTGCTTTCTGTTGATGTCCCTGTGCCTTGGGCAGACAGTTGATATAGATGTCCAATTTTAGAACTCACTTATTTACAGCACTTGGACTAGTCTCCTAGATACAGTCTGTCCTCAAAGATACATACACTGGGAAGCTGATTCCCCAGGTATGATGGCATTAAAAAACAGTGGGATCATTAGGAGGCAGGATGTGGTTGGTGGGAGGTCTATCTAACCAAAGACTAAAGATGTTGTCCCTAGAAGTGATTTGGATAGTTCTTGGAGCAGCCTGAGTTGTCATAGAAGCAAAACTGGTCCCTGAATCACCCCCTAGTTTCCCATCTAACCACCATCTTGTGTGGTTTTTCCTGGGGAGATATGAACAAACATCAATTTACATCAGATTAGGCATCAATAATACACCAAAGAGGTGATGACACTCAAGTCTAGCTTAGTGGATAACTGAGTTTCTTAGGGTTATTTACAGGGAAATGAATGAGAAGTTACTTATAGTCACATGGGTGAAGGCAGAAGCTACACCAAATCATCCACAGTAGCATAGGTAACAATTCACAAAAGTTGTGTAACTGGAGCTCCCTGAATGACTTGAAGGTAGCTTGGCTGACTGGAAAGTCTCTTCTTGTCAGCAATTGTTCCTGTTTTTATAGCCTCAGGAGGAGCTTTGTAGATCCCCTTTTCGGAACTTCCTGAGACATCAAAGTGTTAATTCATATATATACATATATATATACATATATATATGTATATATATATAATTTTTTCTTATTTTACATATCGATCTCATGTACCTCTCTCCCTCCCTCCAATGCCCCCTGACCCCCCTCCCATCCCATCCCCCCTCACTCCCTGATTCTTAAGCCTTCCTCTGGAAGTGAGTGTTTTACTCAGGAGGAGGGCATAGCAACACACGCTCCCCACAAAAGCTCTCATCATGATGATCTGACCCAGTGTAATGGCGCCATGGTGGAGGGGGGAGGTGGCTTGCCAGCCTTGGTGCCATGTGGTTCAGACTTACCACCTCCAAAACTGTGAGCTGAATCACTTCTTTTCTTTATGGGTATTTAGCTCCATGCATTCCATTAGAGAAGGGAAAATGAACTGGCGCAAAAGCAAAGCAAGTTTCAAGAGCCTCTGACTGGTCTGGACGGGAATACCCTCTCTGTGACCTCACTGTCCTTTGAGGCATAAATGATTTCCACCACATTGGGGTTGTAAGGGGTTTCTGTTTTGTTTTGTTTTTCTTTTATAGTGAAAAGGCAAAGTAGATAATTCTAGAAGCCAAATGCTAATTCTGCTGTTGCAATGGTGTCCTGAAAGGGGCGTTTTCCTGTGGAGAAAATACAACATAGAGGAAAATCATGGGCCCATTGCTGGTAACTAACAGCCCTCTGCTCAGTGACCTGCCTCAACCCCAGGAGATAGATGAGGGGGGTCTCAGGGGGAAAACAGCTTACACCATAGATGCTGGTTTTGTGCAGATTAAGTGCATTTAATAATCTTCTTCAGTTTTGCAGATAAAAATTTTCTGCTGACTGGTTATACAATAATGTTAATAATGTAAATACTTAGCAATACTAAGCTGTACACTGAAAATATTCAAGATGGTAACTTTTATATGTATATTCTACTGCTTAAATCTTTAATAGCCAGGTGGTGGTGGTGCACACCTTTAATCCCAGCTTTTGGGAGTTAGAGGCAGATGGGTCCCTATGAGTTCAAGGCAACCTGGACTATAAAGCAAGTCCCAGGATGGTCAGGGCTACACAAAGAAACCCTGTCAATAATAATAATAATAATAATAATAATAATAATAATAACAATATAGCAATAAATATCTTTAGGAAGGTACAGGAAATGTTACCAAGAAATAGGACAATTGCCCTGCCCAGGGAATGCCCAGGAGTTGTATAGGCAGATTTCCCTCTACTCAAGAAGGTCCTTTTACAAACCTCCCATTTGATCCTGACTATTGATTGCAGAAGACTTTTCAGTTTTTGTCATGCTCAATGAGACAAAAATGAGCATTTAGTCCAAGAGGCCAAAGGCTGGGGTGACTCATAGAGCTTGTCATTCTACAGCCAAAGGTTCTTCTTACAATTCTAAAAGGGGTGAAAGTGCAAAAGGAGAGACTGGGAGATGGCATAAAAATGAGTGTTCATGCCATGTCAGATACAAGGCTCTATGGTACCTTGTTTTAAACAAGGTTTTTCAAGTAGCATGGGATAGCTTCAAACTCACCATGTATCTGAGGATGGATGACCTTGAATTTCTGACCCTCCTGCCTCTGCCTTGTGAGTGTTGGGCTTACTGGCAAGAACCATCATTCTTGGTTTATGTGGTGCTGAGAATGATTGCTTTGTTGCACATGAGGCAAGCACTCTGATGACTGAGCTATATCCTATGCCTCCTCTTTAACTTCTAGTCACAAGCCTATAAAGTTAGCTAGACTCTACTTTGGTATTACAGTTGTGGGAACATCTGCTCAGAGAGGTTCACTAACTTTTAATGTTGTTCAGTTAGGTAAAGTGAGAGTTGGCTCCAAGACAATAAAATACACGGCATAGAAGGGCGACTATGGGCAGAGGGCTGTACAGGGAAGTTGACTAGGTAACAATTGTTGTGCCTCCCATGGTCCTTTGGTGCTGAAGAACTTGGTGACACTTGACTGTGCTGATATTGGAGGAGGTAAAAGGGGCAAGCCACAGGTGCAACGAACAAAACAAAAGAAACATTTTCTTAAAGGGAAGTGGGAAGGCAACAAAGGATTGTTATCTTCTAGACACAGACAGGAAAACAAAGTTGCAAAAACCTGTAATTACAGTGTCAAGAGAAATGGTCAGAAGAGAGAAAAGGCTGCTTTGCAAGACACAGGGGGAAAAGATGCAAAGACATTTTTTTTTCCTCTTGTGCTACATTTATAAGAAAGCAACAGGCATTGTGCAAACTATGTAGGTCAAGTGGTGGGGGTTATAAATACATTTGACATTTAGCTAATTTTAAAACAGTTTTAAATGCAAAGGGATCAAATGAAACAATGCATGGGAAATGCTTAAATTATAAAGTGTTTTTGCAAATGAAGAGTGGTACTTATTTTTACGAGTGTATTTATAATAAAACTGCAAAGACAAAGAAAACTCAGGCCAAGATCCTGGGCTGCAGCTCTGCAGGCCTCAGCTCTTGCTGTGAATCCCTGGCCTCTGAGGTTTCCCTTTATCTTGTTGACTCCACCTCTGTCGCTGAGGGCTGATGTGGGACAGCTGTCCAACAGCTGGCCTGCATTTACCCCAGGTGGTGGTATCTTAAGAATCAGTTGAGCAATTGCTTCTCTAAGTGTTGTTTGGGATTTGCAAAATCCTATCATGATCTTGGAAGGCTTGTGTCAGCCCTGAATTAGGTGCTGGAAACTGTCATCATGCAGTGGAACAATGGGTGCAGGTTCCATGGCGGGGGTGGGGGTGGGGGGGGGTTGGTACTGTGCTGGTGCTGGAGGAGGAGTGGGGACAACCTGGACCACTGGAAAGAAAAGCACCATGTTATCTTCCTGGGAGCTTCTGAAATAATTCATTTTGCTGAATGTATACCAGGCCCGCTCTTTTCTGAACACATGAGTTTTCCTCTCCCTTTTCTGTTTTAATTCACTCTTCCTCTTCCATTGACTTCCCTCCCTATACTTTTCTTCTTTGCCTTTCATTATCTCTCTTTACCATCTCTCTTATTCATTCTGCCCTCCATTTCTTCATTTACTCTTTTCTTCTGGCCAATGAATATTCATAGGCATATGTAACATAGGGCTGAGAGATAGGCTAAGGTGTATGTGGGGTGGCAGTGGGAGTTAAAGTAATAAATTGCCCTTAAGCCAAGTGTCATATAAACAGCTTCTCCTTCCAACTGGAGGGCCAGGCTGATGAGAAACCATGCCTGCAAAAGCAATGGGGCAGGCAACTTTCAACCAACCGTCCCTTCTTACAACCAAAGCCATGCACTCAGTCCCAGATGGTCCTACAGAGCTCAAACAATGAAAAGCTTCACAGGACAGAGAAAGTTGAAAGGGAAGATTTCCAGATCCTCATTGCCAAAGATTCCTACTGAAACACTTGCTTCTTAAGGGTCTGTGGTCCAAGCTGTAAAATTACTTTAAAAAAAAAAATCAAAAAACAAAAACATTAAAATAAATGTGTTTCTTTGTGGCCTGGTTAATCATACATGGCTGTCAGTCAGGCATCTGATGGCATGAGGGCCCAATGTCTCCTCCCTCCTGAGATGGTACCTTGCAGACTGCTCACAGCCAATTGACATTTCAAATGACCTTTAAAGTTTCCTGGATAAACAGACTTTTTCCCCCCTGAGCTTTGTCAAGTATTTGAACACCCCTGGAAGCCCAAGACATTCATTCTTCTCTCCCTGGGAGCAGTGGTTTGAAACCCAAGGAGAGAGATCACGTGTCAGGGATAGAGACAAAAGAAATTCTCGACTGGGAATGGCTGTACTGGTTTTCTGAAGTTTGAACATTATTCCTTTTTTTTTTTTTTTGAGGAAGATCAACTTAACAAATACATGAGGAAACTATAAGTGCAAAATTCACATAGAGCTTCATAGGGACCCTGTAGCTATTTCCTCTGAATTGAAACAGTCCCTTAAAGGAGGTCAGGGAATTCATAGGAAGCAGGAAGTGCATGAAATTTACAAGGCTCAGGAAGCAGAGAAACCTCACAAATCTCAAATAACTCCTGAAACCAAATCCATAAAGCCCTTGTACAAGGTAATGAGAGCAGGGAGACTAGCTAGGGAGAAGTGAGTTTCCCACCAACTGAGCTGCCTGCACCCATGCAGGAAGCTCCGAAGACTCAGCTTTTCTTGGTCTCTTCTGTGGTGCAGGTGGTGTGTAGTCATACAGGCTCCTGTAAGGGACCACAGTAAACACACTAGTTCACTAAACTAGACTTATCTGAAACCCTTTCTTGATCCAATGTTGCATCCTATCTGAAGTACGAATTTGTTCACATCTCCCCAGGAAGAGTCACAGCAATGGATCTGGAAGGCTTGGGTTTACCAGTTGCCCCAGCACTGTGAAAAAGTCCTTCTGGGGCTCAGAACTGCTCAGGCCATCCTAAAGAGCATCTGAGATGAGCTCCCTGCTCCAACCAACAGGCCCTTTGCACAGAACAGCTGCAGTCAGCATAGGGCTGGGCATCTTGGCTCTGAACTTGAACCCTGTGGCCCTTGTCTCTCATGTGTTAAATTTCTTTACTGTTTTAACCAATGCTCTGTGACCACCCCTCTTTCTGGTGATGTGCATGAGAATTGTAAAATGGAATATCAGTACTTAGCCTACAGGGAATTTGTAAAATAATAAAGGTAACAAGCAAACACATGGAGATTAGAATTGAGTCAGGCAGTGGTGGTGCACACCTTTAATCCCAGCACTCGGGAGGCAGATGCAGGTGGATCTCTGTGAGTTCGAGACCAGCCTGGTTTACAAGAGGTAGTTCCAGGTCAGCTTCCAAAGCCACAGAGAAATCAAAAACCAACCAACCAAACAAACAAACAAACAAACTAGAATTGAGTATTTGGGTCATTACCAAAGAGCTTGAGAGATACACCATAAAAAGTCACAAACTCCTTCTGGAATGGAAAGAAGAAAAGTACACTCCCAAGGATCTTGGAAGGATAAAAAGCAATTGCTGACCTGTAACATACATATATTTTCCTTATCTTCCTTATAGATACACAATTAAAGCTAGTCATGGAGATATACACTTGTAACCTTAGCACTTAGGAGCAAGAAGCAGGAAGATCACAAATTCAAGGCCAGCTTGAGCTACAGAGTGAAAGCCTATCTCAAAATACACCAGCCAAAAGTGACTACACTGGTCAGCTGAGAAGTGAGACAGATCTCTGTAACCATCTTAGTATGGTTGCTTATTAGGTATTTGACATGGGGGTAAAGTTTGTAAAGTTTGTATAAAGCCTAGTCTGAAAGTGGGGATGGTTATAATAGGCATACAATTGCTTTGAGAACTAAATAAGACAATGAACAGAAACACCCATTTCTGACACAGAGGAAGTTGCTAATAATTATTGACTATTAGTATCTACTGCTTCCAAGCAATTACATATACATTATCTTGTATGTATCTATGAACATATATAGGTAAACAGACAAGTTTCAATGGCTACCAATTATCTCTGTGTGTCTGGACCAGTGTTTATTACCAGTTCACACTGACAGATACATCAATGTTTCCAAGCTTTTAAATAAACAAGCTTGCATATTTTTGTGCCTGTGTGTGTATATATCTCCATAATCAATAATTTTGGGAGCTTACATTGCTGAGCCCATGGCTTTACCTATGTAAGTTTTTCACAAATATTGCTAATTGCTTTTTACATGGAGCATTCCATTTTAAATTCACCTATGAGGGAAACTGTTTCTGATCTAGTTAACCAACAGTAGGTACTGTCAACCTTTAAAACATATGCATGATGACTTTATTTGAACAGAAAAGAACAAGAACCATCCCAAAGAAGGTGGGAAGGTAAAAAATGTTTGAAAGGGCCCTGATGAGATACCTCTTTGGTAAAGTGCTTGCTTTGTAAACTTGAGGACCTGCAGTTTGTTTGGAGTCCCACTGACACAGACTGAAGGATCCCTGGGCCTCACTGGCTAGACATTGTAACTGCTTAACTGGTGAGCTCTGGGCCAATAAGAAATCAAAATAAAACAGCTGGTATTCATGGGGACTGATAGCTGAGGTTGTCCTCTGACTTCCCTATGCACATGGATATATGAGTGTGCAAAAACCTAAACTTACTCATGCCTATGCAAACACACATACACACACATAAGTGAAACAAAATGTAAATAAATAGAAAGATGCACAAAAGGGGTCAAGGAAGGAAGGGGAAGCTGAGAGCAGAATTTTAAACTGAGCAGACAGCTCCATATCTAGGGTCAAACTCCCTGAGTCTGCCATCTTGGCTATTGGGTCTCTAAGACTGAGACAAGAGCAGGATAGCTCTAGAGGCATTCACCGTCCATGACCTCAGAGGATGGAGGACACATGAAATAAGGACATGTCACTGTTCCTTTGGCAGAAGGCCCATTTATGAGTCTTCACCAGCCCTATAGACTTTGACTTTGTGGCTAGCTGGATAAACAATCCAGGAATTCAGAGCTACACTTTGGAGCTGTGGTCTGACAGTGCTTTCCTCTGTGTGGCTCTCAGGGTGATAGAGAAATCCAGACTTTGACTTCCCACTTTTATAGGGGGAAACAATTCTAGAGCAGGCCTCTGGCCATCCTCTGTCTTCTAGGGATTTACTAAGGTGGCCATGAATTCAAACCAACTTGTTTTAAAATCCGTGGTCCTGCCACTTAGCAGCTGGATAGTTTCATCTAAGAAGTGTAGAAAACAGTCTCCATTATAGGGAGAACTTTCTTGAGATAATTGTATAACAAAATCTACAGCAAGGACTCTGGAAATGTTGCCTGGTTTCTTACAAACAATTGTGAGCTAAATTTTACTTCTTCAGGTGGGTCAGCATATGTAAAACGGATTTTCTAAAGAACTAAACATACATGTAGACCCCATTACCCAGTGTTCATTTTCTAAAAATGTTGTTAATGGCCACGCCATGTAATTCTCATTATTCAGGAGGTTAAGGCAAGAGGGCTGCAGGTTCAAACCCTGCCTAAGACCCTTCCAGAATACAGATTCAGCTCAAGTTTTATCCTGGGCAACATTGCAAGACCCTGCCTCAAAATAAAAAAATAAAAACTGGTGGGGATATGGATGAGTGGTAGAATGTTTGGCATGTGCAAGGTCCTAGCTTCAATCTCCAGTAGAAATAAATAGATAAACAATAAGCAAACTGTTAGTGATAGAAAATTGTGATAGCTCTGAATCTTGTTTGTAAAAGCACTGACTCATATACTTCAAATGGGTAACATGTAGTGTATGAAAGTGTATTTTAATAGAATTTTTATGAAAATAAAGAGATACTATTTGTGAGGGGTCAGTTTTCTATCACTGAGTTATTTTGCTACAAAGCAAGAATGAAATTATAGAAAAATACACATAATTACCCACTGAAATATTTTTTAAAAATTCTATACTTTTCTAGTTCTTGGTCTTAATTCTCATCAAGAGGCCTGTCATTTGGGGGACAATCTGGGACTATTCAAGCAGGATTGCAAGAGTAGAAAAAGTCAGTTTGTTCTGGATCTTTTATCAACTAAACTCCTTTCCTCAGATTTGTCTTGGTTTTCAACAAAGATTTTTTTTTTTTTTTCTATTCTGGGGTCATGTGTAAGACACATCTCACTTGGGTACTGTGCCTCTGTGCATTCCTCTGGGCTGTAATAGTGTTTATACCTTTTCACTTCCAAGTTCAAAAACCAGTTTTGAAGCCAACCAACCAATTTTTGTATGTCAGGCACAGAGGGCAGGCCTCGAGGCTGCTGTCGGGGGCTGGGTAGAGCTGGATTCTGCTCACAGTGTGTGCAGCCATTGTTTACTGGATCCTTGCTCTGTTCCTAGGCTCTCTTCCGCTGAAATAAGAGTAAGGGCACTACATAATTGGGGCATCTGGGACAGGCTCAGCAAAGTCTCAGGGGTTGGAAAAATATAATTTATCTCATCTAGAGGTGACAAGCAGGCGGCAGGGGGAAAGTCTCTCACGGGACAGTGACACACTCCGCACAGTTGTTCAGCGTGTTCAACAGGCTGTGTGTGGTCCAGGGAGGCAGGCGCCTCCTGGCACAGTCTCTTAACTTCAGCCCCTGTCAATGGAGAAGACTTCCTGGATCATAGCTGAACCTTTTTTTTTTTTTTTTTTTCTTAGAAATTCCCTAAGACTCTGCACTCTGACCTTGCTCCACACAGTTAGCAGACCCTTCTGCTCCCACCCTCTTCCAGATCCAGTAGTACCTTTTCTGCCTCTCCTGGGCTTCGAGAGGAAGAGGATGCTTCAGTCTTCCCTCTGCTCTTCCCGGTCTAGGTGGCACATAACACTGACTGTACATACACTGTGTGAGCAGAATCCAGCTCTACCCAGCCCCCAACAGCAAGCAAAGACCTGTAGTGATACACAGCTCCATTGAGCATGTCTAAATATTCTTTGTGGGGATCCTGAGCTCAATTCAGTTCTTGCATCAGTTGCTGCTCTGGTCCCTGGCACCACATAGGAAGCATGAAGAACCATTCAGCTCACTTTCTGAATCACTTGATGTTTTCCAGGCCGCCTTAGCCTAGGGGTAGCCAAGAGGAGGAGACACCGGAATGTGACCCCCTACATGATTTGTCACCTCTGTCTTTGCTTTGTCAGGAAAGTTTCCAGCTTTCAGAATAAAAGATTTGAAAGGAAGGACAAGGAAGTTCAGATTCTAATGTCATCAGTGCTGGGGGTAAAGTCATGTGGATGACTCCCCATTGAACCCCTTTGTTAGAAGAGAGTGACCCTCTTCTCCAAAAGCTTTGGAAAAAAGGAAGGAGTTCCATGATTAAGATCTGGGGATGCTGGGCCACTCAACATTCAGACTTCTGGGATAGAGCAGCTCTATGCTGGCATAAATGTCCAAGTCAGGCTTGGCCTCACCCAGCTGAGCCAAGCTCTGAATTTTAAAAGTATGATGAAGTATTGTTGTGGTTATTGCCTGAGGAAGAAGATGAATAATATGGATGTTTTGCATGGTCTTTCTTCACTCTGCAAAATATCTCCTGATGTTGGAAAGCAAATGAGAGAGAGCAAATACTGCAGCAGTGAAAAGATGGGGACAGAATGTCCCTGTGAAGAAGACCTGGGGTGTGGGTATTGTTGGCATGCCTGGCAGGTGTAATGAGGCCATAGGACACCTGCATTCCAGACATGGGCATTCCTTTAGAAATGGAGTTCCTTTGTCTGCATTGCAGGTTGGCTCATGTCTGAAGTGTTAGGCTGAGTTATGACAAAGAGGAGGTCTTCCAGCTGGCAGACACTCTCCATTCATTACCATTGGCAGCTTTTGCCTCTCAGGCCTGGTGCCCTCAGCTCCAGAGCTCATCTACAATGGGGCAGAATCTGCCATTTGTGCTTTCCCCCAGGACCCACCCATTTCCCTCAGGGAACCCATCCACGTTCATTCCCTGGTTAGACCTCTACTTCTGAGCTACCTGCCCCAATTCTGCAACTTTTCTTTGTTCTGTTTTAAAAATTATCAGGAAACAAAAACTCATTTTCAGTTGAATCTGAAATTGGGAGGAAGTAAACTAAAAGTTCTAGAAGCTAGGACCTGGAAACATGTGCCTGAAAAGAACATCAACCTGGAACTAAAAGATAGACAATCACCTGGATCTAACAGTTCCTGGAGAAAGAGCCACCTTTGGTGTCTTAGTTAGGGCTTCTATTGCCATGAAGAGATACCTTGACCATGGCAACTCTTACAAAGGAAAACATTTCACTGGGTGACTTATAGTTAAGAGATTCAGTCCATTGTCATCATGGTAGGACATGGGTCATGCAAGCAGACATGGTGCTGGAAAGGTGGCTGGGAGTTCTATATCTTACAAAGGCAACAGAAAGTAATCTAAGATACTGGGTATAGCTTGAGCATAAATGGAACCTCAAAGCCCATTTCTATAGTAACACACTTCCTCCAACAAGACTGTCTTATTTTGGGTTTATTGCTATGAAGAGATACTGTATCCATTGCAACTCTTATAAAGTAAAGACATTTAACTGGGGTAGCTTGCTTACACTTTCAGAGGTTTACTCCATTATTATCACACTGGGAGCATGGTAACATACAGGCAGACAGTAGTTGAGAATCCTACATCTTATAGGCAACAGGAAGTTGACTGACTCACAGGGAAGTATCCTGAGCATAGAAAACCTCAAAGCCTTCCCCCACAGTGACACACTTCCTCCAACAAGGCCATAACCATTCCAACAAAGCCACACTTCCTCATAGTGCCACTTCCTGTGAGCTTATGGAGGCCAATTACATTCGAACTATCACACTCTGTATCCTCCATGCATCAGAACAACACACTTTAGCTAAAGAGTCTCTCTTCCTCTTTCCACATCATCCCAGAACATCTCTCTATCATTTCCTTGATTCTCATTCTATAGCCTCAGCTCCTCACGTTGCATTTTTTAATCAAGGGGCTTTAATTTGCATTTGGACTTGCCTCAGTCCATCTTTTCTGAACTGACTATGCACTTATGGTACTCTCTGATTACCCCTGAAAAGTCTCTGTGCAAGCCAGGTCCATTATCTTAGAAACTGACTGTGAAGATTTTCAGACTGAGCTTCACCCCTAAACACTCTACTTGTTATGAGTAGGTTTTTCCTGCCGGTCTTGTCTCACCGCTGCGCCAGCCCCAAATAACATACAGAGACACTGTATTAGATATAATTCTGTTGGCAAGTTACTAGTTTCTTAACGGCTAGCTCTGTCTTAATTATTAACTCATTTCTATAAATCTAAGTACTTCTACGTGGTCTTATCCTACTGGAGAGAGGGGCTGGCATTCTTCTCTCTCCGTCCTCCATCTTGGATCTCCTCCCTCCTCCTTCCAGAATCCTCCTTGTCTCCTAGTCCCACCTATCTTGCTTTCCAATTGGCCAACAGTGCTTTATTCATTAACCATTAAGATAAACATATTTACAGACTGACATCTCCCATCATTTTTTCTGGCTAAAATAAAAAGAAGGGTTTTAACCTTAACATAGCAAAATATATCACACAACAGTTATCAAATAAGAATCACAGTTAACAATATTTAGTCCATAAACACTTAGCAAGATTTAAAGAAAATATTCCATCATTTATCCTATCTTTGTGAGTCCAAAGTATTCCTTCAAAGACCACAGAAGGATAATATATAAACTCTAGAAATGACAAGAGACATCTTGCTACCTGGTCAGTCAGCAGAAGTTCTTCTGTAATCTTCCATCTTCGGCCTATAGGCCATAGTGTGTCTGGCAGACGCCTCAGCAAAGCAAAACACTTTAAACTGTCCACCTGTATTGGCAGTTTGTCAGTCACTTTTCTCTGTGTCCTATAGACTGTCTGCAGACTCTTCCATGAAGCAGGAACCCTGTATCAATATCCCTCTTGCTTCAGCAGTCATTTTTCTGTGGGTCCTGCATGTCCAGTTTATACAGCATAACATCAAACAGTCCAGACAAAAGCAGTATCTTGCCAAAATGGCTAGTCTTTTCATATTGGTCCATCTTCATTTCTGATGAAGGTGGTGTTGCCAGGAGCAGTTATGTCTCACTGTCAAGAAAAACCCTAAACCATTTTAAATGCCATATTCTGTAGGTCTTTGAAAGGTTTGAAGAATTTCTATCCATCTCAAATACATCTTGAAAACCTAACTAACTTTAAGTTTTGACTATCATAGGTAATTGTCTAAAATCTGTACTAAATTATACATTATATTTCTAAATGAGCTATATAAACACAATACCTAAACAAGAGGAGAAATATGCATATCACAAAATTGACCTTAAATTGTATCAATAAATGAAAATCCATTCCAAAACAAAGTATTAATATCTATACCATAATCCTCTTTTTTACATTTAAAAGAATTGGTTGTGGTCATTAACCATTTATAACCAATCCCATTTAAATGAAAACTAACATTTATAAACAGTATTTGGGAATTTGGGTGTTCTTTCCCAACTGCTTCCTGCTGATAGGGGGCGCTGTCATAGGGATCCTAAGAAGATGCAGATATCTTGGTTGTAGTCTGCAAGGCTGCTATGTCCCAACTATTTCGAACATTGGATCACCTTGTACTCTGTTTCAGGGGGTCTGGCTTGATCAAACCACATTAGTCTGGAAGGAATCCACAGCTTTTCATTTTCTGTGGAAACAAAGAGAAATTCTTTTCCCCAGTAACCTGTCCTTAGACTTACATTTTGGAGTCAAAGCATTTTTAAAATATATAAATTGGATTGCTCCAGCAGTATTTCTTTTAACTGTTGTTGTTATTTCCTCAACAGTCATACAATTTAAAGATAACAGAACAGCATATAGTATCCAAAGTTTCTCTGTGCTTTCCATCTTTATGTGGCTTTTTTATTACTCTATTTCTTTTCTATTTTTTTCATTTTTTGAGACAGTTTCTCTGTGTAACTTTTATCTGTCCTGGAATTAACTATGTATACCAGGTTTACTTTGAAATCACAGAGATCTGCTTGCCTCTGTTTCCTGGGTGCTGGGATTAAAGGCATGTGCACAGCTGTTCTCTGTCTTTTTAAAACCATTTTATTCTTTTTCTCTCCTAAGCCTACATATATTTTAAAACACACTGTAAACCTTTAGCAGTTTTTCTTAATGTGAATCTGTCTTTACTATAAATCTTTATCTTTTCCTGGCCACAAGTCTTTATCTGGTAAACAACAACACTGCTAAAATGAATGCCATAGCTGTGTTAGCCGCAGCCTATGCACGATGGCGGCGGGTACTTTTACCACCAGAACTGAGAGCTGTGCTCACCGCCTTGGTCTACACTGCATCCAGCAGCATGCTGCCGGCTTTGAGATGTGGTCACTGTCATTGCCAGCTCTTATACACACCATTCAGTTGTTAGCAGAGCTCTTTAAAAGCCCTGAGGTTTTTTGCTGTTTATGCTGAATCAGGAAACCTCCCTTAAAGGAGCCACACAAATCTCTGCTTGTCTGGGAGAGAGGGACTGGCATTCTTTTCTCTATCCTCCATCTTGGATCTTCCTCCTACCCCTTCAGGAATCCTCCTTGTCTCCTAGTCCCACCTATCTTGCTTTCCAATTGGCCAACAGTGCTTTATTCATTAACCATAAGAGAAACATATTTACAGAATGACATCTCCCATCATCTACTTGATGTCATAGAGACTCAGACCATACACCTGAAAGGAGAGACTCTGTTTTGTGCTAATATCTGTAGTACTATCATATAACAAGAAAGCCAGCGGATGACTATTCCAAAGAGATGAGTTTTGATATATTGAGATTGCTTTTATGCACTTGGTAGTTGCCTTTAACTTTAGGAAGAGCATTGTGTTAGGGTTACTATTCCTGTGAAGAGACACCATGACCACAGCAACTATTATAAAGGAAAACATTTAATTGGGGCTGGCTTGGAAGTTCAGAAACTTAGCCCATTATCATCATGGTGGGAAATGTGGCAGGGCACAGACATGGTGCTAGGGAAGGAGCCAAGTACTATATCTGGATGAGCAGGCAGCAGGAAGAGAAGCTTGAAGTTCTGAAACCTCAAAGCCCACCCCCAGTGACACACTTCCTCCAACAAAGCCACCCTTACTCCAATAATGTCAGACTTCCTAAGAATGCCACTTCCTGTGACCAAGCATTCAAATCTATGACTCTATGGGAGCAGTCCTATCCAAGCCACCACAAACATCTTTAATACTCTTCTGAAGTCTCCAATATTTCTGGCTATGTACATCAGCATGCATCCATGAACAGATTCCTGAGAATGACAGCTGGGAGGAGTCTGAGCAGCTGCAATAAGCTTGGGGGTGAACTTTATGGAGCCAACTCCTGAATCTCAGGAGCCTGGGAATAAAAATCCTTGCTAACGACCTAAGCTCAGTATCCTCCCTGGGGATAAAGGAGATTGCCTACTCTGTCTAGTCAGAAGGAGGCCATCTTTATAAGGCTGGTAGGGAATGGGAGAGCATGTTTAATAATGGCAAACCTATCAAAACCCAACAGACATAGCTCACATCCTATTGGCAATAAACTTCCACAGGTGAAATGTTACGAGGTTTTAGGAGAACTTTATGAGCTTTGAGGGAGCCCTAGTATAAACTGAAGCCAGCCATGGAAAAACAATGTAATGCAGACCATGGAAGGCAACCTCTGAAATTTGCTGCCACCACTACCAAAGTGAAAAAACTGCTGGAGGAGAGGAGAGGAGAGGCATGTTAGGCTTTCTACCTTGTTGTGTTTCCTGGGACACTTGTCAGCCACATTTTTGTCTCCCTTCGAATAAAGATGATCAAGTTTTCTGTTTCTCTCACTGTACCTGGTATAATACATATGTAGTTATAATTGTCCATGAAATATTTTTGAAAATATAGGATATATTTTGTAGGTACCCAGATATGTATTTCCATGGTAATTCATTCTTTGGAAGGCTTTTCCATATCTCAGATAGGATATGGGCTCTGAGTAGGAAGACGTGTCCCAAGGTCATATAACTAATAAACAAACTCAGATTTAAGACCATGCTTCTCTGTCCCAGGAGCCTAAGTCCTTTCAACTACATTTATGTGTTGGGGATGGCACTGTTTCAAAACACTCGATCCTGAGAGAGTTACCAACATTTTATTGCAAAGATAACATTAAATCTTAGGAGTTGTGTTAGTAACAGCCTCAAATATATAGGATGTGATGGTATGATGTCAGAGGAAAGAGTCATTCAAACTTTAGGTAGTCCATTCCTTGACATGTATGCTCTTAGTATGTACCTGTAACAATACCTCCATCATGACCATCAGACTGGCTCTTGGATTGGCCACTCTGCCCTGCTCCATCCTCTTTATCCCTCTAACAACAGCACAATAGCAGGATGCTCTACATGCAACGGGTGTTTAGGACTTGCTGTTAAATAAGCACAGGTTCTTGCCTGTGTCACAGACCAAGGTGACTCGTCTCATACTGTTGGACTTTGTGTTTGTAACTTAGCAAAATCTGAACTCAACTAGCACCCTCCTTCATGTCTCCCTCTTGGACAGCAAGATCTCAAGTACTGCCCAAGCCCATGGAGACAGTGTCCATTTCTTCCTACTACTGACACTCCATCCACCACTGCCCCGTGACCTAGACACTACCCTCAGGAGTTCTTTAGGAGTGGGGACAAAAGGGCGTTGCAGCTTTTAAAGGTGCATGGGATCCTTGGCCTGGGGTGTGAAAAACCACTCACATTTGTTCTCTTCTTCCATCTTGAGAGATTCTCTGTTCATGAATCTTAGATTTTTTCATACATAAAATGAGAAATGCTGGGGCCAAAAGCTTCAGAAGGTTCTGGCAGCCTGTGCAGCCTAGACTCTCTCTTCCATCTGGTGACTTCAGCGCTTCCCACATCAGGGCTTCTTTTGTTTGAGAGAAGCCGGGATTCAGTGACAAACTGGTTCTTGAGGAAGATGCTATAATGTGATCACACAGCTGTTTAGTGATTCTATGTAAGTGCAAGGCCATGTCAGGGTGGAATGTCAAAGTTTACCAGACATTATCTTGGACCAAGTCTCCTTTTTCCATGAGAACAAATCACCATCCTCAAAAGCATTACAAATTGTGCACATCCACCACATGCTGGATGGCCTCGGTGGGGAGGCAGAGGACCCATGCTGGGGGTCACCCACCTCACTGGGGTTTTTCCTTAGCTCAGCTTACACTGGAGGGCCTGGCTAGAAGCCAGGCTATGCCCTGGAATAAATGACTTGTCAAGTCATCAGCTATAGCCCCGGGAGGTGCTCAAAGTTCCACTTAGCCTTTCATTTATCTTTATAGCAGTGAAACCAGCTTGTCTAGAATCCTACCACACCAGGGAGAAGGTTAACTTACAAGGTCCAAGTTTAAAAAGAAATGAAAAAGATCTCCGTGCCCTCTAATTTTAGAAGTTACTCTCTGGCACCCATCAGAACAGTTCTGTTCAGATGTCATCTAGAGACAGAGGAAAGAAGGACAGAGGCAGCAGGCTGGTTGCCTGCACCAGTGACTTTGGTTGCTTTTTCAACATATAGATCAAAAACTCTCTGAGCAGTTAACCCTCAGCAAGGAAGTGACATGTTTAGCAAGCAGGAGACTTTTGCAAATGGAGAGGACTTGGCAGAAGCCACTATTGCTCAACTGTGCATGGCATTGATTGCGGCTAGAAGCTTCTATCATCAGACAGATACCATACCCTGAGATGGGCTTTGGCTCCCCTCTGGAAACATCCAGAATAATTCCCTGGAACCCACTGATATCTTAGCTTGTAGTGGGTAAGGTTTCTCAGACTCTTGGAGGATTTCTTAGTAGAGAAATCTCAGGAGGCATGCCTAGGTAGAGAGATGGTATCTCTGATATTTCTCCCTGGATATGCCTCTTCCATTTATCCCTGCTCTTTAGTAGATGAGCTCTGGTAACTACGGAGATTGAAATTTTTGGGGAGGGGCAAGACTACAGAGTCAGATAAGTGTGCAAAGAAAACCATCAGGGCCAGGTGGTGGTGGCACATGCCTTTAATCCCAGCACTCAGGAGTTACAGACAGGAGGATCTCTGAGTTCAAGGCCACCCTGATCTACAAAGTGAGTTCCAGAGCTACACAGAGAAACCCTGTCTTGAAAAATGAAAACAGCAAACAGACAAAAAAGAACCATTAGGAAAGACAAAGCAATATGAATTGATTCAGGCCAGGCCTTCAGGGGTGAATGACCACCAAAAATAGTTTGGAGAGCAGCCAAGGGCATCAAGTCCTCAGGGAAGCTTAATTTCTTATTCTTCTAGATGCCAACAAGTCCAATATTAAGATGTTGTCACCTACTGAGGGCCCTTTTGCTGTGTCATGACATGGAGGGGGTCATGCCATCCCGAGAAAGGAACATAAGAATTCAGATTTCTTGTCCCCTTATAAAGGCACTAATGCCATTATAGGAACCTCATCTTCATGATCTCATGTAACCCTTCTCAAAGGTTCTGCCTCCACATATGGTTAGTGTATGAGGCTGGAGATGGTGCTTCAAACACATGAACTTTTAGGGGACATACTGGAACCACAGAACTCTAAGGCAATGCCTGTAAGAAAGAGACCAAGGATGAACACTGCTCAGGTAGCCCAGAGACCTTCTGAAGCTAACAGAGATCTCAACCAGGATAGTCCTTACCTGCTTAGTAATCAGGTATCAAAATGAGAGAAGCCATGTCTTACAATTGGGAGAAGAAAGAAGGAAGGGCAAGATGGAGAGAAGATAAGGAATATTGAGTAGAACATAAGACCTCACCACAAAGGTGAAGTCCAGGCCCTCTGAGAAAGATCTATCCTGATCTGCTTGCTCTAAGGAGTCACAAAGGAGAGAGGGAACACTGCAGAAGGACATCTACTTTAAAGATTTACTTGGTTCTTCCCCAGACTGACCTGGAGAGCCATGGAGGCTGCCCCTCTGCTCCTGCCAGCTGATGCATGCAACTTTGAATATGAAAGTATCTGTATCTAGGAGCTAGCCTCCAACCCTGCTTTCTTAATAGCCCAGTGAAGGCACCTGAGTTCAAAACAAGAACTCTACATGAGTCAACATCTCCTCCCTAAGTCTGATTCTTCCCACTTCCCCATCAATCACTAAAGATGAGACTCACTGGGCAACGTAACCCTATGGCCACTTTTGGAATTCGAGTCTCAAATTTTGTCTGCCTGCTCTTCTGTCCAGCAGCATCTGCCTGGTTGTTTGTTTATTGGAAGGGTCTTATGTAGTCTAGGCTGACCTCAAACTCTCTGGGCAGTTGAGAATGACTTTAAACTTCTGGTCCTTCTCCCTCTGCTTCCCGAGTACTAGGATTACAGGTGTAGGCACCATGCCTGGTTTAAGTGTTGCTATGGCTCAAACCCAGCACATCCTTAGCATCCTCCAGGGATACACAAGATGCTTCTCTTCATCTTCTATGTCTGAAGCTATCCTTAATGTTACCGGATAGAGGTATGGACTAAACTCTTTCTGGAAGAGGCTTTGAAAATTGAAAACCAGTCCCAGCCAGGGCCCTCACCGGATGGTGAGTGAGCACAGGAGGAAACAAAAGTGCTTGTGTTAACACAATGTCATTTCCCAACATGAGTCAGACTCAACGCTGAGGCAGGGAAAGGAGACCAAATGCCTTCCCATTCATCACTGTGGACATGGTTATTTTTAGGGCAAAACCAGCTTGGTGCTGGGCTCCAAAGACCCTGCCATGGAAGGAAATGAGGCTCAGCTGATGATAGAATTGGTTAGGAGTGGAAAGCATGAGAGCATGCTTGTGTTTGTGTACATATGTAGGAAAGTACCTTCCCCTCTAAACTTCAGGCCCTGAACCTAATCCCTTATGTGAGCATCAGAAGGGAAGAGAAATGGAGCAGGTAGGTAGGTGATCGTTCAGGGTAAAAGGAAATGAACTCATATTTGCCTGGAGCTGGAATAGATATTTGGCCTAGAAAGGGCTCTCTCATACCCCACAATCCTTCCTTCCTCCTACCCTCCAATCTTCCCTCCCTCCCTCCCACCCTTCCTTCCTCCCTCTCTTTCTCTTAGTTTTTTCTTGAGATGGTTTCTCTGTATAGCCCTGGCTGTTCTGGAACTTGCTCTGTAGACCAGGCTGGCCTCAAACTCAAAGATTTGCCTGCCTCTGAATCCTGAGGGCTGGAATTAAAGGGCCACCACCACCCAGGTCTATCTTGTGATTTCTTAGGTACATTGATTCAGTCTCTCTAAGTGAGAGCTAAGCAGCCTCTTCCCAGTTGGCAGTTGGGCTTTAAGCCTCTGAGCTATCTTAGCCAGCATGAAGACTCCAGACTTGGGTGTCAATGGTGGACAGCTTCCAGAAACACATCTATCTGCTCCCATCAGTGCTCATAGGCCCATACTCTGAAAGGCAAGTCTTGCCTGGAATTAGAAGGATCCCTGTATGGATGTGTCTGAACCTCTTTTCTTATATTTTTGGTTGTGAGCCTAGCCTTTAATGGCCGAGCCATCTCTTCAGCCCTCTGGACCTCTTTTCTACCAGCTATAAGAAAAGAAAATTCTGAGGTTGAACTTTGCCTGACACAAGGTTGGACTAAGGGTATGGTCCCACTCTTTCTAGGTCTCATTTGAAAACTTCCTTGGTCCTGCCTCTGGCTATGCTAACTCATTTGTGTTGAAGATAGATACCTACTTAGTATACAAACTCGGAAAGCAGCATGGCTTGGGAGGAGGCTTCCTCTTCTAGGAAGCCACAGGCTTCCTAGATGTCCATCAGGGTTTATGGGAATATGGTTTATACTACTTGTGTAGTATAAACCTTTAAGGGCCTCAGAGTTGACTCATTTTCCATTAATAGCTCAACTGCCCCCAAGGTTCTGGCCAGTTTTAAGCTTCTTACGGGCAAGGAGATTGAGGTGACTTCCTGCATGGTCATTGGATGGATTCCTAAAATCCAAAGCAAGTGGATAGAGCATTCCACAGCAGGGTGTCATGACACTACCTCCCTGCAGGGAAGCAGAAAGGGCTTCTGTGGAAAAGGTGGCCACAAACTCAGTTACTAAAAAAAGTCTCTGCTGCCCACTCCAGCCCTACCAACAGCACCCAAGAGATGGAGGGCTTAATTGCTTTGACCCCCAGATAAGGGGGGGGGTAGGGTAGACTTCTTGTCCATCCATTTTCATCTCTCCATTTTCTTCTTAGGATTATCACAGACAAGGACTGTGAGTCAGCACTGCAATCAGGCAATGCACAAGGCTACACTGAGATCATCAAGATCACCTGTACAGACAGACACATAAGGTGTGGAGGAAGGAAGACTGTTTAGGAAGCCAGGCACTTCAACCCCATACATGGGATTGGTTTATGACCTTGAACCAACCACCCCCTGTATGGACCAGAAAAGGATAGCTGGACTATATACTCTTGAAGTTCTGTTTCAGGGTAGCACAAAACAAGTGTAAGGAGGGAAGTGGAAACTTCTAAAAGTTCTCCATTGGAAAGTTGTTTCTTGGACTGAGGGTGTGGACTTGACAGAAAGGTGTTAATAGCTAACAGATCTCCATCTTTCAATGCCAAGTCCTGTACACCAGTCTTCATAAGAATTCTGCACGTAGGAATCATTTTCCCATTGTACAAATTTGGATGTGAACAGTGAGGCTCAAAGATATCAAGGCTGCTATGTGGCAAAGGTAAGGTTAAGTTTTTGTCTTCCTGAGGTAGAAGCTCATGTGCTTCTTTCCACGCCATCTCCCTGCAATAGACCGCCAGAAAAGTAAATGTCTGCTCTCCTTACTGTAAACATCCCTTTTCAGGTTTGTCCCTCTATGTACTCCATTTGTTTTCCTTCTATTACTTTATCATTATAAAAGGGCTGTAATTCTGCATACTGAGGGAAATTAAAAAACAGTGTGACTAAGTGCCTGGCCCTGGGTACCACCAAATCCTCTTGTACAAGTTACCACCAGATGACATCATCAGCAAGTGTCTACATTGTGCTAGTGCTCTCGAAGAAGGGATGAGTCAGATGCTGGCTCGCTTCTTTCCAGGCACCTGAAATGAGCCAGCGCCCTGTTCCCCTTTCCTTCAAGTGGCTTTGTGCTGAAAGATACTGGCAGTTGGGTCAGATTGTCTAAGTGTCTCATGGTGGCTTAGGGGTACAGCAAGTGCTAGAACCAGTGCAGGCTCTGCTCTCAGCTAAAATGCCTTTGCTCCTTTCCTCTCTGGCTCACCTGCCCTCCCTATTACCATTGTTCCAATTCTTTTCCCATCTCCTTCCCTCCTGTCTCTTTGTTCATCTCCCTTTGGCCTGGGTGCTTTTCTTTCCATTCATTCTCCTCTTGGCTACCAGGTCTAAAACTGACTGGTGAGACACAGTGCATTGTACACACAACTGATTGAAGTCAATTTCCCTCGCACTGCATCACAGTATCAGGTGTGAGAGCCAGGAAACAAGACTTTCCACTCAATCCCTAGCATGACCTGATGTTGAAAAGCTGTGTCATTAGGAAACTGACTCCCACACTGCAGGTTCTAGACAAAGCCATCAATGAGAGTTCTCTGGGGATGTTGGCTCTCATGGGTAATTGTGTGAGTTCACATTTCTATTCTCTATTCTTTTTAGCCCCTCACTGCTATCTTCAGTAACTTGGAGGCTGTTTGTTCATAAGGGCAAAGAAGGTATCTCAGAGACATGGGGCATTGTCAGCATTCTAGAACATTATGGCATGCTTTTCTTCTATTAGTAACAAGCTAATTTAGAGGAAGTTTACAAATAAGCTCCACAAATTTACCAGTCTCCACAAATTTACCAGCCTCAAAGGCTCAGATCAGTTTCTGGTAGGCCCGAGACATTCCAAATTGAAAAGCAAAGCTGGCACGATCTCCTGCATGCTCAAAACAAATAACTATCTCCTGGTAGGTAGATGAATGGCAATTGAAACGAATTGCTGGAATAAATAGAGCTGCTATCTAGACACATTCATTTTTGGGCTAATGACTGCCTACATAATGCTGAACACTGTTTTCCTTTTGTGTCTTGGTTTCCATGTTTATAAAATAGGTTTGTAACAAGAAGAAACCAATGCATAATTGGGGAAAGAAAATGCTATGTAAATAATATTTGAGGTCCTCCTGCTGTTCACTTTGACAACAGTTCACTTGGAAGGTTCAAGATCCTTTTGATCTCAGATGAGAGGGACCAGCTGCTGAGAGATGAGTTTGATTTAGTCCAGAGTTAACCTTCCAGAAGATCTCTGTAGATAATTTGTGATGCTTCTTTGTAGTCTAGGACAAAGGTGGAGAATGGTTTGAGGAACTGGTAACAACCATATGCCGTAAGTCTGATGAAACCATTTTCTCTCCTGCATCATTTGTCTCCCATGTGTGTTGTTCTATTGGGTCAAGGAGACATGCTTCTGACCTCACCAAGGTCTTTGATTCTGAGTGTTGGAGGCAAAAGAAGGGAGGCTTGCTCACTCTGAGGTTAAGCTAAACTCAGAGTAGGAAGGCTCTTCTGCATCTCTGACTGTCATCTTCAAGAGACATTAAGATAATGTGGTCCCATAGGGTCAGCACAGGGAAGGGCTAGTGGAGGATGGGGGCTCCACATGAACATACCGGCCTACATGCAACTGTCTCCTCCATCCTCCCTCACGTCTCCACAGCCAGATTGGAGCAGCCTGTGGAAAAAATTCCTGTCTATTTTCAGAAACAGATAAAAGCATCCAGATTATGCAGAGCAAATCTCAGCCTGAAAGCAGCTGGAAAAATCTGTTTCTTGCCACTGTCACTGACCCTGTGACCCTTTCAAGTAATGACATTCAAGCTCATTCCCTCCCTTCTCTCTCCTTCCCAGTACTGACTGACCCGTCCACTGCACATCTGTTCCTTGTCGGCACTGTCAAGCCATTATCCCTCAGACAGTGAGAGATAGGCAGTGGAATAGGAGTCGAGCTTGCTTGGATTTTAAAAACAAATTATCTATCTGCTGGTTCAAGGACAGGGCAGTGTTAAATCAAGTCTCATTTGCTCTAGAGTATAGGAGAGCACATTTGCCATTCTCTGGGTCTTCTACCCACCACCCATTATCCTAGTGTAGGAGATCCAGTCTCAGGTGGCACAAGTCTGTCATGCTTAGATACACTCCTGGATAGACAGTAGACTAGGCAGATGTCTGATCTTCTGTAAGCACATGAGGCTTGAAACACTGACTAGTTCATCACACTGGCATTCTGGTGCAGAGGGGATTATCTCTGGCTTTAGAGAAAGTCTGCCAAGGTCCAGCTCCATCATCCAGGGTGCTTGTGTTTGCAATGCATCAGTTATGTTCCCCATACACAATGTTAAACACAATAAAACAGGCTTATTACTCATGTATGTGGAAGCAAATGCCAGCAAGCACACCCTTGGAGGTCCATGGCTAACTGCTCATCTGGGAGACATTAGGGGCCCTGTGGCTCCAAATTGAGAATCTGCCTTTCCTTCACAGCACTCTTTGCTAAACAATACATTAGGCACCACAGTCCTCCTCAAGTCTCCCCCCACCCCTACTCTCCACCTCCAGGCAGTGGATTTGACATCCAAATAAGAGCCAAATACATCTAACTTCCAAAGGAGCCAGATGGGACAGCTCTTTCCCAGGAGAATGGGCTGGGTCTCCTTTTGTCCCTAGCCTCTTCATCCATGATCAAAGCCTCTATAAGAGGAAAGAGGACATCTGTCCAGCAGGTGGGTGCATCTGGTCATTGTGGCAAAGGGGGCTTCAAGAGAGGAGACACAAAGTGTCAGACTAGAGTTGGGCTCTGGATCTGTCCCAGGTGCTCAGACAACTGCAAGTAGTATTTGATAAAGTAAGGGAAATTAGGGGACCCTACCAAGCCCCACTAAGGTTCAACTTTCACATAGAAGATATCTTCTCTGAGATAAGAACCATGGATCAAAATGGAGAGTGGTTCTGGTATTTAATAAAAAGCAATAGCAGAGAGTTAGAATCATAATCCAGGCATGGCAAGGCCACTTTGGAATGCTTTACACATCTCTAAGCCTTTGTTTAAACCATCTCCACTGACCACAAATATATATATATATATATTCCTTTCTATCCTTTAAGGCCTGCTGTATTACACACACACACACACACACACACACACACCCCTTATATATTGACAGGTTCTCATGTAGCTCAGGCTGGCCTCTAATCTGGTATGTAGCTGAGGATGTCTTTGAGTTCTCAGTCTTCCTGCTTCTACCCTGATGGCTGTGATTACAGGCATGGACCAGTTTTAATGGGTGCTGGACATCAAACTCAGGGCCTTATACATTCTAAGCCTAGTTAGTGAGAAGCACTGTACCAGCTGAGTCACAGAGTCACATCTCCATCCTCTCATATTTCTTTAGTAGAATGAGTGACTCCCCTGGGGCTTCAGGAGAACCAGCTCCCTCCACTTGTGATCTTCAGGTTGTCGTTCCAGTCGGTGAAGAATGGGTCTGAGTCTTCCAACAGGGTGTGAGTACCTTGATGGCAAAGCCCACATTACATTGGTATTCTGCCCCCATCCATTTCTGTCTCCGAACACAGCAGAAAGTGTGCATCTGAACCACATCATCTTGTGGTCACATCGAGTTCTGAAGGCTAGCTAAATTAGCACAAGGGAACATCAGTGGCCAGTCTCTCTCTCTCTCTCTCTCTCTCTCTCTCTCTCTCTCTCTCTCTCTCCCCCTCTCTCTCTCTCTCTCTCTCGATTAAATTCACAGAGCCTACAATTTGCCATTTTAATTCAGTAGTCTTTGGTATATCTGAAAAAGCAGCCATCATTCCTACCTAATTCCAGAACATTTTCATCTTCCCAAAAGAAATATACCTTCTGTCTGTTTCCACTGGCTCCTGGCCCTAGGGAACCACTAACCCATTTTCTGTCTCTATGGACTTGCCTATTCTGGATACTTCACATAAATGGAATTATACAACAAACAGTCTTTTGTATCTGCTTCATATACTTAGCATAATTTTTTTTAAGGTTCATTCATGTGGTAAGGTGGATCGGTGCCTCATTTTTTTTCATGGTTGGATACTATTCTGTTGTGTGAGATAGCACATTTTGTTTACCTACTCATCAGTTGATGGACATTTGGGTTGCTTCCATTTCTGGACTCATATGAATAATGCTTCTATGAATGTTCATGTGCAAGGTTTTGTGTGGACATGTGTTTTCAATTCTCCAGTGTATATATTTATGAGTGGAAATGCAGGGTTATGGGTAATTCTATGTTTAACTTTTTGAGAAACTGCCAAGCTGCTTTCCAGACCAGCTGTGCCATTTTACCGTCCCACTAGCAATGTATGAGGACTCTAATTTCTTCTCATCCTCACCATTTCTTGTGATTTTCTGTTTATTTTTATTATAGCTATACTAATGGGTATGAAAACCAATGTAAATTCATTTTGGTTTTGAATTGCATTTCCCCCTAATGACTAATGATGTTGAGATTGTTTTACTGTGTTTGTTGGCCATTTGTATATTTTCTTTGGAGAAGTGCCTATTTAAGTCTTTGTCTACTCTTAAATTGAGATATGTCTTATTGTTGAATTCTAAGAGTATTAGACCTTAGGCAGATATATTAGTTACAAATGTTTTCTCGTGTTTTGTGGTTTGAATTATTTTCACCTTCTTAGGAGCAACCTTTGATGTACAAGTCTTTAATTATAATGACATCTTATCTATATTCTCTTTTATTACTTGGGTTTTGTTGTCATATATAAGAAACTGTTACCTAGTCCAAGGTCATGGAGAGTTATAACTGTTTCCCTCTCAAAAGGAAGAGTTTTGCCTCCTATATTTGGGGTTTGAAATGTTATTTTGAGTATGTTTGTGTATATGGGATGAGGCAGAAATGTAAATTCGTTGTTTCGTATGTGGGTGTTCATTTGTTGAAAAGTCTGTTCTTTCCTGGGTGGATGATTTTAGCACTGTTGCTAGAAATCAACTCCTTACTCCTTTGTTAAATGATTAATTCTTGAATTTATCTCCTAACAAATGATAATTCATTCTGAGGCAGACAGACATAGAAAACTGACAATGCCGAGACTTTTAAAATATACAGTTGTCTCAACCTGACTTCTCCTACACATCAAAATCCATCTGAAAAGAATCAACAATAACCAAAACATCTTTCACCAGCATCCCAAGTGATCCAAAGCCCTTGAACTTTTGAGCTAGTGTCCATAGTGTAGACAGTTATACTACTTTGTTTTAAACTAATTTTAAAAGTATAAACCCAGAATAATTGTAAGGTATGTTTTGTGGACAGAGCATGTGAACAGTTAAGAAAAAAGAGCTCTGACTTCTTCACCATTCAAAAATGAACACATCTTTCTGGGGTCTAGTGTAAGTTAAGTACTTATATTAAATGACAGCCACTCTTTAGCTATGAGTGCTTTCAAGAGAATCCTTTTTCCTCTGCCAGTTTGAATCCACTGCTTTCAATCGAATGGATAGTGTGTGTATAGAGGAATGAAGATGGGTGATAGAGCTATGATAAGTGATAGATCAGTGCCTGAGGTGTAGGAAGGGCAAACATTCCAAACAGCAGAGAACAAAGGCAGATATGAGGAGTGAATAACCAAGCCAATAACCAAGGAGGAAGCCAATGTGTCACCTGCAAGGCTTCTTCTGGCAAAAAGGGATCATTAAAGAGACGAGCAGGAGTGGACTCTGGTCTCAGATGCTAAAATAACTTTCTTTTCCAAAATTACTGGGATGTTGAATTTAATTACCTTTAAATCCACTGTGCTTGAGGCTAGTCCTGGATAAGAGAAAAAGACTTCCCTGCTGGGGTCTATTGTAAGTGAACAGCTCCTTGTTTTCGAGGGATGCTGTCTCAAGCATACTCCAGCTCAATCCATCTCACATCACTCTACTTGACACTTTTATTTTTCTTCTTCTTAAAAACAAAACAAAATAAAATCTTTTGGGCATGCATATGGCATGTGTATACATAGGTGTCATGTGTTTGTGAGTGTGTGTCTGGGTACACATGGGTGTGGGTATGTGCACTATGCATGTGTATATGGGGGTCAGAGGTAGGCATTTTTTGGAAATGGGGTCTCTCCTTGAACCTTGAGTTCATCACTTGGCTGTACTGATTTGACTGTCCTACAAATTCCAGAGATCTTCCTGTCTTTGCCTCCCCAGTGCTGACTACAGAAACATACCACTGTGCCCAACTTTTTACATGACTGCTGGGAATCAAATTCAGGTAACAAGCAAGAATATTAAGGATTTATCCTTCTCCATATCCCCATTATCCTTAATTTTTTAGCTAATCTCTGCACATACAGTTTCTAAATTTCTGTGTTGAGTCAGTAATTTGCTTAGGTTTCCCAGAGTATAATGGCAAATATTAGACTTAGCACATTTATATAGAAAAAAAATGGGTTTGTGATGGTTAATCTCAGTTGTCAAATTGATGACATCTAAAATTACCTAGGAGACAGGCCTCTGGGCATGCTTTTTGGGTAGTACCCACTGTGGGTGGCACCATTCCCTATGTCAGGCTCCTAGATGGTATAAAAAGGAGAATGGCAGTTGAGCACAAACACTCATTGCTCTGTTCTTCCTGACTTCAGATGCAGTGTGAGAAGCTGCCTTGATTTCCCCTCCACAGTGGACTGTACCCCCAAACTGTGAGCCAAAATAAATCATTCCTTAAGTTGCTTCACTGGGGTGTTTTATCCCAGCAACAGGAAAATAACTAAGGCAGAGTTTAATGTGTATTTCCCTATTAGGTAATAAGCTCCTTGAGACCAAAGGCTCCATTTTCTTCATCTTTGTTAGCTGTTAACTTTTGAATGGTATGTGGTACTAAATGGCGGCTGATCTGGTTACGAATTTACAGTTGAACAACTCAAAGGTAGGCCCCTAAGAAACTAGGAAGTAAAAAGGAAGAGGAATGAGAAAAATCACTTAATTGCTTCAGGTATTTTCTTTTTGCTTCCCAGTGAATTGCAAATGGTAAGTCCCTCAATTTAAACATCTGTTCTGAGGTTCTCCTGTCATTATAATAAAACTGTTGAGCATATAGCAAGAGCAAGACGCATGTGCTGTTGTGGAGTGGGCACTGTGAGATGCTGTCAGAGAATGCAAAAGAGGGATTCTGGGAGTCTTGGAGTTGCCATGATTGGAAAGGAACATTCAATACATAAAGTTACATCAGAAAGCCAACAGGCAGCCAAATAGTTGGAGTTTGAACTACAGAGCTGAGTTGGGGAAGGGTGATGACAGAATTCATTCACAAGCAGCAGGGGTGGTTATAACTCAGCAACAAAGTGTTTGCTTAGCATGTGTGAGGCCCCAAGTTCAATCCCCAGTACCAAAAAGATGGAAGCCAAATAAAATAGACATAGAAATAACTGCAAGACCTAAAAGAGGAATACACTTGGAATTTAAATTCAACAGAATATGAAGAGGGCTTTCCTACTCTTTGTCTTTTCTACCTATTTATAAATATACAAGGAATTCAAACAACTCAATACTGGAAAAAATAACCCAGTTCAAAAGAGCAAAGGCCTAGGCTTTGGTGGTGCATGTCTTCAATCCCAACACTAGGGAGGAAGAGGCAGGCGGATCTCTGTGAGTTCGCGGCTAGCCTGGTCTTCAGAATGAGTTCCAGGACAGGCTCCAAAGCTACACAGAGAAACCCTGTCTCAAAAAACAAAAAAACAAAAACAAAAACAAAAAGCAAAGGGCCCAGGGGTGTAGCCCAATGGTAGAGTGCTTGCCTGACATGTACAATTCCCAGCAATGCACCAAGAAAAAATAATCAAAATATTTGAGTAGGCATTTCATAAAGGGAGATATACAAACAGCTAACAACTGTGTGAAGCACTGTTCATCAGTAACCATTGCAAGGAGATTAAAGTCCTAGTGAGATACCACATCACACATGATTTCTAGAAGCTATCTACATCAAAAAGCCAATTTGGTGGCCTGCATCTGTAATCTTAGATTCCTAAGGTGAGATGGGAGACAGAAGAATGTTTGGAAGCTCACAGGCTAGTTAGCCTGGAGCACACTGTGTGGCAAACAGGAAGACCCTGCCTTCTAAAGAAAGTGAAAACCAACTCCCAAAAGTGTTCTCTAGTTCCTTGAGTGTACCATGCATGTGTGCACTTACACACACCTGCACACACCTACACACACACACACACACACACACACACACACACACACACATACCAAAACATACACAAATAAAACTTTTAAAATAGTATTGTATGTAGACTTGAAAGTTGCTGAGGGAACATGTTAAGTGTTCCTATCACAAAGAGAGCTGTGAAGTAAGTGTAGGTCAGTTAGCTTGATCTAGTCTCTTGTATAATGTTAATACATGTGTCAAAATGTTATGTCCTTCATGAATATACATTAAATTTGCTTGCAAATCAAAAACATGAAAGCTGGGTATGGTGGTGTGAATTGTAATTCCAGGGCTTTGGAGGTAGAAACAGAGGTTATCTATGGGGTTTGCTGGCCAGCCAGCCTAGGAATAAGATGGAAAGTGATAAAATATGATACCTGACATCTTCCTCTGGCCTCCATATTTTAGTACTTAGGCACAGGCATCTCTCTCCCCATACCACCCCACCCTCTCTCACACATACACACAATTTATTTGTGCCTCCTATGGGTTGATATGGAAGTCCCCCATGGCCCTTTGATTGGATTCTTATTTGTCTGTTGGTGGTCTTTTGATATTGGATCATCAGAGTTCTTCCTTTATGAATGGAATCATCCCTTCTGTGACAGACTCTGAATCTGGACAGACTATTGGGAAACAGTGGAATTGTGGAAGCTAGAAACTGAGTGGGAGCAATGGGTCAGTTGGGGCACATCCTTTAGGGGTGTATTTCATTCTGGCTCCTTCCTATTACTCTCTGGCTTTTGTTCCCATTAGATGACTAGCCTCTTCTACATGTTCCCACCACTATGGTGGTCTGCTTCATCAAGGACTCTTAATTAATAGAAGACTGTCAAGCTGTGAGTCATGATTGATAATCTCACCCATTCATGGCAGTGACAGAGAGGTGAGTGAGCACAATCACTGTCATTCTTTATGATTCTTCTACTGTTTCAAAATTTGGACCCTATTTCTCTACTGATTTGGCAAAGTTCTCTACATTGATTTTTTTAAAAATGTGTACAGTTTTGTCCTGTAATTTGGTTATTTATACATGTCATGTTAGCCAAATTATCATTTCCTTTATTATATAAAAGCTTTAAATAAAATAACTTCCTAAGTTAATGCCCAGTGATACCTACATCATAATTAAATAATTTATCCTTACTCTCTTATTTACCATATCTGAAATGTTTATAGTGAGGTTGAGTTCTGGAGTCTCTATTTTTAGCTATATTGATCTATTTTCCTTTTTGTGATAAGAATTACCCACTTTCTTTGTTTATTCTACTCAATATCATTGGTGTTGACTACATGACTAATTTACAATGTGCTCAATTAATCATTATTGACTTACATTAAATGTAAAGTATTTGTAAATACTTGCCAAGTTTGAACCTCAAGTATTTTTAATTGAAAAAAATCAATTATTGATTGGCTGTTGAATCACTCCTTGAGATGTTACCCTCTTTCATCTAAAAAAAAAAAAATTGATTTTCAACCTGTGGGTCCTGACCCCTTTGTGGGTCTAACAAACTTCCATATCAGGAAAACAGAGATTTACATTATTATTCATAACTAGCAAAATTAGCTATGTAGCACTGAAAATAATTTATGGGTGGGGGTCAGCACAACATAAGGAACTGTATTAGAGGGTTACAGGGTTAGGAAGGTTGGGAACCACTGACCTAAAACATCTCAATTCCTTGCTACCTTAACTTCTTGTAACACTCTCATGAGAAATACAAGAATACCTATGGGAATAAAGAAGTTTTCAGACTACTTTAGCATATGCAAGATTTCATCTTTATTGTCACAGCAACCCCAGGAGACAAGCACACTCTATACTGCTGAGGAAGCTCATCGGCTTGCCCGGCTCACATATCTTGGAATTATTATCCAAACCTAGATCTCGACCTCTAAGTCCACCAATCTCAAAGCTCCCTCATGTTATGTCTTAGCTGTCTAGGCAGTATAGCCTGGCAGCCAGTGACTGTTTTCTGGCCAAGTGCAGACATGGTGACTGTGGTTTGCAAAGAAAGAAGACATAGGTATATCACCAAGAATAAAATTTCTTTTGCTTCTCTGAAACAAGGTGTCATGTGCCCCAAGCTTTTTCTGGTCCTGCTACCTCCACCCAGGTATTGAGACTATAACCATGTGACACCATACCTGGTTTACATGGTGCTAGGGATGAAAGCCAGAGCCTTGCGCATGGCAGTCAAGCCCTCTCCAAACCCAGCCACATCCCCAGCCCACCCAGAATAAGATCTGAAGGACACAGCACAACTCCATCCTGAGTGTGGGGAGGGGGGGAGAGAAAAACCCTCATCACAGCACAGGCTACAATATAGACCCAGGCCAGGGTTTTAAGACTCCAGGCTCACTCTCAGATACATAGATGTGAAAAGGGCTCCCAGGGAGTTCTTGTGTCTGATTGAGAGTGAAGATTGCTGAAGAAAACTCTCTGGGATTGGTTTGAACTTGAGCACAGAACAGCTCTTTTTAAATAAAGGCACTGAGTTGACCACAGGGGGTATGGGCAGAATAGCAAAAGGACAGGACTATAAATAGCAGCTGCATCTGGAAAGCAAAAGACAGGCCTGACCTGTGCACAGGATAGAAAGGGCCTCTGAGCCTGCATCAATCTCAGCTATTCTTCCTTTCCCTGCAGAGTATACCTCCCTCCAGCTCAACTCCAGCAGAGAAAGGGCCTGTGCAGCATCGCCAGAGAAGTTCCAAGCTTATAGAGGTTTCTCAGCTCCCAGTCTAAGGAGTTAAAATGGAACAGAGCAAGTCAGCCTCAGAATAGGGACCAAGGCTCCTCTGGGTCCCTCCCCAGGGGCAACGAGCTGATCCTTGATTTATGGTGTATTGTCTGTCTTTGTTCAGTTCTGTCTGCTCAGCCACATTGGAAATGGTTTGCTGGAAAAAATAATGGTGCTGTCTAACATGGTGTAACAAGATGTCATCCTCTGACTCCAATGCATAAAATGGATTTACAGGAAGGAGAGGAAGAAAAACAGACAAAGCCCTGGGGAGCACTTGACTCATATAAAAACCACAGTTTTGTTTGTGAATGTCAGAAAGCTGTGTGTTATTTTACTGAGATGAACATGAGAAGAGACAGGTGTGTGTGTGTGTGTGTTTGTGTGTGTGTGTGTGTGTGTGTGTTTATGTACGAATGCATGGAGGGGGAAAATGGATGTAAGATGTAGACTACAGAGACATGAAACAAATTTCATGTCACATTGCACACCTATATAAACATGCCCCAGAGCTTACACCCTACACACAATTACACAGACATGTGGGATATGTGGCAAGCTTGTGCCACAAACAACATATACATGTCACATGTACATACAAACACCATACTACCTAAACCTCACCCAGACATGCCACAGACTCATGCAAAAAACTCTAGCCCCATCCCAGGACACCTCTCAGGTGCTCTGTGTGCATGTACTCTCTCTCTCTCTTTCTCATACACACATACAGTGTTTGTAATCAAGAATCCTTTCGTATCCATCTCATTGGACTAATAGTCAAGTCTGAGCTTTTCTGATGAACGTGAGCAAGAGTCTTGTAGTGAGATAGTCCTTCTGTGGCACTGACCACGCCCATTGGGGGTGGAGCCATGGGCGGAAGTGACCTGTGGAAGCAAGTCAGAGGGAGAGCTGGGAGAAGCTCTCTTGCTGATGTGACTTGGACAGGAGAGGATCGGGTTGAATTTCCTGGTGTTCATCTGTCTAGGTTGTAAGTTATTTCTCCCTGAATAAACATCTATTCGGCCTATTTGTTTATCCTGATCCTTATTTTACCACGATATCTGGTGTCAGAAGCGGAATTAGGATTTTCACGGGACCTGGGTTTCACCCAGGCGGCAGACGCCACTCCCCTCCCCCACCTTCCCCAAAGGGCAGGGTTTAAGCAGGTGTAATCACCACAGCTTTGGGACATTTATCTCTTCCTTAAGGCAAAGGAGATCTTTGCCGCTAAAGCGGACCTGAGAAGGCACTCACCGCTTCTTATTTTTTGCACATTTCCGCACTACACATTGCATTCGCACAGAGCAGCTCGGCACCCACCCTGCTTGCGCATTTAGTCTTGTGTTCCCAGTAATTCCACAAGTCTCCTTTTAACAAAATTTTGCTTGCCATAGATTGTTAAGAGCTGTTCTACAGGGACCGGAATCAGAAGGATCATCTGCTGCCAGACAATATTTGGCGGTACACTTCTAGGCAGAACCGGGATCAGATGGGCCTCGGCCGCTAGGCGCTATTTGGTGGCACACCTCCAGGCATAACTACCACAAGCTGAGATCTACAACTAAAAGCATCAAAGTTCCAAGACAGCAGAATTACACCTAAGGTAATTGTAACATCCCTTGCAATTTAAGCTGATATAAAATCTGAGATCAATTGTTCCATAACTATGGCAGATAATTTTACAATGCAGAACTTTAGGAATTATTTTACTTCATATATAGAAGATTTTAGCAGAAGAAACTTATGACTGGACCAATATGTACTTTTATTTTGTAATAGCAATGGGTTTCATCATTAACATATTAATCTTAAAGAAATGGTTTGAGATTACAGCAAACAATAAGGAACTTGTACAAACCATAAGAGACTTAGTAACAAGGATTCGAAACATTGAAAATGATAGAATTCAAAGCATAGAAAGTATAGAAAGAAAGGTTCAGAATATTGAAGATGGCGTTGGCGAGCTGACAGGTAGAATTTGTTTCATGTCAGATACCTCAATAACCAGAACAGAAACAATGCAATGCATTAACACACTAGCAGAAACAGCCTCGTTCCTGGTCGGAGGAAGCTACTAATAAGTTTAAAAAACTGGAACATCAGATAGAAAGACTAGATGATAGAATCTCTTCCATGTCTGAGGATAATGGCAAGCTAGCAGATAGAACATTGTTTCTGGAAGGCAGTTTACATGCCATTCAGATAATATCTAAGGATGAGAAGATTAAAAACATGGAATCATTTGTAGTTGGAGAAAGTAAGAAACTGATGCAATGAAGTCTCTAGAAAGTTATTTGATTCAAGAAGTTCAGACACTCAAAGAAACAATGGTGAATAGATTTCAGGCTTTAGAAGACCTTCAGTCTGATACATCAGAAGAAGAACTACAGGTAACAGGGCAGGAAAAAGATTTAAAATTTTCCATACCATTTAGGGTCAGGGGAGCTTTCCCTGTATCTATTCATGAAAAACCAGCAATGAAGAAACATCCAAAAGGTGTCGTTTCATATCAGTGGGAACCAATATGTATGAAAGATTTAAAAGGTATAAAGGAAGCAGTAGTCTCTTATGGCATGCACTCACCTTATGTGAAGCAATTAGTAGAATCATGGGCATGGAATAACAAGGTAACCCCTAAGGATTGGGATCAATTAATATCAGCTGTCCTTGAAAACTCCTCTCAGAATGGAGGGCTTTATGGAGAGAGGAAGCAAAAGCTCTTGAACTTCAGGGCTTAAAGAAAGGTTATAAAGCTCCCCAAGATAAAATTCTTGGTGAGGGTCTCTATGCTGACCCAGAAACCCAAGCTGCCTATGATGAACATATCTTGTCTCTATGCAGTACTGCAGCTTTGAATGCTTGGGATAAGGTTCATGAACTAGGAGAGAGGATAGAACCCTATACCAAGATAAGGCAAGGACCTAGAGAATGTTTTAGTATCTTTCTAGAAAGATTATCTAGGGCAGTACAATTAGAGGTAGCAGACATAGATGCTAGGCAAATACTCATAGAATCTTTAGCTTATGCGAATGTGAATCCTCAATGCAAAGAGGTGCTTTGGCCTTTAAAAATGTGATCAGCACCCTTGGATGAATGGGTCCTATATACAGGCAACATTGAGTATAATGACAATAAGACTGAAGCGTGGGTAGGAGAAGCCATCTCCAAAGGTTTGAAGAGATGTCAACATGTCAGATGTTATAACTGTGGTAGGATAGGACATCTAAAAAGAAATTGTAGGCAAAGCTTCCCTAGAAATAACACTCCCAGGAATGAATCAAACAGAAGGCCTCAGCCTCCTGGGTTATGTAGAAGGTGTGGCAAAGGCAGACACTGGACAAATGAGTGTAGATTGACCAGAGACAAGCAAGGAAACCCTTTACCATCGGGAAACTCCTTGGGGGGCCTCTCGAAGGCCCCCACGACACAGGTGGTCCGAACATTCCCAGTCACAGTGGAAGACAATCTCCCACAGGACAATTCTGTGCCTGTTATAAAAACTCATACTGCTCTAGATGACAAACTAGTGACGGAAGTTGATTCAACCATGACAGAAGGAAATAAAAAAACGTATATTTTGGCAAACCGCTATAAATAGTCATAGGCCTAGATTGATAGTTAAGATGAATAATAGACTGTTTGACGGTCTCCTGGACACAGGGGCGGATGTAACTATCATATCTAATAAATCTTGGCCTCGAAGATGGCCCCTGCATGAGGTAAATGTTCAATTCTTAGGGATTGGATCCCTGTCTCAGGTAAAACAAAGCATGAGATGGATTGAATGTATAGGACCAGAAGAACAGAGAGGAAGGTTGAGACCATATGTGGCTGATGTAGTGATAAATTTATAGGGTCGTGATCTATTACAGCAATGGAATACACAGATTAACATTCCTCCAGTATTAGATAGGAACCATAGAAGACCTCATGATTGTGGAAAAAATACTGTTAAGTACTATACAAGACAGATACCAAATATCCAGGCAGTAAAAAAACAGAATACAAGTGCTGAACAAACAGAGGAACCAAAAGCCCTACCTTTAAAATGGCTAACAGAGGAACCTGTTTGGGTAGGACAATGGCCTATGACCTCTGAGAAGTTAGAAGCTTTAGAAAGCCTGGTTCAGGAACAGCTAAATGCTGGACATATTGAGGAATCAACCAGCCCTTGGAATTCTCCTGTATTTGTGATAAAAAAGAAATCTGGTAAATGGAGAATGCTTACAGACCTGAGAGCCATCAATAAAGTTATCCATCAATGGGCTCTCTACAGCCTGGAATGCCCTTGCCTTCTTTGATACCCAAAGAATGGCCTATTATAGTTATTGATTTAAAGGATTGCTTCTTCACTATACCTTTACAAGAACAAGATGAAGAGAAATTTGCCTTCACAGTACCTAATTACAATAATTCTCAACCGGTGAAGAGATATCAATGGAAGGTTTTGCTACAGGGAATGCTAAATAGCCCCACCCTGTGCCAATATTTCGTACAAAAACTGTTAGAAATAATTCGTAAACAGTTTCCACAATCCATAATCTATCATTACATGGATGATATATTGTTAGCTGACTCTAAAGGAGAAATATTAGAAAAAAATGTTTGAGAAAGTAAAGGAAGTTTTACCTCGCTGGGGATTACAAATTGCACCTGAGAAAATACAAAAAGGAGAGTCTATCAACTACTTAGGATATAAAATAGGTCTACAGAAAATGAGACCACAAAAAGTACAAATCAGAAGAGATTGCTACCAGACTCTTAATGATCTTCAAAAATTACTAGGAGAGATTTCTCAACTGCAAACCATTATTGGAGTAGAAGGGCATGATTTGAAAAACCTGAAAATGGCCCTAAAAGGAGATAAGGACTTGAATAGTCCACGAATACTATCAGCTGAAGCTGAGAAGGAATTAGAATGGGTAGAAAAAAGGATACTAGAAGCACATGTGGACCGTTTGGATCCAAACCTAGACTGTATTCTGGTTATATTACCATCTAGAGAATATCCTTCAGGGATTTTGATGCAGAGAGAAGATATCATATTAGAATGGATATTCCTACCACATAAACAGAATAAAAAACTAAAATCATACATAAAAAATATATCTGACTTGATTTTAAAAGGTAAATTAAGACTTTGTCAGCTAATAGGAAGGGGCCCAGCAGAAATTATAGTACCTTTAACTAATGAGGAAATTTCCTCCTTATGGAAAGATAACATATTGGCAGAGAGCTTGCAGTAACTTTTTGGGAACGATTAGCAACAACTATCCCAAAACTGAGAGAATCAAATTCATAAAGAAAACGATTTGGATCCTTCCACACATTGTAAGAAAAACACCTATTTCTGGAGTTCATACATTCTACACTGATGCAAACAAATCAGGTAAGGCAGGATATAAATCAGGAAAAATTAGCAAAGTGGTTCAAAGCCCTTACAATTCTGTACAAAAGGCAGAATTGTATGCAATTCTCATGGTACTTAATGGATTTTAAAGAACCCCTCAATATAGTTACTGACTCTCAATACGCAGAGAGAATCGTTTTACAAATTGAGACTGCAGAATTTATTCCTGACAATACAGAATTAACTTCACTGTTTATACAGTTACAAGATACTATCAGAAAGAGGACTCATCCTATATATATATAAAACACACATCAGATCCCATACGGGTCTGCCAGGTCCTCTAGCACAAGGCAATGATGAAATTGATCGTTTATTGATAAGAAGTGTGCTAGAAGCCTCAGAGTTTCATAAGAAACACCACATGAACAGCAAAGGTTTAAAAAAGGATTTTTCTATCACTTGGGAACAAGCCAAGGAAATAGTAAGGAAATGTCCTACTTGCTCATTCTATAACCAAACTCCTTTACCACCAGGCAGTAACCCTAAAGGTATAAATAGGAATGAAATATGGCCAATGGATGTGTTTCATTTTGCAGAATTTTGAAAATTAAAATATGTACATCACACTATAGATACATTTTCAGGGTTTCAATGGGCTACTGCTCTGAGCTCTGAAAAGGCTGATTCTGTTATCACACACCTATTAGAGGTAATGGCCATTATGGGCATACCTGCACAAATAAAAACTGACAATGCTCCAGCATATGTTTCCAGCAAATTGAAACAGTTTTTTGAGTATTATAACATAAAGCACATAACTGGTATACCACACAATCCTACAGGACAAGCAGTGGTTGAGAGATCCAATCGTACTTTAAAAGAAATGCTCCATAAACAGGCAGGAGGAACCAAGACACCCAAACACAGATTACATAATGCTTTATTAACATTAAACTTTCTTAATGCTGATGAAAAAGGAAAAACAGCTGCAGAAAGACACTGGACAATAGAAAAAACTTCTGAACTAAATCAGCCAGTGTACTTCAAGGATGTAGTGACCTCAGAATGGAAAGCAGGATATGTGTTACGTTGGGGTAGGGGTTTTGCATTTGTATCTACAGGAGAAGAAAAACTATGGATACCATCTAAGTTAATCAAGATCCGAGTTGAACAAGAGAAACATCTTAATGAAGAGAAATGACAAGTCATCCAACAAAGTAGGTCCCATGAGGTGTGCGGAGGCCTCTCAAAGGTAGGGGAAGTGTTCTGTTCTTGTTCTTACAGGAAAACAGAGAAAACCTATCATCAAACAGCCAAAAAAGCACTGAACATATAGGTGCCTACAGAAGAGAAGACAGCTCTTCAGAAACAATCACTTAAGGAAGCAGAATCTGATATATGGTAAAAAAAAATATTTAATTGTAGTAAACTATTTCTATATAGAAATCTATTTCTCTCTACTATCTAGTATTCCTGAAGTCCCAATTTTTGTAAACCAGTGCTGGCTTTGGAGTTGGATTTGGCTTTCCTTCTCTAAATTCAAACATGTTGTTAAGATTAAATTCATGGTTTCTGCCTTAAATCAAGAAGCCAATTGGTGTAAGGCAGAAGAAAACAAAATCTGGGGACTCATATCTTATATGCAATTTTCTCTCTGAAATCCTAATTTTCTCACATACTTTTAATGCTTATTGTTGTCTTTCCCTAACACATACCTTAAAACTTGAAAATTTTACTTTAATATTGATGTGTAACTTGTCCACAAGGAATAATAACGATTCCTAACAGCAGACTTTGAACTCTCCAGAAAGAAGATGGGGCCCCCACATCATCGTTTCCACTTGACTCAACCTGATGCATCTGAACTACAAACATCACCCTAAAACCGGTTTGAGACTGTTTTGCTCGGGACAACTCATGACTAGCTAGCTGTAATGGTGCACCTTTTTATTACACCCTGGCCAAAATTTCAAATAGAACTACAGTCAAGAATTTTCTGCCACACAGTGACTAGCTTCATATGTCACAGCCAGCTCTGTTGAGAAATTTGGTTGCTAAAAATTTTCTTCCTACAGGATCCATTGGAGCAATCATCGTCCCATTTCAGCAGGAAGTAATCTTAAGATAACGACGCCCCCTTTCCCTACCCTTGGAATTTTGGGATAATAGTCATCATCTTTGGGTTGGTTTTAGTCATTTAGGGTTGGGTATGGAAGGTGATGCTTACACTTGGGTTTATCTTTTAGACAGGAATAGGGAATGGTTGGGAAAGGTATAGTTTAGATGGGATATAGGTAGGTTAGCCTATTTTCTTGTGAATTTGAGTAAGAATGAGATAGTATTTTACAGCTTACATTGTTATGTATTCTTATGTGGTAAGCTATGTAAAATTAAGTTTATATTTTGTTATATTGTGTTAAATCTTTCCACTTACAATGTTTTATGCACATTAATTTTTACCATATTCTATGTATGTATATTTTTCTTGTATTCAAGACATTTTGTATATTGATACAATTTGGGATATTTATTTTGCTGCCCTTTATAGTTCTACCTCTTGTCTTGACACTTATTCTCTACCTCTATTTTAGGGATTTACATGTATGTATATGTATATAGTTATATACATATAAGTATACATATATGTATATACATATATGTATATAGTTATATACATATAAGTATTTGTTCCTGCTTTACTCAGGGAAGTTTTAATCAGTCTTTTAGCTAAATTCCTGAGTATTACAGATTATCTTCACTCATGTTTCCTGTACCTATGAGATTAGTCAGATATAGATGCTTAATCTTCAATCACTTCATAGACATGCAGAACATGGCATTTAAATGTTTTAATATTAGTACTCCATTGACATGAGACACTGTTGCTCCTGACAGCACCGTGCACTTTCCCGAAAATATGTTGGACACTGTTGTTGCTCCTGCTGGAGTTCATTCTCACCTCAGCTAATGGCCTGTTGGGCAAAGAATTTTCCCCACCTTGACCACTGATTTGTACATGCAGTCCTATGTGCTTGCAGGAAACAAATATAGAAGACTGCTTGACCTTGCCAAGTCAGGGTAAGACAGCCTTTCTACCTCCCTGCTGTTGTTGTGGTCTGTCAAGTTCTCTTGGCCTTAGCCAAAACTGGGTGTACCAACGTTGCTGTGAGACCTAGGGTGACTGTTCAGGTGGCTTGCTGTTTCTGTCCTTGCTGCATCTTTTGGAAGTTGTCCACCCGCACTTCCTGTCTACTCTAGTATTGTTATTTTCCTTCTCAGGTCTTGATGAGGTTGAAGATTAAACTATCACAACTATTATTCTCTCTTCCTAGTTAGATATATTAGGTACTAGACTTACGTTTTCCAGCTTAGGACAACTCTATTGTAAACTCCATTATGCCTTCACCCTAGGACTAGATATGTAGGTCATTTTGTTCTCGATTTTCCTTTTCTTAGAGCACACTTGTTATTCACTGTTTTGTATATAGTTTTGTAAGCCTAAATCTTTTCTTTAGACTAAAAGGGGAATTGTAGTGAGATAGTCCTTCTGTGGCACTGACCACGCCCATTGGGGGTGGAGCTATGGGCGGAAGTGACCTGTGGAAGCAAGTCAGAGGGAAAGCCCGGAGAAGCTCTCTTGCTGGCATGACTTGGACAGGAGAGGATCGGGTTGAATTTCCTGGTGTTCATCTGTCTAGGTTGTAAGTTATTTCTCCCTGAATAAACATCTATTCGGCCTATTTGTTTATCCTGATCCTTATTTTACAGCGATAGAGTCTCATGTGCTTTTTGGGGTCCTCTTGCAGGAAGACTTGTACTAGAAAGGCCAAGTTAAAAGTGAGTCAAAGTCTTTTCCAATAGAGAGTGCTTGCAGAAGGCACATTCAAACACAGTCCTAACAAAATACAGAAAAGTACCACAAGTTAGGAAGATGAGATGAAGTTCCTTGGTCATGCATGATTCTTGTGTGCTGTGTTCTTTCTGCATTGAAAGCAAATTCTTGTGTAGCCTCTGGGAACTATCAAAGCTTCAGCAGACTTCCCTCCCTACCCCCTCCCTTCCTCATTCCTTCCCTCCCTTTCTCCCTTTCTCCCTTTCTCCCTTCCTCCCTTCCTCTATCCTTCCCCTCTCCTTCCCTCCTTCCCTCCATTTCTTCCTCCCCCCATACACACAAAGAAAGGAACAACCCACAGCTCTTTTTGTTTTAGACTTTTCCTACTCATCAGTAAAGCACGTGTAAGAGTACTGTATGTCAATGACCAAAATAAAACAATTAAACTAGCTGTATGTAGTTTCCACTGCTCTGGCAAAAATTAAGTCCATATGCATATATGTGCTATGAAATATAAACTGTGTAATTTTATTAAGTGGCTCTTATTTTATATTTGAAACTAGCATTGTGTGTTGCAAAGATCATCAACATTGTGGTGATCATTGTAAAATGATTATTTGTCTTAGAACATTTCATAGTGAAAAGTTGAAAGGGAGGCCTCAAGGGAAGAAAAGAAAAGTAATATAGGCAGTAGTGGCACAGACCTTTAATCCCAGCACTCAGGGAAGCAGAGGCAAGTGGATCTCTGAGTCTGAGGCCAACCTGGTATACAGAGTGAGTTCCAGAACAGCCAAGACTACACAGAGAAGCCCTGCCTCAAAAAACCAACAACAACAAAAAAGGAAAGTAAGGGGTGTGTGTATGCTGAGAATTGAACCCAAGGCTTAAAGCATACTAAGTATGCTAAGTATATCCAGCCTTAAACTTTGGTAACTTTAATAGCACTCACTTTCCTGCTGTTTAAACAAAGCCACATTTTCCCATGGTGCACTAGCTTCTACAAGTTATGTAGCAGGCCTGGCTGTCTCTCCCACTCAAAACATCTGCTTTACCTGGTAGGGACTTTGCTGTTTCAGCACAGTCAGATCCTAAGCCTCCATAACAGTGTCAGGAACATTATGAGCTTTCAATACCTCTTTAATGGAACACACAGATGCTTTAAAAATGAGTCTGTATAATCCCAGGATGCCATATCTCTGAAGGCATTAGTGGACCTGGCACATGCACTATATTTCCTCGCAGAACCAGTTTGTTCATTTATACAGTCTCACCTGCAGTGATGTCTGCATCCATTACTTCTACTCAACACATCCTTAGGCATGTGTTCTGGACCTAGTCGGGACAAATAAGCCAGAGTCCAGAGCTCTACAGATGTTACTGTTTAGAAAGAAGTACTATAGACAAAGGACAAAGCTGTCACAGGTCAGTAGAAGCTTGGAAGAGATCTATGCAAGGAACAGTTAGAGCACTGGACAGTAACACCCTGTGGGCCCTGGAAAATACTTAAGAGAAGAGACTTCTGGGTTCTCCAGCATGATCCCTGCCAGGAAAGCAGACTACCACCGTTCTCTCATTGTCCAGAACTGACCATGACCTTCCTCTGCAAACCTGCTCCCTCCATTCATTTACATTTCTTTTATCCTTCAAAGGCCTGTTGGTCTAGACTGAACTCTCTCTTGATAACTATAGAGCAATTTTGCTCTTGAATACACCTTACTTTAAATGATCCTGTAACACTACTTCATGTTTATAAATGTTATTTCTCCTCTGACCATACACACACACACACACACACACACACACACACACACGCATGCATGCACGCATGTGCACACACACACACACACACACACCTAGGTCATAAGCTCCTGCAGTTCAGTGAATGTGTGATTGTAACTTACATCACATAGTATGGGACTGACACCAAGTAAGCTACAGCGAAAGGCACATGTGGGTTTCACTCCTCCAAGTATAGGCTATAATGCTTCTAGGGCTAACATACATTCTTTTGAGTCAAAGCAAGCCATCAATGATGGTTCATCTTGATTGCCAATTTGATTGGATTGAAATCACAAGTTATTATCAAAGCACGATTCAGGATATGTCAATGGCAATGGCATTTCCAGAGACAATCAGATGATTGGGCTTTCTAGCCTAATGAATAGATCAATTTCTTGATGGATTAGCAATGCCATTAATATTGTTGGATGGTGTCAAAAGGTAGGAAGTGTGTTGCTAGGGACTTGTCTTTGGAGGCTGTATCTTGTCTTCACCGGCTTCTGTTTTAACCTTCCCGTTGGCTCAGACAGGTATAGTTCCTCATCTTTAAGGGCCTATCTAGATGGATACAACATGATATGGGAGGTGTTTGGACCTACTGGTACTACCAAGGAAATACAGAAGGAATGAGTCATGTCCCCTGGTCCCTGCATTGAGACCACTGCACTAAAATCGAATCATCTAAGGCAGATGCTAAATCAAGTGATTAGCTAAGCATGTCTGTTTTGTCTCTGACTGGCCTGGACAGATGTTCATACTAGCTTCAGCTTTTCCCAGGCAGTCATCAAGAGTGCCAAGATACCAAGTCAAACTGACAGCCAGTTGTGCATCTGAGTTTTACCATGTCCCTTCCCATTGCAGACAAGATGCTGAGTAGCTAATAATGAGAACTTTTGTACTTCCTCTCACATCAGGTCACAGAGGCCCAGGCCTTGAGGCCTGAAAAGTGTTACTTCATCCAAGGCAAGGCTGACCAGCTACTGAAAGACACACAATAAAACCATCCAATTAGCATCCTAGCCAGAGAATTCATCATAACAATGTGTGCCAATGAGATATTCCAACTGCATAGAATAATGATTTAGTAACATCTCCTATGCTTCTAGTTGAGACTTATAGAGGAAAAATTAGATGAATGGGAACAAATAAAGTATTCTTAAGTATGAAGGTAGCCCTAGGGGATAAGGTCAGGCTCCATATTTGATCACCCAAGTCTGCTACTCCCAAATTCCTTGGGTACATTATATCTCAGTTGTCTTACCTATATAATGGTGATGGCAACAGAACATTCTATGTAACACTGAAAGAATGATTATCTCTGTGCTACCATAAAGCTGTTGCCTAGGTGATAGGAAATTGTTCAGTATCCATCATCATAATCGTCATCATCATCATCATGGTAATGATGAGAAGAAACAAAGACTGGGGGGCAGAAAAGGGAGAGGGAGAGGCTAAAGGGTCTATTTGCAAATGTCTTCTTTGCCCAACATTAAATCTTTTCCCTTCTCCCTCAGCATGTAAATGGAAAGTACTATAGTTTGAGGTCATCCAGTAAATATTTGCTGGTGATGGAGATACTGAATTGGTCACACGAGGATAGTATCACAATGGGTCAGCTGAGAGAGATCTAAAAGGTTGGGCTAGAAGCATCAAGTTCAAGGCCTATGCTGGGAATCCATGGCCCAGAATCTATCCTGGGCTCTAGTAAAGGTCTGGGTAAAGAAGAGATGAAAGCACCAATCATGTGTATAGGGTTAAAAAAGCCAACTCCAAATCTAACCCTGTTGGGCGTCAACAAATGATCCCTATGCCTCCTCACATATGAATTGTAGACTTGAGGGTATCCAAAGCGAAGGTTCTCTGTGGAGCTTTTACTTGGCTATCCTTGGCATTAGGGGTTTCCACGTGGCCATATGCTTTCATGGATATAGTATTAAAGGACCACAGAGTTCTTTTGCTTCTAGTATGTTTGTGTCTCCTACAGATGGCCCCTTCTAAGTTCCTTTTTGTCTTCATTCCTCTTTGGTGCTCACACTTTCTCCTTCCCTAAGCCACACAGGTCCCCACCCTATATTTACATCATTCCACATGAGTCTTTGCCAATCTTAGTAACTAAATAAAATAAAATAAACCTTTTCTTTTTAATTATTTGACTGTTTTGTCCCTTCTTATTGCTTTGCCTCTGTTATCATAACACCACGAGGGGACCGGGGTATGATACATTGGCTGTAATACAGAAAAGTAATAAAAGGTTGTTCTCCAAAATCTCTTTCCAGACAGTTGGTCAGTATTGACTTTCCACTTTGAAAGGCTTGGTCTTATTACATTACTCCCTTTTTCCTGCCCTTTGCCCAAACTATGATTTGCTATTACTAGATTTCCTCTTGCCCTTCAGACCCTGAGAGGCCTTTTCAAGTCAGGACCCAATATGTGACAGGCACATGGTTGATGCTTTTCAGACCTCCTGCCTGCCTGCTCTAAGACAGAAACCTTTGATGAGCTTTTTCCCCCCTTGCTTGCAATTTCATAGCATACCCACTAGCTTTTATCTCTGTGGCTGAGCCCAGGCAATAACTATTCTGTCTTTGTTATCTAGATCCTGAGCTGTCTGTCTCACACAGAGAACACTCCTGTGCTTGCTATCGGAGTCTTCCATCTTTTCATCTGGGGTGGAAATGCTTTTGTTTATGTGCATTTCTCTGTCTTTTGTTCAGATTCCATCTGATAGGCTTTCTAGGTTTTGTTTTTGTATGCTTCAAAATCTGATGAACCAGGAGAGAATTGTTTGGTTATTTCCTTATCAGTGAAGAGGACATGATATTACAGAGACAGTCCATAGCTGGCTCACTGCTTCTCCTTTGATTTGATTATCAGAAGCAATGCTGGCCACGCTTGCTCTTTACACTTGAATTGGGTACAGCTCCAATCTGTGGGCTTCTTCCTATCTGAGAACATCTCTTGGATCCTGAGGGCTACATATCAGACAGTACCTCTGGGATAACGGCATTATGTCAGAACTCAAAGTCCTAATTATAGCTTCCATTGTCTCCATGGGCAATGTTCCTACAGACAAGAACTTTCCATCTCATAAATCAAAATTGAAAGTGATGGCAAATTTTTAAAAAGATAGCTTATTAATTTATTTATATCGATGTTTTGCCTATATCTGTGTCTGTGTACCATGTGAGTCCTTTGATGCCCACAGAGACCAGAATAGGGATGACTGATCCCCTAGGACTGGAATTATACGGTTTTTGAGCTGCTATGTGGGTTCTGGGAATTGAACTTGGGTCTCTGAAAAAGCAGCCAGTGTGCTTAACTACCAAGACATCTCTCCTGCCCAAGTGACAGTAAATTATGATAGTTAATCCTATTCATTCTTCTTCCTTAATCTCAGGGGATGGGGACACAGGTTGTACTTCCTCTATGCCAGTAACTTTAAGGAACTATATTAATATCTAATGTTCGTATCTGTGTATGTATCTGATACACTTCACAGAGAATCCCATTTTACTATGAAATGTTACTCTTTCTGTGATTCTCTGATGACCATTATAATCTGTAGTGGTCATAATTGAGTTCAGACAAAAAGGAGATTATGGGAACACAGGAAGATACTGGATAATAAGCCTGGTTGTGGGTGGATGATATGGGGAATGAGTCAGCTTACCTAAGAAGATAGAAGAGCACTGTGTATCTGAATTTGGGGTTATGAGCAGGATTTTATAAAGGAGTGTGGGAGAAGGCACTTTAGAAATAGGTAACCTAGAAGTTGATGGTGGGTCAAGAGCTAACTAGATAGGTAGGACATACAGCACACTGGACAGTAATTTAATAAAAAAAAAAAAGTCTGTTAGTTGCTGAGTGTCTTCTCATTTGGATGAAGTTCAAAACATCCTCCAGACACAAAGAAGTGCCCTACAAGGTTTTAATATTGTTTAACACCCAATCCTAAACACATACAGATGACCAAGAATCATGAGACATTTGAGGAAATCTCCAGGGTTTAAAAAGGAATTCAAATAAGAGGTGAAAATTCTGAAGGAAAATAGGATGACACTAGAAGTATTAACAAGAAACGAGCAGACTATGAGAACAGACATCTTTTTTTAAAAAAATTAAAACAGTTGGAAAAAGATTCAGGACAGATCATCAGAGTTTGTTTTTAAAAGAGGACATTAATAAAGCTCAGGGCTTGGGATAGAGTTCATTTACTAGAGTGCTTGCCTAGTGTGCAAGAAACCATGGCTTCAGTTCCCGAACTACCTAAACTAAACATGATGGCAAAGCCTGTAACCTCAGCATGTGAGAGGTAAAGGCAGGAGGGTTTGGGAGTTTGAGGTGGTCTTCAGCTAAATGGGGAGCCTGAGGCTAACCAGGGATGCATAAAATGCTATCTGAAAACAACAAACCAAGTTTTAGAGCTCTTCGAGGAAATTAACAAATAGTTTAGAAGACAAGGAAATACAAGCAAAAGTAATAGCTTCCTTCAACCTTACAGGTCCAACACCCAATAAGAATTCTAGTAAATAGCTTGCTCACATATAGTTAATAAAATATAGCATGTTTAGTTAAATCTGAATTCCTGACAATGAATAGTTATTTAGGATAAGTATTACATTCGTAGTAAAATAGGAAAATGTTGCATAGCATATATCCCTGCTAAAAATTATTTGCCTGGTGGCACACACTTATAATTCTAGCACTTGGGAGGATTGCCAGTTCAAGGCTAGCATGGTTTACATAGAAATTTCCAGGTTAGCCTATGCTAAATAGCAAGGTCTTACCTTTTAAAAAGTTATTTACTAGCCAGGTAGTGGTGGTGCACACTTTTAATCCCAGCTCTCAGGAGTAGAGGCAGACAGAACTCTATGAGTTCAAAGCCTGCCCAGTCTACAGGCCAGCCAAGACTACACTGAGACACTCTATCATGAAAAATCAAAACAAACAAACAACAAAAAAGTAATATATTGATTATCTGAAATTCACATGGAACTGGGCATCCTGTATTTTATCTAGAAGCCTGCCAGAAAGGAGACAACAGACAAATTGTTGGGGGAAGGAAATTATCAGCCAAAATATTAATCAAATTTCCCTAAACTAAAGGACCTAAGTACTCAGATTTAAAAGATCCCATTAATAGGCAGAGAAGTTCATTGTAAAGGACCTAAAGGATTGCCTGGATTTCTTAACAGCTGATAAATCTTATGAATTTTGATGAGAAAAAAATAATGATGTATTCAAAAATATAAAAGTCAGAAAACTCACCTCTCAAATATCATGGGAAATGTACTTTATCAACTTTTAGAAGTAAATAGATGCAGCTTGGTTGGTAGAATACTTTATTAGCATGCGAGAAGTTGTAGGTTGAACCCCTAGTGGTAAATAAAACCAGGAGTGGGGTACATGCCTCCAATCCCAGCACTGAGGAGGCTGAGGCAGGAGGATCAAAGTTATATACTGAGTTCAAGACCAGCCTGAGCCATATGAGAACTCATCTCAATATAACAACAACAAAATAGGGCCAAAGAACAGTGAGTTTGCATCAGGAAACTAGCCATAAAAGACTTAGGAAGAGGGTTATGTGACAAGTATACTCTGAAGGTGGGAAATGAAAGATAGGCAGAAAAGATAACCAGCAAAAGTATGACAGGAGGAATAGCTAGTAAATTAGATAATGTTTCAAAGCATACACAGAGAACCAGAAATTTGTTTATGGAAAATTATAGAACCATAAAATGAAGCAATCATAAACTCAAGGAAAACCATAAAACTTCCCCAAAACTTTGTTTAGCATACTTGTTGGTTCTGTACTAATTTTGTGCATGTGTATGCTATGATGGGGATTAAGCCCAGATATCATGTGATAGAATTGATAACTAAGACCCCAGGGAGGCCAAAGCAGGGAGATCACTGAGAACTAAAGGCCAATGTGGGCTTCATAATGAGATCCCATCTCCAAAGACAATCAAACAAACAAAAACAAAATTGGAAAATCACTGGGGTAGCATTTTTTTGAACAGACTGTGAAAAAACATATCAGGTTACAGGAGGTTCCAGCCTCTGCAGTCAATATAGTGAGAAGACATAGAGAAGCAAGAGATCTCTCCTTATGTGACATGTGTTCCTTCCTTCTCAGTCTGAATGGCATGCCTCTTCCTTCAAGCTCCTCCCACCTCCCTTCTAGCAGTACCAAGTACTCTTTTACTGAGGCTTAGCATCTGTAGGAATCACCAGGTGGTCCCAGGCCAAGGACCTTGTCAGTATCCAGTCAGCTCCAAAGTCAAGATAGGGAACTTACTGAAATGCTATTAGCTAGATTCATTGCTGCTAGTACTTGCAGCCTCTATGATGCTTCCTGATACAAACATGTATTTCAAGTCTGCCACCTTATCCACTCACTCCATGGCAGGCAGAAGTCTTTTCTGATTTCTAGCTGTCAGTGCTAGGTGCCAGCATCTTCTGGTCCTGTCGGTGGCATTCTTGCTAGTTATTCCTGTTAATCAAATTCTTTCCTCTTTTTGAGTTTCTCCATTCCTTTTTGCCTGTGCTGTTGACATTGGCTATGACAATGGAATTTTCCAGTTTCCTAGAAACTGTTGCAATTTTAAGGGTATGGCTGTCCCATAAACTCTTTATTTCTGTGACAGCCTGTGCTCTGGAGCCTCTGCATGAAACAAACATTTCACGAGATACAGGGTTTGTGTCTGAGGGGCCACCATGGGCCAAAGCACCAGTTAACTAGGAGAACCCTCCACATTGTCAATTGGTTTAGTTTGTTCTAATTTATAGTGCTTGGTTTGTAAATAGCTGTAGGAAATTGATGGCAGCAGAAGTGGACACATGGAGTGGGGATAAATAATAGTGCAAGAGGACCATTTAAGGCAGTGAGACATGGTTAAATGAAAAAGCAGGTTACAAATCACTAAATACAGGATGACCCCATTTCTCGAAATATGTGTGTCTGTGTGTGTACACAAAGCCAGAAACATTAAACAGTGATTTTCATAGACTGAGGGATTTATGAAAGATTTGTACTTAATTTTTGCTTGCCTAGTTTTTCCAAACAGACATGTGCTGTTTTGTAACAATAAGAAAAACAAGTTTTTTAAAATATAAATAAAAACTGTAAGATTCTGGGCAAACACCGTATGTTTTTGTCTGAATTCCACATACCCCTTTATGAGAGGCCAAGGTCAGGCCTCATTAATAGAGAACTAAGGACAAGGAGTGGGAGTATTCAGAGGTGGCAGCAGGGACCATCCAGCCTAAAAAGCTAGCAGATCCATCAACCTTGTAAGAAATTGTTCCCAAATAACCCGATAGGCGATCCAGAGACTTGCTCAAACCCAATAGATGAATGTAAAAACTGTACCTGGACACTTGAACCCCAAATCCAGAGACATTTGTGCATGTGACCACTAAGCACATATGGTGGTCATGGTTGTCTTGAACATCAGGGAGACGGGATGAGGATAGCTAGGGTTGGGGGGACCCCTGGTAGCAGCTGCATTCAGGACTTGTTGGCTGAGGGTGTTGTTTAGTCAGCATGACTTAAGGATCTGTCTGCTAGTCCATTTGAACAGCTATAGATAACAGGATGCTAAAGCTTGGATGTCTTCTCAGCTACACAGATCTATTGCTCCAGGTGCTGGTGGCTGGGAAGTCCAAGGCCAAGTTACTGGCAGATTTTTGTCTCTAGCAAGGGCTCATAAAATTATGGCTTTTCTTTTATTTTGTGAGACAAAGTCTCACATTTCCCAGGCTGGCCTCAAACTGACTAACCAAGGATGATCTTGAACTTCTGATTCTCTAGCCTTTCCCTCTCAAGTGCTGGGAAGACAGGCATGTGCATGTGCCACCATGCTTGGTTTTAGGTGGTGGTGGGAATTGTAATGAGGCCTCCTGAGTGCTGTGCAAACTCTCTCCCAAGTGAGACATATCCTTAACCCTTCTTTTTTGAAAAGAAAAGTCAGTTTTGTAGCTAGTGTATAAATAATGATTTTCCTTGTAACATCTTCAACCCAAAAGTCATGTACCTTGCTTGTGTTTCTTCTCCACTATCTCACCATTTCTTGCTGGTTCCTTCCTCCCATACAAATAGTCTTTCTTCTGCTTTCCTGTCACACATACGCACATGGTTGTACACACGCACACACACACACACACACACACACACACACACACACACACACACCTAGATTCTATTTCAGGAGGAAAATATGCAGTATTTTGTTTATCTTTTCCATTCCTTTCCATTCACCTCATAGTTTCCTTTCTGCTTTCTTGGTGTGTGTGTGTGTGTGTGTGTGTGTGTGTGTGTGTGTGTGTGTGTGTTATCTGATCTGCATATATTAATTACATGCAAACTTAGATTCTGCATGTGAGAAAAAACATTAAATATTTGTGTGAGTAGGGTTTATTTCACTTAACACATTGATATCCATTTCCATTCATCTTCCAGCAAATGACATTATTTCATCATTATGTACAACTGAATAAAGCTCTATTGTAGATCTATCACATTCTTCATTTGTTGATGAGCTAAATGGTTGGGTGGCCTCTTCTATAACTTCCATTTTCTGGAGTGAATTTTGTAAATGCACTAATCCCCTTCACAAAGTTTCCATCTTCATTGTCTAGTGACTCCCCCCAAAGATCCACCTTTAAATACCATTTGTATTGGGATTATATTTCATCACATGACCTTTGGGAGGATGTAAGCATCCTGTCTGTAGCAATCTTGAACAAAAGTAGTGATGCTGGGGCAGAGGCAGGAGATGAGAATGATGCTGCTGCTGCAGTGGGGCCTGTTTCCCTCCAGAGCCCTACATCAGCCTGCACAAATCAGTTTCTACCTTAGTCACATTTCTAGCTTGGCTAAGAAGCCATTGGCTAGAATAACTGCTATGCCTTATTTTAAATAATTTCACAAGGTTATATAATGAATAAATATGCAAAGCCCTTTATCATACTCCATGTTCACAGTGATTTAGAGAATAGGATAAGGCAAGTACTATTATCTTCTTTTCAAGAGAGAATGAATTGAAGCTTAGGAAAATAATTGCTACTATTTAGTATAGTAATTGGACCAGGGCAGGGTGTAAGATTTTCTGACCTTTAATCACAAATTCTTTCTCTTATACTGTCTCATACTTATTTGTTCGTTCTTTCGCTTATTCATCCAACACTAGTCATACTTAAAGCTTATCACAGTAGAGGCAGGTGTGTTCAGGAAATTGGGTATAGGCCCCAGTAATTACACCCTGGGATCCAGCCTAGATCAAAGATTCTCCATACTGAATGCACCTAGAATTGCCTGGGGAGCATTTAAAAGCTATCATAGCCAGATCCCATCCCCAACCAATGCCATTGTGATGTCTGCTACTTTGAAAGCTCTGCAAGTGAGCTTTCACATATGGCTAAAGCTTGAAATTGTGGCTCCTGTGAGCACAAAACATTGGCCACCCCAGTCCCTTTATGAGGAAAGTAGCCCTAACTGCAATGACTGACAACCAACTGCTTCTAGCAGGATTCTACTGGTCTTACAACCCCCTATGCTGCTGAGTCGTTCCTCTTTATTCATTAGATATTCTCTGGATGGTGAGTGGTTTGTTAACGATCATGAGTGATGACTTGGTAATTGGATGGCCTAAGATACTGCACATTCTGGGCAGCAGATAGAGGCTCTCTGATCCCTATGTAGATCTCGTGTTAGAGCAAAGAACTTTGTTTATGAGGTAAGCTCAGCCCTCCGTGGCAGTTCTTAGAGTCTGAGTTCCCATTGTGTAAATAGAGATATATGAGCAGAAACGAGAACCAGGAACTAGAGTAAGTTTGAAGAATCCTGCCCAAGTGCATGCTGTAACTAGCTCGGAAACCGAAACTCAGAGAGAGGAAATGACTCGAAACAATTAGACAAACGATGCAAAAACAGGACATGATTCAGTGCCACACTATGGCTATAAGCCACAGCTACCTACTCTTCTGGTGCTTTTGAAGCTAATGTTTCTCCATGGATTGCAGAGCAGGAGCACTTTCTTTACAGGTTGACTGATATTCACATTTTCCTTTTCCCTGAGACATAGCTGGAACAAATTCTTAAGCCCAATTAGGAAGACTAGTAAGTAATTCTCTTCTCCTAGGCGATTCACCTCATAGCAGCTCTGCAAGGTTGGAACTATTCTGGTCTTTTCACAACAGAGTAAAACCAATCCACCTCACTGACAGAATTGGGAAGCAGCTGTGGGATTCAATAGTACCTGGCTCATTGTGTTGTATTTACCATTTACAAAACCATGACTAAAACTCCTGTTCACTTTAGATCCACAGCTTGCCTCTGGACCTGTGAGCTATTGTTTTATAATGGTAAACTGAGTATTGACATATCTGCCATTTTCTTCTCTTTCTTTTTCTTCAAGTTATTCTTTTTAAATTCTTAACTATACTGATATGAGGAAAATAAGCTGTGTGTGATTTCTTAAGTGGGGAGACAGAAGGATCTAGAAATGGCAAATGGCCAAAGTATGGTAGTTCATGCCTATCATCCCACACTTGGGAGACTGAAGCAGGAGGAAGATTATAAGTTTGGCACCAGCCTGGGCTATATAGTGAGTCAGACCCAACCTCCAAAACACACAAAGAACAAATAGCTCTCAAGTGAGCTCTACAATGATACAGTCAGATAGGAAACCAGAGCAGCCCCAGCAAACATAGAGCAGGCCGTTTCCAGTAGCTGTGCTTTTACCGTCAACTTGATATGACCTAGAGTCACTCTGGAAGAGAGGATTTCAACTAAAGAACTGCCTCCATCAGACTTCTCTGTGACCTTGTCTGAGAGTGTCCTGATTGATTTGGGGGGGGGGGCACTCTCTCTGTGGGTGGCACCATCCCTGGCACTTGAGCAGGGTTGTTTAAGAAAGCTAGCTGAACACACACCAGAGGGAGTGAGTGAGCAGAGTTCCTCTGATTTGAGTTCCTGCCCTGACACCCTCCAGTGACTCCCTCCAGCTGTTACTGAAAGTGTGACTTGGCATAAACCCTTTCCTTCCCTAGTTGCTTTGGGTCAGAGTGGGTTTGCTTGTTGGTTTGTTTTTTAATCACATCAACAGAAAGCAAATTACAATTCCAGGGGCCACTTGACATGAAGAACCTTTTTCAATACATACATGACAAATGATGGAACACACATAATTGACATTTTCTTGCTTTAGAACGTAACCTTGGCAACAGACTTGGACTACCTGAACAGCTTCAGATACTGTTGTGTTATGTTTCATTTTACCACTGTGGGGCCACACATGGAACATTATGGGGCTAGTGTCCTTGGGTACAACAGTGGTTGCATACCCCCCCACCCTGCTTGTAAACAGTGAAAGGCTTCCCCCCTGCTTGCCTTCTCCTTGTCATTCATGGGAACTGTCTCTAGTCACCAGGAAGAAAAATGAACCAAATCACCAGATTTCTGAGGTTATGATTTTGTACACCATCAGTAATTCCTCAAAGAAAGGTCTTTTGGCTCCCTGCCCCGTGTGTGTGTGTGTATGTGTGTGTGTCTCTCAGAAAAATAGTCACTCATAGCTTGATAGCTTCTATAAGACTAGATATATTCTGGGGTTCCAAAAAATTCTGGCTGATCAATAATCTCAGGCACCAAGTTCAGCATCAAACACAAGAATGAACATGCACCCTGGCTGTAGTGCTTCTAAGTGTCAAGGTCTCGGGCTTCTTTTCTTATGAAGTTTTAGAAACCAGATTCATGAGATATAAAAGACATGCACCACATTGCACATGCTTAAAGCATATAATTTAGGTTTTGACATATGTCAGAATTTGAAATCCAGGAAGCTCATCCAGTTAAATAATTACAACCACCACCAATCCCCAAAATTTCCTCCTGGGTTTTTTTTTTTTTTTTTTTTTTTTTTTTTTTGAGTCCTTTCCATATGCTTCTGCCACTTTTGTGTCTAACAAACTTCCAAGCTGCCTTCTGTATGTGGTGGCAGAGATAATATAACACATCCCTCTCCTCCCCAAATGCCCATAGCATCATTTTCCAAAGCTGTAAAAATGTTACTTTATATGACAAAGGTGACTTTTTACATTAGGCTTTTCCTAGATGATCCTGGATATACCCTTAGAAGAGAGGAAAGCAGAGGGTCACCAGAGTTAGACAATGAACTGTGATAATGGAGGCGAGGGACTGAGGTTTACTTGAGAGATCTGACAATGCTAGCTTTGAAGGTAGAAAAAAGAGTAACAATGCAAGAAACACTGGTGGATTCTAAACATTGGAAAGGCAAAGTCATGGAATTCTCTCTCTATCAGAAGACATGCAGCCCAGTAGGCACCTGGATTGGCCCTTAAAACCATCCAGGCACTAGTGCAGTAACCTATGAAGGCACGACAGAAGAAACTTGGAAATTGCAATTAAATGAAGGATTTTGAGATGAAGTGATTATCCTAGATTATCCAACAGGCCTTAGTGTAATCACAGTGTCCTTATTAGAGTAGGACGGAGGGAGATTTTACTGAGGAGAAGTGATTTGGAAGCAGGGATTGGAGCCATGTACCCGAAGGATAGAGGGAAGGACCAGAAAACAAACAGCAGAGTTCACCACCAGAAACTGGAATGAGGAAAGAGATGGAATCTTTCTCAATGCCTCCAGAAGGCAGCAGTGCTCCCAACCCTTTGGTGTTAGTTCAGAGTTATGGTTTGAATTGGAAATGTTCCCAAACAAGCCTGTGCTTTGAATCCCTACCCCTCATCCAGCAGCTATTTCAGACCTGGGCTTTGAAGGTTACAGCCTGGCCCCTAGTCTCTACCACTTTTTGCACCTTCTGGTCTACCATCATGTGTGCTTTCTCCAGTATACATGTCTGCAGCTGAGAGCTCCAACATGTCTTCCCTGATATAGTACACTGAAGTTGTGACCCCAAATGAAAGCTATATCCTTCAAGTTATTTCTGTCAAGTGTTCTGTCTCATTGACACAAAGTAATTCACATAACCTATCCCTTTGATTTGGATGTTTAAAAATTATTGGCTCCCTTTGTATTCTGAGACTGGGTCTGTATTAGTTGGCTTTCCTAATGCTGTGACAAAACACCATGGCTAAAATCAGCATGAGGAGGAAAGGGTTTATTTCATCATCATAAAGTTAGAATCTATCATCTAGGGAAGTCAGAGCAGGAGCTCAAGCAGGAACTTGGAGGCAGGAACAGAAACTGAGGCCATTGAGGAGTGCTGCTTACTTGCTTGTTCAGAGGCTCACATTCATCTTCTTTCTTTTTCTTTCTTTCTTTCTTTCTTTCTTTCTTTCTTTCTTTCTTCCTTTCTTTCTTTTTAAATTATTTATTATGTATACAGCATTCTGCCTACAGTCCAGAAGAGGATGCCAGATCTCATTACAGATGGTTGCAAGCCACCATGTGGTTGCTGGGAATTGAACTCAGAACTTCTGGAAGAGCAGCTACTGCTCTTAACTACTGAGCCATCTCTCCAGCCCATCATCTATCTTTCTTATACCTCTATGATGCAAAGATGTGTTGCAATCTTTTATGATGCATTTGTTTAACTCTGTAAAACTGTGTTACTTTGCCTGCCTAAAACATTTTATTGGTCTAGCTAGGCAAGAGAGAGAAATTGGCAGGGCTTGCAGGCAGAGAGAATGAATAGGAGAAATAGAGAGGAGAGAGCAATGAGCAAGAAAAGGAAAAGGAGAGGAGGATGCCAGGGGCCAGCCACACAGTTACACAGTCAGCCATGGAATAAGAAGAAGAATAGGAAAGATATATAGAACTAAAAAAGGTAAAAAGCCCAGAGGCAAAACATAGTTAAAGAAAAATGGGCTAATTCAAGTTAGAAAAGCTGGCTAGAAACAAGCCAAGCTAAAGGCCAGACATTCATGAGTAAGATTAAATCTCTGTGTATTTGCAAGCTGTGTGGCAGGCCCTCAAAGAGTAAAAGAAAAAAACCAACTACACCTCCCAAAATCACCTATCAGGGATGGTGCCATCTATGGTAGATTAGATCCCCTACCACACCAATTATCAACTAAGAAAATGTTACATAGATATTCCTACAGGCCAGTCTGCTGGAAGCATTTCCTCAATTGAGGTTTCCTCCTCCCAACTGACTATAGCTGACAAAAACTAACCAGTACATCAGGCCCTTACTGTGTAGTAGAAGATGACCTTGAACTCACTGTGTAGCTCAGTCTTGGCTTACCATCCTCCTGCCCCAGGTATGTGCCATTATGTCTGACTAAGCTATACTTCTGGAGCTTGCCAATATTAGCATGGAAGGACATTTCTAGTAGTAAGTTTGATAGGAAGATAGTGAATGGTTTCAGGTTTGTCAGGGGAAAGAAATAGAAAGTGACAAACTGTAGGGAAGGAACAGCAATCTCACAGAACCTGCCTCTAGGGAGAGAGAGCAAATGCAGAAAAACCCACAGGTTTACTTTAAAATATGGGTCTAGGAGCTGCAGAGATGAGTCGTCAGCAGTTAAGAGTACTTGTTGCTCTTGCAGAGGCCTCAGGTTTGATTCCCAGCACCTTTGGTTGCACACAAGCATTCATAACTCCAGTTTCAGGTGATCTAACACCCTCTTCTGGCCTTCACAGACAAACATGTTATAAATATGTATACATGCAAACAAAACATTCATGCACATAAGATAAAGTAAATAAATCTGACTAAATTAAATTATTATTACTCAGTCATATTATTACTCAGTTATGGTGAAGCCAACAGATCAGGAGGTGATGCCCATTGGAAAGACAGTTCATAGCCATGTTTCTCAAGAGAAATCCTGGGGCCTCAGTGGGAAGCAACAAGTAAGTTAGGAGTAAGATGTAAGTAAGATGTAGCGAGAGAATGGGGACAAACGCCACTGGAGTTTCCATGGAAAGGAATGGATGAGGCAGGGCAAGCAGGCTTCAGAGTGGGCTGTCCTGTAAGAAGATACTGTCAGGCACAAATTCTGGTGGCAAGACAAAAGCCAGCATTCCTCAGAAACTTGTGAAGTCAGTTCCCCTCTATAAGGATTTGTTTCCTTATTACTGGCAGAAGGGACAAATGGCTATTTGTGGTGCCTATTGACATACCAAGACAGCTAGGTTCTGGGCTCCCTTCCTCAGAATCACAAAACACTTGTTACACATTTCAGAGTCCATTGATATCCTAGCTCTTCTTACCTTTTCCCCAAAAGGCTTCCCTCCCCCTATCTCCTCATTGTCCTTACAATCCTGCTATTTTGTCCCTCTCTAGGTCCTCTTCTCTCTTTTGTCTTTCTCTGTTAGTCCTCTTTTTTGCCCTCTCTTGGTCCTCTCTGTGAGTCTTTATTATTTGATTTCTTCCTGTCTCTCCCCTCTCCTGGCCAAGTCAAGTAGGCTGGCCACAATCATTCTACTACTTGCAGTCTCTCTCTGCCCTGAACTCTTCCAGATGCCTCAAACTGTTCTCTCCCTCATATTTACAATAAAAACCTTACCCTCAATTATTCCTTGGAATAGTCACATTGTCAGTTTACACATCTGATGCCAAATCCTTAATTTATACAGATACCTAGCTCTGGGGGTAATATTTATAACAGGCAGTTATTGGCTTGGAGTATAAGATCTAGGGAGTGGGTTGCTCCAGATTGGTTGGTTTGCTTAGGACAGGCTCCTATCTGGGAAGGTTGGTTGCTGTCTCTGGGAATTAGCTAACCTGGGATAAGTAGCCTCCTCTCAATCTTGAGGCTCCAGATGTATCCAAAATACAAAAATAAAACATACAGTTAATATGGATTTATGGTTGACCATCCTAAACAGATTGGGTGGCTACCACAGGTCATGCAATGGGTTCACAAAGAGGTTGCCATCAGGTCTTAATGGTTATTACTGTTAGGAGAAATGATATGGGAAAGATAATAGATAATTCTATTGGCAGATGGGGTAAGAATGTTCAGAGAGAGGCCAGTGGCTCCAGGTAAAGATATTTGCTGCCAAGCTTGACTACCTGAATTTGATCTCCAGGACTCACACACAGTAGAGAGAAATGACTCTTACACAACTTGTCCTCTGACCTTCACATGCCACGTGCAGAGTATGGCAGTGTGAGTGTTCCCCTCCAATAAATAAATCAACAAATAAATGTAATAAGTATTGTAAGAGTAGAAGTATTTTTCAGGGAGGGACAGTTAGTCTAAGGATTGGTTCACTTGTGGCCTAAGTTGACTACGTGATTGTTAACCTTTCTCTCTTTAGCCTTTTTTTCCATTACAGAGTTTAGAAGGTTAGATACATGCTTTCCACATTCTTATAAAGGTGGCCAGTGTTTTAGATAACTGGGCAAAAAGGGACATTTGTTTGGGGGAGATTCTGGTTAGAGCCCTGACTCCATGCAAAAATACAAAGTGGTCATCTCAGAATAGGGAGGTGGGAGTAGTTCAAATTCAAGGACAGCTTTGCTTAGCAAGAGACTTGTCTCAAGAAAACAAAACAAAACTAGGAACCAAACAAAGGCCTCCCACTGAGAACACCTCTTCCTTGTTTCCTGTGTTAATGGTGAGCCTTGGAGCTGTTGGAAGCAAAGCAGGATGAAGGAATCTGAACTCTGGTAGCATCCTTGAGTTACACAACCAATTCTGTATTGACTGTTCTATACTTTGAATAACAATACATGTCCTTGTAGTTTAAGCCACTGTTAACTGGATTTGTTACTCATTGATGAGGAATTCCTTTCAGACCCAGAGGGTCTGAACTGAGTAGCAAGAGAAATGGTTGTGTCTATGTCAGATGAATGGCTGTCTCTCCCCATTTAGTCCAAGTGAAATGGAGGTTTATCGATGTAGCTGTCAAAGTTCTGTCAAGAAACAAATAGTGTATTTGATTTAGAAGGGATAAATGAAGAGAGTAAAAGGAACTTAGCTACAGTCAGTTGGATTCCTGGGGAGGGGGGAATAGGGAGCAGAAGGAGGGGAGACTGGGAAGGACAATGAAGAAGGAAGAGAGGGTGAGAAGGAAGAGGAGAGGAAGGGAGGAATCAACATGAAAGGAAATTAACAAAAGATATTGAAGAACCTTGAGACTAAATATAAGAGGCTAAGCCAGTCCTGTATTTGGGTCTTGCTTCAAGGGACAAGGGGAAGGAGTGGCTTCTAGAATGCTGGAGATAAAAGCCTTAGGTAATAGATGTAGAATTATGGCCTTAGGCACATACCATACCACTGCTCCTCCAACCCCCAGGACACCTAAGGTACCTGTACCATGCTTGATCCCTCCAGAGACAGCTGACCAGACATTCTGGAGATGCCAATTGGGTGGATTAGCATAGAGCAGATATGGGGGCCAGTGAAGCACTGTGGGGTGTGTGTGTGTCTGACCATAAGCTTCTTCCACTCATTGTAGCACCCAAACTCCTGAACTATCAAAGACCACACCTGCCTCTCGGGAAATGAAACATCTATTTTCAAATGCCATTTGAACCAGGGATGCTGTGGGCTACAGAAGTGATTGCTTTAGGCCCTCAGTTAGTCCTCTGCCAGCTCTGTATGTTCCTTCTCCTTGTTACCACTGGAGAGAGTTGTTCCTGTTTTGTTGGCAGCAGCTCACTTGGCTCTTCTCTGAAGTCTATTACTGAGCACATATTCTACCTTATTACTATCACATTTGGAAGAAGAAGGAAAAGCAATTACATGGCTATATAGGTATTTAATAGTAACAAAAGCACAATAAGAACTAGGACATGGGGTTCACTGCTTGTGAAACTGTTTCCTTGAGCATAGCAGAGAGTGCCCTATTAAACGTGTCTATTAAATCACTGGCTCATGAGGTTGAGCCATTCATCATCTGTATAATGTATTGTAGGAATCAAGAAAGGTTCAGAAAGTGGGGGATAAATTACCTTTCTGGGCAGTAGAGGAGATTAATACCATTCTATAAACTTATGGGTACGTAAAGGGAGATTTTAATTTGTTTATTTTCTACCTCAAAATTAAAAAGTAAGGCATATACCTAGATAAAAGTCTAACTGTAGGTTAGGGAATATAGATATGGCAGTTTGCTGGTATCAATCCCTTCACCCAGAAGCAACAGTTTCTCCTGTGTCTTCCCAGAGATTCCCAGGCACATATAGTCACATATGGGTTCCTTCAAGAAGCTAGTGTTAACTTAGTAGTCCTCAGGTGCCTGCAGTGAGTACAGTCAGGGTCCTCTCACTGTGGGGCACCCATCCTCCTGCTGCCATGAGCTTTGGTTGGTAATGGCTCACAGTCCTTCTCCAGAGGACACCCTTCAGAAGAGTGTGGCCTGTCTTGCTATGCTGCTTCTGACCCACATCCTCATGTCACTCATACTTAATAACTGACCACAGAACTTAACATAAGAGAATCAATGCCTTTGCCTCAAGGCTGAGAAAGCTTGTAGAATATTTTTTGCTTCAGAGTTGGGTTCTAACTAAAGCTTGTCTCTAGCAGGGGCCACATCATGACTTCCCTCTCTCGTCTCCATATTCTGTTTCTTTCGCCCCATCTTCTGTTGAGAGTGAGAGTCTTGTAAGCAGATCTCTACTTCAGATCCCACTTCTAGGAAGCCACCAGCAGGAGGTATTCCTAGGAAGCAGATTAATGATGGGATTCTCAAGAGGATAGAGTGGTAACCAGGACAAGTCCCATTGCTAGGCAACAGTAAGCAATCCCATGACTAGGTACTAGAGTATTAATAGTACCCAGGATACTGTGGCAGATGACTTTACTGAATAAAAGAAGGATGCAGGAAAAGAGTGTGCATTCGCTAATGCAGACTTTGCTGTCTGATAGGTTTGAATACTTACTGTAAGGACTTGGAGATGGATGGCAAGCAACATGCTGGAGTTGGAGGACAGGCTCAGTAGAATTTTAAAAGTTTTTTGTCACCTGCCTCCAAACTGAAAACTAGGTACAGCCTGGAAATTCTGAACTAGATAGATTTTCATCTTGGATGTATTTCCAATGTGGTCAGAGCTCTGGGAGCCAATTCTAACATACTACTGGGATGGTTCTTTAAATCTGGGGGATGCAAAAGGCCACATTAATAGAGATGCCAGAACTCTAATGGTACAACGTGGATATAGGAATGAAAAACATTACAGAAGTTTCAAACACACTGACTAGAAAACTTTCTAGCTGACTCAGAAAGGGCTGGATGCTGCTGCTCATCAAGATGATGGGAGATGCTCGGCCTGGGACTAATAGCATCATTGAGAAGCTCTGAGCTTTGTCTCCTAAAAGCAGGACAGGGCTAATGGGAAAGATGTTGTAAATGGGGACCTTTAGCAGCATTGGGGAATGACAGATGCCAGAATAGCAGAGACAACTGAGAAGCAGTGGCAATCTAATTATCATAATGGATAGCAAGGTCTAAGTGGCAGCCAGAGGTCTTGACCTGACCTTATGAAGATGGCTGATGGAACATAACATATTTTTTAGGCAGGAGATATGTGGGTAGACAATAAAGGTACTGTATAATATATAGCCTCAACACATCAGGGATAAGTAAAAGGGTGGGGTCAGATATCACCTCAATGGAGAATTGTAATCTGTTTCACAATTTCAAGACCCGAGCCTATTAAACAGCCTGCAAGGACTGAAGGAGCGACTGTTATACATGAGGATCCCAGCACACACATTTAAAACAAATAACCACAAACTGGAGAAAGAGAAGTACTCTATTATTATTATTAATTTTTTTTTTTTTTGGAGAAACTTTGGCTAAAGGATCTAAGTTGATGGGGCTATCTAGAATTGCTAAGTATTCTTCCTCCTTTCATTACTCTCCTTTATCCACCATTAGAATGGAACACTACTGAATTTACATAATAAAGAAGAGTCCTCACCCAGGTCTGCTTTTAGTGGGTCTTCTGGATCCTGTCACCATCCTAGTGGCCACATTTCCACTTCCTGAATGTGTCATTGGAGTAGATATACTTAGACGTTGACTGATGTCTCACAAAGGTGCTTAGCCAGAAGAGTAAGCTCTATTAAAGCAGAAAAGGCTAAACAAGCATGCTCAGAATTGCCCCTGGCTCTCCCCTAGCAACTAAGTAAGGGGACAGACTTGTGCAGTTTTGCTCCAAGGCTGTCCTCATTTTCCTGTTTTACATCCTAATGTATTCCAAAGGGATCCAGACCTCTTGACATTGCATTGGTCTACCATATTGCAACATCAGGTCTGATGTGCCTAAAACTCAAGTAGTTTAGATGCCCTGATGAGACACATGCATGCCAGAGGCTGGATAAAGCTCATAGAAATGTAAGAATTGGTTACATGGGATGACAATTTTAAATAGCAATTATTATTCTTTAAATAAGAAATAATTTTAGAAAAAAAATAAAAAAAAGAAATAATTTTAGACTTAAGGGAGATGGAAAAAGATAGGGACTTTCTTCATGTCCTTTCTCTGTTTGTTAACCTCTTGTGTAAGCCTAGAATCAAAGCTGGGTGTGGTGGTAAACACGTTAGTTACTCAGGAGCCTGAAGGAGGGCTGTGTATTCAAGGTCAACCTATTACTTGGTGAGCTAAATGCCTGCTTGGGTAACTTAGTGAGATCTATTTCTCAATAAATATTAAAACAATAAAAAAAAATGGTCTGAGGAGGAGCTGGTTGGTGTTGGCACACACCTTTAATCCCAGCACCTGGGAGGCAGAGGCAGGCAGATCTCTGTGAGTTCAAAGGTACCTGGTCTACAGACTGAGTTCCAAGTCAGACAGGGCTACATAGAGAAACCCTGTCTCAAAACAAAAAACAAAACAAAACAAAACAAAAACAAAAAACAAAAAACAAAACAAAACAGAACAAAAAAGCCCAAACCAACAAAACAACAACAACAACAAGAGAAAAGAATATACAAGGTCCTGGGCTCAATCATGAGTACTAGACAAATAACAAGACGACAAAAAAATCTTCACACAATGCTATTATTTAGCTGGGAGACCTTATTTGGGTGGTGAAGAGGTCCAGTGGTCTTGGCCTTGTGAAGGCATTTGCTCCCAAATGAAGAGTGAGTTTCTGTAGCTTGCTTGCACCTTTAACTGCCAAGTAAAGAGCCTAAGACTTGGATGATGTTTTCAGGTTTAAGAACAGCATGCTTTAAGTTGTCCACTAACAGTTCATGTGGACAGCAGCTACTTATGAAGAGGGGTCAGAATGAGAAACAGCCCAGCTGCATATCCTGACTGTGGTGCATCAGTCAGTCCCGTCTCTCTAGCCACATTACCTGGTACATCTTAGTACACAAGAGGAATCTCCAGCAGAGGAAAGGCTATGTACAACCTCCTCAAGTCCCCTGAGAAGTCACAGTACATCCCTGAGAGGTTCCCGGGGATCACCATGTTCATTCCAAAACAAGGACAAGCCCCAAAAAACTAAGAATTTCCAGGACTCTGATTTTAGAGAAAAATTGAGGTCCATCCTACCTCATAGGGTTAACTGCATTTTTTTTTTTTTTGTGCTAATGTTCTAATGATTTTGGCACATCTCAAATACGTAATTATTGAACAAAAGTAAAGGAGTTGTAATGCTGCTTCTGTGTAGGAACGTACCTTGCACTCCTTTTTAAAAATTCAGGTGGTGGCAGTGCATACTTTTGACCTAGCTCTTGGGAGACAGAGGCAGGAGATCTCTATGAGTTCAAGGCCAGCCTGGTCTATAGAGCAAGTTCTGTGACAGGCAGGGCTACACAGAGAAACCTTGTCTCGACACCCCCTCCAAAAAAAAAAAAAAAAAAAAAAAAAAAAAAAAAGTGGGCTATCTAGGGGAGGGAAAGTTGGGAGCTGAGCAAACACTGTTGAATTAGAAAGAGTTGTGCGCCAGAAGCTGTGGATTTGCCCTCTCATTTAGGGCAAGAAAACAAGGCTTGTAAATTAGTGCCTCAGATTTGTTTTCCATTAGGCAACCTCAAAGGCTTAACGCCACCATGAACTACCTAGAACCACATAGAATGTCAGGGCTCTACAACTGTCTGTATGCTAATTTGCTCTTTGATTTGGGGCGTAAGGACTAGGCTTTCAAGTGAGCGCTCTATATTTGTTACCCACAGCAACCGGGTTCCCTGAAACAGAGAGCGACCTCGGCTGAGTTCCGATCTTGGTTTCCAGCCGCTCTACTCCACTGGCTTTCCCTGCCAGGCATCTGCAGCAGGCCAGACCAGGATCTAGGCACGGTCCCTTTAAAGGAGCCTAGACGACGTCAGGGGTCTCTCCGGGTTGCGGAGCAGGGGCGGAGCGCCCCGCACAAGGGCTTCTACGCAGCCGGGTCGCCTCTGCGTCACAGCGCCCGCAGCCAATCAGGGTGGAGCCTGGCAGGACGCATTACTAAGGCGACGGGCTCGACGCCTCCCCGCTTCGGGATGAATTAGCGGCGGGTTCTGCTCGCAGGTTGTGACCCCCGTGGAGTCGCAGTCTCTCTCCAGTGTCCCCGCGACGTGGCGCGTTTTCCCCGGCGTGTCCCAGGTGCGGGTTTCGGCGCGGGGAACATGGCGGCGGCCGGGGGATTCCCCGAGTGGGCGGAGGCGGAGCTGCGGCGTGGCCGCTTTTCCCGAGAGCACGCTTCCTCCGGGGCCCTGGGGGACAGCCACTCTGGGAGTTGGGTGGAGGGTTAGGGCGAGCGGCTCTACGGAGGCGGAGGCCTCGGGAGCTGTGGGACGATGGCCGCCGGGTGCCCCGTCTGTGCCCACAGACACCTTCCTGTGCTCAACACACCTTGTCGGCCCCGAGAGCTGCTGCTGGTTCCCTAAACACCACCTAAGGTGTGCCAGGGGCCAGGTCCCAGGTGCACAGAGTTCTTCAGGGGCCGCCACGTGCGAAACCCACAAGAAAGATGTCCAGGGCTCAAGCTGCTTGTTTGCTTCGGGTGCTAGAGGTGTGCACGAAATTTAGGTGGCAGTGGCACAGGAGGAAAGGTAGGTCACACTAGAAGCTGACGTCGAGTCTGATTTTTTTTTTTTTTTGTCCGTTTTTTGAGGACATGCTTTTACTAAGGACCTGCCTTCCAACTCATGGTCTTTTTTGCCTCTGCCCTGTATTGGTGCAATAGGAGGCGTGCCTTACCACGCCCACCGGGCAGGTGTGGTCTTTTAGGGTGTATCTTAACGTCTGAGATTGTGTTTGACCAGAAGCAATAAAGACATGAGGTGTTTTCTTGTGGTTGTGGAACTGTTTTGTTTTCTCATCCTTTCTTGAAGGGCTAGTTGACTTTGAAGTTCACGTGCTGTTTTCAGTGCGCTTTGAGTGAATGTAGACACACCTGAGTTTGGCAATTCAGTTTAAGTCCAAGAAAAGTATTGAAAAAGTGCCGGTGAAGGGATGATCAAGATAAGTGCTTCCCATTCATGTCCTTTACGTATTTCGGCAGAGAAACATCTTGCCATAAAAAGTTTAAATATTTGGGCTACTTAAAAAAAAACATTTTGATGAAAGACATTGCAATATTTGTGTATTTAAAAATATTATTTTTATTTGTGTATGTGAGGCTGCATTAGTTTATATGCATCATGCAAAGTGGAGACCTTCAGGAGCTGCAGTTATAGATGTTTTTGAGTCAACAGTGTGTGCGCTAGTAACCCAAGCCTGGTCCTCTAAAAGAGCAGTAAGTACTCTTAACCATTGAGCTGTAGATCCAGCTGTTAAACTTGTGGTTTTGAATTAGTAAACGAATTGAAAGGTCACAGGAGCACTTCGCTTCAGTCATCAATAGCGACTGTCACAAGTGCCCAGTGTACATTTAGCGCTGTCATTTCCACATGGCTTCTACCTTTAAGTTGAACAAATGTTGGGTCCCTCTTTTCCCACCAGGTCTAAAGGCTGCCTTCTGCAGCTGTTAGGAGGTGTACTCTGAATCTGGGGAGATAGGGTGAATTTGGTCTGGGGTTGGCGTTGAGGTTAGATGTAGTGATAACTAAGTTGCTTCATAAAAATATGGTGGTTATGTAACTTCTGTGGGGTGTTTTGTCTCTGAATAGAGATGGCAGTTCTTGGCCAAGCAGTCTTCATTGAGGCTGGGGGATGGGCAGTGCATTTAAGAGCCTTAAAAACAGTGGTAAGAATTGATGTGTATTAGTGTTCATTACTCTGCCTGGCAGTGTGTCAAGGGCCTGATAAGTGTCAACTCATTGACTCAACAGTGTAAAGTGGTTACTTAACAGATGAGGAAACTGGAGCACATTGAAGTTGAAGTCATTTGGTCCTAAATCCTTCAGCTAGCATTGTGAGTCCAGTTTGTCATCACTCCATCCCTGCCTTTTCTCCTTTTTCTTTCTTGTTCTGAGAATTGAATGCAGGGGCTTGCACATGCTAAGCAACTGCTCCATCACTCAACTATCTTCTCTTTTTATTTTGATTGCCAAGGTTAGCCTTGAACTCATTTTGTGGCCCAGGAAGCTTTTGAACTTGTGATCCTCTTCCTGCCTCAGTCCTCGGAATAGCTGAATTTATAGTCCTTGCACCACAAGGCCTGGCTCCTGTGCTTTTCCACACCATCACTATATGCAACCCTGGTTAAATTCTTTGAGAGAATAATTTGATGGATGACTTTAAAAACAATCAAAAGCCTGGCAGTGGTGGCACATGCCTTTTATCCCAGCACTTGGGAGGCAGAGGTGGGTGGATCTCTGTATGTTCCAGGCCAGCCTGATCTACAAAGCCAGCCAGGACAAGCATCAAAGCTTCAGAGAAACCCTGTCTCAAACAAACAAACAAACAAACAAACAAACAAGCTGGTTTTAGTACAGTTCATTGCTAAATGATACTAATATTTTTCTTAAGTTTTTTGTTAGTTTCTTTTTTTCTTTTTTGAGACAGGGTTTCTTGGTATAGCCCTGGCTATCTTGAAACTCACTCTGTAGACCAGGTTGGCCTTAAACTCACAGAGATCTATCTGTCTGTCTCTGCCTCCCAAGTGCTGGGATATTTTCTCAGTCTCTATAGAAAAAAATGACATAAATAGAAGTGGCAGTCATTGTTTCATTAACTCTTTCTGGAATCTTTCTGCCTCCTTGGAATGCAAAATTAATTCCTCATCTAATCCTTGAGTTCAATGAGAGGCCCAAGTCCAATCTGAAGAGAAGGGGGAGGAACAGATGATTGAGTAACAGTGTAGATATAGAGAACTGTGATAGCATGTGCTGGGATGGACCTAGCTCAGTGAGGAAGGGAGCTAAGCAGAGCAGGAGGAACACCGGCTGGGACACCGGCTTCCAAAAGTTCACAGGAGGGAACTCTATCCAGGCAGGATAAAGAGAGAGTGTGTGTATCCTTTCAGGGAGAGAAACAGGAAAAGTTAGGTCCAGGTTGTGAATTCTTGGCTAAGACTGATTTTATGCTGTTGACATTAAGGATTGATTTCACAACGGCATTAAATCTAGACTTAAACCAGGGTTGTTCTTTTCTGTCAGCTGGCCAATTGGAGTTCCCTGGGAAGAGAATCCTCAGTTGAGAAAATACAGGCCATCAGATGGCCTGTAGGCAAGTCTGTAGGCCATACTCTTGATTAATGATTGATGTGGGAGAGCTCAGCCTACTTGGGGGTGGTGTTGTCCCTGGGCAGATAGATGGTTCTGATTTGGATAAGAAGGCTGAGCAAGCCTTGGGAAGCAGCCAGTAAGCAGCGTTTCTCCTTGGCCTCTGCTTCAGTTCTTGCCTCTAGGTACCTGCCCTGACTTTCCTCAGTGACATACTATGACAGAGAGTTGTAAGTCTAAACGAACCCTTTCTTCTTTAATTGGTTTTGGTCATGGTGTTTTATGGCAGCAGTAAAAATCCTAAGAAGACATGAAGTAAAATGATCAACTTTCTTTTCTGCTTGTTTGTTGATTTATTGGGATTTTGAGGCACAGTCTCACTCTATATATAGCTCAGGCTGGCCTGGAACTTGCTATTAGTTGGCTTCAAACACAAGGTTATCACATTCTGGGATTACAGACTAATACAAAGCACCATACCTCGGTATGTTCTGAAGAGGTGTCCGTGGTAACAGAATGTGAAGAAGAGACCAGTTAATGGCCATTTCATAATCTGGGCTTGGTGTTCAGCCTGGCCATGAGCTGGGGCAAAGCTAGGTCAGATTCCTTATGTTTGGAAATCAGAATAGAATGTGAGGTGGATTGGGTGTAAAGAGCAGGAGGGTGTAAGAGGCAGAGGTGGGACTCCTACAAAACAATTGTGTTTTATATGCTTGGAAATTGGGAGGTCCTGTTGACTGGTATAAAGAGAGGCTAGTCTGATCTTTGTAAAGGCGTCCCCCTTGAGATTGTTTTGAGTGAAATTATTTTTCTGATTTCTTAGTGAGGTGGTTTTTGTTTTTTGAGGCATGGTTTCTCTGTATAGTCCTGGCTGTCCTGGAGCTCATTCTGTAGATCAGGCTGCCTCGAACTCAGATCTGCATGCCTCTGCTGTCTGAGTGCTGGAATTAAGGACAGCATTGCTCTCCTGAGTGTTTTTAACTTGGTGTATGAAAAGTTATAGGTTCTTGTGTGATTTTGTATCTTACTGGAAAGGTTTTTCAGAGCTAAGACTTGTCTTATGGAATCTTCCAGGTTTTTCAATTGTAAGAACATATCTGAAAGTAGGGATAGTTGAGCTTCTTTTTCATATGTGTCCCCTTTGTTTCTTTTGCCTTATTTCTCTGGCTTCAATCTCAAATACTGTGTTGAATAAAGGTGGTGAGAACGGATACTCAGGGTTTGAATATTCTTTGTCATTCAGCTAACCATAGTAACATTTTTAATTTATGTTTACAAGTGAAGAAACAAGATTAATTGCCTAAGGTTACAAAGTTTGGAAATGTCTGTTCTTCCTTCTCTCTAACTCCTTTCTTTGCAGGAACTAGGAATATGCAGAACCATGTGCTGGTGGTCATAGCACTTTGATACTGAGGCAGGAGGATTGGTGCTTTGAAGCTCTTCTTGGTCACATAGTGAATTCCAACTCACTCTGGACTACATAAGACTTGTCTCAAAAACCCAAAACATACACACACAGCCAAAGTACAGAACAGTTTTGCCATAAGGCCTCATTCTTTTACCCTTGATGGACATGTTCCTTCCCTTCCTTGACTTTTGACAAGAACCAATCTGTTTTCCGTTTTTACAGTTTTGTTCCTGAATGAGTGTTACACCAGTGGATTTAAATAGCTTTTAGTCCATGGGACAGAATTCTCTGTGGATTCATTGTAGTTATGTATGTTCTTTTCTCACCCTTGCATTCCTTAGTCTCTTAGCACTTCTTCATGGGGATGCACACACTGAAGGGTTATCTGTGTTATTTCCAGTGTTTGGCTCTTAGGAACAAGCTGCTATGAACATTTGTGTATGTTTTTACGTGAATGTACATTTTTACTTCACTGGAGTAAATACCCAGCAGTGTAATTGCTGGGGCCATATGGAGGTTGTGTAGATATATGGGTTTATTTCTGAACCCTCAGCTCTTTTCCCTGTATCTGTTTGTGTTTTCATGTCAGTACCACAATATCTCCATTGCTATTGCTTTGTACTGAGTTTTGAAAACAGAAACAGGAATCCTATTTTGTTCTTTAAAAATAATTTCCTGTTCCATTTTTTAAAATTACCTTTCTCTGTGTGTATATGAGTGTGATGTGTTGAGATCAGAGGACAGTTTTCAGGGGTTGGGTCTCACAAGGATCCCAGGAATCAAACTTAGGTCATCAGGCCTGACATAATTTCTTTGCTGCTTATGTTTAACTTAGTTTCTTACAGGTCTGTATAATTTTTTGTTTGTTTAGTCTCACTCAGTAGCCCAAGCCATCTCAGCCGTCTCAGAACTTACTAGGTAATCCAGGCTAAGCTTGTCTAACCCTTCCACATCTACTTCCAGTGTTCTGGGATTGGTTGCAGGGTTGTGTCACTATGCCAGGCAGTCTATATGAATTACTTTGTTGGTTTCTTCAGAGTAGGCTGCTGAGGGATTCTAACAGGCCATGCCTTTTATTTGTTAAATTGTACAACCTTTTACCACGATCAATTTTTAAACATTTCGTTATCCTAAAGAACCCGCATGTGACATGTGTGTTAGTAGTGACACTTCTGCTCTCTTCCAAACTCTTCTTTTCTCTAGGTAGCTATGGTTTGCTTTCTCCCAGATTTGTGTATCCCAGTCACTTTGTATAAATGGACTGATGATATATTGTGTTCCCTCTCTCACTTCCTCCATCTGCCCCCATCTTTTTTGGGATAGGGTCATATTTATAGCCCAGGCCAGTATAGAAGTCACTGTGTAACCAGGATGGCTTTGAGCTCATTGTTATCCTCTTGTCTCGGGTTCCCAAATGCTGGGATTATACATCGTCATGCCCAGCTTTATTTGGTCATTTTTGAATGACTTTTTTTCACTTAGCACAATGTTTTCAGGGTTCCTATGCACAGTGTCTTTGTTACTTTTCTGTTGCTGTGACAAAACCAATGTGACTAAGTTATAAAGAAACTATTTAATGGAGCTATGGCTTCATAGAGTTAAGAGCATATGATGGTAGACAACAGGAACACCCAAAAGCTCACAGGAGGCAGAGAGGGAGAGGGGGAGGGGGGAAAGGCAGAGGGTGCATATTGGGGATGGTGCATTCTTTGGAAATTTCAAAACTCACCCCCAGTGAAACATCTTCTCTAACAAGGCCACAACTCCTTAACCCCTCCTAAACAGTTCTATCAACTGAAGTACAAGTATTCAAATACATGAGCCTTTGGAAGACAGTCTCATACCACTACACATGGTGTAATATAACAGTACTTAGTTTTTTCTATTGCCAAGTCATCTTTTGTATGAATAGTGCCACACTTTGTTATTGTTATTATTGTTATTTTGAGACAGTGTTTAACTATGTAGCCTTGACTGGTTTGTAATTCACTATGTAGACAAGGCTAGCTTCAATCTCGAGATCTGCCTATCTCTGCCTCCTGAATGCTGGTATTAAAGGTATGCACCACCACATCCAGCCTGGCACATTTTATTTATCCATTTGTCAGCTGGCAGACTCTTGAGTTGTTTTGATTAGTGGCTATTTGGAATAATGATGCTGTGAATGTTCAAGCTTTGTCTAGGTTTGTGTTTTCATTTTTTTCTCTTATATATACTTAGGACTAGAATGGTTGATTCACAGGATTATGATGCTTAACTTTTTGAATAACTACTAGACTGTTTTCCAAACTAGTTGTATGCATTTACTATCTCACCAGTGGTGTGGCCAGGTTTCCATTTCTTAATGTCAGTACTGTTTATTTTTTTGTTATAATCAGTTCTTCTGGAATACTTGTGGGCATGACCAGAGGCTTGTTACAAATCTAGTTGCTCTCAGGCTGAGAGTCAAAACACATGGTCACAATAAGTAATAGATTGTTCTCAAAAGCTATTTTTTAATTTTTTGTTGGTATGTATGGTTGTGTGCTTCTTTTTCTTGAACCTATTAGTATTGTGTATTGCATTGATTGCTGATTATTGAACAGCGTTGCTGCCTGGATTAAAACAGTTTTTAGTATTTGAATTCTTTTCAAGTGCTTTATGAAGGTTTTTTGTGTTTCTGATACTTTTATACTGTTTTTCTGGTTTCTGCTTTGAGGTAGTATTAGTTTCATCAAACATTTGAGAAGTGCTTCCAATTCATCATCTGTTTTCTAGGAGACATTGTAAAGAATTAGTTTTAATTCTTTAGTCCTTTGATAGAATTCTCTGATGACACAGATTTTTCAGAAGCCTTTTAGATCTGAGTTCGGTTTCCACGATCATTATGGGGCTATTCAAACTCATCATTTCCTTTTGGGTGATTCATGTTGCTTAGTGCTTTTGAGGAATTGGCCATTGGCACATGGGGCAGGGTTCCTCATTCCTGCCAGGCAATTGTAGGTCAGTGTCACCAGGACTTCTTGAATTCTGGTGATGTGATCATGTCTCATTACTGCTTCCCAAATGGTCTTAGCTGACACCCTGGGTCAGGTCATGGCCTTCTTGCCTACTCCTGGCATGAGTGACAGCTTTGATTGTCTAGATGCCTCATCCTAATGGAGAAGAGTAAGGTAAAGACCTCCTACAGGCACATGTATTTATTTGGACACTTGGTCTTCAGTTGTCACACAACAGGAGATGTCATGGCATCTTTATGAAGTGGAGCTTTGCTGTAGGAAGTGTTTCAAAATCTGAGGGCAAGTTTTGAGGATTTATAGCCTGGCTCTATGTCTTAAGAGTTCCTATTGCTATGATAAAACACCATGACCAAAAGTAAGTTGAAAGAAAATGTTTATTTTGCTTACACTTCTGTATCGCAGTCTGTCACTTAAGGAAGTCAGAGCAGGAACACAAGACAGAAGGTAGAAAGGGAAGCAGAGACTATGGAGGAATGCTACTTACTGGCTTGCTCCTCATGGCTTGCGCAGCCTTCATTCTTACACTATCCAGAACCACGTGCCCATAAGTGACACTACTCAGGATGGGCTAGCCCCCCTCCCCCCCATCACTCATTAATCAAGAAAATGTCCTACAGACAGTCTGGGGGAGGCATTTCTCAATTGAGTTCCTTTTCTTAGACAACTCTAGCTTGTGCCAAGTTGACAACTAACCAGAACATTCTCCCTCTCTCCCTCCCTCTCCCTCCCCCCTCAATTGATGTGTGCTCTCAATCAGCTCCCTGCTCTTGCTGCCATGTCATGTCTTCCTTGTCATGCACTATTTCTTACACACACACACACACACACACACACACACACACACACACACACACACATTTTTTGACCACAGCAATACATAGGTACCTAAAATAGAAATTGAGTTGTTGCTGTGATAGACTTGACTGTGTTGTTTTGTAGAGCAATGCAGAGAGTGAGTCCTCATGGAGTGCCCAGAGAACTGCTAACACCTTGGTGGATCTGGACATTTTCAGGGAGAGGGAGTTAGGAAGGCTCTATTCCTCAATGTAGGGACAACCATTAGAGTTTTCTGGGCAATGTGATTGGGATTTGAAAGACAGTTCATGTCTTCTTGCATTGGGCTTTCTTTCTGACACTTAGTATTTTCCTTAAGGGGTTTCCAGGCAGAGGGCTGGGAAGGTGGTGGAAGGTACTGGGAGCCTGATGAATTCCAGGGCTGGGGTAACTTCAGTGGTAGAGCATATGCAAAGCTGAGGGTTTGATTTCTGTCACTAGGGGAGGGGAGGGAGAGGGAAGAAACAAAACAAACAACAACCACAGTAACAATAACAAAAAACCTTTGAGTTAGAAGAGGGAATCCTCAGAGGCTGAGGAATTACCTTGATTGTTATGTAACATTTGTATAAAAGCAAGTGTATGAAATAGTTTGGTCTCCTCTTGAACTTGTAGCCTTTAGCCTTCTCAGCAGCTGGGGTTACAGGCCCGTGCCACTTGATTGGCCCAACTTATGTGACTTTTGCAGGGCACATACTGGCTTAAATGACATTGTTGGCTAGTACCATCAGCTCTTAAAGCTGTGGGAACTTGTGGGAGGTCCTTATCTGTGTGGGTAGCTGACAGCTGACTCTGATGATTCTCCTCCAATTCTAGGTCCCACCTGTTTAGTGTCCCTCTGAAATCCTTAGGCGACACTTTCTGCCTCAATTAATTGAGCTAAATTTATTGTCACTCCCATATTCCATTTCCTGCTAGGGTTTGTTCATTTAATTGTCTCATCTTAAACTTTTGTATACAATTTTGGCATGTCCCCCTACTTTCTCTATTGTTGCTGCTTTTGTGAGGCTTAGGCTCCCCCTCTTCTTTATACTTGAATTATTTTTATAGTCTACTGGTTGGTTTTAAAATTAGTAACTTCTATTTACCGCATATTTGACAAACTGTATCTGATCTTTCTCTGGTTCTTGACATTGGGCTTAAAAAAGAAAAAAAAATCCCTTGGAATTTTCTGAATGATAAGAATATCTTTTGTTATCTCCACTGTCTCTTGAACACTCTGGGAATTTGGGCTAATGATCTGTGTATCAGAGAGACCAAAATTAGAAGTTTGGAACTTCCCTCATGCATGCTCGCCCAATTCTGAGAAGGGGAGAGGGAACTAGATACTGAGTTTAATTGGGGGGGGGCATGATTTAGTTAGTCATATTTAGGTAATGCTAGTATGGAACAGTGGTGAATGTGTTAAGGTGCAAGGCAATTGACACCTGGATTTCTTGAGAGGCATGGAGGCTTTGTGTTCACCTCTCCCAGACATTTCTCAGTGCATCTCTTCCTTCTGTTTAGCTGTTTCCGAGTTGAATCTTTTATAGTATAATAAAGCTGTGATTTGACTGTTTAAGTATTGTGCTTTAACAGTTTCATGAGAATCGCTATAGTGAATTACTGAACCAGAGAAAGAATTTAGAGAAACATAGTGTTTGTGGTTAAGTGGGCATTAGTGTAGCAAGCCTAGAGATACCCGAAGTAAGATGGTTGTTAGATTTCTTGCTCTTTACCCTGTTGGATCTGATTTTACCTCCAGACAGTGAGAGTCAGAATCAAATAGAAATTGTAGGGCATCTGGCTGGTGTCAGTGTAGTGTGCACCCTTTCAGGGATTGTGGCACTGTGCTATGTGCATCATTTCATATGATACCTTAGGAAGGTAATGGCTGCTTTTATTTCTTTCCCTTGTTCCTTTCGTAGGGAATTGTGTAGCCACATTAGTGCAGGGCCCCACAGAACTAGGGGCTGTTGGGAGAATTCCATGCTTTCTGACCACAGGCCTGATTTCTTCACCCTTTGTGTTGAGTCAAATGTCATTCTTGCTTTAGAGATTAAAAGCCTCCTCTGACCTGGCAGCTGGGACTTTTGCATTTCTCCTCCTCCTCTTCCTCTCCCCCGCTCCTTCCCCTCCTTCTTCTCCTTCTTTCTTCTTTGTTTTGGGGCAGGGTCTGCTTTGAAGCCCAGGGTCATGCCTGTACTTCTAAGTTCTGGGGTGACCTGAATGAGCCACAGAGATTGGCCATCATTTTTGAGCTCAGGGACTTTTCAGTTGCTCCCCTCTTGTAATACTCTGTAGGCAGCCATTCAAGGCCCAAAGTGGTAATGCTCAGACTTCATACGGAGCAGAATGAATAGCTGTTGTGGTTTTGGGTAGACCACTCCGTTCTATGTCTACAGGGGATGTGTTAGGGATGGAATATGTGGGCTCTGGGCCCTGGTAAAATGTAATGGGTGGTCAGAATATAGGAAAAGGAATTTGGTATAAAAATGGCACATATTGACCATGTGAGTAGTTCTTGGACAAGTAGCTTCTTGGAGCAGGGCTGTTTGAGTTTGTCCTCAAGAGACTGTAGGATTTTGAGATCTGTGGCTGGGCAGGCGATGCTCCTAGGCAGGAAGAATGTGAGGCAAAGGGATTGAGGGGATTTTGGAGTAAAACTGATGACCTATCTGGAGGGAGCCTTTTCTTGAGCCAGAATTGGTTTTCCTGCCCCAAAATGAGTTTTGAAAAGCTGTGCTATGTTTTTCCAGCTGCACGTTTGCCAGATCTTGCCCTCCTTTTAAACGTACTGAAAGCTGTTTTAGGGTCAGCCAGTGATAAGGTTGGGTGAGCATGTTAAATCAGTCACAGTTTTACTAAAAACAAGGTGTGAAATACTATGGAGGTTTACCTTTTTATTTGGTACTTGAGCTTGCCAAAGGAAACTTTAAATGAGAATAGTTCAAAACTACTTTTAGTAGTGAAACACTGAAGTGAACATCAAAATAGGCAGTCTGAAGAAGGTCTCATTCTTACACTTTTTGTGTGTGAATGCACATTGTTAGCCCTGTGTAATTAATTCTCTTGGCATTCAGAAGGGTGTGGCACCTTTCCTGACTTTTCAGAGCATACGAATTTACTGTTGGTCATTTGTCCTCCTGCTTTGAAGATACAAGGAACTGTAGTTGATTTTTGTTTGAAGACTAGCTGTGCTGTGTGTGTAACATTTATACACTTTGGGAAAAGTAATATATGAAGGAGAGTTAAAATCACATTATTCAGGTAATTGTTAACCTTATTTATGATGTATAAGTTTTTAGATATAGTTATGTATCTTTGTACCCACTTTTTTCACTAACTTACATTACTAGGATCTTTCCTGTGTCATGTTTTTTTTTTGTTTTTGTTTTTTCAAGCATCATGTATAGAGTTTGTGAGAATTTCTTTCCTTTGACTAACAACAGAATCATTTATTTATAAGTTTCTCATTTTACTTCATTGATAGCTATCTAACTGTAACTTCACTGTTTAAAACTGACACCACAGGACTCCTTTACAGGGCTGTTGATCATAACTTAGCATTTCTCTAATTTCTGTAGATGGAACTTTAATTGGTGTGTGTTATGTGCACATAAGTGCTGGTGCTGAGAGGGGCCAGAGAAGGGCACTGGCCGCCTTGGGGCTGGAGTTAGAGGAGGTTGTGAACCACATAACTTAGGTGCTCAGTACTGTTGAGCCATCTCTCCATCCCCTCCCCCCATTTCTCCACTGATGGACATTTTACTCTTCTATACACATATGTTGTTACTCCAGCAAGTTAGTTATTCATTTACATATATATTGTGTCGGGATTGGATTCATGGTCTCTCTTCCATTGAGCTACAACTCCAGCCATCAGTGATGATCTTTATGATACAGTTTCTCATTTTTTATGAGTATTTTTCTAAGATAGACATTTTTGGTTATAAATGTATATGCATTTAAAAAGTACCAGCTTCACTATGTTGTCTTTTAAGGGAGCCTGCCTGTCAGTGTCCCTAGTAACAGTGTGCTGTCCTCTTTCCCTCTGTGCTCACTTTTGAAGATACTATCTATCACTGACAAATAGGAAAAGACTCATAATTGAAAACATGTCTCACACTGCCTTAATTTGATTTTTTTGTATTTTCTCATATGTGATTCTTTGCCCATTTTTTCCTCCTGTTATATTTTATTCTAATTCTCTAGTGCTTTCATAGTTTACATGTAACTCTTTAATTCATCTGGAATTTATTTTTATTTCATGGAATGAGAATTGTTTGATTCTGGAGGAGATTCAAGGGCTAGTGGGCCTTGAAATTGTCTGGAAAAATTTAGAGGGTAAAAATAAACTTGTTGCCTTTGGAGAGTAGTTTGTTCAGATTTATTTAAAGCCTTAGTATTTCCTAGCTTTACAAATCCTGCTTGTAAGGGGCAGCAGAAGGAAAGCTGGTTTCTTTTTGAGTGCCCATGTCAGATGTGTGCTTTCAGGGAGTTCAGGACAAACTACACTTGAGCAGAATTGCACCCTCTTTTTTAAAATTAACTTTTATTTAAATTAAAAACAATCTTATTTTACATACCAATCCCAGTTCCTTCTCCCTCCCATCCTCCCATTACTCCCTCTAACTCCCCATCTCACCCCGACCCATCCACTCCTCAGGGAGGGTGAGACCTCCCATGGGGGAATCATCAAAGTCTGACACATCATTTGGGGCAGGACCTAGGTGCTTACCTATGTGTCTAGACTGAGAGTAACCCTCCAGAGGGAATGGGCTCCCAATGCCCAGCCATTCGTGCACTAGGGATAAATACTGGTTCCACTGCCAGAGACCCCATATACTGTCCAGGGCCCCCAACTTATGCCCATGTTCAGGGGGCCTGGTTCAGTCTTATGTTGGTTCCCCAGCTGTCGGACTGGGGTCCGTGAGTTCCCACTTGCTTAGTCAGCTGTTTCTGTGGATTTCTACAGCATGGTCTTGACCCCTTTGTTTGTCATTCCTCCCTTTCTACAACTGGATTCCAGGAGTTCATAGAGAAGTTATGAAACTCGTATTCAAAGTCTTTGCTGTGTGATAGCTTTTTATATGCTAGATGAGATGTCCAAGTTTCAATGGGAAAAAGGTTTGTGACCTTGTAATCGAAAATCTGGAGGTTAAAGGCTAAGATGAAATTTTTTTTTGCTTGCAAAGGGTGCTCTTGATTTGGAGCTCTAGAGTAGCTAATAATCTTGAGTTATATGGATGAGTCCTACAAAAAAGGTCACGTACATCCTTACTGGGGGGGGGGGGGATAATGCACATAAGAGCGGGGACAGTGACCACAAAGTCAGAGGTTGGAAGGAGATGGCCGCAGTCAAGGAATTTGGGGAGCTGTTGGAGGCAAGAGCTCTTCCTTCCCCAGTGTGGAGGAAGTGTGGCATATACCTGCTTTGGTCCAGTGATGTTATATCAGACATTTGGGTCCCAAGATTAGAGAGTAGACTTATTTTAAACTACTGAGAATTTGTTAGTACAGTTGCAGGAAGCTGGTGTACCAAAGGTGCGGGGAGCTGTGTCCTTTTCGTCACAAACTCTAATTGCTTCTCTTTGATAGGTAGCTGTCAAAGCTTCACTTTTGGCTAGGTTTTGCTACTGATTATTGTTGGTTCTCTGTGCCAGTGGTGTCCTGTTTTGACCCCTATACCTTGGGTATAGTGGGAAGCAGCTGTTTCAGTATTATTCCACATTACTCTGGCAACTTGGAGCCTCTTTACATTCGATAGGAATTTGAGGATTATTCTTTTTTACATGCCTGGAAAAAGCATTGGTAGAAATTATATTGCTTCTATAAATTACTTTGTGTTTTACTGGCATATTCATAAATGTGGGGTTCTTTCTAAATATTTAATTTGTCTTTAATTACTTTTAGCAGTGCTTTGTAGTTTTTTAGCCAAGGTTTTTTTTTTTTTTTTTAAATAACACCTCTTTAGACAGAGTTTCTCTGTGTAGCCCTGGCTGTCCTGAAATTCACTCTGTAGACCAGGTTGGCCTCAAACTCAGAGATCCACCTTCCTCTGCCTCCCCAGTGCTGGGATTAAAGGCAGGTACCATCACTGCCTGGCTGCTTTGTAGTTTTTAATTTGTAGCAGTTTTTAAGTCTTTTAGTTCTTTGGTTGAATTTGTTCTTAGGTATTCTTAGTGTACTTGTAAAAGTGAATTGTTTTCTTAAGTTCTTTCTTGGTTTCCTTTCCTCCCTTCTTCCCTCTTTCTCTTTTCCTTGGTAGAGTTTTACTCTAAAGCCCACAATCGCCTGAAACTCTCTAGGTAGACAAGGCTGGCCTTGAATTTATGGTAATCTTTGTGTCTCAGCCTCTCACAAGCTGAGATTATGAGCACAAACCTCCATGCTTGACTCATAGTGGAGTTTTGTCTGTTGATATTTGTTCCCTGCAACTCTGCTGTGCCTCTCTCTGGTAATTTTGTAATTGTTTTTACCCCCCAAGAATTCTAGACTTAGGATCATACCTTGTCGAAATTATGTTTTCCTTTCTGACTTGGATGAGTTTTATTTACTTACTTAACTAGTCCTGGCTAGAACTCTCCACAGGGCTGGACAGCAATGGTGAGAGTGATTGTCCTTGTGTTCCTGATTTTACTGATTCAGACTATCATCCTGGACTATGTTAGCTTTTAAGTATGTAAAATTGTTAGAAATTGAGTTAATTTATTATTTTGCTAGTTCAAAATTTTAGAGTAGAAGAAAATTTCACACAGTTGTAATTTTTGTAGTTGGCAGTTTCATGGTATACAGAAAGCATCAATGAAAAAGGAATCAAGGAGATGGCAGTCTGAGGAGTGGAGGTTTCCACCTGCCTTCACTTTCTGGATTTTGGCATTTGCTGCTCACAAAAATTGAAAGTTTGTCCAGGCTAACCTTTGAAGCTTTAAATACTTTTGCATGCGTATGTCTTAGTTATTTGGTGTATCTCTCTTAAGCATTAGCCAGTTTCTTTTATTTGATGCTTTTGCTTCAGTGCAAAGAAGGACTGTGGCTGCTAGTTGCTCAATCAGAAGAATGACTATATCTTACGTCCAAGGAAAATGAGTGCCCTAGAGTCACAACACACAATAGTTATTGCATTTGATAAACTGTCTTATTATTCATCTTTGTGGGTATTTTGGCAACATTTAGATTGGACCAGACCTTATGTGTGTGTGTGAGAATTGCATGTTTATATATGTTAATATATGTCTATATATTTAAATGTACATGCAGGATGTTTGTGTGTCTGTAATGTGTAATGCATGCATTATATGTAACACATACAAATATGTATATACATACATATATATGTTATATGTATATATAAGTTCTGAATAAAGAAAATAGGCCGAGAACCTCTTGGAAGTAATAAGAGTTTAAATTTCTTACAGGGGGTAACAAGAAAAGGCATTTGCTGACAAGCCTGATAACCTGATTTTGATCCCTGGAATGCACATGGTAGAAGGAGAGAGCCAATTCCAACTAGTGGTACTCTGACTTTCACATGTGCACCATGTCATGGATGTGCCCACATGTAAGCACACACTCATACACACATTAAATAAAGGAATGTAAGTAAAAATCTATTATGATTTAAAATTACCCTTATCATTATTAGTATGTTTGTGTGTGTGTGTGTGTGTGTGTGTGTAGAATGCAGGCCCACACATGCCATGATGCACATGTGGAGGTCAGAGGACAACATTTGGGGTTGGTTCTCTCTTCTGCATTATTGGTTTTGGGGATCAGATTCAGGGAATGAGGTTTTTACAGTGAGCTGCTTTACCAGCTAAGCCCTCTTGCCAGCCTAGGCTTTTGTTTCTTTAAGTTAACTTTGGAAGTACAGAAAGCAGGGGATGACTTGATTATTTCAGTACCACTTGATTGTTCTGACTTGGATCACCTGCTTTTCATACCTTCACTTGCTTTATAATTCTTCATAATTATAGTCTTTGAACTTTATGAAACTAAACAGACATTTGTTTTAACTTCTTCCTTCGTGGCTTGATGAATGAACATGCATGCATTTAAAGGACTGGGGTAGTTTGAAAACCTTTTACAGTGCAAGTCTGTCACTCTTGTTTGTAAAGAGAATCATGCTACCAGATTGAGTTTTCATTTCCTCAGTAAAGATGAGTGGGCAGCGAGTATTCATTTCCTCAGGAAAGATGAGTGGGCAGCGGGATGCTGGGGATGTGGGATGCTGAAACTATTTTCATGTCTATACTCTGAAGAGGGACTTTGCAGATTGTGAAACCAAGTTCCCCATCTTCATCCAGTGTTCAGTACTTAATTCCACCAACCAAATTCACAAAGGGTTGATGCTTTTCAAATGCAGGGCCTGTGTATTAATATGCCCTGGGAGGTGGGCCTTTCCATTGTAATTTGCTTTCACTTTAGGAGTTTATAATTGTGATGATATGTACAAAGTCGCTTCCTAATAACAAAGGCAGACATGAAAATAAACATGTGTTAAGGATTTCATGTACCTCAAGTCAGTGTGGGCTCAGGCACATGGTTTAACTGCTTCAAAGGAAAAGTAAAGCAACCCACAAATTTATGTGGGGTGGAGGAATGTTGAAATGGATTGCCTGTGGAGCTGTGTGGTTGGGGAGGAGGTACTTGGGGAAGACTGAAAGTCAGCTGAATCTTTTACCTGCCAGTGGGCTCTTGCCTCTCTCAGATAGCCCTGGTGTTCAGGGTTATGAGTGAGGTGAAGGGAGTGTTGGACGTGGTGCCAGGTTTTCTTGACATTTTTCCTTGCTTGTTATTGTGAATTGTGAGGGTGGAGCTTTGGGGGTATTTGTTATTGTGAACTGTGGTGGGCAGAGCTGTGAGGTGTTTGAATTCATTTCTCTGGATACTCTTGGAACTCCATGACTTTTTGTAGCCATATCATTATGTTGTTAATTGAAAGTAATTAATTTGGCTTTAAATATTTGATTATATACAGGCCTAACTTTAAATTTTCTTTGCTGGTCTTAGAGAAACTTGATAATTTTCCCTTTGGATTTGTGGCTTTTTTTTTTTTTCCCTAACGGAGAGAGAGAACAGCTGGTGCTTAGAGCGAGGAAAAAGAGTGCTGTGTCGTTTGTATGGCTTTTAGTGAAAGCATGAATTGGGCATGCAGTTATGAAGGCTGTATGGAGGGGGGTTGGAAAGCACCCAGGCTTTCTAATAATACCACTTGCCTGTCACAACACAGGGAATGCTACCCTTAGATACATTACCTAACTTGTCACAAGTTTCCTTTAATTTCTCCTGAACATTTTGAATGTGTACTAAAGTGAACATTTGTACATTAACATGTGTGTTTTGTATAGTTGGGTACAATATTGCTGTTTGAGCAAATGCTGAGTATGTCTTTACTTTTAATGTTTTTTCTTTGATGTGATTTCTTCTGATATATGATGCCCTCTAGTGAATTTAACCTTTCAGAAACATAATTGAGTGGCAATAACCAGTACAGTGAAATCTTCACCAGGAGCATTCCAGCAACCCCTATATGCTGTGTTCACATGTTAAATTTCTGACCCCAACATATTCGAGCAAAGATTGTCTCTGAGTCATCTTACTTACTTCAGTGACTCTAGTAGATGGCATTTAAAGTCTCTTCAGCTCAAAGGCTCCAGGTAGACCAGGCATCCTGAGCATCTCTAGTGTGCCTCACTTCCCTGGGGCTGCTTGAGTTCAAAACGTCCACTATGTCAGCTGTGGGCTTGACTTCAGGTAGCTACATACTCATGTGTATTTGCCTTGTTATTTAACCTGCACAGGTTTTAGTTCTACACCCCCAGTGTAGAAATTGAGAGCCAGGATTCATAGTCGTACTTGTGGTCTTAGCATTTGAGAGGTGGGACCAGGACAATCAGAAGAAAGTTGAGATTCAGAAAGGTTCAAAAATTTGTTCAAGATTGTATGGAAAGTACTAGAATGATGACCAGCTCGTGTAGGTTAACAGTAGGTTGAGTAGCAGGCAATGAGTGACTCTTTGCTGCTCTGCAGGTTGACAGCTCTCTCAAAAGTACCTTGTCTCCTTCAGGTGAACTCAAGGTTGTTGAGTGAGGCTGAAGTGGCTGGCCTAGAACTGCTTCTTTTGCATCATCTTTCAAGTACAGGGACAGACTGCTGCTGTCACCCCAAACTCTCAACTACTTTTGATGCATCATCTTTACATTTCTGCATTTAATTGTGTGGTTTCTTGTGAGTTTAAATTGTAGAACTGGTGGTTTAAGCTGGACACAATTCTAGCACTTAGGAGCTTGAGATAGGAGGATTGCCAGTTCAAAGGCAGCCTGAGCTACATGATGAGATCCTGTCACAAGTAAGTAAATAGAAGTGGCAGATTCCTAAACCTGTCTAAATATTAGAATTGGTTTTAGTTTTCGTCCTGTAAGGCTCTTTAAGACTTCTGTGCCAGACTGATCCAGTTTCTCAAACCTTTGAGAAGTAACTGCTCATAGAGGTGTCAAGTTCTTTCAAGGTGTTCATAGCTTTAAGGGCTCTTTTGGCCTCTAGAGCCATTTAATCCCCTCTGCATTTAATCCCCTCTGACTAAATAGAAAGTGATTTCTCTATCTGTTGATAAATTAATCTCAGATTAGAACTAGGTATTTAATATTCTAGGTTTTAGCTAGTTATTGATACTTAGGCTAGATTTTGTTGTGTGGATACAATTTAGGATATATCTTATTACTGGGATAATAATAAGACTGTCCTGTAGAAAATCAGAGATGTTATGCATTGTGTATAAGGGAGATGCTTTATCATTTCTGGAAAGAAAGTTGTGCATTTTTAAAAATGAATCTCTCATTGGCTGCAGTGCATTTATATTGTTCCTAATTTGTGTTTAATTGGGTTATAGATTGGTGAAGATTGTAATGACTGGATTGACCCTTAGACTCCTCACCCCCATTTTCTGTGTACCTACAGATTAGTTATCAACATGTCTCCCCACTTTCTAGTTAGAGTCAAATGAGAAATGAGAAAGCTCAGACGTGCCTGGCCTAGGATTTAAAGTCTGGAAGGACGGAGGAAGGTTCTGGAGAAATTTCAGTGAAAGGAGAAGCTGAGAAAATCCCACCTGAGTCCATCTGCCTTTGATGAAAACAGAACATTGTCTTTTAAAGATTTATTTTTCTAGTCCAGTTCTTCATCTAAAGATTTTTCTGGCTGTGAAAAATGTGTAAAGGAACTTACAGTGTATAAATTAAGAAATAAATTGTGGTCTGAATCCTGTGGCTCATGGTGGAATTTAAAGTGAAGAGTGTTGATGACAGATAAAAAGTAGACATAAGCATGTCATAGGGCTGTCTGACAGAATTAACACATAGGTTGGGGTGTTATGAGATAAGGATGTAGACCACAATTCCAAGTTAGGTTCTGCCCTCGATGGTTGAAGACTGTTACAAGTGCTCTTTCCAGGTACATGTGAGCTCTTGTAGGTTGCTGTGAAAACTTGATCATGGTGTATCCTACAGTTCTAGTGAGAAAATGATGACTCAGAAATGTGATACTTTGGAATGTCCTTGCTTGTGAGCCAAGTTTTGTCTTTCCACATTTAATTTTTTATTTGGGAGTCACATTTTTATTTGGTAGCAAATTAGGCAAGTATCTGTAAAGACCTATCATGAAACTATTTCCACCTCAAGTATCATTAGTCTCTTTGGCTTCTACAAGTTAGGTAAGATTGAATTTAATTTTAAAAGCTTTTAATTAAGTAGCTGTAGTAGCCACAAACTATAGTCTTTTGTATAGTATTTGTACCTAAGATTTGGTTTTGTATCACATAAGAATTGAAACCTTTATGTCAAGATTCAGACAGATTTTCTGACTTGAGTACATAGCAAAGGATAAATGCTCTTTGGGATGTAGTCAGGCTGCCTAATTGCTCTGCTTCTTTGGTGAAGTCATTGTTCTATTTCTAAACCTGAGTTTCTTCCACACAAAAAAGAATGTTCATAATGTCACCATTCATATAGTTAAATCCAGAAAGATCCAGGAACTAGAGATGCATTTACTGTGTTTGTCTAGTAGGATACTATACACCAGTGCAGAAGACAACACTTTTCCTCTGTCTCTGTTTTCTTTTTCCTTTCTTTCTTTCTTTCTTTCTTTCTTTTTTTTTTTTTTTTTTTTTTTTTTTTTTTGAGAAAGGGTTTCTCTGTCACTAGCTCTTGTATTGTAGACCATGCTAATCTTGAACTCACAGAGATCTGCCTGCCTCTGCCTCCTGAGGGCTGGGGGGGGGGGCTGGGAATAAAGGCTTGTGCCACCATTGCCGGGCCTCTGTTTTTTTTTAACAGATGAGCCATATAGGCATAAGGAGTAAAAGAAGTCAAATTCAGAAGAATATGTACTTTGTAATATTTAAATAAAGTCCCCTCCCCCAAAAATAGTTAAAACATGTTATGGTTGTAGAAGTTAGAATCAATGACTGCCATTTGGAATGGTTAATCACTGTGAGGGACATGCTGGAACCAGGACGCTCCAGGGTTGCAGGCAGTGCTCTTTCTTACTTGTACTTCATTAAAAAACTTATCAGATTGTATATGTAGGACTTGTATATTTTCAGCAGATAGTTTAGCTTTTTAGTATTTTTATTAGCACATATTAATTATGTATAATGGTTTTGTAACAATATTTTTTAAAAAGATGTATGTATGTGTATGTATGTATGTATGTATGTATGTATGTATGTATGTATGTAGTGTTCTGCCTGCATGCCAGAAGAGAACCAGATCACTTTACAGATGGTTGTGAGCTACCATGTGGGTGCTGAGGATTGACCTCAGAACCTCTGGAAGAGCAGCCAGTGCGCTTAACTACTCCTATCTCCCTAGCCCCTCATTACATTTTTTGCGTGTATGTATTTTGATATATTCACCCTCATTACTCCCTCTTGTTCCCTTCCCACTCCTGCTAATTAGTCTTCTCTTCCTAACTGGTCTCCTTCCAGTTTCACTTCTTGTCTTCCCGGAGAAATTCATTAGGGTTATTTACAGGAGTCTGGGTGAGAAGAGTGTATTTATAGGGGAGTGTGGGCACCTTACCAGTGCCTACACCACTGAAGAAAGTGTCTGTCCTTCTTACAGCAGCCCTTGTAGAAATTCTCAGAGGGGCGTGGGCCCTTGTAAGCCACCACCCACCATGACAAGATGTTGACAGGCCCAATCTTGTACAGGCCTTGTGCAGGTGATCATGGCTGCTGTGAGTTCGAGTGCTATGGCTGTGCCCTGTGTGAAAGACAGCATTGCAAAGCACTACCCTGTCCTCCAGCCCTTAGATTCTTACTCATAATGTTCTCTGAGTCCTGGAGGGGATGGTGTTGATGTCCTATTTATGGCTAAGGTGTTGACAGTCACTTATTCCCAGCACTTCTATCATTTATTCATCTCTGTAGTTAGGACTGCCTACTAACCACAAAAGAAACTTCTCTGACCAAAGCTGACAGTCTAAGGTGATTACAGAACATGTCTGGGGTCTCTTGGCATTCTTTCCCCACTTTTAGACATTCGTCTTGCCCCTGGGAGTGCCTCTGTCTTCAGTCTTAAAATGCTGAAAATGTATACCAAAACCACACCCACAGAGAGAGAGAGAGAGAGAGAAAGAGGAGAGAGAGAGGGGGGGGGGATGTCATGAGAACTAGGTTTAAATATCAGGTACCCCACTAAAAGTCTGGTTTTACCCTCTCATCTCCCTATCTGAGCCTAGTGGCCATATCTGTAGAGTAGAAACAATAAACCTACTTCCTGTATCAGTATCAGTTGAGGCAAAACAGGAAGGCACGTTGGCAGCTAGAAGAAATACTCTCTGGATAAAAAGTGACATTACTTTTCTGTTGTGCTTTTGTTATTTGTTGTAATATGACTACTACCTAGAAAGGATATGAATTCAAATGTTATTGAATGACATTTTGATCCACTGAACTACATAGCATCTTATCTGACTACTTCCATCCCTTTAAGACTAAGCCTTTCAGCAAGTAGAAATGAAGTTTCAATGAGTGCTGGCTACCATGCTAGGGATGTAATAATGGACAGTATTGACAGCCTTTGTAAGATAAGAAAAATTACTATGACAGCAACATTGAATCAACTTCTCAAAATGGTGTTGATAGGCTTTTGGGAAGTCGGATGCAGGTCTGCAGCTGATGCCTAAGTTGGGAACTCTGATCATCTTGACATGGGAATAACCAGAGAGTTATTGTACCCAAAAGTATGAAACAGTGTCAAATGGTTATTGCTTTGTGGACATTTCCTTGTCTTTATCCTCCATTGGCCATGTAGCCCCTCTACTTTCTCTACCCCATAGGAAAGCTCTCACTTAGCTCCCTCCCTTCTCTCTCCCTCTCTCTCCCTCCCTCTCTCTCCCACTCCCTCTCTCTCTCTTATTTTACATATTGATCCTAGTTCCCCCTCCCTCCCTCTCTCCTTTCCTCCCTCCCTCTTTGCCTCCCTCCTATGCCCTCTGACCACCCTCCCATCCTCCCCCCACTCCACAGGGAGGGTGGTGCCTTCCAGGAGGGGTCAACAAAACTGTCAAGTCATTTGGAGTAGGGGCTAGGCCCTCCCTTTTGCCTCTAGGTTAAGGGAGTATCCTTCCATGGGAAATGTACTCCCAAAGTCCTTTCCTGCACCAGGGATACATCCTGGTTCCACTGTCAGAGGTCCCTTAGACTACCCAGTCCTTCTGAGACCCACGTTGGGGTTTGAATCAGTCCAATGCTGGTTTCTCAGCTATCAGTCTGGTGATCCATTAGCTAGCTCCCCCTTGTTCAGGTCAGTGGTCTTTGTGGGTTTCTGTAGTCTGGTCTTGTCCTCTCTCTCTGCATCTGGATTCCAGTTCGGCTGCTTCTGTTTCCATCAGCTACTAGATGAGGGCTGTATGATGGCATATAAGTTAGTTATCAATCTCATTATTAGGGAAGGGCACTTAAGGTATCCTTTCCACTGTTGTTCAGATTGATAGTTGGGGTCATCCTTGTAGGTCTCTGGACATTTCTCTAGAGTCAGTTTTCTCTTCAAACCTATAATGGCTCACTCTTTATGGTATCTCTCTCTCTCTCTCTCTCTCTCTCTCTCTTGTCTATTCCTCCCCTGACTCAATCTTCCTAGTCCCACAGCTTTCCTTTTCTCCCCTTCTCTTTCTCCTAACGCCCTCACCACTCGCTGCCAAACCCCCCTCCCAATATGCTCAGGAGATCTTGTTCCTTTCCCCTTGTTGAATGAATCTCTTAGATTCCTCCTTGTATCCTAGTTTTTCTGGTGGTGTGAACTATAGACTGGTGATCCTTTGTTCTATGCCTAAAATCCATATATGAGTGAGTACATGCCATGTCCCTCTTTTTGTGACTGGGTTACCTCATTCAGGATGGTTTCTTCAAGTTCCATCCATTTGTCTGCGAATTTCAAGATTTCATTGTTTTTTTTTTTTTTTTTTTTTTTTTTTCCTGCAGAGTAGTATTCCATTGTGTAAATGTTCCACATCTTCTTTATCCATTCTTCAGTTGAGGGGCATCTAGGTTGCTTCCAGATTCTTGCTATTACAAATAGTACTGCTAACAACACAGTTGAACGGATGTCTTTGTTGCATGGGCGTGGATCATTTGGGTATACGCCTAAGAGTGGGATTGCCGGGTTCTGTGGTAGACTGATTCCCATTTTCCTGAGGTACCGCCATACTGAGCTCCAAAAGGGCTGTACAAATTTGCATACTGAGCTCCAAATTTGCACTCCCACCAGCAGTGAAGGAGTGTTCCCCTTTCTCCACAAAACTCTCCAGCATAAGTTGTTATTGGTGTTCCTAATGTTAGCCATTCTGGCAGGAGTAAGAGTATCTCAGAGTTATTGTGATTTACATTTTCCTGATAGCTAAGGGTATTGAGCACTTTCTTAAGTATCTTTAAGCTTTCTTGATTTCCTCTATTGAAAATTCTCTTCAGTTCTGTACCCCATTTTTAAATAGGGTTATTTTGTTTTGGTGAATAGTTTCTTGAGTTCTTTGTATATTTTGGAGTTCAGCCCTCTGTCAGATGTAGGGTTGGCGAAGAACTTTTCCCAGTCATTGGGCTGCCGCTTGGTCTTGTCAACTTACGGGAGCTTCTCAGTTTGAAGAGGCCCCATTTATTAATTTTCAATCTCAGTATCTGTGCTACTGGAGTTATGTTCAGGAAATGGTCTCCTGTGCCAGTTTGTTCAAGGGTACCTCCCATTTTCTGTTCAAAGAGGTTCAGTATGGCTAGATTTATGTTGAGGTCTTTGATCCATTTGGACTTGAGTTTTGTGCATGGCGATAGACATGGGTCTATCTGCAGTCTTCTACGCACCATCCAGTTGTGCCAGCAGCATTTGTTGAAGATGCTTTCCTCCTTCCATTGTATACTTTTAGCTGTTTTGTCAAAAAATCAGGTGTTCATAGGTCTGCGGGTTAATAACGGGATTTTCAATTAGATTCCATTGGTGTACCTGTTTAGTTTTGTACCAATACCAAACTGTTTTCAGGACTATAGCTCTATAGTATTGAAGTTGGGGATGGTGATGCCTCCTGAAGTTTGTTTATTGTACAGGGGTGTTTTGGATGTCCTGGGTCTCTTGTTTTTTCATATAAAGTTGATTATTATCCTTTCAAGGTCAGTGAAGAATTGTGCTGGGATTTTGATGGTGATTGCACTAAATCTGTAGATTGCTTTTGGCAAGATTGCCATTTTTACTTTGTTTAGCCTACCTATCCAAGAGCATGGGAGATCTTTCCATTTTTTGGTATCTTCTTTAATTTCTTTCTTTAAAGACACAAAGTTCTTGCTATATAGGTCTTTCACTTGTTTGGTAAGTGTTACACCAAGATACTTTATGTTGCTTGTGGCTATTGTAAAGGGTGATGCTTCTCTGATTTCTTTCTCAGTCCCCTTGTTGTCTGTATATAGTTGGCTACTGATTTTTTTGAGTTTATCTTGTATCTTGCCAGTTTCCTGAAGGAGTTTATCAGCTTTAGGAGTTCCATGGTAGAGTTTTTTGGGTCACTTATGTAAACTAGCACATTATCTGCAAATAGTGACAGTTGACTTCTTCCTTTCCAATTTGTATCCCCTTTATCTCTTTTTGTTGTCATATTGCTTTAGCTAGAACTTCAAGTACAATATTGAGGCGATATGGAGAGGGCAGCCTTGTCTTGTTCCTGATTTTAGAGTAATTGTCTTATGCTTCTCTCCATTCAGTTTGATGTTGGCTGTTGATGTTTAGGTATGTTCCTGTTATCCCCGATCTCTCCAAGACCTTTATCATGAAAGGGTGTTGAATTTTTTCAAAGCCTTTTTCAGCATTTAGTGAGATGATCTTGTGGTTTTTCTATCTCAGTTTGTTTATATGGTGGATCACGTTGATAAGATTTTCGTATGTTGAACCATCCCTGCAACACAGGGATGAAGCCTACTTGGTCATGGTGGATAATTTCTCTGATGTGTTCTTGGATTCGGTTTGCCAGTATTTTATTGAGTATTTTTGCATCGATGTTCATGAAGGATTGGTCTATAGTTCTCTTTCTTAGTTATGTCTTTGTGTGGCTTGGGTACCAAGGTTATTATGGCCTTGTAAAAAGAGTTTGGTAACGAACCTTCTGCTTCTATTGTGTGGAACAATTTGAGAAGTATTGGTATTATTAGCTCTTCTTTGAATTTCTGGTAGAATTCTGCACTGAAGCCATTGGCCTTTTTTGGTTGGGAGTTTTTTGATGACTACTTGTATTTCATTAAGGGTTATAGGTCTATTTAAGTTGCTTATCTGTTCTTGATTTAATTTTGGTTAGTGATAGTTATCTAGAATTTTGTTCATTTGCTTTGAATTTTCAAATTTTGTGGAGTACAGGTTTTCAAAGTATGACCTGAAAATTGTCTGGATTTCCTCAGTGTCTGTTGTTACGTCCCCCTTTTCATTTCTGATTTTGTTGATTTGCATGTTCTCTCTGCATTTTGATTAGTTTGGATAAAGATTCGTCTATCTTGTTAATTTTTTCTGGAAAAACCAACTCTTTGTACTGTTTGCCTAGTATCTACTTTATAGATTTCAGCCTTCAAATTGATTATTTCCTGGGGTCTACTCCTCCAGGGTGAGTTTTCTCCTCTCTGTTCTAAGGCTTTCAGTTGTGCTGTTAATTCTCTTATGTGACTATCCTCTGTTTTCTTCATATGGGCACTTAGTGCAGTGAACTTCCCAGCACTGCTTTCGAAGTGTCCCATAAGTTCGGGTATGTTGTGTCCTCATTCTTGTTGAATTCTAGGAAGTCTTTAATTTCTTTCTTTATTTCTTGTTTGACACGGGTGTGGTGCAGTTGCGCATTGTTCAGTTTCCATGAGTTTGTAGGGTTTCTGCGATTTGTGTTGTTGTTGAATTCCAACTTTAAAGCATGGTGGTCTGATAAGATACAGGGGACTATTCCAAATTCTTTTGTATCTGTTGAGGTTTGTTATGTTGCCTAATATGTGCTCAAGTCTAGAAAAGGTTCCATGTGGAGCTGAGAAGAAGGTATATTCTTTTGTGTTTGGATGGAATGTTCTGTAGATGTCTCTTAAACCAAATTGAGACATAACTTCTGTTAGTTCTTTTGTTTCTTTGTTGAGTTTCTGACTAGTGGTCCTGTCTAGCGGTGAGAGTAGGGTGTTGAAGTCTCCCACTGTTTGTGAGGTTTTATGTGAGCTTTGAGTTTTATTAGCGTTTCTTTTATGAATGTGGGTGCCTTTGTATTTGGAGCATAGATGTTCAGAATTGAGACTTTGTTGTGATGGATTTCTCCTGTGATTAATACTAAATGACCTTCTTCATCTTTTTTGATTAATTTTGGTTTGAAGTCTAACTTGTTAGATATTAGGATAGCTACACCTGATTGTTTATTGGGTCCATTTGATTGGAAGATCTTTTCCCAACCTTTTCCCCTGAGGTAATGTCTGTCTTTGAAGCTTAGATGTGTTTCTTGTAGGCAGCAGGATGGATTCTGTCTTCTCATCTATTCTGTTAGCCTGTGTCTTTTTATAGGTGAGTTAAGACCATTAATGTTGAGGGAAAGTAAGGACCATTGATTGTTCATGCTTGTTTTAGATTTGTTTTTGCCAGTGGTATTTTGAATATATTTACCCTGCTTTATCCTTTGGGTTCTGGTGAATTGGGATTACCTATTGCCTATGTCTTTGTGAGCATAGGTAAATTCCTTGGGTTGCAGTTTTCCTTCCACAACTTTCTGTAGGGCTGGATTTGTAGGTAGGTATTGTGAAAATCTGGTCTTGTCATTAAATATCTTTTTTTCTCTGTCTATAGTGATTGAAAGTTTTCCTGGGTATAGTAGCCCGGGCTGGCATTTGTGGACTCTTAGTACTTGTAGAACATCTATCAAGGACCTTCTGTCCTTGAGAGTTTCTATGGAGAAGTCAGGTGTAATTTTGATAGGTCTGCTTTTATATGTTACCTGGCCTTTTTTTTTTTTTTTTTCTTTGCTGCTCTTAATATTCTTTCTGTATTCTGTAATGTTAGGTTTTTTGATTATTATGTTTCGAGGGATCTTTTTTCCTTTGGTCCAGTCTATTTGGTGTTTGGTATGCTACTTGTATTTTCATGGGCATGTCCTTCTTCAGATTGGGAAAGTTTTCTTCAGTGATTCTGTTGAATATGTTTTCTATACCTTTGAGCTGGGCTTCTTCTCCTTCCTCTATGCCTATTATTCTTAGGTTTGGCCTTTTCACAGTGGCCCACATTTCCTGGATGTTTTGTGTATGATTTTTTGGATGTATGATTTTTTTTGGTAGATGAATCTATTTCCTCTAGTTTATCTTCAGTGCCTGAGAATCTCTCTTCCATATTTTGTATTCTGTTGGTTATGCTTGTGTCTGTAGTTCCGATCATTTGCCCAATTTTTCTATTTCCAGCATTCCCTCGGTTTGTGTTTTCTTTATTGTCTCTATCGCAACTGTTTGAGTTGTTTCTTTCATCTGTTTGATTGTTTGTTCTTGACTTTCCTTACTTTAAGAGATTTGTTCATTTCTTGCATTTTTTGCTTGGTCTTTTCCTCTGTTTCTTCAAGTTTTTTGTTTTATCTTCCATTTCTTTAAGAGATTTTTTTTTCATATCGTCTTTTGAGGGCCTTTATCATTTTTATGAAGTTATTTTTTAAATGTAGTTTGTGTAGAGTCCCTAGATTCTGGTGGAGTCATGCTTGTCTTTTTATTGTTAGGTGTTTTCTTGTATTGCCTTCTTCCAATTGTTTCTTCCAGTGGGTGCAGGTATTGTCTGTTTCTCTTTCTCTAGGCTACTTACAGTGGGCATAGGTGGGTCAGGAGTTCCATGTTTGTAGCTCTGTATGATCCAAGCTCTCTAGGAGGTCTCTCCTCTGGCAGGGGCCCAGCAATGTGGGTCAGAGATCAGGCAGGCGGGGACTCAGGGTGGTTCTCCATCAAAGGCTTGGCAATGGGGGTTACAGATCAGGCAGGTGGGACTCAGGGTGGTCCTCTGTGGATAGGTGGGTCTCAGACAGGGACCTGGCCATAGGGTCAACGATTAGGCAGGAGGGAACTTAGGTGGTCCTGCATGGCATGGCTGGTCTAGTGTGCTCAGAGCAGATCCAGGAAGTTCCCCGGAGGGCAGATCCAGGAAGTTCCCCGGAGGCGGAGGGGTTGTCGAACCCGCTCTCTGACCCAGTGTTCAACCAGAGCAGTAGAGCTTGGGCTCAGTAGGGCACAGGGTGTGGGGAGGACAGATTCTGGGAGCTAGGTTGTGGATCAGAGTACTAGGACTGTTCTCTCTGGGGACAGGATATGGGGGGGGGGATTGAGATTTGGGGCTATCCCAGGGAGTTCCCAGGGAATTGTGTGTGTGTGTGTGTGTGGGGGGGGGTTCAACTTGATCTGGTCCCAGACTCTACTCCGGTAGAGACCTGGCGATGGGGGTTCCCTTTCTCCCTTCTTTAGCATAAATGTTTAGAGATTTCCAAACCTGTGTTTCCTGGATTGCAATCCCCAAGACTCTAGATAAACTTCTATTGAGTTTTTTACATTCTGCATTTGGATCGATTGACACACTCACAACCATAAAAACCAAAGGAAAAGCCATTGAAGTCCTTAGAACTGAGAAATGGTACAATCAGATTTGTCTACAATATGATGAAATGACTAGACATGTTGGTCATTTGACCAAGAATAAAAGAAAGAATGTCAACAGTGGTGTGAGCAAAAGATGAGTGTTTTGACAAAGATGGTGGCAATGAGAGACTAATGGGTGTAGGATTGGAGATAATGTTACCAGACCTCTTGATTTCAGTGAATTTAGAGAACGAGGAAAGGGAAGAATAAAGTTGACTTGTAAGTTTCTTGGTCAAGGATCTGGGTAGATGCTGTGATTGTGTTTACTGAAATGGAGAACGATTGTGAGCAGTGAAACATACAAGAGAAGAATGACGAGGGTGTTGATTTGAATGTGCTTTGGTGGATAGAACCATTAGACACTCATACTCACTGTCCAAGTGTCCAATAAGCAAGAGTGTGGCACTCAGAGGAGGGGATTGTATTGGGTATCCATAGTAAAAGATCACCATCAAGTTACCATGGAATGCAGAAAAGGAGCAGAAAGTGGTAGAGAAAAGACAGCCAAAATCCAAGGAGTATAATGCTTCAGAGTTTAGAGGCTTTATGGTAGAGGAAGAGCTACCCCAGCTGGTAGAACCATTGAGGTAGTAGTGTCACAAAAGCTGAGTGAGGCCTGTACTTCAAAGAGGGAGTAAATGTATGTAGAATGCCTTTAAGAGGTAGAGTAATTGAGAGAGAAGTGGCCATTGGATGTGGCAGCAAGGAAGTGCCCTAGTTAGTCAGGGTAGCTTTGATGTGATGGCAGGGACAAAATAGCTGGTTGTGACTGACTAAAGAGGAAGGTTGTATTGAGGAAGCAGACTGTGTGTAGCCACCATAACACTCCTCTGGATAGTGAGTTTAGATAGGAGCATTGACTTACATGAAGAGTCTTAGCGACCCATTCAGTAGGGTTTGCATCACCCAGAAAGAACGGAAGGAATGTAGCATTGACCTTTGACCCTTTCCCTTGGTTAGGAGTTAAATTCTGAGTATCAGAGGCACCTTCTGTTTAAGAATAAAATTGAATATTCGATCTGGGTTAACTTCTAGAGTTAGTATTTAATAAATTAAAAAACAAATTACCTTTTCAGGAAAATAATTAAAGACTTGAAAATTATTCAAAAACTATTTTATCTCGAAACACTTCGAAATTCACTCTTTTTTTCTTTTTAAATTATAGTGTTGCAATAAGACCAGCATCTAAATAGGGATTGCATTTGGCAGTTACACATGTGTCTTAAACTCAGCACTGTTTTTGTGGTTTTGATTTTTCCTTTAAAAATAGAATTGTAATCGGTATAGGTCAGAGTTTTCCCCAAGCCTGTTCTAATTAGCACTGGCCACAACTTAACCCTAAATAATGCATGTAATGAATCTAATCACACTTACCAAGCACTCCTATCATTCAGTGTAAGCAAATAGAATTTGAATTAAAAAAAAACTTTAATAACATAGCAGGAAGGGGACATAAATTTAAAGATAAGTTAACACACCTTCCGTAGTCCTGTCATCGAAATTATTTGTGCTTATGGTTAGAAGTCATGTATTTTGGAATGATATGGCCTTACATATCACTGTAGCCTGTTCACATATTGAATATACAGCAGAGTAAGGTAGTCACTAAGAAAGCATTGCCATAGGATCAACTTCCAAAGTGTGGTCACATTGACCAACATGGATGCCTTTTCATAGTGTAAAGCAAGCCATTGATTTAGGACTATGGTTAAAACATTCCCTGTCTGGGGTAAAATACCAGCCTTTTGGCTTTGTAAGTAATTAGAAACAAGAATGCTCTAAGAAGCTTAGGAGACATAACAACTAAATGTACTGTGTGTCTGGTGCAGAACAATAACCTTGAGTAAAAAATTAAGGCATTGTAAGCAATGTAGCATTGTAACTAATATAGAGATATTAATATTGATTTATAATACCGATCATCACAAATATGTGACTAATATTAAGACACTATACTAGGGGAATGTGGATGCGTGGTATATGAGGATTCTCTTCTGACCATTGCGTTTTTTTCTAAACTATCAAAAGAAACATTTAAAAAAAAGAACATTGGGCTGTTTTTTATAGCTATCTTTAGAAAATACAACCTGTCACACTTTGTGATTCTATTTAAGTTATGTGAATTTACTGGATCTCAGTTTCTTTACTTTTAAACTGTGTTACATGCCCATCTTACTGAGTTGTTGACAGGAGTAAATGAGGTAAGGAAAGTCAGTATCTAGCAATGTGCTGTCTTTTCATGTGCTGTGGCAAAATATCCAACCAGAGCAACTTAAACAAGGAAGGGCTTGCTTTGGCTCACAGCTCCAGCACAATCCATCATGGTAGAGAAGTCAAGGCAGCAGAAACTTACAGCAGCTAGTCTCTTTGTCCACAGTCATGAAGAAGAGACATGGCACCTTTTTATTGTTGAATAACTTTTGAATTTTTCTAGCAGAAAAGCTTATTTCACTTTCTTTATTGCCTTTCCCTCCCTCCCTCCCTCCCTCCTCCCTCCCTCCCTGTTTTGAGGGTCTCAACATTGTATGTAGCCAAGGCTGAGTTCAAACTTGAAGCAATCTGCCTATTTTAGTTTCTCAAATGCTGGGATTACAGAGTAAGCCAACATGTTAATATTTTTTTGCTGTTTGTAATGGTAACTGAATACTGCCCTCTAATCTATAATGCAGTGGTTCTCAACTTGTGGGTTGCCATACCTTTGGAGTCAAACAACCCTTTCACAGGGATCACATACCACACATATCCTTCATAGCAGATGTTTACATTATGATTCATAGCAGTAGCAAAATTACAGCTATGAAATAGCATAGAAATAATTTTATTGTTGGGGGGTCACCACAACACAAGGAAAAGTATATTAAAGGGTTGCAGCATTAGGTAGGTTGAGAATGACTGCTATAATGGATAAAGTAGAAACTCTGTGTATATTATGCTATTTTTTTACTTTAGTATTTTTTGTTTTACAACTTGTCCTCAGCCTCCCTCCCCTCCTGTCCCCCCCCCCCTGCCATGTCCTCCCCTTCCCCCCAGTCCACTGCTCCTCCGTAATAGCTCAGAAAGGGACAGACCGTCCATGGGCTTTAGCAGAGCCTGGCATATCAAGCTGCCATAAGACCAAGCACCTCCCCTTATAATCAGTCAGGGCACAAGGAATCCAGTGTGAGGAAGGTTCCTAAGAGCCAGCCAAAACACCAGAGACAGCCCCTGCTCCCATTGCTGGGAGTCCCACATATAGACTAAGCTACACTACTGTCATATATATTCAGAGGACTAGGTTGGTCCACTGCAGGCTCCCTGGTTGTTGGTTCAGACTGTGAGTTTCCATGAACCAGGCTAGTGGTTTCTGTGGGTTTTCCTGTGATGTACCTAATCCCCCTGTTTCCTACAGTTCCTCCTCCCTCTCATCAGGACTCCTGAGCTCAGTCCAATGTTTGACCTTGGGTCTCTGAATCTGTCTCCATCAGTCACAGTGACAGAGAATGAAGCCTCTCTGATGACAGCCAGGCGTCACCTTGGGTCATGGGATGGCCTGTTCCATATGCATCTAGTTCCTGCCAGGAGTAGACTTGAGGAAGTTTTCCTTACATCAGGCTTTACCTGACTCTGTAAAGCTCCCCGTTCCAGTTATCTTTCTCAGCACTGTCCCCCTCCACCCACCCACTACCTGATCTCACAAATTCCCATGCCCACCAGCTGGCCCCCAGTCCAACCAGGAGATCTCTATTTCCCTTTCCCAGGGAGATCCATGCATCCCCCTTGGCCCTCACTTTAAAAAGGAGTTTTGTTTCAGTGCTTTGTAGTAGATTGTATTTTAACTTGCGGATTAATTTTTTCCTTCTTTTCCTTTTTTTTTTTGAGATGTGCATCCTGCTTATAGCTCAGGTTGGCTTGAACTTAGCTTTTGGTTATATTTTATACTGGCTGGTAAGCTGTTCTGCTTGCTTCAGGTAACTCATGCTTACGTTTGACTTTGTAATAGAGAACAGTACAGGCTTGTTGGCAAGCACCCAAGCACTGATGTGTAGATAAACCTGGGGGGGGGGTGAGATTGCTTGTGGGAAAAAGACTGAGAAAAACTTTAAAAAAAGAAAAACTTTAGTCACAGCTTTAAATGACAGGTTTAAAAATATTTTTAGTATAAAATTAAGACATGAAATTTTTATTCATAGTGTCATAACATCACACATATAATAGAGAATTGAATAATAATATAGCATTTTTAATGAGTTGTGAGATTGTATTTTTTTTTTTCACTTTGTTATAGACAGAAAGTTTGGCACATTCTGGAAAAGTATATGCCTAAGGAGCCTCAGCATCCCTGTTTTGCAGACTGTGTCCAGACATGCCCTGCTAGTGGAGTGCTGTCGTTTCACTTTGGCTTGTTTCTATTCACAAGGCTCTTGTCTTCCCAGCTCGTTTTGACCCATCCTTTACGGTCCATTTTTAAACTCTCTTTGTGAAGATATTACCAGCTGTCCACTAGAGTTTGCTTTTCCTCTTTTCCTGAGAGTGGAGCTTGGGTTCCTCGTGACTGAGTTGTAAATAGTGGGGTGTAATTAGAAAGATAGACTTTGTTCCTTCATATTATTAAGTTCTTTCTGTGCAGGATGAACATGAGTGAGGGCATGAGGACCCTCAGTGCAAGTAACCTACATCCCCCAGTGTCTCTGTGGGAGGAGAAAGCTGCCCACGAACCTCCTGTAACCCCAATGTATATCATAGCAGATTGTCTTAACTGTCAACTTGACAAACCTGGAATCACCCTCCTTAGGAAGGAATTGTCTGGATTGGGTTAGCCCATGGGCATGTCATTGAGGAATTTTTTAAAAAATAGGTTGGGGTATCAGCACCAGTAATAGACTGGGCCCTGGACCAAATGAAAAGCAAAGAGCAAGCTGTGCATTAACATGCATGCATTCATTCTTCTGTAGTCCTTGACGGTGGATGTAATGTGACCAGCTGCTTCTCGTTCCTGCTGCCTTCACTGCCCTGCAGTAATGGACTGTCACCTGGGAGTATGAGCTAAAGTAAACTCCCTCTCTCTTAGGCTAAAGTATTTATCATAGCAACTGGAAAAGACAAAGGCATGTGTCAAGAAGCAAATGCTGAGTTAGCTATTACTTATTCATTTCTTGTCACACCAGTGACACCCTCTTCAGGAACACTGCTTTTTCTATGAGTGTCCATCCTGTAGTCAAGGATAGCTAGGACTATGGCCCAACACAAAACCATAAACTTAATTAGAATATTATAGGCTTTATTGTAATTTTTTTTTTGGGGGGGGGACTCAGTTTTGCCATTTTGAGTGTGAACTTTGTAGGACAGTACATCACCCTGCATTGTTAAGGTAAATAAATGTATGTATGTTCTCTTAGTCGCTAAACTGCAGTTTGGACACCCTTGGATATATACCACAATATAATTCTTCACCTACTTTGGCTAGAGAAGCCAAAAGGATGGACTTGTTATGGGACATAGTTTTGGATATTCTAGTTCACTTGGATTTTTCTCTTCAAATTGTGAGATAGATATCTGTTATTCACTTTAAAAAAAAAAAGTTCTATTCAAGTCCTCTTAATGCAAACATTTGCTCGGAAAGAATAAAGGTGGGATGTAATTAATTAACTATTAATTAATTAAAAAAATGAATTCAACCATTGACCTAGCTTATTTATATGCACAAGTCTCAATGCAAAATGAAAATAACATGAGAAGCCAAGATAGTGTAACTGCTAATCTTGTAGTAATGGTGTGATGCCATACTCTTACCATTTAGCCCTTCCTTAGTGCTACCTGCTCAACCTCCAAAGGTCAAAGAGTTAAAAAAAAAAAAAAAGTACAAAATGTATGCAAAACTTTTATTTTAGCTGAATTTTTATGTGTTAGCCAAGGAAACCCTTTAGAGAGCACATTTCACATATTCTATCTTTTAACTGTTTATAGCACTTAAGAGAATTTGACTTCCTTCCTGTTAGGTGGTATGCTCCATGAGAATTCTGTAGTCCTGGGTCTGGAGGCTAAAATATATCTGCAGTGAATAGTAGTAAGTTGTTGACAACTAAGGGCAGTGGCCTTGTGTGCATCCTTTATCTTGCCACTCACTGGTGTTCTGGTGTTTTCTGTCCTGTGGGAATGAATACAAGTCCAGTGACTCTAGCACCAGCTGGCATTCCTTTGCTCCTCATCCACTTCCTTAATTTCTTGTTCCCTATAGCATCTAGACTGGTGCCTGTCAGTTCTGTGGGCTTTTGAGTAGTTTATAGAAGTGTATGTGTTGAATTCCGCTTTTGTCAAGATCCCAGGTAATTAAAGATAATGTTAGAGAAAAGCTGAGATGTTTAGTTAATGCCATTAGTCATTTCAGTTAACTGTCTGAAGGATAGTTTACCTTTTTTTTTTTTTTTTAAACAAATACCTTTTGTTTTAAATAAAAGTGTAATACATATATTTGTGGCCGTCTTGGATTTACTTTTTTAGACTTCATAGTTTCACTTAAATATACTAATTCCATTTGTTTTTGTTGATTTTAGAGTGTGTGTTTTGTTTAATGTAGGGTTTCCCTTCATAGCCAAGGCTGGTCCTATACTATAATTCCTCTTGTGTCTGTCTCCTAAGTGCTGGGATTACAGGTGCTGCCTCCACATCTGTCCCTGGCTGTGTCTTTATTAAATAATTAATTCATCTGGTAAACCTTCATTTAAAATGGACTTTGCTTTATTGGTCCTAAAGTTTCTCTGTTTATTTTTTCTTTTTTAATGGGTTGTCAATATCATCTTTATAGCCCCTTTCTTTTATTTTTAAAAAAGGTTTTAAATTGTGCGTGGGGGGTGGGGGAGGTGGGAGGATAGGAGGTTTATATATGTTAGTGAAGCGTCCTCAGAGGCCAGAAGAAGACACAGATTTCCTGAACCTGGAGTTAGAAACAGTTATACACTGTTCCACATGGCTGCCAGGAACTGAACTTAATCACTGAACCATCTTTCCAGTCCTTACCCACTCCCTGGCTCCATTTGTAACTGATGAAGTAGAGACGGTGCGTTTCTCATTGTCTGCACTATGGATTCCTCAGAATTCTTGCTACACAAATGTGAAGTTCTGTATTGGAAAGAACACATGCTTTGGAATCAGATGTATGATGATTTAAATATGGACTGCTACCTGCTGGGTTATGCCATCTATGCATTTAAGTGCTTTTTGATGTCATGTTCCAACAACAAAGGAGAGTACTTTACCGATATCGCAGAGTTGTGAGCATTTTGGTGCTAAATGTAAATACTTTATGCTAGCTTTCTCTGTCTTCTCATAATTTCTGAAAATGACTCATTTTTAAGCACACTTTAAATGGAGCCAGGTAGTTGAGAGGAAACTGAGTCTGTGTCTCTGATGCCTGAAGTGTGATGTGAAGGGCTTGCTCTGCATTTCAGATGATGCTCTCTAACACCCTGGAGGGGAGAGGTGTGGTAATATTTTGCTTATACAAATAAAGCCTGTCTGAAGGTCAGAGAATGGAGCTTCCCACTAGCTAAACATAAAAGTCTGGAGGTCTGTACAGAGAGACAGGAAATATAGCTGGGCAGAAACTGATATAAGCAGGGAGAAATAGGAACTCTTGTCTGTGGAGATGCTAAGGAGATAAGATGTGGCGGTGGTTACTATAAGTTTTGACTATTGTATGGAACTATAATATACATTTAATTATACATTACATTTTTAAATGAGCTGTATAAACACAATATCTAAATAAGAGTAGCAATATACATATAACAAAATTGACTTACATATCAATGTAAAGTATTTATTTCTATATCATATTCCTTTTTTTCTTTAGAAAGAGAGTGACTGTGATCATAAACCATTTATAACCAGCCCTGTTTAAATAAAAACAAACATTTATAAACAATATTTTGGAATGTGAATGTAGATCTCTCCAAACTGTTTCCTACTGTTTGGGGTCACTGTCAATCCCAAGGGCATCCTGAAAAAACCCAGAATCATGGCCCAGTCCTGGCTGGAGTAGTCTATGAAGGTGAATCATGTCAGCTGTTTTGGATGTTGGATCACTTGGGCCACTGCTGCAGGGGAGTCTTGCTTGAAACCATATTAGTCTGGAAGGAATCCACAACTTTTCATCTTGTGTGGAAACAAAAGCACAACCTCTTTTCCAAACTAACATGTTCTTAGACTTAAATTTGAAGTCAAGGCATTTTCAAAATATATAGGTTGTATTAATCCAGCACCATTTATAATCAATGTCTTTTTAGCAGCTGTTGCTTCTCCCTCAGCAATCAAACAATTCAAAGACAACACAATAATCCAGACTCTTTGTGTATTTTCCATTTTTACATGCTTTAAAAAATATTCAATTTCTTATATTTTTATTTCTTCTATTTCTTTAGACAGGATTTCTTGATTTTGGCTGTCCTGGAACTCACTCTGTAGACCAGGCCGGCCTTGAACTCACAGAGATCTGTCTGCCTCTGCCTCCCAAGTGCTGGTATTAAAGGTGTGTTCAACCACTCCCAGCTACTCTATTTTTTTTTAAAGGACTTTATCCTTTTTCTTTTTTCTTCCAAGCCTATGTATATTTTTAAAGGCACAGTAAACAGTTTTTTTCCTCTGAATTTGTCTTAATATCTCTATCTTTTTCACACCACATGTTACTAAGTAACATGCTAAGATTAAAGAGGCGCCTGGCTGCTGGCTACACCCAGTTCAGCTTTCCAAAATGGCAGTGGTATGTTTACTGCCAGCTCTGGGAGCAGTGCTCTTGTCCATGCTGCCATCAAGCAGCTTGTAACACGTTGCCCATAAACCTTTTTGTCTGTATGAATAAAAAGCTAAATCTGCCATGCAGCATGCTGTGCTGCTTGGAGACACAGCCCCTGTTCTGCAGCAGGAATCTGCCATGCTGTGTTCAAGCTTGACTGCCACAGTGTCTCAGCATTATGGCCTGCGTGAGACTGTGAGACTAGTAACCCCAGTGCCACTCCATTTCTGTGCATTTAGAACCTTCTTAAAGCTTTTGCCAGGTTTTATGTGGAAATTCTTGCCAAACGTTTGGGTGCCATTTATGGACCTAAGTTTATGTCCCACCTGATTCCACAAGCCTTTAGCCCCAAATAAACAGAGTGACTTTGATTAATTATAAACTGGCCAATGCTTCAGTCTTCTTACTGGCTAGCTCTCTCATAATTATTAACTTATTTCTATTAGTCTGTGTATCTCTACTTGGTCTTGGCTTAGGGGTGATGCCCAGGCCCCATTCTTCCTCAGTAGCTACATGGTATCTCTCTTGAGACTTGCTCTCAGTGTCCCTCTTTCCAGAATTCTCCCAGTCTGGTAGCCCTGCCTATATTCTTGCCTGGCTACATTCTGCCTGTCCATTGGCCAAAACAGCTTTATTCATCAACCAATAAGAGAAACATATTCACAGTATACAGAAGGGCATCCCTCATCAGAGGGGCCCATGCATGGAAGAGCTGGGTATAGGGAACAGCAACTTTAGTCAGAGCTGCTAGGTTTTTGTTCACACATGAGTTTTCATGGGCTTTTGAAATGAAGGGTTCCATGGCCATTATCTATAATGCCTCTTTGAACAGATGAGTTTCCATGGTGAATTTATAGGCTGCCTGGTTTTTAAATTGAATTTTCAGAGATGTGTCTTATGATATCTTAATGATTGTACTGTATTGCTCCGAAAATTACTGTCTTTGCCCACCAAATAGATGTTATGATGAATACTTAAAAAATATTATGACTATTGGTTAGTTTTCTTCAGGTCTTAGAGCTTTTGTTACCAAATGAATTTTTATAGGCCTTCACATTAATTTATGTTTTTATTTGTTAATGATAAGAACATGCAACATGAAACACTTGCAAATAGATGGATAGTGTTCCGGTCATTCTCCATCTGCTCCTTATTTTCAGTTTTGCTAGTCTAAGGAAAAAAAGAGTCACAGATGTAATACTTTAATAGCAAGGCAGACATTCCAGATACTAACCCTGTTATTATTTGTGCAAAATACAGTTTGTACATGAACCAAAACCCAGTCATTGTTTTTTCAGAATAAGCTATAAAAAAAGTGTTTTGTAACAGTTGCAAAGAATTTTATGCTGGTAGAATTCAATCTGACATGCTTTGAATAAAAATGGGAAACTCCATTTGGATCACAAGGTGCTGTAGAACTGTCAAGTCACTCCAAATGTGTTTGAAAGAGAGCCCAATACAAGGATACAAACAATGTAGTGACACCACCTATTTGTGAGCAGATATCCTGTTTCTGTTTTTTCTTTACTACTTTGCCGGGCTTCTCTTTTTTAATTTCCCAATGTAGAAATTAATTTCTAGTAAGGAAAATGCCTATGATGTGTCTCTGGTTCCACCTTGTTGCTCTAGCATGTTGCCTACATGGCATGGTTCCTTGAGTCCTAAGGTGACTCTGAATCTTCTTCCAGAAGCAGACCTTTGAGGCCCTTGGTGAGTGTTTCTTTAAGGAGTAGTTCTTTGTGTCTTTCTGGCTACAAAGTCCCTGCCTGATACACGTTAATGAGTTTCTCTTCAAGAATAAAATATATGTACATGGCTTAGCATACAGATCTAGGTGTCAGACCCTTGAATATATATAGGCTGAATTACTCTGCCATGAGAGTAGATTAAAAGAGAGGCACTGATTTGACTGTTTTCATTTTGCTTTTGTCTATTAACATGAATGATTGCTATCTTCTTGATACTTGAACTATTGCTTAGTTATCATAACCTGTAACTTAGCAATATTTATTAAGGGCAGTGACATGAACTGTAGAAGCAATGTAATCAGCCTGTTGCTTGAAGAAGTATAATTTCATGAGGGAATTTATTTGTCTGTCCTGTGATTTGTTAGGTGTCTTGTTGACTCAGTGAAATCAGTAATTCTGTATCTGGAAAAAAGAAACAGATACTGAATGTCAGTTCTTGCATATTTAAAACATTGGAACAATATTTTCTAATACCATGTGATTCAAATTTCATGTTTTCCATCAGTAATTAATACTACTCTTTGTTTGTTTTCTTAAAGATAGGGTTTCTCTGTGTAGTTCTGGCTTTCCTGAAACTCACTCTGTAGATCAGATTGGCCTTGAACTCAGGGATCCACCTGCCTCTGTCTCCTGAGTGCTGGGATTAAAGTCATGTGCCACCACTGCCTGGCTTGATTGATACTACTCTTAAAGATATGTATCAGTGATAGGCTCTATTCAGACCTGGAAAAAGAAATACTGACTTCTGAGTTTCCTTTTACAATATTGTTGGGGGTTTTATTATTATTATATAAAAACCATGTTCTTCACATTGTTTAGAAAAATAAGTAATCATGGTACCTACACAGGGACAACTATTAGTAGTGTTTTGAGTGACTGGTCTTTCTTCCTATCACTAATGTTGCTTTGTCTACTTTTTGGTTTCCCTTTGTTCTCTGGCTTTATTTTGCATATTTTAATATCTATGCTACTGAATACTAATTATACAAAACGATGAAGACATTTTGGTACACACATATGATGCATTTTGGCATGCATGCCCATTCTGCTCTTAGGTTGCCCTTCCCTGACCTCTTTCCTGGTGAATGAAAAACAAAGTAAAGGGAAAGGGCATGACTGCACCTAGGTATGGTGGAGGAGAAAGTTTCTTGTAGATAAAAAGGAGTGTAGCCAGAGGCAGAGACTTCTGGAAGAGTCCAGAATGGACATGACACTGAGCCTTGTGGGGAGAGGAGAAGGGGGGGGGGGGGAAGGAAGACTAGGTACAGCAGCCAGGAGGCCCAAAGAATAGATGAACAGACCAGGGAACCAAAACAGTTGGATTATATAGGGAAGTGCAGCTAGGGAAGGGCCACCCAACCCCAGGGCTGGGGAATCAAAGTAGGGGACCAGGGATGCCAACCAGGATGGCCCTGTAGTAAAAGGATGCAGGAGAGCTGGGCTGCCAGGTCTGCTTTGATACAATAAAGAGGTACCTCAGCCATTGTCCCAGTTTGAAACCTAACACCTGGTAGCCCCTCTTCTGGTTTAACCCTCTCCATCCCACATATGAAACAGACTTACAAATACCTTTATTTATAGTTTTCGGGGTGATAGTTCTTTCTTATAATGTCTCATAGTTTCTCTTTTCCCTCAGCATTTGTGATCTACAGAGTAGAGCTGACTAGAATTATTTCTGTGTTTGGTAATCACCATTTGATTTTTTTGTTTTTAGATGTAATTATATACCACACAGTTTAAGTTGTTTATGCTTATAAAGTTTACTAGTCACTGGCTTACAGATTGGAGTTGTGCAGCCACCACTGTGTAAGTGTAGAGCCTTTCTTTTTTAAGTTTCCCAGATAGAGTTTGGACTCATAGTCACTTTCCATTTCCTGAGACATCTGCCTTAGGGGGCCACCCACCTGTTGTTGTTGGTCTCTGTAGCTTCACCTATTCTGAACATTTCACAGAAACAAAATTGTAGCATCCATGAATTTAACTGTCACCTTTCACTTTAGCACATTGTTTTTGGAGCCAGTCTACATGGTAGCATGTAGCAGTACTTTATTCCTTTTGTGGTCTGTAGTATTCTATAGACCTGCTATATTGCTTACCCATTCAGTAAGTGATGGACATTTGCATTATTTCCACTTTCTGACTGTTGTTAAACTGTGCTTATAAGTTGTAATTGATTTTGTATGGATGTGCGCTTTCATTTCACTTGGTGTGCACCGAGGAGTAGAGTTCTTAGGCCATACTGTAACTCTGTGGTTCACATTAGGAGGGCTATAATAAGTAATTGGAAAAGAAAGGAATACTAGCTAGGTGGCATTTTGGCTACCCTAATCATCCTTTCTGAGATGGTTTCACATTGGTCATGTTCCACTCAGTGTGGGTGTGTGTGGTTTTAACTTTTAGGCCTTAGAAATCTTTTTGTAATAACAGGAAATTGTTGTAGTACAGTGTTTTTGCCATTTACACAGAAAAATATTGGTGACGTTTCGTTAAAAATCTCGCATACTGTTTGAAATATTTTTAGAACAACAGAATCCAACAGAGATCCAAAGACTGACCAGAAGGACAGCGGCACTAGCCTGCCTCTGTCTGTTGTTCCATTTAACTGTGTCTATCCCTTCTCCAGGCCCAGGCCTTACTGTGTCTTAATGTCTTTTCAGTGGCTCATTTGTTTGTGGTCTCCTTAATGGTCTCCCTGTCTCAGCTGTCTGTGTTCTGTTAGGTACAAGTCAGGTACAAGTCCTACCTTCCCACATCTCGTTTTCTTCATTCATGTGGCTGGGAGACCACATGTTTTTAAAGCCCACTGGCTTTAATTCCAGCTCCAGACATACAGTTCCACAGATGAACAGACTGCTGAGTTTCTGTGAACTTGGCATTTATGTGTTCTCAGTGTTCCTCTTTCTTTGTTGAATACACACAGGAGGAAGGCTGGACCCCATGTTGCTGCTCCTCCTAATTTCTTTCCTGAAGATGGTTAGCATTGGAGAATGATTGGTGCTTGTTTTCTGTTCAAATGCTTGGAATAACTTGACAGATTTAGGCACATTCTTTTCATTTTCCCTTTTTCCCAATTAACGAGTATATACTTGTATAAATATTGAAAGTAAACTGGGATTCAGGTATGTACCCATTTTTATTTTCCTCACATTTTAAACAGTGGTTTCCTGTTAGAACCTTACCTGTAGGAGTCACCTCTTCCTCTCCGCACACTCCCTTCTCTGCTTCCCCAACCCCCCCATCCCTGTATCTTTCCATTATCTCATTCTGTCTTGTTTTCATGACCTCATATTTTGTAAGTAGGATTTTACTAGATCCCGTGCTTGCTTTGACAGTCACTGGTGCTTCTGTCATTTACTTAGTAGCTTGGATTTTGGATCTTTTTGCCTCTTGTATTTCTGGAGTACTTGGAATACTGGTGCGCATCACCATCTCTGGTGTATGTGCTGTTGGGGATGGACAGGGCTTTGCACAATCTAGGCAGCACTCTCTCCAGCTGAGTTATATCCCTGGTCCTCCTTTGCACATTTTGACTAGCTAATTCTCTATCTCATGAAGAGAGAAACTGAACATGGGTTTAAACATCATGTGAATGGAGAAAAATGCTGTGATTTCAATTGGATGAGTTCTGTTTTGTTTTGAAGGTGGGTTTTCTTGTAGAACCTAGGTTGGTCTAGAACTATGATCACCCTGCTTCAACCTCTCCAGTGCTGTAGTTAGCAAGAATGCCTGGCTAAATGATGGCTTTGAATTGCTTTTGTTAGGCTCAGGATCCTTAGTGATGTCAGTATAATTTAAGGTGAACAAGAAGATTTTTATCATTCCTGTCTTAATGTATTTTAAAATTATTTTTAAATTTGAGTGTAAAATTTTATTTTGAGCTTAGGGTCTAGCAAATGATTATTTGGCCAAGAGCTTGGTTTATTTCTACTTTGTCACTTGATGCCCACTTTTGCTTTGATAATGGGGTAAAATAGAAACAAATGGGCCTTACTGAGAATAGATCTTTGGCCATACTTCTGTCTTCATCCTAATTTGGCTTCTTCCTTTTAGTATGGAAATGCTTTCCCTTATAAAACATTATGGAAAACTTCAACACCCTTTGACTATCCGAGTTGTAGATGGTGTCATCTTTACAGAGGTGATTGTATATTGTCCTGGCAGCCATCCTTGTGGACTGATTTCTGTGCATTTCATTTAATATTGTTTGGGTTTTAGAGACTAGTTTTTGATATTGTCCAGACTGGCCATGAACTCCTGGACTCAAGTAATCCTCCTACCTCAGCCTCAGAAGCACTAGAACTATAGTTCACCGCCTCTGTGTCTAATCTACATTTATCTATATTAGCCACAGAGCATTGGGAGCTTAGGGGAGGGGAGTTCACACTCCCCTAAATCGTATCATATTCTTTTTCTGTTAGCAATGTATCTTAACCCAGGTGTGCTGGGATCATACCTATAATCTCAGCACTTGGGATGGATCTCAAGTTTGAGGTTTTAGGAGAGATCCTCTTGCAGAGCTGTTGAGTGTGGTGTGGGAAGCATAGCAGCTCATCTCTCACAGTCACTGCACAGGGGTCCACAGTGTTGGGTGGATTGCCTCCATCTGGCTTGTCCCATCAGTGGACTGCATAACTTCTCCTCATTGTTGGTGTGACAGTGCAACATGCTTGTACATACAGCTGAGGATCTCTGAGGGAAACACTAAGAGCTGTTTCATGATAGTTATGTTCAGTGTCATAACAGCTACTTAGCCAGTTTGTCTCCTTGAAGGGCTTGTTCTGCCCCTTCAACTGTGAAGGGAAGGACACTGGCAGTTTCAGCACACAAAAGGCAAAGCAGATACTGACCATTTGTGTTTTTTTTTTTTTTTTTTTTCTCATGAACTGCATGTATCTGATTGAGCTGTTTATAAAGTATCTAATTTAAATTATTATATGTAATTTTTATAAATAATGTGGAGATCCACAAATTAAAACACATGTATTTCAAGGGTGCAGTTCCGTGAAACTTCAGAGTTATTCCATTCCTAAGTGTAACCAGCACCAAATCAAGAAACAGCATTTCTGGTGCTCCCCAAGACTGCTTATCTATTCTGGAATTTTGAGTTAAAAGAGTCATAATATGACACATACTTTCTTCTTTCTGCCTACTGACTGGTGAATACATTTTAAGTAAAAGATTGTATCAGGAATTTGAGAACTGGATATTTGTATGATTCAATATTTACATAGAATATATATGTAAGTCTCATGTAGACACATATAATTTCTTCTCTGTCCAAACCCAAAGGTTAGGTAATGAAATAAGCACTTTGATTTTGACATCACTATTGCTGCCCCTGCCCAGTCCTTGGAACTGCCCTAGTGGACTTCCCCGAACAGTTATGGCAGGCTTGTTGACTGAGTTAGCCGGGTACTGAAAGTTCTTCTGGCTCTATTCTAGTAGGTGGAACCGAAGCTTGACCCAGTTTTGCTCCTTCATAGTCAGTCCTGTTGAGTTTTTTTCAGAATGGGTAAATGTGATTTGGTTTCTTGTAAGACCTTTCTGACTACCGTGCCTGTTTATCTGTATGTGTTGTATCTGAGAAATTCATATTTTTTCTTGCTGCTGTAGGAAGGAAGAATTGACATGGTTTGCCTCATCCTTGTCACAGTGTCTCTGTCCTTTTTTCCAAAACAGTTGAATGGTCCACAGCAAACTCTTGTGTTACTTATTCAGCTTCTGAGTACTCGACTGATACAGAAAATATTTTAAGTTTAGACTTCAAGAAGCCTTTGTCCTGATGCTTTGTGTATTATTTGTCTTCAGAATATTTTGAATGGAATTTTTAAGTGAAGTTGTTTCCTGATACCATGCTTTAATAAAGACTCAATCGTATAACTAGGAAGTAAAAATGAATAACATTGGTAATGGTGACACTAGATTTTAATTTATTTTAAATTAGTAGTCTGTTTCCTGAAAGAATTTAAAGTTGGTTATAATAAAAGACACGTGTGACAATGCCATTGAGAACAAAAATGAAAGACTGCAAGAGAAGATGTTTCTAGAAAGGATTGTTTTATTTAGCTCCAATCTTTCTGTCCCTTCACATCAGAAAGGAAAACAAGTACAGCTCTCCTTGGGGGAATAAAGAGACATTCCATTTTACTGGGCAAGACGGTTGTATTTATGTTACCAGGATCTGAAGAAACATTATATGGGCCCTTCTTTTGTTCATAGAGAAGCTTGTGTAAATTCTTCAACATCTGTCACAAGAAGTACAGATGTGCCCACAAGAACAGCGTTGTGCAAATTATTATGCTTGCATGGATTTAAAAGAAATTAGTATTTTGTATACTGAAGTATTTTACTATGTTAGAAAATAGTGACAGTGTCTCGTGTGACCCTTGAACAGCTAGTTTTCATCTGTTCACACAAGGAACATGATGGTAATCTCTGTAATAAGGCTGTGATTGTTTACTGTTTTTATTTTCACTGATATTTGATGCTTTTTCCAATAAAGACTTACCCTATGTGCATGTATATGCAGTCATAGAGGTTTCTGCCCACATATTCATCCTTTCATATATTCAATTTTACCATGTGAATTCAGTTACATGATGCTTACTAGTTTAGTTTAGAGAGATTATAAATTTCTTTGATATATTTTTCTCAACTAATTCTTAAGGATTGTCTTTTCTGTAATTAGAGATTGGAACAAATATCCTAGTCATGGATCGATTAACATGTTCTTGATTTTATTATAATTAAAATATTTTAAGTTGTAAAATGCATATTTATCCTTAAAAACTCAGACTAATGCAAAAGTAAGTGAATTAAGGAGTGAAAGTTCTCCATGCTTCATTCAAGAGCAGGGCAAACCTATAAAATATTCATGCTCCTGCATGAAGTAACATGTATATGAGATATGTGAGGAATGGATATTGATAGTCTAAAAATACTTGGGAAACATACATGTTATTCACAGTCCTTAAGAAATAGAATATTACCAGTATGTTTGAAGACCATAGCTGTTAGCCATTTATGTGAGTCATTTCCATTTTTTTCTTTAAAAATTTACTGCCTATGTACATATTTTTCCTTGACAGTCTGCTTACCTCCCTACTTTTTTTTTTTTTTTTTTTTTTTCTCTCCTGTTTGTTTTGGGCTGTTCTGGCAAGCTATAAACCAGGCTGGCTTTGAATTTATGGAGATCCGCCTTTGCCTCCTAAGTGCTAGGAGTAAAGGCATGCACCACCACCAGTTGGCCCTAGGTATTCTTGTTTGTTTTGTTTTGTTTCATTTTACCTGAAAGGTAAGCATACTCTGCTACTGCCATTATTAGCTGAAGACCCTTGAGATTCTCACAGGTGCTGGGACAGCTGGGAGTGATTGTCAAACTTCAGTTTCTAGAGAGTTAGTCAGACCCTCCTCTTGGGGAAGCAGTGGGCAAGCATGCAATGAGTTCTGGCAGACTCAGCTGTTTACCCTTCGGGTGTTGGCTATCCAATGGGAATGTGTGTTCCTTCTGCTTTTTAGTTTATACCTTAAGAGGAGTATGTCAAAACAGACACCTGAGACAGATAAAATGACTTTCACCTGTTGATCTAGAAACCAGGTATGGAAAGGACAGCAACCCTTTTATTATCATGTGGTTATGAAGCCAAGTTCAAACTGAAATTTGTGCCATATTCACTTGGGCATTCCATTTGAGGCTCAAAGGTATTTTGTTGTTTAGCAGGGTGGAGCAGTATCTTCCACAGTCTCTTAACTGTGTGTCTCTTGGCTTGGTCACCATCTGTTGCAATAAGAAACTTCTCTGAGGTGTACACTGACCTATAGAGATAAAGATAAGAATTTATACATTTATTTTTAATTGAAATTAACAAATAGATTAATTTTGGGCTAGTAGTGTAGTTCAGTGGTAGAGTGCTTGTGTAGCATGTGAGAAGCCCTAGATTTGATCCTCGGCACATTAAAAAATGTTAGAAAGATAACATGTTTATCAAAAAAATATAGGTAACAGGGATGGCATATACCATAAAGAAACAAAAATACATAAAAATCAATTGTCATTAGAAAATGGTATCATATAGTTTATAACCTGATTTTAGCTAACTCTATATTGTTTTGCTGGGTGCCATAGAATCTGCTGTTTCCTCCTCAAAAAGCCAGATCTATAAGGCAGCAGGCGTCTCTTCATTCATGCTGGGTTGGTCAAGAGGGGCCCTTGAAGGAGTTGAAAGTGCAGAAGATTGACATAAGGATTTGTCTGCATTTCTAGTCAGCCACCTTATGCAGTCATCTTGGGTTTATTATGTCATATGTCTCCCCATGAGATTTCTAAGAATTCACTTAGAAATATTTCTTTCAGCTTACACAATTTTCATACACACACACACACACACACACACACACACACACACGAGGATTTGTTTGGATTGGATGGAAATGTAAAGTGTTTAAGACAAATGGCAATGTCAAGAGATATAGCAAAGCCCTTTTATATAAATTCTTAAATTTATGAATCCACTATAGCATAGCATAGTACATACTCAAAAGAGACTGGAAGTAGCTAGAATAAAGGCCCTTTGAGAGTTAGCTGGAGTCATTGTTACTAAAATGACTTTTGTTTTCATTTTTAAAAGTTAGTATACAGAGTAATTGGTTTCAATATGATGTTTTCATATCATGATTTGCTTTTATAGACTTTTAGTATTTAAGATTAAACTTTAAATTTGAGCAAGATTATTATAGATTTCTTCCATGCTATAGATGTTTGGGTTGTATATAAAATGTGAAGTCTGTGGACTTTGATTTTTTTTCAGTGCTTGGAACTAGATCCAGTACTTTGCAAGTATTCCTACACTGAGCAGGGTCCATTCAAATTACCCAGGGAATGGGTGCATTCACCATCCAGGCAGGCCTTGAACCTGCTGTTTCCCTGATTCTGTAAGTGGTAGCTGGGATTACACATTTGCACCAGCAAGCAAGGCAAATCTTTAGATGTTAAAGAGGTAAATGCTGTGAGCCCTGTGTATATAAAATGTCTGATAATAAAAGGAAGCCTATATTCAAACTAGCAGAGGTCTTAGAAAGGATCTGCCTAAGCCTCTTTATGTGAGGCATGCTCATGATCAGTTGTTTGCCAAATGGTGTGGGTTGTGTCTTTGATAGCAGTATTTCTCAGTCCTATGATTTTTGCTGTAAGTATATGAGTTATCTATTGCAAAGTTCAGAGAAGGCTCTTAAGAAAGCCAGGCTGTCCATGTTTGTGTCACCTTTACACCTACCTTAAAATATGAGTCATAAGTCTTAGATTTTTCTCCCCACTCCTTGTGCCTAGATGAAGTGCTGCTGTTTTCCCCCATCCTGAGTTGGGTGTAGCTTTCTCCCTAGGACCAATGCTCTTAGGATTTCTTGCATACCAACATTGTGAACCCTGTTGATCTTTTAAACTTTAGCAATTTCTAAGTCTCTACACCTTATTGTTTCAGATTTCTCTGAACCTGTATTTGTTTTTCTGCCTGAATTTTTCTCTCTCCTCCCCCCCACTACTTCCTCCAGGAAGATGCCTTCTTGAATACCTTAGCAAAGCACCCATTATCCCTGTCCCCATCTGACTGAATGTTTCACGATACCTCTATTAAACTGTATCACAGTGAATTGCTTGTGTGTACTAAAGGATATTGAGCTAAGAAAGACTTAATGAGCCTTTCCCATTAAGCTCCTGTGAACTTCTAAAATTCAGATTACTTTTTATAATGTATTAAAACTTGGTTTACAGTTAATGTCTTTATAGTGTGTTTCTAAGTATGTCTGTTTAATTACAAAAATAAAATGGTCTTGAAAAAGATGTGTCTACTATAGCAGACTGAGTATAGACATGAACACCAGAATCCCTAAAGCCAGTTCTCAGCTTTGCTATTTACTAGCTGTTTAACCTTGAGCAAATTACTGTAACATTTTTGTTCCACAGAATCCTGGTGTCTAGAATAGGGGTAATAAAAATACCCAGGCCATGATATTAATGTGAATGTTGAAGTCTATTCAAATCAAATACACGAAACAGTATCTGGTGTACTATAAAAGCTTAGAAAAATATTTTAGATCATTATTATTGAAGTAATTTGAAATATAGAATTTCACAAGGACATAGCTTTTATCTCATGTAGTCATTTTTTAAATTTTTATTTGTGAAACAGTTTTATTATATATCTCAGGCTGGCTTCAGATTCACTCTGTAGCTTTACACTCATTATCCTTGCCTTCCAAGTGCTAGATTACAGGCAGGATCATAATTTCAAATGTCCAGGGCTGGCTGAGCATGTTGCTCAGTAGCAGAGCTGTGCTAGGTATGCATGAAAACTGGGTTCAGCGTCGAGCTCCAAGGTAGCAAAAGAACGAAACTAGTGGATGTGTTTTCCACCATTGTGCACTGTGCATTTAAGAAACAGAGCAGTTTGCTCATCTCCCAAGCTTCCCTGTGCCTCCTGTCAGTACTCAGACTGTCTCTTCTCTCTAGCCTTTGCCAACCTTCCCAGAATGTCCCCTAGAGGAAACGTCTTTTGCACCTGGCATCTTTAATTCAGCACAGTTCATTTGAGAGTAACTCAGGATGCCTGTATTAGGCATATATCTTCATTGAGTACTAATTCAGTCTTTGCTCACCCTCTACTGAGAGGTTAGTTCTAGTTTTGTGCTGTTGTGAGAAATGGTGCTATAAAGGATTATATAGAACTTTTTGTGTGAAGATAGTATTTTATTTGTACTGGGCAGTCAGTGGATTTACTAGTGTATGTGGTGAGTATAAACGTAGCATTTGTAAAACTGCCAAGCTGTTTCCCAGAGCTCTGTACAATTTTGTGTTTCCACCAGCAAATGTGTGTTAGTTCAGATTGCTGTACATCTGTGTCAGCCCTTGACTTTTTCTTATTTTTTCCAGTATTTGCCTACTCCAAATAAGTATGTAGCTATTCGTAACCTAATTGACCTCCAAATTAGGGTACAGAAAAAGACTATGAAATTCAGTCAGAGAAGGGCACACAGGAAGAAACAAGATCACCAGATGGAGGAGGGTAGGGATTGTGCTTTGCATGTAAGAGGCCCTGAATTCCATTCCTAGATGTGTGAGACCTGTAGTGATATATTATTTATGATTTATTAAAGATTGACTGAGGATTCAGAAAGCTAAGTCAGCCCAGGCCTTAGAAGACAGGTACACACCTTTAATTCCAGCAGCCAGGAGCTAGCAGGTGGTGGTACACACCTTTAGTCCTAGGACTCAGGATTAGGAGATAGACTATCTCTGTGAGTTCAAGGTCACCCAGATCTATGCAAGAGTGAATAAGACTAAAAGAGAGTCATAGCTCACACCTTTAATCCCAACCTTAGGGAGGTATATAAGCCAGAAGCAGGGTCTCACAGAGGCATTCGGTCTCCATCCATACCGAAGTAGGGAATATTTATTCTCTAGCCACAGAGAAGAAAGGCAGCGGATTGAGACTTGGTGAAGAGCTCATGTGTGGATCAGCTCTTTCAGCCTGAAGTAAAGGTAAGAGTTAGTGGCCAGCTGCTTTGCTTTTCTGATCATCAGCTTGACGTTTGAACCCCAAGATCAGTCTCTGGGTCATTTATTTATTTGTGTTACAGAGACCTTTGATGATGACTAGCCCTGTGGCTGGCACACAGTAGGGATTTCTTTATATGCTTATTGTTTCATTAAAAATGAATGAATGTTCAAGTCATTTTAGATTAGGTTGAATCTATAGAATCCCATTGCAGTCATGTGCTAGATCCCTTTATATAAGTTTATCTTTGTTAAAAGTACATGGTTAAAGTTGATGTTGGTCTAATTCTCAGTTGCATAGCAGGAGAAAGGTGGCATGATACAGTGCAAGGTGCACCAGGAAGGATTGCATGCTTTGGGTTGAATTAGGAAAACCCTTTTAGCCTCCATAGGACTCAGATTCACTGCTATGCAGTGGAAAGAGTTCATCTGATGATAGCTAGGCCATTTAATGATATATATTCCCTTATAATCACATCAAATCAGAAATTGATAAGGAAGAAGGATGCAGGAGTTTTTGATGAGGATACTGCCTGAGGGTATAACTGTGTAAAATGTAGCTCTGCTAGGGAGGTTAGGAACAAGTGTCTAGAGTTAGCTGGCTGGCTGATGGCTGGCTGTGTGTCTGTCTGATGTAGCACAGATAGGAAAAGGTAGATAGAGGTTTTCAGATAGAGAGGCTCATTGGAGGTGGTGGTGGTGGGTGGGTGGGTGTGTCTGTGTGTGTGTGTAAGAAGCAGGTCTGAAATGCTGAATTAAAGCCTGTGTTGGAAGATTAGGGAGAAGCTGCTACTGATACCTTTAATGCAGAGGCTCAGATGCAATGGTATGGAGGTTTGTGGGAAAACATGTTTCAGCTCCGTGTGTGCTGAAGTTTATCCCACTGCTTCCTAGTTGTCTTTACTCCATGAGTCTTCATCCCTGTCTCTAACCGTCTCCATCTAGAAGTTCTTGGTATATTTGTTCTCTTTCTACTTTGTAGGACTTTGTGCATAGACCATCAAATATTGGTAGAAATTTAAAACATACACTTGATACCAAGTTAAACTTCATTCTGTGTCAGTTCTGTTTAGGTTGTTAGATCAAATGTTGTAGTTTTCATTTTTTTATTTAATTTATTATTTTACATGTCGATCCCAGTTCCCCCTTCTTCCTTCCCTCCCTCCCTTTTACCCACTCTGCCCTCTCACATGCACTCTAACCACCCGCCCCTCCCATCTTCCCACCCCAATTCCATATGTAGGGGAATGCCATCCAGTTGGGGTCATGTAGATCTGACAGGTCCTGTGAAGTAGGGACTAGGGCTTCTCTCCTGTCTCTAGGTTAAGGCAGTTATCCCTCCATGGGGGATATGTTCACAAAGTCCTTTTGTGCACCAGGGATACTTCCTGGCTCCACTGTCTGAGGTAGTTTTCATTTTTAACTGTTTCTAAGCATTTGTTTTAAAATATCCATGTTAGGTTTGGTTTCAAGTACCTTAAGGTAATACTTTGGCAGCTGCTCATAAAGAACCCGTCTGAGACTGGGTGCCCAGAGATATGACTCAGGGTCACATAAAGAATGAATACTTCCAGATTCTTTCAATTTCAGTGTCCTCCGTGAGAGCACTGTTGTTTTTAGCTGTGCTCACCCTTAGGAAGCTGTCCTGCAAGGCTTCATGCATTATTTCAGTTTCTAGGTAGAAAACAACCTCTGGAATAGTAACCTAGGAAAGAGAAAGATACCCTTTTATGTTAAATACCAATTAACTTTTAAAAAGACTTCTTACACACATTTTTCTGGAGAACAGACATTTATGTAACTCTTTTGAGAGTATTAGTTTCTAGTGTACTGGCAACGTGTTAGGCTTGTAGAGTGGGGAATTCAGTCTTCTCTAGCCTGAATCAGTTATTCAGTAGCCTCATCATTAAAGATTATTGTATGCATAATTTTGTTGGAATTAGAGCAGCTAAATGCATAGTAATAAAATATATTCTTTGGTTTTGTTTTATCTTTCAGAATCATGGTGTCATGGAAGGGGCTTTATTTTATACTCTTCCTGTTTGCGGGAAGCTTTTTTGGAAGTATTTTTATGCTGGGTCCCATTATTCCTTTGATGTTTATAAACCTGTCATGGTATCGCTGGATCAGCAGCCGTCTTGTAGCTACGTGGCTCACACTTCCTGTGGTAAGTTACATATCAGAGAAGGGTCTGTCTGCTTGTAATGGATGGTCCATCTCTTGAACTTTTTTAGCATCAGAGTTTTGGTTTTCAGGGAAACAGAAGTCCTCAGTGTTTTATAGTAAGCATGTCTGACTTAAAAAAGAAGTGGGAAAATAGAAAAAATAGAAATACAAACATTCATGTCCTTAAAGCAAACCCTTATAAAGAACCTTTCAGAAAACTAAGATCTTTTTATATTCTTCATGAATTTTCTTTTATATTTTATATAATGGAATATATAATTTGTATTTAGAAAAATATGTAAACCTTAAAAGATTGAAGAATTTTTACATCATTAAATTTTATTCTGCATTTCCATTTTGTATTTTACAACGCAGTGACACATAATAAGATTCTGCGGGGAAGAGGAAAGAATATCAAATTAAATTGTATGAAAAACTTTTAAGTAAAAATGTCACCCCCTCATGAATAATAAACATCTTTTAAACATCTGACTGAGATGTGATGGATTCACTTCTTTCCAGTCATTACAAAAGTAAGGAACATAAAAAAATCAAGAAAATGTGATTTCTTTCTGAAGATGAGGTTAATAGCATAGCTAAGATCAAAATGCATACACAATGTTCAATAAAGTCTTGGAGTCTGTGGCACTTACAGTTGTTCTAAGCTCATCTGCTCACCTGGAGCTGCTGACTGTTAGTTTCTAGTCCAGGTTCCTTCTGTGGGACTGGGAAGAGGTTGCTGTGCATCAGTCAGCACCGTGCACTTGGATGGTCTCTTGGGTGCTGTTGCGCTCCTTCGTTCTCCTTAGTGACAGCTATTCCTCTTTTCTCCTCAGGTTGCTGAGTGTATCAGTCTGTTTAGAAGGGAGATAGATAATCTTCCCTAATTGGTAAAGGATCCTTTCTACCTCTTTCATTGAGCGGCTTCTTTCCCTCAGGCAGCAGGCGGAGTGCCTGCCTGGAGGATGGAAGTGTCATGTGCATTGGCTGTGGACCTTTCAGATGGAGGTTGACTCCATAGTTACAGAAATGGTGCTTGGGTAGGATAGATATTCAGCTGCTCTCTGAAGGGAACTCTGTGACCTCTATGACTGCCTCAGCCTTGCGTCTTTCATACCTGCAAAACTAGTCATGTGGACAGTGCTGTCATGTTCTTCTACCAGTTTGAACTATAACCTGGTCCCCTTGAAGCATAGCCATCAGCTTCCATGTGCTGACCTTGGGGAACACTTTCCCAGACAGTTGCTTTTAAGGCCTGGGGAACAACTTTAGCTATATTCCAGTTCACAATCTCTATTCAAGTAAGCTTTCATTTTCACAAGTTAGTGGGTAAAGTCCTTCTTCAGGGACATTTCCTGTTGTCCCAGCACAGAGCCAGGCTGTTCTTCTTGGTTGTGAAGTTTATAACTTTTTTGAGCTCTCTCTCAATCCCTTTCTCTGTCTCTGTCTGGTTGTTTTTGTTTTGTTTTGAGGCTGGCCTCAAACTCACAGAGACCCACCTGCCTCTCTTTACTCTGTGTTGGGATTAAAGGTGTGTGCCTCCACTGCCTGACTCGTTTTCTCTTTAATTATAAGCCTGGGTAAATGTAATAAGAAGTAGCCATGCCACAGAGTAAATGCTCTCTTGTCTTAAAATTTCCTCTGCCAAACAAATTAGTTCAGTATTTTTAAATTTACTTTCACTAAAGTTCTTGGGACACAGGCAAAGTGAACCAGATTCTTTGATATAATGATGAACAAAACAGGTAAGGATAGCCACCTTGTGGAGGTGACCACCCATTAACCTAAAGTATCCTCAATTGTAAGTTTACATACCTTGTCTTCTCTACTTTCCATTTGAATGAAAAACTGCTTTCATTTTTTATGGGCTAGACTGTTACTCTGTTAGATCACAAAAACAGAGATCTACTTACCTCCTCTGCCTCACAGGTACTGGTATTAAAGGCATGTGCTACCATGGCTAGGCCACAGAGCTTTTAACTTTTAAATAGAAAAAACATCAAAAAGTTAATAAACACAAACACACACATTAATGGATAATATGTGTGTGTATTGATGTATGTGCTAGTGTATGTGTGTATGCATGCACAAGAAGGTCAGAAGAGCTTGTCCTGCATTTGCTTCATCACTGTTCACTTATTCCTTTGAGGTAGGGTTTTATCCCTGAACCTGGGGCTCACAGGGGAGACAGCAACCCCCCTGTCTCCATGGTCCTTGGAGTAACTGTTATTGTCAAACAGGTCAAGAAATAGCATTGCCAGCTCTAGTGGACATTGTTACCCAGCCATCCAACTCAAATGTCTTCTGTTTTGGAAGTTGCCATGAATACAACTTCTTATTTACTGTATTACTGTATTTATTTACTTCTAAAATATCCCGCCTTTGTAGAAAGCCTTTTGTGTGGATATTTATCTACATGATCTTTCTTGCTTCCCTTCCACTGTTAGGTTTGTGCTTCATGCCATCATAGATGCTCATAGCTCCTTTGCTGCCAATGTTGAATGATTTAAAGATGCTTGAGAGGTTTGATTTTCTTAGCTTTGACCTCCCTATCAACCCGTTTTCAATTAGTTATGAAATAAAATAGGATGTTACATGTAATAGCTTGAAATTGAGACTGAGGTTGGGATTAGTAATCCACTCTGTAGTCTTGGTTTTTCCAGAGACTGTGGTAGAGGGAGCTTGAATGCAGATTGTGGACTGTATGAGGAAGGAAAATGAAAAGGAACGGGGAGGCATTAGCTCCCTTCTTAAGAACTCTGAATTGGAATACACACTCTCATTGGGGATATTTAGTTTTCATGATATCATCAGGCCTCAGAAATGTTGGTTTAACAAACTCAGCAAGCATTTGAGCATTCATATGTGCCAGATATTGGCTGTAGGTGGTAGGCTGAAAGATTTTAGTAGACATAGTTATTTTAGTCCTTATGTATTCTTTTTGAGTAACAAAAGATCATATACCAGAAAAATGAAAGTTTCTTCAGTCCCACATTATTCTTTCTAGAAGAACTATGTGGTAATCTTATCTGTATATATTTTAAAAGTACCCAGTAGAATCTTTTTGTGCATTTCTTTAATAATATTAATTGGAGATTTCAAATGTAGTTCATATTTTTCTATTATGAAACTTCCAGAAATTAAAATTAGTGGAAGAAGTGTATATAGTACTTCATTGTCTTATACTTGATCACCCCCCCTTTTATTACAGAAGCAAGAGTATAGGAAACTATGTTTTATATGTTAGAAATCATAGGAAATAATGTGATAAAATTTACAAATGGAAAAGTGCATTAACTTTTAAAAAATAATTAAATCATTATTTAGTTTGGACTCAGGTTTGCTTTTCCAAAGACAAATTTTTCATTTAGTTATTTATTTTTTGTGTGTCATCTTTCTTCATATTATAAAAGTAATATAGCATAGTCATGACAAGATTAGCAAGAATGAAAAAGATTCATAACTCTTATATAATTTTCATTTCTTTTTAATGTTGTAAATATCTAATACATTTATAAACATGGTTAAAAATAATCTTATATCTGGCTTCTTAACCTACAAATCCTAAGTTACTCTATATCTGCACTTTTGAATTTTTTGATAGGCATTGTTGGAGATCATGTTTGGTGTAAAAGTGGTTATAACGGGTGATGCGTTTGTACCTGGAGAAAGGAGTGTCATCATCATGAACCATCGAACCAGGGTAGACTGGATGTTCCTGTGGAATTGTCTAATGAGATACAGCTACCTCAGATTGGAGAAAATTTGCCTCAAATCCAGTCTCAAAAGTGTTCCTGGGTTTGGTATGTTCTTCATATGTTATTTTATGTGCTTAACTCATTCTGTATGTAATGTGCCTTCTGTAAGGCTAAAATGAGGTAAGTTGAACTGTATGTTATGCTCAGCTTTTCTCATGAAGCTAAAAATATTTTCAGTTTCTTTTTATCTGATCTTTATCTTAATCTCTGTTTTAAAAATAACTTAAGTCTAGAAAAGAAAATAAACTGTTATCAAGGAAATAGATCATTTCTTAGGACTACCACATTGAAGGATATGAGTTCAATAAATTGGTAACTTTCATCACAAATTAAAATGCCACAAATGTATTCTCAAGCAGCCAGGAGTCCCAAATTAAGCTTGAAGCTTGCCTGCTTCAAGACAATACCTAGGGTCTGGTGTTGATGGCTGGTGGCACACACCTTTAATGGCAGCACTTGGGAGGCAGGTAGATCTCTGTGAGTTCAAGGCCAACCTGGTCTACAGAGCTAGTGCCAGGACAGCCAGGGATACAAAGAAAAACCCAGGGAGGGGGGTGACAAATCCCATGGTGGTTTTCCCTTGATGCCAGGCCTGACCTCACAGTTCTCTTCATTCTTCACACTCCTTATAACATGTGCTATGTTAGGTTGAGTCTGATCATTTTGTTTGGTTTTCTTGTTTTTTTGAGACAGCCTCAGTCTTGCCTCAAACTCAAGTCCTCTCACCTCAGCATTGTAGGTGCTAGGATTACAGTGTGCTACCATGCTTGTTGAGGCTTTTGACAATGGACTTCTTTCTTGAAGGCAAAACCACACACATTCTACCTCTTTCTCTTTTTAAAGGAATTTATTAGTGTATTATAATGATATTTTTATACATGCACATATGTTTTTTTGATCATGTTTACCCCATTTTCTTATTTTTTTTTCTCATCCTTGCCACTTTCTGAGGGGTCACCTTGTACTTTTTCATGTCTTTTTCTATTTTGATGTGACTAGATATAAAACTTGTTTATAGGAACATAGGTGAGCGTTTACTCACAACAGTGTAGATAACTTCCCAGTGCTTATACCTCTGGAAAATGCCTGGTTCTCTAACAATTATTAGTGCCTCAAGAGTGGTAGAGGTCCCATGAGGCTTCCCCTCTCCATCACAGGCTCAATCTTATGCAGTTAATCATAGCTACTGTCAGGACAATAGTCATCCTGCTCCAGAAGGCAGTGGTCCACACTGCTCAGTCCCTTTTTGTTGCTCCTGTATTTTTTCTGCTGCTTCCATGGTGTTTCCAGAGCCTTGGAGGGATAATATAGATGTCCCATTTATGACTGGAAATTCAAGAGTCATTACCAATTATGAGTTCCTGCAGCCATCATAGCTCCCTGAGTAGAGCTGAGAGCTGCATAAATCTAGTTATTAGAAGAGAGTTTGAAGGTACATCATATCCATTCAGTAAAACAACAGCAGTAGCTTTCTCACTAGAGCCTATGGCCTCCCAGCCATGGGCTTTTGACTAGTTTACAGTGTGGGATGTGAATTCCTTCTTGTGAATTAGGCATCAGATCAAATCAGAGAAGCAGTTGGTTATCTCTGTAGATTTGCTACTATTGTACTAATTGGCACATCATGCCTGGCTAGTAGAGGATGTTGTGTGAGCGCATGCGAATGATGTACAAGCTGTGTAAGCCTGTTGATGACAATTCTCTCTTAGCTGTCTGTGTGGCGCCCTGCGTCATTATGAAGGCTAGCTAGCTGAGAGGTTGGATTAGCCTATTTCCAGATTGATTTCTCTGTGCCTTGTGATCATTGTATGTGGCATCTTTGGCAATAGGGTCTTACCCTCTGGTTCTGGAGAAGAACCATTTGGGTGACATTTGCCTATATTGTCTGGGGACTTCACAGGCCTCACTGACTGACCAAAAATCTCATAGGGAGATAATTCCTTGTACTGAGATTTTGTTTAATAATGTGTGGCACTGATTTATCTACAACCCACATGGTATTTTCATTTCAAACACTTAAAAAGAAATGTTTTAATTGGCTTATTGAGTACCAAAATTTCTTCTTCTTTTTTCCCCATACATCATTAGTATTGGTTGACCCTTCCTTCCCATCTCCTCTTCCTTGTTCTTCCTGCCTCCTACCCACTTAAATCTTTTTATCTCTTACTGTTTCTATCCCTACTTTCATTATCACATGTGTTCTGCTGCACAACTATTTCTCTTAAAGACTCTTTAGTTTCTTGGCTTCCACACATGCTTATTTCTTCATAAATGCACATATACATAAAATAATAGCCACCAAGTTTGCATATGAGAACATACGGTGTTTGTCTTTGACCCTGAGTTACTTCACTTAATGTAGCTCAATCCATTTTCATGCTATTTCGTAATTTCATTTTTCTTTATGGCTGAATAGAATTCTATTGTGTATATGACCACAGTTTGTCCACCCATTCATCAGTTGATGGATATCTGCGTTGGTTCCATCTCCTTGCTCTTGTGAAACAAACAGCAGGCAGTGAACATGGATGTGCAAGGCTCTCTGGGATATGGAGTCCTGTAGATAAGTGCCTAGGTCTTTAGAATCCCTGTTCTTAGGTTTTTTTTTTTTTTAGAAACCTCCACACTGATTTATATAGTGACTAACCCAGATTACATTCCCACAAATGATGACTGAGGCTCTCCCTTTCTCTAGTCCTCACCAGCATCTTGTCTTCTTGATAACAACCCTTCTAGCTGGAGTGAGATGGACTCTCAAAGAAATTTTAATTTTCATTGATTTGATGGGTATAGATAACAAACACATTTTCAAACATTTACATTGCTGTTTTTAAGAACTTTGTGTTCAACTTCTTATCTCATTTAAAAAAATTGAATTATCGGCTTCCTTGTTTTGATACTAAGGCCCTTTGTGTGTTTTATACATTCTCTCCATAAGATGAAGAGCTCATGGGGATTTCTTCATTCACTCAGCTGTGTTGCTTGTGGTACAGAACTTTTTCATCCACCATCACTTTCCTGTTTGTTGATTGTCACTCTTATTTTGTGAGGTGCTGTAGTCCTATTGAGGGAGTGGTTACCTATGCCTGTATCTTGAAGTGTTTTTCTCTACTTTTTCTTTAATAGTTTCAGAGTGCTGGCTCTTAAGTTGAGGTCTTTCCATCTGAAGTTGATGTTTGCACAGGTGGAAGCTAAAGATCTTGGTTCATTCTTCTACTTGTAGATGCACAGTTTGCCCAGCAGCATTTGTTGAAGAGGCTGTCTTTTTTCCAATGTGTATTTGGGTGTATTTCTCAAAGATTAAGTGGCTATAGCTGTGTGTGATTGTCTGTGGTCCTCTCTTTTGCCCCACTGACACACGTCTGTCTTTGTGCCAATGCCATGCTGATTTTATTACTATAGCTTGGTAGTATATCTTAAAGTCAGAGGATCCCTTCTGTGTCATTCTTTTGCTTAGGATTGCTTTGGGTATCTGGAGTGTTATGGTTCTATATAAATTTAAAGACCCATCTCCTTATTCCTAGAAAAAGAGTGCTGGAATTTAGATGGAGAGTGCCTTTAATATGTAGATTGCTTTTGGCAATAATTAATACTGTTTTATAATATTAAGTCTTCTGATCCATGAGCATGGGGAGGCTTTTCAATCTGCTAGTGTCTTCTTCGGTTTTTCTTCTGTGTCTTCTTCGGTTTTTCTTCTGCGTTTTATACTTTACATTTAGAGATCTGTTTCCCCCCCCACACACACACTTTTTTAGTTAGCTTTTGTGTTGTTTGCTGCAGCTCTAGGTGATGAAACACGAGCCACAAAAATCAACAAAACTGACATGGAATTTTTAGGGAAAGGGAGTGAAGGAAGGGATTGGTGTCAGCCCACCAGAGCAGAAATTGAAAGGGATAGAACAGGTGGGAGGCGCTTGCTTAACAGGTGGGGAAGCTTTGCACATGCTTACAGAATCCTTACCTAGCCACATAACATGCAACGCAGGTCCCTTTGAGCTGTCTAAGTATCTGCCTGAATGCTGGTGTGAGTACCCTGCCAGTTGTTGGGGGATAGGGGAGTAGGCAGGGGGGTGGGGTCAGCATAATGCCAGGATATCAACATTTAGTCCAAGGTTTCTTAATTTTTTTTATTTTGAATTGGATTTCTTTCTTAGTATGTTTTTCATTGGTACATAAGTAAACTACTGATTTTTATATGTTAATCATTTCCTGTCATTACCAAGAGTGTTTATCATATCATTTTCTGTCATTACCAAGAATGTCTATCAGCTCTATTTTCAGGTGGAATATTCAGGGGCTTTTCCATTCAGAATTCATATCTTGTAAATAGGGATGCCTCAGCTTTCTTAGTTGGGAGAATGTTTTTTAATGTCAGTCTTATATTTGTTGTAGATATGTATAGAACAGAAGCAGGAAAAAAACCCTAATACTATAAAGTGAATCAAATATTATGATGCAAGTGTTTGAATAAAACTCTTTGAAAGAGAAATATAAATAATGATAAGTGACAGGAAAATAAAAAAAAAATGTGAGAATCCATTGAATTAAAGAAGACCATAGAATTAAAGAAAACCATAGAGGAAAAAGAAAATCATACCAGGAAACATAGTAACAAGACTTGTCCTAGTACTTTACAAGGGAGGCAAAGAGAACCAAAATTAGGAAGCAGTGGCCCCAGGGGCTGAGACTGAGTAGAAGGCTGCTAAAGGTGTTCAGAATGCACAAAATTAAAACAAAAAACTGTGTATAAAGTCACTTCAGGCTGAGTGTAAGACTTATATGAAAGTCAAGTGAATTTTGTATTTAGATTTGGGTTGTATATTTGTATGAAAATACTTTTTAAAAATAAACAAAAATAAAGCATGGTGCTTCTGGGTAGGATCGTCTTCATTTTGAGTTGTTCATGTTTCTACATTAGATGTTGTTCAAGCATCTGGAGAATACACACCACAGAGGTGGTGCCAGCCTCCTGTCACAGAGATTACTGATGGCAAGTGCTCTGTCATTGGTGATATGTATCTTAATCACTTGAGTGATGTAGTGCGGTGTCAGCCATGTTTCTCTACTGCCATGATTTTATATTCATTATGCTATATTCTGTATACTCACCAGTGACTATATATTAAATTCATCAGTAATCCATGCTCATCCTATTTGTTTTGTTATTTGGCTTATTGTCTAGTGCTGTCATTTTACTACTGAAAACATTTTAGTTGTGGATATTGGAAATTCTTGCAGGCTGATGTGTCTATCTTTTTTGTTTGTTTGTTTCTTTTACCTGCTTATGTTCTGATGTACTAAGATACCCCCACCCTCCTCCTCTGACAAGATCTTACTATGTCAACCAGGCTGGCTTCAAACTCAAGAGAGATCTATTCGTCTCCTGAGAGCTACAGTTAAAGCTGTGCACTATCCAGCCTGGCTACACTCCCTTCTGGACATGCTGTCTATAGGAACTGTTTTCTTGCCTTTCCTGGTATTTAGTAAGGCTTGGCTTATAGCCTCTTCTTCAAAGACAGCAGAGGCAAGTTAAGTCTCCACCCTTTCATTTTATACCAAAACCTTTCTCTCTCACCTCAATCTCCTTTTAAGGGCTTTTAACTTTTGGCTCATTTTGGTAAATTAATCTTGGCTAATTTTCCAGTGTTTAAGTTCACTGTGTAGCAACCTCTGTTGCCCTGTTGTTTGTAACGTTGCATATACAGCAGCTCAAGAGTCGGCATGTGGCTATGTTGAGGAATTTGTCATGGTTCTGCCTCCCAGGTTGTAGTTGCTAGCATAATTTGAGTCTTATGGAGCTAGTGATATACTTAGCTTGAGAATTTGATAAAGGTATAGATAGATGCTAAATAAAGTATCTAGAAAATGATCAATGGCAAATCTAAAGAATGAAAAGCTACTGGCCTATGTTAGAATAAATCTTCTACATTGTACCACAAATGAGAAGCCTCATCTTGCCAACAAATGCCATTAGTGAATGTTTATTTCCTCAGTGTCAAAAAAGGATGCATAGATTCTTCCAGGAGATGGGATAGTTTCTAGTGTAATCTCTACTCTTGTTGAGTACAATGGAATGAACCATACGTGCTATTTTCTTTTCTTTCTTTCTTTTTTTTTTTTTCTTTTTGATTTGTTTTCCTTTTCAATTTTGTGGTTTAAGTTTGGAATTGTGTTTCAAAATGTTTGCTTTAGAAGATCATTTACTTGCTTGCTTGTGTTTTATGCCTTGCCTTTTGTTTGAGTACAGGCATCTGTAAAGCCTAATAACACAGGCATACTGCACCAGAATTCTTGAAGGAAAAGGTCATAAATTAATGGCCTGCCTCCACTCAAGATATTTTGAAGACCCAGAGGCTTCATGGAAATTGATCCTCTCAGAAGGCAGGTGGAGAGCATTACTCCATTTGTTACTTGAGTTCCAGGAAGATGGTGCTTCCCTGACTCCCTCTATATGACACTAGTGTCTTAACTGAGGTTGGCATTCTGAGAACTGTGACCACTTGTTACCTAGTTTCTAGATTTATTTGTATAGCTACTGTTGCACACAATCACCCACTCAGTCAATACTGTTTCTCAGGATCTTTGTGGTAGTGTTTTGACTTACAATCTTCATCTGCTCTTATTTATTCATTCTCAATTAATTAGAGGCTTTTGGGTAGCATTTCTTGGTTTTATCTATATCCTCTATTTGGGATTAAAAATACTATGGAAGGGAACAATTGTCTAGCTAATTTGGTTTCTAGTGCCTTGTTCATAATCTACTCAAGTTACCATATTACATTATTAGCAGATATACAGACAGGCATGATGATGGTGCCTAAGCTATCACCAAGGCTCAGTTCTGAGAGTAACTGATGAGTAATGCAGATGTTTTTATGATTCCTTAACTGTATGCTGTCTATACTAAAAATGAATGAAAGAAAAAAATAATGGCACATAAGTATACTTACTAAGAAAGAATATGAATTTATTAAGTTAAAAATACATTCAGTCGAGCCAGGTGGTGGTGGTGCACACCTTTTCTCCCAGCACTTGGGAGACAGAAGCAGGTGGGTCTCTTGAGTTGGAGGCTATACAGGGAGTTCCAGGACAGCCAGGGGTACACCGAGAAGCAGAAAAACAAAACAAAACAAAACAAAACAAATACATTCAAATGAACAGTTTCGTGTAGCAAATTCTGCATCTTAATGAAAAGGAATGTAAGGAAGAACAGAGCTGAATTATAGATGATGGACTGTGGATACAGAGTATATGCAGGGGTTTCTCACGTTTCCTTGAGAGGTCATTGGTGTTAATACTATGACTCAGGTTCTATAAAAAAGTTGTCAGGAGTGAGACTAGCCAAGACCACACATTCTTTCTGTAGAAATCCAGGTGGGGGCAATGCATGGGAAAGTGTGAAGTGTGAAAAAGATGAGACATGTACATTGATGTTTAAATAGATGTTATGATGATACATGTTTTGAAAATTTCATCAAGGTCAGGTAAAATCCAAGTATTTTTAAACATGGATAAAATATGCATTGGTGACAGTAAAATGGATGTTCTTGTGATTTTCTTTTTATGGAAACTTTTTTTTTTTTTATGTGAAAGAGATTTGAAAATACTGGTGCCATGTAAGTGGAGGAAAAATTGTAGAGGCTCCAGGGAAGGACTGTAGTCTAACAGGAGAGGAGAGAGAGGTTGGGTGATGCAGCCTTTTTTTCCCTTTTTCTTACATTTATTTATGTATGTGTTCATGTAGAAGTCAGAGGACATATTGAGGCAGTCAGTTCTCTCCTACTATGGAAGGTCTTGGGGTTGAACTCGGGTTTTGGAGCTGTCTTGCCAGTCCTAGAACATTCTTTACAAATGTAAACATGTGTAAATAAACATTTGTAGAAACTGTACAGCTTTAAAGAGTTGACAGTTTTATACAGTTGGACTTTAATAGGAATAATATGTTATATGTAATATACTTGGTGAAATTCAAGTACATATTGGAGATAAGCTGTTTAGAATATACTTGCAGTGATTTTATTAAGTTTTATTAGTTCTTTTAAAGTTATGTGTATGTGTGTCGCTGTGTATAAGTATATGCTCATGAGTACAGGCTCCTGTGGACACCTAGAGGTGTCATCATATCTTTTGGACTGGAGTTATGAATGGTTGCCAACTACCTGACATGGATGTTGAGAACAAAAGTTTGGTCCTTACCCACTGAGCCATCTCTTATAGCCCCTCCACACTAATTTAAGACATTTGATGATGTGATTCCAAGCCAACAAAGTAGGGATAAATAGCATGCCAGGAGAAAGATTGTTGTGAGTTCAAGGCCAGCCTGAGTTACAAAGTGAGTTTGAGGGTAGCCCAGACTTGGGCTACATAGCGAGAGGCATTTCAGAATGCTTCATCTATGCAGGAGATAGTTACCTTATTCATCATTGTCTTAAGAATTAATGAAATGAAGTACTCAGGATAGTACTAAGCATGTTGTTAGCATTCACCAAACATTATTTTTTAAATTTACACTATTTTTTTCATAAAAGAGCTGGTGTGGAAAAGAACCATTGACAAATAATAAAAACAAAAATAGGATTGTTGAAATAAGCTCAGTTATCAGGACAAAAGAGAAAAATCATAAAAGCTGGGGAGTGGTTGGTAGACTATTGCATGGATAAACTTGGGTTTGGCTTCTTTCTAGATGCTATCCACACTGGCCACACTGAGGGATAGAGGGCTGTGGGAAATGCTCTGAAATTCTGAGGAAACAGTGATTTGGAACCTCAAATCTATTTTTAGCCAAACCAGCTTTCAAAGTTAAGAACCAAAAATATATTTCAGGAATGTGAGGATAGAAACAATTTTCAAAAGAAAGGACTAACAAAAGGGCAGAAGCAAAGAGGTCAGAAACTTTGGGTCAAGTCTACATATTAAAGACATTTCTGTCAAGTTTAGGAATGTGATAGAAAAGTAAACAGTCTTTGGAGCAGTTGAGTGATTCCTACAAATCCTGTAAGAGGGGCAGTGATGGTAAGAAGCATACATTCACGGGTTTATTTTACTTTTAAAAATTAAACTTAAATTTAAACTGCGCTCTTCCTGTTTACACAGCAGTAGAATTAAGAGCTGTTTTGGTTGGTGGAGATTAATAGTTGAACTTAATGTTAACGGAGTTGCGTGGTTCAACAGTCTTACCAAATATAGAAGGGCAAAAAAGCAAAGGAATGAAGTGGATGTTCTGTTTCCAGGCCAGTCGAGCTGAAGTCAGCACATTGTCTGCCAAGGGTTAGGAAGTCCGTGTTTCATGTAAGGGCAGTACTGTCTGTGTGCAACCATACTGTCCCTGTGGTACCTAATGTTCCCTGACATTGCTAGACAGAAATAGCTATTGATAGGATATGTAGACAGTGGGATGGCTGAGCTCGAGGAAAGCTTCCTCCTAATAAATATGGTCAGGGTAAAGATTTCTAGTAGAGGTAAGAGATTCTTAGATTGGACTTAGCCTAAGTTATAAGGGAGTAGGAGATGAATAACCATGGCATATCTGTATTCCAAAACAGTACTGCATGTTTGCAAGGCATTACCCATCATCCCTAGCTGCTGAGATGAGTGTTGTAGTTATTGTGTGAGTTAGAGAGGCAGACTCTCATGGGCATCATTATAGAGATGGACTCATATATAGGCTGGCAAGATTGGGGACCAAAGTGCTTTGTTAGGAAGCAGAGTCAGCTCTGTGATTGGCTCAGCAGCAAGAGCTTTGGGCCTTCACTACACATGCTATCTTTATTGCCTGACGGACTTTGCTTCACCCATGATCCTAGGTAAAAGTTTAAGACAGGATGGACATGTGGTTGGCTTAGAGAGTTACTGTGTGGGGCCCAAGCTTTTTGTATTTTGTGATCTTTTTCCTAGACTGCGTAAGCTGTCCTGAGTCAGGCATCTCCCACAGAAGCTCAGGAGTCTGTGGTCAGGGAAGGATGGACAGGCATCCGGAACACAAATGGACTTATAAAAGCTTTTCAGTAATCAGGTGCATCTGCCTCTGAGATATGCAGTGTGACCACATACACACTCCAAGGAATGCTTAGTAACACTCTAGAATCTCCTTTTTAAGTAAACTCTGGTGATTATTGTTGAAAATAGCATTTGCATTTAGTTTGGGAGTACAGAAAATGAAACATTAGAGAATTCTTCTATGACCTGAGAAAGTTTTTTTTTTTTTTTTTTTTTTTTTTTTTCCTATTTGGTAAACAGTAGTGCATTGAGATTATAGTGGCAAGCTATGGCTTAATGGAGGTTTTTAAGAATTATGAAAACCCCAGGATTACCAAATTCCTTTAAAGAATACTGTGGCTCGTGTGTTATTCAAGATTAGTGCTAAATTTATGGTATGTTATAGAATGCTTATAATAGTAAATATAGTAAAAACTTGAAGACCTGAAAGTTGTGTTTAGTAGGATGTGGAAAATTGCTTTTGAAGTTCATACAAATGCTTGTCAAATTTTCCCTAGGCTGGGCCATGCAAGCTGCTGCCTTTATCTTCATTCATAGGAAATGGAAGGATGATAAGAGCCATTTTGAAGACATGATTGATTATTTTTCTGACATCCATGAACCACTGCAACTTCTCATCTTTCCAGAAGGAACTGATCTCACAGGTGAGGCAGACTAGGTTTGGGTCACACAATTTAAAAACTTAGAAACCACTAGTTAAATCTTATTCCTAACGTGAGGTATGTGAATATCAACAAAATTAATGAATGCCCCCAAGGTCAGTGAGTTAAACAATGGTACCCAAGCCAGATATGGTGGTACACCAATTCCAAAGGTCCAGCTATTCAGGAGAATGATGCAGGCAGATCAAAAGTTTAAGACCAGCCTGAGCAATTCAGTGAGTCAGTGTCTCAAAGAGTAAAATGGTGGCTGTGAATAAAGCTCGGTGGTAGGCTGTTAGGAGGCCCTGGTCCAGTTCCCAGTGCCATGGGTTAGGGGAAGACGAAAAAGAAAATAAATCTTAAAATATACTTTTATGATGGATGGTGATGGTGGTCACCATTATTCAAGAGGCAGAGTTCAAGGCCAGCCTCTCTCAGAGCAGGTAAGTACTCTACTACTACAGAGCTATATTCCCTTCTCTACATGATATTTTTGTAAGGTAAAATGGTATTTACATCTTAGGGCCAGCTTGCAAAAGCCGTGTTTGTCACATAGAGAAAGTAGACCAGTCATGGAACTTTAAAGTATTTTTAAGTACTTAAAGTTGAGTTGAGGAAATTCCCTCCCTCCCCCCTCCCCATTTTTAATGAGCTAATAAGATTATTTCTAATTTAGAAAAAAATCATTTAATTTTAAAGTATTTTTTAATTATTAGAGTTAATTTTAAATGTGGATTTATTAAAACCCTATTACAACATTTTATATTTCACTTTAATTTCTGAAACTAGTTTGCTTGTACATTTTTAGATTAATGTGTTTCACTGTTACTTTATATACATTCTGGTTCCATATACTATAATTGGTTATAACTTTTTGTTAAAGGGAAATTTAAAAAACACAGAAGTATACACCAAGATTGTTGTAATCCCACAACCCAGGAATGAACACAATTTGAAATTTTGGTACATTTGGGCCATCCTTTTGTCATAGATACACATATATATACACCTGTACACATTCTTAGGAAATATGTGTATGTGCATACTAGCTCCTTTTAACCTTAAAACTGGTAAACAGACCTGTTGTTAGAAGTTTCTGTCCTTCTGCCCAGTCCTGCAACTGATTAGTCCCAAACAAACACACAGAGGCTAATATTAATCACAAACTGTTTGGCAGATGGCTCAGGCTTATTGGCTAGCTTTCTCTTTATTATTAACCCATTACTATTCATCTGTGTTTCTCCACACAGATGCCTGAACCTCTTGCTCCCTGGACAGTTACATTACATCTCCCTCTTGACTCCCTGTGTTCCTCCTCCCAGCACTCTCCTTGTCTGGTAGCCCTGCCTGTACTTCTGTCTGACTACATCTTCCCTGTCCATTGGCTGAAACAGCTTTATTTATCAACCAATAAGAGAAACATATATTCAAAGCATGCAGAATGACATCCCCCATCACAAACCGAGCATTCCTTTGTTTCAGTTCTCTCTTAATATTCTAATCTTTCACATGGTTTGTCCTTTGAGAAGATTGGGTGGTTTTAAAATGTGTATTGGGATCTCTAAACAAAGGTCTATTGAGATATGCTTGAGCAGACATTAAGGTTTCCTCTAAGGGAGTAGTTGACCTGGCAAGCTCAGAGCAAGCCAATGGTAGAGCTCCGGGAGGAGGAACAGCTGAAGATTAAAGGTGATCTACAGAGGAAGTCTCCTTTCTTGTAGGGCAGGTAAAGAGAACCTTGTTTCTAAGACTGTTGATTTACATGAGACCCATTGCATTATGGAGTAAGTAATCTGTTTTACTACTCTGATTGAATTATTAATCCTATCTGAAAAACACCTTCACTGAAGCCTCTAGAATAAATGTTTATACTGTCCTCGTTTTGTTTCTGTTATGATAATTACCCTACTGAAAGCAGCTTAGGGGAAAAAAGGGTTTATAGCAGCTCTCAGTTGCAGATCAGAGTCTATCACTGTGTGGAAGTCAGGGCAGGAACTTCAGACAGCCAGTTAGAGCAGGGAGAGAATAGGGCATCCATGCTTGCTTGCTGTGAACTAGGTTTCTTCTCATATTGCTCAAGAACCCCTCTTCAGGAGACGATGCCACCAAGAGTGGGTGGCAGTTCCCCTGATCTGGATAATTCCTCATTAAGACTTTGCAGGTGCTTCTAGGTTGTGACAAGTTGTCAGGCTTACACAAAATTAGCCATCTCAGTGGTTAGGGTCCAATTGTTAGTTCCATTTTCCTGAGTTGGAAAGGAAAGCTATTTCTAGTTTTAACAATGATATCACATACAATTTGACACTCTTGTACATAAAGTTTCTTTATGTACATAAAATATCCTACTGTCTGAAACTTTATATACAAAATTAATTCCCTTTCTCGGAGCTAATGTTAGATGAGGAATAAACTAATAATATGTACAGATGACATAAGGGTTTGTGTAGAAAAAACAAAGCAGGGTGGGTAGATAAGCAAAGGAAGGGAGCAGGGTGCTAGTCTGTAAGGTGGTCAGGGCAAGCCTCAATATTAAGTTTCCATGTAAGTAGGGGCCATATGTACAAGACAGAAGACTGCATCTGCAGCAAGAGGCCTTTTGGGTAATTGAACAACAGCTGCACAGGCCTGAGGTTGGAACACACCCTGGTGGCTTGAGAAGATCAGAGTGGCCAGCAGTCCTGTGGGTGTGGGTGGAAGCAGGGCTGGAGTGGGAAAGTTGGAGGGAGGGAGCTGACAGGAGGCTGTGGTTGGAAAATGGGATGCTAGTGCAGTTACTAATAATGATGGCCTGGGAATGGGTAGTTGGAGGGAGAGGGAGGAGAACATTGCCACACTAATTTGTCTGATTATTTCCAACTTCCCAGAGTGTAACTGTACATTTCAGAGTTGTGTATGTTTGAACTGAGTTATACCTGAGAATCCTCAGAGTCACCAACAACTGGAAAACAAGCTGCTCATCTCTCTGGTGACTCCGGTACTCTTAACCCCATCTGAGGTCTGTCTGCTAGCTGTCACAGAAGTACTGTTTTATCGCCTGTGCCCAGGATATTCATAGACTGGTGGGGATGAGCCTTCTGATTTTCATGTCCAAGGCCTTTCCCTTTAGTTGCTGAGGAAGCTATGGGCATTTGACTCAGCACTTCTGTCAGAAATGACACAACACCTTCCATGAGAGTGTCTGCTGGATATTGTGTTGTGGGGTGCATCTGTGGTTGCTGCAGGGCTGGAGAACTCATCAATTCAATTTACTCCTAGGAAAGTTGTGCTTCTGTAGCTATTGTTCTCATACTTGTCTGTAAGTTTCCAAATAGAGCTGAGCTACAGGCCCTAACATCTGCTGTCATCAGAAGGTGTTTCATGATCTCCAGTCAAGGCCAAATTTTTGAATACTTGATTTTCCAATTGTATTTGCTGAATAATGAGTTTGGTTCTTCTTGGAATTTGTAAAGTGACCTCATGGAATGGAAAAAGAAGTTATTGCCAACAATTGGAACATATACTTGTCTCTGTAACTATATTCAGCCAAACCATGTTCAGATGTTTGTACATGATGTGCTGCTAATCATGTGCTTATTTTGTTGTGCAGTGGTTTTGGTTAGTAATATTAGCCACTCTGTGTTTGAGCAAGGCGGATATTTCACTCTGCTTTGAAAGACTAAATTATTGGGTTAAAGAAAATGTTGTTCTGATATATTTGATTGTTGGTTATTTCTTCTGGATGTCTAGATCCTTGTCTTTTGTTAATTTTCAGTTTTATTAGCATTTTATATTATATTTGAACTTTTGTTATTGAAGAATTTTAGTATTATTGATGGTCCTGGGGATTGAACGTAGGACCTTGCACATGGTAGACAAGTGAGAATTCTATCCTCACCTCACATAAAGATTATCTTTAATGAATATTTTAGCTTATTAATATTTTTTATATCTCAATTTTTATTATATATTGGCTTTTCTGAAGTCTTCTAAATTTAACATTTGGTATATAAATTCAAGGGTACTTACTAAGGCTCTGCTCATTTATATATTTATATATATATATCCACACACACATACCAGAAGATTGTAAGGGATTATTGAGAATATTTGCATTTTGTGACTGGAGACATGGCTCAGTGGTTAAGAGCATTTAGTACTTTTGTAGAGAACCTGGTTTGGTTTCTAGCATCTACATAACTGCTCACGTCATCTGTAATGCCAGTTCCAAGGAATCTGTTGCCCTCTTCTGGCCTCCTTGAGCACTGCACAGATTGGGACACATGCATGCAGGCAAAGCGTTCACACACATACTAAAAACGTTTGGAATATGGCAGGCAAAGTCTCCCTATTAGTCTCGGCCAGCCTGGAATTCACTATGTAGGTTAAAGTGGTCTTGAACTCCTGAAGATCTGCCTCCTTAGTCCCAGGATTGAAGGTGTGCCCACCTGGGTGTGCCTTGTCCTAAGTGGTTTTTTTAACCCAAGAAATTCTTCCTGATTTTCCTTACCTCAAGATCTTCCTTTACTTTATAGCTTTTAACAGTCTATTATTTTGTTTAGAAAATAACAAGGCTCGGAGTAATGATTTTGCTGAGAAGAATGGACTTCAAAAATATGAGTATGTTTTACATCCAAGAACTACAGGCTTTACTTTTGTGGTGGACCGTCTAAGAGAAGGTAAGCACTAATCTTAAAATGTGTGTTTAAATAAATGTGACACAGACTTCTGAGCTGTACATGCAGCTCTTTGACATCTACTGAGCCTTATTAGGATAGTGCTGACCTGTGATTAATAATCACCATCCTCTTCTAAATGCCATAAAATTGTATGTGTCTGTCATGAAATGCCTTGAAACATTATATAAGAGAAGGTTCACTTCTTTCCCTAAATGTCATCACTGTTCTTTTAGAATCTAATGTGCTTTAAGATACATAGTGCAATCTGCTGAAACAGAGTTTCTTTATATCTAAGGACCATGATTGTGAAGAAATGTTTGGTACCTGTCCAGATTACATTGGGATGGTTAGTTTGGGTTATTTTTGAAATTCTGTAATCATAACTAATGTGATGTGGACTTGTGATCTTGACTTAAACTTTGCCACTGGACACTGTGTGCCTTGCCTGTCTGCATGCAGAAGCTCTTGAAGGTTGGGGCTCTTCATGCCTGTGTGGAGTGGGGCAAAGGCATTCAGGTAGTGTGCTCACTCTTGTCTCTCTCATCTCTCTTCTCTGTGATGTTAGGTACCACTTTAGTATCTAACTTAGACTCAACAATATGGTTTCTATTGTATGTATTTAGTGACTTCTTTAAAAGTATATGTGACATCAGAAAACACATTGTATTTCTCAGTTAATAGAAGATGACTTTGGGACTTATCTTTTACTTAAAGATCATCCTTAATACAGACAAGAGAATGGGGAGATTAATTTATAGTTGATCAGAGTATACTTGCTATATTCTCTGTTCTGAAATCTAGCAACCTGATAACTTTGCTGCACACTTGAGAAGTGTATATTGCTCAGAGCGTTAGTCAGTAACCACATGTAGTGATTTTTCCTGCCAGAATTAATGACTGATTCCCTTCCCCATACCCTATATTAAAAAAAGGAAGAGTGATAAATTCAGATGACCTCATTTGCCTTGGTTAGAAAACCAGGTGATGATTCTGTTTATTGCATTTAGAATTGTAGGCTTGAAGCCTGTACTGAAAAAGGAGAAACATGCTGATGGCTGTTAAAATAGTAATAGCATTGACATTGAGTATTTACAAGTATCAGGCATTGTGCTAAATACTTTTAATGTCTGAATTCACTTCTTCCTCATAAGCCTCCAGAGCAGTTCTCACTATCAAACAAGGGCAGACAGCAAGGTGAATAGTGTTGAACAGAGTAACATATGCTCATTAGTCTCCTGACCATAAACACTTTCATAACCTGAGTGAACTGGATGGTTTTAAGAGAGAATCCAAAGAAAGAAAGACAAAAAGATGACCAGATAATGGAAGGATAATGGGCCCAAGCAGGTGTTGGGATGCTGAGTTGAGGTAACAAGAGGAGCAGGTACACACTAGGGGAGCATGCACTGCTTGCAATGTTGGGGACAGGGATGGGGGTTCAAATGAATAGAGTAAGGTCTGCATCAAGGTCCAGCAATGAAGAGGATCTTAGAGGCCACTGAGTCCAGAGTATTCCTTTAGGAAAGGAATAGAAGACTCAAAAGGAGGCCCAGCATGGCTTTCTGATCTAAAGGCTATGGAGATCTGTTTTGACAGTGCATTGTGAAAAGAAAGCTTGCTGTTACAGCACATGGCCTTACAATTAGTATTCCAGTAGAACCCCAAAGACTACACATTAAAACAAATCACCATAAAACACCATCTTCATGATTGACTTGCAGCTGTTTGCAATAGACAGCAGAGACAGACGAACATGAGTTCAGAACACAAGGAGGTGAGGATAAAGCCAGACAGGCATTACTGAACAGGATGAGAGGGAGAACAAGGAAGGGAGCCCATATCTCTCTTTAGAGTCTGTTTTACCAGGACTGAGAACACTTGGAAAATCCAACTGAAAAATGTAACACTAATTATGTAATGTTTTACAAGTAGGTTGTTTCTGTAATAGTAATTGCAGCTTGCTTTGAGTGTCTTAATTTTTGCCATCGGTGTACTCACTTTATAGTCTTGCTAGACTCTTACTTTCTTGGGGATGTGGAATTGCCCGGCAAATAAAGATAATCAGCATTAGTTGTGTTGAATCAAAGACCCTGAAAGTCATACAAAGTAGTATCCTAGCACACTTTTTAGAAACATTGTGTGTTATACTGGTAGGTATTTGTTATGGGTCTCCTAAACACAGAACTTTTCAATGTGATCTTTTTTTTTTTTTTTTTTTTTTTTTTTAATACTGCAATAATCAAACTCAAAAATAGAGGGAAAGGGCTCATTTTTATTTGTTGTAATTATCACTTATAATAAAACCTTAAACCTTGAAACCATTGTCTCTAAGACTATTCATTATAATCTTTGGTGACTTGTAGTTTTTCTTTGATTTCAACAAGTAATGATTTGGTTCGACCATTATAATTTTGTCATAGATGGTGTGGTTGTAATAATCATGTTCACCAGTAGGAGGCACAGGTATGCTCATTTGAAAGCACCAAGTCCTGTTGAAACAACCTGAAATAAGGCTAGCCTGACTAAGCAGGGGAAGGAAATGTAAATATTTGTTTTAAAGTATGGTCCAGTTTGAGATAGGATTTTGTCTTCAAGAAGTTTATAGTCTTAATGGATAGAGATACGAATGGTAGGCAGTGATAAATGTCTAAATTAACATGTATGTTAAGTGCTAAGTTTCATGCAAATATTGTGCTAAATAGAACAGAAACTGCTCATTTAAGAGGATCCTATGGTACTGAATATTCATGTGTGACGCTTGTAAGAAGCTGAGTTTCCCTTGAACACTGGAGACTGTGAGCTGGATAGGCAGGGAGAACATTTATGGATGAAGAAGTTCAAGAAAGGCTCAGTCAGGGCTGGTGTGAACTGAGCAGTCTCCTTGCAGACATTAGCCTGTGGGAGCTGAAGACAGTTTGTAGAGTAACAGTCAGTACTTTAAATGTTGTTTGGAGCCCTGACTGTTTGAAAATGTAATAGCTCAGAGTCATAGCTTTAGTCTGTTAATAGGTTGAGTCACCAAGCAAAGTGGCTTATTTACTAAGACTCCAAATAATCATGTAGATATGTTTAAGTTTTAGGTTTGAAATCAGTCATTTTTTTTTTTAATTGAAACAGGTCCGAATTTGTTTATACTTAGCTCATATGCATAAAATCTACAGGGGGAGAAATGGAGGATATAGCCTCTCAATGAACCTGGGTAGCACTGAGTTAGCCACTAAAGAAAAAGTAAATTCTCACAGGGTAATTGGATTAGCGCACTTGAATAGAGCCCTCTGATTTGTTCAGGAAAGGAGAACTGCCAACTTTTAACACTGGATTTTATGCATATTTGATATCTGTTAGACCTGTGTCTGGCACTCCTGTGTTGGTTATTATTGCCCTTCTTTGCTATGAGAAAACTGTAAGCAACAGCAGTACATTCATAGGCACCGCAGGCTTCAGCAATATTGTGAGGCTTTAACCTCTTGAACTTGAGGCTTGATTTGCACCTGCCTGCTGACAGATTGTTGCTGCCATGGCTTTATATAGGGAATGAGTAAAGCCAGCATAGGTCACCGCCCTGTGCAGCAAACACTCCATTTATTTTAGTCAGTGAGCCTCTCCCAGGATGGAATTTCAGCCACCCTTCTCAGCTGCATGTGAAAGATGGCAAGGAAGATAAGCAGGCATACAAACAATTGAAATATTGGGGGCATTAAATACCATGCACCCTGACCTTTCTTGGCACTGTTCTTAATTGCTGAGAGCCATTTATAAATATGCCAAGACCTTTCTGTTATGTTTAAAAATGTGATTGTATACTAGACCTTTAACATTTGCAAGAATATTTCCTATTCCGCTTCCCCACATTTGCAGATATCTTTGTAGATGAGCATTTGGCTTTCCTTTGAGGTCATGTCATAAGGAGCAAACCCTGTCTGTTGATTGTGCTACATATGCACTACAACACCTAAGAGGAGATTATGTCCTGATCAGCGGGTTGAGCACATGGGCCACTTAAGTGACTTGGTGATTTACATGTTGTGAATGGCATTTCTGTTTTCTCTGTTCATTTTACCTCCCTATAGCAAAAACAAACACACAGAAAAAAACCCAAGCTTTTCATTGTGGACAGATCCTGTCTTTATCTTCTCATGACAACCTTCATGAAAAATGATGGCATATATATATATATAGTGATACAGATGCTCATCATGTTATAGGCATAGAGTCATGCATGTTCTCCTTTACCTTGTTTATGTAGTGGAATCATTCGTGCTGCCTTTACAAATGTAGACACTTAGCTTCAGCCCAGACCTGCTGACTCAGTTTGGTGGTGCCATCCTGGGTTTGTAGTCCCTAACCTCCCAATCCACTGTCACACATACTACCTAATTCTCCCAGGTGAGCTATGTACCATACCTATACAAACAGGCTTCCTTCAGCAACTTGTCTGGGGTCATGTGGGTGAATAGAAAGATTGTAATTTGAAGTTAGGAGGTTTGTTTCATGCTAAAACGCATGCACTCCTCAATATAATAAGTTCACAGTTTTTTTTTTTTTTTTGCTACAAATACTACAAAATTTGTCTCTGTAGCAACCCTCTAATCAAAGATTTTACTTTTTGGGTATATTATAAATTTTGTTTAAGTGTGTATATGTGTGGTTTTCTTTTAGTAACTTGTTTTCTGTAATATCTTTATTTACCAAGTCCATCTCCATTTCTCTAAGAACCAGTGAACATTTGGAATGGAATATTCCTATCTTAAAATATAACACCAGTTATATCTAGTACACTGTACAGATAAGTTCTTTTATTCCAGGTACCTTGATTGCCTTTGTGTTTCTTCTAGAGTATAAATAATTGCAACCAAACCCAAAATCATATTTGAAGTGCCCATTCTTTCAAATCAGGGCCTTATCCTTACTTTGTCTTAGCCATTAAGTCTCAGATATGCCTCATAACTTGATGTTCGCAGTGTAGTGTCTTTCTTTCTATTAAAAAAATGAAGGTATTTATAAATTATAAAAAACATTTATTACAAGTAGGAAAATTAGTTACAAAGAAAGCCAGCCAAAGCCCTCAGCCGTTATTTCTTCTGGTTCTGTCTGCTTCAGCGTGTGCACATAGTCAACTAGACTAGGGTCCAGTCATAGATCTGTTTTGTAATTGTTCTTAAAGTTGTAATAATCAGTTTACAACATGTTTCTCATTTGTTAATGTATGAATTTTGCTCTATCAGAATACTGTTCAACTAGATTTCAGTTTTCCTGTCTTTACAAATAATAACTCTTGATTAGTTTCTTAGGAGAAATTTCCTTAGCCTGATTACTCAAATGTGTAAATTTTCTACCTGTTTTTGAAAAAAATCTTTTACTTTATTTGATCTTCATTCTACTGAGAATTCCTTGGAACCATCTCTTACAGACATATCCAGCTTCTTCCATGTCTTTTATGTCCCCATTGCTTCTCCCTTTCTCTGTCCTTGTCCTTCTGACCCACCTGCTCTGACTTCCTGCTTTGCTAACCCACTCAAGACTGCTACCAGGCAGCCTTCAGTAAAGTACCACTCTAGGATAATCATATATGTGTCTGTTTATTCAGAAAATGTTCTTAGACACCCATTTTCTTGACTGTAGAGTTTAGAAAACAATTGTAGTGTACTGTTTTAAGAAGTAAAAATTAAAGTATCCTAAGTATCCTGGGGTCCTCAAGACACTGAAAAGGTAGCATATGAAGTGAGAATTAGAGTGAGGTATTTTTCAAAAAGGCATTTATAGATTTGTGGCATTTTCATATAATTTGATCATGACTTAACATGGTTCCATTCTTCTTTGTGATTGAAAGAAGGCCACTTTCTTTTTTATCTTAATTTTTAATATGTGCAGGTGTTTTGCTTATGCATGTGTATTTGCACTACATGACATGTGCAGTGCCTGTGGGGCCAAAAGAGGGCATTGGATACCCTAGGACTGGAGTTACAGATGCTTGTGAGCCACTGTCCCACCCACCTTCAGTAGGAGAGTTTTTTGTCCTTGTTCACATATTGTTTTCCTAATATCAGCCAGATGGCAAGGAGTGGATGGGTATAATGGAAGGAGGGCCATAGTACAAGGTCTGCTTGCTTTATAGCAACACTGACAAAGATTCCCAGAATGTGGTCTGTTGTTACAGAGTTACCATTGTTCTAAATGAACATTTTAAACTTGATGCATTTTACTCATTTAAAACTCTTTGTCTATCCCTACATATCAGTGTCCTATTAGGATGTATATATTAAGGATAGCACCCTGGAAATTGCTATTACTGACATTTATGAAATGTTTATTTTAAAATTCAGAATTGTGGAAGAAGACACAACTGTAAGTAAAACTTGTGGTGTTGCCTTTGTGTGATGATTTGCTGTCCTATGCATTGACCATGAGAGCATTGTTACATACACTGACTTGTTCTCCCAGTTTTCCTTCTGAAGGCAGAGGTGAGAATAGAGGGTACCGGACTGCCACACTGGCAAGTTAGTGTATGGCAGCTGCATGCAGAATGGCTGTAGAATATTGCTTAAAACAAGACTTATAAAAGGGCTGCAGGTAAGGATCCAAAGTGTATGTAACAATACTCCAGCTTCCTGTTTACAAGAAAATTTGTTCTCAGCGAGGTCAGAATAAACTCACTGAACTCTTAAATCAAGGAATTTATTTTAATAGGAACTTATAGCTGCCTTTTGGTTTTGTACATAACTTCATCGTGAATATGCTGTGTTTCTTTTTTGGGTTTGTCCAAAAAAGGTTTATTTTATTGTTAATCTGGACATGTCTCTCTTCTTTCTTTATGAAGGTTGCAGTTTTTCTCTTTTTGGTGTGTAGATTTTATCCTTTTCTAGATATAATACACTTTCTTCCATTACAAAGTCATAGCTTATTTGGAATATTACAGAATAATACTAAAGCACTTTCAAGTCTTGATGACATGTTTGCACATGCAAAAGAAGGTGCACAGCTCCATAACACCTAATACGTAAATTGTTCGCTTGCATTCTGCTTGAGGTATCATGTATTATACAATATGAATTTATTATATTTCTGTATTGCCATTCTAATATAGGAAAGCTTCATGTGTATGCTATTTCTTTTTTTGTCTTTGTGAACATTGTCTCTCTTACTCAGGCTAAATTTTTGTGGGTAGTGAAATAATTTTCTCTCATAAATGCATAAATATTTACCTCTAATTTCCTAGATTCTTTTAATCTATATTATGTAGTTTAACATACTTACAAACAAAATACTTTTGACAGTATGATAGTTTCACAGAACTTCTTAGTTATTAAGTCATATTGTTTTGTCATACTTATAGATTAAAAGCCACTTTAAATGACTTACTCTCCTCACACTCATTGTTCTTTGGGTTAATTTTGTGATATTATCAGTAATATATGATCCCATGGAGAAACTCAACAGAACTTTTGAGAAAGAAGCTTAAAAATACCTCATTCATAATTATTTATAACATATCATCCCTGTTTCCTCATAGAATTTTAAATGGCTCTTACCAGAAGATAAAATAAGTGAAATATGGTTCAAAGTGCCAAAGTCAAGTAATAAAGTATGTGTGCTTAGGCTTGAAGGGAGGGCATGGCATTATCTAAGCTGAGGAAAGTTGAGTTAGTCAAATACTGCCTTAGCACTGACCTTCTTAGAAATCAGTGCATCAGGGCCTTCCTGTTTTCTTCATTGCATCAAGGGCTTTATGATGGCAGTGAGCTTCACTCTGGGTTCCTAGACTCCAGTATAGCTGGTACTCCTTGGTCAAAGCTGGCCACTAAACTACTTCTGCTTTTGCAGACTGTTCGTAGATGTTATTGTAGAAGACTTAGCAACCCAACCATGGTTCACAGCTACACAGGGACTTCTTGCTATTCCTGTTGTAAGTGCCTGGGAATTACTCTGAATCTATAATCCAAGTGCCTAAAAAGAATGACATTTTATTCAGAGTTATAAGATACATGTTTTCATAGAACAGTGTCTTAAGGTCCACAATAGGCTTCATAATGTTTAAGGAAGTTCCCCACTTAATTTTGGTTATACAAATTAAAACATGTTAGAAAGATGGCATGGAAGGTAAGATCACTGAGTTCAGTTCCTAACAACCACGACAGCTAACTCCTAACAGCTCCAAGGGTTCTGATTCCCTGTTCTCTTGAGCATGTGCACATATACATTCATACATACAACATGTAATTTTAAAAGTCTTTACAAGAAATTAAAAACCTTTCTTATCTGTAAAAAGCATCTTTATTGTGTTGTTCACTATTAGCTTCCTTAGTAAGTCAGTTATAGCTAGTTTTATGTTACTATTTTTAATGAAAGCTCATTTGAATATTTCAGGGATGAACATTGACAAGATCTGAAATAATCAGGAAACACTGGGACTGTGGCTTCACTTGAAAGATGAGTAGAGTTCAGAGAAAGAGAAACCTGTTATAGAAAGCTTGTCTGGATCAAAGGTGTATATATGTAAATATTCTAACAAAAATGTCTCTATATTTTAATGAACAATACTATGCCTTCCCTTCAAGGTCTTTGCCTTGTTGTCAGTATCATGTGATTTAAGGTATGCTGGTGACAGCATCAGCAGAAAGCGTGTGGTTCAATAGTACAAAAGTATCTTGTATGGTCAGTGTATGATCCAGTAGTACAGAAGCCATGTGCAGATTGTCAAGTTGAGGGGCTGGGAAAATGCTTATTGTACAAACATGAAGACCCATGTTTGGTTTCCTAGCACCTACATAAAAGGCTGAAAGTACTGTGGCACAAACTTGTAACCCCAGCACTGTGGAGACAGAGGGTTCCCTGGGCCTTGCTGTCCGATCAGTTCATGAGCTTGAAGTGAGAGACCTCATGTTGAAGGATAAAGTGAAGAATGAGGGAAACACAGGACATTGTGAATGCTGGCCTTGACAGTACAGGTGCTTATGCACACATGCACCCATGCATGCACACATCTCAACACACACACATACACACACAGAGACAGAGAGACAGAGAGAGACAGAGAGAGAAGGACCGTTATGGCAGACAAACTGAGAGACAGAATTTAGGGACTTAGAAGTTGAATTAGTTGTTGGTGTTTTGAATGGAAAATTTGGGAGGGAATAGTTCCTCAGTATGAGATATGTGGAAACTGGTCTGGCTGTAACCCAGGGTCGATCTTCTTAATGAGGCAGAGCTAAGTTATAAAAGTTGTCTATACTATCATGAAGTCTACTTCGGCAAGACAGAAAATGAAAGGAACCAGAAGTCATGTCGTTTGTAAAGTTAGTGGCTATGAGTGTAGATACTCCAGAACTGGTGAGTAGATTGTTACTTCTTACTATTCTAGGCATTTACTACTTGTTTTTGGCCTTGTTATCTTTATTATTATCCCAAAATAGTGCCCCCCCTTTTCAGATTTTTGCAGTAATTATGTTCCATTTAAAGGAGACTTGGTAAAAGTAATTATACCTCATGATTTTTACATCTCCCTTGAACCACGTGTGAGACACTTACAGAGCATGTAGGAATAGAGTATGATTCATCTTGATTCCAAAGATGCTAGGAAAGAGTCATTGAAAAAAATGCCTTTATAAAATAGATGGAGATTTACAAAAAAACAAAAACCAAAACAAAACAAAACCACCTTGTCTTTCTATGTATGGCTATGAATGGTCATATTTTTCTCTGTAAGCATTGAATTGATCTGAATCAATCTTTTCAACAGTAATAGATCTGATTGCATGGCTGAGTACACAGAGACAATGGAGATGTCTTCTGTGTGATGTCTTTCAGATAACTGCTTTCCAGGAGCCAGAAATCAGAAATATCCTTGGGCATAAATTGTGAATGAATCCTTTGCATACAGCAACAACCATACATTTGGTGACCTTAGCGAATAAGTTGCATAGTACTAAAGTATCAGAAACCAGAGCTGAGTGTAGTGAAATAATGTATACATGAAGGTATAAGGGGGCTTGCTGGTAAAGAGAGAAGGGCTCACGTAACCAGAAGGGAAGCCCTATCGAGGATCACTTGGGAGCAAGCACAGTGTTTTTAAAGCTGAGATTCCCCAAGCAAAACTGAAAGGAATTAATGATGGAGCTGTTTTCTGAGAAATGAGAAGGGAATAGGAATAACTATAAGCTTTTTAAGGCAAGAAATGGGATTAAACCTCAACATATTTTGGTTTGGGTGGTAGAAAGAGAGGACACTTTGCTATTTGCTGTATTCTTTACAGCAGATCAGGTTAGGTGATTGACAGTGGTGGGGTGGGCAGGCTGAGGCAGCTGTTACGGGAAATGGGTGGCAGAGGCTCACACATACAGAGGCAGGGAAAAGCATTGCTGCTGTCCAATTTCAGCAAGCTCGACAATCCTCTTCTCTCTGTCCCTACAGGCCTTGGGTTGCGGGCACTGTGCCACCATGACTGCCTTTGTATGTGGGTCCTGGGGATTTGAACTCAGGTCCTCACACTTGTACAGCAAGCATTGTTATCCACTGAGCAATCTCTCTAGCCTTCCTTATGACACTCAAGTATCCTGTCCCCTCTCCCACAGGTCCCTTCTCAAACTTCTCTTTCACACACACGAGAGGAACCTATCATGATATTTATCTCTCTGGGTCTGGTTTATTTTGTTTAATACAGTAGTCTTCAGTTTCACCCCTTTTTTGTTGATGACATGATTCATTCTTTTGGAGGTGTGATAAAACTTGATTGTGTATATAGCATTTTCTTTACGTACTCACTTGTTGATGGCTACCTAGATAGATCCCATAACTTGGTTGTGAATAGTGCCTCCATAAACACACTAACTCAAAGGTGTGTCTCTTCCTATACTGACTTAGTCATTCCAGTATATTCCCAGGAGTGATAGTCCTTGATCAAATGTTAGTTCTGTTTACTTTCTTTTAAAAAGTCTGTGTGTTGTGTGTATGTACACAAGAACGTTAGTATCACAGTGTATGGAAGTCAGAGGACAAGTAGGAGTCTGGAGTCCTTCCTCATTTTCTACCTTGTTGAGGTAGTGCTGCTTCTGTTTTTCCTGCTGTGCTGTATTCTCCATGCTAGCTGGCCCACAAGCTAGTAGGCTATTGTACTGTCTCTAGCTCCCGTCTCCCTGTAGGAGTGCTAGGATTACAGATGTGTACCACAGTATCTGTTTTTACCTCTGGGTTCTTTTTAGCAGCAGAGCTATGTTTGCAGCCCCATTTAGTTTTCTGAGGACCCTCCTCTGTAGCTCCTTTAGTTGTCATCTTCCATTATGGAGTCTGCATCTAGTCTTCAACAACTGAGCCACTCTTCCAGGGTTACTTATGTTTTAAACTATTTTATCTCCTTAAGACCTTTGGGACAAGAGTCGTGGGTCAGTCTTCATCTCTGTTATTTCCACTCAATGCTTTTCTCCCTAGTTTTACCTACTCACCCACCCACATAGGGCAGTGTTCAATAAAAATGTCTGAAGAAAATTACAAATATGATAAACCTATTACACCAAGTTGCATAAAAATCAGGTATGTTGTATATTTATCATACAGAAGACTTAGAGAAAGAATGTGTGTTTAGGTGTGTAACTCTAGTGATCAATAAACATGGCTACCTTTAGTCAAAAGGGAACAAAAACTAAGTTGCATGAAAGAGCACTGGACCCTTGTCAGGGAATTTGTCTGTCAGAATTCCTTGTTATGTTAACAACAATTAACTATCAACTTGGAATATATTATTTTATACAGACATTTACCATTGTTGTTCTCTTAACCATCGCCAGCATTCTTGATCTGATGGAAGGTCACCTGTTTGTCTTTGTTACACATTGTTGTGTCTACTTTTGTTATATGTAGCATTGACTTTGGCTTCTAATAAGGTACTGAAGCCATAACATACCACAAACTAGAGGTTACTATTTATTTATTTTTTTATTTTGGTTACTTACTGTTCTATTGCTGTGAATAGACAATGACTCAGGCAAGAGGCAGTGGACCGGGCCTGGTGTGGGCTTTTGAAACCTCCAATGACATACCTATTCCAACAAGACCACAATTCCTAATCCTTCCTAAGCAGTACACCAACTAGGAACAAACAATGAAATACATGAGCCTGTGTGTCCATTCTCATTCAAACCACCACAGATACCATGTTATAATTTTTTTTTTGTTTATCCCACCTCTGATTTATCCACTTGAATCTTTTTAAAATTTTTTTTTTCTTCACTCTTGTTTCCTTTGTCATTTGTATTCTGTATTCCATCTTTTCAACTATGCCCTTGCCCATCCATATCCTCATCACCTTGGCCTCATTGCCTTGACTTCTACACACCTGGTGGAGACAGAGCCCTGAGTCTTGCTCCCAGCCTTCCTTCCCTAGAGCTACCTTGGCTTTGAACTCTGTTGGACAAAATCTCCCAAAGCATCCAGATTACTGTCAAAGTAAATTCTTGGTTAATGGTATTGGGCTTCAGGGTTACCACAACAAATACTTTGGTGAGCAAAGCAACAGAAACGAACTCTTAAAATATTTAAGGATGTGGGGAGGGGTTCTGTAGTATACTGGGTTTCTCTTTCTAAAGTAAGTAAAACAACAAGAAGAAATGTGTGTTCAAAGAGGTAGGTTTCATTCCTAATGGCATCTGCTTTATTTCTATGAATCAAAACAGATCTATGAGCTTGTGTTAATTTGAGGTGGGCTTTGGGGTTCAGACTGGAGCTCAGTATCCTCTACCTGCCTTGCCAAGTGCTCACTGAAAGTACATGCTACTGTGTCCAACAAGGGTGAACTTTGTGCAGAAATTCTGTAATTCCCTTTGGTCCTGCTTATGTTAACATTTGTCTTTTTCATTTTGTCTCACGTCTTTGCCAGACACTTAGAACAGGCTAGGATTCTATTTTGCCCTTTACCCCAGGTGTGAAGGGTGCCTGGTAATAAAACATGGGATCAAAGATGTGATTCATCCCGTTTTTACCTTCTGGATGACGCTCTAAGTTCTACTTGATGAAATTACCTTGCTTTGAAAGACAATAATAGTTATGACTTGTCATGAGCCAGAGGGCACAGGGACATAAGCCTTCAGGTGGCTTTGCTGGTACACTGGATCTCACTTGGGAGGAGTTTTGGAACCTTCTTTGTCTACAGGTACCTGGACTCACGTGTATGTGTTTGCCCCTCCATGAGTTTATGTGCACTGCATGTGTAGAAGCCTGTGGAGGCCAGGAGAGGACATTGAACCACCTGGAACTTGATAGTTGTGAGCAGCCACGTAGATGCTGGGAACTAAGCCCAGGCCCTCTCTCTACAGGAGCATCAAGTGCCCTTAAACTCTGAGCCAGCTCTTCAACCTCAAGAATCTGGATTCCTTTGCATACTTCACCTACATAACCTTGTGATTCTAGAACATTTGTGGGTGAAGACGATGTAATTTGAAACTGTCACATTTTTTTTGTAAACTATTTGTTTTGTTTTAAACTTCTATTATTGACCTTAAAATACTCATAACTGGCATTTTTAATGGGTGTCTTTTCATATGGAGTAAAAATAGGTGCTTCAATATTCTTTCAGTGAAAAGCACTTTCATGGGTGGCAGAGAACTCACTTCAGTTTTTAAGTGTTGAGTGGATTAGAATAAAAGGTTAGACTTGCCCAACAAGAGGCAGTAGACCTAATTATACCCACTATTGTGTAAAATTAGGCCTAATAATATTCTGGGAGAGATGAGGCAGACCCATATCTGGAGGACTGGGATACAAAAGCAGAATATATTTACTTGGGGATAGAAATTTGACACAGCATCTGATGTCTCAATGTGCAAGCTCAGTAGAGTTTTCAAGACATGAAAATACATTCAGCACACAGAAAACTGAGGTAGTTGATCATGTATGCAGAACATCAGATAGTTAATGGTGCTAATAAACCAGCATGTGACCACCAGCAAAGACTAATGTGCTTCCTGTTACTTGTCGAGGTGCTACTCAGAAAATCCACTTAGGATTCCTGACATTAAAGTGGAGTAGTGTGTAATGTCCTAAAAATGTCCCTGCTTTCTCTTCAGTCCTCTTCAGTTATCAAGCAGACTGGATAACTGACATGTAATTTGTTTTGCATTTATGAATGTTACTCTCACAGTTTAGGACTTGGTTTAAAAAAAAAAAAAAAAGAAAGAAAATCAGCTGATGAGGTTGGTTCAGGAGGAAATACTTGCCTCTAAGTGTAATGACCCCACTTCCATCCCTGGAATTCATAAAGTGGAAGGAATTGAACCAACTCTGATTTCTAGACTTGTGCCTCTGTCAAACAAAATAACAATTTAAGGTCCAGTTCCTGTCACTCGACTTGTAAATATAACTATTACAACTGTTGAAAAATTGGTGATTAGCTTTAAATAACCCTCATTGAGTGTGTAAAATGAAGATCTTTGCCTCACAGGATCCTTGGGGCTGTTACTTCTGCGAGAAGACTTTAGCTGTGTGCCTGGACCATAGAAGTCTTCCCTAAACATCACTCAGCACAGTCGCTCCTATTGCCTATTTCAGAACAGTTGGCAGTTGCTGAGCTCTGAGTTGACATTAAGAAGTGATTTTTTTTTTTTTTTTTTTTGAAACAGGGTTTCTCCTGTGGCCATGATTATCCTGTTGTTATTTAGTGTACCAAGTTTAAGCTCCATCTTCATCACACACACACAAACCCAGATGAGAAAGAGACGAATCAGACTCACATCACTGGCTATCTTGACTTTGTCTGAAATGCCCCAAGTAGTCTATAAATATCTGTCTATACTCCTTGAAAATTGAGTTTGGCTCATGCTTTTCTTAGTTTCTTTCGCTGGGGTCTGGCAGTACCAGCCTGTACTCAACTGAGACTGAACAATAGGGACACAAATTCAAGACTTATCTGAGCTACATGTGATCTCTCCTACTAGACCGTTAGTGGTAAGAGGGTTGTTTATCTGTGTGATCCCAGTTCTTGCCACCAGGATCTGAGTGGACACTGTTGATTCTAGTTTCCTCTCCAGTCCCCATATCTCAGCATGTGCCTTACAAAGACTGATGGAATGATAAGACAGAATGGGATCCTAAAAAGTAATTGATAAGAGAGCATTTCTTTTTCCTAATTTAGTTATGTTACTGTATTATAAAGTTCTATTAATGTGATTTTCTCAATTCAAAATTAATTACACTGTTTCTAGAACTGAGCTGAAATGTATCATTTCATTTATGAAGGGGAGGAGTTACCCAGCAGAGTAATAGATTGAATAAAATTTAGAAAAGATTGTTTACTCCATTCTGTACATTTAGTAGTATTTGTTTATATAAATTCAGTCATTGCATTTGTTACAAGTAACAAGAGCCACCTGTTCATTAAAAGTACTCTGTTGTTTTGCCCAGCTTACTACTAGCACATTTCTTTAGCGAGCTATACTTTAAGGGGTCTGAAATGGGAAATAGCTCCTCCTCTTCTCAGTTAGCCAAGTTAACAAGCTCCTAACCCCTAGTGTTTAGTGTTATAGGTAAAAGGATTTACATAATTTAAAATAAGATGAACTCTATTAGTATATTTTGGTTTAGGGAGCATAGGCTCATAGAACCCTTCAAAACTCAGTATTTATAGATAAAATTAACCAATGATTTATTATAGTCTGATAAATTTATCTCATGGTTATCTTCTATAATCCCCAACATTTGAAAATCTAGTTTGTAGGAATAAATTAAAGAACAAGCAAGTGTGTCTTCTTTAAAAACAACATTCATTGTTCATGCTATTTCCTGTTTCTGTTACCTTGATTTGATATTTCCATGACTGAATAACAAAAGCAATTTGTTGATTTTTAACTTATTCTTGGACAGTTTCATAGATATATACAATGCTTCTTAATCATATTCACTCCTCCTACCCCCAACATGTGTCCCTCCCACCTTTATGGCCTTTTCTTTCTTTCTACAAACCACTGAGTTTATTTAGTGCTTTCTGCATGTGCATAAGTAACCTGAGTCCGTCACACTTACTTAGACAAATACAGCCATTAGATGCCAATAGCTCATAAGCTAGGGGTGGAGCCACCTCCCATCCATGCTGCAATATTGACTTGCATGATTTTGTTGGGTAAGTGCCAAGCTCTAACCTTGAGTATTATCTCCATTCTGCTCAGCTTGGATTCTCAGTGCCTTCTAGATGGGTTATGCCTTTTCTTAGGTAGAGCATTTCCCCTGGTTTCCAATCCATATGTACCCTTTCTCCCTATTTCTTACCAGTATCTTTCAGTACCCAGCTGCTTTTCCTGAACTTAATAGATACAATAATATGCACACACGTTAGTTTTATTTATGTCAAGGTAATATTTATACCAAGGGCTTCAAATAATAGGTCTGTATTCTTTACCAAATAAGTTTTGGGATACTAAGTCTGAATGTTGCATGCTGTCACTTTCCAACTATTTTGCTACATGCTGAGAGCTGGTGTAATATTTCTGGGCTGATTTTCAACACCAAGTTGCTCTAAGTGTTTGTAATTACTGAGGTGGTGAGACAGCCACAGCAAAGCACTGCCTTCTTCAGTTTGGTGTTTCTTTTTCTCAGTAAACATTAAGATCAAGACTGGAGACTGAGGGCCAACTGGGGGAGCTAACTGCACCAACAGAATTTTGTTTTTATAGAACATGACTAGTTCAGCACAAATTCTTTATCCCAGTTAAGTAGTCTGAGCATCACACTTCAAGGTTAACAGATGTAGGAAATAATGCATATTAACAAAAGCATTCAAGTCATTTGGCAGATTTTCTGTTTTTAAAACAGTGCCAGAGACATATCAACAAAATGATATAAAATGCTGGATTCAAATGTTTTATAGTCATGCAGTTGCCATATAATACAATACAATTGCTAAACTACATATTCTTCAAAACTTAAAAACATAGTTGAGACTAGGTCAGATTGGGCAATAATTCCAAAAAATGGTCTCTTAGGGTTAATGTAGATGATAAGGGATGGAATGAGTACTTTAAGGAACTTGCTGGGTGCTGGAGGGGTGACTCACCAGTTAACGAAAAAGGCCCTCTTATGGAGGACCCAGTTCACTTCTGAGCACCGATGGCTCACAAAGGCCCATAAGTCTAGCACAGAATTTGACACAGAATGGATGGACAAACTCTAACTCTCCTGAGGAGTCTGCAGCTCACCGTGGCTGGCAAGGCCAGTAACATACAACAACACAGAGTGGTTTAACAGCTCAGTCAACTGAGCTTTCTGGAAGCCACTTCCTTGCCTGTTGCTTGCCAGTGAAAAGGTCTTACAGGTTCCACTGGTTCACCTGATGTGCTCTACCTTGCTACAAGTGACCACCCTACATTCTTGTGAAGCAGAAGCTACATAGGGAGCTGGGTAAGACCAGCTAACACATTTCAGTTTGTAAATTTTATGTGTGTGTATGTGTTTATGTAGAGGTATGCCAGGTGTATGGACTTGCAGGCCACAAGAGGGCATTGGATCCCAGCAATGGAGAGCTGCAGACTCCTCAGGAGAGTTAGAGTTTGTCTATTCATTCTGTGCTAAATGCTATGCTGGGTGCAAAGAATTGCAACTTAAAAGACAGGGCTTCTTTATCTTTTTGGGAAGCAGCTTGGAGTTGAGGCTCTGGTCACCACACACTTCTCCCTGCACACACCCTCAATTGTTCGCATGCTGACCTTTCCCGCAGTCATCACTCCTGTGCCTCCTTCCATTAAAAGTGTTCCACAGAGTGATGAAACACTTGATTCTCCACACTGTTTCATACACATTTGCTGTCGGCTTTGCCTTTGCAACTCTAAAAGAAGGGTGATTGTGGTACTGGAGAGTGAAAGTATGGCGCTCTATACTGGGCCACTCCTCTGAAGCAGCACTTGGACTTAAAGTGCTGTTTCCTAATCACAGGATCAAAACTGCAACCTTTGTATCAAACTGACTAAATATAAATTTCGAGAAAGAGATGGTCTATACCAGTAAGGATCATAGAGCTGTGTCTCAGGGCCGAGGAAACCAAATCACATCATAGGCTTTGCAACCAAAGAACTTCTTGCTTCCTCCTCTGCTGGACAGCTGGTTTTTACCACTTCATCTGTAAAGGAGAGTCAAGACCTACCATTTCATGAGACAAATAATACATAAGAAAGTGGTTAATATACAACACAAAGTACTGAGGAAACTTACATAGGAAACAATTGTGGTCCAAGTAAGTACTTAAAACGGGCTCTGAGTGCTGCAGTCATAGGTAATAAAGTATCAAAGAAACTGTTCAAGAATGAAGGGTAAAAGTTTCTAGGTATGATACAATAAAGGAAGGGTGTCTATGAGAAAGTGCAGGGTCTGCTCTAACAACAAAGCTTAGAGCTTCTGCAAATGTGAAAAAATAAGCTCTAGAAAAGCAAATGTTGGGTGGCATTACATTTGCTCAAATTGAAGAAATCCTTCAATTTCTAAGAAAAGTGGTCTCAGCTAAGAACCCTGAGCATAGTGAATGAGCCAAATTCTCAAGCAAGTTGAGAGAAGCAGCATGTAAGCAGTCAGAATACCTCAGGTTGGCATCCCTCACACTGTTCTTAGTGTGATGCTATTATATGATGAACAAAGGGAAGACAACAGCAGGCTGGTTAGAGAACAAGGACACTTACAAGGAAGGATTCCTTAGTATGGGAACAAAAAAAAAAAAAAAAAAAAAAAAAAAAAAAAAAGAGCTAGATAACAGGTGCCAGATCTGGTCCTGATTCAGTAGAGCAGGTAAGGCTCCAAGGGGAATGTCCGCAAGAAGGTGAGATGGATAAGTGATAAGATAGCTGATGTTTGAGTAAGTGGCAAGAGATTGTGCCTTTAGCAAATGAGAGGTCTCTAGCAGAGAGAAAAGTGTTGTAATTTCTGGAAAAAGAAAAGATTAGTGGTACAGGAAAGAAATGCAATTGCTATTCATTTCCACCACGAATATTACTTAGCTATATAATTCAAATGCTAATAGTGCCCTTACAAAGCATTGGTGTGTAGCTCTATTGTAGCTCTGTATTCTATCCTATGAAGGAATGTGGGTCTTTTCTCCTCCTGCAGAAGAAGAGGCACATATGCCCCCTCGGGGGCGGGGTTCCTTTCTTGAAAGGGACAGGGACAGCCTGGAATCCATCAGGTAATCTGTACATCTTTTCTGTGCAGAGCTGTGACTTCACAGAGAACAGGCTTTGTTCCAATAGCATTGGCAAGCTTTTTCTGCAAAGAACCAGTTAGTAAATATTTTAGGCTGTGCAGGCATGTGCTTAGTTTTCCAGCTATGTATCTGTGCTAATGAGAACAAAAGAGTGGGTCTTTATGAAATTCTATTTGTTGAAGGCGGAACTTGCACTTTTGTTTCAATAATATTCTGAGAATTTTTCATCATTAAAAAGAAAATATTAAAAAAATATTCTTAGTGCATAAGCTCCTCAGACATAGGTGAAAGTGACCTTTGGGTGTTACCTTACTGACCCTGCTTCCAACCACTTGAAGAACATCATACTTTTCTTTTTAGGACAAACTAAAGAGTAAGAGCCTGGGGATAGGAGACAGATTGCAGTCTGCAGTTTCCTCGAGTGCTCAAAACAGTGGAGAAGTTGCTCCCTGTGTCCTTTCTGGGCCTATGCAGGTAGAAGGTTGCCCAGGTAACTTCCAAGTGCCCCCTACCCCCACCCCTTTAGTTCTTACTGGATGTGGACCTCTGCCACAATTAGGAGTTATGAAGACAAAACCTATGTTTTCAGAGTGTCCTGAATTCCTCTGGGTTTGAAGAAGGTATTTTAGAACCAATTTCAGTGTGTGTGTGTGTGTGTTTTAAATTAAGTATTTATAGTGCCAAGGTTTGCAAAGACTACTTACTAGCCTAACCATGTTTGCACACAGCAGTATTTTCTAATTTAAATTCAGTGATAATCTCCAAATTGCCATAGCTTAGACTAGCTGAAGTTATAAACTCCATTTTCATCTTATTAGGCCACCTGGAAGCTGCAGTCAGTCAGTGAGTAGTCCTGACGTCAGTAGTTTGTCTGCTTCATTAAAATGTTCATTTCATGGCTTGAATTCCCTTTGTAAAATATACCACTGCAGGACACTATATGCAAAGGCAGGCTAATTTGCATGTTGTGTTTTTGGTTAATTTCTCCAGATTTCTTTTCCTCTTACTACTATTCTTAGAAGTTGCTTTAGTGCTTAAAATACGTTCAGATAGATATATAAAATAAATATGTAAGTCAATTTCAGACTTGCAGAATTAATTTAAAAGAATTCTGAGAGCTATTTTCCTCATAAGTAACACAATGACTAGTTCTGAGAGTGACGTATGTCTCCTTTCTCCCTAAAGCTGCTCTTGGAAAGGAAGATTTGGATTTGGTAGTAGTGTCAGTCACCTGAAGGCCAGAGTGAATCCGATTCCTGGTAGAGAAATGCAGCAGCACATCTCTGTGGCCTTGGAAGGGCCTGATTGACCTTTCTTTGGTTTTGAAAAGTAACCAATAGCAACTTTACATTTTTACTCTCCCCAAATCTTCAATTCTGATCTGACTGTCCACAAAGGGAAGTTCATCGAAAACACTAACCAAGGGACTTTTGCTGCTCTGGTGGATGCTAAGGCTGCCCTAGCCCATCCCGGGAGTAACTAAAATAGTTACACCCTGGCAAGTACAGACAGAAGTTTCCTAGCAAGGCTTTGGCCTAGGGGTCTTGCACTTTCCACATGCTTGCCAATGGCTTCCATTACTATGTTCCTCAAGATTGCACTCTTTTAGCCTTCTGGCTGCATGGCTTCCTTTCCTTTTCTGATTTTCTGTGTGATACCATCCCCCCAAGCTGGTCTCCTTAGTGGCTCCTTGAGAGTATACCTCCAACTGTGACTCACTATCTTCTTGCTAATGGTTTTCAGCAGCATGCTTCTGGCCAGCCAGTCTCCTTGCCTCTGACCTTCCTGTGTTTACAATGAATGTGTTGATCATTTTTTTTTTTAAGACAACTCTTCATCACCTCAAATAGAATGTGTCTAATATGAACTTCCCTACTTTCTGCCATCTCTGTTTCACTTCAGAAGTACAACCAGTTGTTTTGAATACCTATATGCTCATGTCCTTGGCTTCTGGTCAGTGCCTTGTCTTTGGTGTGTCCCTTCCACATGTCCCATTTACTGAAGACAGATATTCAGGTAACCTGTATCCTGCACATGTCATCGTATGACACCCTGCGATTTCCTGTGGATGCTGTTTAGGCTTCTGGTTGGCTGTGTGACTTGCTCAGTTCTTCCTCTGGCTTCTCACTGCTGTGTCTGAGGGGTCTCTGCACACCCTGCCAGCCTCTGGTATTATCTTGCTTTGTGTTCCCTGCCACTTGAAACAGATTTAAAATGGTAACTTGTGACTTCAATTTTTTTGTTGTCTGATGGGGTTTTTGTGTGTCTGCTCTTTTCTGGGTTTCTTCTCATTGAACTGCCTGTTTGTATCTTCAGAGTTGACCCTTGTGGCCTATTCATTTGTACTAACTAGTTCTGTGTTTTTTAAAAAGTCAGCTTTAGATATCACCAGCATGATCTTACTGTGTAGTTACTGAGCAGTTTGTGTGTTTAAAGACAAGGTGCCATTAGCTCAGGTCAGGCTGGCCTTGAATTTCTACCCTTCCACCAGTGCCTGCCTGGTGCTGGGGTTATAGGCCTGTGCCAGGATGCCCACATGAACAGAAATTCTTAATGCAATAAGTGATAATTTTGCCTTATGGTTTAAGTTCTTAAAATTTTGTTTTTAAAAAAGTCTTTTTCCAAGTGCTACTTGGTCTTTAGCTTCTTATGTTAATGTTAACTATACTACACACTAAACAATTTTATTCTGCTTAGCTTTGTGATACCATCTTTATTGTAAATTAAGTTATCATATACCCATGAGACTGGCTTTGAATTTTATTCTCAGCATTGCTGTTTCTTCTTCTTCTTCTTCTTTTTTTTTTTAAAGACATCCTGATGCTTGTTTTTCTGTAGCAGTTGAAGACCAGGGACTTGTCCCTGCATGTTTATTGGGAACAGTTCAGACATTTCCACCCAAGTTGTTCCCCTCTGAACTCAGAGCACTTAATTCCTATCACATTCACTTCACTTCTCTTGAAATTCTGTATTTTCATTCATTTCCTGTGTTATTACATAGTTCTTCCCATGTTTATATCTTGAATTTCAACTGGATTATAACCAGGAATGGGATAAGGTAAGGTTATCGTCATAAACATGATTTTGTGAACATTTAGTAGGCTCTACACTGTACTTTCTGTTTGATGAATACATGCCTTTTTAATATTAGTGATTGGAAATATGTGAGGACAGCATTCAGTTTAGGAAGGAGACACAAACATAGTTTCTGTTTGCACTGTTTGAACATATCTTCTCCAGTAGGATTTTCCCTCTAATCTTTAAACTTCCTGCTACACTTGACTTTCTCCATATTTTAAAAAAAGAAAGCTTACATTTACCAATTTAGTTTTAGTAATTGCATTTTATTTAGGTTTCCTTAATGAACTGTGTGAAAAGCTATGTGCTCCATCAATCATGTGCAGGGAAAAGCAACACATTATAATTAGGATCTATTATCATTTAATTGGGCATTCCATTATTGAATTAGTGCCTCTAGCTTCTCCTGGTCTCTGACTAATCCTGAAACAAATTCCTTTTCTGCAGACAAATATTAGCTTGTAATAATTAGAGTATTCACCAAAGTAAGGCTTTTCATTAAATCTCTTTCTGATTAAGATAGTACAGGCTGATTTAATTTAATGTGATCTATCCACTTATGTATCAAAGTGTGGGGAAAATTGTTGATATCAGAGGACTGGGCATATTGAGATTATCTTTATATTTACAGGCCTTTGGGATATTTAAGATCTTGTTGTAGTAGTTATATAAGTCTAGGTATAATGTCACACTGCTAATTTGAGAGTAACATAAGCTAGAACAAGCTACCATTGAATACAGCATGCTGATCCTGTTCTGTAACATGTTGGAGCCTAAAGTCATTACATTTCTGTGTTACTTGGGTTTGAAAGCCAATTTTTATTCCAACTAAGTGATTCTATACATTTATTGTGCCTCTTTTGTTTTTACAAGTTCAGTGTAGCTAGAGCTACATATCCTCAATTAAGGGTCTCTGTGGATATGAGTATATCTTGGTGTGGGGGTTTGGTTAAGCATTCAATGTCCTAGCCTTTTCTTTAAAACTGTTTAACTTACCATTTTTGCTTCCTTTCCCTGTTCACAATTCTCTATGCCTTCCTTCTCTCTGTGCTGACTGTGAAGTAGATGTTAAATTTAATTGATGGGATCCTTTAACTTCTGTTTCTGGTCTCATCCCCTGCTCTTAAGCTTTAAGCCTTTTCTTCTGACCTCTTGTCCAGCATTATTTTTGTTCTTGGTTCTTCTAGTTCCAACTCCTTCCCCTTAAATGTAAATGACAGTTTGCATTGCTGTCTGTGTGTGAATAGGGATAAACTTAAGTAAACTAATAATATGAAGCCAAAACATATGTACTGATTTGCTTCAGGAGGAAAAAAAGTCCAGAAAATGTGCCAAGCTCCTGCTCTAGGAAGCCTCAGGGATAGAAAGAGAGTGGGTAGTTTGTATGGGGAAGAGGAGAGTACCTGTGCTCATCTTGTCAACAGAATGAGGGGAGGGGAGGCACCTGGCAGCCTTGAACCTTCTCAGGCCCAATTTCTAGCTGCATATCTTAGTTAACAGGTTCCTGGGAACCCAAGAGATACTGACTTTTCTGCCCCCCCCCCCCCAATGCTCTCTGCCCGGTTGGAGCTGTTCTCTGAAAGGTGCCAAGTTAGGAACTCAAATCAAAAGGAAAAAGGCTAGACCAAGTGCAAGAGTACTTAATGACTTTAGGAAGCCGAGGGAGCACAGGCCAAGTTAAGATTCCTCACAGACCTGGTGAGATTTTAGGAGCTAGAAGCTGCCCAGCAACAAAAGGGCCTACCTTGGCTGGATCAGCAGAGGAGATAGTTGACAAGCCACATAGCAGGCCACATGAACTGGTAGCAGAGTCTCTAACTTAGGGGAAAGACCAGCATCAGGACAAGAATACCATATAAGGCAGCAATTACAACACTCAGAGAAGTGTTTGCCCTGATTAAAATGCTCTGTGAGAATAGTCTTGTACCTAGTGGGGGTCCCGTATGTCTTATAGATAGAAAGGGGAGAAATAGCACAGTAGAGGATGAAAATGCTGTAAGGAGGTTAATGATTCTATTTAAAGACATTCTTGGGAATTAATTAGGAAACAAATGCTCCTGTGATGATATCTGAATAGAGAGGCTGCTTTCCAGAATATTTAATAAGTGTCTTTTGTTATCAGAAAGGCCTGCTATACACAAAGCACAGGGGATTGTATACTAGAATTTCAGAAAATAATTCCATCTTAAAAATAGCATTATGTACTTAGCATTGTCAAACATACCTAGACTAAAAAAGTTCTCATCCAGGGGATAGAGAAGATAGAGACACCTATCAAAATCACTTAGCTCTTTAGACTTGCTGGCCTTCTGGGACCCTGTGGACATTCTGATACTTTGAATTAGCTCCCATGATTGGCTGCTACTGCTTGACTTCCCACCATATGTCATAGTGTATGTCAGTGGACAGCCCTCGAAGAACAGCAGCACCTACAGAGCGAGGTAGCAGTGGTCACACAGACAGGACAGGAGAACCACAACCTCCTTAGTGTCTTGTGTCTTCTGTCTTGGAGGATTGTTAGTCACTCTCCAGAAAGTCTCATTTGTGTCCCTTGCCACTGCAGGCTGTCGGAGAAGACTGCTTTTAGGCTTCTCTCAGGCAGAAGTATCCCAGAGAGGCTCAGCTCGGTTTACCTGTATCTGCCTACATGAATGTTGATTCCATAAGCATATTTACTGAAACCACTGGAAAACATCTGTCAGTGTCATGCTTACATTTAGCAGAAGAAAAGATATGACTATATGTGCCAAGGATTTAGGAAATCTGCTATTTTCGGTAAGGAAGGGCCAGGGCCTCCCCGATAGAAAAACAGGCAGTAGAACAGAGAACATGGCACTTACTCTGGTTGGAGCAGAGCAGGGCATTGGGTAGTAGGAACTGGAAACAAATGGTAAAAGTTCACAGACAGCACAGGGCTTCAGAGGCCTGGGGGGCCTTCTGAGTGAGATGGGTAGCCACTAGACAGAAGAGTCAAGGGAAATTAAAATGTGTTGCTCCTACCATTCTGAAAGGGTTACTCTGGCTATCACAGTAAGAAAAGTGTCAGATAGCGGTTAAGCTAACGAAACCATGTACAAAGGCATTTGTAATAATCCAGATGATAGTGAAGTTTAAAAAAAAAAAGTGCTAGATTTGGGGTTATATTTTGAGGTAGAACCAATAAGATTTTCAGTTGAGTTGTAGAATGACTCTGAGGTTGTTGGCCTGAGTTGGGGGAAGATAATTTTGCCTTAACTGAGAAAAAGACTGAGGAATGCATGGATTAGCAGAAAGAGTAGGTTGAAGTTCAGTTTAGGTCACATTGATTTGAGATATTTATTAGACATCCAAGATGATGTAAGATTAGTGGTCAAATATATGAGTCTAAAAATGAAAGACCAGCTGGAGGCTATGAATTTGGGAGTCAGCAGCACATATTTGGTATTGAAGACACTCAGGGATGGAGAAGAGTAGAGCCAAGCCCTAGGGCATGTGATATCTGGAAATCATGTAAGCCAGCTGTCCACAGGAAGAGATCAGAGTGGCCCAAAGAGAGCTGTGTGGCTAAGCATAAAGTCCCAAAGCCAAAGGTAATAATGGATGTGGTTATATGACAGTCATTGAGGACAGTTTTGCTGGAGTGGTGTGTTACTCTTCTGTTGCTGAGATAAATAGCACACTCAAGGGCAACTTGTAGAAAATGGATTTGTTTTGGATTTTAGTCCTGGAGGATAAGAGTTCATCATGGTGGATTAGCATGATAAACACGCAGCAAGAACAGGAAGCTGAGCAACCACTTCACCACAAGCATGAAACAGTGAACTGGATAAGGGTCAAGGCTGTAATCTCTCAAAGGTCACCTTTCTAGCAAGTCCACACTTTATAAACTTCCCCAAACAGTGCCACCTGCTGGGGACCAAGTTTTCAAATGCCTGAGCCTATAAGGGATATTTTCATTCTTACCAACACAAATGGTGAGGCCTCTAGCTTACATAGTTGGCATTGATTGGTTCACTACATTGGAGGTTGAAGACCATTGGCATACAGCTCAAGAAGGGGTACCTGTGTAAGTGCCCAGAGAAATGAGTGGTAGCCAGAGGAAGATAAAAGTGTGTTAAAGGATAGTACAGAAGTTACAAATTGATAGGCAAGTCACACGGATCAAAATGTGTGTTTGTTATCTTGCTATGACAGATAACCTCACAAAAACTTAAAGGATGGTGAAGTCATGGCAACAGGAACTTGAGGTGGTTGGTCTGCAGCTCTGCTGCAGAGCTCTCTTTCAGTCTGGGGTCCCAAACCATGGGATGGTGCCACCCACACTCAGGGTGGGCTTTCCCATTTTAGTTAATCTAATTCAGAAAATCCCTCACAGACATGCCCAGGAGTCTGTTCCTATGATGATAAAACAGCGTCAAGTTGACAGTCAAGATTAAGGTCATAATGGGGAACTGTGCAGAGACGGGCAGTATTATTACGTTAACAAAAGAAATGAGATAGAGCATGTGAGTGGAGGGTGTGGTCCATCTATTAAAAACATTGTCATTTTAATATTTTCTGAGTTTCATGGGAAGTTTTGAATGTGAGTATGTGCATTTACCTTCTTAGTAAACACTGTAGTGACCTAATAAGTGAGAGCTGCTTGTCTCTAAAACACTATCTCCAGACACATCAGCCATCACTTTTCTCAGTTTTATTCTTGGGGAGTTTTTTGGTTTGTTTTTGTCACTTCTAATTGAATTATCTCCAATTATTTCAACATTGTGTAATTATTATTCCTTCTAGATAGTATCAAGAAAAAATATTTATGACCCTGAAAAAGTTAGGGCAGTCAAAATTTTAAGCTGTTAGATTATATATAGCATAAGTAGGGAATTGTATTGTGCATATGAGGCACAGCCCGTGGGTATGCTGGTGTCCATTTTCATGAGTGAGCAAGCACTGTTTCTGGAACACCAACAAATTTTTACACATAGTACATGGGAATGAATTTTGGATTTGTTTCCGAACATTTTAATTTGGGAAGTATCCAAGTAGCTTTTAACTCTCTTCAGTTTGTTGCACATGTAACAAATTTGCTAAATTACTTTAAATGTTTTCAGGGCAAATATTTGAGAAGCCACCAACTATGCACACACACCCTCTTCCCCCCATCCCCCAATTTAATGTGTGTGCACGTACCTGTTGCCATGATGCTGTCAGAGTTAGAAGGACACTCCCTCAGTTGGCTGTCTTCTGCCACCTTGTGAGATCTGGGCATGGAGGTCGGGCCACCAGGCCTGGGTGCAACCTCAGTGGCCCAAGCTTTAGAATTCACTGTTATAAAAGCTGTTCATTTAAAGTGTCAATTGATTGTGTTGATAATTATGTAGCACCACATAACACCTTAATCAAAACAGAACATATCATCACTCCTAAAGTTCTCTTCTATGCCCCACTACCCAGCTCCTCCCTGAACCCTGGTCATAATTGGTCTGCTTTCTGTTACTATGTCTTTACCTTGTCTAGATTTTTGTCTACATAGACTTATATAATGTGTAGCCTTTTGCTTTAGCTTTAACTGAGCAGAAGTGCTTTTAACTTCCATATTGCTGCATATTTTCTTCCTGAATAATATTCGACTGTAGTATAAAATATACTACATTTTGTTTACCTGTTTACAGACTGCTACATATGTGATCTATACATAATACATAAAATTACTAAGAATATTTTCATACAGGGGACTATGTGAGATTGTGTTTGTTAGGTTTTCGGTATTTTCTTTTTTGGGGGGGCATGAGAGGGGGCTACATTCCCAAGCCTATGACTGTTCGGCCACTGCCAAACTAGTGTTTCAGGGTAGCTGAGTTTTATATATATATATATATATATATATATATATATATATATATATATATATCCAAGTCATTTGAATGAAAACAAACATTTATAGACAATATTTGGGAATTTGGGCATTGTTCTTTCCAAACTACTTCCTGCTGGTAAGGGGCGCTGTCATGGGGGATTCGAAGAAGATTCAGAAATCCTGGCTGTAGTCTGTCAGGCTGCTTTGTCCAGCTGTTTTGATGTAGGATCACCTGGTACTCTATTTCAGGTGGTCTGGCTTGTTCAAACCACACTAGTCTGGAAGGAATCCACATCTTTTCATTTTCTGTGGAAACAAAAATAGAAATCCTTTTCCCCAGTAACTTGTCCTTGAACTTAAATTTTGGAGTCAAAGCATTTTTTTTTAATTTATTATTTTACATGTCGATCCCAGTTCCCTCTCCCTCCCTCCCTCCTTCCCTCCCAACCTCCCTCACTCCTTCCCTTCCTCCCTCCCTCCTTTCCTCCCTTTTTACTCTCTCTGCCCTCTCACATGCACTCTAACCACCCTCCCATCCCCCCACCCCAATTCCATATGTAGGGGAATGTCATCCAGTAGGGGTCATGTAGGTCTGACAGGTCATGTGAAGTAGGGACTAGGGCTTCTCTCCTGTCTCTAGATTAAGGCAGTTATCCCTCCATGGGGGGTGTGTTCGCAAAGTCCTTTTGTGCTCCAGGGATATATCCTGGCTCCTCTGTCTGAGGTCCCTTAGACTGCTCAGTCCTTCTGGCTGAGACCCATATTCAGGGGGCCTGAGTCAGTCCCATGCTGGCTTCTCAGCTATCAGTCTGGTGGCCCATTAGCTCCTCCTTGTTCAGGTAAGCTATCTCTGTGTGTTTCTGCCGCCTGGTCTTGTCCTCTCCCTCTGCATCTGAGTTCTACTTCAGTGTTTATGTATGGGTGTTTGCTTCTGTTTCCAACAGGCATTAGTTGAGGGCTCCATGGATGAGTTAGTTGTTGATCTCACTCTCCGGGAAGGGCATTTATGGTAGCCTTTCCACGGAAGCTCAAATTGTTATTTGGCAGCAGTCTTGTAGTTCTCTAGACCTTTCTTTGTGTTCAATTTTATCTTCAAACCAATATTGGCTCCCTCTTTTATGTTCTCTCTCTCTCTCTCTCTCTCTCTCTCTCTCTCTCTCTCTCTCTCTCTCTGTCTCTCTCTTTCCTGTCTTCTATTCCTAACCAGGCTCAATCTTCCTGGTTGCACATGTTTTCCTTTCCTCCCCTTAGTTTTCTCCTACTTCTCTCTCCATTCGCTGCCCCCCCCCCACTTCCCCTGAGGGACTTGTCCCTTACCAGTTCTGTGAGGGACTTTATATGAATCTCTTAGAATACACCTTGTATCCTAGTTCCTCTGGTGGTGTGAATGAATTAGCTGAGTTCTTTAACAGTGGGAGAGTAGTTAACAGAAATGTGGTTTCTATTTCTTTTAAGTGAAGGTGTTAATTTGAGAATCTTCACCTGGAGGATGATTTGCAAAGTAGGAAACTACCTCTAAGTTCAGGGAGCCAGAGCCTCCCAAGCCTCATTCCACTCCTCTGTTCAGATGATGTAGTAGTTACATCACAACACTTGGGCTATAGTGCTGTCCCCAGCTTCTGCTTTCTGGTGAAATTCTGGTAGTTTACTAGGAAATAAGTTTTTACACCTCAGATGTCAGCCTCCACTCAGCTGCTGCTTTGCTGAGAACTGGCTTTGAAAAGTGTCAGTACTGAGAGACTTCCCATTGGTAGTTAGGAAACCTTACTAGAGACTCCAACATAGCAGATCTTAACCTGTCTATTGCAGGGGTCTCCTAAAACCATCAGAAAACACATATTTACATTATGACTCATAACAGTAGCAAAATTACAGTCATGAAGTAGCAACAAAATAATTTTATAGTTGGAGCCACCACAACATGAGGAACTGTATTAAAGGGCCACAGCGCTGGGAAGGTTGAGAACCACTGCTGTGACACCTCTAGAAAGGTCACTCCATTCACAGACCGGTTTCTGTGTCTTTTTCTCCTTTCTGTAGAAGAGTCTTTCTTATTTAAGGAAACTTAGATATAAAAGCAAACTCAGGAAGATCATCAGTATGTAAGGTGTTCTCTCCCTTACATCAGTGACTATGTGGCTGAACATAGGGTTGGCTGTGACTACTCAGAACCAGGATTTGTAAATGTCCAAATAGACTGGCCCCGTGACATTTTCTTCATGTTAAGAAGCATAGAACAGCAGCCCACTGAGTTAATTTTGTGATGTTATGTTAGCGTTTGCCTTTGAAGTAAGAAATGAAGGAAAGGGAAGAGAAGAAAGACAGGACAAAGTGAAATGCTTGGTCGAATGCTTCAAAATGTTACATGATGGTGTTAGCATCATTTCTACTGTTCTTTGAAACTTAGCTTTTTAAAGTATGTAAAGTCATTTTCTTCAAAAGTTACTTCAGACACTGCATGAAGAAGAGGGACTGTTCTCTGGAGAACCAGAAACTTTGGTCCTACAGTTGAGCCACACATACCCTGATTCACCTTCCTCTCCAGAGGAAAGTAAAAATTGCACGAAGAGCTGGGCGTGCAGGAGGCCCAAGGGAGAGAGAGATAGATGTTTGATTTTGGCTTATCAGTCTTCCATCAGGCTGAAGCTTCACATACTGAATGACTGAAGACAAAGAAACTCAAGTTCTAGGCAGTGAGGAACTAGGCCAAGAAATATAACACTAGCCAAAGGCAGTTTGGCTGCTGCCTTGAGACCAGAATGACTCATAGTGCAGAACCAGAGTTGAGGAAAGGACAAAACTCACCTACAATAGATCATTGCACTTCCTTCCTTACAATACCCTGTCCCCAGCAAAACTTACTTTTCCTTTCAAAGGAGAAGAGAATGAATTAAGAGAGCCTGCTTTCATTATATTAAAATTCACTTGCACAGTAATGATGCTGACAGAGTAAGGTTAGAAGGAAGAATGTTTGGAGAGTAACGTTGGGAATAAGGATGCTGAGAGAGTACCCACATAGTGGAAAGATATGGTTTGATAGACTGATGAGTTAGGCATTGTTGAGAAATGTGTGTAAGCCCTAAGTGGTTTAATACTTCCAGTATAGCTTCCAGTATAACTTTCAGTTAGAGCATGTGCACAGTGCACTTTGAAAGGTGACGATAATGCAGTCTGAGTCTAAAACTTGAAATAAAAATGGCCTTTCATGTAGACACTATTGACTTTCCATATGTAGGAACTGCATTAATAGCATCTTCTTCAATGCAACATGCAACTGTGTATTTTATGAAGAAATTTTCTCATTAGCTGACAGACTCCTTCCCAAGAAAGGCATTATTAGTTCCACTCTGCAGATGAGGAACCTGAGGCCCAGGAAAGTTACTTCATTTGCAGACAGTTCAAAACCATGTCAGTCTTGACTGTAGCTCCTGTTCTTAATACACGGCTCTAAGACAATAGAATCATGAGGCGGAAAGGCTCAGAGTCACAGGGAACTGACTGCTGGCAAATGATTTCATTCCCTTGTGGCTTTATTCTATAGCTTTAAGAGAGGGGTAGTGTCTGTGTGAAGATATGTAAATGTGACTGTGTCCTGGAAAACACCTTGGTTCTCCAGTGTACCCTGCAGACACATAACTGAATCTGATGCATTAAGTGCTCTATAGATTGTTGAATGAATAATGCCAATATCAGACGTAGTAGGTACTCAGTAAAGGTGTGCCCAAGTGTACCATTAGTCAATATCAGAGCATGGAGACTATAATCATATGCCTTAATAGTAACAATCTAATTTGTTTCAAAGGTGGAGAAAGCTCAGTATATGATGCCTGTGCTGACACTTCCTGTAACCGGCTAGTGATCCCAGTTCAGGATTTTTAACAACATCTAAATGGCCACATTGAATCTAGCAGTGAATGAAACAGGCAGTCTTTCTTCCTGTCCACAAGATTTTTAGCTGTCATCTCTTACCATAAAGATGTAGGTTATAAGGTCTCAAAAGTGTGTAAAACTTCTTTTTACATGTAATTTTACATATAAGCTACCTGATATATGGGGGACTATATGGGTCCATATAAGTTTGTTAATTCAAATTTGTCCTATTAAGTTCCTTCATTTAATTTCTATCTAGTGGAGTTCACTTAGGAAGACATTTTGAAGCCAATAATTTAATTTAGTTTTCAGTTTCTCTATGTCTTTCTGTTTTAAAATATTTGACTAGTAAGATTTAATTTAATTCTATGTGTATTTGGTAATTTTCTTTGAGGAAAATTTTTGACCCTATCATGCATAAATTCTGAAAAGATCATTGATTGATCTTTCCTTGTTATTGTTGTTAAGTCAGGACAGGAGAGATGGCCCAGTAATTAAGACCATATACCTGCAGAGGATCCAAGTTCAGTTCCCAGAACTCACATCAGGCCTATCTAGCTCCAGGGGATCTGGAGCAAATCAAACCATTCATAATAAAACCTAGGAAAAATAAAATAGAAATTAACTACTTAAATGCAATCATATCTAACCAGAGCTCTATAGTAACAGGTTGAAATTAGTATTTAAAATGCTGACTCACTAAAACCCACATTCTAGTTAAACTCTGAATTATCCATTTTATTAAGTAAATGTTATTAATGAAAACAAGAGAAATTATCATAAAGCCTTGAAAACTAAACAGACACAAAGACAATCTATACCCCTTAAGCGAGGAGACTTGAAATGGTGGTTCCACAATTACAATGCAAGTATGATATAAATGGAGTTTCCAGATAGGTTTTGTGTCACTTTTCTATTTCTGTGAAGAGATGCCATGACCAAGACAACTTATAGAAGAATTTTATGGGGACTTATTACAGTTTCAGAGGGTGTGTCCATGACCATCATGACAAGGTGCCTGGCAGTAGGCTCTTTTCATGCAAACTACCATAAGGTGGTAGACTTTGCTTGTAGACTTGAATTAGATGCTCCTAGAGAGTTTATTTAACAAGATAATGATGTGCCCAAATTCTGAACCACAAAATCACCAAGAGACCCATTCAGATGCAAAAGCAAAGAGTCTTATTTTTTAACAAGTTCTCTACTTTACCAGCCATTGACTCAGTAGAAAAACAACAGTATGGTCTTGGAGCAGGAATAAGCATGGAGCTTGTGGAGCAATGGCGAAAAATGACACCAGCTACTGAGGTGTTTGAGCCATGACCAAGTTAATACGGCAATATAACAGAGGAGGGAAGCGGTTTAATAAAAGTGAGAAAACGTCTTTTCATCTTGCAAAGAAATGTGAAGGACTATACATTGTAGGTACAAGAGACAGGAGTAAGTATTGAAAACCTGTAACATGAGAAAATTTCTTCATAAAATACACAGAGTTGCATGTTGCATTGAAGAAGATGCTATTAATAAAGATAATAAATATTTGTAAAAATATTTGCAACACAATGTTCAGAGAAATACTGATCAGTGATAAGGAGCTTTGCAAATGACTAAAGGGGACCTGCAGGAAATGGACTTAGAAATGAAGCTGCAATTACAGAGGCATAATCCTCCCCCACACCCCCCACACACACAGGTACTCTCCCTAAATCCCTAACACCACAGTTTAGATCTCAGCATCCACAACATAAGCCACAAGTTCCTGTAAATATCTGTGTGTAGTCCCAGCTCTGAAGGAAATGGAACAACAAGGTTTCTGGAACACAAGTCCCAGGTTCAGAGAGAGCCCCTACCTTCCAGAGTCAGGTGGGCAGTGATGGGAGAGGACAGCTGCCACTCTTCTGGTCTCCATAGCCACCCCACCTCCCCCACACAAATACATGAGCTAATTAAGAAGAAAAACCTCATTGGTGACCAGGTGTCAAAATATTTATAAAAGTATAATAGAACATAATATGTTTGCTTCATAAACAGGGCTGGAGAGATGGCTCAGAGGTTAAGCATACTTGCTGTTCTTCCAGAGGTCCTGAGTTCAATTCCCAGCAACCACATAGTGGCTCACAACCATCTGTAATGAAATCTGGTTCTGTCTTCTGGCTTGTAGAACACAGTATACATAATAAAATCATTCTTTAAGAGAAAAAAAGCTCATACACTCTTAAAAAATGATGAATTACTGAATTTTGAAAACATGCCCAAGTATTAACAGTATGTACATATCTCTCATAGATGTATTTTATATAATCAGAGACATAAAAACTCAAATCAGAATTAGTTGTTTCAGAAATTTTTAAAATATACTACAAGCATTACTAAAGTTACACAAAATAAGTTTTCAGTGTGTAGACAAACATTTTTGGGAGTCAGTTGCTCATATGGAGCAAAAATCTGTTGACATTCATTCACATACTTTGATCTAATGTCTCAACATACTCTAGAAAATCATTATCATTGATACAAAAATATTCACTTATGCCCATGTAAGTGTGAATACTGTAAGTATCCAGAAACAAGGGACTTTTGTTGTCTCAAACAGTCATCCACAAAGTAGTTTAGGAAATCTTAAATGACATGGATGGAAAGTATAAAACAGTGCTTCAGTGTGGTATAGGGTTAGTTGTCTCCATCTTTTGACCCATAAAGTTTCAATTGGGGCTGAAAACAAAACAAAACAAAAAAAATAGTGAATAATATTCCAAGTAGGAAAATACAGAATTTTCTCTGGTAGTAGCATGGTGCTGTTTGAATCTTCATGCCAGTATTAAGGGGCTTATGCATGCTCTTACTTCACAACTGAAAGGTGTGTTGTTTGTTGCCAATTTTTAGTTTGTATACTTTGATTCCAGCCATTCAAGATGTTCTTCAGTGTGAGTTGACTAGTGCCAGCATGTAATGGTGTATTAGTACAGTCATGTGTCAGTGTGTCAGTGCTGCTGCAGGGAAGTAGTTGCTTAGTTATGAAACCCAACTTCTGTCCCTGGGAGATGATAACTTTTCTCTTTTTTTTTTTTTTTTTAAATACAAAAACAAACAAAATCAGTGGCCTTCAGCTTTTTATTTTAACGTAAAATGCACCACAGGTGAAAAGTTCCTTTAATAGTTGCCATTATTTGTAGTTAAATTTATGGGTTCAGATCTATTTTTTTTTTTTTTCATTTAATCAAGGTGTCAAAACGAAGTATAAAGTTGTATTTTGTGTATTTTATACATGGTATAAAATGGGAAAGTAAAGGGAAGTTTACAGTCTTTACTAGCTCTGTCTAAGATCACTGTTGAGTTTGTACTATTCTGTTGTCGAGTTGAACAGTTGGATCATGTGCTTTAGTAGGCATAGGCATGGCACCATTCTTTTCCTGTGATATGATTTTAGTGCTCAAAAAGCTGCTTCCAGGTTTTCCTTTTAAGCATGCAAATATGTTAGGATTTGGCAATCTCTATTCCTGGTGAACATTTGACACTACATAGAACTCTTTTAATGGCCATGACTTCAACTTGAGATGAGGGACATTCCCCTTATGGATATTACATATGGAAAAATCAGTCCTATTTTTCAACTTCTCTAGAGTATTCAGAACCCCTCAGTATCTGTCAGAGCCAGAATAAGCATCTGCTTTGTCCCTTCCACTAAAAGAAACAGTTGAGGTCCCAGTGAGTGTGGCTACCTTAACAGAATGCTAGCTCTATGAAATAATTCCATTAGGTACAGTATCCAAAACAGAAGAGATGTACTTTCTGAGCCTAGTGCAGGCAGATGGAAGTAGATGGCATCCAGGTCTGTAATTAACTCATCTGAAAAGCAATGAGATCTTCTAAAATGCTTTCTATTGATGACAGCTAGGTGTAAGGAGGACATAAAACCTTGGTAAATGGTAAATTGGTAAATGGAAGCATATCTCAACTTCTGACTCTTCCTTTCTTTGTTGTCTTACATGTGAGGCCAGCCCCTGCACCACGCTGCCCCTTCCCCTGTTCCTTACTGGCTCCCTTGGGCTCAAGGGCACAAGCCAGTAGGTCTAGATGAGGTGTGATACAGAAGTAAGCTCTTGTGCCTGCATAGAATCAGACTCTCCTACTCAGAAAAATAGTGTCTTGTGGCTTTTGTGTTGTCTGGAGACTTTTAATATAAAGGTTAAAGTCTCAGGACTGTTGACTTTCTTCTGTACGACTCCTCTGTAAGCAGAGGCCTTTCTCCTGCTGATGTGTTTACCCATGTCCAAGTCTGGACTGAAGGAAGCCCTTAAGCTGCCTGGGAAGCTCTGGATGTTCTTGCCACCCTCCCCCCTTCCCTTTGGTTTATCTTTTTATTCTGAACTGTTGCTCTGTACTTGCCCTATAGATAGGGAGTGTTTTAATTATGCTGAATTATAATAATCACCTTCCAAAGTTCTAAATCTCAAGCAATTTATGAGACTTTTGGATTATCACCCTTTTAAAGAGTAACAATTCATGGGCCCAAGTTAGAAAACCAATGTATCACAAGGCCAACTCAGTCTCACTAAACCAAATAGAAGTGTTGTAGTAGATGCTAACATTTATGAACTAGGTCCCAGAACTCACTTTGTTAGAACTTTCTAACAAAGAAGGCATAATTAGCTTCCATACTTTCAGATGAGACCATAAATCACACACATACCAGTCACATGCACATTTCTAGAAGCTGTTTAAAACCTGGGCACTAAAGAGACGAACATGTGATTCTTGTTGGGCATACAGTGACAGCTGGGTCTCAGCAGGCAGGCCCACCCTGGGCCTTGGTGTTTAAATAAAGGCTCTTTATTAGAGCTGGATATTGAAGGAAATTGAGATCAGGTATTTCATCAAGAAAAAATACATATTTAAAATTGAAGGAATTCAGGAAGAGGCTTTGTAGAACCGCAGCTGGAACATTTATCTTGAGTAGAGAGAGGATTGGCACCCTTGGTGTCTAGGCAAACAATGCTGTGGATAGTGGTAGAGAGGGGATGTGAATGCAGTTTTCCCGTAGATACCATGATGATGGCAACTGTTCTAGAGAGAGACTATGGCTTTACCTGATGGGCTGTGAGAGTGGTAGCTGGCATCCACTAACAACACTGATAATTTCTGACAGTTCATGACTATTTCATATTAGTATTAAGAACCACCTACAGGAGCTAGTTCAATGAGAAAAGAGCCCTTTCTGTGTAAGTCTAAGGGCCTGAGTTCTAATCCCTAGCACCTACATAAAGACTGGGCATGTTCCTATGTGCCTGTAACCCCATGCCTAGGAAGCAGGGGCAGTAACCAGCCAATCTAGCCAATATGGCAAGTTTCAGGTTCACTAAGAGTCTGTGTCAAGAGGTGGGCCAAGGGATAGAGGAGGATGGCCAGCATCCTACTCTGGCCTCCATATGCATTCACATCCTCACTTGTACACATCATACACACAAATGAGCCCCTGATGGGAGAAGCTAGGAAGCTACACAGAGCTGCCTCTGACCAGGGATCAGTAGTATTGAGATGCCAGTCAGTCTAAGAAGGGTTTGGGTGGAAGGCATATAAATGAAATGTGACCCTAACTCAGGCTAATTGACATGGTGGCCACGCTTTCTTCGCTGGGAGAAAGTGGGGAGTTGAGGTCCAGCAGCCAGCAAGCACACTGGGGCTGTGGAAACAGAGCCTGGTCTGTGTGGAGAGGGTGCTGGCTAGTGTACCACATTAACTACATAGCCAAGGAAAAGATTTCTGTCAACTGTTAAGAAACCAAGTCAAGGCGGTTACAGAAGACTTGAAGAACCATTTTCAAAAGTGACAGGTTCAGTTGAAGGAGTGTGGTGGGAAATGGCTTCACTTCTTTGCCTTTATTGCTGTCATGGTAAAACTCAGCAGAGTCAAATATTCTCGGCTTAGATGTCATTTGGCTCCAACAAAGGAAAATGCTGTGCTGTTACACCTTGGTCTAGAGTATTTCTGCTGTTGGCCAGATTTCCTCATATGCCTACACATGTAGGAACCACTGTTCTGACTGCTGTCACCAGTCATGAGTCCTGCCTGCATCATCTATTTCTGTAAGAAATTTAAGTCCTCATCTGGTTTGTCATGGGTATTGTCAAAGTATACTACATGCCTATATGAAACTGTCATAACAAAATCCATTGTTTTATACAACTAGGAAAAAAAAAAAAACGTTTGTTCACTTTCCTTCTCCTCCAGTTGACCATATCACAATAGTTCCTGATACAGGAACTGCCTCTCCTTCCTGGCCTGTTTTAACAGCCACACTGTTTGCCCTTGGTCTCCACATTGCTGGTTCTCCTCTGCCACATACAGTGTACAGCAGGGCCTATACAATGGGCCCCGGCCTGCTTTTAATGCCCGGTTCCCATGGTGTTCAATCTACTCCATCTACAGAACCAGCTCCCGCCCCTTTGTCCCCATAGGGTTGTTTAGGATCCTGTGCATGCTTGTTTCCTTGATTATGTTGGGAACATTTTGAAGAACACCAGGGACCATATCTTCATCACCATTATCTGGTGTGTGACTTCAAAAACAACCCCATTAAATACTATGCAGAATGGTGTTTCAGGTCAGTTTCAAAGTTGTTCTGCTTATTTCTTCAAGTTTCTTTCTAAGGTTCATGGTCATTTTAAGGTAAAGACAACACATTTCTGTTGCCTTAGATGAGATGGGTGTGTTTATAGACAGTGTCAGTGTAACAAATCCTGTGGCTAAAGGGCTAGCCTGTAACCTTTACTCCTCCTCAGATCCAGCTCACTGTATATGTCTATGTAGTTCTAGAATGCAAATTACCACTTCTGGGAATGAAGAACATTTCTTTCTAAAGGTCTTTGTGGTAATTAGCAAACAGGAAAAAAAGCTAAAAATGACTGGTAAATATTGACCTAAGTACCCAGAAACACTGGTATTTTTAGCCCTTGTTTGTTCATGGTGGTTCACTCTGTCCTGATTCTTCATGCTCATGGTTATGCCTGGCAGAGTGAATCATCATTACCACCCACCCGACTGTTGCTAAAGCAAATGTTTGCATCTTTCCAAATCCTAGGTAAGAACCTCGATGCTGTCCATGACATCACTGTGGCATATCCTTACAACATTCCTCAAACTGAGAAGCACCTCCTCCGTGGAGACTTTCCCAGGGAGATCCACTTCCATGTCCATAGGTATCCAATAGACACCCTTCCCACATCCAAGGAGGACCTTCAGCTCTGGTGCCACAAGAGGTGGGAAGAAAAGGAAGAGAGGCTGCGCTCTTTCTACCAAGGAGAGAAAACCTTCCACTTTACTGGGCAGAGTACAGTTCCACCTTGCAAGTCTGAGCTCAGAGTCCTGGTGGTCAAGCTGCTGTCCATACTGTACTGGACCCTGTTCTGCTCTGCAATGTGCCTGCTTGTATATTGGTACAGCCCTATTTGGTGGTATTTCATAATCAGCATTGTGTTTTTTGTGCTGCAGGAGAGAATATTTGGTGGACTGGAATTCATTGAACTTGCATGTTACCGTTTTTCCCACAAGCACTCACATTTAAACTCAAAGAAAAACAAGTAAGATGGTTACATTCACCATGTGAAACCCTAGGAGCATTATGGAAATGTCAGAGCCTTTATAAATTGAGATGCGTTTTGCATGATTGTCAAATGTTTCTTACTATCATCATTCTTTGTTAAAGATATTTTGCACTTAATTTTGTGGGGAAAATATTGCTACGGTTTCTTTAAAATCTCTGAATGTAATTCCAATGCTGCATATGTAGCAGGGTTCGATCGCTGTGAATATCTTGGGTCAGAATATTAGAAACAATCAGCAAGCTGTTGAGACAAGATGCAAGCTTCTCTGAAAGGGTTGGCTCACTTCTACAGGCTGCCAGCCCAAAGGCAGGCTATAGCTTGCCTCACCCCCACCCCCTCCCCCAGGCAGTGAGGCACCATCCATTTACCCTTTTACATGGATCAAACCCCAAACCAGAATTGTCTTGGCTTAAACTGATCATCATTTCATGGGGAACCAGCCTTTCATTGCTCATAGTCTCTTAGCTGAAGAGCCAACAGGAGGCCCCTTTCCACCCCTGGAACTCACACTGAACTCTGCTCAGGGAGCATTACTCTATCAGGAGAGCACTCGAGCTCTCCATTTGGGTTCTAAGGGACAGAAACTGGTTCCTCTTGCTCTTCACTTACACTCAGTCCTGATCTCTTCCTGCTTCTTAGGAGGTATAACTTCATCTTTAGTGTAAACTGATACATGTAAAGATGTATTACAAGAACATTCTGGCATTTCAGACAGAAACTGCCTTGTGAAATATTTCTTTAGAACTTACACACACTGGAAAGCAGGTATGTGCCCTGTGCATGTCTACCTTTTGCCATTGGAGCTATAACAAAAATGGCCACAGACAGAATGGTATATCCAAAGCCCCCAAGCCATGACCAACTTTACTCTTAAAACCAAAAATGCTAACCCAGACTGAACCCTTTCCATGAGAGCAAGGACTCTCTAATTCTCTCTCAATAGTAACATTTGTACTGACCAACTGTTTGCCAAATAGTCCTATCATCTGAAAGCCATGAAGCCCAGCAGACAAATAGCATCAGTGCCCTGGGTAAGAGAATCATGTGCCATTGTCTCCACTGATTGCATAGTCCTGTCTTTGTCATGTGATTGGTGCAGGGCTGGGGACAGAGGCACATGATATTGTTTAGCTGTTAGCAAACCTGCCACCCTTCCCCTGCTGGGCAGTCTCAAGAGCTATCACTGCCCTGTGTACCCCAACGGGAATTCATTTTCCTGCTCAGCTTACCAGCACATTCTCTGAGAAAGATACCATTAGTGTATCTTGTTTAATTCAGTTTTTTGAAGTTTGTGTACTAAATCATGGGAGTGTTAAGTGGTACCTCTAGTGAAACACACCAGCCTGTATGGATGCTCTGTTGAAACTCATTTTAATCCTCCCAGGAGCTTACTAATTAGTTACTGTGCACATCTGCTCTCAACATAGCTATTTGACTTTATAGTTTTTTAAGGTTAAAATCTCTCTCTCTCTCTCTCTCTCTCTCTCTCTCTCTCTCTCACTCACACACACACACACACACACACACACACACACACACAAACCAACTTTTTTTTCCCCCTTAATGAGAAAGGCTTCTAATTTCAAGTTTTTGTTTGTTTGTTTTTTCTGCGACTTCCATGGATCACATTTAAATATAGAAATAGCCAGCAATCAAAATTACATTTGTTCCCTGGAAGCAGCCAGCATCGATGTCCATCCATTGTGTTTTCTCAAACTCCTTCCCCCTTAAACAGAAACATCTCCTTCCTCTTTTGATCCTAGAAAACATGCTTAAGGTAGAAAATACCTTAATCGTATTTTATCTACCCCAAACTCATAATTCTAAGTATAGCACTAAAACTAGAGAAATTGCTGTAAATTTCTCCAAAAGAAAAGAAAATTGTTTTAAATAAAAGTTTTAAATTATAATTATTTGTCCTTACCCACCTATTAAGCCATGTTAAAACCTTTTATTTAACTTAAATTTATGTGTGTGCGTGCGTGCGTGCGTGTGTAATGACATAGTGCTTAGAGCTGCTTTAAATCAATCATCGGTTGTTTGTCAGCCTTAGGAATGCCCCTGCCTCCCCTCCCACCCTTCAGCCAGAACTCCTAGCAGCTGGCAGCCCTGATGGTGAGCCTAAGGGACCAAAATGCTCACAGCACTAGTTGGCTAGTTGACCCCATTCTGAGAGATTTTAAGTAGGGTAGTCGTGGGTTATTTATAATGTAAACCATTTCACTTTAAAATATGAACCAATAAAGAGGGGAACTGGCTAGGTAACAAGTTCTCACACTAGGTGTATTTGAAATAAGCTTGAGGAACCCTGAGCTTTAATCAAGCAACATGAGGGAAGGCTGAATGAAAGGAAATGAATACTTACCTGAAAGAACTCACTTTAAGAGTCAGTAAAGTCCTGCCTCTGTTTGCTTCAGAACATACATGGGAAAGCGTCTTCCACTCACGTACTCTAACGGTGGCCACTCCACATACAGACCATATATTGGTAGCCAAGCCTGAGTTCTGAAGACAGACAGATTCCCATTTCACCAGCTCTCAAGCTCTGGCCCAACCGAGATGCTCTGGTACAGTCACAATAAAGACTAATGGAGGGATCCCGTTGGTGTTAAAATTGTTTACATTTCTTTATATAAAATAATGTGCTTTCAGTGCCTTAGTTACGGGTCCCTTTCTTTTTCCTGTTCAAGAGTTCTATAACATGTTCTTAGATAAAGTCTCTCCTTGTCACTCACTCGGAGGAAAAATGGTGTCTAAACACTGGTTACTAATTGACAGAAACAAAACACTATGTTGCAACTTGGAGAAGAGACCTGGGCGCTAAGCTAGTGGCTATAGAGGACAAAATGGCTTGGCCACTCGATGAACTTCAGTCTAGATATGGCTCTAAAGGTGTCTTGTATCTACCTTACATTTTTATTTCAGAGTCTTGGTAACTCATTTTTAAAAGATCATTATGTGGAGAACACCAAGTGTTATAAAATAACTCACAGAATGGCCTTAGCTTTCAGTGTCCACTGGAATGTTTTCAAGTGGTTACCTGTAATATGCATCCAGAATAAAGTGGAGTGAATTACACTACTCAAAAGCTGTCGTGATTCTGTTTTTACAGGAATGACAGAAACTAAAGGTCACAGTGCCATTATTTCCTATATTGTCATGGGCTTAGCCTGTGTCACTGTGTTAAGGAGGAACTGACAATTAGGCCTCCCATGGATGTTAAAAAGTGGCTTAATTTAGAACAGAATGCATTATTCCCTAATGGAGAGAGTCAGGGGGATACAGCTGAACTCTTGCCCCAGCATCAACAGAACCTGTTGACAGAACAGAATAACTATTCATTCCACAAGTGTGGGACACAGGCACTTAAAGGAAAAGAACATGAGGACCTATGCCCCTCCCTTACCTCACTGCCTGGGAGTAAAACTCTGGAAGTGAGTTTCAGACCAAAATGTGACAGGTGTGCAGACAGCATCACTAGCTAAAAGCACACAGCATCAGAGGACCTACTGTAAATTCAAGAGTCCATTCCTTCTTTGGCTCTCCAACGAGCATTGTGTGCGCGCCATGTTCTTCCCTGGGGAAAGGCACATGGGCCAAAAAAGGGTCAACCTGGCCCTAAGAGTGTTGGTTCCAAGGAGTGGCACTCAAGGAGAACATGGACTGCAGCCCCCACTCATACTCAGCTCACCCATTTTTACTGAAAATAGATTTCTGATGTGGGGACCTCAGATGCTAACCAGGAACATAGAAACTGGCTGTACATGGCATTCTAAATATCAAATACACCATTACTAAAGAGACATTTTGTATTTTTCCTGCTGGACTGCACACAGGATCCACATGGCAACATGACACATGCACCCTCTGAGCCTCAGTCTAGTAAGAAAGAATAAGAGAGGGTGGTTGCCTTCTCATGGGCTAAACAACATTAAGTCCAACTTCAGGACTCATTCCTGGACCAGTCACTGAGTGGGTCACATCCCTGAGTTATTAGATACCCTCTGAATCTGAGGATAGGACACATTCTCCTGGATTACAAGGACTAGAGCTGGAGGGAGATGCATTTATGACAGAATCAGAATTTTATTGAGAATAGCATTATTTGTGATGGGGTGGCCAAGTGACCACAAATGTCCACCCTACCTCTAAACTTCTCAAATCTGGCAGAGTAGGTGGGCATGCACTGCTCTCAGACCCAGTAGAGGGAGAAACACTGAGAAGTTTTACAGCCATGTGTGGAGAGTCTCACCAATAACTGGTCAACCTGGGTTGGGTATGGCAGCTCATGCATGTATTCCCAGTACTTGGGAGACTTAAGGCAGAAGGATCACAGAGTTAAGACTAGTCTGAGCTACATAACGAGTTCATAGTCAACTTGTGCTACATAGCAAGGTACTGTCTCAAAAGAGGGTGGGGGTCTGGAGAAAGATCGATGGCTCAGTCATTGAAGTGCTTGATTTGCAAGCACAAGTACCTAAATTCAATCCCCAACCAACACACACACACACACACACACACACACACACACACACACACACACACCTGCATTACAAACTTCTGGAGAGCTAAGATAAGGGTGCCTTGTATTTTTCTTACTGCAAACCATTGAGCTCATTTGCAAAATACATTCTTCATGGTAATGTTTTTTGGAAGTCATTCACAAAGCTTCAGGACCAAACAGGCTGAGTGCAGAGGTTTATGGGTCCAAAATGAAAAACAATACTTGAGGCTTGGAAGCTCATTGATTTCTGCCAATATTTTAGTTAGAAAGCCAGACATGGTAATGCATGCCTTTAATCCCAGCACTTGGGACGCAAAGGCAGGAAGAATTAATTTGAGGCCAGCCTGGTCTACATAGTGATTTCCAGGACAGCCAGAGCTACATAGTGACACCCTGTTTCAAAAAAGCAAATATATTTTTTCTAACATATATATGTATGTATACATATATACATATATATATACACACACATAGATGCATACATATACATAGCCTAACATATATATATAATGCATATATATATATGTATATGCATACATATACATAGCCTAACATATATATATTAACAAAGCTGGGAGTTATTTCTAGGATGCCACATTAAGTGAAACAAGAGAAGAGATAGATACATACAGCTGTGCTACCCTTTATTTGAGAAGACCATCCAGATACAGTAAGGGACTGAGCAGGGTAGAACATGCCTGTGTTCTTAAGTCACCCAGAGCCAGAGGCAAGATCAATAACAGTTAAAGGACAGGTTTAACTACATAAGGAGACACTGGTTTTTTGTTTGTTTGTTTGTTTGTTTGTTTTTCTTGTGTGTGTATGTGTTGCTTGCTTTGTTTTATTTGTTTTGTTTTTTTTAAAGCCATACAAAAACAAAAGGTGAAGCTTGGAAGATGGCCCAATGGTAAAAACACTGCAGTACAAACATGGCATCCTGTGTTCACTGCAGGACATACAAGCTAGAAGGAGAGCTGACTGCTAAAGTGGTCCTCCAACCTCTCTACATGCACACCGTGGCTTGCACGTGTATAACGTAAGTCAAGGTAAAATGGTTACTGTCTTGGTCTGTTTATTGTTATATCAAAATACCACAAACTGTGAGGAGCAGGTATTTCTCATGGGTTCCAAGTTGGGAAGTCCTAAGTTGAGGTACCTGCAAAGGCAGGTTTTCATAGATGACTACTGCTGTGTATCACATGTCTTCACATGTCCCCGTCAAAAGGGACCTCTTTTTATATGATGGTAGTTAACACTAATCCTGCTCATTAGCTCATCCGGGCAACCTAACAACCTCCAGAAGGTTCCACCTCTTGACATCATCACCCGGAGGACACACACAACGTTCAGATCACAGTGGCAATGCTTGAGGAGGGGCAGAAGCCCCAACAGTAAACAGTAAATATGGTAAAATCAAAGAACTACCAGAAAAAAAACAAAAGAGCAAAACACTAAAATTGTTTCATGTTTATATTGTTAGGAATGATATATAGGCTTATTCTCCCAAAAGTATCACATTTGTTATAGTTATGATGTTACAAGGAACCAAGATTTTCAGTGTAAAAGATACAGAAACATAAAGCAATTAGATTAAAAAACAAAAACAAACAAACAAAAAACACCCCATAAACCTTTCTTTAAAAAACCAAAACAATCCAACAAAAACAAGAATAAAATTATTTGGGAGATCTGATGTTCTCCATTGGGAAGGCTCAGAATTAAAAACCAACCAGTAGTGATGGCAACCAACACTCCCTGTGCCCAGTTCTTGAAAGCTTTGCTTTCAGTGAAAGAAAGCAGGGTTGCCGAATGGCTGCACCAGGGTTAGACAGACAGGTAACCAGTGGGTTGTTTCAAAAGACTGGAAGCCAAGGAAGTTTTCAAAGATCACCGAGGCCAAGTCAGAAGAACTGAGGAATCAACGTCAAGAGGCTCCTATAGCCACAGGGAAACAACTAGGACAGGATGATAACAGAGAGGCAGAAATATGGGAAATAGAGTAAAATCCAGGAAGATAGGACATTGCACATTAGTTACACTCATGGATCCATTTGGACAGTCTGGGTAACCAATTCGTTATTGTGAAAATGGCCATCTGATAACAGATAAGTCAGTATTCGGGGTTTCTTTTTTTGTATGGACTGTGTCTCAAACTGAACAGTCAGGGCAGAAAATAATCTTTCTGTAAAGATAATGCTCCATAGAAATAAACCCGCATTGCATATCCAAGGTCAGAAGCAGCAAGAATGCACAGTGAGGAAAAGGCACACACACACACACACACACACACACACACACACACACACACACACCAAATAATAAAATCAGACCCACTGTTGGTATCCTGGCATTATGCTGACTCCACCCCTGACACAGCAGGGTACACACACCAGCATTGAGGCAGATAGTTAGATAGCTCAAAGGGCCCTGTGATGCATGACTATGTCACATACTGCGCAGCAGCGTAAGGACTCTGCACCTGTGCCAGCTTTCCCTTTTAAGCGAGCACCTCCCACCTATTTACCCTTATCCTTTTCTCTTCCACTTTCTCTCTTCCATCTCTGTTCCCAGTTGGCTAACACCTTTGTTCCCTTTCCCCAATAAACTCTTTGTGGGTTTGTTGAGTTTTGTGGTTTGTGTTTCATCAGCTGCAACTGAAGCAGAATAACAGCACCCACACCTGACACCTGATTAGACTTCTAAACTAGAAGCAAAGGCATATGGCACTGATCTTGGCAATGGATTCCGAAACAGGACATACTCAGATAACAAAATCAGTCAGTTAATCAACAGAATGAAAAGGCAGCCTGCAGAGCAAGGGGAAATATTCACAAACCACATACTTGGTAGGGGATGAGTTTCCAAAATATTTTAAGAATTTCTACAACTTGATAGCAAAATGCTCTGTAACCCAATTTAAACTCAAGCGGTACTTGTGCAGACATTTTTCCAGTCACAACAAATGACAGGCCAGCAGCATATGAAGTGATACCCAACATCACATCAGGAAAGCTCAGATCAAACCTCATCATTCAAATATGGAGACATTTCAACTCATGAACTCAGTGGGGATGAAGACTGCAACCACCATTGAAACAACATGAGGAAATACCTTTAAAAAAATTAAAAAAAGGACTTCTTTGGTCAATCTCACAACCGCCCCATATATATATATATATATATATATATATATATATATATATATATGTACATATGTATGTGTGTATGTGTGTGGTGTGTGTATGTATACATATGTATATATGTAAATATATATGTATGTGTGTGTATATATATGTGTATATATATATATACACACACACACACACACACATACACACTCAAATAGCTGAAATCAAAAAAATATTCAGAATAGTGTTGTCTTCTGTGGCCAAAATAGGGAAGTCAGCCCTAACAATGATGAGTGAATAACAAAAACCTGATACAGATATACATACAAATAATGGAATTTTAGCCATTTATGGCAACATGAGTAAACTTGGAAAGAAACTATGCTAAATGAAATAAACAGGTTACAAAATATAAATGGAATTTCCTCCATATGAAGGTTTCATAAATGCTACATAAGCTTTAAAATTTTTGTAACTTGATTTTCCAATCAAATGGAAATAAGAAGCAAGCAGGCGTAGCTATCCTAATATCTAACAAGTTAGACTTCAAACCAAAATTAATCAAAAGAGATGAAAACGGTCATTTCATACTCATCACAGGAGAAATCCATCAACACAAAGTCTCAGTTCTGAACATCTATGCCCCTAATACAAAGGCACCCACATTCATAAAAGAAACACTACTAAAACTCAAAGCTCATATAAAACCTCATAGTGGGAGACTTATAGTGGGAGACTTCTATACACCACTCTCAACACTAGACAGGACCACAAATCAGAAACTCAACAAAGAAACAAAAGAACTAACAGAAGTTATATCTCACCTGGGGTTAACAGACATCTATAGAACATTCCATCCGAAGACAAAAGAATATGCCTTCTTCTCTGCTCCACATGGAACCTTCTCTAAAATTGACCACATACTAGGTGGCATAACAAACCTCAACAGATACAAGAGAATAGGAATAGTCCCCTGTATCTTATCAGACCACCATGCTTAAAATTGGAATTCAACAACAACACAAATAGAAAACCTGGAAACTGAACAATGTGCAATTGCACCACACCTGGGCCAAAAAAGAAATAAAGAAAGAAATTAAGGACTTTCTAATATTCAACAAGAATGAGGACACAACATACCCGAACTTATGGGACACCTTGAAAGCAGTGCTACGAGGGAAGTTGCACTAAGTGCCCATATGAAGAAAACAGAGGATAGTCACATAAGAGAATTAACAGTGCAATGAAAGCCTTAGAACAGAGAGAAGCAAATTCACTCCGTAGGAGTAAACGCCAGGAAATAATCAACTTGAGGGCTGAAATCAACAAAATCAAAACCAGAAACACAATACAAAAAAAAAAAAAAAAAAAAAAAAATCAATGCAACGAAGAGTTGGTTTTTTGAGAAAAATCAACAAGATAGACAAACCTTTATCCAAACTAATGAAAAAGCAGAGACAGAACATGCAAATTAACAAAATCAGAAATGAAAAGGGGAACATAACAACGGACACAGAGGAAATCCAGACAATTTTCAGGTCATACTTTGAAAATCTTTATTCCACAAAAATTGAAAATTCAAAGGAAGTGGACAAATTTCTGGATAACTATCATTTACCAAAATCAAGAACAGACAAACAACTTAAATAGACCTATAACCCGCAATGAAATAGAAGCAGTCATCAAAAGCCTTCCAACCAAAAAAAGTCCAGGGCCAGATGGATTCAATGCAGAATTCTACCAGACATTCAAGGAAGAACTAATACCACTACTCCTCAAACTGTTCCACAAGATAGAAACAGAAAGTTCATTGCCAAACTCTTTTTATGAGGCCACAATAACCTTGGTACCCAAGCCTCCCAAAGACACAACTAAGAAAGAAAACTACAGACCAATATCCCTGATGAACATCGATGCAAAAATACTCAATAAAATACTGGCAAACCGAATTCAAGAATACATCAGAGAAATCATCCACCATGACCAAGTAGGCTTCATCCCTGGAATGCAGGGATGGTTTAACATACAAAAATCTATCAATGTGATCTACCATATAAACAAACAGAAAAAGAAAAGCCATACGAATATCTCCCTAGATGCAGAAAAAGCCTTCGACAAAATTCAACACCCTTTCATGATAAAGGTATTGGAGAGGTCAGGGATAACAGGAACATACCTAAACATAATAAAAGCAATATACAGCAAACCAACTGCCAACATCAAACTGAATGGAGAGAAACTTAAGCCAATTCCTCTAAAATCAGGAACAAGACAAGGCTGCCCTCTCTCTCCATATATCTTCAATATCATACTAGAAGTTCTAGCTAATGCTATAAGACAACAAAAGGAGATCAAGGGGATCCAAATTGGAAAGGAAGAAGTCAAACTGTCTCTATTTGCAGATGATATGATAGTTTACATAAGCGACTCAATAAACTCTACCAGGGAACTCCTACAGCTGATAAACACCTTCAGGAAACTAGCAGGATACAAGATATACTCAAAAAAAAATCAGTAGCCCTACTTCATTCAACAACAAAGGGGCTGAGAAAGAAATCAGAGAAACATCACCGTTTACAATAGCCACAAACAACATAAAGTATCTTGGTGTGTAACACTTACCTAACAAGTGAAAGACCTATATAATAAGAATTTTGTGGCTCTAAAAAAAGAAATTAAAGAAGATACCAAAAAAAAAAAAATGGAAAGATCTCCCATGTTTTTGGATAGGTAGGATAAACATAGTAACAATGGCAATCTTGCCAAAAGCAATCTACAGATTCAATGCAATCCCCATTAAAATCCCACCACAATTCTTCACCGACCTTGAAAGGATAATAATCAACTTTATGTGGAAAAACTAAAGACCCAGGATAGCCAAAACAACCCTATACAATAAAAGAACTTCAGGAGGCATCACCATTCCTGACTTTAAGCTCTCCTAGAGAGCTATAGTTCTAAAAACAGCCTGGTATTGGCATAAAAATAGACAGGTAGACCAATGGAATTGAATTGAAAATCCTGATATTAACCCACACACCTATGAACACCTGATTTTCGACAAAACAGCTAAAATTATACAATGGGGCAAAGACAGCATCTTCAACAAATGGTGCTGACACAATTGGATGAGGGTGTGTGGAAGACTGCAGATAGACCCATGTCTGTCACCATGCACAAAACTCAAGTCCAAATGGATCAAAGACCTCAACATCAATCCAGCCACATTGAACCTCTTAGAAGAGAAAGTAGGAGATACCCTTGAACAAATTGGTATAGGAGACCGCTTCCAGAACATAACTCCAGGGGCACTGAGACACTGAGAGAAACAAGAAATGGGACCTCTTCAAACTTAGAAGCTTCTGTAAGGCAAAGCACACAGTGGACAAGACCAAACGGCAGCCCACAGACTGGGAAAAGATTTTCACCAATCCTATATCCGACAAAGGGCTGATCTCCAAAATATACAAAGAACTCAAGAAACTAGTCAACAAAACACCAAATAACCCTATTTAAAAATGGGGTACAGAACTGAAGAAAGAATTCTCAATAGAGGAAATAAAAAAGGCTGAAAGACACTTAATAAAATGCTCCACATCCTTAGCTATCAGGGAAATGCAAATCAAAACAACTTTGAGATACCATCTTACTCCTGCCAGAATGGCTAAAATTAGAAACATCAATGATGACTCATGTTGGAGAGGATGTGTAGAAAGGGGAACACTCCTCCACTGCTGGTGGGAGTGCAAACTCCCATTTTGGAGATCAGTATGGCGGTTCCTCAGGAAAATGGGAATTACCCATTTTTACCACAGGACCCGGCAATTCCCCTCTTAGGCACATACCCAAAAGATTCACATCCATGCAACAAAGACATTTGTTCCACTATGTTCATAGAAGCACTATTTGTAATAGCAAGAACCTGGAAGCAACCTAGATGCCCCTCAATTGAAGAATGGTTAATGAAGATGTGGCCCATCTACGCAATGGAATACTACTCTGCAGAAAAAGATAATGGTATCTTGAAATTCGCAGGCAAGTGGATGGCACTTGAAGAAACCATCCTGAATGAGGTAACCCATTCACAAAAAGAGGAACATAGTATGTACTCACTCATAAATGGATTTTAGACCTAGATCAAAGGATCACCAGCCTATAATTCACACCACCAGAGGAACTAGGATACAAGGTGTATTCTAAGAGATTCATATAAAGTCCCTCACAGAACTGGTAATGGACAAGTCCCCCAGAGCTCAGGGGAAGTGGGGGGGGGCAGCGAATGGAGAGAGAAGTAGGAGAAAACTAAGGGGAGGAAAGGAAAACATGTGCAACCAGGAAGATTGAGCCTGGTTAGGAATAGAAGACAGGAAAGAGAGAGACAGAGAGAGAGAGAGAGAGAGAGAGAGAGAGAGAGAGAGAGAGAGAGAGAGAGAGAGAGAACATAAAAGAGGGAGCCAATATTGGTTTGAAGATAAAGTTGAACACAAAGAAAGGTCTAGAGAACTACAAGCCTGCTGCCAAATAACAATTTGAGCTTCAGTGGAAAGGCTACCATAAATGCCCTTCCCGGAGAGTGAGATCAACAACTAACTCATCCATGGAGCCCTCAACTAATGCCTGTTGGAAACAGGAGCAAACACCCATATATAAACATTGAGTCGAAGTAGAACTCAGATGCAGAAGGAGAGGAGAAGACCAGGCTGCAGAAACACATAGAGACACCTGATCTGAATAAGGAAGAGCTAATGGGCCACCAGACTGATAGCTGGGAAGCCAGCATGGGACTGACTCAGGCCCCCCTGAATATGGGTCTCAGCCAGAAGGACTGAGCAGTCTAAGGGACCTCAGACAGTGGAGCCAGGATGTATCCCTGGAGCACAAAAGGACTTTGCGAACATATCCCCCATGGAGGGATAACTGCCTTATTCTAGAGACAGGAGAGAAGCCCTAGTCCCTACTTCACATGACCTGTCAGACCTACATGACCCCTACTGGATGACATTCCCCTACATATGGAATTGGGGTGGGGGGATGGGAGGGTGGTTAGAGTGCAAGTGAGAGGGCAGAGAGGGTAAAAAGGGAGGAAAGGAGGGAGGGAGGAAGGGAAGGAGTGAGGGAGGTTGGGAGGGAAGGAGGGAGGGAAGGAGGGAGGGAGGGAGAGGGAACTGGGATCGACATGTAAAATAATAAATTAAAAAAATGCTTTGACTCCAACAAAATTTAAGTTCAAAGGCAAGTTACTTGGGAATAGGATTTCTATTTTTGTTTCCACAGAAAATGAAAAGATGTGGATTCCTTCCAGACTAGTGTGGTTTGAACAAGCCAGACCACCTGAAATAGAGTACCAGGTGGTCCTACATCAAAACAGCTGGACAAAGCAGCCTGACAGACTACAGCCAGGATTTCTGAATCTTCTTCGAATCCCCCATGACAGCGCCCCTTACCAGCAGGAAGTAGTTTGGAAAGAACAACGCCCAAATTCCCAAATATTGTCTATAAATGTTTGTTTTCATTTAAATGGACTTGGTTATATAAAATAAATTAAAAAAATTTTTTTGTAACTTACTGTGAGCTGTTTTGAGTAGGCCTTGGAAGCAACCAGGGTTGAGTTTTAACCATGCAACAGGATGGTCATTGCATGGAACACAAGTCCTTCTTACCTCAGATATCTCCTCAGAGGACACCATAGAGAGGCTGGGTGATCTTCTCGGGTGAAATGCTAGATCCTAGATTGTCGGGAACTTTCTAACCAAACACCAGCCCTTCAAAAGGGACAGGCAGAGGAAGGCCTGTTGAACCCATGTTAACCTGCAGGCTCTAACCCCACCAATGGACCCCAAGGCTTCCCCCAGCAAGCTGTCCCTGGAAGCTCCTCTGCTACAACTTGACAAGGACTGGGATGTGTAGACAGGAGCTGAAGCAGTTGGGAGCAAAAGCGCTTGCTCTCCATCCTGACCCCACACCCTGCCTGTCTCCACTTCCTTTTCTAGGCCCATGCTCACAAATCTGCTCCACCTGCCTCACTGCAACACTTTACACACCTACAGCCATCCTCGCTAATGGGTCAGGTGGGCAGCTTTTACACGCTTCTCAGCTGACTCTAATAATGTTGACGGCTGCTCTCAGCTGTCAGAATTGAGGCTTCCACTCTTGGACCTCTGGCCTCTTGATTATAAAATGAGCCTTGAATACTCTAGAAGCAATGGGTGATGTGCAAGTTGACTTGATTTGTAAACATTTTAATCGTTCCTAGATGTGGGGTGTTGGCTTAGAACTGGGATGAAGCAAAGATGGCATGCTGAGTTCTTTGCCCTACATGCCCCTTATGTCCACTCCCTCAGAAACAGAAACAAACCAAACCAAAAAGAAAAATAACAAAAAACACTGTGAAGTGCCACCTTCTGGGGTATGAAGCCAGCTGGACAGAGATGAAGAGAGTAAATCAGGTATGGTGCTCTGTGCCAAGGCTTATCGAACTCTGGTGCCAAAGTTTGTGTGCAGGCAGGGCTGAAGACCCTGAATCTCCTCCAGCTGGTGAGTACAGGCCATCAACTCAGACACCATAAGGCTACCTCCCCATTTCCAGAGTGTCATGACAGTACAATTTCCAGAAACCATCATCAACTGACAGATGAGCATGGTCTGTTTCCCTGTGGCCACTTATGTCCCTCTATTAAAACTAGGGCATTTATGTCACTTGACTGACAATTTGTCACAGGGGTTGGCTGGAGAGAGAATCCATGTTCTCTTCTATTACTTTATTCTGGAAGATTGAAAGTCCCACTAGAAATGCCTTTTACTGAGAAGCCATTGTCAGGGACTGGAGGACAGACTTCATTCCCCTGCTCTGCCCCACAGATACTAGTGGGCGATTGACGCTGGTGAACAGGGACACACAGGCAGTAGACCACAGGTACCAGTGGGTTATTGGTGCTTGTGAACAGGGACACATGAGAGGTTGGGTCTGCAGCCATGAGACAGCACACACTAACCACGCTTTGAAGAAACACGAGCTCATTGTGAAAAGGAGAGGGGTTTGGAAGGAGCAGAGAAGGCTCTCCCTCTGGTCCCTACCCTGCCTGGAGATGACTTCATTCCTGTCCAGGTTGCCCAAGACCACTGTATCAGATGTCTGGGGAAGCAGCCAGAACCACCACATTGAGGAGGTCGCTGTGGAAATAGTGGCCAGAGACCAAGGATAGGCTGCATGGGGATATGACTTGGGCAATCACCAGGGTCTGCCTGTGCATTTGGTTCAATGTGCTGTCATCACCATCTCAAAAGTGCTTACAGTATTTCAACAAAGACAGCCCATTTCCCTTTTCCACAGAGCCCCATGATTCACATCATCAAGTCTATGTGGCCTGCTATTAGAGAATTGGGAAAAGCTGGCCGGGAACTGCGGTTCTAAGCCCCTGCTGTTCATGGTCATTACCTGGGATGTTTGGGAAACAGACATCTACCTACCCATGCCCCACCCCCCCAGAGGAGGCAGGCACCTCCCTACATGATGCTCACACACATTAGATGGGAAAACGGATGGATGGCCTTTGAGAAGTCCTGCTGGGTTGTGGCACCACTGCTCCAGGGGTGCCCTGGGTGCAACCCTACAGTACAGTGTCTCTCTATCGTCCATAAGACCTGAGGGCAGAGACTCGATCTGATTTCTCTGTGAGACATGTTGGTGCTCTAGATATACTCTGTCCCCTCTAACTCATTCAAGCTAAAAAACAAAGGAAGAGACAAACCCCCACATAAGGTCTTGTTTTATTATTGACTCCTTAAGCCAGAGGCTAAGATACCTTTGGACTGGTCAACACAAACCACCTCTTTCCTCTCCAACCACAGCAGGATGCAAGGGAATAGCTATGTCCCCTGGTTAGAATAAATCTACTGTCCCTGAACTCTTGGGACAGCTTGACAATGACACTTTTATCACAGTCCCATTGAAAGTGGATTTATTAGCCATTTTAAATGTCCTATGCTTAAAAACATTTATAAACAAGTCAAATTTACTTCTGATATAGTCATTATTTTTCTAATGTGTGAAGTGCAGTGTCTGCCTGTGTGTGTTCCAGGAAGTCCTTCTGTGTTTATTTGTGTGGAAGTCATCAAAGATGATGAGCCTGCTTTCCCAGCACTGAGCCCAGCCTGAGCTAGGAATAGGCTCTCAAAGGCTACAACAGGCTCTACAGAGGGGCAAGTGACTGATGGAGGCCTCCCAGTCTTATTGCAGTATTCAAAGGATTTGGGAGTGGTAGAGTGCAGTTCTTTAATTTTTTTCAGTTGTCATAAACCACTAGCAAAAACATTCTATAAAAGAGAAAAATAACCCAGAATGTTCTAGATTTTTTTTTTTTTTTTTTTTTTTTTTTTTTTTTTTTTTTTGGCCTAAGACCTGTTTATACTCTTAAAATTTTTCTCAGGATCTCAAATAGTTTTCACTACCTACTGTGACAAATCTTTTAAGTATTTATAATAATATCTACTATGTGTTAACATAAATAATCTCTTTTTATGAAAATAAATATTTTCCAACACAAACAAAATCTGAGTGAGAAACTTGGCACAATTTTTCACAAATGTGTGTCTGTCACTAGATCAACACCCCCACCTGTTAATTATCACATGCAATATAGATTCTAGAGAATTCTATCAGACAATTGGGAGAGACCAGGAGCAAGCATTGTCTTACTATTTTCTAAGACACCACATGACCAGATGGCAGGAGACACTGTAGACCTGACAGCCTCACTGATGGGGACCAAAAGGAGTCTCTAGAAGCAAAACCACAGTCTAGATTGTCTGTTTTCACTGGTATGAACTTTGGCAGAAGGAGTATGACAGGGACAAGTGAGAGAGCGAGAGCCAGACCTGCAAAGTAGATAACAGAGTGATGGCCCCAGCTCCCCCAGCTCAGCTATGGTAATGATAAGCCAATCCCTTCTCCTGCCTCAGCCTCAGAATCCTCCTGTGTGAACTGGTGAGCTCAAACTGTGTCAGTCTCAATCCAGGCTACACATTGAAACCTCCCAAGGGGTTGGGATATGCTTAAAGCCAGACCTATGCTCTACGTACTAGTATAAAAGCACCCCCAACCAGAGGGCCTGAAGTTGTTTGTTTTATTATCACTTTGATCAAATGCCTGGCAGAGACAACTTACAAGAGGAGACCCTTTTCTCCCTTTCAAAGATTTCAGTCCTTGTGACAAGGAGAGTGTAGCAGAGCAAAGTGGCTTACATCATGGTAACCACGAAGCAGAAGGCAGAAAGGAGGAAGGACAAGATGCAGTCCCTAAAGATGTCCCCAGTGACCCACTCCCTCCCGCCAAAAGTCCATTCTGATTTTGAACCCATCAAGGGATAACTTTATTCATTAGGACAGAGCCTGGATGATACTGCTCTCTTTGGGAAGCATCCTACAGACTTATCTGGAGGTGTATTCTCAGTCCCATCAGGGTGACAAGATGAAACCACCTCAGGAACTAAGATAAGGCATCAGCCAGAACAACAAGGCTGTCAAACAAGGACTGATAGAAGGGAATTACAACTCACAGAATACAACAAACAGCGCTAGTTCCAGTGGGTATAAGTAAATAAATAATGTGTGACCACTTTTGCTTGCAGTAGCATTCCAGTCAATAAGTGCTGAAGAAGTAAAAGCAATTGGGAATTCCCCTTTGGCAAGAGGAAATCACCACCGGCAAGACTCACTGGTGGATACTACATTTAATTAAGTGAAAATAGATGCTTAGAATCAGGATGTGCATATATTTGAAGGGTATCTTGCTCTAGATGAGTTCATTATGAAAAAACAAAATAGTCAATATTTGGCCGCCCAGCCTAACTCATGCTGATATCATGTACCCTCCAAAAAAGGGTGCTTCATTCTTGCCCAAAATACTTCACATTTGTCTGATCTCAAGGCATGCTCAGGTAATCCCAACCTGAGTGTCAACAGCTCCAGAACCAATCTGACAGCACTCGTCCAAAGTATGAACATTAAGGACCGGGAACTGTGGATGGAGGCGACTAAGACGATATGGCAAAGGCAGAGTGGGACACTCACAAAAATCTGAGTATGCGCCAGTTGTCTGCTGGTAGGTATTTCGTGTCAATTTTTCTTTCAGTTTTGATAACCGCATCCTGGGTATGTGAAGTAGTAATATTTATATGAGTCTCTGTCCATGGCTCTCTCCACCTGCTTGGTTTGCTCATTCATTCCCCTCCCACCTATACTCAGCATGCCTGAGATACAATCAGATTTTCCAGTGTAGGAGAATGTCATTCATCCATCATGTGCTGCCCATTCACTTTTCAGGAAACGTCCCCACAGGCTTCCTATTGAAGCTATGGAGGTAAACAGCTAGGGTGGGAGATGTCAGGCCAATGTGTCATCTTTCTTGGCTGTATGAAAAGAAGGTCAGAGGATATGAGCCATGAATGGGGCCTACAGAGGTCCAAATGGAAGAGATTATACCACACAAAGGGCAGTTATATGTACGAGAATCAGGCTTGGCCAGTGACAGAGACCTAGAGACCCCTCCATCTGCACAGATAAGGACCAGATATTTCCTATCTCTGCTATTTAGAGGTCAAGGAATTCAGGCCTACCGTGTATCACCGACTAGGAGGAGTACAGACCCTGTGAGGGAACTTGACAACAAAGTGATGAAAATCCAAGTTCCATCCTGTGTTTGAACCTCATAACATTCCATGATGGAAACAAGGTAGGTGGAAGACTGTGAAGTGAGCCCTTTTTCTCAGTCTTAGGAAAACAGGAGTGGTTAAGGGGTAAACACAATGCAGTGGACAATCCCAGACTCTGTCAGTCTGTCCGCTTTCTCAGGCCACCAGCCTTTGTGACTAGTTTGTTTCAGCTAAGGGATGGGTGTGTGTGTGTGTGTGTGTGTGTGTGTGTGTGTGTGTGTGTGTAAGGGGGGGGAGACAGTAGTCCTGCAGCAAATCGATGGGGTGCATCTTTCTGGGGTGCAGAAAGTTGGAAGGCTCATTCATCAAGGGCTTGAAGGTTGTAGCAGAATATATATAGGGCATACTATATGCAGATTGGAGAGGTGTCAATAGTTGTAACGCCATCTTGTTCCAATTTTATAGAGACATTACTCCAGTGCTGCCTGTGAATGTGCTGTAGGAGTTAAGAGAGGCACCTGGGAGATCAGCTTATAAATGCACGGAACTGCCACATAAAGAATGGACATCTGTTTGTCATAAAGCAAGGGTGTCAGAACCCCATGTTCCCTCATCCTCTGCCAAACCTCCCAAGTCCCTCTTTAACATTCCTTGTTCTATTCATGGTGGCTTCACCCTCGCTCCATTCACCTCCATGCTGACCTAGGTAAAGCTTTCAGGTTCAGCTGCCTCACCCTCAGCTGCTGTCTGCTCCAGCATCACGGCAGAGAACAACTATGTTGAGACTAATGTCCCTGATGTTCCAGGAAGGATGGAGAATTGCAAAGAGAAGTGTTCTACATTGACAAAAGTCCTCACCCTAGAGCAGACCTCAATGAGGTTAGGGAGGCTGGGGATGAATGTTGCCTTTCTCTGTCTCCTTTCTCTAAGGAACCTTCCTTTCCCTGGACCCTGGTCCTGGTGATGGCGCTGGGTTCTGCTTCCTCACCTTCCTGTACTCCCTTCACCACTCACACCACAGTTCAACTTTGGTGAGCAACATGCTTTGCCCTATCTGAGTAGTATAGCCCAAGCCCAAGTCCCTATCCTCAATAGACAGGCAAGGTCATAAGGGCTGTGGGTAGAATCTAGCTTTACTGTATGTAGGAGCACAGACCCTGAGCTTGAAGGCAAATCTGGATTCTACACCATGGGCTTGGCAGAGCTCAGGGTTTTTTTTAAACCTACCTGAGCCTCAGTTTCCCTAGCTGGAAGGTTGGGATGATAAGACCTAGCTTAGGGTTGTGGTATATAGTAACAATAAATCTATAAAACACACAGTAAATGGTGAGTGATGAAAACCTACTATTGTCTGCCTTTAGTGATCGAACTAGCACAGGATTGTTGACCTTCATACACTTCTGAGTGAAAATCTGGAAGGGGCACAGTATAGAACTTAGTGGAAGAGACACATGGGTTCTCAAAAAGAGTGTCCTGTGGCCCATTTCCAAGCCAGCTCTCTCTTGCCTCATTAAAAAGCCCCTGTGGAAGGGTAGTCTAGGAAGGATTTGCACTTCAGGACATAGATGGGAAGAGAGACCCATGGCAATATAAAGGCCTTTACCAAGTCTACACAGAGCTAACTCAAGTGGCAGAGCTTGGCCCACAGCTCAGGATTTCTGGTCTTGGACATCTGGTCTCTTGGAAAGCCTTCATTTAGGCTTGGAAGAACTGAACTGATGGAAACAAGTGGACTGAACTCCCCAGGCAGCTTCAGACCTCAGTGCCAGGCTGTCCAGGCCTGTAGGACAGTTTATTCTGGCCCCAAGCTTCCCACAAAAGGTCTACATAGCTCCAGGTTGGTCCCAAAATTTATGCTCATCACTTCTTTCCTACTCCCTTTGTGCCTGTTCAGAGTTCTGACCCAGCAAGCACATACAGGATCCTATAGACAGATGTAGAAAACAGATTAGAGGGATATCTTCAAAAGTCATCCAGAACGCAGAGTGCATATACTCACAAAGTTTCTGTTCAGTTCCTTCTAAACTATAGAAGTCAGTATCATAGCAATGAGATAGACAAGGGCAAGGAGACATTATAGTTTTGTTGGACAAGGTAAGTGACACAGCTCCACATGAGAATGCCCCAGTGTCATCTCCTCTAAGGGTATGAGAACAAGGCAAGTGTCACACACAACTCTACATGAGAACACTGTAGTGTTACCTCATCTGAAGGTATGAGTACAAGGTGAGCTTCACACACAACTCGGTGAGAACACCCAGTATCACCTCACTGTAGGGTACAAGGCCACACTAAAAACCTCATGGTGTACCTCTAATATGAATGTTCCATAGCCTACTTACTCTTACAGAGATCTTGTGCAAATGTAGGCAGCTGGTCACAAGGGCCACTAAAAGAGACACTGACAGTCTTAGCTTGAAAAAGAAAGGCTAACCAGGCAGTAACGGCACATGCCTTTAATCCCAGCACTTGGGAGGCAGAGATAGTTGGATCTCTGTGAGTTCCAGACCAGCCTGGTCTACAGAATGAGTTCCAGGACAGTTAAGACTGTTATGCAGAGAAACTCTGTCTCAAAAAACAAATAAACCAAAAACAAACAAACAAACAAACAAGAATATGGGTCTCATCTTCCCCAGAAGCTATGTGCTGGAGGGTTAGCCCAGGACACAGGGGTGGGGGTAGGGAGCTCTGTCTAGGGATATCCCTATAGACAGTCTGGAAAGCTAACTTGGAAAAAGAACATGGATGGGGTTCGAAGCACAAAGAGGCTCCCCATTAGACGCACAGCCTGGATTCTGGGCAGTGTTTGCTCTGCACAGTTGCCCCAGGAACTGTGGGATAAGGAGAGGGATGGGGACTGGAGGGAGAGCCATGTCTACATGAGTCTCCTAGACCTTAGGCAAAGCTTGGTGGTAGTCTTCAAACTTTTAAAGCTCACTATCCCAACAAATTCAGCCCTTCAATTCCAAGAGAAGGAATACTCAGAGAGGGCAGTGAACTAACTCACCATGAGAGGTAGGAGGAAGGTTGGAACAACTGGAGACATGTACTTGACCTTGGTCCATATAGCCATTCTTACCACTGAAAAATCTGGGCTGTGTACAAATGGCCTTGACCTTGAATAGAAGGAATATTAAAACATCCCAGATAAATGTCCAAATTCCTGACAATGGGATCCCAGGGGCTGTAGCTATGGAGAGCAGATAGCTATGTGCTAAGAGGGGAAACCTCCTTTTAGCAGCAGAAAGAACAGAGCCTGGTGTCAACCCTAGGCTCTGCATCCTGGTTCCAAAGGACTGGCTGAGTTGACCTTGCCAAGTCAACATAGCTAATGGGTTTTGAATTTGTCATTTGTCCACTATAGCTTGTCATTTCACAACAGCAGAGAAGAAGCCTCTTGGCTCTGAAATAGAAGATCCATTTCATCAGTCATCTACTCCATGTACTGACAGCCACTACCAATAGCAATCCAGAGAATCTCACAGGAGGAACTCTCTCCCAACTAACTGTGCATACAAGACCCTGTGGCCATGCATTTGAAGAGGCTGCCTTCTTCGACTTTTCTCATGGACTCAACACCATTCCCCTCAGCCTTCCATCTCCTACCTGCAGTCTGCACTTTGCTTGCCAACTCTTTCTCAGAAATCTCCATGTGAGGCTCCAAGATCCCATCTGCTGTCCTCAAGTGTGGTTCACTCACACTGGCCAGTCCCCTTTCCCTTTACAACATCCTTTCTTAGGTCTCATGGCACTAGAAGGTTTTGTGTTCCTATTTTCTTAGAGAGCAGTAAGGACCTGTGATCACATTTTGATTTTACATAGAAAACATTGTGTTATGCACACAGTAGGGGCTTAATAACAGCTTGAAATGAAAGTATACCTTGGTGAGAAAAGAGCTACATCAAACATACTTGGCCATGGGGCTTTGTGTTCTTACCTTGTGGAGGGGAAGGAGGTCCTCCTTCATGGGATTCTCTAGACAGCCTCTGTCTGGTGGGTCTCATTCTGAAAACTCAATTGTCTATTAATCTTCCTAAGAATAGTGAGTACACTGATTGCATCTATTTGCATAATTAACCTAGTGTCTCTGCCTTTTACCCTGATTCTTCTTATGTTCTCTACATAGGGTGGAAAATATGCCCCCCCCACTCCGCCAAGAGAGCTGACCAGGTGGGCTGGCTTTGTATCTTTCTATAATTTCATCTCTGAATGGCTCTGATGTGCAAAAACCAGAACCCAGCTTCAGGGTGCAGCAGCTGGTCCAACAGACCAGATCCACATGCAAAGAAACAAGAAACATTATCATAGCTTGAGGGCTTCTCCAGATCCTCCCAGGTACAGTGTTCCAAGCTCAGCCTCAGACATGAGGGGATTTCTCAGCCCCACATCTGGGGTCGTTTCATATCCAGCTCACTCCCCTGGGTTTTCTTCTGCTTGAATCCTTCCTCAGTGGATCTGACTGCCTTGCATTCCCTGCTCATCAATGAGCCGCAGGACGAGCTCATGAACTCATTTGCTCTCTCGGTTCCCTCTGCACCTGCTCCCTCTTGGGCCAAGAATTCAGCCGTTTCCACAGCAAACAAGTCATAAACAGCCAGAAGGGGCCCAGCACTTCAGGTGCAGAAGCTGGACAGGGAGTAACTGCTTTGGCAGAGCCAATTTTCATACAGATGTAAGTGGGGCAGGGTTGTAAATGACAGGTCTGCAAAGTGCATTGGGATGAAGCTCAGACAGTGACTCAGAACTTCCTCAGAGCTGACCTCCACCCTGAAGCAAGCCAGCAGGCAGGCCAGAGGCCTGGGGTAGGTGGGATATAGCTGAGGAAGTGGAAACGGAAGAGGCCTACCCTGGTTGTGCAAACACACATGTGCTGTGTGTTGATCCTTTCTCTTTAGTACTTTCTCTTCCCAAGCATACTTACAACCGAACCAACCTAGTGGTACAGACCAGACAGGAGTTGTCTCTAATAGAATGTGAGGAACTAGTGAGTGGTGACCTTTGCAGTTTTGGATAGTATGATGTTAGTCTTCTGTACAGCCTCATGTGGGGGTCAGCTCACATGAGGTTCCTTACAGATGGTGATGGTTAATCTTCTTTGTCAGTTTGATTTAGAATCATCATGGAAATATACCCCTGTACCTATCAGGATGTTTCTAGACAGGGTTAACTGAAGAGTGGGCAGCACGGTTTCATGAGCTGGGGTGCCAGACTGAATGAAAAGGAGGATCTCAGTTGATATCAGCATTCACCTCTCTCTGCTTCCCAATATGCTCAACAGATCTTGTTCCTTTCCCCTTCAGTTAGGGCCTAGTATGAATATCTTAGGTTCCTCCTTGTATCCTAGTTTCTCTCGTGGTGTGAATTATAGGCTGGTGATCCTTTGCTCTATGTCTGAAATTCAAATATGAGTGAGTACATACCATGTTCCTCTTTTTGTGACTGGGTTACCTCATTCAGGATGATTTCTTCAAGTTCCATCCATTTGCCTGAAAATTTCAAGATTCCATTGTTTTTTTTTTATTTGTTTGTTTTTGTTTTTTTTCCATTTAGTAGTATTCCATTGTGTAAATGTGCCACATGTTCTTTATCCATTTTTCAGTTGAGAAGCATCTAGGTTGCTTCCAGGTTCTGGATAGTACAAATAATGCTGCTACAAACATACTTGAACAGATGTCCTTGTTGCATGAATGTGGATCTTTTGGGTATATGCCTAAGAGCTGAATTGCCAGGTCCTGTGGTAGACTGATTCCCATTTTCCTGAGGAACCACCATATTGATCTCCGAAATGGCTGAACACGTTTGCACCCCCACCATTCTGGCAGGAGTAAGATGGTATCTCAAAGTTGATTTTTACTTGCATTTCCCTGATAACTAAGGATGTTGAGCACTTTCAAGTGTCTTTCAGCCATTTTGGATTCCTCTACTGAGAATTCTCTCTTCAGTTCTGTATCCCATTTTTTAATAGGTTAGTTGGTGTTTTGGTGACTAGTTTATTGAGTTCTTTGGATATTTTGGAGATAGCCCTATGTCAGAATGGGGACGGTGGACCTTTTCCCCCTGTGGGCTGCCCTTTGGTTGTCAACTGTGTCCTTTGCCTTACAGGAGCTTCTCAGTTTGAGGAGGTCCCATTTAGTAATTGTCTATCTCAGTGTCTGTGCTACTGGTGTTATGTTCAGGAAGCGGTCTCCTGTACCAATTTGTTCCAGGGTACCTCCCACTTTCTCTTCTAAGAAGTTCAGTGTGGCTGGATTTATGTTGAGGTCTTTGATCCATTTGGACTTGAGTTTTGTGCATGGCGATAGACATGGGTCTATCTCCAGTCTTCTACACACCATTATCCAGTTGTGCAAGCACCATTTGCTGAAGATGCTTTCCTCCTCCAATTGTATACTTTTAGCTGTTTTGTCAAAAAATCAGGTGTTCATAGGTGTGGGAGTTAATATCAGGATTTTCTATTTGATTCCATTAGTCCACTTGTCTATTTTTGTGACAACACCAGGTTGTTTTCAGGACTATAGCTCTGTAGTAGAGCTTAAAGTTGAGTATGGTGATGCTTCCTGAAGTTCTTTTATTGTACAGGGTTGTTTTGGCTATCCTGGGTCTTTAGTTTTTCCATATAAAGTTGATTATTATCCTTTTAAGGTCAGTGAAGCATTGTGCTGGGATTTTAATGGGGATTGAATTGAATCTGTAGATTGCTTTTGGCAAGATTGCCATTTTTACTATGTTTATCCTACCTATCCAAGAGCATGGGAGATCTTTCCATTTTTTGGTATCTTCTTTAATTTCTTTTTTTAGAGCCACAAAGTTCTTATTATATAGGTCTTTTACTTGTTTGGTAAGCATTATCCCAAATTACTTTATGTTGTTTGTGGCTATTGTAAACGGTGATGTTTCTCTGATTTCTTTCTCAGCCCCTTTGTTGTTGAATGAAGTAGGGCTACTGATTTTTTTGAGTTTATCTTGTATCCTGCTAGTTTGCTGAAGGTATTTATCAGCTGTAGGAATTCCCTGGTAGAGTTTTTTGAGTCACTTATATAAACTGCAAATAGAGAAAGTTTGACTTCTTCCCTTCCAATTTGTTGTCTTATTGCTTTAGCTAGAACTTCAAGTATGATATTGAAAAATATGGAAAGAGAGGGCAGCCTTGTCTTGTTCCTGATTTTAGAGGAATTGCTTTAAGCTTCCCTCCATTCAGTTTGATGTTGGCAGTTGGTTTGCTGTATATTGCTTTTATTATGTTTAGGTATGTTCCTGTTATCCCTGATCTCTCCAAGACCTTTATAATGAAAAGGTGGTGAATTTTTTCAAAGGCTTTTTCAGAATCTAGGGAGATGATCTTGTGGTTTTTCTATCTCAGTTTGTTTATATGGTGGATCACGTTGATAAGAGTTTCGTATGTTAAACCATCCCTGCAACACAGGGATGAAGCCTACTTGGTCATGGTGGATGATTTCTCTGATGTATTCTTGAATTCGGTTTGCCAGTATTTTATTGAGTATTTTTGCATTGATGTTCATCAGGGATATTGGTCTGTAGTTTTCTTTCTTAGTTGTGTCTTTGGGAGGCTTGGGTACCAAGGTAATTGTGGCCTGGTAAAAAGAGTTTGGCAATGGACCTTCTGTTTCTATTGTGTGGACCAATTTGAGGAGTATTGGTATTAGCTCTTCTTTGAATTTCTGGTAGAATTCTGCACTGAAGCTTTTTTTTTTTGGTTGGAAGGCTTTTGATGGCTGCTTCTATTTCATTAGGGGTTATAGGTCTATTTAAATTGTTTGTCTGTTCTTGATTTAATTTTGGGAAGTGATAGTTATCCAGAAATGTGTCCATTTCCTTTGAATTTTCAAATTTTGTGGAGTACAGGTTTTCAAAGTATGACCTGAAAATTGTCTGGATTTCCTCTATGTCTGTTGTTATGTTCCCCTTTTCATTAACTGATTTTGTTAATTTGCATGTTCTCTTTCTGCTTTTTGATTAGTTTGGATAAAGGTTTGTCTATCATGTTGATTTTCTGGAAAAACCAACTCTTTGTTGGATTGATTCTTTGTATTGTGAACCACTGTCCCTTACAAACTGCATACACAATGGGAATGTTTCTTTAGGGGTATGGGGAATAGGATCTTGCTCAGGCTGACCAGGTACTACTACATAGCCCAAGTTGGTTTAAACTTCAAGCAATCCCTCTGCCTCAGCTCTTGAGTGCACTGCATCTGTCAAAATATTTAATTTTATTGATATTAATTTAATTCAATTGGTAATAAATCTAACAAAGACAAGATACAACATACATGTATGTATAATAATAGACTAACTTGGTAGGTTGAGCGTGGTGGTGCAAGCCTATAGTTGCAGTTCTGGGATGGAGGAAAAAAGTGGATCAGGAATTGAAGGTCATCTTCGGCTGCATAATGAGTTTAAGGCCATCCTGGGCTGCATGAGTCCCTTTCTAAAAACAAACAAACAAACAAAAAACCCAAAAAACAACAACGAAAAACCCCAAAACAAAACAAACAAACAAAAAACAAAACAAAACAAAAAACAAGTTCACACCAAACAACAGCAACAACAAACTGTTTTATGAGCTAACGACAGCATCAGCATTATGGTAGCTACCTAGTTTACACAAGTCCTTACACAAGGGCTTGATCTCTCATCATCACATTAAAAAGATAAGTTATCAAAAGCCACAGAAGAAGTGAGGAGATATGTCACAGCTGGGGAAATGAAGCACCTGACAGAGTTGACGCTCTCCTAACTGGTCCATGTTGCCTACAAAGTTCCAATTAAAATCACCTTCTTTTTATGGGACCTGAGAAACCAGTGGTAGGATCAAACTGGATGAACCCAGGAGGAATGACTGTGCAGGTGATTGGAAGAGGGGTGGGTGGGGTTCTGACCAGACACTAAGATTTACAGAAGCATAGTAATTACAGAAGTGTGGTAATGGCACAAGAATAAGTATATAGTCATGTGGACACGATATATTTCAGAAGTATCACTGCAAGTCAGTGTAAAAGGACAGGTATGTTTAGTTATTTGAATGGGGAAAAATAAAAATTCATTTTCTGCCCCACTGAAAGATAATTTCCAGATGAGTTAAAAATCTAAATGTAAAAAAATAAAACAAAACAAAACAACAACAACAAAAACCCAGGACTTATAAATGTACCAGGAGGTATATTTATATCACATTTAAGGAAATAATTTTAAAATATTTTTAGATTAATTTATTTTATGTGTGAGTGTTTTCTTGCATGTATGCATGTCTGGTGTCCAAGGAGGTTAGGGAGGGCTTTAGACTCCCTGAAACTGTGATTCAGAGGTTTGTGAACTACTGTATGTTCTGTAAGAACACCAAGTGCTCTTAACTGCTGAGATATATCTCTAGCCCCAGGAAAGAAAGATTTTAAAGCAACACACAGAGAGTCCAACTTTCAGAGAATGACTGAGCATTTTGATTATATGGAAACTTAGCATTTGTCTTGCCTGAAAAACTCAAAATCAAAGCAAAACATACAACACATATTGAGAAAAAAAGTACTTAACCCATAACCCCTGCTTAAAAGAACTAATACCCAGAACACAAGGGGAAAATACCCCAAATGAACAAAAGATGAACAGAAGGAGACACAATTGGAGAAATGTCCTCTTTCTGTTCACCTGAGTGCAATATAAGACCACTGGGATAGGCTGTTCACACTGATAGTAAAAATGTCCCATTCCCACCCTACTAAGTATAGGTAAGGCTTTTAAAGGACAGCTTATAGGACAGTGGTGGAGGCACAGGTTAATACCAATTGTAATTATAATGTCCCACAAGGTTGGAGCTATACACATTTCTTGCTAGCAATTCCACTTTCAGGCATGGATCCCAAAGAAACTACACCTGGGCACAAGGAGAGAGGAACAAAGAAGTTCCCAGGTAAAACCTGGAACCCTCAGTGTTTACCCAGCAGGGAAATGGATGAGTTAACTGCAACTCATTTGGTGATCTCTGCATTCATGGAAGTTAAAGCCAATTGTCTATACTGCTCATCAACATAGAGGAGTCCTATGAACATGATGCTCAATGCAAGACACTCATGGCTTTTCTTTTTTTCCCATAGCCATGTCTCCCCCAGCAACCAGTCTATAAATGGTGCTGACAAACTTTCCGACAAAGGCCAGATGGTTAATATGCGAGGTGTTTCAGGCCACACAACCTCTACCAGCCTCTTTCTGCCTCCATGCTTTCCTCTCCTCCTTTAACCTTTCTATGGTGTTTCTCCATGCTATCTTGGCCAGTTGTCATCATCCCCCCCACCCCCCCAGCCTTTTCTATCCTCTGCTCAGTATTTTAGATTCAGTTCTATTCATTTCAAGCTTTCCACCAAGGCTGAATTCCAGTCTCATCTCCTCTCCTTATGAAGACCTGTCTGTGACAGGCTTGTTGAAGAAGGGAGGGGGATCTTCTCAGACACATCCATCTATCACTCTCTCTTTGCATTTCAATTCTTGCTCCTCTCTTTGGGCTCTAAATGTATATGGCTTATTCTCTGACCTACACACCAAGGTCTTGGAAGGGTTAGGAACTTCTAAGTGTAGGCTCTTGTGGGTGGGGATAAAAGGTTAAAAGGTTGTTCCTGGGCTCATTCTGGGTCTCAGTGGTTTTGGCCAGTTTTGGTGGTACTGATGGTGTAGGGTCTCCATACAGCTGGTGCAGGAAGCTCTCTGGTCAGCCTTTAGAAGTGACTCAGTAGCTGAGTCCAAGGCCCACTGAATCTCTCTCTCTCTCTCTCTCTCTCTCTCTCTCTCTGTGTGTGTGTGTGTGTGTGTGTGTGTGTGTGACCTTAGCCCCACTCAAAGCTGGGCATGCCAACACTTGTCACACAACTCCTGTTCCCTGCTGAGCTTAGAGTTTTAGTTGCATGGATCCTGTGTCTTCTTAGAGAGTCTCCTAGGACAGGGTTCTGTTATTCACCTTCCTCCAAGAAACATTTTCCCCATCTCCGCTGCCGGAGCTCTGTAGACAAAGACCATGTCACCAGGCCTCTGTGAGAGGTAGACAATGATTTCCAAGGCCAAGTTAACACCCCACACAAACATCACGGAAACTTATCATGTGTCCTTTCTCTTCCCATCCTGGGGAAAGACCTGTGTAACATCTCTGTTCTGAGGTTCCATGCCTAAGGTTCCTCCTTACCCTCTCCAGCAACAGTCACAACAGTGTCTGTGGCTCAGTGAGCATTGGCTTATACTAACCATGAGTCACTAGTTTCCCTGTTATAGACCATCCAGGAACAAGGGAGTCCCAGGTAGTCCCCTGACTAGACTGTAAGAGTGGCCCCATTCTGTAGCTCCAACAAACCTCCTCTTCCTAGGAGATCCTATATCCCTGGCTTCCTGGACTCCAGTGGGAAACAGGCTGTGCAGTGGGTATCATTGGTGAGAGCAGTTATCTCTCAGTCTGTAGATGGGAGCTGGTACTAGTTGGTCCTACATGTGAACTTCCGAACTCCATGTAGCAGATTCCCATGCCTTTTGCTCAGATTTGGCCAATAACTGTAATCCTGGGACATAAGGAAAAAAAATTCTACTGGGCATAGTGTTTCAATATCCAGGCCTTCATGAACTCATCTTTGTGTGTCTGACCTTGGTTTCTGGCACTGTCATGAGGCTCAGCGAGGATAGGAGGTCAGCACCGTGCAGCAGAAGAGAAACTCCAGATTCAGCTCTTGACCTTGATGCCTGGTCTCTGAAAGACAGCATGTGAAGATGAAATGAATCAATATTTGAAAGAGCTGATGCATTGTCTTTTCTAAGTATTTCAGATTCTTACCAATATTGGGGAAAACAGCATCTCCCCTCTGGGTCTCAGTGCTTTGACTGAAGGATGGAGAGATCCTATCTCACACTCAGAATTTGAAGCTTGATGGAGATGGCTTGCAACATACAGGTAGCATATGACCTGACATATAGCAAAGCTATTCCTTTCCATCCTTGCAGTATCTCCGCCTGAATGGTCACAACTTACAATTGCAGGGTCTGTCAACAGTGGGTGGGTGCCACCATCCCTGGAAAGAACTGTACAAGGCAGAGCAGAACTAGAGGTGGAGCTAGAGGAGCAAGGACCACTTAAGCTCAGAGCGGACATCAGTGGTCTATGGTGCCTTTCCTGCTAGTGGGACAAGTACTGGGCAGGGAGGCCCAGGGCTTGGATTCTGTGATTTGAACAATCAGCAAGGGACCAGAGTAATCAGCTACTGCCATGTCTTAAGAGAGTTGGGCTAGGTGATACCAACTTTCCAGTGACGCCTGCTTGCCCCATCTGATGTTTGCTCCCCTCTTCCTCATTGCAGTCTTCCTCACATTCATCCACCTTTTACACTGATGATACATTTTTCTTCACGCCCACACATATGACAATGCTTTGTCATTCTGTGACACAGCTTGGCTTATTCATTTCTTTCTATGTATTTCTCCGCCCTGCCTGGCCAATGGTGATGATGTGACATCTCCATAGAAACAATGTTGACCCCATAGTTGCTTAGCAATGTGCTGCAGGATGATATAATCCAATCTCTGGTTTCCTGGGGGCGGGCTTGGCGCCCTTCGATGTGTCTGTATTAGTGGGGCTGAGATGAGGAGGAGGCCCCATCCCCTCCTTGCCTTGGCCCTTGTTATATCAGAGCAAAAAGCAAAAGGAACTGGAATTAACCTACTTGGGAGAAATGGCATCAGAAAGAGAGCAAAGAATTAGGTGTCAGAGAAGTAAGTTTGAAGCAGGAACAAGATGGGAAAGGTGGCATGTTTCTCTACAGGACCACAGTGTGGAGATGTCATAGAAACTGTCCAGTGGGGAAGCTGCAGTCAAACATGAAGGCTCTGCTCCTCCTACCATTAAGGCAGTTAGTATGGGGCAAACTCTGCTCCCCACAGAGTTAGAGAGGCCTGGAGTAAGGGTTCAAATACAATATCTAAGGGTACCCAACATAATAAACATGTAAATGCATTTTTTTTTAAAAAAATAAGGCTGCTAACTGACTGCCTTTTAGACAAGAATGATGTAGGGTGATCCAATGTAGTTGCAAGGATCCTGCTGTGGTTTGAATGTGTTATGTGGCCTAGTATGCTTCATGTGTTGAAAGCTCGTGGCCATCTTGGGAGCTGGCATGGGAACAGAGAAGAGGTAGGACCTGGTAGAAAGTTCTTATGTCACTGGGGTGCTGCTCTCAGGGGAATGTGGGAGTTCTGGAGTGAATTCTCATTCGAGCCAGTTGTTATAGAAACTTGCATCGGATTTCTAAATTGTCGGTTTTGCTGTTTGGTGGTATGATATTTTTCCTCACACACATATTATTGTCACCTACCATGACATTCCCACCAGAGTTATGGAATGTGGTGCCATGCCCTGGAACCTCCAGAACTGTGAATTCAACCAACCCAATTGCTTATAAAGTCAGACTGTTACAGTAACAAAAAGAAACCAGCATAGAACCTTTCAAGTGGAAGATAGATGTTCAAGAAAAAGTTATAGCATGAGAGTTGGGAAAGATTAGGTTTTTCACTAGCTTTGAAGATGGAATGAGATATTTGAGATGGAACACAGGATGGAGGAGGAAAGAAAAGGAATTTTACCCCAGGGCATCCAGACAAAAATGTGCCCTGCAGGGCATCCAGGCTGGCTTCTGATCAAGGAATTCTAAGGCAATAAATAAATTTGTGTTGTTTTATTCTAATAAGAGATTATAGTATCTTGCTAAGCCTGAAGTAGGCAATAATATAATAGATGCTATAAAGAAAGCCTATAAGGAGCCCATGGCAGTGCTGCCCAATGGAGTCTTTCTGCACAAAAGAAAACAAGAAATGTTCCTCCCCCCTTTCCTCCTGTCCTATACCCTTCCAGGTAAAGAAAAACTCAAATGAAACCAACCCAGACCTCCTCCCATGTATACAAATCCAGAACTCCCATTAGCAGGATAAGTGGTGGGGGAGCTTTTCTGTGTCCTACATAATGGTAATTGGAGCTATCTTGGACACTGAAAGGCCCTTGTTTGTTGGCTCTACCCTCAACTAATAGGTTGAGCTTGGTCCACTCACAGAACTCCATAGTACCTAGGGATTCTTCAGTCTGAGGGTGCTCTACCTTCTCCAGGAAGCCTTCCTTGGCTAATATTGCTCATATTCAGCCCTTTCTGGCTGAGTAGAAAGCCACTGTGTAAAAGCTTTGCAGTCAGAAAGGGCTCATGAAAACAGTTTAATACATGCCCGTCTCTTCACAGACTTAAAAAATGTTTTTCCATGATCTCTTTGGTTTAAGTTCTTAGGTGTTACTCTTTTCAGGATGACTAAGGGAGGTCATAGAACACAATTCCTCTAAGTTAAATCTGAACTGTACCAGTATCCACCCCAGTGCCCTTTCTAACATGTAGACTGTTGGCTCTGCTTAAAACCTCGCTGGATGAATACTCTAGGGAGGTAGGGGACCTAGAATCCACATTGTCTATAAGGTAACCAGTGACGCTTGTGTACTGTGGAGTCTAAGAACCACCATCCAGGAGGAGGTAGGGACACAGCCTTTCCCCATTCCCCATGAGGCTGCCTTTTCCTATACATCTCAATTAACATATCCATACTACTAGAATGGATCCTGGCTTTGGATCTCTGCCCTGCCCTTATGGTGGCTTATATGTGGGTTTCAGTCACTTCCATGCCATACAGAATTTTGATGGCCCTTCTGAAAGTAAGCTGCATTATGGGACTTGTGTTCCATAGGAATAAGATATGGCCAAGAGGACAAAAGAAAAAAGGAAAAAGAAAAAATGGGTACACACCAAGTAAAGCCTTCTAAAGCTACAAAATGCTCCTTGGCAAGACCCAGATCCCCAGGTCTTGCCTGGCTTCCTGCAGACAGTGAGAGAGATGTTACTCTGGCACACCTGTAGCCTGTTGGTTAGAAGCCCTTAGATTCTGCTACTGCCCCAGCCAGAAACAGTTTGTAGGCACAGAGAGAAGAAGAAGCACAGATACTAGAGTGGGTGTTTTTCCATCTAACAATCGATTGAAGATAGGAAAAGAGAGGGCTCTGGGGTTCCAGCCTAACTGGGGGTTGTTTTGTTCCAGTCTTGGCCAAACATATGCTATCACCTGTTCCAGCCCTATACCCAAAGGCCTATGGCATGCCTTCGGGCATGCAGGACATGTAACTGCTTTCTTCCACATTACCTGTGTTCTTATTAGTGATGACTATGGAACATCATCTTCTACCTAATGTGGGGATAGACTCTGTGTGCCTTCTTCCAGGCACAACTAGCCAGGAAATACAGGAGAGCTTATTTCTGGCTCTTTCACACCACACCTACCTCAGTTTTTTGTGTGTTTCTGTAGCAACCAGCACAGGGCTCATCTGTTCCCCTCCACACTCAGTTGCTGAGAATGGGCAGGCTTCTCCACTGAGGTTTAATTGAGATGGTATGGTTTTGTGTGAGTCTTCCAGCCACTAGGTGGCAGGGATGCTGACTCTTTTACAGGCTCTGGTTTTGTTCTGGCACAACCAATGACCAAACTGCTTAGCTCCCTAGAACTTGTACCCCACAATCTACCTGCAGGTCTTTAAAGGCAACAATAGGGTAGTTAGAGCTAAGAGACAATGTCCCTTTAAACGCAAGTGGATTAGGTTTTGTGTTTATTCAATTTTAGAGGGCCTCTTTAGAGTGAAAAAAGAAAGGAAGGAAGGAAAGAAAAAAGAAAGAGACTACTTTTATAGTACTATACACTTGTAGGACTATATCATAAAGGGATCCTGAAGATTGTATCTCAGTGCTGTACGTTTAAATGTGCCTCTACTTGAAACATGTTAGGGATGATGGAGGGTATGCCAAAACATGGGTCACAGGTCCCTACAAACAAGGCAATAACAGGTATAACAACTTGCTTAATTCCAGAGCAGTGATGAGCTGAAACAGGAATGTGAAATATTTTCAACAAGTATGCTGATATGAAAGAGGACTTTGATTTTGTGGGTGACAAATCATAGGTGCTCCTGGAACATCTGGGCTCCATCACCCATGTTCATAAATGCAGCTAAAGTTCAGTGCAAGGGCAGTGAAACTAAGGTTATAACTTTTTCCCATCCAAGTTCACAGACCCCATGAATTCCTTCCACTGGCCCCTCCACCCCCACATAGAAATCTATCAGCACAGAGTATGCTAGTCATTTGAATTATTGTCGCTAATTATCATTGCTACAGTTTTCTGCATGCACAGTGTTGGTGATCTGACTCCTTACTTCTGTTCTCAGCCTTAGGTCCTGGGGACTAGCGAGATGGGACATGTCTCCATCTCTGTTCTAACAGGATTTCAGCCAATGTGCTTCTGGCCTGTAGCCTAACTCTCTACCAAGGAAAGTTGCAGAAAGAAGCTTGCAGTGTTTCCATCCCAAGCCCATGGCTCTGCCCATCACTCCAGAGCTAGAACCTGTGGTCCTGATGCAGTCTGTTCTCTCAATGCAGCTCATCCTCCAAGGGAGACTGTCCAGATGCATCAGGTACCCTCCATGCCAAAATAGTCAATGGTTTTGTGACAAAGACACTGCATGAGGTGGCAGGCAGAGCTTCTGAGGGCCACTGGGACAGGAGTGGTTATGGTTTCCTGTCTCTAATGTTGTATTTTAGACTGGCTTACAAAAAAACCACAGAGGTCACCAGAGAGAGTGCTACTTCTCCAGTGCTTAAAGTAATGTACAATGGGGAAGAACAAGGCGTGTCTCCCCTACCTCTCAGCAAGTAAATGCAGCCCTTTTTCACTTCCCAGAATCCAACTAGCAATGCTGAATCACCTCTAGGTGTCATGCTGTTTACTAGGCTCCTGGCTCAGGCTAGGAGATCTCCCTACCCAACCCCCCCTCCAAAGCCAAGAATGTCCAGTTGGGACATCAGAGGATATGCAGCCCATCGTTTCTGTACCCAAATAAGGAGAGCAAAACTGGCTTCTAGGGGATTAGGGCAGAACAAATTCCTGCAGCCCTTGTACCTTTTTCTCTGACTAGACCTCATATGGGGCTTGGATTCTCTGGTGAGATGATTCTAGCCCTGAGTGCGCAGCTACCTCCCTTCCCCCGTCATGAATGATGTGGCCCTGGTGCCTCATACAGTGGCCCTTCCCATGCAGACTGACATGCTTTTCTGACCTGGTGATGGAGGCATCAAGGACTCTGACCTTGACATCATCCCTGATCTAGCACCATCCAATGCCATTATACGGAAATGGACCACCATCAAGGCAGGCTTTGTCTTCAAGCTATGTGGGTTGTGGTGTAATCCTTGTGACCAGTGGGAGCTTCCTGCTGTATCAAGCTCTTGAATCTTGCTTTATACTCCCTGGACTCGAGACACATAAGCCTCCACTTTGGTCTTCTGCTCTCCAAGTCTACGCTCAGAATGACTTTAAGGTACCAATTGGGTATTGTGTTTGACCCCACCCTGCATAAAGGAGATGTTGCATTTGACCCTGCCCTGCACCAAGTAGATGTTGCAATTGACCTATCCCTGCACCAAGCAGATGTTGCATTTGACCCAGCCCTGCACCAATCAGATGTTGCATTTGACCCAGCCCTGCACCAAACAGGTGCATTTGACCAAGCCCTGGAAGGAGCCTTCAATACTTTTTTATTGCCACTCCATGGGCCCCCAAGAAAAGTACTTGGTCAGAAATTCTGCAAATGGGCAGTGAACAATTTGTCTACCACCTTGTCCCAGTCTCTGGAATAAGGCTGACTCTGAAGTGCAAGCCTACTACCATAAAATAATTTGAAGCTTCATCTGAGGACAGGCATGACCCTCTCAGCTTGGAGCAGCCCCAGGCTCCAGTCTTACCCTGAGATCAAAACCTGAAGCTAGAAGAGCAACATTCCACACTTCAGGGACCAGGCAGGTGTTCCCAGCCATGCTGGTAAGGCATGTGTGATACTGGAGAAAAACAAGCATGTGTGTGACCAACTCCTCTGGGACTCTGAGGTGCAGGAAAAGTGGGAACTCGTCTTGTTCTTTGAGGGACCTTCTGTGAAGCTGAGTTCCAAGGTGTTCAGAAACTGTTACCTGACTTTATTAGGCACCAGCTGTGTACCATGTATTTTGCTGCTGGTAGACAATATCAATGTTATTAAGTCATTTGTAACATGGTGAACTGGTGGAGAAAAAAATGAGGCCAGACATCTTTCCAACTGTGCTTTGACTTAATACGTGCTGCTCAGCTCACAACACTGAGATCCACTGCTGACCTCAGCCCAGAGAGTGGCACAGCAACAGCTTTGTCAGGGACATGGGATTCAGGTTCCTGTGTTTGCTTGTAGAGGGATTCACTTCTGCCCCAGAGAGGTTTGGGGCTAGAATGGGACTTCATCAAAGACAACCTGGGAGAGCAGTTCCAATATGGAAGAGGTAGATGGAATGACTTTATGTCCAGCATTCCTAACCAAAATAACGTGGAATTTGTGTCTCTGAATACAGTGCTCCATGTTCTACTCACAGTCCTGGGCTACCCAGACGCCTTTGATGAGTGAGCAGAGTCCAACTGCAACATCTGAGAGCCAGAGCCATCAATCACCATGGGGCATGCTATTTCAGTTGGGTATCTTGACTCACTACTTGGAAGCAGGCATGGAATTGGGCTTTGGGAACCCTAGTTGCTCTCAAAACATAGAAAAGCAGGAATGATCTATTCATGTATTCATATAGCCTATGTGCAAGTACAGTGCTGAGCACTTAGCAACATTGTAAGACCTCCCTGAGAGCACTGCCATCTCATTTTACAAGTGGGGAAACTGAGTAATACTATACTAATGTCCACATCATCATCTCCAAAACTTATGACTTACTCACTTTACATGGAAAAAAGACTGTTGTGGAGACGACTAAGGGGGAGAGTCTTGAGATGAGAATAGCTGTCACCCATATGTCCTTCCTTCTAAAAGGGTGGCTGGGGTTTAGAGTTAGAGAGAGATGTCCATGGAAATTGCCATATAAATCATACAGGACTTGAGGTTGAGGAGCAAGAACAGCTTCTAGATGCTGGAAAAAGTCAGGGCACAGAATCTTGGAGCCAGAAGGCTTATGATTTTAACTTAGTGAGACCGAGTTTGGTTTCTGACTTCAGAACTATGATGTGTTGTTTGTAATGTCTTAAACCAGCGGTAGTTATGTCAGTATCCACATCTAGGAATCTAATACTGAAGGCATGGTTTATCCCCAAAGCCAGAGTTGAAGGGACAGAAATTGAAAAAGAACCCATGTCTTTCTGTTTTTTTTTTTTTTTTTTAATGTTATTGATTGATGTTTATATTCCTGTAAAATTCCTAACTCCCAGTGAAGCTGTATCTGGAAATCAGCCTTTTAGGAAGAATTCATGTTAAATGAGGCCCTAAGGCTAGGGCTAGATCTAATATGACTATTGCACCCAGAAGAAAGTCACTAGAGAGCCTTTTCCTTCCTATACTGTGTGTGCACATAGCAAGAGGGCAGCAATCTGCAAATGAGGAAAGGAATTTGCTTGAGAAAGTGCTGGCATTTGACCTTGGATTTCTAGCTTTCAGAAGCATGAGATGGAAATTCTCACTATTCAAACCATTCAGTCTGTGGTGTTTCATTATGGGAGCTGGAGTGAATGGATCCAGATGTTAAGAAGCATCTCATGAGAGTGCAGAACCTGAAGCCAAAGGTGTTATTGTCTGGTCGGGTAGGAAAGGTGTCCCCAAATCCCAGCATGCAAAGTCCCACTGGGCACATCAATTACATTTCAGGGCAGGCTCCATGCTCAGGGGTTGACCTTCTGCGTGGATTTATTTATTTATTTATTTATTTATTTATTTATTTATTTATTTATTTTTGGTGGCTTCTCCCTTTCCTTCCTTCCGTTTTTCTTGGGGGGGGTGTTATGTGGAGAGAAAGATCATGAAGTTGGTGGGCTGGGGAGGATCTGGGAGGAGTTTGGAGATGGGAAAGAATATGATAAAAGTATATTGTTTGAAAATCTCAAAGAATAAATAAAAAGGAAAATAACAAAAAGGAAGGAAGGAGGGAAGGAAGGAAAAAAGAAGGAAGGATAGAGAGGGATGAAGGGAAAGAAGGAGAGGGAGGGAGAGAAGGAAGTGTGGTGAAATATTGTTTATAATTTATTAAAGCTTTCTGAAGAACAGAAAAGCAAAGCAGCTTACCATCTCAGGCTGAGTGGGCTGATCCTCTGCCTCTCAGCCTGGCTGGAGAATCCTCAGCATGGCCGGAGATGGAATGCCTCCTCCTTCAGTGTGACACATGAATGAATGCCTCCTACTGCACACTGATGACCCTGCATTTATCTTTCACACCCATCTAGTGTGGGATTAACGGTGTGTAATGTTACTCTTTTAGACTGATTCAATCTCGTGTATCCTGGGTGGCCTTGAACTCAGAGAGCTCCATCTACCTCTTAATCCTGAGTCCTAGGATTAAAGGTGTGTACCACTACCTCCTAACTTCTGGCCGCTGGGATTAATGGTGTGTTCCTGGCTTTTATGGCTTGTGGCTGTCTTTGCTTTCTGAATCCTCAGGCAAGCTTTAATAAATCATAAATAGTATATCACCACAAGGAAGGAAAGTGTCCCAGCCCCAGCCAGCTGGAGGAACAGATGCTGAGCATGATGGTGAGGAGCTAAGGGCTACTGGAACCAAGTTCCAACTGTGCTGCTCACATTTCAAATGTTCCCATTGCTTTCTCCTGGAGGACCCATTCCTATTCCAAAGTTCCTATCCCCACAGGGACTAGGACCAGTGTTGCTCCTGTGGCTGAAGCTGGCAGCAGGTTAGACTGCCATGCTGCTCCTGGGAGTAGCTGGGGAGAAGAGGACCTTCTTTGGCACCTGCAAGAGATGGTCTTCTCTCTATTGTCACTGACCAGGCTGTGCTCACATGGGTAACTCACTGAGTCACCCTTGTCCTCAGTCTCTCCATTCATAAAAACGGATGACAACACCTATTTCCTAGGGCTTTTGCCCTACACCAGAAAGGGAACTGTTCCTTCCAACTTGATCTCTCAGCCCTTAGCCCTGGCAGATGTTCCCTGAGGTCTCCTCTTCTATTCTGGGTCATACTAATAACAGCAGACAAATGCTGTTGCTCTGTTAGCTCTGCCCTCTACTCTTATTAATACAGCCAGGGACCCCCACCCTGTGGGATGGTATGCCCACAATCAGGTCTGTACTTCTAGTTCAGTGTTCCCCAATATTCCTTACGCAGTGACCCTTTAATATAGTGTGTGACCCCAACCACAAAAATTATTTTCATTGCCACTTCATGACTGTAATTATGCTACAGTTATGCTACAGGATATCTGATATGCAACCCTTGTGTAAGGGTCATGTGACCCCCAAAGAGGTCGTAACACATGAGTTGAGAACCACTGTCCTAGTTTAACTTCACAGACAAACCCAGAGGTATACCTCCGAAGCACATGCAAATCCAGCCATGTTGACAATGAAAATTTTATATTATGTATATACACACATGTGTGTATATACAAATAAACAAATGTATGTGTGCATGTATATACACCCTTTTCTCTTTAACACTGTAGTCACATACCCTGGTACAGTTTTCTGCTGTGGAGTGGAATATTCTATGAGCATCATTTAGTTTCCGTCATTGTGAATTCTTCAATTCTAATAAGCCTTGAAATCAAGCCATGTGATTCCTCCAACTCTGTTCTGCTTTTGAAGACTGTTTTGGCTCTTTAAATTTCTTTGCTTTTCTACATGAAAGTTTAGCATCATCTTGTCAATATTTATAAAAATTTATAAAATTTATAAAAAAATTTGCAGAGAATTTTGCAAATAATCAAGTCCACATGTCAGTTTGGGATGAATTGACATCTTAACATTGGATCTTTTGACTCCTTTTAAAAATGTCTTTCAGGAGTATTTTTAATTTTTGCCATATGTATATTGTCTATATTGCACAAGTTATGCTAATTATTTAAAGTGTTGAGTGTTGGTCTCCCTTCTCAACCTGGCTAGGGGGTCTTTCAATTCTATTCTTTTCCTTTTTAAAGAACCAGACCTATCCTTCCTTCCTTCCTTCCATCCTTCTTCCTTCCTCTCTCCTTCCCTCCTTCCTCCCTCCTCTCTTCCTCCCTTCACGTTCTTGGGACCATGTCTCACTGTAAGCCTGCACTTGCCTCCAGCTTTTGACAATTCTGACTTAGCCTCCTGGGTACTGGGATTACAGGTGTGTGCTGCCATGCCCAGTTTCATTCTGTTTTTATTCTATTGTTTTTGTTGATTTTTTGCCCTTTCCTTTCAGTCTTCTGCCTTTCTTCCTTTCTTGAATTGTGTTTTTCTATTTCAACCTCCTAAGGTGGAAAATTAGTCATTTATTTTATATATGTCTTCTTCCTAACATATTTAAAGCTATCCATTCCCCTCAGAGGATTATCTTAAATGTCTCACGTGAAGCTAAATACTTTGTGAACTTTTTTTTCATCCATTTTAAATTATTTTACAATTTCCTGTTACCTCCTCTTTGACCCATTGGATATTTAGAAGTGTCATTTTAAACTCCCCAAATATTTGGGGATTTTTTTCAGATACTTTCTGGCTTTGGTTCCTAGTTTAATTCTGCTGTGGTCAAAGAACGTATTTGGTGTTATTTAAATTCCTTTAAATGTGTTAGTTTTTTTTTTAAAGCCCATGACATGGTCTATTTTTGTGATTGTTTCCATGTGCTCTTAAAAAAATGAGTATTCCACTGCTGCTGTTGGTGGAACGTTCTATAAGCATCCCTCAGATTAAGATGGTCTCTAGATCTTCTACATCTATGGAGCCTTTTTTTGACTACTTGTTGTATTTGTTTCTTCCAGAAAACCATGGTGGCCATTAAGCATAATGTGAAGCTCCTAGTCCCCCTTTAGCTATAGCAGGCTCTCCTTCAGACACCTTGAAGCTCTGGCTTTAGTAGATGCATGGGTAGGATTGTTATCCTATTTGGAGAATGACTCTGCCATCCCCGCTACTCCTGTCCTCTGTTGCTAGCAATATACTTTCTTCTAAAGCGTATTTTGCTTAACATTAATGTGAGTGTTCCAACTTACTTTCAAATGGTTTTACACAATCTATCTGTCGGTATGTATGTATGTATGTATGTATGTATGTATGTATGTTTTATCAGTTTAGTTAGTTTGATCTATGCCTTTCAATTAAGAGACAGAATTAATTTTTTTTTTCTTAAATTTATCCAATCTGAGGTTCAGTGGGTAAAGTGCTTGTTGCTGTTTAGATACCCAGCATCCATGTAAAGAACCACATTTGGCTGTGTACATTTGTAATCTGGTGTTCAGGTGGAGTGGGACAAAGACAGGTAGATTCCAGGAATTTCTTGACTAGTCATTCTAGCCAATTAATATGTTCCAGATTTAGTGAAGAAACCATGTCTCAAAAGGGGTGTGGTGAAGCTACCTAACAAAATCCCCAAAGCTAGGCATGGGAAGCTTCCCTTCTAGTTGTTGGTCAAGGGAGTCAAAGAGACTTCTCAAATTATAATACAGTCTGTTGCTATTGCCCTTGGTTATGTCCCAAAACTTGAGAGTAAGACTCCATTGCTGAAGACACCACACACTTCAGACATTAGACTTGGAGGGATCCATCTGGAAATGACTCAGCAGCCTCTTCCTTGAGGACTAGCTCTCATAGTTCTAGAAGGAGGGACTCAAGTTTCCAAGAGAGAAAAGCAACCAATAGTTCCACCCAACTGTAATGTCTATGAATCACAATAATTGCTAGAATGGCAAGGTATCCTGAAAGGTGTATTCATGGCACTTATATCTTGGGGGAACCATTTCAGAGCAGGGGATTTATGCCTGGTACTATATATCTAGCCAACTACTCATGGATGTTAAGGTCATGAACCTGAAAGAATTATTTATTACTGTGCTTTCCTAAACCAAGATTCTTTCTAATTGTATCCTAAATATTTATCCTTAAACCCACAAATAGCTCTTACCTCTCAACAAAGGAAGTTCTTTTTGCCACAGATAGATTCCCTTACAGAAAGCCACAGCTGGTTAAAATTCAGGTAAAATCTTACTGTGGGGTCACCAACTTCAAATGAATCATTTGCAACACAAACCCTATTCCCAAGGCTAAATGAACATTTCTGAAGGCGGGGCAGGCAGAAATATTTTAAGAGCCAGAGGACCAGGATGTCTGGTGTGAGATAGTGTCTTTTATATATGACAGGGAAACTGTACCCATAAAATCTCAACAATATGGTTGTGTAAACAGGACCTGCACAGTGACAACACCATTTGACATGCCAAAGTAGGTGGGGGAAATCTTATAAGATCTTACCCCTAGAAGAAGAGCTGTAGGCAATCAATGACTGCTAAGAATAATCAGTCCTTTCCTGAGACAAGACCAACCCTGATGAAGTTATCCAATCCCAAGCAGTCAGCTCTAGACACATATGCATATGAGCGACACCTAATAGATGAAGTACAATACACACACACACACACACACACACACACACACACACACACACACACACACACCTAACAATAATTAAAGAAGAGGCCATGAATTTGAGAAGGAGAGAATGAGGGGATATAATAGGAGCTGAAAGGTGCAGAGAGAGGAAATGATGTAAATACAGTATTTCGTTCATGAAATTCTAAAAAAGCCTTTAAGAAAAAAAGAAAAATGGAGAGTAGTAGAGGAAGGCACACAGCATCAACCTTTGACTTATACACACCTGGATATACACAAACAAGATCTCTCTCTCTCTCTCTCTCTCTCTCTCTCTCTCTCTCTCTCTCTCTCTCTCTCTCTCTCCAATCTGGCAATTGCATTTTAAAGCAATTCTTTTCTTCTCATGTTTTGCTGAGTGTTTATGTGTATGCCTCTTGTGTGCAGGTACTCATGGAAGCCAGAAGAAGGCATCTCATCTCTTGGAGCTGGAACTGCAGATAGTTGTGAGCTGTCCAAAATGGGTATTGGGACTAAATGTGGGTCTTCTAGAAGAGCAGCAAGCACTCTTAACCACTGAGCCACCCATTCAGCCTGCAACGGCATTTTTAATTAGCATATGCATTCATTTTCTAGGGCTATCATCACTACTACCAATGAGGTACCTTAAACAACATCACTTAGTTTTCTTAGTCCTAGAGGCTAGAAGTCCAGAATGAAGATGCCAGCAAACAGCAAGTATTGTTTTCTTCTGAGACCCCCCCCTCTCTGTGGTTTGGAGATTAACTTTACAATCTCATATGAATTTATTTACCTCCAAAGCCCTAAACACAGTAACATTCTAATAGGCTAGATCAGCAGTTCTCAACCTGTGGGTTGAAACCCTTGGGTTCGAATGACCCTATCACAGGGATCTAAGACCATTGGAAAACACAGATGTTTATACCACGATTTGTGACAGTAGCAAAGTCATAGTTATGAAGTAGCAATGAAAATAATTTTATAATTGGGGGGGGCTCACCACGACATGAGGTGCTATATTAAAGGTTCACAGCATTCAGAAGGTTGAGAACCACTAGACTAGATTTTAGGGGCTCAGTATATAAATTCTCAAGGTTTGCAAGTCAACCCATAAGCCATAGTGTAATGGTAGTTATGTCTGGGTTAAAATCTATGCTCCTGGCTCCTGGTAGTAATTTTCTATGTTCTGTTTCTTTAGTTCACCTCCCCCCCCCCCCAGATTGAATGTTTGTTATTATTCTCCTTTATCCCCCACTATTGGGTTATTTATTTAATTTAAAATTTATTTTTATTTGTTGCCTTAAGTTTTAGAATACCTCCAAAAGCTACCCTTGTGCTTCATTTAGACTATGGGACTCTTACCACAATATCGTCCTGACTTCCACATCCTTTGGGTCATTACTGTCTTATGTTTGACTCCTGGGCTGTGAGACCAGAGACAGAGACTCTTTCAACCTTTCACAGCAGTTTAGGATTGGCCTCCATGTTGGCCATTTCTGTGTTCCTTGATTTCTTTAGTTATTCTCGGCTTCTGCTTGTTATCACAAATTTTGTCCTGGAGAATGTTTTATTATTTCCTTAAGTGTCAGTCTGCTGGCAACAGCTTTTTTTAGTTTTAATTTTAAACAGAAATAGCATTTGCTGGACATTTGTGATGGAAGAGTCCCATCACATGGAGGGTGGGCAGTCTCCTCCTCTTCCCACACCCTCTTTCAGAACTTTGTAGATGTCATCCCATGGTTTTCTGTCTTACTTAGACTTTGCAGACAAGTCAGTGTGCCCTGTCTTTTTTTTCTCTATGTGTTCTTTGTCATTTTCTGTCTATTTTCATAATTTTGATTTTGGATATTGGTTTCAATTCTTTAAATATAATGTGGTCAAATTTCCCCCTCTTCCTTCCCTTGCTCCCTTTCCTCTATTTTTTTCTTCTATCTTTTTTTTTTTTTTTTTACAGTTATTACATTGATAGAGCTGTAAGGGTTAGTATCCATTATTAATTTTTAAATTATTCATATAGAAATACATATATAAAATGGTGATACATAAAATGGTGTGTGTGTGTGTGTGTGTGTGTGTGTGTGTGTGTGTGTGTGTAGGTCAGACAACAACTTTGTGAAGTCTGTTCTCTCCTGTCACTTTACAGGTGTATCAAGCTCAGGGTGTCAGGCTTGGGCAGCAAGCTCTTTACACACTGAGCCAACTTATTGGTCCCAGTCAACATGTCATAAAATGTTAGTCCTGCTTGCTCTTTCTGTTCACCTTCTAGTTCTATGTTTGGCTTTTGGACATTGTCTCCACTACTCTTCAGTGCTATTCTGTTTTCTTCTTTGCTTTTCAGTTTGCATAATTTCTATTTCTCTGTCTGGGTCCACTGTTGTCTCTGTTCTATCAAGGCTGTGGATGAGACTTTTGATGCCATTCTCATTGTTTTCCATTTCTAGTCTTTCTACTTGCCTGCCCCCCATCCCCACTTCCCTATCGCCTGCTACTTACAGATTATAGCTCTTTTTCTAGAACATCTGGAACATATATATTGCCCACTTTTTTGATAAAAGTTTTAACACATTAGCCATAGTTATTTTGAATTTATTATCTGCTAGTTTAAATATCTGTATCATATTTAAGTTTAGTTCTATTGATGGGTTTATCTGTCTTTTTTATCATCTGTTTATCTATCACCTATCTATCATCATCTATTTATCCATCCTCCCATCCATCTATCTACCTATCATCTATCTATCTATCATCTATTTTTATATCATTATCTATCTATATGTCCATCTATCATCTATCATTTTTCTATCATTATCTATCTATACATCCATTTATCATCTATCAAATATATATATATGTGTATATATATGTATATATATATATATATATATATGTATATCTCACTTTTTCTTGCTTCATTTCTGCCCTTCCTCCAGTTGCTTTATAACTGTATTGCTGCTACTGAGAGCTGAGCATCTTGTAGAACACTATGGATTTTAGATACTGGGAGTGGCCAGACCTCCTTATCTTTTACTGGACCTTCTTTATGGAGGGTTGAACAGTCTCATCAGGAGTCAAGATACATTTGGACTTTATTGTTTCTATGGTTACTCCCAGTGCACCATAGGTTTAATTTTTCTCACATTGCCTTATTGGGCTTAAGGTCAGTTCTATCTCACCTTTAGGACTCTCCTTTGGTTTATAGAACAAGAAATTTTTTAGTGGCTTTTTGTTTGTTTGTTTTGGGCTTTTAAAAAACCCTTTTTCTGAATAGATTGCTGCTACTCATTACTCAATGGATTTGAGATAGGAGTTAGTACTTAGGGGGAAAAAGAGACAGTCTGGCTGCCATGTTCTGACTTCAGCCTTGAATGGAGCTCTGGCTCTCCATGGAGATATTTTTCTCCTTACTGTGCTTTCTCTATCTGCATGTGCTTCCTATTCTCAACCAGAGATGGAGGATTGTTCTTCTGTCTTCCTCCAGCTGCAATAGGTGTTCAACCATGCTTTAAAGATTAATGTTGTGTTTTCTTCCCCTACTGGCTTATTTTTTCCCAAGGGTTACAAAAGGGTCTTCTTGGAATTGCTTCAGCACTGTCTCTCTCTCCCAGGTCTGAACCAGGAGAGAGGCCGTTGTGGGTCTTATGCTCCACTGTTAGCTCTTGTGAGCATTTAAAGGGTTCATGGAAGAGAGAGCTGGGAATCAAGCCTGGGTCCTCTAGCAGAGCAGTCAGTGCTCTTAACCACTGGGCCATCTTTCTAGCCCCTCTTTTCTTATCAAACTAAGGGGTCCGGGGGCTGGAGAGATGGCTCAGCAGTAAAGAGCCCTTGTTCAGTGCCAGCACCTCCATGGCAGCTCACAACCATCTGTAACTCTGGTTCCAGGAGATCTGATTCCCTCTTCTGACATTCATAGGTACCAAACAGGTACATGGTGCACGCACACAAATGCAGACATGGGAAATACTAAAAAACATAAAATAAAACAAATATAAAATATAAAATAAGGGGTTTACTTTTAAAAGCTATAGAAGATCCCAATATAATTGGCATATTTTTTATTTGGAAACATACTGCAGCCACCCCGTCTTGATGGCTGTTTAGATTGGTTACTAGCCTTGACACTGTTTACAAATGGGGTTGGAAGTCATTTACCTTATGTACAGAGATGATCTGTGGCATACATGTCTGCCCATGCTATTCCTGGACCTATACACATGTGCATTTGTTATTTGGCAATTTGACAATTATTACATTGCCAAACTAGCCTCAGCCTGGGCTGTACCCATTTCAGTTTTCCACAGTACAGGAGAATTTGCCTGTTCTTTCACGTCTGTCAGAGTAGAATGTCCTCCTCCACTGATTTGATAGAGCCGAAACAGCATCCCAGTGTGAACTGCATCTGCATTTGTCTTCCTAGGAGTTGAACTGAGAACCCTGACATAGGCTAAAGAAACACTTGTATTCAAACACTTGTATTCATCTTTTAGTTCTTCCAAAGTTGGAGGTGCTTGGGATGTCTTTGCAGAGTTTGGAAAAGACCCTCCATAGGATCACACTTTCTCCATCCCTCCTCCTTCTCTGGATTCAGACAAGAAGACTGGGGTTACTGTGTGACACTTTAATATGTATGAAATGTTTCTATTACATTTATTTATTTGCAGAAGTGGATTTTATCAAGTAATTTTGAAAATTTAGATATAAATTGAAGCACAGGGAGATGTCATTCTGTAAATATGTTTCTCTTATTGATTAATGAATAAAGCACTGTTGGCCAATAGGAAAGGAAGATAGGTGGGACTAGGAGACTAGGACGAGAGAGGAAGTTGTAGAGAGAGTCAAGATGGAGGACTAAGAGAGAAGAACGCTGGGGTCTCTCTCCGTTAAGATGAGACCACATGGAAATACTTAGATTAATAGAAATGGGTTAATATTTAAGACAGAGCTAGCTGATAAGAAACTAGTAACTGGCCAACAGAATTATATCTAATACAGCGTTTCTGTGTGTTAATTGGGGCTGGTGTGGCAGTGAGACTAGACCAACAGGAAAAACCTACTCATAACAATTAAGGGGGCAAGAGAAGGCTGGAAAAGAGAGATTGCATATTTAAGATATGGATGTGCGCTATGGGGGGGGAGGGAGGGTAGGAAAGAGATTAAGTCACCTCTATTACATTAAAGGAAACCTAGAAAATTACTGTTTAAAGCAATGCCATTTTGAATCACTTTGAAGGCTGATCAGGGATGAAGTTCCCTATTGTACTCCTCCTTTCTGTAGGGGTCAGTCCCTTAGTGACTAGAGGGGTGAATATTTCTGGTTCAAATAGGTGAGATTTCAGGGACTGAGTTAAGATGCTTTTCTGGGGGATTTGAAGCATGGGCTTCCTCATGGTCCAGGCTGAGCTTCCTGGACAGCTCAGTTCAGGGTACATCTCTAGGATATGGTGGAAGCTGAGTTAGTGTTTTCCTATAAGGGGACTGCCCCTGGCTGACTAGGGCACATTTCCATGGTGTGGACCAGGGCAAGGATGGCTCTAGAAAATGCAGAGGATCCTTGCTTTGAGGAGTGGGAGTTTTGTTTTCATTTTATTTGTTCCATGAAGGAAAACTACAGTCTATGACTAAGGTGGCAGTGGAGGAGATAAGGGACCAGCATCCAGTCCCAGAGCAGAGATAGAATGCCAGGACAGGCAGTCAGGGCATGTGCATAAAGCTAAGGGGGAGAGTCAAGCTCCCTGCCTCACAGGGCTTGAACCAATTGAATTTTATTCTTCAGGGGCAGTTGGAGCCCCATTAATCTGTGGGTTGCAATATAAACACTAACTGCCCAGTTTGTAGAGCCACCTGGCCAGCTTCGCCTTGTCTGCAAATCTCCCCTTAATTCAGCTGAGGCTTGTGGGAAAGCAGGGTGTCTCCTGTGTCTCCCTTCCTAGTCCTGTACCCTCACATCTCTCAAGGCATTGAGCTCTAAGCCCTTGAATATCTCTTCTGTTCAAAAACCATGTCATACCTGATGGTTCTGTTCAACCTCCTGCCTCTGCACATCCAAATCATCGATGGGCACAGAACATCTAGCAACTGCCCATGCCAGTGTGCCTTTCAGCTTGAGGAGCTAAAAGGGTCCCTCAGGGTTCTACACTTCTAGAGGCGGAGAGGGCAAAGGATGGTGGCAGTCCCCTAGGGATAAAAAGAGCAGCTATGGATGCTCTAAGTTAGACACAATGTCTTAGCCACTGTTCTGCTTCGAAGAGACACCATGGTCATGGCAACTCTTATTGAGGAAAGCATTTAATTGGGGTATTATAGTCATCATGGCAAGGAGCAAGGCAGCACACAGGTAGACGTGATGATGAAGAAGGACTTGAGAATTTTACATTCTACAGATCCACAAGCAGCAGGAAGAGAGAGACACTGGGCCTGGCTTGAGCCCTTGAAACCTCAAAGTCTTGTGTCCCCGTGCCCCCTCCCCCGGCACACTTCTTCCAATAAGGCCACACCTACTCCAAGACCACTCCTCCTAACCCTTTCAAATAGTGCCATTCCAATCTATGAGCCTGTGGGGGGCCATTCTTATTCAAACCACTACACATAGCTAACTTCAATTGCTTTCTATGACCTCATAAATAACCTCCTTCTTCATAGTTTTCCTTTCAAAGTAACACTATAGCTCTTCTCATTTCAAAGAGGAAGAAACTGAGGTCCTAACTTCACACATGAGCGTCTCCCTGAGAGCACATTGGGAGGAGAGCTGTGCTTTCTTGGCTTACAGTATGCCTAGATCCAGAAACACCAAACACAGGTCTGAGGCATTGTCCTATGCCGTTTTCATGGGAAGAGAAAGTAAGGCAAGAATGGGAGAAGCTATGATCACAAGAGTGCTTCAGCATGACCAGCTGGCCTCAAAAGCCCTACCAGGGACCCATGTTTGTACATGTAGCTGGCCGAGAGATTCTGCAGGGACATTTAGAGCAAAGGAGTTAGAGGCTGAGTTTCAAATTCAGAGACTAAAAGAAAGGGCTCAGGGACAGGGGATGCCCAGTAAAGCGATGGAGGGAGAGACTTTTCCACAATACATTTTGGCTTTTGGCAAAGATCACTTTGAGAATGGAAGTGGTTTGCCATGGAGGTTCAGCTTTCCCATGCCTGTGCCAAGCCTCTTACTGATCAGTGCCCTGCATGGTGGGACATTTTCAGGAGCCTCTGCCTCAGTCTTCTCATAACTGAAGGAGGATACTGCACTCACAGAAGACCAGCAGCCTTGGACTTACTTGGTTCCTGGCTCTCCCTCAGGGGTCCTTTCCATCAAAGACCCCTTTCATTCCTCATAAAGCCAAAGCACTCGAACTTTGTGTGAAATGCTTCCTACATTCCAATCACAGTTAGAACCCAGCAAATAGCCTTGTGGTTACTGATATCTCTCTGGTCCAGCCAGTATCTGCATCCTGTGAAAAACAGCCTATAAAACAGAGCTCTGGTTCTGTGGTCCATGCTGCCATCTGGAGGTGGTGGGGGAAGGAAATAAAAACAACTAAAGATGAAGAAAATTAAAGATATTGATCACACTACTAGATGCAGCATAATTATTTAGGCATGGGCCCGATACTTGACATGATTTACCCTACTTAATGATTAGGTTCAGCCCATCACTCAATAAAGTGACGCTGTTATGTATGTGGTTGGAGGTGTCACCATTGTCACTTAGTCTTTATGACCCTATCAGATGGAGATTTATCCTGTCTACTACTGAGATATAGCACCACAAAGCCAGAGATGCTAAATACCATCCCAGGACCACACAGCCAGTAAAAGACAGATCTAGGATTAGAGCTAAAATTTATGCTTGTCCCTCTACATTGTACCTCCCCCAGAGAAGCTTTGAATTTCTCTACAGCAGTAGTTCTCAAGTAGGTCATGATCCCTTGGGGTTGAACAACTCTTTCACAGAGGTTACTTAAGACCATCAGAAAACACTACAGTTCATAATAGTAACAAAGTTACAGTTATAAAGTACAAACAAAAAATATTTTATGAGGAGCTGTATTAAAGGGTCACAGCCTTAGGAAGGATGAGAACCCCTGCACTATAGGCTCTGGACTAAGGTAGCCATCTGGCAGGAAGGACAGGTGTGGCCACAAAGGGAGACACAAGTGAAGTCGAATGTGTGGTCCAGGAAGCATCCCTGCCTGTCTTGGCTTCATGCTGCCCTCATGGCAGAGACTGGAGAGTGACCAGCCATGACAAGAACTGATGACAGGATCAGAGCCCTGATGTCCTCAAAATTAGCCAAGCATTGTCCAAACAAGCGCTCACATTCACAGCCCCACAACAGTGCAGAGTCAAAAGGCAAATGAGGGAAGAAACCAGCTCTGGGGCAGGCGGTAATAGAGATGTTTGTTTTAGTGGCTTTGTGCATTGTGTCTTCTCCATTTCTTCTAGTATGTTGAGACATCACTTAAACATGTGTGCTATCACAAGAGGAAGGACCTTTAGATGTCACCTGGCACATACCTGGCAGTTAGAAATGTATTCAGTGACAGAAGGAAGTAATCCATTCCAGGTAAACCGAGGCACAGAGAGGAAAGAGATTATTACACAACCACATATTTAAACATGAAGTCAGCCCTGGAATTCAAACCTACAGACACAAGCCTGTTCTCTGTTTGTTTTGCTGAGTGGCACCTGGAGCTACAACAGGGTTGAGGGAGTGAAGGGAGGCCTGTGTGTCAGATAGCTGCTGGGGAGTTGGGGAAGGCTTGATATTCTTTGACCAGGTCTACTCCTTGATTCTTATGTCTGTCCTCACTCCGGAGGCTTCCTGGGGAAGATGTGATAGAACCAGGCATCCCTCTCGCTGTGGGGGGCTGTAAGAGAGTGATAATCCACAATTCAGCTAGCATGGAACCCAGTGTTAAAAAGGCCAGGCAAGGCTGTTTGACAACATTGTCTTAAATAATTCTCATATTAACCTTAAGAGGTAATAACTCCCTAGACATATACTTTAAAAAGTACATTTTCCCTAAGATATTTTAGGTTCACAGCAAAATTAAGCAGAAAATATAGACTTCTTTCCTATGCCCCCACAGTGTCCCTAAACATCAGCATCTCCCACCAAAATGGTCCTTTTGATGCAACGGATGAACCAACATTGACACCTCATTATCCCCCAAAGTCCATAGATTCTGTTGTAGGGCACCCTGGGTACTAGAGTCATGTGACAAAGTGGTTGTATTTACAGAGGAGGGTAGCTGGGACCAGAAGTTAGGATGAAGGTCACACAGCAGGAGGTGGCATAGCTCCAGGCCAGATCTGCAGGGTTTTATACACATATTTGTGACTTCCTGACAAGGGTCTACCATGTGACAGGCATAGGCTGGCTGCAGGGCAGGGCCACAGTCTTGTGGGACCACAAATTCACCTGATTTGGCTATCTTTTATAGTAAGAGGTCTCTTGTTAGCCCACACTCACTGGGCTTTCTCACATGGAGCATAGGCTGGCAGGCAAACAGAATCATTGGACAGGTTGGTGCTGGAAGCTTTCCTGCACTGGCGTGGGACTCCTGATCCGATATCATAATACTTGTGGGTGTCTATTACTGTTGAATTGGATCCCTGCCTCATAGGAAGGTACATCCGTAGGCTGACTCACCCTCATCTTTAAATACCCGGAAGACTTGGGGCAAAGGGTAAGTGTCCTTTCTTGCTTCTCTAGGACATCTCTGGGTTCTTCTGGTCAAGCTCTGCCTCCTGGTAGGCTGTCCAGCCATTCAGGTCTGCAAGTGCTCACCCTGTGGACTGGCCTGCGGGCTGCCAGCCTAGACTTTCCTTTTCTTGACATTTGTGCAGACCAGTGGGAAGAGTGTGGCTTTGCACAGTCATCCAGGCTTCGCCCTTTTAGTTTACAGCTTTGGCCACAACCCTGTGCCCTTAGTTGACAATTGTGGTGTAAATCTGTGAAGACTGGACAGGTGTGTTTATCCCTGAGCAAGATGCTCCAACTCTGAAGTACCTCCCCTCTAGAGAGGATGCCGGATGAGGCTGCCAGGCAAAAGCTAGGGCACCTCAAAGCCCAGTTCTCTTGTTTACCAGCCTGACAAACAGCTATCAGTTTTGTTTCTATTAGGGGCACTACAGCTTTTCATCATTCATAAAGCAGATCTACAGCCCTTGAATTTCCACTGCAGACACCAGCTATCACTAGCATCTTCCCTCGAGGTGCCTGTACCTTCCCCTCCTATAACCCAGCAGGCAGGCTTTCACTTGCCATTTCTAGCCCAGTGGGGAGCAATGATCTTTCTCTGGGGTGCCACAGTAACTTGGGGGTGGGAGGGAGGTTTAAAAGATCTCAGGCTTCCATCAGCACCCCAGGTCTATCAGTAGACTCTCTAGAGCAGGCCCAGGATACTTGTCACAAAGCTCCCCAGAGACTCTGGTTTGAGTGTCACTGAACCCAGGATGGCTACAATCTGTGTCAGGGCTGGGGAGAATTGGGAAGGGAGGAAAAGCTGTTTGTTCCAGCTTTAAAAACATTACCTCCTCAAATTCTTTATAGGTGGAGGCACTGCTGGCTGGGTGTGGAAATGCACAGTCCAGGGTCACACATACATCAGTTTAAATAGTAGTCAGCAATTAGTTGCACGCTCACTTCAAGTTACTTCTCTTATTATTTTTTTTAGTGTTTTCCCAATGTTAGAATGGATTGTAATTTCTAATTCAAAGATTTATAAACAAAGTCATGATAAATTCATGAGAGACATACAAAACATAGGGTCTAGCATTGCCTCTCAACTCAAAATCTGTCCTTAGAGGCCATACTTTTGACACCCTGCATACACCGCCTTCCCCCACTGGTGCAATGCTTATATTCATCACCAGAGGGAGCCATTGCAAGGCTTACAGTAATAACCATAGCTCAAGGGAGTCCCAGGTCCCATCCCCAGTGAGTGTCCCCAGTACCCAGCAAGGAGCCTTCTGGGCTTCAACTTTAAATCTTTAAAGAAGTCAACAGCATTTTACCTTTGGCAATTGTATGTGCATATGAATTAGATCCCCCTATTCAAGGTGTGGGTGTGATTTTTGTTCCCAATAGGGACTCTGATAAATACATGGCAGGCATTTTGAAATGGCAGCACAGTGGCTCTCACCTGTCTCATGACAGAAAGTGGCCACACACTGCCAGAAGCTACGGTGACTCTAGAATTTGTATCCTTAGCTGGAGACAATGACCGCTTCCGTCCGGAAGGGTTCTGATGGGTTACCACTACACAAGACCTCTGTGGTGGTCTAGGGACAGGCTCATCCAAGTGTGTCTGTTGTTTTCTCTCCGCAGCATCTGGCTTCGGGATGAAGGGAAGGCTTGACATGCAATATCTGCAGTCAATAGTTTGGTTGTGTGGTTCTGCTACTTAGCCCTATGGAGGTGGGTATGGGCAGATATGGTGACACAGGTGAAACCCAGGGTTCCCATACTGGGTCTTGGGCTACTCCTAACTGGCAAACAATACTGTTTTATAAGCATGAGAGAGTCGTGGGGAACAAAGGATTCTGGGGCCAGGCCAAACTAACTGAGGAAACTGATTAAAGCTAGAAAGAGGCACAGCTTGGAGACCTAGCTCACAGCAGCCCACAGCACACACTGTGAGTTAAGGCTGTTAGTGTAGCTGTGGCTGGGACTGGCCACCTTCCGGGAGCCTCCTTGCCTGCAGGGCAGAGCAGTTTGGCTGGTGAGTATTTAGTAGAGATAGCCACTAGGTGTCACTGTCCTACCAGCATCTGTCCAGGGAATGGCACTGACTGATGGCCAGCTCCAGGTAGGTGGGTGTTTGTCTTTTGTTTTGTTTTTTCATTTCCATGCTTGTAAACGTTCAAGGCAGAGGAGCATCTGCTCCCACACTATGGGGAGAGGGCGTTCTTTAATTTACTGTCCCAGACAGTGTGAGTCTCTGGCTGTTGTGATGCCAGGGGTCTTTTTTCATGGCTTAAGGGCTGCCCACAACACTGGCTGCTGATTAGACTATTAGGAACACTATTGTAAGAAGAGGCCTTAGAGATCTTGGAGTCAGAGTCTTAATTTTTTTAAGAGGCCCAGAAGGCAAAAGATTTTCCCCAAGGATATACATCTGAATAGACAAAGAACAGACCTGAACCTTAGGTTCAGTGCCAGGCTCTGTCAACTCCACCACCGTGTTCCCTGTTTTACACTATGCTCCATCAACTGTACTCTTACCATTCATGGGGCAACCGTTGTATGCTATGATCTTTGTAGCTGAACCGAACTGGACACTTGTATAGATATAAGATGCCCTGGCATGTGATAGACCCAGTCAGTGCATGTGTGATGGGGCATCATAGCTAAGGAGCAGGTCATTTCCCCCCTTTTGATCAAGAGTGCTTTGCCAAGACCATCCACTTTTTCTGCAAAAAAATGACAAAGGATTCAAAGATGATGGGCAGACAATCCATAATCAAAAGATTATTACACACACACACACACACACTCACCCACCCTGAGGGCACAAGCAAATTACATGAAGAAGTTGCCCAGATGCCTATGTTTTCTACCCATTTCTATGCCTCCTGCTCTAAAGCAGCATGCATCTATAGTCAGTTGACTGAGGAAGAGAAGGAAGAGGAGGGTCTGGTTTACTGATAGTTCTGCACACTATGCAGGCATCACCTAGAAGTGGACAGCTGCAGTGTTACAATCCCTCTCTGGGACAGCCCTGAAAGATGCCATTACAGGGAAATCCAGCTCAGATGATACCCAGTACAGGGTAGAAGCTGCAACTGTGACCACCAGGGGGCAATATTTCATCACATTAGGCACTGAAGAAAGTTACTTTGGGATCTTTTTAGGGATCAGAGTGTCTGTAATAATGTTCTGGGTGCAGAAAATGAATAAGCCTATCAGTCTGGACTTGGAATCTACCCCTCAAAGGCAGTCATTGTATTGTCTTGTCTGTCTCACCAGCAGCTACAGCACTGACCCTGCTGCAAAACCAAAGAGGCATCTCTGTGTTCATCTATCTTGCGTGGGGCCCTTCTGTGGTCCACAGTTACTCAGGGTTACTCTGAGAGGATTTTGTGGTCTCAGATGGAAGGGTATAGAGTTCCATGGAGGTGGGCTATACAAGTCTCAGGAGAGCAACCGATATGTCCAAACACGTGTAGATGTCACAGTGTGGAAGGTTGCACACTGCTGCCCGTGGTTAGAGTGACTCTAGTCTGTGAACCCCAAGCCAGTCTTGCTTTTCCTCCTTTGCCTAATAGTGGGCTGCAAACCTGGGTCCCATTGCCCATTCTGCATTCATCTTTTGTGCTGTGCCACAGCTGTGTGCCATTGCCGCACTCCTTATTGACCATTCTGCTGGGATATTAAGCACCCTGGGCTTGGCTGGGGGACCATTCATCAACAACCTTGTCAGAATGATGGATTCTGTTAGGATTATTGCTTAATTAGCTTTTGGGGGCAAGAAAATCAGCCAGGACATTAGCTTTCAGCAAGCCAGAAGGAAAGGGGAAAGTGAGGGGAGGTGGTAGGAGCCTTGCAGCTCTCTTAGGTAGTACCTGTGTCTTGAGCAGGCTGGTGTGTGTGTGGGGGGAGGGGATGTGCTCTAACCAGAGCGAACCTTATGCTTGAGTTCACCAGACATATTGTCCTCTGGCTACCAAAGCCGTGAGAGACACTCATGCTGTGGCACCACAGAGTAATGGTTCCTGACCATATCATGCCAGGACCACATCCACTCCCAGGGGAGCCTTAAAAATTCAGATTCCCAGGCCTGGGTTTGAATTTTCTCGATCAGCATCTTGGAAGATTTTTGTTTTGATTTGAAGACAAGTTATTCCAGATGGGTTTTGTTCACAGTACAGTGTGGGAGCCACGACCTTGAAGGTTTGAGAGTTACTTAAGCCTGGCAAGTGATGAGCAGGTTGTTTCTTTCCAGCAGATGCATTTCACAGGGCCTAGGGGTAGGCTTTAACCACAGGGTGCCTCCCAGCTTCCTTGCAAGTCAGTTCTCCTTCTCCCACACTTCCTTGCTGACCCTCTCTTGGCACCAGGCACATTTTACACCCCTCTGTATCTTCTTTTTCTAGCTGGAAGGGGCTGGAAGCCTGAGAGTGGCTTTGCAGAGAGAATTCCAGACACATTTGCAGGTACGATTGGCTAGTGTGGTGCTTGGAAGGCAGAAGAAAAAGCTGCATTACCCAGGGAAGCTGGGTCCCAGAAAGCAGCTGAAACCATATACTCAGTGTTTTTGTTTGGTGTGTGTGTGTGTGTGTGTGTGTGTGTGTGTGTGTGTGTGTGTGTGTGTGTGTAACTCCTTTGCTTTGCTTCTCCTTAAAACAGAAGTGAAGCCAAGCTTGCTTCTCAGCTCCCCCAGGTCCACGCAAGATAAAGGTAGTATTCACAGAAGGCAATCACAGAGGCCTTGTCACCAGGGCACCGTGACAATCTGGCAGTGCTGTGAGCATCTGAAGTCCTTAGGGCATGACACTGCCTTTGCGCTGGGGCCTTTCTTGACCTTTGCTGAGGTATGCAGAGAACACCAAGGAGTACAAGCATGGAACATTCTGGTTGCTCTGTCCTGTGCTGACAGGCTGGGTAAAGGATCTCCAAACTCCAGACAGAAAGGGTCTATGTGTCATGTCATGGCCACTGTCTGGAGCTCAGTATGACCTGAGTCACCATTTCAATCAATTGGCCAAATAACCTTTCCACCTATGTCTTGCTACTTTAATGATAAAATTAAAGCCTGGCTCCCAAGCAGAGCCTCAAGAGGGAGGAACCTGGTCTGAATTGTTGTGGACATCAGTCTAGTCAATGCAAAAGAGGCTTGGTCAAGCCCAGGACTGTTCACTGTTGACGCTGTGGCTGTAAAATTAACTGTTCTTTTCCTGGTCCCTCAAACCTGAGCAGGCTCAGAAGGAGCACAGGGTAGCATGTGGCCAAGGCAGCTAAGAAAGTAGGTGTGCTGGATTTTCTACATAGATATTCAGAAGCAGGTCACCTTTGACCTTCCTCAGGGATGGCTGGTTCAGTCTTCTGGATTTTTCCCTTATAGCAGAGCTTATGTTGACCCAGGGACCCAATATTTTTGCATGCAAAAGATCTTATAGAGCAGGGCAATGCAGCTCATTAGTGATGTCATTCTAAATTCCATGCAGGGGACATGAAATGATCAAGAACTCCCTGCCAAGTGTGTATTAGTTGGTATGTTTGTTTGTATACTAGATGTGGTCACTTCCAAATGGTGACCTTGTTCTTGTCATGAGTGTGTGTGTATGCGTGTGCGCGCCTCGGAGCAGTTCTGCCCATGCCATCCATTTTCTAATGGGGTCCTCTCATAAAGTCACATTTGGGAAGGTTTTCATCTTTCTGTCCTTTCCACGCAGACATTTGCTGTTCTTATTGTGGCTTAAATCCAAAATGTCTCCTTAAAGTTCATGTATTGAATGAATATTTGTTCTCCACCAGATGGTGCTATTTTTGGAGGTTGCGGGGACCCTCAGGAGGGTAGGGACCTAGCTGAAAGGTATAGGTCTCTAGAAGTAGGTTTTGAAGTCCATATAGCCTGGCTCCTGGTTCTGGTCCACTATGATGTGAGGAACCTGTACTGCATGCTCCAATCACTATGAACATTGCTATCCGTTATCTATCACAGTAGACTAAAAGTACACTATACAATGCATCAAAATAAATAAACCTTTCGTCCTGGAAGTTATTGTATTAGGTATTCTGTCACATAGATGAGGAAAACAACACGGTTCCTCACTGGGAGATGCTTCCAGAGTTGAGCTCTTAGATGGCATATATACCAGAGGAGGGTCTGGTCTGGTTATTTTCTGAAATGACTATGATTCAAAATGACCCTTTGGAGATACCCAAGGACCACATGATGAATAGGGAGGAGGAAGGTGCCTCCTTTGCTGGCTAGACTGCCCTTTCCCTAGTTGTGCTTTTAAAGCCAGACCTAAGATTCTTCGTTTGCACCAAGAGTCCTTTGTGGAAATAGATTTTATTTTGCCATTTAGCTGTGAAACAACTAGGATGCAAATAGAAAAGAATATGATTATTGGCAAACAACACGAACAGACCATTCCTGGGTCACCAATGCCACCTGGGCAGAGGATAAACTAAGTCTGTATGGCTTTTCCAAGAAATGGATCCAGCGAGATGGTAGTGTAGGTTTCTTCCTCCTTTATCACCATGGACACACCTTGCTTTGATTTCCCAGATGTCAGCAAGTGTTCTGATGATCTAGTGGCCTTGGGTTTACCCAAGGAACCCAGCTAGGAAGTCAGCCCAGGCTCTTGAAAGGTATTCAAATGCCAGGCTTGGCTGTATAACTGGCACAGGGATGGGTTGACTCCATTTCAAATGCCAGGCTTGGCTGCAGACCTGTGACAGAGTTGGCACAGCTCCATGGAGGAGGAAGCCAGTTCCTTGAGTGACCAGGAGCTTGTCCTAGAGAAACAGAGACACTCATAGGCAAAAGGTTCCAGGGAAATAAAAAAACCTGTACCTTTCTTCAAGCAACCATGGAGGCCCAACCCCATCCCCACATGTGGGCCAGCAAAGAAAGCCTGGGCATTTCCTACTACTAGCTCCCTCCCAACAAACGGGGATGCTCTTCTCTCATCAAAATTCTCAGAAGCCACATCCCATCTGCTTCCCCCTGCCTACGGTTGGAATCTAAGCCACAGCTCACCTGGCTGTGTGTGCCTGCAGCACTATGGCGGTCACCCCCTCATTTGTCCTGCCTGGGGCAGACCAGAAAGCCAGCTCTGCCCTCTGCATTCTGTCCTGTGTGCTCCAGTCTTCTGGCTGTGAATTTCTGCAGACGAGTGTCTGTGGCTCAGATTGAGTGACAACCTGCATAGATATTCCCCTGCAACTGTAATTTGTCCCTGCCCACAGCGGTTAGGAGCTCCAGTTTTCCTTCCCAATTGGTCTCCTGTTTCAAGACCTAGACATTTGACTTTCAGGCCTTTCCTGGCTTCTTAGATTTATTTTCTAGTAAGAATTCAATTTAACACATATAATTTGAAAACTCAATCATCACTACAAGCCATGAAGGAACAAGGGCAGATGGCTGTATCCCTTCCTGTCCTCAGTTCTCCTCAGACTTGCTTTGGAAGCCTCAGTCTACATTTCTAAATACTCAGCTCAGACGGTGGTTCCCTTGCCTGGCAATTTTAAATGCCCATCGATTTCTGTGATGGAAGATGGAGCTGGGTGTTCCTCACCCACTTTTATATCTCTACCCTCTCTTCATTCTTCTAATATATTTATATTCCACTTTTTGTTAAATCAATATTTAATTTCTACTTTATTACAATTATATATGTACTGTTCACCGCCAAGTGAAGAAATACTCTTGGATCACATTTCCTTTCTTCTGTAACTTTTTGTTCTTCCAAGAGTTACTAATTGCCTCATTTTTTTTTGTCTGTATAGTCTGTCATTATCTTAATAATTCTTCCTAAAGTCTCCAGAAGAATTTCAAAGCCCTCTGAATGATGAAGTCATCCAAGGAACTATTCTGGTTTATTCTTCCCTCAGTTCACCTTTCTGTTTCTGCAGGGCCACTTGCTCTCTGAGCTGTATTTAATTCTGCTAAGTGTACTTTTCTATTGGTGGAGTTCACCAGTCTGGATCCCACCCTACCCTCTCAGAGGGTGCATGTTCATTTCTCAGCTGTGCTCATTTCTCTTCCAAAGCCAGCCCAGAAAGCTGGACACTGATTTTCTGGGGTGACTGGAAACCATGCTGTCTATATTTTTTAGTGGGATCTGGAGTTTTCAAGTTAACAGTGGAAAATCCAGACTCCTAACTCTTAATAAGACCTATATGGAAGTTTGATTCAAATTTCTGATAATCTTATCTGTTGTGTTGCCAGTCTTCAACCCAAAGTCTAGCCATCCATCTCAGAGGGATTTCTTGGTCTGAAGGTTAGGAGAGATGGATTTATTGAGGTAGAAGCAGACCCACTCTGAGGAATAGTTGACAGCAGTCAGCAAGATCAGGGTCATTGCTGACTCTTTTTCACTTTCTCAGAACTAAAGATTACTGGGCAGTAGAAACTGTTACAAATACCAACTTTGTTAGAAAGTTCTACTGCCATATTGTCAATGCGTCAACATGGATGTAGATGGCACTAGCCAGATGAGCTCTCAGAAAGATGCAGTTCACAATGCATTAAACCTACAGACTCTGAAATCTGTTTGAATCAACATGGCCTCACCTGTCTTAATGCACCACTGGCATTTAACAAGCATATTACCTGGAATGTGGCAGTGGAGGTACATGCCTTTTTCAAAACAAACAGAGTCAAAGGGAGAGCAGAAGACTTATTCAGCCTGGCTGTGCTTGCTCACACCCTAAGCTAAGTCACAAGTGAGAGGGGTGCTAAGGATAAGGCAGAGATAGAGGAAAATACAATTCTAACAATGGTAGTACAAGCCAACCTACTCCACAAGTCTAGGCTATACGAAAGGCTTTTTGTATAGTTTATAGAATGTGACCCAGAAACAGAATGGCCTGGCAACAGTGTTCTATTATTTCCTTCTCTGGGGAAGAAGCTCATGTAGTGAAAATGACAAATCCTTTGCTTATTCCAGCAACGATATGACTGAATTAACAAGCTCTGGATAATGACAATACCAATAGAATACTAGCCCAGAAGGGGGCAGTTTTATAGGGTCCCAAGCCTACACAAAGAACTACAGGCAACTAATGACTGCTGAGAAAGGGAGAGCCATTCGCTCCCAGTGATGAGTGCCCTAATTGTTTATCCCTGAAATCATACACTCACAAGCAACACTCAAGAGTCTCAGCAGGTTGTCGTTATGTATTTGTGCATTTACATATGCATAGATGTATGTAATTATAATAAAAGAAGAGGCCATCAATTTGAGAAGGAATGAAGATGGGGACATGGGAGGGATTAAAGGGAAGTAGGGAAGTGATGTAATTGCATTTTAATTAAAATAAAATTTAAAAACAAAAAAGCACAATTTCTTTTGAAACCTGGGAAATTATTACTGAATGATTCTCTCTTCCCACACTTTACTTTGTGCTCAGGTAGCAACAATTAAGATATATGCAGGCTTAGCATCTATCAGAGGGTTATGATCATCAAGCAAATAATTAAAAGTGTATTAGCCAACTACAAACAGATTGGAGGTTTCTAAACTGATGGGTGGTATATATTAAAACCTCAGAGTTAAATGCGACATCCACATCATACCCCCTTCTCCCAAGGCTCAGGGATCATTGTGGAAGACAGGGCAGAAAGAATGTAAAAGACGGAGGTGGCAGAGCACTGCTGTGAAACACTGTCTTCCAGACATGACAGGGCAGTTGTTCATATGAGCTCACAGGAGTTGTGACAGTAAGACCCACGCAAGGTCAAGGTAGACAAAATCCCAGCATGTAGTGAGAGGTGGTCACAAAAGCCTGCCCCTAGCTGAGGAGCTATTGGCTCAGGCGGCTGAGAGAGGGAGAGTCTGTCTTCTTCAGAGATGTGTCCCTTGAGAGGCTACTCAGGTTCCAGTAGGTGGTCCTAAACCCAGGTACATATAGATAGCACTAAGTAGACTTAGTAGGTTAAGCAAGCAAACAAATAAATGAGCACACTAACTTCAAAGGGGAAAGTGGCTCAGAGAGGCATGGGAAGAATTATAGGGGAGGCAATGGGGGATAGATCTGATCAAAACACATTTATCTGCATGTATGAAATTCTCAAATAATGGAGGGAAAAATCCATCATCCACACAAATATGCATAGTCCTGGACATACTCATTTCTGAATGAAATTTCGATGCAATGTTTTCTGAATACTAAATAGACTGTCACCTAGACATGAACACATACAATCCAACCGCTGGACACATAGCTGGAAAGGCACCATAGTAAAGAAGGAAAATGACAGACAAGGCTTTTAAATTCCCCCTTGCTATTAAGTAACCTTATCAATTGTAAAATGGGTACAATATCATACGGTATTTGTTGTAACATTAAGAATACTACATTGTAATGCCCATTTTAAAAAAAAAACCTTTAAATTTAACATTATATGGAATAGTGAAAGACTGGGTACTTTTGCCAAGATCAGGAACATAAAGATGTCTGGGGTTTGTTTGTTTGTTTTTTAATTTCTGTTCAAAATTATAGTAAAAGTCCTATCAGGGATAATAAATCAAAGAGAAAAAAAACACCCAGTAACAAAAATCCAAACCAAAACAAAAACCCAAAGTGATAAGTAGATACAATTTAGATAGTAGAAAAATAAAAATTTCAGATATGATTTTATATCTTCAAACTCTGAAGAGATCCCTTTAAAATCAGAGCTAAAGGATTAGTTTAGAAAGGTTGTAAGATGTAAGATCAGTTTACAAAACTCAATGTATTGCTAAAACCTAGCAATGGATAGGTCAGAAGGAGGGTAAGAAAACAATTTCACTTACAATAGCATCAAAAGGATTACAAAATTCAGGAGTCAGGAAACACAGGTGCACAGATCTTCCATACTGAAAACAGGAAGGTAAAGATGCAAAAAAGGAGGTGTGTGCTATGTCCATGGATTCAAAATCTTGATGTTGTGAATATGACATTTCCCAATTAATTTAATACTTAATGTGATCCCTATCTCCCGTGTACCCCCAGAATTGGACTGGGAATATAGACTAAATCCTTACAGTATGATGAGTTGATGTTCAAAGACAGTAAGATGGTAGAGGTACTAGTCTTTATCCATGGGTACAGAGAAAAGCAGACGTCCACATGTGAAAGAATAAAACTAGACTCCTGCTATATGCAGGCAAAAAGTATATTACCACAAAATAGTTCAAAAGCCTAAATGACAAATGCTAAATTGCAAAAAAAAAAAAAAAAAAGTTACAAGAGAATCAGGCTAGATCATGACCCTTGAGATCTACAAACCAAAGGATAAATAACTAAAGAAAAATAGAAATGGTAGACCTAATCAAACCTAGAAGCTTATGAATTTCAAATGATACCATCCAAAATTGAAAATACAAAAAACAAACAAACAAACAAACAAACAAAAAAACCCAACAAAACCCCCCCATAGAAATACAAAGTGGGGAGGATCTGGGAAGAATTGGGAGATGGGGGAAATATGATAAATATATTACATGACAAGTTTTTAATTAAAAATGGAATAAAAATTAAAATGGAAAAGACAACCTTAAAGAAGAGGAGAAAATTGACAAAAACATATATGATAAGTAACTAAAATATGAAAATAAGTCTCACAACTCAGTGGCAAAAGATTTGATTATACAACTCAATTTCAAAATGCAAAAAGGATTTGAATAGAATTCTCTAAAGAAAACATACAATTAAACCATAATCAATGGGAAAGAGGCTAAGCATCATTTGACATCAAGGAAGTGCCAATCAAACCCACAGTGAGGTACCAATTCAAACTCATAGAGACCAGACAACACCAAGTGCTGCTTAAAATCCCATTCACTGCTGCTGGGACACTCCTCAGAGTGTCACACAAGTTACCATGTGATCCTTCAGGCTCATCCCTAGCTATATAGCCAAGTGAAGTGAAAACATAAGCACCTCGAAGCTCACCTACAAACATCCACACATGGTAATTAATGATAGTCTCCACAAAGTACAAATAACTTCAACGTCTACCAGTTGTTTAATGATGAATCAAATATGGTGGATTATCAATGCTCAGAATTAAAGTGAAACGAAGACTTCAGGCATGCTTCATTTTATGATTCCACTTGCATGAAACACACAGAATAGGCAGATCTACAGAGTCATAATGTAGACTAGTGCTTTCCTAAAACTCAAGGTTGGATGCAACTGGTGACTGCTGGGGGAATATTATGTTTCTTTATATGGAGATGAAAAGTGCTATAAAATTATATTATTGGAATGGTCATGCAGTCCTGCAATTATACTAAAGCCACAAATATAACACATTTTGACTGTTTGTTTGTGACAGTGTCTCATCATGTAGTCTGGCAGGCCTGGAACTCACTATGCAGCCTAGGCTGGATTGGAATTTGTGGTCTTCTCCCTCTGCCTCCTGTGCTTTAAGTTGCTATATGTGTACCACTGTGTCTAGCTTAAATCCCAAAATGTAAGTGGGTAAAGCTTTATGCTGTGCATTGCATTTCAACAAACCTCCCTAAGCATAAAGGAAGAAAATGACAAGAAAACTACATGTTGAGTGTTATAACCAGGGAAATGTCAGAAATTTTATGGCAGTTGCCAGTTGGGCTATAGCAAGAAATGGCTGGTGTTGGGCTACTGATAGCCAGGGCAGAGCACACAGTAAGGCTTGAGATCTGAGGCTTGGAATAACAGAGAATAGAAGGAAATGGAATTGTCCACATATGGTGGGTGTAGACAAAGGAACAAAGTGTGTTGTGGTCAGATGGATGGGCAGGGGCAGATGGTACATCAATTCAGGGATTGATGTTAAAGACTCTAGAATTACCTTGTATAGCAAGAAGGGGATATGTTGAAGAGTTTTCACTTGGGGAATGTGGTAAATGGATTTGACTTTTTAAGAGCATAACTATGGCTTCAGGAAATTGATTTGAGGGATATGAATAGATAGAGAAACGTAAGAGCAAACGCCAATGCAAAATTCAGGGAGACAGATGATTTCTGAGAAATCCAAATAGAAATACTTTTAAGAGAGAGTAGGAAGTGAGGATGTGGAGACAATTAATTCTTTTATGAAGTTGGCTGTAATGGGAGGAGAGGGGATGTAGTAGCTGGAAGGGATTATGAGGTGGGGGAAATTCAAAAGACACATTTAAATGATGCTTAGAAAATTCCAGAAAATGGGGAGAAGGAGGGAGAGAGAAAGAAAGAGAGAGAGAGAGTTAGAAAGAGAAAGAAAATATTCAGAAGATACAGGAGAAAAGTCATTCAAAGGTGATGGTAATGAATTACGATGAATTATGGAACAACCTCAGAGGGAGACACTGTGTAATAGCACATGGGGAAGGGGTGGCACTAAAGCGGGTGGTTTTGTACATTTTCAGGCAGAGCTTCTTCATTTTCCTGACTCCAATTCCTCAGTGAGCTCATGAGCCATGTGTGAGAGGATATGTGCAGTACTGTGTCAGAGAGTAGCTATAAACAAGGAAGAGGGACCACCCTCAGCATAATGACAGGCACTAAGGCAAGAGACAAATACATATGCCTCTCATTTATACTCCCTCCCTGTACACGCTTCAGAACAGGAAACTGGGAAAAGTGTGACAAGAGAACTGGGGATCCCCAGAAGAAGATAGAGAAAATTCAGCGACCTTAAAAGTTCAAGGATGTGGACTGTGTACCAATTTAGCTTCAAGACATTAAAGAGTCACCCTTTACATTAAACCCATGCAGACTACGGTAGGCACAATAAAACTAGAAATGATCTATTTTTTTAAAAAGGAGTGAAAGGGGAATTCAATGCAGTTGAGTAAAATTGGTTCTTGTCAATTTGTAATCACTAGTAACCATCAAATGTTCATCAGGAAGTATTGATGCTCAAATATTATATCTTTATGCAGAGTTGCTTTCTCACAGTTTCAAGGCATACACATGATTCATAGATTATACAAAGACTATTTCCAGAAGTAACAACATTTCAGAGGGTCTGGTGGTGAATTTTGATTATCAACTGAATTGGAGTAAGAAGCATCTATGGATTGGTAGGGTGCTTTTTGGGTGTGTCTGTGAGGGTATTTCCAGAGAGGACTGACTGAGGGAGTAGGACCTGTTCTGAATGTGTTAGGGGAGGTACCATCCCACAAACTAGGTCCCACACTGAACACAAAAGGAAAAAATGACAACCAGTTGAGTATGTGAGTTCATCTTTCTCTGTTTTCTGCCTGTGGATGCAAAGCACCAACCACCCCAAGTTCCCACTGCCATACGTTACCTACCATGACATACTATGTCCTTTAAGACAGAAATGAGCCCTTTCTTCTGTTAATTGCTATTGTCAAGCATTTTGCCACAGCCACAAGTTGCTAGAAGAGAGGTCATTGACTACAGTATTGTTTCATGGAGAACCAACAGTGGTAACTAAATAAGAGAGGCTTGGGGTCAGGCAGCAGAAGTTTCTTTGAAGACCTCAAGGTCTGGAATGTCCAGTCTTTTTTTTTTTTTTTTTTTTTCTACTGTGGTCTAGGGAATAGAGTTTCTACAGAAGCATGATAGAATTTTTCAGAGACCTAGATACTTGTCTCTAAATAAGGAATACATAGACTTGAAGAGTTCTAGAAAGTGGGAGCATGAAGTTTCAAGTTTATCAGAATTCTAGAACACTTACTCAGCCAGAATTTCTGCTATGGAAGGACTGGGCAATGTGATAACAGACCTTCTGTAGGTCTAGTTTGTTCCACAGAAGTCAAAGAGGAAATGGCAGCATGCTTCTTGTTGAACATGGACTAGAAGTATAAATGACAACTAGTATACAAACCCACTACTGTCCAAAGCCAGCTAGGCAGTGGTAGAGCTGGGGTGGCCAGCTCTCCTTTCCTGCAAGGGCAACTGTTTGTGTTGTTCCACAGTATTCTATTTTCACCACTTCGAGTCCCTGCCTGGAATGAGTCATCACCCTTTCTCTTTGGAACATTAATTAAATGTTGTAAATTTCTCATTCATGACTTTCTGGCTGCTCTCTTCGTGAATGTGTCTGGATGAAATCTGAGCATTTGGCCTTGAAACTCGGGAGCCATAAGCAGCAGGGCCTTGGCTCATAAAATACACTTTCTGGTGTCTCTGAGAGGCTGTCTCCAAGGAGTCTTATGTGTCATTCTTAGAAAAGAGGGCTACTGTTCATAAGAAGAAGAAAGGACTCCAATGGTGCCATGTCTTACCTGGTCCAGAGGGCTTGACTGCACTCTTCATCTCAGCCATACATGACCAGGTTCATCCACTGAGAAATAAGCATCATCATTAGAATGATATTCTCTTTCTCTCCCTCCCTTCTCTCTGCTGTGTAAATCTCCACATATGCAGATTTCCTGCACATGTAAAATACATGGGTTTGGGGGCAGATTTTAATGTTAGGTATCTTCCTTACTTTTTGAAATGGGGTCTCTCATTGAATCTAGAGTTTACCAATGGGGCAAGGCTAGCTGTCCAGTGAACTTTTTGGATCCCCCTGTCTCCATCTCTCCAGGGCTCTGGTGTTGTAGGCATGTACCCCCATGCCTGGCTTCTTACATGGGCACTAGTGTTCTAAACTCAGGCCCTCATGCTTGTGTGGAAAGTACTTACTGCCTGAGCCCCAGCCCTGTGCAACCAGTTTTTAAAGTGGCCCATTTAATGTGGAACAGAGCAAATATATACCCTCTCCCTTGGAAGATCTCAGTCCAGCCTTCCCCGCTAATTCCACCCTCAGTGCTCTGTCACAGCACATCGTTCCCCAAACTTTCTAGGTAACTTTACAGTCCTCCACTCTACCACCTGAGCAATTGAAGGGTATATATTATTGTCTAAATAGCCCAGCAGAGAGAGGTGTATGCGGGTTGACCAGCTGGCTGGTTAGATAGCTCTAAAATTCAGGCTTAATGTATAGTGAGCTTGGTAGATTGTTCTTTACTTCTGTCTTGGATTTATGACTCCCACATAATCCTCTGCTTTATTAAGCTATTGGAAAAAAATAAAATCTCTCTGCCAAGATCCTAAAGCAGCCTGGCAGCCTGCAATATATAAAAGCAGTAATTGGAGGCAGCCACCCCCCGCCCCCAGCTTAGCTGGCCGCTGACAGAGTATTTAATACCCTGGGGAGGAAAATGTCCTTTGGAACCGAATCAGGAGAATGTAGCCTGGGACTGTGCCTGGTTCTGGGAGGGGAAGGTGCCTCACCTCCATTTCTGTCAGGTAGACTCCTTTGCCATCCTTGGAGAGGTTGCGGAATGCCTCTAGGGTAGAGGAAGAAAGGTTTTGACTGGATGGCAGGCCATGTCCTCACTGCCCGCAGAGCATGCCTCTGCTCCATTCTCCTGTTTGGTCCAGCTCTATGCTCAGGACGGCTGTGATTATCCCACCTCTCTCCTTCCAGATCTCACTTTGTCTTGTGGGGGTGAATGGGCTGATTTTCTGTTTTGTGTTTTTAAACAGGGTTTCTCTGTGTAGCCCTGGATGTCCTGGAACTCTATGTAGACCAGGCTGACCTTGAACTCACAGTGTTATACCTGTCTCTGCCTCCCAAGTGCTGGGATTAAAGGTGTGTGTCACCATGCCCAGTGGGCTGGGTTTTGTTTGCTTGTTTGTTTATTTTTGTTTAATGGGCACAGTTAGGGATCTCCCTGATCCACAACAGGCTTCATGTTCACCTTAACATTCTATTCTATCAGTCTTCACTTGGAGCCTTGGGCTTTTCAGAAGTTCCGCATGGCTAAGGAAGTATCAGGATTCAGTGGTGTTTCTGAACCCCACTCTACTATCCCCACATTTGCAACAGCTGTTTTGAGCTGTTGATCTGGGACTTCACACAAGGGTTCACTTAGAACAAAAGCTGTTCTGCTAAGAAGTATGGAACTCTCTGTCCTCCATCTTTGGCATTCTATAGCTTGAAGAAAGACCTCCTGCTCTCAGGCATTCACTTTTGTGTAATTCTTTCACTAGAGACTGAATCCTTCACTGCATAACTAAAGAGCAGATTTACCTCTTAATATAATCTGGAGAGGGGACAGGGTGACTTAAGTGAATCACGATCTGAGACAGAGCCTGAAAAGGGTGAGGAAGCTGAAAAAGAGTTGGGACATAGGAACAGGAAAGGGTGTGGAAGGGAGGATGGGAACACAGATAACAACATTGGTTATCAGAGGCTGGTACTCTCTGGAATTCCCAGAGAATTCTCATGTCTGAGAATTAAAAACAACGAAATAGACATGTGGCGATGAGCAAAGGTAGAGAGAATTTATTAAGACAGAATATACGTTCATGATGCTCAGCATTAATGGACAAACTTGACAGAATCTAGAATCACTAGGAGACATAGGTGTCTGGGCTTGCCTGGGCACACAATACAATCTTGATTGTATTGAGGTAGGAACCACCATGGGTGGCATCATGCCCTGGCTGGGATCCTGGGTCCTAGACTGTGTAAGTAGGAACGGGAGATGCATTCATTGCTTTCTTCCTGGCTGCAGATGTAATATAACCAGTGGCTTCAAATTCTGGCTAACCTGTCTTCCCCAATTATAATCTACAACTAGGCGCCAGAAAGAACAAAAACAAACAAACAAACAAAAAACAGAACAAAAAGCCTCTTTTCCCTTCAGTTGCTTTGGCCAGAGTATTCTATCATAGCAACAGTGAAGGAAAGTAAGACAATTTGCAAGACAGGAAGTAGCCCAGTACATGGAGGAAGGTTAGAGGCTCAATAGCGTGGTGTTACGAGGGTAGTAACTCTTTTTGTCATTTGCATGGCATCAGTTACCACAGAAATTTGCATACCTGGGCTTTTTGTTTCCTTTTCCTTTCGAGAATGCACAATGTTTTCCATGTTGGCTTTGGTTGGGGAGGTTTCCAGTTATCCCCTTGGCCAACCTGTCCTTTCCTATGTTGACCTCACAGCAGCAGTATAGGGGATTTGTAGACCTCATTTTCTGCCCCATTCCTTGCCACAATACCACTCGCAGTCTCCCTGGCTGGGCCCTCTTAGATCCAGGGACTCCCCCAGCCTGCCACTCCTGAGTCTTCACCCAGGTGCTGGGCATCAGTGCTTTCCTGCCCATCTATTGAGTTCATTGGTTTCTGTGAGGTCTACAGAATGCCTCCAGGGTCACTTACTTGCCATGGTTTCCAGTCGTATGAGGAAGCAGACAAGACTGGAGAAGCTGACTCGGCCAGAGTTATCACTGTACCGGAATGTCATGAGACTCAGCAGCTCATTGCTGATGAAGATTCCTGAAAGGAAGTCTGAGATGGGAAGGGAAGTTGGTGAGCTGAGAGGAGACTGGAGATGGGGTGGTCCTCTGCCTCATGAGGCTAGATGAACTTGTTAAGAGGGCCCAGCAGCCTTGTATCACACCCCCTACTCAGTGCAGTATGTCAGCCAATCCCACCTCACTTGGAGTCTTGCCTTTTTCTTCCGATTTCTGGCTGTTGTGTCCTACTGTCACAAGCCTGCAGCTTGGCCAGAGACCCACTCAAGGGACTCAAGACACTGACCAGTGTGAAGACACATTTTCTTTTCCAATAATTAGATAATCCACATGTAGCATGGAGCTGCCAGGACATCTAAGGGCTGAAGTCCAGCCCTGCCTCTGCCAGGTTTCTCTTTGCTCGTGGTCATATTTAACTGTCTTCCAGCTAGACGTCAGAACTCTCTGTAAGTCCTGTATATGGGTGCTGCTCATGTGGCCTCCCTGCAAGAGGGAGACTCAGTTCTACAGTGCTCAGCCAAGGAAAGACTAGGGCGCAGAAGGGAGACCACAACTCAGAGGGTCACTGTAGCTGGGCAGAAGATAGGCCTCTTGCCCTCTTTCTTTGACCTTGTTATTTACATCTCTGGCTATAAGCTCCAGGGAGACACCAACCACATAGGTGACAAGTGCAGAGTGTCCAATAGTTGCTGCTCTGTTGAGTGGGCAGGCATTTGAAATCTATGCAGGGCCCATGGGCCCCATGTAATCAGAGTCACATTTGACTTCTACAGTAAAGCTAATAAAATAGGAACCAAATGCCTTCAGATGGGGCTTGATAGCTGCCTGCCTAGCTCTGAGAGCTTCTGAGTTGAATTGGAAGTGGTTTCCATTTCACCCCCTTATTTTATTCTGAGGTCACCAGGCTTCTCTGATGGTTTCATCTTTAACTGGCTCTTCAATGGTCCTTCAAGTGTGGCCCCATGTCAGTCACAGAAATTATGCCCTGGAACTTGCCAAAAATGGAGGGAAAGCTCAGCCGTCCTAGTTCTAGCAAGCCTAGCAAGGCAGCTCAGCTTGGAGTATCCCAGTCTTTTGCTATGCTGCAGACCTATAATGCTGCGGTGCAGCAGCTGGCCACCATCATTCAGGGGAGGAGCTCTGCTCAAACACAGAACAGTGTCTTGTATTTGTACCACTGTCTATGCCAGGAGCATGGGAAAAAGAATTATGGAGCTGCTCTTTCCACAGTTAACCTGGGGGAACATGATTCTACAGCTTATTAAGGAAGGTGGCCATTTCCTTACATAACCTTTATGTGATCTGTCTTCCTCACAGGTACAGTAGAAGCAATGATTTCTACCCTTCCTGGGTCGCAGCTGAGTGGAGACAATGGAACGAGGTGATGTGAACAGTTCTTGGAGAACTATGAAGCACTAATGTACCCTAAAGTATTGTTAGTGTTACCCTAGGGTGGAAAGCTTGTGCCGACTCGAAGCCAACACATGCCATTTGGTTTAATTTAGCCTTGAACCTTATGTGGAGAGAGAAAAGTTAGATCCCCAGCCTGCTGTAGGTATTCAGTCCAGACGGTGAGATGGAAGCTCCTGAAAGATGAGCTCCAGTCTGTGTAGGTTATCAGTCATGTGGGGAGTCCCCCCCCCCACATGACTCAGAGCTGTGTTGAGGAGAAAATGTGGCTGAGGAGACTGTCTGGTACAGGACTGCCCAGGCTGCAGTGGAGAGGTGGGAGCTCATATCTGAGACTAGAAACCCATCAAAGTCAATGTAGGTAGGAGAGAACAGAGAGCTAGAGCTCTCTATTCTCCCAGCCGTTCAGACTCAGTAGGCCAGCCATGATTATGGCATAATGGGAATATGGTCTTCATGCATGCCCCATGCCCCCAGTCATCCAGGCTCATGAGCCCCATGTTACCTGTACTCTCTATGACCTTCCATAGGTCTGAGCTCAGGAGAACTCCAGGGCTCCTCTGGATGGTCTGGAAAACATGCTGATGGGGAGAAAGAGGCAAGAAGCCTGTGAAGACCCAGAAGGTGTAGAGGGAGTCTCTGTGAATCTGTTCTCTACCCCCAGAGGAGGCCTTCCTAAAGTGTGCAAGGAGCCAGCTTGCAGAGAGGGAGAGGAGGGAATGGCACAAATGGGAATGACCACACCCCTTAAGCCCTTCAGTGTGGTCATGGCTGGGCCTGAAACTCTCTCTTGCAACCACTTCCTGTTCTCCCCTCACTCCATGAGTCATTTGGCTGTCTTTGGGAAAGCACAAGGTTTCTCTCTAGACCAGTGGTTCTCACCCTTTCTAATGTGCAAGCCTTTGACAGTTTTTCATATTGTGGAGACCGCCAACCATAAAATTATTTTTGTTGCTACTTCACGACTGTAATTTTGCTACTGTTAGGATTGTAAGGAAACTAATTTTGGAGGTGCAAATTTGCCAAAGGGGTCATGACCCACAGGTTGAGGACCTCAGCCCTAAAGGGTTTGTGCCTAGTAGTGGTTAAGAGCATAACCATAACAGATGATCTGCTGGGCTGAAGTTCCAATACAACTATTGACTAGCTGTGTAACTTTATTAATAAATCTTGATTAAGGTCATTCATCTCTCTAGGCCTCAGTTTCCTTATCTACAGTACAGGACTAGTTACAGTGACTACCTCCTAGGTTTTTTATAAGAAGCCAGGGAGCAAGCATCTATAAGGTACAAATCCATAAAGTGCCTGTCACTCACTAATATCTAAGTATGCATGTTCATATATGAAGCCCTTCACTTGTATGCTAGTGAGTGCTGTATAGAAAACATCAACAGCAGGCTAGAGCTGTGACCCAGCCCCAGCATGGCTGCAGAAAGTAGACAGCAGCAACCACTGTTGTACCACTCTTGTATTTACTGGAGTCTTTCCTCTCTGCCTAGTGTTCATTGTAATCCTGGTCCATGGTGCACTTCCCCCATGAGGAAACTGACCCTTGGGCAGGTGTAGACCTGGTCTTTGATTAAGTGGGCAGCTGCCCACAAATGAGTCCAGAGTGCCTGGCTGTGGTCAGTACACTACTGCCTCATGGGAATTTTCCCATGTCCAAATAGCAAATCCCAGGTATACAAGTCAAATCCAACTGTGTGTGTGTGTGTGTGTGTGTGTGTGTGTGTGTGTGTGTGTGTGTGTATGTGTGTGACAGTGACAGCTTGAGAACCTCCCGTTGGCCTTATTTGGTTACTGGTAGCTTTGAAGAGAGACTTCAAGTGGTTTCCATTACATTATCTCATTCACTTAGTAGCTGATTAGCTAGGCTATTTATTGAACAATTCTAAATCCTGCTGTGTTACACACACCATGGGGGTCTCTGGGGAAAGATGAACATGAGGAAGACCTTGCAATGGAGGACCTAGCAATGTAAAAGGTAAGAGGAGCCTATTGTTGTGGAATATTAGTTGAAGATTTGTTTATGCTGTGGAACATTTGTTTAATGATGCAAATGCTGCATTCTTTTATGTTGCCATGGTTTAACTATGTGAAACTGTGTTACTTTGCCTGTCTAATGAGGAGCTGAACAGCCAATAGCGAGTCAGAAGAAATAGGTGGGGCTGACAGGCAGAGAGAATAAATAGGAAGAGAGAGGAGGGAGGGGTGAGAAAAAGGAGAAGAGGATGTTGGGAGCCAGCCACCCAGCCACCCAGCCACATAGCCAGTCATGGAATAAGAAGGAAAGAAAAGGTATACAGGAATAGAGAAATGTAAAGCCCAGAGGCAAAAGATAGATGGGATAATTTAAGTTAAGAAAAGCTGGCTACCATAAATGCCCTTCCCTGATAATGAGACCGACGACTAACTTATCTACCATCATGAAGCCCTCATCTAGTAGCTGATGGAAACAGAAGCAGACACCCACAACTAAACACTGAGCCGAACTAGAATCCAGATGCAGAGAGGGAGGACAAGACCAGGCTACAGAAACACACAGAGACAGCTGAACTGAACAAGGAGGAGCTAATGGACCCCCAGACTGATAGCTGGGAATCCAGCATGAGACTGACTCAGACCCCCTGAACATGGGTCCCAGCTAGAAGGCCTGGGCAGTCTAAGAGACCTTGGACAGTGGAACCAGGATGTATTCCTGGTGCACAAAAGGACTTTGCGGGCACATCCCCCATGGAGGGATAATCAACCTAGAGACAGAAGAGAAGGCCTAGTCCCTACTCTAAATGATGACCCATTCTGGATGCCATCACCCTACATATGGAATAGGAGTGAGGGTGAGGTGGGAGGGGAGGGTGATCGGGAGGCATGAAAGGGTGGGAGAGAGGGAAAGAAGGGGGAGGGAGAGAGAGAAAGAAGGGGGAGGGAGAGAGGGAAAGAGGGGGAGGGAGAGAGGGAGAGGGAACTGGGATTGATATGTAAAATTAAAATTAAAAAATAAATTATAAAAGAAAAGAAAAGCTGGCTAGAAACAAGCCAAGCTAAGGCCAGGCATTTATAAGTAATAATAAGTTTGTATTCACTTGGAGTCTGGGTGGCAGGCCCCAAAAGAGCAAAAGAGAAAAGAATAAAAATTAAACAACTATAAGCCTGTCAATGGTTCTACTGTCTGATGAGACATCCAATGGCCCCCAGTCAGGGATCAGGTGATGCATTTTGGCATAGTCACATAGGGCTACTTGATCAAGTCTTTCAAAATGTTCAGAGATAAGTGACATGATTATATTGGTGCCCTATATATTTTGAAAGCAGTTTGTATGCATTTATATGTTATATGATTGACTGATAGCCTTATTTATTTATGTACTCATTTATTTATTTGACATAGTGCTTCTCTATGTTGCCAAAGCTGCCTTTGAACTCATAATCTTCCTGCCACAGCTTTCTGAGTACTGGATTACAGATGTGCTCATCATACCTGGCCAGATTATACTTTTATTTGGTGTATAATATTTAGGCATAAATATGCCTGTTATAGGATACACTTTGGAACATGTTAACTAGGTATTAATACTTTTCCTTTGGCAAGATCAGGTTTTCTTTTTTTAAGTTTGCTTTTTATCATCTGTGTTTTCTATTGTCAATAGGCGTCACTTTTAAAATAAGGAAAAGTTCTTTTTAAGTACAAAATATTAAGGTAGATGATGAGGCCTTCCATACAGGCATTAGCTAGAAGGGGAGGAGTCAGAACAGACAGTAATCAGGTCACAGGGACTGGCAAGAATGACTTGGCAGGGAAGGCATGTCTAAGGCTCACTGTATTCTTAGTATGGGTGAGCAATGGCCAGACTTGGGGTATGGAGATGGGAGAGAGGAAGGGCAGGCCAGAGGAAAAAATGCATAGGATTTATTGGGGACAGCAAGGCATCTTAGAGTTGCATTTCAGAGGAAGTAAGATGAGTAAAAATAACATCTTCTGGACTTAAAATTAGAGGCTCAAATCAGGAGTTCTGTGTGTTGCTTTGATGCATTAGACTTTGTCCTGAGGACAATGGGAGGCCATAGGCCAACCATATCTATTTGGTAGGTCCTCCCACAGAGGCATTGGGATAGAGAGAGATGGGTTCAGACTAACAAGTGTTTCAATCTATATCACGGCAGTTCAAGACAGTGTCCATGGTAACCAGCCTCCTAGAACATTCCTCATTCAGCCTCTCTGACAACACTTCAGCTCTTGGTGTGTCTCCCTAAACAAAATGTGAGGTGGCTTTGGGGGCTGGTTGACACTTCTCATCCTTTAATACCTCAGTGTAGGACACTCAATAAACATTTGCTCAGCTGGGTTCAATAAAAGCATTAATCATGTCATAGAAAGTGTGACCACACCTGGCAGTGGATAAGGCGGCTCCATAGTCTTGCAAACTCGTCCTGATTCAGCCGCCCATTCACCTTCACCTGGAGGAGGAGTTAAGTGCCAAGGAGTCCAGAGGGCAATGGGGAAGGGGTGCTGTTTGTCCTGGCAACAAAGCCAGAGAAGCTTTGTCCTTCAGCTTGTAACCCAGTGCCATGTTGGCCCCATGCCACCTGGCTCCCACTCTATATGAAGGTGACCGGGTTTAGATTTGTTTCACAAAATAAAATGCATTTTTACACGGAAGGGGCCCTGAGAAATAGGCATCAATTTTGGTTATATCCAGTAGAAGAAAGGGACACCTCCACCCACCACAACCACAATATGGCCTTTACCAGTTGGGCTGTGTTCACCAGTCAGGGAAGGGTCAGGAAGAGCTTGCAGGGGCCTTGCAATGCAGAAGTAGTGTGGATAGGTACAGGTGCCATCCCTGGGCCATGTTGTAGCTGGGATGTTTCCTGTGTATTAATGCTTCCCTAGCTACCTCTTAGAGCAGGCAACTAATACAGGAAAAATAATTGAACTATGAGAGCTAACACTCAACCCCAGGGGAGGCCCTATTTACAGTTCCCAAGTACAATGCAATGCACAGATCTTTCCTACCCCCTTTTTTTTTTTATTCTTCCCCCAGTTGGGTGCCTTGGCCATGGGGCTGCAAGGACCATTTGGATTCCTCTGTGTCTCTGAGTGACTCCAGACCACAGCCAGCTAAGACAGGACTGATTTATGATTCCATCAAGAAGCCTTCTTGTTCTACAATAGCTGGCTTCGAATTCACAATTGAGCCTTGTTAACAATGTGAGAGGGGGTGATCTGTCTCTCTCTGGAGACAGCCACAGCCTGGGGAAAGAATTACCAGGCTTGGGAATCCATCCTACATGGCCAGTGTCTTGTGGGCCTGAAGAGAAACAGAGGTCAGATAGAGGAGAAACACCCTTGGAGAGGGTGTTAAGATAAGAATTAAGCAAAGTTTGATTCCTGGTCCTGTTCCTTGTGGCCATGGAGTGAGCCACCCAATTGCCTCAAGGCCACTGTTTTACACATGCAAAAATGCCATGTGAGCCACAAGAGAGCACCCCTGCTGTGCACTTCAGGCCAAGGAGGCTTGTGAGTCTTTGTGGTTATCTTTTTAAATCGGTGGCCTTCTGAGTAAGGAATCCAAGCAGTGAAGATTTCTCCAGTATTGAAGGAAAGATGGAAGGGAAATAGTTCCAATTGGTGGATGTAGTACAGGCTGAGGTTAGAACATAGACCTTGGAAGCTAAAACTCCTATTTTCAAATCCATGTGTGGCTGTGTAAGCTGGGAAAACATACTTGACCTCTGTGTCTTTTCAATGGGATAACAGCTGTTGCATCATAAGGGTTGTTGCAAGCATTACAAACACACTTCCTTAGGAATCCCAGAAGTTTGATGAGTAGTGACTATTGCTATTGCCACTATGATGAGCTAGAGTCTAGAGTAAGCTGGGAGAAAATGGCACAGGATCCATGTGCTGATCTGTAATCAGAAACCTAGGGAAGCCCTCAGGGTAGGAGGGCTCCTAGGGCAGCAGGAGGGGGTGATGGCAAAGGATACATCCATCAGAGCCACGATGCTTTGGCACTGGTCCAAGGAGAAAGTGTCCCCTGGAGACCCTGAGGAAAGAGAAGGACTGAAGTGCCACTGAAGGTGGGCACATGGGGGATGGGGCCAGAGCCATCTGACCTCTGAGTTGACATACCTATCAGGAACTCCTGGTTGAGAAGTCTCTGAAGTTGGGTGGCATCAATGTCCTGCCCCTGGTCCAAAACAGGAGAAAAGTGGGTGTGAGATGGGAATCAGGAGCCAAGGGACAGATCCACCCAACTCTGTAGCAGCTCCCTGAGTTCTACATCCTTCCTTTCCATAGCATGTCTACCTGTTCTTTGTTCTGGGTTCTGGCCATGTTGATAAACCACTCTTTGACATCCAACATGATGCTTGGTCCTGACACTGGGCTCCTGGTGTGGGCTCTGTCATACTGCTTCCCTCCACTTATTATTGGACAGAAAGCATGCTTCCTCCCCTACCCACTGTGGCTGGCACTGGCAGATCCCCATCAGAAGGACCATAGCAGGATGACCAGTGCAGCCCTTTAGGTGTGTTCTCCACTTCCAGAGGGACCATGAGAAGATGTGTTGACTTTGTGTGTGTCTGTGTGTGATAATAGATGCTAACTAAACACACTCAAAATCTAGGCTTCTAGAAACTGCTATCATGGAGCACATTACTTAGTCTCCCAGGTACTGAGACTTTCCTTAGATTAAAAGCAGAAAGCTGCTACAGCAGTGGGTAAACAGGTTGTTTTCTAGGCCTGATCTCGGGAGAAGTCATGGCACTGACCATTCCATGCAGGCAGGCAGTGGACGGCCTTGTGGCAGTGACTTTGATAACAGTTTTACAGGGAAGCATGGCTGCTGTACGTGGGGCAGCTGGCACTGGAGAAAGGTTGCTCAGTGGTTAGACTTGTAGAGTGGCATTCCATGGCTTAGCAGGATAACTGCCCTCACAGCCCACAGTCCCTTTCTCCTCTTAGGGTGGGCAGTACCCCCTGCCCTGAAAGCAGAAGCAGCCCCATATCTTGTCATTGTAAGGCCCTGCCCACAGTGAGAAGCACAAGCCTGTAAGATGCCAATGTCTCACTTGCCCTCAGGCCATTCTTCTAACTTCACATAGTTTGGGAATATCAGCAAAGTTGGCTTTATGTGCCCAACATCAGCTGAGTTTTTCTTCCAAAGAACCTTGTACAGGAGTTGCTATGCTAAGGATGGACTTGCCTTCATGGAATTGCCCATCAGCCACCAAGCTGAACAGAGCAAGGACCATATCTGCTTCCTTCACCATATTACCTGCCTAGGGCACATTTGGACCATGACTCTATTCTCTATCCCCCACCACAAGCAATCGAGAAACTGATGGCAGGGATGACAATAGTGGTTACTCAGATGAGTCCCCCAAGAATTGCATGTATCAACTATGCATGTATCAGCCTCAAAGGTTGGAGCTGTGAGCTGGGAGTTGATGGTGCACCTCTTTAATCCCAGCACTTGGAAGGCAGAGGCAGGTGGATCTCTGTGAGTTCCAGGCCAACCTATTCTTAGAGAGAGTTCCAGGACAGGCTCCAAAGCAATATAGAGAAACCCAGTCTCAAAAATCAAAAACAAAACAAACAAACAAAGATTGGGGCTGTGGTACTACCAAAGTTTAGTGAAGTAGGTACTTGGGGCATGTCCTGGGAGTTTGGAAAATGCTTGCCAATGGAATTCATAAAGGATAGTGGCTAGATTTGCTCTGTCTAATTGAGAACAAAATGCACGATTCCTTTCTGACAGTCAGGCCTGGTTATACCATACCCACAGCCATGGCTAACAAAGGCAACTAATGTCAATGAGTGCTGATAAATTACTATACTAATAGAGCTAGTTACCCCAATGTGAGATATCAAGTGGAAATAGACAGTAAATACATGAGAAATGCTTTGCTTAAAAATCTCTTGGGCAGTCACAACCTTTGAGCACAGTCTGCATGTTGTTCAGAATGCTGCCAGGGTGCCTTGATCAAGGGTACCTCCCTAAGAGGTGGCCTAGGCACAATACTGTATTGGTGTCTCATTCTAATTCCAACCACCATCCAATACCAGCAACAGTCACTCTAGGGGGAGCCCAACATTTGTCTGTCTCTTGGAAATGTCCTGATAAGGGAGTTTGTACCATCATGTCATATGACAAATGACATTTTAATGTTAAAAGTCCAGGTGCACAGACCCGTGTGAACATGTCCCACCTGCCCTGGAGAAGCTTGGTCTCAGGCATCCTAATCAGGTCCTGCTGGCCACCTCAGCTAATCGAAGTCTGGGTGTCTGCTTCGGGGGAGCAAACTGACAAAAATGACTGAGCACCTCCTCTGGGCCAAGGACAGTGATCTGTGCTTGGGGACAAGGGATGCATATGAAGCCATCTCTGCCTTTGGGAACTCATGGACAGGGGATAGTGGTCTTCTGGGTTAGCCTTGTTTCAGTGAGACCTGGCCTGAATCCTGGGCAAGTGATGATGTGATGTTCTTTGTAGCATCCACCCCTCATTGTAGCCACATTCTCATCCGTACCCCACCCCATTTCCCTATGGCCCAACCTGTGTCTGAGATACCACTATGCCATTAGCCCTCTGAGTACAGCATAGGATGACATCCCTCCTTCCTCAGCCTCTGCTTGACCCACTGTGCACAAAACTATCTATATCACTTTCTGCTTCCTACACCGACACAGTTATTAATGGTAAAAGGCCCATCCCACGGAACCACTGGCAGCTCTTTTATCCTGAGGAGTCAAGGAGTTCTTTATAACAGTTTATTAAACCATTAGGAAAGCCCCATGTGCACATAGGTGGCTTGGCAGGGAGAGAGCTGTTGGGGATTTCTGAAGCTGGCCAGCTCTGGGGAGGAACAATGCCAGCTTTGGTGGGGGTAGGGAGAGTGATGGTCGAGCCAGAGAAAGATTTCAAGGGGTGCTGCCAACTGCTTGTCTAAAGGCTCAAGCCACAATATATCCCTTTCACACAGCCCATAATTATCCTCTCCCTTCCTAAGCTCTATGTTCCAATGGGATTCTACCCACATTGGGACATAACTTATCTCTAGAGCTTGGCAGCCAGAGCATCTGGGGATGGTCCAGGGAGAGAAAGTGGCTGATACAATCAAGTCCTTTTCATTCTGTGCATTCTGACAAGCAACTGGAGATGTTTCTGTCCCTGGAGTGCCCCTTCACCCCCTCCCCACCTTATGATAAGTAAGGTCGATGGGTGTTAGGTAATGTACCTGATCCACATATCTGTAGAAAATGCTGTTTTGGGATCCATTTTCTGAAAGACTTCCCTGGTTCAGAGGGAAAATAGTTATGTTAAGCTGCTGAGGAGATGGTCACTCATCTGGTACAGCCTTGTTTCAGTAGGAGTTGGCCTGATACAGGGTATAATTAGCCTCTCCTGAATCTAAGATAGAAAATTCACTTGGTGGTTATAGGGGTCTGGTAGGGGAAATCAAACTTGAAGGGGATTTGAAAACTAAAGTTTGTTAGAAGGAAGATACTTGAACCTAATCTGGTCTTGGCGGGGGGGGGGGGGGCTGGTCTTCTCTTCTGCCCTACTAGAAGCCTATCATAGCATTTCTGTTTTGCCTAGTCATTAGCAAATCCGGGAAGCAGAAAGAAGCTCGTGTGTGTGGTTTCTCTCTCTCTCTCTCTCTCTCTCTCTCTCTCTCTCTCTCTCTCTCTCTCTGTGTGTGTGTGTGTGTGTGTGTGTGTGTGTGTGTGTGTGTGTGTGACGTAGCTAACAAAGACAGCAAACAAGACCTGCACACCTACCTTAAGGGCTCTGAGGTTGAAACTGCTGCTTGGGTTCCTAGAAAACCAGGGGAACAGTGTGACAAAAATGACCCTTGCTGTATTCCCAGGAGTCTACCTGTGGAGGGCACTCAAAGGCACCTAACATCTCCAGCAAGTGTGAGTAGAAGGCAGCCATGGCAGTCAACACACAATGATCTCATGTTCATTTGAAATGGGCATGGTCTAGTTTTCTAGCCACTGACTTGTTCATCCTGAGATGCACATGGATGGTGACTTATACTACCAGAAAGCAGGAGACCTTTGACTCATTCTCCATCTTAATTGGCAGTGATGGCTATCCGTACTCATTTGCTGTAAAGACCCCTCTGACTATAGTAACTCTTGCCTCAGGCTCAAAGGGCCAGGACTTGTTGAAACCAATCTTGATCCATGATTTAACATTCAAGATCCTATAGAATTTCTGTCCATTAGGTCACTCTATCCTTCTGGTCTATCCTACATTCTGGCTATGTTTCAGACAAGTGACTATAATACATGGCACAATCATCCCATGCTCATGACTGACAGTGCTTATTTAAAAAACTCTGGGCACTACTATTTCCCTCTTCTCAGGGTCTTTCTTTCTATGCACATGGTCTTCTCTTGAAGCTACTAACATTGTTTACCTTCAAGGACCAGCTCAAGTGCCATTCCTCCAAGAAGCACTTCCTGGCCCCTACGGCCAGAAGAAGTCCTTCCACTCCGTCCCTTCATGCAGGTTTACATTGTTGTTGGGGTCGAGGTATAGGCTCATAGACTTTCTCATTCCCCATTGTAATGTGTGTCTCAAGAACAAGACTCATATTGTGTCCCTGGCACACCATGCTCTTCATATGACACACAGAGCCCTATTCACAAAGACACACTGGAGTGGAATAAACACACTCAGGACCCCAGGGTTTCTATACCTGTCCTTGTCTGGCATTTTGAGGAATATTCGGAGTAGGAACTCCACTCCTTTTCTGTGTGCTGAGGGAACCACTACATAGGTCCCGGGGCTCAGGTGGAAGGACTTGGTGAAGTTGCACTTGGATACATAGTCTATGCCCTGGGCAGCACTTCTAAATGGGGAGAAAAATGCAGGTGGCAGTCTTTCCTGGAACTTCTGGAACTAGAAGAAACAAGAATATTGTAAGACCTTTCTATACATGAAACCTGGCACCAGGACAGGCTGTTGCCTTCTAAACCTTTCTCTGGTCACCTGACCAGCATTACAAGTCCTAGAAAAGGAGACAGTGGTGACTCAGATCCAAAATGAAACAACTCCCCCCCCAAAGTATCTTATCTACCAGGTGTGTCCCACCTGGAGGTCTGTGGGTCACATGTGTCCAAGGAAAGCCAGGGATGTGGTCCAACATATTTGTAGATGATAAAATCATGTCACAATGTCAAAAGGTTGGACTTGGCAGATTCCAGATACTACAGTGGATGCACCAAAACTTGACAGGTAATTTTATCTCACTAATCTCATAGCATCCTGTGGTTCTGGTTTTCTTTCTTATTTATGGGCAAAGAAGGCATGGAAATTAGTGGCAATGTTCCAGTGTTGAATTCCTTCTGGAGTCCCCGCAGCTAGGTCTCCTCTTAATCTTTAATCACATTCTATGGGCTGCCACAGAACTGGAAGGTTGAATTTTCTTCTCTCCCTCTCTTTCATCTCTCCTGCAGAGCCTTGGGATTCCTTCTCATTGGAAGATAATGGGTCTCAATCATTTTCCTTTTATTTCAAATTTTCTTACAGATAAAACAATAAATATAGCGCGATTCCTATTACCAGATGTCACATACATATTATATAATAAAAACCCCTTACTAAACAAATTTTGCTACAACATGTGAGCATGGTGCTTCCATTTAGAATGGTTATACAGCATGAAATGGTTATTGATGGGCTCTGCCTTGGGGGAAGAATGGGGGAATGTGGAAGCTTCTATCAGGGGATAGGGATAAGATTAAGCAGGAGGTGGGTCACTGTCCCAGGTGGACAGCAAAGGGAAGGTTGAATCCCAAAAGCAGTTTTTCTGCTCTCAGATTTGGGGAGCTGGTTTTCTTAGGACCTTTGACAGAAGTAATTAATAATAGGGCCAGTTCTTTTCCAAAAGGGCAGCTCTGCCCTCTGTTACCATGTATAAATGTGTGTGCAGAGGTGTGTGAGCAGTCCTCCTTCTACAAGCTAGGTTAGGATGGCCTTGCTCACCTGCTGCCCCCCCATCATATTTTTGCAGCCCTGTTCAGAGCAGACTTGCTCGGTGGCAGTGAGAAGTATGACTAGGGAGTGACAGGAGACTTTGGTGTAGTGTGCAGAGGAGCCTGCTTCATGCAAATTCATGGCCAGCAAGGTATAGAGCTGGGCCTCGTACCCTAGCATTGGTGCTTGTACCCTTTTCTCACTCAAGTCCCCACTGTGTTCCAGCTCAGGGAAGTGGAGCTCTGATTCATTCCATTCACTTGAGAGCTTCCCTCAGAACTCTTCTGGGTGTTTTTCTATGGCTGGGGTACCATGGACCAGAGGCGGATTCTAAGCCCCTTACGACTGCCCTTATCTTAAATGCACAGGAACCCATTGGACCAAGCGCCTCTATGGAGACCAAATTGTTTCAGGGTACTTTCACTGTTACAGCCCCTCTTGGATGTTAAAGAGAGAATCCTAATGGGGCCCACACACCAAGATGACAAATCCTACCCTAGTTTGTTGACCTGTTTGGAGAGGCTAAGCTGATAGCTCACTCAAAATGCAACAAGAGCAGACTTGTGGACTTGGAGTCCCCAGTGTTGGAAGAGGCAAAACAGTTTCCCAGGAGACAGCATCAGAAGTGTGGGAAGTCAATGAGGACAGCAGTGGGCCATACCTGGGAGTCTACCTGTAGGAGAGAGAAAAACAGGCTTCAGGGAGACACAACAGAAAGACAGCTGGGTCTCTCATCCTACCTCAGGGAGCATGCTCCTTCTTGCGTGCTACCTCAGGGAACATGCTCCTTCTTGCGTGCTACCTTAGGGAGCATGCTACTTCTTGCATGCTACCTCAGGGAGCATGCTACTTCTTGCGTGGCCATCCTGTCTGGTATACAGGGCACATGTTAGGAGTGAGAATAGTGCCTTTGTTTGTGCTGAGTTACAGAAAGGGAGGCCTACACTGTTGGAGGGAGCAACAAAAGGTAGGACATTGAAGATAGCTGAGAGGAGGCAGCATGCTCTTTATGTTAGAGCAAGATATGGTTATTGCTCATAGTTATGATGGTAATAGAAAAGGAAGCTGGAGGACACTGGGAGGGACAGAGATAAGATGTGATCTCAGTCAAGTGTAGATTTCCCAAAAGTCAAGTACAAATCCCTCAATATGGAGAGCACCAATGAGAAGGCAACTTTGCTCTCCCCAACTGTACTCATGATAGGTGTTTGTTCTGTGGGCACTCCCGCCTCTGTAGGGAATGTACATGCACATGTGGATGGGGGACACTTAACACGTATGCTTTACTCTTTCCATCTGGTGGGATGGAGCATCAAGGACAGAGTTCTGTCTTTACGCCCCTCTACAATTTCCCAAGCCCTTCTGTGTGATACACTGGCTATTCAGTGCAGTCCTTTGAACAGATGCTTGGGTCTTGTTCCACATGTGAAGAAATGGAGGCCTGGAAGGTGAGAAGCAGGGTAGGGAAAAGGGCAAGCTGTGTTGCTCCCTTTGCGATGGTGTCCCACTTCCCATCAAGCACAGTCCTTCCCAGTCAGCTTGGCTTTGATTACTTTCTACTGTGAGCTGGGGCTCTACCCATGCAGGCTAACCACTTTGTGGGTGTGATCAGACCCACTGCAGCCATAGACACTGGGAGGGAAGTGTCAAGCCCTGGCTTGTGGGAGGACCTTTGGGGGATGAGGATGAATAGCTTGTACTCTTGTCCCTTTTATCTGTCCTGACTTTTTCCTGCCTTTTCACACATCATTGGTATCCAGTTGATGTAAAACAGTAGTGTGCCCACTGCTGCTGGGGCAGGCAGTGGTGGGGGTGTCACAGGCTCACACTAAGCTTGGAATCCTATTTCAACTGCCCTAGGGACTCTTATAAGCCCAGATACTGGCACACTCGTTATTTCTGGCTGGAATGTGAAAAATAACCAAAGTATCTTTTTTTAAAGATTAAAAACCATATGTATCTGAGTGTTTGCCAGCATATATGGGTCTGCACCAAGTGCATGCCCAGTGCCCAAGAAGGAAGAAGGCATTGAAAACCCTGGAACTGGAGGTATAGACAGTTGGGAGCTACCATGTAGGTCCTGGAAGTCATCCTAGGTGCAGCAAACACTCTTAACCACTGAGCCATCTCTGTAGTCTCCCAAGCATCTTATAATGAGATCTAGATGGGCTATTGGCATGTAACTCAATCAGGATCCTGGAGGGACTACTGAGGTCTTGGGCAGCCTGAGGCAGCCTCTGGTCAGAGTGCACTTTTTGTGTCAGCTGACACAAAATCATGTACAAAGGAGAGAGGGGAGCTTGGGGAGATTTTAAAGATGGGGTTGATTGCAACCTCATGACAGCTCCTGAACCATAAGCATGTTTGTATATTGGTCATGGATGGAAGCATCTAGAAAACGAAGCTCAGAAGGTAGGTGGGAGCTGAATAAGATGGCTCCTTAGGTAGACATGATCCTACAGACTGGCCTATATGGCTACTTCTAGGCCAAGAGATTTGTTGTAATACCTGCTTCTTCCTACCTTTTTTGTTTAATTATTCAACAGTTGAGTACTGGCATGAGCAGGTCTGTGTGTATGGTGATGTAGCTGGAATGGAGGTGAAAGGGATACCCAGCTGGAAACATCCAGGTTACAAAAGATCTCCTTTTGCATCCAAGTCCTGGAGATGGGGGTTTGGCTTTCTTTTAGCAACTGCAGTGGAAACCTGCATGCTTCATCCCACTTGAATCCAACAATCTCTTCTGTAGGAGCTCCGACTCTTGAAGAATTACGTAAAAGGGGAGCAATGAGCACGAGTTCTGAACTATGTTGAGAGAATAGAGCTCAACAGGCTTTCCTTCCAAAGCTTGTTTCTCTTGCTCTGTGTGCCATGAGAAAAGCAATCATGTAAGCTGAGCACCCCAGGTCTGGGCTATAGGTGCTGAGATCAAACTTTACCCATCACCCGCAGCTGTTGGAAAGATGATTATTCTTCTCTGAGCTCTGGATTTCATATCTATTCTTGGTTTTGAGACCCTGCAGGGCCACGTCCATAAGGCCTTCTCACCAGCAAGAGCCACAGCTGTGAGCAGGACAGTTCCCCATGAGCAGAGTAGGCAGGAAACATGTCTGACCATAAAAGGGCTGAGGGCCACGTTTTTGAAATTTGCTTTGTCTCAGTTAGTTGGAGTTGTTTGGGAGGCAAGTCCCATCTCTGGCCTAATGTGTCAATAGGCTTCTGAGCTCTGTGGTACCCATCAAAGGTGGCAGGTGTGTCTGGCTCAGGCTTGAAGGGCATCTGGTGCCCACTCTCAGCTTCATCATTGACTCTGCCATGGCATTTCATATCCTTGTATACTAGTTTCTCCGCCTCTAATGGGGTGGGATGAATACTACTAATACCACAGGGATTCACAGTCTTACTGGCACAAGGAGGCTTTGGGACAGATGACTTGAGGGTCACTCACTCTATCTTTGGGATGCTTTGAATTTCTTAGGAGACATGACAGCAGAGCCATTAGATTTTCCTTTTCTTTGTAACATTTTTAAAAATGAGTTCCTTAGTTATCTCTCTCTCTCTCTCTCTCTCTCTCTCTCTCTCTTTCTCTCTCTCTTGTGTGTGTGTGTGTGTGTGTGTGTGTGTGTTAGCATTGATGAGATTGAGGGAGCTGGTTGGGAGTGCAATGGAGAGGATGAGCAAATAGCTTGAATGTCAACTTCTGAATTGTATCTGGGCTTTGGTCTAGACATAAGAGGAAAAAGATTTCACCTATTGGATTTAAGTCTCTCTCTCTCTCTCTCTCTCTCTCTCTCTCTCTCTCTCTCTCTCTCTCTCTCTCTCTCTCTCTCTGTGTGTGTGTGTGTGTGTTTAATTTTAATGAATGATTTTCAAAAATGACATAAGCAGGCAGCCTCTGAGGAACTTGTTAAAATGCAAATCATTAGATGCTGCACCTAAGAGTCTGTTTCAGGGCCTTGGGACTGGCTCAAGAATCTGCATAATAATAGAAGCTGGTCTTCTTGAGCACCTCTTGAGACACAAACATCAGAGTCTGAAGCATACCTGGAAAATCTGTGCCACACAAGTGGCACAGATAAGGGATGTATGGCATTTAAAACATGATCAAGAGGCTGGAAGGATGGCTTAGGGCTGAGAACAAAGGCTGTTCTTGCAGAGTTCTGTTTCCAGCAACTGTATAGTGCAGCCCACAACTGTAACTCTAGTTCCAGAGGGATCATACCCTCTTCTGGACTCCATGAGCATTGTCACTCACATGTGCACATATCTATACACACACACACACACACACACACACACACACACACACACACACACACACATATCAGAATAAGAATTTTAAAATAGGTCTGATTCTCCTTTAATTTAAAGCTTTCTTAAATTTTTAACACATGAATGCTACAGAGCCTTTGGGCTTTTATTACTAAATCTTGCAAACAGATTGCATACCTTGAACACCTGGAACTGTAACGGAAATATCTCCTCTTCTGTCTTCAAGCTTTGTGACATGATTGTGAAAGCCACAACAACATTGTTGCCATCAGTGGACTCTTGAACACCAAAGAGATACTGAGTGTCCCTCCCATGTCCTCCTAGAAGAGAATAAGACATTATTAGGGCTCAGAAACACCCCTAGAGGCCCAGTACAGTGCTTTTTGGGATTGAGTTCTAAACTCTGTTTGGAAAGCTAGGGTCTGGGTCCACATAGCCACAGTCAGTAGTTGTGAAACAAGTTCTTTATATTCTGAGCCTTGGTCTCTTACTCTTAAAAATAGAGAGGGAAGTATTATCTCTACTTGAACAAAAATGTCTCCTAAGTGATGGGAGATGTCATTCTGTATATGTTTCTCATACTGGTTAATGAGTAAAGCACTGTTGGCCAATAAATAGGAAAGCTAGATAGGCGGGACTAGGAGACGAGGAAAGAGGAAGTAGGAAAGAAGTCAAGATGGAGAGTCTGGAGAAAGCAGAATGCTGGCCGGCTCCCCAGTAAGAGAAATACATAGATCAGCAGAAATGGGTTAATACTTAAGACAGAGCTAGTCGATAAGAAACTAGTACCTGGGCAACAGAATTATATCTAATACAGAGTCTCTGTGTGTCATTTGGGGCTGGCGCGGCAACGGGACCAGACTGGGCGGCGGGTGGAAAAACCATACTCCTTATACCTAAGCAATACATTCAGTCTCGTGTGTGTGTGTGTGTGTGTGTGTGTGTGTGTGTGCACGCACGCGTGCGCATGTGTGTACATTTGTCACAGGCCAACCTAAAATTCTATTTCTCAAATTCTGCCCACTGATTATTTATATATGTATGCATTTACTTATTTATTTAATTTTTTTTTTGAGAAAGGGTCTCTCAGTGGCCTAGGAATTTCCAGCAGGCTAGGCTGGCTGGCCAGTGAGCCCCAGGAACCTACCTGTCTTCACCTCCCCCAAGTACTGGGATTATAAGAGCCCACGCTCTAAGGGCTATTTATAAGTAAAATCTCCAAGTATGCATAAGCTTATTTGTACTAGCAACAACCATTAGAGCCTTGAATGGCATCAATCATCAAGCACCAGTGAAGATAGCAGGAATCAGGGGGTAAGATGGTAGTCTACAGTGCTCTTATACCCAAGCATGCTTATCCAAGCCAAAGCATTAGGAGGGCTCCATGGAAACTATTAGACTCAAGTGCATGAAACAGGGCAGGCCAGTCAGGATACAGATGAGCCTCTTCAGGAGGCATGGGTCACTAGTGAGCTCTGGAAAATGAGTAGAGAGACTCAGAAGATGGCCTTGGTCACAGCCTTCCTATGAGTACTGAACAAGATGCTGATTAAAATGCACTTAGCGGTATATAGCAGGTACTCAATTGCTGACTTCCTTCCTTTGCTTTTTTGTGAGGTATTACTATAAATGGCCTTGCTGTGTAACTCTGGTTAGTTCACTAATGCACATTATATCCAGAGGAAAGGGCATTTGTGGCAGGTCAGGTGGGCACTACTTAGGGAGATGGATAAGTAAGAGTGGCTGGGCAGTTGCATATAGTCTGCTCGTGGCCTCCTTGGTGACAAGACTCTCTGAGTAGAGTCATCAAAAGAACCTAGAGATAAAAAAAAAAAAAAATGAAGCACACCTTAAGGTCTGGGGCTTTCAAGGAGACCTTTCTGGACAGGCAAGTCTCTCACACAGACACGTTTATAGCCTCTTTTGTGGAGGATGCACTGTCTCACTCAGACAGGAAGCAAATTCAGTCATCAGTGTCACAAACAGGTAACTTAACAGACAGTGAAGGGTCATGAGAGAAGTGCCTGCCATCACTAACTCATGAGTAGGACAAGGCTATCCACCCTGTGCCTGGCTGATGCTTTGTGGGCTCAAAGGGAAAGCAGAGATTACTATTAATACCATTTACTGCCATGGAGGCTGGTGACAGAGAAAACTGATATTCTGAGGTACAAAACTAGTGTGTGGAAATGATGGTGGTTTAACCAGGCTCTGAATTCCTTTCCCATGCTCTTTCTACAGCCTTTCCTCCTGTCTTGGGTGTTTACAGGAAAGCAGAGAGTCAGCTCTCCACCCTGGTTCTAAGTAGCAGGACCTGTAAAATGTGGAATCAGGAGAGGTGATTAGCCTGCCCACTCCTACTAGCAGCCACTGTGCTCTCAAAAGCTCTAGTTGTCCCTTGAAGCTAACTCTTTTGCTTTCTTTGTGGGGCTAGTGTTCTAACCAGATGAAAGAGTCAGAGAGAAGTCAGGGCAGAGCTAGGGCTGACCGGTGCTGGTCTAGCAGAATGACCACCTGAGATCACTTGGTTCTTGAACATCATTTGGCGCCATCTTTCATTGGGTGTGACTCCATGATCCAGGGTGATTGGGATCTGGTTGCAGATAAACAGGCATGAGAAGTTCTCCTGGAAATCTTGACATGACATCCTGTGGAAAACAGACACTCAGCCAAAGTCACTTCTGGCTGTATCCCTGGGTTCAGCTTCCTACCATGTCACTGTGCCTCTCTAGTCAGCCCATGTGTTGACTTGCTGTAGGCCTAACCAAAGACCAAAGTCTGTCTCTGGCACATTCAGTGTCACGTGCTCCTGCCTTTGAGACTCTCCTCTCACATGCTTGACAGGGTACTGGGAGAGACAAGTATGGATATTGTGTCACCTGGCAAAATCACTTACTCAACCCAATAATCCAACTGAGTCCTTTTAGGCTCAGTGGGACAAAGGCCAGGCTCTCTTCACTTGGTCCTTTGCACTGTCAGAAATCTTGCCAATATCTTTAAGAAAACATGTGATGCCACAGTGAGACCCTGGCCATGCCAGGATTAAAGTATAGATATTGGGAAATATTTGCCGTTCTGATAGACACTTGCTTCTCTGACTCTTAGTAATTCAGGCCCTGGGTTTCTTTCATTATTTCACACATACTAAATTTCTTCATTTTTTAATTATTTAAATTTGTTCAGATTATTTTGACCATGTTCTTACCTCTCATCCAACTCCCCCCCACTGCCCTCTCCACCCAACATCAAGTCCTTTCTCTTTCTCAAAAAAGAACAAGACAAAAAATGAAAATCAAAAAAGACAAACTAAAAAACAAACAAAATCAAAAACAAGCATGCCAAAAACTAGAGTCTGTTGGTTTACTACTTCTTGGCATTGAGCCTGTCCTGGAGTAAGGTTGATATGCCCAGTGACAGGCATAATACCTTTCCTGGCAGGTATTAATTGCAAAAGGCTTCTTGGTTAAGGGTGGGGCTTGGTGTCTACTTTCCCTTCTTGGTGCTGGGATTTTGTATGGCTTGAACCTGTGTTGGTCTGTGTATGCTGTCTTAGCTATACTTTATCAAGTTCATTTCCTTTCTCTGTTCCCCAAAGAGCATCTGAGGTCCCAGCCAGGCTCATTCTAGAGATCTGTCCTGCCATTCCTCTTTGTTTTCAGATACACATGTTACATCTTACCAAAATACGTCACTAAATAAACCAGAGAACCCTCCAAGAAATGGCTATCTTTTCTAAGATGTGCATGTAAGGCATGCCATGTGTTTTCAAGGTGTGGAGTCTTGAATAGCCATAAGCTGAGGACATTGATATCCCATCCAGGGCCAGGCTGGAAGATGCACCCCCACTTATTCTTCTGGGAGAGTCCTGCCAAAGCAAACTGGAGTGCTGAGTCCCCATACATGATGGAAATCAGAGATGACAATCATGCCTCTAAATTCAAACCTCTGAGAAACCATAGAAATGTACAGGAAATTCCAATCTCATCTCCAAGATAACCTTCCCACCAAGGAGAGGGGGCATAACCATTTGTCATCAAAGCTGTTGTGCTTTGGTACAGAAAATAGGCTACCTCTAAGCGGGTCTCTGTAACACCAATTTCCATCCTCAAAAAGTTTAAGTGAAATAGTTGGAATGGAGGGCTTGGGAAATGAACACTTCAAACATCCTTAAAGAAAGATAGATACCAAAACTCGCCATTGTCCTTGTTTTCATACAGTTGGCTTTTCCGTGGGTCACTGGTTTCCTCCCACTCCTGGGACCTGAGTATGGAGAGAAAGACCACACAGTGAGACCTCTCCCACATCACTGCAAGAGGGCCACGGTGACCTCAAATCACCTGCCCACTTTTGTAAAACTCTAGATGTCATACATGAGACAGAATACCCAACTTCTATCCTTCAATATCTGGCCTTTCCCACTCAATGTGATAGTCTCTAGTTCTGTCCATTTTCTTGCTAATACCATGTTTTTCATCTTCTTTATGACTGAATAACACTCTGTTGTATACATACCACACTTTGTTTCCAACATGTCTACTGGTGGTTGCCTAGGCCAACTCCATAAATTAACAATGGGAAAGGGGAAAGAGAACATGAGAGAATAATAAAGTGATCGAAATATATCTTATACATGTATGAGATGCCATAGTTTGTAAAATTAATGTACACTAATAAAAACTACCTCCCATCTTCAACCATCTTATTCTACTTCCATCACCAGGCTTGAACACAGAGCCCTTTGCTATGTCTACTTCTTGACAGTCACCAAAGATTGATTTATTGAGTCTTCCTCCTAGGCCCATCTCACAGATGCCTCACAGATGCCTCACAGATGCCTCACAGATGCCCTGGTCCCGCTCTCCCTTCTGTTACTCTTTCCTCCCTCATGGACATGTGGTTGTTCTCCCTGAACGTAGTCCTGCCCACTTTCCTACCCATTCTCCATACTGCCACTGAACCCGGCCCCCCAAAGTGGGAGCTTGATCATTTCATTTCCATGCTTAAAACATGCTGGTGGCATCCAGTCGCTGCCAGGCAAAGTTCAAACTCTTTAAGAAAACCATGGTCTCTGCCAGTCAACAGCCCCATGTTTAACCGGGCTGTTCCTGCCCCACCCCCAGCTTTGAACACTCTGTTCCAGCAATCATGAATTATCTTCATTCATTCCCCTCCCCACACCCACTTCTGGGCTTTCACCACGATGCTCCTGTGTAGGGAACACTCCTATCAATACTGACCTGCGACCTCTCGGGTGTCTCTTCACCTAACGGGTTCTCTGTGTGAAAAGCCTGGCTGAAGCTCTCTTGCTTCATACTGAGACCTGGCCCTTCCCTTGGGCTCCCATACACCTAGTCCTCTGTGTAGACATTGTTCCATTGCTGTTTATTTCTTTCTCTTTTTAGACTCCAGGTGCCCACAGAGCAGTGGCCTTGCTTTCCCCAATACCATCACAGGCATCTAACACACAACGCAACACATATTCTGTCTCTTTTTTGCTTAGTTAACTGAACAACAGAGATGACGTATTCCAGAAGCAAGTTCTGGGGTGGGGTGGGAAAGAGACCCTTCTAGGCAAAAGGCAACAGCTGTTCCTCCTTCAGCTTGTGCCTCAAAGTAGAAGCAAGCTCCACAGGCTATGAGCGCCAGAGGCTTAACAGTTTAATGAGATCTTTCCCATGATGGAGACTGTATTGGGAACAGGGGTCACCTCTCTGTCAGGACAGCAAGGGAGAGACCACCACCCAGGCTTCCAACTACTGGCTGAAGCAGTCAGATGTGTTATTGTAAAATGGCAATTTTATAATTAAGCGATAATTACATTTTCTGCAGTGTGTAAGGGAAAATAAATGTAGTGTAAATCAATATGCTATTGATTCATGCAAGTTTGCCTTTAAGTGTGTGCGACTGAAATTTCAATTATGGCTGAGATTAGACCATCCGGCTCTCACCATCCATCTCCATTCCTAAGGAGTAGGAAAGAAATTGACCACCTGCATAGAAACAGGGATTATGCGGTCCCCACCACTTCCTTCCAGCCTGGTTCTGGCAAGAGGCGGCTGACAATCAGCCGAGGGACCTGATCCTCCGGGGTGGGTACTGTTCTGCACCCACACTCCAGGTTAGGGGTTCCATCCATGTTCATTCCTGTAGGGTTTGAATAAAAGATTCTGGCCTGTTCTCCCGATCCTTGCCTCCTTTGCTGTAGCCCAGCAGGTTCCTAGCTAGGGAGAAGGACCCTACCTAGTGTCTCTTCTGAAACACATCCTATATCCTTGTCACAAGGACACCTCCTGTTCATCGCCATCTGTCACACTGCCTGAATATGCCCACCCATAGGATCTTTTTCTTCTCTGAGCTCCGATGTCTCTTGTGGCTTTTGCTAGTGGTGGAAGACACAAGGGAGAGATTAACCATTTTGAGTTTATTGTCTGCCGTCATCCCCGGAACATATTGTCAATGGTCTGATTTTTTTATTTCTATCAGCCAATCAAAATGTCCTCTGGGCCACATTCAGAAGTTTGGGTGCTGGGCATGGAGAACTGGGGACAGCCAGAGCTTATTCAGATTTACTTTGGAAAAAGTAAAAGATAATCTCCGTTAGGTGGCACAGATGCATACTTTTAGCCATTCCACATGCTTAGACTAAAGGGTGGAAAGTTCAAGGCCAGCTTAGGTGACAGGGTGAATGAATCAAGCCTCGACCAAGCAATAAAGCAAGACTCTGCTTCAAACAGATCATCAAGAAGGCTGAGAGTGTAGTGAAGTGGTTAAGAGCTTGCCTGGCATGCACGAGCCCTATGTTTAATCCCCAGGATGGAAGAAAGAAGGAAAAATTAAGAATAGAGGCAAGAGAAAAGAAGAAAGATGACAGTAAGGGAGGCATTTGAGGCTGGGTTGGTGCATGGCACATGCTTACCCAAATCCATTTCCCTTCTCCTGTTCTCCAAGGAGAATCAGAGGCACCAGCCACTATTATTCTACAGACCTGCCCTGATGTTTCTCTTCATCCTTCCCTTTCCCTCCCTCCCTCTCTCCTTCCTTTTTTCTCCTTCTCTCCCTTCCTCCATCATACTTCCATCTCACACTATTTGCTAATTGCCCATCCATGAGGCCAGGGACACACCAGGTGCAGAGCCCACAATGAATCAAGGGGTCTTGGCTCAGCTTGGCCCAGAGAGTCCAACTGGGATGCTAGCGGCTGGTCTAGTTACACTGGCTGTTTGCATGTGCCTTCCAGAGCTCACTGTGAACACTACTGATTTTCACTACTTGTTGGGTCCTGTTCTGTTTGTCTGACACATTGCATTTCCTTTCTGATCATGCCCCCACCCCCGACTGGCAATGAAGCTGCAGCCACTGTGGTGATGGCTTTTACAGGTCTGCACAGATCCTGAGTGAAATGTGACAGACCCATCCCCACTGGCCACCAAGAGGAGCAAATAAAGTATTGCTGCCTCTCTGTCTTCTCATCTTCTCCCTTTCAGTCACCAAGGCACCAGGGACTGAGGTGGGAGGAAGAGAAAACAATGGAAGGGACAAAAGACAAATATTGAATGTTCTCTCTCACATGTGGAAACTAGTTGTTCACAACAGGCAGTAGGGTACTGAAAATCAGACTATGGCAGCTGAGAATGACCGTCCTAGCACCTGGATGAAGATGCTGGGTACCCAGATGTTCAACAGGGTGTTGGAGACATAGCTACTCAGCAACTTCCATCATGAGCAAAGTGCACTACAGCCATGTAGGTACACTGAGTCTGGGTCAAGTGTCAGGGGTAAGCATCTGAATCTTCTCAATAAAGAGATCACCAGATCACTGTCTCATTTCCTCAGCTCTACCTGGCATGAGCCTACTTCACTCTGATCCTGTGGCATAATCAGCATCTGACTCCAAAGAATCCCTTCCAGGATGGATGCCTTTATTCCCCACCTGTCTTTTCCCAGGGGGGAAGCTTGGCTACATCCCACCTCTTTACCCTCTTTGCTAATCTTGGGTATATGAGATCTCAGAGCCTTTTGGGAGACAGGCTTTGGGTCTTCCCATTTGTATATGTATCATAGCATCTACCTAACCCAGTGTATGTTTTGTAACATGCACATATATGTATCTAATGAATGCCTGGAAAATGATTCCTGTGAGTATAAGTACATTCACATCCATAACCAGTGATGAACTGGCCAGGCCCAAAGTGAAGACTACAGTGGGCTAGCTAGAGACTTCCCAGGTGCTCAGCAAAGAACCCCCCACCTGCCCATGTTTCCAGCATTCATACCCATCTCTCCAGCGCCCTTTCCATTCTGTGTTGCCCCAGGGGTTCCAAAGGCGGATGATTTCTTCCCAGCCCTTCTGGTACCGAATCTGTAAGGAGGAACAGAAAAAGCAACAGTCAGGGTTTTCTGGCAAAAGTCAGCAGAGAGCTGAAGTATGAACTCAGCTCTCTTTTTTACCTCCCAGGACTACTTTAACTTTTGACCTCATTTGGCTACAGCCAGGAGAAAAATGAAAAGAAGAAGAAAAAAAAAATCAATGTCTCTCTTGCGGCTTGCATGGAGCTAGAATGAGAGAGGGAGAGAGGAGGGGGATGAAAATGACCCTTGTTTTGCTCGGCCCCCAGCAGGTACATGGATAGCTCCATCATGTTGGATGTTGTCTCCTGGAGCTGCTGAACTCAGGTTTAACTGCAGACACCAAGCATGGGCTGCTGCATTCAGCTGTAGGGAGATAGCTTTGTGGCCCCCTGTCTCCTAATCCCATGCCAGCAGCATGCCAGGGGCTGCAGTATAGTTTTCTTGTGAGTGAGAAGGCTGGTGTGACCAAGATAGGGATATCCTTGGAGCTGGGATAGCCTAGGCTAGTCTTCCTCATTCCCCATCTTTCTCCTGAACAGTCTATGAGAAGGTGGCTTCTAATAGCCTGACTGAACCTCCCTTCTGATGGGTGAATGCCCTTCTGTATGTATGTTTCTCTTATTGGTTGATGAGTAGAGCACTGATTGGCCAGTAGCCAGGTAGAAGGTGTGGGTAGGCTTGCCAGATGAGGAGAATTCTGGGGAGAAGTGGAGAGAAGATGCAAGGAGACACCATGTGGCCGAGGAAGGAGTAACAGGTCTGGACCCTTCTCCAGTAAAATAAGACCATGCGGAAATATTTAGATTAATAGGGATGGGTTAATAATTAAGAGAGAGCTAGCCAAAAAGAAGCCTGAGCCTTTGGCCAAACAGTTTATAATTAATATGTCTCTGTGTGCTTATTTGGGGCTAATCAGCTGTAGGACCTGGCTGGAAAAGAAACTCCTGCTATACCCTTTATCTTCACCCCACCTCCAACATGCAGGGTTTCACTTGTGCTCTTGCATTGGTTAGTGGGTGAGGGCTGAGGGATGTTACATCAGATAACAACAAGCCATCCAGCCCACACTTCTAGGAGCAAGGAGCCCTCAGCCTGGAGAGAGAATGCTGAAGCATGATTGAGTTGTAGCTGGGCTATTGATCTATGCTAATGTTGTCTATGAAGATGGAAAGCTTAGGGAAGGGGGGGGGGGTTGCCCATTGACTCTACAGCAGAGGAGGCTGAGGAACTCAACAGCCTCTCACTGGACAATGAAAGATTGTGCTGAGGTTCCAGCTAAGTTACTCTCAGTTCTCTGGGGTGGGTAGTTCTACAATCCTTGTCTTGCAGAGCAAAAGAAACAGAATTAGAATAAATAAACTTTCCCAAGACCATTGAGTAGGCAAGTGGCAGGCAGAGCGAGAATTCCTGTCCTAGTTGCTGTCAGTCCCCTAGGCCTAGCTTTAAATTTTGGAATTAGATACGGATAAAAGACTCCTTGATGTGGCTGTGACATTGCCCTCTGATGTAATCCAGTCTCCATGCTGAGGCCCATGTGATCTCTCATAGGTATGCTCTGAAGAGCAGTGTGGTACAAGGACTGGACCTTGGCTTGGAGAAAGGTCATTATTTTTCTTTCCAGGTCTGCCCTGTTTCTGAGCAGCGTGTACTGGAAGTTTGCTGATCCTCCAAAGGGCAGAGGCTCCTGGCACAAGCCCGGGCTCTCATCTTCTCTCACCTGCTCTAAGTCTCCCCTCAGCTGCCAGCATCTGCTGGTACCCACAAGGCAGGGTCACCCTGTGTGCCACAGAGCTTAATGAGCACCCCCTTCGGTGCCCAGTGGAATAGGGGACTCAGTTGGGCATAGGGAGGAGAAGTAGCCAGTGATTCAGAAGGGCTGAGAGCAGGGCTAAATGAGGCATGCAGATAAACACTCACCCCTTGGCCCAGGGGAGTTGCCAGCAGAGCAAGGTGCATAATAAAAAATGCCAGTTTCATTTATCTTCCTGCCTGTGTCCTGCCTGGAGGGAGGATGAGCAGATTAAAAAGCATACTACATTTACAGGCTGCTTTAATCTTAGCACTTGTAGCTCAGAATTATAGCCTTCTCGTTCTGGAGGGGGAGGAAGTCACCCACAAAGTGGGTCAAATCCCTGAGCCCTTGTGTCCTTTATGACCCTGCCCAGTTGGTAGCTATGTAGGCTGTGGCCAGGGGTGTAGAGGTCACAATCAAAGCTAAGGCCATGGATAGGGAAAAGAATGGGGTGGCTCATGGCTTCAGTGCTTCAACAATCCTCTTGACCTTGGTCAACCTTCTTAGCAAAGGTGTCACTGGGCAAAGGGTAGCCCAGGTAATCTGTTCTAAATAGCAGCTTCCATTGACTATTAATAGCTCTACTCCAGGAAAAGTGGTTTCATTGTTAATGGTTGATTAAAACCAAATAGCTCTAAAGAAGGTACTCTCAGAGCCTTTAAACTGTCAATGTACATTGCATCTCCAAGAGGCAGGAATGGTGAGAAGTATTCTCCAAATGTATTCATTTTCACAGAACAGCTCCTGGAGGTATATTCTGCAATGTGACACCTGCTCAGAACTGCAGGGCAGGATCATAAAGGCCACATCCTTTTGATCACCTGTCATCCCAGGTCAGACCACTCTCTCATCCCATGCTCACCACAGATATAACCAACTGATTACAGCTCTCTTTATCCAATTCTGTAAGCAATATCAAAGTCTTGTCTACCTAGAGACCCAGACAGCATAGTTAAGTGATAACAGTTGCCACATGAGATAAACTCTATTGGCAGTCCAGAGACTTGTCCACATCTGGAATAATGGAGCCATAGGAAATGGAGTGTCTACACATGGCCAGTGTGATGACAGTATTGACTATTCATGGAAGAGGTTGGGAGAATAGAACAGAGGGTCTGATGCACAGCTCTGAGGACTGGAGTTTGCAGCTACCATGACCTTGCTCATAGAAATTCCTTCTAAGCTGCTCTCATATTCTGTGATAGGGGAATAGTAGTGTCATTTTCTCAGGCCAAGGCCAAATGCATTCATGCATGCATGCAATTGCATCTATCCATTCGAGAAACATTTATTAGATACCTACTGTCTTCAAATATATTGATGCTAATTTATCATTTTGGAGGCAGGCAGGGGACAGAATAAGATTCCCCATGCTATGAACTAGGGCTTGAAACAATGGGATAACTGGCTTTAAGTTGGTGGATGGGAGAGACAGATTTGCACAAAAGCGTCAAGACAAGTTGAGAAGGCTACAGAGGGCATTTGGCACTCCACATTCCTTAGTTTACAGGTACCTGTAAGAGATCTGTCCTGAGGTTTGGAACTCTGTCTCTTAAGGTAGAGAAGCCATGTTTGGATTCAAGAGTAGGGACGGGCAGTGACAAAGAGTGCTGTGGAAAACCCTTGGGAGGTCAGGAAATGCTTCTACTATGCAGCTGTTTGATGATTGCAGATGCAAACATACAGGCTAGGTGCCAGGCAGCTATGTCACAAAGTCACATCTCTGTGTCTGTCAGAGAGATCCTTCCCCATCAGCTCTTATCATCTTCATTTCAGACCAGCTGGATTTCCATAGTGTTTTCTAGATGGATCATACTTTATGCAGCAACCACACACATTTTCACTTATCTGGAGTCAGTTCCATAGACTGCCCTCCCCTTTGTGGAGTCAAGTTGTACCTGAGCAGATAGAAGGAGCCACAAAGTGAACTTCCCAGCATCTGTTGGGTCACAGTAGGTCTGGGGGATTAAATGCAGGCTAATGGGCTGCAGGAGTGGGTAGATTTCTTCACATTCTTGTCCACTATGGGGAGCAAAGGGTGGCTCCTGGTCTCTTTCTTTCCCCAAGCTAGAAGACAAGGGTACCACGTGTCTTGAATTCACAGGTAGAATCCCATGCTCTGGATGTCAGAGTTACCCACTGTGGTGGTTTGAAGGAGAATGGCCTCCACAGGCTAATATATTTGAATGATTGGTCCACAGTTATTGGAACTGTTTGGGAAGGATTAGGAGGAGTGGCCTTGTTGTAGGAAGTGTGCATCTGAGGATGGGCTTTGAAATTACAAAAGCCTACACCAGGCCCAGGTGTTCTCTCTCTCTCTCATACACACACACACACACACACACACACACACACTCTCTCTCTCTCTCTCTCTCTCTCTCTCTCTCTTACACACACACACACATACATACACTCTCTCTGACACACACACACATATACTCTGTGTGTGTGTGTGGGGGGAGAGAGAGAGAGAGAGAGTAAGACAGAGAGAGACTCTCTCCTGTGGATCATGATGTGAAACTCTCAGTTACTGCTCTAGCACCATGCCTGCCTGCTTCCCACCATAGTGATTATGGTCTAAATCTATAAGCCAGCCCCAGTTAACTCATTATAAGAGTTACTTTGGTCAGGGTATCTCTTCACAGCAATGGAACAATGATTAAGACACCCACTGACCCAGGATCATCTGCTTATCTGAGAGAAAAGTAAATGCTATTATATTCTTTAAGTATGTGTAGTTTAGAGGGCCTTCGCTCTATCAGTTTAGTGTGTGTGTGTGACAAATGAAATAAATTTCAGAGTGAAGTGTTCTTCAGAGTCAACTAGGTGATTGATTCATTCTAGCTCCCTTCAGAGTAAATCCCCTATCTAACTAGATGCCCACTTCTGTTATTGCTCCACAGAGAACAAAGACAGGGTGGGTGGGTGGGGAGAAGGGTTATGGGGGAGAAGGGCCCTAAGCCCCATAACTTTAGATATGAATTGAGACTGCTAGAGGTGGAAGTTATGGGAGGGTGGGAGACAGAAATGCGCCTGTCAGCTATTGAGTTTTGCTGCTGTTATCTAACTCCGGCTCTTGTTTAAAGGGCCCTAGGAGACAGATGGCAGGGTAGTAGTTCAGCCTTACCTGCTCAGCTCCAGTCACTGTGTAGGCATGCTGGCTCACCAGTCCATTCTCCATCACCTCAGACTCGTCTGTCAGCTGCAGAAGAGAAGGGCAGACAGAGTTCTTTGGAAACACAGAAATATATATTCAGGTAGTAGCTAAGTTAATGAACTATCCCTGCCCCCAGCAGGAAGTGTGTGTGTGTGTGTGTGTGTGTGTGTGTGTGTGTGTGTGTGTGTGTGTGTGTGTAAAAGCCTTTCCAGGAGTGTTTCATGCCCAGGAGCTACCTACCCCACTCACTGAAATCACAGGACTCTGAGGACATAGGCTGCCTCCTCCACTTACCATTTGTCATGAGCAAGACACAGCATAACATGTGTCAGCAGGGTCTCCCATCCCAGACAACACCCCTGCTTCCCGGAAGGGACAGTGTGGCTTGGCCAATGTTTAAGACTACAGGAAGTGCCCTATAGACAGGGACCCGGGATCTTAGAATAGACTCAAATTATTTGGAGAGCATGCAAACCATGAGACCTGCCAGCTTATGACTGCTGAGAACTATGACTTTTTATAAATATAAAGAAAACACAAGGAATCTACCCATAGCTATAGTTGCCTTTTCTGACACCTCAGAAACCTTCCTGTCACCCTGGTCCGCATGCTGCTCTTGGTCATAAGGAAGCAGTATATGAGGATTTGGGGGTCCACTGCATTCTCATTGTGCACAGCACCCTCTAGCTGTGTGACCCTGAGACTTCACTTAATCTCTCTGAGCTCATTTCCTTCTCAAGGATATGATTTTGGAATCCCTGTCTCCTCCCAAGCTAAGGACACTGGGTGCACACTCCCAGGTGAAGAAAAATGTCTTTACCAAGGAAGCCCCCAGCTACTCACCCCTTTTGGGGTGGCGCAGGCCACCATTGAGCCTGCCTTGACTGCGGTCTTCACTGCCATCAGTATCTCAGAGGGGGAGGAGTGCAGGTTAATGATGGTGACCACTCCTCCCGTGAGGTCCACCAGGGCATCAGGAAGGTAGCCATAGTGTATCTGGGAATAGGAGCCAAGCAGCCTGGGAGGAGGAGGTCAGGTTAGCCCTGAAGCAGGAGATTTCCCATCAACCCTATGCATGTCCCTAGGAGGGAAAGCCAGGGTGAGCCAGCCCCTAGAAAACACTGAATGCTATTTTGATGAGAATTTTTGTTGTCATTTCCTTGGTCTGAAGACACAGTAAGCCCTAACATATGTAGGGCCACCCTAGGTACATGCTCAAAGATGTACCTAGGGTGGCCTCCTCCCCACCCCCAAAGAGCTCACAATCAACATCCCCAAGTTCAGCCCAGCAATGAAAAGCCTTTGTTTTCACTCTTGGAAAACTGACCCAGACCCTTGAGTATAATGCTACCCCAGAAATGAAGAGGCTGAAAGGCTTTAGTGAAGGTGGCCTAGGTAGAGATGAGTCTGGCCATACATTACATACCCTCGTACCTGCTCTCTAGACGCCTCTCGCACCCCCTCAGCCTTTGACCTTCCATTTCTGTGCTCACACCTCAAAATATCTCTGGCCTCGTCTCAGCTTTGCCTTCTGATTTTGCTTCAGATCTGTGTTTGAACCCTGCTCATCACTTCCTGGCTATATGATGGCAGGATTTGACTTAGCCTCTAGAGGCCTGTTTCAAAAACCCATCACACATTATCAAGGTTCTGCCCTTGGCTCCCCTTGTAAGCTTTCAATGCCTGGAAGGACACTGAGCTTTCTCAGGGTCCCTTTGCATGTTGGAAGAGAAGACATATGTATTTGCCTCACTGAGGTAAGTGAATGTGGGCAGAACAGGGAAAGCCTCTGGCCATGGCCAGCATCTGTGTGTCTCCTTCTCCCTGCTCTAGGTCATTCTGTCTTCCACACCAGAGCTTGGCATCAAGACATAATCTCTTTAGAAAGGGTTGTCAATGATCACAAATCAAGCTTTCTGACCTGGTGGGGTATCTACTTCTACAAGTAAGTAACTACGGGAGATAGAAGCCAGACTGGTCCCAGCCTAGGGTCCTCAACTCTGAGTTAAGGTTCATGTGGGTAAAGAGAGTGCTGGAGATATCTCAGGGAGGGAAAATCAAGTCGGAGAGGTTCCCAGAGCCAGTAGAACAGCAGTTCTCAACCTTCCCAATGCTATGGCACTTTAATATAGTTCCCTGTGTTGTGGTGACTCCCAACCAGAAATCATTGCTGCTTTACAACTATAACCTTGCTACTGTTATGAATTGTAATGTAAATATCTGATATGCAGGGTCTCTGGTATGTGCCTCCTGTAGAAGGGCCATTTGACAACCCCCCCAAGGGGTTTCAACCCACAGGTTGAGAACTGCTGCAGTTAAGCACGGTGGACCTAGAGAGTAGACAATAGGGCTAGAGGAAGCCTGTGGTCTCAGGGAGAAAGGACATTGGAACAGTAACAGTGGTATCAATAAAGCTGGAGTCATTGGGTCAGACTCTCAGTGGGGTGAACTGTGGGTTCCTAAACTATAGCCATAGTAGGGTATGAAGGGTGGAGCTGGAGATCTGAGGATAGTCTCCTGGGTATAGGAGCTGCCCTCCCCTCTGTCCCTGATAGATCCCTGTGCATCTGTCCCCTACCGGCAAGCAGATGCAGATCCTTTCACTGGTGAGGGTCAGAGCCCCTACCACGACTCTTTGGGAGTCTCAGCCTGGGTCCACTCTCACCTTTATCAAGGTATTTGACCTTGAAGATGACCTTTTGCCATTTTGTTTTTTGGAATTTTATTAGACACAACAGGGTGGACTAGGTCATGCTGGGGCCCACAGATACTCCTATTTCTACCTTGGTCATGCTCCTCTTAGAACCACATACAATTCCAGCCAAATCACATTAGCAAATGTGTGTTAAACAGCAACTGTGTCTCAGGCACACATGCCAAGTTTGCTAAGGAAAACCCCTTATTACAGAAACCTAAGGATCCACAGACCAAAAGGGCAAATTGACAGGGTCACTTGTGACATTTACCCACATTGTTTAAAATGAGTGCTGATCTTATCTCCCCCCTCCCACCTCACTATAACCTCAAGATCAGATCAGCTTTAAATTCTTTATCTCCACAGTATTTGCTCAGTCAGTGACACAGGTTCCCTTTGATCAGGGTTATGATCAGGGTTGACTCTTGGTGTCATAGGTCTTTACTGAGGACAACTAACTTAACAAGGATCACTCCAAAGTCCATTAGTACTTCACTGAACCAGTCTTTTGTACCTGAGCCAAGGGTCCCTCCCAACTCTAAGCAGGACCCGTGAAGGTGGTTGTTCTGGTAAAGCAACCACTCCTCTTCTCTAATATATCCCATCTGGATGGCCCTGGGCTTCACCTGACGTCTGGTACCCACATTATTCTGCTGTCAAAACAGAGATAACCACACACAATGGAAGGGCTCCCTGTTTACTCTGCAACAGTCAGCACTTCTCATGTCTTCCAGAACTTTCTCTCTGTGTCTGTCCTCTGTGCCTACAGAGCCTGTTCCAGTAGCAGTTAGGTGTTTTGACAAAGAGTTGGTTTTCTTTACATTAAGATGAAGGATTGTGGATCCCGCTGATGCTCCAGGAACATGGCAATTATTCTTAGCCCCAATTGCTGACAGAAAAAATGAGGGAGGGATGGAAAGAGAGAAAGAGAGAGAGAGAGAGAGAGAGAGAGAGAGAATTCAGAGCAAGCCTGTCTGGATCTCTCTGCTTGAGCCCTGTCTTGAGGAAATGACTATCTCCATGCTCTGACAAAATAGACGACTCCAGATGTCTAAACTTGAGCCCAACAGGAGGCTGAGATGCTGCAGTTTCTGACACACAGAGACACTGAAATGGCCGATGTGCAGCCTGCCAGATCTTGTCCCCATCTCTTCAATCTCTAAACACAGATTGCTCTGCCTGACACTTGACCTATCTGAATAATTTACTTCCAGACTCCCCAGACTCCCCAGAACTGGTGGTCCACATGTCCACTGGGCTGTTTCTGTGCTCTCCAAGGGGCAGTAGCCTCTGCCACAGACAGCTATGCTTTCCATATTTGTGTGTGGGTCCCTTTGTCAGGCAACAAACAAGATGGATCTCTTTCTGGGCAACTAAAAATATCAAGAACACCATAGAAAGAAGCTGGGGGCTCAGCTCTTGGTCCCAGCTTGGTCTTGACCATTCTGACCTTGGGCATGGGATGTGTCCCCTTGGAGCCCTAGTTTTCTCATCCCTCACAGGAGGGAGGCTCTGAGTTGCTGGCATTCACTCTTGCATTCCGCAACTCTTCTCTTTGGGTGGGTGGGAGAAAAGCTTTTAAATAGCTTTAATAGTTTGAAACATTTTATCCCCAGCTAGATTTCTTTAGGTGGGAGAAATATGGGATTTGGGCCCATTCTCCCATTTCTTTTCAAGCTGAATGATTGCTTTAGGTCAGCTGTTAATAAAGTGGGGTCAAAGTCATCATTTCTGTCCCCAAGCTTTCTAATTCTCCCCGGCACCCTTTTTTTACATAAGGGGAAAAAAAAAGAGGCCCAGAAGTGATAACGGTGGGATCTAGCCTGGAAAGATAATGGAAATGTTTGTGTAAGTAGCTTAGGAGTGAATTAACCTCCCAGAATGCCTGCTCTGGTTCAACAGCCTTGGCGGTTATCTAGACTTTTTTTCTCCAATGCGAACTCACAGCTCTTCCCAACAAAAGAAAGGAGAAATAACTTCCGTTTTTTTTTCCCCCATAAATTGCCTTTAAAAAAAGAAAGAATAAACACAAAGAGATCTAGAGGAAAGCCTTCATCTAGACTGTGAATCCAGCCAGGCTGCAGCCCTACTACTTGAGGTCCTGGGTAGGTGTGCAAGAAATTCCATAGCCTATATCTGTTGTCTCAAGGTAGCTCAGAGGCTCAGCTTCATGTGTGAATGGGGAGTCTTCCAACCCTGTGTCCCTTTCTCCTGTTCCTTTTCTCTCCCAAGGATGTGGACTATATCATGGTCTTCCTCCTGTGAGCTATGACCCTCCCCACCCAGAAGTGTATTTTCTCTATGTCTCTGCCCATGCGGCGTTCTCCTGGGGAAAACACTCTCATCCATGGTGCTTGCTCACAGGGCTCGATGGCTACTGAGCCCTGGCCACGGTTGAGAAGACCAATGGGGACCCAGAATAAGCCTGGCTAGTTCAACTGCCAGTCTCTGCAACTGGAGCCTTGTAAAAAGCAGAAAATATGGTAGAAGGAGCAGACTAAAGCCAGAGAGAGGGGGGGGGGAGGAGGGAGGGAGGGAGGGAGGGAGGGAGGGAGGGAGGGAGGGAGGGAGGGAGGGAGGGAGGGAGGGAGAGGAGCAAGACCATGGGGTCAAGCTCTGCTACAAGGAGTCAGGAGGCAGAGCATCCTGAGGGAGGTGAAGTTAGTGGCCTCAGCAGAGATGAGACCTGGTGTCAGGTAGGCTGCTGGGTTTCTTCCTCCCTCCAGTCATTGAAGGATGCTTAATTTGCAATGTTTCTTTCTTCTGTGTTCTTGAAAAATGCATACAGCAGTGGCTGTAATATTAACGTCTATAAACTCTTCATATTTTTCTGTGCAGTGTTTCTTGCCCCATTTGTTTAGAGCCCGCCCTCCAAAGATTAGCCTGGGCTTAGATTGCATATGTGGCTTCTGACTGCTGTGTGGCTGTCCATGGAGTACACCCACCCCATGGTAGCTATGCATCCTGGCATGCATACTTCATACCAAATCCACAGTGCCATCAAGGACAGCCCAGGCCTGTCCCCTTAGAGCCCCTCTAGGAATGCCCTCATAGGGGTGTGACACATGCCTGTGAGTAATCTAAGAGTAGTCAAGTGGTCCTTAGAAGGTGATCTCAGGGTATGTCCATCAGCCTGTTTCCTAGATTCCCCACATACTGGCATTCTCTTGGCCTTACCTAGCTTTGACTTTTGCAGTCTGAGAACATAGAAGAATGCTATCTTACTTTTTAAAATTTGAATTTTTTCTTTTTTGGTTGTAGGAACACTGACCCTCTCTCAGGCATTGTAAGAGTCTTTAGAACAGTGCTTTACTCTATATAGATGTGTGTATGCATATCATTATACATATTCACTTCAGCCAGGCTGCTCAAGTGTCTGAGGCAGTGCCAAACACAGTGCCTGGCATATGGTAAAATGTTCAGTGGGCATCTGTTGAATAAGTAACCCTAAAAGGCTAAGAAAAACAAGTGAGCTGGGGTGCATGCAAATTCTGAGCTTGTTAGGACCACAAGGTGGCCCCTAAGCTTTCTGTGTGACCCACAAGAGAAGGAGAAAGTCCTGCTCATCTACCACTCCCTGCCACAAATGAGATCTCATAGCATCCACATGGGACCCTCAGTTCCTGGACCACAGTTTAAGTGTTCCACCCAAGTGGAAACAAATGGGCAGTGTTTGTTTGTTTGTTTTGAGACAAGGTCTCACTAATGTAGCCTTGGCTGGCATGATCCCCACAATGTAGACCAAGCTGGTTACAAAGATCCACCTGCCTCAGCTTCCCAATGCTGGGATCAAAGGTGTGGCCCAGGACATTGCTTGAATTCAAAACAGATACTGTGAGATGCAGAGCCAGCTGGCAGGAAGCATCTGTGAGGGCAAGGCATTGGGCAGGCCAGAGCCAGCACTGAAACTGGGCAGAGAGACTGGCCCACACTTACTTGGCATAGGCTTTCTCCATCAGGCAGGGCCAAAATTCCTGGTTGCCTCTTCGAGGATGCACAAAGAGGAAGTTCTTGCCTATGACAGGCAATCGGTCATCAACCACTACTTCCACCCACTGGCCACATTGCCAGAACTGGGAGAAAGACAAAGATGTGTCTTAGTATAGCTGGAGCATCAGGGAGTTTCTATAACTTTCTGGCATAAGCAAAAACATTTTTGTAACTTAACTCCCACGACCCAATAACAAACTCAATCCAGAGCAGTATCATAGCCCAAAGGGCATATGCACATCATTTCCAATGGCAAGAGGGGAAAATGAGGTGTCAATCAAGACTACAAGTCAATTAGCTAAGGGAAATCTAAGCAGGGAAGATGGATGTACAGGGTCTACTTCGACTTTGCAATTAACTGTAGCCTTATTTTGACAAATCCTTTGCAAGCTTTGATCAGACACAGGAGAGTCCAGATCTTTCTTGCACTCACAGGGCAGCAGGGGAAACATATGTTAAATTACAAGAAGAGTGGCAGGTGCAGGGCTGTGGCAGGGCAGGACAACTGACCTGGAGCTGAGGGCTCCAGGAAGGAAGCATGACAGGCATATTGAAAATGCACCTCAAATGATGAAGACAGAATGGGCAAAGGCCTCGAGGCAGAATGATGTGGCTGGCTCAGGAGGACTGAACAGTGACAGCCTAACTCTGGCTATTCTGTCCTCATGTCACACTGGCCTTGCTATTATAATAGAGAAATGAAACTGGCTGGCGCTCTTCCTGCTAAGAGCACAAATGAGCCAGATGTTCCCTCTCCAAAGCAGACTGCTTTCAAAGTATCCAACTCTAAATGGTTCACCCAGGGACATCAGCAAATGAGGAACAGTCATTCCAAAGGTAGCCTTTTAAGTTTCTTTGTTGGTTTCCATTGGGCTGTATGGAGCAGTAGGACCTCTGGTTTAGGGCTGAACTGAGTGAAGGTAAGTCCTCTCCAGGTGGGTTTGCTAAAGTGGGGTGGATGTAAGCTCTCATCCACACCATCTTTTCCACAGCTCGATGTCTCAGGTTTGTCACACCCCCCTGAGGACACACTATTAGAGACTGAGATGTCAGTGGAAACAAGGTAAAGATGTTTTCATGGTCATTAGTGAGCCAGGGCTTGGACACAACTGAATGAATGTTTCTCTTGAAGCAACCAGTAAGCAGTGTAGGCAGTGAAGTTCAGGAAACAGGAATGCTATTGAGAGCCATCAAGGAAAGCTAATCACAGTCTCCAGAGGGTAGACAAGAAGGCCATTCAAACTTTGGACTTACTTGGGTAAACATAGAGAGAATACTGTCGTCCAGTTGGTAGGACTATGCCTGAATTTTGGTTTTATCTCTTATTATCTAATAACAGTTATTAGGCAAGACCCTTGACTCCATTTCCAGTCTGTCAAATGTTGGTAAGAGGAAAGAACTATTTAGGAGGCTAACACTGAGACTAGATGAGAAAGTGAGAGGGACAGAGTAGTTTTGAGCCATTATGATTTGGGGAATTGAATGGCTGCTTTGTTCAGCAACCAGGATGGTGTCATGACAAATAAGAGTGCACTAGGACAAGGGAACTATTATGGTCAGTTTTGTCTTAGAAACCATTCTCATGTAGACTGATCAAACATGCTTTCTCTATGCAAGGAGAAGACCAGGTAAGATTGCTGTTGCTAGAGATCAAGAATACACACACACACACACACACACATACACACACACACACACACACACACACACACGGCATATGTATACAATTAATTATGTAAAACATGATGAGCTTTCATTATAATTATGCATATTTAAATAAGCATTAAACATAGGCATAAATAACATAATACAAAGAAAAAAAAATAAAGCAAATTGACTGATGGTCAGGAATGTGACCATGTCCTATTTCCTGGGTGAAGAGGACAGACATATGGACAGTGTTTAAACTTCAAAAACCATGCAGGTGCCATTTTGCCAATGTCATGGGCCTGACATAGAAATAAGAATTCTTCTAGGCAAAGCATCTGAGGTGCCTGGGTACTGTGTCCTTTGTAGAAACAGTGCAAGTTCAGAGTGTTATGGAGAGACCTATGGAAGTCAGAACTGGAGTTGATACTGGGGAGCTTTTACTACATTTGTTGGTCTCTCTCTCTCTTATCTCTCTCTTCTCTCTCTCTCTCTCTCTCTCTCTCTCTCTCTCTCTCTCTCTCTCTGCCTGTGTGTAGATCAAAGGACAATTTGTAGGAACCAGGTGTATCATTTTGCCACATGGGACTGGCTAGTTTACCTTAGGGTAAGGGCAGAGTGTATTCCACTGGATCTTTGATTATCCTAACCATATAAGGCATGGCCCAGCAATGCTAGCAGTCCTATGGCGAGCCTGTGCTCAGTTCAGTTCCATATGTTCTCTGGTGCCCCTTAGTGTGGCCTTTGGATCACTACCAGTACCAACATCACTAATGACCCTGTTAGAAGTATTGGAATTTGTAAAGAGGGGAACAGGATTAAGAAAAAAAGAGGACCAGCAATGATAGAATATAAACTAGCAACAGAAGAGGTTAGTCTTTAGTCTGAATGTCTCATTCACCTTCAGGAAAGAGTATGTGTGTATTTATGTGTATATATTTGTATAGATGGGCATGTGTGTATGTATGCCTGTGTGTGTGCATAGTGCCATGACAGAGCCATCTCCATAGTCCAAGAATAATTATTTTAAAAGTTACGTATGTGTGTGTGCATGTGTGCACACGCATGCACGTGTGCATGTACATGTGTGCATGTGTCCATAGAGGCCAGAAGATGATATCAGTTCCTTCAGAGCTAGAGTTGAGGGCAGTTAAAGCCATTCAATGTAGATGCTAGGAACTGAACTCAGCAAGAGCAGTATGTTCTGTCAACTGCTGAGCCATCTCTCCATTTCCCAAGAGTAATTTTTAAATGGTATACATCTGAATGTACTCTAAAGAAATTTCTGAATTCCAAGGAGAGACAGCCACTTAGAGACTTGAAGTTTGACAGCACATTTACATATAAAGTTGACTGACACTGGACTTTTCCACAACAATGGAAATAAGACGATAAGACAATGGGAGTTTTGAGGTAAAGGGACATGACAGGATAATGCAGATGGCAGAGGGTGTGTCTGTGTGTCTACTATCAGGCACATGTGGAGGTCAGAGGACTACCTGCTGGAATTGGTTTTATCCTTCTACCATGTACATCCTGGGTCTTGAACATGGGTCATCAGGCCCATCTTTCTGGCTCACAAATAACAAGGTAATACATGAACTATCAGAGAATCTCAGGATCAACTTTAAGACATTATATTGAGAAACACTCTTCCTGGTAAAGCATAAATATTAGTAGGTAACTCCAGTTATCTGTGGGTATAAGGACAAATCTTTAGATTATTGTCAGGGACTGTGGTGATTTAGTAAAGTAATGGTTTTTGATTCTCCTCCAAGATAAATGACTTCATTAGCACTGATTAGTTAGGTAGGTCCCCAGGACCAGGAATGTTTTCCCTCTTATTGAGAAGGTATAAGCCCAATTAGAGAGTTGTTGGTTACTACCAAGGTCTGTGAGCCACTACAGTACCCGCAGGGTTATTGTGCTATGCTGGTCCTTGTTGTGGTTCATTGGCATCATAGCTAGGTAGGATTGTTGGTTGTCTCCCTCCTTCTGGTACCCTGAAAGCCAGTTCTCATACAGGTGAGTAACATTAAATGGATGGAGAAGATTATGTTTAGGTATATATGTATGCATGTACATATACATACAGGCATATATTAACAATTAATGAAAAAAGAGGCCATGAGTTTGGCAGAGAGCAAAGAGGCATATATGGAAGAGTTTGGATGGAGGAAAGGAAAGGGAGAAATACTGTGGTTATATTATCTCAAAAATAAAAATAAAAAAATAACTCCAAGAGAAACTAGTGATGCAAACCAATTAATAGTGGCTGAATACACCAGTAGAGTTCAGGAAGTCATATTTTCAAAAGAGGTGGAGTGAGTTAATGTAACTATTGTCTATTATTCTTTGCTTTTTTTCTACTTTGCTGAATGTTTGATTAGCAAACACTACGCAAATTATTTCAAATAACAAACTATGTAATAGTTCACTTTACAGAACTAGTATAACTCAAGCATGATTAAAAAAAATAACATAATGCAGACAGTAACTTCCAACATGACCCAGGCACAGAGATTCTAATGAAACCCTTAACCAACTGAAGCTGGCAGCACCAGGGAGACCCCTTCCTGAAATCAAGAGGAGGTAAGAATCTGACTCTTGTCACTCTGATTCAATGGGTATGACAATGACAAAAGAAGAAAAATAACAACTAGGGGCCTTAAGGGAGAAGAAACAACTCCATCTGCTTGAAGATCACATCATGAGGTAATTAAAATATTCCAGATTCAAACACAGATTAAAAAAAGGGGGACTAGAGAGGGAGTTTGGCAAGGTGTCCAGACACTTTACTGTGCAATAGCTGGCCATTTTTCTCTTTTTCAGCAACATCTACTTGGAAAGTGGTGTGGTGGTGGTGGGGGGAGCCAGAAGAACTTCACATTGGCTATAGAGTTGTAAAATACTGGAGAATAAATTTATCAAGAAGTGTATAGCACCAATACGAAAACATAACTGTTAACATTTTATGGGAAAGCATAAAACCACTTCTGAATAAATAGAAAGATATACCATGTTTCTGGAAAGGAATAATTAAAACAATAAAAATGTAATTTTTCCAAATTAATACATAAATTGCACACTGTTCCATTCTACATCACAATGGCTTTTCTGTTTAATTAGACAAAATTATTTTAAAATTCCCAAGGAGGAGAAATGTGCAAGGATTACCACAGTATTTGAGAAAAGAAGAATGGATAATGAAACAGAACATATCTTCCCAGATGCTCAATTTCCTACAGTACTTCTGTCACTAGTATCATGGTGTGGTACAGGAATAAGAGACAAGGACTCGGTGGTTACTGCCATTAGGTTCTAGGTTCTTTCACTACTTGTCACATACCCCTCAGAATATGCCCAAAGGACTCCTTTGCATCCTGATCCTACCATTTCTATTTCCATGCAAACATCTCACCTCACCTTCTCTATGTGTGGCTGGGCCATACATGAAAGGCAGAACCATGCTTTGGAAGAGGAAAGGTCATTAACATATGGATGTCACTCCCAGTTCAGGCTCCCAGGCCTGACTCACAAGAGTTCCCCATCATAGAAGGAGTGAACTTGTGGTGCACATACCCGGAACCGGAAAATGCCAGCATACTGGTGTGAATAGCTTTGGCCCATCAGGATCTTCTGCAGACACTTTGGGTTCTGGGTCAGGGAGCCCAGTGCTGCCAGGAACCAGCAGTCTCCTGGGAAGGAATAAAGCCATAATGGAAACTGATTGTAACCAGAAATCACACCCCTTGAATTTACAGGTTGTGGATACCAGAGTTAGCAAATCTTCCTATAATAGAGTGAATATCAATCAGAAATCTTTGAGATCAGAACATTTTCCAATGATTTTAAATTTTGAACTATTTTCACATACATTATAAACTATTGTGGGAATGTGACCCACATTTAAATATGAATTCCTTTAATGCTTCACATATATCTCTCTCATACACCCAAAATGGAGGTAAATTTAAGGCTTATTTTTCACACCTGTGTTTTGACCATGACCTTTTGTGTGAGCACAGGTATGGAGCTTCCTTCCTGTGATTCTGTGTTGTACTCACAGCATTTCAGAGTTTGGAACAGTTAAAATTTTGGGGTTTGGAGTTAAGGGTAGCCAAGCTATGCTGAAGTTTTGCTCTCTGAGGGAGGAATGCTGTGGTGAGGATTTACTAAGCCAGTTCCAAGTGAGATAGAGAGGAAGTGTTAGTGCTGGTGATATAGGTATTGGGGGTCATGGGTGGAGCAAGGTCTGGTGAGGAAAGCCAGGGAAGCACCAACTAGGCTTTGGCAATTAAGGTGTCCAACTTGCTCCCTGTTTTTTTTTTTTCCTAGAGTTTTCCAGGGCTGAGATCCAGAATTTTTTTCATGTTTTATTTTTATTTATTTATTTATCACAGAACAGAATTGGCAATGGTACTTTATACAATGCAGAAAATGCACCTGTGTTTTTCTTTGCTAATGTTTTCCCTACCCCTTTCTATATAGGGAACTCTCCAGCCCATGCAGGCATTTTCTCTGCTTCCTCTTGATGGATGAGTAGCCTTGACCTTCTCCACAAGTATTGATGTGAGCTCTTCTAAATATGCTTCCCTCCTGTCTCAGTCTCCCCTTTCATTGTCAACACCATCAATTCTCTGAATGGTGGGCACTGTGCTCAGAGCAGAAATGGCAGAGACCCTCAGAGGTGTCCTTCTTTTCTCCAGTTAGGGGAAACTAATGGGAAGATTACAGGCTGATAGCTGGCTAAGTGTCTATGAACTTGGCTTAAGACTATAATTTCCCATCTGGGTGCGGGTGGTACACACCTTTAGTCCCAGCACCTGGGAGATAGGAGCAGGCTGATCTCTGTGAGTTTGAGGCGAGCCTGGTCTGCAGTGCTAGTTTAAGGACAGCTAGGGCTGTTGTTGCACAGAGAAACTCAGTTTTGATCCTCCCCCCAAAGATTATGATTTCCCATTAGAAGTCCAAGTCAAAAGGCTGGGATTGGGGCTGTGGAGTTCTTACCTGCTCTCCCTTGCTGGATGTCAAATCTGCTTGCACCTTCCAGGATGAAGTGAGGAGGGTCCTCTGATAAATCCTTACAAAAGACAATGAAAGGCTATAAGCCTCTTTCATCCTTTTTGCCTCAGTGTGGTACCCACAGCATCATTCACTTTGTCTTTGAGGGATAGAGGTTAATTCTTAAATAGGTGCTTAAAATAAGAATTAGGAAACTTTCCTTTGTTCTTTGGGTTTTATGGATCTTGGGAAAGCAGGTGTCAAAGGGGTGTGTATGTAGCTGACAAGACAGGCAATAAACGCACAAAGAAACTACACAAGGAAACTTCATAAATAAGGTCTGAAGATCTTTATATCAAATAGCAGTCATCCTGTCTGCTCCCAACAAGCCTGTGTTTTATTAGATGGTTATAAACAAATAAAAGTGAATAGGATCCATTCGTCAGAAGAGACTTTGAAAAATATCAGGACTACACTTTCTCTGAGTAAAGCTTTTCCTAGAAAATGGCTGTCTTAGTTGGGGTTTCTATTGCTTCAGTGGAACTCCATGATCAAAAAGCAAGTAGGGGAGGAAAGGGTTTACTTGGCTTACATTGCTGCTCATCACTGAAGGAAATCAGGACAAGAACTCAAGCACTTCAGGAACCTGGAGGCAGGAGCTTATGCAGAGGTCATGGAGGGTGCTACTTACTGGTTTGCTTTCCATGGCTTGCTCAATCTACCTTCTTATAGAACCCAGAGCCACCAGCTCTGGGATGGCCCCACCCACCACGGACTGGGCCCTTAGCATTCATTTCTAACTGAGAAAACGCCTTACAGCTGGATGGAATAGAGGCATTTCCTCAGCCTGGGCTCCCTCATCTCTGATGACTCCAGCGTGTGTCAAGCTAACACACACTACCAGCAAGTACAACTGCATACCTCAGAAATCAGCTTGGTCAATCACAACTCACATGCTACCTGGGACATGAGGTTAGAATTACTCAGATCTTTGGCTCTCCCTCGCCTCCTCACAGACTGAGTCTGGGAAACCTCTATCAGTCCCTGGCATCTAGTCCCCAGTCACACCCCCACACTTACCTGCCACAGAAGAGGAATGACACGGTGTCACAGTGTGGCATCTGGGAGAATTTGGAGGACTCTGAGCAGATATGAATATTATAAAAATTTCTAATCTTTTGGGCACACCGGAGTAAAGCAGTGCTCCTCTTCCAGAGTCCCCCGGCCCTCTAAACTTGCTTCCTTCAGGGAGGCCCCTGTAACCTCTCTGTGTGACTCTTTTACTGTATATGTTTGCATAATTTGGTAACTGTTCCACTATTGTTTCCTTTCACACTAACATAAGTCCACAGAGAGCAGGGCCTCAGCAGTCACAAACGGACAGAGACCTACAATCTGCATTTTCTCTAGCAAGGGCATCTTCCTACCAGCCTTCATTCGCTTTCTTGGCAATGAATTGGCCCCATAAGATGCCAGGAGAGGCACAGTTTGGCTCTCTGATGAAGCCTTCTGTTACAACCATGGCCAGGGTATAAGGATTCAGGCATTATTCTGGCCTGCCTATCACCTGGCAGAATGCACTCAGGCAGTACCCTGATCAGCCCAGGTACAAAGGACCCCTTTAAAAGAAAGACTCCACCCACTTACGCTTTCTTTTTTCGCCCCCTCTTTCCCTCTGTTTTGTGCTATTCCCTGGGGCAGACAGGATTTTTCCTATCTCCTCTTCCCTTCCGTCCCTTTTCTGTCTCTGTGTCTGTTTATCTTTTTTCTCTTTTCTCTCCCCTCCCTTCCCTTTCTAATAAAACTTCTCACTTAAGCTCTGTCTGCTTAGCATGTTTGTTGTGCCCCGCCCCCTGCCTCATCATCATCCTTGGAATCCACCAAGGTTCCTCATGCTTATTCCTAACACAGGGTGTAATTGGAAATCTACCTAGTTCACACAAGTAGGAAAAACTGTTCTGAGGGGCCATAGTCCTATGCACTGGCTGTGGAGTTGGTTTTAAAACAATGTGGGTATGCTTTTTGACCATGGATTGTCCCTTTTTCTACTGGGAAAAGAAACTAGAGGTCTCAGAGGAGGCCTGTTATCTGAATGAAGACATTCAGTTCTGATGCTCCACTCACAGGAACTGGAAACGAAGGTAGAAGCCCAGAGAGATAGCTCAGTGGTAAAGTACTTGCCTTTCAAGCAAGCATGATGACCCGAGTTTGAGCCCCAGACCCTGCATTACAGACCTGCTCAACGAGAGGGAAACCATGCTATCTACTAGAAAGAGAACCTACAATGACTACCTTACTAAACTAGCATAATCCCTAACTACTTTCTAAGTATTTATCCTTATACTCATAGGTAAGTATAGTTCTTACCCCTCATTGAAGAAACATCTCTTTGCAACAGGTGGAGATCATTAGAGAAAGCCACAAATAGTTAAAATGTAGAAAACAGGAGATCCTGTGGTTTCCAGTCCCAACTGATACATCTACAACACAATTGTGGCACCTAAGGCTCAGGTATGATTGAGGAAGAGGGGGCAGAAAGATCATAAGAGCAAAAGGAACAGGAAGTTTACTGTGAGATTCTGTCTCCTTGAATGCCAGGGAAGCTACTCATGTGAACTCTCCTCAACATGGCTGCCTAAACACGAGATGAACAATGGTGGTACCAATAGACATGATAGCATGGAAGGGGAAAGCCCATGAGGTTTTGACACTAGAAAACTACAGGTAGTCAAGGGATGCCAAGAGTGGGAGAAATAGCCATCCCCAGGGAACAGCCCCCAAATTGGTTATTCAATACTGAATGGTCAGCCCTGAAATCATACACCTATAATAATTATCTGGACTGACTATGTTGCTTTTATACTTTAGGAGTGTGTGTGCGTGTGTATGTGTGTAACAATAATTAAAGAAAAAGAGGTCATGAAATGGAAAGAGAGCAAGGGGAGGAGGATCCTGGAGGGGTTAGAAGGAGAAGAGTGAATGATGTAATTATACTTTCAAAAACTAAAAAAAAAAGGTAATATATATACATATATACATACATATCAGGAGTGATATAGTAATTTATAATTCCAGCACTAGGGAGGCAGATACAGGCAGATTCTTGTGGCTTACCTACCAACTAGCCTAGCCTACTTGGCAAATTTCAGGTAAAAGTGAGAGGCCTCATTTCAAAAATCAAGGTGGATGGTACTTTAGGAAAGATGACAGCTGAGATTTCCCTTAAGCTTCCATGTGCTCATCTATACCAGTGACCTATACACCTACATGCACACATGCATACACATATAACAGGGAAGGTGAAGACCATGGAGGTTTGGACCAGGAGCATGGCCAATCTTATAGTTAGTTTTATCCATTGTTCAGCTCTTCAGCAGCTGCCCTGTAGTCTTTGCTCTGGTGACTTGCACAGGAGGGAACTGTAGCTGGAAGGTCCCTGCAGACAGACTGCATATGGAATCTTGCCCTGACATTTCTCCCCAGGTGACCTAGAGACCTTGAACACTTCCTTCTTTACTGTAGCTCATTGTCTTCAGGTGTAACATGGGTAACATGGTGACAAAGGTATAGGAACAGCTGAGAGAATCAAACTGAGAGAAGCAGGTGATGGCTGCCATTTATAAAACTCTCACTAAGTGGTAGATGCTGTACTCCTAGGCTATTCCCTGCAGTCTCCAAACGGACTCCCAAAGCAGGCTGAGTCCTTCCATTTGCAAATGAGGAAGGATGTGGAATGCTTTAATACAGCCTCTGACAGAGTGTGTGTTCAATAATTATTGATTCCTTTCTCCTGTGTGACAGCTGCAAAATTAAAATGGCTATGCTCATAGACAAACCCATTGCCTTGAATGCATCCATTATTAAACAAGACAGAATCAAACATAAATTAAGCAGTCAATTCATAGATAATAGAAAGAAAGGGACAAAAATGGGAGGAAGTGATAATGAAAACAACCTGAAAGTTATAAAATAAGCCAGAAACACAGCAAGAATAATAAGGTAAGGATATTGTTCTGTCCTGGATAGTGGCTTCAGATAGAACTGCTTTGATAAATATGGTAGAGAAACACAAATACAATTAGGAATAAAATTGGGTTTTATAAATATAAAAACACAGCAGAAAATTTTATGCTGATCAATTAAAAAATACTAATAATGACAAAATAAATTAGTAACATCCCAAATTAATAATCTTGGTCATTATTTTTAAGATTTCAAAGACTATCATCTTAGTAATTTTCCTGTTGAATTCTCTCAAACTTTCAGGGGGTAAAGAGGTCCTATATCATTTACACTTTCAGTGCTGAACAAAACAAAAAAAGAAAGAAAGAAAGAACTGTACTTCCATTTAAGAAGCCAGTGAAATCTTATGTACAATCTGAGAGTAAACACACAAACACTAATGTATACACATGTGCACACAGACATGCATGCACACACATGCTGACATAACAAACCAGACTGACTTAGACAATCTGGAAGGAATGAAAAATGCATGAATATTTTCATTTAGGATCTATAATAATACAAAGAAGCACTTACATGGACCAAAAGGAGGAAATTTTATTCTCCTTTGCTAAATGCTATGAAGGTGTTTGATGAACACACAAACTTTTACCAAAATAATGGAAGTTATAAGTAAAAGAACAAAAAGTTACTCATTATGGACAGAATAGATCTGAAATCAAAACATCAAGTTTGCAAGCTAACAGTGAAACTGACTGCATCAATGGTGAACACAGTATCTCAAATTCTTGTCCCTCAAGTGTCAGCCCCGTGCCTCATGCTGGGCTCTACAACCTCACCCTCAATCCGAGCGGGAAGGTGGGAAGAGGATGAGAACAATCAGAGCCTTTCAGGTTGTCCATCTGGCTTCCTCAAGGAAAGGCCCATATGGAACACATGTAACCATGACTGAGAAGGAGCAAGCTCTGGGCCTGGGAACTTGGCAAACCAGGCAGTGAGGAAGTTATTCTGATAAGATCCTAGAAGAGATCTGTGTTGAAATACCACCAGATAGTGACTCAGAATCAGCTGGCTGCCTTGTAGACCTGAAGACCGTGGAGACCCGCCTTCCACCCCTGTGAATCAGTAGGTCAGCCAGAGGTAGCATTCAAGACTGACAGTAATTCCAGGTGACTCTGAGACACATCCAGGGCAAGGAACCAGGCTCAGAGAAGTTCAGTGATATGCTCCATGTCAGTTTGCCTCCATGGTTCTCTCTTCCCTTCTCAACACCCCAGTAGTTAGTCTTTCCCAGCTTGAAGTATTTATTTGACTCTGTGAGATAGACAGAGCCACTGAGGGCTTAGACACATCAGGAATGCCAAAGGAAGCTGTAGTAGTTAATTTGATATGTCAACTTAGCTGGATCACAGGGAGTCATTTATTTGGTAAATATTTTATCAGGGTGTGTCCGTTAAAGAAGGGGTGGGTGAATTGATATTTGGATTTGTAGACTCAGTAAAGCAGTCTACCTTCCCTAGTGTGGGTGGGGACATCTGATCCTATCCAACTCATCAGGTACCTGCCTGTAACAAAGGGGAAAAAATTTGCCTGCTCTCAGCTTGAACTGACAAAATGGTCTCCTGGTCCCAGACTAGGAACCACATTATGGTCTCCCTGGCTCCCAGGCCACTTTATATCTTTAGGATGCAGAATGTATATCATGATATTACTTAGTCTCCAGAACTACATGAACCAATGCCTTGAAGCAAATTTCTCCGAATGAATATATCAATAGGTTATAGATAGGTATATTAATAAGGTTAGTATATGCACACATGTTATCAATATGGATGTTGATAAATCCACTGATAATATATAATTATACATTAGATATGCATATATACACACATAGATTTTGTCAGGTGTTTGGAAAATCTGAATAATACATAAGCCATCAATAATCATCAAACTAAGCAATTATTTAATTAAGTTATCATAATAATTTAAGTCTAGGCTGTAGGTCCTTTTCTCCAGGTCAAGTTTGGGTTACTTGTTTTTGTATGAGGAATATCAGAATCCCATGTAATGTAAATCTTGGCAAAAATCATCTGAAGTGGCACCACAGAAACCACTGTTTCTCGATCATCTTGGAGATATTACCCTAGTATGAGAACATTTGTCTCACAGTATTTTCATTGAGTCCACTTGTGAATTTCCCACACAAAGTGCTGTTCTTGGTTAAGAAAACATGTATATTACTTTTCTTTGTGACTTAAATATCTGGGAAAAGTTTAGAAGAAGAAGGGTTTATTTCAAAACACCATTTGTGGGGTTGGTTCATTGATGTCCTTTGCTGTAATATTGAGTAGTGAGATGGTGTGTTGGAGAGGGGCTGTTCACAGCATAGTAAGCAGGAAATAGAGAACATCCAAAGGATTGGAGAATAGGTATAAGTTTCAGAGGCATGCCCTTCATTGATCTACTTCCTTCTACCTACTTCCTCACTTCCAAATGTTTCTAGAACCATCCAAAATGCTGCCATAAGCTTGAGACTAAGACCCAGCCCCGTGGGAACATTTCATTTTCAGTAGGTAACAATTAGACTCATCATCTTGTCACTCAGCCCTTCCAGATGGTGACTAGGCTTTTGCTTGGACAGGTGGCAATATAATTCTTTTCCTGTTTTTCTGAGAGAATTCTGATGTGTTGTCATCAAAGATTTTTTGGCTTCATGGCAATTGTCTGTTGGCACAGTTACTTCCAGTACCTTCTGTTAACTGTTACATGATGGAACATCTTTACTATTTACCCAACATTCAGATCCCCACCTCCTTTTCCCCCCTCTTCTTTTTATGAACAATACATTTTGGGGAGTCACTTCTAGTGAATGAATGATCCCATCAAAACTATTCAGACTACGTGAAAATATTTCCTGGTCAGGCAAATTCATTGCTCCAGAGTAGACTGGGTCCACAAGGAAGCTGGGAACTGAACTCCAAGAATCTGCTGTAGAACATGCTTCAGACACATGGTCTCATTCTTTGGCAGAGAAGTGGATTATTTTTTTCCTGAACAGGGTCAAAAATGACATTTCAATTCCTCAGTCATGCACATTGGTGACAAGGTGATGATCTACCATCTTCAGCTTTGCGCTGTCCACTGTGATAGCTATAGTTATACATGTTGATTTAGACCAGCAGTTATTAACCTTTGGGTTGAAAGCCCTTTGGGGGTCTCACATCAGATATCTTGCACATCAGATATTTACATTATGATTCATAATAGTAGCAAAATTACAGATGATACAGTAGCAATGAAGTAATTTAATGGTGGGGGTCACCACAACATGAGGAACTGTATTAAAAGGTTGTAGTATTAGAAGGTCAAGAACCACTGATTTAGACAAACAACATTAAAATTTCCATCTCCTAGGTACAATGATCACATTTCAAGTTCTCAGTAGACACATTTGACTCTTACCCATGGCAGTGAATGGAGCAGAGTGAACACCTCCATTGTTGCTGAAAAGGCTACAGGAAACTGCTGATCTATTTAGTTAGCATAATATTATCATCCACTTTACAGGACGGTGAGGGCAATTTAATGACAAATTGCATGTAAGCACTTAGTATAATACCTCAACTATGTACATACTCAGTAAGTGGGATGTATTACTATTATCCCAGAATAAAAATTTTCCTAAAAGGGAGCCATCTAAGTACAAAGTTTAATTTAGAGCATGCATTACACACACACCACATGTTTAATTCTTGGCATTATCTCTTACTGAGAGCAGAGGTTATAGGAAACATTTAAGAATGATGAATCCTCAAGTTCCCTCCCTACAAGGTCACAGGCTACTGCATAGCCCAAGCCCAAGTGAGAAGCAGGGTTGAGCATTCCTTCAAGAGAAACAGGATGTGCCAGGCTGTGAGAAACATTCAACAACATTCCAGCAGAAAAACCCACTGGATTAGTTGTTAGAGGGAAGAAGAGGAAAGAAGAAATGCAAGTGTGTGGTTAGTCCCAACTCTCAACCTGGTGGTATTTAGAACCACCTGGGAAACAAACCTGTGGGCATATCTATGAGGGATTTTCTAGATTATGTAAATTCAAGTAGGAAGACCCATTTGCAACATGAATGGAGCCATTGCATGGGCTAGGGTTCTGAACTAAATACAAAGAGGAAAGGTTTCTAAACATCAACATCACCTCTGCTTCCTGTCTGTGGACACAGCACAATTAGCCACCTTCTGTTCCTGTTGCCATGCCTTCCTAGCCATGATGGGCAATACCCTTAGAAAAAGAGTTACACGACATGAAACAATTTTCTGTGATAGACCCAGAAAACTGAGCCTTGGTCTTAGGTCCCTGACTTGTAGGTTATTGTTGAATCTACTGACCTGGGACAGATACTCCAGGAAGACTAATATCCTTGTTGGCTTAGTAGTTGCCTAGAGTATGGAGTTTCTCCACTGTCTAGAACTGGCTAGAATATGGAGATGGGCTGTGGAGCCTTGGAGCAGGTGATCCAACCAGACCCATGGAGAAGTACCAAGCAAGCTGTATGTGGGGGAGGCTTGACTGTGAAAGCAGAGATAGGATATAGAACATTGGAAGAAATGTACTTTGTACATCCCTTCCCAACAGCCACTTAGCCCCTCACAGTTTTCTCTGACCTACACTTTTCCTTGGAAACATTTGCTGATTTTGTCTGAGGGTTGAAACTGAAATTCTCTGACTGTGAAAGCCCAAGAACATTGAGGGATCAAAGAAGCAATAGCTAGTGTGTAGTAAGTACTTATAATGTGCTGGATACTAAGCATTGCATTCAGTTCCTCCTTAAAATAATCATATGGAGTATAGTACAGGTCCAGTTTTCATCCCTATTACTTTTCATCTATGAAATGGAACAAAGAGAGTGTCTAAGAACAGAGGGGTTGATTTTATGGAAAGTTGGTTCCTGGTTAACAGTATGAGGTTGGAAAGTCTAATGGTGCATGGATTATCTGTGACATCTAACAGCCAGGAAGAATATAACATGAGTTCACCATGAAACCTTATAGGGGACAATATATTGTGAGGTCAGGCATTTATGTCTTGGATTGTCTAGCTGTGTGACTTCAAACTGATAATTCTACACTGTTTCTGTTTCTATCTGCAGAATGGGATTCATGATAGTTCCTCATGGTAGTTTACAGCTCATTCAAAGAGCTTAAAGCCATGACACTATATGCATCTTGACCTTATATATATATTATGAGGCCTGGGCCAGGTTGGTTGTGGCTTTTTTTTTTTCCAATACTCTGCGTAGTAAAGCTACAGTAGTCAGAGATGCCACTGCAGTGGAGAGGTATGTGCACAGTTTTCTCTTTGCTGGCCTATGTGGGAAATTGGTCAACAAGATGTTTCTTTCTTGTACATATGAGCTTGAAAACTGAACAAGTCATTTGTAGACAGTCTCCCACTCATTATTTATTCTTCCAAATCCTAACAAACCCTTATTAGGCATGCAAGTTCATATTGGTAAAAGTATAGCATGTAGCCTTGGGAAGTCTTGATTTAACTCCTGGGCCCTTCTCTCCCTGACCCTGTCATCTGTCATCTCCAAGTTAAGCATAACATCTGTCTGAGCCCCTCTCTCTCTCTCTTTCTCTTTCTCTCTGTTTCTTACAGTATTTCTTTGTAGCTTTGGAGCCTTTCCTGGAATTTACTCTGTAGACCAGGCTGGCTTTGAACTCACAGAGAGCACCTGCTTCTGCCTCCCTAGTGCTAAGCTACATGGAAAACTTTTGAAAGTAGTATATAAATACAAGCATTGCTAAACTTGGAAAGGGACACATTAAGAAATATGATATTTGAGAATATATGATGAAATAATCAATGACCATTAGTAGAATATGGGTAAGTCCTTGGGTGTGAGGCATGATAGGAAAATGAATATGGCTTTTAAATGCCTTGCTCTTGGATTTCTTGTCTGATTCTGTATGAATAATTTCTACTTGCCTCAGTTTCTCCTTGCTCCCCACAGACAACACAAGTTGAGATGTTGATGGGAATTTATAATTAAGCACTGTCCACCTTTCTAAATAGGAATGCTATTAAGTTTTCAACATTACCATGTCTCTCATAGACTGCTCAGCACTTTGTGAGGGAAACAAAAATACTTTCTAAATGAACCTCAACCTTTCAAAACAACAGAGGAGGAAAAATGACCCTTCAGAATTTCTTTAGAGTTGTCTACCTCCTTAGGCAGTAAAGACAAAAGAAGAAGCATAACTAAGGAGGACCTGCTGACAAGGACTGATGGAATCAACCACACAAGACTTACTAATGCATCCAGCTTTCTTGAACTAGCATTGAAACCCCACCTGATTTCCACTGACCCTTTCCTTCCCCAGAGATATAACTGGTCAGGCTTGGGCAAGAAGTTTTCTCTTCAGAGTTCAGTGTCTTGAGTTCTCTTTCTCATGTGCAGAACTAAGTTACATAGCCTTGGACAAGAGAGACACTGTAGCACCTCTCAGGTTTCCCAACCTCTTTCTATCATCACCAGAGGCTAGTCTGGTGTCATCCAGCATGCCCAGTACAGGGCTTGGTGTGTAAGCAGTGCTTGAGAGCTGTACTCATAATCCACTGACAGACTTTGTACTGTTTCTTGTTTCAGACTGCACTGGCAGAGTTGAACATACGAGGAGGAAGCATCAGGCATCCCAAAGCATTTCCTGTCTAGCTCTATGAGGGTCCCAATGAGGTCATGAGAAACTTCAACCTACTGAAATGTTTCCCACAGAGCTTCATGCTCCAAAATTGAGATAGTTCTCGAAACCAGCGGGGTTCACCCATTGCAAGGTACAGTTAGTGGCTGTCTGCTGAGGTGGAGGAGTCAGGGTGATTTGAATGCTATCCTGCACTACCACTCTGATGTCACAGGAGATATCTGAAGTCCTTTCACTAGACTGAGAATGTGATTATAAAAGAGATGCAAAGCAATTATTTAAATTCATCCTATAGTATAAATGACTGACACGATATATTCCTTTTGAGTAAATTCTAGTAGGCAAGAAGAAAGGAGCATAAAGACACCGACACCCGAAGAGAATAAAGGGTGACAGACTGATAGATGGGCTCAATTAAAGAGGTGGAGAGACCCCAGGGACCAACTAGCACAGCCTCCCAATCCATGACATGCCATTTTTCTAGTCATAGGACTGAGATGTTTTAATCTGCTGATGAGGTCATTATTAGAACTGAGTTAGAAGCAGTGTTCAGGCTCTGGATCTGAGCACAGAGCCTTCACATTCCTTGGACTGGACAAAAGACTGCAGCAGACAAACCAGTTGAATTTATTTTCTTTCCAGTTTTGTTTGTGGCTGAACCACCCTCTTTTCAGTAGGAGATACCAAGGCCCACAGCTTCCAGACAGGGCTTACTCACCTGTGGTCGCTTCCACTCCAGTTTTGAAAGGTGTTTTCCCTTGAGCAGCTTCTGACCTATGGAAGATGCCTCAGCAGGGAATGTGTCATCTATAAACAGTTGACCCCTGCTCAGGCACCGATCCTGTAATGTCCTAAAGTCTTGATTCTTGAACTTGACCACAGAGGTCTCTGTTGGAGGTTCTAGGTTGTGTGCCATGACTGTCTCTACAGAGATGTCTGGAATCTGTTCTTTCTGGTGAGAAAAAGAATAATGATTAGTACCAGAACATTTTGAGGCATCCACTTTCAGATCTCTGTTCTCTCTGTCATAGAACCCCAGGGTAGACAAGCCTCAACCAAAATTCAACATCCCTACTTCCTGGTTACATTCAACTTGGTGTATTGAATTAGCACCTCTGTGTGTTCTTGTGTGAACCAGAGACTATGAGGGCATTTGTCCCTTTAATGAACATTTGTTGAGCATTAACCTTGTGCCAGGCACTCTTCTGAATGCTGGCAATCCAAAGATAAATATACCATGATCTTTATCCTCTAGAGGCTCATTATCAAGTGAGAAAGATGGATTAGACATTTCAACAACCAGCTATCATTCAACAGACACCACTCAATTAAAAATGTGTATGAAGTCTGTGGCCCTAAAGGGAAAGCACCATAACTCTGACAACCTGGGAGGACATTTCTCTAGTGGTGACATTTGAATCAGTCTTGAAGGAAGAAGAATTTATGATATGGAAAAATGGCAGGTAATGTTTTTGAGTATCTGCAGCTGCCCTGAATAGCAAGTGCAACACAGAAACCCTGGAACTAACTTGTGAAGTCATAGGGTATGGGAATATTCCTATCAGAAGTGGCTTGGAGGATTTAGTGGGGTTGGGATTGGGGAGTTCCCCAATAGTTAAGTATTGGGAAAAATGGCTAGAAAGGCAGATTGGAAAGTCAAATTAAGCTGTTTTCTTTTCATTGGTTTTGTTTTGTTTGTTTGTGGTTTTGACAACCACTGCAATGTGTGTGTTTGTGTGTGTGTGTGTGTGTGTGTGTGTGTGTGTGTGTGTGTGTGTGTAGGATGTGCCCTGATCATAACTGTAGATAGGATAGTGCTTCTGGAATAAGTAGTTGTCCTGATGAAGGTGAGAATGCATGTAGACTGGTGGAGGCTGGAGGCCGCCACATCTGCCCTCAGGAGAGATAGTGGCTGTTTTATAAGTAGAACCATTTTATTATTATTATTTTTTATTTTACATGTCGATCCTAGTTCCCTCTCCCTCCATCCTTTCCTCCCTCCCTCCCTCCCTCCTCCTTACCCTCTCTCCCCCATCACATGCGCCCTGACCACCCTCCCCTCCCGTCCCCCCCACCCCAATTCCACATGTAGGGCAATGCCATCCAGGTGGGGTCATGTAAATCTGTCAATTCATTTGAAGTAGGGACTGGGGCTTCTCTCCTGTCTCTAGGTTAAGGGAGTATCCCTCCTTGGGGGATGTGTCCACATCCCCCAAGGATGTGTCCTTTTGTGCACCAGGAATACATCCTGGTTCCACTATCTGAGGTCCCTTAGACTGCTCAGGCCTTCTAGCTGAGACCCATATTCAGGGGGTCTGAGTCAGTCCCATGCTGCATTCCCAGCTATCAGTCTGGGGGCCCATTAGCTCCACCTTGTTCAGGTCAGCTGTCTCTACATGTTTCTGCAACCTGGTCTTGTCCTCTCCCTCTGCATCTGGATTCTAGTTCGACTCAGTGTTTAGGTATGTGTGTTTGCTTCTGTTTCCAACAGGTACTAGATGAGGGCTCCATGATGGTGGATAAGTTAGTTATTGATCTCACTATCCAGGAAGGGCATTTATGGTAGCCTTTCCACAGTTGCTCAAATTGTTAGTTGGCGGCAGTCTTGTAGGTCTCTAGACTTTTCTTTAGGTTCAGTTTTCTCTTCAAACCAATAATGGCTCCCTCTTTTATGTTCTCTCTCTCTCTCTCTCTCTCTCTCTCTCTCTCTCTCTCTCTCTCCTATCTTCTATTCCTACCCTGGCTCAATCTCCCTAGTTACACGTGCTTTCCTCTCCTCCCCTTCTCTTTCTCCATTCACTGCCCCCCCCCCACTTCCCATGTGCTCTGGGGGACTTGTCCCTTCCACCTTCTGTGAGGGACTTTATATGAATCTCTTGGAGCCTATAAGATTAGATGATTAATTGAACAAAGAGGAGAGGGGAGGTAGTGTAGTGAATGATCACATGGGTTTTAAACTTTGCATTTTTACCATCTACCTTTTGGGTTTACAATACTGAAATAGTGCCCATGCCTATGACCCAATCTCTTTACCTATATGAATTGACTGTACCAAGGGTTTGTGATGATATTAAATAAGATTTGACCCAACCAAGAAAATGATATATAGTAGGAGCTCATTAAATGCTAGTGTCTAACTTCCTTAATACCTTGTCAATAAAGCTTTAGGAGTCTTGTCCAGGAAGCCATACATGTGTAATGGACAGAATACATTACATATAGATCCCATCCTCCATCTGTGGAGCTAGCCTGAATCACAGTCCAAAATTCACCTTATTAGTGGGACATGAAAACCCCCTGCAGGTCTTAAAGTCCTGCTGTTGAATCTTCTTTGGCACAGGTATACTTAGGTTGCACATAAAGTCCCAGTGACCATTATTTACCACCCACTACTGGGTGAGAAAGAATAAGAGAATGCAGGGAAGTGACTTACAAGGGAATAACATGAACTGACAGCCAAGACTTGTGAATTCCAGAAAAACATATGCAAACTTAAAATAACTTTGCAATTATCTTGCAGTTACTTGCTAGTGGTATGTGGCAAATTACTGAGAGCGTGAATTCACAGGCAGAATATCACCAGTTAAGTGTCAGTGTATGAGCGCATTCAGAGGGAAATTATACTTATAATTTCTCCCAAATAAGGTATGAATAATTTACTTTGGCATTATTAGACTGAGAGCTATAAAACTGGCATTGTTCTGGATCAAAAATAGTGAAATATAGTCAGATACATGTAGTTTAACCTAAGGTAAAATAATGGTTAACTACAGGCCAACTAATTTGTCTTCACCTAACATGGTATATGTAATTTTTTTTTCAGTTTAATTCTCGGGGAATAAACAAACATTATGTACACCTCACCACCTGCAATGGGGTTATCCAGAGAGTCCATAACAAATTAAATAGTAGTGACAGAACTGAAATAACAGCAAGCTATCATTCAAGAGCAGGAAAACAGTGATAGAAATTACTTGTCAATTCAAGACAATGGAAATGACACTTGGTAATGAAGAGTTAGGAAATTGAGGGTTTGCCAACTCTGTGCATGCTCAGGGACCAGGGAACCAACACAACATTACCCAGCCTCCTGCTGTTCCATCAAATATTGAATTGGAGTATGTGAAAAACTAGCAATGACCTAATTTTAGCTTATGAAAACCACACTATAGTTACTCTTAATAACACAATTACCAGATTGCTAGTAAAGAGCCCATAATTGCATGTAAAAATTAAAGTTTAAAGGATTTTTGTTTCATTTATTTTTCAGAATCATTCAAGGGTCTTACAAGTGGGGAATGAGTCCCTGACCCATTCTAGAGCACTCCTATCACCCACTCTTGGGTAGTGGATTGGCCAGACTTTAGGCATGTTCATTCAAGAGTCACTGTCCTGATTTGTAAGATGGAGATAATTTTGCATACATAATAGGGTCATTCTGGGGCTCAGAAGAAACTATGCCTTTAGAATGCAGAATACCATAGCTGGTAAATAGAAAGTACTCAATGGGTAATTATTAGCACAGTGACCATTATCATTTCAGGATAAGTGGGCTATGTAGTGGCTGACTTCATCTACAAGAACTTTGTATTCCTGAGTAGGCTAGGATTACCTGAAGGATGAGACTAAGCGTGTGATCATGCCTCTCCTGCTATTTGTTCTCCACTGTTTGCTCATTCACTGGGCTATGTAGGCCCAGGGGGAAGGGAAATGCTCCGAGGGCAGTGGCAGATGATGTCTACTGCTGGAGGAGGTAGGATACTCTGGGGAAGAATCTTTTTGTTTTCAATCCTGTTTATTTAAAACAACATTTTTATTAATTCTTTGAGAGTTGCATACGTATTCACCATTCATCTTCTCCCAGACCCACCTCTATCTCCCTACTCACTCAATTTCCTGTCCTCATTTTATTTTCTTTTTAAACCCACTGAGTCTGATGTGTGTTGCTCACATCCACTTGGGCATAGGGCCATCCCCTGAAGCATGGTTGACCAACCAGAGGTCCTACTCTTAATGATAACTGCCTATCTCTTTCCCAGAAGCTATGGTGCCTTAGTCAGGGGTGGGACTTCATGTCCACCTCTGGCGGGGAGGAATCTTGATGGGCAACAGAAAGGACAGACAGGGAGATTCATTCAGTTAACAGAGGCATATTTGTGCACACACAGACATTCTTCTCCTTTCTGAATTATTCATCTGCAGAACTTGACACTATGTCACTATTATGTATCCCAGAAGGGACCCATCAGTCTTCCCACTTGTCACTATGGAGGGGCTTCCTTTCTTCTCTCCCCTACTTGCCTCACAGTGTAAGAGAAACAAAAACAAGTGAAGCCTTGATTGCACTGATGTGCAGAAGAAAACAAAAGAGAGGAAAGCCTTACCTGAGGGTCAGGTTAAAGTCTATCTGGCTGCTGGGTCTCCTTTGGGGTATTCCAAGAAAAACAGCATAGGTAGGTATGACAATGGCAGAATGGGTAGAAACTGAGAAATTGTGTAAGCTAAGCAGTCAGACTTCAAGAGCAGAGGTGGTGGGGCTATGAAACCTCTTGTTCTGCTGAACTTTGCATCTGTGAAACAGGCTTAATCCAGCCTTCTCTACACTCCTCTGCAGAGGGGAAAACTGTCTTAGTCAGTTTTGCTGTGTAACAAAGTGCCACTGACTGGACCCACTGGCAACAGATTTTATTGATTCCATCTGGAAGCTAGAAGCCAGGCCCAGTTTTGCGTTCTCGCTTCCTTTTTAAGCACGGCCACGGTCTTTTGTATAAGCCTTACTCTTAATATAAGCTAGTTCCTTACGATTTCATCTCTTGATGCAGACATATGAGGGGCTAGGCTTCCTTCATACTGGGCTTGGTAGGGATGGAGAGGACTCAGCTGAACCCACAGCAGTGACTAATTCACTCCAGTTTGACTCCACAACTTTCCTGGTACTGATTACATATTCTAAGAAGTTTTCAGATCAAAGGGAATTGAGGTTTATTAATTAGGACCTTGGGATATATGGGAATGGATGTCAGTGATATGAGGAAGATTGGTCAGGCAGTACCTAATGGTACTGAGTATACAAATATTTGAAAGAATTGATAGATGGCAGGCCTCCTTAATGGAATAGCACTGATACTTGTTAACATAGGCAAAAACATTGACAAATCTCAAAAACCATCATGCTGGATGAAGGAAATGAGCTGAAAGGAGCATACACTGCACTGTACAAGTACATTTAACTAATAAAATTGTGACAGAAAATGTTCCGTGGCCACTCATAAACTGAGGAAGAAGAATGCATGCATCACAACTTTTGAGGGTGAAACTGATACTCATCTTGAGTGTGGTAATGACAGCACATGTGTGGATACTTTCCAAGTCCATCAATGTTTATACTTTAAATATGTACAGTTATGCATTAGTTGTATCTAAAGTTGCTTAAAAGTAGGTGCTGTACTATAGGTGTGTGTGTGTGTGTGTAGCTTTTATATAATATTCATCATTCATTTTCCTTCCCATCCCACACATTATTCTACAACTAACCCAGCTATCCATTGGTATGAGAAGTTCTCTCTGCTTTAATGAAAAGTTGTGCCATAAATATGCCTGAGTATACCTTACCCTAATGTCTCCAGATTGGATCTCCTGAAGTTACAGTTTTGAGTGTAGAATATGTGGCAGTCGAAGCTGGTACCTGATATTCCAAGGAAGGAAGAGTTTCCACTGTTGTATATCATGAGTGATTCTGGGTATTGGCAAGTTTCTCATTAGTATCCATCTAGTATGAGCAAATAGCAACTCCTTGTGGTGTTAATTTGTTTCCCTGATTAGTGGTAAGATTGAGCATTTTTCAATATGTTTCTTCTCCATTCATGCTCCCTCCCTTGAGAAATGAATATTCATATCTTATGTACATTTATCTACTCGCTTGTCCTTCTCTCATTGATTTGTAGGACTTCTTTATCTTTTTGGGATATTCGTCTTTGATTGGGTATACATGCAGCAAGTGTCTTCATCCAGCTTGTGGTTTCATCTTCTTTCACAGCGTCATTTTGAAGAACATGACTATCTTTTAATTTACATAAACATATTAAAGTATCAGTTAGATTTTATAAACTGAGCCAAATGCTAACAGTTGTGGTATTTAATATAAAAAATTCTACGAGTTTTTCTCCAATTTTTGTTTGTTTAAAGTTGATTTTTAATTAACACTACAATTTTTCTGATTTAAGTTTATAGCTCTATGGCAACTTTAACAAATCTGATTTAAAAAAAACTGAAATAGACTTATGAAGAACATTTTGAGTAGCAAATAATGCTAGAGGAAGAGAGTCTCTCTCTCTCTCTCTCTCTCTCTCTGTGTGTGTGTGTGTGTGTGTGTGTGTGTGTGTGGTGTTCCTGTCTTTAAAAACAATTTTTTAATAAAAATCTCATTTCACCCTGCACATGTACGGTGGTAACAGAGGGCTAGCTTGGGCAGCCTATGCATTCTGCCAGATAGGAACACTACGCGATGTAGCACAGCGAGGGAGAATATATAACAGTAAACAGAATTCACCCTTCACATTTTGACCCAGAGATGCAGATAAGTGAGTCAGGATTACCTTGGAATCACTGTACTGTTGTGGTCATTGAATTATGATCCTTGCCCTGCCCTGCTCAGCATTTCTATCTCAGTCACAAAGACAAGTGTTGATATTTAAATGAAGAACCTTTGCAACTTTTCCATCATGTTTAATAATGGAAATAAAGGAGAGCCACAGCCTATGAGTTGACAGAATCCAAGCTCTACCCAACTATAGAGCTATGGGGATGAAGAGTGACCCAGACTGCCATGAAGATGTCTTTGCATATGAAGGCTAACTGTGCACATTCAAAGAGAATAGGGTCAAAGTTAGCACAAGTTCATTTTGAAAATACTCTGGGCATTAGACCATGCTTCAATAACTATATGAACTATAAGGACTATATGTTTTTTTCTTGGGGGTAGGGATCAAAAGGGTGGGGATGGACCTGAGAGGACTGGGAAGCAAGTGTGATTAAGGTGCATTGTATGAAATTCTCAAATAATGGACAAGAAAGAAAATACTCTGTATCATCTAATTCCCTGCTTAAAATAGAACAGGATTATGTTTGGGGTCCGAACTTCAAAGGCAATGTGTTACTGTAGATGGAATGGCTCTAGTCTTGCATATTAAGCTGCTCTTGGCCTATTGGAGGGTTGAATGTGTGGCTTCAGTAGTAGAGGCTACATTGCAAGTGATCCATTGCTTCTCTCTCTCTCTCTTTCTCGTGTCCAAACAGGAGTGGAATTTGGCTACTTTCAGGCAGGCTTTTTGACATGTTATTCATATCCACCTGGAGCAGTGGGTGACTTTATTGAATAAGATACACAGGCTGGAGGAAGTCTAGTCAAGCAGACAAAGGGCCTAGTGACCAAGATCAGTATTTAAATAAGCTTCCTGGGAGGGAAGGCAAAAAAAAAATGTCATTGTCCCCAGACCCTGCATCCCAGTTCCTAAGATTTTCAGAACATGGCTGTTCTGGGGTGGCAGAAGTTTGACTGTCTCTGGACCCTGAACAGCTACTGGGTTCTTGGACTCCCTGGTGTGAGACAGCCATTGTTGGAATAATCTGGCCATATCATGCAAGCCAGTCTAGTAAGTGTGATTTTAATATATATTCTTTCTCTTGGCTCTGTTGCCCTAGAGAACTCTGATTAACATACTGTCACATACAACACAGGAATCACTAGGCACACGTGGCCCTTGAGCTCTTAGTATAAGGCAAGTGACCGACTTTTAATTTGATTCCATTTTATTTCATTTACATTTAAATTGCATTTAACTCTAGCCATCTACGTGCAACTAGTGGCTGCCTTATTGGGCAGCACCCAGGAAAAGAGCTGCTAATGACACAAAATGCCACGGAACAAGGAAGAACATGACAGAATTTCAGTTGGACTCATCAAGTAGAGGAAGAGGATTGCAAAAAGATACAGAAGAATCTTTGCAGCCTGCAGATCTCTTTCAACTTTGGCTTGCTGGGCTCTCTCCACTCAATTACTTTTCTCCAGCATGCAATTTTCCCACCACTGACTCACATAGTCACTTTCTTCCAATGACAGGCCCAGGAGAGCAGCTCCCAGAGGCCTTGCACTGACAGGTGCCTGAAGTGTCCTGGTGTTCCTGCCTACAGGAAGTACTTTGAATAGTCTTGCCACAAAGGGTGAGCTTTTTTTTTTTTTTTTTTTTTTTTTTTTCTTTTTCTTTTTCGAGTCAGCTAAGAAACAGGAAGTAGTGTTCAATTGCTGCTTGCCCAGGAGTGATGCACACAGCCCTCTCCTGGCTGGTGTTTTTCAGAACAATGGAAATAAATCTGATGTAATGTAGCAGAACACGACAAGGGACGGCTTTCCCTTTAACAAATACTCATTTGAAATGGTGCCCAAACCCTGCATGAGGAGCGATCTATTTCCCACAACAGCGTTACAGCAAAACCCATTACTAATTCCACAACTCAAATTAAAACTAACAGAGCTTGAAGGCTGGGGCTGACACACTCTCTGCTGACAAGGAACAAGGAAGGGTGGGGGAAGGGGCCTGCTCACTCTCATGTGTATGTGTTTAATTACACTGTTTAACACATGGAGAATAATTTAGTTACCGGAGTGGAGAAAATAAGGCACTTAACTGCTCTCTGGCAGAGAAACACCCCGTGCAAACCACTTTTAGCTATATGCCACCTTGACACACCTCAAAGCTTTAGGGAGAGAGAAAAGAGGGATTGAAGGGAGAAGGGGGGGCAGTCCGACAGAGCAAGGAAAAGGGAGAACTGGGGACAGAGAAAGATGGAGGAGAATAAGGAGGGGGGAAAGGAGGGAAAGAGGAAGTGGAGATAAAGGCAAGTGGAGAGTGAGGCGAGGGAGAGCGGATGGGAAGGAGGAAAGAGGCCCTTGTGCATAGGCTTATCTGCCACTAGCGGGACACACAGAACTGTTCTCAAAGAGGGCTTGAGGGAGACACGCCAGTGCAAGAATGAGCATGGTGGCAGGCAGGTCTTGAAGACGGAACAGAACTCCTATGTGACTGCTGACCCTGAGTTATGTTCATGCTTCAGAATGCTTAGGGAGTTCCAAGCCCTTATGGTCTAAATCCATGGCTGGGGGTTATGGCTCCCAGAAAGGCAGCTCTCAGAGGAAGACTCTTGTAGTTTCTTTTTTTGCTGCTGTATACTTTGACAAAAGCAACCTAAGAAAGAAGGGGGCTGTTTTATCTCATAGTTCAAGGTATAGTTTATCACAGTGGAGAAGTCAAGGTAGCAGGAGCAAGAGGGGTACATGCATGTACTGTTCGCTTTCTTCACTTTATACAGTGTAGGATTCCCCTGCTGGGGGATGGTACCCCCACAATAAAAATGGACCTCCCCATATCAATTAATGTGATCAAGATGATCCCTCACAGGTCTGCTCAAGATCTTATCTCATAGTTTATTACAGATCCAGTCAAGCTGACCAGCAAGATTTATCATCACAAAGATTGTACTGTGTTCCATTTGCAAAGGAAGTTAAGCAGGAGAAGTTGGGCAACACTTGGGACCTCTGCATTATCCCTGGCTTCAGGACTGGAAACCCAGCCTGTAGTAACATATGGCACCTGTCCATTCCCCCTTGCTTAATCAGGGTTGAAAGGGATGGAAGTAAGCAAGTGCTGGCCTTCCTCCGAGATAATCTCTAATCCATGCATACAGGAGTGGGAGACGTTTAAGAACCCTCTCTCCACGCTCAGATTTAGAAGCAGTGAAGCGTCTCAGCTCTGTAGCAGGTGCCAGAGAAGTGAGTGCTCAGAATAGAACCATCCATTGCCTGCCAGTGACTGGGTTTAGCCTTGGTACTGGCTGCCAGGAAGATTGACAGCTTGGCATGAGAGCACAGAGTGTGGAAGATACCTTCTGTGGATCAGCAGACATGGCAGCCACACCACTCTTTCCCACTAGCCTGGCTCATGAACATAGCCTCCCAACCTCCCTCCTTCCCACCCTCACAGCCTCAGGAAGCACATAAATCTTAACCAGTGGGAATATCGCAGGAAATCCTAGGTGACAGAAAGAACAGAGAGGATCTATGTCACTATTCTGATCTAATATATAGCATTGCCATCCCAAGCCTCAGTTTTTCCCCTTTGGAAGCTAGTTGGACTTTCTCTTCTAAGTTTCTCCCCCAACCCTTTAAATGTATGCCCTGTATTTCTGGTGCTAAGAATACGTATGGGCTTTTATGTACCCTAAGTATTACCAGGCAGTAAGTTTGTGATTCTTTTTATTGTGCTTAACTTTGTGTCCCAACACCCACAAAGAAAGGACATTTGTCTTGGTGTCTCTTCTCTCTCCAAAGGTCTCTGATAAATATCACTCTATTAAGAAACATACCTAGAAAGCTCTTGGGTAAACTGTTAGCTGTATTCTATCAACAAGATAGGACATTCTTTCTGGATTATGCAACAGGGTGCAGCTCAGAGACACTGCACAGTATTTTCTATGTTCCTAGATTTCTTAGCATAGACTTTTTTCCCTCTGAAGAAAGTTTGTTCTTTACATTCAAACTTAGTTAATTCCAATTTTCTTTTATATCAGGAAGACTTAGGGAGTTGGTGCTGGGCATGTGCCAAGCTCAAATACTGGGTCACAAAAAAGTGAGCTTCTGTGTTAGAACCAAGACCCCTCAGAAGGACAGAGCCCTGCTACTCCTGATCATGCCTCAAAAGCTGAATCAGACAGCACCAGGTTCATAGTTTTTCTATCATTTCCTTTTCTATAGAAAAAGAAATCACAGAAGTTAAGGTCACATTTAGATAATCCATTTATTTTTAAAAGATCACCTTTTGGCCTTTCTTCTTAGTCTTTCATTGACATGAAACAAAGAGCAAATAGACGTGAGAGGCAGACAAAGGCAGGGAGAAAACAAAGAAAGAGAATGGTACAGAGACTTAGACAGAAAGGGCCGGAGACAGCCACTCAGAGGGAAAGGGACTATGGAGAAGAGACCTAAGGCATGCAATGACAAGCTAGAGGGAGGGACAGGATCTGCTCGGGGAAGGCATTCTTTTATAATTCCAGTAGCTCATGGTGCTGAAGCTGTGCAATGTCAGGATTCCCCATCTCTCCTCAGTGAGCATTCAAGTATGTGAATTCAAGCCTGTGGGGCATCCTATATGCCTTTCTTCATCCATTCACATACAGCCAGAAAACATGCACGTGCTGTGACCCACCTCTAGATGATACTCTTGAAGATAGTCCCACCCCTCTATCTCTGTTTCTGGGTTCCCAGTTGGCTTGACATACTAACTTTTGGCCTGGCTAACCTGGTCAGCATTAGCCTCAAAAGTGTACGGCAGAGCCCTGGACTGGAAGCTAAGCCCCTCCCCAAAATAGTACGGGAATGGTGGGGATGAAAAGGAGGAATAAGCGGTGCCAACAGCCAAGTAGCACTTTGACCTGAGAAGCAATCTGGGACATTTGATGATGAACACAAGTTCTAAAGCCAAGTTTCCAAGTAGATAAGGTCACATTCTGGGGTGGTCAGGGTGTGGACCAGTGGGAAGACTAAAGTCTTCAGAAAATAAAACTTCTATATTGAATGCATCAAAGAACAGTATGAAAGAGAATGGACTTAGAACACGAGTCTGTGTATGTACATATGATTGTGAATGTATTGACTAGTGAGGGAGGCAGAGACAGGCAAGCTTGGAAGAGTAACTAAGCTTGTAAGGCATCCTATGTCTTTCTTCATCCATTCACATTCCCCAGACATTAGATTTCCAACTGGGGCCAGATAACTTCTGAGAGGATCATGTCTAAGAAAGAAAGACAGTAATGGAAAGAAAAGTATGGTTTAGGAGCTTGGAGGTAAGAAGGTGGACAGGCCAGCCCTCATGAATACGAGCAGGCTTGAAGCCTCTCCTTGAGAAGAGATGGGGATGTTGTCAAAAAAGGTGCTTGAATCACCTTTCAAAATACCTGAGGTTGACAGGGAGTTATTTTGAGCCTTGTGCCCATTTGGGAAAAACAACCCCACTGAATAGATTCATGCACAGATCCAAGGAAGACACTGGTACTAGAACAGGGCCATCTCTGGTATTATCCATGTACCCAACAACCCAACAGAACACCAGGACATCTGTGATATTATGCAGTACTCTTCTTGTGTATGACTCCACCAGATAGGCAGCTAATGTGACAAACTTACTTTGTACCCTACACCAGCTCTTTAAAAAGTTGACTCTATTGCTGGATATAAGCAATAAATATAGATTTAAACAAAAGAAGACAATTAGACTGTCTCTGAGGCAATGTAGGAGCTGGACAAATTGGTTCACAGCTGCTTTTGAACATATCGCAGTTACAGAAGGCTAGAAGGCCCCTCACACATCTCACATGCAACTGTCTTCATCAATAAGATGAGGAACCAGCCCCCAGATGTTTACTGGGATATTCAGCTGTGCAGGTTGATGAACTTTCTACATATTGCTTGGTTTCTCATTATATTGCATATTTTTTTTTGCAAAAAATCTATGTAATAGAAAAAAAAATAGAACATAGTAAAGTCCCTTGAGAATTCAGGGATCAAAGCAGAAGGAGATCAAGGCCCGCTCACAACATGTTTAGTTGAAGAGGTGGAGATGGAGCTGCTCATTTGCTTGGTTGGTAGAGTGTTGCCTCCCACACACAATGTCCTAGGTAAACTTAGCATGGTGGTACTTTCTGTAATCCAGTACTCAAGACCTGTAGGAGGATCCGAAATCATCTTAAAGTCCATAACAAGACTCTGAGCTACACAAGAGTCTGTCTCAAAGGGGCAGATGGCAGAGTTCTGAGCATAGCAGGGAAGCCATACTCCACTCTGGGCTTCTTATGGCTCCAGTCTTTCTTCTGCCTGTCAGGGGCTTGCTGCATGCTCTGCCATGTGAGTTTCAGAACTTTGGTATGCACACCAGCTGGCTTCTTACAAACACACAAGACATGAGGTGGCCCAGCCCATCTGAAACCCTCATGGTTCTCTCAGGAGGCAATCCCTAAAAAATGCTAGTATATTACATTATGCCAAGAAAATTAGTAATTAATAAAATACTAAAATAATTATTTGGTCTTTTTAAACCTACATTTTGTGACAGGCTCTTGTAGTCTCACCTATCTTTTGGCCCCTCTCTTCTTCCCTCCCTCTCTCCGCTCTTTCTTTCTCTCCCTCCCTCTTTCTTCCATATTTACTCTTTTGTTTATTTGTCTGACTTTTGTTTTGTTTGGACACATCTCATGTAGCTCAGGCTGGCCTCAACGCCACTATCTCAATGAGGAGGCACATTTTATTGCATATGACTCCATGCCTAGTGTGAACAGTTAGTGCTCACTGTAATGTTGGCAGAGGGTATAGCCACCTGGGAGATGGGCCTCTGGGTATGCCTATGGGGGATTATCTTGACTACCTTAACTGAAGTAAGAAGATCCACCCACTGTGGGTGAAACTATTCCCCAGGCAGAGCTGTTTAGGAGTTGAGAAACTAAGCTAAATACTAATACACATATATTCATTGCTTTCATTCTTTGGTGTAAACATAATGTGAATCATTGCCTGGAGTACTTGCTGTTTTGACTTCTTCCACAGTGACGGACTGTAACCTTGAACTGTTGTCATCTGAAATCCTTCCTACTGTAAGTGTTTCTCACAGCAACAAAAGAGAAACTAAGTTCCATAGCCTCTCACTTTCCTTTTCTATCCCAGACAAAGAAACACAGTTGCCAACTGCTCCCAGACCCTGATGAGGTGCCCACACTAAAAGGCTAGATGATGTAGCTTTCCCAGCGTGGTTCAGTGAACCTGATAACACAGCCAGGAGAGCAGGAGAGTAAGTTCATCTGTACAACCAGTCCCGAGCTAAGTCATGTCTCTGTGTGAAGAGAGGCCAGATGGGTGACTCTCTATTGTTTCCCACCATTCTCTGGTTACTTCCCACTTCCCTCACTCGTGCTTTCCTGAATGCTAGCTCCTAATGTTAGTACCAGAACACTTAATTTTTGCCAGTAGCCAGTTAACAAGGAGCCCAGGATAAAGTATCATCACTTATTAGGACTCAACTCTCTTGAGCAATAACCATATCCCATATACTGCAAAGTCCTTTGTATTTACTTACCATCTCATTTAACTTTTCAATCTTTAGAGGAACGTACTCTGGCTACCACATCTTAGTAAAGAGGAAATTGGGTAGTAACAGATAAGGTAGTAAGGATACAAAGTTTGTTTGCCCTCAGTGCCAAGGAGGAGGCCATTCCTCTGTGCATCACCTCCTAGCACCTTCTCTTCTAACTTGTTTGCCTAAGAGGGTCACTAAACACAATCAATGAACCAGGGAGCAAACCAAGGCCTGACAGAACTCTGGCTCTGTCATTTGCATTTAGTAAGAGCTTAACAGCCACCTTCTCCATCTACAAATTAGGGATCATGAACTCACAGTACTTGTCCCATTACACAAGTAGCATGCTATTGTATCTCACCACTTCACATAGTAATAGACAAGCCCTTGTATACTTACTGGTCCTCCACATAGAAAGCAGTGGGGTCAAGCTGAGTACACAGTAGAGAAATTCAAGAAAGTATTTTGACTGAAGATCCAGTTAATACCTCTTGGGGGGGTAAACAGAGGTCCACCTGTCATTTGTGACCACATTCTAAGCACAAAGAGAAATACAGCTTTGTTCTAATCTGGGAAGCATGGGGGTTGACCTACCCAACTGGAAGTGTCACCCTTACAACAGCATCACATCTCAAAGACTGGATAGCTTCAGCAAGCACAGAGACACTCATGACTATGACATAGCAGAAGGTTACAGAAGTCACCTGAACCTCAGCAGTGGCAGTGACCTTCCTTTTGTGTTGAGCTCAGATTTTTTTCAACTTCATTTTTGTAGCTGTTATACCAGATTATTAGAAAACAGTGTCTATGCTCCATGCTTCCCTTTAGTGAATATACATATTCAATACACACACACACACACACACACACACATATATATATATATAAATTATTAATGCCTACTCTGCCAGACCTATGAATCAGTGGACATAGAAGTCACGATTACTGGGCTATGCATATTGCTCAGTTGATGAAATGCTTGCCACACAAGCATGAGGGCCCAACTTAGATTCTCAGCACCTATGTAGGAAGTCGGGCATGGTAGCACACACTTATCCCAGCAGAGATTAGAGACAGGCAGGTCCCTGGGGCTCACTGGCCAATTGGGCTAGCAGGAGTATCAAACCTTGGGTCCCAGTGACCCTGATTCACAAAACAAAGTAGGTGACTCCTGGAGATGCACCCAAGGTAGGTCTCTGGCCTCTGTATGTGCACACACACACACTTATGCACATAATAAATAAGAAAATAAATAAGATGGACAATGTTTGAGAAATAACACCAAGGTTAACCTTTGAACTTCACACACTTAAGTACATATATGCATACATACCTGCATAGACACACACACACACACACACACACACACACACACACACAAGAAAGAGATTAAAAAAAAAAAAAAGAAGTCATGATTCCTGTCATCAGAGTGTTCCTATGACCAGCAATGACCTCAAGGTCACGGCCCTGAATGAATAGAAAGCAAAAGTGACTAAATGACTCAGACCCTCGCTCATTGTGAACTGGGGCAAAATTGTGATAAGTCTCTCTACAAGACTCAACTTGTGTTTGCCCCTAGTACTTTTTAAAAATCGTAAATAGATATTTTTAAATACAATCTATTCTGACCACAGTTTCCTCTCTCTCTGATCCTTGCCTCTGAAAGCATCTATCTCCTTGGACCAGGTACATAGGAAAGGCACAGTCTTCAGAGCCCTGCATGCTGCATCCTAGCCCTGGGACAGGACTCAGAAACAGCATCACAAGGTGAGGCAGGTTTCTGGAGGAACACATAGACTCACTGATGGCAGGAGGATTATCTAGGTCCAGAGCCCCAGAGAGGTGGCAGTTTGCATCTCACCTGTGTCTTGTGCAGGGGCATCCGACAGAGCAGCACTGTGGGCTGTATTCCTGCACAAAGCCCACTGGGATGAATCAGTTGCACAGACTGGGTGGCAGCCGTCTTGAGGACTGGAGAGTGGCAGAGGAGACAATGCAGGTGAGTGCTGTCACTTTGGAGGAAATACAAGAAAACTGGCAATGCCAGGCAGGTTCTGCTTACTTCTTCCTCTCTGGTGCTTCCTTATATGGGTTGAGCAGGTACTGCAGCCCCACCTTAGTTAAATAGTAATCCCAGCCTTGGTGCCCGGACACACACAGAGCTAAAAATATGCTTTCAACTGTGAGATCTCCCAGCCCCCCTCAGCCCCCTACCCCTCAACCCCTGGTCCCAGTTCTATCCCTATCCAACCACACCTGACTTCTGACACAGTACCTGCAGATTTCTCACTTGCCTTACTTAGATTTTCTTTGTTTTCAGGTATTTCCATGGCTTCATCTTTACTTTGTTTTGGGGACTTGGTGATTTTACAAGGCTAGGGAAGTAGTTCTCCTTCATGCCTCATCTTATCCCGGAAGCTCAAGTACCATGTCTTTCCTGCCAGGCGTGGTCACTCACACCAAGTCACATCTCATGTTCCTTCTGCTGAAGAACACATTTTCTTTTTACAAATAAATTTCAGAATACATCAACCCCTGGGCATGGTGAGACCCGCAGATGGACTCCACATCATCTCTGCCTAATGGAGCATGGGGAAATAGATGGGGCCCATGAAGCCCATGCTTCCTGGTTGCAAAACCCTGGTACTGGGTTACAGGAGTTGATGGAAAAGCAAAGCAGGACAAATGTGGAAACCACTGGGAGCTAACATGAACAGTCTGTTCCAAACTGAGAGGGTTAGGGAGAAAGGAGATGTGGGACAGGGAAGGAAGAATCTGACCACTCGGGGAATGCTGCTTAGATCACACCCGTGGAGACAGGGTAGGGAGTGGGTAAGCTGGTAGGGGAGGTCACTGGTCACTGGTTTGACTTAGAGTGAGTGGGCTTTATTCCATCCTTACAAGTTCTTTCAGATCTGGGGAAGACCCTTCCTTTAAATTTTTGTTTACCAATCTGTGAGATGAGTCTTGTTTGTTTACTGGGACAGATTATTAGGACTTTGACTATAAACACAACAAGCAACACACTTTCTATAATAACTATGAATAAATATGCATATAGGTGTGTGTGTTTGTGGACGTGCCCCCAAATGCTTTTACTGATATGTAGGCAAAAACATTTGAAAGCCATCATATCAGAAAACAGAATTGTGAGAAAATATCTCAGAAAGCCCATGATCCTATATTAAGATCGTGGCTCCAGGAAAATAGCTGGGCTTTTTTTCTGACTTACTGATGATGGATTTATCTTCTCTCATCTCATCTCCTAAAAGCAAGAGTCCTTGTTTTTATAATAGTCATTGGAGGACTGAGTTCACAGGAAAATGTCTCCTGATAGAGTGTTTGATGCAGAAGGTAAGTCCCTTTTGCTGGCAGTTGGGCTGTAAGAACAGAGAACAGCAGCCATGAAGGGGCTGTTTGCTGATTTGTTAGTATTCTCCTTTGCTTGTTTTGTATGCTCCCTAGCAGCTAGCTCCCAGTGATCTGTGTTTCTAGTGAATTCTATCCTGAAACTATAAAATAGGTGACACTTCACCATAAAATCTTAACTGGACTTCCTGCTACAGAAGAATGTGGCAGATTCCTTACTTCATACCTGCTGTGAAATGCAGCCCATTGGTCTCCAAATGGGAGGCACTATAGCCACCCATTTCCTGTCCTGGCACAGTGGCGCAGTGGCAACTGTGTCATGGAGGCTTCCCGAAGCACCTCCCACTACTGTCACAGTTTGTGTAACAGCCACACAGATCCTGTGGTGGCCTAAGCCAGGACTTCTGGGGTTATTTCCCTAGTGCCGATCCTGGATGGAGACGCTGTGTTTTCCACTGCCTGTGACAACACCCACCTTCTCTAGACAGTGGCTTGGCTGTCTCTGCCATGGCTGCTCCCAGTCCCACACTTGTCACATTTCTTATTCCATGTCCTGTAGAAGCAAAGAGGGAAGTCTTTCTTCTTTGTTTGTTTGTTTGTTTCTTTCTTTGTTGTATTTGGAGTCAGGAAAAAAAAGCCACAGAGAGTGGGATTAGGAGCTACACTCTATGCTTAGTCCAGGGTATAGTCTTTGGGTCAGCCTACCTTCCCAAGAAAAGACTGCTTTCCCGGAAGCTTCTTTGCTTACCCATGTAAATATAAAACCCAGTCTCCACCAGGTCTCAACATACATACACATAAGTATAAGAGGCAAAGCCTTTCCTAGCTCCTTCTCCTGGTTTCTCATTATCTTCTTCTCCAGCCCTATGCTGGACTCTCCCTCTCTGTCTCTTCATCAGCCCATCACAAACTACTGGCTCCTATGCTACCCTCTTTTCCAGGCTCTTTGTCAGACTTAGGACACATAGCTGTGGACCCTGCTACTTTTGACTATTTAAATGAGAGAGACACACAAATATCTGACAACCATAGGGAAGCCACATGGTATGACTTGATATGAGTATTGTGATATACGTTAGCATCTCCAATGAGGATCCCAAACAGGGAAGACTCCTTGAAGAGGGGGCATGGGACATCTCTCTCTCTCTTGAGTGAGGATGGGAAAGAGCTGGTGGGGAGATGGCCACAGTGAAATGTGTGCAGATGGAGCAGGGAGGTAAGAAAGCAAAACTTCTGTGCCCACTTGTTGACTTTTCTCCACATGAAACCCAGGATACCAGTATTCAGGTTAAGAAGCAGTACTATGGGGACTGGGCATGGTGATGTACATCTTTAATACCAGTATATGGAAGGGCAGAGGTGGGTGGATCTCTGTGAGTTCAAGACCAGCTTGTCTACATAGCTAGTCCCAGGACAGCCAGAACTATATAATAAAGACGAAGAAGAAGAAGAAGAAGAAGAAGAAGAAGAAGAAGAAGAAGAAGAAGAAGAAGAAGAAGAAGAAGAAGAAGAAGAGAGGAGGGAAGAGAGAATGATGGGTATCCAGAAGTCTGCTGGGCAAACTGATCCTTCAAGGCAACCCAAGGTAAAATGCTCTTGGTCTGGTTGGTTCTGATAAACCCCATTCTGTTTTCCTTTATAAGAAAACAATGGTGTTGATTTAGGGGATTAAAAATATCTATGTGAAAACATGACAAAGGGTAGAATTTGACAGGGTAAACAGGTCTACAGTGCACTTGCCACACAGCTAATAGGATCATATAACAAATTTCAAGTTGGGTGGAAACAATGAAGTAAAAAAACAGTGAGCTGATTTTTGTTAGTGCAAATTCTTACAAAGAGACAGAGCTCAGCCTGCTGGACTTACTACAGACCCAAGCCAGGCCCAAGTCTGCTGCACTCTGGTTTCTTGCTGTGCCTTGCAGGGTAGGACCCCATCAGCAACCAAGAGTCCCATTTGCATGTCCAATGGAGCAGAAATAAGAGTGTGCACAAATAAATGGAGGGTAAAAGCATCAGGGCCAGAAGGATCCAGAGGTGATTTTCAAATGATGTGACAGCTCTTACTTCCTTTGTGTCTATCTTTCTATACCAATCAATATAGAATTCAAAAATTTTCAGTATTCCAGTCTGTAGCCACACTTGAAACAGGTCAATTTAGCTAGCTTTCTCTCTGTAAAGACTTCCTCTATGTTTCTGTTGAGTCCTGGGATGTTTTCAGGGTCAATAAGGGAACCTCTGGAGGCATCATCATCCCTGACTTCACTATTATAGAGCTATAGTCCTGAAAACACTTGGGATTGTCACAAAAATAGACAGGTATTCCAATGGAATCAAATTGAAAACCCTGATATTAACCCACACACCTACAAACACCTGATTTTTGACAAGGAAGTTGAATTTATACAATGAAAGAAAGAAAGCATCTTCAACAAATGGTGCTGACACGATTGGATACTGGTGTGTAGAAGACTATCTACACCCATACCTATTGCCATGAATAAAACTTAAGTCCAAATGGATCAAAGACCTCAACATAAACCCAGCCACACTGAACCTCTTACAAGAAAAAGTGGGAGGTACCCTTGAACAAATTGGTACAGGAAACCACTTCCTGAACATTACACCAGTAGCATAGACACTGAGATCTACAATTAATAAATGGGACCTCCTGAAACTGGGAAGCTTCTGTAAGGCAAAGGATACAGTCAATAAGACAAAACAGCAGTCCACTGAATGAGAAAAGATATTTACCAGTCCCAATCTGACAGAGGGCTAATTTCCAAAATATACAAAGAACTCAAGAAGCTAGTTACCAAAATACCAAATAATCCAATTAAAAAGTGGGGTACAGGATTAGAGAATCCTCAGTGGAGGAATCTAAAATGGTTGATAGACACTTAAGAAAGTGCTCAACATCCTTAACCATCAGGGGAATGCAAATCAGAACAACTCTAAGATATTATCTCACTCCTGTCAGAATGGCTAAAGTAAAAACACCAAAGACAGTTTATGCTGGAGAGGATGTGGAGAAAAGGGCACACTCCACTGCTGGTGGGAGTGCAAACTCATACAGTCTTTTGGAAATCAGTATGGTGGTTCCTCAGGAAAATGGAAATTAGTCTACCTCAAGACCCAGTAATTCCACTCTTTAGGCATATACCCAAAAGATGCACATTCATACAAGGACATCTGTTCAGCTATATTCATAGCAGCTTTGTTTGTAATAGCCAGAACCTGGGAGCAACCTAAATGCCCCTCAACTGAAGAATGGATTGAGAAAATGTACTCCATGTATACAATGGAGTACTACTCAGTGGCAAAACACAATGGAATCCTGAAATTCACAGGGAAATGGTTGGAACTAGAAGAAACCATCCTATGAGGTAACCCAGTCCAAAAAAGATAAACACTGTATGCACTCACTCACATATGGATTTTAGATATAAAGCAAAGGATTACCAGCCTACAATTCACACTGCCATAAAAGTTAGGAAACAAGGAGGATCCTAAAAGAGATGTACATAGTCCTCTGGAAAAGGGGAAAGCAAATTGAGAGCATGGATAGAGGGGAGAGGGAGTTAGGAGAAAGAGAAGTTGAGAAGTGGAGGGGTGAGTTGGGCATGAGGGAACAGGAAGATTGAGACAGGGAAAGAATAGAGGAGATCAAGAAAAGCAATACCATAAAAGAAGGAGCACTAGGGAAATGCCCAGAGATCTACAGGGATGAACCCAACTTGCAATCTAAGCAATAGTGGAGAGGCTACCTTTAATACCCTTCCATGATAATGAAATTGACGATACCTTGTATACCATCCCAGAGCCTTCATCTAGCAACTGATGGAAGCAGAAGCAGACACCCACAGCTAGACACTAGCCAAACTCCTGGAATTCAGTTATAGAGAGGGAGGAGTGATGAGCTGGAGAAACCCACAGAATCAGCTGACCTGAAAAAGGGGGAGGTCATATACCCCAGACTGATAGCTGGGATACCAGCACAGGACTGACCCAGACCCCCTGAATGTAGTTGTTAGAGGACTGGGCAGTATATGGGGCCTCTAGTAATAGATCAGTATTTATCCCTAGTATACAAATAGACTTTGGGAGCCCATCCCATATAGAGGGAAACTTTCTCAGCCTAGACACATGGGGGAGGGCCTAGGCCCTCCACCAAATGATACTTTGAAGACTTTTTATGGAAGTCCTCATCCTCCCTGGGGAGTAGAAAGGGAATGGGCTGGGGTTTGGTGGGGGTGATAGGGGAGGATAGGAGGGTGAGAGAATTGGGATTGACATGTAAAACAACCTTGTTTCAAATTTAAATAAAAAAGGAAAAATAATTATATTATATATTATGATTATGTTATATGATTATATTATATTAATACCTTGATTACATTTTATTTTAAAACATTAATTGAAAAGAATGAAATGTCCTGCCCTCATTTCTGGTTAGTGCCACACTGACTCCATTCCTGGGAAATACTGATTTCTGCACACTACCCTTCAGTGGGTCCTCATGTAAATACCTCTACCTCTCCAACGATAGGCAAGATGGCACTTGAGATATTAAAATATCTGCCTCCCTGTTAGCATCCTCCATAAAGCCTATCTCTTCTCTCCCCTAGACTCATCGTTGGGCATTGGTTTTTTTCCATGCTTCAAGCTTCCTGACTCATGTTTGGTGACACTAACTCATCTTGCATTTCTGAACATTTAAATCATTTTTGAATTTTATCCACTACAAATCTGCTTGCATAAATCTCCCTAAATGGTGTTGATGGATTTCTTATGCTTAAATTCCTAAAAGTGAAAGCACTGGGTTAAGAGTTATGAACATTATGAATGATTTTGATTTCTTTTTAAAATTACATTTCTCTCTCTCTCTCTCTCTCTCTCTCTCTCTCTCTCTCTCTCTCTCTGTGTGTGTGTGTGTGTGTGTGTGTGTGTGTGTGTGTGTGTAGTATAATGCAGGTGTAGAGGCCAGAGAAACCATTTAGGAGTTTTTTTCTCTCTCTTTCCACCATGACAGTTCAAGGTAGCAATTGTTGTTACCCACTGAGCTATTCCACTGGTCCAATATTCTGGTTTCTATTGCTAAAATATTTGTCCAAAAGACCAAACCCTTCTAGCACTACACAAAGGCTATTCTTTTATCCTTGGATTGTTTCTGATGTAGCTCTGTATGTATGGTGTATGCACATGTGTAGAGTCCTGAAGTTGATATTGGGGCTCCTCATCAATAACTCTCCACATTATTCATGAGGCAACATCTCTAAGTTTAACCCAGAGTTTGTCAAAACGGCTACTGTATCCATCAGCTTACTCCAGGCATCCCTGTAAACACTCAACTGATATTTACATTTATCTGGGGAATTGTAACTCCTGTCCTCATGCTTGAAGGCCACCTGCTTTACCCATTGAGGTATTGCTCCCTACCCCCACCTGGAGTATTTTGACATTTTAAATTGTACTTGTACTTCCCCTAGAGAGGGAAGATGTGACCCTGGACAGTGGAAGAGTGAACTACAACATAGGAAGGAAGCTTCCAGTGCTCATACAGCCAATACCACTTCATCAGTCTCATCTCTTCCATACTCCATGCTCTATAGCTAGTCCCCAGCCATGCCATCTCCTCCATGCTCCAAGGACCGTCCCCAGCCATGCCATCTCCTCCATGCTCCAAGGACCGTCCCCAGCCATGCCATCTCCTCCATGCTCCAAGGACTGTCCCCAGCCAGGCCATCTCCTCCATGCTCTAAGGACTGTCCCCAGCCATGTCATCTCCTCCATGCTGCAAGGACAGTCCCCAGCCATGCCATCTCCTCCATGCTCCAAGGACAGTCCCCAGCCATGCCATCTCCTGCATGCTCCAAGAACAGTCCCCAGCCATGGGATCCTTGACGATCCCTGGAAAAATCTGATATTTCCATGTTCACATGGCTTTTGCTATGTTGCTCCCCTGTAGAAAATTTGTGACCACACCTCCCCTGCCCAGGCTATCCTGACACTTTAAAAGCATTGTTAAACCATTATGTGTCTTCTTACCATCTATCAGGAGCAAATATTGAGTAAATCTTAGCAATCACTACTACTGTTATTACTTCTTCATGGTATTCTATGTAGGAGTCTTGGTTAAATAGTTCATTTAATTCTCCTCACTCTATGAGAGGACACTATTGCCCTCATTTTACACACACACACACACACACACACACACACACACACACACACAGAGAGAGAGAGAGAGAGAGAGAGAGAGAGAGAGAGAGAGAGAGTTGAACTAGGTCTACTCTTACTGCAAAGACTACAGGATCCTGACCTCTATGGAATTTTATCCAACCTCCTCTCACCTCCCTATACCATGCAATCATTTTCTCTCTTGCATGGGCTATTAGGCACTTGATCATTTCCCAACTAGTCTTTGAGCTACTTACAAGGCATAGATAATAAATCTTCAATAACTCAACCTCCTAGCAGATCCATGGCCCACAGTAGGTACATGATAAATCTGTGTGGCATGAAGTACAGTTCCTAAATCAAGGGACTTATTTAAGTGTTGGTAAGGTAGAACATTCATTTATCTGGGACTGTAGCAATTATTTCACCTAGGCAAATGAAGTGTAAGTTGCATTTCTCACAGTAGAGTCTGGAAGTGACATGGAACCCTAGAGAGCACCATTCAAGAGCAGAGAGAGGGGGTGAATGACCTCCAGAATGATGGAGCCCATGGATCCCCATATTCTCTATGTATAGGTGGCACCATGCTCTTAGACTGAGAACATCCCATAGATGAGATTTACCATAAATAGTAAATCTGATATGCTTAGTAAGAAGTTACAAGTACCCAAGTTCCCAAGCCAGTCTCTCCTGGCCTTGACACATATCTCTGGGAGCTGGGACAAGTTTAATGCTTACCCTCAGTGATGATGGAACTACTAAAGCCAAAAGAGGGTAAAAGTAGAGTCCAGCTTCTCCTAGGTACAATGGCTGTTCTTCAGTAAAAAAAAATTAGTACCAGGAGGATGGAAGGTGGCTACTTGTATGGAAGCCAAGATCACTCTTGAGACAGATAAGTAGGCCCTGACAACAACCAGAGTAGGAAAGATCTGAGTAGAAATTGGTCATATTTTCACCTGCTTTGAAAATAAATAAAGCAGTATGTGCTAAGAATTTCCTGAAAAGACTGAGAGGCTGGCAATATATCTGTCTCTCATGTTATCATGTATTGCTATACACAGGGAGACAGGAGAATCTAGACAAAGAGAAATCAGCCCAGTTGCTGATGGGGAAGCTATGGAAATGAATCAACTGAAGGAAAGTAGCCACCTCTCTCATTTTGGTATAGTGGCCACAGTATAGGGGCCCCAGAGGAACTAAGTCCTGCTTATACTGAAGGAGTATGGAGTATACCTGGAGGGGAATGTATCTTCACCAGGGCAGGGTGACTGTGAGCTTGTCATGTTTTAGCACCCATCACATTGTGTTCTTATAGTTGCCACCCCAATCCATTAAAGAATGGACTAAAAAGGTCAGTTTCATATCTTGTCCTAGTAGCAGAAGCCCTGACTGGGGTAGTTGGTAGATGTTTTGTCTTTTTTCTTTATGATACAGCAATATTTATAGAGATTTATAAACAATAGAAATTTGTCTCATGGTTCTGGTACCCTCATATGAAGGGCAATATCAAGGCAACAGAATACCTTGAGTTGCCATACTGTATCATCCCATGGTAGGAAGCAAGGGGGTAAGACAGCCCAGCAATAGTGAGAGAGATAAAGTCACTTTTATATCAAATATACTCTTACAACAGATACCCTGATTCCATGATAATAACACTAACCTACTTATTAGCCCCTACCTCCACACTATCACACAGAGAACTCATTCCTACCACTTGAAATTTATGGAATGTATTAGGCTATGATGTAACAGGTGCATTGTTTTTAGTTTGACCTCTGAAGAGAGACTCCCAGTCCCCACAGGAGAGCTCTTCAGTACTTGTCTTAGTTTCTTGTCCTGTTGCTCTGATAAAACATTCTGAGAAAAATAGCTTGAGGGAGTTAAGTTAGCTTATAGCTCCTGGGCTCAATACATCATATTAGAGAAGGTAGCAGGACCTTAAGCGAGCTGGTCACATTGCATCATCCATAATCAGGGACCAAGAGCAACTAATGCACCTGTGCTCAGCTCACATTTTCTCTTCTATACAGTTCAGGATCCTTAGCTTAGGTAATGGTGCCACTCATAGTGGGTAGGTATGAATATAATCATGATAACCTCCACAGAATGTCCCCAAACAACCTAATCTAGACAATCCCTCATTGAGATTCCCTTCCCAGGTGATCCTAGCTAGTGTTGAAATGATAGTTAACACTGACCATCACAGAACTGTTTAAGACAGTTATCTTGGACAGCCATAGTGGCCCTGATATAACTTCTCATGGACTCTTGGGCCTGTCTCTGCGTTCCCTAGGGTGTTAAAGAAGAAAACTAGCAAAAAGGATGCCTGTGCTCATTTTGGGGGACAGAAAGAAAGGGATGTTGGGATGGAACTGTCTCAATCTCTACCTGGGTTGGGGATGACAGAAGGACTACCAATAGATAACTGAATCCCCAGAAGACAAATAGATTTTAAAGAAAGAAGAGGGGAACACCGGAACCGAACTAGTTCAGGGTCCACTTGGAGCTTTTTCTGGGTCTGCTTCCTGCTGTGAAAGATAATGAAAATCATTTCATTTATATGAACGCTCACGTCATCACCAAGTAATTAAAGAAGTTAGAGGAGACATATGCAGCTGGGTATGAAGAAGATACAGACATGCCCCATGAGAGAGCCTTCAGCATGCTCACATATGCTGTTGTTTTTACACTGTGGTCAGGGGAATATTTGTATCACCTTGATAAGGAAACACTATTGGGTAAGTGTACACAAGTCTCATAATATCTATTTTTGTCCTTGTGAGAGCCATCTTACATCCCAAGAAGACAATCATTAGACAATGGGCCAAGCATGAAGATAAGTACAGTGTGCTCAGTTGCAAATACTGCCTCTGAACAAAGCAATCAAGCTTTATTCATTTCCTTTTCAGCTCATTATGTTAACCTTTTATTATACAAAACTGTCAATTCCAATGCACAATGACAAAAAAAATATTTGGAACAATTCACGAGATATGTTTACCACACCAGCTAGCGGGGGGGGGGGGGATGAGCTAAAAGGAATGTGCTGAAGAATATTCTCAGCCTTAGATATTCATCGACAAGTTGATACATCTGTTCAGGAATGAGTCCTTGAGTATGCTTTGAAAAATGCAGTGTGCTCTAGTCAACACAGAAGCAGGAGGGTTTTCTTTCTTTCCTTCCTTCCTCCTTCCTTTTTTTCTTCCTTCCTTCCTTCCTCCCTTCCTTCCTCCTTTCTTTCTTTCTTTCTTTCTTTCTTTCTTTCTTTCTTTCTTTCCTTCTAGACACTGGAAGCATGTTGGTAAACAGCGTCTGGCAGTGAGCTCTGAGTCACTGAGTCTCAAACTCTTGTGGGGAAGATTCACTTGGAGAGTCTGATAAGCAATGTGGATCCTCAACCTCACCCTACAAATTCTGATTATGAATGGGTTGGGGTTGGAGAATCCACATGTTTAATTAGACTCTCAGAAGATCCTACTTTAAGAGTCCCTGTACTCATCTTGCTTCTGATTAGATAGCTACTTAGATTACCACTTACAAATGTAGGCCCTTTGGGAGGACCCAGGTATCTCTAGAGCAGTGGTTCTCAACCTGTGGGCCGCAACTTCCTTGGGGATATCAAATGATTTTTCCACAGGTGTGGCTTAAGACCATCAGAAAACACAGATATTTACATTACAATTCATAACAGTAGCAAAATTATAGTTATGAAGTTGCAACGAGAATAATTTTATGGTTGGGGGTCACCACAAGATAAGGGACTGTATTAAAAGGTTTGCAGCATTAGGGAGGCTGAGAGCCACTGTGCTAGAGGAGCATTTGACCTTCAGTAAACTGAGAGACAGGGTTACCCCATGAGCACTGCCCAGCAACTGCTCTTGGGTAGTAAGTTCAGAGCTGATCACCCAGGGGGCACAGCAAACTTGTGGAGTAGATTTCAGTGGACTGCTGGCTTTCTGGATCAATGTCTTAGTCTCTAGAGACAAATGTCTCAGTCCTTGAGAGGCCTTAGATCACTGAGGGAAGTTTTAAAGATGTTTGTGCCTGAGTTGTGCTCTGGAACAGTCATCAGGGTCATGGCAGTGGAATGAGGGCACTCCTGTCAACAAGAGCTACATAGAGAAAGTTAAGAACAACAGGTTCTTCCCTTTTTTGTCTTTCTTTCTTTCTGGCTCTGAATGGTAGACACTCCTCTGAGAATTCCACATTGAAACCACATGAGCTGGCTGCCCACAGGCATCATTTAATCTATCCCACTGAACTTCGCTCTTTCTCTAGCACTGAGCCCCTAAGGGAAGATGCTGTTTGGAGGAGTCCCTAAGCAAAGCTATGCATGTCTACAACCTTCCATTAGTCTAAGTGACTAGATATCCAATGGTCTTAGTTAATGCCAGTGAGGCAAATGCTGAGAGAGTTCATGCACAGGTGTATGGGGAGGCACTCACTGTTGGGCAGAATCAGTGCCTGTGAGAGAGTGAAGGCAGGGATATAGGATGCCATGGACAGGTGGGAGAAGTCATCATGGAGGTGCTTAAAACAAATCCTTTGGCATGGGCAATTCATGCCACTCCTAGGAACATGCCTATTTGGAGGCCCAAAATAGGTTTGTTGAGTCCCCTACAAGGACTGGCCTTGGGAGGGGCCTTGACCTGTGATGAGATAGTTCTCTTCAGCTAATGGAAACTGAGGCAATGGCCAGAGAAAGCATCACTGGAGACTCACACAAACATGCTGAGCAGGTGGTAATCTAGGTACTTCAATCTTTAACCACAATTTACCTGTTACCCACCCCATTATCCATGACACTAGCCATGCCTCAAGGTTTTACTTTTTTTTTTTAAATGACTTTAACTAACTGTCGTAGGGAAGTGGGTGCCCTTGAGAGGCAACCTGGGAATGTTGTAAGACATCTTGGGCTTGGATGAAAATGCTAGGCTAGCATAGCCACTTCCTAAAGTTAGGATTTTAGTCAAGTCACATAAAGCCTTAGTCTCAGTCGACTTATCTTTAACATAATATAGGGCCATAAATAAGTTCAATGCAAAGTCACTGAGGTATGACAATATCTAGTACATACGGTGTATACCCTTGGTCTCCACCCTGAGCGGGACTGTTCTCTATTTTTCCATATGACTACAGGACCCTTGAACACTACTGAGCCATTTCTCTTTAATTCTCACAATGTCCTGGTAGTTGATAACCTGAGAGCGTTCATAATAATACCTCTACTGGGAATGTTGTTCACATTTGGTCCTGGACTTGAATCTTGGATTTCCAAATTTCTTACTGCAACATAAAGAAGTGCCTTGGCCTATTTTCCTTTAAAGAACAGGAAGACCTGGCAATATAAGAGCAGTGTTATAATGCCAACAACCTACCACCATCCTTCTGGGTCTGAGGAAACCTAAATGAATGTGAAGAACTAAATCCGAGAGGGAGGGTCATGCTTCACTCACAGGTCAGAAGTCTCCCAAATATTATCTGTTAAGGGGCTGATTAGTAACTAGCCTTGGAGAATGCTGTGAGCGCATCAAGTGCAAAGTAAAAGTGGGGCTCAAAGTAATATATTCAATATGATTTCAACTCTGCTACATAATGGCTCAGAAAAATTCTAGAAGCACAAGTGTCGAGATGTCACCATAATTGCCTCTTTATAGTAGATGGTGGCTGATTTTTTTTCTCCCTGCCTTCCTTACCAGTCTCTACAATTATACACTTCCCCACAATAAGCAGGGAGTTGGGCACAAAAAAAAAAAAAAAAAAAAAAAAAAAAAGGAAAGCAGGAAATATGTTCTCAGCAGGAGAGCCTCATATCAGCCCTCCCACAAGCTTCTCCCTAGATAACATTGCCACACAGTGAGGAAGGCAAAGCTGGGCATCCTTACCACTCACCAGAGTTAAAGTGTCTGTGTGTAGAGACAGAAGCAAAATACACACTTGTGCTAATCACCGTTCTGAGCCAGGATGCTGGGTATTTTCTGGGGGCTGCATTGTCAGTAGAGGGCTGCCTGCTGCGTGGGGTGGATTTCCCAGCCGCACAGGATAATTTTATCACCAAGAACAACATTTGCAGTTCTGCATGAGTGACTCTCCTGGTGTGATAAAGAGAGGAGGCAACTGCTCAGTAACCAGGGCTGAGATGGAAAAGGCTGAGAAGTCTGGCACAAGATGTCATGGGGGAGTTGAAGCTGTATTTAGCACAGGGTGGCACTCAGAGGCAGGCTGTCACAGAAGGAGGTTCAGTGGGTGCTATCTGTCTTTATAACATAATCTGTGGTAGCCATCCCACTCTTGGGGACAAGTACCATGTTTCTGATTTCATGCGTCTTTCTTGTGCACATTCATGTGGTGTGTGTGTGCGTGCATGTTCATAGAAACCAGAGGGTAATTCAGTTGTTGCTCTTTAAGAATTTTTCACCTTTTGGGAGGGGAGAGGGTTCTTGTTGGCTTTGGGATTCCTTAAGTCAGCTAGGCTGGTTGACGAGTGATTCCCCAAGAATCTGCCCATCTCTTCCTCCCTAGTGCTATCATTATAGTCACACACCACACACCCAGCTTCTTTGTTATAGTGGGTCCTAGGTATCAAACTCTGGTCTTTACTCCTTGACAATAAACACTTTTCTGACTGCTCTATTGCCCCAGCTCTTAAGTGTCTTTCCTGTGTTTAACCCATTATTGGCAGACTCCTTAGTAGAAATCTGGGGCAGTCTGATGAATAAAAAGAACAATTTTAAGCTTGGGTAACTTGAGAAGTGGGGGACATTCTGGGTTTCACCTGTCCTGCACTTTATTTTATAGACATCTGAAATCCAGGGAGACCCATGAAAAGCCTGGATCTGCCTGTCTGAATCTAGACCAAAATTCTAAGCTACAGGTTATTGAGACAAGTTACGGGTTGAACTCACAGTCCCCACCTAAACAACCAAGATTATTGACTGTAATCTTAATCGTAGTGACTTAGCAGGTGATGCCATTGGGAGAAGGAGTCTTTGCAGAGGTAACCAAGTTAAAATGAGACCACAGGACAGTCCAATATGATTGGCATGTCAGGAGATGGGACAAGTTGACATGATTGAGAAAATGCCCTGTAAAGAATGAGGCAGTGCTATTGCAAATTCCTATTAGGAAGCCAGGAATGGAGCCTGGCACACCTGTTCTAGAGACTTCAGAGGGGACAGGGCTGCCAAAACTGGACCTAGACCTAGGCTGCCTCCAAAAGTTAGGGACAGTAACTTTTTATTGCTTAAGCTCCTCAGTGTGGAGCTTATGGTAGCTGGGAGATTAACACAGGTTTCCCCAGCCCCTTGACATAGGTTTCTCAAAGGAGGGATTTCTACCATTGGTCCTACTGGGGAGAAAACCTCTCCATTCCAGTAATCCATTCCAGCTACATGTTACATGATCATTAATAACTGGGTCTGGGAAAGACACAGATAAACTAGGTAATTCAGAAACTGAGATGTCTTCAAGATCTCAGGGTTCACCACACATCAGCTTTGTTAGTCAAGATCTGCACTTCCCTGCCATTGGCAAGTGTCATTAAAACACATTGGGGTCTCCTCCCTTTACCCTGTCCTCTCTCTCACTTGATAGTAACTAAATGCAGTGTTTTATTTTCCAAAGTCATAAAACAATATAAAAAGCTAAACCAAGAAGGCAAGATTGTGATTTGGTACAATTAGACAAAGACAGACTATCACGGACCAGGAGACAAGACCAAATGGCTGCCTCTAGACACAGAGGACTCAGCCCAGGGCATGACACCAAAACAGGATTGAACATTTTGTTCTATTGCTTCTTGAATTTCAAAGATGTTATTCTGAGGCCAAATATCAAGGATCACTATGGCCCACAAGTATCATCAGCAAGGAGTCAAAGCAGACCTGCTGGGCTCAGTGACAGGTACAGAGCGTGAAAGAGCAGGGGGGCACACGGGAGGAGGGTGGGATGTCAAACGGGAGCAAACATTCCATGTCTCCATTTCAACTGACCTTCCTATAAATCCTCTCTCTTTAGCCTGTATCTTCTTCTCATTAGCAGGAAAGGAAAGATAGAGGCACCTTACGGAAAGTTACGTCCTGGCCAGGACAAATCTTACACATGAGTCTTCAGGCCTTGTTTTGCATCCTCGCCTTCAGTGTGCATCGCACATCTGCACAAACCGCAACCCATAAAATAGTGAGGGAACCCTACAATAGAAATTGCCTTTTCCCCCAGGAAAATATCGAATTCTGATCCACTGATACATTGGCAAGCACAGTGACTTAGCTAGCAAAATGCCATATCATGAATGTGGGGAAACCTACCTTTGAGTATTGAAAAGCAATGGAGAACTTGGGGGTTTATCCCCATGAAGAGGTACTTGTGGAAAAGGCAGGGCAGAACTCTCACAGCCCACTCCTAAGCTCAGTATGTAAAATGTCAGATGGCATAGATTAATCATTTTAAAATATTTTTTTCATATTTTCTCAATCACTGGAGTTGTTTCTTCAAATCGTAATCGGAAACACAAATTTAAAGTATGTTTTTAAAAATGAGCTACTATGATCATTGCAGCACTATTTGTAATAGCAAGAACCTGGAAGCAACCTAGATGCCCCTCAATTGAAGAATGGTTAATGAAGATGTGGTACATCTACACAATGGAATACTATTCTGCAGAAAAAATAATGGTATCTTGAAATTCGCAGGCAAGTGGATGACACTTGAAGAACCATCCTGAATGAGGTAACCCAGACACAAAAAGAGGTACATGGTATGTACTCACTCATATATGTAAGGAGTATGGGTTTTTCCTCCTGCCGCCGCCTGGTCTTGTCCTGCTGCAGCGCCAGCCCCAAATAACACACAGAGACTCTGTATTTGATATTATGTTATTGGCCAGGTACTATTTTCTTATCGGCTAGCTCTGCCTTAGTTATTAACCCATTTGTGTTAATCTATGTATGTCCACGTGTTCTTCTTACTGGGAGCCGGCTGCCACATACTGCTCTCTCCAGACTCTCCATCTTGACTCCTCCTTACTACTTCCTATTTCCTCCTTGTCTCCTAGTCCCTCCTATCTTCCTTTCCTATTGGCCAACAGTGCTTTATTATTAACCAGTATGAGAAACATACAGAATGACCTCTCCCATCACATATATGTATTTTAGACCTAGAGCAAATTCACACCACCAGGGGAACTAGGATACAAGGTGTATTCTAAGAGATTCATATAAAGTCCCTCACAGAAATGGGAAGGGACAAGTCCCCCAGAGCTCAGAGGAAGTGGGGGGGCAGCGAATGGAGAGAGAAGTAGGAGAAAATGAGGGGGAGGAAAGGAAAACATGTGCGACCAGGAAGATTGAGCTTGGTTAGGAATAGAAGACAGGAAAGAGAGAGAGAGAGAGAGAGAGAGAGAGAGAGAGAGAGAGAGAGGGAGAGAGAGAGGGAGAGAGAGAGAGAGAGGAGAGAGAACATAAAAGAGGGAGCCAATATTGGTTTGAAGATAAAATTAAAACCAAAGAAAGGTCTAGAGACGTACAAGACTGCAGCCAACTAACAATTTGAGCTTCCGTGGAAAGGCTACCATAAATGCCCTTCCCGGATAGTGAGATCAATAACTAACTTATCCATGGAGCCCTCATCCAATACCTGTTGGAAACAGGAGCAAACACCCATACATAAACACTGCCTTGAACTAGAACCCAGATGCAGATGGAGAGGACAAGACCAGGCTGCAGAAACACATAGAGCCAGCTTACCTGAACAAGGAGGAGATAACGGGCTCCCAGACTAATAGCTAGGAAGCCAGCATGGGACTGACTCAGGCCCCCCTGAATATGGGTCTCAGCCAGAAGGACTGAGCAGTCTAAGGGACCTCAGATAGTGGAACCAAGATGTATCCCTGGTGCACAAAAGGACCTTGTGAACACATCCCCCATGGAGGGATAACTGCCTTAACCTAGAGACAGGAGAGAAGCCCTAGTCCCTACTTCAAATGACCTGTCAGATCTACATGACCCCAACTGGATGGCATTGCCCTACATATGGAATTGGGGGAATTGGGGAGGGGTGGGAGGGGAGGGTGGTTAGAGTGCATGTGAGAGGGCAGAGAGGGTAAAAGGGAGGGAGGGAGTGAAGCAGGGAGGAAGAAAGGGAGGGAGAGGGAACTGGGATCGACATGTAAAATAATAAATTAAATTTATAAAATGAGTTGCTCCAGCTTAAAAATGGGCAAATGACTCAAACATTCCCCTGATAGAAGATATAGAAGTGGCCAATCAACACATGAAAAGGTCAAGACCATCAAAAGGCATCAGAAATGGGAACCCAAACTACGATGAAATACCACATCTATGACAACAACGGTAAACAGAAAAGAGAGTGTAGTCAATGACTTGGAGAAATGAGAACCTTGTGCTCTGCTGGGAGGCATGAAGGATGTGGGGAATGGCTCAGTACAACAAGCCAGAAACACCATATAACCTTACAATTCCACTTCAGGGGGACACACAAAAGAATTTAGAGCAGGAGCTCAATACACATTTGAGTCGCCACTGATGACAACAACAGTATTTACAACGCTCAAATATGAAAATAATCCTGGTATCCATTGAAGCCTAAAATGGGATTGTTTACACTGTTAAAAGGTGGGAAATCCTGATGTATGTTGCCACGTCAATGATTCTTGAAGACATTATGCTAAGTGGTTTAGCCAGCCACAAAAAGGACAAATGCTGTAGGACTCTCCAAAGATGGGTGCCTACAAAGGTCGGACTCCTGATATGTGTAACCATGATAATATGCACGTGTACTATACATACACAACAATAGTAATACTGATAAAGAGCTGCTCTGGGTTTTTGTTTACTTATTTAGGATGCATGTGTATGGAGTGTATGCATGCGGGGAGTGAGTGTGTTCCATTGCTTGTGTGTAGAGGCCAGAGGACAACTTGTAGGAGCTGTCCCCTCCTCCCACTATGTGAGTCCCAAAGATCAAATGCAGCAAGTGCCCACTGAACCACTTCTCTGGACCCTCCTCTGGATTTTTACATAGATCTGTTTTTCTGTAGTGGGGCTTCCAAATGGGGTTTTCCCTAAACATCCCTCTCCTAAACACAGTATCCTGAGTACCTCAGAGGACTCTGAAAGAAATCTGGACTGCTATGTTTGACGTCAGGATCTTGGGGTTCATCACACACTGGCCTTGGACAGCCAAGATCCCAAGCAGAGCTTTCCTGCCTGGGGCAAGTGCCTGCCTGAGACGTGCCATTAAAACAAGTCAGGAGTTCCTGGTCCCTACCCTGTCCCCTCTCCTTTGTCAGTCACTAAATGCAATATTTTGCTTTTACAAGTTATAAAGCAGTATAAACCACCATAAGGAAACAAAACTCCGCTCTTAGGAATTCACTATCCCAAAGCTGGGGAGATCACTCAGTGATTAATTATACTTGCTGTTCCTTCAGTGAGTATAACTCGAGTTCCAGGGTACCTGAGGTGGGTACTACATGTGTTAGTGCACAGACATGCATGTGGTAAAATGCTCATACACAGAAAATAAAAATAATCCTTAAACAAAAAGCGAATTCACTGACTGTGACTCTAAAGTAGTGTCTCTCAACCTTCCTAACACTGCAGCCCTGTAATACAGTTCCTTATGTTGTGGTGACCCCAACCAGAAAATTTATTTCCGTTGCAACTTCATAACTAGAATTTTGATACTGTTATGAATTGAAATGTAAATATCTGTGTTTCCCAATGATCTTAGATGACCTTGTGAAGGGTCATTTGACCCTCAAAGGGGTTGAGACCCACAGGTTGAGGACCACTGCTCTAAACTGTATCAGAAGACTCACCTTAGGATTTAAATATCCCAAATCTCAATGCAAATGCATCATACAACTGAAAACTGCTCACGGATTTAATAGAGATGGTTTCTTGAGTGTCTCAGCACTGAGGTAAACGTGCCCAGCTTGGATCACCAGGTCGATTGCAGCAGGGCCTACAAACAGATTGATCTTTCCCTCTCAGGACTGGCATGGTTGAAAAGCTTTTCCCCTTTTGATTCCTGAGATATAAATGGCTCTGGACTATTGGACAGAGGGTATTATCACTTAATGTCAAAATTTTATGAGAAAATTAGGATTCTAGAAAGTTTGATATCTCCAAAGTTTTGTGAAGAAATTAGTCTGAAAAAATGACCCAAATTTACCAATTTACCTGTGATTTATTTTAGGGAGACAATTTAATTTTATTTGCAAAGATTCAGTAAGATTTTGGCAGACTGAATTTGGATACAGTTTGCAAACAGATCCATTATGTAACAATGAAGATATAATGTTCTGATTTCCCAGTGGACGATGTTCCATTTCTGAAATTTCTTTTAAAAATGTATGTTTTTTTTTTTTTATCTAGTTGGGGGTTTAAGGAGAATAATATGCAGATAATATGATCTAACTTCAGTTAGCATGCAGGGATATTCCTTTTGAAATGGTCTATTAACTTCTTTTGCAAGGATGCTGGGTGTTCAGGGGTTGGAGCATCCACATGTAAAGCCCATTAAGTGGAGAGAATGGCCCATGAGGACCTGGGATTGGAGTGAATTGGTTTAAAGAGGTGCATTCCAGGAATGGGTCTCAGTCTATTTATGGGCTTTATCCTGAAATTGGCTTCTGTTTATTATCCATCCTTTCTCTCACCGAATATGTATTCACATGCTAACAGGGATTAAAAAGTGTTGAAACAACTCAACTCACCAGATGAGTGAGCTTCCAGGAGGAGGGAAGCAATGATACCCTAACACAAGCCATAGTTCCCCAGGGAGGAGAAGACTTCAGTTCTCCCAAATCAGTGCCAGGAGGTAGGTAAATTATGGTATGTGCCCTCAGGGGGATAGTATAAAACCATTACATTTGATGTTATTAAGACTAAGTTATGGCAAATGCATGGAAAGCTTTATCACCATCAAATGATGCATGTGTCATCTTTATGACAATCATATGAAAGGAGAAAAGAAAGGCAACTGTCACTCAGGGCTCACAAAACAGAGCCTGCAGCTTCAGTCAGATGCCAGGATGCTAGACTATTTTCTCTTTGTTTGTAAATTTTCGTCCTATACTGCTTCAAGGTGACAGTCACTATTTTGTTTTCAAGTCACTGGGACCAGAGATATAGGTATTGAGCAACTAGATATTTTGAGTTTCACAATACTTGAAAACATTCAAAGAGAGAGATGATTAGTTTTATAATTTTGTCACTGTTGCCCAACTTTTCTATAAGTGAAAGATAATTTTGTATGAGAAGAGTTTTTGAAGGATTCATGTTTATTATCTTAATGTTTATGTTTGTGAGCCTGCCATGAGTGTGTGCTCAGAAAGGCCAGAAAAGAGAGTCTGAGCCTTAGAATCCAGTTTTGAGCAAATGAAGTGGGTGCTGGGAACCAAATCTCAGACTTCTTGAAGAGCAGCAATTGCTCTCCAGCCCCAGGAATGACTTTCAATGGCAATTTTTATTCATTTATGTTAGCTGTGCCTTATAAACAATTATATGTTTAAATATTGAAACATTTTATAGACACACACACACACGCATACACACACACATGTGCCCACATACTCCCCTACATACCTATACAATAGTTAACAACAATGGGAACTGTTTATAGTATAATACAGAGAAAAAGAAAAAAGATTGTATAGATAGCACAGAATAAATAATCTGTTGAAAAGTACAAATAAAGCCAAGGGAAACCAATGAATGCCATTTTATATAGAAAAAGGTTAGGGATTCTTTCAGAAAGTCAAATCTGTTTAACTCTGGATGGTGTTGCTCTGAGAAATGTATTCATTATACAGATTTTTCTATGTTTTTCAAATTATCCATAAAATTGAAAATTCTAGGTATCCTTAAAAATTTAAATGAAACAAAATTAATCTATGCTGAAAATTCTAACCAAATTGAAAATTTTTATCTTTTTCACTGTAGGGAAAATAGGAGGTGATTCCACAGAATTAAATACTGATTATTATTATACAATGTAGTGACTCTACTTCTGTGTGTAGACCCAGAGGCCCTGGAAGCAGTGACTCCAACAGACAACTGTCCATGTGTTTGTAGTGGCATTATTCACAACAGCCTGTGAGACATGTGATACAAATGTCTACCCGAAGAAGGAAGAAAGTTCTGCTATCTGGGGGGAACCCTGAAGGCATTCTATTAGCTGAACTAAAGCAAGTCATTCAAAGGAAAATCCTGTATAATTTCATTTACCATAGTCAAAGTCAAAGGCAGAAAATGGAATAGAGGTTGACAAAGAGTAGGGAGAAAGGAATAGAGAGTTAATATTTCCTGGACAGTTTTGCTAAATGAAATGAATTCTGAAGATGAATGATGATGATGTTTGCACAGTGAGAGTGTTCTCAAAATGCCACTAAGCTGTGCACTTAATCATGGTTAACACAGCAAGTTTAAGGTTGTGAATATTTTATCACAATTAAAACAATCTTCACTTAACAGGAGTTAAAGTCTATATAACACTGGGGGGGGGCTATATGAGTTGATACAGTCAGTAACAATGTTGCAAGGTGGCATACCAATCACTGAGAGGTTTGATGACTGGATGGGATGTTGAAGAGGGCCCCCTGGGGACAGCTGAGCTGCAGGGCCAATGGGACAGTGAAGTTAGGGATGCAGGAGCCACAGAGGGGAAGAAAGTCAAAGGTGCCCACAGTGTTCTAGGCTTCCACTTTAATGGCTATGATGGTCAGTGTAGCCAGCTTTACAGGTTCTAGACTCACATAGAGGATTGACATCTGAACGAGCCAAGGGAGGAGTATCCTGATAACTTAATCTTGAGTTGGGATGATCCACCCACTGTGGGTAGTATTATCATTCCCTAGTTGGGATCACTGACCGCATGGAGAAGGGGAACTAAAACAGCATGTGTTCAATCACTCTCTGTTTCCTGATCCCTTGTAACAATGCAATAGTAGCTTCAGTCCTTGTCTACTTAATTTCACCATTGTTATGGACTAAACTTTTGAAATGTGAGTCAAAATGACCCCTTCCTTCACTGAGTTGCTCTTTTTAATGTATCTTAGCGCCACATCAGGGAAGAGAATGAGACAATGGCTAGGGAGATAATAACTAAGAGAAGTGACTTGTTCAGCATCCCTGGGATGGCAGAGATGACCCAGATCCCTAGCTTCCTGCCCTTCCTTTCACAGTATATCAACCTTATATATCATGAATGACAGGCAAAAGAGAAGAAGACATCACAGGGACTGAGGAGAAAATGAGGAGAAATGGAAGACAGGCAGAGCCTGCAGCCAGCAACAATGAGAACCAAAGCTGCAGACAAGAACAAATATTGAAATAAGGTCCTGAGTCTGCATTGAACTTTTGACAATTATGGTTCATCAGCATGGTAACTGATTCATAATTATTTTATGGGAGTTTAGCAACTCTGTGAAACTGATGCAGAGTTTTTAATCCTGGATGTTTATTACCCACCATTCAATAAATAGCTTAATAAAGCTAAAGAAGTCCAATTTATGGGAATTGTTTTTGCATGCTATTCAAATTCCAAGCAATTATAATAAAACCATGTCTATTGAGGGTAATGTGCCCCCCATCTGATATAAGAGAATAGTGGAAATTTGACATCCCTTGAAGCTATTATTTGCTTCTTGTCTAGGTCACAGGGGGCCAGAGGCTGTCTTTAGGTTGTAGTCTATCCAGAAGGCAGAGGGAACACAGCTTATCATTTCCATTCTGTCTAGGGACTTAGGAGTCTGGAGATAGTGGTATCTAAAGGCTCACCATGGATACAATGAGGTTGATGCCAAGCTCAGCTTGCACGGGCACTGGGCTTGTTCTAAAAATTAAATTGAATGAAGTGGGAAGAGCCAGGAAGCAGTTGAGTTTTCACAGCTTCTTTCAAGGTTATAGATTTCTTTGCTCGGTGTCAGGAGTTTAATGCAGCTACAGATAGAGGTAGAATCGGCCATTGCAAATGGTGATAGAATCAGAAGTAGAAAAATCCTTTTCTCTCCTCCCTTCTTTCTCTTTCTTTCCCTCCCCTCACTCCCTCTACCCCATTCTCCCTCTCTCAATAGCATCACTCATGGATTTCTTCCACTCCCTGACTTTGGATTCCTTCGGAGAGACAATTGGTTGAAAATGGTGCCAAAGTGAATAGCTTCTGAGAGGGAGAGTAAAGTGGAAAGGCACTGTGATGACGACAGCTGCTGAAGTCCCAGCCTTGGCTAATTCTTACCATGTGGCCTCTGATACACCATTTCAACTGTTGTGCTGCTATTTCCCATTTGTATTCTAACCTTGCACCTACAGTTCAGTGAAGAGAAACAGAAGGTAAATGGACACAAGGGGAAAGGAGATCAGCAGAGGAGGGTCCCTGTCTGAATTGGAGGACTGTCTCCCTATTATCAATCCCTTGTCTACACTGGAGGACTATCTCTATATCACCAGTCCCTTGTCTACACTGGAGGACCATCTCCATATCACTATTCCATGGAGGGATGTCTTCACATCACCAAAAGGTAGAACAAAAACTCCACCTTCTTTCAGCTCAAATGTATATTGGGAATTTACTGACTCTATGAAGTTCAGTGTTCAAAACTTTACATAAACAAGACACAGGGACTACCCTTAAGAATTCAAATCTATCAAAAAGATACATATTCAAATAACCTCAAGGGAAATGCTAAATTGACAATTTGAAGCAAGTGCTTTAGGTACACAGGAAAATAAAGTCACCTGTTTTTGGAGTTGGTGTTTGGAGTTGGTCATGGAGATTTCATATGTGAATTTGACCTTAAACAATGGTGATTTGACAATCACACCTTAGGGATCAGGGCATCCCAGAGCTAATACAAAAAGTGTCCTCACTCACTGTATGCTAGAGGTGAAGGAGCATTAGGGCTACAGCAGACAGAGCCCCTGATACTATTGACCTGGGATTAGGAAATGCAGACAGGTTGAAGCACAAGGTACAGTCTAGAGAGAAATTGGAAATCAACTTGAAAAGATGCAAGCCCTAAAAGAAGCTTCCTCAAGGAAGGCTGGGAGCAACACTTACCTGTGAGTATAAGGACATGTTTTGAGAATGACGTCAAAATTACAATGGTTTAGGGAAGCGGCAATAGCAGGTTTTTCTCTAGGGTCCATGACCTCACTTGCTATGAGCAGTTGGTGAGGTTTATAGCACTTGGCAGAAATTCCCTCCTATTGAGTGGGGCATTAAGTCTAATTAGATGGTCCCTAAGATTTAAGTTCTACTATTACACTATTACTATCTTGCTGTGGCTGGTTATCATTGTGGCTCACAGGCTTACCAGCTGGGCAGAACTACTGGTTGCTTCTCTCTCTTGGCAGCTTGTGTAACACCTTCCAATACTATGAGAGCTGTCCTCAGGGAAGAGGCTTCTAGGTCAATCCACCTCTATCTCTCCAAATTCTGTGTCTGGTGTGTGTGTGTGTGTGTGTGTGTGTGTGTGTGTGTGTGTGTGTGTGTTTGTGTGTGATCTTCACCAATAGGGCCTTAACTCCCAGTTTGGGGAGACAACCAAGGACAACATCAATAGCTTATATTGTTTGGGGAGACCATTATACAAATCCACAGCTGGTCAAAATTTGAAGGTCAACTGACTGTGGGATGTTCTACCCTACTCATATATCTGTAATGTAGTCTCTGTGCCTAGGGCACAGGGAACATCATGAAAGAGAGAGTGGAAAGATTCTAAGAGCCAGAGGACCAGGACATCTGCTGGGAAACAGTGTCTTTTATGTATAACAGGGAAGCCATACTCAGGAAATCTCAACAATATGGTTGATTAACAAGAGAAGCACAGTGGCTATACCAGCTGACATGCCACCACAGATGGGGGAGTCTCACAAGGCCCATCTCTAGATGAAGAATTACAGCCAATAATGGCTGCTAAGAGAGGGGGATTCAGTTTTCTTCAGGGTTATCTGATCTCAAGTGATCAGTCCTACACACATGTACACATACTAATGATACTAAGTAGATCCAGCAGATTGAATTTATATATACGTGTGTGTGTGTGCGTGTGTGTGTATACTCACACATATTATCATTGTCTCATACATATCATACAATGATAATTGAAGAGGAAGAGCTCACGAACTTGAGAGGGAGTAGAGGGAGACAACAGTTAGAGTTAGAGGGGGAAGAGAAAGGTGCAATGATGTCATTATAACCATTTATTATTTATCATTTTAATAAATGTTCTTTCTTACTTCCTTGTATATTCTAGACACTTAACTAGAGCATCCTTGTAGAGATTGGGAATGGAGATGTCTTTCTATGTAGTCATCACTGAGATGCAGGCAATAGAGGGGTATATAATGATTCATGTGTGGCAGAGAGGAAGAAAGTTGTGTTCTATCTGCTAGAGAAGTGACAGAAACTTCTGACAAAGGACCATTCATCTGGGATTTAAAAAGATTAGAAGAGGATCCGCTGGGCCTCTGCTAGAGAGGGCAGATCCAACAATCCTGCCACTTTAGAGGAACTTCCTGGAGCTGCTCTGAGCACTCTAGACCTGCTTATCCACAAAAGACCACCCTGATCTCATACCCCCACCACAGGACCTTTGCTGGAGTTCTGAGCCCCTCTCAGAGATCCGCCTATCCACCGCGGGACCATCCTGAGTCCCTGCCTGCCAGATCTTTGACCCCCATCGCTGGGTCTCTGCTAGAGGTCAGTCTGGGACCAGTTCAGGTTGAATCCCCCCAACACCCTTCCCTGGGAACTCCCTCGTTCCCCCCTGTGCCATTTCCCCGAGAGTGCTCCTGGTGCTCTAATATACCCCTCTAAGGAGAGCCTGCCCTCCCCCCCCCCACCCTGTGGCATACCCTGCCCACTGTTCCACCTCTCTGGTTGAGCACTGGAACAGAGGGAGGAGTCAACAATCCTGCCACCTTTGGGGAACTTCCTGGAGCTGCTCTGAGCACACTAGACCTGTCTATCCACCTGGGACCACCCCAAATCCATGCCTGCCTGATCTATGACTCACACCGCTTGTCCACTGCTGGAGTTCTGGGCCCCTGTCAGAGATCTGCCTATTCCCAAAGGACCTTTGTGAGTCTATTTCTGAGGATCTTTGACTCCCATCACCTAAGGAGAGACCTCCTACAGAGGTTGGACAACTCAGAGCTACAGAAATCGAACTTTCTGACCCACATAAGCCAACCTGGGGAGTACCAGAGAGAGAGAGAGAGAGAGACCCCACCAGCATCTATTGGAAGAAGCAATGGGAAGACAGCAATACAAGAAAACACCTAACAATAAAAAGACAAGCATGACACCACCAGAATCTAGGGACACTATAGCAACTAGACTGGAACACCCCAAAGCAGATGAAGCAGAAGACAATATCTTAAAAAATATGTTCATAAAAATGATAAATGCCCTCAAAGATGATATGAGAAAATACCTTAAAGAAATGGAAGAAAAAAAATGGAAGAAATGAACAAATCTTTACAGAAAGTACGGAAAGCCAAGAAAAAATAATTAAGCGGATGAAGGAAACAGTTTAAGAATTGAAAACTAAAACAGAGACAATAAAGAAAACACAAACTGAAGGAATGCTGGAAATAGAAAAACTGGGCAAATAAATCCTTAACACAGAACATCCAAGAAATGTGGGACACTGTGAAAAGGCCAAGCCTAAGAATAATAGACATAGAGGAAGGCAAAGAAGCCCAGCTCAAAGGATCAGAAAACATATTTAACAAAATCATTGAAGAAAACTTTCCCAATGTGAAGAAGGACACAACCATAAAAGTACAAGAATACTGAACACCAAATAGACTGGACCAAAGAAAAAGACCCTTCGACACATAATAATCAAAACAACATACAAAGAAAGAATATTAAGAGCAGCGAAGGCAAAAGGCCAGGTAACAAATAAAGGCAGGCCTATCAAAATTACACCTGACTTCTCCATGGAAACTCTCAAAGCCAGAAGGTCCTGGTTAGATGTTCTACAAGTACTAAGAGTCCACAGATGCCAACCCAAGCTACTATATCCAGCAAAACTCTCAATCACTATAGACAGAGAAAAGGAGCTATTTAATGACAAAGCCAGATTTTCACAATATGTGTCTACAAATCCAGTCCTACAGAAAGTTCTACCCAAGGAAGTTAACTATGCTAACAAAGACATAGGCAATAGATAATCCCACTTCACCAGAACCCAAGGGTAAAGCAAGACAAATATATTCACAATACCACCACCACCAACAAATCTAAAACAAACAAGCATTAGCAATCAATGGTCCTTACTTTCCCTCAACATTAATGGTCTTAACTCACCTATAAAAAGACACAGACTAACAGAATGGATATGAAGACAAAATCCATCTTTCTGCTGCATACAAGAAACACATCTATGTTTCAAAGACAGATATTACCTCAGGGTAAAGGGTTGGGAAAAGATCTTCCAATCAAATGGACCCAACAAGCAAGCAGGTGTGGCTATCCTAATATCTAACAAGTTAGACTTCAAAATCAATCAAAAGAGATGAAGAAGGTTATTTCGTATTCATCACAGGAGAAATCCATCTGCACAAAGTCTCAGTTCTGAACATCTATGCCCCCAATACAAAGGCACCCACATTCATAAAAGAAATGCTACTAAAACTCAAACCTCACATAAAACCTCACACACTCATAGTGGGAGACTTCAACACCCTACTTTCAGCACTAGACAGGACCACCAATCAGAAACTTAACAAAGAAACAAAAGAACTAACAGAAGTTATGTCTCAATTGGGTTTAACAGACATCTATAGAACATTCCATCCAAACACAAAAGAATATACATTCTTCTCAGCTCCACATGGAACCTTCTCTAAAATCAACCACATACTAGGCAACATAACAAACCTCAACAGAGACAAAAAAATTGGAATAGACCCTGTATCTTATCAGACCACCATGCCTTAAAGCTGGAATTCAACAATAACACAAATCTCAGAAACCCTATAAACTCATTGAAACCAAAATGCGCAATTGTACCATACCTGGGTCAAAGAAGAAATAAAGAAAGAAATTAAGGACTTCCTAAAATTCAACAAGAATGAGGACACAACATACCCGAAGGTATGGAACACTTTGAAAGCAGTGCTATGAAGGAAGTTCATTGCACTAAGTGCCCATATAAAGAAAACGGAGGGTAGTCACATTAGAGAATTAACAGCACAAATGAAAGCCTTAGAACAAAGAGAAGCAAACTCATCCCAGAGGAGTAGACGCCAGGAAATAATCAATTTGAGGACTGAAATCAATAAAGTAGAAACCAGGAAAACAAAACAAAAAAATCAATGCAACAAACAGTTGGTTTTTCAAGAAAATCAACAAGATAGACAAACCTTTATCCAAACTAACGAAAAAGCAGAGAGAGAACAAACAAATAACAAAATCAGAAAGGAAAAGGGGGACATAATAATGGACATAGAGGAAATAAAGACAATTTTCAGGTCATACTTTGAAAACCTGTACTCCAGAATTTGAAAATTCAAAGGAAATAGACATTCCTGGATAACTATCACTTCCCAAAATTAAATCAAGAGACAAACAATTTAAATAGATCTATAACCCCTAATGAAATAGAAGCAGTCATCGAAAGCCTCCTAACAAAAAAAGCTCAGGGTCAGGTGGCTTCAGTGCAGAATTCTACCAGAAATTCAAGGAAGAGCTAATACCAATAATCCTCAAATTGTTCCATACAATAGAAACAGAAGGTTCATTACCAAACTCTTTTTATGAGGTTACAATCACGTTGGTACCCAAGCCACACAAAGACATAACTAAGAAAGAAAATGACAGACCAATATCCCTCATGAACATTGATGCAAAAATACTCAAGAAAATACTGGCAAATCCAATCCAAGAACACATCAGAGAAATCATCCACCATGACCAAGTAGGGTTCATCCCTGGGTTGCAGGGATGGTTTAACATATGAAAATCTATCAATGTGATCCACCATATAAACAAACTGAAAAAGAAAAACCACATGAACATCTCCCTAGATGCTGAAAAACCCTTCAACAAAATTTAACACCCTTTCATGATAAAGGTCTTGGAGAGATTGGGGATAAACAGGAACATACTTAAACATAATAAAAGCAATATACAGTAAACCAAGAGCCAACATCAAACTGAATGGAGAGAAGCTTAAAGCAATTCCTCTAAAATCAGGAACAAGACAAGGCTGCCCTCTCTCTCCATATCTCTTCAATATTGTACTTGAAGTTCTAGCTAAAGCAATAAGACAACAAAAGGAGATCAAGGAGATACAAATTGGAAAGGAAGAAGTAAAACTCTCTCATTTGCAGATGATATGATAGTTTACATAAGCAACCCAAGAACTCTACCAGGAAATTCCTACAGATGATAAACACCTTCAGCAAACTAGCAGGATACAAGATAAACTCAAAAAAATCAGTAGCCCTACTTTATTCAGATGGCAAAGGGGCTGAGAAAAAAATTCAGAGAAACATCACCCTTTACCATAGCCACAAACAACATAAATTATCTTGAGGTAATGTTTACTAAACAAGTGAAAGACCTATATAATAAGAGCTTTGTGTCATTAAAGAAAGAAATTAAAGAAGATACCAGAAAATGAAAAGATATCCCATGCTCTTGGATAGGTAGGATAAACATAGTAAAAATGGCAATCTTGTCAAAAGCAATCTACAGATTCAATATAATCCCCATTAAAATCCCACCACAATTCTTCACTGACCTTGAAAGGATTATATGGAAACACAAAAGACCCTGGATAGCAAAAACAACCCTGAACAATAAAGGAACATCAGGAGGCATCACCATCCCCAACTTTAAGCTGTACTACAGAGCTATAGTCCTGAAAAAGGCCTGGTATAGACAAGTAGACCAATGGAATTGAATAGAAAATCCTGATATTAACCCACACACCTACAAACACCTAATTTTTTGACAAAACAGCTGAAAGTATACAATGGGAGGAGGAAAACATCTTCAACAAATGGTGCTGGCACAACTGGATGATGGTGTGTGGAAGACTGCAGATAGACCCATGTCTATCGCCATGCACAAAACTGAAGTCCAAATGGATCAAAGACCTCAACAAAAATCCAGCCACACTGAACCTCTTAGAAGAGAAAGTGGGAGGTACCATGGAACAAATTGGTACAGGAGACCACTTCCTGAACATAACTCCAGTAGCATAGACACTGAGATTGATAATTAATAAATGGGACCTCCTCAAACTTAGAAGCTTCTGGAAAGCAAAGGACACAGTCGACAAGACCAAACAGCAGCCCACAGACTGGGAAAAGATTTTCACCAACCCTATATCCGACAAAGGGCTGATCTCCAAAATATACAAAGAACTCAAGAAACCAGTCAACAAAACACCAAATAACCCTATTAAAAAGTGGGGTACAGAACTGAAGAGAGAATTCTCAATAGAGGAAATCAAAAAGGCTGAAAGACACTCAAGAAAATGCTTATCAGTCTACCACAGGACCTGGCAATCTCACTTTTAGGCATATACCCAAAAGATCCACATCCATGCAACAAAGACATGTGCTCAACTATGTTCATAGCAGCATTATTTATAATAGCAAGAACCTGGAAGCAACCTAGATGCCCCTCAACTGAAGAATGGATGAAGAAGATGTGGAACATCTATACAATGGAATACTACTCTGTGGGGGAAAAAAAATGGAAACTTAAAATTTGCAGGTAAGTGGATGGAACTTGAAGAAATCATCCTGAATGAAGTAACCCATTCATTAAAAGGTATGTACTCATTTACATATGGATTTTAGATATAGAGCAAAGGATCACCAACCTATAATTCACACCATCAGAGAAACTAGGGTACAAGGAGGAATCTAAGAGATTCATATAAGGTCCCTCACAGAAGGGGAAAGGGACAAGATCTCCAGAGCACATGGGGAGTGGGGGGGGGTCAGTGAGTGAAGAGAGAACTAGGAGAAAGAGAAGGGGAGGAGAGGAAAGCACGTGGGACTAAGAAAATTGAGTCAGGGGAGGAATAGACAAGAGAAGAGAGAGAGAGAGACCATAAAAGAGGAAGCCATTATAGGTTTGAAGAGAAAACTGAACCTAGAGAAATGTCCAGAGACCTACAAGACTGACCCAACTAACAAGATGAGCAACAGTGGAAAGGCTACCATAAATGCCTTTACCTGATAATGAGATCGACAGCTAACTTATCTACCATCATGGAGCCCTCATCTAGTAGCTGATGGAAACAGAAGCAAACACCCACAACAAAACACTGAGCCAAACTGGAATCCAGATACAGAGAGGGAGGACAAGACCAAGCTACAGAAACACATAGAGACAGCTGATCTGAACAAGGAGGAGCTAATGGACCCCCAGACTGATAGCTGGGAATCCAGCATGGGACTGACTCAGACCCCCTGAACATGGATCAGCTAGAAGGCCTGAACAATCTAAGGGACCTTGGACAGTGGAACCAGGATATATTCCTAGCGCGCAAAAGGTTTTGCAGGCACATCCCCTATCGAGGGATGTTCCCTTAACCTAGAGACAGGAGAGAAGTCCTAGTCCCTACTTCAAATGACTTAACAGATTTAGATGACCCATCCTGGAGGGCATCACCCTACATTTGGAATGGGGGGATGGGAGAGGAGGGTGGTTGGGGGGCATGAGAGAGTGAGAGAGAGGGAAAGAGGGAAGGAGAGAGAAGGAGGGAAGGGGAACTGGGATCTATATGTAAAATAAAAAATATTAATAAATGAATAAATAAAAAAAGATTAGAAGATGCTTGCTGGGAAGAAGCGGGTAGGAATCATTTCACATAGAATAAAACAGGATGTAATAAAATGAAGGCCACAGAAAGAATGTATTTAGGGAATGATGAGCAAATTGGGATCTGTGTCATGAAGCACTTAGGGAGTGTCATCTAGTAGGGCAAATAGACAGAGAGAGAACCTGAATGGCTTCAGATGTCATGCTTAGGCCTAGAACTTGGCCTTGACCTCATAGGAGACAGAAATAGGAGACAGAAGAGACACAACAAGGACGTCATGAGGGTTTAAATATATCTTTGATTTCAACCATCCTGGTTTTAGTTTCCTTCACCCAATTGGTTTATATCACTGTTATTTTTCTAGATGAACACTGAGTTTGTTTATTTTGCATTATCTTTCTTTAATAATTAAAGGTGGCCTTCCTAGTGCTATTGTATTTGGATGAGTTATTATATTTTTCATTCGCATTTAGGTAGTAAATTATCTTTTTAATTTCCTCTGAAATCAGTGAAATGGAAATTTAAAAAGTAGAGAGCATGAACAAATCTAAAATTTTATTCTTTGAGAAATAATAATAAAATATACACACCCCTTTCAAGCATAATTAAGGTAATAGAGTACAACATATACAAGATTAAAAATGGAAAAGGAGCCATATCTTATCTATATGTTTCAGTTAGATAATAGAATATGAAACCTGAGAGGAAATGAATGAATTTGGCTTAAGGAAACATCCACTAAAATCCATTTAAGAAGAAATGAAGAAACGAATAGCCCAACTTGATCAATTATTAGAGAAGTTGATACTCATTTAGTGGGCTACTGTTGGGAAAATTACTAGTCTTCCAAGCTGAGTTTTGATAACTCAACAGTAGCAATCCAATGCAATCTAATCATCCTAGACAATAAGAGGAAATAGAAACTGAGTAATTTTAATAACAAAGCTCAATAAGAACCACAAAAGAGAATTATACATGCCAACATCACTTATGAATGCAAATGCTATTATAAATGGAAACACCTCCACAGACTCATGTCTTTGAACACTGGATCCCTAGCAGCTGTCTCTGCCTGGGAAGTTTGTAGGACTTTTAGCAGCTTCACTAGAGGAAGTGGGTCACTAGGCAGGGTCTCTGTGGCTTTATAGCCAGTGCTGTAATTTTTAAAATGCCACAAAGAGAAGTCACACCATACAACAGGACTCACGTAGGAGGTTTACTGGAAGTGGAGAGAGGAGGGACAGAAGGGGGAGGAGGGAGCAGAGACTGTTCCCTGGGGACAAGACTGGTGGGAGAGTAAGAGAGATAGAGAAAGAGAGAGGTGAAGATGGAAAAGGAGGGAGGGGAAGGTGGAGGGTGGGAGAGGGGGAGGGGAATAGGGGGAGAAGGAGAGAGGGAGAGGGAGAGGGAAGAGGACGGGGAAGAGAAGGAGAGAGCAGAAGGGGTGGGGAGGGAAAAGAAGAGGGGGAGAGAGGGGAGCTGGGAGAGTGGGGTAGAGGGAGAAAGAGAGAAAAATGGGAGGTGGGCAGGGCCATTTTAAAAGGGAACACAGAGAATGTGCACAGGTGGTGCCCTTAGTGGCTGCAGCTGAGGGCGTATCCTGTGAGAACCTCAAGGGCAGGCCAGTACAGATGCCTAAATACTAACACTCAAGCCCCACCTCCTGGTCACCCTCTTCTTCCCAAGTGTGGATGCCTTGTGACCAAGCCAGCCTCCTGGTCCTGCCACCAGGCTTTCCTTGCCTGTTGCAAGGCCTCCCTACCATGATGGACTTGATAGATTTGATATCATGATGGACTTGATGGACATGATAGAACAAAATAAACCCTTTCTCTCTTACATTGCTTTTACTATGGTGTTTTTACTAAAGCAATGAGAAAGTAACTAGGCAAATAAAACGTGACAATGATCTAAAGGATAGCTTGTTAGAAGTAATCAGTTTTAATTAGATGTATGTATTCTTGCACCTGTGTATGCTCATAAAAGCTAGAGGACAACTTAGTGGAACTGGTTGTCTTCTACATATATGTGGGCTCCAAGGTTTGAACCTAAGTCTTCAGGCTTGTTCGGCAAGTGCCTTTATGCACTGAGCCATCTCACCTACCTGCTTAAGCAGATTTTATGCTAGTGCTCCTCAGTACAAGAAAATCTATCCAAATAGTCACTATGCCATAAAAACCATTATATCAATGTGCACCAACTGGATCAATAAATGGAACATTAATATGTACATATGCATACATGTGTTTTAGGCATATTATATTAAAGATTTAATATTGATATATGATCACCTACATATATTAATGTGAATAATATATCTATATAAATCAAGGGGACTATGGTCTAAGGTTTGGAAAAATTTACTAATGAAAAATATCTAGCATAAAAACAAAATACATGTATATTTGACAATATATGTATATATACACACATATATATGAATTAAAATAAGCTATAATACAAAAATACAAATTCAATGTTTTCCCTTAAAGAAAAAGATACAAGAAAAAAATGTCGAGAAAATGGCACATTAAAAGCCTCCGAAAAGTTCCTTCTCCACAAGCACAATGGTAACTCTTGTAAAAGTGATCAGAATAAATTGTTAATGACTTATTTATTTTTATTTTATATGCATTCATGTTTTGCCCGAATTACTATCTGTGTGACTAACTGCAGTTCCCTGGAACTGGGGTTACAGACAGCTGTGAGCTACCATGTGGGTGCTGGGGTGGGTGCTGGGAATTGAACCTGGGTCCTCTGGAAGAGCAGCAGCCAGTGCTTTTAACCACTGAGCCATCTCTTCAGCCTCAGAATAAAGTTTTATAGAACTCTCAAACTTAACCAAATCTTTACTAAAATCTAGAGTGCACTTATGCAAAAAAGTGGGTAAAGTTATATAAGAACAATGACATTATAGCATTTTTACTCTCCAAGCTCTGCAGTGCACACAAAAATAAACATCCCTCACTCATACTGAAAACCAGCAGTCTAGCAGCCAGCAGGACAACTCTTTCAAAATCACTAAAAACAGAAACAAAGAAGCACCAGTGGAATTAAGACAGTATACTAGAAAATAGTTATGTAGCACAAAATGGGACAGTGACAGAAGAGAAGGGTAGAGTAACAGAAAAGATACACAATACACACAGAGCAGAGAGCATTGTGGTAGCTATAAATCACACCTCATTAGTTATATTAATGCAAACACATTAAACATTAAAAGTAAATTATTAAACTCTGAACAAAAGGAGATTGACAGAATAATTTTTTTTTTAGAAATCATCTTCTCATATGCTGCCTCTAAGAAATACATTTTAAATGCAGATGACAAATAGGTTGAAAATTAAAGTATAGAGAAGCTGTGTTATGCAGAGTTTGAGTGGGTTATAAGTATCAGAAAAAAAGTGGACTTAAGGACAAAAATTATTACTGGAACTTAGAAGGAAATAGAGGTAAATACACATGTACTTACAACCAAATCCCCAAGTATATGAAGCAAAATACAAGTGAAATAAAGGGGAAACTGACCACTAATAATAGAACTTTGTGCCTTTAATGCCCTGCTTTCAGCCATGGATAGCAAAACAAGGAAATAAAACCAGCTAGAAATACCTAAAAGATACCCACAGAATATTTTTATCCAATAAACCCAGAATATGCTTTCTTCTTAAATATATCTGGAGCATTCCTCAGGGTCGACAATAGGTAAGACTATAAGACAAGCCTCAATTAACCTTCACTTAATAGGTTGACACCATGCAAATTATGTTCTCTATCCACAATGGAAGGGAATTTAAAATCATCATAAAAATGTGGAAAATTCACAAATTGTGGAAATTTAAAAATCATTCATATTCTTAAATAGCCATTTAGGTCAAAGAAGAAATCACAAAAGGAAAGGGAAAATGTAAATTTTTCAGACTTACAGAATATAGCAAACATAATAGAGAAAATAAATATATATTGTAAGAAGATGGTAAGACAATAGTGTAAACCATTAGTTTGAGAAGAAAAAAATGTAAACAAAATAAAAATTAGGACCAAAGAAGGTAAATAAACAATGGAATGGGCTTATTGGGTATAGACAATAGGAAAACAATGGAGAATAATAAAATTAAAAGTGTGTGTGTGTGTTTTTTTTTAAGGAATCAAAATTTCTTAACCTTCAGTTAAACTGACCAGTGGAAAAATTACTCTTAAGTAATCAAGATTACAAGTTAAACATGGCTATCTGGACTGGTGAACTGGCTTCTTGGGAAAAGGCACTTGCTGCTGCTAAGCTTGGTGACCTGAGTTTGATCCCTGGAACCCACATCGTTGAAGGAGAGAACCTCCCATAAGTTGTTCTTTGATCTCTATGAGAAAGATGTGATATAGACACACACAGATAGACATACACATGTAAGCATGCAAACACACGGACACACGCAAACACACACACACACACAAACATACACAATAAAATGTAGTTTTTAAAAATATGGAGCTAAAGAGGGTTTATAATATCAATATATATCAAGAAAAATTGTGGATCAACAAACAAAATAACTAAATAAAAGACATATTTCTAGAATGCTGCATACTGAGAATGGACTGATGCAGGGGTGTAAAAGTTAATTTTGACTATCAACTTGATTGGATAAAGAAACCCCTAGAACAGAGTTTTGAGTGTGTCTGGGAGAGAACCAAAGAGAAGAGACCCTTTTTGAATGTGGGTTGCACCATCTCATGACTCAGAATGCCGGACTGCATATAAAAAGAACATTGTAGAAAGCCCACACTTCCCTTCCTCTGCTCCATGATACACCGACATGAGCAAGAAATCTCTTCCTACTGTTACATCTTCTCTGCCAGAGTGGAACTTACCTCTTGAACTGTGAGCCAAAATTCAACGTTGACTTAACTATTTTGCTTCTTTTGAGGTGTTTGGCCACAGAAATGAAAAAAATCAATATGGGAAGAAACAAAATATGAATAGAAAGTTAGAAGATTAAATTAGTAACCAAATTAGTAACCAAAAAGCCTTGCTCACAGAAAATCCCAAGTTTAAATCACTTTGATAGTGAATTCTATAAAACGTTTAAGCAAGGATTAGCACCTTTCCTTCACAATGGCTTCCTCCAAACAGAGGGCAGAACACTTACCAAATGATCCTGAAGCCTGTTATCGGAGATATACCATCTTTATCTAAATGATAGTCATATGGTCCACTCAAGGTCTCACAGAACCAACATCACATGTCATTTAGGGATTTCCAACTCAAAGAGTTCAGGGAACAAGAGCTTTCAGCATAAATACAATGCTCATGAACTTAGGAGCCAAGCTTTCTTAAGAATAGCTTAAATGGCTGTTATGAAAGAAACAATTGGTAACTGGGACAAACTGCATACAGTATAAGAAATGGGATAAATCCTCCACATGCTGAGAATGGCCTCTGTATGGAGATTCTCCCTGTCAGTCCATCTGAGCTCTGACTATATGTGGCTCATACTATCAACCAGCTTCCACTTTTCATCCTCTGAGAGTGAACCTGGGACAAACTGAAACTCATCCTTGATCCTAATTAAACCATAGTGGAGAGACTGACTAACGAGGGCCACTTGATTGCCTCAAACATGACCTTTAGTGATAAGGAAGGGATTTGAATCCACCAGTGCCAAGTTTAAAATGAGATAAGGTATCACAGAAAAACTGCAGCCCAATATCCCTGATGACTATAGTTATAAGAACTCCCAGCAAAATACTAGCAAACTGGGTCAGGCACCTCAGAAAAATGATGATATGGCCTGTCCAAGTTGTGTTTGTCCTAAAAGTACAGGGTTACTTTACCACAAAAAAATCAGCATGGTAATATTTCATATTAACAGATTAAGAGGGAAAAGCCCTTTTCTGAAGATGCAACACTGTCTTGTGATTAAAAGTGAAGAGCAAATTGATACTGGAAGGATCTTTCTTGAGGAACAGCATCTACCAGGAACTCACCTACATCTTTCCTGGGGGATCAGCAGCAAGATGAAGACCCTGTCCAAACACAAAATGGCAAGTCTAGAAACAAACACTTGGTCATGTGTTTTCTGAAAAGGGCACCAGGATGGAACTGGAAGAGCTAGATACTCATGCAGATGAAGGAAGTGATAGCCACATTCCACTCCATAAACATGAGAATTAAACCACAGAGGCCTATATTTAAAGTTAAAATGAAGATGATAAAATACAGGTATTCAGATCCTGGCTTTAAAAAAAAATCTATGACATCAAAAGTATAGCCAACCAAAGAAAGATAGATATATTAGACTTTACCAAAATTATAAACCTTGGTCCCTCAAAGGGCATTTTCAAGCCAGTATAGTTAACATAGAGAATGAGAGAAAATATTTGCAGTAATATACAGTACTTAATATCATCTATAATATATAAATTATTTTATAGTTCACTAACAAAGGCAATCCAATTTGATAATGGGTTATGGCTAGGGCTGTGGCTTGGTGGTAGAGCACATACTTACTTCAGTCCAATCACTAAAATAAAATGTCAAACTGGAGAAAACTTTAATAGCTATTTCTCTATTGAAGATACACAAATCACCAATAATTATACTTAGTACCATTAGGCAAGTAAATAAAATGCAAATAACCACAATGAGACACAATTTCACATCCAATAAGGAAGGCAGCTCTCATTTTCATAAAAAAGGAAACTATAATAACAATCAAGTGGAAACTGGAACTTTAGACCCTGTTGCAGGAATGTGCAACAGTGTAGCTATCCTGGAAAACAGCTTCTCTAAATCGTCATGCAATCTCTTGGTGTGTGACCAAGGGAATTAAAAGCCTGCTTGCAGAGACTCATCCAAATGCTCATACAGCCCTCTTCCACCCAGGCCAAAGGTGGACACAGCCAAACATCCATCAAGGAAGACATGAAGACTCAAAATCAATGGAATATCATTAGTCCAGAAATAAGGACAGAGGTTTCAGTTCATGTTCCAACACAGTGAACTTTGAAAACATGCTAAATGAATGAAGCAGAAGGGGCGGTATATTATAGGATTTGTTTCTATGAGATAGCAAGACTAAGTAAATCCACAGAGACAGAAAGCATATTTGTGGTTTCCAGGGAAGACAGATGTTTGTTCAGGTGATTAATATATTCCAGAATTAGATAGTGGTGAAGGCTGCAAAGCCTTGTGACTACTAAAATCAATGACTGACTTGTGCACTCAAAAAGGTAACTTCTACAGTGTATACAGCATAAGGTAACTTATACCTGAAACAAAAAAAATAGGTTATGAATCTTGGAAAAGATATAAGAGATAACAATATACTCATAAAGTGTTAATTTCTCTACTGTGCAGAGAAATTAGAAATTGACAAACAGAACAAATCACAATCAATAGAGCAAATTACACCAAAATACGATTCATAGAAGGGCATATGCAAATGGCTCAAAATATGCTCACTTCACTGACAGTCAAAAAATCCAAATTAAAATAACAATGAAGGATCTTTTTGCACTCACCAGACTGGCAAACATCAAAAAGAACTATCATATCTGCTGTGAGCAGAAACTGTGAGGAAGAAATGGGCCTCACATTGCTGCTTGGAATAAGGATGGAGCAACAGTATTCTGGTAGTAAACAAGCAGTGCCTATTAATATCCAAAGTCCATAGAAACTGTAATCTAGCAATCCTATTTCTGTGAAACCATCTCAGGGAAGTTAGATAGCAGCTTCTAAAGATAGAGCAAGAAACACACATGCATATTGTTGCTGAATTTGTTATTGGTGTTTATAGTGACACCAACCTAAATACACCATTGTATATTTACATACATTACTTGTATGTATGCATAAAAACAAGGAAACTTCAGCAAACTACCAGATTTGGAGAAAATTCCATGGCTTTTATTAAACCAGAAAGGAAATGCATAGACATATATACAAGCACATGCACAAGTGCATACACATGCACTCACACATGCACAAACATATGCACACACATGCATATGCACACACAAGCATATGCACACACATACCAGCACTCGAGTGCAAACATAAGAGAAATGTATGGGTTTGCTTATATATTGACACACTACATATCTACATGAAAGTCTGTCTATGATTACACTTTTGATATACTCCTAAGAACAGAAAGGAAATGATTTTGTCATTTTGGCATTAGACACTGTTGGGAGCTCTACAACTGACCATGGACATGAAACAATTTCCCTTCAGAAAAGAGGCAGGAAGGCTCATGAGACCCAGGAAGTAAACAAACTTCACATTTCTGAGAAAGATGAAACTTACAAGCTTCACACCCCCAAGGTTATAGAAGCAGTGATCAAGTGGGCAGGGAGGAGGTGGAGGGGGACCCTTCAGCTGCCAGTAAGCCATGCAAACACTTCCAGGGGTGCAGCTTCCTGAGCTGTCACCTGTACTAGGGTGAGCTTTTCAGCAGTGCAGATGCTTTTGAGTCATCCCTGCTCATGTGGTAACTCCTCATCCACACTCCTGTATGTAACCCCAATAAAATGCAAAGGTCACCAAGTTTGACTCTAGTGTAATCATTACTTTGGTCTGTCATAGGTTCCCTCTCTGGGCTGAGTAGGTGTGTGTGTGTGTGTGTGTGTCTGTGTTGTTGTTGTTGTTGCTGCTGTTGTTGTTTCTCTAAGAAAGGTCTTACACCAGAGAAAGGATGAAGGACTTGGCTAAATCTACTCTGGAGTTGCCTCCATGGAGTCATTCTACCGAATACCTTCTACAGGGATTTATGCTCTGTGAGAGAGCTAAGTTGATTTTTTTCCTGTAAGAATTGGTGACAGGTCTATCAGTGTCCTGTTCTGTTGCCACCACTCATCCCTCCATCTGGAACTCTCTCTTCCTACAAGGTTGTGCACAGAACAAAAGCACCCCACCTGCCATCATGTTGCATGCTCTTGCATCTAGCTGATGCTGCTCACATATTGGGGTGTGGAACCTGAAAGAAAAAGATAGGGCCAATACACTGTTCATCGTGTCTTTTCTTAGAGGTTAGTCTTGAGGTCTTTATGCGCAATAAAGAGGTCTAACCTATGGTCTTCCCTTACTTCTGCCTGGCCTTTGCAGGCCAGCATTGTCTGCGACCACCGAGCTCCTAATATATGCAAAGGGAGAGGAGGATGGAAAAATGTGAAAAAAAACTACAAAGAGCCAAATAGGGCATGTGTTCCCAGGTGAGCTCATAGCAAGAGGGGGTGGAAGGTGAGTTAAGAGGGGCAGTTACAATACACGTGCTGGGGCCTTTCCAGGCTGGAGGAACAGGTGTTTAAGACCTACTTAGAGTAAGTGCATCTAATCTGCTCAACCCAACCATCCCAACTTACTTTATCAAAATGTCTTACAGAAAAGGGAATCTTGGCTGAGGAAAGAGAAAATTCCAAAGAGAAAGAAGAGGAGAACTAGGAGCCAAAAGCTCAAAATGCTCCAAGTGGCGTGGTGAGAAAGTGGGCACAAAAAGCAATTGCTCCAGATCGCCATAGTGTGGAGGTCAGTGAAGGAAACCGGGAGGGAGGCTACAGCATTTTTGATCATTTTGTCACAACTTCCTCAGGTTTTCTTACCTGGCTGGATGTTTTGAAGCATTTGGAGTGTTGGTACAGTAATCCACAGAGAGATGGTGAGAGATGCTCACATCTGACATGGCCTGGATCTCCGTCTCTTCAAAGCAGAGTGGAACCTGGAATGGGAGGAGGGATCCCAGGGTGGGAGTCTGTGAGGGAGGCTGCAGAGGCAAGTGCTGTGAAGCTCCTGCCTTGAGGCCCTTGGGACTTCTGAGACTTCCCTCCCTCTGTGCTTTCAACCTATAAAAGCTGCCTCTTTGATCTAAAAGAGAAAAATGGATTCAGCCTCCAGGTTAATGCTATTTGCTGAGTGTTTCAGAGAGGCCTCACGATGCAAGGGCGAACTTCACAGGCACACAAGCTGCAACTGCAGGAATAAAGGCAACCCCCTTCCCTTTAACCTGTGTGGCAAAACACTGTGCTTCTGTATAAAGCCAGGAAAAAGCCCCTGCACCACACTCTGAAGGGGCACATCCCATCAGATAGCTCCTGTTACATTGCGTTCTGCAGAATCAGAGAAAGAGTACATATTCAAACAGTTCGTGCATCTGGGTCCAGCTGACGTGGTGTAGGTGCTTTGAATGAACTCTTGCTTGTCCATGGCATAGCTCAGCTACAGGCCATCTGAACAGTTTTGCTGATGTGCCCAAAGGTGAGATCTCTGATGCTAATATACGATGACCTTTGTTGCAACAACGAACTGCTTTGGCTCAGTTCCATGGGCACATTCCTTGGATTCCATGGGCTCTGTTCTATGAGCATTGATGGATAGGACTGGACAAGGATGAATATAGACACCCTAAACCCTTTGTTAGCCTCTGCATGTGTCATGTCTCTTTACAACTCAGTGGTCAAAACAAATCACATGGTCAAATCGACTCATGGCAAAGAGGGATGGCAGGGCAAAGTTACAATGACATATGGCAGGAATATGGGAAATGACAAAGAATCAGGCCATTTTTGCAATCCACCATGGTCTCTATAAACTATAAACTATGCAAATAAATGTAAGGTAACATTACTATCCAAAGGCAATTTAATCAATGCATGCCATGCTTGTTGAATTGATTTACATGGCCATTGGCCTGTCTCAAACCTGATAGCTTTCACAAGTGGTTTTCCAATCACCCTATAGCTTTTCCACAGCAAAAATAGAAGTCCATTTCAAAACTATCCATAAATTTTTCTTGGACAGATGACTCTGTCTGTCTTCCCTCCATCTGAGAGTGGTGTGTGTGTGGGTGGGTGGGGGGTGTTTGTGATGCTTTTCTGTTTCCATTTAGCTCAAGTCATCAGCGATAACTTTCACTTGGCAATTCCATCAGGGCTCTTTCTAAATGTGCTGACATTTCAATTAAATGTCAGTGGCATCATTCTGTTTACCAGCTGGAAGATTTGTAATGGGGAATATTGGTAGTGCCAGAGACTAGAGATTTCCATTTGGTAAAATGCCAGCCAACGTCTTTTGTCTCCTACACTCCCATGGGTTGCCTACACGTGGGTTTTGACAGCCTGGCTGGCTCTTCAAGACATTGCTGGTACTCTAGGTGAGGGATATTCAAACTGCTTCCTGAATCCTAACAGGATGCTTCTAGAATCCAGTTATTTTCTAAATTTTTTAAAATATAGAACTTGGAATATATGTTTTCACTTTCCTAACTTAATTAAATAGCCCTAGCTTGTCAAGCAAGCAATTCCAAAGTTATCATTTGCAAGTATGTGTATGTGTTTGCATGCATTTATGTCTATACATACATACATAGGCTTTAATCAGGAATAGCAAAGGAAAGTACCTTCTCCAGTCACAGACTAAATAGTTGCACTGACCATCTCTGCCACTTGATAGCTTGCTGTGTGACTTTAAGCCATTTATCTAGGTCTCTGGGCTTCTAGTTCCTCACCTGGAAATAGGGAATCAGAGTTCATAGGCTTAGATGAACACTCATGTTTAAAGAACTCAGAGCAGTGATGAAATATTACTGTCAAAATTAACACAGTACAGCAGCATAAAGTACAAATATATCAGACACTAATATTGGTAACAAGAAAATAACTGCCAACCATGATTCCTGACTGAGTCAATTTATTAATATCTCAGGGTTGTATAGGGTGATCATGGAGAGTATGGATCACATCATACAATCTGTATGTCAATCTCCTTTGCATTTTTTTTTATTTTGGAGCCTTTGCTCTCCTCCCTCTGGTTCACCTTCAAATATGAAGTAAGTTGCTGTGAACTGCCATGGCCCTGCTGCACTGAGAAACACTTGAGTTCGTCTTATCTAATTAGGTTTTGGTGATGATTATCCAGTCTTCTACCATTCCCTCCCACACAACCTTACCAACTTAATATCATTTATTAAAATTTAATTGTTGTCACTGATAGAATTTTTCTATTCATTAAAATTGATTTTTAAAGTTACACAAGAAGCAACTACCATCAAGGTGTTTAATATGTACTGGTTTCCAGGTAAGGTTTCACCTGAGAAAACATGTTCTGTCTCTTACAACCTATGGAAGGTTGTTCTTAGCCATTCCACATGATTCTGAATTAGGGGCTTTCAGATGCACCTCAAATATACAGTCTAGATCCCAACCCATATGGCCCTGGAGGACAAATACAGAGATGAAGTATTCCCCAGTAGTCTGTAGTACTACTTATAGCTAGTACATTTGGTGACGATGTTTACTTTGTAAATAGTAACTACCTTGTCCATTGACCAGGCCTTGAAATGGTCCCTGAATGATTGGTAATGGTCAGAAGTTCCTGCCCCTTACCCCAGGCTTCTGTGACTGAGAGTAGTATTGATACTGTCTAGTATTTCTGGTTCAACAGAAGCCACACATTTAAGAGGGGTCTGGAGGAAGCCCACAGCAGCCCTGCCTCTCCGCTGCTGCCACTTTGTGGATGGATTGCTGCAAACTGAGCTGATGCAAGTTCAAGGCTGGCCTGCCAGACCAGCAAACCTAAACAGAGCAGCACTCCATCTCCTCTTCAGCTAGGATGCCACAGGAAACACTGTCTGTGTTTGCAATAGAGCCTCATGTCTGTTGCTCCCATATCCATGGAGTTTCAGGGAGGCAAACAAAGGAATGCAGCCATTGGTTTAACATGGTACTCCATGACAGGTAGAATCAGTTTAACATGGTACTCCATAACAGGAAGAATCAACTTACCTTGCTGACCCATGACAAGCAGAATCAGTTTAATATGGTACTCCATGGGAGGCAGAACCTCCCACTTTACAGTTAGGAATACTGAAGTCCCAAAGACCTAGCCAGACTTTTATCAACTGGCCTCTGACCACAAATTCACTGTGAACTTATTCCACCATCATTTATTGGGAATATTTTAAAGGGGGAACTGGCAAGTGCTACTCACTTTATTTCATAAATTAGTGCAAAACTTGATTTTGCTTAAGAATTCTAGAGGAAGCAGACTCTACTACTCTGATGGGAAATGTCATTCTGTAAATATGTTTCTCTTATTGGTTAGTGAATAAAGCACTGTTGGAAAATAGGAAGGCAAGATATGTAGGACTAGGAGACAAGGAGGATTCTGGGAGATGTAGGAGAGTTCAAAATATAGGACCAAGAGGAGTAAAAGGCCCGGACTCTCTCTCCGGTAAGATAAGATCATGTGGAAACACTTAGATTAATAGAATTGGGTTAATATTTAAGACAGAGCTACCCAATAAGAAACGCTATTAACAGGTGAACAGCTTCATATCTAATACAGCATCTCTGCGTGTTATTTGGGGCTGATGCGCCTGTGGGACCAGGCTGGTGGGAAAACTACTCATAACACTACCTCTTCATCTCTTCCCATCTCAGGGCACCAATGGTCCTACAACAGAACAGTTTTATTGACTTTACACAAATTTGGAGGATGAAAGTGCTTTATTCTTAACATTTTTGTTTTGGGCAATCATGTAATTTGTTTGCACTTTTTACTGTAAGGTATAATGCTGTAATAAAAATCTTTGCATTCAATGCCAAGATATACATACATATAATTTGCATCGTGTGTGTGTGTGTGTGTGTGTGTGTGTGTGTGTGTGTGTGTGTGTATGAGAAAGAGAGAGAGAGAGAGAGAGAGAGAGAGAGAGAGAGAGAGAGAGAGAAGCAAGGTTATTCCATTCTAAAAATGTAGAAAGAATATAAACACTAGATTCACACAGATTTAGGAGTTTTGTTGAGAAGTTCAGGGAAGGTCAGAACTAAGTTATAGAAGAATGATTGTCAAAAGATAAATTAAGGTGTTTTCATTTTTCCTGAGAAATTGGGTGTTACTCCTCCCTTCCTGGGAATGGGGCAATGTTGATAAGAAGGTGATATCTGCAGGCTGGGTATGGAGTTATAAACCTGCAGTCAAAGAACAGCATTGAATGGAGCAGGCACACAGTGGTCAGGACTAGCTCTCTGGTTATTGCTTTCTCTGGGTCTCTGCTCTTGTCTGTAAAATGATTGGAAGACTTAAGGTGCAGAGAAAAAGTCCCACCAACAGACCTGGAGAGATGTGGGTGCAAATTCCATTTCAGCCACCTGTTTTATCCTCTGTGTGTAGTATATTTAATCCATTGCCATAGCTGTGGCCGTTAACCAGGAAAAAAGTGGAGATATAACTGAGTCTATGGTAATGATAATAGAGCTACCCATATTCCCTAGAAGGGGTAGGGTAGGGCCACAAAACCCTCCCACCCTCTGCCAAATTGCAAGTGATTTGAGGAGATGATAGAAGATACAAGGTGTTAACTGAAAGGGAGACTCCATGATGAATCACCCATGACTGAGTGGAACTTTGTGGTGATGTAGCCATTTGGAGGAGCACCCACTTCCTATAAGCAAAATTCACACATGGTTCCATAAGCATGCCCATATGCCCAAGAAATTCATTGGCTCACCAAGTTGGATTTTTGTGGAATTGTATTTGGTCTGTCTTTGGTACCCTATCTGGAATTTACAGATGTTATTGCTATCTGTAAAATGGGGGGAGGATTTCAATGATATGATTATGGGGATGGCTATACTTACTTACCTAATGAATACACATGAGAGCACACCTTGAATAAACAGTAACTATTTCATCTTCATCAGTTTTGCCTAGAGATAGCTTAAACTTTCTTCCAGCCCTCATGTGCCCTGCTTCTGTTATGTGATGAGGAAAGTTTGGAAGAATGGAAGCCTAGAAATTAAATCACTGTTTAATGAATTAATGATTTAATCTACTTTTTTAAAAAAATCTTCTCTTGGCAAGAACTCAGAGGGAAATAATAACTATCAAAGATCCAAACATTTCACTGGGCTGGGGGGGGGATGATGTTGTCTAAAAAGGTTTTTTTTTTTAAGTATATTTAGTTCCCTTCACTCTATGCTACCCAGGCCTTGCAGGTCAGTTTCTCCCAGTTCCCAGGGGAAGAATGGAAGAACATGAGGAATACACCTTGAAGTTCTTAGATAATAATAATTTAAAAAAGGATTAAAAATCAATACTCTTTCTGCTTCAACTCTTTCAATTTTCCTTTCATCCCCAGAAAGTGCAGGTACTGAGCAGTGAGTGGCACATTTGGTGATCTGATGTGTTTTGCCAGGGGTTAGAGGAGAGTATCTTCAGGTGTGATGACTACCTGTAAACTGGTACTACATTGATGCTGGGTGGAGGTTGTGGAGTTGTATCTCACAGAGAAATATATTAGACTCATCCTGTGTAATGTGGCAAACAATCCAGCTTTTTGGTTACACCAGCCACACCCCAAGATTCCAGCTGCCAATTCCACAAATGGCTACCATACTTGACAGTACAGTGCTAAAGGATTCATTGCCATAGAGAGTTCTACTGAATACCTCAGCATAATGTCTCATTTGCTGAGTTAGAATAAGAATCTGAGCACAGAAATAGATTTCCCATTTTGCTCCTTGGGATGCAAAAGATCTGTGTCAGGATTCGTCTCCATGGTCAACTTCACTGGGTTGAGAGATGACCAAGACATGAGCAATGCATAGGCCTGCATGTGTCTGTGAGGGCATTTCTTGAAACAGCCAGATCACAAGGTTCCATTGTACCCAATCATTTAATCTGGTAGATTCAAATGTACATAGTGTCATGCTTAATCGTCACTGGACACATGACTAGATTTAGAATCACGTAGGCAATATACCTCTAGATGGATATGAGGCTGTTTCCAGAGAGGTTCAACTGAGGGAGAATTCACCCTGAACTGGGTACTGTCTCATGGACTGGGGTTTCAAACTGAATAAAAAAGAAAGAGGAAGCTGAATGCCAGCTGAGTATCAAATCTGACTGTCTGCCTATCATCTATCTATCTATGTCTCTTTATCTCTCCATGTGTCTCTCCATCTCTCTGTGTGTGACTTTTTCGCTGTCTATCTCTTTCTGTCTCCATCTGTCTCTTCTCTTGCTTTCTCTCTCTCTGTGTCTTTGTCTCTCCATCTCTCTGTGTTTCTCTGCCTGCCTCTGTCTATGTCTCTGTCTCTCTCTCCCTCCCTTTCTCTCTCTGCACCCTGCCCCCAATTATGGCTGCCTCATGTTCCTGCTACCTACCCTCACACTGTGAACAAAGTAAACCCTTCTTTAAATTGCTTTTGTCAGGTGATTTGTCACAGTCACAAGACAATGACATTAGTGAATAGATCATTGGGAAGTGGTGAGACTGTGGAAAGTGGGGTGTGGACAGTGGAAATAGGTTCCCAAGGACCTGTTCTTGTATCTATAACTTGTCCTGGTTTCTCGATTATGTCTTGCTTTGTTTCCTAGTTGCCATGAATTGAATGGCTCTGTTCCAGATACTTCTATCACCATGAGATATCTTGCCTCATCCCAGATAACTGAGGCAAAAACATATGAAGTCAACATCTGGAACCACAAGTCCAAATAAGTAAGTTCTTACTATAAGCAGTCTTTTGGGCATGTTAGTCACAGCAGCAAATCTGTAATATGACAAACTACATTCCAACCCCCACCATGCCACATGCATTTTGATCCTTCAATTCCTTGACAGTTAATTACTTCATCTACAAAAAAAAATAAAAAATAAAAAATAGCAGAACCATTCTTCACCATTCACTCACTTCACTGTGTTTAATATGCACCAATTTTAGGCTGAAATTGTAAACAACAGACAGGCTTTGACAAATTTGTAGCAGTCCCTCCCAGGGCTGATGGAACACTCTGGCACATCACAATGCTTCCAGCAAGAAGTGCTCAGATAACATGCACAGAGTGCCTTCCATTAGGCTTGGCATGAAGAATGCATTTCATACATTAACTGGTTGTCAGAAGCCAGTGGGGATAACAGACTCCTTCCTTAGTACTACTTTTCAGCTTTCCTTTCCTATTTAGCTTGTCTTTTCTATAACATTGCAAGCTAAAGATGGCTTAGAGAAAAGCCACTGTAAAGACAAGCAAGCTGTGTGTCTAGACAGGGATCTCAATGCATACCAGTAGATGTGGCCTTAATTCAAGGCTAACTTCTGCCTTCCAACCCATTCCAAGGAACAAACAGAATGCTGCATCTTTAGGACTTGCCACCAAGCTCATGAGAAAACTGAGTGTCTATTGTAGAGGAGGATACTTTAGGAAAAAGCTGCACTCTTCATCATGGCCCTCTAGCATCTTAGCCATGTGAGCATCTCTACTTGGAGGATGTTGGCAAGGAGATGGATGGAGGTACAATATCCAGGAAAAATGGGAGAGCCACTGAACTCCAAGTCCCTAGTACCCAAGTCTCATGCAGGAGTCAACACAGCCTAGAGGGCCTTCCTTCTGATGCTGGGGCATGCCTGGCTCAGCTCTTCTTGGATGTATATATACGCAGGTGAAGACACCTCCGCTGCTTAGCCCTCTGAGTTCAGAGCAGGACTCCAGTGCACTTCTACGTGATCAGAAGTTCTGATGTCATGTCAGATAAAATGTCAAGTTCTGAGTTCTCATGTCAACCTGGCCATCAGCTGAGTTGTGTTGAGACATAACTTGGTTGAGACAACCAGCCTGTCAGGTTTGTTTAATCAGTAAAATGACCAAGGTTCCTTTCTTGTGTGTGCACTGTTTAATGAGGATGAAAATGTGTATGCAAGCCAGATGTAGTGGTACACACCTTTATTCCCAACATGGAGGAGGCAGAGGTAGGTGGGTCTCATTGAGTTCAAGGGCAGTCTTGTTTATATAGCAAGTTCCAGGCCAGTCAGGGCTATGTAGTGAGACCCTCTTTGTTTTGTTTTAAGTGAAGACTAACAGAGAGTGTTTGTATATATTAAAGCAAATATGAAGGTACTGACAATATTCTGGAGAATAGCAGATGTCTGGGCTGAAGGCCCATGTAGAGAATCTGTGATTTCAGGACCATGGAGAAAAAACAAAATGCGGATAGTTCCTCCATTGCTAACATCTTTCCTCACTCTTCTAAGAGTTATGGGAAGCCAGTCCTTATTCTTAATGTCCCATGAGGAGCAGAGAATTACTCAGAAAAAAGAAAACACTTTTGGATAAATCCAACATTGTTACCAGCAGTGTGGCTAGAATGGAAGAACCTGAGCCACAGAATATAACAGTGACATAGGCAAGAACTCTACCACTGAGCCACCAATATTTGTCCATTTACCTCTGCTCCTCCGGTCTCTCAAACCAGGATATGCAGGTTTTCTGTTGTCTGCAATAATGCCCCATGCCCGATTCATCTTGGGAAGCCCAGAGATGGCCACTCCTCTTCACCCCAGGGTCAGACTCCTTGCTTTTGTCAACTGCTCCTCATATGATATGATGGGAGTATTTGGACATTGGAAGCCTCTTCTGAGTGTGTTCACACTTGTTTTAAGTAACTTCTAATCAATAAACCATCACAGCTTCTGATTTCCCCAGTTGGGCATTTGGGGAGGCCAGTTGAACAAGGCTAAACCTGGAGTCCTCCATCCCCTGCCTCCTGCCTCCATTCCAGAGACCCCAGTATTGAGGGTGATCACATAGGGTGTTTCTTCCCTCCAAAGCAGCCTGGCTGCCTCTCTTCCCAGCTTCTGGATAAATAACTCATGTTCTCGTCACTGTGCGTCACAGATAGAGGGTTTTCAGTGGGGTTCAATGTAATTGCTACCATCTATCACTTTAATAGCTGAATGAAGGTGAGATGTAATTAGAAAGGGTGTCAGTGGAATATAGAGTTTGTTTTACAATTATCTATACAGCCTGGGGGACCATCAGCACAGAACATTGCCTTTTAAAAGCCCAAGAAACATGTGGTACAAATTGCATCACTGAATGACTTAAAGGGCCCTGAACAGATTCTACCACATTCTCTTTCAGCTCCTTTGAATACGGGTACAAACTTTTGTGCCTTGGGCACTGAATGGGCTTTGGATAATGTTTTATAAAACTCGTTGTTTTAGAAATCAAATCCTAAACTTGACCTGATGGGCTTCTTGGGAGGTGAAATCAGGAAGATCACAAGTTCAAGACCAGTCTAGCTACAAAGTAAATTCAAGGCTAGCCTGAGCACTTAGCAAGACCTGGTCTCAACACAAAAAGTAAAAAGGGAATTACAGATATAGTTCAGTGGTAGAGTCTTGCTTAGCATGTGTGAAGACCTAGGTTCAGTCCCCACAACTGAAAGTTGAAAAGGAATTCATTTCTTACTGGCTTACTTTAGCACCAGAGACCATTTCTTAAGTGACCATTCAACAAGCTGTCAATGTCTTCCAAAGAGACATAGTAATCTCCAGGGTGGACAGTGAAGGCGGCCTTTAGTCTGCATGCTGTCCCTTCTTCTCCAGTGAAGAATTGCCTCTCCTATTATTTTTTATTGCAGCAAAATAAACATGATATGAGACCATTTTAAATGTATGATTCAATGGTATTAAGTACATTCACAAAGTCATGCCACCAATACCACTATCCACTTCCAGCAATCTGGACTCATTAAATGATAATTATCACCCATAGCCTCAGTGTTTTCTAACTCCACTCTACTTTCTGTGCCCTTATGTGACTGACTACATAGTAGTGTCCACACAACTCCACCTAAGTGGGTTTTATAGCATGTGCCATCTGGTTTCTTATTTATCACATAAAGTATGTCATCAGGCAAATAAATTATTTCAGAATTACTTTCCATCTCCAAGGCTGAATAATATTGCACCATATTATATATTCACCCATTAGTTGAAATTTGGGCTTCTTCAATCTTTGGGCTATGATTGCTATGATTATTAAACAAATACATAAATATCTGTGTGGTTGGTTACCTGATTATGATGTAGAATCCTATATCATGTGGTAACTCCATTTTTAGCCTTGAAAGAATCCTAAACTATTTACTATAGAGGTCGTAGTAATAATTTCTCTCTCTCTCTCTCTCTCTCTCTCTCTCTCTCTCTCTCTCTCTCTCTCTGTGTGTGTGTGTGTGTGTGTGTGTGTGTGTGTGTGTGTGTGTGATACCCCTAGTATGGTGTCCCCATCTTCTCCAAAACATTTATTCAACACTATGGAACAATGCCCCCCACAACATCTCCATCCTGGCCACCACCTTAGCTTAAATGTGGTTTATCATGCCACAAGAAGAAATCAGTAGCAGACAGAGTGCTGATGGCTGACCCTTATTTAGAAGATACTGTCAGTGGGAAGAACATTGCTACCAGATAACAATCACTTGCTGCTAGATAAATGCCAGGGCTTGTCTCCTGACGGATGCTATGCAAAAAAAATATCAATTACTCACCATAGTCTTGCTGGTTTGCTGTGGTGCTCACCCCATCAAGAGGCCAGAACCATTTTGAGAACAGAGTCCTGGAGGCTGAGAGCACACTCACCGTAATACTCAATGCCTAAGCTAGAGGCAAGGTGGGGGCAAAGATGAGAGAGACAGGAGCCTCTGTATCCAACTTGCTGTGTGACTTGCATGGGTGGAGCTTTCCTGGTTTCACAGTGCCTCAGTTTCTCTACCCTGTGCCTTAATGGCTGTTAGCTACAATTTAGGCTGTCTTTTAAAGGTCTAGAAAAAAACTCTAGAACAGTGATTCTCCTTCATTCTCCAATCCTTTAATACAGTTCCTCATGTTGTGGCGACCCCCCCCCCAACCACAAAATTATTTTTGTTGTTACTTTTCTCTAGTTTCTTCTTGTTTTTAATCTTTATGGTAACTTCAAACAGTGTGTGTGTGTGTGTGTGTGTGTGTGTGTGTGTGTGTGTGTATGTATGTGTGTGTGTGTGTGTGTGTGCAGGTATGCACATGTTTTCCCCAAGTTTATAATTCTATATACAGGAGTAAGTTTAAAGCAAGCTGCCCTGCCATTATTAGAGGCAAACACCAATGTTATAATTTTTGCCTTTGTCCATTTGAAATCCTCTGTCCCTTTACTATTTATGTTTATCAAATTTATCATTCATGTTTTCCTAATAATTCATACACTGAACACATTGAGTTCATTTCTACATCTGTTCTGACTGTGACACATCTGAACTTGCCTGTAAAATAACTTGTATTTCCTACTTGAAACAGAACACAAAACATAGCCTATGAGAATATCTGTAACTATATCACAAAGACAGAGTTAAAGGTCACTCCAAGTTCTATCTACTCACATACTGCTGTGTTAGCCTCTGCATTTGGAACATGTAGTGCCCACACTGCTGGGTACATATCATAGAGCCATCTTTGCTCTGGACCCATTTCCTAAAGTTTCTTTTCCATTGAAGCATTCTAACCACCATTTTAGTGCAAACAGAGTTTGTTCACCATAGGACACAAGGAATCAAGACCACCGAAGATGCCTAGGAAGTCAAGAGATCTGGGGCTCTGAACTGGATTCTTCTACCTCATAACCTAAAGGAGGAACCAGTTCCTCCTTTTTGCCCCCTCCTGTAGTGCTAAGGAAAATGCCAAGATTGCCTCACACACCAGGCAGGTGCAATATTGCTGAGCTACATCTCCAGTCCCTGCTCTAACCTTAAAATTGCCTCAATAACTGAATACCAAGTGGTAGATAGGATGTGAAAATACCAAACTCATTGTGTGCCCACAAGAAAACCTCAACCAAAGTTGAAGCTAAATGCCATCTTGACCAGAGAACAGAAGTAATGGGGGCATCTAGGCGTAAAAGGGGACTTGGATATGAGTAGAGCTCAAAGCCTTGCACTGATATTAAAGAGATGAGAAGGCACAGGGGGCTTGGGACTGGATTACTCAAAGCACTAGAGACTGTGTTCCCTCTGGAGCAATAATAACCAACCACTTCTTAAACAAAATTTACTGCTGAATTTCCAATAGTACATCACATGGAAATACTATAAAAATTGAAAAAAAAAGGTGATTTTCTTAATAAAATTATTGCTGGTAAGATGTGTAGTAAGTTGTGCCTTGGGTTCTGTTCCTGGACCATCTTGGCCATCTTACCCAAAGTGCCAAAAATTCTCGCAGACAAATATACCCAACAAAGACTGTAGCTTACAAAAGGATCTCTGCAAACTAATGTTTGGTTCTGACTCTTTCTTTACAAATGTCTTCCAATGAGTTACACCCACAAGGCTACCAGGCTTCTTAGTACCTAGAGTGTGCTGCCTTGTGGGGAGGTCTGATCACTACAACTTGCTGGCTACCCAATCTAGTCAAATGGGCAGGTACCAGGCCAAGAGAAAGACCATCTTAAAAATCAAGATAGGCAGGCATCTGAGGAACAATATAAGAAGCTGACTTCTTGCCTCCACATGTTCATGAATACATGTATACCTACATACACAAACACCACCCCCACACACACACAATACACACACAAATAGAAATCATGAAATAAAGTCCTACATAAAGGACAGAAGATCTTTGGAGGAGCCCCTCTGAATTGTTCTCAACTAATCAATCTTTTTTTGGGGGGATAGATTCTTTTCTCAGACAATATATCCTGGTTATAGTTTTCCCTCTCTCTATTATACCCAGTTCCTTCTCATATCCCCTCCCATCCAGATCCACTCCTTTTCTGTCTCTCATTAGAAAAGTATAGGCTTCTAAGAGATAACAACAAAACAAAACAAGATGAAACAAAAACCATCATATTGAAGTTGGATAAGGCAAACCCCCAGGAGGAAGAGAGTCACAAGAGAAGGCACAAGAATCAGAAACTTACTCACTGTTATAAACTCATGAGTCTCTAAATACTAAACTGAAAGCTGTACTATACATAAAGAAGAACTGGTGCAGATCTTGTGCTTGCCACTTCAGACTCTGTGAGTCTATATGAGCTTGTTCTATTGATGACCCCTCTGGCTCCCAAACTTCTTCTGCCTCCTCTTCTGCTAGGTTTCCTAAGCTCTGAGGGGAGGGATTTGATGGAGACATCCAATTTACAAAGTTGTGTTCCAAGGTGTTTCTCCCTATATAATGTCTGGTTGTGGAAAGAAGCTTCTCTGATGATGGTTGAATAAGGCACTGGTTTATGAGTATAACAGAATATCATTAGGAGTTATCACTACTTTCTTTTTAGACCAGTAGTATTTGATTTTACACTAGATTTCTGTGATAGCTAATCTCTGGTTCTTGGTCACCCAAGCAGTGTCAGGTATGAGTTCTATCTCATGCAACTGACCTTAAGTCAAATCACACATTGGTTGGTTACTCCTATAAGTTTTGTGACACCATTGGCCTGGCATAATTTTCAGGCAGGACAGCATTGTAGATCAAAGGGTTTGTGCCTACAGAATATCTTCCCATATCAAAGACACTAGAACATGGGATAAAGGCACAAGCTTGACCTCTCCATGTTCAGTGAGTTGTGTGGGTGGTATCTTCAGCAATGGGGCCTTGCTACCAGTTTGTGAGAGCACCCTATTGTCTTGATAACAGCCTGAGTTATTTGAGGATTTCCATGGGGCCACTTTTGCCAACAACCCAATTGGATGGAACCAAGTCCCAGTATTAGAAGCTTCACTTGGTGACAAGAGATTCCTGTTTGGGATTTGGTGTCTCTCATTATTTAAAGACTGCTTTAGCATTGCCTTCATATATTTTAGGAAGTTTTCATTTCACTTGGAGGATCAGGTGTGGGGGAAGGAGAGATAGGATTAAGGGAGGGAATGCAGGAAGAGACAGAATTGAGGGGCATTTGAGAGGTGTTACTAATAAGCTCTGCCATCTGAGGCTGAGTTGGAAAGTGTCTCATTGTTCTTGAACACCCTTGAGAAATGCTCCAAGTATGCTTAACACACTAGAGGGGAAGTCATATTTCTAGAAGAAGATAGATTTCATGCATAACAGATCTAGGCTAGGAAATTGCTCTTATTTTGTCAAAAAATGGTTTTTCCTGTATTATAAAATTTTGAGAGCCAAAGGAGATGCACTTACATGGTCTTCAAACTGTTGCTACATCATTGACAAATGCATTTCTCAGTGTTCTTTGCAGCTTGCATAGTTACTATTCTGGTTCTCCTCACACGAGTTGTCCCTTTGATTCTCTGCCTCCGTCTATTTGCTGAGTCCATTCCCTCCTCTTGTGCAGTTAACTCTGTGTTCTTGCTCATTCACTTCCTCATTTCCAGGCTTCCAGGATGACCTCACTCTCTGACAATTCTATACCCATGACTTCTTCACAAGCCGCCCACCCCCACCCTACCCCCACCCCACCCCCGCTCTCACTTCTTTCTGGAACACCTTAAAGAGGCCCAGTTGGATGTGTGTTGTTTACTTGAAATGGTATTTGCCTCAGAACCATTAACTTTTCCTCTTTGCTGCCCTTGAGTCTTCAATTCTGGGATCTGCTGCTGACCCAGGCAACCTCACACCATCTCTAAGCTACTCACTCTCTCTCTCTCTCTCCATACCACACACATACATACACACACACATTCAGTAAGAAGGAAACTGTCTGACTTGTCTTCAGAAATATTCCACATATGAACTCGCTCCCTGTGTTCATTGGCCCTGCACTGTTTAAAACTCTATTGCTTTTCATTAAGAAAAATCATTGAGATCTCTATTTGAAAGTGTTCTTCCTCACAGACTCATTCAGCTTCAATATGTCCTAGCCCCAGTCTACATTTGTTGATATTTTACTGGTCAGAGCCTGCTTCTAACATTGCTAGCCTTTCTCTGACCAAACAAGCAGACCCAGGGAGCTCTAGAACCATCAGGTGGCTAGAACAACAAACTTACCCTCACCTCTCTTGTACCTCTGACCATGCCTGGGCAGGTAGAGTGAGATTATAGCCTTCATCCACACTGGCCCAGGTATGACAGGAGACGACGAGAAACTCTCCTGTTTCCTTTGTGAAGTCCCACTCAGGTTTTTAGATGCAGATTATTACTAGAATGTTTTAATTAAGAACAATTTCAAATAAATGGGAAAAATTAAGAATATCAAACCCCATATCTACAAGGATGACCCCAACTAAAAATCTGAGCAACAGTGGAAATGCCTTCCCTGATAATGAGATTGAAGACTAACTTATCAACCGTCATAGAGCCTTTGTCTAGTAGCTGATGGAAACAGAAGCAGACACCCACAGCTAAACACTGAGCCGAGCTGGAATCCAGATGCAGAGAGGGAGGAGTAAGAAAATGGGGACAAGTCCAGGCTACAGAAACCCACAGAGACAGCTGACCTGAACAAGCGGTAGCTAATGGACCCCCAGACTGATAGGTAGGAACCCAGCATTGGACCAATTCAGACCCCCTGAACATGGGTCTCAGTTAGAAGGCCTGGACAATCGAAGGAATCTCTGACAGTGGAACCAGGATGTATCACTGGTACACAAAAGGACTTTGGGAGTACATTTTCCATGGAGGGATACCTCCTTAACATAGTGGCAGGTGGGAGGGCCTAGTCCCTACTCCAAATGACTTGACAGATATTGTTGATCCCTCCTGGAAGGCATCACCCTCCCTGTGAAGTTTGGTGGGGGAATGGGATGGGAGGGTGGTTGGGAAGCATGGGAGAGAGGGAGGGAGGGAGGGAGGGAGAAATAGAGGGAGGGAGAGGGAACTGGGATTGATATGTAAAATAAGAAAAAAATAATAATTAAAAAAAAGAAAAAGAAGAGAACATCAAACCCCAATAAACCCATAACCCAGCTTCAACAACTGTTTGGTTCATAGCCAATTTTGTTTTCTCAATACCCCATGCAATTCCCCTTTCCTACTTTGGGATATTTTGAAGCAAATTTAGGATGAAAACATGGAGACTTAATTGAGCTGAAACACCATGGCCACAGCCTGTTTTGAGCCACAGCTTTAGTTCCCATGTATCCCTTCCCAGCACAGCCTAATGACTCTTGAACACAAATCTCTGTAAGAGACTCTGGGACTCAGCCTGTGCCTGATCAAGGCTTGTGACCCTCTTCTCCATTGCCATCTCATCACTAGTGATACCAACTTGTTCTCTCTGTCCACTTTCTTGCTTGGGGCTGGGCTCTCCCCATTCTAGCTTGAAGCTGCCCTCTACTGGAGGCAGACAGGACAGTTGGTAAAATACTTCCTACTATGTTCCCAAGGGCAGTCTCACCATCAAATGTCTCTATATACAGAAGGGATTTCTCTATACACATAAGGGTCATTCTTGTGCTTATGAGAGGCCTTGAGAGGGGATAGCAAAGCCCAGCTCCTTAAGACTTAAAGTAGCTCTTTTTCTTGTTTTCCTCTATTCTTGCTCTGTCTCAGTCTTCCTGTTCCTTCGTGCTCACCTCTCCCCTTCTCTTTCCTCTCCCCTCCATCTATGGTCCCAATTTGCTCTGGAGATCTTGTCCCTTTCCCCTTCTCCAGAGGACCATGTATGTCTCTCTTAGAGTTCTCCCTGTTTCCTAGATTTTCTGGCTGTGTGAATTGTAGGCTGGTAATCCTTTGCTCTATGTCTAAAATCCATATATGAGTGAGTACATACCATGTTTGTCTTTTTGTGACTGGGTTACCTTGAGGGAACAGGAAGATTGAGACAGGCAAAGAATAGAAGAGAACAAGAAAAGAGATACCATAATAGAGGGAGCCATTATAGATTTAAGGAGAAATCTGTCACTAGGGAAATGCCCAGAGATCTACAAGGATGACTCCAACAAACAATCTAAGCAACAGTGGAGGGGCTGCCTTTAATGAGATTGATGACTACCTTATATACCATCATAAAGCCTTCATCTAGTAGCTGATGGAAACAGAAGCAGACACCCACAGCTAAACACTGAGCCAAAATCCTGGAATCCAGTTACAGAGCGGGAAGAATGATGAGCAAAGGGGTCAAGACAAGGCTGGAGAAACACACAGAATCAGCTGACCTGAAAAAGGGGGAGCTCATGCACCCCAGTCTGATAACTGGGATATCAGCATAGGACTGACCCAGACCCCTTGAATGTGGGTGTTAGTTAGAGGACTGGGCAGGCTGTGGGACCTTTAGTAATGGATCAGTATTTATCCCTACTATACGAATGGACTTTGGGAGCCCACCCCACATAGAGGGATACTCTCTCAGCCTAGATACATGGGGGAGGGCCGAGGCCCTGACTCAAATGATATGACAGACTTTGAGGACTCCTCATAGAAGGCCTCATCCTCTCTGGGAAGCAGAATGGGGGTAGGCTGGGGTTTGGTGGGGTTGATAGGGGAGGATGGGAGGGTGAGGGAACTGGGATTGACATGTGAAACAACCTTGTTTCAATTTTAAATAAAAAAAAAGGGGGAAAAAGACTTAAAGTAGACTATTATTTAAGGGACTTGGCAGCGTAGTCTTGGGTAGAAACAAGGGTGACAAAGCCACAGATGACACCTAAGGAGACGTGCTTGTGACTGGACTGTTGGGACAACATATTGTCCAGCCAGGAAGTATAGGGAGTGGTTCACTTATGTAGGGCCTCAATATAGCCTTTATTGTAATCAAAAACATTTTCAGGACTCTGGGCTCAACATACAAATTTGCATATTACTTTACATAAGTTGGCATATGGAGTTCATTCACCCTTAGCACCAAGAAAGGGAAATTAAATTCAATTAGATTAATTAGTGCAACTGATTGCAAATTGTTTTCAGACCTAATACTAAGGGTGCTGTATGCAGGAAATACTGAAGAGATGTTTTAATTGGGAGAGGAGGGAGGCAACTTGAGCAGCTGAACCTAGTTTGCTATAGAGGAGTGTGTTGTGGGGGACTAGGGAGGGTAGGAAGGGCTTGCACACATCTATTTTTGTCATTGTCTGGATTCCTTCAGCCACAGCTGACTTACCTAGAGGGTAAAAAGGCCAGTTTAGTGCTATTCATCTTACACACAAGGAAGAGAAGAGGAAAATCTCCCAAGAGAAGCACAGTTAGGCTGAGGCTGAGGCTGTTTGGAGGAAAGGGGACTGAGTGGTTTGTCTGAGTGGATAATCAAGAAAGCCAATGAGAAGCCCACTCAACTTGACCATGCCAGAGGAAGACAAAAATACGTCTATGTGTGAAGGGGAGAAAAGGTATCACCCAAAGAGGTGGCAGGTCCACACTGAAATGACCCAGGTGGTAGATGACCTCTACTTAGGGGGATGTGTGAGCTAAAAGCAGAGTAAAGGAATCTGGAAAAGGCAGCAGCCTAGGAGGGGTGGAATGAGAGGGGGTAGAGGAAGAGCAGAGACGTAAGTGAGAGCAGAGACGTAAGTGAGAGCAGAGACGTAAGTGAGAGCAGAGACGTAAGTGGGGACATCCAAGGCTCCCTGTTTTGTTTTGTAAAATCCCTCTCCTTTTCTGCTTCTTCCAACTGATATGAAGATGGAAGTTGGAAGATCCTGCCTTATCATTCCCAAAGTTTGCCTCAGGCTGGGATCTCTATGTGCATTTATCTGTGTACTTCCAACCCCACAGTCACCAGGGGTTTCTGCAGAGCTCTGTACATCCTCAGTTGGGCCCTGGAGCAGCTGAACACACCTTCCTGGACATCCAGGCAGAGGAGGTGGCTCTCCCTGGGCAACGGCCTGTTTTGCATGATGATAAGCAAGCTCCTGACAGTGCTAAATGGGTGTTGACTTCCAATAAACCCCATGCTGGTGGGTGCAGCATGAGAGGTAATAATCGTTCTTCCTGGCTTGCTCAAGCCGCAGTCAGGATTATAGAGACACATGAATCAGAGATGGCAGCCTGTAACAAAAGCTTTACCTCCAGCTGTTTTGTTCATTTTCTAAACAACAACAGAACATTCCCTCCTCCCACCCCTCCCTCTCATTTTTTTTTTTTCTCCTTTGTGTTTGAGATTCATTATCAGCCAAATGCATTGGTCTAAGCCTCTAGGCTTATACAACAAGCAAAGAGAGGGAGCGAGGGAGACCTGAAATGGCCAGAATCACAAGATATCTGAGTCCGTGTCCCCTGGTCGCTTGCATTTGCCAGCTTTGTATGATCACATGCAATAGCCAGCTATTGGTAACTTCCCACCTGGGAGGATGACCCCAGGTTCCTGTCCACCTAGTTAGACACTAGACACTATCTACCTTCCAGGCTGGCTGGGATCTTGCTCCTCTTTTGGGTTGAGGAACCCTGGCTGTATGTGCTGAGGTTAGCGCCAGGTCACACTTTCACCAGATAACAGGGCTAGTGCCAAGCATCAGATACTCGATCTCCACATCAACAGTTCAGCCTTTCATAGACTCATGTTACACAACTACCCACTCCTTGCTTGTGTTAGTCATTTTTCTGTTATAGCAATTATTTTGATAAGTAAACTTAAAAAAAGTAAAAGGATATTTTGAACGATAGTTTTAGATTATTCCAGCCCATGAGTGATTGGCCTCATAGCTTTGGGCCAGTGGAGGCACATTACATCAAGATGGGAGTCAGAGTGGGAGGAGCTTGTTCATTTCCCTTTCACTAAATAAATAAGCAAAGGAGGAGGGAAGGCATAGGCACCAATACCATCTTACAGGGCACAGGACCAATGACCTACTTCCTCCTACTAAGCCCCACCTCTTAAAGCGTCTACTGCCTCCCAGGTTGGCAACAAAGCATTTAGCATGTGGGTCTTGGAAAGATATTTACAGTGCAACAGTAGCAGGCTTGCTTTGTAACATTTTCATCCCCCAAAATGGAATTTTTTAGCTATTTATTAAGCAGTTCATTTTCATTTCCCAGGCCTTGGCAACCAGTAATCTTGTTTCTAGTTCTATAGATTTACAAATTCTAAACATTTCATATAAATAGACTTGCATAAAAGGAAGCTCATGGGACCAGCCTCTTTCACTTAGCATATTTTCAGGGTTAATCCATGTTACAGTCTGTATTGGCTCTTCATTCCTTTTTATATCTAGCTAATATTTCACTGTTTATAAATCCACAATTTTTTATTCCTCCATCTATTAATAGCTGTTTGCAGTGTTTCCACTTAAGGCTGTGAAGTGTGTGTGTGTGTGTGTGTGTGTGTGTGTGTGTGTGTGTGTGTGTGTGTATTTATGTAGCTCTTATCAATTGTTTTGGCTTCATAAAGACGGTGGAACTAGAGGGTCAGATGATAACTGCTTCACTTTTGAGAACCCCTCCCTCCAAACTATGTAGCCAAGGATGACCTTGAATTTCTGATTCATCTGCCTCTACCTCTTGAGTACTAGGATTAATAGTCACTTACTACCATACCTAGTTCATACAGTGCTGGAGTTTGAACCCATGAATGTGTGCATGCAGGCAAGCATTCTGCCAACTGAGTTGCATCCCAAGCCCTCATGGTCCTTTTGATTGACAGTCTTCTGATGCAAAATGATCACCAAAGCATTGAGTGTATTTGTAAATTCTCTCTGAAAAATATTGACTCATCAATTTTGTTTATTTAATTTTACTTGTATAGCTGCTTTGCCTGCATGTATGACTGTGTACTGTGCATGCCTGGTTCCATTGGGTGTCAGATTTCCTGGAACTGAAGTAGTTGGTAGGTGTGAACTGTGGGTGCTGGCATCAAAACCTGGATCCCAGGAACAAACAGCCACTGAGCCATTTCTTTAGCCTCTAAATTATGTTTAAATTGGAGTGCTTGCCATTTTTGTTGTTGAGTCTTAGCTCTTTATATATTCTGTATACTAAATCATTACCAGATATATGATTTACAGATAATGTTAATGTTTGTACATTTAATTTTTCTTCTTTATACCATTTGAGAAAAATCCAACTTGTCTAGCATTCTCTTTAGTCATTCAGGCATTTGGTGTTATGTCTTTAAAAATCATTGACAAAACTGAGGCCATGAAGCTTTATTTCTGCTTCCTTCTAAGAGCTGTACACTTTGGATTTTATATTGAACTATTTGAAGCTTATTTTTTTTATGTCTGGTGTGAGACAAAGAGCATGGCTCCTGCTACAATGCCTGCCTCAGCCAGGGGTGTAGCCCTGGACTTACTGTCTGCTATCAGTTGTCCCCAAGGCCTACTCTGCCCAATGTTTCTTGACCTGCATAATCTATTTGTCTGTGGCCTTGGTCTGTACTCTGTTAGCCTCCAGGTTTCTGGTCTGGATGACTACTTTTTCCCCTGTCATGAACTTTATTTGACAGGATTTCTCTTAAGCCAACCAGCTAAATTTGTTCCTTCAACTCTCCCTTTATTACCATCATAGGTCTAACCCAGACCCTCTGACTCCCAAGACTGAGCTTCCCTGCTACTGTATCAGGCCATTCTAGTTGTATCTTGTGACAAAATCAGGTCTTATCAATAAAGTGCAATTGCTAAGGGTATGAACTCCAAAACTGGGAGCCAAGTTCCAGTGTTGCCACTTGCTACATGCAGAAGATTTTTTTTTGTCCTTTGTGTGTCTCAGTTTCCTTATCTATAAATTGGAAGTCATTGTTTATATTCACCTTGTGGGATTGCTATGGCAGTAAAGTGAGTTAATATACAAAAAGGGGCTTGGAAGAGTGGCTACCACATGGTAATATTTTCTAAGTATTAGCTTGTAGTAACCATGCCTAAGAATACCAGTAGTCTTTGGAAAGATTATAGCCAGGAAGACAATTTAGCATAGCTCATTATTCTCCTACATCAAGAATTGTGGGGGAGGCTGCCTCCCTGACCAAGGAGAGCAATAAACTTGTTCTTGCCAATGACCATAGGCAAACAACTCGGCACAAGGAAGGCAGGGAGGAAGGTGCACAGGCCTGAACCAGTCTCACTGATTGCGAAATTCTGTTGGTGCCTCCCAGGTTACATAAATCTACAGCAAATTCAGTGGCATGATATCTGTGATCTAATAAAAGAGGCAGGCAGCAGGAGCCCTGATTTGCTGAATTGTCCTTAGCTCACCCTCAGGTCTACTCCACCCTGCTATCCACACACCTCATTTGCCTGATGTTGCAGTTCTGAGGGAATCTTGTTATCTCTTGATGTAATTACCTGCAGTGTTGTATCCTGGGTCTAGAGTCGCCCATAAAAAACCCAGGAGGAAGCCCCACCCCCACCCCCATTTGCACTGCTGCCACCCCTGTGGCTGTGTCCTTTTCTGAGTTGCAAATGATTCATTCCCGGGAGGGAGGTTAGCCACCCGGATTTATTGTCTATCTGAATAGGCTCTGTGCAGTGCGACCAAAATAAAGGGGAAAAAAATAGAGCTGTCTCAGCAAAATCTGCTGAATCAGAATTAACAAGAAAATCTTGTAACTAATGATTAGAAATTAAAATGTACTCAGGAGCTTCGGTGTTTAACTGAATCTCAGGGCTGCAGGGTGATGCCTTGCAGAATAATGGGACTTAGAACAGCTCATATTCCAGTTGCTGGGGGATGGAGGCTGGACTCTACCTGGGGGTGCCACTCCAGGGAGGGCCTGCTGCTGCCATCCCCATTCTCTGTCTTCTTGTGGAAGGGAATGTGTATTACCTGCCTATGCACCTACACAGCTTGCATTCTACTCCCCAGTTGAGTATCAAGACAGCCCATAGGGGGCGGATAAAATATCTGATCCCATTTTTCAAAGGTGGACAGAGAGACAGAGGGGCAATGTTAGCACATGAGTAGGCTTAGCCTGAATTGGGGTTTCTGGATTCTAGGAATTTGCCTAATGAGGACATCCTTATCAAGGAATAAGCAATCTCCTGCAGTTTAACTTTTCTATAAACCTGTATTTTCATGTATGATGTGCTTAAGGATCTGTGTGCTGGCAAATACTGAAGCTGCAGATGTAGAAGGATGGTTGCTTTTTATATATATTTTAAGTGTTAAAAATAGTTTTCATTAGAACCAAAGTCAAGTATTTTCTTGCTTGCCTAACTCTAAAAGCACTTAACAAGTCTTACAAAATAATTCGGATCTTGGGCTGCACGGAGCTCTGGGTAGTTTTAGTCTCTGAGCAAATGTATCAAAAAGCCATGGGGAATGATAAAGAGGGGAATGGAAGGAAATGAGCTTGCAGTCCAGTAATGGCCACCATGCCTCCCAGTCACCTATGCAGGCCATGAGTCCTCAGTGTCAGAGTTTACCCTGCTCCACCTGCCAGACCAGCTATCTCCAGGAGGAAGAGTCTGTACTTCTCTGAGCTCCATGCTGAGGTGGGAGACACAGTGTGGTTTGATTTTGAATTTCATTTGCAGATATATTTCTGCAAGCACTCTGCTCCTCCCAGAGGGGAGAGTCACATTTTTTTTTCCTTGAAGGGTGGTTGCTGGAGCATAATGACAGAAGTCCTTGAGGTCTTAAGAAATTCTCCTCTACATGGTTTTCCACATTGCTACAATGAGCATAATTGTAGGCTCAAGTAATATATGTAAATGAGAATGCTTGTCCTATAGTAGGGATTGATGAAGAGACATGAGTATTAGAAAGAATCGCAGTAGACCTGTATTTCAATAGCAGGAGGTATCCTTGGGTTGGATTTCCTTTGTTCTATGTGTATACAAAATTACTCTGCTATTAGAGGGTCTGCTTGAGAGATAGCCACCTGAAGTCCTCATTTCTTCCTCAGTGCTCATTACCTGCATCTCCTCTTAGGCCAAATTCTGTATCACATAGACTGGTCCTAAAGCATAGGCAACATCAAAATGGTCCAGACGGAGCAGTGTTAGATCAGAATTTCAGTGGGTGGTAGGTGAGGGGTCAGGACATGAGCCTTGGCAAGGGCAAAAAGACATCCATAAAACTCACTTGAGACTGAGAAGCCAGAGTGAAGACAGAAAAGTTAGGGTAAGAAACCATAGCTCAGCGAGGATGGAGAATTTATGGTATGGGGCTTTGAGCTCTGCCTAGCCAGAGCAGTGGGTGGTACAAGTTCCAACAGGGAGATGATATCATGGATATGTAGCTTAGTATATCAGAGCCTCAGGATCAGACATGAGGCAAGGGAGGCCTAATAGGTCATCAGAACTACTTAAAGAGTCTTCTCAAAATACATCTTCTAGGGCCATAGCCATGAGATTCTGATAGTGAAAGTCTGAAGATATTCTTGGCTTTCCTTCCCTTCACTAACAGAACAAGGCCTCTAAGTAGAGTGATCTTGAAATATAGACACACAAAGAAGGCTTACCATACATAAGCATCATTAAGACATGTACATCTGGAAAACAAATGAACACTCTGTGAAGGAAAACTAAAAAGATAGGCGCACCTCCACCTCACATCGGGGCCCAAACAACCAAGGTGAGTTCTATAAAGCCCCTTTATGAAGAGTATCATGTACAGATAGAGCCAAAAAGGTCCCAATTCTCTTCCCAGGTATCCCATAGGCCTTCAGGCAGACCCACCAGAGAAGGACAAGCCTAAGCAAATCAATGAGGACTAGAACTGCAGGTCTTGGTGACTTCACTGCTTTCTATGATACAGCAAGAGTCCGGGGCTCTAAGCTAAACTGAGAGACTACAGACAAGGAAGAGCCTCTGTGAGGGCACCAGCATCAGGAGCATGGATTCATCAGCTGCATCTGTTTCTTCTCTTTCAGAAGAGACCTGCTTGCTGCAATGCAGCAGCCTTAGCTGTCATCTCCAGCTTTAGGTCAAGAAAGACAGGCCTAGCATAGGTAAATCTCCAGGATGGAATGATTGCCTAACTGTTATCTAGAAAAACTAATGCATTGGTTCTCAACCTTCCTAATCCTACAACACTTTAATACAGTTCCCCATGTTGTGGTGACCTTCAATCATATTGTTCTTGTTACTATTTCACAACTGTAATTTTGCTACTGTTGAGAATTATAATATAGATACCTGATGTGCAAGACATCTGATATGCGACCCCTGTGAAAGGGTTATTTGACTCCCAAGGGTTCATGACCCACAGGTTGAGGACCACTGAACTAAAGAGACTAAGAGCAAATGCCTACCCATACAGGAATCATCCCAAAGAGAAGGATTTTCTTATCAGACAGCATGTCTGCCCAAGCACACTGAATTTCTGTTATTTTTGTGTTTCATTCTGAAATTCATACAGATGGTCAGAGGCAACTAGAAATTTGAGGACGCCTTCCAACTGGAAAGCAAACAAACACGTCCAAAGAAATCAAGACAATTCCATAAGGGCACATAAACACACACACACACACACACACACACACACACACACACACACACAATCATCTAGTAATCAACAAAGTAATTTAGAAAAACCACAAGAGATGCAGGCCATGAGGATTTTCAAATTGACATTTAGAGACCAGAAAACAGAATGTAAGCAGAGCATTCTAATATAAAAGCCTGAGCAAGGACTCTCTCAGGAAGGAAGAAAGGGAATGCTGATTATCTCTGATTATGAAGAATATTATAACATTTTGGAGAACTTGGAGGAAACTGTCTCAGATACCAGAAAGAAGAAAAACAAAACTTGAGGCAAGAATTAAGTTCAGGAAAAACAAAAGATTGTGCAGCAAAAAAAGATTTGGTCATAATTTATTGTTTGGGTTAGCATGCAAAAGTTGATTATTGATTTTGCTAAAAAATTATTTTATAAACATGTCACAGGGATAAAGGGAGAGAAATGTGGGCTCTGGTGTATTAAAAAAAAGCCTAACTCCATGTTTACCATGGCAGGAAGCCAATAGAAAATGTCTAAAACTGATATTTTAAAAAATAGCAGCATAATTTTAAAATTATAGATGTAATGCTGGAGGAAAACCTAGAAGTTTGAGATGGTTGTCTCTGGGGAGAGGGAATGTGGGTGGAATAAAAGATTTCAATATGTAAGTATTACTTCAAAAATGATTGCCTAAATAAAATTAAAAATCTGAACTTCCCAAAGAGACAAGAATAGCTGATACAGCTTTTTAGTGGGCTAAATATGCATTTTTTTTCAGTCAAACTGGCCAAATCATTATTGTCTTAGAACTTCAGCTTCTCCACTTATGAACAGAAAAGAGATGTTTAAAAGTGTGTTACAAGTTAAGCTTCTTAGTTATACTATATGTAATACTGTTTTTGTGTTTATCTATTTATTAAGTTAATTACATATACATTATATGCACTTTTGTGTGTGTATAAGTGTGCATGTGAAGATCAGGTGTCAACATTAGGTATATTTTCTACCACTCTCCATTATGTTTTGGAGATAGGGTTTTTCATTGAGCATTGAGCTCATGAATTGTCTAGATAGGTTGGCCAATGAGCGCCAAGAATCTGCTTGTCTCTACCCATCCCAGACTCCTAGCCCCAACCAGAACTCTAGGGTAATAGATATACACCACTATATTCACCTTTTGCATAGGTGGTGGGGATTTGAACTTAGGTCCTTATGCTTGAGCAGCAAATAATTTACCACTGAGCCTATACTCTCTTGTTTTCCTTGATTCACTTTTTCTAAGTAAAAGTTGTTGAAGAAAAGCAGTGAGCTGGAGCCTAGAATGTAGAGCTAAGTAGATTGTAGCCCAGCCTGCCATCCCCATCCCCAGATCACGTCCTTTGACAAGTTACTGTACTGTTCTGAACACCGTTTACTGGCCCTATAAATCAGGATAAGCCTACTGTCCTCCTAGGGTAGGAACGGGCCAAGCCTGGGGATTTCATCCCAATGTTGCCTCAGTATACCTGGCTTCTTGCATGCAGGGTAGATATCTACTAGGTACTGATTTCTCCTTAGCAAGCAAAGAATGACTTCTAAGAATGTTTTAAAATGGGATCAGGTAGCAGCTATAATTTGGGCACCAGCCTTCTATGAAGCTGGGTTGGATTTCATAGAACTCTTAGTAATCCTAGCCATACTCACTATTTCAGACTTTTCTTTCATCACTGATAGGTATACAGAAACTTAAGACAATACATGAAGTTGGGTGGTTGATATTGTACAGAATCCCTGAGGGGGCAAGAGAAAGCCAAGCCTGATTTCACAGGGATGACTAACTTTATGCTGGAACATCCCCAGCATCTGCAGAGGCTTCTTCAATTCATGCTCCTCACATTACAACTTCTTGTCCCAGAATCAGAAGTGGTCCTGTGGCTTTGGTTATAACAGGTGTCTTCTCCCTGCGCTCATCTTGTTCAGCTATCACTGTGGAACCGAGTAAGTCTGGATGTCCCAAAGCCAGCTGTGGGAAGGGTCATCAGTTGTCATTTTTCTGGACTCCTGACCTACCATCAGTCACTCTGATGTGGTCAGCTCTGCTCAGGGAGGTGGTAACCCATATACAGCAGGAGTTCCCTTGTGACCCTGTTCCATCCAGGCAGAAGCTCCCAGTTTTCTACACTTCTGCTGGAAGTCATAAAGCAGGTCCCAGAGCAGAGCTTAGTTGGGTTGCTACCATGTTCTTCCATGACCTCACAAATCATCATCAGTTCCTAAAGAGGATATCTCAATGATTTAGTCAGGACTAAAGCAGAGGCCCAGAACAGTCTGGAGAAGCACACATGAGCTCCATATAGAACGGTGCTCTTTCTTCCTGTTTTCCCATCAACCTCATGGTACAGCCACTTCATTCTGCCAAGCTCTCCTCTTCCCTTCTCTGCATTCCCTGTCCCCAAGCAAGCTCTGTTGTAGCTGTGATTCCACGAAATGTCCTCCCACTCCCTCCCACCCCCGCTTTAAAATGAAACTTGTTTTTCTCCTGTGCTTGCTGTCCTTGAAGGCAAAGACTGGTGGCCAAGTCCTGGCATAATGCTGTCAGATAACGGGTACCTAGTAAATATTTATTGCTAACTGATCTGCATATATATTTGTGGGTGTGTGGGGGTGCTAAGCTGCCATGCACTTTGGAGGCCTGGTCACTGAGACGAGTACCTGCTGTGCTATTTATCACTTGGGCAACCCCATCAGTTATTTAACTTCTCTGAGACTAAAGTTCCTGGGCTGTAAAATTGTGATGCTAATGTTTATACCCCAGGGATGCTGTTTGCATGAAAAGAACTGGTAAGCATGGAGCACACAAGCCTAGTCAAGGCATTTCTTAGCAACTCTCTAAAATGCTGCATTCACCCCTACCTGTCAAATGGACATGGACATGGAAGGAATAAATCTGAGGGTCAGTGGGGTCAACTAGGTGTCCCAGACGCTGAATGAGTCAATTTTACAAGCCAGCCTGCTAGGGACTTCAACTGCTTTGGTAGAATCTTCCTTCCCATGAGAATATGGGTATTAGCATCCAGGCACACCTTGGCACTGCCCCCTGGGGACCTGGCACAGTGCATCACCCATTTGCACATGGCAAACATTACCCTGACTCTGTAGGCAGCCACACTCCTTTAGGAGACACTTTCTTCCCCTCTCTCTCTTTACTACTGTCCCTGTGAGGGCAAGTCTTTGCCCCCCCCCCTCCTCTTCCCTCAATAGAACTTCCCATGTAAGTTGTGCCTTCATGGTGTATTTGTCTCTCACAAGCTACGGAATCCATCAAGGTCCCCCTTGTGCCAATGTGACAATGGGTATTCATAATTTTAGTTCTCACACAAACAGCGGAGCCTTATGGCTATGAATCTAGAACTGGGGAGAAGGCTCCTTGTGTTTGGATCCCGTTTCTATTTCACATTGGTTGGACTCTAGGTCATTTGCCTAGCTCACTTGCCTGGCTCTCTGATACCTGCAAAATGGAAGGAAGAGGAAGAGCTGTTGCAACACAGCCACTGACTCTTAAGTGCCCTTAAGACAACACTGGAAATAGAGGCACTGTGTTTGTGGCTGCTATATACTACTTTCCACATCTTAGTTTGCATAATTAAAAAAAATTCAGCCTGGTTTCACACTGGAACAGATGAATGTGGATACCATGAAGGCATGTACCCATACTGTTCTGCCAGAGCCTTGCGGCATAAAAGCCACTCTGCCACTTCATTCTGTCTTCCCTCCTCTACTTTTCTTCAGCCAAATCCACCACCTGGGCTCTCATAACTATTGTCTCTTTTCTCCTCTAAGAGTGACACAGTTGTGGCCTCATGAAGTTTCTGAAACTTTGATCAGATCCTGGTTTCACAGACTCTCACTTCAAACCATGCTACTTCTGCCAAGTCAATCTTATGTGTTAGTCAAGAATATCCCCTTGCTTGGAGAAACCACAATAGCTCACAGCTTACCAGGCTAAGTTCTGGCATTCAAAGCTGCCTGTATGGCCATACCTCATGCCCTTTCTTTCCCATGTCTCATTGCTCTACTTTGTCTATGTTAGCATCCAGGCACACCTTGGCCCCACCCCCTTGGGGACCTGGCACGGTGTATTATTCTCCCCACTCCTCCACCCCACCCTGTGTATGTCAAAACAGTATCCTGGTCCATAAAGGCACAGGAGGTCCTTTAAGAGATTGGCTCCACCTACTTCCACTCTCTCTTTCTACCATTTCTCTGAAGAGGCAGGGGTCTCTGTCTCTCTTTCTTTCTCTTCTCTCTCCTCTCTCTTGTAAGGAGTAAGGTTTTCCTCCCACTGCTGGTTTTGTCCCGCCGCTGCACCATCCCCAAATAACACAAAGAAACTCTGTATTTGATATAATGCTGTTGGCCGGTTACTTGTTTCTTATCGGCTAGCTCTGTCTTAAGTATTAGCCCATTTCTGTTAATCTATGTATTTACACGTGGTCTCATCTTACCGGAGAGCCAGCTGGCATTCTGTTCTCTCCAGACTCTCCATCTTGACTTCTCCTTACTACTTTCTCTTTCTTCCTTGTCTCCTAGTCCCTCCTATCTTGCTTTCCTATCGGCCAACAGTGTTTTATTCATTAACCAGTATAAGAAACATATACAGAATGACATCTTACTCCTTACCCTCTCTCCCTTTCTTTTCCCCACTCTCTTCCCTATGTCCAGTAAAACTTTCTTCCCAAGTGGGTTCTGTCTGCATGGCATGTTTGCCTCTTACCTGCATGACCAGGATACCGTCCCCTGTCACAGGATGTACTCAAACTGTTCCTGCCACATGGATGAAGACCTACTCTCTGTCTTCGTGACATCACAGATGTCCTCTGGTGCCTTCTTTTCTTGCTTAGTGCCTTACAGCTCTTTGAATCTCTTCTGTGACTAGCATTCTGCATGAGCTTCTCTGTGAGGGGCCCAGAGTAGCTTGGCTATACTGCTTCCATGACAGGCTCAATAGAAGCCAGTCAAAGAGTAGGCCTAAATGTCAATTTACCCCAAAGCAATACCTGGTTCCAGAAAAGACCACAAACTGAAATCACCCAGTGACTACCCAGGAACAGGCCAATCAACACCCAAGGGAAAAACACGTAATGTTCCAAAGGAAATACCTAATGTTCCTGTCCATGTAAACAAGATCACCAGATGCCTTAGCCTGGTATACACCTTTCCCATTTCTCTAAGATATCTCTAGACAAATGTCAGCCAATGAGGGGTCTTGAAACTTAGAAATCCCCTCACACCAACCTCTGCTATGATTAAAACCCCACCCCCAACTGAACTCGAGGCTCTCTGATCTCGTACCACTGTATAGGACACATGGAGTGTCCAAGCTCAAGCTTAAATAATGGCTCTTTGCTTTTGCATATGTTTTCAGACTCCTTGGTGGTCTTTGGGGGACTCTGCAATCTTGGCATACACTATTGTTCTTCCCTAGCTCAGGACTGGACAGTCTATAGAGCACCAGTGGGTCCAGGACTTATGTTATGTCTGATATGCATGAGACCCTTTCTGGAAGCTGGTGGAGGCTTGGGCACTGGGAGCTGCTGCTCAAGCTGGACACCATATTATGGCAACTTTTAACCTGTTGGGAGTGTCTAGTTTTGATGTTGTGATGCAATGTCATTACAAAGTTTACTCTGGTGGGGACTGCATGATGACTATTGCTGCTTGACAAAGTTCTAGCGTTTCAACATTGCAGGCCACACTTCTCTAGCACCTTTGAACTTTCATTTTTAATGATTCTCAATATTAATGCCTTTCCCTTTGGGAAGTTTTGTGTGGGCTTTGGTAAAAGATTTAAAAATGTGTACAATGGTATCCTCTCTAAACAAATTAATTCTTTGGGAAAAAAATCGTCACCACCATGGAACCAGGATTTCCATTTTGCCCTCCTAATTACACCAAGAACAGGAAAGTTAGAGATCTACTAGACAAAACTGATCCCAAGGATGAAGTAACTACAAATCAGGTCCAGAGCCTGAGGCCATTAAGGGCAAGAGTTCAGTTAATAAATATAGAGAAATCAGAATGGTACAGTAAAATGGGGAAAGAGTAAGACATCAGGACCTTCCCTTTTGGGAGTGTTATGATGGAAACAGGCTCATGTAATAATATTAAGAAACTAGTATAGTGTCTGCTTCCCAGAAGTCCTTTCCCCATTTAGATAGGGGTCTCCATTCCCTGGGGCTTTAGGAAAGTTCCTCCTTGATAAGCAGTCATTCTTCTTATCCCTAGCAAGAGAAATTGTAGCCCTTTCATTAACATGATTGGTGCCTTTTGTCAAGGTCAATGCTAGATTCTTCAATGCCTGATCTCAAGCCACACCCCTGCTCACATGCCCTTTGTCTCCTGTTTAATCCCTGTGCAACTATAGAATATAAAAAGTGTATTAAGCCCTGCTGGCAGCCATCCTGACTTACCCTCAGATGGTGTCCATCTCCTCCCCCCCACCACCACCTCTCCATCTCCTTCACCCCTGCCTATTCCACATACCCTATTTGGGACCCGAACCTGAAACAAGTCTCCAGCATCACTCAACTTTGAGAGCCACACAACCAGGTTATTAGCACTGCCCTCCATCTTACAGTTTTTTTAAATAAGCTTGCAGTTTTATCTTGGACTACCAATATCTTGTGACCAGTATCCTGAGCCACATGTAGCCCATGGGCTATGATTTTAACATACCTGGTGGGAGACAGCACAAATTGACAATTGTGTGGGTACCAGGCAGGAGCAAGAGCAGAACAAAGCAGAGAGGCAGAATTAAGGCATGGGAGTTGAATTCACAAGGTAGACCAGAAGATTCTTTAGGATGGGAGATGATACAGTGTCTCATTATGCAGTGCAGGCTGGCCTTGAATTCATGGCATGAGCTCTATGCCCATTTTCAGCCTCCTCTCCAGTAATCCCATTGATACCCTGTACCACCTCACATCACCTCCTCCCAGGGTTCAGCACAGACGAGACAGAGTTCTGATTCATGTGTGCAGGAAGGGAAGGGGCAAGAAATGGAAGAGACCCCTGGGTAGCAAAAACTCAGTGGGAACATGTTTTCCTCATAGAACCTCATTGCTCTTTTCTGTTTTCTACCCTCCTGGGCTAATACCTTCTTCTTGACCCTCTGCCTTAGGAAATCTTATAGGGGATTCTCTCAGGTCATAGCCTGATATTTAAGAGGTCTCTGAGGATGGAGGGGTAGAGTGCTTATGTATGCTTCAAACTCAGGTGATAAAATCCCAACTTCCAGCATGAGGATATTGGTTTGGGATGTGGCCTTTGGGATGTGACTGGGTCATGGTGTGGAGCCTTCATGAGTTGGCTTAGTACTCATATAACAGGAACTCCATAGAGCACTTTATTACCAAGTAAAGCCACAGATGGCTATTGTCCATAAACCAGAGAATGTACCTCACCTGACACCACATTTGCTGGTACCTTGACCGTGGACTCCTTAGCTTCTAGCACTATGAGAAATAAATGTGTGGTTGTAACCATTTGCTTTGTTTGATATAGCATCTCAAGAAGGCTAAAGAGATCAGAACATACAGAGCCTGCCCTCTGTTCCAGTGAAACTGTCATGATGACTTAATGAAGCAGAGGACCTACTATGTGCCTAGCTCTGTGCTGAGAACTTTATACGAATCACTGCATCTAATCTCAAAATGAAATTAGGAGGCAGTGATGACATTGACCCCTGTACAGAGGAAATAGCTGAGATCAGAGAAATGTAAGTCATGTGTTCTTAGTCTACAAAGAGGATCCTGGAGCGGGGGGTGCTAGCCTTTGACATCTGTGCTTTAGAGATGCACCTTGACCAACATCCAAGTGGAGATATTAGTGTGAGCCAAGATGGGAGACATTTAGATGCCACTCAGATGGGAGGACCTGGCAACCAGAGAGACTTCCTGCAAGATGAGAAGGGGAGGAGGGAGTCAGTGGAAGCCTTGAAGGAGGTTTCTGGGTAAAAGAAAGTCATTCCAGATGGTTCCACCACACCCCTCCACACAGTATTGGAGTATGAATCTATTTTCAGTTAAGCAGTGGAGGAATCTGGGGTCTGACTGCAATGGAGAAGTCTATTCTCCTAGCTTGGGGACAGCCCAGGAGCATCTCCTTGATTGAAGGGCAGACCCACAGAGGAGAATAAAAGGCCTGGCAGTGCTCAGTGGCCTCCCTGCATCTGTACACCTCAGTGCAATTAATGAGAACAGCTTTTGGAAAGAGTTTTGTCCCTCTGTTGACTGCCATTTAGCCTTTGGCTGTCAGACCACCCACAGTCACAATAAAAGCATCCTGCAGGATAGATGTAGGAAGGGACCTCCTTCTTTCCTTTCATCTAGAATAGGTGCAGCACCACTAGTAAAATAGCATTGTCTCCTAGGGGGAGGTGCTGTGCATACCCAAATTCCACGAAATCACCCTGCTCCACCAGTGGCAGCCCTTTGCTCAGGTGTCCTGACCAGCCCAGGTGAGGTTTGCTCTTGGAAGCTGGGATTTCTCTGATGGGGTATCTAGAGGAGTGCTCATGGCTCCTTGGCATTCCTGGACAGTGAATTATTATAGCCTCTTATCTCCAGCAGCAGGTGCAGGTGTCCTGGGATGTTCATCCCTGCAGAGTGAAACCAGGTGATATTTACTGGCCCAAGTGAATGAGCGAAGCAGCCCTATCATGGAATAGAGGGCACATACCTCTCACCCATGGATTTTTCTTTCCTTCTTTCTTTCTTCATTATGTTTGTAATTTTGTTTTATTATTTCCCATTGGAAAGCTGTGAAATGAAAATGATGCAATCTACTGCTGTGAAATAATGTCGTGCTCGAGTCCTTTTCCAATAAGCCCCGAGGTTTGCACTGTGACGGCTTCATTAAATTAGTCGACTCCACGGCAAATGGAAAAGCGCTCAGAGCTTCAGAGTTGGCTAATCCGAGTTGGGCTGCCAGTAACTGTACCCCATGAGGGAGCTCCGATGATTGGCTCTGCGTGGCAGGAGCCAATGGGCTTTCACCTGCCATGTGGGACATCTGCACAGCTGCAAGAACTCCCTTAATCCTTCCACCCCCAAAACCTGCATGCCAGACGCTGTCCCAGGTGCTGAAAGAATGGAGCAGTTGGGGCAGGAACACTCAGTGGGTGGCAAGGGAGAGGCCACCCATTTCTCCCTGGGTCACGTAAAAGGACCACAGGTACAGGGTTAGCTCCTCTCTGGAGGTCAGGACTCATCTTGTCAGATGCCAGTAGACAAGCCTGAGATATTCAGTGATGAAATACAAGGGCGCTTGCCCAGCTTTCCGTCACCATCCCCTGAGTTTCTGAGAACAAATTCTCTCTGGCCAGGCTCTACTGCAGTATTACAGATTTTCATTACCGATAGTTCTTTCCTGTTAGCATGCTCAATATTAAACTCTGTCATTATGAAGTTAAATATGCATGATCCCCAAATCTATGTGTATTATAACAAGATTTTATTGTTATAAATTTGTCTTCTCTGTCTTCCATTTTTGCCTTGGCTGTCTTTTAAACATTCAAACGTCTGATAACTAGCCAAGAGGTAATTAGGAAGTGGTACTAAAGAATCATGGGTGCATTCTCTCACTCATTCATAGAAATTTATTGAGTGTCTACAATAAGATAAAGTTCCCCCAGCCAGTGGGGAAGACAGTGGTGACAGCTAATTACAGCACTAAGGAATTCTGGTCTGAACCAACACAGGAAGCCCCCTACCACATACACAATAAATATTGGATACGACAATTTGAAATCACAGCTGTGCATCCAAATTCCAAAAATGCATGGGAATTTAGAGTGTGTGTGGTGAGTGAGGTGTGGAGAGGAATCCAAGCAGAAACGTGTCACTAAGGCTGGGCTTTATGTGCAGGCAGAGACAGATAGGAGACCTACAACCTCATGGGTAGTAGGGGCTACAAATGGGCTATCTATATGGCTGGGTGAATGGCAACTCCAGGAAAACATGATCAAAGCAACCTCTAAAAAAAGCAATCTATAAAAGATCAAAATCTAAGATTGTGCCAAGCAAGAGAGCTGGGCTCCAGATCCTCTTCTCACAGTGTGGAAACCATTAGTAGAAAAATCAATTCATAAATTGGCTTCAAATCAAAGCAATCCAAGGGGATCCTAGCAGAGGCAAGCTTAAACCTCCCCTGAGGCATGCCTCAAAACCAGAGTATCTAGAAAAACTCTCACTGAAGATGAGCTGGGGTGGGGGAGTTATAAAGCACAAAGGGAAACAAACTTCCAGGAAAGAAAGTCTCAGATTCAATGCAGCACCAGGCTCCACCATCCATGAGGAGTCTAGATTTACCTAAAACCTCCCATTTTCCCATCCATTTAATACTATTCTGCCCAAAACTCTAAATGAGACACCAGAGTGTCTGAAACCCCTGCACCTCTTTGTGTCAAGTTCATGAGAATACATTGTTGTCTCTTAGTAGGAGGAAGATTCCAGCAATACCTCTCTCCCACAGATACCCACTCTGTGGATGCTGAAGTTAACCATATAAAATAGTACCATGGTTATATATATTTTGTGTGTATGTGTGTGTAATATATATGAAGGTTTTTACACCTATCCATGTGTAGAGACTAGAGGAGGGCACTGAGTACTGCTCTATCACCCTGCCTTATTCCCTTGAAAAAGGGTCTCACACTGAACTTGAACTATGCTGGTATCCAGGAAGCTACAGAAAGACTCCCGTCTCTACCACAGACCCACAGTGCTAAGATTACAGTTATACATGACCAGTTATTTTTATTTTTATTTATTTTTTGTTGTCCTGGGGATTTGAACTCAAGTCCCCATGCTTGCACAGCAATCATGCTTACTTGCTATGCCATTTCCCTACTCCATACTTGTACCTAACTTATGTACATCCTCTTGTATACGTTATACCAGCTTTTTGTTAGTTAAGAGACCTAGTATCATATAAGGGTACAAAAGTAGTTTTTAGACTATATAGTTTAAGGAATAATGAAAAAAACATACAACTCATTACAGATGTTATTTTTTCCCATGTGGCTTTAGTCTGTGTTGGATTCACAGATACAGAGCTTGTAGCTATGGAAGCCCAGTAGTATACACACCCAGTCACATATAAAAATGTCTGTATGTCTTTAATATGCATAGCCTATTAATAAATTCTGAAAGAAGCCCATATTCTCCCATTGGCCATATGTGACCATGAGGGATGGGGCTCCTGCTGCCTCCTCACCTGATGATGTGGTCAAGGTGCTCCAGGCAGGGTATTTTCCAAGCATTGCTTGGAGTCTGAATCTTGTGACATGCCAAAACCCTCAACAGATCTTCCCTGTTCTCAGAGGATGACATCATTTGACAACTTTTCAATCAGAGCTCCAGGTTCCCTAGTAAGTGAGCTACATCAGGCTACTGGAGTTTGCCATTCAAATCCAGTGATAACATCCATACAAGTGCCTGGCCATACTCACTCTGGTGTGTATGTGTTGTATGCCATGGCTATCTCTGAGATGCCAGCCTTGTTTTGAGTTTATGGATACTCACCCTGCTTACTTTTAAATCCCAAGTCTCTCTTGGTCTGCAGCAGCCTGAGAACAGTGGAGAGCACTTCAGGTACCCCACATATTTGGAGTGATTTCTACCCTTATCATCAATGGTTAGCCTCCATTTCAAAATAATGGGACCTTAAGGAACATACCTTGCATGCAGTTCACACCAGAGCTGCCTGTATTCCATTAGCAGGTTCCTCTCCACCCCCTTCAGCCTTTCTCTTTATTGTCATTTCCAAGTTGTTTCACTAAGAAGAATGCCAGGAGCAAGCTAAGTGCTAGTTTTTCTGCCATGAGGCAGTAAGTGGCACTAGGGCATAAGTAAGTAAAGTAATTGCCACTAGGGCTTCTTTCCCCAAGTCCTCTGGCTATCATAGAGATGCAAGCCTACCTGCATTCTGTGATTGTATGTCAGTAGTCATACATACTTAAACTCACTTTATCATGGACAAGGAATGGTTTGTCAACCATCTACTTATAAATGTGTTCACTGAGTACTTGGTGTGTCAGGAAGAAAAAAGACACTTTTGTTGTCACCAGAGAACACAAAGACATTCATAAATACAGAGGGGACAAGTAGACAAAGGACAACCCCAGGTTTTCCTTTAGTTATCCTAGTACAGAGACTGCTTCACCTACTTAGGGGTCTGGTTGGTCACTGGTAACCATTCCTTCTGGCTTTCCTCTGTGAAGCTTCTTTAAGCCCTGTGTACACACAGTTTAAGGAGCCTCAGCCTGTCTCCTATAGGTGGAACAGCTCCTATTCTCCACCCCCTCTTCTTTGGTACAGAACAGGGCTAAGTCCTAGCTAGAGCAGAAGAGATATCTGGTACAGGCATTTCATCTTTCAAGTTTCCAAGGCTACAGCAGTCTTCAGTATCAGACTATATAAAGAGTTTGATAACATCCCATCACCAAAGGGGTTCCTTGAATGAAGGAGAATGGATACTTGCTTAGGCTCCAACAATCACTGGGGTAGGTGGATTTGAATGGATCTGATTATGTCTTGTCCTTCACTCTTCTGATTGGCCTCCCCTTGAGTAGGGGCTATACTTCTTCATCAAGTACAACATGGAATGAGTGATCTGGTTGCAAAGGGACAGGATTCCCATCTTGATGGTATCCTATCTCCCCTCTCCACTCCTAGTTGGAGAGAGAACTGAATTATATTGCAGGACTATATTGGAGAACTGAAAGTATCAGGGCCCAAACCCACCATCAAGTGCTATGTGAGCCCATGGAACTGACTGCAGCTCCAGCTATCACCTCCACCATAGCCTAATAAGACACCAGGAGGAGAGGGTTGGGCCTAGGTTCCTGGCCCACAAAAATCCATGAGACAGAAACATGTGTTGCCTTAAGCTGTCAAGTTTAGGTCATCTGTTACACAGCAACAGCTAACAGTCAGTTACTAACAGCATGTGGGGTTTTCTCTTAGAAACTTCTATAGAATATGGCTTGTTTCTTCTCTTAAGATGTAGTTAATAAGAAGAGATAATGTGGTAGTTTGAATGTAATGGGACCCCATTAGCTCATAGGGAGTGGCACTATTAGGAGGCATCGCTTTGTTGAAGTAGGTGTGGCCTTGTTGGAGGAAGTGAGTCATTGTAGGAGTGGGCTTTGGGATCTCATATATGCTCAAGTCATGCCTAGTGTCTCAGACCACTTCCTGTTGCCTGCAGGATCAAAATGTAGCTTCTACTCTGCCCTCAACTCCTTTTCCAGCACAATGTCTGCCTGCATGCTGCCATGTCCTGCCATGATAATGGACTGAACTTCTGAAGTGTAAGCCACCCAATTAAATGTTTTCCTTTAAAAGAGCTGCCATGCTCATGGTGTTTCTTCAAAGCAATAGAATCCCTACTAAGATAGCTACTCTAACCAATCCCAGAAGACACCAGAAAATGGGTTTATTATAATAGGAAATTCCTGTGTTAAGGGCTATGGGGTATAAGGCTCCTGATGGATAGATACTTTATGACAGAACTTTAAACAAGCAGAGGTGTCAGAATTAGCCAAGGAGATTGGCCTCTGTGTGAGACCCACCAAATTAGGCTCTTCATAGACATCTAGAGTCACCACCACTCATTTGCCCCCTTCATGGTAACATAATAGGAAGTGGTGGGCCAAAAAAGTGAAGTGCCTTGTGTGTGTATGTAAGCATATTACATATTTATGAGTGCAAGTTAGCATGTGCATGTGTGTGCACATGTAAGTGGAGATTAAAAATCAGTCTTGTATGCTTTTCAGTAATTACTGTCCAACATGTTTTGTTTTGTTTTGAGACAGGGTCTCTCACTGTCCTGGAACTTGCCAAGTAGACTAGGCTGGCTGGCTGGCTGGCAAGCCCCAGGAATTCACCCAATTCTGTCTCTCTAGTTCTGGGATTACAAAAGTGTACCACACTCATCTTTTCTTTTTTTTTCTTCCATACTATGGGCACAAGGCTCCCATCTTTCTGGCTTCTCCATTCTGCCACAAATATACCCCACCCTAATTCAATGGGGATCTCAGCTTAGGTGCTGATCTAGCTGAAAAAAGCAACATGAGTTATTGAAGGACAACTTCAATGTTAATTTTATTTGTTTTAAAACCATCTCCATTCCTCATCTCTCCAAGCAGTCCTGGTGCTTTAATAAGGAGAGCTTTTCTTCTGGCCTTCATAAGATGCCTTGTTTTGTAAGAAAGGGTACAACAAACACTTCCCATCGGATCTCCACCTCCAATTCCCAATCAGAAAACCTGGTCAGGATGGACCTTCACAATATTGCACACATGTGGGTGTTGCTGAGCTCTGCTGGTTTGTCATCGATTCCTCCATCTTCCCTGAGACAGTTGCTCCTGTCCTGGGGGCCTTTGCTCTACCTCCAGTCAAGGGCATCTGGTGCAGATATGGGCTGTTCACAGCCTGGGTTTCAGTTTGTATTGGTCCAGGGAAGTACCATCCCTGATCCACAGCTGGACCCTCCCAGGGTCCTTATGAGCTCACAATGTCCCAGTGTTGGCTCATGAGTGATGACTCACAAGGGTTGACAACGACTTCTTTGCCATCCTCGGTGCTGTCACCGAACATGTCTGTGTCCAGGCAGAGGTGGGATGCTATGTGCTCGATGCGAGCACCTGTCTTCATCCATTGCTGAGGAAATAGAGGGGAGATAAAATGAGGCCCTCCCTTTTTATCTGACTAAAGCCATTGGTTCCATGGAAAATATTAATCACTCAGGCATCATCAGAAGGGATGACACCATATGTGGTCAGTCAGAGATATGATTTCATGGTCTCATGAATGAAGAAAAGTGCCATTACATTTTAAATTTGCATTTATGTGTGTGTGTGTGTGTGTGTGTGTGTGTGTGTGTGTGTGTGTATGAGTAGTCAGAACACAACTTTTCTCTTTCTCTTTTTGCATGTATCTCTAGGAACTAAATTCAGATGGGCAGGTCTGGTTACAAGTACCTTTACCCACTGATCCATTTCTCCAGTGCTAGTCCTTTAAAAATGGGTTTAAAAAATGTGAAAAGTTAAATCAGTGTTTGAAAAAAAAAACCATGTTTCATATCTTCCTTTAGGAAGAATTTAGAGAAAGCGCAGATGGGGATGAAGATGCCAGCAGGGTCTTCTTCAAAGTCTGTCCTGAGAGCCCACAGAGAAGTGGTGTCAGGCAGTGTCCCCTAACTTACTCATATGTGGTACCGACAGAGGGATGGACACACCCTGACTAGACACTGAGCACTGTTCTTCATGGAGACCAGTAAACTGCTTGCACCCCACAGTTCCTTTGGGTTATATGAACCCCCTTTTGGAGAAGAGAAGGGGAGGTTTCAGACCCACCGTGTGCCACAGTCACACTTGGAATGAGCTCTTGAACCCCAGGCTCTCAGATCTGGACAGGAAACTGAGCACACTCCTATGACATGCTGCTAGAGGAACAGTGTGCATCTAGGACACATTGACAAAGTTCAAAGCCCTGAGGACATGGGGCTGGGTTCCTTCACACCTATGGCCCTGGCTTTTGTCTAAGAGTCAGAGTCCAGTTAGGTGACAGAGTAGTGACAGGAACATAGCAAGTGAGCAAGCCTGATAATTTTAGCTAAAGTCTGCAGATTTCATGTATTTATTCATCAGCAGGACCAACATGGCCTTTACTACTGACACCATTGCAGGACTCCTATCTCTGGCTGTGACTGCAAGAGTTTCTTGCTTATTAACTTTTCCTCTTCCAATAGTCCTCTCTTCTGACTTGAGAAGGCTTACATCCACCCCAGTCACATTGTGGAGGTTGACCATTCCCAATCTTCCCCAACCCAGGGCCTGCCAAGTACTCACCTGCCTTTCATCCCCATTCTTGCATAGGACAAGAACCACTGGGGCACCGGGGAACAGGGTGACAACAGATAGACACAACTCTTCCTGGATGATCTGCTGGGTATATGTGAAAGCCCACACCTGAGGAGACCAGGGAGATTTACTCAGGAGTGGGACAATCATATCTATGGGGTATCACCATGCCTATGTGTGATGGCCACTACAGCTAGATAAGAAGTTCCATGGATCCCAGGAAGTAATGGTTAGCAACAAGGTCATTATCTATACTGTCATGAACTGTCCCCACACCCCATGTTGGGTTTTGAGCTGCAGAATAATTCTGACTCTGGGCAGCAGCCTGAACAGCACCTTAGCTGAGCCATATGATCTCCAGTGTCTGCTTGGAGACAATGTCTCCAGGAGTGTCTGTTGCTGACATTTAACATGTTAAACAGCTGTCAGGCTACCTTCTGCCCCAGATGTCTTTACAATGTCCCCTCTTCTTTGAAAGGATTCCAAGCCATTGCCTTGAGGACACGGAAGATATGATGAAAGGTGGATGGAAGGGTAAAGAGAAGGGAAACACTCAGGGAGGGGATGCAGACATTGGGAAATAAGAGTCATGCAAAATAACACTGCTTAAGAGAGTGTACAGTCGACTCTGAGTTCCCGTCGGCAAGATCCTTGACCCCCAAAGCAGGGCCTCTGCTAAAGAGGCCTCAGCTGGAGAGTCCCAGTTTCCAGTGAGATCTAATTATCCTGCAAAACCTTCCAAGTTTCAGCTCAGCTTTGTCCTCTTCGGCCAGCTATTGGCCAGAGGTGAGTCTGGGCCCAATCGGGGCCTCTCCTCTGCAACCTCTCCCTGCCCCCCCCCCCCACCGAACTCCCTGGGTTGGCCCCTGATCCTGCTGCTCCTGTCTCCTGTCCCCATCGAGAGTACCCTTGGAGCTCTGATACACCCCCACCCATCCCCACCACAAGCCTGCCTCCCCTACCCTGTGTCCTACCCTGCCCACTGTCCCGCAGTTATGGTTGAGCACTGGGACAGAGGGTGGAGCCAACAGTCCACCCTATTTCGGAGACTTCTCAGAGCAACTCTGAACAAAGGAGACCTGACTATCCACGCAGGACCACCCGTAATTTCCACCTGCTTGGTCTCTGACCCCACCTCCAGTCCTCTGCTGGATTCCCGGGTCCCTCCCAGAGATCAGCCTATCTCTGTGGGTCCACTCTGAGTTCCCGCCAGCAAGATCCTTGACCCCCAAAGCAGGGCCTCTGCTAAAGAAAGAGGACTCAGCTAGAGAGTTCCAGTTTCCAGTGAGATCCAACTATGCTGCAAAACCTTCCCAAGTTTCAGCTCACCCTTTGTCCTCTTCTGCCAGCCATTGGCTAGAGCCATTGCCTAGTGGCATCTTCTACTGGATCCTCAGCCCTGACCCCATCCCTGGGTCCCTGTCTGCGGAAAGACCTCTTATAGAGCTTGAACCACACAAAGCGACAGATATTGAATTTCTGACCCACATAAGCCCACCGGGGAAGTACCATAGAGAGAAGGAGAGACCCCACCAACACCTACAGGAAGAAGCTATGAGAAGAAGGCAATAAAAGAAAACACCTAACAACAGAAAGGCAAGCATGACACCACTAGAATCTGGGGAATCTACACCAACTAGAATGGAACACAACAAAGCAGAGGAAGCAGAAGGGAACGACTTAAAAATTACCATCATAAAAATGATAGAGGCCCTCAATGAAGATGTGAGAAAATCCCTTAAAGAAATGGAGAAAGAAATAAACAAAAAAGTGGAAGAAATGAACAAATTCCTTAAGGAAGGCAAAGAAAGTACAGAAAGCCAAGAAAAAACAAGCAGGTGAAGGAAACGGTTAAAGACTTGAAAACTGAAATAGAGATAATAAAGGCAACACAAATCAAAGGAATGCTGGAAATTGAAAAGCTGGGCAAAAAATTGGGAACTACAGACACAAGCATAACCAACAGAATGCAAGAGATGGAAGAGAGAATCTCAGGGGCAGAAGATAAACTAGAAGAAATAGATTCATCGACCAAAGAAAATCATAAATCCAACAAATCCTTAACATAAAACATCCAGGAAATGTGGGACAACATGAAAAGGCCAAACCTAAGAATAATAGGCATAGAGGAAGGTGAAGAAGCCCAGCTCAAAGGTGCTTAAAACATATTCAACAAAATCATCAAGGAAAACTTTCCAAATCTGAAGAAGGACATGCCCATGAAAGTACAAGAAGCATACCAAACCCCAAATAAGCTGGACCAAAGAAAAAAGTCCCCTCGACATATAATAATCAAAACACCTAGCATATTAACAAGAATATTAATATAACAAAGAATAAAGAAAGAATATTCAGAGCAGCGAAGGAAAAAGGACAGGTAACATATAAAGGCAGACCTATCAAAATTACACCTGACTTCTCCATGGAAACCCTCAAGGCCAGAAGGTCCTGGATAGATGTTCTATAAGTATTAAGAGAACACGGATGCCAGCCTAGGTTACTATATCCAGCAAAACTCTCAATCACTATAGATGGAGAAAACAAGATATTTAATGACAAAACCAGATTTTCCCAATATGTATCTACAAATCCAGCCCTACAGAAGGTATTGGAAGGAAAACTCCAACCCAAGGAAGGTAACCACGCCCACAAAAATGTAGGCAACAGATAATCCAAATACACCAGAAACCAAGGGTAAAGCAGAACTAATATATTCACAATACCACTACCAAAAACAAACCTAAATCAAACAAGCATCAACAACCAATGGTCCTTACTCACCATCTACATTAATGGTCTTAACTCACCTATAAAAAGACACAGGTTAACAGAATGGAAACAAAGACAGAATCCATCCTTCTCCTGCATACAAGAAACACATCTAAGCTTCAAACATAGACATTACCTCAGGGTAAAGATTAGGAAAAGATTTTCCAATCAAATGGAAATAAGAAGCAAGCAGACATCCACATCCATAAAAGAATCGCTACTAAAACTCAAAGCTCATATAAAACCTCACACACTTATAGTGGGAGACTTCAACACAGCACTCTCAACACTAGACAGGACCACAAATCAGAAACTCAATAAAGAAACAAAAGAACTACCAGAAGTTATGTCTCAACTGGGGTTAATAGACATCTATAGAACATTCCATCCAAAGACAAAAGAATATACCTTCTTTTCTGCTCCACATGGAACCTTCTCTAAAATCGACCACATACTAGGTGGCATAACAAACCTCAACAGATACAAGAGAATAGGAATAGTCCCCTGTATCTTATCAGACCACCATGCTTTAAAATTGGAATTCAACAACAACACAAATAGCAGAAAACCTGCAAACTCATGGAAAATGAACAATGTGCAATTGCACTACTCTTGGGTAAAAGAAGAAATAAAGAAAGAAATTAAGGACTTTCTAATATTCAACGAGAATGACGACACAACATACCCGAACTTATGGGACACCTTGAAAGCTGTGCTATGAGGGAAGTTCATTGCACTAAGTGCCCATATGAAGAAAACAGAGGATAGTCACATAAGAGAATTAACAGCACAACTGAAAGCCTTAGAACAGAGAGAAGCGAATTCACCCCGTAGGAGTAGATGTCAGGAAATAATCAATTTGAGGGCTGAAATCAACAAAATAGAAACCAGGAAAACAATAAAAAAAAAAAAAAATCAATGCAACGAAGAGTTGGTTTTTTGAGAAAATCAACAAGATAGACAAACCTTTATCCAAATTAACGAAAAAACAGAGAGAGAACATGCAAATTAACAAAATCAGAAACGAAAAGGGGAACATAACAACAGACACAGAGGAAATTCAGACAATTTTCAGGTCATACTTTGAAAATCTGTATTCCACAAAAATTGAAAATTCAAAGGAAATGGACAAATTTCTGGATAACTATCACTTACCAAAATTAAATCAAGAACAGACAAACAACTTAAATAGACCTATAACCCGCAATGAAATAGAAGCAGTCATCGAAAGCCTTCCAACCAAAAAAGTCCAAGGCCAGATGGCTTCAATGCAGAATTCTACCAGACATTCAAGGAAGAACTAATACCACTACTCCTCAAACTGTTCCACAAAATAGAAACAGAATGTTCATTGCCAAACTCTTTTTATGAGGCCACAATAAACTTGGTACCCAAGCTTCACAAAGACACAACTAAGAAAGAAAACTACAGACCAATATCTCTGATGAACATCGATGCAAAAATACTCAATAAAATACTGGCAAACCGAATTCAAGAATACATCAGAGAAATCATCCACCATGACCAAGTAGGCTTCATCCCTGGATTGCAGGGATGGTTTAACATACGAAAATCTATCAACGTGATCCACCATATAAACAAACTGAAAAAGAAAAACCATATGATTATCTCCCTAGATGCGGAAAAAGCCTTCGACAAAATTTAACACCCTTTCATGATAAAGGTCTTGGAGAGGTCAGGAATAACAGGAACATACCTAAACATAATAAGAGCAATATATAGCAAACTAACTGCCAACATCAAACTGAATGGAGAGAAGCTTAAGCCAATTCCTCTAAAATCAGGAACAAGACAAGGCTGCCCTCTCTCTCCATATCTCTTCAATATCGTACTAGAAGTTCTAGCTAATGCTATAAGGCAACAAAAGGAGATCAAGGGGATCCAAATTGGAAGGGAAAAAGTCAAACTGTCTCTATTTGCAGATGATATGATAGTTTACATAAGTGACCCAATAAACTCTACCAGGAAACTCCTACAGCTGACAAACACCTTCAGGAAACTAGCAGGATACAAGATAAACTCAAAAAAATCAGTAGCCCTACTTTTTTCAGATGACAAAGAAACAAAGAAAGAAATCAGAGAAACATCACCCTTTACAATAGCCACAAGCAACATAAAGTATTTTGGTATAACACTTACCAAACAAGTAAAAGGCCTATATAATAAGAACTTTGTGGCTCTAACGAAAGAAATTAAAGAAGATACCAGAAAATGAAAAGATCTCCTATGCTCTTGGATAGGTAGGATAAACATAATAAAAATGGCAATCTTGCCAAAAAGCAATCTACAGATTCAATGCAATCCCCATTAAAATCCCACCAAAATTCTTCACCGACCTTGAAAGGATAATAATCAACTTTATATGGAAAAACAAAAGACCCAGGATAGCCAAAACAACCTATACAATAAAAGAACTTCAGGAGGCATCACCATTCCTGACTTTAAGCTCTACTACAGAGCTATAGTTCTGAAAACAGCCTGGTATTGGCATAAAAATAGAAAGGTAGACCAATGGAATCAAATTGAAAATCCTGATATTAACCCACACACCTATGAACACCTGATTTTCGACAAAACAGCTAAAATTATACAATGGGCTGAGGACAGCATCTTCAACAAATGGTGCTGGCACAATTGGATGAGGGTGTGTAGAAGACTGCAGATAGACCCATGTCTGTTGCCATGCACAAAACTCAAGTCCAAATGGATCAAAGACCTCAACATCAATCTAGCCACACTGAACCTCTTAGAAGAGAAAGTAGGCGGTATCTTTGAACAAATTGGTATAGGAGACCGCTTCTTGAACATAACTCCAGGGGCACAGACACTGAAAGAAACAATTAATAAATGGGACCTCTTCAAACTTAGAAGCTTCTGTAAGGCAAAGGACACAGTGGACAAGACCAAACAGCAGCCCACAGACTGGGAAAAGATTTTCACTAATCCTATATCCCACAAAGGGCTGATCTCCAAAATATACAAAGAACTCAAGAAACTAGTCAACAAAACACCAAATAACCCTATTAAAAATGGGGTACAGAACTGAAGAAAGAATTCTCAATAGAGGAAATCAAAAAGGCTGAAAGACACTTAAGAAAATGTTCCACATCCTGAGCTATCAGGGAAATGCAAATCAAAACATCTTTGAGATACCATTTTACCCCTGCCAGAATGGCTAAAATTAGAAACACCAGTGATGACTTATGTTGGAGAGGATGTGGAGAAAGTGGAACACTCCTCCACTGCTGGTGGGAGTGCAAACTCATACAGCCATTTTGGAGATCAGTATGGCGGTTCCTCAGGAAAATGGGAATTAGTTTACCACAGGACCCGGCATTCCCCCTCTTAGGCATATACCCAAAGGATTCACATCCATGCATCAAAGACATCTGTTCAACTATGGTCATAGCAGCACTATTTGTAATAGCAAGAACCTGGAAGCAACCTAGATGCCCCTCAACTGAAGAATGGTTAATGAAGATGTGGCACTTCTACACAATGAATACTACTCTGCAGAAAAAAATAATGGTATCTTGAAATTCGCAGGCGAGTGGATGACACTTGAAGAAACCATCCTGAATGAGGTAACCCAGTCACAAAAAGAGGAACCCAGTATGTACTCACTCATATATGGATTTTAGACCTAGATCAAAGGATCACCAGCCTACAATTCACATCACCAGAGGAACTAGGATACAAGGTGTATTCTAAGAGATTCATATAAAGTCCCTCACAGAACTGGGAAGGGACAAGTCCCCCAGAGCTCAGGTGAAGTGGGGGGGCAGCGAATGGAGAGAGAAGTAGGAGAAAATGAGGGGGAGGAAAGGAAAACATGTGTGACCAGGAAGATTGAGCCTGGTTAAGAATAGAAGATAGGAAAGAGAGAGAGACAGAGACAGAGAGAGAGAGAGAACATAAAAGCAGGAGTCAATATTGGTTTGAAGATAAAATTGAACACAAAGAAAGGTCTAGAGAACTACAAGACTGCTCCCAACTAACAATTTGAGCTTCCATGGAAAGGCTACCATAAATGCCCTTCCCGGAGAGTGAGATCAACAAATAACTTATCCATGGGGCCCTCAACTGTTGAAAACAGGATCAAACACCCATACATAAACACTGAGTCGAACTAGAACCCAGATGTAGATGGAGAGGACAAGATCATGAGGCAGAAACACATACAGACAGCTTACCTGAACAAGGAGGAGATAACGGCCACTAGACTGATAGCTGGGAAGCCAGCATGGGACTGACTCAGGCCCCCCTGAATATGGGTCTCAGCCAGAAGGACTGAGCAGTCTAAGGGACCTCAGACAGTGGAGCCAGGATGTATCCCTGGTGCACAAAAGGACTTTGCGAACATATCCCCCATGGAGGGATAAATGCCTTAATCTAGAGACAGGAGAGAAGCCCTAGTCCCTACTTCACATGACCTGTCAGATCTACATGACCCCAACTAGATGGCATTCCCCTACATATGGAATTGGGGTGGGGGGATGGGAGGGGAGTGTGGTTAGAGTGCATGTGAGAGGGCAGAGAGGGTAAAAAGGAATGAAGGAAGGAGGGAGGGATGGATGGAGGGAGGGAGGGAGAGGGAACTTGGATCGACATGTAAAATAATAAATTAAATTAAAAAAATACTTTGACTCCAAAATTTAAGTTGAAGGACAAGTTGCTGGGGAAAAGGATTTCTATTTTTGTTTCCACAGAAAATGAAAAGATGTATATTCCTTCCAGACTAATGTGGTTTGATCACGACAGACCGCCTGAAACAGAGTACAAGGTGAGCCTACATTCAAAACAGCTGGACAAAACAGCCTTACAGACTATAGCCAGGATTTCTGAATCTTCTTAGAATCCCCCATGACAGCGCCCCTTATCAGCAGGAAGTAGTTTGGAAAGAACAACGCCCAAATTCCCAAATATTGTCTATAAATGTTCATTTTCATTTAAATGGACTTGGTCATATGAAATAAATTAAAAAAAAAAAAAAAAAAAAAAAAAGAAAGTACAAGAAGCATACTGAACACCAAATAGACGGGACCAAAGAAAAAAGACCCTTCAACATATAATTATCAAAACGCCTAACACAGAGAATAAAGAAAGAATATTAAGAGCAGCAAAGGAAAATGACCAGGTAAAATTTAAAAGCAGACATATCAAGATTACACCTGACTTCTCCACGAAAACTCTCAAGGCCAGAAGGTCCTGAATAGATGTTCTACATGTAGTAAGAGTCTATGGATGCTAGACCAAGCTAACTATACCCAGCAAAATTATCAATCATTATAGCCCAAGGAAACAAGATATTCAATGACAAAGTCAGATTTTCACAATAAGTATCTACAAATCCAGCCCTACAGAAAGTTCTGGAAGGAAAACTCCAAGCCAAGGAAGCTAACTATGCTCACAATGACATCGGCAATAGATAATCCCACTTCTCCAAAACCCAAAGGATAAAGCAGGGTAAATATATTTACAATACCACTGCTAACAAAAAATCTAAAACAAACAAGAATTAACAATCAATGGTCCTTACTTTTCCTCAACATTAATGGTCTTAACTCACCTATAAAAAGACACAGGCTAACAGAATGGACACGAAGACAGACTCCATCTTTCTGCTACATACAAGAAACACATCTAAGCTTCAAAGAGACATTACCTCAGGGTAAAGGGTTGGGAAAAGATCTTCCAGTCAAGTGGACGTAAGTCACAAGTAGGCTTCTAACATCTAACAAGTTAGACTTCAAACCAAAATCAATCAAAAGAGATGAAGAAGGTCATTTTGTATTCATCACAGGAGAAATCCTTCAGCAAAAAGTCTCAGTTCTGAACATCTATGCCCCAAATACAAAGGCACTCACATTCATAAAAGAAACACTACTAAAACTCAAAGCTGACATAAAACCTCACACACTCACAGTGGGAGATGTCAACACCCCACTATCACCTCTAGACAGGACCATCAGACAGAAACTTAATAAACAAACAAAAAAACAAAAACAAAATCAAAAGAACTAACATAAGTAATGTCTCAATTTGGTTTAACAGACATATACAGAACATTCCATCCAAATACAAAAGAATATACATTCTTCTCAGCTCCACATGGAACCTTCTCTAAAATCAACCACATACTAGGCAACATAACAAACCTCAACAGAGACAAAAAAAAAAAAAAAAAAAAAAAAAAAAAAAAATGGAATAGACCCTGTATCTTATCAGATTTGGAATTCAACAAAAACACAAATTGCAGAAACACTACAAACTCATGAAAACTGAACAATGCACAATTGCACCATAACTGAGTCAAAGAAGAAATAAAGAAGGAAATTAAAGACTTCCTAGAATTCAACGAGAATGAAGAGACAACATACACAAACTTATGGGACACCTTGAAAGCAGTGCTACGAGGAAGTTGATTGCACTAAGTGCCCATATGAAGAAAATGGAGGATTAATTAGAGAATTAATTAGAGAATTAATAGCACAAATGAAAACCTTAGAACAAAGAGAAGCACACTCACCCCGGAGGAGTAGACCCCAGGAAATAATCAATTTGAGGGCTGAAATCAATAAAGTAGAAACCAGGAAAACAATAAAAAAAAAAAAAAATCAATGCAACAAAGAGTTGGTCTTTTGAGAAAATCAACAAGATAGACAAAACTTTATCCAAACTAACCAAGAAACAGAGAGAGAGAGAGAGCATGCAAATTAACAAAATTAGAAACGAAAAGGGAGACATAACAATGGACACAGAGGAAATCCAGACAAATTTCAGGTCATACTTTGAAAACCTGTACTCCACAAAATTTGAAAATTCAAAGGAAGTGGACACATTTCTGAATAACTATCACCAAAAGTAAATCAGGTACAGATAAGCAACTTAAATAGACCTATAACCCCTAATGAAATAGAAGTAGTCATCAAAAGCCTCCCAACCAAAAAAAAAAAAAAGCCCAGGGCCTGATGGCTTCATTGCAGAATAGTACCAGAAATTCAAAGAAGAGCTAATACCAATACTCCTCAAATTGTTCTACACAATAGAAACAGAAGGTTTATTACCAAACTTTTTATGAGGCCACAATTACCCTGGTATCCAAGCAACACAAAGACACTACTAAGAAAGAGAATTACAGACCAATATCCCTCATGAACACTGATGCAAAATATACTCAATAAAATATTTGCAAATCGAATCCAAGAATATATCAGAGAAATCATCCACCATGACCAAGTAGGGTTCATCCCTGGGTTGCAGAGATGATTCAACACACGAAAATCTATCAATATGATCCACCATATAAACAAACTGAAAAAGAAAAACCACATGATCATCTCCCTAGATGCTGAAAAACCCTTCAACAAAACTCAACACCCTTTCATGATAAAAGGTCATGGAGAGATTGGGGATAACAGGAACATACCTAAACATAATGAAAGCAATATACAGTAAACCAAGAGCCAACATCAAACTGAATGGAGAGAAGCTTAAAGCGATTCCTCTAAAATCAGGAACAAGTCAAGGCTGCCCTCCCTCTCCATATCTCTTCAATATTGTACTTGAAGTTCTAGCTAAAGCAATAAGACAACAAAAGGAGCTCAAGGGGATACAAATTGGAAAGGAAGAAGTCAAGCTGTCACTATTTGCAGATGATGGAATAGTTTCAATAAGCTACCTGAAAAACTTTACCAGGGAACTCCTACAGTTGTTAAACACCTTCATCAAACTAGCAGGATACAAGATAAACTCAAAAAAAAAAAAACAAAAAAACAAAAAAACAAAAAAACAGAAGCCCTACTATATACAGACAACAAAGGTGCTAAGAAATAAATCAGAGAAACATCACTCATTCCAATTGCCACAAACAACACAAAGTGTCTTGGGGTAATGCTTACCAAACAAGTAAAAGACCTATACAATAAGAACTTTGTGTCTTTAAAGGAAGATATTAAAGAAGATACCAGAATATGGAAGGATCTCCCATGCTTTTGGATAGGTAGGATAAACATAGTAAAAATGGCAATCTTGCCAAAAGCAATCTACAGATTCAATACAATCCTCATCAAAATCTAAGCACAATTCTTCACTGACCTTGAAAGATTAATACTCAACTTTATATGGAAAACAAAAGACCCAGGATAGCCAAAACAACCCTGTACAATAAAGAAACTTCAGGAGGCATCACCATCCCTGACTTCAAGCTCTACTATAGAGCTGTAGTCCTGAAAACAGCTTGGTAACGGCACAAAAATATACAGGTAGACCAATGGAATCTAATAGAAAATCCTTATATTAATCTATACACCTATGAACACCTGATTTTTGACAAAACAGCTAAAAGTATATAATGGGAAGAGGAAAGCATCTTCAACAAATGGTGCTGGCACAACTGGATGATGGTGTGTAGAAGACTGCAGATAGACCCATGCCTATCGCCATGCACAAAACTCAAGTCCAAATGGATCAAAGACCTCAACATCAATCCAGCCACACTGAACCTCTTAGAAGAGAAAGTGGGAGGTACCCTTGAACAAATTGGTACAGGAAGCCACTTCCTGAACATAACTCCAGTAGCACAGACACTGAGAGCAACAATTAATAAATGGGATCCCCCTGAAACTGAGAAGCTTCTATAAAGCAAAGACACAATTGACAAGACCAAACGGCAGCCCACAGAGTTGGAAAAGATCTTCGCCAAACCCTCATCTGACAGAGAGCTAATCTCCAAAATATATGAAGAACTCAAGAAACTAGTCAACAAAACACCAAATAACCCTATAAAAAATGGGGTACAGAGCTGAAGAGAGAATTCTCAATGGAGGAAATCAAAAAGGCTGAAAGACACTTAAAGTGCTCAACATCCTTAGCTATCAGGGAAATGCAAATCAAAACAACTTTGAGATACCATCTTACTCCTGCCAGAATGGCTAAAATTAGAAACACCAATGACAACTTATGCTGAAGAAGATGTGCAGAAAGAACACTCCTCTACTGCTGATGCGAGTGTAAAACAGCCATTTTGGAGATCAGTATGGTGTTTCCTCAGGAAAATAGGAATCAGTCTACCACAGGACCCTCTTTTAGGCATCTACCCAAAGGATCCACATCCATGCAACAAGGACATATTTTCAACTATGTTCATAGCAGCAGTATTTATAATAGCAAGAACCTGGAAGAGACCTAGATGCCCCTCAACTGAAGAATGGATAAAGAAGATATGGCACATTTACACAATGGAATACTACTCTGCAGAAAAAAAAAACCAAGGGAATCTTGATATTCACAGTCAAATGGATAGAACTTGAAGTAACCAACCTGAGTGAGGTAACCCAGTTACAAAAAGTAGAATATTGAATGTATCACTCATATGTGGATTTTAGACATAGAACAATGGATCACCAGCTTATAATACATACTGCCAGAGGAACTAGGATACAAGGAGGAACCTAAGAGATTCATACAAGGTCTGTCACAGAATGAGAAAGGAACAAGATGTCCTGAGCATATTGGGAGTGGGGAGGCAGTGAGTGGAGTGGGAACTAGGAGAAAGAGAAGGGGAGGAGAGGAGAGCTTGTAGGACTAGGAAGATTGAGTCAGAGAAGGAATAGACAAGAGCAAAACAAAAACAAACAAACAAAAAGAAAAGAGAGAGAGAGAGATACCATAAAAGTGGGAGCCATTATAGGTTTGAAGGGAAAACTGACTCTAGAGAAATGTCCAGAGACCTATAAGGATGACCCAAACTAACAATATGAACAACAAATGCACTTCCCTGATAATGAGATTTATGACTAACTTATCCACCATCATAGAGCTCTCACCTAGTAGCTCATGGAAACAGAAGCAGACAACCCACAACTAAACACTGAGCCAAACTGGAATCCAGATGCAGAGAGGGAGGAGTGATAAGAAAATGGAGACAAGACCAGGCTCCAGAAACTCACAGAGACAGCTGACCTGAACAAGGAGGAGCTCATGTACCCCCAGACTGATAGGTGGGAAACGAGCATTGGACCAACTCAGACCCCCTGAATATGGGTCTCAGTTAGAAGGCCTGGGCAGTCTAAGGGACATCAGACAGTGGAACCAGGATGTATCCCTGGTGCAGGAAAGGACTTTGAGGGCACATTCCCCATTAAGGGATACTCCCTTAACCTAGAGACAAGAGGGAGGGTTTAGACCCTACTCCAAATGACTTGACAGATTTTGTTGATCCCTCCTGGAAGGCATCACCCTCCTTGTGGAGGGAGAGGGGGATGAGATGGGAGGGTGGTCAGGGGGCATGGGAGGGAGGGAGGGAAAGAGGAAGAGAGGGAGAGGGAACTGGGATCTATATGTAAAATAAGAAAAAAAAAGCATTAAGAGATTAAATACTATAGTTTCTAAAACCTTAAAATACACCAAGGTTTATAGAAATGTACCTTGTCTGTCTTTCTTTTTGACATCCCAAGGGACTAGAATTGGCAGGGATTGGTTCTCTTGACATCTGAGACTCCACATTGAGAAATGCCTCTTGAGAGGGGGCAAACCAGAGCATACTTGGGCCAGGGTCTAAGAAAGCCACACTTAAGGGTCTGCACGAGGGACCTGTGAACACAAAGCTACCATAAAAGTCCTTATACAAGGAGGCTAGAGAGATGGCTCTGTGGGTAACAGTGGCACTTGCTGTTCTTACACAAGCACACATTCAGGGGTGTTCCTGATATTGAATCTCCCAGAGGAGAATCAGGGCTGATCTCTGGCCCCATATGCAAGAAGGAAGAGAGATGGTGTAGTGGGATATTCACTTTGTCTCCTTCTGTGGCACTGACCATGCCCATTGGAACCAGGGGTGGAAGTGACCTGTGGACGAGGTCTGAAGAGGAGACGGGGAACGCTCTCTTGCTTTCCTATTGGCCAACAGTGCTTTATTCATTAACCAGTATGAGAAACATATTTACAGAATGACATCTCCCATCAAGATGGAGAGCAGAATTCAGGAGCAGGTGGCAAGGAGGAGCTAAAGCTAAGTGTCCATGTTCCATTCTATATCCCTCACACTTCCTGGAGGAACTGGTGATAAATGGGTTTATTAAATGAATCAATCCTGAGTCAGAAACATACCCTAAGAAGGTAGTCATTGAGGGGAGTAGTCATTGAGGGAGGGCTGGAAGTTTAACTAAGTGATAGCGTGTTTATAGCAAGCAAGGCCCCATCTCCAGAAAATAAACAAAGGAAAAGGTGGCTACAGTTGTACTCAGCAATATCTGTCCTTCACTAAGGATTATAGAACCCTCCATGGATGGCTCCATTTAGAGCCTGCTGGAAGTGGTGTTCATAATGGATGTTCTTCTCCACCCCCAGGGAAGGTAACCCAAGGACCAATGTAGGAGCTGACGTGAATCACTTTGGCTTTCTATGGGGATGGGCTGAGGAGAAAGGTTCGCCCCTGATCCTTAGACTCCTTTGCTAGTCTATTAGAGTGGAGATACTCTACTCAGAAGACATGCTTCCTGCCACTGCTGGAACACAGTGCCGGATGGCTAGAATAGTAGCCTTCTCTCTCAGGCAAATGTTCTGGGGCTGCAGCTCAGAAAGCTGGGATGCAAAGGTACCATAGTGGTGCTTGGTCTGGCTAGGGACTTACTGTTTTGAGTTGGATGGAAAATTAGGGAGGAGCGATTTTCTTAAGATACAACAAGAACTAAGAGAGGGAAAGGTGAAGGTAATGCCAGGCAGAGATGCTGATCTCAGAATGGTCCAGGGCCCCATCCCTTGACAGACAGGAAAACATCAGCCTAGAACAGGGAGACTTTGTTCTTAATCTCATTGAAGAAATATCTGGCAGTGTGCGGAGACATTTCTGGATTATCAAGACTGGGTTCTATGGGCATTTAGTGCTATATATCCTGCAAGGTACAAGATAGTCCCCATGAAAAAGAATGATCCAGTCTTAAGGACAATCATGCTAAAACTATAAGATAGTCTGCAGGCCTACACCTAAACTCTTAGTTATTATTTGTGCACACCCTGGCTAGTGTACATGTGCCTATATCACCAGATGTGTCAAGTGGGGGTGATAACAGGACAGGATCCATCTGAGGGACGATTGTAAGGTGTAAACAAGATCGTGCCTGCTGAACACTTAGACGAGATCCTGGCTGTGTGTATTAGCTCCAAGAGTGGTGTGAGCTTGTGTGAAGGAATGTTGAATGGTGAGTGACAAACCAACCCTAGAGGTCAGGTAAGCAGGAGCTAATGTTCTTCCCTTATAATGGTGAGTTCTATATTTCTAAGTCATTTCTATAAAATGACTATTAAACAACTGAGAAAACAGTGGACACAAGACAGTATCACAGGTCTTGTTGAAGTCAGAGCCTTTCGAGGACTTGTCAGGTTCATGGAATAGTTTCATGGAAGTTAAGATAAACTCAGTCAATGGCTACTCTGCAATGTCAGGAGCAGCTGTTGGGCTCACTCTGTATACGAGCTCTCCTCGGATGATATGGATCCAGATATCCTCTGGAGACCACACAGGACAGCCTAACAGGCCACAGACATGCCCTTGAAGGGTTCCTTTCAGATAGATATCTGGAACAATTGAACCAGGTCCAACAAAACTTCTTATCATGGGGTCATCACTGAGTGTTACAACAGCAGGGATGGCTGACAGGCCATGTTAGGCTCACTCTCTTCCTTGAATGCGCAGGCACAGACCTCAGTTCCACCTTAGAGATGGCTCCCAGCTCGGAGACAGCAGGGTGACCCAGCAGATTCCTAGATGTAGATTTCTCTTCACTGTGCTCCTCACTGGGCTCATGCTTGAGTTTGTCCCTTTGTTTCCATCCTGTCTTCTTCTACATTGCTGGAATAACTAATATGTGGGATTAAAGCCCTCTATTTTGTTGTCATCACAGGGTTGGGCTCTGGGGTAACTACCATGGTGGGGATCCCTATTCACCAGCTTAATTACTTTGTAAACTCTTGATGAATTACTTTTAAAACCTCATGTACAATATGAAGAAACCAGTAAGAGGGCCATTGTATAGAATATATTGTTAATACGTGTAAATTCAGAATAGTGATATCCATTTAACAAAGGCTTGGTTACTGTTTCTGATGGTGGCACCAGTGACTCAGAGCAAGGCAAGAATGATACATCCCTTTAGACTCCTTTGGAAACAATCCCAGACACAGACTAGCATGGCTCTTTTGAGGGGCCATTCCCAGACTATAATGAGGAAATCTGAGGAAGAGGGGCAGGGGGCAATGGGCTGGCAGCTTGTCCCACTGTAGGCTTGAGATCTGTACCCTGGAGGTGTCCATTTGCCTCCTGATACCCAGAGCACTTTCAATCACACCTGCCCTTGGGGTTCCCAGCTGCTGCCCTCTGCTCCACCAACTGGAAGCCTAAACCACTGGCTGGACAGGGGACAAATGCACCAAAAAGTGTCCTATGTTTCTCTTACTTTAATTTGGAATAGAAACCAGAGTGGAGCATCTGTCTTCCTTCTGCCTTTCATGGATATTTTTCCAGAGAATTCAGCAAAGTTAAGAGGAAAGGTATTAGCCTAGAGATATCTGGGGCTTCACAGGTTTTCAAATGCATGACCTATGCCTCTTGCATTACCCCAGGGCATCCGTTTGCCAGCATCTTTGAAACATTCGAATTCAGCATTGTGCTCCAAAGGGTAAGCCACTAAGAAGGAAGGTGAGGCAGGGTATGGGGTAGACAGGCTGGTGTGGAGGAAGAACAGTTATTAGAACTACTGGATTAAATAGCCTTCATGCTGGGCATGTAACATGGCTGAAGAGCCATAATGCTCTGGAGTTTGATCCCCAGCCTTGCCAACAAAAACAAATCAGACTAAGTCAAAGGAGTATCATTGCAGGCATGAAGACAGGACTGGAGAGATGGCTCAGTGGTTAAGAGCACCAACTACTCTTCCAAAGGACCTGGGTTCAATTCCCAGTATCCACATGGCAGCTCACAGCTGTCTGTAATTTCAGTTCCAGGGAACCTGGCATGAGGACATTCCAGTGCTTGGCTTTTATCTACCTTGCAAGTGAATGTCAGCTAGAGGCAAAACTTGAATCTCCTTATTCCACTGTCCATAATTCGGGGCCCTAGAACATCCACTCAATGGCTCCCACCTGACCTCAGGATTTGTGTTGATCCAATGCCTGATTTTGTATTCTCAGAGTAAGCTGTGTCTCTGGTATAGGCTTTCAAGGGAAGCGATTGTATTTGAATATGAAAGCTTAGAGTTCATCATGTAGGACAGACAGAAATGGGGGAAAAAAAAAAACTGGAGCCAGGCAAAAGCAGCAAGCCATAATAGCACATCTCTGGAGTATGGTGCATCATTTATGGAACAGATAACCCCCACGCATACTCTGGCCAAACTCTCACAAATGTTAGGGAGGACTCTACTCTGTACTGATTCTAGACCTTCTTACAGAGGAATGACTTTTGATTTTGGATTTGTCCCTGGAGATTTGACTATGACAAAGACCCTCTTGCTAGCTTTCTTCTGTCAAGATGGAACTGGTAAACCGTTTTGATATTCACAACCTTGAAGAAGGGTGTCATAGACAGGTGTCTTCTCCCAAGACTAAACACATCATGAAGCCCTGAAACCATGACTTTGCTGGAACAAGCACCAGAGAACTGCTGGATGGAGTTGGTATATGTGTGTGTGCGTAGGGTCACCATTAGTATATGACACCAGTTAATCTCTGGGAGCCTTAGTGGTATCACCTGTGAAGTAGGGGTAAGAGTAATACCTACTTCATCTGGTTATCGTGTCACTCTCTTACTATGGATGCTCAGTGACTGAAGAGGTGGATGCAGGGAGAGACGCCGGAAGAGTCCAAGGGTAGATAGCACCCTCTAGACAGACCGAGTCAAGAAAGGAAATAAAGATGAAGATAGGAAAGAACAGAGCTGTGCTAAGGGCAAAGAGGCCCCTCTCCCCCGGTGCCTGATTTTTGCAGATAGGGTTGAGATGAAGGATGACAACGATGGAGATTTACAGGGAATGAAGAAGAGGATCCTATTAAGAGAAATGATTACAAGTCAGTCCTACAAAGATATACAACAGGTGAGCACATGTGTTCATCTTATGGAGGTGATGTCAGCGGAAATGGTTATGTGGATTTCCTTATGAGTACCTGAAAATAAAGCCCAACCATGCTGCTTGGCTGTGCACCCTTGGAAAATGGGGCTGTGTCTAATTCTGAATGAGCCCACCTTGCCTCCCCAGAAGGTAATATAGTACCCAAGATGTTACAATCCAGTTTGTTAACTGAACCTCTATTTCCTAGTAATTTAGCACACAAACCAGCCATTACCTCAAAGGAAAACAGCAGCAGCCTACCACTGCCTCGCAGAGAGAGAGCACTGTGTACCTACAAGCCTTTCCTCCAAGACCCCAAGCGCCTGCCATTGTGTGCCTTCCTTTTTCCTCAGGAAGTTCAGTTGAAAGGGCAGCTGGGATGGGCCATTCTCCTCCAGGTGAACATGACCCTGCTACCTTTTCTAGGGCTGGGTATTAAAGGCTCCTCTCTGAGGCGCAGAGAGTTGGTGGCCTTCTCATCCACACCTTATGCAACCAAAGTTGGCCAGTTCCAGACAGGCTCTGCTCAGCTGGGGATAGACCACACAAATCCTGTTCCAGGGAAGGGGCCAGACACCATTCTGACTAATGGAATTCCCTCGAGCAACACCCACATTCAGACTCATAGAGAGATGTGTCACCTACTCATAGTGCTTTACAAAGTGCCATTTGAGCAAAGTGTGTCACTGTCATCCAGGCAGCCACACCTAAAGTAAAACTGACACCCCCATTTCCTTTCCTTCCTACTCTAATCTAACTCCCACATCACCTCCTCTGCCCCGTTTGAAGTGGAGGCTGCTTCTGGCAAAGTCATTTCAAGCCTGAGCCAAGTCTGAGAGTGTAGATTTTTGTGAAGAGCTGAGAGCCACTAAAGGCTGTGCCGAGGGGTATGATTTAGAGGCCAAACATGGAGTGGGGGTGGGGGACAGGGCAGGAGGAACACGTAGAGGCTGTGGCTATAATCTAACACAAAGGTTCTCAACAGGGACATTTTTTAAAAGAATTACCTTGTTCCCAAAGTCACCCGAGCTAGTCTTGGGGAAATGGAGATCTAGCAGGAGTAAGTGAGTGTGGGGCATGAGAAGAGTTTTTCTGGTGAGAACCCAGTGGGCTGCAGACACAGGGGACTATAAGACAAAGAGAGGCCAAGACACTAGTGAGAACTGGAACCATGGCACCGGGGCAAGGGGTGACATGAGCAGAAACTTGTGCATGCCAGGTAGCCTGGGTGCTCACAGCCATCTGTAGAGTTAAACCACAGAGGAGTTTGGCTTAGTCAGTGTTTGAACCACAGCCCAGGTGGGAGTTTCTAACTGACTCCTCAGGGAGCATCCTTCCTCAGGAAGATAGACAGCAATCTGTCCCCTGCTTCTCTGCAATCTCAACATCTACTTGCCCTCACTCTACCTTGTGGCCTCAGTTTCCCTAAAGTCCATCCTTATACTTGCCACCAGGACATAGTCTATGCTGTATTCCCTGGGTTACCCTCTCTTCCCTTTCTGGCGTTGTCTGTTTCTACTTTAAAACAACACAGCCCATTTCAAGTCCTCTGGGACAACTTTGCAATGCTCATCCAAAACTTGGATGCCACATTTCTGTTTCTATAGTATCAGTACAAATGTCCAGGGACAGAGATTAGATCACAGGGGCTGCTTACACATTTCCTCCTGCAATCTAGCCTTGCCTTTCTGCAGCTTCAGAGTTAATGTCTGCTGAGTGAATAAATGATGCATGAAGGCACAGAATTTGTGAATCAATAAACAGGAGATGGTCAGAGCTGGAAATATGGGTAGTAGCTCCAAGAGTTTATAGAGGAAAAAAAAAAAAAAAAACCAGTGTGGACTGAGAATCTCAGTAAACACTACAGAGGTGGGGAGAGGAGCTAGGCAAGAAGTCGGACAGGCAGAGAAGGCGGCAGCAATCCTGTGGAATCACAAGGCAGAAAAGGGAGTCAGGTAAAGGCTGTGCTTGGCCAAGTGCTATGGAGGTTGAGTCAGGTGGTGAATTTGCCAGTGACCTTGAAAGCAGCAAGCCTAGCTTCCAAACAGGAAAATACCAGCAGAGCACAGTGCTTGGACAGTGTGTACTCTGTTGACAAACTAAGCAGGAACAAGGAAAGCTTCCTGGGAAAGGGCCCCAAATAATTCATAGTCATAGGGGAAGCAGGAGGGTGGTGCCCAGGGATAGAGCAGTGGATGGCAGTGATTCAGCCAAGTCTGATATGAGGGCCTGGAAGACAGCTGGGAGACTCACCATGTGGGCATTTTGTCTCAATGCCTAGCAGCAGGCTTCTTTTCTTCTTCGCATGTCACATTGATAGAGTTAGCTCATGTGACTTTCCCTGCCTGACCCAGCTCCATGTCTAATGGCCATTAGGTAGGAGATAGCTGCCAGTCTCTTTGAGTTCCTCTTAAATTATCTGGACCATTTCCTAAGGGCAGATGCCACTTGGAAGACATCTTTCAAAGGAATTCCATGTATTTGATAACCTAGTGGAAACAAGCCAGTGGACAAGCAGGAAGTGCCCTTCTGTTCCATTCTGGATCCCTGGTGTTGAGTTAAAGCAGAGGCCAAGGCCAATCTGGACTCTCTATTCTCCATGGTGCATAGAGCTATGACCCCAGCCAGTTACTCTACCTGAGACTTTGCTTCTTCTCCTTTGGCCTTGGTGCAGGGGCTTAGCCTGAGGTGTGGAGTCTCTTGGTTTTTCTGCTTTTGAGACTCGAGGCACTTCTGCCTCTGCCGGATATTACCTTTCTGAATAGAGGAGTCTGGGGGGACCCTGTAGGAAAGCCATAAGGACAGATGAGAACATACTGCTTCTGACATTAGTATTGCTAATTGTTAGACAGATTAGGGGTGTGCTTTGAGAGGCTGAGCCATCTCCCCTGTAGCTGTCACAAAGGTTGGCACTGCTTGGAGAAGGGAAGGATGCTATTGGTGTGATGCAGCAAGGGACTCTCAGTAACCACACAGGGAGATGAACCTCTAGGATGGAGTCTATGCCATCAATCCTATGCATAGTCTAGGGTACCAACCACCCCCAGCAACTGAGAAATTGATCTATCAGCTAATCCCAATCTCTCATGCTACTAAGTTCAATTACAATTCTCCTCTGGATTTAGGATAAGCAGGACTGATTGGTCTGCTCAGTCCCCCACAGACTTCAAAACTCTCTTCCAGTCAGCCATGAGTCATGTCTCTCCCAGACTAGGCTGATTAAGGGTCTTTTCTCATAGCTAGCTATGGTTCCAGCAGCTGGTGTACCTGAGTTCTGGGTAGACATTCTCCAGGTACCACTTGAAGGTCTGGCAGTGTAGATTCTTTCTCAAGTTCAGCCTGTTCTCAATGCTGGAATGATGAGGTTGGACACAGAGACAAAACACAGCAGTCAGAGGCAGTAATCTACAACAGTGGCTCCCCCCATCAGTGGCATGCTCTGCAACCACACATCTCTAGAGAGTGCTGAGTAAATGAACCAAGCAGAGATTTCTCTGGTTCCGAACAGACCAATGAAAGCACCTAGCTTTGTCTCTTGATGATGTAGTAATGACACCAAGGACTTCTGCTCTTCTTTGAAAGTGGAATTGGGTTGTTAATAATTCACTGCTGGCACTCTGGATCTACTTCCACTCACAGTCCCTCCATGGTTGGACTACCCTTCCCGACTGGTCCAGCCTCAGAATATCTTTTTCTCTGGATGGTATCAGGGTCTCATCACACATTTGTTCGTCAGCTAGTTATTGAACACCTCTCTGCGACAGCCATTGCATTCAATGTGGGACACGAAAGCTTCAGAATAGTAGAACAAGATAGTGATTCAAGTACCATATCTCACGGGACCCTGAAGACAGGGCATAAGGACACCATGGAGGTGCACTCTTGCTTGATGGGTCCGTGGTACTCAAGATAACAGTGGCTATTGATGCTGGTATGTGGAAGGAAGCATACCCATCCAGAGAAGCCAAAGGATGGGTGAGGTAGGGGTCCTGTTATAGGTGGGATGGGTTGGAAAGCAGAGATCAGTGCTGCGAACAAGCAAAAAGTTTGGTTACAAGAACAACACTGGTCACGTGGACTGAAGTTCATGTGAATGGGAGTAAGTTCATGGAGACCCACATGAGAGACTGCTGAAGGGTGTCGATGCTATCCCAGGGCAGTGGGATGGACTTGGTGGGCCCTGTTTAGAGTATGACATGTAGTCGCTTTAAGGAATTCTTAACACTGCTTCTAGAATGGGCCAGTTGGAGCAGAAGCAGGGACACAGGACAAGTAGGTGACTGGATAATCCCGGGTGCCATTATACTCCTTTTAGTGAATTGGGAGGGAATAGACATGCTCAGTCCTCTACTCTTTTCCTTCACTCTACCTAAGTACTCGTCAAACCTTGTCATCTGTGGGTGGCCAATAGCGGTAGCCCTGCCCCCGGCTCAGCTCCCTTCCTCCTACCCATTTTTCTTTCCAAGACTTCACCCCAACTACTTTTCTTCCTCTTCTTCCCAATTTCTCTCCTTCTTGTGCTGGGACTCAAACCCAGGACCTCATGCACACTAGCTGGCTGCTCTACCACTGAGCTTTACCACCAGCCTCAAAAGTTCCTAAGGCACATAGCACACTCCCTCACCAGACCTCTCAGCTCCTATGGGACAAACAAGGCATGCTTTTTCACATGCTTGATGCACTGTGTTCAGAAAGACCCTGGGTTCTCAGGGTTTGAACGAATCAGCAGCATCAGGGCATGGTGATCACTCAAACAAGTCAAGGAAGGGGACCTAATGTGATACCCAGACTTGTGACTTGGCTCATACGATGTAATAAAGACTGTTTGTGGTGTTGGAAGAGGAATGTGGGATGAGTGACAGATTCAGGAACAAACTTAATGAGTTTAGCTTAGGACTTGTTACACTGGAGGTGTCTGGGAGACATCCAGGTAGAGTGGCCATTTGATACTTGAGTGTAAGAAACTACAGCCCAGACGAAAGGCTACAGTTAGAAACAGAATGGGAATATCACCAGGAGGATGTCTAGTGAAAAGACTTAGGGCAAAACCTCAGAGAAAGACCAGGGGTGGGAAGAAGAAACTAAGCATGGAGTTAGAATGGAAAACATAGGATCCAGGACAACAGAAAAGACTGGAAACCAAGAGCCAGAGGAACACCAGAAGGGAGAGGGTTGGACTAGGCTTGGTGAGAAGAGCTGCAGAGCCTGGGGGAGGCAGCACAGGTAGACCACTACATCATGATGCTTGGTTCTGGGCAGGCATAGAGGTGGTAAGCAATGCCGCCACCTTCAAATTAGGTTGTATGGTATATTTGCTTTCACCCCCTCCCTTTTAAGCCAAGGAGTGGATGCAAACATGGAAGGGAATGATACAGGAGAGATAAGCCAAGGAGGTGGAGGGAGGAAGTGCCTGGACATGGGAATGTGCCTGTCTGCAATGCTGGACCTTCTACTAATTGGAAAGCCAAGAAAACCAGCCCTCTGGAGACTAAGCTCAGGCAGCTGGGGCTTTGAGGATCTGCAGGCAATTCCACTGACAGGTTAGTTTGGGAACCAAAATGTGGAAACTTGTTCCTCAAATTAGGATCCTCCGACAGCAGCACAGCATCACGTGGGAGCTTATTAGAAACACAGACCTCAGGAATCAGATTGCGCGTTTTAACATGCTCCTTGGGAGATCTGTGTGCTCATTAAAGTTTGAGGGGCCCTGCACCAGCAGGCTGGAGGAGATGAATGCAGACTGTGGGAATGTGATAAAATGCTGATTTATGAATGAATGCGGGCATGAATGGTACATCCAGAGGAGGGATGGCTTACTGATACAGGAAGCACACCTGTCCACAGAGACAAAGGAGAGCGAGAAGGATGGTACAGTTGTGGCCAGGCTAATGGGTCGATCTGTCTTGGGAAATCAATATTGTCTATTTCATCCATAAACTAGATGTCATCTGTGCAAGAGAAAGGAGGTGGTAGGCTTAGGGGTGGGAAGGCAGTGAAGTAGGTTTAATAAACGCAGTAGGTTTGAGCTGGTTAGGAAAGAGCAGGGCCAGGAGAGGTCATGTGACTCTGTTGACAATATGCCCATGAAACACCATGAATGGGAGCATCTGAAATTTTGTAAGACTGCAGAGCAGCCTGTGTGCAAGGGAGGAAGATACAGAAAAGCATTGCACACATGTGTGCAGGTGTGTGTGTGTGTGTGTGTGTGTGTGTGTGTGTGTGTGTGTGTAGGGGAAGGTGTCACTAGGTGAACAACATAGCAAAAGATTGGAGGACCAAACTTTCTGAGGTCTGTCTTTAAGTAAGAGGAGAATGATTCCTACATGGAAAGGGAAGTGAATGAAGAAACGAGGCTGCTGAGACATGGTCAGTGGACACACAGTTATGCTGTGGACAAGGTGCAATGCTTCTGGAGAGGTGAAGTGAATAAACTGGAGGGTGGGCCTGGACTGTGATGTCAGAGGTGCCAATCACTTTGACTGGCTCCCATCTAACCCTCTGGTGCAGGGATGAACTCAACCTGAGATGTTTAGGCTTCAGAAGACTATCTGCTCAATGGACTTATATGATGAGTAAGTGGAACTAGTAGGACAAACTGTCATGTCTGCCCTGCCCTCTCCCCTAGAAGCACAAATGATAACTATGGGAAATTGCATTTTTTTTCTTACTTCAGCCACCTTGGGACTGGGATATGCAAAGTCATATAATTTGGGAAGAAGTGTGTTGTGAACCTTCAGCTGTGATCTGTGTTCTCCTATGCATAGACCTCAGGGTCCTTACCCATCAAGAAGGACTGGGTAACTGCAACTCTCAGAGCTTAGGAAAGATTAAAATTGACTCTGAATGGAGCAGTATATAGCATTTAATAAGCATTCTTTCTTCCCCTCTTGTCTATGCCCATGAAGCTTGACTATTGCTGAAGAAGATATGTGAGCATGCATTCCCCCTACAAGGAAGGAATGGAGCTTAAGCCCGGAGAGGAACAAACAAGTCGAGGAAGGAATTACAATCTGGAGGGTCCAGTAACTTATGCTACCTTTCTGAAAACAGCTATCCATCTACCTATGCTCAGTTCTCTCTATTAGAGTAGTCATCTAGAGACAGAGTCACAGGAGGGCTGGCAAATCTCTGCACACCCAGAAGAGGGTAGAACATAAAGGATTTGAAATCTCAGTGGCCATAGCTCTAGGCCTGGAGGCCTTTAGGGACTCCAGAGACAGTTAAAGTACTGGGACCATGAAATGATGGCCTCAGTTCTTGGCCGTCCTTAGCCAGTGCACACTTACTTCCCAAAGGGTCTCTCCAGGGCGAAAGGCCGGGCTGCGTAGTAGTATTGTTTGTATTCATCCATCCATACTTCAGCTGTCCGCTTGGTGTTCCTAGGGAGATAAGGAGTCTCAAGAGGGGGCTCATCTGGGAATTATCTGTGCACATCTCCAGGTGAAATACATACACTAGGGCAAAGTTGGCAGTAGCCACCAAGACAGAGGTGTTCACATTAATGTTTCTAGAATACAGAGCATAAACAAGGGTACCTCTGGGACTTTAGTGCTACCAACAACCTATTCCCAAAAGGTACAGATCAGAAAAATATCATACCAGAAGATGAACTTTTCTTACTCTCAAAGAAGCAGAAAAGTGTCAGGAGAATTGGGGGTGTCCATTTGCTGCCTGTCACTCTTAAGAACAAAAGTGTGGCTTGTGAGGATTAGCTGACCTCTGGGCCTACTTGGTTAGTGAGCTTTTGCTCTAAGGTCCTCCACTTTCCCACAGGGGACATGAAGTCTCAGCTTTCCAAGAGTAAGGTCACATTGCTAAGGCACACATGGTCCAAGCAATGGTCACATGTAAGGAAATAGCAATCAAGCCATCTCTTTCAGCACTCTGCCAGTATGCTAGGCTTTTCATCAGACATCTGCTTGAGCCCAACCCTAAAGGTAACCATAGAAGAAGGAGAGAAAGAGGGAATGATTGTCATCATTCAACAGTTGGGGTGGAGGGGGAGGAGGGAGTGTCCCAAGAAGATTCCTGAAGTCAAAAGGATAGAGAGGAAAATAATGAGGGCTGGTAGTCTGGACAGCGGAAGCACATAGGAGAAAGCAAACTTGGGTCTAACTAAAAGCAGCTTGCTCTTCCAGGATCTTAGGTCTACTTTAGAGCACAGAGATTTGATAGAGGAGCATGACAAACCCTTCTGAGCTGGGATCTGAAAGGACAGGTAAGCACAGGCAACTGGGTTTGTGGGCATTGGAAGGAGTTAAGATCACCTGGTTAGTCCCTGAAGGTGGTTTCACTATCTGCAAGCTAGAAACTGCTTTACAAACACTGTGTCACTTTTCTCTAACCAGAATAGCCCACCACTGGCCTGAAAGGATGCTTACTGACCTAAGCTCAATCTCAATAGGATGGACATCTGAAGTTCTAGGATTTTGCTTCCCAGGCCAACCCCCATCAGGTGGACTCTGGCTCCTGCACAGCCGTGCCAACTGTGCTATATGCAGATAGCCCTGGCCACTTTTATAGTTACAAAGATGGCTCAGCCCTTGTTTCCCTGCTGCTCCCTAACCTGCTGCCTTCCTGCCTCCTCTCCTTACCCACCCCACTTTGCAAGATGCAGAATTTGACCACTGTTCAAACCCATGCCCCCTGAGCCACTGTGTCTGGATATATGATACACACCTATTCATGTGTGTGATAAATCATAAAAGAACACCATAAATAAATAAGTCAGAATCAAAGGATGTGAAACCCCCTCCCCAATACCCAAAAAGTAAGGGGGGGGGAACAAAAAGGAAAGGAGATTCATTAGGTGAATGAGTGAAACAACTGGATTTTAAGAGACAAGAAGATCGAAGCAAGCAACGAAAGTTAGGGAAAAATATTCTAAGACAGTCAGAGGCTAAAGCAGTGGCTTGGCAGTTAAGTGGGCACTGCTCCTGCAAAGGACTCAAATTTGATTGGCCCTTAGCAACCACATACAAATTGCCTGTACCTTCAGCTCTCTTCTGGCCACTAAAGGCAGCATTCACAAAGGAACCTTCCCCCTCTTTACTTATACAGATATATATATTTTTTTTAATCCTAAGAAAAACAGACATGCATGGATATTTTGACAAGAGAGAACTAAGTAGGAGAGACATTGAGGAAATGGATGAAGGCAGCCTTGGCTCTAATGCCAATTGTTCAGGCAGAATCCAAGTGGCAGATGTGCAACTCATTCATCACCCAGGGCACTCAGACCACCTTGCGGAGTTCAGACTTGGTTGCAAACCCTTGGCCTCCATTGCCTTGCTACTGTTCATATAGGCTGGGTCATGGAAAGCACTTACTTTATGTATGTGTTGGCATTTCCATCGGGGAAAACATATGGATGCTTCTTCCTAAAGACATGCCCCACCCGGCTGCAGGGGATGATTTCCAGGCTGCCTCCACACATCCAGACTCGGAAGGAGATTTCTGCAAAACATTCACATTTCTCCCATTACTTGCCAGTCTTTCTACACTTGATTTAAAGTAAGGGGTTAGGGGCTTCACGGGCATCTAAGAACAACTAGGCTGTGTGTTCCATTGTTTGGGAGCACATCTAAATTTTAGTCTGAACACCATGAAGATTAGACCTGAACAGCTCAATAGACACCACTGAGATGCGGGGACCCCAGTGGGATGTTGTAGGAGATAATAAAAGTCTTGCTTTGGGATATGATATAGAAAAAGCCCTCAGTGTGGAAAAATAAGTCATAGTTGCTCTTTATGATCACAAACAGTTAGAGCAAAGATAGAGGGCAAGACTGGCAAGGCAGCTCAACCAGCAAAGTCACTGACTACTAAGCCTGAAGACAGAACCAACATGATGGAAGGAAAGAATGGATTCCCACAAGTCATCTTTTGACATCCGCAGAAACACTGTGGCACACATACAATGCAAATTCCCAATGAGGAGGAGGGAGAGGGGGAGGATTTAGGGATTCATTTGAGAATATGGAATAATACCCTAAGTTAGGGACCAGACATCTATTGGGAGTAGACTCAGATGAGGTAGGAACACCATCTTAAAGATGCAGCAGAAAGCACCTGGACCATACCAAGCCTGACATTCTCCCACTGGGCAAATATGAGCCAATTGAGTCCAGGTCAGTAAGACAGGGTCTGAGCAATAATTGGAGTTACAGAGGATGCTCCCCAGGGAGCAGCTTCACACATTCATCTATCTCTTCCTGTTCGCTGCTGAGTGGATGGGATGGAGTTAGAGAAAGTTGTGGTTAGTGCATTTTTCTGTTGGAGCTACTCAGAGTAAGTTCCAGGCTAGATTTTTGTCCTAACTTTAGCCCCAGGGAATCAGGGAGATAGTAGTAGTAGCAGAAAGGACAGGGGAATACTTTATTACTGCCATTGTTTGAAACTGCCTATGTGTGGTGATACTGAAAGACATCTAAGACAGTTGTATGGCTGATTTAAAATTCTCTATACACAATGTTTCCTACCCCTTACTGAGTTTACCTAGACTCCCTCTCCCATCTCCCACCCTACTGGGCATATCAGTGGTAGAAAGGGGGGAAAAGGCAATTTCTAATATGTGGGGCTTCCTGCCTGGCCCATGCTTCTACATTGAAGTTCAAGTGTGGAGCAGCTCCCTAAGAGAGAGAAAAACAAAAACAAAAACAAAAAACAAAACAAACAAACAAAAGCCCAAACATACCCACAAGTGGCTGCCTCTGTGATGCAGTCCTAGTCCAGGGACAGAGAATGCGGATGCAGGTATTCCAAGGTGTTTCCATCATGTATACTTCCAGCAGTTTGGGTCCCACCTTTCTGCCTCCCCAGGTTACCTTACCTGGCCTCTCTTTTCTGCTTTCCTTCTGTCTCCTGCCATATTTCCATCACACCAGCTCTCAGAGCAGGAACCTAGGCTGGGATTCCCCCTCCCCTTCCCTGCTCTCACCTTCCTCTTCTCTGCAACCTTTCTTGCCCCCTTCTGTCCCTGTGTTACAGGCAGGACTCCTTTCACACCAAGCCTTCTCTACCATTTCAATACCTGCAGCTCTGCTTGCCTCTTCCAGCCAGACTGTACCCAAAAAAACGAAAGAAGACACAGAAGAACTTGGCTTTGTCTACTAAGTCAATAGTAACCTATAGATGCATCCTGGGAAAAAGGAGCTTCAGCTTGCTGAGGCTTCATCTTGATATCCTTGTGAGTTAAACCAAGACCATCAAAATTGTTCATAGAACTGCTGTCAGCATCCAATGAAAGAGACTTCTGAGGATGGCTGTGAATTGAGCACTACCAGGGACTCAAGGGCATCGATTAAGAGGCACCTTGGGAAGGCCATCACTGGAAAACTCAGACACGAATGACATCACACACCTGGGTGTGCTTTTTCACAGGCTTCTTCCTGCTTCTTCATCATTCTGCTAACACTACAGGAGACCCTGGAGCTTATTAGCTTCATACCTGAGATTTTGTGTCTGAAAAGTCCCAGTTATAGAGAATTGGAATTTTGGGTAAGTCACTATCTGAGCCTGGTGTTTGTGAGCCACTAAGCAAGGGGTGGCTAAGCCAGTTCTCTGTAACCCACATCTTGATCAGATACTACAAGAGATCTCAGACGTCACGCGTGGAATCGTGTCCATTCCATGTGTCACCCAGTCTTCTTTTTGGTGCACTCTTCCATCAACTCTTCCCCAGGGACTCCAAGAAGGGTCTATCTGTTCCACTCTCTGAGAAGGAAACTTCTATAAAGCCCCAGCATGTGAGATGATAGCCTGGCTTACTAGGTATAAGCTACATGCTTTGTGCCAGCTTTTCTCTAAACAGATGCATGTGTCTCAGCTAGTATCTTCTTTTCCATGTATTCAAATGAGACATATGTCCCCATATTAGAAAAGCAAATTCTTGCAATCTTAATCCCATCCTCCCCACTCTATAAGCTATCCATTTCCCTGAAATTCCTCTGCCCATCTTTCTGTTTCAGAGTCCACTAACCCCTGCTGTAGTAGTTTGAATGTATTTGGCCCCCATAACCTCATAGACAGAGGAGCTATTAGGAGGTGTGGCTTTGTTGGAGTGGGTATGGCCTTGTTAGAGGAAGTGTGTCACTGTGGGGTGAGCTTTGAGGTTTCCTATGCTCAGGATACTGCCCAGTGTGACAGTAGACTTCCTGTTGCCTGCAAGCTGTAGGACTCTCAGCTACTTCTCTAGCACCATGTCTGCCTGCACACCACCATGCTCCCTGCCATGAGGATAATGGATTGAACCTCAATTAAAAGTTTTCATTTATAAGAGTAGCTGTGCTCATGGTGTCTCTTCACATCAATTAAAAATCCCAAGTCACCTGCCTTTCACCACATTTGGTCTCCCATCTTAAACAGTACCATCACCTGGCCCTTTGTCTTCTTCCTTGTCCTTTCCTGAGTGGCATTGCCGCTGAATGTCTTTCTAACACTGAATGCTCCATTGTCTGATTCCAGGGCCCACTCAATGATATTGAGGATTCATTTCTATGCCAGCAGCCCCAGCTCTATTTCTGGATGCAGTACTCAACTTCAGAAATAGCTGACACTTCACAGAGACACACAAGCCACCATCTCCATCTCTCAGCATCATTCATAGTTCCTATCATCTCTCCTCCTCCTCTAAGCCAAATGTCCTCCATTTCAGTTTTCTGTGTGCTGTGTTAGTGCCAAAACTCAAGTTATCACAATTCTTCAGACCTTAGCCAGAGAAGACACTGACCCCTTCCTGTTTTTCTAAGGCCAGGCAGTTTCTTATCCATCTTCATAATGACCCCACTCAGTGCCTATTGATGTTCTTGTTTGCTAACACGGCTCTGCTAGAGCATCTGACAGCAGGACACTGGGAACTGATAGACTTTTCCCAACTCCAGACTCGGAATTGTTATCTGGACAGCTCTGGACAGCTCTCTTCCTCAGAGCTGAGCACTAGCTACTTGCCTGGTACCCACAGGTAGATTCTGACTTCAGGGCACCCACAAAGTAGAACAAGTAGCAAACACATAGTCACCTATGCCATTTCTGCCTCATCAAGTCACACTTCCAACCCTGCCAAACTTAGCCCTCCTTCAGGCTACTTATTGCATTCAGAGGAGTCTTGGTCCAGGATGAGTTAGGCTTCTCAAATCTCAAGCCCAGATTGTTGTAACTGGAGTTTTGGGAGACATGTGACCTGCCATGGGTCTCTTTATTGTTGCTTGGATCAAAAGGCCATCTGAGGGGCAGAGTGTGGAGTTTTCAGGTTGGTGTAATGACTTCTAAGTACCATTCTCTGGAATCATTTAAATCCAGGATGTACAAACAGCCTGCCTTTATCTGTACCATGACTTCCAATGGATGAGCAACCTCTCATGCTCACACACCAGGCCTGCTTGGTTGGCAGTTTTGTGAAATTCAGCTGATCCTGAGCCACCTGCAGAGGGCTTGGGCAAGTGCCTGGACCACAGAGGCTGAGGTATGAAGTGATACATTCTCAGAGGCTTATTCTCAGGCTTGCTATCATCTCTCCAGTGAGGTTGGAAGGAGCCAGAGTGTTTGTATGGAGAGGATGCAGGGCTCTCACCCAGTCGCCCCCTGCATCATCTCCCTGGTGAAGAATGTTACATGGAACCAGATCTACTCTGAATTCCAGGCAGGGAAATGGGTAATTACTCCATCCTCACTGGGGGCACTATGATGGGATCTTATTTTTTGAACTTCAGATTAATATCTGAGAGCAAATTGCCCTCATGGCCTGCATTCCCTTCTCTTGTCTTCCATCTCCTCATCAACCCATCAACTATTTTTACCACCCCCTAGCACCCTCACCTTTCATTAGACTCAACATCCATCTGATAAGCCTGTAAGTGGTGGGTAGGAATTCAGGGGACAGTGAGTAGTTCTTTCCCCAGGAAACACACCATCCCTGCTCAAGGTTCTGGCTTCATTTTGTAGCCAGATTTCTAACAAAGGTAAAAGGTACTATTTCACCCAATAGCTATATGCATTGGTTATATTTTTCATTTACTTATTCAGTATGTGGTGGGGTGTGTGTGTCTGGGGGGGTCTGCACATGTGTACATAATGCCATAAAATGTATAAAGCTACCAGAGGACAACTTCTGGGTGTTGGTTTTTGGGGATTAAACTCAGGTCCTCAGGCTCTGGGACAAGAACTTTACCTACTGAGCCATCTTATTGGCTCCATGGTCCTTGTTTTAAGTGGTGTATCATATTGTGACTTATGAGATCACATTATCCATTCTTCCTCTTCTAGCTTAAACCTTGAGTGTTATACTGTGATGTATGAGACCACATTAGCCATTCTACCTCTTTTCAACCTTAAACCTATTGAAGACAAATGGAGACAGTGATGGGCAAAAGAGATGTTCACCTGGCTATTGTCATTCAGAAATCTGCCCTTACTTATGGAACAGGTAATCCTGTAGTTTTAATTTCCTGGCTTTTACTGGACCAAGAATCAAATTCATGGGTTGCAGACTTAATCTCCAATGCAAAACAGCAGAAAACACAAGACCCCCAAGGGATCATGAGGGATTGGCTCTGGTGAATGCTCTGGTGTTATATAGGGAATGAGTTTGCTATTATAGGAACCAATTTCTATTCAAGGATAGATTTGCCCTCCATACTCCTGCTGCCCATAGAGTACGCTCCTGCTTCTACATTCTGCCATGGGATGATCAAGCAAGCAGGCCTTCTCCAGATGTAGAGTCCTTAATCTTGGACTTCCCACTCTCAGAGATAGTAAGAAAATAATCTGTTCCTTATAAGCCATCTAGCATGGTATTCTCCTATAGCAGCATAAAATCAAATAAGCCACTGCCATTGTCCTCTTTTGACTAGAGATCATCTTATTGGCCTATACAAGATAGCTTTGGATCTGTGAGCCAAACTGCCTTCCATCTCACATCTGGGACAAGTGAGGCTGTAGCCAGGTCCCTGTTTCTGGACCACCACATGTCCATGGTTGTGTGACTATGAACATCCTTTAACTTCCCAAGTCCTGATGGCAAATAAGTAACCTAAGTAATTGGGGTCCCTATTTGACAAAATGTGTGGCATTTAAAAGCAGCAGCAAAGGATGACCTGTGGCATCACCATGAGGCCTGGAGAATCACAGGTGGTACTGGGATCTAGCAGAGCAGCCCAAGGGCATCACAAATCAAGACGCTTTAGCTTGTTTTCTATCTGGAGAAAGATAGTGTCTCCTCAAATGTGAGTGTTCTTTCTCACTGAGGCCATTTCCCTACTCAAGCAAAAGCATGGGCACTGAGCTTTCTCAGCAGGGCCAGACAGCCCTCCTTTACCGGACATTGGTCACATGCATCCTGAAGGGAAGGCAGCCAACACTTCTGAGGTAGAGACTCGGCTGTCCTCATGCAGCCCCGTGAGACACAAATGTGATAAGTTTCTTGTGTTGCTTTTAACGATTCATCCCAGACTTAGAGGGTCTGGGAGGGGCCTCTACTCAGTATCTTACTTGGCTGGAGGTATCAGCAGAACCATGTCACTTCATGGAGGCTCTGAAGGAGCATCTTCTATGAAGCTCATTCAGCTGTTTTTGGAAGTTCCTTGGAACTACAGGTTCCCTTCTCCTTGCTGGCTGATGGCCCAGAATTCCTTTCAGTTACTTCCTGTCATCTCTTCCATTTTCAGACTAACAGCTGCTATTGTCCCTTTGGACCATGGCACCTGACTTATGTCACCTCTCTGCTGCTTAAGAAAGCTCTCTGATTTTAGAGGTCCCGTGACATTAGATTAAATCTGTTGTAAAATCCCCTAACTTCAGTTCACTGATCAGAAGATATCACATTACCTAAAAACTTTGTGTTGCATAAGGTCACATCCTAATAGGTTCCAGGTATTTGGGGTGTGGATATCTTTTGGGGGGCAGCTCACCCTACCTAAGATATCTCAAATTCTACCTTTAAGCCCTAGAAACAGGTTCAGTGAGGTGAGATAACTTTCCCAAGGGTACCTACTGATAACTATGGGCTTCAAACTTAGTTCTGGCTGGCCTCACAGTCTGAGTTCTTCCTGTACCACACATATCCCCTGAGCCTGGAATAGCCTAGCAGCCTAGACTCCATTCTGAGCATGGTGGGTGGTGGCAAGTCTACCTCATCTCTCTTTTCAGGTCTGTCTGTCCTTTGTGCCTGCTGTGTTTTGGAGATCCCCGTTCTAAATTCAGGAATCCCACATTCTCCCTGTATGTGTGCAAAGCTTCCTGTTTTTGGAAATATGAACCCCCCCAACCAACCCCTACCCTGCTGCACACACACTTGTGACTGGCAGCAGATTCTGTCCCCCCCCCCTCCCCTCTGGAGACCAAAAGCTAAAAAGTGAGATGTGGCTCAGCTCTGAGTAAGTAGATATATTACATGTATCCTGTGTTATGTAAATTGGAGTTTAAGTATCCAATTTTAATGCAAATCAACCTCAGGAAAAAAAAGTCTAAAAGCCACATTTCCCTAAAGCCTGCTCATATCCTAAACTGTGGATATAATTATCAAAAGTGCTCAGCTCATTTTAGAAACACTTGGTGGGAATGAAGTGCCAGGGTCAGCAGGTGGGGAGGTTAACCAAGACACAATGTGGCTTTTACAAGGCCCTGAAGTCAATCCATCTGCAGAGGCTTCTAAAACGGAGACTGGGCTGGGTGAGAATAGAATCTGGCTCAGTCTTAGTCACCCTGGCCAAAAAGCACATGTGATTTTGGAGCTGTGAACATATCGAGAGCACACAGAAATTCTGGGATGGACAGACACTTCAGCCTGCTGCTATTGTTGACATAACCAAAGACCTTTTTGGGAGTAGCTTCAGCTATTCTGGGTGTTGAGGACCAGAAAAGAGATGGACTTTCTGCTCTTGCCTTAAGGGAACACATATGGGGCAGGGACAGACAATGGGACAGATTTTTATTTAAATGGTCCATGAAATGGTGGTATAAAGAAATTTCTTGCTGAGAAAACAGGCTGGCAGAGTGGGTGGGGGAAGGGTGGTAGTAAAGGATTAGGCAGAGAAAGTGTCCCAGTGGTCAAAGAGTTCACCCAGCACTGCCATCTACAGGGCTTCACAGAGGGTGAACAAGGAGGCTCCATCCCTGCAGAAGACCTGAACAGTCTGAAAGTTCAGAAGGGTGTGCTGAGGCTGGGGATGGGAGAAGTCTGGTGAGCTTGGAAAGATAGACATGGGAGGGAGGCAGACCTGTGTGTGGACCAAGACCCGGGAGGCTTGCCTCTCAGCAAAGGCATCTTGGCAGGAGCTGAAGAGTAGATCTGACAGTAATAAATGGTATTAGACCACTGTTAGCAAAGGGCTGGCTGGAGTGGAGAGAAAGGCTAGGTGTGAGGGAGACAGAAGAGGGTCTTTAGGACTTGGTAGCTTGGTGGTATGTGTACGGGGATGAGAGCCCTGATAGACCCTGCAGGAGGGATTCCTTTGCTTTCACAGGCAGCATCTTTCATCTTCTTTTGCAGCCAAAGCACTGATCACACCCTCCATCCATCCAGCTAATCAATCACCCATCAATCATGTGGCCCCACGTTAGAATTCTCACCTTCTCATACTGAGCAGCCTGGCTACCTGCTCCTTGTAAATGTTACCCCCTTGAATACAATCATGTGATGGATCCACTCTTGGAAAAGGACTTTACTTTCTGGTATACAAAAATTAAAAAAAAAAAAAAAAAAAAAGAAAAAGAAAAAAAAAAAAAAAAAAAAAAAAAAGAAAGAAAGAAAGAAAGAAAGAAAAAGGAAGGAAAAAAATTCCAGAAAAGGCTTTTAGAGTGCTGTTAGCCATCTACAACATAATAGAATGTTGGGGTGCAGGGAAGCAAATTGGTTGCTTCTCTGTGGTCTCAAAAATCTTGTGATGGATTATAAAAGTCTCTCCCACACTTCCCAGGGACCATTTCCCAACTTCTCTATTCAAATCAGCCTTTCGTGATGCCAAGCGACTCAGAAGCCAGCTCGACGAGATTGCATCTTGATTTGAGCAGCTGTGTGTTAACATCACTCTAAAGGAAGGGCGCCCGATAAGTGGGACCAGAATGTGGCATCCTGCAAATGACGATGCTGCCTGCATCCAAATGATACAGCTACACCCAGGAAGGATTATCCTAGTCTTGTACAGTTCAAGAGGACAAGAAGAACCCCAGCAGACAAACTGGATGGAGCTGAGCTGTAACTTGAAGAGTTTTCTAATAATTCCCCCCAAAATTATCAACCCAGAATGTGCCAAACAGTGAAAGTTTCTGAATCTTTATGAATGGCATTGGGGCAGAGACTGAACACTGACATCTATCAGATGGGCTGCAGGGAGCACTCTTTTGCTGGTGGGAAGGAGGGCTGGAACTTCTCACTAAGAAAGAAGTGCTATGAGCCTGGGGGCACACAGATAAATGGTTCTGTGTAATAAGAGACACAGTTTCACCTGGAACCCACACCAGCATATTCACAATTTCTGTTACATTCCTCAGGACCAACAATGACTGATTCCCCTAGGAGGGTAGTCACCCTTGACTTGTGTGCTGGGGACTACAAACTCCAGTTCTATTAGTGTGCTTCCAGCCTGACCCCTACCTGGCAAGAGACCAATTTCCTGATAGATTTCTCCCCTATCCTGTCCAGGTTGGGAGAACAGATGCTGTGGGTTAGGCTGAAGCCATAAATTTCTGGGAAATAATTCTTAGTGACCAAAGAAGAAAGCCATAAAATACCCTGAGGGCAGGAATAGGAGACAACAATGGATAATGCCAGGCTGCTAATGCCAGGGTGAGCCAATGGATCGATTTTCTGGCCTGTGTACTGCTCCCCAAGTCCATGCCAGCACACCTCCAGTACCCACAGAGGAGAAACACCCCTCACATTAGGATTCTCCCTGTTACACTTCTGTGATTGGTTTGCTCAACCAACAGTCACTGTGGGCCCTCCGGCACAGCAGGCCCTAGGCACAGTGAGGGATGGAGATATATAGGGACAATGAAGACTACATACCAGCCTCACTAGGTCCCACTTCCTTGGTAGAAACTCACGTGCCCATGGATTCTACCACTCTAACTGACCTCAAGATATTCACAGCACCCCCCCAAGAAGGAGGGCTGCTAAAACAAGCTACACTTTCCCACCGAGGACAAGAGGACAGCTTAGTGTTACTAGATGGGTGAAATAGGACTTCTTATCCGAGACATTTTCCCTGCAGCTGCAAATATCAGCCACTACTATGGCCAGGGCAGGGCACCTATGTGTAGCAGCCAACCATTCCTCACCCCATTCTTTCCCCACTGAAAGGTAAGGGTAAATGACCTCATGGCATTTGTGGTGATCAACCCAGAACTACGATGAGAAGGGATTGATTTCTCACTCCTGGGCCACATTTTTTTTTTTTTCCTTCTCTGTGTTCTTCAACTTCAAACCCCTAAGTTCAGTGTTTTTAGTTCAAACCCATATCTGGCTCCATTGTTTTGGAATTCGTTCTTAGTTCTCTTGCATTTCATATCTTACTTCCTCCCTCAAGAACCTGCTTGGGCATGTGTCCCTGGTCCTTGGGATCTACACTTCCCATGAAGAAATTATCTTGCTATGACCACCGTCCTACAATCACAGTCATTCCAAAAGGAATAACTCACATTTCCAGACCATGTCCCCTCCCCCATGCCAGATCTTGGTACCTGTTCAGTTGATGTGGTGGCTAAGAACACAGAACTCTCAAGCTGCACTGAACAAAGTAATACAGATCATGGCACTCACGACAGAGACTTACCAAAGTTCTCCCCACCCCAGATGTCCATGTCGACGTCGTATTTACCCAGGTAATCAAACCAGGCTTTGTCAATCACAAAGAGTCCTCCAGCTATGATTGGAGTCCTGTTTGGAAAGGGGATAAGGTGGGGAAGCATTTAATAAGAAGGTACCCTCCAACTCTGCTTCTAAGAGTCCAGAACTCAAGATGATTTCTTCGCCTCTTCAGAAGAGCCAATATATTTTTAGGCTATCTAAAACAAGGATCTGCTGCAGAGTTTTGCCCTCTGCTTGCAAATTCTCTGACCTTGAAGACAGGAAACTTCACTTATCAACACCGATCCAATGCTCTTCCTCCTGATGTCCTGCTTGAGGCTCTTAGAGCAAAGCTGACCACACAGAGAAGGGCTGTGAGCAGTGTGGCCATGTCCTGACCTCTGTCCACTTCCTTGATTTTTACCTTTGTGTTGTATTTCAAATCCCTGGCCACTCCACCCCTGCATAAAAAATAAAAGTTTTACTGAAATCCTAATTCCCAGTATCTCAAAATGTGACCTTATCTGGAGGCAGAGTTGATAGCAAGGAATCAAGTTGAAACAAGGTAATGAGGGTGGGCCTAGATCCAATGACTGAAGTTTTTATAAAAAAGGGAAATTGGCATGTAGATTTGAAAATACCAAAAAGAGTATGTGGATACTAGAGAGAAGCTGGCAATCTGCAAGCTGAGCCAAGAGACCTGGACAGCTCTCAGAGGGTAGCAACTCTGCCAACACCTCGCCTGTCTCTAAACTGAGGCACAGACTTCTCCCATTTAAACAACTCGAGTACTTGTTGCTGCAGCCATAGCAAACTAATTCTTTCTTTGAGGAGGTGGGAATCTCCTTTAACCTACGATGGCTCTTGATTGCTCAGAGAGATGCTAGAGAAGTTGTTTGGAAAGAGAAAGTAGGCAGGTAGACAAGAGCAGCATGAGCCAAGCAGGTAATTCTGCAAGGATTAGGACACACATTAGCAAAATCAATGGCTAGGGTTGTGAACACTTAGGGTCTTGGCCCACACTTCAATGTGCCCAGAGAGCAAAGGGAGTTCCGTCTCCACGGTAACCCTGAAGAGCAGGTCAGAAGCCCCGAGTTTGCCTTTGCTATGACAATTTGCTGTTCCTGGAATGTTGGCCTAATACTGGAAATACTTCCTCCCTGATAAGCAATGTACATAAGAACACCTATCCCAAGACTTTCTCTTGGGACAGACTGGTAGCTTCAGTGCCATCTTTGCCCATGCCCTGCTCTACTCCTCTGAAGTATTTGCACAGGTTACACTCTCCCCACACCAAAAATCTGCTACATGCACTGACATAGAAGAGCACAGGGCTCAACCTGGTGGGGGGGCAGCTTCTTTGCCTTTGGGGATAAAGGACATTGTTTTAAGTGTTATCTGGTTCTACTCTCTCTGTCCAGATTTTGTCCAGATTATAAAAGATGAGGAAGGAGAGATGAGCTAGGAGATCCATGAGACACAATTATCTTTGGGTCTCTACCCACCTGTCTAGGCCACAACTATTCAGCTCTTTGGTACCCCCTGGTCTTCATTTCAACTTAAGTCAATTGAATGAAATGATCCAACATCTATAATGATGTAGGTGCCAGAAACATAGGCACTCTTGAATGATCTTGGACATTTTAAAGTGACTGGATGGAGAAATTCCAGGCTACTGTCCTTGTTTGTAGTTCTTCAAGCACTCCAGATACCCCAGATTCCCCCTGAGGCAGAACTGTTTGAGTCTGAAGGTTCCCAAGAGAAATTGGATGCATTTGCACACCAGTCTCAAGCATAACATCAAGGCCTCATCTCAATGCTGAGACCACAGGCTCCCCTGCAGGACAGAAACTCGGCTCTATTCTGTGCCAGATCCTCTCCAATGGCTGTGAACTCCAGGAAGACACCTTGCTAGCATAGGTGACAATGGAACCACAAAAGAAAATGTGTAGCATGCCAGAGCCATCTACACAATGGCCAATTAGTACAGTGCAAGCTGCCAAGTTCATACAGAACAAACACAGATGTGTCAGTGGCCATGCCTTGATTCCACTTTATTTATAGTTCCAAGGTTTATGGCCTCCACAGTCCTCTCTGAGATGAACCCTGACAACCAAAAACTTGAACTCATGGGCTCTAGGAAGCATTTCTTCCCTCCCCAGAGGCCCAAATGTGATGACCCTTACCTGTTAGTCATAAGGAGGCATAAAAGCCATCAAGGCTCCTGTGAAGGTGGGGAGTATTGGTTACCATTCTACAGCAAAGGTCTCTAAAGGTCCTGTTTGCTTACCCAGAAGTCTCCATAAGACAGAAACTTTCCAGACTAAGGGAAAAAGTAGAGATTCCCTGGCCTGGGATTTTCGTTCCCACTTTCCCACTCTTTTGGACACTCATTACTGACCTTTCTGAACCATGGGACAGCGGGAAGGGTTAACTGGGGCTGAACCTGCCCACCCCCTATGCAGCAGCCGTTTATACTCACCTGATGGGCTCAGTCGGGTCCAGGCGCAAAGCCTTCTGCTCTGGGGAGAGCTGTTCCCATTGGAAGTGTAGGCTCCAGTCAAACCCTAAAATACAGCATTGGCCCAGTTGATTTGGTTTTTCAACAGTGGTTTTCTGCTCAACAGTGGGGCTACCGAAGTTCCCTCTAAATTCCCTCCTCCCACTCTAGCCCATGGAGCCCCTCTGAAGCTCCCTGCTAGATAAAGAAATAAAGAGCAAAGGGTAAAAGCCAAGGCACATGGCACAAAGGTGACAGAATGGGCATTATGGGACAAAAATCACAGGTCTGAGTATCAGGAGGGAGTAAGCAGGGAGTTTTGGTGCAAATGATCAGAATCACCTAGATGTCAGTGTTGGGTAAAAGTGAACTAGGCCAGAGGCTGAGAGCAGCGGAGAGAGGGTCTCTGGGAGAGGGTGATGTCAATATCAAGATAACAGACCATACCCAGGGACTTCTAGTTTCCCCTACATCCTAGCATCGAGGAGTCAGCCCCAGATTAAAGCTAGAACTCCAGGACTGGGATGTCTGGCTCATTTCCCCAGCATTGTACTTCAGTGTCCCAGGAGAAAGGGCCAGGCTGAACTGGATTTTATTGCAAGATATAGACTCAGACATGTCAGACAACTCACCAGAGGTCTTCATTTTCCCCATGTTGAGATGGGGTAAAGAGGAAGGGGGTATAGGGTGGGGGAGGGGAAGAAGAGGAGGAGAAAGACAGAGGGGAAAAAAAGAGGAGAAACAAGAGGAGGAAGAGAAGTATTAGCTCGCTCACCCCCTCTGAGCTCTGAGGCAGACTCAATGTAATTGAAGGTATCCAGGTTAATGATGTCAATCACAGGGCATACAACCCTTGTGTAATCCTGTAAAAGAAAAACCTGCATTCAGTTTGCAGGGAACACCTGCTGACCAGAAGTCAGCGAAAATTTGGGGATACTAATCAACTAGTGACTCTAGCCTAGTCTTAAGAAACTGAATGCACAAAGGCAACCTGGGTTCCAAATTTCTTCATTTGAGGCCTAGAGTTGTTAGACAAGTTGTGAGTAGTGGTTCCCTGCAGGCAGACACATACCTATATATCTAGTCCTGAATTCCCACCTACTAATCAGCCCAATATGCCGCTGGCTACTTCCATACACACATTCACTCAGCTCTTCAACAGTGGCTTCATCATCTTCTACTGACATACCCCTTTTTCAAGTTCTGAATTCTATTAGCAGATCATCCCACATCCTCTTGCCCTAGCACTAAATTATGATTTACCCTGTCCATCACCCAGATCAGCTTCCAGTTCTGATCCTGAAGTTCTGAAGGACTCTTCTGAATCCGCACTGACTCTTGCCTAGAGAACTACCATGGCCGCATAAGCCCTTACCCACCTCATTCATACTGTTCCCATTCCTTCTGTATATGGTTGCCCATATTCTTTCTGCTATACAAATCTGGTCATGCTACTTAATTGTCCAATACTTTATAATCACCTCTAACAGAAGGTGTATTTATTAACCTGCTTCCACATATAAGTGAAAGCATGAAGTGTTGTTTGAGCAGGACAGACATTACCAGGGAGTGGGGGTGGGGGGTGGTTGGGGAGGACATAGAAAGGACTGATAACAGGCACCAAAATTCAGTTAGAGGAATTGTAAGACCTACAGTTCTCCAGCACAGTAGAGGAGCTTTGAATAATTTGTTATATATTTCAGAATGTTAAAAGAGAAGATTTTGAATGTTCTCAACACAAATAAATGATCAATGTTTGAGGTGACAGAAATGCTAATTACCTTGATTTGATCATTACTTGTTGTATACATATATGGAAAGGTACCCCATGAATATGCAGAACTATTGTGTCAATTTAAAAACATAGTCATGCATCTTGCTTTCCAATATCATCACTCACTTCTTCCTCAGGATACCCTGTATATTGTCATCAAAGTCATCTGTGCTAGAGAGATGGCTCAGTGGGCAATAGTGCTTCCTACTCTTCCAAGAGGACTTGGTTTCAGTTCCCAGTGTCCACATAAGGAGGCTCACACCCTTATAACTCCATCTCCAGGGAATATAATACACATGGCTTCCATGGGCACCTGTGTGTGTGTGTGTGTGTGTGTGTGTGTGTGGTGTGCACATACCCACATATAGATGCACACATACACAGAATTAAAAAGAAAATAATCCCTAAAGAAATGTCTTAAGTGATATTCTCAAAACAACCAAGCCCAAGTCTATCAAGTTTGTCCCTTGTAGATGAGTATGACACAGGGATATCTGTCCCAACAATGGTATAAACACAAAGATTCCTGGATCTCACACTGAGAGTTAAGTGGCCTGGAAAGGCCAGATCATCTCTCCTTCTCCCCCGCCTCCTTGGCCCAGCTTAGGCACGAACTTTTGCCTCCTCCTGAAGCCATTTAATTTCCAGGTTCAATCTTTTTCCCAAATGAGGTTGTCTCCTTATTTTTAAGCTCCAGAATCACAGAGCACTTGATTCTAAGTTCATAGACTTAATTTGGCCCTGAGCCTCCCACATCCAATTGACTCTGACAGGAGCAAGGTACTCCTGAAAACCAATTGGCCCAGGTGGAAGGTATTGCTTCCACTGCAGGGATGTCATGGGTACTTCAGCTGTCAGCACTGCACCTGCCTGGTTACCATGGTCTCTTTGAAGCTACTCTCCAACCATTGATGTTGTGTATATGAGCATACACACATACCCTTGAGGATATTCACATCACTTTAACTTTAAAAGCAAAAGCTCAAGAACGTATTCTGTAAGTCCCACCAAGTCTTCAAACCATCTCCTCTGGCTGTGTTCAGGGACCTCTGCAGCTGCACTAATTCCTTCTGTGATCCTTATACACAAAGACATGTCTAGTCTGTGCCCAGCAGCTAGGGATAACCTCTAAGCTCTTGGTAAACTGTGCTTACAAGCAGTCATCATTTCCCTGGGAGTCTTGGGCCACACTAGGTTGTGCTAACACTGTAGTGTTAACTGAAGAGTTTGTCCCACGAAGTACCAGCTTGACCTCTACAGTCACATGCGGAGACCAAGAAGACCATAAAATTCAGGCTCATCTATGTGACTGATGCCCAGTTAAAGCTCTGGATACCAAGGCACAGGTGAGGTTCTCTGGTTAGCAATATCTTCCCTCTTCTTCCTGGGCTGCCATAAATTGCTCCTGGGAGAAGTAGATGCTGTCTATAGAGCCCTTCTGGGAGAGGACTGCTGAATGTTCATGATGGAACTTAGCACAAGGCCTTGCTTCTACTATTGTTAACCTGTTTCCTTTCACTACAATCAGGAATAAACACAATGGGTTTGCTTCACTAACTTGTGGATCCTCGCATTGAGGTCAGGAAAGGTCTTGAGGGCTCTTAGATGATAATCTTGTTCTGTATCACTTTAGAGGAAAGAAACTCCCTTTCCCTATTTAAATATCAAAATGAAAACCAAGTATAGAGCACACACCTCAGCCACAGCCATCACATGGGCACTGCACCACAGCTGGGACAGGCTCCCCAAGCACTCACCTACCCCTCTGAAAGCTTGTGTCTCAGGACTGCTGCCACACCTCATCTGTGGTATCTGGTCAGCGGAGAACAGACAGGCAGTGAGGGCTGTTTGGAGGCTGAGTGCTATGTGGAGTTATTACCTTGAAAGGGGCTAAAGAAGGCTTTTGCAGCGAGAGTCACCAAAACCAGAACACAAGCTCTCTATACCCAAGGATTGGCGTCTACTCTCTGGTGTGGCCCTAGGCCTAGCCTAGAGCCTGGAAGGCAGTGAGTATTTGATGGCATTGGCTAAAGGAGAGAGGCTTTCACTCCCTACATCTTTGTGTAGGTGGTGGCAGGGACCAGATGGGTCACTTATGGCTTAACAGGGTGGCTTTTCAAGCTGGAGCCTCAGTGATGGAGAGAATTTCAATAATTGTATTGTTGACCCAGAATCCACAGAGGCTCCTGCTATGTAGCCCTAAATAGTATAACCTAAAAGTTAGGTCCACGCTTGAGCATAAGCAAGCAGCTGGTAAAATCCTAGATGAATCCTGGACTATTCCCTATTTCCCATTTCCTCTCTACCATGAAAATTCAAGCCTGTTTCCCCTACCCCATCCTTATCTCTACTCCCCACCCCCTTACCAGGAGGAGGGGAGGCTCAAAGCACTGAGCAGTAGCCATCAATCACTGCTGCTGTCATACCTCTCGTTTTCCCACCAATTCACATAATCAAAGCATACTGTGAATGGGCAATCAAAAACTTCTAGAAGCACTCTCTCCAGTGGTCACCAGCATTCCTGACTCTTCCTGTGGTGTAGGAATCACAGGGGAACAAAGATGTGTAGAGACTCTATAGTCTTGGAGAAGATGTCTACAAACAGGGTCTACTAACAGCCCAGAGGGCCTCTCAGTTGGCCTAGGGGGCCAGTGTGAGATAGTATATTTTCTTCCTCAGGACCAAATACTTGACAAGAAACAACTGAAGGCAAAGAAGAGTCTATTTAGGCTCTACGTGGCAGGGAAGGCATGTCATGACAGCAGTGGCTGCTTGCTAATGCCACTGAAGATCAGGAAGCAGAGAGGCTAATGGCATGAGGGGTAGGCTACAGCCCTTAAGACTCACCCTCAGCAACCTACTTCCTCTGGATAGACCCCTTCTTCCCACTAGTTACAAAACATCCCAAAACAGCACCACCAGCTGGGAACCATATATTCAACTGAGCAAGCTAGCAGAGGGTAGAGGATCAGTTTACATCCGAATCACCCACATGAGAGAAGCTGGGGGAAGGTCCTTAAGGTGCTGGGGGAGGGTTCTTAAGGTGAGGATACTGTAGGGGAGGGTTAGGGTTTATCGACAGGAAGTCTGGATTTCCATTCAGGCTCTGTCATGTATGACCTTAGTAAACTGGCATGTTGCATGTTTGTAAACCTGTGATGTGGACGTAAGTTGCTACTACTTGCAAGATGTTCCTGCTATTTGAATAGAGCTTGTGTAAGGAAGCAAGAGAGGAAAGCACATACAAAGGCATTGAAGGATAAAGCAACTACCATTTATATAAATTTACTGGGTGTTGAAAGGATTGAGATTTCTTGAAACTTTTCCCCATCAAAAACACATATAAGGACGGAGGTGAAAGAGAAGATTATGTTAAGGGAAAAAAGCACAGAAACGAACTTGGTGTTTCCGGTATCAAGAATTAGAGGGAAGGGAAGGGAGGGGAGGAGAGGAGAAATTAGGGAGGTGTCGCATGGAAAACTTTAGCTGAAGATGGCTTAGGACAACTTCTTTCTATTTTTGAAAACCCCAATCTCCAATTATAGCTTAAAATTTCCATTTCCGCTCATAAGATCAGATCACATTCTATGTGAAACAAGGCATATACAAAGATATACAGAATCACAGCTGGAATGCATACACAATCCCTATTCCTGCGAGGCTGTCCCCAGGCTGTCCCAGAGGCTGCCCATAGTATTGAGGAAAGCTTTCAGGGTGATCTTAGCAGCCCATAGAGGACTCTCTAGGCTAATCCTGGGGCTCCCTCACTAATCTCTTCACTGTGAAAGATTGAGCTTGGATGGTGATGGGGAGCAAGAGGCTAAGCTCCATCATGGGGCCAAATGACTCCCAGAGGAGTGTCTGGCTGCCAGAAGCCAACCTTCCATTTGAGAAAGCAAGGAGGACTGTGCCAGTCTGTAGGTAAGGCTGGCTGCAGACAGAGACATGAGACCATTTCTCAGAGAGTTTTCCAAGATGCACCCAGAGCCACTGAGATAGAAAAGGATTCAGACTAATTAAGGCTGAACTCCCTTAAAAATACCCTCCAAAGACTGTGATTTTCTACTAAAGATGCGAATGAGATTGGCACATCCCTATTTTCATCCAGCACAGAGGAGGGGATTATGAGGTTCCACCTCCCACTGTTAGCCTCTGGCTGGCTAATGAGTACTGGGGGTGGGGGGTCGCTGAAATTCATCTTCCCCAGTGGTGTAGCCACTGATAAGTTGCATGTATTCCAGTAAATAATCCCCCATGAGTGCTCATGCAGACAACCTTAATTAAATACAGCGAGGAGAGAGAGAGAGTGAGAGAGAGAGAGAGAGAGAGAGAGAGAGAGAGGGAGAGAGAGAGGGAGAGAGAGAGGGAGAGAGAGAGAGAGATGCCAGCTGTGGTGGTACAAATCTTTAATCTCAGCATTGAGGAGGCAGATATCAAGGCCAGCCTGGTCTACATGGGGAGACCATAGTATCCAGAGCCACACACACAATGATGGGGGAATGGGGACAGAGAGAAGGAGAGAGAGAGAGGGAGAGGGAGAGAGAGAGAGAGAAAGAACAGAGTAAGAGGGTAATTGTTGGAGAGAAGGAAGATTTTAGAGGGAGAGAGGTAGGAGTTTAAGACAGTAATGGGCAATGAGCCAAATTCTGTATATAAATGTATGAAATTATCAAAGAGTAACAATAGCTACTTTAAAAAGTTCTTCAAGGTTAATCATCTTGGGGGGGCATGCACAAGAAACATCTAATTTCAGCAATCCTAATCCTTAGTATACATCCCATAAGAACTGAAAATAGATACATGAATAAAAACCAGTACATGAATAATTATACCAGCATCATTATTGGTATCTACATGTGGATAAACATAAAAACAAAACATGGCCCAGACTTACCATGGAATGATTATTGATCACAAAAGAATATTGACATGCTAGAACATATGTGGAGTTCAATATATGCTGGGTAAGACAAGTCAGGCTCAAGGGCCATCTCATATGATTCTAATTTTCTGAAATGTACAGAATGGGCAAGTCCCCGGGGACAAAGTAGATTAGTGGCTGCAGAGGCAGGGAGGGGACAGAAGTGAGGAGTGGGGGCTTATCGGTGTGGTTTCCCTCTGAGGTGGTGAGAGTGTTTTATAATTAGATTGTAGTGAGAGTTGTAGTGAGAGGCACATAGCCTGTAACTGAAGTTTGAAATGATTAAAATGGTCAGTTTTGCTACATGTCATTTACATGCATGTGCATGCACACACACAATACATCTGCTATTCTGGCTAAGGCTAAATTACCTTAGAGACCACAGGAAAGTGTTCATGGGTAAGGGAGGCAGCAGAATACAAAGTTGGGTAAATACAGGAGATTACAACTATCTAAAAGGTGCTTCTTCGAAGAGAAAATGACCCAAAGTGGGAAAAAATGAGGCTGTGTATTTCTTCACACGATAGAATTTTGGTTGATTAGTTTTCATTCTAATGTTCCATATTTCCCAAAAAGTCTGCAGTAACTGTGGGACACATTTGTGATGGAAAATGAGAGGTCCAGGCCTCTTCTTTCCCATCTTCTGTTCTGGGTCAAGGGTTTCCATAATACCACACTCCTGGCTTTAAGTCCATTTCTTTTGCATAACCTTAGCTGAAGTGGGGAACATCGCCTCCAACCCCAACTTCTCTTCCTGGCTAGCTGTCAATTTCTTGCTCTCTTTTTCTTCCCGTGGGTCTTCAGCCTTGGCCTTCAAACCCTGTTTCCATACTCTAGATTTTTGTTGGCTTCAGACATAGTCTAGCGAGAGGATGACTTCATTAGCCCTTGGCTCCTGAGAGCAATTCACAGGCACAAAGACCTTTCTAGGGATATAAATGTTCCCACTGGAGGGGGCTGCTCAGCACCTGTGAGGTACCCTAAGCTTTCCCATGTTTCTTTCTCATGAAGAACTTCTACCCATGGTTACCTATTCTGTGTTGGTTCTTTCCAAACCCGTACAGATTGTATATAGGAACCATGTGAGGCTTACTAAGTACCAAATAATTTCTTTCACATAGCCTGTTTGAGACTCTTCTCCAAATAGGTGTCATCTGATACCAGCTAATTAGTATGGGATAGGCAGTGAGTCTACTTTACTAATGCCACAATCCCAACATGTTAGGGCTTCTAAAGGTAGTTTCGAAGCACCGAGGGCCAATCTACAACAGTTAAGGTGGTGATGGGAGGGGACTACTTCCCAACTGCATTTGTTATCTGTTAAGGGAGACTAAGAAGTCAGAAGAGGAAAATGGAGGATAGAGTAGGCTGTGGCTGTCTGGAGAGACCCTGGCTAAGCATGCAGATGGGGCAGTCTTGAGGAACCAGAAGGTTTGTGGAAAGGAAAATAAGGTGGCCAGGGACAGGAAGAACCAGGTCAAAGATGAGGCAAGGCATTGGCTGGTACTGGGGAGATGGGTCAGCCAGCAAAGTACATGTTGTGCAAGCATGATGACTTGAGTTCGGATTCTCAGAATCTGACAAGGCAGCAGCACTTATCAGTGGTTGTGATGGATGAGAGTGATGGAGACAGGCAGATTCCTGAAGCACTTTACAAGTCAGCCTAGACAATGTGATGGAGCTTTAGATTCAGTAAGCGATTGTTGTGGAATACTATTTTAACTACATAAAGATGTGCTACATTTGTTTATGCTGCTGTATTTGTCTAATTATGTAAGATGCATTGCATCTGTTTCACCTTGCCTGCCTAAAGTGTACCTGATTGGTCTAATAAAGAGCTAAACATCCAATAGCTGGGCAGAGACAGAATAGGTGTGCTGACAGGCAGAGAGAATAACTAGGATGAGGAAACTAGGCTTGGAAGATGGGGACAAAGAGACAAGGAGAAGGAGGGAGACACTGGAGGCCAGAAGAGAGGCAGCTGCCAACCAGTGAGACACAAGAAGCAGTGAAAGTAAGATATACCGAAGGAAAGAAAAGCAAAGCCCTGAGGCAAAAGGGATACAGATAAAGAGAAACAGGTTGATTTAAGTTAAAAGAGATAGCCAGAAATGAGCATAAACTAGGCCAAGTAATCAAAACTAATAATAAGTCTCCATGTTATGATTTGGGAACTGCTTGGTAGCCTAAAAGAAAAGGACTGGTACAAGAGATCTTGTTTCAGAAAATAAAGATACAAAGCAAAAAAGGAAAAACATTAGATGACTCCAGTTATACGATACCCCCAAAGCCCCAAACACACACACACACACACACACACACACACACACACACACCACACACACACACACACAGGAAGAGTGTAAGAAGTAAGGTTTTTATGCCCGCTGCCGGTCTTGTCCTGCCGCCGCACCAGCCCCAAATAATACACAGAGACTCTGTATTTGATATTATGCTGTTGGCCAGTTACTTGTTTCTTATCGGCTAGCTCTGTCTTAATTATTAACCCATTTCTATGTATTTCCACGTGGTGGTTTCACCTACCGGAGAGTGGGGCAGGCATCTGGTCTCCCCCGGTCTCTCCATGTTGACTCCTCTTTACCACTTCCTATTTCCTCCTTGTCTCCTAGTCCCTCCTATCTTGCTTTCCTATTGGCCAACAGTGCTTTATTCATTAACCAGTATGAAAAACATATATACATACTGGCATCTCCCATCAGAAGAGAGACAGAGACAGAGATAGAACATTAGGAAGGGCAATGACAGAACCAGAAACAGTCCATCTGTATCATCACAGAAGCCTGGGGAGATTAAGGATGCGAGGATGAGAATACAGAGGGAGAAAGGTTTCTGGAAGGGCCTTCAGTGCCAAGGGAAACCCTTCAACTGAAGGGCCAGCTCACAAAAGTTATTTCCCTCTTTGATATGAAAAATGCTAAGGGTACAAAGTCAGAGGAAACTCTCCCAAACTCAGAGAAAATAGTCCTTAATTAGGTGTTGATAACTCGCCCCACGTGTGAGAGTTTAGTCAACCCATGGAAGGTACTTCCTGCAATAGACAACTGGCAAGGATTTCTTGGTTCTCTGTTGAACAGTTTGTTCATTGGGCTTTTCTCTCCACTCAACACTATTATTATACAGGCAGGCATTGAGTGGCTCTACCAGCCAGTGCACAAGGAAACCGAAGCTGCCCAGGCCACAGGCTGTTCTGCTGATTCTAGGGCTATCATGCCTAAAGAATATGAAACTACATCACATCACAGTCCAGGCACTATTTTCTCATCTGTGAAATGAGTATGCTACAAATGCCTGACTCCTGCTTTCCATGCTAGCTGTGCAAGTCAGTAGTTTAGGGCAAGCACCAGTATGTATCATTGATATCAGGGTCCTCAGTGTGTGGTGTGCTCTGCAGATGAGCCAGAGGAATGGGAGAGCCTTCTCTGAGAGTACCAAGTTACAAGGAGAATACAATTGTGCTTTGTTTTCTAGAGTGGCATAGAGAGGAGCAGCACACAGAATCTCAGAATAATTCAAGGGTAAAGGATGGGATTTCCTCTAGCAGCATCCAGCCTCCTGGCTTGGCACAGGGATTGCAGCTAAGGGTGGTATATGGGTAGGTGGAAGACAGAAGCCCCAGGAACTGGTTATTTCTGCTGCCTCCTCTCTTCAGAAGGTACTCGGGAGGACACTTTCTCCAGAACTTTCTTCTGCCTCACAGATATAGTTCTGGCCCAGGATACTGAATGCCACAAGCTACATGCACACAGTTTCCATTTCAGGCTTGTTGTTGTGGGTAACAGTGTGATAAAACAAATAGCTCAGACCTTCCTGCACCACTGACTGCATGCCATATGAGCCACTATGTTTAATGCTTCATATATAAAGTGGTGACAACAATGTGTCCCATCCAGATCCCTAAGTAAAGTCACAAGCTTAGAGGCCCTGGAAGAAGAGGGAGGTAGGAACCCCAGCTCTGTTTCTCAGGCAGACTCACCTCTTTGACCCTGTGTAACAAGGGCTGCAGCCAATCCCTGTTTACCTCACAGTGGCTGTCTAGGAAGGTCAGAGTGGTGCCTTGGGCAATATCAGCACCCCGCATCCGGGACCGGACCAGACCTGTATCAGGGACAAAAGGCTAGGTGGGTACCACTGTTGCTCCAATAACCGGCAAGACCATATAAGAGCCATTCAGTATTCCTTGGAACACCCAAATACATATACCCACCATACCCCACTCTCCACTCACACCAACCCTACCCCATGGCGCAGCCTACCTTGCCGCTCATTGTTGCGTAAGCACTTCACCTTTGGCAATTTGATGAGCTGCTTGCAGTCCTCAGCTGCAAAGACAAAAGTCATGCACAGTGAATGCCTGGGGTGTGACTGTGGTTGAGCAAATTAGAAGGATCAGGAAGGCAGACCTACTTGCTATATCACCACTGTAACTGTAGAGCCTGGTCCTGAGTCCAGGGTGTTCCCAGGCCATGGAAGGATCTGAGAATCACCGAGTGAAGTGATCACAGCTGGGCCCATTTGGAACAGGTCAGCTACAGTGGTACCCACAAGCTTTCATGAAAATGTTCCAAGTGTACACCATTAGATTAATTCAGAGTTTCTCACTACACTGAATCTAGTTAAAACTGCCAGGAAGCCACCAATAGGAGAAAACAACTTCGTATGTTGCTTTTAGAGCATGGAGGCCATCTTTAAGAAGAAATCAGCCAACAGATTGTTATCATCACAACAGAGCTTATAATGGGAGGGTGCTCCAACCTAATGGGTAAGGGACTTACTGCCCTTTGGTCACTTGCCCCAATCACACTGGGACTATTCTGTCACCTTACCATTTCCCTAATCTGACTAGTAGCCCCACCCTTTGGTTTCATTTGTAGACCTTGGCTTACGAGCAACAGAAGAGACTTTCACGGGCTTCCCCTGGCAAGGTCTTACTCTAAGAGCTCTGAATGTGTCAATACACTTGGCCTCTATATAAACCCTATACATGACTGTGGTAGTCTCTTTTATGTAGGTGAGGGAGATGACTTGAAGCTAATGGTTTGCTTGAGGCACATGGCAAAGGAGTGAGGAAGCTCCGGATCTAGGGTTTGAATACAGGCTGTTGTGGCTCTTTTTAAACCCTAGGCTATCCTGTGTCTAGGGGACCTTAGAGCACTCCCTTCTGCTCTTGAGCATCAGGTGGCCCTCAGAAGGAGTGTAACTTCACTCTAAGCTGGTCCTAACTAGGCAAGAACAGCGGGCCACTGAGTCCCAGAAGTAGTAGAGGTCTTAGTACCCAAGGCCTCACTCATAGTTCACTTTTCCATGAGGAATCAAGAGTCTCTGTCCTTGTGTGTGTTTCCAGTGCTTATGCAGCAGGTGTCAATGTGTGAGCAACCCCTATGTCCAGTTCCCAACACCTATGCTGGATGGGGTGGAGCTTGCTTTCCTGATACTTGTGGTTGCCTATCTCCTGGTGTCACCCTCCTGGATTAACACCAGGAAAAGACTGTCGCATCTGAATATGGTTGACTGATTGAACTGCATCTGGGACATTGGCTGTTAGAAGAGGGATAGGGAGGGCACTGCTACTTGAATTCTACCAATTATTCTATAATTATTGTGACTTTCCAACTTAAAAAGATGCCTACAGACCACATCATGTTTTACTTGGGAAAGTGGACCAGGGGAGTAAATCTGGACAGCACCTGTGTTCTTTTATGGAATAACCAAGCAAATGCATTTCAGGAAATGGTGATATTCACTATGTGGAAAGGTTCAAAGGCTCACACTGTCATCGAAGTGTGTTGGGGTGAATGTTCCCTGGGGATCTCAGTGCCAAGGCCTGCCAGATCCCCAGGGAATGAGAGAGAGGAAACATGGCAGCCTGAGTTCAGATGGGCACATTAGTGCAGCATCAAGATCAGGAATCTGATGGGGCTACGGGTTCGAGTGCTGGTTCTCTGACTGTGTGGTGTCTCTTCTCATGTCCATGAATGTAGGGCAGGGGCTAACAACATTGATGCCACATGTATCCATCCATACATGTACACTCACTTGCCAACTACCGCAGGCAGGGACCTAACAAATTTAGCTAATTTGGTCCTCAAAAACTTAACAACAGAGATCCCCAACATCCCAACATTTTTTTTCCCAAATAAAAAGGTTTATCACCTTTTTATGCTCAGGCATAGACACCCAGTCTTCCATGTCTGCTATCCAACTTGTCTTTCTTTTACCCCCAGGGTATCAGTGACCTTCCCTTCACTTTTACATAGTGGCTGGGACCAGACATTTGTGCCTCAGTTGCCAATAGTCAATGTCACTTACGGTCATTGCTGAAGTCATCCACTAATATGATTTCCTGGATTAGATGCATAGGGGTGCGGTTTAACACACTATGGAAAAAAGAGAAATTGTAGTGTCTTCTAGTGGACAAAATACAGGTATCAACTCAAATTCTAAATAATATCATTGCATAAGAGGAATGAAGACTCTGGGGACACCAAAAGAGTTTTCCAATCATCCCACCCATCCAGGGCCACTGAAGATATAAGTCTGCCTTCTCTAGCACAGTAAACATATTGGCTGTCCAGTGACCCATCCAGACAGAAACCCAGGTAGAACCAACAATAACCCTCCCTCCCCATATAATATATAGTTCTATCTGAATGTTTCACTCAAACCACTCTCATCTTGTCTATCTCTGTCTGGTTCACACTTATTTTTAATGGGGGTGGGGAGGATAAGGTCTTACTGTGTAGCACTGACTGGCTTTGAACAGTTGATCTTCTTTCCTTCCTTTCCCTCTCAAGTATATGATGACAGGCATTCCTACCATCCCTCACTTTGTCCACTTTTATTTGGTTTACCACTGCAGCCTCTACCTGTCCCAGCTCTTCCCAGTCCTGGGCTATGTTCCTTGTGGCTTTCAAGTGACCTTTCAGACACATACATGCAATAGTGTGGACTTCCATGTGGCCACAGACAAATTGATAAAATCCAACAGTGCCTCCCTACTACCCACACCCTAACCCTCAGTGTGGTCTACTCTCTCCCATCACTGAACAGGCTGGTGCTGCCCACAGCTGTTCATGCCCAGTGCTACCACCTGAATTTCTTCTGCTTATTCACCATTGAGAGCCTCTTCTAAGACTTGAAATAGCCCTAAGCTGCCCACAAGGACCAGTTCAAATGCACTTCCTCTCTAACAGGTTTCCAGTCTACTTAAGGAGAATTAATTGTTTCCTCCCCTGGGATTCTCTAGCAGTTTTTTTTCCTGAAGCTTCACACAGCATTTATCACTTCCTGGCACTGGCAGCTGGTTTTACACCTCACCGGGCAAGCTCTTGCCCCTGTAACCTGGGTGCCTCACAGAAGCCTTGGAGAGACAGAAAACACTCTAAAGAGAGACTGTGACTTTCCCTCCAGAATCACCAAATCAGTGTGTGTAACAGACATGGAGAACTCCAGCTTCAAGCTGACCTCCAAATTAAGAATATAAATGGCTTCTCCCCTATTAAATGAGCGGAACTAGGGACAAAGAACTCTGTCTGGCCAGAGTAAGCTTGCAGCTTCACACGTACCAGTCCATAGAATCCCTGAGATTCTTTTTTCTTTCAGATATGGGAGATCATTGTGTATGTGTTTGCAAGTGTGTGTGTGCGTGTGCGTGTGCGTGTGCGTGTGCGTGTGCGTGTGTGTGTGTGTGTGTGTGTGTGTGTGTGAAAGTCAAGGACAGAGTTCAGTGTCGGGTACTGTAGTGGTTTGAATGGAAATGGCACTATTAGGAGGTGCAGTCTTGTTGGCAGAAGTGTGTCACTGGGGGTGGGTTTTGAGGTTTCAAATGCTCAAGCCAAGCCCACTGTTATACTGTCTTCCTGCTGCCTGAGGATCTGGATGTAGAACTCTAAGCTACTTCTCCAGAATCTGTATGTCTGCCTGCATACCACCTTGCTTCCCACCATGATGAAAATGGACTAAACTTCTGAACTGTAAGCCAGGCCCAATTAAATGCTTACTTCTATAAGCACTGCCAGGATCAAGGTGTCTCTTCACAGCAATGAAACCCTAACTAAAATATTGCCTTTAACTATTTTCACCAATTTGCCCAGACTACTGGCCAGCAATCCCCCAAGGGCTCTTTTGTCTCCAACTCCCAACACTGGTATTATAGGAGTACATAAAGCCATACCTGGCTTTTATCATGTGTTGGGGATCTGAACTCATGTTCTTATGCTTGTGTAGCAAAAACTTTCCCAACTGAGATATTTCCCCAGCCCCTGGGGGATAATATATGTATGTGTGTTATGTACACACACACTTTTCACATATACATCAATAACAGAAATATCATTATTTAATATCCCCCAATGTTGAAACAGATTGTTTCCTCACTGCCAAGTTGAGAATATTTTGTTCATTCTAAATCTGTATTTTCTTATAAGAAATGGCAAAATGATTTCCCACAGAGAAATTGCTTTTCACCTCCCCAGTCAGTGCATTAGAAATAAAGTCCCAATAGTTGCTAGCCATTTAGCAATGTTTCTTTAAATAACACTTTTTATTTATTTTTTGAGAATAAATAAAACATACATATACCTCCCTTCTCCCCTTCCAACTCTTCCTGCCTCCTCAGCTGTCCCAACTTCAGGCCCTCCCTGTTTTCTTCTTTATTTTTAATCACCCACTGAGTCCAGCTAATGCTGCTTATAGTCACAACATAGTCACAACAGACATGAAGCCATCCACCTCCAAGTTGGATACCATACCTGTGGCACAAACCCAAAGAAAAATGACTCTACCTCCCCCAGTGGCTATCAACTTGCCTATAGCTCCCCAGTTGGGGCCCTTGTGAGACCCCTCCAGAGGTCACTTGAACACAGTGTCAATGCTCTGCCCAGCATTTGGTAGCACTCTTCATCTTCTAAGTCTTACATTCTCTCCATCCCCTCTTCTGTGATGTGGTACTCCCCCAGCCTTGGGGAGGGGCTTGATGCAAATGTTCTACTTAGGGCTGAGCACTCATGGTCACATAGTCTCATCATTTTGACTCATTGTGAGTTTCTGCCCACACACACACACACACACACACACACACACACACACACACACACACACACAAAGCGCTTTATTGACCAAGGTTGAGAGTACCATAGACCATAGAGCCTGGGTAGTTCCAGGCCCCACCCTGGGCCCACTACTGTGAGACTCTTCCCACTAAGGGACTTTTAAAGACAGAATGACTACCCCATTTTCCTTGGGCCTGACTTGAAAACTGTCTCTGTGATAGAGAACCTGAGATAGTGAAGGTAACTTGGAACCCAAGTGCCTTTTCCCCAGAACAGGAATAGTCAGACCATCTCAATGATAAATTAACAATATATTATAGCTTTTGTCTTATGAATTTCTATACATTAAGAGAGGACCACAGGCATAGTAAAAAGGGAATTACATTTCTTTTATACCTTGGTTTGGCTACACTGTTAAAAAAAAAAAAAAGAAAGAAAGAAAAGAAAATCTAGTTTCCTTCACTAATTTCTGTTTCTTAATTTCTTTGGGGGTACAGGGAAACTGTGAATTCATGAATCCAAGTGTTGCTCACATCTCTAAACTGGAAGGATGTTTAGGGCACAATTTATGTGCTGGACACTGAGGGTCACAAGAGAAGCTTGTTATTTGGCTGTATTCACTACTAAGATGTTTAGACTTGGGGCAATTGACTATACTGCCATTCAGCATACTAATCTGTAGAATGGAATCCATTTACAGTAGGAGGTTCTTCAAAAAAGAGAAAACCTATATGAGGCATTTAGTGTAACATGTGGCACTAAGTGATGATAGTTGCCATTCTTACTATACCATGTGTCATTTGTGACTTGTTAATTGAACCAACATCCTGTGCTAGAGATGTCTTACTCAAGGGGCACAGGCTTGGTTTCAGTATCAACTGTGGGTCTCAGAATATTTCTAGCATCTCCAGATGTGATGGCTTCTCCAAAGCATTTCTGCTTCATGACAGCCATCACAACACACCAAGAGTCCTATATATAATGGGGGAAGGGAGTTCAGAAGGGGTGCTGGTAGAGGTTTTATGAGCATCTGTCTTCTCAGATTTGCCTGAGTCCCCTTTACCCAGGGCAGCCCCCTTTCTATGCAGGATGCTGACTCTATGAGAAAGAAACTTTGCCCAGAGCTACCTTTTATTATGAAGCCCTAATTCTCACCATGGCAACTAGTGTGAGGTGGAGAGAGGAACTCCAACACAAGGCTGGGACAGTTCTCACCATCCATGGGGGCAGTGGGAGACAGGGAAAGGAAGGAGGCTGCAGACTCCACCATGGGGTGCTGGGTAGAGATTGCTCGCTGTGATTGTCCCAAAGAAAACACAGCAAACCCAGCCACCAGCCATCTAATCAAGCTAGGAGGGGAGAGGGAGGCAGACAGAGGAAAAAAACCTGCTTGAAGAATAACCTCTAATGAGGTTTGATTAGGATGGAGCTTCTGCATTCGATTCCCCCAAATCCCCGCCAGCTCTTTGAAATTCAAGAGTTCTCTTCTGTGAACATCAAAAGGTAAATCGTGTATAGCTCTGAGCTGGTTGAACTGAGAGATGATTAGTGAATAAAAAATGTCCAGGGTTTAAAACAGAGGGGGGGTGTGGCGGGAATAGGGGGGGGGGAGAAATCATCAGCAGCAAGTACTAATTAGACCATTTCCTGCTAACACCTGGCTTGCTTGTGCTCCTGTCCTCAGCGAAATGGAAGTGATGGTGGTGTCTCCCCTAAAAGTGCCCCTAGACTGGGGACACCTGAGATGGGCAAGCACTCTGGGCACCAGAAGTGACTGGAAAAGGAGGATGTGAAGGTGAAGTCCAGCCCAGGGGCCTTGGCCTGGGTGGTCCTCCACCACCCTCCTTCTAGCTCCCCCATAACTGTCATCTAGACCTTGGCTGCTGTGATCTCTTGCCTTCTGTTCCCCTCCCAGGTTCTACAATCCAGGCTTCCCACCAGCTCCCCTTCAGCGAAGTAAATCCCCGTTTCCCCAGGGCTCACTTTGCCTTGCTTCAAACCATCCTAGCTACTCCTACTTCCCCTGTCACACATCTTTCTTCATGTGACCACAGCATGGGTCAAAGCGTTTATCTCATTGGCATGTATGGAACACACTGTCCAGGGAATCATTTTGAATCTGACTCCTATGTGCAATTATACAGTAGACTATGACTTCTCTCACTCCCCTGTTTTCTGTGATCTAATGATGGTGTCCAAGTTGGGCCCCAAAACATTCAGGGTAGTTTGGGGATCTCAGACTCACAGGCCAAGTAGGCCCTGCAACAGTGCTTGCTGTGTAGTCCTGAGTGGGTCGGCTCCCGGCCTCCATTCCTTCTGTAATTACCTTTCCCTTGTAAAAGCAGGTGATATTAATACTTGACCTACTTCACAGGCTTTTGTGTGTATGAAACGAGGAAAAGTATTTGAAATTGCTTTGTGAACTCCACAGTGCTATATGCAGACAGGTCTTATCAAATGCTCCACAAATACCAGGCGAATGAAGACCTGGGGCCAGCTGACAGTAGAGCGTAGTAGTTCTGGAGGGAGACAGATTTGCATGCAAGCACACATCTGTGCAGCCCCCACTTGCCAGCAGGAAGGCTCAGTCAATACCAAACCTCCAAGTACCATGGTTTCCTCGGCTGGCATAGTGAGCACTGCTTAGCACCATGCCTGGCACATGACAGTTGCTGGTGGAATGTGGGCACCGTGATAAGACTATTGGAGCTACTAACAGCAACAGAAATAATGCACAGTTCTGATTCTCCAAGTCTGAACCCTGAGCCAGCAACATTGTCATAGCCTGGGGACTTGTCAGAAATGCAAATTCTCAGACCACATTCCAGACTTAACTGACTCAGAATCGCTGAGGCTGGAGCCCAAGAAGGCATGTTCTAGCAAGCCCTCCAAGGGAATCTGGCATCTTCTCACATTGGAGAGCCATCACACCAGAACACTGTCATCTATCAGGGCTAGAGACTCAGTCACATTGCTGCTTTCCCTCTGTGCCAGCAGGAGAGCCCAGCCTTTGGCATACTGTGATGAGGCTTGATGGACACTTTGGAGGGATTAAGAGACACCCAAAAAATTAGTAAAGCATATTCTGAGTGTGTCTATGAAGATGCTTCCAGACATATTGCCATGTGGATCACCCAGCTGAAGAGAGACAACCCAACCACATGTATGCAGTATGTACATTGGGCTGGGGTTCAGACAGCACAAAAAACAGGGAGGAAGAAGCCCACCAGGGCAAAGCTTGATCCTCCTTGGGTGGGTGCCCATTCTGTAACTGCCTAGGACATCAAATGACAGCATCTCAGTTTTTAAACTTGTACTTATACCAGTACATCTGTCTCTAGGGAGCTTCAGGGACTTCAGTCTTAGTCTGGGGCTATGCCTTTGGACTCCTCTTAGTTCTATTATATTCATTCATTCATTCATTCATTCATTCATTCATTCATTCATATGTGTGTGCATGTGCACATATCATGGCCCTTATTTGGAAGTCAGAGAACAACTTTCAGTAGTTGGTTCTATCTTTCCACCATGTGGGGCCCAGGGGTTGAACTCTATTTCCAGATTTAGTGGCAAGTGCCTTTTACTGTCTTAGCCATCTTTCTGCACCCCCACCCTCCCCATTCTGAGGCTTCCATTTTTTGGACTTTTTTTTTCTAGTTTTCCAGCTGGCAGAATGCTTTGGTTATACTATTGGGCCCTGATATTGTAAATTAATCTAGTAACTGCCCTTTTATAATTATAGATGTCACTGGTTCTGTGCTGTAGAGAGTCCTAACTGTTAAACCTACTTGCATTCAGTCTTCACTAAGCTCATGCCAGGGCATTAGAAGTAGTCACAATTTCTGTTTAGAAGAACAGAAAACTGAGGCAGAGAGGTCCAGCACTTTCCCCAGGGTCACAGAGCTGTTACAGGCAGAGCTAGCCAGATGTGGTCCCAGAGTCCATACTCTTAACTGCCTTCACCTAGAAAGTGCCTCATTAGATCTAGGAAATTACCAATGAGTGAAAAGGGTTGGGATACAAAGTCATGGACCATTGCATGTTCCTGGACCCCATGGGAGGAAAAGGTTGACAGTTGCTCTAAGAAAAGACAGACAACATGAGCCTCACACCCTGTAAGCTTTGCTCTACCTCTTGCCATGGTGAATTTTTCAGGGCTTGCTTTTTCTCTTGAGAAAGTCCCCATTCATCAAGGTTGTGATTCTCTCATCTCTTGTCATCTGTCCCATTATGTTCCCATCATGCTCCCATCAGGTTGTTCCAGCTTTCAACGAAGAAGCAAGAGCATCCCTGGGATAGCAATGGAATCCTCATACATTTCCTTGTCCCTTCCACATGCCTACTATTGACCCTGACACTATTAATGATCTGTGACGTGTGTATGAGAGTGTGTGTGAGAATGTGTGTGTGTGTGTGTGTAGAACTGTTGTCTTGTTGGGAAATCATACACAACAGTCTATGTGAGTTGAATGGCCTGTTGGGTGAGTACAGACACGAGGACAGGGTTGGTAGCTAGAGGATACAGCCAGCCATCAGGTACTAAAGATATGGGCTGCATGTGTTCTTCTTACACATGGGTGGGTCCTTTACTGTAAGGGAAGCACTGGCCCCACGCAGTAGACATTCAACATTTAGTGACAGGTAGATGTAAGATGTGGTATGTCCCCTTGGGGTGAGCCTGCTACTGAGCTTGCTTCCCTCTACCCAGAATTCCCCACTACCAAAGCACACAGGTGTGGAAGAATGGAGACAGTGTGGCTTGTCTTTTGGAGATGATGAGAGGGAGGTCTGCTGTGTGTCCTGCTCTCAATGGCCAGTCCATGTTTAATCTCATTTCCCCCCCTCGTGTATCAGATGACTGCTCACAGCTGTTCCCACACATCCCTCCATTGTCTCAGCCTTGGAAATGTGCAGCACAAGATGAGCAGCCTAGGGTACATTCAAATCCTGATCCTAGCCAGAGGCTGGAGATGAAACAAGCAACCTGACTATCTGAGCATCCTTCATCAGTTGTGACCATGCCAGTCCACACTCTTCAGACAGCCTAGCACTGATGGCCAAAGGGTCTGTTATCCATTCCTCTGCTTTATTTCTGAATGTCTCCAAGTTACCAGGCACCATTGGCATCTATCTTTCTCTTTAAAAATAGGATGATGGTCTCTCTCATCAGCATGTGAGGAATGACCGAGTGGAAGCGTGTGATGCACAGACAGCTGCCTGGTACATGCCTGCAGGATATGTGAGCAGACATAGCCTGACCAAGAAGCAGGCTAAGTGACAGCCCCAGACAGGAAGAAGCCTTACCTGTGGATGGTTCTGAGCAGAGTGGAGCGTGCCTCGTTGTGGAAGGTGATGATGATGCTGGTTGGAGGAAGGTCCGTGCAGTATACCAGCAATGAACATCTGGCAAGCAAAAGCAGATTATAAGACATTTGAGAGCACAACAGAAGAGCCTGGGACCATGGGCATCATCTGAGAATGACTGAAACTAAATGTCCACCACCTGGCAGAGAAACTGGGCTTGGAGCCTAAACAGAAACAAGTATTGTCATTTACACATTCCTGAGTTCAAAGACATAGTTTTCTAACAGTTGAAGGAACAACATTCCAAGTCTTGGGATCTACCCAAAATCTGGGCCCTTCCTACCCAAGCCTTTGGCCAGAGAGCAGATCAATCCAACAGATTCTTATATTTTATATTGACTTTGGGACTTGCAGCTTCAGAGGTGGGTTCTATGTAACCGCTGGTCCCTGCTCCTGCCCTGTACCCATTCCCCCTCCCAATACTTACAGAGACAGAGCCTACAGCTTCAGTATAAGCAACCTAAGAAAGCATTTGCTTCCATGGGTTTAGGATTATTTTGTATGACCATTACATCTGGTGGAGTAATTTCAATTTAATACTTTGCCTCAAGTGAAAATTGTAGCCTGCAGCCTGAGAATTGCTATAATGGAAATAGACCCTCCAAGTGAGGCCAGTGCCACTGGGGGCTGTCATCTGGGTGTACACTTTTTCCTGTTTCTCTTGATTTCATGTGTGGCCCAATTATGGGCAGGGTTATTATAGGGGTCAAAAAGAGAAGAACATACATGGGGGGGGTCAGATATTTGTTCTCATTTTTTTCCATTTCTTCCTGAGCCTTTAATTGGAAATCCAGAAACCCACAGATAGGCTTTGAAGGACTGAACCCTCTGGAGTCTTTTGATAATAATTTGTACAAATATGCATTTTAAACTTTCCTGGAATCCAGGTCACATTTGAAACCAGACTTACATACAAGTCTGGGCCTGAAACACTATCTCCAGTCTTTGGCTAAAAGACTTGATGTCCCTATGGTCACCCTAATAGTACTGCCTTGGTGTATTGTTGACATGAACATAGACATGTCAAGAGCCCAGTGCCTCAGACCAATGCAAGAGCAGGGAGTGGGTTGGACAAACTATCTATGGCAAGGGAGGTAAGGTCAGAGATCTTAGTGAAAACTCTTGGTCTCCCTCAGAAACAGACAAAGGAGACCCTGAATGCCACTACTGCCAGGACATCTAGTTGTCGTGACTCTGCTTGGAGATCCTCTGTAGTCATGGCTCAGTTTCCATGACTCTGAGTTATTTGGGGGAAGCTGAAGGAGAATGGTAGGCTTTGGAGTTGCCACTTGATTAGAGAGCTTTTAGACACAGGCACTACTTTGCCTCAGAGATGCCAGCTAGGGAGAGAGGCATATCAATGCACAGTGACCTAGAAGCCTGTGTACACAGGCAGAGGCTAACGGCCTGAAACATGAAGAAGGCTCCAGTGAAAACATGTTGGATCCCATAGGGTAAGGTGAGGATGGATAGAAAACGGGGTAGAAAAGCTCACAGACTCATGGTCTAGGGCTCTGGACACAACCTGCCAGCATGAGACCTTGAAAAAATTGCCCACCTCTGCAGGCTGCTCCCTGACCCTCTGTGAAGCACAGTTAGTCCAAACTTCCCTCCCCCCAAAGATGTAGGCACAGAAGCAGAAGCTGTGCGTGTAGCTTGCCTTCAGTATAGACAAGTCATTTGATCCGAATGCTGTAAGCTCTCTTTGTGCCTGAGGTCCAGCTATGCCACGGGGTTACTTACTTGTGACTGTGATTTCCTCAGTTTTATATTTTTCACCCACACAATGAAGACAGCAACCCCTAACTTGCAAATCTCCCTCATTGATAATTATGACAGGTAGCAAAAGGTTTGAGGCAAATGGTCACACGATTAGTAACATCAGTCCAAATACACAGGTGATTCTGGCTGTGCCTAACTGGATCTTTCTGGTGTTGGAAAGGTGTCTTTGGTGGGTGTCTCCATTGGTACTAAGAGTGGCTAAGTGGCAATGAGAGGGGCAAGGGAAGGAACAGAGCTCAAGGACTATGGCATCAATGCTGATGAGATGAACCTGGGCCCAATGCCTAGATTCCAATCTGGATTTGCCAAAAGCTGGTTGTGAGCCCCAGAGTATGCCACTGACCTCTAAGCTTCAATACTGTCACCTGCAAAATGTGGACAAGGCTCCTGTCACAGAAGGACAGGCCTCCTTCACAGGCTTGCTGGGAAGATTGTGGCTCATGCACACAAAGCATTTGGCAAGTGCCAAGGAAATGGGGGCAGAAACTAGCTGAGCCAGCCTCTAACGGAAGTGTAGTATCTACTGACTAGAGATGCAAGCTCACAGAGTACAAAAGGGAGGTTGGAGACAGAAAGCAGAACCATTAGAGCAGCAAGCAGCAGCTGGAACCTAGGTGGTATTCTCCCAGGCCTGGAAGGTCCTATCTCCAAAAGGGTAGGATACAAGCCTTGCCTGGGTCATAGCAGAAAGCTGAGGAGCTCTGCTGTCATGCATAGGTCCACAAAGGACAGGGCAAGATGGTGCTTCATACTCTCAGGCTCATATTCCTTCCCAAGATTTCCTTCTTCTGTTGTAGCCCAAAGGGTTCATCTGTTTGATATTGACAACAGCCTCTGCAGAAAGGTAAACTGAGGCTCAGAACTCCCTCACCAAAGGACATACCTGGTTCATGCATGGGATGGAGGAAGCCAGATCCATGACTCCTTAGTTGGTGCTGGTCCCTAGTGTCCCATGTGCTTCCTAGTACAGGGCAAGCAGCATTAGGTATGCAGTCATCCCACACAGCAGTCACTTGCTATCCAAAGCCTGGTCCACAGCCTGCTCAGTGACAGGCACTAAGGACTTATAATATGGGCTTGAGGCTGAAAAAAGTCCTTAAAGCTGCCTACCTAGAAGAATCTCAGCCCAGACAGTAAATGGGAGAGACTTAAAAGATTAATCAAACACTGAGGTCTCTGGGGCCATGAGGAAAATGAAGGCGGCAGCCAATGCTGACGTCTGGCGCCAGCAGATGGACGAGAAAGCATGTTAATAATTTATTAAAGATTCAGGGAGTTTATTGGAGTCAGGAGCCAGTGAGTGGGAAGGGGTAGGGGTGGGAGCGCTTAGCTCATCCTATGACCCAGGAGGAATATGAGGCATTAGCTCTGTGGAGAAATAGGGGAGGGGGAGAGAGGGAGAGAGAGAGGGGGGAGAGAGTAAGTGTGTGTGTGTGTGTGTGTGTGCGCGCGCACACACGCTGTTTGAGGCAACAAGCATAGCAACTCCCCAATAACAGGTTCCTCCAGGATCCAGGATGATTTTAAACAGTTTTGTTCCCTCTTTTTTTCTTTTCTTTTCTTTTTTTTTTTTGAAAGACTCATTGGAGACCCATGATTTTCCCAAACTAAGTTGAGGCTCAATGTGCCTCCTGAATTCCCAACCTTGGGAAGGCTCAGTGTCACTGGCTGAAGGTGCTTCCTGAGGTCAACCCTGGGCATAGGAGGAGCCTTATCCTGCCCTTCCCTCACCCAACTGTGAATTGCTATGCCCTTGCCCATTCAGCACACTAAATGAACATGACAACCTCAGTACAATAGAGACACGCCTGTCGGTTATCACAGTAATGATGCATACAACATCCTCCATTGGTAAAACACTGCAGCTGCCTTCGAAGGAGAGCATGATGATGGCCATGGTCACCCTGTTTTGTTAATGAGTTGTGAGCTCTTAGTGGTCTCTATGGCCCTGGAACACATGGTCTTTCTCTTACCACATGCGGGACGAAATACTTGATCATAAATTATAAACCATTTGGGATTTTATGCTGGGGGATGAAAACCAGAGGGGGTGATAGAGAGGCAAGCCAGCTAACTTTAAAGCAGAGAGAACATAATTATTATTATTACTATGAGATTGGCATAGAGGAGAGCTGTTCAATGGCTGTGAGCCTGGAAGGGGGTTCTGGCACGCTGGGAGAGACAAAGGGCCTTACTGTGTGGTCAGCATGGCCAGAGTTTGGTGGAGATTCTCAACACAACACAGTAAGAATCAGATAGCCTGGCATGGGGGACTCTCAGGTTAGACAGTTGATTTTAGGATTCAGAGATGATTTCCCTTCTCTGACCTTTAGTCTCCTGGTTAGTGGTGGTAACAATATCCACCACATAGTGAATTAAAATGAGCACTGGTGAACCCTTACAGCAATCACCATGTGGAGCACCTCAGGTGCATAATGTTCACATTAGCTTAGGAAGTGCCTATTGTTTTCCAGGTTCACTACTGTTACGGCTTGCACATGGAATACTCTCTCACTCTGGCTCCTGTTTTAAATGCTAGGTTGGCCCAGTGTGGAGTGCTGCTGTGTTGGGAGGTAGGGGACCTACTGGGGAGGGGGTGGTTAAAGGTTGTAGCCAGTCTCCAGTCTGTTCTTCCATTTCTTCTTCAGGCCCACCGTGATAAATATGCTCTTCCAGGCTCTCCCCGCCATGATGGACTGAGGAGGACTAAGGAAGCAGGCAGAGAGAGGCTGAGAACTCAGTGAAGCGAAGTGGACTAGAGCCAGATGTGTGGGGCTTATGCCATGCTATAATACCCTCATGCCAGACAAATCCAGTTGTTATTCATGTCTGTTCTGTGCCTTGTCAGGCCTAAGTGCCCACACCCAAACTACACTCAGGTAAAAAAAAAAAAAAAAAAAAAAAAAAAAAAAAAGGAGTTTCTATAGGTTCTAGAAACAAGAGATCTGTCTAAGAGGGAAAATTGGGTTGTGCTGCTGGGCAGGAACAGGAAGATGAGGAAACTGCTCTCCAGGAGTACCCCAAAAGAGATGCTCTCACTGGCAGTCTCCCAGAGTAGGGACGATGTGTCCATTGCAAGGCTCAGTCAAATGCTTCCCAGGCATCCAACCCTAAACAGAAACTGGAATCCTCTCTAACCCCCCACACTTAAGGTTGCTCTGTAGAAGGCCAGTCCCAATTTGAGAAAATAATTTATCTCCATGGGTTCTGTTACCCTAACTTCAGAGCCAGAGAGATAAAGGGAAGCACAGGCATGCAACTCCCAATAGGGGCAGGACTAATTCTTGGGAGAGAGCTGTGTGTGCCCAAGGGAGTCCCCTGTGCAAGCAGGTGGGGTTGGGGTGGGGCAGCAAACACCCTCCAAGCTCGACCTCTGCCTGCCATTCTTATTGCCATCTATTCTGACCCAGGAGAAACCTCAGAGACACTGTCCCTTCTCCGTCACCAGCATGTGGCTCTCCAGAGGAAGGCAGGCAAAGGGTGCTAGCCAGCCTTGGGCCCAGAGACCTTTCCTGGATGTCAGAGTTCCCAGAGTAGAGTCAGTTGAGTTTGCTATTGGCTTTTGGAATCAGATCTTGTTTTTCAAGCAGAGAGTGCCTAGTCCACTCTGAGCCTCCTTCTGTGGGAGGACACCCGATCTCAGGGGGAGGGAGGAGATGAATATAAACTACAAAATGCCAACTCTGTGGCTGACCCCTAAGTTCACATCTGACTCTTTAGAAGGGCATAGGAAGGTATGATGAGAGTGAAATCAGAAATTCCTTTTAATCTCATTTCATGGGGGACACAGAAACACTGTAAGGCATAAAATTTTTATATCATGTCAATTTCAATAGGATTTCACATGCAGATTAATTTCATCTGCATAAACACATAGTGCTCCTACTTGCCTCAACAGTTACTATTTCTTAGTGTTAGGGAAATCCCTTCTCTCATAAAAGATACTTCAAACGATACTAAGAGTTACTGTGATGTTACAATGGTATATTTTAATTGCATTCAATTGTTACTGAATCTAGGTATACTCAGAAAGGTTGGCCAAAGCAGGCAGATGATCTGCTGGACTTTGGCTGGTCACTGTGGTGGGCAGCTTTAATGATGGCCCTAAGCCACACCTCTTTGTATAACTCATCCCCTTGGCAGGTTGAACTTGCTGACTCCCTGAAAAGGAACGGAATATTTCTAAGGAAAAATAACTGGTCCCAAATCTAGCTGTCTCCCTTTATCCATCTTCTTCATGCATGGAGTGATGCAACTTAGTGGTGATGAGAAAGAAGAGGAATCAATGTGCTTGAGGTGTCCTGGGCTGGAATGGATGTCAAAGAGTTGGCAGATGGAGTTAGAGCAGAAAACATGTTCCCTTCCACCTCACCCCTCCTGCTTGCACTCTTGGGCACATACAACAATCTCCCAAGAAGTTAGTCCTAGCCTTATTGGGAGTCACATGACTATGTTTGCCTTTACATCTCTGGCTGTGGTGTTATGGAAATGGAGAAAATTGAGCTAAATTATTTTTCCTCCTGTGACTAAGATACAAGAGTCTGGTTTACACACTTTGAGAGAATGCACCACCATGTTGTAGAGCTCCACATATGGCTGTGGTTAACCAAATCTCCTAAAAGCTATGTGAGGGAACTTGAAGGATGATTCTCCTCCAGCCAACTTCTGAGATGAGAACAGTGCTAGGTGACTCCTTGGTGGCAGCATGGGAGGGTCCCTGAAGTAGAGGACCTACTTATGCCACACCAGTATTCCTGACCCATAGACACTATGAGAAGGTAAATGTCAGTTTAAGCTAAAACCCAGTGGTTCTCAATCTTCCTAATTCTTCCATCCTTTAATGAAGTTCTTCAATGTTGTGGTAACCCCTAAACATAAAAATTACTTTTGTAGCTACTTCATAACTGTGATTTTGCTACTGTTATGAATCGTAATGTAAGTATCTAATATGCAGAATATCTGATATGTGACCCCTCTGGGGGTTGCAATCCACAAGTTGAGAACCACTACCATAACCTTTTGGTGTAACTCTTATACTAAAACAAATTAATATAGGCACCCTTGGCTACATTAGAAGAAGGAGAAGGAGGAAGAGAAGAGGCAAAGTGTCATCATCATTGTCATCATCATCATCACCACCATGGAATTACATCCCGTTCTGTCTCTCCCTCAACACACTGTGGCCCAAGTCCCCAGGGGGCCCTTTGTGCTGGCCTCCATTCACAAGATGACACCTCGGGGATTCTACATACAAAGAAAAATTAGTATTTGAATGATCTTTTTCTTTTTTCATCTCCCCTCTCTCCTTCCCTCCTCTTTTCTTCCTTCTTGGACATAATTTCACTATGTCTTAGGATGGCCCTCAATTCTAGATGCTCCATCCATAGTCTTGCATGTACTGAAATCTGATAGTTGTGGGCCACCTGGAATGACTGTTTTCTCACTTCTTGCTGGGACTACCAACAATGATGGAAGTGAATTTGCTTCACACAGTGGATGCCCTAGTGCACTGAGGCTAAATTCTTTTGCAGAATTGTAAGTTACAAATGAAAGAGAAAAAGAAATGCTGTCCTAGATGTTAGCACAGACATTCCTCTTTTTCAGTGCTCAAGGCCACTCTGCAGGGTGCCTGGTCTCAGGGTAGTCCTAGTTAGGCCAACACATGTGCTCCTTGGCCTCTAACTACCATGACATTCTTGGAAGAGTCTCTTCCAGTTATGGGCACCTCCTGGACGTATTAGCTACCTACTTCCAGCAGCATCAGATCTGCCAGAAAATCTATGCCTTGACATTTCTAGGACACTTCCATGGTCTGATTAATTGCAGGCTGTAGATCAGGACAATGATCCCAGAAATAAGTTCTGAACGTCCTGCCTCCTGGCAAGGTAAGAGAGTCCCATGGGGCCTGTCATGACAAACTAGAAAGATAAGTAGGCAGTGGGCAGTATGTATGAGACCATAGGACTCAGATTCACTTAAAGCTCAGTATCTGTTTCTGGTTTAGAGTCACTACCAACAGCTGGAAGACTCTTCTTTGCCCTCCCCACACCCCCCAATCTAATGGGTTTTTGTAATATCCAGCCAGAAGGGGCTTTGAAGATCATCTGTTCAATTGTCCCCTTCACTGTGAGCTGCTGGGAGATGTCTGCACGATTGGTGAATAAAGTGGATAAGGGCCAAGAGAATTTGGCAGATGATACCAGATAAAGAGTAGATTAGCTTTGTAAAATAATACTTTTGGTGTCTCAGGAATGAATATGGACCTGTTAGAGGTTCTGAGACTTAGGGGTTTTCCACTAGCCAAACTTCTCCCTCAAACCCTAGCACATCTGCTGTCGTGCATTTTCTCCCCTTCTGTAGTACATACAAGTTCCTACACTGCAAACTCAAATATAGCTATTGATTTACTAAGTCTCATCGCATATTATACCAAACAGAGTTGTGTGTGGTGTTAGTAAGTTTAGAAAGCACTGCCTCCAGCTACTTCTCCCCCTTTTTGTCAAATGGAGAAACTGAGGACCAGAACAGTAGGAACAGTGGACTGACCTGCCCAGGGTGACTACTGTGCAGCAGAGGTCAGCTTTTTTTTGGTGTTACTTACTCAGCTTCCTTAAAGCATCCAAGCTTAAAGAACCTATCAGACACTACAGACCGTCCTCATCCATACAATGTCATCAGCTACCAATGTCATCATATAGGCCTTCAAGGGCTCTTTTACCTGAGAATACCCCCTGTCAAGGTTCCCGTTGCTTCTTGGCGATGCTAATTCAAGTGACAACTTCATAGTCATCATCTTACTTGTCATGCTATGAAGTACTTGGTTTGTGCTTTGTCCTTGGCCTCAGTGAGACAGCCTCAGTCAGAGCCATACCCTCTTGAATTTTCTCCTCTTTCCCTCATCGGAAACCCTGCTGTTTCTACAAAGACTTTCTCTTTGGCCATACTTCTCTAAATCTTCCTTCTTTCTGGGCCACCCATTGCCCTCTTGATTGCTGGCACCCCAGCTTTAACTTACCAATGAGCATCACTCCTGGGTATCCCCATGTATGCGTTCTTCACTCACTCTCAGCCTCTCATATGGGACTGTACTCCCCAGCTCATCATCAACCATGTGCCCTAGCCCAAGAAATGGCTTCTAACCCTGATTCCCTCTCCTCCATACCCACCCTAATTAAACCTAGCTCAGCAATTCATCTTCCTTTAGCTTTCCATCTGGCTTTTTCTCTATGTTCCCATTCAGGCTTTTCCAGGTGACTGCAGCAACTTCCTCTTTCCGACCCACCAGAGCTGCAGCCACTGGAGTAACCTGTCTAAAGCTGCAGCCTTTGTACCTTCCGATGCTACCTAACTGGTCACAAAATACAGCCAGGACACACCTAACCATGGCTTACCATGCATCCTTGGGTCTTCTGACTCCATCTTGTCATACCCTCGATATTCCAGCCACATATAGCCACATACATGCTCTTTGTCCATTCTGGATCTCTGCAGGCACCATCCCTCTTCTGTGTATGTGAAATGCATGTTTTCCTCTAAGCTGGTAGTTCCTAATGCTATGATCCTTTAATACAATTCCTCATGTTGTAGTAACCCCCAACCATAAAATTATTTTGTTGCTACTTCATAAGTATAATTTTGCTACTGTTATGAATCTCAGTGTAAATATTTGATATGCAAGATATCAGATTAAACAATCCCTGTGAGAGTCAAGAGCCACAGGTTAAGAACCATTGTTTTATGAATTCCCCCCCCCTCTCCTTTTCTTGCCTTTCTGGGACTCTACATCCACCCCACTATTGTAATTTACCACCAAGCATTGTGAAGTTACTTTTCTGTCTCTTCTACTGACTGTGTGGCAGTGTAAGTTGTTAGAACTCTGCACCTAGCATGATGACTAAATACAATAGGTAAACAATACATGCCTGAAGAATGAATGTGTGGACCAGTGATGTGGCAGCAGAAGAGGTGCTCAGGGTGCTGGAGGGGGAAAATGTTATTTACCAAACTATAAATGATGTCAACACAAAAGAGGGAGGGCCAATGTCAGGAATGCAGGGACCAAGCAAGCAGAGCAACTGAAGAAGAGTCTAAGGTTAAAGGATCAGCCACAGAGAAGTGAGCTGCAGGCATCGGCTATGGGGCCAGCAATAACACCTGGGATAATTCCTGGTGTGCTCTTAGCTTTTCTCTATTGCTCAGGAAACACCAGACTGGATAAAAGGCAGGACATTCACATTTGCCAACGTCCCAAGAAAGTTAAACAATCCTTCCTCATGTGAGAGACTAAATCCCACTGGACTATGGCTCACGTACACTAGAAAGGCCCCATCCAACATGACGGCCACTGAGCATGTGAACTGTACCCAGACTGAATGGAAATAAGCTGTGAGTATAGAATAAATCCAGATTTCAAAGAAAAAGAATGTCAATAATCTTGATAAATTGTTTTTTTAAATATGAATTACAAGTTAGAACAGTACTATTTGACATTTATTGTTGGAATGATAACATTTTACACCTCTATTGAAATAAACAAAACTAATTTCACTTTCTTCTTTTATTTTGTTCAAAGTGTGGCTCTAGAAAATTTTAAATTGCAATCTATTTGTACCAAACACTATACTTCTTAACTGGCCATTGAACTTTAATTTGCATATTACCTTATTTAAAATATCAACATTAGTGTCAATGTTTTCTATATGTTGAGTATTTTGTGTGATTAGAGTAAAAACATTATAGAAACCTTTGTTAAATTTGCATCATTTTATTTTGTATGACTATTATATGTATATTCATATATATATATTCCTACCATCTACCATCATCATTTTATAAAAGAAATGGTGTCAAAATTCCAGAAAAGGCCACAACCTCAGAATAATTAGACCATTCAAAGTCATCTTCAGTGATGTCTCCCTCACTCTCTCCCTTCACTCTCTGCTCTACAAGGCAGATGTGGACTCATTTACCAGCTAGCATCTGAAAGCACAGTTTAATGATCCACCACATTAAATTATGATTTGCCTTTGTCTTCCACCCTCTGTCAAAACTGTAAATATTAACAGGGAAGACAGAAAAGCTCCTACTTTCTGTCTAGGAGCAGCAGACACCCCTCTGTTCTCAGTGCTGTGGCTACTACTCTGTAAAGTCCTTCTGACATCTAGCTCCAGCCCATCTCCTTGGGACATCTCTGTGGTATGTGCAGACAGGTGTAATGGGACTAGGAATACCTTCTTGCCAGAGAGAACTCAGATTCGTAGGGCAAGAAATGACCTCAATAAATGACCATTGTTTCACTGTGCACCAGGATCACTTTGTGCGCTAATTTAGGTATTTCACATTGACCAGAGGCTTGAAAGTAAATGGGAGTCAAGCATGGCTAGAAGCTGTACAGAGGGGACAGCTCCTCCTGCTCATCTCTGTGTACATTGCAAATGGCTACCCTTTGGTAATTAGTGCCAATACTACCCAGATGGCAGGTGTGTGTGTGTGTGTGTGTGTGTGTGTGTGTGTGTGTGTGTGCGTGCGTGCGTGTGTGCATGTGTGTGTGTGTGTGTGTGTGCATGCAGGTCGGAGTTAAAAGGAGAGCATGCAGAGGAAGTGCTGTCTAAAGGTTCTGAAGATTCAGAGTCTCCTTCCTGGGACTAGCAAGTAAGTGCTGGGTATAGGCCAAGACTTATTTTTGAGTGTTTCCTGAAAAAGATTTTTGGTGTCTGGGAGCAGGGTGCCTTCATGTCTTATTTTAGCCCTGCTGGAATCACGTGGCACAATAGTAATAATAGATATGCTTACCGAGTGTTCGCTCTGTTTCAGGTATTCTTCCAGAGCTCCAAATGTGCACAGTGATTCTCAGGGTGGGTGCTGTATCACTCCTCTCTTGCCACAGAGGAGACATTGAGCACCAGAAACTCTTCTAAAACCAGACACTTGGGTTTCCCACTCAGTGCCTCACACCCTTGTTACCAAAATTTTGAGGGCTAGAGGACTCACTGATAACAAGTCTTATTTAGTACAGGCCTTTCTCTTAATTTTGTGTCTTGAAGACCACATGCTAGAATGTTCTAGAAAGTTGGAAAACCATCTAAAGAATAATGTGTCCTCTTCCTATTTCCTGATGCTCTCTCATATTTCCCAGCTGTAGGCTCAGTGAACTGTGCCCTTGTTTTGCTCAAGAGGAGAGACTTCCTTATGGGGGAGCAGCTAAGATCATAACTATGCCTATGGCTCTAGGGAAAGGCCAGATTCAGGGGTTTGAGCTTAGGTGTGATCCTCTTGAGGACCAAATGTCCCATATTTCTTTTCCAGGGACTCTTGATAGTATGTCCCTTGGAAAATCTCTGGGTGACAGAGGTGGTGGTTAGGTAACAAAAAGTAAAGGCTTCTACACCTTCCTAAGTCAACACCCTCTTAATCAACACTGTCCCCCAAAATGTCTCTATATCTTCCTTTTGTTCTCATTTTGTCCCTGCAAGTCTGACCTGTGTCCCAGCTCTGCTTTACATCATTCCCAATGATTCTCTCTGCTTGCAGTCATCTGCCCTCTAACCCACTCCTTCCTCTTTTCACAGTTTCCTCACAGGAGCCTTCAGTCCTTATCAAACCAACTCATCTGCCTCTCTTGGTTTATGCCCTATTGACAGCTTCTGCGCACTTCCCCTGTCCTGTTACCTCCCCTGTTCTGCCACCTAACCTTCCACAGGTGTTTAGTTGTATGTACTGTACATCCCTCAACCCAAGCCCCTTCCTCCACCACATATCTCATGAACTGCCCCCTCCAGTCCATCTTTGCAGAGAGACCCTGCCCTTCCTACGGGCAGCACCACTTTTCTGCAATTTTATATTCCTCACAGGCAAGTTACTCTACCTGCCAGAGTCAATTTCCTCATCTCTAAAACCAGGATCACAGCAAAATTGTGAGGCTTACCCGAGAGCACATATATAAGGTGCCTAGCACATGTCAGGGGAGCAGTATGATCAATAAGTGCTTGCCGATTATGGTCTTGGATTTATGAGCAAACACGAGATTCCTTTGTGCAGTGAAGGTGGCTTTAAATTTCCTGTGATTTGATTTTCTCACTCTGTTCTGAGGATTCATTCCCACTCCTGTATACCCAGACATTGTTTTCAGTAGAGAGTTTGAGAATGGATTTAAGGTACCTTTTGGATCCCTATTTGTAAGGTTGATTCTGATAAACAAAGAATAAGGGCAAAGGACTGCACTGGACTCTGGACATAAAAAGAGGCCAGCACCTCTGGCCCATGTCTCTCAAGGCTCCGGAAGAAGACAGAGAAGGAATGATGCAATTTAGGGTGAGGATTGCTCTTCAGAGATGGACATGCAAGTACTGGAGATACTGGACTTGACTAAGATCAGCCAAGAGAACAGACAGACTGTCTGGATTTCTGAAAGATGAGGTCTGTCCTGAGCAGAGAGCAGCAGAGAACAGAGAGGTCCACCCTTATGCTGTAACCAGAGAATGAGTCCTTGCCAGCCTTCTGCAAAGCTTTGAGGAAACACATGCACACTGTGTCAGAAGAGAGTGTCTTATGAGTCCAAATTTGGAAAGGTCTAGACTGAAGGGGTATGATCTTGGATATATGCCACTCAACTCTAAGCCAGGAGGTCAGCTGGGGTGTCTGCCATCACCCAGGTGAGAGGGACATGCTGTAGGACTGGGCAGGAAGCTCAGAGACTTAGGTATGGCTAAAAGATAGACTGAACAACAACATCAAAAACAAAAACCTAGGCAAAAGAACATGACTCCAGAATATCTGGCTTGAGTCAAGTGGTGAACAGAGGGACCTGGTCTAGGAGCAAAGTGGGGTTGGGTTCTTCTCTGCCTGGAGAGGTGATCTGGACAGGCTCAGGGAAGTCTGTAAATGATTGATGAAGAAGGCAGGAGGAGGAGGGTCCAAGAGGAAGTGACAGTATGGTTACTCTGGCCTTCTGCAAGTTTATTCCTGGGTTAGACCAGGCTTGAAAGCAATACCAGCTTGTTTGTGATAGAGCTTCCATTGACATAAGGGGTTCTTCTTGTAGTCTCAGAGACACCCAAGATAACCACTACTGGTATGTATAGACCTTACTCTTTGATAGCCTAGAGGGACCTGGCTGGCCTGATACTAAAGGTTTCTGCCTTCCATATACACGATCATCTGGCTTTCTAGCCACCTCAGGTCTCGCACATGGCTCTCTGCATGCCATCCCACTGTCTGTCACCATGCTGGGCTTGGGCCTCCTTTCACACTTTCCCCACCCACAGCTGTCATCTCTTCTCCTGCTCTTTTCGTCTCTTGTCAAACACATTTTGTACTTGCTGGCCCCGGGCCCTGAAGCACTTCTGGCCCTGGCTTCTCGCCTCAGCATCTTTAAGTACAAGCTCTGCCAGATGCACTATTGCAAATGCCTTGTCACTTCTTTGTTGCTTTCCAGTTTTTGAGTAAGTTTGACATTCAGGCAAGTGAGACAACTCAGTGCCAGGAACTAGGGCTGGACCAGGAGCCCTCCAAGGACTTGGTGCCAGCATGCCCCACACCAACCTCACCTTGAACTCAACTCAGCACAGGCACAAAGTGCCATAACACCCCAACTAAAGAAGCTGTGTGAAGGCTCTGAGCTGCTACCTCTCCATACTTAATTGCACCCACATTACCCCTTCGCTTCGAGTCTACCTTTCTTTCTTCCAACACTATAGAACAGGGAGAAGAGCACCGCTATTCCCACTCTGTGGGTGAAGAAATGGGGTCTTAAGAAGCTTCAGTAACTCCCCTAAAGACCAGCTACAATGTAGTTGCAATGCTTTTCCCCAACTCTCAGAGATGGAAAATCTAGACTTGCCTTAGTGTACCAGGTCCTCTTTCTGGGCCGCAGCTTCCTTCCCTGAAACGGTCACCATCCATTCAATCAAGACCAAACAGGACATTATGAGAGATATAAAATCCTACATAAATACAAGACATAACTAGTCTAACCTGGAGGATGCCCTGTATCATCCATCCTTTTATTTAGGAATAGTCAAGATACCCTGGCCCTAATTCTACCACCCTTATGATTTCATCAAGCAATCCATTAGCATTGCTTCTTCCCTTCATTAGAGATACATGACCCCTCATATGACACAAACCAATAGTTCTTTAAAGTACTGGAGGCAGGAAAGGGGACTGTCTCTAGGTGTTAAAGATAAGTATAAAGGTTATGGCTCCCTATTCAAGATGATACATTCAGACAAGTACCCACAATGTACTAAATAGCCACCTGTAAACCATGCCCTGCCCAGCAGCAAATGGTCCTGATGCTGCTGTGAATTAGAGCCTGTGCCTCAGGCCAGGAGAGGTTGGTGACCTCCATACTGACACATATATGATTAGTGAGGAAGGCTAGCTTGAGGAAACAGACAAGGTGGCAGTATAAAAGGACAGTGCTAATGGTTCTGGAGGGTCCTTGAGTCTGGCTAGGAATGGGAGTTTGTGGAGGGAAAGATTATTTCAGGGTGATGCAGTGTGGGGGGAGGGAAGATACTGAAAGCAGGAAGGTGTCATGTTTCTGGAAATAGCTTCTATCCTGATTCCACCCCTAAGTCAGTTCCTGTATGCAATCTTACTGGAAGTAGCATGTATAATGCAGCAGATGGAACTGGGAGTGACCGTAATAACCACCCTCCAGTTACTCCACTTATGGTTCATATGCAGAAATGGATGCTGTACCATCAGTGTTCTCCAGAGGAACATAAATGATAGACTGAATCTCTCTCTCTCTCTCTCTCTCTCTCTCTCTCTCTCTCTCTCTGTGTGTGTGTGTGTGTGTGTGTGTGTGTGTGTGCCTATATATCTCTATATATGTTATATATGATATATGTTATATATGCATATATACTAGATTTATAGGATTACAGACTGTGGTCCAACTAGTCCAACAGTAGCTATCTACCAACTACCAGTAGTTGTTCAGCCCACGAGGTTACATGCCTCAGCTGGTCTTCAATATATCCCAGGATCTCTAAGTGGTAGGCTATAATGAAGGAATGGACTTGTCAGAAAGAGCAAGAGAAAACAGGCAAAGAGAGAGAGTTATATGTCTTTTATATAGGCTGCCAGTAGAAGGTGTGGCCCAGATTAAAGGTGAATTTCTTCCCCTCAAAAGATCTAGATTAGAAGTGGGTCTTCCCACTTCAAACAATTTAACTAAGGAAAACAATCCCTCACAGGTGTACCCAGCTACTTGGGTTTTGGCTAATTCCAGATTTGGTCAAATTAACAACCAAGACTAGCCATCACAGATACCAAAGGGGCTAAAGATCCCTTATCTTAGGGAGGACCCAGGCATTCTTGTCCTCACCCCAATTCCTCTCCTTATTCCATGATACTGCCTCAAGATATTTGGCAGAATGCCAAAAGATAACCCAGAGAGAATCAGGTCTCTCAAGGGTAAAGATCCACTTGGTATTTTGGTAAAGGGCACAAACAGATGGAATAAGGTAGGGACACTTGATTTGGGCACCCACCTAAACAAAGTGCTTGTAAAAACCTGCTGTGCTTGACAGTTTAATGTCAACTTGACATAAACTGGAGTCATCTGAAAGGAGGAACCTCAATTAAGAAAATGCCTCCATAAGATCTGGCTGTAGAGCACTTTTTAAATTAATGATTGGTGGGAAGGGCCCAGCCCATGGTGGGTGTGCCATCCCTAGGCTTGTGGTTCTGGGTTCTATAAGAAAGCAGGCTGAGCAAGTCATGGGGAACAATTCACTAAGCCACACCACTCTGTGTCCTCTGTATTAGTACCTGCCTCCAGATTCCTGTCCTGTTTGAGTTCATGACAGGACTTCATGGCAGGACTTCCTTCCATGATGAACTGTGATGTGGAAGCATAAACCAGACAAACCCTTTCCTCCCTGACTTGTATAGATCGTGGTGTTTCATCATAGCAATAGTGACTCTAGGACAGGAGTAGTCCCTAAGGTGGACGTGTACCAATGACTTCAGAAGGGCAGTGAGGGCATTCCCAGGTACCCAGGTGGAAGAGCTGTTATTCCAGAGAGTCAAAATTCCACAGGGCAAACATTAGCTTTTCCACAGATACATCCCTCATTGCCTTATACACAGTAATCTGTAGTCTAAATTCCTCATGGCAAATGCTTAATTCAAATCACTTTCCCATTGTGGCACTAAACATATGCTTGAAACTCTTTATGGAATTCTTTTCTTTGCCCAAATTCTCCAACTATATGAACTATGGGAAACAGAACCAGGGAGGAGACAGGGAAATCTGCCCCCAGAACCAAGGCCACTCATCAGTCACTTCAAAGCCACAAAGGATGCTTTGTCAGTCATCTGCCCGTTACAGTTTGTCCTAGGTGACAGAACAGCAGATGGTACTCCTTATTTAATTAGATGGTTAAAATGTTACTTTTTGTGCCTCCAGGCAAAGGTAAAATATAATTATCAGACTATCTTAACTGCGAAACCCTGAATCCTTGTGTATCGGCTCTTCTTGCTCCAAAGCCCAAGTTCATCTGACTTAGTCTGTCCCTATCTTTTGTCTCTCTCTCTCTCTCTCTCTCTCTCTGTCTCTCTGTCTCTCTGTCTCTCTGTCTCTCTCTCTCTCTCTCTCTCTCTCTCTCTCTCTCTCTCTCAGTAGTCTTGACCTAACAGGTTTATGTTAGCCAGAGAATGAGAGCTATATATGGGCTTAGATTTGAAAACCTGATTTTTTGAGTTTCAGTTTAATTTTGGATAGGTTCCTGAACCTTTCTGAGTCAGGATCTTCTCATCCAAGTGTGGGGTTCATCTCTACTTTTGGGGATATGCCCAGGTCTCAGTAACCCACTCTGGTGTTCATTCTGAAGCACAAAAGTTGCTCTGGAGGTGAATGGCAGGTCCCATTCCCACATCCACTCCAGCTCCTTTACCCCAAGACCAGTATTTACTCCTCAACTAGGAACAAATGGCCCAGTGTGAAAGCCATGGAACCACCCTAGGGGCTCTGCTGCTAAGATCCCACAACAAACTCCCTGAGGTTGATTCCAGTTAGGTCCAAGCTCAGCTTGGTACTACTCCTCCCTCAGGGGCATTATTGCTACCTGGCCCCATTCTGCTCATCCACTTTGGTTCCTTTCTTCTATCAGGAGCTCCCATCATACAATTATGGCATAAAATGTGAAAAGGACATCTCCAGCATTGCCATGGTAATAATAGGGTAATGGTAACATAAGAACTTGAGCCTTCTAGTTGTTTGCTGAGTTAACTCTTAAGTCTTTTCTCCTAAAGTCAAGACTTTGCTGAACATGACTGTAAGCTTCTCTCCCAGAATGTTCCTTTCCTCCTCCTTCCCTCCATCATCTCATTCTCTAAACTGGGTAGAGTCAACAAAGCACTGACTCTCCTGATAGCTTCCTGTGCCCTTATTCCAATATGCCCATCCCCTGGTGCAATCATAAAGACCCATAGGTCCTACCAGCTATAGTTAAGATGCCTTCTACTTCTGAAGGCTATAGATTCCCTCTTCTACACAGGCCCACTCTCCTTTATTCACAGAAATGTTTCTAGCCCCTATGTTCCACTACCTGACCAAGGCAGAAATAGTCAGACTAAAACCTGGGAGAGAGGGGAAGGTAGGGGTGCTGGATTAAATCAAGAAGAGATGTCTCAATGAAATCTATATCTGAGACCCACGGGGACCCATTCCTAAGCCAGAACTTGACCTGTGGAAAATTCTAAATACAAGTGTTGGCTGAATAAACTGAAAGTATGAATCATGAAAAAAATAAGTGGGTAACATGCACAATGCAGGGCCAAAGTTGGTGGGATTTTCTAGGAAATGAGGTGTAATAAAACAAATTCGCTAACGTTGTTCATCAACATGAATTCTCATTAGCCAGTGTCCTAACTTGATCCTTTTTTGAAGACTGATAAATTGTTCCTTTGGAAGATCTGGAAGTCAGAGCAAGTAATGGCAGAAGAGACCTACAGACTCAACATTCAAAGAATCTGGGGACAGGAATAAAAAGCAAGACTCCATTCCAGTGGTTCATCCTCCCTCTTCCATGGGGAGATTATATCAAGACTCTTGTATTAATTTATTTTCTCATAGCTGTGACAAAATATATGAGAAGAAGCAATTTCAGTAAGGATGTCTTATTTTGAAGCACAGTTTGAGGATGCAGTCCACCATGAGGGGAAAGGTGTGGCATGGTGGGAAGGCTCTCGGCTATGACTATGCATTTCCACCACCTCCAAAGAAAGACCAGGAAGCATGGAACAGTGAATGTGGATGCTCCTTTTGCTCCCTCCTTCTAAAATATTAATTGATTTAATCTTTTTTGAGTCTAAGTGTCCTGTAACCCACTCCAAACTTTCTATATAACTGAGGGTAGCCCTGGACTTTCCCTGCCTGCCTCTCTCTCCTAAGTGCTGGGATTACAGGACAAGCACTACTGTACCCTCCTCCCTGCTCTATTTAAGTGTAAGTTCCTAGCCCATGGGATGTCCATCTGCATTCAGGATTGGCATTCCATCTTCAGTTACACCTCTCTAGAAACATCCTCGCCGCCATGCTTACAGGTGTCTCCTAGGGAACTCCAAGTCTCATCGAGGTGACAATGAAGATGACCCATCACATCACTATAGATGATAATGTCAAGTGCCCTGGCCTGCTGATTCAACCTAACTGCACAGCCACTTCCAGCTCTGAAATTCCTCCTGTGGTTCCCTTCCTCCCATGGAGCAGCTTGGACTTCAAGCAAAGCATACAAAAGACACCATCAAGGGGCTCTCATCTTGTCCTGAAAAATGGTTCTCATGGGGGGGGCCTGGGAAGTAGCAGATGTGAAGAGCTTGTTTGCAAAAGCTAAGTGTCTGTGATGGGTTTCCCTCCCCTCCTCTCAGCCTTGCTGCAGAATTACTAACTCAGTGCTGAGTTAGGGGAACAGCCTTGACTCTGAGGGAATATGAACATTTTTTACGCTTAGCCGTTCCAGTCGTAAAGATTCTTATCCTATTACTGCTAAGTGACGAGCTCGAGGAGAGAAATGATGATGATCTTTGACAGCCATTCCAACCGAATAAATACAAGGAAGGAGAAATGCGTTCAGAGACTGGGCCACTGCCCCTTCATTTCCCAGGATGAAAAGGAGCAAGGAAAAATGTCTTCCTGGTGAGATGGATCAAAGTGTGGAATTTTCCCTCCAGGCAAGCGATGGGCGCCCCACTGGTTCTTATCATTTAGTTCCACACTGGACGAAAGGCTGGGAGAATATGCCAGAAGGAAGCAATCAAACCCAGCCAGGCCAGGGGGGAGACCTAATGAAGCTTCCCTAGCTCTACCTCTATATAGCCCACCCAGACACCTGCTGCCCTGCCATCCAAGAAATCCCATAATAGTCATTGCCAGGCAACGGTAAAACTCTACATTGGCTTTATCAAAATACCCCCCACACACACACACACCTGAGGTGTATGTCTCCATTTGATGGCTTGTTTGCCAGATATTTTATGAACTATTGGGATGATGACAAATTTAGCTGCTATAACAGGGTTGAGGTAGCATAACTGGAAGGCAGGTATTTTTTGTTGGGCTAGTCACTGTGTTATGAATAGAAGAATTCTGGAGAAATATTCCTGGACTCTTAGCTCAGCTAAAGTTATCTCTTTCTTACACTGAGTTTTCTCTGCAAGGCACACCACTACCTCCTACCAAGCATGTGACATCTATATCTCTCTATCTCTATATCTTCCATGTCTTATTCATCATTGTGACCACAGGACCCAGGCAGTGACCTAGAGATTGAGTTGCTGACAAAACAACATTCCTGAAGTGGAAAAGCTTGGATTAGGATGCCCAGTGCTCTGTTCAGTTGAAGTGGGATGAGCTAGCAGGTGACTGTATATGGCTGGACCATAAAATCTGACTGATGCTGGTCACAGCAGTCCATGTTTGTATGATGATGTGATGGATCACAGTATGAGTGAAAGTTATCCAGCCCAATGCTTTGCAAAGAAGATGGAGAATGGGGAGGGGCCGGGATATTTCAGGAGTCATTCTGTAACCCTCATTCCTACTTTTCTCTAGAGACATGCATTGTCTAAAGCATGTAGCAAGCCCCAGCTTCAATACTGTCACCATCATTCCAAATGGATGTGAGGGGTAGGGTGTGTGAATATGTAAGGGGTCCATCACTTTCTTCACCATTCTGGCTATTGCACCATCACTAGGACAGTACCCAAGGATTTGGTCAGTTCATCTGCCTTCCTCCTCCCACCCCTCCCCATCACCTGGCTTCTCTAGCTTCTGAGGCAATTCACTCCAACAGCACCCACTTGGCAGCTCTTGCTCTAATGCCCAGCTAATAGTTGTCTGTTCCAGGCGCTGTCCAAACGCTTACTATAAATCAGAATCCAATTACTGTAGTAAGAAAATTGGAAGCAAATTTAATAAGCTCAGACCCCTCCCACATGCTGTTTCTTCACTCTTCTCTTTTCAATAATGAGAATTCTTCAAGGGGAAAAAAGCCTTTTTCCTTTAACTCTGTGACTCTTCTCCCTGTCTCTCATATGAAACTCCTAAGGGCCAATGGATAATGAGAAGGACTTCTTTTAGCTCCCCTTCTCCTCTCTGTATGGAAGACAGATGGGAGAGAGTAGTCGATGGTCTTTCTGGTCTATCTTTCTCTTTTATTTATTCAACAAACAGATGTTGTATCCCCATCACACAACAGGCACCATAATAGGTGTTCAATGTGTTCCTTACTCTACGGGCAGCAGAACTAGCAGGACCTTTGCCGTGAAACAGGATAGGGATGCAAACTGGTTTAGCAGGAGCAAAGCCAGCATCAATGGGGCTCAGTCTAGGAATGAGCCAGGCAACCAGTATAGGTCACTTGGCCATGGGGTAAGGAGTTACACTGCAGTAAGACACTTCTTAGGAGTGGGTGAAGGTAGAGGGAAAGAGGAAACAAGAAAGGTCAGCCTCTACAAGGCCAGAACCAGAAGCCCTGACACTTGGACAGAGGGAGAAATACACTATATATATATATATATATATATATATATATATATATATATATATAGCTGTTGTGTACATTTATCCCAGGGTCTCTATTCTCTCCTTAAACCTGGAGCCTTTTGATAACACCAGCTCATACATGGATTTCATCCAAACCACAGAAGCTAGCCTATGCTTCATAGTTTCTTAACTGACAGCCCTCAGAATCTCTTGCCAAGCCAGATAGCTAGGATTTACTCCAAGCTCTCTGAGTGAAGCCTAAGAATGTGCATTTCCAACACATTCCCATCTGATGCTGATGCTGTTGGCCCTTTGGTCTGAAGAACCAGACTTTGAAAGCCATTGTGAATCCTTGCTATTCAAAGTGTAACCCACAGACCATAGTCATCACTGTCACTGGGAAATATGTTAGACACACAGAATCTCAGAATTGAAGAGAAGGTGCAGTGGCTAAGAGCACTTGCTGGTCTTCCAGAGAACCCAGGCTTGATTCTTAGGACCCACATGGTGGCTCACTATTACCAATAGTTCAAGTTCTAAGGGATCTAATCCCTGTTTTGACCTCCTCCAACACAGTGGCATTCACTCTTTCATACATACAGACACACATAAATAAATTGTAAAGAATAACTTAAAACAAGGAAAAGAAATGCAGACCCTCAAGCTTGATCTGCTGAGCTGGATAGAGAGAATCCTCAGATGACTTAACTGTTTGTCTGTTTAAGCTTGGGAAGTCCTTACCCAGAGTGGCTGCCCTCAAGTCTTGCTGCTCATTAGAGTCACTTGGGAGCTGAGGAAGGACACACTTGAGTTGATTGGAGTCTGGATATCAACATATTTAAAAGGCTCCTCGAGTACCTCTCATGAGAAGCCTGGATTGAGAGCTGCTTAGACTGATGCTGAATAGCCAACATGCCACTCTCTGTTGTTGCTCAGCCTCATTTCTCTGGCTTTGAGCCTGACCTTGAACCTCACCTCTGTTCTTTCCTACCCCCACTGTCACACCTGTCAGTTTGCCATCTTCATTCTGGCTTGTGGGCTGGTGCTTCATTAGCCTGTTTAGCCATCTCTGGTTTTCTTCTAGAGTGTTCCTCTTCCACATGAGGTTTAGCCATCATTGCACTGGATTTCTTTAATCTTCACTATAAAATAGGTCAATGCTGTCTACATATTTTATTTGATCCTTACGACAAGTGAATCAGGTGGGATCATTACTGTTATTTTTATTCCTGCTTTTCAAAGGAGGAAACCGAGGTGTGGAGAAAGTGAGTCCATTCATCTAACCAGCAGCATAGACAGGATGAGAAATGCCTGTCTGATCCCAAAGAACCCTATTATGACCCTCTGATGACCCTCTTACATTGCTTTCAACTTCATTCTGCTTTACACAGGAGGTCTGGCCTGACCTATTGCTGATGATGGACTGGTGATAAATATTTTCATTTCATCTTTGAAGATCTGGATAAAAAGCAAGGCCAAGTGATGGGAGATGCCATTCTGTATATATGTTTCTCATACTGGTTAATGAATAAAGCACTGTTGGCCAATAGGAAAGGAAGATAGGAGGGACTAGGAGACAAGGAAGAAAGAGGAAGTAGTAAGGAGGGGTCAATATGGAGAGTCTGGAGAGATCAGTATGCTGCAGCCGGCTCCCGGTAAGAAGACCACGTGGAAATACATAGATTAACACAAATGGCTTAATACTTAAGACAGAGGTAGTCGATAAGAAAGTAGTAACTGGCCAACAGCATAATATCAAATACAGAGTCTCTGTGTGTTATTTGGGGCTGGCGCGGCGACAGGACAAGACCGGCGGCGGGAGGAAAAACCCTACTCCTTACAGCCAGGTTTACAGCAGGGATCCTCATTGAAATTTTGTCCTCCAGAAAAGCTATATGGGAAAGATATTTTTGGTTCACAACTTGATGGGGGTGTGGGTTTCAGAACTTTGCAGGCATGCTCTAGGATTCTCAAGAGCACATGAGTACCACCAGCAGAGGGCAGCACTCTACAGCCTGGGGTTAGATAATCCAGGTCCAGTTGGTACCTGCCATAGTGCCAGTCTAGAACTTCCCACTCAGTGAATGCTCAAGGCTCCCAAGATGACTTTTGGTCCTAGGCACCCACCCAATTCTGAGCCCTTTGATCTCCACTCTTAGGCTTTTTTGAGTCCCCAAGTCCAGAATTCTCCAAGTAGCACACTTCTAACTCCTGCAGGGTAAGGCTGTTGCCCTGAGACAGACATCCCCTTTTGTCTTCTCAAAGGGTGTCTGGATTCTGTGTCAATCGCTTCTGCCCTTCTTGCTGTCTCCCTGCAAATCACCATTCTATAATAGACAAGTCCTGGATAGGTGCAGATACCAGAGCTGGCTGTCCAGATGGGCTCTTTGGGGGGGGGGGGGACAAGCTCAGCATTGCATTGCCTGCCACCACAAGTCTGGCCTTTGTACAAATGTTCATTTCTGTTCTGCAGATCAGAGGCAAGTGAGAATACAGAAAACAACACGCTCAACTGCTTGGTGAGCTCCTAGTGCATCCTCCAGTGGCTGAGAGCAGTTGTGTTGCCACCCTCCAAGGGCTCTCACTGTCACACCAGTACCTCTCCTGCCTAGAACAGCTCCCATTTCCTTCCTGGGCAGGGGTGGGAGGCATAGCATATTGAATCAGAACAAGGAAGCAACTACTTGTCTGAGACCCAATAGGGCTTCTCTCTCTCTCTCTCTCTCTCTCTCTCTCTCTCTCTCTCTCTCTCTCTTCCTGTTCTCCCACACAGTTTCTGTTCAAGGAAATATAACTTGATATTTAAATGTTGATTAGAGAGGAGTAATAGGACAAGGGCCAGGGAATTTAAATCACAATATTAAAAAGAATTTCAATGGGACTCTGACTTTAAGACAGTTTAGGCGAGTAGCGGGGAGGATTCCTCTGACTATAGGAGATAAGGGCACTACTGCTTAGGTAGACTCTCATGTCACCTTTGAAGAAGAGTTAAATCTACAGATGGTCAGAGTTAGAGGAAATCAGGCTATCATCCAGACTGTGCGCATGCTGCATTCATGTGGACACCAAGACTCCAGCTCCACAAGGTAATGATAGTAACTAACAAGGAGTTGAATGTCTCCATGTCTTCACATAGTGCATGCTCAAGAATCACCAATATAAAAAGCCTGTCATTATAAAAGTCCTTTGCATACAAATCCCTTTTCCTACAACATGGGGACCCAAACAAGCAATAGGCAAAGCTTAGAGTCTGAAGCAATACTCTATACCTTAAGTCAATACTATACCCTTCCAGTTGAATTGCCTTTGAGCCTTTTCCACCCCAGTGGCCACACTGCTGTTGGAGTGAGTGCAAAGTCAGTGTCATGGACAAATACAAGTCATCTCCATGTGACTCTTTGACATGTCTGGACCAAAGAATGGAGGCTGAGAGGGGAAAATAGAGTTAGGCCAAATTGCTTTCTCCAACCTCAGTGGGAAGCATAGGGACTACCAGGACTGTAGGAGCACGTGCTGACGAGGCCACGCAGCATCATTTTCACAAAGCCTCTTTGTGTGGAAACTAAACTTTCTACATTGCTTTCTGTCGCCTTCTGGAGCGGTGACCTATTCAAGCCAGTGGCAGCAAGGAGGCTGTGGGAATGGGCCTCTAGGCAGGCAGATGGGAAACCAATGGCAAGTGAAGAGGCCCCTCAGATTTTCTTCTCATATGGAAAAATGCCCATGGGCTGCTACAGAAAGGACTTCAAATGACAGGAGAGACAGTGATCTAGATTCCTGAGAGTGTACCTGTCATGTCCTTCCACTTAGAAAGCCAGGCTGGGCCATGGGACATGGCCAGGGAAAGCCAGGCCCAGCCTTTTACTGTTCCGTGAATATTATAGAATACAGCACCAAAGATGCTCACCAAGTGAGGGGCAGGTACACCCTCTATGTGAACCTCTCACTCTCTTCAGCCTCCAAGTAGAAATCAGGGTCTGTGGGATGGTTTGTGGCAATAAGCAGTGAGTAGCACAGATAAATTACTCCATCATGTCACTTTAGTGTCTGTTGGCAGAAACTGATTCATCTGTCACAGCTCCTGGCACTGGGTGCCAAGTACCATGGGCCCTCCAAATCAAGCCTGTGCTGATTTGTCCTGACCACAGAGAAGGGTAAGGTACCTACATGGGAAGAGGAGGAAGTACCTCTTATGGCGTGTGTCTGGGACAGCCCGATTGCTGGAGATTCGCTCGCTCTCCCGCTGATTGAAAGCGTACAGCTTGTAGGGATCATCGCCAATGCGCCACTTTTTGGCATTCAGATACCGCCGCTCATCAAACTGCTCCCATAGGTCATCCCAATCCGCATCAGAAGGCTGTGTGACATGAATGGAAAGTCTGTGAGAAGGCTCCCTGCTCACCACTAGCTCCCATCCATCTGTCAGCAAACAATCAGAGACTAGGCTTTTATCTAGCAATGCTGAGCTCAAACATGGGGCCAGGGGCAGAATATCAGTGAAAACATCAGCAATAACAATCACCTACAGAACAGTGGTAATAAAGTACCTCATACCAGGTACTGTGCTAGGACCATAGACCTCATGATCTTACATAAACCTCACACATTTGCTTAAATTTCCAACTTAAAAGGTGAGAATTCAGCCTCACGTAAGCACTTTGCCCAAGATCCACACTTAGGAAGTGGCAGGACTTGGGCCTGCATTCTAGCACCCTGATCCAAGAGCCGATCTTCCCAGGAAGAGGTTAGAACATCCTATGCAATGGCGCAGACAAGATGGACTGCATATGACCATTCTTTCCTACCTGCTTCAGGAGTGGCAGCTTCATGAAGTGGGGCATCAATCAACAGTGGTGTGTTGAACTACTAGACACCTTGGCCCTTTGTTTCTCCAACCCAGGAACCTGTAGCCACTCTTAGGCAATATTTGTGGAAGAGTGCATAATAAGCTTCACAGTATGTGCATGAGGACACAGGACTTCAGAATATGGAAGGTGACTTCTGTTTTTATAACTTTTTCATACTCAAAACTCTCTGGGCAGAGTAGAGAAGAAGGGACACTATAATGGCCACCAGTGGAAGGTTTTGAGGCAGAGCTTAGTCTTCCAGATTCTTCCGACAAGGACAGGAGAGGTGAACAGCTGCTTTACCATCAGAGTCCATGATGCCTGGTTTACCCCACCAGCACCAAATGCATAGTCAACAGTCTTTCTACCCACCTAGTAGGGCTGAGCATCCTGGCCTGAACCTTGGCAAGCTGGATGCTTGCACTTGGCAGCCACTTCCTAAGAGATATTACCACAAGAAAGAGTAGTCTACACCCCCCCCCCAAACACCCAAACCTGTGAATTCCATCTAAACCACAAATGCTGCACCTCTGAGAACTTATTGCTGACCTCAAAGGGGAGGCTTATGTCCTGGGGCTGGCATTGTTATCGAGCAGAAATTGTGAGTTCATATGAGCAAGGTCTCACACTGCAAACATCTCAAGGGAGAAGAGACCAGCTACTCTGTCACAGAATTCTAACTGTTCCTGCACACAAGACACCCAAGCAGGAGGTACAGAACAGGCTTAGTGACAGTTGCATAGTCCCCATGACAGGTAAGAGGGGCTATACTAGTCTGCATGCTCATCTCAGGCACTGTAAGATCTTATCTGGTAATTGATCTCTCTATTCCTCTTTGCTATCTCTGTTTGAAACAGCATTTTCCTCTAATAGCATAAAATGAAGCGCTAGAAACAGGCGATTTTTATCCAATAATTGATTTTATTAGTGTCTTATGGTACTGCTGTTCCAGAACATGCTAGGGGGGATTAAGGTGGGCGTGGGAAACCCACAACCTGTGCTGCACAATGTCACAGCTTGACAACTGTCACCTCTGGTGAGAACATCACCCCAGGGTAACCCTGACATCACATCCTCATGGGAAGGGTTGAAGAACTGCCTCCCACTGGCTCATTGCCAACCTAATTTATTATGATTCTCTAAAGAAGCTGTAACCCTTACAGTGCTCTGTGCTAAAGGGGGGAGGGAGGACAATAGCTCCTGTTCTAGAGAGGTCCTGTCCTGTTTATTGGCACAGACACACAAACATACATGGGGACACCTGCACCATTCAAACACATAAGCTCAGTGACAATGTGTTTGTTTCAGAGAAGTGAAGGAAACAAAATAGCTCTTAGAATAGGGGTCAAAAGATCTTGAAGAATGGGTAGGGAATGCAAAGTAAAGAAAAGCAGATAAAAGGTGGCCCGCTCATGAGTGTGGAGTAGAATAATAGAACCAGTAGTGTCCATGTGTGTACAAGAATTTATAGAACCAGACTTAGTGGCACAGACCTCTGTGACCTGTGTGGGGGGCCCTATATTCAACCCCTAGTAATGAGAAAAAGGAAATGTTTATAGATTATAAAGAATTTGCTTGTGTACTTATGAGACCGACAAGATCTGTTGTTGGTCACATCTCCAAAATGATATTTGACCAAATGCCTGAGCATCCTGGGACCCAGTTACATTGGTATAAAATGAACTATCCAGGGGAAATGCATAAAGGAAAACAGCTGAGTCTTAGAAAGTAGGCAATAGGGAAAATGACTCTGGCTTCATATGTGAGATGAAGTAGAAGGATGCAAATTTCCACAAAATGACCAGTTGGGAAATGACCTTGGTCAATCCTGATGTCTGAACTGGGGTCTTGCGGCTGAACAAGCAGATGGAGGACCAGGTACCCATGGCAACAGGAGGCTGGGCAAAGGCAACGTGTAACCCATCTCTTGAGTTTCATTCCAGGCCATACTCCATTTGCATCAAGTAGAGGCATGAAGCCATGAGGGCAGGAAACCAGAGATTTCCTGGCCTGGCTCTCTCCACCCACAGGGCAGCTAAGCATCCCTGGTATCTCTGTTAGGCACTGTCTTCATAGAGAAGGTGCCTTGAAGACTCAGCTAGAATTCTGTCCCCAGAATGCAAGGGCAGCAGCCAGCAGGATAAATCATATGAATAGCCAGTAGGAGACAACCTTGGAGGGGACTGTACCTCTCAGGATGTTTATATGTCACATGTGTAGAACTCATTCACAGCTTACTGCACTGAAATCCCCCTCAAGGGGGACAGCCTGTACTGGGAGCTGATCTCTCCCATGGGGACATCTGAATGTATTATATACTGGTGAAGGTGTCTTCAAAACGATAACAGTAACATTTTATGTTGTATATGTGCACATGGATTGTCACAGATTCCTTAAGCATAGATCCCCATCTGTGCAGGGAGGGATCTACTTAAAAGAATCAGTAGGTGGCTTGCACAAGCTCATCAACTTGCAAGTGATAGGTTCACCGACTTAATCCTACTGCAAAAGCTCCCACCTCCACAGACAGATAACAGGGGGGTAAAACACATACTAAAGGGTCAAAATGGGTTCAGCAAGGACCTCAGAGCCTGTGGGAAACTTTCTGTACTAGGACAGTGCCCTCCATAATGGCTAACTTCCACATTAAATGTGTACTGATGGGTATTCTATGAAATTTCATTTCTTAGAGTGATGCTTGCCACGTGCCACTTATACTTTACTTTATTTCACCCTTCTTGCTAAACCCTCGCCATTCTCAAGGAAGACAGCTCTCCTTAAAAAATTATAGTGGAAAAGCTGAACAGAAAACCATTGTAGACACTGCTGCAGGGTTAAAAATGCATTCAAAGATCCCTGTCTCTGGCTTCTCATCCTCGATGGAAGCAGGATGACTGGTACCTGGTTCTGCATGTGTCTTATTGGTTGCAACTGTATGTGAGGTCACAGCCTACTTTCCTTGTCTTCTCTGTCCTTGTGTAGTAGTAGGTATGTCCTGTCCTACTTGTGTTACATGAGAAACAATCTCAGATTTATCTCTACAAGCAAGCCAAACTCTATCGCGTTCATATATAGATATGTGTGGTCTACTCCACCATCCTCAGTCCCTAGATGTCTCCCCTTTATCCTTGGACAATTTTATGTTTTCTGGTGCAGCTTTTATCCAAGCCTTGCCTCAGATACTAGAAGATGTTTGCTTGCCCAAGAGATGACACCAAGGCCCAGCTTCCCATCATTGCTGCTTCCTTTTAAACATTTCTTTTAGGTTTATTTTATATGCGTGAATCTTTTGCCTATGTGCATGTGTGTGCACATGTGTGACAGTTGAGGCCAGAAGAAGGCATCAGATCCCCAGGAACTGGAGTTACAGATGGTTGAGAGCCATCGTGTGGGTGCTGGGAATTGAAATTGGGTCCTCTACAAGAGCAGCCGACTCTCAGGAGACAGAAATGCACATCCGAGCTGGGAGAAGGCATCTGTCATTTAGTCCCTGGGACTCCAACAAGGTTCTGCTGATGAAGAAATTGAAAAACAAAAGAAAAAGAAAAACTGAGGGGAGAGAGAGAGAGACAGACAGAGAGAGAGAGAGAGAGAGAGAGAGAGAGAGAGAGAGAGAGAGAGAGAGAGAGAAAGCAGGACAAACTATCAGCACACTGAGATCCTCCAAGGATCCCAGATACAGGAGTCATCCCAACAGAGAACACCACCAACCTGGAACCTGGAGATTCGGTACAGACACAACTATAAATAAATGGAAATTAAAGTAGTAAAAAAATAATGAAAGATAAATGAAACAAATGACCAGATAGATCCCCAAAAGACCAAACAGAACTTTGAGCACTGAAAAGTATAACCTGCAAAAGTCAGTACACAGGACAATGAGAAACACTGATAGCATGCAAAGTACCTTCCCTTGGATAGTAATAAAATAATGATTTATTTCACCTTTGAAGCGGGTGGGCCAGCTACATCGCTTCTATTTTATAGACAAGAAAACAGAGGTTATAAGGTTCACACAGCTAAGACTCTCAGACTGAACCTGTGCATCTCCCCCCCCCACCCCCCGGGTGTGTGTGTGTGTGTGTGTGTTTGTGTGTGTGTTGGGATGGGGTTAAACCTAGGGCCTTTTGTCCTCATCTAATACTTCTTGTATCAACAGTGGTGTCTCTTCCATATCAACAGATGTACTATTCAAACACTGGTCTTTTCTCCTTCCTGTCAGTCAGCCCCTCATAAAAATACAAAAGGATTGATTCATTCCTATGCTCTCATCCAGCCAGAAGGAAGTGGCCTTGCTATTCCAAGGACAACCAATAGGGAAGAGGTGCAGCACAATTCCCCATGCCTTCCACATGGCTGATATGAATCCGAACACAGGGAATGACCCTGGAAGGAAACCACTATAGGGAACACACTCATGCCAATGGTTAGGACAAGCTCCAATCAAGTAGAGGCCAGCCAGCCTGGCTGACCTGACAAAGGGAAGAGCCGGAAAATCCTTACCAAGGGACAGCACATCAATTATAGATTATTAGATCAGATCTTCATTTTCATATTTCTTCCATGTATTATCACCTCTCCTTCTCACTGGAATTCTGTCTTGGGAGTTATTTAATTGATGTGCAGAAATCTAAATTTAATTTATTATGATCTAACTCACTTTAGAAGCCAAATTACCTTGCACTGGAGAAGGATCAAGTCAATATCCCACTTGGCTTTCTATTTATCTTCCACAGGGTTTTCTCTCTTCTCCTTAGTATTCATTTAATTTCAGGTGCTGGCCATAAATTTAAATTTGCCTCAAAATTAGGCAATTGCTTCTTCAATGTTATAGCTTAATGGTTAATTTTAATTATAGGAGCATCACACCTTAAAGGGCTGATAGACAGAGTGAACATATAATAGAGGAGGAAGGGCTATTTCTCAGACCAAATGAGGTAGCATATGACTCAACAGGGGTGAGTTTCCCCTCATGCACCTCCCCCTTTAATCACTTTTTTCCTCTCCGTCACGAGACCAGCTACTTTCTACAAAACACAGGTGCTATGAGTTTCAAACTTCTTAGCCCATCGTGGGGGGGATAAGCTAACAGGGACACTGTGTCTAGACCCCTTTCCAACACTGGCTTGTCTTCATTTGACCTGACAAGAGCAGTCTCTCTCCCCTGTCCATGGCTGCCCCCCATGTATGGGCTCTCTGTCCACATTTCAACTGCACACCACATGGGAACACAATGTTGGGGGATGCTTCCAGCTTCCAGGAAGTAGAGAACTTCCAGTAATTATTATAATTGGCTGAAAAACTCCAAATGTGAAATATAATATGATTAGCTGAATGGATAGAAGCCCAGTTTTTGTTTCTGGATCGGAGGCGTGGGGGAGGGGTGGACTCACACAATGTGGACCCTATATGGAGTTTAATTTGCTTCCTAATTAGCATGGCAGGAGTTGCCAGCAAAGTCAAAGTCAGCATGATGGCAAAAAGGAAAGCCTCTTGGCCCATGCCAAGGCATGTGATGGCAAATGTTGATGGATCTGCTTCCTGCTCTCCAAGGGCCATAAATGCCACCACTGGAATCAAAACCCAAAGGTCCCGTGGAAACAGGCATAGCCAGTTGGGTGTCACTTGGCTGAGGAATTCATCTCAGCTGCTGATAGACATCAGAGAGAAAGAGCTGACTGCTTGGTGTCTACTATCCATCCAGCAACCAGGACTCCTCTTTCTGTATACAGACTGATGCAGTAAGTTCTCCACTAGGACCTGGGAAGCCCCTGAGTCAGGAGGGTTGACCTGTCCATTCAGGAGGTATGGACTGCAGAAAAGTGTTCACTAAGAGAAGGAACCAGCTCCCAGGAGAAAAAGGAGGGGAAAAGAGAAAGTAACCTGGAAAAGTGCCTCCCCCTGCCTGGAGAAACTGCATACAAACACACACAGTTTTCTGGGATACACAGTTGAGTTCTTTAGGGAATGAGGTCACCACATCAGAATGGAGATGGCTTTAGAAGGCTGATGTGTGAGAGACGGCATAGAGGTGTGAGGGAAGAGGACAGATTCTCCCAGGATGGCCTGGCAACAAAGCCAGAGTAGCCTCCAGGAGGGGCTGGGTCTCTTAGTCAGAATCCAAGTCTTTTAAAAGTTGCTTCTGGAAGGATAAAAAGAATAATGAAAATTTGAGTTTCTCAGTGAGAAAAGAGTTCTCCCTTAAAAGGAAAAAATCAGGCTTCCCACCCCTTCTTAGCCTGCTGCAAAGATCTAGCAGATATCTTAAGGCATCGTCAGAAAGCCTTCAGCTGCAAAAAAATAGCTTGCGGGGCCAAGCAATTTTCCAGGGGCCCTGGTGAACCAGAGTACCTGGTAGAGGTCAGGAATGAGCACAGCCAGGGTCACAGGGAGCAGAAATGTGAGTGAGTAGTGTGTGTGTGTGTGTGTGTGTGTGTGTGTGTGTGTGTGTGTGTGTGTGGCGGGGGGGGGGGTGCTTGTCCTTACTGCTCACCTGCCTAGTTGTGTGGTTTTAAACCTCCCTTGGAGTGAAATGAAACATGTGCACAGGCTGACATCAATGGAACGAAAGGAAAGGAGTCAAGAAAGCCAAAACCAGCAGGAAAGGTTCAGGTAAGAGCTGTGTCCTCTTGTTTATTTCAACCCAGTTTTTCTAGACAGGAATGCAGGCTACAGGGTTAATGCTGGGGAGAGGGCAGGGAGAATGGGGACACACAGCCCAGGGACAGAGCTTGACTTAGCTTAGCACCATATACTACAGACCAAGGCTATCCCGAACATGCTTCTCCTTCATATCTCTGTGTAGCTACTTTCTCTCTCTATGCCAAGGCCACAACTCATCTTCCCCCAATCCTGCTTTACAAGACCAAATCAGATCTCAGACATGAGATAAGATATGAAAAGTCACTTGTAAAGCATAATGCATATGTAACATAGTACTGTTGTCAACATAGCTGTGGTTACTATTATTTCTCCTGGAGCCTCATTGCTAATGGGGAGAAGAAAAATGCAATTCACATTCAGCTGATTTATTTTGCTGCTTCTTCCTTCCCTGTGCCAGAAATGGGGTCTCTGGTGGCATCCACAAGTAACTGGATGCTTTATCTCACTGTCCAGCTGTTGGGGAGTGGCCATTATTTATATGAGTTCTTCCTAGAGCATAACTGTCTACCCCAAATGTGGGTTTGAACACAGTGCCATGCAAATGATAAGACAAAAATCTATTTTAAGAAACTAATATATGAGGTTATTATCAGCTCAGAAGGCTGGGGACTGAGCTTTGTGATATTTATATATATATATATATATATATATATATATATACATACATACATACATACATACATACATACATACATATATGGGACTGTGCTAGATAACTCTGGGGAAAGACTAGTATAAGAGTAAAAGATTGGGCATGCAAGGGCCCTGAGTTTGCTGAAGGTATAGGGGCTATATGCTTGCATTCAGATTCCCTTTACTCTGGTGGACTTGATAGTTCCCTGGGATCATGTTGGGGCACTGCCATGCACAGGCCTACAGCTGTGTTCACCAAGGAGTTGGTCAACAAGGTTTACAGTTTCCCAAGTTTCCTTCTAAGTTATTGTCAGGCAAAGTGTGTGTGTGTGTGTGTGTGTGTGTGTGTGTGTGTGTGTGTGTGTGTGTGTGTGAATGTATGTGTCCAGGTGTGTTATTGAGAACAAAATCCCAAGTGTCACACATGCTAGGTAAAAGTTGTACTACCAAGCTACACCCTTGACCCTCATTTTATTGTCTTATTTTAGTGTGTGCATGTGTGTATTGGGACTCACTAAATTGAGCAGGCTGATTCTGCACTCACTCTGTAGCCCAGGCTGGCCCTAAATTTCCATTCTTCTGCCTTAGTCTTTCATCTGGGGTTCCAGGCCTTTACCAACACGCCCAGCAAGATTTCTCTAGTGGGAGAAATCAAGATGGGAAGTTGTGGGAAGCCAAGCAACCGGACTGAATTCCAGCTATAACAAATTCTCTACTGGGCAGAATCACCCACTGAATGACAGCAGAACCCAGTAAATTATACATAGCATTTTCTGTGTGCTTAGTTCTACTTAAAAATGTCACTCTTTCAAATTCTCAGAATAAGCATGGGCAGGTACTATTACCTCATTTTAATGAAGAGGCAACTGAGTGTTCTGAAGTGAAAATGACTTGGCTGAGGCCACATACAAAGAAAACAGGGGCACTGGGTCTACCCACAGGTATGTAGACTCCATGCTCACCCTTGCCCAGGACATATAAAGGCCAGTGTTGACCATTTAAAGAGGCTTCCTTGACCAGCACATGAGGAGGAATAGTACAGCAAAAAGAAGGCAGAGGGAGGAGGTGCTGGGTGGAAGCTCAGCTTTACCCTCAGTTTAAGACACCTTCTCTCAGCCACAGGACGAACGACCCTTCCCTGAAACATGGCTGGAAAGAGAATGTCAGAGTCAAGTGTTCCCTAAGTCCTGTCATCCATTCCCCAAAGGTGACATTAGCAGAACACTTCCAGCTCTGAGCTAAGCAAAATTCGTTCCCTCTCTCTGTGCCTCTGAAGTGGAAGATAGATCTCCGGAGATACTGTGTGCAGCAAGGGCTTAGAGCCTAGTGCATTTTTCTCTCAGCTTGGTAAATAAGGTGACATCCAGATACCCTCTGGCTCCCTCAAAACTAGGTCAGCTACCACATATGGAGGTGTGGGCTGCAGCGAATGACTTTGAAACGACTTTATCTCGTGGGATTCCAGGAGAGCTGCAGGCTGTCTTTTCATAGATGGGGCTCTTTTGATGTCAAAAGTGGACCCACAGTTCTCAAACAGCATGCCTGCTGAGTCTGGACGGGGTGGGATGCCTGTCTCAGGCAAGGACAAATTTAGTGCTGTGAGTGGTACCTGAAGTGATAATGGCAGTAAGCTGTAGAACTGGAAGACAGCCTCATAAGCCTGTCCCAAACACTGAGCATCTCCCCAGCACAGCCACACCCTTCCAGGATGTCTCATATGAACTGTCAAAAGATGATATACGACACACTGCTTATATAAACAACATTCCCAGGGCATCTCCCTCACTCTGGGAAGCACCAATAGCTTCTCCCCAAATGGCATGCTTGTTAACATCTATCTTTGTCCATAGCCCCTGTGGTGGGGATGCCATGGGCTAGGGGGACATTTAAAATGGACTGCCCAGTATGCTGATTCAAGTTATGTTCCCCTGGCACAGTGGATCCCTCTGTTTCCTGGAATGAGACACATCGCCCAGTACAGTGTTCTATGAAGTGCAGATTTGCTATGTAGGCGCAAGAGAATAATGATTTCACCAGGGAAGTTCTGGTGCACAATTCACTTCGTAAAGAGAACTCACTACAAGATTCCTCTAAGCAATCCATTTCCACCCTCTGTCTGCCTCTGTCTCCACAGCAGCAGGGGGCAGAGCTCCACTCAAAAGGACAGACATGTTCTTCCTAACACTTTGTTCTTCCACGGGAACGACTAAGGTCTCTCAGCTTTCATCTCTCCCTCCCGAGGGAAGGAAGACGAACCCAACCCTCAACTTTCTCACTACTGCTAGGGTTGGCTCTGTTCATTCTGCCCAGGATCAGCCTTCTTCTTGCTACTCCTCTCAGAATCTCAGATCTGCTGGAGTGTGGGAATCCCTGGCACTGGTCTCCTTCCCCCATGCTACTCAATGCTGGCTATTCTTCTCCATCCCTACCCAGCCTAGTGATCTCTGGCTCTGTCCAAGAGCCTCTCCCAGTACATCAAATGTTAAGGCTTTCCAGGCAGAAAAGACAATTGCAATTTTCTCACTACTTCCAAAATCAAGGCTGGGGAAGGTGGCAGGGAATAGAGGTGGTGGGAGGGCGTGGCATGTACAGAAAATAGGTCATTAGTGGTAAAGACTACAATTTTCAGTTGGTTGTTAATGCTTGTTTACATGAATTTCTTCAAATGTGACATTTTAATGGCATCATAATTGTGTGATTACAGTGCAGTCGACACCACTAGGGGAGGGAGGGCAACAGCGACTCCAGAGACCTGCTGGGGAAGGCGGCTCCCTACATGGTTGGCTGGGGTACCCATTCAGTAATTCTCAGAGCAGGATGCTTGACAAGCTTGAAAATTGGTTCCCCAGGGCCCTCTGCTAAACAAGAGCCATTGGCTCTCAGGAAACTTTTGTATGGCTTAGTTCTGGGATGAAACTAATGCTCTGGGCTGCATACACCTTGGAGTTCACCAACAACAACCTCACTGGGTTCACTTTCTCTGTGCATTCATGTCTAATTTTTTAAGCTTGATATACTGGGAAGGGAGGGAAAGGCTTGTGGATATTCAAAAGGAAAAGGACAAGTGAAGAAAGGTCTGTGTTAATGAAATTGAACCACCATTAATTCAACACTTACTGGGTGCCCAGCACTGAGTTACAGTTGGGTTCATCCATCTGCCTTCCCCGTGAGCAACATTCACTCACCAGGTAAAGCCCTTTTGCAATGTCTGTAAGTGGATTTTTCTCTGTCCCTCCAACCAGCTCCCAATTTATGACACAGAGACTTCTTATTAATTATGAAAGCTTGGTTGATAGTTTAGGCTTGTTTTTAACTAGATCTTATAACTTAAATTAACCCATATCTTTTAATCTGCATTCTTTTCATGTCTCGGAACTTTGCAAGCCCATACTGCTTGCTCTTCATCCCCTGTGTCTCCTCACGACTCAGCACATCTGTACCCTTCTTCTTCCCAGCATTCTCTCTGCCCCCACAATCCTGCCTAGCTATTTATCTTTTATTAAGCCAAATACATTGACATTTCTACACACAGTGTAGAGGAATATTTCATAACAAATGTTCCTAGCTCCTGGCTTCCAGATTCCCTCTCCTTCTCTGGCCTCTCATCCACCTCCTTTTCTGGTCCGTTCCTTGGTTTCTTTCATAAATGTGCTTTCAATAAGTGAAGGATCCCAACAGCTCAGAAATTTTTCCTGAGTGCTGAGTATTAAGCAAACAGTTCTTGACAGGCCCACCCAAGTTGGCATGTCATCCTAAACAGGTTTCCCAGTGGAATCCTGGTCTATGCATCAGTACCATCTTCATCAAAGCTTTTCCACATGAGGATGTAGGACCACCAGCCTTGAAGCAGTCCATGTCATTTATCTACGCTTTATCTTGGACATACGCTTCTCTCTTGCTTTCTGCTTTCTGCTTCACCCTGATCACTTGAGCAATGCACATCTGACAACTCATCACCAGATTGAGTTGAGTTTACCTCCAATATACAGCTCCATCCTTCCATCTAACCTCCCCGTCTCTGCAACCATCCCAACCACCAGTGCTACAATAGGGTCCAATTTTCTGTAGCTTGCCTTCCATTCTGGTGTCTTCAATTCATTTCCCAAAGATGTCTTCTCAAAGATAACATCTAGGCCCATCACACCCATTCTGGCACACACACTACACTCAGCAACTCCCAGAGCACCCAGAAACACATCCCTCTCCCTTCCTTGGGTCCTGAGACTTTGTCTGCTCTAGGTCTGTGAACACCCCAGACTCATTCCCTCTTTGTCTCCAGGTACAGCATCCTTACTGCTATTTGTAAAGCAAGACCAGCTTTCCCATGTCAGTCTTCTACACCTGCTTGCAGACTCTCTGGACCATTCTTCATCTGGCCAATTCCTCATTAATCAGACTTGAAATGAAGCATTCTATCCTTTAGAAGGCTTCCGTGTGTCTTCAAGGCCAAATCAAGCCCCTCCTATACTATCCAAGAAACTTGCCTGCATCCTTCATAAAAATGGAAATCACAGTTGTTCGTGCTTTTGTTGTTGTTTTGTTATAATTAAAAAACATGACCAAAAGCAGCTGGGGAGAGAAGGGTTTATTTCATTTTCAGGTTACAGTCCCTCATCAAGGAAAGCCAAGCAAAGACGCCAAGGAAGGAACTTAAAGCAGAAACCATGGAAGAGTGCTGCTTACTAGCTTACCCCCAGGTTCACACTCAGCTACCATTCTTACATAGCCCTGTCCCATCTGCCTAGGGATGCTGCTGCCAAGAATGGGGCATGTCCTACCACATCTATTAGCAATCAAGAAAATGCCCTGTAGACATGTCCACAGGCCAATCTGATGGTGGCAATTCTTCACTTGTTCTTTCTTATCAAGTGTGTCAAGCTGACAACCAAGATCATCCATCATAACAGTCTACACTGGGTACGTCATCTCATGAAGTACCTCATGCCTGCCTCCCTGACAATGAGGTAGCCTTTTGGAGAGCAGCAATGTATCTGTCTCATTTACCATTATTGTCATAGGCATCATCCTGGGACATTGAAGGTTCTTCAATATCTATTGCATAAGCGACCCCTTAAATGGACAATTCCCCCTTAACCTGGGCTTTGGCCACCATTCCCATGGCATTCATAAGCAACAAAGCTATGGAAAGAGAGCTGTAAGAGCCCAAGGGTAGCTAAGTAAGAAAATAGTAACCAAGAACAGGACTACCCCCAAGAAAGAACCTGCAATGGCCCAGCATCCAGAAAGAGAAGATCAGTAAGTAGAGCTTTAGGAGAGATTCAAGGGGAGGAATGTGTTGACCCAGATCTTGAAATGGACCAAATTGAGACTGGAACACATAATGGAGCTATGAGCTGGGGAGTTAGTGAGGGAGGGAAGATAAATATCCAAGAGATCTAATATGCCTTTCTCTCCACTAAAGGACCCTGACCCCAGGCAAATAATAAAATCTTTCCCCATCTGAGGAAGCCTTAGCTGCTTATTCTACAACATTGTGACACTGTTTCATAGCTCTAGCAGGTTAATAAAAAGGCAAGTAATGGGCACTCTATCCTCCAAGCACTGAATGAACCAATAGTTGGAATTTCACTTGCTTGGTAAGTAAAGATAACTGTGTGTCTATGGAGCAGAAGGGTGAGTTCAGTGATGAGGCAGTGAGGAGCTGCAGAAGGCGCTCACATGGGGATACCAACCTGGAAGCCCAGAGATCAATGACACTTTCCTCTCTTCCTCTCAAGTGTCCCTTAGCAGGGACTAAGCCAATTCCCCAGCTCTGCCAGCCTCTACTCATTCCAGGTTGAGCACATTAATGAGGCCTGTTGTGCACAGGACCCTGTAATTGGTGCTGGCTTGATTGACAAAAAAAAAAGAAAAAAAAAAACACATCTTTAAGATGCATTACCCAGACATGCCATCTGGGCCATAGAGTATGCCTCTAGAAACCTACTAGGGGAAAGGGTTGGCAGGGGGTGCTGTTGCTTAGAATGGTACTGAGGTTGGGCAAGATAAAAAGGATGGTGGTGGGGATGCCTGTTTACTTGTCAACTTTTACATCCCTAAGTGCCTCAGCTTCCTGATACAGACAAGATCTTCTCTTTGCAGAGCTGATCAGCATAAGTACTTGCTATTGGTCCATCTCTTTAGACGTGCATCTCGTTTTTCACATTGCTGTTAGAATAACTTCTCTAAGGTACAGTTGGCTTAATCCTGGAACTCATACATTAGCATTTCTACATGGAACTGCCTCAATTATTACTCAAAGTAAGCTGAGCAAATCTGCTCCCTGTACCACCTTATGTCATAACACTTAATTTAATTGCCTGTTGATCAGGCTTTCATCCTTAAACAATATGCCTAGGCAGGAGGATTGTAAGATTCTTCTCTGAAGCCCAGGCACTTGGTAGAGAGGCTGAGTATCCTAATTAAAAGTATCCACAGCCTCGGGTCAGCTCTGCCTCCACACAGCCTCACTCTGGCCAAGGAAAGTAGATGGTAGACAGACATGGAACACCCAGTCCATCAATTCTGTCTCATGGGAAAAGTGAATAGGTACAGATATGGTGGGAATGAGAGCAAGAATACATTCATCCTAAATCACGGTAATCAGCCAGGATGGAAATGCCATGAGGGCTGTAGGGAGACAGGTAAGGCTCCAGGAAGAGACAAATGAACAAAAGGATGGCACACATCAGGTACAAAATCAAAACCACCATCATACACCAAATGAAAAGTTCAACTAGAACAGAAGGACACCACCCAAATAGGCTTTATGTTAGAGGGTTATTTAGTGTGAATTTAATAAAATAGGAGCTGAAAAATAAATGATAAAATGAAGCAGTGAAATAAATTTTTAAAGATGGAGCACCACAGAACACTAATCACAGAACAGGATCAATAAATGCAGACACTCTGAGAACAGAGCAGGCGCCGTAGGAAATCTAATTACTGCTACCAACCAAAGAGTTCTAGGGCTGGCCTTGCCACCCACATGCAGCAGTACCTTGGGCAAGCCACTGTAACTGTAAAGATAGGAGCAAACAGTGAGGAGAAACCTTAAGAAGAGAGATGAGGTGATCTACCGGGCATTGGGAAAAATCATAAACCTGAAGCGGGGATAGAAGGAACCCATGAAACAGTATTCATTTTTGGTAGAGGCTTCTAAAACTATATAAAGGACCAAATCCACCTATTAATGTAACAAGACACATCACATAAAAACTTGCTGCAAAACAATTGATTTGCGTGTGAAGTGTTTTCATATCTCCAGGTTTGGGCACAGAACCTCAACATTCAAGAAAGAAAGCAGCAAGCATCCAGGCAGAACTAACTAGTCACCAGCAAAAGGGAGACCATTCAGCTGGCTTCAGTCCAACCCTCACCCTCAGCAGCTCTGCTTTTCAGAAAATAATGAGGCAATGCCTGCAAAGTTAGGACTCTGAGCATTTCACTTAAAGGGCTGAAGCTTAAGCCTGGGAGACACAATGGCAGCCCCACCATCTAGGACCTCTAGGTTCTAGAGATTGTATTAGAACAGCTTTTCCATAACTGTGACAAAGGACCTGAGAGAATGAACTTACAGAGAGAAAAGGTTCTTTTGGTCTCATGGTTTCAGAGACTGAAGTTGATGGTCATGTGGGTCTTTTGTTTTGGGGCTTCTTACGAGGTGTTAGGTCAGGGCAGGGAGCAAATACTAGAGCAATATTAAGAGACAGCAAAGGACTATGTCCTCCACATTCCCTTCAAGGATATTCTCCCAATAACCTAACTTTTCCCCATTAGGTTCTACTTCTTAAAGGTTTCCATGACCCCCTCACTAGCGTCCTTCATGGACTGGGCATCAACCCTTCAAAATACAACCTTTAAGGGACATTCGAGATACAATCTATAGCAGCCCCTATTGTCACTGTTCGGAGGAATCAAGGGTATCGAACTTCTTTGAGGTTGTGACATGAAGCCGTCATCTATTAATATACTGGAATGCTTTCCTACCTAGTCTGAGATAGGTAGCCCATAGGCCACAGGTTTGACATAATAACATTCAGTCAATGAATAGATGGTTCAAAGTGAAAACCCCAAGAATGGACTGTAAAACAGAGAAAACAGCAAATCTATATTTAGTTGTGAAATCCACAGTAAATTCAACGGTAAGGGTCATGCAATGCTATGAAAATGTTCACTGTTCTGGTAATCTAAAATTAATAATAATACAAGCAAGTGGCTTTAAGCTTTCTGTGACTGTAGAGTCCACACAAAGCTGTTGATAAGAGCTGAAAATAGACAACCCCATGTTTTCTCAAAGCCTGGCCCTGGCATATGGGCTCTACATGTACTCTTATCTATTTATATGATTTGGAGTGAGCTACACAATCTATTGAGCTGTAGTTCCCTCGGATGTAAAGTGGGGAGAGTAAGGAATCTCACATGGATCTAAGGACTAGAGGCAAATACCAATGTAAAAAGCAGACATGTCCACAGTGACTGTTGACTAAGAGGTGAAGGCAATGAAAGATAAGGATGAAGGTGAGAATGAAAGTGGGGACCCTATTTACACCCGCACACGCCTACATGCATGCACACCCCCAAAAGAGAAACACTGACCCTAGGTTAACTCAAGTCCCTGCCCCCTGTCCCCTGTCCCATTGCTTCAAGTCAGAGCAAGGGACAGCTTCCTCTTGAGAGGCCATTGGGTGTCCCATTTCATAAAGGGCACATGACAGGCTCCTGTCTCCATCAGTTGCTTGCCAGTGTGCTTCTCTCCCTATAGGTCCAGGTATGGTCTCTGAATGACCACCGTGAGGGATGGAGCCTGCAGGAGTGTAGCACATGTGGTCAAGAAGCTGAGGTACCAAGTCAATCACAGCCCTTCCTGTTCTGACCTAGGGTAAGTCAGTTAAACTCTCCATGTCTGCTCCCTCATCAGAGAAACAAGGGGGTAAAAGCAGGGCTGCTTCTGGGCCTCTCTCATATAGGGTACAGAGTTCTGAGTCAGCTGTGTCCCCACAGCTGCGGCCAAGATTAATTCAATAAAGAGAGGAGAGGAAAGGGAGAGGGCGGGGGGGGGGACAGCAATCTTAATTACAAATTAGCAGATGAGTGTATGAGGAAAGGGACAGCAAAAGGCGAAAGCTCTGCTGCCCAGCACAGAATTCTCCCTAAAGAAATATACCAGCTTGTTCTCTTCCAAAGAGAGCTGAGAGTCAGTGCCCCCCAATCTGTGCACAGCACCCCAAATCCATGCCTGATAAGAGAGCTACAGAGAGAAAACAGCTCCACTTCTTAAAAAGCAGCTGGGAAGGGCACATCATAAGCCAGCGAGCAGGTGCTTAAGGAGAATCGGGATACCCACATAGCCATTGGTTGTAAAGAGAAAAACAGCAGGTGATGGTGGGAGATACACAAGATACTACTGTTGCCAAGTGATCAACTTCAGCATCACAGGCAGTAAGACACATGGACATCACGTGAACCCCAAAATGCTCTGCTAAGAAGGGTTAAGTTCATATCTAATAATTTGTTTTCACAAAAACCTCATAACTACAGTCTGGTCATGAGTAAATAGCAATTAATATATTCTACAGAGAAAAATGGCAGCACTATGTAAGCATCAAGGTCACTGAAGACAAGGAAGGATAGAGAATGGCCTACAGATTGGAAGAGGCAAGGGGGTATGATAATAAAGTTCACCATGGGATTTTGAAGAGGCAAACTAGGTCTTCAGGGATCACCCCACCACACACGCCTCCTACATGAAATCTTCGTGATGGCTGAGGGGTGGACCTAGGAAGTGGAGAAAAGAGATGGTGAGAATCTGTTTCTTCTCCAGGAACGACAGAGCAAGGCTAATGCCAAGGCTGCCATTGTGTAAACCCATAGACATAGAGGCTAACCCACCGGATATGCATTCCTAGAAGTTCTGCAGGTTGGAAAGTCACCATCAAAGCATCAGCAGGGATGGTTCCTCTGAAGGCCTGTCTCCTTGGCTTGTAGATGGCCTCTCCCTGTGTCCTCCCACAACCTTCCCTCTGTGTTCCCATGCCTAACACTTTCCTTTGTGGTCCAGATTTCCTTCTTGTAAGGATGTCAATATCAATCCTCATTGGATTATGATAGCCTTAATTACCTCCTTTTTGATTTTCAGCCCAGCCTGTAACATCAGCTCTCTCTCTCTCCAACCCTCCCCCTTAGTTATTCCCAAAGATAGTAACAGGGAGGCATAATCTAGTCCATAATGTTTCACTCTCCAAGATTCTCTAGATGTGAGAAGACTAACTAGAATCCCCGGAAATGGAAGCTGAATATATAATGGACTGTTCCTGATGCAAGGGAACATACCACAGTGGACACTGTGCTTTGTTTGGCTCCTCTCAGTTCCCTTCCATTGAACCTACACAGCTATCCCTCAGCTACCAAGAGCATTGGTTGATAGATCTTCACAAGCTTTCCCTTCTATAGAGACTGACTATCCTAGAAGTCACTCTGAGAGTCAACACCAGGAATGAATTGCACCAGTACCCTGGCAATCTATTTCTGAGCTGCCCCTGAGACTAGGCCAAAATTCATCTCCAGCCAAGATCACATCTTTGTATAGCATCTTCTGCTTTGTCTTGCTTCCTTGTTTGCCTTCATCCATAAAAGGCTCAAAGAAACTTGCACAAGGCTCCCATTCCTATGGACTCTTACCAAAGACCTACAGGAACAGTGGTTGAGATGCAGTGACTGCTCTCTAGGTGGTAGCTATATGACTGTCCTGGGCCAGGCTGTATTAGGAATACTACACCCATTATTTAATGACCCCTCAGGGTGACTCTGAGAATAAAACACATGAGGACCATCAGTGGGTTGAGCTCAAGTGCCAGGGCCAGCTTTGGCAACTTCTAGTTTGAACAGTGGGTCATCTGACCCCATGCTCCATCGATTAATGCCACTTCCTTTCCACACTAATTCTGTCCATACATTTCCACAAATTTTCTAAGATCCAAACCCCTCTCCATCCCCATGATTAGCAAGTACATTTGTTCCTGCTGTTGCTATGATAAAATATATTACAAAAGCAACTTAAAGAAGGAAGAGTTTATTTGAGTTCATGGTTTGAGGAATAACCCACCATAGTGGGAAAGGCCCAGGGGAGAGTTACTGTGTGAGGTATGAAACATATGAAAATGAAAGTTGGTATTCTACTCATGTTCTCCTTTTAAACAAGTCCCAACCCCATCCCATGAGATGGTACCACCCATATTTAGAGGGAGTCTCCTCTCCTCACTCATCTTCAGGAATTGAATTTCTCTTACTCGTGCCCAAAAATTGGCCTTCTAGGTAATTCTAAATCTAGTCCGCAGTAAAGATTAACCATCATAGTAGGTATGAGCTGTATCTGGCCCATTGCCAGCTAAGGTATCTTCTGTCACCTGCATCTACCTGTCATAGCTACCTGTCAGCTAACTTAACACACACACGCACACACACACACACACACACACACACACACACACACACACACACACAAATATATACACACTCAAGCCATGGGTCCTGGCAATATGAACTTCTCCAACTCTTTTGCAGCCATAAAGCCATTTGAATTTGCTGTTAATAATGCATCCACCTCAGTATCCATTTTGAAAATATTTATGTTTCCCACTGAGAAAATGCAGCTTTTTCTTTTTAGCTGCAGAGGACTCTTCTGGGCCAGACTGCTGAAGTAAAGAGGGTTGCATCAGAAGCCTGGTTAGGGCCTAAGTATCAGGTGAGCAGAAAGGGAATAAAACCTTCCCTTTTCTCTGCTCTGCAAGAAGAGGACCCTAGTGGCTCAGCTCCCTTCAGCCAGGGGTGTGACCATGCTGTGCAGGGCATGGTAGATTGTCTGAGAAAGACTGTACTTGATGGAATTAAAAGGCAACCAATTTAAAAGCGATTAAGCAAGGAAGGAGGGAGTGGGGTTAATGATCGGCTTTCACCATCGTGAACTAGCTGAACCCACTGGCATAGAGACTAATGCTTTAATATGTTGTTAAACAGGGTTGAGACATCCATGTGAGTAATAAGGGCATCTGTAGTTACAGCAGCAAGGGTAAAATTACCCTCACTACAGGTCTTTGGTCTTGGGGAAGCACAACACTCATTTCCTGATGGAGGCCAAAGCCAAAAATTAAGCACTCACCAGCCCCAGGAGAGGTAATTTCCATGAAAACAAAGGGGTGTGAAAGGAAGAAAGCCTTGGTGAGTAAGAGGCCTGAGTGGGTCCTGGCAGATCTAATGTCAGATACAAGGGAGAGCTAGCTTTGGCGGTCCAGTAAGAAGTGCAAAACTATATATTAACAACTTAATAGGGAACCCAGAGTGCTTGGCAAAAGACATTTGGAAGGAGGATGGCTAGACAGAAGTAAGTTTGGAAATCAGTATAGCTCTAGAGGGTATAAAAACAAGCTTATAGGCACAGTGACATAAAGAAAGTACATCTACTTCATTGAACACATTGACTCAACTTTCACTGTAGCCTTGGGCTTGTTGTTTTGGGGGATAGACCCCTTTGACCTCTTGTCCATCCTAGCCCTTCAAAACACATAGAGATGTTCAGTGACTAGTCATATAGTGAGAACGTAAGCACAAGACCCCAGTCCCCCTCAACAGTAGTGACTAGAGATGGTAAGATGGTGGCCAGCATCCTCTGGTCCTTGCCCAATGCTTTATTGGGCACCATCTTATATAACCCTTATATATGAGAATAGTTTGGCAAGGTAAAGAAGATTAAGTATACCCCCAAGGCAATAAAGTAAGCCAGTATAAGGCAGTCAGGCTTCGAAGGCAGGCCTCCTAAATTACCATCCCACATGCCTTATGGCTCACAGGTGGTGACAAGCCTGCGGTCAACAATCTCCTCAGAGAGGCAGTGATGCCACCATGTAGCTCTTCAGCTGAAACTCTACCCAACATAAAATGTCGTGGCCTTAACTGAAAATCTAACTCTGGCTAAGTGCTGAGCTATCAGTGCCTACCTCCTCCTGCCTTTCAGAGAGGATCATGTATTGCTAGTTTATTTCAAGCAGGGTTTGCTTTAATTATCATTTGTAGAGAGGCCTTCCTTCTGGAACTGAAGATCTTAGCATCTGACACCTAACTTACCAACTGTGTCACATCACATAATGGAAGACCGTCGATCAGTCACTTTCTCACCAGGTTAGTTTCAAAATTAAAATTCTCCTGCACCAGCCTCTAGAGTATCAGGGTTAGAGGCACACACCACCACACCCAGTTAACCATTTCTCAGTGACTGGTTACTCACTGAGAAGCAATCTTTGTCCTGCAGGGCCTGGAGTATTCCACAGGATTTAGATCCACCCAACAATCACACAATCCAGTCCTATACTCAAGGAGCCTAGAGTGGTCAACAGAAGAAGTTAGGATGGGCAGCAAAGACTTCTTGATTCCAACCTGTAGGCAGACACTCCAGCTGCAGTTGAGGCCTGAAGCCTCCTAAGATGGCAGTTAGTGGCAAAGGACTCTCTAGTCCCAGCTGTGCACTCACTCCTCATGTGACCTCTATTAGACATCTGTGCTGCCAAGGTCATGGGGTCACTGTGGGAATGTAGTGGAGGGGATATTTGACAAAGAGCTTACAACCTAGCAACTCTCTACAATGTGAGTCTTGCTTCTGTGGCAAAATTTGAGAGTAGTGTGGTGTGAAACCCTGTTTTCCCTATGAGCATGTTCCTTCTGTGTCAATAGCCAGGGACTGAGGAACAGATAGATGTTGCTGCCAGGACACACTTAAAAAGATTATTACAAAATGGATAATAGACTCAGTCTCCAGGATCATAGGCGTCTACTGTGTTCATAAGCATGACATTAAACCTAAAATCAACCCAAGATAAAACTTACTTTTCTGGAACTATTCCATCAAAAGTTACAAGTACACATTTCATGTGGGAGATGGGGAGGTTTAAAAGGAAGCAAGAAAGCAAGAGACCCCAAGTAGTCCATGATCTCCCCAAGATGATCAGAGTACCTTCTGAAAAGCACAGAACTTGAGCTTGGCCGTTTCAACCCAGAACCTTGTGTGAAATTCAAAGAGGCCTCTGATGTCATAGACCCAAGGTATTCAAGAAAGCTGTTTGATATTCTACTTCTCAGGTTTCATGCTGGGCCTAGGAATGGCCCCTACAGTATTGTAGAGATGGTCACATCTTGCTAGATTAGCTTACCCCAAGCTTTGGCCTAATCTACAATCAACTCCTATACATCCTACAGCTCATACAGGTCATTCAGGACACATGGCTTATAGAAATCATTTGGGATAGATGGTCACCAGCTGCTAATGGAGAATGTACCTGGCTCACCTCCTTCTTGGTGAGCCCACCTCCTTCTTGGTGAGCCATCCTCAGCTCTGGAGAGAATATGGTGAAAGGGAGAAATAGTTTTCAGTAATGTGCACATTTCTGAAAAAGCCAATTACATACATATTACTCCTCTCCAGGAATGAAACTCACCTCCCACATGGCCATGCCCCATTCCCCAGCACATGCTGGCTTATTTCAGTCATGTGGGTCCTTCTGCCAGCCACTACTGTCAGAAATGTATAGCAGGGTTCTTAATCACCTGCCAATGGACCTCTAAATGCAGATGCTCACCCTGGAGCCAACAGAGATTCACATAAAAGCTGGAAGAACCAGCAGGCACTGCACAGATTGGTCACTGTGGAAGCATTGCAGGGACATGAGTAGCTGTGGTCACACAAAAAAAGAAAAAGTAAGCAGCTTTTGAGGAGGTGTAGGGTCTTTTCCCTGTCCACCTGCCATTTCACTTTATAAATAAAGTTTTATGTAAACATAGTCATGCTTGTTTGCTTAAATGCTATCTATGACTGCTTTCTTACTACTAGGGCAGAGCTTATGGGTTACAACTACTCTGCAGCCCATCTGGCCAACTAAACTAAACTAGTTCCATCTGGTCTTTTAGAGAAAAGGTCTTCTGATCCTGGTAGACCAGAAGGAGAACAGGACCCAGACACTGAAGCTCTAAAACTTGAAATTAAATGTCTTCCTGGTCCCACCCTGACTGTATGGCCTTGGGTAAGTTCCTGTGCTCACTGTTTCTCATATATGATCATTTTTCAATCATAATGTGTGGATATAAATCTACTTTACAGGGTTGTCATAACTAATAAAGTGAGACAAGTTGTCTATGCAATGAAGGCCCTGAAGATAAATGCATCAAAAAATAACTAGGTAGTCTCTCTTCCCTATGGCTCTGGAACATGTCACTACATCCTAGCCTTCTAGCATCCATGGGCTGGAACATTTTCAGAGCTGCTGAATGTGTTTTGCAAATTTTCTATGCAGATAGAATATGTGGGTCAGAAAAGGGAGAAGAGAGAGCTGTTCTTTATTGCTTTGCTCTTGTATATAAATTAAAGCATACTTTCCTAGTTAATAGTGATGCTGCCTTGCCCAAACACTGGCTCTAGAGGTGCCAGTATCCTCTCGCCAGGTTGAATGTAGCAACACACCTTTCGTCTCAGCATCTAGCTTGGGGTAGAGCCTCTACAAACCGTTGTCATCTCACTGTATACAGACATGGATATGTTCCCAAGCCCCCAAGAACAGTGCTTACTTAAGGGAGATCAAAGAAGGATCTTTGGAGGCCCTAAGCAGAGAAAAATATCACGATACCCTAAGTATGGCTTTTATTTGAAGAAGCAAAGGGGAACAACTGGAAGATTCTCAGAGTGGTCCAACACAGTGGGACTCTAGGACACTACTGGATAATAATGGCAGGTGGGATGGACAGGATATAAAAAGCTCCAGGTCAAACATTATGCCTGACACATGGCTCCATTCTACCAGTGATTGTTGAGTACAGCAAGCTGATCGCTTCATTCGTTTGGACAAACTTTCAAACATTTCATAATAGTTCCAATTGAGTTTGTATAGGATTAAATCCTTTGATCAGTCATGTCATGCAATCTTTCCATAACCCTTAGATGTAGGTATTAGTATTTTCCTATTTCCAAAATGAATAACAAAGTTTTTTTTTTTTACAAATGCTAGGAGGTTGATTAGCTCAACATAGGAGGTCTGATCTGAGAGACTGTGTCCTCATCTCATTCTGTTTGCCCATCACTAACATTCTAGAATATGAAAGAGACAGGTGGAAGAGGACTCTGGGTCTGAAAACTGGTGACTTTGGCAGGGTTTCTGGGGTATAGTCTTGAGGAGATCACCTTGTTCAGATATCTTCAGCCTTTGCTTTCCAGTCTGTCATCTGACAGATGATGTCTACCCTTCTTACAGAGGGTAATACGCCCCAGTGCAAAGGCTACCGATTTAAAGGTTAATCTTCACTCAAAGTCTGATGATTGAAATGTTCATCTTTACTCAAAGTCTACCAATTTAAACATCAAACTTACATTAAAAATAATCTTCCCAGCTGACTGGTGCTTAAGCAAATAATTGGCTTGCCACTTCTTGGAAGAGGTGACATGGGACAGTAGGTGTCACAGAGAACTTGTCCTCAGACACACTGTGGGTACAGGGTAGGCCAAAGACTCCAGGGGGAGTGCCAAGCCCTTTCAAGAAGACATTTCCTATGGTAGGAGGTGGGGCCACTCACTTTTGCAAAGGTCAGAATGTCCATTTGAATTCCCTCTTCCCTCTCATTACTTTGCCAACTCTCCCAGGCCTTGTAGAAGCCCTTTCTTCCCACCATTATTGCTGTTGTTATTATCCTTGCTAATCTTGGCACAAGGCTGCCCTGGCTGGCTTCCAAGAAGGAGAATTACTTTCTGTCTCCCTTACACCTTCCTGTTGCCTTCAGTTGGATTCAGTGTCATGTCTCCTCTCCCCAGATAGATGCTGGCATGTGGCCTGTAACTGCTGAAGTGGTCACCTGGCTCGGCTCAGAGAGAAATGAGGCCCAGAGTGGGTGAAGCTGGGTCATCATGACACCAAACTAAGATAAATGCTTGAAGAGATCACTGAGCCTCCAGTGTTCGTTAACACATCACAATGGGGTCTAGACCAACCTCTTCATCAAATGTGCCAAGTGAGCAGGGTTACTTTTCTGATTTTGCCTATTTTATCCACAACTATACTGTTCAATAGAATTCTCCCAGCCCCAACATTCTTCCACCTCACCATGTCAGGCCATTTCCAGCATCTGTATTCACAAATAAAGATATCTCACCTGCACTAAGCATGCAAATATGTGCCCAGGGACATAATGGGTGCACCTGGGACTTAAACCAAGGACCCTTTACTCCAAGCCCAGAGTCCCTTCTTCCTTGTCTTCCCAGTGCTGCCCAGTTTTTTTGAGTCAACCTAGACTAACAAATGCATTTCTGTTTGTGACCAACACACTGCCACAGCACACACAGCCACAAATACAATAGAGACTAACCATTTTACAAATGAAACCTTCTCTTTCTACTTGTCCTGACTTCCTGTTATGTCTGAGGACTTTAAAAACACAATTCACAGGCTGCTAAGGCAGCTCAGTGAGTCCAGGGCTATTCAAGCCTGAGGACCTATGTTCAGATCCTCAGAGCCAATATAAATCCAGATGTAGTAGTAGTTTGCAATTGCAGCTGTCTTAAATAGATGGGATGGGAGGGAAATACCCAGAAGCTCACAGGACCAGTGAACAAGAGAGGCTGTCCCAAACAAGGTAGAAGTAGAGGACCAACCACTGAGTTTGTGCTTTGACTTTGACAATCATGCCATCTTATGCCTGCACTCACACTTAGACACATGCAAAAAATTAAAAAAAAATCATAACTCTTAATTTCAAAAGATGGAGCGATAGCTCTATCAATAAAGTGTTTGCTGTACAAGCACAAATACCTAAGTTTGATCCCAAGAACCCACATATAAAAGTTGGGCACAGTGGTGCACGAATGTTATCTTACTTCTGTAGGGGAGTGGAAATGACCAGGTCTGTGATGCTCCCTGGACAGCCAGCCTAGCCTGCTAGCCAAGCTCCAGGCTAGTGAGAACAAAACTAGGGATGACACCGAGGAACAACACCCAAGACTGACTTCTGGTCTCCATATGTACACTCACACAGATGCACTCACACATGTATACATGTGCATATGCACATATACACACATACATATAAAAACACAAATTAAAAAAAAACAAACATTAACAAAAAGCAAGATATATTGAGGAAATGGCACATTCTCTTGCCTAAGCATTGAGGACACACATTAATGCTTGTCCTCACTATTTCCTTACTGATAGGCTGTCAGAAGTTAACCATCACCTGGTAGTCAGGAGAGCTGTGTGTTCAGGTCAGGCCTGGCCACTGTAAAAAGCAGCCTGGGGCACGGAGACTGGTAGGTTCACAGCAATATACCCACCCCCTCCTATGAGGATTGGTATAGATTGTCAGTTGTCCATTGTCTGTGTTTCTGTTTAATAACAAAATGAAATGTACATCTATTATGGTGTACTTGCATTGATTACAAAGCTTTGTAAATGTTACTTTATAGGCAATAATTGCTGCAGGGGGGAATGTGGCACCTCTCTCTCAGTGTGTGTGTGTGTGTGTGTGTGTGTGTGTGTGTACATGCTTGCACATGCTGGGGTAAGGAAGCCTTACTTATTAGGAGTATCTCATCATGCAAAGACAGTTGCTGATGAATACACAGAGTATGCTTGTTATCCTAACTCCACACTGCTGGTCTCTTTAATGACTCTCATCTTTCCCTTCATTATCAGCATAAACTTTCTCTCTTCTTCCCCCATCCTCGGTGAGGCATCTGACCTCTTTACTCATGAGGCTGTGCAAGGAGACAGGTGTGAAGGGGCTCCCCATCTGTGACAGTCAGTGTTAACTGTCAACTTGGCTGACTCCAGGACCTCAGGACACATCCATGAGGCATTATCTAGGCTAAGTGACCTCTGAGAACATCAGCTAGGGATTATCTTGATTAGGTCAGTGACATGGAAAAAAGACCCATCTTAACTATGGGTAGAACAATTCCCAGATCAGGGATCCCAGAGTGTATTGAAATGAAGAGAATGAACTGAGCACTAGCCATCATCATTCTGACTGTGGGTACCATGTTACCAACTCCCTCAAGCTACTGTTGGCATGACTTTACTGGCATGGCAGACTGTAGCCTAGAACCACGAGCCAGAATACTTGCTTTCTCCCTTCAGTTCCTTTCCTCCTCAGTCATAGCAACAGAGATGTAATTAAGACACCACCTACTCCCACTTCTCTAGGATGGCAATGACCCTGGAGATCCAGGACAAAGAAGGCCACAGTGTCTACTCTATGATATCTGCCATCATGGCCAGGAACCAAGACAGGAGTCTCCAGGGATTCCGGCCACTGGAGAATGCCACCACCATCCTGGGCTTCAGGACAACCATTTCAGCAGAGTGTGGCTGTCACCATTCCCCATTATGCACTCCCACACATAATAGTCAATGTCAGAAATACTGCTCCCTTATTATAAATATGCAAAGCTCTGGAGGCAGCAGGCAGGGGGATAAAACACCAGGGATTATTTACGAGCCTTTGACTCCCACGCTGGGGCTTTATTTGCTTAATGAATGGCCAGGGCCAACCATAAGCCTAGGGATTTATTTGTCACTGGGAGCAGAAGACGCTAAGATGTGGAGATGTAAAAATGACAAATTCTCAGACTCAGCCAAGGTGGTATTTCATTGCCATTCTATCTGGTGGGGTAGAGAAGGTGAGAAGGAGAAAAGGGTGGCTCGTGTGCTAAATAGTCACCATGGAGAGTGGCTTCGAGTAGAGTGATCAACCATGTAACAAACGAGGAAATACATTTTCCAGAGGGGAAGCAAAGGGTGAGGAGTGAGGGTGATTATTAGGGTTCTCAGGGCTTATTGGCTTCCTCAGGTCACCAAGGCACTTTGGGGAGCTCCCATCCTCAAACTGTCCACCCAGTAAACCATCACAGAGACTAGCCCAGCAGTGAGGGACTGCCATCCTGAACAAGTCACTTCCTCTCTCTACATCTGTTTGGTCATTTGCAAAAGGAAGGGCTTAAGGAGACATACTAGGAATGCTGGGCTGGTGAGAGGGAGGGCTCAAGTGGGTTGAAGCTCTTGTGTACAGGGTTGAGTTTGATCCTGAGATTCTACAAGGAAGCAGGAGAGTTATTCTCTGGCTTCCACAATAGCACTGTGCCACATGTGTGCCTGCAAACACACACATCTATGTACACTGCTAAATAAATAAGCAAAGTGTAGAGTTGAGGAAATAAGGGTTAAAGTGATGAGCAATCTGCCTATTGACACAGACCCTGCCAATCCTACCTCCACATTTAATGCCTTGGGGAATGACAGCATCACTCTCGAAGGCAATGCTACCTGTACCACCTCCACCACCATCATCTTCTCATGTACTGCCTGAGCCCCTGACCCTTCAGAGTTCATGTTACCTGAAGATGTAACAGATTCATCGTCCTCTCTCAGGACAGACTTTGTCATGGAAACTACTTTCTCCTTGAGGCCTTTTCTAATTGGTCTATTCAATAACAGAATCCTTAGTTTTTAGCTGGGATGCCATACCCAGCTAGGAGCTGTTTCCCTATCCACCTTGTAGCCCACTAGAATCAATACCAGATAGACTGCCCTCCAGCACCCTCCTCTCCTGAGCAAGAACATAGATATGGTGCTATCAATTATTCTCAACCATGTAGACAGCCATGTAGGCTAACCTGCATGGTACAGAAGGGCAAAAATCCCCTGACTGTCCATATGACTTTACATTGCATTGTGTGTTCATGATGGATCATCTCAGGACTATTTAGATATAGGAGCATCAGCTTCTACCTTGGTTAAACCATAATAACTTTTTATATTCCTATTAGAGCAACTGTGTCTAATATCTAGAGATATGTGGAAGGATTGGGAGTCCTTTGCTCTCTGCAGTCAATTATGCATCATCTCTAAGCTGGCATTTTGCACATCACACAAAATTACTTGTGAATGACATTTTTGCTTTCCAAACTGTGAGTACCTAAAGGACAGGGCTCAAGTCTTCACCCTGATGTCCCTAGCACCTAACAAAGTGCTGGGCATCTAGTAAATGTCCACAAAATCATAGTGAACAAATCAACTCCCTATTAGATCATCTCAAGATATCTAAAGAGTCTGAGATATGGCAGAGCTGGATCAGAAACTATTATACATATACATACATACACACACACACATACACACACTAGCATGATGATTCTGAGTTTTCAGACTAGCACAAGAGGACACAACAGAACTCTAGTACTTAACTGACTATATACTGAGAATAATGCTAACAAGATTTTCAGCTTCAGGTACCATCCCTAATTACTAGGGTAAGAAAAGCAGGCTGACATGGAAAATATCTGTTCTCTCATAACCTGAAATTAGGCACCAAGCTGGGTACCAATATGGACTGAAAATAAAATCCAAGAATTTGTATCAGAAGCCACTGCAAAAGGAACTGAATGGAGGTACCTAGAGGCTTATGCAGCTGTTTAAAAGGCCAATAGAACAAATGTATAAAAAGCCACCGCCAGTACTCAGGCAATAAAAACATAGAGAAATTCTAGAAGATTGTTATCAGTGGTCTCTACCACCTATAGTATGGCAGTGATGACATTTCTGTCACCTTTGCAAGACACCCAGAAGACACTGGCACAATTGTATGTCTATCATCTGCTGAAACCCTTGAGCCCTTCCACCAAACTGCTAGAGCTTTCTCCTCTACCTTCCATATCTTGGGAAACATGACATGCCTCCATTGTAGTCTTTGCAGGGAGGGAAAGTAAAAAACAAAAAAACAAAAAAACAAAAAAAACAAAAAAAACAAAAAAAAAAAAAAAACATCTACAGGTTTCTAGCACCTGAAATACAGGAGGCAGCCAAGGCCAAAGATGTCAGCCAAGGACAGAGATTTCATAAACACCAACAGTCACACCCACTAGTCTGGAGTTAGTAAAACCTCTGATCCCATAGCTGCTTTTCTTGAAATGCCTCATATTCACTGGTAACTGAGGGACTTTGACATCCCCATTCCCACACTGTAAAGCCATACATAATTCAAGAATCATGAGAAAGTAGAGATGTACACATACACATGCACACACGCACATATGCATGCACACCCAGAGAACCACCTTGTTCTCACTGTACAGCTTTTTATTATGACTTTCTATGACATTCCTTGTAATTGTTCACACTGCTCCACTCTCTGATTCTAATATGAGAATGGGCTTCCCATAACAGAGATTACTTCTCACTCATAGAATTGAATGCCATGACCTTTAAATGACCGTAATTCCTTTCTCAAAACTGTCCTCGTCCCAATTTCTGTTCTGTCACACTGAGATCATTTATGAGATGAGTCTCTGGACTGTCTTAGAGACCTCATCAGGGGACCCTGAGGGACAGGGGTGGAAAGTAGATCTCAGCCTGCACACTTGGTAAAAGAAAGCACATGGGTGACTTGGACACATTTTGAGCTCACGTTGCAGAGCCCTGCTGTCCAATCACTATTACCTGTGATCCTAACACCCCAGAATAGGAAATGAAGAAATTCTGTATTCAACAAAAAAAAAAAAAAAAAAAAAAAAATCATACTTTGGGGCCAGAAAAATCTTTGTTTTGCTCTGAAAACTCTGCTAAGATGTCCTCTCCTCTAGAAAAGCCACCAGCAGCTCCCTCAATTTTGCCTAGTTCTGCCCACCCCTCACTTACCAAGTTGACAAAACCCGGTCCCCAGTCTGTGACAGCTTATTGGCACATGTTCATAACTTCAGGATCAATACAAACAAGATCAAAGGGGACAAAAGGCCAGTGGCCACCCTTAATATTCTGGAAGGTAGTATGGCTTAGGACAAAGAATATTTCTCATGTTTCCCAGCTTCTAGGAGAGGGACTAACCCTGTCCTCCTCATACTCCCAAAGGACCAAGAACACTGTGGAGACATACTGTTTTATGACACCAGTGTACTGAGATCAAATGTGCTCTTGCTGCTAAATATGTCCTCCTGAGCTTATGCATTGCTAGTGTTGCTGGGCCGAGCTTTGGCCCTCCTTCTCTTCCTAATGAGCACCTTGTAGATGCCATGACATCTACAAGGAACACGCATGGAGGCATCTGTGTTCTAGAAAGCCAAGAAACCAGTCTGAGGTTATGAAAGGAATACCCAGGGGCAAGTTCTTATGGGTATGAAAAGAGTCTCAGAGGCTCTCTGAGACAGGGCACACATCAAGGAGCTCAGAGACAAAATTTTAAACTGTAAAAGACTGACAGTTCTCCGAAAAGCCGGTGCCCTTGAGTACAGGAACTGGTGGTATTGCCTGGTTGGGGAGCCACTCATTCAGGACATCTTCCAGCCACTGACATCTGCAAAGCCCTGCTGGGAATGAGAGAGCAGGTGATGAGTAAGAGGAGCAAGGGAGGATACAAGGACAAACCATGGGACTCTGGAATGTCACAGGCCTAAACAAATATCATTTCACTTCCAGGCAGCAAGAAACAGATGCACTAGGCAGTTTAGGACAACTAGACTCGATCCACCTTTGCTGCCTCCACTTTTCTGTTACCTTCTGAGGTCAAGCATATTGAGAAGCATCCAGGACCGTGAAATGACTGCAGCAACCCAGAGGTCCATGGGAACAATTGCACAACCTGATTCTGCCATCTTTCTCCCCAGGATTATTTTCCTCCCTTCTTGGCTCAAGAAGCTTCTCTTGATATGGTTGTGGCATTGCTTAGTGATCAGGCTATTTCCCACCTGCTCAGCCTGAAGAACAGATGTGTCCTGCATCAGGCTGTACTTCAACCTGTGCTAAAGCAACAGCTGGACTCAATGGAGGAATCTGGGAAACCGCATCCTGTCCTAAACTTAAGGGACCACTAGATCTGTCCACTCTCAAAGCAGCCCTGGGCTGGAATGGACCTGGAACAATATCCAGCCCAAGTTCAATGTCAGGCTGAGATCACTGGTCATCCTAGGGTCAGGAAATAGGATGTCCTCTGCCTAGCTCCATGGCTGATATGAGTAGAATTGCATCTTCATGTAGCTCTGCTGGCTTGAACTGCTACTTCACCAGGTACTCAAGACTCAAGACACTATAAAACAACTGAGTGTCCTCCCTATCCTTCTTGTGTGCCCCATTCTTAAGATACCCAAAGCATCAGAAGCAGGGAAAGACTGAAGTCACCTGTTCTCCCTCTACCCCCAGCAAGTACATGGCCCTGGTACTTCTGTTAATAGCAAGTCTACCACAAAAGTTAAAAAAAAAAAAAAAAAAAAAAAAAAAAAAAGGAACCAAGAAATCTCCACACTTTCTTCCAAAGCTAGTCATGTGGTGAGCAGCCTACCCTGTCGCCTGCCTTCTTGTGAATCCAGCCAAACTCTGATAAAGTGTTTCACCTCTGTTGTGTTCTGAAGCAACTCCTTTTGTGTTGACTGTCCACAGTCACCTCCTCATCCCCAGACTTGCAGTCTTTCTTCTTCATATATTAGGGCAGTCTGTGACCCACACTATGAGGCCTGCCCTCAGTGCTAGATACCTCTGCCCTTAGCTATTGTGGTTCTCTGGGACTGATTCCTTGTTCACGCCTCCCTCACCCCAGGTCTCTCCAAATGCTAGTCAGGGCTCTCTATTTTCTCTCCAGAATCCCCTCCCATGGTTCTACCCATGTTCTCTTCATTTAAATGCTCAACAGAAACTGACTTCATTTCCTCATTGGCAAACAGCCCCCATTTCTCAAGAGTTTGCAAGTTCAAAACCAGTATTTACACCTACTCTATACTATTTTGAGTATGTTTTCCCTGCCAGCCGGTCTGGTCTCACCACCACGCCAGCCCCAAACAACACACACACAGATACTATATTAGATATAATTTTGTTGGCCTGTTACTAGTTTCTTATTGGCTAACTCTGTCTTAATTATTAACCCATTTCTATTAATCTAAGTACTTCCACGTGGTCTTATCTTACCGGAGAGAGGGGCTGGCATTCTTCTCTTTCTGTACTCCATCATGGATCTCCTCCCTACTTTTCTCTTTCTTGTCTCCTAGTCCCACCTATCTTGCTTTCCTATTGGCCAACAGTGCTATATTCATTAACCAATGAGAGAAACATATTTACAGAATGACATCTCCCATCACTATACACTTTATTCCACTGAAGTCACACCAGAGTCCTGCGATGTAGGCCTGGCAAGAAGTGCTATTCTCCTTTCACAGGTGAGGGAACCAGGCCTCAGAGGAGTGACCTTAGATCAAAGGAAGAAAGTCACAGTCAGAGCTAAACTCACTTTTCATTCTTCCTTTCTCCTCAAAGATCCAGCCATCAAAACCCATGCTGTCTCCCTTCCTTTCTTCACTGGTGTACTTCCCCTAACCTTCTCCTATCATTATTCTGTTTCTAACTGCCTGGGTTATCATGGTGGCTTCTTGCTTCACCTTACTGATTTTATTCCTTAGCCAGTTAAAAAGGACTGGATCCCTACCACCATGTTAAGTCCATAGGGTGTTTATTTTATTTTGTGGCTTTCCCAGAAGAAGGTTTCAATGCCTCATACTTGAAAATAAAACACTGTCCAATACCAGAGCTCTTCACAGGATGCCCTGCCACATCCTGTCAGCTTTACCTGTCTGGCTTTCTGGAATAACTCGCAGCTATTGTCCATGTCAGCCTGAGGTGATTTGCCAGCCTGATTCTTCACTTCTTCATTTCATTAATCTCTGCTCTAGTCTTTATTTCTTTTCTTCTACTGTTTTAGGCTTCATTGGGTTTTCTTCCTCTTTTAAAGATAGGAATTTAAATTACTGGCTTCAGAAATTTCTTTTTCCTTTTTAAATCAAGGCATTAAACAGGCGTGGGTTTCTGTCTTTAAGCGATGCTTTAGCTACATTTCAAATTCTGGCACTCTGCTTTTACTTTCATTGTCTTTTAGGATTTTCTAAGTCTTATTGTATCACTTTTACTCCTTCTTCTACATATTTGTGATGACTAACTTCTACATATTTGTGAATTTTTAGATGTCTTTCTACTGTTGAATCATAATTTAACTCTTGTGGGGGTAGAAAACCTATGATTTCAATTTTTTCCCATTTATGATCATTTTTGTTATGGCCCAACATGCAGCAACTTCTGATGAATGCTCTGTATGCAGTTGGAAGGAATCCTATATTCTGTTCTTGTTGGATGGACCACTCTACAGATGTCTATCAGACCTAGTTAATAGTGATGTTAAAATCTCCCATCTCCTCTTTGATCTTCCGTGTTGACCCATTCCTTAGTGAAAGTGGGGTGGTGTCTTCATTGTCATTGAGTTTTCTATTTTCCCTTCAACTCCTTTTGGATTTTGCTTTGTGTATTCTGAGGCTCACTGTTAGGTGCATGTATATTCACATAGTATGTCTTCCAAGTAGGCTGACCCATTTATCATTATTGAAAAGCTGTGTCCCTAATGGAAGGTTTGTCATAAAAGTGTATCTCAATTACTTTCAGTACATTTCTAGTTTGGTTACTGTATGCCTGCGAAGCCTTTAACCACCCCTTTACTGCCAGTCTTTTAAAGCTAAGATGTTTTTGAACCTAAAATATGCCTTTTGTAGATATCATACAATTGGGCTCCCTCCCTTCTTTTCCCTTCCCTTCTCTTCCCTCCCTCCACCTCTCCCTTGTGGTACACTGAATTAAACTTGTTCTCTCTAGATATTCTTAAAATCCATATTCTTACATATTTGCTTTTGTTTGGGGTACATAATCTATACATAATATCATCAATATCAGTAGGGTTTATGTCTTACACTTGGCTACTCTACTCATATCTTATGTTATTGTTCCTCGATTTCTCCATTACTTGCTTTTATGTTAAATAGCTGCTTTCTAGTGTGCCATGCTTATCCCCTTGTTGTTACTTTTTTGAGTTACATTCTTTGTAGTTTGCATACAAACTACAAGTAACATTAATTTACAACAATCTAGTTTGGATAGTACCGATTTAATTTTAATAGTATATAAAAACCTTGCTTGAACATAGCTCTGTTGCCTTCTGTCTGCTCTGCATAAAGAACTGCTAAAAAACACATTTTATGCATTGTAAGCTTATAATTATTGCTCTAGGTAGTTGCCTCCAAAGACAGAAAGGAAAAGAAAAAGTTACAAAGAAAATGCATTTATATTATCTTTTATATTTCCTTGTGTCATTGGCCTTTCCTGGTGACCCTCATTCCTCCGTGTGGATTGAAATGACTTCCTGGTGTCCCTTTATGGCAACATGAGAAATTCTGAGTATTTCTTACAGGGAAGGTTTTTCTTATTCTCCATTTTGTTGACTTGAGTGTATTTCAATTTCTCCTTCATTTTTGAAGGGCAGTTTTTAGTAAATATAAAATCTTCAGTTGACAGCCTCTTTCTTCCAGTGTTTTGAATATGTCATACACTGCTTTCTGGCTTCCAAGGTTGCTCATGGGAAGCCAGCTGTCGGTCTAATGGAAAAATCCCTGTAGATGACAGATCACTTCTCTGCTGCTGTTTTCAAAATTATCTCTTTGTCTCTGACAGTTTGACTGTGACGTGTTGGGGGTTGACATTTCTGAGTTTATCCTACGTGGAGTCTGTACTATTTCTTGGGTATATAGATCATTTCCACAAATGAAGTGAGTGTCAGGATATTATTTCCTCATTTTTTTTCTGGTTCTTTCCTCCTGGCCCTCTCATTATGCTAGTGTGCTTCACAGTGTCCTGTTGGTTTGTTCACTTTTAGCTGTTTTTATCTTTATTCCATTCTCAGAAGTCACAGTGTCAACTGGACTACTTTCAGTTTCATCATTTCTCCCTGCCACTTTTGAGACCCTTTCATGAACTCGTTGCCGCACCTGCAAGTCTCCTTGGCTTTCAAAAACAACTTCTAACCATTTGTTGGTATTTTCTAATTAACAAAACGATGTTCTCACAGCTTTACTATTTTAGTTGTGTTTCCTTTGGCTAATGTATTTGTAACAGCTGAGATAGACCCAGCTTCCTTGGGAGCTGCAACTTCATCTCCTCTCCCCGTGTGCAGATCATATTTTTTTATAACATAAAAACACTAGCTCATACTTTTTGTCCAGAATTAGCTATTAGATATCTTAAGCATTTTATTAATTTTGTATATATGTGAGGGCATATGTGCCATGACATGTGTGGTAATTTGAATGAAAATGGTCCCTTAAGCTTATAGATGTTGGCCCTATTGGAAGGTGTGGCCTTATTGGAGTGGGTAATGGCATTGTTAGAGGAAATGTGTCCTGTGGGCAGGCTTTGCAATCTCAGAAGCTAGTGTGTCTCAGTCTCTAACTACTGCCTGTGGATCTAGATGTAGAACTCTCAGTTCCTTCTACAACACCATGTCTGCCTGCCTGCCACCGTCATGATGATAATGGACTTGAACTCTGAACTGTAAGCCAGACCCAATTAAATGTTTTCTTTTGTAAGAGTTGTTGTGGTTCTGGTATCTCTTCACAGAAATACAACTTGAACTAAGATAGGATACACATAGAGGTCGAAGGACAATATGGAGTAAGTTGTCTCTTTGCACACCACATGAGATCGTGAAAATCAAACTCAGGTCACCTGGTTTGATAGCACATGCCCTGACACCTGAGCCATGTTCCAACCCTGACTATTTTGAATATTGTATGTCAGCTTGGAAGCATTTTCCCAAGTATGTGCATGCACACATGTGTGTATGTTTATTTACTATCCAAGACCAATTGTGTACAGTCTGTGTTCCCCACAGAAATTCTGGTTAAACAGGTATTTCCTTCAATGCCTTAAAACAGTAAGTTTTGCACCTTTGCTGAGAGTTTGTGTGGGTGTTCGGTGTACTATTTGTAATTCTGTTGTCATTGTCCCCTTCTCCTCTTTTTCTTGTTCTTTTTCTTTTTTGAGACCAAGCCCTACTATGTAGCCCTGGCTGGCCTTAAACTCACAGAGAGCTACCCTACCTCTTGTCTCCAGAGTGCTAGGGTTAAAGGTGTACAGCACCATGCCCTATTCTATGCCTTACCTCTGTTTGTATTGGAAGCTCAACATCAACCAGAAGTGAGTGATAATAGTTGGGGCCTTCTCAAACTTTCCTGGGTGTGCACACAGTCTTGAATGCATGGGTGACTTTCCAGGGTCTCAGAAATCTGCTAGAGCTAACATACCTTAGTTGGTTTCTTATCCACCCCAGCTAATACATCACTAACCCTTATAGCAGTTACACTGACTACTTGTCATTGTTTACAAATGTCACCATGACTGCACTGTCTGCATCCAGTGAGCCCTGAGTCTGCCCAAATGCAGGAAAATCTTAAGAGTGGTCCATTTCCAAGAAGTTGACAGACAGGTCCTACAATGGCGATTCTAAGGAAAAGAGGCTTCAGTTTATTCCTCTAGTGGATGTTCTTTGTTGATCTTCTTAGCTACTGTGGTTGCCAGGGTGATGGATGGATTTAAGAATACTGCAGGGTGGGGTGGGGTGCCTAGCAAAGGAACAAATTAAAATCCCAGATTTGTTGTCATGAATTTTTCAAGGTAACGTCAGCCATTTTTGTTGATCAAATACTCAACAGATTGGTTAAAGTCTTTGGTTAATTTCTAGCATTCTAGAAAAGTTTATTTTGATAGTTTCTGCCAGAGTTCTCCCTACTTTTATGGAGGAGTAGTGGGGTTTTTTGAAGGTTCTTTCTCTGAGTTTTTGTGAATGTATTTGAACCACTGGATTTTGTACGCATCCCATTCTCTGATCATCAAGAGGTCTTGCATGCAGTTACCTAGCGTAAAATGCTAGCTCCTCACTGCTGTGACTTAGCAACAATGGTCACAAGCCACAATTCCTTTGACAATATTCTCTTGACAAAAAACCCTTTTTATTTCAAATAAGAACCACAAAGATAGGTGACTCTGTTCCCATTTTGAAGATGGGACAATGAAATGACTTGTCCAAATTTTCCAAGTGAATAAAGACTCACTGTGAGATGTGAACTAAGCCTTCTACTTACCAGTTTCACATGTATTTCCACAGTTAACAAATAACCTCAGGCAACCCCATCTTTCCTGTGCTCACTGAAAGTTCAGTATGCCCTTCCTTATATTCCTCTTAATCCAGGGGTTCTCAACCTTTCTAGCACAGTGACCCTGTAATACAGCTTCTGATTCATGCTGACACCAACCATAAATTATTTTCATTGCTATCATAACTGTACTTTTGCTATTGTTATGAATCATAATGTAAATATCCATGTTTTCCAATGTCTTAGGTGACTCTTGGGAAAGAATCATTCAACCCCATAAGGGGGTAAAGAGCCACAGGATGTGAACAGCTGTTTTAATCACTGATGAAGGTTCAGGCTTATATGCTTAGTCCTGCCATCTATAAAGGGAAGAGTCTATATTAGAAGAACTTTGTTCTCAGCTCTGTTTTATTCCTGAGCCACAGAAGGAAATAAAGGAAAAAACAAGGGAAATACAAGGGAAAAAACAAGCATGTTAATCCAACAGAGATTAATTTAGCATCTGATGAATGCCAAGCACTGTGCTTGGCATTGGTAAGTCAGTAGTGAGAGTCTCAGTGCCTGTACTAAGTGGGATTTCAGCAGCAGAAGTAATGAGTGGCCAAGATCTTTGGAGGCAAATAGTACCACGAGGATCTGAACCCACCTGTCAATCAGGCTGAGCATGGCTGGCACCTAGACTCTAATCATTACCTCAAGTCTGTCTCACTTGTTCTGCTTAGGCTGTGAGATCAGCAACATTTACCCTTGTTTAGGTGTTTAAACCAAAGATAAAAAGAAACAGAATTAGGGTCTGTTATTGGGCATCAATAAAGGGGAAGCTAAAAAGGCAGAGATCTAAATCAATGCTCAAAGGATCATGCGGGAGATGTTTATTTACATTTTAAAGCCTTTACATGAGACATTTACTTTATGAAAATATTGCTTCCACTGAGAAAAGAATCATTTCTTCCTTTTCTGAAAGTTGCTAAGAGTCTTGAAAACACATTTCTCTTTGCTTTGGCTACCAGGAGGTCTATGACCAAGTAAGAATCTTCACTATAGCAATTATATTAATAGTATTTGGGGTCCTTTTTCCTGGATCATGACTATTGACATTTCTGTCCCAATTACTTATTTCTGTTACTACCTTGCCATCAATTCATGACAAGTGTACTCAGTAAAAAGCTACTGTCTTGAGATGCAAAACATAAAAATCAGAGAGAAATGTTTTAGGTGCTTTTGTTTGTATCTGTTTGGAGGGGTTTTTGCAGGGCCATTGAAGGAGGATGGAAAGGATGAGATTCCCACCCATACCCCCCCAAATTAAAGAATTGGTCTCAAAGGTGATCAGTTTACATGAGTAAAGACACACATTGCTAGACATAAAGAAGACAACCCCACACAGTTCTGAAGAGATAGAAGATCTAAACAGGAAGGCCAGAAGTTTGGCTGAGAAGAGGCCAGCTTCCAGGAGTTATCCTGAAGAAGGAACTTTCTCTCCACACTGCCTTGGAAATGTGCAGAAATCGCAGACTGGACTGATGTTCCCAGCATGGGCTCCTGGTTTTCACCATGGAACCAGAAAGTGTATGGGCTCACAGCCCACATGGACTCAGACATGACCAGTGTGTACCTCAAACTAAAGAACTCTTCCTCAGCTCCAGACCTGATATGAATCAGGTTTTGTACAATCCTTGGGGTGGGGTGAGGGAAGGATTCTCAAAACAAGAACTGAATTTTCTGCCAACTAAGCAGGTGGAAGTGTGGCATTCTTTAAATTTGATTTGGAAAAAATAAAGAAATGTGATTTTTTTTCTGCACCCTACTGTAATAGCCTGAAATTCATATCCATCACATGGAATATAAACAAACCCAAGGCCAGAGTGTTTGGGATGCATTCCCAATTTGCTGTGCATCCACCATCAGATCAGGGTCTTGCAACCTTGAATATGCAAGGGCTGACAGAAAGTAGCTTAATACACAACATCTTGGGGTAGAAGGTATGTGGGAAAGGATGGAGAAGTAGAAAGGCTAACATCCCAGACTTTACACAGCTTCCAATTAAACATAGCATGGGGCAGCAATAAGATATTCATTAAAAACAGATCAGCCGTATAGGTATCAGTTTATTTTTACTAAACACTTCAGACACACATTGCCTGGCCAAAAGATAAAGGTAAAGAGTGAGGCAGCACCCAATGGGCTGGGAGCATGGATGGGGTTTAGTGAAAAGAGATGAGAGAAGGGGTGATAATATGCCAAGCAAGGGACATATGCAAAGAAAGAAAGAAAGAAAGAAAGAAAGAAAGAAAGAAAGGAAGGAAGGAAGGAAGGAAGGAAGGAAGGAAGGAAGGAAGAAGAAAGAAAGGATTTGTGCCAAATGCTAAATGCTAGAGAAGGAGGAGAGTCCATTTGTACAAGAATAAAAAGGATGAGGTGGTTGGGCCCAGCTTTGAAAGACAAAGGATTTAAACAGAAAGAGGTGCTCTGAGGGATCCTGCAGGCCCAATCAGAAAAGGGAGTGTGCTCCAATCAGCTTGTGCTTAGAACTGCAAGCATAGAGTAAACGTTTCATCATGGGTGACTACCATGGTGCATTGAGAAGAAGGAATAAAGGGAAGCAATGGTCACAGTCAAGGTTCACCACCCTCAAATGTTCACATTGTGAATTTATGCTAAGAGGTGAGGAAATCACAAGCCTTCAGGCCCAGAAGGATGCTGCTTGGGTACTGATTTCAATCCTTGAATGAGGAATGATTCATTGGAGGTAGATGGAGCAGATACAGAAAGAAGAATTGGGAAATATTCTGCTATGCCCTGGGCATGTGAACTGGTCAGAGAGAGAATGAAACAAATGAAGAGAGTTCAAAGAGTTCATCACTTTGGAAAAAAAAAAAGTTTTGTGCATGGCAATAGATAAGGATCTATGTGCAGTCTTCTACACACCAGCATCCAGTTATGCCATCAGCGTTTGTTGAAGATGCTTTCTTTTTTCCATCATATAACTTTAGCTTCTTTGTCAAAAAATCTGGTGTCCATAGGTGTGTGGGTTAATATCAAGGTTTTCAATTAGATTCCTATTCAATTAGATGTCTATTTTTGCGCCACTACCAAGCCGATTTTAGGACTATAGATCTACAATAGAGTTTGAAGTCAGGGATGGTGATGCCTCCAGAAGTTCCTTTATTGTTTTTTGCTATCCTGGGTCTTTTGTTTTTCCATATGAAGTTGAGTATTATTCTTTTAAGGTCTGTGAAGAATTGTGCTGGTATTTTCATGGAGATTGCATTGAATCTATAGATTGCTTTTGACAAGATTGCCATTTTTACTATGTTGATCCTACCTATCTAGAACTGGGGAGTCATGAAGAAGATGGGTCTCAGGAGGTGGATCTGAGGACCCGGGTCTAGGTGAATGGGAGGAAAATGACCAGGTCAGGTGACAACATGCTGAGCCTATGGTCTCAGTAGACCACGCTGGTGAATGTGGAGCAGGTGCCTCCAGAACAGACATGTATTATTCAAGGATACTCTCACTTTTACATATAACTCAAAGTTTCAAAACTGCAAAATTAGTGGAAGCCACAGTCATTTAGCCAAAGAGATTCTTCACCTCACACAAGCACTTGAAGTAGTTAGCTCCCCTGGTGAATATAAAATACTCTTTAGTATTTTTTTTAAAAGGTGACGTACATCTCTTTTTTCAAAAACTCATCTCTTGTGTTAAGTAAAGCATAGCTCCATATGAATATGGAATGAACTGGGAGACTCAAGTAAGGTAAAATCCATCAAGGGAGAAGGAAGGAAATGAGGAATCTTTATGGCAATACAAAAACAGGGTTGGACTACTGAAGAAAACAATGGAGGGCTCAACAATGCAGGTATCTACAGCCTCACTGAGATGGGTAGTACACCAATCTCCCCACTCCTCTTCTATCCAAAGAATGGACTCAAGGGAGTTGCATCTACAGCACACCCCACCCCTCCCCTGTTGATATTATCACTTGTCCTCTGTTGAGATGAAAAACCTTTGGCCATTCTTCTCTTCTTTGCTTTATCTTACATGATGCGAACAATCCATCAGAAATCATGGCTTCTATTTCCAAAGAAATCAGTCACCAGCCTTCTTTCCACAGCTGCCACCTTAAGCCAAGCCACCATCATCTTTGGTCAGTGTTGTTTGAATATAAACACTGTCCTAATGGTTCCCTCAGCTCCTACCGTTGTCTTCCAAAAGACTATATTTAATAATAACAATTAGAATGGCCCTTAATAAAGGTAGGTGTGTGTGTGTGTGTGTGTGTGTGTGTGTGTGTGTGTGTGTGTGTGTGGTATTCGTATGTATATGTGTGCATGGATACATGCACATGTGTATGCTTGTGTATGCACACTTCTGTTGACGTGAGTATCTTAGTGGTTTTCAGCAACGTTGGTGGCTAGTGACCCTCAGTGATCCTTCTGCCTATGCTCCATCTGGCTCCTAAGCACTAAGGTTACAGATACACATGGATATATCCAGGTTTTTATGTGAGTGCTGGAGATCTTAGCTCAGATCCCCCTGCTTGCACATCAATTGCTCTTACCTCCCCCCACAGGATGGTCTTTTGAAAATAAGTCAGACCATGTTCATGCTTTTCTCAAAAGCCATCAATGGCTCCTTAGTGACTCCTCACTGAATTCAAGCTTAAGTCCTCTTTATGGTTTGCAGGGCTCTACTTATTTCAGCTTCTACCTCTTCTATCACTCACCTCTTACTTCTCTAGAGCCTTGCCCTGGTCCACTCCAGCACACTTACACCACACTGTTTTTCAGGCCTTCCAATACAATGCTGTGGTGGTTTGAAAGAAAATAGCCCCTAAAGGGAATGGCACTATTGGGGGCGTGGCTTTGTTGGGATGGGTATGACTTTGTTGGAGGAAGTATGTCATTGTTGGGGTAGGCTTTGAAGTTCCCCATGCTCAGGATACCACCCAGTGAATTATTCACCTACCTTCCTATTGTCTGCAAAATGTAAGAATCTCTTGGATGTTCCCCCCAGCACCATAGCTGCCAGCATGCCACCATACTCCCTGCCATGATGACAATGGACTGAACCTTTGAAACTGTAAGTGAGCCGCCCCAATTAAATGTTTTCCTTGTAAGTGTTGCTATGGTCATGGTGTCTCCTCAGAGCAATAGAAACCATAACTGAGACAAATGTCTACCTCAAAGCCTTTGTTCTTCTTTCCACCTGGACTCTTTCCCAGATATTGCAAGTTCAAGCCCCTCATTGACTTTAAGTCTTTGCATAAATCTAACTTCATATCTCTCATACAATGTACTGCTGCAACCCATCACCTGTCCCTTGTAGAATTTCTCCTCTCACAGCTTACCTTCATTTGTCTTTTTATTTTTACATAGCATTTACTTCATTCTGACTTGCCTTATTGATTATTCTTATTATTTATTGGCCATTTCCCCTGCAAAATAAAAGCTAGAAGGGTTCTTTGTTTTATTTTATACCTGGTCTATAATAGCTTCTCAATAAATAATCTAGGAATGAATGAATAAATGACAAGACTTATAGACAAACAAGAGGGGAAAACCCACAACTCAACAATTCTAGCCAAAAACATGGCAGCTATAGAGACATGGCTCAGCAGTTAAGGGTAATAGCTACTCTACCAAAGAACCTGGGTTCAATTTCTAGAACACAACTGTGTGGAACTCCAGTCGCAGGGGATTCAATGTTTTCTTCTGGCCTTCACAACACCACACACACATGTAGCACACAAACCTACAGGCAGACAAAATACCCAAATACATAAAATAAAAAATAAATGTGGCAACTGAAGATAGAGGCAATGAATCCAGGCCTGTAGAAGCTACAGTCTAGCCGTGAGGCTTGGACAGCTCTTTGGGACCCTTCACAAAGGAAAAATATATATATATATATAAATATATATATATAATTTTTAATATTTTCCTAAAAATTACTTAATTCATCAAACTAATGCATATTAAAGGCATACTATTTACTAAGCATTGTGCTAGAAAGGCATGTAAGATACTATGCATAGTTCATAGATTAACCAGTAAACAAAGACTAACACAGTACAATAACAATATACCACTCATTTAATCTGTTGATTAAATCACAGATAGGAGAGTGATGTCATCAGTGGTGGGCTAGCAGAGAAAAGCACCTTCCAAGGTCTTCACAGGACCTCCCTGTACCTTGGAAGCCCACCACATTGCTGTCAAGTTTACTTACTGCTATCCTCACAAGCCGTGCTCTCCAGTAAGCCAAAAGGCCAGCAGCTTTATTTTATAGTAAAACCCTTTTGTCACATAAAGATCAACTTTCCTCCATGTGGTTGTTTCTTCTCACTCCCATTAGTAAGTATTTTAATGCCAGAAGTTATTGGGACAAGGCAGGCTTCTAGTCCTGTCCCATCAGAATTCCCAGAAATATTCGGAAGGCCTCAACAGTAAGATGATACACCATCCGTTTCATCTAGCCATTGCATTGTGCTTGAAAACTCAATATACTGTGCTTTTAAAATATACACACTGGATAGAGCTTTCTTTTTTCTGGGAACCTGAGGCTCACATTCAAAACAAGCAATGTTTTCTTTTTGCTTTCTCGATTATTATCATTCACTGACAATACTACCCTCTTCATCAGGACATTGATTTATTAAGTGTCCCTTTGTGCCGAGGATGTAATTCAGAGGAAGACAAACAGATGTGCTTTCTCTTCACTCTGGGAACCTATACTTCAATGCTTGATATTAACAATGCACCAACCAGAACTGATTCTACTAGAAAGTGCATACTGGCTATACTCCATCCTATTGTGTAGTGAGAAGTATGTGGCATCAGACCTGTAGGGCACTGGACTTCAAGACAGACAAGCTAAGCACTCTATTCAGCCTTCCAGTGGAAAGTATAGATACAAGCTCCAGGAGTCATATGCATGGTGAGAAGAGGCCAGGTTGTTCAGTAGGGGAAAGGTCAAGAACAAGTTGCAAGCCTGGGTGGGATCAAAGAGGTATCTGAATACCATGTTCAGTATGACACACTCAGAAAGACGGGGAAACTGGACCAGACACTGGGATATCAGAACCTCAAGCCTGGGGAGACTGGGGTTCAACACCCTAGCACTGAGGGGCCAGCAAACGTTAAACAGAATCCCAAGTATCAGAAAGAGCTCAAACTTAATCAGTAAGGAGATGCTGGCCATTAACCTCCACTGAGCTGTCTAGGGACAGTCACAACCCATAACCAAGGGACATGATCTTTTCCTTTTTCATCTTCTTGGATAAAAGATAAAAGGGTGATGGATAGAACTTCTATAATCCCCACCCCATTTGGATAAGAGGCTTAAAACTTGCCATGTCCCTGTGTTTCCTGTAGTAATCAGTTATTTCATAGTGAAAATGTTACATTTTACAAAAGGAACTATGTGAGACCCTTGGGGCCATCTTGGTCTGGCCTGGGGTTCCTATTTTTCTTAACCTGCACTACTATCTTGTCCTCCTTGGAATGTTTATGTCTGTGGAACAAAGCAGAGAACAACAGTAACACTAATCATAGTATTAAATTCTGTTTGAACAGATTAGCGTGGGAGAATCATTGGGGTAAGTTGGTTCTAATGGAAAATCTCATTTGATTCTCTCAGGGATTCTCTCAGGGAAATATGTGCTGTTACTATCTTCATATAACACATTTTTAAAAAGAGAAATTAGAACTTTCAAATATATAGGGATCAAATCCAGGCATGCTGACCCAGCCCTACACATACATCCAGTGATAAAATGACACATAGGGCTGTGGGAGCCCACAGTGACTCCATTCCATCCTAAAGTTTGTTCTTGCTCCTCAAGGCGAAATAACAGGATGTTTTGAGAATTAAGGAGCTGATTAGGCTTGTTTGTTCCTTGAACCATGGAAAGGAAGTCTTTTGCCCTTCCCCTTTGCTTCGGGTATAAAAGGGCTATAGAAATAAATTCAAGGCTGCTGCAGTATTCACTGAGAGCCCTCCCCACTCCATCTTCTGTCGTTTGCCTTTCTTTCTCTTTCCTTACTTCCCTTCTGAGGTACGTTTCAACAGGCTGGCTGGCTCCCACATAGGGCATTGTTTAGGACTTTGCTACTTTAGAGTTAATCAATGAGATGTAGAAAAGTTATGACAAGTACCTAGCTTTTGAACAACACTTTTTAAGCTGTTTTCCATTGTTGGATAGTTTCGTACATTTAAGTAGTGAACTTTAGTCATTAACACACACACACATACACACACTCACACACACACACACACACACACACACACACACACCTTTTTCCTTCCTGTCCCTACCTCTTCCACTGACACTCTTTTTCTTGAGTGAGTCCCCTTCTTACTTTCAAGTTTTCCTTCTCTGTGTGGCCCACAGAGAAATTACTTGCCTGATCATGGGTAGGAACTTAGTCAGTGACAAAGAGGCCACTTTTATCTATGGCTACACGATTGAAGAAAGCAATGCCTCTTGATCAAGAAGTGTCAATTAACAATAATGGATTGGTCCAGCCTTGTGCAGGCAGCACCACCTGTGGTGAGTTATGATACAAAGCTGTAACATGCCCAGAAAATACCTTTTCACTGTACCTCACCCACTCTTGCCTCTGACATCCCTTTTGCCCACTCATCCTCAACATACCCTGAGCCTTAGAAAGGGTTGAAGAACATTTTGAATATTAGTTAACAGGTCAAATTTGACACATTACAAGCTATTTTTTTAGTATCCAGCAACATCTCTAACAGAAAGTCTTCTCCATTCCCCCATATTCTCCACTATTCCTTGCTTCTTAGCTCACTCATTGATGTCACATATTTCAAGTTCATGAGGTAGGTTTTTAGAATTTCCAAGACATTCTTGTATTTGTTTGTTTTATTTTTGTTTTTGTTTTTAATGTTTCTACAGGGAATTCAAGGCATGGATCAAAATCTCCTTTACAGACAGACAAGACTCTGGGAGGTTGAGCCTCTCACCCAGATTTAGGTGTCTTGAAACAGCCTTGTTAACATACCCCATCCAGGCTTCCTACATCTATGTGAGGAGCTCAGCCCCACAGCATCAATCACCTTCCCTGCAGAATCCAGAACACAAGCTGTCCAGTGTCAGCCCTTAGCTAGCAAGTGAGTGCTCTTCTGGGGAAAAACAGTAGGACCTCGCTCTACCAGAAACTCAAAGAGGGAGGCAGAGGACATCATTTTGTGATCAGTCGTTCTACCTAGATCACAAGGAAAGGCTTACTGGGTGACAAGGACTACCAATTTTGATTCTCTTGGAGAAACCAGTTAGACGGTAGGAGAACTGGGAAAGTTCTCATTCATACCAAACCTGAGACCCTCAACTTTTCTCATGATGCTGCTTCCTAGTCCTAGAAAAATAGGAAAATGGAGTCTTCCCTGGGAGGCCACTCACTGGGCAGATTGCCCATCTTCAGCCTCTGGTCTACGTATGGGCTCTGTCCTCTAAGACCTGAAGTGTACTACAAGTGGCCTGTTCTACCTTCTACAAGTAGAAATAGAGGGAGGGAAGGCCCCAAGTATCTCTCTAGTCCTCCCCCCCCCTTCCCCAGTATCTGAACTAGCCTGACACAATGGCTTTAAAGGAATTGATTTAGAAGTGGTAGACTAGCGCACCCAAGTCTGGCTGTACATCAGGTCCCTCAAGATAGTTCTTTTTCAAAGCTAAAGATTCCTGGGCCATACCCAAGACACACTGACCATAAGCTTTGCAAACAGGCCCTACACTCTGCATGCCAGCTATATCTTCAGGTAAGCCTCATTTTCTAAGGGATTTTAGATATGTTAGAGCTGTCTTTTCTATCACAGTCAGAAAGGGGATGATACATTCAGCCAGGGCTATGCTGTGGGCATCACAGCTTGCCTAGGCATCTCCCTCTCTAGGCTCTCTCTCAGTGCCTGTACCTAATCCATTCTGGGCAGCATTGGCTCACAGCCAAGCACCAGTCCTTTGGGGCTGCAGCTTAGGGTCCATAATAGGCAGATTCAAAATATCTTAATCCAAAGCTGCCAAGCATATGAGATGTCTCCAAATCCCCAAGAGCCAGCTCCCAGCTCTCTGGGAGAGATAGTCCATACAAGGTCCATGAGATCATCTGCCCTCAGCCTGGAGACAGAGGCAGGGAGTCAGGGATAACTCCAACCCACAAGGAGGTCTCCACAGGGTGCCCATATTAGATGAGGGGGTAGGAGGAGTGACTCCCATTTTTGATATTTTTATATTGTCTTTTATAATAGAAATCATAGGCATGGGAAATCATAGGCATGGAGCTCTATTGGCTCTATGGCTTAAGGAAAGAGGGCATAGAAATGGCCAGATGAGTGTTTCTACCCTCAAGGCCCTGGTACAAGAGACAGTAAAAAGAAAATGGGACTCTTTGTTATCTGACAGCACTGATTGGGTTTAAGACCTCACTTGGGGTTGTGGGGAGAGCTCTGTGGTTGAAGTGTTTGCTACACATGTGCGATGATTAGAGTTTGAATCTCCTGAACCCATGCAAATGGCAGGTGGTCACCTGTAATTTCAGCCTCAGACAAGCTGGTTAGCAAAACTACCCATATTGGCAAGCTCTTATTTTGATTGAGAGACACTGATCAACCTCAGACCTCTACATGCATACACATACTCATTTCAATTATCCAGGAAGCCAGAAGTTGAGGAGGCTTTCCTTTGGATGCTGAATAAATGGGAAGATTCTTAAGTGGCAAGACAAAGAATACTAAAGACACCAAACCTCTCTACCGCTATGTCTGCCTCATTTATTTTCCCAACCTTTGCTGGATGCTATCATTGTTCCTCTAGGGTATGCTATCCAGACAACAGGGACTTGTCCACTATCCAGCCCACAAGGTCTGCTAAGAGCTACATGAATTCTGAGTTACTATCCCCTATCTCTTTATCTCAGGCCAGGCCAATTCCATGCAACAGACCCTGGAGAAGCCCCTAACATCCTTGAAGTCATTTTGCAGGATTCAGGATTGTGCTGCTATCTGGAGGTCATTTCTTCAAGGACCCTGCACTGGTCAAATACATTCTCCACAAGTTCACCTTCCTTCTCTTCCCTCACCCATGCAGCCAGCCTATAGTCATGAAGGGAAAGGAAGAGAGTGCAGCCCACAAGAACCCCTCTCTATGTCCTTGCAAAGCCCTTGTATTCCCATGGAAGCTTTTTATCTAGCCAGTTCTCTATGGTTACACATTTACTCATCTGCAAGCCTATTTTGGCAGCCCTTCCCTGCTATGCTCTGGGTATAGTGGTCCATTTGCCCTATTAGTGTCATCTGTCTTGGACACCCCTTCTCAGTGCCAGGTTCTGTGTCTTTAGCTTATTCTAAAATATAAATGTGGGGACAACTGCTGTTCAACTGTATTCAGGAAGGTGGCCCCCAAGGCTCCTTTCCTAGAAATCCCTAGTGTCCAATCAAGGGCTCCTGAAGCAATTCAAATCGGTAACAGAACTGGAGTAGCAGCTGGGTTCCTAGGTACCAGCCAGGTGCATGGCTGAACCATACAGTAAGCTTCCCCTCTGGCCCTGCTCATAGAATCTATGGAATGGGGGGAGGGGTACATTGAAAGGAGGCAGAGACTCAGTTTGGGGAAAATGAGAGAGAGCCCCAGGGAAGGTCTGAATGGACCAGAGCAAATAGCATGTTTCTTAGAGCAGTAGGCAAAACAGCAAGAGCTGAAAGAAAGGCCCATGCTCCAAATCTGCAGGTTCATAAAATCCATTTCCCCTTCATTCAGGATTCTGCACAGATCCTCCTAGATTCCCTTCTGATTTCACATTAAACTTTACTACGGCGCACAGCTTGTAAATGGCATCAAAACCATTTACGACGGCCTTTATATGCCTTGGTTTAAATAATAAACATTTTTATTTTGCTCTTCTGCAAAATGAAACTCTTGGGGCTGGTGGAGGTGGGGGGGGGTCGAGATGATTAGAAGAACATAGGACCAGGAGTCTGGAGAGGCAGGGCAGAGGGAGCCAAAAACAAGTGCAGTGGACAGTAATGTGGACATTAGGGTTCTCACTCCAACCATGCCAGAAGTCTCGTCTCACCATCTCTGGGCCACATGCTGACCATCATCCATCCTGTTATGGTCAATAAAGCCATTGTTCTAGTGGGCAAGGGGCTACATTGATGGGCAAAGAGCTATGCTGATAAGGGGCTATGCTGATGGGCAGGGGGCAATGTTGATGGACAAGGGGCTATGGTGATGGGCAATGTTGATGGGCAAGGGGCTGTGTTAGTAGACACAGCTTGGGGAATCCCCCAAGAAAGCAGACTCAATAGACTTCACAGTTCCACAGTGAATATCCCCAAAGAGAATAAACATGGCAGTTTATTCTGGAAGAGACCAAGGGGTGAAATTAAGGAGTTATGCATCTCATTAATGGGACAGCAGTGAGCATGAGCCCTGCAAGGTCCCAGTGGGTTGCAGACTGGCTCAGAGGCCCTGGCCCTTGGAAGTTTGGTAGCCACAACCCTTCCTATTTGGAAAGCTCTAGATGCAGGACTGCATCACAGCTCCTTAAAAGAAAATCATTAAAGCTCCCAGGCCTCTCACTAAACCTGAAGTGTCAGCAACCATCCAGCTTGTTACTTTCCTTAACTAATGCCTTTCTATTTCCTGCAGGGTAAACAACCTGATTCCATTAGATGTTGTAAAATATTTACTAAGCAGCCAAGGGGGCTGCTTCCCAGCATGCAGGAGGAAAGAGAAACCAAGGTCCGGCCTCTGCTAAAAGATCAACAGCCCTCACCAGCTGCTTTCAATCAGTGACTCTTCAACCAGAGACAGGCAGACCAGGGAAAGGAGGGACTGAGAGGCATGAGACAAATCAAGTGGCACACAGGCAAGGCCGTCTTGAAAAGAGTGAGGATCAAATACACCATGAGGTCTTGTATGGACTCCTGGAAACATAAAGGAAAGTCAGGAGGAAACTGGCAAGATCCAAATGACATCTGAACAAGACAGGAACGCACCTGTGGTAGTTTTCACTTAAATCTATTGTAATGTCTGATGAGACCTGGGAAAAGCTGGATGTGTTTTCTTAGCTCCTTTTCTGCAAATGTAAAATTATTATTATTATTATTATTATTATATTAAAGTCATGGATATGCAGTCTTCTTGGAGAAGAAGAATCCACCATCAGAGTTGGTCAGGTCTGGATGGACTGCATTATCTCCTGGACTCTTCTCTGTCACGCTCATCCCAAGCCACAGGCTCAGCATAACTAAAGAGGAAATGAACGCAGGAGGTAGAGCAGCGGGAACGGCATTGCAATAAAAATGTAACAAGGGGTAGGACAGAGATGCTGCACCCCCTTAGAGAAACCACCCTGGTGAGACATTTGCTGGGTGGAGGCAGGGGAATGAATAGTTTAGCATGCTCCCTTGTCTGGATGCTCACTCCCTTGCTTAGTTCTCTTCTCATCCAAGACGGCAGCATAGTACTCACAGTGGGGACAGACACTATGAATGGATGTGGTATACTGCAGGAAGACAAGACAGTAAAGCTTATGTGCCAGTTTGGCTGGGCTGTGGAGCCTATTTTTGTTTGGTCCACCTGTCTGAATGCTGCTGTGAAAATGGTTTTACATTTACATTTATCATCAGTAGACCTAGAGTCAAGAAGATTGCCCTCCATAGTATAGTGGGCTTTCTATAATCAGTTAAAAGTCTTGGAACAAAGAGGTTTCTTGGTGAAAGAAGATTGGCTTGTGAGAACAGAACTCTATGGGTTTCCAGCCTGGCTCCTATCCTGTGGGATTCACATTCAAGCCTATAGCATGAGTCTTATCTGAACTACTAGACTGTTCCATGAAGAAATTCAGGCTTCCCAGCTCCCACTACTGCATGCATTCAAGTCTAAGATAAGCCCCTCCCTCTCGATACCTCTTCCTCCACCCTCTTTTCCCCTCCCCATCTCCTCTTCCTCTTCTTCCCCTTTCTTTTCCCCATCTCCCCCACCCTGGTCCACACTAGTCTTTGGTCTCTGAAGAACCCTAATCAATATGTGGGATGATAAAGTTCAAAGTCCCAGGCAAAGGTAGAAAACCCCTTCTCCATTTACTGGTCTGTTGACATTACCTCTGTGGGTTCAGAGACCATGACACCTTTCCCTAGTAATGCACCTCTTCATCATTCAGTCACTGAAATAAAGGCTTTATATTGATTGTTTTAAGTGGATGTCTTTCCCTGTGCTCAAAAATGACAGCTAAGTGACAAAGATTTCAGAAACAGCTTAGTGGACATTCCCTTCACTATCTCCCATTTTCAACTCAAAAATAACAACACATCACTCAGCTCCCCACCTCTCATCCCCAGACATGTGCACCAGGGTGACAGGATATCCTTGGTGATGAGAATGAATGTGCCATCTGCCAAGGAGAGATGCTCAATCTGTGTTGACGGATCCAGCTTCTCAGCAGAGCAGTCTAACGCCTCTCTCAATTTTCCTGCTCACAGTGCCTCTGTCATCAAGGACAAGAGTATCATCCAGTGGCTGTTCTGGACCCATGGACAAGAAGTCAGAGACCTGAGTCACGGTCTTAGTGCCAAATTCAAACCTCCGTCATTCATTTGTTTTCCCTGAGCCTCGCTTCTCTTCCTTACTCTACAAAGCAGAGGGTCTCACCTAACAGAAACATTAGCAACCATTAGGAGGAGTAGATAACATCCCAGAGGCCACAGCCTAGAAGTCAGCAGAGGATATCAACAGGAGGAAGTTGGGCACTATCCATGGCCTGACCACACCCACACTCAGAATATGTTTTAAGGAAGGTGAGCAGAGAACAGCAGCTTGTACCCCACAGAAGCATAGGATCCAGGCAATCGCGCATCAACCTCCTTCCTCCACTAAGCCAGAACCCTTCCCCACCCCCTGCTCTGCCACAGCAGCTCCTGCACAGTCTACAGCTGGCCCACAATGAATCTGCTCAAGCAGGTGGAAAAGAAATCCCAGGCTCATACCAGCCTAGATGGCCAGGAAGCAGATGCATTAGAAACTCAGTCCCTCTTCAGAAGCTTCTATCTTAATTTGTCTTCAAATTATAGTTGCTGGATTTAGCAAATAAAAATACAGGACACTCAATTAAATTTGAATTTTGGATCAACTACAAAACATTTCCTATAATACTGGGGACATGAAATTTTAAAAAAAAAATCACTCATGGTTTCTCTGAAATTCAAATATAATGTGGTACTGTATTTCTTATGGTATTCCTGCTGCCTGAGAAGGAAGAAACATTTTAAAAATAACTTTAATAGACCCTGCTTCTTGTCAGTCTCTGGGCATCTGGTTCCAGCCCCCACCCCCAAGCTGGAACTACTTATCCCACCCAGCCCTAACTCCAAGCTGAAGCAAGAGGGGTTCACCAGTACCAGACTGTGCTGTCTAGTGTTTTGTCAATTTGACACAAGCTATAGTCATCTGTAAAGAGGGAACTTCAACAAGTACATTTTCTTTCTTTTTCTTCCTTTTTTTTTTTTTTTTATTTTTGTTTTTGTTTCGTTTTTTGAGACAATCCTGCAACTCACTCTGCACACCAGGCTGGCCTCGAACTCACAGAAATCTGCCTGCCTCTGCCTCCCAAATGCTGGGATAAATGCTGGGATTAAAGGCATGTACCCCTCCCTCACCCCTCTACCCCTAGCTAAGTACATTTTCTTAATCAGTGATAGATGTGGGGAGGACCCAGAGCATTTGTGGGTAGAGCCACCCATGGGCAGGTGGCCCTGGAGTGAGCAGGCCAGTAAGCAGCACTCCTCCATGGCCTCTGTTTCATTTCCTGCCTCCAAGATTCCTGCCTCTTTCCTTGACGGTAGACCACCAACTTAACCCTCTACGCCCCAAGTTTCTTTGGGTCATGGTGTTTTTATCACAGCAATTAAACCACAACTAAGATACAGACACTACCAACGCACAGCTTGCTTCTCCACTAGTTCCCCACTCTGTCCCAATTGTATGACCCGTTCCTTATGTATATATGGCTGTGCTTGGGTTCCACTGAGCATCTCTTTGAGGCCTGGGGATCTGACCATTAGTATCAGACTAGTGGTAGTTAGCTTTCATTGTCAACCTGATTGAATTACAATGCCCTTGGCAACGTAGCTCTAAGCCTTATCTATGAGGGTATTTCCAGAGAAGTGTAACTGGGAAAGGACACCCACCTTGATATGCAAAGAACCATTCTATGGACTGGGGTCTCAGCCTGAATAGAAAAGTGGGGGAGGGAGCCAGCTAAGCACAGCATTCACCTCTCTCAACTTCCTGTAGCTAAAATGAGACTAGCTGCCATCACACCTAGAGTTGCTTTTGCTACCATGTCATGCTGCCTTGATAGACCACATCCCTTGTTAGACTGTGACCCCAAGTAAGCACTTCCCTCTTTAAGGTGGCCTTGTCAGACATTCAGACATTCTGTCACAGCATGAGACAAGTAACTAATATTGGTTCTTAGCCTGTCCTTGGGTCCACTGCTGATACCTGGCATAACTGTGAGGGACCGTGACTCCCATGAAATTTAGCCACATCCTGACAAGTAACATCATCCTCTCTCATGTAACTGAGGCTGAAGACAACCATGACTTCTGAACCCCATGCTTATAGCAGATGTAAACTTACCCACTAGTACCTGGTCTGGGGGACCTCTACACCCAGACTAGTTAGGACCCTACTTGAACCTATATGCCCCACATGCCCTAGACCACCCTCCTTGCCTTCCCATTGCCAAATGATAGCTGAGGGTTGATATTAGACAAACCCCATTTCCTGAGCAAGTCTCACTCTTCAAGTTAAGGTTCACCAAAGAGCAAGTGGAGACCAACCATGGCACACCACGAGGTCCATCATCAACTGTGGCACACCACGAGGTCCATCATCACCTTGATCTGTTCCTGTTTGCTACCCAAATCCAAGGCTGTCCCAACACTACTAAGAAAAAGTCTTTTTCCATTACTAACATTTCCTAGAGATAAAAGCACTTATGCTTCAGATTGGACTGGCTGGGGTTTTGTTTGTTTGTTTTGTTTTTTTGCTCTCTCAGCTGGGACCCACACTTGCTTGCCCTGCCCTGGCATTAATATTTTAATGAGGTTAAATATTTTCTTCTCCTGCCATTTTTTTTAAGTCATAGCATTCAAGGGATGAGCAAATCTGATCAGTTGCTAAGTCTGCCCTCAATGGCTCTTATCAGGGTTTTACCCCACAGTGTAGTCACACAAAGTCTTGGAAGAGTGAACATCCACCCAATACATTAATTCGCTTACCCACTGCACTAACTGCCAGCTGTGGCCCAGTTCATGTGACGGCACTGGGGGTTATAAGGAGAAGTCAATAAACCTGACCTCAGGGAGGTTGCTTGTTTAGGGAGAGAGAGAGAAACAAATGTCCATGTCAAGAAAATGTGATTATTGTAATCACCTGAAATGAACTGCCTGCTTTAGAGCCATATTAATCTTAAAAAAAAAAAAAAGAAAAAAAATAGTAGTTTTACATTGTTTGTTTTTATTCTGACCATCCTGTTGATGTGACCAAAACATAATCTTGGCTTGACTGGCTCTTTCTTGCCATTCTAGTCTTGTCTTAAATGTCCCCTCCTCTGAGAAGCTCACCCTAGGTGCCTTGATCTGACATGGCCCTAATCACTCCCCACCCTACCATCCCTCATTTTTATTATGGCCTTTAGCACTGTCTGGCCTTTTCTTGCTTTATTCATCTGTCCTCTGCTTAGAGATGTTTTCCTGACTCCTTCAGTACCACACCCCCAGCACAGGGACTACTTCACCCAGGTCAGTTACACAAGTGAATGAACAGAAAGAATGCCAGAGCTGTGGCTCCCACCCTCCAGGGGCACTTGAATGTCATATCAGGACACTGGGAACTATGTTCAATATATTTCCCCGCCTAACAGACTTCATTTGTTTGTTGACCCTTGAAAAGACCCTACAGAAGCAATGAAATGTCACATGACTTTCTATACCTTGGTCTGGAATGATATCAGTTCAGTATCAATGGGTCCCATGCTAATCAGAAACTCTAATTAATAAACAGACCCAAGTTATTAAAAGTAGAAACATGACAGCACCTTGACATCGGAGCCATTTACTTAGAGGACAACAATGTGAAGGTCAGAGGCCATGGAGTCACATGTGAGCCATGAACTCCTGGTGAAGCACAGCCTGGAAACATCACCCTGTCCTCTGGATACCACCTGGAGTTCAAGCACTGCCCCCTCCCCAGGCCACACCAAAAAACTCACAGTGGATTTCAGCTCACTGGACTGTCTGAGCAACAGATGAATAGACAATGAGGTTCAGCCATGAAAATATTGCTTATAAAGGAAAACATGACCTGGAAAAGGAGTCATTTCAACAAAAGTCAAAATTATCATTCATGGCACAGACACTGTGTATCTTCTCCAGGCTTCTTGTTATCACATAGATCAGGCTTCTAACACTGGCAATCTTTACAGAAACTAATGAAAATGTGCAAAGTGTAAACTCATTGGTGAGGTACCAGTGTACTGCTTTTCATTTTGTCTAAGGCTCTAAAAGACATAAACGACATAAGTACTTATGCTCCCCACTTTGGACACTCTGGCCTTTGGATAGTCTGAATTAAAGGTGCCATATAAAAGCCCAGTCCTGTCATTTCACTTGATCAAATGACTGGCCTTGCCCATGCAGTCACCTCAGAGTCAAAACAGAACCATCCAGGCTAGCAGAGATAGCACCTGCCAAGGCCAAAGGTGCCATTATGCCATTATCTGATCTCTGAGCCCTGGCATGTCCCTGCAACCAGATGTCCAAGCCTCTGGTCCACACAGGGCACTGAGGCTATAATTACATGAGAGCTTTGAGCAGGTTCAATGTAAAGGGGAAATGCTCCCATCAGCCAGGTCTAGACATTGAACCCTAGAGTGACCACCCAAAGGGAACAAAATGATAGATCCTTACTATTTCTGCATTCTAGCAGAAAAATCCCCTAGTCATAAAATTGTTTGGTTCAGTGAGAGAAGCAATAGCTGCTACCCAGTCTGACACCATGACCTCTATTTCTGTTGGCCAAGCATGAGAAGAGACCTGGATGGTTCTGTGTGCCATGGCTCTCCTTGTTTGTATACTTTCAATCTAACCAGTGTGTGGCTTGGTTTAGAAATTAGATGAGCTGTTGAAAATCCAATTAAAGTGTTGAACTTAGGGTCAAATTAAAAGCCATGGGGAAGTGGACATTCCATAGCAGAGATTCAGTCTGTCTCATATCACCCAAGGGTTGGGATCACACTCAGATCCCAGGCCCCATATCAAAATTCTGATTCCACAGATCTGAGAGTAGGGTGGTGGATCTGTGGGTTCAGTAAGCCTAAAATACATAAATAGAATTTTTCAAAATCTATTTCAAACCACGTGGTAATCCAAACTGCCATCTAAGTGTTGAACTTTATTCGCATAGATTTGTGCAGTTCTCACCCTTCATCATAGTTCTTGTCTTGGCAGATTCCTAGATACTCAAAATGCAGAAAACAATTGACTGTGGAGTGCACAGTCCTAAATAGGACCCCTGTCTGTCGGTCTGTCTGTCTGTCTGCCTGCCTGCCTGCCTGCCTGCACACACACACACACACACACACACACACACACACACACACACACACACACACCATTCAAGGCTTAGGGAATGTCATGGAAGAAGGTAAAGAAATACTAAGAGCTGGAGGTTAGAGGAAACTGCTACAAAATGTCTTCTGGCCATGCCAGGGCTGTTGTATTTATGAACTTACAACAGCTATCACTGTCTGCACAAGATCAAACCAGCCAACTCATGAGGTTCTAAACCTAGCAAAAGAGCCTATTGGCAGTCAATGAATTCTGGGATAGGGAGAATCAATTTTCTTCAGGGATGTGATCCATGGCAGGCTGCCCAAGCTCCATTGAACAGTCCTATATCCACGTGCATATAGGTAGCACTAATTGTACTCAGTGAATTATGGCTTAGTTAGGGGTTCTGTAATTGCAATAAAACATGATCAAAAGTGTAAGGAGTAAGGTTTTTCCGCCCGCCGCCTGGTCTTGTCCCGCCGCCACGCCAACCCCAAATAATGCACTGAGACTCTGTATTTGATATAATTCTGTTGGCCAGTTACTTGTTTCTTATTGGCTAGTTCTGTCTTAAGTATTAACCTATTTCTATGTATTTCCACGTGGTCTTACCAGCGAGAGGCGGCTGGCGGTTCTGCCTTCTCCAGACTCTCCATCTTGACTCCTCCTTACTACCTCCTCTTTCCTCCTTGTCTCCTAGTCCCTCCTATCTTCCTTTCCTTTTGGCCAACAGTGCTTTATTCATTAACCAGTATGAGAAACATATATACATAATGGCATCTCCCATCACAAAAGCAACTTGGAGAGGAAAGGGTTTATTTCATCTTACAATTCTCAGGTCATATTCCATCACTTAAGGAAGTCATGGCAGAAACTCAATGCAGGAACCTGGAGGCAGGAGCTGATGGAGAAGGAACTCGCTGGTTTGTTTAGTCTGCTTTCTGCTTTTTTACAGCATCCAGGACCACCAGCCTAGGGGTGGCACTGCTCACTGTGAACTCCCACATCAATTGTAAATCAAGAAAATGCACTACAGGTTTGCCCTCAGGCCAGTCTAGTGGGGCCATTTTCTCAATTGAAGTTCCTTCTTCCAATATGGGTCTAGCTTGGCTCAAGTTGACATGAAACCAGATAGCACAGGTTATTTGAAGAAATAAAAAAGAAGAGAAGAATATGAAATTGGGAGGAGAATTTGAGGAACAGGTTCCAGGATAAGTCGAGGGGGTAAAGAGTGAATAGGATCTAAATACATTGTCGTACACATCATGTAAAATCACCAAAGAATTTGGAACAACATGTGATGATAGCCATAGGTAGTGTTTCTTCATTGTTGTAGTAAAAAAAGAGCCAGCAGTGGTTCTAATAACTACTGAAATTTCAAGGTAGCCACAAGGTGAACAGAAACCTTTTGAAAACATCGACCATGGGCTGAGGGCGTGACTCACTGTAGAGAGCCCACCTAGCAAGGACCTGGGTTCCATGCCCAGCACTACAGATAAAATGAAATGAAGTTGCATAGGGTTTCAATGTGGCTAGTGAGCTGACCCTGCCCTATACTTGTTAAGATAAACAACCTGTGGCAGCTGCAGTGTGGCCAGGGCCTTTGCTGCAGTAGCACCACTGCTGACATCCTGGTTCTGGCTGTGGGAACAAGCAATGGTCCTTTCCACAGTCCCTAAGGAAAAGGATCATGGGTGCTTCACTGTATGCTTTCTAGGCCTTGTCTGCACAGTGGGGCATGAGCTCTGCTATGATGACTCTCACACCTGGAGCCTAACTAATTTGTAGACTGGTTGGGTTCTGTTTGCCCCTCCCCCACCTTAGGGACATAGTCCTGTCTTCATCCTCCATGTTCACCTCCCACAGGCTGACCATTACAAACCCAACCCACCCCCAACCCCCACACCCCCACTCCCACACCCCCAAACTGGGAGTCTGCCTTTTAGTTTAGGATGAGGTTTAGTCAATAGGAGACGGCAACAGGAGACCTGAGCAATGTGCAGAGAAAAGTTTGGATTATTTAGTTCTGAATCTTCCTGGCTGTTCTGGTTCCTGCTAGGTTCCCAGCTCCATTCCTTGCCCTGTCTACTACCTGCTTCCTGCTATGGCTGGATTCCTTTCTTCTACCCATACTCCTTTAAAAGTCCCTTTGTCACATCTCTTGCAATCATACCTATTACATGTGAACTCTTGCCAGGGACCCTCTGATATGATTGATGACCAATCACTAGCCATATGATCTTCAGCAGGTCACCCTAGTCTCCTCATCCACAGAAAAGGCTCAGCTCCAGTGGGTGTGAATATTGAAAATTACTCAGGAAGGGTTGAGTAGGGTGCCTGGGCCAGTGATGAGCCCTTTGTGAGTCTTCTGTTACTACAGAATGTCAGTTTGGTTATGAGTATTGAAGACAGGTAACTCTGTAGCTTGTTCTTAACCAGAATCAAGAGATTTTCTGGTGACATAAAAGATTTCAGAGGTCTCTGGCCCTTAGTGTGCTCAGCAGGCAAGACATTCTCCACAAGAGAAAGGCAGAGCTGACCCAGAGGAAGGAGGGTGGGTGGTTTGTGGGTTCCCTCTGTATCCACCTCCTTCCCCATCTTGGCAATAGACCTCCACATCTGACACATGCCCAATTTTTATATCCAAATTCACATTGGCTCTGCATAGCACTGTGATGGAGGCCTTATTACATAGATTAATTTTTTACTGGAGAAGAGATGTTTCTGAGATATTAAGAGATTTGCCCAAAGTCATACACTGCTAAGTACCATAACGAGGTGCCCTTCTCACATTCTCTATGCAATGACTCAAATTATTTCCCAACAAAAGACCTGAGATGAATGATACAATTGATCTAACAAAGAAATCCCACATCTGGAGACTAGAAAAATGAGTCCTTCCACTGAGAACTAGAAATGACATTGAAAAACACAGCCACTAGTCTCCTGGTTACCAAGTATATGCATCTTCGTCATGTCACTTAATGAAAATAATTTCAGTTTAAAATGCAGATATAAGAGACTGAAGAGATGTGTCACTGAGTAAAATATCTGCCCAGCAAATATGAGGATCTGAGTTCAGGGTCCCCAACACCCATTTAAAAGCTGGGTGTGGCAGCATAAGCCTGTAACCTCAGCATTGGGGATGCTGGTCAGCCCGTCTAACCAATCAGTGAACTCCAGGTTCAATGAAAGACTGTCTTAAAAAATAGGGTAGGGAGCAAGTGTGAACAATACCTGATATTGATCACTGATCTCCAAACTCACACACATACAGATATCAACACACCTCCTACTGTGTGCACTTACACAAACATGTATACACATATACACAGCAACAACAACAAAAACACTATCCAATTTTCTTGGCCTAGAAATAGAAAACACACTGGGTGGTGGCTGTGCATGCTTTTAATCCCAGCACTCAGAATCAAGCAGTCTCTGTGAGTTCAAGGCTAGCCTGGTCTACAATGCCAGTTCCAAGACAGTCAGGGCTATACAGGAAAACCAACCAAGCAAACAAAATAAAGAAATAAAAAAACACAGCATGTTTCTACTTTCAACAGAAAGTCCAACATTTTATGCATCAATCCTCAAATGTTAATTGTCCTAAATAAATGTTATCTGAAATTCAATTTAATATGATTAACTGATAATGCCTACTATGATCTAAATTTTTGTATCCCTTCTAAATTAATATGGAGAAATCCTAACCTTCAAGGTGATATTAGGAGGTGAGGGACTTTTGAAGGTCATTAGGTCACAAGAATAGAACCCTCATAAGTGAATTAGTGCCCTTAATATAGATGCCCTGTATTAGAGCCTTTGCCCCTTCATGGCAAGAAGATGCTGTGTATAATACAGAAGTAGGCTTTTTCTAAATACCAGTGGTCTTGAACCTGAATTTCCCAGCCTTTACAACTGTGAGAAATATCCTTGCTGTTTATAAGCCATTAGGCTTATGATGTTGTATTATGCCAGCCCCAAGACTACCAAGGCAATGCCAGGTTATATTTCTTCTACCCTTGCAATAGGAGTTTCTGACTCATTTGAAATGCTTACTATTGACATCATCTCAAGCCCCTCCCTTCCCAGTCCTTTAAAAGCTTCATGGTCATTAATTCTTACAGATGTCATTAGTTGCACTTCACAGGTGAGGAGACCAGAGGCAGAAAGGTTAAACAGTTTATCGAAGGGTGAAGAGAAGACCAGAGTTGTGACCAGGCCTGGCACCAGAGCTGTCCTAGCCTAGGGGATTTTCTCTAATTTATTGTATAAAATCTTTCAGACTACATAGCTTTTCTAGAGTTTTCTCTGCCCACAAGAACCAAGTCAGTCCAGTGTTTGTTTTGCCAACAACCAACTTAGACCATAGCCATGCACAGAGGTCTACCACCAACAGTTAACTTAAAGAGGACCAGCATGGCACAGGCTTCACCCCCATCAGAGATGACACAGGTCTCCATCAAGAGAAGAGACTGACAGATACTCCTGAGCAGATAGAGAGAAGCAAATCCATTCTGATTAAATTGAATCGGCCTTCACTGAGTACAAGGAACCTGTTCATAAAACATTTGCTAACCATTAACTACAGTCCTGCTATTAAACACTGCTAATGGCAGTTTCTCAGAACTGTGTGCTTCCCCGGGTCTAGCTGCACCTTTAATGGACTGGCTGCTGTCAACATGACACCCGGGGCCCAGCCTCAGCACAGCTGGGGTGATGTGTTTAAGGGAAACAGCCCTCCTGATTAGTTCCGGTGCTTGGGGCCCAGCAGGTCACCTCTTTCCAAGGGAAGCCTGTGCCAGCCCTGGAGACAGCCAATTCTGCAGAACCACCTGGCTCTGTACTGGATCCTGAATCTTTCTATCCCTTCACCCAATCCCTTACAGTTCTTGGCCTGGCTTGTGGCAGGGTTATCTATCTTGTCACTGGACTGCTGGGGTCTGCTTGGAGAATGCCAGACTTTCTTCCAGGAGGCTTTTCCTTCTGCATTCCTCCTGGGCATCCTATGCCTTTCCTTGTTTTATTTTTCCCCCTAATGGCTTGTAATTCCCACTCCTACCCTCTACCACTCACTGTTCAAACAAGTCCTGATTATTCATCCACACTCAAGTAGTCAGTGTTCACTCTGAGCCAGACCTTTATCCTGAGATCAACTCATGAGCAAATGCCCCATCTGGATGGTCCACAGACCCCTTGTTCTACATACTCTGACCTTAGTGCCACATCTCATGCCAAAGATGCCCTTTCTCAGCCAACCCCAATTTTAATGGCAAGTTTCTCATCTCAAGCCTGAAATGCAGACTCTTCCTTGATACCTCTTTCTCAACTATCACATCCATTGATGGGCCTAATAACCTTCCTTACACATACCTCTGGCACCCACTTTCTTCCTCTCATGGGTTAAATTAATTTCTCCCTCCAATATGGCTGTTCTAAGATGTCATTGTGGTGGTTTTCTTGATACTGGACAATGACTGTCACTGTCCCCTTTTGGAGAAACTCTTTACTCTGACCACGGATGGGCCTTTCTCACTTGGGTCTCAGACTCTCTGCCCATGTTCATCTCTAGCAACTTCACCCCAGTAAGCTCAGAATGCTGTGTCCCACATTGCTGTGCAAACTTCATTAAGAAAATAAGCAGGCTGATCAGTGGTGGCACACTTTAGTCCCAGCACTCAGGAGGCAGACGCAGTCAGATCTCTGTGAGTTCAATGCTAGCCTGATCTACAAAACAAGTTCCAGGAAAGCCAAGGCTGTCTTAAAAAACAAAAACAAAAAACCACAAAAAAAAAAAAAAAAAAAAAAAAAGGAAGGAAGGAAGGAAGGAAGGAAGGAAGGAAGGAAGGAAGAAAGGAAGGAAAAAAGAAAACTAAGCAAGTGTGCCAGTGTTGACTCGGCCAGGTTGTCACCCTGCCCAGAATGCTCTTTCATCCAGTCTTTATTCTTGAAGCCCAATATTCTGCCCCTTTAAGAGTAAAGTCATTGTAGCCCACTGTACAGTATGTTTGCCTCCTTTCTGGGAACCATCCCTATACCTTATAGCCTTCTCATCTGCCCCTAGGGACCTACTGTCACTACCCACACTACACAGTCCCCAAAGATACAAGGCTTTCATTAATTCACAAACCAACATTTACTGTAATCCCTAAAACAAAGTGGTTTCCAATGAGTTCTTAAGAATGATTTGAATTTTGCCTGATGATCCTAGGGGATTATTTTGCCTAGATATAAAAAGATTGCAGAAGACAATTCTGTAGGAAGCTACTACATTTAAGATAAGAATTTCATTCCCTTTGATCAAGTGCAAGAGAAGAGAAATGGCAAGAATCTCCCCTAGGGAGCACTACAGGAATCTAGGAATCTCATTTAGACTGGTGCATAGCAGAGCTGCTCCCACACCAACTGATGTTGGTGAGAATGACCACTGAGATCAAGTGGGTATAAACCTTCTTTAGGTTCCTACTGTGTGTGAGGAAAAGCATCAAGCAGAATGTCTCTGCCCACACAGCTTTTCCTGGTTCCCTGGGGAATCCAGTCATAGCACAAAAACAATGAAGGCAGTGAGATAAGATAATACATTTCTGGAATATTGGATCTAGAAGCAACTTCCAGGGTCAACTGTTCTAGAAGTCCTTCAGAGATTATTCTATAGGGTGCAGGGAGAAGAATGGAGAGTACTACTTTTCTTCAGCCCTATACAAACTCTTGTTCCCCTAAACCAGTGGTACCCCCACTTCATTCTGATACTTTACTAGAAACAGAACTGGGCTTAAGGGATTCTACTGGGAAAGTCATGAGAAAATCACCAGCTATTTTAATTCCTTACTTATTCACCTGACTTACAGAAAAAAACATGGATGGATATGCATATGTAAAAATCTATGCACAAAGGGCCTTCTGTCGGTCTGGAACTTGATCGGACAGGTATGACCACACTTAGAGGTCACTAGCCAGGAAGGCCAGCCAACCAGAGCAACCAGAGTCCACCATACTTCTTTCTTGGAAACTGCTCTGACTTAAATAAATGCAACTGGAGAAGGCCAGGGGGCCCTTCAGAAGGAGGGATAAGTGCATTTTTCAAAAGTGCATGTCTAGGTCCTCTCCTGGGAAAGACTTTTCCTTCATCTTTATCGATTTCTAGAATAAGCAGGTTGAGAAGGGAGGAACCAGAGAAAAGCATCAGTGTGCTCGGGGAGATTTGTCTCTTCCATTGCCAGCAGAAAAAGCACTCACACTTCTCTCCTGAGAAGACAGGGATGGGGGAGAAAAGGCCAGAAGCAAAGCCCCACTGGACCCTTCTTTCCAGATGAGCCTAGAGTCACCCCCACCTCTGTTCCAGACCACCTGTGTGTCATTCCTGCCCGTTATCATGCACTCAGTATTCTAACCAAGCCTGGGTGATGATTTGGTAGGAATAGTACTTAACACACAAGCACAAGGCTCTAAGTTCAGATCCCCAGCACCCACATAAAAAGCCAGGCATGGCTATGCACACCTTACCTCTAGCCCTAGAGGAGTGTAAGGGTGGGGGTGGCAGGGAGGATGGACAGCCAAATTTGTCAAAAAATAAAGAAAGCCAGCTTCATATTATCAAGAGAATGTCAAGGGAATAAAGGTGATATGATCAATGAGGAAGACATCTGATATTTTTCTCTAGTCTCTGGGTAGCACACAGACCCATACATGCATGTGCATACAACTCACACAAAAATAGCAAAGAAATGGCATTCTAACGACATAGAATGTCATATGTCCCCAGAGACTTGAAAGCAGAGGTGCCTGATAGTTTAGGCTCTCAGCTTCCTTTTCCTCTCGCTTCCTTCCAGTGAGCTAAGATGACAATGGGATAAAACATTGTTGTTAGCTAATCTACACCTGCTTCCCCCATATCACAGCTATGGGAAAGCATCTGGGTCAGTGGGCTCAATTTTCTGCATCAAAGTGGGAGGAATGTTTCCCAGAGGAGCTGTTACGCACTATGGCAAGTTCAACGAAATAGGTAAACCACATAGTCCCACTGGTTAAGGAAGTACACGCCTTTAATCCCAGCACTTGGGGGCAGAGGCAGGCAGAGCTCTATGAGTCCAAGACCAAGACCAGACAAGGCTACATAGTGAGGCTTTCTCAGCACATAAACATAAACACACACACATAAACATAAACACACACACATAAATACACACACACACAGTTCCATGGGTGAATATCAGAAAGAAGCCAGAAGGGCAGCTGGGGCAATGCAAAAGCATTGCATACCTGCCAGCTCAGCTGACTTGACGGCAGTCCCTTGAGGCCCCAGATTTATGGGCCCCATTCACCTTGTCACGCTGAGAAAAAAATATGTATGAACTGGAGTGCAATGGTAGGAATCACATTCAAATTGTTCCAGGGAGCTTCATGCCTTTAAGAAGACTATGACAAATCCTTCCACAGATTTCCCCTGGGTTCCCAGTAAATCCTGGGTGTGTAGCTGCAGCCTCCATGGGGGCCAAAGGAAAATGAAAAGCCAGACAGAAGGCAGTGAGCAGCCTTGAGTTTATGTTCTGAGCCTTGTCACAGACCCTCAGGCCCTCAACCTGTGAAAAGCCAATCAAGCAATGAGTAGGAACCCTAGCAGTCAAGTCAGGCCTCAAATCCCTGTCTCATCCTTTCTTTGCCTATAGAACCTAAGACAAGAGGCTCAACTGCCCGGTATCAAACTTGCCTTATCCCACTCACAATGCTGATATGTAGGAAAGATGGGCACACACCCCGGAACAAAATGCATCCATGAAGGAGCCCTTCCCCATGACCCAGCTTTTTTATTACATAAAGTTTGCAGTCTGAACAGGTCCACTGCCCAGTGCTTCCTGTCAGCTCTTCAGCTGAGCTGGTCTGAGGGCCCACGGGAGCCAGAGTGCCACTGTGGAGAGAAATGGAGGCGGCAATCACAGCACCTCCCCGGTTATAAAGAGCCTAGGAGCCTGACAGGAGCCAGGGGCACCAGCCTGGGCTCTGACAGCATCCATTCCTCACCAGCACCACCTGGGGAGCTGCTGTGGCTGGGAGGGGATGCAGAGATAGCATCCAGGCACCTTTAAGGGTCTCAGAGTGCTTGTGAAAGAGAAACCAGGGGCTTATTTATGTCACTCAGGCTGAGCAAGCAGGGAGGGGCCAACCAGGGAAGCCTTTAATGAGGGCTCTTCCTGTCAGAAATGCTGACAGGAGTCAGACATGAAGCATGCTTCAACAGAAACATCATCATCCCAGGACCCCACTGGAAACATAAAACCAGCTGCAAATATTGGTTTCTGTGAAGAGCTGGGGGCAGGGCAGCAGGAGGGCTGGGCTGCGGAGATGCAGGGCTGTGATGGCCTGGCTGGAGCCTTCAGAGTCTAGTTGCCCAACTCAGTGCCATGTTGCACCTGCTGCCCCACCCTCCAGGAACACGAAGCTACCCTGCTGATAGACACCATTTCCCCGATGGGGTGACACCTGCTCCCTCACAGTACTGCCCAGAAGTATGGACACCAGCACTATCCTCTCCATCCTCCCAGCAAACTTGGTGACAGAGACTGCCAACAACCTCCCAGTCAGCCCACAAGCTCTCCCCTCTGCCTGATACTAGCAGCTTTATCGCCCTTCAGTGACTATGCTATCTGCCATTCCTTCCTCTCTGTTCAGCCCTTTCACCATGTCTCTTTGGTCTAGATGCCTTTATGTGTAATGGAATAGAGTAGCATGTCACATGGGGGAAACATCCTTTGAACTCATGGTTCTGCACCGAGGAAAGGGAGAAAGGTGGGAACTCCTGTTTTCCTACCTCATAGTGGGTCAGGGTGTGAGTCATGTATGTGCCCTGGGGTCAAGGAAGTGGTGAGGGGCCTCTGGAAGGGCCCTGAAAAGCCAGATACCATGTTAACTATGAAGGTATAACGAAAGTGTAAGGTCACAGAGACAGGCTTGCACACCCACGCTTTTTACAGACAGTAGCTCTTCCTTGGAGCAAGTTTAGTACAGATAGGTCCCACTCCCAGGAAAACAGGTCACACTCAGGCAACTGTGCCCATTGAGAAACTGAATGGGATCCCTGGCTCTGCTCCTGCCGCCTCTGTCACCAAGATGGCTTTCCATGCCTCAGTTTACCTAGCTTCAAAGACAGGGGTGCCTGTTTCTATGGCAAGGAATGATGCAGGTGTCTGAACCTACTCATTTAACAAGACCCTTTGTGTAGACTCAGTACTCTGTCTTCCCACCCTCCACTCACTCACTACCCTATGGCATTCCAGAAGGTGGACTCTTCCCACCCATGTTTCAGATAAGGACTAAGAGGTTCTTGCCCAGTGTGACCCTGCAGCTGAGGCAACTCAGAAATGCAGTGTCAATCTCCTGCAGTCAGAGATCAAGGAAGAACCAGATAGAAAGCTTGGACATCACCCCACGACTCTGGAATCTCTTCCTTCCCATAGGTGTCCATTCTCCCTTTCTGACCTCAAGAGAAAATTGGGAGCCCTGCTGCTACCAGACAGGTCTACATCTTGCCTCCACACCACTCTCAGAAAGGGATGCAAGTCAAGCCCTAAAGCAATGGGGAGGACTGGTGCCATTTCAGCAGGGGCCACATTCTGGATTCTCCCGAGAGAAGACAAAGATGACAGCAAAAGAGTCCATACTTAATGGCAAACTCATTCTGATTGGTGAGTAAGCAAAGGAACATGTCATTCCACCTCCTCAGACCCAGCCATCAAGGTGCCCCAAGGTAGCATGCCTGAACACAACAGAGTGCAATAACAAGGCCATGGTACTTTGAAGGTTGCTGTGTTACTCATAATAAAGTAAAACTGGACCAAAGAAATGACCATCACCTCACCAAGTGATGAGTAAAAGCAAACACTCATACAATGGAGTATTATTTGCCAGAGAAAATGGGTGAAGCCAGAAAAATAATATGTCCAATGGAAGAAGGAAATCAAAAGGCCACATAAGAGAGAATTTTACTTAGGGTGAAAAGTCCAGAAGAGGTAAATTGGTAGTTGGCAGATCTGGTAGGGTCTGGGGAGTGAGTGCTGGTAGAAACAGAGTCTCTTCTGAAAGGATCAAGATGGCCTATAATTGCATTATGGTGACGGTTGCATGACCCTGTGAAGATACTATTTCACTGACCTGGACATTTCATCCAGGTGGATCTTAGGTGGATACCTCAATAAAGCCATTTAAGAAAAACAAAGACAATGCAATAAGTATTGTCTTTATCTTCCTTCCTGGAGAGTGGGTAACAGGAGAATGTCAATATCTCAGAAATTACATGACGGTCTCTCATTGCTCTTTACAAGGCTGTGCATGAGGAAAGTGATGGGGGCTGTGTTTTTCAGAGTGTATCTGTCTCCAGCCATGTTACACAACCCAAATCTGCCCTCTAATTTTCATATTTGTCTTTTATCACATCCTGCTTGTGGGCCAAGCACTTTACGTGAATGTCCTCATGTATTCTTCCCAACAGTCTCCTGGAGCAAATGCCTTTGCAATACCCCTTTTACAAATGAGAAAACAGAGCTACTCAGTGCACCCAGCCAGGGGACAGGCAGATGATGAGCATGGGTCTGGACACACCCACTCTGTCTCCAGAACCTTCCTTTAATCCCTAACTCAGGAAGAACTCATCTGAAGCTATCTAAAGCCATGAGCCCCTCCAGCAATCAGAGCCCCAGTTCCCCCAGAGCCTGACACCCAGGAAGAAAAGCTAACCTGCAATTGGAAGATGTCTTTCTCTTCTGGAGAGGCCCTGGCCAGGGATGAGATGGATTTCCTTTTAAATGACTGTCCACTGCTGTGTGTGATCACTCTTTGGTTTTATCTAATCCTGCTCAGTCCATGTTACTGCTGTCATTTGTCTCCCCTATCCCGACGGGGTGATAGACTCTCTGGCTCCGTATGAAGCTGGCACAGTGACAGGGAGGAGAGATATGCACCAGGCTGGCCCAAACCCAGGTAAAGAGAACAGCTTAATCCACCCACGATAATGACACGGTCCTTCCACTCCCCTCTGAATCCTGCAAGGTGACGAGAGAGATGAGCTGGAAGCCACCACCTGAGTGAAGCCCCAAAGAAGTACAACATACCATGGCAGGATACACACTTGAATCCCATGGTCACGACCCTCTTCCTGGCTTCACAAGGAATGTGCCACCTTTCCTCAGTCCCCAGGTCCTGTCATAAAGTCAGTGAGAGCCCAGGACCCATTAGGCTTTCTGAAAAGAGCCAGCCCATCCACCGACTCATGGGATCAGTTTGGATGTTTTAAAGGGCGTCACTTAGGTTCTAGACTGCCTCCGTGAACAAGCTAGAAATGCAGCACCTTCGAGGCCCTGCCCAGACTGAGCTGTCTGCAGATGAGATGATCCCACCTGCCCATTTTACCTCAAACTCCAGAATGCTCACAGTTAGGCTCCTGTGACTCATCCATTTTCTACCAGCCTGAGAAGTGCTCCGCAGCAATTCATCAGCGTGCAGAAGAGGCAACTGGCAGCCACGAGCCAGTGCAGCCGACACAAACAAGGACAGTGCTGTGAGCCATACTCCCAATTTTAATTTGAAATCCTACATACTGAGCGCCACTAGGTTCATGCAAATATTAGTGTGTAAGCAAATGCCCGAGCAAATCATTCAGTCAGTGGATGATCCAAGGGCCTTTGTCTAATTGCAAAAATGCAAATTCGGAAGTTTGAGAAGTTGAAGGGACACAGAGGGCTGGCCCAGTTCAAGTAGGAGCACTGTGCTTGTAGGAACAGTTGGGGCCATGCATCTTTATTAGCACAGCACTAGCATGGCCTCCTTGACCTTGGAAAAATCAAAGTGATCCAGGGATGTACCACCATCAGTCTTAAGTTCTTCCTGGACGGCCTTTCCCACCTAATTCTTGAACAATGTCCAGACTATGCAGACTATGCAGAGGATAAAGGAGGATGGTGGTTTTGGGAAGAGGAGTTGGGATCTGAACTCAAGGGTGGGTATAGAAGCTTCCATCAGAACCCAGTGTACAGTGACATAAGCTGGTTCCTCCTTCACAGAAGCTGTCCTGGGGGGGGGAGGGACACACATAGCAGACCCTATGTGATTTATGGCCCTAGCTGGCATCTGTCTCAACCAGCTATCTGGCTCAACTGTTCTCATTAATCCAGCCCCAAAAGTTTCTAAGTGGATCCCTATTCAGAACCTCCCTCCCTCCCCCTCACCCTACCCTTCTCTAAATCCTGACAGCTCTCCATTCTCTCAGATCCTACAGTGAGTTTCTAGGCTGTAGGGCAAGATTGATGACAGAATTTATAGGGCAAAATGAAAATGCAGGCTCTCTCAAAATCACTGTGCACTTCAAATGGGAGAGCAGAGTGTGAACCCAAGAGCAGAGCCCTGTGATACTGCTGCACGGCCATAGAGCTGGGACGCTGCCCTGCCTAGGATCAGAGATACTCATTTAGACATCACAGGTGGGCGTTTTGGCAGGACACATCAAGGCTGCAGTGGGAGAAAAAAGGCCAAGGGGTTGGGGGAAGAAAGGTAAGATAAAGATGTGAGGATGAACACAGAACAACAGAGATCCAGGGCAGAGGGGAGGCACAACTGTGATCCCTGAATGGACCCATAGTGGGTCCTTCCTCTCCATCCCTCTTGGACATTTTACATGTTTTATTTGTATAGCCCTATCACCCACCATAAGCATATACATACACACATTATGCACATACACACATCATATATACACATACATGTATGACAAATGTATTTTCTTCCCAACTCATTTCCTTTTTCCTTTGCTTTTACTCTCTTGATTGCTTCCACTTCCCTCTGCTCTCACCTCCCCTGCTCCTGGTCACTCCTCTCCATTCACCTCCTGCCCTTCCTCATTCACAAACCTTACCCTCATCTACCTGGGAATGCTGGCCTTCCTTGGACCCTGCCCCACTGGTCTCACAGACTTACAGACTGGGACCCTTGGGAGGAGGAGCCTTACAAAACATTTGGCCTCAAGACAATGACACAGATCTTCAACAAGATTCCTGAACAAGGTAAATATCTCCTTCAAAAGGGGAGGGGGACACTACAGTGAGGGAAGCAGTGCTCAAGGACACCATGTAGACATAGACCTAACCGGGGTCAGCACCAGCAGACTCCAAGCCTGGTGTTCCTCCTGGCAAGACCATCCTAGGGCCTCTCTGTTCTATGTTGGGCTCCTTAATTGCCTGTCATTCCTACGCTCTGTTCTCCATACAGAATACATTGGTTTTTGCTCTTAAACAGCTGAGCCCTGAACATAGAAGACACAGGCAAGGGAAACGTCAAAGTTCTGTAAAATACCAAGAGCCAGAAGGGGACAAGCAAAGAAAATCCAGTTCCCATTTTCTGGAGTGGCAGTGGTGAGTGGTCATCCTGGAGGAGGGCTTGAGGACTTCTGAGCTGGAATGAAACAGATCCAATGCCAACCAGCCATGTGACAGTAGGTAAGAGATGTAACCACTCTGTGCAAATTATAAATACCTATAGGGCTCCCTCCATTGGGTTTTCATGAGTCCCAGATGACATAAAGAAACTTCACATCATTCCTGGAAATTTCCATGGGCTGGGAATGTGTTCTTTGTAATAAAACAAGATACATAGTTGTTGGGTGCCAACTACATCCAGGAAGTGCTCTAAGTGGGTTCATAAATCACAGGTGCATAAAATCAGGAATGACTCTGCCTTCATGGAGCTTGCAGTCTAGCACAGAGATGGATGAATTACCTCTACTATAGGAGGAAAACATGAGCCTGGGAACTAGAGATGCAGGGGACAGCAACTACCCTTCCTCTCCCCAGCCTTCACCTGGTCTGGTAGCCCTGCCTATGCTTTCTGTCTGGCTATTGGCCAAACAGTGTTTTATCTATCAACCAATAAGAGAAACATATATACAGAAGAACATCCCCCATCAGCCACTTCCTTCAACCAAGCTCAGCTGGTCCTCATCTTACTAAGAAGAGAAACAGCACCTGGGCTTAGGGATGAAGGTCTGTAATTAGTACTTGAAGACTGAGGCAGAAAGATTCCAACTTCAGGCTAGCCAGCCTCAGCAATATATTAGACACTTCTCAAGATAAAAGGGTTAGCAGAGCTGAGTGTGGTGGTGCATGCCTTTAATCCCAGCATTTGAGAGGCAGACGCAGGTGGATCCCTGTTAAATTCAGGCCTGTGGGCTTTCTGGAATATTCTCCTGTCTCCACCTCCCCATCTTGTCACTGACCTCAGGTCCTCACATCTGCACACCAAGAAATTCACCCACTGAGCCATCTCCTCAGGCCATGAACAAGATTTTAAAGTGATATTGCTATGCTGGGTAGCCCAGATCCAACTCTCAGCTGTGTGACCTTGGAAAAGTCATTGTTCTTTATACCTTAGCTTCCTTGCCTCTGAATAGAGCTTACACACACATAAGGAACCCCCTTGACTGTCCCCTAAGCATCTTCTACATGCAAATGTGCCTCACACAGCTTTGAACATCCAGAAACCTGGGAACCTCCTAAAAGGTTTGTTGAGTGAGCTGGAAACAATCAGAAAAGATCTCTGGGTCCTGGAGACTTGAGGTCTTAGAAGTATCTCTTGACTGATGTGGAATGCATGTCACAGCTGGATAGCAGGCACTTCCTAGAAGCAGAGAGGAGGCAGGAGAGCCTCTACTGGCCAGAGCCCAGCCCTGGGAGTGACAGCATGTTTACAAGAGCTATTAGGAGCTGCTGCTAGTCTGCTTTCAGGATGATTTACTCCATCAGGACTGGCAGGGAGCTTCTTTTCCTTTTGCAATTGAATTGATTATTGAATCACAAATATTCCATTTGAATAACATTACTTCACTTCAAGGCTGGCAGAATTCCAGTGCTCACAGCAAGAAGGCCCACTTTAGGGCTACGGATGTAACACTGGTTGGTACTGAGCTTGCCCCGAGTGCATGAGCACTGGGTTCATTCCATCCCTAGCATTGAATGTTGCAAGTGGGAGCCCTTTTTCCATTCTGGGTTTCACACCTCTGGAAGGTTCTAGATAGATACATTAGCATGAGTTCAAGATAAAATATCCATAAAGCGGCATTTCAAGAACCTTAAGGGTCTGGAGACACAGCAACTAAGCTCCTTGTAATTAGTGTTCAAACTTTGGACATCGTAACATGATCACATCAATTCTACAGGTCATCAGCATTGAGAAGTGAACTACTGCATTTCAAGGAGGAGGAGCAGGAGAAGGAAGAAGCGAGAAGAAGGGAGGAGGAAGAAGAAGAAACTGCCCCTCTCCAAAATATCGCATGATGGATTAAGCAAGTTTTATGATTTGGTGTTGGACCATATTCACAACTATCCTTGGCCACAAGCAGCCCACAGGCTGCAGATTGGATATGCCTTAAAGCTGTAATGACACAGCATTCACCAAGCCTAGCTTGATACCTGATACTTATTTCAATAAATGCTTCTCAGCTGTGGAGCCCCACCAATCTACTGACTGTCCAGAGCTGTCTTAACTATAGCACATCCAGGTCACCCACTGCCCTGGGACCCATTGTGTACAAAGAACTGCTGAAGAGCCAAGAAGACAGTTTGTAGCAGGGGGCAGGAACGTGACACTGCACACACCTTAAAGAGCTGTCCTGCTCACTGATTCTCCTCTTATTGACCACCCATTATAGTCTGGTGTCTCCTGAAAGTGTAAGAAAACAACTGCTCTACCGTTAGAGGGCCTGACAACTAAGTACATGGAATAAGCTGACAGTAGGCAGGTTCACCGAGAAGAGGCACACAAAAGTATCCTGTGCACAGTTCCCAGATGAAGGAAAAAGTGAAGATCCTAGACTGGGGAGATTTAGGTGTTCTTCTCAACACGTGCGGAGAGGGGAAATTGGAATCAGGCAATTTAACTTGTCTCCTTTTAAAAACTGCATTTATTCATGTGCTTCTTTGTACCTGTATGTTCACAAGAATGCATGCATAGAAGTCAGAGGACCACCTGCAGGAGGCAGCTGGTTCTTTCATTCCTTCATGTGGATCCCAGAGATCCAACCTAAACTGCCAACCTTAGCAGGGACTGCCTTTACTTTCTGAGATATTTCACCAGATAGTGGGTCACACACCCCCACCACCAGCATTAAACTAAACACACTAAACTCTCAAGTATTCTAGGTGCATGCTCAATTTCACAGAAGGCTACACTATTCCCTTGTAACAGTATGCAATTGAAGTTCTCTTAAGGGAAAATTAATGGTTGATCTTGTTATCTCCACCTTCTTTGAAAAAAAAATCCCATACAGCTTCTGTTCATTATATATTGCAAGAAATATGCTATCATTGCAAATATCATCTCATGTAATTCTCATGATGTAATAAGTGGTAGGTATTATTTCACCCATTTTGCAGATGAGTAAAACAGATAAGGTTTGTCCCAGTAGTAGGATGTTCAAGGTCATGAAACTACGCAAACCCAGGTTATCTGCTTTTAAAGGGCCTTCTCTTAATTACTAGATTTCCATCTTCCACATGCTTCTTTTAACCCCTATTCTCCTATTTAGACAGACCCCAGCTTGGTTCCTGCAATCCTGGGCAGTTTCTTTGTGTCTGTTTTATCATCAGTCTCCCTCAGTAGTCCCTGCCTTCCTTTTCCTTTCCATTATCGCAGCAAATATTTTCTCCTCTCTCAAGACATTGCTTTCCCCATCTCTGTGGCTGTTACTAACCTCCAAAGTAGAAGGGTTCCTCTATCAAATGAAAACCCAAGTTGGAAATTCAAATTTAAAATAATAAACAGTTAAATCATCTGATAACGACATTGAAAATGCCCAGCATTTCAGCATCTCCAGAAATCTTGATTTGTCTCCTTATTCATCTCTAATTAAACAGCCATTTCCCTGAGTACCAGCAAAATACACACATTCCTCACATAATCGCATTACCTTTGGGTTTTGCTCCATAATTAGCAAGGTAGCTGCATCCTTCATCCTTTTCCTATTCTCCACTGTGCACGTGTAGCTTCTTGGTTAAAAGCAAGGTTAATGGACAACTGTGCACTGCAGAGACACCTGATCAAGATTCATCTCTCTCTCTCTCTCTCTCTCTCTCTCTCTCTCTCTCTCTCTCTCTCTCTCTCTCTCGTGTGTGTGTGTGTGTGTGTGTGTGTGTGTGAGAGAGAGAGAGAGAGAGAGAGAGAGAGACAGCGGAGTGGGGGAATCAGGTCCCAAATTACAAATGGAGCTGTGAGGGATGAGGGTCAACAGGAGGGTGGAGCCACTCTGGGAGTAAGGGGTGGGTGTGATGATCTTGAGAAAGGATTGGCTTCGGGAGAGACAGTGCTGGATCTAAAAGTAGGAGGCTGGAAAAAAGCCCAGGACCAATTACACTTGTTAGTCAATAGGGGCACCAATTGAAAAGTATCAGGCTTAAGCTGTGGCAGGCAAAGTTCAGGCTCATTAGAAAGAAAAAAATCATGAATGGTAATGATCTTCGTGAATGACTCTCAGAGTTCCAGAAAGGTTTGAGAAATGGTAATTAGTTTTGATAATGGTAGACAATCCTAAACTTACCTAGTCATGCCCAGTCACATCTTAATCAGCCTCCCCCTTATTAAAGGAACACAGATTGATAAGAAAATCCCATTGTTTTTAAAGGTTACTAGGAAACTGTGCTCAGAGTTAAAGCCATCTCAGTGGCCTTTAAATAAAGGTTGGGCCTGAGCTTCTCATGACAGCAGTCCTTGGCACATAGTCTCTAAATATTTCTCTCCACACCCATTGCAACTGATGGATCAGTCTCACATTCCCTGAGGGTTGAGCCAGCCTATAGGAACTTTCAAGGGGACAGCCCTGTGGCAGTACTGCAGCAGGAAATGCCAGGTCCTGGACTGCTCACTCAAAGTACAGAAAGAAAACTGGTCAGAGCCAGACAGCCTGATGAGAGCCCACGTTAGAGAGCAATGTCAGAGATGGCAGAGACTGCTGTGATGGAGGCAAGGGACAGGATACAGGCCAGGGGCAGCCAGGCACTGGATGGCAGGACTGCAAACTCAGGACCATTGAACTTGCTGCTTGGGCTTCATCTCAGCGACTGCTGCTCCAAGGCTTGGAGAGAGGTAGATAACCTTGGGATGCAAGGCTGGGATCAGAGTGAGAGGGGCAATCCAGATACCAGCCTAAGGCTATTCTTAATTGTTGGAAAACAAACAAACATGGAAATGCATGCTATCTTATTTGGCTTAGCTGGCCTAGGGCTTTGATCAGCTCTAATGTTGTGCCATGCACTGTTCTCATTAATGTGGGCCCTTATGTCTCTATTGTGTGGTTGCCCTGACACTTGCATGGCTCATGCCTGCCTAGGCCAACTTGGGACCAGACAGACAGGTGAGATTCTGAGATTCGCATTCTGTGAGAAACCCATGCCAAGGGGAAATGATTTCCGTGTGAGGCTCCCACAGGCAGCAAAGCGCATCCCCCAGGACCTTCAGTGCCACACAGCTCATGTTGCTACTCACACACCAACCCCTGCTACCACCTCTGGTAGACCTCCAAGTACCAGATCCTCCTTCTATACCCAGAGGAAAGTATCGTGGGGTGCTGCTTCTTCCTCCAGAGATCCTGGGTTTTACAGGCTCCCAAGACCTGGTACCTGGCCAAGCTGGCTAGGCAGGCATGAGCCATGCAAGTATCAGGACAACCACACAAAGAGACATAAGGGCACGAGAGAAGTGCATGGCACAAAGTTGGAGCTAATCAAAAAGATACTTGTTTGACAGTTGGAACAGAAAAACTGACAGTACCATGAAAGAATTAATTGAAGGGAGTTAAGTTGTTTGATACTCAGTTCCTTAAGGTCACATGGAACACAAAATGTAACACACTAACCTGAGTAATCAGGATTGTGGAATAAAATGCTAGATACATTACCAAAAAATTTCAGATACATACACATAATTAATGAAAGTATAGCATAAGGGCAGCCCAGGCCACATAGGAGATATATTTACACTGGTTCATTGTTTTAATTCGAACCTAACTAGATGTCTCAGTTCATTCTCTTTCTCTAGGATCACAGTCAGAGACCCATTGGCATCCACTCCACTGAGCGTGGAGCAACCCTCTCAAAGAGTCTAGCAAACATCAGCTGCAAACCAACAATAGGTAGCCAGCCATTTGCAACTGAAAAAGTGGGCTTTTATTTTTATTTTTTGAAGAAATGGAAAAATATCACTTGGCATAAAAGAAGATAAAAAGGGAGAAATGATCTAATCCAGGAATTGATTGTGATAAACATCCTAATCCAGGTGACTCAGAGAACATGGTTACTTAGTTTTTTAACATTAAACAGTTCATTTGAGACAACAATAGGCCATTCTTGTGTTCTCTCCAACCAGGTTGGGGTCTTTTCACACAGAGCAGTGGTTCTCAACCTTCCTCATGCTGTGACCCTTTAATACAGTTCCTCATGTTGTGGTGACCCCCAAACATAAAATTGTTGCATTGCTACTTTGTAACTGTAATTTTGCTACTGTTATGAAATGTACTGTAAGTATCTGATATGCAATTTATCTGATATGTGACCCCCTGGGGGCATGGCAGCCCACAAGTTGAGAGCCAATGGCTTAGAGGTGTACGAAAAGGTGGAATCAAAGGCAGGTTCACATTTGTCAGCTTATGAGATACAGACTCCTGCTAACCAAGTAGATAGGGAATAGGCACAGCTATGTCCTGAATGAGCAGTCACAGGGATGAACACATCAGGCTCAGGAAAAGATACCAGCACATCCTTAAACTCACACACATTTGCTGCATCTCTTATAATGCATCGGGCTCCTCCCAACATCCGGACACACAGAAGGATGCCCTTCAGCAGCATTAAGACTTACCTGATTCTAGATGTTTAGAGTTGATGTAAAAACACTATGTGAAAATAAAATCTAACCAAGCCCAGCAAAGAAAACTTTGTTTCAGATAGGGCAAGACTGGGTTAATCACCGGGTAGTGAGAAGGCATGAGGAAGGTCATATCAGCAGCTGGCAGCAGTCAAACAGAGGGACTCGCAACAACAATCAAGACGAATGTTCAGTCTGTAACTGCAGCTACAACTCCTTGGCTGGAAGCATCATGTTTTCCAAAGGAGATGACTGTAATTCAGTCTACACTTAAAAATAGTTTGGGAATCCATGTATAAAAGCTTCTCTTCCCTTCCTAAAGTGTAAATAAGTGTGGTAAGATGGTTTAGCTCCCCAAATATACTGATACAAGTGTTTGGGGTTGGATCTGTCTGAGACAGTCTAATTTATCTCAGCAAAAACACATTTTTACATTTACAGCACAAAAAAAATAGTTAAACATTCAAAAGTACACATGCTTATTTTGTTGGGAAAATTATACACATTTGTTTGATTAGCTTTGGTAAATAAAATAACCAAGTCATCACTCAAAACTCAGACATGGCTGCAAAATTGATTCAAGGAAATGTCAAAATAAATCACAGCTTAAAAATGCATGCTATGTAACTTCTAAAAATGAAAGCCACATCTATCTCTGTCAGAGCTGGGAAGCCTGCACATTAAAATTATATCAGAAGTGAATGCATTTTTGAAGGGAAAGTATTGATTTAATCGACTCTTCCTGACTAGTGATTCACATCATGATTTGAATCAATTTGATTTTAATCGAGCCCACCCTATCCAAAAGTCACTTATACATGCCTCTGGAGTGGAAGATGTTATTCTCAGTAGTCTATCTGTCTTCCTAGCTATAGGATGCTCAAACTGATATTAAACTGTTGCATAAACTCTGCATCATGTAAGTAGGGCAAGGAGCAAAGACTTCTATAAGCTTAGACCAATGGCAGACAGTTTTGGTAAAACCACCTAAGCACTGCCTATAATTAACCAGAAATTTCCAGGATGCCAGGACTTAGGACCAGACAAGGTCCTGTGCAAGCAGGAGATTGCACACAGTCCTAACAGTGGGCAAGAGGAATGTTTGCTGTCCAGTGGCGAATCAATGAAGCCTCATGGATTCAGAGAGACATTTTCAAGGACTGCCTGTTATAGGAACTCAAGTGCAACACTCCAAGCTCTTGAAGAAGTTTGGCATGAGAGAGGTGGAGAACAACTCTGGCCTCAATTATCAGAAGTTCTAACAATTAAAGAGTCAGTCACAGATGGTGCTAAAGGCCAGAGGTCAGGCCAACACAAGGCTTGAGAAAATTAACTTCCAGGACCAGAGAATTGGGGCAGAATATTAGCAGAGGGCTGATCTAATGCTTAAACATAAGTTAGGTGCTTGGGAAATATAGTAATAAAAGGGCTTATACTGTAAATGAACTGTGACCTTCCTGTCTCAGCTTCCTAGAGGGTACAGTCTACCTTTTAAAAGCTTAGTATGAGACAAGTATCTTGACATATGAAAAATATGACAGGGGAAGAAGAGGGAGATGATGGTGATGGTGGTGGTGATGGCAGTAATAGCAGTGATGGTGATGGTATTGGTGATGTTGGTGACAGTGATGGTGGCGGTGGTAGTGTTGGTGATGTTGGTGACAGCAATGGTGGTAGTGGTGACTGATGATAGTGATGATGTTGAGGACTATGGGTAACTGGCTGTTCAGTTTGCTCAGCTTGTAAGCATTCTACAGGATGAAGATATTTAGTGATAAACCTAGAAAAGGCCAGGTAAACTGGGATGATTGCCTACTCCATTCCACCCATTTGCAGGCTTACCATGGCATGCCACATCTCCCTCTATGGGCACCATGGCCTGGCTTTTCTCTTCAAAGCACCTAATGATGGGGATGTAGTCAATCGATGACCCTTTACAAGCTGCCCAGTCTAATCATTTCCTGCTGTCAGGTCCAGTTAAAGAAAACAGACAGGGAGTCGGAGATGGATCTACCATCTTCCAACTGAGCCTAGGGTCACTGGGGCTCAGCTGATGGCACCCTTCCCCTACTTCTCTCTGCGCAGCAATTATTACAAGTCTGCCATAAGATAGGCATTTCAGCTACATGCCCAGAGTCCGAATCAACTGGGGTCAGCTCTGTCACCTCCCTGGAAAAGTAGGGCTCATGGCTAGGAATCACTCTTCAAGATCATGGCTTATGGGCTGACAATGTTCCCCAGGCCAGGTTATGCCCATCATTTGAGAAAAGGGCAGTCGTGTGATCCTGGTGCCTGTGTCACATGCTGCTGGAAAAGCTTAAATTAGTAAACTTAAAGAGGACTTGCCAAAATCTTGGTGCAAGCATGAGGGGTCAGGGGTTGGCAACCGTGCAGGGAAGAGACTTAGGACAAGTGATTGCTTGAGGTCACTCACAAATATCAGAACAGAGGAGAAAGAAGCCTGGATTCAGAGGTACAATCTGGCAGTTCCTCTCAGCTCAGCCACTCCCTCCAGAATTTCAGCCTTAGGTAATTCATATTGAATGAGCACTGGGCTCAGCCTCTTGAGAGACACCTTCCCACACTTGGGGCTCATCTGATCCACAACAGAAAGCCAGGAAACATGCATTCTACCCTCCATCTTACTGAAGAGGAAACAGTCTCCACGGGGGAGCTGAGGCTGAGAGAGGTATGGAGTCCTTTGAGATAAGACTTACAAGGTCAGTGTGTTGGCTGGGAACCCCAAATAGGAAACCACAAAACCACAGAAATGGGAATTAGAGTGTGGGGCGGGAGGGAGCCCTAACTGAGAGCAGATATCAGACACAAGGTTTGAGAAGAGCCCTTTAAATCAACAATTGCTCACTTGCCAGAACCATAGGCATACTGAGGCTGCCTGTGGGTGTGTTCTCACACATATAGGAATGCATGCATGCATGCACCATGTCAGACTAATTTGCCTAACTAGGAATCTGACTCAAGGCCTCTACTCCTCCCTCTGTTGTCTCCTAGGCATCTACGATAGCAATCCATGACCTCCTAAGCATTGTGATGGGGGTGTGGGGGTGGGCATCATACACCAGAGGGCTTAGCAAGAGTGAAGTGGGCTCCAATGCAGGAAGTGTGGGGCAAACATAACCTCCATGTACTCAAACTCGCCCAAGAACAGTGGGAGGAGAGCTCACCTCCAACTGCAGCAAGACGGAGGAGCAGGGCAGAAGCCACACTGGTTAGACCTTCTGTTGCACCCCAGCATGGACACAGATCTACTCAAAACCACAGGATCAGGAAGCACAAGCCCACACCAAACTCGGCTGCCTGTCACCCTGTGCCTTTCTGCCTATCCCCACTACTGGAGAGAGCTCATCAGAACACTCCATTTCCCTTCTCTGCATGGCTGTGGCCCCTCACTGACTCCAGCAATTCCTTGATTCTCTGAATGAAGCACTCATTTCCAACACACAGGTGGCATTTGCTCTCTGTCAAGTTCACTTGGCCATGAGGACCCTTACTGCAGGACCCTTACACAGAAACGGTACTCTGCCCATGGCCACACACACCCCCAACTCAAATGTGAAGTCTTCAGCTTGCTGCTGCCTTCTAAGAGTTGCTCACAGCCTTTAAATCATGGCAATCAGAACAAGGCCACACCCAGGGACCACCCTGCTATGCAGGCCCCTGCAGTGTCTTCACAGCCAGGCTGTATATCATCATGCCATCTAGCTCCCCAACACCCTGACCTTTTCCTATACATCTCCCTGGATGAAAAGCGTGACCTTGAAAAAGTCTCCATCCCTCTGAATATCAGATTTTACAGCCATAATGATAGTTATGGGAATGCTGTTAGCAGTTTTTTTTTAAATTTTATTTCCTTATTAATTAAAATCTTCATTTACTTTACATGCTGCTGATTGCAACTTCCCCTCCCTTCTCTCCTCCCATTCTCTATCTGCCCCCCTAATCCCCTGCGGCCCCCATCTACTGCCCCCTTCCACTCCTCCTCTACCTCCCTTCAGAAAGGGACAGGCCTTCTATGGGTGTCAACAAAGTTGCCAAATCAAGTTGAGGTAGAACCAAGCTCCTACCCCTGCAAGGCAACCCAGCATGGGAATAGGTTCCCAAAGGCCAGTTCAAGTGTCAGGTTGCAGGCCCTGATCTCACTGCTGGGAGGCCCACAAATAGATCAAGCTACACAACTGTCACACACATCTAGGTTGGTCCCATGCAGGCTCCCTAGCTGTTTGTCCAGAGTCCATGAGCTCCCACAAGTTCAGGTTAGGTGTCCCTGTGTATTCTCCAGTCATGACCTTGACCCTCCTGGCTCCTACAATCCCTCCTCCCTCTCTTCTTGAGTGTACTTGCTAGGTGTTAACTAAGACCTACAAAGAGGAAAAGGCACTGTGAATTTAGCAGTGCCTGCAACTGAATCTGTTTTCTTTAACATCACATGAAAGGTGTTAAGACAGTAGTTTTCACCTTGTGGGTGGCTTCACATCAGCAATTTCAGGTATCCCAGCTAGGAAGGCCTGTAGTAATCTGAATGTGACATTTATCCCTCCAGGCTTATGTCTTCAAACATCCCCCCTACAGTCAGCCAGCAGGTGCTGTTTAGAAGCTTGGAAATGTCTTGGAGTTGGGGCCTTTCTGGAGAAGTAGGTTTCTGGGGAAAGACCTTAGATTTTGTAACCCACTTTCTGTCCTAGACTGAGGAGAGATAATGTAACAGATGCCTCAGGCTCTTGACTCCATGCCTTTCCCCATCAGGGTGGACTGTATGTTTTCTTAAACAAAAAAGAGGCTCTCCCTCTCCCAACATGATTCTTGCCAGGTATATGATCACAGCAATAACTATTACAAGGTCTTCAGGTATTAAATGGAAGATTTATGAAACAATTTATGTTTTAGATTTTGTGTTGTCCTGTTGCACGCATGCGCACGTGCACACGCGCACGCACACACACATATACACACACACCATGTGATTCTTTCCCTTGTCCAGAGCATCCATGTCATATATTCTGTCCATTGTTGGTTCTATTAGTCACTCAGAAGCCATCATTGTATCCAATTTGCTGCCCTAATATTGCCACGATTATGTCAAAGAGAGTTTTTTCAGTAAATAATGGACTTGAAATATAAAAGTCGTCATCGATACTGACAACTCAAATACACCAAAGAGAAGCCTGGGGGGGGGGGGGGTTGGGGTTACTTTAAGTGCAAATGTAAAAGTGGTTGACATAAAAGAAAGGAAAAAAATATTATGTGCGGGTTGCTAAGATCAGTGGCAAGTTGTTAAACTGTCACTTTATATAATGTATACATTAAACTTGATATAAGTGTATGTGTATAGAAAAAAAGCAGAATATAGATAGGGTTTGGTACTGAGACTCCAGGCATCCACTTGAGTTTTTAGATCACATCATATATGGATAAAAGAAGTCCAGTGTGGATGCAGCTCTGTTGTAGAGAACTTGACTTGCTTAAGAGGCCCTAGGCTCAGTCCCCAGTACCTTAAGAAGAGGATGCCAAGTACCTATATAAGAGAAGCTTACTGGTTAGTACCTTCTAGGCAATTATTGGTGCTTGTGGACTTTTTGATACAAGCTAGTAATTCTGTGGGTCCGCAACCTACATACAGGACAATCTCCAAAGGCCTTTCAATGTCTTTAATTCAACCAAGATTTACAGAGAATGTGCAAGGAAGTAGCTACAGAGACAAATAAAATCCAAGAGAATAAAATAATTACTTCAGTAACTGGTAGAAGTCTAAGACTGGCATAAAAAATAATGAGGCTATGTGTGGTCAAGGGAGGCTTGTCTGGGTTAGTGACATCTGATCACTTGAGTTAGAAGATGACAAGGTACTAGTTATGGGGAAAGAACTGGGGGACACTTTCTAGGTAGAAGCAACCTCCCAAAGGCTCTGAGACAGCACCATCATGGTCTATTTAAAGAACTTTATGGCTGAGGACATAAAGAGGCTAAACTGTGGTAGACAGAACAGTTCCACTGGGTTATCTCAAGCTTGAGAACTGTGCCTGGAATTCAAATGGATCAAAGGATGAAATTCAGCAATAACTACACAAGAAAGATGCATTTAGGACCCATCAACATAGAGGTGTTCCAAACTGAGGAGGGGGGAAACTAAAAAAGAAGAGGGGGACCTCTAACCAAGTCCTTAGATGCATCACAGTGAGGTGGAGACCAGGAAAAACCAGACAAGGGATTAGGAGTCACAGACAGGCAGGCCCTGGCAGTATCACCAAACCCAGAAGAAAAAGGAATTGATGGAGCAGGGAGGGGCTGCTGCTGAAAGTGGAGAAGATAAGAAGAGCGAGGACATACATCCACTGATCTGGTAACTCAGATAATTGCCATAGATTTCATTTGTGTCCCCCAAATTATTTATTTGCTTCACAGTAGTGAACCACTCTGTGAATTCACTCATTATATAGCCCAGGCTAGCCTTGTGCTTTTGAGCAATCCTCCTATCTCTGCCAAGTGCTGATATTATGGACATGAATCTCTTTTTGCCCCCCCCACTCCCAATTGTTGAAGTTTATATTGAAACCTAAATCGATGTAATGGCATTAGAAGCCTTCTTGAGGGGATTAGCATCTTTATAAAAGGAATCCTGAGAGTTTTTTTCACCCTTCTATCATCTGAGGTTATAGTGACATACTAGGGACCTAGAAGCAGGCCTACACCAAGAATTAAATGTACTAATGCCTTGATCTTAAATTCCTCAGGTGTCAACCCCACAAGAAGTGCACTTCTGCTATTATGTGTGAACACTTGATTTGTGGCCTTCTCTTATAGCAGTCTAAACAGACTAAGAGGGACCAAAAGATAAAAAGGCCTGTGTGGAGCAGTTGGTGTGGAGACCACTTGGATGAGATGAAGGAACAAAGGGCAAAGAATTGGGAACAGCACATGGAGGCAATCATTTCTATACTTTGGCTGTCAAGAGGAACAGAGAAAAATAACACAAGAGGGAAGCAAGGTAGATTATTATTCTCAAGGACTCTTTCCTCAGGTTCCACAGATGGGTTGTATTTCCTACCTACGAATGTAGGGCTTGGTCCAGTGACTCAACATGGCTTAATGGGAGTACAGATGTGCCCAGACCAAGGGCTTGAAATTAACTGAATGGGCTTGTACCTTCTTTGTCATGGCTTTCCCTATGATAACAGATGTTGGGAAACCTCTGGATGAAGGATAATCGACAACATTCACCACCTATAACTGGGGTCCCACTCAGATATATGGAACCCTAGAGTACACATAAACCCCCAACAAAAACAAAAAATAGCCCACAAATGTCTGTTGTGTAGCATTACTGTGGGTATAGTGACCAAGGCAGGGGTACATATGCTACTAGGTAGAGTTGTCTCAGGATAAGCGCTACTAGAGTAGATTCTTATACTAATGGGCATGCTGCATTAAAATAAGAGAGGATTCTGATGCCTGGGAGACAGGAAATGGATTTGGAAGGGTGATGCCCATGAATGAAAGAAGATGAAGCAAGGGATTGAATCTAGGAAAGATTGACACTAGGTACTTTTTCCATCATAATCTGAAGGGAGGAAAGTTAGATGTGGATATCAAGAATATAAGGGCTTTGTGGAGGAAAGATGAGTAACTTAGCTTAGATGGTTTCAAATTTCTCAATGAACGAGAACAACGAAGTTCCTCGATGGAGACTGTCGTTAGTAGTGATGAGGGGGTGTCTCATTGCCTGCTGTTTGCCTTTCCCTAAATGTCTTTCTAATTTTCTTCACTGATCTAAATTTTAAGCTCTCTTTCTCCTAGAAAACCTCTCCTGACTACTCCCAGGATGCCTCCCTTCCCCCTCCTCCTGGTCCAGTGCTTAATTAGCACTCTTATCTGACCCTTCTGTTGAACTTGAGCTTGAGAGACATGGGAGTCATTTGCTTCTCATTTACTTCTTTAGACCACCCCCAACACACACACACACACACACACACACACACACACACACACACAAACAAACAAACAAAAAAAAACATGGTGACAGACTCACAGAGGATGCTTCATAGTCATGTATTAACTGGCTGAAGAAGAAAAAATGTTTATCTGTCACTGTTTCCTCTTACTGGATGGCTAGTTTGGACCAAAACAATTCAAGCAAGAGTAGCTGTTAAAAGTTAGTCACCAGAACCACTGCTTCTGGGAACAGACATATTTGGGGAGTTGAGTTTATTTTTTCCTCACTTCTTGTGCCAATGTCCCCGAAGCCTAGTTCATTTGTTTTTCTTGACTACTTCAAAAATTCTTTCATCCAGTCTGCCTTGGACATCCTGACATCTTCCCTGGAAAGGGAAGAGGGCTTCTCCTCAGATTACTGTTGCTCAAAGGGTATTTTCTATTTTTAATGAAACAAAAAGCACCCTATCTGACAGGTGATGCTACACAGCCTAGATTTCATGCAAGGGGTCCCAGAAATAACAAGCAACTGGACCTTCACTCCATCCCAGTGCTGCAGATCTCATTTATGGCTGAGAGAGCAAAGGAAACATTGTTGTCAAGAGCCTTCTAGCCTGAGGCAGGGTAGCTGAGGGAACTTTACAGGTTCAGTTGACAGTTTCAGAAGGTCCTGTGTCACTATCTTTAACACTCATCAAAGTCCTGAGTGGAAGAAACAGGACAGGTCCAGAGAATGTTATTGCTTGGCAACCAAGCCACAGTTGGTAGATATATTGAATGAGGGTACTCCCTTCCTCATCCCCTCAAAGGCTATGGTAAGCTATCCCTATTTCCTATCATTTCCAGATAGTAGAATTATCAAACCTGTTCCTCCTCCTCTGAGCATCCTATGAAAGGAATGTTAGTTCAGGGAAAGGCCAAATGAGAGTCCTTGTGTGATTTCCTAAAAGTACCACACTCTCCCATTAAAGTAACACACACACACACACACACACACACACACACACATCCCGCTTTGGGTATTTATCCCACTGACATCTGAGCCCCCTGAATTTGAGGCTACATCTTATTCCCTGTATTTCTTTTCCAGCAGAATATTATGTATATGTTGATGCCCAATAAATGGTCCTAGTTTCCAACAGTGTATGTAGGGAGAGCATGCAATGCATCAGTGAAGAAACCAGCTCTTGCCAAACAATTGAGCCTCAGATTGTTGCTCATCTTTCAGGAATGGTCTCCACCAATGAGGATATCAACCTCCAAGTGATGTCAGGACAGAACTAAAGCACGAGTGCTTCACTAACTAGCAAGTGTTTTAAAAGGATTGAAAAGTATGTGCTAATTCAGACTCAACTTTTAAAGGCTATGGTGTCACTCCTAAAAGTCTTATTTTCATATTTCAAATTTTCATATTTCAAACAGACCCTCTAAGTTTTCCCTTCCCTCTTCCACCTTCAGCAGTAGAGATGTTTCAGGCCTGGCAGACGGATTCATGTATGTGGACTATGGCAAGTTCTCAGGGCCCTTAATTACAGGAGATAGACAAGGGCTTGGCAAACCATGGCCCGAAGCCCAAATCCTCTCCACCACCTGTTTTTATGCAACAGATGAGCAGAGGGGGTAGTTTTAACATTTTAATTGGTGAGAAAAAAAATAATAAGATGAATATTTTGACACATAAAATTATATGAAATTCAAATCAGGGTGTCCATAAATAAAGCTTTATTGGAACAAAGCCATGTTAACTCCTTCAAACACTGACTGCGGCTGTTTTGGTGCCGTATCAGCAGGACTAAGCAGCTGCAACAGAGACCATATGGCCTAGGAAGCCAAAAACATTTACTAATTGGTTCTTTAATAAAAAACAAAAACTGCCAACCTTTGACAGATCATCTCTTCACTTGCCCCAAGACCACTTTTATTTCTTTCTTACTCTTTAAGACAGTCATTAGTCTTCATGGACTGCTATGCTGGGATAGCCCAAGTAGGTAGTTGATAAACAATAGAAATGTACTTGTCATAATTCTGGACTTCACAGGCCTCTTAGTTGACAGACAGCCCCCTATAGCTATCACCACAAGCTGGAAGAGTGAGGGACTCTCTGGGGACTTATAAGGAAGGGTATGAGCCTATTCCTGAGGGATCTGCCCTTATGACACTAGAAGGCCTCACCTTCTAACACTCTTACACTGAGAGCCAGGATTCCAAAGTATGAATTTGGCCATGGCGGATACCAACATTCAATATATAGTGGTGAGACATGGGCAAATGCAAGAGGCAAATGGAAATGTGACAGGACTCAGCCATCAGAGGTCAGGTAGATAATGAGAAGGTACCCATGATTATTGGAAGCTATGATACTATAAGGGGTAAGGATGCTTTCTCACAGTTACAAAAAATGCCACTACCACTAAATATTCATCTCAGTCCAAGAGAAGGACACCATGGCTTTCTGAACAGTCACAGGACATGAGCTACCTGCCATTATGCATATTCAAAGGAGGGAAGTACATTACTATAAACTTGAATGCACAATGTAGAAGCAGAAATTGGATGACCACTTGCAAAGACCTAAGCAGTGGGCTCCTGGATGCCATGTTTGTACAATCTCAACCACAGTTCATTAGACCAAGAATAGTCTCTGTCTTGGGGCTATATCTAATGGGGTTCTTTATCTGAGATACTGTGAAGTCAGGAAGAAAACAATGAGAAGGGGGTTGCTCCGCTTACAGCTGCCCAGTGTGTAGACTGAGGAGCAGAGGAATTGTCTGTGCTAGGAAAGAGAGATAAAGAAGGTACATGTTGAAAAAGAGAGGATCAAGATAGGAGAAGTTCCTTCTGGATTGTCACCAGCCTTGGAGTCCCTGCCTTCAAACTATTCATGAGGCTTGGGTTGCATGACAACACTTAATCACTACTACACAATAGAATCTATCCATTGGTGCAGTGATAGCTAGCTAGCTTGAGATGGATTCCCCTGCTTATAGCTCAGAGCCTTCTGGGTAATATTATTTTGGAGGGAGGGGTGCAAATATTGACTGCTTGTCATTGGCCTTAGTGTCTTCAAGCCCTGTAAGTCTAGGATTCTATTAGCCTGACTAATGGAAAGGATTCAGCCCCCTCTAGAAATGGTGGCCAGGGATTTAGAGAATGCACTTCCCAAGCAGAGACCATAGACACAGCATGTCTTATGTGCATGTGGTGACTACATCTTTCTTTCCTTTTTAGGAAAAGGGTAACAGGAATCTATCCTGTAACACTGTACTGAAGAATAATGAATAACACTGTTACCAAATGACAAGTGCTACATTGCTTATTATTATCTATCATGTATACATCACTTTATTTCTGAAGCTTCCAGCAGGTGTGGAATGCAAATGGACCAAGAATCACTTTCACAGACTTGCTGCCTCCTGTAAAGAAAAACATCCTTGAGTTTAGGATCAAGGCTAGGCTCTTCAAAGTCCTACTTGCTAACCTGAGTAGGATTTAAGAGGGCTCGTTCAAGCATGTGACTCATTGGAAAGCAACTGAATCTAGGTCACTTGTGTGTTTTAGTACAGTAAGATCTACTCCAGCTGCAGATTTAACCTGGCCCCACTGGGAGACCACAGCTGCTTATGAGATCAAAACCATAGAAATTGAACATGAGCAATATATGGCCAGATGTTCTCCATCACTCTCTCTGCTGCAGCAAATAGATGGCCTTGGGCCACCCTTGATTTGGTCTATTTTATGTGCCAGACATCCCAGTCACCAGGTGTCTCTCAGCTCCTACTCTGCTTTCTTATTTGTAAAGGAAGAATGAAAGTACATCATTAAGTAAACTGTTCTGGGGAACATGAAGCTGAGCTGTCTCTGGTCCAGCATTAATAACCCTACAGAGACTCACTAGAGGGAGCTATTAGGTTGGGGCAAGAGATATTGTAGGAGGAATTCAGATCTGGCTGCATCATTGCTTCAGTGATACAGGGAGCCATCCAGATCATCTTTTCTAGCAGTGGCTCCCCTATCCAATAAGCACATAGGTCAAATACCAGATCAGGGCCACAGTGTGGGAGTAGCCAGCTCAAAATCAAAAGAGGTTGAGTGTATATCAAAGAGCCATCAGGCAAATGTCACATGTGCAGTGGAATTAATGAACTCATCGTATTCTAGCTGCGTCACAAAGAGTACACATGATGTGTTAAATCAAAGAGCCACCAGAGACAGAGTCAAGTCATAGAAGAACAATAGGAGTAGGCAAAATTAGCAAGGTGGCAAAGATCCAGAGTACACAACACAGAGAGAGGAGTAGATCTGGTAGAGAGTCACTGTAGAGTCAGGGTCCCAGGCAGTTCTCAGAATCTATCCATTTCAGCCTTGTTTCAGCCAAGCACATAAATGTGTCCCAATTCTATTTGAAGATCAGCTGCTCAGCAACTTAATTCCATCAAGAAGCTTGAGATCCCCTAGCAAATGATGTCATTCACAGTTTCTGGAACCAAGAATGTGACCATATGATGGTGGACAGCATCCTTTCTGCTTGACACGCATAGCCTCTCTCTCAGAATAGCAGAGGCAGTTTCCTTGGTTCACTAAGCACACATTCTCGACCAAGGCTCATTTCACTTTGGTGTCCTCATCTAAAACTGAGAGCTTTGGTCTACAAAGATCTTTAAGCCCTATAATTTTATGGCCTTAAAATTAATAAGCATTATCCAGGCGTTGGTGGCTCATGCCTTTAATCCCAGCACTCAGGAGACAGAGGCAGGCAGATCTCTGTGAGTTCAAGACCAGCCTGGTCTACAAGAGCTAGTTCCAGGATAGCCTTCAAAGCCACAGAGAAACCCTGTCTTGGAAAAAAAAATAATAATAATAAGCATTAAGAGATTAACTTTAGTCTTGGTCATTACAGTCTTCAAAGCTCTTGCCCATGTTGATCCCCATATAAGTCCTGAAGGATACACAGGAAATACATTCATATATATGTACCTGTGTGTGTGTGTGTGTGTGTGTGTGTGTGTGTGTGTGTGTGTGTGTGTAACTTGACAGTCAGATGAATGATTTGTACAAGATCCCACCATTAAAATGTAATGATCCTGTTCTCCACTGAAGTCTCCAGATGGGACATGCCCCTTTCCTAAATACCATGGAAATGTTAACACAGGGAAATCACATCTTCCAACATATTACTACAACCACATTCGGTCAGATCACAGTTTGGTCTAAGTGAGGGGCCAAGCACCCTGGATCACCATACCGGATCCCTGTCTAAACAGCAGTCTTGTATATCATTGAAAATATCCTCCCAAAATTGTATTCCATCCTCATTCCTGATTTCTGGCCATAAACCAAAATAAACTGCCATGGAAAAGGACATGGGATGGGCTCATGGCCTCTGTGTAGTGCCTGCAGGGCTCCAGCTCTACTGCTCCACTAAGATTGGGCAACTAATTACAGCTATGGAAGCATCTTCCTGGCTCCTGGGTCAAATTCAGTATAAAGAGGAAAGATGATAGTGAAGAGATTTTTCTACAGAACAAAGAAGCAGATTACCTAAGCCAGGTGTGGTACCACACACTTGTAATTCTAGCACAGGAGATGCTGAAGCAGGAGGATGACAAATTCAAGGTCAGCAGCATAAGGAAACCTCACCTTAAAAAAAAAAAGAAAGAAAAGAAAAATAAGGAAGTAGGAGGACCCATGGGCAGGTAGACTAGTTATCTGAAAACTTGGCAGTGCATGAGTACATGTGTTGACTTTCAGGCACTGGCATCCATGGCCACACCTCGGCATCATCTTAGGAGGAATTGCTCCTGTCACTCACAAGCCATGTGCTTGCTCTGTCCCCTAGGCTGCACTGCCAGGGTACAGGTTTGACTCCCTCTTTGATATTCACTGAAGTTAGTATACATATTTGCTTGGGATATACCTAGACAAACCAGATAATTTCTTGCTGTCATGAAGCTATAAAATAAATGAGAAAAAGAAAAGGAACATGATACTTTTTGAGACTATGATAGGCTATGAAAGAATAGAAGTTCGCTTTTATTGCAAATGGAATAAAGCTATTATTGGACCTTTTAATTGCATTACCTAATTCTTTTTGTTTTAGGTTTCCTGTGTTCACAGCCTAACCCAGGTGACCTTTACACTACTAATTTGAGCATCCCTAACACCATCTTGTCCATAGAACAATTGGGTCAAGACTTTTTATATAAGGGAAACAGCAGGTAGCAAAGAATCCAGAACTGGTGCTCAAAACTTCAGTATTCAGCATGAACTAGCCACGTATATACCTTATCTGCAGGGTTTCCTTATCTGCAGGGTTTCTTTGCTGGTGGAATGAGGGGACCTCATCACTATTCCCCATGATGTCTTTCCTCTCTAACCCTGTATGTCCTAGGCTCTATAAGATCAGAGCTTCTCAGAATAATATACTTGGGATCTGAATAATCCCAAGCTGGTATCCATCACATTGTGTGTCTCTATTTAAAAACCTGCCAAACAAGCAAATAATGCTTGATCTGAATCTATCCAGTATCCTCAGGGGATATGCGAGCTGCAAACTCAGCGAATGCACTGCTGTTCTGCAGACAAACACTCCACCGCCAAATAAAAGTTAGTGATTCAAGAGGGGCACTGATTTTACCTGGAAAAAATTGCCATGAAATCTGAGGTGCTCTGCCTCTGTCCCTCCATGGCATATTAGGGGCATGGAAAGCTTTGGGGAGATGACAATTGCTTGGAATAGAAGCATTTTCATACCTTCCTATAGGTGGAGGGAAGGGGATATGTATCATGAAGCATAAACATATTAGTAAACTATGAGAATTCTACTGGTAATACAGCACATGGTTTTTCAAGCAGGCAAGTGATAAAAATTCTCTTCTCTTCATGCTCATCCTCAGTTCATCATCTCTTCCTAAGGCAAGCTATTGTCATACTGTGGTATATCTTGCTAAATTGCTTATGTGTGTGGAAACAAATGTAAACACTTATTCTAACCCTGCAACCCCACATACCCTTAACCTTCTTTCATATAGAAGTTGGTAAAGCACTGCTCTTTTTGGTCTAGAGAATGACCCATGAGAGCCATAGTTTTGGTTTATTAAATATATTAAATATAAAACAAGTAGAAGAGTAAATAGCAAATAGCAGATAGGGAAAAGTAGCAGACAGGAAAACTCATCAAATTAGGAGCTTACAACATTTAGCAGAAATCCATCTGGGATGCTACATTGGGCAGTTATCCAGAGGTCCCATCTGAGAGGGATACCTCTGATCTTGGCTGTTTGCTGCCTTTATCTCTTCTGCTTACAGAGCCAGGAAGACAGTCTGCCTCAGAATGAAGCACCTTTAAGAAACAGTCTGAAATGGGAAGGCACCTCCAACATCTAGAGTCCCTACCCCAGTTTCAGAGTCAGCTTCTCAGTGAATTCAAAAAAGCACATGACAATGTACCAATATTATATACATAAGAAGAACTTATTACTGTGCAATATTGTGTTTTTATTTTGTTCATTAATCAGCCTGGTAGAGAAAATTGTAAGTATTTCTACATAGTTAATTTGATAAGTGGATTGAATATATCTTAGCACATTTATTATCATACGTACTTTATTTCAGGGAGTTTCCTGTTATCTATATCTGTGTTTCTTTTTTCTTATGGAAGGTTTTTGTTATTGTTGTTGTTGTTTTGTTTTGTTTGCCTCTTTGGAAATCATTACCTATTTTTTTTTTGTTGGGGTTACAATTGCTGTGCTTTTAAAACACCATGACCAAAAGCAACATGGGGAGGAAAGGGTTTGTTACTTACCCTTTCTGTATTACTGTTAATTATAGAGGAAGTCAGAACAGGAACTCAAACAGAGCAGGAACCTGGAGGCAGGAGGCCATTGAGGAGTGCTGCTTACTTCCTTGTTCCCCATGTTTTGCTCAGCTTTTTTATAGAACCCAGGACCACCAGCCCAAGGATGGTCCCACTTATATCAGTCTGGGCCCTGCCCCATCAATCCCTAATTAAGAAAATGCCATATAGGCTTGCCTATGGCTTGATCTTATAAAGGTATTTTCTCAACCGAGGTTCCCTTCTTGCAGATGACTCTAACTTATGCCAAACTGATACAAAACTAGGCAGCACACTGATTAAGGTAATCAGTCCTTTGCCAATTGTCATTTAGGTTTATTTATATAGATTCTTTTAGATACTCTGATTTTCTCCATTTTTCCCATCTAGATATTTTCCCCCTTTGAGGCTGAAGATTTCAGTTTTGTTGAGAAGGGTCTTCTCTGTTTTCCCCTACAACTTGTCTGGTTTGATTTCTACAGCTAAAGTTTCTATTTTCATTTTGAACTCTATTGGGAACCAGCAGTCTGCTGACCCCACCCCTGATGATGGGCGGGAAGCTCATGGCCATGTCATCGCTATGTCAGCTTTCCTGGTTGCTCAAGCTTTACCTGGCTGCCAAGGGACTCAGTTACGCATGCACAAACCCCCCTTTTAAAGCAAGCGCCCCACACCCGGCTCTCTCTCTCTCCCCTGCTTTCAGTTGGCCACCAGCTACCCACCTTTCTCTCCCTTCCCTCAATAAACTCCACGTGGGCACTGAGTCCCATGTTTGTCTTTTATAGGCATTAGCTGCAGCAAAAGAACAACAAACTCTATTCTGGTGCATGCATTGTATAGATTTGCTCTATGATGTTAGCTTTATCAAATATGATGTTAGCTTTATCGAAAATGAAAGATTGTGTATGATTAGACCCTTTATGGATTACCTATTCTGCTCCCTTCAACTGTGTATCTGCACAGTGTCAATAATGAGGTACCATAATGAATTCTAATACCAATTATAGAGCCAATCCATCTATGCTGCTTGTTTTTTTAATTCCCTGGATGTTCTTGATTTCTTTCAAGTACAGTTATTTTTATGTTTTTGAAAACTTTTAGTCTTCATTAACTTTATAAGCTAGTTTAAAGATGAAAATATTACTTTATTGTCCATAAACATGAGTTATGTTTTCTCTAAGCCCCTTTTATATTATTTCATGGTGTTTGAGGTTCATTTTGAGATGGGGTCTTCATTGGATAGTTCTGACTGGCCTAGAATTCACTCTGGAAATCAAAGTAGCCTTGAAGTCTTAGAGATCCACCTGCCTTTGGCTCCTAGTGCTGGGATTAAAGGTGTGCTCTACCATGCCTGAATTTTGTGATCATTATTAAGTTATGATATACATAACTTATATGTATAACATAAGTTATGATATACATATGATTTTTTTGCTAGAATGATTATTAGCTGGCTTTATTGTTATTAATTATTATAAATTTGAGTGATTATTTTTCCATAGCATATTTTGTTTGATGTCTCTATATATGAAAGATAGTGAATTTTTAGAGTTTTTATATATTGCTACTTCCAGGGACTCATTTGATATCTTTTTATGTTTCCTAAACAAGAAGTCATAATATCTACACATAACAACAGCAGCGGCCCACCCCATCCCACCCCTACCCTGAAATTCTCTTTTCTAATTGTTTTCTCTTGTCTAACTGCAATGGTAATTAACACTGGTTAGAAATGAATAATAGTACTAATAATATAGGTCTTTGTATTTTATGGAGAATTTCTTTATTGTGTTCCTATTAAGCATGCTACAGACTTTTAGGGTGGATAGAGGCATTTTTAGCACATTTAACCAAAAAATACTAACTATTCTTGTTTTCTTGATTATAATTTTTTAATTAAAAACATGCCCATAAGCTCAGCACTGAGGAGGCAGAGACAAGGGCAGGGTGTAGGATAGCCTAAGCTACCTGATGGGACCTGGTCTGGGATACAGCTAAGGAGGGGGCCTCTTGCAGGGCATGCATGCACCAAGCCCTGGGTTTGACTGTCAGTACTGTAAGATCACCGACCTTCCTCAAATGCTTTTTTAGCAACCCTGAAGACTTCACAGCTTGGCTGGTTCCTAACATACACTAAGGTAAATCCACATCTGCCTTCCAGAAGCAGCACCCTCTCCCTCCACCATATCCTCTAAACTTACTGCTTAGACTTGTGTTTGTGTGTGGAATCATTCTTTTGTTTTCCACTGTGCTTACATTGTCATGCATTAGTAACTTTTAATGCCTCCATTCCCTACGCTTCTGTGCTGGGAGCATGGCAAGTGAGTGTACACATGTAATTTCAATGCTCAGAAGACAGACAGAGGAACAGTTCAAAGCCAACCTTGGCTACATGAGACTCTGTTTCAAAACTTGCAACCAAGCAAATGCCCTCCAAAAACGAAAGGGAAAAAAAGTAATGGAATTGTCTTTTCCTTTAAAGTGTGTGATATAATTTTTCCATTATAAAGTGATTTGAGTTGTCACTTTTTACTTCATTTGGAGCGATGTACATACATTTGAAATTTTTATTTTAAGTTTCTGCCCCCAAGGAGTCTCTTCTGCTGTCACTTGTGTACATATCATTTTCTTGGAAAATAATCCATTCCACCAAGGTTTTCAAAGGCAACTGCTTAGTGCTTAGCAAAGCAGTGTCATGACTCCCAAAGTTTCCTGTTTATACCCTTGTTTCTACACACCATTTCTATTTATACATCTGCACACACACCCATGTTTATTGATTATGTTAACTAGTAGTTTGCCTACCATTGTCCTTCCTCTCAGACAGCTTTGAAATGTACTACAAGCAAGTACTGTTTTCTACCTCATTAATTTCCACTTTTCTCTGTTTCTTTCTGCTCTTCCTTTGCTGAGCTTGGTTCTATTCTGTTAGAACGCCCTGACTCAGGTGACTAATCCCTGTCTTATCGTTCCTTTATGCAAATACTTAGAACCACTGGTTTTCTTGAGACACACTTTAGTTACATTACGTGGATGCAGATATTTATTGCTTTTAACAATCATCATTTTGCAGAAAATACATTTCCATTTTATTTTCCTCCATGCTCCATGCTTTGAATATTTATTTTGTGTTGCCTGTATTTTACTTTCAGTCCAGTAGTCTTTCTGATTTAGCATTAATTTCTAATTTAATTGCAGTGTAATCTGAGACTATTGCCTGTATTTCACCTCCCTTTGGGGATTTATTGAGGTTATCTCTGTTGCCTAATAGATGGTCAATATTTGCAGATGCTTCATGGGACTTGGAAAGATATATTTTCTTCATTTAGTCTACAGGATTTGTTATTTACCCATCAGATCTCGTTTATTACTTATGTTAATTAGGCCTTCAGTATTGATTTTTATCTTTTGTCCAGTTATCTGGAGACTGAGACATGTAAGTTAAAGTGATCTAATTCGTTCTAGTATGTTTTCATCTGTTTCTTTTCACACCTCCTTAAGCTTCTGTTGTTTTCAATCATGTTATTTTTCTTCACTATGGTGTGCACCCTTTAATGTTGGTGCTATGGTGTGCACCCTTTAATGTTGGTGCTATGGTGTGCACCCTTTAATGCTATCACTATGGTGTGTATCCTTTAGTGCTATAGAGGCCCTTTATCTTCTTGGATACATTTTCAGCTGAATTGTGCTTCATCTCATGCCCACTCGTAACTGTTTCTCATGTCTGCATTTATTTATTTATTTTATTTACACTGCTAAGCCTTTACCTGACTTTTTTGACTCATTCTTGAATTTTTAGCCTCCATGTATGACTTTCCTTTAGGGATATGTCAAAATACAGCACAGAATTGGGTTTTGATTTGTGACCCAATCTGAAAGTCTTTTAAAGAAGAGAGTTAAACCCATTCATATATTCATATTTAGCAATAAGCAAGTAGGCTTAGTCCTGGCTCTCATTTTATATGATGTCTTCAGGGATTTTTTTAGGCATTTTTTTTCTTTCTGTGATTGTTTCTCCTGTATGGTTTTTCAAGGAACATTTTTGGCTTCATATACATAGCTACAGATTATTCAAGAAACCTCAACTATGTCTTTAGACATGGCTTATTAATTCTACAGTTCAGGCAAAATACAAATGGGTGTGTTTTATCTTCTTCCTCCTTTCTTTCCACAAAGGATAGAAGAAGGAAAAGAGGCAGTTATCAAGGTGTACATAGATGCAACTGGAGGGGTAGCTCTGTGCAGGCAAAGAGCCGGTGAGCCATGGCACAATCTCCAGGCACGACTGACTCTGGCTATACTGCAGTTTCTTCTCTACCACCTGATCTTAATCAATAAGATTATCTTCCTAAATGGTCACCATTTATCATTAAGTGTCATTATGTTGATATTACTTCATCTGTCATCTCTCAATTACATCCTCTGACTCAGCTGTTATTATAGATTGAGGCATTTAGAAGACTTCTTCTCCCTTCCTCTCCCCTTCATGACAGCCACTGGTGGTGTCCTTTATCTGCCATCACAATATTGGCTTTCTCCTTCCCTCCATTGTCCTCATCCTCCTTTTTGTTTTACTCCTGCTTTGAGTTAAAAACACTCAGTGTTCACTCTCCATCTCCAACCATTGCCTGACATCCCTCCTCTACTCCTGTGCTCAGGAAAATCTTGGGAGGACAGTCACCCCAGTTACTGCATGCCCCGAATTGTCTGTATACTTTATAAACCATCAGTTCCCATGCTCTGTCTCTGCTCATCTGCCATTCACTGTCCTCTGGACACTTAACTATTGCTGCAGAGGAATCCAGGGCCAAGAGATATTTTCTCCTTGTATGCGACTCCATCTCTTCACCCTGGCTCCCTGTGGATTCTTTCTTGATATGTATACTGGTCTCCTCCAGCAACCTTTCATTAATTCCAAAATAAGTTCATCGCAAGAAAAGTATGAACTCTTACACTCCCTCCACACAAATTCCCCAGATGGTGATATTTAACTGTATTCTTCCATTTTTGCAGAGATAAAGATACATACAAATTGACAAAGAGGTACAGGTAGAGTTTGTTTTGCTATACATGATTCCCCTTATCACTGAGTTATTCAGTGCATGCCTGCAAAAAACAAGAGCCCTTCTCTCATAAAACCTCTGAAGAAGACATGGCCCACAGACCCGCTGGAATTCCCCACCTGCCCCTGTGATGTCTCTGTCCCACTTGGTTCATGCACCATGGTTTTGATTTTAATGCAATTTTTGTGTGAAGCTATTTTTAGGTTGTGTTAATATTAAATGCTTTCCTTATGCAATTTCCACCCACAAGACTTAGTATTCACTAGCAATTCCTGCCTCAATGATCACTATGATGGGCTGGTGGTATCCATCTCCATTATTTTAGTCTACATTTATTGGCTAGAAATTAGTAGCCCCTTCTCTCTCATGTATGTTATTTATTTACCTGGATGTTCATTCATTTATTTACTCATAACAGTATGGGCTCTCAGGTGTCTATCCTAGTCATGGGGGCCATAATGTATATCATTATTTAACTCAATGTTCATATCAATCCAGTTTATCTGATGGGGACTCCTTAAAGCTCTTGGACACAACTCTAACTTTCCTTAAGCACTTTCTGACATTTTTGGGATAACATCACATTTTAGGTTCCTTTCACATTGTCTCTTCTACACGCCCTGTCTTCTACATTCTATGTGTAAGATGCCCTTCTTCAGCCATTCTCTGTGACTCTTGGTGACTTGTAGCATAGAACAGTGTCCATAGGACAAATCTACTCAGCATGCACTCATTGCTCCTGGAGTTCCACTCACTTAGGCTTTCTCAGCAGAAAGAACTAGGAACATCACATGTAACATGCATGCATACTGAGATTTCTGATTCCAATATAACACCCCAGGTTAATTCCTAGCCTTCTCCTTTCATATGGATATAAATCTCTTCTCATACATGAGAAACATAGTCCCTGGTATCCTTATTCAACAACCTGCCTGTCACCTCTATACCCACACCTCTCTACCTGGCTGCTGCAAGAAGGGGAGGGAGTGTCATAAAGGAATTATCCCCTACAGGTGCCAGTTGTTCTAGGCAACTTTCCCAGGCACTCAAATATATGCCCTTTCAACATTTTGATTTGTCTCCTTATTTCCTTGAAAGCTTTCCTAATTAACATCTTTTTTTTTCTTATTTTACATATCGACCCCAGTTCCCTCTCCCTCCCTCCATGCCATGCCCCGAACCCCCCTCCCATCCCATTTCCCACCCACTCCACAGGGAGGGTGATGCCTTCCAGGAGGGATCATCAAAATCTGTAAAGTCATTTAGAGTAGGGACTAGGCCCTCCCCACTGCCTCTAGGCTAAGGGAGTATCCCTCCATGGGGAATGTGCTCCCAAAGACCTTTCCTTGCAGGAAGGATACATCCTGGCCTAATTAACATCTTAAGTACTTGTTCTATTCTATTATTCTTGTGTTCACCTTAAGGGACCAACATGTTTATACTAGATCCCCACAGCCCACCTTCTATATCTATTGTTTCCTCTCTAGTCGCTTTTAACTCTGTTAAGGCTTCCCTAGTTTCCACTACATTTATCCACCTTTCTTGGTTGCATCACCTATGTCCCCTAGTGTATTTCCCAGTGTCTGCTTTCCCTGGAGAGCCTTACAACGGAATCCTAGCTGCTGAGATACATTTGCCATTTTCTTCTTCGCTCACTCTTGAGTTCTGCTAGCTCACATCTCACTTCTTGTCATCCCTTCTAGGATTTGTGCTTCTATTCTGTGGTCTTTATCACAAAAAATAAATAAATAAATAAATAAAATTCTTCACTGAGTTCTTTAAATTCATTGTGAGATGCTAGATTACATTGTTTTACCTGACCTGATGATCTTTCCCGATTTGGGGCTAACTTTCATGGTTCTTACTGACATTTCTTCTTCTATACTATTGTATCTATTCTACCCATGGTTCAATTTCTTTTCTTTTCTTCCTATTATTTGCTGTTATGAGGGAGGTTTCTTTGAACCACTTCTTTGTAGAAAGTTCCTACAATGGGAAGAGGGATGAGGGAAGACCTTCATTATTATTTTTTTTTTCTTAAATAAAGCCTTCTTTATAAGGAAAGCTAATGCCTAGAGGTTAATGCCAGGGCACTTCTGAGGCTTTACAAGGTTCTATATCATGACCCAGTGTTGTTTACATGGAACACACATGTCCTGTTTTGGTACTTCACTGTATATGTTATGCCTCGGCAAACATGTTTAGGAAGAAGGCAGACTGGGAAGACTGAGGAGAGGGACTGTCTTTCTGCTGTCACTGATAATGCTACCTGTAAACAGGTTTCTTCTATGTGATCCTTTCTAACCTTGAGGCTCCTCTACTTCTTTGAAACAATGTCCCAGAAGCTGCTTTTGCTCACTTCTGTCCATGCTAGTTCCTGCTCATGGTGGCAGACAAGTGACATGGCTATGGTCTTTAGGATGCCATCACTGCTGTCCAAACCTCCATGGCATCCATTCTACTTGAAGTTGCTCCCAATTTCTGCCCCTGGGTTTGCTGGCCATTCTCCTCTGAAAACCTCTTCATGTCCTCCCTCCCAGCCTATCTCAGACCTAGCCCTTGCTTTTATTTCATACTCCAAAAATCATATTTGATCCCCTAATCCCTCTGAAAATGATACTTTGGGCGTCATTATTGTTTTCAAGTTATTTTTGAAACAGAATCCAAAAGAAAGCAAAAGGGTTATCTTTGTGCCACTAGCCACCTTATCCCTGAGGTCCTGCTGACCTGATTCATGGACTCACATCTTAAAATGGTCACCTCTGAGACTCAGTCTTCCTATTGCAGAATAGTGGGGGGGGGGATTGCTGGGCATTTTGCCAGCTTCTGCTAAAACCATCAAAGTAGAATGTAGAAGACAAAGACCAAGTCACTCTCTGCTGTCAGGAAATGTTTGCTAACACTGCAATTTCTGGCACTGTTTGTGGTGCTGATCATGTTACATACACACATGCCCACGCACTACCAATGTTCCCTTCACTCCTCCCTACCCCACCTCACCCTAACTCCCCACCACCACACCTGCCAAGGCTGGAGACCTGACCTCATATAGACCAATCAGGGACAGCTGCTTCCTCAGGAATAGACTCTTAGCTCAGAGTCTTTCTGCCTTCCAGCAACACACACTTGACACACAAAGGCAAAGCGGATTCTCCAAAATTCCAATTTGCTAGCTGCCCTGTCTCATTGCTCTAGCTGGTTGCTAAAGTAGCAATAGGAGCAAGCACTACTTGGCACCATCTGCCTGACTGTGAGCAAACACAGGCTCCCTCAGCCAGGCAGTGTGATTCAGAAACACCAAGGCAGGGTCCTGCCTCTGACCCACTGTGAACTCAGAAGTTCATAGCTACTGATGGGTAACATTAAAGTTCCAGGTTCCCAGGATCCCACTCTCACTACACCAGTCACAAACATCAATTTTACTAATAGAAGTGATGGGTGGGAACCAAAATCTCTCAAAAGCAATCCACTTGCCAAGGACCAAAGGACATAATGGGTGAAGTAGGAACTGTAAGGGACTAAGTTTAGGAGTCTGGATGCATCACAGGCTCAATGACACAAACAGACACTCCAAGATCTAACCCAAGTTTCCATCCAGCTGAAAACATCTCTGCCTTAAAAGCAAACAGAAAGATCTGTTTTGTCTTCCTTATGCTACCTCTTCAGAAAAGAGCCAAGACTTAGAGCGGAACATCTGAACGGCAATGCTAGTAGAAATCTTGAGTGCTTCTTAGAAAGAAAGAAAGGAAGGAAGGAAGAAAGAAAGGAAGAAAGAAAGAAAGAAAGAAAGAAAGAGAGAAAGAAAGAAAGGAAAAGAAAAGAAAAGAAAGAAAAAAGAGATGGAAAAAAAATCACCCTTTTATAAAAACAATCCTTTGAAACTGGATGCCCTCCCTTGGAAGTCTCTGTGGACGGGAGTGGTGTCCTTGAGAATGAAGACTATACAAGCATGTAACATTTGCATGCTCAGTGATGGTTGTCATAGCTGGAAGGTCCAGGAGACTCCCAGCATCTCTACTGGCAGTTTCCTGCTCCCTGCTGAGCTCTGCATTTCACAGAAGCAAATGCAGTACTGCTTACATTTGCAACAGCTTGGACTAGGGACTAAGACACTAAATTCTGCCATTAGCCATCCAAGTACTCTTGGGAAAGTAATCCCCTCCCCCTCTAGGTATAGTAACAACCACTTTCACAGCAAGTAGACATGATACAGTAAAAAAAAAAAATATCTCCATCCTCGAGGAGGAAGGATGCCCCTTCTGTGGTATCCCTCTGAGCCTAGCTGTTACCTCATTCCTGTTTCCACTCCGCTAACATACTAAGAAGTGCTTTATCGATCAGCTACTGTGTCACCGAGGCCTAGAATGCATCTGTAGTTGTGGCCAAATACACTCAGTACTGCAAGACACACAGCAATGGGGAATGGCAGAGAGAACTGAATATGGCAAGTTCTTCCTGCAAAACCAAACCAGCATATGAAAGAGTGTAGGAGGTGACTGCCTATATGCCATATCTCTAAACAGCCCACTGCTTCTCCACAAGAAACAGATAACAAAAAGCTGCCACTCATGGAGTTAAAGAATTCATCATTCCTTGTTCTCAGACGAATTCAGGCTGCTAATAGCACCGATACTTTTAGAAATTCAAAGATGCAGTCTCTAGCTTGAAAGGAGCCTGTGGGGATGTGAGGCCATGCCCCTTCTCCTTCCTTGAAAGTGCAAACTGGTTGGGCTTGAGCTGTGTATAATTAAGATGCAGGGAGAATGAAGTATATAGAAGCACATAGGCACAGAAACTCTCACACAGGAGCTAGCCCCTCCATCCCCTAGCAGAAAGGACAGATTGTAATGGACGCGATGTGGTACAATCATTAAACATCTCTCTAGCTTATTTGCGTGCAGTGTCTCAATAATGTGTTATGAGGTGTGTTTGTAATTGCTACTGCTGATAGTGGTCCTTGAAAGGGAAATGAAGTGTGTCTAAATGCAGACAAAGCTACTTAGCACATCAGGACAAGATGAGATGTTCCTCACAAGATCCAAATGGGATACTCAGGGCTTCCTCCACCCATGGCTTGGGAGAGAGAAAAAAGAATAATCTATCTCAATTTTCTCAGCTCCAGAAACAATATTTATAAAATAGAAGGTGATTTCAGAGCTCATTTATTTTCCTGGTTCACAGTCCCCACTCTGTACTGACATCATTTTCTAACCAATTTTACTTCCAGCAAACGCAGGAGCAGCCTCAATTCTACTTGAAATCGTTAAAAGCAAACCCATTCTTTCCCTTGTCTTTAGGTCCCATCTTTCAAAAAAAAAAAAAAAAAAAAGAAAGAAAGAAAAGAAAAAGAAAAAAAAACTAGTTTAATTTCTGCACTGCCTTTTTTCCACAAGCAATATTCCAAGGAGCTAAACAGCCACAACAGTTCCATTGCCTTCCCTTACCCCTAACTCTCTGTATTTCTATAAATGCAGACACATACAGATTCTCCCAGCCTCTGTTACAGGGTACTCTATCCAATTCAGGGGTGACCAAGCCCAAATGTACCTTACATATAGACAGCAAGTCATTGCAAGAAAGTGTCCTGCCAATAATGGGCATCCTGGAAATGAGACAACCCATGGATTTTAAAAGTCACAGAAGAAAGATCTCTAAGCAGGCAAAACCAAAGTGCCACAGGAAACAGCAAACACAGAAATCCAAGAACATAACCCTGGCACCACATGCAAAGAAGGTGCTTAATGGGGCCGGGGGTGGCAGGTACCGGGTTCCCCTCCCCCTTGTCATGTTCTTCCCCTGACTTCCCAGCAGAATGGCCATGGGGGGGGGGCGCGGACCAAGGCTTGAGTAGCACATGTTAGTTCTTACAGGAGTCTTGCTAACCCTGGGGTAATTACCACATTTTCTCCATAGTTTTCAGGAAACCATCTGTTCTAAAATCAGGGAGAATTTGTGTCAAATTGATCAGCTCCCCCTCCATCCCATTCCCATCCTCCCAACCCCCACCCCGAGTGGAAGAGACTGCATATGCAATACTTATTAACTCTCCTGTGTTTGTTTCATGTAAAGAATTCCTAAAGGTCAGATTTACAAAGGTCTGACTCATAAGATAAGAGGAGGTGGGAATTTGAATGACTTGGATGGGGGGAGGGGCCAAGCTTTTTTTTTTTTTTTTTTTGTCTTCTTCTTTCACTCTAAGACAAAGTCAGACAAATTGCCCCCACCCCCATGAAATTCCAGCAGAGGTAGTGTTTAAAGGATTGGGAATTCTAGAGTCTCAAACACAGGCTTCAAGTAGTCCATTTTCCACTCTGCAGTACCAGGGGACCATCTAGGATAGGAATAGATGATGCTGTCATTTTGACGTATCCAGCATGAAGAATGCAAGCCTATGGAGATCAAGCATGGGATTAGCAAACCCCTAAAAAACACCAGGACAGGGGCCTCCCAGAATAACTACTCTTTGTCCCAGGGCAAGAGACACCATTTACAGTATAGATCTTTATCCCCTAATGCCATGTGCAGTGGTGGACATCTAGTAGCTATTTGCTGAACATTGGTAAAATTCAATTTAATCATTACTAAAACCAAGGAAGGCAAAAAAGGCAAGGGCAAAAGGACTAACTGCTTGTTGTCCAGGCTGCTTGGAAAGGGGACGCCTTCCCCAGAAGCCCTAGTGGCTTTTACTCCCAACTTCAAACTGCAGCCCATCAAACCAAAAATGAACTTAACAAACTACTTCAAACTGCACAGGAGTTTGGCCTTGCACCAATCCCCATGGGATTTCTGGTTTCATCACTGTGACAGTGTAAAGTGCATTGTAAGGGCCTTTGAAAATGAAGGGAGCAGATACAGGAAAATACGTGCTTTCTTGAAACTCCTTTTTTTTTTTTCCCCTGCCCAGACAACTGTCTTTATGGAGTGTTTGCAACCCCTCCCCCACCTGTCTCACGTGTGATGAAGTTCAGTTTGTTTTTCTTCAGTTGCTGGATCTATTTTGTTTCTTGCTTATACTTTATTAACCTTTTGTCTTTGTGGTGGGGGAGGTGGGTATGGGTGGGTGTGGGTGCAAACATGTCATAGTACAGGTGTAGAAGTCAGAGGACAACCTCATGTGTCAGTTCTTGTCATCTGAGTCTCACTTTGTTTGATGCTGTATCTTGTTGCTCACCACTGTACCTTCCAGGTTACCTAGCCTGGGAGCTTCTAAGAGTCCTAGCCTCCCATCTCACCATAGGAATGCTGGGATTACACAGATGTGTGCTTCTGCACCTGCCCTACATAGATTCTGGGGGTCCAAACTCCAGTCCTCATTTGGCACGTGCTCTAATGACTGAGCCATCTGTCCAGCCTCACTTTCACCATTTGGATTTGAATTTCTAAATAAGTCATGAGATTTACTATGACCAACCAGAAAGTCCCTTAAAGAGGAATCATTTGTATGATTCCTTCTACCCTGCAGTTCTGCATTTGCTTGTTTCCCTTCATATTCCTCCTTGTTTCCCATCATCTTTCCTCCAGAGGACCCTCTGCTGCTTGAGTTCTGATATCCAATTTCAATTTCTCTTCCCTTCCCTTCTTGCTCCCTCCCAGGCATCAGAAGTCCTCCAAAATGCTCTTCCCAGAAAGCAATGAACCAGCTCAAGATACAAGAGGGCAAATAGAGCTGTCACTTCTTTAACCAGTGTGTGAGCAGAACCATGTAGTCCAACAACACTGTCACACAGGGCCTGGACCTCCTTTTCAACCCCCAAGATGCTCCTTGGGCAGTTACTCACATGTGACCTTGAATGAGTTCTTTAGCTTCCCCTTTTTAAAATTCCAGAGATACTACCTGACAGTATTGGGAGATGATCCCACATGATTCTCAGTACAACAGCAGGCAAAGTGTTTGTAGGGAATAGGTGCTACAATGGAGATGAGGCTCCAGAAAAATAAGCTGATCATTATCCTAGATAATGGTCTTAGTGGAAATATGAACACTCATGACTTAGGTTGTGTTCTAACCCTTCTCACTTGAAAACACACCTGACAACTTCTAGACCAACTAAGAGCCAAATGAATAGGCATATATCTAGCACCCTGTGACTTGCTGGCCTTCAGTTTCCCTTATGAAAAAACATCTGGCTGGGTGGTGGTGGCCCATGCCTTTAGTCCCAGAACTTGGGAGAGGTAGAGGCAAGCAGATCTCTGGGTTCAAGGCCTGCCTGGTCTATATATTTAGTTCTAGGACAACCTGTTTCAAAAAGCCAAAAATTAAAAAGAAAAGAAAGAAAAAGATCTGGTTTCATCTTCACTGACCCACACCAATGTGTCAATCCTGATTTTAGGTCAGACCTTCTCCTTCTTGCCATCCCCAGATTCTTGGCTGTGATTTTTAGATGTCAGTCATCAAACCCTTTCATCATACCATTTCATTATTCATTATTACCTGTTTCTGTAACCGTTAGTGGTGGTACATGAAACCTAGAAGTCACTTAAATGATCACAGAAAAATTTAATCTAAATCTAGAAAAATCAACCCTACCCAGTGGTATTGAAATATACAGCCTGAAATTAAAAAAAAAAAAAAAAATCTATACAAATACTTCCAACAAATTCCTCTCTTAGATCTGGCAATATCTAAAATAACTGCAAAAATTCCACCTCCACATTTTCTTATCACATTTTAATCACTTTACCAAGAAACCTAAACATTAAAAGGAACATATGACCTGGGCGGTGGTGGCACACGCCTTTAATCCCAGCTCTTGGGAGGCAGAGACAGGTGAATCTCTGAGTTCCAGGACAACCAGGGCCTCACAGAGAAACCCTGTCATGAAAAACAATATACGATGGGGAGAAGAAAAGAAGGAAGGAAGGGAGGGGAAGGAGGAGAGTGAAAAGAAGGAAGGAAGGGAGGGATGGAGAGAGGGAGGAAAGAAGAGAGGGAGGGAGGGAGGGAGAAAAAAGATGAATATTTGCTTGGAAGTGTCTGAAAATTCTCTGTTGAAATTTCAGAAGTCAATGAGATCAGCAGGGCAAGTCTGGCAATGGTAGCTTCAAGGTATCCATAAGAACAGCTGGAGTTGTCTCTGTTTGCTCCGCATTCCTTCAGGCTGCTCTATGGAGCCTGGCAGCTGATGAGAACATATGCAAGAATAATGTGTGACTACAAGACACCAGGTTCTGTAGGGTTGGGGAAGACTAATGCTATGGATGGAAAGAAAGCCTAGAGAAAAGTAGCAAGGAAAAAAGATCATGGGACTAGACATTCCTGAACCCGCGCAATAACCTCACCCAGGATGCATGGCTCCTGGGAGGAAGGCAGCTCAGCTGATAAAACATTAGACTACCCTGTCTCATTACCAGGGGGAGGGCTAACTTTTCCCTAGCAGACAGTTAGGAAAACTCAGTTCTTTCTGGTAGCCAAGAGAAACTGGCAGCCTACCCCTGAGGTCCAGGAGGTAGGGCCATCTCTACTCTTTGGGGATCTCACCTGAAGGTACCAACAGTTGGCCTTAAGCCTCAGCATATGCACAAAGGGAAAACTCTGAGAGAAAGCACCAGAAGCCAGACAGAAGAACTCTCAAAACACTCAAAAGGGGAAGCCACTGATGAATTTGAACTGCCAGAGGAGACAGAGGGCAATTCAAATAAAAAATAACAACAGCATTTAATGATATTCAATTACAGCACAAGAAAGACTTTTTGGGCTGAAAAATAATCATAATTTTTGAACTCAAAAAAGCTCAGCAGATGAGTTGCTGAAAAGGGTGTTGCTGTAGAGACAGAAATTAGTGGCTTCAAAGATGAAGCATAAAAAAAAAAAAAAAAAAAAAAAAAGAATAGCATAAGAGCAAAAACACAAAGAGACAAAAATCAGGTGCAAAAAGACTCTAGAGACCTGACTTGGGGATAGTAGCCTCACAGAGAGGAAAAGGGAAGGGAAAAGAATTGATAAGAATCAAAAAAATGGAAGCAGGCATTTTTCCCTGGGTTAGAGACAGGCTTGAGCCTGTAAATGACACTGGGCTCTATAAAGGAGGTACAGGAAAAGATATGCATCCAGCATCCAAAGATGAGAGGAAATTTTCACACACATCCTACAGAGCAAACACAAAGTCAGCACAGTAATCAGATGTGGAGCTTCCCTGCCATCTGCAAGGCTTGGATCCAAGAGACAATGAAAAAATACCCACCAACTGCCAGCTACCCAAGCCAGATGTCATCCACCTGCCCAATTTGTAGAACAGTTACAGAAACACAAGAAGGGTTCAGATAATATAAGACCCACTTAACACCAACTAAAAACACTACTGCAAACCCTCCCACCCCAAAAATGAATTTCACCAGAAATCTCAAGGTGGGTGAGGTGAAACTACTCAATACTAGTGTGGGGTGCTTCCTATTTGGGCAGATGAGTCTAGACAGGTAGTAAGTGGAAGGAGGAAATATAAGTGACTAGTGGGAAAACTTGGGGTACAAAGGAGGCATTCTGGAAAGAAAGACATGACATTTAGCTCTGGAAATGTTAAATGGTCTTAACAATGAAATGACTCAAAGCTTTCAAGGGGAAGGAGCAGAGTCCAGTCCTTTCCAAGTATCTTTAGAATGGTAAACTCCTTACAAGAACCTTCTAAAAGGGTAAACAACTATGGTTAGAATTATAATAATACCATATAACAAAGCCTTACTAGAGAAAGATGTGTACAAGACAAATAATATTTAAATACCCAAAGAACATGGTAGATTCATCAGCTAAATGAGTATCACCCAAGTTGACACTTGGAAACAATGAAAGATGAATTACCATGTACAACAACAGTGCATGCTAGCAGGTAGATCCAAGCATTTTGGATGGGAGAAGTGCTTGTTTACACAGTAGCCTTGATCTTCATGGAGTCTTCTCCACTAGTTATGACTGGTGGTCCCTCAGTCGCTTGGCCATGCCATTCCTAGAGTATTTCTATTTTTATTAATCTGTTAGAAAGACAAGAATATACTCTTTACATGAAAGACTGTCTCAGGGCATGGTCTTGAACTCATCTTTTTCATCCCATTCTACTGGGCAGAGAAGTTACTTACATGGTTATAAACTTGTGTGCCCAAAGAGAAGCTAGGATTTGTTGAGCAATAAATATCTGAAGATATACCCAAACTCTCTAGTAGATTCTTGAACATAAAATTGCAACTGAGTCCCCTTGATGCCCTTTAGACAGGCAAAATGAAAAATTTAATATTTATACCAAAGGAATGCTAAGGAAAGAGTTCTCTCATAATTCTCCAAGGGGCATATAGATGGTTTAGTGTTTTGTAAATCAATCTTTAAAGCCTATTAATATAAAAAGTACAAACTTCTTTTAACTCAGCATTTCCACTTCACAAAATGCATCACAGAGAAGCAAAGAGTCCAGGATGTAAAAACGTGTGTAGAGATGTATATTGCACTTCTGTATGTATGTAGTGACAAGAGATGAGAGCCAATATGGATATCCATGACATGGAAATAGTTGAATAACATAAGTCACTTCAACAGAGTACAATATTATACAGTCACTAGAAATGAGCGAACAGCTGAAAGTTAAGCAAAGAGAAAGATGCAAAGAAGCATATACAGTAGCATAATTTCACACTCTAATAATTTACGACCACAAAAGTCTAATATGTATGTATGTATGTATGTATGTATGTATGTATGTATGTATACATATGTGCTGATTATTCAAGACAGATAAAGTAAAGGCATGGAAGTTGATATGTCTGGGTTGTTACTTTGGGAAAGTGAGAGAAAGGTTAATGGGTGAAATCAAGCAGCAGATAGATAAATAAGCTCCAACAAGAAAAAACAGAATGGACAGTAAGTACCCTATGTATGGAACTCACCCATACTCCTAAGAACTTCATCAATATATGTCTTGCTTCTACAGGTACAATTTTGAATCCTACTTTTGAACTTGGCACTTAATTATGAGTGTCCTTCCATCTCTCCTACATCAGGCCCTTTCCTGGACCAGTCCCCAAGACAGGATTTGGAGAGAGGTAGAAGATTGGCCACATATCCCATTAAGAGCAGTGGCTCTGTCAGCATTTGAACTAATTCATATATGTAAGAAGCAATTTTCTAGTACCCAAAGGCATCAGCTAGAATGTTTCCACATGTACTCGGATCCCCTGAACCCCAATGCCCAGCATACCCCTTCCAGAACAAGACAGCTCAGAGAGACTTCCAGCCATGGCCTCTGCCAAGCCTTCCCCAGGAAAGACTCAAAACAGTCAATATAACTTTCCCAGTGGGCATCTAAGAGCAGCTGGGTGAATTAAGATGACAATAAATAGTCCAGAAAAGCCCAAATCAACTTTGCTGAGACTATGAAACATTCACAGTTTAGGCCAAAGGTTAAGAGAGCCAGCACTGCCAAGTTCAACTTTCACAGAGGTGTCGGTTTAGCACAGTTGGCATAGTCTGAGTTGTTAAAACCCATAAACCCAAACATCTTACTAAACAAAGTCCCCAGTGAGGAATGTATAATGTTTCCAACTGGAGAAATCTGTTTACTTCCCAACATACTCTCCTTTCAGAACAAAAACAAGCAATGGCTAATTTCCACACCCCTCCCTGGTTTGGTTCATTCTTGGTTTCCAGCTCAGGTCTGGATATGTTCACTGAGTCTCACCACCTCTAGAGGACCGGTCCAACTTGCCCCTGCCTGTGCCCACACCACCTCCTTCTAATTCCTGAAGAACTGACTTTCTATCCAATAGCAAGATAGCAGGCAGTTGAGGTTCTGTCCTGATGGTGTCAATCATGTGCTTTCAGTTGCATCAAGCATGATGTAGGCAGTAGAGGTAAGATTGTGGGGACTGTGCATCTGTGTTTCCTTCATGCTACTGTTCCCACTCACTCTGCTCAGCTCCTGAACCCCAGCAGATGACAATGTTCTGAAGCCTCCTGGCTTCCTAGGAGGTGGTATTCCTGAGCCTAGAGCAAAGAAACCAAGAAATAGCCCACCATCTATCTTTGGCCACATCTTATATTCACAGAAAGGATAAAGAACCAGAAGGTGAAGTTTGGGTTTGAGAACTAAGGAATGTCTGCTAGTGCAGGGTTTCTCAAGCTTTCTTTGCAGACACACCTAGGGATATTATTATAAGGCAGATTTTGAGTCATTAGATCTAGAATGGTCAGCAATTCTGCATTTCCCACAAACTCACAGGTGGCCCACACCCCTAAACTCATGAACTGGATATTGAGAAGTAAAAGCCTAACTTAGGGATTAGCAAAATCAGACAGAAAACCACACACACCCCACCTCCACACACAAACAGCTTTATGGGCTGTATATTCTCTGCTACAACTTTTTGTCTTTGCCATTATAGTAGAACGCTAGCTTTGACCACATCTGTACCTAGAACTTGGTCTCCCTCTTGGATATGGGATGTATTGCTGTGATACTGGGAAAATAGACTTGTGTCCTTGGGGAAGACAGCAACAGCATGATAAAAGACTGTGAGATAGCTAGAAATAATTTCTCTCTAATAAAGTAAAAGTGGAATGTGAGGCCAGGAGAATGTAGCAAATCTTTTCAGGGCTTCATGGGGATAAAAGTGGTGACAGTTGCTTTTGAATTTACTCAAGAGTTGTTCTGCAAGGTTGACTTTCTCTCCTGATCACTCCACTTTTCTGTTAGCCCAGAAAGTCTGGTTGAAGTTTAATCTCATCCTTAAAGCTGCTTCACTAAAAGAGGAGCCTGTTATTCCACGGCCCCTCATATTAGGAGAGGAAGGATTTAGGGCAGCATTTTAAAGTCATTTTAGTGATTTTTGAAGAGGCGTTTTCTGACATCCATTTGTCCCCAAAGTGTCTGCTATTCTCAGAAGCATAACACTAGCAGCAAGGATATGAGGAGAGGAAATGCCAAGATCAGAAAACAGGCTGGGTAAGAAGCCTGTAGTTAGATTTCATCTAATCAGCATGGAGGTCAGATATGGGCTCTATGCTCTCTTGGGGTCAGTCTTAAAACCAATCCAGTCCTAGTTCCCCCACTGTTTTTGTCTGTTCTATGTATCAAGATAGTTACTACATTTTTGAAGTTGGAAGAGATACCACAGGGGGGGGGGGAAATATTTCATGATGAAAATGACATGAAATTCAAATTTTATTGTCAATAAAGTTTTTTTGGGATAGTTAAGTTTCCTTTACAAATTTGTCCATGGTTACTCTGGGTCACTGCTGTGTGTGAAAGGCTGCATAGTGTGTGAAGTAGGGAACCCTTTGAAAAAACTCATCATTCTTATTCACCAGTTGCCCCATGGCACCATATCCTGTACTCTGGAATCATATAATCTGTCTTGGTTTGCCTATTAATAAGTTCTGTTACCTTGGGCAAATTATTGGGCTTTTAGTAACCTCAAGTCCTGTATTCATTAGATAAAGATAGCTAACACATCATTTGCCTTAGATACTATTTTGTCTGGAAAGTAGCAGCTAAGCAATTGATATGAATGAATGCCCTGGTGTCTACAGCTGCCTCTTAGCCTTCGCACCTCATAGTACGGTGATGAAGAATGAATTGTCTGTGTTCAGTCAGGAAGTGGTCATGTACTCTCTTTCTACATGGACTCCTGGTGAACACTAGAGGCTCCCAATGAGTCTCCCCTTAAATATTTCATGCAGGACTCCTGAAAGTCAAATGTACCATTGAGGGCATAGTTGGAGCCTTCATTGACTTCTCCTAGATCCAACATCTCTCTCCACAAATCCTAAAGTATCCCCAAGGGCTCCTCCAGACCACAATATGAAGAATCACAGGGTAGGAAGAACTGGAATCTCACATATCTGAGAGCATACAGTCCACCTACTTATAGGAAGATGTTCAACTTGGTGGGGATGGGTAGGGCAATATAGAAAAACACAGATGTCCTTCGTATCTGAGTTCAAAATAACAAGTGCCACAAAAAAATAAATAAAAGCAGTCAGATCATTTCATTGGCAATTAACCCCAGCAGGATTTCAAAAAGAAAAAAAAATATCTAATTTCTCTCTTCTGGTGGTTTAAAAGAAAATGTCCCACAAAAGAAATAGCACTATTAGAAGGTATAGTCCTTTTTGGAAGAAGTATGTCTTGTGCAAGTAGATTTTGGGGTCTCATATATGGTCAAGCCATATCCAGTATCTCAGACCACTTCTTATTACCTTTGCAAGATGTAGAATTCTCAGTTATCCCTTCTAGAAACATGTCTGCCTGCATGCCAACATGTCCCACCATGATGATAATGGATTGAACCTATGAACTGTAGCCATTGCACTAAATGTTTTCCTTTGTAAGATTTGCCATGACCATGGTGTCTCTTCACAGCAATAGAAATCCTAAGACATCCCTTTTCACAAGCACTCTATACCCATGGTAAACCCTGTACCTGGCCTGACACTGACTTCTTCCCTAAGATAACTTGCTGCATTCCATCAAGGGCCCTGACATGTGACAATACATGCCAGCCTTCAGACACACACACACACACACACACACACACACACACACACACAAAATGGTTTAATGAAGGCTCAACAAGCAAAATATGCTTCATGTGACAAGGAACTGTGGAGTCAGGGCATAGGTAGGAGAAAGGAAATAGCACACTATAAAAAGAAATAAGTATGAAAAGAAGAAGAAAATCTCATAAACACAGCTCATTTATGGTTAATAGTAGGTATTTGTTTTGAGTGCTAATAATCTAATTAGCAGTCAAACCACTGCATCTTCTATTGTCAGCTGATCTATAATTACTGCTCCATGCTGAGTATTTTCCCGGCACACGATAGCTTTCAACTTCTCAGCACAAACAACCAAATAATTGGTGTTATTATGCTAGATATAGGATGATTCCTCTCTGAGGGGTGATGCTGGGAGTTTTTTAAGCCATCAACTGCAGCCTTTGTATCTTGAGCATCTGTTGACTAATTCCTCACTGTTTTCCCTGTAATCAATCCTGAGATGCTTTGAAGCACCTTACCATGCTCGAGGATGTGAAACTTTGGAGACTTGCTTTTTGAAAGGTTAAGCCTGGGAGCAGAAACACTCTTGGAGCTCTGCAGTGGAGTGGTATGAAAGCCTAATATATTTCTTTCTGAAAACACTGTAAAGTTTTCGCCTCGAATATTGTCCTAAAATAACTCATCCTAGAAGAGATAGCTTCTGATACAAAACTATCTTGCTCAAAAGTTTATGATCTAATGAAGACGTGTGGAATTCTGGGATATAGGGGAAGTGTGGGCTTGAGGCTGCCTGCTGTTCTCACTTTCAAGAGATCAAAATGGGTATGACTAGAGAGAGCGAGGTCTAAGATCAGTGAGATGAAACAGAAAGAAGGTGAGACAGAAAGAGATGGAGGAGTCTGGTTTGGTATTTCTGTTCTCTGCCTGTTTGTAGGAGCCTGACTTTGTATACATAGGTCACTAATGGATACTATGTAGGCCTTGAACTCACAGCAATTCACTTGCCTCAGGCTCCCAAGGGCTAAGACTACAGGCCTGTACTGCCATGGATGACACTGGATGCTCTTCTGAAAAACAAAAGTAATGATGCCCACTGTCTTAGACAACACAGAAGTAACCCAGAGAGCATCCAACAGTAACCAGGTCATCAGTGTTGCTTCCCTGTCTTTTTTCTCAGCAGCAGAAAAGAGAGCCCCATCTTCTATATGGCATACTGTATTGTACAATTGCTCTTCCTTCAATTAAGCCCTTATCCTTTACCTATAAGCACAGGTGGATTTCAGGCTAGCTGTACTATAGGACAACTGAACACGCCAAAGTGCTCAAAATCATAGATGCCCTCCGCAACCCCTGTTCTCCCCTAGGAACCCTTTATGCCTCTGATCCATTAGTTAATAGGTGAACACTCAGCATGCACTTCAACTAATTGGCAATCTCCCACACCATTTGTTAACTCTCTCTCTCTCTCTCTCTCTCTCTCTCTCTCTCTCTCTCTCTCTCTCTCTCTCTCTCTCTCCTCTCTCTCTCCAAAAGGGAGCAGAATTTAGGTAACCATGGGTCCAGCCAACACCTTTCTGCAAAGACTGCCTTATTCAGAGATCATAAAGCAGTGGCTATAAAAGGAATAGAGACTACTGTTGGGTTCTGCCCCCTAAACAAGATGTTAAGACCTAAAGTCACACTCCAGCCACACTCAGTTCAGATGCTTTTCCTTTTGAATTGTCTACAGAAGCAGAACAAACAAAAGGAAAGGACTATGAATCCAATAAATTTTCATAAGGTAGATTATGCCCCCAGAAACCTGAATGTCCCCAGATCTCCCCAAAATGCTCTAAGCCCCTTCTAGCCATGAATCTTAACCAATGTTTAAGATGAGAGACTATCTTTGGTATTCTTAAGCAAGTAGAATCCCAGTGATGGGTGCAGGCCAAATGTGATCTGTCACCAGGTTTAGGGTGTCCTATGCACAGAATGGATTTCTTACATTCATAAACATCTGAAAATATTACCAACAGAAGAAATTATTAGATACGAAAAATACACAAAATTCTAATTGTGGTTTCCTTAAATAAAGTTTTATTGGAATATAGCCACACCCACTCATTTATATATCATACTTCATACTGCAACTAGAGTTTAAAAATTACACATAACCTGGAAAAGAAAAAATGTATGCCTACTACAGTGTGGGTATATGGCAGGTTGTGCATGTGCATTTGTGTTGGGCTTATTAGACAATATTTGAGATTGCAAGATCATAGGTACACACACATGTTCAACTCTAGTAGACCATGGCAAGCAGTTTTCCAAAAACATATGTTCAGTTTTCAGAGGAAACACAGCAGAAACCATTATCCCAGTTTGAAGCACAGCAGGGAGAATTTCAGAGAACTGAGCAAACATCTACCAAGCCATTAGGGCCTCTGAGCAGAGGGAGAAAGATCAAGGCTATCTATTCATACTCTGTGTACATCTTTTAAAAATACAACACCCTTAAATGTTGCCGTGCTGAGAAGATAGAAATGCACGAGAGTGAGAAATTCATGTTTCAGTTTTGGATCTTGGAGTAGAGCACCCACTTGATCTTGTCATTTAGGACTAGAGCAAAAGCACCACCCTGAGTCTTTTAATAGTTTACCTGAATGAAGTATAGACAGAATGCCCAAGAAGATAGTAAGTAGCATGACTTTATTTTTTGCTGGGTTTAGGGATATGCATTACTCATACTTTCAAGGCAGCCTAGAGTGGGTAGGGAACCAGCAGTCCATCTGCCAGGCAAAATGAAGCAGTGGTCAGTCCACCTTCCAGATTAACCTTTATGGTCTATTTTGTATAAATAGACACAAGCTCAGGTCCCCTGCAGCAGAGAAGGCAGAAGCTAAGGGGATGCTAGATGTCCTCAAACCACCTCCCTGGAGTCATCTATCTGCACCTGCCTGGCCTTGCAACAGGCTGAGTTCAGTTCTTTCAAATTACATTTTTTTTCCTTTTAGATGGGAATCACTTGATTGTTTAAGGGCTGAGTTCATCAAGAAAAGGGTCAAAACAAGGGTAGGCAGTCTGTCTTGATTATACAGCTCTGCTGACTTCCAAGGCAAGGCAACTTTATGGATGGCAGCAGAGATTTGTTTCCCTCAGGCAGACACTGCTGGTGTAGAGGGGCAGTGGCTAGAGGAACATGGAGTCCCCAAATGGGATCAATGCAGCTCTCTAAGGATGGGATTGGAGGTTACTATGGGGGGGGAGCCTCGCTCCACATCTCACACCGAGTCTACAACTTCAGCTCTGCACCCTTGTGCATCATAGGGGCAGGGTAGCCTTCGGACTCTCCACAGCACCCCCAGAGACAAACTTCGTATTCCCTTTAGTTAGTGTGTCAGGTACCTTCTGTAGGTGGAAAAGCCACACATGTAACTCACATATGGATGTAACTCACATATGGAGACAGTATATATTTCATTTTCCCCCGGGACAAGAATCTAACCAAATGTTGAGTGTGTTCATTATAAAAAAAAAAAAAAAAAAAAAAAAAAAAAACGGCACATGCTCTATAGTCCGAGAAAGAAAGCAAGCCCAAGCCTGGCTAGACAAAATTGCCCAAGTCCCCTCCCTGTATAGCTTCCGATTTCTCCTACCTCAGAAACCTAGGATAGGAGTAACATCGGTCTCACATCCGTGGAGATGTATGCTTTGTAAACTATAAAACATCCCAGGAAGGGTGGGGGCAGAGGAACCACCTCTTCATTGCCTTTTCCTGACTTGATCTTTAATTAGTCAGGTCTTTCAGCCCGTTTCTCTTGTGAAGTCAACCACCTGCCCACCATAAGGACATTAGTCAACTCAGCACCCAGCTGGCAGTCATCAATTGGCCATCTATTAATAGCCAATTATCTGAGAGGCTTAATTAATCCTTGCATCACATGGTCTGCTCTTCCCGAGATTCTAGGGAAACAATGGACTATACAGGCACCCGTGGATATTTCAATGGCCATCAAGGAATCTGGCAGCCATTATTGCATGCAAGTTGCAGCTGCAAGTGATGGGCACATAAATATTGATTGGGCCAGTCTCTCTGTGGCTGGGGAGCAGAGAGAGATCAGGAATGGATACAATGTCAGCAGGGAAGTTGAGAGCTGCTACATAAATCTTCAGCCCTGACTATCAAAGGGGGAATTGTTACATCTCCATCGAGGGCAGAAACGATCTGTGGAGTGAAGTGGTCAAGATGGGACGGTCGCATCTCTCCTGTAGATGCTCCACATTCCCGCCTGTCTTTGAGTAGATACAACGTGGGTGTGGCCAGCAGGATCCCGAGCAGGCTAGCGGTGGTAAAGGCTCCTCTCTTCTACCAGCCTTCAAGACCACTGGCAGAAACATGCACGCATGCTCTGTTTGCCTGCATTTCCTTGAAAGATCGCTTGAAGTGCTTATAGTGAGGAAGGCAGGAGACACGAGGAGACTTTAATTATTATTTTTTAAGTGGCAGATCATGTCTCCAGGAAATGGCACGCCGAAAAGGCTTTGAACTTGAAATCTGCATTGTCCAGGAAGCTGGAGATCAGACTCTCTTATTTCCACAGATAAGGTCTCCTGCTGATAGAAGTCTAAATGGCTCAGAATGGCCCAAAACTGAACTCCCTCCCTTCAGAAAGAACTGCCTCTGTGCATAGAGCAGTCTTGTGCCTACAAGAATCAGAGCAGCCAGCTGCCACTGACCTTGGAGCCTGTGGGGAAGTAGAGGGCTCTAGCAGAGCACAGGGCCCAGGGTCACACTGTTTCTCCAGACTCCTCAGTGGTGCTTCTCACCCACTACCCTGGGCTCTCCACTATAGAAAATGACTAGTATTTCAGGGAAGGGGGGGTGAGGGTAGCAAAAGAATGTGATGAAGCATGGAGGGAAGAGGGCACCCGGGGTGCTGCCTCAGGCAGCAACATTTCTCACACCACAGTCACCATCTCCACTCTGTCCCCAGCAGCTTCCTAGTGCTCATTAGGTCCTGTGATAGCAGTGGCTGCTGCCAGATGCAAAGCCTGCTGCCCCAGAAGGTCATTTCAGGCCGCTTATCCTGAAATACTGGAGCCAGCAAATTTCAGGAGCTTCTACAGAGCTCCCCAGGGCACCAGCGTGTGCATACATCTATATGAGTGAGCGAATGTGTGAAAGAGTGTGTATGTATGAGAGAGAGATGGCACACATTCTTTACTGTCCCAAGGGTTCTTTCTCAATCAGTTCAACATCTGAAGACTTGGAGACTGATATATTTTTTGGTTAGTGTAGCATTTCTGGTAAAATAATTAAAAGATTAGTAATAGAAGCTAGGGAATAAATGCTTTCCTCATAAGCACAAGGGCCTGAGTGTGGATCCCTAGGACCCAAGTGAAGTAAGGTACTGCAGCAGGCCCTTGTAATCTCAACACTGGGGAGGTGGAAACAGAAAGCTCCCTGGGACTTGCTGGTCTGCTAGTCTAGCTGGATCCGGTTTCCAAAAGAAAGATGGACAGCAGTTAAGAAAGACATACTGATGTCCACCTCTGGCCTTCACACACACATTACATGTGCGTGTGTGCACTTACACACACACACACAACATAAGCATGCACACACATATACAACTAGCTATAGCCATAGAATCTCCCTTCAGAGTTACTCACAACTAACCTGAACTGGCTCTCACTGCAGGATAGGGTGTCATCTTTGCTATGTGTCATATTCCCAGTTCACAGCTGAGGCGAGTGAGCAGGAGGAGGAAAAGGCTGAGTTAGTCCTAGCATTACCAATAACAGAAAAAGACATCCTAGCTGTCCTGTGCATAAGTAAAGCCACACCTAATTTTGACACAATGGGGGCTCTAAGGTGAGCCAGAATTTATTACCTGGCTCTCATGAGTTCCTGGGGCTGCAGAAGGGCAAACTCAATACCTAGTTCAGGATAGCTCAAGCAATGGGAAGAACCAGCTGCCAGCTGCAGAGGGCACAGGACACATCAAACTCACTTCCCCAAACAGATGGCCAGACTATCATTCTGGGTCTCTGGAGTAGGTGTGCAGAAGCCATGGCAGGATTCATGTTCTCCCCCCCCCCCCTTAAGAGCAGAGCTGAGGAACCATCCCTGCTTTCAAATTCAGATTATTTTCCAAAAACACATCAGGGACTTTGTGACACTTTGGATGAATGACAAAACTGCAAACGTTGGAAATCAAACAAAGGCATACAAAACATGTCTCTACAAAACTGGTTCCTGGGAGCCTGATGGAGGGTAAGATTCTTAGAAATTTGGGATGGTTGGGTATAGCAAAGAGAGCAGGGTGGCAGAAATCCTGAGCTGTAGACATCGGCAGACAGTGGCTTCTTCTATCCCTGCTTGGTTTACAAATGACCTCTGAGGAACAGAAGTGAGCAGCTGAGTGTTTTGGAGGGACAGGCAGCCCTGAAGAAGGGCACCTCTGGACAGACAGAAAGGCACTCACTTGACTTGGGCCTGCTTTGCACCCCCACCCCCACCCCGTGAATTCCCTGACTTGAGCAGGTATAAGTCTCTGCTTCTAGGGAAGGGAGGGTGAAATTGGATGGTTGATCTTTGTTTTGAAAAGTGCCTGGGCCCATTGAGAAACAAAGGTTATGGGGTGCCATCCTCCCCAGGGTAACTCAGAGATGTCCCTAGTGTATAGACTCCTAGGTCCTGAGACAGGTCTTCCTACCTGGAGCTGGGGTAAAGAGAACCAGAAAAGCAAATGGGAGTCAGATCAGTTTTGAGGGATAGACAAATGGGCTTTGCAAAAGTCTCTGGGTCATGGATCCACTCAGAGTAGGCCGAATATGAGCCAGGGCAATTTTCTCAAAAAGGTGATGAAATGATAGCACAGGGGTTAAACTTTTTAAATACATGAAATGCATTCTTAAAAATGTAAAAGCTTCTTCTAGAAAGTAAAGGCAAGCCATTTCCTATGACTTCAACCTCCTACTTGCCATTTTTGCAAGCCTGCCACAGGAGCAGGCTACCTGCAAATGGCCCCCTGATAGATACCCTGCTCCAAGGATGGCCTCAGGAGGGAAGCTGGCACAGCAGCCCCTTGCAGGGACACCTGCGCAACAAATGAGAGGGCAGACATGCATCTGATAATAGACTGCCTCTGGTGACACCAGGGCCAAAATCCCCTGGACAGAATCCAATGCGCACACACTGAATGTCACTAGATTAATAGTGGCCTTCTGTAAAATTCATAACTCCTTTTTTTAATTGAAGAAATTAACTACTGAATGGGAAATAAAACAACAGTGTTATATAGTTAAGGTGCTTAGTGGTATGCAAATATGACAGAAAGACAAGCTATGTTCTAATAGCATTTGCTATATTTCTAGTACATTTTGAGACATTTACATAGGCTGGAGGCATTTTACTCGAAGACTTTACATTTCTAATACCTCCCTCAAAATTACCCTCCAGCCTGAAACTCTTGCTTTTACTAAGCCTTTGGGCTAAATTTAGTCTCTTGAAAATAAAAGACAAAAAAAAAAAAAAAAAAAAAACAAAACAAAAAAAAAAAAAAAACACAAAAAAATTGCTCCTTTAAAAAAAAACTGTCAGTTATTATATAATTTTCCAAATGTCAAATGAATGACAGGAAAGAAGAAAAATGAACACACCTTTTGAACACACTTTTTTCAGGTCTTTTTAAGTGATATGGTATTTATCATTAATAAATACAGTTTGAATAAAACATCAAACTTGTCACATGGTTTTTCAATTAGAAATTAGAGATTTGATGAATAATTTGGGAGTAGAAAACCAGCATTAAAATCATATCAACATGGAAAAGTCAAATTTAAAGAAATCTTAATCTGAGCTGTTAATAGCCAGCCTTTCTTATGTATGCATGTGTGTGTGCATGAGTATTGCATGTGCGTGCACGTGAGTGTAGAGCCCTAGTCAAGCTCAGGTGTCACTTCTCAGAAGCTAAGAAGGGTGTATGTGTGATGTACATGCTTATATGAGACTGTACACATATGCACATGTATGTGCACACATGTGGAGGGCAAAGGTAGACACCAGGTCTCTTCCACACTTGCTCTCCACCTTAGCTTTTGAGACAGGCTCCATTGCTGCTGAAGCCTGAGCTCAGTAGTTTGGCTAGACTACCTGGACAGTGAGCACCTAGGATCAGCCTATCTCTGCCTCCTAAAACCTGGGATTACAGATGCACACTCCACAGCTGGCCTTTTTTTATTTTTTTGTTTGTTTGTTTGTTTGTAAATGCTGATAAGGAAAGCCCAGGTCCTTTGGCTTGCATAGCAACCACTTCACCATCAAAGCCATCTCTCTAACCCCAACCTTGTTCTTTGAGACAAGGTCTTTCACTGGCCTAGAACTCACTGATTCAGTTGGGAATTCTGCCTCTGCCTCTGCCTCTGTAGAGCTGGATTACAAGAGCATACTACCGTGCCTGCCTTTTTATGTGGGTGTTGGGCATAGAACCCTTGTCCTCATGCTTGAGCAGCAAGTAGGCAAGTGCTTTACTGAGTTATCAGCCCAGCTCCTAGAACCATCCCTTTCATGAAACTAAGAAAAAGATCCAATTACTTTATTTAACCAGGACTGCAGGACATCTTGTCCTTGTCCACATCACTCAGACTGTGACACACTGAGCAGAGGGTTATATCAGGCCTGCTGTGAAGACATCATCACTAGGCAGATGAGGACATCTTGTAGCAAAATGGGAGAAGAACAAGCAGCTGAAAGCCTGTGACCACACAGAGTCTAATAGTTGGGCAGTCTCCAGCCCAGGAGCCCTCTCCCATAGCTACACTACTCTCAAGGTCTCTGAAGATGCACGGGAAGGAAGTCCACTGCTCTTGCTTTAGAAATAAGCTGACTCTCACCACCAGGCTGGAATTGGAGCTTTTAAAAAAATATCCCCAAATGATGGTTTCATAAGCAAGGCCTCTCCATAAGCATTTCCTTCCATTTCCTGGCCCCAGTTCTCTACCAAGGGCAAGGCAAAGAACTGGGAATCTCTCTTCCCTAGGGTAAGCCACATAATACTAGGACTACTCTTTAGCCAAAGCAAGCCATAAAACCTCAAAAGAATAATCTAACACACATGTTAGATAGCAACAGCAATAAAGAAATTCTCTGAACCACCTTGTCAGATGGTCGATCTCAGCCCTTCATTCCATAAAGGTTCCTGCCCACACCCAGGGGGAAAGAAAGCTGCTCAGATGGGTTTAAAGGATCTAAACAGTCTTTGCTGCTACCCTGCCCCTTTACCTGCATTGGAATGTACCTTTTTATCCAGCACTATGTCCTCTACAGCTATCTATTCACCAGATCTATGACAATTTTGACAGAACACGCTGGGTCTTTGGGTCTTCAATCTGAAGGCTTCTGTGGCATGTAAAACTACAATTAATTGAATTTGTTTTACTTTTCTCTTGTTAGCTTCTCTTTTGCTTTAGGGGTGTGGACCATAACTTTATGATAAGGAGGAAAGACATCATCCCACCTGTACACTGGAGAGAAACCTCAGCAAGAGGGAACTTTTGAATAGGCTTCTGTATATCCAGGCAAAGGCTTCCCCCACAATTGCATAATTGTCTCCTACAAATGCCTAGTGTACTGAACTCATTCAAAACCCGAGTTTTCACCCCATGGTAGACAAATGTACCAACAGCATTCTTACTGTAATGAAAACAACCTCTAGCTAAAGGATACAGCTTGATGATAGATAAAGCAAGTGCCTTGAAAGCATGAGGACCTAAGTTCAAATTCCTAAAACCCACGTAAAAGCAGACCACAACAAACAGCCCATGTCTAAAATCCCAGGGCTCCTACAGCAAGAAGAGAAGCAGAAACGGAAGAAAGCCCTGGCCCTCTCGCCCCAGCTAGCTTGCCCTATGCGGCAGAAAAACAGCAAAGGAAACCCCAGATCAAACAATGTAGAAGGTGAGGACCCAAACATGCTTGCACACACATGCAAACACACATACACCCAAACCTGCTTTCACAGACACACAAACACACACACATGCCCAAACATGCTTGCACACAGACACATTCTTATACAAACACATACATTCAAACCTGCCTGCACACAAACATGCTTACACACATACACACACACACATACACACACACACACACACACACACACACACACACACACACACACGAAAACTCTCCACAGGTAGAGAAGCTCTAGAAAGTAGATGAGGAGCTCACATTGTACACACCTCCAACCTGGCTGAATCACCTACAAGTGGAGACTTAGGTTGTCAGTCTAATTTAATAGCAAGGAAGAAACATGAGATAAGTGGTCCCTAGAACATTCCCCATCCTATTCTTGTCCTGATGTTGTCCTTGAAAAGCCTTTTTATCTTTATCCAAATACCATCTTTTAATCTCATCTGCAAAAAAGTATTATCTCCCTTATTGGCTTCTGGGAAGATTAAATGAGCTAATATGGGAAATGGAATCTGTGTGTTGGAAAGTGACTACTTTCTGTGGGCAAAGGTTCACACTGACTTAGTTGCAATCAAAATCATGAAGAAGATGACTCATTTGGCCATGTTCACACAAATCAACAAAACAACAGACTCGGCATTCTTCATCTAATTTTCAAGCACTCCTTTGCAGTCACATGACACATTTGCAGAAGTACTAATTCTAAGACCTTCTCCCAAATCAACAGACTCATAATCTCGATAATAAACTCAAGAATCTCTATGCCAGTCAAATTCTTTAGGCAGTTCTGACATGCAGTCAAGTTGGGGGAGAATACTGTGTTCCTTTAGACAAAGTTTCTATCAATCATGGGACATAAAACTGTTCTGGTCTCATCTTTCCTGAGATATACATTGTGAGAGCATAGTTTTACGTCAACTTGATACAAACTAAAGTCCTCTGGGGGGGGGGAGGGAACCTAAGTTGAAAAATGCCCCCATAAGATGGGGCTGTAGCAAGACTGCAAGGAATTTTCTTAATTAGTGATGCATGGGGGAGCCCATGGTGGGTGGGGCCACTCCTGGGCTGCTGGTCCTGGTTCTATAAGAAAAGAGGCTGAGCAAGCCATGGTGAGCAAAGCAGTAAGCAGCACCCTCCATGATCTCTGTATCAGCTTCTGCCTCTTGGTTTCAACCCTGTCTGAGTTCCTGTCCTGACTTCCTTTCATCATGAACAGTGATGTGAAAGTGTAAGCCATAAACCCTTTCCTCCCCAATTAGCTTTTGGTCATGGTGTTTCATCACAGCAATCACAACCCTAATTAAGGCACGCACGCTAAGATCCAGAGGAATGTTCATCCATAAATATATACACAAATATACACAAGACATGGATGTAGACACACATAAAAATGGAAATGAATTGTAGAAGAACACTAACCAGAAAGGGGAAAGACTATACCTAATAATAAAATGTGTCAAATTTGGAGACCTAAAGAATAATTGAGACTTTTAGAAGGATATACAAAATGAGAAGAGGGTAAAATGTTCAGGCAAAGAACAGGCTTCTTGGAAGACTCCTGCTATATGAGACCACACATCACTTATGGTACTCTATCAGCAAGAGCTTACTCCCCCCCCACACACACACACATGACACAGGTGTACACACCCAAAGGTCAGGGACAGACCCATCAGAGCAACACCCAAAACTAGCACAGTGCCTAGTACCCAGCTGCCTGCTGTCACTAAGAGTGTTGAGCACAGACCAGTATAAAAGGTGGTAAAGGACTAAAGACAAAGAGCACCCCCAGAGGGAAAAAAGCTCTTGTCCCAGATCCCTGGGGCAAAACTAAGAATAAGTCAGCTTAAGGTAATGAGATTCAGCACAAAACAAAAAGTTCATGTCCCTGCAGGCATCATTAACTCCATCACACAGAGCAGAACCACTTGGGAAAAAGAAGAAAAAACCCTGCAGATCTGTGGTCAGGGTCTGTATCAGTGAGAAAACAGATCCTGTACTACAAAGGCTGCCTGATGGACACGATAATCAATGGCCTCATTTCCCTGTTTAACCCCCTCCCTAGAACCCAATGTTGGTGAGCCTCCCTGTCTAGACCCACACAAGCCACCCCTGTCTCAGTCCCCCTCCTCTACAGGCTTCAGGCTGTCTTGTTTCTTCAGACATGACTTATTCCATACCTGGGATGACCTCTACCTACTGGCCACTGGTCCATCCTTTGTAACTAACTCAGCTGTTGTGTCCTCCTCCAGGAAGCCCAGGTTCTCATGACACCCAGTGCAGTAAACCCACTTGGCTTGTCAATCCTGCATGTCCTGGACCACAGATAGTAAAACCATCCTCCATCTAGGAGCAAACCCTGAACCTCTGTACTCCATGGCACCTCACACATAGCCAGGGTACATGAGTGTTAACTAAATGCTTGTTTTGATCAACTAACACAGTCAAGATTCCAAAACACAAGTGCCAGTACACTTGGCTAAAAGAAGAGTCTATAGAATCCAAGTGGGAAAATTCTGAATGTGGAGATCCAAGTTCAAATCCAGAATGATCTAAGTAAGATGAGTTATTTAAAGACTCTCGACCTGCTTCCCCATCTATGAAATAAGAACAATATTCAAAAACTGCTTATGAAGAAAGCACCCACTATGCACTCAGCACACAGTAGGCCCTCCCTACTGTACTCAGCAAGGAGATCCCCTCCCACTCAACACAGTGGTCTTCCACTTTCAGACCACAAGCTCTTCCAAGGCCTTCTCCCACTCCTATAGACTACTCTGAGCACATAAAGGTTTAGATGCCAACAAATCCCTCAGAGGCTGTTCTCTGTTTCCCCTGTTCAAGGCTGTGGAAAGGACAAAAAGCTCTGAATCTCAAGAGTGAACCTGTAAGGGGAACCTTCTGCTCCTCTGGCCTGCACTGCTGGACAAGAGTTAGAAGAGCCACTTGGATTCCCATTTCCCCAACTCCCCCGCTCATAGGAAGGTTTCTGTTCTTAGGGGCTCCTTCGTAGCGTTCCGAATGCATTCAACTTCCAAAGCAGCTAATGGGCTGGAGAACAGGTTACAGAGCCAAGTGCCACCAGGCCAGGCCGAGTGAACAGGGAAGGCACTGGCTGGTGAGGCTCCAGGGAGCTCGGTAGTGTAGCTCACGTGCACAGCGCACCCCGGTAGGTCATTAGCCTCCTCCTTTGGGACCTGGCTACAGAGGGAAGGAGGTTCAAACATCAACCAGACTTCTCATGGGTGACAGGCATCGACCACCCAGCCAACCTCCAGTGACCTGCCAGCGGCACCCACCGACCGCCAGTCCCGGGGTGGCTGGCCCGCAGCGCCTTCTCCGCCACCGGACTGCTGCTTAAGTTGTTAGCCTCTCTCGGTCCACGAGCGCGCGCCCACCACCCACACCCACTGCCACTTTCACTTACACGCGCCAAGGATCTGGAGACGCCCGAAGCTTCTTAAATCCCCTAAGCACCTCTCCATGGCCGCATCCCGCGCCTGTTACCTGCTCGCGGCACCCAGACCCCCTCATGCTTTGGAACCCTCAAACCCCACGCATGGACCGCGCTCCCTCCCACCGGCCAGTGCCCCGTGCCCTGCGCGCCACCAAACGGCATACCTTGGGGGTCTGCACTTCGGGTCCCAGCGGCACCTCCAACTTCCTCTTGGTGACCCAGAAGAACAGCAACACGGTGATCCAGAGCACCCCGAAGATGGGCAGCGCCAGGCGGCGAGTCAGGCGCCGCATGGTCCCCTCTGCCTGCTCCTCTCGGCGGCGACGCGTCCCTGGGGCACCCCCCGGCGGTCAGGGGCGGCGGGGCACGAGTCACCGAGCGAGGTCTCGCTCTAAGAGAAACGCTGCTCCCAGGATCCCGATGTTGGGTGGTGGGGTCCTGCCCCGCCCGCTTCGGAGAGAAGCCACAGCGGGGACCGAACGAGGAGGGGCGCTGGAAACCAGTGACCCGGCTGGGAAGGGGCGAGGGGCAGCTCAGTCGGGCGCCCACTCCAGCCGCGGTGGCCGCCGAGATGCAGCTGCGCGCAGCGGCTGCCTTTGCCCGCGAGGGAAACTGACTGGAGCAGCAGGGTAGGTGGAATCTGAGGTTCTACCCGGCACCCCCGGAGGAGCACGAGGAGGAGGGAACGCGGAGGGAGGGCGGGTCCGACAGAAAGACTGACTCCGAGGGAGAGTGGGGCGGGAGCGAACCCGACTCTGAGAGGGGGCGCTACCGCCTCCCGCCGACCGAGGAGCACAGCGTGGTTGAGGGATCGCAGCTCTCGGACCATCCCGGGCTGGGGCGGTGCGGGTCGAATGGGGCGGGAACCAGTTACCGGAATTGTGGCTACACCAGCTGCAAGCTGATACTTAAGGACCTGTCCAACCCGCGCCAAGTGAGGCACAGGCTGGGAGGAGTGCCCCTTCGCTCCGGGCACTGCACGTGGTGCTCATATCAGGGTCCCCTATGCAGCCAACACTGGACAGTGAGGCTGACCCAGAAGCTGCCTCAAGTCCAGGCTCACTCGTTTGGCCATTGGGGCCAAGGTCAAGTTCAGCCATCTCCCCAGGGCATTTCTTTGCCTTTGAGCAGGTGCCTGGCAACTTTCTTTGCTTAATGAAAAACTGAGCCGGTCTAAATTTAACTTGAAAGATGTCCTTTTAAAAATTAAGGCAAAATTATCTCCCCGAATAGTTTTCTCTCCTTGTAAAGTATTGGGGCTTTCTGGAGAGGGGGCCAAAAGTTAGGGCTGAGAAAGTGGCCATGGGAATGCGAGCACTAGGTACACAGTTATATTTTTTCAAAATTCCTTTCCCAACTGTTTTTAAAGAATATGCCTTCCAGTTACAAATTAAAGTCACTTGGATTTAGAGACAGGGAAAATTCTGAACCCAGTTGCTACATAGGACTCGGGTAGGCTGGAATTCACCATATCTCTAGACTAGGGAATGGTTCCTAACTTAGCTTACCTACACCAACAGTGCAAATCACAACTATATCCTATGCCTTCCCTATTAGATTCCTCATCTTAAAAGGGATGTGAACACTGAATGACAGGCATCTATCTGTCTTCCCTGAGAGTACAGAAAGAAAAGGTGAATTTTTTTCCGAGAAGCAGTGGCCACTGGAACCATGCCGTTTTAGTTAGAGGGAGGCTGGCTCCAGGTTTCTTCAGGTGAGAATGACACAGCTAATAGAACAGCTTCATCTCCCCTACACCTTCATTCACAAAGCTAGAGCTTGCTATCTGGGCAGCGCCTACACCTGACTGCAAGTGAGAAAGGTGTCAAACAGCTCTCCAGAATTCCTTCTGAGATGCTATGGCGCCCTCAAGACACATGCTCAGAAACGGAGGAGCCCACACAAAGCCTCCAGGGTGTGGTACCCTCTCAAAAGCCCTGGGGAGTCCTGGAGGTAAGGGGCTGGAGGTAAGAAACTTGAGGTTGGAAACAGCTATGGCAATCAAACAGCCAGAAAAAGCTTGCCAGCCCACTGCCAGACTCGGCTGCTTTTGCTGAGCACTACACAGGCCCCTGCTGACTGCTGATGTCCCACACTCGTCTTTTTTTTTGGGGGGGGGGGACTCCTAACCTCCAAAAGGTTGAGTCTACTCTCTGGTTGATGCTTCAGGCAGGCAAAGGCCTGGGTACATTAACTGCCATAGTATGAGCGGTAAGTGGTAAAGGTGCCCACTCCTGCAGTTTTCTGAGCTCCCGGGATCTTTTCCAGGAGCCTCACCCTAGGCCCCTTGGTCCTGAGCCTACAAAGTGTTCTGTTTCAGCTCTGCAGGGGACCCCCCACCCCCAAGCAAGCTGTGGAGTGCTCCAGGCTGGCGCTGCAGCAGGAGTCCATTGCTCAGCGCTTTGTGATGCTGCTTCCGAGTAACAGATGGCAGACAGTTACACAACACCACCGCCAAGCTCTTGAGATGATGCAGCTCCACAAGGCCTGCTGCTGAGGTGCATCATTCAGACTGTTTGGCATATGGGGAAACCAAGGCCCCAGGGTGAGATGACTGTGTACGAAGGCCTGTAACACTGGGAAGATTGGAGAGTCTCTTCTAAAGCTCTTAATCATTATTCTGTCTTCCTTTCTCATGGGGAAGAGTTCGTGGGCCTTGAAAGATTTCTAAAGAATCCAGTTTTGCTAAGTGCCATCACCTGATCCAACCAAAGGACAGACCGGTCAGGCCAGTAAGTGTCATTGCAACTGGGATAGATTACACATGAGTCTACAAACTTAATGGAAGGCAGACAGAATCTCCAGGTCCCAGCACTGTAGATCTCTCCTGAGAGCCAATGTATCTAGAGATTCCCAAGCTAGGACAGATATTTAAAACTGTTTAATAACCATGTTAGGGGGTGTGGCAATGGCAATGAGCATGAGGTTCTGAGTCCCATTAGCAGAACTCACTAGGAAAAGAAAGAGGGAGGGGGAAGGGAAGAGAGAGACAGAAAGAGGAAGGAAGGAAAGAAGGAAGGAAGGAAGGAAAGAAGGAAGGAAGGAAGGAAAGGACTCTCGAAACCCAGAGCTGAGGAGGCAGAAACAGGTAGGTCCCTAGGGTTCATAGCCAGCTAGCCTAGTCTGCTTGTTGAGTTCCAGGCCAGTGAGAGACCCTGCCTTAAAAGCACAAGATGGATGATACTTGAGAAGAGCATCCAAGGTCATTACCTCTGGCTTCCAGGTACACCTGCACATACACACACAACTATACAGGCAAATACACCTGCCTACATAGCAGTGCTCTGTTGATCTCACAGGAGGGCATTAACTCTATTATTAGTGACCAACACAAACTACAGTTTTCTCACCACAATCAACATAGGGAGGGAAAGCTCCAAGCAAAAGATTTTGGCAGGAAATGAAGGAAAAAAAGAGTCTACTCTGAATTAGGACTCTCGTTTGGCCTAAATAGATCTACCTCATGGTCACAATTCTTTAGCCAGCTCATTTCTCTCAGTTTGCCCCTGAGTACCATGACATTCTTCCGAAGAACCCCTCAGCTCACACATTCACAGGTATAATCTTCCTCTCCCCCTGGATTTGGACTCTTTGTGCCACTGCTGTCACTGGAAAGCTCTGTATAAACTGCTGTCTCCTCACAGGCAAAGACATTAGAGAACAAATTGGGTACTGGAGCAGATGTGAGTCATTCATGTTAGTATAAAAACTACAGAATAAAACCCATTATGGCCCCAGAAAGCTGTGTAAAGCAGCATATGGAGCAAATGTAAGCTGGAAACAGGAGGAAGCTGTGAAGTCCGATGCATATGCTCTCTGGCGGCGTTTGCTGTGGGTTTTCACACTTTGCTTTCATTGCTCTTAGCTGTCGGCCTGTCACTCTCCTACAGCTCACTGCACCCTGCACAGGCAGCACCCTTTGTTCCTCAAGTCCCACCTCCCTGCCCACCAGGAGTTCAGGGGGCATGCATGTGTGTTCTTGCACATGTGGCTCTATGCATATCTTGCCATATGAACACTCACCAGACTTTCCACCCATTTGATGCCCCTGATGGCCAGGCTCACAAATTTTTACCTTACCAGGCCTAGGTGGTTTTCTGTGCAGGAGTTTATCTCTTCTAGGCCAAAGGGAAAGGTGAATAGGGGCTAGGCAGATGGTGGCACAGTTAGATATGAAAAGCTTGCATGCTGCTCGGGTCCTGGCAGGGTTCCCCAGAAGCAAAAAAAAAAAAAAAAGGAAGTGTAGGGAGAAGAATTCAAAGATGTCTGTCTTCATTCCACAGCCCTACAGGAGAAAGTCTTTGAGCCAACCCCATGCAGTGGGCCCTGTTCAAGTCTTAGCTGTAAATAATGCATCAAGCCCCTCTGCCTCTGCCTTCTTGTTTTTTCTCTCTGCCATAGATCTGTCAAAATCACATGCCCTGGGTCTCCTACTAGGGCTTTTTCTGCAGTGAGCAATGGAATCATCCCGGCTGAGTGTAAGGGAGAAGGAGCTATCCTCAACCCCACGCCCATCCTTTCCACCACACTGGCACACTTTTGTCAGAACAATAAAGCCAGACGGCTTTTCCTCTCATCTTTGATGGCTATATGGGTGGCTCTATCCAAGGGTTAAGGCACCCGACAGTCACTTCTCTGAATCTTTATCTATTAAGCATTTTACTTTATGCTCCCACTACCTCAGCCCTTCCCTCTGCCTTTTTTTAAAATTTATTTTTATGCACTACTGTATAATTTGTTTCCTTGAAAGGAATTTAGATTTTTGCATTTCAAAAGCCTGCTTTTTTCATTATTTTGAAATGCCCCCAAACTTTCTTTGTTCCTTATCCAAATGCTAAGCATAAAATTTACTACTGCTACAATGATAGGTCTTAGCTGTTAGTAGAAACTGGTTTGATCTTCAATGACTGTGGCCCCTCCCCCACATTTTACATAGAAAATGCAATGTTCTTGCTAGTGTGAAGGAATGACTCAGCTTAATAGGAAAGAAAAAAAAAAAAAAGGAAGAAAAATCTTTAACCCAAATTAGCTAGTGGGGACTCTGACTGAGAAGAAGAGCATAGTCTGAAGAATAGGGAAACCCAATGACAGTTGTCATGCCCTGGATTCCACCTGCTTTATATATGAGAGTCCCTTATAATCATCATAAAGGCATGAGCCTACCTTCAAAAAAGCTCAGGAGTAAATAAGTTTTATAGGCCTCTCAAATCTGCAGGAACTTCAAAGAGGTACCAAGCACATCCTAAGATTGGATAGCCACAAAATTAGGACAACCCCTGGAAGCCAAGGGCACATTTTATATGGAGTCACTAGCTGTGAAGAGTGACCCCATGCCTTAGTTTGCTTGGGTTTCTTCTACTCATTTTTCTGGCCCAATTGTCAATAATGTCCCCTTTCATGATCAAGATGTTCCTATTATAGATGATAATAAATTATATATAATTATAGCTATAGATACTATAGATAATAAATTTGATAACTAACAGGATAATTTCCAGTGACTTTTCTAGAAGAAAGATTGCTTAAAACATGGGTACTTGCTCTTCAAATTGTAATATATATATACTGTTTGAGATGCTTCAGATAGTCACACTACAATTGACAATACAGACAAATCAAGCTGGCATGTATCATGATGTTAATGCATTTTCTGATCCCATGCACACACTACTGGAGAGGTTTCACACACATGGCAGTTCACAGATCCTGGGAAGCAGCTGGATTCCTTCAGAGGACAGGAGTTCCTGCACCCAGACTCTACTCACCCTCACAGCCACCTCTCCCTCTGGCCCACATGGCTATGTTAGCCATGAGAGTCATAGGAATGGATGAAATGAGAGGAAGTCGAGGAATGGCAGAGTAAGCATGATGAAAACAGAAGTAGGGAGCATTGGGGTATATGACACAGGTGTCACAGTAGCTGGGAATGTGGAGGCCATGGAAGTTCAGCAGTGATTCCTGCACCTGGTCACCACCAACATAAATCAACTGCAGCCATAGCCTTCCAGATGTCTAGATGGTGATGTGAAGTCATGCAGTCTCCTGGAGGATCTTAACTGTGGGTAGCTTACTCAATGCTCCCTCCCCTTACCAAAAGAAAAGAAAAGAAAATGGATGGAGTAAACAAAACAGGTGATCTAGATCTAGCCTGCTGCTTGCCAGTTTGCAAACTATATGTGGCCACAAGCAGATGTTCATGGATACTGCCTCCTACCTTGGAGACTTAGCTAAGAAAAGGGGAGGAATGGATCAGAATCATAGGGTAGGATGAGGACCTTGGGGATCATTTAGTTCAGCACTCTTCAGTTTGTACTTGAAAAAATTGTAACCCAGAAAATCAGCATGATAAGCCAGCAGCAAGACATTATGTCTATGGTCAAGCCTGGACTATCCCCTCTCTACCCTGCTTAGTCCTCAGCCCTCCTCGCTATGCATCATGCTCCAAAGGGACACTCTTCCCTAGGTTTCATAGACCAAGAGGAAGGGGGAGCCAAGACACTTCTGGGAATGGAAATGGGGAAGCCACTGGAGTTTCCTGATAATCCAAGAAACAACAAAGATATTACAAGCCCAGACTCTGAGCATTTTGCTCTAAGGACTATAAATAAATAGCCTCCCTACCCCAGCTCTCTCAGAAAATACAAGCTGGCAATTTGAACAAAAGCTTCAGCTCTAAAGACCTGGTGCCTCCTCATGTCTCTGCTGGGTGACAGGATGGCTCCTAGATAGAGCTACCTTGGTCCAACTGAAAATTAGCTGCATCCCAACAGGAAAATCATTTTTAGAGCCTGTTCCAATTCACTTGCTAAGTGCAGTACAAATATTAATTAAACACAAGATTATTTGAAAAATGCTTTTAGCATTTGAACTTAACTGCTTTCGTCAGAAAATTATATTAATACCATCCCCCTGTTGCAGTTTTCTCTATGCAGACAATTTATTTTGCCTACCTTCTGGCTATCTTACCTTTTGTGTCATCATTTTCATGAGACAAATGAAAATAATATTTCTCTTGTGCACAAAAGAGCCAAATCCTCTCCTCTGGCTTGATCCAACAAAGGCCAGTTTGAACAGTAATGGAAAAGAAACCTGATGTACAGTCCAAGCACAAATCCTCAGGGAAAAATAATGCATCTCTTTGGGGAGAAAATCACTTATACTTATGAGGTAGGATATTTTCAATTTATAAAGGTTTCCTATTTCTTTTGATTGCCAGGATAACTGCATTCCAGAAAGGTTAGCCTTCTCATGTATTAAGACAGAACTGACTCTCAGATCTGGGATGCAGATTCACAAAAAGGATGTGACAAGCATCTCTCTCCATGTGCTGGACCACCAGCCTTGGGGACTCAGAAGCAGTGCAGATCACAGGGTTAAAATCCATTACCCAGAGAGATGGGAAGGTTCCCTCTTGCTGGTTCCTTCCCCCTCTCTGCTCCTAGACCTCAATTCCAAATTGATTTCCTTAATAACTATTAAAGATCTTTTTAATTAAACCAGGCATCTTCTTCCTTGGCAAACTTTTCTTGATGACATCTCTGGTTAATTAAAGGTTTAAGCTGCAAAGACATATTACATAAGAACAAGGGAGGCTGTTTTATGGCATGCCAGGGAAGGATCCCGCTGACTTGTGTAGCAGAAACCCAGCTCTGCCTAAAAGCTGTGCATCTGTTCTTTGTAGGCCTGCAAAGCCCCAGAAAGTGTTACTGATAAAGGTGCTTGGGCGGGGTGAGTCAGATTTCTCCTTCTTGTGTTTCTATTTCTCCCTTTCAACATGCCTGGTGAGTGCTCCTCAAGTGTTCCTCATTAAAAACATCACTCATTTTGATCCCAACTCACTGATGCTGACAAAACATTTTTACCTTTTCATCCAAAATGCCTGAAGTAGCTGATACATTTGTAATAAGAGAAAAGAATACAGGCCTTTTCACCCATCAATAATACAGCCAGACACCTCTACAAGAGAACATGCCAGTTATTCATAAAAAACAAAAAACAATGTGGCGTGTGTGTGTGTGTGTGTGTGTGTGTGTGTGTGTGTGCGTGCGTGTGTGTGTGCCCACATGCATGCACGTGTGCGAATGTGTTCATTCGTTAGTAAATTGCCCTGATTTATTCACTTTCTCTCTCCTGGGCCCCTTTTTTGAAATGGCATAAAGGATAGAAAGTGTAGAGAAACTCACTGAAAAGCAAAGCTTTTCTTCATACAAGGTTAGATAGCTCTTAAGGAGACAGGGGTTCACCTATGGTCTCGTTTTTCTGTCACTGAGATTGTAAACAAAAGTTTTCAAACCTAGATGTCCATTGGAATTACAGAATTCTGCTGTTAGAAAATCATCTATTTGCACCTCAACCACCCACACATCACCTGTCCCCTCCTCACCTGCCCTCACCTCACTTGCCTACCAAATGTTTATAGGCACACATTTTGGTAACCACTGGTTTACTAGGTGCCTTCAAGTCAACTCAATGCCCCCATAGGCCTGCCTAGAATGGCAAGGATGGCTCACTGTATTCTAGTCTGACAGACAACTCAGATAGGCAAAACCGACAAAGAGAACTAAAGCCTCATTAATATTGTTAAGTACAGGGGAGCTCCAATTGTGTGAAACACCAAGGAAGAGAAGAAACAGACTACACAGAGACTACCAGCTCTACAACAGTGATTCTTTAACCATTAAAAAGACTCAGAATCTAGCCAGGCGGTGGTGGCATACACCTTTAATCTCAGCACTCGAGAGGCAGAGGCAGGTTGATCTCTGGTTGAGTTTGAGGCCATCCTGGTATACAAAGCAAGTTCCAAGACAGCTGGTGTGTTACAGAGAAACCCTGTCTCAGAAAAAAAAGGGAGGGAGTAAAAAAAAAAAAAAAAAAAGGACTCAGAATTGCCTTTAATCCCAGCACTCAGGAGGAAAAGGAAGGTGGACCTCTCAGCTCGAGGGAGGGAGGAAGGGAGGGAGAGAAGGAAGGAAGTTCAGAATCTCCTGGAAAACTTCTATTACTAGCTATTTGATTATAGAATTAATTTAAATGTATGGAAGATATATACATAGTATTCCCAACACACATGTAATATACCAATAACTCAGATTAAAAAGAAAAGTTAGCTCTTGCTTTGCTTAGTTCCACTCAAACATGTCTATGCAATTGTTGAACCATTAAAGGTAAATGACAGGCATCTTCATACACAGTGCCTATGTTAGCTTTCCATTCCTATAACAAACACCTAAAGCAACTGACTTACAATGACAATAGATTGATGTAAACTCCGAGTATGAGAAGTTTTGGTCTACTAGTGACTCTACATTTTTGGATCTGTGATGAGGTAGCACACCATGGAAAGAGCATGAGGCAAAGCAAAAACACATGCCTCATATCCAAGGGAAACAAAGAGAGGAGGAGGGAGAGAAGCTAAGGACCCAATCTCCTTCGAAGGAATTTACCCAGTAGCCTAACCACCTTCACCATCTTCAAAGACTTCTAACACCTCTCAAAGGCACCATCCTGAAGACCAGGCCTCCACAACATGGGCCTTTGGGGGATATTTAATTAAACCACAGTGAACCTAAACAAGAGGTGTCCAACCTGACATTGCAACATGATATTGTCATCTATAACCATATCCGGCTGCATTCATAGGTTTCCTGGGATGTGTGCAGTCTTTTGGTTGGATGGGACTCAGGTTAGACACACCTGACCAAACAATAATCCCAAGCAACTCAGAACAGTTAGGTGATAATCATATTTTGAGAAACACTACTGCAGATAAGTGAGAATACTTGTTTCCAAAAACTACAAGTTCACTCTTTTGTACTCAAAAATTGTTTGGCCATTGAGTGACATTTAACCTTCATTATTCCATCCAATACTCTGGCAATGATGCCCTAAGGTAGATAAGGGTGATATGGACCAAGATTTTATGTCACCTTCCCAGGTCCACTAGGTAACACACAGTGGCATCCAGAATCCCAGTGCACTAGGTGGGGATGTTTTCACTCTTCTTCTGCCTTGCCCATGTGACTTGTGTCAGCAGATCCAACTTTTCTGTAGGTTGATGATGTCATCTGCAAAGTGAAGGCCAGAATTGGTGGGCTGGCTCTAAGACAGCTTCCATCTCTATCTTCAAGCAATGGTGTTCCAGACTCCGTTTCAAAGCTCTCTATCCATCTCCATTTTGCTCCAGAACAAATTTATGAATGGGTTTATTGAGTCATAAAGGAAAAACATGCTATTAGGATGTTGTTGAGAAAAAGATGAATTTGGCCAAAACCCTTCTTGCTTGCTGTGGCTAAACATGGCCAGCATGCTGTCTTTGCCTCCAAAGCTCTTAGCCTAAAGGCAGCATGGGATAGATAGAACAGTGATCTCAACCTTCATAATGCTGAGACCTCTTAATACAGTTCCTTATGTTGGGGTGACCCCCAGCCATAGAATTACTTTTGTTGCTACCCCATAACTGTAATTTTGCTACTGTTATGAATTTTAATGTAAATATCAGTGTTTTCTGATGTGCTTAAGAGTTGAGAACCACTGGATCGGAGAGAGGGTAGGCCTCCACAGCGGGCAGGGTTCACTCTCCTCTTCCATATTCCTTTGTGAGGAACAACAAATTCTAAGAGCACATCCCTGATTGCTAAGTTCTGAAGACCCACTTCACTTCCCTGTCCTTCTCTGCATAGGAGTGTGACCTTTGCCTGTGATCGCTGACAGGTTCTCTACCTTTTCCCAGAACTGGCCCACAGCAGAGCTATGGTTAAGACCAGAGCTATTTAAGATTCTTTACCTGGGGAGATTTTCATTTTATATGGATTGTGTGAATTTTTTACTACTGGAGCATATTCAAGCATTGCTTGTGTAATTAAAAATAATTAAAATCCTTGACAGCTGATGGGTTTTTCTTTTTGGTCTCGAAAAGACAAAACAATCTCTAGGGTGCAGCAAAGGACTGAAGTTTGCATTGGTGTGGGGAGATGGTTGGTGGTGGCATGGAATTTCATTTGCAGGAGTGGAAATGCCCCTTGGATGCTAATACAACAATATTATTTAACCCCTTGTGTAGTATCCTACTTAAGGTTACTATTGCTATAATGAAACACCATGACCAAAAATACTGGGAGAGGAAAGGGTTTATGTGGTTTATACTTCTACATTGCTATTCATCATCAATGGAGGTCAGAATAGAAACTTAAGCAGGGCAGGATCCCAGAGGCAGCAGCTGATGCAGAGGCCATGGAGGAATGCTGCTTACTGGCTTGCTCCTCATGACTTGTTCAGCTACTTTCTAAAAGAACCCAGGACCAGCAGCCCAAGCATGGCACTACCCACCATGGATTGGGTCCTCTCCTTGTGTCACTAATTAAGAAAATGTCCTATAGGCATGTCTATAACCCATCTTATAGAGGCATTTTCTCAGTTGAGACTCCCTCATCTCTAAGGACTCCAGCTTGTGTCAAGCTGACATAAAACTAACCAGTGCATGTAGAAATGAAGTACCTACTAAAGGGCAGTTCAAAAACTGCTAAGCTGGTTGTGGGACCTGAATAAGTGATGGAAGGTATGAAAGAAAATAAAGCTCTGTTTATATTCTTTCTCTTTCCTCCCCTTCCTCCTCTCTCTACTCACCTCTTTTCCTAGTCCCTCCTTATCCCTCCTCTTCCTTAAATTCTTCACCTGCCCCTTCCTTCTCCTCCTTATAACCAATGGAGATGTCTTTCAGAATACTGCAGCTTTCCTAGCAGACAGGACTAGTTGGAAGGCACCAGGCTCAATGTCTCTGTCATACTGCCAGCCACAGTGATTATGTTTCCTGATCGGGTTCCATCTTTAATAGTTTTTTGCTATCATGAAGAAGCTAATCTGCAAGGGAAAAAACTCACTAGCATAAAGAGCAATTGAGATAGCCTAGCAGTCCACAGACAGAAGATACATGCCAGGACTTTGTTTCCAAAATAATAAAGGGGTGAGGGTATGGGTGCCACACATCCCAGAGAGCAGCTTCATCATGAGAAGTCACCCCCTTAAGGTCAACTGGCCAAGGCCTCCTTGTTCTCTTTAGCCTGCTTTTGGAGGGTACCTCTGGGAATTGTGAGCCCTGTAACATCTCCCTCCCAGGAGCAGCCAAGATGGCCATTGTCTGAGCACAAAGACTGAGCAAACTTTTAAAACTCAGGGCAAACAAAAAACATTCAGAACAATAAAGGCAAGAAGGGCCAGCAAGTACTGCACAAGACAGGAAAGGGAATACAAAGGCTATGGGGCCATGGAATGAGCCCTGTGTGAAGCTGAAGATGTCATAGTGAGAAAGCTGTGTTCCTGTCCCAGTCCTGCTAGCAGCTGTGAGATTCCATCAAGCTGCTGAGTCATTCTTTCCTCAATTTGGAGTTGGTTGGGTGGACCTCAAGGTCTAGCTTTCGATTTGCCTCTTACTGACTGTGACTTGGGCATGTCCTTCTGAGCCTTTCTTGGTCTTTTGGGAAGACGTGACCTTGGGAACCTGATCTTACAGGGTTGCAATTGGGACTCAGAATGTGTTGGGAGCACCTGATAGTATTCACCATGGAATGTGATAATGCTTTTCCTGTTGCTGTGTCAAGATTGCCAGACAAGAACAACTCAAGGGAGGAGTAGCTTCTGTTGGCACCCAGTTTAGGGATCCAGCTCACCATGTAGGGAAAGGCAGGATAGCAGGGTGTAAGGCAGAAGATCACAATGCCCCTGTAGTAGGAAGGCAAAGGGAGATGAATGCTAGCCTCAGTTCACAGTCTCCTTTTTATCCAGTCTGGGACCTCAGCCCATGAAGCAATGCAGGCCACACAGAGTACATCTTCTTCTCAATTCAGTTAACCTATTCCAGAAACCCCTCACACACAGATTCAGAGGTTTATCTTCTAGGTGACCTAGATCTTTCAAGTTAACAACCCAGGACATGAACCATCACACATAGTTACCCACTTCCATGCTTCAGACTCTGTGAGGATGGTCAAGCTGTCACCTGAAAGAAAAGGGATATCCCCTTTACATTTATCTCTATCATTTAGCAATATGGTGGACATACTGGAAATACTTGACACTATCTTTGTTCAGTGAGTGTTTTAAAGCAAGCATCACCTTGCACTTATGTAGTCTCATAAAAGACAATATAAAAAAGGTAGTTTCAGGGAACACATTACTAACTTTGTCCATCACCAGAAACACCAGTGTCAGCAACTCTGTTGAACTTGTGACTCTTGTTTGACCACCTACATTTGAGTCATTTTCTGTCCCTCAGACAACTCTCCCCTTGATGAGAGACTGAAACTCCTCATTCAGTAGAGTTGAGAAGGCTATCACTTCCAGTGTCTCTTGCAACTAGAGCTCTGGTTTGAATTCTGCCAATCATAGCAGTTTTGCAATTCAATGCAAGAATCACCTTTGGAAACTTGGCCTGTTTATAAAAATCCCTTCTAATGTTATGCTCCTACTTTATCAACTAAGCTAATTTTTGGTGTCTTTCAACCAAGAGTTATTTTGGTCCTGCAAAGTATTTAATCTCTCTTTAGTTCAATCTCCTCATCTTTTGAATAGAGTTTATTTATTTGATACAGAAGGAAATAGTAGTACACACCAAGTGACTGACACCAAGGTAGTCAATAAATATTTCCCTTGAGCACAAATCTAGTAGCAGCCATAACCTTAAACTACAGTGTCTCTTATATCCCTTCTCGATGTTTAAGTCTGCCTCAAGGATCACTTCAGTTCTAACAAGGTCATATTTTATTGATTGTGTCTAGCCAGAGTGAGGGCATAAACGCTGGAGTAAATATTCTCCAGGACTGAGTATAGAACTGTAATCTAGAACCATAAGAATATGAAGTAAAGCCAGGACAGGACCAAGGATGAACAACTCATTTCTCCAAATGTCCCTTGCACCTGAAATAGAGTGAGCTTGGCACAAATAAATGTTCTTCTGGTGCCTTCAAGGAAATAATTCCTTTTGGTTTCAAAATTTGGTGAAAGTGGCACAAAAAACAGCTACAGAGTTACTATCTCTTGATTCCCAGCCTGTTTTATCCCTTGTTAGGGGTCTGGCACTTTAAGGCTATTGCCATTGGGTGGTGGTAAAGAGCCACACTCACACTGGGATTCTAAATAGCTCATAATTGCTTAAGATTTGCAGTGTGGATTGAGACACGAAGCTTGTTAATGGCATGGAAAGGAAGTCCTTAAACTGACTTGAGCAAAGAAAAGCAATTCATTACATATATAGCAGAGTATCTCACCGAACCCAAGGGCAGTACACACAGCAATACAAATAAAAACTTATGAAGAATACACATGTGTGCTTTTTTTCTGCAAAGCCCCAGCTGTGTCTATAAAAACTCTTCTATGTGGATCTTCTCAGGAGCCCTAAAACACAACCAAACTTTCCATGAATCTGAACCTAACTGGTCCTTTGCTTGGTTATGAGATGGACTGCTTCCATCCTAACCCTTCCCGCCTTGGCCCTCTTCCCATCTTTTCCCAGCAACATTAAAATAGGATAAAGCCTCTTCAACCTTATTTCTCTTTGGCTCATCCTTGAGAAGAAAATCATTCCAATCCATTTCCTCTTCTGTTTAGTAGGGGTTGGGTGCAATTGTTGCAGCATTAATTAATGACGAGGCTCTTGGTCTGGTTGCCCTGGCAATACCCACCAAAGCGTCAGAACTCTTGCAGCAGAACAACACACCATACAGTCAATTAACTGTTTTCTTCACATGTGCGAGCCAAGTGTACAGAACACCTGCTATAGAAACAAGCACTCAGGAGATGCTCAGTAAACACTGGCTGACCGGCTGGCAACCTGAGACCAGAGAGGTGATTGCCAAAACTGCACCCGTGAACATTTGACCATATTTAGCTAAGGCTGAGACTCTGTACAAGAGGAAATAGAAGCTTGGGTAATTTTACAAGAACCTGGGCTCTTTTAGTAGATATAGCTCTTGTAGTAGAAATAATCTCTAAAAAGGAGTTAGATTGCCACTTAGAGATAAAAGGAGGGGGAGGGAAAGAGGAATAAGGAGGAAATGAGAGAAGCTGGACCGGTTCTTTCCAGTTATTTTGACATCACTACACTCCCCCAAATCTACAAAGGTTCACTTTGGACATCAGTCTTGAGGCCAGTGTAATAAATGGCCCCTCTACTACAGGCCATTAGGTCAACTGTCCTAATGTCCCTTTAGGTCAGCTGTCCAAGTTGAAACACTGCCCCCACTCAAGTGCAGCCAGTAGTTAATGTCAACAACATGCACAAATACAAGACCTAGCTTTCAGCTTAGCTATACACAAATGTGATAGGTCTATTCATTTCTTCTAAGGATGTGTTCTTGGTTATAACTTTGCAAAGTTGGCCCTTCCAGGTTCATCCTACATTCAAGTTGAAACCACTTGTCCCATTGCCTATATAAACATGGTTCTTTTGGTATGTTCTTTGACTCTAAAGAACACAGGCCCACTTGTGTTACCCAAAGTAAAGGAGAGTTTATTTTAAAACCCCAGCCAGAGCTCTTGGAAGTAGAACGCAAGGAACTGGAAAGCAAGGGGCTAATGTCTGATGCATATAGCCTTGGCTTCCCCTGTCTTATGCTGTCTTCTTCTGTAGATCTGCTTTGGCTCTTCTGGTTCCTGCTCCTGTATTTTAACTTTGCCTTGCCTGGAGCTGACTCTGGTCCAGGCTCTGATGCTGACAAATAATTCTACCATTCCTCAGAATTCTCTCTCCAGATTTCAACAAAAGGACCTGTTTGGCTCAGCAATTTCAACAGAATGACCTGATTGGCTCAGTGATTTCAATAGGATGACCTGATTGGCTCATTAATTTCAACAGATGGGCCTGATTGGCTCATCAATGTCAACAAAAGGGCCTGATTGATTCATCGAGTTCAACAGAAGGCCCTGACTGGCTTAGCTTTCCTCAGAGACCTACTCTAGATGGAATTGTGTAGAGAGCCATAGGGAGCTGCAGATTCCAGTTCCAGCTATCTTAGACAACTCTTCAATCTGAACTTTGGACAGCCACCTGGGACGTGAGATACTAGCACCGCAGCCCATGTAAACTATTAACTTCCATCAGCATCTCCCCCACCTCTCATTCTCAGTAGTTTCTGTGTGTTTCTGCCTTCAATAGGCTTTCTTCACTTTCCACATTTTAATCCTTGAGCATTCCCTCAATGTGTTAATTACTTTCCCATCACCCACCCTGGTATATCTCTCCTTGTGTAATATTGTTAAATCTCAGCATTGGGTGGAGAGTACAAGACCTTAATGCAGAAATTCCATGTCCTTCATACCTCCATGCTCCCTTATTCCATTTACCATCATCTTCTTGTTCATTGAAAACCACTCGTCTCTAAGGTTCATACTAATACAGGATTCTATAGCCATCTGTTTACTTGAGTCTATTATATAAGTAGTTAGTGAAATCTATGTTTTTAGAGAAGTTGGAGCATCTTCAGACCAATTTCCATAATCAAACAGCAGATTCCTCATATCCAAGTTAAGCCATACCTAGTTTCATGAAATTTTCCATTCTGACTTACTAACTAGAGACCAATTGATTACTGCTGATGCGCAGGGCTTGATTACTCCAGGTGTTTCCTGGACGAGTTCAAAGTCTCAACTCAAAATCATTGCTACGAATTCCCCATCATACCTCCACTCCTTCACCTATTTATCAGATGTATTCTGAGCACCTGGCATGTGGGCATACCTGCCAAGGAAAAGAAGATGCAAGGTGAAAAAAAAATCCAGAAGAGTCTTTGTTTTTGTATAGATAAACATTAATTGAGTAATTGCATTGCTGATACAGAATTATAAAGTAAGAAGGGAAAAGTGTGAAGTGCTTGCAAGACCATGAGATGAAGAAATACCAACCTATGTTTGGGGGCCCAAGAAAGAACATTTTTGAGATGTTTTCTTTTATTCAGAATAGATTACAAAGCCAGTCAGGGAAATAACAGTAGGCTTGGGCTTGAACCCAAGAGCACAAAGCAAAACCATTGATGCTACTAAGGGGCAATGTAGACAAATACAAGTTACAGGATGTGTTGTTTCCAGACTCTGATGTTCAAGGACCAATTTTGGCTATAAAGATGAAAGGAGTTTTCTGGTAGAGGCCATGAAATAAGGACAGACCATAGAAGTGGCTAATATAAAAATGATAAGGAAGCTTGACATAACCATGGCCAAGGTGGGAGAAGGCATCAGAGTTATGAGATCCCAGACAGAAGCCAATAGGAGCTGGTAAGCGACTGAAGGAGTTGGTGCATATGCATAAGAATGCACATCCAAATGACAGAGAGGAAACTATTTGAGAAGAAGGCAGCATCTGCTCTAACTAGAGGAAAAGTTCATGTAAAGCATGGTATTTGGATTAGTATTTCTAAAAGACACAGGTTTGGATCTGCTGCAATGAGGGATTGGAAGCTCAGACACCCCTCAGGATTATCAAAGTCCACTTATCACTGAACTAATGTAACCAATACAAAGCCTTCTAATTGCTTAGTGAGGAGCAAAATATAAAAAATAATCAGGTAAGACTAGAAGCATACAGAGGTACTCATTTGGCATGGGCTTAAGTATCTCATCTGTGACAGTCTTCATGAGTACAAACAGGTGACACCATAGAGGTGCTGTCAAGCACTTAACTAACTTAACTATCTCCCAACACTAAAACCACTCCTACAAAGTAGAAACAGCAAGCAAAATGTCAGCACTAATTTTTGTGTTTCTGTTGTCATTTAAACACTAATTCCTGGATTAGACAGTCCTCATTCCTTCCTGAATTTCAGATGAAACCCAGCAAAGTAAACACACTCCAGAAAACCCAGTCTGTAACCCTGGGAAGTTAGAAGAAAGAAGACCATTGCCAGGGCTGGAGGTGCATTCAGATAATAGAAGAGGCTTAATTCTATTAAGCTGGGGCTGGGGAAGGCTGGCAAATGAATCCCAACTGGAGCAGGTAATTGCAGTGGAGGTGAACTATTTCATAGGGTATTTTCAGGGGGTAATGCATGCAGAGGAAATATATGTATATATATATATATATATATATATGTTTTAAATTATCTTTGCACTAATAAGCTAGGTAGAAGTGTATAGGTAAAGTGATGTATATATGCATGAGAACAAAATTAAGAACTATAAGACCTGGAAGATTTTCAAGCTCCATGGCAATTAGAAACCATGAAAAAGTGTCCTTCCTTGGGTGTGGGCCTATTAATTCAAACATTTCTGTCTTATAGGTGTTATAGGACTTGGAACTTACACAGTAAGAAATGGGATCAGCAAGAGGTGAGCTACCACAAACCAATAGTGATTGCTGGCCATGTGTTTTTTCCAAGCCTCATCCTGTGCATTATCGCATTGGGTCCCTATATGTATTAGTTTCCTATTGCTGCTGTGACAAATGTCTATGCATTTAGAGGCATAAGTCAGTATACCTGTGTTATGAGCAGTTTTCTCTTGTAATTCTGAAGGTCAGAAGTCTAAATGGAATCACACTAGGTGTCTGTAAGAATATGCCTTATACAGGCTCCAGAGAAAGATCTGTTTCTTGTCTCTTCCAACTTGTAGTCCTTCCACATTCAAGGTCAACAGAATTATCTCCCAAGTCTTTGCTTCTGCCTCAACCCTCACTGACCCCTGGTCTCCCTCTTCCTTCCTATGACAACACTTGCTCTTTGTATGGGATTCTCCCAGATGACCCTGGATATTCCCCCCACCTTAAGACCCTTCACTTGGTCACACATTCAGAATCTCCTTATCTATTTTGAGCCAGGAATTAGGACGTGAACTTCTTCAGGAGATGCTGGTCAGCCTCCCACACTATAGAACTTCTACAGAATAGATGTATAAGTTCTGTTTTTACACAAAGACACAGAGATCCAGAGTGCTTATTAACTTGCCTATGTTTGTTGGTGAATTTATTCATTCACCTCACCGATATTTACTGGATGCTTTCTGTGTAGTGGATAATACCAGAAGCAGAGCAGAAAAAAAAGTCTATTTTAAGGAACTTAGAAGTTAATAGAGAAATTAAAATTTATTTAAAATTTAGGCACACCATAAACATGTTTGTGTTATAAAGGAAGTAGATATTTAGAAAAGAAAATATAACAGGAGTCACCCTTAGATCTGGGAGAAGGCGGAGAGCAGCTTCTTTGAGAAAGTGGTGTTTATGTATAAAGATGCTTGGGGGCACACAGCCAAAAGGGGTAGAACAGCATCAGAGAGTGAAGGAAGAGCAAATACCCACAAAGAGGAAGGAATGAGTGACTGCCAGAAGGTTAGCAAGATGTTAGTGCATACACCACCTGCTTCAAGAAGCCCTGCTGACTCTATATGAATCCTCCCTGAAGCTGCCTCATGGCTAACACTCATTCCTTCCAAGGGGAGACTAACTTTGATACCAAGAATACTTGATTCTTACTGACTATACTGGGAATCATGAGAAGCAGTGTCCTCACCACTGTTCTATTGCTGTGAAGAGACACAATGGCCAAGGCAACTCTTACAAAAGTCTATTATCGTCATAGCAGGGAGTATCACAACATGCATGATACTAGAGCAATAGTTCAGAGCAACATCCTCATCCACAGGTCAAGGGAGAAATGACACTGGGCCTAGCTTAGGCTTTTTAAAACCAAAGCTCACCCCCAGTGGCACACTTCCTCCAGCAAGGCCACTCCTCCTAATCCTTCTAATCCTATCAAAGACTCCCACTCCCTGGTGACTAAGTATTTAAATAATGTGGGCCTATGGGGTGAGGGGGTAGCCACATTCTTATTCAAACACCATACATGGAGAGCAAAGATTGCCTTTGAGTCTCCAGATTCACACATCTGGCCTACAATAGGTACTCAATAAACACTCACCAAGTAAATGGATGAGTATGAATGATACATATATCTCCCTCTCATAACAACGCCTGTGCCCAGATGTGATCAGGTTGCAAGGTGTCTACACTGCAACTCTACCACACAGAAAAAGCTGGTTTGATCTTCCTCACAGTGCCCCTGTCCCTGCCTTTTTCAACTCTGCCCTTCATCAAAGGAAGGATAAATTCATCCCATTCCAGATGTAGTTGAACTATTAGTCACCTTCTTACAGAACACAGCATTGCTGGACTTCCTTGGGCTTTCAGATGTCTGACCCTTTCCCACAAAAAATGACTGCCAGGTAAATCAAAATGGTCTTGAACAGGTGCTCTAGTAGCTGTCCCTGACCTCACCCTATAAAACATGAATTCTTCTACATCAGAATAGAAGATGCCTGGAGTAAAGGGTCTATCATCTCAGGTAATAAGAACAGTACAGACATGTCAAAACATGAATCCTCCAGGTACAATTCTCCACCTTACTGACATCTTTACTATTTACAACAAAGAGTGAAAGACTACCTCCCCAGAAAGTCAGCCCCTTGTGATGTGATGAAATGACTGATGACACATAGTTTTGTTTTTGTCACATTTTCCTTATCTACAAAATATGAAAAATGAGCTCTGTCCTGAGCTGTTTGGTAATGTTATAGAGCTCAATTTGTAAAATCAAAGTAGGAAACATGATGGGGAGAAAAGATGGAAGGTCTAGAAGAAACATGGCCCCTCTCCCACTCTGCACCCCCTTATCTAGCCTATACTCCCAGCATCCTTAATTTTTCCACAGATTACCACCCCACAGAGCGTGTCTCAGTCACACTAACAGTAATCCTTTAGCACCCATGAGGATGGATATCAAAAATCCAAGGATGTTCAAGTCCCTTATGTGAAACAGCAAGACATTTGCATATAATCTAAATAGATCTTCCCATATATTTAAAATCACCTGTAGATTGCTTACAATCTCCAATACAATATGAACAGGTTTTATACTATATTATTTTTTAAATGATGCCATGATAAAGTCTATATACATTTAGTATAGGTGATTATTATTGAGCATTTTTAGTCTGTAGAATATGCATATATAGTATATGGAATCTATGGATACCGAGGGCATATACCGTATTCTCCCTATCTTCCTGAACTTCCATTGTTCCCTGATTCTGGTGTTATTTACAGCTGAATCACAGCAGTCTCTGTTTCTCTGATCTCAGGCAATCCTCCCTGTCTCAGCTGCCCCTGCTTCCCTCACTACAGTGATTTGATCACTGTGTGTATTGGACTTGTGCAGGTCAGATCCAACTGCCCAGCAGTACCAGACATATACAGATCAGATGCAACTGCTCAGAACATAGTTGTCACTTCCAGACTTAGATTTGTGCTTCCTTAGGATCCAGGCAGACCTCTTAACACTAATTCCTCCCTGTAGCTCTGCTCAGAGCCTCTGCAGGAATCCTTCCCATTCTCATAAGCCCAGGACACGTTTTCTAGAAAAATCTAAGAATCCTGGTAGCCACATACACGTCCTCCTTGCTGAATACTCACTCTAAGCAGAATTGTACATCTGAGGGTTTAATTACCTTCCATTGGCTCCATGTAACTTGTTTTCTCAACGAGCTGTGAAACCCTTGAGGACTCTGTCCCAGACAGCATGGAGGAGCAGAAGGGAGCCTGGGTCTAATACATTACCTGAAAGAGTTGTGGATCCTCCTGTCCGGGGACTTGCCAGCTCAGATTACAGCTCATCCAATCAGAATGCACAGGTCCATCAGAACTGGGGCTGCTGTAGCAGGTGGAGGTCTCCCTGGAGTGGTGAAGGTAACTAACTAAGCTGATTTGCCCCAAGTAAATAACTGTTGTAATTACAAAAGATTATTCTCGACAGACTAGCAGACAGAAGCCAATTTGCATAACAGACATGGTTATTCATGGGAATGTTTGTGATTTGTCTACCAAAGCAGATTAAGAACCTAAAATTCATTATGTATATACAAGCACCATAAACAGAACACTCATCCTTTCCTTCATTCCTCCATACTCACCCACATGCTGCCACATCAGCAGACAGAGCATCGTCAGATCCTATCTCACGTGCAGTGAATCCTGGAGAAAGTGGACAAGGTAGGTGAAATCAGGCAGAAGGGGAGAAATTATTTGGTATTTCCCATTATTTCAAGGGGTCAGGGTAGACAGTGTCTGTCTGATAAGTGTCTCATAAAAGTCCGGCACATTCTGGGAACTATGACAAGGGCCCTATGCCAGAGAGAGATGTTAGAAACAAGCATTGCGGGTAAGTTCTGAAACACTAGCTTCTGCAGCTACCAGACTCACTGAAGGTACTTTGGCTGAACTGAAGTAGCGCCCTGTACACCCAGGGGACAAATCTCTATCGAATGCAACCAACACAAACTCAACTCATCTGAAAACTTCAGAAAGGTGTCAGCCTGTGAAAGTGTGATGTGTTCAGATAGAGAAGGTGACCCATAGGACTAAGAGGCTGTGTTTAGAACCTTCCCAGGCATCATGGGGTGAATACAATATGAAATATTCCCCCACAAGCTCATAATTGGAACACTTGCTTCCCAATGTAAGACCCTCAGAATGGGGAGTCTCCCAGTTTTGGTCGGTATCCCCAAGAACTCAATGTCCAGTCCAGTTGCTGCAACACGCAAGAGGACAGGAAATGTCTGCGCAAACAGGCTCCTCTAGCACACAGGCTAGAGAGAAGCGCCATCCCCCGGGGCACAGGTGTTTTTAAAGGCAAACCCACAAGCTTAGGAAGGGGTGGGACCCTCTGTCCATTGAGTACGTGACCCTTTGAGGCCGGATGGTCTCACTATTAGGGTCAACAGACCTTAGGGCCTCAGGGTGTGCTAATTAATCTTGTCTGAGCAAACCAGAGGTGCAGTTATCTCTTTGTTTCTTAAGGACCCTATTCACTACCTGCTGACTCACAAGAAAGGAGGGGCAGTGTGAATTCTTGGTATCTTATCATCTCAGGGCCTTGTGAGGGGAAGTTAGCAAATTCCAAGGAAAGATATTGGTTTCCAGGTCAGTCCTTCATTTCAAGTGAGGGGTTTCTTTAACTTTACTTTTTTGTCTTTCACCAACATGTAGGTTATTTCGAGAGGTTCTCTCTCTCTCTCTCTCTCTCTCTCTCTCTCTCTCTCTCTATTTCTTTTCTGTCCAACAGGAGGCAAAGAATTTCTTTCTTGCATGTTCCTGCTACTACAATATGCCCCCTAAGCATGGGGAACATCTTGATATGCTCCCTACACTCAGGGAACACTGTGATACACTCACTATGCATGGGGAGCCACATGGCTGCAGGCTGAATGTCCTGAGACTGCAAGCCATAATAATTTCTTCCTCCTTTTAAGTCACTACTCTCTCAGATAGTTTGCTCACAGTAGAAGCAAAAGTGACTGACCCTGCAGGTAATCCTGGTCTAGGATACCACCAGCAGAGCACAGTCCCCATCCAGGAATCCTGCAAACATGTAAACAACCTATTAATCAATTCATTTAAAAGACTCCATCTTTAAAGTATACAGGTTCCTTCAGAGGCCTCTTGACTTAAGGGTGAGCTCTTAAGACAAACCTTCCAAGAGTAATTCAGGCACAAAGCTAGAGTAACCAAACAATTCTCCAAGGAAACTTTTTAAATTGGGAAATTAGGAGGCATTACCCTGGAAGATAAAGACTTGGGTTTATCTTTAAATTTTTATTTCTTCTAAAGGTGAGTTTTTAAACACCATTTAATTATTTTTATACTTTAAAAAAATTGCAAGCAGAGGAAAAATATTTCCATTTCAAAAACCTCACAGTCTCCTGCTTAAGCCCCCTACATATTATCTGCTGCCTTCAGCTTAAAGAACATTTTTGAAACCCCCACAAGCTCCCAGCAACATTCAAGGCAGTAACTGTTAGTTAAAGAAATTCACATATGTGACATTTTTAGAAAAGGATAGGTTATGGGAAACTCTTTGATCAGACCTCATGGGATGCCTCACTCCAGATAGGGATTAACTGCCTAGGAGGAAATCTTTCCCAGAGTAAATCATGCTGCAGGGGTGATCCCCACCCACACCCCACCCCAAGTAAATGATGCTGCAGGGGTGACTAGGAGAGAGGCTCTGGGAAGCAGCCATGCAAACATGTAATTGACATAAAAACCTACAAACCTGGACAGTGGGACCTGCCAGGAGAGCACTGTGTGTTAAAATAAGGAAGGTGATATCCTGACAAACAGGAGGAGATGAATGAAATTCATGGACAGCTGATGGCTGCTGCAGCATCTTTGAAAGCTGCTCCTTGATGATAGTGGAGGGCTGTCCACAGGGAAGGGGTCAGTGCAAGTTTGGCAACACAAATATACAATCACCAGAATGGCCCGTTCTGCCACGAGTCTCAGTCCACAGGCTGTGTGCCTGTTTGGCTATCTAATGATTTCTTTACTTCATCAGATGCCCAGAGGCCGGCCGCTGTTCTTAACAGGTAGATTGAAGCATCCAGGCATTCTCAAGAGGAGTCCTCCACAACAGACTGACTAAATTCCTGGGACACACTACAAAGGCTTGTTCTAATGTACTGCCTTTTGTTGTGATAGACACCATGGCCCAACCAGTTTGAGGAAGGGATGTATTTGTTTCAGTTTACAGGTTAGAACGCATTGAAGGAAGCCAGGGCAGGAACTCAAGGACTGAACATGGGAGCAGGAACTGAAGCTGAGACAATGGAGTAACTCTTGCTTGTTGGATCATTTGCCCTGACTTGCTTAGCTACATTTTTTTATGAAACCCAGGCCTACCCTTGCAGGGATGGTATCATCCACAGTCCCAGACACATTACTAATCAAGAAAATGCCTCACAGATGTGCCCACAAGCCAACCTGACAAGGACAGTTAGTCAACCTAGATTCTTCCCATACATATCTAGATTTGTGTCAAGTTGACCAAATAAATCAACACAGACATAGTTTACCAGCACCTGATCATTTCTGGGTATTTCTGGCCATTTCTGACCAGCTGAGCCTGGAACTGTGACATTTCCGTCTCAGTATGGCACTTCGAAGACCCAAGTGGCCCCTGGCTTGCTTCTCTGCCCACCTCATCCCTGTCCTTTAGTAAGGAGGATGGAGGTGTTGTTGATGGAAACACAGAATGTTTTATCCATTCAAAGAAGCATGGCATTGTTCTTAGTCATATAAAGTTGCAAAGAAAATAGAAGAAATAATAAAAGAAATGTCTAGAAATCTTCTATAGCAGTGGTTCTCAACCTTCCTAATGCTATGACTCTTTTATATAGTTCCTCTAGTTGTGGCGATCCCAACCATGAAATTCTTTTTGTTGCTACTTCACAATTGAAACTTTGCTACTGTTATGAATTGTAATGTAAATATCTGATATGCAGTCCCTGCAAAAGGGGCAAAAGACACCCCAAAAGGAATCTTGATCCACAGATTGAGAACCACTCAATCTGTGGTAATAAATAGGATGAAAATCCAGATGTGTAGTAGACGAAAAACATCTCAGGTAAAAAATTTAAGAACATGAAGATTCTGGGACTCCTGGTGTGTGTGTGTGTGTGTGTGTGTGTGTGTGTGTGTGTGTACCATCCACCTTGTTTTATGAGGCCCAGTCATTTACAGAACCTGCAGCTTGTTAATTTAAGCAAGCTCCTTCTATCTCCCAGAGACCCTTCAGTCCCTCCACTGCATTGCAATTGCAGACATGTAATGCAATACCTAGCTTTATTTTCTCACGGACTCTGGGAGATGGAACTCATATGTTCATGCTTGTGTGGCAAGCATTTGATCTACTGATTCACTACTCTCTACCCTGTCCTCGATTTTGAGAGTGGAGGCACTTATTTGACAGGATTAAGTGGCCATGCTCAGCTCTGCCCTCTCTGCTCCTGGGGTTAGCAGGAGCAATTCATAGCAGTTCTGCTCTGCTTCTCTGGGGCACTATTCCTCCCTTTCCCTCCCCCAGCCTCTCCTAGGCCTGGTGCTTTGTACCTGATTAGGTTTAGCCTTATCAAGACCCCTTTGTTAGCAGATCTAATGTGATACACTTCAATCTGGTCTCCATCACAAATGAAAATGGCATTTGGACCCAATATTCTTTTTCTCAATTACTAAGCATTCAGACAAGGAAGAGATAAGCTAATTTTTGGTGACTAAAACAGGTTAGGTGAAAATGTCCCAGGGTTTGAAGCTGAGAATCCAATGTCTAGTTTTTTTTGTTTTTGTTTGTTTTCTTTGCTTTGTTTTTTTGAGATAGGGTTTCTCTGTGTAACAGCTCTGGCTGTCCTAGAACTTGCTCTGTAGAACTCACAGAAGTCCACCTGCCTCTGCCTCCAGAGTGGTGAGATTAAAAGTGTATGCCACCATCCCTGCCAATGTCTGGATTTTTATTCTTTTACTCTCTAGTATGTGAGACCCTGGAGGGACTGTGGTATCAAAACTCTTATTAATAGGTCTAAGGTGTCATTTCCTTCCTCCTAGTATTGGTATTTATGATGATAATGCAAATCAATGGTGGGTAAAACTGTCAGTGCCTCTACTAGCTTTTATGTGCCTTACTGCCATACATTGGCAGTGGAAGAAGAAAAACGTCTATTTAGTTTAAGAATGTCTCCGATGAAGCAGTAAAAATGATTAATTTTATTAAATCTCAACCCTTGAATACAAGTCCTTTCAATATTTTTCTGTGAGGGAGTTACATTTTATAAAGTGAGCCATTTAATATGAGAGTGTGTCTGGTAAGATACCTCCCCATGAATAGCTTCCCCTTGGTGTCTTCAGGCTGATTTCCAGCAAGTCCTGCAGCAAGGCACCACAGTGACTTCTCTGTCACTTGGGAACCATCCTGGTGACCTCTCCATTAAGTCTGGACCACTCTGCTTGGAAAGAAGGGAAATACCCCCATCTTGGATATGGGTGAGTGGTGCCCTTTACAAATGCCATCATAAAGTGTTGTTCTTACAACCAAAACACTCAATACTCTAATATCTGTTCTAGTTTACAAATCATTACGTTATACCTCCCTATACAACTTCCTGTATGGTGTCTCTCTCCAAGCTGGTACCTCCCATTAAAGTGGAGATTGTTTCCTAAAAAAAAAAGAGTCCAACAACCTCCCAAATGTGCAGTTAAATGACACAAGTGGTTCTTAACCTCCCCAGTGCTGTGACCCTTTAAAATAGTTCCTGATGTGATGACCCCCAACCATAAAATTATTTTTGTTGCTACTGATTACTGTAATTTTGCTACTGTTATGAATTGTAATATAAATATTTGGTATGCAACTCCCAGGAGGGGTAAAGATCCACATGTTGAGAACCACTGGATTATACTGCTGCTTTTTAAGTATTTGCTCAAAGTCCTGGTTTTTGAACTGGGTGAATCATGGTGGCAGCATCTTGGTTTATTGCTTGAATCTGCTGTGCCAGTTTCTGCTTTCTTCTTCACACATGATGGACAGAACAAGAATGCCTTTCTAGCTGAGCCTGGAAGAGCCACGGCCAAGCAGCTACTTAGAAACCAATTGGTCCACTTCCTCTTCCTTCTCTCCTTACCACCCAGGGGTCACTCTTGGCTGTGAGTGGCCAGGAGAGGAAAACATGGGGTAGAGGAGGCTATCTCTATGGCTATCCTCAGACAGCCCCTTCCCTGTCTCTTTCCAGTACTTTTAAAACATTACCTCTTACACATGATTAGAATGGCTGGATCTTTGATGGTACAAAGTGGGCTGTGTGACCATAAGGTAGGAGAAGACTGCAGACCTGTTTGAAAAGATGTCCAACAAATCCCTCTGAAGCCCAGCATCCTGGAAGACACAGAGCAAGAGTGAATCACAAGGGCCTATCACTTCCTTCAGGTCACTTGACTCCCCTGAACTTTTTGTTTTTATGTCTGTCAACATTTCTTCTACTAGAACAGTGTCTCCAGGATGCTATATAATAGGCCAGCAGAGGGGCTTGTCATTATAGTCAGTGATGCTCCTGGTGAGTCCTCCTATCTGAATTCACTTCCTCATGTCCTTTCCTCTTCCCTGGGGCACAATTTTTTCTCCAGACCTACCTTTAGCTCACGGAGTCATTCAAGACTCCCTAGCCTGATCTAAGGACCCCCAGATGGATTCATATGCTAGCCTGGGATGGCTTTCTTACAGTTTCCCTTAACCAGGCTACCTGTATCCAAAAACCCTAGTCTTCTATCCCTACATACTGGGATTTAGACTTGTACCCATGTCCTATTTAAAAATAAAGCAAATATATCAATATATGACATAATTACATATTATATAATCATTATGTATAATTACATATAACACACACATATATATACATACATATATAAGACTATAAAGGAAATTGGAAAGAAAAAGGACTTATCTTTGGCATTACTTATATTTGGCATTATTTAATGATGTCTACTGTTATTTGAGACTAAGTAATCAAGGCACAATTTATTTGGATGACTTGCTTACATGACACTCTGATATTGACCTCTCACGGATGATATCAAGAGAGTAAGAGGGTGTGAATTCTAGTGGACTGTGAGTCGGACTAGCAAAGAAAGGATGCAAGTCTACTGAGCACCCACGAACACACCTCCCTCTACCTTTATTATCAGAGTTGTGGGTGTAGGGACACAAGAAGCTACCCATAGCATATGGTCATGGGCTCAATTTTCTGTCTGGAAGATGGTCAACCTTGAAGAAGGTTAGCAGAGGGGGCTAAGAATCAACAAAGCTGTCCTCTGAAGCTCCCCACAGTTAAGGAACCGCATATCAGGAGGCAAGTTAAACTGTTAGAGCTAAAGGTCCTACTGCTCCAGTTCCAGCTCCCCTCTCCCAGCTCAAGTGTTGCCCTGAAGGAAATCATCCTGCTGTCATGGCAACCTCCAGACCCACTACCAGAGAGCTCTTTCAGTCACCTAAGGAAAGAGGTCATGTTAACTGGCTCAGATCACACAGATTTTCAAATGTACCCAAATCATAATGAAAAGCAAGGGTAAAGAGACATGGGAGACTCTCTTACAGTATTGTGAGAGGGGAGAGGGAGCATCCATTTATCCTAGGTTATATGATACTCCTATGTCTGGTCCATCTGCTATATCAGACCCTCCAGCTGTTGGTGAGGTAAAGTGCACCGAGTTGAGGTTTGCTCAGGGGTCCTAATGGAAGGTGGTACCTGGAGGCCAATCATATATATACTGAATTAAAAAGACAAGGGCCAAGTATTTTGGTATTCCAGCTTCTCAGTTAGTCTCCTAAAGGTCTTGGGTATCCATCTACATTTCTAGAATCTCACATGGGAAACATCATTGGTGCATCACCACTAAGGCCAATTGAATGAGTGCCTCATACATCTTGTGCATGGTGGCAGTGTACTGAATATTTGGTGCTTCTTGTGTCTCATTTATATTTAATATGAATTATGAATATGCAATGCCTGTTCTGTTCCTTCATCTCGTTCTATCTATGTTCACACATATGTGCTTCACTCTCTTAATCTAGTCCTGACACATCTCACAGCCATTTGCTTCTGCACTCCGCATTAACCGGTCTCCTGATTTGCTTACCTTAGCTCCTGGAGAGAATTTAATAGCCTCTGTGAAGGTGTATATACTATTCCAGGTCCACCAGGACAGTCACTTCCATCCCATGAGGAAATTACAGAGGTCTTCCATGGTCCCCATCTTATTGCATCATTGCCCCCACTCTTGTGAACCAGGAGACAACAGCCCAGCTCAGAAGTCTAGTATCCCAGGACTCAAAAGTTAAATGAGTTCTCTAAGTCATGGCTACAAACCTAGTGGTAACATAAGAGACACAAGCATGAGTCTTCTGGCTTCTAGCCAATGTTTTATCAGCCTAAATCTAGATCATTTTTATCCTCTGGTGACCACAACTTTCATAAGAACTCATAGGACTCAGAACTTCTAGCCCTGAGCTGGGTTATATCTGACAAAATAATCAACTCTGAAAGTCTGAGCATCAGCCCTGTATATACACACATGCACAAATGCACATAATCGTGTGTGCATGCATACAATACACATACCCTGGCCACTCTCTGAGCTTTATCATGCCGCCTAAGAATGACAAGAAGAAAGATACCGGAAAGTCGGCCAAGAAAGACAAAGACCCAGTAAACAAGTCTGGTGGCAAGGCCAAAAAGAAGAAGTGGTCCAAAGGCAAGGGTCGGGACAAGCTCAATAATCTAGTTCTGTTTGACAAAGCTACATACGACAAACTCTGAAAGGAAGTGCTCAATTATAAGCTTATTACTCTGGCTGTGAGACTGAAGATTCGAGGTTCCTTGGCCAGAGCAGCCCTTCAAGAGCTACTACTTAGTAAAGGACTTATCAAGCTGGTTTCAAAGCACAGAGCCCAAGTAATTTACACCAGAAACACAAAGGGTGGAGATGCCCCAGCTGCTGGCGAAGATGAATAAACAGGTTCATTCAGCTGTACATTTGGAAAAATAAAACTTTTTATTAAATAAAAAAACATACATACCCCATACCCCATACTCTCTCCCTTTCTCTCTCCCCCTCTCTCACACACATTCTCTCTCTCTCTCAATTAGTGTAACTTTTAAATAAAGGATTTAGGGCGGGTAATATGACATATATGACATGGAAGTGTAAAGTGAAATGCTGGCGGGGAAGGGTACAAGCGGGAAGCAGCGGAGTAGGGAGATTAGGGTGAAGACGTGGGTACAGAGGACCAACCCAAATGAGAAGCATTCATGAAAATGCTATAAGGAAATCTGTTACTGTAATTCTTAATTAAAAATCAAATTACAATAAAATGATAGGATTCACTCAAATGTCTTTAACTTATTAAAATCATAAATCCTAGCCGGGCATTGGTGGCGCACACCTTTAATCCCAGCACTTGGGAGGCAGAGGCAGGCAGATTTCTGTGAGTTTGAACCAGCCTGGTCTACAGAGCTAGCTCCAGGGCAGGTTCTAAAACAATACAGAGAAACCCTGTCTCAAAAAACAAAACAAAAAAAGCAACACAAAACAAATCATAAATCCTAAATATGAACTATGGAGGATATGTGTAGAATGAGTTGATTCACTGTTTTTTCTTTTCCAGAAACAAATACAGGCTATAAAGCACTGCTCATAAGTAAAACCTAAACAGAAGAAGATTCAAGGCAAGGAAAGTTAGTGCAGCTAGGCCTGCTCCCCAATTAACCAGCTTTCCCTGAGCCAGCTCTTGGGAAGCTGCCCGCACCTAGCCCACAGACATCAAAGAGCCCTTGTGTGTGGACAGTGTGCCATCTAGCGGTAGCAGCGAACTAGGCTCATGCTGTAAAAGGAGGAAGGAACCCTGTGCAGAGCAATGGTGTTCACAGTTAAGTGCCATTTGCTTGAACTGGGGGCAGATTTATGTCACCCAGACTTACCAGGAGCTCCATGAGGCCAGCGTTCTTGTCACCATTTCACTAACAAGGCTGAGAGCTCCAGAATGGTTGAGTCATTTGAACAAAGCATCTTACATCATAACTGAGGCAGAAATTCACTTCAGCTCACTCTGCTCATATCCTGCCTTTGCTGCAGTGAGAGGAGGCTTGCAGCAGAGCTCATGTCCCACTCCTCTGAGCTGCTAACTGCTCTTTGAGACCCACTCTCTACTACTCCTGGAACGTCATTCTCCCTTTATTGTCATAGCCACTGTCTTTCTCTCAAGACTTGGTGTCATTGTCCAACAGTGTCTTCCATGGTTCTCTGGTATTCACAGGCCATCCCACTTATCAGTCATCTTTCATCCAGCAGACAGAGAGTTCTATGTCCTTAGAGCCTAACCTGGTTCCTAGCCTGGTGCCTAACCCACTGGAGGCATTTGGTAAATGTCTTCAAGTGAACAGCTGGCTAGCTGGACCAGGGATGAGATGAAGAGATACTGCCCAAACTGGTCTCATCATTCCAGAGCCAAGAGAACACCACATGCTAATCAGCCAAGTCTACAAACAGCCAATCAGAACAGAGAGTCTTCATCAAACAGTAGTCCCAGGGGATCAGTTGAACTCCAGTACACACTTCTTCCCACGATGAATACTAGGCTATTTTTAAGTCACAACTCATTCTTGGAGCAGCTGTTTGTCAGTTCTGAGTCTCCAGTTTTACTGAGTTTATTATTCAGAAAACCCATACTTGGCAGGCTAAGGCTCTGATGGATAAAATGCACTGTGTCTTAAGCAGAAGAAGCAGGAACAAGCAGAAAGTAAAGTCTTTCTGTTTGACTCAAAAGCTATTTTAACATGGAGACAGATGCTTTCTCAGAGGTCCTTGCAGTGAAGTGTCTGCATGGAGTCCAGGGCAGCCCTGCTGAGGCCACACACAAGAGGATTTGGTATGTTCAGAGAGCAGATGTACTGGAGGAAGAAAATACAGTTCTAGACCTTGGGTTTTTCAAGAGAGTGACCACTCTCAAGTCAAAAATAAAAATTAATATTCATAAAATACTTGCAGTGCCAAAGGAGGGAAACTGAAGCTTCATTCATTGTCTATAGCTTGCTGGCATTATTTAATCTTTATAATGACCCAGTGATGTAGGCATTTTGGGATGCATTTTAAGATTAATAAACCAAGATACACACACACACAGCTAGAATATCTCTTTCTATCCACTCCTTGCTTCCTCCAGTCCTGCAAGATTTTGTGTTCCTCTCTACTTGGGACACTGGAAAAGAGACCTAACTTGGGCCCTGAGGCTAAAGACCACAGCAGACTTTGACTCACTGAGAACTAAGTATCTGGCAAGGCTCCTCCCTGAAGGCAGGCACAGCTGGCTTGCTTTTACCTACCCAAAGCCTCCTGCATACTTGCATACTTTCTCCCTTTTTTTCTATTATAAATACATACATTTCACTCTAGAAACACCCTGGAGGCTAAGATCATTTCTCTATCCCAGCATGGTGACAGCAGGAATGTCATGCTATTTACTTTCAACTGCTGACTGCCCTGCTCTGAGCCTCATCTAAAATCTAGAAGGTTCTTTTTGATGACTGAATTTTTATACAAAGACAGAAAAGAAGAAAAGAAGGGGAGCTACTTTATTTGCAAGAGTTATTCCTCAGAGAGCAGGGCTCACTTTGGTATGCTTTGTGTGAGTGGCATCTCATAACAACCCCATCCCTGGGTTCCCTGACCCGTTCTGGCTTGCTGCTGGGCAACTAGAATCTTGCTTTTCCTTGACTATGTTTCCAATTGTTCATGTTCATGGCCAATCTTTAGTGTTTAGTCATGTAGAACTCTGACCTTCATCCTGACCTCTGTCTACCCTACCTGCCCCAGATCTTTGCTGGTCTTGTGTCCTAGAATGCAGAAGCAACTAAAGGAAGATTAATAAAGGTTGAGGGTGGCCTCATCCTACAATATCTAGAGCTCAGTTTAAAAGGAGACTAAGGGCACTCATGGGAAGTAGCAGGGCGCCGGTCATCTTGGAGTTGCCCCAGTGACATGTAGACTTGGGAAAATAACTGCAATACACAAGAGACTTAGGAGGGCTATGTGGAACCATGAGAAGCCAGCCAGGGCTCTCTCAGACTAACCTGAAACCAAGCCATCTGCATCAAACATTTCCTGACTATTGCCATCTAAGTGTCACAAAAAAAAAAAAAAAAAAAAAAAAAAAAAAGGTGTTTCTCTGCACTGCTCAAATTCTCTAAAACTGCATTTATGGGCTGAGCCAAAGGCTACTAAGACATATTACTGGTGGAAGGGATACTACTGAAAGAGATGACTGGAATGGGGGCACTTTTCAGGGATAGGTGGAAGCCTAATGCAAGGGAAACTCCCACAAATCTACAATGGTGACCCCAGCTAAAATCCCTAGCAAATGTAGCCTGAACTTACCATCTCCTATGATCAGATCCAATTGTCATTAGAGAGGCTTTGTCCAGTAGCTGATGAAAACAGATGCAGAGACACATGGCCAAACATCAAGCTGAGCTGGGAGAATCCTGCTGAAGAGAGGGAGGAAAGAGTGAAGGAGCCAGAGGGGTCAAGGACATCACAAGAAAACCCAAAGAATCTACTAATCTGAACCAACAACCAAAGAGTCTGTGTGGGACCAACCTAAGCCCTTTACAAATATGTGACAAGTTGTGTAGCTTGGACTATTTATGGAACTCCTAACAATATAAGCAAGGGCTGTCCTTAATGCTTCTTGACTGGCTCTTGGGACCCTATTCCTCATACTGGATTGCCTTGCCCATCCTAAATACAAGGGGAGGTGCTTAGTCTTGCTATAACTTGATATGCCATACTGTGTTGATACCATGGGAGACCTGCCCCATTCTGAGGAGTGAATTGAGGGGTGGAGGGGAGGAGAAGGGCCTGGGAAGACAGGAGGGTAAACTGCAGTCAGACTCTAAAATAGATAGATAGATAAATAAATAAGTCATATTACAGTGGTATAATAGAATGACATTGATAATAATAAATCAATAAACATAAAAATCTTTCAAAAATTATAAATATGGAGGCCAGAGAGATGGCTCAGCAGTTAAGAGTACTGGCTGTTCTCCCAGAGCAGTTTAATCAATTCTAAGCCCCCATATGGCAGTTTACAACTTCTATAACTCCAGCCCTAGGAGATCTAGTGCCCTCTTCTGGTCTCCATGGACACCAGACATGCATGCGATGCATAGACATACAGGCAAAACATCTATAGACATAAAATAAATACATTTTGAATCTATAAATAACTGATCATCCTTTTTAGTAATCAGCAATATCTCATGTGTTACCATATTAAGGTAAACCGTTTTCTATTTTATCATCTAGCACACTTTAAGGCAGTGGTTCTCAACATTCCTAATGCTATTGCTACTTCCTAATTGTAATTTTGCTACAGTGATGGATCATAATGTAAATATCTGACATGCAGGATATCTGACATATGACCCCCAAAAGGGTTGCAACCCACAGATTAAGAACCACTGATTTAAGGTCTTTTCCTGAGTAAAATGCATTCTTGTATCTTTGAACCACACTTTGAAAGTGACTCACTCCTCTGGTACAGAGCTCATCCCCCAGGCCATCATATCTCCTAGTTAGCCTTCCACTTGGCTTTCTTCACTCAGCTGTGCACTTGGAAGGCAGGCAGCTGCATTTATTAGAATCCTCTGTAAATCAAGAGTTAAGCAGTATAGTAATAAATGGCTCAGGAGCACTGACCTTTGAGAACTACCTGGGCATTGGACAATGGCCTGCTTGTAGAGACGTCATAAACAGTATGCTCACTGAAGTTAAAAAGTGAATCTATCAACCACCCGCTGTCTACCTGTACAACATAGCCTGGATTTGTTGTTATTGTCAGAAGGCACAAAAAGCTCTGGGCAGATTTGAAATGGATCTAGCAGTCAAAAGGTCAAACAAACAGACTGATGCATGTCTCAAAGAACAAATAATTGGAGAACTGAAATGCTTTTAATCTATTGGTATCTCAAATCTAGTCACCTAGATACATTGCTAGCAGAAGATACCATGGCTGCAGATGCCAGAACCAACACCTTCCACTAGGATCCCACCTACATCTTATTTTCCGTGTTTATAAAATTCCACTGTAGTCCCTACTCTCACCTGCTGGTACTTAGCCAACACCTCTGCCACTGTACAGATGTCTGCACAAATGTCTAGGGATATAGCATTTCTTCTTCAGACTTTGAGGCTGAATCTATTATGCTAGATTACATTTTGGTATATGTAAGATCAATTTAGGTTGTGTTAGGTTTTGGGGATGGAAAAGAGAGGAGAGAAGAAGAAGAGGAGGAAGAAGAGGGAAGAGAAAGGATAAGGAAAGAATGGAGTCACCTTTTGGCAAAACATTTATTAACACCAACCACAAACAGGGGTCTTATAACCCACCAAGACAAAACAGGATAGAGGGATCACTCTTTCTCTGAGTAGTGGGGTAGGGCTTGCTTAATTTATGACCCATATTACCTGGCAGTAGTTGGGCTAACTGAAACCTGGGTGGCAAAGGGCTGGGTGTGTTATTGTCCTGCCTGCAGCCCTCCCTGCTTAGGGTCTGGTTCCCTGGAGGCCCTTACTTCCCTGGCAGGTTGAACGGCTATGATGCAGGAAGACTAAGTGCATCACTCTGGAGATAGCATGCTGAGGCCATGCTGGTTTACATTTCTCCTTATGACAAGGTTATAGCTTGAAATGCATATCTGGACTTAAACCCAAGGCAGTCTTTACTCCCAAGTGAAGACAGAGAGATGCAGAAAAGAAACCTTCCTAGCTTGGAAGGTGATGGCTAATGCAGAGATGCTGGTCTCAAGAAAAGGCTACTTTTCAGCCATATGCCAAGTCCTGAAGGAGAACAGATAGGACTCCAGCCTTTTTTTTTTTTTTTTTTTTTTTTTTTTTGGCAGTTCAGAGTACTCATCAGCCCAGGGGAAAAGCCAAGGAAATTAAGTTCAGACCTGCTTCACTTGAGCCTCGTCATCCACTCCTCGGGAATCATGGAGGAGAGACAGAAATGAATGGTTTAGCCAGAGGGGCCACAGTACCTGGCAGTATGTATAAATCAACCTGAAATGTAATCAACATTGACTTCTAACAGTGCCTATGAATGATGACAGCCAAGCTATCACTACATGCAACTCTCAATGACTTTCCCCACATGATCTCTGTTTGGTATGCTCACGCAGGCTCTGCAGCTGCACAAACCAATAGGGTAGCAGAAATCCGTTACAACACATTCCATTTGTTTGCATATCTGGGTCCATTGATCTCATAGTTTCATGTGGGAGACCATTAGAGAAATCAGGCCACTATACCGAAATGACAGTGCCAATGACAAAGATATTGCTTAAACTACCAATGATGTCAGAGAAAGCTTCCCAAGTAGAATTGAACAAGGTGGCTGCTATTTTTTGCTGACTTTGAATGCTTTGACAGTCGCCTTATTGAGCTAGAGATGATCATAACTAGGGAGGATCCTAGAGACCACCAAGCCAAGCCCACTCATTTCACATATTGGGTAGCAGAGAGGCCATGCTTTAAAACACTTTATATAGATTTATGGCTTCCACCTTCATCTCCGATCTCAGTCCAATTCTCCTGTGACAGCACATTGCTCTGCAGGAGGCCATTCAAGCTGGGGACTCTCCTGTCAGATACCATAAACATGTCTTCTTGTTAGAGCCACCACTGCAGGAAAGCCTGGGAACAGAAGATGATGCACACGTGCAGTTGTGTGTGGGCCTGGGCATCTTGGGAAGAACTCAGAAGATTCTAACCATTGCCTTCCAGCTGAATGCTACCACATTGGACACCAGGACAACAAAGAGAACACATGGTAAAGATCTCTACATCTTGGAAAATCATTCCAGAAAATGGGCATTTGAGATCAGAGAAGCATTGTAAGCTTTCACGGGATTCTTTCCCAACTACTTGTCTTAGGGTTTCTATTGCTGTGACAAAACATCACAACCAAAGAGCAACTTAGGGAGGAAAGGGTTTATTTGGCTTACACTTCCACATCACTGTCCATCATCAAAGAAAGTCAGGTCAGAACTCAAACAGGGCAGGAACCTGGGATGAAGGAGAGCAATGGGTTTTGCTCTCCTTCATCAATCACTAATTAAGAAAATTCTCTACAGGCTGGTCAACAGCTTCCTCCCAGATAACTACAGTTTGGCTCAAGTTGATACAAATGTAGCTAGCACACAACTTAAACATGAAATGTCACATGAAACATGAAAAGGACCAGAGATTCAACTCCAGATCCCAACATTCTTGCATGGAACATCACCTCATACAGACCCAGCACATAGAGTGAAGTTGGTGCAATCAGGGAAAAGGACCAGCATCATACATGAGTTTGTCTTCTAAGACTATTGTATCATATGTTCTCAAACATGTATCAGGCACCTACTTTGTGACAAGCACTGAATATAGTTCAGGAAAAGGTCACAAAGACAAGAGGGGATATAGAGCTTGCACATGGGAGGAGGTTAAGCCAGCTCTTCACTGAAGCTTATTTCTAACCTGTGTATCCTGTCATCCTGTCTTATCTGACCTTCATTTTGAGACTCATCTTGAGCCAGTTCCCCTTCCTTCTCTGTACTCTATCCAGAACTCCACATGCTGTTCCACTTTGAGTCTTTCCTAATCCAAATTCTTCCTGGCTGGCTCATTCTTCTCTTTGAGGTTCTATCTTAAGGTCACTCAGAAAGCCTTGTGTAACACTCTATAGAAGCACTCTTCTGATACTGGCCATATGCTAGAGTCCATGGCTGAACACAGGTCCTTACCAATGTGTGTTACTACCCTGCTATCCACAAAATGAAACAGAATGGGGAGATTCTCTTTCTATATGCTGAGATGGGTTTGGTCACGTGACTTGCTTTACACAACACAATTGCCTGCAAAGCGTGCTGTACCACATCAGTGCCTGGGTCTCGGAGACCTTACATGTTTCAGCTGGCCTTCTTGGCTTCCTGCCATTGACCTTAGGAAGACAAGCATGGTCAGAGTTTCCTGGATTAGACAACCCAGCAAAACCAACAGATACATGAGCAAGCTAGCTGAGACACACTGATTCCTAGTTGAATGGCTCCAGAAGTATAAAACTGTTTATCTTATGCTGTGACATCTGGTTGCTTTGTCACATGGCATTATCATGACCAGAGATATTGAATATACTCAGTCTCTATCCCTTCATATGGGTTGGATACAAAGTGATGCTCAGTGAGGATTTCAAAAATGCATATGGGCTAAATCCAAAACCTGATAGAACGAAGGGCTTCAAGAACGCATCTCCTTCACAGAGGCCTGGACTTGCCATGGTCACCTCTCCATAAGATGACATGAGACAACTCAGTGTACCAGAGATATATACTTTAGCCATCTTCAGTTAAACTTTGGAAGATGTATGTGAAAATAAGAAAACAGCTGATTTGTGCATCTGTGTTAGAAACATTAGGAACTAAGTCCTCCAACTTACCTCCTTTCTGTAAGCATATCTGTATTGAAACACGCAAGGAAAACCAATTTCCCCCTGGATATAACCACATGTAACCTTACTCAGTATAAGCAAGTCCTGAAACCATTGCCTCTAGATCAGTGGTCCTCAAACTTCCTAATGCTGTTACCCTCTAATACAGTTCTTCATGTTGTGATGACCCCCAACCATAAAATTATTTTTGTTGCTTCTTTGTAACTGTAATTTTACTACTGTTATGAGTAATTATATAAATACCTGATAGGCAGACTATCTGACATGTGACTCCTGTGAAAGGATCATTCAACTCCTAAAGGGGTCACGATTCCCAGGTTGAGAACCACTGCTGTAGAGCAAGGCAGGAGATGAATTAGTGTGGACAGATACAGCCAAGTTGCACAAACACGTGACTGGTAATCCCCAGAGTCCTCCCAACCAGCTGTTTCTACCTGCTAACTTTCCTCCTTGAGCCTGAATGAGAGACTTGTAGACTACTCTGAGGTGTAGTCTTTCCTGCCTACACATATTTCCAAACATAATGTCAAGAGGACAAAACTGGCAAAATGAATTCAGAAGCAGGGGCTGGCAAAGTAGAGAAGCATCAGCTGACAAGTAACCCTTCAAGCATAGCTCCCGCATTGATTGTAGGTTGCCACCCTAAGTCCTATGATTTTTATATTCACATCCACATCTAGAAGCTGCTTAAATCATTCCTCCACTTCAGAGACCTAAATATTGATGGCAATAGAGCTTGTATTTTTAAAAATATGGTTCATTTCAATGTTATTACTCAGTCGATACATTTTTATCTTAATGGCCCACCTCTTCCCTATTACAGAGTCTTTGCATCAAGCAAGAGTCAGTCTGTTCAGTAGTTAAAAGCATCTGACCCAGGCTAGATTTAAAGCCCAGTCAAGCTCCTTAACTTCTCTGAGCTTCAATTTCCTCCTTCACAAAATGGGGTATTATAACAGGGTGCTGCTAAAGACTAAGTGACAGCCAGGATGTGGCAACCTCTAATAAATGTTAGTAGAATTATAGTGATCATAATAATCGGAGATTCTAATTCTCACAGATCCACATCTCTAGGTCTCTGCCCCCAGGGAGTAACATTTCTCATTAGTCACATGAGAAAGTCACATACTTTCCTCCTCCCTGCCTGAGGAATGTATAATTCATCCCCAGAAGCACCATGTTCTCATTGTGTTCACAGGCATATCAGTTCAGATATTTTGGCTCAATGTGGCCTGTATACAGAAAACCTGCAAAGAACCCAGAGCAAATACTCAGGAAGCCAGGCATGGCCAATCAGCAGGAGTCAATACTGTGGAAAGATTGCTTGAGGCATAAGAATTAGGCAGAGGACCTAGAATCCCATGGAAGGAGGGTTGGGGGGCATGGCATGGAGGGAGGGAAAGGGAACTGGGGTCGATATGTAAAATAAGAATATATATATATGTATATATATATATATTTTTTTTTTCTAGCCAGGTGTGGTGACACATACCTTGAACCCCAGCACTAGGGAGTCAGAAGCAAGTGGATCTCTGAGGTCAGCCTGGAAGACATAGCATATTCCAGGCCAACCAAAGCTACATAGTGAGACCCTGTTTCAAAAATGAAACAAAAAGTAAAGGAAAGAAAAGAAAAGAAGAACTTATTACTGTTACTTAATATATAAGTTGTTCTGATATGCTAGCTTGATGTGATTTAAGTTAAAACTATTATTCTTGCTAAAAAAAATATGTGGGCAGAGTTAAGCACAAAGGCTAAGGTTGCCTCTAATTTTTTTACGTTATAAAGCTTAATGGTTGTCATTATAGAACATCTCTAAATCCATGGACACCCAAGAAATGAGGACAAAATCCTATAATCTCTAAGCTCCCTGTGGTGTAGCACTCACACACTTTGTGTGTTCCTTCACGGATGTCTAATAGGCAAGGTAGACATTGGCTCTCCCACATTCGATCTAATCCATGTCATACAACTGGTGGCAAAATCTACCCCGATTCTTGTATACCTTAGCCACTACCCTGTACTATATCTGAATATCTACAAAGACAGTGCTGTTTCCACAACTCTCAGACAACTATTTCCTAGAGCCTTTCTCTAGTGTAGACAATAAGGCTATGATGAAACAGCCCCCTTAAAAAGGCAGAGCATTTGCTAGCAAACCCAGAGCTGAGCATCAGAGTAGTAGACTTCCCAGCATGCTTTTAACTACCTTGAGCTCTAGTTTTTTTTTTTTTTTAATCCATAAATAGGGTAGCTGCCACCACTCACTAAAGGACAGGTGAGGTCCCCAAGGTTCTTAGGAATCTGGAGAATGGACACTAAGCAGCACTCTGAGTCTGCTCCATCCTCACGCTCAGGAAACATAAGCAGTGCTATCAGTAGCCAACCTCCATTACTGTGGGATGATAGGGTTGGAACCCAGCACTCTGTGGGTGTTATCCATCACCAGTGCCTCTTGTCATCCATATTCATTTTTGCAGCATGCCTCCAGCTAATACTTTAGCCTCCTCTCTTCCAGACTCAAATGAGTAACTGAAGATACAAAGAAGTTCACTGTTTTACATAAGATCATACAAATAGAAAGGGCTGGGCCTGGGATTCAAACTCAGACAGGCATTTCAGAGTGAGGATCTCAACCAACCATTTCAGAGTGAGCTCACAAACCTAAAAAGGTAAGTTCAGTAGGGCCAATATCTTCCTGGCAGGCTGAGACTAAAAGAGAGGTCATGTGCTCCCAGATCTACAGGAGAGTAGGTGTCAGTCACTTACCTTTTTCTGAATAAGAAGGGCCTATGTTGTCCAGGTCAGGACAACTAGAGCTAGATATCCTAATGACAACCGAGTATGTGTGATAGGAAGAATGAAGAGAACTCACTGAAGAGTCTGGGCCTTGGTGATGGCTCTTAACCTTAGTGTGACATCCATTACTGGATGAACTTTGCTTGAAAGGGGACAGATGAATGCATACCATATGACATATTTCACAACCTAATAGTAATACAAGGCAGGGGGTTTCAGGTCTATTCAAATAGGGATTCCCCCCTTTTTCTGACATTTTTCTTGGGTTAAGATGGGATGGGTGTCCACATTTTTATGGGGATGGACAGCTCCAGTTAAGAGAAATGTCTTTTATTTTTAAAAAATAAATTTTATTCTTTAGTTAACAACATTGAAGTGTTTAAGCAAAATTTACTGTGAGGGTTATACAAGTGTTGGTACTGTATCAACCAAGCTGACAAACGATAATGTCTACACAGAGCTTCAAGCAACCACGTCTGGGCTTAGAAACCTCTGAATGGTTCAGATCTTCAGGGACTTTTACCCACAGCAGGATAGAATATATTTATAGATTGGGGACATTCTCATCTAGAGTCCCTCACAACTAACAACTTTCCAGGGAAGACTACATTAGGTTTAACTTGAGTTACACAGTGCCAACACCAAGAACTGTCCTCTGTTAATTCCAAAGGACCTTCCTAAAATATCCACCCACTGGGCTAGTTCTGCCTCCAAAAATGTCTAAAATGGCAGTTGCCTCCTCCTCTATCTCTTTATCTTCCCTGTGAACACCTAAGCATGTCCCCAGCTTCTCCTCTGATGGCCTAGCTTTTAAACCCTTGTCACCTCTATCTAGATATTATTTTGTCACTTCATTGCTATAGCACCAAGACTCAAACACAACCCTCCGAATGCATTTTGATGGATGGTTCAATGGGCTTTCAGTCAGATCATGTTCCAAGGGAGAAAAAAATTGTGATCAACAAATAGAGGATAATTTGTAGACTATTTTCCCCATCTAAGTACCTAGATGAACATTGAAATTTTGTGTGTCACAGATTTCCAAAGTACCATTGACCAAGGAACCTCCCTCTTTCCATTTCAGGAAATACTAAAACCGCATAGAATACAATTTCACAAACAAAGTCTAAATGCTTACACTAAACATGGCCTGAATGCATATTATCTTATTTGGAAGCAACTTGAAGCTATTTGTTCATGTTACACTGTAGGTCAACTAAATTAACTGGATATCTTTTGCACAAAGTACTACAGAAATAGGGTATATTCCATTAAGGACATGTGCAACAAATTAAAATAAATAACACAGAGGCAGCGGTTTTGGTCAGCCTGACTACATTTCTCCTTAGTTTGGGCACAGCTTGTTGAAAACATGTTATTTTTTGCCTCTAGATTTTGGATTGTTGTATCTCCAGAGCTTTGTGTTATCTGCACATCCAATAACTCTATGTTCCAACTCATCTTCCAAGCTATTTATGAAAACTGGGGGAATGGAAGGAACCAAGGTTAAAATGTAGGTATTTTTCCTCTATATATCCAAGGTCCTCTATCCTGGCTTTTCCTAATGATTGATTTGGGCTTTAAAAATCATCTGGGGGACTGGGAAGATGGTTTAGTAGGTAAAGTGCTTAATGGGGACAAAGCACAAGAATGTGAGTTCATGTATCTAGTGAATGTGTAAAAATATGGGTGTGGCAATCCAGCCCAATAATACCAGCAACTTGAAGAAGGTGGCAGGTAGGTTCAGGGAGCTTGATGGACAATCAGTCTAGCCAATCATCTTGCTTCAGGTTCTGTAAGAAATGTGGTCTCAAAAACCGCAAAAGGTAGGGAGAACAGAGAAAGACACCCTGATATCATCCTCAGGACTGTGATGGACACTGGGACAGAACCTAACGTGTGTTAGGGACAGAACACAGCAAGGTGAGAGGGTACACTGGTTCCCCACTATTCCAACCCCCACAGCACTGAAACATGCATATTCCGAGGACACCTCTACCACGTGTCTCTCTGGACAGAATAAGGCCCTTCTCTATCATCCCCTTACTCTTTCTACCTTGCTATCCTATCCGCACTTTTACCCAAGGCTTTGCCCCTGCTGTAGCCCATTTGCCCAGCAAAGATCAGCCAAAATGTCACATACTATGAGCATTTGCTGCCTATATAAGTGAATGGTGCTCACTTACAAAGAACATGCCTAAGACCTAGGGTCTTCCACATTTTAAAAACCACAAAACTTGCTGGGCGTTGGTGGCACATACCTTTAGTCCCAGCACTGGGGAGGCAGAGGCAGGTGGATCTCTGTGAGTTTGAGGCCAGCCTGGTCTACAGAGCTAGTTCATGGACAGGTTCTAAAACAATACAGAGAAACCCTGTCTCTAAAAACAAAACAAAAAACCAAAACAAACAAATAAAACCCACAAAACTTGAGCTGAAGGAAAGCTTCTGCTGATGGGGAAAATACGTTGACTAGAGAAGGATGCCAGAGTCAAGGTCACTTTATCCATTTCTGATCACACCAAAAGGCTCTTTCTTCCAAAGGGAGAATGTAGACAGGCTATCTTGTTGGCTACCAGCTCATACATAACAACACAACAATTTCTTATTATGAAAGTTTGGCCTTTACCTTAGGCTTGTCTCAACTAGCCCTTATAACTTAAATTAACCCATTTATATTAATCTAGGTTCTGCCATGAGACATTACCTCTCTTCCATCTTGTACCTCCTGCTTCCTCTCCCTGTCTGGCTGACTCCACCTTTCTTCCTTCCAGAGCTCTGTCTGTCCAGAAGTCCCACATATACCTCCTGCCTAGCTATTGGCCATTAGCTTTTTATTACACCAGTCATAGCAATACATCTTCACAGAGTGCACAAATATCCCACAACAGGAGCCTACTCACTCTGCTGCAGAGGAAGAGACCCAGCTCCCAACATCTTTTCCTCTTCTCCGAAAATTCTCAGACTTTTGCTTTGGGTCCTTACCAGGAAGGCTTCAGTGCAGAGTCTGGGATTCAGATGCAATTACTATTTTTCAGTTCTGCCCTTCAGGGGGTCTACTTCTGTGCATCAGTGTCTTTGTTACTAAGAACAAACAAACAAAAATCCCTCTAAGTACCTGTGTTTGCTAATCTTGATGTCAACTTGAAGAATTGTCACTTCGAAAATGGGCATCTGAAGCTACCTGTGGGGAATCATTTCATTTAGGCTAATTGAGGTGGGAAGGTCCTACCCACTGAGGGTGATCCCATTCCTTGGCCAGGGGATCCTTGAAGGTATAAAATGGAGAAAGTGAGCTAAGCACTAGCATGCATTGATCCCTGCTCCATGACTGCAGATGCAATGTGGCCATCTGCCCCAAACTCCTGCCTCCATGACTTTCCTGCCATGAAGGACTGCACCCTCAACCTGTGAGCCCAAATAAACTCTGACTCAAGTTATTTTTGTCAGGGAATTTTAACAGAACAGCAAGAAGAATGAATACACTGCCTTTGCCTTAATGTCATGACTTCCACTTCATAGGTGGAGAAGCTGATGTTCAAATGTCTGTGGCCCCTGGTGTGAACTGAGGAAGGCACCTCTCTGGAAGGATGTGGTCTCACAGCAGACAGCTTGAGAGAGAGGAATCTCTGTGTGAACTATGGACACAGCACAATGCCAGATCTCTTGCCTCTGCTAATTCCACAGGTACATGACACAAACTATACTGCCTTGGGCTGAGGTCCCACCTTTTCCACATCCTATACCACGAGCACCAGCTCCTGTGCCCACCTCCTAGTGCCTTTGTCCAGTTGTCACTCACTCTTCTTTTAACATTATCTCTCCTATATTGCAGTTAAATAAGGATCAGGATAAACAAATAGGCCAAATAGATGTTTATTCAGGGAGAAATAACTTACAACCTAGACAGATGAACACCAGCAAGTTCCACCAGATGCTCTCCTGTCTGAGTCTCGCCAGCAAGAGAGCGTTCCCCGGCTCTTCCTCAGACCTCCTTCCACAGGTCACTTCTGCCCATGGCTCCAGCCCCAATGGGCGTGGTCAGTGCCACAGAAGGAGACAAAGTAAATCATCTCACTACACTCCTAGATGGTGTCTAAGCTCTTTCTGCTCACCTCCAGGCTCAACAGGTCCAGGGTCAGGTCAAAGAAGACCAGAAACACAATGTGACTTTCCAATGACTTTCTGAGAAAGAAGAGAGAGCAGTACTGAGGTAATTAAGATGATGCCTCGTCATGAAGACCAAGGCAAGAGAAACCAGCAGGGGACTTCCTACCTCTCCTAGACCTCTGCTACCCTCCAGGCTGTGCTGGCCTTGAACTCCTAAGTATAGAGCTGGCCAGTCAATATGAAGGTCCAACCCAGGAAGTGAAGCCTTGGGAAGTCCCACCATCAGGCTGAAAGCACCCTTGTCTGATGACTGATAAAAGAAAGTAGTCTTGTTTCTTTGGCAACAGTAACATCAGTGAAACTGAGTTTTCATAATGATGCAATTTGTTGGTAATAATTACGTGAAATTAGTTCTCAGTCATTCTTTGATCTTCATTTTCTGAGGTCTGCTACATAAACTGGGGCTTGGCTTGTTTGTCAATGGAGTAGAAGTAATAGAATTTGAGGGCTCTAGAGTTCAATGAAAAATTACAAAGCAATGACTGGCTACGATCTTAAGATCTGAACCAAAGGCTTGGGGAGAACAGCAGAACTGATTAGTATGCCACAGACTTACATCAGAAGCCATGATTCTGCATTTTTCCTATGAAAAGACTAAGACTGCCATATACAGCCAGCTGACACTCACAACTAGAAACAGGAAAAAATATAAGGAACAAATTTCAGACATTGAACTTTGATCAACATGGAATTACTGGGAGGATTAGAATAAATGAGGTGAGCCCTTGGATCATCTCAGGTTCTCCCTAAAGAAATGAAATTCTGAGTTAATGGTGGAGCAAATGGACTCTAGAAAAACCCACTTGTCTCGACCAGTGGAGGGGACAGAATCTGAAGGCCAAGGAAGCCAGGGCAGCTCAAACTTACTAGGAGGAATGCCTGGCTGCTAGGGCTTCATAAGGTAGATGCTCTGGAGAATTTCCCAGAGATCCCCTGGAGCCTGGCACTGAGTTTTATCTATATATTTTAAAAAGTGAAACTGCACAAGAATAAACTGCAATCAAAACTCTAGAGCTGACTCAGAGTTGGACAGTTTACACATTCCCACCTGTCAGAGGTAAACACGCTTAGTGAATGCCTGACGTCTGTGCTGGAGGTCCTCAGGGGATGTCTTACAGTTGCTGCAATGAAACACCATGACCAAAAAGCAAGTTGGGGAGGAAAGGGTTTATTTGGCTTACACTTCCTTGTTGCTGTTCATCACTGAAGGAAGTCATGACAGGACCTTAGAGGCAGGAGCTGATGCAGACAGAGGTCATGGAGGAGTGCTGCTTACTGGCTTGCATCCCAAGGCTTGCTCAGCCTGCTTTCTGATAGAACCCAGGACCACCAGCCTAGGGATGGCTCCACCCATAATGGGCTGGGCCCTCCCCCATTGATCACTAACTGAGAAAATGTCTTACAGCTGGATCTCATGGAAGCATTTCCTCAACCGAGGCTCCTTCCTCTCTGATGACTCTAGCTGGTGTCAAGTTGACACACAAACTAGCCAGTACAGGAGTCTATAACAGCTGTGTATCAAATGATCACTGAATAAAGGTTTCTCTTAACCTGCCCTACAGCTGCTTAAACCTTGGAAGTAATGAATGGATTACTTCTGAGCAATGTGATAACTACCCAGCAGAAAAGCAACAATTCTCACTAAAGCAGTGGTTCTCCATCTTCCTAATGCTGTGGCCTTTTAAGACAGCTCCACCTGTCATGCTGATCCACAACCATAAAATTATTTTCATTGCTACTCCATAACTGTAATTTTGCTACTGTTATGAGTCATAATGTAAATATCTGATATGTGACCCACGGGTTGAGAACCACTGCTTAAAAGGCATGTAATGAGATTCCATACTTAAGAATTAACAAGTATGATGTGTAGCTCCCAGTTAATGACTAGTCACGCACCAAGAAGTCGACATATGATCTGTGACTAGGGGCAAAGTCAGTTAGGGGAAATAAGAGATGGTGAAATTAGCATAGCAGTATATTAAAATAGCCACTACCAAAATACTCCATGTTCTAAAAAAACGTATAGGAAAATATTGATGCAATAAAACATGGATGAGATCCTCAAATGAAATCTTAAAGATACACTTGAAATGAGAAATATACTAGATGAGAATTATAGCAGATTCAACCCTACAGGGAAAAGCTGTTCTTTTTATGTCATTTTTACCATATCTCTGGCTCAGAAATTTATAAAACCTGGCTAAGAAACTACCAAAACTATAATTTGACCCATCTTTCTCTCTAATATCAGTAGCTATCATCTCACTAAATGTATCACTGCTAATGATGATATGGTATTTTTGCAGCACTTTAAAAATTATTTATTTGGTGACATTTCTCATATAGATGAAGCTCCTCTGAAAATTAAGTTAACTAATAACACTTACAATGTAACACATGCCATCATCAGTAAAATTCAGCCTGTTTTTATAACCTTCATTTTTCATCTATAAAAATAAGCAAGGGATGGATTGGAGGGAGGAAAGGGAAGGGGGAGATGATGTAATTATAATCTCAAAAATTAAAAAAATATTTTTAAAAAAGTTGGTGAGGAAGAAATAGCTTAGCAGTAAGAGTACTGGCTGTCCTTGCAGAGGACTTAGATGGGTTCCACTACCCTCATGATAGCTTGTAACCCAATTCCAGTGGATCCAGTGCCCCAAAATGGCCTCTGTGGGGAATGGATGCATGTAGTGCACATATGTACAAGTAGGCAAAACACTCAGACACATGTAATAAAAAGAAATAAACCTTCAAACTTGATCAAGTGATACACATGAGGACATGCATGTATATTCTAAAGTGTTAGATGGAATTAGTGGTATGAATCTTAAAAAAAAAATAAAAACAGGCCAGATGACTTCCACATTTTGCCTTCCTTTCAACCTGTGTCCTTAGGTAAAACCCACATAGCTTTCAGACTGCCTGTAGGCACAAACAACATACTTACAGGCATCTAATCAGAATGTCTTGAGGCCATTAAATCTAACCAGAGAGTAGGGACCAATCCACATGTGTCTATATCTGACTCAACAAGCCATGAACTGTCTCAGAGAGAAAACACTGAAATACAGTAACCTACAAAGACCTCAGTCAAGCCAAGCATGCTGTATGACCTTAAGCAATTTACTTACTCCAAGCTTGCATTCCTCTATTAGTAAAGTGGGAACACAATTACCTACCTCAGAACAGTGCTGTTGGGGAGATTGCATGAGATAACAAATGTTCAAAGGATTGAGCACAGAGCTGGCAAGCCCTTAATAAACATTAGCTTTAATTGTTCTAATAAAAAGAAAGCAGTCTGTGTAACAAGAGGCTACTTGTAAATAAATGTGAGAGTTGAGCCTCAGTCTTGGAGCTTTCTGATCCATCTCAAATGAAGCATGTGTTAAATTAGGTATGAAAATTGCACCTCCGTTGTAGCCTCTACTCATCTCCCAAATAGTACAGATATCTACTGGGAACATCAGTTTTCTTTTTACCCCCCCTCCAGGGGGTTCCAGAGCATTCTATGTCTGTAGGCCATGCATACAAAAATAAGTATTGATTTAGGTCGCTGGGTTAAGGTAAGTTTGCCAGATATCTAGGTGAGACTCAGACCTGTAGGTGAGAGACCTGGAATGATTTGGTAGAGGAGAAAGTAAGGCGGAGCACACATGCACTAATCTCTCTAAAGCCAATGCTCAAACCTATGGTAGTAGACTCAATAGTCTGTCCCCATGATGTCTGCCTAGAACCTGTGCTCTGGATTAGGTCACTCAGAGGACTGCTAGAGCCTCTTTAAGATGCATCTCTCTTTGCTCTAGGTCTAAAATCCATATATGAGTGAGTACATACCATGTTTCTCTTTTTGTGACTGGCTTATCTCATTCAGGATGGTTTCTTCAAGTTTCTTCCACTTGCCTGTGAATTTCAAGATTCCATTTTTTTTTTTGTTTTTGTTTTTTTCCCGCAGAGTAGTATTCCATTGTGTAGATGTGCCACATCTTCTTTATCCATTCTTCAATCGAGGGGCTTCTAGGTTGCTTCCAGGTTCTTGCTATTACAAATAATGCTGCTATGAACATAGTTGAGCACATGTCTTTGTTGCATGGATGTGGATCATTTGGGTATATGCCGGCTCCTGTGGTAGACTGATTCCCATTTTCCTGAGGAACCACCATACTGATCTCCAAAATGGCTGTACGAGTTTACACTCCCACCAGTAGTGAAGACGTGTTCCCCTTTCTCCACATCCTCTCCAGCATAAGTTGTCATTGGTGTTTCTAATTTTAGCCATTCTGGCAGAAGTAAGATGGTATCTCAAAGTTGTTTTGATTTGCAATTCCCTGATAGTTAAGGATGTTGAGCACTTTCTTAAATGTCTTTCAGCCCTTTTGATTTCCTCCATTGAGAATTCTCTCTTTAGTTCTATAACCCATTTTTTCATAGGGTTGTTTGGTGTTTTGTTGACTAGTTTCTTGAGTTCTTTGTATATTTTGGAGATCAGCCCTTTGTCAGATATAGGATTGGTGAAAATCTTTTCCCAGTCTGTGGGCTGTCATTTGGTCATGTTCACTGTGTCCTTTGCCTTACAGAAGCTTCTAAGTTTGAGGAGGTCCCATTTATTAATTGTTGATCTCAGTGTCTGTGCTACTGGAGTTATGTTCAGAAGGGGTCTCCTATACCAATTTGTTCAAGGGTACCTCCCACTTTCTCTCTAAGAGGTTCAGTGTGGCTGGATTTATGTTCAGGTCTTTGATCCACAGCCTATAATTCATACTGCCAGAGGAACTAGGACACAAGGTGAATTCAAAGAATGGGGGGGGCAGTGAGTGGAGAGGGAACTAGGAGAAAGAGAAGGGGAGGAGAGGAAGGCATGTGAGCATGTGAGACTAGGAAGATTGAGTCAGGGGAGGAATAGAAGACAGGAGAGAGAGAGAGAGAGAGAGAGAGAGAGAGAGAGAGAGAACATAAAAGAGGGAGCCATTATAGGATTGAAGAGAAAACTGAACCTAAAGAAATGTCCAGAGGCCTACAAGACTGTCTCCAACTAACAATTTGAACAACAGTGGAAAGGCTACCATAAATGCCCTTTCCTAATAATCAGATCAACACTAACTTATCCACCATCATGGAGCCCTCATCTAGTACCTGTTGGAAACAGAAGCAAACACCCATACCTAAACACTGAGTCGAACTAGAACCCAGATGCAGATGGAGAGGACAAGACCATGCTGCAGAAACACATAGAGACAGCTGACCTGAACAAGGAGGAGCTAACGGGCCCCCAGACTGATAGCTGGGAATCCAGCAGGGGACTGACTCAGACCCCCTGAATATGGGTCTCAGCTAGAAGGACTGAGCAGTCTAAGGAACCTCAGACAGTGGAACCAGGATGTATTCCTGGTACACAAAAGGACCTTGCAGGCACATCCCCCATGGAGGGATACTCCCTTAACATAGAGACAGGAGAGAAGTCCTAGTCCCTACTCTAAATGGCTTGACAGATTTAGATGACTCCTGCTGGATGCCATCACCCTACATGTGGAGTGGGGGGTGGGTGGGAGGGGAGGGTGGAAGGGGTGCATGTGAGGGGTGGGGAAGAGGAAAAGAGGAAGGGAGGGAGGGAAAGGGAACTGGGATCGATATGTAAAATAAAAACTTAAATTAAATTACATTTTAAAAAAGATGCATATCTCTGTCCTCTTATCACCAAGGTTCTCCAAAGAATGTCTGTCTCCTTCACACAGATCTACCATGGAGCAAGCACTAATCAATGGCTGTTCGTTTGTCAAGCCCTTCTCCTTTCTCTCTAGCAGACCAGGTTTATATCTTTTCCAAACTCTGAAAGCCTCTCACCTGAGCTCTCTTTCCTCTTTCTATTTTGCCTCCTTTCCCTTCCCAGGTCTGGGTTATCCACACACTTAAGTACTGTGGTGATAATTTGATTATGATCTAACACATAAAGATTGCCTGAAAATCAAAGAAGCAAAGCAGCCGGCCACTAGAGAGTTTTCACCTCTACCAATGCTCAGACCAAAGTGGTGATTCACCAAACCTCAAACTTCATCTGTCTCAACCAAATCTCAGACTCTTCCAGCTCCTATCTCCTCCTACCTTATATTCCTTTCCAGTACTGGGATTAAAAGCATGTGATCCCAAGTGCTGAGATCACCTTTGTGTGAGCTCTGTGTCTCTTTTAGACTGGATTCCATCTCATGTAGCCAAGGATAACCTTGAACTAACAGAGATCTCTCTGCCTCTGTCTCCCAAGTCCTGGGATTAAAGGTATGTGCCACCCCTGCCTGGCCTCTATGGCTAACTAGTGTGGCTAGCTTTGCACTCTGATCCTCAAGAAAGCTTTATTTGTTAGGTGATAAACAAAATATCACTGCAAAGTACAAGCTATTTGTAGGCAGGGTCCCTTCTAATTCTTAATCACCCACTAGAGGGTGATTAACAAAAGAGCATGAGGAACTATTGGACTATTGTGAGAGAGAAGCAGCGACATGGAATAGAAGAACCAGGCACAGAGGCTGTCATAGGCATCCCAGAGTGAATTGATAGGCACATGGAACTAGATAGATGCTCAGTTGGCTGAGTTCTGGGCCATGGGAAGAGGTAGAATGGTATAGTTTGGAGTAGCAAAGATGAACTTGTTTCTGAGTTACTGAAATGCCCCTTTTCTATTTTAACAGATCTTGGAGGATCCACCAAACTTTATTCACAACTCAATACCACCCCAAGACTTGGAGCAGGTACTAACCTTCACCAAGAAAATAAGGCTGAGAAGCTCCAAGAAAGAAGGATACAGTGGAGAGGCAAGGGGTTCCCCTTTCTAGATTCCTGTAAGAGGATGGGGATGATCATCCTCTGGTCCATACTCTTAGCATCCTCTCCTTCTAGAGAGACACAGAGGACTTCTGATATATCCTGTACTATGTGCAGCCATGGGAGACCAGGAAGAGACAGCTGATGGAGGGGCTTCTGGGGACAGAGTAAAGATAATAATCGGTATGGCATGTCAGTCTTCGAAGGTCTTTACCACTCAAAATTTCACTTTCCTTCTCAACATCAAGTGTGCCACACTGTGACTATAACCATTTTACAGAGAAAAACTCACTTTTGGGTGCTAAGTCAAAGATAATTAAGGCAGAACTAAGCTAAACTTCACACTTCCAAGAGTTCCATTAGTGTTTAATTGGATGTGTAAGTGTCCTGCATGTTGATGCTTAATACCTGTTCCTTCCTTCGCTATACATGGTCTATATTTCACAGTTGTCTCTCCTGTTCTGAGGATCCAAATCTGCTGCCATGGTTTGAGCATTAGGACTTTGGATTTAGGAGTAGGAAGAGGTCCTGGAGTCTGCAAAGAGGTGACAGCTGGTGTATGGAGGAGATGGAAGCAGAGAGGGGGATGTCTGTCACTACCCAGCCCACTAACCCTCTAAATGGATCTGACAGTCATGAGGGTCTGGATGTTCCTAAGTTTGCTTCTCTAAGGTTGGTGGTCATTTTACCCCTTCTTGGGAAGCCTACAAGGACTTTAGACTCATCCTCAAATGTAGTATTTTCAAAGGAACCACAGAAGAAATCAGAGAATAAATAAATACAGAGAGCAGGCAGGTAGCATTTATACCATGAGTAGCCTAAATTAATGAGCACTTTGCTTGATTATTGGGCATATTTCTGTTACTCTGTCCTTCCATCCTAGGCTCAGGATACACACACATACACACACATACATGCACGCACGCTCGTACGCATACACACAGAGAGAGAGAGAAACAGAGAGAGAGAATCAGAGAGAGAGACAGAGACAGAGAGACTAAGAAAGAGCAAAATTCCTGAAAGACTATTCATGGTGGGAACACCACTACATAAAAGAACTTAATATCTCAGTATCTCGTTTTACAAACTTCAACATTGAAAGAGGAAAAAAGATGGGAAGGAGAATTTCTGGTGGCCATTTTAATTGGCATAAGCCTTTTAAGGAAAAGCTACCCAGAACATGATCTTGTAGGTAGAAACAATCAAAAAACAAAACAAAACAAAACAAAACAAAACAACAACAACAAAAAACATTATCCAGCCTCAGCCTCATCTACAGGCAGATTGTCATCTAAGAACACAGAAGCCCATTTCCCAGAGAGCCAGAACTAGAAGGAGAGCATGCACACTGGAGAGTGGGGCAGACTGCTATGGAAGACATGAAGCCCTGAGGCACAGGAATGGCTCCTCTGATGCTCTCCTTCCTATGGTCACCTCTAGGATGAGATCCAGGAAAGATACTCAGCCAGAACTGCAAGATGCCATCATGCTGCTCAGGGAACCTCTGCTTGGGGGCACCTTAGCAAAGATGTCCTGGTGCAAAGTCCCAGTTAAAAAGCAGCCAAGAATCAGAGGTGTCCCAAGCCAGATAGCCCAGATAGCTGCATGAAATGCTGGATGGTGTACATTGTGGTAGCAGCTATTAATGACTTCTTTTGTGTAAGAAATGTCTGGCCCCAGGAGTGGTCATCGCTGGGTTAACAGACTAGTTTTGAAGGATTAAATTATATGTTGAGGAGGAAAGGAGGGAACACAGTAGGGATGAAGAGCACCTGCCCACCAGTCTGGAATCCAAACTGGACACCAACAACTGAGCTATATTCCTGGAGCACCTCTAGGTTTCCTAAGTGCTCCAATTCCAAGAATTGGGACCCAAATACAGTCAAGTTTTTCTAAATTTTACCTTTGCAACAGATTTCTATTCTTGCTCTATGCTTGTGTCTCACCTGATGGCCAATTGCTTTCCATTGACTCCAAAATAAAATTGAGTCAATGAAAAATCTTTCTTGGGGTCTAATGGTGTCTCAGGAACGATTTATTGTGGATACTGGAATAGAGTAAGCACATTTGCCCCAAATAAGATTTAGACATGTAAATTCATCCTCAGGACTATCCGACCACTTAGGCAAGGTGTAGCATCCCCAAACATCTCCTGAGGACCAGTTTGCATGAGAGCAAGTGAATAGAACAGACCATGGTGGAGTTTAGGGTTTTCTGCCAAGTGCCCATTTGTGGCTCATCTATCCCTCCCTACACTTAGGATTTCTGGGTGTCATGTTTACCAAAATGCACTCTGACTGTACTGAGTCCACAGATGGCCTGGTGTAGGTCTCCAGAGCTTCCAGAACCTACAACTACTTCTTGACTCAGGTGCAGCCCTTTGGCCTTGGCAGAATAGAATGACAATAATCATTATGACAAACATAAAGGAGAAGCTAAACAACAACAAAGAACACCTACACCTACAGGGACCACGTTTTCCATACTCCCAACCTGAACTTAGGAGGACACATATAGAAAATACATTTAAAGTCAGTGTCATTCCAGAAAATGTAGCTGTGTGTACTTTACTTTCCATCTCCTTTTATAACACAGGTAAGTCAGAACCTGGGAGAGTCCTGTGTTGATACTGAGAAATACCAGAAAAGTTCTTTTTAGAGTTTCTGTTAAAAATGAGAACACTAGGCAGGCATAGTGATGTTCAGACCAGCATGGTCTACACAGTGAGTTCCAGAACAGTAAACCTATATAGTGATACCATGTCTCAAAACAAACAAACAAACAAACAAACAAGCAAAAATTAAAACACCCTCTTTTATGGAGGACAGCTCATATTTTTTCCACATATCTTGTTCTTTTTTATTTCCCCTCCTCAACCTCATCACTCCTAGTCTCTGATATAATACCTCCTTGGTTTTCCATGCTGAGATGAGAGATGATGGGTAGGGTGGGAAGCAGCGATGTTTTACACCAACAAATACCAAATAACTATCTTTGCATAGACATAATCCCCTAGGACTGAGGTATGTGAAAATTTCTGTGTCAACAGAATCTAAGATTTTTAGAAAATGTAGAGTCTTGGCTGCCATGTAGTTTAGAAGAGGCCCTTGGGGATTTTGCATGAAAGTGGAACTTACAGCTCTGCACTGCAGGTAGTGGTAATAATTCCTGGGGGACAGAAGACAGCATCCTCAGCCAAAATTAACTTCACCATGTCCCTAGGATGTTCCTGAAATCTCTTAGAAAAGGCCTGGGAAAGATGGGTTGCATTTTGTGTTAGACATTGTCTTTTAATTTTGGTACATTTAACACAATATGAATACTTGTGTACAGTGACTAATAGCTTAATTTACACATCTCATGAGCCTGGCTGATGTAGAACAGGGTGTTAGAGATACATTAAAATTTGTTCCCAATAGATGGCATTGGCTATGACTCACAATTCTTGCCATGTCTGATGAAGCCAAGGGGGACCTCAGTATATTTCCTTTACAGCTGTCTGGGAGGGCCGAAGAGAGCTGCTTCTTAGACATGAGGCATTCACCATCTGGAAAATGGAAATGTGGGAACTCACCCAGTTTGCCTCTCATAAGGATTACTGATGCTAAGACCAGTGCAGTGTTATGAAGTTTGGTCTTTATCTTGTTTCTTGGTGTACAGTTCCTGAAGGCCCCAGAGCTGCCCGTGGGGTGATGATATTATTTTTGTGTGCTGATGAGGTGAGTGGTGGTGGTTGTCTCTCTGAGCAGGCCTGGGAAAACCAAGACACAATTAGAAAAGGTGGAGACTTTCTAGTCCATCTTCCTCTAGAGAATAAAGTGGAGATGAAAATTGTGTCAGTCGTCAAAGGCCAGTGATATAATCAAGTATGCCTTTGTAATAAGCCTTAATAAAATCCCCAATATCAGGGGTTTGGTGTGTTTTGTTGGAGATAAATATGTAGAACAGTAGCTCTCAGCCTCTGGGTGTCCAATGACCCGCTCACAGGGGTCACCTCAGACCATTGAAAATATCAGATATTAACATTACAATTTATAGCAGTAGCAAAGTTACAGTTAAGACATAGCAACATTAACAATTTTATGGTTAGAAGCGGTATCAAAGGTTCAACGCATTAAGAAGGTTAAGAAGCACTGATGTAGAGGTTCCTGAAGGGTGGTGCAACTGGAAAGAGGTGTGTCATTGTTTACTTTTCTCATTACTGTGATCAAATACTTGATACAACAATTTAAGGGAGGAATGATTTATTGTAGCTTAAATGTTAATTATGGCAGGGAAGGGTGTCAGGAGCATGAGGCAGTGGTCACGCTGCATCCACCATCAGCAAGCAGAGATGAATTTTCTCCCTTCCATTCTGTTTGGAAGCTCAGCTCATGGAGTGGTATCATCCACACTTAGAGTGGCCTTAGAAACTCCTTCACAGATATGTCCAGAGAGAGGTTTTTTGTTTTGGTTTTGCAAGACAGGGTTTCTCTGTGTAGCTTTGTAGATCAGGCTAGCCTTGAACTCACAGGCCTGCTTCTGCCTCTCAAGTGCTGGGATTAAAGGCCTGCACCACCACAGCCCAGCTATGCCCAGAAGTTTTTTTTTAAAGGTGATTATAGACCTTGTAGAGTTGACAACCAATATTCATAATCACAGCTTCCAAGAGGTCTCTTCGTACCATGTCATTCATCAGTTATATCCCCTTTTCATCATTTATAATATCCTTTATAATGATTTCCCAGAGTCACATGTTTCCCAGAGTTTGTGAGTTGCTCTAGATAGTTAACAGAACAAGGAAGGGCCATAGGGAGCCTGTGTATATAGCCTGTGGGTCAGAAAACTTGGAATTAGAATCTTAAATGAGGGTTAATCTTTCAGGATTGAACTCCCAGCCTGTGGGATCTGACACCATCTCCCAGATTTAGACTAGAGGACATTCGGCAGGCATGCACTCCCTGCATGATGTGTGGAGAAAACCTTCCATTCATGTGTCAAAAGTATCCAGTGTGTTGAACCTAGGGATAAAGGGATTTGATTTTTGTCTGCAAATCTTAGATCTGGTGTCCAAAAGCCCAGACTCCCAGGTAGTCAGATAGTACCATGCTCTCTCTCTCTCTCTCTCTCTCTCTCTCTCTCTCTCTCTCTCTCTCTCTCTGTGTGTGTGTGTGTAGGGGGGTGGAGTACCCTGGACAGTTATTCCTTCACAGGGAGAGTAGGCTCTCCCCAATCATCTGTGTCTGTGTAACATGTTATTCTCCACTGTAGGTGGCTTGGCAATTTTCACAGCAGGACTCAACTGCCAATGAAGTCTTACATGGTTAAGAAGCTGTCATTTCTGAATAGGCAATGCTCTCTTGGGCCCTGTTAGAGCACCCTAGCTTTCCAGACCTCTCCTAGGAAAAGCCTAGACACAAGCAACCCTCCTAGACACCTCAACGGGGTCTGAGGCAACCTGACTGTAGTCATGACCTCACTTCCAAATCTACTCAAAGCATGACCTCTGTCAGGAAGCCAAGTTATTTCAGTTCTACAGTAGAGAGCACATGTTAACTAAACCTGCTTCCTTGTTATGCAAGACCTCACCTTCTCTAAGGAACAGTGGAGCAGCTATATTGGGACCATTAGCACAAAAGTCACAAGTTATAAGAAACCTGGATCTTGATGGTTTCACTGATCAAATGCATCAAATGTGGACCTCTGTTGTGACTTAGCATTGATGAAGAATAAACTATTTACTGACATGTCTCTATAGTGGCCAGAGGTCCCTGTGGTGTTCTTCCTGTCCATCACTGTGTGTATATTACACATAGTCATGGCCTTCCCAACTGAGACACAATGGCATGTAGAATTCAACAAGCACTCTTATGGGGCAATGGATACCTCTTGTGAAACCTAGTCAGGAGCCTCATTCATTCTACAAGCCAAGCAGGATCCAGCAATGCCAATATTCTAGCACACCCCTAGATATTCTGCACCTACTTTGGTACAGCTGCAGATAAGCCAATGTTTACACAGCCTCTATTATTTACAGTCTGGTACACTTACCAGAAAAAACAAACAAACAAACAAACAAAAAAAAACAAAGTTAGGAGAGGCTTCAGAAGTCATCAAATATAGTAGTTTTCAAAATAAGAGTGGAATTTTTTCATCAAACAAAATCCTACAGAGACACAGGGTGGAATCTTGAGTCTGTGGGTTAGATGACAACACTCTTTTTTGGAAACTTTCTCGCTTTATTGTTTGAAAACCACCAATTTTACCCAGCCCTCTTGTTTTGAGGTGCTAACCTGCTCATCCATTCACTCACTAACATTGTTATTTAAGATTTGCTGTCTGCTGGGCTTAACTTGGCATTTCACCAAAAGGAGCCTCTGGCCTCTCTGCTCTTACACTCTACTGGGATATAAAAGGATGTTCCCTGACACTACAAAGAGTTATTGTGTCAGAACCATAACTAAGATCATCACAGTGTCCAGCCTTCCATGCCTGCATCTGCTTGACGCAGTTCAGATCTTGGTGCAGAATGAATATACATACAGTGAAACAGCAGGCAAACTCATCTGAGTGTGATACCCACTGCAGGCATGACCCAAGGGTCCTCTCCACTTGTCAACTCTTGTCTGTCTTCCATAGTCTAATCCTCAGCACCCAGGAAGGAAGCTTTCTCTGAGTGTCTTGTCTTCACTGAGGTCCCTTCAGCTAACTATTGACCCTCAACCCACCCAGATGACTACCTACGCTTCTCTAACTGACACTTGTCTTATTGTCACTACTAGAGGACCTGCATTCTCTTATTTTAATGTCTCAGAAAATAATGAAATGATTTAATAGAAATATGAATCTTTAGTAAATATATAAAGTCAAGCCTCTTTTTGATTATATAGATTATATATAAAGAGGATTCTATGGTCAATTGCTATGAATGTGTTTCTAAAGATTGACCCTCAGTTTTGTTCCAGTTCCAGTGATCTGTCATGGAATGGTCCCATTCTCAGAGCGACACGAGCACAAATGTCCCTGCTCCATTATTCCCCAGGATTAGCATTGGTGGGGTGCTGCTTAGCTCCCTCCATTATCTCTCTGTGTGTAATTAGTTCAGCCTGATTCTTGGCTCTTATTTGTCACAGTGCAGGCACACTTCCTGGAGGGGAAGACCTGGTGAATCTTACCCATTACAAGAACCTGTTAAAATAGTTAGCTTTTATGTCTGCCTGTGCTGTTACTTCTGAAATGAATGGGTGGACATGACTTCCTCGAGTCTAACCCCATTTTCTTCCCAACAAATTTCTCCTACCACATATTTAAACCAACATATTTAAAGCCACACCAAAGCATGGTCTCATGTCATTATCCTGTCAAGCTTAAACAACGATCCTTGCTGCTTTTGCTGTGATTCAGGCTCATGCCCCCTTACCAAGTTCTGGGTCACACTGAGATCCCTCTGCAAGACTGAAAGCATGGCAAGCTATGACAAGTGATGTGCATCATGGACCCTCAGTACCAAACACCCATCACAAGATCCTCTTACAACAGGGACATGGTAGCACACACCTTTAATCTGAGCACTTGGGAAGAAGAGGTGGACAAATCTCCAAGTGCTTGAGACTAGCCTAGTCTACATAGTGTGTTTCAGTTAAGCCAGGGCTATGTAGTGAGATCCTGTCTTAAAAAGCAAAACAAAACAAACAAGATCCTGATAAACCTTCGAATTTCAAAAGGAGACCACACACATGTGTAAATAGCTTATATTTAAATAAGTGTTCCTTAAAAAAAAAGCTGAAGGAGAATCTAGGCACAACTGTGCATATCTCCTGTGTGTTGCAAGCTGTTGAAGACACTGGCTCATTCTCAGATTAGCAATGTTCTTTGAAAAGAACTACATAGGTCTTGGTCATATTCACTGCGACTATTGTAACGGAGCAGTGTTGACACCACTCTATAAAACAAAGCTATGGAAATGGAAAGAAAACAGTGGAATGGAATAAAAGACACTGGAACATGCAGCCTGAAGGTATCCTTCCTGTGCAGGCAGGTTGAAGAGGGGGCATCTTTCTCTGCAGCCTGTTGACACATTACTATGTATTGTTCTTCAGGTCAGAATTCTTTTGCATTCAGAGCACTTAATCTTCACTGGCTCCATGGTGGCTGTGTCCACCTTATCTACAGGATGGGTGCTGGAGAGTGTACTACAATAGCAAAATTGAGTGTCACTCAATCCCAGTGCCTCAAGCCAAAGGAGGCATTTGAGTATAAACTGGCTACTGGGAGTGAGAGCTCAGGGACTACTAAGCAAAAACTAAGGGCTTCATGGGAGTGAGAGCTCAGGGACTACTAAGCAAAAACTAAGCTAGCCATGTAATTCCTGCCTCCAAGCTGCAGGCAGTTTTCTCAGCTCTCTTGACAATGCTTTATGTAATATGTTAGAGATTATTTTAAAGCTGAGCATGGAACTTTTTAAACATGGGAGAATAGGCTGCAGATATAATTATTACTACTTATGTACTTCTATTTCTAAGTCTATGTTCATTGATGGAGCTTATAATTGGCCATAGTTAGCATGACTACACTACAAGACTGGCACATGGTATAAAGAAGGGGCTGCCTTACTTTAAAAATATATTTTGAGAGCTTGAGAAAGCTGGCTGACTGTTTCTGTATAATTGCCAGGTAGATGTATCCAAATCATTTTCTACAACTATAGAGAACTCACAGTCTCTGAAGAGAATCCTTTCTTTATCTTGATTACCAGCCTGATGAGGTTGAGAAAGGCCTGAGCAATAAGTAAAGCAGACCTCTGAGTGTGTCTACAGTAGTATTTCCAGAGAAGACTAGATCCTGTGGGCTCTGGCTTAAAAAATGGCTTAAGCCATTGATGGATTCAAGCTATGAATTGGGAGTGGTAGAACTATGGAAAGGAGGGTCCTGGTTAAAGAAAATAAGCCACTGGGAGAATGTCATTAAGAACTTATCTTGCCCTGGTCTCTTCCAAATACTGCTTCCTTCCTGCTGTGATGGGAGCAGTTCTACCATGTCATCCCCACCAGCACAAACCTCTAAAACCATAAGCTAACACCCTTTTCTCCTTTACCTTGCTCCTGCCAGATGTTTGGTCACAGCAATGTCATAATTAGCCGACAATTTTTCAATGCATTTAAAGGGGGGGGGTGATCACTAACAAAGTGGACAGAGGCAAATAAATCTCCACTAATAAAAGGTTAGTTGCATATAAGGCTTTATATGTTTACCCCAAACACTTGAAAACAAAAGAATGACTTCTCACTTATCTATGAATTGACTTGTTTCCAAAATGCAAATATTTAATGTAAGAATATTGGGGAAAAGAGATGACATTAAAAGTACTCCAAATTCCATAGGCAATGTTTTGTTATTAATTTTGGAGAGAAAATTTCTACATTTTTATTTTTATGAAACTGAGATGCAATATGGTTTGCTTTAGTCTAGTTTTCATTTTGACAGTTATTAATGTATCTTTGTCAATAAGTTGAAAGTGCAAAAGCACATTTAATTATTGCAAAACATGCTATTACCATGAGTCAACCAAAATTTACTTTTAAAACTATTTCGAATTTTTATACTTTTCAGGTTTCTATTACTCTAACCATTTCCAGAATCACTATATTTTAAATCCTAGGAACTCTTTGCCTAAGTTAGGAATAAAATTACAACTATAGCCTAAAAATGGCCTGTACTAAAATATCAAGAGCAGCATTGAACTTTCTAAGAAAGAGTTAACAACGTTTCCTTAGAGTTTGAGAGATGGCTTAATGGGTAGTGTTTACTACATAAGCATAAGGTCCTGAGACTGGATCTACAGAACCCATATAAAGCAAGCATGCATCTGGAACCCTAGCACTATGGTAGAGATAGATTCATGGAGCTTCTTATCCAGCCACACTTGCTGAAGTGGTGAGTCCAGGTTCAGAGAGAAGCCATGTTTCAAATACTAAGGTGGACCAAGATAGAGGAAAACAAATGGCATTGACCTCTGACTTCCAAAAGCATACCCATAATATAGGTACATACATGCCTCTCCCCAACACGTGTGTGTGTGTGTGTGTGTGTGTGTGTCTGCTCCTGTGTGTGTTTTAAGGATATCAACTACTACCATTCATATCTTCAGTTGTAAATCTTAGCCAACACAATAAAAGAATAGATAAGCACACAAATCAGAAAGTAAAGAATCTATTATTCACAGAAGAAATTATTCTACATGTAGACTATCCAAGAAAAGGGAAAGGAAGACTATGGGAAATAACACAAATCAAAGGAGTCCATTAGTATGGGGTAATTATACTAGACTCAGTAGAACTCAGTGGAGTTCTTCATAATATCAACAACTAAGTAGAAATGTAATTTTAAAAACTATTCTTAATCATAGTGCAGGTTACTGGTAGGTATAATTTGCATCATTAATTAAGATAAAGGGATTGGTTAGAAAGCCTATGAACAAGATAATTATTACAAATACAATCACTGGGGAAATTGTCTCCATTCCATGCCCTTATCGTTAGCATGCATGTGGGCATGTGCATATGGGAAAACACACACACACACACACACACACACACACACACTCATTCACACAAAAATGAAAAGAAAATGCATTTAAATAATAGCCTTTTTACATTTCTATATTTTCTGAACTATGTAATTAGTATGTGTCTTTTATCATGAATAAAAGCATGTCTTATAAAATGTAATACTGAGAAAGCAAGCCATCATTTGCATGAGGCCAGGATGGAAAATTGACTGGCAGGGTACAGGGAACTTTTAGGTAATTGAAATGTACTCATTCATGGTGTGATTGCAATTATTTCATTCTGTTTTTGTAATAACAACATTTTGACCAGGCCAGGCATGGTGGTGCACACCTTTAATCATAGCACTTGAGAGGCAGAGGCAGGCAGATCTCTGTTGAGTTTGAGGCCAGCCTTGTCCACATAGTGAGGTTCAAACCAGCCAGGAACTTGTCTCAAAGAAAAAAGAAACAACAACATATACCAAAAAAAAAAAAAAAAAAAAAAAAAAAAAAAAACCCAAAAAAAATGCACTCTGACCAAGTGCAACTCAGGGGAGGAAAGGGTCTATTTCATCTTACAATTCCAAGTCACAGTCCATTATTGAGTGAAATTGTGAAATTGGGGAATAACTGAAGAACCCAAGGCAGGAATCCAGAGGCAGAAGCCATGAAGGAACATTGCTTTTGGTCTATCAATTGGCTCACTCATGGGCTTAGTGGCTTTCTTATATAGACCATGACCACCTGCCAGAGATGGTGCTGCCAAGAGTGGGATGTGCTCTCCTTGGTCAATGAATAATCAAAACAATCTAAACAGACAAGCCCACAGGCCACTTCCTCAGTTGAGTCTTTCTTAGATGACTCAGCCTAGTCAAGTTGACAGTTAAAGCTAACTAGGACACATGGGCATATGCATGTGTCAGAATTTAGTGTACAATACACTAACAGACCCACAGTACTTCTAATATACAAAATCATACTCAATGAAGTTGATTCAAGTTGAATTTTTAAAGTCAATTTATGAAATGCAAGGGACCATTCCAACTCCTATCCTTAGGCATTATCTTGTTTGGAATAACACTAGCTGCTAAGCTACTGAATTTCCTGTTTCTCCAGCTACCTCAGAAACAGTAGAGAATTGGCTTTACTTTAAAGCTGGGAAGGTAGAGAAGCTGCAAACTAGAAATGAATTTCAGGATCCCAACAGAATACAAAACAAAACTAGTTTCAGGAACCTTAGACCCTTCCCCAGTGTTTAGCTCAATTATATCTTCACTGAATACCTACTACATGCCAGAAATTGTGCCTAACTTCATTCACCTGCAAGGGTAAAGTCTGGTGTCTAGAAAGGAAAGAAAGGAAGTCCCACCCCCCTTCCTTCCGGGTGCTGTAGACATGAAGAAGCCTCTTTGGGATGATGAATTTCCAGAGGCATCTGGCATCTTGCCATAAGCCACTACATTGTCCTGGGTGAAATCTGAGTAGAAACCCAGACTCCTTGTACAATGGCTCTGTCTGTATGACATGAAGCTTTAGATTAGGTAAATGATTAATTCTTTGCTCTTGACAATTGGAACAAAAGAGCAAGATGGATTGTCAGTGCTGCCTGATCTATCATGTTTCTCTTGTATAAGCAACATAGAGTGACCACAGTGTTAGATTGGGAAAACCAGGGGCTGTCTCAGTAGCTCTTATATGTTTTGGTTGTGATCCTAGACTTTAATGGCTGAACCATCTCTCCAGCCCTCAGTAGTCCCTTCTCATGCATAAGACAGTGAGAAATCTCTCAGCCTGAGCTAGTTTTCTTAGGACAGGGGTATACCTCACTTACTGTTTTAGTTATTTTCTCGTGGCTGTGATAAAACACTGATAAAAAGCATTTTGTAAAAGAAAGGGTTTGTTTCATCTTATAATTCCAAGTAACCATCTTCATTTCCATCAAGGTTCTCCAAGGCAAGAACCTGGAAGCAGGACCTGAAGCTGAGACCATGAGAAACATTGCTTACTGGCTCACTCTCCATCACATACTCAGCTCACTTTTTAACATGATCCATGGTCACCTGCCCAAGGATGGCACCACCTTCAGTGGGCTGCCCCCTCCTACACCAATCATTGATCAAGAAAATTCACTGGAAACTTGCCTATAGGCCATCTGATGGAGGTATTTCCTCAGTTGAGGTTCCCTCTAGGGAGTCAACTAGCTTGTGTCAAGCTAACAAAAAAAGCTAACCAGAATATCTACTCTCAAGACTTAGAAGAGATGACCACGTGAAAGGGCTGAAAACCCAAGACAAAACAAAACAAAAATTCTTCAAGTGAGACTTGACAAAACATAGACTATTGTCCAAATCTGGCCCAACCCTGCTCTTGTAAAGACAGTCTAATGAAACACCTACACATGCCTGTGTACTCCTGTCTATAGCTGCCTTAGCAAGACAAACGAAGGAGTGAGTAGGTGCCACAGAGACTGTGTGACTCACAAGCTGAAACTATTTCTTACTCAGACCTCTACAAAGTTCACTGAGTCTCCTCCAGGGCAGGACTTCTGTACTCAGGACCCCTTTTTATCAGAGAACTTCTATGTGACCCTGGATAAAATCAAATATTTATCAACTGTTAGAGAGCAATTTACTTAAAAAACAGTTCTTTGGTATGCATATCATTTTATCATTCGTTAAGGGTTAAGGCAAAGTTGCATTTGAATAAGATAGAAATACTTGTTAGTTGAGTATTTGATGTTGATGCTGTAGATTGCAGAATATTCTCAAAATGTCTAGAGTTGAATAGTATTTTGATTTTATAACCCACAGAGCTGAGAATACTGCTTTTCTTCAAGAGATTTACTTTATTTTTAATTCTCTCTCTCTCTCTCTCTCTCTCTCTCTCTCTCTGTGTGTGTGTGTGTGTGTAGATGCTTACAGAGGCTAGAGTTACAGGTAGCTGTAAACCATCCAGAGTGGATGCTAGAAATTTAACTCATGTCCTGTGCAAGAATATTGCATGCTCTTATCTGCTGAGCTATCTCTCCAGCCTCTAGAGTGCCACTTCTCATAAACATGTAGTTCGAAATGGCAGTAATATGTTTAGGACCATTTCAGAAACTACTGAGAATTCTGTTCTGAACTCGAGCCAAAATTAATTTCTTGTTTCTATGAGACTCAAGTCAGCAACTAAACAGTAGCTTTTAAAATCAAATATCCTAATGCAACACAGTCCAAAGATATATGAACTTGATGCTTAAGGCTGAGGATTGAGGGTAGGAAATTATTATAAGTCCTTGTTGTCCATAATGTAAAGTCATTATGTTTCTATAAGAGCAGAAAACTTCATGTGCGCTGTAAAACAGCTTCTAGCATACAGCAGTCTGGAATTTGAGCCTAGACGTTTCAGAAAGCATTTGTTGGTACAGCATAGTGTGATGGCATGCACTGTGCAAAGTGCACATGCGTGTTCAAAATCAAGGTTACACAATGAAACATGGTCAGTGCAGTGCAGCCAGGACACCTTAATTCATTATATGTTTATTTTTAATTAATTTTTTGATCATTAAACATCCAGAAATAATTTTGGCTGCCTAATTTTTCATGATCCCAATAGTCAGTAATGTTATGTGACCCCCACATACGGGTTGACATAGTGCTGTATCTATGGGAAGACTTCAAGCAGGAACTCACAGAATAAGACATGGTTGACCAAATCCATCATTAAGAATTTCTTTTGACAAAGGAGACCTGACTATCCATGGGGACCACCAGTAATTTCCACCTGCTTGGTCTCTGACCCAACCTCCAGTCCTCTGCTGGAGTCTGGGCCCCTCCCAGAGATCCGCCTATCTCTGCAGGTCCACTCTGAGTTCCCTCCAGCAAGATCCTTGACCCCCAAAGCAGGGCCTCTGCTAAAGAAAGAGGACTCAGCTAGAGAGTCCCAGTTTCCAGTGAGATCCTACTATCCTGCAAAAACTTCCCAAGTTTCAGCTCAGCCTTTGTCCTCTTCTGCCAGCCATTGGCTAGAGGTGAGTCTGGGCCCAATTGGGGCGGCCTCTCCCCTACAACCTCTCCCCCGCCCCCGAACTCCCTGGGTTGGCCCCTGATCCCGCTGCTCCTGTGTCCTGTCCCCATCAAGAGCACCCTTGGAGCTCTGATACACCCCCACCCATCCCTACCGCAAGCCTGTCCCTCCTACCCTGTGCCCTACCCTGCCCACTGTCCTGCCGCTCTGGTTGAGCACTGGGACAGTGGGTAGAGCCAACAGTCCACCCTACTTCGGACACTTCTCGGAGCAACTCTGAACAAAGGAGACCTGCTTATCCATGCGGGACCACCCGTAATTTCCACCTGCTTGGTCTCTGACCCTGCCTCCAGTCCTCTGCTGGAATCCCGGCCCCTCCCAGAGATCCGCCTACGGGTCCACTCTGAGTTCCTGCCAGCAAGATCCTTGACCCCCAAATCAGGGCCTCTGCTAAAGAAAGAGGTCTCAGTTGGAGATTCCCAGTTTCCAGTGAGATCCTACTATCCTGCAAAAACTTCCCAAGTTTTAGCTCAGCTTTTGTCCTCTTCTGTCAGCCATTGGCTAGAGTCATTGGCTAGTGGCATCTTCTACTGGATCCTCAGCCCTGACCCCATCCCTGGGTCCCTGTCTGTGGAGAGACCTCCTATAGAGCTTGGACCACCCAGAGATACAGATATTGAATCTCTGACCTACATAAGCCCACCGGGGAAGTACCATAGAGAGAGGGAGAGACCCCACCAACACCTACTGGAAGAAGCTATGGGAAGATGGCAATACAAGGAAACACCAAAGAAAGACAAGCCTCAGAAAAGAAAGACACCACCAGATTTCTAGGGAATCTACACCAACTAGAATGGAACACAACAACAAAGCAGAGGAAGCAGAAGGGAACAACTTAAAAATTACCATCATAAAAATGATAGAGGCCCTCAAAGAAGATGTGAGAAAATCCCTTAAAGAAATGGAGGAAAAAACAAACAAAAAAGTGGAAGAAATGAACAAATTGCTTAAGGAAAGTAAAGAAAGTACAGAAAGCCAAGAAAAAATAATTAAGCAGGTGAAGGAAATGGGTCAAGACTTGAAAACTGAAATAGAGAAAATAAAGGCAACACAAACCGAAGGAATGCTGGAAATACAAAAACTGGGCAAAAAATCGGGAACTACAGACACAAGCATAACCAACAGAATTCAAGAGATGGAAGAGAGAATCTCAGGCACAGAAGATAAACTAGAAGAAATAGATTAATCGACCAAAGAAAATCATAAATCCAATAAATCCTTAACACAAAACATCCAGGAAATGTGGGACACCATGAAAAGGCCAAACCTAAGAATAATAGGCATAGAGGAAGGTGAGGAAGCCCAGCACAAAGGTGCCAAAAACATATTCAACAAAATCATCGGGGAAAACTTTCCCAATCTGAAGAAGAACATGCACATGACAGTACAAGAAGCATACCGAACCCCAAATAGGCTGGACCAAAGAAAAAAGACCCTTGACATATAATAATCAAAACACCTAGCATACAAAATAAAGAAAGAACATTAAGAGCAGCAAAGGATAAAGGACAGGTAACATATAAAGGCAGACCTACCAAAATTACACCTGACTTCTCCATGGAAACCCTCAAGGCCAGAAGGTCCCAGATAGATGTTCTAAAAGTATTAAGAGAACACGGATGCCAGCCTAGGCTACTATATCCAGCAAAACTCTCAATCACTATAGATGGAGAAAACAAGATATTTAATGACAAAACCAGATTTTCCCAATACGTATCTACAAATCCAGCCCTACAGAAAGAATTGGAAGAAAAACTCCAACCCAAGGAAGGTAACTATGCCCACAAAAATGTAGGCAACAGATAGTCCAACTACACCAGAAACCAAGGGTAAAGCAGAACTAATATATTCACAATACCACTGCCAACAACAAACCTAAATCAAACAAGCATCAACAATCAATGCTCCTTACTCACCCTCAACATTAATGGTCTTAACTCACCTATAAAAAGACACAGGCTAACAGAATGGATACAAAGACAGAATCCATCCTTCTGCTGCATACAAGAAACACATCTAAGCTTCAAAGATAGACATTACCTCAGGGTAAAGGGTTGGGAAAAGATTTTCCAATCAAATGGAAATAAGAAGCAAGCAGGCATAGCTATCCTAATATCTAACAAGTTAGACTTCAAACTAAAATTAATCAAAAGAGATGAAGACGGTTATTTCATATTCATTGCAGGAGAAATCCATCAACACAAAGTCTCAGTTCTGAACATCTATGCCCCTAATACAAAGGCACGCACATTCATAAAAGAAACACTACTAAAACTCAAAGCTCATATAAAACCTCACATACTTATAGTAGGAGAGTTCAACACACCACTCTCACCACTAGACAGGACCACCAGTCAGAAACTCAACAAACAAACAAAATAACTAACATAAGTTATGTCTCAACTGGGGTTAACAGACATCAATAGAACATTCCATTCAAACACAAAAGAATATACCTTCTTCTCTGCTCCACATGGAACCTTCTCTAAAATTGACCACATACTAGGTGGCATAACAAACCTCAACAGATACAAGAGAATTGGGATAGTTCCCTGTATCTTATCAGACTACCTGACCATGCTTTAAAATAGGAATTCAATAACAACACAAATGGCAGATACCCTACAAACTCATGGAAACTGAACAATGTGCAATTGCACCACACCTGGGTCAAAGACAAAATAAAGAAAGATATTAAGGACTTTCTAATATTCAACGAGAATGAGGAACTTATGGGACATCTTGAAAGCAGTGCTACGAGGGAAGTTCATTGGACTAGGTGCCAATATGAAGAAAACAGAGGATAGTCACATAAGAGAATTAACCGCACAAATGAAAGCCTTAGAACAGAGAGAAGTGAACTCACCCCGTAGGACTAGACACCAGGAAATAATCAACTTGAGGGCTGAAATCAACAAAATATAAATCAGGAAAACAGTACAAAAAAATCAATACAACGAAGAGTTGATTTTTTTTTTTTGAGAAAATCAACAAGATAGACAAACCTTTATCCAAATTAACAAAAAAGCAGAGAGAGAACATGCAAATTAACAAAATCAGAAACGAAAAGGGAAACATAACAACTGACACAGAGGAAATCCAGACAACTTTCAGGTCATACTTTGAAAATCTGTATTCCACAAAAATTGAAAATTCAAAGGAAATGGACACATTTCTGGATAACTATCACTTACCAAAATTAAATCAAGAACAGACAAACAATGTAAATAGACCTATAATCCCCAATGAAATAGAAGCAGTCATTGAAAGCCTTACAACCAAAAAAAGCCCAGGGCCAGATGGATTCAGTGTAGAAGTCTATCAGACATTCAAGGAAGAACTAATACCACTACTCCTCAAACTGTTCCACAAAATAGAAACAGAAGGTTCATTGCCAAACTCTTTTTACGAGGCCACAATAACCTTGGTACCCAAGCCTCACAAAGACACAACTAAGAAAGAAAACTACAGACCAATATCTCTGATGAACATCGATGCAAAAATATTCAATAAAATACTGGCAAACCAAATTCAAGAATACATCAGAGAAAACATCCACCATGACCAAGTAGGCTTCATCCCTGGATTGCAGGGATGGTTTAACATAGGAAAATCTGTCAACGTGATCCACCATATACACAAACAGAAAAAGAAAAACCGTATGATCATCACCCTAGATGCTGAAAATCCTTCGACAAAATTCAACACCCTTTCATGATGTCTTGGAGAGGTCAGGGATAACAGGAACATACCTAAACATAATAAGAGCAATATACAGCAAACCAACTGCCAACATCAAACTGAATGGAGAGAAACTTAAACCAATTCCTCTAAAATCAGGAATCAGACAAGGCTGTCCTATCTCCATATCTCTTCAATATCGTACTAGCAGTTCTAGCTAAAGCTATAAGGCAACAAAAAGGAGATCAAGGGGATCCAAATTGGAAAGGAAGAAGTCAAACTGTCTCTATTTGCAGATGATATGATAGTTTACATAAGCAACCCTATAAACTCTACCAGGGAACTCCTACAGCTGATAAACACCTTCAGCAAACTAGCAGGATACAAGATATACTCAAAAAAATCAGTAGCCCTACTTTTTTTTCAGACAACAAAGAGGCAGAGAAAGAAATCAGACAAACATCACCCTTTACAATAGCCACAAGCAACATAAAGTATCTTGGTGTAACACTTACCAAACTAGTGAAAGACCTATATAATAAGAACTTTGTGGCTCTAAAGAAGGAAATTAAAGAAGATACCAGAAAATGGAAAGATCTCCCATGCTCTTGGATAGGTAGGATAAACATATTAAAAATGGCAATCTTGCCAAAAGCAATCTACAGATTCAATGCAATCCCCATTAAAATCCCACCACAATTCTTCACTGACCTTGAAAGGATAACAATCAACTTTATATGGAAAAACAAAAACCCAAGATAGCCAAAAACAACCCTGTACAATAAAAGAACTTCAGGAGGCATCGCCATTCCTGACTTTAAGCTCTACTACAGAGCTATAGTTCTGAAAACAGCCTGGTATTGGCATAAAAATAGACAGGTAGACCAATGGAATCGAATTGAAAATCCTGATATTAACCCACACACCTATGAACACCCGATTTTCAACAAAACAGCTAAAATTATACAATGGGGCAAAGATATCATCTTCAACAAATGGTGCTGACACAATTGGATGAGGGTGTGTAGAAGACTGCAGATAAACCCATGTCTGTCGCCATGCACAAAAACTCAAGTCCAAATGGGTCAAAGACCTCAACATCAATCCAGCCACATTGAACCTCTTAGAAGAGAAAGTAGGAGGTACCCTTGAACTAATTGGTATAGGATACTGCTTCCTGAACATAACTCTGGGGACACAGACACTGAGAGAAACAATTAATAAATGGGACCTCTTCAAACTTAGAAGCTTCTGTAAGGCAAAGGACACAGTGGCCAAGACCAAGGGGCAGCCCACAGACTGGGAAAAGATTTTCACCAATCCTATATCCGACAAAGGGCTGATCTCCAAAATATACAAAGAACTCAAGAAACTAGTCAACAAAACACCAAATAACCCTATGAAAAAATGGGGTACAGAACTGAAGAATTCTCAATAGAGGAAATCAAAAAGGATGCTCCACATCCTTAGCTATCAGGGAAATGCAAATCAAAACAACTTTGAGATACCATCTCACTCCTGCCAGAATGGCTAAAATTAGAAACACCAATGATGACTCATGTTGGAGAGGATGTGGAGATATGGGAACACTCCTCCACTGCTGGTGGGAGTGCAAATTCATACAGCAATTTTGGAGATCAGTATGGCGGTTCCTCAGGAAAATGGGAATTAGTTTACCACAGGACCTGGCAATCCCCCCTCTTAGGCATATACCCAAATGATCCACATCCATGCAACAAAGACATCTGTTCAACTATGTTCATAGCAGCACTATTTGTAATAGCAAGAATCTGGAAGCAACCTAGATGCCCCTTAATTGAAGAATGGATAATGAAGACGTGGCACATCTACACAATGAAATACTACTCTGCAGAAAAAAAATATTGGTATCTTGAAATTTGCAGGCGTGTGGATGGCACTTGAAGAAACCATCCTGAATGAGGTAACCCAGTCACAAAAAGAGGAACATAGTATGTACTCACTCATATATGGATTTTAGACCTAGATCAAAGGCTCACCAGCCTAAAATTCGCACCACCAGAGGAACTAGGATACAAGGTGTATTCTAAGAGATTCATATACAGTCCCTCACAGAACTGGTAAGGGACAAGTCCCCCAGAGCACAGGGGAAGTGGGGGGGGCAGCGAATGGAGAGAGAAATAGGAGAAAACGAGGGGGAGGAAAGGAAAACACGTGCAACTAGGAAGATTGAGCCCAGTTAGGAATAGAAGACAGGGGAGAGAGAGAGAGAGAGAGAGAGAGAGAGAGAGAGAGAGAGAGAGAGAGAGAGAGAGAGAGAGAGAACATAAAAGAGGGAGCCAAGATTGGTTTGAAGATAAAATTGAACACAAAGAAAGGTCTAGAGAACTACAAGACTGCTGCCAACTAACAATTTGAGCTTCCATGGAAAGGCTACCATAAATGCCCTTCCCGGAGAGTGAGATCAACAACTAACTTCTCCATGGGGCCCTCATCTAATACCTGTTGGAAACAGAAGAAAACACCCTTACATAAACACTAGAATCCAGATGCAGATGGAGAGGACAAGACCAGGCAGCAGAAACACATACAGACAGCTTACCTGAACAAGGAGGAGCTAATGGGCCCCCAGACTGATAGCTGGGAAGCCAGCATGGGACTGACTCAGGCCCCCCTGAATATGGGTCTCAGCCAGAAGGACTGAGCAGTCTAAGGGACTCAGACAGTGGAGCCAGGATGTATCCCTGGTGCACAAAAGGACCTTGCTAACACATCCCCCAAGGAGGGAAAACTGCCTTAACTTAGAGACAGGAGAGAAGCCCTAGTCCCTACTTCACATGACCTGTCAGATCTGCAGGACCCCAACTGGATGGCATTCCCCTACATATGGAATTGGGGTTGGGGGATGGGAGGGAAGGGTAGTTAGGGTGCATGTGAGAGGGCAGAGAGGGTAAAAGGGAGGGAGGGAGGAAGGGAAGGAGGGAGGGAGGGAGGGAGGGAAGGAGGGAGGGAGGGAAGGAGGGAGGGAGAGGGAACTGGGATTGACATGAAAAATAATAAATTAAATAACAAAAAATGCTTTGACTCCAAAATTAAAGTTCAAGGACAAGTTACTGGGGAAAAGGATTTCTATTTTTGTTTCCACAGAAAATGAAAAGCTGTGGATTCCTTCCAGACTAATGGGGTTTGATCAAGCCAGACCGCCTGAAACAGAGTACCAGGTGATTCTACATTCAAAAAAGCTGGACAAAGCAGCCTTACAGACTACAGCCAGGATTTCTGCATCTTCTTAGAATCCCTCATGACAGCGCCCCTTACCAGCAGGAAGTAGTTTGGAAAGAACGACACCCAAATTCCCAAATATTGTCTGTAAATGTTTGTTTCATTTAAATGGACTTGGTTATATAAAATAAAAAAAAAAAAGAATTTCTTTTAACTCTCATGGATTCATTGACTTTCAAAAGACTTTTTGTCTCTAGGCCAACATGTCCTGCTATTTCCCTTAGTAAAGTTTGATTACTACTAAGTTTTAACTGTGATGCTAGTACACATTCCTGGGTGGTTTCAGGTGGTTCTGCAGTTATTCAGTTTGGCTAGGAAGAAGTATCTCTTCATGTGCACATTAAGACCAGTCCACAATTGTGGGAATGATTGTATAAAGTAGGTGGTTTTAAAAGATTTAAGTGTTTTGCTATCTAAACATGTCATTCTCAATTGTCATTCTCAAAGAAGACTCTAGGCACATGTCTTCATTATTAGATCAGATATCTGCCTTTCAGGAAACAGTGAGGGATGTGACCCAACTTCAGGCTCTTGAAGACAAGGACAGCATCCTTCCCATGGATGTGTAGAGCCACAGGGCATTGTATCAGGAACAAATAGATGCTTGATGAATGTTCACTGACTGGCTGCATGGATGAATTCATGGATGTTTCTTCATTTGTAAAATATGTAGCAATAAATAAATATATAAATGAAGCCTGCCTCCCCCTCCTATTGAATAGATGAAATGAGGTAAAGGATGTCAAAAGGAACTGCCTGCCATTTAGCTGCTATTCTGATGTTCTGACCACATCTCTAAGAAATGATGGATAAAGTGGCCTCCTTCTTCCTCCCTGCTCCACTGCCTTCCTGGCTTGCCTTAAGGATCCTTCAAGTAAGGGGAGAGAGCCAAGGCAAAGCACACCAAGGAAATAAAATCACTGTTGGCTGTGAAGGAAAAAATACCTCTCTAAAGAAGGCATGCACCCTGAGAGTGGCCCCAGTAAGAAGAGATAGCCCTCAACTCAGTGGTTCTCAACCTTCCTAATTCTGCGGCCCTTTAATACAGTTCCTCATGTTGTGGTGACACCAACCATACAATTATTTCATTGCAACTTCAGAACTGTAATTTTGCTGCTCTTATGAATCATAATGTAAATATTTATATGCAGGATATCTGATATGCAACCCCTGTGAAAAGGTCATGACATTCCTCAAAGGAGTCATGAATTGGTAATGTTTAAGCTGGAGGTGAGCTCCCATGTGTTGATTGCCCACCTCTATGGAGTGGAGCTCCTGAGCTCCTCCCAGATGCATTGCCTGACCCCAGGAGCTGCTCTACTGACACTAATGTGTATCAGTACAACTGTCCCCAGAGAGCCCCAGAATTTTGGTGTCCACCTTAAGGTGCCAGTCACAAGCATAGCTCTCCCTGTGGGAGCTAGACTCTGATGTGGGAGCTAGACTAGGAAGAATTAGTGGGTACTCTGGTCAGTGGTCCGGTGTACAATAAAATACCCAAGTAGTTCCAGTGCTTCTTGGCCTGCTTCGCCTGCCCCAGGTGGGCCCTAGAACATTGCTTCTGTTATCCTTTTCTTAAAGCCTCTCATCAACCATAACTTCAGTAGGGATGAATATTCCCTTTTAGCCAGCTATGCCCTGACATGTCCCACTGGGTAGATGGCAGCCTCAAGTTCCAAGTCCAGAGTCCATCCCCACTCCAACTTCTCTGTTAGTTCCCATGCATTAGAAGCACTTCTTTGGTTTCTCAGCACTGTAAGCATTTGCAAACACATTAGGGTAGGAAAGGGGCTTTTTACTTGTTTATTTTTCAAGACAAGGTTTCTCTGTGTAATGGACCTGGCTGTCCTGGAACAAATTCTGTAGACCAGGCTGGCTTTGAACTCACAGAGATCTGCCTGCCTCTGCCTCCTGAGTGCCAGGACTAAAGGTGTGTGCCACCATCGCCCAGCTTAAAAATAAATATAACTAGTTCCTCTCATGTTTCTGCAGCATTTGCATCTTAAATGAGTCCTGGAATATAAACTTCATTAAAAACTCATAGAGGTGGACTTTTCTCCTCATTCTGCAGTCTCCATTTGACTGGCCACAGAGTCCATGCCTTCAAGTTTACAAGGCCGGACTGTCGGGATTTCACTACCGCCTTCCTCCCTCCCGCCGCCACCCCCAAGTATGCCTGCCTTAACACCACCCTAGCCTTTAAAAATGTGTTAGGACAGGAAAGAGTTAACCTTCCCCTGCTTGTATCATGTTCACCTTCCAAAGCATAGCACAGACTACCCCTCCTCCTGGGAGATTGCTGAGATCATTTCTCTCCCTGGCATAGTTGCCACACCTCAGAAGTACCATCAGAAAGTTTAGTGTTAAATGTGCTTCCATGAAGAAAAAGTCCAAGTCCTTCAAGGCTGGTGTTTGAGTGCTTGCCCCTCTTCAAGGTTATGAACTGCAGAGAAGGCAATTGGGTAAAGGCATCTCTTTCTCTCTTTCTCTCTCTCTCTCTCTCTCTCTCTCTCTCTCTCTCTCTCTCTCTGTGTGTGTGTGTGTGTGTGTGTGTGTGTGTGTGTGTGTGTGTGTGTGTAAGAAATTGCTAGCTCCATAGGTACACCAGAAGACTGTGCTCCGAGCTATGTAGGTAGACACCCAGGTAAAATTTGAACACAACTAAGTTAATCAGAAACATCTTTTAGGAAAGACATTTGATGATAAATACTAACACTAACCACCTCTATGCTTGTGACAGAATCATCCCATTCCTGGGCATTACATAATATGTGGGATTAGTTTTGGGCATGAAAGACATGTGGAATAACATTCATAGTATATTCAAAATAGCCCACAGCTGAAAACTACCCAAATGGCTGTATATGTGGATAAATAAAATGGAGACACGTTCTTATGGTGGAATGATATATATCACTGAGGATGGACAAACAAGTACTACATGCTACAACATCAGCAGGGTTCACAAAGTACTGAGTAAAAAAAAAATCCAGACACAAAAACTATTACTCCATTTACAAGACTTGACAAAACTGGCAAAAATAAATAATTAAATAAATAAAAATCTATATGTTAAAAGTGGTTTACCCTGGAGGTGAAGTGATTTATCACCAAACAAATTATACCCCTAATAGTCAAATCAATGCTATTCTTTCGTTATTGATTGTTTTGATGGTCAGGAGAGAGATTTACAAAAGAGTTTGAAGTATAATAAGTTCAATTCCTTTTTAAACAAGGCTTTATTGAGTACCTCCCTGTTGACAGAGGTTGTCATAAATTGGATGGGTATAGAGAGAATTAGATAAAATTTCCACAACCTAAGATATCATAGTCCCTTGATTGAAGTCACATTTAGACAGTTCCCCTGTCTTTACTTACACAAAGTTCTCACTCTATGTAACATCTGATACCTAATCTGTCCAAGATTCTTAATTCAAAGATACCCTCACCCTCTCGCACCTGAAGATGACTCTGTAATAAAAACCCTAGCTCAAGCTGACATTTAGTAATAGCCACAATATCCAAGACTACAGTTGCCATTTCTGGCACAAAAATATTGAATCATATCCAAACTGCACCCCACACACCAAACATCAATTCCTGCCTTTTTGGAAGTGGGTCAAAAGCTGACCTGAGAGCAGGATGCTTTGTTCTGGTGTTCTTCCCAGTTTATTAATGTTCCCCCGCATCCAGAAACTAGTACGCTGCTCAGATAATGGGAAGCTTCTAGATTTCTAGTCTCCATAAAATCCTCCAGCACTACATTGACAACTGACATGCTAAGGAATATTTCACTCTCACAGGATGTGGATGACATCTATGCTTTTACATTTCACTTTACAGGATTCAAACCAGACTTGTTGCCCAATATAATAAACCAGAGAGAAGCCTTTCCTCCACACCCCTTGATCTGTGGGATCTCATAAGACCTTGGACAGGAGATAGCTGCCTCCTGATCCCTCTCATCTGGAAACGTGCAGAAGGCCCTGGGATGGACTTCAGCCTGGAAAATAAGAGTGCTCAACACTATTAGCAACTCTAGCTCATATCTATTGAGAGAAACCAGATCTGGATGAAACAATAAAGATTACTCAGGCCCAGAGACATTCCTTATCTTTCCCTCACTTTGATGAAGAGACAAAGGTCAAAGGGCTAAAGTCTATTCCTTAATGTTATGCTGTTCTACAATTTTAAACTGTGGGGCATGAAGTGTCAAAGACACTTGGATCTCTAGAACATAAATATGCACTTGAACTTGCAACTAGATGAAGCAAATGCCTTCCTTAGGCATTCTGAACCCAGACTCTGTGGAGTGCCCATGGAACTCTGTGTCAAGCCAGACCCATTTATAGAACTAAAGATATTTAGATGCCCAGGAGATCTTGCTTATACCCTAATGTAGTTGGAAGGCTGCAGCATGAGACTTCCTCTTAAACCTGGGCCTTTCCTTATGCAAGTGCTTGGATGAGATGCCATCTCCCAAGGTTGTGACTCCTCCTCTTTCATGAGTTCTCTGGAAGGGAGAGAGACACTCGGAACTTTGTGAAAGTTTTATACAAAGCCAATATTTTTTTTAACAATCTGCAGATAAAACTTACTGAATAATACTGTTTTAGTTAGGTTTTCTACTGAAACACCATGACCAAAAGAAAGTTGGGGAGAAAGGGTTTACAAGTCTAGATCCATAGTCTATCACCAAAGGAATTCAGGGCAGGAACTCAAAGAGTAAGAATCCAGAGGCAGAAGCTGATGCAGAGACCATGGAGGGTGCTATACTGGCTTGCTCCCCATGCTTTGCTCAGCTTGCTTCCTTATAGAACCCAGGGCCACCAGCCCAGAAATGGTACCACCCACAGTTGGTTGGACCCTCTCACATCAGTCACTAATTAAAATGTTCTGGGGGCTTGCCTATGGCCCAGTCTCATGGAAGCATTTTCTCCATTGGGCTTCCCTCATCTCCAATGACTCTAGCTCATGTCAAGTTGACATAAAATTAACCAGTACAAATACACTGATGGACAGTCATCATTTCACTTTCAAACCTTGATGGACTCTCTGGGATGAAGCCCAACTAATGCTGCCTACTTACAGCTTCACTCACATAGACTAAGATTCCCAGACAGATGATTTTGAGCCACCCTTCTTGGAACTGTCCCAGGGCCGTCCACAAGAGCAGCAGTGCTCTTAACCACCAAGTCTTCTCTGAGCCCCAGACTGTGTTTTTACTTTCTGTCTCATGGAGGCCTCAAGGAGGATGCCTCTCAAGATGAGCTGGGTGGCTTTTGTACTATTGGAGTTTTGGACTTCCCACCCCTATTTTTCAACTCTCCTATTTTGACTAATTTTATTGTCCCTTTACTACTGTTATAATTTGGATCAGAAATGTCTCCCATGGTTTTTTTCTTCACATTTTAAGGACTTATTCCCTGGTGATGATGCTGTGGGAGAGACTGTGAAACATCTATTGGGCGGCACCTAATTGGCAAAAGTATCTCACTAGGGAAGGGACTTCAAGGTCATAGCTCAGGCCCCACTTCTGGGACCCTTTCTATTTCATGTTCCCACTGCCATGGACTAAAGCTCTGCTGTACCTTTCTTCCTATGATGCTACTAAAATCCCTGAAAATATGAGCTCAGATATACCCTTTTTCTTTTAAGTCACTTCTGTCAAGCATTCCAGTCACAGAGGCAGAAAGTGGCTAACACAACCTGGTACAAAGACCATTTATCTTGCCAGGAGGTGGTGGTACACACCTTTAATCCCAGCATTTAGGGAGGGAGAGGCAGGTGGATCTCTGTGAGTTTAAGGTTAGCCTGGTCTACACAATGACTTCCAGGATATCCTGGACTGTACAGAAAAACTCTGTCTTGAAAAACTAAACTAAACAAAACAAAAAACAAAACAACCAACCAACCAAACCAAAACAAACAAAACAAAAAAACCACTTATCTTTCTTGACCATGCCTTTACATTGCATGCTGGGTGGAGTTGTTTTAAATCTTCCTTGAAAATATTTGCCTCATGTGTCATTTCCATGTGAATAGTAGTTGGTTTTCTTGGATCCTTCTCTTTGCTCCCACTCCCACAAACACATGTTTCACAGTAGCAGCCCAGTTAGTTTTAGCTTGCTGCCTCTGTGCTTATATACTCTGGACCCAGAACCTAGAGCCATGATGGGGACCTAGTAGGTACTGAATCTGTAGCAGTGTAATCAAAGGGACCCTTACCTTTTGAATCCCTCCATTCTTTGCCCTCCCTACCCGCTTCTCTGATTTTTTCCTTGGCTCTAGTCTCTCATGTCTGATCTCATTTGACTGCTGTTTCACCATTTTATCAAAACTGATAAAGAAAACATCATCAATGATAGCAATGATAACAGCCAACATCAACTGAGCACCGGGTATATCAATGAACATATTACATGCAGTGTGTCATGCAACGTTAGCTGGTGGTCCTATTAGTATTTCTATTTTATAAAGTAGTCACTGAAGCATAGAATGGTAACTTGTCTAAGATAATCAAAGCTAGTGAAGAGGAGACTACGCCACAGGCATGTTATATTTTACTATGTCTTCATCATCTTGGACAAGAAAGTACATGTCCCTAGGTCAAATTCTGACTTTGTAGTCCCTTGGGGTCTTGTTTCCACTGCCCTTCACACTGTCTGGTCTGAAGGTATTTTAAACACAGCAAGAACAGTGGGGTTGGTGAATTAAGACTAGAAGTCAAACATGCTTCAATTTTCTCTAAGAAACAAGAAAAAGAGTATCCCTAACTCAAGGTATGTGGCAGGTCACAAGTGTGAAAAGTGTTTTATTGAAAACCCTGCAGAGCTCTATTGGCACACAGGTCATGATCACTATTACACTAACCTCTCTGGCATCCAGTTTTCAATATCATATCCTCCTTACAGACTCCTCTCCTATTCCTCATCTCAGGAACCCCAGGCTGAGCCACATCTCATCTCTTGAGACACTACCACACTCCCAGACAAGAGCGGAGGCCCATTCTGTGTTCGAATTGTTTACACTACCCTCATAATTGGGTTTATCATGAGTTGTGTCAAAGATTAGAGGAATCTGAGAGTCACTTCCTCCCATGACAGCCCTTGAAATTATTGACAGGAAACAGATGACCAGGGAGGCTCATCAGCCTCCCACCCCAGCCCTGGGAACTTTGGGCATTTCCAAGGTCACATGTCCCCTTCCCATGCTCTGATTTCTCACTGAGTCAAACTATACCTGAGACAATAGCAACTGAGTCCATGAAGAATCTTTGGCCTCTGTGTGACAGAGGAGGTCTGACCCAGCAGTGGACAGTGGTTTAGCTGATTTATAGCCAAGAATTTGTTTCCTACGGAAACAATTCCTTAGGAGAGCTAAGTTCCCAGGAGGGCTGTGGCAATCTGCAAGAAGCCCTAGGCAGCAGAGTGTGAACAATTGTTGTAATTTTTGTACTTTGGAGGCAAAGTAAAGGGAGGAAGCAAATGACCCCTCTGAGAAGGATAGATTCTGTCACAAAGCAGGAAATCAAGCCAGGAGGGGAGCTGTACCCCTGAGTGGTCCCAGCACTCAGAAGCCTGAGGCATAAGGATGGAGCATTCAAGGGCATAAACTACATAGAAAGAATCTGTCCAGATAGAGACAGAGAGACAAAGAAAGGGAGAAACAGAGAGGGGGAGGAAAGGGATGGAAAGAGGGAACAAATATGAGCTGAGGTTCCCAGAAAAAGGCCACACCCACATTAAACTTTCTGTGTGACTGATGAGAACATCCACCTCTGTGCAGAACTAGAATGTGGCAACTCTACAGCCAAACCCTCTGAGACGCTCTTAGTCCCTTAAATGGCCATTTATTGCCCATCTCTCTGTGTGGCCTAACATCTTGTGGAATGTAGGACAAACACCTAGTAGCCACCAGCACAAAAAAACTTAAGAATGTCACCAGGAAGTTTCTGAGGCTCACAGCAGAAATTTCTGGGCTTTGCTGTAATGATAACTTTGCTATGTAATGTTTTCACTAACAAATTTCAGGAGGGTTTGGGTTCAGGATTTTCTTCATAACACTGTAAAAACCTCAAAAAACTGTTACCACATTGGAGCACAGTATTTGGGGTAAGCTAAATTTGTGTTCCCAGGCCACAGTCACTCATTTGCCTCCAGGATTAACTGTTTCTTCTTCTCTTGGAGGCAAGAGCTGTGTGTTTTTGTATGAATAAAGGAAGAGGGAGACAGAGGAGGGGAAGAATTGAAAGAGGAGAAAAAGGAGAGGCAGGGGGAAAGGGACAGAAAAGAAAAAAGGAGGAGGGGGAAGGATGGGGTGGGATTCCAGCTCATTACAAGAAACTAAGCAATTCACCTCCTTTCTCAGAATCTCAGTCAATTACACAAAACAGGGACATTCTCATCACCAGCTCTTTATGGCCCATTCTAACATTCTGTGACTGTTTGGAACTGCATTAAACACAACTGACAGGCATTAAATCTGTCTATTTTACCCTTTAAGGCAGTGGTTGTCAACCTTCCTAAGGCTGTGACCCTTTACAACAGTTCCTCGTGTTATGGTGACCCCCAACCATAAATTATTTTGTTGCTACTTCATAACGGCAATTTTTCTACTGTCATGAAACATAGTGTAAAATATCTGATATGCAACCCAAGGGGTCGGGATCCACAGGTTGTGAAGGGCTTATTTTCCACCAGCTGACACCCTCCCTTTAGGAGAGCCTAAGTATCTTGGCCAAACTCCCTTGCCACCAACCAAAGGGCATTCTCCAAAGTCTCTCTTTCCCCTTGATTCCTCCAGCCAAACCCTTCCTTCTTTGAAGCACTAGAAAGCATCCTGACAATAACAGTTCTCACTACTATAGGGGAGTGTTTGTAAGTTTTCTACATTATGAATTTTTACTTTTGAACATAAATTTCTTTATCCAAAGGAACCCTTCATTTCTGGAATTTCAGATAGTAAAATAAGAAGTAAAAAGCTTCAATTGAGGAACAAATTAAGGCGCCTGGTGTGATAGACAACAGTCACCTGAAGCATTCATCCATGCTCACACAGATCTTGCATGATAGTTGATTAAACTTACACCGGACATCCATGGTACAGTACAGTTGTACACAGGAAAACTACTGATATACTTTGGCTATGCCATAAACATTGATTCCTTTTGTATAGAGATAAGAATAAAACAAGACAATTGTGGACAACCATTTGCTTTGGTGTGATATGCAGGGCCTGAGGTTCCAAGCTTAAGAAGATAACTTGCAGGGCGTGTTATTCCACTCTTGATTTTGTGTTTTAGCTATTGTTCACTTGGTTTTATGTTGTCAAAACCAGGATTTAACAAGTCAAGAAGAAGAACTTTGACTTATGAGTGGGAGGAAGAACAATACTACGTCTAGAAGAATGAAAGGAGAAATTGCTGGCTCCATAAATATATCTTTCAAGAATTAGAAATTTATCCCCAAACACTCAGATAATAAAAAGGGGCTTTGTGAGCTAGCTCACAAACTAAAGTCATCTCCTAGTTTCCTAAGTAAGTTCCAAGACCCACTCTATTAATTCTTTCACCTTACAGTAGCTTGAAAATGTCATGGGGAAAATATTCTTTAAGAAATGTATTGTAAAGTTTGGAAATAAAAAACAGACAAGCTGTTTTTCTCAACAGGGGCTGTTTTTCTAAACCATCCAAAAGCTAATTAGAATTCCAAGGGCATTTGTTTGAAACCCATGACCCCAGTGAACTCAAATTAAGCAAGTGTGCTCCATACAGGAAGGGTGTGGGGGATGCTGAGTAGGGACTAGGGCAGGAAGAGGGCATGAGCTGAACACTAGAACACCAGGCAAAGTCAAGGGTATCTAAGGTTGCTGGGACAAGAAAATGTAGACATGTACTGAGGTCCAACTTGAGGTGGGCAGGATGCTATCTTACAGTTTCTAAGTCATCTATAGTTTCCTGGCCACAGAGCATAGATAGATTCTGAGAAAGGTGGCAGAAACTAGCCTTGCTGTCCCTAGAAATTGGGATTCTTGCTCTCATAGGAAGGGGCCTCAAGACTGAGTGCTTGGAGTGCCGTTGCTATGCGAGCCAACTGCTTAACTGTAAAGTCAAATAATAAGCAAAAAGCACAATTATAGAAACAAGGTCTCAAAGGTCCACAGAATAATCTAAATTGGACTGTAGGTACTTACCAGGTCTTGGGGCAGAGGAATCTTGGCCATGCTAAGGTTAAACAGAAGTGAAGGCAGAGGCCTCCACCTACCACCTTATGTTTTGATTACTGTCACTTCTGATGTAACATCAGTCCAGGGCTAGCACTTGGAGGCAACATGGGGCACATATAGTAGGCATACAACGTCTCAGTAGGCAGGTCATATAACATGCATGAGTCGAGCATGTTCATCTCTTTCTCCTCTTCTTTTAAAAACACGCTTCTCCCATAACCATTGGAAAAACTGTGATCACCTTATTCACCAAAGGGTGTATGCAACTGATAATGAGCTGTTAAGGGCCATAGGGTCCATTAAAAAATATTGACATGGAGACAGAGAGTGAGGTGATGGCCTCTTCCTCAGAACAAAAGCTACTCAAAGAGGGAAACCAGAAAAGGCCTTGCAGTGCGACCTACTTTTCCAGTTCCTTTAGGTTCTCTTTTGGCTCTAAGATTGAAATGCCTCTCATTTTCTGCCTCTGTTATTCATGTGCTTGGCATTGTCAAACACATCTAAATCAATATTATCAATACCCTCCTAAAAAATGCGTCTAATGATTTTTCTGCTCCTGGTGTCATCTTTTCCTGTGCTGCTTGCTTTTGCCTATGCTTACTCATCTGCTTTGGATCATTGTTTTTTTTTTTTAAATTATTTTTCTTTTGACTTGTGACCTGGCCTATCTTCCTCAGCAGGAAATTAATTTGGCATTATGAAGCCTGTGACAAGGAAGCCTTATGGCCCCAGGGAACAGAGTGACTTTCATGCTTCCTTCCATGGGGGTGGGGTTTTGCTTCCAGTCAGTGGAAATGCACCAGTAGGAAAGGAGGCCTGATGGGCAAGAAACCCTGACAAGTCCCCAGGGTGAGAGGGTGAGTAAGACATTGGGCTTGATGCCAAGAATGCACAATGAAAGAAGGTGTGACAGGCCCTCCGGTTTCCAGCATTCTAACCAGAGTGCCGTGTGCAATAGAGTGGCAGCCTGCCAACCCATTCATTGGCATTGTCTCATGTAACCATCCAAGGAGATGTCTTTAGCATGGAAGCTTCTAGAGCTCTCAAAGAAATTCCTCACCTTCACAGCCATGCCATTTAGCCATCCTACAGCCTGCAAGAAAACGAGGGGTCTGGCTCCTCAGGAAACAGTGTCTTTATTGAATTGTTTGGGCTAAAACATTAAAAAGGAACATATCAGGGATTTATGCTGAGACATTTTCCTCTCAAAGTTCCATAGAAAGGTTGTTCTGTGCCAGTCAAAGCATGGAAGACCAATCATGTAACTCCAAAGGCGCAATGCCCCATGGCTTTGAGTCAGAACTTTCAGCAATGGAGAAGCAGCCCTGAGAACCTAAGTCACCCTGGTGACCTAGGTCCTCTAATTGCCACAGATGGCTTCAGTGTTATCATCTCCAAAATGGGAATAATACATATCTTGTGCAACTTAGTGGAAAAATTCAAATAATAATTTCCTATAAACATAAAACACTTATCCTGGAGGTGTGATTATTCCTTATTGATTGGGTTGGCACTCAGTGAGAACTTCGTGGGAAGTCTTTACCCCAGGCACTGAGTGTGATCTGCTTGCTATACATACAAGTGAATGTGTGACAAACAGAGCCAAGGCCAAGGTGCTACAGACTGAGTTTTGCTTCATCACCTCCATTTATAGATGGAAACCTTAACCCACAAGCTGACAGGGATGCAGATGAGGAGCCTTCAGGAAGAGGCTGGGTCAGCAAGATTAAAGCCCTTATGAACCAGTTGGTGCTCTTACAAAATGAACCTATAGAATTTTCTCTGTCAGATGCTGCCATGTGGGAATGGAAGCCATCAGTCTACAATCAGAAAGAAGCTCTCAGGAGACCCTGACTGCTCTGGTGCCCCCGCCCCAGACTTTGTGCTGCCAAACTGCAAGAAATAAACATCTATTTGTTAGCCTTCAGGTCTGTGGTGCTTATCACAGCAGCCTGGAGTGATGAGACAAAGGGGAAGGTACAGATATGTATGGGAATGTCCAAGATTATCAGTATTTGGGTGGTCACTGAGACCCAGAAAGCCCTAATGCCACACTGGTGGATGGATAGCTTTGGATAGCTTCAGTCATTTCAAATAGCCCTTCTTAAAATGTAATGCATTCAATTATTCACAATGCACTTTAGTGACCTGTTCTCTCATGGTCAAATAAATGAGCCATTGTAGACATCATCTGGAGCCTCCTAGGCAATTAAGGAGGTAACATAGTTGATTGTGAGCCTTGAGGGAACAGTCAGAAAAATGGGTGTGTCTTCCTGCTCTGCTGAGGTATGGGCCCTAAGATTCAGGTTTTTGTTTGTTTATTTGTTTGTTTCTTTTGTTTGTTTTTAAATATTGCATAACAATAACTCTTGGAGATATCATCTGAACAAGAATTAAAGTGCTTCATCTGAGAGCACTGTATATATAGACTCTGCCAACACTGACAGCCATTATTTCCTAGGTTATTTCCAGCATCAAGGACTGCACAATCATTTTGGCAGCTCCATCTTGGTCCCAATGCACACTGTGTTTTCTGTCAATTAAATTTCCTGTATCTTTAACATGTGTGTTCCATCTCATCCTATAAAAGAAGAGCCCTTTTGAGGAGATGTCAGGTTTTCTACCCTTGATGACAATGTCTCCAGCCTCCTGTCAGGTGGTGGCCCAAGGTTCTTGGAATGGTGTTACCATCTGCCCAGGGATCCCAGAAATAACACTCAGGAGACACTGAATGTATGTCACGCATGATTGGCAATACATGTTTGTTAAATTGGAGGCTAGGCTATAGTAAAGATGCTCTCTTTTGTAGATTTTTTTCTTTCCAGTCCTTAAAGTTCTAATCTGAAATGCACTCAAAATACATACATACACACACACACACACACACACACACACACACACACACACACACACAGACTCATAGTTTGAATGTGTTGTCACTAGCTGGTAGCATTATTTTAAGGAGTTTTGTACACTGTGAAAGCTGTGGTTTACCTTGAGGAAACAGGGTACTAAGCATGACTTTGAAGATTACCTAAGGCCTTCAGTTTCTTCTTACTTTCCCTATCCAGGTGGGAGAGAAGCATCTCAGCCATCAGCTCCTGCTGTTGAGATGCTCCACTTAAAGCTATGAAGCCAAATTAACCATGGACCAAACCCCATGAAATTGTGAGCTAGAATTAACCCTTCCTCCCTTAAGCAGCTATGTCAGGCAGTTTAGACACAGCTACTCACAAGCAACTGATGCACCAAACAAGAAGAATCGATTACCTGTGGTGTGTGTGTGTGTGTGTGTGTGTGTGTGTGTGTGTGTGTGTGTGTGTAGAAAACAAACTGAAATAAAATTATCCCAAAGTTTCATAATCACTTTTCAGTTAGGGAGAATGAAAGATTGGAAAAGGGTAAGAAAAAGAGGAGGAAGAAGATGACAGGAGGAAGGTGAGGATGTGTAAGCCTTGTTAAAGATGATGACAGCTGCCATGAAGTTATAGAATCATAGTGTTTCCATGAGTTAAGTGTCATGTTACTAAAAGTGGATAGAAGACTCACCAAAACACAGCAGACAACCTGGAAGAGGGCTTACAGGCACTAAACAACAACTTATCTGCAAGAAGTCTTGACAAATAAAAAGAGAAGGGGAAAAGACTTGACTGAAAGAAATAACAAAGCCAGAAATCCTTTCAAGTACATTCCTATCCTACAAGGAAGACAATGACTGTAAAATGTACCAACAAAAATGTAATGCTTACAAAAGAGAGAGACAAAATTTTCTCAAAATTTTGACAGAGGAACACTTTCTAAGTTGAGTGTAATAAGAACTCACAAGGAATAAAATCAATAGACTTAGTAACAGGACATTTTCAAACTTACCCAAGTATAGCACACAAATTTTAAAAAACGTAAAGAAGAGATGAACAAATTTAAAACAGAGAAGTAAGCAGAGGCTGATGTTTAGCAAGCCAGTATAGACATGGGCAGCTCCCTGAGAACAGTCTGTGAGGTCCCTCCTATGTGCTTTGTGTTCCTAAATAATCCACACTCTTATCTTCTATCAGATTCTATGTCCTTGTAGACATTTTCACAATAGCCATAGCCTTGCTATTTTATGACCAATGTCCAACTACAGGCAATTCACATTTCCACACTTCCTGTCTGTTTAACAAGAACCCCATTAGCGATGAATGAAGGATACAGATTGAACTGGCCCAAGACCAGGCATTAGAAGATAGGGCCCCTTTCTCCCCTGGAGCTTTCTCTAGTTCCCTCCAGAGGGAGACACAGAAACCTCATTGACCAACCCAAGAAAGAGGGTCAGAAACCTGCGCTGGTTCACTGACTTGACCTTAGGGTTTTGTGCTCTGGCTGTTTCTTTTACCATCACTATCCTGCTCTGTGGGGATAGGCTGGCTTACCTTGACCTGGAACCACAGGCCTGGTCCTGGTTTTGCTTTGATCAAGAAGAATTCTGAGGCTTGGCATCATGTTGCATGCCTTTAATCCCGGGACTCTGGAGACAGAGGCAGGAGGATCTCTTTGAGTTTGAGGCCAAACTAGTCAACAAAGTGAGTTCCAGGACAGCCAGGGATACATAGTGAGACCCTGCCTCAAGAAGAGGAAGAAAGAGAAGGAGGAGAAAGAGGAGGAAGAGGAGGAAGAAGAGGAGAAGGAGGAACTCTTCTGAGAATTAAAGTAGGTGTCAGCTCTAAGGCACATTCATACTCCTCTCTCCACTGACATTGCACTGTGCCATCTACCTGCCTATTCCCCTATAGCTGCTGCCTCAAGAGTTAATGTACTTTCCTAGAATGATGGAATTTTCTGTTAACCAAAGGGGAAGGGGAAAGTAGCCAGGATGAAAGACTGCTCAAGAAAGGATACCCAGGGAGGCAAAGCTTTCAGCTTCTCTGAGCTTGAACACTTTGCATAACATTCTCCCTTCCCTTTGAGACTGTAGTGAAGATGTGGTAATTTAAAGGCAGTACCCCTCTCTGTAAACACTGTGCCATGAGAACAGAGTATGACAATGGAGGCAAGGAATTAGAGGTCCTCTAATTAGGGCTCACACATCTTATTGGTTACTTATGTTCCCCCTTTTGAAGTTGAGGTTCTTGAAGAAAAAACTAAGCTCACATGGCTAGCATTTTCACAAAACTATATATACTCCACAGCCTCGCTGGAATGGGCTTTCCTCCTTTCAATGGTGGGTTTCTCCAGTGAGTGCTGTTTTGCTATACCTGGGATGACTGGATGATACCATCTTGCTGCCTCAGCAGTTGCTAAGTAGGATGCGAAGGAGATAATGACTATGGGGACTTTTTCCTGGGCAACTGGACAGTTGGGCTCAACTTGAGCTTTCTTGGTCTGTTTCACATTTACAGGCTTCCAGGGTTGTCTTAAAAAGGGTTTCTATTGCTACGATGAAACACCATGACCAAAAGCAAGTTGGGGAAGAAAGAGTTTCCTTGGCTTACACTTTCACATCACAGCTCATCACTGAAGGAAGTCAGGCCAGGAACTCAAACAGGGCAGGAACTTGGAGGCAGAAGATGATGTAGAGACCACAGAGGGATACTGTTTACTGGCTTGTTCCCCATGGCTTGCTCAGCCTGCCTTCTTAAAGAGCCACCAGCCCAGGAACTACAACTGGCTGGTCCCTCCTCCATCACTCACCAGTTAACACAATGCCTGTCAGTTGGATCTTGTGGAGGCATTTTCTCAATTGAGATTCTCTTTTTTAAGATGATTGTGTCATCTTGTGTCAAGTTGTGTCAAGTTGACATAAAGCCAGTCAACACAAGGATATAGTTCTCCATGTCCCTATTTGTATCCCAAGCTTCCCTCCTTGTGTAACATTCAGTCTTCACTCATTGGAAGGGGCAGCAAATTACTGTTTGTTCTAGAGTTGCTGTGGATGCATGAAATTGTATTATCTAGCACATTTACTTCACTGTCATAACAACTGTGAATTATCAATATTAGACCCAGTAACACATGTGAGGACATTTTTATAACAGAGGTAACACAGCTGCTATGACTTGGATATGTTCCACCAGCCTCCCTACTAAGTGCATTTGAAAACTTAATCCCCAATGCAGAACTGTCAGGGAAGTGACACCGTGGAAATTGTGGCACAATGGCAGATGTTTGGGTCCTCAATGATCGTCCCCTTAAACATGAAATGGTGCTAATTATAAAAGGGCTTGAGGCTTCAAGTTTAATCTCCTATTCTCTCAACTTTGACCTTACTTCATGGGATGACATAGCAGAAAGGACCTATCAAATGACTGCCTCTGGACTTTAGACTTGCCGCCATCTAGAACTGTGAGCATATAAATTTATATTCACTATAAATCACCTTGCCTGGGTATTTTGTTATAGCAGCACAACTCTGAATGATACAACTCAAATGATGCTCAGTAGGAAAACTAGCCAGGGGTATTTTCTCCTATAACTGAGATTTTTTTGGGGAGGGATGGAGTAAACTATGGCACCAGGTGAAAGACATACATTGTCTGCTTGGATAACAAGTGGCTGCAACATAACTCATACAATGAAGTAGGATGGATGAAGTCATGGGGGCCATGTGAGGTGGCTTGGAACTCAAGAGAAGGAGAACAGTTTCCTCCAATGGAAAAGCTGTCGGCTCAACTCTTTAGAACAGACACTGAAGAGTGGCATGGAGCCTGAGGTAGGCAGCCCACAGGAGAGATGGGGAATGAACTAATGAACTGCCTAGGGCAGGGTTCTAAGAAACTATGCACGGTAGAAGCAGGAGTTTCAGTACCAAGACCCTTGTTTATGTATGTGAAGCTCTAGGAGGCCCACTGGGCTGCAGGAGTGGGATGGTGACAAGCTGAGTGGGATCTAAAACTGTCCTGATTGCAGATTTTCAGTTGTGCCTGAATGGTAAGTACTTCTGATTCCTTTAACATCCCCTGGAAGGGCTCAAGCATTCATTCTAGATTGCCACTGCAATTCCCATCTTCTCCCTTTACCTCCTTTCAGATGTCAGTGGTCTTCATGCTAAAGAGAAGAGAAAGGAGACCAGTAGAGAAAGGCCCATTTCCTAGTGACATCCCCAAAGGATTGCATGAATGTCACAGCTCCTACTATTAGTAATTATGTTCCTTGGAGCCAATGAGCCACCCTCAGTTAGAACACAAACGGACCAGACGGAGATGCTCATAGCTTATTAAGTGCTAGCTTATTAAGTAACTTATTAAATATTAAAGTTATTGAATATTAACCTTATCAGTAGCTTATTAATAACTTATTAAACATGATATTGGGCAGTAGCATGAAGTGAATAAAAGTTATAGTGATTATACGAAAAGGCTAATGATAGAGAGAGGCTCTCTAAGTAGACCAGGCACTGAGCTAAGCATGCTTTTAAGTATTCTCTCCTTTAATCCAGAAAAACAATGCTGCCACCATCACCCTTGCAAACCAGAGAGCTGAGGCCTGAACATAAAGTGGCTTACCTTTAGCGTTGCCTATCAAAGACCAAGGGAGCATGAAGCCTGAACTCTTATCACAGGTAGTATGACTGAGCACCCCCGACACCCGGCCTTCTTTCCACACCCCAAGTATTTTACTCCCCAACAGTGGATTTTTTTTCTCAATTAAACAGTCCTCAGTACTAGTGTCCCCAGGGAACTGACCTCAGTAACAAAAGGAACTGGGTCTCAATACAGGTAGAGTAGGTCAAGGCTGTCTTAGGCACCATTCTTGTCCCTGAGAGGGCGCTGCTCTTAACCAAATCTCCAGGGTTGGGAAAGAAATGCCAGCGTCTTCCCACAGGACTCTAGAAGCATGGGTTTGCAGACAGAGTTCGCTATAGAGCGCCTGCCCACAGACATGGCGGCGCCCTGCTCGGCTTCGCGTCGCCCAGACCGTGGGGCCAGCCGGGCTTTGCCAGTTCTCGGGGACTTCCTGCTCGACTGGCATTTAAAAGCGCGCCGGGGGCGGCGGGATGCTGCGGATGCGGAGCTGTGTGCGCCACCGCCTACTCCTAACTGCCTGGGCACCGCAGTAGCGGAGCCCGGGCATCCTCTACCACACATTTGGGGACCTCTCCACCGGCTTCCCGGAAGGTTCGCTTGCTTTTAATTTCCAAGGTTGCAGCTCTCCTGACTCAGCCCTCAGCATCCTCCTTCCCAGCCCAACTGCGGATGAAGCAGGGGCTGGGCTGGGTCCAGCAGCTGGGACAGCCCAGGCCATGGTGCATCTGAGCCTGGTACTTTGGTGAGGTGGCGGTGGCCGCTGAGGCTGTGGCTTGACCCAAGCGGGTGCCTCTCCGGGAACCTTCTCCCGCTACCACAATGTTCAGCTGGCTGGGTAAGGATGATCGCCGCAGGAAGGACCCCGAGGTCTTCCAGACGGTGAGTGAGGGGCTCAAGAAACTCTATAAGACCAAGCTGCTGCCCCTGGAAGAGTATTACCGCTTCCACGAGTTCCACTCGCCTGCCCTTGAGGATGCTGATTTCGACAACAAGCCCATGGTCCTGTTGGTGGGCCAGTACTCCACTGGAAAGACCACCTTCATCAGGTGAGCTGCGGCTGGGTGCTGAGCCTTCAGGGTGATATGGAAAATCTTAAAAGGCTCTGAAGAAATCCCCGTGGGAGGCCTCAGAAGTTGACCCTGCTTCCAAGTCCCCCATTGAGTCCTATGTGATGTCTCTCAGTTGTCCTTAGCCCTTGGTCAGTTTGAAGCGTTCAAATTAAGACTCATCTCTGTGGTCTGGTTTGTGCATTGTGAAACCGAAACACAGAAGGAACCAGGTGCCTCATGCAGCTGGGGGTGTCATAACCCTCTCTTTGACTAGGCCCTCTCATCTTGTGTGGGGCTCTGCAGTACACTGGGCAGCCTTACTTTTACAGCTGAGTTTTCTCATGCTTACAGGCCTGGGAGTGGGGGTGAACTGTGGACCTTGGGGCCACTTGTTCTTTGACAGAGCTTTTAGGTCTCTCTCTTAGACACTTAAAAGATGTGAAGCAAGTGCAGAAACAGACTACATTTAATATAGTGAGTTTCCTTCTTTGACCCTAATAGCTCAATAATAACATTAAAGACTCGTTGAAGTAGAGGAGATACTGACATGCCTCATCACGCCCCTTGACTTTGCTGGGAGGCAGCAGAGGTGATGGGGAGGGTAAATGATGGCTCAAAGCTCCACAGTGTGGATGCAGACCTGAGATGTGGCCCTAGGTGCATGTGAGGAAATGTTAGCTAAATGCTGGTAACTTTAACAGTGAGTCTTGCATTCCTCTGAATGATAGAATTTGGGAGCTGGAGGAATGCTCAAGAAGTCTGCATACATTCAGAGAGAGAGAGAGAGGGAGAGAGAGAGAGAGAGAGAGAGAGAGAGAGAGAGAGAGGGGGGGGGTCTGTGTATTTTCCACCAGTGTCTGAAACATCCCTATCTCCCAGGAACAGGCCTCTCTCCATCTTCAGTGTGCACATTCTGCAAGGCCAGGCTGCTTTTGCAAAGATTGAGGAGTTGCTTCTGGGCCTATGTGCGAGAGTCATATTCTTACAGTGTGGAGACAGGGTTTGGTGCCCTCCCAGAGTCAAGGCTGCTGGCCTGCAGAAGCAGTGGTCCTCTTATTCCTGGGTTGGCCCCTGTGGCATACAAAGCCATGTGGTTTGTTTGGTGAGGAGACCAGGAGAGTTGACAGCACAATGACTAATTTTCTTCAATGCTGCCCTTCTGGGAGCATCGTGCTAGCCTGTCATGTATGAACTGAACACTGGGTCAAGTTTGTCTTTGCAGAGTGGACAGTTTTGGGCTGTCCACTTGACCTGCAGCTTTATAAGGTCAAATGACTTCCAAAGAGGGGGCCAGGGGAATGATGATTTATTGACTCTATTTTAAATATGAGAGATTAATCCATTGCTTTTCACTTTTTTTTTTAAATTCTGAATCTAAATCACTTTCTTAAAAAACCCAACAAACCTAAAAAGCAAAAACAAACAAACAAACAAAAAAAAACCCCTCAAACCACCACCAACAACAAAAGCCCACAAATGAAAGCTGTAGCGCTATCTTTGGAGAAATACATGAATGCCCTAAATTCACCTGTAGTGTTCAGTGGATTTAACTGGAAACACGAGGTGGGGGGGATGTTGGATTCAAGATCAGTCCTTCATTTTATTAAACACGGATTGGTATCAAACGTGTTTCAGAGATACCTAGGTTGTATACAAAGGGCACTTCACTGCCCTGCACTCTATTGGTTTTTGCCTTATGGGAAGCATGGGCTTCTGCAAACTGTTCTTGGCCATGCACAGAGTGTCCTGGCACTCTCTTCTTCCTTGGTCATGACCCTAAGGTCATTAAGGTATTAGAACATCTCCTTCCTACAGCTAAGGCACTTGCCAGGTAGCCTGTGTGCCCAAACCTCTCTCCAGGACCTCAGCTCTGGTAATTTCCCAGCAACCATCTTCCAAAATGGGAGGGAAGAAGAAAGGCAAGTGTTTTAAGAGCAGAGTCCCAAGCAGAGTGCCTTTGTGTAAGATGCTTTTCTGAATTTGCCTGAGTCATCATTGGCTGTTACTAGGTCTGAGAAATGTGAGGTACCCCACATTATCCCTTATCTCAGGGGGACAGAAGGCTAAGGGGGCAGATACCTCCCCTGTCTTATCCTCCAAGCCCAAGGGGTCACCCTTCCCGCTCACACCAGCTGAATTTAGCTCATGCTTCCAAAGCTGTTTCCCCTCTAGAGAGCAGGGAGAGTTATCTAGCAGGGCAAGGGGGCTGTAACACAGTTTTCCCAAACCACATTTTCTTTCTTCTCTTGAAATTCAACAGTTTCATTTATTATTAGAAAGTGAGGAAGAGAATAAATTCGAAAATTAAACAAAACTGGTCATAGCCTTAAACTCAGCAGAAAACATTAAAAATAACATATTTACCTTTCCTGTACTTAGAGCTGTTTCATACTCTGTTGAAATCATTCCATGAATGTAATTTTGTATGCTAGAGTTTTTTTTTTAGTTATAGTAATAGTGTGAATATATGTCCCACATAATCATCATTTTTATCAGCTATATAATATTTCACTTCATATACCTGCAGTTTATTTCTTAATTAGCTAAACCACTTTTGATTGTTCCTAATTTTAATTTATTCGCTACTGCAAGATTACCCTGAATAGCAGCATCCCCACCCACTGATTGGTCTTGCTTTTTTTCTTTTTTTTTTCAGAGATTCCTAGGAGCAGAATTACTAGGCCAAAGGTTGGGCATTTTTCATAAATATTTAATTTAAAAAAAACTTTCTCTACTAAGAGTCACATTCCCAGTTGCCTTACAAGATGGCAATAGGCACAACTAACACTTTCCCCCCAAGTAAGTCAGCCCTTGTCTGGCTCTTACGAGCCTCCCCATCTCTGTCTGAGGCCTGAACCTGAGAAAAAGGATTTTCACCTTGGTTCCCCTTATTACTGGCTTTTTGTCTCCTGAGTGTCCATCCACTTTCAGTTCAGTTTCTCCCGTATCACGAAATCTCATTTCTTGTCTTGGGAAGAACACACAGAGAGGACATTCTTCTAATAACTAATTAATGTGCCGTGATCTCTGCCTGAAATAACTTCCCTGGCCAAAGGTCCAGCAGCCCAGAGTAATAAAATAAACAATAAGTTGGTCTGTGGGCTGCTCTGTCCAACATAGTCGGTCTCTCTGGAGCACAGTAAGTAGCTCTGTGTCCCTGACAGCCTCCTCCTGCCTCTGCTGTTTCTCTTGCTAGCCTGCAGCTCGAAGCCCCTCCTTCTTTGGACCTGTTAGACTTGCTGGCTGCCCTTTCTTGTTTCTTTCCACGCTTCCTCTGTCTGCTGCTGGTGGAGGTGGACTGGGGCTATTCCAGGTACCAGCTGCTATTATGGCCTCCTTGAACCTTGCCTGAGCTGACATGGAGAGGTCTGAGGTTCAGAGCTCACTGGAATGTCTGGGTTGATCTTGAGCCTCATTTGTAGTGGGCCTTGAAATACTGGGAGGCTAGGCATCCTAAAGTGAGGCTAGCTTAGCTGGCCCTTTGAACTGCTCACACTTCTTCAAGAACTCTGCGGCCCCATTCAAAGGTGACTGATGTTGCATTTCCCTGTGGGTGTACTGTCTCTTACCAGTCTCAGGACAGATGGGGATGGGGTCCCATGATTACCCCAGGAAAGATGTCTTTATTGGAAACCAAATGTGAGGAGGCCACCATCCCAGGGAAACCCACTCACATGGACTCATTTATGTCTACAATAGTACCTATACCACTTCAGGACCCTACCATCCTGAGTCAAAGGATGTTTGTTTATTGCCAAGGGCCCTGGCCTGTGAGGCTCTAAGTGGGGCTGGGTTAATATTCAGTTGTGTTTATCCAAGGTTCATTGGTTACTGAAGGGAGCAAAAAGCTTCAGATTGGAGGAGCTGTATCTGCCTGTCTCAGATCCAGTTGAGGAATCACCTTAAAGCCAGGCATGTGGAAGGTACTAGACACATCACTGGAAAAAGGTTTGCATCCTGTCTCCATTGGCTGTGGGACAAAGGTCCTAACCCAAGCTAGGTCTGCATTATCTGACCTTGCATAATCTTGATTAGGATTACTTCCTAATTAAGAGACCAAAGAAGGATAAGGTAGGTCACACCAACAATCCTCCCTGGTCCCCAGTTCCATTATTTATACAGTGAGAATCTTAGTAACCACCTCACAGGAATAGGAGAGTTCATAACCAATTCAGCACCATTTAGTTCTAGACACCATGAGGGGGTGGTATCATTCCCTTCCCTATTTCTTGCTGAGGTTGACCCTCAGGAGGTGGGGCCAGCCTCCTTCCAGCATCACCGCAGCTGGATGAAGGTACGGGCATTCTGCCTCTCTATATACATACAGGCAGGCAGAATGTCAGAGTCAGTAGTGTCCTGCATGGGCAATCTGTTACAAGGTGGAGCCAGGAAGGGAATACTAAGACCGGACAATTGGAGCTCTAAATTGTCAATTCCCCATAGCTGAGGGTCCTGTGCACATAGCACCATGGCCAGTTTGTCTGGCCACAAAGAGTCATCCATCCACATTGTGCCTGTGTGTGTACACATTACTATCTCCCTAAAACTCAATCAGGCTGATGGGACAAGAATTATCCTGACCTTATTTTAAAATGGAAAGATCCATGGCTGAGTGACCCAAAGATTCAGATGCATAACAAAAAAAAAAACAAAAAACCCCATACCGCAGCATAGCCATGCAGAGGAAGAGCCCTGAGGTTTGCTGTTGCCCAGGAGAGGGAAGAGTATGTGTAGCTTGGGGGTGAGCTGGGGATAAATCTGTTAAGGCTTCATGGAGGATACATCTGAACTGTGTTTAGAAGTGAGGCGGGGATGTGCCAAGTACCTTCAGGCAACAGGGAAGGGCTTATTTTCTCTAATTATTGTTTGTGTCTTTGTGAGCAAAGTCTGCTGTAACCCTGGCTTTCCCAAAACTCTTGTGCATTACCTCAAATGGTTTCATCTTTTACCTGTTATAGTTAGAAAACCAGGTTCTCCTCTGCTTTACAAACTGGGGAGGTGGAGTCCATTTGTTTAAAAGTTTTTATTGTTTACCTATTTATTTACTAGTGTATGCATGCATGTATGCATGTGTGTGTGTACTATGTGAGGAGGTCAGAAGACAATTTGCCAGAGTCCGTTCTCTCCTTCTACTATGCCATAGATCAAACTCGGCTCTGAGGCTTGGCAGCAGGCATCTTTACCCACTGAGCCATCTTGTTGGCCTTGCTGGGTTTTTTGTTTTGTTTTGTTTTTAGCAGTTTGTCCAGGGTCATGTCGGTGGTAGAGCTGTGTGGGTTCCCTAAGCCGTTCAAGATCACAACAGATTCTCCACATGACTGGGCACCCAACCCAGAGCCACCAGCAGCAGTTTGCAGCCCCACCCCTCGGCCTTTGTAGTTCTTTCCCCAGGACTTCGTCCCAGGTCCCAGGAGTAGCTCAAACCCTGGGCATCCCTCTGGGGAGATGGGTGCCTGAAAGGCAGGCCTGGTTGATATTCTTGGCACGCTATACCCTGGCTACTTAGGTCATCAGTCAAGGAGGCCACATACTGAGATTGCCAACTAAGCAGGGCATAAAAAAAATGAGAAAAATGTTATGAAATAATTTCTAGTTAAGAACACATGAAGAAAAATCACTCTGGGAGGGGGGAATCAAATTTGTGTTGAATTTCCCCAAACATATTTTATGGTTTAGCTTTTATTTATTTTGCATCAGATGGCAAAGGAAAGAAGGCACCAAAATCCTTGCCATGTTTTGTGCCTCCAACTTGGCCCTGAACTTAGACATGCAAAACTGAACTAATGTTGTCATGTCATGGCACAGGTAAGGCTAATTACATGGAATGATATAAGCAAACAGTACTGTCCACTTGGAGAAATCTCAGTGTGTTCTGCTCCTCCTTATTTCCTGTGTCCCTGTCTCAGCTCATCCTATCCAGGCTTGAATTAACTTTTCTTTACACAGCTGTGGGAATGTTTTCACTCAGCAACAGAGGCGATCTGTCCCACTCCCTACGAAGAAGCAATGTGTAAGATTTCTCAATAGATTTTCCTTTCTGGACACAGTGGTGGCTTTGTGTGAGAGGTACCCAGTGCCACAAGACAAACCCAAATGTCTCTGAGAATTTATCCCTTCCAGTTCTCTGTCTGTAGTCTCTGGGCCTGCTGCTAGCCTCTTTAGACTCTGAGTGGTCAGCAAGTTTTGGGTCAAGTGAGCATAATAGGCCAGCAGACCCAGCCCAAGGCACTTTGCCCATCCACCTCAGGGGGTGGCTCCGTCACTCCCTAGGAAGCTGACCTATTGGGCTGGGCAGTGTCACCTTTTGTTCATCTGCTGAGTACAGCTGGTCTCACTGGCTGCAATCTGAGATGCCTTTTAGAGCACATAGCTCATTGCTGCTGTGGCCTGGTTCATTCTGGACATTTTTTGAGACTGCCTCTAGTCCAGTTGTCCCCAGAGTTCCCATCTAAGCCCACTACACCTACCTCCTCCACAGGTCTGCATAGGACTTAGTCCAAATCAGCACATAGATTCTCACAGAGCATTTGACCTTACTGTTTCTAATTGTTCTTTGGAAAACTGCAGGACCAGAACCTGCTCCTGTCACCTGGTAGCAACAGCTTTTGTATGCCACCCACAGTCACTGGAGACACATGTGTTCCTGGGTTTGTGGGTCCCAAAGCCTGCCCTTTCCCTCAGGCCCTGGCTCTAGCCAGCTTCTTGCCAAACCATAGACTTTTGTAGCTCATCTCACTTTTTGTTCCAAGTTCCTCATGGGGCAGGGCATCATTTTTGGACTGTCCCCAGAGGTGGCTGCATTTCCTGGGGGAGGCTTAGATTGTGAAAGGAGAAGGTGGGTGTAGTGATTAAAAGGATGGGTCCTTAAATCCAAATACCAGGTACAAATTCTAGGTTATCTGTAACTGATATATACATTGGACAAATTAACTTTGTCTGTTCCCCTTTAAAAGAGGCTTAGTATTGGGTCCCAATTAAATGTGTAACACGTGTAACCATTGAACCTGCAGAACAGCCTACAAGGTGGACTTACTGCCTAGGTACATTTAACAAGGAAGATCATAACACTCACAGCCCAGTAGATATGAATATGAAATGAGATGAACCTTGGAACATTTAGAGCAATGTCTAACATATCGCAGGCAAGCAGTTTAAACTATGATACTGCATGTGGTAGTAGAAGATGCTGAGGCCACAGTGTTTAAATTAGGTACCTTCAAAAAGGCATGCCCCTCATAGTTAGAGAGCCCATAGTCACAGCTCATCCAGGAAGTCCCCAAGGGGAAAAAGTCACCAAGAAAGCAGAAAGCATAGTCCTTTGTGGGACTTTTGTATTTATTCTCATCACAGCTCCTATGTAAATTCTGAAAATGACCCACTGACTGCAAGAAATCCTTCCTTTAGTAGTTCCAGTCGTTGGACTGGCCTGGTTGAGGTATGAGGGGGCTTCCCAAGGTAGCTGATACTTACTCAGCTTCTCCACACTGCTATTGTCACATTAGCCTCTTGGGCAACACCACTCCAGGCTTAGCAGCTTCCTCTGGGACTGGGTCTACTATAGCTGCTCTACAGGCTCCTTGGGGATGGAGTCCATAGCAACCCAGCCTAAACTGCCTAGGAACTGTGGAGTAGAGTCAGCTCCAAACCCTTCCTGAAGGCACAAATAATCTCCTGGGGACCCAGAGGAAAGCCAGCAGACCTCATTGGATCCTTCCCACTCTGGAGAGGCAAAGGATGGCAAGGAGCTCAGGCTTGAGCCAGGCAAACTGGGCCTCGGGCTCCAGAGCTGTCCCGTTTCCCCCGGGCATTGGTTGGCTTTCTGGGAAGCAGTTTTTTAAAGGAGTCCAAGATGGTAGAAGAGTGATGCTAATGTCTCACTGACAGGAGTTTGGGTTCCAGCCTATTACTCTGAGAAAGCTACATAATTCTTTTCAGCTTCCTCAGTGCCTACCTCAAGCAGCACTGCAAGGACAAAAGACACAGCATTATCAGTTTCGGAATTGCTATTACATGCCAGTGGTTATTACCAGGAAAATGACAGGGTTAATGTGGAGCATGCTATAATGCCCTGACTGTGTGTTAGAATCAGCTGGGAATCTTCTAAAGCCATGGTTTTCAACCTTTCTAACACTTTGACCCTTTAATATGGTTCCTCATGTTGTAGCGCTCCCACCTCCCCAACCATAAAATTAATTTTTTTGCTACTTGTTCCTGAGGTCTCGCTGTGTAGGTCTGTGTCTCTCAGACAGTGTCCCTTAGCACTCTCCAAAGATGTCCTGGGACTGTCCTCTGCCTGGCCAGTCCTACCCCAGGGCAGATCCATGCACTTGTATTCAGTCCCGCTTCCCACTGTCTGTGCCCAAACTTGTCCTGGGATCCTAAAGGGCTATGTTGTCCTTGGTGACTGCTCCCTGGCTAAGCATGTGTCAGAATTTCAGAAGCAACCATCCTCCCACCTCCTCAAAAATGCTCTTCACAAGGGATGAGAATAAATGGCTGCAGATGATATCATCCAGAAGTTCTTTCCCAGCACAGTAGCCCAGGAAACAAAAGACACTCTGGAGATCACATTGGCCGATCTCCTAGTAGAACATACCATGAGGCTCAGAGCAGGGAAGGGACTCTGAGCAGAATCAGGTACAGGAAGTAGAAAGTGAACATGTTAAAAAACACCCCATAAAAATAGGCAACCAGTCTTCCTCTTCTTTCACTGAAGTGTGTCAACCCCCAAACTGCCATTTCTCTCCCTCCTACACAATAGAAACTGCTACCAGATATCAAGAAGGATTTTACTAAGAAGTATCTATAATAATCTGAATAATGGGATTCTATATAGTTATTAACAAGGGTAAAGTAAATCTGGGCTGCTATCTCCCAGATGTGTTAAGCATAAAACAAAACCCATGCATAGCTATTATCTGCATAATCATTGGAGAGTATGTAAATTCTCATCTAGGGGCTACACAACATACTCTGTGGTTACTAAGTCTGGGGGCAGGATATGTATGTGTGCAGGTGCAATAGAAAAGCATCAGTAGATGAAAGGTGAATTTTGATTCCACTTCAGGTAGAGAAGATAAGAAGCAAAAACTTTAAAAGAAAGCACAGTTAGAATTTCCAACCAAGAACCCCTCCATGAACCAAAAGATTGGCAATAAAACTTCCAATGCCTAAGGACACAAGGGAGAGACTGTGTCTTGTGTAAGTACAACATAGGGTTTCTGGAATACAGTCTCATTCTGGAAGCTTGTGTCAATTGGATAGTGACAAGAGGGGAAGGTACAAACTGCTTAAAAACTTTAGCTGACCAATGAGATGGCTCAGTAGCTAAGGACTCCTGCCACCAAACCTAATGGCTTGAGTTTCATCCCAGGACTCATGGTGGAAGAGAGTGCCAACTTGTTAAAGTCTCCTCTGATTTTTACGTAGGTACAGGGGCACATGTCAACACACATCAAATAAATTAATAAACTATAACATATACAATAAATAAATAATATATAGTAAGGAAAACCATCATTCATCTATATTTAAGTATACATGGAATACTTCTATAAAACAAAGAATATAAACTAGAGAGTTGGACCAAAATCTATGGTGGGCTGGAATTCATTTTTCATAGTTTACCTTTCAGGCTGCTTTTCCATTATATCACATAAAACATTCTACATTAAATAACTATTCATTTACATAGCTAATGATCTCTAAGAAGCCAGAAGAGCCTTGGGGTTGTGGGATTCTAAGCCTATGTGTATGAATTTCAGCCAGTTACCTTGATTTGTGAATTCTGCAATATTCAGTCCACTGTTGCTCTAGAGCCTAAACCTGTGTATTGCTAGCTGTGTTGTAGACAAATAGGGGCCTTCGTCAAGCACAATGCCTACATGTGACTGTGCACTTTCCTGCAGGTACCTGCTGGAACAGGATTTCCCAGGCATGAGGATTGGTCCTGAGCCAACCACTGATTCCTTCATAGCAGTGATGCAAGGAGATGTGGAAGGGATCATTCCTGGGAACGCGCTGGTGGTGGATCCAAAGAAACCCTTCAGAAAGCTCAATGCCTTTGGAAATGCCTTCTTGAACAGGTGAGCCAGGGTGCTGGTGGTGGTGCACACTACTGGGTGGTCTCTTTGCTTCTTTTTGTAGCACAGGGGTGAAAGGAGAGGGGTGTGGTCCTGGAAGACTCTGCCTTTTCTGTGCTGGCAGCTTGATTGTCTCCTGAGTGTCACTGAGTTAGTCATCATGGAACTTGAGAGCTGTAAGCTCTGGGCTGAGACCACTTGATTATGGAGCAGAGAAAGATCTGACAGTGTTCTGGATCACATGGCTCTACCTGGTCTACACCAATAAAAGCATCAAAGGGAAGTCACATGTTTCCCAGCATTTGCTTACACTATGCCTGGGATTATTTGTCCAAGCAGAAGGGAGCAATAGAAGGGTCTATATTGTTCCTGAATGTTCTTACCTGGAAAGAAGCTGGACTTAAGGAAGAGGCCTGCAGTTTGACCATTCGCTTAAGCCCCCTGTGTGACCTTGAACAGGTCACCTCCCTCCCCTAGAACTAGTTCAGACCTGAAAATACCAAGGTCACCATGGGCTTTGAGTGGAGAAATCTCTAGCCAGTTTTTCTCAACCTTCCTAACACTGCGACCCTCATGTTGTGGTGATCCCCAACCATAAAAGTATTTCTATCACTGTAGTTTTGCTACTGTTATGAACCATAATGTAAATGTCTGTGCTTTCCCATGGTCTGACAACCCTTGTGAATGGGTCATTCAACTCCCCAAAGGGTCTCAACCCACATTTTGAGAACCAGTGTTCCATCGAGCACACATCAAGCTAATCTGGGCCTTCATGTTATAACTGTTCTTAACTGGGATGTAGATAGGTTCCTGGTTGTACTTGTATATGGTTCATCCACATGTACACTGCACTTAATTTCAAGGCTATTCTTTTTTATTGTAGATATTTCAAGTAAAAGGAAAGCACATAGACTTTGGCTTCAGATGGGCCCGGAATCAGATCCCCTTGTGAACTGTGGATCTTGGACATGTTCCCAAGCTTCTTTGTATCTCACTTTGCTCATGTGTGATACAGGACAGGGATAATATCTTTGTCTGACAAACTGAAGCAGAGGCAAGTGAGAGATGGACCAGAAGGCAGTGTGTCTGGTACATAGTAACTAACAGAAATGATAGATTATGGTAGGACAGTTAGTTACTGTGTGGATTTTCTGACTTTTGTTTTTTTAAATTTGAACCCTGGGCTGGAGAGATAGCTCAGAGGTTAAGAACAGGTCTCAAGTTCTCTTCACAGTACAGACCTCCAATTGCTTACTCTAGTGTATCCAGCCCTGCCTTCTGGCTTCCATACAGACTGCATTCATGTACACATACACAACATAGACACACATATAAACAAATATTTTAAAAACTTAATTAATCTTTAAACAGATTTCCTAATTATTCAAAGAGACAAATGGGTACCTACTGATAACATTTCCATCTCTGGAAATTGAGGCTTATTGCCCAGAAACATATCTCTTAACCTGTAAACTTTCCTGTGGTGACATGAACCCATAATACTCTGAGACAGGAAGGGATGGGTGACCTGGTATGGAATAGTGTGGAATGCCAACTGGCAGGACATGTTTCCAAAGCAGAACCAGGGGGACAAGAAATCATTTGTGGGGAGTTGGTCTAGTATGGAGGAACCTCAGGAGGTGAGCATGGTTTCTTAGAAAAGAAAGTTGAACCCTCATAAATGGATTGAGGTGCATTGGGGTCAGGTCCCTGAGACCAGGAGTTTCTACCATGGAATGAGGAAGGCCTGACCCAGGTAAAGGAGAAGCAAGTCACGTGGGATACTAAAACAGAATATGTATGCGTTGAGAGAAGGTGATCTAAAAGGATGAGTCAGCCGGGAGTGAACTGGGGCTGAGGGGGTAGGAGACATGCTGCATTCAGTTCTGGAGACCTCAGTTTGCAGCGAGTGACTGTGAGTCAGCTAAGGAGCTTTGTTCTTCCGAGGCAACAATGAGCTGGCTTCCAGGTTAGAGGGGAGAAGAACCCGGAACACACAGGAATCAGTCATCGAAAGAGATGGGAGGGCAAGGTTAGCGGTCAACCCTCCTTCAGGGTGACTGTGCTTACAGTGATAATAGTATCTATATGTAATGGTATATGGTCAGTTATGATGGCAGGTTTATGTAATTACCATAGTAGCCAGCAGATTCCTGAGGGAGGAGTGCCTTTATGTCATTAACCAACCCAGTAGGGCCCACTAAGTCTGTGATTAGACGTTTAAAACCAAGGAAGTGTGTGTGTATGACAAGTCTGGTAATGACACATAGCCTCTTTCAGTATAGCTGTCTTCATCCATAAGGTGACAAAGTGCTAGTCACAAAGTCTCTAGACCCCCACTCTCTTCCTGAAAACATATAAAGCAAACCCAAGAGCGAGGAACAGCAAAGAGAGAGTGAGTAGCTATAACTGTGTGGATTTCACACTTGGAATTGAGGGGGGAGAGGATGAGGGTGAACAGTTTCATTGTCTGTCTTGCTGGACTGCTTTCTTTTTTAAACCATAGAAAAAAATAATATTGAAAGTACCCTGAAAATAATTTATGAAGAGCATAGATGCAGAAGGTGTTATGGGGGCGCACAGAAGGTGGTGCCTCTAAGGGCCACCACCTCCCTTTGATGCTGAAGGAGCAGACCCAGGTGAGGCCCCACTTCAGGGTTCCTAGCCACAGGGACATGTACAGTGCAGCTCTGGTGACACATACTGAGGAAGGAAAGCAGGGTACCTGTCTTAAGGACTGTCCCATCCCCCCAGGCATGTATAGGGGGTAGTGGGTGGGGCAGAGTGCATGTTTTATTGCAAGAGACTCTTGGAGGCAGCAGCTTGGGTGAGCTCAGCAAGAGAAGTAAGACTCGGTCTAGTCCTTGGGCACCCGTGGAAAGATCAGCTGCATACTCCACAGCAGGGGAGAATAGTCCCAAAAGGCTGTGTGGGAAAGCCGGCATTTGATATGGGCATGAAGTGATGGACAAACGGACACTGGAAGGGTGAGCAAAGGGCATTCCAGGAAGAAGAAAGAGAAAGAAAAATATAAGTAGGGTGAGATAAAGGAAAGGGGCTCAGTGCAGGACCCTCTAACTAGAGGTGATACTGTCTACTCACAATTAAGACAGTGTGGCCACTCTTCTGTCTGGTGCTGGCTATAGATTCCTGTTTACCTTTTCTATGCAGTAAGCAGCCCTGTTTCACACATTGTCAGCACCCATCTCTGTTCCTCCTGGGTAGGGCTAGATAGCCATCCTAGGGGACTGTCTGGCTGAGCTAGCCCTGTAGGTGTCCAAATAACACACTCCTGGGTGGTAAGACCCATCTCTCAAGGCCCATACCAATGTTCTCTCCTGTAAGAAGTCCTTCCTCAAAGTCATCTCTCTGCCAGGGTTCTAACAACCCTGTTTGTCTTTGGGATGCTGGCCCCTCTGCACCCTGGCTTGCCATTGGTGTGTATAGTATCTTTGCCTCCACCAGCGGGATCGAAGTTGGTTTGTCATGGGGATCTTCACACCAGGGCCAGAGCATGAGTCCTGACTGCCTCAGGGTCACCTTGGGAATTTTTCACACAACAAATCTCCAGGTATTCTGCAGTCACTTTCAGCATGGTATTGTGGGGGTTTGTGATCGTCTGTTCTATACCCACCTACTTATTATCTTGTGCTAAATAAAGCTTGTGGATGAGAACACATGCAGGATGCATGATGATGGGGGGGGATGCATAGTGATCAAGTTAGAAGAGGGTTCCCATACCCTGATTATGTGCAAATCTCCAGGCTCTTCCTGCCCCGTGACTGGGAGCATTGTGTGGAAGAGGTAGAGTTCTGATTGGCCATCAGAAGCTGGCCAAGTTAAGTAAAGCCTTTCAAGGCAGGAAGTGGCTGGCCAGGGATCATTAAAGACTTGGGGCCACAAGCCTTACAACAAGGCTTTGGACAAACATAGGAGGTAGGATATAACTATGGATTAACCCCATTGGTCAGCCAACATTTTACCAAACACCAAGTAACAAGCACTCCAAAACAGGATGTGGCAGGTGGCAAAAGAACCATAACTCACTCCCTGGATTAGCCAACATACCTAGCAGTCCCATACCAAGTGACCTGGGAGCCTGTAACCTATGGGAGGGTCAGGTGCTGAAACCCTTGAGGCTGAGCCAGTGAGGTGCCTCAGCGGCTCACCATAGCCTTCTTCTCGCCATCTGTGCAGGTTTGTGTGTGCCCAGCTGCCCAATGCTGTGCTGGAAAGTATCAGTGTCATCGACACACCAGGGATCCTCTCTGGTGAGAAACAGAGGATCAGCCGAGGTAAGCAGCATCCTGGCCTCTTCTGCCTTATCTGCTATGAGCCTCTGAGTAACCCATCACCTTTTAGCTTTGGGTTTAAGAGTTTTGAGACAGTCTCATGTAGCTGAGGCTGGGCTTGAACTACTTCCTGATCATCTTGTTCCTACCTCTTAGGTGTTGGGATTACAGGTCTGTATCTCAATACCCAGTTGCCCTATCCTTTCTGAGCTGTGCTTTGTATCTTTAGCAAGAAAACCAGATGAGATGCACTCTTCCCAAACCTGATGCTGGGAGCCTGGACTGGGGCCAAATTAGCACTCAGAAGTCTGCCTCCAGGAAGGGTCAGCCTTGTACTGGCAAGTCTCTCTGGGAAGAGGCCAGGGCTCTCTCCTGAGTTAACCTCAGGTGACACAATGCCTCCCTGTGGCATGTGCCTCAGCACAATTTGCTCCATGATTCCTCACTGGTATAGGTCTGTTCATCCATCTTGCCACCAAAGCAGGACCCAAGAACCCCTTCCCCAAGGGCATGGCCTATGCAGGTCAGCACGCATTCACTCCTGAGCCTCATGGAGCAACAGGCATATGACCCATGGCTGTGCATCCTTAAGGCTTAGCAGTACAGGTCCAAGAAAGGCTCTGGGATTCCCCCTCATGCCCCTGCCTGCTCTGTGAAAATAGTAAATCTCCTCTAGAAAATGTGAGTATAGAAAAACTCCTTGGTGAGGGGGCACACAGTAGCTGTGTGTGAGCATAAGCAATGGGAGAAACTGCCAGAGAACCCTTTGGGAACTAGTTCTCTGTAGGTGAGCCTCAGGCAGGCCTTCCTAGAGCCCCCCTTCTAAAGCAGTGTTGGGAGTAGGGCATCATGACAGCCTGCTATCCCAGAAAGTAAAACCTGAAAATGAGAGAGGAAGGAAGCAGCTGATCAGGAAGGCACCTAGAAATCTGTGTCCCAGTCCCTGTAATTGATGACCTGTGATGGGGTCCAGGAAGCCTTGTTTCTTGCCTCCTAATGGAGGCTCTGATGGAATGAGGAACAGCCAGTCTGTACCTATAGAACTCTGGGTCAGAATCTAGGCCTAAAGGGATTTCTAGGCTCACAGGGCAGTCCACAGCTTGCTGGGGAATGGTGGGAGAGATGGTACCATAGTCTGCAGGGGGAGGAGGTCTCATTTCATTCACCTGCTAAGCCAGCACAGCCTGGCCTGCAAGCAGGTCTGGAGAGGACAGCCTCTAGGGGCCCAAGGGCACTAGACTATTAGTTCAGAGTTATGGACTGACAAAGCCCTGGACATCTCAGGGAAATGCATCATAGAACCTTCTTACAAAGTCCACACACCTTAGTTCTGGAACTGGATTAGCATGGGCTCCCTTCTTCCTTCTTTAACTGCTCTCCGGGCTTACATGACTCCAGGGTCGACTGTGTGATTAATCTCCCTTGCATCTGGGGCTGTGTGGATGGGTATACAAAGCAGCCTTGTCTTTAGGGACTCCTGTCTTCCATGGTTCCTGTCCTGTCCATTCTTCTCTGTTCCCCTGCATTCTCTCCTGCCTTTGTCTTCAGACCTCAGTGGCTGCTCTACACATACTGGGCACTGGTGATTGGGATTATATTTCTACCCCCTGCCTCCAAGAACTGACAACACATGGAATTCTTTCCTTCTCTGGGCAAAACCATGACTCTACTAGTGTGTTCTCTGCCAGACTGATGCAGCTGTTGGTAAAAGCAGCCAGTGAGACAAACAGGAGCTGGGGGGCATGGAGCAGTGCTGACTTCAGCACCCCAAGAGAACCAGAGTGAGGGAGGATATCAGACACCCCAAGTGATCCAGGTGCTGGTGATGATGGGACCTGACTCAGGAACATTGCCTGGGTGCACAGACTCTCCTGTCCTTCGTGGTTAGCCTTAAAGCCAGAGTTCCAGCTTAAGCCCCTCCAGACTGACCTCCACTTACTCACCCATATACACATATCCTGCCTCCCCCACATGCATGTCTGTACACCTCCTGACACCCACACGCAAGTGTCTACACAGATCTAAAGTTGATTGTCAGAATTTCTTCACTCCTGGGGTTGGCCACAGTAGACTTCCTGCCACCCTCCTCAAGCCCAGGTGGGCCAGGCCTTCTCAAATGGTCCTGTTGATTAAGCCCACAGTCCCCTCCTCACACCTCTGCCTAGTTCAGGGTTTATGGTTCAGCAGGAGAGTTAGAATCAAGCCAGCACAGAAACACCTTGCTGTAGACTGCCTAACCCCTGGCAGTGGCTCCTTGGGGCTCCTAGGGCATCATAGAGATGAGCTTTCTGCCCTAGGCCAATGCCAAACAAAGTGCAGTTCTTGCTTCAGGGTGGCCTTTTGTGCAGGCCTGGGGCAGTGTGTGTATATAGAGAAGTTGATGAAGTGTCAGGCTAGCACTCGGTTCTGGAAGAAGAGGAGCAGGAAAGGCAGACAGAAAGCTGTTCCTGGAAGGGGCAGGATGTGGCTCACCCTGGTTCATTACTGGGAAGGAGCACGGATGTAGCAGAAATGGGGGAGTGCAGAGGACTCCGGAAGGCTTCATACCTTCATTTCCTGACTGTGTCAGACTGGATCCCCACCACTTCTACCCGGGGCTACATGCTCTCATCCCATGACTGCACGCTGATGGAGACCTCTAGTCCAAATGTTCAATAGGCTCAGAGCAGGACACACAATTGGAATTCGAGTCCTGGTCTCCCAAGTCCCAGTCCTCAGAGTCTAGCATGTAAGCAGAACCTGTTAGAGAAGACCAGACAGCAGTGGGGGCTAACTTGTCATATCTTCAAGTCTTCTTGGACTTCAGGGTCTGTACCAATATGACTTGTAGCCCACATCCTCCCCTACCCATAAGCACTTAGGGGTTTTCAGGTTCATCAGATGAGCAGGTATTCACATGCCAGTGCAGAGCAGCTGAGCCCTGATGCCTTCTGGACACCTCACTGCTAGTTTTGTGGTCATCTGGAGGCCTGTGATGAGTCTGCTTTGACCGTTCTTTGTGGTTGTTCCCAGGAGGTGTCCAGAGTATTTCTCCCATTGTCAGCTGAAGACTCCCATTATTGGTGCTGTGTGTCTCTGTGTCTCTCTCTTTTTTAAACATCTCTAGAACTTAACACATTTGGGAGGGGGCGATACTATATGGCTACCATGGGTAAGCCTCAGGCCTCTGGATTGCAGGCTCACCCGGGGCTAAGAGCTAAGAAGAGAATGTGGATCCTATTTCTAAGCCTGCATTTGCCAGCACCTGGTCTGGCTGTGTACTTGGGAATGCCCTAAACCTCTCTATCTCCACTCCCTCTTGTGTAAGATGTGTATACCCTACTCACTCCAGGTAGTGGAGAGCTGCAAAGATCCTCCAGTAAAGTCAGTTTTGCAACTGCAACTGCAAGAAGTAACGCATTGTATGTCAAACAGCTAGGGGAATGTTGGGTTATTAAGGAGTGGCCCTGCTTATTAAGTTTGTCTCATTGATTTCCTCCTGCCTGGCATTAATTAGAAATGCTTTCTTCCCAGTCCCTGGAGCCTGGGGGTGGGGGCTGCACGTCCCTGCAGGCTTCCCAGACTCTGACCTGGAGCCTATCCATTGGATGCCTGGGTGCCAGCCAACATTCCAAAAGGACTCCAGGAAGGATACTTCTGTAGTATTTCTCTCCAGCCATTGATCTATGATTCAGAGACCATGGGCTATTGAAAGTGTTCAGGAGTAGCTATTGAGGGTCTTGGAGCCCTTCCTGTATCAATTGGGTAGTCACCTTGGACATGCTATGTATACTGGGTGTTAGAGCAGTCTCCATCCAGGCTGACTTCTCTCCTTCTCCTAATACCAGGTCTGCTTTGCATGGCTACACCATGGGCTCCACATCCAGCCAGTTGTTACTGTCCACATTTTTGATAGTCAGTAAAAGAGGTTCAGATTTGCAGAAGACCTTTCAGGAAACAAATGGGAAAGCTTGCCCTGTATCTTCCTCCTGACTGTGTCCAGTCTTTGCCTTTCACATGCCTTTCACATGCCTCTATTTCTGGGCTTACACATAAGCCCAGGATATGAAAGCAACTTAACATTCATTCTAGAGGTTGCATAGGCCCTGGAGTGGCCATGAACTAGGAAGGTGAGCATCGGAGAAGCTTGCAGAGTCGTTGCCTCAGTCTCACAGTTTTTCCAACCACACACCTCAGAGGAAGTTTAGCACTGCTTGTCATTTAATAGCAGCTTACCAGAGCTTGCAGAATTTGCAAAAACAGGAGGGTTAGTAGGAGGCCTCTGTGCTTGTTACATCATAGGAGAGGTTCCTGGAAGCCATCTGCTTGTCAGCAGACTGGAGTAGGTTTCCTGTAGGCATGCCCAGAGCACCAAAGGCAGCAGCCTCCAGCCTTCCTCTCTTGCTAGCTACAAAGGCATCCTTGTGTCTCATCTCCACCTTCCTGTATTCCCCATCTTTACACCTCTGGGTGTAGGTAGACACAGAGAATTATAAACCAAAAAAGGAAGTTCAGAGATCATCCATCCTAGAAACAAAGACCAAGGATAGGTAAGGGGATTCTATTGCCCAGCATATCAAGTTAATAACTGAGCAGAAACTATAGGGAATGCACCCAGGCCAGTGACCCTACAGAGGCACACATCTGCAGAGCAAGCTCCACCCTGTGTCAACACACTGAGGAGTTCTCTATAAAAGAGTAGGGCATTTGGCCAAAGTCATAAGAATGGCACCTGCTCTTCTTAGAGCTGATCTTCACAAGTCTGTGGTCAAGGCATTGGTGGGTCCTGATTTAGAGAGTGTAAAACTAAGGCCCAGAGATGACTTGTTCAGTTTCCTGGATGTAAAAGTAGAACAGGATTCTATGTCAACTGTGTAACAGATGCTGATGGAGTAAGCCATGTGCACCCTGGGTGCAGCAGAGATGGATAAGGCCACAGGAAGAGCTCCCTGATTATACAAGGAAAATGGGTACCCATTGTTGTTTGGGAGCTAAAGCTCAGTTTGTAAAGCATTTGTCATGCAAACACGAGGAGCTAAGTTTGAGCCCTGAAACCCTCATAATAAAAAGCTGGGCATAGAAGCAATTTTGTCCCCTTATACTTGTAATCCTGGCACTGGGGAAACTGAGACAGGTGGATTCCTGGGACTTTCTGGGCAGCCAACAGAGTCTGTTTGGTGAGTTCCAGGCCAATGAGATAATATGTATTTAAAAACATGGAAGATGGCTCCTGAAGAATGATCCACCCAAGGTTGGCCTCTGGCATCCACATTCATGAACACAGATGTGCATATACCTGCATGCATGCATGCACATGTGTGCGTGCATGAGTGTGACACACACACACACACACACACACACACACACACACACACACACACACACAAATGAAAGAAATGTCTACCCAAATCTCCTTGATCAGACCTGAGGTGTTAATCCACTGGTTATCTCAGAGCCCTCATGATCCATTCACTTCCTAAAAGCCCACTGATTGGCAACCAATTCCCCAATATATGAGTTTTTTGGAGCCCACTGCATAGTCAAACCATGATACCTTCTCCCCTCTCCCTGATCTACAGTTGCTTGGCATGGAGCAGAACATAGAGTTCTTGGAACCAGCAGATTTGAAGTAGCTCAATGTTGGATAACCAGGCATGGCTGCCAGCAGCCCAGTCACATCCTCAAGAAGGACTCTCATACAGAAGACCAGTTGGGTATTTGGGGCTGCAGCAGATGAGTGAGGAAGGAAGTAAGCCTTGAGTCTATAATGAGATATTGGCCCAACCAGGGATGGGCCTGTTCTGAACCTGCATCCATCACTTGCATCTTCTGTTTTACTGATGATACCTTGTAAAGAATTTCTGAGTCTTGACTCAAATTCAAAGCTGTCTGTGATGATGCACACCTGGAATCTTAGCACCTTGGGAGCAGAGGCACGGATTTCAAGTTTGAGGCTAAACTGGCCTATGGAGGAAATTTAAGGCCAGCAGGGGCTACTGCAAGACAGTAAGACCCAATCTCAAAATATCAGCACAAAAACAATGTCTAGACTCATTTTCCCAGCAGGAGCCCTGACCCCTAACTTTAATAAGAAGATAACTGGGTAGTGGCTACCCTTTATGGGAGTAGCAGTGCTTATTATAGAATTGAGCATTTATTGAGCATTATCTCTGGCATCCTACTAGCCAAATACTTCCAATGACCATTCTATAGATGGAAAATGTTAAGGAGGGCCTGGTGACATAGCTCGGTGAAAGAGCATTTGTGAATGAGACACACACACACACACACACACACACACACAGAGAGAGAGAGAGAGAGAGAGAGAGAGAGAGAGAGAGAGAGAGAGAGAGAGAGAGAGAGAAATTCACTACTCAAGGTCAAGCAACCAATTGGGAGAAGTCAGGGGATCTTAACTCAGAAACTATTTCCAAGATTGTGTTGTCTTACATCAGGCCTTTCATGCCCCAAAACTCCTCCTACTAACTATGTCTCTGCCACAGGATATGATTTTGCTGCTGTCCTGGAGTGGTTCGCTGAGCGGGTGGACCGCATCATCCTGCTCTTCGATGCCCACAAGCTGGACATCTCTGATGAGTTCTCGGAAGTCATCAAGGCTCTCAAGAACCACGAGGACAAGATGCGAGTGGTGTTGAACAAGGCTGACCAGATTGAGACCCAGCAGCTGATGCGGGTATATGGGGCTCTCATGTGGTCCCTGGGGAAGATCGTGAACACACCGGAGGTGATCCGGGTCTATATTGGCTCCTTCTGGTCCCACCCTCTCCTCATTCCTGACAACCGGAAGCTCTTCGAAGCTGAAGAGCAGGACTTGTTCAGAGACATCCAGAGCCTACCCCGGAATGCTGCCCTTAGAAAACTCAACGATCTTATTAAGAGAGCCCGGCTGGCCAAGGTAAGGTAGATGGAATACAGTAGATGGAATACAGACAGGTTCATAGGTAGGGGTCAGTTGCAAGAACTGACCCTTGGATAGGAGCATGGGGGTGGTTGTGGTTACTGGCTTTGGGTTAGATGGCCAGGTTGGCTCCATTACCACCTCAGCAATTCCCAATATTTTCTGTATTTGTAAACTGAACAGGCTGATGGAAGATGAAGAGAAATGGAGTGTGAAAACCCTCATTGCTGTACTAGATACCTTGGTGCTCAGTGGGTGCTACTGTTGTCACTGTCTGTAGCAGCAGCACTGTGGGGGATGGAGAGACAAATGGTTTTGGAAGCAGAGGCAGGAGGAGAAACTAGAAAGACCAGCTAGGCTCCTAATGAGATTGTCCTCTGGCCCTCTTTGTCAGGTCCATGCTTACATCATCAGCTCCTTGAAGAAGGAGATGCCCTCAGTGTTTGGGAAGGACACCAAAAAGAAGGAGCTTGTGAACAACCTGGCTGAGATTTATGGCCGGATTGAGAGAGAGCACCAGATCTCCCCTGGGGACTTCCCCAACCTAAAGAGGATGCAGGTAATGAGGGTCATGAACCCTACAGTGAGAGACAGTGTCATACTAGCTGGTTGCCAGAGAAGGGGGATAATGGTACTCTTGGGAGAAACTCAAAGTCAAAATGCAAGGAGATGGCATTAGACATGTTCCTCCTGATGGACCGTCACTCACAACAAGTGCCCTAGCCAAGACAAGGGACAAACAGCCCTGTGTCCCCAAAGGCACAGGTATGTTTGATGACATTGAAAACCTATTTAGTGGTAAAGGGCATCTCTATCATCTCTAGGATAATGATACAGACTCCTAGGTGCTTAGGTTTACCTATGAACTCCTTGGGAATGGTTTGTAGATCACAGCAACTTTGTGTTATGTTGTAAGCACTTGAACCTTAGCATTTTCCCAGCAAAACATTAATATTACTCTTAAGTAGAAAAGCTGGGAACTGTCCCCAGGAGCCAAACAAGAGCCATAGAGACTAGATACACACTGTGCCTTCATGTCATCTGTAAACAGGGGCTGCAAAGGGCTTTGTATACAAGTGCTGGAGACCCAGTGAATATCTTGTCTGCAAGGTCCTTAGCATAGAACCCTGTTCTGCTCTCCACAGCCACAGGAGGTAAGAAGTGTCCTGCCAGCACATGCCCTTGAACTATAGCTGTGGGTAGCCTTAAATTTCCTGCAGTGGACTCCATGTACCCATTCTTATTTCCTGGCCTCTTCCCCACCCACACAATGAGATTGCTGCCTCCAGATCAGGGCAGCAGTAGGGAGCTATGTCCTTCTAGGACAACAATTTTCAACCTATGGGTTATGACCCCTTTGAAGTAGAACAACCCTTCCACTGGAGTCACCTAAGACTGTTCAGAAAACCCAGATATTTATACTACTATTCATAATAGTAGCAAAATTATAGGTATGAAGTAGCAACAAAAATAACATTGTGGAGCAGTCACTACAGCATGAGGAGAGTATTAAAGGTTTGCAGCATTAGGTAGGTTGAGAATAACTGAAATAGAAGCTAGTAGAAATTGGATGTTCCAGGTTGAGGACCTTTCATGGCTCCAAAGGTCTTCAGAGGAGAGGATTTTTCTTTTGTGATGTGGGTGGGTAGCCCTGTGAAGGCAAAGGAACAGCCTTTGTAATGTCAACCTGCCTGCCTGTGCCTACTAGGTCAGAATTCTCCACAGGGGCCCAGTCTTTCGAGACCTCTTGCCAGGCAATTCCAGTGAGTATTCTGACTGAGAACTGTAAGGCTGGGAGTGACCTTTGGCTTTTTTTGTGGTTTTCGTTGTTTTAATTTTCAATCCCCATTGCCTTGACCCTCTCTGTAATTATGAATAGTGTATGACTTCTCTATCTCCCGGGAAACCCAGGAGGTGAATTGGTGGGCAGGTAACAAAAGCACTTTGCTGTGTATTTTTCAAACATATTCTCTCCTGGAGACCCACAGCACTCCATCTCAGGAGGCCACCACCTTCAAGAGTCACCACTTGATAGCCAAAACTAACTTTGGAAGAAATGTGTGTATTTCCTTTTGTAATAACACATAAAGAGATGTAAATCAGCAAACCAATACTTGTTCCCTTTGTTCCCAGCTCTTACTCTTGTTCTGTTTCTTCATTAAAGAGAGCCATCCTTAGCTCCGGGGTCCTTGTTTTCTTCCCCTGGCCTCACTGCTTTCATTAGAAAAATAGTTGAGGAAGAAGCATTTTCCCTGGTATGGAAGAACTTCTCTTGTATTCTACTTCCTCCTTTTTCTTTCCCTTTCCAGGACCAGCTGCAGGCCCAGGACTTCAGCAAATTCCAGCCACTGAAGAGCAAGCTGCTGGAGGTGGTAGATGACATGCTGGCACATGACATTGCCCAGCTCATGGTGCTGGTGCGCCAGGAAGAGACCCAGCGACCTGCCCAGATGGTGAAAGGCGGAGCATTTGAGGGAACCCTGCAAGGCCCCTTTGGGCATGGCTATGGAGAGGGAGCTGGGGAGGGTATTGATGATGCTGAGTGGGTGGTGGCCCGAGACAAGCCCATGTATGACGAGATCTTCTATACCCTGTCCCCAGTGGATGGCAAGATCACAGGTGCCAATGCCAAAAAGGAGATGGTACGCTCCAAGCTGCCCAACAGTGTGCTGGGCAAGATCTGGAAGCTAGCCGACATTGACAAGGATGGCATGTTGGATGATGAAGAGTTTGCCCTGGCCAACCACCTCATCAAAGTCAAGCTGGAGGGGCATGAACTACCCAGTGAGCTTCCTGCCCACCTTATCCCTCCATCTAAGAGGAAAATATCTGAGTGACAGAGCCAGATAATTTCAGACAGGCAATGTTAGAAGAGAGAATGGGCATGATAACCACACACACACACACACACACACACACACACACACACGACTTGACAGTCACACTGTAGATGAGAAGGTTTCATCCTTGTTTGAACACCTCTCCAAGTCCCCAGGGTTGGAAGACAGGCAGCTGTACCTCCTCTGTCCCAGGGTATAAGCCCGTGACTCCAAACTTACCCTCTAGCTCCCCATCCCCAGAGACATGAAGCAGTTGACTTGCCCACAGAGGCCCAATCCTCCCTGTCCTCCAGTGCCTCCACACCTAGGCTCTGAGCAGATGAGAAAGACTTCATGGAATAGACAATCCCTTTCTTTTCTGTGCTTATATTTTTCCTCTTCGGCTTCCTAATTAGACATTTGCTCAGGGGCTGGGAGCTGGGAGGCAAAGGAGCATCTGTGGGCAGGATAACCAAATGGAGAAACCTCTTTAGGGTGCCACATCCCAGACTTGAAGAGACAACTGGCCCATGTTGGTTGTATCTTTCTAAACTGAAAACCCCCTGTCATCCTCAGCAAACTTGAACCTTGAACTCTGCCTGCCATTTTGTGTCAAAAACTCCCATATGGGAATAAAAAAAAGGAAAAATTGAGTAAGAAAGCACAAGGAGATGCCCTGTGATCTTCTTGAACAGGGAGTTTGTAATTCATGGGTTTATCAGACCCAGGCTGTCTGGATACCCAGTTTCTTTAATATACCAAGGCCCTCCTGTGTGGCAGGAACAGTGTTAGGCACTTTATACAAATTGGTCCCTGAGGCCTTCACTAATGCCCTAGTACACATCACCCCTTCCTCACCCCACCTCTGTTCTGCATTTTTCAGGGAAGGAGCCAAAGACTGAGAGTAGTTTAAGGAAACTTCCCAAACTCCTGAGGTCACAAGGAGAGAGGATTCCAATCCTCCATTTGTCCCTGTTCTGTGATGGATGTAAGGTCCCAGCATTGCTACCTGGCGACAAAGCATTACACTGTCTGAGCACACAGTCCCTCACACAGCCTCACAGAGCATCCAGGCAAGGGAAGAGGGCTCACCAGCATTTGGTGGGTCATCAATTTGGCCACCTGTCACCTCCTAGAAGCAAACTGTGCCTTCTGGCTCTGTGCCTCGTGTTCCCAACATCACACAAGTCCAACCAAGCCATCAGGAGAGTGGGCTGGCTTGCTAGATGCTGCGTGTGCCTGTTCCTGCTAAGCCTCCCATCCATTCACCTTGAGCATCCCAGCTCAAATTCTGCCACTGGATGTCACCAAGCAAGACTTTGTGCTAGTTCTCAGAAGGCCATTGAGAGGACTGGAACCTTATTCTATGCAGCGTTTCAAGGACTCTGGTGTCCTTGGCAAACATCCCCACTATACTCAGTGCCCTCCATCCTCCTCTGTGACCTTTCCCTTGGCTTGCTACCCAGCCACTGATCCCAGTGACTGCTACATTCCTACTGTGATGGAAAACAAAACAAAACAACTGTAACTTATTTTGTATCTATGTTCAGACTATATAGAAACTGTTCTGTGTATCTACAATGTGCTTATAACTGCAGTGTGCTTGTCATTAGGATTCATGTTAATACAACACACTTATTCTTTGGTACCCTTTTAGCAAATGTGTATCATTGCGTAGCACCAGATTCTGACATGGGATGCCCAGTGGCAACTTTGGAAGAAAGTGGCTCCACTCAAAGGTCATGCATGCATTGCCTTCCCTTGGACTAGTGTTCTTATCTAGTGACTAGATTATATGAAGCTACTAGGGTCACTGTTTCTTGCTCTTCTAGAATGGAGTTGTTTGCTTCCACAAGCTTACATTTCTCTTGAGTCAATAGTAGAGGATGACCAAGACATGTCTCAACTCAGAAGACAGCCCCAGAGTACTTAACAGAGGAGCCATTCCTCTATACCTTGTATTGAGCTAGAGGAAACATAAGAAAGTAGCAGATGAAGTCTGTTTTAGTTCATATGAAGGGTGTGTAAGTGAGTCTCATGCCACAGTATTTGATGCTCATCCCACATTCTTGCCCTTCTCTACCTCCATGTCTTTCCATCTTGTCTTCAGGATCACCCACGAGGATCCAGAGGGTACAAGAATTCCATTTGTTATCTTTCTGCCACCTGGTAGGAGGAGATGGTGTGTGGGTCTCCTCTCAATGTGGTGTGGGGGTGGGGAGAGGGAGAGTTACTCTCACTTGGGCAGTACACCTCTGGCTCCAGCTGTTGTGGCTTGCTGTCCCCTTTCAGGACCTGAGGACTTGCAGTGATCCCATGCCTCATTCAAGAGGACATTTCACATGAGAAGCAAATAGTGCCCACGGCATTTACAAAACCCTCTCCTTCTCCTGTACGATCAGCTTATACCATGAACATCATCAGTGAAGCAGAAACATTCCATAACCCTGGCCCAGTGAAACTTGCCTCTGTACCAAAGGGTTAAATCCTGACCAAGATATAGTTATATACTTGTGCACAACAGTAGGATGTGGGCCTCTCTTTATACACTGGCAAGATGTTTCTCTGAGTCATCCCCACTCTCATTTGGTTCTATTCCAAGAACTAGTATGTGTACATTTGTTCAAGAACTCTCTGAGAAAAAACAGCTTGTTCATTCTCCCTGTAAGATGCCAACTGGGCTCTGCATATACAAACTATTCCGTAGTCTGTCCATCCATCCATGTACCATCTTTCACTTGAGAGATCCTAAACACTTCCCACAGAGAGACTCTGTGGGAAAACCATAGGGATGCATTCTTCGAACCATTCAGAAATATGTAATAAAGTCCACATGTGTGGTCAGGTCTATTGTAGATGAATCAAACCAACTTCTATAGTGTCCAAAAGTTCACATCCTAATGAAGAAATAAGATATTTATAAAACACAGAAAATACAAAAAAGGAATGGGATACAGGCCACAAGGAACTCAAAGGACTCAGAAGTATCTTCAAGACAGAGTGATGGTGAAAGTCACAGAAAGCCTGGAGTGAGAGGGGACACCTGAGGAGTATAGGTATTAGGAATTGGGCATTAGTCCCTAAAGGTGAAGGGGCAAGTGTGTCAGTGGGAAAGAAAAACTATGATTTCCCAGGTTTTCTTGTGGTCAGGTTCAGGAGATGATTTTTAGGTCCCACTCATCCAGTATTCCAATAGAACCCAGGAATGCTGTCCTTTAGAAATGCTTACCAAGAACCCAGAGAAAGTTCTGGAGCCAGCCTCTTTGGCCTCTGTCTTTACCTCCTAACCCAAGGATGATAGGCAGAATTTTTATATAAACCTAGACTGTTTCCAGGCCAGCAAATCACAGCAGACTTAGAAAGGCTTCAAAGCATGATTAGAATTTCACCTCAGGAACCATCCTAACTTTTTCTCCATGAGATGTTTCAAGTGAAATTGTTATCAGTGTCTTCAGAGCATGACAGAAAATATGGTCACGAAGGAGGAAAATACAGTCATGTAAGCAGTGAGAGTATGCCCTCCTTACTGAGCTTCTCTGCTCTCCTTTGAAGTTGGCTGGGCTGTGCAACTGTTTTGGCTAGTGCAACAGGAATGTGGACAAACTGTCCCTGACTTACAGAAGCAAGGGTGAAAGTTGCTACCTTGTGTACTTGTAACACATAGGAGTGCCTGTGGGAGCAAGGGGGAAGATGGAGCTCCAGCCATCCTCAATCTAAAGTCCTTTTCTGGCCTCTGTGTGCAGCTGAGATGCACAAGACATACTCTGCTCACTAGTGGCAGAGGCCTTTGCCTCTGTGACCCCTGATAAGCCTTTCCCTAAGGACAAAGAGCTGTTGGGAGAGGAGGTTCTGGCTTCTTACAAGGTGGAAATACTTGATGCTAGAAGTAAAGATGATTTGGGTAGAGCTTTTCCTCGCTTGATCTATGTTTGGCCATGTTCCAGATCTTCCTGGCCCTTCAATGGGTAGCCAAGGAAATGGCTGTCACTAAAGTGCCTACCATAAATGAATGAACACATGTACTCAGACCCCCAGCACCCATGTAAAGGCTGGGTATGATTTTTGACTGTGATGCTAGTGCTGGAAGAGTGGAAACAGCCTTGTTCAGCCAGTCTAGCCAATGAATGAGCTCTGATTCAGTGAAACGCCTTGACTCAAAAGATAAAGATAGAAAATTGAAGAAGAAACCCAATGTTGACACACACACACACACACACACACACACACACTCACACACACACACTCACAAATAGATATACATATACACTGCCTACAGATACACACACATACACATATACACTATATACTCATACACATGTACACATACATATTTGAAATTGCAATTACAGCATGAAACAGGTAGGGCGGGCCTGTACAGGAATGTAAGTGTTGGGAACTGAAAACTGAACCCTTGTCTGCTAAGAGCTACACAGGAAACAAAACAAAACAAAACAAAAACCAGATTAGTTGGGAAGAGAAAAGAAAAACTACAATTCCAAGGGTAACTTGCAGCCAGATTCCATGATCTTAGGCCCTACCCACCAGATGTACTTATGGGAGGCTGCTTAAGTGGTCACTGGAGGTGAGCCTAATAACTGTAACATTTACTTTCTTACTTTCTGGCTTGGCAACTTCATAACCCTGAAGAAGTAAGCTGAGGTTTTTTTTTAAGGGTTAAATTGCCCAATGGACAACATGCTAGTAGATGGCGCTGTGAAAGCCCACCAACAACCTTGTGTTTGCTACCTAACCCAGGGGGACTCTGGAGGCAATGTGGGTAGGGTGATGTGTATGTGTCTGTCTGTCTTCTCTCTCTCTCTCTCTCTCTCTCTCTATCTATCTATCTATCTATCTATGTGTGTATCTGTGTGAACATTTATGTGTCTGTGTATATATGTGTGTATATATTTATATGTGTCTGTGTTTGTGTGTCTATGTATGTGTCTGTGTTTCTGTGTGTGTCTATGTATCTATGTATGTGTCTGTGTCTCTCTCTCTCTCTCTCTCTCTCTCTCTCTCTCTCTCTGTGTGTGTGTGTGTGTGTGTGTGTGTGTTGGGATCAGCATGAGAGGGTACTCTGAAGTGGTTCTTACTGAACAGGTCAACATGATCAGGCATCACAAAGCTTTCCAGAAAGACAGGAACTTTCAAAGTAATAATCTTTCTCAGAGGGTTGAGAGGTTGCTCAATGGCTAAAGTGCTTGCCACACAAGCATGAGGACCTGAGTTTGAATCCCTAGCACCCATGTAAAAAATGATGGTATAGTGATGTGCACTCATGACCCCTAGTGTAGGAAGCTAAGGGACAGAGACATATAGCTCCCTGGGGCTCACTAGCCAGTCTAGCTAACCGGCAAGCTCCAGGTTCAGAATGAGAACTTGTATCAGATAAGGCAGAGAGTAACTGAGGAAAATACCTGAGGTTGACCTCTGGCCTCCCACATGTGTGTACATACATGCATGTGTATCTCACACACATGTGCACAACATAAACATGTATTATAATAGTTCTTTTCTAAGAATTGACTAAGACAGGACTCTCAATACTATAAAATAAGACATGTTAGAAACAGTGACTCTATTTACTTCCTTTAGGATTTCATGAGCTGAGCTAAGTCCCTTTCCCTAAGCCAGAAGGCATCACTGAAGCATCATGGTGGTAGCTGCAGCTGGAAGATGGGCAAGCACTTTAACATGCAGCTGATCATGCAGCACATTAACTGGTCACCTGCTCTTCCTGCATGGAGCCAGCCATGTGGCTCTCTGTGTCTCCATCCGCTGCTCCCCTAAGTAGAGGTTGTTTTAGTCTTTGGAGCCATTATGAGGATCCAGAGACCAAAGGTGGAAAAACTCACCACTAATATCAACATTCTACATGGGTTAGTGTTGGTATTTACTAGAAGGAGACAGGCATCAGAGAACAGGGGAGAATTCTATGTCAAGAAAGGAAACCAACCAACCCCAGAAAGGCATGGAGGGCAATGAGAGTTGAGGAGATGATGGACAGAGCAGTGTTCAGGAGCCCGTACACTACCTGGGTGAACCTGTAACCTTAGACTCTTGAGCCCACTGCCATCCAGGAAGGAAGACACTCAGCCACTATGATTGGGGACTGACCATTCTGTGAACACTGGACACACTCATCGGATGGGTTTGTAGGAGTTGTGGCTACAATGCAGACCACACAAGAACTTCAGAGGACATGGCAGAGTCAGTGCTGCAAGCAGGACTGCAGTGGCAAGCATCTGCCTTCATAAAAGCACTCGGGTTTCTGCTTTTGTATCTGTTTTCAAGACATTTCTAAAACCTTGTTTAAGACTATGAGCAGTAGCCAGGTGTTGGTGGTGCACGACTTTAGTTCCAGCACTTGGGAGGCAGAGGCAGGCAGATCTCTGTGAAAAAAAAGAAATAAAGGAAAGGAAAGAAGAGAAAAGAAAAAGACTATGAGCAGTAAAACTGGGCATAAGAGCACACACCTCAAATCCCAGCACTAGGGAGGTAGAAGCAAGACTGTATCTGTGAGTTCAAGGCCAGCCTGTTCTACAGAATGAGTTGGTTGTAGCCCAGTCAGGGCTGCCTAATTGAGACCCTATAAAACTATAACAGTGACAAATAGCTCACTGTAGGGAGGAGGTGACCTTCCTTGCATCCTGATGCTGTCACAGGAGAGGACTAAGGTTTGCCCTCATGAGGATGCTAGTGGAATCTAATTTAATCCCCATTTACTGCCTATGGTGTCCCAGAATGCACCAGTCATAGCATCTGGACCTTTTGTCCTTACTGGGCCAGTAATCCATTAATCCATCCCTGTCCTCCATGTCTGCTCCATCCCCAAGTGAAAAGTACTTCTGTAAGCCTGCTGGTTGTTTTGGGAACCAGGAGACTACAGGTGACCCCATGGATAGTCACTGCTGCCATAATTTCAGAACTTTATGAGCCAGGGTAAAGGGTGCCTGTCAGGCTGGCAAGGAAGTTGGGAGATGTAGGGTCAAGCAGGCATTTAGGAACACCCCTCTCATGGCAACATGCAGAATTTTCTTTAGCTCTTCACCTACTTCCTAAATGCCTCCTCAGCTTTTGGCTGGAGGAAGCAACCTCTCATTTCAAGAAAGTCTTCATCAATGTGTAATGGAACGAAAGGCACAACCCACTTCAGGGAAGCCAGTGGGTACTTCATGCCCTGAGCACAGTGACCTGCCCTGATGCACAATGACCATGCCCTGATGCAGCTTGTCCTCTGATAACCCAGAATGTCCAGAGTCCCCAGAACTGAGGATACTGATGGCCATAACCTCTTCTGTAGTGCTTCCTGAAATTTCTGGGGATGAAGAGATAACAAGAACACTGATTCTGAACCTCAACACTTGGCCAGATGTCATTCCTTAGCTGTGGGGACTCATTTAGCTTCTAACCCAATGTCCTAATCTGGAGTTTTGTGTGAAAGAAGTCCTGCTTCACCACTATGTATTTAAACTTTTATCCTTTAACTTAGGAATGAAAAAGATCCTCAAGCTAAGAAATATTTAAGGCCCAATGCAAATGTTCCCCAAGTTCTTCACTGCCGCTATCCTCAGCAAATGACTAAAGCATGGGGCGATCCCTCCAAGCCAGGTGCCACTCCAAGTTATATCACTTGCATGCTTGTTTAATTCCACCCTTGCTCCTCGTCCTCTCACAAATGCCTGTGAGCACATAATGCAGTTTGCTCAGGGCAGCAGACATCTGTGTCACCATATTCCCCTTTGAGGCGCAAGAACTTCATTCCCCAGATGGTGACTATGTTGACAGCTGCTAGCCCTCAACTTCAAATTGTCTCCAGAAATTTCCTGCAGAGACAGAGGTCTGCCTCCTGGGCTCAATGTCAGGGGCAATTATAGTCAGTGACTAGTCAATGGAAACATAAAAGACCCAGCCCCCCCCCCACATCATGGAAGGCTCTACCAAGTCCCATAACTCCCTACCGGACCAAGCTGAGGCATTGTGACTGCATTGCAGCTTAACTGCCCCTCTGTCTAATCTGTCTATCTCCCTCTTTGTTTTCCAAGGGCAAGAGCCAGGCATACTTTCTAGGAAAATTCCCAAGACTCAGCTCAGAACATCCAGGCAGCCCAGCAGGTATAAAGTGTCTAGCAAATAGGAGATGCTCAATAAATACGTGTTTGCATAATTGAAAAGCTAACTACTTGGTAATGAAGCCACTCTAAGATGACCTCGTGGGAATTTAGCTGACTATGCAAATAAGTGCTAGGGTTCTGCCAGAGCATGGCATTGGATTCTTCTTAGAAGGTTGGTGTGAATTAACAGGAGCGTTTAGAGTTGTGAAACTCATAGGAAAATATTAAAGGAGTCAGAGAGTTTTACTTTGAGCAGTCCCTATAAACTCTGAGTTGCTAGCAGTGACTGATGCAAAGAGCCACAGGACTCAAATTCTGTGCAAAATGAAAATTTTCCCCCCAGATATCTCAATATTTAGTTTCTTTTCCAAGGAAAACAAGACCCCCACTTCTGAAAAATGAACAGAGAAAGGGAAAGGCCAGTAGGTGAGAGTTTGCACTCTTAGGCTCAGCTTTACAAAAATCAAGCATTATAGCATAGGAGACTTCCCTGGGAGTGAAATTAATGCTATAACAATACTGTTCCTAAGCAGCTGCCTAGATACACTTCATATAGAGACATAAAAGAAAAAGAACAAGTCAGTGCTGAACACTGAAAGGGGTTGTTTCTGTTGTGAGCTGGGGTTTCAAGGCCCGAACAGTTCATTTCCTGTAACAGATTCATCCATACAATTAATTGTAGCTAATCTGGAGAATGCTTGATTTCTGTGTATCCAGACCTCCAACTCTGTACCCAACTTCAGCTCTTGTTGAGAGTCTGGCTTCTACCATGGCAAGCCCTGAGATCATTATGTCTCAGTATCTCCTTTTGTTGTTGTTCTCCTTCAATCCATGTGTGGAGAATAAAATAACCCAAGCTAACTTATTGTTGGAGGGAAAAAAGATAAGTCACGAGAAGGGGAAAATATTTTTTTTCTGCAGTTCAGGAAATGCAGTTCTCTAGAAAAGTGTTTTTCATAAAGCATGCTCTTTAACTTCCTCCCAATGCAAAGCTAAAATTATGCTTGAAATTTAATTCATTATTCACATATTCCAAGCCACAGGTCATTGCTTTTTCCAGACTAAACAAATAGAGAAGAGAAAAAGGATGCTTTGCAATGGGGTAAAGAGTTTCAGTCCACCCCCTTCTCTGTGAACATTAATTAAACATGGATTAGTTAAAAAGTGAAATAAACCTTGCCAAGTCCTCCTTCTGCCTTCCTGCTGCTTGCAGCGGCTTCACATAGTTATTCCGTTATGATAGTCTCTGGCCCTACTCCAGCTTTTTAAAAAATATTGAGAACACTGCAGTGTCTGCAGAACTTGTGTGTGTGTGTGTGTGTGTGTGTGTGTGTGTGTGTGTGTGTGTGTGCACATGCGCACACACATGAGAGAGTATATTTCACACATGCTCTACATATGTGTACACCTGTGTGTTTGCCTGTATATTTGTATGTGTAGTTTGAACATACTTGTGGATATGTGTGTGTGTGTTTGGTGTTTGTTGATTTCTTCAGTGATGTACCAGTTTTGGACAGTACCTGTAGACTACTTTAGAAAGAATCTCACCAGATCTTTCCCACCCTGTTTCTAGAACACACCCTTTCTTTGTAGGAGAACATTAAAAAGTGTAATGAATAATTTGAAGATTCAGAATATTGTATTGTTTGAGTATCATTGAGCAACTTTCCCTCAAGGTCACGAAGCCCATCACTAGTACATCTGAAGCCTATCACCTAAACAAGCACATTGTCGGCCCTTCTTTGAACCATGTCTGTAAAATGCAAGTTATTATACCCACCAGGTTCTGATGAGAATGCAATAAGACTGTCTGTGATGGACCCAGAGCAAGTGAATAATACTAGTCCCCCAATCCCTCCCCTCTTTGAGGTCCTGGGTTCTTATCTTAATTCCTCCAGCAGCCTCCCAAGGGGGGCAGGCAGGGAATGAACTTAATATGGCTATCACCCTTTAACTCTTTCAGTCCCACTCACTCAAAAATCCACAGTGAGCAACCTGTTTTCTGAACTTGGGAGCAAGCACCTACAAGTTTAACAACCAATGGCATGTGACTGATCACTTGCTAAGCATTCCAAGTGTCTCTATTTTGTCTACCAATCAGATGTAAGCTAGGGAAAGCAGGCTAGTGTTTCCTGTTATTGATGCCTCCCCCACCCTGCAGCCATCTAGACTAATCAGTAGTTATCTACAGGTGTTTGGTGCTAGATTAACTTGCATAGGCCCAGTGAGTGACAGCCCATAAGGCAGCAGTCAGAGATACTCCCAGCCTTGCATGGCTGTGCAGCTATTGCTAAGTGTTGGCTTTGCAATGGAAGCAATATCTATCAACCTTCCCATTCCTAAGCATCTGCCCCCTGACAATGAGGCAGGTGAGTAGAAGGCAAAAGTGTCTGATGTAAAGAGTTCACCTTCAATTTCTTTGCCTATTAAGGCTCCCCTATGCTCAAGATACCATGGAGACTTCATGTAACCTTAGCTTCTGTGGCCATCTCTTACTTTCAGACTATTGCACAATCTGCCTCCATATTGCAAGCACATGCATGTGTGATGGGAGGGACAAGACAGAATCATCAAAGAGAAAACACTTTATCTTTGGTATATGGAAGCCCCAGTTGAAAGCCCATATTTATCATGCCTGCAGTAACAAAACATATTTTCTCAATCTGGAAAAGAAGGTAATATCATTAGAGACTTTTGTTGAATATTAAGTTTATTATTTAATATTGTTTTTATTTATTTTATTTTAAGTAGTCTTTTATTTTAAATAAATGTATTTATATAAACTTATTATTTATTATTAAGTTATTAATAATAATATAAGTGAAATGGCTCTGTGGTTAAGGGCATATATTGCTCTTACAAAGAACCTGAGTTCAGTTCTCAGCAGTTATGTGAGGCAGCTCACAACAGTCTGTAGTTCCAGCTCCAGAGGATCTGAACCCTCTTGCAGCCTCCACAGGGCACCTGCACAAATGAGAGCACATAAATGCATGCATGAGTGTGATTGTGCATGCACATACATGAATAAAAATAAATAATTCTCAAAAAATATTTATTAAGTGCATACCATACACTTGGCTCAGTTCCTAATGTGCTTTTTATTCAAACCTTTGAATAATCCTTTAAGGCAAGTATTGTCATTATGTCCCCATGGTGCAAATGAAACCTTGAAGAGACAGGTTTAGATGAGATATGAGAAATAAATTACTTGCCTGAGGTTATCATCCAGTAAGCATAGACTTGGGTTAACAACAGGAAGACATTTCCATTGTTCTTAGGTATATCTTGTCTTCCCAGCTCTAACAACAACTTATCAAGGACACACACTGCTACTGCCTTTGTACCTAGCTGCATAAGCTTGAGAAAACACACACACACAATCACACAAGGTATGAAAGAGAAATAAAGGATGTTTTTACCCAAGGGCAAGTCTTTAGGGAAATAATAAAAATTGAAATATGGAGACTATGATGTTATTTACATATGCAAAATCAGAAGAATAAATTACTCTTCATAACTCCTTTCTAGACTTGTGATAGTTAATACTAAAAATAGATAAGAGAGTCAAGTTCCCGGCCTTATTCATGTCTTAAACTACCTGTTATCTATCTAGTCATTAGCTGTTGATCCTGGGCTCGCTGATGGCTACATTATGCCCTTTAATTGCAATGGAAAGATGAATGAATCTGTGTTGAGTGATGTAACCTTCATTGGCTAGGAGGATTTTCTTTTTACCACATTAAAATGCTTCCAGAATGTGATCCTCACATGCTTCCATCAAGGTTATGACTGCTCAAAGATGACCTGTGTGGACAGAAACTTGCTGATTTTTTTCTAAGACATGAGGAGTAAAGCAAACAAAATCAGGGGAAGCAAAGAGTCTTCTTAACCTAATGTGAGAACAAGACCTCATCTCCTAAGTAAAAGATGAGATGTTCCCCAAAGCTCTGAGCAGTGGTTTCTTGCTTAAGATAGAATCAAATTTGCCACCACATCTGTGGATGGAAATACATCACTCCTTAGAAGGATCATATGACCTTCTGCAAGTTTACATAATATTGCAGTTCAGAAGTACATTCAAACCAAGTGGGGCCAATGACTTTGAAAGCCTATGGACAAAAAGGGCTTTTTAGATGAAGCCCAAATGCCCAACAGACTGTATTTTCTACCCAATTCTTGAAGGCTTCTATGGATGCCAGTGAGAACATGGGAAGAACAGCTGAGTCTTGAATGGTGTCCCAAGTGGTCAGTACAAGCAAAGGGACAGCTCACTCTCTAGACTTAAGCTGGGAGGAAACCATGTGATCTCAGAATCCAGTGGTGCTAAATATTATTTGGCAGTTTTCGAGAGAGAGTATGTGTGTGATAGGGAGAGGGTCGGGAGCCACCAGGAAGACAAGGGAACACATTGACAGCATGGCCTATGACCAGAAGTTTAGTGATCCATATGTTTTTTTAATGGATAGGATCTAAGAGGAAGCAGAATTGTTTAATAAACAATTCGCTGACAAGGACATGGTTGAGGGCTAAGAAAGGAAAAGACCTTTGGGATGACCTACTGTCCTTGTTTATTCATGACCTAGAAATGTGTTGGAACACAGAACTTTTAGTGCTAAGACCAGTAAAGTCCCAGGCAAACAGGAATGAATGGGGTATCCTACCAAACCCCAAGAGAACAAGGCAGAGATAGAACAAGATAAATTACCAAATCATAGAAGGAGGTAGAAAGGTTAACCCGGGAAAAAAAAAAGATAGATTGTTAATACACTATTTCTCATTACACTGAGAATGACAGATAGGTTGATAAAGTATAGAAACAGTCTCAGTTGCTCCATTAGCTTGGCTCAGGGACCAGTCTCTTCTAGTGTATAACTCATGTTCAGGGTCAGCTTAGTCTAGTGTCTTGCGCCTTCTGATCACTGACTTTCATCTCTCTGTCCTTCAACCCAATGTCAAGCTATCACTGTGCTGTCGACAAACTTACAAAAATAGATGCTTCTAAAACCAAAGTCATTGGCTGGTCACCTTCTCTATATCAAAGCATGCCCCCTAATTTCTGCCAGTCCCCAATGCTTATGCCCTAAATTTTCAGATTTTGCCTTTTCTTGGAAGTTATCTGGAGACTCCTCTTCTAAATGAATTTCTTGCCCTTCCAAGCAGGTAGCAGTACTCATATCCATGGCCTCACAAATTCCCTTTCCAAAAACCTTCAGTCTTCACTAGTGACCACAACCCTCACAGGAGAAAGCATCTGGATGTGAGGCTTATGCACCAGCTTCTAAAGTGTCCATCATCCTTTACCTCCCCCCACCAGCTACATCCTCACTCAAACTTCATCTCTTTCATCCTGGGCCCACTATCCCTGATGTTTCATGGGAGTTGAGGCATACAGTTCCTTTGCTTAGAGTTTAGGAATTCCAAAAGCTGCCAAAACATTCTCCTTTCTATCAAGAGTCAGAAGCAAACAGAAGGCCAGAAAGTAGAACCAGATGACCAGGAATAGCTGCTGGCTATTTACTGGTCACCATGTGACTCTGGCAGAGAACTGAAGTCCTATAAGCTTCTTCCCACTGCAGTGGTGAGAGTGTTAGTCTCCCTCCAAATGGCACATGTTGAAACCTAACTCCCAAAGCTGTAGTATTAGGAGATGTGGCTTTTGGGAACATAAGCCATGAGGGCAAACACTAATGAATGGAGTTTAAAGATCTGCTTCCCGCTTCTACAAGGTAATGACTGTGAGCCCAGAAACAGGTCCTTCTCCAGGCACTTGATATACCAGTGTTTTGTTCTCCAGCTTCCAGTCACCAGAACTGTAAGAAATAAAGTTGTATATAATCCAGACAATCTTTGGGGTTTTTGTTGTAGCAACCCAAATATCCTAAGACAACCATATAGTGCCTACTCAAAACATCAGCACAGGAATTGGGTTAGAAGGGAAAACAAAACAGTTCATGAATTCTCAGATGCACAAAAGATCACAATGAGTTAAAAAGATGTAATAGAACAACGTGATCAATAAATATTTGTTGAATGCATGAAAATTAGAATTAGCTAACTAATTAATTAATTAATGAGGGGTTGCTTAGGTTAGTCAGCCCAGTGATAAACCTAAAAACCTTATCAATGCTAACTATTCCAGGCCTGAAATCTAGACCCAACAGATACTATTTTGGGAGCCCATGGATATAAAAATTTTAAGAATCTGTAGGTATAAACACAGGCAAGATACTAGTATCTCAGCTATGGAGCACCACCAGATGGGGGCCTCACAGTGGAGGAAAGTACACTGTTGACTAGAAACCTCTTCAATAAAGATGCTGGCCCAGGTGGGTGGACATGATATACTGTGTTAAGAGCACATGTTCAAGGACTGTTAGTACTGGAAGAGACATCTTGTCTGAAGATTTACATTCAAATGTGAATGAGTCAAGCAGACACATTTACACCAGTCATAAGTGCTAGACTTGTGATCAAATAGAGCTCATGTGTCCTTTTAGACAAAGACATTTTAAAATTAATTATAAACAAAATCTTCTTCTAGTAAAACAAGATACATGTGAGAAACAGGCTAAGTGCCAGCTAATGACAGTCCTGCCGCCCATCCGACCCACACACACTCCAAAGCACATGATCAAGACAGTGGGAAAGAGAGAAAGGAGAGTGATCAAGACAGACATAACACAGATCCTCAGCATGAACCACCTGTCCTAATGCAAGATCTGAAACACAGTCCTATAGGAATTCGAGGTAATAGTCTAAAAGCCAATAAAAGGTTATTAAACCCAAAAGATAATGAGAAAAGGGGAAAGAAATAGTCAGGAAGACTCTGGTAACATCTAACCATCTCTCCAGGCTTCCCTTAGGTCTGTCATCTTTGGCTTCATAGTACTAGAAATGATTGCAAGTCCTCATGGCCCTGACCTAGGAATGTCTCAATGTATAGCACAGTCCACTCTCACAACTTACAATTTTCAGTTAAGAACAATTTTCTCAAGTTCCTCTTGTAGTCCAAGCAGTTGGCCTGATCTGGAGGGTCTAGCAAAAATGAAGGGCCACCTGCCAACATTGCAAACCACAGTCTACTCCTGGTTCCACCTCTTGTTATTCATGGGACTTTGACCAGTGTGCTTAACCTCAGTGAGCCTCAGTTTCCATATCTGTGTGATGAAGAAAATACTACCTGTAGGGAGATAACTAAATGTAAATGTAGGGTCATAATAGACAGAATTCATATTTTGAAAAAAGTATATATCTTCCCTATTCCATAGGAATCACATACAAAAACAGATATTAAAGAGTGCAACTTTTCAGGCTCAAATGGAACATCCTTGCTTCTGGATTTAGCACTTCCTATCCCAGAACAAGACAAAAACAAGCTCATATGTTACTTGTGGACCATGTTATCAAAAGAAATGTACATTCCAAGATAATGCAGAGCCAGCTTCCCAGGACTTGCTGTGTCCCTCCCTCATCTGTGCCAGTGGGTTGAGGAAGGACTGGCGCCATCTTGGACCATAAATCACTTCCAAACAGTTCCTGGAGGGTGCAAACCCTTGGGGCAGTACTTTCCATGCAGCTGAAGAATTTCCGGCCAGAACGGATAAGAATTTCCTGTTTTGCTTTTCATTATTACTTTAAATAATCATATTCTGAGTCTTAAAGGAAAATCATACGAGTGTGGGCTGAGGGCATGTCAGCATCTTTTCTAGATTAATTTGGAGTGATAGCAGTAGCTTTAGAAATTATCAAAATGTACAAAATGACCAGCTGGGACATGGGCCTTTGTTGGAGGGATGGTCTAGTACCAGTGCAGCTATCCTGCAAGTTCTGATCTCTGAGCATGTGGTTTTGGGGGATTCCCATTTTGCCAAACGCAGACAGATGCTCTGCCAGCCACTCACTCATGTTGGAGACTTGGTGGATGAATTTATAGAGTTCTTGTGCCACTTCTCTTTGTCTCTAAGGAGCATTTGGTGTCTCAGAATGAAAAGTATAATGTCCACAAATAATTCTTAGAGAGATGGATGATTGACATTTCTGGTCCCTATTTTGGTTTGGCACTAGATGTTGCCTGTGCCTTTGACCATGAGTCTGAACTAGCTGGAGTGTCCTCCATGTATCTCATCAGGAAGGAGCTCTCATAGACTATAGGATGAGTAGAGCCACCCACTTTCTATTCTATAGCTCTGGAAAATGCTTCAGTCAGGGCAGCCCAGGCAACAACACCCTTTTGGGATACCACCGTCACTGGATACAACTTTGGAAAACATTGGCTGGATGTTTTCTTCTAGCCTTCCTAGGGAATTGCTGGCTTGAAATTGCACACCTAGAAAGACTACTTCAGCCCCACTGGACACTCTAGTAACTGGCTCCCCTTTCCCATGCCCAGTGAAGGCAGCTAAGAGACTAACTTCTGGTTTCCATAACAGAGACTCCCCCCCTCACCTCCTTATTCCAGACAAGCCTTTCTTTAACCCCATCTTCCTGCCAATGTACACCTTTTGTTTGGGCATCAGAACTCAACTCATGCTGCTCATCTCTAGTTCTCCTTCCTCTCATGGCATCCATCTATTGCCTGATTCAAGCTATGGTTAAGGTGCCAAAGCTTTGCTAGTTTCCACAGAAAACCTCTGCATTTGTCCAATTTCTTCCGCTGTGTGATAGAATGAAGCCTCTGTTTCTCAGAGCCTTATCCTGTCTGCAAAAAGGAGGGCAGGGACCTTCGATAGAGCTTCTAAAACTGCCCCAACAATTACTGATAAGTCCTCAAACTTCCCTGGAAATTCCAGGGCCAAGAGAACAAGACCTCTTTAAAACCCTGGCATGGTTCATCTTTAAGGCCCTGCAGGGTCTGCTCTCCTGTTTATCTCTTCCTAATCCTATTTTCCTATGTGTTCATCCAAACAGGTGGTACCCATTAAATTATCCTGTTCTGATATTTCCAATACCTTGCTCATGTTCCTTCTAAATTCCGAGCCTGCTAATATCTGCCTCTGAGTGAAGCCTAACACAGTGTCTCTATGAAGTCTGCTCAGGGCAGGAGTCCCGCCCCATTGAGCCACACAGCTCTCAGTGCTGTTTCTGGAACATTAGGTACCATGAAGGTGGTAGGACTGTCCTCTAATATCTCCATTCTCCTCTCCTTCTGGGCACATGGTGGATGACTTGTGGGTAGCTTTGACCAATAAATTATAAGAAGAAATGACACATGTCATTTTGGGCCAGAGTCTCTAAAAGCCAATGTCACTTGGCCATGGTCAGGCTGAGTTGCTGTTAAACAACCATGAACACTGTGAATGAGTGAGAAATAAGCCACTGAAGTTGAGGGTTTGCTTGTTATCAGTGCTAAATCCAGGGGATCCTGACTGTAACAGGACAGGAACTACATGATCACCCAGTCCTGCTGCTTTTTACCAGTGGGAAAACTGGAGCTTAAAGGAGATAAAATGACTTGTCTGGTCTCACCTGCCAATCCAATGTGTCTTCCATGATAGCATCCTGTAGGCTGCTCGGAGGTAAGAGTCTAACAGGGCTCTATGATCTTAACCTCTTCCCTCTACTGCTTGATTCTATGGGTAACTCACTCCTGTTATCATCTGTTTCCCACTTCTAAAATAAGAATCTGGGAGAAAGTGGGCCCTAGATAAAATCTTGCTGCATGCCCTTCCATGCCTCCCCTTCTTCACAGTAACCACCTCGATGCTTTGCACTCAGCAGGCACTTTTATGCCAAAGAGTCTTTAGTACTCTCACAGACATCTCATTTTACTATGGGGATAACAAATCCTACATTTCCAAAATGAGATAAAATCTAGACTGACTGATCTTGAACCAACTTTTACACCTCTAAATTATGCCTCTTCTTGCCAAAGGGCATCTAAATTTTTGTCTGACCCTTGTTCATCCAGGCCTGGATTAACTGTCACCTGTTCAATTAGTATACAGAGTCCCCAGCTGATTCCTTGAGTAGCTTGCCTTTGGCAATGACTCACACCCTCACAATAAGAGGTGTGAGCTGCATTTTGTGCCATGCCCTAATTCTTAAGTATTTTAAGAGCTGCCAGACTTTTAACTTGTTACTGAGTTTCTACCCAGGAAAACTATGTATTGTTGTTTTCTTTTGATCTCCTTTCCTCGGACTGCTTCTGTGTGAATGAAATAAATTCTTTGAAGTTAAGAAATTTATTTATCGAGGTTGTAAAATGTGGCAGATGATCTCTCAATCCTGGATAAGGTCCTTCAAGTTGAAAATTCCAGTCTATCGGTGGCTAAAGGCCCAGCTTCCTTTAGGGGTGATCAGCCCTCAGAGCAGAAATGATTCCTTCCTTATATTTGTAACAGAGAAAATGGGAGCCTAGGATATTTACATATGGGTTGTCATGGACTGCTTGTTCATGTCCTAGAAAAAATCATATACTAAAATCCTAAGGCAAAAACAGGACCTTTCAGAGGTGACTGAACCATGAGAAGCTGGCCTTCATATAGGGACTTATGAACTAGTAGAAAGGTCCCAAAGGGCTCCTTAGCTCTCTGTCCACCATGTGAGAACACAGTCTGTTAATATGGATAAAGAGGCCCAATATAACAGTAAAGTGTGTAAAGAGCCCTACTTCAGAACCAAGATCCAAGCCTGGGTTTCCTGCAATTGCTTATTTTCTTTTTTAAAAAATTACATTTGTTTGTGTGTGTCATACCCACACTCTGAGTGCATGTGGAAGTCATAAGAAAGCTTGCAGCAGTCAATTCTCCCCTTCCACCTGTCCCAGGGATTGAACCCAGTTCACCAGGCTTGGTGGCCAAGGCCTTTAATTGTTAAAATGTAATGGAGTGCTGGTGTATGTCTATGGTATGGCCAAGTTCATTGCCTGGCACAGTCATGGAATTGAATGTCAAGAAAAGACAAAAAACCAGGCCAGAGAGAAAGTAAAATAAGAGTTTTATCCTTGTGGGATAGAAGAGGCCTAAGATTGGAATCTGCTAAGGAGACACTGGCTTTGGTGTTACATAGTGCTCCTGGGTCCTCCCTTGTCCCCTATTGATCCTGTTTAGAAACTCACCCCCATGCCTTCCCACTGTTTCTCCTTCCTCAGATGTGTTCACAGAACAAAAAGCCACTATCTCAGAGAGCACGCTACCACTTTCTTTGTCTACCTATGTCTCTCTAACTCCCCTTCATTTCCCCCCTCTCAGAGACTGACATCAACTGCTTTATGGGAGAGGAGCAATGGCCATCCTAGCTGCTTAATACCAAGAATTTGGAGAAGTCTGGGGGTGTTAATCTGAAAGAGGAGGAATTTTGGGGAGGCAGGCTGGCTCACCAGACCAGTTCAGAGAATTTGTGGCAAAATCCTGGTGGGTAGTGCATTTAGTGTTCTGTCTCCAAAACCATCTGTAGAAGTAGAGGGGCCGAAGAAATGGAGAAGAGAAGTCAGAAGCCACCCCAGTATTGCCCAGAGTAGGGTCATTATTCCTAGGAAATGTCCCACAGAGTAGCAATCAATACAAGACCAGTCTTAAGAGTAATGAACCCAGGATCTGCTCTGAGCCACTTTGGTGGCTACAAGAATGGCTAGCATCCCAATGTGAGATCACTTCCAGATGGCTTCTAGAGAAGAAATTCAACCATAATTTGATTTTAGGTTAAAACAATAGTGGGCCTGTCTCCCTTGACTGCATATAGGTGCTACAGCACTGAATTGAGCCAAAGTCATGATTTCATATATCTGGGAAGTATTTTATTTATCAAGAAGAGTATCATTAGTGAGAAATAGTTGTCTAAGTAATGTCTCATGGTTTTGAGTGTAATATCTAGGGCATGTGACACCTTAAACTGTTAGAGAATCACACCAATAACTTTAGACTTTGGCTGTTCTTTCCTGTTATGTATTTAAGACCATGCAGGTGGAAAAAGTGGATAAATTCTTTCCACCATCAAAGCTATTTGATGACCTGGTCTCTGAGAGTCACTTGGCTTGGCAGGGACCACTGGCTCCTGTAGTCTTCCTTTTTCCCAGGTGTTCCATCTGTATGAGGATAAGTCCAAGGCTTCACTTGGAAGCATGGTGGAGTCTTTTCCTCTGTATTGATACTTCCCTTGATAGACTGGACACTGGTTTCTATAGCCTCCCTGAGCAAGAAAACAGAGGACTCCACACAGTTATGAAATCTTGACAGACATCCTTCAGTTCTCCTAAAACTTAGCTGACTTTGTTGGGCAAAGGAGTGGATATTCTTCCCTCCATTCCCTCTGACACAGTAGTATAGCCTCCAAGAAAAGTTGTTGAACACCCAGAAAGACATTAACACAAGTCTGGAACTTACAACTCCCACACATTATTTAGATAAATCTTGAACAAAAATCCAAATAACTAAAATTTGATTAGACATAGTAACATTGACAAATCAACAAGCTTAGCCACTGTTATATTTTGTCAAGTCAACATGGTGATATCATGGCCATTGTTTTGACTTAGAAAATAATACTACATAATGCCACCTTAATAAAAAAGATGAATCAAAACTGCATGCATAATAAATCAATATTACTCAAACTGTAGGGATTGGTAAACTCCCAGCTAAATCTTATAGAAAACAAGACCGACTTCATAAAGTACATATAGTGGCTACTATAACACTTTTGATCTTGAATGAGTGTTAAGCAACAGATATAGACTAACTAACTGTACCAAAGCACCTGTCTTCCATATAACCAGTACAGATTTTTCCACATGAGTCTTAACTATTGGGTCATGCACTTGGAACCAGGATTCACAGGGAACAGAAAACATGTTTCTCTCTGTATGAGGTCATGAGTGAATGTATTGAGACCTGTGATCAGGAAGGATCAAGCCAACAGAAGCATCCACCTTTCTGACCTGAGACTCTCTCTGTGATGAGGAATTATGGTGAAAAGCTCTCACATTCTAAGAGACTGAAACTCTTGCTAACCTCACCACCAAAGTCCATAACCCATCTTAAGATCACTTAAGACATAAGATTGCAGTCCCTAAGCTAATGCATAATTGTGTCTTACGATATGTGTACTCTTCTGTACTTATGACCTAGAGAGAAACATGTGTGCTTTCATGTGTGTTGTAATAATCATGTGCTGAAAACAGCAAACAGAGGTTAAAGCCAATCTTATAAGGTTAATTAGTATAAATATTACAGACAACATACAGATATTGCTTGATAAACAATGTTTGTGATATTGTTTGTTATCTAGATTAACGGGAACCAGTGGAAATCAGTGACTTAATCCCTTGTAAAACTCTGTTAAAGACGTAAATTATCCCATTCCTTCCCTACGGGATACTTTCTGGGCTGTCCAATAAAAGAGAGAGCAAAGCTCTTTGTGAGGGACAGACACACAGAGACAGACACAGGGGCAGATTCAAAAGACAGCCTTAAGGCTGGCACAGATTGAGACATACAACAGATGGGCAGAAGGCAATGAAGAACACACAGAGAGGAAAGTATAGAATTCAAATCAGAGCTCACTTTTGATTAAATGACATTAGGGGAAGTGCTATGATTTTGTTCTTTAAAGTGACACAAATGCATTATTGGTGACTCTGAGTTCATCGCCAATACATTCAAACCAATTGAACTTCCCTGGCTAGAGTTGTGGTGACCAACAGCCTAGAAGCCTTTAATATTCTCTGTTGCCTTTTGGCTTTGCTAATCAGAAGGATATGTGAATATGAGTGGGCCCAAATTCTCTCACCATTTCCCAACAGAGAAACATCCAGGAGATATTGGAACCATATGGGACTGTGCCTCCTGACAAAAATCAGGTTGTTTTGTTTGAGGGTCTGAATCTCTGAATATGCCCACTGTCTGAGAAGATGCAACTTTGGAAGTATCTTGTAACCAGCTTATCCCATCTACGACATGACAAAGGAAAGATCTAACAGTCTCAATTCAGTAGGATACCCTTTACCTACCCTCGATTGAGTCATCCAACTAGATGGTCATGTCTAATCTGTCAACATAGAGAAGCTATTGTGGTCTAGTCTGTCCCAGGGAGAGGCCAGACTCAGTCCCCCCTCCCCATTTCCCAGTTTCTTCCTTTAGTCTTTCTTGGAGCCATATTGCTGCCTTGTTACTAGTCACTGGGACACCATCTCCACTTATATTCCAAGACATTCAATGCTACCAGTTCTCTAAACACTTGATTTTCCATTAGAGCTATTTTCTACATAATAACAAAAGCTCTAAGAGGCAAAAGAAGCCTTATTCTCTGAGCACATGCTAGATGATGGCATGCTATGTGATGGGCATGCTAGGTGAAGGGCATTCTAGGTGATGACATGGTAGGTATTGGGCATGCTAGGTGATGGATGCTACTTGCTCCAGCCACCCGTGATTTAAGACATATTCTGTGATCAGGAATTCATCCTGATCTGGAAAGAGATCCAGATGCAGAGAGGGAGCAGGTAGGCTCCAGTGCATTAGCCTATTGTTCAAAAGGCCTAGGATATACTAGGGATAGCCCAGAAGCCAAGATTTATCTGTCTTGTTCTGGGGCCCATATACCTATCAATTCAGAAATCCTTCAAGTGTTAGTCATTTGCAGAAATTCTAGAGTAACTACTGCTACTCTGCCCATTTTCAACAGGCACTGGCTATTTACACACACCTTTCTTATTATATCTCATTATACAACCATAAGCCAAAAGGCTCCAGGTTGCAACAGTAGAATACTTCCCTAGTTAGGGCTACTATTGCAGTGAGGAAACACCATGACCAAAAGCTACTTGAGGAAGAAAGGGTTTGTTTCGGCTTATGCTTTCAGATAACCATTCAATCACTGAAGAAGACAGAGTAGGAACTCAAACAGGGCAGGAACTTGGAGACAGGAACTAATGCAGAGGCTGTAGAGGAGTGCTGCTTACTAGCGTGTTCCTCATTGCCTATTCAGCACCCAGGACCATGAGCTCAGTGATGGCTCCATCCACAATGGCCTGGACCCTCCCCCATAAATCACTGAATAAGAAAACACCTTAGAGTCTAATCTTATGGAGGCATTTTCTCAACTCAGATTCCCTCCTTTCAGATGACTCTAGCTTGTGTCAAGTTGACATCAAATCAGCTAGGACAAACCTTTATCACATAAAGCAGTCACACAGAGAATGGGTCTTCAACTGGAAGAGATCAAAAGCCATTCCTAGTGGGGTAGGAACTGTCTAATTAAGAGAAAAGTGGCCATAGTCCCAGATATTATCAGAATATAAAGGTGCATGGCACAACTAGAAGGCATCAGAAAGGACTTTCTTGGCCACTAGGATAATAGAGATGCCCTGGCAACAGCAACCAGGCCCAGGATCAGGCCAAGGTGGAAGCATATCACCAAGAGCAGTGAAACTAGACATGTCTCTTTTATCCAGAGAAAGACAATAGCATCTTGTTTTTGGGAAGCATATGCCAAGCTCAATGTTAGTTATGTATTTTTCTTCATAGTACTAAAACTTAGTGGAAAATAGAGGTCAACAGCAGACTGTGGTTTCTCCTTCCACATCCATGCCTTCCCATCATCTCTCCTTGCATCGTCTTCAGAAAACAAGAAGCTGCCATCTCAGGGAGCCCATTTCTACTCTTTGTCCATCTATGTCCTCTTAATTCTCCTTAGCAACCATCTCTCCAGCCCTATAATGGATTTTTTGTTTGTTTCACCATGAAACACAAACAAATAGGCAGAAAACACTCAGCAAAAAAGGTATTGGTTTACACAAATCTCAGACCTAAAAAGCTAATTAGCAGGTCTGCAAGAAACTGTCATGTGACTTACAAGTTGAAGCCAGCTAGGCAGTGAGGGAATTTCTTAAGTACTGTCTAAATGCAGTGGTGATTTGTGCTGTGGTTAGAGTCTTGCAAAAACAGCTGAACTTGGAATCACATAAGTGCTCTTTGAAAGAGAAAGGATTTGTAGCAGACTGCCAGCCATTGAACTGGTAGTGTCCACACTAGAAGATTCTGGACCCATTTCTTTGCTTTGACCTAAAGTAGAGCAAGATGCCAGAAAAGAGAGGGGGGAAAGGGAGAGATGGAGGGAAGGAAGATGGAGGGATGGAGGAAGGGAGAGGATAAGAAGGAAAAAGAGAGAGAGGAAAGAGGAAGGCAAAGTCTATAATCAAGATGACTAGGGCCAGGATGAGGGGGCAGAGGTATGGCTTAGCTGGTAGAGCATTTGCCTAGAATGAACAAAGCCCTGGGTTCAATACTCAGCACTGCAGAATGTGGTATAACATGGGCACTCAAAATGTCGAGGCTAGAGGATCAAAGTTCAAAGTCAACCTGGCTTCCAACATTGATGAGAAACCTCTAATGTCATCAGTGATAGCTCCTCCTGGGTGTCTGCTATCAAGATACTCAAGATACAACAGCTTAGCCCATGTAAGCCAGTATTAGGCACACTGTCAGGGCTCAGTGACCTCTGCCTTCACTTTCTCCTAGTGGCTTTGTATGAGGACCAATTTGGGCCAGGGGAGCAAGTGCTGCCACTTGCTTTATGTCCTCCCCTTCAACTCCAGCAACTCTGGGGTTGTTTCCAAGCCCAACTTTGCCTCCCAGGTGCCATGACCTTTGGTTCCCTCAGAAGCTCAGCAGCACTGCTACCAGGAAGAAACAAAGATGAGGCACCCAAGTGCTTTGTCTCCCCTGCCATCAGTGCCAGGCTGAGGGAGGAAACCCTCATAGCAAAAGTTGGGGAGGATGGCAGAGCTTCTCTAGTAAAGGATAAATTTAGTGCATGGCTTTGATAGAGAAGATCTCCCCCACCTCTCTCTCTCTCTCTCTCTCTCTCTCTCTCTCTCTCTCTCTCTCTCTGTGTGTGTGTGTGTGTGTGTGTGTGTGTGTGTGTGTGTGATATTTTTAATTTGAACATCAAGTAAAAATAGAATTTCCTGTTGATCAGATAAGACATTCCTGTTTTTCCAGGGAACAGGGCAAACTCTGTTAGCGGGCACGGACAGTGGGGGTTACCAACTATTTCCGAGATGAAGAGTTAAAGAAAGCAGAGGCCGGGTGGGTCCTGTTTCACATCTATTTATTTTTGAAGTGCAAAGACAGCTCGTCACACAGGTTGTGATGAATAATTTCCTACATGCATTACACTGAGAACTTGGGCTGCCTTCAGAAAAGCTCACTCTGCTGGTTCCCTGGGGCCTGGATATTTTTAGTTGCTAGATGCAGTTGGTTTTAGACTTCTGAGGCCTGAACTGCTGGACTTAAAGTACAGTGCACAATGTAAAATGAGAGCATCCTACAGGAACATACAGGTATGGGCCCTCAAACTTGCCCAAGTCCCTTGTCACTCCAGCTTGGGCTCTTCTCTTCTGATTGGGCTCCAGTGCCCTAGGTTCAAGGTACCAGTCTTTACTTGATTCTGCAGAAGGGATTCAAAGAGCACATTTTCAGTGGACCACTGAGGATTTGGGAGCCCCCAGCATCTGTTTTCCTCTGAAAAGCAGCCCCCTGATTTAGGTCAAGGCAATCACTTCTTCCTCAATGTGTAGCTTGATGGAATTGTCAGTCAAGGCTTCTCCACCTCTCCCTAGATAGGCCTGCCCATGAGTCAGCCCCTCTCCTAGGATTCTGAGCTTGGCTGGGGTGATGCAAACATAAAAAGACCACAGTTTATCCACTATAGTCCTGCCCTTGGACCCTAGGCCTTGTTTGGTCCCTGCCCTTCTTGACCAATTATTGATATTCCCATCAATTTCTGTGGGCTCCTCAGTGGCCTTCTGGCAGATATCCACTTACTGACATCCACCACAAAGAAAATGCACTGACACCAGGTGACTAACAGGAAAACCATTGCATTGAGTCAGATTCAGAAGTGGCACTGGTGTGATTCTTAATGGGATTAATAGACATAGCACAAATGTGTGATCTTGTGGCCACTTGAGAAAACACTCACACATGTGACTGCACCTTAACCCATTTACAGCTCTGTGAGAAAAGCAACATCCAGCCCCATGAGAAGAAGGAGGAAGCTGGGGTATAGAGACCTACTCTGCAGCCTGAGAACTCTAGCACTGCCCCTTAAACTCCAGGATATTTACTGTTCCAACCCAGAAGGCTCTTGATCAGACCACATTGCCTCTCAGGCTACTAGAGCTTGGAACAAAGGCTGGAGTGAGTTCCCTGGCTCGAGGGCTATGCAGTCTTTAGCCTATGCTGTTTATGGAGACTCATGGCTCACCCAGTATCCAAAAGTGGGATCTGGACTAGTTATATTTCAGAAAGTTTGGCTTGCCACAGTATCTAAGGAAGGAATATACAAAGACATGAAAACATTTAAATTAGTCTTTAGGATTTCACCATGACAGTATATACAAGCATGAATGTTTGTCCTATTTAAGTAGCCAAACATAGAAAGAGAGCAAATGTCCATTAAGACATAGATTAAATAACCAAAACATGGTAGATTCTCACAACAGAATGGCTTTCAGCCATGAAAGGGAATGGAGTATTGATGAGTACTATAAACTCATTCTCAACAACTTCATGCCATGCCAAAGAAGCCAGAGACAAAAAGCTGAACATATTATATGAGCCCATTTATATGTAATGTTCAGAATATATCATAGAGATCAAACGCAAATTGGCAGCACCCAGACCCTAGAGGGAGGTATGATTAGAGACAAGGTATATAATGATAGAAATTTTACTGTCTGGTAATGGTTTGGAACTAGATAGTGGCGATGGTGGCCCAACACTGTGGAAATACTAAATGCCGTTGAACTGTTCACTTCGACATGATCAATTTTTGTTATATGAATTTCATTTGAAATTGTGTGTGAAATTTAAGTCAATGGATCCTAAGACAAACTAAAAACAAATAAAAAAGATGTCACCAAGGTCTTTTGCATAGAGTGTATAGAACATCGGTTCAGGCCCTTGTGGCTTTGGAGTCTCTGTTGATAAGTCAGGTGTTATTCTAATGGGCCTGCCTTTATAGGCAGGTCAGTTCTTTTCTCTTGTAGCTTTTAATGTGCTTTGTTTTGTATATTTAGTGTTTTGAGTATTGTGTGCCAAAGGGAATTTCTTTTCGGGTCCTGTCTATGTGGGGCTCCCTTTGAGTCTTGCACCTTGATAGGCATTTCATTATTCTTTTTTTATTTAATTTATTATTTTACATGTCAAGTGCAGTTCCCTCTCCCTCCCCCTCCCTCCTTATACCCTTGCTGCCACCTCACATGCACCCTGACCACCCTCCCCTCCCATCCCCCCACCCCAATTCCACATGTAGGGCAATGCCACCCAGGTGGGGTCATGTAGATCTGACATGTCATTTGAAGTAGGGACTAGGACTTCTCTGCTGTCTCTAGGTTAAGACAGTATCCCTGAGGAACCACCATACTGATCTCCAAAATTGCTGTACAAGTTTGCACTCCCACCATCAGTGGAGGAGTGTTCCCCTTTCTCCACATCCTCTCCAGCATGAGTTGTCATTGCTGCTTCTAATTTTAGCCATTCTGGCAGGAGTAAGATGGAATCTCAAAGTTGTTTTGATTTGCAATTCCCTGATAGCTAAGGATGTTGCCCACTTTCTTAAGTGTCTTCAGCCTTTTTGATTTCCTCTATTGAGAATTCTTTCTTTAGTTCTGTACCCCATTATTTAATAGGGTTGTTTGGTGTTTTGTTGACTAGTTTCTTGAGTTCTTTGTATATTTTGGAGATCAGCCTTTATTGGAAATAGGATTGGTGAAAATCTTTTCCCAGTCGATGGGCTTGCCATTTGGTCTTGTCCACTGTGTCCTTTGCCTTACAGGAGCTTCTAAGTTTGAAGAGGTTCCATTTATTAATTATTGCTCTCAGTGTCTGTGCTACTGGAGTTATGTTCAGGAAGGGTTTCCTATACCAGTTTGTTCAAGGGTACCTCCCACTTTCTCTTCTAAGAGATTCAGTGTGGCTGGATTGATGTTGAGGTCTTTGATCCATTTGGACTTGAGTTTTGTGCATGGCGACAGACATGGGTCTATCTGCAGTCTTCTACTCATCCAGTTGTGCCAGCACCATTTGTTGAAGATGCTGTCCTCGCCCCCATTCTATTCTTTTAGCTGTTTTGTCAAAAATTAGATGTTCATAGGTGTGTGGGTTAATATCAGGATTTTCAATTCGATTCCATTGGTCTACCTGTCTATTTTTGTGCCAATACCAGGCTATTTTCAGAACTATAGCTCTCTAGTAGAGCTTAAAGTCAGGAATGGTGATGCCTCCTGAAGTTCTTTTATTGTACACGGTTATTTTGACTATCCTGGGTCTTTTGTTTTTCCATATAAAGTTGATTATTATCCTTTCAAGGTCAGTGAAGAATTGTGCTGGGATTTTAATGGGGATTGCATTGAATCTGTAGATTGCTTTTGGCAAGATTGCCATTTTTACTATATTTATCCTACCTATCCAAGAGCATGGGAGATCTTTCCATTTTCTGGTATCTTCTTATTTCTTTCTTTAGAGCCACAAAGTTCTTATTATATAGGTCTTTCACTTGTTTGGTAAGCGTGACCCCAAGATACTTTATGTTGCTTGTTGCTATTGTAAAGGGTGATGTTTCTCTGATTTCTTTCCCTGCCTCTTTGTTGTCTGAATAAAGTAGGGCTACTGATTTTTTTGAGTATATCTTGTATCCTGCTAGTTTGCTGAAGGTGTTTATCAGCTATAGGAGTTCCCTTGTAGAGTTTATTGGGTCGCTTATGTAAACTATCATATCATCTGCAAATAGAGACAGTTTGACTTCTTCCTTTCCAATTTGGATCCCCTTGATCTCCTTTTTGTTGCCTTATAGCTTTAGCTAGAACTTCAAGTATGATATTGAAGAGATATGGTGAGAGAGGCAGCCTTGTCTTGTTCTTGATTTTAGAGGAATTGCCTTAAGTTTCTCTCCATTCAGTTTGATGTTGGCAGTTGGTTTGCTGTATATTGCTCTTATTATGTTTAGGTATGTTCCTGTTATCCCTGACCTCTCCAAGACCTTTATCATGAAAGGGTGTTGAATTTTGTCGAAGGCTTTTTCAGCATCTAGGGAGATAATCATATGGTTTTTCTTTTTCAGTTTGATTATATGGTGGATCATGTTGATAGATTTTCTTATGTTAAACCATCCCTGCAATCCAGGGATGAAGCCTACTTTGTCATGGTGGATGAGTTCTCTGATGTATACTTGAATTTGGTTTGCCAGTATTTTATTGAGTATTTTTGCATCGAAGTTCATCAGGGATATTGATCTGTAGTTTTCTTTCTTAGTTGTGTCTTTGTGAGGCTCAGATACCAAGGTTATTGTGGCCCCGTAAAAAGAGTTTGGCAATCAACCTTCTGTTTCTATCTTGTGGAACAATTTGAGGAGTATTGGTATTAGTTCTTCCTTGAATGTCAGCGAGAATTCTGTACTGAAGCCATCTGGCCCTGGGCTTTTTTTGGTTGGAAGGCTTTCGAAGACTGCTTCTATTTCATTGTGGGTTATAGGTCTATTTAAGTTGTTTGTCTGTTCTTGATTTAATTTTGGTAAGTGATAGTTATCCAGAAATGTGTCCATTTCCTTTGAATTTTCAATTTTTGTGGAATACAGGTTTTCAAAGTATGACCTGAAATTTGTCTGGATTTCCTCTGTGTCCGTTGTTAAGTTCCCCTTTTCGTTTCTGATTTTGTTAATTTGCATGTTCTCTCTCTGCTTTTTCGTTGGTTTGGATAAAAGTTTGTCTATCTTGTTGATTTTCTCAAAAAAATCAACTCTTTGTTGTATTGATTTTTTGTATTGTTTTCCTGGTTTCTATTTTGTTGATTTCAGCCCTCAAGTTGATTATTTCCTGGCATCTACTACTCTGGGGTGAGTTTGCTTCTTTTTGTTCTAAGGCTTTCAGTTGTGCTGTTAATTCTCTAATATGACTATCCTCTGTTTTCTTCATATAGGATTTTAGTTCAATGAACTTCCCTCATAACACTACTTTCAAGGTGTCCCATAAGATCAGGTATGTTGTGTCACATTCTTGTTGAATATTAGAAAGTCCTTAATTTCTTTCTTTATTTCTTCTTTGACCCAGGTGTGGTGCAATTGCACATTGTTCGGTTTCCATGGATTTGCAGATTTTTCTGCTATTTGTGTTGTTGTTGAATTCCAATTTTAAAGCATGGTGGTCTGATAAGATACAGGGGACTATTCCTATTCTCTTGTATCTGTTGAGGTTTGTTATGCCACCTAGTATGTGGTCAATTTTAGAGAAGGTTCCATGTGGAGCAGAGAAGAAGGTATATTCTTTTGTCTTTGGATGGAATGTTCTATAGATGTCTGTTAACCCCAGTTGAGATATAACTTATGTTAGTTATTTTGTTTCTTTATTGAGTTTCTGATTTGTGGTCCTGTCTAGTGTTGAGAGTGGTGTGTTGAAGTCTCCCACTATGAGTGTGTGAGGTTTTATGTGATCTTTGAGTTTTAGTAGTGTTTCTTTTATGAATGAGGGTGACTTTGTATTTGGGGCATAGATGTTCAGAACTGAGACTTTGTGTTAATGGATTTTTCCTGCGATGAATACAAAATGACCATCTTCATCTCTTTTGATTAATTTTGGTTTGAAGTCTAACTTGTTAGATATTAGGATAGCCACCCCTGCTTGCTTCTTGGTTCCATTTGATTGGAAGATCTTTTCCCAACCCTTTACCCTGAGGTAATGTCTATCTTTGAAGCTTAGATGTGTTTCTTTTATGCAGCAGAAGGATGGATTCTGTCTTCGTATCCATTCTGTTAGCCTGTCTTTTTATAGGGGAGTTAAGACCATTAATGTTGAGGGTTTGTAAGGACCTTGATTGCTGGTGCTTGTTTGTTTTAGATTTGTTGTTGGCAGTGGTATTGTGAATATATTTGTGCTGCTTTACCCTTGGTTTCTGGTGTAGTTAGATTATCTGTTGCCTATGTCTTTGTGGGCATGGTTACCTTCTTTGGGTTGGAGTTTTCCTTCCAATACTTTCTGTAGGGCTGGATTTGTAGATACATATTGGGAAAATCTGGTTCTGTCATTAAATATCTTGTTTTCTCCATCTATAGTGATTGAGAGTTTTGCTGGGTATAGTATCCTGGGCTGGCATCCGTGGTCTCTTAGTACTTGTAGAACATCTATCCAGGACCTTCTGGCCTTGAGGGTTTCCATGGAGAAGTCAGGTGTAATTTTGATAGGTCTGCCTTTATATGTTACCTGTCCTTTTTTCTTCGCTGCTCTTAATATTCTTTCTTTATTCTGTATGCTAGGTGTTTTGATTATTATATTTCGAGGGATCTTTTTCTTTGGTCCAGCCTATTTGGGGTTCGGTATGCTTCTTGTACTTTCATGGGCATGTTTTTCTTCAGATTGCGAAAGTTTTCCTCGATGATTTTGTTGAATATGATTTCGGCACCTTTGAGCTAGGCTTCCTCACCTTCCTCTATGCCTATTATTCTTAGGTTTGGCCTTTCCATGGTGTCCCACATTTCCTGGATGTTTTGTGTTAAGGATTTGTTGGGTTTATGATTTTCTTTGGTCGGTGAATCTATTTCCTCTAGTTTATCTTCCGCACCTGAGATTCTCTCTTCCATCTCTTGAATTCTTTTGGTTATGCTTGCATCTGTAGTTCCCGATCTTTTGCCCTGTTTTTCTATTTCCAGCATTCCTTCGGTTTGTGTTGCCTTTATTTTCTGTATTTCAGTTTTCAAGTCTTGAACTGTTTCCTTTACCTGCTTAATTGTTTTTTCTTGGCTTTCTGTACTTCCTTTATTTTCCTTAAGAAATTTGTTCATTTCTTCCACTTTTTTGTTTGTTTTTTCTTCCATTTCTTTAAGGGATTTTCTCACATCTTCTTTGAGGGCCTCTATCATTTTTATGATGACAATTTTTAAGTCGTTCCCTTCTGCTTCATCTGCTTGGTTGTTGTGTTCCATTCTAGTTGGTGTGCATTCTCTAGATTCTGGTGGTGTCATGCTTGTCTTACTGTTGTTAAGTGTTTTCTTGTCTTGCTGTCTTCCCATAGCTTCTTCCACTAGGTGTTGGTGAGGTCTCTCTCTCTCTCTCTATGGTACTTCCCCGGTGGGCTTTTGTGGGACAGAGGTTAGATATCTATAGATGTGGGTAGTCCAAGCTCTCTAGGAGGTCTCTCCACAGGCAGGAGCCCGGGGATGGGGGTCAGTGATCAGGCTCTAGTAGAAGACTGGCAATGGGGATCAAAGATCCCAAAGGCCGGGACTCTGCATGTTCCTTGTGCCTATAGGCAGACCTAGCCTGGGCCTGGCGCTCTCCAGCTGAGGCCTCTTTCTTTAGTAGAGGCCCTGCTATGGGGGTCAAGGATCCTGCTGGCAGGAACTCAGAGTGGCCCGGCAGAGACAGGCAGATCTCTGGGAGGGGCCTGGAACTACAGTAGAGGCCTGGAGGTGGGGGTCAGAGGCCAAGCAGGTGGAAATTACGGGTGGTCTCTCATGGATAGGCAGGTCTCCTGTGTTCTGCATTTCATTATTCTTATGTTCTGTCTTTTCATAGAGTCCCATATTCCTGAAATTTTTTTTCTAGATTTACCATTTTTCTTTAACTGAGCTATTCATTTCTTCTACCTTCTCTTCAACCACTGAAATTTTCTCTTCCATGTCTTTTAATCTGCTGGTGAGTCTTACCTCTCAGGTTTTGGTTGACATCCTGAGTTTTTTATTTCCAAGTTTATTTTTCAGTTTGAGTTTCTTTGAGTGAACCTTTGTCTTTGTTAAATTCTACTTTCTGTTGAGGAATATTTGTTTAACTATGCAAAGATGTTTTGCATTTGTGTAATTATGTATGCTATTTTACCTTACCTGCCTAAAGCACCTGATTGGCCTAATAAAAAGCTGAAAGGCCAATAGTGAGGGAGGAGGTATAGGTGGAACTTTTGGGCAGGGAAAGTAAGTAGGAGGAGGAATTTAGGCTGAAAAAAGAAAGAAAAAGGGACACCAGGTAGATGCCAGGGGCCAGACAGACAGACACAGAGAAAGCAGGAAAGTAGTACATACAGAATGAAAGAAAGGAAAAAAGCCCAGAGACAAAATGTACATGAATGTAAACGGGTTAATTTAAGTTAAAAGAGCTAGGGGGACAAGCCTATGCTAAGACCAACCATTCATAATTAATAAGAAGTCTCAGTGTCTTTATTTGGGAGCTGGTTGACAGCCCAAAGAAAATTTCAACTACACCTTTCTTGTCTTGAATTGTTGTTATTATTTCATTTGACTGTTAATCTTTTCATGATTTTCACTGAGACATTCATTCATATCCTCTTTAAGATCTTTGAACATATTCATGATTACTATTTTGAAGTCCTTGTATTAGGATTCAACTAAATTGCTTTTCTCAGAGCCTATTGAAACAGGGCTGTTGGCTTCTGAAGGAGGTGTTTATCTAAGCTGTTCATGGTTTTGGTTTTGCCCTGGGCTTTAGGCATCTGAAGTTAGGATATTTGAAGTGCCTCTGTGTACATTCCTGGCCTCATCTTTGTTGAGTGGCAGTCTCATTCTTTGGTTGTTGCTCACTTAGGTTCTAGTAAAGTGTAGCAACTGTGAGGTTTCTGAGTCCCAGTCAAGAATCCAAGTCAAGCTGTGGATTCCCTTACAGGGAGCTATTATGCAGTTCAGTGGTAGTCACAGAGTGTCTTAGTTAGGATTTCTATTGCTGTGAAGCGATATTATGACCATAGCAACTTTTGTAAAGAAAAACACTTAATTGAGGTGGCAGCTTAAAGTTCGGAGGTTCAGTCCATGATCATCATGGCAGGGAGCATGGTGGTGTGCAGGCAGATATGGTGCTAGGGAAATAGCTTAAAGTCCTACACCTTGTGATCAACAGGAAGTAGACTTGGTGTCATACTGAACACAGCTTGAGCAAAGGAAACCTCAAACCCCACTCCCCCAATGACACACTTCCTCCAACAAAGCCACACCTACTCCAACAAAGCCATACCTAATAGTGCCAATCCCTATATGCTTATAGGGGCCAATTACATTCAAAGGACCACACAAAAGAATAGAGATGGGCTAAAAAGGAAAATCTGAAAGGGTCAGCATGGAAGAACTAGGGGGACCCCAGACCAAGAAGCTTAGGGGATGGAGGTGGACTAGGAGGAGGGGTCAAGATTATTTCTTCTAATAATGATAGCTATTTCTCAGTGCATGAATCTTATCATGTAAAACTAAGATGAGGAGTTCAGGGGAATCTTCTGAACCAGATAAGACATGGTAGTGCTAGAATCCTTTTTTCCTATTAACATTTCCCTCTTTTCTTCATGAACTATGGCAATCTGAACTCACCACTTGTAGGAAAGGTCAAATATTCATTCTGTTCTGAAAACTTCTTCCAATTTCCCTTCTGTGTCAGGTCTTTCTTGCCCCAAATGTCTGCCAGAGATATCCTTTTGACTTTTATTTCCCTTTCACCTTTTCCCTAGTAGATATATAGATTACTACAGTTTGGTTGTCTGTGTGACCTGCTAAGACTGGGCAATGACATGGAAACCAAGATACCACGACAGTCACCCATCACAAGAACCTAGCATGGGGTGGTGCTTTGCTGTATGAAAGCCAAGTGTCCTAAGAAAAGATATAGGGATGTCTCCCCATAACAAACTTTTCTAACCTGAAGATAAAGGTCCCAGGAGTGAACCAGTTTCCACTCCCCATTACTGGACTGAGGACATGCCTTAATAGAGTTATAGAAGGGGCTGAGTAGGAAGGGTTTTCATGTGTTGCCATGAGTTAGGGGGTTATTTGTATGGTTTTTGTTTTTTGATGCTTAAATGGATGTTTATTTTTTCTTCCTGATTTACACATCATTTTTGAGCATATAGCTTTTAAGCCAGTCTGTAAAATGCCCAGCTATGATTCACAGGCAGTCTGGACTCAGTAAGAATGGAGATTCTAAAACCAAATTCCCAAGGACTATGGCTACTACAAATAGATAAATAAAAGAACATTCTAGTATTTATAATAATCATGATTTGTTAGATATATAACCATCTCTATGGTACAAATGAAGAAATGGAGGTTGGAGAGATGGCTTAGTAGTAAAAAGTATGCACTGCTCTTGTGGAGGACATGAGTTCAGTCCTCAGCACACAAGTTCACAACTGTCTGTCACTCCAGTTCCAGTGGATTTCCTGACTTTGCTAGCACCAGAAACATACATGGTGCTAGTACATACATACTAGTAGGCAAAATATTCACACATGGAAAATAAAAATGAACATATTTTATTAAGCAAGGAAATAAAAGCATAGAAGATTTAGCAAAGTTGTCCAAGTGAGAAGGTGGGAAATTAAAATTGAATCCCCAAGTCCCACTTCTCTCTCCACTTCATCCTTAGTTTCTCTTCTCCATTTACTCTTCTTGTGTGTGTATGTGTGCATAAATGAGTGCAAATGCACATGAGTGTAGGGAAGAACACATGTGTGCATGCATATGGAGGCCACACAGAATAACATTGGGTGTTATTTCACACTGTCCTCTTTAAGTTAGGGTCTCTCATTAGCAGAGACCTTGCTAAGCAGGCTGGACTGGCTGCCCATTGTTGCACCCTGAGGATCCTCCTGCCTCTGACTCTGCCTCTGCCTCCCCAGCACTGGGATTTCAAAAGCATACCACTGTGTCCAGCTTTTCATTTACAGGGATTCTGGGAATCAAACTCAGATTCTCCCACTTACAAGGCAATCATTCTACTAGGTGAGCCATCTCCCAGTCTCCCTCTTTTCTCCTTCCTCATTCAGTCATTCCTGGGGGCTCTTCTAGGCATTATTTGACCTTACACTATCACCATGACACTTGGGCTCCCTTTTCTGAATGCCCATGGAACCATCATCTGTTTTACTCATTTGAAAACTAACATTATGGTCTTCTAATATATTCTATCCTTAGCTAGTCTAATTTCTAACATGTTACTGCTTTCAAGTTTTCATTTCTTGAATTTTCAAAGGTCACACAGATTTCTTGAGGGAAGCACAGTTGTCCTGACTCCTCTATCCCAGCCTGGCCTTGAAAAACTCTGGACAAAAAAAGGAAATAAGTGAGAGCATCACCCATTACTGTAATTGGGGAATTGAAATGATTCTTAAAGATTTTTCTCACTCAGGACTAAGCTGCCTATAGAAATCCACCTAATCATCAAATGAGGCAATGAACAAAGATATGTACTATTTCAGTGGACTTTATTTTGCCCAACTCTTTCTGCCCTTAGGCAGCATCTATAATTTATTTAAGGAGGTAAAACAGAATCCATTCTTTGAGAATTTGGGGCTCTCACAGTTCCTGAGTTGATAGAAATGCCTTTGAACTCAGCTGGGAGGCATGGCACTATGCTTTTTTAAATTAAGTTTTTTATATACCATATATTCTGATCATATTCTTTCCCCTCACCTTCAACTCCTGCTGGAGACTGGGAATTCCAAAATCTTCATATTTTAGAGAGCAGATATGGCATATGTTCAATATATCCCATAATGACCATAGCAACATCAATAGTAAGACCACTCCATTGACATTTCCACAGTGAAACATGTTCATTCATATTTCCGGGGATAAATAAAATCTTACTACAGCCATGTGCCAGGACCAAATTTTAATTTCAAATGTGTTTGACAAACACAGGATTTCAGAGCTTTTCCTGACTCATAACAGACAGTAACTATAATGTGTTCATGTTATGTCAGGCACCCTGCTCCATGCCTACCTTGACTTAACCTCTAATAACCCACCACCACATTGTAAGGGTCTCATTTGACTCCCATGTGAATGATGGTGAAACCATATTTAACAGGCTCATGACTTGTCTGAGATTATATCAAGAGAAGCATTGGTGCAAGACTCCACATACACATTAACCCTCCCTTATCCTTGTGGTCCCCTCTGAAGGCATTTAGATGGTAGATTGAGAGATTAGGGTGTGTTAAGTTACCCCATAAGATTTCTGAACTTTTGGACTGTGGAGATTTTACCCTAAGATACAGGAAAGCTGAGTTGCAGGCCTTTCAAGAATACAAAAACAAAACAACAAAAAACCCACCTTTTTGAATTAACTAAATGACAGATTCAAGGACCAAGCTCAGACAAAGCATGTCAAAGGCTCTTCTGCAACTAAGGGTCTAACTAGTGCACCTGTTAAGAATTAGGCTCAGGCAATGAAAACCCAACCCTGTAACAAGTTGGGGTATCCTTCACAAATGTACTTCAGGCCCTTCTGAGGAAGATGGTTTCCCGGTGCTTCTCCACAAGACCACTTCAATGACTAAAACAAGCCAGGTTAAGCTCAGAGCCTGGTGCAGAGTGAGCTCAGTGTTGACTCTCAAGGAAACCATGTCACAGAAGAAAAGAAGACAGCAGAGGCAAGCACATAGAAAGACTGGCAGTCTGATCCTCTGGGGTCCTTGTGCCTAGTCTGAATCTGTTAGCAAACACACTCTGCTCTTGAAGTTCTTGATTTGTTTTGCTGTGTTAGGATAAGGGGGAGGAGTGTGGGTATAGATGTAGGTGTCATCCAGAGGTAGATATTGGGTATCTTCCTCAATAGCTCTCCACATCTATCTGCCCATCTGTCCACCCATCCATCTATCTGTCCATCTAGAGACAAGGTCTGTCACTGAACCTGAAGCTCATCATTTAAGCTAATCTGGCTAACCAAGAAGCCCCATGACCCTCCTCTCTCTGCCTCCCTCCACCTGAGGTTATAGATGTACACTAGTTTACCTCTTGCACGGGTGTTGGGGATTCAACCACAGTTCGGCATGCTTACACAGCAAGCACCTTACCAACTGGGCCTGGGTTTTACAGTTCAATACTTGAGCACACTAGACAGTGGCTTTAGGAGGTAGGATGTGAGTGAAATAAGTCTGGTGTGCCAACACAGGCTGTGGGAGGAGTGGCTATTTTGTGGGGGCGACCAGAGTGTGTCTTCATCTACTCTCTGTTGCTGTAACAGAATACTGAAAACTGGGAACTTATACATAAAAGAGGTTTGGTTTTGGCTCATCTTCTGGAGGCTGGGAAACCCAAAATCATGGCACCCCACATATGTTTTGGTTCTAGCAAAAGCCTTATGCTACCCTAACTCATGGCAGAATATGGAAATGTAGGTGGATATGTGTAGAAGAGAGAAAGTATAAAGGATTCCTGGCCCTGTACAATTCTCTCTTTGCTGACTATCCCAGTCCCGAAAGAGTCAGAATTTCAAAGAGAAATGTATTGACCCCACTAAAACTCCATCAGTTCTTAAAGGCCTCACCTCCCAGTACTACCCCAGTGGCCATCACATTTCAATACGTACTTTAGAGGGGTCAGCCACTTGGACTGGAATATGGGGGTTAAGCCAGCCTCCACAGAGACCTGGGTCTTGATCTTCTAATACAGATGAAGACTCATTTTCCTTGTTGGTTGATGTTCGTCCAAACTCTCAGGGAGTTACTAGCTGCCTGGGATTTTCCTACCACACTCCTGAAACTAAAGTTAACTGTTTGTGGTGTCAAGAAAAGCCATCTTGGGCAGCCAAGATGATCTAAAGAGGATTTATCAGAAGACACAAATCTTCAATGGAGGCTCCAGTATCATCCCTAGGACTGTCTTAGGCCTGGGTTCAAATTATACACAATGCTCATGGAGTCACAGTATCTACGGAACCTCTATAGACTCCATAAACTCAGTGCCAGGCCCAAGTACCCACTAAGATGAACAGAAAAGATCCGCAAAGGACAGATACTTGACAAATTTACCATTGTGTCTTCAAGAAAGAGAAATGTATAATGAGCAATACTCATCCTTAGTCAACATTTGTTGAGTGAAATAAATGCAAAAAGACATATGCCTTTTGGTCAAACCCAAGCATGGTTTTACTTCCTCTAAGGGGTACCCCTGAATTGTCCTACCCCATCCTGGCCTCAGATTCCTCCTGGTCAGCCACAGAGTTCATCTGAGTATCATGCCATACCCCTGAGACAGAAGGGAGAATGGAGCCAGAACAAGAACACACTGTCTTGACTGGCTAATGTTGGCTGTGGTCTATCATCTCCCTATTTAAAGCTCTAAATGCCTGCTGTTGTGTCCTAGACAGACCCTCCATTAGGAGCAGTCCAGACCCAAGCTAGCAGCTCCAAAGAGCAATAATTAAGTCAGCAGAGCATGATGCTTGCTTTCAGCTCTTTTCACACCTGCTTGCTAAAAGCAGATTTACTGTAGAAAGAAGAGCTCTTATCTTTGCCAGGCCTGGTAAACATCCTGCAAAAATATCTAGGTCTGGGGCCAGTGGAGCGAGAAGTGGTGGTGACCTGTGATCCTTCTTCTAAGAACCACACAGCAGATTTCTGACATTTCTTCAAGGTTGCCATGAGGCTAGGGAGTAAGTACTTAAGATGGGGCGGCAACTACTTAAGTAAGTACTTAAGATGGGCTAGACTGCAGAGAAAAGTGGTACATGCATGGTCAGTAACAGACTACGAAAAGCTCTGAATAGTATTATTTAACACTTTTTAGATACTCCTTCCTACATGGCAGTGTCATTACCATGTCTTTGTCTTAGTCCCTTCTCAAGTGGGTAGCATGTCTAACTTTTTGATGCTGTGACACAATGTGGTCATGTACAAAATTCTCACCTAAGAACTGTGCGATAAAATTACAAAAAAAATAATTCTCAAAAAATAAACTTCATAATGGTTTTGTTTTTTATTTTTGTAGTATGTATCTGCTTGTCAGCGTGTGTATCATGGGACTTTCATGAAGGCCAGAAGAGGGCATCAGATCTCCTAAAACTAGAGTTACAGGCAATTGTGAGTAGCCTAATGTGAGTGTTGGGAACTGAACTTGGGTCCTCTGCAAGAGTACCAAGTGCTCTTAACTCCTAAGCCATCACTGCAGCAGACCCCACACCTCCAATAATATTTAAGCCAGTATATTATTTTGTGTTGGGTTGCATTTATAGCTATCCTGGCAAATGCAACCTTTGCACATTCATTTGAACACACCTGAAACTTCAAAAGTTCCCCCCAGGTTGAGGGTGCTCAGTGGTGCTCTCAAATGACACTCTTGTAAAAGTGTGGTGACATCCCAGAGTTTATGAGAGGCTCTGTGGCTGAGGTCTCACTCATCTTTCTGGTGCATCTTGGCCAACTCTTCAGCATCCTAGCTTAGGCAACAGCCTGGAAGAAGCAGGAAGAAGTCTCTCTGTGCCTAGGCTCCTCAGAAGAGAGGTCAGTATGTCACTTTCCTTTCTCAAGACCCCCCCACAGCTTTCCATAAATACATACAGCCTGCAATTCCTGTCCAGATGGCTATCAGGAAAAGAAAAAACAGCGAGAGGAACCCCCCACCCCCACCAACGATTCTCACTATGTTTTGGGGTCTCATAAACATCAGTGCCCTTTAGGGAAGCTCACTGGAGCTCCCCAGTCTGAGATAAGCGAGAGAAGCTCCACTGAGGTCATCATCACCCCCAAAGGGCCTGCCACCAGCTTTGGTAGAAGATTCTGGAAGCAGAGATTCCTCCACAAACTGGAAGGCCTGGAAAGGAAATCGTACAGGAGGCCTGGGAATGCTAGAATTAACCCCATCCAAGGCCTGCCATGTCTCCTTGTAGCTGAGGCATGGAATCAAAGGATACATTGAGAACAGCCTGCTGCGGCCACCAAGTGGGAAAGCAAGCTGTATTTCCTTCTCTACATGCTCCCTTTACAGCCCTACCTGCCAGGCTCTACCTCCTGGGCTCCTTCTGACCTTTCAGCATCCTAAATGTTGGTATCCAGGCATTATGCTGACCCCGCCCCCTGACAATGGATAGGATATGCACAAACAGGCATTCAGGCAGATACTCAGACAGCTCAAAGGGCCCGGTGTTTCGTGGCTATGTCACACATTGTGTGGATGCATAAGGACTCTGTACACATGTGCAAGCTTTCCCTTTTAACCAAACACCTCCTTCTTCCTCCCCCCTTCCCCTCTGTCCCCTACCCCTTCTCTCTGTTTCCAGTTAGCTGACACCGTCCCTTCTCATTTTTCCCTTTCCCCAATAAATTCTACATGGGTTTGTTGAGTCTTGTGGTTCATGTTTTATCACCTGCAGCAGCAATTGAAGGAAAATAACAACACCAAGGAATGGATACTTTAGGCTAGCTTAGGGTAGAGGGGCCATGGACGGTTTGGACTAGCTTAGGGCAAAAGGATTTCTGAGGTAAAGCTGAGGCTGAAAAAGAATTTCAGACCTAACGTGAAGGGTATGCAACAGGGGAGGGGGCAGAAAAAGTTGCCCTATCCTGGGCAATCTCCCCTGGACGACTGGTGGCACAGGGCAAAACCCTATACCCTATACTCTAAACCAAGTCAGATTCAACAGTTCAGCCTCCCCCTCTGTCAATATTTCCAACCAGTCTGGCTCAGTTGTTCATTTGTTTTTATAACTAATGAGCTTGAAGTTATACATCATCATTGACCACAGTCCATAGTTTATACTAGGACTCACACTTGGAGTTGTATAGTCCATAGGTTTTGTTATAGTCCATAGGTTTTGTTAAGTATCTAACAACACACATCCAACACTATAGTATTAGATAGAACTTTTCTTCCCTGAAAATTAGCCTCTCCCCTCTTCTCTTGTTTCATTTTTTGCTGCCTCTTTAATTGCCAATCTTCATATTGTCTCACAACATTGCCTTTTCCAGAAAGCCACATAGCTGGATTTGTGCCACATGTAGCCTTTTCAGATGTGTTTTGTTCATTTAGTGACATGCAGAAGGTTTCTCTGTGTCTTTAATGGACTCATAGCTTCCTGTTTTATGGTGCTGGATGATATCCCATTGTCTAGATGTATCATGATTTCTTTACCCATTTACTTACTGAAAGGCAACTTGATTTGCTGCCAAGTGCTGCCAAGTGCTGATGTTTCAGCAGATATCCTTGTGCAGGCTTTTGTGTGGACCCAAAACTTCTCAATTGGCCAAGCAGCAAACAACCCAATTTCTCTATTACATTTACTATAACTTTCCTGACCTCCATCTTCAGGAATGATAATAATCCTATAGGACAGTTTCGAAGTTGACTTAGATGATGCACATGTAGCTTTTAACGTAGTGCCTGGCACTTAGGCAGCTTAGATGCCGGGTGTGCACAAAAGACAAAGCTGTTTTCCCTGTAGCAAGCAGGATGGAGACACAGCCAAGCCCTACAGTACATGTAGCCCAGTCCTAGCTTCTTTTCTGTTACTGTTATAAAATACCCTGAAAAAATGCCACTTTGGACAGAAAGGGTTTCTGCCTTGACTTCCTTGCTATGATGACCTGGAAGCAACTAGTTACATCTCAACTTAGAATGAATGCATGCATGCATATTTGTGCTCTACATTGGTAAAGTTCATGGCCATATGCCTAGGGAGAGGTGCTGTCCACAATAGACTTAGCCCCCTACATTAATTAACCTGGTAATTGAAGCAATCCCTGACAGACATGCCCACAGGCCAACCTGATCTAGACAATCCAGAACTTCCTTCTCACGTGATTCTAGACTATGTCAAACCAACCAACTGCCATAGGCTCCATCCCCTGTGAAAATGACTAACAAAGGGCCAACAAAGGTCACGAAGCTGTGCCATGTAACTACAGCTAGCAGGCTGGCAGGTGTGAGGGACAACAAGGAGTTGTCCTTGTGATGCAGGTCCACTGAGTTTCTAGATCTCAGAAGAACATGGAAATTTGAATCAATTCACCTGGATTTCTGTCTTGCTCAGCTACTAACCCACCCAATGTATGCTATACCTCTTTGTTTATACCTTTGCTCAGCAGACAGGATTGATACTTGGATCATTAAATTACTGTGAGATAAAGCTGTTCATATACAAATAAAAATATTCATGAGGTTTGAAAGATTCCAGTGGGGGGTAATGATGGTGTGAAGATGGAGAACGTGGTATTTGCCACTGAAGAGCCTTCAGCTGTTATCCTGTTAAGTGTAGTAACAATTTAAATGTAAAGGCAATAAACCTGAATATTGTAATATATAGGATATCATAGTCACAGCCCATCTGTCCATACTCCAAGAGGGCACAAGGAATAGGAAATGCTGTAAGTTGGTAATGGCACCATGACTCCCCATAAGGTAGACTCAAGTATCTCCTATGAGCCTAAGTGAATCATTCAATCCTGAGCAGCCTGACCTAGGGAGAGGAGGTAGATGTAAACCTATTGTCGCACAGTGAGGCCTGTTAGCAACACAGGATTCTGGTGTACTTCTAAGCATGATTCTTCCTTCCACTGTATGTTCATCTCCCAGGGATGCCTCTCCTACTCTTCTACTATTCACTCACATGAAATAAAGCCATGACCCATAACTGAAGCTCACAGGTGTGGAAAACCAGGCACATCTGTAACCATGGTGATGGCTAGCTGGGAGGAAACAACAGGAAGGTCCATAGAAGCTTGCAGGCCAGGTAGCAGAACTTCTATGGCAACAGTCTAAGCCAATGAGAGACACTGCTTTAAACAAAAGGTATAAATCCTTGTGGACCAAGACTTAAGGTTGTCCTCTGACCTTCACACATATGCACTATGTACATGTGCACCACCATGAACATTGACGCACACAATACGAACATGTATGTGTATACATATATCAAAGTTAATTGCCATCCAGTAAGAGTGAAAATTCAGATCCTTTGTCACATTGGACATAGTTCAACTGCTCAGTAGCCACATATGCTGTGGCCATCGGATTAGATGACATGATACAGAATGTTTCCATCATCGCATAAAATTCCTTTGGGTGGTAAAGTTCTGGAACATTCTTCTCCTGCTTTCTTAAACTTCCTTCAAGTCTCAGCTTAAATATCACATTCCCACAGAGTCCTTCTCTGACCCTCCAGGCTAAATTGTTTCCCTGCTTTCTTTCTCACACAGCCAGCAATTTTCCTCTTAAGATCTTACAACTGTTTGCCAAGTGATGGTTGAGCCTCTGCTATTTTCCTATCGACATCCAGAACATACTCCTCCCAGTGGCTACATTAGTCGCAGCCCCTGGCTTGGGTGCACTTAGTAAAAGCTGATCATATGTTGGATAAGTGGAATAATGAATACTTTTACACATGGATGAGTGATTACAAGGAGCATTTTGATTAAGAAGTGCCTGGTAAGAAGCAAAAGCTTGGAGGCCGCATGCTCCTGGACTACAACCCTGAACTCCATGTTTGAGTTAGCCTTTGGAAGCCAGCACCTCCTTCTGTGGAGACAGAGAATGTCCTTACCTATCCCAGAGTGTTGTGTGGGAGTGAATGGGATGGCATATTTTCAGCCCAGGGCATGGACTCAGTGCCAGAGGTATGTGCATCCCCCACCCCCACACCTCATGTTTCCTGTGCCCTTCCATCCTTTCCCCAAGGGTCCTTCCATCATCTCTGCAACTCTTTCTCTAGCTTTTAAGTCTCATTTTTCATGCCTGCCCACATCCAAAGGCCTTTATTTCCTTTTAAGTTGCCACTACTGAAAGATCAAACCCCAAATTTCCCCACTACAGACAGCCCACTCACTCTGTCTAGACCCTTTTTTATTTCCGTGTCCTCCCTGTCCCCATAGGAACCAGCCTAACCCATTTTCTCACTCAGAATGGGCAGAGGTAAACTTCACCCCTGGACTTGTTCTCAGGAGAGCCAGTACCCACAGCACCTGGCCCATTCTCCCTAGGCAGTTTCATCAGTTTGTATTTGTGAAGCTCCTGTATCAGCATCCCCCATCAATGCCTCCTTAAAATGCAGCCTCTCAGGCCCCAGTACTCATTGGATCTCAATCTCTGTAACAGGACCTGGGAACAGAGTTTTCAACCATGAGCTCAGATGATTCAACTGCTCTCATCAAAGATTCTCAGAATACAATTAGCCCCACAGAACACTGTGAAGATTCCTTTAATAAAGCACTGATCCTTCCTTAATTTCCGTTAAGAGATCATTTGCAAAATACCTCTCCAGTGGGTTTTCAAGTTTATTTTTATTATTCAGAACTCTCAAGCTCCCAGGCTGAATATAGTTTCATCTCAAAACATCCTTCAAATGGTTGACTCCCCAAAGATGTGACATTATGGAAAGATGGCGGGACCTTTTAACGGATGGGGCCCAGTTGAAGAAAGTGTGTCCTTAGTGGTGAATCCTGGAAGGGAAGTTGAGACCCTGGTGAGGAGACTTCCTCTACTACAAGACCCCAATACACACAAACATACATTATAGCCACAGGCCCAGCTATTATGTACTGAAACTATAAGACAAAATTAGCCCTTCCCTTTTAAATTAAGGATCTCAGATGTTTAGCCCCAACGATAGGCAGACAATATTTACCCAGGTTTGCAGTAGACTCCAGCTTACTGGTTAAAGAAATAGAGGAGGAGAAGGAGGAGGGAGAAGAAGAAGAAGAAGAAGAAGAAGAAGAAGAAGAAGAAGAAGAAGAAGAAGAAGAAGAAGAAGGCAGCCATGCAGTACCAGGCTTCTGTGAACCTCCATGGAGGCATATGTCCACAAAATTCACTGCAAATCCCCATTAGCATTTAAAGGCCCCACTGTAATGAGAGGGCCCTCACTATTGTCTTGGATCCTCATTCTTTCACCCTGCTGCTCCTCTTGATGGATTCTGATGACCTATGGCCAGCTTCTCACTATGGATTCATAGTGAAGAGATAACACTTAATGTGAACACAACATAGTAAGTAGATTGAAGAAAGACATCTTTCTCCTTGTCTTAGTTTCTATTGCTGTGATGAAATACCATGACCAAAAGCAAGTTGGGGGAGGAAGGGAATTTTGACTCATACTTCTACATCATAGTCCATCACTGAAGGAAGTCAGGACAACAACTCAAGCAGGGCAGGAATCTGGAGGCAGGAGCTGATGTGGAAGCCATGGAGGGTGCTGCTTACTGGCTTGTTCCTCATGGTTTGCTCAATCTGTTTTCTTATAGAACCCGGGACCACCAGCCCAGGAATGGTCCCACCCACAATGGCCTGGGCCCTTCAATATTAGTCACTAAAAAAAATACCCACCAGGCTTGCCTACAGCCTGATCTTATGGAGGAATTTTCTCAATTGAATGTCCCTCCTTTCCAGTGCCTCTAACTTGTTTCAAGTTGACATAAAACTGGCCAGCACAACTGACCCCTTAATCAACTTGGCATACAAACACACTACTAATTCATCTAACTCGTGTGCAAGATACCACATTAATGTGAACATGGCATTATACAATATCCCAATTTTAAAATTCTACAATAGTTAAAAATTCAAACACTTAAAAATTCAGTCTCCTTAAAATCTAAAGGTGTTTTAAAATTCAAAGTCTCTCAACTATGAGCACTTGTTTCATGAAAAATAAATTAAATATTTCCTTACTTCAAGAGGGAATCAGGGCACAGTCACACTCTGAACAATACCAAAGCCCAAAAGTGTAACTCAATGCCCAACTTTCTAGTATTTACTCACAATTTTCTGGGCTCCTCAAAAGGCCCAGGTCACTTCCCTGGCTCTGCACACACATGTTGTCTTCTAGGCTCAGTCTCACTCCACCCCACACCTGTTACTGATCTTGGTGGCCATCCCATGACATTGGCATCTCCAAAATGCTGGGGTCTTCTGCGGCAACTGGGCGGCACTTTCACTGGTAGCTTCTCCTGGGCTCTCTTTAGGGTCTTGAGCCCTGCCACACAGAGCCAAGCCTGCTGTCTATGGTCTCTTCATGCCCTCAAACTAGCATCTCTGGTTGACTTTTATGCATCATGAAGTTCAGCTGACAGCATGAGACACCACCTTGGCCTCCTCTGGAACAGCTTCTGTGTGTGTGCTGACCCTGAGGAAACACTTCCAGAAGATTTCCCCTCAGTGACTCTGGTCTCTTCTCAGTCACCACTAATATCGTATTCCCAGCCGACTAGCATCTACTGTCCCAGTAAAGCAAAGGTTTCACTTCAGTGGTTCTGGTCACTTATTGATCACAGCTGACTCTTAGCTACAGCTGACCATAAACCACAAAGCCTCAACTCAAAACTTCTCTGCTGAACGTCATATGCCAAGCCTCCATCGTCTGCATTGCCTTCCATATTCTGATCTCCCAAACTCCATCAGAACACATCACCAAGCATTGAACACTCAATGGCTTTTCTTGCCCAAATTTCCAAAATCTTCCTAGAGTCCTTCCCAAACCACATGTCCAGTATCACAGCAATACTCTACTACCCTCTACTAAATTTTTTTTTTTTAGTTAAAGTTACTAATGCTGTGATAAAACACCATGGCCAAAAGCAAGTTGGGTAGAAAGGGGTTTATTTGGCTTAGACTTTCACATCATAGTTCATAATTGAAGGGAGTCGGGATAGGGGGACAGGTACTCAGAAAGGGCTGGAACCTGGAGCCAGGAACTGTTGCAGAGGCCACCAAAAGGAGTGCTGGTTACTGCATGTTCCAATGGCTTGCTCAGACTGTTTTCTTATAGAACCCAGAACTACCAGCCAGGGATGGCCCCACCCACAGTGGGCCCTCCCCCCATCAATCACTAATTAAGAAAATGCCTTACAGCTGGACCATAAGAATGCAATTTCTCAATTGAGTGCCCCTCCTTTCCAGTGGCTCTTACTTGTGTCAAGTTGACATAAAACTATCCAGCACACTGCTCAGATACAAATAGCATCAAAGCTAGAGCAAACGAGTGTGTACACGATCATTCCAAAATGGCCTTTACATTCATAGCTCATTATAGGAATCAGCCCATTTTCCACATGGAGCTAATAAGAGGGGGGATGGAGGAAGTAGACTTTTAAGTAGTCCTGAGTTGGGTTCTGAGTATAATTATTGTCACTCCTTTCTTTTATTGCTCTGGGAAGAAAAAAGAAAAGCACCTTCCTTTGTACCTTAAGCCAACCCTTTTCCTTCACTGCTCTGCGCTGTCCTGTCTGTCAGAGTGCTCTATCAACTCTGGCCTCAGGCGCCATGCTGGATGGACACAGCCCACTGCACTGGTTGAGGTTTCTCTGGTCTTCAGAAATGAGCAGTTACTAGCAGCCCCAGATCCTATCTCCTTTCCCTTCTTGCTTGGGGCTGGCTGGCTCACTGCCTCTATACTAGGGAAACCACAGAGCACAGCAGCAGCCAACCCCTGCCTGAAAAGCTCCTGGAATGTTCCTTCAGATCCCAACTAACTGCCATGTGTCACTCCTAGTCCCTAGTCAGGTCTATAGTGGGCTTTCATACAAGGAACACTCTGAATTCTGCTCTCAGGTTCAACACTGGACAGACAGAGAACACTGAGCTGATTGAAGATTCTCTGGATGCAGGAGGGAACAGAGGTAGGAGTTGGGATAGAGTGGGAGCAGGAGAGATTCCATCTCCACCTCTGCTGCAACATGAAAGCAAGTAGCCTTTAGTATGTGAGCCTGATGATCAAAGTCACAACCTTGAACATTCTGAATAAGTGCTTCCTCACTGAGCCACACCCCCAGCCCCACAAACATGCCCATTGCCACTTCCTCCCATTCCAAAGCAAACAGCCTCCCAGAGATGCCTTCTTGGTCATGCCCTTCACCAGCTCAGTAGTCTGCCAATCTCACACCTTGGACCATTCCCAACCTGAGCCCACTGTACTCTACATCTGGCACAAAGATGCCTCTTCCTTCAAGGAGCCCTCCCTGATAACACAGCATCCTGATACTCAGCACCTTCTCGCCCTTTTTATTTATTATAATTATAATAATTATTATTATTACTATTACTATTATTATTACTATTACTATTATTTGTATGCCAAGGGCCCCACCTGGAGCACCTGGAGCCTGCAGGAGCCACTAGAACAAATTAAGGACAGAACAGTGTGCAGTGGTTCTACCAAAAAGCCCTCTACCCCATGGAGGCACAAGGCAAAACAGCCCTCAGCTGTGACTGCATCCAGGCACCTCTCCACATTCCTGTCTAGGGTCTGATGACATCCTGCTTCACAGGTCTGTAAAAAAAAATATCTTTGCCATGTTCATCTCAGTCTTGTTGAGGAAGCAAGCCTAAGATCAACACTGGGAGAGTTCATTAAATAAACTATGGGTCAATCTATACTATGGAAAATTACATACCCATTAAAAGCAACATTAAGGAACCATATAAATAGTCATGGAAAGCTCGGGAGATGCATTGCCGAGTTTTAAAGGCATCTTAGATATCACCCAAGTGTTAACAGGTTTGCTCTCTGAAGGTGAACATTGCAGGCCACAATGCCATTCATATGATAGGCTCGTGCTTTGTGGGAGGCCTGAGTAAGTAGCAAATCAAAGTTATTTATGGAAGGTGCCCAGCTTGATGCTCTTGAAGGAAGAGCAAGCACCAGGGGTATGAAATATTATGACAACAATCCCTGTGCAGAACTGACCCCAGTGTCCCTGTTTTCTGAAGTTACCCACATCTCCCTGAGGACTTTCTTTGTTCAAGAGCTTGCATGTACAGCTTATTGTTTGGAGGAAGGTTGATTTTTCTATTTGCTTCTCAGTGATAGCTTCTCACTCCATGGTTTTATTTGCTTCCCACCTTTCCCAAAGAACCCTTCTTCATGACTCAGCAGATGCAATCCAGCCATCCTAGAGATGTTCAGGCCTCAATCCTCTGGGTCTGGTAACTAGATCACACAGCGTCACAAAAGTGACTTTGAAAATGTGATGAAGGTGACATACCCTCAACTACTTTAGGCTCTTGGATTATGTAGATGCACGTATGAGATCTAATCCCACGAGCATATGAAAGCACAGAACATTGTCCAGCTGGGGTCAGAAAAGATGAAGCAACAGTGATCAGGGAAGCATGAGAGAGACTATCTCCCCTTGGAGGGGCACAGGATTGTGGGTAGCACAAATGACAGGCAGCAAGGAAGAGAGCCCTTTAGTTCTACAACCACCAAGATCCAGCCAACAACCTGAATGGGTTGGGAGCAAATGCAGAGTCCTCCAAGTGGAGCACACCCCCAGAGCACCTTGATTTCAACACTGTGAAGTCCTAAGAGGAGGACCAGCTGGAACCCCACTGCTTTCCCACTGTGGATAATAAGGAGGTACTGTGTTCATCTGTAGCAATATTTTATGCTAATAATTAAGGGGGGAAACCTAATGCACTGTAATGGTTTAGGTCAGCATCCCCTAAAGCAAGGGTCGCCTATGACCATCAGAAAACGCAGATACTTATATTGTGGTTCATAACAGTAGCAAAATTTTATAGTTGGGGGTCACCACAACATGAAGAACTGTGTTAAAGGGTCACAACATTAGGAAGGTTGAGAGCCACTGCCCTGAAAGCTTGCTCCCTGGGGAAATGGTATTAGAAGTTCTATGGACCAGGATGTAGACGAGGCTGGCCTCGAACTGAAGAGATCTGCCTGCCTCTACCTCTCAAGTGCTGGGATTAAAGGTGAGTGCCACCACCGTTCAGCTTTCCTCTGAATGTTTCAATTATTCAACTCTCGAGTATTCCCAGCCATTGCTGTAGTCTTTTGAACTTACTACTATTTCTGCATACGTCATAATTCTCCTGGATTCTGTGATACTTTGAGAGATACATGAAACTGGTTCATCTTCATTTTCCTTCCAGAATAGACCATAACAGCTAGTATATAGTCAGCGTTATATTTTTGTCAGGAGGATGGCTGTTTATCTGGATGGATGGTTATTGCTTAATAAAATGAATCTCTATGGCAGTTAGGAATGAAAATGTGGACCTAAGGATATTACAGATGTAGGAAAGAATAGCTGATTTGTAAAGAACGGTGACAGAATTTAAAAAAAAAAAAAAAAAAAAAGGAACAGGAAAAACAAAACTCCTCCTGAATGTCCTAAAGGAATCTAAATGCCTTGGAATTTCACAGTGCTTAGGTATCTGGCCCTAAGATGTAAATTACTATATAAAACAAAAAGGACTACATGTTGAAATAATAGATTTTGAAACAAGATTGGTGAGGCTCATGGGCTCTGTGGTCCAGTCTCATCTGTGCCGCTTAGCTGTGTGGATCTGAGGGGGAGTCCCCTCCTGCCCAGTGTGCTGAGGCAATCACTGGAGCTGATATGTGATCATCCATCACTGTTTAATGATAGAAGTGTAATGATAGAAACCGGTCTTGCCAGGTTTGAGGCCCCAGTTATCCATGCTTGCCTGTTCTCCAATACTGCACACCTCCTGATGCTCAATAGTATGCTTCAGCTGACATCTTCCTTTCCACACCAGTTTTGAAAAGCTTATTCATGCTTACCTAGTTGCCATCCCTTTGCAAACCATGATCAAAGGCCTGAAAACCATGAGAATTCTTCTCCCTACAAAGTGTGTTCAGCTGGTAGGTACAGGTTTGTCCTGGAGATTACACCCATGGCCTTATGCATGCTAGACAAGTATACTATACCACTGATCTATAACCCCAGCCCCCAAAATGCCCTTTGACCTCACTCATTCCTCACAACAGCCAGGAAAACTTAGTGAGCTCGTGTTACTCTTTTACATAGGAATAAACTGAGATTCAGATGAGTAAACAAACTTGAGGGAGAGAAGAAAAGAGGGGAAGAAGGGCTCAGGTGGGCCATGGGTGTTATGCCAAGTCCCCGACACCTGAGAGCCAGTGGTCTTGCTGTGTTACTGTCCAGAGACAGGTGCTCAGGAAGACAAAGAGGTGCCTGTAAGGAATCTTTTTCTGTCCCACCAACCAGCTCCCAAATAATGACACAGAGACTTTTTATTAATTATGAAAGCTCAGCCTATAGCTTAGGCTTATTCCCAACTCATTCTTATAACTTCAATTAACCTATATTTTTATTAATCTACATTCTATCATGGTCTTTTACCTCTATCTCATCCTGTGTGCCTGACTCACTCTGCTTCTCGTTCTGCATCTGGAGAGCTTCTCTGCTTCTCTGCTTCTCTGCTTCTCTGCTTCCCACAGTCCTCTCTGGCCAGAAGTCCCACCTGTACCTCCTGCCTGACCATTGGCCATTCAGCTTTTTAATACCAGTCACGGCAATACATTTTCACACAGTGTCCTAATATCCCACAACAAGTGTCCACAAGGATGACACCTGGAAATAGGCTACCTGTGAGACCACAGAAACACACACATGGGATGGTTCAACACTTAGCCACACAGAGACATGTCACTCTGAGTCTCAAAAAGGCGTTGCAGTGGGGAAGAGGGGAGCGAGGGAAAAGGCACTCTGGGACCCTGAACTGATGCAGGAGCACGTCAGAACAAAACAACTGTGTCCCAAGGTGAGAACCGTTGGTCTTGGTCCTGTTCATGGAGCACCAGGAGAGAAAGGGCTGCTGCATTCCTCCATAATAAAGGGAATGGGACAGGACCCAAGACATTCCTCATGGGCCACAATGGAGCAAGTGGCCTCATACACTGTTCCTTTTTCCTACTGGAGTGACATTGAGGCTCAAGGTGGTTCTCCTGGGTGGCTCCCCTCTACCATGGCCTACTAGTACCCCCGTATGCCACTACAGGCGTGTCCTCACCCAGGCCCGGTACCTCTCACTGTCCTGGTACCCCAAGCTACCTGATCACACCTTCCTGATTTCCAAATGGTCTACATGACTCTCCTCCTTCCCTCCTTGGTTGGAGAGATAGCCCTCCAACACATGCTCACATGCACACATATACATACACACACACAAATACACACCACACTCATGTTTACATACCACACTCACACCACCTGCACACACACAAGCACACATACATACACACACACAAATACACATACACAAGCACACATACATATACACACAAACACACACACACGTATTCACACACACCACGTGTACATATACATACACCACACACACACACACACACACACACACATACACAAGCACACATGAATACACACCTACACATTTTCTCCTCTCTTTGTCATGGACAACATACATCCTTCTGGCTCCAAAAGTAACCTTCATCGGCCTCTCAGAAGTCGTACTAAACTGCTTTACCTTCTGATGTGGATGGCAAGCTAAGGGAGGTGAAAAGCCATTTCCCACCACTTCTCCCACAAGCCCTTATGACAGTTGGGCACCTTGCTTTGGGAATGAGATAATATTCCTGCACTTAATGTTTTACTCTCCACTTGTGGCTAACAGAGGAGTCCTGTTAGAGCATCTTATCCCAGAACAGACACAGAGGCACAGAGAGCAAATATCCCCCTGTCACTGGGTCCTTCACCTCCCCCTGAGCAGGGTAAACCAAATTTCTGTCACCAGTGAAGACTGCAGTAGAGAAAGCACATCTGAATAGCAGATGCATGGTTGTGTTGCAAAAGCATGGACTTGGAGCTGAGAGGTTGCTGTATGTAAGCCTGGCTCTGCCATTGAGTGGCTAGGGGATCTAGACAAAGTCAGCTGCCCTCTGTGAGCTCGCATTTCTCATCTCAACAGCAAATCAGTTGAACTTGGTGGTCCCCAGTGGTCTTCCAGCTTGAGGATGCTCAGTTGGTTTGGGGGATTATGCAAGGCCAAGGCCTTGGTAGGTCAAGGACAGAGATGACCTCAGACTCCCCTTGGGCAATTTCCAGATTGTCTGGGGCCTGTCCCCTGACTTAGGGACATGTTCTTCTCTGATTCAGGATAAAAACAAAACAAAAGGGCAACTTCCTGGGTCTGGGGGCATCAGGTCGATCTTGGGCCTCAGCCATTGAAGGAAGCTGCAAGCTATGAATAGATTCATCCGGGGATCCAAAATAGGCAGCACTTTACAAGTGCCCCCTCAGCTAAAGATAAAAATACGCCAGGCTCGGGGATGTTCCCAGTCATAAATCAATCAGCCAGAACTATTTCTGTCCTTCTCCTCTGCCCAGGATTCCCCTCTGTATGACCTCCACCCTGTCCTCTCCACTCTGTCCCCAGCCACCTTACTGCTGGAGTAGGATGAGGGTCACTAGCTTCCTCATCACAGGTCGTCATCTTGTCCATGCCAATATGGAAGTCCTTACCCCACTTACAAGTGAGTGGATAGGGATTCTTATGCCTCATCGTTCTGCACACCAGAGGGACATTCTGACAGGCAGATTGATTCCCCCAAGGCAGAGGGGCTGCTCCCAGGTTGTGGTGGGTTTCTAGGAGTAAGCAATCTCAACTTAGCCCCTTTCACACCCAACATGGCTACAGTAAGGCTCTTCGTTCATGTGCTTACAGGGATCAGAGCACCTACCCCTTAGGGCCACTTGGAGGATTAAATGAGGCTCCATAGATAAAGCATTAAATTTGGCACATGGCATGTTGCAGATGTTCAAAAACCAGGAATTGCCTTCCCCTGCTAGCCTTCCATCTGGCTCTCATCCTCCTACGGCTGACCCACGTCTTGAAAAAGCTCCTTTGAGAAGATTTTGTCAGCCTGTCAGGTTCAAATCCAGCTCCCGGGGAGGCCCTTGAGGATATCTGATCTACTCCAAGATCCTAAATCAGTCTTCTAGTAATAATCGCAGATGCCATGATGCTGGGCCATCTGGAGACTCCTGCCTTATAGTCAATCTTCTACCTCCCTCTGCAGGCTGCAGTGCCTCACTGCAGGCAATGTTGGCTAGCCCCAGTACGTCTTGGGACCTCACTCTTCAGGCTTGAGGCACTCTGTGTATTAAGGTAAAAACAGCAGGCAAGGCAAGATATCTGGGGAAGTTAACACTTCAGAGCATCTTGGACACTTCTGCTTCACAAAGCACTTGCTGGGTGAGTTTTCTGCTTGCCCCAAACTAAGCACAGAAGGGAATTCCTAGTCATTCATTGCTCACTAGGTAAAACCTCATTAACAAGTGGTCCTACCACATACTATTCCAGAAAATCATCTGAAACAGACCTTATAGTTCCCTGTAAATTCCAGCTTGGTGGTTAAAGCATTGTCAACAGTATCCATGCTGTAAACAACAGCATATCTAGAATACACTGAAGGGTTTTTGTAAGGGTGGGGAGGTAGCCCCTTTGGTGAAGTGCTTACCTAGCATGAACAGAGCCCCAGGTTCCATCCCAGTATTCCACAAATGGAACCAGGTGGCAGATGCCTGTAATCCTAGCAATTGGGAGGTAGAGGCAAGAGGACCAGAAGTTCAAGGTTATCCTCAGCTACACAGGTTTGAGCCAGCCCAGGACACACAAGACCTTGTCTCAAGAAGGGGGGAGGGAAAGAGAGGAGGAGGGAGGGAGGGAAAGGAGACAGGGAGAAAGGGAGACAGGGAGGGAGGGATACAGACAGGAAAATGGAAAGAGATGGAAAAAGAATATGGGAGTGAGTGAGTGTGTGTGTGTGTGTGTGTGTGTGAGAGAGAGAGAGAGAGAGAGAGAGAGAGAGACAGAGAGACAGAGGAGAGAGAGGTATGCATATATTTCACGTTAGAAAACAAGACTGGCTGTAATAGGAAGATGCTGGCATTTGATGTGATAAATCATAGCATTTCTCACATGCCAACCAGCTAACTGTTGCCTTTATTAGTAGCATCAAACATAACTAGACCAAATCACTTCTGCGTATCCTTCCATGGCTAGAAATGCAGGCTCTGTCTGGCAGGCTGGGGGTTTGAAAGAAAGCACCTAACCCTGTCATATCATCCTCTCAGTACTGTGTTGTGCTGGAACCCCTTGCCAGGGCAATGAAAGGGGGTGTTTGTCTTTCTCCTGTTCTCTTCACCGACTGCAAGCACATGAGGGAATACACAGGATTCATTAGGCTCTGACATTGCATAAGAGCAAAGGAAGCCAAGTCTTTGAGAGCTGCAGCTCCCTTATGTAAGTGGGGTTTTCAGGTCATAGATATATAGACTTTGAGCAGGGGAAGATCGTAGAGATTGCTGTAGTCTAACCCTCTCACTTCACAATAAAATGAGGCACAGGAAGAGAAGATAACATTTGAAGGGCACACAGCTGTCACACTCTGGATTTCCCCTATGGCTGACACTGATTTCAGTATCATTATTTCTAGGTGAAAAATAGTCCAAGGAAAGTTCTTAAGCCAAATGTTTTATATATGCATGGGGGGGTGAAGAGACCCAGCACACTGTACATATTCAAAAATTGGATTGGTTGAAGTTTTACATCAGAGAATAATCTTATTTTAACAATACCAAAACTAACCCTGAATTCATTTCATTCTTTATTGTCTTCCATGACCCAAAATAGTTGGAGGTTTTAATCTCCCTCCACTGTCTCACTGCAAAATATGAGTATGGATATGAGGTTACAATGTGGCACTTATTGGTTTGAGGGAAAGGCTTTTGGAAGAAGGCATTTGGATCTGGAGAAACTTTGGTTTAAGCTTCCAGAGCTGTGTGAGAATCCTGGCAATACAGGCCATTTCATGAGTAGGCCGTAATACAAATACTTCCTAAACCCATTTTAAATACATCATCAAAATGGACTCATAATGACCCAAGCTTCTTATTCATCATTGAAGCCCAACATCTCTCCATTTGCTTATACTTTTTTTCCACAATTCTTATTTGGGCCCAAACTGTCTTAAATTTTTCTTTAAAATGCCATCACAGCTCTCCCATGCAGCATATGGGAATCTGGATATTGCAGTGTGCACCTCCAGCTCCATAGAGGCCCCACCTTAGCATAAAACACTGCTGGGGACTTTCTCTTCAGACTCTCACAGACCAAGGTTTACAGTTTTCCGATGATCCAGTGACACACTAGAAAGAAATAAGAGAATTCTCATTGTCATTTTTTTTTCATGGTGTCTTTCCCACTATGTCTCAATATATGCTACCTCCTAGAACAGCCAATACCATGCTAATTTTACAAACCCATTTTATAGTCTCGGCCACAGGGAACACCCCCCCCCCCAGCACAAGGACCCTTACATTTCTCATCCTTCGTTTAATTTTACTGAGCACTTGCCATGTAACAACCATTCCAGTGGGCTCTAGAGAGATGGTAATAACCAATGCAGAAGTGGTTCCTTTACACATCGCACTCACAGTTCTTAGAAAATACAACTGACATGTGGAATCAGCTATTCTTGCAAGTCCACTGCAGGGGTTTATAGTCACTGTGTGTTGTTACAGAGAAAAGACTCTTTGTTCTAGGTTGGAGGCCTCTGAAGACTTCTTTATGATGGAGTTTGCATCCCATTCCTTGCACAATGCTGACTTTGCAACCTGCCCTTAGGTACCACTCTTGTTAAAGATGTAAGGCTTGGGTAACCATCAGCAGATCACAGGAATGAAGCTGCACAGCTGTGGGAACTTCACTGCCTAAGACCTCACACAAGCTCTGTGGGTCTCACCTCTTAGCTAAAGCACAAGAGTAGCCTGACTGGGAATCCACCTGTCTCCTTCACTCAGTATTGAGGTCTAGGTGGCAGATTTTCCTCCCTTGAGGACTCCCCTATCCATTCTTCACGCCTGGAATATTTAGGAGCAATAAGTATTCACTTGACTTCCAAACCCGAAGGCTATGAAATTTCAAAACCCTATCTGTCTGCTAATCCAACAGAGATTTTGAGTACTATTATGTTGCACAACTCAGGCTAGACTGGCTCTGGGGTTTCATAGAGGAAACTGTGGTCCTAGCATGTTCTCCTTTTGCATGGTATCATCCACCAAACATGAAATAAGGGGATTTCTCCTTTGGGGATTCTGAGGACCATAGAATTCCTCTACTGCAGTGGTTCTCAACCTATGCAGCGTGCGTGACCCCCTTGGGGGTCACATATCAGATATCCTGATCCTGCATATCAGGTTATAATTCATACATTCCCATTCATACTGGCAGCAAAATTATAGTTACAAAATAACAACAAAAATAATTTTATGGTTGGGATCACCACAACATGAGGAACTGTATTAAAGGGTCACAGAATGATGAAGGTCAAGAACCACTACTCTACTATGTGCCCCTCCAGTATGGAAGTCAGTCACCCCATAATGTAGTCATTTGGCTTTCCAGAAAGCTGTGAAGTCCTCGAGGTTACTTATGGTCCCAGTGTCAGGAAAGCTAATAGTAATGTTGAAAGAAATGTTGTTAACCATATTGCTTCCTTCCCTTTCCCCCTCCATGGCACTTCATATGGTGTTTTTAACCGAGGAGTCCCCCGAGATAATAGTGATTAGCAACAAAGACTGAGCTGTTCTGAAGATTTAGCCATCACCTGTAACCAGCTGGAAAATGATGAATTTTGGGGGCAACAGTTGAACAACACACATTCCTCCCACCTCAGGAGAAGCCCATCTGCACCTGAAGCTTCAAAGCAAGCCCAACTCAGTGTCCCACCTGGCTCACTGGAGGCAGCCCTTGACCCAAGGCTGGCCAGGTGAAACAGACCCTGACATCTTTCCTCACTGCAGAACTTTCCACTCAAGTTGGCCAGTTGGTGCCTGTCCTCCCCTGGGTTAAACAGGAATTTGAGAAGTATCCTACCAGGGTGGTGAACTGGTCCACACAAGCATTCCGGATCTTCTCCGGAGTGGCAGGGCTGTCTAGCTGGAAAAGCTGTTTTGCATTATCACCTCCATGCTGAGCTCGAGCTGCTCGGATAGCATCTTTGATGGCAAAGAAGATAGACGAAGCCAGGAAAAGAGGTGGCTCCCCAACAGCCTGAATGGACAGGACATGGAACAAGGGATCAACCAGAGAGGTTCCAGAGTCCATGTCATCTCATAGACCCAGGATGGCCCATGAACAACTGCACCCAGCACTATGGAAACACACCATATCAGGCAAGAAGAGACAGCCAAAACTAATAGAGGCCCAAGAAGCCATTTCTTACATAATCGTACTTCATAGTTGCTTTCAAGCTTGTATTATGTATTTTCTCTGATGGTAACAAAATACCCATTAATTATATAATATACCTTTGAAAGTTATACTAAATCATTATTTTTATTACTGAAACCAGGTTTGGCCATGGAATCCTGCCTGGCCTAGTACTCACTATGTAACCTGGGCCGTTCTTTGATTTGCAGTAATCTTCCTATCCCAAACTCTAAAATACCAGGATTACAGGTGTGCACTACCATGTGTGGCTACTGTTTTATAGATCAAAAACTTGCCATGAGCCTTGGCCCTTTCCTCAGTTACTGGCCCAGGGAATAGTCTATCTAGAGCTCTGGCAGGAACACTTCACATGCACTGTAATTATGTGTATGACTCTGCTAGGGTTGCAGGCATCTCCTGATAGCAGCTGGATTTCCTTCCCTGTGGGACTTAGATGGAAGACCACCTACATTAGAATCACCAAGGATACTTATTAAAATGTGTTCAGGCTCAATCTCCTGGAACCACAGATCCAAAATATATGTGGTTATTTATTTTATTTATTTTAATAATTTATTTTTATGTGCATTGGTGGTTAAGTGCATTGCCTACATATACATGTGTGTGAAAATGTCAGATCTCCTAGAACTGGAGTTGCAGACAGCTGTGAGCTGCCATGTGGTGCTGGGAATTGAACCTGGGTCCTCTGAAAGACCAGTCAGTGCTCTTAATCACTGAGTCATCTCTCCAGCCCCAATTTCTGGGGTGATGATCCCCAGAGATGCACTTTTCTCATGAGTCTAGTGACCCTAACATATTGTACTTTATAAGAACCAATGGTCAAGGTTACAATGTGTTCCAGATTCTACCACCCATGACAGCACAGCAAACCACAACATGAGCAAATATTTCGTTGGCTACATGCCATGATTGTCCTTTCTTCAGAGATACAGGACTATATGAATAATCTAAGTTGATTTTCAGCCATGTTCTGCACTTCCTGATAACAGGAATGAAGGAGGCTCTCTGTGCATAACCTCCAGGCTGAGCATAGGTCTGAATTTGACCCATAGGATTTGGTTAAGGAATCTCTCCAAGGCTCCCAGAAGGAGCCAGCTTCAGTTAATACACTTAAGATATGTCCTCATCATACTCCCATTGTTTCTCAGCTCTGCTGCCTTCTCAGAGCCAGGGTCAATCCTTTCCTTCTTTGGGAGGAATCCTTTGCAGAGCCATCAGATGTCTGAATGAAACTCCTTATCACCCACTGTGATCTCATCCTGCAGGTGAGAAGGCAGCACAGACCCACAGCCACAGTACCTTGGAGGCATAGATGGCCTTCTTGTTGGGACAGTCACGGAGCAGGGATACGCTGAACTCAATGGGGATGCTGCCAAATGCAGGGATCTTGTAGGTACTGGGCCCACGAGTATGCAGGCTCCCCTCAGGGGAGTAGTGCAGCTCCTCCATAGTGAAGAGACCAAGGCCCTGAACAAATGCCCCTTCTACCTACAGGACAAAAGGTGACCATGTTACCACATCCCCTTTAGCCCACCCCCCAGGACAGATACTGACAGCTACAATGGATGTAAAACCATAGTGGGGCCTGGAAGGAGGCTAAAACAATCACCTGTCTGGCTCTTGCCTCAGTACCAACACATCTCTGACAGCATGTCACTGGAACTTCAGAACATGTCAGCACAGTGGCAAGTACCTTTCTCACCAAAACCTGCCACTGAATAGATGGAGATGCTGTCTCCATGTCATCACTGGTGATCCAACACTGAGTAACAAGCTCATACAAGGGATTCCTTGAGTAGATTCTTTGAAGTTTGCCTCCAGTTGATGGGTTCCCACTCCTGTCTGACTTTTGGGAGGAAGTGTCTCCCCTCTATGGCTTACAGATCTAGGACACCCTCTGCAGTATATGCTGGTTCCCATCTGCTCCCTCACCTCTGTTCAGAAGAGTGATTGTGGCACTGCCAAGGCTGAACAAACACAGGAGGGGTCGTTGTCAATAATCTTGATGCAATGCTGGCCTACAGAGGGCATTCCCCAAGCAGTCCAATGAGTGTGTATGTGTGTGTGTGTGTGTGTGTGTGTATGTATGTGTGTGTGTATTAGCCTGTTTCTTTTTTTAAAAAAATACACTCATGTTTTCTACCAGATGCCACTATCTCAATTGTGACCTCTCCCTCTATCCTCTTCATCTTGGCCTATTCTATTAATTCCATATTTTCCAAAAATGGTTTTCATTGGGCCATCTTTTCCTTCTCACAATTGAGCCCATGTCTTTTGGTGGATCCCTCCACTTCTCCAGTCTTGGTAACATTTACTACCTAGAAAGTAATTTATCTAATGTTCTGGGTCAGTGAGCAATGGGGAGACAGTTTGTTCTTCTGACCTCTGACCCCAATGCCTAGGATTCAATCTAGTCTATTTCCCTGCTACATTGTACTCATTCCCCAGTTCTTGATCTCTCTCTCCCCCCTCTCTCTCTCCATTTATATCTATATACATATACACATACACATACACATACACATGCACATACACATACACATACACATACATATACATATACATATACATACATATACATACATATATCCCTCTTTCCCTGCTTCCCTCCCCATCTCACACTTTGCCCCCATGCCTGTCTGTGTGTCCATATGTCTGTGTACCTGTCTGTCTGTCTGTGTTACATGTGCACATCCAATGTCTCCTCCTGTACCACACTGGTCTCTGGGGTGTGTGACTGCCCTTCCCAAGTTAAGCAATATTTCCTTGTTTTCTGATTTGAGAGTTGGATGGATGCTCTTACTCGGACAACATGCTGTGTCACCATCCTGGCCCCACAGATCTTACCTGTCCAATATCAATCGCAGGGTTCAAGCTGGAACCAACATCCATGACAATATCTGTGCGGAGATTCTGTGAATGGAAAATAGTTTGAGAGGAAAGGAATGTCTGAATTTGCACAGGTGTGCCTTGATAACACTTAGACTGTAAACTCCAATCCAAATAGCACTTCCTCGAGCACAGAGCCCTGAGCATGCTGAGACATGGGTTTCTGTCACACCTTCATTGCCACTATCAAAGCTGATGCTTGAGATCTTAACAGCTAAGTAAGGAGTGGGCTCCAGCCCTGATCTCATCACACATCCACCTATGAGTGTTAAGAGAGGGTCTCCAGGGGTTGGGACTTTGAACCTGGGAAGATCATGTGAGAAAGCAATCAACCAAAGCATTCTGGTTTTGTAGCATCTATAAAGTAACAACTACATTATTAAATAGCTGGGGAGGGGCAGGCTTCAGTTATAGCTTAATTGGTAGATTTCCAGGCTTGTATGCATGGGGCTCTGGGTTTACCCCCCCCTAAGAAAAAATTTAAAAATAAATAAATGGTTGAAAAAATACAGGAAGAAGATTTTGTGCTGCTGAGGGGGAAATGATCCACAATTTAAATTTCAATGTCCAGAAGTGGCAGTTTATGGTGCACACCCCAATTATTGTGGCTTCCACTACAGCAACAAAAGGGCTGAGGCAGAAACTATGTGGCTCTCCAGCCTTCGTGGACCATTCACCTGCCTCTGATGTAAGGCCTGTTTCCTCACCAGAGAACATGCCTCAGCCTGCAATTCAGATGGCCGTTCAGTTGTTCTCTTCTCTTTTAGGCTAAAGCTTTGCAAGTGTCTTACCTTATGATCCCCTGTCAAGCAATCTATTTCTACTTCAGAGCAAGCTACCCCATAACTGAAATAGTGGAAGGGATTCCCGGAGTTTGTCTCAAAGCTGTAGCCAAGGTTGGGTGTCCTGAAAGAGAAAAGAGAAAAAGGCTTGTGTGTTAGGCATAACCACCCCTTTCCATACATACTACTTGCCCCATAAATCTGTAAATCCTAAAGGTATTTTTCCCCTATTCAGCCATTCTCCTCCAAAGCCCATGCATTTCAAATACTCCAAACTTTAAATGAAACCCAGATATTCTAGAGCATTTGGCTCATGCTTCATTTTTCTAAAACCACATTATAAGCATCCTGTACAACCTGGCAGCATTTAGCAGAAGTGTTTTGGTTTCTGGGTGGTGGTGACAACAGTGACAGATATGTCTGGGCTCCTGAAGGATGTGAAAATCACTTCCTAAAAGAGTGAGCCAGAATTCAAGGTCCTCAGCACCACGGCTCTGCCTAGGATGGTACCAAACTATTCTCACAAGTTCATCTGCTCACCTTTCTCCAGGTGAAAGGTCACAAGATCAGAGTCTCCGAGAATCCCTAAGCAGCCATTCCCCATCTCCTGGTCCCATTTCAAACTTCACCAAGTGATTTGAGAAAATAAGAGAAACAGATGTTGCATTGTGTGTTTTCCTTTTAAGAGCCTGCATGCCCTGTACAATTGTCAAAGTGTATGAACCACAGATATGTATATGCACAACACTAGAGCTTAAAATTTGCTGTCCCTATGGTGGTGGTGGTGGTGGTGGTGGTGGTGTGTGTGTGTGTACGGGTGTATAGAATTCACTTGTGTGATTATATGTTGTGGAATAACTCTTTTATACACTGTGAAGTATTCTCACTCAGATTGGTTTAATAAAAAGCTGAATGGACAATAGCTAGGTTGGATTTTTCAGGAGAGGATGCTGGGAAGAAGAGAGAGATGCAGGGATTTGCCAGCCAGACGGAGAGGAAGCAGCATGGGCATACAGAGAAAAGGTAATAAAGCCACGAGACAAAAGTAGATGGATAAAAATGGGTTAATTTAAGTTGTAAGAGCTAGTTTGTAACGAGCCTAAGCTATCAGCAGAGCTTTTCATAATTAATAAGAAGTCTCCATGTAGTTATTCAGAAGTTGGCAGGCAGAACCAAAACAACAAACAAGCAAACAAAAAAAAACCTTGCCTGCAATTATATACAATGTATTCATATAATACTTATATACATATAAAATATACTACATACTACATAGAAATAATGTGAACTGGCATGACCAGAATTCACCCTCAAACCAAACCAACAGAGGGCTAAGGAACAAGACTCCTCCCTGAGAAACTTCACTGTCTTTGTCCTCTGACATCACCTTGTCTATTTAGGTGGTCATTTAGAAACCCTACCTGTGAGTACTCCAGGCGGAGGAAGTAGGAGGACATCTGCATTCGTTTGTGTTTGGGTAGGATTACTGAGATGGATGACCTTCTTTATCATCACACTAAATGGATTTAGGGTCACCCAGGAAACAGAGACTCAATTGAGGCAGGAAGCCCCTCTCTGAATTTGGAAGCACTAGCCACAGACTGGGGTCCAGGACTAAACAAAAGGGAAAATGGAGCAGCGAGCAGAGCACCCGTATGCAGCTCTCTGCCTCCTGACCAGCGGCCTCACATGTCCTTGCTGTGTAGCTCAGACTTGCCTTTTCTACAAGGAGAAAAGTAACCAATACAATTATATAGCCTGGGTTATGAGTAAACCATTCTATTCATATATGAATATATAGTGCTCATAATAACCACATTCACTCAAGGCATTTTAAACAAGCATGAAAAGTTTTCAGTTAAATTTAAAACATCAGGATGGACCCTTGTGACATTTAATTTTAATTGTCAACTTGATATAATCTGGATTCACCTGGGTAGAGTCTTGGTGAGGAACTGTTTGGATTGGTCTGGCCTGTGGACAAATCTGTGAAGCATTTTCTTGGTGGGTTATTTGGAGTGGGAAACCCTATCCTGAATGTGAGCATCATCATGCCATGGGCTGGGCTCTGGACTGTCTGTGAAGGAAGAAGGTGAGTTGAGTGCAAGCATGCCCTCAATTGTGGATGCTATGTGACACAATAGCTCAAGCTCCTGCTACGACAATGATAGACTATATATAATATAGAGTTATGAGATGAGCTTTTTCTTCCATATGTTGCCTTTGTCAGGGCATTTTGTTATAGCAACAGAACAGTAAACATAATTGTAGCTTTTTTTTTTTAATAACTCTAAATTCAGATGGGAGGGTTCTGCCACTGACCATACTGTGACACAATTTAAGACTGTAGAATGTGTGTACTTCTGTCTACGTGTCACTGTACTAATAACATTCCACCATCCTCTGTATGTTGTAAGAGACCACTAAAGCCCCCTATTTTCCCGAGGACAAGTCACTATGAAATCCAATGTTTAGCACAAGGAAGCACACAGGTTGCCCAAACACCTATCATGGTTCTCCTAAGATATAGCACACTCAAAGGCCAGGACTACTACAGAGCAAGGGCTAGGAGAGGCTTCAAAGCTACACAGAGAAACCATGTCTGGAAAAATAAGCAAAACAAACAGACAGAAAACAAACAAAACAAAACAAAAAAGATCAGGACTAGAACTTGGGTATTTTAATACAGAAGCTCCATCTTTTGTTCCCTCATACATAGAAATCAGCATGAGTCCCATTGACATAATGGGTTTAGAGGCACTATACCTTTTTCTGGCTATGGGCTAACCAGCATTCAGGATTATACTTACTTATAAAATCCAGTAGCAGACAAACTCACTGCACTCGTGTAGGCATCCATGACCTTGAGGAAGACAATGGCCATCAGGAAGGGACAACGATGGTTTCCAAAGACCCAACCCACCACTAAGCTATCATTATTCCCATATTTCACATGGGAACAATTTTTGACCTAGGATCTTACTAGGCATATAATATAACACAGGTACTGGTTACTGTGGGTAATCTATTGGTGGTATCTGCTCATAATGGATACTGAACTACATGGCTGGTAGCAGAGGACAAAGCTCAGAACAACAGGTTAAGTGAAAAAATTATCATCAAGGCTGTTGTGAAAATATTACAATTGCCTGACAGACCTAAGCACATACTACCAGAATTAAGCTAGAGTTGAGCAGTCTTCATGGATATGGTACTTAATAAAATGAGTGTAGAAAGGGAAGTCGAGATCATATGAGACATGGAAAGAGTAGATGTGACACAATACCTTATGTTCTCTAAATCTGTTGAGATGAGGCTGTGCTATCATATGGTTCATGGACAGTCCCATTTTGTTACTTCTCTCTCCTTGTCCTATCATGGTGTGTGTGTGTGTGTGTGTGTGTGTGTGTGTGTGTGTGTGTGTGTGTATTGTGCTGTTAGAGCTGAACCTAGGGCTTTACACATGCCAGGCTAAATGTTATACCCCCAGTCCTTGGCTATTTGAGAAAGTATATTTCTACATAACTCAGGCTGACCACTAATTCATAATCCCCCTGCCTCCACCAAGGATTATAGGCACACAACACTTCTGAGAATTCTTAGCATGTAGACATCTAGTCTAGATTCAGACAACTAGGCTCATTCTTATTGAAAGTCTCTGTTTTCTCACTCCTGGAATCTAATAGGATATCTTCTAGCTCTCTCACAGATGACATTACTGTGGCCCCCAGACTCAAAAGTTGGGTAAGGGGAGAGGCTGCCAGGGAGGCCCTCAGAAACATCGAGTTTTGAGAAGATACACCTCATTGGGCCTGCTGGACATCTGTGTGGATCCATGCCCAAATGGGCTAAGATATGAGGAGGTGCTTAAGGCAGAAACTCTACCCTTCCAGGCTTGGGGGCTGAACCCTAACCTAAACAAACTTCAAGATCTTGGATCAAAAGCTTTCCTCAAGTGACTCAGGCATAGTTCCTTCTGTGTGTGTGACTAGGTCATCATCTACATGTGTTGGGTAGGGACAAAGGTGCCGCTGTTACAGTGTGAACCAGCTCAGACTTACCCAGTCCTCCCAGGAGCCTTTGGGATTCTTTCTCTTGAATGGTTCGAGCCTTTTCAGTATGACCTGGCAAGCTTCCTAGAGGAACCCCACCACATATTAGACATGTCAGTGTTACGCCCTCCATAGCCCAAGTGACTCCTTAGTCCACCTGTAAAACCCAGTGCCCAGCAGTGTTACCTCAAGCAACCCTGCTGACCCTGATAGTAGGCCACCATTAGCCTTTGTCTAGAGAGCCCTCCTGACACTATGCCTAAGCTATGAGAGGGAACTTCTGAGGGACCCCCAAAAAGGCACCTTCTCCCATCATACTCCTTGTTTGAATATATCCCTCATGTGACAAAGAAGTGAGTAAGTAGCTGGGATCCAGCTGACCCCATAGTCAAATATCAATTTTAGCCCATTATCTTGTGCCCAGTTCTAGCCCCCGGTCGTATTATTTCCCAGAAGCCCCAGCTTGCCTTCCAATACCCCTCCCACTCTGTATCCAACTCTCCTGGCTTTGGTGGAAAATAAATGGTGATGCTGGGGTTTCTCTATTAGCTGGGCATATGGAGGAATTGCATCCTCATGGGTAGCAGAGTGAAGTAATGACCACAGCTAAAGAGCCTACATTGGACCAATTCCAGACCATCATGGGGACCTCTTGAGACCCCACACCCAGGGCCCATCCTCAGCCATGAAGGCTCCACTAGGCTACTCACTTACATAAACAGCCTGGCCATTGATATCAGCACTGGCAGAGGCAGCCGTGGGAGATGTGTTGGGGACAGTGTTAGTGCTAGTCTCGCTGATGTGAATCTTGGAGGTGGGGATTTTCAGAGCTCGGCTGGCCACCTGCAACAAAGGAGACAACACTCTCTGAGAAGGCGGTTATCACAGAACTTGGCTGCCCTTCTTCCTAGGGCAAAGTTCAGTTTTACTGCCAGGGCAAGAAACAATCTTGTAAGTTCTACTCTGTTGTTTTTGGAATGTTGTTGCACCTGGCTGAGAGTTTGGAGGAGCATTTTTTTTTTTTTTGGTGGGGTCTGGTTGGCTTAGACATTCAGAAACCTGTTGTGAGCAAATACTGGTTTTTTTTTTCTTTTTTCCTTTCTTTCTTTCTTTTTTTTTGTTTTTGTTTGTTTGTTTGTTTGTTTTGTGTTTGTTTTTGTTTTTAGAGACAGAGTTTCTCTATATTATTTTGGAACCTGTCCTGGAACTCACTCTGTAGACCAGGCTGGCCTCAAACTCGCAGAGATCTGCCTGCTTCTGCCTCCCAAGGCATACACCACCAACACCCAGCTAATACTAGATTTTTTTAAGTATGGATAAACCTCAATAGACAAGCAGATATTCTGACTACAATTCAGCAGGATTAGCCCAACTCCTCTGTTAGGTCCTATTGTGTGTGGGAAATGAGCTGTTTTCATAGCTACAAAGAGCTCAGAGCTCAGGATGGCAGTGATGGACATGTCCTCGGAGACTTCACAGTCAATCCGTTAGAACAGGTAAGGAAACAAGCCAAGATGGGAGAAGACTTGCCCAGCGCTATGTGTGAATGTGCCCTCGGGTCTGTTGCTTCTCCTGGTACAACTTAACTTCCCCCAGCATCTTCCAGACAGCAGACATTCCAGACACAGTCCCCAGGCTTCTCACCTGAACCATCTTCGTGTGAAGACCTTGACCCATCTCAGTACCCCCATGTGTCAGCAACACTGAACCATCAGTATACACGTGGACCAGGGCACCTCCCTAAGCAAGGAGAAGGAGACCAAACACAGCATTTGGTAAATCCTGACTCAGCTCAAGCTTTGAAACCCAGGGGACAAAGCCCAGAAAGGAGAAAACCATCAGCCATGCTTTAGATAGAAACCCAGGTAAAAACTACACAGTATAAAAATTGTTTAATTAAGTAGCCTTTCAGGAGTGTGAGAAATGCTCCCCCACCCCCCACCCCTGTGTGTGTGTGTGTGTGTGTGTGTGTGTGTGTGTGTGATCCTAAGAAGAACGTAGATCATTTCTCTCTGTCCCAATACTATTCCTGAAGAAATAGAATGAAGAAGTTGAGTGTCTGTGTATAGTTTTTCAGTCATAAAGGGCAAGAACTAGAAGTCAACCCTGGCTCCCTGGCTCATTGCTCCTTCACATACTACACCAATGGATGTGCAAATTTCATTCTATTCCAGCAGCAGAAAAAGAGTCCTGGTCAAGTCTGCTACTAGTGATGAGACATTCCTCTTGTCACGCCAAAAGCAGAGTGGGATGGTGTCCTAGTCCAGAGGACATGGTCATAGAAAGCCATTACCTGGTTCAGAAAAGGAAGTGTGAAGCTTATTCCAAACTTGGTCGGGATTATACACAGTCCTCTCTTCTTCCAACAATTCTCCCTGGAGAGAAAGAACATTCAAGATCTCATTCTGTGGACCTGTCTGGCCTGGAACTCACAGAAATCCCTCTGCCTCCACCTCCTATGTGCTAGGATTAAAGGTGTGTGCTACCAGGTCTGCCTGAAAAGAACCTTTTATAGAATACATATTTATGTCTAGCTGGGTATATTTCAGTTAGCATCTTTGCATTAAATCAGAATAGGGCATCCTTGGGGCCATTTACACAGTCACTGTCATAACTGAATTGTGCCCCAGTAGACAAAAATGAGAGGCAGGAGTCTAGATTCTGTGTCATCCTCCAGTGATGGTAGCAAAAACTTCAAAGTATTATAGAATTACCACCCTAAGTGGATTTTCATTTAGACAGTGTGTCCTAATGACTTTGATTGTCCTTCCCAAAGAGGAAGATAATGATGTGTTCTCTATATATTTGTTCAAATAAGTAACTCTGAAGAAGATAGAGCCCATATAATTATCCCTACTTTACAGATGGATTAACTGAGGCTCACTTCAGAGAAATGGAATGACTTCCAATATCAAATGATTTTGCTAATTTCAAAGGTAGGCACATAACTGTGATGTTGTTGGTACCCAACCAGTCCTTTCAATAATCTGGTACTCTCAGGAAGTATACAAATCAATACAGATGAACCTCAATTGATGGGCTATGATTCTGAGTGAAGGCTGAAGGTCCCTTGTTCCTGGGCTAAAGAGCTTCACCTGATATTAAAGAGGAAGCTATCAATGAGTGGCAGGTTCAACAGCCTCAGGACCTGTCCGTTAAACCATTAGCTTGTAATTTGGAGATCAGCAGAAAGGCTGGACCACAGCCAAGCGAGAACAGAGGATTCCCCACCCTCCGCTTACTTGTTGAACTTCTCCACTTCCATCTTGCGAGTGAAGTACTGAGAGCTTGCTATGCATTCATCCCAGCACCTGGGCAAGGTGAACATCTCCAGCTTCTGGTTGAAGTGAGTCAGGTCCCCTTCCTTGTACATGTTCTTCCTCCGTACCTTCCCAAGAGGAGACACACTTGGGTCTTGTAGCTTCTGGGTCCCTCCACAGTAACTGTACATACTGCCTCCCCCAGGAAATGCCATAGGTAAGAGACACTCTCCCCTGCAAATAGGCTTTCCTGCTCCTAGGCTAACTTACCTCCTCTGCAGGCAATCCACAGGTCAACACCACCTCACTCATCCAGTGTTCTGCAATTAGCATCCCCTGAGGACCCCCGAAGCCTCGGAAGGCTGTGTTGGAGGGCAGATTGGTCTTACAAATCCTCCCAGTGCCTCGAATGTTGGGGATCTTATAGGCATTGTCCATGTGGAATAGAGCTCGTTCCATTATCTAGGGCAGAAGAAACCAAAAAGCATAGGATGTGGAAGTCCACCGACTTCTTTCACAGTCAGCACAGGAAATGTACTCATGCCTGTGTTCCCTAGGTCAGATGTGAACATCTCTATTTTAGGTCTGTGTTATTTCTCCCTAGGATAACTTATCCTTCCTATGAAGGCCCCTAACCCTGCCCATGTAAGGGTGTGTGTGTGTGTGTGTGTGTGTGTGTGTGTGTGTGTGTGTGTGTGTGTACGTGTACGTGTACATTTGTGCAGGTGCCTATGGAGGCCAGAAGAGGTTGCCAAAGTTCCCAAATGGGAGTTACATGTAGTTGGGAGTCACTTGACACAGGTCTGGGAACTGTACATTAGTCCTCTGGAAGACCATGTGCTCTTTAATCACAGAGGCATCTCTCTAGTCCTATGAATTTGCTTTCTTTCCATTAAAACTGTACTATAAAGAGTCAATCCATCTCTAAGTCATGGTCTGTGAACTAGCAGTCCCTTCCATATTCCTTCCTCCACTCTCCTGAAGCAGCCACCTATAATCTCTAAAGCTCTTTCTTCTACCAGATGGTTGGTTGGTCTAGTGTTTGTACATGGTTGTGTATACATATTTGTGCATCTGTGTATCTGCATGTGGAGACCAGAGGTTAATGCTGATATGTTCCTCAGTCACTTTTCACCTTATATTCTGAGACAGAGTTTCCCACTAAACCAGGGTTTCCCACTGAACCAGGAGCTCATGGGTTTGTCTAGAAGGGATGATCAGTAAGCTCCAGGGACCCAATTGTCTCTGATCACTCCCTGTCCCCCACTCATAAGACTGCAAGCAGGTACTGTCGTACCTGGCTTTTATGTCAGAGCTAGCGACCAAACTCAGGTCCCCATGCTTGTACGCCATGTCCCCAGGCCCCTTTTCCTGAATATTTAGTTCCGTTTTCTGCATCTCTAAGGACTCTTACATTTCAGGGTTTTGCTTTTCCAGTTGTAGACTCTTGTCAGTCTGTCTCTTTCTCTGTCTGTCTCTGTCTCTCTCTCCATCCCCCCTCTCTCTCTTTCTCTCTCTCACTCTGTGTGTGTGTGTGTGTGTGTGTGTGTGTGTGTGTGTGTGTGTGTGTGCATGTGTGCATGTGTGTGTGTTTCAAGACAGGGTTTCTTCCTGGAACTCACTCTGTAGACCAGGCTGGCACCAAACCCACAGAGATCTGGCTGCTTCTGCCTCCTGTGTGCTGGGATTAAATGTGTGTGCCATCACCACCCAGTTTAGACTTGCATATTGGCTTCTCAATTTGGAAAAGGGAACATTTGTCCCTGCCTTGACCCCTTTCCCCACAGACACACCAGCTTCCTATCTCTCAATACAGCTATAGTTTGGATGAATCAATACTCAGTTTGATATTATAAATCTGTACACATTACAGCTCAACCAGGAAGTTATACTGTGATCTCACCTTCTCTCTCTTTCTTGTCTCTGTGTCTCTCTGTCTCTGTCTCTGTCTCTCTCTGTAAAATTACTAACCCTTGTAAAGTTTCTCTTGATATGTTCAATTGTATCAGATTTTTCTATTTGTTTCATAGAAAAACAATCTGAAGAAACTATTCCTGGAGCTGACTGGCCTACTCTAGTTTAAACCAGCTACCTGCTAAACCTACCATTAAGCTGCTGTCTTTAGAGTCTCCTTCACAGCATCCCTGATTTCCTTTGCCTCTGTATTTTTCTGTTCCTGGAACTCGTGTCTTTCCCTTTTAGTTTCACTCTACCTCATTTTGGAGTACATTTGTCAACATTTTCTTAAGAGTGTTGGTGTGTCTCAGGCTCAGTGGTCATTGAGAAAGTGGGCAGAAGACTATGAGAGCTAGAGGACCAGGAAGTTTGCTGTGGAACTGCATCTCCTAGAAACATCTGAGATGCTACATCCATCAAGCCTCACCATCATGGCTGCCTAAACAAGACCTAAACAATGACCAGTGACAACAACAGTAGACAATGTTAATGTGGGACATGGAAATCTCGTGGGGCCTCAAGTCCAAATACTACCAGCAACTAAGTAAGGCTGAGAGCAGGAGAAGTGGTCTTCCCTAGGGAAGTTCCCCCAATTACCCATGTAACATAATACAGACTAAGTTGTATTTATATATTTAGGAACATATATATGTATGTATGTGTGTATGTATGTGTGTGTGTGTGTGTGAGTGTGTGTGTGTGTGTGAAACAATATTTAAAAAAAAAAAGAGCCCATGAATTTGAGAGAGAATAAGAGAGGGGCTGAAGGAAAGAAAAGAAAAAAGAAAACGATGTAACTATATTTTATTTTATTTTTTAAAAGAGTGGTTGTGTGCATTTACTGTGCTTTCATCCTGCCCCAGCTCTAAACAGGATTATAAGTTTACTAATTCCCTAATGTATTCGGAAAGCATTTATTGGTATATCCTAATTCTCCAATACTGAGGAACAATAAACACCTTTCCAACTCTGGAAAAAGAAAAGAAAGAAAGAAAGAAAGAAAGAAAGAAAGAAAGAAAGAAAGAAAGAAAGAAGGAAACCTCTAAAACTCAGTTTCCAGATTTCCATGTGGAGCCTACTTTGCTTTATTATGCTCTTTATAGGTTGTCTTTTTAAATCTTAAAATCTATGTCCATCAGTTTGGGGATATATATTTTTAAATTGTTTCTTGGCAGCCTCTTCCACTCTCTGTTTTCTGAAATGTCAATTATTTGCACCTCCTGTACTGGTCCTCAATTTTTCTTGTATTTTCTTTCTTGCCCCACAGTGTTTTCTCCTCAGGGGAGAGCCATCAGGTTGCTTTCAACCTCTCTTACAGTTTTAATTCACAAGAGCTCATCTTCATTCTTGAATGGTATAGTGTTACAGCCTGCTGTTCCCTCTTCATGGTGCAACGCCCAGTCTTCCTGAGAAGACAAATACCATCTTTCTGTGCTTTTGCTGGTTTGTTTCACTTTGATTTGAGTGTCCTTCCCCAAGTGTAGTTTCATTTTCCCATAAATAAATTGCTTTTTGTGTTTTTCTGTCTCAAGTCCATTTTTACTTCCAATCCTATCAACTCCTTTCCTTCCTTCTTTCCTTCCCTACTTTCTTTCTTTCCTTTCCTTCTTTTCCTTCCTTCCTTCCTTCTTCTCTTTCTCTGTTTCTCCTACCTATTGTGTTCCTTTTGGGGGGGCAGAAACAATGCCAGAGTCACTTCACTCCACTACCTACAGCTAGGTACTCAAAGTATATTTATGGGATTGAATTACAAGATTTTACGATCTTTGGGGATAATGACTGCATGCTTGTCACCCTGATTCACTCTAAAACACCCAAACATGCTACACATGGTGAGAACACTAGCAATACTTTCAGTTTTGAACTGTTGTAATAGTAGGTAGGGAGTTTAAAGTTTCTAACTGAACTAATCAGCCCCTAGCATAGAGGGAGACCCATGGGCATAATGGGCAACCTGCCTTTTCTGAACTGTTACCTCCAAAAATAGGAATCTATATAGGTGTAACTAGTCTGGTTATAAAATTAGGATAAATAGCTTTTAGAAAGTAACACAAACAATGTACGTTTGATAATTCTCACAATTGATTTTATTTCACCCACTGCCTCAACTTACTTTACTTCCCCCTTTTTAAAACTACACTTGTTGTTTTACTTAAAGGTGTATGTCACAGCATGCATGTATAAGTAGGTCAAAGGACAAACTTGAGAGAGTCAGCTCTCTCCACTGTGTGGGTTCAGTAATCTAATCAACTCAGGTGGCCAGGCTTGGTGCCAAGCACCTTTGCCTACTAAGCAGTACCTGGCTGGCCCTACTGTTTGTTTTACTTTAACACCCAAGTATTCCAAGCTCATCTGCCCAAACTGTGGCAGTAGAAAGAAATATACACTTCTGCTGGTCTTATGCTTGCCATTTGTATGATTCAAGGAGCCTTAGCAGAAGCTAAATACAGAACTACCCAAGGACCATGCTTTACATTACTCAAGGTGCTATCCTGGGAGACAGAAACCCAACATTAGTATGCATTATGAGAACTTCCCCTATCCCAACAGGCATCACTGAAATATTACATAGATACATAGGTAGGATAAGGTAAGATATATGGATAACACAACAATGCCAAGGGCATGCCCTTGACCTCCCAGACACCCCTAGGGGCACAGTGATCCTACTTACACTCCGAGAGAGATCCTCAGTGTTCCCACCATTGCTGAAGTGAGCCACCTCCAGAGCCACTATATTCCCAGTCTTCATGAAGCCAACCTGATGAAAAGACAGTCGCCCTCAATAGAACTCATGGCTTGGTACATCCCACCTGCTTACACTACCCAAAGGAACAAAAATGACCAAGAACCTTGTATTTAGCCAAGAATGGGTGTCTGCCACCAGTTATCAGCATGTCCTCATCACGGTCCAGCATGCAGCGTACAGGGCGGCCTGTCCTGGGGCAGGGAGAAACCAAGAGGGTTAGACACCTGTGAGCCTCCAGCAGCCCAGCCCCATGAGTCTCAGGGATGCTAGACAGGAAGAAGGATTTCCTTTTCATCTGAGAATTGAGCTTTGCAATAAAGGCACTATGCTAAACAACACAAGGAGTGCCAGGCTGAGTCCTCTCCTCACTCCTAAGAGGATTACAGCCAATTAAGGAAAATAAGACACAGGTCAATGTACAAAGAAACTAGTTAGGTTACCCTTGCCCTTATGTGTAAGGGTTTGAAACACAGAAAACTGAGAATTCAAAGCAGGGACAATTACTTTCAACAGGGGAGACTCTAAAAGGCCTTCCTGACCCAGCTGCCCTTATTCTATTTCCCAGAGAATCTAATTGTGGCAGGAGAAGGCGGCCTAGAAACTTACTTGTGTGCGGCCAAGGCCACAGCCGTGGACACCACAGTGCTCCGGGTCTCCTTCCCTCCAAAACCTCCTCCCATTCTCTTCACTCGGACTACAATCCGGTTATCTGGAACGCCCAACATTTTGGCAACAAAGCTCTATGCAAAGGGGAAAAGTATATATCCTTGCATTAATGCAACTTCTGGACTTTTTCCAGGCCTGTCCTCAACCTGCCCAACATGCCTGGGCCTAAGCACTTCTATAAATTCTAGTATTCCTGGCATGAAAATCCTTGTCACACATCTCCTCTTCCTCCCATGCTGTCTGGTGCCAGGGTCGAGCATTCACTAGTCACTGAAAACTGAATTCAAGCAGCTTACACACTTGCATTTAACCACAAGGGCAAGATAGCAACATATTTTCAGAGCAAAATACATTTGCTACGGCTACCACTTAACACTTAATTTTAAAAGATAACAAATGTGGGCAGGATATGCCCTGACCAAGGCCACATAGCATCAAAATGATAAAAATGAAGACTTAATGATAGGCTCTTATGCAAGTACTAAAATGCATCTAACTGATGCAATGACACTCTCAAGTTCCATCTTACTCATGAGAAAACTGAAGCAGAAAATGACAAGTTCAATGATTGGTGGTGATAGAGTCTAGTTCCAAGACTAATACTCATGTCTTTTTTAGAGCCTGTGTCTATTCTTCCCATTCCCTACCTGTCCACCTGGCCTGCTAGGGGCTCTCTTGTCACTGCCACAACTACTGAGCTGACCTGGGTTTTCATGGTGTTCTGTGTGCTCACAAAGAGCTCCATCTCGCCTGCCTCGCCTTTTGGGACAGCGATGGTACAGTTGGTCTCCAGGTAGAAGTGCTCCTGGCCACCAATATACAATTCTCCTGAAAAAGCAATGAGAGACCCCTGATGAGCCCAGTTTTGGAGAAGAGGTATGCTTGCTGTGGTGGCCAATCTTGGTTGTCAATTTGACACATCTGGGAAGAGGGAACTTCAACTGAAGAATTGTCTCCATCAAATTGTCTTGTACACACATCCATGGGGCATTTTCTTCAGTGGTAATCGATAGAGAAGGACTTCCCCCACTGTGGACAGTGCCACTCCTGAGCAGGTGGCCCTGGGGTATATAAGGAAGGCAGCTGGGCAAGCTAAACAGTTAACAGCATTCCCATGGTCGCTGCCTCAGTTCCTGCCTCCAGGCTCTCCTTGGCTTCCCTCAAAAATGGACCTGTAATCCAAATAAACCCTTTGCTCCCAATGTGTTTCTAATCCGTGTTTTATCATAGCATCTGAGAAGCAAACTAGAACATTTGCTAAAGGAAAAAATTCAGCCAAGGAACCACCTGCTGCTGGGTGACCTCTGGGTTTCTCAACTGGGGTATGAAAGGCTCTTAAAGTCCTAGCATCTGTTCCTCCAATCTGCCTGCCATCAAAGCCAGAAGAGCAATAAACACAGTCCTCTCATTGCAGCCATGGGGCTTCTGGGATTTCTAAAATGATCACTGTAAAGTTTGAGAAAGGTAAGAAAGAAATAGGTAGATATGATTGAAAGCAATCGGTCCTGGTGGAGAATTAGTTAGCCTGCTGGTGACTTAGCAAGGCCCAAGAATCAAAGTAGAAAGGTATTCCATGGAGGCTATTGGGTAGCCTTGCCTTGCTGGGATCTGTGGACATAACTCATAGAGTCAGAGTTCAGGGAAGAGGGGGAGGGACAGAAGCTCACAGAAGGTGGGTAAGAATCATCTTCAGGAATCTGGGAGAGTATGGAATTTGTTTCAAAGCTGGACACTTCTGTGGCCATTGTCCTCTCTATACAACCTTCCAAATACACAACATAGTGTAGGGTCACTTAGGTGGGATGGGAGAATGGAGGTAAAAATGTAGGCCCTCTTAACGGCCTACAGTTCCATTCCTAGCAACAGAGCACATCAATCTATGGAATGCTATCAATCAACTCCCTTCTCCTGGCCTCTGAGTATATCTCTAGGATTTAATTGACAAACCAAGGTCCCCGTCCCTTCTGCCACATGGTGCTGCTATACCTGAGACCACATTGTCAGCTTCGGAAAAGCCTTTCTTGAGATCACCTTTCTCAATTTTTATCTCGGGGCCATAGAAAGAGTTGTTCTTTACAGCATCCTGAGGGTCAAAAAAACGAAACTTCAGTAACATGGCTTTTGGGGGAGGGGTGATGGAAAAGGGATTCTGACAAGAAAAAGAGACTTTTTGAATTGCTGCCTCTCTCCTCACAAATGTGCCTCTGTGCTTTCATTCATACTCTTAAAGCGGGCTGTACTGGAGCTCAGGGAATCATGTTCTGTCAGTCTCCTTGCTGGGAGATGGACAGCGTTGAGTCTTCTGGAAAAAGCAAAGAATCCCAAGGATTTTGAAATATAGGGCAGCTGAAAGGTGGGGCAAGAGGAGCTCAGTTTGGCCATTAGTTGACTGAACCCAGGATGGTAAAATGTAAGGTTTCCCCAGAGCACAAACTCTAAGGCTAGGAGGAATTATAAAATCCATTTGCAAATGCCTCTTAACTTATGGTAGGATTACATCCCAGTAAATCTATCATGTTGAATATGTCATATGCTTAAATGCTTTGTGAGCAGCATAGCTTCTAACTAGCTGACCTTAAATAAACTCTGAAAGCCTATATTAGCTTACAGTTGGTAAAAACCATCTAGCACAAACTTGGTTTTCAAATGCAAAATTGGATATCATAAATGATTTGAATGTTGTACTGACAATGAGAAGTTGTGTGTTTATGGGTTATGCTTGTGCACCATTGGAAACCTGAAGAACTGATATAATTTAAACAGAACCAAGGGAAGCTGGGTGCCAGCTGTAGCCAAACATCCATGTGCTGCTCACACTGAAGGCTCCTTCTCTAGAGAGTCCTCCAAAGGAACGCCTGGGGCTAAAAGGTGACTCCTTTATACGAGCAGCCTATTCCAGCTACCTCAATTGTGATGATGGCTGGAAGGTCTTCATAGGTGATTTTCACCTCTCTAGCAGCTCTCTGTGCATGTTCTGGGGTATCAGCAACCACAGCACCAATGATGTGCCCAACACAAGTAACCTAGGACCAAGACAAGCTGTTAAATACCATGAAGTTACTCAAGAAGCAAATATTTACAGATATTCTAAAAAGAGCAAAGGCAGTGCCCACCCTTTAGCCAGATCACATTTTAGGAATGCCCTCATGCCTTGCCACGAGCCTCCTCGCAAGATCACTAGCATCACAATAGAAAGAGATTTCAGCTCAATGCCCAATTCCTATATTTTCACTCTTGTAGCTTATTGACAAGCTGCAGTGGAGATGATGTAGACAATGGCTGCCATTGTCTGCCACGAGCCAAATGGGAGGCACAGTCCCAGCATCTGTTTATCAATGGAAATATGGCTCGGTGATTAAGAGCACTTGTTGCTCTTGCAGAGGGCCTGGGTTTTATTCCATTCCCAGCACCCACATGGAGGCTCACATCCACCATCAATCCAGTTCCAGGACTTCTACAGGCACCAGACACATATTCAGGCAAAACACTCAGACACATAAAATAAAAATAAGTAAATTTAAATTTTTTTAAAGATGGAAACAGACTCAGGAGACAACAGGCTAGTGGCTAGATCTCAACTAACTAAATATTGGTCTTGTCTCTCAGCTTCAGTATCTTTCCACCAGACCACTTTCTTTTATGTCAAACCTTCTCAAAATCCACACTTGTGTCTTATAACTTCATCTAGATCAGCAGTTCTCAACTGGTGCATCTCAACCCCTTTGGGGGGGTCATATATCAAATATTCTGCAGTCAGATACCTATATCATGATTTATAACAGTAGCAAAATTATGGCTATGAAGTAGCAACAAAATAATTTTATTGTTGAGGGTCACCACAACATGGGGAACTGTATTAAAGGTTTGCAGCATTACGAAGGTTAAGGACCACTGTCTAGATGTTCCTAAGCTGCAGGTCACAAACACTGGTTTAGACATGATGACACCAGGTTTTCAATTTATAGTGATTGTCACTTCCCTTTGATGACCTTAAAACTGTGTATCTTATATGTTCTTGTACATGTTCATGTGTATGTATGTTCACATGTTTGTGCAGGTCAGAGGTCAGCATCAGATAGTTTCATCAGTTGTTCTACACCTTATTTTTGAGACAGGGTTTCTCACTGACTCTGGAGCTCAGAAATTGGATAGACTGACTGGCCAGTGAGCTTCAGGGATCTGCCTGTCTAGATTATATATGACTCAGGTCTTCATGTTTGCACAAGCACATAAAAGACCAAGCATCTCCTACAGAGCTGGTAATGGATCTCCTTCATGGATAATTTTAATCAAATACTCACCAAAAAATAAATGGGAAATAGTGATCATATAGCTTATCATATTAAGATGCAAGGTTTTCTAACAACAAGCAACACTTGACATACAAACCTCTAGTTCTCTCTGATGGACCAATAAGTATGGACCTAACCGATTCTGCAATATTGACCTGCTTGTACCTAGTTACCTTAAAATGCTTGCAATACTCCTGGGGATCCAGACATTGATAAAGTAATTTGGTTTTCTACCAAACACTTTATATATTTTTCCTCCATAAATGCCAATGGAGTCCTGTTTGAAGTTTCTATTCTTTGCTTAACCCTCACATTAATTTTTAAAGAAAAATATGGTGATTAGCCTTCAACAACACTTACTCAAACCCAATTTGAAACCTTTAATCAGTATCAGAATTATAAAATGATCATCTGGGAGCTGCCCTGTAATTGAAGTATAAGGAGTTTTGTAGCAACTATCTTCAGGGCTTGGCGATGTTATTATTGCAGAATTTTTTCATATACTTGAAATCAGTAAACAAAATCTCATGGGAGTGGATTGTCTACTTCTAGTGGTGGGATTATGAGTTCATTCCTAGTTAGCTTATTTAATGTATCTTTATTTTCTTTAGTAAAGGATCTTCGTGTTATACATTACAATCTTTGTTGTTGACTCATGCATGGTCATCAGCCTTGTTCTCCTGCCATTTTGACACAAAGTCTCCTATTATACCAGAATACCAGCCATCATTTAAATAACCAAATAACATACTCTGTCCCTATGTGGATTGTCCAAAATACTGGCTACATTATATGCATGATTAGGGATTTGGAACAATGAGCACATATTAAAACCATGATATTTATTTCAGTTATTTCTGATGACAAGTTCAAACATACCTTATCCTTTGCAAAGACAGTTTCATCATTGAAAATGCCAGTTACATTACTACTGGGAATATCTTCCTCAGTGAGGAAGCAAACAAACCCTGGCACCTTCTTGGCTTCTGAAGTGTCTATGGACCTGCGGGATAAACAGAGTGAGGAGCCAGGTCAGCAAACTGAGGCAGGAGTCACAGCATCTGTCCTGGGCAGCCTGTCATCCAATTATCATTCCTCTACCCATCGCTGTCTTCTTTGATGTTAGATCCTAACTCATTTCTATCCTGTTCTGAAAATGGTGATTGGATGCCTTCCATAGTGAAGCCACTCTGCCAAAAGCCACTGGGGACATGGGGTAAACATATCAGATGTTAGTTCCAGTCTGGATTCCAAGTGTAGGAAGGCTTATCCAAGAGGGCAGCAATAACTCTGGGAGGCTCTGGTTAAAATATATCTCACTGGAACAAGCACTTTGAGGCCGTTGCTATGCTATGGATACAGTGGCCCTGGGATTCTGCTCACAGACTAATTTCTTTTCATACATTAATCGTGCTGCGTCTATAGCAGAGCATCCTAGACACAATTAGGCAATGTCGACCTTGAAGAAAGATGCCAGAGTTAACCAAGTCTAACAGACAACAGAGCAGAGGCACTTGGAGAAAGTTATAGAAAGTGCCTTGAAAGAATCATCTCTGAAACACTTAATCCTCATTTAAAAGAAAAACAAACGCAAAAAAGCAATCACCATTATCCCCATATTACATTTAAGGAAATGAAAGTTTGGGGAAGTCAAACAGCTTGTCCAAAGTCATCCAGCCAGTAAGCAACATATCTGGGATTAGAACCAAGGGCAGCAACAGGATGGCACCAGGCAATGAAGCTTCACCCTTCCAACCCATCCATTCACACACTGATGGGATGGAGGGTGCTGAAGTATAGACAATATGAGTTGTGACCCTGTTAATATGGACTCAAGGTAAGGACCAAGCAAAATGACTCACCTCTAGCCCTAGCTGTCAATCAATTGAAACAAATACTTCCCTCAAAGCCTGGAAAAGTTGATTACCTCCTTAAGTATTTTGTATCTAGTTCACCATGCTTGGAGCCTGTCTCCAGGAAGTAAAGATTGACAGGGAGGCCTGGGTCTGTCCCCAGGCAGGGCCTGAGAGAGACATTCCTGGGTATTCTGCCCAGCCACAGGCTATGTCCAGTGACACCAGAGGCTGAAGCTCAGTGTCTGACTATAAACATCCCGAAGTGTCATGGCCCCAGTTCCTAATGCTCCCTGGCCTCAAACACAGCCCCTACCACCTGCCAATCATACATCTGAGGCAGGAAGCACCTCCTACTTATGCCTTAGGTCCTCTGCTGCACCTGCCTATAGAGTTGTTGTAAAGAGTAAGTGAGCCAGTATATGTAAAGTATAATTTGTGTGTTAAGCACCATGCTCGCAATTACAGTTGCTTTAGTGGTAATTCTCACTGTTCAGCTCTTCGCATCTAACAGGCATGGCTGTCATCTGCTAGGTGCTGTGTGGGGATCCTAGAGCAGATAGGGGTCTCAGCAGCTCTGCCAGGACCCAATCCCAGCTTTGTGAGGCTAAGTTCCTTCCTGTAATGTCAGCTAGCATTTCTTTTTTTAAGTTCTGCGTGTGTTCAGCCCAGGCTCTGACCTGAACTATTAGGCTTGTCACCTACATTCACAGATTTTCAGGCCAAGGGTGACTGACCTTCCTGCTTAACTCTCAGACTGACCTCTTGCCCTATTCCCCTCCCTCCAGGAGAACCTCAGGTACTATGCCTGGAGCCAAAGTCTTCCTGCCCAAGCTTCTCTCTGGTAGGTTTAAGAGGACTTCCTGCCTCTGATCTAGGATAGGGAATCTTCAAAGGGCCTCTACCTTCAGTTATGACAGAGCATGCTTCTCACTAACTGACTCCCTGGGAGGCAATACTCACATGATCTTAGCATGGGCCCTCGTGCTGGTGACCAGCTTGAGAGATAGTTCATTCTCATAGCGGGGAATGTCATCACAATACACAGCCTGCCCTGAGGCCTGCATTTCTGCAGCCAGGTGTGGCAAGGGTCGGCCCACCATGTCCTCCTCAGACTGATCCTTTGGCACCTCCTGAAATAATATGGTCACCAGTCAGGCTTCTGAGAACACTGTTCCTCTACAGGCCCAGGGGACACTGGTAACTAGGGAAAGCCACAGGGCACCTAAGAAGTCACTGGCAAAGTATTCATAGTATAAACATATCAAGAAACAACACAAGAAGCTAAATATGCATTAGCTTCAAACTGGGTTATACTCCATTTATATGGCAGAATAGTATGCATCATTAAAATATGCTTTTGAAGAATTTAAAACAGAAGAATGTTTATATTAAACATAAAACAGTCTATATATGTATATGGTGATTGATTTTATACAAAAATAGCAAATGCTACTAACACCAAGTATGTATACTCACATAAGCAGAAGAAAAATAGAAATAGACAAAAATACAATGACTTTCTCTTGGAGGTGAGAGTTTGGGTGATTTTTATTTCCTTATTCATACTTTACTATAGTTCCCAGAATGTTTTATTAACTTTATAATCAATTTAATCTTATTTATTTTTTTCAGAGTAGCAAAGAATCTCTTGCTGAGCATTTTTATGAGCCACAGACTTTTAAGTGGTTTGATTTTATTTTTCATTGCTAGAGATGCACCCAAGGTCTTACCCTTGCCAGGCCAATGCTCTAGCACTGGGCAAGCAGCCCAGCAAACACACTTCCATCCTCCCCCTCCCACATTCTGTTAAATAAGTCCATCATTAACCACGTGTGCAGGTAGATCTCATTGACTTTCCTAAGAAGCACAGAGGTGGTTTGCTCAAGGTTACAGAATAAAAACAGGCAAACTTTGGGTTCTGATCAGGCAGCCACACCCTAGAGTTCATCTATGGGCCACCAGCTTGGGGTTCAGTAACTGCAGCCAGAGTTTGAGTCTATAAATAGTTACTGAACTTATTCATTTTAATGGTTTGTGTTGTTTTTAAGAGACAGAGTCTCCTGTTTCCTGGGTGGTACTCAAATTTTCTATGTAGCTGAAGACAGCTTTCAAACTCCTCCTGATCCCCCTGCTTCTACCTCCCTGATGCTGGGATGTCAGGAATGCTCTTCCACATGTGGTTCTGGGGACTGAATATAGGGCTTAGTGCATAAGCGAGCACTCTACCAACTGAGCTATATCCTAGCCCCTCATTCATTTATATGTTTACAGCCGTTCTGTGCTACAATGACTGAACTTAGACATGACAATAAACTGTATGGCTTGCAAAATCTGAAATATGCTGACCTTTTACCTAGTACACCCCCAAAACTTGTTAGAATGACATGTTTGTTTGCATACACTCATCTGTGCATGCATCTTCAAGAAGAGTTTTGGATTGGCACATTAAGGGTCAGGAAGGACAAAATATATTCTTCTTTTCCCTAAGGAACAGATGCAGTTTAGCATTCAGTCCCAAGAGAGAAACAGAGGCAAACAAGGACAAGAAGCAACAATACGACCCTGGTGTTCTTTCCTGGGTGAGGGACTTTAAGCATCTGCATGCCATTCAAGTCAGCCATTTGCCAAAGCTCAGCCACGAGTCATCATATGTGGCTTCGGGGGCCCTGATATCAAACATGCCACCTGTACTTACTTGGAAAAGCTGGACATTAGCTGGAGGGTCCTTCTGAAAGAGCAGCGTGGCACTGGCAAATGTGGGGTCCAGCTTACCACACACCTGTGGAAGTGAGGTAACAGGAGGCTAGGACTATGTCACATCGTTTTCCTCCTTATATTCACAAGTAATAAAGGTGATAGTCTTCCCCCATCCCCCATCCCCTCATCCCCCATCTCCTCCCCCTCCTATCCCCTCATCCCCCATCTCATCCCCCATCCCCTCACTCCCCTATCCCCTCATTCTCCATCCCCCATCTCCCCTTCCCATCCCCTCATCCCTCCATACCTCCCTCCCCATCCCCTCATCCTCCATTCCCCCTCCCCATCCCTTCATCCCCCATCCCCTCATCCTCCATCCCCTTACTCCCCTACTCCCATCCCCCATCCCCTCATCTTCCAAAACCCTATCCCTTCCCCCTTCCCATCCCCTCACTCCTCCATCCCCTCATCCTAGAGTTTTGGGTAGTATGCTAGATCTGTTTCAAATTTAAATGTGGGCTTTTGGGACTCAGTATTCAACTACATCCCCAGCCACCTTGAGTCTGCGCCCTGAATGCTCACTTCTTTCTCCAACAACCTTGGCTTTCCACATGTATACAAGCTGCTCTTTGTGGAATACCACCCCACCCAAAGCCTTCCTTAAAGTCATCCTTATTCCCCATTACTCTGGAAGATTTAATGATATGGAAAACAGTCTCAGTATAACCTCAAAAAGAATAAGCTAGGGTATAAATCCCTTTGCTCATCATGCTTGCAAATTCCTAGAAAGTGATACCTACAGGCCCAAAGAAAGATGGGCATTGTTAGATGAGGAGGTGGCACTGTCCCCAGGTTGTCCTGACCCTTGTTCTTCTGCTCTCAGATAATGAAAGGGGAGGAGCAACTTTGCCACCCAGTCTAGCCTGCTGAGTCCCCACACTCACATTGTCAGGGCTCATTCTCCCCAGCTTCTGGAGTACTGTCAGGTAGAACTTGAAGAAGAAGCTGAGGGTGAGGGTACGCCGGAACTCCACCATGCCACCAGGGGCATTGGGGGCCAGGTGCAGCTCCTCTGCCAGGCCAGCACACACATCCTGTAGCAACTCCTCATTCCAGAGCCTGGGAGAGGGCAGAATGTGGGCTTTCTTCCTTCCACCCATGTTCATCACTTGGTGCGGAACATGACACCCAAAGCCTCTGCCGAATAGGCCTGGGTTCAGGCTTTGACTCATATGCCATGAATTGCCCAACTGCAGGCAAACTACTCTACCTTCTGCTGCTATAGTCCCCTAATTATAAAAGCACATACAATGTTAGATAGATAGATAGATAGATGACATATATATATATATGTATATATATATATATATGTTGATTAAAAAAACCCTTTAGATATTATAATTACATTGTAGTAGGGAGAAGTCTGATGCCCATTTTATCACTGAGAAATTTTGGCATAGAGTGACTAATTAATGTGACCTCTGTTCCTCATCTGGTTAGTGGTGGAGCCAAGGAATCAAATTTCAAGTTCATCTCCATCTCTTCTATGTGATCCTTCCTAGGAAGGATCACATAAGATACTGCTGGCGAAGCACCTGGAGCAACTGCTACCATGTGGCAGCCTCATTATAGTGGTGATAGGATTAAAAATAGGAATATGAGTAACAGTGGCAGTGCAAGAATAGTAATAATGGCAGTGGAAATAATGGTGGCACCACCAGCAGCAGTGGTACTAATACTTCTTTCTAATGGCAATGAGAGGCATGGTGGTAACCATGGTAATGGTAAGACTGGGCTGCAAGTGGTCATAGTAGAAGCAGTGGCATCAATAGGAATGGTTCCAGAAATGGTGCCACTATAGAGCTGGTAGTAGTGGTGACAATAATGCTACTGTCAGTAATAATAGTAACAGCAGTTGTGACAGCAGTGCAGTAGGAGTAACAGCAATGGCAGAAAGTAGCCATAGCAACAGTATCAGCATGCTGCTAGCAGCAACCACATGAACAGCGCTTCTAGCTTGCAATGGTGCTAACAGCACTAGCAGTAGTAAGAGGAGTAGCAACAGTGATGCTAATCAAACAACCCTAGCGTAGGTTACCCGTGTCTGTGTTCATAATGAAAGACTGAGGATAGAAGAGACAGCGCCAGTAGCAGCAATATTAGTAGGAAATACTACCACTGTGGTGCTGCTCGCCACTCGGTGATATTAGAGAGAATGAGAGCAGCTATGAGACCAGCAGCAGCAGTAGTCATGATTGCAGTATCAGAAGCATCACCAGGAGGATCAATGCCATAGCAGGAGCAGCAATAGTGACATCCCAGCAGCCAGTGCAGCAGTGCAGGCAGCTTCCCAGTGTGACCTGTGCTTACTTAGAGAGCTGCCTGGGAGTGGTCTTGAGGGCTGAGATGGTTCTGTCTGCCATCCCTCCATAACAAAGGGACAGTTCCTGCACCTCAGTGGTCCCTGGCTTGAACAGGACTCTCATGCCACTGGTCACCTTCGCAATGTCATCTTCTCTCCGGGAGGCCTGCTTGAAGGCTGAGAAAAACTCACCCTAAAAAAAGAAAAAAAAAAAAAAAAAGAATTGGCATTCCCCACAGTTTGCAAGCATAGCAAATGGCGAGCATGAAACATAGGGACTGCTAGACAGGATGCCTAGAGAGGTGGGGAGGATGTGTCTGTGCCTTGTAAATCAGTGGGGAGCAAAGACAAGAAATATTCTTAGACTATATTTTTGGAGGTTCTAGTTCACATTCCCAGAAGCTGGAAATGGCCGGGACTCCCCCGCCAGTCAGGTGACTCAGGAATGGGATGGTGTCTACAGAGCAAACAGCTGAAGGTCAAAGATAACCCCAGAAAACCATCCTGGTGTCATATCAGAATCTACTGGCCCTTCCAGAGACCTCAATGAGAGCTCCTTGGCAGGCTGCCTCTCCAGCTGGGACAGGAAGATGTGGTACAGGCTGTGACACCACCTCACCTGTGGCTCCCAGATGTCTATAATGTAATGTGTCCCTCCCACTAGAGTGCTGCAGATAGACATCCTGGTCCCTGTGAGCCTGGGTCCTGCTACGAAGCAACTGTTGCTTCATGCTAGAAGCATGCTTCTCTCCTGCACCTGAACCACATCTGCTTCTATGGAGAGGAGGGTAATATGAATCATTTTCCAGGAAAATCTCATGTGATGTCTGCCCTCCACATTGTGTGGCCCCTCAGGTCACCCTGCTTTGTGGTCACCCTGCATATGTATATTAACACCAAAGGTCCTTTGCTCTGAAGGAGCCATAGAGACTCTTTCAGGCATCGTTCTTGGGCACAGACATGGCCTGGAGCACCCTGCCTGTGGCCTGGAGCACCCTGCCCGTAGCTTGAACTGTTCTAAAGCAGTGGTTCCATGTGCTCTACTCCCAGGCCCACACTGGTGCCACCAGCTGTCAAGGTCCCAGTGTCCTTCCTTAAAACTTTCTAGTTCACAGTATAAAGTCTCCTCTCTCTTATCAAATGGCAGCTTTTGTTAAAAATAAAGTCTCTGAAAAATAAAAGCATAGCCATATGAAGCCTGACTCTATTCTCTGTCCCTACTCAATTAAAAAAAAAAAATCAGTGATCTGTGAAATTCAGAATTCTGAGAGTTGTTGCTGAAAATAGTCTATAAACACAAGCTAGAAAATCATTAGGAGGCCACCTTAGGGGCATAATTGCTCAAATTGAATTAGCATTCTCATTACAGAGGTCAAAATCTACAAGGGCAAACCCTTCTTGCACTGGCTAAGCACTTCCTGCAACCAGTAGCTGTCCCCACAGCTGTTTTGCTGGCCTTGCCTAGAACATTCTTGTTATATCTCTATTGTGGCTGTGTTCTCAATTGGTGACTGCTGAGAGCAGAGAACCACAGCAGGCTAAGCCCTCCAGGGTGCCACATTTGCCCAAACAGAAGAGAAAAGCTGTTCATGAAGCAAAAATCCAGCAGTGGCTGGCCAGAGTTAGGTCAATGCCAACACCTTAGCAAGTCCAAGGTCAGCCATGAGGATCTTACCATAGCAGCTTCTTCACTTGGCATGCAGGACACTTGACCTTAGGAAAATAAAGTCACTGGCAACAAGGCAGGAAGACCCAACAAACAGGGATGTGAACTTCTGGTTGAAGATCACCATTGACTTCCATATGTCTACCAAAACCTCATGACCTTGGTCCTTCAGTCTTATCTATAATCTTTACAGCAGTTACACTGTGCCTACATTACAGAGAGGGCACAGGGGCTCAGATAGGTAAGACAAGCCACTCTAAGTCCCATGTCTGATTATTGAGTTCCATAGTCCATGTCCTGTGACCTCTCCTTGTCCATAAATGATAGAGTTGGTTAATCCAAGGCAAAGTTAGCAAGAATAGATCAGTATTAAAGTTGAGAGGTGCTAGCTATGGTTATGAGACTGACTATCTTTTGGCTCCTTATCTGGAGTCCTATAGTGGTATAGTTTTGACAGAGCCTGGAGTGACTTCCACTGTCTTACCTCACGGCTGAAGGGGATCTCAATGGACAGCAGTATCTCCTCTGGACTGAGCAGAGTCCTTCTGTAGCCGGGGAAGAAGGTGTGGTCCATCCGAACAGTTCTCTTGGTGCCTATACAAAGACAAGACGATGACAGCCACATGCAGGTGAGGCTGGGGATACACTGGGAATGGAAGATAGTCATCGGGGGGATAAGTCCCTCTCTGATACCACGTCAGAGGAAGCAGCTGGCAAAATTGTAACCAAGTCCCCTTCTAAGGTCCTTAAACAGTGTGTTCTCATCAATATCTGTCACCGTTTTTGAGGGAAGAATGCCCTGGTCTGTGGTACGTGTAATTTTATGGTATAAATACACCTGCCAGGGCCAACCTCAAATAGCCATGCAAAGTCACTGAGTGTGAAGCCAGAGTAAAGACAAGAAAAAGTTGTGTCAACCCCTGTTCACTGTCCTCAGCCAAGATAGATGACAAGGATTGCCTTTGGGTAGCTAGCATCTAGGAACTAGATTTCAGAAAGATTCCTACCATTTGCATAGTATGGCATATGTAACAGGCACCCAAGAAATCTTGGGTGGTAAGTCTCTAACAAGCTTTGTTTCTCTAGAAAATGACCCAAGTGGTAAAACTTTCCTCCCCCAAGCCATTCTTTCTGGATCTCTGCCTCAGGCGCTCACCTCTAGACATGAGGGTCAGTTTGGCTCCGCTGGCCATGAACACTGGGTTGAGATCAGAGATGGGGCTGGCGGTGATGATGTTGCCTCCGATGGACTGATGAGGACAAACAGAGAATAAGTGAGGGCTCTCTGACTCCTGCATGTAGGGCAGGAGGTGACAGATGTGACAGGGGGCACTAGATGACTTGGTTGCCTGAGCAGCCCAATGAGACATGGTCATTCAAGGAAACATACAGCCTGAAAGCAAAACACTTGGGATGTGTTTTCAGCTGGGAACATATGTATGCATCAGTAAACTGAGGCAAGTTCTTTACATTTGTTTTCCCTCCCCCAACTTTTTTTATTCTGGAAGGATCGAGGTGCATTATTGAAGAGACTATAAAGAGCTAGTAAGATGAAACCCAAGATAGAGATCAAGGAAAAGGGAGGATAACTGGGAGATAAATAGTTGGCTGTTTTCAGATCTGAACCTTCTGGCAGTTTGACAAAACAAGAATCAGACAGAGGTTCTTGTTACGAAAACCAAGGAGGAAGAACAGTGTGAACTGAGAACAAAGCCTTCTCAGAAGCACACTTAGGAGAACAGGGGGACGTAATGTCAGTTTCTGCATCTGCATTCCTTCCTCTGAAACCAGAGGTGGCACGTTCTTGGGCATGGTAGGGGGGTAGGAAGTGTGCTATGCTGTTCTGTTCTCTTCTAACTTTAAAGGCAATTTTCAAAGAATAGAGCAGAGATAGAACATTGTCTCCCAATACCATAAACTATGTGAATCCCAAACAGAGCAAGAACATTAATGTTACCATCTACAAACTAGAAATGTCATGGCTGTTCTGAAGACTTGACAGAATGGTCAACAAATGGGCCCTTCCCTCCTTCAGAGGGGGCTCTGCCTCTGGTTCACTCCTAAACTCTGAAGGGACCCAGACCTGGCTTCTCTCTAACATGTCTCTCATTCACTTGCTGAGAATCTTGGCCAACTTGAGAAAGAGGGAGGCGTACACTGTCTCTCCAATCTGGAGGGAGAACTGCAAGTGTTTCTCAGTGGCCCACAGACTACCATCATGAGTGGGACCCAGGGACTTACTGAAAACCCAAACTCTGGGCTCCACACCTCCCCTTGTTTTGACCGAAGGACTCACCGCCACGGACTTGACCTGCTTGCCAGCAAACCAGCGTAGCTGCTCCAGTACCCCTCTGAATACTTCTGTCTTTTGTTCTGAAAGATTAGTGACTGCATTCACCAGGACATTTTCTACCAAACTAAGGGGGCAAGCGGCTCCGAAGGAGATTCCTGTGGATACATGCCAGAAATAAAGTCCTATAATCAACACATTTTCCTGAAATCCAGGAGTTCTCAGAACAAACAAACAAACAAACAAACAAACAAAATAAATAAATAAATAAATAAATAAATAAAACCAGACCTCTGGAGATCTTTTTAAAAAAAGTACACAAATGCTATAATCCCCATCTTTCTAGTTCTATCTCCATGTGATTCAATGTGTCATCAGGACCAAAAACAACACTAAGATTCTTGGAGCCTCTTGCTAACACTGACTACTCAGTGGGGGAAACGTAATGAGGACTATATCCTTCCCAGCTCACCCCTACCCCTGTACCGGGGAAGCAGAGGGCAGCCTTACCCTCAGGCCCATGTGTCACTGAATTCAGTTCAGGGATCCAGGCTGGGCAGACAATCAGAGGAAATAGCATGTTCTTAAACTTCATCTCAATGCCTTTGAGAATTAAGAAACCTGGGTTAGAGACCTTAGAAGTTGCTCCACATCACACACAGGGTTCATGGTATATTTAGCACCAGAAGCCAGAAGGAGGTTTGGATTTAGGAAACCGAACAGATGAGGGGGGACTGTCAGCCATAATTTCTGCTTTTCTCTCAAAACAAATAAAAGAAAATTTGTGTTGTGAGATGGCATTCAAAATCATGGGACATTAAGGAATGCCCAAAATTCTTCTAAGCACTTTGTATTTGAACTTACTTGATACTCCTAACAGGGACTGTAGGTTTCTGTTTATAGATGTGGGACCTGAGGTGCCAGAATGTTCAACTTTGTAAAGAATGGTTATTTATGTATATGTATGCAATAAAAGCATTGCATGCCTTGATGTATATGTAAATATCAGAGAACAACTTTCAGGAGTTGCTTCTCTCCTTCCACCAAGGATAGAACCCAGGTCATCAAACTGATGTAGCCAGTGCCATTTCCCCACTGAACTGTCTCACTAGCCCCAACCATTTTCTTCAAATCCATAGCTAAGAAGAAGCACATCTCGGTCTTGAAGCCATTGTTAGGGATGGGTGTAATAACAAAAACATCTAATCCCAAAATTAAAACAAAAGAAGAAAACGAGACACAAAATGTCAAATCTGACTTCCAATCTCCAATGTTTTGCCTGAGTTCTTCAAGGTGAGTGGCTTTACAGGGTTGCATCTTTGACCATTTCTGTCTCTACCCCAACTAATCACTAGAGGCCTCAGCCCATGCTGCTCCTATGCTCACTCCCTCTCACTCTTACCAGCAGGATCACAGATGGGGAAAGTTGAAACAGAAACCCCAGAGTCTGCATCTTGAAATGGCTGAGGACTTCAAAGGGCAACCCAGCTTCGAGGAGTCTACTCCCAAGACTTATGGATTGATGCAGTGAACTCCATCCTGCACTGGCTGTAGTAGGTGTCTACTTTGTATGGTTTGTGTATAAGGAGGAGGGAGTAGAACAGATGGAAGTGATCTTGAGAAAGTATTTCTAATTGTGGAGCTCGTAAGTTCTTCCTATAACCCAGAGCACTGGTTGAGTCATAGAAAGGAGCATGTCCAAAGTCAAAAACATCCCCAAAGATCCTTCTAGCCACTTTAAACCATGCTACCCTTGGTCCCTAGAGCTCTAGTTATGGAGACAAAGGGCCTGAGAGCCACAACCATATGGACAAGAGCATCAATCACCATGAATGCTGCTGAGCCACAACCTTCACAGTCACACCACAGAGACTCGTCTCGTTCTCTAAACCCCATGTGTCACAAAGCTACAGGTGGCAGCCTCTGTGCCCCATTTATGCATCTGAGGATCAGCCTCTGTCCCTGATCCAAGCAAGGCTCTCCTCACTGGACTGAGGGTTCAACCAGAATCTAAGGAGCTGAGCTCCTTCAGAAACCAGAGCAGATTTCAAGCAGCTGCTTTGATTTCTCAAGCATGGTGTGTAAACCACCTCAACACATACACTACACTACACATACAAACATACATAATACACACACAAAATGCGCACACACACACACACACACACACACACACACACACACACACACAAACAATGATCCTCTGAGCTAAACTTCACTGTGCTGTGAATTTCTTGGATTTTACAGCAGAACAGATACCAGACAAGCGAGGTTTAGAAATAGAAGATAATAACAGGGACCTGAACCCTCTGGCACTGCTATTGTCTCATGGAACACCTGGGCTAGGAGGACACAACCTGGGCCTCCCTGGCCTGTTCAGCTATTGTGAGCCCCAGAATCACCCTTGAACATCTAACCTTTGCTCTAGTGCATCATCCCAGAAAAGGAGAGAAGAAGAGAAAAGACATATAGACCCTGGAGTGATTAATCAGCAGGAAGGAACACTTGATTGCAAGCATGAGTCCCAGGGTTCAAATCCCCACCACCCATGTAAGAGACTAGGAGTGGCTACAAATACCCATAACTCCAGTGCTGTGTGGGGCTTGCTCAGCTCAGCTCTAGATCATTGATGATCCTGTTTCAGCAATATAAGGTACAACATGAAAGGGCAGGATACTTCCTGACTTCCCCTGGCCATCACATGTCCACATGTACATCACACACACACACACACACACACACACACACACACACAGAGAGAGAGAGAGAGAGAGAGAGAGAGAGAGAGAGAGATCTATCATTGATCAGACACTGGACTGGATAGTTGGCCAGCATTTTTTCCACCCATATTAGACCAGGAAAGCTGTGAAAGAAGGAAATTTTTCTCTTAGATTGTTGTGTCCCTAGGTCTTCCCAGAGATGGGAAGAGTCATGATTGGCATCCCAGGGATTTTCATGGAGAAAATCAACAAGTGTAAGGATCACATGTGGTATTTAAGCAGCCCACTGAGATGTGATACTACACCATATACAGAATAAGAAGTCAATGAGCCTTTCCTAGGATACACAGGAAGGGACTTCACCAGGCCTTACTGGCTCCAAAGCCACTGTCTTGGGAGTCCATATACACTGAGCTCAGTGAGGCAATGAGTAGAGAGTGGAGGGGAAGCTTGGGGAGAGAATAGAGGGGCAGAAAGAGCCCAGCAATGCCCAAAGGGCCCCATGCAGCCTTACCTATCTCCGTGTTCCCCACCACCAGCTTGGCATCAGGGTGCTGTGCTTTGAGGTCCAGCAGTTCCCCCAAGGTTGAAGCCTGGATCCAGGTCACACGCTCCCCTTCAAAACGCAGCTGCTTCTGGGGAGTGTCTTTCAGCCTCTAGGAAGTGTAGTTAGCTTACTGTACAGTCTCCTTTCTACCACCTACCATTCCCCCAGAGGAATCACTATATCTGCACTGGGGTCAGCCTGTTTACTGACTTGTCTAATACCGAATAGGGAAGGAAGAACACATGCCGAGGGCAAAAGTGAGGGGGATTACAAGCAATATCTGTTGGCCCTATTCAGTACATCATAGCACCCTTGAGAAGAGTTTGGTAAGAGAGGCGCTTTGAGCTTCTTCGCTACAACTGAAAGAGCAACCTGGAGATCAAGGTTGTGCAACCTCCCAAAAGCTACCCGCTAAGAGGCGCCCAAACCAGAAATTCTCAAGCTCCTGATACTGTCCGGCACTGTCTCCAGGCACAGTAGACAAGGAATGGGAAGGATTAGAGGTCAGGAGGATGGGTGTCCAAAGAGCAGAGAGCATGCACAGGAGGGCTAAATCTAGGAGATACAGAGGACACTTGATAGGAAAAGAAATCCCAGTATCAAATTAATGGTGTCTTCAAGGGATCACACTGTAGCACTGGTAAGCTGTCCTCTGGCCTGTTGAACCTCAGAGACAGTCTCCAGGAGCCTCTGTCCCCAAAAAGCATGTGCCCAAAAAACACTGCAGAAGGCTTGATTCTTTCCTTGCAATAAATATAAATGAAAATAAGAAAGTGGACACAAGTGTATCTCTAAGGTAGAATCTCAAGCCATATTCATGTCCTTTTAATGCAGCCATGTTTCCTTTAAAGAAGTAAGCTGCTTATAGATGGATAAATAGATGGGTTGATGGGTTGATGGGTTGACACATAGAGACAGCCAGGAGGTTCACAAGTTGATACAGAATGGATACAGATATAATAATATAATCAACAGATATCATCAATGACAGTGTCTGCTATTGATACATAGTGTATTGCAGAGACCAATGTCTATTCCTGTGGAGCTCAAAGTCCATCCAGAAACACAGACATGGGATCTATAACTGTATGACTCGTATAAGGAGAAGCAAAGGATGTTAAGGGAGAATGGGATTGAAAGTCTTTACTTCCTAGACATGGCAGAAAAAGGAATGAGAACTAAGCTGAAAATCTAAGATGTAAAGATAGGAAGTTCTCAGCAGCCATATAAACAAAGTAAAACTCAAGGGCATAGATTTGGCTAGGCTTCTCCACAGCATCACCTACCAGCAACTCTGGGGGAAAGATGGGGTCTTGTGTGGGATCTAAGGGTTTGAAATCCTCTGGTTTGAATAAAGATGGTGAGGGAGCAACCTGCACGGAAAGAGAACAAACAGTAAGTGGCAGATGCTCAGACTGACTGACCCAGCTCTTCCTCCAGGTGAACTCATTTCCAGGAAGAGGACAGTCAGCTCCTGGAAGAAGGAGGCCTTGCCAGAGAACCCAGAACTATTGAGCACCATTGCACCTTCGACATCTGAACACCACACCACAGCCTCCCATTGTCCCTTCTTCCATCATCACTGAGGGACATGGAAAGAGCATAATATCTCCTGCAGATCTGAGTCTGCCCCACCACCACCCCACTACTAGTCTTCCAGAAACAGAAAGGTGCCATTACCGTTTGGTCTTTCATCTGGTTCATGCAGCAGTTTGGGTTGTTTCCACTTCCTCCACAGCACCCACCATCCTGACAAGATGATATTTTCACATAAGAATATTTTCAGTTTTGAAGAACCCGAGGAAAGTCAATTATTCTTATCTACTAAAGCCCAGCTCTGGTAATCCCAGCCTGCATCCACGGGAGAAGCGTAACCTATCCCATCCAGTCTGCCTCCATTTGGAGAGCTGAGGTCCCTGCATCATGCTCACTTCACTAATGTGGATTAAGGAAGTCTTTGGAGCAACAGGAAAATTTTATTTTCAAGAAAATTTCTCCATGAAAGCTAGGTTCTACTTTATAAGGACATATGTTTTACCCACTTTCCTTCTTCTGTGTTACTTCCTTAGGTAGCCCCTAAGGGGGAGAAAAGGACACAAGAGGCTCTACTTTTAGGTCAGCTGATATTTATGATGCTTGGCTGGTGGTTTCTGCAACCAGGGTCTTTGTCAGACCCTGTCACAGATGTCCTACATCAGCATCAGTCTCATAGATGCATCCAGGCCATCAGCCCAATGGCCTCTACCACTTACTATGCATTTCCTGCAGAAAGCTAAACACTCCACTCCTCACTGTGGCTGTGCTCTTGAGAAAGGGCATGTATCACCCATTATTTATGGAAAAGTGCTTCCTCAGACCTCTCAAGATGTCTGTGTCAAAGCATATATAGAGTAGAGATTGCTGTCTTCCCTAACTAAGGCCTGCACATGGAGGGTTAAGTGTGTGTTCATCTGGCAGATCCAACTCAAAAAGGCAGGAGTTTCCAAAATCATGAAGTGGGTGCTAAGGGGAACTCAGTCTTCTAAGGCAGTAGGTCCTGAAGGAGCAAGACAGGGGCAGGCAGCCTTTTTGTACATGAGTAAGGAAGAATGATTTCCCATGCTGGCCTTTCCCCAAGGAGGAGCAGCAGCCTACCTTTGCCTCCAAAAGCTCCCAGAAGACCATGGAGGTTGAAGGTTTGGCCTTTGAGAACATGCAGCATAGCCAAGAGAAACATTTGCCAGTTTCTGCCCTGTGAATGGGCAGTTCTATATGCAGAGCCCTCCAGCATCTCAGGTATGTGCGTCATTGCACACCAGACTATTACACACACACACACACACACACACACACACACACCTTCTCCCATCTTGCCCTTCTCTATGCTTAGACAGCTTTCTTCTTTTAGCTTTATTCTTGGAGAAGGAGTGATTAAGTTGTATTCTCAGACTTTCTGGAAGCAAGAGGAATTTGCTTATAGTGAAGCATCACCTTACTCACCTGGATGGCCTCCTTGAGGAAAGATATATATTATACTTTTTCCACACAACCAATGTGCCAACATAATACCACTTAGATCACTTCCTTGATAACTCATTGGTATATTTATGCTATGAATTATTGTGATCTATGATAATGAGTCACTCAAGGTCTACTGAGGTGGAGTAAGGCAACTTTTCCATCCACACCTCCCAGGCTCTCTGATTTATGAGGTAAACCAGAAGAGAATTGCCTAAAATACTAAAATCTCCAAGAGAGAAAAATCTAGCAATTTAGAAGTCTGTACTGAGACTAGTTTGTAAAAAGCTAAGCAGAAGGTACACATATATGATCTCAGTGCTTAGAAACAGAGGCAGGACAACCATTGTGTGTCAGAAGCCAATAGGAAGGTGGTGGGTACAACAGCCAAGTCAAGAAGACATAAAACACCTTCATGTGGAAGTTGGTCATGGTGGTGCATGCTTTTAATCCCAGCACTCAGAGGCAGAGGCAGAAAGATCTCTGTGAATTTAAGGCCAGTCTGTTCTATATAGTAAGTACCAGGATAGCTAGGGCTCTATAGAGAAATATTGTCTCAAAATATTTTCCCCACAAAAGCAAAAGCCTTAATGTATATGTAGATAATGGTAGGGCACCAAAAATTCCAAGATAAATTTTTAAATGTTTTAAACTGAACAGAACTAAACATAGAGAAGTCAAAGACAAATATTCTAAGTGGAGACTGCAACACTATTCCATCAGAAATGAATAAATCCTGCAGGTAGAGAAATCAATACAGACATAGCTGAACACGCCACCCTCATGCTGTATGTAACCTTGAAAATTCTGAAACTGAAATAACACTTGTGCAAAAGCAAGTCATACTACTTTCTTGACAGGTACTAATTATAGGCTGTATCATTAGTGCATTCTTTGTTCTAAAGAAAACATTTTTCCCACTTAACAGACATTTATTCTCATTTTATGCAGAACAAGGTTTGTTGAAGCCAATCTATTGACTGCTTGTTGGAAACTTAGAGATCAAACCTCAGATTCAGACTCAGTATCTCAAAGGTTTAAAAGTCAGGGTGAAGTCTGATTTAGAAGGGCCCTTCCAAGTCACATCTGATTATTTTTGTTTACTTTATACATCTCCAATCAAGCATAAATGCCTGTAATGAAAGCTTACAGCCCTGTCTTCTACCACTTCAACAACAACCAAAGCTATAAAATAAAGACAATGGGAGATCGTTGAAGCTGAGGTCATTATGTCAGGGTCTTGAAGGCTGAAGTTTCCATGGAAATGGTGTGTATATAACATTCCACCTGATTTGCAGTATTCACTGTCTGAAGTGCAAAGGGCAAGAGGTTACACGACCCTGCTGTCCAGGAAGCAGCCATGATGGAAATGATCTGGAGATTTTCCTACATCCCCTCTATTATCCATTTGATATTTATTATTCCATTTTCACTTTGAGTTAGCAATCTGTATCATTTTATTCCTCAGACAGGCCAACTCAAAGCTTATTCTTTTCATTGATTTTTTTCTTTTTTTTTAAGAACCAGATTTTGTTTTGTTGGTTTTCCTCTATGAAACCTCTGGTTTCAATTTCATCAACTTTTTGCTCAAAATATTTCTTCTTTTCTTCAGCTTCTTTTGGATTTAATTTGCCCTTTTTTTATTTTCCGAAGGTGGGAGCCCACGTTATTGACTTTTAGATCTTTTTTCTCTCCCAGATTTATATTCCCTGCTAGAAATTTCCCTCTAAGCAATTTGACAAACTATCTTTTCAATTCCATTCAGTTCAAAACATTTTTAAATTTATTTGGGGATTTCTTCTTTGTCCCATGTGTTGTTTGAAAGCTTTTTACTTCATCTCACAGAAAACACTTTTGGAAATTTCCAACTATCATCCTGTTGTTGGTTTCTAGGTTAATCTCACTCTAGTCCCCAAACATTGTGTAATTGCTATTATTTTTAATTTGTTTTATAGTCCAGAATGTGATCTTTCTTGGTGAAGATTCCATGAGAGCATTACAAAAACAGTCTTTTTTTGTAATTTCTGGTTGTGGTGACATAGAAATGTTAGCTACATATAGTTCATTGATAGTACTGTTAAGTTCACCTATATCTTTTCTGTTTTGCTTTTTTTTTTCCTCCTATCCGTAGGATATGGCCATTTCTGATAGAATAGTGATGAACCTATTAGAATAGTCCATCTTTTCAGTTCTATAAATTTTCATTTTATTAAGCTTAAAGCATTTTTTTTTCATGGAATTTCTTCTTACAGTGTTCTGTACTTAGTTGCATACATGGTAAGGTTTTCCATGTCCTAAATATGTTGAACCCATGAACTCACAGAAGAAATGGCTGGATACCTGGACATGACCTGCACTAGACTGGACCCACCAACATCCCATGCTGGTGAGAGGGGGCTCACAAAGCCCCACTCTTCCCTGAGGAACTGTGGGAAGCTAATGGTTGCTGGGGGAAGGGCAGTCATAGTTCTCAAAGGTGTTGCCTCTGGTAAGTTTTATTTGCTTAATAAACCCTCACCCATGGTTTAAAAAAGAATTTGCATTGGTTTGATCAAGCCAGACCGCCTGAAACAGAGTACCAGATGATCCTACATTCAAAACAGCTGGACAAAGCAGCCTTACAGACTACAGCCAGGATTTCTGCATCTTCTTGGAATCCCACATGACAGCGCCCCTTACCAGTAGGAAGTAATTTGGAAAGAAGGACACCCAAATTCCCAAATACTGTATATAAATGTTTGTTTTCATTTAAATGGACTTGGTTATATAAAATAAATAAATAAATAAATAAATAAATAAATAAATAAAAAATAAAGAATTTGCATGTCTTCTTAAAGCATCATTCCCTTTATTAATCTACTAATCAGTGGCCTGGAATTCTCTTACTCATTTCTTCTCTTTTCTCATTGGCTCTGAAAGTCTGCATTTTTGTTTCCTCAGTCTCAGAAATAGTTTCCCGAGTCATATCCAGTTCACAAGTGAGCCCACCAAGTATATTTTTCATTCTGTTACATGGCTTTGACTCTAGCATTTCCTTACAATTCCTTTATGGAATTCCTATCACCATGTTTACATTACCTATCCATTATTACTTGTCTACTTTTTACATTAAAGCATTTTGCATAGTGATTATACTATTTTTTAAAACTCATGATTTGATTTTTCTAACACCTTTGTCATATCAATTCCAATTACGCTCTATATTTAGTCTCTTCAAATTGTGTTTATCTCTGTGTATGTCTTATGATTTTTTAAAACTGGAATGAAGATAGTTATATTAAATACAAAGGAGCTCTGTCAATATGTCTTTAATGATGTGTCAGTGTCAAAGAGAATTACCTTACAGCCTTAGGATTAATGAGTCTGCCCCTGCACTGTCAATTTCACAAGAACATTTGTGGAGTCGATTCTCCCATTAGGTGGGTCAAGGAGAGATCTGAGGTTGGCCTTGCTCAATAAGGTAAGCTCCAATATGATCTGAGAAGTAGAAGCTCTAGTACAACAGTTTTATGTTTTTTCTTTTTCAATACATTTTTGAGATTGTAATCTTGTTACAACATGTTCCCCCCCCCCCCCATGTGTCTCTTCTTCTGCCTGTGATTGTCTATACCGTCCTATCTGTCTTTAACTTGAGAAACAGCAGCTGGTCCTTCAACTTCCCTTCCCCAAAGGATTAGAGAAGAGCTATTACCTTTCCATTTTCTGGCTTTGCCTTTGTGCTTAAGATGGAGTGAAATAGTCTAAGCTCTTCACACACCAGAGTGAGAAACAGAAATCCCACTTCTGCCTGTTCTAATGGCTCATCTATACCCTTTCTCTCTGATAGATGGACATAATCATTCTTGATCTCAACCATGTTCCCAGTTCTACCAGACTCCTGTTCATGCTTCAGTAGCAGTGTGCTGTGTATGGAAAAGTGGGAAATTTAAGCTCAGCAGCTATGCACAAAAGTAAACTGGCTCTGCATAGAATCCTGTGGAACTTGAAGGCACTTCTGCATGCTTGCTTGGTGCCAGGTTTCTGCTGCTTAGAGCTTTCAGCTTAACCCAGGGAAAACTGGGTTGAGAGGGGCAGAGTACTACTCCACAGTGAAGTCATGCACTATCTCAACTCGATGAGCCCTGGGGAAGCATATACTTGTTGACATCCTTTGCTTTTGAAGCTCTCTCGGGGCTCCTTGGATTGGACATCTTTGAGCAGGCTCCTAAGATGGGTGTGCAGAGACAAGATGGGAAACAATCCTTGTTTCCCAGAGAAGCCTGGGCAATTAACGAAGACCATATGGCTGATAAGAAAAGTGTCAGCACTGTCACTTACAGAGCCACTTGTTGAAGGCCTAAGTTATACTGGGTATTGTCCTAAAAGTTCTACAAGAGGTTCTTGATTGTTTTTTCAAACACTGATGATTTATTTGCTTCTTTCAAAGACTTATTTTTGGCTGAACTTAGACATAGTGGAATATCTCAGCAAGGGCAGCTTGGCAATCTGTTCCTGGCATTTTTCTTTAGCTTTCTTCATTCTTTTCTGCAACCTCCTCATTTTGCTTGCTGCATTATCTCCAGTACAATATATCTCTTTGACATTTGTGTTGTAGGGTACATGAAACAGCAAGATGCTGAATCTTGGGTACTTTAGTTCTGGGCTTGCCTTCTTTGTTTAAGGGATTCCTGACAACATATTGGTAGACAGCATCCTCTTTAGAGAAACTAAGACACTTTCAGACTCCACCAGTCCTTTTGGGCCCCAACTACCAAAGCATAGTAGTATCTGTCAGTCTAGGAATATCCTTCTCTCCTTTTTTTTTTTTTTTCTTCAATAACCAAGTTGAGACCACTCAAATTGCATCCACAATGTATTCCTAAACCATCTTGCACTTCCTCCCTCCATTCCTCCTTGGTCTATAACAAGACCTTCCTCATCAGTAAATGTACTCTGGCATGAGTCAAGACACAATGCTTCATAGGAAAGCCCTGTTCATCATTCCCATCATGGATTCTAACCGAATAATACTTCCATCTTTCACCTGGCGCATTGGCAGCAACAAGAAGTCCTTAATTTTTATAAACACTACACAAGTAGGCATTATAATTCTGGACTCTGAATCTGTCCTTTCCATCATTTCTACTTGATTGCACAGCTCCTACTTCATGATCAGTTTCCCAGGTGTGGTATGGCACTCCCTATTTTTATGAGGCTACACTCCACCTCCACTCAACTTTCTTGAGTTATGTAAACCTGATACTTCCTCACAGTGTGCCTGCCCCATAGGTGAGTGACACCATCCACATGTCTAACTTCCCCTGGAACCACAATCGAACCTTGATGAGAAGATTTGACTGAAATCAGGATTCTCTTAACCCAGAGTCAGGTAAAAACTGAGTGGGTAAGCCAAAAGCATAGGGGGGGGGCCAACATTCTGTCCTTGCCATATGGCAAGTATGAGTCTGTGTTTACACAACCAGTGACCACACACTGAGCTATGGATTCAGACTAGAGGGTTATGAACTCCTCAGGGGTTCACAAACTGTCTGGAGAGCTAATTATCAGATTCACAAGGCCAGTAGATTGCCAACTGTGACAGCAGCTAAGAGAGGGAAGGAGGAGGGGTGTGAGGCTGAGCTAGGCAGGGATGCTGTTAAATGCCACATTCAGCACCTGTGAAGGTAGAGCCTGCCAGTCTCCAGGGAAAGTGGCCAAGCCTTGAGGCGCTTTGGAAAGGTAGCACTTGGGCAGTGCACATCTTCCCAAGAATCTGAGCTGCAGGCCTCCTCACAGCAGGAAATCCCACACTATGAATAAGAAGGCAATATCAGCTTGCCTTAGCACATGTCCCCAGCAGGAAGACTCACTCACTGATTTGCCTCATCCTTCTTCCCTGTGGACCTGAAGTCCTTGGCATCCTTCCCAATTGACTCTCTGCAGGTTCCTGCTTTAGGGGCAGGCCACTCCTGTTCCTGGGCCCCACTTACCCTGGCGAAGGTCCGGAATCCCTGGAGGATGGGTCTGTAGCCTGTGCAGCGACAGAGGTTTCCTGCAGGCCAGGGGAAAAGTTGCAGTGTCATCATTCTCCCCAAGTGGTGAGCTTCTGGCTTTGCTGCATGCATTGACCTTTGGCATTCTATGTCTGCTGCCTAGGAGGCCCTATTCATCAAAACACCCATCCTAGTGTTCTCTCAGAATCCTCCCACCAAGCACATATTGGCCTTGCCAGGGCGTGTGACCACCTTCTCAGTGAGTTTCTCAAACTATACCACCAATATTCTTCCCCTTCAGAGTGGGAATCCCTGGAGGAAAGACTCCCATCTTTTATCCTGTGTCCTTCAGATAGTGTGTAACACAGGACTCGGATGAAGTTTGAACACATGATTGACTGGGGTGCTGAAACGATGGTGAACATTCTGGATTCATTTCTCTAGAGAGAGTCAACCTACTCACAGGAGACCAACAATGGTTGTGGCTCAGCATCTAATCTGTCTTCCTCCTGTTTGGTTCTGATGCTGAAGGTCAAGTGAACAAACCATGCTTTATGAGACTCTAGGCCAGTGGTTCTCAACCTGTGGGTCACAACCCCTTTGGCAAACCTCTATCTCCCAAAATATTTATATTGTGATTCATGGCAATAGCAAAATTATAGTTATAAAGTAACAATGAAAATACATTTATGGTTAGGGGTCACTATAGCATGAGGAACTATATTGAAAAGTTGCAGAATTTGGAGGATTGAGAACCTCTGATCTAGGCAGCTTCCCAAATGTCAGTGGTCCTCCATACTAGCTATCCTGGGAGAAGGCTGAGCCATGAAGGATAGGATATAGACATCCCAGGAATCAAGGACCAACAAGGACAACCAGGATCTTCCCAGTAGATCTTGGCCACCATGTTTTGGTGGCCAGAGCTTTCCAAAGAGCAGCACCTGGCATTTCTAGCCCATTCTTGACTGTCACCATGTTGACCTGTTTGAGACCCACATGCTATCCCATTCCCAGGGCTGTGCCTGAAGGTCCACACCTTGGAAGGCATTCTCAATCTCCTCAATGGTGGGCTCCGGCTGGTTTCGGAGCAGTGTGTACATGCTCATAACAATGCCTGGGGTGCAGAATCCACATTGGGAACCATGGCTTCTGGCAATTCTTTCCTAAAAAAAAAGAAAGAAAGAAAGAAAGAAAGAAAGAAAGAAAGAAAGAAAAAAAGAAAGGAAAGAAGGAAGGAAGGAAGGAAGGAAGGAAGGAAGGAAGGAAGGAAGGAAGGAAGGAAGACACATGCTTGTGTTGTCAGGAACCTCCCAAATCCTTTATAAGTCACATAAAGCTTTAGGGATCATCATCAGGTTACCAAGCCCCTGTGAGGCACAGGCTCCTCATCTTTATCCCACTACTTACCAAGGATTTCAAGATGTAATTAAAAAACAAACTCTTTTCATCCGTTTATTTTCTTTATTCTTCCCTTTCTTTCTGTTGATTAATCCTGGGACTTTGAACATACTAGGCTGGACTCAGTCACTCAACAATGCCTACAGTCCTTTTTTTTTTTTTTTCCTTTGCTTGTTTGTGATGGTGTCTCACTGTGTAGTGTAGGCAGGCCTTGAACTTCATAACTTCATATCCAAGCCTCCCAAGTAGCTGGGTTGCAGGCACCAGGACCTTAAACTACCTTAAACCCCTGGCATTCTGTAAGCATCTGCATCATTCAGATGCTCAGAAGGGACCCTCTGAGCACAGTTAGGACATGAGAGTTGGAACACAGGGTAAACTGAGTTTACTCTCTAAATGGGATATTACAAAAATCCCACCCAAAACTGGTAGGTTTTGACTACAAGGTTCCTTTCCTCATCCACATGACTTTCTTCTTTTTCTGCCTCTTGGGAATCTCTCTTGGTACTTACATAAAACTCACAGAAACTATAATCTCTTTATCTATAGTCTACTCATTAATTTTGTGAACCCAGACTATAAACCTAGTATGCATAAGCATGGAAAAGTCCTATAAACAGAGAGGAGGAATGGGGAGACATTACATGAAGCCCACACTGTAATAGGGTAATAGTTATAAGAAGAGATGGAGTGAGAAAAATTCCACGTACAAAGTTTGTACAATATGACTTTATTCAGAGAGACTGGCATCTACTGTGCCTACTCAGAAAAAGCCATTCTAAAAAGGATCTGAGTCTGGCTTCAGTATCACAGTTTAGATCAGGGAAAGAGAACAGTCAGCAAGAAGGCTGGGCACAGAGTGAGCTTGGCATACCAGAGCTGCTGAGAGAATATGGGTGGAACCTGCTGGTGCTAAACACCTTGGCTGAGAAAGCAGCTCCTCACAGGCCAGGGCAGGATACAGAACTTTCTCTGTGTGATGGGAAGCCTTGGGAGATTTCAGGCAGCAGTAATATGATTCATGACTCGAAAAAAAAAAAAAATCATTCTAGGCTACTGGATGGAAAATGCATTCTCAAAGCAAGCACAGAACTGGGGCACTGGGATGTGGGCTAGCCAACCAGAGATGATGACATGGACCAAATAAAAAGAGTGAAAACAGATGGGGCAGTGTCATAGATGGTTTGAGTTGGAGAGTGGACCACACTTCTGTATGCATAGGGTGAAGTATATGAGAGAATCAACATTTACTCCTGGATTCTCGCAAAACAGAGTGGATTATTTTTGCCATTGGCTCAGATAGATCAATAACCAAGAAGGAAGACATTATGGGCAAAATAGGTTTTTAATAAGGCTGCTATTAGACATTTATACAGTGGTGTCAAGCAGATAATTGGAAACAAGTCTAATTTCTGAGAAGATGTGAAGCCTGAAAGTACAAATATGTGCACCACTTGCAGGTAATGGGCATTTAGCATACTTAGGGAGAGTGAAAATAGAGAAGGGTAGGGCTAAGGCCTCAGCCTGGATACTAAGCAGTCTATGGCTGAGCCAAGGAGTCATGTGATACCAATGGGAGACATGGGAAAGCCAGAAGCCAAGAAAAACAAATGGACAAGGAATAGACTCTGGTCCCATCGTTTATATAGAGGCAAGATGAGATCTCCAAGAATAAGAGTTTTACTGTTGGAAGAAAGGGTATAAATCCCTGCATTCAAACTATTCATTCTTTATTTAGCCATGAAAGCTCAATGTAAGCTCACACTTCCCACAGGTTGGGCAGGTTTAAGGGTGTCCCCTTTTCCTGCCTAAGAAACAACCTCACCCTGCTCTGATCTCACACACTGGATGAGATGCTCCTCCTTGGAAGAGAACCTGTTTGCTCATCTGGAGGCCCCAGTGCCTGGTGTCACAGGAGAAGAGCAAGGAAGATGTGACCTCCTGAAAGACATGATTCCTCAAGTGCTCGAGAGAGGGCTAAGGCCTGGATTTAACACTGGAGCCATCTCTAGTTGCAATTTTCCAAAGAACTCCTGCATTAGTTACCCCAGTAGGGAAAAAAATAATCCACTGTTTTCTGCACCCACCAATTTCTACTTGGCCTAAGTGCATCTAGATTCTCTCTTCAGACTCCCAGATTTGTGCATTGGTCCCTCACTGTTCCCACCTTCAAACCACTGCCAAGTGGTCTAACCCCAGTTGGGCATTTTTAAGTTTGTATGGCTGGCCTTAAAATTGCTATAGTTGTAGATAACCTTGGACTTCTGATTTTATTGATGCCTTCCAAGTGCTAGGATCACAAGTTGGTTTTGTTCCTGTCCAGCTTATATGGTGCTGGAGAAATAATCCAGAGCTCTAAGCATGGTAGGCAAGTACTCTGTCACCTGAGTCACACACCCAACCCTCTCTTTTAGCTTATCCTTTGTCCTCAAGAAAGTGTTGTGGTTAATATTGGTTGATAACTTGATAGGACCTATAGTCAACTAGGAAATGATCCTCTGGGTATATCCTAGTAGGAATTATCTAGATTAGGTTTGCCTCTGGTCAAGGCTGTGGGGGCTTATCTAGATTAGGTTGAGATGGGGAAATGGCTAAATCTATGACTAAATAGAAGGGAGAAAGGTAGTTGGACATGACCATTCCATTGCTCTTTGCTTACTCACTATGATGCAGTGTACCCAGCTGCCTGAAGCCCCTTATATGACCCTACCACCACAGCAGCAAGTACCCCAATGAGTTCCTCCTTCCTCACATTGCTTCTTATATCAGGTATTTTGCACCAACAATGTGTAAAGTAACTAATTCAACATTTATGTGATGGGAGATGTCATTCTGTATATGTTTCTCATACTGGTTAATGAATAAAGCACTGTTGGCCAATAGGAAAGCAAGATAGGTGGGACTAGGACAAGGAGGAAGGAGGAAGTAGTAAGGGGTTAAGATGGAGTCTGGAGAGAGCAGAACCGCCAGCTGCCTCTCCCCGATAAGATAAGACCACGTGGAAATACATAGAAATGGGTTAATAATTAAGACAGAGCTAGCCAATAAGAAACTAGTACCTGGTCAACAGCATTATATCAAATACAGAGTCTCGGTGTGTTAATTGGGGCTGGCGCGGTGGTGGGACCAGACCAGCGGCAGGAGGAAAAACCTTACTCCTTACATTTATGTTGTTCAAGGGTGGGAGGGGAGTGATGCAACTGGAATAAGAGGGAGTACACAGGCTTATGACAGAGTCATGGAAATGTGGAATCTGGAAGACTAGGGGTTGTCAATGCCTACTCAAGAACAAGGGGTCCTTCACTGCCTTCCCAGCTCTGGAACAAGGACGCCCCTGGACATTAGATTCAGCTGATTTTGTTGTTGTTGTTGTTGTTCCCTTGGGGTCACACAGTATTATATCATCCTGACCCTAATGATGGGAGAGCTTTGGGTTTGCATGCCCATTCTTTCTACCTTGTAGCACCTAGAAGAGATTTGGAGAGGCCCTGGAACAACCTCCTTTGCTCAAGCAGTGAAGTTTCTCCCAACATCGCAGAGCAAAGCTGCAGATTTGGCCAATGCCTCACTCTGAATTGTTCTGGCCTCACATTCACCACCCTACTCACCTGTACAGGATGCAGCTTCTGAGTGTCTCCTATGCCTTCCACTGTTGTCACAGCAACATGATGCAAGGAGCAGATGGGGGCCAGGCAGGCATTGACAGAAAAATGACTAAAACCACAGATTAAGGTCATTTCTGAGCTCATAAGAGCAGTGCAGGACCTGATAGGACCTGGAGGCTTTCCACATCTCTTTGCTCTATGCTACATTCTTGTGTTGGCTATTGTTGTCATTGCTTCTCCATCTAAACCTTGAGACAGGAACAAAAGGCGCTCTATTCCAGCTGAGACTGCGCCTCACTGTTTCATGAAAACAGCCAACATCTGTTTCTAATGCCATCATATGCCAGCTTTCTGCTGGGGGCTTAGAGAGTAAGGGTGAATCAGATGAAGTCCCTACCCTGCAATAACTTGCAGTCAGCATGGGAGAATAGAAGTGGGTATGAAGATGCAATGTAGAAATCATTCCAGAGAGCACTCGGAAACCTGCATAGACATGAAAGGCCTAACTCAAACTTGGGGGATCAAGGAGCACTTCTTAGAGGAGATGCCGTTTCAGTCCAGTATTTCCAGGTGGAGTCCTGGATGAGAGAACATACAGGACAGGAAACAGTTTATAGCAAGATCAAGAAAGAAGTAGGCCTAGGCTATGAGTTTTCATATTGCTCAGCTTGCGGAATATCTGGCTCTTGGTGGCAAAGGAAACAGGGGAGGGAATCAGGGACATACCATGGAGAGTTGGAGAAGGACTTTTAAAATGGGACAGCATGTTTTCCTAGTCTGTAGAATGGACATTTTATCAGTAGTTCAGAGTTTGGTCCCCATTCATCAACCAGGAAAGATACCCCATAAGACATCATTTGACACTCCTTGTACATGACTGGAGTCTTCTCAGAAACACACATCCTCCACACTCACTCATAAGGTAACCCTACCTCCAACCCTCCCATGGGCCACCAGGCAACAGGCAAAGGATACACGATCTTGTTCTGGAGACGGTCATACTTGGAGATCATCACTGTGCATGCCCCACAGCCACCTTCTCCACAGCCAAGCTTGGTCCCACTCAGTCCCACTGAGCAGCCACTTGTTAAGGACCACAAATCCAGAGAAAGGACTGACAGACAGATGGGAATGTTGAGCAGAGTCTCACTAGCAGAATTTATACACAGCTCAAGCCCAGGAGGCAGCAGAGCCATGGCCTGTCACTCTATGATGAGGTGGGACTGTGCCCAACAGATGTAAGAACAGGTCACCTCCACTGCACGGGTGAGTTGGCGTCTACAAGTTCCAGGGTCAGGGTTCCCCCAAGGTCTGAGCAAGAAAATCATAAACCCTACCCCCGAAGACTGAGCATATGGTGTCTCTAAGTGAGCGGTGAAGTTCCTCCACCAAGCAATGATATGTTCTGGGACTTACCAAGTACTGGATTTTTTATTCAAATTTTCAAGCTGACAAAGCCCCAGAAACCAAAACCGAAGCTAGACTGAGCTTTTGAATCTCTCACAAAATATATACAAGTGAAAAATAATAGGTTCCCCCCCGCCAAGATAGGGTTTCAATGTATATCCCTGGGTTTCCTAGATCTTTCTCTGTATACCAGGCTGGCCTGGAACTCACAGAGATCCTTCTGTCTCTGCTTCCTGAGTGCTGGGATCAAAAGCATGTGCTCCCACCACCTGGCAAAATGAAGTGTTTTAAAAAATGGGAACGTATAATGGATTCAGCTCTTATATATACTGTGAAAAGATAATCTAACATAGATTATTACATTACATAACTAGTAGGCTATTCCAACCCCACAGCAGTCCTGTGTCCACCTTCCTTGAATCACACAGACCTCTGTGCTGAATTTCTGTCAGTCCCAAAGCCCTCACAGCTCTTCTGCAGATGGGAGACACAGATGACTATTAGCAACTGGCCATATCCTCCATATTCAATATAAAATTAACAAGGAACAATGGTATCACATCTTACACTTACACTCTTGATTTTAATGGGCCAGGCTTGGTCAACCCTCCCTAGGAAGCCCTTACCATGTGGGAGGAGTAGATGGGAGATGGCCTAAGGGGGAAGGCAAGGGGAGTCAGGAGGAAGGGTGGGAGGGAGAACTGTGGTTTTAATGCAAAATGAAATAAAAAATAAACTTAAAAATGCAAAATAAAAGTTCTTGATTTTTCAGAGCGATTTGCTTAGCAGGCAAGAGCTACTATTTCCCTGCAGATTAAAATGCAAAGCAAAACCAGGCTGAGGTCTAAGCTGTCTTCTTGTACATTACACTCTGCTGACTCAGAAATCTCCCAACTCCAGAGTTGTGTAATCTCTTCCTTTGCTACCTTTCTTTAAGCCAAAGAGGCTTCCTAAGACCTAAAGTTCTTTTGTTTGCTTGCTTGTTCTCATTAACTGAGGTTGTGTGATGCTATCTGTAGTTGATACATCTAGAAAACCTATGCATGAAGAAGGTGTCCATCTAGTCTTTATCTTCTAGCCTTGGCATCTTTGTAGAAAGCCCAGAGTTGAAACAAGGCTAGGGACATTTCTTCTGCTCTCACAAATTAACTACCAACCCAGACTGCAATAAGTAAATGGCCTTTATACTTTACATGGCAATTTCCATTTTAAATTTCATTTGAGTTTCACTCTTTAAATCAGCCCACTGTGATTAAGAGTTTCTGGGGTTCTGAGGCTTGTGAAACCAAAACTAAAAATAGTAGGGATCTAAACTTAGCTTTGTTTTCAGAACACTGAAATTCATCTCAACAACCTGCTGGTGGAGTTGAAGGGAGATATCGTCCCCTTTGCCAACCCACTGAACCTCTGCCACAGAAGAGCCACCAGGGTAGTCTTCTGAGCCCTCAAATACACCACACCAAGTCCTCTGCCATGCTGCCTGATAGGGAAGGGATGAGGCCATAATTCCGGGCTCACTTCTGTGAGTGCTGAGCAAATGGTTCACTCAAAGCCATACCTCTGAAAGGAGAGGAGTACACATAGACAAATGTCAAAAGGAGCCTAGTCCTGACAACAGCACCTGGAGGGTTTCCAGCCTGGATGAGAAGCAAAGCACGTGGCTCTAGGCTTCCATCCAGAATCTGCCAGAACTTGCCCAGACTGTACTCAGTGAAAGAAGACTACTTAATCAGTGCCCGCCTCACTTCCTCTCAGAAGGGAAATAATGTTACACTTCATAGAATTTCTGTGGAGATTATATGGGATCAGCTATACAACCTACTTTGAACTTTGTCTATACATAGTGATTGTTCATTAAATATCAGCACCTATATTTTAAGTCATTTTCAATCCAGGGTCCCAGAATACTTCAATAACCTGAAAGAATGAAATGTGTAAGGGACCCTACAGAAGCCTTCCCCACAATGGATGAAGAGCAGAAATCCAGGACTCTTTCTGGGGCAGTGGGGGAGGAGGGCATCAAACATACCTTTCCCAAGGGTCACAAATCAGATAACCTGCACATTAGATAGTTACAATTCATAACCATAGCAAAATTGAAGTTATGAAGTAGTGATAAAAATAATTTTATGGTTGGGGTAACCACAGCATTAGAGGGTCACAGCATTAGGAAGGTCTAAGGAGTCTCCTGCCCTTGGTGTCTCTAAAGCCTGCCCATTAAACAGTTGGTACCTTACACAGTTTCTGCTACATCCTTTCCCAGCATTCAACCCTTGTCTGGGAATACTCAGTAACATAGAACTTATCTATAGCATGTGGAAGGCCCTAGGTTTGATGCCCAATAAAGCAAGAAAAAGAAATAGAAACCCTTTCCCTGGTCTCTCTGGGCCTCTATATAGCTAGAGAGGGTCCTGGATAGTCTTCTATATGTTAAGCAAATATCAACTAATGAAGATCCCACCATTGCCAAGGAGAGAATGACCATGAAACTCACAGGGGCCTTATAGGATTGGCCTTATAGGGCACAGGGTCAAACTCTGGAATTACTAAACTCTTCACTGAAGAACTCAGAAAGGATGCCATTAATAGCCATCTCATTTGAGAACTAAGAGTTTATGATGTAGGGAGGCAAGGATTATCCAAGATCTCCCAGCTATTGAGTACCACAGCTATCCAGACTCCTTCAGAGCCACCCTCTGGTCAGTGGGAAATAATGTAAGCTTCAGAAAACAGTCCCATCATCCCCTCCTCCTCACTCCCATTGCAGAGTCAGGATACACTTTCTTCTCAGGTAGACCAGAAGAGTTGTTTCTGGATCTGCATTTTTCTCTACCACCTACCAAGAAAAAGAAAGGAAACATGTCAAAGAGCCGCCTAGCCATTCTTTTGCAGTTGACTTCCTCCCTTTGGTATCTCATACCTCCATTTGGAAAGCTATTGGGCACATACAGAACAGACCATGGCAATCAAGGTATTTTCTCAACAATCCCATAAAGTCAAACACATGAGCTGTAAGACATGACCATGATCATGCCTTCAAGCCCTAGAATTCCACCTGGACACACCACAGAACAATCAGTTCTATGCTGGCAAGAGCATGGCAGTCTCCTAAATTTCCACCTGGACTGTGGTTAACATTCCTCAAACAGCTGTGTCTGGGGAATCCCAGGTTCTCTTGGCCAGCATTGCCTGACTTAGCTCTCTGCTGACCGCAGCCATTCTTTCCCCTCTGCAAATCAAATGTATGATGCTGTACTTCTTAATAAATTTGCTTAGTGTGAGTCATCAGCTTGCGCAAGACCTCCTAGGCCCAACTATTGCTTTTGTCCTCTTTATTTCTTGTTCTCTTTATTTTTTATCCTGGTCCTCCCACTCAATCCATCACCATTCACTTATCCTGGAAGTTCAGGACAGCATAGGACACAGAGTGGTCTGCCATACCACAACTAAAGGGAGGCCTGATGCAGTATTGCTAACTAAAAATGTTTAAACTCCTGTATAAGCTTAGAAGGAGGTGGGAGTATTGGTTTGCATTCCCAGTATTTAATCAGGCCAAGAATTTTGTTAGCAGTGAACATACTACAGACCATCTATAATGTAGACAGGGTTGGTTTGAGTGTATTTAAGTCAGTCTCAGAAGGATTGACTAGAGGAAGTCATGGGCCCTCTATTAGAGGTTTTCTTTATACAATGGACCTGTAATGTTGGAGGCTAAGAGAAAGCAGAGGGTCTGAGAAATGCACATCACTTGCATTATGGGATGTGTGAGCAAATGGTCCCTGCAGTGGTCCCTCAAGAACCCTTGAAGCCATCAGAAGAGTTAGCTCTGAACAGTTGAAAGGCCACCTTAAAAAAGAGCCAATTAAGTAAAATCTTTCTTTCTATCTCATGATATCATTCTAAGTTGGGATTGATTGGAGAAACTTCACCAGAAAATAAAATTGTGTGTGTACATATGCATGTTGTGTAATGTGTGGTGTATATGTATGCAGTTCATGTGTGTGAGTGTGTGGGTGCATATACACACAGAGAGATCACAGTAGGACATAAGATGCCTCCCTATACCTCTCTTGGTCTTACTGTCTAGGTCTCCCACTGAACTGGAAGCTCACCATAAAGGCTAGACTTGACTGGTCCATGAGCTCTTGGGATCTGCTTGTCTCCAATGCTCAGTGCAAGCATGTACAACCATCTATGGCTATTGTTATGGAAGCTGGGGATTTATGGGACTTGGGTTCTGGTGCTTGCAGAGCCAGTGTTCTTACTGAGCCATAGCCCCAGCCCCAATAATGGTATTTTTGGATTGATTCCAAATAATACACTTCTGAAACTTGCAGAATTTCCCCTTCTCTGACGTGTAAAGGAAAATGGGGGATACAAAGTAGAATTCTTAGACAAATATTCTACATTTTCTCTCATTTGGGAACCCATAGATTTGATAAATCTTGATAGTAGAAGTGAAACTATGTAGGGAGAAACAGAAACTAACAGGAGGGAGTAGGGGAGGAAGCAGAGGGGGTATATGAGTAATACGATCAAAATACAGTACATATTTGTATAAATTGTTTAATTTAAAATTAATGGTTTTTAATTAGCTTTCTTTTATGATAACACCCTTGGAGTTCAGCTTGCTCAATATTCTGGTTACTGAGTCCACATAAGGCGAAGTTCCTTTTCTTGGAGAAGAAATCATGAATGCAATCATTTATCACCCTTCTGGTGGGCATCGGTGACCTTGAACATGTTACCTCTCCCCAAGTTGCTCCTTCCTCCTCTATAGTAAGTCACTATAGTCCTCCCACCTAAACACACACACCTGCTGTGACCACCTATAAATTCAAGGTAAGTTCCTTTAGCATTTCTCAAGACCCTTTTAAATATGTCCTCAGTCTTCAGTTTTAGCTGTCCTGCCTCCTAGTTCCCTGGCACCTGATCTGATTGGATTAACAATCCACCTCATATCTCCTAGCTCCATGCTTGGGGCATGTCTCCCTCTTTCTCACACATTTTGACTTATTGGAGCATCCTATGCTCCCCTGTTCAAGGCTTTCTACATCACCACAGCTGTAGGCCTACCCTCCCTTGAAGATCTACAAAGAACAGCCATGCTACTTTTGAGGTGTGGCTCAGAGCTTGCCACAGTGTGCCCCATGGAACACTCTTTCAACGGAAAGCCCGAGGGAAAAAAGACTTGGCAGGTGTCACACAGATTGAATCTGAAGGGTTCCCTACCGGGTCATGTTTGGAACACTTGTTACCCAGATGGTGGGACAGAGCTGGGGTAACTGGTGAAAGTAGGTCATTTGGGGGGGGGGGCTTTGAAAGTCACACCCAGCCTTTGGCTCTTCTTTTTCTTTGACTCCTTGCCTGCCATGCTGTTGATCACTGTCCTCCACACTCTCATTGCCAATATACTGTTCAAGTGTATTTGTGGACTAAGTCCTTTGAAATCATGAGGCAAAACAAATCCTTCCTTCCTCCTTCCTTAAATTGATTCTGCCAGAAATTGTGGTGATAGTAATACAAAAGTAACTTACACTGTGGGGAAGCAGGTTTATAAAAATTTTGGTTGATAAGCCAGCAACATGGCTCAGGTCATAAAGGTGCTTACTACCAAGCTTGATACCAAGCTTGATAACTGAGCTGAGTTTCATTCATATCCTCTCTCTTTCTCTCTCCTCTCTCTCTCTCTGTCACACACACACACACACACACACACACAGAGAGAGAGAGAGAGAGAATAAATGCATAAAATGTAGTAATTTAGAAAACTTATAGAAAAAATTGAGTGAGCCAATTTCTCTGAGAATTTGAACTTTAAAAGAAACGCTGATTGCTGAATGTGGTAGCAGGGACAGCCTGGTCTGAATAGTGAGTTCCAGGACAGCCGGACTACATAAGTGAGACCATGTCTCAAAAAAAAAAATGAAGGGAGGGAGGGAAGAAGCAAGGGAGATAGAAAGGGAGAAAAATCTTAAAGGATGATAGGACACTACATATAATGAAATCCATAACTTTAAAATGATAATCAGTGAAAATCAAATAGATGGGAGGGAAGACCAATTCCCTCTAACACTGATAAATATGACTGATCACCTAGTAACTGGCACAGTAATTGATCCAGTTAATAAACAATGGCACTGATCAGTACATGGATGTTTGATGAATAAGATAGTTACATAGGTATATGACCTCAGAGTACCTGCTCATAAATTATTAATTATGAAGGAAAGAGTTGCCTTTGGGGGAAGAGAATTAATGGACACCGCCTTAGCCTAGAGTTGAAAGTTCAGGTCACTAATGGCAATCTGATATGATATACTCCTTGATAGAATATGCCACAGAAAAAGACATGTTACTTCCTGGGTAGTTCTGCCCAAACATTAGACTGGGAACCAAATTATAAGACAGCATGAGGAAAACTCAGAAATTTTGTCTCCCTAAGGAATAATTAACCATTCTCTTCAGAAATGCCAGTGTCACTAAAGACTAAGAAAACACAGGAGCTACTGCAAGTTAAACCAGATGAGATGAAAAAGCCACGGAGTCCATGGTCTAACCCTGCTGGTGAATGATGAATGACATTAATGGGAAAGTATAATAAATTTGCATGAGACACGGTGATTTTATATCAAAGCTGTATTTTCTGAATTTCATAAATGGACTGACAATCTCTAAGAATGTCTTATTCCTAGGATAAAAAAAATGAAGAGACATGAAGCCTGAAACTCTCAATTGTCCAGTAGAACATATGCTTCCCATATTTATACATATTTATTACATCTATAAAACTATTTGTATGCTTGCATACAAATTTTCATCTGTACTTGTACATATGTATAATCAATATATTTATCCTGGAAGAAACAGATAGAGGGGGGCAGGCAAGATGGCTCAGAGGTAAAGGCACTTGCCACAAAGCTTGACAGCTTGAGTTTAATCACAGTGACCCACAGAGTGAAAGAAGGAACTGGCTCCTACATGTTGTCCTCTGTCTGCCTGCTCCCAGATAAGAATGAGCCACCATCTTTCTACAGCTTCTTTGGTAATGTCTTTGCACAATATCTATGGCCCAATGCCCCAAGCATCTTGAAAAAGGAAATTAATCCAAACTTACTCAATCTACCTCTGCTCACCCAGCCCCCCCCCCACTTGCCTTGCTTATTACTAGTGCTTTTGTCCTTATTCTTGGCTTCTTCATCCTTCCAGCAGTTTCCCAAGAGCCCACATCTTTTTAAATGACAAACATGGCTGACTATTCATCATGAGCATCTGACAGGACCAGAAACTTCCAGAGATAGAAGAGTCTGATATGATGCTACTCTTTAAGAATCTAAAAATCACTCCTCCATGGTGCAAGTAAAATACAAGGAGAAGCAATTTCAGCCCAACCAGTTTACTTCAAAAACACTCCTCTCTAGACACAGAGGCTGACAGCAAGCCACCCCTTCAGAAGAGATGTGGGTCACATACAAATCAATAGCTTAATATATAATAAAACCTTAGAGTAAGACATGGCCTTGAGAGTCCTTAGATTCTGCTACTAACTCACTGGAAAACACATTTATGAAGGCCCCAAGGGAGATGCCTTTGTGTGCACAGTATTTCTGGAAAGTCAATTTAATGGCTGTTTCTTATACCTAGATAATATTACTGCTGAATAAAAAAGTAGTTTCAAATATGGGATTCAAGAGCCTTCATTTGACCTAGCTTTTGCCTTAGTGCCAGCTGCTCAACTCAAAAGCAGAAGCATCTCAGAGAGGATCCTGGACCGGAGGACCCAGAGATGGGAGCACTCAACCTGAATCCAAGAGACTTGACAGTACTGGTATTGAAATGGCTCCTAAGGTTTCCATGCTAGTTACCCAAACATATCCTGGCAGGGTAAGTCCTTAGGAATTCTCTGAAGCACATGTCCATTCCTTCAAATTCCCTCAGAAGTTACTCAGTCTCTCCACCCAACACAAAAGTAGACACAAAACAAAACAAGTAAAATCCTTCTTCCGGGATCCTTTGGTCCACTCATTGTTTATACTGTCATGCAGCCAGTTACTGTGGGGCATGATGGGTCCCCTCCTACAATCTTATTTATTCTCCAGTGGGGAAATAAACAGAAGCAGAGACAATACACCTATCGCCCCTTTCTCCCCTCCAGCACAGCACAGAAGTATCAAAAATCCCCAGGCTCTCAGGGATTTGTGGTCCCCATGCCACTTTTCTTCCATCTTCAAGCACCAGTGACATTTAAGGGGTTTGCAATATTTATTTAAAGAATTGAGAAATGGTGAAAGGAAATTCCTTTATGAAAATAATAATAATAATAATGGCTTGCCACAAGGTGTCAGTATGTGTCCCCACACAGTAAATCAGCTCTAGCTGTTAAATTATAATACGGGATACACCAGAATCGATGGCTCTTTGTGCTTTATGTCCTGGCATTAGCATGAAAACACATTCCTGCTACTGTTTGCAGTAAACAGAGCCTTCAAAGCACTAGGCTGGGTTTACTTAAACACGGAAATAGAGGGGTGTTGATGATGCCCCACCTCACCTAGTCTGCTTCCTGCCTCTGAGTCAATATGTCCACTTCTCTCCTCCCTCTCCTTCTCTCCTTTGCCTTCTGAGTGTCTTGCCTGTTTTCTTCTTGCTCTAAAGTTACCAAACTACAGCAATACTTTTTAAGGGATAAAATGAGACCAGCGGGACCAGGTAAGAGAGATGACACACTTCCCTTCCCAGACAGCAGGAACTCCAAACCAAAAAGCAACTCCTGCTTACCTTTTTGCCATTCACAAAGAAAACCAACTCATCTGCTGTCATTTTGGCTGGCGGAGTCACTGAGCTCCTAGGAAGTACTTGCAGATATCACTGCCCTGCAACTTGAAAGATACGCCTCCCAGCAAAAATGAAACAAAGTCGGCCAATGGGAAAGAACCAGCCCCAGGCATGAAGAGTTCTTGGCAATGGTCACAGGTTTACATAATCCAGGAAGGACCAAACACGCAGCAAATCATACTCTCTACTCCTATGTCAAAGTACACAGAGGAAAAGTGTGTGCATAAATTAGTGAGGACTGCGTCTTGACACCGAATGACTGTGAATTCTGGGCATCTGCCCTTGTGGAACCTGCTTCGTCCTCCTCCTATTTGCCATACCAGGAAGAGGGGGAATGAGCCGTTTGTCAGCTACTGCCAATGGAGCTGATTCACTCTCTTCCCTCTTCCTGTCTACACTTGTTATTTCTCCAGTCTGGCTTACACTACGCAGACTCAGAACTGGCATGCTTAACTCATTCTCTCATGGCCTGGTGAACAACGTAGGTCACAGTCATGGAACTTAATGTCCAGACTCTAGCCCTGACCTTTGACTACAGCCAGTCACTTATTGCCAGCAGAACTCAGCTGTTTCTCATCCAAGTACTAACCAGGCCCATGGGAGAAAGGGAGGGAGGGAGGAAGGGAAAAAGGGAGGGAGAGAGGGAGGGGGAGGGAACTGGGATCAATACGTAAAATAAGAAAAAATAATGCGCACGCACACACACACATACACACACAAAGAACTCAGTTATTTCATCCTGGAAAGGGGACATAAAAATATCAAAGTCAGAATGTTGAGAGACAAATGGTCTTTTGGATGTGCTTTAGAAACTTGCAAAAAAAAAAAAAAAAAAAGTTAACACTGTTGCTAAATCATCCTCATCATAGCAATAATCCTGAAACAGAAGCTGTCAAATGAACACAGGAACTCACAAAAATAAATAAATAAGTAAATATTTCAAACACAAATAAATAAAAATGCTTATATAATATAATCACAGTCTATTAATATAGCTTACCCCACCCACCATCAAGTACCACTAACTCCTGGTGTAAGGGTCTATGCTATGTACCCAGGCAACACCAATGGGCTCTCTCTGCCCCACCCCAACTCCACTGCTCCATTCATTTCCCCCCCCCCATCTCCACATCAACAGCCACCCTGTCCTTCCCCAGCCCTGCAGTCACTCAGCCAGCCCACAAGAGGACACATTCCGTGCTCCTGGAAGAGCACAGTAAAGCAAGAAAAGCGCATGAGTCCGGTGTCCTGGCACAGCAGCATCTTCGAGAAACAATACTATTGAGACAGACACACCATCGACATGATGCCTCTTGGCCTGGACAGGACCAGGAAATGAATTAATTTTCCAGCTGATTGATAACCCAGTGTGCACCTAGACTATGCTGGCTCTTGTGCGGCAAATCCCTGTGAGTTTCTCAGTCCAGGACAAATGGGGATGTTGATGGTAATAGACAGTGGTTGTTAGCCAGAGTGGAATTCCCTACAAAATGTGTCATTTGGCTGTCTGAGACATGTTAGTGACATGACTGGTAAGGTGGTGGTGGTGCTGACGATGGTTGATGTTGTTGCTGTTATTGTTGTTGCTGCTGCTGCTCCTGGGACCCAGGAAGTGGGACTAAACATTCCAAGCCCAAGACAATCCCTCACAACAAAGACTTGTCAAATGTCCACCAAGAACAGAGAAATCCTGATCTGAAATGAGAAGGGTGGGGAGAGGCATTAAGGCTAAACCTAGGGTGTGTGTTTCTAACTCTCCCTGTTTCTCATATTCCTCTGACTGACTGGCTCATCCATTCACTGACTCACCCATTCTTATATCTCCCAGAGCTCTGCCCTTCCACCAAGGCTGTCCCGTACAGTCCTAATGAGAGTTACGCAGGTCATATTTAATATTAGCACCATCACCTTTGCAAAAGTCACTGCCTTGAGTTCAGTGCCCTCATTTACAGACATGGTTTACCACACCTACAAAATCAACTCTGCTGAAAATCAAACAAGAAGCTAAACTGTCCCCAGCAAACATTGGGCAAGTGCTGGATGAGGGGTTTAGGAATGTGAAATTGGGGAGGGCGGGATTCTAATGAGAAAGTAGCCTGACTAGGGTACTGCAGGGACAAAACAAACCGAGAGGGAAGTTGAGAGGTCAGCTGTAGCTAGCCTCTACCCATGGCAATTGTCACAAAGGGAAAGAAATGGCTACCCACAGACACAGCTCCAGAGAAAGGAAAGTGGGCTCTGGATTTGGAAGTTGACACCACACATCGCCTCCACCCCACGCTGGTGCCTTGTAGAGCAACAGATCCCTCAGAACCACATGAAGTAAACAAGCAGTGGTGAGTGGACTGTAGTTTCTAGACAGGAGCAGCAGCCCCCAAAACACAGACTGTGGAGACAGCAGCTGTGCGTACAGAAACAGGAAACTGAGAGGCTCTCACCACTCCCCACCCTGGCCACAACAAGAGAAACTGAGTGGATGACAGGAAGTTTAGCTTGCGGGGGAACTTGGCGCAATGGCCTGATGAGTCAGGAGACACAGGGTTGGGCTTTTTCCTACCCAGGAACAAACATGGACTGAAAATGTATTTGTCTCAGTTTATTGCCTAATTTTGTTCTTCTATTTTTTAATTTTATTCTTAATTTACTGCATATCTTACTTAGTTTTTCTAATTCTTTAATTTGAATTTTTCCTCTTAGTATGTATAATTTTGTATTTTAAATGTTCAGGTAATACGATGTAACTTGTATTTTGCTGGGGAAAGTTCTTATGTCTTCCCTTCTTCTCTCTACACCTAATATATTTTCCCTACTGTTTTTCATATATCTAACCCATATACTTGATCTAATTCTTACTCTATCCTCTCCTATCCCATCCACCATACCCATTCACTTTACTACTTAAATATGTGGCATTTTACCCCAACAAGAACCCTAGTACTCTAGTCTTCAAACTTTATAGGAAACACAAGTCAACAGCATAGTATCTTCAGCAGCTAACATGGGGATGTATGTTGAATCATCATAGTTGTCTGTTGTAGAATATTATTTTAACTAGGCAAATATGTGTTGCATTTGTTTATGCTACAGAATATTACTTTAACTGTGTAAAGTTGTCTTACTTATGCTGAATTTGTTTAATTATGTAAAGATGGGTTGCTGTTTCACCTTGCCTGTCTAAGGCACCTGATTGGTCTAACAAAGATTTGAAAAGCCAGTAGCTAATCAGGAGAAAGGATAGGTAAGGTTAACAGGCAGAGAGAATAAACAGGAGAAAAAATCTAGGCTCAAGAGAAGAGGAAGGAAAAAAAGAGGGGGAGAGAATGAGGGAGACACCCAGGGCCAGAAGCCAGGCAGTCACCAGCCAATAGACACAAGAAGCAGGGAAAATAAGATATACAGAAAAAAGTAAAAAGCCAGAAGCAAAAGGTAAACAAAGAGAAACAGGTTAATTTAAGTTAAAAAAGCTAGCAAGAAACGAGTCTAAGCTAGGCCAAGCATTCAAAATTAATAAGTCTCTGTGTCATGATTTGGGAGCTGGTGGGTGGCCTAAAGAAAAAGCCTGGTGCAGTTGTTACTGCAGCTTGGATGATCATTAATTCAAATGAAAACAAGCAACCAAATAGAGTTCCATAAAACAAAGCAGACAGAAGCAATGGGAAGTAGGGAGGAGCTGCAAATCAGAGGACCCATACTCCCCAAGAGATGCACAAAGTGTAGCAAAGAAACATGCAGGTCATGGGATGATATTCCACTATGACAATTCACGGGCTGACAGCTTCTTAACCATAGAAAACAAAGATGGTAAGATGCGGAGCTGCAAACACACACACACACACACACACACACACACACACACACACACACACACGTTGCAGGGTTTTATCAAAAAATATTAAAAGAGCAAATAGAGGACCCAAATAAACAGATAAGGAATTTAGCTTAAACGGTGAAATTGATTCAAAACACAAAAAGGAAGTTGCCAATATGGCATGGCTGTAAGAATCAGTAATTAGGAGGGGAAATTTTAAGATATGGAAAAAAAAAAAATATCACCAAGGAAATACAGAGGTTACCAAGGAACAAGCAAAATTCTGAAAATGAGAGAGCCAATCAAGTAAATAAATAATATAGCAGAAAACATCATCAACAAACAAGATCAAGCAGAAGAATAAATCTTAAGAGTGGATGAGAGACAAGGCCATGACACATACAGACATATAGAAGGAAAATTGGGCCAGGGAGATTTCTTAGTGCTTAAAATACTTGTTTGAGGTCTGGAGTTTGGATCCTCAGAGCAAGTGAACATGTGGACATGAAAGCCCACCTGTAATTCCAGCCTGAGACAGTAAAGGCAGAAAATCTCCAGAGCTAGCTAGCTAGCAAGACTAGCCATACTAGGGAGTTATGGGTTTGCCAGAGAAGCATTGCCTTATTGGACTTCAAATGTGTGCACATACACTCAAGAGAACAAACTCAAGCCTACATGGGTTAGAGAAGATGGTAGGAAATCAATTGTCTTAAACAACCTAGTCAATGAAATTGTAGCTAAGAATTGCCAGAATCTAGAAAAACAGATATACAAATACAGGAGGTCTTCTAAACCCCAAAACAGTTATGAGCAGAAAACAATCTCTCTAAGATATATCATAGTCAAGATATCAAAAATATAAAGCAAAGAAACCATAAGAGGAAAGAGCACATCAGATCTGATGTCAGCAACCATAAAAGCCATAAAAGTATGGAATAATCTATTTCAATCCTTAAAAGAAATTATTGTTAATCAAATTGCTATACTCCAAAAACAAATGTGTACTAATAAAAGATGGAGAAATAAGAATATCTCAAAATAACACAGGCACATACATACACTAAATAAATAAGATAATTCATAATAACTATGCCATCTCTAAGAAAAATATTTAAGGATTATTATACATAGAGGAAGAAGAAAGACAGTTTCACACATAAGAACACAAGAAAGAATATATTCTATGAAAGCGACAGACAAACAAAGGAGACCTGAGAAAGAACCAGTCATGTCCAACACTACCAGGAAAGGAAGAAAAGAATTGCCAATCAGCCAATGGAACAGAACAATGAGCAGCAAAAGCATAAACAATATAAACAATAGCAAACCCTTCTCAATTATAGCCTTGAATGCAACTGTTTTTAAGGCAGTAATTAAGAGACACAGACTAATGGACTGGATTGAAATACATGACCCAATTATCTCCAGGAAACTCGCATAGCTAGGGGAAAAGGTTGGAAAGCAAACTGTCAAGCAAACAGAAGTCACAAACAAATTATCAGAGCAATTCCCTGATCCTATTTGGTATATCTCAAACCAAAACTAGTGAGAAGAAATGAGACATGAGGTAGTCCACTGAGTACTAATAAAAGAAACAGTTCATCCAGAGGATACAACTACCATAGATATTTATGCACTGAATCTTGAGGCCCCCAAACTCATAAAACAAACACTAAAAGACATAGAAGACCACATAAGTCCACATACAGTAATAATGGAGGATTTGGTACCCCACTGATATATCTAGATAGACCTTTGAAACTAATGATCAGCAAAGGGGCCTCGGAGCTAAACTACATCATAGATCAAATGGACCTAATAAATCTACAGAACACTTCACCTAACTGATAGAAATGAACATTCTTCTCAGACACACTTGGAAACACTGAAAATTAACCACATCATCAGCCACGACCCAAGCCTTAATAAATACAAAATTATCTCCCACATCATAACAGATTGCAGAGGACTAAAGCAAGAGACTAATATCAAGACTAACCTCAAAAAAATATACAAATATTTGGGGACAAAACAATATGTTTTTTTTAATAAAAAGTGGGTCATTGAGAAAACCAGGAAGGAACTTAAAAATCACTAGAAGCAAACAAAAATGAGAAAATTAATAAACAGAATCCCTGGGGTACAGGTAAGTCAGTCCTAAACACTCACATTAAAAATTCAGAGGGATATCAGTCAAATAACCCAATGAGACACTTAAGGACTCCTAGAAAGCAAGAAGAAGCCTACCCCAAATACAGCAGGAAGAAAGTTGTAATAAGGATCAGGGCATAGATTTGTGATTTCAAGACTAAGAATACAATAGATAGAATTAATCAAAGAATTGCATCTGTGAAAGTATTGAAATATAAAATTGACCAACTTCTAGACAGACTAACCAAAGAAGACATGAGATAATAAAATTAGAGTTTTTGAAAAGAGTATTATTATAGCACACTCTAATGAGAGCACATTATCAAGGACTGCTTTGAAACTTATATTCCAAAGAAAAAGAAAAATCTGGAAGAAATGGATAAATGTCTAAACTCGTATGGCCTACCAAAATTAAAGCCAGAAGATATAAATAACCTGAACAAACCCATGATAAACAAGGAGACTAAAGCAAGATTAAAGGTCTCCCCACAAAGAAAGTCCAAGGCTAGACCCATCTATTGCTGAATTCTACCAAACTTTCAAGGAAGATATAATGCCAACATTTCTCAAACTATTTCATAAAATGAAAATGGAATGAATACTACTGAACACATTCTACAAAGTCAATGTAAGCTCAATGTCAAAATCAGGCAAAAACACAACAATAGAAAACCACAGAAAAATCTCCCTGATGAATACACATGTAAAAAAAAATCCTCAACAACTAAAAACAAAAAACTGTAATAACTTCCATGTCTCTAGATTGGCAGAATTAATATTGTGAAGTTGGCTTTATTACCTAAAGCAATCTACATATTCCATGCAACCCTCATCAAATTTCCAATGACATTCTTGACAGAACTAGAAAAGAATAATCTTAAAGTGTTTATGGGCATACAAAGAACATGATGGCCAATGCAACTATAAGCAGAAATAATACAACCGAAATTATCAAGTTGCTTGACTTCAAACTATACTACAGAGCCATAGTGTCAAAGACAGCATGGTAGTAGCACAAAAGCAGATGTATAGATCAATGGACTGTGATAGAAGACCCAAAGGTAAATTCACTCAGCTATTAACACTTAAATACTGACAAAGTTGTGAAAAGACATGCACCAGAAAAACAACAGCCTTTTCAATAAACAGTAGTAACTAAACTGGTTTTCTACCAGTTAGATTCATTATCTCTCATCTTATACACACACCAAAAAAAAAAAAAAGCTCAATTTGGATCAAACATCCAAACACTGTAATTAATACTGTAATTAATAAAGGGAAAACACTTAAGGATATAGGCACAGGCAAGAAATTTCTGAATAGAGTTTTACAAAAGCACAATAATACCAATAGCACAAGAAATAGCCCCAAGAATTGGTAAGTGGAATTTTATGAAATTGTAAAGCTTCTGCACAGCAAATGAAACTATCAGTAAACCATCTACTGAATTTTAGAAAATCTTTGTCAACCATACTTCAGAAAAGGGGTTAATAGCTAGAATAGTCAAAGAAAAAAAAAAGTAAACATAAAAACTGTAAACAGATGGGCCAATGAACAAACAGTTCTCAAAAGAAGAAACATAAGTTGCCAATAATATTTGTTTCAAATGTACAACATCCCTAACCATCAGGAAAATGCAAATTAAAACTTTTGAAAACAAAATAGAGAACAATAAAGATAGACATCTAGTGTCAACCTCTGACATCCACATATATACACCTGCACAAAACACCCACCCAAATACATTACATACATTTTATCATATGGTTGTGTGTGTGTGTGTGTGTGTGTGTGTGTGTGTGTGTGTGTGTGTGTGTGTGTGTGTGCACCTGCCCCAGTGCACATGTTGAGGTCAGGAGATAACTTTCAGGAGTCAATTCTCTCTTTCTACTATATTGGTCAAGAGACTAGAAATCACATTATTAGACTTGGCGGCAAGTACCTTTAAAATTTCAGTGGCCCTTAAGTTTTTAAGTAAAATAAAATGACATAGAATTCCAGTCAGAAAGGCTACCATCACACAAGCAAATTACAGCAAATGTTGGGGAGAATACAGGAAGGGAATTCTCATCCATTGTTGGTGGGTGTAAACTGGTATAGCCAACCATAAAAATCAGTGTGGAAACTTCTCCAAAAACTAAAAACAGATTTACCATATGACCCAGCTGTCTCACTCTTGAGCAATTACTCAAATGACTCTATATCCCACCACAGAGACACTTGTACATCTGTTTATTGCATCTCTTTTTACAATAGCAGGGGAATGGAATTGTCCTAGATGTCCATCAAAAGATGAACAAGTTAAAAACTATCATACATAGACACAATTGAATTTCATTCAGCCATAAAGAAAAATCAAAATGTGTAAATGTCAGGAAAACATATGGAACTGAAAAACATATCAACCTAGATGACCTGAGCTCAGAAAGACAAATTCTATATACCCCCTCTTATACTCAGATCTAAGCTTCTAGTTGCTAAATAGGCAAAGGTGGTGTCTAAATTACTGGTCTATTGCTGTGATGAAACTATGACCAAGGCAATTTATAAAAGAAAGGATTAAATCGGGGTTTGGTTACAGTTTCAGAGGGTGAGTCCATGACCATCATGGCAGAGAGCATGCTGGCGGGCAGACAGGCAGGCACTGGAGCAGTAGCTGAGAGCTTACATACTAACCCTCAAGTAGGCACTGGGGAAAGAAGGAGAAACCAGGCCTAGCACACTTCCTCCACCAAAGCCACTACTCCTATTCCTTCCCAAACAGTCCTGCTAACTAAGGGATGAACACTCAAACATATGAGCTCCTGGGGGGCCAGTCTCATTAAGAGTACCACACAGCAATGCCCAAACAAAGCAATATGAGGCAGAAGGAAACAAATGGGGAAGACACTAGAAGGCAAGAGCTATTAATGTAGAAGAGAGGATACTTGGGGTAGAAGGGAACATTGGGGACAGGAAAAAGAGGAGGAGGAGCAGAGTAGAAGAATCGATCAAAACGAAGTACACATGAAAATGACATAAGGAACCTTTTTACTTTGTAAGCTAATTTTAAAAAGTAATTAATTACTTTAAGAAAAAGTCAAATAAGATATAACTGAAATATGTTATTTATAGTAGATGGTCAACACAGGCCCTTTCTCTGTGCTGAACTCAAAATTCCACTCTATACCTGTGGAGTGTTAAGGGTGAAAGGGAACTATGGATTTATATTGCTGTTTGGAGGCTTCATTTCTATAATTACTAGAGCTCATGTGTGACACAGCTATATCATGGGCAGAGGATTTCACAGCTCTCCTCCCCAGCATCTCTATGCTCCCTCTTCCAGTGTGTCCTTAAGATACATGCCATTCTGAAAGCATGAGAAATAGTCCTCCTCAGGGAAGAGCACAGCAGTTGGTTACCAATAAGAAATGGTCAGCCCTGAAAGCATACACATGCAAGTACAGACTGAGCAGGTTATATTTAGAAGCATATGCATATAGGAGAAAGGAAGGGGAAAATGATATAATTATATTGTAATCTCAAAAAATAAAACTTAAAATGAATTAGTCCCCAGCATAGGTTACTAATAGAAAACAGGCCTTGCCACGTAGGGAAACAGCAGTCCCCAAGAGGCTGCTGTTTAAACTTCTGGTATTGTCCAGCTGCCAATAGAGCTGCTGACTCACTAGGTATTTGCCCCAGCCAAGAAATGAAACTACTTGAAATTGTTTTAGGAATAGAAAACTTTAGGTCTTCAAATGCTTATATATCTTCGAAATAATGGTTAATAGTCACTTCAAAAAGACACTGTACTTTGTAGTCATATATATTTTGCATTTGATTTCTAGGTTAATTAATGTGATTGTTTTTGTCAAGCATTGTCTTGTGTCCTTAGCCAAGAACAGAACTGAAGCAAATGCTACAAAGTTATTTTATTTACTTAGTTTTATTCACCACCCTCAAAAATCTGTCAGCGCTGTAAAGAAAACTAGAAACATGTTTTTGCTGCAGCCCAACAATTCCCTGAAGTCTGCTGAAAAAAAATATACTTTGTGGGCTTGTGTTTATGTGTTGACTTTTTGAGACAGTGTTTCTTTGTGTAGCCTGGCTGCACTGGAATTCACTCTATAGATCAGACTGGCCTCAGACTCAGAGATCTGCCTGCAGAAGGCTGGGATTAAAAGCATGCATCACCATTGCCCAGCTCCAGGCTCATATATATTGTTATAGACTACATATGCTTTAACCTGTTTTAATGCCCAAAACTTGTTATTTGCTCATAATCTCTACATGATTCCTTCAGAAGACAATTTGTCTGCCTTAACACTATTGGGTGGGACAGGGGAGACAGCTCAGTGGGTAAGAGTGTTGGCTGTGCTAGCATGAGCACCTGAGTTCATACCATACCAAATGAATTTTTAATATGATGTTAAATGTGGTTCATCAAGAGATTTTGGGCAAGCTGACTAGTGTTTGCTGTGAGTCAACTTGATGCTGATGTCTTTGAATCAGCTAGCTTGATACCTTAGCCAGCAGGTGGGTGGACCTGGCATCCTGAAGCCTGAATCTGAGAGTGTGGACCTGGGTCTTATTCCCACCAGGGCCAGCCTGAAGCTTGAATCCACAGATGATGAGATAGCATGAGACTTTAACCTTAGTCTCCAGGGACTGACCAAGTACTAGGATGCAACTTTGTACCCTAGGTTCCCCCTTGGTTTTTGACTGTGCCAGAAGGCTCATTCTACAAGTTACAGCTTGGAGTTTGGGTCAGAGAAGCTTTCTTGAAATGGAAATACTGGGCTAGATCCAGCATGTGATTCAAGGAAAACTATAGTACTCTCCTTCCCCAATTGGAAGGTCTCATCCCACACTGAAAGCAGTGTTGGAAAAATGAAGGCAGACAATATAAAAACACCGCCCTGTTCTTCCCAGTACATCTCTCCAATCTTGCTATGTTCAGCTACTGTAAACCACACTAGGTATCCTTAGCTTTTTGAGAAGGTCTTTTCAAGAGCAGACTTTTGTCTAAATTAATGTTTTTGCCCGCGTATGGCCACATTCTATGATGTCATCTTGCTGATGTCAGTTTCCTCCCTCTGTGACTCCTCAGGGTATAAAAATTTAGGTGCCATGTAGACTTGTTTCAAACTAAAGGCTCTATATGTGCTTCCAATGTTGTCCTGAACCCCGACATTTGAGGTGTGCTAATGCAAAGTTGTGTTCTGAAAATGGGGCAACTATAACTTACATTGCATTGCATTAACTCCCCCACTTTCTTAAGAGATAACTTGGCTCATAATGCACGACACTAGCACAGAGAGCTCCAGATTCCACAGAAAACACAGATGAAGCCCAACTCCTCCTTCAAACAGACGCCGTCCACGCTGGAGCATCATTTTCAGGAAATCGAAAGTGATCAGAAATGTCAACTGCTGCCAAAGCACATTCTTGCTTCTGAAAACAAGACTCCCTCAAGGCCAAGCACTCCCTGGAGAAAAGTCCATTTAGACAGGCTTTAAAGCTCTCCCGAAAGGTCCGAGTCCTGGTGCTGAGTTTGTGCCATGGCCACTCACACTCTTGCCATGTCACCAGCTCCCTGTACAAGTTTCAGTGCATGCCTTCGCTGTGGTCTGTACACTCCCTGTTTGTATCTTGGTGTGCATGCTTATCTGTAACACTGTGTTTGTTTTTTCTGTTTGCTACAAATTTTACTTGCGTGGAAAAGAAAAATTGTCTTTCAATATGTTCAATTGTTCTGAATTATCTTGTGCAAAAGCTGATTACATTCATATATACTTCACTTTGGATAAAAAAGATCTTGCTGTGTCCTCCAGACATCACTGCCCAGAGTTCCTACTTGGCCCTGCCAGACATTTATGTTACTAAATTGGTCTTAATAATAGTCTTTGACACACACCTAGCATTTTTTCTCATCCCTTGAATTCATTTGATTCTTATAATAGCCTTGTGATGTGAGCAGAGAGGTTATTACTGTATTCCCTTTTTTAGACAAAGCAAATGAAGATGGGCAATGTGGACTTGCCAACTGTTACAATGGAGGGTGCCAGTCTCTACATCTGTCATCAATTTCCCAGTAAAGAAATCACCTCTTTGACAGAACCTCAGTAAAAACCAGGACTCACCTCAGCATTCATGGTATCCTCAGTTGGCCTGAATTGCACTTTCTGGTTGGGAGCATCCTCTTCCAGTGCCTGCAGGTGAGCCCCAGGAACAGACTGTTTACAGATTTCTGCCTGGGTCTAAGATAGAGCCACATGTATAAGAAGTCTCAATAAGTCCTTGCTGAATTGGGTCCACCATGCAAGGGATGAACTAGGTCTCAGCACTGCTTGAACCTATGCTTTCTCTGAGCATAGGACTTCTCACACCCACCTGCCAGTGGCCATGTCAGAGAAGCAGCAGGTAACACTTGACTCCAGGGTGTCAGCCCACCAGGAGGTGAATCCCTGATGGGTGAATCTCCAATATGCAAGGCCCCCAACCACAGATTCCAGAACGCCTTTTGCTGCTTCTGTGCCTTCACATGTTTGCCACTCCATCCTTCTCTGGCATCTGGCATGTCATGAATGGGTGTGGGGAGGTCCCCACACTGCCTGCAATGTAGTGTGTGTATCTCACAGAAACATCCCATTCTACTGGGCATTTTTACCTGTGGATTATTATGAAGGTGATCCTTCCTAAGCCGTACTGTCTAATTGATAATAATAATATTAGTTTAAATAGAGCTTTGATGATAAAAATATAAATAAGGAAGTGTCACATAGCTAAAACACATGAGTTTTTATTGAGGAGCCACAAAGACTTTTTCTTAGGTTAATGATAAAACAAACAAACAAACAAACAAACAAAACCAATTGAATCCCAGTAGACCAGCTAGTATAAATTCTTCTAATCTTAATGTTGTGAGATGTGTTCACAGGTTTCAGAGTTCATTATCGCTCAAACAAAGCCTTAAAATGACTCCAGGTTAGATCAGATGTTTTGATAATAGCTTTGAGATGAAAACCTCCAGAAAATAATCTGAAGTTCACAAGGTTACATAGCTAAGGTGAAAAATACAAAGCAGCCCAAATGTTACTAGCAGACATAACTTTCTGCTAGGATTGGATGATGACCAAAGGTGATGATTAATTCCTTATATATCCATTTCTACCCTCACATATATATGTGGGTATGTACCCTAAAGGTTTAAAGTAGAGCTGACTGATTCTTTTTCATATATAAAAGTTTAGGTTTGTGATTCCTTTAAGATTGCTTATAAGATTACCTTTCAAGGTAAGTAATAAGGTAATTGGCCCTTTTTTGTAATGCAAATCGCCAGTAAAAGACCTGAATGAGAAGAATCTCTTGCTTGCCTACATGGTTAATATATAACAAGTTGCTTGGGTATGAATGTACGTGGGTTCTTGGGATACTTTGGTTTTCACCTGTAATATGTAAAATGTTTAATCATGTAATAGATACTTGTATTCATTCACTTGAAAAACTGAATGTAGCCACATTGTAATTTTTATATTGCCTGAAAGATTTTGCTTGTGTATATAAGTAATAAGGGAAAGAATAGAGTTAGAAAGACTTAAAGTGGGTTAAAAGGAAAACATCAAGAATAAAAGAATCAGCAGAAGATCAAGAGAGTAAGGAGAAGGAAAACATCTAGAAGGGGCATTTCTGAATATAGATAAGAAAACAGAACACACACTGAAGAATGCAGACGAATAAAGAAGGAAACCATCAAGAGAGTGTGTGAGTGTCTTTGTCCCCTAACCCCCTCAGATAGAAAAGTCAGATAAGCCAACTGCTTGGCTTCTCTTTGAGCGCTGTGCTGCTGGAAGCTGGCCCTGCAGGCAGTGGTATCTACCATTTAATATATTCTTAGCAGCAGTTAACTCCCTCACTAATTTTGTCTACCTAATTATCTGTTAGGTAATCAGCTAGCCTCTCCTAGCATATTCTTTAGAGATATTCCATTTCTCTCTGTTCTTTTTTAAACACATGTCATACAAAAATAGACACAGAGTCAAAACCAAAATATTTTTATCTTAGCATGACTCTATACTACAACACATGGAAACCCAGAGATTCAAAAAACCTCAGAAGCAAAGTTAAAGCCAGAATTGCTTTCTAAGTTTAAATTTAAATTATTTAAATTTAGATTATTGCACAATCCTCTGTTTTGACTTAGTACTTTTGTACTAAGTAAATCGTGTGATCACAGAGACATTAGTTGTGATGATGGTGTGTTAGTGACTAACTGAAAGTCTCTCCCTCTCTTCCTCTGTCCCTTCTCCCCCCTTCCCCCACCCCACCTATCTCTCCCTCCCCCTCTCTCTCATCTGCACTACTCCCACATCCCTCAGGAAGGAGAGTCCTTAACTTCTTCACTGATTCAAAGAATTAGCTCCCCGGTGCCCTGTAGACAATACTGGTTAGTTGGAAATCAATGGGGAACATTATGTACACAACTCTTGCACCTCTCATTCCCTCAACTGGGTTTATTTTCCATAGTATCAGCTGAAATGCTATACAATGGATCCCATATATGTGTATCATCTCTGCTTCCTTCACCCAAACATGAGAGCTGATCTAAGTGCCCATCAAATATTCATTCTTTCTTTTCCTACTGAAGAGTTTCTGTGGGAAAGCCACTGCACACACAGTGAGAAACTCCATTTCCTGCATTCCTCCTACCTGGATAAAGCCATGTGGTTGAGGTTTGAGGGAGGCAACTGAGTGACTCTAGTGTGCACACTGCCATCTTTTTTGTTTTTTCCCACAGCTGGGAAATGTCAATATCAATGTCCACAATGACCTTGGAAGCTACATACTGGAGCCAACACTGCCTCTGGCCATCTCGCTCCTTAAATGATACCTCTAGCTAAGTGCCTCTCTCCCACACTTGCACATATAGGCATAAAAATGATCATCAACACGAACCATTACCTGGATGTAATAGGCTTAATACAGTTGTCTCCCTCTCATCCACAGTTTGGCATTTCATAATCTCAGTGGTCAGTGGAAAATTCAAGAAATAATTTGTAAGTTTGAAACTGTGTGCTATTTGGAGTAGAACGGAAACATCTCAAGTACCCTAATCTACTGTGCCTGAATGAGTCATCTTTTTGTCTAGGACATCTGCACAGTGTGTCCCAGCCTCACATTGTTTATGTTCAGATAACCTTTGTTTCAACATCTCCCAAAGCACAAGCCTAGTGATGCCGGAAATCAAAGCATGCCACAGAGAAGTCAGAGCATGCTTTTTTTAAGTGGAAAGGTTTGTATGATGGGAACACACACTATAAATACAGGATTGAGTACTACCCATGGTTTCCAGAGCCCTAAAATATGTCCCCTACATACCGAAAGGATTAGTATAATGCTGTTGTATTTATTCAGGAAATGTTTGATAACCACAAATGAAAAAAAAAAAAATAGTGACAGCAATGGCAGAAGCATGCATGGGAACCCTGGCTTGCTCACAAGCAAAACCACATAAATAAATGTTGTCACCAATGATCATGAGTTCCTAAGTAGAAAAACTTTGGTCTTATCCTTAGGCCCTAAGCTTAAGTGTCCCAATCTTAGGCTCTGCACACCTTACACATTAGGCAACCTTCTCATGTCTATTTATTATCTACTGTACTGATACTTGGTCCATTGTCAGGCATTGTACCGAGTACTCATTAAAATCTAGAGTCAAAGAATCTTAGGGGTGTTGTTATTATACCTTATAGGTTACCCATGATACTCTGGGCCAGCAATGCGGGAACTGAACCTCGAGCTTGTTACCTGGCTTCCAAACACCATCACTCCCCCAGCAAGGATGCAGAATGCAGATTTACATATTAACATATTTAAAATAGCAGCGTCTAAGAAGTCAAAAGATCAGCTACCATTTCCATTCTAAATGTACTTATTCTAGAACTATCCAAGGGAGTGTCCTGTTGTGATTGGCTTTTGTTTTGTTTTTCCTTTAAATAAGAGGACCACCTTCTGCCCTACAGAAAGAGGTACATAGGGGCTGGATAGAGGATAGGCAGAGGATGGGGGTGGGGATTGATTTTCAACATCCATGTCAAGGGGATCACAAATAGTTACTCCATTTCTAGGGGATGCAAATCTCTGACCTCCACATGGTACACATAAACTCACACACATACATTAAATAAATAAATAATTTCTTAAAAGAAAGAGACCCGGGGTTGGGGATTTAGCTCAGTAGTAGAGCGCTTGCCTAGCAAGCGCAAGGCCCTGGGTTCTGTCCTCAGCTCCGGAAAAAAAAAAATACAAAAAGAAAGAGACCCACTGTTTACATCCCAAAGTTCCAAGTACAAACTGGCCACCTCAGAACTAGCCAATCGAGTACATTCAGTTTTTACAGCACTCAAAAGAGAGAACAGACCTTGGACAGACTTGCCCACCATCTTGTATTCTGTGTAGGGCACACACTGATGCTGTTGCTCATGCTTAACCATCCTGCCCTTGGAGAATCAGAAATTTCCTTGCTACCTGTGTCACCTATTTGAAAGGCATTGATCCCTCTCTCCAGAGCCTTAAAGACCAGTTGACACTTGGCATTTGTAGATTAATGTGGGTCCATAGGGAGTTCATTGGGAGGGTTCTAGTCCTTGTCTGGCTCCCTCAGACCTTGACCCCTTCCATGGCTGATCCTGAGGCTGTGGTCATGGATAGATAAGTGGATGGATGGATGGATGGATGGATGGATGGATGGATGGATGGGTGGGTGGGTGGGTGGGTGGGTGGGTGGGTGGGTGGGTGGGTGGATGGATGGACAGACGGACAGATAGGAGCCCTCACCCCAACACTAACCCTACCTTGGGCACCCATCAGTGTTGGGGAAGATTTTATCTATTCACGAACAATCTTGAAGGTTTATTGGCCATTTTTCTGAAGCATAAAATTTTTCTCATGTGCTGCAGGGATACAGATACATCTTAGCAATAAGAAGCTGTCCTTGAGAGTCCCAAGAGGATAGCTTAGATTTCTAGCTTTGTTTTAAGGTGTTAAGTAAGGTTTTGGACTCTGAGATTTTTCCTGATCTACAACCAACCTCAATGTCTTTAGTATATACAGCTGAAGATACCAAGCCCTGAGGTTTGGCTGTGATCAAGGCCAAATTGTTTCCATGGTGAGAGGCATTTTTATAGAACACAAAATCTTATGGAGCAGCTTATATGTGTCCCATCCTAAGGTAGGTATTCCCTGAATATTTCACTTTTCTTTCCAAAATTTCCTAAAACCTAATGTCTTAGTTTGTGTTTCATTGCTGTGAAGAAACACCATAACCACAGCAACTCTTACAAAGCAAACATTTAATTGGAGTGGCAGCTTACAGTTTCAGAGATTCAGTCCATTATCATCATGATGGGGAGCATGGCGGTGTGCAGGCAGACATGGTGCTGGAGTTATAGCTGAGAGTTCTACACCTTGTAGGCAATAGGAAGTCAACTGGCAGTCACACTGAGGGAAACGAGCAAAACAGACCTCAAAGCTCACCCCTACCCCATGCCAGTGACACACTTCCTCCAATAAGGCCATGCCACCTAATAGCGCTACTCTCTTTGGGGTTCATCTTCCTTCAAACTACCACATATAAATATAACTTTTATTATACAGAGAATGACACTCAGAGAGATTAAGCTAGGTCATGTAGGTGATAAGGTGTGATTTGAACCCAAGTCCTGTTCTTCTAAAATCTCCCAACAGCAATAGAGAAGTGATGCTAGATTCCCCAGCCAGGGACTATTCAGAAAGGTCTTTTGATCTTTAAAGGAGAGGGGGCTGAAGAAAGGCTGTTTTCCAGCAAAACCTTATGATCACTGAGTTGGTATCAACAGCAAGAGCTTGAAATTAAAATTAAGAAGGTAGAAAATGTAATAAAAGAGAAACCAGCATGTGTTGTGGCAAGGCAGGCACAGGGTTCCTTGGGGCTATCCTAAGGAAGAGGTTATTTGATTCTGTGTCTACTCCTATGGTCACTATGAAGTACTTTGTGGAGTTGACTAAAAGGACCTTGTGAACTTTTGATTTCCAAGATTCTTGTAGAATGTGAACAAGTAATAAAGAAAGAAAAACCTTTAGCGGAGATCAACATAGGCTTAGCTATCACTTGTGTCATCCCTTGGCTTCTTGAGGACCCCTAAGAAGGCCAAGATGCCATGTTCACCCTCCTTGGAGGAGCAGATGGAACAGAACTTGTGAACTTCTACTACTTCCCCAACTCCAGGCCAAGAATATGCAAACAGAACAGAAGAAAAGCACCCTTGTGCAGTCTGCCCAACACTTGGATTCAGTCCTCACTCTCCAAGAAAGACAAGAGGTTTTTGGAAAGTACTTTTCACTGGTGGCTTAGAAGTTTCCAAGAACATAAAAAGAACATGAACTTGAGTGGGAAAAGTTTTATTAATATTTTTTAATTCTTGAGAATTTTATACTCATATACAATGAAATATAATCATATCTATTCTATTTTTCTCTCCTCCATATCCGTAATACTTTCTTCTCCCAACTTCATGATTCATTGTTTCTTTTTAGATAATCACCTAAGTTCAATCAGTACTGCCCATGTATGCATGGATGTGGAGCCATCGCTAAACCATGGGAAATCTACCAGTGGCCACACCCTCCCCTCCATGTATAACATCTGTGGGTCTGAGCAAAGTGAAGGTGATAGACTTGGGACTAGGCAGATAAGAAAGAAGACAGACATCCTAAAGGAAGGGATACTAGAACAGTGGATCTGAGAGATGGTGAACACACAATGACAATTCACAGCCCCCTAATCAAACTTCCTATCCTCGTGACTCTCTGTTGCCTTCTCTTTCCTGTTGAGCAGCCAGAGCTGACTGTTAATAGTCATTACTAATCTGCCAACTATCATTTTCCAGTTCTGATTACTATCAGTGTTTTCTCTATCTTAAAATGTCCCCATTCATCATCTCTATCTTTTTATCATCATTATTCTGAGAATCCCACGGTATTGACTGAGGTAATAAGAATCTGGGTGTTGGCTGCCTTGTAATGAATTCCATAGCCCCAGTGGTAATATCTAGGATTCCAAGGAAGGAGTGTGTGTGTGTGTGTGTGTGTGTGTGTGTGTGTGTGTGTGTGTGTCCTAAAAAAATTATTTCCTCCTTTTCATGCCTTCACCTATACAGTGGTTCTCAACTTTCTTAGTACTATGACTCTTTAATACAGTTCCTCATGCTGTGGTGACCCGCCCCACCATAAAATTCTTTACTGCTACTTCATAACTGTAATTTTGTTACTGTTATTAATTATAGTATAAATATCTTATATATGATTCCTCCAAAGGAGTCTCAACCCAAAGGTTGAGAACCACTGGCCTATAACATCCACACACCCTCTTGTACATTTAAAATCATTTGCATATTATTTATAATATTAAATATAATGCAAGTACTACATGAGTAGTTACACTTCTTGCTTAAGAGAGTATGGCAGGGAAAAAACTGTACTCATTTGATACAGGATTTTTTTTCTAAGTATTTTCTGTCTAGAGTTTATTAAGCCCATGAGTATAAAGGGCTGACTGCTTGTGTAGGATATGATGGTCAGTTTTAATTGTCAACTTGAGACAACCTACAATTACCTGGGAAAAACCTCAATGATAAATCATCTGGAAGGGCCTTTGAACATGTCTGTGGGGGATTGATTGTCTTGACAGCTATAATTGGTGTGAGAAGTCCCAGCCCCAAAACTGGCAACACCAATCCCAGGTTTGGGGTACTAGACTGTATAAGAGTAGAGAAAGCATGTATACATTCAGTCCTCTGTGGGTATGATATGACTAGCTGCTTCAAGCTCCTGTCTTGACATTCCCACAGCGATTATAACCTGGAATTGTAAGCAAAAAACCTCATGTCCCCTAAATTGCTATTTGTCAGAGTATTTTATCATAGCAACAGAACAAAATTAGTACAGAAATTAGTATCAAGAACGAGGTTATTGCTGTAGGAGACCTAACCATGTTGTTTTGCAAAGAATAATGTGGAAGACTTTGGAATTTGGGCCTTAAAAAGTTTATAGCTTAATGGTCTCATTCTATAGGGAGCCTGAGTGATAAAAATGCTAAGAGAAATGCAGAAAGTTTGGACCCAGCATGTGAGATATCAGGGGGTAATAAGAACTCTATCAGGAAATGACAGGAGCCATTTGTGTGATATTTTAGCCAAGAATATAATTTGTTCTGCCTGTGTCCTGAAAATCTGAGTAAATCTAAATTTGAAGATGATAAAACAATTTGTTTGGTAGAAAAATTTCAGGATGAAAGTGCATTCGAACTGATGCTAAAAAAATAGATATAATTAATTTTTTTCAATCAGATCCGTTGTAGAGAGCCTCCTTCATTACTCTGGGGTCATGGGAAACTGTTTCCTCAGGATTAGCACATAGAAACTGTTGTATCTGTGATCCAAAGGGGCTGGGACACATCTCGAGGTAACAGCACAACTTAGCAATGTAAGAGTCAATGACTTGGTACTTATTTAAGCATGGGAAGTAACCAACCTCGGGTACCCTCAAGTTATGGGGACATTGGAATCCAGGAGTGCACAACCACACTCATTTCTTCTTCAATTTCCTTTTTTAAAATTTTTTCATTTCACTTTTTTATAAGTGCACTGGTACTGGTGTTTTGCCTGCATGTATCCAGGTGCTACCGACAGGTGTGAGCAGTCATGTGGGTGCTGGGATTTGAACTTGGTTCCTTTGGAAGAATGGCCTTGATCTTAACCACTGAGCCATCTCTCCAGTCCCGGTACTTATTTAAAACATCATAAAATACAAAAGGATGGGGAGGGAGTGCTTGAAGAACAGTTGAGGCCAGGTACTAAGTGACAAGGTCAGAGTCCCCAAAAGAATCTCGGAGGATATTGCATGAAACTGTGAAATATAAAGCCTAAGCTACAGCAAGACAGAATACTGGAGATGCCAGGGCTGTGGAATGTCTACCAAGGAGAACCACAGGTATGGGGTGGAGCTTCCCTAATCCTAAAAGAAAAACTATCTACTGTGGGTCGCAGAGTTGGAAGGGTGGGGCTTTCCAGACACTTTGGGCCCCAGAAGCTTTTATCATAAGACCCAGATGCTAGACAATGAAGCTGCAAGATTTGTTGTTCTCCCTACTAAATTTTGGTTTGTTTGGTGTGGTTGTTCACTTGCTATCCCTGTTCTTCCCTTCTAGAGTGAGAGTGTTTATTCTGTACCATCTTATGTTGAAAGCATCTAAATTATTTTTATTTGATAGGATTTCAAATAAAAGGATTTGGATTTTTAAAGTGCTAAAATTGCTAAATCCGGTGGGAACATTTGCTATCTGACTGTATTTTATATTCTGAGATAAACATGAGGCTTCTGAAAAAGGAGTTAAAGGTTGTGGCTTAAAGTAATGTGTTTATGTATCAAGTTGACAAGGGGTGGAGCTGTGATGATAAGTTTTAATTGTCTACTTGACAATTAAAGGAAAAACAAGAACTATTACTTCCCAGACTTCAGGCCTGGGCCTAGTATTTGTTTGAAAACACTGGTTTATTTTTTAAAATGTCTCCACAGGGCCTCCTCTTCCCAGTCTCCACCTCCTCCTCCTTCTCATCTCCTTCTTTCTCCTTCTCCCCTCCCCCCCCCATGCACACACGCACATGGACATGAACACACACATGCACACCTTTCATACAAAGGAATGGATTTCATTGTGATATTTTCAAGTAATTATACTTTGTTCTTGTAACTGAGTGGCTCGCAGAGACACTGAGAATAAACCAGTACAGAGATCCAACCAACACTGGATTGGAGCCAGCAAAAGAGTTGGAGAGGAAACACTCAGAGTTACAAAAACAAAACAGCCACTGCCCTCAACAGGAGTTCAGGGACAAGGAAGTGAGTTCCACTAAAAATAAATTCAGTCACTAAAAGTTCTGGTTTAAGGGAAGCAGAGCTTTCCAGAAAGGGGTGGGCTCTGTGGATGTTGGTCAGAGTTCATAGTTCCACCATAGTGATCACTGGTAGAGCATTCCTAAAGGGGTTTGGAGATAACAGTCACTAAAGGAAAGAAAGTGAGCTAGAGCAGGTGCATAAAGTGTGGACAGGGTTGAAAAACAGACAAGTGGGAAAACTGATCCAGATTGAGGGTGAAGAAGGAGACAGATTGGTCCTTGCCTACCTCTGTAACCTCCTGGTCTCTTGTTGCATGATGCCAGCTTAAGTCCCCATCAGTTCATGAGAGTCATTTTGGGTAAAAAAAAAAAAAAAAAAAAAAAAAAAAAAGATGGAACTTGAGAATAGTTGAGACTAATGTCTGGTGTACCCATCTCCAATGAAAGTAATACAATGGTTCTCACTTCCCTGTCTGTGGAAGCTGCTGATCCTGCAGTCAAGTGGCCCCTTTCCCCCTCCCAAGGCTTCTCTGCTTCCCTTTATCCCTCCAGGAAAACAAAAGCCCCTCACTAAGCCCCCTCCTGCAGACAAAGGGCATGAAACTTTTACACCATGTGGGAAGCAAAATTCTCCCAGTGGATATTTGTAGAATGAGTTAATATATTCATACACAAGGCCTCTCAATAAGTGCAGTTTCCCAGAGCCTTGTTCCCAGGAACAAGGTAAGAGAATCAGACATCACCACCAAGAAGCAGTAAATTGTCATATTATGATTTAAAGTCTCATTTTCACATGTGCAGTTCCCTCCCTCTCCTTCACTAAGGGCCTGGAGCTGCATATCCTTTTGGCCAGCATCCATGGCAGTCAAGGGTGGGAAGGAGAAGGAAGGGGAGAGGAGGGAAGGGAAGATTATGTATTGGGTGGGGAGACTACTCTGGACAAACAGAACTCAGATAGGCTGTTCCCTATGAGGACTTCCTCATGTCCAGTTGATATGGGTCCAGTACAGCCATCTGCTGAGAATCAGTCACCAACAAAAATTGGTGGGTCAGCTTGAGAGCAAACTCTGCTACCACAGGCAGGAGCAGGGGCAGCACTGTCTGAGCCGTGGGTGCAAGTGGTTGCCTTGACATGCTCCCTAATTATGATGTTCTTGCTGACTGGAGAAAGCCACAATTAGTTCTAGAAAGAGTTCTGGAGAGATGGGTACCACAGCTAAAGCACCATAGTAATTGAGACAGACATTAGGTGTTAGATGTGGGTATCCGAGGAGACTCCCTAAAATGAAGATCTCAGACCAGGGCATTATCTTTGAATTCTTGAATCATCCCAAGGTTTGGTCATGTCAGTGTGGTTTGTACCTTGGAGGATGCACATCTGTGGTAGGCAGATGTGTCTTGCTAGACGTGGTATGATTGGAAGTCACAGGTTGGAAGAGAAAACTTGCTATCATGATTCCCAAATCTTGTCCCCAATCACACTTGTAAGAACAAATTTTTGTCACAAAGAAACTATTTCTAAGAGACTTTGGTGGGGGGGGGTCATTTTATTACCAGGCCAATAGGAAGATCTACTAAGAAAAGGGTCCATTAGAGTTAGATCTTGGATCTACTACCAGTGGCCTCACATTGCCCCAATCACACCATTGTCACCTGTATTAAGGGGGGTCTAGTTCCATGTTATGCAGGCTCCTCATTTGTCAGACCTGAGTCAGTGATCTCTCACTAGCTGGGGTCAGCTGATTTTGTGGGTTTCCCTACCATGCTCTTGACTCCTTTGTTCATATTATCATTCCTCCCTCACTTCAATTGAGAGGCACCTTAGTCCTGCCTCAAAGAGATGATGGGACAGACTTAGTAGACTTCCTAGGGGAAACCTTACCCTCTCTGAGGAGCAGATGGGAGGTTGGGGGGAGGGGAGTAGAGGGAATGGGAGGAGAGGAGGGATGGAGAACGGGGATTGGCATGTAAAAACTAAATTAATAAAAATAAACTTAAAAAAAAGAAAAAGAAAAGGGCCCTAAGGTGATGTAATCTCAGTGTCAATAACATTCTTATAACTAATATGCCATTGTGAGATGAGAGGCAGGAAGACAGGTGTAAAAAACATAGAACTCAAATACTTTCAAATTCAGGTTCCCATTTATGAGCTCTGGACCCATGGGCAAGATCCTTATGCTCTCTAAATTCATATCCCAAGTTTTAGAATGGAAATGATGATATTTTCCTTAGCTAGGGATTGAAAGATGATGCTTGTCAACTGCCAGGAACAAAAGATGCTTTTCTGAGCAGAAGCAAGCCTTGGCAGTTGTTGTTTTAAGTCACTTTTCTAAGAACTTCCTGGCCACAGGAATCTAATGACAAACCAATGCTGTTCTCTAGGCACTTTTCAGAAAAAAAAGCTCTGCATTCCACACTGAGATACCAGTGGCCAGCCAGATGGCAAGGGGTGTCAGCTCCTCATGCCAGGTCTATCTGGGGCCTTGCTATTCAAGTAGGAACATGGTGTCCATTCATTTCGGTTGTTGAGAACCAAGAAAAGACTGAACTGAGTGACCTCTACCAGCAGCGGTTCAGGACCAGTAGGGGATGAGATGGGCAATCACACTCCTTCCGTTGACTCAGAAATATCTAATCCTCTTAGCACTATGCTCCTGGTTCTTAACTGGACAGTTGCATCTGCAAGTCCTGGCACTGACTTCTGACACCCAGAGATACTTATCCAAGCTACACCTACCTGGATAAAATGCATATTCCTTCTGGTAACACACTATATACAAGGCCAGTCATCATGGGGCCACATGCAATGAGTCCATCATTTGACCATAGGTTGGAGCCAACTGTAATCATCAGCCCTCAGAAATCTCAGTTGCCCTTGAAAGGTGCCTGAGTGAAGCAGCGAAGTGAGGTGATGGCCGAGGGGGATTAGGACAGCAAAGGTGACTGGCAAACATCTGAGTGTTTCTTCAGGGGTCCCTTAATGAAAGCAGAGACAACAAAAATGGAACAAAGCACCTGTCTGGCAAAGATAAGATGGCAACCAAAGTATCACTGAGGACTTTGGCTTCGTGGAGGGGAAGAAGGAACAGCTCTTCCTAGAATTGGAGGGAAGGAAATAAGCTAGGTGGTATTGCTACCAAGTATTTAGATTTGGTAGTGGGAAAAAAATTAGAGCATTAAATCCCATGCTAGGTTTTGGAAGGAATGCTGTATTTTATTTGCAATGAATACTGGGCAATGAAATTAGTTGAAAAGATTATGGGGTGTGATAAATGAAGACAGAAAAATGGAGATGTGTGAACTTCTTGAGGAAGGTAAGAGAGCTCACCTCAGCAGTGGGGCAACTGGCAGTGCCCCCTCCTGCTTAGTATTGAAAGATTATAATAGAAAAGAAATGCCATTTGGATATACCCAGCTGGGGAGACTTACCCAGAAACACGCATCTTAAGCCTAGGTTTACACAGGACTAAGACACACCAGGGGAATGTAAGAAGGAATGAGACAAGAGAGCAGATGTTTTCAAGGGATTATTAATACAAGAGACTTGTGGGATGGATTGGAGAGAGGAAAAGAAAGAGGGGAAATGGTGTAATCTGTCAACTAACAATTTGAGCATCCGTGGAAAGGCTACCATAAATGCACTTCCCGGATAGTGAGATCAACAACTAACTTATCCATGGAGCCCTCATCTAGTACCTGTTGGAAACAGAAGCAAACACCCATACCTAAACACTGAGTCGAACTAAAACCCAGATGCAGATGGAGAGGACAAGACCAGGCTGCAGAAACACATAGAGACAGCTTACCTGAACAAGGAGGAGCTAATGTGCCCCCAGTCTGATAGCTGGGAAGCCAGCATGGGACTGACTCAGGCCCCCCTGAATATGGGTCTCAGCCAGAAGGACTGAGCAGTCTAAGGGACCTCAGACAGTGGAGCCAGAATGTACCCTGGTGCACAAAAGGACCTTGGAAACACATCCCCCATGGAGGGATAACTGCCTTAACCTAGAGACAGGAGAGAAGCCCTAGTCCCTACTTCACATGACCTGTCAGATCTACATGACCCCAACTGGATGGCATTGCCCCACATGTGGAATTGGGGTGGGAGGATGAGAGGGGAGGGTGGTTAGGGTGCATGTGAGAGGGCAGAAAGGGTAAAAGGGAGGGATGAAGGGAGGGATGGAGGGAGGGAGAGAGAGGGAACTGGGGTCGACATGTAAAATAATAAATTAAATTAAAAAAATGAAATAAAAAACAATGGGCCACAAGCTCTCATCTCAATAAAAGGTGTGAAGTCAGAAAGTATTAGTATACATACATTCATACACACACACACACACACACACACACACACACACACACACACACACACACACAAAACGATGTGGTCATTAGTATAGACAGCTTCATGAAACCAAGGAGAGTCATCTGAAAATAGGATAAATGAATTCATGTTTAAGACTTGAGGCAATGGCCAGTGGGTACCTCAAAAGAGAGTTTTTAATTCTATAATCACAGACTATTAGATGCATAAATCTTAAGAGTGTGGTTCATAATTTTTGGCAAATATATATACTCATTTTATCTCCACAATTTATAACACTCTAGAAAGTTCTTTACTGACTCTTCACTCAATTGTCACTCCCTCTCCCTAGTAGTATCAAGCCCTGTTCCAATTGCTACTGCTATAGATTACACTACTGTCATTTGGATTTCTGTCAATATAACCATACAGAATATCTTTTTGTGGTCTTGGAGGTTTCTCTCAGAGTAATAAAGTCCACCCATGTCGCTCTGCCCTTTAGCCCTTTATTCTTTTTGTTCCAATTGCTAAATGGTTTTTCATTGGGAAAATGCACCACAATGTATTTATCTTTTTCTATGATCTTTCTCTGCATACTATCCTATTACACATTAGATATATTTTTAATTACATAAGAAATGTCTAGGTTGTCCTCCAAGAAGAGTGTCATATTTTACCCCAAATATGGATGCTATAAAAGTCTTAGCTACTCCACATCCCATCCAACATTTAACATTTTCACCTTTGTTGATTTTAATAACTTAATTGAGAACGAGTTTTTGTGGTGTTTTGTGCTTTCATTCTGACCTCCAGGCTGCCACTATTTTCATGTAATCCCCAAGTGCTTCTCTGGCCATTTTCATATCTTTACTGAGCTGAAGAGCTTGTTCATTGATTTTTGTGAATGGTGGGAAGTATAGGGAGGATTTGTGTTTTCCGATATGGTAACCTAGTTGTTCTATTAAACTAACGTGCACAACTTGGATCACATTGGATTCTTCTGGCACCTTCATTTAAAACTCAATTGACTTCCAAGTGAGGATCTATTTCTGGATTTTCCCAAGCATTTCTAACTTTCTGACACTGAGACATGACACTATCATTGTGTTGGGTAGTTTTCTGTGAACTTGACACAAGCTGGTCATCTGAGAGAAAAGAACCTCAGTAAAGAAAAATGTCTCCATAAGATCAGGCTATAGGCAAGGCTTTAGAGTATTTTCTTAGTGATTGATGAGGAAAGGTCCAGCCCATTGTGGGTGATGCCATCCCTGGGCTGGTGGTCCTGGGTTGACTGCAAGCAAAGATAAATGTACTAAAGGATATGATTCAATGGTCCACACTGCAGCTACTACAAGACTCTTCTTTTTTGTTGTCTGTTGTTTTTGTTTCTTTATTCTATTTTGTTTTGGGTTTTCTTTTAAATTGGGTTTTGTTTTGGAGGGGAGGTGGCAAGGGCAGAGAAACAGAGAGATAAGTAAGATCAGAACAAATGATGTGAAATACACAAAGGATCAATAAAAGTTTAAAAAAAAATAAATTAAAGAAAGCCAGTCAAACAAGCCATGTGAGCAAACAAGTAAACAGCACTCCTCCATGACCTCTGCATCAGCTCCTGTCTCTAGATTCCTGCCATGTTTGAGTTCCTGTCCTGACTTCCTTCAGTAATAAATAGTGATGTAGAAGAGTAAGCCAAATAACCCTTTCCTACCCAAGTTGCTTTGGTCATGGTGTTTCATCACAGCAATGGTACCCCTAACTAAAACAGTCATCTACAAAGTTCATGTATGAGAACCAGGCAATTGAGTTGAAAACAAATCTAAAAAGTTTTACATCAGTTTGCAAATTGCACTGAGCCACATTTATAGCTATCCTGCTGTGCATATGGCCAAAGGGCTGTAGTTTGGACACTCCTGATTCCATTGTCTTTTTTGATAGTCTATGTTCATTCTCCAATGTCTCAATCATTCTTGCTTTGTTAGGACTTGTTACTAGGAAGCAAACATCCCCTAATATTACCCTTTTCAAAATTGTTTTAGCTATTCTGTGTCTTTTGTAGTATTTTCTGTGTTTAAAATCAGCTTATAAATGTCAACACAGGTGCCTAGTGGGATTTTGCTTGAAAGTGCATTCCTTTTAGAATGGTTCAGGAAGGATTGACATCTAAGTATTTTATATTTTTGAAGCTATATTAACATTACTTTTAAATTTCATTCCCAAGTGCTTTCATTGCCACTATAAAGAAACATTTATATTCTATATATTAATTCTTATATACAAATCCTATATTCTAAAATTGAATTCTATAACATTGGTAAATATAATGTTCTTTTACCTTTTGTCTTAGAATAAGAAGTATTAGTTATCTATGCATGATATTTGTGACTTTTATTTCTATTCATCAGTTTGCTTCATATTGGCTGAATAGATGGCCTTGCCATGACTTTCTTCTTCTTCATAGAAGGAATAAATTTATTTTTTATGCCTTTCTTCTTTTTCCACCTGAACAGTAAAAAATCTTATGAGTAGGAATCAAAACTTATTCGTAGATACATTTATCATCATCCCTGACATGGTAAAAGTCTGACATTTCGGAGACACTTGATTTTAGTTCTTGGCCACATATCAGTTCTTAAAATAAAGTGACAACTCATAAACAGGCAGCCAGCCACTGATTTTAAAAAAAAAACACTTTAAAAAATATTACTAGTCTCATATACTGAGTTTTATGTAAACATTATGATAGAAGACCAAGGTAAACCCAGAGAGTTCTCTTTGATGTGGGAGCTGCATCCACCGTGGCAGGAGCTAGTGTGTACAACTTGTTATACTGGTGGATCAGAAAGCAGAGAACTGGGCTGTAGCCATGGACATCACCTTCTAGTTTCACCCCCAGCCCAGTGGTCTATGTAACTCAACTGTGCTCCACATCCCAAAGGTCCATCATACCGAAATAGCACCACCAGCTAGGAAGCATCTGTTCAAACACATAAGCCTGTGAAGGATGTTGTATATTCAACCCATAGTAGTGACCATTTTGAAATAGATGTGAAATAAGACACAACACACTATTCTAAGTCTGAAGTTCTAGCATACAAAAAGACCATTACTAGTAACAAAAGGATCCAAGTTCATCAATAGTGATTCCTAAATACGTCAAATGACAAAGATTTTGGGGAACAAACAGAATCATCTATTCAATACTCATATGCAAAACACAATACTTACAAGGCTTTTTGTAAAATAATAGTTAACAATAATCACAACCAATTATTGAGAATTTATGGTAACAGCTTCAACTACTGATGTTATATTACCTATCAACAGTTAGAGCTAGGCATTACATCACAATCTGTTGGTGAGCAGGTTAAGGTTAAATTACTTATCCAAGCCATGTAGCTCCTGTGTCACAAGTCCAGACTGTTAGCTTAACTGATGAACAATGGCTTCAGATTTCATCCTATGTTGAAGAGCTATCCCAGTCCTCAGTGATCAATTGTGCAACTCACAACTTCAGGGCTCTGTCTGTAGGTCACCACTCTAACCAATGTCAAAGATAGGGTCTACCACTAAGCAGGCGCTTGGTCAACCTTAAAATAAGTAGCATAATTATTCATTAACCCTAGCCATGATCCTAATATCTGGCTGTTTCACCTTTCCACAACTGAAAACCTCCATTCTGAGACTGACTTTGTTCATTTATCCTGGTAATTCTAGACAACTTATTGATTTTCACTTTCTGGTTTTAGAATTATATTCGGCTTATGTCTAATGGTTTCAACTTTTTAAATGTTGTATAGTGACATTATGGCTACTAAAGAAGCTTCTTAAAATCTATTTTAACCAAACTTAACATCATTGTGAGCTCGCTTTGCATATTTTGCTTTGCTATCCTTCTTCCTATTACCAAACCTTCTCTATCTTTAAGTTTTAGGTATACTTTTTGTTAAAAAGAAAAAAAAAAAAAAAAAAAGCACATGACAGAATTTTATGGTGCCATTTTTAAATCCATTCTACTTTGACTAGCATATTAGCTCCATTTATTTTATTAAAATATTTGAATTTTTCCTACCATTTTACATTGTGCTTCATTTTTCTATGATTCTCTTTTCTCCTTTCATTGTCTTATTTAGTTTAATAATCAGCATGTGTTCTATTTTTCTTATTTTGCTTCTTTTTCTTCTCTGATTTGAAAGTTTTGAACTGTATTCTAATTCTTTTAATGCCTGTCTTTGAATTTAGAAATATTTTTAAATATTTATTCCATTTTTCAATGTTTTCTCTTTCAAATCCAGAATTTTAAAACATTCATCTTTTCTAAAAAACAATCTGTCAAAAACGTGGCAACAAAGGTGACTAAAAAAAGGGAAAACTATTCTAAAATGGGGGGTTTTTAGGTAGGAGATATAAAATGTATGCAGACTGCAAAGGTTCATAAAACAGAAAATGTCTACTACACTTCAAAATTTCATGATGTGAAAATGGAAATTTTGACCTGCCAAGAAGAAAGAAAAATTACTTTTACTTGAAAAAAAAATCAAGTTGGCTGGAAGAAACTTCTTTAAAAAAAAAAAAAATTAAAATTATAGAGCCAGGAGGTGGTGGTGCATGCCTTTAGTCCCAGCAATCCAGAGGCAGAGGCAGGTGGATCTCTGTGAGTTCAAAGCCAGCCTGGTCTACAGAGTGAGTTACAGAACAGACTTCAAAGCTACACAAAAAAACTGTGCCTTGTAAAACCAAAAAGGAAAAAAACAAAAATATAGTGTGTGTGTGTGTGTGTGTGTGTGTTGTATACAAGTATGTGCATGCCATAGTGCCTACTGGAATGTCAAGGAATAATTTAAGGAAGTTGTTCTCTCCCCCCCTCACCCCCCAACATGCAGGTACCAGAGATCTAACTCAAATTGCCAGGTCTGGTTAGCAGGAACTTTCATGGTCTAACCCAAGCTCCTTGTTTCCAGAGAACAGAAATGTCCTGCCTAAATAATGATTTGTGAGCATGATACAAGCTGTGCAAGGACCTTTTCTTCAACAACTATTCATAGAAGAATAGAGAGGAAATGTGAGCATGAGATACGGCAGTGAGGCTAAGAATGTTCCATGCATAACCCTCTCCTCCTCCCAGGCAGAACCAAACTGATAAATAGATTCCCTTACCTCAGACAGGGTGAAGGGAAGCCTATTTGTACATTAAAGAGAAAAAGGGGGAGAGAGAAAAAGAGGGAGGATAGGAAGGAGGGAGGGAAGGAGGGAGGGAGGGAGATAACAATTACCAATTGAGCAATTACAATTGCAGTCACTGATTGCCTTTAAAAAAACAAAAACAAACAAACAAACAAAATCAGGTCACATGAGTTCTGGCATCCAAGTCACATGTAGGTGGTGATTTCCTGGTTGATAATGAGTGGTTCCTTCTTCATTTTCTGAAAAATCTGCAGGACTGGCTTTCAAGTTGGCAGGTCAGATCATAGATTTTTAAAGCTATAGTCTCTGTATTAAAGCACAACAAACTGGTCTCTTGCAGCTAATCCAAGGTTCACTAAGAATATCTACAAGTAATGACTATCTGAAGGTCACAAAGAAAGCCATCTGTTGCTTTCCAGACACATCTACGATATAGATGGCAGAATGGTATGAAATGGCTGCTTTCTAAACTGATATGTCTCAGAATATAAATTCTAATGGGTATTAAGTGATTGCTAGAATAGCAAAGAATACTCCTAAGGTCAAATATATACATTTGTGACTTTTAATCTTTTAGTAATTTATTTGCATTGATGTTTTGCCTATATGTGTGTCTGTGTGAGGATATCAGATCTCCTAGAACTAGAGTTACAGACAGTTGTGAGTTGCCATGTGGGTGTTGGGAATTGAACTCGGGTCCTCTGAATGAACAGCCAGTGCTCTTAACCATTTTTTTTTTAAGTATTGTGTTGCGGATTCCCTAGTTGATCCAAACTGTAGAGTACTTACCCTGTGTTCTTTTGTGGAACACAAGTTAAAATTATAATTAAAGAAATACAGATATTTTTTTCAGGGCTGGGGCAATGACTCAGTGGGTAAGAACACTTTCTTTATAAATATGAGGACCTGGATTCAATCCACAGCACTAATGCTAACATCCAAGTATGCCTGCATGTACCTGTAATTTCAGCTTTAAGGGATGGAGACAGTAGACCCTGGGAGTTCCCTGGCCAGCCAGCCTACCCAAAATGGTGAGCTTCCAGTTCAGTGAGAAACATTGTTCAAGGCAATAAGGTAGAATGCAATAGAAGACACCCAATGCCCTGCTCTGCTCTCTGCTTGTGCATACATGGGCATGTATACCCACATACTTCCATGTATACATGTATAGCACACACATATACACAAACAACGTATAAAATTTGCAGATATCTTTCTCACTGCTTTTTCAAATCTGGTAAAATACAAATGACATAAAATCTACCATTTGAATCATTTTTCTAGGATGCCCAGACCCAATTAATATCTACAATACAACTCCTACACCTAAGGCTCAGGGAACATTATCGAAGAAAGGGTAAAAAGATCATAAAGAGGACCAGGATATATGCTGCTAGACAGTGTTTTCTAGACATGACATGGATGCTACATCCATGAAATCTCAACAATAGGGTAGGCTAAACAAGACCTGTATAATGTATCGTACCAGTTGACATGCCAATGTAGATAGAGGAAAATTTACCAGGTCTCACCCCAGATAAAGAGCTATAGGCAATCAATAGCTATTGAGAGAGGAAGGATAAGTCTTCTCCAGGGACTAGCCCCCTTGTAGGTTATCCAGTTCCAAGTGGTCAGCCCTAAATACATGGGCTCCATAGGTTAAATACACATATATATATGAATAAATGTATAATACTAGTAATTACAGGAGAGATTATGAACTTGAGAGAGACTGGGAAGGTCTCAGAGGGAGCAAGAAGCATAGAAATGATGTAAATACAGTTCACATATGAAATTCTTATATAGGTAATGTAAATATTAAAAATACAGTTCAGTGTCACCAAATGCATTTGTGTTGTTGTGCAACCACCACCACCATCATCATCCATCTCCAGAACTATTTACTTCTTCAAAATGAAACTAATACTCCCCCTGCCTCCCTCCTTCCAACCCCTGGCAATCATCGTTCATCTCCCTATGAAACTGACTGCTCCAGGAAACTCACAGAAGTGGGGTCACATAGTTATCTGTCTTCTTTTTTGACTGGCTGGTTTCCCGGTTTGCCTCCCAGTTCACAAGCATTGCAACATGTACCAGAGTTCTCTTCTTCTATGGTAAAATTGTGTTTTGCTGTATAGATCACATCTGGGCTGATTTGTTGAGAGACACCTGAGCTTTCTTCTGCATTTTGTTTGTTGTGAAAGGGGCTTCTATGACTCACTATGCTTTATTTACTATACATTTCATTCTTTTTATATTTGTGACACTGAAGAAAAAAAAATTAGTCAGAAACGTTTCCCTCACACATACACAATATGCCTTCTACTGATTAAAACTGCCTGCTTCTGATCAAGATACTTCAAAGCCTTATACAACGTGTGTCAATGTTTTTCACAAACAATGCACTCCCCCTTTCAACCATCTGGCAGCCACACAGAACCTTCTAGAAAGCACTCATAGCTGTCTATTTCCCCCCCCCCCCGCCTCCAGCTTGTCTTTGTCCATAATGAACTTCAGACATCTACATGTGTTCTCAGAAAGTGCCTGGGGGAAACAGAGTGACTAGAGTTTAAGGGCCTTTTTTTCCCTCCCTTCCCAATTGGAAAAAAAATACTCCTTTCTCAAGAGGGAGAGATTTTCATCGAGTGTTTGAAATATTGCAATTGCAGCCTTTACTGGGATGAAATTTTATTGCTCTCCATCAAAATTCCTCCAGGATTTAAGAGCAAAGAGGAGGCACCCTTCTTTAGCAGAGAAGCATGGATTGGCATGGCTTCAAGCTGTGTTAGTGAGGAGAAAACCCGCAGATACTCTTAGGAATGGGAAATTTACTGGCCAGTCAAACCATATGAGGTGGGAGGCAAAATCTAGCTAGAGAGCAGAAGAAAACCCTCAGCCTCCACCTCTGGAAAGGTGCTATATTGACAGGAAGACAGCCTGAATTATCAAGACATTGAAATGCTTGTTCTGTGTACAGGCTGTAAAGCTCACATTACGCTCTCCAACTCCAGGCAGCCCCCTTCACCCTTCTGAATCTGGTTCTCCTGAACCTTCTCCAGCCCACCTCACTCTCTAACCTTCCAGATTTAACTAAAAACAGACCAGACTAGATCCTTCACCTGACAACCCCTGTCCCAGTACTCCCTGGCTCCCCTTAGCTATAGTTGCTGGAAAGGATTACAAACGTCTCTTTCCTGGCCATTGTTGAATGCAAATCACCCCCTTTCACAGGTGATTCTTGAACTTGGAGCACCTTCACTTCTGTGTCTGTTTCTTTCTTTGTGTTGCTTTAGTCCATACCTAGAGCTTAGTTTCTTTTCCTTAAACTCTCAAACACCACCCACTGAGACACGCAGGTAGAATAGGTTTTACGAAGATCCCAGAATGCTAACAAGGAAATCACAGCCCTGACAGACTTCCCAGAAGTGGACACAGAAGTTTTTACCTGCCTTCCCCTCTCCGTTCTGTGTGTCTTGCTAAGTCCTCTCCCAAACACATGTTTGGTTGTGGAAGGAAGACAGAGGAACACTTGTGACCACTGAAAGAACCTACTCCAAGCTATGCTTACATTATGCCTTCTTCAGTTGATACCAGCTAACTCAAGAAATTTCTCCAGTGACTTCCCAATGTAAAAAACAAAACAGCACATTAAGATGCTTCACTACCACACCACACTTTCTCTAAGAGTCATCAAAATTAACCTCACTCTGTTTGCCCAGATCTAACCCTTTTAAAGACCATGAGAGTTGGCTACAAATTAGGGTAAAGTCCTGCTCAAGATGTAAACTCTCCACGATGAGCCTCTCATTGGCAGGATGCCTACACATGTGAGATCTAGGTCTACATGACAGCTTCCCCCCTATCCTCCTGCTCTTCCAGCTTGATTCAGATCATGTATGGTCCACTAGGAATCCTAGAACTTGGGAACTCGAAGACACAGAGTCCAGGCAAGCACAATGGGGAATTCCCTATCCTGGCCCAGGGACAATCCTTCCCTGGTGTGGTTCTTCCTTTGTTCCCATGTCCCCCTCATTGAATATCCTTGAAAGATGTGAGTTCTTATGTGAATGGACCACACTAGAGAAGCACTAGTCAGGCTGGTACTCTCATTTGGCCATCTTGGCAGTACATCCCTCACCACTATAAATGACTCACCTAGCATTTGGCTTCTTCTTGAAAGGCTTGCTGGTATGAGTCAAGCCCGTAGCCCCATGCACCTTCATCCAGAGCCTACCCTAGGCTTGATGCTTTCAGCAAGGCAAATGCCACCCAGTGTTAAAGCTCTTCTGTGATACATCAGCCGGTCCTTCCCAGACAACTCCCCTCCTCCAATTCCCCCACATCCTATTGTTCAGTCCAAGGAAATAGAAAATACCTTTAAAAACTCAAGGAGGAAGGGATTTAATTCAGAGAACTAAGTCTTTTCAAGTTCATCAAAGGGGCTTAAGGATCAGGTTCCACGTTGATCATCCTGAAAAATCCCTAGAAAAATAAAACCAGTCCCCCATGAGAACCACCCCTCTAGACGATAACTATAGCCACAGAAGCAGAAATCCAACACCCTGTCAACTGCCTCAGATATCAAAGAGGAAGAAAGCCAGCTACAGGCATCCCATACTGTAACTAAGACTCAAAGTTAGAGCAAGAATCTATGAACAGTATCAGTTGTTCTCTACTCCCAGAAATACAGAGAATGAGCCCTGAATCCATCTGTAGGATTCTTACGTGTCTCCACACCAATTTTTTTTTTCCAGGAAGGGAGGGTAGAGGGATGACCTTCATTTCACTTCTAACTTTAATGTGTGTTTGTATATACCAAATTGCATGACTGTCAAAGCCAAATTACATCCTTGCCTCTGGCTACAGGAAGCCTGAGAAATGTAGTTTGTAGTCTTCCCACCTCCCCAACAAGAAGATGAGATAGAAGTGGGGTGACTCACTAAGAGGATCCAGAAGCAATGCTGCCACCACTACCTTACAGACAAATGCTCCAGGACTCAAAGAGGACAGGTATGTCTGTATCTAAAATGGACAAGAACTTTGAAAGCACATCTAAGTCATGTGCTTTTTATCCTGTTGCTCTGAGATTTCGTCCACACAGATGAGTGATGTGTCTCCATACAAAGCCTTATTTCTTGGATCTCAGGTAACTGTAGCAACTCAGTTACAGCCTTCTATGGAGTCTTGCTTCTTCTTATGCCCCTCCACAAGTGTGGGATTCAGAATTACAGAAGAATGAGCAGTGGCTGTAGCTCTAATGGTGTTGAGCCTCTTCCATTGATTCACTCACCTGTGCTTAACCCATAAGGTGTATTTTTTATTTCTCTGTTTGGTGTTCACTCTATATTAAGTCTTATATCCTAGAAAGGCCCCTCAGGCATGGCATCTTCTCTCTGAACCTTCTATCCTTCATGAAACTTTCATTCTAATTTTAGCTTAAGCCTCTACGTGTGTGTTAATCACATACTTAATTAAGGACCTCCCATCCTTGTGAGAATCCACTTGGCCCCTGTCCACTCTTGACTGAAGGACACCTTAAATAATACTAGGATATCTGAAAATTAAGATCAGACAGAGGTAAGGTCTATATATACCAATCCTAGAGAACATGGTAAGGAGTTTGTATTTTATTCTAAATATGATAGAAAATTATTAGAGGATATATTAATCACACAACTTTTCATATGTTAAGATCATTCTGAGTGCTGTGTGGGATAAACCACAATACTATGTGTGTATTCATGTATGCATGTAAGGGGATAAAAAATAAAGAAATATGGAGATTTGCTAAGAAACTATCCTGATGAGAGGTCTGGATGCTTTGAGTTGAAAGAAAGCCTCCTCCAAAATATATGCCTATATTAGAATTCTAAGAACCTATAAATATAAAATATTTGAAAAGGGGGTCTTTGAAGATGTAATTAAGCTAAGAATATCAAATGAGATCATCTTGGATCATCAAGAAGAGCCCTAGATGTAATGACAAATGTCCTTATATGGCCAAAGATGAGGACAGAGGACAAAGGAAAGTCCATGCGAAGACAGGGACAAGTAAAGTAGTGTCAAAAGTCTGGGAATATCTAGAGTCCTCACCCTAGATTCTTCTAAGTGTGGCTCACCCAACATCTTGAATTCAGACTTCAGCCTCCAGAGTTTCTTCAGCAGGAGGAAAAAAAAAAAAAGCTATTGTTTTTTGTTATTGTTGCTGTTGTTTGGGGGTTGTCTTTGTCTTTGGTTTTTTTGCTTTTGAGGCTTTTTTATTGTTTTTTATTTTTGTTTTTGAGACAGGGTTCTTCTGTATAGCTGACTGTCCTGGAACTAGCTCTGAAGACTAGGCTAGCCTTGAACCTAAGAGATCCATCTTCATCTGCCTCCTGAGTGCTGAGATTAAAGGCATGCAGCAGCACCACCTGGCAAAAAAATCTATCATTTTAAGCCACCAAATTGTGTTCCTTTGTTTGGAAAATTAATAGAGCACATTTATAGTTTTGTTCAGTAACAAATTATCTCAAAGTTTATCAGGTTGAAACAATAAATATTTATGATCCTGTACATTTATGTTCTGGGAGTAACTTAGCTGGATGTGATAATAAGGCTTCATTGTCAACTTGACTGGCTGTAGACTCATATACCCTCCAGGAGTGTCTGTGAGGGTATTTTCAGAAATATCTCCCTGAAGAAAGATGACCCATTCTGAATTCCAAAAGCATTATACCACGGCTGGAAAACTAGAGAAAGCAGACTGAACAGGAACATCCACTTCTCTCTGCTTCCTAATCATGGGTGCAATGTCTGCAGCCACCTCACACTCCTGCCACTGTGATTTCCCCACCCTGATGGACTTTATCCTCTCAAACTTGGAGCCAGAGTAAGTCCCTTCTTCTGTAAACTGCTTTGTCAGTCATTGTGTCATAGCAGTAAGAAAAGTAACCATTGTACTGGTAACTGCAGGCCAGGCTTTCTCAAATGTGTGGATAGTGTGTGTGTGTGTGTGTGTGCGTGCACAAGCACACACATATGTACACACCTGTGCATATGTTTGCATGTGTGCTCATGTATGGGTGAGTGTACACGTGTACATATGCATGTAGAGATCAGAGAACAACCTTAGGTATTGCCTCAGGAACACCATCTACATCTTTTGAAATAGTCTCTCACTGACCTGTCTCCACTTCCCCAGCACTGGGATTACAAGCATATCAGCACACCCAGCATTGTTACATACATTCTTCACATAGAACTCAAGTCTTTATTCTTGTCATGCCATTAATTCTAGGTCAGGTTTTCTCATGAAGTTGTAGTCAAGGTATCAGTGGGGGTTGACATTATCTGAAAGTATGGCTGGAGATGATGGCTCCACTTCTAAGATATGGCAATCACATGGCTCATTGCAGACTTCAGTTCCTCACCATGGGGAATTGGTCAGAAGGAAGCCTGGATATCTTCATGACATCATAGCCAGCATCTCGCAGTAGAAACCATGCTTCAACTCACCACAGCATTCCTACTACAGTTGAGTCTCTTTGAATAACCCACACTCTGAGAATAAGTAATACAAAGATGAAGAAAGATGGAACAGTTTGGGATACATTGTGAAGATATTGTGAAGACTTATGTATGCATGAAGAAAAGAGAAGAGTTAAAATGTCTAACAAAATTTTGACCCATGAAACAGCATGAACAACAATACCACTTAACAAGAGCAAAAGAAGGTTCTGAAGGCAGGAAAATCAAGTTCTGTCTTGGCCTGTTACATTTACTATTAAAGATTCAAGCTGAGATATTGAGCAAACACATAGGCTTATAAGTTTGGGGACAAGAGATGTAAAACTTGAGATAGAAATGTAGACATTATAAAAAAAATAACATATTAAATTATGTTACCATTATTCCAAGGAAACTCCCAATTTCATTATGTAAATTGATCAAGAATCATAAAGAAGACTAACAGAAAAGCAACAGAAAAACATAAATTTGGATTCCTAATGCCAAAGCATTTCATGGCTTTGAGAAGCAAATGTTATTGAACATTGATTCAGATGAGGAAAGCAAGTTGAATATTGGTGGTAGATGTCTTAGCTGGGATTACTATTGCTGTGATTAAACTCCATGAGCAAAAGCAAGTTAGGAGAAAAAGATTTATTTGGCTTACACTGTAGTCCATCATTGAAGGAAGTCAGAACAGGAAGTCAAGTAGGGCAGGGACCTGAAAGCAGGAACTAATGTAGAGGTCATGGAGGGTGCTGCTTATTGATTTGCATCCTATGGCTTGCTCAACCTGCTATCTAATATATCCCAGGAACACCAGCCCAGGGATGGCACCACCTACCATAGGCAGCCCTCCCCCATCAATCATTAATTAAGAAAATGTCCTACAGGCTGGCTGACAGCCTGTCTTATAGAGGCATTTTCTCAATTGAAGTTCCCTACTCTCAGATAACTTTAACTTGTGTTAAGCTGACATAAAATTACCCAGCACAACTGATGTCATTATGCCCTCCCCAAACATGGTTTCTATGGCAGAGTGGGCTATAAGTAGCTGAGGAGAAAATGGGAACTAGAATATGCAGAAATGAAACAAACACAAACCTTTCAAAGAGTCTTGCTACCAAATGGCCAGAAATATGGAACAGTAATTAGAACTGTCCCATTAGAATGGGGAGGTTTCTGAAAGGAGGACATTGGGGGATGTCCACACTATGATAGGAAAGAGACTGTTGCAAGTGGTTGATGTTGTAGTACAAGTATAAAGCCATTGTCTCTGTTTTGTCCCCAAGATATTCCCCTAAAACATGTGAGCTTGCAAGGCCCAAGGAGATTTGTTCTGTTTAAAACAACAAAATGAAGCAGTTTACCACATGTCCTATGCCATAATTGCTTGACCATCCTTCTTTTCTTGGAGACTGTCAGCTCAGGAAAAATGGTTTGTTCAATATTGGCTCTCCAGTGCCTGAAGAATGAATTGTGTAAAGGTAACTAAATGGGATTAATTAACCACTTGATCCTGCCAATTGTCTTAAGAAATAAATGCTAGCCTTTTTCTTATGTGACTTATCAGTCCTCACAGAAGCGCTATAAATCTAGCACTCTTCTATTCCTCCATTTTGGTAAACTGGGGCACAGAAGGATGAAGGAATCTTTGTGTCACTGTAACAAAATACCTGGCATAGGATTCTAAAATAATGATGATAATAATAATAATTTTAAAAGGTATATTTAGCCAGTGCTTTGGAGTTTGAATAACCAAGGTTCAATTGGATGACCCCATTGGTTTGGCATCTGGTGTGGTCAGTGAATGGCAATACATCATAGTGAAAGGGCATGTAGGAATAAGGAGTTACCTCTCAGGTTGAAAACAGAAAGGATCTGGTATCCCACAAACCTTTTAAAAACCATACCCTGTCTATCTAAGAACCTCTTATTTGGCTCCACCTCTTAAAGGCTCCATGGCACTTTCCCTCTAACCAAACCTCTAATCAAAACAGACCCTTGGGGGATACTAGAACCACACTCAAAGCATTGCAAGTCACATGCCCCTAGCTCCAGAGTTAGTAAGTAAAAAACAAGATTCTAAGCCAGGTAGTCTACATCCAGAGTCTGCCCCTTAAGTCCTAGGCTGATGGGGTCATTGTAGCATGCCTGTCACTTCACATACAGGGAGAACTCAGGCACTGACTAAACACCTGGAAAGCAGAATCCCTTCCCAGAATTGGAAAAAATGAGCTGACCTCCATGCCCTTCTCATTCACCCTCCAAGAAGGAGACCCTGCCCTAGAAACCACTGCTGTCTTGCCTGCTTTCACACACAAGAGCATTTCTAAAAGCAGCTGAGTCAGATGTACACAAATTCCCCACTGGTTCTGCTAGGAACTTGGCTGATACTCACATTGGTTTCAGAAAGGTGCAGACACAGTAACTGAGTCATCAATCTTGGCAAGGAAGAAGGCAGGTTCTGAAAAGATCCACAGAGGAGCCAGCAGTTGCATTGAGTCTGCAAAGGTGCATAGACATGTGTGGGTGGACAAGGAAGCAGGAACACAAGACACAAGGGCCTGGTGGGAGTGGGCACAGCTTCCAGTGCTGGGGCTTTGCTGTGTGGCTGCACTGAATCCTACATCCTTCTTGTGTTCCATTTATCACAGTGGGTCTAAATGTGTCCTGTGCTGGCCTTAAGTTTGTTATTTAGCCAAGGAGATCCTTGAACTTTTGATCCTCTAGCCTCTACCTCCTAGATATTGGGGATTATAGGCATTTGCCAGCATGCCCAGTTTATGCCATACTAGGGCTCAAACGCAGAGCTTTTTACATTTAAGGAAGCACTCTACCAACTGAACAACATACAGCCAAGGCTTTGACCTCGAGATGGACCCTGGGATGAAGCTATGCTCTTAGCCCTATTCACTATCCAGTCAAGATAGTATTGTGGCCAAAGGTCAAGGGTCTCCCTCCTGTTTAGTTCTATTCCAAGTACCTCTTTGGACTCACTAGTCTACTGGAGAAGGCTGAGCTGAGCTAACGAGACTTCTGTGCAGCCAGAGAAAAAGGCAACCAGCTCAATAGCCACTGGCATGCACAGAGTTGCACATGACCAAAAGCCCCATCAAATCCTTACCACTGATTGAACTCTGCCATGTGCTGATTGCCACTGAGCTCCCAGGGCTCAAGGTCCCATCATTCGTTCTTCTATGACACTTTTGCTTTCCTTTTCCAAACACCATGCACAGTGTTATTGCAATGTGGGGAGGATAAGCATAATCCTGGCTTTTCTCTATTATGAAAGATAAGGGTTCAATAACTCACCTTATAATCGCACTGTTAAGAAAATGATAAAAGTACACCACACCTAGCTGGGTTGGATCCAGACCAGAATGGCATTTAATCTGAGACTTCTTTTAGCAAATAGGAAAAGGGAGAGAATTCTAGAGAATAGAAAGGCATGTCAGAAGACTTTGAGGTAGAAGGCAATTTCACATATGAGGAACTAGGAAGAGACCATTATGGCTGGAGTATAGTAAAGAGAGCTACAGATGGGACGATGAGGTTCAGGGGGATGGAGACTCTATCTTACAGCATTTAGTTAAATGTTAAAGGATTATTATAGTTCCTGTACAGAGGGTTGTTTCAGTGGGATAAGAAACCCAGTCTCTTCAAAGAACTCAGAGACTAAAAAAAAAAAAAGAGGAGGATGAAGAAGGAAGGGAGGAAGAGAAAGAAGAAGGAAGGAAGAGAAGAAAGAAAGTGAAGGAAGAAAGAAAAAAGAAATATGAATGTCCATGAACACAGGCTTTATACATGTTAGTTTCTTTATGCCTAGAACATCAAATATTAATGAAGAAGAATTCTGTGTAAAGAGAAGGATGAGAATGCTACTAAGGACTTCAGCATGACTTCATCTGTGCAGCTACCCCCTCATTGACCCATCCCTTACTTACAAATAGTAGACTCTAAGTACCAAACTCTGATGGACTTTCTCCTCCATTGATGACACCCCATTAATATATGCAGTTATAGTCTGTTACCAGAAAGAGCATCTGAACAGCTAAGCATGTATTCAGAGACCCTCTGAGTCAATTCCCAGCTTTCTGCTCCATCCTGACCTCTACATCTATAGCCTTTAATTTGTACATGTGAAACTGGGAATTGAATGGGCTAGGGTAATGTGTGTTTCTACTGTGCCTAATAAATTGGATCATTAAATTTAATTTATTAACCAATACTTTATGAGATCTAGGTTTTGACAAACTTCTTGTGGGAATAGCAAGTGGAGATTGTTAAGGAAACACAAGACCCTAGACTTGAAATGTAAATATCAGACTCTTAGTTGCACAACCAGGAAATAAGAGGGTAGCTGTGTCCTCACATTGGTCCTTGGCCACTGACCACCAAATTCCTCACACAGCAACATTTCTTCAGTATAGAAACAGAAACCAAGAATGCTCTCAGAATTTCCTTGAAGTTACCAGAGAACAGAGCCCCAGATGGGACATGGGACCTGAGAGGGAGGGTGGGATTGGACTTTGCCATAAAAGATTAGATATGTTCCAAATTGCCTATCAGAAATGGGTGCTGACAGCATACATTCAAGAGAGGACACAACCTAATGATGAGGCCTCAAGGTTCCCTGATATATAGTTTCAATCCAGTGGTCACACAAATAACCCTGGTTAAACTAAATGGATCACAAACTTAAGCCAAAGTCATAAATCTGAGAAAGGACATGGCAATAAATGGGATGAGAGGGTTTGGTAGGGATAGGAGAGGGGCAAGAGAGGGTAAGGGGAGAGAGTAATCACTATGCATTATACACAATGTATGAAACTGTCAAATAGGACACATTGCCCAGAAATATTAGAGATATATAAATCAGGTCTTATCCAAAGGATTATTATGTTCAGTGTCCATAAAATGGCTAAAGTCTTATTCCAAGAGAGCCAAAAGGGTAAGAATTATATATGAGTATGAGTGACTGTAAGTTCTTTCTTGACTGATATTTTATCTTGTAGAACTAGCATGGACAAATGAGACTGTAATGTCTTGCTATGCAATGCCACACACAAGTGTGTTACTCAGACTCATTAACCAAGAAGCTCAGAAGGATGCCAAATGTAAAAACTGAGAGTAAGACAAGGCTACAATTAGCTCAATTAGTGAAAGCTACTCAGCCACTTGGGCCTTGTAATTTGAGAGATCCAGTAATGTCCATGTGTCTGTGGCAGATAATGATACTGATCGTATATCTGGCAAAGAGTAGTGATCTAAACAACACCCCCTAAGCAGAGTCATGTTCTTCTCTTCAAATAACTATTCTCCTTCGAGACAACTCCTGATATGCTACTGAGCCCTAAATGAGGCTGAATGCATGGCCGTGGGAATTAGAAATAACATTCATTCACAGCTTTTGTTTTATCTAAACGTACACAAACAGCCTTGGGACATACACAGCTGTATACTACAATGAAATAAAATTGGTCCCCAAACAGCCAATTGGATGGCAGGTGATTCTGGTTTCCCTTAGCACTATTCCCATCTTAGAGTTGGTGTAATTGAAGCCACAAATGATAAAGTATAAAGTGCACTGTTCAAGATCCAGATGCCTTCTGGGTAAGCTAACAGGCAAATTACATAAGGATATCAGAAGATATGCCACCCTTTCATCTTTCAAGTCTTTGATAATGGTGCTAACATTTACAGTTCATTCAGATGCATGGCATTGCTATGATGTATTATTTGGTAGAGAAAAATTCCCAGGGGCTTCTGCTTAGATTTCATCTCCTAACAATCCTCAGGACACACACCAAGAAACTAAGATGGGATAGTCCCAGTGACTAGTTTGTCTATTCAAATCATGAGCTCAGAAACTTTAAAAGCAACCCTGAAGCAAATTTAAAGACTTTCCAAGACCACTGTGATATGGATGCAAACTAAAACTCCATTTATCACCCAACTTTCTTAAACCCAACTCTGATAGCACAGATGCCTTTTAGGTACCCAGGGATTAGCACTAATTCTGTTTTCTTGCTACAGTTCCTACAGTTTCTTGCTACAGTTTCTTGTCCAACTTGCTGTTATACAGATATACAGATGCACATCCCCTGAGGAAATCTTAAGAGTGATATCTACTTTGTAGAACTGTGTTAAATGTCGTGAGGCTAAGGAAATGGCTCAGTTGGTGAAGTGATTGCTATATAAACCAAAGGGCTTGAGTTCAAACCCTTGTACTCATGTAAAGGTGTGGTAGAATATGCATCTAATCCTAGCTTTGAGGAAGCAGACAGTGACAGCTCCCTAGGACTTGCTAGACAGACAGCCCACCCCCTAGGTCCCAGTGAGAAACCCCATCTCCAAGCCACAAGGCAGACTGCTCCTGAGAAACAACACCCAAAGTTGGCATCTCCCATTCCCACTATGCACACACTTATACACACATGTACCCACACATACATGAACATGTTCAGGGGTCTCTACAACCATCACAGCCAGAAGAATAATGATCCAGGGGAGGCAAGAAGGTATATTAATTCAACACAACTCAGTAGCTGGTATTTGTTCAAACGTCAGGAGTCTGACTCCAGTAGTTTGTTTTAGGCATATATTTAAGCACAGCACAATTTGGTTAAAAATTTTTTCCTAATGATGAATAACTCAATCCTATGTGCACAGTAAAGTTTAAGATATGACTACACTGAAACTCTTTGTAAAGTACGTGGGACATCTTCCATAAAGATAGGTTCTGTACGTTAACAAGCTCATGATAAGGGTCTGGGGGGGGGGGGAGGATGTAGTCTCAGCCACACAAATAGTGCAAAGGTCACCAGGCTACTAACCACATTGCTTCCAGCCTTCTGGTCAGAAAACTGGTTATACATCTTTTCCTTTGAAGAGACAGCCCTGTATGTTTAACATCCCTGGTTTTCCTAGTGTTTATCTGTGAGAAAAAGCACGTCCATCTCACTCACTCACTCACTCACACACACACACACACACACACACACACACACACTCCTTCCTCAAGGAGACTCAATCCTTCTCAAGAGGTATCAAGTCTCAGATAAACGTGTGTCTGAGATAACAGTGAAAGTTCACAATTTTCTGCCAGACTGACAAGTTGGCAGTGCCAAGGTCCTTTGTGTAGCTCCCAAAGTTACTAATTATATTTCTAGTTCACTTGGCTGCATATCTAGCAGTCCTAAAGGCACTAATAAAATAACCAAACTGTGCACAGCATTCTGAATCCTACTCCATCCTTGCCAACCACTTCAGGGATCCAGTTCAAGGCATCCCAGGAGCTTAAACACTGCCACATAGTTTAGCCTCTCTCAAAGCACATAGTGTTGATGACATCTAGCACTTCTAGCACCCTCATCTGTAGCTGGCAGAAGACATACACTATAGATCTTTGGATGATGGCTATGTTCCCCTCATCAGTATGACTCTTAATACTCCATCTTCTTAGAGGAATAAGGAGAGTCATGCTTGAAAAAAATCCCTCCCAATTTTTTTCTGTTAGTCTTTGGATTTCTTCTTACTCTTGATTAACAGATGTTATGGGACTTTGAATTAATATTTAATATCTATTGGGTCTGAGTTTCAGGAAACCAAGCAAACTAATAGGAATTGAATTGGCTTCTCAGGTACTATCATTGTGAGAGGCCTGGCATCTGTCCCACACCAATCTAGCATCACATGCTGACATTCTTGATAAATTTAGTCAGGGTTTAGTAGGAAAAAGTAAGCTACCTTAGATATGCTAAAGAAAAATGACTAAATAGAATAATTGTTGTTTTACACTGTTAACAGGACCAAAGTAAAGAGCAAGAGAAGCCATCTCTGCCTGGATGAGTACTCCAGGGCTGTATTGTAAAGGTCAAAGACAGAAATCTTTTCTCATAGTCCTGGAGGGCTAGAAGTCTGCAAGTGTCTGCAGGACTGGCTTCCCTAGGGCCTCTCCCCTTTGACTGGCAATCAGTCATTATATCCATCACATTCTACAGAAACATAAAACCAATGTGATGAATGGACAGATAGACTGCTGGTTGGTTAGTTGATTGATTGATATTGTAATGTTGGTTCAGAGGATTATACAAGATGAGAAGGCCTAAAGTCCATAGTCAGCAATCTAGAGACCCAAGAAGATTGACAGTATAGTTCTAGTTCATGTTCAAAGACTTGAGAATCATGAAACTGAGCTGTGCATACTATTCCAGCCTGAGTCTGTGTATAGAGGTAGACAACTCATTTCCCAGGAAAATATGGGCAGAGAATGAATTCTCCTTCACACCATGCTTTGCTCTGTTCCGTAGATTGGAAGGGACCCACTCACATGCAGAATGCAGAGCTTTCCTTAGTCTGATGACTTATGTTAACCTCATCCACAGACAAACCCAGAGTAATGTTTAACCAGCTATCTGAGCACCCCATAACCAGGTCAACACATTAATTCTCTTCCCCTTCTTCACAGACTTCTCTATACATGATTATGTCCAAATTTCCTCTAAAGACATCACTTATATTAAGTTGTGGCCTCATTCTAATGTAGTTAATGTAGTTTTTCCCTTTAAGACTCCAAAGTCTCCAAACACAGTCACCTTCTGAGGTACCAAGGGTTATCACTTGAGCATACAAATTTGGGAGAACTGAAACTCAGGCCATAATCTGTGTGGTGGTTTTCTCTCTGCTGTGCAGAAACACTGACAAAAAGCCATTTAGTGGAAGATAAGGGAGTATTTCCAGATCATGGTCTATTACTGAGCAAAGACAGGACAGAGACTCCAGGCAGGAACCTGAAGAAAACTCTGCTTTCCATTCCATGCAGAATCATCTCCTACCAGAAAACATACAACAAGGAGGTATAGCAGAAACCTTCGGGCTCAAGCATAACGAACTTTCATATATAGTCCAGGACATCTGCCCAGGGAATGGCACTGCCCTCAGTGGACTGGGCCTTCCCATATCAGTTAACAACCAAAACCATACTAACAGACTTGCCCATAGGCCAATTTGACCTAGGCAGTTCCTCAATGGAAGCCTTCCACTCAGATGGCTCTATGCTAACTAGGATAGCCCATGAAGAAGACCAACCACAGGGATGATGTTTCACAACCCACCCACTACTACAAGGACCTATGGTAGCCCTTGTGCCATCTCCTTAAGATCCACACTGCCAGTAAACGCTCCTAGACTCATCCCTACCCAGCTCCTCTATTCCCTGCTGCAATGTCCTAGCTAGAGTCCATTAGGTACCCTGAGTTATGTTACAGCTGAAGTCATCACCGCCTGTGGCATGCTGGAACCAAGTGTGCTCTGCTGGTGGTAACATCACTATTCAGAGACAGAATAGCCTCTCTTTCTTCTGACTTAATCAAGCATGAGAACCCCTGTTAGTCCAGCACAGCTACATCTCTACAGATAACAGAACTGGCTTCCAGGCCCTACAACATAAGAAAAAACATGAAAGTCACCTCGAGAGGACTAGAGAACCAACAACTAATGCATTTGAGCAGATACTCAAATAAAGGGATACAGGGGCAAGCTGTGCACATATCATAAGCAAGTACTATCTGAGCAAGGTAGCATTTTCAAGGTTCTTCAGTATGAGCCAGGTTGACTCCTGTCTTAGGTAGGGTCACTGTTGTTATGATGAAATACCATGACCAAAAGCAAGTTGGGGAGTAAAGAATTAATTTGGCTTATACTTCCACACTGCAGTGCACCATTGAAGAAAGCCAGGGCAAGAACCAAAGTAGGGCTGGCACCTGCAGGCAGGAGCTGACGCAGACTTCATGGAGGAGTACTGTACTGACTTGCTCCACATGGCTCGCTCAGCCTCCTTTTTTCACTTGATGTTAGCCAAAAGGCTGAGAAGCAATCAGCCTGCTTTCTTATAGAACCCAGGACCACCAACCCAGGGATGGCAGCAGCCTCGATGGACTGGGCCCTCCCCATCAATCACTAATTAAGAAAATGCCCTCCCTACAGCCTGACCTTACGTAAGCATTTTTTTGAGGTTCCTTCCTCCCGGATAACTTTCAAAATTCGATAATAAAGCTATCCAGCACAATTGACTCCTTGTCAATTTGATACACAAACACATCACCATTAAATCTCATTTATCCCTAAGATCTCACATTAAAAACAAAGAACATTAAAAGTCCCACAGTCTTTACAAATTCAAACATGTTAAAAGTTCCATCCATTTAAAATATCCAATCTCTTTAAAAATCCAAAAATCTCTTAAAATCTCACAATCTCTCAATTGTGGGCTCATGTAAAAATCAAAATTAAGTTAAACACTTTCTTATTTCAACAAGGGAAAACAAGGGCACAGTCACAATCAAAGCAAAGCAAAACTAAATTCCCAACAGTGTAAATAGTGCAATGCCCACTGTCTGGAATTCACTCATGATCTTCTGGGCTCCTTCAAAGGGCTTGGGTCATTTCTCTGGCTCTCTGGCTCCTCACAAAGGCACACACATATCTTCTAGGCTCAGGCTGGCTCTGCTCCATTGTTGCTGGTATTCTTGGTGGCCATCCCATGACACACACTGGCATCTCCAAAATGCTGGGTGTCTTCTGCTGCAATTGGGCTGCACATTCCCCAATAACCTCTCACAGGCTCTCTTCAGGAACTCCAACCCTGCTACACAGTGCCAAGCCTCAGCAGCTTTCCATGACCCCTCCATACCTTCCAAATGAACTCCACATGGGTGACTCTTACACTACCAAGTTCAACTGCCAACACAAGGTACAAGCTTTACCACCTCTAAAATAACAGCTTCTATGAGCTGACTCTGGAGACATTTTCCAGAATATTTCACCTCAGTTCCTCAGCACCACCTGACCAGCATCAAGGATCCCAGCAAAACAGTCATTCTAGTAGTTCTAGTATCTTGTTAATCACAGCTGATTCTTAAGCCCCAGCTAACCAGAGCCACAGAACTTTAATTCAAAGTAACAAATAACCCGATAGTGTCTTTAAACGTGTCTTTAAACTTCCCTCTGAATCTTCACAAGCCAGACCTCCATCTGCTGCATTGCCTCAACATTTTCAAGCTCCCACAGAACAGTGCACCAAGCATTGCACACTCAATGTCTTTTCTTGCACAAAGTTCCAAAGTCCTTCCACAATCCTTCCCAAATGATCAGGTCTGTCACAGCAACACCCCACTATCCTGGGACCAACTTCTGTCTTAGATGAGGTTCCTATTACTGTGATGAAATGCCATGACCAAACACAAGGGAGGAAAGGGCTTATTTGGCTTATGTTTCTGATCATAGTCCATCACTGAAGAAAGTCAGGGATCCAAGTGTGGTTGGAGATTGGAAGGAGTTGCTGATGCAAAGCCATGGAGGGGTGCTGCTTACTAGCTTACTCCTCGTGGCTTGCTCAGCCAGGCTACTTCTAGAACCCAGGACCACCAGCCTAGGGATGGCACCATCCACAATAGTCTGAACCCTCCCTTATCAATCACTAATTAAGAAAGTGCCCTACAGGCTTACCTACTGCCCTATTTTATGGAGTCATTCTCTTATTTGAGGTTGACAACTCTCAGATAACTTTAGCTTGTGCCCAGTTGACATAAAACCAGGCAGAACAACTCCTTGGAGTAATCTAAGAGAACAGCATTCCTGAAATGAAATGGGCAAAATTAAAATGGCACATTAGGAAAGTAGAGACATAGTTGAGGGACCAGACTACAGATCTAATATGAGTGGCATGCAATTTCTCATATAAACCAGGGCACTTTGAGAGCAAAGGAGGTAATGCTGCTAATAATTATAAAGAGACAATAAGCATAAAATTAAATATCTTAGACTAACCAAAATATAACTTCCATTTAAAAAAACACTGCAATGGAGAATTAGAATTTCTTTTCTGTTTTGTTTCATTTTGCTTTGTCTTGCTTTGTTTTTCCTTGCTTTGTTTTCCCTTGGTAACAAGAGAATCCACTGGGGAATTTACCAATAGCTACATGATCTCCCTTGCATTTTAAAAGGAACACTGTCAATGAGAGAAAGACAATATTGAAGCAGTTATGAACTGCTGCAATCATTCAAGTGTGGGAGTGTGGTGGGCAGAATGAAAGCAGTCACTGGGAAAAAGATTCATTAACAAATAGGATGGGGAGTACAACAGGGTAGAACTTGAGATGACTCTAAGACAGCTCAGGCAATTCTTAGCAAAGTTAGAGTGGCCCTTGTCTTTGGTTTCTATTTCTGTGATAAAACACTGACCAAAAGTTAACATGTGGAGGAAAGGGTTTATTTGGCTAACACTTCTATGTAACAGCCCATCACTAAGGGAAGTCAGACAGGACCTCAAGCAGAGCAATCCTGTAGGCAAAATCTGATGCAGAGGCCATGGAGGGTGCTGCTTACAGGCTTGCTCCTCGTGATTTTCTCAGTCTGCTTTCTTATAGAACTCAGGATCACCTCCCAGGAATGGCACCATCCACAATATGCTGGCCCTTCCTACAGGCCAATCTTAAGAAAACATTGTCTCAGTTAAGATTCCCTCTTTCTAGGTATGTCTTGGTTTGTGCCAAGTTGACATAAACCAACCATCATCATAAACCAACCAGCATGCCCTTGGTCCCTGCACTCCTGGTCTTGTTCTATTCAGTCCTTCAATGATTTTACCGAATTCCATGGATTTGGATATGATGTGTTTCTGTCTTATCTCTGGTCCCAATATCCAAATCATGTCTAATATTCCAGAGTTGAATACCTGCTGTTTGCCCCAATTTTTTTCACCTGAAGAGTCAAATATAACAAGGTCATTCTATCCCAAGTGAGCATGTTCCCCTCTCCCTCTCTCCCTTTCAAACCTTGTTCTCCTTTAATCATCCCTCTTACCAATTGGTTGATAGTTGTCCAACCAACTCTGGGTGAGGAGGACTGCATTACCTACAGGATCCTTGATGTTTTTGCTTTCTCTCATACATTGTATCCAAGTCATCAGCAACATTAGTTTGATCTTAAAATGTGATATAAACCCAACCATTTGTCACTTTTCCAACACTACCACCAAGTTCTTATCCCCACCCTATCTCACTTGAATCACAAGCCCTACTCCTTAACTTTTCCTGGGTTCTTTATTTGATCCCTGATCACCTGACTTCACACAGCAAGAATGATCATTCTATCAATGAATAAATCAGATCTTGTCTAGCATTTACCTGTCCCCCTCCCTTCTTGAGAATATATTACCTTTCCTATTACTCAGCATTTATATCAGGCTCAATTAGGAGCCAGAAAACCCTTCCAAACTCCCCAAAACCATCAAAAACACAAGCCTAAAATACACAAAGCTTAGCAGACATCCTTGGACCTTATATTTTATTCTCAGTCTTTTAAATAGTGTGTGTGTGTGTGTGTGTGTGTGTGTGTGTGTGTGTGTGTGTGTGTGTGTGTTCTTCAAAGTCTCATACTTATTTTTGAGGCAGGGTCTCTCACTGAACCTGGATCTCACAAATTCAGCTGGATAAGATGGCCAGCAAGGGCCAGGGATCCTGTTTCCTCTGCCTCCAAAGCACTGGGATTTTAGGAATGTGCTGCCACTGATTGCTTTTTTACATGGATGCTAGACATCAAACTCAGGCCCTTATCTTTGCACACTTTACTGGCTGAGCCATCTCTCCACCCCTTTAAGCAGACACTTCTTTGCTAGCCACTCTCCCTTCAGCTCTAGGAACTTCAAATTTCTCCAGATGCCAGAAGTGAACAAATGGGTCATATGCCTTTAAATTGATTTCTCCTTTCTTCCCATTATTCTCTGGCTAACATAGAAGAAAGAACATGGGTTTTGGAGTTGGGCAGACTTGGAATAGCATCCTACCCAGTCAGCTCTCTCACAATCCCAACATGGCGTCATTAATATGGACACAGACCTACGTAACAGGTTTTATGACATCACATGTGGCTCCTAGTCATTCTCAGGTCTCAATAGATATTGCCTGTCCCTTCTTTACTCCCTCCCCAGTATTTCTTTAGCCCCTCTTTCTTCTCCTTCTTTATCTCCCCCAACTCCTCCTTCTTCTGTGTGTTTCTTTCTTGGGGAACCAATAGTCGATTTTGTGCACTGTTAGCCAATGAATGCCTTGGCCAAATATAGTAGAAAATGAAGCAGTGGCAGGCAGCTTAGACATTCTTAAACCCCATTTTGGATGCTGTAAAGAAAACTCTCAGGTTAAAACAGCAAAGTGTGTCATTGCTACTGACTCGGTTCTTTGGCTTCACTTGAATAGGGAAAACCTGGCTGTTACTTCCCTACTTTTCCAGCTGTAATTTATGTATGAAAGACCCATTCCTTCTGTGGCCAAGAGTAATGAGATTTCTAAAATATAGGGGATCTAAGACAAGAATTCAGTATGGGACTGGTTTTATTTGATTGTATATTTAAATCTCAGTTCTTGCAGAGAAACTATTTTGCTGAAATATGAGGGTCTTTGACTCATGCCTTATCTTTATTTATGTAACATTGTGTATTTGCATGGGAAATGCTATATGCAGACCCTAAAGGAAAGCTACTCTAATACTGTGCTCCCCCATTTTATGAGAGTAATATGAGAGACAGGCAGCACACTTTTGTAAGGGAATAAAGACTTCTAAGATATCAGGTTCTTCGAAATTGTTATGTGGAAAGATATGACCATAAATAACAAACAGCAAATTACAGACTGGGCAGGTTGCAGGGGTAATTTGTGGAATATTTCTATCAGAACTAGGTCCTGACTATTCCCACAAAATGTTATAAGGGAAATGGAGCAAATTAACAGCCTTCTGCCATTTTCTAGTGTTAGATCTGATAATCATTCTCATTCACTATGCTTTCCTAATGCAAGAACATAATACATTTTTTTGTCTGAGGTTTTCAAAAACATGATTTTCTGTTTTGTTCATAAGGAAATGGCTTTCTGGGCTCTGGTTATGTAACTTTGGCTTTCTGTTTTGTAGGGGTGAGGTTACCCAGCCACTATATCAGTGTTTCCAAAACCAGGCAGCCTCTCCTACTTGGAGGCACAGCTGGAAAATGAGGTCCTTCTCCAGTTGGAAAAAATACATGGTGACTAGATGCCTCAACAAGTAAACCTGGCATTTGCTGCCAAGCCTGATGACCTAAGTTGATTTCTAGAGTCTACACAGTAGGAGACAGCCCACTCACACACATGCCATGACATTGCCCCACCAATAAATAAATTAACAAATAAGTATTTAAAACTACAAAACAGGGACTGGTGAGATGACTCAGAGGTTAAGAGCAGAGGTCATGAGTTCAATTCCCAGAAACCACATGGTGTCTCACAACCATCTATAATGAGAGCTGGTGCCCTCTTCTGGCATGCAGTCATACATGTAGGCAGAACACTGTATACACAATAAAGAAGTAAATAAAGTCTTTTTTATTTTATTTTATTTTAAAGCCATGTGGTGGTGGCACACGCCTTTAGTCCCAGCAGTAGGGAGGCAGAGGCAGATAGATCTCAGTGAGTTTGAGACCAACTTGGTCTACAAAGTGAGTTCCAGGACAGCCAGGACTGTTACACAGAGACGCCCTATATGAAAAAACAAAAGCAAACAAAAAGAATTCAAAACAGCTGGTGACCTGGGGGATTGTATTTAGCAATAACCCAGCTAAAATAGATGAGTTGGAGCAAGGGAACAGCAATCACTATGCAAACGTGGATGACTGCATTATTGAGTTCAAATTATTGAGTTAGGGTTCCTTTTGCTGTGAAGAAACACCATGTCCAAAATCAAGCTAGGGAGGAAAGGGTTGATTTACCTTACATGTCCACACTGCCATCCTTCATGAAGGAAATCAGGACAGGAACTCAAGTAGGACTGGAACCTGGAGGCAGGAGCTGATGCAGAGGCCATGAAAGGAATGCTTCTTACTGGCTTGTTCCCCGTGGTTTGTTCTATCTGCTTTCTTCTAGAACCCAGGATCACCAGCCCAGGGATGGCCCCAACCACAGTGGGCTGGGACCTCCCCATCAATCACTAATTAAGAAAATGCCCTACAGCCTGATCTTATGGAGCCATTTTCTCAGTTGAGGTTTCCTCATTTCAAATGACTCTAGTTTGTATCAAGTTGACATAAAAATAGCCAGACGGCTCCTCAGGCCCAATAGATTTTTAAGTTCTCCTTCTAAACATTGTGTATGAGCAGAAACTGTTCAACCATTCAGTGCGCTTGTTTCTCTATCAGATATTAACCACAGCAGGGAACTGAAAGCAGTGACCACAGATTCCAACAAGCTCCAGCTTTCTTCTACGGGAACCTGATTTCCCTTTTCTTTCTTTCTTTTTTTTTAAGTACTTTTTAATCAGTTATTTGCACAGAATTATATATAATTCTTTTAGCTCTTTTTTTTTTTTTTTAAAGTTTTGTTTATTATGTACACAATGTTCTGCCTGCACGCCAGAAGAGGGCACCAGATCTCATTATAGATGGTTGTGAGCCACCATGTAGTTGCTGGGAATTGGACTCAGGACCTCTGGAAGAACAGCCAGTGTTCTTAACCTCTGAGCCATCTCTCCAGCCCAATAAATACATTAACTACCCATGGCAGAAATTGATGGCAAGCAAACATGTAGCATATTGGATGCCATGGCCTGAGGATAAATAGAGTATCTGTCAGTTGACTTCCATTTATTATTGCCATTTAAAAATTCGACTTCAAGAGAAGGTGAAAACCTTGATTTTTGTTATTTTTTTCAGATTTTGTAAACACTGCTTATTTTAAATGAATGAAATAGGGCCTTGTCTCCATAGCTTTCACGTCTGTTTGGCTCTACCTCCTACTCCTTAGCTTAAGAGGAAGCAAAGCCACACTGGCTCCTGCCGGTTCTAGATTGTTATCATAAACATGATATCTCTCTGTTGCCATGACTTTTCAGGATCCAAAAGCTTTTGCCTTCTCCCAACTTTCTGCTCAAGAAAAAAATAGAGCAACCATGAATACAAAGCTGTGTAATAGGTGTGTATTCCCAATACGATCTGCAGTAGTAACATTGTAGACATGTCATTAGCTATGATCCCATATACCACCATGCCAGGTTTGGGATCTTGTGAAACACTGTCTCACATAATAGTTTCTTCACTTATTTTTCATCATGAACTATCTTTAAGTTAGAAAAATACTATGTAGAATAACAATACAAGCTACGTCTTTGGGCATTCTAGACAGCTTTAATAAAGTCTGAAAGTTTTCAAATTTTGCTCCCAATATTTAAAAAAAAAAAAAAAAGTCATTCAGGTGGTGGAGTGCTTGCCTGGCATGCAGGAAGCCCTAGGTTTGCCTTCATTGCACCACATAAAACAGAAATGATGGTGCTTGCCTGTAATATCACCACTGGGGAGGGAGAAGCCAGATGATTGTGGTATGTACATATAAGTAAATGCATAATATACATAAATAAAATTAACATAAATTGTCAAAAGAAGTTTGAGAGGTACCATATGTACATGCCAAGCATGTGATACCTCCCTGTGAGTTATTGATTGGGGCTCCAGAATACCCAGTACAACAGACTACTGCCATTCTTCTTGGTTGCATAACCTAACTACACAGTTAGGCAATATCGCTGAAGACACCATATATTTTGGTTGTAGGACTTAGACAAATCAATCTGGAATTAACTAGAAATTTCCTGATGGCCAATTGTCATAGTTACAGAAAGTGCTAGGCAAACTACTGGGGACAAAACACATCGTTGGTCTTATCTAGCAATGGATCTTGCATTTACAGTGTCAACCTACCAGACAAAAGGTGTGCAGTGGTTCAATCGTGGCATGGCTGATACAGGAATAGCAAGATGCTTTCTGACTGGATTTGATGTCTCCTCCACAGGAGAGAACCATGCTTAGTACTGTAAACCTGATCAAAGGGCCATGGCTAGGGAAGATGTGCACCCTAGTGGAGGACTATTATTGTTTTGCTAAATTGCTCTGTTATCACCTGCCTTCTAATGTGTGTGTTTATACCCACAGATCTGTGCTGCTCTCAACCTTGGTCAGAGAAATGGGCAGCAGTTAATAAGCTCACAATAAGTTTATACCTGGTCAAAATGTCAAGAATAAATGACTGTGGTGCATTTAGCCCTACATCTGTATCTCACACAGGAGAGAACACACACACACACACACACACACACACACACACACACACACACACGCACAGAGAGAGAGAGAGAGACAGAGACATAGACAGAGACAGAGACAGAGAGAGAGCCCAGGGAACTTTGTGGAAGAAGGAGCAGAAAGAATTAAGAGCTGCCAAATGAAAGGGTTATTGTGAAATGCTGTTTTCTGCAAATGACACAACCATTATATTCATGAGCTCACAGCAGCTGTGGGTTACCTGTACCAGACAGTCAAAATTCCTGCATAAATGAAGGGCTCTCAAAGTTGTTTTGATGCCATGCTCCAGTGGCTGTCACACACAAGCATATGAGCACACACATACACACATGTTCACACACAGAGGTATGCTCAGGCAGAATTAACTGGATTCAATAGATCATTTTTTAAATGAAGAAGAGGAAGAAGACGACATGAAGTTGGAGGGGGATGTTTGGGAAGGATCCAGAAGGGAGCTAAAGGGAGAAATGGGGATGGATTTGATCAAAATATGTTGTAGACAGGTATAGAATTCTCAAAGAATAAATTTTGTAATTACTTTAAAAGTGAATGTAAGTATACATAATCACATACACACAGCATTGCCACAGTGGATTTCTTGTCTCCGTGTCTATGAACATATATCTTTTTCAGTAGCCTAATCTCCCCAGTCAAAAACCACATTTATCTTAATATTCATATCTCAAAATAAGTTTTATTTCTGCATAGGAAAGACTTGTAAAATTTGTTTTTCAAGTGCCTTGCTTTTCCTCCTTTGTATGAATTTTAGAATAACCTTAAAAATCCCCATAAATTGTTCTATTAGAATTTTGATTCAAAATGTACTTCATTTACCAGGCAGTAGTTGAAGACTTGACACAATTACACTATTGAGACATCTTACAGAGAAGCAAAATATGTATCTCCATCAAAGGAAAAATTTGACCTTTGATAATTTAGTCATATTTTCTGTAAGGACTGGTACATCTTTCATTCATAAATAACTCTGGGATCTGCAGCTCTGTGAGTGATATTTTTCACTTTCTATTGATTATTGCTAATGTAAGGAAGGCTGCTGATTTTATGTATAAATCTCTTCATCAACAAACATGCTGTATCCTCCTTTGATTTGTGCTAATTTGCTTTGAAATGCTTTTGAATTTTACTCTTTTTCCTTGTTTTCTTTTTGGATTTCTCTGTGTAGCTTAGGAGCCTGTCCTGGCACTTGCTCTGTAGACCAGGCTGGCCTCAATCTCACAGAGATCTGAATTCCTCTGCCTCCCAAGTGCTGGGATTAAAGGCATGCACCACCACTGCCTGGCAGCTGTTGAATTGTAAAAGTAAGCATGTTTTCCTTACTGATAAAAAATGATGCTTTCCATATTATTTTAAGTACATTATTTTAACAAGTTAAAGAGCCTCTTTTTATTCTCAGTTTAAGAGGTTTTGAGGGGAGAAAGAGAAAAGCATCTGGGGCCTCAAAAGCTGAGTAACTGAGCACATGCTAGTTTATACAGGCCCTGAGTTACATCCCCAGAACTAAAAAGAAAAAGATTCTTTTTATTCATCCTGATATTTCAAAAATTCCTGTATCATCACATATAAAAAGCTAGAAGAAAAGATTTTGAATGTTTTCATCATTAAAAAAAAAAAACATTTAAGGAGAACCATGTAATCTGATTTAAAAATCACATAATATATATATAGTATTAAAATATCACATAGTAACCCTTAATGATTACAAATTTTATTTTCTATATATCAGTTAAATTATAAATATTTTTAAATGTCATATAGCATTTCCTTCAATCTATAAATGTACTATAAATGTAAATAGTTGTGAGAATAAGTTTTAGGCATCTCTTTTTGTAAGGAGTATGGTTTTTCCTCCCGCCGCCTGGTCTAGTCCCGCCGCCGCGCCAGCCCCAAATAACACACAGAGACACTGTATTTGGTATGATTCTGTTGGCCAGGTACTAGTTTATCGGCTAGCTCTGTCTTAAGTATTAACCCATTTCTGCTGATCTATGTATTTCTCTTATCGGGGAGCCAGCCCGCATTCTGCTTTCTCCAGACTCTCCATCTTGGCTCCTCCTTCCTACTTCCTATCTCCTCCTTCTCTCCTAGTCCCTCCTATCTTCCTTTCCTATTGGCCAACAGTGCTTTATTCATTAACCAGTATGAGAAACATATACAGAATGACATCTCCCATCATCTCCTCTTTTCTGTCTAAAATAAAAAGAAGGGTTTTAACCTTAACATAGCAAAATATATCACATAACAGTTATCAAATAAGAATCACAGTTAACACTATTTAGTTCATTAACATTTAGCAAGATTTGAAGAAAATATTCCAACATCTATTTTATCTTTGTGAGTCTAAAGTCCTATATGTAACTTATCTTTAAGCTTAACTAAGGAAAACTATAACCATAACTATCTGTCTTCAACTCTCTCAAAGACCACAGAAGGATAGTATATAAACTCTAGAAATGACAGAGACAACTCACTGCCTGGTCACCCAAAGTTCTTTTGTAATCTTCCATCTTCAGCCCATAGGCCATAGTGTGTCTGGCAGACTCTTCAGCAAAGCAGGAAACTTTGAACTGTCTTCTTGTATTGGCAGTTTGTCAGTCACTTTCCTCTGTGTCCTGCAGACTGTCTGGCAGACTCTTCCATGAAGCAGGAACTCTATAGCAATGTCCATCTTGAATCAGCAATCACTGTATGTCCAGTTTATATAGCACAAAGTCAAACAGTCCAGACATGAGCAGTATCTTGTCCAAATGGCTAGTCTTGCCATATTGGAGGCAAACTCCATAACATGTTTCTTTAATGTCCATCTTCCTTTCTGACGCAGGTGGTGTTGCCAGGAGCATTTATGTCTCACTGTCAAGAAAAACTCTAAACCATTTTAAATGCCATATTCTGTAGGTCTTTGAAAGGATTAAAGAATGCCTACCCATCTCAAATACATGTCTGTATATCTAGAAATCTTAACTTACTTAACTATAATATCTGACAATCATAGGTACTATCTATAATCTGTATTGAATTATACATTACATTTCTAAATGAGCTATATAAACACAATACCTAAATAAGAGGAGAAATATATATATCACAAAATTGACCTTAAATTGCATCAATAAATGAAATCCATTCCAACACAAAGTATTCATATCTATACCATAATCCCCTTTTTACCTTTAAAAAGAATTGGCTGTGATCATTAACCATTTATAACCAACCCCATATAAATGAAAACAAACATTTGTAGACAATATTTGGGAATTTGGGCGTCGTTCTTTTCAAACTACTTCCTGCTGATAGGGGGCGCTGTCATGGGGATCCTAAGAAGAAGCAGAAATCCTGGCTGTAGTCTGCAAGGCTGTTTTGTTCAGCTGTTTTGAATGTAGGATCACCAGGAACTCTGTTTCAGGGGGTCTGGCTTGATCAAACCACATTAGTCCAGAAGGAATCCATAGCTTTTTATTTTCTGTGGAAACAAAAATAGAAATCCTTTTCCCCAGTAACTTGTCCTTGAACTTAAATTTTGGAGTCAAAGCATTTTTAAAATATATAAATTGAATTAATCCAGCAGCATTTCCTTTATCAGTTGTTATTTTCTCAGCAGTCAAACAATGCAAAGACAATATAACACCACACAGTGACCAGATTCTCTCTGAGCTTTTCATCTTTACGTGGCTTTATTATTACTCTGTTTATTTTACTTTTTACTTTTTATTTTTTGAGACAGGGTTTCTCTGTGTAACTCTTATCTGCCCTGGAATTCACTCTGCATACCAGGCTTACTTTGCAAATCACAGAGATCTGCTTGCCTCTGTCTCCTGAGTGCTGGGATTTAAAGGTGTGTGCCACCACACCCAGTTCCTCTTTGTCTTTTTAAAACCATTTTACTCTTTTATTTTTTCTATGTCTACGTATATTTTCAAACACACTGTAAACCTTTTGCTTTTACTTAATGTGAATCTGTCTTTACTGTAAATCTTTATCTTTGTCTGGCCACGAATCTTTTATCTGGTAAACAACAACATTGCTAAAATGAAAACCATAGCTATATCAGCCATGGTTTATCAAAGATGGCAGTGGTTATTTTACCGCCAACACTGAGAACTGTTCTCTGTCTTTTTAAAACCATGCTTTTTTGTTTGTTTGTTTGTTTTGTTTTGTTTTGTTTTCCAAGCCTACGTATTTTTTAAAACACACTGATGGAGAAATGGGGAGACGAGACGCTGGTCCCTTTCCTTGGTAAGAAGACCACGTAAGACCACATGGAAATACACAGAAATGGGTTAATACTTAAGACAGAGCTAGCCGATAAGAAACAAGTAACAGGCCAACAGAATTATATCTGATACAGAGTCTCAGTGTGTTAAGGGGCTGGCACGGTGGCGGGACAAGACCAGGCGGTGGGCAGAAAAAAAACGTACTTCTTACATCTTTTATAGGAACATATATAAATTTTTATTTTGTTTTATATTATTGTATTTTATAGTGGGTTATATAAAGCCATTTTCATTCAAGTATATAAAGTGCTTACCAAAGTGAAATCAAGACTCAAGACTAGATAAGCAATGGAAACACACATGTAACCCCTAGTAAAATAGAGGTAGTAGTTAAAAGTCTCCCAGCCCCCCCCCCCAAAAAAAAGCCCAAGGCCAGTGATTTTAGTGTAGAATTCTACCCGACTTTCGAAGAAAAAGTAATACCAATACTCCTCAAATTATTCCACAAAATAAAAAACAGAAGAAACATTACCCAATTCTTTTTACAAGGCCAGTTACCCTGATACTTAAACCACATAGAGACCCGAGAAAAAGAATTATAGACCAGTTTTCTTATGAACACAGATGCAAAAATTCCCAATAAAATACTTGCAAACTGAATCCAAGAACACATCAAGATCACCCACCATGATCAATTAGGCTTCATCCCAGAGATGCAGGACTGGTTTAACATTAATAAATCAATAAATTTAATCCATTATATAAACAACAAAATAATCTCATTAGATGCAGAAAAGGCTTTTGACAAAGTCCAACACCATTTCGTGACAAAAAGTCCTGAAGAGACAAGGGTCACAAGGGACATCCCTCAAAATAATAGAGGTAATTTACAGAAACCCACAGCAAACATCAACCTAAATGGGGATAAACTCCAAACACTTCCATTAAAGTCTGGAACAACACAAGGCTGTCCAGTCTCTCCATAACTATTTACTATTGTACTTGCAGTCTTAACTAGAGCAACAAGACATTGAAGAAAAGCAGAGAAATACAATTTATTTATTGATAATGACTGTCTTCATAAATGACCTGAAAAATTCTACCAGGGAACTTCTACAGCTAATAAATACTTCTTTCTGCAAAATTAATACACAATAATAAGTAGCTTTCCTATATCCACATGAAAAATGGATCAAGAAAGAAATCAGGGAAACAACACTTTTCACAACAGCCTCGAAAAATAAAATATTGTAGAGGTGGCTCTAACCAGGCAAGTCAAAGACTTGTATGGTAAAAACTTTAAGATGCTGAAAAAGAAATGGGGGATGATATCAGATGGAAAGATCTCCCATGCTCACAGATAGGTAGGCTATAGTAAAAATGGCCATCCTACCAAAAGCAATCTACAGGTTCAGTGTGATACCCATTGAAAGTCCCACACAATTCTTCACAGAACTTGAAATGGCAACCTTCAGCTTCATATGTAAACACACACACACACACACACACACACACACACACACAAGGAAAGAGAAAGAGAGAGAGAGGAAGAGAGAGAGAGAGAGAGAGAGTTAAAGCAATCCTGAATAATGAAAGAACTGCTGGAAGTATCACCATTCCCAATCTCAAACTGTATTACAGAGCTATAGTAAAAAGAGCATAGCATTGGTACAAAATCAGACATATTGATCAATGGAACCAAATTGAAGACCCAGACATAAATTTGCACACCTATGGACACCTGATCAGAAAAACACACTGAAAAAAAATACACCTTCAACAAATGGTGCTGCCCAGCCTGAATGCAGAGAGCCACATTTATCACCGTGGACAAATATCAACTCCAAATTAATCAAAGACCTCAACATAAGGTAAGATACACTGAATCTAATAAAAGAGAATGTGGGGAATAATCTTGAAATCATGGGCATAGAAACACTGAACAGAATACTGATACACAGGCACTAAAATCGACAATTAATAATTGGGACCTCATGAAACTGAAAAGTTTCTGTAAGGTAAAGGACATCATCAACTGAACAAACTAGCAGCCTGCAGAATGGGAAAATATTTTTACCAACTACACATTGATATAGAGCTGATATATGAAACTTATTTTAAAATGCAAAATAACTGGGCATCAAGAAAACACACAACCAACTTTAAAAAATGGGGTACAGATTTAAACAGAACATTCTCAAAAGAGGAAACATAAATGACACTTTAAAAATGTTCAACATCTTTAGTCATTGTTGTGCAATGTTTTGCTCTTGTGGCTTTTTGAACTCTTTAGGAGAGCCCACCACCCAGCTCCCAAATAAATCACACAGTGAGGCTTATTCTTAGTTGCAAATGCCTGGCCTTAGCTTGCCTTGCTTCTTGCCAGCCTTTCTTAAATTATTCCTGTTATAATTTTTTAAAGTGGCACAAGGAAGAAAGACGCCATGTGACAGAGTTCACACAGAGAGGTTTTTTTTTTTTTTTTTTTTTTTTTTTTTTTAATTAGAGAAAAAGGATCATAAAAAGGGGGAAAGGGATGGAGGAGACCAGCCTGCAGGGACAGGAGCAGCAGGAAAGAGGAACAAGAGCAGAGGGAAAGACAAGAGAGAGATGGGAGGTAGGCAGTGCCTTTTAAAGGAGAACAATTGAACAGGCACAGGTGATGCTCTTAGTGGCAGCAGCTGAGGGTGTATCTTGCCAGAACTCCAAAGTCAGGCCAGTACAAATGCCTAAATACTAACAATCCCGAATACCTTTTGCCTCTGGGCTTTTTCCTTTTCTTACTTCTGTTTATCTTACTTCCACTCTTACTCTGTGGCTGGCTGGATGGCTGGCCCCTGACATCCTCCTCCCCTTGTACTCTCCTTGCTCCTCCTCTTCCTCCTTTCTCTTTCTATTTATTCTCTCTGCTTGCCAGCCCCACCTATTTCTCTCTCCTCCCTTGCTACTGGATGTTCGGCTCTTTATTAGCTTATCAGGTGTTTTAGGCAGGCACAGTAACACAGCTTCACAGAGTTAAACAAATGCAACATAAACAAAAGTGACACCTTAAAATAATATTCTACAAGTCATTGGGAAATGCAAATCAAAATACTTTGAAACTTCATCTCATACCAGTTTGAATGGCCAAGATAAATGAAACAAATGACAGCTCATATTAGTGAAGATGTGAAAACACTCATTGTTAGTGGGAGTGCAAACTTGGACAGTCCCTCTGGAAAACAGTGTGGAGGTTCCTCAGGAAATGGGAATCAAGCTACCTCAAGATCCAGCTATACCACGCTTGGACATATACACTAAGGATGTTTCATCCTACTCCAGAGAAATTTGATGAACTCTATTCAATGTTTCTCTATTCATTATAATCAGAAATTAGAAACAGCCTAGATGTCCATTACCTGATGAATAGATAAAGAAACTGTGGTACATTTACATAATGGAATATTAGTCAACCATTAAAGGGGGGAAGAATGAAATTTACAGATGGATGGATCTAGAAAAAAAAACATCCTGAATAAGGTAACCCAGACCCAGAAAAACAAATATGGTATATGTTCGATAATGTGTAGATGTTACCTGTCAAGTCTTCAATATGTAAGCTTCAATTAATATAACCACACAGGTTAAGTATAAAGTAAGGGACTAATGTAGAAAGATGGATCTCCATAGGATAAGAAAACAATATAGTCATGGCTGGATAAGGTAAGGAGACTGGAATGGGAAGCAAATCAAATAGAGAGAGGGTAAGCAGAGGTTGACAGAGGGAATATGAGGAAGAATGACTAAAACTAAAAGCTTCTTGGGGGCCATATGAAAACCTAATGCAGTAGAAGCCTCCTAAAATACATACATGTGTGAAGGTGATTTAAATGAAATTACCAAATACCAGGGAAGAGACAGCCCTAACAGGACATCTCGTATCACCCGATGAAGTTTCCAATGCTGAGAATGGGTTACATCTAATCAAGTTGTTAGCCAAAGGGAGTCCCATGGGAACCCCCAAGCAACCCAGATTATTGCTAAGGTTATTGGTTGCTCTCCACAAACTAAGAATAAAGCCCTGTGCTGGATAATTTTATGTCAACTTACGCGAGCTGAAGTCATCTCAAAGTTAATCTCCATAAGATTGGGTTACAGGCAAGTCTGTAAGGCTTTTTCTTGATTGATAAAAGAGAGCTCAGCCCATTGTGCATGGTGTCATCCCTGGGCTGGTGGTCCTGGGTTTGATAAGAAAGGAGGCTGATCAAGCCATGAGGAGCAAGCCAATAAACAGCATTCCTCCATGGCCTCTGCATCAGCTTCTGCCTCCCGGTTCCTGCCATGTTTGAATTCCTGTCCTGACTTCCTTTGGTGATAAACAGTGATATGGAAATGTAAGCAAATAAACCTTTACCTCCCCAAGTTGTTTTGGTCGTGATGTTTCATCACAGCAATAGTAACCCTAACTAAGACAGGCCCTGTTGTTGAAGACAACATCTACACAAATCATTGAACATGGAAAAGTCAAGCTGGTGCCTATCTAAAGTCTTCACCCCTACAGAGTAGTGTTCATGATACTGGAAAGTATTATGCATGCAACCAAGGGAGAAAGTAAACACCAACCAAGCTATAAACTCTCCAATATACAATAATGACCTGCCAGTAAGAAGTGCTTCTGTAATGTGGCACAAAGTTTATAGGAGTAACCAACCAATACATGACCAATAAGACCCACTTCATAAGCTGGAACCCATCCCTGATCAAGTGGTCAAGAACCTGAGACCAGGGCTGGGGAGGTGGCTCAGTGGTTAAGAGCACTGGCTACTCTGCCAGAGGACCTGAGCAACCACATGGTAGCCCACAACCATTCATAATGTGATCTGGTGGGTAGTGGCCAGTGGGTAAAACACTGTATATATAGTAAATAAATAAATCTTTAAAAAAAAAAAAAAAACAAAGAACCTGAGACCAGATAGGCAAAAGACATAGGGAGAAACCAAACACTGGTGTTCTGTTAAAGGAATGAAAAAATAAATTGGTCCTAACAATGTTCTACTATGCTCGTAGATCAGTGCCTTGCTCAGCAATCATCAGAGAAGCTTCCTTCTGCAGCAGATGGAAACAAATACAGAGACTCACAGTCAAATAATGTTCAGAGAGAGAGAAAACTTGAAACATTCAGTCCTAAATGGGGTGTCTCCATCAAATGTGTCCCCTTGGAGCTCGAGGAATCCTGTGGAAGAGGAGGCAGAAAGAGTATAAGAGAAAGGGGATGGAGGATAACAAGGAAACAAGGTCTTCTCAACAGAGCAGGACTGACACACATATGAACTCCCAGGGCCCACATGGGTCTGCACCACCTGGACCCCAGTACTGAGAGAACTGGACACAAGCCGTTATCCCTGAGTCAGAATCTATCTTCAAGTGATAACCACTCACAAATGAAAAACTTGTTTTCTCTAACATAGATAACAGAGATCTAACAGTAGGGATACAAACCATTTTAAATGGCAGGCACCATGCCTAACACAAAACAAACTCAATGGCATCTTTGGAGGTTCCTTGTCTCAAAATGTTTTGTCAAGGCATTTTTCTTTTTTACCTTACAGAACTTTTGGTTATATATATTATGGCTTTCAATTTTGTATTTCTATGGGATTCCTGTACATACAAATGTGCCTCTGCATTTATGTATGTTTCTTGTGCTTTTTCCTTGGCTCTTTTTCTTCTGTTTATTTTGTCCTATCCTGGTTTGTTTGTTCTTGTTCTATATGTTATTTCATCATTATTCTTTAGAAGCCTATTTATCACTGAGCCAAACTCCTGGAATCCAGTTGCAGAGAGGGAGGAGTGATAAGAGAACAGGTCAAGACCAGGCTACAGAAACCACAGAGACAGCTGACCTGAACAAGGGGGAGCTCGTGGATCCCCAGAATGATAGCTGTGAAAGCAGCATGGGACTGACCCAGACCCCCTGAACATGGGTCTCAGTTAGCAGGCCTGGGCAGTCTAAGCGACCTCGGACAGTGAAACCAGCATGTATCCCTGGTGCACAAAAGGGCTTTAGGAGCACATTCCCCATGAAGGGATACTCCCTTAACCTAGAGAGAGGGGGTAGGGCCTAGTCCCTACTCCAAATGACTTGACAGAGTTTGATGATCCCTCCTGGAAGGCATCACCCTCCCTGTGGAGTCGGGGTAAATGGGATGGGAGGGTAGTCAGGGGGCATGGGATGGAGGGAGGGAGAGGAAACTAGGATCAATATGTAAAATAAGAAAAATATACATATATATAATATCTTAAAGGAGAATTCTATGTAAACTTAAAACTAAATGGACAATACTCAGTAATGTAATGAAAACCCTGATAATTTAGAAATTTGTTCTTTCTTCTGGAAATATACTTGTGTCCTTGAGAATTTAAGTATAGCTATAATTTAAGAGCATTTAAACATATGGAAGACTAATTACAATCAATTTGTAGTAACATTGATTATTTACTGAAAACACTTGCTAAAATAACTTCAGTCCAAAAGTTCAGGACGAAACAGCCTCAAATGTATAGAGTAGGGAGACAGTGCCATTTTATGATACAACCTAAAACTTTGGAGATGTTTGTGACATAGTCTAACAAATGACTTCAAAGGACTTAATAGGGATTATTTGATTTAATCTAAAGACATATTCTCAAAAATTGTCAACAGATTTCTGATTAAAATCTCAATTTTCTACAAAAAAAAAGAATATTTATTTTCTAAGGAGAGACAGAAAAGGTGGGAATCTGGGTGGAAGAAGAGGTGAGGAGGCTCTGGGAGGAGCTGGGGGAGGGAAACCATAATCAGACTATATTGTGTGGAAAAAAAAAAACACTATTGTCAATTAAAGAAAAATGGAGAGGGGAAATAACTAAGACAGCCACTATAGTGAGACAGTGTCCAAAATCCAGCTCATGATGAAAAAGAGCATTAGTTAACAGATTAATAAAACTGAATTGGAATTTGATATCTAATCAACATGGGAGGGAGGGAGGAATATATACATTTCTATAAGAAAAGATCAGGGTTTTGGTTTGGTTTGGTTTGGTTTGGTTTGGTTTGGTTTGGTTTGGTTTGGTTTGGTTTTCAAGGCTCTGTAATAGAGGAAATTGAAGTCTACAAATAGACTGGATGTTCCCTTCTCCCCCATCTACCTCACAGCATTGGATGCAACCACATCAGAATCGTGCTTCACCTCTCCCTCATGAGAATCCCTGCTGTCCAGATCAAAAACTGTCTTTATGAGGTGAGCTGACAGAAACATGGCTGTGTTATTTCTGATGAGGCTCATCCATATGGATGTGTTTAAAGAAAACATGCTTTCCCCCTTATGGAATGGAGCTGAAGAAGGGTTCATTCGAACCCTGAGGAGAATTTCTTTCCCTGAGAGCACATGGAAGGCATCGGACCTTTGCAATCTGAACCCAAGAGAAGGGGCAAAGAAAGCCACTGTGCTGGGGGAACCCTCCTGCCATGGTCCTTAGCAATATTTCCATACCAGCCTTCCCACGACCTTCCATAGAACACTTCATACATTTCCATTTTTCTCTGCCACTTCCTCCCTCCTCCCAGCTCCAAGCCAGATTAGACAGGATGCAGGACCCCCATCATCCAGGCTGAGACAGTACTCAACTGAAACAACCCGGAACCTAACCAGCTCAGACAAGAGCAACCAAGACAGCATGATGCACACTGTTACCTTCCCCATCATTTATTTCAGCAATCCAAATCCCAAACTAAATTTGTGGAAGGAAGTGAGAGATGATAGGAATAACATGGGTCCTTATTAGATCACAGCTCTGTGGACTTACAGAATAAAAACACCATCCTCAAAAATTCAGTCTACTCGGTGGTCATTAAGTCAACCGAGCACCATACTGGACCTTGGCCTCATTCTTCTTCACTTTATCATGAGATAGTGTCCCTGCTCTAAAATCGGTGTCAGTCTGCTAAGGAAGGACTTGCAGTTTCCCATGCCTTGTCACCCTGCTCATTTGCCTGCCTGGGTCCCTGACCATGGGCTGTTAGAGAACCAAAGGTCAGGCAGGAGAGAAAATGACACATCAGCTCCTGGCTATTCCAAGAAGCACTCACCTACTTATCAAAATGACTGCAATGGGGTAATTATACAAAGTCCATAGGCTTAATTGTCTGTGGTTAGAAGGGTGAAAAATGCCTCAGTTGCTGTTTGATTGCAAGTTTCTCATCAGAGTTTGATTTGCCTTTTAGACAGTGGAGCCAATGTCTCTCTCTATAAAGGTAAAACTTGAGATGGGAATTCCTGAATAGAAACTTTCTCTCCATCAAACATAGAGGTCATTCCTAGTATACTAAGGCTGTAAAGTCCCTTTTATGTTAAACAGATCCGTGATGCGTGTACCTACCAATCCTCCTGGAATGAGCAAAGCCCATGACTCCCAGATGTGCAAAAAGAGCATGAATCAGGGTCCAGAGCTTGGCTCTAGGTAGTTTTCTCCTGTGCGTGACTTCTGCAGTAACTCACACGGCAGCTTCTACAGAGCAAGAGACATCCAACATCCATGTCTAATCCAACAATAGCCTTGTGGCTGTGGGTATAGTGCAGTGATGCCACATTGGGGCCTGGCTTCAATCTCTAGAACCCACTAATGTTTTTGTGTAGTAAATATTTAATAAGTGATCCTGTGTGGGCAGGTTTGATCCATAGGTTCTACTGGGTCTCCCTTGTGGAAGCCTGATGTGCAAAAGACTTCTGACCCTAAAAGGGACACAATGATGCTCAGATTACCTCAGCACCTTGGGGAAGCACTTCACCCCCATAAGTCTCAGGGTTTCAGTCTATAATATGAAGGCAGAGGACTAGCTGACATCTAATGTCATGTTTTAAATCTCTATCCTGAAATCACATGGAACTAGCTTATGTCTAATGTCAACTTGAACATTTTAAATCTCCATCCTGAAAATCAAATCAAGCACACTTCCTCCAGGCCAGCAAGGAACATCCCTCCTGTGAAAGCTTCTTGGTCAAGGACAAGAAAATGCACCTTGGCAATTAACCACCAGTAAGTTGTTTTAATAAAGGCACTCAAAGGAAGCCTCCACTCCATGCACTGTTTTTAGGGAAAAGAAAAAGGAATAGGAAAGGGGACATATTCAGAATTTTATTGTATTTAATATATACACATATATGCATAAACATACATATCCACATATATGAAGACGTGTGTGTGTGTGTGTGTGTGTGTGTCCTAGTCTTCAACAAAGAACACTGAGGTTTAAAACAATGGCTTTATATGACTATGAATCCCTCAGATGTCAAGGGAAGATCTCATACTACATGCAAATAACGTATTTGAGTTAAGAAGGTCTGTGATCCAAATGCAAGATGACTCAGTGGGTAAAAGGACCTGCCACACAAACCTGATGACCAGAGCTTGAATCTTAGAGCCCAAAACCCAGAACCTATGGTAGAAAGAACGAACTAACTCTCAGAAGTTGTCCTCTGACTTCCAAATGCACACAGTGTGCACTCACACACACTCAATAAAATTTAAAACTTTTTAAAGTGAAGGTTGTGGTTAACTAAGCTAAGCTGAAATAGCAATAAGTTTTTTTGTAGGAAAAAAAAAAAAACAACAACAACAACAACCAAAACCAAAAAACCATATACACATTGGTAAATTGACTACATTCACCTGAAAAGAAATTCTAGATAGTGCCCTCTTGTGGCAAAAGCATGCAGTTACTGAATGGTAGTTTTGTCAGAGTACTAGGAAAATGGTGGCAGCCATTTATTGAGCATTTTCCACATTTCATGAATTGCCCTAGATTTTTTTTTTTCACATATAAATAAGGTAAAAGGAAATACAGGGTCTTATGTTTCTTTGACACTGCATTTCTGATCTAGCCTGGACCAAGTGCCGGGGTGAGCAACACTTTGGTGCTAGACATGGGATCCAGGGCCTCATACATACTAGGCAAGCGCTCTACTGAGCTACATCTCCAGCTCTAAAATAAAAGATCAATCATGGAGTCCTGGAAATCTTTTATTTCAGGTGAATTCACCACTTTCATGAAAGCTTGCATCTTGAACATTCCCCAAAGGCCTGTACCTTAGGGTTAGTTCCCTGCTCAGCACCTCTGGGATGGCAGAGGATCTTTAAGAGGTGGGACCTAGTGGGATGTCCTTGGAACTCTGAGGAGGGAAGGCATGCCCTCAAAGGAGGACTGTGGAACTCTGGTGCCTCTGTCTATTTCTCCTCCCTTCTGCCCTCTCCTGTTGGCTGGGAGGTAAACACAAATGTTCCTCTGTATGCTCCCACCACAGTGTGCTGTCTACTGTAGACCCAGAGCAGCTGGACATTCCTGGACCGTGAGCCAAAAGTAAACCTTTTTTCTTCATAAGATGATTTATTCCAGTTATCTGTTTTAATTAATGCTACTCAACATATAGTGCATGCCCACACACACAAGGATATTGAAATCGTGGACATAGCTAACCTTGGCATATCTTCCCATACCTTCACCGTACCTCCTGGTACTCTGAGCTTGTGACTTATAAGATGCCAATCATACTTTATATCCTGTTCATAGCCCCTAATTTCCGGTTGACAGATGACAAGAAAGAAAGCTAGCAACACCAAAAAAATGAGAGGAAGGGGAGGGAAAGGAAAAAAAAAAAAAAAAAAAACAGCTCAGTAAATACATTGCAAATAGCCTCGGATGTCCTGGGTCTTTTTATTCAAGCGTTGGTGGTGGTCATGACTTGAGAGACATTTCATGAACAAGAACACTTGTTTATAGCACTACAATCATATCTTCATTATATATCTACTGCATCTCTCTCAAGACCCAGATCTTAACTTATAGTACATTTCTCTACCACATGATAAAACTGGTGTTCGGTTCTCATGCATCTTTACAATTGGTGTTGAGCCCACACATCAGGGGCTGAGTACATAATGAATCCAACCATTCTGACTCACAGTACTCAGCCCCTCCCTTACAGGATCCACACTTCAGCCTCTTCCAGGGAGCCATCCCTTCAGGAGAGGCTGCACACTCATTTGCCACTCAGTCTCAAGTTCTCATGTGGGGACCAGACTCAATATGCTGGGATCCTCCAGCTTTTCTTCAGTACATACCAGCAGCTCCCAACCCTTTCACAGGGGTCACATATCAAATATTTACATTGATTAATACCAATAGCAAAGTTACAGTTATCAAGTAGCAATGAAATAATTTTATGGTTGGGGGTCAGCACAACCAATATGAGGAGTTGTATTAAAAGGTCGCAGTGTTGGCCAGTTGAGAACCACTCACATATTCAGTGTCTCCTTTCATTTTCTTATATGTGTATAGTACTTCTATCGCCTTCCCTCTCATTATACTGTCTTATGTCTCTCCCTCCAGCTTTTTAAAGGAATGCCATTGTTTCAGTTTATATGGAAACCTCCAAATTTTTATCATTTGAAACTTGAAATGCAAGACAAAGAAAATAAATAAAATGATGTGTGAAACCCTGTCTGGACTGAATACAACAGGTTTTTTTGCCCAGATGAACAGCTGCTTGCACATCTCAGCTTTTGCCATTGGGCCCCTTGAGGACTGATGTTCAAGGTACTGCTGGAACATGTCTTCTAAAATAGGCCTCCAGGCTCAGAAACTCCAGAAGAGACTTGTTCAGGGCTTCTGCAATTCCTCACACCATGGTAGACATCTCATCTCCTACCATCATCTGTGTGAATTTCTCATTCTTGATGTGTTTCTGATTTTGATATTCCCATTTCTACTAAAAAATGAGTTTACAATGCCTGTTGTAACACATTTCTTTATTCTCTCTGGAGCCACTCAGAGCTATATATAGTTCTCTATGTTCAAAAAACAAAAACAAAAGCCTGACCATCAAGAAAATCCATACCAGTGTTGTGAATGAAATGGCAATAGCTCTAAAACCTCCTGGGAGATGACGGTGTTCATTGACTAAGTTACTTTTATACGTTTGGACTTGGGTCAGAGAAAGAAAATTAGCACCTGATCATTCCTGAGGACCATGTGCCCATCATCAACCCCTTTGCTTCAGTCTGTCTCTTACAAATGTTAGTGATTTAAGTGCAAATAAGTACAAAGTAATTTAAGTGTGCTCTGAGTCTATGGCACTTAAAAATATAAATACCTACCACTCTGTATGTATTTAATTACCTTTTTAAGCACTTCCCTCATTCAGCCCAGACTTTCTCTTTTGGTTGGTTGGCTAGTTGGCTGGTTGGTTTTTTTCAAAACCAGCATTCAAAGTAATGGGTTTCACTGTGGCATTTCATGAATACCTTATTTTTGCCCTCTCCCCTTCTCTTCTCCCCTGTTCTCCTACATTTCTCTTGCTGATCCCCTTCCCCCTGCAACAACGTCTCTCTGATTTCATGCCATACATATTCTTTTTTTATTTTATATAACCAAGTCCATTTAAATGAAAACAAACATTTATAGACAATATTTGGGAATTTGGGCGTCATTCTTTCCAAACTACTTCCTGCTGGTAAGGGGTGCTGTCATGGAGGATTCTAAGAAGATGCAGAAATCCTGACTGTAGTCTGTAAGGCTGCTTTGTCCAGCTATTTTGAATGTAGGATCACCTAGTACTCTGTTTCAGGTGGTCTGGCTTGGTCAAACCACATTAGTCTGGAAGGAATCCACATCTTTTCATTTTCTGTGGAAACAAAAATAGAAATCCTTTTCCCCAGTAACTTGTCCTTCAACTTAAATTTTGGAGTCAAAGCATTTTTTTTTATTTATTATTTTACATGTTGATCCCAGTTCCCTCTTCCTCCCTCCCTCCCTCCTTCCCTCCTTCCCTCCCTTTTACCCTCTCTTCCCTCTCACATGCACTCTAGCCACCCTCCCCTCCCATCCCCCCACCCCAATTCTGTATGTAGGGGAATGCCATCCAGTTGGGGTCATGTAGATCTGACAGGTCATGTAAAGTAGGGACTAGGGCTTCTCTCCTGTCTCTAGATTAAATGCCACACATATTCTATTCCTCCCAAGACCTCTTTTTCCTTTCTCATGATCTCCTTCCTAATTTAATGAACTATATGCCCCCAACACACACATATAAACAGATAATATATACATATAAGTTAAAAACTTAGGATTTGCATATGAGAAAATCATGCAGTGTTTATCTTTCTGAGGCAGGTTATATTGCTTAATATAATAATTTCCAGTTCTACCCACTTGCCTGAATATGTTATGACTTCATTTTTCATTATGTCAGCCCAAAGGGTTTTGACTAAAGAGCTTCCCACAATTGATATAGAGTATGAGAAAAGTCACATGTCTTCAGATCATACAATGGAGGAAAAAAAATGACCCATGGGGAATGGAGAAGCTTCTAGAAGGAATAGCTAAGAAGAAAAATGTCTCCATGGAGGGGCCTCTGTGAAGCTCCAACAGAAAGTTAAGTTAGAGCTCCCTGGGCAGAGTAAAGGTTAAAAAGGCATGACTCAGCATGCCTCAGGCAACCAAAATAACAAGAGACCTAGTATTACACACATCATCATCCGTATATATGAAACCAAGACAGCTATAGTTTAGAGTTTATAGTCTCAGCAGCTGGGCATTTTTCCTGTAGAAGCTTTGCTTCTTAAAATTGGGGTTCTTTAAAAGATGAATGGAATAAGAGCTTTCCTAGACTTGGGGTAATCCTTAAAGGTCTTGAGGTAGAACCTACAAAGACAAGAAAGGAAGGAATAATTATAAATGCAATAGAATAGTGGCCAACAGTTGAGTTTGCACAAGTCAACCCAGTCAATTAGCACCTGACCATTCCTGGGAACCACATGCCTATCATCAACCCCTTTCCTACAGTCTGTCTCTTGTAAATGTTGGTAATTTATATGCAGACAAGTACAAAGTAATATCCAGAGGGTAATGGTGATGGTCTCACAATATTACCAACGGACTTGATATCACTCAACTTTACATTTGAAAAGTGTTAAAGTGGTAAATGTTATGCCATGTATATGTCACCAGACTTTTTTTTTTTTACTAGAAAAAGGGAAGTACTTAATTTGAGCTCACTTTGTTGAAAAGTACAGGAAGCTAGAGTCTCCCCCCCCTCAAAAAAAAAAATGGGCAGCTGGTGAAATAGCGGCAAGTCAATAATGCAGTACACAACTACTGTCTGATTGGACCCGAGGGTTACTCCAGGGAGGGAATCCACACCTGGGACTAAAAACCTGGACAAAAGCCCATGGCTGGGGAAGTCATGGGCCCTACTGGGGAATCTACTGAGGCTATTTTGCTAAATGGAAAAGACGTGCCCATCAAAGTGCTGCCTAGACAACTATGTGTATACCCTTCCATCAGTGCTACTGTGCTGCCACCAGCTCTGCTGCTTTCTTCAGGGCAGCAGTAACTAAGTCAAAGTGCTGAGAATGAACAACTGCTGAGCGCTCAGCTGTGAAATGAACTTGTAGATCACTCTCTCCCAGCTCATCTCCCAGAAGATGGGACAGGGAGAGTGTGAGAGCTGAGGGAAGGAGGGAAAGGAAGTAGAACACTGTAGAATATGGCATCACCATTGCACTTCTAATCCTACAGCAGTGGAGACCTGCACAAGACTGAGCCTGCCAAGGCCCTGTCATGGTCCCCTCCCTACAGGACATAAGGGTAGATAATCATAGCTAGTAGGAGGAGATCATAGGGCTGGCCTCTCCCTGAGGATCTATAGGCAGTCAATAGTTACTGAAGGAGGGAGAGATGTTTTCTTTCAGGCAGTAGCCACCTACAAGGATGCTGTGCTCCTGTAAACAAGGATCTTGAAAGCAACTCTATAAGATTCACTTGGTCATAGAAAGTAAATAAATAGGGCTAGAAATATGGCTCAGCAGTGAAAAGCACTTGTTGGTCTAGAGAACCCAAGTTTGGTTCCCAACCCATGTCCAGTGGCTCACAACTCCCTGCCTGAAAATCACGAGGCTTCAGGACCTGAGGCCCTCTTCTGGGCACACACACACACACACACACACACACACACACACACACACAATACGTGTAAATAAAATAAAAATAAGTCTTTAAAAATAAGATAAAAATGTTTAAGATCAGGAGAGAAACAATGAAGTATACTAGACAATGAATATGGTCAAATACATTATATATGTATAAAAATGCCATGAGGCTCATTTTAAAAATTATATAATCTACAAAGAGCTGTGGACAAAGTTAACCTCAGAGAATTGACAGCATTTTTTGGAAAAGATCTGTTCCTGAAACTTGAGAATGCCGCTATTTCTACAAATTTTACCCCCTAGAAGGCAGGGTGAAGTCCTAATTCCCAACACTGAAGATGTAGTTTTATTTTGGAACTATGGTCATTGCAGATGTAATTAATTAAAATAGCTCATACCAGTGCAGGATGGACCTTTAACCTAAAAAGAGACACGAAGACACACGGGATGTCAAGGTCACTGGCAGACTAGCAGAAACTGGAATGAGGCATCTGCCTCCACCAGAACTGAGTAAAAGCAAGGAAGGCTTCTTCCTCAAGACATTCCAGAGAGCACAGCCCTGCCTATACCTTAAGGCCAAACCTCTGATCTCCAGAACTCCAGAGAGGAAGATTTCCCTTGTCTAATCCATGAGGCTGAGGATCATTTCCTATAACAACCTTTATGAAAAACCTCTTTCTACCCTGTGTAACCAAGTTTTCCTCTTAACTAGTTGAAACTAATGGCCCTTGAGGCATAATAAAGACAAAATACACTCTGCTAAAGTGCTGTGAGTTTAACCAAAAAATAAATAAATAAGTTAAAATGTGCTGGAGTGCCTAATTTGATTTGTAAAGGCCCTGTGTGCGCAGCCTCCCTTGCCAATGTCTGCCCTGGCTGCACGAGCCCCTTCACAGAGCCCTCTTGGGCCCATTAGAAGAGACACCCCTGGCTCACCCTCCAAGAGGAATTTAATCAGATGACCTCAATTTGATGTTGATGTTTCACCAGCTGGAAATTTCTGGTGGCAATTCCTGACCAAGGGCTCTGAGGTCCTTGCTTTTCAAAGACCCTCCTATGCACCAGGCAATGCCCTGGCCTCTGCCATTCTCTCACTACCTCTCATAGGCAGCAAGTCTCCAGAAGTGGGAAGGCTGTCACACTGTCTCTCAAAGGCCATGAACCCCTGCAACTCTGTCCCTTTCAATCCAGGATGTGATGGGAATAGGTCACGGGGAAACTGCTGCTTTGTCTATTTCCAAACTGGTCTCCACTCAGAAGAAAAGAGCTTAGACCTCATTTAATCCTAAAATCTATTAGAAAAATCATTAGCCAAGCAGAGACACCAAGGCAAGAACTTAAGGAGCGTTCAGCCCCGTTCTGTACTCCATGTGTTCCTTCTTCATCTCTAGGCTTTCTCTCCCTTCAAAAGCTACTTTAAGGTAAGCAGGTGAAGTAAACAATGCATTACCCTTTCCTCCCCAGCTCTACTTGCAGTTTACCTTCCAAAGGAACACCTTAAATGCCTGCAGTTTCAACATGTGCCAGTAGATGGAACTCTCGGGGCTCGCCAGCTTACCTTTCCAACAAACTTTGGAAAGGCTGGCAATGGTCTCATCCATGAAACACACATCAAGAAATGGGATGGAAGATAATTGAATTGAAGCATGAACATTTCTTTCACTTCTTAACCCATTATCTGAAGTTTCTAGCCAAGTGGTAACCATCACCAGGCGTAGAACCTGAACCAACCAACTCACTGTGGGAAGCTATCTTTTATTTAGGTTTTATTAACCTATGTTAATTATACATAATAATAGGCTTCATTATGACATTTTCATACACATATATAATGCACTTTGATCATTCATTTCTATTACCCTTTTTTGTTCTCTCCCATTAACACTAATCCCTTTCTTCTTCCCAACTATTTCCCTTCTGTTTTCATGGTTTGTTTGATTATGATTCACTGAGTTTCATTAGGGTTGCTCATAGGAACATGGGTACCTTACCATTGGCTACACCACTGAAGAAAATGCCTCTGTCTTTCTCCCATCAATCATTAACTACATCCTCAGGGAAAGAGAGTAGGAAACCCTCCTCAACAAGGTGGGCACAATAACTGCCCAACCATCACCTCTATCTACACAAGCTTTTTTTTTTTCTACTACCATTATCCAACTCAACTCCAGCATCAGTAAAATCATATGATTTTATTATTGTATCAAATTTCCTTTATGAAAATATTATCACGTGTTTGTAAATATACTCCATGTGCTAAAATCTTATTTGGAGAAGAATACTATGTGACTGCTACAACCTGGTGGCACTATTATTTGCCAACTTGACTCCTAGGAGGCAAGCCTCTGACAACACTTGTGAGGGACTGTTTATAAGAAGGATTGGCTCAGAAAATGTCTGTGAGGGGTTGCCCTGGTTAAATTCATTGTTATGTGAAGACCCATCTTAATCATGGGCAAGACCATTCCCTGATGAGGGACTCTGAAATGTATAAGATCTATACAGAGGTCCTCAACCTGTGGGTCATGACCCCTTTGGGGGTCATATATCAGATATCCTACATAGCAGATATTTACATTATGATTCATAAGAGTACAAATTTACAATTCTGAAGTAGCAACAAAATAATTTGGGGTCATCGTAACATGAGGAACTGTATCAAAGGGTCACGGCATTAGGAAGGTTGAGAACCACTTGTATAAATGGAGGGGGCAAGCTGAGCATAGCACACACATATTAATTCACTTTCTCTCTGCTTTTGACTATGAATAAATGCAATGTGACACCTGCTTCGAGTTCCCACCACCTTGATATCCTTGCAATGACCCCGAAGAGTGAGACCGATTAACCCTTTCTTCCTTGAGTTGCTTTCATCAGGGCATTTTAATCACAGTGACAGGAAACAAAACTGAGACCCACCTCTGTTAAAGAGTTTACCTGTGGTGGTAAAAAGCTTGAACCCCAAGGAAGCAAAGTGAGAAAAATGCAAAGGCAAAGGCTGGGATGGACCAGGTGGCCAAGGCATAGCCCATCCATTCAATGATCTCACCCAGGAAATTGGCTCCAGAAACATATGTGAACAAGCCACCTGTGTGCAGAGAATCAGAAAGACAATACTCAGGACTGCAGCTCTGTGACACTGCAACCCTGTGTGTTCTTCAAAAATACACAAAGACAGGTAAAGATAAACAGATGGAAGATGGGAAGCCTCTTCCACAGCCAGGGTTTACAGGAAGCCTCCTAGAAATGACAGAAAACACAGCAACACTAGCCCCTTGCCTGAGGAGTGGCCCCATCCACTGATGGGAATTGTCTGGATTTCTTTACAACTGTTATACACCCCCACACACACACACTTTGAGAAAGACAAGTAAGAGGTGTGGATGGTCTGCTTCTCGTCTTGTCCCATTTTAAAGGACATTCTCAGGCCTTGCCTTGCCTTTCTCCCCAAGCCTTTTCCTGGCAAGTCCCAAGACCAGTCACACCAAGTGAAAGCACTACATTAAATTAAACCTTAGCAGGTGTGAGAAGTGAGTTGGTTCTTTTTGACCCTTTGATCTTCCACTACCTGCCCCCCCCCATGCACTAAACACTGTTCAAGTTGAAAGCAGAGAATATTTGTGCTACTAGGGTGAGATGCTCTACTGCCATTAAAGTATTTCTACCCATCAGATGTCTCCTCTCTCAGAACTATTTAGAAATCAAGACATTCCTCACGATGTTAAATATACCCACACTCAAGCTTTCTGAGTCATATTAAACTGGGAAAGTTGTGACCAAAACACCTTTTCTCCTTCTGCCACTACATTAAAATGTGCTTTTAAGTTGTTCTCCCTCACTCTCGTAACTCAGTTGATCTGGTTTCTAAGAACTGTCCCAGCTCATCTTAACTTAATTATTAAGTGTTGCTATGGTTGGAATGTGAGTGTTGCCCACAGAGTCCTGCTTGAAAACTTTGTCCCTAGCTGGTGGTACCAGTTCAGAAGGCTATGGAACCTTTTGGCCATGGGTCCTTGCTGGCAGGTGGAAGGCTATTAGGGGTAGTTAGAGGAGGATAGTTCCTGCCCAAGTTCTCTGCTTTCTAGCTGGCTACAAAGATGTAAACAAGTAACCCCATACCCCTGCCACCAATGATAAAGGGCTGCCTAGCACACAAAGTGTCCTAACCTTCTTTACCTTGACACTGTGAGATAACAGTGCTTCTGTCCAGCTAAAAAAAATCAAGATTTCAAAACAGGATGTACTTTATAACCTAGGTATGCAGTAGATGGCCCCTTCCAGGTTCTTAGAAGTACACTATAATAATCACGTGACAATGAAATCCTCAGCTTCGTTGCTAACACAGCAAGGCCCACACTCTGTGTAAATGACAGACTTATCTACTGTATATACTTACAAGCTGTAATCTATTCCCTACTACTTATATCCAAGCCTGGTACCCTCTGTCACCTTGAAGGTACTATAATCTTCCTACCTGGGGTGACAAGGAGGTCTTTTCTCTGTCTCTCTCTGTATCTCCCTGTCTCTCTGTGTCTGGCTCTATCTATCTATCTATCTATCTATCTATCTATCTACCTCTATCTCGGGATGTGTATAACAAGGCCATCCTTAAACTCATTATGTACTAAAGAATGACCTAGAACTCCCAACTCCTGATCTTCCTGCCTCCCCCTCCTGAGTGCTAGGATCATAGATCTGTACCACCATGCATTAAGTGCTGCTGTGGATGGAACCCAGGGCTCCATGCATGCTAGGCATGAACTCTACCAATTGAGATACAGCCCTTACTACATTGGAGCTTCCTTAAGTTCTATGGAAGGAACAGGGTATGCAGAGGAGGACAGAAGCAAGACACAGTGTATATATTACATAGTTGTGTTGTCACAAACCCTCCCCATTTGTTAATCACTGGGACAAGCTCCAATGAAGAATGGGACTGTGGGAGTCCGGGGAGACATTCAGTACCTTGTGGAATCCTATAGATGATTTCCCCAGGCTTCCTAAGCTGGCGCAGCAGACAGTCACTATGGACGTTGATTCCCATTCCCAAAATAAATAGGAAGACACCTTGGTGAAGAATAGAGGAAACAGGTCAAAAGATATGCTCTGCTTTGGTATTTTTCCACACAAGATACATTTTCTTTTTCTGCCTTTCTTTCTTAAAATAAAGGACAGGGCATTTAAGTGCCAAATCAAAGAATGGCATTCAGATCCCCGAATGGCTTTTGGGGAGGAGAGCTAGTCCTGTCCCTAAGGTAAAATGTTAGTACTCACAGTCACATGTGATGGGCAGAGGCATAAAAGTGGGGCAAGTGAGAGGCAACAGCACTGTGTGTATTAAACAAACCAATGTATTAAGTCAATGAGCAACAGGAAGCATCTGGCTCATTCACAAATGACCAACTGGCTGGCTCCTTCACTGGCTTTTCCACTCTCTTCTTCATGACCCACTGTGAAAGCTGGAAGTTGACATATGCATGCATGAAATTGTCAAAGAACAAACTTTATTCATAAAAAGTGACTCCATATTCTTTGTAGTTAAATATAAATATTATACTCAAAGTAATACTTTAAAAAATTGAATGTTGTTGGGGGGAGTGGGAGAATTAAAAGCCTTTTGGTGGGGGTTGGATTTCCCCCTGAAGCAGGAAATTATCTGTAGGTATTAAGCTAAAGAGCAATAGAATGACATTTCTGTTTAATATTGTTGTAAGAGCAATATTCATATTCATAGAATACTAGGTACTGATTGGTGTTAACTGAACCAAATGACCCACTCCTGCCATCCTAAATCACCACCATTCAACATCTTAGTGTACGTACACCCTTCAATTTTCACCTGATCTAACACTTTCACCATATAACTTTGAGGCCCCATTCCAGTCCCTTCAGATGTCCAACACCCCAGCAGCAAGGAGGAGGCCTAATACATGCAGGCCTGGCCTGAGCCAGCCTCCATGGCACCTCAAAGACAGGGCCTGATTCCAGGCCTGCCCAAAAGTGGAAAACTGTAGCCCTGACCAGTCCCTTACTATCCCCAGTGAATTGCAACATACTAATATGATTGCCACTTGCTTAAGCCAATCATATCTAAAATGACCTAACTTTCTTAGATACTCCCCACTGTAAGGCTTAAAAGAAGCTCCCACCTCCTTCTTGGGGTGGTAGCCATCTTGCCTCTGTGTAGGATGGTCAGCCCGTGCACATTGGAATAACAGAAAAAGACTCTGCTTTTGTATTGGATCTGGTCTCTTGGTGGTCTTTGAGGGTCTGAAGGCATAATACTGGAGGTTCCACCAAAATCTCCCAAGTCCACCATGACTGCCCCTCCTTTGAATCTTGGGGCACCAAATATCAGGTAACTTGCCTGGGCATCTGGTTTATGTGTATCTGTATCTGGTTTCTCTTTCTGACTGTTGGAGCTCCATCTGTAATCTGTAAAGCTCACTTAAGACTGAGCCGACATGGAGAGTCTCAGAAGTTCCAGAACTCTGCAGAAGGGTCTAGAGACACATCAGAAGGGTCTAGAGACCTGTGGGGGAATGGGGATTGGATTCCCCCTAGTTTCTGATAAGCTGGCAGGTAGGAGAATGAGTGCTCTTTGTTTTTGTCTTGGTCTGACTATTACCATGTTGCTGTTTTGTTCCATGTGTCCAGGTCTCTGAAAAGCTTAAACTGAGATAAGCAGGTAGCTCCTGCCGAGTGGGGCTTCTTACTCCAAGAGAGGCCATCTGTTAGATGGGGCTCACTAACAGTGAGTAAGGGCTTTCATTTCAGTGTCTGTTGGGTGTCTGCGTCATTGTTACTTGTTTCTGTTTACTAACCTCCCTCATTTTCCTAGAAAGACACACACGCACCACACACGCACACACGCACGCATGCACGCACACTGGGCCTCCTGCTGCTGCTGTTCTCTTGCGCTCGGCTTTTCATGCACTCTCAGGTCAGACTTTTCCTATCTTTGCTCACTCCTCTGGTTCAGCCAGAGATAAACAAACTTTTTTCGTTTATTTTTTGTTTTTTGGGGTTTTTGTTTGTTTGTTTGTTTTGTTTTGTTTTTGTCTTTTCCAGACAACATGTAAATTTTCATCTAAGTATTTTTCTGTGATTTTTCAGCAGTCCAGAACATTGCATAGGTGCATTTTGAACAAGAGCAGAAATGTATGTATGTATGTATCATAGTAGGGATAACTAAAATTTGCATCAACATACAAGATTTGTACCAATGTGAAACAATTGAGACTAGATGGAAATTTACATGTTCTCTCGAGTGCATGAAAAGCTGTAGAGGCTTGTGGGGGATAGGGACAACACTGAGTTTAAAAGGAAACTATAAAATATGTCAGAGATTTAACCATATTTGGTTAATTCTGATTGATTTCTTCATTTAAAAAAAGCTGGTCATTCTTTGCTGCAGAATATTTATGTTAAAAATGGGATTATGCTCTTTAAAGGTATGCAAATTAATAATTAATCATCATATTGCAACCCTCTGGGCTACAGGGCTCTATATAATTGGTCTCCTATGAAATGACAGGACTAAAGCTCTTAACTATTCAGTTTCACACAGAGGTCCAAACCTACTTCTTAAAAATGTCAACATCACATATATGGTCTATAAACAAAAGTTTCGGTCTAACTGCTCCTATAATGTCTATTAAAAAGATATTTATCAAAGGAGGAGGCCTGATACAGGCAGGCCTGGCCTGAGCCAGCCTCCACAGCAGCTGAAGGACAGGGCCTGATCCCAGGCCTGCCCAAAAATGGAAAACAGTAGCCCTGATCAGCCCCTTACTAGCCCAGCCATTTGGAGTATACTAATATGATTGGCACTTGCTTAAGCTAAAATCATATTTAAAATTACCTAACTTCTTTAGACACTCCCCTCAGTAAGGCTTATTATTTAAAATTATTTTTAAGCTTAAATGTATTTAATTATATTCTTTCCCTCCCCGGAGTTCTTTAAGATCCTTTCTCTCTCCCTACCCACCCAACATTAAGTTCATTCTCAAAAAAATAAAAAACACAATATAAAACAAAACACGCCAAACCAAGAAAACAATACCCCACCCTCCAAAAACAAAAAAACAAAAAACAAACAAACAAAAGCTCTACCAAAATGTAAGCAAATAGAAGCACATATACAGGGCAGTGGTGGTACACACTTTCAATCCTAGAACTTGGGAGGCAGAGGCTAGCAAATCTTTGTGAGTTTAAGGCCAGCCTGGTCTACAAATGGAGTTATAGGACAGCCAGGGGCTGTTGCACAGAGAAACCCTGTCTCAAAAAAAGGTTTTTAAAGGCACACACACACATACAAAAAACAAAAGGAAAACTGTGGAGTTCATTATATATTGATCAACTTCTGAACATGAGGCCTGTCCTGAAGTGTCACACTATTCCATTGAAGAAAATTGATTTTCCCTCTCCTGGAAGATAAGATATAAATAACAGTTCGGTTGTTAACTTTTACTCTAGTGGCTTAGTTCTCACTAATTCATTCACTCATCCATCCATCCATCCATTCATTTTTAAAGTATAACAAAATAAAATGTAATAAGATAAAACAAAAACTATCACATTGAAGTTGGACAAGACAAACCAACAGAAGGAAAAGATCCTAAGAGAAGGCACAAGAATTAGAGATCAATTGTTTACACATGCAAGAATCCCATTTAAAAAAAAAAAAAAAAAAAAACTAGAAGCCATAGTAAAAGCTCCGAGGATCTGGCGCAGATCCGTGCATGCCCCGTGCATGCCCCGTGCATGCCCCGTGCATGCCCCGTGCATGCCCCGTGCATGCCCCGTGCATGCCCCGTGCATGCCCCGTGCATGCTGCTGCAGCTGCTGTGACGGAATGTGAGCTTTGCTGTTGTTAATATAGAGGGCCTTGTTTTCTTAATGTCCTCCATCCCCTCTGGCCCTTAAACTCTTTCTACCCCCCTCTTCCAAAGAAAATAGGAGAAATTTTTAAAGATTGACTTCTCCAATTATTTCACGTAGGATGTTCAGGAAAAGCCTCCTTGAGGATGGGTTGATTGGTAGAGAGATGAATAAAACAAGGAAAAGGAACAAGCTTGGAAGCTCGGTGAGGCAGAACAATGTAGGACCAGGAGCATCCTGGACTGAAATGCTGGGACATTTGAATCCTAGCAGCGAGGCCTCTGGAGCCAACACAGAAAACAGGGTGAATGGGGAGGCAGGAATAACCGCTAAGTCCGAGAGACCCAAACATTTTAGTTTTATAGGCAGGGGAGCCTGTTTGTATCGTAGGAGCAGTAGAAATCCACCGGGCCATCTTAAGATGGGAGATGGCCTGACACTTTGTTTTTGTTTTGAGACAAGGTTTCTCTGTAGCCTTGGAGCCTGTCCTGGAACTCTCTCTGTAGACCAGTACGGCCTTGAATTTACAGAGATCCACCTGAGTGCGGGATTAAAGGCTTACATTACCACTGTCCAGCCTAAAGATTTTCTTTATTTTATGTACATCGGTGTTTTGTCTTCATTCATGACTGTGTGAGAGTGTTAGATTCCCCTGGAACTGTAGTTACAGACAGTTATGAGCTACCATGTGGGTTCTGGGAATTGAACCCAGATCCTCTGAAAGGGCAGCCTTTTTAAACATTCTCCCCAGCTGCCTTCTCGGGAGAAGACCAGAGGAGGGGCATGAGTGGTGAACGAGTTGATGAGGAGGCTGCCCTAGGATGAGAAGAGACAATGGTGACTGACACCGTGGTGCTGGGAAGGGAGGACAGACAGTCAGCTTCACTTACCCAAGCTAAACCTAGCATCTGTGTACCACTCCTCAGAATATTCTGCACAGTAAATCAGATAGTAGGCTTGAAGAAATCCATTTCCCATGCAGAAGGCAATCGCTCTCAGAAAGATCGTCACTGGGAAAGGCCTCCCTCTGGTGAGCAAGGAGTAAATAAATGTCCTGGGATGGAAGAAGAAAGTAATTAAGTCTTCATTGGAGGGAAGAGGACAGGAGGGCAAGAGAGGGAAGGGGAGGAGAGGTCAAACCACAAAATAGTCCAAGCAGATAACCACATCAAGATGGAGAGACCTGGGAGACCAGACACCTGCCCCACTCCCCAGTAAGGAGTCCACGTGAAAATACATAGATCAACAGAAATGGGTTAATACTTAAGACAGAGCTAGTACCTGGCCAACAGCATTGTATCAAATACAGAGTCTCTGTGTGTTAATTGGGGCTGGCGCAGCGGCAGGAAAAGACCAGCGGCGGGAGAAAAAACCCTACTCCTTACACCCTCTCCCTCCCTCCCTCCCTCTCTCTCACCCTCCCATGCCCCCTGACCACCCTCCCATCCCATCTCCTCCTCATGTAGGGCAATGCCATCCAGGATGGATCATCTAAATCTGTCAAGTCATTTGAAGTAGGGACTAGGCCTTCCCTAGGTTAAGGGAGTATCCCTCCATGGGGAATGTGCTCCCAAACTCCTTTTGTGCACCAGGGATACATCCTGGTTTCACTGTCCAAGGTCGCTTAGACTGCCCAGGCCTTCTAACTGAAACCCATATTCAGGGGGTCTGAGTCTGGCCAATGCTGGATTCCCAGCTATCAGTCTGGGGGTCCACGAGCTCCCCCTTGTTCTGGTCAGCTGTCTCTGTGGGTTTCTGTAGCCTGGTCTTGACCCCATTTTCTTCTCACTCCTCCATCTCTGCAACTGGATTACAGGAGTTCATCTCAGTGTTTAGCTGTGGGTGTCTGCTTCTGTTTCCATCAGCTACTAGATGAGAGCTCTATGATGGCATATAAGTTATTCATCAATCTCATTATCAGGGAAGGGCATTTAAGGTAGCCTCTCCACTGTAGCTCAGATTGTTAGTTGGGGTCAGTCTTGTAGGTCTCTGGACATTTCTCTAGATTCAGTTTTCTCTTCAAACCTATAATGGCTCCCTCTTTTATGTGCTCTCTCTCTCTCTCTCTCTCTCTCTCTCTCTCTCTCTCTCTCTCTCTCTCTCTCTCTTCTCCTCTATTCCTCCCCTGGCTTCCTAATCCCACATGACATAGCAGGGGACTTTTCAATGATGTTCTGGTTAACCCTTCCCTCTTCCTTGAAAAGAAGTCCCAGGGACCACAGCTGCTGGTGTGGAGAACAGCTCAAGTCACCTGGGATCTATGTAGTCCCACCAAAGAAATACCAGAGCCCCACTAGAATGGCAGTAATAAAAACAGACACATCCTAACGGCTCCAGCATCCATTCTCCCAGCCTTCCACATCCTCACAGCTGGCATGTTGCAGTCTCTAGTCTCCTGCCCCAGAGCTGCATACTCGCTGGTGCCCAGATGACAATGGCTCTGGGGAGCACTGTTTTGTGATGCTTGTGTTTCTCTCCTGCTTCTTGAGTTCATAGGCGGACACTGACTGGGACCTGTTCTTTATCCCTGGCCTAGCTCATGTGACAAAGACATTCCTTGGGAGAAATGATTCTGAGCCAAGATAACCATACACCTGAGGAGTACAGCAATTGAAGAAATAAATAACAGTATAGAATATGCAAACATCTTGAGTAAATAATGAGCAATACATACTGGGTAATGAGGAATTATCACAACAGAATGACTTTAAATAAGCCCCAAAGTGTCCTCCAAGAAATGTTTTCTTCAAGGCAGGGAATGATGTGACAATAAAAAATGTGAAAAATACACCAGTTAAAGGGTGCAATACTTAGAATAAACAGCAGATTGTTTTGAGCTGGAAGTTCAGAAGGAATGAGTGGCTAGACTTATGATGTTATGCAAGGAGAAAATTAAACACATCCATTAGAACTTTTGTTTTTTATTGATTTATCTGTGTGTGTGTGTATGTGTGTGTCTGTGTGTCTGTCTGCCTGTCTGTCTGTCTTTCTGTGTAATGTATGATGTGGGAGGGGAGAAGGTACATGCACCATACATGGATGTTAGAACATAACATGTAGAGTCAGTTTCCTCCTTCCATCTTTTCTGGGGCCTAAGAGTCCCCAGGGTTTCATAGCTGGTGCTATGTGTCTCCCTAGCCCACCAATTACGTTTAAATTTTCTGGTTGGGAAACTGTTAGGTACCAGAAATGCAGTGGCAAAAAATATCAATGATATTCAACACATTCATTTGAAAAGATAAGCAGATGAGGCTTGGTTACAGAATTAGAGACACAACCCACATTCAATGATATCCAGGATGTCTTACTGGGTTTAAGGCCAAGGAGAGAGAATGATGGATTTTTCAGAGGCAAAATCTTCACATCAAAGTCTAGGAAAGCTAGAGCCTAAGGAAGTTAAAATAATATACCCATAATTATAGATCCAACTGATGGAGTAACAGCATGATCTAGGTTTTCTAGGTCTGATGAGATGGCTCAGTCAGTCATGCTTACTGCACAAGTAGGAAAACCTGGGTTTGGTTCCCTGGCCCCCACAGAAGAGGCAGCTGCAAGAATGCACATCTACAGCCTCCATGCTGTAGCCTTGGAGACAGGAGAATCCCTGGAGAGCACTGGCCCCAGCTTCTAACCAAATCAATGAGCTCCAAGTTCAGTGAGAGACCCTGCTTCACAAAAGAAGATAAGGGCCTGGGGTGATTGCTTAGTGGTCAAGAACATGTATTGTTCTTGCAGAAGACCTGAGTTCAATTCCCATCACCCACAGCAATCCAGTTCCAGGAAATCCAGTGCTCTTTTCTGATCTCCATGGCACCAGTCACACACACAGTGCACAGACATAAGGCCTCTGCATGCACATACCCACATGCACTGATGTACACACATACACCATATACACATAAAATATAGTCCAATTAAGTTAAACAAATATAGATCTTTTGCTAGGTTCAGTTACCTACACTAAACTTGATTACTCCTAAATTGATATTTCCAAAAACTAAAATGTACTGTTATATGTGAATAGGTGGTATGCTCATAACTCCAATTAAGTAAGACTGAGATCTATTACATCAAACAAGGCCCAATTACATGTTTACTTTTTCAAGCATGCAAGTGCTTAAGCTTATGGTGACTCTCTTAAAGGGACAGGTGAGCCACATTCATCACAGAATGGGAAACATGTCTGAAAATCTCAGGCAATGGAGCTAAATTTGATGTGTTGGAAACTGCCACTCTCTGATTCTGATGGTGTTTTGGAGATGGGACCTAAGGGATGTGATTAATCTACTTGTGGGTTGACATGCTATTGAAGGAGTGATTGTTGTAAAGGCAGCTCTTTGTGGTACACATGTCCTGTCTTGCTGTGTGATGCCTCTCTGTCATTTTGTAGTACAAAAAGGATGCTCTCAACAGATCCCATCTCCAAAACACCATCAACATATGAACCTGAGGGATGCAGTTTCAAACACAAGACACATATGCCAGTATCATGTTCTTGAACTCCCCAGACCCTAGCACTGTAAGCTAAAGCAATCTTTTATACATGACCAAGTCTCAGGTATTTTTTTATAGCAACAGAAGATGAACTAAGACAACTGTTACTTGACTTTATAAATTTCATATTCACACACACACACACACACAAGCACGCACATGCACGTGCGTACACACTAGCCTTTCAACTGACCATCTGCAGATAATAAAGAACAGACCATGTCTGGAGACAACGAGAGCACAGTTGAACTTTAGGTAGGACTTCTAGCTTCAAAGCCTGGATGTCTGCTCTTAGATCTCATCAGCAAACCTAATAAAAACACTAGGTTTAGAGTCAGGGAACTTAGACCAGTTTTTCCTTACATAGAAACGGGGTCTTATTCCTCCCTGGACACCTTCCAAGATCGCTGTGAGGTCAAGCGGTAATCTAAGCATGTAGTGCAGTGATGGAATGTACCTGCTTAGCATGCTCAAGGCATTGGGCTTTATCTCTAGCACCATAAAAACCATTCAAACAGGACTGGAGAGATGGCTCATGGATTAAGAGCACTGGCTGTTCTTCCAACAGTTCTGAGTTCACATAATGGCTCACAACCATCTATAGTGGGACCTGATGCCTCTTCTGTCATGCAGGCATGGAGGCATACATATAATAAATAAATAAATCTTTAAAAAACACCACTCAAATAATCTATGGAGATAGGCATTTAAGCTGCAGTATGATTGACAAAAGGATGTACACACATGTTGCTTTATATCCAAGTCTAATTTTAGGGACTTAAACAGCTACATAGTTTTGCAGGCCCACACTCCTTACATCTTGGCTCTCTTGGCAAACACCACCAACCCTGGGAGAACACAGAGGCTTCTCTGTCTCGCTGAACCTTCCCACTTTGTGGTCCAGTCTCCTAGCCAGGTGCTGGATCATAGGACCTTGAACTCTCCATGTTCAGAGCTGCAGAGGAAAGAAGGGTCCGTTTCCAGTATCTTGAAACTATAGGCTACCTTACTTCCTATTCCCCACATTACACTCGGCCACAGGCCCCCAAGTTCCCTATGGAGTCCTTTCTTTGTTCAATCACAACAATGAACACGCTCATTTCTATGAATAAAAATCACCACGTTGGCCTCCCATGTCCTTCAACATGCAAAAGAAATGAGAGGCGATCACAGCTTTAGCACCAGAATATGTCTACAAGTCCACTGGCCTCAGAGATCTTTCCTCCCAGGTAGAGTGAAAATAAAATGAAGAAAGCAAGTACTTCCTGGAGGTGACATTCTGGCTTGATAAATTCTACTTCTCTATGACAGATCTTGGGCAAGCATCTTGTCAGTAAGCTGTGGCTCATCATAACTTCAGGATGGTTATGAAAATTAAATATAAACATACAAGAACAAGATTCTAACATAAGATTACTACTGAGCCCTCATTCCCCCCCCCAGACTCCCATTCTTGAATGCTTCAGGGGCCAAAAGGTAGATTAAACTAGAGGTAGGTTAAGTTCTCAGGTGGAAAGGGTCTAGAAACCCAACAGAAAGTCATTTGAAAAAGTAACTGCTTGCCTTCTAACAGTATATTCATGTCATTTTCAACCGTGTATCCCAAATGAGTCCAAATATCTGTCTCATGATGCCTCCAAAGTAAACCATGTATCCAAAGCAGACTTATGGCTTCCTAAATCAATAATTTTTGCTTCTTAACTGAAGGAACATGTCAGAGCAGGCTGTCTACAGTAACAAAGAGCCAGAGGTATAAGATGTTCAGACCACAGCACAGCTGGGGTACAGCAGTGATGCTCTAGTGCAGCGTCCCGGGCTCCAGATCTTCCAGGGGGGGCCTTAGGCATGAAGATGAGCAAAACCAAGAGAATGAGGAAGACTGTAAGTTTTATTGAGAATCAAGCTTTGGGATAGAAGTAGCATATTATATTCTCATCCTTGTTCCTTTGTCCCCACACAACCATAGGGAAAACTGGAAAGTGCAGCCCACCAGTTTTCCAGTGGGAAAAGGGAAAGAAATTTGGTAAATATAGAGAATGGATAGGAAGCTAGAAACCCTGGGGAACAAATGCATAGCTCAGCATAGAAAAAGAGATTAAAAAAAAATGAAGAGAAGGGAAAGAGTTAGCTGGCTCCTGAGGTGCAAATCAATACCAGAGAGTCTAGGTAAGCTTCCCTTACAGGTCTGTGATGGTCTGTGTTGTTTATCAGCCTGACAAGAATCTAGAATCCTCCTGGGAGATGGTCCTTTGACATGCCTGTGAGAAACTATCTTGATGACATTAATTGATGTGGGAAGGTCTATCTTAATTGTGGTCAGGGCCATCCCCTGAGTTGAGAATCCCAGACTATATAAAGTAGAGAAAGTAATCTTGCTAATCTCAGCTTCCTGATTGTGTGTGTAATATGAACAGCTACTTCAAGCTCCTGCTGTCCTAGCATCCCACTGTGATGGACTGCACCCTGGAACTATGAGACAGAATAAGGTAGCCCCTTCTTCCTTAAATTAATTTTCAGAGTATCTTATCTGAAACTTTTATTATTATTTTATGCATGTTCAAGATGTGCATGCAGTGTCCACAGAAACCAGAAGAGGGCAACAGATGGAGCTATATGTGGTTGTGAGCTGCCATGCAGGTGCTGGAAATTGAGCCAGGATCCTCTGAAGGACAGCCAGTGAGTGCACTTCGTCACTGAGTGATCTCTCCTGCCTGAGTAGTTTTATCACAGCAACAGAAGAAACTAAGACAGCATCCTGTGCCCTACTATACTCTATGGCTATTTCCATGCTGTGAGACCATGTCTCTTTAATTCCTTCATACACTTCTAATGTAAATTTTAATTCTTTTATGCTCATTCAGATGGAGGTTGATAAGTATTCTGTAAACGTACAGCTTTCTGCCATTGCTAAGTAAATGTTCAGTGGAGGGGGAGTTGGGGGGCACTCTCATTGGAAAGGGTTAACTAAAATTGCAGCTCCAAATTAAACCAAAAGGAAGAAACTTAGAAATAACACATCTTGTGTTGACCAACTCATATTTAACTAAATCTTGTTCAAATATAACTGCTATTGCTAAGATTATCAAGCCAATTGAAGATTCTCCATGATATGAAATTTTAGACTTTACTGTCAATCAAAATAAATTCAAATCCTGCAAATGCATACAAGCTTCCATGTATTATATTTACCTGTTCTACAGAGTGGCCCTGTGTCCTCTTTTGTACACTGTCCCATTTCCCTGGTTTATTTTACAGCAAAGCTCCTCTTAAGAGAGGACAATACTTTGCCATCTATGACGTTTTCTCATCTACTTACCTCCTTCTCCACCACCCAGCACCACATTTCCAGACCAAAATCAGATTTTCAGTCCTCTTTGGGCTGAACAAATTAGCCACTCCTACCTTGTGGAAACAGTTCCTGCAAGCACCCCCCTGCCCCTGCCCCTGCCCCTGCCCACTCCCTTGGTTCTTCAGCTTTATTGATTTGTTCTGATTTCCCTTTGTGGGTTTCTCCTTGATCCTTTGTCCTCCAAATATTGAAGTTCCAGGTCTCAGAACTTTTCTCTACTTTATCAACCATCCACATCAATTTGATAACATCTCAAATATTAAATCGTGTCACTATGGTCTGATTGTAACAGCATTAAAAGATGAGATCTTTGGGGAAGTGTGTGGGTCTTAGGGGCTCTACCCTAGCAAATGGACAGACTCTTCCACCAAAAGGTTTATGGGAGTGGCTGCATGTTCTTTCCTCTCTTAGCTCCAATATGTCCAAACACTACAAGAAGGCCCTCACCAGATGCCAATGCCTTGATACTGAATTCCCCAGCCTCCAGAACTGTGAGGGCTAAATTCGCATTCATTACAAAGTGTCCAGTGTGGAGTGCTATACTTGAAGCATAAAGTAAACTAAGACAGTCACCCACACCACCAATCACTCAGATCTATTGACTACTCATAGGCAGCTCCCTGCTAGATGTTTCCTTCCATTAATGTCACGAGAGTTTTTTAACATACACAAACAAGACTATGAATCTCCCACTCTCCTTGAATCTCCACCTCCACAAGTCTTCCTCACCCTAGAAAATTCCTGGTTTAGTCTCCCAGTTCCAGTCTAAACATCTCTCTCCCTCCTGTTCCCCCTCCTTCTCTCCCTATCTCCCTCTACTTTCAGTAGATTAGCTAATTCTGTCATCTGTGTCTTAGAACCTTGCTTCTAGAATGCAGCTGTATCTGACACATTCTACCACTTTAAGTTCACCACCAAAGCTTTCCCAAAGCTTTGCAGAATCTTCCTCCATTGACGTCCACACTCCTCTACTATGGTCTCTTCTCCCTGTGGCAAATCCATTTAAGCCCTAAGCTGGACCACATCACTTCCCCTAAAACCCACCCCCATCCTGTGGCTAAAGAAAAGCATGAGTTCTTAGGATCTCCTTCGAGATTCCAGATTTGCTATACTGGGTTACTAGGTGACATCCACAACCTCATCTCCCAACTTTTCCTTTGTCCAGCTCACTCCAGCTGCTCTGGCTTCTCTGTTTTACCCAAGCAAGGCCAGCCCATGCCATCTCAGACCTGGTGTCACAGGTTTGAAAAACTCTCACCTGAGCATCCACAGGGCTTATCCCCCCCCCATGTTTTTGTTTTTGTTTTTTGTTTTTTTTTTTTTTTTTTGGTTTTTTGTGTTGAGTGTGCTCAGATATCAGCCTCCCTGACCATGCTGTACAAAACTGGACCCTCAAGCCCCTCCCACATGAGCTTGCTTTTCATTTCTAATAGCTCTAATTGCTAAGCAGCAATACAACGTACTAGGTTGCTTATTAATTGTTTCTTCACACTAAAATGTACAGTTCCTGATGGGAGATGTCATTCTGTAAATATGTTTCTCATACTGGTTAATGAATAAAGCACTGTTGGCCAATAGGAAAGCAAGATAGGTGGGACTAGGGGACAAGGAGGAGAGAGGAAGTAGTAAGGAAGTAGCATGGAGAGACTGGGGAGACCAAACTCCGGCCCCACTGCCCGGTAAGAAGACCACATGGAAATACTAGAGTAATAAAAATGGGTTGATACTTAAGACAGAGCTAGCCAATAAGAAACAATAACGGGCCAACAGCATTATATCAAATACAGAGTCTCTGTGTGTTAATTGGGGCTAGTGCGGCGGCGGGATAAGACCAGCGGCGGGCGGAAAAACCTTACTCCTTACAAGTTCCTATGTGGAAGAAGAGGCCAAAAGATTGTAAAAGCCAAGAGGGATGGATGATACCAAGGAAACAGTGTCTTCCAGACACAGCAGGACTGACAGACATAGGAACTTACATGTGCATGCCTAGGGACTTCACAGGTCCTAACTAGACAGCATCCCAGTGCTGAGGTGGGGAAATAGACATGAACTCCCACCCCAACCAAGATGCTATCTCCAACTGATAACTTCTCACAAAGGAAAAATTAGCGTCTCGAAGGAAGTCCCAGTTGGTATATAAACCACAATTATCACCAAGCCCCATGCCCAACAGTCAATAGTCAATACAAAACAAACTGAAAGGCATTTGTGAAGATTTTTTTTGTCTCATATTGCTTTATTTTGGCATTTTCTCCCCATTCTGGTCTTTTGCATGTATATTATGGTTTCCTATTTTGTGTCTTTATGGTGTGTGTATTGTGTGTTCTCTCTTTGTTTCTTTTTGTGTTAGTTGCTCATTGTTATATACTTGTTTGTTTTATTTGCTTGTTTGTTTTCTTAAGAGAGAAAGCACAGAGTTTGAAGGTAAGGCATTGGGGATGATCTAGGATGAAATGAGGAAGGAGGAATTGTGAACAGAATATATTGAATAAAAAATTATTTTCAATTAGAAACTGCAAAATTCCTAATTATCTCTCCTGTTTACCAATATATCTGCAGCACTTGGGACAGTAACCCTGAACTTAATATGGAATGGATAAGAATCTGTCACCTGCTATAAAGGAAGACATCTAGTACTAGTACACAGATTTTAAAATTCTATCCCCCTGAAGGTGTATCAGAACTTTCACTTCCAGGATGGTGAGCCACATGTACTTTTCACCTAGTCTCCTTGCTATTGCTACACATGACCAACTTGCTGGACATTGTTCATAAAAAAAAAAAAAAAGTGTAAGAGGATTCTAAGTGGTGACAGAAAAAAAGGCAACCATCAAAGACTTAGAGACCTAAAGAACAAGGAAACATCGAGTTCCTTGGGTTTTCTTTCTATCTCCTTGTATAATTAGAGCTGATGGAGCTAGCAACCATAAGATAGAATACGTATAGACACAAAACACAGTGGAAAACCCCCATTCCCTTTCCCTCTCCCCACCTCTCCTTCTCCCTCTCTCTTACTCTCCTGAGACTGGGGGGAGGGGGGAGTAGCCTGACAAAATAGAAACTTGTGGGGGAAAAAAATGTGGCCCCACTCACACCCACCAACAAAACTTCCCACCCCACCCCACCCCTGAGCTGGAAAAAGCACTTTAAGCCTATCAATTGTCAGAATGGGGTAAGAGGGAGCCAGCACTTATGTATTTTCAGTGCAAGGTAAGTTCTTGTGAGAAGTCTGTCCACACATCCTAATCCTCATCATGATCTGGGTGCTATTGGGAGAAAGCTTAGTGGGAGTGGGGATATTCCCCACTTCCTAACCACAGTGAGGCTGCTCACTCCTACTCCATGGAGTCAGAAGAGACTATTTGGGAGGAGAAAGGAAACACAAAGTTTCTAAGCAGGTAGACGTCAGTGGAGAACAAGTATGAATCCAGAACTCCCAAGCCCTGCAACTGTAACAAGGAGCCTTCTCATTCAGGTAACCTGAACTTCTGCCCACACCTGGCAGTAGCATAGCAATACGCCCACAACCTTAGTGGTGGTGCTCCCACATCCTTAGCTAAAACAGTGTGAGTAGAAATTGATGAAAAAGAAGTCTCAGGCTATAGGTACAGCTTAGTGGATGAGCATATGTTTAGCATATATATATTCTTATTTTACATATCAATTCCAGTTCACTCTCCCTCTCTCCCTCCCTCCAATGCCCCTGACTCCCTCCCATCCCATCCCCCCCAACTCCACAGGGAGGGTGATGCCTTCCAGGAGGGATCATCAAAATCTGTCAAGTCTTTTGGAATAGGGACTGGGACTTCTCTCCTGCCTCTAGGCTAAGGGAATATCCCTCCATGGGGAATGTGCTCCCAAACTCCTTTTGTGCACCAGGGATACATCCTTGGTTTCACTGTCCAAGGTCTCTTAGACTGCCCAGGCCTTCTAGCTGAGACCCATGTTCAGAGGGTCTGAGTCTGGCCAATGCTGGCTTACCAGCTATCAGTCTGGGGGTCCACGAGCTCCCCCTTGTTCAGGTCAGCTGTCTCTGTGGGTTTCTGTAGCCTGGTCTTGACCCCATTTTCTTCTCACTCCTCCCTCTCTGCAACTGGATTACAGGAGTTCATCTCAGTGTTTAGCTGTGGGTGTCTGCTTCTGTTTCCATCAGCTACTAGAAGAGGGCTCTATGATGGCATATAAGTTAGTTATCAATCTCATTATTAGGGAAAGACATTTAAAGTAGCCTTTCCACTGTTGTTCATATTGTTAGTTGGGGTCATCCTTGTAGGTCTCTGGACTTTTCTCTAGATTCAGTTTTCTCTTCAAACCTATAATGGCTCCCTCTATTATGGTTTCTCTTTTTTTGTTTGTTTGTTTTTTGTTTTTGGTCTCATCTATTCATCCCCCCCCTACTCAATATTCCTGGTCCCACATGCTTTCCTCTCCTCCCCTTCTCTTTCTCCTAGTTCCCTCTCCACTCACTGCCCCTACACACCCATTCCCAACTTGCTCAGGAGATCTTGTCCCTTTCCCTGTCTGTGAGGGACCTTGTATGAATCTCTTAGATTCCCCCTTGTATCCTAGTTTCTCTAGCGGTGTGAATTATAGGCTGGTGATCCTTTGCTTTGCTCTAGGTCTAAAATCCATATATGAGTGAGTACATACCATGTTCCTCTTTTTGTGACTGGGTTACCTCACTCAGGATGGTTTCTTCAAGTTCAATCCATTTGCCTACAAATTTCAAGATTCCACTTTTTTTCCCCACTGAATGGTATTCCATTGTGTAAATGTTCCACATCATCTTTATCCATTCTTCAGTTGAGGGGCATCTAGGATGCTGCCATGTTCATGCTATTACAAATTATGCTGCAACGAACATAGTTGAACAGATGTCTATGTTGCATGGATGTGGATCATTTGGGTATATACCTAAGAGCGGGATTGCTGGGTCCTGTGGTAGACTGATTCCCATTTTCCTGAGGAACCACAATACTGATCTCCAATATGGCTGTATAAGTTTGCACACCCACCAGCAGTGGAGGAGTGTTTCCCTTTCTCCAGCATAAGCTGTCATTGCTGTTTTAATTTTAGCCATTCTGACAAGAATAAGATGGTATCTCAGAGTTGTTTTGATTTGCAGTTCTCTGATGGCAAAGGATGTTGAGCATTTTCTTAAGTGTCTTTCAGCCATTTTGGATTCCTCTATTGAGAATTCTCTATTCAGTTCTGTACCCCACTTTTTAATAGGGTTACTTGATGGTCTGGTGACTAATTTCTTGAGTTCTGTGTATATTTTGGAGATCAGCCCTCTGTCAGATGTGGGGTTGATGAAGATCTTTTCCTAGTCTGTGGGCTGCCATTTGATCTTGTCAACTGTGTCCTTTGCCTTACAGAAGCTTCTCAGTTTGAGGAGGTCCCATTTATTAGTTGTTGATCTCAGTGATAAACAACTTTTAAAAATATGGCCCATCATATTTACAATGGAGTTTTGTTCAGCTGCAAAGAAGAATGGGATTATGGTACTTGCAGGAAAATGAATGCAATTGGAGATGATCACATTTAACAGAAGAAACCTGACTCAGAATGACAAATCTGGCATGTTTTCTCTCCTATGTGGATCCTAGATTATACATAGATACATACAATTCATATACACACATATATATACATGATGTGAAGGTAGGAAGACTGTGAGGAAGAAAGAGAGCTAGAAGGAGGTGGTGAGAGGAAGAAAGGCAAGAATGGGATTGAACTTGGTCAAAGGACATGAAATAATTGAATGAAAGGTCTTAATGAAGCTTGTCAACATGTACACTGAGCATACCAATAAAAACTAAAAAGAAGAAATAGCCCTAGGATTCAGTTGCCCTGATGAAAGGGCACAGCCTTCAAAATGGATGCATCCCAGTGTAGCTTCTTTATACACCTATCTCCATTCCATTGTTAACTTAGACAAAAAAAAAAGAGCAAGGAAAAGTGTATTGAAATTTCTATGACTTTGTTGAGTGAAAGTTTCAGGCCTGTCTGTCATCACCATTGCTGGTATCTCCCGCTCTATATTCCCTACTCGGTGGCCCTGTAATCACATTACCGCCCACAACTGTATGAGGTACAGGACTCATGTAAAGGATGTCATTAATCTTCCATAGGCTATAGCCTTCCACAAGTTTAGAGACTTACAAGATGAGAACTAAAGGTCCTTGCACATCAAGCATGAGAATGGATGATGATATAGTATTAAGAGGCTGGAGAGATGTCTCAGTGGTTAAGAGCACTTGCTGCTCTTCCAGAGGACTTAATATGGATTCCCCTGCACCCACATCAAGTGGTTCATGACTGCCTATAACTCCAGATCCAGGAGACCTGCTGACATCTTGTGAATTGTGTGAGCACCTGCACACATGTGATGCATGTGCACACAAAATAAACAATTTTTTTTAAAGAAAAGGATTACAATGGAACATAATAGACTTCCTGGGAAAACTGGTGCTCAGTTTAGAAATATAAACAATAGTCATGCAGTGGTGCCATATGCCTTTAATTCCAACTCCTGGGAACCAGAGGTAGGTGGCTCTCTAAGTTCAAGGCCAGCCTTGTCTACAAAGAAAGTTCCAGGGAAGCCAGGGCTACACAGAGAAACTGTCTCAAGAAAGAAAAAGAAAGAAAGCAAGAAAGGGAGGGAGGAAGGGAGGAAAGAAGAAAGAGAGGGAGGAAGGAAGGAAGGCAAACAATGGGTTTAGATGTATCATGAATATAATAAACAGAGACCACTCAAAGCCACAAGACATTCAAATTATCAAAGATGAAATATAAAGCCCATTGGAGATATGTCTGCTTCCAGTAAATTTGGAGTAATGGGAACTGGATTTATCTTTCAGCCTAGAAATAAGCAAGATACATTATATGAAACAATAAACAGTAGAAAATGAAAGACAGTATCTTCAATTATTTTCCTGCTACTATGATAACATACTCTCTCAAAGCACCTTAATGGAGAAGAATTTGTTGTGCTATTGGCTCCAGGTCACAGTGCATCAGAACAAGGAAGCCACAGTGACAGATAGCAGTAAATATATGCACCCTATATATGGTCAGATTATTTCTCCACTTATAGAGACCAGGGTCCACTGCCTAGGAAATAGTGCCACCAATAGAGAGCAGGTCTTCTATCACAATGAAGCTACTCAAGATAACCCCCCAGTACATAATCATTGGTCCATCTCCAAAAAGATTGATTGTAGATCTTAGTTGACAATAAACACTAACCATCATATACAGGGATCTCTGAGAAACAAGGAACAAACTATGTGAATGTTATAACTATCCCAGAGTGCTATTTTGAGGAAATTTCTAGACTGACGTACAAGGAAGGGGGAGTCTAAACTAAAGCTGCAAGATTCTTGAGTCATGAGATCAAGATGTGTGTAATGCTCCTTTCAGAGTACTGAAAAGAGAGACACTGAGTACTGAAGAGGGTCTTGAAGAACTCAGTGATGCTAACTTGTGAATTTGAGTAAGAAAAGAATCACCCAGAGCTGGAGAGATGGATCAGCAGTTAAGAGCACTGTCTGTTCTTCCAGAGGTCCTGAATTCAATTCCTAGCAACAGTAGCTTACAATCATCTGTAATGAGATCTGGTGCCCTCCTATGGCATGCATAACAAATAAAATATATCTTTGCCAGGCAGTGGTGTCACACACCTTTAATCCCAGCCCTAGGGAGGCAGAGGCAAGCGGATTTCTGTGAGTTTGACGCCAGCCTGATCTACAGAGCAAGTTCCAGATTAGACTCCAAAGCTACATGAGAAACCCTGTCTCAAAAAAAAAAAAGAAAGAAAGGAAATGAAAAGGAAAAAAGAAAGGAAGGAAGGAAGGAAGAAAGAAAGAAAGAAAGAAAGAAAGAAAGAAAGAGTCACCCAAAGATTAAGAACAGTACCTACCCAGCACTTACATTTGACTAGGAATAGGGTCCATGCCTACCAGCCAAAAAAAAAAAAAAAAAAAAAAAAAAAAGGAAAAACAAAACAAAACAAAATAACCCTCGTGATCCATGAGATACTGGTAGAATACTCATAAAGACCTTATTTTAAGAAGATTAACCAACCCTAGCAGGGCCAGCACTCTTATAAAACTACATATAACACGTGTAATCAAGACCTGAAAGGATTAAATTGTTTCCAAATAACTTAGCTGCATCCTAGAAGGAAGATCAAGAATATTTATAAACATGTAAAAGTTCCTGACCTCAATACTATAATTTCTTCTTTTGTTGCTGTATTGGTCTTTTGAGGCTGGGTTTTGCTATACATATAGTCATTCCTCTCCTGGATCTTCACATGTAGCTGAGACTTGCTCAAGCTCATAATCCCCCTGCTCCAGTATCCCAAGTGGTAGGATGATGGTAACTTACCATCCCATCTGGCTTTAACAAGCTAAAATCTCTGACCATCTAATGCAACTCAAAAATGTGGGGCAGCATAGCCCATAACTGGAATAATAATCAGTCAAAGTGATGAAGAGATGACACAAAGGAGTCTGTAAGGAACTCAGTGAGTTAAGGCACTTGCCACCAAGCCTGATGACCTAGGTCTCATCCCTGAGACCCATAAGGTGGAGGAAAGAAACCAATCCCACAAGTTGTCTTCTCAAAAGTAAGGTCTTTCTGAGTATTCTGCCAGTGTCTCACAGATCATGAGTTTTCTATCTGCCTGGTGAACTTGGATCCTATCCCTGATGGTGGATACTGTTCTTAATCTTTGGGTGATTCTTTCTTCCACACACATGTGCATATAGCAGAGAAAGAAAGAAAACTAAAAAAAGAAATGGCATTGATGTTAGAAAAGCAATAAAATTAAAATAACTATTATAACTACATTCCATGTGTTCTTAAAATTAAGCCATGACATAAAATATTCTCTAAAATTTCAAACTTCTATGGAGCTATGGATGAAAACTACAGTTGGGATGGAAAAGGTCTATTTGACTTATGGTTTACAGTCCATCAAAGGAAGCCAAGGCAAGAACTCAAGGCAAGGGCATGAGACAGAAACCCAGGATGGGATGCTGCTTAATGTCCTACTTGCTCTGGCTTGCTCAGCTACATTTCTTTTGCAGGCCAAGGCTAGGGAATGATACTGCCCACAGTGGCCTGGGCCCTCTTGCATCAGCCATTAAGAAAAGGCCCCACAGACCAATCTGATGGAAGCAATTCCTCAGTTGAGGTTGCTTTTCCCCATGTGACTCTAGTTGTATCAAACTGACAAAACCTAGTTAGCATTAGCATGAATACAGATGGTCTTGGTTGTAGAAGGACCATATATGTTTTTTTAACTCATAGTCCTATATGAATGTAACCTTTTTCTTTTAAGGAATCTCCTTTAAACATTTTCCTTGAATTCAGGTTTTAGGCACTCTCTCTCTCTCTCTGTCTCTCTCTCTCTCTCTCTCTCTCTCTCTCTCTCTCTCTCTCCCTCTCTCTCTGTCTCTCTCCCTTTTGTGCCCCCCAAATGAATTGCTTTTCTGATCCTATTAAATATTACTTTTATTATTTTTACAGAATATTATTTTTACAGAAAACTTGAATAATTTTCAGTGACATGTGGCCATTCACACATGATTTCAAGTGGCTTTTTAGGGACTGATTTAAGTATATTTCATATGAAACTGAATTGTACAATTTAATGTTTGAGGTGTGTGCATACCATGACACTGCACCATGTCAAACACATCCATCACCACCAAGGGGTCCTTCATATCCTCTGTACCTTCAGCAAACCACAGGGTCCCTTATGTCACCATATGCTATCCAGAAATGAAATGTCATAAACTCAAGAGCATATAAGCACTTATTTTGAATTTTTTTTCAATGTTTAACTTTTTTACCGTCAAAATATTTTCCAAATAATTCACCATTTAACATTTCTGTCATTAATGTATGAGCGCTCCATACAGCTGCTAATGCTCTTTTAGCACACTTAGCAGGTTTGTAATGATATTGTAGTTGAATTTGCATTTTTCCAGCTATCTCATGATGAGAATCTTTTCATGTTCTCATTGGGCATTTGGCTATTTTCTTGGGTAAAATGTGTATCTGTGTAATTTTTCCACTTAAAAAATGTAAGGTGTAAGACCAATTATTAGAGGAGAAGAATGGATTTTTAGTCAGTAAGAATTGACTGTCCATATGCAGAAAACCTTTTGAATCATAGTCTAATGCTGGAGATATCAATGACTCAAAGTGAATCATAGGCCTAAATACAAAACCCCAAACTACACATCTTCCAGAAGGAAGTACAAGAGAGTGCCCTTGTTACCAAAGGTTAAGCAAAGCCTTCTTAAATATAACAATAAAAGCACATGGATAAATGGGAAAACTAGAGCAGCTAAATTAAATGTCCTTGCTTTTCAGAAGATAGAGAATTAAAGAGAAAGGAAAACTATAAGCTGAGATAAAAATACTTGATAAGAGCCTACCTGGCAAAATATTTGTGTTCAAAATATGTAAATACCTTAAGGTTTAATAAGAAGACAATTAGGGGCTGGAGAGATGGCTCAGTGGTTAAGTGCATTGACTGCTCTCCCAGAGGACGGAGGTTCAATTCCCTGCACCCACATGGCAGCTCACAACTGTCTATGAGTCCAAGATCTGATACCCTCACACAGACAAACATGCAGGCAAAACAGTAATGCACATAAAATAAAAACAAATAAATAATTTTTAAAAGACATTTGAATAAACTGCTATTTAGAGTTGTTCACTAAATGGGTACTTTCGGCATGTACAAGAGCTCCCCTCAGAGCTGGGGACACAGAGCAGGTGAGGCTGTCACCTATGCTGCTAAAAGAAAATGGGAGAAGCCGAGAGGCAGAGGCTTTCCTCTGAAAAGGGTCTTCAGGTGGTTCACAGAAGGAGAAGGGAGAAGGGAGGGGGAAGAAGAGTCGATGGAGAGGAACCAAAAAGTACCCTATTTTGTAGTAAAGAGTGATCCTGGGCAACATGGACTAAATATAACAGAACAGTTTTGAAAATGGCCCAGAGCCTGACTTGAGGCTTTGGTAATACCACCAGCCAGTAGATACAGGTGACATTTAGAATGAAGAAGTGGGAAGACAGTCCAAGACTGAGTGTATAGAGTGCAGGATGGTTCTAAGCCGGGGGTCACCAGATGGGGCCCCTTTCATATCACATTTCCACCCACAAACCTGGAAATGGACCATCATTTGGGGGACAGCTCAAGCACTTGCCTTCCCAAGGCCACTCCACTCCACTCCAGTCGCCCACGGATCTACATGTACTCACTGAGGAATAGCACAAGCAAGAACAAGATGCGAAGACCCATGTAATCATCAGCATGATGCCCGGAACACCCAGAGCCCAATAAATATTGGCTTCCCCTCCCCCTTCTCCCTGCTTCCATAACCAAATGGAAGGCAAATTGCACTCTTGGCCCCAATTCAGAGGTTTTTAAATTTTAGAGCTCTTATGTTCAGCTGAGGTTCATTAGAGGCTTCTGGGTTGAAAACAGAAACTTTTGAAACAGCTTGAGTTGGGCTTGAGGCTCCCCCATGGATCTACCCAAAGAGAGTCAACAACAAGGTGGAAAGTATTCCAGGTTCCAGAAGCAAGTTGCCATGTCCTGGCAAACACCTAAGATAGGAAACTGTTGTATTCTGTGTAATAACAAAAGAACAAGAAAATGCATGTTCCCCTCTCCAACTGACCTTGGCTTATTCCTCTCACAGGAGGAAAGGCGAATACTCAACTCAATTGGCCAGTGTGAGAAAAGGGTCTCTCAAAGTGTGTGCCCAGTTCAGCCCTTCAAATCCCCATGTGCCCAGCCGCGGTCGCTGCTGGTAGTTTGAAGATACATATGGTGTTAGAGGACCCACATGGCTCACTTTCTGCTAAACCAGCTTTGTCAATTGGAAGTCTGACGATCTGGAATTGGTTCTGTCTGGGAAGCAATAGTGGAGCTGTTTGGGGACCCCCTCAAAACCCACCCACAATCTGCCTTGTCTCAGGTACACTCAAACACAGACAGGTCCCTGAGCTCTCAATGTTTGTCAGTGACATAACTGTGTCCCCCTGAGGCCCCTCCCCACTCTGTTCACATTTCCTGAAGCTTTCATTCCGACACTGCTACCACCCAAGTTTCGACCCAGAAACAGACAAGCATGCCCTGATGGCTCTTACATGTTTTTCCCCTGGAAGCAAGCACCTAACACTGTCGTTCCTTTTGTCTCCTGTAAGGCTTGGCATGCTGAGGGAAATTCAAGACTCTGGTAAAGGTCAGGAGTTCAAGCCCCACTCTCCCCTTTGTTATGTAAGTCGGTATAATTTGCCTCACCATGTATTTGGATCCCTGTTTCCTTGTTTTTGTTTGTTCTTTTTCAGTGACCTAGGAGCAAGGAGTTGGCCCTTTCTGCCATGGGTAAGAGTGAAATGGTCAAGAACTCCATGGTGTGTTTACATTTTGGTAAATAACTATATATTTCTTCAGATGGGCTTATGATGTCATCCCTTGTAAAAGGAAAACTCCAGGATAAATGCTCTTTCCGGAAGGCATTCACAGAAGGGACCTGGAACCCAACAGTTCTCAGAAAACAATGTTTACTATGTTTACTACCAAGTCTCTAATTAAGTATGACATGCACTTTCTAAAACACACTCAATGCTTTGCTATAGACTTTAACTAAACTTTACTATAGAATCACCAGGACACTAAATGTAAAACCCATGTCATACATTGCTTTCTTAAGGTTTGCTAAATCTAGACCCCTGTCTGTTTTGTAAAGAAAGTTTTATTGGGACACAAGCACACACACTCATTTGCTTATATAATATCTACCCATGCTGCTTTTTGCTACATCCCAAACAGGGGGCCATTTATTGCAACAAAGAGACCAAATGCCTGCAAAACCTAAAATAATTATGATCTGACTTTCAAGTTTGCTGTGGCCAGGAGTGGTGACACACACCAGTAACCATAGCCCTCAAGAAGCTGAGGCAGGAGAATAGTGAGTTCAGGCATGGGTTACCTTAAGAACCTGTCTTTAAAAAAAGTCTACTGACTCTCATTCTAAAAATTCTTTCAATGAATGTTAATAGGTAAAAATTACACATTATGAATGTCCTCAACATATAACCACAAGTGTGTTGCTTATCTCATATGACAATATAGTACAGAGATGTGTGTATTGTCACCAATGTAGACATTAAACATCACTGATTCTCAGCTAGTGAATTGTCTTAGTGAGCCTTCCTGTTCCTTAATATCTGAGACATCTGCACCTCTTAGATGACAAGTGACCAACGGAAAGGGCCAGGAAGACTTCAGTTAAAACCTCATTTTGTCACCACTGGCTCAACCTCTGGTGCATGGCTTCTGTAAAATGCAGAAGTTAAAAAGGAGAGGGGGGGGCTATGAAAGTTGGACAGAAGAGGATTAAGTGTTCTTAAAATAGATTTTAACCTATGTGCAAAGGGCCTTTGGGAAACTGAGGAGTGGCATCAGAATAGGGTCACAGAGTAACAGTGGCTGAGTCACAACTTCTTGCAGGAAAAGATGTCTAGCCTGAGTCTCACATGATAAAAAAGAATTTGTGCTGCTACAGTCAGTGGAGAAAGCAGCAAGAATTGTGTTAAAGCCATCCTTTTACTCAGCTGACTGGGAAGTTGTTTAGCGTCTCTTGGAATTTCAAAGATTCTAATATGTGAAGCCCAATACCTTCTAAACTGTATGGGTTTTTTCTTTCTTTCTTTCTTTCTTTTGTTGTTTTGTTTTTTTGAGATAGGAGTCTGACTCTGCAGCCCTGGCTGTCCTAAAACTCACTGTGAAGACCAGACCACACATACATCTTCCTGCCTCTGCTTCCCAAGTGCTAAAATTAAAGGCATGCGCTACCCTCCGTCTAACCTTTTGAGGGGGAAATTTTTTTTTTTTTTAGGTACTTCATTATTATTGAGGTCATTTGCAAATCTTTAAAAAGATACCATCTATGACAGGTACTTAAGTGATATAGTGATGGCTACAGTGTAGGAGACCAAGTGTTCTCAAGACAGAGAATAAAAAAAAAAAAAATGGACAAAGAGCCATTCCTGGACTGGAGTGGGGTCAGGTCAGCAGGAGGTGAGATCAACTGGGTTAGGCAGCAGTTATTCCCATATGGCTAAACATTCATCACAATAGACTCTGAAAAAAGGACAGTGATGTGAGTTGCCCTGGTCATGCAACTTCAGCGAGAATGATTGCTAAGCAGTTGCCAGCACTCTCACAACGCCGTCTATTGTTGCCAGCCAAGTTCATTCCTACACTCAACAAGTTTTATTTGAGTGCCAGCTGTATACTAACACCTTGCTCCAAGAACATAGCATGTAAAGAAATGATACAAAAGAAAAACACAGCTTGCCTTTGTGGAACCTATTCTAGTGTGTTAGCCTTGTGCTAAGGGAAGTGGGTTTTAACACCCACTCCATAGAATAGCTTGCTGCCCTGAACAGTCTCCAATGAACAATCTGCAAAAAATAACTGGGCCCAAACCTGTGCCCCATCTTATCCTTTGTTGTAGCAAGACAACCAGATGCTGCTTGCTTAATTCATTCTTGTTTTCAAGCCAATGAATCCTAAATTCTCCAAGAATTTTTGTACCAGGAACCCAAAGAATCTTCACAGTGTTCTAAACTTTTTCTTTTCTCTTTTTTTTCAGCTCTAGGACTTGAATTCAGAACTTCACAAATTCTAAGCTAGCTTCTGAAATGAATTTAGGAACCAGAAAGTTCACACTACCTTTCATCTAACCTAGCTACAAAAAAAGTCAAATTAATTGTATAACAATCAGTGAGTAGATAGGTAAATTATGGCTTTTATATGAGGTTAAATCCAAAGCAGCCACTTGAAAAGTATGCTCAAAGAGTGTGCAATAATGTAGGGAAATACATATCATAAAGTGTTAGCAGACCCTGCTGATGGGTCAGTAGGTAAAAATGTTTGCAGCACAAGCCTGACACCCCAAGTTTGGATCTTGAGAACCCACATAAACGGGCAACGTAATCCAGAACCCCTACCTTAAGATGAAGGTAGAGAAAGAAATGCTCACAAGTTCTTGGCCCAAGTAGCCTGGAGTACACACACACACACACACACACACACACACAGAGAGAGAGAGAGAGAGAGAGAGAGAGAGAGAGAGAGAGAGAGAGAGAGAGATTAATTTTTGAAAGCCTAAAAATGTTAATCAGGTAGAACAAAAGTCATATGTTCAAACATATATAAGAAGTATGTGTCAAAATCTGTTACCACCTATAATGAATGGCAGACATGTTTTGATACATGAATAACATACTTACATATTAAGAGTATATCTCTAATTTTTAAATTCCAGTTTTTGCTTTAGTGAACATCAATTATCTTACATGACTAAAACATTAACATTATTAATAATAGTACTGCTTTTCAAAAGCAAGAACAAGTATGAGCAGCCTATCACTGTGGTGAGAGCCCAAGATGGGATCCAAAGTGCTCAGGTATCAAATTCTGAGTCTTCAAACTACTGTGCCACTGGGGCGACTTACTGAACACAATCTGTTGTTTGTTCCAGTTTCTCTATCTGCAAAATGGTGGTGATCAGAGTCCCTACCTAACCGGTTGGTGTAAAGATTAATTAGTACCTATGCCATGTAGTGTGTTTGGGCACAAAGTCTAACATCAAGGAAGTGCTCAAAAAAAAAAAAAAACAGTATGAAAAGGGCTCAGGGGTCTGAAAGGAAGAGCTGAAACGTGGGTGGAAAGGTCCACAAATATCTTAGAGACAGGGCACTCAGAGCTGTGTCTTCAGGGAGCAAATTTCTCTCATACTCAGTCCCCAGATTGTCTTAATACATTTAAAGTCCCTCTGAAGATGATGAACATGTGCATGTTTGTTTTATGGGCAATTACTTCCTCGTTTGTTTTAAAGGGCACTGGTCATATTTTGTTGCACAAAATGCCTTTGGGGTTTAAAAAAGAAATGTCCTAAAAACTGTATTCATGGGATTGTCAGAAAACATTCATCATTTTTCTATATGAAATGGCCTCATAAAAATGCAGTTTTTATGACCAGGCTATGGTAGCATGTGCCTTTAATCTCAGCATACTAGAGGCAGAGACGGGAGAATCATCTTTGTGAGTTCCAGGCCAGTCAGGGCTAAGTAATAAAACACTGCCTCAAAAAGGCATTGTGGGGGAGGAGTAGTAAATTTGAAGATAATAAATGTCCGTGCAATCATATTTTCTTGTCAAATATCTATTTCCAAACAAGAAAAATCAATGCTTGTCTTTTATCTTCTACACCCAGCATCCTTCTTTCTGTACATTTGTATAAACTTAAGTGAATTACCCTCAAATCTTGTCCACAATAAGCTTTTGGTTTATTGGGCAAGCATTTAATGTATTACTACTTGCCAATACTTATATTTTTTTAAATGAATGAGAATTCCATTAACACGGCATGATTACTAAATCTTGAACAAAAAAAGAAGGTCCTCTAGAAGTTAAGGATAGGTTCAAATTTGCATGTCTGGTCCCTTCTTGCCTGGAAATGAGGTGTTCGCTGAGGGAAAATTATGTCTTAGGCTCCCAAACACTTTGTTTTTAAATCTAACTTCTTATCTAAATTGACGTGTTCTTCTGATAGGGAGAATGCTCTGCGCACAGCAACAGAGTCGGCCTTTGGCCCCCTTTCCCTCCCCAAGGTCCCTGCAGTGTCTACCTGAAGTTACTCATTGGAAGTTAGCTGGGAACCTCGCCAGCTGTATCACCGTCCTTCGTGTACATAACCTTTCTCGGCCTCAGTTTCTTTGACTGTACAATGGGCATATCAAGGATATCTCAGATGCTTACAGAGAAGCCAAACAAGACTGACAGGTGCTAAATGGGCATAGCAGGCACTTCAGCAGCCTGCCTGCCTCCCCTGGTGGTCTCTGTTGGAGGCTGCAGTCCTTAGACCCAATCTCTGTAGATTGCCTTCCTGTCTTTCCTCCCACAGAAGGAAGGCAAAATCCTGAACTCAGAATTTTCCATCTAGAACACTTGAGCCTTCCACTAGCTTTGACTCACGTATCTTTTAAGTCCTGCAGTACCTGAAAAGGCAGTGGCAGGGAGCGCTGCTTCTTTAGGGTGAGGTGTAAGGAGAAACCCCAGTATATTCTGTTCTCATCTCTCCAGGTTGGACTCTGCCTGGCTCCCTCTTCAGTCACACAAAGACTAAACTGATACAAGAACTTCAGAGAGTTCCAGAGATGCCACCTCCCGAAATCCCTAAACTCTACAACAGAAAGGTGAAGTCTAGAGACTGAGCAGGCCCTTAGCAAGAAGCATAGTTGAAGTGTCCTGGCCAATAGGGCCAATAGGGCCCTAACTCACTGCCACCTCCTCTCCAGCACTGCCAGAGACTGGACGGTTTAAGGCATCCAAGGGCATTCCGGGACAGTGAAGGCTGCTCCTGTCCAGCAGGAGTGTTGCAATTATAGGGAGCCCAGCCTGAAACCGGGTCCCTACCCGGCACTCCAAAACCGCCTCACTCGGAGCTCCTGCCCACTGAGCCCCTCAATGTTCATTAGTGTGCTGGAGCCCAGCAGAGCACTGCTCTCTGCAGGGAAAACGCTAACCTGTGGAAGTAATGTGCGGAGAAGAGACCCAGCAGCACATTCCCGGGCTGTCCGAGGAGGGAGAGGGGCTGCCAAGCGAGCATCCCTACAGGCACCACGAAGGAAGGAAGCTCCTGCAGGAACCAGGCGAAGCGTGCTGGCAAGAGAGGAATTCCCGACGACACAGTCTGGCTGTGTTTCCCGTAGTTGCCTGGTTCCCGTAAGTACAGGGTCAGGGCCCCCATGGTAGCTAAAGTGGCGCTACCTGCTAGCACTGGGCCCTGGTAGCACATAATCGGCATCTGGCCGGTGTTCACAGCTGGCGGCGGCTGCCCGCTTGACGGTGAGCGCGTCCCTTTATGGAGCATCAGACGCCACCCCGCATCTGCCTTTCGGACCTGCCCCCCTCCCCACCCACCTAGCCCCCTTCCCGCGTTCCTCCCACCTTGGTGCAGCCCGTCCTGGCTGTGCTTAGAAGCAATGACCATTTCGTCCAGCTGACTCTTTGAGCTGCAGCTGTGACACAGGACCAAAGAAAGCTTTTAGGGAGCCAAAAAGAGTATGGCGGGGGGGGGGGGGGTGTTCTTCCTCCGCCCGCGCCTGCTGTCTGTCTGCATAGATTTCAACTCCTTTTCTCCCTAGAAGGCCCTAGAATGATTTGCTCTTCACCCATCAACTTCCAATTCTGCAACTTCTGAGAACAAGCAATAGCCCATACAAAAGCACTGGGCGCTTCTCCATCCTTTTGCACACCCTCAGCGCACATCTGTGCTCGCCACAGATCGCGCTGGCCAGGACTTCCCAGCTGCTCCAGCTCCCTCCCCTCGGTTTCTACCCAATCCAGGTTCTTCCTGAGACCTCAGACTTGGCATTCCGGTGCTTCTGAAACCCTGTCATTCCATCTGTGCTGAGCTCTGCCTCACCACCGCCTTCCCTCCACCCCTTAGGCAGGTGCCAGGCTCAAGGGTAAGCGCCCTAATTCTCTGGTGGTTTCCCTTCGCAGCTCCTCCGGAGTCTCAGGGATGCCAGCCTTAGCTCTGGTTTGCCTTGCAGCAATGATCCTGAGAATGCGCACAACACCGCACTCCGCCTCCAGTTTCCTCAGAATCTGGCTCAAACTCTGCCTTAAGTTTCATGCTTCTCGCCAGGAACACCCTTTCCCAGTTCTGAAGTCAGTCGGGTTCCATAGGTCTCTGGACTGCCCAGCCCTCGCACAGCAGCCCCGGTTCTTTTCCGCTTAGGTTTTCCTTTTTCCCATTCCCCCAACCTCCAGACACCCCACCTCATTTCCATTCCATTGGCCGGACCTTCTCTTCCCACTTGCTGCGTCCTTCCATCCTCTGGTCTCAAACTTCTCTGATTATTTTACCCTGATTACAGTGATTACTTTACTTTCTCCTCCGGTCCCTGCTTGGAGTGCCATCATCCTTCCCTCTCCCTACATATTTGGAGCTTTCTCGCCCCTTAATTCCAGCACAAAGACTAGAATTACTCTCACTTCCCCGTCCTCTCCAGCCAGTCCTGGGACTGGCTAAAAGAATGCATATCCCTAGCCTGCTCCAGGTTAGGGAAGTTTCATGTGACAGACTGTGGTGCTTTAGTAATATAAGACATCCTCTTATTTCTGACCAAGTAGTATTAATATCATCCAGCTGCACTAAAAATAAAATAATAACCATGTTTGTTTGTAAATGATCGGCACACAAAAACACCCAGCCTGACTGGAGCACTGTGGCAGTTTGAATAAAAATGGTCCCCACAGGTCCATAGGGAGAGGAACTTTTTAGGAGGTGTGGCCTTATTGGAGGAAGTCTGGCACTGTGGGCAGGCTTTGAGGTCTCAGATGCTCTCAAGCCAGGCCCAGTGTTGTTCTCTCTTCCTAATGCCTGTGGCTCTAGATATAAAACTCTCAGCTGCCATGTCTGCCTACAAGCCACCATGTTTCTCACCATGATGATAATAATGCACTAACCCTCTGAACTGTAAGCCAGCTCCGGTTATAAGAGTTGCAGTGATCATGGTGTCTTGTCACAGCAATAAAACCCTAACTATGGTAAGCGTTTCCCATGGAATAACCAGGTATTGACATCTCAGCAACTTCCTACAGTTTGAACACTGGCTTTTTGTGGGTTTGTTTGTTTCTTTGTTTGTTTTGGGGGGAGGGGCTGTGTGTCAGGGGTCTGAGACAGGGTTTCTCTGTGTAACAGTCCTGGCTGTACTGGAACTCACTTTGTAGACCAGTCTGGCCTCAAAGTCACTGAGATCCACCTGCCTCTGCCTCCCCAGTGCTGGGATTAAAGGTGTGTACCACCACTACCCAGCTGAACACTGGCATTTTTTATGTTCAGCACTAACTTCTCAGTGCCTACTTGCCTCTAAAAGATGCTCAAATCTAGATTGCCAGCAGAAAGCCCAAGTATCAAGACTACACTTTCTCCCTGCTAGAAAACTTCACTTAGCTGCCTTTCAAAAACTTCAAATTCAGCCCACTTACCTTTTCCATTCTACCCAAGTTTCCCCTCTGGGTTTTGGCTGTTAGCTCTTATCTACCTTCAGTAACCATAGTCCCCTTGGGAGACTGACTTGTTGAGTTGGAGAGCTATGGATGCCATAGTGTCATAATCAGAACATCGGTGCTGCTTTCCAAATCAGCTCAATGGAAAAATTTTGAAAGAATGAAATGTTGACATCTCAGTTTCCCTTTTTATAGCTTTTCCAAACTTGAGTGTTCACTGTCCTCTTTATCCTCACTCCTAGAGCAACTTTTTTGCCAATTAACAACCCACAATTAAAGTCAGTTGCACCATAAAACCATTAGCCTGTGTGTCTGTGGGTTAGCCAAGAGTAGCTGGCTCATCCAGGCTGAACTTGACTGATATTGACTTTGTTGATACATTCCTCTGTGGAACACCTCAGAGCAAAGCTTTAGGCAGGCCTTGGATCAGGAAGGGGCCTTAGCCCAGGCTTTCATCCTGGGATAGGTGTGTTAGACTCACCATTCTTTGTAATGTCAATAAAATACAATAACTTAAAAAAAAAAAAAACCACACAAACACATAAGACCTGTTGAGGCACGGGCCAAGACCTAGCACACTCTTGCTTTCTAGTCATTCTATTAGCCAAATCAAATCACATGGCTGATTCATTTCCATTGTAGGAGCAGAAGACTTATTGCAAAGTTACACAGCAGAGGGCAAAGAGATATAAGTAGAGAATTGAAACTGCATGCATTAGATACACAAAAGAAGGGATCAAATTGCAAATGTCAAGCTTGATTGATTCTCATAAAAGGAATATGATCTCATAACCTGTACTTAGGTTAAGAGACAAATCTTCAGCATCCCAGGGGCTCCCCCCACACCTCCTCACACACTCTTACAGAATAAAGCACTATTCTACTAACTTCAAATACTGTAAATTAGCTTTTTCTACTTCTGAACTTCATTTAAATGGGATCAGAGAGTATTTGCTTTTGTGTGTGTTTTAATGGTGCTTGGAATTTATTTTACTCAGTGATTGTAAGACACAGAGACACAGAAAAGATGGTCATGAAGGGAAAGTTGACATTCTTAGATCCTTAGCAACAGGAGACACAGCATATCACACACACAACTCCCCAAGAAATAGCAGAACCCACCAAGAAGTATCAAGACTAAACAGGTGAAGCAGAAACAGTGGCTCAAGGTACAGAAGCTGAGCTTCATTGGCTGTCTTATGACCCTGGGTTGATTAAAACTGGCATATAAAGCCAGAATTTAAAATCCAATAGAGGAGGTTTTGGCTTGCTTATAAAAGGTATATTATAGTCATTTAAAAGTTTGGAAAATTGTCTTTCCCTGGGAAGGATAATTTCTGCCTTGTCAGCAAGGTAGGGGTGTGTGTGTGTGTGTGTGTGTGTGTGTGTGTGTGTGTGTGTGTGTGTAGCTCATCCACATTGCCACAAATAGTTCTGAATTTTTTATTCTCAATGTGTAGCATTCCATTTACAACTGACAAAAATAGTGTTGTGTGTGTTCTAGCAAATAAAGCTTGCTTGGAGTAGAGGGCAGAGCTAGCCACTAATTAACCAGAGATGTCTGGAGGACTGTACAGAGAGACAGGAAATGATGAGGATCCCACCCTTTTGGACTCAGGATAGAGAGTAGAAGTCAACTAATGGCTGTTCCAGGTCCTCTGACCTTCCAGATTCTTATCTCAATATTTGACTCCCAGTTTTTTATGGGTTTTTATTGGTAAAGATAATTAGATTAATGCTTCAGAAAAGCAATATAAGAAATACAATGCTAATTTAATCTCACAGTTGAGGTACAGTCAATTATGGCAGGGTATTAGGTGGCTGGTCACATTGCATGGCAGTTAGGAAACACAAATGAACACTGGTACTGAGCTTTCTTTCTTCCTTTCTTCCCTTTATTATTCAGTACAGGACCAAAGCCCATAAGATATTGCTAGCTATATTCAGGGTGAGCCTTCCTTCCTCAGCTAAACCCCTCTGAAACACCCTCTAAGGTTTGCCCAGGGGTGTGTCATCTAAATGATTCCAAAATGTAGGGTCACATTAACAAGGAAAACTATTTGCAAGTTTACCCTTGCTCAACTTGACACAAACATCACTAAATTATAACATCAAAGGCTCATGGCGATATCAGAACACAATTTTTATGTTTTTAAAACAACTGAAATTACACTTCCCCATTCCAAAAAAAAAAAAAGAGCAAAAGTGGAACACAGTTAAAGTTAAATAAAAGTTGAAATTTGGAAAAACATGACAATGTATACTTTTGACCACAATACTTGGGAGGCAGAGGCAAGCAGAAGCTATAAGTTTAAAGCCAGCCTGGTCTTCATAGTGAGTTCTAGGCTAGCCAGTGCTCAGCCCTAAAGTGAAGTAACCCTCACAAGACTAAAGGAACATCCTAGAATATGGGGAGAAGAGGATGTAAGAGCTAGAAGATGGGGAGGAGTGCTATGGAATGTTGTGCTCTGAACACGACATAGCCATTGCCCTCATGATCTCACCATAGTGATGGTTGCCTGCTCAAGGATAAGTCAACAAGATCAGTCAATATTCCAGCAGGCAGCACAAACTGGACTCAGCAGGTTATAAAGTATGCCTTAGGAAAGAACATGCAAGTGCAAGATGGATATGTCGGGTGTGTGGAGGTAGAGAGAAGGGTAGGCAGGGTCAAGAAATATTTTATATATTATGAAATTGTCAAAGAATAAATCAATAATATTTTAAAGGAAAATTTTAAAGCAAAGTTAAATTGAAGATATATTTTTTTCAAAAAGACTAACAATCATCAATGTCCTTCTAGATTGGTGGTTCTCAACCTATGGGTCACAAACGCTTTGGTAAGCCTCTATCTAAAAAAAAAAAAAAAAAAAATTTGCATTACAATTTATAACTGTAGCAAAGTTATAGTTATGAAGTAGCAACAATGGTTGGGGATCACCAAAACATTAAAGGGCTGCAGCGTTAGAAAGGTTAAGGTCCAGTGCACTAGATGAAATCAAGCAATCAAATGTACATAAAATTAGAATTAACAGAGGCAAAACATTAAAAGTAAGAAAACAAATAATAACTGAAATACCCCCCAGGCTGACAAAGGGCCCATCTTTTTAAATTCAAGCTTCTTAAAGAGCAGAAAGCAGAGAAAAATTCTCACTCACTAAGGCCCTAGTCCCTACTTCACATGACCTGTCAGATCTACATGACCCCAACTGGATGGCATTCCCCTACATATGGAATTGGGGTGGGGGGATGGGAGGGGAGGGGGTTAGAGTGCATGTGAGAGGGCAGAGAGGGTAAAAGGGAGGGAAGGAAGGAGAGAGGGGTGGAGGGAGGGAGGGAGGGGGAGGGAACTGGGATCGACATGTAAAATAATAAATTAAATTTAAAAAAAATGCTTTGACTCCAAAATTTAAGTTGAAGGACAAGTTACTGGGGAAAAGGATTTCTATTTTTGTTTCCACAGAAAATGAAAAGATGTGGATTCCTTCCAGACTAATGTGGTTTGATCACACCAGACCAACTGAAATAGAGTACAAGGTGATCCTACATTCAAAACAGCTGGACAAAGCAGACTACAGCCAGGATATCTGAATCTTCTTCGAATCCCCCATGACAGCGCCCCTTACCAGCAGGAAGTAGTTTGGAAAGAACAACACCCAAATTCCCAAATATTGTCTATAAATGTTTGTTTTCATTTCATTGGACTTTGTTATATAAAATAAAATAATAAAAAAAGTAATATATGGAAGCAAATCTTTCCATTTATTTATGTTTTTATCATGTTCTGCCTGCATGTATGCCTGAGCGCCAGAAGAAGGCACCAGATCTCATTATAAATGATTGTGAGCCACCATGTGGTTGCTGGGAATTGAAAGCAAAAGACCTCTTGAAGAGCCAGCCACCAGTGTTCTTAAACTCTGAGCTACCTCTCCAGACCTCAGACAGCAAATCTTAAAAGCTATAACAGGAGCACATGTTCTACAGAGTGCCTAACTCACAGCTAACTTCCCATCAAAAAATATGCAGACTAAAAGAGAACAGAACACCTTCAAAACTGCTCAAAGAAGAGCTAGAGAAATGGCTCAGTGGTTTACAACACTTGCTGCTTTTGCAGAGGACTGGGAGTTGGTTTCCTGCATCCACATTGTGTGGTACACAATCACCTGTAATTCCAGTTCCAATGGATCTGAGACTTCCTTCTCGCCTCTGCAGGTACCTGAACGTAATGTGGTTCACATGAGCTAATGAAGATACATGTAACACACTTAAATTTTAAAAATTAAATGTTTTAATGATCAAACAAATAAATATCAGAACTCTTCCTATACTCAATAAAAATATTATTCAATAAATGAGACAAAATATCTTTCCATAGAAAATTCTAAGAGAATGAATGACTATAATAATAAAATAAATGATAACGAAAGTTTTTCGTAGCTAAAAGATGGATACCTAATGAAAATATGGTCTTCAAAAAATCAGAATGTATTTGGGTAATTACAACATACACACATACACACACACACACACACAGAGAGAGAGAGAGAGAGAGAGAGAGAGAGAGAGAGAGAGAGTTTTTGAGACAGGATCTATAGAGCTAGCTGACAGGGAATTTACTACTTAATACAAGTCATCTCAAATTTTTAGTAATCTTTGACCTCCTAAACACTAGGATAATAAGCAATACTCAGCAATATTAACTTTCTTTTCTTGTTTTTTTTTTTTTTCTTTTTTTTTCAAAACAAGGTCTTACTATGTAGCTCTGACTGCCCTGGAACTCACTCTGTAAACCAGGCTGGCCTCAGATTCACAGAGCCTCTGCCTCTGCCTCTGTCTCTGCCCCTCTGCCTCTGCCCCTCTGCCTCTGCCTCGTTCTGGGATTAAAGGCATGTGCCGCCACCACCCAGCAATATTCTTAATCTTTAGTCCATATGTTATGGGTTTAATTTGGTGTCTCTCAGATGTATATAGAGTGATGGTTTGAATGAGAAATGTCTCCCATAGCCTCATGTATTTCAACACTTGGTCCCCAGCTGGTAGCACTGTCTTGAAAGGTTTTGGACAGGAGCCTTCCTTAGAGAACTGCAGATGGGCCTTGAGGGTTTATAGCTTCACCCCTCTTCCAGTGCTGGCACTCTGCTTTCTGTATGTGGTTGAAGATGCTATCTCTCATCTTTCCTTTCTGGCCTCTCATGGCCATGCCTCCCCACCATTGAGGACTTACCCTCCTGAAGAGTTAGCCAAAATGAACTCTTTTTGTGAATCACTTTGGGTATGGTTACCACAACAAAAATGTAGAAATACAACTCTCACCTCCATGGGGATAAAAGTCAGTTTATTCTGGAGCCAAATATGAGTGACTATAGCCTGGGAACACAGATATGGTATCATAGTCCTTGTTCCAACATGGAAGCTGTTTACAATAAGAGAACAAAGAAAATCAAAAGAACAAAGCACTTTCAAGTCCATTAGTGGAAATGTTAAGTAGGCAGTCACAGCAAAGAAGGGAAATCTTGACTGTAGATTCAGACACCATCTGATAACACTTGACCTTTCAGTTGATGGAAACCACAGCTTTGTTAAGGTAATGCCTTCCAGAAGGTTTTTATCTGTTAGTCACAGAATGTTAGTACTATACAAAAATGGGGAAGAAATGGTTATTTAGGGAACTAAAGTTAACCTAAGATAAACTGTAATTAGACCTTGGATCAGTAACATTCCAACTCTTCCTGGTCACTGAAGCTCTACTTAGTTAACAAGTCTTGCAGAAGTTTCCATTTGAAGGTGTGCTTTCTTTCTTGGAACTTTTTTTTAGAGTTCTGTATTTGTCAACCATCATATTCTGTGCATGTGGAGGCCATCATATCATTTATTAAATAACATGGTATGTCCCTCATAGTTAGATATAATATAGATGGGGGTAGGTAGTAGCCAGGACAATTGTCTTCAAGAGAGAAGAATAGCTAGTAAGTCCATTATGGCAGAGACTTTTGGATCATATCAGAACTATTAACCAGCATGATCTGAATCTGCTCCTCCTTTTAACATTTGTCTGTCTATATCTGATGTAACGTTTGCATGTAACAGATAATAAATATAATTAAAATAATCAAGAATGCTGTTTTGAGGATGTAAAGGATGAAACAAACATACATTTTAAAATAATGAAATTTACATATCTTTAAAACTAAATTTACTGTGTTTTCCCCTATACTTACTATTATTTGTACTCTATGAACTATCTCATGTATTTTTGGAGTATTTAAACAAAGCTATTGTGTTTTACTTAGTTTTTCTAGGGTCTGTGATCTCCCTAAGCCATAAGGCACAGTCAAAGAATACCAGGCATTTATTCCTTTCTGTGGAATGAGCCTCAGTTGGACAGCAATTGGTTAGCCCCAGAAGATCCATACTATTGCACCAGTATGAAGATCCATGCAACTATGGCACCAATATGCATGTCTCACCTGACAGATCATTATTGTGTGTAAGAATCACAGCTGGGTAACACAATACCATGGATAGCTTGTCTACTCTAGCAGCCTGCATAACACTTTCCAGAACTATGAACACTATTAAGCAGAGAAGAAACTGCCAGCTCAGTTTTAGCTTGATTTCTCCATGTCCTGAGAAATTGAAAGGTATGTGGTATTTTTAGTGACAGGGTTTAACCATCTAGTTCTGATGTACAACCAGGACAGTAGTGATATCCTGTATTATTTTGTGAGCCTCTGGAGGCCTCTTGGCCAACAACTCATAGAAGAATATCCCCCACCAAGCAGTTGGATTCTGGTTTTAAAACATATTACTTCTGGGTGACTACAGCTTTAAATATTTTTATCTTTACTTTTTATAGAACACAGCTAGAGTAGATAAGTGACATTGATGAAATGAAGACAAATGCATAATAAGTAATGAATCATATGTGTCATTATTTATTCAACTAACACAAGCTTTGATATAAGCATGCATGAACTAAATAGTATTAATAACTAATATATGGTGATCATAGATATACATTTTTCAGTAGTTCTGTAACCTTGAAGGTTAGACATTTCTTATAATACATGTATTCTGTGTGACTACTGCTAACACAGTGAACCCAGAACCCTGACCTAAAGAGAAATGCAGGTTTAGATTTCGACAAGTCCTTGACTGTTCATATTTTTATGAACTAGCCAAACTTAATCTAGACTTCGGTTTTTGCCAACTAAACAATATATGATCTCATCTGATGTGTTGTTCTGCTTCAAGACACCTTTGTTTATTGACCCATTAAACTGTTAACTCAGAGCCAATAGCAATATAACCTATGCCTGAGTAATTTCTTCATGAGGCACATAGCCTTCCTGTACCAAAGAACACTAACAGCTCTTCAGTACTAGGCTTCAGGGCTATTTTCAACAATGATATAAACCAACAAAAAAGATATGGAGAACATAGCATCAAAAGACAACATGAAATGCTAGCAAGATATTATCTTACAGGCTGCAATCCAACAAGGGTTAGTTGTGAATGGAAAATCCAAGTAGTTGCTCAGTCCCATGAGGCTGGGTGTCTCAGCTGGTCTTCTGTATAAGCTGGAATCCCAAACAAGTAGGCTCCAGTACCAGTGAAGGAATGGATGTAGGGACAAGGCAATGCTAAAATGAACCTTTGTCCTTATATAGGCTCCCAGCAGACAGTATGTCCCAGATTAAAAGTGCGTTTTCCCACTTCAAGGTCTGGATTAAAGGTGTGTGTCATCTATTCTAAAGATCCAGATCAAAGGCATTATTGTCTTCTTACCTCAAGACCCATATCACAAGTGTGCCCTCTGTTTCTGCATTAAGGTTCATTTTAAATATTCTAGATATAGTCAAGTTGACAATCAAGAATGGCCATCCCAGATGGATCCATGGTCCCAAGCATTGAACTGCTCTTGCTAGGTTCAATTCCCAGCATCCATCCATAAATTCACAACTGTCTGTTACTCCAGTTCCAGGGGATCTGACACACTTTCCTGACTTCCACTAGTTCCTATGTGCATATGGTACCCATACATATACCCAGGCACACCACATATATATTAAATAAGTGAATATTTTTAAAGGGCCACATGAAGGACATGTCTACAACTGTAAGAGATCTGAAACAAGAGGGCAGAGTCCACCATGTTGCCCTACGATGCAAGTGCACACTTAACTATCTACCACTCTATCCATGGTTGTGGGCTACCATGTGGTTGTGTGCTGCAGATACTTGTTTCAAAGTTATGAGTAAAGTTAAATAAATAGGCAGATGTAACAGCATAGGAACTTAAAATGATGTAGACTGCTAAATATTTATCAAGTTAAGAGCATAGAACACACTTTATATAATATTTCATTGACTTGACTTATAACCTTTAAATATCTAAACATATGAAATCAGGACTTCAACCTGATTCTTACCCAGTTCTACACATGTTAGGGGCAGAGCCTTTGCCACCCTCACAGTTATCCCTGAACAGAGTGCTGAAGCAAGACTTGCACACAATGTCTTCCTTTAGTCCCTGCTCTCTTCTTTATATCCCACTGCCCTCCTGTCCTTGAGAAATAACACTCACATGCATATTAAACCTTGACAGCAGCCTACTCTACTCAGAATGGAAACCTAAGTAGTTTAAAAAACACAGCCCTAATGAATGTTGATGCTGTCTCATGTCTGCATCAAAACCTATCCACCCAGTCCCATTCCCCCAGGGCCCTGGGATATATTATATGAAATAAGAAGATGATCAAATAAATTTGTTCATGACTGTGGGCTACACAGTTCTATTAAACTATGCCAGTTTTCGACCATTTCCAAGTGACACCAGTTTAATGTTTTGTTTTGTTTTTCTGGGGGAGCAGTAGAAAATCACCAAGGACTTCAGACATAGTAGCAGATATTTCTGGAAGATTGTTTGAGGGCTGTGCAGACCTTTCAAATCATGTTACTAACTTAGAATTGTCTCCATGAGACATTCATGTTTTAAATGTAATCTTTCCTCCTAACTACATCGCCTAAAATATCATTAGGAAAAACAAACCCTTCTATGTCCTGAAGAGTGAACAGGCCATTAGTCAGGCGGAAGGGTGAACATCAAAGTATGCAAGCCACGGGGGTGGATGTAGACCCTGGCTCTCCCAGGCCAAGTTCACTGTGTTCTTCAAGAAAACAGGGTGCACAATCAGGAAACTAGGTTATGGCTAGGGCCAGATGAGATTTCAAGAAAGAACAGGCCATGTTGACATGAGGAGCATAGAGTGTTTAGAAGCAATGAGCTCCAATGACCAGTAAACTTTGCCCTCCTCCCTTCTAAAATTAAAAATAAGTAAGTAAGTAAATAAATAAATAAATAAATAAATAAATGCACCTAATCCAGGGCTTCAGGGATTAACTGTCCCTTAAAACATCAAAAACAGTGGTTCACAGACTTTTTAAATTTCACAAATAAATGTAATTTCTTTGAAATAATGAGGACCTAAGAACTAACAACTGTTGCTTTGTTAGTTGGATACAAACATTAAAAAACAAAATTGTTTAGCATTGTAATGTCTTCACGGAATTATTTTGACTTTTTTTAAGTAGGAGGAAAAAAAAAAAAGACCAAGAAAATACCACAAAGACAGACATGGCTTTAGGAGTGGACATCTGTAACCTCTGCTTCAGAAATGAGTTCCATTGCTGGACTCAGTACCCAGGGACACAGAATCACCCAGGTACCTGAGCAGAAGGAGTGTGGCCCTGAGGAGTACCCCAACAAGGGGAAAATAACGTAGTTCTTCCCTGGCAAGCAATTCACACTGCTCTCCTCTTCCCAGAGGCCAGCCCTGGCTCAAGTCCAAACCCAAAGCAGAAGCTGTCTTGTAGTGGCTCATGGTCTCAGGATTTCTCAAACTCTACAATACACTAGTGTTGGGGATATGTTAGAGGATGCCTAGAGAGACACAGATGAGATGATTTCCTAGTTAGTGGCATTTCCCTGTCCCTTCTAGAAGAGCAGCCAGGCCAGGGAGCCTTCATCACATCTCTGGAAAGTCCAAAGCCCATGTGTGATACAGGCACTGGGTGGGATGGACAATCAGGTTCTGTGGAGCTGCTGTGGAATATGTCCCCTCCCCTGGAGCTTTGTTTACTTGCTGTCACATTGGTCTGCTTTGGATCCTACCATTGTTTTCATTCTCAAATGAACTATGAGAAGTCCTGACTTACGTCCAGCCTCTGGGAATGTATTTGAAACTAAAGACACACTAGCATGTACCTCTAAAGTGAAGTGTCACCAATTGGTGAAGTGATATTGGGAGGATTGTGGATTTGTGCTACTTCTGTCCCTTCTTGTCACCATGCCCCCAGCTTGCTCTGAAGGTGGGAGGATTATTATTTACTATGCTCTAGAACAGATAACAAGATATACAACAAACCCACTCTAAGAGTTTGATTAGTACAGAGTAGGGCAAGGGAGAAGAGGTGTACACAGGCCTGTCTGGAAGAAACTCAGAAGGAGGGAGGGAGGGGAGAAAGGAGGGGGGGAGTCTCTGCTTGTAAAGGTTGTTCAGCACAGTGTATGGGAGGTTATGTACATAGCCACACCACATATGATTTGGCATTTTGCCTGGATGCCGACAGCCACTTGTGCAGCCATAGAACCCTGAAAATATTGAAATGATAACAAGGATCAGTTCTAGAAGCCCACTGTGTTAGAGACACACATACATCACTCAATGTACCTTTCTTTCGTGGATAGTTTTACTCATATGGAAAAAAAAAAGATGACCTTGCCAAGGCAATGAGTGATGTGACTCCAATTCAGAATGGCCATTCAGAGACAGAGCTGTTGTTTTAGCTTCAGCACAGTGGCTGCACCTTATTTGACTGCTATCTCAGCCAGCAATTGCAACTCCCACAGTTCCAGCCTGCTTCTCTAGCAGATGCCTGGATGCTCAGGCTGCAGCCTGGCAAGAATTCTGCTCCTGCAGACACTGGCTCTGTCACTATCACTTAAGGTAGCTTTAACTAAATCTCTACCATTCTAATTATGAATAAGACTCGAGATTCAAAGGCTGGGGTGAAAATCTGCTGGCTCAGAGAGGCTAAATAGCAACTAGTTAATGCTTTCTCCTTGCTGGTGGCCATAGAAGACCAGTGTTTTCACTTTGCTAAACCAGAAAAACCTGCACCACTCCAAACCCCTCCCTACTACTTCCTGTGTCTCTCATCTCTCTTAGATGCCCTCTGAGGCTCTATGATTACTTTCTGTCAACTAGTTGTCAATGCAGCCTCATGACCCAAGGTTAATTTTATTGAATTAATACAAATGCAAACTCTGGGTTCATAGTGTGATTGATTATCCCCCAACAAAGAACTGTGGAGAAATTGCTGACAGAGTCATTCTCTTCTCAAGCTGATATTCCTAAACAACTTCTGACCAAGTAGAGCATTCTTGCATGCTAGTCCTGGCTTGGCTGTCTGTGGAACATTAGCTATAGCCTTCTGTATTTGCTTGGTGCCCGGTTAGGAGCTACATGTGAGAGCTTTGAAATAAATTACCAAACATTGAACTGACAAAGTTTGATAAAAAAAAAAAAAAAATGAATGGTATCTATATCTAAAGAGAGACAGTGGGACTGCCAAGATGGTTCAGCAGGTAGAGCCCAGAAACTTGAGTTCTGTCCCTTAAGTCCTACATAAAGATGAAAGGAGATAACCGACTCCACACATGTGTCTTCTCTCTACCCACACAATAATAATAAAAATAGTCTTTTTAAAGGTGTATGGTAGGCTTAGAGAAATAGCTCAGCAAACATGGGAGTCTGAGTTCAGTTTCCAGAATGCATGTTTAAAAAAAAAGAAAAAAGTCAAGTGTAGTGTTGAATAACTATAATCCCAGCTCCGGGAAGGCAGAGATAGGCAGGTGCCTGGGGATATCTGGCCAGCTATATTAGCTTGCTCAGAAAGTTCCAGGCCAGTGAAAGAACCTGCTTCAAAATGAGGAAGGAGAGAAAGAGAATAAAAGCACTTGAGGAATCACACCAAAGTTGTCCTCTGACATCCATACTCACATGTACATCCACATGTACAAACACACATAGACACATAGAGATGAATGAATACAAAAAAACACACATACACACACACACACACACACACACACACATACACACACGTCTCACAATGATTGCTTGAGCAAAGCAGGAAAAATAACCTAGGAGTCAAATCAAACTATGAATAATAGGGGGTAGATAGTAAGTCTGGCAGGGCAAAGTCCACCTGAGCTCAAGAGGACATAGCAAAGAACGCAACTAGCTCAATAGGTCTGGTCACATTGAGTCCGCCACATGAACGAAGTGTTCTTTGCTCTGATTTGCAATGCACCAGACAAAATGTTGGTGATGGTTTTGACTCCTTGTTCCTTAAGGAAAGAATGCCCTGAATACAGACACAATTGTCTCGACATACTGTTTTAAAAAGTAAAACAACAAAAACCAATAAATTGCCCTTCTGTTGTTCATAGCAGTCTGTTAAGAATTTCTTTTAGATGCATTGAGGTTTAGATGCATTTAGATGCATGGGTTGGGGTGAGGCTCATGAACTCCCACCCACAGTTGAGGAGCTATTGACAAGTGATGACCTGAGTTTAATCTCCAGAATGAACAGTCACAAGTTCCCCCTTTGACTTCCACACATGCCCCAAGGCAATACACACACACACACACACACACACACACATATACACACACCACATACACACACACACACACACACACACACACACACACACACACACACAAAGAGTAAATGAATAAATAAACAAATAAATTCTAGAGTATCCACTAGAATTTAAATATCAAAGTTTCTGCTTCCCACCAATACAGAGTTTCATGGAAAAATATCACTTATGCTCTAGGAGAGGAGCCATAAATGTTTCCTTTTCATTCTTTCTTTCCTTTTTTTTTTTTTGGTTTTGTTTTGAAGCATAATTTTGTGTTTATTTTTAGGTATCATTCAACACAACACTGAGTGGTCCAGATACAGTTCAACACTGGAATTGGACCTCAGAGCTGCCCTTGTAGTGTGCTGCTTATTCTGTGGGGATTAGATGGTGCATTGGCTAATGTCGTTTCTCTGGTTATACAGTGTGGAGTGACTGGCGCCTACTGAGGAAGGTTTTTTGTAAACTTACCTTTACAGATCCTGTTCCTTGTGAGCTTGATTTCTTAAGAGTAAGGGTTAGTCTATGTTCTTTATTTTCTGAATTCCAGGAGCTATCTTCTAAAATGGCCACCCCAGAACTGTGGGTTAAAGTCCAAGACTGGCTCCAGCAGGCTGTGCTAAAAATCATTTGTCTAGTAAATAGAACTCTTCTAATAGGTGGAGAGTGAGTGGGGACCCAGGGTCACCAATGAAGGGTAGAAAGGTGACCAAGGTCATTGTACAAAGATCAGCTGTTAGGTGTGGAACTGGGGTTAGTGACCTTAAACTGCAGAGTTGTAAAAGAATAGCTGCTGATAAGGATGTGCAGTATTTCCCACTTCTTGCTGATGAGAAATAAATCCACTCCAAAAACACAGGATAGTTTCCAAGAAGTAAACTTACCTACTGGGTGATATTTTCTGTGTGAATCAAACCCTTAAACATTAACCTGTGGTCATCAACATTGACCTGTGTGCTGTGTCCCTGGATAAGTAAATAAGGCCAAGGTAAGTAAACAAGGCCAACCATTTTGTTTCTTATCTGTGTCTTGTCCTTTAAAACCTGCATTATTTCACATCTACCAAATGCTTTCTTCTTAACCCAGGGTTTCTACCATTCTAGAGACATGGGTATTTGAGGCTGGTCAACATCCATGAACAAAGTTGACTGACATTCTTCAGCAGGCCACAGGAGAGACCACAGCCATTAAAGACCTTTCGAATAGATACTCCATTGCCCAGGACATTCTAACCCCCATGAGAACTCAAAGCCCTGAAGTTAAGAGAATGGAAGGAGACATGTTGGACACACAGTGATACTGTATCTTGTGTCCAGGCCAGTTGCCCTGGAAATCACTTTCTGGCCTATTGGCAGTAAACTAGAGCCCCCATAGAATGGTTACTCAAGACCTACCAGTGTCCTTGCCTCTGGCTGAGGAAATGGAGAACACACTGAATATGCCAGACATCTGAGCCATGACTATCTTTATCAATAAACCTATATTTTTAAGTATCCATATCTGCAATTTCACACATATAGAAGAGGTATAGAAATTGTGTACATGAATCATGTGCCTATTGTTAAGTTTCTTGTAAGGCGTACTGTTTTTCCGCCTGCTGCCAGTCTTGTCCCGCCGCCGCGCCAGCCCCAAATAACACACAGAGACTCTGTATTTGATACAATGCTGTTGGCCCTGTTACTTGTTTCTTCTCGGCTAGCTCTGCCATAATTATTAACCCATTTCTGCTGATCTATGTATTTCTCTTACCGGGGAGCTGGCAGCATACTGCTTTCTTCAGACTCTCCATCTTGGCCCCTCCTTACTACTTCCTATTTCCTCCTTGTCTCCTAGTCCCTCCCATCTTCCTTTCCTATTGGCCAACAGTGCTTTATTATTAACCAGTATGAGAAACATATACAGAATGACATCTCCCATCATCTCCTCTTTTCTGTCTAAATAAAAACAAGGGTTTTAACCTTAACATAGCAAAATATATCACATAACAGTTATCCAATAAGAATCACAGTTAACAATATTTAGTCCATTAACATTTAGCAAGATTAAAAGAAACTATTATATCATCTATCCTATATTTGTGAGTCCAAAGTCCTATATGTAACTTATCTGTAAGCCTAACTAAGGAAAACTATAACCATAACTATCTGTCTTCAACTCCTTCAAAGACCACAGAAGGATAATATATAAACTCTAGAAATGACAGAGACAACTCACTGCCTGGTCACCCGAAGTTCTTTTGTAATCTTCCATCTTCAGCCCATAGGCCATAGTGTGTCTGGCAGACTCTTCAGCAAAGCAGGAAACTTTAAACTGTCTTCTTGGCAGTTTGTCAGTCACTTTTCTCTGTGTCCTACAGACTGTCTGGCAGACTCTTCCATGAAGCAGAACTCTGTAGCAATGTCCATCTTGAATCAGCAGTCACTTTTCTGTGGGTCCTGCATGTCCAGTTTATACAGCATAAAGTCAAACAGTCCAGACAAGAGCTGTATCTTGTCCAAATGGCTAGTCTTGCCATACTGGAAGCAAACTCCATAATGCGTTTCTTCCATGTCCATCTTCCTTTCTGACCCAGGTGGCGTTGCCAGGAGCAATTATGTCTCACTGTCAAGTAAAACCCTAAACCATTTTAAATGCCATATTCTGTAGGTCTTTGAAAGGTTTGAAGAATGCCTATCCATCTCAAATACATCTCTATATATCTAGAAAACCTAACTAAACTATAAGTTTTGACTATTATAGGTAACTATAAATAATCTGCACAAAATTATACATTACATTTCTAACTGAGCTATATAAACACAATACCTAAACAAGAGGAGAAATATACATATGACAAAATTGAACTTAAATTTGTATCAGTAAATGAAAATCCATTCCAAAACAAAGTATTCATATCTATACCATAATTCCCTTTTTACCTTTAAAAAGAACTGGCTGTGATCATTAACCATTTATAACCAAGTCCATTTAAATGAAAACAAACATTTATAAACAATATTTGGGAATTTGGGCGTCGTTCTTTCCAAACTATTTCCTGCTGACAGGGGGCGCTGTCATGGGGGATCCTGAGAAGACATAGAAATCTTGGCTGTAGTCTGTAAGGCTGCTTTGTTCAGCTGTTTTGAATGTAGGATCACCTGGTACTCTGTTTCAGGCAGTCTGGCTTGCTCAAACCACATTAGTCTGGAAGGAATCCACAGCTTTTTATTTTCTGTGGAAACAAAAATAGAAATCCTTTTCCCCAGTAACTTGTCCTTGAACTTAAATGTTTGAGTCAAAGCATTTTTAAAATATATAAATTGAATTAATCCAGCAGCATTTCCTTTATCAGTTGTTATTTTCTCAGCAGTCAAACAATGTAGAGACAACACAATAGCATACAGTAACCAGATTCTCTCTGAGCTTTTCATCTTTACGTGCCTTTATTACTCTGTTTATTTTACTTTTATTTTTTTTATTTTTTTGACATAGGGTTTCACTGTGTAACTCTTATCTATCCTGGAATTTACTCTGCATACCAGGTTTACTTTGCAAATCACAGAGATCTGCTTGCCTCTGTCTCTTGAGTGCTGGGATTAAAGGCGTGTGCTACAACACCCAGTTCCTCTTTGTCTCTTTAAAACCATATTTTTTTTTATGTCTACGTATATTTTAAAACACACTGTAAACCTTTAGAGGTTTTTCTTAATATGAATCTGTCTTTACTGTAAATCTTTATCTTTGTCTGGCCACAAGTCTTTTATCTGGTAAACAACACTGTTAAAATGAAAGTCATAACTGTGTCAGCCTCGGCTTACCAAAGATGGTGGCAGGTACTTTTACCGCCAGCACGGAAAGCTGTGCTCACCGCCTTGGTCTGCGCTGCCACCCAGAAAGCATGCTGCCGGCTTGGAGATGTGGTCACTGCCATTGCCATCTCTCATACACACCAATAAATTGTTAGCAGAGTTATTTAAAAGCTGTGCGGTTTTTTGCCGCTTAAGCTGAGTCAGGAATCTTCCCTTAAAGGAGCCGCGCGAATATCTGCTTGTCTCTAGCAAAGCAGAGTTCAACTGAGAAAAATGCTGTTACCAAGAAACCTTGCTTATTTCTGTTCTTTTGTTTCTACAACCCTTTTTTAACCTTTTGTTAAATTTTAAGTGGAAGTTTACTTCTCTTGGTTTTCATGTTCTCAAGTATTTTCAAGAAAATAACAAACACTATAATCTCACACTGTTGATTTTATTATGCAGCTCGAATCTCTGAAAAACAAGACTGCTTCTGATAATCCAGATAACCTTGTATGCATTTATTGCTAATCAAATTTTTCCAAATTTCTTAATGTCATCGACCACCTAGTCGACGTGCAAATTCATCAGTTATTCCTTCCTATGTAGTGATATAGTATTGATGATTTATTAAAGCTTGCCAGAGGAATTAGAAAGCAAAGTCAGTCACAAGCCATGGAAGATAGGCATACACCTTTAAATGAAGCAGCCAAAAGCTATGAGGTAGTGGTCCACACCTTTAATCCTAGGACTTAGGATTAAGAGGTAGACAGATCTCTCTGAGTTCAAGGCCACCCAGGATACATGAGATTGAATCAGTCAAAAAGAGTAACAGATCACATGCTGTTAGTCCCACACTAGATGGGTGTGAAAGATAGAAGCAGGGTCTTCAGTGTGCAGTAGGAGGCATTCATTCTTCTATCACACTGAAGGAGGCATTCTGTCTCTGGCCATGCTGAGCAGAGGTTACAATCTAAGACTCGGTGAAAGCTTGTGTATAAAGAGTAAGGTTTTTCCTCCCGCCGCCGCGCCAGCCCCAAATAACACACTGAGACTCTGTATTTGATATAATGCTGTTGGCCAGTTACTTGTTTCTTATTGGCTACTCTGTCTTAAATATTAACCCATTTCTGTTAATTACATATTTCCACGTGCTCTTACCAGAGAGCCCGCTGGCATCTCATCTCCCCAGTCGCTCCATCTTGACTCCTCCTTACTACTTCCTCTTTCCTCCTTGTCTTCTAGTCACTCCTATCTTCCTTTCCTATTGGCCAACAGTGCTTTATTCATTAACCTGTATGAGAAACATATATACAGAATGACATCTCCCATCACTTGTGGCCGACTACTTTGCTTTTCTGATCATCAGCTTGAAGTTTGAATTCCCAGTATCAGTCTTCGGGTCTTTTATTTTTCATGTTATATTCCTAAAAGTACTGTATGATTTGTTTACTCAAGGCAGCATCCAAGCAGTCACCTCACCAGTTACAGTCAGTGAATGTGCCCAAAGTCCTCTTTTGTCTCATGCAGAAAACTACAAACCAAATGTTTCCAATAACAGATTAATTGGGATTTGTATGTTTCCTCTTCATTTGATTTATTTTTTCTGGTATCTGATTGGAGATATCATTCTGTAAATATGTTTTTCTTATTGGTTAATGAATAAAGCACTGTTGGCCAATAGGAAAGCAAGATAGGTGGGAATAGGAGACAAGGATAATTCCAGGAGATGCAGTAGAGAGGATCGAAATGTGGGGTGACAGAGGAGTAAAAGGTCCAGACCCTCTCTCCGGTAAAGTAAGACCACGTGGAAACATTAAATTAATAGAATGAGTTAATATTGAAGACAGAGCTAGCCAACAAGAAATACTAGTAACCGGCCAACAGTTTCATAATCAATAGTGCCTCCGCATGTTATTTGGAGCTGACACAGCTGTGGGACCAGGCTGCTGGGAAGGTGCTCCTAACAGGTATCCTCTGTATTTTCTGTAAACTGAGGTTAAGCCTGAAGACTCTGGATAAACATTTTAGGCTAAATGCTCCCTAGGTGATACTGAATGGGTCTGCACTGATTGCTTTCAGTGATCACACCAGTGGGAGCACTGGTGGGAGGATCAGTGTGCAACAGTGATCATGGGATGCCACCAATATAAATTATTGTTCTGCCCCAGGTCCAGCTCTGGGTCTGTGTTGTATATTAAAAGACTCAAGTTCCATTTCTCTCAGTTTTAGCAGCACAGGTTTTCTTTAATGAACCCCATGAAAAGCACCTGTATGCTTGATGCTTTCCATTTAGTGACTCAGAGGAAGATGCCACAGTAGCAGTCACTCCAGTGGTACTGAGCAAGGTTTACTCTGGGATGTGTTCTCAGTGGGTGACCAATGTACAGCAATCACCACCATTTACCATGTTGATCCTCACTTGTCCCACCATTGCCTGTCAGTAGCCCCTTCAGGTTGGCTCCTGCATCCTTTTCCAAAACCCCATCCACCTTCTTCCAGACTTACCTTATGCCCTCTCCCCTAGATGCCTTGGCCCCCTTATCCACAGAATAAAATTTATAAGCCCAAATCTGGGTCCTTGGACTTCCTGCTCATAGGTTGACATTCCTTTGAGACTCTCAGTGGATACAACTAGGAAGCATATTTGCAGAAAGGGTAAGATTGGATGGATGGCTCCAATTCAGCATTACAAAACAGTTACCTAGTCTCTAATTTTATGTTTTGTCTCTTCTTTCTACATGGTTAAATGCAGATTTATGCTAACAGCAGCTGTCCTGGAGTTTTCTCTGTAGACCAGGCTGACCTCAAACTCATGGAAATTCAACTGCCTCTGCCTCCTGAGTGCTGGGATTAAAGCACCAACAGCAACATATTTGTCATTTTTTCCCTCTAGTTTTACTGTACTGACCAGAGTATGCCCTCTGAGTAACCCTGGAAGTTCCCCATGGCACAGTGCACAGAACTGAATCCTAAAGTTACTTGAAGTAAACTTGTTCTCAGTTCAGTTGCTACCGATTTGGTACAAAAAAAAAGTTCATTGTCTCCAAATTTAAGAACTTTCCTTGTTTTTCTTTTATTTAATTATTTGATGGATTAAAACATTTGCCTGGTTCCAAATATAAAACTACAGGAAAAAGTATATTCACAAAAGTCTTAAGTTCACCTTGCCCTTTGTGTATACCCACACTCCTACAGTACCCATTTTCACTCACTTACATCCAGATATATATGTAAATATATGTAAATGTGTGTACTTCCCCCCTATCATGTGTTTTATTGAAAAACATTTTTCAGACAATATATTCTGATCACACTTTCCCTTCCACCCAACTCAAAACAAACAAAACACCACAAAAACACAAAATCAGAAACCATAATACACAAGCAAAAAGCCAAAACAAAATAAAAAAAAAAAAAACCTTTATTAGTGTTCCATAGCTGTGAAAAGACACCATGACCAAGGTAACTCATATAAAAGAAATGACAAATAAAGCTTGCCTGGAGATCAGAGGGTTAAGCTAGCCACTAGTTAACCATAGAGGTCTGTACAGATAGGATACAGTCTGGGCAGAGAGAAGAAGTATAAGGTGGGGTGTAGACATGAGTTTGGCCTTTGTCAGCCTGAGATTTCATAAAGGTAGAAAGTCTAGTGGCCAGCTGCTCTGCTTCTCTAATCTTTCAGCTTTCACTCCAATATCTGACTTCAGGTTTTTATTATTAAAAATAATTAGGATCATGCATAATTAATCTGGCATCCAATTTGGGGGCATGAAAAGTATGCTTACCAATGGCTTTGCAGCCACTGTACATACCAGAGGTGCATGTGGCCAGTCACCACCCTGCTGGCTAGGTTTTCCATTCTTTCCCCCAAGCCCTGTGAGTGAGTCTAGGATTTTTCTGTTGTAGCCACTCTGCTGCAAACCCCACAGGTGCTTGGGCTCCAAACACTGCCAGAGTTAGCCCCTCACACAGCTGGCTCTGCCTTAAGGCAGCTCCCATCACTTGTGCCTCTTCTCCACAATCCCTCTCCTGGGATTGTTGTTGGCTTTCCCTGGATCCCCTTCCTGAGGCTGCTGCTGAACTAGGTAGCTGCCTTGAATACCCACTTGGGCTTCTCCTGGTGAGTTGTTGGCTTTCCCTGGATCCCCTTCCTCAGGCTGCTGCTGAACTAGGTAGCTGCCTTGAATACCCACTTGGGCTTCTACTGTTCTACAAAAGAAAAGCCAGCCTCACACTTCACCATCACCTTCATCGCCATTGTCAGCAGATTTGGAATTCTTAAAAGGGGGAATTAGTTAGAGAGAAAATGAGAGAGAGAGAGAGAGAAAGAGAGAGAGAGAGAGAGAAAGTTTTCTCACCTTAAAACATGAGAAACACTATTACAATGGAGGGAGTTAGGTTTCCGTATGATTATACAATGGATGGTTTGAAAACGGAACAATTAAATGAGAGGATAGGTAACGGGATTTATGTAATGTCAATTATAAACATTGCCCATTTGATCATTCTTATTTTAGCCCTAAAACAAAAGCTATTTAATATGGGTGTCAAGATACAAACCTTAGAAAAACTTATTAAAACATATCATAGAGATATTTAGACCCAGACAGAGAAATTTAAAGGAGAACCAATCTCAGCATTGCATTATAATGTTAGAGAGGAACAACCTAAGGTTTTCAAACAACCAAACTTAATCTATACAATCACCTTACTTGAACTGCCAAATAACAGTAATCCCCAATGCTATGCAAGTGCTGAATAGACTACTGTGAAAATGTTAAATTTGAAGACATTTAAGGAAGTGATAATTTCATATGGTATGCATTCACCCTTTGAGAAGCAGATGTTAAACAAATGGTCAGCATTATCCCACAAGCTACAAGAGTGGAGACAGTGGAGGACCTGGTGGAAAGATGAGGCTAGGACCATTGAACAACCTAGCAGGGCTAGAGGTATTGTAATCTCCCAAGATAAACTTCTTAGAGAGGGTGATTATGTTAATGTACAAAGACAGTCTATATATGATGACCACTCCTTGGCTGTATGCCTGGCAGCAACCTTGACTGCATGGGACAGAATTGAAGAAGCCAAAAAGAGAACTAAGTAATTTACTAAAGTTATACAAGGCCCAAAAGAAACTTTCACTAATTTTTTTTTTTTAAACAAAGATTGACTTTGGCAGTTAGAATGGTATCAAATTGAGTGGATTGATTGCTGCTGCTCTGTGAATGCTGCTGTGGGAATTATGAGGGGAGCATGGATGAACACATAAGGTACAGCATGTTTCCTGTCACTATTTAAATTCCTCAAAGTATAAGCTGGAGTCTGACCCTGAAAGAACTTAAAGATGGCAACATATGTGGAATGCAAAATCAGTCTTAGAAGCCAGGTGGTGGTGGTCCATGCCTTTAATTACAGAACTCTGGAGGCACAGGACTCAATGACCTATGATGATGTACACATCAAATTCACTCAGGAAGAGTGGGCATGGCTAAATCCTTCCCAGAAAAGTTCATACAAAGATATGATCCTGGACACCTACAGGAACCTCACTGCTATAGTTGGGAAGACCATAATATTGAAGAACAATGTCAAAGTTCTAGAAGACAAAGAAGACAGCTTCAAAGGCATGAAAATATTCATACTGGAGAGAAACCAAATGAAAGTCTTCAGTATGGTGAAGTCTTTGCCTGTCACAGTTGTCTCCAACTACATAAAAGAACACACACTGGAGAGAAACACTATGAATTTAACTTAAGTGGTAAAGCTTTAGCAAGTCATGGTCACCTTCAAAGACATATAAGAACAGATACTAGAGAGAAAACCTATGAAAGTAATCAATGTGGTAAAGCTTTTGCAAGTCATAGGAAACTTAAAAGACATGTAAAAATGCATACTGGAGAGAAACCCCATGAATATAATCAATGTGGTAAAGCCTTTTCATGTGTTGATAGTCTACAAAACCATAAAAGAATACATACTGGGGAGGGAGAGGGAACTGGGATCGACATGTAAAATAATAAATTAAATTTAAAAAAATGCTTTGACTCCAAAATTTAAGTTGAAGGACAAGTTACTGGGGAAAAGGATTTCTATTTTTGTTTCTACAGAAAATGAAAAGATGTGGATTCCTTCCAGACTAATGTGGTTTGATCACGCCAGACCACCTGAAACAGAGTACAAGCTGATCCTACATTCAAAACAGCTGGACAAAACAGCCCTACAGACTACAGCTAGGATATCTGAATCTTCTTCGAATCCCCCATGACAGCGCCCCTTACCAGCAGGAAGTAGTTTGGAAAGAACGATGCCCAAATTCCCAAATATTGTGTATAAATGCTTGTTTTCATTTAATTGGACTTTGTTATATAAAATAAAATAAAATAAAAAAATATAAACATGTTACAGAAAATTTTAAATGTTATACAATGAATAAAACAATATGGAAAAATTAAAAAAAAAGAATACATACTGAAAAAAGAAGAAGAAAAGAAGAAGAATGGTACCAAATCCAGAAGATAGAAAAATAATAATAATCACAATGGAAAAGATTAATTAGGCCTTTAAAGGCAAGATCAGCACCCAAAGATGAATGGATACAGTCAATATTGAATCTCATAACCATGATGATGCTTGGATAGGAGAAATGATTTCCAGATGTTTGAAGAAAAATCAAAATGTCAGGTGTTTTAATTGTGACAAACAAGGTCACTTAAAAAGCAATTGTAGGCAGGGTGTTCCTAGAAATAATGTTTTTCTAAGAATGATTCCAACTGAATTCTCTTCCCTTCTGGAGTATGCAGAAGGTATGGCAAAGGTCTACAATGTATGTGGATAACAAGGGGCAAACAAGGTAACCCTTTGCCATTGGGAAATACCTTGGTGAGGGGAGAACCTCTCATAGGCCCCTATGTCAAATTCAATTCAGTCATTCCCTGTCACCATGGGGGAAACTCCTTCCCAGAGCAGTTAAAGAACCTAATGCCTATTGAAAAAACAAACCAAAAACAAAAACAAAACAAAAAAAAAAAAAAAAAAAAAAACTATACTGCTCTAGATGATAGAACAGCTTTAGAAGATAAAAATTTCAGGAGAAACCATAAAGCAAAATTGATAAAGATTAGATTTGAATGAGAGAGAACTTGTAATTAAAAAGTGATAATCTGGATCAAATGGTCATGCTGTTTAATTAACTAACACAAAATTAACAAATGCTTTTCATTTGATCAGGTACAATATTCTAAAAGGGAACCTCCCCAAAGTTGGGATTGGGCAGGGTTTTGTTTTTGTATTTTCAAGAGAATGATTATATCCAACTAAGGAATCTGAAAACCACTAGACAAATGAGACATCTGAAGAGAAAGCATGAGTAATCCAGAGAAAATGCCCCAAGAAAAAGAGTAAATCGGCCTATTGATACATTACATATTCAACAGGATAAAATTTCATAAATCTTCCCAAATGTTTGTTTCTATTTTCCTCTACAGACATATAATGCAAATGGTCTTTTTGTAGTCCCAGTCCAATTAAAGATTAAAGCTTGCTTTTGAGTTGGAGCATGGCTCTTTCCTTCTCTAAACTCAAGCAAGCTTGTTAAAGGAAAATCCAAAATCTCTCTACCATGTCAGAAGAGCCACCTGATATGGAATGGAAGAAAAACAAAATTTAGGGACTATTATGTATTAAGACTAATCTCTTAATCCTTTGGTTTTATTTTAACTCTTTAACACCTTTCTTATATTATCTCAAAATTTATAAGATCAATATGTGTGTATATGTTAACTTTTGTCATATTAGTGGTCATATAGAGTACTAACTAGGAAAAGGCTAGTCTCTATCAGGTAACTAGGAATTTACTCTGGGTGTACATAACAAATACTGATCCTTTAACCTCTTTGATATCTGCTGCATATGACATTTAAAATGTTTAAGTTTTCTGTATGGTTTTCACCATGCCTAACAGTAACCTTTAAAGTTTCCAAGAGGAGAATGGGAACCTGCCTGGGCTATAATAATGCCACTAAGCTGACAAACCCTACCTAAAAATCAGCTTTGGACTACAAACTGCTCAGGATAATTTCAAAGTGGTTAGCTGAGATGATCCAGCCTCACAGACTACTCTAGCCAGGACTTGAGATAAGTCCTGCACTTTCCCAGTATGCAGAGACTGAACAACAAATGATATAGCTAGCTCTCCCAGGACTTGATAATTATCCCCTAAAAATATTGTCACCCCAAGACAGTGGAAAGTAATTTAAGAACACAATATCCACATTCCCAAGAGGTGTGATGAGTGGTTTTTGATTATTCACTGGGTTATGTCATCATTTTGGAGATGTTAATTACCAGTAACTAGTTGTTGCTGGTAATGGTCAGGAAAAAAAGAAGAGTAGATTCAGGGTTCTTGTTCTGAAAAGAAAAAAAAGTGTGTTATAGAAATATGATAAAAGGGTAGATTATTGAACCTACTTTTAAACCAAAAAGCATCTACTAGTTTTAAATGTTTTACATTGATAGGGATTTTTATATAGATACAAATTTGAGATTATTTTTGCTAGACCATACTGTACATACATTTCTATTCTCATTCAAGGTATTGCACCTATACAACTCATTTAACAATGTAATGTAAATTCCTAGATCTTGAAAGTTATTATTACAATATATTTAGGATTATAAAGAAATGTAATAATGTAATAGTCACCTATTACAATTAAACTTGTAGTCATAGTATGTTTTCAAAGTGAAACAGATGTATTTTAGGTAGACAGGCAATCTTTAAACACTTCAGAAATGCACAGAATATGACATTTAAGATGTTTTAATAACATGAAGTTCTTTTTTTAATGAAAATGAGACATGTCTGCTCTTGACAGCACCAATCTACTTCAGAGAAGATGATGGGTCAAAGAAACTCCATATGGAGTTTATTTTCTTCATGACAAAAGTTAGCCACTGGGCAAGAAACTGCCTTTGCCTCAATTACTGACAGTATTTTGTCTAAATTAGATAAGCAGGACACAAGGAAAATGATACCAAACTTTGCCAAGACGAGATAGGACAGCCCTTCAGAATAATCTACTTTACAGAAAAGTTTGTCAGATATTATAGGCCTATAGGCCGAAGATGGATGTCTCAATGTTACAGAGGAACCTTGGGTAACTGTCCAGGCAGCCAGCTATTTCTCTCATTTCTCACATATTTTGAAAGTCACTTGCTTATACTTCCTGTTTACTCAGGTAATATTATTTCTTTCTCAGGTCTCTGATAGAGTTTAAAACTAGATAGTTACAGTTTTCCTTGTTAACAATTCAGAAAAGAAACTCACTAAAGAGGTATAAAGTGTATAAGGTTGAGAGATACCAAAAGATAGTTTTGGATTGGTAATGCAAATTAGGATAGAAAGTGAATTAGGTAAAAACACTTGGACTCACCAAGATAGGATAGATAATGGACTATTTTCTCTAAATTTGTCAAATGCATATGGACTAATCATTATTATAATTCTTGGCTGTGTATAGTTATTGTATTTATTGTATATAGTTCTCCTATGTTAGTTAAAACCTTTGCTTTTTATTGTAGACAAAAAGGGAGAAATGTGATATTTTATTTGGGTTCTGACAAATAAAGCTTGCCTGGAGATCAGAAGGGTTAGCCAGCCACTAGTTAATCCGAGGGGTCTGGAGGTCTTTACAAGCATGAAACAGGAAGTGATATGGCTGGGCAGAGAGAGAAAATGATAAAGTGGGGCAGACAGGAGCTCTGAGGTTTCATAGAGGTAAGAACTCTAGTGGCTGCTGCTCTGCTTCTCTGGTCTTTCAGCTTTCAGCCCCTAATATCTGACTCCAATTTTTTATTATTAAGACTAATTAGGCTAAGCTGTGGTGGCACACACCTTTAATCTCAGCTCTCTGGAGGGAGAGGCAGAGGCAGACAGATCTCTGTGAGTTCAAGGTAAGCCTGGTCTACATAGAGAGTTCCAGGACAGGCTCCAAAGCTACAGAGAAACCTGTCCCCCCCCAAAAAAAAAAAGACTAATTAGGATCATGTATCAAGAAAGTATTTAACTGGGGACTTACCCTTATAAAGGCTCAGTCCACTGTCATCATGACAGGGAGCATGGCAACCTGCAAGTAGACATGATGCCGAAGAAGTAGCTGAGAACTTTATATCCTGACCCTCAGGTAGCAGGAAGAGAGAGACACTGGGTCTGAAGTAGGCTTCTGAAACCTCTAGGCCCACCCCAATAACATACTTCCTTCAACAAGGTCACACCTCCTCCAACTAGGCCACAACTCCTAATCCTTCCCAAGCAGTTCCACCAACTGACCATCAATCAAACTACCACAATGCCCAAACTATGACAAAAAAAAAAAATCTACAAAATATGACAGTTGGGTCCTAGAATTGCACAAATAATGGGAAACAGCCCACCAAACTCTATTAACCAGAAGCAAACTTATTCTAAACACCAGAGGGCACAAAAACTTCTGGCTAGCTAGGGCCAAAGACAGAATTTAAGGCTTCTGTCACTGGGACACTGAGAGGAGGTTCCAAGCCTCTTTTTGGAGTAGAAACCACACAACCAGTGGTGTATGGTTAGGCCTTGAGTCACATTACATTCCTTGACGCATTTGCCCTTTCCCATGGCTGAAAGGAATGTAGGATGGAGGGCACATAGAGGCAGCTGTTAGAGGTTAATCTTTGTCCACAACTTTCCTAGACTATGTATATAGACTATGGGTATACAATTTTTCATATTCTTTATTCTTCATTACCCCCTCGGGTTTTTAAACCAGGATCAAACCCTTGATTCTTCTGAATCTATGTATGAGCCCAAGTCTGAGTTTTCAATAGTTGCATATTGTGAACACAGAATCAAGAATTCCACTGAAAAATGTGGTTTTTACAAATGTAATCAGCATATCAATCACTCATGGACCAACATTTAAGAATATCCAAATAATAAACAATAGACCAGCAACGAAGGTCAATAGGGTTGTTAGCCAAGGGAATCAATCAAAGAACTTATGGAACTAGGAAAATTATTGTTGTCTTTTTTTTTTTTTTTTTTTTTTTTTTTTTTTGGAGAGACTCACTTTAAACACTTGAGGATTGTTTCTAACAATGTGTGGGTGGTTAGCATATAAAACACAGGATTCACCATGGAAGCCCATGAGCACATAGTCCTCCTTGGGTTTTTTGGGGTTTTTTGTTTGTTTGTTTGTTTTGTTTTGTTGTTGTTGTTGTTGTTGTTGTTTTTTGTTTTGTTTTGTTTTTTAATGTATTTAAAATTTTTTTAATTTAATTTATTATTTTACATGTCAATCCCAGTTCCCTCTCCCTCCCTCCCTTTTACCCTCTCTGCCATTCACATGCACCCTGACCATCCTCCCCTCCCATTCCCCCCACCCCAATTCCACATGTAGGGCAATGCCATCCAGGTGAGGTCATGTAGATCTGACAGGTCATTTGAAGCAGGGACTAGGACTTCTCTCCTGTCTCTAGATTAAGGCAGTTATCCCTCCATGGGGGATATGTTCGCAAAGTCCTTTGGTGCACCAGGGATACATCCTGGTTCCACTGTCTGAGGTCTCTTAGACTGTTCAGTCCTTCTGGCTGAGACCCATATACAGGGGGGCCTGAATCAGTCTCATGCTGGCGTCCCAGCTATCAGTCTGGGGGCCCATTAGCTCCTCCTTGTTCAGGTAAGCTGTCTGTATGTGTTTCTGCAGCCTGGTCTTGTCCTCTCCATCTGCATCTAGGTTTTAGTTAGACTCAGTGTTTACGTATGGGTGTTTGCTTCAGTTTCTAACAGGTACTAGATGAGGGCTCCATGGAAAAGATAGTTGTTGATCTCACTATCCGGGAAGGGCATTTATGGTAGCCTTTCCACGGATGCTCAAATTATTAGTTGGTGGCAGTCTTATAGGTCTCTAGAACTTTCTTTGGGTTCAGTTTTCTCTTCAAACCAATATTGGCTCCCTCTTTTATGTTTTCTCTCTCTCTCTCTCTCTCTCTCTCTCTCTCTATCTCTCTCTCTCTCTCCTGTTCCTACCCTGACTCAATCTTCCTAGTTGCAGATGTTTTCCTCTCCACCCCCTATCTTTCTCCTACATCTCTCTCCATTTGCTGCTCCCCCAACTTCCCCTGTGCTCTGGGGGACTTGTCCCTTCCCCCTTCTGTGAGGGGCTTTATATGGATCTCTTAGAATACACCTTGTATCCTAGTTCCTCTGGTGGTGTGAATTATAGGCTGGTGATCCTTTGCTCTAGGTCTAAAATCCATGCTATGAATCTTGTGTTATGCAAAATCCAACAGCTCTTGTCACAAAAGAAACTGCAGTCTGGCCCGTGGCTCTCCCGACAGTCCTGAGGTCTGGTTACAGATGCTGCAGAAATGAGGGTCCCCCCAGTGAAGCTGCCCCCCCCGCCTAAGACATGGGGTCGCCAGGTCCCCCGAAGATGGGTAAGGGGTGGCGTACCCTGCACGACCTAAGCCAGGGGTCTCTCATAGAAAATAAAAAAGGGGGAATTGTAGGAATTAAGAACTCGGCTAAGAATTCATTTCCTCCTCCTGCTGCCCTCAGGGCAGGCAACTGTAACTGCTGGATAACAGGAGACATGCTTTCTAATGCAAAATGCTAATGCTCTTTTGGCTCCTGCAGACTTGAAAGTGCCCTAACCGGTCCTTGGAACCTGAAATGACTAACCGCTCCCTTTTGCTTCCCCCTCCCCCATCTGGTGCCAGGGTATATAAATAATAAAATATAGATAATAAAAAGCCTTCTTAATATCAAGCAAGAGTCCAGTGTTATTAACCTTCAGTGTTATTAACCTTGACACCCTCCGCAGTTTCTCGAGCTTCTACAGCAGCGCAGGCGCAGCACTTATCAGTCAGCCAGAACCAGTAGAATAAAGTTCCCAGAGATCCCCAAAGATGTTGGGTCCTGGATTGAGCAAATAATGGGAACCAGCCCATCAAACCCTATTAGCCAGAAGAAGCAAGCTTTATTCTAAATACCACAGGGCACAAAAACTAGCTAGCTAGGGCCACAGACAGACACCGTGACAATGAGAGGAGGTTCTATGCCTCTTTTTATGGTAAAAATCATATACTAAGTGGTGGGTCATAGGGATTTTTACAGTCTTGGGGTTAGACCTAGAGTCATGTTAAATACCGAGATTCACAACTTTTGATTACAGGATGTTAGTTCAAGATATTTTTGAAAGCCTGTGGCTACTTTGATAACTCTACCTTCCCCCTCCCCCCACCCCTGCAGCTGAAAGTAATGTGGTGGGGGGGGGGGTCACTTATAGGTAAAAGTTAAAATTGTTAAAAGTTCATCTTTGTCCACAGCAGCTATCAACTCCAACTTTCCTAGACTATGTGTTATAGACTATAGCATACATTGTTTCCATATTTCTGGGCTCTTCAATGACCATTGGTTTGAAAAATACTTGAGTTTGTAAGGTAGAGGGAGTAAAAGGTCCAAAGGAGCCACAAGACCTGCCTGTTGGGTCATGGTCTTTAGTTGTCACATGTCCCACACACTTCTGCCCACATCTGTCTCACTCTATTGAATTCTCCTGCTGTTTATGTGGTTGCAGCTCTCCTGCATCTCTTATACTTCATTCTTTGAGAAACTCACATTTGTTCATATTTGGTACACAGAAGTCCATGACTGGAGTATCTTTGTGTGAGACAGACTCATGGGCAATGCAAGGGTCTAACTCACAGAGGCCCAAGGTTTAACCAGCATGCCTTAGGTAGAACTAGACAGAGACTTATTTACTGACCTTGCTGACTCTACTAAATTTTAAAATTGCTGAGGCTTAAAATACAGAGCGAAATAAGGTGCAAAACAACAAGACACACACAAGAAGGAGGGGTAGGTAGAATTTGGAATTCTAGCCTTCTCGCTTGGCCAAGAAAATAGCAAAAGTAATCATTTACAAGTCAGTGTTGCATAGTAAAATGGTTAATTCTATGTACCTCTGACTGGTCCACAGTGCCCTGGTATTTGGTCAAACATTAATCTGGATGCTTCTGTGTAGGTGTGTGGGTAAGTAATCAGTGAACTTTGAATAAAGCCAATTATAAAAGCTTCATCGGGTCAGTTGAATGCTTTTACAAGACTAATGCAGACTTCACCCAGGAAAGAAGGAACCCTGACAGACTGACTTTCGATTAGAGCTGTCAATTTTCCTTGTTTTCAAGCCTTCTAGAACAGCCTACAGATCTTAGTGTTCACCTCTACAATCACAAACAGCAGCTTCTCAAAATACTCAACTCTACTGACCTCTTCCTCTTTTCCCTTCCTTCCCCCACCCTTCTCCTCCCTCTTTTCTTTCTATCCCCCTTCTCCTCCTCCTCCCTCTTCCTCCTCCTACCCCCTCCTTCTCCTCCTTCTCTCCTCTCCTCTTCTCTTTGGAGAACCCTAATATATATGCATAGACTCTATAGCAATTATCTTAAAAACAGTACAAAAGCATATGGTTAACAAATAAACAATTACATGAAGACAAAAATGGATTTTTTCAATTTATAAACCCAAAACAAGGGGGGAAGCAATGGTGAAAGAAAACAAAACAGGGAGTTCTCACAGATCAAACACAAGTGATAAAGTGGTCCCTGAAAACCTTTGCATATCTTCAGCTGAAGATGGAGGAAGAAAGGCAAACTGGATTTTTATAAAAACTATCTTCTACTTAACTACACTGTCATAGAAGGGTAAAAGTGAACAGATGTGGAACAATGTACCATTTAAGTATCCACTCCCAATGCTGGCTTGTTGTACTAACCTTGAACACCACAATGGAATGTAGAACATTGGTAGAATAAAGAGAAATAGCTTAGTGTGGTAAGGGGAATTGCTTTCCAGAAAGATATGATGATTTTAAATATGAATGTGCCAATAACACTGGTTAAAATCAATGAAATAAAAATTGACAGAATTTAAAAGGAAAAGAAACATATCCAAAATTAGGAAGAGAAACTTCAGCATATCTATACCCCAAATTCCCCTTCATGAGAACACAGTTGGAAAAGATTGTGATGCATTTTATGATTTCACTTTAACCTAGCATCTGCAGAAACCCTGTTTTCAAAATATAAACAGTAACAGAGGCTAGAGGTTGAGATTTAAATTGAGGTGTGGGGGGGGGGAGGCATGTACTAGAGATTAAAAACCAGGTCTGCACATGCTAAGCAATTGTTCTACTACCAGGCTTCACCCGCAGCCTGACTTCAGCAGTTTCTGAAGGCTGAGTTCAAGTCTCAACAGCCAGGATCAACAAATTTAAAATAAAAATATACTCCACACAGTAATGTTGTGAAATTAAACTAGAAATCAAGTCTAAAGTAATAACTAGAAAATTCTCCAATGCTGGAAAACTAAGCAATAATACTTCTGAATAACCCTTGAGTCAAAACAGAGATCATAAAAGGAATAAGGAGGCATTTTGAATTCCATGGTAATCAAGATATGTCAATAAAGCTTGCTAATGCTGACTTAAAGGACACTGTGCAAGGTGCAATGCATATCTTTGTTAGGAAGGACAACTGGAAATAAATTATTAAAATATTAGACTCAGAATAATAAAAGAGAGCAATTAAATGCAAAGCAGTAAGAATTTTCTAAAGATAAGAAGATACTGATAAAAAAGAATATAAGCCTACAGAGAAAAACAACAAAATTTAAGGTTTTTTATCATTCCCACATTGGGGGCTTCATCTGCCAGATCCAGCTGACTGTCTGGTTTGTACCTGAGAGAGGACATATGGATTGAGGAAAGGAATAGGCAAAAGACAAGAGAGAGAGTCGGGAGGGCTCCTGATGAATGCCAAGATCTACCAGGATCAGCTCCAAGTTTATTAGTCAAAGCTCTTTTATATCCCAAGCAAAAGGGAGGGGGGAAGTGAAAGACTTCCTTACCTAGACACAAAGAACAAGCAAGCATAATTAAATACCTGTCAATACCGAAAACATCAAGTAACCACACCCTGAACCATACACCCTGTTGTTTCGGTAAGACATCCATTAGTTACATCTTAGGCCAAATATCCTGTTGTTGAGGCAAGACATCCAGCAGCCACACCTTAGACCAAACATTCCGTTGTTTAACCTTGAAAAAGAAATACTGGGTTTGGACTCTCTGACCTTAAATCCAGATGAAGTAGACACATTTTTGTGGACCCTGACAGCATTTTTTAAATTGGTAATTAAGCTAAAGGGGTTGGAGAGATGACTCGTGGGTATAGTATTTGCTATGAAAGCAGAAGGGTTGGAGTTAGAAACACAGAAACTCACATAAAATGACTGGCATAATAGCACATGCCTGTAATCCTAATTCTGGAGAAGGAGAGTGGGATGTTCTGAGATGAGCTAGCCAGACTAGCTGCATAGGTGAGTTTCATGCTCACTGAGAGACCCTGTCACAAAAAGTAAGGTAGACAAAGAACTGAAGAAAATACCCAGACATTGACCTCTGGCTTTCTCATCCACACAAAGATATGAGCACACATACCTGCACATGCATGTTCACACACATAAATATTAAATGGGTAGAAATTTAACAAAATTCATGCAAAAATCTAAATAAAAAGAAAGATAACACAAATCACCCAAAGGACACATCCCTGGAATAATAGCAAAAGGAGATTTTCAATAAGTTCACATCAACAGACCTACATCTTTAGATGAATTCAGAAAAAAGCAAAACTAATCAAAATTAAAACAGCATATCTACTGAAGAAATTGAACTTTTTAACTTAAAACCTTCCTTCCCTTGAAGAAATTTCTGGAAGAAGATAGCATCACAGGTTAATTCTTTTTTTTGGGGGGGGGGGTTGAGACAGGGTTTCTCTGTGTAGCTTTTGGAGCCTGTCCTGGAACTAGCTCTGTAGACCAGGCTGGCCTCATACTCACAGAGATTTGCCTGTCTCTGCCTCCTGAGTGCTGGGACTAAAGGTGTGTGTCACCAATGCCCAACTCATCACATCACAGATTAATTCTTACACTGAAGAAATGTATAATACCAACCTCACAAGTGTATTCAGAAAGCAGAAAGCAGATGAATGCCCCCCCAAACTCATGAGTCCAAAATAATGCCAATTACAAAGTCGAGTAAGCTAATTATAAGAGGGGAAAAGCTGTATGCCAATCTCTCAAGAATATGGATGCCACTGCTCAGAAAACCACTTCTAGTGCCAGCATTCTCCTCTTAGCCTGCTACTAAATCCCCAAACAGCCTTTTTGGTATTTCCACTAAGGATTGGTTGTCCTCAGAAGAGGCCAGGTGACCTTCCTTGCCCCTTCACTGGAACTCATTCTCTCATCTGCCTGAAGCTTGTGCCACAACCAGGGAAGGTACTCAAAGAATGTTTCAGACATGGCATACACAGATATCCTTCTTCAACCCTGGGAAAAAGTAGGTGCCAGTCTCTTGAGTCAACAGAGGTCAGGAATTACTCCTCCAGACTTCCAGGTGAGTCTTGACCAAGAAAGGGATGTCATCACTTGGTCATGGGCTCTAAAAGATGAAAGATCTCCTCAAAGCAGAGCATCGAAAGGAGAGAGGAAGCAGAGGGCTGGAAGGAAATTGACCAACTGATTCTTCAACTAGATAGACTCAAGATGGAAGTGGTCATGGTGTTCTTTTGCCCCAGTGATAGGATAAAGCTGGAAGGGGGTCCTGTGTGGGGGACCATGGCAGATTCCACGGCAGGCTGGGGTGACCAAAGAGGAGGACAAATATGACAGACAGACAGACAGGACTTGAGTGAGGATTTTTATTAGAAAGGGGGAAGGGGTAAAGGAAGAGAAAAGAGCTAAAGAAACATAGACACACAGAAAGGGCAGAAGAGAAGAGGAAGACAAGAGCAGAAAAAAAGAAGAGCAGAAAGAGAGCAAAGAGATCGTAAGTGGGCAGGGGTCTGACTTTTAAAGGGGTCCTATGCACCTGCTGCAGACCAGTATCTCACAGAACCCTGGGTTGACCAGAGTACTGCCTGAGTGCATTCTGCCAGGTGACAGGGGCAGGCCAGTGTAATGCCTGAATCCTTACGTTCCCATCTTTATTATTTAAAAAGTGAGGAGTTAGGCATGTCAGATTAGGTAATAAGGATGTTGAGTTCTCAAGTCTACTTCCTGCTGACCTGGGGGGTGTTGACCATCTTTGGGGAACCTGAGAAAGCTGGGGTGCTGCCACGTCCTGAGGTAGCTGGTTGTTTCATCAAAGTCTAGGCTGTATGGAATTCTCTGGTGCCTCTTAGAGCTGGCAAGATGTTGGCAGACCAGAGTACAAAGGTAAGGGGAAAAAAATCTTTTTCTTAGTTCCTGGGGCTTGAGGGGAGGAGGATCATAAGATGAGAGAGGGATTTCCAAGGGGGTCCCAAGATGAGGGAAGGGAGTCCTAGGACCAGGGAAACTTTGAATAATATTTATCTGGAGTGAATCTGAACTGTTTGGGGGGGTCCAAATTGACTCCCTGAATCCTTTGAATTTGAGAAAACATAAATATTAGACACATTAGCAGTATACCCATGTCAAAAATGATTTGGCTGAAAGCATTGACACTTTAAAAAATGACAGATATCTTTAGGACAATGACAAGCACCTCAATTTTGAGCTTATAGTTACAGTTATGATCATATGGTGGCATAGTATGGTGTTTAGTACTCTGTCAGAATTGTATTAGTAGTTCATTAAAACTTTATTGATTAATGTTAAGACTATGAACAGTAGCATAATGAGAGAGAGGAAATCTGGAACATGTTTCATTCATTTGAATGTCTTAAATCACTTTTTTGTCATCAGTTAAGCCTTTTTATCCTCAGACCTTCATAACTTGCATTTATCCACCTTGTTAGACCTTTCAATCCTCAGACCTTTGTAACTTACATTCTCAGACCTTCATACACATTATACTTTCCTGTCTTCACAAGATAAATCCTAAAATACCTGTTCCTGAAATCTGTTTTGTGACAGTTAGAGCCCTGGTCATTGATTTAAGCTGACAAAGCAGCCAGTTGTCAAAAGCATCACAGTTCTTGAGAAGGATAAAATTTTACCTGAGTTAATAATGCACTTGTAGATCCATCGAGAGCAACCTTGGAGCTCTGATACACACCCACCCATCCCCACCGCCAGCCTACCCCCCTACCCTGTGCCCTACCCCACCCACGGTCCTGCCACTCTGGTTGAGCACTGGGACAGAGGGTGGAGCCAACAGTCCACCCTACTTCGGAGCCTTCTCTGAGCAACTCTGAACAAAGGAGACCTGACTATCCACACGGGACCACCCGTAATTTCCACCTGCTTGGTCTCTGACCCCACCTCCAGTCCTCTGCTGGAGCCCTGGGCCCCTCCCAGAGATCCGCCTATCTCTGCGGGTCCACTCTGAGTTCCTGCCTGCAAGATCCTTGACCCCCAAATCCGGGCCTCTGCCAAAGAAGAGGTCTCAGCTGGAGAGCGCCAGTTTCCAGTGAGATCCGACTATCCTGCAAAACCTTTTCAAGTTCCAGCTCAGCCCTTGTCCTCTTCTGCCAGCTATTGGCCAGAGCTATTGGACAGAGGTCCACTGTGAGTACCTGCTGGCATCTTCTACTGGATCCTCATCCTTGACCCCATCCCTGGATCCCTGTCTGCAGAGAAACCTCCTAGAGAGCTTGGACCACACAGAGCTACAGATATTGAATCTCAGACCCACATAAGTCCATCGGGGAAGTACCATAGAGAGAGGGGGAGACCCCACCAACACCTACTGAAAGAAGCTATGGGAAGAAGGCAATACAAGAGAACACCTAACAACAGAAAGACAAGCATGACACCACCAGAATCTACGGAATCTACACCAACTAGAATGGAACACAACAACAAAGCAGAGGAAGCAGAAGGGAAAGACTTAAAAATTACCATCATAAAAATGATAGAGGCCCTCAAAGAAGATGTGAGAAAATCCCTTAAAGAAATGGAGGAAAAAACAAACAAAAAATTGGAAGAAATGAACAAATTCCTTAAGGAAAGTAAAGGAAGCCAAGAGAAAACAATTAAGCAGGTGAAGGAAACGGTACAAGACTTGAAAACTGAAATAGAGAAAATAAAGGCAACACAAACTGAAGGAATGCTGGAAATTGAAAAGCTGGGCAAAAAAATCGGCAACTACGGACACAAGCATAACCAACAGAATTCAAGAGATGGAAGAGAGAATCTCAGACACAGAAGATAAACTAGAAGAAATAGATTCATCGACCAAAGAAATAAATCCAACTAATCCTTAACACAAAACATCCAGGAAATGTGGGACACCATGAAAAGGCCAAACCTTTTGAGCTGAGCTCAAAGGTGCCGAAAACATATTCAACAAAATCATCAAGGAAAACTTTCCAAATCTGAAGAAAGACATACCCATGAAAGTACAAGAAGCATACCAAACCCCAAATAGGCTGGACCAAAGAAAAAAGACCCCCTCGACATATAATAATCAAATCAACTAGCATACAGAATAAAGAAACAATATTAAGAGCAGCGAAGGAAAAAGGACAGGTAACATATAAAGGCAGACCTATCAAAATTACACCTGACTTCTCCATGGAAACACTCAAGGCCACAAAGTCCTGGATAGATATTCTACAAGTATTAAGAGAACACGGATGCCAGCCTAGGCTACTATATCCAGCAAAACTCTCAATCACTATAGATGGAGAGAACAAGATATTTAATGACAAAACCAGATTTTCCCAATACGTATCTACAAATCCAGCCCTACAGAAAGTATTGGAAGGAAAACTCCAACCCAAGGAAGGTAACTACGCCCACAAAAATATAGGCAACAGATAATCCAACTACACCAGAAACCAAGGGTGAAGCAGAACTAATACATTCACAATACCACTGCCAACAACAAACCTAAATCAAACAAGCATCAACAATCAATGGTCCTTACTCACCCTCAACATTAATGGTCTTAACTCACCTATAAAAAGACACAGGCTAACAGAATGGATACGAAGACAGAATCCATCCTTCTGCTGCATACAAGAAACACATCTAAGCTTCAAAGATCGACATTACCTCAGGGTAAAGGGTTGGGAAAAGATTTTCCAATCAAATGGAAATAAGAAGCAAGCAGGCATAGATATCCTAATATCTAACAAGTTAGACTTCAAACCAAAATTAGTCAAAAGAGATGAAGACAGTCATTTCATATTCATCGCAGGAGAAATCCATCAACACAAAGTCTCAGTTCTGAACATCTATGCACCTAATACAAAGTCACCCACATTCGTAAAAGAAACACTACTAACACTCAAAGCTCATATAAAACCTCACACACTTAGAGTGGGAGACTTCAATACACCACTCTCAACACTAGACAGGACCACAAATCAGAAACTCAACAAAGACAAAAAAGAACTAACAGAAGTTATGTCTCAACTGGGGTTAACAGACATCTATAGAACATTCCATCCAAAGACAAAAGAATATACCTTCTTCTCTGCTCCACATGGAACCTTTTCTAAAATCGACCGCATACTAGGTGGCATAACAAACCTCAACAGATACAAGAGAATAGGAATAGTCCCCTGTATCTTATCAGACCACCATGCTTTAAAATTGGAATTCAACAACAACACAAATAGCAGAAAACCTGCAAACTCATGGAAACTGAACAATGTGCAATTGCACCACTCCTGGGTCAAAGAAGAAATAAAGAAAGAAATTAAGGACTTTCTAATATTCAATGAGAATGAGTACACAACATACCCGAACTTATGGGACACCTTGAAAGCAGTGCTATGAAGGAAGTTCATTGCACTACGTGCCCATATGAAGAAACACAGAGGATAGTCACATAAGAGAATTAACAGCACAACTGAAAGCCTTAGAACAGAGAGAAGAGAATTCACCCCATAGGAGTAGACGCCAGGAAATAATCAACTTCAGGGCTGAAATCAACAAAATAGAAACCAGGAAAACAATACAAAAAAAAAAAAAATCAATGCAACGAAGAGTTGATTTTTTGAGAAAATCTACAAGATAGACAAACCTTTATCCAAATTAACGAAAAAGCAGAGACAGAACATGCAAATTAACAAAATCAGAAACGAAAAGGGGAACATAACAACGGACACAGAGGAAATCCAGACAATTTTCAGGTCATACTTTGAAAATCTGTATTCCACAAAAATTGAAAATTCAAAGGAAATGGACAAGTTTCTGGATAACTACTACTTACCAAAATTAAATCAAGAACAGACAACTTAAATAGACCTATAACCCGCAATGAAAAAGTCCAGGGCCAGATGGATTCAGTGCAGAATTCTACCAGACATTCAAGGAAGAACTAATACCACTACTCCTCAAACTGTTCCACAAGATAGAAACAGAAGGTTCATTGCCAAACTCTTTTTATGAGGCCACAATAACTTTGGTACACAAACCTCACAAAGACACAACTAAGAAAGAAAACTACAGACCAATATCCCTGATGAACATCGATGCAAAAATACTCAATAAAATACTGGCAAACCGAATTCAAGAATACATCAGAGAAATCATCCACCATGACCATGTAGGCTTCATCCCTGGAATGCAGGGATGGTTTAACATATGAAAATCTATCAACGTGATCCACCATATAAACAAACAGAAAAAAAAAAAAAAACCTTATGATTATCTCCCTAGATGCTGAAAAAGCCTTCGACAAAATTCAACACCCTTTCATGATAAAGGTCTTGGAGAGGTCAGGGATAACAGGAACATACCTAAACATAATAAGAGCAATATACAGCAAACCAACTGCCAACATCAACCTGAATGGAGAGAAACTTAAGCCGATTCCTCTAAAATCAGGAACAAGACAAGGCTGCCCTCTCTCTCCATATCTCTTCAATATCGTACTAGAAGTTCTAGCTAATGCTATAAGACAACAAAAGGAGATCAAGGGGACCCAAATTGGAAAGGAAGAAGTCAAACTGTCTCTATTTGCAGATGATATGATAGTTTACATAAGCGACCCAATAAACTCTACCAGGGAACTCCTACAGTTGATGAAAACCTTCAGCAAACTAGCAGGATACAAGATAAACTCAAAAAAATCAGTAGCCCTACTTTTTTCAGACAAAGAGACAGATAAAGAAATCAGAGAATCATCACCCTTTACAATAGCCACAAGCAACATACAGTATCTTGGTGTTAACACTTACCAAACAAGTAAAAGACCTATATAATAAGAACTTTGTGACTCTAAAGAAAGAAATTAAAGAAGATACCAGAAAATGGAAAGATCTCCCATGCTCTTGGATAGGTAGGATAAACATAGTAAAAATGGCAATCTTGCCAAAAGCAATCTACAGATTAAATGCAATCCCCATTAAAATCCCAGCACAATTCTTCACTGACCTTGAAAGGATAATAATCAACTTTATATGGAAAAACAAAAGATCCAGGATAGCCAAAACAACCCTATACAATAAAAGAACTTCAGGAGGCATCACCATTCCTGACTTTAAGCTCTACTACAGAGCTATAGTTCTGAAAACAGCCTGGTATTGGCATAAAAATAGACAGGTAGACCAATGGAATCGAATTGAAAATCCTGATATTAACCCACACACCTATGAACACCTGATTTTCGACAAAACAGCTAAAATTATACAATGGGGCGAGGACAGCATCTTCAACAAATGGTGCTGGCACAATTGGATGAGGGTGTGTAGAAGACTGCAGATAATGCACAAAACTCAAGTCCAAATGGATCAAAGACCTCAACATCAATCCAGCCACATTGAACCTCTTAGAAGAGAAAGTAGGAGATACCCTGAACAAATTGTTATAGGAGACTGCTTCCTGAACATAACTCCAGGGGCACAGACACTGAAAGAAACAATTAATAAATGGGACCTCTTCAAACTTAGAAGCTTCTGTAAGGCAAAGGACACAGTGGCCAAGACCAAGCGGCAGCCCACAGACTGGGAAAAGATTTTCACCAATCCTATATCCGACAAAGGGCTGATTCCCAAAATATACAAAGAACTCAAGAAACTAGTCAACAAAACACCAAATAACCCTATTTAAAAATGGGGTACAGAACTGAAGAAAGAATTCGCAATAGAGGAGATCAAAAAGGCTGAAAGACACTTAAGAAAGTGCTCCACATCCTTAGCTATCAGGGAAATGCAAATCAAAACAACTTTGAGATGGCTAAAATTAGAACCACCAATGATGACTCATGTTGGAAAGGATGTGGAGAAATGGGAACTCCACTGCTGGTGGGAATGCAAACTCATGCAGCCATTTTAGAGATCAGTATGGCGGTCCCTCAGGAGAATGGGAATTAGTTTACCACAGGACCCGGCAATCCCCCTGTTAGGCATATACCCAAATGATCCACATCCATGCAACAAAGACATCTGTTCAACTATGTTCATAGCAGCACTATTTGTAATAGCAAGAACCTGGAAGCAACCTAGATGCCCCTCAATTGAAGAATGGTTAATGAAGATGTGGCACATCTACACAATGGAATACTACTCTGCAGAAAAAAATAATGGTATCTTGAAATTCACAGGCAAGTGGATGGCACTTGAAGAAACCATCCTGAAAGAGGAACACAGTATGTACTCACTCATATATGGATTTTAGACCTAGATCAAAGGATCACCAGCCTATAATTCACATCACCAGAGGAACTAGGATACAAAGTGTATTCTAAGAGATTCATATAAAGTCCCTCACAGAACCGGGAAGGGACAAGTCCCCCAGAGCACAGGTGAAGTGGGGGGGGGGCAGTGAATGGAGAGAGAAGTAGGAGAAAACGAGGGGGAGGAAAAGAAAACACGTGTGACCAGGAAGATTGAGCCTGGTTAGGAATAGAAGACAGGAGAGGAGAGAGAGAGAGAGAGAGAGAGAGAGAGAGAGAGAGAGAGAGAGAGAGAACATAAAATAGGGAGCAATATTGGTTTGAAGATAAAACTGAACACAAAGAAAGGTCTAGAGAACTTCAAGACTGCTCCCAACTAACAATTTGAGCTCCCGTGGAAAGGCTACCATAAATGCCCTTCCCGGAGAGTGAGATCAACAACTAATTTATCCTTGGAGCCCTCATCTAATGCCTGTTGGTAACAGGAGCAAACACCCATACATAAACACTGAGTCGAAGTAGAACTCAGATGCAGATGGAAAGGACAAGACCATGCGGCAGAAACACATAGAGACAGCTTACCTGAACAAGGGGAGCTAACGGGCCCCCAGACTGATAGCTGGGAAGCCAGCATGGGACTGACTCAGGCCCCCCTGAATATGGGTCTCAGCCAGAAGGACTGAGCAGTCAATGGGACCTCAGACAGTGGAGCCAGGATGTATCCCTGGTGCACAAAAGGACCTTGCTAACACATCCCCCATGGAGGGATAACTGCCTTAATCTAGAGACAGGAGAGAAGCCCTAGTTCCCACTTCACATGACCTGTCAGACCTACATGACCCCAACTGGATGGCATTCCCCTACATATGGAATTGGGGTGGGGGGATGGGAGGGGAGGGTGGTTAGGGTGCATGTGAGAGGGCAGAGAGGGTAAAAGGGAGGGAGGAATGAAGGGAAGGAGGAAGGGAGGGAGGGAAGGAGAGAGGGAGAGGGAACTGGGATTGACATGTAAAATAACAAATTAAATAAAAAAAAAAAAAAAGCTTTGACTCCAAAATTTAAGGTCAAGGACAAGTTACTGGGGAAAAGGATTTCTATTTTTGTTTCCACAGAAAATGAAAAGATGTGGATTCCCTCCAGACTAATATGGTTTTACCAATCCAGACTGCCTGAAACAGAGTACCAGGTGATCCTACATTCAAAGCTGGACAAAGCAGCCTTGCAGATTACAGCCAGGATTTCTGCATCTTCTTAGTTTCCCCCATGACAGTGCCCCCTATCAGCAGGAAGTAGTTTGGAAAGAACGACACCCAAATTCCCAAATATTGTATATAAATGTTTGTTTTCATTTAAATGGACTTGGTTATATAAAATAAATTAAAAAAACTATGTTATGTGTGATTTTTTTACCTCAAATTTTATATTTTAAATTTGATTTTTAAATTTATTATACATGAATATTATATATTTTTATGAAGAACTAAGATAAAGGAAAGTGAATCTGACAGAGGGAATTAACAAATGTTTAAGGAATGGGTAAATGCCAGTGGCCTATGATATAATCTTTTTGATATATATGTTGATTTATCATACTTTGTCCCATAAATATGTACAGTCATCATATGTCAGTAAAAAAAAAAAATACAGCTGGTGATTGTATCACTAATAAGTTGGGAGTCAGAGCAAATTGAATATATTGAGAAGCAGTTACAATGTCAGGATAAGGTGCCATTGAAACTGCTCAGAAACAGAATGTAGAAACTAAAGAGAAGACATATTGGCAAGCCATCCTTCCAAATCAGATGGAAGTCACTGATTTTTAGCTGAATTTTGGATATAGAATGATTACCATTTAGATCCTTGCCATTATTCATGAAGATGTATTTGGGACAATTCACCCACACTTATAGCATTAATACTGTAAAATGAATCTTTACTTAAAAGTGTATATAATTATGTATCTCACTGAGATGTCAAAGTCTCATTTCCCATGCTATTCTATCATTCCTTGACACTTGGTTATAGCCACAATCATGTGCCTCTTAGGAAATCTTTGTGTTCTTTTAAGCCAGAGAGCATCTGGGAGTGATTGCAGGAAACATTTGTGTGCATGCTTAAATGTGTTTGTGGAGGGCACTTGGATAAAAAGCAAGTTAGTTTCTTAATAAGAAGACTGGTTCTCAGTCACAGCATCGCGTAAACAAAGTGAACTCCCTAGCTTTAGCCATGTCTGTGTGTTGGGTTCAGGCACCAAGTTTCCAGATGCAGAAGGGACTTAACCAAGAGGTGAGATGCACTCTTTATGTCGTAGCAGCAAAACAGATAGGTAAAGAAAGAGCCAGTGTCCATGTGAGCCTCTAAGGTCAAATCATGAAACTATGCAAATAATTTGGTGTTTACCATGGGTTCTGGGATCTGAACTTAGTATTCAAGACAACACAGCAAGTGCTATTAACTGCTTAGCCATTTCTCCAGCCTCCTTTGTGTCTTGGTTTAGTTTGGTTTTGGGTTATGTTTTGGTTTTTTGGGTTGTTTTGGTTTGGTTTAGTTTTTGGTTTCTGAGACATGGTCTGGCCATCTTGCAACTCACTCTGTATAGTAGTCTGGTCTCCAACTCAGAGATCAACCTGCCTTTGTCTCCCAGCAGGTGGGTTTAAAAGCATGCACCATGATTGCCCAGCTCCAGCCTCTTATTAAATTCTCTTTAATGAGGCAAAACATTGCTAAGTTTAAACCTCTAATCTACACCATCCTTTACAGTGACTTTTTAATGGAAGGACTTGTGATAATGGGAAATTTTCCACTATACTACTGTCAGAGTGGAAGAACAGATTCTACAGACCTTCCCCCAGTAGCCTAAACTTCGCTGTGTGGCAATATTTTCTCAAACATAAAAGAATCTAATGAAAACAGACCTGTGGCCTTGCCACTATTCTTGTGGGTCCCAGTATCACATTCGAAAAGAAATGCACTTTCTTCCCTAACTTTACTCTATTTACTTTCAAGTAAATAAAGGTAGGTCTAATCCCAAATCTCTTAGCAAAATCAGCTCTGAGGGAAAGCCTCTGTCCTGCCTTTTCAGATTTCCTTTCCCTTTTGTAAGCAGAGCATGGTGAACTGAGAAACATTGCCTCTTTGGAAGAATACCATCTCTATGGGGAGTGAGTCACACTTTACCACCTCCTGTTTCCCTGGTTCCTTCAGAAGCACTCACTAGTGTAACTGGGTCCTGAACTACACATACAAACTAAAATGGATCCATTTGCTCAAGGGAGATATTAAGATCTTGTAATCAGCAACTATTTTTAAGGAAAGAAGCCTCTCCTGCCTTTCAGTTCCTAGGTTCATCCCCTCCAGGCTAATGCAAAAGTCATTCCCATGCAATGTCCCCTGACTATGTCTCACAGTCACATCAGGCAAAGTCAAAGTCAACTGCAGCCATGACAAGGGAGGTGGGGCAGGAAGTCAGATCACAGTCACTCTCATGGACTAAATCCCAGCAATCTCACAATTCCCAGTTCCCAGAGCCTTTTTTTTTTTTTTTTTTTTTTTTTTTTGGTACCCTTCTATGACTCCCTTCTGAGAAAGGAATAGTCCTTCAAGAAGCCATCCTCCAAGCATTTCTTCTGACCTGGAGTTCCACAAGGTCTTGTTTCCAATCATCTCCTGAATCATTCCATCATTTTATGATCTGCATCTGGATCCCCACTTTGATCTGAATTTAAGCTCTCACGATGCATTCTACACACTGCAATGAGATTTCCAAAGCCTGGATCTCATCAAATATTCCCATTCCTCAAAGCTCAATACCACACTGTCAGATCACTATGATGGTTAGCCTAAGGCAAGATCCCCAGCATGACTTACATGGTCCTCTAACACCCAGGTCAGCCCACCATTCCTCACTGCTCAGCATTTCCCTGCTTTCCTGTCTCACAAGAACATTTGCCTCCCATCATTCTCTCCACCGTTTTTCCAGCTACATGCTGCCACAGCATTAAGGAAGACAATGAGCTAATGATGCGTCTAAAGTTGAAAGCAGACAGTGCCATTCACAAGCACATAGAGAAGATTGAGATCGAGGGACAATGAATTGTTTCAGAGACTTGTGAGTGTCAACAAGGCTAAGGAACAAGTCATAGGTGAAAATACAGCACATGTAGTTTGAGAAGGTAGGAGAGAGGGCAGGGCTGAATAAGAAAAAGATCTAGTATTAACCCATCAGCCTATGATGATAGCAATCTTGCAGCTGCCAAATGTCTCAGAAAGGCACTGTGGTGGTTTAAATGACAAATATCCCCCATAGTCTGGCATTTGAATATTTGTTCTTCTGTTGGTGGAACTGTTAGGGTAGATTTAGGAAGCATGGTGTTGCTGGAGGAAATAGTTCCTGGGAACAGTGTTTGAGAATTTAAAGACTCAAGCCATTTCTAGTTAGGGCTCTGGTTTTACATCTGTGGTTCAGGATATGATCCCTGGGCTTCTTGCTCCTACCTGCTGCCTCTGGTAGCATGGCCTCTAACCCTCTGAAACTGTAATCCCAAGCAAGCTATTTCTCCATAAATTACATTGATCATGACATTTTATGCCAATAGAAAAGTAACTAACATGGTCACCATCTGATGAGAACCAAGAGGCTGTTACATGTAAGACAGAGCGAGTGACCAGCGGCTCTCTACTTGTTCAGTTCACATCAAAGAACTTTACATGTATTATGTCATGGTTGTCACAGCTCTGGAAGTTTCCTAGAATGCTGCCTGAAGAAGTCTAAACATCTGATCTCTGGATTCTTTCCACTAACATCACACAGCTGTCCACATGCCATGCTCACGCATAAGGTCATCTCAAACAATGAGAGAAAACAAGCATAAATCCAGCATCTTAAAGTGGTAGATGCTGAAGTCAGTATACTAAAGAAGGTGCCAAGCTTAGCCTGGACTCCTGGAGAAGCTGAAGCTGGGGCTGAGCTGGAAATGATGCAATAATCACAGTGGGGAAAACAAGAGTTGGAAGGGTTCAGACAAAAGTTAATGGAGCAAAGGGTTCCACAAACAGGAACACAGACAGCGAGTGCCGAGAACTGCAAGAGATGTGGAGAGGTCAAAGGGAACATGAGGTGAGCCGAGGGAGACAGGAAGGAGCCAGTCTTTGGAGGGCTCTGTTGCCTTATAGCTTCATGATTGGCTTGAACTTTCTTTCTTTTTTGGTTTCTCAAGACAGGGTTTCTCTTTGTAGCTCTGGCTGTCATGGAATTCACTCTGTGAACCAGGCTGGCCTTGAACTCACAGAGATCTGCTAGTCTCTGCCTCCTGCACACTGGGATCAAAGGCATATACCACCACTACCCGGCTTGAACTTTGTTTCAAGGATGACAGGTAATCACTGAGGAACTTTAAGCAGGAACATGAGATAGACCAGTCTGCACCATAGACACATCACTCAGCAACGAGGCCTCAGTCTCATTAAGGTAAGAAATGATGAGGACCCAAAATAGAACAATAAAGATCAGAACAAAAAGGGAGTCAATTTCAAAGGGGTACTTGTGTAACATAGTGTGGGTCATTAGCAAGACACCTAACAGACATTTGAAGAGCACACCATGCTCTACATAAGAGGATACAGGATGGATGCTTGCCAAAGTCACTAATCACTTTTTCATGTGAAAACACAGTTAAAAAAAAAAAAAAGTCTCCACAATTTTAGCAACATTCTCATTAGCATATTGCAAAAAAAGACATGTTCCTTTACCTCAGTAAATAATTTCATTTTCTCGTGGCTTGGTTGAGTTGCAATTTATATATATATATATATAAAGAAAGGTGTACTTAATTAAGGAATCCAACTTGATGAATTCAGAGATAAGTATAGACTCACATCATGAGCTATGCTACAAATATATCTCCCCTTCCCAAGGAGTCTTTTGGCCATATTTATTTATTTTCTTTCTGTAACATAAACAAGAGTTATTCACTTAGAAATCTTCAAACATACAATACAGTATTGTCTAAAGGTCCTGTGAGTTATATATCATATCTATATCTATCTATCTATCTATATGATCTATATTATAACTTTCATCCATTATAACTCAAACTTTGACTAAACTTCTGTCTACCCCTACCACCAGCCCATAACAACCACCAATATACTCTCACACAAGTGTACATGAACTCACACAACACACACACACACACACACACACACACACACACAATAACACAGTAAGATACCTGTTTAATCCTGTCTTCCTTCCAAACTTCTATTAAACCTTTTTTTCTAATTTGAAAACAGACAGTAAGCTTGGAGGTAGTGGCACATGCCTTGACTCCCAGCACTCAGGAGGTAAAGACAGGCAGATCTCCGTGAGTTCAAGGCCAGCCTGGTCTACAGAGTTCCAGGACAGGATCCAAAGCTACACAGGGAAACCCTGTCTTGAAAAACAAAAAACAAACAAATTAAACAAACAAACAAACAGTAAAATTCACATCATCACACTGTTTAAAAAATCTTCTACAGAGCAGGAGAAGTAGCTCAAAGGTTAAAAGTGCTGGCTGCTTTTTCATAGGGCCTGGGCTCCATTCCCAGTAACCACATGGTCCCCTGTTCTAGGGGATCTGATTCCTCCCATCCAGTTATTAATCAAAGGTGTCCTAGAGACCCTCAAAACACTGCAGACTATTACCATTGCTCTTGACTATCCACCAGACCAGAAGATAATGGTAACTCTTATTGCTGAAGACAGAGCACACATAGATCATTGGATGTAGAGAATTCAAACTGTTATTAACTGATAAGTGTCTCACTGCAGGCTTAGCTTCATAGTAGCAGAAAGTGCTATGTAGACTTCTAGGGAAGAAAAGTTATCAGCAGTCTTACCCAGTATGACCCTGTGAGCTCCAATAATGACCAGGCTTGCAAGATATACCTGTGGGTGCAATGATGGCACCAAAGTTTTGGAGATAACAAATCACTTTCAGATGGAGACACACACCTGGTACTGGCCAAGAACCCATGGCTAGGGAGCTCACAGACATGTCTCAGGACTGAACCTATTTCTATTATTCTGCTAAAGCACATGTCATCAAATCTCCCTGTAAATTTGTATTATTCTACCCACAGATTGGTGCAGCTCTCAGCCCTCATTAGTAAAGGCCCTCTGCGCAGGGGACAGTGGTTAACACACAACTGCTCAAAGGGCAGGGAATAAGTACCATAACATGTGTACATATGTATATATGTACCTATACATCATGTAACTACCTATTTATATCACTGCACTCTACATGTACACATACACACATGGTATAGCTGTGGATAGAGAAGTCTAGTATCTAGGGTTTGCTTAAAACTAACAGAGGAAGGAGGAGGTGGCTGAGAATGTGGATTCAGGAAACAAATACTACTATGTGTACACAAAGAGCCTGGATCTGTGAAGAACAAAGATTTAGAAAAACATCAATGTACAGGTGGTGACAGATGCTAATGACCTGGACTACGGTGATGGGACAACACAGACAAAGCTGAAGCATGCTTTGAACATGGGTTTCATGCTGAAAGCAAGGGCTGGAGAAAGGGGACAATAAAAGGTGACTCTAGGTTTCCCACTGTGATAACTGAGCAGACCAGATGCCACTGGAAAGATGGTGTCAACATGCTGATGAAATGCCAGATTGGTTGATCATGAACAGACTCTCACTGACATTTTTTGGCATTCGACTTTGGGGTTTTGATGAAAACTCTATGAGTATGTCAAATAGAGATCACACAGTTAAAGGTACATTTACATCAGTGAAAGAATGATTTTTAAACCTACGGGAATTGATGAGCTTAATCAGGCCTAATACATAAAGGTAAACATTGATTGAAGCACAATATATCAGGCACTCACTAAACTTACACTCCAGTCTAGATGGTAAGGACAAATCAGAGGCAAACACCATAATGGTATATACTCTGTTGGAGCCAGTAGATGCAGGATGCCTCTCTGCCCAGTTCTCTGCTCAGTCACAGGAAATGGACCATTAGTAGGAGCCAAGGAACCATCTGAAATATTTTCATGTTTTCAGCCTTCCAAAGAAGTTCATCATAGTTATCACTAACATCACTCTTCCTTCTTTCTTCTTTTCCTCAATGACTGTATTTCAAGGGCTCTGGCTGAAATGCAATTCCTATGTCTTTTAGATGCCCTCAATATCACACTACAGTATCTGAAACTGCTGGTCGGGGTAAACATAAGAAGACTAGAATTCCTCTGAGTGGGAAGCTCTGATATACCCATGCAGTCCACAGAGAGCCTGAGGCCTTGAGACCATGCTCACCAGTTCCCATGGCCTGTTCTTCAGCTCCCCAAGCGTTCGCTGTGAGTGAGAGCACGTTTATAGGCACAGCTGATTCCAATTTCTTACTTGCCATGCCCTAATGCTTTATGATGTGTCGGGAGCCTCTTGGCAAAAAGACTGTATAAATGCTTTTTATGATTTTCTTGTTTATGATGTATCAGGCCAGAGGATGTGTGTAACCTGATCAACCTAGTAAAAAATTTAATCTCTTCCATTTTTATGGCCTTCCAGGAAAAACTCCATTTAGGGGAAAAGTAATGGCTTTCAGAACTCATTCTCAAATATCCTACCAACATCTTACCAAAAATGGGACTAGTCCTGGCAGAGCCCTCAACAGCTGGAATTGTATCCCTGATAGATTTTTGTTAAGCATGGTGTGGTTGAACAATGGGCAAATGGACTCAGTGGAATGGGTGGAAAGGTGGCTGAGAATTTTTGTGTCTATGTAGAAGAGATGGAATAAATTTAGGAGATTACATATAATACACTGTTAGACATTTAAACCACCAAGATGCCAGGGAAATAGCTCCCTGTATAAAAGCAATAGCTCTGCAAGTCTGAGGATCTGAGTTTGAATCCTCAGTGCCCACATAAAAATCATAAAAAGCCAGGCACAGCTGTGCATGGCTTTAACCCCAGCACTAGAGGGTGGAGTCAGGTGAATCTTCAGAGCTCCCTTGCCAGACAGCCTAGCCGAATGGTGAGCTTGGGTTCTGTGAGAGATTGTCTCTAGTAGAAAAATGGAGAGTGATAGAGGGTGACACCTGGCCAGCCTCTGCATGCACACTCACATACATGCAAAACACACACACACACACACACACACACACACATCCCATCACCATCAACACTAAGATCTTGTTCTAACCTCTCAAACTAGTTTTCACATCTAATTTTACTATAAGCCTTTTGAAGAGACTTATAGTAAAATACACATGCTGCAACCCCATTTTACAGATAGAACACTGAAGTTGGGGAAAGATGAGTGATTTGCCCAGGACCATACAGCTAAGTGAGGGGCAGCTGTGATCTTGTGGCATCTGACCTCTGTCCACTTTACACCCAGGTATAAATATTTTCTACCTCTATTCAAAGACACCAGGAACCAAATGAGAGATTTGTTTTTTGTTTTGTTTTTTGAGACAGCTTTGTAGGCTTTCCTGGAACTCACTCAGTAGGCAAGGCTATATTCAGACTCACAGAGATCCACCTGTCTCTGCCTCCCAGGTGCTGAGATTAAAGGCGTGCACCACCACCACCCGGCATGAGAGGAGACTGGAGATCAACACACAAGAGTTTCACAATCCTGCCTGCCATCCAGCAAACTCAGTCCAGGGGCTTCTAACTGCTTATGAGTCACTCATCTAACAGGCGATGCACGTCTTGAGTACTGCAGCAGTATGGAAGTGACAGGTGGGAACGGACGAATATACGAATATAAACCTACCTTCTTTCTGTCTCAAAGAGAAGCAGGTAGGAACTCAGTCACATTGTATTTTCTCCCAGAAGCTTTGTGAGGTCTCTTGCAATTCACTTAGAACTGTCTAGAAGTAATAATAGTTTATGCTATGACCGTAAGATAGCTCCTTTCCCCCTTAGCTCTACTAGGAGAGTTCCTGACTCAAAACAGTCCACTCTCATCTTAGTCTACTGAATTCTCAGCCCTTCATGAAGGTAGAAAGCATGGAATTTAGAACAGAGGACAGGTGTGGTGGAGCATACCTTTAGTCCTAGCCTGGGAGGAGTAGGCAAGCAGTGAGTTCCAGGATAGCCAGGACTATGTAGAAAGATCCTGTCTCAAAAAATCAAATAAATAGAAAGGATACATTTTTGTTTGCATCCTAACTCTGGATGACTTTGGCAAGTTACTAAGTTTCTCCAATTCAATTCTCTCATTTATAAAGTTGAGATATAATAATATCAGCTTCTAATGTTCATACATATAGAGACATAGATGATTGATAGACAGACACATATATACACACATACATATACACATAGTTGATTGATATTCAGACACACAGATAAACATAGATATGTTGACAGGTAGATACATAAATAGACAGATGATAGAGAAGAGAAATATTATACAAACAAGTCATCACAATATCTGGCATACATCAACCAAGAATAAGCATTAACTCTTACTTATATTATTATATCCCATATGTCTTAGGGTTTCTCTTGCTGAAATGAAACACCATGACCATAAAGCAAGTTGGGGAAGAAAGGGTTTATACACTTCTACATTGCTGTTCATCACTGAAGGAAGTCAGAACAGAAATCTGGAGGCAGGAGCTGATACAGAGGCCATGGAGGGGTGCTGCTTACTGGCTTGCTTACCCTAGCTTGCTCAGCCTGCTTTCTTATAGAACCCAGGACCACCAATCCAGGGACAACCCTACCCACCATGAGCTAGACCCTCTCTGATTGATCATTAATTGAGAAAATGCCTTACAGCTGGATCTCATGGAGGCATTTCCTCAACTGAGGCTCCTTCCTCTCTGATGATTCTAGCTGGTGTCAAGTTGATACACAAATCAGCCAGTATCCATCCAATTCACATCCTCCAGTCCCAATTTCTGTCCATTTTTCATGTGCCTGTGTATACCATGGAAAACACTTGTTCTGAACTTACTCATAAAAATGATATTTAAACAAAATTGTAATGGAGCTACAAATTAATCACCATTGTTATGATTTCTCCCACAACCCAGGAATCCTACATAAGTCAGGCCTACTTTGTCAGGAGATGCCTCAGTAATGAGTGTGTTGTGAACTCAGTCATTGGACTTTATTTGGTGCACACTAGAAGCAATAGCTCCTTTACTGCTTTCCAGAGAACACCTATGCACTTGGCCGTCTGTTGAGTTAGCTCCCAAGACTTTGGAGAAGACTTGCTCAAAATCCAATGACACACATGCACACACACACACACACACACACACACACACACACACACACACACTAAATAAATGTAAAATCTATTAATATTTTTACTAATTCTTTGAGAACTATATACATATGAATACAATGTATTTTGACCATATTGCACTCAACTCCTCCCAGATCTGCTTACCCTACCTACCCCAGCTTCATATCTACTTTTTCAAAATAACCTACTGAGTCCCTTTTGTGTTGCCCTTATATGCATGAATATGAGGCCAGCTGTAGCATTGTTTACCTGCCAGAGGTCGCAGCCGTAAAGAAAACTGACTCTCCCTCCCCAGGCATGGTGAACTGTCAATAGAGCATGGCTCCCCTCCCTGCTAGAAGGTTGGCAGGCTTGCTCTTAGGTGGATCTTGTGCAGGCAACCACAGCCTTGAACTGTGAGTTCATGATTGCCATCAATCTTATCGTGTCTACAGGATACGGTTTCATCCCAGGTTCTGCTCCTACCTCCAACCTGTAATAATGTGGCTTTTATAATCTTTTTGCCCTCTCTCCTGGGAAGGGTCCTGGAACATCGTTCAAGGGGTGTAATATAAAAGTTCCATTTATGGGGCTGGAGAGATGGCTCAGAGGTTAAGAGCACTGACTGCTCTTCCAGGGGACCTGGGTCCAATTCCCAGCACCCACATGGCAGCTCACAACTGTATGTACCTTCAGGATCCAACACCCTTACACAGACATACATACAGGCAAAACACAGATAAATGTTTTATATATATATATTTCCATTTATGGCTAAGCACACCATTTGTTCTCTGCATTTTGACCAGTTGTCAGTTTCTGTGTTAACTGCCATCCACTAAACAAAGAAACTCACTGATGAAATCTGATTACTGCACTAATCTAAGGGAAGAGGAGAGATACAAATTTAGAGAATGGTTTGATAGCATGTGCATTTAGCAAAATAATAGTAATAGATGCACCCCTAGGGCCTAAGAGCTCACCAAAAATGGGTTCTTGGCCAGAATTTATAATATCAGGCATGCATTTCCACCTGTGGATCAGGCCTTAAATCCAATCAGAAAGTGGTTGGTTACTCATATAAAAACTCATGCCACTATTGTACTCGAGGACATATCTTGCCATGCTGGTATTACTGTAGCTCACTACTGTAGCCAGGTAGGACTGTTGATGTCTTTCTGCCCCAGCAGCCTGAATAGCACTTCTAGTCCTATGAAAGCTAGCCAGTGAAGAAGAAGCCTCCCAGTCAGTACCACCTTGATTTCTCCATATCCTGTGACCAAAGTGTGTGTGTGTTCAGCAATAGGGTCTTACTGTCAAGTGCTGGTGAGCAACCAAGAGTAATGCCAATAACCTATATTGTTTGTGGGGTGGGGGGAGGTCTCCAAGACACACCTGGCCAACAACTTGAGGGGGTAATCCACATCTGGCACTGGGCTTCTTATTTAATAGCCTATAGCTTCTGGGATGAGCATTATCCCCTATGTGGGGTAACTCCAATTAAACTCTGTTATGAGTATGAATAAACACATATGTGAGTGAATCTTGTAAAATAATTGCTTCCATATATCCAACATAAATGACAATTTTTTCCATTTTTAAATTCTTTTTATTTCCTTTTCCTCTTATTTTTTCATTTTGTTATTCTTTTCTAAATTTTTTAGATAAAATATAAATCTAATTGAGACTCCTTTAATAAACAAGTAGAGGGGCTGGAGAGATAGCTCAGCAGTCAAGAGCACTGGCTGCTCTTCTAGAGAACCCTGGTTCAATTCCCAGTACCCACAGGGTGGCTCACATCTACAACTCCAGTTGCAGGAGCTCTGACACCCTCTTCTGGCCTCCACAGGCACCACATGCAATTAGTACACAAACATGCATGCAGACAAAACACTCATACAAAATAAAATAAAGGAAAATATTTTCAAATAAACAATTAAAAACCAACTAGAAATTAATCTCATAACTCTCTAATGGCATATGGCCTCTGAATTCACAAAGCAAACTTAAGATGAAAGTCTTATAGAAACTATCACTCTTACTTCACCTATAATAAATAGTCAAGACAAATTAAATGAATAAATAATCAAGACAAATTATAAATTGTAGCCTAAATTTGTCTTCAGCCTTCACCCTCACTCCCCATACCGAGTATTAAGATCACTACCTGGGGTGGAGAAACCCTGAGGATAAAAAAAAAAAAAAAAAGTCATGGAAGTTTAGAGGTGGAGAAAAAATTGTTTTTGTTGTGGGAAATGTTCCCCTCATCTAGCAGTTTATTTCAATATCCCTGTGCCTTTGAGCCATGCCCTTCAAAACTACAGAAAATAAAGAGGAAAAAAAAAAGCAGAGATTTTCATGGTCATGTAACACTACGTAGCAGAGGAGAGGTTGACTCCCAACATGACCCTTGCCCCTCTTATAGAAAAAGGCGCTTTTCAAATTTTAGAATTTTTCTGGCTGTTCTTCCATGTCTCCTTCCCCATCTAAACACTGGAACAAGCTAGTCTGGTTTTTAAAAGCCCTTTTGGCATTTCCATCCAAGTTACACTCAATTTATAGATTAATTTACAAAATTTATATCTTCACGAAATTGAATCTTTATGTCCAGGAACAAAATATGCCTTTCCATTTCTGCAAGCCTTCCTTTGTGCCCCTCACTTGCATTTAAAATTTTTCCTTTTATGAGGCTTCTACATGTCTTGCTAAGTTTATTTCTGAGTATTTATTGTATTTTCTGCTTCAGGGAAATTGGACTTTTTCTTCCAGGTGCAGAGATATAACCTATAATTGACTTAAGCCAAGCAAAATGGTCACATTACTCTTCAGGGTCTACACTCACCTAGCTAGCTGAGACATTCTAGCTCCCTGTTGATCTAAAGCTAAGTAAATGGTGAGATTACTTAGATCTATTTTTTAAAAATGGAGTGGGGTTCCACCCCTATAGCCTTTAGCTAAAAATACCTGATAAAATGACAATGACTCACCTTTAACCTTAATGCGTATCTCTTGACAGACCTACAAACTGATACAGAAGAGTGATGACACCAGACTACAGTTCCAGTCGGCAGTGGATTCAGACATACACATACTATGGGAGCACATGAAGAGCAAAGAAACTGAACAGATAGAGCTGTTTACTCATGCTTTGGTACAAGCAAGGGAGTCTGTCACCAATATGTGCCTTCCTGCAGCCTAAATCACAAGAAGTTAAAGATTCTGTGAGTAGTCCTGGTCACTTTAGAGCCAGTTGCTGCTGGTTATTGTCTGATTTCCCATGTTGGCTATAGAGAATATTGGACTGGTTGGTGTCCTAGGTAGGGTGTTGAAGATCAAGGGTCCAAATTCTATATATACTCAATATGTTCTGGCCATTGAATATTTATTTGTATATTAAGTCTCTCTGCAACAGCTATAATGGTGAACCAAATACTAATGTAGTCTCCTTTGAACAGTAGTTCTCAACCTGTGGGTCATGACCCCTTTGGAAGTCAAATTACCCTTTCTCAAGGATCTCCTAAGATCATTGGAAAACACAAATATTTACCATTCATAGCAGTAGCAAAGTTACAGTTATACAGTAGCAACAAAAATAATTTTATGGGTGGGGGGATCACCACAACATGAACTGTATTAAAGGGTCACAATGTTAGGAAGGTTGAGAACCACTGCCTTAGAGGCTCCAAATGGTCTTTTGTATCACTCAAATTACCCAGTCTCTTCCAGGACCTCCAACCTCCTCAACAAAAGATCAATGTCTACACCAGCAGATGCCCTAAATATCCTATTCTAACATCTGATTTTTTTTTAATACCCATGTAAACCTACTGCGCATGTTCATGTGTGTGGTGCATATATGTTGCAGGTAAATGTGCATGTATGTTGAGGTCAGAACAGTACCTAAGAAACACTGCTTAGACACCATCCACCTTTTCATTGGCAGGACTTAGAGGCCCAGGGTATCTCACTGGTTGGCAGAACGTTGAGCCCCAGGTTATTGGCCTTTCCAGATCTAGGGTTATAAATGCACATCACCTAACTTCCTATTATTTCTCTCTCTCTCTCTCTCTCTCTCTCTCTCTCTCTCTCTCTCTCTGTCTGTCTTTCTCTCTCTCTGTCTTTCACTCTCTCTCTCTCTCTGTGTGTGTGTGTGTGTGTGTGTGTGAGAGAGAGAGAGAGAGAGAGAGAGAGAGAGTTGTGCATGGGTAGGTCAGAGGCCTAACCCCATTTTTCAAATTGTGAGTTCTGGGCATTTAATTCATCTCCTCCTGTATGTTACTAGATGAGCTATCTTTCCAATCCCCTAAACCTGATCATTAAATGTGGTTTTTTTTTTCTTCTCTCCCCCACCACACCAGAATTATACCTAGGCTTTGGGAAAGGACAAAACATTTAGGTCCTTGTCATGTATTTGTGTCCCAGCTCAACCACTATTAACAATAAGGCATTGGATTAGCAATTTGATCTCGCCTCATTTATCAAATTTTGCCCATTAATAATTTCTGAAATCACAGTTTTCTAGGATTAAAGGCACTTAAGCATGTAAACTGTTTTTCTCAATGCCTAGTCAGCAGTTAAGAACCCACATGATAAGCACAATCATTGCCTCCCTCATCAGTCTTAAGAAGGGATGCTTGAATGTCAAACATAAAGTAAATCTAGAAAATCTAGAGGCAGTTTGTCTCCACTGATCCACAATTATGGCTCCCAGTAGCAAACAGGGTGGACAAGGGGAGAGCAATAGGCAGGAAAGCAGGAATAGAGAAGAGACAAAAGGTGACTGGAAGACGACAGCTAGAGATTTGACAGTGACAAAGGAAACGTTTGTTTTCATTTTTTTGGTATCACGTTCTCAAGTCACCCAAAAGTATATGATTGTCATTTTCTCCATTGTCCTGGTCACTAGATGCAGGGGTGGGTTAGAGTTAGCTCAAATTAAACTAGCAAACAAATGCAACCAGGAAAGGCCATGCCTGCAACACTGTTTGCAATGCTTCTCTGCTTTAGTGAATAGAATGTAGAAAACAGGACCAAGTTGGTAAGATTTTTTTTTTTTTTTAAACGAACCTGCGTGAGTCACACCACATGCATGTAGGAACCCGAGGAGACCAGAAAAGGGCTTGGATCTTCTGCAAATGAAGTTACCAGAAGTTGTGCTGGGAACTAAACTCAGGTCCTTTGCATGAGCAGGAAAGTGCTCTTAACTACTGAGCCTTCCCTTGTGCATAACTGAGTTCTCTGTGCCCTTGGATTTGCACACTGAGAAACAGTTCTCACCTCATGGGTCAGCAGGTTTACTTGTAAGATAGCAACTGCATGTATGTATGTACAGATGGCCTCAAGTCTCCATGATGTCTTTTTGTTCCTTTGTTTTCAAAAAATGAAAATCCCAACTCACAGTAAGGTAAGGGCTTTATTTGGACATTTTCTTTATCTGATTGAGTTTGGGAGAGATTTGTTTGCTACTTTCTAAATAGAGTGAACCCTCTTTTGTCCCTGAACAGGGAATAAATAACATTTTAAATCTCTCTCCTAATTCTATTTCCTCTTACTTTCATTCCCTTCACTTTTTCCACCACCAAATTTGAATAGATCATATTGTTTTTGATGTAGTTGTATTTACTTTTATATTGTGACAAATTGATTGAATCAAGTCTCTCTCCTTTCTCTGTACTCATGCCCCTGTACCTAGGATTATTGAATTCTTTCCCCATAACCAGGAACTCTGCATACACATAGGGCACAGACATACATGTAGGCAAGACACCCATACACGTAAAATAATAAAATGATTTTAGTTATAAATCAATAATGAAATTTAAGCAGTATTAGAATGCTTCTCTACTCTCTCGGTGACTTCATTTGCATCAAGGACATGACCAAGGGACTGGAGAAATAGCCCTGATTGTTTTTCCAAAGGACCTGGGTTTGATTCCCAGCACCCACATGGGAAGCCACAACTGTCTGTAACTCCAGTCAACAACTTCTTCTAGCCTTGCCTGACTCCAGGCTTGCACATGGTACACAGACGTACATACGGGCATTTTATTCATTCACATAAAAAATGAAATAATTTTAAAATTATTTTTAAAGAAGAAAAAGAGGCCAGGTGTGGTGGCACATGCTTTTAATCCCACCTCTAAGGAGGCAGAGGCAGGAGGATCTCTGTGAGTTCAAGGCTGACCTGATATGCACAGCAAGTTCCAGGACATCCAAGATGACATAGAAACAAATCAAAATAAACCTCAAACAAAATAAACAATCAAAACCATGCTAAGTGTCTTAGGGTTACAATTGCTGTGATAAAACACTATGATCAAAAGCAACCTGAGGAGGAAAGTTTATTTTACTCACAATTCATCATCAAAGGAGATCAGGACAGGAACTCAAGCAGGGCAGGAACTGATGCAGAGATCATGTTGCTTACTGGCTTGCTCCTCATGGCTTGCTTAACCTGCTTTCTTATAGAACCCAGGACCACCAGCCCAAGGATTGGCACCACCCACAGTAGAGTAGGCCCTCCCTCATTGATCACTAATTAAGAAAATATCCTACAAGCCTCCTGCAGCCCGATCTTATGGAGGAATTTTCTTAACTGAGGTTCCCTCCTCTCAGATGACTGTAGCTTGCATCAAGTTGATAAAAATTAGCCAGCACACCTGGGTAGCCTGCTGGAGGAATGAGACAGGCTTAATTGAGTAATTTCAACCAAGACCACCCTTTATAATCCATCCTACAATCAAACTATCCAGCTGACTACAGGAATATGAGAAAGTTCACCCAGATCTGCAGAATAGCCCTATCAGGACATGCATTCAAGATAGACAATAAATGATCATTTCCATTTCTAAGTTATTTAGTGGTATATTACCTAGAAGTAGCACCTAATGTGTATGCCTTCACATAGACTGCTTTGACTAGATTTAAATATATCTTTTTCTTTTTAGTAATACGGGAGATAGAACTGTGGGCCTTGCACGTGCAAGGCAGATGCTTTACCAACTGAGCCAAATCTCCTGCCCCCTAAATACATCTTCAGATACCTAGATATAAAAGTCTAGGGTATCAACTCCCTGGTAATAGGCAAAGAGACTCCTTGCTGGTGGTGGTAGCCCTTTGTTCATCCTTGCTTGGTGCGGGGCTTGGTGGCCCAAGCTGGGGCATAAAACAACAATAACAAGAGAAATAATAACAGATATATATATATATATATATTAGGGTAGGGAAGCATTGTATTTATAACATCAGTTACCTTCTCTCTGCTATATTAATTCTGTCATCTTATAATCCATATAACCTTCTTTATATGCTTGTATTCTCTCTCAGTATTGTGATTGGCTCTTTTTTGAAGTTCAGTCACTATTTTTTATCTGGTTAACATTTAAATGGTAATATTTTTCTTGGCTAAGACTCATCCACTTCTTCTCTCATTCTTTTTTATGATTCCTTGTTTTGAATGATGTGAATTATTGAACCAACAACTGTCAGGACATCGCAGATGTGGAAGTCCTAAGACAAATATGAGTAAGGTGTTTACTTCAAATCTTAGCACAGTGTCATATAGAGGGGGAGAGAAGGGACAAAGAGCTCTGCCTTCACTCCTCTAGGAGAGCTAAGCACATACAAGGCTATTCTCGTAACAGAATCCCTCTTCTCTATCTGTACACAGTGTGTGCTGTCTGTTTCTTGATCATTCTCTTATTACCTTCCCCCTGTGTCTTACACATTCAGACTGTGATAGACAGGTTCCTTTTCCGACTAAGAAACTCCTTTTCCATGTTCCAGGTTAGGTCTGATTGGTTTTGTTTTTCATGTAGCCACTGGCAGATCTGCAGCAAGACACATCATCTTTGTACTGTACTGTACCCCAGGATGTCAGTTAGCCACCCATCTTCAAGAAGCCCATTAGAACACCCAGATCAAGCTTTAATCCCAGCACTCCACTAGGGAGGCAGAGATAGTCAGATCTCCAGGTTTGAGGCCAACCTGGGCTACAGAGTGAATTCCAGGACAGCCAGAGCTACACAGAGAAATCCTGTCTCAAAAAAAAAAAAAAATTAAATTAAATTCTGGAAACTGACAGATAGGTCAAATACCATACTCCAAAATGGACTAAGGAAAACAAACACACAAAAAAAGTTAGAAAATGTCTTCAAGTGAATGAAAATGATGATTGCTTTGATAAAAATACTCTAATAAAAGCATCTTAAGGGAAAAGAGGATTTATTCTGTGGAAGTTGAGGCTGTAGGAACTTAAAGCAGCTCATCAATCATACCCATTTCCAGGAAGTAGAACATGATGAAGACATACTTGTGTACCCCTTGCTTTTTCCTGTTTATAGCGTACCAGCCCAGGGAAAGGCTCCACTCACAGGGGGAAGGACTTCCCACCTCACTTAACCTGATCAAGGTAATCTCCCACAGGCATGCCCAGAAGCTAACCTGAACCTAATTCCCAGGGGCCCATGCCTCCATGCTCTAGATCTTGTCCAGTTGACAGCTAACATTACCCATCACATTATGGCCTATAGCTAAGTCGGTGTACGATGGGAAACTTATCACTGAAAGTACCTGTCTGTAAAGAGAAAAAAAGACCTGCCTCTACACCTTCTGGGCCCCTGTTCCAGTTTTGTTGATTTCTAAGCCAGTCATGACAGCTTTTGTGCAACCCTCCATGACCACACAAGCTCAGGGTCATTATTTCTTTCCCCCTTCCTCTTTCCTTCTTTCCTTCCTTTCTGTGTTGTTACTGTTCTTTGGTGTGGTTTTGTTTGTTCAATTTTGTTTGCTTGCTTGTTTGTTTGTTTTTTAGATAGCCTAGGTTGGCTTTGAACTTGCTATGTAGCTAATGCTGACCTTGGATTTCGGATCTTCTTGCCTCCACCTCCCAAGTGCTGGGATTATGGCTGTGTGCTACCATGCCTAGCCATTCTTTTTTCTTGGTGAGTAACCCACGTCTGTTACCATGTTTCTATTGGTCTATTTCCTGCTTATAGGAATTTAGAAGTGACATCTCCTCTGAGTCCCCTCTCTGTCCCTGCAAGTCCAAGATGAAAGAATTTCTGCTGGGACAAAATTCTCAAGGGTGGGTGGGCATCATCTATATGTTGTAGGAATCCACTTCACCAGACAGAAGAGTCCACAGATCCTCCCTCAATAGCTATGTCCCTATTCCTGGCTTCTCTGTGAGCTTCTAAGCCATGAAACAATGTAGAAGAACCGGGAAAACATATTGCTTAGTGAAAGAAACTGGTATGGAAAAGCTATCATAGTACCATTCCACGTACATGACAAGTTCAAAAAGGCAAAACTATAGAGAACAAAAGGAAGGATGCATAGACAAGACAGATGGTTAGAGCAGTGAAGCTTTACTGTATCTTGCTTAGTCTGATGATGTGGATAGGCATACCTACCCCCTACCCCCCCACACACACAGACTCAGGTGTTTCATAGGGAGTGGCACTATTAGGAGGTGTGGCCTTGTTGGAGTGGGTGTGGCCATGTCAGAGGAAGTGTGTCACTGTGGGTGTGTACTTTGAGGTTTCTCATGCTCAAGCTACACCCAGTGTGGCACACAGTCTCTCTCTGCTGCCTGTGGATCAAGATGTAGAACTCTTAGCTTTCTCCAGCCCAGGGCCATGTTTCCTTCCATGACAATAAATGATTAAACTGCTGAACTGTAAGCCAGTCGCAGAAACCATAAGACACTGGGTGATGTATTCTGCCAGTGCCCATTTGTCAAAACCCATTCAATACAAAGAGTGAAGTCCATTGTAAACAAGTAATTGGGGTGACAATGATGTGTCAGTACTTCTTCAACTGTATAAGTGTTTCACGTTGATAGTAGTGGACATTGTGAGTGTGTGTGGAAAGGCTATGTGGCAGTAGTTTTCAACCTTCCTAATGCTTCAACCCTTTAATACAATTCCTCACATTGTGGTGACCCCAACCATAAAATTATTCTTGTTGTTACTTCATAACTCTAATTTTGCTACTGTGATGAATAGGGATGTAAATATCTGTGTTTTCTGGACTCAGGTAACCCCTATGAAAGGGTCATTTCACCCACAAAGGGGTCGATACCCACAAGTTGAGAAACACTGGTATATTGAATGTCTATATTCAGCATTTCTGTCAACCCAAAACTACTCAAAAAATGAAACTACACATAAAAATATAAAATATATATTTATATATATTCAGACCACCATCATCAAATCAGCTCAGTACTGAGGTTATAAAACCACCATTTACCTTCTACTCTTCCAGAGGATCTGGGTTCGATTCCCAGCACCCACGTGGCAGCAAACAACCCTCTATAATTCAGTTCCAGGGAATCTGTTGCCATTTTCTGGCCTCCTCAGGCACTGCATGTACATGGTACCTACATGCAGATAAATCATCCATATACATAAAATAAAAACAAATAAATCTTAAAAACAATTTAAGCTTTGTCAATCTTAATTCTTAGTGAGTCTAAAGCAGATGGATCTTCTCCAAACTTCAGTGACCCAATTTTTTTGGTGTCTCTCTATTCCTTTTATTCCTGGTTATACTAGCTAATGATCTCCTGCTCTCGATTTTAAAATTTAGAGTCAAGGTCTCACTGTGCAGCCTTGGCTGGCCTCAAACTAATGAACCTCCTGCTGTAGCCATCCAAGTGTTGGGATAATGGGCATACACCACAACAGCTGCCTTAGTTCTTTCTCATAATTACACACACACACACACACACACACACACACACACACACACTGCAACAAGTATAAGCAAACAAATATCTAGTAATATTTAACTAATGGTTTCCTTGTGGAATGTTGGTTTCATAGATACTGTGGTCTACTAAATGCTACTATACAGAAAACATTTTCACTCATTATCACTCTTTTCTCTAAGATGTGTTAATTTTTATTTCATGTGTGTGTCTTGCCTGCATGACAGAGACAGAGATAGAGACAGAAAGAAATAAAGAAAGGAAGGAAGGAAGGAAGAAAGGAAGAGGAGGGAGGGAGGCAAAGAGGTAGGGAGGGAAGAAAGTTACAACATGCTTGTTTTAAACTTGCAATATGCACAGGTTACTTTATGTCCAATAAAGGAGTAAGGAAGAGGAAATGAAAGAATGGAGAAAACTGCACTGTATTTGCTGAAAACAAAATTCAGCTTCTTAGTTGAGAACATACTCTTGGTCTGAATTCTGGAGTAAAATAGCAGGTTCCCTTCATAGTAGATATATCCTGTCTGCTGATGGAACACGTCAATATATCTTCATCCTCCAAATTCACACTGTCTGCTCCATTGATTGGCTGTCCATCAATCTGCTCTGCTCATTGACAAACCCTGTTCTTTGCAACAGGCTCTCATTAGTTCCCCAAGTGGGGTCTGCCTCTTAATCTTAAACTGCACCACAGAATCATCCTCCCTACCACCATCAAGTGAATATGATTGTCATTCTCGGTCTTGACTCCTACCTTAGGTTTCTTGTCAGCCATGATGGCCACTCAAGGCTACTCAGCCGCCTTGTCAAAAAGGAGACCCACAGTAAGCATGAGGACTAACAGAAATGAATTTAAGAACATTTATCCAATCTCTACAACACACAAAACCCCAGTATGATATAATATGTTAGGTGAAGATTACTCGATAACATAAAATTTAGAAAGGCCTTGTGTCCAAGTTATCAGATGAATAAAGTGGCTCTGTCCAGCGAGTTAGAGAGAATTCCAGGCCTTTAGTACTAGGAAAATGAAGAAAGAAGTACAAAAATAACAAGCGTGAGGCTTGAGGTTTGAATCTTCCATACCCAAGTAAAAAGACAAGCAGGTATAGGTGCTCACCTGCAATTCCAGAGTGCAGAAAACAGAGACAAAGAATCCCTATAGCAACCTAGACTAGTCATATCAGTGAGCTCTGTGTTCCACTGAGAGACATGGCCAGTGAACAAAGTGGAAAAGTGACTGATGGGCTAGAGACATGACTCGGCAGTTAAGAGCTCTTGCACCAGAGCATTGGTGGTGCAGCCTTTAATCCCAGTGCTTGGGGTGCAGAGGCCAGGTGGATCTCTGTGAGTTCAAGGCAGCCTGGCCTAGAACAGGCTCCAAAGCAATACAGAGAAACCCTGTCTCAAAAAACAAAACAACAAAAAAAGAGCTCTTGCTGTTCAACCCCGGGACCTGAGTTTTGTCCCCAGCACCCATGGCAGGTAGTTCAATCTTTCTGTGGTTAAAGCAGGTTTTAGTCTCTATTTGTTTTCGGTTTGGGGAGATTATTTTTAAAGGTTGTCAGCAATTCTCATCACACAGTCATAGATGTAAGTCACACATACTTACCCTGTATCGAACATGGGGCTCACTGAACTCTTGAACACTGTGGGATACCCTGGAGACCTGTGTTGATGTGGCCCTAACTTCCCAGCTTTCAGATTTATAAGCAACCAGGGGAACCAGCACCCTCTTCTAGAGTCCACCAGTACCTGCACATGCATGCATGCATGCATACACACACACACACACACACACACACACACACACACACACACTAAAGTTTTAAAAAGAAGTGAAATAAGACAACTAAGTTAAAGTTGCACATTATTTTTCATAGTCCCATGAGGACCTAAGTTTGGATCCCTAACATCCTCATTGGAAAAAAAAAAAAAGGACAAGTGAGCTTAGGCCCACAAGGATAGCTAAGTGGGTTCATAAAATGGGTCTGTTTTCTTGTTGGTTTAAGAGTTAATTACCATCACAAAAACTGATTCTGTATCTCAGAATAAACATGATGAGCATTAAGAACAGCAAATAAATTTGAAGGCAATAAAATTCTTTCATGTAGAAAACTGTTTGAAATTTAAAAGCTACCTTAGGTCCAACATGATTTGTGATAGAGGATTTACAGCTGCTTTGTGAGATCAAAGCTAGTTTCTAACTGGCTCTAGTAGGTCTGTACACACTGTGTGTCCATCCATGCTTCCTCGTCCATCCAGATTGGAAATTGATGCATCCCGCTCCAGCAATGACCGTCAGTGTTGATTAGGAAGGGAAATCTTTCATAGACTCTGCAAGCAAGCCAGAGGTATTTACACAAGAGTCAATGCTCATAGATACAATGTTGCTCACCCTGAATTTCAATTCTGGATTGTCTTTCCTCTTGCTGAATATTTGAGACTATTCCTTCATCAGATTTTATTTTTCAGTCTTACAGGAAACATTGCTTGTTTGTTTTTGTTTTGCTTAAAACAATTTTTTAAAAGGTGACATGATTTTGATCTGAGCCAGGGTGCTCTCAGATGGGCCAACTTGTTCTGCTGTGAGCTTAAAAGAGCTTTTTAAAGAGTAAAACCATAAAATAACTCGGTCTGTCTCATAAGCTCTCCCAATGAGACCTTCTAACTGGAGGAGACAGACTTCACCGTCTGCTGCAGAGAACATCGCATACTGTGCTCTCGTTGCATCTTCAGAGTTTTAAAACTAAGAACCACTTCAAAATAAGGTTCAGAGATAATTAATGTAGCTCCATTAGTTTAATTGCAAAAAATAGCCTCGATTTTTGGTTATTTAATTCCCTCAGTAATCATAGCTGTTTTTAAAGCACTGTTTTTTATGAGCACTCCTTGTACTTGCTGATGCTATTGGGGTCTTCCACAGCTTTTCCCAGCTGGTAGCATCTGTGTAATGATATCCTAGGGATGAAACAACTACGGAGATCAGGTCCCAGAATTTACACGGAAAATAAAACCTTTTAGTATTAGACTAGAATGCCTTGTGGGGTAGGCAGAAGTGAAGGGGACAGCAGGTAAAGACGATTGAGAGCTGATGTTCACCAGCCCTTAAGTAAAACCCAAGTGAACTCTAACCTTACACTACTGTCACTGAGTGCTGTGATTTTGCCTATGTCCTAATACCAAATACTTCTTCCATTCTGTCATCTGTAAGGTAAGGTCTTGTAGGGCCATAGTGAGAACTAAGTGACTTCATGGAAATAAAGCACATGGCATATAGCAAGCTTGTAACATGCTATAAGTGTTGGTTTTTTGTGTTATGAGCCTATTTATCATTTTAACTTTTTGTTTTGTGAGACATGGTTTCTCTGTGAAACAGTCCTGGCTATCCTGGAACTCACTCTGTAGATCAGGCTGTCCTTGAACTCACAGATATTAGACTGTGTCTGCCTCCAGAGCACTGGGACTAAGACATGCACCACCACCACCCAGTTGTTATGAACCTATTTAAATCCCTCTGGAAAAGGAAAGCAGAAGTTTAATAGTAAATTGAAAACTGAAAGCTGTAGGTCGGTCATGGCGCATAACTGTAATTATGACACTCTGAGGCAGAGTCAGGTGAGCTCAAGGCCAGCCTGATCTACAAAGTGAGTTCCATGACAGCCAGAGCTGTTAAACAGAGAAACTCTGTCTCAAAAGAAACAAACAAAAACAAACAAAAAAAGATGGGCTGGATAGGCAAAAAAAGATGCTTGCTGTCAAGGCTGATGACTTGAATTCGATCACTGTGACCAACATGGGAGGAGAGAACTTACTCCCCTAAGTTATCTGCCACACATCACACACATACACACACAAACAAACAAACATAGGAACAGGTAGTTCTAAAAAGTTTTTGATTCATTGACTAGATTGTCAGTTCTCAACCTATGGGTCTCAACCCCTTTGAGGATTGAACTACATTTTCACAGGGAACACATACCAGATATCCTACATTACAATTCCTAACAGTAGAAAAATTACAGTTACAAAGTAAAAATAAAATAATTGTATTGTTGGAGGTCCCCACAGCATGAAGAACTGTATTGAAGGGTCACAGCATTAGGAAAGTTGAGAACCACTAGACATTTTTTCTGCTTCATGAAGACCAGCTTGAGAACTTTGTGAAAGTGAGTTGTCCAGTATTTCCACATATCCCTGAACACACCTGCATGTCTGTCTACAGCTGAACAGGGGAGCCAGTAGCTTTCACAACAAATAACCCTAAACTCAAAGCCCTTGGACTCACTGGGAATGCAGTACAACATGGACTTTATATCTGATAACATAAACCAGAATGAGGCAATCTGGGACCCAACAGAAGTTTTGAAGTTTTGCTGAGAAGATGAATTTGATTTGAGGAAAGCCAAGTTAATCTAGGCATACTCGCCTGAACCATAGGCTTCTGCAAACCACTTCTAGCTTTACTCTTTGCCTATGAAAACATTTAACACTGTAGCTACCTGTTCTTCAAAGCAGTCAAGGTTTGTTTTAAACCCTAAATTGTGTGGGTACTTGCATGTGTTCATGCGTGCATGTGTGTGTATATGTGTGTATCCACGGGCACTCGTTGATAGCTCAGCAAATAAGCCACTTGCAGAGAAAATTACTTTCTTGGATAGGCTTAAATGACCACACTTCAGTTAATTAGAATGGTGGGCAGGAATGAAGTGCTCGTAATGATTGGATTGTATACTTACCTATATTAAAGATGTCCAATGAAACGCTGTAACGTCAGACACTAACAGCCACCTGTTCCTTTTTAAACTCTCTTCTTGGGATTCATGCTATTTCTTTCTACTCATTCCTTCCCCTTGTATTGCTCATCTTCTGTCCATTACTTGTTTCTTACTCTTCACCGTCCTTTCAGTATTTGCCATACTGCTTTCTTCAGTAACTTTTCTCTGTATTCAAGTAATCAAGCATTCACATGCCTTCAACAACCAGCTCTGCAGGAATAGCCCTGTCTCTTAAGAATAGCCATCATGGTGGCTATACTGAAGAAGGAACAATGGAGGCGGAGAGACCATTTACTCCTAAAATCTTTTTCACCAGCTTTGCACCCCAGATCCAGAATCCCCTTTTCCAACCCCAAGTTGAAAATACAACCCTGAAAAACCCACCCACACATAAAATACTCAAACATGTTCAAACTATATCTTTTCTTTTTCACAGTTTTCTTGAATTGTGTTCTCTAGAAGAGTGAACAGTTTGTGCTTTTAAGCTCTAAGCTGTGCCTCCAACCCTGAGCTTCAGGGGTCCTGCTGTATTCTGCATCCAAGCCCTTTACAGTTGCTGATGACTGATCTACTCATGGTATTTTCTCACTACCCGACTCAGTTGTTTGTCTTGTGAGATAGGCTCTCACATAATCCAGGATAGCCTGGAAATCATTAAGTAGTCACTGGTGACCTTGAACTCCTAATCTTCCTACCAAAGCCTCCCAAGTGCCCAGACCACAGGTTCGAACCACTATTCCTGCTGCTTTTCTCTCTCTCATTTTAAAAGCATTTGTCTTTTGTAGGAGGGCATCCAAGTCTTGACACAAATATGTATGTCAGAGGACAACTCTGTAGAGTTAGCACTTTCCTTTCTACCCTTATGTGGGGTCCAGGATTGAACTCAGGCTGGCAGTCTTGTGTGGCAAGTGCCTTTATCCACCCTCCCACCAGTCCTCTCCTTCCCACCCTTCAGCCTCCCCTCCCCCCTCTTCCCCACATCTCTACCTCCCCTCCTCCCCACTCCTCTTTCCTTCCCTCCTCCCTACCTCCTCACCCCAGCTGTTTCCATGCTCTTAATGGTGTCTTTGAAGTCAAAATTTTTAAATTTTACCAATTTGGCCTTCTATTGATTATGTCAACATCTTATTTATGAACTAATTCTCTAACTCCCCAATATTTTTTCCCCTGATGTTTCTGCTAAGTTTTATACTTGAATATATGATCTACTCTTAGTTCCCAAATTCATCTTATATAGAGATGGCCAGGTGCTCCAGTACCACTAGTTTTAAAGTCCATCTTTCTCCACCTCAATGCCGCTGCACCATTGTAAAAAGCCAAATGTCCATATATGTACTGGTTTATTCCAAAACTCTCTGCTCTGTTCTCTTAATATAATTATCTCACCGTTTTGACAAATATAGCAGCAAGCGCCATATTTATATAGTTATATTTAACCATTAATAATAATGGTTAGAATCAGGTAGCAGAGCCTTCTAATTTACCTCCATTTAAAAGGGATCTTAAATTTGTTTTCTTTTGAGCTGTTCTATTATTCTGGGTATTTTTGGAAGTCTCATATGTTAGGATCACCTGGTTGGTCTCTCAACCACAGAAATGTCACTGAGAGCCAGGTGTGGCTCACAGCTAATTGCAGCACTCAGGAGGCAGAGACAGGAAAATCATAAAAGAGCTCCACTGCATAGCAAGAGTGAGGCCAGTGCAGACATGAGATGCCGTCTCTTCCTAAAAAAGGAAACAAAACGCCAAAAGACATATCTACTGGGCTTTTTATTGAGAGATTAAGTTGAATCTACAGATCAGTCTGGGGAGAAGTGGCGACCATGCTGAGTCTTCAAGGCCAGGCACAAGGCTATTTGTTCATTAGTAAAGCCTTCTTTAATTTCTGTGGACAATATCTTGCAATTCTGTCATTCCCTTATCTAAATGTGAAAGACAAGAGGCTAGAGAGATGGCTCAGCAGCTAAAGGCTGCTTGCTGCTTTCCCAGAGGAGTGGAGTTTCACTCCCAATGGCTCAAAACTGGCTGGAACTCCAGCTCCAGGGAATCAAACATCTTCTGGCCTCTGTGGGGACATGCACATGTGACATATACACAGAGAAACACACACACAAATAAAAAGAAAATAAATCTTGTAAAAATTTCTGAAGGCCACTGCAGCCAGCCTGCTGGCTCCCTTCAGCTCTTCCCTAAGGCTGCCCATCTTTTCAAATTCAGCAGCCCTCAAAGGGAGAATCCAATGGAGATGAAAGAGAAGGAGGCACTAGAGAAACTAATAAATGCACAGATCTAAACAGTGGGCATGTTTAAGGGATATAGGGCCCACTCACCTTCAAGAGAAAGACAGTAAGGATCAGAGAGAGAGCAAGGTAACAGTCCAGGTCACCCGGGAGGCTGACAGTGTGTTGGCTAGCTTCCTTTCTGCTTTTAGACATGACTCAGTAGGAAGCACATTTTATAATACGGCACTTTATGATATGTATATAGTAAGCAGTCATAGCTGTGAATTCTCTACATGTTAGTCCTTACAAAGGTCCCAGGAAAAGACACTTTATCTCCATTTGATAGATGAATAAACTAAGTACATAATAGTTTATCCAGAAATAAGTAAACAAAACAACTTGAATATAGGCCATGTAGCTCAGATTCCTGTCAGGAGCAGTCTTTGTGGAGCTGCAATCAGAGCCAGCCAAGCGGCCCCAAGTCTGTACCTGAGTGGGGGAGTGTGGATGAGGAAAAAGCTAGCTATAGACAATAAAGAAAGACAGAAACAGAATAAAGGTCAGGAGGGCAGTTCAGTCAATACTGAAATGCCACGAGTTTATTTTTCACCACTCTTATATACCTTAACCAAAAAGGGAAACACAATATCATGTGTATGGAACAAACAGACTTCTTCCTCACTTATTCTAAGGGTTCAGTAACCACACCTTAGCTCCAACTTCTTGTTCCCTAGCCTTGAGGTCAGGAGTAGTCACACCTCAGATTCAGGTCTGTTGTTATTTAGACTAAGACAGCCAAATGCATCCTTCTGTAGCCACACCTTTGACCTTTAGATCTTATGACTTGCTGATAGCCAAGATGTAGTGCAGCCATCTTTATGGGCACCCACAGTTTCCTAACTCATTCCATATGCTATGCTCAATTTGCATAGTAACATGTTCACAGTGATATATTTGCATCTATGCAAATTAATATACAGTGCTCCATAAAATACCAATCCTTTGTATAAGGGACTCTTGTTATTTTCTACTTCAATTTAAAGTCTTGACTGCAATTACCCATTACTACCTGTCATTTTAAAAAACTGAAAAGCATCACTAAACTCCCTAGGTCAGATTTCCTTTGGGGGGGGGCTTTGTTTTTAGAAAAGGAGGAAATCAACATCAAGGACAGGTATAAACTAGTCCTTAAATAAGAGGAAGAAAGCTTCCACTTTCTATTTCATGAGAAGACAATTATCCCACCACTCAGGGATGTTAAAAGAGATGGAGAAGATCCTGTCGTACTAATAGCAATTTAGATTGGAGAAACAGCCACTTGAACCCCAAGCCCTCATAATTGTACAACTACCACATTCAAAAGGACACATCCAAACTATTTTTAAATTAGACAGCATGTAAGAAATTAAATGCAGCATATCTGTCATGCTAATAAAAACTCTCTATTGTTTCTTTTTAATTTTTACTCTGTATCAATATTGTTCTAAACACTTTACATATATTTTAATTCATTTACTATGTTTCACAATTATATTAAATAGGGGCTGTTATCAAGTTCAATTTACAGGTGAGAATATGCTTAAGACTTGCCTACAATTACATGGGTAATGTCATACCTACATTGCCCGAATCCAGCAAGAGTCTGTTCTCTCGACTATCCTACTCAGTGTTCAAACCACAGTGCCAGTTACTATATGGCAACCTCCAAAACTAAGTACTTGGTAAACTTCAGCAATAACTGATTAAGTAGTTCTAGGTCTTCTAAAAGTATAAGAATGGAGGTAGCTCAATGCTCAATCTAAGCATTGTCAGTAACAGGCAACATTATTTCTCAGGAAAAGTGGATTCTTATCTATTATTATCAAAAAGTTTGAGTACATATGCATATATTTGTATATGATTATATGTGCACATTGCACATGTAGTCAGAAGAAAAAAAATCTCAGTTTCTATGTAGTTTAAAATTTCAACCCTACGCTTTTCTTCTGGTACCTCAGTATTAAAGGTCAAAATGAACTGAATGAAATCTTTGAATGGGGAGAATTTAAAACTACAAGTGGGAAGTAGTCTGCTCATGTCATAATCTGCATATCAGATATTTACATTATGATTCATAACAGTAGCAAAATTAGTTATGAAGTAGTAACAAAATAACCTTATGGTTGGGGTCAGCACAACACAAGAAACTGTATTAAAGGACTACAGCTTTAGGAAGGTTGAGAATGACCGCTCTGGACAGAGGTGAAATGGGCCTCTGGCTTGGCTTTGGGGGTTATCTTGATTGCATCAACTGAGGTAGAAAGACCCTCCCATTGTGGGTGGTACCATTATCTGAACTAAGATCCCGGGCTGCATAAACTGGAGAATATGAAGTGAGCACATTCATCACTTTTCTTTATTTATCTATTTTAATGTGTTATTGTTATGTGTGTGTGTCATATGTGTGTGAATGCAGGTATCCACATGTGCCCGCACACATATGGGGGTCAGAGGACAATTGTCAGAGGTCTAGACTTTCCTTTCACCATGGTTTCCAGGGATCAAACTCAGATCATCAGGCCTGTACAGCAAGCACTTTAACCAATGAGCTGCCTCAATGGCTCACTCTCTGATTCTTAATTATAGCAATGACTTCACTCTCTTGTTGCCTTGACCTCCCATGCTCTACCATGACCAACAGAACTTAAAACTATGAGGTGACACAACCCTTCCTTCCTTCCTTCCTTCCTTCCTTGTTCTGCTTTTGTCAAGGTGCAGATCGTAACAGAAAAGACACTAACCCAACTTAATGCAAATTAAAATTCTTTCTTTAAATGTTTATTTCCATCTTCAGTTACCCAGAAGCTCTGAGTTCCTCCAGCAAGCATATATTATAGAGTATCCACTATTGCAAGTAAAATGGTTTTGGAGTCAGGGGACAAGGGTTATACCCCAGCAGCTCAATAAATGTTACCCATGTCCGTTTGCCCCTCTCTTCTCCCTTTGTCTTTTCTCATTCCTGTACACACCACTGCAGCTGCCTTGCATGGTTCATTACTATTTGTGAACACACCAAGAAGCACTCCCTTAACTATTCCTCCTTTGAGGAACTGTGCTCAAATATCTGCACAAAGGGCTTGCCCTCAATTCTTCTGTATAAAATTACATTCACACACATTCTCCATATTCCCTACCTCCTTCACCTGCTTTTCTGTCTCTGTCTCCCCTTGTTTGTTTGCTTGTTTATTCGACCTGTATGTATTCTCAGTGTTGTCTTAGAACATGGCATTACAAAGTCTGTTGAGCTAGGCATGGTGGTACATGCCTTTAATCACCAGCACGGGAAACCAAGGCAGACTGATCTCTGAGTCTGAGGCCAGCCTGGTCTACAGAGCAAGTTCCAATCTATAGGCTAGCCGGGGTCAGGGCTACACAGAAAGACTCAGTCTCAAAAAAAAAAAAAAAAAAAAAAAAAAAAAAAAGTTTGTTGAATAAACACAATGAATTAATTAGTACTCCATTCACACCTTCCCATCTAGTTTGTAGAATCACAAAATTCAAATGACCACACAAAAGCTTTTTGTGGAGTGCTACATAAATCAAATATCATTTGTACTTTTAAAAAATATTTATATGAAGATGTATTATTTTCACAAAGACAAATAATGTCAACTCAAGAGAAATACCTATATTTTTCATATTGTATTCCTAGCAGAGGAACACTAAGACATGAGAAGCCCATAAAATACCAGAACTCAGAAGATAAAGGAAGGAGTCGGAATTTGAGTCATCTTGGCCTTCACTGTGAGAACCTATCTCAACAAAATAAAAAATAAGGAAATGAAAAATCAGTCACAATACCCCACCAAACTAAATATTTTAGAACACTTTCAAATTTCAAATATCAAGAATTAACTAGAGCCAGGCCTATTGGCCCATGCCTTTAGTCCCAGCACTCAGGAAGCAAAGCAGGTGGATCTTTGAGTTCACGGCCAGGCCAGTCTACAGAGCAAGTTCCAGGACCACACAGACAAGCCCTGTCTCAAAATAAAAAAACAAAAAAAAATTTTTTTTTAAATTAAAGAATAAAAGAATTAGCTATTTTTTTTTTCAGGACTTCAAGTTATTAATGTTTCAAATTTTTTTTTTGTCCTACTATAAAACAAATGCACAATAAAACTCATCCTTGAATTAGTAATTTCTTGCCAGGTGGTGGAGTCACACACCTTTAATCCCAGCACTTGGGAGGCAGAGGTAGGCAGATCTCTGTGAGTTTGAGGCCAGCCTAGTCTACAAAGTGAGTTCCAGGACAGCCAGGTCTATTACACAGAGAAACCCTGTCTTAAAAAAAAAAACAAAATAATAATGATGATGATAATGATAATAATTTCTTAGGATGGTAGAGAAGGCTCAATGGGTAAAGGCACTTCTCACAGAAGCATAGTGGCCTAAAGTCTAGGAACTCATGGTAAGGAGGGAGGAAGGGACTGACTTCACAAAATTGTCCTATGACCTGTATATTTGTGCTATGGTTTCTGCACACAAGCATTCACATACAAAAATTAGATAGTTTTTTTTTTTTTTTTTTTTTTTTTTTTGCCACGGCCTGCAGGATGAGTTGACGGGGGACCCTGAGGGAGGGAGAATGAGGAGACAAGAGACTCGAGAGATGGAGACAATACAGTATTCTGATCAAGTCTCATTTATTGAATTATCCACAGGGTTTTTAGTAGTGGATAAATGAGGGAATGGGCCAAAGGGAGGATGTGAGGGTGGCAGAATGTCCTTAAAAGCAGGATGCAGGTGTTCTGCTATAACTTGCTATACGATAAGCCTGCAGCTGGGACTCTTTCAGGGGCAGGCTTTGTCCTGTGCTTAACAGGAGAACAGTCATAGGGGAATGGAAAATTACCAGTATGTTAGTATCTAAGAGAGTAGTAGGAAAGATGGCTGTTAGGATGCTAACTTTGATCTGGGATTCTCCACAATTTTCTAATTAGCAATTTCTCATATCCCTCCCATCAAGGTTTGGAGATCTATCCAGAGGAGGGGCAAAAAGATGGTAAGAGTCTATGACACTTAACATAACAGTGGACTCTTACCATGACAGAGATGACATTAGGAAACACTCTTACTATGACAAAGAAGACATCAAGGAAACAGTGTTTTCCAGACACAACAGTGTTGTAGAATTTAATTTTAACAGGACAAAGATGTGTTACATTTGTTTGTGCCGTACTCTTCTAATTATGAAAAGCTGTTTTTACCTGGCTTGCCTAAGGCACCTGACTGGTCCAATAAAGAGCTGAATGGCCAATAGCTGGGTAGAGGAAGGATAGGTTAGCTGTTGGGCAGAGAGACTAAATAGAAGGGGAAATCTAAACTCGAGAGAGAAAGAAGGAAGGAGGAGAGATGGAGGGACATGACCAGGTTCAGAAACCAGGCAGCCATAAGCCAGCCAGACATAGAGATAGCAAGAGAGTAGAAAAGGCAAAAAGCCCTGAGGCAAAACATATATAAAGAGAAACAGGTTAATTTAAGTTAAATGAGCTAGCCAGAACCGTGCCTAAGCTAGGCCAAACATTCAAAACTATTAAGTCTCTGTGTCATGATTTGGGAGCTGGTTGGTGGCCTAAAAGAAAAAGCCTGGCACCCAACAGGGTACATGCACATACAAACTCACAGAGAGGCATAAGATTACACATGCTCAAGCCAGACAATTGCCCAGCATGAAGCTAACAACGGCCCAGCCCTAGCTAAGAAGCTGCTCCCCACTGACAGCTGCTGGGAGAGGGAAAATCCATTTTCTACAGTGGAGCGACATGGCCTGGAGCAGCTGAACAACACAAATCAGATCCCATGGTTTTGGATTTTGTTTGGTTGGCTGGTTGTATGGCTTGTTTTGTTTTTTTATGAACATGAAGTTAAGTGGGGAAGATCTGGGAGAAGTTGGGGGAGAGAAAAGAATCTAACTGAAATATATCATAGCAGGCACTAGAGAGATGGGTCAGTGGTTAAGAACACTGAGTGCTCTTTCAGAGGACCCAATTCATTTCCCAACATACATATATATGACAGCCAACAACCACCTGTAACTCCAGTCCCAGGGTATCTGACACCCTCTTCTGACCTCCTCAAGCATCAGACATGCACACAGTGCACAGACATACATGCAGACAAAACACTTATACACATAATTACACACACACACACACACACACACACACACACGTACATGTTATATAAACATTTATAAATTCTCAAAGAAAAAATTTAAAACTTTAATTCCTCGTTAAGATAGAAGTTATTTACCTGATTGGTATGTTTGAAGAGCCAAACCCCATGTTAATCTAATTCTTGTACTGGCAAATCATTTCTATCACTACTTGTCTTTAAGATTTACAGAAGTGGTGAACGTTCTGAACAGCATCATTTTCTCTTAGGTGACTTAACTTTAAACCTCACCTCTTGGTTTACTTCATCCAGACTTGTGCCAAGTACTGAGATGATCTAAGGAGCCTGCCTGCCTTTTTGTAGGACATGTTTCATTTCCTCTGAGGTTTGAGATCTCTGTCTGAGAGAAGAGTGTTGACAATGAGACTCAAGCCCTTGCAGTTGTTCCCAGTTCCTCTAGCTGCCGAAACCTATCTCAGAGTGAAAGGTTAAGGACAACTGAATGACATCTTTCAAGGGAAATATTTAAATGAGCAAATAAGTAGTAGTTAGTCTTGTCTATAAAGGCCTTGTCCTTACCCAAGAGGTTTTCATAAATACAACTCCCAAAGACAGCATGCAAGTTGAAAATCTGCTATTCTCAGTGCACATTTATAAAGCAAATATTACTATTCTCAGGGAGCAAAATTTGACTTCTTAGGCCAGTCTACAAAAGAACCTGTCAAAGTCTTACTGTGTAGCTCTAGCTGACTCCTGGGTGCTGGGACTAAGAGGATGTGCCACCATGCCTGATCCAATTGAGTCTTTTTCCCCAGTGTCTAGTATATAATGGACCCTCAGGGACTGGTATACACATGTTGGCTTTCTTCACATGCAAGTTGAGATCCACGAGTCTACATAAAAAGAATGCAATACTAAATATCAGTGCAGCTAGGCCAAGTACTCAACTTGATATTAATTGATTGGCAGTCTATGTTAAAAAATTTAAAGGTTGGGGATGGAGAGATGGCTCAGGGGCTAAGAGCTCTTGCTGCTCTTCCAGAGGACAGGGTTCAATTCTCAACACCAACATGGCTTCTGGAGTCTGTCCAGGGGATTCGACACCCTCACACATACATACATGAGGGCAGGCACGAATACACATAAAAATGAATAAACCATTAAAAAGAATTTAAAGGTGTTTTTTTTCTTTCATAATCACTCCATAGGCATTGTGAAATAGATGCACATTTACTAAACTGAAAATTAATCCTCTTGTGGGATAGGACCATACACAATGTTTAAATCATTTCAACCCATTCACTTTATTTTATTCCAGGGAAATTTTATTTTTAAAACTTGAGATTTAGGGCTAGGAGGTAGGTTCTGCCAGTCGCATGCTTGCTTCCCAAGCAGGAGGATCTGAGCCTGGCTCAGATACCCATGTGCTGGGCACCTGTACTCGCAACACTAGAGAGGCACACTCTCTGGGAAGCACTGGCCAGTAAGTCTGCTGATTGATGAGCTCCAGGCTCAGTAAGAGATCCTGTTCTAAAAACTAAGAGGAGAAGCAAACAAAGATACCCAACTGGATCCCACAGACATACCCAGAAAACATACACACATACTACACACACACACACACACACACACACACACACACACACACACACACACAAAGTTGACACTGCAGGGGAATATGGTGGTACATGCCTGTAATCTCGGCACTTAACTATGTAATGAGTTCAAGTTTTCAGAGCAACTAAATTCTAAGTCCAATCTTCTCCCTTTTTCTTTTTCAGGTATAATGTGTGTATGTGATGTGTGTGATGTGCATCCTTGTGAGAGCACAAGCACATGCACATGGAAACTCAAGGTTGCTATCAAGAGCCTTCAACTGCTCTCCCACCTTGATCTTTGAGGCCAGTCTCTCCATCAAGTTCAAAGCCCAGATACAGCTAGTCTAGACAGTGAATTTGCAGGGGCAGGAAGCAAAAGGGTTCCCAGTCTCAGCCCACCTGGCATTACATGAGTAAACACTTGAACCATCTCCCTAGCCCCTGCCTGTTTTTTCTTATTAATGTTTGATATATGTGGAATAGCATTTATTTCAGGAAGCCTTTTTTCAATTGTGTGTATGGTTTTTCAACTGACATTCTGATAAGGTGAACACTACCACTTATTTGAAGTAGTCAAGACATGATTTAAACAGTTCTCCCTAATGAATGATTGTAATACTCAAAATCTAAAGATGAGAAAAATGCTGGCACCCTAGATGAAGCTAAGATTGGTCTTAACTTCTGATGTGGGAGTGTCTAATGACAGCAGATGACAAATGGGGTAGGTTTATTTTCAATAAACAGCTAGTTTGGAAAACTAACTGGTGCTTAGTAGCCTAAACAGGACATTGCTGTGTCCTCTTTCCAAAGTTTTAGGTTTCTGATCTCCCAGCTCTATTTCATCTTGGATACCCTCAAAGCACGATTAGGCAATGAGCATTTTATCTGAAGCACAACGGTGACACCTAGTGTGATCACAGATTTCCTTCCCTTCCTGTCTTCTCCCTCCCACTTTCTTCCATCCTCCCTTGCTCTCCCGACCACTCCCCTTTTTCAAAGATCCTTGGGGTGTAGTTTAGTAATAGTAAGCAATTGTGGAGAATGTACTGGGATCACACTTTAAATGTATCAACTTATTTCTAACTCCAATACCACTTTATCACCTCATTCTTTGTCATGAATAATAGGAGTCTGAGAAAGTTTAACCAAACTTTATTTGGGAGGAAACTAGGACTTTGATCTACACAATCATTACTTTTTTAAAATTTATTATTTTACATGTCGATCCCAGTTCCTTCTCCCTCCCTCCCTCTTACCCTCTCTGACCCCTCACATGCCCCCCTGCCCCATGCCCACCCTCCCCTCCCATCCCCCTGCCCCCAATTCCACATGTAGGGCAATGCCATCGAGGTGGGGTCATATAAATCTGTCAAGTCATTTGAAGTAGGGACTAGGACTTCTCAAGTATTGGCTTAGGCAACATTACTGGATAGCTTAGTTTATATTTCTACAGACTTCAAGGTTTCCGATATGGCTTCAGGTAAATATCAAAGACCTGAGGCATATAGCTTTGAGCCATACTCCCTTCCCTCTCTAGACAGAATGTGAACCTTCAGAGTTCCCCAGGCTGTATGCTTCTCCTCCTCTCTCTGAAGGCAGAACAGTGTCCCTGGGAAGGTTCTGGGAACATTGTTATTAATATATGCCAGAAAGTAGTTCTTGGAAGGGTTGGACAGCCATCCCTGCCATTTTCTTGTTTGCTCTTTTAAATGCTTCAGGAGAGTAGAACTCAAGAAAAAGTACAGGGTATATCATGGGTTCTCAATCATGTATGAAGTGCATTGGGATAGGCTGGGAATATGCATTTATGTTATTGCTGTTGCACTCTACTTAAGATATGTGGATGTTTAAGTTCAGCTATTTACTCCCTAATGCTAAAAAGGCTGCTGCCCAATGCCCAAGTGGACTAATTAGCTTCTCTGTGAGAAAACAAGCCCTTCCCTGGGGCTTGGCATGTCTCCTTGTTACACTACCCACTCCACCCAAAGAGCTCTTTCAAGAGGCCCTTATTTCTTTTCTACAAAACACGTATTGAGATAGAAAAGGGGAGAGGAACAAGTTCACACCATGTTCGTAATGTGACCAAGTGGCTAAGATCCTTTGAAGGCCCCTCTGAACATCCTCGGGTGTCCTGTAAATAGATCCTTGTTCTCAAACCTTATGAACCTGTCAAAATCTCTCTAGCTTTTACTGTTCATATATAGTTTGTAGTATAAAATGGAGTCTTAATGATTGAGACTTATCTTAGAGAAATAGTAGAAAGTAATACTCAACAAACATTTGGCATATGCAAATTTCACAGACAGTACACACATTATCTCTTTTCAGAACACAAAGGAAGTGTAACATACTATGAAAAATTCGGAGAAAATACCTTATCCAAGGTGAAGGTTCACATTAATATCCAGCTCTAAACCAATACTCTTTACATCTATGAATCCAAAGTACCCACAGAAACCTTCTTCACTTTTCTTGGTTTGGAGAAGCAATTCTTTTCCAGGGGCCACCAGGACTGGACTACAGTTTGACACTGTTCTCTTAATAACCAAATGCTTAGGAAGACTTAAGTACATCACTATTCAATGAGGCTCAGGTATGACTTCCCCTTAGAATAGTGGTTTTCATCCCGTGGGTTGCAACTCCCCCAAAACATTGACATTACGATTCTTAACAGTAGCAAAATCACAGCTATAAAGTAACAACGAAAATAATTTTACAGTTGGGGTCATCACAACATTAGGAACTATATGAAAGGGCTGCAGAATTAAAAGGTTGAAACACTATCTATACAAAAGTCTCCCCTAAACTCAATATGGAGCATTTTGTGACTCCTCCTGAAAATATGTAATAGGTTAACTCAAATTAAAATGTGACAAATGTTGTTTAATATATGGACTTTTATGGAAAGTAAAGGACATTCAGAGTTTAAATTCTATACTATATCTGAAAAAGTTGGATGAATCAATATTTAGATGTTTCAGAGAGCTGTAAAATAGAGATGACTCAGTAGTTAAGAGTACACACTGCTCTTGCAGAAGATCAGAGCTCGATTCCCAGACCCCACATCAGTTTAGTCATAACTACCTATAACTCCAGCTCCCGAACCTCTGATACCCTCTTCTGGTAGTGGCAGGCATCTGCACACGTGCACATTGCCACAAACACCCATCCACACAAACATGGTGCATACACATTATTTTAGAATAATGTCTTTAAAGAAGAAATACTATAGAGGTCAGACCTGACTTTACATCAGGAATGTCTAAGTCTGTTCCAAGGAAGTAAACTCCATTGTCTGTTACTATCCATGTTAGACACTCCATCCTGCACCCAATTTGCAACTTCTATAGTTCTCAAACCTTAATGTGCAAATTCACACAGGAAGCTTACTGAAAGTTAGGATTTCAGACCAGTACAACCCAGTATCTGTACTTTTTGAGCTTAGAAATATAGCAGGTGTAAGTGCCAAATGGAATTCTGAAAATGGTCCTTGAGTCACATTCTGAAATTCTTGGAATAAAATTCAAGGTAACATTTGCGAAATATTTCTCAAAAGTTAAGAAATATGGCCAAGAAAATGTAATTTTAAAGAAAACTAGGTACATTATTACCCATAAAATGACAGTTTTAGTCACTTTATTCTGTCATTTAAAAGACTTGCCTACATAGCCTGGCATGACACAAGCCTTTCATCCCAGCAATTGGGAGGCAGAGGCAAGTTGATCTCTGTAAGTTTGAGATCAGCCTGGTCTACAGAGTGAGTTACAGGACTGTCAAGGCTATGTAGAGACTCTGTCTCAAAAAAAAAAAAAAAGTAAGGACTTGCCTATTTTTTTTCAAGGCCAAGACAAACAGCAGTTTATTATGTCCTCAAAAACTTCGCACAAATAGTGGCCAAATTAACGTGATTTATGTGAGCAAAACTTAGGACAAATATTCCTTACTCCCTGTCTCATTAACCCTTGGTATAGCCTACCTACCCTCTAACCACTACAAATCAGAACCATGTGTTACATGCTGTCCTGCTCCTACTCAGTATGCTGTCTGTATGCTCCTTAATACATAAAATCTATACATATATATATGCACATTGTATGAATGTGCCATAATTTAGTCTCTTCTCTGTTGTAGGTTTTTACCTTTCCTATGACCAATCCAGCAACAACCTTACAATGTACATTTTCTTGGTCTTATCAAACACGGTATATAATAAACATTATTAAAAATTTCTCTCAAATTGAAATCTTTCACTTTCATCTTGCTGCCTTCAAATAACATGACTCTTCTATTCAGAAAGCCCACTATTTATCTCTTCAAATATTTCACTCAGATATAAAGAGCTCTTAATGGGTCCAAACTACACATTTACTCATGTCAGGTCACATCTGTTCTAACTTTCAAATGGTCTCATATTACCTAAGCATATGATTAAAAAAAAAAAATCCATCTTCTATGTGCCATAACGCCGGCTAAATTATATGCTTTGGTACTTATTTTTCACCTGAAGGCCTTTTGTACAAATTCTTCTAAAACACGACAAACTTCATCGTCCTTTTGTCTGCCTCCTTCACACCTATTCACCTTCCTGCAAGAAAATTAAAAACAACAACAACAACAACAAAAAACCCTGACCTGACAGATTTCACCACCTTCCTTCAATTCACCACACAGGGAAGTCCTTACCTAACAATAAAGACACTAAGTTTTTCTTGCAAGTTTTTAGGTGTCTATGTTAGGTCTACACTTAATTTTAGTACATATGATATCTTGCACTCAAGATAGTTCTTTTCTTCTTTCTTTCATCACATTAATGTTCAACTGATGCAGAAACTGTAAGATAGGCAATGGCTCCAGGGAACATTGGCACATTTGCTGAAAATCTAAAGTGTAAGTCTATTTCTAGACTCACCACTCAGTCCCGTTATAATTTTACAATATATTGACTAGTCTGGAATCAGGTAGAATGCAATCATTTTAATAAATATTGTTTTGACTATCCTGTCATTTTGGTTTCAATGCTGTGGAACTGCCCTGCCAAATTCTATTTTTAATAGAAGGTATGAAGGTGTACACCCTTGTCTAGCGCAATCACAGGATGTTGGTTTTGAGACCCATGACTATAAAAGCAGCTGACCAAGAAATCCATCGTGCTAGGATACTAAGAGTGCATTGATAAATTTGGGTAGAGTTAAAATCTTAGTAATACCGTAATCTAACCCAGTATTTTCATGTGTGTGTGTGCATGTGTGCACACGCATGCGTGTACACGCACGTCTGTCTCAGAATCTCTACGAGTTAAAAACCATCTTTTCAGTGCAGACATTTTGCACTATAGACTTTACCACATTTTGTACAATAAAACATTTCATTTCAAACTGAGTTTGAGCTGTAAACATTTGGTAAACTGTTCATGGTAGTATTTTCCCAAAGATCTCTCCAGACTTTCCAGATGATTCCACTTACAGAGAAAGGCAATTTCCCTCTGACTTTGCAATCTGTATGTATTAACGCCTTACTGCATCATCAAAAACATTAAATACAAAGTGCTAAAGAGACGGTCTTTCCATGTAGCCTAGGCTGATCTTGACTTCAATTTTCTTCCAACAGCTTCACCATTGTTGGAAAGGAAGGTGAGCATCAGACCTGAGCTTATGAATGATTTGAGCAGTTTTCTGTTAAAGACTTGTCCCTTTCAATCTATCTTAACAACTTACTGCAATGAACTATTTACACACACACACACACACACACACACACACACACACACACACACAAATTAACTACCAATCTTAATTACATGTTAATATGGTGAAGTAACTAGTCTGAAAAGGCTGCATACTATACAACTCTGGCTGGCATAGGGCCATTTACTTCTAAACTTATATTGACTTTCTATGTGTGGGATCCTAAACTAAGCACAAAATTACTGACCATGATAAATGGGCACCTTAACAAAACACTGACAGCATAGCCATTATCCCAATATACATATACTGCTGTATGATTAGCTCATGGAGTGAAGGGCAATCAGCAAGGCTCCTCTGCAAAGAAGCAAACTCTCTTTGAAGGACTGCTTTAAAAGTACATCACAGAGTACATCAGTACAGTGAGAGCACATCACGGGCCATCACAGAGTACATCACAGGCAGAGAAAGCCAACTAGTCATCAGTTCCAGAGTTCCAACAAATAACCTTGGTGGTCGGTCAAAAGAAACATTTAAAAAGGACATTGTTATTTAAAGGGTAAGAGGACACAGTTATATCTCCTTGGATACAGAATAAAAGAAACCCGCAAAGAAATACTGTTTTAGGCTCGTAAAATTTGTTTTAGCATACACAAAGCAATCTCACTCAAAATAACTTTAAAATGATTTTATTAGTAATTATAGAAGCATACAACAGTTTACATGTTTATAAACATTTCTACAAAAAATATTCTTTAAAAAGTTTTTGACAAAACATTAAAACATGATTTACTGTAAGGAATGAAACCCTAAAAAAACTTTATTTCCTTGGGAGTCAGACATAGGTGGATCTCTGAGTTCAAGGCCAGCCTGAACTGTAGGGTGACAGCCAGGGCTACACAGAGAAACCAAACTAAATCAACCAAACAAAAAAGAAACCCACATTATTTCTTCTCTACCTTACAATACTCTATTGTATGGAGCTCTTATAAATAACAGTGATATATGGATGAACTTACACTGGAATGATGGGTGGTGCAGCTGCTCTGTCAGGAAAGAGTTGAAGTCATGAATGCTAACTAATAGCATAAAATTCAATTATATACTTGAGTTTTTCTCTCTGCTGTATTTCAAAGAAAGTAAAAGGAGAAACAGAAACAGGAGTGAGAAGAAAGTGGGGGCTGTTTATTTGGGTGGAACAGGAAGCACAAAGCATCCTACATCTCTACTACAGGGGAGAGCGTGCCATAGACCCCCTCCCACACACAAAGCCATGTGGGCATCTGACGTCCTTATTCACCGTGCCTTGTCAAGTTAGCCACTAAGGGTGGACACCAAACAATGAGTAAGTTACCTACTCTCAGAAACTAGACTTGGAGCTTCACAACTAACTTTACAGCTAGCTTTACAAGTAAAGACCCAGCTTCCTCAAGGGGCCTCACCAAGATCATAAAAGCAGATTTCTACGGCTGTCTCCATTGTCTTCGTATTCAAGGGGAAAATACAATAGAGAGGAAGGAGAATGGGAAGAGTTCACTGTTTTTATGTTTATACAGTGTTCTTTATGCTAAAGGAAAAGTCTTGTTTTAATGTTAACAGATAATATAATATTCTTCAAAGCATTTTAACCAGCAATACTACTACTGTTTATTATCTGTATAAATTAACTTAGGGGTGCTAAGATATATGTCTTGATATTTATTGCATTAAATATAAAATCACTCAAGGATGTGCAATTTAATTGATCCCACTTAAGAAACAACTGTTTCTATTAGGCTGACCTGGCCAATGAATATACAACTTGATAGAGGTTCATCACCCCCCCCTTTGGGAATAGTCAATGTCATGGGGAAAGTAAAATGTCTCATCATAGTACTATTCATTTTACACAGAATGACTTAAAAATCACTGTTAAAAAGAAACAGACCCCCTCACTTTCAAAACTCAGTCTGAACTTGTAGACATGTCAGTGGCAAGACAGCCAATAACAAACGGGGACAGGGCAGGGAGATAGAAGGGATGCAAGGAAGAACACGGTAGAGGCTGGGAGCAGAGGAGTTACTTATTTCAAACAGATAACAGCTCTGTGATCATGAAGTACTAAAAATAAAACTTGTTAAGAAAATTTGTTAAGACATATTTGTCTAAACCACTTTATTCTGTTACATACAGTTGGCTCTTCAGTTAAAGTTGAAAAAACATAATTTTACCATATAAAATCTGTTATGTATTGAACCAAGCAAAGTGCCCTTTGAATAAAAAAAATTAGTAATAGTTTAAATATTACATATTTGTCTGTATTTCTAGAACTGAAAATATTAAACATGCATTTAAAAATAGCATAAATTTTGAAAATTAAAAAAATTATAGTTGGGCATTACAGCACATGGCAGTAACTAACAACAGGAAACTAAGGCAGGAGATCACAAGTTTAAGATCAGCTTGAGTTTACAGAGTGAAAATACAGCCTCAAAAAAAAAAAAAAAAAAAAAAAAAAAAAAGCAGTGCAAGAAACCTACTTGTAAATTGGGTAAATACCTCATTACACTAAGTTTCAATTACAGTCGAGCAATGGTGTCCTTTAGATGCAAGTACTAACTCCACACACAATGCCTTCTTTTTCATATCTTAGTACTAACAAGTGCTCCAAACACTTAAAATTCACTTTTCCTAATCAGTAGCCTTCTTATATAACAAATAATAAACATTGTAAAAAAAAAAATCTGCAAAACACTACCATTCACTACTGCCTCAAAGCAAAATAAAAACTACTTTGTAATAAGCCTAAGGAAGCAAAAGAGTCCACAATGAAAACCCTTAACATGCTGAAGGAAGAAATCGAAGGACACACTAGGAGATGGAAAGGCCACAGGTTGTTCACAGGCTGGAAGGATTAATGTGAAAATAACTATACTACCAAAAACAATTTACAGATTCAGTTCAATTTCCATCAAAACTATAATGCTAGTCACAGAAATAGAAACACACATGCACACTCACACTGAATTACAAAGACCCCAGAGAGTAATCCTGAGAGTGATAGCAAAGACCCCAGAGAGTAATCCTGAAAGTGATAGCACATCTCACTTCAAGTATACTGCAAAACCTCAAGTACAGATAGATCAACAAGGCAGCTGCAAAAAGACAGGTAAATGACCAATGGAGTAGACCAGAAGCCTCAGGCACCTGACTTTTACAAAGGCAGCAGCATCTTCAACAATTGGTACCTAAACATTGGATGAAACGTTGGAGGCTGATAGGGAAACCCTGGGAAATGGAAGAACAAGTAAGTGTGCACTGAACAGGAGAATTGCATTTGCTCTGCAAATGATGAAAAGCAGCAACTGGGGTCTCACAACATGAAAAGGCTTCTTTATGGCAAAGGAAACAGTTAATTGAAAGAAGAGAGAGCTTTCCCTACACAACAGGAGAAAATCTTGGCTGGTTATACATTTGACTAAAGACTGACAGAATATTGCAAAGAACTAAAAACCTAAAGAACAAAAATAACACCTCAATCAATAAATGGTAAGTAAATGAGGGTGAGTAGATATCTCAACTAGTAAAGCACTTGCTTTGCAAACAGGTCCCCAGAAGTCACAGTTTAAAAATTAAAAGCCCAGGACAAAGAGAAGCAAAAATACAAATTCCTGGGGCTCACTGGACAGCCTAATTTATATGGCCTAGTGCCAGGCCAGTGAGAGACTCAGTCTTAAACAATGACCCCAAGGTCAGTCACTGGCCATCATGTGCATCTGCACAAAAGAAATGGGCTACTGAGCCGGGTGTGGTGGCACATGCCTTTAATCTTTAATCCCAGTATTCAGGAGGCAGGGATAGGCAGATCTCTTGGGAATCTGAGGCCAGTCCTAGAGAAGGGGGGAAGGATGGGCTATTGAAACAAAACAAACAAAACACAAAAAAAACAACAACAAAAAAATAAAAACAAAAGAATCTCACAAAAATGGGCAATAAAAATATGAAAAGGTCTTCAACCTCACTAGCCATCAAAGAAATAAAAATATAAAAATTAGAATTACATCGAGATTCTACCTCCCCTTTCAGAATGGCAGTCATGAGGAAAACAAGCAACAAGCCTGGAGTGGGATCCATGCCTACAATTAACTTTGGAGGACCTGCTGAAGGTTTAAGGTTACCCTGGTCTACATAGCAACTTCCAGGCCCGTTAGGGATACATATAGCAGGAAACTGTCTAAAAAGGCACAAAACAAAAACAATAACAACAACAAAAACAAAACAAACAAAAAAAAAAAAAAAACCAGAAAGACAAGAAACAAATCAACAACAAAAGTTGGAGAGGATGGGTATAAAAAGGAAGCCTCACATGGTGCATGGGGCAATGTAGTCTAGCCACTAAGGAAATCAGTTAAGTTCTTAAAAAAAACAAAACAAAAATAGATCCACTGTATGACCCAGCTACACCACTTTTGGGCATTTAACCAAAGGGCTCTAAATCTACATATTACAAAGACATTGTCACAGCAATGGTTATTGTAGCACTATTTACAAATGTTAAACTGCTACCTGTCCAAAATGAGTAAAAGAAATGTGGCGTAAAACACAATGGAATTTTTTCAAGTATAAAGAATGATTATCAGAGATAATCCTGCTAAGTGAATTAAGTCAGTCAAAAGAGAACAGAAAATTCTATATTCCCTTCACTTCATTCACAGATTTTAAATAGATGTATATGGCATGAAAGTGGACTCCCCTGTCTGAAGTAAAGGAGGCAGACACATCCCTGAAACACTATTATTTTGGGCTGCTTTTCAGAAGTCATCATCAGAATGGTCACATTTAAAACTTAACATTGTTAAAATTTACCACTTAAAACCTTAGCTTCCTGTTAAAAATTTAAAGGCCATTTCCTATTTTTAATGAACGTGTCTTATTATTTTCTTATAGAAAGAACTTAGTGTTCAGAAAATGGGCTAATTCTATATATAGGTTTTAAAATTCATGTGTGGCTAGGGCTGGAGAGATGGCTCAGTGGTACAGAGCACTGACTGCACTTCAGAGGAACCAGGTTCAATTCCCAGCACCCACATGACAGCTTACAACTGTCATACGCCAAGATCTGACACCCTCACACAGACATACAAGCAGGAAAAATCAGCAATGCAAATAAAATATTAAAAAAAAAATTCACGTGTGGATCTTATCAGATCTTTGGAATAGATCAAGTAGTTGCTTGGATTAAAAAAAAGCAATGACTTTACCAATGTGTCAATAAAGGACTGGGGGGGGTGCTTTTTCTTTTCCTTTCTTTTCTGTTTTTTTTTTTTTTTTTTTTTTTTTTAAATTTTATTTTTAGCAGTATGACATGTTCCAGGAGAAAAGCAGAATTCTTCCTTTAAAACTCATTTGTTGCCAGGTGGTGGAGGCAGATGGATCTCTGTGAGTTGGAGGCCAGTGTGGTCTACAGAGCTGAGTTCCAGGACAGCTAGAACAACACAGATAAACCAGGTCTGGAAAAAACAAAACAAAAACTCATTTGTTTTCTCCCAAGTTGTATTACCTAGCTCATCTTTGATCATTTCTGCCAAATATAACCTCAAAATTAAGAAACATTATGTCATATATTCACAAGTATAGGACAGAATCTCAAAAGGGTCAAAAGGCAAATTAACATCTAATCAATATTTTCTGGTATTTCTGATGAGAGATTGACAGATGAACAAACAACAGGTCTAACATACCAGATAAATTAGTTAAAATGTTATTTATCAATGCTCTTTTATAGCTAAATTTGTGTTCATACTCATCTTAGAGTGGTCTATAGATGGAACTAAATTATTTACTTAAATTTCATCTATATCCTAATCATAAAACAAAATCATAAAACAATATACTATATTGATAATATATATTTAAAACATCATAAATTTTATAGTAAGGACTTAACTATGTGTCTAACACAAGTACAAACTTTCTACATATTCTTTCAATCACTATAAAAATCAGCATTTTAACTTTCAAAAGATACTATCCAAGAACTGTAAATGATTCAGCAAACAGGCCTGTAACTGTAAATGATTCAGGAAACAGGCAAAGGCAGTAGTAATAAAACATTGACAGAATAGTAAATAAAAAACTTAGAATTGACTCTTTTTTGTACCTGAAATATTTCTTTAAAGTTTATTTGTATTTCATGTGCATAAATGTTTGTCTGCACGTCTATATGTGCCCCACATGCATGTCTAGTGTCAATGGAGGCCAGAAGAGGGCTCCAGATTCCCTAGAGCTAGAATTACAGACAGTTGTGAGCTGCCACATAGGTGCTGGAAACTGAGCCAAGTCCTCTCTGACAGCAGCTGGTGATATTATCATTTAAGTCCACATCCTTAAATAGCCTTTAAATTAAATATAGAGCTCACTAAATTTCTAAAATGCATATTCCTTTTCTTTAATAAGCCTACAGAAAGTCTCATTCTCACTAAGATCACAGAATAATCTTTATAAAAACTGTTTAGGTACTAAATTCACCATCACAGTCACCGCTACACAAGGCCAGGCCTTGGCCCCTGGTGGTGCATAAACAGCACTGAGAGATGTGGCAACTGGATCTGACTGCCACATACTGTCTGACTGGGGTCATACCAAGTTCCTTGTTCTACCTTCAATTTTTAATCAACTAAGCCACTTTTGTCCACATTTATATAACCACAATACCCTTTTAAAAGCACAAGTAAAATTTTTACTTTTGAGTTCTAAATTTGAGTCTTTCTCATTATAAAATGAAACTAAAGAAATTAAACTGAATATGTATGAGATAAACTAAGATGTTTTAGATTTTTGTCCAAAATAATTTTTAACATAATCCATATATAATACAAACACTTTAAGTAAGCCCCAGAAAATAAGACTCAGAAATACAAATTCAAAGATAAGAGGCTTGTTTGGGAGATAATCCCAGTAAATGTCCTTAAAGGAGGAGGAAAAAAAAAAAAATAAGAATTCACATTTGTTGTATTAAACAGTTTCTTGTTGCGAACAATGAGGACCAGTCTTCTGGGAACTCTAGGAGGTGGCATGAAACAAGCTTGCAGTCCACCCAGGGAGATCAAAGACTGGACTCATCACCCACCAATTCCCATCCACCTGTGGCTAAGAGCTGCTCATCTGGCATTAATTTCCCAGCACCCTACTGTGCTCAGTAGACAGCTGAGAAATTCCATAGAGTAGCAGGTGCTTGGAGAGCACTTTATAAAGGACCAGAATGGAAGGGTCAGACATCTATTGTCATCTCACTGTCACTAAACTAATACACACAATTTCTATCACTGTCCATTACAGAAAAGTGGCATGTAGCACATGACCACTACAGCACAATTCCAAAATTGTAAAATAATCCCCTAATAAGAAAATATAAATTTCTATACTTAAAGTAGATGAGCCCACAAAAGAAATCTACTTATAACAGGCATCTCTATAAATGATTTTCATTAAATCTGCAAAACCCCTTACCTTTCTAAATGCAATAGCTTACAATAAATAGCCAGTGATAAAACCAAAATATTGAGTGTGGTATAATATTCAAAATACACAGAACTAATGAACCAGAACCAAGTTCTTGTCCTAGCCATGTCCTGGGAAGTGGTACTTGTCGTCTAATTATTTGTTCTGGGAACAAAGCGAATCGACTGCAAAGCTGAAATGGACTCCAGTCCAGTGCTTCTCCAATGTCCTACGACAGACAAAGCCGGTGGCCCTGGGCAAGCCGACAAAGCTATCTTAACTAACTTTCAAAGTTTTCCAATATCTTGAGGTAAGGATAAACACCATGGGATACTGCGTAAAAGCAAAACAAACCAGGAATCACCAACAAATGGTTCTGAATACACCAGGTAAATTAATTACCACTCACTCCACTTGGCATTACATACATTTAACAAAATAAATTCTATCCTCCTTTGATTTAGTTAGAAACTTGATTTCCACATTTAAAATCAAATCATGGAAAAAGCTTCCAATTAAAAGGTTTGTTCTCCATATTGTAGGAAACACTTTATTGTATCCTTTTCTTCTCCATCCTTCAAAATTCAATTTACTAGAACTGAACACAAACTGAATGTCTATTTTATCCTATATTCAAATGAATAAATTCCAAATAAAAAAATTCTCAAAAAGAATTCCATTTATAAAAGTCAAGTTTAAAATACCTTTATTAAAACTGATTTTACAGTTTTTAAGTATTTAATTTTAAAACACAAAATTCAGTCAATATATTCTACTTTGTTTTCACCGTATTTTAGTTTTACTTAAATATATAACATCACACTGAGGAATTCAGAATATTAGTCAGCAAATTTTGAATATTTTCCAGAATTTTATGTTGGTAGATTCAAAGATCAGCACTCATGCCTGTTTATACGGTTGAATATAGTTGGGCTTCAACTGCTTTTTAGTAATGGCATTTATGTGTTCTTTGGTTTCATTATTTGTGATAACAGGGATAATATACATGATCATATCAAACACAAAATTAACTTTGCATTAAGAAAGGTATACTTGAATATAACTTAGCAATAACAACAACAACAAAAAACCTTAATTGTACTATATTATCTATGGCTTTCAAAAGTAGAAGAACTTGTTTTAATTTTCTCATTATTTTATAGGCTCATAGTCAAAACTTTGTGTTGAAATTTAAAACAGTCACCACCACACACACAGGAAGGAAAGGGAAATAGAAACACAATAGACCCTAGATATAAACCAGTCTGAAATCACCAGTGAACCCTTGAATAAATGCTATTGGAGACATTTGACCTCTTAACATAGTTCTAAGAACTCAGGAAGATAAGGCCAGGCAAACAGAATTTATCCACAACAATTTTAAGGAAGCCAAGGTATCAGGTACCAGCATTACTGAAGGGGCCATATATAAAACAGGATGGTCTCTAGTGACAATATGCCATGCAATGTGATCCTATTTGCAGGTATATGCTGGCCAGAATAGGAAATGACAGAAAAATGTATCTGCCTTCTGCTGTTGGATCCCCTAATATTTTGAGAGTGCTAAGTCTAAAAAAAGAACAGCCTCTCAGTCCAGTACACCACCCTCACATTGATATAGCTGTTCTTCAAACTGCCTGTTTGAGAAAGTAGCCATTTAAAAAACAAAACAACAGCTTCAATGTGTATTAGGGACTGGTAGAATTTGCTCTGTATTGACATCTTTACATTAAAGAATTAGCCAAAAGCTCTAAGCATCATTTTAATAATTCACAATCTGTTAAAAGTTAATGTTTAAAATATACACACTATTATTCACAAAACAGTTTCAGTTGGAATCCCTGCTACTTGGAGAATCACTGATCTAGTTTTTATTTGAATATTTCCAGTGATGTGATGAGAACAGAGCCAATTATCATCATCATAAATGTTCACACATCACGTTTAATGTGGTCCAAAACTTAAGCTTCCTACTTCTCTTCTTTTGGAGATAGGGTTTTACTACATTGTTGTCCTTGCTAGCCAAGAATGTGCTACATACACCAAACTGGCTCCTAATTTACAGAGATCCAGTTGCCTCTGCCCTTCATTTGATGTGCTGGAATTAAAGGAAAAAAAAAAAAAGTTTAACTTAGAGCAATACAGAACAATTTTAGTCCTCTTGAGTGGCAGTCACAGAAATATTTGAACCTATTCTTAAACTTAAACTTATTCTTCAAAAATAAATGCTACCTATTCCTTCAACTACATCATGTTCCACACAGGCCTTTCTGTTTCGTCAGATTTAATCCAATGATGTACAATTTCCAGTCTAAACAAGAGGATGTATGTGGTTTATTAAGTATCCTCAGTTATTTTGGCAACCATAAACAACATTTGGAAAATGCCTAGGTCTGCAGGGCTGACAGTACCACCTGACGAGGTGTTCTGTGATCCTTGATGAAATAGTAGTTCAACTAGAATTATTTGAATTAAATTTCTCTCCTTTATTCTGAATTTATTAGAGGTCACTGTTTCAATAAAATAAGAGTGATAGAAAAGGGTAATTTTTCAAGTCTTTACATGGCAAAAGTCAACAACATTTTTAAAGTATCTGTCTGATATACTGGAATACTCATGTGAAACAGTTTACTTGTGACAGGCCTAGGGATGCATACCTGTAATACCAGCTCTAAGGACATTTGGGGACAGACAGCCTTGGCTACACAGCAAGGCAGACAGCAGCAAAACAAACCCAATGTACGTCTGTAAATACAAGGATTTCAAGGTGCTCCTAATTTTCCCTACTTCTCACTTACCTTTGTTAACACTCAATAAGAAATCCAGCCCCTGACACTTCATCAAATTAAAAGAAGGCTCACATGGCAGAGACATATTACTACCTCTTGCAGACTACTGCTAGATTATTAGCCAATTATACCATATAGGATAAGAAATGCTAAATTATGATCTGCAGGCCAATTCCAGCATTCCATCTTAGTATAAATTAAATTTTTATTAAACATATATACATTTGTTTGGTTATATGTTGTCTATGGCTGCTTTTGTATTACAATGGCAGATCAGAGACCACTGTGACACATAAAGTAAAAAATAATTATCTGGTCCCTCACAGAAAACATTTGCCAACCTCTAATCTAGGGAAATGAGCTACATGCTTCCAAAGCAAACTATGACAGCTATAATCAAACCAATAACTAGCGCTCAGGAAATAACACCCAGACTGGAATACACAAATGTAAGCACTGGACTTTCACTGATTCTTTATTCTTTATGTTGGCCTGTTAATTTCCAGGGCAGAGTACTTACTTACCTGCTCAATTAGTTTATCTCTAGAGTAACATTTCTTAAGGACTGACAAGGGGACTCCACGAATACACTTTTCTGTATGATCTAAGGTAAATAAAAGGTTGCTGAAAATAATTCATAAGTTTTTAACAAAGGAACTATATTACAGAACTACATGATAATTTCACATTTTATATTTGAAGTACAAAACTTTTAAAGGCACTTAAAATAGGAAGGCTAAGTTCAATAATTTAGATGTTATCATTGTATTAATGGTCAATTAAATCCCGCTTTCTCTAAAATAACAAGATTTTCACTTTCATTTTCCTATGTAGAATTGAAATAAAAATATCTAAAGCAATCATATACCTATTTAACATGTTACACCAAAATCTATTAAAAACTAAAGCCGCAAAACCCAGCACTTAAAAGGAGAAGGTGCTTAAGAGGCCATCTGCACACTACACAGATAAGGAAGTTTCAGCAGGACAGGGAAAACAGTAACTAATTAGTTACTGGAAGAGAAAGATCTAGAACCGAACACATTATCAGTTCAGAACTGTTTCTACTCAAAAACAGGTAATAAAGGACAAACTGATGTTGGAATATTCTAGTTTTAAACAAGGTAGACACAGTACTACACTCCTACAATCCCAGCACTTTGGAGGCTGAGGAAAGAGGCTCATACATGAGTCTGAGGCCATCCTGGGCTACACAGAGTTCCAGGTCAGTATGATCTACACAGGCAAACCATGTCTCAAAACAAATAAATAAGTAAACAAAAAAGTACAGTATAAAACACTTCTAAGACAGACATCTCTCTTATGTTATTTCTCAACAACCATCCTCATTTTATAGAAAGAAAATAAATGGTTAGAAAGAAAGTATTAAAAAACAAACAAACAACCAATTACTTGTTTAACAATTTGTCAAAAATTAGAAGAAATGATGCTGATGAAGGGCACTGTTAATTTGGTGCAATTAGAAACATAATTTGGCATATTTTAAAGGGCCTAAGAAATTCTTACCATGTAAACCACTTATTTCATTTTCATGATTATATCCTAGAGAATGGGTCTAATATAGAGTTCAGATTTTACATAGAATGTCCATACCATTATAAAATTGTCGAAGAATAGAAACTGCCTAACATTAAAAGAGAGAACTGATTATCTTCATATAGTGTAATACATTAGGCAGCAATTTTTAAATTGCATTTTCAAAGACATAGGTAGTAGATACTTAGGGTAACAGGGCATAATGCAACTGTATGAGCACTATAATCCCAATTCTGTTATCGTGCACGCACAAACACATACACACTCATCAACAACACAAAGACTAAAAGTAAATACAGAAAAACATTTAACAGTGTATCTCTGGGTAGTGAGATTGTAGATAATTTTTTTTCTTCTGACTTTTCAGTATTTTCAAATTTTATACTCAGAAAACATACTTCAAAAATTCACTATTGTCAATTCAGAAATATTTATAATCTGTATTAAATAAAGGATATTTATAGTACTCAAAAGCATATCTAAATAATGGAAAATAAATCATTGATGTATAAGAGTATAATCCCTACATGTATAAGTAGGTAATTTAGAATCTAAAAGGTAGTATTTTCTCTCATTCTTGAGTATATAAAATTGGCATTTATTAAATAAGAAATGCAAATCTCCAAAGAAAATTGGTGCAAGGCATCTAAAAATTGTGCTACTTGGGTATAACACTGAAGATATAAACACTGTCCGATGTGATATAGACACCCAGCGTTATGTTAAAACAGGTATATAATGGAGAACATGCATGATGGCTTAATGAATTACACTTTTTTTTTTTTTTGCCAAAATGACTAGAATAAATCTATGATAAAAGAATACAACACCATACCATTATTTTAGTTGGAAGAGCCGCACCAAAAATCATGCCCCCACCCATAAAAACAAAAACAAATTTTGCAGGACTACCACAATCCAGTAGGCCTTGTTACTGTTATTGTCAATGATTTTTTTTTTTCCTAAAAATTCAAGTAAAAGAATCAAATTGCTTAAAGCAGTAAAAAAAAAAAAAAAACCATGGTGGTGTATAGTCTGCAATGACTTGAAAGACACTAGTAACACTCCTCAATGTTTCTACATTTGCAGACTATCAAACACAGTATCTGAAGTAAAGAACTAAATCTACTTGTTTTTAAAGCATCTTGAATTTATATTCTACTACAATATAATCATGACATGAGGGTATGTCAGACACAAAAAGGAAATGACTTTAATTTTGAAAGTTAACTTTAAAATTATATGACTATAATTTCTGTGATTTAAAAAAAATCACATAAATGTAAAAATATATTCTAATGTTCTTACATAGGAGCTGAGGCTTGCTATTTCAACAAAAAATCTGAAAAGGAATTAATAAAAAAAAAAACAAATTTCCATTTATACCACAAAGCAATAAGTTTAAATCAGACTATTTTGAGTTGTGTAGCCCTTTATTAGCAACTAAAATAGAAGGTATCTGTTGTACAACATGGGTAGTAATTGCCTATAACTGGAGATTTCTTATATTCTAATACAGGTCATTTATAAATGCAATTTCTTTTATTAAAAAGCTTCCACCCTTTTTTGTCTGTGTACATTCTGCAAAACTATTCTGAAAGCGGAATATATGTGCATGAGTCTGCAAAGAGTGCAAATTTCAGATATGCTAAATGCTTTACAAGTCATTTTCAAAAACTGTATGCCAATTGGGCCTTTACATTGTCATCTTTTCTTTTTTAATCAAAATATTCTGATTCCAGCCTTCCTTTCACTGCCCCTATAAAGCATTTTTTAAATGAGTTGAAATTAAGGAGGACTACACCTACTAGAAAAGAAGATAAGAGAGTTCTATTAGTCTGAGGTTTCAGAATCCCCCCACACCAGAACCAACATCTTGGTAAAGGCTAGGCTGAACCCCGGACAGAGTACAGAGTGTGAGTCTGTGCAGGTGGCGTCCCTGAGGGTCGGAGCTTCAGTGGACCGTGAGTGCTCCAGCTGCATAACTCACTGAACTGTCTTGCCAGCTTCTACACTGGCTTGACTGGGCATAATTCAAGAAGGAAAAACTCATGTTCATTCCATTCTTCTGGAGCTCTGTGATAGCCTAATAAAAGAAAAGGTTGATTATGACACACATCATATAAAAAATCAACACTGCAAATGTTGGGAGCTTGACTTTGCACATTTGACAACCAACTTATATGACCCTTTCTTGAATGTCTGCTGCCTCATACTAAATTGAGAAAAACCTCGTTATCTCATTCTCACAAATAATATGTCCCAACCTAGCTTCTAAATAATTGATGTATGCTTTTCTCTATATCTTGGCCACCCGTCTTAACATAATAAAGGCTTTTATTCATCTGACTTAGACTGAGTCTGAAATGTCTATTTAACTCACAGATATAAAAGTATGGTATAATTTTTACTTTAACTATGTACTGGTTTATAATTTCTTTCATACAAAAAACCAAACTAACTCTTGAGTAAATGCAGACTCTAAAAAACTAGTGTGGTATATACTAACCTAAGTTCCAGAAATTAATTTAGGTCCTTGACAGACTTTTTCTTCAATCAATATGAACAACTTCAACAAGATAAAAAAGCTTCCTAAAAGAACAGTTCCTTCAAACTTCTTGTTTCACCTGCTGGCTCCTCCTCTTCTATACCTTTCCAAACAAATTAAATGAGCTTACCGCATGTTCCTAAGAAGACATTTTCTCATTTTCCTTAAAGAGTGTTACATTTTCTTTAAGAGAATTCATATTTATCTTTCTAAAATCAAACTAAACCAAAACTTTTTTCTTGGAATTCTTTTTTTTCCCCCCCTGTTGTTTTGTTTGTTTATTTTGAGACAGCATCTCAACTATGTAGCTTGGCTGTTCTGGAACTCACTACCTATACCAGGCTGGCCTCAAACTTACAGAGATCCATCTGCCTCCTCTGCTTCCCCAATGCTGGAAATTAAAGGCATGTGCCATTATGCCTGGCTTCTCCTGACACTTTGTAAACAAAGTTAAGTTTTACCACTATTGTTTAGGAGAAAAATACACACACAACCTATTTTGCACTGTTAGATCATGAAGAGCATCCATTTAATTTCTCACAGTGTATAGAACAGTCATGTGTATATGCACCCACATGATTGCAGACACACAAACCTGAAACTCAATCTTCTGAAAAAGGAAAGCAAGCATATCAGCATTGACTGAGTCAAGAGAAGACATGACAGTCTTCAAAATAACTCTTAACAGAAATTATTGATCTGTATTCCTGTGATGAATTTACACAAATAAACAAATAATAAAAACCTATAATGCTGTTACTAGAAAAAAATGCACAGAGCCAATGATGTTACAAATGTACTGAAATGGTAACAGTTTAGGTATTTTGAAATAGGATAGCAATCAGATGTCAAGGCTTCTTAAGGATACTCACATTTAATAATACCCCAATGGGGTGTCTTCCACATATAGTATTATGATATTTCTTCAAATAATTACTAAAAGATACAGGATCTAATTGTTCTATAATACTCATACCCTAAAAAAGAAAAGGAAATAAAAGACAAAATTTATTATTTCTTAATTATATTTTAAATTTACTTATAAACTTCTCAATTAAAAATAGACAAAATACATAAAATAACCCTTGGAAATTATCAAAATCATTCATGAAATGTAATCTCATAATAATTAACAGTTTATAGAAAAAGTTCTAGATTATTTTCTAAGTTTAGATGCATATAAATCACCTTTACTAGTGGACATTTACTTCACAACACATATTACAATGTTGTATTTTCCCTACATAAAGGATAGTTACAAAAGCTTTCACACACAAAAAAATCTGAAACTAATTTTGACTGATAGCTGTTTAAAGCTGTAAGTTTGATTTATAGCTGTATAACATTTTAAACAGTCGGTGATTACCTAGGAATCAGATAAAATACAACAATGTAAGAAAATGCTGAACACATTTTATTCAACATTCCTAAAGCGATGGGGACTTTAGTAACAGGTTGGTGTGAATTAAGAAGGAAAGCTTTTCACTCCCTATTTTAAACCAGTGACTTTGAAGTTTGTAATTAGGAAATTTTAGATGACTGCTAAACAAACCACCATGAACAGAACACTTGCTTATACTCAATTTTGCAGTCTCCAAAAGTATTTACATCTTTTAGTTGTTTGACATTTTATTTGTGTATATGCACATATGCACAGGTTAAAAAAAAAAAAAAAAAAACTATAGCCATCCACTTGGCAAGGCATGAGTTAGACCCCAGGGGACAGTTTATGGAGTTGCTCTTTCCTCCCACCATGTGGGCTCCAGGGACTGCACTCAGGTGAGGAGACTTGGTTACAAGCATGTTTACCCACTGAGTCATTTCACCAGCTCATATAACATTTTCAATCCATTAAAACAGAGCAACTTTGTTCACTGAAACAGTAAATCACTGAATCTAATTTGTGCACCCAACCATACATTATTTTATCTAGATCAACCCCTCTCTGTATCTGTATTCAATATAATAGATTAATGTCTTTTGAGAAAAATATAAATGGTCATTTCAGTGGCCTTACCTGAAAAATTCTGTGATTGCTACAGTCTACTCATGCCTTAACAGTCTAAAAGCATAAAGAATACCAGGCAAATGACAAAATAAAGTCACCTGGAAATGGCTTTTGTTAATAAGTGACATAAAGCTTTATAGTAGAAACTTCAAAACCTTAACTGTACACAAAACTTTTTCAAAATACCCACATCTTCCATAATAACTATTCAAGAATAAGACTAAGAATATGAGTGTAGAACCACTGTGCGTATACACTAATAACTAACCAATCTTAACTAGTTTTTAATGCTATATTGATTTTCTCCTGACAAGTGGGGGACTTTTTTGGGTCAACAAAAACATTTGGTACAAGCTTAAAGAAATATTAAAAGTGAAACCTAAAATACACAATATGATGCAAAGAAACTGTAATTCTAAACCAGCAAGTAATAATACTATGATAGAATTCTAACTCTCTTCCAGAAATATGGCTAGTCAAGATATAACTTTCCTATGCATGAAAATGGGCATAAAAAGTCTCAATAATCACTGGTTTTATCACAGTATATCAAGAATTTTACTAGTGATTCTTCACACATTGATGTAACTGCAATCGATACACACATTATGAGAAGTTTAATGCTCCTGAATGAAGGTTTAGACAGCTAGTCATAAATAGAATCCACTTAGCTCTAGGATGAGAAGTTCCAACATACACTTTAGTACCAAAATCTCTGAGCATGTTTGGAACAAGCATCATACTTATATACTGCTATAAATTCTAAGAGAAGAAAATGAATTACATTTAAAGCAAGGAATCTAAATAACTGACCAAGAAATACTTAATGAAGAGATAAAATACTACAAATATAGAAGATACTACTAAATAAGAAGCTCAAAATAAAGATTAAACTGATTAAATTATAAAGATAAACTGGAAAATACAAAATAAAAAATGGAAATAAAGAGATAAAAATGTGTCAAAAATTTAAACTCTTTAAGTGTATTAAGTGCCTGCTAGATAGGAATTAATTCCATTCCATTCAAACCTATGAAAAACATGATGGTTTAATGGCATGTCTTTATAAAGATAGAGGAAATGGGAGCTTTTCTCATGAACCTCTCCAACCCAGAAAATTTATAAAGTACATAAATAAAAGTATGAGGATAAAATTATAAAATGGAACATCCAGTGAGTAATACAGAATACTGACAAACATATCACATATACTTGACAATAAGTATAGAATTAGTGGTACCAAAATTCAAAAAGACAAAAATGCTAATTCAATACTATTATCCAAATTCCAAGATGATGAAAAACCAAAATGCATCCCAAATATGTCTAGGTAACTTACCTATTCTTAACAAGCCTGGAGATGTGATTAGTGAGTTAAAGAGCAGGCAACAGAAAGCTCCCTAGGGCTTGACTATTTACATAAAACCCATATACAATGAAATTAGTCAACACATTTCAGTTTCAGATTAGAAAGCGATAGTAGAAACATCAAAGCCTCAAGAAACATCTATCCCTCAAGAGTATGGAAATACTTCATAATTTAACGTCTTAGCTAGAAATCTACAGAACACATGCTAAGGTCTTAACTTTGGGAGTGTATTATCAAATTTACCATTTTTCTGATTCTCCAAGCAATGGCTAAAAGCCCATGATGTCAAGGGTCAATCTGAAACTGAGCAGGTGATACTGAAAGAGCTGCAAATTCAGAGTTCTGTAAGTACCTCCCCACTTTTAAAGCAAAACAGAAATGTATCTACACTAAACAAAACAGCTATTATTATAAAACAAGAAACAGCCAACACAAGAGTAACATGCATTTTACATGCATTTATAAATAAGAAAAACCATGCCTGTTTAATAATGACCACATAGTTAATGAGAACATAAAGTATCAGAACTGTAATCCATTCATTTGAAGATAGATATATGTTAAAGAAAAGGAAATGTCCTTGTTTCCCGAAGAGGAATCAAGAGAAACTTTAACAGTATAAATAATTGTATGCCAAAAACAAAACAAAACCCTAGCCTAAGGCAGCAGTGTTAAGACCCAAGGCATTAGTAAGCGGCTACTTTACAGAGAAAGAATGCTGTTAAATAATGAAGGAGTTATGGTATAAATTCAAGAGAAAGAAGCATGACTTAGTAAATTGCAACTAACAATTTCTCCTTTCGAAATAGTAGGAAGAAAAGAAAGTAGCTGCTTTTCGAATTAAACAAAGTGATAAATAAATTAATAAAATGAATGGCTGCAATAACATTTTCAGAATCTACCTACCAAATAATTTGCCGATGTCAGTAATGAAACTCCCCCAAATTAGCATAGTAAAAAAGGTATACTCCCAAAAATTTGCATAGCAAAATGACACCACATACTATATATTGAAAATACATGTAAATATGGCTAATATTTCAAGAAATCAAAAATTTACAAGATCAGTGTCTTGAAATACATTCTGCTTGTTGGCATAAATACTGAAATTACAAAATACTATTTATCAAAAAAAGCCAAATAAAATCAGAGTTTCAAAGTTTACAATTCTATACTAGTTATTTTTTATACTATAGCATTTATAAGACACAATTTCCCTATACATATTTATCTTTCTGTCTATTTTCATAATTAGTTTCCCAGACATTCAAAGCTTATAGCTGGGAACATTTTTCAGAAAGAAAAGATATGTTCTTTTGCAACTTAAAAATAGCTTACTTTCTAACATTTTAAGAGCAATAGTAAGATTATTGTCCAATTAAAAAACAAAACCTACTACTGGGCGTTAGTGGAGCACGCCTTTAGTGCCAGCACTTGGGAGGCAGAGGCAGGCAGATCTCTGTGAGCTCTAGGCCAGCCTGGTCTACAGAGCTAATTCCAGGACAGGCTCCAAAGCTACACAGAGATACTCTGTCTCAAAAAACAAAACAAAACAAAAAACCACTTAAGTAACTCAATAATTATACATTTCAAACTCTTATAAACTAAAAGGCTTTCTAGCCTACTAACTTTGAAAATGGATAGCTCTTACAGGTTGAACATGCTCTATTCAATACTTGACAACAGAAGTGTTTCAGATTTGTTTCTGGTAAGTTTTTGTTTTTGTTTTTAGTATTTGTATGTAAATAAAATATTTTGGGCATGGAACCAAAGTCCTACATACAAAATTCATTAATACTTCATATATGCTTTACACATCTCATTGCTTCAGGCAACTTTACATGATTCTGTTAGTGCTCTTTTATCTGCCACCTGTCACATGAGTGCAGGTTTGCAATTTTCATTTGTGACATCAAAAAAGTTTTGGATTTTGGAGCATTTCAGATTAGATTTTCAGACCATCAACTTTTTAGTATATTCAGAAATACTAATGTTTTTATATTCTTAAACAAAAAGCCACTGGAGTTTATTGAGAGCCAACCAGTATTTATTTATATACTCTAAAAATTAGCTTATAAGTCAAACTAACAATATGCTAATAAGTAAGACAAATTTTTGAGATTTCAAAAATTCTACATGTAAATATATTTTGTAAGTGCTCCACAAAAATCAATCCAAGTCAAACATTACTACAAATACCAAGATCAGATACACCAACACACAACAACTATTTGTTTATTTTGAAGTCCAATCCCATGTTTTTTTAAATAAAAGTTTGAAGTAAGGTTTTAGTAATTGGTCATCTAGTGGAAGGAAATCTGAGGCAGACTTAGAAGTCAGCCTGGGCTTACTGGTTCTCTATATACAACCACTCATGTAATAAACATGACTCTCCTTTCTAAACTAAATAGGAAAAATTCTAAGAAGCCAGTCCATGATCTATGTCACCAGACGTAGGGAGTTAACACTAACACAAACGTAGGGAGTTAGTGAGGAAGATGCTGAGACTCTAATGTTATAGAAGGGACAGGGATGGACAGAGTCTATTCTCAAGAGTCTCATGGGTATATTCAGTGTAATGCCAGGTTGTTTAACTATTCCCACCACAGGCCATCTCTTCTTGGCTGCAGCCTTACTATCATTCCCAAACTCACATCTCCCTGAGCTGCAACCAGTAAAGAGTCTATTAGGACCTTTGCCTCCTGTTCAAAAATCTTCATTTGATCCATTTCTTTCCAACCCACTGCCACTATCTCCAAGTTATCATTTCTTCCCTAAAAATGCCATGCCTGACCTTGTAGAATCTGCTTTCTATACAACCAACAGAGAAATCTTCAAAACCATGTAAATTACACCAGTACATAAACTTATACTGTGAATTACAACACAGACATAGATGATTGATAGACATACAGAAAAGAGTCACCAAACCAAAAAAAAAAAAGGAATTAAGTCCCATAGTATTAAAGTAGAAATAAGCTGGGTAAGCTGACATTGCTGTTCACAGGAAGAGGAAGACCACAAGAAAATAGTACAAACATATTTTTGGTTGTCCTCAATACCAAGTAAGGTCTGATAGGATTTAAGGATGCTGATATAGGAAAATTCTATACACAAATAACTGTTTTGACATGTAACTTAGGTAAAACTCTTCATTACTTGTACCATTTCTACCTCATATAACAACAGGAAAACAGTTTTGCATTGTTTTAATAAAGAATGAATTTTCCAGGGATGGAATCATCATCTAAAGTGAGGAAATATTGTAGTTTCTTTTATTTAAAAGTTTTATTTATTTACTAAGAATTATTCACCCTTTGGTGGAAAAAAAAAATCAAGTCACCCAGCAATGCCAAATAGTAATGTGAGCAACAAAAGCATCAGCCATGTAATGTGTAATGCAGAAGTCTGTGTTTACTGCTGTTTTACTGATACTCTATATATACAAGAATCTAACTGCCTCATTGTGCCTTCTAACATAGTTGTGTCTGAACACTAACATTTAAGACATTAATTTATTTTAAGTCACCTTCCTTTTATTTCACTTTCATATTAGTGTGTTCATGTTTTTAATTGTGTATATAGGAAGATTATTATATTCATTCATTTTTAAAATATTTGAGTTTTTATGTTCTAATCACTATTCCAGGCCCTTTGGATACATCAGAGAAAAAAATGTTAAGTATTTGATTGAGAGAAATGTGGCTCTTACAAGTTAACAATGAAACACACTTGGGCAGTCAGGGAACAAATGCTGGAAGGATGAAGTGCAGCATGTAAAGTAAACAAGGTAGGCCAGCAGACCCCACTAGAAGGGTTAGGAGCTAGATAAGAAGCCAGGCATGGTAGGATGCCTTTAATCCCAGTACTGGGGATCAGAAACAGAAGCAAAAGCAGGCTGATCTTCTTGAGTTCAAGGTTAATCAAGGTTAGTCCTAGCTACATAGTTGGACCCTGTTTTTTAAAAGCAAAATCTAAGCAAAAACTTGAGTTATCCACATGAAATAGTTAAGTACAAAAAGAACAAAAGACAGAAGTTGGCAGTGTCAACCAGCAGTCTGTCCACAGCAGACTGAGAGAAGTGGAAAAGAGAAGAGAAAGTAGGCTTGCATATCATGCTGGTCCCTTTAGGTCATTTGATGTAAACACAGGGATTCTACTGAAATGGGACAATATTATAGATTTGGACCAGAAGAATAACACAGTATGATGTGAGTTTGCATGAATCTGTTTGGGGCCAGGAGGTGATGGTGCACCCCTTTAATCCCAGCACTTGGGAGGCAGAGGCAAAGGGATCTCTGTGAGTTCAGGGCCAGTCTGGTCTACAGAGCTAGTTCCAGGACAGCCAGGACTACATAGAGGAACCCTGGGGGGGGGGGGTTAATTTGTTTGGGCTTTACTTTCAGCTTTTTGAGATTGAAAATTAATTATAATAGCAGCCAAGAAAGTATAAGCTACCAACAAATGACTTTTAAAAGTCCATAAAAACAGACTTTTGTCAAGAGAAAATCAGAAGTTTTCATAGTTGCCATGTTGAGTTTGGAAATTGTTTACATGACATTCCAGTGAAAATACTAAGCTGGTAAATAAGAACTTTGAAAGAACTGTCGTGGATCAAGAGATTTTTACTGGTTTTGGTGCTAAAAGTACTGTTTCACAAAATGTTGTTAAACATACACACATTACACACCCTCCCTCCCTCCTGTGCTTTGGAATTTTTTTGGTGCTAAAGCAGCACCAAATGTTGAGGCAGGGTGTTCTGGCATATACCTACTAGGATAAGGTCAGGAGGTTTGCAAGTCTGAGATCAGCTTGGAAATGAACAAACGAAGACAATTCTAATGAAAAGGAAATTTCATGCATACCACTAACAAATAGTTCCTATTTCACACATACACAGTCATTCTTCCTTACAGTTATCTGTGGACAAAAGCACACACTAGAGTTTATGCAAACGAAGCATGTTGCTCTAATGCTGAGCTACCAAACCTCAGTCCCTAAATAGTCATTCCTAAATAAATAGAAGAAATGAAGAAGTGAGCCAGGTGGAGGAATGGGAACAAATGTGTGATAATATTTTGAGAGTCAAATCTCTGAAAAACAACTCTGAAATTTAGTGATTAATGCTACTGTGGATTTTGAAATGATCTCAACTTCCATCCTGATTTAGAAAGCAAAGTTAGGTATGAGTGGAAATAAAGTTTTATATCAGTGTTATATAAGGGTATGAAGTAGAAAAAAGGGGGGGAAGACAAAGTCCTCCTCTGACTATGCTCGGTGGATCAGCTCATTCCAGCCAAGTAACATTCAAACAATGCTCCTTCCTGTCACAGTCAAACGGACAGAGAACATTCTTGCCAACTGGATACCTCTTTGTTCCAACTGAGGTTCTAACTTAATTCTTCTATAACCACTCTTACAAAGTTAACTGGACACTCTCGTCCCTGTTGGTTAAAAAGTTTTCTCCTCCCATCACTCATTCTTAGTTCCCCTAGGCAGGGCTTTTACTGGCTTTTCTCTGACTCCCTCACCACTTACATCAGTGTGTCCTCTGACCTAACTACCCTTTCCTTAGCTCCATTCTCTCTGGACAATGGCACTGACCTCCCTCCTTTCTACCTGCCCTCCACACAGCAATGACTTCAAATATTTGTCTCCAGCCAAGTACTGTAACTCATGCCTAGAACCCCAACACAAGAGGAATGATGAGTTTGAAGACAACCTGGGTCGAATAGAAAGTTTCTAGTCAGACAAAGCTATATAGTAATACCCACCTCTCAAAAAAAAATTTTTAAAGAAAAATTTTTTAATGTTTAACACTTTATGCTCTAAACCAGAAATGCACAATTAAAATATAATGTAAACCGTATGTGTAATTTAAAAAAAATCACTGTTAAAGATAAAATGAAAGTAAAATTAATTGTAAAATATTTAATTCGATCTATTACAGTTTAATTTCATTAAACAATAAAGATCAAAAATCATTGTTGAGGAAGTTTTGTTTCATTCTAAGTGAAATCAATATATATTTTATACTGGCAGTAAATAGAAGTCACATTATTTTAATTTAAAGTATAACTATAAATAATTTAAGAAAAAATAAGAATTGTATTTTTTAATTTTACATTTAGAAAAACAGGGTAAAATAACACTGGAAAGCCCAGTGGCCAAAAAGAAGTAATCTAAATAGCTATAAAAATGAGCAAAAGACAAAAGGGGAGAAAAGCAAATGGTTTGTACTCATCAAGTAATCCAGTTTTCTTAAGGTATTTTCTGTAGTTTCCTTAATAGATATAAGCTAAAGACCACAGACAAGTTCAAACTGAATATGATAAATGAGAAATGAAAATACAAATTAATATATAACAATAGGACTTATAAGAGGTTTTATTGAAATAACCAAAACTCAAATTACAACATTTTTAAGTTATTAATTTCACTATGGTAAATTCACTTTAGGAGTTTTTTGAGAAAAATCTGGAATACACTATTAATTCCTAACTTAATATTTCTGGAGTTTTAAAAACTTAAGAACATTAAAATGATATAGTTGTAAAACTTCCTAAAGTTCAGCAGACAAAATTTAAGTTTGCTAAATTACTAAAAAACTGTCATAGTAAACATGCCATCAGACTTGGGAGTGCAGCTTAGCGGGACAGCAATTGCTCTGAGCTTAAGACACAGCACAGCAAAAACATAAAATAAAAGGGCTATAATGTCATTACTTCCAGAAGAAAAAGGGTGTTAACTGAAAAACTGGAGTTCCAATCAGACACAATTTTAGGTTATATATACTTTATCAAGTAGTTCATAAAATCTTTAGCATTACTCTGTAACGGGTATGGGTTTTTCCGCCCGCCACCTGGTCTGGTCTTGTCCCTCCGCAGCGCCAGCCCCAAATAATGCACAGAGACTCTGTATTTGATATAATCCTGTTGGCCAGTTACTAGCTTCTTATCAGCTAGCTCTATCTTAATTATTAACCCATTTCTATGTATTTCCACGTGGTCTTACCGAGAGCGGAGGAATGGCGGTTCTGTTCTCTCCAGACTCTCCATCTTGACTCCTCCTTACTACTTCCTCTTTCCTCCTTGTCTCCTAGTCCCTCCTATCTTGCTTTCCTATTGGCCAACAGTGCTTTATTCATTAACCAGTATGAGAAGCATATATACATAATGGCATCTCCCATCATTACTCAAGAATAAGTTTGGCCTATTAAGAAACCATATCTAAAAATTGAAACTAAATTATTTAATAAATTTCAAAGAACAGTAACAAAGTTCAGAAAGACTGAAAGTTATTATCTGAGATGGCCAGCAAGGAATTACAGCCATGTATCCCAACAGCATCTACTGCTGCAGCTTAACAGAAGAACTAGCATTAATATGCTGCAGCCCCTTAAACCAAATACTTCTCCAAAATATAAATAAAATCTCTATCTAATTGCCCTTAAATATTCTCACTAATCAAACAGAAGTATGATAAAGGAAAATTCTTAGAGGAATTATTCATTCAAGGACACATTGCAGTTTGTACTTTTAATTCAAAAAAGGGAACAACTGTTAAGCCATTGTATATGTTAACATATTGAGTCTCAATCACTAATCTGGAATAAAGAAAATATTTTAGAGCATTAACCCACACCTGAAAGACTTACCATTTTATCTAGATGTTCAATGGATCTATAAATCTCCCCCTGGGATTCATCATAGTAACTGTAACGGAACCTTTGACCTTGAAACAAATATCATGTACAAAATAAAATAGGGAAAAATTAGAAGCTAAAAAGAAAGCAAGCGCTTACCAAATCATTTCAGTTCTCACAAAAGGCAAAGCTCAGCTTAAGCCTCTGCAAGAATCAATTTCCAAGAGCCCTCAACACAAAGGTAAGAGGCATATTTGGGAAGGTAATAAATAAGGAAATGACACATCACCAGAATTTTAAGATGTTAAAAACTATTTAATACTGCAGAAAGTTTAAAATCACCAGCAATATAAGAATAAGGAAACAAAAGAGCTTTAAAGGTAGAAACATTGTTAAACATTCTATCAATCTATAATTGAGGGTAAACCCAAAGACTATGACTCAAGAAAATCTGACTTAAGTAAACTACCTGTGTAACAACTCAATGAGTTTATCACTGCCACTCTCCCTGACAAAAGCTTGTTCAATTTTTACAGCCATTACTTTTTTAAGCAAAAGGATTGATACATGGGCCTTGTGCAATGTGAACGGAATTCACAAAAGAATGAATAAATCAACTATCTACACTGACATAAAACTTCAGCTAAAAGTAAAAGCACAAAATAGTCAATGTTCAGCTCTTCTTCAAATGAAGAGGTTAAAAAGAAATTTAAAAAAGGGAAAAAAAAAAACCAAATTTTGGAAAATATATTACTTCCTACTGTAGTAATATGAAATCCAAATGTTAGTATCTATAACTAATTATAGACTATTTAACTATGGTGTAATCGTGTATTTGAGATACCTCTCATATAACTTTCAGCAGTATCATTCCTTACTTTTATGTTTCATTTTTATATTCTAATTATTTTATGTGTGTGGGTGTTTTTCCCCACATGTATGTCTGGTACTTGTAGAGAACAGAAGAAAATGTCAGATCTCCTAGAACTGGAGTTACATTTGGGTATCAGCCACCAACTGGGTGCTAAGAATTGAAGCTGGGTCCTCTGGAAGCGTAGCTACTGCTCTTAACAACTGAGCCACTTCAGCCCATATTTTCCTAATTTTTAAAGTTTTGCCAAAATGCATCTCTAATGATGTTCGATATATTCATCCAGTATACATAACTATGCCTTAGGCATCATATCTAGAACCAATAATAAGTCCAACTTCTAGCCTCACAACTGTGAAAGCAGATTTGGTTGGATTATTATATTTTTAAGTTTCCTGTTCATCTTATTGAAAACTGTATCTTACATATAATGATCAGTGCAAAATTATAAAATTCACTTTGATATCCTTTAAAAAACATATCACAGAATGCAGTATTTCATCTGTTGGTGTAATCTCTCAATCTCTCTCATACTTTCCTAAAACACACCATATTCTTTAATTTTCATATTTAACTGTTTATATTATCTTCTAATGCCACTGACTATATGATAACTGTTAACTTCCCACAGAGCTATTACTAAAGATCTCTTATAACTGGTATCCTAGAACTGAACAGGCTGTATATAAGGTAGAGTCTGCTCTCTGTATGTAATGACAAAGATGATGCATGCAGCCAGCCATTGTATGATATCTACTGTAGTCTCTGAACTAGAAGGGTTATTTCTTGGAGACAGCAATGATCACCTATCACTCAATGCCTCTATATTTTAATTTACTTTTATGTAAATGCATGTCCAAGTGGATACACATGCCACAGCGTGCAAGTGAAGGTCAGAGGACCACCTGCAATGCTGGTTCTCTCTATCTACCTTGTGGGCCCCAAGGATCAAATTCAGATTTCAGGTTTGTTGACAAGCACTTCTAGTCATAAGGTCACCTTGCTAGCCCTCAATGCCTTTATATTAAATAATGCATCAAGTTTCTCTTTCAAATTTTTAAGACGCAGTTTTAGCTTTGCTTTTCTTCAGAGAATGTGTATTACACACAGTAATGACTGTCTGACCATGAGGAATGTAAAATTGAACCCATTTTCCACACTTGCCAGATAGTTGTAAGAAGACTAAATAAAGCCAAATCTACATCTCATCTGTCTAATCTACTGACTCAATTTATTGTACTACATTTCTATCTATTTCAAACTTCTTTTGATAAAACTGCCCATCTCTTGTGGAAATTCTGCTTCCTTGCCACTATTCTAAAAATAATATTCTAGAAGAAATCAAAGTACTCTGTCTGGATTCTTTTAAACCCGAACTATTTCAGGTTTATACAACTGTAATCTCTTCCTTGCTCCTATCTGTAAATCTTGGTATCTATAAAAGACTGTTATTCCTGGATGCTTTATGACATTTATTTGCTACTCCAAAGTCCTTGCTCACTTCCAAGTGAGGAGCTATTTTCAAGTATCAACCCTGCCAGGAAAGCGAGAAAGGAGTCTAACAGTATGTTTATGTGATGTCATATCATATAGATGACCTTCCAGCTAACTTTAAAGTCATTTCTGAAGAAAGGCACAGATGTTTGAAATACTTTAAAATACTGAAATCATCAAGTAATTCAATGCAAATAAGAGTATACACAGGAAACCAATTGGAACAAATGTTTAGTATTTTGCTACCTGTTATTTTTTGTGACCAACTCACAGTAACATAAAAGTTAAACACAAAGATGAATAGCTCATATCAATAAAGAAACTAAATTTTCAGTACATGTAGCCACTGAATATTTTCCTCATAAAAATTCATAATATTGTCATGATAATTCTTAAAATTGTACAAGTATTTTCAAATTATTTGAACAACCCATCCTAGTCAATAGAGAGATACAGTATGTAATCTGAAGTAAATAGTTGCTTTCATCTTACTTAGCCTGAATGTGTGTGTGTGTATATATATATATATGTATATATATATGTATGTATGTATGCATGCACATGAGCATATACATGCATGTGCATACACACACAAATATACAAGTCAACTGCTGCTGGGAAACTGAGTCAAGATACTTATTTAAAAGTTAATTTCTCAAGAGTTCATTCATTTGTAAAGGAAATAACAGTACTAGGATAATACACTGATCAGAAATGCACCTTTACTTTTGAATTGTTCATTTAAAGTAAATTCTGATTGCATATATCTCAGGAGAAAATATATTTTATTCTATAAATATTTATATTTCTGACTTTCAGGGCAACTATGAAGCTGACTATAAAACAAATAGCTGTCTCCATAACTGAAGAACAGGAACTGTACATCCTTTTCTAAGTATGAATAAAGCATATCACATAGTAGAGAAAATTACTTACCTGAAACTTATCCTTTCAGAAGGTACACTAGGAAAATGGATTCTTTGAGCCCCTGTTTCAACTTCAAGTATGAGCTTTCTAGCTTTAGGAGCCATGGACACCGCCCTAGGGGCAGGACAAGCTCTGGAACTCCCTAGGGAGTAAGTCAGTGGGTTCTTCAGGTGCCTTCCCTCAGTTCTTTTCAAATTCAAAAGATGAGAGGAAAAATAACCCAAGGAAAAAAAAAATCCTGTAAAGCAGAAACCTTACTCTTTGAGGGAAGGAGGGTAGCTCATTTGTGAATCCATTCCAGAGCACGCTTTCTGAGAAAAAGAAATACAGGTAAGTAATTTTCCCATCTCCAAAGGTGACTGGTGATTAATGAGTGGATTCACAGAGTGTGGAGAGGAAGCTCCAAGGATGTCTGTTTAACACACAACAACCAACTAATGAGGACAAACAACAATGGATGTGTACAAGAACCAACACTATGTTTTAAGTATCTCAAAACAAAAAGAAAAAAATTAAATACCTCAACATTAAGCTATACTGAAACATTGCAGAAATAAGCAATGACCTAACAAATGTTAATCTACAAAACCCCCAAAATATCAATCAATAGGAAAGTCTTTCAGATATATGACCAACAGAAACTGTTCTGTGTATATTTACTCATCACTTCGCTAATGGTGAGCCATTTTTTCAAATGTTTGAACCCATACACAAATCCATTAGGGAGATTAGCAGGCCATTCTACAACAGAGTCCTAAACCTGGAACACCTATAACTGAAATCACAGTCAAAGAAAAAAATGTATTTCACAAAAAATACTATCTGTGTTCTATAAAAAAAGATCATCCTTTCTAACAATTAGATACTATCATCCATTCATCCTGAATTCTGTTACAATTCGAAAGTATCAGCCTCAAACCAATACTGCAAAAGATCAAAAGCCTAAATCTGTTACAAAGATGTACAGAGAGATTTGAGAAAACAAACGTACAGCCTTTGATAAGATACATTTTAGGAATAAGCTAACATACTCAAAACAATGTAAGCATTTAGAAAGTGGAAATATCCTTGCACTAAGAAACTTAACAGGAAAAAGAATATATATGAATCACTTAATGAACAGTACAGAAAATCTGAACAGGCAGATCTCTGTGAGTTCAAGGCCAGCCCGGTCTACAAAGCTAGTTCCAGGGTAGGCTCCAAGCAATAGAGAAAAACCCTATCTCGGAAGGAGGGGTGGGGGGACGAAATCTGAACATAGTATAAATTATATGCCTTTGGGTAAGATCACTTTGAATAAGTAGCTCAAGATGATTAAAAAAAAAAAAGAATTGATATAATTCTAAGCAAATTTTAAATTGCTGAAGAGCCTACAGTAGATTATATTCATATTTTCACAAAATAGTGTCATAAACACTTAGTAAATTTATTGGAACTGATTTGTAAAACCACCATGAAGGCAAATTAATGGAAGATTACTTCACTTCCAATTTTGTAGGTCTAATTTCCCTTAGAACTTTATTATAGCTTGCTAAAAAATTATGCTAATGAAATCTATCCATCTGAACTTGGAAACATAAATTTCTGTTTAGACATAAAACAAACAAGAATAGTATATATGGAGAATACCAGAATTGAAACTTGGGAAACAGAATAAAAATTTACTATTTAGATAACTGAAAGAAGTCCAGACTAGTTCCTCCTACATAGAACCATCCTCCAGGATGTACAATCTGGTAAGCATGCTATGCAGCAATAGAACTTGGTAAGTATATTAAGTATTAATAGAATTTGGTAAATATGTTAAGACAAAAAAAAAAATCAAAAGTAGCTATGGTGAAGGAGGATTATTATTATTTTATACCATAGTGCCAATGCATTTTTCTTATGTCTTAGATGATGACAAGATTCGGAGCACAGATTAGAACATTTTAGGGAACTCCACAGAGGAGACAGAAAGAACAAGATAGCAGAACATAGGTTCCTGCCCCTCACATGACATTTTTCTTTCTTAAAGAATACCAGAATATTTTAGTCTCTACTTTTATCCCTCTGTTATCTGTCTAAAGATAAAAATCTATTAAAGCATGGGAGGGAGAGGGAAACTGTGATTTATAATGTAAAATAAGATTGTTTCTAAATTAAATAAATTAAAAATAATCTATTAAAGCAAAATATATTTTTATAGGAAGAACTGACAACAAGGAGACTACGGCTTCCCAACAAGCATCTGTGTGAGCACGGCTGCCACTATTCCCACAGAGCCAGACAAGACACAAAGAGAACAAACACCAAGAAGAAAAAGGCGTCAGTAACAGCGGCCTAATTCAATTAAAAACAAAGACCCACTTTGTATATCTATCTGAATAACTTGTGAAGTACATCATAATCAATTAAGTAATTTTACTTCAAAAACCACCTACTTGGGATTACGAAGAACCTAAAGTATTGAAATGTTAAAGGCCTATGTACTGAGGAGTTGAATCATTCCTGTAAAATTATTGAGAATTCACCTATTATGATTGTTTTTATATGGTTTTAATTTTTAAAAACATCAACATGTACCCTATCTTTACAAGTAGAAAAAAAAAGAGCATGATACAGTGAGTGATACATGCCTGTGATTCCACTTAGGGGGACCTGAGGCAGAAGGATGCAAATTCAAGGTCAGCCTGAGATGGCAAGATTCAACAAGAGGGGGAGAAAGGAGAAAGAAAAATAAAACGTCAAACTTCATGAAGAGCTAACGCATTGACATGGAACATAAATTTGAAAAAAACATGAAATTTGATTCCTAAGATGGCTTAATTTATAGTTGGCTAATGATTCAGCTTATTAAGCATGATTAAGCATGTAAAAACAGAAAGTGTTTCTTTACAAAGTGACAATTACTATTTCCTGTAATAGCAATTTTCAAATATCATCCATGTCACACCTAACTGTCTGTCATACTGCAGGTCAAATTACCCAGAAAGATTTAGAGTCTCGTGTAAGTAAAGTGACTTAGTGATGATTATGAAAGCTAAATATGGAATTCTGGGAAAGGCTCCATCGCTTAACCACCAAATGTAAACGCAGGCCTGGATGGTCTTCACTGGTAATGTTTACCAGCCTTAGAAAACTTTGGGGGGGGGGGTTCTTTTTTCAATTATCACCTGGAAATCCTATATTACAACTCAGATATTAATTTTTTTAGACACTGAGGAAAAACAGCTTATAACTCTTTACGAATCTTAACTAGCTATAAAAACAAATTTATTTTTCTCTCTCAACTGTAGAATAAGGTATGTTTGCATTAAAAATTCCTTATTAGCCTGACAGTAGTGATAGACTCCTATAAGCCCCGCACTTAGGAGGCAGAGGCAAAGAGGCAGAGGCAGGTGGCTCTCTGTGAGTTTGTGGCCAGCTTGGTCCACAAAGTGAATTCCAGGCCAAAGTTACAAGGAAAGGCCCTGTTTGAAAACAAAAGCCAGGTGTTGGTGACAAATGCCTTTAATCCCAGTGCTCAGAGGCAGAGGAAGGCAGATTCTGAGTCTGAGGCCAGCCTGATCTACAGAGAGTTCCAGAACAGCCAGGGCTACACTGAAAAACCCATTTCAAAAGAGAAAATAATAGTAATAATAATTTATTGGTGAGGTCAGAGGGTCAATGACCCATATACATGTAAAGCAGGAATGTTAACATCTATTTACCAGGCTTGGTAGCTCATACCTGCAATTTCAGCACCTTAGAGACAGATACAGAAGTCTGCAAGTTTGGGTTAGCCTGGGTAATCACACTTGGTGGCTCATGCCTACAACCTCAGCACCTCAAAGGCAGATGCAGGAAGACTGAGTTTGGGTTAGACAGTGACAGCTTGTCATAAAACAAAACACCCCACATTTTATGCAGGTTTCTATGTTGTGGTTGCCTATGTTGCTAACTAGAAAGAGCAATCTGGAGAACAGCATCAAGAGAACAGTATCAAGTGATTCTTAAGAGTCTTCAAAAGGAAAAAATACTTGCTTCAAAATTTTTATTTCCAAAACATGAGCATGTCTTGTTCCTGAGAGAAACTCACAACACTGAGAAAAGCAGCTCTTTTTAATAACAGTACTCTTTACTTTTAAGATCAACTATGACTAAAGTTCTAATCATGAAACAGGAATTCCCTTCTAAGACTCTACCTGAGCCCTAGCATCTAAGTAATATGGTTACATGAATAAACAATTACTTCTGCCAGAAAGAATAATACAAACTAGACAGCTAAATGAGATACTCAAGAGCCCAGAGAAAGTCTTCAGAAGGAAACCCAGCTACCCTCACACCCTAAGGATAGGTTTCTGACCTCAGCACTATATAAACTTTGAACCAGACATTTTTTCATTGGGTGGAGGTAGGGGATTGTTCTGTACACTCTAAGATGTTTAACAACTTCTCTGAACTCTACTTGTTTGATTCCAGAAGTCTCTTCATCCTTCAAATTCCTTCCCAGTGTGACAATGAAATCTAAAGGGTATCCTGGTGTTTTCACACTTTCCCTAGGAGGAAAGTCACACTCAAGGAGAACTAGTGCAAACAGTGCTAAGGGTTCACACATCCTAACAACTGTGCAGTGGAAGACAGTCGAATTGCAAGGATATCTTAATAACTCTCTATTCCGACAAGGATGTAAGAGAGAACCCAAGAAACCAGGTAAAATACTGACTCAATTCCAGCAAGAGAAAGCAAAGGGTTCCCTAGATAACTAAGAAGGTTTTCTGGCATTCTAGTGCTTTACCTTAAAAAGTATGGTCTTGTTTCCTTATAATAAAAGCAGAAGAGATGAACAAATGGGTATGACTTAAAATAGTGAAGAAACGAGTCAAAGAGATAGCCTAAAATGAATGGAACTTAAGAAATATTCTGAGACAATTAAGATAAAGGAAAGCAAATAACATTCAAAGAATGCAAAATCAGTTTACTGGAAGAGGAAATCCGCAATGTATCACTTCATAATGATCTAGTCATTGTAAAATATACTTCCTCTTAATTTACAATAATAACAAAGCCCACTTATGAGTCCTTATTTTTATAAAGTATTACCAGTGAAGATCACAGTGCTAATAGCCTCTATGTTCTAGTAATAGAAGGCAACTCAAAAAACTGACTGAAATTGTGGACAAAAAATATTCACCAAAAAGAGAGAGAGATTAATTACAGAAAAGAAAGTCAGAGAAGGACCAGTACAGCACATAGTGAAGAATTTGTTCTATCTACCAAACCTGACCTCCAAGAACCTACACCTTATGTATGCAACACAAATATGGGGCTAATAGGCTTTCACTCCCACTATCAGAAGAGTTCAAAAGTAAGGATGCCCTCACAGTGTGAATCCAACTGTACCAGTCGCCTTTGGAAATGTGCCTATATCCTCTGCCAATCCTTTTAAATGACCGAAAGGCTGTTTTTATTCACTTTTAAACATAGCTACTACAAATACAACTTTGCAAAGAGTGATAAAGAATTGAGAATCAGAGCTTGAAACGAAAAGAACCCTTTAACCACAAATACATAGCATCCACCATATGTTAAAATCTAGGACTTACCCCAGTGGCAGAAATCAGAAGAGACCACAAAGAGATTACTAGGATCCGCTAGATATTTACTGAAGAGTTTTCCGAATTCCTGTTCTTTTGACTCACTCAGAGCTCCAACCAGTACAGGAATAATGGTAAACTCATCTTTATGGCTTAAAGAAAACAGAAAAAATAAAAATAAAAACAAAAGTCATTTAAGCTGTTTAAAATTTAAAAATTTTTCTAATTGTGTTGGCATTTAAAAGAGGAACATTTATTAACAGTGATAATGATAATAGATATAAAATCATATTGTTGAATCCTGAAAATCTACAAAAGAAATTTTGTAGCTGATTTAAAAACAAGTACAGAATATTAAAAGTATCTATTTAAGTTACCAAAATGTATACTACTTTAAGTAAACAAAGCTATTATACTATTAGGTATAAAATATATTCAAAAATAAGTTCATCATATTATTCCCAACTACTCACACAGGTTATAATCACCTGTCCAGTCCTGCCATTTTCAGAGCACTAAAGTCTTCCTTGTCTACTTTAATTTGATTCTGTAAACATGGGCCATTTCTCACATTTATTCTATAAACCTGCCAAGCACAACCTACAGAACTTGAATTTGGCTCCTGTGAGATTTGTCAACTGCACTCTCACAATTTAACCCTAATAGTCAGATACATGCCAACCTCAATACAACTCAAACTTCAATGACATCCAGGGCAACAAAAGAATTAAAGGATATATTCACTTCTAATATACCCCCAAAAGATACCCCCCCACCAATGTCATTTATGATATACCCAGTTCCATTTGACTGACAAATTTATCGAAAAGAAAAACGGATGAATAACTATGTTTTAAATGGCTATGATTTACTTCACTTTACAAAATATTCAAAATTGTTCATATAATGGAATTTTAATATTTGTCAATGGTCCTAGAGTCAGAGTTTTAGAAGCATAAATTATGTTTGTCTAACTTGTTTTAAATAGGACTTTATGAATTCAGAATTATAACTACTTTTTAATGTTAATTACCTGGCACGGGACAGACAGACTTCATAAAAGGGTTTGTTTTGTTTTAATACTAAGTTTAAGTAATCTCAAAATAAATGTTGGCTTAGCTACATACCACTACTTCAGGGTACCCAAACACCTCCCCTATAACAGCCCCCTTACCCTTGTCAACTGCGCAATTAACAGATCATACAGATCTCCAGCCCCTCTGCAATTCAGGGGCTTCTTGGGCAGAATCTGCATCTATGGTGTAAGAAAAAAAAAAAAGCTGGCAGAGGAAGCTGCCATGGGACATCTCATTTTTTGATTCTTACTAGTTTGCTAAGTAACAGAGCAAACAAGGGCTCTTTTAAAAATCTGGTTAATTATTAATTAAGAGAATTTTGGCTTCTAATAAAACTTTGGTAACTGCCATGAATTATTCTAACCTCAAAAACTACCTCCAAAAAAGAAATACACAAAGATCAAAGAGATTGCAAATAATTATGATATAGTAGGAAGCAGTTGCTGTGCAAATTATAAGGAGCAAAGGAAAGCAAGTGAGATGGGTTTAAGAACCATCCCCACAGCACTCAAAATGAGTACCCATATCTTTAGAGGGAGCATACTACAAGAGCTATTTGATGCAAGTTATCACATGGAGCACACGGTCATAAAGTATCAACTGCAGACAGCTTGCTCTGCAGAAACAATAAATCTATTCTCCAAAGACTCACCAAATTTTGAATAATCTCAATGAGCATATAAATCTATGTCTACAAAGAAAAAGTCCGTCCGCCAAAGAAACCAAGGGAGGGAATCATAGCTCTCCATTTCAGCCTCCTTTGCCATTTTTTAAAATTTTCTTTTCTGTCTCCATGAGCATGAATTGGGGGGAGGAGCAATTTGACTTTGAAACCTATGTACTAGGACTAGAGAGATGGCTCAACTGGTTGCTATTCCAGAGGAACTAGGTTCAATTCCCAACACCCATATGACAGCTCCCAACTTCAAAATCTGTAACTTCAAAATCTGACACCCTCATACAGGCATACATGCAGGCAAAACACCAATGCACATAAAATAAAAATAAATTATAAAAATAAAAAAATAAGTACTTTCAGATTTTAAAATACAAGTTTGAATCTAGGTTTTCCAAGAAAGTACAGAAAAAATTATAAAAGTGGATAAAGCTTTTAAACAATGATTTTTGTGCACACAAGTTGCCTAAAGAAAAGGAAAAAAAACAAAAAGTCTCTTCATGAAAGTTAACTTCCTGTTAGGAAGAGACACAGAGCCAGAGACACAGAAGACCAACCACAGCAGAACACTGTAGGTTGCCAAGTGAGAAACAGAGAATCCTACATGTTCCTTAGCCTGAAGTCAACGGAGCACACCAAAAGCCTCCGATTAGCCACAAACTTAACAGGGAGATCCTAGCAATGGGAGGACCACACACTTGACAAGTCATCAAGTCATCTTTAAATCCTAAGGGATGGGATTTTCACCCTCCAAGTAACACTGGCTGACTCAAAAGATCCCATGGTCACCAAGAGCCTTCCTAGTATGAGACAAGAAACTGGACAATTGAAGTTAATCACACAAGCCATGCTGCAAGGCTCGGGGAGTGGCTCAGGTATAAATTGCTCAGACAGGAAGACATAAGAAACCCCAAGAGAAAGTCAGAGGTGAACTAGAAATATACTGGGCTTGTAAGACTAGGTTCTCCAAAGTACACAACACTCCCTGGTAAACTGTGACAGCATTCTAGGCTCAGGATGTTTAGGTACAACCTAAATACTAGGCTAAAATCACTGGTGAAGTCCCTGAAAGCCAAGTGAAAACATAAGAATATTAATTTCTTAAAAGCTAAGAAATCTGACCAAAGGAAGTACATAGTGGGAAAACATCCTAGAGCTGGGACACATATAAAACGCTAAATATAAATAATAAAGCCTGGAGGGAAAAAATGAAAACCAGAATTACTACTAGACTTTATAAAATGTACAGTTCAAGGAAAAAAAATATAATCCACGTAAGAAAAGAGAAAAGCAAACTATGACACTCTAGTATAACACTCAATAAATGTTAGTAGATTTCAAAATTGTTATGAGAAATATACTCAGAGAATTAAAGGTTACCTAAAACACCACTTTAAAAATGTGCATGAGTGTGTGTTTGACAAATAAACCAATAAGGAATATCCTAACTGAATTAAAGAGCAGAATGAACATTTTAATAAGAATGAAGGTTTACAATTAAAAATGGAATCAAGAGGCCAGGTATGGTAGTGCCCCAACATGAGGAGGCTAAGAGAAGAGGATCAAAAGCCAAGACTAAGACTAGCCCAGGCCACATAAAAGACTTGTCCTCAACTAAGGGGTTAAGGAAAATACCAAAGAAATATGAAGAAAATTAGAGAATGTAAGACAATATGAAGCATCCAAACTAGCATTAGTCCCAAACAGACAAAAGAAAAAACAGTTGCTAAAAATGTCCTAAATCTCATGGAAAATGTTAACCAAACAAATCCAATGAAGCAGAATTTTAAAAATACCCTCACCTACTCGTCCAACTAAAGATGAGTTCCCCCCACCTGCAAGAAATTTACAACTTCTGCCTCACACCAGTCACAAAATCTAACACTGAATCCAAGAATTTAAAGAGCTAAAACGTAATTCAACTAATACATTGGATCAGGGAACATCTTTTTTTTCTTTTTGTTTGTTCTTCAAGAAACATGGTTTCTCAGTGTGGCCCTGGCTGTCCTGAACTCATAGAGCTCCACACCTACTTCTCCATCCCAAGTGATGAGATTAAAGGTATGGGCCACCACCGCCCTACTGCAAACTCTTTTTAAAGGGTTCACAAAACATTTAGGTTTTCTGGGTCACACATTATCCACAACAAAAACATTCAGTATTAATTACAGAAGGACAGTGACCAAAGACAATATATTAGTACCTGGGTGTGGCTAGTTTCCAATAAAATCCTACTTACAAAACAATGTATGTTGCCACAAGGACTTGTACAAGAAATGTTTATAACATCATACATAATAACCATAAATAACAGCCTTCATTATTTAAAAGGACCATGCAAAAATAGGGTTTTACAAGTATCTCCAAAAAGTTATCAAATCCTAACCATGAAGAACTTTTAAAATTGGAAAGAGTCAATCAAAGCAGAGGGATAAGGAGCTGGGAACACTCTCCAACTTTTCCTTGTCTAAAACATGGAATAGTAAAACTAAGACATGCTTAAGGAACCTGAATAATTGCTAACTTTTGTGTTTTGGGTTTGTTTGGAGACAAGTGCTGCTATGTCTTTGTCTTTCTAATATTAGGATATCAAGCACACACCACCCCATGCCCAGCTATAAATGGTTTTTTAAAGTATTTATTTATTCTTATTTTATGTGCATGATGGGTGTTTTGCCTGCATGAATGTCTGTATAGCTTGAACACATGCCCATGGAAGCCAGAATATGATGTTGGATCTCTAAACACTGGAGTCACAGACAGTTGTTTAGGCCCATATGGGTGCTGGGAGCTGAACCCACATCTTTTGTAAGAGCAACAAGTGCTCTTAACTGTAAGCCAATTCTCCAGCCCCAAAACACTACTGTTTTTCAATCAATACTTCCTTTTCTTTTTCTTTCTTTCTTTCTTTCTTTTTTTCTTTTTTCTTTTTTTTTTTTTTTTTCTCTTTTTTCTTTTTTCTTTTTTGGTTTGTTGAGATAGGGTTTCTCTGTGGCTTTGGAGACTGTCCTGGAACTCTCTGTAAACCAGGCCTCAAACACCCAGAGATCCAACTCCCTCTGCCTCCCAAGTGCTGGGACTAAAGACATGCGCCACCACCTCCCCGCTCTCTCAATCAAATACTTTCAATGCTATTTTTCTTACTATTTCTACACATTTTTTTAAATTAAAAATTTTAAGGTGTAAAAACCAAAATTTTAAAAAATAGTAAATATTGAAAAAAGTAGATCAAACTGTAAACTACAAACAAACAAACCACCAGCACCAACAAAACCACTCCCATAGGAATTATGATTTAATAATCTGTTCATTTTTTTCAAGATATAATTCTTACATATCCTACTTCTCAAAGTCAAATGTGTTTGGTAGTGAAATTTACTATGAATTGCACTACGAAAGAATGGGGAAAGGGAACAAAACAAAGCATATAACTTTATAACCATTAAAAACTGCAGGCTGAAGTTAAAGTGGACAAAAGTTATCCTGGGTTTGTTTGGTGACTATAATTTCAGGTCTTGTTACATTGTGTACATTCAAAAGGAAGATAATACATAATAATCATTTCCACTTAACTAATTTTTATTTCTAGCAGGTAAATTAAGAATCTGCAATACTGCCTTGGGAACAAGATCCAACACAAAACATTCCTTCTTTCACTGATGGATAATCTGACAATAAAATCATTCCTGGTTTTTGTCACAGCAATTACCAGTTTCTCAAAACATACTGTGAGCAGAATAGTGGCATAACACAAAATGTAAGTAACAATGCATGGTCATCTCCTCTTCCTGTACCTGGACATGCAAAAGGCTCTCCTAATACTCCACACTAAAACTGAAGAGGAAAATTGAAATCTCTAATGAAGCTGCTGTGTGTATTTATGAATATTAATGAATAAAAACTGCTTGGATGGAAATGCTGGCTGGGAAGTGGTCGTGGTGCACACCTTTGATTCCAGTATTCATGAGGCAGAGACAGGCAGATACTCCAAGTCCCAGGACAGTTAGGGCCATACAGAGAAACTTGTCTCAAAACACAAATAAAAGAAATAAATTCTATGTATATAAACTTATATTCACATGTTAATGTATTCTTAACAGTTTTCTCTAGTGATAAATGGGACCAGAGAGACTTCCACTGTTCATTTTATACAATTTCAAGTCATATATTTGTATTTTTTAAACAGAGGAATAAACTGAGTCATTTCATATTTTTCTTCTTTATAGTGTTTCTTTCTGGTCAGTGTAGGGTAGAGACTTGAACATAGCAGGCAGGCACAGACATTCAATGTCTCAAAAGGCTCCAGGAAGGGCTACGGAGACAGCTCGGTCAGTAGAGTACTTGATACAAAGCACAAAGACCTGAGTTTTATATATCAAGTAAAAAGCTAGACATGTGACACACATCTGCAACCTTGGTTCTGGGAAGACAAAGAGGACAAAATCCCTGGAGCTCACTGGCCAGCTAGTGTAGTCACACAGTGAATTCAAAAGTAAAATGAAAAACAATCAAGAAAGACATCAGCCTCTATCCTCCATACCACATACAAACACTTGCAGAACACATGTATAGACACACACTAAACATGTAAACAAAAGCTCTAATGAATTATATATATACATATATATACATAGACACACACATATATATACACATACATATATACATATATATACATACACATACATACATATACACACATACACATACATATATGTGTGTATATATACATACACACATACATATACACACACATATATACACACATACACATACATACATGTGTGTATACATATATACACATACATACATATACACACATATATACACACATACACATACATACATGTGTGTATATATACATACACACATACATATACACACATACACATACATACATGTGTGTATATACACAATAATATATACACACACATACACATACATACATATATATGTATGTATACATGTATATATGTATGTATATGTATATATATATATATATATATATTTTTTTTTTTTTTTTTAAATTTAAGATAACAGAGGCCAGCCATTGGTGACTCATGCCTTTGATCCTAGCACTTGGGAGGCATTGGGAGGTGGATGTCTGTGAGTTGCAGGCCAGCCTGGTATACAGAGTTCTAGGACAGCCAAGGCTATGAAAAGAGACCCTGTCTTGAAAAACCAAAACCAAAACAAACTATATGAGACACAGAATTACAAATAACAGAAAAATAAAATAAAATTGTAAGCAATACATAAAAATCATGTAACATTTGTAATAGTAAAAACTGTGGGGGATTGAGAGTTAAATGTTTAAAAGCTGACTTTGGGGCTGGAAAGATGGCTCAGCTGTTAAGAGCACTGGCGGCTCCTCCGGGGGGGCCTGGGTTCAATTCCCAGCACCCACATGGCAGCTCGTAACTATAACTCTAGTTCCAAGGGATCTGGCATCTTTACACAGCCATACATGCAGACAAAACACCAATGCACATAAATAATAAATGAATCTTTAAAAGACTGGTGTAACAAGCAAAGCAGGTGTGCTGGCTCACACCTACAATCCCAGACCTACAATCCCAGCAAGGGGCGGAGGACTTCCAAGTCATCCTTGCTACAAGAGATAAACCATGTCTTACAAAACAAAGACAAACAACAAAACTCACAAGCATTGTGGTCGTCCCTCCTCAGCCTCCCAAATGTTATGATCACAGGCATATGTTGCTGTTACCACAATTGGATACTAGTAACTCTTGTATGACCACATGGAGTAAGAAAAATAACATGAATATACCTCATAATATGAAAGTCATTTTCAAAGAGCATTTGATTCTATATTTAAAAGTTTTAAATCAAATTAGCAGGCACTGCATCATCACCAACAGTCTAAGAGTCTCATGTACCACTGGGCCGTGGCAGCACATGCCCTTAATACCAGCACTCCAGGAGGTGGAGACAGAGGCAGGTGGATCTCGTGAGTTCCAAACCAGCCTGGTCTACAAAGCGAGTCCAGGACAGGCTCCAAAGCAACACAGAGAAACCCTGTCTCAAATAAATAAATAAATAAATAAATAAATAAATAAATAAATAAATAAATAAATAGTCTCATGTACCTTTACAAAATTTCAAAGCAACACAGAGAAGCCCTGTCTCAAATAAATAAATAAATAAATAAATAAATAAATAGATAAGTAAGTAAGTAAGTAAATAGTCTCATGTACCTTTACAAAATTCTGAAGAGTGACTTTCAAAGATATTTCCAAATTTAAAGTTTTACAATTACAGCACAAAGTAATAAAAACCAAGACAAATCAACCCCAACCCACATAAGTGTAGTTGTTTTCCTTTGTACCTTTAAAAGAAAAAAATCATGTCAATTCTTATGTTCAACCTTAATAGACAAATAGTTAAAAATCAATTTTAGACCTTAAAATATAAGTGCAATATCCAATTTTTATTTCATTTTAAGTAAGAAATTTTCAATCTTTTTGCTTTGACAAATTATCCTAGGTTAAAATAATTCCAAAGACATTAAGATCTGTGATTTCTCTGGGATTTCTTATATTAAACAATATACCTTTCCATGGCTTTAGCTGTATAAGGCAAATGCATTTCAATACTGTGTTCATCTTCATCTGTCTGCAGAGACATGCGTTCAAACATTCCTGTCTTCCACAGCTCTCCATAAACTAAAAAGATTTCAAAATATATTAAAAATGAATATTAATGCACACATTTATTTCATGAGCTTCCACCCAACAACACAAAACTATAAGATATGGCTCTAATTTTTATTATAAGTGAAAGATGCAATGGCTAATTTTATTACATAAAATAATGCAAGTAAAGACTTACCATTTGGATAGTAACATAGCACACTGTTCATGAGTTCCTTTTAATATTTCTAAAATAAACTGAGTCTAGGCCATTCTTTGGATTTTAATCTAAATGTTCTAGCACAAACAGTTCATTAGAATCATTATTATAACAGGAAAAATAAATCATCATCTATTCACATATAAGCTTAATAATATCTTTTTTAGGTTTGATTTTATACAAAATTATGTAGTTTTATTATTTCACTTCATGTTTCTACCAAACCAACAACATAAAATTCTCACTTCCAATACTATTTTTCACAAACTTCAAACTTTAACTTATGGCAGAAATCATAAATCCAGCACAGTATCAAGCCAACTTAAAATGATCCAGCTATCTGGATACTTCTGATGAGCTATAACCTAAGAATGTAGAACAAGACATGAAATTTAGTATGCAAAAACACAATAGAAAAATAACTTTAGAGCCAAGTCTGGTGGCAAACACAAACAACCCCAGCTATGCAGAAAGCTGAAGCAGGAAGACCACAAACAAGAGCAACCTGGGTTCCAAAGGAGAATCAAGGTCTGCCTGAGTCACCTAGCAAAAAACTTTCTCCCCCACACCACAAAAAAGAAGAAAGAAAGGGAGGAAGGGAGGGAGGGAGAATAAAGAGAAAGAAACAAAAACCAAAGGGACAAAGGGTAGTTAAGACCTCATTTCTACAAAGTAACAAAATTACCCATGCATTTGCTTGCACCAAACAAGGTTTTTAAAAGTAAAGGGTGGGTGGGGCTTGACAGATGACTCAGTGATTGAAAGCACTGGTTCTTGCAGAGAACCAAGGTTAAATTCCCAACACCAACATAGTATCTCACAACCATGTACAGCTCCTGTTCCAGAGAATCCAAAACTCTCTTCCGACCTCCTCAGTTACTAGGCTGGCACACTGTGCATAGACATTTATGTGAGCAAAACACATATAACCATTAAATAAATCTAAAAATATGAAAAATAAGAAAAAAAGGAAAGTGGGTCCCTTAAGTCATCTCAATCAGGAAGGCAATATTCTATTTTGATTAATAACAAATAGCTGATAATCTTGAGACAACCTTAAATTACAAAAATCAAAGCTTAAATGAGACCTAAAATAACTAACCATTTCTTTTTACATTACTTGTCAGTCCATGTAAATTACTGCAAACTTTAACAAAACAACTGTATCCCTCATATACTTAAAATATAATTTAATGAGCTAAAGGATACACACCCAAGTTCATGAAAGGTGGTTATTTATCCAGAGAGGAAAATTCAGTGTAAACTGTAATATCAACTATGTACTGTTTGGTACTTTTTTAACATTACATATATTGTACAAGAAACAACTAAACAAAAACACAATATTTGGCAGCTGGGAAAATGACTGCTCAGTAGGTCAAATGTTTCTCAAGAAAGCATGAGAACTTGATTCCTAGAATCCACCCAAAAATGCCTGACACGGTGGTGCTCACTTAGGATCCCATAGGAAAGGAAGACAGGCTGAATCCTGGGGCTCATTGGCCAGCCAGCCTAGCCTTCTAGATAAGTTCCAGGCCACTGAGACATGGTCTCAAAAAGGAAAAAAAAAAAAAAAAAAAGTAGACAGCACAGAAAAAGGAGCATACAGAACACAAACACAAAATATGCAATCACTGAACACACACACACACACACACACACACACACACACACACACACACACACACACACACACACACACCCCTACCTCCCTCTGGAACCATAAGAGGAAATCCAAAATAACAAATAACAGACATGGGAGCTAGACAGATGCCATAGCAGGTAAAATGATTACCACACAATCTTGACAGCTGGAATTTGGAGCTGAGAATCCATGTAAAAAGCTGGGCAGGTGGGGCATTCCAACTGTAACCTCAGTGTACAGAGGCAGAATAGAATCCCCAGATACATACGTATACGTATGTATATGCAAGCAAGGTAAGCCAAAATAACAAGTTCTGAATTCAGCCAGAGACACTGCCTCAGTATATCAGGCGGAGTGATCAAGGAAGACAGACCCCTGACATTAACCTCAGGCCTCCACATAGCACACACACAAGCATTATTAGATACACATATGCAAGTACATATGCATGCCTACATACATACACAAAAAATAACACATGCTAAAACAAAATGTATCTAAATTATACCACGTTTCAGAGCTTCAAAACCCATAGAATAATTTTCCATAAAAAACAATGAGAGGAAAAGAAAGTACTATCACCACCATTTAAAGTGAAGAAAGTAATACACTTAAAAACAGTTAACCCTGCAGTCTTCATCAGGTCGTCATGTATACTAATTTCTTGCTTCATGGCACAACACAAAGTATTTCTCTAAATATAAATGTAACCACTATGGTTTGGAGCCAAGTGCCTTTAACAAATTTTTGTTGTTATGAGGAAAATACTTTTTTTGTGTCTGGTTTATACAGATTAGTTACAACAAAAACTTTAATTGAGATGCTATTTATGATATTGTGTCTAATTTTTTTAATGAGTTGCAATCTTTATTAGAGCTTTAGCTATTTAAAAACTACATTATTTCTATATACTTACTCTTTTGGTCAATACGAAGGTCATACAGAGGAGTCCTATATATATCCACACTGGAGAGTGCACATCGAGACAGGGGCACATGATGGGAAGGCCCAAGGATGAAAATTCTCCGGCTGGGAGATACACAACAGAAACACAGAACAAATGCACTTCTACACAAATCTTATTTAAGTAAGAGAAAAAATAACTTTAATTTTTACTTGCTTTTCCATGCTGACTACCTACTTTTACTACATTCTATGTTCTCACCAAAACTCATAGATTGAAGCTCCCATTTCTCACATCTGACTGCCAATTTGGAGATAAATTTTTCAAGAGCTAAAGAAGTTAGAATGGGGCCCTTATCAGTATGACTGATGGACTTCAGAGCCAGGAGTGGTGCCCCATATAATCCCAGAGAGCCCTGAGGCAAGGACTCCTGCAAGTTTGAAGGAAACCTGGGCTACATAGTGAGTTCTAGCCAACCAGGATTACATAGCTGGGTGAAAGATCCTAGGGTGGAAGAGGGGGAACACATGGCACATGACCACAACACATGATTCCAAGAACATGCCTAACAGTCATACATTACAGGAGGCCTAGCAGCCAAGAGACAAGCCTCAAAGAAAGCACTCCTACCTCACAGGCCACAACACCTACTCTCCTAGAGCAGTGAGGAAGTAAGACTTCTGCAAGCAACCACACGTCCTTGGAATTTCACAACAAAAATGATTTGATGGTTTGCTCCTCAGTTTTCATCTGAATTTATGTCCAATAATTGGAAATATCAGCAAGAAATTTTTATAATAAACATGCCCTACATAAATCTACATGTATAACCAGATATGTTTCAAAATGGCCTATCAGTTTAAATGTTTTAGCTATAAAAATTTTTAATTTTGTAATAAAACTAAGTATCTCTACGAATTTCCAACTATCTATGTCAAACAGCATTACAAAGAAGCATTCTGATAAAGCTATTTTGACATTATTTCTATGGTAGCAAAGAAATAAGACATCTTGTTGAAAAGAATTCTATGTAATCAACTTTCTCTACTTTCATTCAAATACAAATCATCCTCAAATAAAAAGAAACTTCATAATATATTATTTGCACTATAGACTAAAGAAAATAACTGGACTAAATCCTAGCTACAATCTTTGTAATACTTTTGTCTCAGCATCAAGAGTAAAAGTAGCTTTACTTTTATTTCATATCAAACATCCAAATTTGTTCCATAATCTAAAACTTTTTTCTAAATTTTCTAAATTTCTAAATTTTCTTTTCTAAATTTCAAATAAACCAATCTCACCATACCATATACAAACATTAATAAGTTACAGATCCAAAAAATGCAAAACTGTGAGAAAAAAGGAAAGAGGAAATGGGCTTATGTACCTAGGAAAAAGATACCTAGTTTTTCCCTGTCAGATATTTGGAGGACAAGGAACGTGTGCTGCAGCAATATACTGTACCAAGTGTGACAGCATTCACCTACATTCCAACACTTAAGGATCTAGGATGACTGGAAATTTAAAGTCAGCTTGATCTACAAAAATCAGACCCTACCTACTGCTAAAAGAAAAACACCACCAGATGTGGTGGACACATCTTAATCTTAGCACACAGAGGGCAAAGCAAAGGAAATTCTGCATGCACAGTGAGACAATGTCCATGATGAACAAAAGAACTAACAAACCAACCAAAATCTATTACTAAGGTCTTTTATAAGACATATCACTTAAAACTGGGCAAGGGAGGGAGGGAGCAGAGATGGGGGGGAGGGAGGGAGGGAAGGAGGGAAGGAAGGAGAGAGGGAAGGATATGGACAAGGAAGTTATGGCTTATTATGGCTCAGAGTACCCAAATTGGAAAAAAAAAAAAAAAATCACACAGGAAACTATTTTATCCTTAGGCCAAGGTGGGAGAGAAATAATGTCTTCTAACCTCTCTCCTCCATCTTATGTATTTTATGTATGAACACTATACCTAGATGCATGACTGCACAACACAACAGGGTAATGATTGTGGTGCTGGGAACTGATCTCAGGACCTTTGAAGAAGCAGCCAGTGATCTTAGCTGCTGAGCCCAAATATTAGTAAATTCTTTTACTAATGCCTAATATGAAGTATGTATAAAATGGTAACTTGGGAATCTTTAGGTCATCTGATTAATGCCAGGGATTGCATGAACTAAGAATCAATGACGTTTGGCCAGGCACAGCAGTACATGTCTGTTGTCTACATCTCAGAAAGCTGAAGCTAAAGCAGGGGACTCAGTTGAGAGCAGGAACATAAGGCTACCCAAAGCAACACAGTAAGACCTCACTTACAGAAGAAAAAGGGAAAGGGAGGGAAAGGGAAAATTCAACACAAAGGGTGTGTTTCTCACTAAAGAATCAGTTTCTATGAAAAAAAAAAAGCGTTTAGAAAATTCTAGGTATATAGTTAAAATATAAGTGATATTTTTAAAATGTCAGTCTCTGGCTTGGTGTGGCAGTGTATAAACCTTTAATCCCAGCACTCAGGAAGCAAGGCAAGTAGATCTTTGTAAGTTCCAGGCCAGAAAAGGCTACACAGAAAAACCTGTCTCAGACACCAACAAGAAGCCAATCTGAAGGCATATATTAATCTAATAAGTAACAATGAGGACTGCTCCAACAATGAAATGACAGTGGTCTTCTGGGAGCCTAACCATCTTCAATTGAGGCCTGGGTGCTTTCTTTGCTTACCTTTTATCAAGCCAGCCTATACAGAGGGGTCCCTACCAATTGGAATTAACCAGATGCTTTCCCAATAAATTCTTTCCAGTTTGGTAAAAAACTCACCCACAATCAGTCTACTGCAGTTCCAGAACTGATTTACAGAAACAAGAAAAACTGCATCATCAGTACAAAATCCTTAAAACAGACATATACAAAACACAGAAGGATAGATAGCTATTACTGAAACAGTGGAAAGAAGGCATATTAATAAGGCTATAGTGACCTCAAAATAGACCTTTGTGTTAGCTAAAGTGCTAACAGAAGATTAGTAAGGCATTGAAGTGATGGGAGATATCATTCTGTAAATATGTTTCTCATACTGGTTAATGAATAAAGCACTGTTGGCCAATAGGAAAGCAAGATAGGCGGGATTAGGAGACAAGGAGGAGAGAGGAAGTAGTAAGGAGGAGTCAACATGGAGAGTCTGGAGAGAGCAGGATGCCAGCCGGCTCTCCGTTAAGATGAGACCACATGGAAATACTTAGATTAATAGAAATAAGTTAATAATTAAGACAGAGCTAACCGATAGGAAAGGTTAAAAAGGGTATTATGGTATAGATATGAATACTTTGTTTTTGAATGGATTTTCATTTATTGATACAAATTTAAGGTCAATTTTCTGATAAGTAAATTTCTTCTCTTGGTTAGGTATTGTGTTTATATAGCTCATTTAGAAATGTAATGTATAATGTAGTACAGATAATAAATAATTACCTATGATAGTCAAAGTTTACTTCCAATATGGCAAGACCAGCCATTTGGACAAGATACTGCTCTTATCTGGACTGTTTGACTTTATGCTGTATAAAATGGACATGCAGAACCCACAGGAAAGTGACTGCTGATATAAGATGGACATTGCTACAGGGTTCCTGCTTCATGGAAGAGTCTGCCAGACAGTCTGCAGGACACAGAGAAAAGTGACTGACAAAATGCCAATACAAGAAGACAGTTTAAAGTTTCCTGCTTTGCTGAAGAGTCTGCCAGACACACTATGGCCTATGGGCTGAAGATAAAAGATTACAGAAGAACTTTGGGTGACTGACCAGGCAGTGAGTTGTCTCTGTCATATCTAGAGTTTATATACTATTCTTCTGTGGTCTTTGAAGGAGTTGAAGACAGATAGTTATGGTTATGGTTTTCCTTAGTTAGGATTAAAGATAAGTTACATATAGGACTTTAGACTCACAAAGATAAAATAGATGGAATATTTTCTTAAATCTTACTAAATGTTAATGGACTAAATATTGTTAACTGTGATTCTTATTTGATAACTGTTGTATGATATATTTTGCTATGTTAAAATTAAAACCCTTTTTTATTTAGACAGAAGAGAGGAGATGACGGGAGATGTCATTCTGTAAATATGTTTCTCATACTGGTTAATGAATAAAACACTGTTGGCCAATAGGAAAGGAAACCAGGAGGGACTAGGAGAGAAGGAGGAAAGGAGAAATAGTAAGGAGGAGTCAGCATGGGGAGACTGGGGAGAGAGGACGCCAACCCAACTCTCCGGTAAGATGAGACCACGTGGAAATACTTAGATTAATAGAAATGGGTTAATACTTAAGACAGAGCTAGCCGATAAGACTAGTAACTGGCCAACAGCGTTATATCAAATACAGCGTCTCAGAGTGTTATTTGGGGCTGGCACGGAGGTGGGACTGGCGGCGGGGGAAAAATGACTCGCAATATTGAAGTTCATGTATTTGCTTCTTGTTTCCTTGCTAGATCCATGAACTGCAGTCACTGCGTTAGTTTGGAGGGAAATAAGGAAGCAAGCCTATGTCCCTTCCCTTTAATTAACTGCAAGGTGTTTTGTCTTTGAAGAAGTAACCTCAGTATTAGTATTCTGGCTGTTACTAGAAACCTTTAATACTAAATATCAGAGTGATGGTAGAGAGTCACATTTTCCTAGAAACATGGTCCACACACTGCAGCTCCTGAGAATTCACCTCTGTGAAATTACTATAATGAATATGGTCTATGAGCACTTGTCCTATTTTTCCAACCACCTATTCCAACTAATGGAACATAAGTAACTTAAAAGGTTGTTTCACAGAGAGGAAAAATATTTTTAACTAAAGACTAAAACTGTCATGGTACTCTTTTTGTTCCTCGAAGCTTTTTGAAAAATACAAATTAATTTAAGTTTCTGCCTAACTGCTGGTAGAATTTCAGATTTTAGTTACTAGTTTTGTTAGCAGCCAGAAAAGCCTGCAACTTTCGACATGAAAAGAAATTTAATGAAATGCCCCATTTTTCAAATTTTCTTATAGTCTAAAATAATCTTTTGAAACACAAATCTAATCATTTCACTTTCTCTTGCCTTTTTTTCTTCCTCGTGGTTTTTTTGGAAGAGTTCCTCTGTCTTAGAACTCATAGACCAGGCTGTCCCTCAAACTCACTGCCTCCCACGTGTTGGGATTAGAGGTGTATACCACCTTACCCTTGCCCTTATTTAAAAGTCCACCCTGAGCTGGGGTATGGTAGTGCACTCTAATCCCAGCACTCACTAGGGAGGCAGAGGAAAGGGTCACTGAGTGTGAGGCTAGCTGTCCTACTTGACAGCCAGAGATACAGAGAGAAACAAAGAACAAACAAACAAAAAAGTCCTTCCTGGCTTTTCATGGTTATAAAATCAAGTAAAACCCTTAAAACTAAGTATGATTTTGTAGGCTGGAGAGATGGCTCAGAGGTTAAGAGCACTAGCTGCTCTTCCAGAGGATCTGGGTTAAATTCCCAGCACCACATGGTAGCTTAAAACTGTCTGTAACTATAGTTCCTGACATCTTTACACAGGTATACACACAATGGCAAAAAGTCAATGCACATAGAAAATAAACAAATATTTTTTTTAAAGTGGGATTTTGTGTGTGTGTTGGGGGAGGGGTGTTATATAGTGTATGTGTATAGCTTTTCTATGGGGGAGTGGGTCTAGAGGCATAGATACAGAATGTAGGTACGTGTGGAAGCCAGAGTTTGACCTCAGGTGTCTTCCACTTTATTTTTTGAGACAAGGTCTCCAGCAGAAACTAGAGTTCACTGTTTAAACTGGACTACCTAACTAATAGTCCAAACTTCCTGTCTCTGCCACTGCAACAAATACTAACCACTGAGCCATCTTCCTGTCCTTAAAATGGGTTTTAAAAGCTCAAATGAACTGCCAACTTCTTGTACACCTTTTGCCTCCCCTTGATAGTTATGATTTTATGAATACACTCATCTTACAGGTCCTGGATTAACTAGCAAGTTCAACTATACATTGTCATTCCCTTTGATTGGCTGGTTTAACTTAAAAACCAATTCCTCAGTGAGGCTTTCCCAATTCCTTTCCCATGCTTGAAATCAAATCACCCTTTCAGGTCTATCTTTCAGCTATCATACTGTGATCCGTACATTCAAGACCCTGTAAAGGCGCATACAATTCAAACTCATCCCCAAACAGTGAAAAGGGTGATCTCAGCCTTCTTCACTACTGATCTGCACCTAAGCTACATAATGAGGGTAAAACTGTAGGCACTATCTTCATGGCTGTCCATTGCTACTCTATTCTGTTTTGTGTTGTTTTAAGGCCAATTCCACCAGAATCTTGACTCTTGAGAATAAAATTAACCCTGCATGACAAAAGATATTCAAACATGGGGACAGATTCATAAAGCACTTCTGCAGACAAACATTATATCTCAGGGAAAATCACCCATGTGTTATGAGCTAAGAACTGAACTAGACACATTTTTCATGGAATACAATTTTCACTTGCAAAAAAATAACCATACAAAAAGGTATCTGGCAGAAATTTTCTCCAAAATAAACAAAATAAGCCTGCCATTTCAAGCAAAGCAATTGACATATCTGTTGTATAGAATAAAACTGAAGCTTTCAAGTGAAAATTAAGTCTAATGCATTTCAGATGGTGGTATGAACAAACCTAATTTTTAAAACTGTATAATGAAACATAAATTTGAAAGATTTCCACTGATCCCCAGGGAAATCTTTTTATTATGTTCTGGGTTAGGATTAAAGAAAACACTTCCAGTTAATGGGAAAGGTGGTGGGACACCTCCTGCTCTGAAACTACGTACCTGTGTGAGAACAGATCATAACCAACTGGATGCACAAACAGACATGAGCACAGAGCTACCTGCTATTAAATCAGACAGTAAGCCAAAGTCTGGCAAGGTGGCACACACCAGTAATCTCAGTACTTCAGAGGCTGAAGCAGAAAAATTGCTGCAAATTCAAGACCAGCTTAGACAACAAAGCCACATTTTTGTCCAATAATAATAATAATAATAATAATAATAATGATGATGAATATTTATATATAATGAACATAAATAACATATTAATATACTTTGTTATATAAGTAATAGAAAACTGTATACATACATATGTCTTGTTTTTCGAGACAGAGTTGTCTATGTAATCCTGGATGTTCTGGAGACCACGCTGCTCTGGAACTCACAGAGACCCTCCTGCCTCTGCCTTCCCAGTGCTAGGATTAAAAGCATGCCTCACCAAGCCTGGTTATATTTTGTAAATGAAATGTAAAAGTAAAGCCTCTTTCCCCAATATCTTCCACTATGCTATGTAGAAATGTGCTTGGTTCTCATTTCATGCTTCATTTAGTTCCTGAACTTGGAGACGATGGATACACTTCTATGGTAGAGGCATTCTTAGCATGTGTAAGGTCCTGGATTTGATTTGCATCACTACACAGAAAAAGTCACTTCCATTAATCCCAATGTTTTTATTATTTTGATAGTTTTAATTTTTTAATCTAATTTCTTTTTCTTAATTTTTATGTGTATGATTATTTTGTCTGCATGTATATATGTTTACCACCTGCATGCATGGTGCCCTTGGAGGTCAGAAGAGGGCATCAAATGCCTTGAGACTGGAGTTATATACAGTTGTGAGCTGCCAAGTGAGAAATGAACCTGTGTCCTCTGGAAAAGTAGCTAGTGCTCTAACTGCTGAGCCATCTTCTAGCCCATACAATTGCTTCTGCACCTGAAAATTTTTATTTTTCACCATGAAAATGATTTCACATTATTTTTAAATTAAATATTATAGTAAAGGGTTTACTTTTAACTCTAGCTCATTAAGATTTTTATTTTTAATTAAGTTTTTTTTCATACAGTATATTCTGATCATGCTCCTTCCTCTCTCCAATCCCTCCCATAAACTTCCTACCTCTCTACCCACCCACCTGTATGTTCTTCCTCTTGAGAAAAAAAAAAAAAAAAAAAAGGAAAAAAGAAAGGTACCAACAAAACACTGAAACAAAAATCAAACATGCAAGTGACTAATAGGATTTTTAAAAATGCCATGGTCATTATTTTTAATATTTTATAAAATTTGTTGAGAATGTCATACATTTTGATTACATTCACAACCCCCATTGCCCTCCCCATTTGTCCATTCTTTATATAAAATAAAATGCACAAACGTCCACTATCTGAGGAGTATTAAGATTATTATAGGTTGTTTGTTATTGGTCTCGGGGAAGAGACGGTCACCCTCAGTGACATGGTCACTATGAAGTTACCACACACCAGCAAGTAAAACTGCACGCAGGCTCACACAAGCACACCAGGTAAACTCAGTCAGTTAATAAAGAGAAGGGGCTTAGTGGGATGGAGGTAAGAGTACAAAAGAGGGAGTGAATATGACCACAAGACCTTATATACATGTATAAAATCATCAAAGAATAAAAATTCTAAAGGAAAACATATAATAGATCATCATCCATAAGTGACTTTTTGAAAAATATTCTTATGAAAATTTTTACTTAATATAGTATACACTTTCTTCTCAACTTCACACAAATTTATATCCTCCTTTTAGTCTATGATGTAATATTCCTAAAATTACTACAATGCCTCATAGTATATTTCATTATTTTATTTAATAATGGTCTCACAATGTAGCTCCAGCTGGCCCCAAACTTGTTATCTCTTAGGTCAGCCTCCTCACTGCTGGGATTACAGGTGTGCATCACCATGCCTGGCAATATTCATTTTCAATATCTATAAAATATTACATTAATTAAGCTGTCATATTTATTTAATTCACTATTCAATACTGGATATTAAAACATAATGCTATTGTTGCGATCTTAATGCACTTACCCTTTACATTTTAGGACTCATTAAGATAGTCTTAGAATTTACTTAAAATTCAAGGCAATAGTTATATATTTTATTATTATTCAGTGTATACTGATCACTAAAATGATCTAACTGATTGCTAAAATGCTAATATACAGTTTAATATCAATTAAACTTGTCTAAATGCTGTCACTTCCTCCTCTCTGCCCTTTACTCTCATGGTTCCCTTCCACTTCCCTTCCTGCTTTCCTTCACTCTGCCTTCCCATTAGTTTGCACTTCCCCCAGCATAGCCTCTACACTTATTTACATATTCCTAAACCAAACTGATTCTGAGGCATGCCTCTAGCATATAACACTATCAATAAAAATTCTACCACAGAAAAGTTCAGAACGAAGACCTATTTAAAATAATCTTGTTTATTGCTGACTTTCAGACCAAGGTCACATTAAAAAAAAATCTAGAATCTTCTCAATTTAATTTCTCTTTACTGTTAAAAGAATTTTTACTTTTAGTAATTACAAAGGAAACTTCATTTTTTCTTTAAATGTTCACATCTAGATTTTTAAATGAAAATTAAAACTCAAATATTTAACTCTGTCATAGTTTCAGAACGAAACATTTGACAACTAAAGACAAGGTAAAAAGTAAATGCTCAGACAAAGAAAAAGTATTCAGGTATTTCCTAACCAACACAAGCTATGACAGAATTCCTGAAAAGTGCAAGAAGAATGAATTATTACTTCTATGACAAAGCAACCATTGTGACATTACCAAGCTGTTCCCAATTAACTGCTTTACTTACGTAATAGCTGGATCCACTTGTTTGTAAGCATGGGCAGCACAAGAGCCACAGTATGTATATCCTGCATGGCTACAAACAAAACAGTTTTTAACTTAATCTCCAGGTTCAAAATCAAGGTAAACCTAAAGAAAATAAAACTTTTAGAAAGAATTGTAAAAACTATGATACATTTAATAGAATTGAGTAGATTAAAAAGCAATGTAAGTAATGATGCAATTTCTATAAGGCAATAGGAAACACTTAATTGTTTCATACTATATTCCAAAATATTTTTAGGTGTCAGTTGTGTAGCTCAATGTTAGAGTACCTACTTAACATGTTTATAACGTCTTGTGTTTAATCACAGCACCAATTTGGGGTGATAAGAAAGGAGATCAAAAAATAGTTTGGTTTTGGGTGGGGAAAGAAGATACCTGGAGATTGTCAAGGCTCACTTTAAGTTTCTAGTTTTTGATACTCTTCTGAAGTGAAATTAGCAGAGTATTATATACCAGCACCAAAGCAAATACCCTGCAATGATGGTCCTCCCCTCTGCCCTTAGCAGTAAAGAAACTGACTTGGCTTCTGTGTATTACACCTCTCATTTCATCTCCATTCTCTTTCTCCTTTCACCCTCTAGCTTCCACATTCAATCAATCCTCCCATCACCTATAGAAGAGCTTTGTTCTCTGACCATTTTTCTTTCTTAAATCATTCCTACTACATGAGTCTAGACTCACTTCTTTAGATAGTGGTACATAAGGGCAAGAGGGACTCTAGCTAGCCCAAGCATAGCAAACATGGCTCTGGCAGGCCTTGCCCTTCTCCCCTATAACCTCTGTCTTCCTAAAAACTGGTAGATTGCATTCCTAAAGCTAGCCACCAAGGTATATTCCATTATTTGGCCACTTCCTCCTCCTGAGGTCCAACTGTCAAAGTATTAAATCCAGCAATCAAAAGCCCCTTTTGGCTACCTTAATTAAGATGCCCAATTAAAATTCAACACTGCATCCTAACACCAGGTTTGCCTTGTGGCTTTATAAACTGCATTTTCCTAGGGAGCACATCTGTCTCCTCTCTACCCAGAGGCCTTTGTTTTCTCACTCCCACATCCCAAGACAAATGCCCCTTCCCCTTCTCCCTAATTCCATTGCCCTTCTCCCTTGTCCTCTGTCTCATGTCTTTGTCTCTTAGTCCCTGCCCTTTGTCCCTCTGGGGCAAATAAAGCTCTTTTGTGCTGAGAACTTGGTCTTGGAGTGTCCTGAGCCAATACCAGTCCTTTCAGGCCTATCACTGTTTACACAGGGTATGTTCATAACTAACTCTGAAAGAAATGAAAACTGTACATTCATATGTACATGAAATAGAAGTATCATAATTTATGAATGATAAAAATATGTAATAATCTATTATAAATACCATATAGCTTACTGATTGTATGATCTATGACATTATTTGCTGAACTCACATAAACAAGCTATGACTACAATAATAACGAATGGAGAACTGGGTGTGATGGCACATGCCATGAATCCAAGCAGAGACAGGCAGATCTTTGGATTAAAGGTCAGCCTGGTTACAAGTGAGTTGCAGGCTATGCAGGACTACACAGTGAGCTCCTGCCTCAAAAACAAAAGACTGGAACAAATCCAATAGTCCCACATACAGTGGTTCATATAAAAGATGAGAAACCAATATATCATAAGAAATGTCTTTGAAGGTGCACACCTTCAATCCCAGCTCTCAAGAGGCAGAGGCAGGCAAATCTCTGTGAGTTCAAGGTCAGTCTGGTATACAGAGCGAGTTCCAGGACAGACTCCAAAAACAATACAGAGAAACCCTGTCTCAAAAAAACAACAAAAAATATCTTCGAGTCCATTTTCACTGTACCACTCACTATTCACTATTATGGAATCAACCTGGGTGTCCAGCAACAGATGAATCTATAAAGAAAACATAATGCACAGAAATATTCTACCTTAAAAGAAAAAAGCCATACTTAGGAGATAGCTCAGCAAGTAAAGCTTAATGTGTCAAACTGTAAGGACTTGAACCCTGAGCCCAAAACCTGTGCAAACCCAGGACAGGAGCACACACAATCCCGGGAGTTCAAAGCAAGTTTGGAGGTGGACACAGGAGAATCCCTGGGAGCTCCAGAAGCAGTTGCTCAAGTATCAGCAGCAGCAAAAAAAGAAAAACCTATCTAAATGGACAGTCAAAGCAGTAGGTCTGTGACTGGCATGAGAGAGTCTCTAGGTTGTGTAAGAAAGCAAACTGGTAAACAGCATTCATGATTCACACTTCAGCTCCTGCCCTGATTTTGCTCAGTAATGGACTCTGATCTGGAAATGCAAGACAAAAGAAACCTTTCCCCACCGCCAAGTTGTTTTTTTTTGGGGGGAGGGAGGGCATTTTTTCTTATTTTACATATTGATCCCAGTTCCCTCTCCCTCCCACCTTCCCATATCCTCCACAAACACCCCCCCCCCATCCCACCCAAGTTGTTTTTGGTCACTGTTTTATCATAGCAACAGAAAAAAAAAAACCAAACTAGGGTACCATCCCACAACATACATGGATTTTTCTAATACCACAGAACTCACATACTATAGAAGCATAGCTATGGGGAAATAATAGAAGGATACCAAGGGTACTGATGCCTCAGTCAAAAAACTATATGATGAATACAGTTAACAGTTGAATATTTTATGTGTTTCAACTTCACTTAAGGATAGACAATAAATATTACCACTACAGATGTCAAATGTTTGAAGCGATGGGTGGACTGAGTGGCTTGGTCATCTCATGTTACATTCAAAACTGTAACATTACTTTGCATTCCACTCACAAATATGTATCATTTGTCAATTTCAAACTTAAAAGGGAATGGAACAATGAAGACATATGCATAAAGTTCAGTTGCTATGAACAATTCTGCTAATTTTGCAGATCAAATAATAGTTTTCCATACTATAAAAACTTTGCTGGTAACTAGAAATGTGGCTTGGTGGTTAAGAGAGCTTGTGCTTCTAAAGGATTGGAGTCTGGCTCCTACACATTGGCTCACAGCTACCTATAACTATACAGTTACAGAATTTCCAACACCCTCTTCTGACCTCCAAGAACATGCACTTGATCACAGTATCACAAAAGGGTTTCTCTATGTAGCCTCAGCTGTCCTGGAACTCACTCTATAGACCAGGTAGGCTGTCCTGGAACGCACAGAGCTCCTCCTGCTCTGCCTCCTGAATGTTGGAATTAAAGGCATGTGCCACTACTACCCAACCCCAACAACACATTTTTTTTTAAAAACATGAAATAAAATAAATTTAAAAAGCTTCAAGGAGGCATTAATTAGTATTGTATAAGGTGAAGAGCAAGAGATTAAGCAAGGATACAGCTCTTTAAGTGGTGGGGTCTGGCATCAACTCATAAATGTATACAATATTTGGCATATAAAGTGCTTATCAGTAAAATACTTACATCCAAACATTAATCTGGGTTCTTTGTGGGGGGGGGGGATGATATAGGTGCATTCTCATGTGGAGGCCAAGGGTTGTCTACCTCAATCACTACCCGTTTTTGATAAAGACAAACTTGTTCTTTTTTTTTTTTTTTAAATGTATATGTGCCTATTTGAGTGTGTGCAGATGCTCATAAAGGCCATAAAAAAGGTATTGAACCCCTCAAATTGAAGTCAGAGGCAAATGTAAGCTGCACAACACAGGTGCTGAGAACCAAACAGACCCTCTGCAAGAAAAGTAAGCAGTCTTAACATGGAGCCATCTCTCTAGCCCAACATCTGGTTTAACTTTTAGTCCAATATACACTCATTTTTATCAATTATAAACATGCTCAAGGTTTGGCAAAAGACCTCTAAAACTTACGGTGCAATAATGGCTCGAGCAGGTCTTTTCGTAGACTGTACTTGTGAAAGCCAACCTTCTAGCTGGGCATTCAGCTGAGGTCCTAGGAGAGGCAAGTGGAAAAAAAGAATCAGTGAAGCAATGTATTACAGATAACCACACATGTTGTAACATCTTCACTGAACCTCCACGGTATTAAAATAACTTACTAGGCAATAAGACCATCAATCCAAATGTTTAAAGTTTCAATTTATCAAGTCATAGGTCACTACTAAACCATATGATAGTGCTGAACACTAACAATGTATAATTTGCTTTTATCCATTTACTTCTTAGAAATACCTTTATATAGATCAACAATTTACTATCTGAGGTGACATGTAAACAAAATACAACAGTGAGTAGAATACTCTTAAGTAAATGGAAAAAGTGTAATTAAGCAAATTTGTTCTTTCACAACACAACCCCTGAATTTACTTGATCAATGAAGTGACATCCACGTAGTTGAAAACTCCCACACCCAATGATAAACCCCATGCATTCCACCCCTTACTCCCCTTATCAAAAACTAATGACTCCATCCCCTCCAAAGTTCAATTTCCAACAATTCTCTTCACTTCCTATCTTTCCAGTTTACTACATCAAGACTTTTTACACGCTCTGCTTCCTCTCTTTGTTCACTTCTTGCAAGGTGAAACAGCCCATCACTATAATCACCTCCTTTTATATGGGAGTAAAAATATAAATAATATAATATAAATGTATCAGTCAACATCACTTAACACAATTCTCTGTTTGCACAGCTGAGTGAAGTTGGAGACAAGTGCTTGCCACATTAGTGTGAGGAAGGACCTGAGCACCAACCCTAGAACCCCTGTGAGAAATCAGCGGTGCAGTGAGTGTTGTAATCCCAATGCTCCCACTGCTGCAAGCAGAGCTCTTTTTTCAGCAAACTGCCCTTGGTCCTCTCAAAGGCATTCCTACCGCACATGAAGACCCATTACAATCTTCTTACTCAAATATTCTGCTCTCACAACTGTTTCTAATCTCACCACTAAAAATCTAAGCATGCCACTGATTAATTTTTCCTTCCACTAAAACCCATTTCTCTGTGCCACCCTGTGACAATTATGAATAGAGATCCTATGTCCTTCCACTATCTATGCATGCTCTTTTGAAGAGCTTTTTCTTTTTTCTTACATCCATTTTCTTCAAGGTGTGTTTTGTTTGCACATATACATACATACATACATACATACATACATACATACATACATACATATCAATCACATGAATGTTTGGGGCCCACAGAGTGAGAAGAATGCATGGATTCCTTCAAACTAGAGCTACAGAAGGTCATGTGCCACCATGTAGATGCTGGGAATCAAACCCCTTAACCACCTCTCCAGTCTTGTTTTAAACATTTGAAAAGATCAGTCTTATATATGCTAGATCTGTATTCTTGATCAGGCAATAGCAACAAAATATTTGGGTTTTCTTGCCACACACAAGTTACTAATACTCACAGAACAATTATCATCATCTTTAAAAGGCAAATCAATTTCAACACCAACCCTATTACACTGCATTATGCTTCTGTTTTAAAGTATCTTGTTAAGAATGTTGGATGTTCTAACATTAAGCCTAGCAAATTTATCAGACATGGTTGGTTTTCCTTTTACAGAATATAGTCCAGAGATAGTCCACACACCAGAATCACCTGACTTGTTCACATCAGAAAAATCTATGGGTGTTGCCAGAGTTAAGTCGTCAGCATGACCTCTGGGGATGGTGCTAAAAAGTGCTAACAAACTCTCCAAGTGACACTTGGACATTTAAATATGAAGCATTCTGCCAACAGGGAGTTTATTTACACATGCTGTAATGATTTCATCTAAAATATCTGGATGGTTTATGGCTACAATTTTTCAGTGTAAATCATAAATTACAGCTCTTTAAATTAACAATAAATTAGCACACAACTTTACCTCCAAACTACATTGAAATCGGAATCTGAAGGGACCTACACTAGTTGTCAAGGTTTACATGTCCACTTTTTCTTTTTCTTTCTTTTTCTTTCTTTCTTTTTTTTCTTTCTGAGACAGGATCTCACTTTATAGCCCTGACTGGCCTATTTAAAAAAAAAAACAAGTAAAATAATAATTAATAATAATTACTAGAAGGAGGAAGAGTGGTCCAGGAATGGAGTGGTGTGAAAATTTCTAGTTCTTGTGAGCACACACCAAGAAAACAAGAGCCTTGTGCCCTCAGCTTCTTCACAGCATGGATCTGGTCTTGGAATGTGCTCTTGTGCTTCTCCCAGGTGTTGCAGAAAGGAGTGAGTTTACTTCAATTACCCATTATCACTTATGGTGTTACTGAATTAAATGTTTAAACTATCCTTTAGATGCACAGCTTGTCCTTGTGATTACACACAGCATTAACACTTGAGAACTTTACTCAGGTGATTTTGTTTCTTAGCCCCAGAGTATAAAATGTCTGATGCTCTGAATAAAGCTGGCTAGTTCATGAGACTCTAGTCTGCCTCATTTATTGGCCCAATTCTCCCAAGTCCCATGGTATCTAGAGTGCCGACAGAAGACTAGATGTAAACAATGATGTTTTAGACATTATACATGCTAAGTCTGTTCTAAAATGAAGACTTTGGGACTGGAGAGATGACTCAGTGGTTAAGAGCACAGGCTGCTCTTCCAGAGGACCTGGGTTTGGTACCCAACACCCACACAGAAGCTAAAAATGGTCTTCTAATACCAGCCCCAAGGGATCCGACACCTCTTCCAGTTTCCATGGCACTGCAATCACATGATCACATGATACACAGGCACACATGTAGGCAAAACATTGAAATCCATAATAAAATAAAAAATAAAATTTAAAAATTAAAATGAAGGTGGAATGTTAGTGGCACATACCTTTAATCCCAGCACTTGGGAGGCAAGAATCTTTGGGAAAGCAGAAGGAATTGAGAATGAATCATAGGCTTGAGAGTCATTTTGAGTGGTAAGGTCAAGAGAGTGGCTAAATTGTGGATGGACAGATGACAGCAGCACAAAGAAAACTGAGCATTATAGCATGTGTCTGCAACCCCAGCACCAAGAGAAAGTCAAACAGAAGAATTATGGATCCAAGTCCAGCTTAGAGTACATAGAGTGATCCTGCTTTGGAAAGGGAATGAGAAGAGGGGGAGGGAAGAAGGGAGTGAAGGAGAAAGGGACATGAAAGCATATAATAAGATCGACACCTGGGCACAGAACCAAGATGTGCCAATGAGGGAGGAAAATGATATAGGAGACTTAGGCAGAAGAAAGTAGGTCCAGAAATCCTTGTTCGAAGTCTTATAAAATTAGCATTTTTATAAAAAGGAAAAAACAAAACAAGTAGGCAAGCCTCAGACAAAGGATGACTAAAACTGCCCAGTGATACAGATGAGAGGCACTCCAGTTTGTTCAAGGATGACATTGACACAACTTTGAGTAGACAATAGTGAGACATGCATGAAATCATGTAGAGAATTACAGGTAATAGCATGCACAATAAAGTCTTCATGAACTAATGAGCCAAAACCCTGGCTAAGCTAGTATAAAAACACCAGCTCTGTACACTGGTGTCCTGTGAGCTGCTGAAATCTACCCTGGGTTTGGCACACTTCCTCCACCATAGTAGTGTAATATACCTTGATTAACTCTCTCTGCTCCAGCTACAAATGTGTGCCTGTGTTCTGTTCCTTGCTCAGGGACAAAAAAACCTGGAACTCCTCTAGAAAAGATATCTGAGATATCAGCTGATAATTAAAAAAAAAAAAAAGCAGCAATTCAAGAGATAAAGGAAAACACAGTACAAGCAGGGCAAATTAAGAGATCTTTAAAAGCATTCAAAACTTTGTAATAAACAGCAACAAAGCCAGATGGGGAGGGGGTCACTCATTACAGACTTTGTGATTACAGAAAATCGGTTAACTTTGCAGTGACTACTTTTAGGGATTAAAACTTCTGTGTACAAGTAGTTACAAATGGGTTGACAGAAAATAGAAAAATGCAAATGAAAACCAAAACCATTCCCAGAAGGAACTGAAAGCAGTTTTTCAACAATATATCTTAAGATACAACTTACCAAGCAGTGTGGTGGCAGCACACACCTTGAATCCCAGAAGGCAAAGGCAGGTGGATCTCTGTGAGTTCGAGGCCAGCCTGGTCTACAGAGTGAATTCCAGGACAGCCAGGGATACACAGAGAAACCCTGTCTCAAAAAAGCAAAAACAAACAAAAACCTCCATGACTGCAACACTTCAGGTAGGATAGATTGGCCTTATGAACATAACCTTGGGCATTAGCAATAACGTTTTCATACCTCACGGTGAAGAAAGCTAACAATAGAATGTAAAAACAAACATTCAGAGATTTAGTGTTTCTAAAACTGTATCCATACAGACAGCAAATAACCGAAATCTAATTTTTTTTTTTTTTTTTTAAACCAAGGTACAGAAAAGTGCTTTTGTGGTTTAAAGTCAAATCTAGGGCTAGAGAGATGGTTCAGCTGTTAAGAGCACCTGAGTTTGGTTCCTAGAACCCACATAGTAGTTCACTCTAGTTCCATGGAATCTGATGCCCTCTGCTGATCTCTGCAGGCATCAAGCTCACAGTTGGCAAAACACTCACACATAAAATAAAAATGAATAAATCAAATTTTAAAAAAGCAAGATTAAATATACAAAATAGTTTTTAATTTCTAACAGAAGCAAGTATCTGGAAAATAAAAATTTTAAAACTCATCTAAATATCCTCAAATAATAAAAATTTTAATTGTAACACACCACAATTATGTATGTGTATGTGGAGGTTTAAGAGACAACTTTGTAGAGTTGGTTTTCTCCTTCCATCTTTATATGGGTTCCAAGGACTGAATTCAGGTCACCAAGCTTATACAGAAAGTGCCTTTACTTGATAAGCCATCTCATCAGTTCCAAAATATAAAATCTTTAAAGATAAATTTTAGATATAATTATTAATCACTACATGTGGGGGTGTGCCAAGATCATTTAATAAAATTCAATACCCATTCCTACTTTGAAGAGAGGGGATGTCTTAAATAAGATACACACATCTATGACAAATATATAGCTACCACCATATTCAACAGTGAAAACCTAAATTCTATTATCCTAAGATCAAACAAGGTTATCTACTCAACACTTCAGCTCATCTACCCTTTTGTAAGCAAATGGATCTTGGATCTATGTTTAGAAATGAAAAAAGTGAATTTCTGAATGCTAAACAGTTTCTATAATTTTCTCTACATAATCACAGTAAGTATGTATTACACCCTAACAAGTCTATAGTTAGCTCTACAAAACTCAAGCCAGTATTTCATGTTAAGGAGAATATAATTACAAACACCACCATTTGGTTTTAGTATCATTTCCATCTATGGATATCAAAGCAACTTTTACACATATTAATTATGGCCTTTCTAAACGATCCTGTTTACTATTAACAGTATACAAGCATGAACATGATTCTACTATACCAAGACTAGACACAACATATAAAGTTAAATTATGAAAGCCCATAATTAACACTATTTTTTATGAAGTTCTGAGAGAGACCTAGCTTTTCTTGAGTACTGAGCAATTAGTAAGACAATACAAAAAAACTTAAAATCATTACAAGTAGGACTGGAGATGGAGCAACTGTTATGAGAACTCGTTTGCTTTTGCAGAGGACCCAGGCAAAACACCATACACATAAAATAAACCTTAAAAAAAAAAAGCACTACTAGTATTACTGTTCTTTATCTTCATACTATTAGTACAACGCTTTCTGATGTTCATTTTCCTACAAATAAACAATTATACTACGGATGGGCAACTGGGACTCCTTAATCAGCAGCTGCTGGATTCTCCCTTTCTGCCCTGACTGTCTTGAAAAAAAGACTATCAGTCTAACAGCCAGCTGGACTACTCTTTTGGCAGCACCAGCCATCCTGAACACTCCATGGATACCTTGACACAGCTATGAAAAGATTGCAGCTGGCTGCCCTGGCTCCTGAAGGCACAGCCCCAGCCAGAACTGTGAAACAGTTTGCACCAAATTTTTCCCTTCACAATCCTGAATGAAATCTCGATGACCTTGAAATCATTTCCACTTTGGCCAGATGGGAAACACTTCCCCCTCACAGAAGGCCTACAATTCAGTGACTATGATGGGTACTAAAAGCTAACAATTAGCTCAAACAAGTGGCTATGAATTGTCCAAAACAAATGGCTATGATCAGTCCAAATACCCCTTCTGGGGCTATTTTAGGCAGGTGAGGACAAGTGAGCTAGCTAGGAGACAGTCTCCTGTGCTGCTTCCCCTGAAACTGAAGCACTGGTTTAATAAAACGCTTCTCTACGTGGTCTTTTCTTGCCTACTTTCAGCAGTGTGTCTGAACTATTCACAAAGAGGGAGGTGGGGGCGGGAGGGGAGCAGCAGAAGGGCAGTGGTGGTGGGGCTGAAACCCTGACAAATGAAGATGCTTAAGCAGCTGAAGAAGCAACTGCACAGTGGCTGTCCCGGAGTTGTGCTCTTGGCCCCAGTCTCCCCCAAACAGCCCAGTTCACCCCACCCTAGTTCATAAGCAAATACTCCCAACTAGCCCAACTTGCATGGGTGGTTTGGTTTTGGGTGTTTGTTTGTTTGTTTTGGGGGGGCAGGGACAACTGAGGAAACAAATGAACAGTTCAAACAGACAGGAAAGGAAGAGAAGTAGAAAGAGACATAGTAACAAGAGAAAGTGGAGCATAAGGATAAAGGGGGGGACTCTAAAGAAGAAAAACTGCAGGTTATCCGTTTTCAGAATTCAGGGTCCAACTGAGGATTGCACCAATGACCACTGAAGGGTAAGGCCTACATGGGAACTGTAAGATTTACAGGCTAAGGCTTCTGATATCCCAAGACTGCACGATAACTGTAACCCTACAGGGTGCCTCTTGCTGCTGCTGCTTCCTTCCTTGCTGCCAAAGCTTGCAGATGAAAACCACCAATGCAAACACAATCTGCTTAGAGACCAGCATCTCAAGAGTTTCCCTTTGCCTATATACTTCTATCTGGATGCAGCAAAATACTGCTCTGCCAGTGACTGGTGACAGTACTTAACCCTGAAAAGGAAGAGTGGTGGTATAGACAACATCCTTGCTCAGCATACACAAGAGCATGGGTTCCCCAGCACCACAAAATTAAACAAATGGGTAACAAGAGTCTTCAAAAAAATACACTAGCCTGACAGCTCAAACTTGTAACAATGGGACTTTGAAAGCTGACAAAGGACGAGTGCCCCAAATTCAAGGTCAGCTTGGGGTATATAATGAGATGAAGACCAGCCCCGGGCATCAGCTAAGACTCAAAACTATGAAGGGGGTGAGAGGCAAAATCTTCTCAACTTAAAAGGGCTGGCTCAATGGTTATTAAGAATGCTTGCTGTCCCAGCATAGGACTGGGTTCTCAGCACCAGGTTAGATGGTTTACAACCACTAAAAACTCAAGCTATAGGGGAACAGGCACCCTATTCTGGCCTCAACAGGTACCAGCATTCACATTCAAATACCCTATGCAGACACGTATTTTTTAAAACCTTCTCAGTTCCCCCAAGACAGCGCCCCTTACCAGCAGGAAGTAGTTTGGAAAGAACGACACACAAATTCCCAAATATTGTGTATAAATGTTTGTTTTCATTTAATTGGACTGTTATATAAAATTAAATAAAATTAAAAAAAAATAAAACCTTCTCAGTTTAAACTTCAATCATCCAGAAAAAAATTCAGAAGAGGACCAATTTTCATAATTCTATTAGGTAAAAAAAATAGGCTAAACATATACTATGAACAAGGCATCAAATACAAAAACAAGCATAGTATTTTTTTTTTCTTTCAACTAATTTAGATCTGACATTCAAGAATGCTAAAAGCATGACAAGAAAAAAAATGCTAAGTGGGAGTGAATAGAATACAAAGGTACAGGGAACAAGAGGCAAAGCACAAGGTCTAGCTAGAGGCTGGTACAACCCAAAAACCACCCAAAAGTACCCAGGACCAGGCCAACAGAGATGACTAGCCTACTAAGACTGGCATTCCCACCATGAGCCTGATGTCATAGCATATCTGGAAAACTACACAGAAGGAGAGAGATGAGGGTAAACCCTGTTCTTGGGAAAATCCCTATCCTTTCCTAGAATTTCACACACCGCCTTCTACTAGCCCCGAGTAAAACACATATCCCCTGTGCATAAGTCTGTCCACAATGAGCTATACCAAATCCCAACTCTCTAGTCAAGGTATCTCACCAGCAAAAGAACAAGAATTTCAGCACAATTAACTGCTTAAGGCCTTTCTCTCTTTTAAGCTACAAAACTTCCACTTTTTAGTAATCTCACCAAATATCCAACTTACAGGTAAATGAATATGCAAACTCTGGTGCTTCCTCAGTGGCTTTTGGTTTCCCTTATGATTTCATTCATAGCATCTCCAGAGCCACCTTTTAAACTCATTTTAAAAAGGAAAAGGAGCTAGGTGGTGGTGGCGCACGCCTTTGATCCCAGCACTTGGGAGGCAGAGGCAGGCAGATCTCTTTGAAGCCAGCCTGGTCTACAGAGTGAGTTCCAGGACAGCCAGGGTTATGCAGAGAAGCCCTGTCTCAAAAAACAAAAGGAAAAAGAGGCCAGTGAGATGGCTCAGTAGGGAAAAGTAATTGTCACCAAATTTGACAACTTGAGTCTAATCCTCAAGTCCCACATGGTTAAAAGAGAGAATCAACTCCTACGAGAAGTCCTGGGATCTCCAAATACACCACTGGGCATGCATGCAACCACACACACACACACACACACATACACACACATACACGCATACACATACCCACATATATACAATTTTAAAGAGGAGGTAGAGAACAGATTATCATTTTTCTCCACTGAAGTTGGGCCCAGGCATTTGGACTCCTTACCAGCTAGGCCCACAACATGTTCAAAACTGACCAGTCTCAGGACTAGAAAATGGCTCAGTGATTCATTTGCTGTTCTTGCAGAGGATCAGGCTTCAGTTCCCAGCACCCATATCAAGTGGCTCACAGACATCTGTAAATCCAGTTCCAAGGGATCTGCTGTTCTCCCCTGGCCCCTTTAGGGACTGCACACGTGTGATGAACTTACATACATGCAAGCAAAATACACATACACAACATTTTTATGATTTAAAAAACAAAAAACTGGACTGAGAGATGGCTCAGAGGTTAAGAGCACTGGCTCCTCTTTTAGAGGACCCGGTTTCAATTCCCAGCACCACGTGGCAGCTCACAATTGTCTGTAACTCTAGTTCCAGGGGATCTGGCATGCTCACACACACATACATGTAAGCAAAGCACCAACACATATAAAATAAACAATAAATAAATTAAAAAAAAAAACTAACCAGTCTCAATAAACGGTACTTCAGTCTCCATCCAGTTCCTTCCTAAGATCCTTAAATGGCCGTTGGGGAGGGCAACATTGGTATTCCTCCTTTGGAACCTCTTCCATTTTGGTTTTTCTCCCTTTTCCTTAATAAATCCATCTGTTCATTCCTTGTCCAAATTCTTCTTGACCATGAGATAATGAGTTTGGAAGCCAATGGCTCAGGGTGGACTGGATGGCCACTGATCACCTAACACCCCAAGTTAAGCTCACCAAGAGCTGAGAAAGGTCTGTCATTCTTTAAAATAAACATAATTGGTATGTCATAACTTTTTGCTATTTTGTCTTAGGAAGCAAAGTCATATTTAGTACATCTTTCTTTCTGAGCACCTCTTTCTTCTTAGCCATCATACATGAGACCATATCATAGCTTTAATATAAATCTCTATTTCATTATGCTGGCTAGTTCTGAAATTCTTTTTAATTGTAGCCAAAATCCAGTTTTGTATAAACTAAGGTCTCAAAGGATTAAGGAACTCCTCAGGCAACAAAGGGTAACAGCATGAGTTATGTCTCTGTCCCTTGTCTTTAAAAAATTAACAAGAACACATGATTTCCTCGAGGTCATGTAGCTGGTAAATGACAACTATGCAATGTCAAGCAATGTCAGTGTGACTCTGAACTGTGGCACACCCATTACTAACAATGACTACCAGACAAGTGACCCGGTTCTAGTCCTTGCCCATTAATCAGATGGGTAATTCTATGCTATAATTTATTAAGAGGCAGAATTGTTTAGGGTGATATTGGGGGAGAGGGGACATGCTGCAAAGTTCAGCTAAGGGAAAACCAAGTCCTTCTGGTCAAGAGGATGAAATCTTTCTAGCCTGAAGGGAGACCTACCATTCCAAGCTATTAAAGATATCTGTGATAATCCAATGAGGTGAGCAATCACCTGACCAAAGAACCAGCTCTCAAGAAGGTGGGACCACACCTAAGAAGGTGGACTCATCTTAAGCCCTGATAAAAAAGATAAGCAGAATAATCACCCTTTAATGAGAAATTGTACTCTTCCTTTCCATAATTCTTACTCTGCATAGTACAGTCCCTGAAAGGTACCTAGACTAGATAGAGGCTTAGCTGGGTTTGTCCATCTTTCTCAACAGAAACATGCAACTCTTCCTTTTTAAAAAGTTTTTATTAGTTCCTTGACAATTTTATATAATGTGTTTGGATCACATTCAGCCCCTCTCCTACAACTCTTCAAACATTCATCTCCCTTACCTATGCCCACAACTATGGTGCGTGCGTGCGTGTGCGCGCGCGTGCGTGCGTGCGTGCGTGCGTGCGTGCGTGTGTGTGTGTGTGTGTATGTGTATGTGTGTGTGTGGACCATGTTTTTGCAGTGCCCACCAGAAGATGTCTGATCCCCTGGAAATGGAGTTACAGACAGTTGTGAGTCGTCATATGGGTGCTGGGAACCAAACATCAGGTGTTCTTAACTGCTGAGACCTTTCCAGACTATACTGTTTTTCTCTTTTGGATGCTGGCCAGACCCCTAGTATGCTTTTTTCCTGGTCCTTTGGGATTCCTTACTCTTTCTCTAACACTCCCTTCCCACCATGTGACTGATCTCCATGAGAGCTTACCTCAAATGGTAGGGCCTTTCCCTTCTCTTTTCCATTCTCCAGACAGTTGCAGAGATGTACAGCTTGCCTGCCCTGATGTTTCTCCTTTTAAACTCTTATTAAAAACTGTCCTTAAGTTTCCATTTGAATTTATGAAGATAGAGCCAGACAGTGGTGGTGAACACCATTAATCAACATTAATCCCAGCACTTGGGAAGCAGAGGCAGGCGGATCTCTGTGAGTTTCAGGCCAGTCTGATGTACAAAGCTATACAGAGAAATCCTGTCTCAAAGACAAAGAATCTAAAGGTAAGACTCTAATTTCCTTGGCATCATTGAGCAATACCTCTGGACCCCTTTGCACTGGGAGTCTGCCCCTCTACAGAGTACCAGATGAAAGCATAAGTATAATAATTACGTATGTACATACATATCTGTTCTAAATAACCAATCCCATGTCACAATTACTAAGAGAGCTGCCTAGGATGAGCTAGTTGGATTTTTACCACATCCTAATCTTATTTATCTTAGGTCAGAATGCCTGTAGGTCATTTCTTCTTCGGGTAGGTTTGTCACAACTATTTAAACTAAAATACCAGAGTGACTGCCAGACCACCTCTAACTTTATTATAACTCAATCTCCATGCTAAACAATGCAGCCACCCACTGTTCTGACAGTTGACAACTGCCAGGGCAACCACTGGAAAAAAAAGCAAGAAGAAAAAGGAGTTGGTACCCCTGGAAATTTTCAAACCATTTCCAGAAAAAAAAAAAAAAAAAAAATATATATATATATATATATATATATATATATATATATATATTCCTGCCATTTATTAACCTATCCCTCCCCTTCATTTTTCACCCAGCATTTATAGCTTCTCAACCCCCCTAGAACATAAAAATTGATTTGCAAATTTATCTCCCACTTTGTGGTCAAGAATAAAAATCTACTTGCCCATGCAATTGGTGCCCAGTTATGTTACTGATGCCACAATTTTGAGAGAGAAATAAAAGGGCTCAGCTTGAAGGCAAAATTGGTAACACATCGTTCCCTCAAGCTATATTAGAAACTAAGAGATAACAATGTGGCAGTAACATAGCAGGAAAAACTAACATAACAACATTACCACTTAATGACTTTCAAAAAAAAAAAAAAAAAAAGCAAAAACACCCTTAACCATTCTGACATAAAGCTTTGAAAATTGTTGGTTTCCAAGTGTTTTATCATGAAAAGACACCCAAGAGATACTTACTGATTTTCAAATTTGACACTTTGATTTTTTTTTTTTTTTTTTAATATTTGATGTTTTGCCACAGAACTAGAGTTCCCATGTTGTTGAGTTTCCATGTGAGTGCTGGGAATTGAACCTGGGTCCTCTGGAACAGCATTCAGAGCTCCTAATTGCTGAGCCATCTCTTCAGCCCAAGACTTTTGTTGTTGTTGTTGTTTTTAAGTAATAAAAATCTTTACTGATTTTCAAAATTATTTGAGACCTGGATTTTTTTTTAAAGTAGTAAAAATGAGAGTTGCTTGGAAAAAATGGTAGATTACATATCTGTGACAGAGAATATACAATATGAGGCCAGTACATTTAACTGGAAGTGACAGCTAATTTTATATATAAATTCTGTCTAGGCCACCCTATATCCAGTATTTGATCAAGCATTATACAGAATCTATCTTTAAAGGTGGTTCTGGCTGAGGTTATCATTGAAAATGCTCTTCCTAAAAAGTGAGTGACCCTCATCCAATTAGCTCTACACAGAACGGTGGTTATCAACCTGTGGATCACAGCCCCTGTGGGGACAAGTATCAGATATCCTGTATATCAGATATTTACATTACAACTCATAACAGTGACAAAATTACAGTTATGAAGTAGCAATGAAATGATCTTATGGTAGGGGGGTCTCCACAACATGAGGAACTGTATTAAATGGTCACAGCATTAGAAAAACTGAGGGACAGTGAAACACAACAAAGCATAAGTGGCAAAAAGCTGGAGCACCAGGTTTTCCTGTCTTCATACTCAACTGAAACCAGGATCTGCCGGCCTGAGTGAACCAGCTTTGGACTAGAACTACACGATGAGCATGGATTCTGACTCAGGCTAAAGCAACCATTGGCTATTCTGGGTATCCAGAATATTCTGGGAGGCAGATAATAGTTCTTTTCCTTTTGTTGATCTGTCTTATACAACTTCAATGTGATAACTTTTTGTTTTATCTTATATTTTATTTTGTTATATTTTAATATTTAAACACCATTCTTCCTCCAGAGGACACAGGTCCAGTTCCCAGCATCCATATTGACAGCTAACCACCTAGAACTCTGCAGGCACACAGTTATGCATACAGAAAACATACACAAGAGCATAAATTTAAAAACCACACAAGGAATTCTTAGTTGTGCCAAAAGAACTCAAACAACTTCAAAGTTTCCAGTTGGTTACAGATGACACAATCATCAATCTTAAATCTGTGAGTTTATAGAACAGGAGGAAAAGTGTTCTCAGTCACACATATTGGAACAAATCTTTAATACCAGGGATTAATTATACCAAGGAGACAGAGGCATGTGGCTCTCTACTAGTTTGAGGCTAGCCTAGTCTACTTAGCAAGTTCCAGGACAGCCAGAGCTATATAAGGAGACCCTCAGAGAGACTGACACATTTATTCAGACTGTCAATAAGGACATTTCTGGAAAAGATTAACATTTAAATTGTTCTCTCTAAATAGGTCTAAATAAAACAAGGTTAAACCTCTTCAAAGTATCTCACAGAGTGACAAATAAATTAAAAACCTACATAGCAAAACAATTAAATAACAAGATACTATTTAGAAAAATCTTCACTAGCTATACTTTTTCACAACTGTTTACTTATAAGGAAAAGCTCATGACACAGCAGGCAAAGAAATTACAACAAAAAGTTTTTAATTTTAAATGTCGACAAATTGATAAGTTTATCTTATTTATATGTTTATTTATTTATAATGTGATTTTAGATTAATTTTAAAGATAATTCAATTTTCCTAAAACTGCCATTCCCTTGTATCAGAAAAGTTACTAGACTCAATTAATCAATTAATAAAAACTATATTAGATACACAAACTTCCTGGCAATATTCCTAATCTCTAACATTTAAACTGCAAGTTGTATATCAGACTTACTGTTAAGTGAATAGGCAGGCTACCAAGCTATATAGAAAGAGAATGATCTCATGTTTATACACAGACAGGAAAAAAATGTTTAAAATTATAGGTAGTTTATTTCAGCTTCGTGTTTTACCTATATTCTATAAATCTATAATGTGAATTACTTTTTATATTTTAATTTTAATATTAATAAATTATAGGCAGTTGCTAAATAGTTAAGAATAGGTCAAATGTGCCCTTTGCCCAGTTTCTCCAGTGGCAACATCTTACATAGGTATACAACAGTAACGGCAGGAAACTGACATTGGCCCATGACTACGGGGATACGTGCCATCTATGCACGTGTCGGTCCAAATGACCACAGAAACTCCTTCATGAAGCCCCTTCAGGTTACACCTACTCTCCCTGCCCCCTTATCACTAATACCTACTAATCAGCTCTGTTCTCAGTCACTGTAACACACAAGTAAAATCATAGAAAACGTGGACCTGTTCATTTTGTTGTTGTTTGTTTTGGGGGGTTTTGTAGGGGGTGGGTTGAGACAGAGTTTCTCTGTGCAGCCCTGGTTGCCCTGGAACTCACTTTGTAAAACAGAGATCCACCTGCCTGTGCCTCCTAAGTGCTGGGATTAAAGGTGTGTGCCACCACTGCCACACACTCACACAACATTTTGTAAAAACACTTGACAATAATTCTTGAAAACATATTCAGGCAAGAGAGTACCCATACCCGAAATCCCAGCAGTGACATAGTTGGGACATTAGGAACATAGTTCAAGGCCAGTCTGAGGTACCTATAAAATTCCAGTCCAACCTTGTCTATAAAGTGAGATATACTGTCTTTCTACCTCTCTCTCTCTCTCTCTCTCTCTCTCTCTCTCTCTCACACACACACACACACACACACACACACACACACACACCTCCAAACTATCTTGGTCATGAACAAAAAAGACTAACAACCAGGTAAGAAGAGATTAAAAGACACATTTTTTTTTTTTTAATGCAATGTGGTATCCCGGGTCAGATTCTAGAACAAAATGACCGAGTATAAAAACTGGTGAGATCTCAACTTAAAATCAAGTTAATAGTACTATATTTTAAGATTTATTATTTTTTATGTATGCCTAGTGTGCATGAACGTCAGAAGAGGGCACCAGATTTCCTGGACTGAAGTTACAAGATGATTGTGAACTCCATGTGGTGCTGGGAATCAAACATGGATCCTCTGGAAGAGCAAGTACTCTCAATCGCTAAGCCAATTTTCCAGCCCCAAAATACAATTTTTTTAAGATTAGAAAATACTTCCCAGCAGTGGTGGCATATGTCTTTAATCCCAGTACTTAGGAGGCAGAGGCAAGTGGATCTCTGAGTTTGAGGCCAGCCTGATCTACAGAGGGAGTTCCAGGTCAGGCTCCAAAGCTACAGAAAAACCCTGTCTCAAAAACACCGGGGGGGGGGGGGGGGAGAATCAGGAAATATTAATAAAAATGACAAGCTCAAAATTAGAATGAGGACAAATATCACCAAACCAACATATCCTGTCAAACCAACATATCCTGTCGAATGCCCAAGCCCTCAAACATACACACACTAAATAAATTTTTAAAAAGTTAACAACAGAAGTTATAATTTATCTGAAATAATACTCAAAATATAACTTTGGACATGCATATAAACAAATAGCAACAGTCTTTATCTTGTTTATTTACATGTTTATTTTTCACCAGAAATTATTATGCCTCTTTTAAGAGAATAAAAGTTTATTCCCAGGCCATTGTGAGTGACCATAGCCTGGGAACAGAGATTTAGGTTATCCATATTCCAGTGTACCAATGTGAAAATCGTTTTATAGTTTTACAAAACACAGAAAGTAGCCGGGCAGTGGTGGTGCACTCCTTTAATCCCAGCACTCAGGAGGCAGACACAGGCAGATCTCTGTGAGTTTGAGACCAGCCTGGTCTACAAGAGCTAGTTTCAGGACAGCCTCCAAATCCATAGAGAAACCCTGTCTCAAAAAAACCAAAAACAAACAAACAAATAAAACACACACACACACACATACACACACACACAAAGTCATTAGTCAAAGCAAGTTTAAAATATATTGTTTAGGTACAAAGGCAGTTACAGCAAGGCAGAGAAAGCTTTTAATAGGCCTAAGATGCTGAGGACATTCTTAGCTTTTGGGTGATGGAAATGAATAGTCTCCTAAATTAATAGATTCTATATAAGACACAAAATGTTAGAAACCAGTATTCTTTATTATTACACTGCTTCCACCACACTCAGAATCACACTTACTCATATATAAATAGAAAGCTTCATATTCTAGAAGTAATTGTTTTGGATGAAAATCCCCAATGCACAAGTAATGTTTGAAATGGTAGCTTAGAAAAACAAAACTATCACTTTATTAGTAAATACAACTGTTGCCAAATACAGCTTCCCAAGTCAAAAAAAAAAAAAAAAAAAGTTCTAAAGAGAATGGTGATATTAAAAAGTGTGATTCTCTGACAACGAACAATGAAATGTGTATCCCTAACCTGGCTTCTTTCCTTTTATATAACTGCCAATGAAGAGGCAGGGGGTTTTTTTGTTTGTTTGTTTGTTTGTTTGTTTTTGGGGGGTGGGGGGAGATGGTTCAAGACAGTTTCTCAGTGTAACGAATATGTCTGTCCTGGAACTAACTCTGTAGACCAGGCTGGCCTCAAACACACAGAGATCAACCTGCTTCTGCCTCCTGAGTGCTGGAATCACAGGCATGCGCCACCACCACCCAGCTCAGAAGTTAGCATCTTTAAAGCTCAGAGGACATCTCATTTTACAAAGCACAACTTTCCTAACTATACTAAATGTCAAATTTTTCATAATACTGAAACATTGCTTGCTGCCTTCACTGGACTCGTATTTGCCCTGATGTTTTCTTGACAACCTTGGAGAACATCTAAACTTCAGATGTCTCATTAGCAGATGCAAAACTGTGGTTGCATTTGCTGCATCCTTCACCATTACACCTTCAACTAAACATTCATACAGGAAATGTCCTCAATAAAACTGTAACTATTACACAATAAATATCAATCCTTGGGTGCCCAACTTTTCATATTCTACACACTGAAATAGGAGATGGCTGGGAGGGAGGGAGGGAGGGAGGAAGGGAGGGAGGGAGGGGGAACTGGGATCGACATGTAAAATAGTAAATTAAAAAAAAAAAATGCTTTGACTCCAAAATTTAAGTTGAAGGACAAGTTACTGGGGAAAAGGATTTCTATTTTTGTTTCCACAGATAATGAAAAGATGTGGATTCCTTCCAGACTAATGTGGTTTGATCACGCCAGACCGCCTGAAACAGAGTACAAGCTGATCCTACATTCAAAACAGCTGGACAAAACAGCCCTACAGACTACAGCTAGGATATCTGAATCTTCTTCGAATCCCCCAAGACAGCGCCCCTTACCAGCAGGAAGTAGTTTGGAAAGAACGACGCCCAAATTCCCAAATATTGTGTATAAATGTTTGTTTTCATTTAATTGGACTTTGTTATATAAAATTAAATAAAAAAATAATCATACTAAAAAAAAATAGGAGATGGCTATGTCAAGGAAGGGCATGACTGAGCTGCAAGAGAACTAACCACTTACAAACACAATACTATTTTTCTTCAGAGAACAACTGACAAATGATGGTTACTTAATCTTGGGTATTTAGCAGACATTTCCTTGAAAATGAACAATGAACTTGTCACATCAAAGGGAAAGCTGACAATATTTATTGCTAAATTATACATTTCAGGCTTTGAATTTTGCAAAACTTGCTTCTACCACTATGGGTTTAACAGCTTCCCAAGTCAAAAAAAAAAAAAAAAAAAAATTTCTAAAGAGAATGGTGATATTAAAAAGTGTGATTCTCTGACAACGAACAATGAAATGTGTATATGTAAATGTGTAAACAATTAGTAGATCTTATAACTCAATGAATATTTTCCAAATGACTAATGCATAGTGTTTAAAAAAAATCCTGGATAGATGAAAGAACAATTAGTAGATCTTATAACTCAATGAATAAATATTTTCCAAATGACTAATGTATAGTGTTTAAAGAAAATCCTGGATAGATGAAAGACTAAATCAAATGGAAGGCACACCAACTGATCTTAATAAAAACTAAGTATTAAAGCTTCACTATTCTGGCTTCAAATTCTATACTGCAAATTAACCTTAAAGTAACCGCCCTTAGGGGTTCACCACCTTGACTGTGTTGACAGTTCCACACTTGTATTAAATGTTGTTTAATAGTATTGGCTGACAGGATGCTAATAATAACATTTTTAAAGGAAAACTGCCATTTGTTGAGTTTCAGGATGGCATCAAAAGGCACGTATAAGTATCTGAATGAAATCTTTGAAAATGCTTTGCCTTTTCAAAACACTTACCTACATGGGGCCAGATACTACTGACATGCCTCAAGAAAAACAATGTATCACCAGAGGGTCAAGACACAAGAATCCAGATGTTTTCCATTGAACAACACATTAATATAAATTAGGGTAAACTCCAATTATCACTGTTTTCAAGATCATTATTTGCATTTAAAATGTCATTTCAATTAACAGGTGTGCTGTCATTTTTTAAATGCATTAAAAGTAAGTATCTTTGCTGGGTGGTGGTGGCAGCGTGCACCTTTCATCCCAGCACTCAGGAGGCAGAGGCAGAAAGATTGCTGAGTTCAAGGCCAGCCTGATCTACAGAGTGAGTTCCAGAATAGCTAGAGATACACAGAGAAACCCTGTCTGGTGGGAGGGAGGGGGAGTAAAATGTCTTTAAGGTTTTTTCAGTTTTACTTTATAATTTGATAGCTAGTGATAAATGTAACTCAAAAAGCCAAAGGGAAAAAAAAAAAAAAAAAACAAAAACAAAAAAACTACTAGTAAAGATCAAATAGCATTTTGTCCAGCAATGCCAAACTAAAACTGTCTTCTCCTAAAGATTCCGAAGAGGAAGATATTCATGAGAGATTCCCTATTTATAATGTAAACAGATCTCAAATTATTAAAATTAGTATTTTACAAAAAGTTATGAAAAAGTTTACCAAAAAAGTTATGAAACAACTGCATGAGCTAGAGAAACAATGTGCTAGAGAGGAGGTATAATGACTTATGCTCACATACAGTTGAAAACACAAACACCAGACACAGACTTAATCCATAAAAGCGACCACCTACACAGAATGAGAACTCTGAAAGGGTATAAGAATGAGACGGGGCAGGGAGTGTGCTGTGAATATGGCTCAGTGAGTACAGTACAGTGCTCACTGTATACACAAACATGTATACATGTTCCATTTCTAGTGCCCAGGTAAAGGGCTAAGCTTGCTGGACATAGGCTTTGTAACCCTCTCACTGGAGAGGGAAATTCAAGTAGACTCTTGAGAGTGACTCATTTGCAAGTGTCCTCTAATCAGTAGCTTGGGGAGTAGGGGGATTGTTAAGACAAATCTTAAACAGTACTTGAGAGTGACCTCTTGACCAACATACACACCACAAAAACACATACATGTGCATATGCACGCACACACAGTGTCTTCTCAATGGACACCATAAAGCATATACACATCAATTCATTCATTTTATTTTATGGGTCTGGGTATTTTGCCTGTAAGTTTGTCTGTATACCACGTGCATGCTTGGTACTCACAGAGGACAAAAGAGGGTGTCAGAACTCCCAGAACTGTCAGTACAGATGACTATGAGTCATCATGTGGGTGCTGGGAATTGAACCTGGATCCTCTGGAAGAGCAGTCAGTTCTCTTAACTACTGAGCCAATACTCTAGCCCCTAGAATACATTTTTCAAAGTTTGTATCTTATTCTGGTTTCAGACAAGCAGAAGGTACAAATCTTCCACTTCTGTCAGATATGATGCAGAACCCCACTGCTATCAACTTAGTACAGAAGAAAAGAACCAATCAATCTGAGTTCTAAGGCAAAGGGGAGAATATTTTGTTCTGTTTTTGAGCCAGGGTCTCACGTATCAAAAGCCAGCCTCAAACTCTATGCTGAGAATTTCTGATTCTCTAGTTTCCACCTCCCAGGCCTTGGAAACCCAGGCCTTTACGTATGCTACACAAGCACTCTAAAAACTGAACAACTTTCCCCAGCCTCACAAACAAAAGAAAAACAAAAAAGAGAAAAAAATTAACTATATCATAAATCAGTCATGAAAAGCACAACACATTATAAATTAAGAAGTAACTGACAAAATAAGAACAGTGGTAAGACCAGAAGTTTATTTATTAACTCCTTTACTTTTTAAATTGTATTTTTAAAGTTGTAGCAAGCACTTGTCTAGCAAGAAGCAGGCCCTGTGTTCTATTCCTAAGCACCAGAAAGAGAGGAAGTTACACTGTGTTCTGTGCCTTCAGTCACAAATAACTTCATCTCTGACTACTTCACTTTCAGATGAAACTTGTATAATATGCAAGTTTTCACATCTTTTTCTCAAAGCTGCAGTTAATTTAACTCTTAAAATCTTGTCACCTTTTTTAGTAATCCAATATTAAAGGGTATTATTTCTTTCCAAATGATTAACATCTCATACTATCTAAAAGATACTGTTATTGCTATACCTTTTTTTGTAAATAAAGTTTTAATTGAAAAACTATTACCACCTACTCATTTACATAATAACGACTTTCATAATGTAAAGATAGAACTGAATAAGTGCAAAGGCATATATAATATAGCCTGCAAAACCAATTTACAGGCAATCTGAACTTTTAGAAAACAGTTAAAATTTTAATTTCAACTGAAGATGAAAACTCCTTGACAGGAGATCTTAACACTGCTTAGAATTCAGAACAGTAGTTTCTCTCAACCTTCCTAAATGCTGCAACCCTTTAATACAGTTCGTCACGTTGTAGTGACCCCCAAACATAAAATTATTTTCATTGCTACTGCTATGCATCATAATGTAAATATCTGTTTTCCCATGGTCTTAGGTGACCCAAGGGATCATGACCCACAGCTTGAGAATAGCTGGCTTAGAGTGACTCATTCTCACTCTAGAGGGAAATAGTAGGAAAATACAAAACAAAACAAAAAAAGTTAAGTTCCCTTAGAAAAACCTTAGGATCCACTCATAAGTTATTATCTCTGGGAAATTAAGAGAGAGAGAGTATAGAATCAAAAAGGGTATAGAATCAAAACAGGTTATATATAGGGCTGGTGACCTGCATTCAAACCAGAACTTCAATGGTTCTAGAAGGAGAGAATAAATTCCTGCAAGGTGTCCTCTGATCTCCACAAAGGCACTCTGACAAATGTACACACACCCATGAATACACACACGCAAATAAATACAATAAAATTTAAAAAGGATGGCTACATAATCTATGTAAGCAAAAGCCCTGTTACGATGAGTAACAGATGAACACAGAAGCAATTCCATTACTATCATTATCACTGTTAAACACTACTCTCCAGGTGGGTACCAACCAACACCATTAGAGAAGAAAAAACATTAAAAACTGAAGGCAAATACTTGGTAAATAGGTAAAATTATCACTGAATGCAAATATGACTATATTCCTAGAAAAGTAACAGAACCAAATGTAAATTATTATTAAAAACACCAGAAATCGGTAAAGTTTTGATACATACAAAAAGCTTATATGCATGCAACAATTCAGGAAACCTAAAAAGAAAACTGACCATGTAAATAAGCAGTACTGTAGGGCTGGCAATCTGGCCCAGTGATGGAGTACTTCCCTAGTATGGGTTTAATCCCCAGCACTGGAAAAAAAAAAAAAAAATTAGGAAATCAAATGTCTATGAACAAAAGAAAGAGAACTTTAAAAATATAATTTCTCTCAAAGTGTCTTTATAAGCTAAGTAAAATATGAGTAAAAGAAACCTTCAATGGGGCTGAAGAGATGGCTCTGTAGTTAAGAGCACTGGCTGCTCTTCTAGCTCTTTTAGAGAATCCAGGTTCAATTCTCAACAACGTGGTGGCTCACAATTGTTTGTAACTCCAGTTCCAGGAGATCTGACAGTCTCACACAGATACACAAGTAGGAAAAACACCAATGCCAATGCATATAAAATAAAAATAAATAAATAAAAAACACATTAACAGTGCTTTCATTTTGGTTTTAGTTCTAGAAGGTAGAAAGCCTAATTTTAAATTCGTACGTAAAATAAGCAACCAATAATTAAGGAAGACCCCGTGTGAAGTAAGTAAATAAATGGAAAGTATTAGGGAAATTCCTGAAACAAAAAAACTAAGAGTAACTCTAAAACTACTATAACAAAAATTGTATTAACAGACCCAAGAATGAGTCAATGAAATCAAACTGTCTGTCTGTCTAGAGAGAAACACAAATACCAGAATTCAATATAATCATAAAACTAAATTTTCATACTATGTTCAAAATAGAATTTAAAAGGAATATTATAGTAATGGTAATAAAGTAGGTTCATATCTCAAATTTAATTATCATAAACTCAAAATGGATACAAGATGGAAGTGTAAAAAAGTGAATTAATGAAACAATTAGAAGCACACACTGGGAAGAAAGCCAAAAGCACATAATGAGAGCAATTCACACCAAAGCAATGAAAACAATATTACTGAACATCACAAACTTCTTAGAGTCAGGCATCTCTGCCTATGTCTGTCCTAGAACTCGGGAGGCTGAGGCAAGAGGACCACTTCAAATACAAGGCCAGTCTATACAAAATACCAAGTTCCAGGTTAGCCAGCAACACAGTGAGAACTCACAAAAACCAAGAGGCTGGAAAGAGGGTTCTTCCTGCTCTTCCAGATGAACTGCATTCAGATCCCAGCACTCACTCAGGTGGTTCACAACCACCAGGGGATACAACAGCCTCTCCTGCCTTAAGTACTGAACTAAGGCACACAAATCCGTTTATACACACGCATATATACACATAAGTAAAACTTTTAAATGTTTTTAAATAAAAAGGGAAGCCAGCAATGGGGGCATGCCTACCATCCTAGTCTTCAGGAGGCAGGATCAGGGCTGGTGAGCTGACTCAGCAGGTAAAGACACTTGCTGCCAAGCATCGTAACTTGAAATCAATTCCAAGACCCATGTGGTAGAAGAAAACCAGTCTCCAAGTTGTCTCCTTAGTGTCATCACACACAGGCCACGGCAGACACAACAAACACCGATAGACACACATGCATCACATTTCTAAAATTTTTAGCAAATTTAAGGCCAGGATTGGTACTGTGCATTAATCCCAGCATTCAGAAGGCAAAGCAAGAGGCTCTCTCTGACCTCATAGCCAGTCTACACAGTACATGAGTTACAGGCCAGCCAAGGCTACATAGTGAGACCCTCCCTCCTCCTCACTCCCCCCAAAGCAACATATTTTCAAGAGACACTGTCAAGACCATTCCAGTGGCCATTGTGCCATACAGCTTTATACTCTAACACTCAGGAGGCAAAGGCAAGCGAACCTATGTGAGTTCAAGGCCAGCCTGATCTATATAGAAAGTTCCAGACCAGTTAGAGTTATGTGGTGAGACTGAAAAAGAACACTCCTGGTAACACCACCTGCATCAAAAAGGAAGATGAAGATGGACATTGAAGAAACTCGTGATGGAGTTTACTTCCAATATGGCAAGACTAGCCATTTGGACAAAGATACTGCTCTTGTCTGGAATGTTTGACTTTGTGCTGTATAAACTGGACATGCAGGACTCACAGAAAAGACTGCTGATTCAAGATGGACATTGCTACAGAGTTCCTGCTTCATGGAAGAGTCTGCGAGACAGTATGCAGGACACAGAGAAAAGTGACTGTCAAACTGCCAATACAAAAAGACAGTTTAAAGTTTCCTGCGTTGCTGAAGAGTCAGCTAGACACACTATGGCCTATGGGCTGAAGATGGAAGATTACAAAAAGAACTTCGGGTGACCAGGCAGTGAGTTGTTTCTGTCATTTCTAGAGTTTATATACTATCCTTCTGTGGTCTTTGATGGAGTTGAAGACAAATAGTTATGGTTATAGTTTTCCTTAGTTAGGTTTAAAGATAAGATACATATAGGACTTTAGATACACAAATATAGGATAGATGATAGAATAGTTTCCTTTAATCTTGCTAAATGTTAATGGACTAAATATTGTTAACTGTGATTCTTATTGGATAACCGTTGTGTTATATATTTTGCTGTGTTAAGGTTAAACCCCTTCTTTTTATTTAAACAGAAAAGAGGAGATGATGGGAGATGTCATTCTGTATATGTTTCTCATACTGGTTAATAATAAAGCACTGTTGGCCAATAGGAAAGGAAGATAGGAGGGACTAGGAGACAAGGAGGAAATAGGAAGCAGGAAGGAGGGTCGAGATGGAGAGTCTGGAGAGTGCTGGACGCCAGCCGCCTCCCCGGTAAGAGAAGGCCATGTGAAGATACATAGATCAGCAGAAATGGGTTCATAATTAAAGGCAGAGCTAGCCGATAAGAAACAAGTAACCGGGCCAACAGTATTGTACCAAATACAAAGTCTCTGTGTATTATTTGGGGCTGGCGGCATGGCGGCGGGACAAGACCAGCGGCAGCGGGCAGAAAAACCGTACTCGTTACAGCTGCACAAACCTTTAATCCCAGCTCTGAGGAGGCAGATGCAAGGGAATATGAGTTCAAGGCCAGCCTGGTAACAGCATGGCCAGGGCTACACAGAGAAACACCTGTCTTGAGGGGAGGGAGGAAAAAAAAAAACTCCAAGATGGAGGCCAGCCTACTGGTTTACATATTGAGTTCCAGACCAGAGACCCAAGTAAAAATAACATAAAATAAAAACACTGACTCGAAAAACAAAAATAAAACAAAATGGAGCTGATAGCACAAGCAAGGATTAAAAATTAAAATGTACTGTCTGGAGATGGCTCATCAGTTAAGCATGACACTTAAGAAACTTAAGCAGTTGAGACTGAAAGAGCTTGTAAGGCGGTGGTGGTTCACCTTTAATCCCAGGCAGAGGTAGGTGGATCTCTGAGTTCAAGGCCAGCCTGGTATACAGAGCAAGTTCTACGACAGCCAGGACTATATACACAGAGAAACCCTGTCTCAAAAAAAGAAACAAAGACTGAAAGAACGGTCAAGAGCTCTTGCAAAGAACCCAAATTTGGTTCCCAGCATCCACATAAGGTATTTCACAACTGCCTGTAATTTCAGTCCCAAGGGGATGCCATGCTTTGCCCTCTCCAGGCACCTGGACTCATTTTGGGTTCAGTCTCCAGCATCCCTGCCCAAAAATGCACATCAAGAAACAACTCCTCCTTGAGTTTTGTTCCCTTAAGTAGGCACAGAGTGTGACATCCAGGGGCTGGAACAGTACTGGTGGCTCTCCCAGAGGACCCAGATTCAATTCCAGTGTCCACATGATGGGTCACAATCATCTATAACTGCAGTTCAGTGGCCACCAGGCACACAGTTGTACACAAATATACATACAGACCAAACATCCATACATATAAATACATATATAACTTTTTAAAGTGTGACATTTCACAGAGCAAGACAAAGAACAACTTCTGTAAAAGAGTAACTTCCAGTCCTCAGAGTCTATAAACCACTGAAGCTACTATTCTTCGGGGCAGAAATACCTTACTCATATTATGAGCCATTCAAAACAAACCCCAAAAACGTTATTATTTGATAGAATTAAACAAGTGCAGAAAAATTCAAATAGGAAACCCAATGTAGGAGGTAGTACATCCCTAATCCCCAGCATTAGGGAGGTGGAGGCAGGGCAATTGGACTTCAAGGTCATCCTCACCCACAGAGCAAATTTTAGGTTAGTCTGGGATACATAAGACTTTCTATTTTTGCTTTTTATGTTTTTTTTTTTTTTTTTTTTTTTTTTTAATAGAGATGTGGAAGCAGTTAGTTCAGTGACAGGCCCTGGGTTCAAGCCCCATCACTATCTTGATAGAGAGAGACAGAGAGACAGAGAGAGAATGAGGAAGAATCATGACCCACAGAAAAAGAAAAATTATTATACCAAAGCTCAGAATAATAAAAATGGCAGTTAACTGATAAGGACACTTTTAAAAGGCATGATTAGGAGATGGAAACAAAAGAAAAGCAACTGGAAGGGCTGGAAAGGCAGCTCAGTTGGTAAAGGACTTGCAGCCCAAGCAGGAGGAGCAGAATTCAATCCCTAGAGCTGTCATTAACAGCCTGGCAGAGCGGCACAGCTCTGGGGAGGCAGACAGGTGGATCCTTGGGATTTACTGGCCAGCCATTAAGTGTACTCAGCAAGTACCAAGCACTGAGAGGCTCTCAAAAATACAAAGTAGATAGCCTCTGAGGAATGGCACCAAGGCTGACTTTCTAAACACCATGTATGTGTGTACGTGTGTACACACACACACACACACACACACACACACACACACACACACACACACACACACACACGGGTGGGGGGGTGGTGTTGCAGACCTGGAGAGACAGTGCTTTGGTTAAGAGACTGCTGCTCTTGCAGAAAAATTGAGTTAAGTACCACACAGCTACTTTTAACTCCAGCTCCAGGAGATCCATTTCCTCTGGCCTGCATAGGCACCTACACTCACAAATACACATACATGTAATTAAAAATAATTTAAATAACCTGGGTGGTGGTGGCACATACCCAGCACTCAGGAGGCAGAGACGGGCGATCTCTGTGAGTTTGAAGCCAGCCTGGACTACAAAGCTAATTCTGGGACAGGCTCCAAAGGTATAGAGAAATCCTGTGGGGGGGGGGGATTAAAATAGCACACTTAACCACAGCACTAGAAATAGATCTATTTGAGTTTGACGCCAATCTAGTCTACAAAGTGAGTACCAGGCCAGCAAGGACTACAAAGAAGGTCCTGTCTCTAATAACAACAATTATTATCATTATTATTAATTAAATCTTCCAAGGCAAGATGTGCTCACTGGTGCAATAATATGACTTGTTATGGAAGTAAAAACAACCCCTTTCTAACTAAATGAGGAAATTGGTGCCTGAGGTATATTATCCCTGGCCAAACACTCATGACTGGGAAAGTTACAGACTTTAAGAGGAGAACCTACAACTTCTGTCAGTGTGCAAATAAATGAAAAAAAAAAAGTTATTTAAATAAAATGGAGGAGGGAGGGAAGGAGGGAAAGAGGGAGGGATGGAGGGAGGGAGGCTGAGGAATGACACACCAAGGTTAACCATTGGTTTCTCTATCTCTCCCACACACACACACACACACACACACACACACACACACACACACACACACACGTCTGTACTTCAATTTCTCCTTACATGGGAAAATCACCATCCTCAGTACCTCTCATGGAGGTTACATTTATTTCCCTTGGCAACTTTAACACCTCTAGCTTTGACTTCTTCCCTCCCCTAAATCCTTCTCTTTCTCGAATCAACCCTCCTAAGGATGGTCTTATTCTTTCAGCCATTTGTTTGGGCAAGCTCAGAGCAGAGGGTTCTTGTCCTTCCGGACTTCCTGCCCCACCCCACTAAACACACCTGTTGCTCAACCTTCAAACTTTCCTAAATAAAAGCAAGGCACCCAGACCAGAACTTTGAAAAAAAAAAAAAAAAAGGAGACCCTACTACTGTTGTCTGGCCAAACTACATTGGTGCCATCTGTCCCCTCCATTTCCATTTTTACAGTCATGAATCAGCACTGTTCTCAGCCCCGAATAGGGCACCTATATCACCCTCATAAGGCTCGGTGAACATGACAAAAGGGGGTGGGGCAGAAAGAATTAGGCAAAAGATAGTAGAAGTGATAAGAAACTCTAGATTCTAGACATGACATGGCCACTGTCCTCATGAAGTTACAGCAACTGTGGTTATCTGCACTCAGTGGGACCAGTCAGCCTCCCATCATGGATGGGGAGAGACTTGTTGGCAATTATCAGCTGCTAGTACAGAGCAGTCATTTTCTTCTATGATAAAGTCATCAACTCCAGTACATAATATCCCACCCACACTCCTTCAAGGCACTCCAATTAAACTCAGTAGATCACAAAACAAACAAAATAGCAGGCATGAAAATAGGAGAGGTGGGAGCTGTAGAAGAGGGTCACTGGGAGCACTGACTGCTCTTCCAGAGGACCTGGGTTCAATTCCCAGCACCCACACAACAGCTCACAACTGTCTTTAACTCCAGTTTCAGAGGATCTGACACCTTCACACAGACATACATGCAGGCAAAACACCAATCCACATGAAATAAATAAATTTATTTATTAAAAAAAAAAAGCAACAGCATTTGTTGGGAATGGGCTCAGTGTGAGTGAGATGAGAGAAGGTAATGGGAGATGAAAATTACCATAATACACGATATACATGTATGCTGTTGTTAAAATATTTAAGTGGATGAGTTTCTAGATGTGCTACAATATAGGTAGATTTGAAAGAACTGTACTAAATGAAATAAAACAAACAAAACAGTTGCTGGGCTGGGGAGAATGGGAAGTCTTTATTAACGGACAGTGTCTTTCACTTAAGGAAGGAAAACACATGTGAAGATGGATGACGGCAATGGCTACAAACACTGTGCATATATTAAACAGCACATTCGGGTACTTTTACAATGGTAAAAGTTAGATTACATATACTTTCCCAAATTAAAAAAAAAAAAAAGTATCTTTTTATACCTAGGACCTTAACAAATAATTTTTGCTATCAATGTGATTTTCAGTGAACTTGTTTTTATTTTAAAGGTATCTTGAGCCACAATGTATCACCCTCTGAGGGGTGGAAGGGAGTGGGCAAATGAGACCCATCTGAGTAAAGTGCAGTAAACATTTTAAACACCAACATCTAGATGTGTTTCCCTGGATTTGATTCTTCATACATGTCACACACCACAGGAAAGGACGGGAGACACATCGGTTTCTCCTGGGTACCAGGATTTTTTCCCTCTCCTATTTTTAATCTTTATCTTTTCTCTATAATCAATTATAACCTTAAGTATAACCACTTTTCTGAATTCTTTGGTCCATCTACCCAATCATCACATCCTAGGCTAATCTTAGTGACCCTACAGACAGCAAGACATGTGTCATTGTCCTGACTTGCCTTACCTGTACCTGACAGCCTCAAGTCACCTGAAAGGAGAAGCCTAACTGAGGGCCTATCTAGCTCAAACTGGCCTATGGGCATGTCTTCAAGAGATTGATTACTAATTGATACAGGCAGGAAGGTGCAGACCATGATGGGTCATGCCACCCCACTAGTCCTTGGTTCTACAAGCAAGCTGAGCAAACCCATGGAATGCAAACCAGCATTCCTCATGTCTGAGTCCCTGCCCTGCCTCCACTCAGTCATGACAGTTACCTGAAAATGTGAAATGAAACAAACCTTAGGCAAGGGTCCCGGGATGAGTAAGAAAAAAATAAATCAATGAGAAACCAGAGAATGAGCCAGCAAACAGCATTTCCCCATGGTTTCTGCTTCAGGTTACTTTATGAGTTCCTGCCCTGACTTGTTTCAATAATGTACTTGAAATATAAGCCAAATAACATCTTTGTTCTCCTAAACTGCTTCTGGTCAAAGTGTTTTGTCACAGCAACAGAAGAAACTTAGAATAACTATAAGTATTAACCATAAGAATGCTGAACTGCTAACAGGCCATACCACTCAGAGCACACCCACTCCCATCTGATCTCAGAAGCTATACAGGGGTGCAGCATGCCTCAGGGATAGAACACGCACATTCCGGAAAACAATGAGTGAAACCAAGGGGGGGGGGGCGGCGCAACCAAGTATACTTGGAAATTTCAACAGAGCTTCAGAAATACTTAGAAATTGTAAAGAAAATCAATACAGATGTACACTCCAACTTTATCTAATTACAATTAGAGAGCATCTAACCACACAATTAAAGAAAAGATACACTATTTCCAAAAGAGCATGAAAGACTCACTGAAACAGACTATACAATGATCATAAATAAGTCTACTGCAAGTTATCAGGTACCAAAAAAGAAAACAGATGCAATGTACTTGACTACAGATCTTTCAAGCAAAAGGCATCTCAACTCCTACAGTTCTCAGAACACTGAGGGAAGCTACTTTCATTGATTCTGAAATTCTTTCCTGCTTTTCTTTCAAACTATAACAAAATTCAGGAATCAAAAAAAAAAAAAAAAAAAAAAAACTTCCTTTAATGATCATTAGCCAGAATTAGTCAATCTCCTGAAGTACAAGCAAAAGCCCTAAAATGAGAAGAAGCTTAATATATTTAGAAAATGGAGGCCAGAATGGCAGAAACAATACAAAAGAAGAAAAAGTGGTAGGATACAAAAATCACAAGGTTAAGCAGAGATCACAGCACAAAGAGAGTCCTTGCACCTTGTAAATTTTAATGTGATTTTAAGAAAATATTATCTGATTATTCTTAATTTTTTTAAAGGTTAAATACATTAATGTATTTCTTACATGTAGAGTGCTTTGCCTGCAATTATGTATGTATGTATTTCACATGCTTGCCTGGTACTCATGAAAGTGATTTCCTTTTTTTGTTGTTTTGTTTGTTTGGTTTTTCTGGACAGGGTTTCTTTGTGTAGCCTCTGTCCTGAAATTCACTCTGCAAAACAGCTGGCCTTGAATTCACAGAGATCCACCTGCCTCTGCCTCCCAGTAATGTACCACCACTGCCCAGCATGTGATTTACATTTTTTTAAAGATCTCTCTACTTCATTCATCTATGTGAAGAAAATAGAAACTAAGCACCCAGTAAGAAACTCTGCCAGTGATTTTAAGGAAAAAAACTAAGCCCAAAGTAGCCTAGACTAGAATTATGTATGCATTTGCTAAGAAAAGTGCCCAGGTAATTCTATATGATTGGTTTTGATCTTTATATATATTTTATTTATTTTTATTTTATGTGTTTGCCTGAGTGTATGCACCACATTTGTACAGTGCCTGTGGAGGTTAGAAGTTGGCATCAGACCCATGGGGTTAGAATAACAGATAGTTGAGAGCTGCCACATGAATGCTGGGAATTGAAACCAGGCCCTCTGGAAGAACAGCCATGGTTCCTGACCCTTGGTTTGTATTTTAATGGTGCTTAGGATTGAATCCAAGCCCTTACACAAGCTACATACAGTATATCCATTAATTGTGTTAAAAAGACAGAGCACTTTCTTTGCTTGGCTCCAGGACATCTTATTCTTACAGACAATCTGCCTCTTTACAAGTGTCTTCCATACTTCCCTTATCACAGCCTCTTCATGTTAGAAATGACTCTTCATCCAGTGGTGACTTTATCCTTAAACACTCAACTTTATTATCAATAATTCCCAATTGTATTTAGTGGTGATTGTGGCATATGCCATTAATTCCAGAGGCAGAAGCAGAAAGATCTATGTGAGTTTTTAGGCCAATCTACAGAGTTAGTTCCAGGACAGCCAGACCAACACAGAGAAACCATGTCTCAAAAGACAATCAAAAAAAGAAAAAAAACCAACCAAAAAAAAAAAAAAACAAAAAACAAAAATACAATTGTACACCTTCCCCTAAATTTAGATCCATTATATTACTGGACTGGATAGGAAATATCTCAAACAAAATTGAGTTCCTAACCTTCTTTCTCCCAACTTGTGCCTCTTAAATGTCTTCCCTATTTGAGATGCTACCAGCTCCATCACTGAAACTGATCAGTTATAAATGTTAAGATGCCCATGACCTCTCTTTTTCTCAAAAGCATTCTCTTCAAGTATGTCAACCAATCCCAGTCCTTCCTTCAAATTATATCCACACACCTGGGGCTAGCTTTAGTGGCACAAACTCCCCTTGGGGGTGGGGGGAAGACATACAAAATGTAACAGGGGAGCTGAGGATATAACAGTTGGTAGTCTGGTTGTCTAGCAAGAAAAAACCTTGGGCAAGATCCCAAGCACCATCTAAACGGTAAACTGGCAGAGGTGGTACAAGCCTGCAATCATAGCATGTGAAGGAAGGCGGTATTCCAAGGTCATCTTCTGCTACGTAAGACCCTATTTTAAAATAATAATAATATATATAGACACTTTTTGTTCATATTTTTAAAGATGAGTATAGAATTCATCTTTAAAAACCAATTACATGTTTAGCTCAACTGATAGAACTGCTTGTCAATGACATACTCAGCACCACATAACCAAGTGTGGTGATCCATCCATGCCTGTGGTTCCTGTACCCAGAATGTGGACATGGGAGGATCAGAAAGTCAGTCACCCTCAGCTACACAGTCAGATGAAGGCTTTTCTGAGCTAAATGAGACCCTGTCTCAAAAAGCAGGGAGTTGGAGGATCAAATAGCTCAGGTGGTAAAGGTACTTACTGCAAACCTGACAGCCAGAGTTCAAACCCCAAGATTCAGAGTGGAAGGAGAGAACCAACTCCTCCTTCAAGTTGCCATCTGACCCCAACAAATTTTCTGTGGTACTAAAGTAAGGTTTTTTAATTTTTGTCAATATTTATATGAATAACATTCAGCAAATATGGTATGCATTCATATTCTCTCTCATCTTTGGTACTTTGTTAATTCACGATATTTGATTTACAACTATAAAAATACTTTAAAAAAAAAACACTTACTTTATAATTATAAAGATGCCTATTAGCCAGGCAATGGTGGAGCACAACTTTAATCCCAGCACTCAGGAGGCAGAGGCAGAGGCAGATCTCTGAGTTCAAGGCCAGCCTGGTCTACAAAGTGAGTTCCAGGACAGCCAGGGCTGTTACACAGAGAAACTCTGTCTTGGGGGGGGGGACATTAATTATAATGATAATAGGTAGGGAGATAGGTATAGATAAAGATGCTTACTGATTCCAAATAGTTCAAATTTCTAAGCTCATATTTCTCTAAGTGTGACTCAAAAAAATGAAGTCTTCTCCAGTTTCTCAGCTATAAAATGGCAGGATGGGAATGATCAAAGGCCTGACTGTCTCAACTGTCCTATGTCTAATAACAAGATTAGTTAAAATTAACATGTAAGCAAGCATGTTTTATAAACCATAAATAAGTGTAAGTTAGGTACCCACAATACACTGTGGAACTATCTGAAATGGAATAGAGAATTTCCAGCTGGGGGAACCTAGCTCAGCAAAGCTCTCTGGCCCTAACATTAAATTCTACTTTTACAGTCAAACCGGCTCTTCTACTTAATTACACCCTAAACAAGTTACTCAATCTCTCTGAGTCATATCTATAAATGAAAATAGCAACTTAATGTCATAGGTTAGAGACTATACACATACACATGTAGTGTACCTGTGAAATAAATCTAATGAAGGATTTTTAAAGATTTTTTTTCATTGACTTTAATTTTCCTGTGAAGGCCAGGAGTGGACACCCCTAGATCTAGAGTTACAGGTGATTGTGAGCCACCCAGTGTGGATGCTGGGAATCAGAATCTGGTCTTCTGAAAGAGCAATACACATTTTTTACCCTGAACCATCACTCCAGTATTTATTTTTAATGTATATATGTATGTGCCTGTGTGAGTTTAAGCACACTCTTGGAACTGGAGTTGTGAACCACCCAACACAGGACCTAACTCAGTCTTCTTCAAGAGCAGTATGTGATGCCAGGCTTTCAGTGATGGAGCACACCTTTGATCCTAGGAGGCAGGGCTGCCATAATTTAAGAAAAGTGGCTCTTGAGAGGAACCATGGGACAAGGTTCAAGTAGAGGGGCTTTCTATTAGGAAAAGGGATCATAAAAGGAGGAAAAGGAAGAAGGAAGGAGACTGACCTCTGGGGACAGGAGCAACAGGAGAGAGGAGGGGAGAGGGAGGAAAGAAGGAAGGAGGGGTGGGAGGTGGGCAGGGCCTTTTAAAGGGAACACAGTGAATGTGCACAAGTGGTGCTCTTAGTGGCTGCAACTGAGGGTGTATCCTATCAGAACCACCACCACCACCACCCCTCCAAGAAAAGTCCAATACAGATGCCTGAATACTAACAAGGGCTACAGAGAGAAACCCTGCATCAAGAAAAAACAACAAAAAAAGCAGTAGTGTGTGGTCTTAACTGCTGAACCATTTCCCCAGTCCCATGAAGACTTCATTTTAAAGATTTGTTTTTATCTTATGTGTATGAATGTTTTAATTGCATGTATACATGCAGGTACATGCCTAATGCCTGCAGGGCCAGAAGAGGGTGTATTAGATCCCCTGGAACTATAATTATAGACGATTGTAAGCCACCAAGTGGGTGCCAGAAACCAAACCAAAGTCCTCTACAATACTCTTAACCACTGAGCCTTCACTCCAGTCCCAAGGATATTTTTGATTACTTTTATTTTTATTTTGTGTATGGGTCTTTTGCTTACATGTATAGCTATGCAAACCATGTGCATGCTGGTATCCACAGAGGCCAGAAGAAGACATTGGATCACCAGGAACTAAAGTTTCAAATGGCTATACGCCATCATGTAGGTGTTATGGCTCAAATCCAGGCCCTCTGGAAAAGCAACAAATATTTTTACCTGTCAATCCCTCTCTCCAACCCCAAGGACACTTTGTTTGTTTGTTTGTTTGTTTGTTTGTTTGTTTTTTGAGACAGGGCTTCTACACCCTTGCTGTCCTGGCACTCACTCTGTAGACCAGGCCTGGCTCTGCATCCTGAGTGCTGGAATTAAATATGTGGGCAACCATAGCCCAGTGAACTTTTTTATTTTGTCATCATTTACATCTTCAAACTGACAAAAGTGCAGAAGCAGATAAAAACAAACTACACCACTGAGGTAGAAATGACTATGTCCACCTAGAAACTGCAAGCGAAAGGATAGGAAGGAAAAGGAGAAATATCTGGCAGTAACAGGATAACGTTTGCCTATTAAATGTGTTCTTGTTTGCCTGCTTTTCTCTAAAGTAAAATAATAGGACGAAATGCAAAAAAAAAAAAAAAAAAAAAAAAAAAACCACAAGAGTTCACTCTGGGACTCTGGGGCTGGGAAGATGCCTCAGCAGTTAAAAGCACTAATTGGTCTTCTAGAGGACATGGGTTTGATTCCCAGCACCCACAAGGGAATCAAACCATCTGTTAACTCCAGTTTCAGGAAATCCAATGCCCTCTTCTGAATTCTGTGGGCCCTGGGCACAAAGTGCATACACACATATAGATAAAATACCTATACACATAAAATAAGAAAAGATTGTCTGCCAGGCATGGTGGCACACATCTTTAATCCTAGCACTTGGGAAAAAACAAATATTAAAAAAAAAAATACAAAGAGTTTTTGTTTTGTTTTGTTTAATTTTAGAAGTTTACTTTAAAACTGAACATTTAGCCATGTGGTGGCGCACACCTTTGATCCCAGCACTTAGGAGGTAGAAGCAGGCTGATCTCTGTGAGTTCAAGCCCAACCTGGTCTACAGTGCTAGTTCCAAGAAAGCCAGAGACCCTGTCTCTGGGGAGGAAAAACGAATAATTGTCCTTCCAAAGAAAAAATATAACTAAGTCAGGCATGTCGTATATGTCTTAATTCCAACATTAGAATTTGAGAGAAGTGGCCTACAAAGTCAGTTCAAGACTAGTCTAGCCTACCAAGTGAATCACTGTCTTAAAAAAAAAAAAAAAAAAAGACCTAAAACCCAACCAACAAAAACGATATTTTAGGAAGTGAAGTCATGGCTCAGCAATTAAGAGCACTTGCTACCTAATCAGGACTGAAAGTCTGATCCCAGTACCCACAAAACAAGTCTTGTGCTTCTAGGAGGGTAGGGACAGTAAGACTGCTAGGCTGGTTAGCTTCCAGCCTAGCTGAGAAAGCAAACCCTGGGCTTCAAAGAAACAGGGAGAAAGTGATAGAGAAGGTCACCATGCCTTACTCTGGCTTCTGTGAGCATAACAAACACGTGTGCCTGCACCCACACACACTAGACACATGTGCCTACACACACACGTATACACACACTGGACACTGCACAAACACATCTTTTTTTAAAATATATTGTGGGAGGGCCTGGAGAGTTAGCCCATAGTTTAAGAACATCAGGTCTTGCACTTCCAGATGGCCCAAGTTCAAGTCCCAGCACCCAAACTAAGCAGTTCACAACCACCTGTAACTCTATAGAGAGCCAAAATCTCTATGGGCACCTGCAGTCACCTGGGCAGACACACAAAATTAAAAATAATAAAAGTAATATATTGCAAAAACACACAATTGTGATACTCTACAATGAAAGGGAAATGCCCCAAAGAACTTGTGATTTTACAACTATAGAATCCTGATATAATTTTATTTTTAAATTATTTCATTTCGTGTGTATGACTTTTTTGAATCAAAGATCTCTGCAAGATCAAAGGGTGCTCTTAACCCCTAATATAATTTTATTATATCTATCTAGCCCCTGGGACAGTTTTATTAAAATATGTTTAAAAGCATAGCAGAAAGAATGAACTTAAAATTTAAACCTAGCCAAGCATGGTGGCGAACACCTTTAATCCCAACACTTGGGAGTCAGAGGCAGGGGGATCTCCGAGGCCAGCCTAATCTACAAAGTTTCAGGCTATACAGAGAAACCCTGCTCGAAAAAATGAAAATAATAATAATAATAATAACCTCATTCAAAACATGAATCATAGGCCAGGCATGGTAATTCAGCCTGTGATCCAGTGTTCAGGAAGCTGAGACCGTAAGATAGCTATGAATTTGGGATTACACAGTGAGTTTCCAAGTCAGCCTGGCCTACATAAAACACTATCTAAAAAGACAATCCTGCTTCTACCTCAGGTGCTCAGATTGTAGGGACATGCCATTGCTGCCAATTTTGACCAAACTCAGGGCTTCCCCACCAAAATCAGCATCAAAACTTGTTTAATGTAATAATACACTGCACACATACATAGACAGTGACCAATCACATAAGTCAGAGATCTGAATATGACACATAAAAAGGCTCTTAGAAAAGGGGAAAAGGAGAAGTCGTGTAACATTGAGGTAAGTGGAGATAAACTAAAAACAAATGGACTTCTGAAAAAACAAATGGACAAATGGACTTTTGTAACATTAAGAACTCTGATTAACCTAGATGCAGAGCCTCCAACCCAAGAGAAGATACTTGCAACACATACACTGCTACTAATAAGAAACTGACTATATTTACAACAAAGATACAAAATCAACATGGAAAAAATAACCCACAAGGAAAAGGGGGGGCAAAAGACTGACATTTCAAAACATCAGAAAGCCAAGGGACTGTCAAGTGGGGGGTCCCTAACCTGATAAAAAGGTATCCAACCTGATTAGTCAATGGAGAAACACAATTGAAACTACAATGCAATGTCACTACACACCCTTCTATAATTGAAAATAAGCTGGACAGTGGTGGTGCACACCTTTAATCCCACCACTCGGGGAAGCAAAGACAGGTGGATCTGTGAGTTCGAGGACAGTCAAAGCTATAGAGAAACTGTCTTGGAAAAAAACAAACAAACAAAAAACCCACTGGGGGGGAAAAAACAAATGATACTATCTTAAGTTAAGGGTACGGTTGCTATGCTGGAACTGGGAGTCTATTGGCGTACATATCCTAAATTGTGACTGTGGTCCACTAGAGAAGCCAAGGCAGGAACTCAATCAAGCAGGGCAAGAACCTGGTGGCAGGAGCTGATACGAAGCCATGGAGGGTACTTGCTTCCCATGGCTGGCTCAGCCTGCTTTCTTGTAGAATTCAGAACTACCAGCCCAGGGAGGGCACCACCCACAATGGTCTTCCATCAATCACTAATTTTAAAACCGCTCTACAGGCTTGCCTACAGCCAAATCTTATGGAGGCATTTCTCAATTGATGTTCCCATCTCTCCAGGGACTCCAGCCTGTGTTAAGTTAACATCAAACCAGCCAGCACTGTAGCAGGCTTTCTTGGATGCCAGCCTCCACCCAAATCATGAGACTTTTCCAGACAAGGTTCTCTGTGTAACTGCCCTAGCTGTCAGGGAACTAGCTATGTAGACCAGGCTGGCCTCGAACTCACAAGAGATCCTCTTGCCTCTGCCTCCCAAGTGCTGGGATTAAAGGCGTGCAGCACCACTGGTAACTATGAATGCTTGGCCTCAGCTTAGGCTTATTTGTAGCTAACCTTTTTAAAACTTAAATTAACCCCTTTCTATTCATCCACGTGCTACACGGGAGCTCATTTACCTCATCTAGGTACTGCGCATCCTGCTTGCCTGCTTCCTCAGTGTCTGGATGGCTGCCCCCTTTTTCTCTCTGACTGCTCTCCCCACCTATCCCTCCTCTACCTAGCTATTGGCAATTCAGCTTTTTATTAGACCAATCAGGTGCCTTAAGCAGGCAAAGTGAAACAGCAAAACATCTTTACATAGTTAAACAAATGAAGTATAAACAAAAGCAACACACCTTTACATAATTAAACAAATGCAGCACATCTTTACATAGTTAAATATTCTATTCCACAACACAACACAAATACAAGCATCTAGAACAACAAACTTTCACTCAATACTGACAAGAGTGCAAATTTGCTTCAGAAGGAACTACTAAAACACTATGTACACACCATAGCCTAGTAATGCACATACACATCCAGTCAAAGCAAATATAAAAGTATAAATGCATATATAGCAGAAAAACTATTTAAAAATGCAACTAGCATCAGTAATAGAATGGATAAAACAAGGCATATTCACATAATGCAGTAATAAGAATGAATTATCTCTCAAATGCAAAGTAAAAGAATTTCAATGAATTACATCAGTGTTAGAGCCTTCATCAAACCCCAGCAGTCCTTTTGTCCTTCTCCAGGGTATTACCCTGACTTTAGTCTTCAACATGTGATGGCTTTCTGACAGGCCAAGCCCACCAGGGCCCCAAGCAGGCCCGATACCTCTTTTGTCCCAGGCTCTTCATCCCCACCTTCAAAAGCAGAGTTAGCCTCCTGGGTTGAAGTAGACTCAACTTGGGATGGAAGTGTTTAGCCTGAGTATGAAATGAGGCTGTCTGCTCGTGACTCACTAACCACTTAGAGCCTCCCTGTCCTCTCTCCCTGGACTTGTGACCTCACCCTTGTGGCATCCTCACTGCCGTCCTGAGAAGGCCTTCCCTCCCGTAGAACACCAACTGCCACTGCTACTGGGCTGCTTCTGCCATGCCCAGGGCACAGAGAGGACAAGGAGCCACTAGGGAAGCAATGTCCAAAACTGGATTTGAAGCTGCTTTTCTGGCTGATAGTCATGTCTCAAAGAGGGGTGTGGCATTCTGAGAAGTGCTGTGAGCCAAGAGACCAGAATGAACTGGAAGGACAGGCCATGTTCTTCCCATGTCTGCTAGAGCTGCATTAGCATACTGTGTACCCCACTGCCAAGCTGGGCCCTGGCCAGCAAAGTCAATGGTGTATACCTACAGAACAGGCTCCCTGTACAAGTTCACAGTAAGGTGAACCCTACTTGTTTCCAACCTAGGGAGTCCTTGTGCTAGTGACAGACCCCTTAGATACAAAGTATGAGGAACCCATCAGAGCAGCGGTGTTAGCACAGAGCAGATGGCTCTATTTCAGATTACTGGAATGGGCCCTTTGCAGCCTGCCTCACCCCCTGGTCTATTCACAAGTCCACCCCCTGCCTCACCCCCTGGTCCACAGTCTCCTTGGTAAGGGGCTCCCTGGTAGGAAATAAAGCTTCAAGGAAAAAACAAACAAAAAAAAAAAAATTAAAGAAACTCAATGAACATGCTACAAGAATGTAAAAAACATGGGTAAACTAATGTTCCCTGCGGTACGTGCAGGTTAGAGAACTATGTCTGTTTTCAGAAAGCTCACCTAGCTGTACACTATTCTACTTTTCTTCACATGTCACACATTTTGGGGAGGTGTTTGAGACAGGGTCTCACTATGTAGTTCCAATTGTTCTGGAACTCCCTCTGTAGACCAGGCTGACCTCAAACACTGAAATCCACCTGCCTCTGCCCCGCAAATTGCTGAAACTAAAGATGTGCAACACCATGCCCAGCCATCATTTTTGTTACATATAACATTAAATGGGTCCACAACTGATATCAATATTTCTAATTCTTTCCTACTGCCTATACCATGCTCAAACACCTGGCTACTCCTATATCAAGTTCAGTGATTTTCATTTTCGTCAGTATCTGTATGAATGCATCAAATGCCAATACTCACTACTTGCTAATTTACTCACCATATTAGTTCCTTCTCTCACTGCTGTAACAAAACATCTGGCAAGCACCAACTTAAAGAGGGGTTTATTTCCGCTCACAGTTGAAGGGTACATTTTACCAGAGCCAGGAAAGCTGGTGACAGGAGCAAGAAGCAGCTGGTCACATTACATCCCCCATCAGGAAGCAGAGAACAATAAACAGGCACTCAGCCCTCTCCTTTTCATGTTCTACAGAACCCTAGCAAAGCATGGCAAAGCCCATTCAGAGTGGGTCATCCCACTTCAAGGAACCCAACCTCGATAATCCTTCAAGAATATGCCCAAAGGCTTGTCTCTAGGTCTCTAGATCCTGTCAAGCTGACTGACAATCAACATTAAATATCACATCTAATGTACACCAAGCACTTTTAACAACCATTTATGTAAAGGTTTACTGAGAATCTATGACAATTTTGTCACCTTGAGTTTGGTTCCCAGGACACACATGGTAGAAAGAATGAACTCCCACAAGCTGTCCTCTATCCTCCCCACACCCTTTGTGGCATGCATGCCTACACAAATGCACACAAGCTGCATACAAACTAAATAAAATGTAATGTACGTCTGTCTGTTGGAGGTGTAAACAGCCCCTAAAGGATGACTAGGGACTATCCAGTTAAGGCCATTTCCACAGAGGAACAAGCTGAGCAAAAGGCATGGAGCTAAGAAACAGCATGCTGTATTTCAGGAAACAATGAACAGCTGCTAAATGTTGCTTGAGGCTAGTAACACCAAGATGGGCCAGAATGGGGTGAGCTGTCAAGACAGGGAAAGAAGACAGTAACCAAAGGACTTCAGCCTCATTCAAAGGACATGGATCAGTGAGGAAATAATCAAAGGAAATGATTTGGTCAAAAGTTTATTCAGGAAGCAATGTAGCAGGTAGAATTAAAGGGTAAGACTAGAAAAAAAAGAAGTCTAGCTAGCAGACAATGTCTAGACAGACTAATACAAAAGCTATATCCAGATGGGTGTGGATTCCAGTGCTCAAGAGGCAGAAGCGGGAAGATCTCTGTTAGTTTCCAGACCAGCCTGGTCTACATAGCCAAGTTCCAGAACAGCCAGTACTACATAAAGTCTCTATCTCAAATGGGGAGCAGGGAGACCACATACTTAACCTGGAAGAATACTGTATATATAAAATACTGCTGCCTTCAATCCCAGCACTCAGGAGGAAGAGAGAGGTGGATCTCTGAGTTTGAGGCCAGCCTGGTCTACAGGGCAGTCAGAGATACCCTAGAATAAGCAGATTTTCTTTTTATAAAGGCCAAACAGTAAATATTTCAGCTTTATGTTCCACATACACTCTCACTCTTGTTTGTTTTGTTTTAAGCCCTGGCTTTCTAGGAACTCAGTATGTAAACCAGGCTGGCCTAGAACTCACAGCTGCCTCTGCCACACCTGGCTCTCTTCTTTTTGTTTTTTAAGCAATCACTTAAATATTAAAGCATCCAGCTTCACAGGGGACTCAATCCTTCTGGTTTCAGAGGGCACCTGCATGCACATGCACACAGACACACAATTAAAAGTAATAAAAATCGATCTTTTTGAAAATAATATTTAACTAATGAACTCTTTTTCTTTAAGGTTTACAGGGTGCCCTTGGGGTGTGAGCCAGCTAGTTTGTTGATCCTTATTACACACTGGTAAAGAAATGAGAATTAACCTTCCTATGAGATTAGTCTTCCTAAAAAGACACTTGCAACACATTAATGCCCAACTCTAAAACCTCCATCCCTGCTTGCTATCATGCCTAGCATTCATAGACATAATCAGCTCCTATCTACTGTCCCAGACTTCCAACTGTACCCTAAGATCTGCCCATTCCTATTAAACTGAACTACTTACACTTACCTGCTTCTGTGTGTGTGCTGTTTCCCAGCCCAGTGTTCTTTCCTTCTGCTCCAGAGAACAATTCATATCCTATTTCTGCATGACTCCGCCCTCCTCAGAACTTCTAAATGCACTATCTCAACAGAAATTTAATTGCTGATCTGAAGTTGTAATTTACTTCAAATAAACACTACATCTCTTGAGGGCAGGCAGTTTACACCACCCTCAGTTAATGGATCTAACAACATAAACAATGGGTAAATAAGATAAAGACATATGGGTATGAATGTATGTAATAAATGTACAACAACTTTCTGAAATAGCTAGTTAACTAAAGACAATGTGGTTTTACCCTTATTTCTCTCAATGACTGAATACTTTTCCAGTGTATACAACCTAAATACTAAACAAGACACAAAATGACAAGCAACAAACACATATTTCCTCAGTTTTGTTTTTTGAGACAAAGTTTCTCTTTGTAGCCTTGGCTGTCCTGGAACTTATTCTATAGACCAGGCTGGCCTGGAACTCACAGAGATCCACCTGCCTCTGCCTCCCAAGTGCTGGGATTAAAGGCACTGCCACCTGGACTAGTTGACTAGAGAAACAATAGCAGAATATAAATAAAAACTCCCCAACAGTAGATCAGTATTTCATCATAGTACAGTGTCTTTACACTACAGGTACAAGTGATCAGAACAACTCTACATTACATTCCTATAATTTTTCTTCATTTGTTTTTAGGATACAAATTAAGCTTCTAAAACTAAACTGCTTTCAATTTTCCCTTAATTTCCCCAAGATTAGTCAAATTTTAAAAAAGTCTCACATACCCCAAAAAAGTCATACATCTGAATTCCAGAAAGGTATTATGTAGTCCACCCAGATTTTAGAGGAAAATATAATTACTACTACTAAATCAAGATTTTTTGAACCAGGTTAAAGGATATAACCTGTGTTTGAACTCTAAGGATTTTTTTAAATTTTAACTATTTACATTGTGTTTTGCCTTCATGTATGTCTACGTGAGGGTATCAGATATTGGAATTATAGAGGGTAGTGAGCTGTCATTTGGGTGTGTTGGGAATTGAACCCTAGTCCTCTGGAAGAGCAGTCAGTGCTCTTAACCACTGAGCCATCTCTCCAGTCCCTGAACTCTAAGAAATTCTAAAACCAAAAGTATCAACTGTGTCCAATTTTACTACCTGTATAAATATTTAGCAATCTAAACTATTCTCTCCAAGATATTTGCCCACATTTCACTGTAAACTATAACAAAGAGTTAAAACATCCATAACAAATGTAAACTGGGTGGTGGTAGCACTGGCCTTTGATCCCAGGCATTGGGAGGCAGGGGCAGGCAGATCTCTATGAGTTTGAGGCCAGCCTGGTCTACAGAGCTCAACTACGGCTACACAGAAAAATCCTGTCTGGAAAAACAAAACATATAGAAATACCACAATGAAGCCGGGTGTTGGTGGCCCATGCCTTTAGTCCCAGCACAGCACTCGGGAAGCAGAGACAGGCTGATCTCTGAGTTCCAGGTCAGCCTGGTCTACAGAGTGATGAGTGCCAGCACAAGTTAGAAAACAATACAGAGAAACCCTGTCTCGAAAAACCAAAAAAAAAAAAAAAAAAAAAAAAAAAAAACAAAACAACAAAAAAGAAATACCACAATGAATAAATGCCAAAAGAATGCCATGATATGAAAAAAATGTGACTGTCTAATTCTCCAAAACATACTGGGGGTGGGGGGGACACTTATTTACAAACCTGCTGTTTAACAAAGAGTAATATTAATAGTACATTAATTTAAAAAGGGAAAGTCAGGAGCTAGAGATCAGCTTGTTCAATTCCTATTTCACCGCTGGCCTAGTCTTGGGTGCAGCACTAAAATCCTCTGTTTCCCCATATACTGACACAAGAATATCAACATTTTCAGGTTTTGAGAACTGATTAAAAGTCTGTAAGTACTTCAGGACCACAAAGGAACCACACTGTAGGCATAAAACGTCATACTTATCTAAGGCAAAAAACTACAGCTACCTGTTAGCAGTAGACCCAAAACCCAATCGTAATCCCTTTGTGTCTTAGTAGGGCAAATCCACTGTGAGCCCTGTAAGGTGCATGTATTTCTGGAGCTGGCGGGACAATCTCAGAGAAGGCACTAACTGCCTTCCAAATTTTGTTTTCTCAAAAAAAAAAAAAAAAAATCGTGTCACTATCCAACCCTAGTACTTGCAAAGGAACACATGAAGTTTAGGACTAGAATAGAGACCAGCAGGAATCACGGAGGAACTTTTTCTTCTTCTTTGTTACCATACCAGAAATGTGACCCCTGAAAATCTCAAAAAGGAATCCTTGTCTCGAGAGTTGAACTAAAGGGAAACGGCCCTAGCCTTTCTTACCTAAAGAACACCACCACATGGTTTTTAAGAGTGCAGACAAGAAGGCAGAATTCTCTCCAAGGTAAGCTAACTGGACAGGTAGTCCAGCACTCGGTGCTGAGCGCTGGGTACTGAAGAGATTGCTCGGGAAAAGTGCTGATACCATCTCCAGCTGCCCCTGGGTGACAGTAACAATGCAAACACTGACAAAAGAGCTAGGAGGCCACCCAGAGCCCCCGCCTGGCAGCACCTCTGCCTGAGCCTCCACATACAAAGCGACAAATCCCCGAGAGGCCATCCGCTGACAGATCTTCTAAGCGAGACCGAGAGTGGCAACATGAAGTGAGGGACAAAAGTACGGCTTGTCACTCCTTCCAGGGGCGCGAGATGCCTCGAAGGTGAGGGCAAAGGCTGCGGTGCTCTCGGCCAGTCCCTGGAACGAGGACCGCACCGACTCGTCCTTCCCCGCGGCAGCGGCCGTCCGCGAAGCCCCGCAGCCCGCGCTCGGCCCGACCCGGCCGGCAACTCCTCGGCCAACTCCGCGGGCGCCAGGCGGCCGGCCCAGAGCCGGGGTGGGGGAGGCGACACGGCCCGGCCCGGCCCGCTCCCTCGGCACGCGGTCCGCGCCCGCCGCCCGCGTCCCCGCCCGCCGGGCCCCGGCTGCTCAGCTCGACCGCTCGGCGGCCTGGCTCCCTACCTGAGGCGGTGTACCAGCTCCCGGCGTGGCTGGCTTCCCGGCAGACCACTCGGTTGGACATCTTGGAGCCTGTGCCGCCTATGGTGCACGAGGATGAATGAGGAGGCGGCGGCGGCGGCTCCGCGAGGGGACGAGACGCCGCGGGCCCAGCCCAGGAGGAGGCGGCCGCGGGGAGGGGACCGGCCCGGCCCAGGAGGAGGAGGAAGAGGAGGAGATGGCAGCCGGGGTGGGCGGCGGTAACAATCACCACAAACTCCGCCGGCCGCCGGAAGATGGGGCCCACGGCGGCTTCGCCCGAGCCGCGCGGCCGCGGAGTCGCCGCCGCTGCCCAGACCGGGCTGCTTCCGCGAGCCGCCCCCGGCCCCGCCGCGCGCGGCCTGCCGAGCCTCGCGCTGACCCCACCCCCGTGACTCCGCGCCGGCCCTCCCCCACCCGCCCCGGGCGCCCCGCCCCGCCCCCACCGCCGGGCCCTCCCTCCCTCCTGCCGCGCGCCCGCCGGCCCCGCCCCGCGCCCCCGCTCTCCGTGCGGTGTGCTCAACGGCGGAAGCGGGGCGGGGCCCGCGCCATCCGGGGTCGGGCGGCCGCGGGCTGGGTGGTGGTGGTCGGTGCCTCCTCTCTCACCCCTCCATTCCCCCCACACACACTACACCCCGGGGCCGGGGCCGGGGCCTGAACCCGGGAAGCCCACGCGTCCTTACTCTCCGCTGTACCGGGGCCGGCACACTGAGCATGCCCAGCGCCGCGGCTCGGCCCGCCGAGGAGGCTCAGCGTGCAGGCTCCGCTCTCCGGGGTTTAGCGCCAGCAGAGGCTGGGGGCAGGGCGCAGGACGCAGCCGCGAGGCGGGGAGAGCCCCTTCCCTCCCCCCCTCCAGCCGCCTGGCGTGTCCTCGCGCGCCGCCGGCTCCGCACGCACACGCGGTCGCTGCTCGCCAAGCCCGGCCGGGGTTCCCCCTGCCACCGCGTCCCTGGTGGATCCCCACCCCCGGGGTTTCGCCCAGGAATGCAAGTCTGGGGCCGTGCCGGGAAGTTTCATTTGTAGAATCGCGAGTGCGGCTAAGCTTACCGGGGATGGAGGGGAGAGCGCTGTAGCGGTCGCTTCCCAGACTAATCCCTAACTTCTAGTAGTGTGGCTTTGACACAGTTATATTAACTAATTGTATCTTAGCTGTAACTGCAGTGTGTCAAAGATTGTCTCGTTTATTTCCTACTGTGTAAAATGGGGATGGGGGGGGATGACATTCCGACGGAAGGGCTACCTAGGATTATGAGTTAGTGCTTGCAAGGAGCCGAACAGAGTAAGGTATACTACAAATGTCACCCTTCACACTTGCCTTATTAAATCTCAAGTATCAGCAGAAAAGAATTCCTTTACAAGTTGAGTAGAATCACAAAGAAAGTGGGTTTGGCTTTGAAGCCAAACTATTCCAAAACTATGAAGTGTAACAGCGGTGCATCTCCTAGAAAAATATTTGGGACCAAAGTCATACAAGTATATCTTAGTTTCACATTAAACTAGATCCAAAGTAGATGTCTAATAGTGAAATGTTCCTTAATGTCATAACAATATACTTTTTGTTTGGTTAGGTTTTGCCAAGTTCTCAAATGTTATGAAGCTCTGTAGTTACTGTTAATGACAAGAAGGTAAATTGTTTCTCCCAAGAGCTTGTGTCACATACCCAACTTAGCAAAGATCACAATGATGAATAAAATATGGGCTCTTGGGCTAAAGAAATGGCTCAGAGGTTAAAAATATGTACTGCTCTTACAGAGGACCCGAGTTGAGTAACAGCACCCACATTGGACAGCTCCCAAACATGTCAGCCCAGGTCCAGGGTACCTGACGCCCTCTTCTGGCCCCTACAGGCACCTACGATTACATACACATACCCCAATACAAATAAACAATTAAATCTGTTTTTAAAGATGTCTAGGATGCTTTCAAGTATAGACTTTTCCTTTTTATGACTAAGTCTCGCTATGTAGCCCCGACCTGGTTGGAACATCCAATGTAAACGTAGCTGACTTCGAACTCAGAGAACCACCTGACCCTGCCTCTGGAGGGATAAGTGGAAGTCAGGTGCCACAACAGCAGCAGTTTGAAACAGGATCTTATATATCCTTGTCTGGCCTAGGACAGAGTATGTAGACCAGGCTGACCTTCAGCTTGCCAGGAATCCACCCATAGCCTCTTGAAAGAAGTCAATTGACTCTATTCACTTACACCGCCTATAAATGCTAACTTTCGCCTTGCGATGATGACGTGGCATACTCCTTTAATCCCAGCACTTGGAAGGCAGAGGCAGGCAGATCTTTGAGAGTTCCAGGCCAGCCTTTCAGTTACATGAGAAACCATGTCTCAAAAAAAAAAAAAAAAAAAAACAAAAAAACCTAACTTCTTACTCTAGAAGTTTATTAGAAAATTTTCATTTTCATTTATTAATTTTACAAACTGTTGGAGTGAATTGTGTGAGGATCAAACCTTGGTCCTCTGAAAGAGCAACAAATAGTCTCACCTCTCCAGGCCCCTCTTGTTATTGCAGAGATACAATACTAATTAGCTAAAATACTTGTTGCTTAGCTCTGAGAACATAGGTGGAACTGGGTTGAATGCCCATTTCAGCATTTACCAGCAGTGTTGTCTTAGGCAGGCATTTTAACACCTCCAGTCTGTCTGTCTGCTTGTCTGCAAAATGGGAAAAAGAGTTCCTCAACAGAGTTCAATTTCAGAGATCATTTAAGGAAAATACTGCAGATTTGGTGGCTATTATAAGTGATTACTACAAGGCCAACACATTCAAAGCCGCAAGCAGTTCATGGAAACAAAACCTAAAAAGTAATGGTGTTTTAACAGTTTATTTTGAAGGTCTTTTTAAAAACGAAGTAAAAGACAATCTGAGAAAAAAAATTGCACAGATGATACTCATTAAATAAGTATGGTTGATTAAATCAGACAGGGATGTGTTCTCTTCTGCAATTCGAGGAGTGAAGGTTCCAGAGGGGGAGGGGAATCACGGCAATTAGAGCTGCCTCGTAATCGTGTAAATCTACAGTAGCAACCAAGTGTTTCTTTTCTTCCAGAGTAATCAATTTCTATCTTCAAACTGTGCCTTATTTTTTAAAAGATAAGATGCTAGAAACTCAATGGGATTTGGCGGTCTGTAAAGGAAAAAGAAACACAAAGGTTAGATGTTCTGCACATATGCTAATTTAAACATTATACCATTTTTTAAAATGCATCTGTTTGATTTTCATTTCACAATGAAAGGCTATTTATAATAATATTTGTAAATGAGACAGGCAAGCTAAGGGGCCAAAACTAAAGTTTAAAAGGACTTACATTGTTTTATAGCTTAAAACCAAATACAAACTCAATTCTAAAACACAAGGGTTTTTGTTTCCTCTTTACTATTATTGCATGTATGCATGGGGGGAACAGACGCCTCACCTGTATGGAGGCCAGAAAAAAACTCTGGAGCCCTTCTCTTCTAGCACTTTCATGTGGGTTCTAGGTACTGAACTCAGGTAACCAGGTTTGCTCTGCTCTGCAAATGCCTTTACATACTAAGCCCAAAAACACAAGCTGAGGAAATGAAATCCTGCATGCCTACAGGAAATTTCTAGGTAGGATACAAGCAGTGGTCAACTTTATGACCTTAGTGCATGTAGCACGAGTGTTTAGTTTCAAACCCGCCCATTGTGGAAATGGCTTTAACTCCCAGCACTCTGGAGGCTTAGCCTATATGGCCAATTCCAGGCCAGCCAGAGCTACGTAGTGAGAACCTTTATAAAAACAAAACCAAACTCATCAAGCTGTATGCCTACAGCAGGTTAAGTTTCCAAGCATTAGCCTTCAGCAAAAAGAAATAATGAGCATGCTGTTAGCAACATTAGCACACAAAGGCATCAACGTTCATTTAGACAACCTGCTTCTTTTTAAACAAACACTTCAAATTTTCTTTGAATCTCTCATTACATTTATTTTGTGGGAGGTATGGCAGTTATGTGGAAGTCAGAAGGCAATTCACTCTACTATGTAGGTCATGGGGAATCAAACGCAGGTCCTCAGGCTTGGTGGCAAGCCTCTATCTCACCAGCCCAAATTTTTTAAATTAGTATTTATGCTACAACAATGAATTCACACCTGAGAAAACCACTGATATATTTTAAAGGTATAACTGCATATTTATCACTTTTATGCAAGTTATTTCTGGGAGAAATCTGTCTAAGTGCTAAAAATTGGGGAAATTTCTCAATTCTTCGTCAAAAGGCACACTAAAAACTGAACATAGTGACATGTCTGTAATCCTACTCCAAACCAGCCAGGTTTATGTATCAAGTTCAAAACCACTACAAAACAGCGAATTTTTTCCTCCCAAACCCTCCCACACACAGCATACTGAGTGGGGAGTAATCCCAGGATTTGGGAGACAAAAGCAAAAAGGGTTACATCAAGGGCAGAACCAGCCTTCACAGAGAAGGAGCTGTGGCTCACATGTATAATCCCAGCACCCAGCACTCCCAAACAGTTGCCTGGAGTTCACACTCACTTTATATAGAAAATCTGAGGCCAGCCTGAACTACACAAAGACAAACTCTTGAAAAAACGACAAGTAAAGAGATGGGAAGTAAACAGAGAGCATGCCTAGCATGAACACGTACAAGGGTCAAGCCCTGGCACTGCATAAATTGGACAAGGTGGCACTCACAAGTAATCCCATTTCATATGGGAAGCAAAGGCCAGCCAGGGATAACACAGTAAGGAAAAGAGGAAAGGTAACAAGAGAAGGAAGGGTAGAAGGGAAGAAGGAAAAGACAGAATGGGGCCAGACACAGTGGCATATTCCTGTAATCTCAGAACTTGGAAGACAGAGGCAAGCAGATCTCTTGAGTTCTACACCAGTCTGGCCTACATAGCAAATTCCAGGCCAGCCAAGGGGACATGGTGAGACCCTACTCCAAAAGGTGGGGTGCAGGATGAGAGAAAAGGAAGACAGGCAAGTGAGCATACAGAAAAATAATTTACTATGATTTAAAAAAAAAATCTCCTGTTCTAGGCATGTCAGCAGCACATGCCTGGGGGATGGGGGTAAAGTTAAACAGCCAGATGATGGTAGTACTGGCCTTTTGCCTATATCACTGGGGAGGCAGAAGCAGGAGTCTTGAGTTTGAGGCCAGCCTGGTCTATAGAATGAATTCTGCAGCCAGGGCTACACAGAGAAACCCTATCAAAAAAAAGAGGCAGTTGTGGTATATGCCTTTAATCCCAGCACTCAGGAGGGAGAGGCAGAAGGGTCTCTTATGAGTTTGAAGCCAGCCTTGTCTACAGAGTGAGTTCTGGGACAGGTTGCAAAGCTAGACAGAAACACTGTCTCAAAAAAAGATTGATTTATTGATATATATATATGTGTGTGTGTGTGTTACGCGCACGCGCGCATGCAAGCACATATATGGTCTGCATGTACATATGCATGCCTGAAGAGGGCATCAGATCCCCTTACAGATGGTATTAAGATACCATGTGGTTCCTGGAAATATAACCAGAACTTCTGAAAGGGCAGCTGGTACTATTTTTTTTGGACTTGATTTTTTTTGTTTGTTTTGTTTTTTCAGCTGGTACTCTCAACTGCTGAGCCATTTCTCTACGATTTGCCTTTTTGCTTGCTTTTTGAGACAGGGTAGCCACTGACTATCTTGGAACTTGCTCTGTAGACCAGGCTGCATACACATACACATACCCCAGGATACACATATGCATATGCATACATACCTGCGAACACACACAATCAAATATAACAAAATCTAACTAATCTATGTTATTAACTTATGTCTATTTACTACAGAGATTATTATTGTCCTAGGTTTCAAACATAACACACACAGATAAGAAACTGACTAGTTTACAAAACAAATTTGCTTATTTGTTTACCCAAAAATTAAATTAGAAGCTGGATATGATAGCTCACATCTGTAATCCCAGTACTTGGGATAGAGTATGCAAAAATGAGGAGTTCATAGCCTTCCTTCTTCAGCTACATAACTAATTCAGAGTCAGCATGAGCTAATTATGACCCTCCTTGAAAAAAAAAAAAAAATAGGGCTAGAGAGATGGCTCAGTGGTTAAGAACACTGACTGTTCTTTCAGAGGAACCAGGATCAATTCCTACCACCTATTGTTGCTTAAACAACCAAGTATAACTCCAGTTGCAAGGGATCCCACACCATCTTCTGGCCTCTGTGGGTAGGATTCAGGCATCAACATGGTACACAGATATACGTGCAGGTGAAAACACACACATTTAAAAAAAAAAAAAAAAAAAAACTCCAAAGCAATATAGAGAACCCCTGTCTTGAAATAAATAAAAATGAATAAAACACAAAAAAAATTCATATAAGGATTATGGAATTATGGAGACACATGGAGAAATAAGAAAATTGTTTCCAAAGAACAAATAACTGCTAATAAACCAATGTACTGGCAAGAAGAGCTGGGAGCATAGCTTAGCAATGAAATGCTTGCCTGTCATGAGCAGGGTGCAGGCACTATCAAAGAGTTTATAATAATCCTGTACTTGAGACTACAATGACACTAGGAAAATTTAAGGAACAAATTATTGACAGAAATACAAATTACAGCAAATACCACAATATGCCAAATACTATATAAAGTCAAATTACATTAAACTAGAAACTAATCCTTGATAATTTGTCATTAAAAAAATAAGCAAGTACAGGCAAAAAGGCATGAAATACATAAGTTATAGTAACAAAGGAAAATGGACCTAAGTGTTCAAAAATATGGAAAATGGATCTAGGTGAAACCTAACTGTAATCCTAGCAGTTAGGAGTTAGAAGCAAAAGGATCAGAGTTCAAGGTCAGCCTGAGCTCTTTGAGACTGTCTCAATAACAACAAAAAAGGTTATAACTCAGCAGGCAGAGTGACATACTAAAGGCCCCAGACTCAATCCCAAAACCACATAAAACCAGATATAGTATCATACTTCCCATAAACCAAGCACTGGATTGGAAGTTCAAGGTCATCCTTGGATACATAGTGAGTTCAAAGCCAGCCTAGGCTACAAGTCTAAAAAAGAGCAATGGTAAATGGCCAAGTTTACTGTGGAATTATTATAATTTTAATTATAATTATTAGCTGAGCAGTGGTACCACATGCATTTAATCCCAACACTTAGGAGGCACAGGTTGTGGGTCTCTGAGATACATATGTATCATTTAAGACTACCCAGAACAATGTTATCCTTAAGTAAAAACTTTACACTATTACCTGCAGACCAGGATTCCAAGTCTGTATACAGGAGTTCAAATCCCAGCATTCCATCACATGATGGCTCACAAACATCTGTGTTACTGCTATCTTGATACAATACCCTCTTCTGGCCCATGTGGTACACACACATACACCCAGATAATACCCACATACATAAAATGAATAAATAAGTAATGTTTAAAAAGTAAAAATTTTGGGGAGGCAGAGCCAGGTGGATCTCTTCAATTCGAGGCCAGTCTGGTCTACAGAGCGAGTACCAGGACAGGCTCCAAAGCTACACAGAGAAACCCTGTCTCAAAAAAAACAAAAAAAAGAAAAAAAGTAAATAAAATGAAAGTTTAATAGCAATGGAGTCAGTAACATAACTTAGCAGGTAAAAGTGCTTGACACTAAGTCTAATGACCTGAGTTCAATCCTCAACACCCACACAGTAGAGGGACAGAATTGGACTCCCAAAACATGACCTCCATGTGTCTACCACAGAATATACACACACATGCATGCACACCATATATAAATGTAACTCTAACATAAAATGACAAGTATAACATCATTTAACACAAAAATTACAGCAAAGAACCACCACACACAACTAATGTTATTTTGAGCGTGGAGGGCCCACTGTCTACCTCCACTCACAGACAGCATTAGCTCACCTTTCCTTTGCAAGCACAGCAAGACCCTGTAGTAAGATAGGCACAACTGTCTGATCCAGGTAGGCACGGGTTGGCAAAGACTGCAGATCCACCTTCTGTTTTGAAGATTTTTCTGCATTAATCTTCTCATTTTCAACTATCCGCTAGTGATGTCAAAAAAAGAGAAAAAAAGCATGAATATCCCAAAGTACAAGATTATTTTGAAAGTAAAACAAAAACTAATACAAAAAGAACACTAAGAGGAAAACAAATCAGGACTACAATGACACCAGACAGCAAACCTCTCCACAAAAAGAAATCCAAGCCAATCCCAAAATTCCTTTTGTTTTTAATTTTTTTATATTTTATTATTTCTTAGACATGAGTATTTTGCCTACATAGATTTACGTAAGCCATGTGCCCAAGAAGGCCACAGGAGAGCTTCTGATCCCATGAAAATGGAATGACAGACAGCTGTAAACTGCTATGAAGGTGCTGGAAATCCAACCCCAGTCCTCTGCAAAAACAAGTGCTCATAACACTTGCCAATCCCTAATGTTATGGTTTTTCAGGCTAGGGTTTCTCCTTGTAATCCTGGCTGTCCTGGAACTCACTCCATAGACCACACCTGCCTCTGCCTCCTGAATGATGGGATTAAAGGTGTGGGCCAACAATATCCAGCAACAAATTATTTTTTTAAAATAATTTCTTTTTATTTCATGTGCATTCATGTTTTGCCTGAATGTACATGTTTGAAAATGTCAGATCACCTAAAACTGAAGTTATAGACTGTTATGAGCTACCCTTGGGTGTTGGGAATTGAACCTGGGTCCTCTGGAAGAGCAGCCACCCAGTGCTCTTAATCATTGAGCCATCTCTCCAGCCTAACAAATCCTTAATTATAGTAAAGAGCACAGTCTTAACTTACCAGAGTTTGTATATTTAAAAAAAAAAAAAAAAAAAAAAAGACTGCTAGTTTCCTTGGTATTACAATACCTCCAATAAGAATCAGCAAGTCCAGGGAGAATGAAGTGGGCACTTATCTAGGATGCTTGAAGTCCTGTGTTCAGCCCCAGCATTAACTGGCTATGGTAGTGCATACTCGTGATACCAGCACTTGGAAGGGAGTAGTACAAGGATCAGGAATTCAAGATCATTCTCAGCTACACAGTGAGTTCAAACCCAGCCTGTGCTATAAGTAACTATCTTTTAAAGGGAGAGGACTGAGCTAGGCTCCCTTCAACACCAACACTCAGCAGGCAGAGGCAAGCACATCTCTATGAATTCCAGGATAGAGAGGGATACATAAGAAGACTATCTCAAAAAGAAAAAAATTAATAAACATTTAAGAGGGCTGGAGAAATGACCTGGTGATTAAGAGTAAGTACTCCTATCGGGCGGTGGTGTCCAACATCTTTAATCCCATCATTTGGGAAGCAGAGGCAGGTGGATCTCTGTAAATCTGAGGCCAGCCTGGTCTACAAATTGAGTTCCAGGACCACCAGGGCTACCCAGACACCCTGTCTCAACAAACAAACAGTGACTAGAAGACTAGAATTCAATCCCAGCACCCACAGAAGGTGGCTCACAAATATTTGTTATTCCAGCCCCTGGAGGGCCTGACACCTCTACAGGCACCTATACTCCACACACATACACATGTATACAATTTAAATGTTTTAAATAAATCATCACCAAAAGAAAGAATTCCTCTAATACCCTCCTTAACTAATCTCACTCAAGAATTTACTGAGAGCACTTAGGATGTGCCAACTGCTAGCCATTTTAGTGCAGTTAATGTGCCAGTTAATACTGGTTATCAAGTTGGCACAATCTAGAATCCTATAGGAATAAGACTCCAAGCACACCTATAAAGGATTATCTGATTAAGCTATCCTCTAGGCATGCCTGTGAGGGATTATCTTTCTTAGGTTAATTTAGGAAGGAAAAGTCCACCATAAAAGACAAGGCAGCATCCTTCACATAGCTTCTGTCCTGGACCAATGAAAACTGGCTGGCTGGGAGTATTCATTGGTTGCGCTCTTCTGACTGTTGACATAGGTGACCAGCAGCTTCATATCCCCCACTTTGACTCTCCCTACACACAGTGACAGCAAAAGGGAGAGAGCTGAGGTGATGTTTATATTAAAAACAAAAAGAACTATTAAAGTGGAGGCACCGCCTTTGACCCCAGCACTTGGAAGGCAGAGGCAGGTGGAACTCTGGGTTTAAGGCCAGCTTGGTCTACAGTTAACTCCAGGATACAGATACAGCCAAGGGTACACAGAGAAAACCTACCTTAGGATGGGGGTGGGGGATATGTTATTACAATGTACTACTTACAACAAAATGGGAAATATCTGAGGTGAACCCTATGATTGCTCCCTGCTTGCCACCCAGAAAACTCAAAGGGTACAGCCTCAAATTGAATTGAGAAGACAGGTGTTTAGAAAATTGTGAAAAACCAGAACAGCTCCAATTTACAAGGAGAAAGTTGTGCAGGCAGGAGGGATACACAGAAAGCAACTGGTGAGGCTGCTTTCAGGTCTAGATGAATACAGCTGTGAGGGACCATTAGGAAAACTACCTGACAGCCACAGGGACACACACAAACAGGGGACACTTGGTATTCCCATGATCCAGAGCAGCAAGACACTCAAAAATACATGGAATGTTGGATAGAATATTCAAATACTCTAAACTAAAGGCTGTTGATCTGGCCTCTCCTCACAAAGGCTGAAGCAAGCCTTGAAAATTCAGTCAAACTGTAGGTTAATATCAAGAACGTGTGAAGAAATACCAAAGTATCTAATATCTTACAAAGTAAAATTCACAGCACCCAGCATAGTATTAAGAACTCACTAGGCAGTGAGAGCAGGCATGGTGGCACACACACCTTTTCTCCCAGCACTCAGGAAGCAAAGGCAGGCAGATCTCTGTGAGCTCAAGGCCAGTCTGCTCTGCATAGCAATTTGAAGGACAGTCAAAGAAAGAAAAAGAAAAGTGATTAGGCAAGACCAATGAGACGGCTCAGTAGGTATAGATACTACTAAACATTTTTTGTTTGTTTTTCTTCAGCAAACCCCAGAACACATGTAAAAGGTAGAAAGAATCAAAACACATACCAACGATAATAATAATGGAAGCTAGAGAGCTACAGTTAAGAGCACTGGCTGCTCTTACAGAGGACCCAGGCTTGGTTCCCAGCACCTACAACAGAGGCTCACAACCCGTTTCAGAGGGTCTGCCCCTCCTAAACTCTATAGGCATCAAATTTACCTGTAGCATACCTATATTTGTGCAGGTAAAACACACTCATACACTGTGCTAGCTAGCTTTTACTTGATGCAGGCCAGGAGAACATCGTTTGAAAAAAAAAAAAAATCACACACCCCCCCCCAGAGTAAATCAAGGGCAAGCCTAATAGGCTTTTTTTTTTTTTTTTTTTTAAAGTGATTGTTATGAGAGGACCCAGCCCATTATGGATGATGCCACCCCTGGGCTACTTGTCCTAAGTGTTATAAGCAAGCTGAGCAAGCCAGTAAGCAGCATCCCTCTATGGCCTCTGCATTAGTTCCTACCCTGATTTCCCTGGATGCTGTAAGATGAAACAAGCCCTTCCCGCTCATAGTTACTTTTGGTCACTCTGTGCTCGAGTGAGGAGGAGGAGTTACGTGGAGGGGGAGGGCGTCCTAGAACTCAAGAGATCCTGCCTCTACCACTCTAGAACTGGGATTTCTTTTCCTGTTGCTGTTTTTATTGTTTGGTTTTTCAAGACAGGGTTTCTCTGTGTAGCCCTGGCTGTCCTGGAACTCACTCTGTAGACCAGGCTGGCCTCAAACTCAGAGATCCACCTGCCTCTGCCTCCCAAGTGCTGGGATTAAAGGTCTGTGGCTCCTGGCTCCCACTGCCTGGTCAGAGCTGGGAATTCTAAAGGTGTGTGCCACCACACCCAGCCCAAAAAATCTTGAGAAAAAGAAAAGCAGTGCACTTCCTGCTTTTAAAGCGAACCGTAATTCAGTTCCCACCCCATCAGAAAGGTCACACCACCTGTAACTCCAGCTCCAGGTGATCTGACACCGTGTTCTAGCCTCAGGAAAAATCAACACACATATGGCATATATACACATAAATAAAAATCAATCTTTGAAAAAAGTAATGTTTTGCTGGGAGTTAGTGGCACATGCCTTTAGTCCCAGCACTTGGGAGGCAGAGGCAGGCAGATCTTTGTGAGTTTGAGGGAAGCCTGGTCTACAGAGCTAGTTCCAAGACAGGCTTCATATCAATACAGAGAAACCATGTCGTTTCCCCCCCCCCCAAAAAAAAAAGAAAGAAAAGAAAAAGAAAAATATGTATAAATGAAGAAGAAAAAAAAAAAAATCAACCCACAAAAATTGATCAAGACCCAATATATATTATCAGGCATGGTGGTGTACACCTTTAATCCCAGCACTCAGGAGGTAAAGGCAGTAGGATATTGGTGAGTTGGAGGCCACCCTGCTCTACAGAGCAAGTTCCAGAAGAGCCAGGGCAACAGAGAAACCCTGTCTCAAAAAACAGAGAACCAGTAGCTCTTGCAAAAGACCCTGATTCAATTCCCATCACACATGGCAGCTCACAACTGTCTAATTCAAGTTCCAGGAGATCTGCCATCATCTTCTTGTGAACAAACATGTGCCAAGGCAAAACACCCAAATACATAAAGTATTAAAAAAGAAAGAGATAAGCCGGGCATGGTGGGACATGCCTTTAATCGCAACACTCAGTATGTAGACCTAGGTGGATCTCTGAATTCAAAACCAGCCTGCTCTATCTACATACATTCCAGGACCGTCCTAGTGAAACCCTATCTCAAAAAAGAAAGAAAAGAAACATATACACTGAGATCACACAAATACAAATACATTCCTTTTGTTAAAAAAAAAAAAAAAGAAGAAGAAAACAAAAAAGAAAGAAAAAGGAAAAAAAAGGTCAATCGGCCAACACTTAAATACAGAGCTCTAGGTTAGATGGTTTAGTGGGTAAGGTGCTTGCTACATCAAGCCTGATGACCTGAGCTTCATCTCCAGAAGGATGGAAGGAAAAAACCAACTCTGTAAAGTTGTCCTCTGACTTCCACACACGTGCCCACACACACAAAGAATACACTAAATAAAAAAGAAAAAAGCACTTGCTAGTGTCCTTGAGCAAGTTACTGAACTTTAAGCATTCTGGGGCTGAAGATATATTCAAATTGGTCGGGTGTGTATCACACGAAGAGCAGTTGAGTAAATATAACACCTGTTTGTACAACACCTGCTTGGAAACTATCTCTATCTCTCTCTATCTCTTCTAAACCCAAATTTAATCCTTGTAATCTACTATTCACATACAAATTCTCTCCAGGAAGCCTCTATTTTCCTAACCAAACCTACCCAGCTCTGGTTCCGGGATTTAGCCATTCATTTACAAAGTACCTTTATTTTTAGGCAAGAATTAGCATGCTAGTAAAAGAGAACGCTTATAATCTGATACTACAGAGATCACAGCAGCAAAGTATTCCCTCATGCAGAGCAACCTAGTAAACGGATCCTAAGTTTTCTCCAGCTCTCAAGAGATGGGGCAGAGGAACTGGGCGAATTACCTCAACGTTGTCTGTGAGACCGTACTCGGAGTGAGGGTTTTCTGCAACCTAGAAAACAAAATACAGTCAGAGAAACATCCGCCCGTCCACGCTGCCTCCCTGCGCATCGCCACTCTGAATCCAAGGCCCTCCTAGTACCTGCGTCTGTCCCTCCAGCATCTGCTCTGACTCCATGGCGGACCCTGCAAACCGCAATCAACCGGATACCAGTCTTGCAAAACAAGAAGAGCCGCGAGTTAGTTACCCGGGAGATTTCAAGTGGAAGACGCCAGGATGCCGTGCAAAACAGCCCGGGACCCCGCCCCTCACCCCCGCGGGAGGCAGACGCGCGGGCTGGGACGGTCCACGGACTGGTCGTCCGCGATGCGAAGCTAGGAGGTCGTCCCGAGGATCTAGCAGTGGGAGGAGGAGGACAGGGAGCTGATTACCCGCGCCAATGCTGTCGGTTCCTAAGTGCCCTGCACGGCGCCACCGACTCCCAGCGCGAACCGCTTCGGCCGTAAGTGAGGGACGTCGCGCTGCTGCCGCGCCTGCGCAGAGCAGCACCGCTGGCGAGATTGCCAGAACCAGACTGAGAGGGCCTGCGCCTCTGCGGTGCCGCGTGCCTGGCCACCTGCCGCCTCCTCCCTGCTGCAGACCTCCTGGAAGCAGTCCTTGGTGCCGCCCGAAAGTGTCTGTCCCCGAGGAACCGAGAGCATTCACTTAGAAAATCAGACGCCCAGGCTTTTCATTACAGCTAAAGAGGAGTTGGAGAGACCACCCAGGGGTTGATGACTTCCTGCGTTTGTTTGCTTCCCATCACCCACGTGGTGGCTCACAACCGTCACAACTCCAGTTCAGTGAGTTGTTGCTTTCTTTTGACCTACGCAGGCACGAGGCACGCAGGTGCTCCACATACATGCAGGCCAAAGAGAGAAGGCCAGTGTTTTGGAAATTCTTGGGCGGCTTTTATCCAAGCCCTGCAATCTGTGAAGAGACCACGCTCAACCTACTCTACTTTTATGTCTAAACTAGTGCAAAGAAATGGACTTTCCAGGGGGCAGCTCAATGGTAGAGCACTTGCCTGAAAAGACCAAGAACTAGTGGAAACCATGGTTTTATGGTGGTTCTCGTCTGAAACCCCAGCATTTGGATGGCTGGCTGAGATAAGGATGGTACTGCGCCAGGCTGAGCTTCCTGAGTGTGAGTTCCAGGTAAACCTGAATTCCTGAAAAGATGCTGTGACTACAAAGCCTGATGATTGATTGGTCTATCTGCCTTTATTCCAGGAGAGCGTATCAGAATCTACTGTAGATGGTTGTGAGTCACCATATGGTTTCTGGGATCAAACTCAGGACCTCTGGAAGATCAGCCAGTGCTCCTAACCGCTGAGCCATCTCTTCAGCCCCAATGATGACTAGAATATTAATGGCATAGGGAGGTTGGAGTATTGCAAGTTCAGACACCAATTGTCCTGAGCCTAGTTAGCTCCCAAAGTAGCCATTTAATACCCACGTGTGTACCGGGAAGTGGTGACATGCCTTTAATCCCAGCACTTGGGAGGCAGAGGCAGGTGGATCTCAGTGAGCTGGTCTACAAAGCGTGTTCCATGTCTATAAGTTACCTGATATCTTTATATTTGATAATCCCTTTGGAATGTCCAGGCTCCTAGCTAACCCCAACCAAAACATTTCTAAGAAGGCCTCAGATGTCCCTAAAATGCCTATTAGCTAAGATTTCCTCACTTCTACAACCCACAAGCCTAATATATTTGAAAAGTGCCTTACAACAGCTGTGGTGGCACACGCCTTCCATCCCAGCATCCCAGCCCTTGGGAGGCAGAGGCAGGTGAAACTCTCTGAGTTAGAGACTAGCCTGGTCTGCTAGAGCTAGATTCAGGACAGTCAGGACAGTTTCCAAAGCAACACAGAGAAACCCTGCCTCGGGGGGAAAAATAAATAAATACATTTTTTGAGGGGGGGGCTAATTTTGTTTCTTTTCTTTTTTTTTTTTTTTTTTTTCTTTTTTTTTTTTTTTTTTTTTTTTTTTTTTTTGGTTGTTTTGTTTTTTGAGACAGGGTTTCTCTGTATCTTGGAGCCTGTCCTGGAACTAGCTCGGTAGACTAGGCTGGCCTGGAACTCACAGAGATCCCCCTGCCTCTCCCTCCTGAGTGCTGGAACTAAAGGCATACACCACCAATGCCCAGATATTTTTTCATTATTTTTTAGTATCTGTGTATCTGTGTATACATGTGAGTGGTGTGTGTGGAGGTCAAAGATGTATTTTCTACCATGTTGGGTCCAGGGATTGAATTAAGGTTCTTAGGTTTGAACCATCTTTCTAGACTCTGTAATTAAACCCTTTAAATTTCCAGTTGAATATTTTAATTAGAAACTTCCTATTAAATATCTGGAGACTAAAACAAAGTGTGTGTGTGTGTGTGTGTTGTTGTTGTTGTTGTTGTTGTTGTTATTGTTGTTGTTTCAGGATAGGGTCTCTCTGTGTAGCTCTGGCTGTTCTGGAACTCACAGAGGTCCCCCTGCCTCTGCCTCCTGAGTGCTAGGATCAAAGGTGTTCGACACTCTCCGACCCCCCACACACCACACACGCACATTCTGAATGCTTAGCTTCTTAGCAGTTCTAAGCCAGGCTGGTCTATGTGACACCCTGTCATTCATAAATAAATAAATACAATTTGAATCATACCATATCACCTTGTGACTCTATATGCTACATGGATACAGATCTCAACTAAATAAACTTTGTTTATATACTAGAATTGTGGGCACAATTTTTAAATTTTTATACTGAGCCATGCAAGGGTGGCGCACACTTTTAAATCCAGCACTCAGGAAACAGAGGTAGGTAGATCTCTGAGTTTGAGGCCCACCTGATCTACAGAGTGAATTCCAGGACAGCCAGGGCTGTTAACACAAAGAAACCCTGTCTCAAAAATGCATAACAAAAAAAAAAAAAAACCTATTTGTTTATTAAGTGTATGTTAGTGTAGTATATGTGTGCCTGTGTGAACATCTGGAGAGGGCAGCAGGGAATATTGGGCATCCTCCTCTGTCACATCTCAAACATGTTCCTTTGAGGCAGGGTCTCTCCTCGAACCTGGAGCTCAAGATTCTCAGCCAGGATGCCCCAGTGATCATCCTCTCTGCTCCCTCTGGTTCTGGAGTTACATCCATACATGATATCAACACTGACCTGTTATGTGGGTTCTGGAATCTGAATTCCTGTGTTCATAATTGTGCAAGGGTGCTTTCAAAAACCTCTGAGCCCCACCAGTCAGTGGTGGTTCCCACCTTCAATCCCAGCACTCAGGAGGCAGAGGCAGGAGGATCTCTGTGAATTTGAGGCCAGCCTGGTCTACAAATTGAGTTCCAGGACAGGCTCCAAAGCTTCATAGAAAACTTACCTCAAAAAATAAAATGAAAAAACCTCTGTGCCATCTCTTCAGACCCTGATTTTACATTTTCTTTTCTTTTTTTAGGGGGAGGGGGTTGGATTTGTTTTTAAGACAAGGCAGGCTGTCCTGGAACTGACAGACTCCACCTAAATTTTTGAAATGAATTCTCTTGCTAGCACTTGGTTGGAGCTCATCAAGTAGGCTTGGCAGCCTGACCATCAAGCTCCAGGGATCCCTTGATTCTGATCCTCCCCAACACTGATTACAAATGTCCATATTTGTACACTTTTTTGTGTAGAGCCCACTACATTACTAGTGGATTGTATGTATTGGTCGATTTGCTCTGTAGTCGAATTTGATATTTGTACATCAATACTAGTGATGAAGAATAATGGGTTTTGTTTTGTTTTGTTATTTTTGTTGCTGTTGTTTTAATTTTTTTGAGACAGGGTTTCTCTGTGTAACATTCCTGGCTGTCTGAAACTGGCTTTGAAGACCAGGCTGGGCTCGAACTTACTGAGATCCACATGCCTCTGCTTCCCAAGTACTGGAATTAAAGGCATATGCCACCACCACCAGTTTAGTGATGAAAATAAGTAAACAACAAAAACATTAAAAATAAATAGCTAGGCATGGTGATACATGCAGGCCTTTAATCCCAGCACTCAGGAGGTAGAGGCAGGTGGATCTCTGTAATGTCAAATAAACCCTGGGATATAGAGTGAGACATTGTCTAAAAAAAAGTGGAAAATGAGGTAAGATGATGTACATAATCTTGTAATCTCAGCACTTTGAAGGAAATTGCCAGGAGTTCAAAGTCAATCTAGGCTAGAGTGAGAAACAAACAAAAAAAGAATATAATATGTGTGCATATGTATTGGATTCATGAATGGAGAACAAATGTCAATATCAGTTATTTTTCTATCTTCATCTATCTCTCAATCTTATTTTTACAGAGTTTTAAATGTTTTATTAATTTTGTTTTGTTGTAATTATTTTATGTATGTGGGTGTTTAGTCTGTGTTACTGCTTCCATGCCAAGTGCCTGTGAATGCCAGAAGAGGGAATTGGCTCCTTCAGAGCTGGTTTTACTGGCATTTGTGGGTCCCCAGAATCCAACTTCTGCTTCTCATGATGCACAAGTGATCTTAACCACTCTAGCCCTTCCACAACCTTCCCTTTTGAAACAAGGTCTTCTATTGAATCTAGAACTTACAATTGGCTAGACAGACTGGCCAGCAAGCCCCCTAGGATCCTACATCTGCCTTGCATCATGCCATCATACTAGGCTTTCTCTATAGTTCCTGGAGGCCTGCAGTCGAGGTCACGTGATTGTTTAGCACATGCTTTACCTTCTGAGCCATTTCCCCAGGCCAGACCATTAACTCTTTTTTAAAAATTTGAGGCTCCATGATTCCTCCAAAAGTAATCCCTCATCTGCCTGGAACAAATCCTATAGTGGTACTCACCCCATTTTGTCTTCTGTTTTCTTGATGGTTAAACACAAATAAATTTTGAGTTCTTTGAAAGCAAAGCACATATCATTATCTTTGTGTTTGTTTGATTCTTATATTTAGTAGATATTTTTAGAAGGGAAATGAATTTCTAGAGAAAACAAACACTTCCACAAAGGTAATTCTATAGTCAGAGGTTCTAGAACTAGAATCATGGAATTCAAATAATAAAGAAAGCCTACAATGTTATGGTGGTTTGAAAGAAAGCCCCCAAAAGGATTGACATTAATAGGAAATGTGGCCTTGTTGGAGGAAATGTGTCAATGTGAGGTCAGGCTTTGTGGTCTCTTTCCTCAAGCTTCCCTCCATGATAGTCAACTTCCTGTTGCCTCGGAGTGAAAATGTAGGCCTCTCATCTCCAGCACCACACCGGCCTGCACCAGCCATGCTCCCCATCCTGATGATAGTGGACTGAACCTCTGAAACTGTAAGCCAGCCACCTCAATTGAATGTTTTTATTTATAAGATTTGCTGTGGTCATGGTTTCTCTTCACAGCAATTAGAAACACTAAGACATATGTTTAGTTCACATGAGAGCTCACAACCGTCTGTAACTCCAGTTCCAGGGGACCTGATACCCATGGCAAAACACAAATGCTCATAAAATAATAGATACATTTTGAAAAAAAAAATGATCAAACAAGAAAACATAAACTGCTTTGAAAATGTGATTATATAAACATAAATGAAATTAGTCTTGTATTCTCTTCACTTAAGAACTTCATTAGTACAGTAATGTTCTATTTTGGATGGAAAAAAGGGGCTATTGCTGCTTTTAAGGAATTTGCTGGAAGAAAAGTGACCAGAGTACTGCACAACTTGGATTCAGGTCCCCTGGCAGTCTCCTCTTACCCAAAATTATCTACTGTTTTTATAACCTTGGAGGGGGAGGGATAGGACCTGTGAATCTTGTAACTTTCTCACTTTCCAGAACCTAATAATAAATTATGTAAGCTTATTGGGGAGGGAAATTTCAATACTGCCAGTGGGTATCTGAAGGACACAAGTACAAGACCCTGGGTGACCTTAGAACTCAGGAGACTGAGGCAGGAGGATGAAGTTGAAGGTGATCTTCAACTACGGATTGAGTTCAAGGATAGCCTGGACTACACAAGACCCTGTCCTCTGTGTGTGTGTGTGTGGTTTGTTTTTTGTTTTTATTTTTTGTGGTTATAATACAGACAAGGTTAATGAAAAAAAAAAGCTCACTTGATCATATTTATTTATGTATTATTTATTTTGAGACAGGGTTTCACTGTGTAGCTCTGGCTGTCCGGGAACCTACTCTGTAGATCAGGCTGGCCTCAAAACTTATCTTTCATTTTGAACATTTT